>NC_090274.1:76194500-82193720 GCF_040414725.1 Anabrus simplex | reverse complement strand
CAAGTCACCGTCTTATTTTGACACAACCTTTGCATAGAGAATTGTGCATTTTGGAACTGTCCATCTGTGAAAACTTCACCCTCCTTCCTTTGACGCTTCTGGTTGGGTTTTATACTGTAAATTGCTACCTGCAAGCGTTAGTCTGTGTATTGTCACCACTGTTAATCTGACGCACCAGTTACTGTTATTTAAAGGAAATGGCACCATGCATGTTCACGCCGTGCCAATGTAACCATCCGCGATCTCACCCACAATGTACTGTTATACAGATAAAAGGGCTATATAGATAAAATGGCTCCCTGCAACTGTGAATCCATCCATCCATCTTAGATCGGACACATCAGGTAGGATCATATAGAGAAAAGGGCTCCCAGAAAGTCAGCAAGTGTCACACCTGGTTGTGCTAGATGGGGAAAATTGAAAATCCATGTATATATGACCATCTTACTTCCTACTAACCAGGTACGGTAAATAAGAGAAGAAGACTCCCAGCACCTTTCTATCGTGTAAATGTCAAGATCCTATTCTCCAGCAAGAGGAAAGGGAGAATATATAGGTTCCCTGCCATGTTTAATCCGTAGAATGTTAGTCCGTGCGTTTTCACCACTCTACATCCGACACACCACGTACTTTATTTAGGGGAAATAGCTCCATGAAAGTTCACTCCGTGCCAATGTAATAAAAGGTCTTCCTGCTATTGTTGATCCGTGTAAAAGGGACACACCGAGCAAATGTCACCATCCTGGATCTGACACACCACTAACGGTTATAAAGGTGAAATGGCTCGATGAATGAGTAATTCCGTGCATACGGATCCATTCGAGATCAGACACATCATGTACTGTTGCATAGAGAAGAGGGCTTCCAGCAATTGTTACTCCGTGCACATGTCACCATGCTAAACCTGACACACCATGTACAGTTAAATAGGGGAAATGGCTCCATGCAGTTTCACACGGTGCCAATGTCACCTTCCGTGAACTCACGCATAAGGCACTGTTCTACAGATAAAAGTGCTCCCTGCCATTGTCCATTAGTGTAAATGTGTCTCTTTCTTGCATCTGACACACCTCGTACGTTTATACAGGTGGAAGGGTTGGATGGAAGTATCACTCCTTGCTAATGTCACTAACCGAGACCACGTGTGCTTATTGGTTTGAGCGCTACATTGAAGTATCCATCCGTACAAATGACACCGTCCGTGATGTTGCACTACAGGTTCTCTTAGATAGGGATAAGTACTCCCTGCAACTGTCATTCCAACTTACTTCCCACTAACCAGGAACGGTCATTTAGAGAAGAGTGCACTCGGCAAATTTCAATACATCCAAATGTAAATGTAAACATCCTTGATCTGACACCCCTAGCACGGCTATATGCAGGAAGGGGCCTCATGCAAGAGTCTACCACTGCAAATGTCACAATCCGAGATCTCACAAACCAGGCATGTTTACATAGAAAAATGTGCATCCTGGAACCGTCCATCTGTGAGAAAGTCACCACTTTCCTTTTGACTCCCTGCAAGTGATAGTCCGTGCATTGTCACCCCACTAGAACTGACACACCACGTACTGTTATTTAGGAAAAAAAAAGGCTCCATGCAAGTTTACTCCGTGCTAATGTAACCATCCGTGATATCATCCACTCTTGTACACATAAAAGGGCTCCCTGCATTTGTCCATCTGTGCAAAAGGGTCCCTAAAGGTCACCATCAGAGAATTGACACACCACACTCGCTTGGGGGGAAAGGGTTCCTTGTAAGTATAATTTAGTGCAAATATCTCCATCCTAGATATGACACACCAGGTACGGTTTTACTGATAAAAGGGCTGCCTACAAAATTTACCATCCTAGATCTTACACACAAGGTTAGGTAATGCAGAAGAAGCGTGTGACATATCACTTTTGGTTATATATATATGAAGTGTGACCATCTTATTTCCGAATCCAAGCATGTCACTCTGTGCAAATATCAAAATCTTACTTCTAACTCACCAGGTAACGTTATATAGTGTAGAGTCATCCTGAAGTGTAACTCAATTCAAATGTCACCATCCTAGTCTCCAGGTACAGGAAGAGAGAGAATATGTGTTCCCTGCCATGTTCAATCCGTGCAAATGTCACCATCCTAGGTCTGACACACCAGGTACGATTGTATAGAGGAAGGGTTCCATTCATGTGTCCTAAAACTGACACACAAGGTAGGGATCTGACACATCATGTACAGTTACATAGAGAACGGGGCCCCCTGCAAGTGTTACTAAGAGCACATGTCACAATTCTAGATCTGACACACCACGTACACTTATATAGGGGAAATGGCGCCTTGCAAGTTTCAAGCCGTGCCAATGTCACCTATATGATCTAACGCACAAGGCACTTCTATACAGATAAAAGGTCTCCCTCGAATTGTCCATCCGTACAAAAGTGTCACACCGTGCAAATGTCTCCAACCTGTATCTGACACACCACGTACGGTTAAACAGGTGGAAGGTACAATAAGAGAACAGAGCTCCCAGCACATTTCAATCCATGCAAATGTCAATATCCTAGATCTCACCCACCAAGTATAGAGGAAATGGTTCCAAGCATGTGTGCAAATGTCACAAACTTCTTACTAACCAGGTACGGTTAAATGAAGATGAAGCAACTTGCGGTGTAACACCGTGCAAATGTCACCATCCCAGATCTGACACACCAAGTAGGGCTATATGCAGGAAGGGGCTCCTGGCTGTGTCTATCACTGGAAATGTCACCATCCCAGAACCGACGCACTAGTCACCTTTGCATAAGGTGTAGTGCATTTTGGAACTGTCCATCTGTGAAAACGTCACCATCCTTCTTTTGATGCTTTGGTTGGGTTTTATACTTTTATGATGATCATGAAAAAAACTAGATTGCATGTATTTTAAAATTTGCACATCAATTTGTTATTGTCTTGTATCTGAAATTATCCTAAAAGTTTCAAGTAGACTGATAAAAAATTCTGGCATGAGGAGCATTTTGAATCTTGAAAAGTGCTGGAAAATATATTCTGAGGAAAAAGAAATTGAAATTTTAGACATGAACAATAGTCCAGTACATTAATGTAGTTGACTTAGAACTCCTCTGCTCGTAGCTGGCCACACTAGCAGTTTTCACTGTTTTTAGTTTGCTTAAGGTATGTTTTAACGTTTCGAAGGAAAATCCGAAATTCTTAACCGATTTTTTTGTGTTTCGTACCATAAAACAAAAAATAGTAGACTAATCATTTCGTATACTGCAATCAAAATTTTGTGCCCTATCTTAACACAAATTTTCAAAAAGTCATAAAAATCCCAAAAATGTTATAACCTTGAAATTGTTTTCACCAAGTTGAAGTATTTCATTCATAGAATGTTGTGAACTAGGATCTTCTATTTAACAAAAACAGAAAGGGAGCTAGACATTATTTTTGACAAAAGTTTAAAAATAATTAATTACCCGTGTGACAATGGCTATAAAATATTCACAATATTAAGAAAGTACTAGTTTAAACATTCCCACATTCATTAGCTTTAATTTTATCTATCATTGATTTTTCTGTCTCAATATTAAGGATATTTGAATTTATTTGAAATGTGGGAAGGTGTGCAAAAAATTACATTCAAGAAAAACAGCACTGAAGTTTTAGGACTAAGTTATGAACATAACCCACTTATTTGGGCACCTAAAAACTTGCCTGCTCCATAGGTTGGACCGTCGTTTAGAAGTTTCTTGTCTTCTTTTAGTTTTCTTCTGCCTCTCAAGTACTGCCTCCTTTGCTTGTGTTCTGCAGTACTTCGATTTGCACCTTTCTACAACCGAACTGCATTAGCTTCAAGTACACCCGATGATGTGTACTTGCCAGGAGCAATTCGTATCCTCTTCAGTATTTGTATTTCTGCTCCGTTCTCCCAGGTGAAATGGCAAACTCCTAATTTTAAGGTATCAACATTTATGTCTCTTTAGGACACCTTCTCCATACCATGGCATTGAATGACTCATTATTTTCAATCAATCCATGCAAGGACTTAGCATTTCTGGGTCGGTGAGTCGCTCATATATAGGCTTCACTGCTTGAAGAATGCCAAAGGACAGGCCTGGTTTGAATTAAAATTGTTCTATCTAATTATTTGCTTTAGCTCACTGATATGAGCACCAGCTGTCAGTTTCTAGAGGACACCAATGGTGGGTGGGAAAGTGCTTTGTTGCTGTCAAATGGTACAATGTGGCCCTTATGCCATTTGACATGGCGTGAATACTGCTTGTGTTCGAACGTAAAGCAATTCCAAATAATTTTGCATCTAATCGATGAGTGCTCCTGTCAGTTGCGGAATTCATAATCACAGCTGCAAAACAATGCAAGGGACATCCTCCAACTAAATCTCAAAAACTGTATTACAGCTGAAGCAACTAGGGCAAGCTAATGCAGATAATATACGTGTAAAGGACTATATGACTATAATGATATAGTAAATGCCCCTAACACTATCAGATTCAATATATACAGACGAAAGATTGGACTGAGAATCACTAGCAAATGATTCCCTTACATTAGGCCTACCTTCCGTCTCACTATTTATACTGATAGCACAACACTGACATTCACCTTGCTATGTCTGTTTACATGAAACTTTCCCTTTTTCTTTGCTCTACATCGGCTTTTAGAACACATTTTATACACTTTCACAGAGAAACAAACTCTTTGGTCACAATGTGAAAGCCCACTTGGCCACAAGGAAGGTTTATTTATATCCGTTGCCTATCGATGGAATAAAAGTCTTTGGAATATACAAAGTATATACAAGTATCTGTTAGTCAGAACTATGTACTATGTACTCAGGAGGCATGTCACACCAAAGAGGTAAATTTCAATAAGAAAATCTGACACGCGCGCACGTGGCTATTTTATTATTTTCGGATACTTACAGTTGGAATATACTGTATGTATGAATTATATCTCATTTTGAAGTAGATACTTCAAGCTTTCATTTCGAGTGAATAAATTAAAATGGCATTTTTGGGCGAAAAAGTCGATTTCGAACGTTAATACATACCTTAAGGCTGTTTTAAACCCTTGTCGCCCAGACACTCCATTGTGGTCAATTCAACGCTTGTCCCTCATGACACTAATGTTGAATTCAGCAATTGCTGATGTTACTGCAATCTCCAGTTATTTGACATAAACACTTCCTTCGGACATCGCCCAAATTACACTACGCACAATGTATGGTGTGGGTATTTTAATTTCTCCTACTTGATCCTGTAAACTAGTACTTACATGCTTATTCCTGTTACAAATGGCATTTTTCACTTTATCCAACACTTTACTAGGACGTTTCTTCCGGCGACGACAAGTCTCAATTCTTCTTCCCATGATGTACACTGATAATTGCACAATTTCACAAATCCCAACCTCAAAAACTAAGCTGCTTGCACTAAGTAGATCCTGTTATATTTATGGATCATGTATAACACACTTATTACAAATTTAACATTTAAGAATTTACAGAAAAGCAGAGTAGGCCAAAACACAAATGATAAACTCAAAACGTGAGATCACAACTCTGTTTAAATTCAACACAAGGACAATCTCCATCACTGAAATAAGAGCCAATTCAACTCGATATATCGATAGTCCGTCAGAAGATCCACAGGAACAAAATTTCTTACATTCAAACCCCGCGCTCAATTCAAAATTTTCGCAAAACAACCGAAAGATTTTCATGAGAATAGTGTTGATGGGCGGCAACGCCCACTTGCACTGGGCCTCTTCAATGGCCGCTAAGGGCTTGAAATTTCTGATAATTAAATAAAACAAAGCTCAAAAAGAAAGTACAAGGTATAAACAATATAGGAACGTAAAAAACTAAAAGGGGATTTTTTTCACAATTTCAAACAAATTTCACCGATACATTGTCTTAAATAGGAAAACTTGCTCCTTGAAAGTGACATTCCGTGCTGATGTCTCAATATTATATATGACAAGCCAGGTCCTCTTAAGAGAAAAATGAACCCTGTATGTGCCAAACCGTGCAAACTGCCTCACTAGGTAAGGTTATATAGAGAAGATGGTCCCCTGTAAATTCCAAATCTTGCAAATGTCACCATCTTACATCTGACACACCACGTATGGTTATATGGAGGAAATGACTTTCTAATGCCAATCCCTGCCAATTTCTCTATCCGTGACCACGTATGGTTAAATAGATTTAAGGGCTCCATTCAAGTATTACTCCACGCCAATGAAACCATCCGGGATCTCGCCCACAAGGTACTGTTATGCAGATAAAAGGGCTCCCTGCAATTGTCCATCCGTTCGAAAGTGTCTAACCGTGCAAATGTCACTATCCTGCACGTACACACTACGTACGGTTATACGGGTGGAAGGGCTCGTTGGAAGTATCACTCCTTGTTAATGTCACTATCCGAGATCCGACACATCGGGTGCTGTTACATTGAGAAAAGTAACCATCCAAGCACAAGTCACCGTCTTATTTTGACACAACCTTTGCATAGAGAATTGTGCATTTTGGAACTGTCCATCTGTGAAAACTTCACCCTCCTTCCTTTGACGCTTCTGGTTGGGTTTTATACTGTAGATTGCTACCTGCAAGCGTTAGTCTGTGTATTGTCACCACTGTTAATCTGACGCACCAGTTACTGTTATTTAAAGGAAATGGCACCATGCATGTTCACGCCGTGCCAATGTAACCATCCGCGATCTCACCCACAATGTACTGTTATACAGATAAAAGGGCTATATAGATAAAATGGCTCCCTGCAACTGTGAATCCATCCATCCATCTTAGATCGGACACATCAGGTAGGATCATATAGAGAAAAGGGCTCCCAGAAAGTCAGCAAGTGTCACACCTGGTTCTGCTAGATGGGGAAAATTGAAAATCCATGTATATATGACCATCTTACTTCCTACTAACCAGGTACGGTAAATAAGAGAAGAAGACTCCCAGCACCTTTCTATCGTGTAAATGTCAAGATCCTATTCTCCAGCAAGAGGAAAGGGAGAATATATAGGTTCCCTGCCATGTTTAATCCGTAGAATGTTAGTCCGTGCGTTTTCACCACTCTACATCCGACACACCACGTACTTTATTTAGGGGAAATAGCTCCATGAAAGTTCACTCCGTGCCAATGTAATAAAAGGTCTTCCTGCTATTGTTGATCCGTGTAAAAGGGACACACCGAGCAAATGTCACCATCCTGGATCTGACACACCACTAACGGTTATAAAGGTGAAATGGCTCGATGAATGAGTAATTCCGTGCATACGGATCCATTCGAGATCAGACACATCATGTACTGTTGCATAGAGAAGAGGGCTTCCAGCAATTGTTACTCCGTGCACATGTCACCATGCTAAACCTGACACACCATGTACAGTTAAATAGGGGAAATGGCTCCATGCAGTTTCACACGGTGCCAATGTCACCTTCCGTGAACTCACGCATAAGGCACTGTTCTACAGATAAAAGTGCTCCCTGCCATTGTCCATTAGTGTAAATGTGTCTCTTTCTTGCATCTGACACACCTCGTACGTTTATACAGGTGGAAGGGTTGGATGGAAGTATCACTCCTTGCTAATGTCACTAACCGAGACCACGTGTGCTTATTGGTTTGAGCGCTACATTGAAGTATCCATCCGTACAAATGACACCGTCCGTGATGTTGCACTACAGGTTCTCTTAGATAGGGATAAGTACTCCCTGCAACTGTCATTCCAACTTACTTCCCACTAACCAGGAACGGTCATTTAGAGAAGAGTGCACTCGGCAAATTTCAATACATCCAAATGTAAATGTAAACATCCTTGATCTGACACCCCTAGCACGGCTATATGCAGGAAGGGGCCTCATGCAAGAGTCTACCACTGCAAATGTCACAATCCGAGATCTCACAAACCAGGCATGTTTACATAGAAAAATGTGCATCCTGGAACCGTCCATCTGTGAGAAAGTCACCACTTTCCTTTTGACTCCCTGCAAGTGATAGTCCGTGCATTGTCACCCCACTAGAACTGACACACCACGTACTGTTATTTAGGAAAAAAAAGGCTCCATGCAAGTTTACTCCGTGCTAATGTAACCATCCGTGATATCATCCACTCTTGTACACATAAAAGGGCTCCCTGCATTTGTCCATCTGTGCAAAAGGGTCCCTAAAGGTCACCATCAGAGAATTGACACACCACACTCGCTTGGGGGGAAAGGGTTCCTTGTAAGTATAATTTAGTGCAAATATCTCCATCCTAGATATGACACACCAGGTACGGTTTTACTGATAAAAGGGCTGCCTACAAAATTTACCATCCTAGATCTTACACACAAGGTTAGGTAATGCAGAAGAAGCGTGTGACATATCACTTTTGGTTATATATATATGAAGTGTGACCATCTTATTTCCGAATCCAAGCATATCACGCTGTGCAAATATCAAAATCTTACTTCTAACTCACCAGGTAACGTTATATAGTGTAGAGTCATCCTGAAGTGTAACTCAATTCAAATGTCACCATCCTAGTCTCCAGGTACAGGAAGAGAGAGAATATGTGTTCCCTGCCATGTTCAATCCGTGCAAATGTCACCATCCTAGGTCTGACACACCAGGTACGATTGTATAGAGGAAGGGTTCCATTCATGTGTCCTAAAACTGACACACAAGGTAGGGATCTGACACATCATGTACAGTTACATAGAGAACGGGGCCCCCTGCAAGTGTTACTAAGAGCACATGTCACAATTCTAGATCTGACACACCACGTACACTTATATAGGGGAAATGGCGCCTTGCAAGTTTCAAGCCGTGCCAATGTCACCTATATGATCTAACGCACAAGGCACTTCTATACAGATAAAAGGTCTCCCTCGAATTGTCCATCCGTACAAAAGTGTCACACCGTGCAAATGTCTCCAACCTGTATCTGACACACCACGTACGGTTAAACAGGTGGAAGGTACAATAAGAGAACAGAGCTCCCAGCACATTTCAATCCATGCAAATGTCAATATCCTAGATCTCACCCACCAAGTATAGAGGAAATGGTTCCAAGCATGTGTCACTCTGTGCAAATGTCACAAACTCCTGACTAACCAGGTACGGTTAAATGAAGAAGAAGCAACTTGCGGTGTAACAGCGTGCAAATGTCACCATCCCAGATCTGACACACCAAGTAGGGCTATGTGCAGGAAGGGGCTCCTGGCTGTGTCTATCACAGGAAATGTCACTATCCCAGAACCGACGCACTAGTCACCTTTGCATAGAGAGTAGTGCATTTTGGAACTGTCCATCTGTGAAAACGTCACCATCATTCTTTTAATGCTTCTGGTTGGGTTTTATACTTTTATGATGATCATGAGAAAAAACTAGATTGCATGTATTTTAAAATTTGCACATCAATTTGTTATTGTCTTGTATCTGAAATTATCCTAAAAGTTTCAAGTAGACTGATAAAATATTCTGGCATGAGGAGCATTTTGAATCTTGAAAAGTGCTGGAAAATATATTCTCAGGAAAAAGAAATTGAAATTTTAGACATGAACAATAGTCCAGTACATTAATGTAGTTGACTTAGAACTCCTCTGCTCCTTCTAGCTGGCCACACTAGCAGTTTTCACTGTTTTTAGTTTGCTTAAGGTATGTTTTAACGTTTCGAAGGAAAATCCGAAATTCTTAACCGATTTTTTGCGTTTCGTACCATAAAACAAAAAATAGTAGACTAATCATTTCGTATACTGCAATCAAAATTTTGTGCCCTATCTTCACCCGAAAATTTAGTTTAATGAAAAAAACACAAATTTTCAAAATGTCATAAAAATTCCAAAAATGTTATAACCTTGAAATTGTTTTCACCAAGTTGAAGTATTTCATTCATAGAATGTTGTGAACTAGGATCTTCTATTTAACAAAAACAGAAAGGGAGCTAGACTTAATTTTTGACAAAAGTTTAAAAATAATTAATTACCTGTGTGACAATGGCTATAAAATATTCACAATATTAAGAAAGTACTATCATTGATTTTTCTGTCTCAATTTTAAGGATATTTGAATTTATTTGAAATGTGGGAAGGTGTGCAAAAAATTACATTCAAGAAAAACAGCACTGAAGTTTTAGGACTAAGTTATGAACATAACCCACTTATTTGGGCACCTAAAAACTTGCCTGCTCCATAGGTTGGACCGTCGTTTAGAAGTTTCTTGTCTTCTTTTAGTTTTCTTCTGCCTCTCAAGTACTGCCTCCTTTGCTTGTGTTCTGCAGTACTTCGATTTGCACCTTTCTACAACCGAACTGCATTAGCTTCAAGTACACCCGATGATGTGTACTTGCCAGGAGCAATTCCTATCCTCTTCAGTATTTGTATTTCCGCTCCGTTCTCCCAGGTGAAATGGCAAACTCCTAATTTTAAGGTATCAACATTTATGTCTCTTTAGGACACCTTCTCCATACCATGGCATTGAATGACTCATTATTTTCAATCAATCCATGCAAGGACTTAGCATTTCTGGGTCGGTGAGTCGCTCATATATAGGCTTCACTGCTTGAAGAATGCCAAAGGACAGGCCTGGTTTGAATTAAAATTGTTCTATCTAATTATTTGCTTTAGCTCACTGATATGAGCACCAGCTGTCAGTTCCTAGAGGACACCAATGGTGGGTGGGACGGTGCTTTGTTGCTGTCAAATGGTACAATGTGGCCCTTATGCCATTTGACATGGCGTGAATACTGCTTGTGTTCGAACGTAAAGCAATTCCAAATAATTTTGCATCTAATCGATGAGTGCTCCTGTCAGTTGCGGAATTCATAATCACAGCTGCAAAACAATGCAAGGGACATTCTCCAACCAAATCTCAAAAACTGTGTTACAGCTGAAGCAACTAGGGCAAGCTAATGCAGATAATATACGTGTAAAGGACTATATGACTATAATGATATAGTAAATGCCCCTAACACTATCAGATTCAATATATACAGACGAAAGATTGGACTGAGAATCACTAGCAAATGATTCCCTTACATTAGGCCTACCTTCCGTCTCACTATTTATACTGATAGCACAACACTGACATTCACCTTGCTATGTCTGTTTACATGAAACTTTCCCTTTTTCTTTGCTCTACATCGGCTTTTAGAACACATTTTATACACTTTCACAGAGAAACAAACTCTTTGGTCACAATGTGAAAGCCCACTTGGCCACAAGGAAGGTTTATTTATATCCGTTGCCTATCGATGGAATAAAAGTCTTTGGAATATACAAAGTATATACAAGTATCTGTTAGTCAGAACTATGTACTATGTACTCAGGAGGCATGTCACACCAAAGAGGTAAATTTCAATAAGAAAATCTGACACGCGCGCACGTGGCTATTTTATTATTTTCGGATACTTACAGTTGGAATATACTGTATGTATGAATTATATCTCATTTTGAGGTGGAGACTTCAAGCTTCCATTTCGAGTGAAAAACTTAAAATGGCACTTTTGGGCGAAAAAGTCGATTTCGAACGTTAATACATACCTTAAGGCTGTTTTAAACCCTTGTCGCCCAGACACTCCATTGTGGTCAATTCAACGCTTGTCCCTCATGACACTAATGTTGAATTCAGCAATTGCTGATGTTACTGCAATCTCCAGTTATTTGACATAATCACTTCCTTCGGACACAGCCCAAATTACACTATGCAATCCCCGGGCACAATGTATGGTGTGGGGATTTTAATTTCTCCTACTTGATCCTGTAAACTAGTACTCACATGCTTATTCCTGTTACAAATGGCATTTTTCACTTTATCCAACACTTTACTAGGACGTTTCTTCCGGCGACGACAAGTCTCAATTCTTCTTCCCATGATGTACACTGATAATTGCACAATTTCACTAATCCCAACCTCAAAAACTAAATTGCTTGCACTAAGTAGATCCTGTTATGTTTATGGATCATTATCACACTTATTACTAATATAACATTTAAGAATTTACAGAAAAGCAGAGTAGGCCAAAACACAAATTATAAACTCAAAACGTGAGATCACAACTCTTTGTTTAAATTCAACACAAGGACAATCTCCATCACTGAAATAAGAGCCAATTCAACTCGATATATCGATAGTCCGTCAGAAGACCCACAGGAACAAAATTTCTTACATTCAAACCCCGCGCTCAATTCAAAATTTTCGCAAAACAACCGAAAGATTTTCATGAGAATAGTGTTGATGGGCGGCAACGCCCACTTGCACTGGGCCTCTTCAATGGCCGCTAAGGGCTTGAAATTTCTGATATTTAAATAAAACAAAGCTCCAAAAGGTATAAACAATATAAGAACGTAAAAAACTAAAATTTTAATCAAATTTCACCGATACATTGTCCTAAATAGGGAAACTTGCTCCTTGAAAGTGATATTCCGTGCTGATGTCTCAATATTATATATGACAAGCCAGGTACTCTTAAGAGAAAAATGAACCCTGTATGTGCCAAACCGTGCAAACTGCCTCACTAGGTAAGGTTATATAGAGAAGATGGTCCCCTGTAAATTCCAAATCTTGCAAATGTCACCATCTTACATCTGACACACCACGTATGGTTATATGGAGGAAATGACATTCTAATGCCAATGTGTCTATCCGTGACCACGTATGGTTAAATAGATTTAAGGGCTCCATTCAAGTATTACTCCACGCCAATCAAACCATACGTGATCTCGCCCACAAGGTACTGTTATGCAGATAAAAGGGCTCCCTGCAATTGTCCATCTGTGCGAAAGTATCCAACCGTGCAAATGTCACTATCCTGCATGTACACACTACGTACGGTTATACAGGTAGAAGGGCTCGTTGGAAGTATCACTCCTTGTTAATGTCACTATCCGAGATCCGACACATCGGGTACTGTTACATTGAGAAAAGTAACCATCCAAGCACAAGTCACCGTCTTATTTTGACACAACCTTTGCATAGAGAATTGTGCATTTTGGAACTGTCCATCTGTGACGCTTCTGGTTGTGTTTTATACTGTAGATTGCTACCTGCAAGCGTTAGTCTGTGTATTGTCACCACTGTAAATCTGACACACCAGTTTCTGTTATTTAAAGGAAATGGCACCATGCAAGTTCACGCCGTGCCAATGTAACCTTCCGTGAACTCAGCACAAGGCACTGTTCTACAGATAAAAGTGCTTCCTGCCATTGTCCATTAGTGTAAATGTGTCACACCGTGCAAATGTCTCTTTCTTGCATCTGACACACCACGTACGTTGATACAGGTGGAAGGGTTCGATGGAAGTATCACTCCTTGCTAATGTCACTAACCGAGACCACGTATGCTTATTGGTTTGAGCGCTACATTGAAGTATCCATCCGTACAAATGACACCGTCCGTGATCTTGCACTACAGGTTCTCTTAGATAGGGATAAGTACTCCCTGCAACTGTCATTCCAACTTACTTCCCACTAACCAGGAACGGTCATTTAGAGAAGAGAGCACTCGGCAAATTTCAATACATCCAAATGTAAACATCCTTGATCTGACACCCCTAGCACGGCTATATGCAGGAAGGGGCCTCATGCAAGAGTCTACCACTGTAAATGTCACAATCCGAGATCACACAAACCATGCATGTTTACATAGAAAAAAGTGCATCCTGGAAGCGTCCATCTGTGAGAAAGTCACCACTTTGCTTTTGACTCCCTGCAAGTGATAGTCCGTGCATTGTCACCCCACTAGAACTGACACACCACGTACTGTTATTTAGGAAAAAAAAAAAAGGCTCCATGCAAGTTACTCCATGCTAATGTAACCATCCGTGCACATAAAAGGGCTCCCTGCATTTGTCCATCTGTGCAAAAGAGTCCCTAAAGGTCACCATCAGAGAATTGACACACCATCTCGGTTGGGGGGAAAGGGTTCCTTGTAAGTATAATTTAGTGCAAATATATCCATCCTAGATATGACACACCAGGTACGGGCTCCCTACAAAATTTACCATCCTAGATCTTACACACAAGGTTAGGTAATGCAGAAGAAGTTGTGTGACATATCACTTTCGGTTATATATATATGTGACCATCTTATTTCCGAATCCAAGCATGTCACTGTGCAAATATCAAAATATTACTTCTAACTCACCAGGTAACGTTATATAGCGTAGAGTCATCCTAAAGTGTAACTCAATTCAAATGTCACCATCCTAGTCTCCAGGTACAGGAAGAGAGAGAATATGTGTTCCCTGCCATGTTCAATCCGTGCAAATGTCACCATCCTACGTCTGACACACCAGGTACCATTGTATAGAGGAAGGGTTCCATTCATGTGTCGCACCGCGCATACGTGAGCGTCCTAAAACTGACACACAAAGTAGGTTTCTGACACATCATATACAGTTACATAGAGAACGGGGCTCCCTGCAAGTGTTACTAAGTGCACATGTCACCATTCTAGATCTGACACACCACGTACACTTATATAGGGGAAATGGCGCCGTGCAAGTTTCAAACCGTGCCAATGTCACCTATATGATCTAACGCACAAGGCACTTCTATACAGATAAAAGGTCTCCCTCGGATTGTCCATCCGTACAAAAGTGTCACACCGTGCAAATATCTCCAACCTGTATCTGACACACCACGTACGGTTAAACAGGTGGAAGGTACAATAAGAGAACAGAGCTCCCAGCACATTTCAATTCATGCAAATGTCAATATCCTAGATCTCACCCACCAAGTATAGAGGAAATGGTTCCAAGCATGTGTGCAAATGTCACAAACTTCTTACTAACCAGGTACGGTTAAATGAAGAAGAAGCAACTTGCGGTGTAACACCGTGCAAATGTCACCATCCCAGATCTGACACACCAAGTAGGGCTATATGCAGGAAGGGGCTCCTGGCTGTGTCTATCACTGGAAATGTCACCATCCCAGAACCGACGCACTAGTCACCTTTGCATAGAGTGTAGTGCATTTTGGAACTGTCCATCTGTGAAAACGTCACCATCCTTCTTTTGATGCTTTGGTTGGGTTTTATACTTTTATGATGATCATGAAAAAAACTAGATGCATGTATTTTAAAATTTGCACATCAATTTGTTATTGTGTTGTATCTGAAATTATCCTAAAAGTTTCAAGTAGACTGATAAAAAATTCTGGCATGAGGAGCATTTTGAATCTTGAAAAGTGCTGGAAAATATATTCTGAGGAAAAAGAAATTGAAATTTTAGACATGAACAATAGTCCAGTACATTAATGTAGTTGACTTAGAACTCCTCTGCTCCTTCTAGCTGGCCACACTAGCAGTTTTCACTGTTTTTAGTTTGCTTAAGGTATGTTTTAACGTTTCGAAGGAAAATCCGAAATTCTTAACCGATTTTTTTGTGTTTCGTACCATAAAACAAAAAATAGTAGACTAATCATTTCGTATACTGCAATCAAAATTTTGTGCCCTATCTTAACACAAATTTTCAAAAAGTCATAAAAATCCCAAAAATTGTTATAACCTTGAAATTGTTTTCACCAAGTTGAAGTATTTCATTCATAGAATGTTGTGAACTAGGATCTTCTATTTAACAAAAACAGAAAGGGAGCTAGACATTATTTTTGACAAAAGTTTAAAAATAATTAATTACCCGTGTGACAATGGCTATAAAATATTCACAATATTAAGAAAGTACTAGTTTCAACATTCCCACATTCATTAGCTTTAATTTAATCTATCATTGAATTTCTGTCTCAATATTAAGGATATTTGAATTTATTTGAAATGTGGGAAGGTGTGCAAAAAATTACATTCAAGAAAAACAGCACTGAAGTTTTAGGACTAAGTTATGAACATAACCCACTTATTTGGGCACCTAAAAACTTGCCTGCTCCATAGGTTGGACCGTCGTTTAGAAGTTTCTTGTCTTCTTTTAGTTTTCTTCTGCCTCTCAAGTACTGCCTCCTTTGCTTGTGTTCTGCAGTACTTCGATTTGCACCTTTCTACAACCGAACTGCATTAGCTTCAAGTACACCCGATGATGTGTACTTGCCAGGAGCAATTCCTATCCTCTTCAGTATTTGTATTTCCGCTCCGTTCTCCCAGGTGAAATGGCAAACTCCTAATTTTAAGGTATCAACATTTATGTCTCCTTAGGACACCTTCTCCATACCATGGCATTGAATGACTCATTATTTTCAATCAATCCATGCAAGGACTTAGCATTTCTGGGTCGGTGAGTCGCTCATATATAGGCTTCACTGCTTGAAGAATGCCAAAGGACAGGCCTGGTTTGAATTAAAATTGTTCTATCTAATTATTTGCTTTAGCTCACTGATATGAGCACCAGCTGTCAGTTCCTAGAGGACACCAATGGTGGGTGGGAAAGTGCTTTGTTACTGTCAAATGGTACAATGTGGCCCTTATGCCATTTGACATGGCGTGAATACTGCTTGTGTTCGAACGTAAAGCAATTCCAAATAATTTTGCTTCTAATCGATGAGTGCTCCTGTCAGTTGCGGAATTCATAATCACAGCTGCAAAACAATGCAAGGGACATCCTCCAACCAAATCTCAAAAACTGTATTACAGCTGAAGCAACTAGGGCAAGCTAATGCAGATAATATACGTGTAAAGGACTATATGACTATAATGATATAGTAAATGCCCCTAACACTATCAGATTCAATATATACAGACGAAAGATTGGACTGAGAATCACTAGCAAATGATTCCCTTACATTAGGCCTACCTTCCGTCTCACTATTTATACTGATAGCACAACACTGACATTCACCTTGCTATGTCTGTTTACATGAAACTTTCCCTTTTTCTTTGCTCTACATCGGCTTTTAGAACACATTTTATACACTTTCACAGAGAAACAAACTCTTTGGTCACAATGTGAAAGCCCACTTGGCCACAAGGAAGGTTTATTTATATCCGTTGCCTATCGATGGAATAAAAGTCTTTGGAATATACAAAGTATATACAAGTATCTGTTAGTCAGAACTATGTACTATGTACTCAGGAGGCATGTCACACCAAAGAGGTAAATTTCAATAAGAAAATCTGACACGCGCGCACGTGGCTATTTTATTATTTTCGGATACTTACAGTTGGAATATACTGTATGTATGAATTATATCTCATTTTGAAGTAGATACTTCAAGCTTTCATTTCGAGTGAATAAATTAAAATGGCATTTTTGGGCGAAAAAGTCGATTTCGAACGTTAATACATACCTTAAGGCTGTTTTAAACCCTTGTCGCCCAGACACTCCATTGTGGTCAATTCAACGCTTGTCCCTCATGACACTAATGTTGAATTCAGCAATTGCTGATGTTACTGCAATCTCCAGTTATTTGACATAAACACTTCCTTCGGACATCGCCCAAATTACACTACGCACAATGTATGGTGTGGGTATTTTAATTTCTCCTACTTGATCCTGTAAACTAGTACTTACATGCTTATTCCTGTTACAAATGGCATTTTTCACTTTATCCAACACTTTACTAGGACGTTTCTTCCGGCGACGACAAGTCTCAATTCTTCTTCCCATGATGTACACTGATAATTGCACAATTTCACAAATCCCAACCTCAAAAACTAAGCTGCTTGCACTAAGTAGATCCTGTTATATTTATGGATCATGTATAACACACTTATTACAAATTTAACATTTAAGAATTTACAGAAAAGCAGAGTAGGCCAAAACACAAATGATAAACTCAAAACGTGAGATCACAACTCTGTTTAAATTCAACACAAGGACAATCTCCATCACTGAAATAAGAGCCAATTCAACTCGATATATCGATAGTCCGTCAGAAGATCCACAGGAACAAAATTTCTTACATTCAAACCCCGCGCTCAATTCAAAATTTTCGCAAAACAACCGAAAGATTTTCATGAGAATAGTGTTGATGGGCGGCAACGCCCACTTGCACTGGGCCTCTTCAATGGCCGCTAAGGGCTTGAAATTTCTGATAATTAAATAAAACAAAGCTCAAAAAGAAAGTACAAGGTATAAACAATATAGGAACGTAAAAAACTAAAAGGGGATTTTTTTCACAATTTCAAACAAATTTCACCGATACATTGTCTTAAATAGGAAAACTTGCTCCTTGAAAGTGACATTCCGTGCTGATGTCTCAATATTATATATGACAAGGCAGGTCCTCTTAAGAGAAAAATGAACCCTGTATGTGCCAAACCGTGCAAACTGCCTCACTAGGTAAGGTTATATAGAGAAGATGGTCCCCTGTAAATTCCAAATCTTGCAAATGTCACCATCTTACATCTGACACACCACGTATGGTTATATGGAGGAAATGACTTTCTAATGCCAATCCCTGCCAATTTCTCTATCCGTGACCACGTATGGTTAAATAGATTTAAGGGCTCCATTCAAGTATTACTCCACGCCAATGAAACCATCCGGGATCTCGCCCACAAGGTACTGTTATGCAGATAAAAGGGCTCCCTGCAATTGTCCATCCGTTCGAAAGTGTCTAACCGTGCAAATGTCACTATCCTGCACGTACACACTACGTACGGTTATACGGGTGGAAGGGCTCGTTGGAAGTATCACTCCTTGTTAATGTCACTATCCGAGATCCGACACATCGGGTGCTGTTACATTGAGAAAAGTAACCATCCAAGCACAAGTCACCGTCTTATTTTGACACAACCTTTGCATAGAGAATTGTGCATTTTGGAACTGTCCATCTGTGAAAACTTCACCCTCCTTCCTTTGACGCTTCTGGTTGGGTTTTATACTGTAGATTGCTACCTGCAAGCGTTAGTCTGTGTATTGTCACCACTGTTAATCTGACGCACCAGTTACTGTTATTTAAAGGAAATGGCACCATGCATGTTCACGCCGTGCCAATGTAACCATCCGCGATCTCACCCACAATGTACTGTTATACAGATAAAAGGGCTATATAGATAAAATGGCTCCCTGCAACTGTGAATCCATCCATCCATCTTAGATCGGACACATCAGGTAGGATCATATAGAGAAAAGGGCTCCCAGAAAGTCAGCAAGTGTCACACCTGGTTGTGCTAGATGGGGAAAATTGAAAATCCATGTATATATGACCATCTTACTTCCTACTAACCAGGTACGGTAAATAAGAGAAGAAGACTCCCAGCACCTTTCTATCGTGTAAATGTCAAGATCCTATTCTCCAGCAAGAGGAAAGGGAGAATATATAGGTTCCCTGCCATGTTTAATCCGTAGAATGTTAGTCCGTGCGTTTTCACCACTCTACATCCGACACACCACGTACTTTATTTAGGGGAAATAGCTCCATGAAAGTTCACTCCGTGCCAATGTAATAAAAGGTCTTCCTGCTATTGTTGATCCGTGTAAAAGGGACACACCGAGCAAATGTCACCATCCTGGATCTGACACACCACTAACGGTTATAAAGGTGAAATGGCTCGATGAATGAGTAATTCCGTGCATACGGATCCATTCGAGATCAGACACATCATGTACTGTTGCATAGAGAAGAGGGCTTCCAGCAATTGTTACTCCGTGCACATGTCACCATGCTAAACCTGACACACCATGTACAGTTAAATAGGGGAAATGGCTCCATGCAGTTTCACACGGTGCCAATGTCACCTTCCGTGAACTCACGCATAAGGCACTGTTCTACAGATAAAAGTGCTCCCTGCCATTGTCCATTAGTGTAAATGTGTCTCTTTCTTGCATCTGACACACCTCGTACGTTTATACAGGTGGAAGGGTTGGATGGAAGTATCACTCCTTGCTAATGTCACTAACCGAGACCACGTGTGCTTATTGGTTTGAGCGCTACATTGAAGTATCCATCCGTACAAATGACACCGTCCGTGATGTTGCACTACAGGTTCTCTTAGATAGGGATAAGTACTCCCTGCAACTGTCATTCCAACTTACTTCCCACTAACCAGGAACGGTCATTTAGAGAAGAGTGCACTCGGCAAATTTCAATACATCCAAATGTAAATGTAAACATCCTTGATCTGACACCCCTAGCACGGCTATATGCAGGAAGGGGCCTCATGCAAGAGTCTACCACTGCAAATGTCACAATCCGAGATCTCACAAACCAGGCATGTTTACATAGAAAAATGTGCATCCTGGAACCGTCCATCTGTGAGAAAGTCACCACTTTCCTTTTGACTCCCTGCAAGTGATAGTCCGTGCATTGTCACCCCACTAGAACTGACACACCACGTACTGTTATTTAGGAAAAAAAAGGCTCCATGCAAGTTTACTCCGTGCTAATGTAACCATCCGTGATATCATCCACTCTTGTACACATAAAAGGGCTCCCTGCATTTGTCCATCTGTGCAAAAGGGTCCCTAAAGGTCACCATCAGAGAATTGACACACCACACTCGCTTGGGGGGAAAGGGTTCCTTGTAAGTATAATTTAGTGCAAATATCTCCATCCTAGATATGACACACCAGGTACGGTTTTACTGATAAAAGGGCTGCCTACAAAATTTACCATCCTAGATCTTACACACAAGGTTAGGTAATGCAGAAGAAGCGTGTGACATATCACTTTTGGTTATATATATATGAAGTGTGACCATCTTATTTCCGAATCCAAGCATATCACGCTGTGCAAATATCAAAATCTTACTTCTAACTCACCAGGTAACGTTATATAGTGTAGAGTCATCCTGAAGTGTAACTCAATTCAAATGTCACCATCCTAGTCTCCAGGTACAGGAAGAGAGAGAATATGTGTTCCCTGCCATGTTCAATCCGTGCAAATGTCACCATCCAAGGTCTGACACACCAGGTACGATTGTATAGAGGAAGGGTTCCATTCATGTGTCCTAAAACTGACACACAAGGTAGGGATCTGACACATCATGTACAGTTACATAGAGAACGGGGCCCCCTGCAAGTGTTACTAAGAGCACATGTCACAATTCTAGATCTGACACACCACGTACACTTATATAGGGGAAATGGCGCCTTGCAAGTTTCAAACCGTGCCAATGTCACCTATATGATCTAACGCACAAGGCACTTCTATACAGATAAAAGGTCTCCCTCGAATTGTCCATCCGTACAAAAGTGTCACACCGTGCAAATGTCTCCAACCTGTATCTGACACACCACGTACGGTTAAACAGGTGGAAGGTACAATAAGAGAACAGAGCTCCCAGCACATTTCAATCCATGCAAATGTCAATATCCTAGATCTCACCCACCAAGTATAGAGGAAATGGTTCCAAGCATGTGTCACTCTGTGCAAATGTCACAAACTCCTGACTAACCAGGTACGGTTAAATGAAGAAGAAGCAACTTGCGGTGTAACAGCGTGCAAATGTCACCATCCCAGATCTGACACACCAAGTAGGGCTATGTGCAGGAAGGGGCTCCTGGCTGTGTCTATCACAGGAAATGTCACTATCCCAGAACCGACGCACTAGTCACCTTTGCATAGAGAGTAGTGCATTTTGGAACTGTCCATCTGTGAAATCGTCACCATCATTCTTTTGATGCTTCTGGTTGGGTTTTATACTTTTATGATGATCATGAGAAAAAACTAGATTGCATGTATTTTAAAATTTGCACATCAATTTGTTATTGTCTTGTATCTGAAATTATCCTAAAAGTTTCAAGTAGACTGATAAAATATTCTGGCATGAGGAGCATTTTGAATCTTGAAAAGTGCTGGAAAATATATTCTCAGGAAAAAGAAATTGAAATTTTAGACATGAACAATAGTCCAGTACATTAATGTAGTTGACTTAGAACTCCTCTGCTCCTTCTAGCTGGCCACACTAGCAGTTTTCACTGTTTTTAGTTTGCTTAAGGTATGTTTTAACGTTTCGAAGGAAAATCCGAAATTCTTAACCGATTTTTTGCGTTTCGTACCATAAAACAAAAAATAGTAGACTAATCATTTCGTATACTGCAATCAAAATTTTGTGCCCTATCTTCACCCGAAAATTTAGTTTAATGAAAAAAACACAAATTTTCAAAATGTCATAAAAATTCCAAAAATGTTATAACCTTGAAATTGTTTTCACCAAGTTGAAGTATTTCATTCATAGAATGTTGTGAACTAGGATCTTCTATTTAACAAAAACAGACAGGGAGCTAGACTTAATTTTTGACAAAAGTTTAAAAATAATTAATTACCTGTGTGACAATGGCTATAAAATATTCACAATATTAAGAAAGTACTATCATTGATTTTTCTGTCTCAATTTTAAGGATATTTGAATTTATTTGAAATGTGGGAAGGTGTGCAAAAAATTACATTCAAGAAAAACAGCACTGAAGTTTTAGGACTAAGTTATGAACATAACCCACTCATTTGGGAACCTAAAAACTTGCCTGCTCCATAGGATGGACCGTCGTTTAGAAGTTTCTTGTCTTCTTTTAGTTTTCTTCTGCCTCTCAAGTACTGCCTCCTCTGCTTGTGTTCTGCAGTACTTCGATTTGCACCTTTGTACAACCGTACTGCATTAGCTTCAAGTACACCCGATGATGTGTACTTGCCAGGAGCAATTCCTATCCTCTTCAGTATTTGTATTTCAGCTCCGTTCTCCCAGGTCAAATGGCAAACTCCTAATTTTAAGGTATCAACATTTATGTCTCTTTAGGACACCTTCTCCATACCATGGCATTGAATGACTCATTATTTTCAATTTTTCAATCAATCCATGCAAGGACTTAGCATTTCTGGGTCGGTGAGTCGCTCATATATAGGCTTCACTGCTTGAAGAATGCCAAAGGACAGGCCTGGTTTGAATTAAAATTGTTCTATCTAATTATTTGCTTTAGCTCACTGATATGAGCACCAGCTGTCAGTTCCTAGAGGACACCAATGGTGGGTGGGACGGTGCTTTGTTGCTGTCAAATGGTACAATGTGGCCCTTATGCCATTTGACATGGCGTGAATACTGCTTGTGTTCGAACGTAAAGCAATTCCAAATAATTTTGCATCTAATCGATGAGTGCTCCTGTCAGTTGCGGAATTCATAATCACAGCTGCAAAACAATGCAAGGGACATTCTCCAACCAAATCTCAAAAACTGTATTACAGCTGAAGCAACTAGGGCAAGCTAATGCAGATAATATACGTGTAAAGGACTATATGACTATAATGATATAGTAAATGCCCCTAACACTATCAGATTCAATATATACAGACGAAAGATTGGACTGGGAATCACTAGCAAATGATTCCCTTACATTAGGCCTACCTTCCGTCTCACTATTTATACTGATAGCACAACACTGACATTCACCTTGCTATGTCTGTTTACATGAAACTTTCCCTTTTTCTTTGCTCTACATCGGCTTTTAGAACACATTTTATACACTTTCACAGAGAAACAAACTCTTTGGTCACAATGTGAAAGCCCACTTGGCCACAAGGAAGGTTTATTTATATCCGTTGCCTATCGATGGAATAAAAGTCTTTGGAATATACAAAGTATATACAAGTATCTGTTAGTCAGAACTATGTACTATGTACTCAGGAGGCATGTCACACCAAAGAGGTAAATTTCAATAAGAAAATCTGACACGCGCGCACGTGGCTATTTTATTATTTTCGGATACTTACAGTTGGAATATACTGTATGTATGAATTATATCTCATTTTGAGGTGGAGACTTCAAGCTTCCATTTCGAGTGAAAAACTTAAAATGGCACTTTTGGGCGAAAAAGTCGATTTCGAACGTTAATACATACCTTAAGGCTGTTTTAAACCCTTGTCGCCCAGACACTCCATTGTGGTCAATTCAACGCTTGTCCCTCATGACACTAATGTTGAATTCAGCAATTGCTGATGTTACTGCAATCTCCAGTTATTTGACATAATCACTTCCTTCGGACACAGCCCAAATTACACTATGCAATCCCCGGGCACAATGTATGGTGTGGGGATTTTAATTTCTCCTACTTGATCCTGTAAACTAGTACTCACATGCTTATTCCTGTTACAAATGGCATTTTTCACTTTATCCAACACTTTACTAGGACGTTTCTTCCGGCGACGACAAGTCTCAATTCTTCTTCCCATGATGTACACTGATAATTGCACAATTTCACAAATCCCAACCTCAAAAACTAAATTGCTTGCACTAAGTAGATCCTGTTATGTTTATGGATCATTATCACACTTATTACAAATATAACATTTAAGAATTTACAGAAAAGCAGAGTAGGCCAAAACACAAATTATAAACTCAAAACGTGAGATCACAACTCTTTGTTTAAATTCAACACAAGGACAATCTCCATCACTGAAATAAGAGCCAATTCAACTCGATATATCGATAGTCCGTCAGAAGACCCACAGGAACAAAATTTCTTACATTCAAACCCCGCGCTCAATTCAAAATTTTCGCAAAACAACCGAAAGATTTTCATGAGAATAGTGTTGATGGGCGGCAACGCCCACTTGCACTGGCCGTCTTCAATGGCCGCTAAGGGCTTGAAATTTCTGATATTTAAATAAAACAAAGCTCCAAAAGAATGTACAAGGTATAAACAATATAAGAACGTAAAAAACTAAAATTTTAATCAAATTTCACCGATACATTGTCCTAAATAGGGAAACTTGCTCCTTGAAAGTGATATTCCGTGCTGATGTCTCAATATTATATATGACAAGCCAGGTACTCTTAAGAGAAAAATGAACCCTGTATGTGCCAAACCGTGCAAACTGCCTCACTAGGTAAGGTTATATAGAGAAGATGGTCCCCTGTAAATTCCAAATCTTGCAAATGTCACCATCTTACATCTGACACACCACGTATGGTTATATGGAGGAAATGACATTCTAATGCCAATGTGTCTATCCGTGACCACGTATGGTTAAATAGATTTAAGGGCTCCATTCAAGTATTACTCCACGCCAATCAAACCATACGTGATCTCGCCCACAAGGTACTGTTATGCAGATAAAAGGGCTCCCTGCAATTGTCCATCCGTGCGAAAGTATCTAACCGTGCAAATGTCACTATCCTGCACGTACACACTACGTACGGTTATACAGGTAGAAGGGCTCGTTCGAAGTATCACTCCTTGTTAATGTCACTATCCGAGATCCGACACATCGGGTACTGTTACATTGAGAAAAGTAACCATCCAAGCACAAGTCACCGTCTTATTTTGACACAACCTTTGCATAGAGAATTGTGCATTTTGGAACTGTCCATCTGTGACGCTTCTGGTTGTGTTTTATACTGTAGATTGCTACCTGCAAGCGTTAGTCTGTGTATTGTCACCACTGTAAATCTGACACACCAGTTACTGTTATTTAAAGGAAATGGCACCATGCAAGTTCACGCCGTGCCAATGTAACCTTCCGTGAACTCAGCACAAGGCACTGTTCTACAGATAAAAGTGCTTCCTGCCATTGTCCATTAGTGTAAATGTGTCACACCGTGCAAATGTCTCTTTCTTGCATCTGACACACCACGTACGTTGATACAGGTGGAAGGGTTCGATGGAAGTATCACTCCTTGCTAATGTCACTAACCGAGACCACGTATGCTTATTGGTTTGAGCGCTACATTGAAGTATCCATCCGTACAAATGACACCGTCCGTGATCTTGCACTACAGGTTCTCTTAGATAGGGATAAGTACTCCCTGCAACTGTCATTCCAACTTACTTCCCACTAACCAGGAACGGTCATTTAGAGAAGAGAGCACTCGGCAAATTTCAATACATCCAAATGTAAACATCCTTGATCTGACACCCCTAGCACGGCTATATGCAGGAAGGGGCCTCATGCAAGAGTCTACCACTGCAAATGTCACAATCCGAGATCACACAAACCATGCATGTTTACATAGAAAAAAGTGCATCCTGGAAGCGTCCATCTGTGAGAAAGTCACCACTTTGCTTTTGACTCCCTGCAAGTGATAGTCCGTGCATTGTCACCCCACTAGAACTGACACACCACGTACTTTTATTTAGGAAAAAAAAAAGGCTCCATGCAAGTTACTCCATGCTAATGTAACCATCCGTGATATCCACTCCCTGCATTTGTCCATCTGTGCAAAAGGGTCCCTAAAGGTCACCATCAGAGAATTGACACACCATCTCAGTTGGGGGGAAAGGGTTCCTTGTAAGTATAATTTAGTGCAAATATCTCCATCCTAGATATGACACACCAGGTACGGGCTCCCTACAAAATTTACCATCCTAGATCTTACACACAAGGTTAGGTAATGCAGAAGAAGTTGTGTGACATATCACTTTCGGTTATATATATATGTGACCATCTTATTTCCGAATCCAAGCATGTCACTGTGCAAATATCAAAATATTACTTCTAACTCACCAGGTAACGTTATATAGTGTAGAGTCATCCTAAAGTGTAACTCAATTCAAATGTCACCATCCTAGTCTCCAGGTACAGGAAGGGAGAGAATATGTGTTCCCTGCCATGTTCAATCCGTGCAAATGTCACCATCCTACGTCTGACACACCAGGTACCATTGTATAGAGGAAGGGTTCCATTCATGTGTCGCACCGCGCATACGTGAGCGTCCTAAAACTGACACACAAAGTAGGTTTCTGACACATCATATACAGTTACATAGAGAACGGGGCTCCCTGCAAGTGTTACTAAGTGCACATGTCACCATTCTAGATCTGACACACCACGTACACTTATATAGGGGAAATGGCGCCGTGCAAGTTTCAAACCGTGCCAATGTCACCTATATGATCTAACGCACAAGGCACTTCTATACAGATAAAAGGTCTCCCTCGGATTGTCCATCCGTACAAAAGTGTCACACCGTGCAAATATCTCCAACCTGTATCTGACACACCACGTACGGTTAAACAGGTGGAAGGTACAATAAGAGAACAGAGCTCCCAGCACATTTCAATTCATGCAAATGTCAATATCCTAGATCTCACCCACCAAGTATAGAGGAAATGGTTCCAAGCATGTGTGCAAATGTCACAAACTTCTTACTAACCAGGTACGGTTAAATGAAGAAGAAGCAACTTGCGGTGTAACACCGTGCAAATGTCACCATCCCAGATCTGACACACCAAGTAGGGCTATATGCAGGAAGGGGCTCCTGGCTGTGTCTATCACTGGAAATGTCACCATCCCAGAACCGACGCACTAGTCACCTTTGCATAGAGTGTAGTGCATTTTGGAACTGTCCATCTGTGAAAACGTCACCATCCTTCTTTTGATGCTTTGGTTGGGTTTTATACTTTTATGATGATCATGAAAAAAACTAGATTGCATGTATTTTAAAATTTGCACATCAATTTGTTATTGTGTTGTATCTGAAATTATCCTAAAAGTTTCAAGTAGACTGATAAAAAATTCTGGCATGAGGAGCATTTTGAATCTTGAAAAGTGCTGGAAAATATATTCTGAGGAAAAAGAAATTGAAATTTTAGACATGAACAATAGTCCAGTACATTAATGTAGTTGACTTAGAACTCCTCTGCTCCTTCTAGCTGGCCACACTAGCAGTTTTCACTGTTTTTAGTTTGCTTAAGGTATGTTTTAACGTTTCGGAGGAAAATCCGAAATTCTTAACCGATTTTTTTGTGTTTCGTACCATAAAACAAAAAATAGTAGACTAATCATTTCGTATACTGCAATCAAAATTTTGTGCCCTATCTTAACACAAATTTTCAAAAAGTCATAAAAATCCCAAAAATTGTTATAACCTTGAAATTGTTTTCACCAAGTTGAAGTATTTCATTCATAGAATGTTGTGAACTAGGATCTTCTATTTAACAAAAACAGAAAGGGAGCTAGACATTATTTTTGACAAAAGTTTAAAAATAATTACCCGTGTGACAATGGCTATAAAATATTCACAATATTAAGAAAGTACTAGTTTCAACATTCCCACATTCATTAGCTTTAATTTAATCTATCATTGATTTTTCTGTCTCAATATTAAGGATATTTGAATTTATTTGAAATGTGGGAAGGTGTGCAAAAAATTACATTCAAGAAAAACAGCACTGAAGTTTTAGGACTAAGTTATGAACATAACCCACTTATTTGGGCACCTAAAAACTTGCCTGCTCCATAGGTTGGACCGTCGTTTAGAAGTTTCTTGTCTTCTTTTAGTTTTCTTCTGCCTCTCAAGTACTGCCTCCTTTGCTTGTGTTCTGCAGTACTTCGATTTGCACCTTTCTACAACCGAACTGCATTAGCTTCAAGTACACCCGATGATGTGTACTTGCCAGGAGCAATTCCTATCCTCTTCAGTATTTGTATTTCCGCTCCGTTCTCCCAGGTGAAATGGCAAACTCCTAATTTTAAGGTATCAACATTTATGTCTCCTTAGGACACCTTCTCCATACCATGGCATTGAATGACTCATTATTTTCAATCAATCCATGCAAGGACTTAGCATTTCTGGGTCGGTGAGTCGCTCATATATAGGCTTCACTGCTTGAAGAATGCCAAAGGACAGGCCTGGTTTGAATTAAAATTGTTCTATCTAATTATTTGCTTTAGCTCACTGATATGAGCACCAGCTGTCAGTTCCTAGAGGACACCAATGGTGGGTGGGAAAGTGCTTTGTTGCTGTCAAATGGTACAATGTGGCCCTTATGCCATTTGACATGGCGTGAATACTGCTTGTGTTCGAACGTAAAGCAATTCCAAATAATTTTGCATCTAATCGATGAGTGCTCCTGTCAGTTGCGGAATTCATAATCACAGCTGCAAAACAATGCAAGGGACATCCTCCAACCAAATCTCAAAAACTGTATTACAGCTGAAGCAACTAGGGCAAGCTAATGCAGATAATATACGTGTAAAGGACTATATGACTATAATGATATAGTAAATGCCCCTAACACTATCAGATTCAATATATACAGACGAAAGATTGGACTGAGAATCACTAGCAAATGATTCCCTTACATTAGGCCTACCTTCCGTCTCACTATTTATACTGATAGCACAACACTGACATTCACCTTGCTATGTCTGTTTACATGAAACTTTCCCTTTTTCTTTGCTCTACATCGGCTTTTAGAACACATTTTATACACTTTCACAGAGAAACAAACTCTTTGGTCACAATGTGAAAGCCCACTTGGCCACAAGGAAGGTTTATTTATATCCGTTGCCTATCGATGGAATAAAAGTCTTTGGAATATACAAAGTATATACAAGTATCTGTTAGTCAGAACTATGTACTATGTACTCAGGAGGCATGTCACACCAAAGAGGTAAATTTCAATAAGAAAATCTGACACGCGCGCACGTGGCTATTTTATTATTTTCGGATACTTACAGTTGGAATATACTGTATGTATGAATTATATCTCATTTTGAAGTAGATACTTCAAGCTTTCATTTCGAGTGAATAAATTAAAATGGCATTTTTGGGCGAAAAAGTCGATTTCGAACGTTAATACATACCTTAAGGCTGTTTTAAACCCTTGTCGCCCAGACACTCCATTGTGGTCAATTCAACGCTTGTCCCTCATGACACTAATGTTGAATTCAGCAATTGCTGATGTTACTGCAATCTCCAGTTATTTGACATAAACACTTCCTTCGGACATCGCCCAAATTACACTACGCACAATGTATGGTGTGGGTATTTTAATTTCTCCTACTTGATCCTGTAAACTAGTACTTACATGCTTATTCCTGTTACAAATGGCATTTTTCACTTTATCCAACACTTTACTAGGACGTTTCTTCCGGCGACGACAAGTCTCAATTCTTCTTCCCATGATGTACACTGATAATTGCACAATTTCACAAATCCCAACCTCAAAAACTAAGCTGCTTGCACTAAGTAGATCCTGTTATGTTTATGGATCATGTATAACACACTTATTACAAATTTAACATTTAAGAATTTACAGAAAAGCAGAGTAGGCCAAAACACAAATGATAAACTCAAAACGTGAGATCACAACTCTGTTTAAATTCAACACAAGGACAATCTCCATCACTGAAATAAGAGCCAATTCAACTCGATATATCGATAGTCCGTCAGAAGATCCACAGGAACAAAATTTCTTACATTCAAACCCCGCGCTCAATTCAAAATTTTCGCAAAACAACCGAAAGATTTTCATGAGAATAGTGTTGATGGGCGGCAACGCCCACTTGCACTGGGCCTCTTCAATGGCCGCTAAGGGCTTGAAATTTCTAATATTTAAATAAAACAAAGCTCAAAAAGAAAGTACAAGGTATAAATAATATAGGAACGTAAAAAACTAAAAGGGGATTTTTTTCACAATTTCAAACAAATTTCACCGATACATTGTCTTAAATAGGAAAACTTGCTCCTTGAAAGTGACATTCCGTGCTGATGTCTCAATATTATATATGACAAGCCAGGTCCTCTTAAGAGAAAAATGAACCCTGTATGTGCCAAACCGTGCAAACTGCCTCACTAGGTAAGGTTATATAGAGAAGATGGTACCCTGTAAATTCCAAATCTTGCAAATGTCACCATCTTACATCTGACACACCACGTATGGTTATATGGAGGAAATGACTTTCTAATGCCAATCCCTGCCAATTTCTCTATCCGTGACCACGTATGGTTAAATAGATTTAAGGGCTCCATTCAAGTATTACTCCACGCCAATGAAACCATCCGGGATCTCGCCCACAAGGTACTGTTATGCAGATAAAAGGGCTCCCTGCAATTGTCCATCCGTTCGAAAGTGTCTAACCGTGCAAATGTCACTATCCTGCACGTACACACTACGTACGGTTATACGGGTGGAAGGGCTCGTTGGAAGTATCACTCCTTGTTAATGTCACTATCCGAGATCCGACACATCGGGTGCTGTTACATTGAGAAAAGTAACCATCCAAGCACAAGTCACCGTCTTATTTTGACACAACCTTTGCATAGAGAATTGTGCATTTTGGAACTGTCCATCTGTGAAAACTTCACCCTCCTTCCTTTGACGCTTCTGGTTGGGTTTTATACTGTAGATTGCTACCTGCAAGCGTTAGTCTGTGTATTGTCACCACTGTTAATCTGACGCACCAGTTACTGTTATTTAAAGGAAATGGCACCATGCATGTTCACGCCGTGCCAATGTAACCATCCGCGATCTCACCCACAATGTACTGTTATACAGATAAAAGGGCTATATAGATAAAATGGCTCCCTGCAACTGTGAATCCATCCATCCATCTTAGATCGGACACATCAGGTAGGATCATATAGAGAAAAGGGCTCCCAGAAAGTCAGCAAGTGTCACACCTGGTTCTGCTAGATGGGGAAAATTGAAAATCCATGTATATATGACCATCTTACTTCCTACTAACCAGGTACGGTAAATAAGAGAAGAAGACTCCCAGCACCTTTCTATCGTGTAAATGTCAAGATCCTATTCTCCAGCAAGAGGAAAGGGAGAATATATAGGTTCCCTGCCATGTTCAATCCGTAGAATGTTAGTCCGTGCGTTTTCACCACTCTACATCCGACACACCACGTACTTTATTTAGGGGAAATAGCTCCATGAAAGTTCACTCCGTGCCAATGTAATAAAAGGTCTTCCTGCTATTGTTGATCCGTGTAAAAGGGACACACCGAGCAAATGTCACCATCCCGGATCTGACACACCACTAACGGTTATAAAGGTGAAATGGCTCGATGAATGAGTAATTCCGTGCATACGAATCCATTCGAGATCAGACACATCATGTACTGTTGCATAGAGAAGAGGGCTTCCAGCAATTGTTACTCCGTGCACATGTCACCATGCTAAACCTGACACACCATGTACAGTTAAATAGGGGAAATGGCTCCATGCAGTTTCACACGGTGCCAATGTCACCTTCCGTGAACTCACGCATAAGGCACTGTTCTACAGATAAAAGTGCTCCCTGCCATTGTCCATTAGTGTAAATGTGTCTCTTTCTTGCATCTGACACACCACGTACGTTTATACAGGTGGAATGGTTGGATGGTAGTATCACTCCTTGCTAATGTCACTAACCGAGACCACGTATGCTTATTGGTTTGAGCGCTACATTGAAGTATCCATCCGTACAAATGACACCGTCCGTGATGTTGCACTACAGGTTCTCTTAGATAGGGATAAGTACTCCCTGCAACTGTCATTCCAACTTACTTCCCACTAACCAGGAACGGTCATTTAGAGAAGAGTGCACTCGGCAAATTTCAATACATCCAAATGTAAATGTAAACATCCTTGATCTGACACCCCTAGCACGGCTATATGCAGGAAGGGGCCTCATGCAAGAGTCTACCACTGCAAATGTCACAATCCGAGATCTCACAAACCAGGCATGTTTACATAGAAAAATGTGCATCCTGGAACCGTCCATCTGTGAGAAAGTCACCACTTTCCTTTTGACTCCCTGCAAGTGATAGTCCGTGCATTGTCACCCCACTAGAACTGACACACCACGTACTGTTATTTAGGAAAAAAAAGGCTCCATGCAAGTTTACTCCGTGCTAATGTAACCATCCGTGATATCATCCACTCTTGTACACATAAAAGGGCTCCCTGCATTTGTCCATCTGTGCAAAAGGGTCCCTAAAGGTCACCATCAGAGAATTGACACACCACACTCGCTTGGGGGGAAAGGGTTCCTTGTAAGTATAATTTAGTGCAAATATCTCCATCCTAGATATGACACACCAGGTACGGTTTTACTGATAAAAGGGCTGCCTACAAAATTTACCATCCTAGATCTTACACACAAGGTTAGGTAATGCAGAAGAAGCGTGTGACATATCACTTTTGGTTATATATATATGAAGTGTGACCATCTTATTTCCGAATCCAAGCATGTCACTCTGTGCAAATATCAAAATCTTACTTCTAACTCACCAGGTAACGTTATATAGTGTAGAGTCATCCTGAAGTGTAACTCAATTCAAATGTCACCATCCTAGTCTCCAGGTACAGGAAGAGAGAGAATATGTGTTCCCTGCCATGTTCAATCCGTGCAAATGTCACCATCCTAGGTCTGACACACCAGGTACGATTGTATAGAGGAAGGGTTCCATTCATGTGTCCTAAAACTGACACACAAGGTAGGGATCTGACACATCATGTACAGTTACATAGAGAACGGGGCCCCCTGCAAGTGTTACTAAGAGCACATGTCACAATTCTAGATCTGACACACCACGTACACTTATATAGGGGAAATGGCGCCTTGCAAGTTTCAAGCCGTGCCAATGTCACCTATATGATCTAACGCACAAGGCACTTCTATACAGATAAAAGGTCTCCCTCGAATTGTCCATCCGTACAAAAGTGTCACACCGTGCAAATGTCTCCAACCTGTATCTGACACACCACGTACGGTTAAACAGGTGGAAGGTACAATAAGAGAACAGAGCTCCCAGCACATTTCAATCCATGCAAATGTCAATATCCTAGATCTCACCCACCAAGTATAGAGGAAATGGTTCCAAGCATGTGTCACTCTGTGCAAATGTCACAAACTCCTGACTAACCAGGTACGGTTAAATGAAGAAGAAGCAACTTGCGGTGTAACAGCGTGCAAATGTCACCATCCCAGATCTGACACACCAAGTAGGGCTATGTGCAGGAAGGGGCTCCTGGCTGTGTCTATCACAGGAAATGTCACTATCCCAGAACCGACGCACTAGTCACCTTTGCATAGAGAGTAGTGCATTTTGGAACTGTCCATCTGTGAAAACGTCACCATCCTTCTTTTGATGCTTCTGGTTGGGTTTTATACTTTTATGATGATCATGAGAAAAAACTAGATTGCATGTATTTTAAAATTTGCACATCAATTTGTTATTGTCTTGTATCTGAAATTATCCTAAAAGTTTCAAGTAGACTGATAAAATATTCTGGCATGAGGAGCATTTTGAATCTTGAAAAGTGCTGGAAAATATATTCTCAGGAAAAAGAAATTGAAATTTTAGACATGAACAATAGTCCAGTACATTAATGTAGTTGACTTAGAACTCCTCTGCTCCTTCTAGCTGGCCACACTAGCAGTTTTCACTGTTTTTAGTTTGCTTAAGGTATGTTTTAACGTTTCGAAGGAAAATCCGAAATTCTTAACCGATTTTTTGCGTTTCGTACCATAAAACAAAAAATAGTAGACTAATCATTTCGTATACTGCAATCAAAATTTTGTGCCCTATCTTCACCCGAAAATTTAGTTTAATGAAAAAAACACAAATTTTCAAAATGTCATAAAAATTTCAAAAATGTTATAACCTTGAAATTGTTTTCACCAAGTTGAAGTATTTCATTCATAGAATGTTGTGAACTAGGATCTTCTATTTAACAAAAACAGAAAGGGAGCTAGACTTAATTTTTGACAAAAGTTTAAAAATAATTAATTACCTGAGTGACAATGGCTATAAAATATTCACAATATTAAGAAAGTACTAGTTTAAACATTCCCACATTCATTAGCTTTAATTTAATCTATCATTGATTTTTCTGTCTCAATTTTAAGGATATTTGAATTTATTTGAAATGCGGGAAGGTGTGCAAAAAATTACATTCAAGAAAAAAAGCACTGAAGTTTTAGGACTAAGTTATGAACATAACCCACTCATTTGGGAACCTAAAAACTTGCCTGCTCCATAGGATGGACCGTCGTTTAGAAGTTTCTTGTCTTCTTTTAGTTTTCTTCTGCCTCTCAAGTACTGCCTCCTCTGCTTGTGTTCTGCAGTACTTCGATTTGCACCTTTGTACAACCGTACTGCATTAGCTTCAAGTACACCCGATGATGTGTACTTGCCAGGAGCAATTCCTATCCTCTTCAGTATTTGTATTTCAGCTCCGTTCTCCCAGGTCAAATGGCAAACTCCTAATTTTAAGGTATCAACATTTATGTCTCTTTAGGACACCTTCTCCATACCATGGCATTGAATGACTCATTATTTTCAATTTTTCAATCAATCCATGCAAGGACTTAGCATTTCTGGGTCGGTGAGTCGCTCATATATAGGCTTCACTGCTTGAAGAATGAAAAAGGACAGGCCTGGTTTGAATTAAAATTGTTCTATCTAATTATTTGCTTTAGCTCACTGATATGAGCACCAGCTGTCAGTTCCTAGAGGACACCAATGGTGGGTGGGACGGTGCTTTGTTGCTGTCAAATGGTACAATGTGGCCCATATGCCATTTGACATGGCGTGAATACTGCTTGTGTTCGAACGTAAAGCAATTCCAAATAATTTTGCATCTAATCGATGAGTGCTCCTGTCAGTTGCGGAATTCATAATCACAGCTGCAAAACAATGCAAGGGACATTCTCCAACCAAATCTCAAAAACTGTATTACAGCTGAAACAACTAGGGCAAGCTAATGCAGATAATATACGTGTAAAGGACTATATGACTATAATGATATAGTAAATGCCCCTAACACTATCAGATTCAATATATACAGACGAAAGATTGGACTGAGAATCACTAGCAAATGATTCCCTTACATTAGGCCTACCTTCCGTCTCACTATTTATACTGATAGCACAACACTGACATTCACCTTACTATGTCTGTTTACATGAAACTTTCCCTTTTTCTTTGCTCTACATCGGCTTTTAGAACACATTTTATACACTTTCACAGAGAAACAAACTCTTTGGCCACAAGGCCACAAGGAAGGTTTATTTATATCCGTTGCCTATCGATGGAATAAAAGTCTTTGGAATATACAAAGTATATACAAGTATCTGTTAGTCAGAACTATGTACTATGTACTCAGGAGGCATGTCACACCAAAGAGGTAAATTTCAATAAGAAAATCTGACACGCGCGCACGTGGCTATTTTATTATTTTCGGATACTTACAGTTGGAATATACTGTATGTATGAATTATATCTCATTTTGAGGTGGAGACTTCAAGCTTCCATTTCGAGTGAAAAAATTAAAATGGCACTTTTGGGCGAAAAAGTCGATTTCGAACGTTAATACATACCTTAAGGCTGTTTTAAACCCTTGTCGCCCAGACACTCCATTGTGGTCAATTCAACGCTTGTCCCTCATGACACTAATGTTGAATTCAGCAATTGCTGATGTTACTGCAATCTCCAGTTATTTGACATAATCACTTCCTTCGGACACAGCCCAAATTACACTATGCAATCCCCGGGCACAATGTATGGTGTGGGGATTTTAATTTCTCCTACTTGATCCTGTAAACTAGTACTCACATGCTTATTCCTGTTACAAATGGCATTTTTCACTTTATCCAACACTTTACTAGGACGTTTCTTCCGGCGACGACAAGTCTCAATTCTTCTTCCCATGATGTACACTGATAATTGCACAATTTCACAAATCCCAACCTCAAAAACTAAATTGCTTGCACTAAGTAGATCCTGTTATGTTTATGGATCATTATCACACTTATTACAAATATAACATTTAAGAATTTACAGAAAAGCAGAGTAGGCCAAAACACAAATTATAAACTCAAAACGTGAGATCACAACTCTTTGTTTAAATTCAACACAAGGACAATCTCCATCACTGAAATAAGAGCCAATTCAACTCGATATATCGATAGTCCGTCAGAAGACCCACAGGAACAAAATTTCTTACATTCAAACCCCGCGCTCAATTCAAAATTTTCGCAAAACAACCGAAAGATTTTCATGAGAATAGTGTTGATGGGCGGCAACGCCCACTTGCACTGGGCGTCTTCAATGGCCGCTAAGGGCTTGAAATTTCTGATATTTAAATAAAACAAAGCTCCAAAAGAATGTACAAGGTATAAACAATATAGGAACGTAAAAAACTAAAATTTTAATCAAATTTCACCGATACATTGTCCTAAATAGGGAAACTTGCTCCTTGAAAGTGATATTCCGTGCTGATGTCTCAATATTATATATGACAAGCCAGGTACTCTTAAGAGAAAAATGAACCCTGTATGTGCCAAACCGTGCAAACTGCCTCACTAGGTAAGGTTATATAGAGAAGATGGTCCCCTGTAAATTCCAAATCTTGCAAATGTCACCATCTTACATCTGACACACCACGTATGGTTATATGGAGGAAATGACATTCTAATGCCAATGTGTCTATCCGTGACCACGTATGGTTAAATAGATTTAAGGGCTCCATTCAAGTATTACTCCACGCCAATCAAACCATACGTGATCTCGCCCACAAGGTACTGTTATGCAGATAAAAGGGCTCCCTGCAATTGTCCATCCGTGCGAAAGTATCTAACCGTGCAAATGTCACTATCCTGCACGTACACACTACGTACGGTTATACAGGTAGAAGGGCTCGTTGGAAGTAATACTCCTTGTTAATGTCACTATCCGAGATCCGACACATCGGGTACTGTTACATTGAGAAAAGTAACCATCCAAGCACAAGTCACCGTCTTATTTTGACACAACCTTTGCATAGAGAATTGTGCATTTTGGAACTGTCCATCTGTGACGCTTCTGGTTGTGTTTTATACTGTAGATTGCTACCTGCAAGCGTTAGTCTGTGTATTGTCACCACTGTAAATCTGACACACCAGTTACTATTATTTAAAGGAAATGGCACCATACAAGTTCACGCCGTGCCAATGTAACCTTCCGTGAACTCAGCACAAGGCACTGTTCTACAGATAAAAGTGCTTCCTGCCATTGTCCATTAGTGTAAATGTGTCACACCGTGCAAATGTCTCTTTCTTGCATCTGACACACCACGTACGTTGATACAGGTGGAAGGGTTCGATGGAAGTATCACTCCTTGCTAATGTCACTAACCGAGACCACGTATGCTTATTGGTTTGAGCGCTACATTGAAGTATCCATCCGTACAAATGACACCGTCCGTGATCTTGCACTACAGGTTCTCTTAGATAGGGATAAGTACTCCCTGCAACTGTCATTCCAACTTACTTCCCACTAACCAGGAACGGTCATTTAGAGAAGAGAGCACTCGGCAAATTTCAATACATCTAAATGTAAACATCCTTGATCTGACACCCCTAGCACGGCTATATGCAGGAAGGGGCCTCATGCAAGAGTCTAACACTGCAAATGTCACAATCCGAGATCACACAAACCATGCATGTTTACATAGAAAAAAGTGCATCCTGGAAGCGTCCATCTGTGAGAAAGTCACCACTTTGCTTTTGACTCCCTGCAAGTGATAGTCCGTGCATTGTCACCCCACTAGAACTGACACACCACGTACTGTTATTTAGGAAAAAAAAGGCTCCATGCAAGTTTACTCCGTGCTAATGTAACCATCCGTGATATCATCCACTCTTGTACACATAAAAGGGCTCCCTGCATTTGTCCATCTGTGCAAAAGGGTCCCTAAAGGTCACCATCAGAGAATTGACACACCGCACTCGGTTGGGGGGAAAGGGTTCCTTGTAAGTATAATTTAGTGCAAATATCTCCATCCTAGATATGACACACCAGGTACGGCTTTACTGATAAAAGAACTCCCTACAAAATTTACCATCCTAGATCATACACACAAGGTTAGGTAATGCAGAAGAAGCGTGTGACATATCACTTTCGGTTATATATATATATATATATGAAGTGTGACCATCTGATTTCCGAATCCAAGCATGTCACTCTGTGCAAATATCAAAATATTACTTCTAACTCGCCAGGTAACGTTATATAGTGTAGAGTCATCCTGAAGTGTAACTCAATTCAAATGTCACCATCCTAGTCTCCAGGTACAGGAAGAGAGAGAATATGTGTTCCCTGCCATGTTCAATCCGTGCAAATGTCACCATCCTACGTCTGACACACCAGGTACCATTGTATAGAGGAAGGGTTCCATTCATGTGTCGCACCGCGCATACGTGAGCGTCCTAAAACTGACACACAAGGTAGGGATCTGACACATCACGTACAGTTACATAGAGAACGGGGCTCCCTGCAAGTGTTACTAAGTGCACATGTCACCATTCTAGATCTGACACACCACGTACACTTATATAGGGGAAATGGCGCCGTGCAAGTTTCAAACCGTGCCAATGTCACCTATATGATCTAACGCACAAGGCACTTCTGTACAGATAAAAGGTCTCCCTCGGATTGTCCATCCGTACAAAAGTGTCACACCGTGCAAATGTCTCCAACCTGTATCTGACACACCACGTACGGTTAAACAGGTGGAAGGTACAATAAGAGTACAGAGCTCCCAACACTTTTCAAACCATGCAAATGTCAATATCCTAGATCTCACCCACCAAGTATAGAGTAAATGGTTCCAAGCATGTGTGCAAATGTCACAAACTTCTTACTAACCAGGTACGGTTAAATGAAGAAGAAGCAACTTGCGGTGTAACACCGTGCAAATGTCACCATCCCAGATCTGACACACCAAGTAGGGCTATATGCAGGAAGGGGCTCCTGGCTGTGTCTATCACTGGAAATGTCACCATCCCAGAACCGACGCACTAGTCACCTTTGCATAGAGTGTAGTGCATTTTGGAACTGTCCATCTGTGAAAACGTCACCATCCTTCTTTTGATGCTTTGGTTGGGTTTTATACTTTTATGATGATCATGAGAAAAAACTAGATTGCATGTATTTTAAAATTTGCACATCAATTTGTTATTGTGTTTATCTGAAATTATCCTAAAAGCTCCCTTTCCCTAGTTCACAACATTCTATGAATGAAATACTTCAACTTGGTGAAAACAATTTCAAGGTTATAACATTTTTCGGATTTTTATGACATTTTGAAAATTTGTGTTTTTTTCATTTAACTATATTTTCGGGTGAAGATAGGGCACAAAATTTTAATTGCAGTATACGAAATGATTAGTCTACTATTTTTTGTTTTATGGTACGAAACACAAAAAAATCGGTTAAGAATTTCGGATTTTCCTTCGAAACGTTAAAACATACCTTAAGCAAACTAAAAACAGTGAAAACTGCTAGTGTGGCCAGCTAGAAGGAGCAGAGGAGTTCTAAGTCAACTACATTAATGTACTGGACTATTGTTCATGTCTAAAATTCCAATTTCTTTTTCCTCAGAATATATTTTCCAGCACTTTTCAAGATTCAAAATGCTCCTCATGCGAGAATTTTTTATCAGTCTACTTGAAACTTTTAGGATAATTTCAGATACAACACAATAACAAATTGATGTGCAAATTTTAAAATACATGCAATCTAGTTTTTTCTCATGATCATAAAAGTATAAAACCCAACCAAAGCATCAAAAGAAGGATGGTGACGTTTTCACAGATGGACAGTTCCAAAATGCACTACACTCTATGCAAAGGTGACTAGTGCGTCGGTTCTGGGATGGTGACATTTCCAGTGATAGACACAGCCAGGAGCCCCTTCCTGCATATAGCCCTACTTGGTGTGTCAGATCTGGGATGGTGACATTTGCACGGTGTTACACCGCAAGTTGCTTCTTCTTCATTTAACCGTACCTGGTTAGTAAGAAGTTTGTGACATTTGCACAGAGTGACACATGCTTGGAACCATTTCCTCTATATTTGGTGGGTGAGATCTAGGATATTGACATTTGCATGGTTTGAAAAGTGCTGGGAGCTCTGTACTCTTATTGTACCTTCCACTTGTTTAACCTTACGTGGTGTGTCAGATACAGACATTCGCACGGTGTGACACTTTTGTACGGATGGACAATCCGAGGGAGACCTTTTATCTGTATAGAAGTGCCTTGTGCGTTAGATCATATAGGTGACATTGGCACGGCTTGAAACTTGCAAGGCGCCATTTCCCCTATATAAGTGTACGTGGTGTGTCAGATCTAGAATGGTGACATGTGCACTTAGTAACACTTGCAGGGAGCCCCGTTCTCTATGTAACTGTATATGATGTGTCAGATCCCTACCTTGTGTGTCAGTTTTAGGACGCTCACGTATGCGCGGTGCGAATAATGAATGGAACCCTTCCTCTATACAATGGTACCTGGTGTGTCAGACCTAGGATGGTGACATTTGCACGGATTGAACATGGCAGGGAACACATATTCTCTCTCTTCCTGTACCTGGAGACTAGGATGGTGACATTTGAATTGAGTTAAACTTTAGGATGACTCTACACTATATAACGTTACCTGGTGAGTTAGAAGTAATATTTTGATATTTGCACAGAGTGACATGCTTGGAATCGGTAAGAAGATGGTCACACTTCATATATATATATAACCGAAAGTGATATGTCACACGCTTCTTCTGCATTACCTAACCTTGTGTGTAAGATCTAGGATGGTAAATTTCGTAGGGAGCCCTTTTATCAGTAAAACCGTACCTGGTGTGTCATATCTAGGATGGAGATATTTGCACTAAATTATACTTACAAGGAACCCTTTCCCCCCAACCGAGTGTGGTGTGTCAATTCTCTGATGGTGACCTTTAGGGACCCTTTTGCACGATGGACAAATGCAGGGAGCCTTTTATGTATCACGAATGGTTACATTAGCACGGAGTAAACTTGCATGGAGCCTTTTTTTTCCTAAATAGTACGTGGTGTGTCAGTTGTGGTGGGTTGACAATGCGCGGACAATCACTTGCAGGGAGTCAAAAGGAAAGTGGTGACTTTCTCACAGATGGACGGTTCCAGGATGCACTTTTTTCTATGTAAACATGCATGGTTTGTGAGATCTCGGATTGTGACATTTGCAGTGGTAGACTCTTGCATGAGGCCCCTTCCTGCATATAGCCGTGCTAGGGGTGTCAGATCAAGGATGTTTACATTTGGATGTATTGAAATTTGCCGAGTGCTCTATTCTCTAAATGACCGTTCCTGGTTAGTGGGAAGTAAGTTTCAATGACAGTTGCAGGAAGTACTTATCCCTATCTAAGAGAACCTGTAGTGCAAGATCACGGACGGTGTCATTTGTACTGATGGATACTTCAATGTAGCGCTCAAACCAATAAGCATACGTGGTCTCGGTTAGTGACATTAGCAAGGAGTGATACTTCCATCGAACCCTTCCACCTGTATAAACGTACGTGGTGTGTCAGATGCAAGAAAGAGACATTTGCACGGTGTGACACATTTACACTAATGGACAATGGCAGGGAGCACTTTTATCTGTAGAACAGTGCCTTGTGCTGAATTCACGGAAGGTGACATTGGCACGGTGTGAAACTGTATGGAGCCATTTCCCCTATTTAACTGTACGTGGGGTGTCAGGTCTAGAATGGTGACATGTGCACGGAGTAACAATTGCTGGAAGACCTCTTCTCCATGCAACAGTACATGATGTGTCTGATCTCGAATGGATCCGTATGCACGGAATTACTCATTCATCGAGCCATTTAACCTTTATAACCGTTAGTGGTGTGTCAGATCCAGGGTGGTGACATTTGCTCGGTGTGTCCCTTTTACACGGATCAACAATAGCAGGAAGACCTTTTATTACATTGGCACGGAGTGAACTTTCATGGAGCTATTTCCTCTAAATAACAGTACGTGGTGTATCGGATGTAGAGTGGTGAAAACGCACGGACTAACATTCATTAGTCCATACATTTAACCGTACCTGGCATGTGAGACCTAGGTTGTTGACATTTGCATGGATTCAAATTTGCTGGGACCCGCCTTCTCAATTAACCGTACCGGGTTACTTGGAAGTAAGATGGAATGACAATTACAGGGAGCACCTTGCTACTAAGATCACTGAAGGTGACGTTTGCAGGGAGTGATACCGTAATGGAGTCCTCTCAAATATATCGTTTGTAAGACGATGGTGACATATGCTCGGATTCTCTCTTTCAGTGTGCCATCTTCTCTATATAACGGAACCTGGTGTGTCAAAAGTAAGAGGGTGACATGCATTTATGGACACTTGCAGGCTGCACTTTTCTGAATGTAGCAGCACCCTTTTATCTGTTGTATAGTACCTTGTGGGCGAGATCCCGGATGGTTTCTTTGGCGTGGAGTAATACTTGAATATAGCACTTAAATCTATTTAACCATACGTGGTCACGGATAGTGACATTAGCAAGGATTGGCATTAGAAAGTCATTTCCTCCATACGTGGTGTGTCAGATGTAAGATGGTGTCATTTGCAAGATTTGGAATTTACAGGGGACCATCTTCTCTATATAACCTTACCTAGTGAGGCAGTTTGCACGGTTAGGCACATACAGGGTTCATTTTTCTCTTAAGAGGACCTGGCTTGTCATATATAATATTGAGACATCAGCACGGAATGTCACTTTCAGGGAGCAAGTTTCCCTATTTAAGACAATGTGTCGGTGAAATTTGTTTAAAATTGTGAAAAAATCCCCTTTTAGTTTTATACGTTCTTATATTGTTTATACCTTTTACTTTCTTTTTGATCTTTGTTTTATTTAAATATCAGAATTTTCAAGCCCTTAGCGGTCATTGAAGAGGCCCAGTGCAAGTGGGCGTTGCCGCCCATCAACACTATTCTCATGAAAATCTTTCGGTTGTTTTGCGAAAATTTTGAATTGAGCGCGGGGTTTGAATGTAAGAAATTTTGTTCCTGTGGATCTTCTGACGGACTACCGATATATCGAGTTGAATTGGCTATTATTTCAGTGATGGAGATTGTCCTTGTGTTGAATTTAAACAGAGTTGTGATCTCACGTTTTGAGTTTATCATTTGTGTTTTGGCCTACTCTGCTTTTCTGTAAATTCTTAAATGTTATATTTGTAATAAGTGTGTTATAAATGATCCATAAACATAACAGGATCTACTTAGTGCAAGTAGCTTAGTTTTTGAGATTGGGATTTGTGAAATTGTGCAATTATCAGTGTACATCATGGGAAGAAGAATTGAGACTTGTCGTCGCCGGAAGAAACGTCCTAGTAAAGTGTTGGATAAAGTGAAAAATGCCATTTGTAACAGGAATAAGCATGTAAGTACTAGTTTACAGGATCAAGTAGGAGAAATTAAAATACCCACACCATACATTGTGCGTAGTGTAATTTGGGCGATGTCCGAAGGAAGTGTTTATGTCAAATAACTGGAGATTGCAGTAACATCAGCAATTGCTGAATTCAACATTAGTGTCATGAGGGACAAGCGTTGAATTGACCACAATGGAGTGTCTGGGCGACAAGGGTTTAAAACAGCCTTAAGGTATGTATTAACGTTCGAAATCGACTTTTTCGCCCAAAAATGCCATTTTAATTTTTTCACTCGAAATGAAAGCTTGAAGTCTCTACTTCAAAATGAGATATAATTCATACATACAGTATATTCCAACTGTAAGTATCCGAAAATAATAAAATAGCCACGTGCGCGCGTGTCAGATTTTCTTACTGAAATTTACCTCTTTGGTGTGACATGCCTCCTGAGTACATAGTACATAGTTCTGACTAACAGATACTTGTATATACTTTGTATATTCCAAAGACTTTTATTCCGTCGATAGGCAACGGATATAAACAAACCTTCCTTGTACCCAAGTGGTCTTTCACATTGTGACCAAAGAGTTTGTTTCTCTGTGAAAGTGTATAAAATGTGTTCTAAAAGCCGATGTAGAGCAAAGAAAAAGGGAAAGTTTCATGTAAACAGACATAGCAAGGTGAATGTCAGTGTTGTGCTATCAGTATAAATAGTGAGACGGAAGGTAGGCCTAATGTAAGGGAATCATTTGCTAGTGATTCTCAGTCCAATCTTTCGTCTGTATATATTGAATCTGATAGTGTTAGGGGCATTTACAATATCATTATAGTCATATAGTCCTTTACACGTATATTATCTGCATTAGCTTGCCCTAGTTGTTTCAGCTGTAATACAGTTTTTGAGATTTGGTTGGAGAATGTCCCTTGCATTGTTTTGCAGCTGTGATTATGAATTCCGCAACTGACAGGAGCACTCATCGATTAGATGCAAAATTATTTGGAATTGCTTTACGTTCGAACACAAGCAGTATTCACGCCATGTCAAATGGCATATGGGCCACATTGTACCATTTGACAGCAACAAAGCACCGTCCCACCCACCATTGGTGTCCTCTAGGAACTGACAGCTGGTGCTCATATCAGTGAGCTAAAGCAAATAATTAGATAGAACAATTTTAATTCAAACCAGGCCTGTCCTATGGCATTCTTCAAGCAGTGAAGCCTATATATGAGTGACTCACCGACCCAGAAATGCTAAGTCCTTGCATGGATTGATTGAAAATAATGTCATTCAATGCCATGGTATGGAGGTGTCCTAAAGAGACATAAATGTTGATACCTTAAAATTAGGAGTTTGCCATTTCACCTGGGAGAACGGATCGGTAATACAAATACTGAAGAGGATAGGAATTGCTCCTGGTAAGTACACATCATCGGGTGTACTTGAAGCTAATGCAGTACGGTTGTAGAGAGATGAACATCGAAGTACTACAGAACATAAGCAGAGGAGGCAGTACTTGAGAGGCAGAAGAAAACTAAAAGAAGACAAGAAACTTCTAAACGACGGTCCAACCTATGGAGCAGGCAAGTTTTTAGGTTCCCAAATAAGTGGGTTATGTTCATAACTTAGTCCTAAAACTTCAGTGCTGTTTTTCTTGAATGTAATTTTTTGCACACCTTCCCGCATTTCAAATAAATTAAAATATCCTTAAAATTGAGACAGAAAAATCAATGATAGATTAAATTAAAGCTAATGAATGCGGGAATGTTTAAACTAGTACTTTCTTAATATTGTGAATATTTTATAGCTATTGTCACACGGGTAATTAATAATTTTTAAACTTTTGTCAAAAATTATGTCTAGCTCCCTTTCTGTTTTTGTTAAATAGAAGATCCTAGTTCACAACATTCTATGAATGAAATACTTCAACTTGGTGAAAACAATTTCAAGGTTATAACATTTTTGGGAATTTTATGACATTTTGAAAATTTGTGTTTTTTTCATTTAACTAAATTTTCGGGTGAAGATAGGGCACAAAGTTTTGATTGCAGTATACGAAATGATTAGTCTACTATTTTTTGTTTTATGGTACGAAACACAAAAAAATTGGTTAAGAATTTCGGATTTTCCTTCGAAACGTTAAAACATACCTTAAGCAAACTAAAAACCCTGAATACTGCTAGTGTGGCCAGCTAGAAGGAGCAGAGGAGTTCTAAGTCAACTACATTAATGTACTGGACTATTGTTCATGTCTAAAATTTCAATTTCTTTTTCCTCAGAATATATTTTCCTGCACTTTTCAAGATTCAAAATGCTCCTCATGCCAGAATTTTTTATCAGTCTACTTGAAACTTTTAGGATAATTTCAGATACAAGACAATAACAAATTGATGTGCAAATTTTAAAATACATGCAATCTAGTTTTTTCTCATGATCATCATAAAAGTATAAAACCCAACCAAAGAATCAAAAGAAGGATGGTGACGTTTTCACAGATGGACAGTTCCAAAATGCACTACACTCTATGCAAAGGTGACTAGTGCGTCGGTTCTGGGATGGTGACATTTCCAGTGATAGACACAGCCAGGAGCCCCTTCCTGCATATAGCCCTACTTGGTGTGTCAGATCTGGGATGGTGACATTTGCACGGTGTTACACCGCAAGTTGCTTCTTCTTCATTTAACCGTACCTGGTTAGTAAGAAGTTTGTGACATTTGCACACATGCCTGGAACCATTTCCTCTATACTAGGTGGGTGAGATCTAGGATATTGACATTTGCATGGTTTGAAAAGTGCTGGGAGCTCTGTACTCTTATTGTACCTTCCACCTGTTTAACCGTACGTGGTGTGTCAGATACAGGTTGGAGACATTTGCACGGTGTGACACTTTTGTACGGATGGACAATCCGAGGGAGACCTTTTATCTGTATAGAAGTGCCTTGTGCGTTAGATCATATAGGTGACATTGGCACGGTTTGAAACTTGCACGGCGCCATTTCCCCTATATAAGTGTACGTGGTGTGTCAGATCTAGAATGGTGACATGTGCACTTAGTAACACTTGCAGGGAGCCCCGTTCTCTATGTAACTGTACATGATGTGTCAGATCCCTACCTTGTGTTTCAGTTTTAGGACGCACATGAATGGAACCCTTCCTCTATACAATGGTACCTGGTGTGTCAGACCTAGGATGGTGACATTTGCACGGATTGAACATGGCAGGGAACACATATTCTCTCTCTTCCTGTACCTGGAGACTAGGATGGTGACATTTGAATTGAGTTACACTTTAGGATGACTCTACACTATATAACGTTACCGGGTGAGTTAGAAGTAAGATTTTGATATTTGCACAGAGTGACATGCTTGGATTCGGAAATAAGATGGTCACACTTCATATATATATATAAAACCGAAAGTGATATGTCACACGCTTCTTCTGCATTACCTAACCTTGTGTGTAAGATCTAGGATGGTACGTTTTGTAGGGAGCCCGTACCTGGTGTGTCATATCTAGGATGAAGATATTTGCACTAAATTATACTTACAAGGAACCCTTTCCCCCCAACCGAGTGTGGTGTGTCAATTCTCTGATGGTGACCTTTAGGGACCCTTTTGCACTGATGGACAAATGCAGGGAGCCCTTTTATGTATCACGGATGGTTACATTAGCACGGAGTAAACTTGCATGGAGCCTTTTTTTTTTCCTAAATAACAGTACGTGGTGTGTCAGTTCTGGTGGGTTGACAATGCACGGACTATCACTTGCAGGGAGTCAAAAGGAAAGTGGTGACTTTCTCACAGATGGACGCTTCCAGGATGCACTTTTTTCTATGTAAACATGCATGGTTTGTGAGATCTCGGATTGTGACATTTGCAGTGGTAGACTCTTGCATGAGGCCCCTTCCTGCATATAGCCGTGCTAGGGGTGTCAGATCAAGGATGTTTACATTTGGATGTATTGAAATTTGCCGAGTGCTCTCTTCTCTAAATGACCGTTCCTGGTTAGTGGGAAGTAAGTTGGAATGACAGTTGCAGGGAGTACTTATCCCTATCTAACAGAACCTGTAGTGCAAGATCACGGACGGTGTCATTTGTACTGATGGATACTTCAATGTAGCGCTCAAACCAATAAGCATACGTGGTCTCGGTTAGTGACATTAGCAAGGAGTGATACTTCCATCGAACCCTTCCACCTGTATAAACGTACGTGGTGTGTCAGATGCAAGAAAGAGACATTTGCACGGTGTGACACATTTACACTAATGGAGAATGGCAGGGAGCACTTTTATCTGTAGAACAGTGCCTTGTGCTGAATTCACGGAAGGTGACATTGGCACCGTGTGAAACTGCATGGAGCCATGTCAGGTGACATGTGCACGGAGTAACAATTGCTGGAAGACCTCTTCTCTATGCAACAGTACATGATGTGTCTGATCTCGAATGGATCCGTATGCACGGAATTACTCATTCATCGAGCCATTTTACCTTTATAACCGTTAGTGGTGTGTCAGATCCAGGATGGTGACATTTGCTCGGTGTGTCCCTTTTACACGGATCAACAATAGCAGGAAGACCTTTTATTACTTTGGCACGGAGTGAACTTTCATGGAGCTATTTCCTCTAAATAACAGTACGTGGTGTGTCGGATGTAGAGTGGTGAAAACGCACGGACTAACATTCATTAGTCCATACATTTAACCGTACCTGGCATGTGAGACCTAGGTTGTTGACATTTGCATGGATTCAATTGCTGGGACCCGCCTTCTCAAATAACCGTACCGGGTTACTTGGAAGTAAGATGGATTGACAATTACAGGGAGCACCTTGCTAGTAAGATCACTGAAGGTGACGTTTGCACGGAGTGATACCGTAATGGAGTCCTCTCAAATATATCGTTTGTAAGACGATGGTGACATATGCTCGGATTCTCTCTTTCAGTGTGCCATCTTCTCGATATAACGGAACCTGGTGTGTCAAAAGTAAGAGGGTGACATGCATTTATGGACACTTGCAGGCTGCACTTTTCTGAATGTAGCAGCACCCTTTTATCTGTTGTATAGTACCTTGTGGATGAGATCTCGGATGGTTACATTGGCACGGAGTGAACTTGCATGGAGCCTGTTCCCCTGAATAATAGTACGCCGTGTGTCATATCTAGAGTGGTGAAAATGCACGGACTAACATTTGCAGGGAGCAGGTGAGTGAAAAGTTAGATTGAGATGTTTGCACAGAGTGACACATGCATGATGTCAGATCCAGGATAGTGACGTTTCCAAGGATTGGAACTTGATGGAGCCATTTTCACGGATTGAACATGGCAGGGAACCTATATATTCTCTCTTTCCTCTTGCTGGAGAATAGGATTTTGACATTTACACGATAGAAAGGTGCTGGGAGCCATCTTCTCTTATGACCGTACCTGGTTAGTAGGAAGTAAGATGGTCATATATACATGCATGGTGCCATTTCCTTTAAATAACAGTAACTGGTGTGTCAGTTTTTCAGTGGTGACAATACACAGACTGACGCTTGCAGGTAGCAATCTACAGTATAAAACCCAACCAGAAGCGTCAAAAGAAGGAGGGTGAAGTTTTCACAGATGGACAGTTCCAAAATGCACAATTCTCTATGCAAAGGTTGTGTCAAAATAAGACGGTGACTTGTGCTTGAGTGGTTACATTTCTCAATGTAACAGTACCCGATGTTTCGGATCTCGGATAGTGACATTAACAAGGAGTGATACTTCCAACGAGCCCTTCCACCTGTATAACCGTACGTAGTGTGTACGTGCAGGATAGTGACATTTGCACGGTTAGACACTTTCGCACGGATGGACAATTGCAGGGAGCCTTTTTATCTGCATTACAGTACCTTGTGGGCGAGATCCCGGATGGTTTCATTGGCGTGGAGTAATACTTGAATGGAGCACTTAAATCTATTTAACCATACGTGGTCACGGATAGTGACATTAGCAAGGATTGGCATTAGAAAGTCATTTCCTCCATATAACCATACGTGGTGTGTCAGATGTAAGATGGTGACATTTGCAAGATTTGGAATTTACAGGGGACCATCTTCTCTATATAACCTTACCTAGTAAGGCAGTTTGCACGGTTTGGCACATACAGGGATCATTTTTCTCCTAAGAGTACCTGGCTTGTCATATATAATGTTGAGACATCAGCACGGAATGTCACTTTAAGGAGCAAGTTTCCCTATTTAAGACAATGTATCGGTGAAATTTGTTGAATATTGTGAAAAAATCCCCTTTTAGTTTTTTACGTTCTTATATTGTTTATACCTTGTGCTTTCTTTTTGAGCTTTGTTTTATTTAAATATCAGAAATTTCAAGCCCTTAGCGGCCACTGAAGAGGCCCACTGCAAGTGGGCTTTGCCGCCCATCAACACTATTCTCATGAAAATCTTTCGGTTGTTTTGCGAAAATTTTGAATTGAGCGCGGGGTTTGAATGTAAGAAATTTTGTTCCTGTGGGTCTTCTGACGGACTATCGATATATCGAGTTGATTTTAAAGAGTTGTGATCTCACGTTTTGAGTTTATCATTTGTGTTTTGGCCTACTCTGCTTTTCTGTAAATTCTTAAATGTTATATTTGTAATGAGTATGTTATAAATGATCCATAAGCATAACAGGATCTACTTAGTGCAAGCAGCTTAGTTTTTGAGGTTCGGATTTCTGAAATTGTGCAATTATCAGTGTACATCACGGGAAGAATTGAGACTTGTCGTCGCCGGAAGAAACGTCCTAGTAAAGTGTTGGATAAAGTGAAAAATGCCATCTGTAACAGGAATAAGCAAGTAAGTACTAGTTTACAGGATCAAGTAGGAGAAATTAAAATACCCACACCATACATTGTGCATAGTGTAATTTGGGCTGTGTCCGAAGGTAGTGTTTATGTCAAATAACTGGAGATTGCAGTAACATCAGCAATTGCTGAATTCAACATTAGTGTCATGAGGGACAAGCGTTGAATTGACCACAATGGAGTGTCTGGGCGACAAGGGTTTAAAACAGCCTTAAGATATGTATTAACGTTCGAAATCGACTTTTTCGCCCAAAAATGCCATTTTAATTTTTTCACTCGAAATGAAAGCTTGAAGTCTCTACTTCAAAATGAGATATAATTCATACATACAGTATATTCCAACTGTAAGTATCCGAAAATAATAAAATAGCCACGTGCGCGCGTGTCAGATTTTCTTATTGAAATTTACCTCTTTGGTGTGACATGCCTCTTGAGTACATAGTACATCTGATAGTGTTAGGGGCATTTACAATACCATTATTGTCATATAGTCCTTTACACGTATATTATCTGCATTAGCTTGCCCTAGATAGACACAGCCAGGAGCCCCTTCCTGCATATAGCCCTACTTGGTGTGTCAGATCTGGGATGGTGACATTTGCACGGCGTACCTGGTTAGTCAGAAGTTTGTGACATTTGCACAGAGTGACACATGCTTGGAACCATTTCCTCTATACTTGGTGGGTGAGATCTAGGATATTGACATTTGCATGGATTGTAATGTGCTGGGAGCTCTGTTCTCTTATTGTACCTTCCACCTGTTTAAGGGTCTTCTACTGGTCGGGCACCAATTCATTATTAAAATACGGGTCAAATATTCAATATTACAATTATAAAATAATATCACATAAATATTAATATATAATATAATGAATATTATACTCAATTAACAGTCAATATATTAATATAAAAACTACTATTAAATACTGAATTAAATTCATTTCTTGAAGAACCAGATATCTTAAAAACCGACTAATATTTCATTACAAACTTGTATTTAACTTAAAGCCTTAAAGCATAAAATAGATAACAGAACAGAAAGGTAATCGCAATGTTGAAATTCCGGTAAAGGTTAATAAAAGGGGTAAAAAGGTGCGATTGTAGGAGCTTATTGAAGTTAATTTTAATTCAGTGTAGGAGAATAGGAATGCAAGAAATGTTAATCGAAGATAATAAAATAGTGTTACTAAAGTTATAATTACTATGATGATGACGATGAATTGATAATTTAGATCAACTAAGGTTTGGATAATCAATAATTTAGGTAGAAATCCTAAGAAAGGAGGCAAACCACCAAGGGAAAGAAGAAGGAGGAATAAACAAGATTTTGTAATTTGGTTGTTAGTTATTGTTAAGAAGTTTTGGTTGATATGGTAAATGCGATGAACATTAAACATTAGAATAATAGATAGGGTAAGAAATGTGTAGATAATAAAATATAGTTCCCATAGGTTTTCTCCTACTACTATGGCGGCAATTATTCAACCAATATGATTAATAGAGGAATAAGCTATTAGTTTTCGTAGAGAACTTTGATTTAATCCCCCTAAAGATCCAATTAGCACTGAGGATAAAATAATTATTCTAATGAAAATGTTTATTTCAATAATGTATGCTTACAATATTAGAGGGGCGATTTTTTGTCAGGTTATTAAAATAAAACAGTTTTTTCATCTTAATCCTTCTATTGTTGCTGGAAACCAAAAATGGAAGGGGGCGGCTCCCATTTTTAGTAGCAATGCTGAAGATATTAGGGTTGAAAAGATTTCGGTATTTATATAAAAAGGATTATTGGAGAATGCAAATATTAAAATAATAGAGAAAAGTAGTGCAGCAAATGCTAAGGCTTGCACTAAAAAATATTTTAGGGAAGCTTCTGTTGATATTAGGTTTTTTGTATCAGTTATTAGAGGGATAAAAGATAGGAGGTTCCTCTTATCCTCTTGAGTAGTAATAATTATGTTCTTGAAACTCAAAGAATTTGGCGGTGGTTTAGTCTTTTCAGAGGAATCTGTCCTGTAATCGATAGTACACGTTATAATCGACTTGATTACTACTCCTTATGAATTCGACTCATACATACTTCCTTACAACGAAATACCTACAAATGGTTTTCGGTTACTAGATGTAGATAACCGAACTGTACTCCTCCAAATTCCTCTGCTTAATACCACTATTGTCCTTGCTTCAGGAGTAACTGTCACATTAGCACATCATAGTTTAATAGAAGGAAATTATAGTCAAGCTACACAAAGATTATTTTTCACCATTTTATTGTAGCAATAATTTTGATATTTATAGGTTTTTATTTTATTAGATATGATTTAGCGATTTTTATTGAATGGGAAGTGTTAAGTTTAATCTTATAACGCGGGTTTATTGACAGCTTTGTCTAATCGGATTGGAGATGTCGGATCACTCCTCGGTCTTTGTTTAATAATCCAAATTGCCACAGGTCTTTTCTTAGCCATACACTATACTGCTAATGTAGATTTAGCTTTTTCTAGTGTGGCCCACATTTGTCGTGATGTCAACTACGGTTGACTATTACGCACTTTACATGCCAATGGTGCTTCTTTTTTCTTCATCTGCCTTCACCTTCACGTAGGACGTGGAATATATTATGGTTCATATAATTATATACACACCTGATCTACGGGTGTCGTAATCCTATTTTTAGTTATAGGAACAGCTTCTATAGGATATGTTCTCCCTTGAGGCCAAATATCTTTTTGAGGGGCAACTGTAATTACAAATCTTTTATCAGCTGTTCCTTATTTAGGTATTGATTTAGTCCAATGAGTTTGGGGGGGATTCGCAGTTGATAATGCTACCCTCACTCGATTCTTCACCTTCCACTTTGTTCTACCATTTATTGTTGCTATAATAGTTATAATCCTTAGGTTTAAATAGAAATTCAGATAAAATTCCATTTCACCCTTATTTCACCTTTAAGGACATTTTTGGATTCATCATTATAGTTGCCATTCTTCTATTATTAACTCTTCTCGAACCCTATATACTAGGAGATCATGATAATTTTACACCTCCTAATCCCCTAGTTACACCTGTTCATATTCAACCCGAATGATATTTCCTCTTTGCATATGCAATTTTACGGTCTATTTCCAATAAGCTGGGTGGAATAATTGCATTAGTAATATCAATCGCCATTCTCCTCATTCTCCCTTTTACTGCAAACAATAAATTCCGTGGAATCCAATTTTATCCAATCAATCAAATAATTTATCTTATGGATTGATTTTATTGAGATTTTGAATTTGTGCATTGATGAATGTACCAAAGCTGAGACAGGAGTTGGAGCTGCCATAGCCGCTGGTAATCAAGAAGAAAATGGAATTCGAGCTCTTAGTTATAGCAGCCAACACCACTATAGTACTAATTAATATTATAATAAAAGAATCTTTACCAAAATCCAAATAATACACATAATACATTTGCTCAGAGTGACACATGCTTGGAACCATTTCCTCTATACTTGGTGGGTGAGATCTAGGATATTGACATTTGCATGAATTGAAATGTGCTGGGAGATCTGTTCTCTTATTGTACCTTCCACCTGTTTAACCGTACGTGGTGTGTCAGATACAGGTTGGAGACATTTGCACGGTGTGACACTTTTGTACGGATGGACAATCCGCGGGAGACCTTTTATCTGTATAGAAGTGCCTTGTGCGTTAGATCATATAGGTGACATTGGCACGGTTTGAAACTTGCACGGCGCCATTTCCCCTATATAAGTGTACGTGGTGTGTCAGATCTAGAATGGTGACATGTGCACTTAGTAACACTTGCAGGGAGCCCAGTTCTCTATGTAACTGTACATGATGTGTCAGATACCTACCTTGTGTGTCAGTTTTAGGACGCTCACGTATGCGCGGTGCGACACATGAATGGAACCCTTCCTCTATACAATGATACCTGGTGTGTCAGACCTAGGATGGTGACATTTGCACGGATTGAACATGGCAGGGAACACATATTCTCTCTCTTCCTGTACCTGGAGACTAGGATGGTGACATTTGAATTGAGTTACACTTTAGGAAGACTCTACACTATATAACGTTACCGGGTGAGTTAGAAGTAAGATTTTGATATTTGCACAGAGTGACATGCTTGGATTCGGAAATAAGATGGTCACACTTCATATATATATATAAAACCGAAAGTGATATGTCACACGCTTCTTCTGCATTACCTAACCTTGTGTGTAAGATCTAGGATGGTACGTTTTGTAGGGAGCCCGTACCTGGTGTGTCATATCTAGGATGGAGATATTTGCACTAAATTATACTTACAAGGAACCCTTTCCCCCCAACCGAGTGTGGTGTGTCAATTCTCTGATGGTGAACTTTAGGGACCCTTTTGCACAGATGGACAAATGCAGGGAGCCCTTCTATGTGTACAAGAGTGAATGATATCACGGATGGTTACATTAGCACGGAGTAAACTTGCATGGAGCCTTTTTTTTCCTAAATAACAGTACGTGGTGTGTCAGTTCTAGTGGGGTGACAATGCACGGACTATCACTTGCAGGGAGTCAAAAGGAAAGTGGTGACTTTCTCACAGATGGACGGTTCCAGGATGCACTTTTTTCTATGTAAACATGCCTGGTTTGTGAGATCTCGGATTGTGACATTTGCAGTGGTAGACTCTTGCATGAGGCCCCTTTCTGAATATAGCCGTGCTAGGGGTGTCAGATCAAGGATGTTTACATTTGGATGTATTGAAATTTGCCGAGTGCTCTCTTCTCTAAATGTCCGTTCCTGGTTAGTGGGAAGTAAGTTGGAATGATAGTTGCAGGGAGAACTTATCCCTATCTAAGAGAACCTGTAGTGCAAGATCACGGACGGTGTCATTTGTACGGATGGATACTTCAATGTAGCGCTCAAACCAATAAGCATACGTGGTCTCGGTTAGTGACATTAGCAAGGAGTGATACTTCCATCGAACCCTTCCACCTGTATAAACGTACGTGGTGTGTCAGATGCAAGAAAGAGATATTTGCACGGTGTGACACATTTACACTATTGGACAATGGCAGGGAGCACTTTTATCTGTAGAACAGTGCCTTGTGCTGAGTTCACGGAAGGTGACATTGGCACCGTGTGAAACTGCATGGAGCCATTTCCCCTATTTAACTGTGCGTGGTGTGTCAGGTCTAGAATGGTGACATGTGCACGGAGTAACAATTGCTGGAAGCCCTCTTCTCTATGCAACAGTACATGATGTGTCTGATCTCGAATGGATCCGTATGCACGGAATTACTTATTCATCGAGCCATTTCACCTTTATAACCGTCAGTGGTGTGTCAGATCCAGGATGGTGTCATTTGCTCGGTGTGTCCCTTTTACACGGATCAACAATAGCAGGAAGACCTTTTATGACATTGGCACGGAGTGAACTTTCATGGAGCTATTTCCCCTAAATAACAGTACGTGGTGTGTCGGATGTAGAGTGGTGAAAACGCACGGACTAACATTCTACGGATTGAACATGGCAGGGAACCTATATATTCTCCCTTTCGTCTTGCTGGAGAATAGGAACTTGACATTTACACGATAGAAAGGTGCTGGGAGCAATCTTCTCTTATTGACCGTACCTGGTTAATAGGAAGTAAGATGGTCATATATACATGGATTGGCAATTTTCCCCATCTAGCAGAACCAGGTGTGACACTTGCTGACTTGCTGGGAGCCCTTTTCTCTATATGATCCTACGTGATGTGTCCGATCTAAGATGGATGGATGGATTCATAGTTGCAGGGAGCCATTTTATCTATATAGCCCTTTTATCTGTATAACAGTACATTGTGGGTGAGATCGCGCATGGTTACATTGTGCACGGCGTGAACCTGCATGGTGCCATTTCCTTTAAATAACAGTAACTGGTGCGTCAGATTTACAGTGGTGACAATACACAGATTAACGCTTGCAGGTAGCAATCTACAGTATAAAACGCAACCAGAAGCGTCAAAGGAAGGAGGGTGAAGTTTTCGCAGATGGACAGTTCCAAAATGCACAATTCTCTATGCAAAGGTTGTGTCAAAATAAGACGGTGACTTGTGCTTGGATGGTTACTTTTCTAAATGTAACAGTACCCGATGTGTCGGATCTAGGATAGTGACATTAACAAGGAGTGATACTTCCAACGAGCCCTTCCACGGTTAGACACTTTCGCACGGATGGACAATTGCAGGGAGCCCTTTTATCTGCATAACAGTACCTTGTGGGCGAGATCACGGATGGTTTCATTGGCGTGGAGTAATACTTGAATGGAGCCCTTAAATCTATTTAACCATACGTGGTCTGGGATAGAGACATTAGCAAGGATTGGCATTAGAAAGTCATTTCCTCCATATAACCATACGTGGTGTGTCAGATGTGAAATGGCGACTGCAAGATTTGGAATTTACAGGGGACCATCTTCTCTATATAACCTTACCTAGTGAGGCAGTTTGCACGGTTTGGCACATACAGGGTTCATTTTTCTCTTAAGAGGACCTGGCTTGTCATATATAATATTGAGACATCAGCACGGAATTTCACTTTCAGAGAGCAAGTTTCCCTATTTAAGACAATGTATCGGTGAAATTTGTTTAAAATTGTGAAAAAAATCCCCTTTTAGTTTTTTACGTTCTTATATTGTTTATACCGTGTACTTTCTTTTTGGGCTTTGTTTTATTTAAATATCAGAAATTTCAAGCCTTTAGCGGCCATTGAAGAGGCCCAGTGCAAGTGGGCGTTGCCGCCCATCAACACTATTCTCATGAAAATCTTTCGGTTGTTTTGCGAAAATTTTGAATTGAGCGCGGGGTTTGAATGTAAGAAATTTTGTTCCTGTGGATCTTCTGACGGACTATCGATATATCGAGTTGAATTGGCTCTTATAACAGTGATGGAGATTGTCCTTGTGTTGAATTTAAACAGAGTTGTGATCTCACGTTTTGAGTTTATCATTTGTGTGTTGGCCTACTCTGCTTTTCTGTAAATTCTTAAATGTTATATTTGTAATAAGTGTGTTATAAATGATCCATAAACATAACAGGATCTACTTAGTGCAAGCAGCTTAGTTTTTGAGGTTGGGATTTGTGAAATTGTGCAATTATCAGTGTACATCATGGGAAGAAGAATTGAGACTTGTCGTCGCCGGAAGAAACGTACTAGTAAAGTGTTGGATAAAGTGAAAAATGCCATTTGTAACAGGAATAAGCATGTGAGTACTAGTTTACAGGATCAAGTAGGAAAAATTGAAATCCCCACACCATACATTGTGCATAGTGTAATTTGGGCTGTGTCCGAAGGAAGTGTTTATGTCGAATAACTGGAGATTGCAGTAACATCAGCAATTGCTGAATTCAACATTAGTGTCATGAGGGACAAGCGTTGAATTGACCACAATGGAGTGTCTGGGCGAGAAGGGTTTAAAACAGCCTTAAGGTATGTATTAACGTTCGAAACCGACTTCTTCGCCAAAAAGTGCCATTTTAATTTTTTCACTCGAAATGGAAGCTTGAAGTCTCTACTTCAAAATGAGATATAATTCATACATACAGTATATTCCAACTGTAAGTATCCGAAAAAATAAAATAGCCACGTGCGCGCGTGTCAGATTTTCTTATTGAAATTTACCTCTTTGGTGTGACATGCCTCCTGAGTACATAGTACATAGTTCTGACTAACAGATACTTGTATATACTTTGTATATTCCAAAGACTTTTATTCCATCGATAGGCAACGGATATAAACAAACCTTCCTTGTACCCAAGTGGTCTTTCACTTTGTGACCAAAGAGTTTGTTTCTCTGTGAAAGTGTATAAAATGTGTTCTAAAAGCCGATGTAGAGCAAAGAAAAAGGGAAAGTTTCATGTAAACAGACATAGCAAGGTGAATGTCAGTGTTGTGCTATCAGTATAAATAGTGAGACGGAAGGTAGGCCTAATGTAAGGGAATCATTTGCTAGTGATTCTCAGTCCAATCTCTCGTCTGTATATATTGAATCTGATAGTGTTAGGGGCATTTACAATATCATTATAGTCATATAGTCCTTTACACGTATATTATCTGCATTAGCTTGCCCTAGTTGTTTCAGCTGTAATACAGTTTTTGAGATTTGGTTGGAGAATGTCCCTTGCATTGTTTTGCAGCTGTGATTATGAATTCCGCAACTGACAGGAGCACTCATCGATTAGATGCAAAATTATTTGGAACTGCTTTACGTTCGAACACAAGGAGTATTCACGCCATGTCAAATGCATATGGGCCACATTGTACCATTTGACAGCAACAAAGCACCGTCCCACCCACCATTGGTGTCCTCTAGGAACTGACAGCCGGTGCTCATATCAGTGAGCTAAAGCAAATAATTAGATAGAACAATTTTAATTCAAACCAGGCCTGTCCTTTGGCATTTTTCAAGCAGTGAAGCCTATATATGAGCGACTCACCGACCCAGAAATGCTAAGTCCTTGCATGGATTGATTGAAAATAATGAGTCATTCAAAGCCATGGTATGGAGAAGGTGTCCTAAAGAGACATAAATGTTGATACCTTAAAATTAGGAGTTTGCCATTTGACCTGGGAGAACGGATCGGAAATAGAAATACTGAAGAGGATAGGAATTGCTCCTGGCAAGTACACATCATCGGGTGTACTCGAAGCTAATGCAGTACGGTTGTAGAAAGGTGCACATCGAAGTACTGCAGAACACAAGCAGAGGAGGCAGTAATTGAGAGGCAGAAGAAAACTAAAAGAAGACAAGAAACTTTTAAACGACGGTCCAACCTATGGAGCAGGCAAGTTTTTAGGTTCCCAAATAAGTGGGTTATGTTCATAACTTAATCCTAAAACTTCAGTGCTGTTTTTCTTGAATGTAATTTTTTGCACACCTTCCCGCATTTCAAATAAATTAAAATATCCTTAAAATTGAGACAGAAAATTCAATGATAGATTAAATTAAAGCTAATGAATGTGGGAATGTCTAACTAGTACTTTCTTAATATTGTGAATATTTTATAGCCATTGTCACACGGGTAATTAATTATTTTTAAACTTTTGTCAAAAATTATGTCTAGCTCCCTTTCTGTTTTTGTTAAATAGAAGATCCTAGTTCACAACATTCTATGAATGAAATACTTCAACTTGGTGAAAACAATTTCAAGGTTATAACATTTTTGGGATTTTTATGACATTTTGAAAATTTGTGTTTTATTCATTAAACTAAATTTTCGGGTGAAGATAGGGCACAAAATTTTGATTGCAGTATACGAAATGATTAGTCTACTATTTTTTGTTTTATGGTACGAAACACAAAAAAATCGGTTAAGAATTTCGGATTTTCCCTCGAAACGTTAAAACATACCTTAAGCAAACTAAAAACAGTGAAAACTGCTAGTGTGGCCAGCTAGGGGCAGAGGAGTTCTAAGTCAACTACATTAATGTACTGGACTATTGTTCATGTCTAAAATTTCAATTTCTTTTTCCTCAGAATATATTTTCCTGCACTTTTCAAGATTCAAAATGCTCCTCATGCCAGAATTTTTTATCAGTCTACTTGAAACTTTTAGGATAATTTCAGATAAACACAATAACAAATTGATGTGCAAATTTTAAAATACATGCAATCTAGTTTTTTCTCATGATCATCATAAAAGTATAAAACCCAACCAAAGCATCAAAAGAAGGATGGTGACGTTTTCACAGATGGACAGTTCCAAAATGCACTACACTCTATGCAAAGGTGACTAGTGCGTCGGTTCTGGGATGGTGACATTTCCAGTGATAGACACAGCCAGGAGCCCCTTCCTGCATGTAGCCCTACTTGGTGTGTCAGATCTGGGATGGTGACATTTGCACGTTGTTACACCGCAAGTTGGAATCATTTCCTCTATACTTGGTGGGTGAGATCTAGGATATTGACATTTGCCTAACCTTGTGTGTAAGATCTAGGATGGTAAATTTTGTAGGGAGCCCTTTTATCAGTAAAACCGTACCTGGTGTGTCATATCTAGGATGGAGATATTTGCACTAAATTATACTTACAAGGAACCCTTTCCCCCCAACCGAGTGTGGTGTGTCAATTCTCTGATGGTGACCTTTAGGGACCCTTTTGCACTGATGGACAAATGCAGGGAGCCCTTTTATGTATCACGGATGGTTACATTAGCACGGAGTAAACTTGCATGGAGCCTTTTTTTTTTCCTAAATAACAGTACGTGGTGTGTCAGTTCTGGTGGGTTGACAATGCACGGACTATCACTTGCAGGGAGTCAAAAGGAAAGTGGTGACTTTCTCACAGATGGACGGTTCCAGGATGCACTTTTTTCTATGTAAACATGCATGGTTTGTGAGATCTCGGATTGTGACATTTGCAGTGGTAGACTCTTGCATGAGGCCCCTTCCTGCATATAGCCGTGCTAGGGGTGTCAGATCAAGGATGTTTATATTTGGATGTATTGAAATTTGCCGAGTGCTCTCTTCTCTAAATGACCGTTCCTGGTTAGTGGGAAGTAAGTTGGAATGACAGTTGCAGGGAGTACTTATCCCTATCTAACAGAACCTGTAGTGCAAGATCACGGACGGTGTCATTTGTACTGATGGATACTTCAATGTAGCGCTCAAACCAATAAGCATACGTGGTCTCGGTTAGCGACATTAGCAAGGAGTGATACTTCCATCGAACCCTTCCACCTGTATAAACGTACGTGGTGTGTCAGATGCAAGAAAGAGACATTTGCACGGTGTGACACATTTACACTAATGGAGAATGGCAGGGAGCACTTTTATCTGTAGAACAGTGCCTTGTGCTGAATTCACGGAAGGTGACATTGGCACCGTGTGAAACTGCATGGAGCCATGTCAGGTGACATGTGCACGGAGTAACAATTGCTGGAAGACCTCTTCTCTATGCAACAGTACATGATGTGTCTGATCTCGAATGGATCCGTATGCACGGAATTACTCATTCATCGAGCCATTTTACCTTTATAACCGTTAGTGGTGTGTCAGATCCAGGATGGTGACATTTGCTCGGTGTGTCCCTTTTACACGGATCAACAATAGCAGGAAGACCTTTTATTACATTGGCACGGAGTGAACTTTCATGGAGCTATTTCCTCTAAATAACAGTACGTGGTGTGTCGGATGTAGAGTGGTGAAAACGCACGGACTAACATTCATTAGTCCATACATTTAACCGTACCTGGCATGTGAGACCTAGGTTGTTGACATTTGCATGGATTCAATTGCTGGGACCCGCCTTCTCAAATAACCGTACCGGGTTACTTGGAAGTAAGCTGGATTGACAATTACAGGGAGCACCTTGCTAGTAAGATCACTGAAGGTGACGTTTGCACGGAGTGATACCGTAATGGATTCCTCTCAAATATATCGTTTGTAAGACGATGGTGACATATGCTCGGATTCTCTCTTTCAGTGTGCCATCTTCTCGATATAACGGAACATGGTGTGTCAAAAGTAAGAGGGTGACATGCATTTATGGACACTTGCAGGCTGCACTTTTCTGAATGTAGCAGCACCCTTTTATCTGTTGTATAGAACCTTGTGGATGAGATCTCGGATGGTTACATTGGCACGGAGTGAACTTGCATGGAGCCTGTTCCCCTGAATAATAGTACGCCGTGTGTCAGATCTAGAGTGGTGAAAATGCACGGACTAACATTTGCAGGGAGCAGGTGAGTGAAAAGTTAGATTGAGATGTTTGCACAGAGTGACACATGCATGATGTCAGATCCAGGATAGTGACGTTTCCAAGGATTGGAACTTGATGGAGCCATTTTCACGGATTGAACATGGCAGGGAACCTATATATTCTCTCTTTCCTCTTGCTGGAGAATAGGATTTTGACATTTACACGATAGAAAGGTGCTGGGAGCCATCTTCTCTTATGACCGTACCTGGTTAGTAGGAAGTAAGATGGTCATATATACATGCATGGTGCCATTTCCTTTAAATAACAGTAACTGGTGTGTCAGTTTTTCAGTGGTGACAATACACAGACTGACGCTTGCAGGTAGCAATCTACAGTATAAAACCCAACCAGAAGCGTCAAAAGAAGGAGGGTGAAGTTTTCACAGAAGGACAGTTCAAAAATGCACAATTCTCTATGCAAAGGTTGTGTCTAAATAAGACGGTGACTTGTGCTTGAATGGTTACATTTCTCAATGTAACAGTACCCGATGTTTCGGATCTCGGATAGTGACATTAACAAGGAGTGATACTTCCAACGAGCCCTTCCACCTGTATAACCGTACGTAGTGTGTACGTGCAGGATAGTGACATTTGCACGGTTAGACACTTTCGCACGGATGGACAATTGCAGGGAGCCCTTTTATCTGCATTACAGTACCTTGTGGGCGAGATCCCGGATGGTTTCATTGGCGTGGAGTAATACTTGAATGGAGCACTTAAATCTATTTAACCATACGTGGTCACGGATAGTGACATTAGCAAGGATTGGCATTAGAAAGTCATTTCCTCCATATAACCATACGTGGTGTGTCAGATGTAAGATGGTGACATTTGCAAGATTTGGAATTTACAGGGGACCATCTTCTCTATATAACCTTACCTAGTATGGCAGTTTGCACGGTTTGGCACATACAGGGATCATTTTTCTCCTAAGAGTACCTGGCTTGTCATATATAATATTGAGACATCAGCACGGAATATCACTTTCAAGGAGCAAGTTTCCCTATTTAGGACAATGTATCGGTGAAATTTGATTAAAATTTTAGTTTTTTACGTTCTTATATTGTTTATACCTTGTACATTCTTTTGGAGCTTTGTTTTATTTAAATATCAGAAATTTCAAGCCCTTAGCGGCCATTGAAGAGGCCCAGTGCAAGTGGGCGTTGCCGCCCATCAACACTATTCTCATGAAAATCTTTCGGTTGTTTTGCGAAAATTTTGAATTGAGCGCGGGGTTTGAATGTAAGAAATTTTGTTCCTGTGGGTCTTCTGACGGACTATCGATATATCGAGTTGATTTTAAAGAGTTGTGATCTCACGTTTTGAGTTTATCATTTGTGTTTTGGCCTACTCTGCTTTTCTGTAAATTCTTAAATGTTATATTTGTAATGAGTGTGTTATAAATGATCCATAAACATAACAGGATCTACTTAGTGCAAGCAGCTTAGTTTTTGAGGTTGGGATTTGTGAAATTGTGCAATTATCAGTGTACATCACGGGAAGAAGAATTGAGACTTGTCGTCGCCGGAAGAAACGTCCTAGTAAAGTGTTGGATAAAGTGAAAAATGCCATCTGTAACAGGAATAAGCAAGTAAGTACTAGTTTACAGGATCAAGTAGGAGAAATTAAAATACCCACACCATACATTGTGCATAGTGTAATTTGGGCTGTGTCCGAAGGTAGTGTTTATGTCAAATAACTGGAGATTGCAGTAACATCAGCAATTGCTGAATTCAACATTAGTGTCATGAGGGACAAGCGTTGAATTGACCACAATGGAGTGTCTGGGCGACAAGGGTTTAAAACAGCCTTAAGATATGTATTAACGTTCGAAATCGACTTTTTCGCCCAAAAATGCCATTTTAATTTTTTCACTCGAAATGAAAGCTTGAAGTCTCTACTTCAAAATGAGATATAATTCATACATACAGTATATTCCAACTGTAAGTATCCGAAACTAATAAAATAGCCACGTGCGCGCGTGTCAGATTTTCTTATTGAAATTTACCTCTTTGGTGTGACATGCCTCTTGAGTACATAGTACATCTGATAGTGTTAGGGGCATTTACAATACCATTATTGTCATATAGTCCTTTACACGTATATTATCTGCATTAGCTTGCCCTAGATAGACACAGCCAGGAGCCCCTTCCTGCATATAGCCCTACTTGGTGTGTCAGATCTGGGATGGTGACATTTGCACGGCGTACCTGGTTAGTCAGAAGTTTGTGACATTTGCACAGAGTGACACATGCTTGGAACCATTTCCTCTATACTTGGTGGGTGAGATCTAGGATATTGACATTTGCATGGATTGTAATGTGCTGGGAGCTCTGTTCTCTTATTGTACTTCCACCTGTTTAAGGGTCTTCTACTATTCGGGCACCAATTCATTATTAAAATACGGGTCAAATATTCAATATTACAATTATAAAATAATATCACATAAATATTAATATATAATATAATGAATATTATACTCAATTAACAGTCAATATATTAATATAAAAACTACTATTAAATACTGAATTAAATTCATTTCTTGAAGAACCAGATATCTTAAAAACCGACTAATATTTCATTACAAACTTGTATTTAACTTAAAGCCTTAAAGCATAAAACAGATAACAGAAGAGAAAGGTAATCCCAATGTTGAAATTCCGGTAAAGGTTAATAGAAGGGGTAAAAAGGTGCGATTGTAGGAGCTTATTGAAGTTAATTTTAATTCAGTGTAGGAGAATAGGAATGCAAGAAATGTTAATCGAAGATAATAAAATAGTGTTACTAAAGTTATAATTACTATGATGATGACGATGAATTGATAATTTAGATCAACTAAGGTTTGGATAATCAATAATTTAGGTAGAAATCCTAAGAAAGGAGGCAAACCACCAAGGGAAAGAAGAAGGAGGAATAAACAAGATTTTGTAATTTGGTTGTTAGTTATTGTTAAGAAGTTTTGGTTGATATGGTAAATGCGATGAACATTAAACATTAGAATAACAGATAGGGTAAGAAATGTGTAGATAATAAAATATAGTTCCCATAGGTTTTCTCCTACTACTATGGCGGCAATTATTCAACCAATATGATTAATAGAGGAGTAAGCTATTAGTTTTCGTAGAGAACTTTGATTTAATCCCCCTAAAGATCCAATTAGCACTGAGGATAAAATAATTATTCTAATGAAAATGTTTATTTCAATAATGTATGCTAACAATATTAGAGGGGCGATTTTTTGTCAGGTTATTAAAATAAAACAGTTTTTTCATCTTAATCCTTCTATTGTTGCTGGAAACCAAAAATGGAAGGGGGCGGCTCCCATTTTTAGTAGCAATGCTGAAGATATTAGGGTTGAAAAGATTTCGGTATTTATATAAAAAGGATTATTGGAGAATGCAAATATTAAAATAATAGAGAAAAGTAGTGCAGCAGATGCTAAGGCTTGCACTAAAAAATATTTTAGGGAAGCTTCTGTTGATATTAGGTTTTTTGTATCAGTTATTAGAGGGATAAAAGATAGGAGGTTCCTCTTATCCTCTTGAGTAGTAATAGTTATGTTCTTGAAACTCAAAGAATTTGGCGGTGTTTTAGTCTTTTCAGAGGAATCTGTCCTGTAATCGATAGTACACGTTATAATCGACTTGATTACTACTCCTTATGAATTCGACTCATACATACTTCCTTACAACGAAATACCTACAAATGGTTTTCGGTTACTAGATGTAGATAACCGAACTGTACTCCTCCAAATTCCTCTGCTTAATACCACTATTCTCCTTGCTTCAGGAGTAACTGTCACATGAGCACATCATAGTTTAATAGAAGGAAATTATAGTCAAGCTACACAAAGATTATTTTTCACAATTTTATTGTAGCAATAATTTTGATATTTATAGGTTTTTATTTTATTAGATATGATTTAGCGATTTTTATTGAATGGGAAGTGTTAAGTTTAATCTTATAACGCGGGTTTATTGACAGCTTTGTCTAATCGGATTGGAGATGTCGGATCACTCCTCGGTCTTTGTTTAATAATCCAAATTGCCACAGGTCTTTTCTTAGCCATACACTATACTGCTAATGTAGATTTAGCTTTTTCTAGTGTGGCCCACATTTGTCGTGATGTCAACTACGGTTGACTATTACGCACTTTACATGCCAATGGTGCTTCTTTTTTCTTCATCTGCCTTCACCTTCACGTAGGACGTGGAATATATTATGGTTCATATAATTATATACACACCTGATCTACGGGTGTCGTAATCCTATTTTTAGTTATAGGAACAGCTTCTATAGGATATGTTCTCCCTTGAGGCCAAATATCTTTTTGAGGGGCAACTGTAATTACAAATCTTTTATCAGCTGTATTTAGGTATTGATTTAGTCCAATGAGTTTGGGGGGGATTCGCAGTTGATAATGCTACCCTCACTCGATTCTTCACCTTCCACTTTGTTCTACCATTTATTGTTGCTATAATAGTTATAATCCATCTCTTATTCCTACACCAAACAGGGTCAAATAACCCCTTAGGTTTAAATAGAAATTCAGATAAAATTCCATTTCACCCTTATTTCACCTTTAAGGACATTTTTGGATTCATCATTATAGTTGCCATTCTTCTATTATTAACTCTTCTCGAACCCTATATACTAGGAGATCCTGATAATTTTACTCCTGCTAATCCCCTAGTTACACCAGTTCATATTCAACCCGAATGATATTTCCTCTTTGTATATGTAATTTTACGGTCTATTCCCAATAAGCTGGGTGGAGTAATTGCATTAGTAATATCAATCGCCATTCTCCTCATTCTCCCTTTTACTGCAAACGTTAAATTCCGTGGAATCCAATTTTATCCAATCAATCAAATATTTTATCTTATGGATTGATTTTATTGAGATTTTGAATTTGTGCATTGATGAATGTACCAAAGCTGAGACAGGAGTTGGAGCTGCCATAGCCGCTGGTAATCAAGAAGAAAATGGAATTTGAGCTCTTTTAGTTATAGCAGCCAACACCACTATAGTACTAATTAATATTATAATAAAAGAATCCTTACCAAAATCCAAATAATACACATAATACATTTGCACAGAGTGACACATGCTTGGAACCATTTCCTCTATACTTGGTGGGTGAGATCTAGGATATTGACATTTGCATGAATTGAAATGTGCTGGGAGATCTGTTCTCTTATTGTACCTTCCACCTGTTTAACCGTACGTGGTGTGTCAGATACAGGTTGGAGACATTTGCACGGTGTGACACTTTTGTACGGATGGACAATCCGAGGGAGACCTTTTATCTGTATAGAAGTGCCTTGTGCGTTAGATCATATAGGTGACATTGGCACGGTTTGAAACTTGCACGGCGCCATTTCCCCTATATAAGTGTACGTGGTGTGTCAGATCTAGAATGGTGACATGTGCACTTAGTAACACTTGCAGGGAGCCCCGTTCTCTATGTAACTGTACATGATGTGTCGGGAACACTTGCAGGGAGCCCCGTTCTCTATGTAACTGTACATGATGTGTCAGATCCGTACCTTGTGTGTCAGTTTTAGGACGCTCACGTACGCGCGGTGCGACACATGAATGGAACCCTTCCTCTATACAATGGTACCTGGTGTGTCAGACCTAGGATGGTGACATTTGCACGGATTGAACATGGCAGGGAACACATATTCTCTCTCTTCCTGTACCTGGAGACTAGGATGGTGACATTTGAATTGAGTTACACTTTAGGTTGACTCTACACTATATAACGTTACCGGGTGAGTTAGAAGTAAGATTTTGATATTTGCACAGAGTGACATGCTTGGATTCGGAAATAAGATGGTCACACTTCATATATATATATAAAACCGAAAGTGATATGTCACATGCTTCTTCTGCATTACCTAACCTTGTGTGTAAGATCTAGGATGGTACGTTTTGTAGGGAGCCCGTACCTGGTGTGTCATATCTAGGATGGAGATATTTGCACTAAATTATACTTACAAGGAACCCTTTCCCCCCAACCGAGTGTGGTGTGTCAGTTCTCTGATGGTGAACTTTAGGGACCCTTTTGCACAGATGGACAAATGCAGGGAGCCCTTTTATGTGTACAAGAGTGGATGATATCACGGATGGTTACATTAGCACGGAGTAAACTTGATGGAGCCTTTTTTTTTCCTAAATAACAGTACGTGGTGTGTCAGTTCTAGTGGGGTGACAATGCACGGACTATCACTTGCAGGGAGTCAAAAGGAAAGTGGTGACTTTCTCACAGATGGACGGTTCCAGGATGCACTTTTTTCTATGTAAACATGCATGGTTTGTGAGATCTCGGATTGTGACATTTGCAGTGGTAGACTCTTGCATGAGGCCCCTTCCTGCATATAGCCGTGCTAAGGGTGTCAGATCAAGGATGTTTACATTTGGATGTATTGAAATTTGCCGAGTGCTCTCTTCTCTAAATGACCGTTCCTGGTTAGTGGGAAGTAAGTAGGAATGACAGTTGCAGGGAGTACTTTTCCCTATCTGTAGTGCAAGATCACGGACGGTGTCATTTGTAGGGATGGATACTTCAATGTAGCGCTCAAACCAATAAGCATACGTGGTCTCGGTTAGTGACATTAGCAAGGAGTGATACTTCCATCGAACCCTTCCACCTGTATAAACGTACGTGGTGTGTCAGATGCAAGAAAGAGACATTTGCACGGTGTGACACATTTACACTAATGGACAATGGCAGGGAGCACTTTTATCTGTAGAACAGTGCCTTGTGCTGAGTTCACGGAATTTGACATTGGCACCGTGTTAAACTGCATGGAGCCATTTCCCCTATTTAACTGTACGTGGTGTGTCAGGTCTAGAATGGTGACATGTGCACGGAGTAACAATTGCTGGAAGCCCTCTTCTCTATGCAACAGTACATGATGTGTCTGATCTCGAATGGATCCGTATGCACGGAATTACTCATTCATCGAGCCATTTCACCTTTATAACCGTTAGTGGTGTGTCAGATCCAGGATGGTGTCATTTGCTCGGTGTGTCCCTTTTACACGGATCAACAATAGCAGGAAGACCTTTTATTACAATGGCACGGAGTCGGAAGTAGAGTGGTGAAAACGCACGGACTAACATTCTACGGATTGAACATGGCAGGGAACCTATATATTCTCCCTTTCCTCTAGCTGGAGAATTGGATCTTGACATTTACACGATAGAAAGGTGCTGGGACCCATCTTCTCCTATTGACCGTACCTGGTTAGTAGGAAGTAAGATGGTCATATATACATGGATTGGCAATTTTCCCCATCTAGCAAAACCAGGTGTGACACTTGCTGACTTGCTGGGAGCCCTTTTCTCTATATGATCCTACCTGATGTGTCCGATCTAAGATGGATGGTTGGATGGATTCACAGTTGCAGGGAGCCATTTTATCTATATAGCCCTTTTATCTGTATAACAGTACATTGTGGGTGAGATCGCGGATGGTTACATTGGCACGGCGTGAACATGCTTGGTGCCATTTCCTTTAAATAACAGTAACTGGTGCGTCAGATTTACAGTGGTGACAATACACAGATTAACGCTTGCAGGTAGCAATCTACAGTATAAAACGCAACCAGAAGCGTCAAAGGAAGGAGGGTGAAGTTTTCACAGATGGACAGTTCCAAAATGCACAATTCTCTATGCAAAGGTTGTGTCAAAATAAGACGGTGACTTGTGCTTTAATGGTTACTTTTCTCAATGTAACAGTACCCGATGTGTGGGATCTCGGATAGTGACATTTACAAGGAGTGATACTTCCAACGAGCCCTTCCACGGTTAGACACTTTCGCACGGATGGACAATTGCAGGGAGCCCTTTTATCTGCATAACAGTATCTTGTGGGCGAGATCACGGATGGTTTCATTGGCGTGGAGTAATACTTGAATGGAGCCCTTAAATCTATTTAACCATACGTGGTCACGGATAGAGACATTAGCAAGGATTGGCATTAGAAAGTCATTTCCTCCATATAACCATACGTGGTGTGTCAGATGTGAAATGGCGACTGCAAGATTTGGAATTTACAGGGGACCATCTTCTCTATATAACCTTACCTAGTGAGGCAGTTTGCACGGTTTGGCACATACAGGGTTCATTTTTCTCTTAAGAGGACCTGGCTTGTCATATATAATATTGAGACATCAGCACGGAATTTCACTTTCAGGGAGCAAGTTTCCTTATTTAAGACAATGTATCGGTGAAATTTGTTTAAAATTGTGAAAAAAATCGCCTTTTAGTTTTTTACGTTCTTATATTGTTTATACCTTGTACTTTCTTTTTGAGCTTTGTTTTATTTAAATATCAGAAAATTCAAGCCCTTAGCGGCCATTGAAGAGGCCCAGTGCAAGTGGGCGTTGCCGCCCATCAACACTATTCTCATGAAAATCTTTCGGTTGTTTTGCGAAAATTTTGAATTGAGCGCGGGGTTTGAATGTAAGAAATTTTGTTCCTGTGGATCTTCTGACGGACTATCGATATATTGAGTTGATTTTAAACAGAGTTGTGATCTCACGTTTTGAGTTTATCATTTCTGTTTTGGCCTTCTCTGCTTTTCTGTAAATTCTTAAATGTTACATTTGTAATAAGTGTGTTATAAATGATCCATAAACATAACAGGATCTACTTAGTGCAAGCAGCTTAGTTTTTGAGGTTGGGATTTGTGAAATTGTGCAATTATCAGTGTACATCATGGGAAGAAGAATTGAGACGTCGTCGCCGGAAGAAACGTCCTAGTAAAGTGTTGGATAAAGTGAAAAATGCCATTTGTAACAGGAATAAGCATGTGAGTACTAGTTTACAGGATCAAGTAGGAAAAATTGAAATCCCCACACCATACATTGTGCATAGTGTAATTTGGGCTGTGTCCGAAGGAAGTGTTTATGTCAAATAACTGGAGATTGCAGTAACATCAGCAATTGCTGAATTCAACATTAGTGTCATGAGGGAAGAGCGTTGAATTGACCACAATGGAGTGTCTGGGCGACAAGGGTTTAAAACAGCCTTAAGGTATGTATTAACGTTCGAAACCGACTTTTTCGCCAAAAAGTGCCATTTTAATTTTTTCACTCGAAATGGAAGCTTGAAGTCTCTACTTCAAAATGAGATATAATTCATACATACAGTATATTCCAACTGTAAGTATCCGAAAAAATAAAATAGCCATGTGCGCGCGTGTCAGATTTTCGTATTGAAATTTACCTCTTTGGTGTGACATGCCTCCTGAGTACATAGTACATAGTTCTGACTAACAGATACTTGTATATACTTTGTATATTCCAAAGACTTTTATTCCATCGATAGGCAACGGATATAAACAAACCTTCCTTGTACCCAAGTGGTCTTTCACATTGTGACCAAAGAGTTTGTTTCTCTGTGAAAGTGTATAAAATGTGTTCTAAAAGCCGATGTAGAGCAAAGAAAAAGGGAAAGTTTCATGTAAACAGACATAGCAAGGTGAATGTCAGTGTTGTGCTATCAGTATAAATAGTGAGACTGAAGGTAGGCCTAACGTAAGGGAATCATTTGCTAGTGATTCTCAGTCTTCTAAACGACGGTCCAACCTATGGAGCAGGCAAGTTTTTAGGTTCCCAAATAAGTGGGTTATGTTCATAACTTAATCCTAAAACTTCAGTGCTGTTTTTCTTGAATGTAATTTTTTGCACACCTTCCCGCATTTCAAATAAATTAATATATCCTTAAAATTGAGACAGAAAAATCAATGATAGATTAAATTAAAGCTAATGAATGTGGGAATGTTTAAACTAGTACTTTCTTAATATTGTGAATATTTTATAGCCATTGTCACACGGGTAATTAATTATTTTTAAACTTTTGTCAAAAATTATGTCTAGCTCCCTTTCTGTTTTTGTTAAATAGAAGATCCTAGTTCACAACATTCTATGAATGAAATACTTTAACTTGGTGAAAACAATTTCAAGGTTATAACATTTTTGGGATTTTTACGACATTTTGAAAATTTGTGTTTTATTCATTAAACTAAATTTTCGGTTGAAGATAGGGCACAAAATTTTGATTGCAGTATACGAAATGATTAGTCTACTATTTTTTGTTTTATGGTACGAAACACAAAAAAATTGGTTAAGAATTTCGGATTTTCCCTCGAAACGTTAGTACTGAGTGGAGTACTCTGTGTATAGTGCCGTGTAGTAACGAGTGGAGTACAGTGCCTGTACTGCCGTGTAGTACTGAGTGGAGTACTGTGTGTATAGTGCCGTGTAGTAGCGAGTGGAGTACAGTGCCTGTACTGCCGTGTAGTACTGAGTGGAGTACAATGCCTGTACTGCCGTGTAGTCCCGAATGGATTACTGTGTGTATAGTACAGTGTAGTACCGAGTGGAGTACAGTGCCTGTACTGCCGTGTAGTACTGAGTGGAGTACAGTGTGTTTAGTGCCGTGTAGTACCGAGTGGGGGACTGTGTGCATACTGCCGTGTAGTACTGAGTGGAGTACAGTGCCTGTACTGCCATGTAGTCCCGAGTGGAGTACTGTGTGTATACTGCCGTGTAGTACCGAGTGGAGTACAGTGCCTGTACTGCCGTGTAGTACCGAGTGGAGTATTGTGTGTATAGTGCCATGTAGTACCGAGTGGAGTACTGTGTGCATACTGCCGTGTAATACTGAGTGGAGTACAGTGCCTGTACTGCCGTGTAGTACCGAGTGGAGGACTGTGTGTATAGTGCCGTGTAGTACCGAGTGGAGTACAATGCATGTACTGTCGTGTATTACCGAGTGGAGTACTGTGTGTATAGTGCGGTGTAGTACCGAGTGGAGCAGAGTGCATGTACTGCCGTGTAGTACCGAGTGGAGTACTGTGTGTATAGTGCCGTCTAGTACCGAGTGGAGTACAGTGTGTATATTGCCGTGTAGTACTGAGTGGAGTACAGTGCCTGTACTGCCGTGTAGTACCGAGTGGAGTACTGTGTGCATAGTGCCGTGTAGTACCGAGTGGAGTACTGTGTGCATACTGCCGTGTAGTACCGAGTGGGGTACAGTGCCTGTACTGCCGTGTAGTACCGAGTGGAGTACAGTGCGTATAGTGCCGTCTAGTACCGAGTGGAATACAGTGTGCATACTGCCGTGTAGTACTGAGTGGAGTACAGTACCTGTACTGCCGTGTAGTACCGAGTGGAGTACTGTGTGTATAGTGCCGTGTAGTACCGAGTGGAGTACAGTTCCTGTACTGAGGTGTAGTACTGCTTGGAGTACAGTGCCTGTACTGCCGTGTAGTACCGAGTGGAGTACAGTGCGTATAGTGCCGTCTAGTACCGAGTGGAGTACAGTGTGTATATTGCCGTGTAGTACTGAGTGGAGTACAGTGCCTGTACTGCCGTGTAGTACCGAGTGGAGTACTGTGTGTATAGTGCCGTGTAGTACCGAGTGGAGTACAGTTCCTGTACTGTGTAGTACTGCTTGGAGTACAGTGCCTGTACTGCCGTGTAGTACCGAGTGGAGTACAGTGCCTGTACTGCCGTGTAGTACCGAGTGGAGGACTGTGTGTATAGTGCCGTGTAGTACCGAGTGGAGTACAATGCATGTACTGTCGTGTATTACCGAGTGGAGTACTGTGTGTATAGTGCGGTGTAGTACCGAGTGGAGTAGAGTGCATGTACTGCCGTGTAGTACCGAGTGGAGTACTGTGTGTATAGTGCCGTGTAGTACTGCTTGGAGTACAGTGCCTGTACTGCCGTGTAGTACCGAGTGGAGTACTGTGTGTATAGTGCCGTGTAGTACCGAGTGGAGTACTGTGTGCATACTGCCGTGTAGTACCGAGTGGGGTACAGTCCCTGTACTGCCGTGTAGTACCGAGTGGAGTACAGTGCGTATAGTGCCGTCTAGTACCGAGTGGAGTACTGTGTGTATATTGCCGTGTAGTACTGAGTGGAGTGCAGTGCCTGTACTGCCGTGTAGTACTGAGTGGAGTACAGTGCCTGTACTGCCGTGTAGTACCGAGTGGAGTACAGTGTGTATAGTGCCGTGTAGTACTGAGTGGAGTACAGTGCCTGTACAGCCGCGTAGCACAGAGTGAGGTACAGTGCCTGTACTGCCGTGTAGTACCGAGTGGGTGACTGTGTGTATAATGCCGTGTAGTACTGAGTATAGTACAGTGCCTGTACTGCCGTGTAGTACCGAGTGGAGTACTGTGTGCATACTGCCGTGTAGTACTGAGTGAGTACAGTACCTGTACTGCCGTGTAGTACCGAGTGGGGGACTCTGTGTATACTGCCGTGTAGTACTGAGTGGAGTACAGTGCCTGTGCTGCCGTGTAGTACCGAGTGGGGGACTGTGTGTATTCTGCCGTGTACTACTGAGTGGAGTACAGTGCCTGTACTGCCGTGTAGTACAGAGTGGGGGACTGTGTGTATACTGCCGTGTAGTACTGAGTGGAGTACAGTACCTGTACTGCCGTGTAGTACCCAGTGGAGTACTGTGTGTATAGTGCCGTGTAGTACCGAGTGGAGTACAGTGCCTGTACTGCCGTGTAGTACTGAGTGGAGTACAGTGCCTGTACTGCCGTGTAGTAGTGAGTGGGGTACAGTGCCTGTACTGCCGTGTAGTCCCGAGTGGAGTACAGTGCCTGTACTGCCGTGTAGTACCGAGTGGAGTACAGTGCCTGTACTGCCGTCTAGTACTGAGTGGAGTACAGTGCCTGTACTGCCGTGTAGTCCCGAGCGGAGTACAATGCCTGTACTGCCGTGTAGTACTGAGTGGGGTACTGTGTGTATAGTGCCGTGTAGTACCAAGTGGAGTACTGTGCCTGTACTGCCGTGTAGTACTGAGTGGAGTACAGTGCCTGTACTGCCGTGTAGTCCCGAGTGGAGTACAGTGCTTGTTCTGCCGTGTAGTACTCATTGGAGTACAGTGCTTGTACTGCCGTGTAGTACCGAGTGGAGTACAGTGCTTGTACTGCCGTGTAGTACTGAGTGAAGTACAATGCCTGTACTGCCGTGTAGTGCCGAGTGGAGTACTGTGTGTATAGTGCAGTGTAGTACTGAGTGGAGTACAGTGCATGTACTGCCGTGTAGTACCGTGTGGAGTACAGTGCCTGTACTGCCGTGTAGTCCCGTGTGGAGTACTGTGTGCATACTGCCGTGTAGTACTGAGTGGAGTACAGTGCATGTACTGCCGTGTAGTACCGAGTGGAGTACAGTGCCTGTACTGCCGTGTAGTCCCGAGTGGAGTACTGTGTGTATAGTGCAGTGTAGTACTGAGTGGAGTACTGTGTGTATAGTACCGTGTAGTACTGAGTGGAGTACAGTGCCTGTACTGCCGTGTAGTACCGATTGGAGTACTGTGTGCATGCTGCCGTCTAGTACTGAGTGGAGTACAGTGCCTGTACTGCCGTGTAGTACTGGGTGGAGTACAGTGATTGTACTGCCGTGTAGTACCGAGTGGTGTACTGTGTGTGTAGTGCCGTGTGGTAGCGAGTGGAGTACCATGCCTGTACTGCCGTGTAGTACCGAGTGGAGTACTGTGTGTATAGTGCCGTGTAGTACCGAGTGGAGTACAGTGCCTGTACTGCGTGTAGTAACGAGTGGAGTACAGTGACTGCACTGCGTGTAGTACCGAGTGGAGTACAGTGTGTATAGTACCGTCTAGTACCGAGTGGAGTACAGTGTGTATAGTGCCGTGCAGTACTGAGTGGAGTACAGTGCTTGTACTGCCGTGTAGTACCGAGTGGAGTACAGTGTGTATAGTGCCGTGTAGTACTGAGTGGGGTACAGTTTTTGTACTGCCGTGTAGTACAGAGTGCGGGACTCTGTGTATACTGCCGTGTAGTACTGAGTATAGTACAGTGCCTGTACTGCCGTGTAGTACCGAGTGGATTACAGTGTTCATACTGCCGTGTAGTACTGAGTGGAGTACAGTACCTGTACTGCCGTGTAGTACTGAGTGGGGGACTGTGTGTATACTGCTGTGTAATACTGAGTGGAGTACAGTGCTTGTACTGCCGTGTAGTACCGAGTGGGGGACTGTGTGTATACTGCCGTGTAGTACTGAGTGGAGTACAGTGCCTGTACTGCCGTGTAGTACCGAGTGGGGGACTGTGTGTATATTGCCGTGTAGTACTGAGTGGAATACTGTGTGTATAGTGCAGTGTAGTGCTGAGTGGAGTACAGTGCCTGTACTGCCGTGTAGTACCGAGTGGAGTTCCGTGTGTATAGTGCAGTGTAGTGCTGAGTGGAGTACAGTACCTGTCATGCCGTGTAGTACTGAGTACAGTACAGTGCCTGTACTGCCGTGTAGTACCGAGTGGGGGACTGTGTGTATACTGCCGTGTAGTATTGAGTGGAGTACAGTACCTGTACTGCCGAGTAGTCCCGAGTGGAGTACGGTGTGTATAGTGCAGTGTAGTGCTGAGTGGAGTATAGTACCTGTACCGCCGTGTAGTACCGAGTGGGGGACTGTGTGTATACTGCCGTGTAGTACTGAGTGGAGTACAGTCCCTGTACTGCCGTGTAGTACCGAGTGGGGGACTGTGTGTATACTGCCGTGTAGTACTGAGTGGAGTACAGTGCCTGTACTGCCGTGTAGTCTCGAGTGGAGTACTGTGTGCATACTGCCGTGTAGTACTGATTGGAGTACAGTCCCTGTACTGCGGAGTATTCCCGAGTGGAGTACAGTGCATGTACTGCCGTGTAGTAGTGAGTGGAGTACTGTGCCTGTAATGCCGTGTAGTACCGAGTGGGGGACTGTGTGTATACTGCCGTGTAGTACTGAGTGGAGTACAGTGTGTATAGTGCCATGTAGTACCGAGTAGGGGACTGTGTGCATACTGCCGTGGAGTACAGAGTGGAGTACAGTGCCTGTACTGCCATGTAGTCCCGATTGGAGTACTGTGTGTATACTGCCGTGTAGTACCGAGTGGAGTACAGTGCCTGTACTGCCGTGTAGTACCGAGTGGTGTACTGTGTGCATAGTACCGTGTAGTACCGAGTGGAGTACTGTGTACATACTGCGGTGTAGTACTGAGTGGAATACAGTGCCTGTACTGCCGTGTAGTACCGAGTGGAGTACTGTGTGTATAGTGCCATGTAGTACCGAGTGGAGGACAGTGCATGTACTGCTGTGTATTACCGAGTGGAGTACTGTGTGTATAGTGCCGTGTAGTACCGAGTGGAGTACAGTGCCTGTATTGCCGTGTAGTACCCAGTGGTGTACTGCGTGTATAGTGCCGTGTAGTACCGAGTGGAGTTCTGTGTGCATACTGCCGTGTAGTACTGAGTGGAGTACAGTACCTGTACTGCCGTGTAGTACCGAGTGGAGTACTGTGTGTATAGTGCCGTGTAGTACCGAGTGGAGTACAGTGCCTATACTGCCGTGTAGTACTGAGTGGAGTACAGTGCCTGTACTGCCGTGTAGTCCCGAGTGGAGTACAGTGCATGTACTGCCGTGTAGTAGTGAGTGGAGTACTGTGCCTGTAATGCCGTGTAGTACTGACTGGAGTACTGTGTGTATAGTGCCGTGTAGTACCGGGTTAAGTACATTGGGTGTACTGCCGTGTAGTACGGAGTGGGGTACAGTGCCTGTACTGCCGTGTAGTACTGAGTGGAGTACACTGGCTGTACTGCCGTGGAGTCCCGAGTGGAGTACAGTGCCAGTACTGCCGTCTAGTACTGAGTGGAGTACAGTGCCTGTACTGCCGTGTAGTACTGAGTGGAGTACACTGGCTGTACTGCCGTGGAGTCCCGAGTGGAGTACAGTGCCTGTACTGCCGTGTAGTCCCGAGTGGAGTACTGTGTGTATAGTGCCGTGTATTACCGAGTGGAGTACATTGCCTGTACTGCCGTGTAGTACTAAGTGGAGTACAGTGCCTGTACTGCCGTGTAGTACTGAGTGGAGTACACTGGCTGTACTGCCGTGGAGTCCCGAGTGGAGTACAGTGCCTGTACTGCCGTGTAGTCCCGAGTGGAGTACTGTGTGTATAGTGCCGTGTATTACCGAGTGGAGTACATTGCCTGTACTGCCGTGTAGTACTAAGTGGAGTACAGTGCCTGTACTGCCGTGTAGTCCCGAGTGGAGTACGGTGTGTATAGTGCAGAGTAGTACTGAGTGGTGTACAGTACCTGTACTGCCGTGTAGTACTGAGTGGAGTACAGTGCCTCTACTGCCGTGTAGTACTGGGTGGAGTACAGTGCCTGTTCTGCCGTATAGTACCGAGTGGGGGACTGTGTGTAAACTGCCGTGTAGTACCGAGTGGAGTACAGTGCTTGTACTGCCGTGTAGTACCGAGTGGAATACTGTGTGTATAGTGCCGTGTAGTACCGAGTGGAGTACTGTGTGCATAATGCCGTGTAGTACTGAATGCAGTACAGTGCCTGTACTGCCGTGTAGTACCGAGTGGAGTACTCTGTGTGTAGTGCCGTGTAGTACCGAGTGGAGTACGGTGCATGTACTGCCGTGTAGTACCGAGTGGAGTACTGTGTGTATAGTGCGGTGTAGTACCGTGTGCAGTACAGTGCATGTACTGCCGTGTAGTAACGAGTGGAGTACTGTGTGTACAGTGCCGTGTAGTACTGAGTGGAGTACTGTGTGCATACTGCCGTGTAGTACTGAGTGGAGTACAGTACCTGTACTGCCGTGTAGTACCGAGTGGAGTACTGTGTGTATAGTGCCGTGTAGTACCGAGTGGAGTACAGTGCCTGCACTGACGTGTAGGACTGAGTAGAGTACAGTGCCTGTACTGCCCTGTAGTACTGAGTGGAGTACTGTGTGTGTAGTGCCGTGTAGTACCGAGTGGAGTACAGTGCCTGTACTGCCGTGTAGTTCTGACTGGAGTACAGTGCCTGTACTGCAGTGTAGTAGGGAGTGGAGTACAGTGCTTATACTGCCGTGTAGTACTTAGTGGGCTACAGTGCCTGTACTGCCGTGTAGTGCCGAGTGGAATACTGTGTGTATAGTGCAGTGTAGTACTGAGTGGAGTACAGTGCATGTACTGCCGTGTAGTCCCGAGTGGAGTACTGTGTGTATAGTGCAGTGTAGTGCTGAGTGGAGTACAGTGCCTGTACTGCCGTGTAGTACCGAGTGGAGTACAGTGCGTGTACTGCCGTGTAGTCCCGAGTGGAGTACTGTGTGCATAATGCCGTGTAGTACTGAGTGGAGTACAGTGCCTGTACTGCCGTGTAGTACCGAGTGGAGTACTGTGTGTATAGTGCCGTGTAGTACCGAGTGGATTACAGTGCCTGTACTGCGTGTAGTACCGAGTGGAGTACAGTGTGAATAGTGCCGTGTAGTACCGAGTGGAGTACAGTGCCTGTTCTGCCGTGTAGTACCGAGTGGAGTACAGTGTGTATAGTGCCGTCTAGTACCGAGTGGAGTACAGTGTGTATAGTGCCGTGTAGTACTGAGTGGAGTACAGTGCCTGTACTGCCGTGTAGTACCGAGTGGGGTACAGTGTGTATAGTGCCGAGTAGTACCGAGTGAAGTACAGTGCCTGTACTGCCGTGTAGTACTGAGTGGAGTACATTGCCTGTACTGCCGTGTAGTACCGAGTGGGGGAATGTGTGTATACTGCCGTGTAGTGCTGAGTGGAGTACAGTGCCTGTACTGCCGTGTAGAAAACCGAGTGGGGGACGGTGTGTATACTGCCGTGTAGTACTGAGTGGAGTACTGTGTGTATAGTGCAGTGTAGTGCTGAGTGGAGTACAGTGCTTGTACTGCCGTGTAGTACCGAGTGGAGTACTGTGAGTATAGTGCAGTGTAGTGCTGAGTGGAGTACAGTACCTGTACTGCCGTGTAGTATTGAGTATAGTACAGTGCCTGTACTGCCGTGTAGTACCGAGTGGGGGACTGTGTGTATACTACCGTGTAGTAGTGAGTGGAGTACAGTGCCTGTACTGCCGTGTAGTCCCGAATGGAGTACTGTGTGTATAGTGCAGTGTAGTACCGAGTGGAGTACAGTGCCTGTACTGCCGTGTAGTACTGAGTGGAGTACAGTGTGTTTAGTGCCGTGTAGTACCGAGTGGGGGACTGTGTGCATACTGCCGTGTAGTACTGAGTGGAGTACAGTGCCTGTACTGCCATGTAGTCCCGAGTGGAGTACTGTGTGTATACAGCCGTGTAGTACCGAGTGGAGTACTGTGTGTATAGTGCCGTGTAGTACCGAGTGTAGTACTGTGTGCATACTGCCGTGTAGTACTGAGTGGAGTACAGTGCCTGTACTGCCGTGTAGTACCGAGTGGAGGACTGTGTGTATAGTGCCGTGTACTACCGAGTGGAGTACAATGCATGTACTGTCGTGTATTACCGAGTGGAGTACTGTGTGTATAGTGCGGTGTAGTACCGAATGGAGTAGAGTGCATGTACTGCCGTGTAGTACCGAGTGGAGTACTGTGTGTATAGTGCCGTGTAGTACCGAGTGGAGTACAGTGCCTGTATTGCCGTGTAGTACCGAGTGGAGTACTGTGTGTATAGTGCCGTGTAGTACCGAGTGGAGTACTGTGTGCATGCTGCCGTGTAGTACTGAGTGGAGTACAGTACCTGTACTGCCGTGTAGTACCGAGTGGAGTACTGTGTGTATAGTGCCGTGTAGTACCGAGTGGAGTACAGTTCCTGTACTGCCGTGTAGTACTGCTTGGAGTACAGTGCCTGTACTGCCGTGTAGTACCGAGTGGAGTACTGTGTGTATAGTGCCGTGTAGTACCGAGTGGAGTACTGTGTGCATACTGCCGTGTAGTACCGAGTGGGGTACAGTGCATGTACTGCCGTGTAGTACCGAGTGGAGTACAGTGCGTATAGTGCCGTCTAGTACCGAGCGGAATACAGTGTGTATATTGCCGTGTAGTACTGAGTGGAGTGCAGTGCCTGTACTGCCGTGTAGTACCGAGTGGAGTACAGTGCGTATAGTGCCGTCTAGTACCGAGTGGAGTACAGTGTGTATATTGCCGTGTAGTACTGAGTGGAGTACAGTGCCTGTACTGCCGTGTAGTACCGAGTGGAGTACAGTGTGTATAGTGCCGTGTAGTAGCGAGTGGTGTACAGTGTGTATAGTGCAGTGTAGTGCTGAGTCGAGTACAGTGCCTGTACTGCCGTGTAGTACCGAGTGGAGTACTGTGTGTATAGTGCCGTGTAGTACCCAGTGGAGTACTGTGTGTATAGTGCCGTGTAGTACCGAGTGGAGTACAGTGCCTGTACTGCCGTGTAGTAGTGAGTGGGGTACAGTGCCTGTACTGCCGTGTAGTCCCGAGTGGAGTACAGTGCCTGTACTGCCGTGTAGTAGTGAGTGGAGTACAGTGCCTGTACTGCCGTGTAGTACTGAGTGGGGTACAGTGCCTGTACTGCCGTGTAGTCCCGAGTGGAGTACAGTGCCTGTACTGCCGTGTAGTACTGAGTGGAGTACTGTATGTATAGTGCCATGTAGTACCGAGTGGAGTACAGTGCCTGTACTGCCGTCTAGTACTGAGTGGAGTACAGTGCATGTACTGCCGTGTAGTCCCGAGCGGAGTACAATGCCTGTACTGCCGTGTAGTACTGAGTGGAGTACTGTGTGTATAGTGCCGTGTAGTACCGAGTGGAGTACTGTGCCTGTACTGCCGTGTAGTACTGAGTGGAGTACAGTGCCTGTACTGCCGTGTAGTCCCGAGTGGAGTACAGTGCTTGTTCTGCCGTGTAGTACTGATTGGAGTACAGTGCTTGTACTGCCGTGTAGTACCGAGTGGAGTACAGTGCTTGTACTGCCGTGTAGTACTGAGTGAAGTACAATGCCTGTACTGCCGTGTAGTGCCGAGTGGAGTACTGTGTGTATAGTGCAGTGTAGTACTGAGTGGAGTACAGTGCATGTAGTGCCGTGTAGTACCGTGTGGAGTACAGTTCCTGTACTGCCGTGTAGTCCCGTGTGGAGTACTGTGTGCATACTGTCGTGTAGTACTGAGTGGAGTACAGTGCCTGTACTGCCGTGAAGTACCGAGTGGAGTACAGTGCCTGTACTGCCGTGTAGTCCCGAGTGGAGTACTGTGTGTATAGTGCAGTGTAGTACTGAGTGGAGTACTGTGTGTATAGTACCGTGTAGTACTGAGTGGAGTACAGTGCATGTACTGCCGTGTAGTAGTGAGTGGAGTACTGTGCCTGTAATGCCGTGTAGTACTGAGTGGAGTACTGTGTGTATAGTGCCGTGTAGTACCGGGTGGAGTACTGTGTGTATAGTGCAGTGTAGTACTGAGTGGAGTACTGTGTGTATAGTACCGTGTAGTACTGAGTGGAGTACAGTGATTGTACTGCCGTGTAGTACTGAGTGAGGTACAATGCCTGTACTGCCGTGTAGTCCCGAGTGGAGTACTGTGTGTATAGTGCAGTGTAGTACTGAGTGGAGTACTGTGTGTATAGTACCGTGTAGTACTGAGTGGAGTACAGTGCATGTACTGCCGTGTAGTAGTGAGTGGAGTACTGTGCCTGTAATGCCGTGTAGTACTGAGTGGAGTACTGTGTGTATAGTGCCTTGTAGTACCGAGTGGAGTACAGTGCCTGTATTGCCGTGTAGCAAAGAGTGGAGTACTGTGTGTACAGTGTCGTGTAGTACCGATTGGAGTACTGTGTGCATACTGCCGTGTAGTACCGAGTGGAGTACAGTGCATGTACTGCCGTGTAGTAGTGAGTGGAGTACTGTGCCTGTAATGCCGTGTAGTACTGAGTGGAGTACTGTGTGTATAGTGCCGTGTAGTACCGGGTGGAGTACATTTGGTGTACCTCCGTGTAGTACTGAGTGGGGTACAGTGCCTGTACTGCCGTGTAGTACTGAGTAAAGTACACAGCCTGTACTGCCGTGGAGTCCCGAGTGGAGTACAGTGCTGTACTGCCGTGTAGTACTGATTGGAGTACTGTCTGTATAGTGCCGTGTAGTACCGAGTGGAGTGCAGTGCCTGTACTGGCGTGTAGTACTGAGTGGAGTACAGTGCCTGTACCGCTGTGTAGTACTGAGTGGAGTACAGTGCCTGTACTGCCGTGTAGTACTGATTGGAGTACAGTGCCTGTACTGCCGTGTAGTACTGAGTGGAGTACAGTGCCTGTACTGCCGTGTAGTACTGGGTGGAGTACAGTGCCTGTACTGCCGTGTAGTCCCGAGTGGAGTACTGTGTGTAAAGTCCGTGTAGTACCGAGTGGAGTACAGTGCCTGTACTGCGGTGTAGTACTGAGTGGAGTACAGTGCCTGTACTGCCGTGTAGTACTAAGTGGAGTACAATGTCTGTACTGCCGCGTAGTCCCGAGTGGAGTACAGTGCCTGTACTGCCGTGTAGTATTGAGTGGAGTACAGTGCCTGTACTGCAGTGTAGTCCCGAATGGAGTACTGTGTGTATAGTGCCGTGTAGTACCGAAGGGAGTACAGTGCCTGTACTGCCGTGTAGTACTGAGTGGAGTACTGTGTGTATAGTGCCGTGTAGTACCGAGTGGACTACAGTGCCTGTACTGCCGTGTAGTACTAAGTGGAGTACAGTGCCTGTACTGCCGTGTAGTACTGAGTGGAGTACTTTTTTATAATGCCGTGTAGTACCGAGTGGAGTACAGTGCCTGTACTGCCGTGTAGTCCCGAGTGGAGTACAGTGCATGTACTGCCGTGTAGTACCGAGTGGAGTACTGTGTGCATACTGCCGTGTAGTACTGAGTGGAGTACTGTGTGTATAGTGCCGTGTAGTACCGAGTGGAGTACAGTGCCTGTACTGCCGTGTAGTACCGAGTGGGGGACGGTGTGTATACTGCCGTGTAGTGCTAAGTGGAGTACAGTGCCTGTACTCCGTGTAGTAGTGAGTGGGGTACAGTGCCTGTACTGCCGTGTAGTCCCGAGTGGAGTACAGTGCCTGTACTGCCGTGTAGTAGTGAGTGGAGTACAGTGCCTGTACTACCGTGTAGTACTGAGTGGGGTACAGTGCCTGTACTGCCGTGTAGTCCCGAGTGGAGTACAGTGCCTGTACTGCCGTGTAGTCCCGTGTGGAGTACTGTGTGCATACTGCCGTGTAGTACTGAGTGGAGTACAGTGCATGTACTGCCGTGTAGTGCCGAGTGGAGTACTGTGTGTATAGTGCAGTGTAGTACTGAGTGGAGTACAGTGCATGTACTGCCGTGTAGTACCGCGTGGAGTACAGTGCCTGTACTGCCGTGTAGTCCCGTGTGGAGTACTGTGTGCATACTGCCGTGTAGTACTGAGTGGAGTACAGTGCATGTACTGCCGTGTAGTACCGAGTGGAGTACAGTGCCTGTACTGCCGTGTAGTCCCGAGTGGAGTACTGTGTGTATAGTGCAGTGTAGTACTGAGTGGAGTACTGTGTGTATAGTACCGTGTAGTACTGAGTGGAGTACAGTGCCTGTACTGCCGTGTAGTACCGAGTGGAGGACTGTGTGTATAGTGCCGTGTAGTACCGAGTGGAGTACAATGCATGTACTGTCGTGTATTACCGAGTGGAGTACTGTGTGTATAGTGCGGTGTAGTACCGAGTGGAGTAGAGTGCCTGTACTGCCGTGTAGTACCGAGTGGAGTACAGTGCCTGTGTTGCCGTCTAGTACTGAGTGGAGTACAGTGCCTGTACTGCCGTGTAGTCCCGAGCGGAGTACAATGCCTGTACTGCCGTGTAGTACTGAGTGGGGTACTGTGTGTATAGTGCCGTGTAGTACCAAGTGGAGTACTGTGCCTGTACTGCCGTGTAGTACTGAGTGGAGTACAGTGCCTGTACTGCCGTGTAGTCCCGAGTGGAGTACAGTGCTTGTTCTGCCGTGTAGTACTCATTGGAGTACAGTGCCTGTACTGCCGTGTAGTACTGAGTGGAGTACTGTGCCTGTACTGCCGTGTAGTACTGAGTGGAGTACAGTGCCTGTACTGCCGTGTAGTCCCGAGCGGAGTACAATGCCTGTACTGCCGTGTAGTACTGAGTGGGGTACTGTGTGTATAGTGCCGTGTAGTACCAAGTGGAGTACTGTGCCTGTACTGCCGTGTAGTACTGAGTGGAGTACAGTGCTTGTACTGCCGTGTAGTACTGAGTGAAGTACAATGCCTGTACTGCCGTGTAGTGCCGAGTGGAGTACTGTGTGTATAGTGCAGTGTAGTACTGAGTGGAGTACAGTGCATGTTCTGCCGTGTAGTACCGTGTGGAGTACAGTGCCTGTACTGCCGTGTAGTCCCGTGTGGAGTACTGTGTGCATACTGCCGTGTAGTACTGAGTGGAGTACAGTGCATGTACTGCCGTGTAGTACCGAGTGGAGTACAGTGCCTGTACTGCCGTGTAGTCCCGAGTGGAGTACTGTGTGTATAGTGCAGTGTAGTACTGAGTGGAGTACTGTGTGTATAGTACCGTGTAGTACTGAGTGGAGTACAGTGCCTGTACTGCGGTGTAGTACCGATTGGAGTACTGTGTGCATGCTGCCGTCTAGTACTGAGTGGAGTACAGTGCCTGTACTGCCGTGTAGTACTGGGTGGAGTACAGTGATTGTACTGCCGTGTAGTACCGAGTGGTGTACTGTGTGTGTAGTGCCGTGTGGTACCGAGTGGAGTACCATGCCTGTACTGCCGTGTAGTACCGAGTGGAGTACTGTGTGTATAGTGCCGTGTAGTACCGAGTGGAGTACAGTGCCTGTACTGCGTGTAGTAACGAGTGGAGTACAGTGACTGCACTGCGTGTAGTACCGAGTGGAGTACAGTGTGTATAGTACCGTCTAGTACCGAGTGGAGTACAGTGTGTATAGTGCCGTGCAGTACTGAGTGGAGTACAGTGCTTGTACTGCCGTGTAGTACCAAGTGGAGTACAGTGTGTATAGTGCCGTGTAGTACTGAGTGGGGTACAGTTTTTGTACTGCCGTGTAGTACAGAGTGCGGGACTCTGTGTATACTGCCGTGTAGTACTGAGTATAGTACAGTGCCTGTACTGCCGTGTAGTACCGAGTGGATTACAGTGTTCATACTGCCGTGTAGTACTGAGTGGAGTACAGTACCTGTACTGCCGTGTAGTACTGAGTGGGGGACTGTGTGTATACTGCTGTGTAATACTGAGTGGAGTACAGTGCTTGTACTGCCGTGTAGTACCGAGTGGGGGACTGTGTGTATACTGCCGTGTAGTACTGAGTGGAGTACAGTGCCTGTACTGCCGTGTAGTACCGAGTGGGGGACTGTGTGTATATTGCCGTGTAGTACTGAGTGGAATACTGTGTGTATAGTGCAGTGTAGTGCTGAGTGGAGTACAGTGCCTGTACTGCCGTGTAGTACCGAGTGGAGTTCCGTGTGTATAGTGCAGTGTAGTGCTGAGTGGAGTACAGTACCTGTCATGCCGTGTAGTACTGAGTACAGTACAGTGCCTGTACTGCCGTGTAGTACCGAGTGGGGGACTGTGTGTATACTGCCGTGTAGTATTGAGTGGAGTACAGTACCTGTACTGCCGAGTAGTCCCGAGTGGAGTACGGTGTGTATAGTGCAGTGTAGTGCTGAGTGGAGTATAGTACCTGTACCGCCGTGTAGTACCGAGTGGGGGACTGTGTGTATACTGCCGTGTAGTACTGAGTGGAGTACAGTCCCTGTACTGCCGTGTAGTACCGAGTGGGGGACTGTGTGTATACTGCCGTGTAGTACTGAGTGGAGTACAGTGCCTGTACTGCCGTGTAGTCTCGAGTGGAGTACTGTGTGCATACTGCCGTGTAGTACTGATTGGAGTACAGTCCCTGTACTGCGGAGTATTCCCGAGTGGAGTACAGTGCATGTACTGCCGTGTAGTAGTGAGTGGAGTACTGTGCCTGTAATGCCGTGTAGTACCGAGTGGGGGACTGTGTGTATACTGCCGTGTAGTACTGAGTGGAGTACAGTGTGTATAGTGCCATGTAGTACCGAGTAGGGGACTGTGTGCATACTGCCGTGGAGTACAGAGTGGAGTACAGTGCCTGTACTGCCATGTAGTCCCGATTGGAGTACTGTGTGTATACTGCCGTGTAGTACCGAGTGGAGTACAGTGCCTGTACTGCCGTGTAGTACCGAGTGGTGTACTGTGTGCATAGTACCGTGTAGTACCGAGTGGAGTACTGTGTACATACTGCCGTGTAGTACTGAGTGGAATACAGTGCCTGTACTGCCGTGTAGTACCGAGTGGAGTACTGTGTGTATAGTGCCGTGTAGTACCGAGTGGAGTACAGTGCATGTACTGCCGTGTATTACCGAGTGGAGTACTGTGTGTATAGTGCCGTGTAGTACCGAGTGGAGTACAGTGCCTGTATTGCCGTGTAGTACCCAGTGGTGTACTGCTTGTATAGTGCCGTGTAGTACCGAGTGGAGTTCTGTGTGCATACTGCCGTGTAGTACTGAGTGGAGTACAGTACCTGTACTGCCGTGTAGTACCGAGTGGAGTACTGTGTGTATAGTGCCGTGTAGTACCGAGTGGAGTACAGTGCCTATACTGCCGTGTAGTACTGAGTGGAGTACAGTGCCTGTACTGCCGTGTAGTACTGAGTGGAGTACACTGGCTGTACTGCCGTGGAGTCCCGAGTGGAGTACAGTGCCTGTACTGCCGTGTAGTACTGACTGGAGTACTGTATTAATAGTGCCGTGTAGTACCGAGTGGAGTACAGTGCCTGTACTGCCGTCTAGTACTGAGTGGAGTACAGTGCCTGTACTGCCGTGTGGTCCCGAGCGGAGTACAATGCCTGTACTGCCGTGTAGTACTGAGTGGACTACAGTGCCTGTACTGCCGCGTAGTCCCGAATGGAGTACTGTGTGTTTAGTGCCGTGTAGTACCGAGTGGAGTACAGTGCCTGTACTGCCGTGTAGTACTGAGTGGAGTACAGTGCCTAAACTGCCGTGTGATCCGGAGTGGAGTACAGTGCCTGTACTGCCGTGTAGTCCCGAGTGGAGTACTGTGTGTATAGTGCCGTGTATTACCGAGTGGAGTACATTGCCTGTACTGCCGTGTAGTACTAAGTGGAGTACAGTGCCTGTACTGCCGTGTAGTCCCGAGTGGAGTACGGTGTGTATAGTGCAGAGTAGTACTGAGTGGTGTACAGTACCTGTACTGCCGTGTAGTACTGAGTGGAGTACAGTGCCTCTACTGCCGTGTAGTACTGGGTGGAGTACAGTGCCTGTTCTGCCGTATAGTACCGAGTGGGGGACTGTGTGTAAACTGCCGTGTAGTACCGAGTGGAGTACAGTGCCTGTACTGCCGTGTAGTACCGAGTGGAATACTGTGTGTATAGTGCCGTGTAGTACCGAGTGGAGTACTGTGTGCATAATGCCGTGTAGTACTGAGTGCAGTACAGTGCCTGTACTGCCGTGTAGTACCGAGTGGAGTACTCTGTGTGTATAGTGCAGTGTAGTACCGAGTGGAGTACAGTGCCTGTACTGCCGTGTAGTACTGAGTGGAGTACAATGCCTGTACTGCCGTGTAGTCCCGAATGGATTACTGTGTGTATAGTGCAGTGTAGTACCGAGTGGAGTACAGTGCCTGTACTGCCGTGTAGTACTGAGTGGAGTACAGTGTGTTTAGTGCCGTGTAGTACCGAGTGGGGGACTGTGTGCATACTGCCGTGTAGTACTGAGTGGAGTACAGTGCCTGTACTGCCATGTAGTCCCGAGTGGAGTACTGTGTGTATACTGCCGTGTAGTACCGAGTGGAGTACAGTGCCTGTACTGCCGTGTAGTACCGAGTGGAGTATTGTGTGTATAGTGCCATGTAGTACCGAGTGGAGTACTGTGTGCATACTGCCGTGTAATACTGAGTGGAGTACAGTGCCTGTACTGCCGTGTAGTACCGAGTGGAGGACTGTGTGTATAGTGCCGTGTAGTACCGAGTGGAGTACAATGCATGTACTGTCGTGTATTACCGAGTGGAGTACTGTGTGTATAGTGCGGTGTAGTACCGAGTGGAGCAGAGTGCATGTACTGCCGTGTAGTACCGAGTGGAGTACTGTGTGTATAGTGCCGTCTAGTACCGAGTGGAGTACAGTGTGTATATTGCCGTGTAGTACTGAGTGGAGTACAGTGCCTGTACTGCCGTGTAGTACCGAGTGGAGTACTGTGTGCATAGTGCCGTGTAGTACCGAGTGGAGTACTGTGTGCATACTGCCGTGTAGTACCGAGTGGGGTACAGTGCCTGTATTGCCGTGTAGTACCGAGTGGAGTACAGTGCGTAGAGTGCCGTCTAGTACCGAGTGGAATACAGTGTGCATACTGCCGTGTAGTACTGAGTGGAGTACAGTACCTGTACTGCCGTGTAGTACCGAGTGGAGTACTGTGTGTATAGTGCCGTGTAGTACCGAGTGGAGTACAGTTCCTGTACTGAGGTGTAGTACTGCTTGGAGTACAGTGCCTGTACTGCCGTGTAGTACCGAGTGGAGTACAGTGCGTATAGTGCCGTCTAGTACCGAGTGGAGTACAGTGTGTATATTGCCGTGTAGTACTGAGTGGAGTACAGTGCCTGTACTGCCGTGTAGTACCGAGTGGAGTACTGTGTGTATAGTGCCGTGTAGTACCGAGTGGAGTACAGTTCCTGTACTGTGTAGTACTGCTTGGAGTACAGTGCCTGTACTGCCGTGTAGTACCGAGTGGAGTACAGTGCCTGTACTGCCGTGTAGTACCGAGTGGAGGACTGTGTGTATAGTGCCGTGTAGTACCGAGTGGAGTACAATGCATGTACTGTCGTGTATTACCGAGTGGAGTACTGTGTGTATAGTGCGGTGTAGTACCGAGTGGAGTAGAGTGCATGTACTGCCGTGTAGTACCGAGTGGAGTACTGTGTGTATAGTGCCGTGTAGTACTGCTTGGAGTACAGTGCCTGTACTGCCGTGTAGTACCGAGTGGAGTACTGTGTGTATAGTGCCGTGTAGTACCGAGTGGAGTACTGTGTGCATACTGCCGTGTAGTACCGAGTGGGGTACAGTCCCTGTACTGCCGTGTAGTACCGAGTGGAGTACAGTGCGTATAGTGCCGTCTAGTACCGAGTGGAGTACTGTGTGTATATTGCCGTGTAGTACTGAGTGGAGTGCAGTGCCTGTACTGCCGTGTAGTACTGAGTGGAGTACAGTGCCTGTACTGCCGTGTAGTACCGAGTGGAGTACAGTGTGTATAGTGCCGTGTAGTACTGAGTGGAGTACAGTGCCTGTACAGCCGCGTAGCACAGAGTGAGGTACAGTGCCTGTACTGCCGTGTAGTACCGAGTGGGTGACTGTGTGTATAATGCCGTGTAGTACTGAGTATAGTACAGTGCCTGTACTGCCGTGTAGTACCGAGTGGAGTACTGTGTGCATACTGCCGTGTAGTACTGAGTGAGTACAGTACCTGTACTGCCGTGTAGTACCGAGTGGGGGACTCTATGTATACTGCCGTGTAGTACTGAGTGGAGTACAGTGCCTGTGCTGCCGTGTAGTACCGAGTGGGGGACTGTGTGTATTCTGCCGTGTACTACTGAGTGGAGTACAGTGCCTGTACTGCCGTGTAGTACAGAGTGGGGGACTGTGTGTATACTGCCGTGTAGTACTGAGTGGAGTACAGTACCTGTACTGCCGTGTAGTACCCAGTGGAGTACTGTGTGTATAGTGCCGTGTAGTACCGAGTGGAGTACAGTGCCTGTACTGCCGTGTAGTACTGAGTGGAGTACAGTGCCTGTACTGCCGTGTAGTAGTGAGTGGGGTACAGTGCCTGTACTGCCGTGTAGTCCCGAGTGGAGTACAGTGCCTGTACTGCCGTGTAGTACCGAGTGGAGTACAGTGCCTGTACTGCCGTCTAGTACTGAGTGGAGTACAGTGCCTGTACTGCCGTGTAGTCCCGAGCGGAGTACAATGCCTGTACTGCCGTGTAGTACTGAGTGGGGTACTGTGTGTATAGTGCCGTGTAGTACCAAGTGGAGTACTGTGCCTGTACTGCCGTGTAGTACTGAGTGGAGTACAGTGCCTGTACTGCCGTGTAGTCCCGAGTGGAGTACAGTGCTTGTTCTGCCGTGTAGTACTCATTGGAGTACAGTGCTTGTACTGCCGTGTAGTACCGAGTGGAGTACAGTGCTTGTACTGCCGTGTAGTACTGAGTGAATACAATGCCTGTACTGCCGTGTAGTGCCGAGTGGAGTACTGTGTGTATAGTGCAGTGTAGTACTGAGTGGAGTACAGTGCATGTACTGCCGTGTAGTACCGTGTGGAGTACAGTGGCTGTACTGCCGTGTAGTCCCGTGTGGAGTACTGTGTGCATACTGCCGTGTAGTACTGAGTGGAGTACAGTGCATGTACTGCCGTGTAGTACCGAGTGGAGTACAGTGCCTGTACTGCCGTGTAGTCCCGAGTGGAGTACTGTGTGTATAGTGCAGTGTAGTACTGAGTGGAGTACTGTGTGTATAGTACCGTGTAGTACTGAGTGGAGTACAGTGCCTGTACTGCCGTGTAGTACCGATTGGAGTACTGTGTGCATGCTGCCGTCTAGTACTGAGTGGAGTACAGTGCCTGTACTGCCGTGTAGTACTGGGTGGAGTACAGTGATTGTACTGCCGTGTAGTACCGAGTGGTGTACTGTGTGTGTAGTGCCGTGTGGTACCGAGTGGAGTACCATGCCTGTACTGCCGTGTAGTACCGAGTGGAGTACTGTGTGTATAGTGCCGTGTAGTACCGAGTGGAGTACAGTGCCTGTACTGCGTGTAGTAACGAGTGGAGTACAGTGACTGCACTGCGTGTAGTACCGAGTGGAGTACAGTGTGTATAGTACCGTCTAGTACCGAGTGGAGTACAGTGTGTATAGTGCCGTGCAGTACTGAGTGGAGTACAGTGCTTGTACCGCCGTGTAGTACCGAGTGGAGTACAGTGTGTATAGTGCCGTGTAGTACTGAGTGGGGTACAGTTTTTGTACTGCCGTGTAGTACAGAGTGCGGGACTCTGTGTATACTGCCGTGTAGTACTGAGTATAGTACAGTGCCTGTACTGCCGTGTAGTACCGAGTGGATTACAGTGTTCATACTGCCGTGTAGTACTGAGTGGAGTACAGTACCTGTACTGCCGTGTAGTACTGAGTGGGGGACTGTGTGTATACTGCTGTGTAATACTGAGTGGAGTACAGTGCTTGTACTGCCGTGTAGTACCAAGTGGAGTACTGTGCCTGTACTGCCGTGTAGTACTGAGTGGAGTACAGTGCCTGTACTGCCGTGTAGTCCCGAGTGGAGTACAGTGCTTGTTCTGCCGTGTAGTACTCATTGGAGTACAGTGCTTGTACTGCCGTGTAGTACCGAGTGGAGTACAGTGCTTGTACTGCCGTGTAGTACTGAGTGAAGTACAATGCCTGTACTGCCGTGTAGTGCCGAGTGGAGTACTGTGTGTATAGTGCAGTGTAGTACTGAGTGGAGTACAGTGCATGTACTGCCGTGTAGTACCGTGTGGAGTACAGTGCCTGTACTGCCGTGTAGTCCCGTGTGGAGTACTGTGAGCATACTGCCGTGTAGTACTGAGTGGAGTACAGTGCATGTACTGCCGTGTAGTACCGAGTGGAGTACAGTGCCTGTACTGCCGTGTAGTCCCGAGTGGAGTACTGTGTGTATAGTACAGTGTAGTACTGAGTGGAGTACTGTGTGTATAGTACCGTGTAGTACTGAGTGGAGTACAGTGCCTGTACTGCCGTGTAGTACCGATTGGAGTACTGTGTGCACGCTGCCGTCTAATACTGAGTGGAGTACAGTGCCTGTACTGCCGTGTAGTACTGGGTGGAGTACAGTGATTGTACTGCCGTGTAGTACCGAGTGGTGTACTGTGTGTGTAGTGCCGTGTGGTACCGAGTGGAGTACCATGCCTGTACTGCCGTGTAGTACCGAGTGGAGTACTGTGTGTATAGTGCCGTGTAGTACCGAGTGGAGTACAGTGCCTGTACTGCGTGTAGTAACGAGTGGAGTACAGTGACTGCACTGCGTGTAGTACCGAGTGGAGTACAGTGTGTATAGTACCGTCTAGTACCGAGTGGAGTACAGTGTGTATAGTGCCGTGCAGTACTGAGTGGAGTACAGTGCTTGTACTGCCGTGTAGTACCGAGTGGAGTACAGTGTGTATAGTGCCGTGTAGTACTGAGTGGGGTACAGTTTTTGTACTGCCGTGTAGTACAGAGTGCGGGACTCTGTGTATACTGCCGTGTAGTACTGAGTATAGTACAGTGCCTGTACTGCCGTGTAGTACCGAGTGGATTACAGTGTTCATACTGCCGTGTAGTACTGAGTGGAGTACAGTACCTGTACTGCCGTGTAGTACTGAGTGGGGGACTGTTTGTATACTGCTGTGTAATACTGAGTGGAGTACAGTGCTTGTACTGCCGTGTAGTACCGAGTGGGGGACTGTGTGTATACTGCCGTGTAGTACTGAGTGGAGTACAGTGCCTGTACTGCCGTGTAGTACCGAGTGGGGGACTGTGTGTATATTGCCGTGTAGTACTGAGTGGAATACTGTGTGTATAGTGCAGTGTAGTGCTGAGTGGAGTACAGTGCCTGTACTGCCGTGTAGTACCGAGTGGAGTTCCGTGTGTATAGTGCAGTGTAGTGCTGAGTGGAGTACAGTACCTGTCATGCCGTGTAGTACTGAGTACAGTACAGTGCCTGTACTGCCGTGTAGTACCGAGTGGGGGACTGTGTGTATACTGCCGTGTAGTATTGAGTGGAGTACAGTACCTGTACTGCCGAGTAGTCCCGAGTGGAGTACGGTGTGTATAGTGCAGTGTAGTGCTGAGTGGAGTATAGTACCTGTACCGCCGTGTAGTACCGAGTGGGGGACTGTGTGTATACTGCCGTGTAGTACTGAGTGGAGTACAGTCCCTGTACTGCCGTGTAGTACCGAGTGGGGGACTGTGTGTATACTGCCGTGTAGTACTGAGTGGAGTACAGTGCCTGTACTGCCGTGTAGTCTCGAGTGGAGTACTGTGTGCATACTGCCGTGTAGTACTGATTGGAGTACAGTCCCTGTACTGCGGAGTATTCCCGAGTGGAGTACAGTGCATGTACTGCCGTGTAGTAGTGAGTGGAGTACTGTGCCTGTAATGCCGTGTAGTACCGAGTGGGGGACTGTGTGTATACTGCCGTGTAGTACTGAGTGGAGTACAGTGTGTATAGTGCCATGTAGTACCGAGTAGGGGACTGTGTGCATACTGCCGTGGAGTACAGAGTGGAGTACAGTGCCTGTACTGCCATGTAGTCCCGATTGGAGTACTGTGTGTATACTGCCGTGTAGTACCGAGTGGAGTACAGTGCCTGTACTGCCGTGTAGTACCGAGTGGTGTACTGTGTGCATAGTACCGTGTAGTACCGAGTGGAGTACTGTGTACATACTGCGGTGTAGTACTGAGTGGAATACAGTGCCTGTACTGCCGTGTAGTACCGAGTGGAGTACTGTGTGTATAGTGCCGTGTAGTACCGAGTGGAGGACAGTGCATGTACTGCTGTGTATTACCGAGTGGAGTACTGTGTGTATAGTGCCGTGTAGTACCGAGTGGAGTACAGTGCCTGTATTGCCGTGTAGTACCCAGTGGTGTACTGCGTGTATAGTGCCGTGTAGTACCGAGTGGAGTTCTGTGTGCATACTGCCGTGTAGTACTGAGTGGAGTACAGTACCTGTACTGCCGTGTAGTACCGAGTGGAGTACTGTGTGTATAGTGCCGTGTAGTACCGAGTGGAGTACAGTGCCTATACTGCCGTGTAGTACTGAGTGGAGTACAGTGCCTGTACTGCCGTGTAGTCCCGAGTGGAGTACAGTGCATGTACTGCCGTGTAGTAGTGAGTGGAGTACTGTGCCTGTAATGCCGTGTAGTACTGACTGGAGTACTGTGTGTATAGTGCCGTGTAGTACCGGGTGAAGTACATTGGGTGTACTGCCGTGTAGTACGGAGTGGGGTACAGTGCCTGTACTGCCGTGTAGTACTGAGTGGAGTACACTGGCTGTACTGCCGTGGAGTCCCGAGTGGAGTACAGTGCCTGTACTGCCGTGTAGTACTGAGTGGAGTACTGTATGTATAGTGCCGTGTAGTACCGAGTGGAGTACAGTGCCTGTACTGCCGTCTAGTACTGAGTGGAGTACAGTGCCTGTACTGCCGTGAGCGGAGTACAATGCCTGTACTGCCGTGTAGTACTGAGTGGACTACAGTGCCTGTACTGCCGCGTAGTCCCGAATGGAGTACTGTGTGTATAGTGCCGTGTAGTACCGAGTGGAGTACAGTGCCTGTACTGCCGTGTAGTACTGAGTGGAGTACAGTGCCTAAACTGCCGTGTGATCCGGAGTGGAGTACAGTGCCTGTACTGCCGTGTAGTCCCGAGTGGAGTACTGTGTGTATAGTGCCGTGTATTACCGAGTGGAGTACATTGCCTGTACTGCCTAGTAGTACTAAGTGGAGTACAGTGCCTGTACTGCCGTGTAGTCCCGAGTGGAGTACGGTGTGTATAGTGCAGAGTAGTACTGAGTGGTGTACAGTACCTGTACTGCCGTGTAGTACTGAGTGGAGTACAGTGCCTCTACTGCCGTGTAGTACTGGGTGGAGTACAGTGCCTGTTCTGCCGTATAGTACCGAGTGGGGGACTGTGTGTAAACTGCCGTGTAGTACCGAGTGGAGTACAGTGCTTGTACTGCCGTGTAGTACCGAGTGGAATACTGTGTGTATAGTGCCGTGTAGTACCGAGTGGAGTACTGTGTGCATAATGCCGTGTAGTACTGAATGCAGTACAGTGCCTGTACTGCCGTGTAGTACCGAGTGGAGTACTCTGTGTGTAGTGCCGTGTAGTACCGAGTGGAGTACGGTGCATGTACTGCCGTGTAGTACCGAGTGGAGTACTGTGTGTATAGTGCGGTGTAGTACCGTGTGCAGTACAGTGCATGTACTGCCGTGTAGTAACGAGTGGAGTACTGTGTGTACAGTGCCGTGTAGTACTGAGTGGAGTACTGTGTGCATACTGCCGTGTAGTACTGAGTGGAGTACAGTACCTGTACTGCCGTGTAGTACCGAGTGGAGTACTGTGTGTATAGTGCCGTGTAGTACCGAGTGGAGTACAGTGCCTGCACTGACGTGTAGGACTGAGTAGAGTACAGTGCCTGTACTGCCCTGTAGTACTGAGTGGAGTACTGTGTGTGTAGTGCCGTGTAGTACCGAGTGGAGTACAGTGCCTGTACTGCCGTGTAGTTCTGACTGGAGTACAGTGCCTGTACTGCAGTGTAGTAGGGAGTGGAGTACAGTGCTTATACTGCCGTGTAGTACTTAGTGGGCTACAGTGCCTGTACTGCCGTGTAGTGCCGAGTGGAATACTGTGTGTATAGTGCAGTGTAGTACTGAGTGGAGTACAGTGCATGTACTGCCGTGTAGTCCCGAGTGGAGTACTGTGTGTATAGTGCAGTGTAGTGCTGAGTGGAGTACAGTGCCTGTACTGCCGTGTAGTACCGAGTGGAGTACAGTGCGTGTACTGCCGTGTAGTCCCGAGTGGAGTACTGTGTGCATAATGCCGTGTAGTACTGAGTGGAGTACAGTGCCTGTACTGCCGTGTAGTACCGAGTGGAGTACTGTGTGTATAGTGCCGTGTAGTACCGAGTGGATTACAGTGCCTGTACTGCGTGTAGTACCGAGTGGAGTACAGTGTGAATAGTGCCGTGTAGTACCGAGTGGAGTACAGTGGCTGTTCTGCCGTGTAGTACCGAGTGGAGTACAGTGTGTATAGTGCCGTCTAGTACCGAGTGGAGTACAGTGTGTATAGTGCCGTGTAGTACTGAGTGGAGTACAGTGCCTGTACTGCCGTGTAGTACCGAGTGGGGTACAGTGTGTATAGTGCCGAGTAGTACCGAGTGAAGTACAGTGCCTGTACTGCCGTGTAGTACTGAGTGGAGTACATTGCCTGTACTGCCGTGTAGTACCGAGTGGGGGAATGTGTGTATACTGCCGTGTAGTGCTGAGTGGAGTACAGTGCCTGTACTGCCGTGTAGAAAACCGAGTGGGGGACGGTGTGTATACTGCCGTGTAGTACTGAGTGGAGTACTGTGTGTATAGTGCAGTGTAGTGCTGAGTGGAGTACAGTGCTTGTACTGCCGTGTAGTACCGAGTGGAGTACTGTGAGTATAGTGCAGTGTAGTGCTGAGTGGAGTACAGTACCTGTACTGCCGTGTAGTATTGAGTATAGTACAGTGCCTGTACTGCCGTGTAGTACCGAGTGGGGGACTGTGTGTATACTACCGTGTAGTAGTGAGTGGAGTACAGTGCCTGTACTGCCGTGTAGTCCCGAATGGAGTACTGTGTGTATAGTGCAGTGTAGTACCGAGTGGAGTACAGTGCCTGTACTGCCGTGTAGTACTGAGTGGAGTACAGTGTGTTTAGTGCCGTGTAGTACCGAGTGGGGGACTGTGTGCATACTGCCGTGTAGTACTGAGTGGAGTACAGTGCCTGTACTGCCATGTAGTCCCGAGTGGAGTACTGTGTGTATACAGCCGTGTAGTACCGAGTGGAGTACTGTGTGTATAGTGCCGTGTAGTACCGAGTGTAGTACTGTGTGCATACTGCCGTGTAGTACTGAGTGGAGTACAGTGCCTGTACTGCCGTGTAGTACCGAGTGGAGGACTGTGTGTATAGTGCCGTGTACTACCGAGTGGAGTACAATGCATGTACTGTCGTGTATTACCGAGTGGAGTACTGTGTGTATAGTGCGGTGTAGTACCGAGTGGAGTAGAGTGCATGTACTGCCGTGTAGTACCGAGTGGAGTACTGTGTGTATAGTGCCGTGTAGTACCGAGTGGAGTACAGTGCCTGTATTGCCGTGTAGTACCGAGTGGAGTACTGTGTGTATAGTGCCGTGTAGTACCGAGTGGAGTACTGTGTGCATGCTGCCGTGTAGTACTGAGTGGAGTACAGTACCTGTACTGCCGTGTAGTACCGAGTGGAGTACTGTGTGTATAGTGCCGTGTAGTACCGAGTGGAGTACAGTTCCTGTACTGCCGTGTAGTACTGCTTGGAGTACAGTGCCTGTACTGCCGTGTAGTACCGAGTGGAGTACTGTGTGTATAGTGCCGTGTAGTACCGAGTGGAGTACTGTGTGCATACTGCCGTGTAGTACCGAGTGGGGTACAGTGCATGTACTGCCGTGTAGTACCGAGTGGAGTACAGTGCGTATAGTGCCGTCTAGTACCGAGCGGAATACAGTGTGTATATTGCCGTGTAGTACTGAGTGGAGTGCAGTGCCTGTACTGCCGTGTAGTACCGAGTGGAGTACAGTGCGTATAGTGCCGTCTAGTACCGAGTGGAGTACAGTGTGTATATTGCCGTGTAGTACTGAGTGGAGTACAGTGCCTGTACTGCCGTGTAGTACCGAGTGGAGTACAGTGTGTATAGTGCCGTGTAGTAGCGAGTGGTGTACAGTGTGTATAGTGCAGTGTAGTGCTGAGTCGAGTACAGTGCCTGTACTGCCGTGTAGTACCGAGTGGAGTACTGTGTGTATAGTGCCGTGTAGTACCCAGTGGAGTACTGTGTGTATAGTGCCGTGTAGTACCGAGTGGAGTACAGTGCCTGTACTGCCGTGTAGTACTGAGTGGAGTACAGTGCCTGTACTGCCGTGTAGTCCCGAGTGGAGTACAGTGCCTGTACTGCCGTGTAGTAGTGAGTGGAGTACTGTGCCTGTACTGCCGTGTAGTACTGAGTGGAGTACTCTGTGTATAGTGCCGTGTAGTACCGAGTGGAGTACAGTTCCTGTACTGCCGTGTAGTACCGAGTGGGGGACTGTGTGTATACTGCCGTGTAGTACTGAGTGGAGTACAGTGCCTGTACTGCCGTGTAGTAGTGAGTGGGGTACAGTGCCTGTACTGCCGTGTAGTCCCGAGTGGAGTACAGTGCCTGTACTGCCGTGTAGTAGTGAGTGGAGTACAGTGCCTGTACTGCCGTGTAGTACTGAGTGGGGTACAGTGCCTGTACTGCCGTGTAGTCCCGAGTGGAGTACAGTGCCTGTACTGCCGTGTAGTACTGAGTGGAGTACTGTATGTATAGTGCCATGTAGTACCGAGTGGAGTACAGTGCCTGTACTGCCGTCTAGTACTGAGTGGAGTACAGTGCATGTACTGCCGTGTAGTCCCGAGCGGAGTACAATGCCTGTACTGCCGTGTAGTACTGAGTGGAGTACTGTGTGTATAGTGCCGTGTAGTACCGAGTGGAGTACTGTGCCTGTACTGCCGTGTAGTACTGAGTGGAGTACAGTGCCTGTACTGCCGTGTAGTCCCGAGTGGAGTACAGTGCTTGTTCTGCCGTGTAGTACTGATTGGAGTACAGTGCTTGTACTGCCGTGTAGTACCGAGTGGAGTACAGTGCTTGTACTGCCGTGTAGTACTGAGTGAAGTACAATGCCTGTACTGCCGTGTAGTGCCGAGTGGAGTACTGTGTGTATAGTGCAGTGTAGTACTGAGTGGAGTACAGTGCATGTAGTGCCGTGTAGTACCGTGTGGAGTACAGTTCCTGTACTGCCGTGTAGTCCCGTGTGGAGTACTGTGTGCATACTGTCGTGTAGTACTGAGTGGAGTACAGTGCCTGTACTGCCGTGAAGTACCGAGTGGAGTACAGTGCCTGTACTGCCGTGTAGTCCCGAGTGGAGTACTGTGTGTATAGTGCAGTGTAGTACTGAGTGGAGTACTGTGTGTATAGTACCGTGTAGTACTGAGTGGAGTACAGTGCATGTACTGCCGTGTAGTAGTGAGTGGAGTACTGTGCCTGTAATGCCGTGTAGTACTGAGTGGAGTACTGTGTGTATAGTGCCGTGTAGTACCGGGTGGAGTACTGTGTGTATAGTGCAGTGTAGTACTGAGTGGAGTACTGTGTGTATAGTACCGTGTAGTACTGAGTGGAGTACAGTGATTGTACTGCCGTGTAGTACTGAGTGAGGTACAATGCCTGTACTGCCGTGTAGTCCCGAGTGGAGTACTGTGTGTATAGTGCAGTGTAGTACTGAGTGGAGTACTGTGTGTATAGTACCGTGTAGTACTGAGTGGAGTACAGTGCATGTACTGCCGTGTAGTAGTGAGTGGAGTACTGTGCCTGTAATGCCGTGTAGTACTGAGTGGAGTACTGTGTGTATAGTGCCTTGTAGTACCGAGTGGAGTACAGTGCCTGTATTGCCGTGTAGCAAAGAGTGGAGTACTGTGTGTACAGTGTCGTGTAGTACCGATTGGAGTACTGTGTGCATACTGCCGTGTAGTACCGAGTGGAGTACAGTGCATGTACTGCCGTGTAGTAGTGAGTGGAGTACTGTGCCTGTAATGCCGTGTAGTACTGAGTGGAGTACTGTGTGTATAGTGCCGTGTAGTACCGGGTGGAGTACATTTCGTGTACCTCCGTGTAGTACTGAGTGGGGTACAGTGCCTGTACTGCCGTGTAGTACTGAGTAAAGTACACAGCCTGTACTGCCGTGGAGTCCCGAGTGGAGTACAGTGCTGTACTGCCGTGTAGTACTGATTGGAGTACTGTCTGTATAGTGCCGTGTAGTACCGAGTGGAGTGCAGTGCCTGTACTGGCGTGTAGTACTGAGTGGAGTACAGTGCCTGTACCGCTGTGTAGTACTGAGTGGAGTACAGTGCCTGTACTGCCGTGTAGTACTGATTGGAGTACAGTGCCTGTACTGCCGTGTAGTACTGAGTGGAGTACAGTGCCTGTACTGCCGTGTAGTACTGGGTGGAGTACAGTGCCTGTACTGCCGTGTAGTCCCGAGTGGAGTACTGTGTGTAAAGTCCGTGTAGTACCGAGTGGAGTACAGTGCCTGTACTGCGGTGTAGTACTGAGTGGAGTACAGTGCCTGTACTGCCGTGTAGTACTAAGTGGAGTACAATGTCTGTACTGCCGCGTAGTCCCGAGTGGAGTACAGTGCCTGTACTGCCGTGTAGTATTGAGTGGAGTACAGTGCCTGTACTGCAGTGTAGTCCCGAATGGAGTACTGTGTGTATAGTGCCGTGTAGTACCGAAGGGAGTACAGTGCCTGTACTGCCGTGTAGTACTGAGTGGAGTACTGTGTGTATAGTGCCGTGTAGTACCGAGTGGACTACAGTGCCTGTACTGCCGTGTAGTACTAAGTGGAGTACAGTGCCTGTACTGCCGTGTAGTACTGAGTGGAGTACTTTTTTATAATGCCGTGTAGTACCGAGTGGAGTACAGTGCCTGTACTGCCGTGTAGTCCCGAGTGGAGTACAGTGCATGTACTGCCGTGTAGTACCGAGTGGAGTACTGTGTGCATACTGCCGTGTAGTACTGAGTGGAGTACTGTGTGTATAGTGCCGTGTAGTACCGAGTGGAGTACAGTGCCTGTACTGCCGTGTAGTACCGAGTGGGGGACGGTGTGTATACTGCCGTGTAGTGCTAAGTGGAGTACAGTGCCTGTACTCCGTGTAGTAGTGAGTGGGGTACAGTGCCTGTACTGCCGTGTAGTCCCGAGTAGAGTACAGTGCCTGTACTGCCGTGTAGTAGTGAGTGGAGTACAGTGCCTGTACTACCGTGTAGTACTGAGTGGGGTACAGTGCCTGTACTGCCGTGTAGTCCCGAGTGGAGTACAGTGCCTGTACTGCCGTGTAGTCCCGTGTGGAGTACTGTGTGCATACTGCCGTGTAGTACTGAGTGGAGAACAGTGCATGTACTGCCGTGTAGTGCCGAGTGGAGTACTGTGTGTATAGTGCAGTGTAGTACTGAGTGGAGTACAGTGCATGTACTGCCGTGTAGTACCGTGTGGAGTACAGTGCCTGTACTGCCGTGTAGTCCCGTGTGGAGTACTGTGTGCATACTGCCGTGTAGTACTGAGTGGAGTACAGTGCATGTACTGCCGTGTAGTACCGAGTGGAGTACAGTGCCTGTACTGCCGTGTAGTCCCGAGTGGAGTACTGTGTGTATAGTGCAGTGTAGTACTGAGTGGAGTACTGTGTGTATAGTACCGTGTAGTACTGAGTGGAGTACAGTGCCTGTACTGCCGTGTAGTACCGAGTGGAGGACTGTGTGTATAGTGCCGTGTAGTACCGAGTGGAGTACAATGCATGTACTGTCGTGTATTACCGAGTGGAGTACTGTGTGTATAGTGCGGTGTAGTACCGAGTGGAGTAGAGTGCCTGTACTGCCGTGTAGTACCGAGTGGAGTACAGTGCCTGTACTGCCGTCTAGTACTGAGTGGAGTACAGTGCCTGTACTGCCGTGTAGTCCCGAGCGGAGTACAATGCCTGTACTGCCGTGTAGTACTGAGTGGGGTACTGTGTGTATAGTGCCGTGTAGTACCAAGTGGAGTACTGTGCCTGTACTGCCGTGTAGTACTGAGTGGAGTACAGTGCCTGTACTGCCGTGTAGTCCCGAGTGGAGTACAGTGCTTGTTCTGCCGTGTAGTACTCATTGGAGTACAGTGCCTGTACTGCCGTGTAGTACTGAGTGGAGTACTGTGCCTGTACTGCCGTGTAGTACTGAGTGGAGTACAGTGCCTGTACTGCCGTGTAGTCCCGAGCGGAGTACAATGCCTGTACTGCCGTGTAGTACTGAGTGGGGTACTGTGTGTATAGTGCCGTGTAGTACCAAGTGGAGTACTGTGCCTGTACTGCCGTGTAGTACTGAGTGGAGTACAGTGCTTGTACTGCCGTGTAGTACTGAGTGAAGTACAATGCCTGTACTGCCGTGTAGTGCCGAGTGGAGTACTGTGTGTATAGTGCAGTGTAGTACTGAGTGGAGTACAGTGCATGTTCTGCCGTGTAGTACCGTGTGGAGTACAGTGCCTGTACTGCCGTGTAGTCCCGTGTGGAGTACTGTGTGCATACTGCCGTGTAGTACTGAGTGGAGTACAGTGCATGTACTGCCGTGTAGTACCGAGTGGAGTACAGTGCCTGTACTGCCGTGTAGTCCCGAGTGGAGTACTGTGTGTATAGTGCAGTGTAGTACTGAGTGGAGTACTGTGTGTATAGTACCGTGTAGTACTGAGTGGAGTACAGTGCCTGTACTGCGGTGTAGTACCGATTGGAGTACTGTGTGCATGCTGCCGTCTAGTACTGAGTGGAGTACAGTGCCTGTACTGCCGTGTAGTACTGGGTGGAGTACAGTGATTGTACTGCCGTGTAGTACCGAGTGGTGTACTGTGTGTGTAGTGCCGTGTGGTACCGAGTGGAGTACCATGCCTGTACTGCCGTGTAGTACCGAGTGGAGTACTGTGTGTATAGTGCCGTGTAGTACCGAGTGGAGTACAGTGCCTGTACTGCGTGTAGTAACGAGTGGAGTACAGTGACTGCACTGCGTGTAGTACCGAGTGGAGTACAGTGTGTATAGTACCGTCTAGTACCGAGTGGAGTACAGTGTGTATAGTGCCGTGCAGTACTGAGTGGAGTACAGTGCTTGTACTGCCGTGTAGTACCAAGTGGAGTACAGTGTGTATAGTGCCGTGTAGTACTGAGTGGGGTACAGTTTTTGTACTGCCGTGTAGTACAGAGTGCGGGACTCTGTGTATACTGCCGTGTAGTACTGAGTATAGTACAGTGCCTGTACTGCCGTGTAGTACCGAGTGGATTACAGTGTTCATACTGCCGTGTAGTACTGAGTGGAGTACAGTACCTGTACTGCCGTGTAGTACTGAGTGGGGGACTGTGTGTATACTGCTGTGTAATACTGAGTGGAGTACAGTGCTTGTACTGCCGTGTAGTACCGAGTGGGGGACTGTGTGTATACTGCCGTGTAGTACTGAGTGGAGTACAGTGCCTGTACTGCCGTGTAGTACCGAGTGGGGGACTGTGTGTATATTGCCGTGTAGTACTGAGTGGAATACTGTGTGTATAGTGCAGTGTAGTGCTGAGTGGAGTACAGTGCCTGTACTGCCGTGTAGTACCGAGTGGAGTTCCGTGTGTATAGTGCAGTGTAGTGCTGAGTGGAGTACAGTACCTGTCATGCCGTGTAGTACTGAGTACAGTACAGTGCCTGTACTGCCGTGTAGTACCGAGTGGGGGACTGTGTGTATACTGCCGTGTAGTATTGAGTGGAGTACAGTACCTGTACTGCCGAGTAGTCCCGAGTGGAGTACGGTGTGTATAGTGCAGTGTAGTGCTGAGTGGAGTATAGTACCTGTACCGCCGTGTAGTACCGAGTGGGGGACTGTGTGTATACTGCCGTGTAGTACTGAGTGGAGTACAGTCCCTGTACTGCCGTGTAGTACCGAGTGGGGGACTGTGTGTATACTGCCGTGTAGTACTGAGTGGAGTACAGTGCCTGTACTGCCGTGTAGTCTCGAGTGGAGTACTGTGTGCATACTGCCGTGTAGTACTGATTGGAGTACAGTCCCTGTACTGCGGAGTATTCCCGAGTGGAGTACTGCCGTGTAGTAGTGAGTGGAGTACTGTGCCTGTAATGCCGTGTAGTACCGAGTGGGGGACTGTGTGTATACTGCCGTGTAGTACTGAGTGGAGTACAGTGTGTATAGTGCCATGTAGTACCGAGTAGGGGACTGTGTGCATACTGCCGTGGAGTACAGAGTGGAGTACAGTGCCTGTACTGCCATGTAGTCCCGATTGGAGTACTGTGTGTATACTGCCGTGTAGTACCGAGTGGAGTACAGTGCCTGTACTGCCGTGTAGTACCGAGTGGTGTACTGTGTGCATAGTACCGTGTAGTACCGAGTGGAGTACTGTGTACATACTGCCGTGTAGTACTGAGTGGAATACAGTGCCTGTACTGCCGTGTAGTACCGAGTGGAGTACTGTGTGTATAGTGCCGTGTAGTACCGAGTGGAGTACAGTGCATGTACTGCCGTGTATTACCGAGTGGAGTACTGTGTGTATAGTGCCGTGTAGTACCGAGTGGAGTACAGTGCCTGTATTGCCGTGTAGTACCCAGTGGTGTACTGCTTGTATAGTGCCGTGTAGTACCGAGTGGAGTTCTGTGTGCATACTGCCGTGTAGTACTGAGTGGAGTACAGTACCTGTACTGCCGTGTAGTACCGAGTGGAGTACTGTGTGTATAGTGCCGTGTAGTACCGAGTGGAGTACAGTGCCTATACTGCCGTGTAGTACTGAGTGGAGTACAGTGCCTGTACTGCCGTGTAGTACTGAGTGGAGTACACTGGCTGTACTGCCGTGGAGTCCCGAGTGGAGTACAGTGCCTGTACTGCCGTGTAGTACTGACTGGAGTACTGTATTAATAGTGCCGTGTAGTACCGAGTGGAGTACAGTGCCTGTACTGCCGTCTAGTACTGAGTGGAGTACAGTGCCTGTACTGCCGTGTGGTCCCGAGCGGAGTACAATGCCTGTACTGCCGTGTAGTACTGAGTGGACTACAGTGCCTGTACTGCCGCGTAGTCCCGAATGGAGTACTGTGTGTATAGTGCCGTGTAGTACCGAGTGGAGTACAGTGCCTGTACTGCCGTGTAGTACTGAGTGGAGTACAGTGCCTAAACTGCCGTGTGATCCGGAGTGGAGTACAGTGCCTGTACTGCCGTGTAGTCCCGAGTGGAGTACTGTGTGTATAGTGCCGTGTATTACCGAGTGGAGTACATTGCCTGTACTGCCGTGTAGTACTAAGTGGAGTACAGTGCCTGTACTGCCGTGTAGTCCCGAGTGGAGTACGGTGTGTATAGTGCAGAGTAGTACTGAGTGGTGTACAGTACCTGTACTGCCGTGTTGTACTGAGTGGAGTACAGTGCCTCTACTGCCGTGTAGTACTGGGTGGAGTACAGTGCCTGTTCTGCCGTATAGTACCGAGTGGGGGACTGTGTGTAAACTGCCGTGTAGTACCGAGTGGAGTACAGTGCCTGTACTGCCGTGTAGTACCGAGCGGAATACTGTGTGTATAGTGCCGTGTAGTACTGAGTGGAGTACTGTGTGCATAATGCCGTGTAGTACTGAGTGCAGTACAGTGCCTGTACTGCCGTGTAGTACCGAGTGGAGTACTCTGTGTGTAGTGCCGTGTAGTACCGAGTGGAGTACGGTGCATGTACTGCCGTGTAGTACCGAGTGGAGTACTGTGTGTATAGTGCGGTGTAGTACCGTGTGGAGTACAGTGCATGTACTGCCGTGTAGTAACGAGTGGAGTACTGTGTGTACAGTGCCGTGTAGTACTGAGTGGAGTACTGTGTGCATACTGCCGTGTAGTACTGAGTGGAGTACAGTACCTGTACTGCCGTGTAGTACCGAGTGGAGTACTGTGTGTATAGTGCCGTGTAGTACCGAGTGGAGTACAGTGCCTGCACTGACGTGTAGGACTGAGTAGAGTACAGTGCCTGTACTGCCCTGTAGTACTGAGTGGAGTACTGTGTGTGTAGTGCCGTGTAGTACCGAGTGGAGTACAGTGCCTGTACTGCCGTGTAGTTCTGACTGGAGTACAGTGCCTGTACTGCAGTGTAGTAGCGAGTGGAGTACAGTGCTTATACTGCCGTGTAGTACTGAGTGGGCTACAGTGCCTGTACTGCCGTGTAGTGCCGAGTGGAATACTGTGTGTATAGTGCAGTGTAGTACTGAGTGGAGTACAGTGCATGTACTGCCGTGTAGTCCCGAGTGGAGTACTGTGTGTATAGTGCAGTGTAGTGCTGAGTGGAGTACAGTGCCTGTACTGCCGTGTAGTACCGAGTGGAGTACAGTGCCTGTACTGCCGTGTAGTCCCGAGTGGAGTACTGTGTGCATAATGCCGTGTAGTACTGAGTGGAGTACAGTGCCTGTACTGCCGTGTAGTACCGAGTGGAGTACTGTGTGTATAGTGCCGTGTAGTACCGAGTGGATTACAGTGCCTGTACTGCGTGTAGTACCGAGTGGAGTACAGTGTGAATAGTGCCGTGTAGTACCGAGTGGAGTACAGTGCCTGTACTGCCGTGTAGTACCGAGTGGAGTACAGTGTGTATAGTGCCGTCTAGTACCGAGTGGAGTACAGTGTGTATAGTGCCGTGTAGTACTGAGTGGAGTACAGTGCCTGTACTGCCGTGTAGTACCGAGTGGGGTACAGTGTGTATAGTGCCGAGTAGTACCGAGTGAAGTACAGTGCCTGTACTGCCGTGTAGTACTGAGTGGAGTACATTGCCTGTACTGCCGTGTAGTACCGAGTGGGGGAATGTGTGTATACTGCCGTGTAGTGCTGAGTGGAGTACAGTGCCTGTACTGCCGTGTAGAAATCCGAGTGGGGGACGGTGTGTATACTGCCGTGTAGTACTGAGTGGAGTACTGTGTGTATAGTGCAGTGTAGTGCTGAGTGGAGTACAGTGCTTGTACTGCCGTGTAGTACCGAGTGGAGTACTGTGAGTATAGTGCAGTGTAGTGCTGAGTGGAGTACAGTACCTGTACTGCCGTGTAGTATTGAGTATAGTACAGTGCCTGTACTGCCGTGTAGTACCGAGTGGGGGACTGTGTGTATACTACCGTGTAGTAGTGAGTGGAGTACAGTGCCTGTACTGCCGTGTAGTCCCGAATGGAGTACTGTGTGTATAGTGCAGTGTAGTACCGAGTGGAGTACAGTGCCTGTACTGCCGTGTAGTACTGAGTGGAGTACAGTGTGTTTAGTGCCGTGTAGTACCGAGTGGGGGACTGTGTGCATACTGCCGTGTAGTACTGAGTGGAGTACAGTGCCTGTACTGCCATGTAGTCCCGAGTGGAGTACTGTGTGTATACTGCCGTGTAGTACCGAGTGGAGTATTGTGTGTATAGTGCCGTGTAGTACCGAGTGGAGTACTGTGTGCATACTGCCGTGTAGTACTGAGTGGAGTACAGTGCCTGTACTGCCGTGTAGTACCGAGTGGAGGACTGTGTGTATAGTGCCGTGTAGTACCGAGTGGAGTACAATGCATGTACTGTCGTGTATTACCGAGTGGAGTACTGTGTGTATAGTGCGGTGTAGTACCGAGTGGAGTAGAGTGCATGTACTGCCGTGTAGTACCGAGTGGAGTACTGTGTGTATAGTGCCGTGTAGTACCGAGTGGAGTACAGTGCCTGTATTGCCGTGTAGTACCGAGTGGAGTACTGTGTGTATAGTGCCGTGTAGTACCGAGTGGAGTACTGTGTGCATGCTGCCGTGTAGTACTGAGTGGAGTACAGTACCTGTACTGCCGTGTAGTACCGAGTGGAGTACTGTGTGTATAGTGCCGTGTAGTACCGAGTGGAGTACAGTTCCTGTACTGCCGTGTAGTACTGCTTGGAGTACAGTGCCTGTACTGCCGTGTAGTACCGAGTGGAGTACTGTGTGTATAGTGCCGTGTAGTACCGAGTGGAGTACTGTGTGCATACTGCCGTGTAGTACCGAGTGGGGTACAGTGCCTGTACTGCCGTGTAGTACCGAGTGGAGTACAGTGCGTATAGTGCCGTCTAGTACCGAGCGGAATACAGTGTGTATATTGCCGTCTAGTACTGAGTGGAGTGCAGTGCCTGTACTGCCGTGTAGTACCGAGTGGAGTACAGTGTGTATAGTGCCGTCTAGTACCGAGTGGAGTACAGTGTGTATATTGCCGTGTAGTACTGAGTGGAGTACAGTGCCTGTACTGCCGTGTAGTACCGAGTGGAGTACAGTGTGTATAGTGCCGTGTAGTAGCGAGTGGTGTACAGTGTGTATAGTGCAGTGTAGTGCTGAGTCGAGTACAGTGCCTGTACTGCCGTGTAGTACCGTGTGGAGTACAGTGCCTGTACTGCCGTGTAGTCCCGTGTGGAGTACTGTGTGCATACTGTCGTGTAGTACTGAGTGGAGTACAGTGCCTGTACTGCCGTGAAGTACCGAGTGGAGTACAGTGCCTGTACTGCCGTGTAGTCCCGAGTGGAGTACTGTGTGTATAGTGCAGTGTAGTACTGAGTGGAGTACTGTGTGTATAGTACCGTGTAGTACTGAGTGGAGTACAGTGCATGTACTGCCGTGTAGTAGTGAGTGGAGTACTGTGCCTGTAATGCCGTGTAGTACTGAGTGGAGTACTGTGTGTATAGTGCCGTGTAGTACCGGGTGGAGTACTTAGTGTATAGTGCAGTGTAGTACTGAGTGGAGTACTGTGTGTATAGTACCGTGTAGTACTGACTGGAGTACAGTGCTTGTACTGCCGTGTAGTACTGAGTGAAGTACAATGCCTGTACTGCCGTGTAGTCCCGAGTGGAGTACTGTGTGTATAGTGCAGTGTAGTACTGAGTGGAGTACTGTGTGTATAGTACCGTGTAGTACTGAGTGGAGTACAGTGCATGTACTGCCGTGTAGTAGTGAGTGGAGTACTGTGCCTGTAATGCCGTGTAGTACTGAGTGGAGTACTGTGTGTATAGTGCCTTGTAGTACCGAGTGGAGTACAGTGCCTGTATTGCTGTGTAGCAAAGAGTGGAGTACTGTGTGTACAGTGTCGTGTAGTACCGATTGGAGTACTGTGTGCATACTGCCGTGTAGTACCGAGTGGAGTACAGTGCATGTACTGCCGTGTAGTAGTGAGTGGAGTACTGTGCCTGTAATGCCGTGTAGTACTGAGTGGAGTACTGTGTGTATAGTGCCGTGTAGTACCGGGTGGAGTACATTTGGTGTACCTCCGTGTAGTACTGAGTGGGGTACAGTGCCTGTACTGCCGTGTAGTACTGAGTAAAGTACACAGCCTGTACTGCCGTGGAATCCCGAGTGGAGTACAGTGCTGTACTGCCGTGTAGTACTGATTGGAGTACTGTCTGTATAGTGCCGTGTAGTACCGAGTGGAGTACAGTGCCTGTACTGGCGTGTAGTACTGAGTGGAGTACAGTGCCTGTACCGCTGTGTAGTACTGAGTGGAGTACAGTGCCTGTACTGCCGTGTAGTACTGATTGGAGTACAGTGCCTGTACTGCCGTGTAGTACTGAGTGGAGTACAGTGCCTGTACTGCCGTGTAGTACTGGGTGGAGTACAGTGCCTGTACTGCCGTGTAGTCCCGAGTGGAGTACTGTGTGTAAAGTCCGTGTAGTACCGAGTGGATTACAGTGCCTGTACTGCGGTGTAGTACTGAGTGGAGTACAGTGCCTGTACTGCCGTGTAGTACTAAGTGGAGTACAATGTCTGTACTGCCGCGTAGTCCCGAGTGGAGTACAGTGCCTGTACTGCCGTGTAGTATTGAGTCGAGTACAGTGCCTGTACTGCAGTGTAGTCCCGAATGGAGTACTGTGTGTATAGTGCCGTGTAGTACCGAAAGGAGTACAGTGCCTGTACTGCCGTGTAGTACTGAGTGGAGTACTGTGTGTATAGTGCCGTGTAGTACCGAGTGGACTACAGTGCCTGTACTGCCGTGTAGTACCGAGTGGAGTACAGTGCCTGTACTGCCGTGTAGTCCCGAGTGGAGTACAGTGCATGTACTGCCGTGTAGTACCGAGTGGAGTACTGTGTGCATACTGCCGTGGAGTACTGAGTGGAGTACAGTGCCTGTACTGCCGTGTAGTCCCGAGTGGAGTACAGTGCCTGTACTGCCGTGTAGTAGTGAGTGGAGTACTGTGCCTGTACTGCCGTGTAGTACTGAGTGGAGTACTGTGTGTATAGTGCCGTGTAGTACCGAGTGGAGTACAGTGCCTGTACTGCCGTGTAGTACCGAGTGGGGGACGGTGTGTATACTGCCGTGTAGTGCTAAGTGGAGTACAGTGCCTGTACTCCGTGTAGTAGTGAGTGGGGTACAGTGCCTGTACTGCCGTGTAGTCCCGAGTGGAGTAGAGTGCCTGTACTGCCGTGTAGTAGTGAGTGGAGTACAGTGCCTGTACTACCGTGTAGTACTGAGTGGGGTACAGTGCCTGTACTGCCGTGTAGTCCCGAGTGGAGTACAGTGCCTGTACTGCCGTGTAGTCCCGTGTGGAGTACTGTGTGCATACTGCCGTGTAGTACTGAGTGGAGTACAGTGCATGTACTGCCGTGTAGTGCCGAGTGGAGTACTGTGTGTATAGTGCAGTGTAGTACTGAGTGGAGTACAGTGCATGTACTGCCGTGTAGTACCGTGTGGAGTACAGTGCCTGTACTGCCGTGTAGTCCCGTGTGGAGTACTGTGTGCATACTGCCGTGTAGTACTGAGTGGAGTACAGTGCATGTACTGCCGTGTAGTACCGAGTGGAGTACAGTGCCTGTACTGCCGTGTAGTCCCGAGTGGAGTACTGTGTGTATAGTGCAGTGTAGTACTGAGTGGAGTACTGTGTGTATAGTACCGTGTAGTACTGAGTGGAGTACAGTGCCTGTACTGCCGTGTAGTACCGATTGGAGTACTGTGTGCATGCTGCCGTCTAGTACTGAGTGGAGTACAGTGCCTGTACTGCCGTGTAGTACTGGGTGGAGTACAGTGATTGTACTGCCGTGTAGTACCGAGTGGTGTACTGTGTGTGTAGTGCCGTGTGGTACCGAGTGGAGTACCATGCCTGTACTGCCGTGTAGTACCGAGTGGAGTACTGTGTGTATAGTGCCGTGTAGTACCGAGTGGAGTACAGTGCCTGTACTGCGTGCAGTAACGAGTGGAGTACAGTGACTGCACTGCGTGTAGTACCGAGTGGAGTACAGTGTGTATAGTACCGTCTAGTACCGAGTGGAGTACAGTGTGTATAGTGCCGTGCAGTACTGAGTGGAGTACAGTGCTTGTACTGCCGTGTAGTACCGAGTGGAGTACAGTGTGTATAGTGCCGTGTAGTACTGAGTGGGGTACAGTTTTTGTACTGCCGTGTAGTACAGAGTGCGGGACTCTGTGTATACTGCCGTGTAGTACTGAGTATAGTACAGTGCCTGTACTGCCGTGTAGTACCGAGTGGATTACAGTGTTCATACTGCCGTGTAGTACTGAGTGGAGTACAGTACCTGTACTGCCGTGTAGTACTGAGTGGGGGACTGTGTGTATACTGCTGTGTAGTATTGAGTGGAGTACAGTACCTGTACTGCCGAGTAGTCCCGAGTGGAGTACGGTGTGTATAGTGCAGTGTAGTGCTGAGTGGAGTATAGTACCTGTACCGCCGTGTAGTACCGAGTGGGGGACTGTGTGTATATTGCCGTGTAGTACTGAGTGGAATACTGTGTGTATAGTGCAGTGTAGTGCTGAGTGGAGTACAGTGCCTGTACTGCCGTGTAGTACCGAGTGGAGTTCCGTGTGTATAGTGCAGTGTAGTGCTGAGTGGAGTACAGTACCTGTCATGCCGTGTAGTACTGAGTACAGTACAGTGCCTGTACTGCCGTGTAGTACCGAGTGGGGGACTGTGTGTATACTGCCGTGTAGTATTGAGTGGAGTACAGTACCTGTACTGCCGAGTAGTCCCGAGTGGAGTACGGTGTGTATAGTGCAGTGTAGTGCTGAGTGGAGTATAGTACCTGTACCGCCGTGTAGTACCGAGTGGGGGACTGTGTGTATACTGCCGTGTAGTACTGAGTGGAGTACAGTCCCTGTACTGCCGTGTAGTACCGAGTGGGGGACTGTGTGTATACTGCCGTGTAGTACTGAGTGGAGTACAGTGCCTGTACTGCCGTGTAGTCTCGAGTGGAGTACTGTGTGCATACTGCCGTGTAGTACTGATTGGAGTACAGTCCCTGTACTGCGGAGTATTCCCGAGTGGAGTACAGTGCATGTACTGCCGTGTAGTAGTGAGTGGAGTACTGTGCCTGTAATGCCGTGTAGTACCGAGTGGGGGACTGTGTGTATACTGCCGTGTAGTACTGAGTGGAGTACAGTGTGTATAGTGCCATGTAGTACCGAGTAGGGCACTGTGTGCATACTGCCGTGGAGTACAGAGTCGAGTACAGTGCCTGTACTGCCATGTAGTCCCGATTGGAGTACTGTGTGTATACTGCCGTGTAGTACCGAGTGTAGTACAGTGCCTGTACTGCCGTGTAGTACCGAGTGGTGTACTGTGTGCATAGTATCGTGTAGTACCGAGTGGAGTACTGTGTGCATACTGCCGTGTAGTACTGAGTGGAATACAGTGCCTGTACTGCCGTGTAGTACCGAGTGGAGTACTGTGTGTATAGTGCCGTGTAGTACCGAGTGGAGTACAGTGCATGTACTGCCGTGTATTACCGAGTGGAGTAGTGTGTGTATAGTGCCGTGTAGTACCGAGTGGAGTACAGTGCCTGTATTGCCGTGTAGTACCCAGTGGTGTACTGTGTGTATAGTGCCGTGTAGTACCGAGTGGAGTTCTGTGTGCATACTGCCGTGTAGTACTGAGTGGAGTACAGTACCTGTACTGCCGTGTAGTACCGAGTGGAGTACTGTGTGTATAGTGCCGTGTAGTACCGAGTGGAGTACAGTGCCTATACTGCCGTGTAGTACTGAGTGGAGTACAGTGCCTGTACTGCCGTGTAGTCCCGAGTGGAGTACAGTGCATGTACTGCCGTGTAGTAGTGAGTGGAGTACTGTGCCTGTAATGCCGTGTAGTACTGACTGGAGTACTGTGTGTATAGTGCCGTGTAGTACCGGGTGAAGTACATTGGGTGTACTGGCGTGTAGTACGGAGTGGGGTACAGTGCCTGTACTGCCGTGTAGTACTGAGTGGAGTACACTGGCTGTACTGCCGTGGAGTCCCGAGTGGAGTACAGTGCCTGTACTGCCGTGTAGTACTGAGTGGAGTACTGTATGTATAGTGCCGTGTAGTACCGAGTGGAGTACAGTGCCTGTACTGCCGTCTAGTACTGAGTGGAGTACAGTGCCTGTACTGCCGTGTGGTCCCGAGCGGAGTACAATGCCTGTACTGCCGTGTAGTACTGAGTGGACTACAGTGCCTGTACTGCCGCGTAGTCCCGAATCGAGTACTGTGTGTATAGTGCCGTGTAGTACCGAGTGGAGTATAGTGCCTGTACTGCCGTGTAGTACTGAGTGGAGTACAGTGCCTAAACTGCCGTGTGATCCGGAGTGGAGTACAGTGCCAATACTGCCGTGTAGTCCCGAGTGGAGTACTGTGTGTATAGTGCCGTGTATTACCGAGTGGAGTACATTGCCTGTACTGCCGTGTAGTACTAAGTGGAGTACAGTGCCTGTACTGCCGTGTAGTCCCGAGTGGAGTACGGTGTGTATAGTGCAGAGAAGTACTGAGTGGTGTACAGTACCTGTACTGCCGTGTAGTACTGAGTGGAGTACAGTGCCTCTACTGCCGTGTAGTACTGGGTGGAGTACAGTGCCTGTTCTGCCGTATAGTACCGAGTGGGGGACTGTGTGTAAACTGCCGTGTAGTACCGAGTGGAGTACAGTGCCTGTACTGCCGTGTAGTACCGAGTGGAATACTGTGTGTATAGTGCCGTGTAGTACCGAGTGGAGTACTGTGTGCATAATGCCGTGTAGTACTGAGTGCAGTACAGTGCCTGTACTGCCGTGTAGTACCGAGTGGAGTACTCTGTGTGTAGTGCCGTGTAGTACCGAGTGGAGTACGGTGCATGTACTGCCGTGTAGTACCGAGTGGAGTACTGTGTGTATAGTGCGGTGTAGTACCGTGTGGAGTACAGTGCATGCACTGCCGTGTAGTAACGAGTGGAGTACTGTGTGTACAGTGCCGTGTAGTACTGAGTGGAGTACTGTGTGCATACTGCCGTGTAGTACTGAGTGGAGTACAGTACCTGTACTGCCGTGTAGTACCGAGTGGAGTACTGTGTGTATAGTGCCGTGTAGTACCGAGTGGAGTACAGTGCCTGCACTGACGTGTAGGACTGAGTAGAGTACAGTGCCTGTACTGCCCTGTAGTACTGAGTGGAGTACTGTGTGTGTAGTGCCGTGTAGTACCGAGTGGAGTACAGTGCCTGTACTGCCGTGTAGTTCTGATTGGAGTACAGTGCCTGTACTGCAGTGTAGTAGCGAGTGGAGTACAGTGCTTATGCTGCCGTGTAGTACTGAGTGGGCTACAGTGCCTGTACTGCCGTGTAGTGCCGAGTGGAATACTGTGTGTATAGTGCAGTGTAGTACTGAGTGGAGTACAGTGCATGTACTGCCGTGTAGTCCCGAGTGGAGTACTGTGTGTATAGTGCAGTGTAGTGCTGAGTGGAGTACAGTGCCTGTACTGCCGTGTAGTACCGAGTGGAGTACAGTGCCTGTACTGCCGTGTAGTCCCGAGTGGAGTACTGTGTGCATAATGCCGTGTAGTACTGAGTGGAGTACAGTGCCTGTGCTGCCGTGTAGTACCGAGTGGAGTACTGTGTGTATAGTGCCGTGTAGTACCGAGTGGATTACAGTGTGTATTGTGCCGTGTAGTACCGAGTGGAGTACTGTGTGCATACTGCCGTGTAGTACTGAGTGGAGTACAGTGCCTGTACTGCCGTGTAGTACCGAGTGGAGGACTGTGTGTATAGTGCCGTGTAGTACCGAGTGGAGTACAATGCATGTACTGTCGTGTATTACCGAGTGGAGTACTGTGTGTATAGTGCGGTGTAGTACCGAGTGGAGTAGAGTGCATGTACTGCCGTGTAGTACCGAGTGGAGTACTGTGTGTATAGTGCCGTGTAGTACCGAGTGGAGTACAGTGCCTGTATTGCCGTGTAGTACCGAGTGGAGTACTGTGTGTATAGTGCCGTGTAGTACCGAGTGGAGTACTGTGTGCATGCTGCCGTGTAGTACTGAGTGGAGTACAGTACCTGTACTGCCGTGTAGTACCGAGTGGAGTACTGTGTGTATAGTGCCGTGTAGTACCGAGTGGAGTACAGTTCCTGTACTGCCGTGTAGTACTGCTTGGAGTACAGTGCCTGTACTGCCGTGTAGTACCGAGTGGAGTACTGTGTGTATAGTGCCGTGTAGTACCGAGTGGAGTACTGTGTGCATACTGCCGTGTAGTACCGAGTGGGGTACAGTGCCTGTACTGCCGTGTAGTACCGAGTGGAGTACAGTGCGTATAGTGCCGTCTACTACCGAGCGGAATACAGTGTGTATATTGCCGTGTAGTACTGAGTGGAGTGCAGTGCCTGTACTGCCGTGTAGTACCGAGTGGAGTACAGTGCGTATAGTGCCGTCTAGTACCGAGTGGAGTACAGTGTGTATATTGCCGTGTAGTACTGAGTGGAGTACAGTGCCTGTACTGCCGTGTAGTACCGAGTGGAGTACAGTGTGTATAGTGCCGTGTAGTAGCGAGTGGTGTACAGTGTGTATAGTGCAGTGTAGTGCTGAGTCGAGTACAGTGCCTGTACTGCCGTGTAGTACCGAGTGGATTACTGTGTGTATAGTGCAGTGTAGTGCTGAGTGGAGTACAGTACCTGTACTGCCGTGTAGTACTGAGTATAGTACAGTGCCTGTACTGCCGTGTAGTACCGATTGGTGTACAGTGCCTGTACTGCCGTGTAGTACCGAGTGGAGTACTGTCTGCATACTGCCGTGTAGTACTGAGTGGAGTACAGTACCTGTACTGCCGTGTAGTACCCAGTGGAGTACTGTGTGTATAGTGCCGTGTAGTACCGAGTGGAGTACAGTGCCTGTACTGCCGTGTAGTACTGAGTGGAGTACAGTGCCTGTACTGCCGTGTAGTCCCGAGTGGAGTACAGTGCCTGTACTGCCGTGTAGTAGTGAGTGGAGTACTGTGCCTGTACTGCCGTGTAGTACTGAGTGGAGTACTGTGTGTATAGTGCCGTGTAGTACCGAGTGGAGTACAGTTCCTGTACTGCCGTGTAGTACCGAGTGGGGGACTGTGTGTATACTGCCGTGTAGTACTGAGTGGAGTACAGTGCCTGTACTGCCGTGTAGTAGTGAGTGGGGTACAGTGCCTGTACTGCCGTGTAGTCCCGAGTGGAGTACAGTGCCTGTACTGCCGCGTAGTAGTGAGTGGAGTACAGTGCCTGTACTGCCGTGTAGTACTGAGTGGGGTACAGTGCCTGTACTGCCGTGTAGTCCCGAGTGGAGTACAGTGCCTGTACTGCCGTGTAGTACTGAGTGGAGTACTGTATGTATAGTGCCATGTAGTACCGAGTGGAGTACAGTGCCTGTACTGCCGTCTAGTACTGAGTGGAGTACAGTGCATGTACTGCCGTGTAGTCCCGAGCGGAGTACAATGCCTGTACTGCCGTGTAGTACTGAGTGGAGTACTGTGTGTATAGTGCCGTGTAGTACCGAGTGGAGTACTGTGCCTGTACTGCCGTGTAGTACTGAGTGGAGTACAGTGCCTGTACTGCCGTGTAGTCCCGAGTGGAGTACAGTGCTTGTTCTGCCGTGTAGTACTGATTGGAGTACAGTGCTTGTACTGCCGTGTAGTACCGAGTGGAGTACAGTGCTTGTACTGCCGTGTAGTACTGAGTGAAGTACAATGCCTGTACTGCCGTGTAGTGCCGAGTGGAGTACTGTGTGTATAGTGCAGTGTAGTACTGAGTGGAGTACAGTGCATGTACTGCCGTGTAGTACCGTGTGGAGTACAGTGCCTGTACTGCCGTGTAGTCCCGTGTGGAGTACTGTGTGCATACTGTCGTGTAGTACTGAGTGGAGTACAGTGCCTGTACTGCCGTGAAGTACCGAGTGGAGTACAGTGCCTGTACTGCCGTGTAGTCCCGAGTGGAGTACTGTGTGTATAGTGCAGTGTAGTACTGAGTGGAGTACTGTGTGTATAGTACCGTGTAGTACTGAGTGGAGTACAGTGCATGTACTGCCGTGTAGTAGTGAGTGGAGTACTGTGCCTGTAATGCCGTGTAGTACTGAGTGGAGTACTGTGTGTATAGTGCCGTGTAGTACCGGGTGGAGTACTGTGTGTATAGTGCAGTGTAGTACTGAGTGGAGTACTGTGTGTATAGTACCGTGTAGTACTGAGTGGAGTACAGTGCTTGTACTGCCGTGTAGTACTGAGTGAAGTACAATGCCCTTACTGCCGTGTAGTCCCGAGTGGAGTACTGTGTATAGTGCAGTGTAGTACTGAGTGGAGTACTGTGTGTATAGTACCGTGTAGTACTGAGTGGAGTACAGTGCATGTACTGCCGTGTAGTAGTGAGTGGAGTACTGTGCCTGTAATGCCGTGTAGTACTGAGTGGAGTACTGTGTGTATAGTGCCTTGTAGTACCGAGTGGAGTACAGTGCCTGTATTGCCGTGTAGCAAAGAGTGGAGTACTGTGTGTACAGTGCCGTGTAGTACTGATTGGAGTACTGTGTGCATACTGCCGTGTAGTACCGAGTGGAGTACAGTGCATGTACTGCCGTGTAGTAGTGAGTGGAGTACTGTGCCTGTAATGCCGTGTAGTACTGAGTGGAGTACTGTGTGTATAGTGCCGTGTAGTACTGATTGGAGTACAGTGCCTGTACTGCCGTGTAGTACTGAGTAAAGTACACAGCCTGTACTGCCGTGGAGTCCCGAGTGGAGTACAGTGCTGTACTGCCGTGTAGTACTGATTGGAGTACTGTCTGTATAGTGCCGTGTAGTACCGAGTGGAGTACAGTGCCTGTACTGGCGTGTAGTACTGAGTGGAGTACAGTGCCTGTACCGCTGTGTAGTACTGAGTGGAGTACAGTGCCTGTACTGCCGTGTAGTACTGATTGGAGTACAGTGCCTGTACTGCCGTGTAGTACTGAGTGGAGTACAGTGCCTGTACTGCCGTGTAGTACTGGGTGGAGTACAGTGCCTGTACTGCCGTGTAGTCCCGAGTGGAGTACTGTGTGTAAAGTCCGTGTAGTACCGAGTGGAGTACAGTGCCTGTAGTGCGGTGTAGTACTGAGTGGAGTACAGTGCCTGTACTGCCGTGTAGTACTAAGTGGAGTACAGTGACTGTACTGCCGCGTAGTCCCGAGTGGAGTACAGTGCCTGTACTGCCGTGTAGTATTGAGTGGAGTACAGTGCCTGTACTGCAGTGTAGTCCCGAATGGAGTACTGTGTGTATAGTGCCGTGTAGTACCGAAAGGAGTACAGTGCCTGTACTGCCGTGTAGTACTGAGTGGAGTACTGTGTGTATAGTGCCGTGTAGTACCGAGTGGACTACAGTGCCTGTACTGCCGTGTAGTACTGAGTGGAGTACAGTGCCTGTACTGCCGTGTAGTACTGAGTGGAGTACTTTTTTTATAATGCCGTGTAGTACCGAGTGGAGTACAGTGCCTGTACTGCCGTGTAGCCCCGAGTGGAGTACAGTGCCTGTACTGCCGTGTAGTACCGAGTGGATTACTGTGTGTATAGTGCAGTGTAGTGCTGAGTGGAGTACAGTACCTGTACTGCCGTGTAGTACTGAGTATAGTACAGTGCCTGTACTGCCGTGTAGTACCGATTGGTGTACAGTGCCTGTACTGCCGTGTAGTACCGAGTGGAGTACTGTCTGCATACTGCCGTGTAGTACTGAGTGGAGTACAGTACCTGTACTGCCGTGTAGTACCCAGTGGAGTACTGTGTGTATAGTGCCGTGTAGTACCGAGTGGAGTACAGTGCCTGTACTGCCGTGTAGTACTGAGTGGAGTACAGTGCCTGTACTGCCGTGTAGTCCCGAGTGGAGTACAGTGCCTGTACTGCCGTGTAGTAGTGAGTGGAGTACTGTGCCTGTACTGCCGTGTAGTACTGAGTGGAGTACTGTGTGTATAGTGCCGTGTAGTACCGAGTGGAGTACAGTTCCTGTACTGCCGTGTAGTACCGAGTGGGGGACTGTGTGTATACTGCCGTGTAGTACTGAGTGGAGTACAGTGCCTGTACTGCCGTGTAGTAGTGAGTGGGGTACAGTGCCTGTACTGCCGTGTAGTCCCGAGTGGAGTACAGTGCCTGTACTGCCGCGTAGTAGTGAGTGGAGTACAGTGCCTGTACTGCCGTGTAGTACTGAGTGGGGTACAGTGCCTGTACTGCCGTGTAGTCCCGAGTGGAGTACAGTGCCTGTACTGCCGTGTAGTACTGAGTGGAGTACTGTATGTATAGTGCCATGTAGTACCGAGTGGAGTACAGTGCCTGTACTGCCGTCTAGTACTGAGTGGAGTACAGTGCTTGTACTGCCGTGTAGTCCCGAGCGGAGTACAATGCCTGTACTGCCGTGTAGTACTGAGTGGAGTACTGTGTGTATAGTGCCGTGTAGTACCGAGTGGAGTACTGTGCCTGTACTGCCGTGTAGTACTGAGTGGAGTACAGTGCCTGTACTGCCGTGTAGTCCCGAGTGGAGTACAGTGCTTGTTCTGCCGTGTAGTACTGATTGGAGTACAGTGCTTGTACTGCCGTGTAGTACCGAGTGGAGTACAGTGCTTGTACTGCCGTGTAGTACTGAGTGAAGTACAATGCCTGTACTGCCGTGTAGTGCCGAGTGGAGTACTGTGTGTATAGTGCAGTGTAGTACTGAGTGGAGTACAGTGCATGTACTGCCGTGTAGTACCGTGTGGAGTACAGTGCCTGTACTGCCGTGTAGTCCCGTGTGGAGTACTGTGTGCATACTGTCGTGTAGTACTGAGTGGAGTACAGTGCCTGTACTGCCGTGAAGTACCGAGTGGAGTACAGTGCCTGTACTGCCGTGTAGTCCCGAGTGGAGTACTGTGTGTATAGTGCAGTGTAGTACTGAGTGGAGTACTGTGTGTATAGTACCGTGTAGTACTGAGTGGAGTACAGTGCATGTACTGCCGTGTAGTAGTGAGTGGAGTACTGTGCCTGTAATGCCGTGTAGTACTGAGTGGAGTACTGTGTGTATAGTGCCGTGTAGTACCGGGTGGAGTACTGTGTGTATAGTGCAGTGTAGTACTGAGTGGAGTACTGTGTGTATAGTACCGTGTAGTACTGAGTGGAGTACAGTGCTTGTACTGCCGTGTAGTACTGAGTGAAGTACAATGCCCTTACTGCCGTGTAGTCCCGAGTGGAGTACTGTGTATAGTGCAGTGTAGTACTGAGTGGAGTACTGTGTGTATAGTACCGTGTAGTACTGAGTGGAGTACAGTGCATGTACTGCCGTGTAGTAGTGAGTGGAGTACTGTGCCTGTAATGCCGTGTAGTACTGAGTGGAGTACTGTGTGTATAGTGCCTTGTAGTACCGAGTGGAGTACAGTGCCTGTATTGCCGTGTAGCAAAGAGTGGAGTACTGTGTGTACAGTGCCGTGTAGTACTGATTGGAGTACTGTGTGCATACTGCCGTGTAGTACCGAGTGGAGTACAGTGCATGTACTGCCGTGTAGTAGTGAGTGGAGTACTGTGCCTGTAATGCCGTGTAGTACTGAGTGGAGTACTGTGTGTATAGTGCCGTGTAGTACTGATTGGAGTACAGTGCCTGTACTGCCGTGTAGTACTGAGTAAAGTACACAGCCTGTACTGCCGTGGAGTCCCGAGTGGAGTACAGTGCTGTACTGCCGTGTAGTACTGATTGGAGTACTGTCTGTATAGTGCCGTGTAGTACCGAGTGGAGTACAGTGCCTGTACTGGCGTGTAGTACTGAGTGGAGTACAGTGCCTGTACCGCTGTGTAGTACTGAGTGGAGTACAGTGCCTGTACTGCCGTGTAGTACTGATTGGAGTACAGTGCCTGTACTGCCGTGTAGTACTGAGTGGAGTACAGTGCCTGTACTGCCGTGTAGTACTGGGTGGAGTACAGTGCCTGTACTGCCGTGTAGTCCCGAGTGGAGTACTGTGTGTAAAGTCGGTGTAGTACCGAGTGGAGTACAGTGCCTGTAGTGCGGTGTAGTACTGAGTGGAGTACAGTGCCTGTACTGCCGTGTAGTACTAAGTGGAGTACAGTGACTGTACTGCCGCGTAGTCCCGAGTGGAGTACAGTGCCTGTACTGCCGTGTAGTATTGAGTGGAGTACAGTGCCTGTACTGCAGTGTAGTCCCGAATGGAGTACTGTGTGTATAGTGCCGTGTAGTACCGAAAGGAGTACAGTGCCTGTACTGCCGTGTAGTACTGAGTGGAGTACTGTGTGTATAGTGCCGTGTAGTACCGAGTGGACTACAGTGCCTGTACTGCCGTGTAGTACTGAGTGGAGTACAGTGCCTGTACTGCCGTGTAGTACTGAGTGGAGTACTTTTTTTATAATGCCGTGTAGTACCGAGTGGAGTACAGTGCCTGTACTGCCGTGTAGCCCCGAGTGGAGTACAGTGCATGTACTGCCGTGTAGTACCGAGTGGAGTACTGTGTGCATACTGCCGTGGAGTACTGAGTGGAGTACAGTGCCTGTACTGCCGTGTAGTCCCGAGTGGAGTACAGTGCCTGTACTGCCGTGTAGTAGTGAGTGGAGTACTGTGCCTGTACTGTCGTGTAGTACTGAGTGGAGTACTGTGTGTATAGTGCCGTGTAGTACCGAGTGGAGTACAGTGCCTGTACTGCCGTGTAGTACCGAGTGGGGGACGGTGTGTATACTGCCGTGTAGTGCTAAGTGGAGTACAGTGCCTGTACTCCGTGTAGTAGTGAGTGGGGTACAGTGCCTGTACTGCCGTGTAGTCCCGAGTGGAGTACAGTGCCTGTACTGCCGTGTAGTAGTGAGTGGAGTACAGTGCCTGTACTACCGTGTAGTACTGAGTGGGGTACAGTGCCTGTACTGCCGTGTAGTCCCGAGTGGAGTACAGTGCCTGTACTGCCGTGTAGTACTGAGTGGAGTACTGTATGTATAGTGCCGTGTAGTACCGAGTGGAGTACAGTGCCTGTACTGCCGTCTAGTACTGAGTGGAGTACAGTGCCTGTACTGTCGTGTAGTCCCGAGTGGAGTACAATGCCTGTACTGCCGTGTAGTACCGAGTGGAGTACTGTGTGTATAGTGCCGTGTAGTGCCGAGTGGAGTACTGTGCCTGTACTGCAGTGTAGTACTGAGTGGAGTACAGTGCCTGTACTGCCTTGTAGTCCCGAGTGGAGTACAGTGCTTGTTCTGCCGTGTAGTACTGATTGGAGTACAGTGCCTGTACGGCCGTGTAGTACCGAGTGGAGTACAGTGCTTGTACTGCCGTGTAGTACTGAGTGAAGTACAATGCCTGTACTGCCGTGTAGTGCCGAGTGGAGTACTGTGTGTATAGTGCAGTGTAGTACTGAGTGGAGTACAATGCATGTACTGCCGTGTAGTACCGTGTGGAGTACAGTGCCTGTACTGCCGTGTAGTCCCGTGTGGAGTACTGTGTGCATACTGCCGTGTAGTACTGAGTGGAGTACAGTGCCTGTACTGCCGTGTAGTACCGAGTGGAGTAGAGTGCCTGTACTGCCGTGTAGTCCCGAGTGGAGTACTGTGAGTATAGTGCAGTGTAGTACTGAGTGGAGTACTGTGTGTATAGTACCGTGTAGTACTGAGTGGAGTACAGTGCCTGTACTGCCGTGTAGTACCGATTGGAGTACTGTGTGCATGCTGCCGTCTAGTACTGAGTGGAGTACAGTGCCTGTACTGCCGTGTAGTACTGGGTGGAGTACAGTGATTGTACTGCCGTGTAGTACCGAGTGGTGTACTGTGTGTATAGTGCCGTGTGGTACCGAGTGGAGTACCATGCCTGTACTGCCGTGTAGTACCGAGTGGAGTACTGTGTGTATAGTGCCGTGTAGTACCGAGAGGAGTACAGTGCCTGTACTGCGTGTAGTACCGAGTGGAGTACAGTGACTGCACTGCGTGTAGTACCGAGTGGAGTACAGTGTGTATAGTACCGTCTAGTACCGAGTGGAGTACAGTGTGTATAGTGCCGTGCAGTACTGAGTGGAGTACAGTGCCTGTACTGCCGTGCAGTACCGAGTGGAGTACAGTGTGTATAGTGCCGTGTTGTACTGAGTGGAGTACAGTGACTCTAGTGCCGTGTAGTACTGAGTGGGGTACAGTTTCTGTACTGCCGTGTAGTACAGAGTGGGGGACTCTGTGTATACTGCCGTGTAGTACTGAGTATAGTACAGTGCCTGTACTGCCGTGTAGTACCGAGTGGATTACTGTGTTCATATTGACGTGTAGTACTGAGTGGAGTACATTACCTGTACTGCCGTGTAGTACTGAGTGGGGGACTGTGTGTATACTGGCTTGTAATACTGAGTGGAGTACAGTGCTTGTACTGCCGTGTAGTACCGAGTGGGGGACTGTGTGTATAATGCCGTGTAGTACTGAGTGAAGTACAGTGGCTGTACTGCCGTGTAGTACCGAGTGGGGGACTGTGTGTATACTGCCGTGTAGTACTGAGTGGAATACTGTGTGTATAGTGCATTGTAGTGCTGAGTGGAGTACAGTGCCTGTACTGCCGTGTAGTACCGAGTGGAGTACCGTGTGTATAGTGCAGTGTAGTGCTGAGTGGAGTACAGTAACTGTCATGCCGTGTAGTACTGAGTACAGTACAGTGCCTGTACTGCCGTGTAGTACCGAGTGGGGGACTGTGTGTATACTGCCGTGTAGTATTGAGTGGAGTACAGTACCTGTACTGCCGAGTAGTCCCGAGTGGAGTACGGTGTGTATAGTGCAGTGTAGTGCTGAGTGGAGTATAGTACCTGTACCGCCGTGTAGTACCGAGTGGGGGACTGTGTGTATAGTGCCGTGTAGTACCGAGTGGAGTACAGTGCATGTACTGCCGTGTATTACCGAGTGGAGTACTGTGTGCATAGTACCGTGTAGTACCGAGTGGAGTACTGTGTGCATACTGCCGTGTAGTACTGAGTGGAATACAGTGCCTGTACTGCCCTGTAGTACCGAGTGGAGTACTGTGTGTATAGTGCCGTGTAGTACCGAGTGGAGTACAGTGCATGTACTGCCGTGTATTACCGAGTGGAGTACTGTGTGCATAGTACCGTGTAGTACCGAGTGGAGTACTGTGTGCATACTGCCGTGTAGTACTGAGTGGAATACAGTGCCTGTACTGCCCTGTAGTACCGAGTGGAGTACTGTGTGTATAGTGCCGTGTAGTACCGAGTGGAGTACAGTGCATGTACTGCCGTGTATTACCGAGTGGAGTACTGTGTGTATAGTGCCGTGTAGTACCGAGTGGAGTACAGTGCCTATATTGCCGTGTAGTACCCAGTGGTGTACTGTGTGTATAGTGCCGTGTAGTACCGAGTGGAGTTCTGTGTGCATACTGCCGTGTAGTACTGAGTGGAGTACAGTACCTGTACTGCCGTGTAGTACCGAGTGGAGTACTGTGTGTATAGTGCCGTGTAGTACCGAGTGGAGTACAGTGCCTATACTGCCGTGTAGTACTGAGTGGAGTACAGTGCCTGTACTGCCGTGTAGTCCCGAGTGGAGTACAGTGCATGTACTGCCGTGTAGTAGTGAGTGGAGTACTGTGCCTGTAATGCCGTGTAGTACTGACTGGAGTACTGTGTGTATAGTGGCGTGTAGTACGGGGTGAAGTACATTGGGTGTACTGCCGTGTAGTACGGAGTGGGGTACAGTGCCTGTACTGCCGTGTAGTACTGAGTGGAGTACACTGCCTGTACTGCCGTGGAGTCCCGAGTGGAGTACAATGCCTGTACTGCCGTGTAGTACTGAGTGGAGTACTGTCTGTATAGTGCCGTGTAGTACCGAGTGGAGTACAGTGCCTGTACTGGCGTGTAGTACTGAGTGGAGTACAGTGCCTGTACTGCCGTGTAGTACTGAGTGGAGTACATTGCCTGTACTGCCGTTTAGTACTGAGTGGAGTACAGTACCTGTACTGCCGTGTAGTACCGAGTGGAGTACTGTGTGTATAGTGCCGTGTAGTACCGAGTGGAGTACAGTGCCTATACTGCCGTGTAGTACTGAGTGGAGTACAGTGCCTGTACTGCCGTGTAGTACTGAGTGGAGTACATTGCCTGTACTGCCGTTTTAGTACTGAGTGGAGTACAGTGTGTATAGTGCCGTCTAGTACCGAGTGGAGTACAGTGTGTATAGTGCCGTGTAGTACTGAGTGGAGTACAGTGCCTGTACTGCCGTGTAGTACCGAGTGGGGTACAGTGTGTATAGTGCCGAGTAGTACCGAGTGAAGTACAGTGCCTGTACTGCCGTGTAGTACTGAGTGGAGTACATTGCCTGTACTGTAGTGTAGTACCGAGTGGGGGAATGTGTGTATACTGCCGTGTAGTGCTGAGTGGAGTACAGTGCCTGTACTGCCGTGTAGAAAACCGAGTGGGGGACGGTGTGTATACTGCCGTGTAGTACTGAGTGGAGTACTGTGTGTATAGTGCAGTGTAGTGCTGAGTGGAGTACAGTGCTTGTACTGCCGTGTAGTACCGAGTGGAGTACTGTGAGTATAGTGCAGTGTAGTGCTGAGTGGAGTACAGTACCTGTACTGCCGTGTAGTATTGAGTATAGTACAGTGCCTGTACTGCCGTGTAGTACCGAGTGGGGGACTGTGTGTATACTACCGTGTAGTAGTGAGTGGAGTACAGTGCCTGTACTGCCGTGTAGTCCCGAATGGAGTACTGTGTGTATAGTGCAGTGTAGTACCGAGTGGAGTACAGTGCCTGTACTGCCGTGTAGTACTGAGTGGAGTACAGTGTGTTTAGTGCCGTGTAGTACCGAGTGGGGGACTGTGTGCATACTGCCGTGTAGTACTGAGTGGAGTACAGTGCCTGTACTGCCATGTAGTCCCGAGTGGAGTACTGTGTGTATACTGCCGTGTAGTACCGAGTGGAGTACTGTGTGCATACTGCCGTGTAGTACTGAGTGGAGTACAGTGCCTGTACTGCCGTGTAGTACCGAGTGGAGGACTGTGTGTATAGTGCCGTGTAGTACCGAGTGGAGTACAATGCATGTACTGTCGTGTATTACCGAGTGGAGTACTGTGTGTATAGTGCGGTGTAGTACCGAGTGGAGTAGAGTGCATGTACTGCCGTGTAGTACCGAGTGGAGTACTGTGTGTATAGTACCGTGTAGTACCGAGTGGAGTACAGTGCCTGTATTGCCGTGTAGTACCGAGTGGAGTACTGTGTGTATAGTGCCGTGTAGTACCGAGTGGAGTACTGTGTGCATGCTGTGTGTAGTACTGAGTGGAGTACAGTACATGTACTGCCGTGTAGTACCGAGTGGAGTACTGTGTGTATAGTGCCGTGTAGTACCGAGTGGAGTACAGTTCCTGTACTGCCGTGTAGTACTGCTTGGAGTACAGTGCCTGTACTGCCGTGTAGTACCGAGTGGAGTACTGTGTGTATAGTGCCGTGTAGTACCGAGTGGAGTACTGTGTGCATACTGCCGTGTAGTACCGAGTGGGGTACAGTGCCTGTACTGCCGTGTAGTACCGAGTGGAGTACAGTGCGTATAGTGCCGTCTAGTACCGAGCGGAATACAGTGTGTATATTGCCGTGTAGTACTGAGTGGAGTGCAGTGCCTGTACTGCCGTGTAGTACCGAGTGGAGTACAGTGCGTATAGTGCCGTCTAGTACCGAGTGGAGTACAGTGTGTATATTGCCGTGTAGTACTGAGTGGAGTACAGTGCCTGTACTGCCGTGTAGTACCGAGTGGAGTACAGTGTGTATAGTGCCGTGTAGTAGCGAGTGGTGTACAGTGTGTATAGTGCAGTGTAGTGCTGAGTCGAGTACAGTGCCTGTACTGCCGTGTAGTACCGAGTGGATTACTGTGTGTATAGTGCAGTGTAGTGCTGAGTGGAGTACAGTACCTGTACTGCCGTGTAGTACTGGGTATAGTACAGTGCCTGTACTGCCGTGTAGTACCGATTGGTGTACAGTGCCTGTACTGCCGTGTAGTACCGAGTGGAGTACTGTCTGCATACTGCCGTGTAGTACTGAGTGGAGTACAGTACCTGTACTGCCGTGTAGTATCCAGTGGAGTACTGTGTGTATAGTGCCGTGTAGTACCGAGTGGAGTACAGTGCCTGTACTGCCGTGTAGTACTGAGTGGAGTACAGTGCCTGTACTGCCGTGTAGTCCCGAGTGGAGTACAGTGCCTGTACTACCGTGTAGTAGTGAGTGGAGTACTGTGCCTGTACTGCCGTGTAGTACTGAGTGGAGTACTGTGTGTATAGTGCCGTGTAGTACCGAGTGGAGTACAGTTCCTGTACTGCCGTGTAGTACCGAGTGGGGGACTGTGTGTATACTGCCGTGTAGTACTGAGTGGAGTACAGTGCCTGTACTGCCGTGTAGTAGTGAGTGGGGTACAGTGCCTGTACTGCCGTGTAGTCCCGAGTGGAGTACAGTGCCTGTACTGCCGTGTAGTAGTGAGTGGAGTACAGTGCCTGTACTGCCGTGTAGTACTGAGTGGGGTACAGTGCCTGTACTGCCGTGTAGTCCCGAGTGGAGTACAGTGCCTGTACTGCCGTGTAGTACTGAGTGGAGTACTGTACGTATAGTGCCATGTAGTACCGAGTGGAGTACAGTGCCTGTACTGCCGTCTAGTACTGAGTGGAGTACAGTGCATGTACTGCCGTGTAGTCCCGAGCGGAGTACAATGCCTGTACTGCCGTGTAGTACTGAGTGGAGTACTGTGTGTATAGTGCCGTGTAGTACCGAGTGGAGTACTGTGCCTGTACTGCCGTGTAGTACTGAGTGGAGTACAGTGCCTGTACTGCCGTGTAGTCCCGAGTGGAGTACAGTGCTTGTTCTGCCGTGTAGTACTGATTGGAGTACAGTGCTTGTACTGCCGTGTAGTACCGAGTGGAGTACAGTGCTTGTACTGCCGTGTAGTACTGAGTGAAGTACAATGCCTGTACTGCCGTGTAGTGCCGAGTGGAGTACTGTGTGTATAGTGCAGTGTAGTACTGAGTGGAGTACAGTGCATGTACTGCCGTGTAGTACCGTGTGGAGTACTGTGTGTATAGTGCAGTGTAGTACTGAGTGGAGTACTGTGTGTATACTACCGTGTAGTACTGAGTGGAGTACAGTGCATGTACTGCCGTGTAGTAGTGAGTGGAGTACTGTGCCTGTAATGCCGTGTAGTACTAAGTGGAGTACTGTGTGTATAGTGCCGTGTAGTACCGGGTGGAGTACTGTGTGTATAGTGCAGTGTAGTACTGAGTGGAGTACTGTGTGTATAGTACCGTGTAGTACTGAGTGGAGTACAGTGCTTGTACTGCCGTGTAGTACTGAGTGAAGTACAATGCCTGTACTGCCGTGTAGTCCCGAGTGGAGTACTGTGTGTATAGTGCAGTGTAGTACTGAGTGGAGTACTGTGTGTATAGTACCGTGTAGTACTGAGTGGAGTACAGTGCATGTACTGCCGTGTAGTACCGAGTGGGGTACAGTGTGTATAGTGCCGAGTAGTACCGAGTGAAGTACAGTGCCTGTACTGCCGTGTAGTACTGAGTGGAGTACATTGCCTGTACTGTAGTGTAGTACCGAGTGGGGGAATGTGTGTATACTGCCGTGTAGTGCTGAGTGGAGTACAGTGCCTGTACTGCCGTGTAGAAAACCGAGTGGGGGACGGTGTGTATACTGCCGTGTAGTACTGAGTGGAGTACTGTGTGTATAGTGCAGTGTAGTGCTGAGTGGAGTACAGTGTTTGTACTGCCGTGTAGTACCGAGTGGAGTACTGTGAGTATAGTGCAGTGTAGTGCTGAGTGGAGTACAGTACCTGTACTGCCGTGTAGTATTGAGTATAGTACAGTGCCTGTACTGCCGTGTAGTACCGAGTGGGGGACTGTGTGTATACTACCGTGTAGTAGTGAGTGGAGTACAGTGCCTGTACTGCCGTGTAGTCCCGAATGGAGTACTGTGTGTATAGTGCAGTGTAGTACCGAGTGGAGTACAGTGCCTGTACTGCCGTGTAGTACTGAGTGGAGTACAGTGTGTTTAGTGCCGTGTAGTACCGAGTGGGGGACTGTGTGCATACTGCCGTGTAGTACTGAGTGGAGTACAGTGCCTGTACTGCCATGTAGTCCCGAGTGGAGTACTGTGTGTATACTGCCGTGTAGTACCGAGTGGAGTACTGTGTGCATACTGCCGTGTAGTACTGAGTGGAGTACAGTGCCTGTACTGCCGTGTAGTACCGAGTGGAGGACTGTGTGTATAGTGCCGTGTAGTACCGAGTGGAGTACAATGCATGTACTGTCGTGTATTACCGAGTGGAGTACTGTGTGTATAGTGCGGTGTAGTACCGAGTGGAGTAGAGTGCATGTACTGCCGTGTAGTACCGAGTGGAGTACTGTGTGTATAGTACCGTGTAGTACCGAGTGGAGTACAGTGCCTGTATTGCCGTGTAGTACCGAGTGGAGTACTGTGTGTATAGTGCCGTGTAGTACCGAGTGGAGTACTGTGTGCATGCTGCCGTGTAGTACTGAGTGGAGTACAGTACATGTACTGCCGTGTAGTACCGAGTGGAGTACTGTGTGTATAGTGCCGTGTAGTACCGAGTGGAGTACAGTTCCTGTACTGCCGTGTAGTACTGCTTGGAGTACAGTGCCTGTACTGCCGTGTAGTACCGAGTGGAGTACTGTGTGTATAGTGCCGTGTAGTACCGAGTGGAGTACTGTGTGCATACTGCCGTGTAGTACCGAGTGGGGTACAGTGCCTGTACTGCCGTGTAGTACCGAGTGGAGTACAGTGCGTATAGTGCCGTCTAGTACCGAGCGGAATACAGTGTGTATATTGCCGTGTAGTACTGAGTGGAGTGCAGTGCCTGTACTGCCGTGTAGTACCGAGTGGAGTACAGTGCGTATAGTGCCGTCTAGTACCGAGTGGAGTACAGTGTGTATATTGCCGTGTAGTACTGAGTGGAGTACAGTGCCTGTACTGCCGTGTAGTACCGAGTGGAGTACAGTGTGTATAGTGCCGTGTAGTAGCGAGTGGTGTACAGTGTGTATAGTGCAGTGTAGTGCTGAGTCGAGTACAGTGCCTGTACTGCCGTGTAGTACCGAGTGGATTACTGTGTGTATAGTGCAGTGTAGTGCTGAGTGGAGTACAGTACCTGTACTGCCGTGTAGTACTGGGTATAGTACAGTGCCTGTACTGCCGTGTAGTACCGATTGGTGTACAGTGCCTGTACTGCCGTGTAGTACCGAGTGGAGTACTGTCTGCATACTGCCGTGTAGTACTGAGTGGAGTACAGTACCTGTACTGCCGTGTAGTATCCAGTGGAGTACTGTGTGTATAGTGCCGTGTAGTACCGAGTGGAGTAGAGTGCCTGTACTGCCGTGTAGTACTGAGTGGAGTACAGTGCCTGTACTGCCGTGTAGTCCCGAGTGGAGTACAGTGCCTGTACTACCGTGTAGTAGTGAGTGGAGTACTGTGCCTGTACTGCCGTGTAGTACTGAGTGGAGTACTGTGTGTATAGTGCCGTGTAGTACCGAGTGGAGTACAGTTCCTGTACTGCCGTGTAGTACCGAGTGGGGGACTGTGTGTATACTGCCGTGTAGTACTGAGTGGAGTACAGTGCCTGTACTGCCGTGTAGTAGTGAGTGGGGTACAGTGCCTGTACTGCCGTGTAGTCCCGAGTGGAGTACAGTGCCTGTACTGCCGTGTAGTAGTGAGTGGAGTACAGTGCCTGTACTGCCGTGTAGTACTGAGTGGGGTACAGTGCCTGTACTGCCGTGTAGTCCCGAGTGGAGTACAGTGCCTGTACTGCCGTGTAGTACTGAGTGGAGTACTGTACGTATAGTGCCATGTAGTACCGAGTGGAGTACAGTGCCTGTACTGCCGTCTAGTACTGAGTGGAGTACAGTGCATGTACTGCCGTGTAGTCCCGAGCGGAGTACAATGCCTGTACTGCCGTGTAGTACTGAGTGGAGTACTGTGTGTATAGTGCCGTGTAGTACCGAGTGGAGTACTGTGCCTGTACTGCCGTGTAGTACTGAGTGGAGTACAGTGCCTGTACTGCCGTGTAGTCCCGAGTGGAGTACAGTGCTTGTTCTGCCGTGTAGTACTGATTGGAGTACAGTGCTTGTACTGCCGTGTAGTACCGAGTGGAGTACAGTGCTTGTACTGCCGTGTAGTACTGAGTGAAGTACAATGCCTGTACTGCCGTGTAGTGCCGAGTGGAGTACTGTGTGTATAGTGCAGTGTAGTACTGAGTGGAGTACAGTGCATGTACTGCCGTGTAGTACCGTGTGGAGTACTGTGTGTATAGTGCAGTGTAGTACTGAGTGGAGTACTGTGTGTATAGTACCGTGTAGTACTGAGTGGAGTACAGTGCATGTACTGCCGTGTAGTAGTGAGTGGAGTACTGTGCCTGTAATGCCGTGTAGTACTGAGTGGAGTACTGTGTGTATAGTGCCGTGTAGTACCGGGTGGAGTACTGTGTGTATAGTGCAGTGTAGTACTGAGTGGAGTACTGTGTGTATAGTACCGTGTAGTACTGAGTGGAGTACAGTGCTTGTACTGCCGTGTAGTACTGAGTGAAGTACAATGCCTGTACTGCCGTGTAGTCCCGAGTGGAGTACTGTGTGTATAGTGCAGTGTAGTACTGAGTGGAGTACTGTGTGTATAGTACCGTGTAGTACTGAGTGGAGTACAGTGCATGTACTGCCGTGTAGTACCGAGTGGGGTACAGTGTGTATAGTGCCGAGTAGTACCGAGTGAAGTACAGTGCCTGTACTGCCGTGTAGTACTGAGTGGAGTACATTGCCTGTACTGTAGTGTAGTACCGAGTGGGGGAATGTGTGTATACTGCCGTGTAGTGCTGAGTGGAGTACAGTGCCTGTACTGCCGTGTAGAAAACCGAGTGGGGGACGGTGTGTATACTGCCGTGTAGTACTGAGTGGAGTACTGTGTGTATAGTGCAGTGTAGTGCTGAGTGGAGTACAGTGTTTGTACTGCCGTGTAGTACCGAGTGGAGTACTGTGAGTATAGTGCAGTGTAGTGCTGAGTGGAGTACAGTACCTGTACTGCCGTGTAGTATTGAGTATAGTACAGTGCCTGTACTGCCGTGTAGTACCGAGTGGGGGACTGTGTGTATACTACCGTGTAGTAGTGAGTGGAGTACAGTGCCTGTACTGCCGTGTAGTCCCGAATGGAGTACTGTGTGTATAGTGCAGTGTAGTACCGAGTGGAGTACAGTGCCTGTACTGCCGTGTAGTACTGAGTGGAGTACAGTGTGTTTAGTGCCGTGTAGTACCGAGTGGGGGACTGTGTGCATACTGCCGTGTAGTACTGAGTGGAGTACAGTGCCTGTACTGCCATGTAGTCCCGAGTGGAGTACTGTGTGTATACTGCCGTGTAGTACCGAGTGGAGTACTGTGTGCATACTGCCGTGTAGTACTGAGTGGAGTACAGTGCCTGTACTGCCGTGTAGTACCGAGTGGAGGACTGTGTGTATAGTGCCGTGTAGTACCGAGTGGAGTACAATGCATGTACTGTCGTGTATTACCGAGTGGAGTACTGTGTGTATAGTGCGGTGTAGTACCGAGTGGAGTAGAGTGCATGTACTGCCGTGTAGTACCGAGTGGAGTACTGTGTGTATAGTACCGTGTAGTACCGAGTGGAGTACAGTGCCTGTATTGCCGTGTAGTACCGAGTGGAGTACTGTGTGTATAGTGCCGTGTAGTACCGAGTGGAGTACTGTGTGCATGCTGCCGTGTAGTACTGAGTGGAGTACAGTACATGTACTGCCGTGTAGTACCGAGTGGAGTACTGTGTGTATAGTGCCGTGTAATACCGAGTGGAGTACAGTTCCTGTACTGCCGTGTAGTACTGCTTGGAGTACAGTGCCTGTACTGCCGTGTAGTACCGAGTGGAGTACTGTGTGTATAGTGCCGTGTAGTACCGAGTGGAGTACTGTGTGCATACTGCCGTGTAGTACCGAGTGGGGTACAGTGCCTGTACTGCCGTGTAGTACCGAGTGGAGTACAGTGCGTATAGTGCCGTCTAGTACCGAGCGGAATACAGTGTGTATATTGCCGTGTAGTACTGAGTGGAGTGCAGTGCCTGTACTGCCGTGTAGTACCGAGTGGAGTACAGTGCGTATAGTGCCGTCTAGTACCGAGTGGAGTACAGTGTGTATATTGCCGTGTAGTACTGAGTGGAGTACAGTGCCTGTACTGCCGTGTAGTACCGAGTGGAGTACAGTGTGTATAGTGCCGTGTAGTAGCGAGTGGTGTACAGTGTGTATAGTGCAGTGTAGTGCTGAGTCGAGTACAGTGCCTGTACTGCCGTGTAGTACCGAGTGGATTACTGTGTGTATAGTGCAGTGTAGTGCTGAGTGGAGTACAGTACCTGTACTGCCGTGTAGTACTGGGTATAGTACAGTGCCTGTACTGCCGTGTAGTACCGATTGGTGTACAGTGCCTGTACTGCCGTGTAGTACCGAGTGGAGTACTGTCTGCATACTGCCGTGTAGTACTGAGTGGAGTACAGTACCTGTACTGCCGTGTAGTATCCAGTGGAGTACTGTGTGTATAGTGCCGTGTAGTACCGAGTGGAGTACAGTGCCTGTACTGCCGTGTAGTACTGAGTGGAGTACAGTGCCTGTACTGCCGTGTAGTCCCGAGTGGAGTACAGTGCCTGTACTACCGTGTAGTAGTGAGTGGAGTACTGTGCCTGTACTGCCGTGTAGTACTGAGTGGAGTACTGTGTGTATAGTGCCGTGTAGTACCGAGTGGAGTACAGTTCCTGTACTGCCGTGTAGTACCGAGTGGGGGACTGTGTGTATACTGCCGTGTAGTACTGAGTGGAGTACAGTGCCTGTACTGCCGTGTAGTAGTGAGTGGGGTACAGTGCCTGTACTGCCGTGTAGTCCCGAGTGGAGTACAGTGCCTGTACTGCCGTGTAGTAGTGAGTGGAGTACAGTGCCTGTACTGCCGTGTAGTACTGAGTGGGGTACAGTGCCTGTACTGCCGTGTAGTCCCGAGTGGAGTACAGTGCCTGTACTGCCGTGTAGTACTGAGTGGAGTACTGTACGTATAGTGCCATGTAGTACCGAGTGGAGTACAGTGCCTGTACTGCCGTCTAGTACTGAGTGGAGTACAGTGCATGTACTGCCGTGTAGTCCCGAGCGGAGTACAATGCCTGTACTGCCGTGTAGTACTGAGTGGAGTACTGTGTGTATAGTGCCGTGTAGTACCGAGTGGAGTACTGTGCCTGTACTGCCGTGTAGTACTGAGTGGAGTACAGTGCCTGTACTGCCGTGTAGTCCCGAGTGGAGTACAGTGCTTGTTCTGCCGTGTAGTACTGATTGGAGTACAGTGCTTGTACTGCCGTGTAGTACCGAGTGGAGTACAGTGCTTGTACTGCCGTGTAGTACTGAGTGAAGTACAATGCCTGTACTGCCGTGTAGTGCCGAGTGGAGTACTGTGTGTATAGTGCAGTGTAGTACTGAGTGGAGTACAGTGCATGTACTGCCGTGTAGTACCGTGTGGAGTACTGTGTGTATAGTGCAGTGTAGTACTGAGTGGAGTACTGTGTGTATAGTACCGTGTAGTACTGAGTGGAGTACAGTGCATGTACTGCCGTGTAGTAGTGAGTGGAGTACTGTGCCTGTAATGCCGTGTAGTACTGAGTGGAGTACTGTGTGTATAGTGCCGTGTAGTACCGGGTGGAGTACTGTGTGTATAGTGCAGTGTAGTACTGAGTGGAGTACTGTGTGTATAGTACCGTGTAGTACTGAGTGGAGTACAGTGCTTGTACTGCCGTGTAGTACTGAGTGAAGTACAATGCCTGTACTGCCGTGTAGTCCCGAGTGGAGTACTGTGTGTATAGTGCAGTGTAGTACTGAGTGGAGTACTGTGTGTATAGTACCGTGTAGTACTGAGTGGAGTACAGTGCATGTACTGCCGTGTAGTAGTGAGTGGAGTACTGTGCCTGTAATGCCGTGTAGTACTGAGTGGAGTACTGTGTGCATAGTGCCTTGTAGTACCGAGTGGAGTACAGTGCCCGTATTGCCGTGTAGCAAAGAGTGGAGTACTGTGTGTACAGTGCCGTGTAGTACCGATTGGAGTACTGTGTGCATACTGCCGTGTAGTACCGAGTGGAGTACAGTGCATGTACTGCCGTGTATTACCGAGTGGAGTACTGTGTGTATAGTGCCGTGTAGTACCGAGTGGAGTACAGTGCCTGTATTGCCGTGTAGTACCCAGTGGTGTACTGTGTGTATAGTGCCGTGTAGTACCGAGTGGAGTTCTGTGTGCATATTGCCGTGTAGTACTGAGTGGAGTACAGTACCTGTACTGCCGTGTAGTACCGAGTGGAGTACTGTGTGTATAGTGCCGTGTAGTACCGAGTGGAGTACAGTGCCTATACTGCCGTGTAGTACTGAGTGGAGTACAGTGCCTGTACTGCCGTGTAGTCCCGAGTGGAGTACAGTGCATGTACTGCCGTGTAGTAGTGAGTGGAGTACTGTGCCTGTAATGCCGTGTAGTACTGACTGGAGTACTGTGTGTATAGTGCCGTGTAGTACCGGGTGAAGTACATTGGGTGTACTGCCGTGTAGTACGGAGTGGGGTACAGTGCCTGTACTGCCGTGTAGTACTGAGTGGAGTACACTGGCTGTACTGCCGTGGAGTCCCGAGTGGAGTACAGTGCCTGTACTGCCGTGTAGTACTGAGTGGAGTACTGTATGTATAGTGCCGTGTAGTACCGAGTGGAGTACAGTGCCTGTACTGCCGTCTAGTACTGAGTGGAGTACAGTGCCTGTACTGCCGTGTGGTCCCGAGCGGAGTACAATGCCTGTACTGCCGTGTAGTACTGAGTGGACTACAGTGCCTGTACTGCCGCGTAGTCCCGAATGGAGTACTGTGTGTATAGTGCCGTGTAGTACCGAGTGGAGTACAGTGCCTGTACTGCCGTGTAGTACTGAGTGGAGTACAGTGCCTAAACTGCCGTGTGATCCGGAGTGGAGTACAGTGCCAATACTGCCGTGTAGTCTCGAGTGGAGTACTGTGTGTATAGTGCCGTGTATTACCGAGTGGAGTACATTGCCTGTACTGCCGTGTAGTACTAAGTGGAGTACAGTGCCTGTACTGCCGTGTAGTCCCGAGTGGAGTACGGTGTGTATAGTGCAGAGAAGTACTGAGTGGTGTACAGTACCTGTACTGCCGTGTAGTACCGAGTGGAGTACAGTGCCTCTACTGCCGTGTAGTACTGGGTGGAGTACAGTGCCTGTTCTGCCGTATAGTACCGAGTGGGGGACTGTGTGTAAACTGCCGTGTAGTACCGAGTGGAGTACAGTGCCTGTACTGCCGTGTAGTACCGAGTGGATTACTGTGTGTATAGTGCCGTGTAGTACCGAGTGGAGTACTGTGTGCATAATGCCGTGTAGTACTGAGTGCAGTACAGTGCCTGTACTGCCGTGTAGTACCGAGTGGAGTACTCTGTGTGTAGTGCCGTGTAGTACCGAGTGGAGTACGGTGCATGTACTGCCGTGTAGTACCGAGTGGAGTACTGTGTGTATAGTGCGGTGTAGTACCGTGTGGAGTACAGTGCATGTACTGCCGTGTAGTAACGAGTGGAGTACTGTGTGTACAGTGCCGTGTAGTACTGAGTGGAGTACTGTGTGCATACTGCCGTGTAGTACTGAGTGGAGTACAGTACCTGTACTGCCGTGTAGTACCGAGTGGAGTACTGTGTGTATAGTGCCGTGTAGTACCGAGTGGAGTACAGTGCCTGCACTGACGTGTAGGACTAAGTAGAGTACAGTGCCTGTACTGCCCTGTAGTACTGAGTGGAGTACTGTGTGTGTAGTGCCGTGTAGTACCGAGTGGAGTACAGTGCCTGTACTGCCGTGTAGTTCTGATTGGAGTACAGTGCCTGTACTGCAGTGTAGTAGCGAGTGGAGTACAGTGCTTATGCTGCCGTGTAGTACTGAGTGGGTACAGTGCCTGTACTGCCGTGTAGTGCCGAGTGGAATACTGTGTGTATAGTGCAGTGTAGTACTGAGTGGAGTACAGTGCATGTACTGCCGTGTAGTCCCGAGTGGAGTACTGTGTGTATAGTGCAGTGTAGTGCTGAGTGGAGTACAGTGCCTGTACTGCCGTGTAGTACCGAGTGGAGTACAGTGCCTGTACTGCCGTGTAGTCCCGAGTGGAGTACTGTGTGCATAATGCCGTGTAGTACTGAGTGGAGTACAGTGCCTGTGCTGCCGTGTAGTACCGAGTGGAGTACTGTGTGTATAGTGCCGTGTAGTACCGAGTGGATTACAGTGTGTATTGTGCCGTGTAGTACCGAGTGGAGTACTGTGTGCATACTGCCGTGTAGTACTGAGTGGAGTACAGTGCCTGTACTGCCGTGTAGTATTGAGTGGAGTACAGTGCCTGTACTGCAGTGTAGTCCCGAATGGAGTACTGTGTGTATAGTGCCGTGTAGTACCGAAAGGAGTACAGTGCCTGTACTGCCGTGTAGTACTGAGTGGAGGACTGTGTGTATAGTGCCGTGTAGTACCGAGTGGAGTACAATGCATGTACTGTCGTGTATTACCGAGTGGAGTACTGTGTGTATAGTGCGGTGTAGTACCGAGTGGAGTAGAGTGCATGTACTGCCGTGTAGTACCGAGTGGAGTACTGTGTGTATAGTGCCGTGTAGTACCGAGTGGAGTACAGTGCCTGTATTGCCGTGTAGTACCGAGTGGAGTACTGTGTGTATAGTGCCGTGTAGTACCGAGTGGAGTACTGTGTGCATGCTGCCGTGTAGTACTGAGTGGAGTACAGTACCTGTACTGCCGTGTAGTATCGAGTGGAGTACTGTGTGTATAGTGCCGTGTAGTACCGAGTGGAGTACAGTTCCTGTACTGCCGTGTAGTACTGCTTGGAGTACAGTGCCTGTACTGCCGTGTAGTACCGAGTGGAGTACTGTGTGTATAGTGCCGTGTAGTACCGAGTGGAGTACTGTGTGCATACTGCCGTGTAGTACCGAGTGGGGTACAGTGCCTGTACTGCCGTGTAGTACCGAGTGGAGTACAGTGCGTATAGTGCCGTCTAGTACCGAGCGGAATACAGTGTGTATATTGCCGTGTAGTACTGAGTGGAGTGCAGTGCCTGTACTGCCGTGTAGTACCGAGTGGAGTACAGTGCGTATAGTGCCGTCTAGTACCGAGTGGAGTACAGTGTGTATATTGCCGTGTAGTACTGAGTGGAGTACAGTGCCTGTACTGCCGTGTAGTACCGAGTGGAGTACAGTGTGTATAGTGCCGTGTAGTAGCGAGTGGTGTACAGTGTGTATAGTGCAGTGTAGTGCTGAGTCGAGTACAGTGCCTGTACTGCCGTGTAGTACCGAGTGGTTTACTGTGTGTATAGTGCAGTGTAGTGCTGAGTGGAGTACAGTACCTGTACTGCCGTGTAGTACTGAGTATAGTACAGTGCCTGTACTGCCGTGTAGTACCGATTGGTGTACAGTGCCTGTACTGCCGTGTAGTACCGAGTGGAGTACTGTCTGCATACTGCCGTGTAGTACTGAGTGGAGTACAGTACCTGTACTGCCGTGTAGTACCCAGTGGAGTACTGTGTGTATAGTGCCGTGTAGTACCGAGTGGAGTACAGTGCCTGTACTGCCGTGTAGTACTGAGTGGAGTACAGTGCCTGTACTGCCGTGTAGTCCCGAGTGGAGTACAGTGCCTGTACTGCCGTGTAGTAGTGAGTGGAGTACTGTGCCTGTACTGCCGTGTAGTACTGAGTGGAGTACTGTGTGTATAGTGCCGTGTAGTACCGAGTGGAGTACAGTTCCTGTACTGCCGTGTAGTACCGAGTGGGGGACTGTGTGTATACTGCCGTGTAGTACTGAGTGGAGTACAGTGCCTGTACTGCCGTGTAGTAGTGAGTGGGGTACAGTGCCTGTACTGCCGTGTAGTCCCGAGTGGATGACAGTGCCTGTACTGCCGCGTAGTAGTGAGTGGAGTACTTTGCCTGTACTGCCGTGTAGTACTGAGTGGGGTACAGTGCCTGTACTGCCGTGTAGTCCCGAGTGGAGTACAGTGCCTGTACTGCCGTGTAGTACTGAGTGGAGTACTGTATGTATAGTGCCATGTAGTACCGAGTGGAGTACAGTGCCTGTACTGCCGTCTAGTACTGAGTGGAGTACAGTGCATGTACTGCCGTGTAGTCCCGAGCGGAGTACAATGCCTGTACTGCCGTGTAGTACTGAGTGGAGTACTGTGTGTATAGTGCCGTGTAGTACCGAGTGGAGTACTGTGCCTGTACTGCCGTGTAGTACTGAGTGGAGTACAGTGCCTGTACTGCCGTGTAGTCCCGAGTGGAGTACAGTGCTTGTTCTGCCGTGTAGTACTGATTGGAGTACAGTGCTTGTACTGCCGTGTAGTACCGAGTGGAGTACAGTGCTTGTACTGCCGTGTAGTACTGAGTGAAGTACAATGCCTGTACTGCCGTGTAGTGCCGAGTGGAGTACTGTGTGTATAGTGCAGTGTAGTACTGAGTGGAGTACAGTGCATGTACTGCCGTGTAGTACCGTGTGGAGTACAGTGCCTGTACTGCCGTGTAGTCCCGTGTGGAGTACTGTGTGCATACTGTCGTGTAGTACTGAGTGGAGTACAGTGCCTGTACTGCCGTGAAGTACCGAGTGGAGTACAGTGCCTGTACTGCCGTGTAGTCCCGAGTGGAGTACTGTGTGTATAGTGCAGTGTAGTACTGAGTGGAGTACTGTGTGTATAGTACCGTGTAGTACTGAGTGGAGTACAGTGCATGTACTGCCGTGTAGTAGTGAGTGGAGTACTGTGCCTGTAATGCCGTGTAGTACTGAGTGGAGTACTGTGTGTATAGTGCCGTGTAGTACCGGGTGGAGTACTGTGTGTATAGTGCAGTGTAGTACTGAGTGGAGTACTGTGTGTATAGTACCGTGTAGTACTGAGTGGAGTACAGTGCTTGTACTGCCGTGTAGTACTGAGTGAAGTACAATGCCTGTACTGCCGTGTAGTCCCGAGTGGAGTACTGTGTGTATAGTGCAGTGTAGTACTGAGTGGAGTACTCTGTGTATATTACCGTGTAGTACTGAGTGGAGTACAGTGCATGTACTGCCGTGTAGTAGTGAGTGGAGTACTGTGCCTGTAATGCCGTGTAGTACTGAGTGGAGTACTGTGTGTATAGTGGCTTGTAGTACCGAGTGGAGTACAGTGCCTGTATTGCCGTGTAGCAAAGAGTGGAGTACTGTGTGTACAGTGCCGTGTTGTACCGATTGGAGTACTGTGTGCATACTGCCGTGTAGTACCGAGTGGAGTACAGTGCATGTACTGCCGTGTAGTAGTGAATGGAGTACTGTGCCTGTAATGCCGTGTAGTACTGAGTGGAGTACTGTGTGTATAGTGCCGTGTAGTACTGATTGGAGTACAGTGCCTGTACTGCCGTGTAGTACTGAGTAAAGTACACAGCCTGTACTGCCGTGGAGTCCCGAGTGGAGTACAGTGCTGTACTGCCGTGTAGTACTGATTGGAGTACTGTCTGTATAGTGCCGTGTAGTACCGAGTGGAGTACAGTGCCTGTACTGGCGTGTAGTACTGAGTGGAGTACAGTGCCTGTACCGCTGTGTAGTACTGAGTGGAGTACAGTGCCTGTACTGCCGTGTAGTACTGATTGGAGTACAGTGCCTGTACTGCCGTGTAGTACTGAGTGGAGTACAGTGCCTGTACTGCCGTGTAGTACTGGGTGGAGTACAGTGCCTGTACTGCCGTGTAGTCCCGAGTGGAGTACTGTGTGTAAAGTCCGTGTAGTACCGAGTGGAGTACAGTGCCTGTACTGCGGTGTAGTACTGAGTGGAGTACAGTGCCTGTACTGCCGTGTAGTACTAAGTGGAGTACAGTGACTGTACTGCCGCGTAGTCCCGAGTGGAGTACAGTGCCTGTACTGCCGTGTAGTATTGAGTGGAGTACAGTGCCTGTACTGCAGTGTAGTCCCGAATGGAGTACTGTGTGTATAGTGCCGTGTAGTACCGAAAGGAGTACAGTGCCTGTACTGCCGTGTAGTACTGAGTGGAGTACTGTGTGTATAGTGCCGTGTAGTACCGAGTGGACTACAGTGCCTGTACTGCCGTGTAGTACTGAGTGGAGTACAGTGCCTGTACTGCCGTGTAGTACTGAGTGGAGTACTTTTTTTATAATGCCGTGTAGTACCGAGTGGAGTACAGTGCCTGTACTGCCGTGTAGCCCCGAGTGGAGTACAGTGCATGTACTGCCGTGTAGTACCGAGTGGAGTACTGTGTGCATACTGCCGTGGAGTACTGAGTGGAGTACAGTGCCTGTACTGCCGTGTAGTCCCGAGTGGAGTACAGTGCCTGTACTGCCGTGTAGTAGTGAGTGGAGTACTGTGCCTGTACTGCCGTGTAGTACTGAGTGGAGTACTGTGTGTATAGTGCCGTGTAGTACCGAGTGGAGTACAGTGCCTGTACTGCCGTGTAGTACCGAGTGGGGGACGGTGTGTATACTGCCGTGTAGTGCTAAGTGGAGTACAGTGCCTGTACTCCGTGTAGTAGTGAGTGGGGTACAGTGCCTGTACTGCCGTGTAGTCCCGAGTGGAGTACAGTGCCTGTACTGCCGTGTAGTAGTGAGTGGAGTACAGTGCCTGTACTACCGTGTAGTACTGAGTGGGGTACAGTGCCTGTACTGCCGTGTAGTCCCGAGTGGAGTACAGTGCCTGTACTGCCGTGTAGTACTGAGTGGAGTACTGTACGTATAGTGCCGTGTAGTACCGAGTGGAGTACAGTGCCTGTACTGCCGTCTAGTACTGAGTGGAGTACAGTGCCTGTACTGTCGTGTAGTCCCGAGTGGAGTACAATGCCTGTACTGCCGTGTAGTACCGAGTGGAGTACTGTGTGTATAGTGCCGTGTAGTGCCGAGTGGAGTACTGTGCCTGTACTGCAGTGTAGTACTGAGTGGAGTACAGTGCCTGTACTGCCGTGTAGTCCCGAGTGGAGTACAGTGCTTGTTCTGCCGTGTAGTACTGATTGGAGTACAGTGCCTGTACTGCCGTGTAGTACCGATTGGAGTACTGTGTGCATGCTGCCGTCTAGTACTGAGTGGAGTACAGTGCCTGTACTGCCGTGTAGTACTGGGTGGAGTACAGTGATTGTACTGCCGTGTAGTACCGAGTGGTGTACTGTGTGTATAGTGCCGTGTGGTACCGAGTGGAGTACCATGCCTGTACTGCCGTGTAGTACCGAGTGGAGTACTGTGTGTATAGTGCCGTGTAGTACCGAGAGGAGTACAGTGCCTGTACTGCGTGTAGTACCGAGTGGAGTACAGTGACTGCACTGCGTGTAGTACCGAGTGGAGTACAGTGTGTATAGTACCGTTTAGTACCGAGTGGAGTACTGTGTGTATAGTACCGTGTTGTACTGAGTGGAGTACAGTGCCTGTACTGCCGTGTAGTACCGATTGGAGTACTGTGTGCATGCTGCCGTCTAGTACTGAGTGGAGTACAGTGCCTGTACTGCCGTGTAGTACTGGGTGGAGTACAGTGATTGTACTGCCGTGTAGTACCGAGTGGTGTACTGTGTGTATAGTGCCGTGTGGTACCGAGTGGAGTACCATGCCTGTACTGCCGTGTAGTACCGAGTGGAGTACTGTGTGTATAGTGCCGTGTAGTACCGAGAGGAGTACAGTGCCTGTACTGCGTGTAGTACCGAGTGGAGTACAGTGACTGCACTGCGTGTAGTACCGAGTGGAGTACAGTGTGTATAGTACCGTTTAGTACCGAGTGGAGTACAGTGTGTATAGTGCCGTGCAGTACTGAGTGGAGTACAGTGCCTGTACTGCCGTGCAGTACCGAGTGGAGTACAGTGTGTATAGTGCCGTGTTGTACTGAGTGGAGTACAGTGACTCTAGTGCCGTGTAGTACTGAGTGGGGTACAGTTTCTGTACTGCCGTGTAGTACAGAGTGGGGGACTCTGTGTATACTGCCGTGTAGTACTGAGTATAGTACAGTGCCTGTACTGCCGTGTAGTACCGAGTGGATTACTGTGTTCATATTGCGGTGTAGTACTGAGTGGAGTACATTACCTGTACTGCCGTGTAGTACTGAGTGGGGGACTGTGTGTATACTGGCTTGTAATACTGAGTGGAGTACAGTGCTTGTACTGCCGTGTAGTACCGAGTGGGGGACTGTGTGTATAATGCCGTGTAGTACTGAGTGAAGTACAGTGGCTGTACTGCCGTGTAGTACCGAGTGGGGGACTGTGTGTATACTGCCGTGTAGTACTGAGTGGAATACTGTGTGTATAGTGCATTGTAGTGCTGAGTGGAGTACAGTGCCTGTACTGCCGTGTAGTACCGAGTGGAGTACCGTGTGTATAGTGCAGTGTAGTGCTGAGTGGAGTACTGTAACTGTCATGCCGTGTAGTACTGAGTACAGTACAGTGCCTGTACTGCCGTGTAGTACCGAGTGGGGGACTGTGTGTATACTGCCGTGTAGTATTGAGTGGAGTACAGTACCTGTACTGCCCAGTAGTCCCGAGTGGAGTACGGTGTGTATAGTGCAGTGTAGTGCTGAGTGGAGTATAGTACCTGTACCGCCGTGTAGTACCGAGTGGGGGACTGTGTGTATACTGCCGTGTAGTACTGAGTGGAGTACAGTCCCTGTACTGCCGTGTAGTACCGAGTGGGGGACTGTGTGTATACTGCCGTGTAGTACTGAGTGGAGTACAGTGCCTGTACTGACGTGTAGTCTCGTGTGGAGTACTGTGTGCATACTGCCGTGTAGTACTGATTGGAGTACAGTCCCTGTACTGCGGAGTATTCCCGAGTGGTGTACAGTATGTATAGTGCAGTGTACTACTGAGTGGAGTAATGTGTGTATAGTGCAGTGTAGTACTGAGTGGAGTACAGTGCCTGTACTGCCCTGTAGTACCGAGTGGACTACTGTGTGTATAGTGCCGTGTAGTACCGAGTGGAGTACAGTGCATGTACTGCCGTGTATTACCGAGTGGAGTACTGTGTGCATAGTACCGTGTAGTACCGAGTGGAGTACTGTGTGCATACTGCCGTGTAGTACTGAGTGGAATACAGTGCCTGTACTGCCCTGTAGTACCGAGTGGAGTACTGTGTGTATAGTGCCGTGTAGTACCGAGTGGAGTACAGTGCATGTACTGCCGTGTATTACCGAGTGGAGTACTGTGTGTATAGTGCCGTGTAGTACCGAGTGGAGTACAGTGCCTATATTGCCGTGTAGTACCCAGTGGTGTACTGTGTGTATAGTGCCGTGTAGTACCGAGTGGAGTTCTGTGTGCATACTGCCGTGTAGTACTGAGTGGAGTACAGTACCTGTACTGCCGTGTAGTACCGAGTGGAGTACTGTGTGTATAGTGCCGTGTAGTACCGAGTGGAGTACAGTGCCTATACTGCCGTGTAGTACTGAGTGGAGTACAGTGCCTGTACTGCCGTGTAGTCCCGAGTGGAGTACAGTGCATGTACTGCCGTGTAGTAGTGAGTGGAGTACTGTGCCTGTAATGCCGTGTAGTACTGACTGGAGTACTGTGTGTATAGTGGCGTGTAGTACGGGGTGAAGTACATTGGGTGTACTGCCGTGTAGTACGGAGTGGGGTACAGTGCCTGTACTGCCGTGTAGTACTGAGTGGAGTACACTGCCTGTACTGCCGTGGAGTCCCGAGTGGAGTACAATGCCTGTACTGCCGTGTAGTACTGAGTGGAGTACTGTCTGTATAGTGCCGTGTAGTACCGAGTGGAGTACAGTGCCTGTACTGGCGTGTAGTACTGAGTGGAGTACAGTGCCTGTACTGCCGTGTAGTACTGAGTGGAGTACATTGCCTGTACTGCCGTTTAGTACTGAGTGGAGTACAGTACCTGTACTGCCGTGTAGTACCGAGTGGAGTACTGTGTGTATAGTGCCGTGTAGTACCGAGTGGAGTACAGTGCCTATACTGCCGTGTAGTACTGAGTGGAGTACAGTGCCTGTACTGCCGTGTAGTACTGAGTGGAGTACATTGCCTGTACTGCCGTTTTAGTACTGAGTGGAGTACAGTACCTGTACTGCCGTGTAGTACCGAGTGGAGTACTGTGTGTATAGTGCCGTGTAGTACCGAGTGCAGTACAGTGCCTATACTGCCGTGTAGTACTGAGTGGAGTACAGTGCCTGTACTGCCGTGTAGTCCCGAGTGGAGTACAGTGCATGTACTGCCGTGTAGTAGTGAGTGGAGTACTGTGCCTGTAATGCCGTGTAGTACTGACTGGAGTACTGTGTGTATAGTGCCGTGTAGTACCGGGTGAAGTACATTGGGTGTACTGCCGTGTAGTACGGAGTGGGGTACAGTGCCTGCACTGCCGTGTAGTACTGAGTGGAGTACACTGGCTGTACTGCCGTGGAGTCCCGAGTGGAGTATAGTGCCTGTACTGCCGTGTAGTACTGAGTGGAGTACTGTATGTATAGTGCCGTGTAGTACCGAGTGGAGTACAGTGCGTGTACTGCCGTCTAGTACTGAGTGGAGTACAGTGCCTGTACTGCCGTGTGGTCCCGAGCGGAGTACAATGCCTGTACTGCCGTGTAGTACTGAGTGGACTACAGTGCCTGTACTGCCGCGTAGTCCCGAATGGAGTACTGTGTGTATAGTGCCGTGTAGTACCGAGTGGAGTACAGTGCCTGTACTGCCGTGTAGTACTGAGTGGAGTACAGTGCCTAAACTGCCGTGTGATCCGGAGTGGAGTACAGTGCCTATACTGCCGTGTAGTCCCGAGTGGAGTACTGTGTGTATAGTGCCGTGTATTACCGAGTGGAGTACATTGCCTGTACTGCCGTGTAGTACTAAGTGGAGTACAGTGCCTGTACTGCCGTGTAGTCCCGAGTGGAGTACGGTGTGTATAGTGCAGAGTAGTACTGAGTGGTGTACAGTACCTGTACTGCCGTGTAGTACTGAGTGGAGTACAGTGCCTCTACTGCCGTGTAGTACTGGGTGGAGTACAGTGCCTGTTCTGCCGTATAGTACCGAGTGGGGGACTGTGTGTAAACTGCCGTGTAGTACCGAGTGGAGTACAGTGCCTGTACTGCAGTGTAGTACCGAGTGGAATACTGTGTGTATAGTGCCGTGTAGTACCGAGTGGAGTACTGTGTGCATAATGCCGTGTAGTACTGAGTGCAGTACAGTGCCTGTACTGCCGTGTAGTACCGAGTGGAGTACTCTGTGTGTAGTGCCGTGTAGTACCGAGTGGAGTACGGTGCATGTACTGCCGTGTAGTACCGAGTGGAGTACTGTGTGTATAGTGCGGTGTAGTACCGTGTGGAGTACAGTGCATGTACTGCCGTGTAGTAACGAGTGGAGTACTGTGTGTACAGTGCCGTGTAGTACTGAGTGGAGTACTGTGTGCATACTGCCGTGTAGTACTGAGTGGAGTACAGTACCTGTACTGCCGTGTAGTACCGAGTGGAGTACTGTGTGTATAGTGCCGTGTAGTACCGAGTGGAGTACAGTGCCTGCACTGACGTGTAGGACTGAGTAGAGTACAGTGCCTGTACTGCCCTGTAGTACTGAGTGGAGTACTGTGTGTGTAGTGCCGTGTAGTACCGAGTGGAGTACAGTGCCTGTACTGCCGTGTAGTTCTGATTGGAGTACAGTGCCTGTACTGCAGTGTAGTAGCGAGTGGAGTACAGTGCTTATACTGCCGTGTAGTACTGAGTGGGCTATAGTGCCTGTACTGCCGTGTAGTGCCGAGTGGAATACTGTGTGTATAGTTTAGTGTAGTACTGAGTGGAGTACAGTGCATGTACTGCCGTGTAGTCCCGAGTGGAGTACTGTGTGTATAGTGCAGTGTAGTGCTGAGTGGAGTACAGTGCCTGTACTGCCGTGTAGTACCGAGTGGAGTACAGTGCCTGTACTGCCGTGTAGTCCCGAGTGGAGTACTGTGTGCATAATGCCGTGTAGTACTGAGTGGAGTACAGTGCCTGTACTGCCGTGTAGTACCGAGTGGAGTACTGTGTGTATAGTGCCGTGTAGTACCGAGTGGATTACAGTGCCTGTACTGCGTGTAGTACCGAGTGGAGTACAGTGTGAATAGTGCCGTGTAGTACCGAGTGGAGTACAGTGCCTGTACTGCCGTGTAGTACCGAGTGGAGTACAGTGTGTATAGTGCCGTCTAGTACCGAGTGGAGTACAGTGTGTATAGTGCCGTGTAGTACTGAGTGGAGTACAGTGCCTGTACTGCCGTGTAGTACCGAGTGGGGTACAGTGTGTATAGTGCCGAGTAGTACCGAGTGAAGTACAGTGCCTGTACTGCCGTGTAGTACTGAGTGGAGTACATTGCCTGTACTGCCGTGTAGTACCGAGTGGGGGAATGTGTGTATACTGCCGTGTAGTGCTGAGTGGAGTACAGTGCCTGTACTGCCGTGTAGAAAACCGAGTGGGGGACGGTGTGTATACTGCCGTGTAGTACTGAGTGGAGTACTGTGTGTATAGTGCCGTGTAGTACCGAGTGGAGTACAGTGCCTGTACTGCCGTGTAGTACTGAGTGGAGTACAGTGCCTGTACTGCCGTGTAGTCCCGAGTGGAGTACAGTGCCTGTACTACCGTGTAGTAGTGAGTGGAGTACTGTGCCTGTACTGCCGTGTAGTACTGAGTGGAGTACTGTGTGTATAGTGCCGTGTAGTACCGAGTGGAGTACAGTTCCTGTACTGCCGTGTAGTACCGAGTGGGGGACTGTGTGTATACTGCCGTGTAGTACTGAGTGGAGTACATTGCCTGTACTGCCGTGTAGTAGTGAGTGGGGTACAGTGCCTGTACTGCCGTGTAGTCCCGAGTGGAGTACAGTGCCTGTACTGCCGTGTAGTAGTGAGTGGAGTACAGTGCCTGTACTGCCGTGTAGTACTGAGTGGGGTACAGTGCCTGTACTGCCGTGTAGTCCCGAGTGGAGTACAGTGCCTGTACTGCCGTGTAGTACTGAGTGGAGTACTGTACGTATAGTGCCATGTAGTACCGAGTGGAGTACAGTGCCTGTACTGCCGTCTAGTACTGAGTGGAGTACAGTGCATGTACTGCCGTGTAGTCCCGAGCGGAGTACAATGCCTGTACTGCCGTGTAGTACTGAGTGGAGTACTGTGTGTATAGTGCCGTGTAGTACCGAGTGGAGTACTGTGCCTGTACTGCCGTGTAGTACTGAGTGGAGTACAGTGCCTGTACTGCCGTGTAGTCCCGAGTGGAGTACAGTGCTTGTTCTGCCGTGTAGTACTGATTGGAGTACAGTGCTTGTACTGCCGTGTAGTACCGAGTGGAGTACAGTGCTTGTACTGCCGTGTAGTACTGAGTGAAGTACAATGCCTGTACTGCCGTGTAGTGCCGAGTGGAGTACTGTGTGTATAGTGCAGTGTAGTACTGAGTGGAGTACAGTGCATGTACTGCCGTGTAGTACCGTGTGGAGTACAGTGCCTGTACTGCCGTGTAGTCCCGTGTGGAGTACTGTGTGCATACTGTCGTGTAGTACTGAGTGGAGTACAGTGCCTGTACTGCCGTGAAGTACCGAGTGGAGTACAGTGCCTGTACTGCCGTGTAGTCCAGAGTGGAGTACTGTGTGTATAGTGCAGTGTAGTACTGAGTGGAGTACTGTGTGTATAGTACCGTGTAGTACTGAGTGGAGTACAGTGCATGTACTGCCGTGTAGTAGTGAGTGGAGTACTGTGCCTGTAATGCCGTGTAGTACCGAGTGGAGTACTGTGTGTATAGTGCCGTGTAGTACCGGGTGGAGTACTGTGTGTATAGTGCAGTGTAGTACTGAGTGGAGTACTGTGTGTATAGTACCGTGTAGTACTGAGTGGAGTACAGTGCTTGTACTGCCGTGTAGTACTGAGTGAAGTACAATGCCTGTACTGCCGTGTAGTCCCGAGTGGAGTACTGTGTGTATAGTGCAGTGTAGTACTGAGTGGAGTACTGTGTGTATAGTACCGTGTAGTACTGAGTGGAGTACAGTGCATGTACTGCCGTGTAGTAGTGAGTGGAGTACTGTGCCTGTAATGCCGTGTAGTACTGAGTGGAGTACTGTGTGTATAGTGCCTTGTAGTACCGAGTGGAGTACAGTGCCCGTATTGCCGTGTAGCAAAGAGTGGAGTACTGTGTGTACAGTGCCGTGTAGTACCGATTGGAGTACTGTGTGCATACTGCCGTGTACTACCGAGTGGAGTACAGTGCATGTACTGCCGTGTAGTAGTGAGTGGAGTACTGTGCCTGTAATGCCGTGTAGTACTGAGTGGAGTACTGTGTGTATAGTGCCGTGTAGTACCGGGTGGAGTACATTTGGTGTACTGCCGTGTAGTACTGAGTGGGGTACAGTGCCTGTACTGCCGTGTAGTACTGAGTAAAGTACACAGCCTGTACTGCCGTGGAGTCCCGAGTGGAGTACACTGCTGTACTGCCGTGTAGTACTGATTGGAGTACTGTCTGTATAGTGCCGTGTAGTACCGAGTGGAGTACAGTGCCTGTACTGGCGTGTAGTACTGAGTGGAGTACAGTGCCTGTACCGCTGTGTAGTACTGAGTGGAGTACAGTGCCTGTACTGCCGTGTAGTACTGATTGGAGTACAGTGCCTGTACTGCCGTGTAGTACTGAGTGGAGTACAGTGCCTGTACTGCCGTGTAGTACTGGGTGGAGTACAGTGCCTGTACTGCCGTGTAGTCCCGAGTGGAGTACAGGGCATGTACTGCCGTGTAGTACCGAGTGGAGTACTGTGTGCATACTGCCGTGGAGTACTGAGTGGAGTACAGTGCCTGTACTGCCGTGTAGTCCCGAGTGGAGTACAGTGCCTGTACTGCCGTGTAGTAGTGAGTGGAGTACTGTGCCTGTACTGCCGTGTAGTACTGAGTGGAGTACTGTGTGTATAGTGCCGTGTAGTACCGAGTGGAGTACAGTGCCTGTACTGCCGTGTAGTACCGAGTGGGGGACGGTGTGTATACTGCCGTGTAGTGCTAAGTGGAGTACAGTGCCTGTACTCCGTGTAGTAGTGAGTGGGGTACAGTGCCTGTACTGCCGTGTAGTCCCGAGTGGAGTACAGTGCCTGTACTGCCGTGTAGTAGTGAGTGGAGTACAGTGCCTGTACTACCGTGTAGTACTGAGTGGGGTACAGTGCCTGTACTGCCGTGTAGTCCCGAGTGGAGTACAGTGCCTGTACTGCCGTGTAGTACTGAGTGGAGTACAGTGCCTGTACTGCCGTGTAGTACTAAGTGGAGTACAGTGACTGTACTGCCGCGTTGTCCCGAGTGGAGTACAGTGCCTGTACTGCCGTTCAGTATTGAGTGGAGTACAGTGCCTGTACTGCAGTGTAGTCCCGAAAGGAGTACTGTGTGTATAGTGCCGTGTAGTACCGAAAGGAGTACAGTGCCTGTACTGCCGTGTAGTACTGAGTGGAGTACTGTGTGTATAGTGCCGTGTAGTACCGAGTGGACTACAGTGCCTGTACTGCCGTGTAGTACTGAGTGGAGTACAGTGCCTGTACTGCCGTGTAGTACTGAGTGGAGTACTTTTTTTTTAATGCCGTGTAGTACCGAGTGGAGTACAGTGCCTGTACTGCCGTGTAGTCCCGAGTGGAGTACAGTGCATGTACTGCCGTGTAGTACCGAGTGGAGTACTGTGTGCATACTGCCGTGGAGTACTGAGTGGAGTACAGTGCCTGTACTGCCGTGTAGTCCCGAGTGGAGTACAGTGCCTGTACTGCCGTGTAGTAGTGAGTGGAGTACTGTGCCTGTACTGCCGTGTAGTACTGAGTGGAGTACTGTGTGTATAGTGCCGTGTAGTACCGAGTGGAGTACAGTGCCTGTACTGCCGTGTAGTACCGAGTGGGGGACGGTGTGTATACTGCCGTGTAGTGCTAAGTGGAGTACAGTGCCTGTACTCCGTGTAGTAGTGAGTGGGGTACAGTGCCTGTACTGCCGTGTAGTCCCGAGTGGAGTACAGTGTCTGTACTGCCGTGTAGTAGTGAGTGGAGTACAGTGCCTGTACTACCGTGTAGTACTGAGTGGGGTACAGTGCCTGTACTGCCGTGTAGTCCCGAGTGGAGTACAGTGCCTGTACTGCCGTGTAGTACTGAGTGGAGTACTGTATGTATAGTGCCGTGTAGTACCGAGTGGAGTACAGTGCCTGTACTGCCGTCTAGTACTGAGTGGAGTACAGTGCCTGTACTGTCGTGTAGTCCCGAGTGGAGTACAATGCCTGTACTGCCGTGTAGTACTGAGTGGAGTACTGTGTGTATAGTGCCGTGTAGTACCGAGTGGAGTACTGTGCCTGTACTGCAGTGTAGTACTGAGTGGAGTACAGTGCCTGTACTGCCGTGTAATCCCGAGTGGAGTACAGTGCTTGTTCTGCCGTGTAGTACTGATTGGAGTACAGTGCCTGTACTGCCGTGTAGTACCGAGTGGAGTACAGTGCTTGTACTGCCGTGTAGTACTGAGTGAAGTACAATGCCTGTACTGCCGTGTAGTGCCGAGTGGAGTACTGTGTGTATAGTGCAGTGTAGTACTGAGTGGAGTACAATGCATGTACTGCCGTGTAGTACCGTGTGGAGTACAGTGCCTGTACTGCCGTGTAGTCCCGTGTGGAGTACTGTGTGCATACTGCCGTGTAGTACTGAGTGGAGTACAGTGCCTGTACTGCCGTGTAGTACGGAGTGGAGTAGAGTGCCTGTACTGCCGTGTAGTCCCGAGTGGAGTACTGTGAGTATAGTGCAGTGTAGTACTGAGTGGAGTACTGTGTGTATAGTACCGTGTAGTACTGAGTGGAGTACAGTGCCTGTACTGCCGTGTAGTACCGATTGGAGTACTGTGTCCATGCTGCCGTCTAGTACTGAGTGGAGTACAGTGCCTGTACTGCCGTGTAGTACTGGGTGGAGTACAGTGATTGTACTGGCGTGTAGTACCGAGTGGTGTACTGTGTGTATAGTGCCGTGTGGTACCGAGTGGAGTACCATGCCTGTACTGCCGTGTAGTACCGAGTGGAGTACTGTGTGTATAGTGCCGTGTAGTACCGAGAGGAGTACAGTGCCTGTACTGCGTGTAGTACCGAGTGGAGTACAGTGACTGCACTGCGTGTTGTACCGAGTGGAGTACAGTGTGTATAGTACCGTCTAGTACCGAGTGGAGTACAGTGTGTAAAGTGCCGTGCAGTACTGAGTGGAGTACAGTGCCTGTACTGCCGTGCAGTACCGAGTGGAGTACAGTGTGTATAGTGCCGTGTTGTACTGAGTGGAGTACAGTGACTCTAGTGCCGTGTAGTACTGAGTGGGGTACAGTTTCTGTACTGCCGTGTAGTCTCGAGTGGAGTACTGTGTGCATACTGCCGTGTAGTACTGATTGGAGTACAGTCCCTGTACTGCCGTGTAGTCCCGAGTGGAGTACTGTGTGTATAGTGCCGTGTAGTACCGAAAGGAGTACAGTGCCTGTATTGCCGTGTAGTGCTGAGTGGACTACAGTGCCTGTACTGCCGTGTAGTCCCGAATGGAGTTCTGTGTGTATAGTGTCGTGTAGTACCGAGTGGAGTACAGTGCCTATACTGCCGTGTAGTACTGAGTGGAGTACAGTCCCTGTACTGCCGTGTAGTACCGAGTGGGGGACTGTGTGTATACTGCCGTGTAGTACTGAGTGGAGTACAGTGCCTGTACTGCCGTGTAGTCTCGAGTGGAGTACTGTGTGCATACTGCCGTGTAGTACTGATTGGAGTACAGTCCCTGTACTGCGGAGTATTCCCGAGTGGTGTACAGTATGTATAGTGCAGTGTACTACTGAGTGGAGTACTGTGTGTATAGTGCAGTGTAGTACTGAGTGGAGTACAGTGCCTGTACTGCCCTGTAGTACCGAGTGGAGTACTGTGTGTATAGTGCCGTGTAGTACCGAGTGGAGTACAGTGCATGTACTGCCGTGTATTACCGAGTGGAGTACTGTGTGCATAGTACCGTGTAGTACCGAGTGGAGTACTGTGTGCATACTGCCGTGTAGTACTGAGTGGAATACAGTGCCTGTACTGCCCTGTAGTACCGAGTGGAGTACTGTGTGTATAGTGCCGTGTAGTACCGAGTGGAGTACAGTGCATGTACTGCCGTGTATTACCGAGTGGAGTACTGTGTGTATAGTGCCGTGTAGTACCGAGTGGAGTACAGTGCCTATATTGCCGTGTAGTACCCAGTGGTGAACTGTGTGTATAGTGCCGTGTAGTACCGAGTGGAGTTCTGTGTGCATACTGCCGTGTAGTACTGAGTGGAGTACAGTACCTGTACTGCCGTGTAGTACCGAGTGGAGTACTGTGTGTATAGTGCCGTGTAGTACCGAGTGGAGTACAGTGCCTAAACTGCCGTGTAGTACTGAGTGGAGTACAGTGCCTGTACTGCCGTGTAGCCCCGAGTGGAGTACAGTGCATGTACTGCCGTGTAGTAGTGAGTGGAGTACTGTGCCTGTAATGCCGTGTAGTACTGACTGGAGTACTGTGTGTATAGTGGCGTGTAGTACGGGGTGAAGTACATTGGGTGTACTGCCGTGTAGTACGGAGTGGGGTACAGTGCCTGTACTGCCGTGTAGTACTGAGTGGAGTACACTGCCTGTACTGCCGTGGAGTCCCGAGTGGAGTACAATGCCTGTACTGCCGTGTAGTACTGAGTGGAGTACTGTCTGTATAGTGCCGTGTAGTACCGAGTGGAGTACAGTGCCTGTACTGGCGTGTAGTACTGAGTGGAGTACAGTGCCTGTACTGCCGTGTAGTACTGAGTGGAGTACATTGCCTGTACTGCCGTTTAGTACTGATTGGAGTACAGTGCCTGTACTGCCGTGTAGTACTGAGTGGAGTACAGTGCCTGTATTGCCGTGTAGTACTGAGTGGAGTACAGTGCCTGCACTGCCGTGTAGTACTGAGTGGAGTACAGTTCCTGTACTGCCGTGTAGTCCCGAGTGGAGTACTGTGTGTATAGTGCCGTGTAGTACCGAAAGGAGTACAGTGCCTGTATTGCCGTGTAGTGCTGAGTGGACTACAGTGCCTGTACTGCCGTGTAGTCCCGAATGGAGTTCTGTGTGTATAGTGCCGTGTAGTACCGAGTGGAGTACAGTGCCTGTACTGCCGTGTAGTACTGAGTGGAGTACAGTGCCTAAACTGCCGTGTAGTCCGGAGTGGAGTTCTGTGTGTATAGTGCCGTGTAGTACCGAGTGGAGTACAGTGCCTGTACTGCCGTGTAGTCCCGAGTGGAGTACTGTGTGTATAGTGCCGTGAACTACCGAGTGGAGTACATTGCCTGTACTGCCGTGTAGTACTAAGTGGAGTACAGTGCCTAAACTGCCGTGTAGTCCGGAGTGGAGTACAGTGCCTGTACTGCCGTGTAGTCCCGAGTGGAGTACTGTGTGTATAGTGCCGTGAACTACCGAGTGGAGTACATTGCCTGTACTGCCGTGTAGTACTGAGTGGAGTACTGTGTGTATAGTGCCGTGTAGTTCCGAGTGGAGTACAGTGCCTGTATTGCCGTGTAGTGCTGAGTGGACTACAGTGCCTGTGCTGCCGTGTAGTCCCGAATGGAGTTCTGTGTGTATAGTGCCGTGTAGTACCGAGTGGAGTACAGTGCGTGTACTGCCGTGTAGTACTGAGTGGAGTACAGTGCCTAAACTGCCGTGTAGTCCGGAGTGGAGTACAGTGCCTGTACTGCCGTGTAGTCCCGAGTGGAGTACTGTGTGTATAGTGCCGTGAACTACCGAGTGGAGTACATTGCCTGTACTGCCGTGTAGTACTAAGTGGAGTACAGTGCCTGTACTGCCGTGTAGTCCCGAGTGGAGTACTGTGTGTATAGTGCAGAATAGTACTGAGTGGTGTATAGTACCTGTACTGCCGTGTAGTACTGAGTGGAGTACAGTGCCTCTACTGCCGTGTAGTACTGGGTGGAGTACAGTGCCTGTTCTGCCGTATAGTACCGAGTGGGGGACTGTGTGTAAACTGCCGTGTAGTACCGAGTGGAGTACAGTGCCTGTACTGCCGTGTAGTACCGAGTGGAATACTGTGTGTATAGTGCCGTGTAGTACCGAGTGGAGTACTGTGTGCATAATGCCGTGTAGTACTGAGTGGAGTACAGTGCCTGAACTGCCGTGTAGTACCGAGTGGAGTACTCTGTGTATAGTGCCGTGTAGTACCGAGTGGAGTACGGTGCATGTACTGCCGTGTAGTACCGAGTGGAGTACTGTGTGTATAGTGCGGTGTAGTACCGTGTGGAGTACAGTGCATGTACTGCCGTGTAGTAACGAGTGGAGTACTGTGTGTATAGTGCCGTGTAGTACCGAGTGGAGTACAGTGCCTGTATTGCCGTGTAGCAAAGAGTGGAGTACTGTGTGTACAGTGCCGTGTAGTACCGAGTGGAGTACTGTGTGCATACTGCCGTGTAGTATTGAGTGGAGTACAGTACCTGTACTGCCGTGTAGTACCGAGTGGAGTACTGTGTGTATAGTGCCGTGTAGTACCGAGTGGAGTACAGTGCCTGCACTGCCGTGTAGTACTGAGTGGAGTACAGTGCCTGTACTGCCGTGTAGTACTGAGTGGAGTACAGTGCCTGTACTGCCGTGTAGTACTGAGTGGAGTACAGTGCCTGTACTGCCGTGTAGTCCCGAGTGGAGTACTGTGTGTATAGTGCCGTGTAGTACCGAAAGGAGTACAGTGCCTGTATTGCCGTGTAGTGCTGAGTGGACTACAGTGCCTGTACTGCCGTGTAGTCCCGAATGGAGTTCTGTGTGTATAGTGCCGTGTAGTACTGAGTGGGGTACAGTTTTTGTACTGCCGTGTAGTACAGAGTGGGGGACTCTGTGTATACTGCCGTGTAGTACTGAGTATAGTACAGTGCCTGTACTGCCGTGTAGTTCCGAGTGGATTACAGTGTTCATACTGCCGTGTAGTACTGAGTGGAGTACAGTACCTGTACTGCCGTGTAGTACTGAGTGGGGGACTGTGTGTATACTGCTGTGTAATACTGAGTGGAGTACAGTGCTTGTACTGCCGTGTAGTACCGAGTGGGGGACTGTGTGTATACTGCCGTGTAGTCCCGAGCGGAGTACAATGCCTGTACTGCCGTGTAGTACTGAGTGGAGTACTGTGTGTATAGTGCCGTGTAGTACCGAGTGGAGTACTGTGCCTGTACTGCCGTGTAGTACTGAGTGGAGTACAGTGCCTGTACTGCCGTGTAGTCCCGAGTGGAGTACAGTGCTTGTTCTGCCGTGTAGTACTGATTGGAGTACAGTGCTTGTACTGCCGTGGAGTACCGAGTGGAGTACAGTGCTTGTACTGCCGTGTAGTACTGAGTGAAGTACAATGCCTGTACTGACGTGTAGTGCCGAGTGGAGTACTGTGTGTATAGTGCAGTGTAGTACTGAGTGGAGTACAGTGCATGTACTGCCGTGTAGTACCGTGTGGAGTACAGTGCCTGTACTGCCGTGTAGTCCCGTGTGGAGTACTGTGTGCATACTGTCGTGTAGTACTGAGTGGAGTACAGTGCCTGTACTGCCGTGAAATACCGAGTGGAGTACAGTGCCTGTACTGCCGTGTAGTCCCGAGTGGAGTACTGTGTGTATAGTGCAGTGTAGTACTGAGTGGAGTACTGTGTGTAGAGTACCGTGTAGTACTGAGTGGAGTACAGTGCATGTACTGCCGTGTAGTAGTGAGTGGAGTACTGTGCCTGTAATGCCGTGTAGTACTGAGTGGAGTACTGTGTGTATAGTGCCGTGTAGTACCGGGTGGAGTACTGTGTGTATAGTGCAGTGTAGTACTGAGTGGAGTACTGTGTGTATAGTACCGTGTAGTACTGAGTGGAGTACAGTGCTTGTACTGCCGTGTAGTACTGAGTGAAGTACAATGCCTGTACTGCCGTGTAGTCCCGAGTGGAGTACTGTGTGTATAGTGCAGTGTAGTACTGAGTGGAGTACTGTGTGTATAGTACCGTGTAGTACTGAGTGGAGTACAGTGCATGTACTGCCGTGTAGTAGTGAGTGGAGTACTGTGCCTGTAATGCCGTGTAGTACTGAGTGGAGTACTGTGTGTATAGTGCCTTGTAGTACCGAGTGGAGTACAGTGCCCGTATTGCCGTGTAGCAAAGAGTGGAGTACTGTGTGTACAGTGCCGTGTAGTACCGATTGGAGTACTGTGTGCATACTGCCGTGTAGTACCGAGTGGAGTACAGTGCATGTACTGCCGTGTAGTAGTGAGTGGAGTACTGTGCCTGTAATGCCGTGTAGTACTGAGTGGAGTACTGTGTGTATAGTGCCGTGTAGTACCGGGTGGAGTACATTTGGTGTACTGCCGTGTAGTACTGAGTGGGGTACAGTGCCTGTACTGCCGTGTAGTACTGAGTAAAGTACACAGCCTGTACTGCCGTGGAGTCCCGAGTGGAGTACACTGCTGTACTGCCGTGTAGTACTGATTGGAGTACTGTCTGTATAGTGCCGTGTAGTACCGAGTGGAGTACAGTGCCTGTACTGGCGTGTAGTACTGAGTGGAGTACAGTGCCTGTACCGCTGTGTAGTACTGAGTGGAGTACATTGCCTGTACTGCCGTGTAGTACTGATTGGAGTACAGTGCCTGTACTGCCGTGTAGTACTGAGTGGAGTACAGTGCCTGTACTGCCGTGTAGTACTGGGTGGAGTACAGTGCCTGTACTGCCGTGTAGTCCCGAGTGGAGTACAGTGCATGTACTGCCGTGTAGTACCGAGTGGAGTACTGTGTGCATACTGCCGTGGAGTACTGAGTGGAGTACAGTGCCTGTACTGCCGTGTAGTCCCGAGTGGAGTACAGTGCCTGTACTGCCGTGTAGTAGTGAGTGGAGTACTGTGCCTGTAATGCCGTGTAGTACTGAGTGGAGTACTGTGTGTATAGTGCCGTGTAGTACCGGGTGGAGTACTGTGTGTATAGTGCAGTGTAGTACTGAGTGGAGTACTGTGTGTATAGTACCGTGTAGTACTGAGTGGAGTACAGTGCTTGTACTGCCGTGTAGTACTGAGTGAAGTACAATGCCTGTACTGCCGTGTAGTCCCGAGTGGAGTACTGTGTGTATAGTGCAGTGTAGTACTGAGTGGAGTACTGTGTGTATAGTACCGTGTAGTACTGAGTGGAGTACAGTGCATGTACTGCCGTGTAGTACCGAGTGGGGTACAGTGTGTATAGTGCCGAGTAGTACCGAGTGAAGTACAGTGCCTGTACTGCCGTGTAGTACTGAGTGGAGTACATTGCCTGTACTGTAGTGTAGTACCGAGTGGGGGAATGTGTGTATACTGCCGTGTAGTGCTGAGTGGAGTACAGTGCCTGTACTGCCGTGTAGAAAACCGAGTGGGGGACGGTGTGTATACTGCCGTGTAGTACTGAGTGGAGTACTGTGTGTATAGTGCAGTGTAGTGCTGAGTGGAGTACAGTGTTTGTACTGCCGTGTAGTACCGAGTGGAGTACTGTGAGTATAGTGCAGTGTAGTGCTGAGTGGAGTACAGTACCTGTACTGCCGTGTAGTATTGAGTATAGTACAGTGCCTGTACTGCCGTGTAGTACCGAGTGGGGGACTGTGTGTATACTACCGTGTAGTAGTGAGTGGAGTACAGTGCCTGTACTGCCGTGTAGTCCCGAATGGAGTACTGTGTGTATAGTGCAGTGTAGTACCGAGTGGAGTACAGTGCCTGTACTGCCGTGTAGTACTGAGTGGAGTACAGTGTGTTTAGTGCCGTGTAGTACCGAGTGGGGGACTGTGTGCATACTGCCGTGTAGTACTGAGTGGAGTACAGTGCCTGTACTGCCATGTAGTCCCGAGTGGAGTACTGTGTGTATACTGCCGTGTAGTACCGAGTGGAGTACTGTGTGCATACTGCCGTGTAGTACTGAGTGGAGTACAGTGCCTGTACTGCCGTGTAGTACCGAGTGGAGGACTGTGTGTATAGTGCCGTGTAGTACCGAGTGGAGTACAATGCATGTACTGTCGTGTATTACCGAGTGGAGTACTGTGTGTATAGTGCGGTGTAGTACCGAGTGGAGTAGAGTGCATGTACTGCCGTGTAGTACCGAGTGGAGTACTGTGTGTATAGTACCGTGTAGTACCGAGTGGAGTACAGTGCCTGTATTGCCGTGTAGTACCGAGTGGAGTACTGTGTGTATAGTGCCGTGTAGTACCGAGTGGAGTACTGTGTGCATGCTGCCGTGTAGTACTGAGTGGAGTACAGTACATGTACTGCCGTGTAGTACCGAGTGGAGTACTGTGTGTATAGTGCCGTGTAGTACCGAGTGGAGTACAGTTCCTGTACTGCCGTGTAGTACTGCTTGGAGTACAGTGCCTGTACTGCCGTGTAGTACCGAGTGGAGTACTGTGTGTATAGTGCCGTGTAGTACCGAGTGGAGTACTGTGTGCATACTGCCGTGTAGTACCGAGTGGGGTACAGTGCCTGTACTGCCGTGTAGTACCGAGTGGAGTACAGTGCGTATAGTGCCGTCTAGTACCGAGCGGAATACAGTGTGTATATTGCCGTGTAGTACTGAGTGGAGTGCAGTGCCTGTACTGCCGTGTAGTACCGAGTGGAGTACAGTGCGTATAGTGCCGTCTAGTACCGAGTGGAGTACAGTGTGTATATTGCCGTGTAGTACTGAGTGGAGTACAGTGCCTGTACTGCCGTGTAGTACCGAGTGGAGTACAGTGTGTATAGTGCCGTGTAGTAGCGAGTGGTGTACAGTGTGTATAGTGCAGTGTAGTGCTGAGTCGAGTACAGTGCCTGTACTGCCGTGTAGTACCGAGTGGATTACTGTGTGTATAGTGCAGTGTAGTGCTGAGTGGAGTACAGTACCTGTACTGCCGTGTAGTACTGGGTATAGTACAGTGCCTGTACTGCCGTGTAGTCCCGAGTGGAGTACAGTGCCTGTACTACCGTGTAGTAGTGAGTGGAGTACTGTGCCTGTACTGCCGTGTAGTACTGAGTGGAGTACTGTGTGTATAGTGCCGTGTAGTACCGAGTGGAGTACAGTTCCTGTACTGCCGTGTAGTACCGAGTGGGGGACTGTGTGTATACTGCCGTGTAGTACTGAGTGGAGTACAGTGCCTGTACTGCCGTGTAGTAGTGAGTGGGGTACAGTGCCTGTACTGCCGTGTAGTCCCGAGTGGAGTACAGTGCCTGTACTGCCGTGTAGTAGTGAGTGGAGTACAGTGCCTGTACTGCCGTGTAGTACTGAGTGGGGTACAGTGCCTGTACTGCCGTGTAGTCCCGAGTGGAGTACAGTGCCTGTACTGCCGTGTAGTACTGAGTGGAGTACTGTACGTATAGTGCCATGTAGTACCGAGTGGAGTACAGTGCCTGTACTGCCGTCTAGTACTGAGTGGAGTACAGTGCATGTACTGCCGTGTAGTCCCGAGCGGAGTACAATGCCTGTACTGCCGTGTAGTACTGAGTGGAGTACTGTGTGTATAGTGCCGTGTAGTACCGAGTGGAGTACTGTGCCTGTACTGCCGTGTAGTACTGAGTGGAGTACAGTGCCTGTACTGCCGTGTAGTCCCGAGTGGAGTACAGTGCTTGTTCTGCCGTGTAGTACTGATTGGAGTACAGTGCTTGTACTGCCGTGTAGTACCGAGTGGAGTACAGTGCTTGTACTGCCGTGTAGTACTGAGTGAAGTACAATGCCTGTACTGCCGTGTAGTGCCGAGTGGAGTACTGTGTGTATAGTGCAGTGTAGTACTGAGTGGAGTACAGTGCATGTACTGCCGTGTAGTACCGTGTGGAGTACTGTGTGTATAGTGCAGTGTAGTACTGAGTGGAGTACTGTGTGTATAGTACCGTGTAGTACTGAGTGGAGTACAGTGCATGTACTGCCGTGTAGTAGTGAGTGGAGTACTGTGCCTGTAATGCCGTGTAGTACTGAGTGGAGTACTGTGTGTATAGTGCCGTGTAGTACCGGGTGGAGTACTGTGTGTATAGTGCAGTGTAGTACTGAGTGGAGTACTGTGTGTATAGTACCGTGTAGTACTGAGTGGAGTACAGTGCTTGTACTGCCGTGTAGTACTGAGTGAAGTACAATGCCTGTACTGCCGTGTAGTCCCGAGTGGAGTACTGTGTGTATAGTGCAGTGTAGTACTGAGTGGAGTACTGTGTGTATAGTACCGTGTAGTACTGAGTGGAGTACAGTGCATGTACTGCCGTGTAGTAGTGAGTGGAGTACTGTGCCTGTAATGCCGTGTAGTACTGAGTGGAGTACTGTGTGCATAGTGCCTTGTAGTACCGAGTGGAGTACAGTGCCCGTATTGCCGTGTAGCAAAGAGTGGAGTACTGTGTGTACAGTGCCGTGTAGTACCGATTGGAGTACTGTGTGCATACTGCCGTGTAGTACCGAGTGGAGTACAGTGCATGTACTGCCGTGTATTACCGAGTGGAGTACTGTGTGTATAGTGCCGTGTAGTACCGAGTGGAGTACAGTGCCTGTATTGCCGTGTAGTACCCAGTGGTGTACTGTGTGTATAGTGCCGTGTAGTACCGAGTGGAGTTCTGTGTGCATATTGCCGTGTAGTACTGAGTGGAGTACAGTACCTGTACTGCCGTGTAGTACCGAGTGGAGTACTGTGTGTATAGTGCCGTGTAGTACCGAGTGGAGTACAGTGCCTATACTGCCGTGTAGTACTGAGTGGAGTACAGTGCCTGTACTGCCGTGTAGTCCCGAGTGGAGTACAGTGCATGTACTGCCGTGTAGTAGTGAGTGGAGTACTGTGCCTGTAATGCCGTGTAGTACTGACTGGAGTACTGTGTGTATAGTGCCGTGTAGTACCGGGTGAAGTACATTGGGTGTACTGCCGTGTAGTACGGAGTGGGGTACAGTGCCTGTACTGCCGTGTAGTACTGAGTGGAGTACACTGGCTGTACTGCCGTGGAGTCCCGAGTGGAGTACAGTGCCTGTACTGCCGTGTAGTACTGAGTGGAGTACTGTATGTATAGTGCCGTGTAGTACCGAGTGGAGTACAGTGCCTGTACTGCCGTCTAGTACTGAGTGGAGTACAGTGCCTGTACTGCCGTGTGGTCCCGAGCGGAGTACAATGCCTGTACTGCCGTGTAGTACTGAGTGGACTACAGTGCCTGTACTGCCGCGTAGTCCCGAATGGAGTACTGTGTGTATAGTGCCGTGTAGTACCGAGTGGAGTACAGTGCCTGTACTGCCGTGTAGTACTGAGTGGAGTACAGTGCCTAAACTGCCGTGTGATCCGGAGTGGAGTACAGTGCCAATACTGCCGTGTAGTCTCGAGTGGAGTACTGTGTGTATAGTGCCGTGTATTACCGAGTGGAGTACATTGCCTGTACTGCCGTGTAGTACTAAGTGGAGTACAGTGCCTGTACTGCCGTGTAGTCCCGAGTGGAGTACGGTGTGTATAGTGCAGAGAAGTACTGAGTGGTGTACAGTACCTGTACTGCCGTGTAGTACCGAGTGGAGTACAGTGCCTCTACTGCCGTGTAGTACTGGGTGGAGTACAGTGCCTGTTCTGCCGTATAGTACCGAGTGGGGGACTGTGTGTAAACTGCCGTGTAGTACCGAGTGGAGTACAGTGCCTGTACTGCCGTGTAGTACCGAGTGGATTACTGTGTGTATAGTGCCGTGTAGTACCGAGTGGAGTACTGTGTGCATAATGCCGTGTAGTACTGAGTGCAGTACAGTGCCTGTACTGCCGTGTAGTACCGAGTGGAGTACTCTGTGTGTAGTGCCGTGTAGTACCGAGTGGAGTACGGTGCATGTACTGCCGTGTAGTACCGAGTGGAGTACTGTGTGTATAGTGCGGTGTAGTACCGTGTGGAGTACAGTGCATGTACTGCCGTGTAGTAACGAGTGGAGTACTGTGTGTACAGTGCCGTGTAGTACTGAGTGGAGTACTCTGTGCATACTGCCGTGTAGTACTGAGTGGAGTACAGTACCTGTACTGCCGTGTAGTACCGAGTGGAGTACTGTGTGTGTAGTGCCGTGTAGTACCGAGTGGAGTACAGTGCCTGTACTGCCGTGTAGTTCTGATTGGAGTACAGTGCCTGTACTGCAGTGTAGTAGCGAGTGGAGTACAGTGCTTATGCTGCCGTGTAGTACTGAGTGGGTACAGTGCCTGTACTGCCGTGTAGTGCCGAGTGGAATACTGTGTGTATAGTGCAGTGTAGTACTGAGTGGAGTACAGTGCATGTACTGCCGTGTAGTCCCGAGTGGAGTACTGTGTGTATAGTGCAGTGTAGTGCTGAGTGGAGTACAGTGCCTGTACTGCCGTGTAGTACCGAGTGGAGTACAGTGCCTGTACTGCCGTGTAGTCCCGAGTGGAGTACTGTGTGCATAATGCCGTGTAGTACTGAGTGGAGTACAGTGCCTGTGCTGCCGTGTAGTACCGAGTGGAGTACTGTGTGTATAGTGCCGTGTAGTACCGAGTGGATTACAGTGTGTATTGTGCCGTGTAGTACCGAGTGGAGTACTGTGTGCATACTGCCGTGTAGTACTGAGTGGAGTACAGTGCCTGTACTGCCGTGTAGTACCGAGTGGAGGACTGTGTGTATAGTGCCGTGTAGTACCGAGTGGAGTACAATGCATGTACTGTCGTGTATTACCGAGTGGAGTACTGTGTGTATAGTGCGGTGTAGTACCGAGTGGAGTAGAGTGCATGTACTGCCGTGTAGTACCGAGTGGAGTACTGTGTGTATAGTGCCGTGTAGTACCGAGTGGAGTACAGTGCCTGTATTGCCGTGTAGTACCGAGTGGAGTACTGTGTGTATAGTGCCGTGTAGTACCGAGTGGAGTACTGTGTGCATGCTGCCGTGTAGTACTGAGTGGAGTACAGTACCTGTACTGCCGTGTAGTACCGAGTGGAGTACTGTGTGTATAGTGCCGTGTAGTACCGAGTGGAGTACAGTTCCTGTACTGCCGTGTAGTACTGCTTGGAGTACAGTGCCTGTACTGCCGTGTAGTACCGAGTGGAGTACAGTGTGTATAGTGCCGTGTAGTACCGAGTGGAGTACTGTGTGCATACTGCCGTGTAGTACCGAGTGGGGTACAGTGCCTGTACTGCCGTGTAGTACCGAGTGGAGTACAGTGCGTATAGTGCCGTCTAGTACCGAGCGGAATACAGTGTGTATATTGCCGTGTAGTACTGAGTGGAGTGCAGTGCCTGTACTGCCGTGTAGTACCGAGTGGAGTACAGTGCGTATAGTGCCGTCTAGTACCGAGTGGAGTACAGTGTGTATATTGCCGTGTAGTACTGAGTGGAGTACAGTGCCTGTACTGCCGTGTAGTACCGAGTGGAGTACAGTGTGTATAGTGCCGTGTAGTAGCGAGTGGTGTACAGTGTGTATAGTGCAGTGTAGTGCTGAGTCGAGTACAGTGCCTGTACTGCCGTGTAGTACCGAGTGGTTTACTGTGTGTATAGTGCAGTGTAGTGCTGAGTGGAGTACAGTACCTGTACTGCCGTGTAGTACTGAGTATAGTACAGTGCCTGTACTGCCGTGTAGTACCGATTGGTGTACAGTGCCTGTACTGCCGTGTAGTACCGAGTGGAGTACTGTCTGCATACTGCCGTGTAGTACTGAGTGGAGTACAGTACCTGTACTGCCGTGTAGTACCCAGTGGAGTACTGTGTGTATAGTGCCGTGTAGTACCGAGTGGAGTACAGTGCCTGTACTGCCGTGTAGTACTGAGTGGAGTACAGTGCCTGTACTGCCGTGTAGTCCCGAGTGGAGTACAGTGCCTGTACTGCCGTGTAGTAGTGAGTGGAGTACTGTGCCTGTACTGCCGTGTAGTACTGAGTGGAGTACTGTGTGTATAGTGCCGTGTAGTACCGAGTGGAGTACAGTTCCTGTACTGCCGTGTAGTACCGAGTGGGGGACTGTGTGTATACTGCCGTGTAGTACTGAGTGGAGTACAGTGCCTGTACTGCCGTGTAGTAGTGAGTGGGGTACAGTGCCTGTACTGCCGTGTAGTCCCGAGTGGATGACAGTGCCTGTACTGCCGCGTAGTAGTGAGTGGAGTACAGTGCCTGTACTGCCGTGTAGTACTGAGTGGGGTACAGTGCCTGTACTGCCGTGTAGTCCCGAGTGGAGTACAGTGCCTGTACTGCCGTGTAGTACTGAGTGGAGTACTGTATGTATAGTGCCATGTAGTACCGAGTGGAGTACAGTGCCTGTACTGCCGTCTAGTACTGAGTGGAGTACAGTGCATGTACTGCCGTGTAGTCCCGAGCGGAGTACAATGCCTGTACTGCCGTGTAGTACTGAGTGGAGTACTGTGTGTATAGTGCCGTGTAGTACCGAGTGGAGTACTGTGCCTGTACTGCCGTGTAGTACTGAGTGGAGTACAGTGCCTGTACTGCCGTGTAGTCCCGAGTGGAGTACAGTGCTTGTTCTGCCGTGTAGTACTGATTGGAGTACAGTGCTTGTACTGCCGTGTAGTACCGAGTGGAGTACAGTGCTTGTACTGCCGTGTAGTACTGAGTGAAGTACAATGCCTGTACTGCCGTGTAGTGCCGAGTGGAGTACTGTGTGTATAGTGCAGTGTAGTACTGAGTGGAGTACAGTGCATGTACTGCCGTGTAGTACCGTGTGGAGTACAGTGCCTGTACTGCCGTGTAGTCCCGTGTGGAGTACTGTGTGCATACTGTCGTGTAGTACTGAGTGGAGTACAGTGCCTGTACTGCCGTGAAGTACCGAGTGGAGTACAGTGCCTGTACTGCCGTGTAGTCCCGAGTGGAGTACTGTGTGTATAGTGCAGTGTAGTACTGAGTGGAGTACTGTGTGTATAGTACCGTGTAGTACTGAGTGGAGTACAGTGCATGTACTGCCGTGTAGTAGTGAGTGGAGTACTGTGCCTGTAATGCCGTGTAGTACTGAGTGGAGTACTGTGTGTATAGTGCCGTGTAGTACCGGGTGGAGTACTGTGTGTATAGTGCAGTGTAGTACTGAGTGGAGTACTGTGTGTATAGTACCGTGTAGTACTGAGTGGAGTACAGTGCTTGTACTGCCGTGTAGTACTGAGTGAAGTACAATGCCTGTACTGCCGTGTAGTCCCGAGTGGAGTACTGTGTGTATAGTGCAGTGTAGTACTGAGTGGAGTACTCTGTGTATATTACCGTGTAGTACTGAGTGGAGTACAGTGCATGTACTGCCGTGTAGTAGTGAGTGGAGTACTGTGCCTGTAATGCCGTGTAGTACTGAGTGGAGTACTGTGTGTATAGTGGCTTGTAGTACCGAGTGGAGTACAGTGCCTGTATTGCCGTGTAGCAAAGAGTGGAGTACTGTGTGTACAGTGCCGTGTAGTACCGATTGGAGTACTGTGTGCATACTGCCGTGTAGTACCGAGTGGAGTACAGTGCATGTACTGCCGTGTAGTAGTGAGTGGAGTACTGTGCCTGTAATGCCGTGTAGTACTGAGTGGAGTACTGTGTGTATAGTGCCGTGTAGTACTGATTGGAGTACAGTGCCTGTACTGCCGTGTAGTACTGAGTAAAGTACACAGCCTGTACTGCCGTGGAGTCCCGAGTGGAGTACAGTGCTGTACTGCCGTGTAGTACTGATTGGAGTACTGTCTGTATAGTGCCGTGTAGTACCGAGTGGAGTACAGTGCCTGTACTGGCGTGTAGTACTGAGTGGAGTACAGTGCCTGTACCGCTGTGTAGTACTGAGTGGAGTACAGTGCCTGTACTGCCGTGTAGTACTGATTGGAGTACAGTGCCTGTACTGCCTTGTAGTACTGAGTGGAGTACAGTGCCTGTACTGCCGTGTAGTACTGGGTGGAGTACAGTGCCTGTACTGCCGTGTAGTCCCGAGTGGAGTACTGTGTGTAAAGTCCGTGTAGTACCGAGTGGAGTACAGTGCCTGTACTGCGGTGTAGTACTGAGTGGAGTACAGTGCCTGTACTGCCGTGTAGTACTAAGTGGAGTACAGTGACTGTACTGCCGCGTAGTCCCGAGTGGAGTACAGTGCCTGTACTGCCGTGTAGTATTGAGTGGAGTACAGTGCCTGTACTGCAGTGTAGTCCCGAATGGAGTACTGTGTGTATAGTGCCGTGTAGTACCGAAAGGAGTACAGTGCCTGTACTGCCGTGTAGTACTGAGTGGAGTACTGTGTGTATAGTGCCGTGTAGTACCGAGTGGACTACAGTGCCTGTACTGCCGTGTAGTACTGAGTGGAGTACAGTGCCTGTACTGCCGTGTAGTACTGAGTGGAGTACTTTTTTTATAATGCCGTGTAGTACCGAGTGGAGTACAGTGCCTGTACTGCCGTGTAGCCCCGAGTGGAGTACAGTGCATGTACTGCCGTGTAGTACCGAGTGGAGTACTGTGTGCATACTGCCGTGGAGTACTGAGTGGAGTACAGTGCCTGTACTGCCGTGTAGTCCCGAGTGGAGTACAGTGCCTGTACTGCCGTGTAGTAGTGAGTGGAGTACTGTGCCTGTACTGCCGTGTAGTACTGAGTGGAGTACTGTGTGTATAGTGCCGTGTAGTACCGAGTGGAGTACAGTGCCTGTACTGCCGTGTAGTACCGAGTGGGGGACGGTGTGTATACTGCCGTGTAGTGCTAAGTGGAGTACAGTGCCTGTACTCCGTGTAGTAGTGAGTGGGGTACAGTGCCTGTACTGCCGTGTAGTCCCGAGTGGAGTACAGTGCCTGTACTGCCGTGTAGTAGTGAGTGGAGTACAGTGCCTGTACTACCGTGTAGTACTGAGTGGGGTACAGTGCCTGTACTGCCGTGTAGTCCCGAGTGGAGTACAGTGCCTGTACTGCCGTGTAGTACTGAGTGGAGTACTGTACGTATAGTGCCGTGTAGTACCGAGTGGAGTACAGTGCCTGTACTGCCGTCTAGTACTGAGTGGAGTACAGTGCCTGTACTGTCGTGTAGTCCCGAGTGGAGTACAATGCCTGTACTGCCGTGTAGTACCGAGTGGAGTACTGTGTGTATAGTGCCGTGTAGTGCCGAGTGGAGTACTGTGCCTGTACTGCAGTGTAGTACTGAGTGGAGTACAGTGCCTGTACTGCCGTGTAGTCCCGAGTGGAGTACAGTGCTTGTTCTGCCGTGTAGTACTGATTGGAGTACAGTGCCTGTACTGCCGTGTAGTACCGATTGGAGTACTGTGTGCATGCTGCCGTCTAGTACTGAGTGGAGTACAGTGCCTGTACTGCCGTGTAGTACTGGGTGGAGTACAGTGATTGTACTGCCGTGTAGTACCGAGTGGTGTACTGTGTGTATAGTGCCGTGTGGTACCGAGTGGAGTACCATGCCTGTACTGCCGTGTAGTACCGAGTGGAGTACTGTGTGTATAGTGCCGTGTAGTACCGAGAGGAGTACAGTGCCTGTACTGCGTGTAGTACCGAGTGGAGTACAGTGACTGCACTGCGTGTAGTACCGAGTGGAGTACAGTGTGTATAGTACCGTTTAGTACCGAGTGGAGTACTGTGTGTATAGTACCGTGTTGTACTGAGTGGAGTACAGTGCCTGTACTGCCGTGTAGTACCGATTGGAGTACTGTGTGCATGCTGCCGTCTAGTACTGAGTGGAGTACAGTGCCTGTACTGCCGTGTAGTACTGGGTGGAGTACAGTGATTGTACTGCCGTGTAGTACCGAGTGGTGTACTGTGTGTATAGTGCCGTGTGGTACCGAGTGGAGTACCATGCCTGTACTGCCGTGTAGTACCGAGTGGAGTACTGTGTGTATAGTGCCGTGTAGTACCGAGAGGAGTACAGTGCCTGTACTGCGTGTAGTACCGAGTGGAGTACAGTGACTGCACTGCGTGTAGTACCGAGTGGAGTACAGTGTGTATAGTACCGTTTAGTACCGAGTGGAGTACAGTGTGTATAGTGCCGTGCAGTACTGAGTGGAGTACAGTGCCTGTACTGCCGTGCAGTACCGAGTGGAGTACAGTGTGTATAGTGCCGTGTTGTACTGAGTGGAGTACAGTGACTCTAGTGCCGTGTAGTACTGAGTGGGGTACAGTTTCTGTACTGCCGTGTAGTACAGAGTGGGGGACTCTGTGTATACTGCCGTGTAGTACTGAGTATAGTACAGTGCCTGTACTGCCGTGTAGTACCGAGTGGATTACTGTGTTCATATTGCGGTGTAGTACTGAGTGGAGTACATTACCTGTACTGCCGTGTAGTACTGAGTGGGGGACTGTGTGTATACTGGCTTGTAATACTGAGTGGAGTACAGTGCTTGTACTGCCGTGTAGTACCGAGTGGGGGACTGTGTGTATAATGCCGTGTAGTACTGAGTGAAGTACAGTGGCTGTACTGCCGTGTAGTACCGAGTGGGGGACTGTGTGTATACTGCCGTGTAGTACTGAGTGGAATACTGTGTGTATAGTGCATTGTAGTGCTGAGTGGAGTACAGTGCCTGTACTGCCGTGTAGTACCGAGTGGAGTACCGTGTGTATAGTGCAGTGTAGTGCTGAGTGGAGTACTGTAACTGTCATGCCGTGTAGTACTGAGTACAGTACAGTGCCTGTACTGCCGTGTAGTACCGAGTGGGGGACTGTGTGTATACTGCCGTGTAGTATTGAGTGGAGTACAGTACCTGTACTGCCCAGTAGTCCCGAGTGGAGTACGGTGTGTATAGTGCAGTGTAGTGCTGAGTGGAGTATAGTACCTGTACCGCCGTGTAGTACCGAGTGGGGGACTGTGTGTATACTGCCGTGTAGTACTGAGTGGAGTACAGTCCCTGTACTGCCGTGTAGTACCGAGTGGGGGACTGTGTGTATACTGCCGTGTAGTACTGAGTGGAGTACAGTGCCTGTACTGACGTGTAGTCTCGTGTGGAGTACTGTGTGCATACTGCCGTGTAGTACTGATTGGAGTACAGTCCCTGTACTGCGGAGTATTCCCGAGTGGTGTACAGTATGTATAGTGCAGTGTACTACTGAGTGGAGTAATGTGTGTATAGTGCAGTGTAGTACTGAGTGGAGTACAGTGCCTGTACTGCCCTGTAGTACCGAGTGGACTACTGTGTGTATAGTGCCGTGTAGTACCGAGTGGAGTACAGTGCATGTACTGCCGTGTATTACCGAGTGGAGTACTGTGTGCATAGTACCGTGTAGTACCGAGTGGAGTACTGTGTGCATACTGCCGTGTAGTACTGAGTGGAATACAGTGCCTGTACTGCCCTGTAGTACCGAGTGGAGTACTGTGTGTATAGTGCCGTGTAGTACCGAGTGGAGTACAGTGCATGTACTGCCGTGTATTACCGAGTGGAGTACTGTGTGTATAGTGCCGTGTAGTACCGAGTGGAGTACAGTGCCTATATTGCCGTGTAGTACCCAGTGGTGTACTGTGTGTATAGTGCCGTGTAGTACCGAGTGGAGTTCTGTGTGCATACTGCCGTGTAGTACTGAGTGGAGTACAGTACCTGTACTGCCGTGTAGTACCGAGTGGAGTACTGTGTGTATAGTGCCGTGTAGTACCGAGTGGAGTACAGTGCCTATACTGCCGTGTAGTACTGAGTGGAGTACAGTGCCTGTACTGCCGTGTAGTCCCGAGTGGAGTACAGTGCATGTACTGCCGTGTAGTAGTGAGTGGAGTACTGTGCCTGTAATGCCGTGTAGTACTGACTGGAGTACTGTGTGTATAGTGGCGTGTAGTACGGGGTGAAGTACATTGGGTGTACTGCCGTGTAGTACGGAGTGGGGTACAGTGCCTGTACTGCCGTGTAGTACTGAGTGGAGTACACTGCCTGTACTGCCGTGGAGTCCCGAGTGGAGTACAATGCCTGTACTGCCGTGTAGTACTGAGTGGAGTACTGTCTGTATAGTGCCGTGTAGTACCGAGTGGAGTACAGTGCCTGTACTGGCGTGTAGTACTGAGTGGAGTACAGTGCCTGTACTGCCGTGTAGTACTGAGTGGAGTACATTGCCTGTACTGCCGTTTAGTACTGAGTGGAGTACAGTACCTGTACTGCCGTGTAGTACCGAGTGGAGTACTGTGTGTATAGTGCCGTGTAGTACCGAGTGGAGTACAGTGCCTATACTGCCGTGTAGTACTGAGTGGAGTACAGTGCCTGTACTGCCGTGTAGTACTGAGTGGAGTACATTGCCTGTACTGCCGTTTTAGTACTGAGTGGAGTACAGTACCTGTACTGCCGTGTAGTACCGAGTGGAGTACTGTGTGTATAGTGCCGTGTAGTACCGAGTGCAGTACAGTGCCTATACTGCCGTGTAGTACTGAGTGGAGTACAGTGCCTGTACTGCCGTGTAGTCCCGAGTGGAGTACAGTGCATGTACTGCCGTGTAGTAGTGAGTGGAGTACTGTGCCTGTAATGCCGTGTAGTACTGACTGGAGTACTGTGTGTATAGTGCCGTGTAGTACCGGGTGAAGTACATTGGGTGTACTGCCGTGTAGTACTGAGTGGAGTACACTGGCTGTACTGCCGTGGAGTCCCGAGTGGAGTATAGTGCCTGTACTGCCGTGTAGTACTGAGTGGAGTACTGTATGTATAGTGCCGTGTAGTACCGAGTGGAGTACAGTGCGTGTACTGCCGTCTAGTACTGAGTGGAGTACAGTGCCTGTACTGCCGTGTGGTCCCGAGCGGAGTACAATGCCTGTACTGCCGTGTAGTACTGAGTGGACTACAGTGCCTGTACTGCCGCGTAGTCCCGAATGGAGTACTGTGTGTATAGTGCCGTGTAGTACCGAGTGGAGTACAGTGCCTGTACTGCCGTGTAGTACTGAGTGGAGTACAGTGCCTAAACTGCCGTGTGATCCGGAGTGGAGTACAGTGCCTATACTGCCGTGTAGTCCCGAGTGGAGTACTGTGTGTATAGTGCCGTGTATTACCGAGTGGAGTACATTGCCTGTACTGCCGTGTAGTACTAAGTGGAGTACAGTGCCTGTACTGCCGTGTAGTCCCGAGTGGAGTACGGTGTGTATAGTGCAGAGTAGTACTGAGTGGTGTACAGTACCTGTACTGCCGTGTAGTACTGAGTGGAGTACAGTGCCTCTACTGCCGTGTAGTACTGGGTGGAGTACAGTGCCTGTTCTGCCGTATAGTACCGAGTGGGGGACTGTGTGTAAACTGCCGTGTAGTACCGAGTGGAGTACAGTGCCTGTACTGCAGTGTAGTACCGAGTGGAATACTGTGTGTATAGTGCCGTGTAGTACCGAGTGGAGTACTGTGTGCATAATGCCGTGTAGTACTGAGTGCAGTACAGTGCCTGTACTGCCGTGTAGTACCGAGTGGAGTACTCTGTGTGTAGTGCCGTGTAGTACCGAGTGGAGTACGGTGCATGTACTGCCGTGTAGTACCGAGTGGAGTACTGTGTGTATAGTGCGGTGTAGTACCGTGTGGAGTACAGTGCATGTACTGCCGTGTAGTAACGAGTGGAGTACTGTGTGTACAGTGCCGTGTAGTACTGAGTGGAGTACTGTGTGCATACTGCCGTGTAGTACTGAGTGGAGTACAGTACCTGTACTGCCGTGTAGTACCGAGTGGAGTACTGTGTGTATAGTGCCGTGTAGTACCGAGTGGAGTACAGTGCCTGCACTGACGTGTAGGACTGAGTAGAGTACAGTGCCTGTACTGCCCTGTAGTACTGAGTGGAGTACTGTGTGTGTAGTGCCGTGTAGTACCGAGTGGAGTACAGTGCCTGTACTGCCGTGTAGTTCTGATTGGAGTACAGTGCCTGTACTGCAGTGTAGTAGCGAGTGGAGTACAGTGCTTATACTGCCGTGTAGTACTGAGTGGGCTATAGTGCCTGTACTGCCGTGTAGTGCCGAGTGGAATACTGTGTGTATAGTGCAGTGTAGTACTGAGTGGAGTACAGTGCATGTACTGCCGTGTAGTCCCGAGTGGAGTACTGTGTGTATAGTGCAGTGTAGTGCTGAGTGGAGTACAGTGCCTGTACTGCCGTGTAGTACCGAGTGGAGTACAGTGCCTGTACTGCCGTGTAGTCCCGAGTGGAGTACTGTGTGCATAATGCCGTGTAGTACTGAGTGGAGTACAGTGCCTGTACTGCCGTGTAGTACCGAGTGGAGTACTGTGTGTATAGTGCCGTGTAGTACCGAGTGGATTACAGTGCCTGTACTGCGTGTAGTACCGAGTGGAGTACAGTGTGAATAGTGCCGTGTAGTACCGAGTGGAGTACAGTGCCTGTACTGCCGTGTAGTACCGAGTGGAGTACAGTGTGTATAGTGCCGTCTAGTACCGAGTGGAGTACAGTGTGTATAGTGCCGTGTAGTACTGAGTGGAGTACAGTGCCTGTACTGCCGTGTAGTACCGAGTGGGGTACAGTGTGTATAGTGCCGAGTAGTACCGAGTGAAGTACAGTGCCTGTACTGCCGTGTAGTACTGAGTGGAGTACATTGCCTGTACTGCCGTGTAGTACCGAGTGGGGGAATGTGTGTATACTGCCGTGTAGTGCTGAGTGGAGTACAGTGCCTGTACTGCCGTGTAGAAAACCGAGTGGGGGACGGTGTGTATACTGCCGTGTAGTACTGAGTGGAGTACTGTGTGTATAGTGCCGTGTAGTACCGAGTGGAGTACAGTGCCTGTACTGCCGTGTAGTACTGAGTGGAGTACAGTGCCTGTACTGCCGTGTAGTCCCGAGTGGAGTACAGTGCCTGTACTACCGTGTAGTAGTGAGTGGAGTACTGTGCCTGTACTGCCGTGTAGTACTGAGTGGAGTACTGTGTGTATAGTGCCGTGTAGTACCGAGTGGAGTACAGTTCCTGTACTGCCGTGTAGTACCGAGTGGGGGACTGTGTGTATACTGCCGTGTAGTACTGAGTGGAGTACATTGCCTGTACTGCCGTGTAGTAGTGAGTGGGGTACAGTGCCTGTACTGCCGTGTAGTCCCGAGTGGAGTACAGTGCCTGTACTGCCGTGTAGTAGTGAGTGGAGTACAGTGCCTGTACTGCCGTGTAGTACTGAGTGGGGTACAGTGCCTGTACTGCCGTGTAGTCCCGAGTGGAGTACAGTGCCTGTACTGCCGTGTAGTACTGAGTGGAGTACTGTACGTATAGTGCCATGTAGTACCGAGTGGAGTACAGTGCCTGTACTGCCGTCTAGTACTGAGTGGAGTACAGTGCATGTACTGCCGTGTAGTCCCGAGCGGAGTACAATGCCTGTACTGCCGTGTAGTACTGAGTGGAGTACTGTGTGTATAGTGCCGTGTAGTACCGAGTGGAGTACTGTGCCTGTACTGCCGTGTAGTACTGAGTGGAGTACAGTGCCTGTACTGCCGTGTAGTCCCGAGTGGAGTACAGTGCTTGTTCTGCCGTGTAGTACTGATTGGAGTACAGTGCTTGTACTGCCGTGTAGTACCGAGTGGAGTACAGTGCTTGTACTGCCGTGTAGTACTGAGTGAAGTACAATGCCTGTACTGCCGTGTAGTGCCGAGTGGAGTACTGTGTGTATAGTGCAGTGTAGTACTGAGTGGAGTACAGTGCATGTACTGCCGTGTAGTACCGTGTGGAGTACAGTGCCTGTACTGCCGTGTAGTCCCGTGTGGAGTACTGTGTGCATACTGTCGTGTAGTACTGAGTGGAGTACAGTGCCTGTACTGCCGTGAAGTACCGAGTGGAGTACAGTGCCTGTACTGCCGTGTAGTCCAGAGTGGAGTACTGTGTGTATAGTGCAGTGTAGTACTGAGTGGAGTACTGTGTGTATAGTACCGTGTAGTACTGAGTGGAGTACAGTGCATGTACTGCCGTGTAGTAGTGAGTGGAGTACTGTGCCTGTAATGCCGTGTAGTACTGAGTGGAGTACTGTGTGTATAGTGCCGTGTAGTACCGGGTGGAGTACTGTGTGTATAGTGCAGTGTAGTACTGAGTGGAGTACTGTGTGTATAGTACCGTGTAGTACTGAGTGGAGTACAGTGCTTGTACTGCCGTGTAGTACTGAGTGAAGTACAATGCCTGTACTGCCGTGTAGTCCCGAGTGGAGTACTGTGTGTATAGTGCAGTGTAGTACTGAGTGGAGTACTGTGTGTATAGTACCGTGTAGTACTGAGTGGAGTACAGTGCATGTACTGCCGTGTAGTAGTGAGTGGAGTACTGTGCCTGTAATGCCGTGTAGTACTGAGTGGAGTACTGTGTGTATAGTGCCTTGTAGTACCGAGTGGAGTACAGTGCCCGTATTGCCGTGTAGCAAAGAGTGGAGTACTGTGTGTACAGTGCCGTGTAGTACCGATTGGAGTACTGTGTGCATACTGCCGTGTAGTACCGAGTGGAGTACAGTGCATGTACTGCCGTGTAGTAGTGAGTGGAGTACTGTGCCTGTAATGCCGTGTAGTACTGAGTGGAGTACTGTGTGTATAGTGCCGTGTAGTACCGGGTGGAGTACATTTGGTGTACTGCCGTGTAGTACTGAGTGGGGTACAGTGCCTGTACTGCCGTGTAGTACTGAGTAAAGTACACAGCCTGTACTGCCGTGGAGTCCCGAGTGGAGTACACTGCTGTACTGCCGTGTAGTACTGATTGGAGTACTGTCTGTATAGTGCCGTGTAGTACCGAGTGGAGTACAGTGCCTGTACTGGCGTGTAGTACTGAGTGGAGTACAGTGCCTGTACCGCTGTGTAGTACTGAGTGGAGTACAGTGCCTGTACTGCCGTGTAGTACTGATTGGAGTACAGTGCCTGTACTGCCGTGTAGTACTGAGTGGAGTACAGTGCCTGTACTGCCGTGTAGTACTGGGTGGAGTACAGTGCCTGTACTGCCGTGTAGTCCCGAGTGGAGTACAGTGCATGTACTGCCGTGTAGTACCGAGTGGAGTACTGTGTGCATACTGCCGTGGAGTACTGAGTGGAGTACAGTGCCTGTACTGCCGTGTAGTCCCGAGTGGAGTACAGTGCCTGTACTGCCGTGTAGTAGTGAGTGGAGTACTGTGCCTGTACTGCCGTGTAGTACTGAGTGGAGTACTGTGTGTATAGTGCCGTGTAGTACCGAGTGGAGTACAGTGCCTGTACTGCCGTGTAGTACCGAGTGGGGGACGGTGTGTATACTGCCGTGTAGTGCTAAGTGGAGTACAGTGCCTGTACTCCGTGTAGTAGTGAGTGGGGTACAGTGCCTGTACTGCCGTGTAGTCCCGAGTGGAGTACAGTGCCTGTACTGCCGTGTAGTAGTGAGTGGAGTACAGTGCCTGTACTACCGTGTAGTACTGAGTGGGGTACAGTGCCTGTACTGCCGTGTAGTCCCGAGTGGAGTACAGTGCCTGTACTGCCGTGTAGTACTGAGTGGAGTACAGTGCCTGTACTGCCGTGTAGTACTAAGTGGAGTACAGTGACTGTACTGCCGCGTTGTCCCGAGTGGAGTACAGTGCCTGTACTGCCGTTCAGTATTGAGTGGAGTACAGTGCCTGTACTGCAGTGTAGTCCCGAAAGGAGTACTGTGTGTATAGTGCCGTGTAGTACCGAAAGGAGTACAGTGCCTGTACTGCCGTGTAGTACTGAGTGGAGTACTGTGTGTATAGTGCCGTGTAGTACCGAGTGGACTACAGTGCCTGTACTGCCGTGTAGTACTGAGTGGAGTACAGTGCCTGTACTGCCGTGTAGTACTGAGTGGAGTACTTTTTTTTTAATGCCGTGTAGTACCGAGTGGAGTACAGTGCCTGTACTGCCGTGTAGTCCCGAGTGGAGTACAGTGCATGTACTGCCGTGTAGTACCGAGTGGAGTACTGTGTGCATACTGCCGTGGAGTACTGAGTGGAGTACAGTGCCTGTACTGCCGTGTAGTCCCGAGTGGAGTACAGTGCCTGTACTGCCGTGTAGTAGTGAGTGGAGTACTGTGCCTGTACTGCCGTGTAGTACTGAGTGGAGTACTGTGTGTATAGTGCCGTGTAGTACCGAGTGGAGTACAGTGCCTGTACTGCCGTGTAGTACCGAGTGGGGGACGGTGTGTATACTGCCGTGTAGTGCTAAGTGGAGTACAGTGCCTGTACTCCGTGTAGTAGTGAGTGGGGTACAGTGCCTGTACTGCCGTGTAGTCCCGAGTGGAGTACAGTGTCTGTACTGCCGTGTAGTAGTGAGTGGAGTACAGTGCCTGTACTACCGTGTAGTACTGAGTGGGGTACAGTGCCTGTACTGCCGTGTAGTCCCGAGTGGAGTACAGTGCCTGTACTGCCGTGTAGTACTGAGTGGAGTACTGTATGTATAGTGCCGTGTAGTACCGAGTGGAGTACAGTGCCTGTACTGCCGTCTAGTACTGAGTGGAGTACAGTGCCTGTACTGTCGTGTAGTCCCGAGTGGAGTACAATGCCTGTACTGCCGTGTAGTACTGAGTGGAGTACTGTGTGTATAGTGCCGTGTAGTACCGAGTGGAGTACTGTGCCTGTACTGCAGTGTAGTACTGAGTGGAGTACAGTGCCTGTACTGCCGTGTAGTCCCGAGTGGAGTACAGTGCTTGTTCTGCCGTGTAGTACTGATTGGAGTACAGTGCCTGTACTGCCGTGTAGTACCGAGTGGAGTACAGTGCTTGTACTGCCGTGTAGTACTGAGTGAAGTACAATGCCTGTACTGCCGTGTAGTGCCGAGTGGAGTACTGTGTGTATAGTGCAGTGTAGTACTGAGTGGAGTACAATGCATGTACTGCCGTGTAGTACCGTGTGGAGTACAGTGCCTGTACTGCCGTGTAGTCCCGTGTGGAGTACTGTGTGCATACTGCCGTGTAGTACTGAGTGGAGTACAGTGCCTGTACTGCCGTGTAGTACGGAGTGGAGTAGAGTGCCTGTACTGCCGTGTAGTCCCGAGTGGAGTACTGTGAGTATAGTGCAGTGTAGTACTGAGTGGAGTACTGTGTGTATAGTACCGTGTAGTACTGAGTGGAGTACAGTGCCTGTACTGCCGTGTAGTACCGATTGGAGTACTGTGTGCATGCTGCCGTCTAGTACTGAGTGGAGTACAGTGCCTGTACTGCCGTGTAGTACTGGGTGGAGTACAGTGATTGTACTGCCGTGTAGTACCGAGTGGTGTACTGTGTGTATAGTGCCGTGTGGTACCGAGTGGAGTACCATGCCTGTACTGCCGTGTAGTACCGAGTGGAGTACTGTGTGTATAGTGCCGTGTAGTACCGAGAGGAGTACAGTGCCTGTACTGCGTGTAGTACCGAGTGGAGTACAGTGACTGCACTGCGTGTTGTACCGAGTGGAGTACAGTGTGTATAGTACCGTCTAGTACCGAGTGGAGTACAGTGTGTAAAGTGCCGTGCAGTACTGAGTGGAGTACAGTGCCTGTACTGCCGTGCAGTACCGAGTGGAGTACAGTGTGTATAGTGCCGTGTTGTACTGAGTGGAGTACAGTGACTCTAGTGCCGTGTAGTACTGAGTGGGGTACAGTTTCTGTACTGCCGTGTAGTCTCGAGTGGAGTACTGTGTGCATACTGCCGTGTAGTACTGATTGGAGTACAGTCCCTGTACTGCCGTGTAGTCCCGAGTGGAGTACTGTGTGTATAGTGCCGTGTAGTACCGAAAGGAGTACAGTGCCTGTATTGCCGTGTAGTGCTGAGTGGACTACAGTGCCTGTACTGCCGTGTAGTCCCGAATGGAGTTCTGTGTGTATAGTGCCGTGTAGTACCGAGTGGAGTACAGTGCCTATACTGCCGTGTAGTACTGAGTGGAGTACAGTCCCTGTACTGCCGTGTAGTACCGAGTGGGGGACTGTGTGTATACTGCCGTGTAGTACTGAGTGGAGTACAGTGCCTGTACTGCCGTGTAGTCTCGAGTGGAGTACTGTGTGCATACTGCCGTGTAGTACTGATTGGAGTACAGTCCCTGTACTGCGGAGTATTCCCGAGTGGTGTACAGTATGTATAGTGCAGTGTACTACTGAGTGGAGTACTGTGTGTATAGTGCAGTGTAGTACTGAGTGGAGTACAGTGCCTGTACTGCCCTGTAGTACCGAGTGGAGTACTGTGTGTATAGTGCCGTGTAGTACCGAGTGGAGTACAGTGCATGTACTGCCGTGTATTACCGAGTGGAGTACTGTGTGCATAGTACCGTGTAGTACCGAGTGGAGTACTGTGTGCATACTGCCGTGTAGTACTGAGTGGAATACAGTGCCTGTACTGCCCTGTAGTACCGAGTGGAGTACTGTGTGTATAGTGCCGTGTAGTACCGAGTGGAGTACAGTGCATGTACTGCCGTGTATTACCGAGTGGAGTACTGTGTGTATAGTGCCGTGTAGTACCGAGTGGAGTACAGTGCCTATATTGCCGTGTAGTACCCAGTGGTGAACTGTGTGTATAGTGCCGTGTAGTACCGAGTGGAGTTCTGTGTGCATACTGCCGTGTAGTACTGAGTGGAGTACAGTACCTGTACTGCCGTGTAGTACCGAGTGGAGTACTGTGTGTATAGTGCCGTGTAGTACCGAGTGGAGTACAGTGCCTATACTGCCGTGTAGTACTGAGTGGAGTACAGTGCCTGTACTGCCGTGTAGCCCCGAGTGGAGTACAGTGCATGTACTGCCGTGTAGTAGTGAGTGGAGTACTGTGCCTGTAATGCCGTGTAGTACTGACTGGAGTACTGTGTGTATAGTGGCGTGTAGTACGGGGTGAAGTACATTGGGTGTACTGCCGTGTAGTACGGAGTGGGGTACAGTGCCTGTACTGCCGTGTAGTACTGAGTGGAGTACACTGCCTGTACTGCCGTGGAGTCCCGAGTGGAGTACAATGCCTGTACTGCCGTGTAGTACTGAGTGGAGTACTGTCTGTATAGTGCCGTGTAGTACCGAGTGGAGTACAGTGCCTGTACTGGCGTGTAGTACTGAGTGGAGTACAGTGCCTGTACTGCCGTGTAGTACTGAGTGGAGTACATTGCCTGTACTGCCGTTTAGTACTGATTGGAGTACAGTGCCTGTACTGCCGTGTAGTACTGAGTGGAGTACAGTGCCTGTACTGCCGTGTAGTACTGAGTGGAGTACAGTGCCTGCACTGCCGTGTAGTACTGAGTGGAGTACAGTTCCTGTACTGCCGTGTAGTCCCGAGTGGAGTACTGTGTGTATAGTGCCGTGTAGTACCGAAAGGAGTACAGTGCCTGTATTGCCGTGTAGTGCTGAGTGGACTACAGTGCCTGTACTGCCGTGTAGTCCCGAATGGAGTTCTGTGTGTATAGTGCCGTGTAGTACCGAGTGGAGTACAGTGCCTGTACTGCCGTGTAGTACTGAGTGGAGTACAGTGCCTAAACTGCCGTGTAGTCCGGAGTGGAGTTCTGTGTGTATAGTGCCGTGTAGTACCGAGTGGAGTACAGTGCCTGTACTGCCGTGTAGTCCCGAGTGGAGTACTGTGTGTATAGTGCCGTGAACTACCGAGTGGAGTACATTGCCTGTACTGCCGTGTAGTACTAAGTGGAGTACAGTGCCTAAACTGCCGTGTAGTCCGGAGTGGAGTACAGTGCCTGTACTGCCGTGTAGTCCCGAGTGGAGTACTGTGTGTATAGTGCCGTGAACTACCGAGTGGAGTACATTGCCTGTACTGCCGTGTAGTACTGAGTGGAGTACTGTGTGTATAGTGCCGTGTAGTTCCGAGTGGAGTACAGTGCCTGTATTGCCGTGTAGTGCTGAGTGGACTACAGTGCCTGTGCTGCCGTGTAGTCCCGAATGGAGTTCTGTGTGTATAGTGCCGTGTAGTACCGAGTGGAGTACAGTGCGTGTACTGCCGTGTAGTACTGAGTGGAGTACAGTGCCTAAACTGCCGTGTAGTCCGGAGTGGAGTACAGTGCCTGTACTGCCGTGTAGTCCCGAGTGGAGTACTGTGTGTATAGTGCCGTGAACTACCGAGTGGAGTACATTGCCTGTACTGCCGTGTAGTACTAAGTGGAGTACAGTGCCTGTACTGCCGTGTAGTCCCGAGTGGAGTACTGTGTGTATAGTGCAGAATAGTACTGAGTGGTGTATAGTACCTGTACTGCCGTGTAGTACTGAGTGGAGTACAGTGCCTCTACTGCCGTGTAGTACTGGGGGGAGTACAGTGCCTGTTCTGCCGTATAGTACCGAGTGGGGGACTGTGTGTAAACTGCCGTGTAGTACCGAGTGGAGTACAGTGCCTGTACTGCCGTGTAGTACCGAGTGGAATACTGTGTGTATAGTGCCGTGTAGTACCGAGTGGAGTACTGTGTGCATAATGCCGTGTAGTACTGAGTGGAGTACAGTGCCTGAACTGCCGTGTAGTACCGAGTGGAGTACTCTGTGTATAGTGCCGTGTAGTACCGAGTGGAGTACGGTGCATGTACTGCCGTGTAGTACCGAGTGGAGTACTGTGTGTATAGTGCGGTGTAGTACCGTGTGGAGTACAGTGCATGTACTGCCGTGTAGTAACGAGTGGAGTACTGTGTGTATAGTGCCGTGTAGTACCGAGTGGAGTACAGTGCCTGTATTGCCGTGTAGCAAAGAGTGGAGTACTGTGTGTACAGTGCCGTGTAGTACCGAGTGGAGTACTGTGTGCATACTGCCGTGTAGTATTGAGTGGAGTACAGTACCTGTACTGCCGTGTAGTACCGAGTGGAGTACTGTGTGTATAGTGCCGTGTAGTACCGAGTGGAGTACAGTGCCTGCACTGCCGTGTAGTACTGAGTGGAGTACAGTGCCTGTACTGCCGTGTAGTACTGAGTGGAGTACAGTGCCTGTACTGCCGTGTAGTACTGAGTGGAGTACAGTGCCTGTACTGCCGTGTAGTCCCGAGTGGAGTACTGTGTGTATAGTGCCGTGTAGTACCGAAAGGAGTACAGTGCCTGTATTGCCGTGTAGTGCTGAGTGGACTACAGTGCCTGTACTGCCGTGTAGTCCCGAATGGAGTTCTGTGTGTATAGTGCCGTGTAGTACTGAGTGGGGTACAGTTTTTGTACTGCCGTGTAGTACAGAGTGGGGGACTCTGTGTATACTGCCGTGTAGTACTGAGTATAGTACAGTGCCTGTACTGCCGTGTAGTTCCGAGTGGATTACAGTGTTCATACTGCCGTGTAGTACTGAGTGGAGTACAGTACCTGTACTGCCGTGTAGTACTGAGTGGGGGACTGTGTGTATACTGCTGTGTAATACTGAGTGGAGTACAGTGCTTGTACTGCCGTGTAGTACCGAGTGGGGGACTGTGTGTATACTGCCGTGTAGTCCCGAGCGGAGTACAATGCCTGTACTGCCGTGTAGTACTGAGTGGAGTACTGTGTGTATAGTGCCGTGTAGTACCGAGTGGAGTACTGTGCCTGTACTGCCGTGTAGTACTGAGTGGAGTACAGTGCCTGTACTGCCGTGTAGTCCCGAGTGGAGTACAGTGCTTGTTCTGCCGTGTAGTACTGATTGGAGTACAGTGCTTGTACTGCCGTGTAGTACCGAGTGGAGTACAGTGCTTGTACTGCCGTGTAGTACTGAGTGAAGTACAATGCCTGTACTGACGTGTAGTGCCGAGTGGAGTACTGTGTGTATAGTGCAGTGTAGTACTGAGTGGAGTACAGTGCATGTACTGCCGTGTAGTACCGTGTGGAGTACAGTGCCTGTACTGCCGTGTAGTCCCGTGTGGAGTACTGTGTGCATACTGTCGTGTAGTACTGAGTGGAGTACAGTGCCTGTACTGCCGTGAAATACCGAGTGGAGTACAGTGCCTGTACTGCCGTGTAGTCCCGAGTGGAGTACTGTGTGTATAGTGCAGTGTAGTACTGAGTGGAGTACTGTGTGTAGAGTACCGTGTAGTACTGAGTGGAGTACAGTGCATGTACTGCCGTGTAGTAGTGAGTGGAGTACTGTGCCTGTAATGCCGTGTAGTACTCAGTGGAGTACTGTGTGTATAGTGCCGTGTAGTACCGGGTGGAGTACTGTGTGTATAGTGCAGTGTAGTACTGAGTGGAGTACTGTGTGTATAGTACCGTGTAGTACTGAGTGGAGTACAGTGCTTGTACTGCCGTGTAGTACTGAGTGAAGTACAATGCCTGTACTGCCGTGTAGTCCCGAGTGGAGTACTGTGTGTATAGTGCAGTGTAGTACTGAGTGGAGTACTGTGTGTATAGTACCGTGTAGTACTGAGTGGAGTACAGTGCATGTACTGCCGTGTAGTAGTGAGTGGAGTACTGTGCCTGTAATGCCGTGTAGTACTGAGTGGAGTACTGTGTGTATAGTGCCTTGTAGTACCGAGTGGAGTACAGTGCCCGTATTGCCGTGTAGCAAAGAGTGGAGTACTGTGTGTACAGTGCCGTGTAGTACCGATTGGAGTACTGTGTGCATACTGCCGTGTAGTACCGAGTGGAGTACAGTGCATGTACTGCCGTGTAGTAGTGAGTGGAGTACTGTGCCTGTAATGCCGTGTAGTACTGAGTGGAGTACTGTGTGTATAGTGCCGTGTAGTACCGGGTGGAGTACATTTGGTGTACTGCCGTGTAGTACTGAGTGGGGTACAGTGCCTGTACTGCCGTGTAGTACTGAGTAAAGTACACAGCCTGTACTGCCGTGGAGTCCCGAGTGGAGTACACTGCTGTACTGCCGTGTAGTACTGATTGGAGTACTGTCTGTATAGTGCCGTGTAGTACCGAGTGGAGTACAGTGCCTGTACTGGCGTGTAGTACTGAGTGGAGTACAGTGCCTGTACCGCTGTGTAGTACTGAGTGGAGTACATTGCCTGTACTGCCGTGTAGTACTGATTGGAGTACAGTGCCTGTACTGCCGTGTAGTACTGAGTGGAGTACAGTGCCTGTACTGCCGTGTAGTACTGGGTGGAGTACAGTGCCTGTACTGCCGTGTAGTCCCGAGTGGAGTACAGTGCATGTACTGCCGTGTAGTACCGAGTGGAGTACTGTGTGCATACTGCCGTGGAGTACTGAGTGGAGTACAGTGCCTGTACTGCCGTGTAGTCCCGAGTGGAGTACAGTGCCTGTACTGCCGTGTAGTAGTGAGTGGAGTACTGTGCCTGTACTGCCGTGTAGTACTGAGTGGAGTACTGTGTGTATAGTGCCGTGTAGTACCGAGTGGAGTACAGTGCCTGTACTGCCGTGTAGTACCGAGTGGGGGACGGTGTGTATACTGCCGTGTAGTGCTAAGTGGAGTACAGTGCCTGTACTCCGTGTAGTAGTGAGTGGGGTACAGTGCCTGTACTGCCGTGTAGTCCCGAGTGGAGTACAGTGCCTGTACTGCCGTGTAGTAGTGAGTGGAGTACAGTGCCTGTACTACCGTGTAGTACTGAGTGGGGTACAGTGCCTGTACTGCCGTGTAGTCCCGAGTGGAGTACAGTGCCTGTACTGCCGTGTAGTACTGAGTGGAGTACAGTGCCTGTACTGCCGTGTAGTACTAAGTGGAGTACAGTGACTGTACTGCCGCGTAGTCCCAAGTGGAGTACAGTGCCTGTACTGCCGTGTAGTATTGAGTGGAGTACAGTGCCTGTACTGCAGTGTAGTCCCGAATGGAGTACTGTGTGTATAGTGCCGTGTAGTACCGAAAGGAGTACAGTGCCTGTACTGCCGTGTAGTACTGAGTGGAGTACTGTGTGTATAGTGCCGTGTAGTACCGAGTGGACTACAGTGCCTGTACTGCCGTGTAGTACTGAGTGGAGTACAGTGCCTGTACTGCCGTGTAGTACTGAGTGGAGTACTTTTTTTATAATGCCGTGTAGTACCGAGTGGAGTACAGTGCCTGTACTGCCGTGTAGTCCCGAGTGGAGTACAGTGCATGTACTGCCGTGTAGTACCGAGTGGAGTACTGTGTGCATACTGCCGTGGAGTACTGAGTGGAGTACAGTGCCTGTACTGCCGTGTAGTCCCGAGTGGAGTACAGTGCCTTTACTGCCGTGTAGTAGTGAGTGGAGTACTGTGCCTGTACTGCCGTGTAGTACTGAGTGGAGTACTGTGTGTATAGTGCCGTGTAGTACCGAGTGGAGTACAGTGCCTGTACTGCCGTGTAGTACCGAGTGGGGGACGGTGTGTATACTGCCGTGTAGTGGTAAGTGGAGTACAGTGCCTGTACTCCGTGTAGTAGTGAGTGGGGTACAGTGCCTGTACTGCCGTGTAGTCCCGAGTGGAGTACAGTGCCTGTACTGCCGTGTAGTAGTGAGTGGAGTACAGTGCCTGTACTACCGTGTAGTACTGAGTGGGGTACAGTGCCTGTACTGCCGTGTAGTCCCGAGTGGAGTACAGTGCCTGTACTGCCGTGTAGTACTGAGTGGAGTACTGTATGTATAGTGCCGTGTAGTACCGAGTGGAGTACAGTGCCTGTACTGCCGTCTAGTACTGAGTGGAGTACAGTGCCTGTACTGTCGTGTAGTCCCGAGTGGAGTACAATGCCTGTACTGCCGTGTAGTACTGAGTGGAGTACTGTGTGTATAGCGCCGTGTAGTACCGAGTGGAGTACTGTGCCTGTACTGCAGTGTAGTACTGAGTGTAGTACAGTGCCTGTACTGCCGTGTAGTCCCGAGTGGAGTACAGTGCTTGTTCTGCCGTGTAGTACTGATTGGAGTACAGTGCCTGTACTGCCGTGTAGTACCGAGTGGAGTACAGTGCTTGTACTGCCGTGTAGTACTGAGTGAAGTACAATGCCTGTACTGCCGTGTAGTGCCGAGTGGAGTACTGTGTGTATAGTGCAGTGTAGTACTGAGTGGAGTACAATGCATGTACTGCCGTGTAGTACCGTGTGGAGTACAGTGCCTGTACTGCCGTGTAGTCCCGTGTGGAGTACTGTGTGCATACTGCCGTGTAGTACTGAGTGGAGTACAGTGCCTGTACTGCCGTGTAGTACCGAGTGGAGTAGAGTGCCTGTACTGCCGTGTAGTCCCGAGTGGAGTACTGTGAGTATAGTGCAGTGTAGTACTGAGTGGAGTACTGTGTGTATAGTACCGTGTAGTACTGAGTGGAGTACAGTGCCTGTACTGCCGTGTAGTACCGATTGGAGTACTGTGTGCATGCTGCCGTCTAGTACTGAGTGGAGTACAGTGCCTGTACTGCCGTGTAGTACTGGGTGGAGTACAGTGATTGTACTGCCGTGTAGTACCGAGTGGTGTACTGTGTGTATAGTGCCGTGTGGTACCGAGTGGAGTACCATGCCTGTACTGCCGTGTAGTACCGAGTGGAGTACTGTGTGTATAGTGCCGTGTAGTACCGAGAGGAGTACAGTGCCTGTAATGCGTGTAGTACCGAGTGGAGTACAGTGACTGCACTGCGTGTAGTACCGAGTGGAGTACAGTGTGTATAGTACCGTCTAGTACCGAGTGGAGTACAGTGTGTAAAGTGCCGTGCAGTACTGAGTGGAGTACAGTGCCTGTACTGCCGTGCAGTACCGAGTGGAGTACAGTGTGTATAGTGCCGTGTTGTACTGAGTGGAGTACAGTGACTCTAGTGCCGTGTAGTACTGAGTGGGGTACAGTTTCTTTACTGCCGTGTAGTACAGAGTGGGGGACTCTGTGTATACTGCCGTGTAGTACTGAGTATAGTACAGTGCCTGTACTGCCGTGTAGTACCGAGTGGATTACTGTGTTCATATTGCCGTGTAGTACTGAGTGGAGTACATTACCTGTACTGCCGTGTAGTACTGAGTGGGGGACTGTGTGTATACTGGCTTGTAATACTGAGTGGAGTACAGTGCTTGTACTGCCGTGTAGTACCGAGTGGGGGACTGTGTGTATAATGCCGTGTAGTACTGAGTGAAGTACAGTGGCTGTACTGCCGTGTAGTACCGAGTGGGGGACTGTGTGTATACTGCCGTGTAGTACTGAGTGGAATACTGTGTGTATAGTGCATTGTAGTGCTGAGTGGAGTACAGTGCCTGTACTGCCGTGTAGTACCGAGTGGAGTACCGTGTGTATAGTGCAGTGTAGTGCTGAGTGGAGTACAGTAACTGTCATGCCGTGTAGTACTGAGTACAGTACAGTGCCTGTACTGCCGTGTAGTCCCGAGTGGAGTACAGTGCCTGTACTGCCGTGTAGTACTGAGTGGAGTACTGTGTGTATACTGGCTTGTAATACTGAGTGGAGTACAGTGCTTGTACTGCCGTGTAGTACCGAGTGGGGGACTGTGTGTATAATGCCGTGTAGTACTGAGTGAAGTACAGTGGCTGTACTGCCGTGTAGTACCGAGTGGGGGACTGTGTGTATACTGCCGTGTAGTACTGAGTGGAGTACAGTGCCTGTACTGCCGTGTAGTCCCGAGTGGAGTACAGTGCCTGTACTGCCGCGTAGTAGTGAGTGGAGTACAGTGCCTGTACTGCCGTGTAGTACTGAGTGGGGTACAGTGCCTGTACTGCCGTGTAGTCCCGAGTGGAGTACAGTGCCTGTACTGCCGTGTAGTACTGAGTGGAGTACTGTATGTATAGTGCCATGTAGTACCGAGTGGAGTACAGTGCCTGTACTGCCGTCTAGTACTGAGTGGAGTACAGTGCATGTACTGCCGTGTAGTCCCGAGCGGAGTACAATGCCTGTACTGCCGTGTAGTACTGAGTGGAGTACTGTGTGTATAGTGCCGTGTAGTACCGAGTGGAGTACTGTGCCTGTACTGCCGTGTAGTACTGAGTGGAGTACAGTGCCTGTACTGCCGTGTAGTCCCGAGTGGAGTACAGTGCATGTACTGCCGTGTAGTAGTGAGTGGAGTACTGTGCCTGTAATGCCGTGTAGTACTGATTGGAGTACAGTGCTTGTACTGCCGTGTAGTACCGAGTGGAGTACAGTGCTTGTACTGCCGTGTAGTACTGAGTGAAGTACAATGCCTGTACTGCCGTGTAGTGCCGAGTGGAGTACTGTGTGTATAGTGCAGTGCAGTACTGAGTGGAGTACAGTGCATGTACTGCCGTGTAGTACCGTGTGGAGTACAGTGCCTGTACTGCCGTGTAGTCCCGTGTGGAGTACTGTGTGCATACTGTCGTGTAGTACTGAGTGGAGTACAGTGCCTGTACTGCCGTGAAGTACCGAGTGGAGTACAGTGCCTGTACTGCCGTGTAGTCCCGAGTGGAGTACTGTGTGTATAGTGCAGTGTAGTACTGAGTGGAGTACTGTGTGTATAGTACCGTGTAGTACTGAGTGGAGTACAGTGCATGTACTGCCGTGTAGTAGTGAGTGGAGTACTGTGCCTGTAATGCCGTGTAGTACTGAGTGGAGTACTGTGTGTATAGTGCCGTGTAGTACCGGGTGGAGTACTGTGTGTATAGTGCAGTGTAGTACTGAGTGGAGTACTGTGTGTATAGTACCGTGTAGTACTGAGTGGAGTACAGTGCTTGTACTGCCGTGTAGTACTGAGTGAAGTACAATGCCCTTACTGCCGTGTAGTCCCGAGTGGAGTACTGTGTGTATAGTGCAGTGTAGTACTGAGTGGAGTACTGTGTGTATAGTACCGTGTAGTACTGAGTGGAGTACAGTGCATGTACTGCCGTGTAGTAGTGAGTGGAGTACTGTGCCTGTAATGCCGTGTAGTACTGAGTGGAGTACTGTGTGTATAGTGCCTTGTAGTACCGAGTGGAGTACAGTGCCTGTATTGCCGTGTAGCAAAGAGTGGAGTACTGTGTGTACAGTGCCGTGTAGTGCCGATTGGAGTACTGTGTGCATACTGCCGTGTAGTACCGAGTGGAGTACAGTGCATGTACTGCCGTGTAGTAGTGAGTGGAGTACTGTGCCTGTAATGCCGTGTAGTACTGAGTGGAGTACTGTGTGTATAGTGCCGTGTAGTACTGATTGGAGTACAGTGCCTGTACTGCCGTGTAGTACTGAGTAAAGTACACAGCCTGTACTGCCGTGGAGTCCCGAGTGGAGTACAGTGCTGTACTGCCGTGTAGTACTGATTAGAGTACTGTCTGTATAGTGCCGTGTAGTACCGAGTGGAGTACAGTGCCTGTACTGGCGTGTAGTACTGAGTGGAGTACAGTGCCTGTACCGCTGTGTAGTACTGAGTGGAGTACAGTGCCTGTACTGCCGTGTAGTACTGATTGGAGTACAGTGCCTGTACTGCCGTGTAGTACTGAGTGGAGTACAGTGCCTGTACTGCCGTGTAGTACTGGGTGGAGTACAGTGCCTGTACTGCCGTGTAGTCCCGAGTGGAGTACTGTGTGTAAAGTCCGTGTAGTACCGAGTGGAGTACAGTGCCTGTACTGCGGTGTAGTAGTGAGTGGAGTACAGTGCCTGTACTGCCGTGTAGTACTAAGTGGAGTACAGTGACTGTACTGCCGCGTAGTCCCGAGTGGAGTACAGTGCCTGTACTGCCGTGTAGTATTGAGTGGAGTACAGTGCCTGTACTGCAGTGTAGTCCCGAATGGAGTACTGTGTGTATAGTGCCGTGTAGTACCGAAAGGCGTACAGTGCCTGTACTGCCGTGTAGTACTGAGTGGAGTACTGTGTGTATAGTGCCGTGTAGTACCGAGTGGACTACAGTGCCTGTACTGCCGTGTAGTACTGAGTGGAGTACAGTGCCTGTACTGCCGTGTAGTACTGAGTGGAGTACTTTTTTTATAATGCCGTGTAGTACCGAGTGGAGTACAGTGCCTGTACTGCCGTGTAGCCCCGAGTGGAGTACAGTGCATGTACTGCCGTGTAGTACCGAGTGGAGTACTGTGTGCATACTGCCGTGGAGTACTGAGTGGAGTACAGTGCCTGTACTGCCGTGTAGTCCCGAGTGGAGTACAGTGCCTGTACTGCCGTGTAGTAGTGAGTGGAGTACTGTGCCTGTACTGCCGTGTAGTACTGAGTGGAGTACTGTGTGTATAGTGCCGTGTAGTACCGAGTGGAGTACAGTGCCTGTACTGCCGTGTAGTACCGAGTGGGGGACGGTGTGTATACTGCCGTGTAGTGCTAAGTGGAGTACAGTGCCTGTACTCCGTGTAGTAGTGAGTGGGGTACAGTGCCTGTACTGCCGTGTAGTCCCGAGTGGAGTACAGTGCCTGTACTGCCGTGTAGTAGTGAGTGGAGTACAGTGCCTGTACTACCGTGTAGTACTGAGTGGGGTACAGTGCCTGTACTGCCGTGTAGTCCCGAGTGGAGTACAGTGCCTGTACTGCCGTGTAGTACTGAGTGGAGTACTGTATGTATAGTGCCGTGTAGTACCGAGTGGAGTACAGTGCCTGTACTGCCGTCTAGTACTGAGTGGAGTACAGTGCCTGTACTGTCGTGTAGTCCCGAGTGGAGTACAATGCCTGTACTGCCGTGTAGTACCGAGTGGAGTACTGTGTGTATAGTGCCGTGTAGTGCCGAGTGGAGTACTGTGCCTGTACTGCAGTGTAGTACTGAGTGGAGTACAGTGCCTGTACTGCCGTGTAGTACTGAGTGGAGTACAATGCCTGTACTGCCGTGTAGTCCCGAATGGATTACTGTGTGTATAGTGCAGTGTAGTACCGAGTGGAGTACAGTGCCTGTACTGCCGTGTAGTACTGAGTGGAGTACAGTGCCTGTACTGCCGTGTAGTAGTGAGTGGGGTACAGTGCCTGTACTGCCGTGTAGTCCCGAGTGGAGTACAGTGCCTGTACTGCCATGTAGTCCCGAGTGGAGTACTGTGTGTATACTGCCGTGTAGTACCGAGTGGAGTACAGTGCCTGTACTGCCGTGTAGTACCGAGTGGAGTATTGTGTGTATAGTGCCATGTAGTACCGAGTGGAGTACTGTGTGCATACTGCCGAGTAATACTGAGTGGAGTACAGTGCCTGTACTGCCGTGTAGTACCGAGTGGAGGACTGTGTGTATAGTGCCGTGTAGTACCGAGTGGAGTACAATGCATGTACTGTCGTGTATTACCGAGTGGAGTACTGTGTGTATAGTGCGGTGTAGTACCGAGTGGAGCAGAGTGCATGTACTGCCGTGTAGTACCGAGTGGAGTACTGTGTGTATAGTGCCGTCTAGTACCGAGTGGAGTACAGTGTGTATATTGCCGTGTAGTACTGAGTGGAGTACAGTGCCTGTACTGCCGTGTAGTACCGAGTGGAGTACTGTGTGCATAGTGCCGTGTAGTACCGAGTGGAGTACTGTGTGCATACTGCCGTGTAGTACCGAGTGGGGTACAGTGCCTGTACTGCCGTGTAGTACCGAGTGTAGTACAGTGCGTACAGTGCCGTCTAGTACCGAGTGGAATACAGTGTGCATACTGCCGTGTAGTACTGAGTGGAGTACAGTACCTGTACTGCCGTGTAGTACCGAGTGGAGTACTGTGTGTATAGTGCCGTGTAGTACCGAGTGGAGTACAGTTCCTGTACTGAGGTGTAGTACTGCTTGGAGTACAGTGCCTGTACTGCCGTGTAGTACCGAGTGGAGTACAGTGCGTATAGTGCCGTCTAGTACCGAGTGGAGTACAGTGTGTATATTGCCGTGTAGTACTGAGTGGAGTACAGTGCCTGTACTGCCGTGTAGTACCGAGTGGAGTACTGTGTGTATAGTGCCGTGTAGTACCGAGTGGAGTACAGTTCCTGTACTGTGTAGTACTGCTTGGAGTACAGTGCCTGTACTGCCGTGTAGTACCGAGTGGAGTACAGTGCCTGTACTGCCGTGTAGTACCGAGTGGAGGACTGTGTGTATAGTGCCGTGTAGTACCGAGTGTAGTACAATGCATGTACTGTCGTGTATTACCGAGTGGAGTACTGTGTGTATAGTGCGGTGTAGTACCGAGTGGAGTAGAGTGCATGTACTGCCGTGTAGTACCGAGTGGAGTACTGTGTGTATAGTGCCGTGTAGTACTGCTTGGAGTACAGTGCTTGTACTGCCGTGTAGTACCGAGTGGAGTACTGTGTGTATAGTGCCGTGTAGTACCGAGTGGAGTACTGTGTGCATACTGCCGTGTAGTACCGAGTGGGGTACAGTCCCTGTACTGCCGTGTAGTACCGAGTGGAGTACAGTGCGTATAGTGCCGTCTAGTACCGAGTGGAGTACTGTGTGTATATTGCCGTGTAGTACTGAGTGGAGTGCAGTGCCTGTACTGCCGTGTAGTACTGAGTGGAGTACAGTGCCTGTACTGCCGTGTAGTACCGAGTGGAGTACAGTGTGTATAGTGCCGTGTAGTACTGAGTGGGGTACAGTGCCTGTACAGCCGCGTAGCACAGAGTGAGGTACAGTGCCTGTACTGCCGTGTAGTACCGAGTGGGTGACTGTGTGTATACTGCCGTGTAGTACTGAGTATAGTACAGTGCCTGTACTGCCGTGTAGTACCGAGTGGAGTACTGTGTGCATACTGCCGTGTAGTACTGAGTGAGTACAGTACCTGTACTGCCGTGTAGTACCGAGTGGGGGACTCTATGTATACTGCCGTGTAGTACTGAGTGGAGTACAGTGCCTGTGCTGCCGTGTAGTACCGAGTGGGGGACTGTGTGTATTCTGCCGTGTACTACTGAGTGGAGTACAGTGCCTGTACTGCCGTGTAGTACAGAGTGGGGGACTGTGTGTATACTGCCGTGTAGTACTGAGTGGAGTACAGTACCTGTACTGCCGTGTAGTACCCAGTGGAGTACTGTGTGTATAGTGCCGTGTAGTACCGAGTGGAGTACAGTGCCTATACTGCCGTGTAGTACTGAGTGGAGTACAGTGCCTGTACTGCCGTGTAGTAGTGAGTGGGGTACAGTGCCTGTACTGCCGTGTAGTCCCGAGTGGAGTACAGTGCCTGTACTGCCGTGTAGTACCGAGTGGAGTACAGTGCCTGTACTGCCGTCTAGTACTGAGTGGAGTACAGTGCCTGTACTGCCGTGTAGTCCCGAGCGGAGTACAATGCCTGTACTGCCGTGTAGTACTGAGTGGGGTACTGTGTGTATAGTGCCGTGTAGTACCAAGTGGAGTACTGTGCCTGTACTGCCGTGTAGTACTGAGTGGAGTACAGTGCCTGTACTGCCGTGTAGTCCCGAGTGGAGTACAGTGCTTGTTCTGCCGTGTAGTACTCATTGGAGTACAGTGCTTGTACTGCCGTGTAGTACCGAGTGGAGTACAGTGCTTGTACTGCCGTGTAGTACTGAGTGAAGTACAATGCCTGTACTGCCGTGTAGTGCCGAGTGGAGTACTGTGTGTATAGTGCAGTGTAGTACTGAGTGGAGTACAGTGCATGTACTGCCGTGTAGTACCGTGTGGAGTACAGTGCCTGTACTGCCGTGTAGTCCCGTGTGGAGTACTGTGTGCATACTGCCGTGTAGTACTGAGTGGAGTACAGTGCATGTACTGCCGTGTAGTACCGAGTGGAGTACAGTGCCTGTACTGCCGTGTAGTCCCGAGTGGAGTACTGTGTGTATAGTGCAGTGTAGTACTGAGTGGAGTACTGTGTGTATAGTACCGTGTAGTACTGAGTGGAGTACAGTGTGTATAGTGCCATGTAGTACCGAGTAGGGGACTGTGTGCATACTGCCGTGGAGTACAGAGTGGAGTACAGTGCCTGTACTGCCATGTAGTCCCGATTGGAGTACTGTGTGTATACTGCCGTGTAGTACCGAGTGGAGTACAGTGCCTGTACTGCCGTGTAGTACCGAGTGGTGTACTGTGTGCATAGTACCGTGTAGTACCGAGTGGAGTACTGTGTACATACTGCGGTGTAGTACTGAGTGGAATACAGTGCCTGTACTGCCGTGTAGTACCGAGTGGAGTACTGTGTGTATAGTGCCGTGTAGTACCGAGTGGAGTACAGTGCATGTACTGCTGTGTATTACCGAGTGGAGTACTGTGTGTATAGTGCCGTGTAGTACCGAGTGGAGTACAGTGCCTGTATTGCCGTGTAGTACCCAGTGGTGTACTGCGTGTATAGTGCCGTGTAGTACCGAGTGGAGTTCTGTGTGCATACTGCCGTGTAGTACTGAGTGGAGTACAGTACCTGTACTGCCGTGTAGTACCGAGTGGAGTACTGTGTGTATAGTGCCGTGTAGTACCGAGTGGAGTACAGTGCCTATACTGCCGTGTAGTACTGAGTGGAGTACTGTGCCTGTAATGCCGTGTAGTACCGAGTGGGGGACTGTGTGTATACTGCCGTGTAGTACTGAGTGGAGTACAGTGTGTATAGTGCCATGTAGTACCGAGTAGGGGACTGTGTGCATACTGCCGTGGAGTACAGAGTGGAGTACAGTGCCTGTACTGCCATGTAGTCCCGATTGGAGTACTGTGTGTATACTGCCGTGTAGTACCGAGTGGAGTACAGTGCCTGTACTGCCGTGTAGTACCGAGTGGTGTACTGTGTGCATAGTACCGTGTAGTACCGAGTGGAGTACTGTGTACATACTGCGGTGTAGTACTGAGTGGAATACAGTGCCTGTACTGCCGTGTAGTACCGAGTGGAGTACTGTGTGTATAGTGCCGTGTAGTACCGAGTGGAGTACAGTGCATGTACTGCTGTGTATTACCGAGTGGAGTACTGTGTGTATAGTGCCGTGTAGTACCGAGTGGAGTACAGTGCCTGTATTGCCGTGTAGTACCCAGTGGTGTACTGCGTGTATAGTGCCGTGTAGTACCGAGTGGAGTTCTGTGTGCATACTGCCGTGTAGTACTGAGTGGAGTACAGTACCTGTACTGCCGTGTAGTACCGAGTGGAGTACTGTGTGTATAGTGCCGTGTAGTACCGAGTGGAGTACAGTGCCTATACTGCCGTGTAGTACTGAGTGGAGTACAGTGCCTGTACTGCCGTGTAGTCCCGAGTGGAGTACAGTGCATGTACTGCCGTGTAGTAGTGAGTGGAGTACTGTGCCTGTAATGCCGTGTAGTACTGACTGGAGTACTGTGTGTATAGTGCCGTGTAGTACCGGGTGAAGTACATTGGGTGTACTGCCGTGTAGTACGGAGTGGGGTACAGTGCCTGTACTGCCGTGTAGTACTGAGTGGAGTACACTGGCTGTACTGCCGTGGAGTCCCGAGTGGAGTACAGTGCCTGTACTGCCGTGTAGTACTGAGTGGAGTACTGTATGTATAGTGCCGTGTAGTACCGAGTGGAGTACAGTGCCTGTACTGCCGTCTAGTACTGAGTGGAGTACAGTGCCTGTACTGCCGTGTGGTCCCGAGCGGAGTACAATGCCTGTACTGCCGTGTAGTACTGAGTGGACTACAGTGCCTGTACTGCCGCGTAGTCCCGAATGGAGTACTGTGTGTATAGTGCCGTGTAGTACCGAGTGGAGTACAGTGCCTGTACTGCCGTGTAGTACTGAGTGGAGTACAGTGCCTAAACTGCCGTGTGATCCGGAGTGGAGTACAGTGCCTGTACTGCCGTGTAGTCCCGAGTGGAGTACTGTGTGTATAGTTCCGTGTATTACCGAGTGGAGTACATTGCCTGTACTGCCGTGTAGTACTAAGTGGAGTACAGTGCCTGTACTGCCGTGTAGTCCCGAGTGGAGTACGGTGTGTATAGTGCAGAGTAGTACTGAGTGGTGTACAGTACCTGTACTGCCGTGTAGTACTGAGTGGAGTACAGTGCCTCTACTGCCGTGTAGTACTGGGTGGAGTACAGTGCCTGTTCTGCCGTATAGTACCGAGTGGGGGACTGTGTGTAAACTGCCGTGTAGTACCGAGTGGAGTACAGTGCCTGTACTGCCGTGTAGTACCGAGTGGAATACTGTGTGTATAGTGCCGTGTAGTACCGAGTGGAGTACTGTGTGCATAATGCCGTGTAGTACTGAATGCAGTACAGTGCCTGTACTGCCGTGTAGTACCGAGTGGAGTACTCTGTGTGTAGTGCCGTGTAGTACCGAGTGGAGTACGGTGCATGTACTGCCGTGTAGTACCGAGTGGAGTACTGTGTGTATAGTGCGGTGTAGTACCGTGTGCAGTACAGTGCATGTACTGCCGTGTAGTAACGAGTGGAGTACTGTGTGTACAGTGCCGTGTAGTACTGAGTGGAGTACTGTGTGCATACTGCCGTGTAGTACTGAGTGGAGTACAGTACCTGTACTGCCGTGTAGTACCGAGTGGAGTACTGTGTGTATAGTGCCGTGTAGTACCGAGTGGAGTACAGTGCCTGCACTGACGTGTAGGACTGAGTAGAGTACAGTGCCTGTACTGCCCTGTAGTACTGAGTGGAGTACTGTGTGTGTAGTGCCGTGTAGTACCGAGTGGAGTACAGTGCCTGTACTGCCGTGTAGTTCTGACTGGAGTACAGTGCCTGTACTGCAGTGTAGTAGGGAGTGGAGTACAGTGCTTATACTGCCGTGTAGTACTTAGTGGGCTACAGTGCCTGTACTGCCGTGTAGTGCCGAGTGGAATACTGTGTGTATAGTGCAGTGTAGTACTGAGTGGAGTACAGTGCATGTACTGCCGTGTAGTCCCGAGTGGAGTACTGTGTGTATAGTGCAGTGTAGTGCTGAGTGGAGTACAGTGCCTGTACTGCCGTGTAGTACCGAGTGGAGTACAGTGCCTGTACTGCCGTGTAGTCCCGAGTGGAGTACTGTGTGCATAATGCCGTGTAGTACTGAGTGGAGTACAGTGCCTGTACTGCCGTGTAGTACCGAGTGGAGTACTGTGTGTATAGTGCCGTGTAGTACCGAGTGGATTACAGTGCCTGTACTGCGTGTAGTACCGAGTGGAGTACAGTGTGAATAGTGCCGTGTAGTACCGAGTGGAGTACAGTGCCTGTTCTGCCGTGTAGTACCGAGTGGAGTACAGTGTGTATAGTGCCGTCTAGTACCGAGTGGAGTACAGTGTGTATAGTGCCGTGTAGTACTGAGTGGAGTACAGTGCCTGTACTGCCGTGTAGTACCGAGTGGGGTACAGTGTGTATAGTGCCGAGTAGTACCGAGTGAAGTACAGTGCCTGTACTGCCGTATAGTACTGAGTGGAGTACATTGCCTGTACTGCCGTGTAGTACCGAGTGGGGGAATGTGTGTATACTGCCGTGTAGTGCTGAGTGGAGTACAGTGCCTGTACTGCCGTGTAGAAAACCGAGTGGGGGACGGTGTGTATACTGCCGTGTAGTACTGAGTGGAGTACTGTGTGTATAGTGCAGTGTAGTGCTGAGTGGAGTACAGTGCTTGTACTGCCGTGTAGTACCGAGTGGAGTACTGTGAGTATAGTGCAGTGTAGTGCTGAGTGGAGTACAGTACCTGTACTGCCGTGTAGTATTGAGTATAGTACAGTGCCTGTACTGCCGTGTAGTACCGAGTGGGGGACTGTGTGTATACTACCGTGTAGTAGTGAGTGGAGTACAGTGCCTGTACTGCCGTGTAGTCCCGAATGGAGTACTGTGTGTATAGTGCAGTGTAGTACCGAGTGGAGTACAGTGCCTGTACTGCCGTGTAGTACTGAGTGGAGTACAGTGTGTTTAGTGCCGTGTAGTACCGAGTGGGGGACTGTGTGCATACTGCCGTGTAGTACTGAGTGGAGTACAGTGCCTGTACTGCCATGTAGTCCCGAGTGGAGTACTGTGTGTATACAGCCGTGTAGTACCGAGTGGAGTACTGTGTGTATAGTGCCGTGTAGTACCGAGTGTAGTACTGTGTGCATACTGCCGTGTAGTACTGAGTGGAGTACAGTGCCTGTACTGCCGTGTAGTACCGAGTGGAGGACTGTGTGTATAGTGCCGTGTACTACCGAGTGGAGTACAATGCATGTACTGTCGTGTATTACCGAGTGGAGTACTGTGTGTATAGTGCGGTGTAGTACCGAGTGGAGTAGAGTGCATGTACTGCCGTGTAGTACCGAGTGGAGTACTGTGTGTATAGTGCCGTGTAGTACCGAGTGGAGTACAGTGCCTGTATTGCCGTGTAGTACCGAGTGGAGTACTGTGTGTATAGTGCCGTGTAGTACCGAGTGGAGTACTGTGTGCATGCTGCCGTGTAGTACTGAGTGGAGTACAGTACCTGTACTGCCGTGTAGTACCGAGTGGAGTACTGTGTGTATAGTGCCGTGTAGTACCGAGTGGAGTACAGTTCCTGTACTGCCGTGTAGTACTGCTTGGAGTACAGTGCCTGTACTGCCGTGTAGTACCGAGTGGAGTACTGTGTGTATAGTGCCGTGTAGTACCGAGTGGAGTACTGTGTGCATACTGCCGTGTAGTACCGAGTGGGGTACAGTGCCTGTACTGCCGTGTAGTACCGAGTGGAGTACAGTGCGTATAGTGCCGTCTAGTACCGAGCGGAATACAGTGTGTATATTGCCGTGTAGTACTGAGTGGAGTGCAGTGCCTGTACTGCCGTGTAGTACCGAGTGGAGTACAGTGCGTATAGTGCCGTCTAGTACCGAGTGGAGTACAGTGTGTATATTGCCGTGTAGTACTGAGTGGAGTACAGTGCCTGTACTGCCGTGTAGTACCGAGTGGAGTACAGTGTGTATAGTGCCGTGTAGTAGCGAGTGGTGTACAGTGTGTATAGTGCAGTGTAGTGCTGAGTCGAGTACAGTGCCTGTACTGCCGTGTAGTACCGAGTGGAGTACTGTGTGTATAGTGCCGTGTAGTACCCAGTGGAGTACTGTGTGTATAGTGCCGTGTAGTACCGAGTGGAGTACAGTGCCTGTACTGCCGTGTAGTACTGAGTGGAGTACAGTGCCTGTACTGCCGTGTAGTCCCGAGTGGAGTACAGTGCCTGTACTGCCGTGTAGTAGTGAGTGGAGTACTGTGCCTGTACTGCCGTGTAGTACTGAGTGGAGTACTCTGTGTATAGTGCCGTGTAGTACCGAGTGGAGTACAGTTCCTGTACTGCCGTGTAGTACCGAGTGGGGGACTGTGTGTATACTGCCGTGTAGTACTGAGTGGAGTACAGTGCCTGTACTGCCGTGTAGTAGTGAGTGGGGTACAGTGCCTGTACTGCCGTGTAGTCCCGAGTGGAGTACAGTGCCTGTACTGCCGTGTAGTAGTGAGTGGAGTACAGTGCCTGTACTGCCGTGTAGTACTGAGTGGGGTACAGTGCCTGTACTGCCGTGTAGTCCCGAGTGGAGTACAGTGCCTGTACTGCCGTGTAGTACTGAGTGGAGTACTGTATGTATAGTGCCATGTAGTACCGAGTGGAGTACAGTGCCTGTACTGCCGTCTAGTACTGAGTGGAGTACAGTGCATGTACTGCCGTGTAGTCCCGAGCGGAGTACAATGCCTGTACTGCCGTGTAGTACTGAGTGGAGTACTGTGTGTATAGTGCCGTGTAGTACCGAGTGGAGTACTGTGCCTGTACTGCCGTGTAGTACTGAGTGGAGTACAGTGCCTGTACTGCCGTGTAGTCCCGAGTGGAGTACAGTGCTTGTTCTGCCGTGTAGTACTGATTGGAGTACAGTGCTTGTACTGCCGTGTAGTACCGAGTGGAGTACAGTGCTTGTACTGCCGTGTAGTACTGAGTGAAGTACAATGCCTGTACTGCCGTGTAGTGCCGAGTGGAGTACTGTGTGTATAGTGCAGTGTAGTACTGAGTGGAGTACAGTGCATGTACTGCCGTGTAGTACCGTGTGGAGTACAGTGCCTGTACTGCCGTGTAGTCCCGTGTGGAGTACTGTGTGCATACTGTCGTGTAGTACTGAGTGGAGTACAGTGCCTGTACTGCCGTGAAGTACCGAGTGGAGTACAGTGCCTGTACTGCCGTGTAGTCCCGAGTGGAGTACTGTGTGTATAGTGCAGTGTAGTACTGAGTGGAGTACTGTGTGTATAGTACCGTGTAGTACTGAGTGGAGTACAGTGCATGTACTGCCGTGTAGTAGTGAGTGGAGTACTGTGCCTGTAATGCCGTGTAGTACTGAGTGGAGTACTGTGTGTATAGTGCCGTGTAGTACCGGGTGGAGTACTGTGTGTATAGTGCAGTGTAGTACTGAGTGGAGTACTGTGTGTATAGTACCGTGTAGTACTGAGTGGAGTACAGTGCTTGTACTGCCGTGTAGTACTGAGTGAAGTACAATGCCTGTACTGCCGTGTAGTCCCGAGTGGAGTACTGTGTGTATAGTGCAGTGTAGTACTGAGTGGAGTACTGTGTGTATAGTACCGTGTAGTACTGAGTGGAGTACAGTGCATGTACTGCCGTGTAGTAGTGAGTGGAGTACTGTGCCTGTAATGCCGTGTAGTACTGAGTGGAGTACTGTGTGTATAGTGCCTTGTAGTACCGAGTGGAGTACAGTGCCTGTATTGCCGTGTAGCAAAGAGTGGAGTACTGTGTGTACAGTGTCGTGTAGTACCGATTGGAGTACTGTGTGCATACTGCCGTGTAGTACCGAGTGGAGTACAGTGCATGTACTGCCGTGTAGTAGTGAGTGGAGTACTGTGCCTGTAATGCCGTGTAGTACTGAGTGGAGTACTGTGTGTATAGTGCCGTGTAGTACCGGGTGGAGTACATTTGGTGTACCTCCGTGTAGTACTGAGTGGGGTACAGTGCCTGTACTGCCGTGTAGTACTGAGTAAAGTACACAGCCTGTACTGCCGTGGAGTCCCGAGTGGAGTACAGTGCTGTACTGCCGTGTAGTACTGATTGGAGTACTGTCTGTATAGTGCCGTGTAGTACCGAGTGGAGTGCAGTGCCTGTACTGGCGTGTAGTACTGAGTGGAGTACAGTGCCTGTACCGCTGTGTAGTACTGAGTGGAGTACAGTGCCTGTACTGCCGTGTAGTACTGATTGGAGTACAGTGCCTGTACTGCCGTGTAGTACTGAGTGGAGTACAGTGCCTGTACTGCCGTGTAGTACTGGGTGGAGTACAGTGCCTGTACTGCCGTGTAGTCCCGAGTGGAGTACTGTGTGTAAAGTCCGTGTAGTACCGAGTGGAGTACAGTGCCTGTACTGCGGTGTAGTACTGAGTGGAGTACAGTGCCTGTACTGCCGTGTAGTACTAAGTGGAGTACAATGTCTGTACTGCCGCGTAGTCCCGAGTGGAGTACAGTGCCTGTACTGCCGTGTAGTATTCAGTGGAGTACAGTGCCTGTACTGCAGTGTAGTCCCGAATGGAGTACTGTGTGTATAGTGCCGTGTAGTACCGAAGGGAGTACAGTGCCTGTACTGCCGTGTAGTACTGAGTGGAGTACTGTGTGTATAGTGCCGTGTAGTACCGAGTGGACTACAGTGCCTGTACTGCCGTGTAGTACTAAGTGGAGTACAGTGCCTGTACTGCCGTGTAGTACTGAGTGGAGTACTTTTTTTATAATGCCGTGTAGTACCGAGTGGAGTACAGTGCCTGTACTGCCGTGTAGTCCCGAGTGGAGTACAGTGCATGTACTGCCGTGTAGTACCGAGTGGAGTACTGTGTGCATACTGCCGTGTAGTACTGAGTGGAGTACTGTGTGTATAGTGCCGTGTAGTACCGAGTGGAGTACAGTGCCTGTACTGCCGTGTAGTACCGAGTGGGGGACGGTGTGTATACTGCCGTGTAGTGCTAAGTGGAGTACAGTGCCTGTACTCCGTGTAGTAGTGAGTGGGGTACAGTGCCTGTACTGCCGTGTAGTCCCGAGTGGAGTACAGTGCCTGTACTGCCGTGTAGTAGTGAGTGGAGTACAGTGCCTGTACTACCGTGTAGTACTGAGTGGGGTACAGTGCCTGTACTGCCGTGTAGTCCCGAGTGGAGTACAGTGCCTGTACTGCCGTGTAGTCCCGTGTGGAGTACTGTGTGCATACTGCCGTGTAGTACTGAGTGGAGTACAGTGCATGTACTGCCGTGTAGTGCCGAGTGGAGTACTGTGTGTATAGTGCAGTGTAGTACTGAGTGGAGTACAGTGCATGTACTGCCGTGTAGTACCGTGTGGAGTACAGTGCCTGTACTGCCGTGTAGTCCCGTGTGGAGTACTGTGTGCATACTGCCGTGTAGTACTGAGTGGAGTACAGTGCATGTACTGCCGTGTAGTACCGAGTGGAGTACAGTGCCTGTACTGCCGTGTAGTCCCGAGTGGAGTACTGTGTGTATAGTGCAGTGTAGTACTGAGTGGAGTACTGTGTGTATAGTACCGTGTAGTACTGAGTGGAGTACAGTGCCTGTACTGCCGTGTAGTACCGAGTGGAGGACTGTGTGTATAGTGCCGTGTAGTACCGAGTGGAGTACAATGCATGTACTGTCGTGTATTACCGAGTGGAGTACTGTGTGTATAGTGCGGTGTAGTACCGAGTGGAGTAGAGTGCCTGTACTGCCGTGTAGTACCGAGTGGAGTACAGTGCCTGTACTGCCGTCTAGTACTGAGTGGAGTACAGTGCCTGTACTGCCGTGTAGTCCCGAGCGGAGTACAATGCCTGTACTGCCGTGTAGTACTGAGTGGGGTACTGTGTGTATAGTGCCGTGTAGTACCAAGTGGAGTACTGTGCCTGTACTGCCGTGTAGTACTGAGTGGAGTACAGTGCCTGTACTGCCGTGTAGTCCCGAGTGGAGTACAGTGCTTGTTCTGCCGTGTAGTACTCATTGGAGTACAGTGCCTGTACTGCCGTGTAGTACTGAGTGGAGTACTGTGCCTGTACTGCCGTGTAGTACTGAGTGGAGTACAGTGCCTGTACTGCCGTGTAGTCCCGAGCGGAGTACAATGCCTGTACTGCCGTGTAGTACTGAGTGGGGTACTGTGTGTATAGTGCCGTGTAGTACCAAGTGGAGTACTGTGCCTGTACTGCCGTGTAGTACTGAGTGGAGTACAGTGCTTGTACTGCCGTGTAGTACTGAGTGAAGTACAATGCCTGTACTGCCGTGTAGTGCCGAGTGGAGTACTGTGTGTATAGTGCAGTGTAGTACTGAGTGGAGTACAGTGCATGTTCTGCCGTGTAGTACCGTGTGGAGTACAGTGCCTGTACTGCCGTGTAGTCCCGTGTGGAGTACTGTGTGCATACTGCCGTGTAGTACTGAGTGGAGTACAGTGCATGTACTGCCGTGTAGTACCGAGTGGAGTACAGTGCCTGTACTGCCGTGTAGTCCCGAGTGGAGTACTGTGTGTATAGTGCAGTGTAGTACTGAGTGGAGTACTGTGTGTATAGTACCGTGTAGTACTGAGTGGAGTACAGTGCCTGTACTGCGGTGTAGTACCGATTGGAGTACTGTGTGCATGCTGCCGTCTAGTACTGAGTGGAGTACAGTGCCTGTACTGCCGTGTAGTACTGGGTGGAGTACAGTGATTGTACTGCCGTGTAGTACCCAGTGGTGTACTGTGTGTGTAGTGCCGTGTGGTACCGAGTGGAGTACCATGCCTGTACTGCCGTGTAGTACCGAGTGGAGTACTGTGTGTATAGTGCCGTGTAGTACCGAGTGGAGTACAGTGCCTGTACTGCGTGTAGTAACGAGTGGAGTACAGTGACTGCACTGCGTGTAGTACCGAGTGGAGTACAGTGTGTATAGTACCGTATAGTACCGAGTGGAGTACAGTGTGTATAGTGCCGTGCAGTACTGAGTGGAGTACAGTGCTTGTACTGCCGTGTAGTACCGAGTGGAGTACAGTGTGTATAGTGCCGTGTAGTACTGAGTGGGGTACAGTTTTTGTACTGCCGTGTAGTACAGAGTGCGGGACTCTGTGTATACTGCCGTGTAGTACTGAGTATAGTACAGTGCCTGTACTGCCGTGTAGTCCCGAGTGGATTACAGTGTTCATACTGCCGTGTAGTACTGAGTGGAGTACAGTACCTGTACTGCCGTGTAGTACTGAGTGGGAGACTGTGTGTATACTGCTGTGTAATACTGAGTGGAGTACAGTGCTTGTACTGCCGTGTAGTACCGAGTGGGGGACTGTGTGTATACTGCCGTGTAGTACTGAGTGGAGTACAGTGCCTGTACTGCCGTGTAGTACCGAGTGGGGGACTGTGTGTATATTGCCGTGTAGTACCAAGTGGAGTACTGTGCCTGTACTGCCGTGTAGTACTGAGTGGAGTACAGTGCCTGTACTGCCGTGTAGTCCCGAGTGGAGTACAGTGCTTGTTCTGCCGTGTAGTACTCATTGGAGTACAGTGCTTGTACTGCCGTGTAGTACCGAGTGGAGTACAGTGCTTGTACTGCCGTGTAGTACTGAGTGAAGTACAATGCCTGTACTGCCGTGTAGTGCCGAGTGGAGTACTGTGTGTATAGTGCAGTGTAGTACTGAGTGGAGTACAGTGCATGTACTGCCGTGTAGTACCGTGTGGAGTACAGTGCCTGTACTGCCGTGTAGTCCCGTGTGGAGTACTGTGTGAATACTGCCGTGTAGTACTGAGTGGAGTACAGTGCATGTACTGCCGTGTAGTACCGAGTGGAGTACAGTGCCTGTACTGCCGTGTAGTCCCGAGTGGAGTACTGTGTGTATAGTGCAGTGTAGTACTGAGTGGAGTACTGTGTGTATAGTACCGTGTAGTACTGAGTGGAGTACAGTGCCTGTACTGCCGTGTAGTACCGATTGGAGTACTGTGTGCATGCTGCCGTCTAGTACTGAGTGGAGTACAGTGCCTGTACTGCCGTGTAGTACTGGGTGGAGTACAGTGATTGTACTGCCGTGTAGTACCGAGTGGTGTACTGTGTGTGTAGTGCCGTGTGGTACCGAGTGGAGTACCATGCCTGTACTGCCGTGTAGTACCGAGTGGAGTACTGTGTGTATAGTGCCGTGTAGTACCGAGTGGAGTACAGTGCCTGTACTGCGTGTAGTAACGAGTGGAATACAGTGACTGCACTGCGTGTAGTACCGAGTGGAGTACAGTGTGTATAGTACCGTCTAGTACCGAGTGGAGTACAGTGTGTATAGTGCCGTGCAGTACTGAGTGGAGTACAGTGCTTGTACTGCCGTGTAGTACCGAGTGGAGTACAGTGTGTATAGTGCCGTGTAGTACTGAGTGGGGTACAGTTTTTGTACTGCCGTGTAGTACAGAGTGCGGGACTCTGTGTATACTGCCGTGTAGTACTGAGTATAGTACAGTGCCTGTACTGCCGTGTAGTACCGAGTGGATTACAGTGTTCATACTGCCGTGTAGTACTGAGTGGAGTACAGTACCTGTACTGCCGTGTAGTACTGAGTGGGGGACTGTGTGTATACTGCTGTGTAATACTGAGTGGAGTACAGTGCTTGTACTGCCGTGTAGTACCGAGTGGGGGACTGTGTGTATACTGCCGTGTAGTACTGAGTGGAGTACAGTGCCTGTACTGCCGTGTAGTACCGAGTGGGGGACTGTGTGTATATTGCCGTGTAGTACTGAGTGGAATACTGTGTGTATAGTGCAGTGTAGTGCTGAGTGGAGTACAGTGCCTGTACTGCCGTGTAGTACCGAGTGGAGTTCCGTGTGTATAGTGCAGTGTAGTGCTGAGTGGAGTACAGTACCTGTCATGCCGTGTAGTACTGAGTACAGTACAGTGCCTGTACTGCCGTGTAGTACCGAGTGGGGGACTGTGTGTATACTGCCGTGTAGTATTGAGTGGAGTACAGTACCTGTACTGCCGAGTAGTCCCGAGTGGAGTACGGTGTGTATAGTGCAGTGTAGTGCTGAGTGGAGTATAGTACCTGTACCGCCGTGTAGTACCGTGTGGGGGACTGTGTGTATACTGCCGTGTAGTACTGAGTGGAGTACAGTCCCTGTACTGCCGTGTAGTACCGAGTGGGGGACTGTGTGTATACTGCCGTGTAGTACTGAGTGGAGTACAGTGCCTGTACTGCCGTGTAGTCTCGAGTGGAGTACTGTGTGCATACTGCCGTGTAGTACTGATTGGAGTACAGTCCCTGTACTGCGGAGTATTCCCGAGTGGAGTACAGTGCATGTACTGCCGTGTAGTAGTGAGTGGAGTACTGTGCCTGTAATGCCGTGTAGTACCGAGTGGGGGACTGTGTGTATACTGCCGTGTAGTACTGAGTGGAGTACAGTGTGTATAGTGCCATGTAGTACCGAGTAGGGGACTGTGTGCATACTGCCGTGGAGTACAGAGTGGAGTACAGTGCCTGTACTGCCATGTAGTCCCGATTGGAGTACTGTGTGTATACTGCCGTGTAGTACCGAGTGGAGTACAGTGCCTGTACTGCCGTGTAGTACCGAGTGGTGTACTGTGTGCATAGTACCGTGTAGTACCGAGTGGAGTACTGTGTACATACTGCCGTGTAGTACTGAGTGGAATACAGTGCCTGTACTGCCGTGTAGTACCGAGTGGAGTACTGTGTGTATAGTGCCGTGTAGTACCGAGTGGAGTACAGTGCATGTACTGCCGTGTATTACCGAGTGGAGTACTGTGTGTATAGTGCCGTGTAGTACCGAGTGGAGTACAGTGCCTGTATTGCCGTGTAGTACCCAGTGGTGTACTGCTTGTATAGTGCCGTGTAGTACCGAGTGGAGTTCTGTGTGCATACTGCCGTGTAGTACTGAGTGGAGTACAGTACCTGTACTGCCGTGTAGTACCGAGTGGAGTACTGTGTGTATAGTGCCGTGTAGTACCGAGTGGAGTACAGTGCCTATACTGCCGTGTAGTACTGAGTGTAGTACAGTGCCTGTACTGCCGTGTAGTACTGAGTGGAGTACACTGGCTGTACTGCCGTGGAGTCCCGAGTGGAGTACAGTGCCTGTACTGCCGTGTAGTACTGACTGGAGTACTGTATGTATAGTGCCGTGTAGTACCGAGTGGAGTACAGTGCCTGTACTGCCGTCGAGTACTGAGTGGAGTACAGTGCCTGTACTGCCGTGTGGTCCCGAGCGGAGTACAATGCCTGTACTGCCGTGTAGTACTGAGTGGACTACAGTGCCTGTACTGCCGCGTAGTCCCGAATGGAGTACTGTGTGTATAGTGCCGTGTAGTACCGAGTGGAGTACAGTGCCTGTACTGCCGTGTAGTACTGAGTGGAGTACAGTGCCTAAACTGCCGTGTGATCCGGAGTGGAGTACAGTGCCTGTACTGCCGTGTAGTCCCGAGTGGAGTACTGTGTGTATAGTGCCGTGTATTACCGAGTGGAGTACATTGCCTGTACTGCCGTGTAGTACTAAGTGGAGTACAGTGCCTGTACTGCCGTGTAGTCCCGAGTGGAGTACGGTGTGTATAGTGCAGAGTAGTACTGAGTGGTGTACAGTACCTGTACTGCCGTGTAGTACTGAGTGGAGTACAGTGCCTCTACTGCCGTGTAGTACTGGGTGGAGTACTGTGCCTGTTCTGCCGTATAGTACCGAGTGGGGGACTGTGTGTAAACTGCCGTGTAGTACCGAGTGGAGTACAGTGCCTGTACTGCCGTGTAGTACCGAGTGGAATACTGTGTGTACAGTGCCGTGTAGTACTGAGTGGAGTACTGTGTGCATACTGCCGTGTAGTACTGAGTGGAGTACAGTACCTGTACTGCCGTGTAGTACCGAGTGGAGTACTGTGTGTATAGTGCCGTGTAGTACCGAGTGGAGTACAGTGCCTGCACTGACGTGTAGGACTGAGTAGAGTACAGTGCCTGTACTGCCCTGTAGTACTGAGTGGAGTACTGTGTGTGTAGTGCCGTGTAGTACCGAGTGGAGTACAGTGCCTGTACTGCCGTGTAGTTCTGACTGGAGTACAGTGCCTGTACTGCAGTGTAGTAGCGAGTGGAGTACAGTGCTTATACTGCCGTGTAGTACTGAGTGGGCTACAGTGCCTGTACTGCCGTGTAGTGCCGAGTGGAATACTGTGTGTATAGTGCAGTGTAGTACTGAGTGGAGTACAGTGCATGTACTGCCGTGTAGTCCCGAGTAGAGTACTGTGTGTATAGTGCAGTGTAGTGCTGAGTGGAGTACAGTGCCTGTACTGCCGTGTAGTACCGAGTGGAGTACAGTGCCTGTACTGCCGTGTAGTCCCGAGTGGAGTACTGTGTGCATAATGCCGTGTAGTACTGAGTGGAGTACAGTGCCTGTACTGCCGTGTAGTACCGAGTGGAGTACTGTGTGTATAGTGCCGTGTAGTACCGAGTGGATTACAGTGCCTGTACTGCGTGTAGTACCGAGTGGAGTACAGTGTGAATAGTGCCGTGTAGTACCGAGTGGAGTACAGTGTGTATAGTGCCGTCTAGTACCGAGTGGAGTACAGTGTGTATAGTGCCGTGTAGTACTGAGTGGAGTACAGTGCCTGTACTGCCGTGTAGTACCGAGTGGGGTACAGTGTGTATAGTGCCGAGTAGTACCGAGTGAAGTACAGTGCCTGTACTGCCGTGTAGTACTGAGTGGAGTACATTGCCTGTACTGCCGTGTAGTACCGAGTGGGGGAATGTGTGTATACTGCCGTGTAGTGCTGAGTGGAGTACAGTGCCTGTACTGCCGTGTAGAAAACCGAGTGGGGGACGGTGTGTATACTGCCGTGTAGTACTGAGTGGAGTACTGTGTGTATAGTGCAGTGTAGTGCTGAGTGGAGTACAGTGCTTGTACTGCCGTGTAGTACCGAGTGGAGTACTGTGACTATAGTGCAGTGTAGTGCTGAGTGGAGTACAGTACCTGTACTGCCGTGTAGTATTGAGTATAGTACAGTGCCTGTACTGCCGTGTAGTACCGAGTGGGGGACTGTGTGTATACTACCGTGTAGTAGTGAGTGGAGTACAGTGCCTGTACTGCCGTGTAGTCCCGAATGGAGTACTGTGTGTATAGTGCAGTGTAGTACCGAGTGGAGTACAGTGCCTGTACTGCCGTGTAGTACTGAGTGGAGTACAGTGTGTTTAGTGCCGTGTAGTACCGAGTGGGGGACTGTGTGCATACTGCCGTGTAGTACTGAGTGGAGTACAGTGCCTGTACTGCCATGTAGTCCCGAGTGGAGTACTGTGTGTATACTGCCGTGTAGTACCGAGTGGAGTACTGTGTGTATAGTGCCGTGTAGTACCGAGTGGAGTACTGTGTGCATACTGCCGTGTAGTACTGAGTGGAGTACAGTGCCTGTACTGCCGTGTAGTACCGAGTGGAGGACTGTGTGTATAGTGCCGTGTAGTACCGAGTGGAGTACAATGCATGTACTGTCGTGTATTACCGAGTGGAGTACTGTGTGTATAGTGCGGTGTAGTACCGAGTGGAGTAGAGTGCATGTACTGCCGTGTAGTACCGAGTGGAGTACTGTGTGTATAGTGCCGTGTAGTACCGAGTGGAGTACAGTGCCTGTATTGCCGTGTAGTACCGAGTGGAGTACTGTGTGTATAGTGCCGTGTAGTACCGAGTGGAGTACTGTGTGCATGCTGCCGTGTAGTACTGAGTGGAGTACAGTACTTGTACTGCCGTGTAGTACCGAGTGGAGTACTGTGTGTATAGTGCCGTGTAGTACCGAGTGGAGTACAGTTCCTGTACTGCCGTGTAGTACTGCTTGGAGTACAGTGCCTGTACTGCCGTGTAGTACCGAGTGGAGTACTGTGTGTATAGTGCCGTGTAGTACCGAGTGGAGTACTGTGTGCATACTGCCGTGTAGTACCGAGTGGGGTACAGTGCCTGTACTGCCGTGTAGTACCGAGTGGAGTACAGTGCGTATAGTGCCGTCTAGTACCGAGGGGAATACAGTGTGTATATTGACGTGTAGTACTGAGTGGAGTGCAGTGCCTGTACTGCCGTGTAGTACCGAGTGGAGTACAGTGTGTATAGTGCCGTCTAGTACCGAGTGGAGTACAGTGTGTATATTGCCGTGTAGTACTGAGTGGAGTACAGTGCCTGTACTGCCGTGTAGTACCGAGTGGAGTACAGTGTGTATAGTGCCGTGTAGTAGCGAGTGGTGTACAGTGTGTATAGTGCAGTGTAGTGCTGAGTCGAGTACAGTGCCTGTACTGCCGTGTAGTACCGAGTGGATTACTGTGTGTATAGTGCAGTGTAGTGCTGAGTGGAGTACAGTACCTGTACTGCCGTGTAGTACTGAGTATAGTACAGTGCCTGTACTGCCGTGTAGTACCGATTGGTGTACAGTGCCTGTACTGCCGTGTAGTACCGAGTGGAGTACTGTCTGCATACTGCCGTGTAGTACTGAGTGGAGTACAGTACCTGTACTGCCGTGTAGTACCCAGTGGAGTACTGTGTGTATAGTGCCGTGTAGTACCGAGTGGAGTACAGTGCCTGTACTGCCGTGTAGTACTGAGTGGAGTACAGTGCCTGTACTGCCGTGTAGTCCCGAGTGGAGTACAGTGCCTGTACTGCCGTGTAGTAGTGAGTGGAGTACTGTACCTGTACTGCCGTGTAGTACTGAGTGGAGTACTCTGTGTATAGTGCCGTGTAGTACCGAGTGGAGTACAGTTCCTGTACTGCCGTGTAGTACCGAGTGGGGGACTGTGTGTATACTGCCGTGTAGTACTGAGTGGAGTACAGTGCCTGTACTGCCGTGTAGTAGTGAGTGGGGTACAGTGCCTGTACTGCCGTGTAGTCCCGAGTGGAGTACAGTGCCTGTACTGCCGTGTAGTAGTGAGTGGAGTACAGTGCCTGTACTGCCGTGTAGTACTGAGTGGGGTACAGTGCCTGTACTGCCGTGTAGTCCCGAGTGGAGTACAGTGCCTGTACTGCCGTGTAGTACTGAGTGGAGTACTGTATGTATAGTGCCATGTAGTACCGAGTGGAGTACAGTGCCTGTACTGCCGTCTAGTACTGAGTGGAGTACAGTGCATGTACTGCCGTGTAGTCCCGAGCGGAGTACAATGCCTGTACTGCCGTGTAGTACTGAGTGGAGTACTGTGTGTATAGTGCCGTGTAGTACCGAGTGGAGTACTGTGCCTGTACTGCCGTGTAGTACTGAGTGGAGTACAGTGCCTGTACTGCCGTGTAGTCCCGAGTGGAGTACAGTGCTTGTTCTGCCGTGTAGTACTGATTGGAGTACAGTGCTTGTACTGCCGTGTAGTACCGAGTGGAGTACAGTGCTTGTACTGCCGTGTAGTACTGAGTGAAGTACAATGCCTGTACTGCCGTGTAGTGCCGAGTGGAGTACTGTGTGTATAGTGCAGTGTAGTACTGAGTGGAGTACAGTGCATGTACTGCCGTGTAGTACCGTGTGGAGTACAGTGCCTGTACTGCCGTGTAGTCCCGTGTGGAGTACTGTGTGCATACTGTCGTGTAGTACTGAGTGGAGTACAGTGCCTGTACTGCCGTGAAGTACCGAGTGGAGTACAGTGCCTGTACTGCCGTGTAGTCCCGAGTGGAGTACTGTGTGTATAGTGCAGTGTAGTACTGAGTGGAGTACTGTGTGTATAGTACCGTGTAGTACTGAGTGGAGTACAGTGCATGTACTGCCGTGTAGTAGTGAGTGGAGTACTGTGCCTGTAATGCCGTGTAGTACTGAGTGGAGTACTGTGTGTATAGTGCCGTGTAGTACCGGGTGGAGTACTGTGTGTATAGTGCAGTGTAGTACTGAGTGGAGTACTGTGTGTATAGTACCGTGTAGTACTGACTGGAGTACAGTGCTTGTACTGCCGTGTAGTACTGAGTGAAGTACAATGCCTGTACTGCCGTGTAGTCCCGTGTGGAGTACTGTGTGTATAGTGCACTGTAGTACTGAGTGGAGTACTGTGTGTATAGTACCGTGTAGTACTGAGTGGAGTACAGTGCATGTACTGCCGTGTAGTAGTGAGTGGAGTACTGTGCCTGTAATGCCGTGTAGTACTGAGTGGAGTACTGTGTGTATAGTGCCTTGTAGTACCGAGTGGAGTACAGTGCCTGTATTGCTGTGTAGCAAAGAGTGGAGTACTGTGTGTACAGTGTCGTGTAGTACCGATTGGAGTACTGTGTGCATACTGCCGTGTAGTACCGAGTGGAGTACAGTGCATGTACTGCCGTGTAGTAGTGAGTGGAGTACTGTGCCTGTAATGCCGTGTAGTACTGAGTGGAGTACTGTGTGTATAGTGCCGTGTAGTACCGGGTGGAGTACATTTGGTGTACCTCCGTGTAGTACTGAGTGGGGTACAGTGCCTGTACTGCCGTGTAGTACTGAGTAAAGTACACAGCCTGTACTGCCGTGGAGTCCCGAGTGGAGTACAGTGCTGTACTGCCGTGTAGTACTGATTGGAGTACTGTCTGTATAGTGCCGTGTAGTACCGAGTGGAGTACAGTGCCTGTACTGGCGTGTAGTACTGAGTGGAGTACAGTGCCTGTACCGCTGTGTAGTACTGAGTGGAGTACAGTGCCTGTACTGCCGTGTAGTACTGATTGGAGTACACTGCCTGTACTGCCGTGTAGTACTGAGTGGAGTACAGTGCCTGTACTGCCGTGTAGTACTGGGTGGAGTACAGTGCCTGTACTGCCGTGTAGTCCCGAGTGGAGTACTGTGTGTAAAGTCCGTGTAGTACCGAGTGGAGTACAGTGCCTGTACTGCGGTGTAGTACTGAGTGGAGTACAGTGCCTGTACTGCCGTGTAGTACTAAGTGGAGTACAATGTCTGTACTGCCGCGTAGTCCCGAGTGGAGTACAGTGCCTGTACTGCCGTGTAGTATTGAGTGGAGTACAGTGCCTGTACTGCAGTGTAGTCCCGAATGGAGTACTGTGTGTATAGTGCCGTGTAGTACCGAAAGGAGTACAGTGCCTGTACTGCCGTGTAGTACTGAGTGGAGTACTGTGTGTATAGTGCCGTGTAGTACCGAGTGGACTACAGTGCCTGTACTGCCGTGTAGTACCGAGTGGAGTACAGTGCCTGTACTGCCGTGTAGTCCCGAGTGGAGTACAGTGCATGTACTGCCGTGTAGTACCGAGTGGAGTACTGTGTGCATACTGCCGTGGAGTACTGAGTGGAGTACAGTGCCTGTACTGCCGTGTAGTCCCGAGTGGAGTACAGTGCCTGTACTGCCGTGTAGTAGTGAGTGGAGTACTGTGCCTGTACTGCCGTGTAGTACTGAGTGGAGTACTGTGTGTATAGTGCCGTGTAGTACCGAGTGGAGTACAGTGCCTGTACTGCCGTGTAGTACCGAGTGGGGGACGGTGTGTATACTGCCGTGTAGTGCTAAGTGGAGTACAGTGCCTGTACTCCGTGTAGTAGTGAGTGGGGTACAGTGCCTGTACTGCCGTGTAGTCCCGAGTGGAGTAGAGTGCCTGTACTGCCGTGTAGTAGTGAGTGGAGTACTGTGCCTGTACTACCGTGTAGTACTGAGTGGGGTACAGTGCCTGTACTGCCGTGTAGTCCCGAGTGGAGTACAGTGCCTGTACTGCCGTGTAGTCCCGTGTGGAGTACTGTGTGCATACTGCCGTGTAGTACTGAGTGGAGTACAGTGCATGTACTGCCGTGTAGTGCCGAGTGGAGTACTGTGTGTATAGTGCAGTGTAGTACTGAGTGGAGTACAGTGCATGTACTGCCGTGTAGTACCGTGTGGAGTACAGTGCCTGTACTGCCGTGTAGTCCCGTGTGGAGTACTGTGTGCATACTGCCGTGTAGTACTGAGTGGAGTACAGTGCATGTACTGCCGTGTAGTACCGAGTGGAGTACAGTGCCTGTACTGCCGTGTAGTCCCGAGTGGAGTACTGTGTGTATAGTGCAGTGTAGTAATGAGTGGAGTACTGTGTGTATAGTACCGTGTAGTACTGAGTGGAGTACAGTGCCTGTACTGCCGTGTAGTACCGATTGGAGTACTGTGTGCATGCTGCCGTCTAGTACTGAGTGGAGTACAGTGCCTGTACTGCCGTGTAGTACTGGGTGGAGTACAGTGATTGTACTGCCGTGTAGTACCGAGTGGTGTACTGTGTGTGTAGTGCCGTGTGGTACCGAGTGGAGTTCCATGCCTGTACTGCCGTGTAGTACCGAGTGGAGTACTGTGTGTATAGTGCCGTGTAGTACCGAGTGGAGTACAGTGCCTGTACTGCGTGCAGTAACGAGTGGAGTACAGTGACTGCACTGCGTGTAGTACCGAGTGGAGTACAGTGTGTATAGTACCGTCTAGTACCGAGTGGAGTACAGTGTGTATAGTGCCGTGCAGTACTGAGTGGAGTACAGTGCTTGTACTGCCGTGTAGTACCGAGTGGAGTACAGTGTGTATAGTGCCGTGTAGTACTGAGTGGGGTACAGTTTTTGTACTGCCGTGTAGTACAGAGTGCGGGACTCTGTGTATACTGCCGTGTAGTACTGAGTATAGTACAGTGCCTGTACTGCCGTGTAGTACCGAGTGGATTACAGTGTTCATACTGCCGTGTAGTACTGAGTGGAGTACAGTACCTGTACTGCCGTGTAGTACTGAGTGGGGGACTGTGTGTATACTGCTGTGTAGTATTGAGTGGAGTACAGTACCTGTACTGCCGAGTAGTCCCGAGTGGAGTACGGTGTGTATAGTGCAGTGTAGTGCTGAGTGGAGTATAGTACCTGTACCGCCGTGTAGTACCGAGTGGGGGACTGTGTGTATATTGCCGTGTAGTACTGAGTGGAATACTGTGTGTATAGTGCAGTGTAGTGCTGAGTGGAGTACAGTGCCTGTACTGCCGTGTAGTACCGAGTGGAGTTCCGTGTGTATAGTGCAGTGTAGTGCTGAGTGGAGTACAGTACCTGTCATGCCGTGTAGTACTGAGTACAGTACAGTGCCTGTACTGCCGTGTAGTACCGAGTGGGGGACTGTGTGTATACTGCCGTGTAGTATTGAGTGGAGTACAGTACCTGTACTGCCGAGTAGTCCCGAGTGGAGTACGGTGTGTATAGTGCAGTGTAGTGCTGAGTGGAGTATAGTACCTGTACCGCCGTGTAGTACCGAGTGGGGGACTGTGTGTATACTGCCGTGTAGTACTGAGTGGAGTACAGTCCCTGTACTGCCGTGTAGTACCGAGTGGGGGACTGTGTGTATACTGCCGTGTAGTACTGAGTGGAGTACAGTGCCTGTACTGCCGTGTAGTCTCGAGTGGAGTACTGTGTGCATACTGCCGTGTAGTACTGATTGGAGTACAGTCCCTGTACTGCGGAGTATTCCCGAGTGGAGTACAGTGCATGTACTGCCGTGTAGTAGTGAGTGGAGTACTGTGCCTGTAATGCCGTGTAGTACCGAGTGGGGGACTGTGTGTATACTGCCGTGTAGTACTGAGTGGAGTACAGTGTGTATAGTGCCATGTAGTACCGAGTAGGGGACTGTGTGCATACTGCCGTGGAGTACAGAGTCGAGTACAGTGCCTGTACTGCCATGTAGTCCCGATTGGAGTACTGTGTGTATACTGCCGTGTAGTACCGAGTGGAGTACAGTGCCTGTACTGCCGTGTAGTACCGAGTGGTGTACTGTGTGCATAGTACCGTGTAGTACCGAGTGGAGTACTGTGTGCATACTGCCGTGTAGTACTGAGTGGAATACAGTGCCTGTACTGCCGTGTAGTACCGAGTGGAGTACTGTGTGTATAGTGCCGTGTAGTACCGAGTGGAGTACAGTGCATGTACTGCCGTGTATTACCGAGTGGAGTACTGTGTGTATAGTGCCGTGTAGTACCGAGTGGAGTACAGTGCCTGTATTGCCGTGTAGTACCCAGTGGTGTACTGTGTGTATAGTGCCGTGTAGTACCGAGTGGAGTTCTGTGTGCATACTGCCGTGTAGTACTGAGTGGAGTACAGTACCTGTACTGCCGTGTAGTACCGAGTGGAGTACTGTGTGTATAGTGCCGTGTAGTACCGAGTGGAGTACAGTGCCTATACTGCCGTGTAGTACTGAGTGGAGTACAGTGCCTGTACTGCCGTGTAGTCCCGAGTGGAGTACAGTGCATGTACTGCCGTGTAGTAGTGAGTGGAGTACTGTGCCTGTAATGCCGTGTAGTACTGACTGGAGTACTGTGTGTATAGTGCCGTGTAGTACCGGGTGAAGTACATTGGGTGTACTGCCGTGTAGTACGGAGTGGGGTACAGTGCCTAAACTGCCGTGTGATCCGGAGTGGAGTACAGTGCCAATACTGCCGTGTAGTCCCGAGTGGAGTACTGTGTGTATAGTGCCGTGTATTACCGAGTGGAGTACATTGCCTGTACTGCCGTGTAGTACTAAGTGGAGTACAGTGCCTGTACTGCCGTGTAGTCCCGAGTGGAGTACGGTGTGTATAGTGCAGAGAAGTACTGAGTGGTGTACAGTACCTGTACTGCCGTGTAGTACTGAGTGGAGTACAGTGCCTCTACTGCCGTGTAGTACTGGGTGGAGTACAGTGCCTGTTCTGCCGTATAGTACCGAGTGGGGGACTGTGTGTAAACTGCCGTGTAGTACTGAGTGGAGTACTGTATGTATAGTGCCGTGTAGTACCGAGTGGAGTACAGTGCCTGTACTGCCGTCTAGTACTGAGTGGAGTACAGTGCCTGTACTGCCGTGTGGTCCCGAGCGGAGTACAATGCCTGTACTGCCGTGTAGTACTGAGTGGACTACAGTGCCTGTACTGCCGCGTAGTCCCGAATGGAGTACTGTGTGTATAGTGCCGTGTAGTACCGAGTGGAGTACAGTGCCTGTACTGCCGTGTAGTACTGAGTGGAGTACAGTGCCTAAACTGCCGTGTGATCCGGAGTGGAGTACAGTGCCAATACTGCCGTGTAGTCCCGAGTGGAGTACTGTGTGTATAGTGCCGTGTATTACCGAGTGGAGTACATTGCCTGTACTGCCGTGTAGTACTAAGTGGAGTACAGTGCCTGTACTGCCGTGTAGTCCCGAGTGGAGTACGGTGTGTATAGTGCAGAGAAGTACTGAGTGGTGTACAGTACCTGTACTGCCGTGTAGTACTGAGTGGAGTACAGTGCCTCTACTGCCGTGTAGTACTGGGTGGAGTACAGTGCCTGTTCTGCCGTATAGTACCGAGTGGGGGACTGTGTGTAAACTGCCGTGTAGTCCCGAGTGGAGTACAGTGCCTGTACTGCCGTGTAGTACCGAGTGGAGTACTGTGTGTATAGTGCCGTGTAGTACCGAGTGGAGTACTGTGTGCATAATGCCGTGTAGTACTGAGTGCAGTACAGTGCCTGTACTGCCGTGTAGTACCGAGTGGAGTACTCTGTGTGTAGTGCCGTGTAGTACCGAGTGGAGTACGGTGCATGTACTGCCGTGTAGTACCGAGTGGAGTACTGTGTGTATAGTGCGGTGTAGTACCGTGTGGAGTACAGTGCATGCACTGCCGTGTAGTAACGAGTGGAGTACTGTGTGTACAGTGCCGTGTAGTACTGAGTGGAGTACTGTGTGCATACTGCCGTGTAGTACTGAGTGGAGTACAGTACCTGTACTGCCGTGTAGTACCGAGTGGAGTACTGTGTGTATAGTGCCGTGTAGTACCGAGTGGAGTACAGTGCCTGCACTGACGTGTAGGACTGAGTAGAGTACAGTGCCTGTACTGCCCTGTAGTACTGAGTGGAGTACTGTGTGTGTAGTGCCGTGTAGTACCGAGTGGAGTACAGTGCCTGTACTGCCGTGTAGTCCCGAGTGGAGTACTGTGTGCATAATGCCGTGTAGTACTGAGTGGAGTACAGTGCCTGTACTGCCGTGTAGTACCGAGTGGAGTACTGTGTGCATAATGCCGTGTAGTACTGAGTGGAGTACAGTGCCTGTACTGCCGTGTAGTACCGAGTGGAGTACAGTGCCTGTACTGCCGTGTAGTCCCGAGTGGAGTACTGTGTGCATAATGCCGTGTAGTACTGAGTGGAGTACAGTGCCTGTACTGCCGTGTAGTACCGAGTGGAGTACTGTGTGTATAGTGCCGTGTAGTACCGAGTGGATTACAGTGCCTGTACTGCGTGTAGTACCGAGTGGAGTACAGTGTGAATAGTGCCGTGTAGTACCGAGTGGAGTACAGTGCCTGTTCTGCCGTGTAGTACCGAGTGGAGTACAGTGTGTATAGTGCCGTCTAGTACCGAGTGGAGTACAGTGTGTATAGTGCCGTGTAGTACTGAGTGGAGTACAGTGCCTGTACTGCCGTGTAGTACCGAGTGGGGTACAGTGTGTATAGTGCCGAGTAGTACCGAGTGAAGTACAGTGCCTGTACTGCCGTGTAGTACTGAGTGGAGTACATTGCCTGTACTGCCGTGTAGTACCGAGTGGGGGAATGTGTGTATACTGCCGTGTAGTGCTGAGTGGAGTACAGTGCCTGTACTGCCGTGTAGAAAACCGAGTGGGGGACGGTGTGTATACTGCCGTGTAGTACTGAGTGGAGTACTGTGTGTATAGTGCAGTGTAGTGCTGAGTGGAGTACAGTGCTTGTACTGCCGTGTAGTACCGAGTGGAGTACTGTGAGTATAGTGCAGTGTAGTGCTGAGTGGAGTACAGTACCTGTACTGCCGTGTAGTATTGAGTATAGTACAGTGCCTGTACTGCCGTGTAGTACCGAGTGGGGGACTGTGTGTATACTACCGTGTAGTAGTGAGTGGAGTACAGTGCCTGTACTGCCGTGTAGTCCCGAATGGAGTACTGTGTGTATAGTGCAGTGTAGTACCGAGTGGAGTACAGTGCCTGTACTGCCGTGTAGTACTGAGTGGAGTACAGTGTGTTTAGTGCCGTGTAGTACCGAGTGGGGGACTGTGTGCATACTGCCGTGTAGTACTGAGTGGAGTACAGTGCCTGTACTGCCATGTAGTCCCGAGTGGAGTACTGTGTGTATACAGCCGTGTAGTACCGAGTGGAGTACTGTGTGTATAGTGCCGTGTAGTACCGAGTGTAGTACTGTGTGCATACTGCCGTGTAGTACTGAGTGGAGTACAGTGCCTGTACTGCCGTGTAGTACCGAGTGGAGGACTGTGTGTATAGTGCCGTGTACTACCGAGTGGAGTACAATGCATGTACTGTCGTGTATTACCGAGTGGAGTACTGTGTGTATAGTGCGGTGTAGTACCGAGTGGAGTAGAGTGCATGTACTGCCGTGTAGTACCGAGTGGAGTACTGTGTGTATAGTGCCGTGTAGTACCGAGTGGAGTACAGTGCCTGTATTGCCGTGTAGTACCGAGTGGAGTACTGTGTGTATAGTGCCGTGTAGTACCGAGTGGAGTACTGTGTGCATGCTGCCGTGTAGTACTGAGTGGAGTACAGTACCTGTACTGCCGTGTAGTACCGAGTGGAGTACTGTGTGTATAGTGCCGTGTAGTACCGAGTGGAGTACAGTTCCTGTACTGCCGTGTAGTACTGCTTGGAGTACAGTGCCTGTACTGCCGTGTAGTACCGAGTGGAGTACTGTGTGTATAGTGCCGTGTAGTACCGAGTGGAGTACTGTGTGCATACTGCCGTGTAGTACCGAGTGGGGTACAGTGCCTGTACTGCCGTGTAGTACCGAGTGGAGTACAGTGCGTATAGTGCCGTCTAGTACCGAGCGGAATACAGTGTGTATATTGCTGTGTAGTACTGAGTGGAGTGCAGTGCCTGTACTGCCGTGTAGTACCGAGTGGAGTACAGTGCGTATAGTGCCGTCTAGTACCGAGTGGAGTACAGTGTGTATATTGCCGTGTAGTACTGAGTGGAGTACAGTGCCTGTACTGCCGTGTAGTACCGAGTGGAGTACAGTGTGTATAGTGCCGTGTAGTAGCGAGTGGTGTACAGTGTGTATAGTGCAGTGTAGTGCTGAGTCGAGTACAGTGCCTGTACTGCCGTGTAGTACCGAGTGGAGTACTGTGTGTATAGTGCCGTGTAGTACCCAGTGGAGTACTGTGTGTATAGTGCCGTGTAGTACCGAGTGGAGTACAGTGCCTGTACTGCCGTGTAGTACTGAGTGGAGTACAGTGCCTGTACTGCCGTGTAGTCCCGAGTGGAGTACAGTGCCTGTACTGCCGTGTAGTAGTGAGTGGAGTACTGTGCCTGTACTGCCGTGTAGTACTGAGTGGAGTACTCTGTGTATAGTGCCGTGTAGTACCGAGTGGAGTACAGTTCCTGTACTGCCGTGTAGTACCGAGTGGGGGACTGTGTGTATACTGACGTGTAGTACTGAGTGGAGTACAGTGCCTGTACTGCCGTGTAGTAGTGACTGGGGTACAGTGCCTGTACTGCCGTGTAGTCCCGAGTGGAGTACAGTGCCTGTACTGCCGTGTAGTAGTGAGTGGAGTACAGTGCCTGTACTGCCGTGTAGTACTGAGTGGGGTACAGTGCCTGTACTGCCGTGTAGTCCCGAGTGGAGTACAGTGCCTGTACTGCCGTGTAGTACTGAGTGGAGTACTGTATGTATAGTGCCATGTAGTACCGAGTGGAGTACAGTGCCTGTACTGCCGTCTAGTACTGAGTGGAGTACAGTGCATGTACTGCCGTGTAGTCCCGAGCGGAGTACAATGCCTGTACTGCCGTGTAGTACTGAGTGGAGTACTGTGTGTATAGTGCCGTGTAGTACCGAGTGGAGTACTGTGCCTGTACTGCCGTGTAGTACTGAGTGGAGTACAGTGCCTGTACTGCCGTGTAGTCCCGAGTGGAGTACAGTGCTTGTTCTGCCGTGTAGTACTGATTGGAGTACAGTGCTTGTACTGCCGTGTAGTACCGAGTGGAGTACAGTGCTTGTACTGCCGTGTAGTACTGAGTGAAGTACAATGCCTGTACTGCCGTGTAGTGCCGAGTGGAGTACTGTGTGTATAGTGCAGTGTAGTACTGAGTGGAGTACAGTGCATGTACTGCCGTGTAGTACCGTGTGGAGTACAGTGCCTGTACTGCCGTGTAGTCCCGTGTGGAGTACTGTGTGCATACTGTCGTGTAGTACTGAGTGGAGTACAGTGCCTGTACTGCCGTGAAGTACCGAGTGGAGTACAGTGCCTGTACTGCCGTGTAGTCCCGAGTGGAGTACTGTGTGTATAGTGCAGTGTAGTACTGAGTGGAGTACTGTGTGTATAGTACCGTGTAGTACTGAGTGGAGTACAGTGCATGTACTGCCGTGTAGTAGTGAGTGGAGTACTGTGCCTGTAATGCCGTGTAGTACTGAGTGGAGTACTGTGTGTATAGTGCCGTGTAGTACCGGGTGGAGTACTGTGTGTATAGTGCAGTGTAGTACTGAGTGGAGTACTGTGTGTATAGTACCGTGTAGTACTGAGTGGAGTACAGTGCTTGTACTGCCGTGTAGTACTGAGTGAAGTACAATGCCTGTACTGCCGTGTAGTCCCGAGTGGAGTACTGTGTGTATAGTGCAGTGTAGTACTGAGTGGAGTACTGTGTGTATAGTACCGTGTAGTACTGAGTGGAGTACAGTGCATGTACTGCCGTGTAGTAGTGAGTGGAGTACTGTGCCTGTAATGCCGTGTAGTACTGAGTGGAGTACTGTGTGTATAGTGCCTTGTAGTACCGAGTGGAGTACAGTGCCTGTATTGCCGTGTAGCAAAGAGTGGAGTACTGTGTGTACAGTGTCGTGTAGTACCGATTGGAGTACTGTGTGCATACTGCCGTGTAGTACCGAGTGGAGTACAGTGCATGTACTGCCGTGTAGTAGTGAGTGGAGTACTGTGCCTGTAATGCCGTGTAGTACTGAGTGGAGTACTGTGTGTATAGTGCCGTGTAGTACCGGGTGGAGTACATTTGGTGTACCTCCGTGTAGTACTGAGTGGGGTACAGTGCCTGTACTGCCGTGTAGTACTGAGTAAAGTACACAGCCTGTACTGCCGTGGAGTCCCGAGTGGAGTACAGTGCTGTACTGCCGTGTAGTACTGATTGGAGTACTGTCTGTATAGTGCCGTGTAGTACCGAGTGGAGTGCAGTGCCTGTACTGGCGTGTAGTACTGAGTGGAGTACAGTGCCTGTACCGCTGTGTAGTACTGAGTGGAGTACAGTGCCTGTACTGCCGTGTAGTACTGATTGGAGTACAGTGCCTGTACTGCCGTGTAGTACTGAGTGGAGTACAGTGCCTGTACTGCCGTGTAGTACTGGGTGGAGTACAGTGCCTGTACTGCCGTGTAGTCCCGAGTGGAGTACTGTGTGTAAAGTCCGTGTAGTACCGAGTGGAGTACAGTGCCTGTACTGCGGTGTAGTACTGAGTGGAGTACAGTGCCTGTACTGCCGTGTAGTACTAAGTGGAGTACAATGTCTGTACTGCCGCGTAGTCCCGAGTGGAGTACAGTGCCTGTACTGCCGTGTAGTATTGAGTGGAGTACAGTGCCTGTACTGCAGTGTAGTCCCGAATGGAGTACTGTGTGTATAGTGCCGTGTAGTACCGAAGGGAGTACAGTGCCTGTACTGCCGTGTAGTACTGAGTGGAGTACTGTGTGTATAGTGCCGTGTAGTACCGAGTGGACTACAGTGCCTGTACTGCCGTGTAGTACTAAGTGGAGTACAGTGCCTGTACTGCCGTGTAGTACTGAGTGGAGTACTTTTTTTATAATGCCGTGTAGTACCGAGTGGAGTACAGTGCCTGTACTGCCGTGTAGTCCCGAGTGGAGTACAGTGCATGTACTGCCGTGTAGTACCGAGTGGAGTACTGTGTGCATACTGCCGTGTAGTACTGAGTGGAGTACTGTGTGTATAGTGCCGTGTAGTACCGAGTGGAGTACAGTGCCTGTACTGCCGTGTAGTACCGAGTGGGGGACGGTGTGTATACTGCCGTGTAGTGCTAAGTGGAGTACAGTGCCTGTACTCCGTGTAGTAGTGAGTGGGGTACAGTGCCTGTACTGCCGTGTAGTCCCGAGTGGAGTACAGTGCCTGTACTGCCGTGTAGTAGTGAGTGGAGTACAGTGCCTGTACTACCGTGTAGTACTGAGTGGGGTACAGTGCCTGTACTGCCGTGTAGTCCCGAGTGGAGTACAGTGCCTGTACTGCCGTGTAGTCCCGTGTGGAGTACTGTGTGCATACTGCCGTGTAGTACTGAGTGGAGTACAGTGCATGTACTGCCGTGTAGTGCCGAGTATAGTACTGTGTGTATAGTGCAGTGTAGTACTGAGTGGAGTACAGTGCATGTACTGCCGTGTAGTACCGTGTGGAGTACAGTGCCTGTACTGCCGTGTAGTCCCGTGTGGAGTACTGTGTGCATACTGCCGTGTAGTACTGAGTGGAGTACAGTGCATGTACTGCCGTGTAGTACCGAGTGGAGTACAGTGCCTGTACTGCCGTGTAGTCCCGAGTGGAGTACTGTGTGTATAGTGCAGTGTAGTACTGAGTGGAGTACTGTGTGTATAGTACCGTGTAGTACTGAGTGGAGTACAGTGCCTGTACTGCCGTGTAGTACCGAGTGGAGGACTGTGTGTATAGTGCCGTGTAGTACCGAGTGGAGTACAATGCATGTACTGTCGTGTATTACCGAGTGGAGTACTGTGTGTATAGTGCGGTGTAGTACCGAGTGGAGTAGAGTGCCTGTACTGCCGTGTAGTACCGAGTGGAGTACAGTGCCTGTACTGCCGTCTAGTACTGAGTGGAGTACAGTGCCTGTACTGCCGTGTAGTCCCGAGCGGAGTACAATGCCTGTACTGCCGTGTAGTACTGAGTGGGGTACTGTGTGTATAGTGCCGTGTAGTACCAAGTGGAGTACTGTGCCTGTACTGCCGTGTAGTACTGAGTGGAGTACAGTGCCTGTACTGCCGTGTAGTCCCGAGTGGAGTACAGTGCTTGTTCTGCCGTGTAGTACTCATTGGAGTACAGTGCCTGTACTGCCGTGTAGTACTGAGTGGAGTACTGTGCCTGTACTGCCGTGTAGTACTGAGTGGAGTACAGTGCCTGTACTGCCGTGTAGTCCCGAGCGGAGTACAATGCCTGTACTGCCGTGTAGTACTGAGTGGGGTACTGTGTGTATAGTGCCGTGTAGTACCAAGTGGAGTACTGTGCCTGTACTGCCGTGTAGTACTGAGTGGAGTACAGTGCTTGTACTGCCGTGTAGTACTGAGTGAAGTACAATGCCTGTACTGCCGTGTAGTGCCGAGTGGAGTACTGTGTGTATAGTGCAGTGTAGTACTGAGTGGAGTACAGTGCATGTTCTGCCGTGTAGTACCGTGTGGAGTACAGTGCCTGTACTGCCGTGTAGTCCCGTGTGGAGTACTGTGTGCATACTGCCGTGTAGTACTGAGTGGAGTACAGTGCATGTACTGCCGTGTAGTACCGAGTGGAGTACAGTGCCTGTACTGCCGTGTAGTCCCGAGTGGAGTACTGTGTGTATAGTGCAGTGTAGTACTGAGTGGAGTACTGTGTGTATAGTACCGTGTAGTACTGAGTGGAGTACAGTGCCTGTACTGCGGTGTAGTACCGATTGGAGTACTGTGTGCATGCTGCCGTCTAGTACTGAGTGGAGTACAGTGCCTGTACTGCCGTGTAGTACTGGGTGGAGTACAGTGATTGTACTGCCGTGTAGTACCGAGTGGTGTACTGTGTGTGTAGTGCCGTGTGGTACCGAGTGGAGTACCATGCCTGTACTGCCGTGTAGTACCGAGTGGAGTACTGTGTGTATAGTGCCGTGTAGTACCGAGTGGAGTACAGTGCCTGTACTGCGTGTAGTAACGAGTGGAGTACAGTGACTGCACTGCGTGTAGTACCGAGTGGAGTACAGTGTGTATAGTACCGTATAGTACCGAGTGGAGTACAGTGTGTATAGTGCCGTGCAGTACTGGGTGGAGTACAGTGCTTGTACTGCCGTGTAGTACCGAGTGGAGTACAGTGTGTATAGTGCCGTGTAGTACTGAGTGGGGTACAGTTTTTGTACTGCCGTGTAGTACAGAGTGCGGGACTCTGTGTATACTGCCGTGTAGTACTGAGTATAGTACAGTGCCTGTACTGCCGTGTAGTACCGAGTGGATTACAGTGTTCATACTGCCGTGTAGTACTGAGTGGAGTACAGTACCTGTACTGCCGTGTAGTACTGAGTGGGGGACTGTGTGTATACTGCTGTGTAATACTGAGTGGAGTACAGTGCTTGTACTGCCGTGTAGTACCGAGTGGGGGACTGTGTGTATACTGCCGTGTAGTACTGAGTGGAGTACAGTGCCTGTACTGCCGTGTAGTACCGAGTGGGGGACTGTGTGTATATTGCCGTGTAGTACCAAGTGGAGTACTGTGCCTGTACTGCCGTGTAGTACTGAGTGGAGTACAGTGCCTGTACTGCCGTGTAGTCCCGAGTGGAGTACAGTGCTTGTTCTGCCGTGTAGTACTCATTGGAGTACAGTGCTTGTACTGCCGTGTAGTACCGAGTGGAGTACAGTGCTTGTACTGCCGTGTAGTACTGAGTGAAGTACAATGCCTGTACTGCCGTGTAGTGCCGAGTGGAGTACTGTGTGTATAGTGCAGTGTAGTACTGAGTGGAGTACAGTGCATGTACTGCCGTGTAGTACCGTGTGGAGTACAGTGCCTGTACTGCCGTGTAGTCCCGTGTGGAGTACTGTGTGAATACTGCCGTGTAGTACTGAGTGGAGTACAGTGCATGTACTGCCGTGTAGTACCGAGTGGAGTACAGTGCCTGTACTGCCGTGTAGTCCCGAGTGGAGTACTGTGTGTATAGTGCAGTGTAGTACTGAGTGGAGTACTGTGTGTATAGTACCGTGTAGTACTGAGTGGAGTACAGTGCCTGTACTGCCGTGTAGTACCGATTGGAGTACTGTGTGCATGCTGCCGTCTAGTACTGAGTGGAGTACAGTGCCTGTACTGCCGTGTAGTACTGGGTGGAGTACAGTGATTGTACTGCCGTGTAGTACCGAGTGGTGTACTGTGTGTGTAGTGCCGTGTGGTACCGAGTGGAGTACCATGCCTGTACTGCCGTGTAGTACCGAGTGGAGTACTGTGTGTATAGTGCCGTGTAGTACCGAGTGGAGTACAGTGCCTGTACTGCGTGTAGTAACGAGTGGAATACAGTGACTGCACTGCGTGTAGTACCGAGTGGAGTACAGTGTGTATAGTACCGTCTAGTACCGAGTGGAGTACAGTGTGTATAGTGCCGTGCAGTACTGAGTGGAGTACAGTGCTTGTACTGCCGTGTAGTACCGAGTGGAGTACAGTGTGTATAGTGCCGTGTAGTACTGAGTGGGGTACAGTTTTTGTACTGCCGTGTAGTACAGAGTGCGGGACTCTGTGTATACTGCCGTGTAGTACTGAGTATAGTACAGTGCCTGTACTGCCGTGTAGTACCGAGTGGATTACAGTGTTCATACTGCCGTGTAGTACTGAGTGGAGTACAGTACCTGTACTGCCGTGTAGTACTGAGTGGGGGACTGTGTGTATACTGCTGTGTAATACTGAGTGGAGTACAGTGCTTGTACTGCCGTGTAGTACCGAGTGGGGGACTGTGTGTATACTGCCGTGTAGTACTGAGTGGAGTACAGTGCCTGTACTGCCGTGTAGTACCGAGTGGGGGACTGTGTGTATATTGCCGTGTAGTACTGAGTGGAATACTGTGTGTATAGTGCAGTGTAGTGCTGAGTGGAGTACAGTGCCTGTACTGCCGTGTAGTACCGAGTGGAGTTCCGTGTGTATAGTGCAGTGTAGTGCTGAGTGGAGTACAGTACCTGTCATGCCGTGTAGTACTGAGTACAGTACAGTGCCTGTACTGCCGTGTAGTACCGAGTGGGGGACTGTGTGTATACTGCCGTGTAGTATTGAGTGGAGTACAGTACCTGTACTGCCGAGTAGTCCCGAGTGGAGTACGGTGTGTATAGTGCAGTGTAGTGCTGAGTGGAGTATAGTACCTGTACCGCCGTGTAGTACCGTGTGGGGGACTGTGTGTATACTGCCGTGTAGTACTGAGTGGAGTACAGTCCCTGTACTGCCGTGTAGTACCGAGTGGGGGACTGTGTGTATACTGCCGTGTAGTACTGAGTGGAGTACAGTGCCTGTACTGCCGTGTAGTCTCGAGTGGAGTACTGTGTGCATACTGCCGTGTAGTACTGATTGGAGTACAGTCCCTGTACTGCGGAGTATTCCCGAGTGGAGTACAGTGCATGTACTGCCGTGTAGTAGTGAGTGGAGTACTGTGCCTGTAATGCCGTGTAGTACCGAGTGGGGGACTGTGTGTATACTGCCGTGTAGTACTGAGTGGAGTACAGTGTGTATAGTGCCATGTAGTACCGAGTAGGGGACTGTGTGCATACTGCCGTGGAGTACAGAGTGGAGTACAGTGCCTGTACTGCCATGTAGTCCCGATTGGAGTACTGTGTGTATACTGCCGTGTAGTACCGAGTGGAGTACAGTGCCTGTACTGCCGTGTAGTACCGAGTGGTGTACTGTGTGCATAGTACCGTGTAGTACCGAGTGGAGTACTGTGTACATACTGCCGTGTAGTACTGAGTGGAATACAGTGCCTGTACTGCCGTGTAGTACCGAGTGGAGTACTGTGTGTATAGTGCCGTGTAGTACCGAGTGGAGTACAGTGCATGTACTGCCGTGTATTACCGAGTGGAGTACTGTGTGTATAGTGCCGTGTAGTACCGAGTGGAGTACAGTGCCTGTATTGCCGTGTAGTACCCAGTGGTGTACTGCTTGTATAGTGCCGTGTAGTACCGAGTGGAGTTCTGTGTGCATACTGCCGTGTAGTACTGAGTGGAGTACAGTACCTGTACTGCCGTGTAGTACCGAGTGGAGTACTGTGTGTATAGTGCCGTGTAGTACCGAGTGGAGTACAGTGCCTATACTGCCGTGTAGTACTGAGTGGAGTACAGTGCCTGTACTGCCGTGTAGTACTGAGTGGAGTACACTGGCTGTACTGCCGTGGAGTCCCGAGTGGAGTACAGTGCCTGTACTGCCGTGTAGTACTGACTGGAGTACTGTATGTATAGTGCCGTGTAGTACCGAGTGGAGTACAGTGCCTGTACTGCCGTCTAGTACTGAGTGGAGTACAGTGCCTGTACTGCCGTGTGGTCCCGAGCGGAGTACAATGCCTGTACTGCCGTGTAGTACTGAGTGGACTACAGTGCCTGTACTGCCGCGTAGTCCCGAATGGAGTACTGTGTGTATAGTGCCGTGTAGTACCGAGTGGAGTACAGTGCCTGTACTGCCGTGTAGTACTGAGTGGAGTACAGTGCCTAAACTGCCGTGTGATCCGGAGTGGAGTACAGTGCCTGTACTGCCGTGTAGTCCCGAGTGGAGTACTGTGTGTATAGTGCCGTGTATTACCGAGTGGAGTACATTGCCTGTACTGCCGTGTAGTACTAAGTGGAGTACAGTGCCTGTACTGCCGTGTAGTCCCGAGTGGAGTACGGTGTGTATAGTGCAGAGTAGTACTGAGTGGTGTACAGTACCTGTACTGCCGTGTAGTACTGAGTGGAGTACAGTGCCTCTACTGCCGTGTAGTACTGGGTGGAGTACAGTGCCTGTTCTGCCGTATAGTACCGAGTGGGGGACTGTGTGTAAACTGCCGTGTAGTACCGAGTGGAGTACAGTGCCTGTACTGCCGTGTAGTACCGAGTGGAATACTGTGTGTATAGTGCCGTGTAGTACCGAGTGGAGTACTGTGTGCATAATGCCGTGTAGTACTGAGTGCAGTACAGTGCCTGTACTGCCGTGTAGTACCGAGTGGAGTACTCTGTGTGTAGTGCCGTGTAGTACCGAGTGGAGTACGGTGCATGTACTGCCGTGTAGTACCGAGTGGAGTACTGTGTGTATAGTGCGGTGTAGTACCGTGTGGAGTACAGTGCATGTACTGCCGTGTAGTAACGAGTGGAGTACTGTGTGTACAGTGCCGTGTAGTACTGAGTGGAGTACTGTGTGCATACTGCCGTGTAGTACTGAGTGGAGTACAGTACCTGTACTGCCGTGTAGTACCGAGTGGAGTACTGTGTGTATAGTGCCGTGTAGTACCGAGTGGAGTACAGTGCCTGCACTGACGTGTAGGACTGAGTAGAGTACAGTGCCTGTACTGCCCTGTAGTACTGAGTGGAGTACTGTGTGTGTAGTGCCGTGTAGTACCGAGTGGAGTACAGTGCCTGTACTGCCGTGTAGTTCTGACTGGAGTACAGTGCCTGTACTGCAGTGTAGTAGCGAGTGGAGTACAGTGCTTATACTGCCGTGTAGTACTGAGTGGGCTACAGTGCCTGTACTGCCGTGTAGTGCCGAGTGGAATACTGTGTGTATAGTGCAGTGTAGTACTGAGTGGAGTACAGTGCATGTACTGCCGTGTAGTCCCGAGTAGAGTACTGTGTGTATAGTGCAGTGTAGTGCTGAGTGGAGTACAGTGCCTGTACTGCCGTGTAGTACCGAGTGGAGTACAGTGCCTGTACTGCCGTGTAGTCCCGAGTGGAGTACTGTGTGCATAATGCCGTGTAGTACTGAGTGGAGTACAGTGCCTGTACTGCCGTGTAGTACCGAGTGGAGTACTGTGTGTATAGTGCCGTGTAGTACCGAGTGGATTACAGTGCCTGTACTGCGTGTAGTACCGAGTGGAGTACAGTGTGAATAGTGCCGTGTAGTACCGAGTGGAGTACAGTGCCTGTACTGCCGTGTAGTACCGAGTGGAGTACAGTGTGTATAGTGCCGTCTAGTACCGAGTGGAGTACAGTGTGTATAGTGCCGTGTAGTACTGAGTGGAGTACAGTGCCTGTACTGCCGTGTAGTACCGAGTGGGGTACAGTGTGTATAGTGCCGAGTAGTACCGAGTGAAGTACAGTGCCTGTACTGCCGTGTAGTACTGAGTGGAGTACATTGCCTGTACTGCCGTGTAGTACCGAGTGGGGGAATGTGTGTATACTGCCGTGTAGTGCTGAGTGGAGTACAGTGCCTGTACTGCCGTGTAGAAAACCGAGTGGGGGACGGTGTGTATACTGCCGTGTAGTACTGAGTGGAGTACTGTGTGTATAGTGCAGTGTAGTGCTGAGTGGAGTACAGTGCTTGTACTGCCGTGTAGTACCGAGTGGAGTACTGTGACTATAGTGCAGTGTAGTGCTGAGTGGAGTACAGTACCTGTACTGCCGTGTAGTATTGAGTATAGTACAGTGCCTGTACTGCCGTGTAGTACCGAGTGGGGGACTGTGTGTATACTACCGTGTAGTAGTGAGTGGAGTACAGTGCCTGTACTGCCGTGTAGTCCCGAATGGAGTACTGTGTGTATAGTGCAGTGTAGTACCGAGTGGAGTACAGTGCCTGTACTGCCGTGTAGTACTGAGTGGAGTACAGTGTGTTTAGTGCCGTGTAGTACCGAGTGGGGGACTGTGTGCATACTGCCGTGTAGTACTGAGTGGAGTACAGTGCCTGTACTGCCATGTAGTCCCGAGTGGAGTACTGTGTGTATACTGCCGTGTAGTACCGAGTGGAGTACTGTGTGTATAGTGCCGTGTAGTACCGAGTGGAGTACTGTGTGCATACTGCCGTGTAGTACTGAGTGGAGTACAGTGCCTGTACTGCCGTGTAGTACCGAGTGGAGGACTGTGTGTATAGTGCCGTGTAGTACCGAGTGGAGTACAATGCATGTACTGTCGTGTATTACCGAGTGGAGTACTGTGTGTATAGTGCGGTGTAGTACCGAGTGGAGTAGAGTGCATGTACTGCCGTGTAGTACCGAGTGGAGTACTGTGTGTATAGTGCCGTGTAGTACCGAGTGGAGTACAGTGCCTGTATTGCCGTGTAGTACCGAGTGGAGTACTGTGTGTATAGTGCCGTGTAGTACCGAGTGGAGTACTGTGTGCATGCTGCCGTGTAGTACTGAGTGGAGTACAGTACCTGTACTGCCGTGTAGTACCGAGTGGAGTACTGTGTGTATAGTGCCGTGTAGTACCGAGTGGAGTACAGTTCCTGTACTGCCGTGTAGTACTGCTTGGAGTACAGTGCCTGTACTGCCGTGTAGTACCGAGTGGAGTACTGTGTGTATAGTGCCGTGTAGTACCGAGTGGAGTACTGTGTGCATACTGCCGTGTAGTACCGAGTGGGGTACAGTGCCTGTACTGCCGTGTAGTACCGAGTGGAGTACAGTGCGTATAGTGCCGTCTAGTACCGAGGGGAATACAGTGTGTATATTGACGTGTAGTACTGAGTGGAGTGCAGTGCCTGTACTGCCGTGTAGTACCGAGTGGAGTACAGTGTGTATAGTGCCGTCTAGTACCGAGTGGAGAACAGTGTGTATATTGCCGTGTAGTACTGAGTGGAGTACAGTGCCTGTACTGCCGTGTAGTACCGAGTGGAGTACAGTGTGTATAGTGCCGTGTAGTAGCGAGTGGTGTACAGTGTGTATAGTGCAGTGTAGTGCTGAGTCGAGTACAGTGCCTGTACTGCCGTGTAGTACCGAGTGGATTACTGTGTGTATAGTGCAGTGTAGTGCTGAGTGGAGTACAGTACCTGTACTGCCGTGTAGTACTGAGTATAGTACAGTGCCTGTACTGCCGTGTAGTACCGATTGGTGTACAGTGCCTGTACTGCCGTGTAGTACCGAGTGGAGTACTGTCTGCATACTGCCGTGTAGTACTGAGTGGAGTACAGTACCTGTACTGCCGTGTAGTACCCAGTGGAGTACTGTGTGTATAGTGCCGTGTAGTACCGAGTGGAGTACAGTGCCTGTACTGCCGTGTAGTACTGAGTGGAGTACAGTGCCTGTACTGCCGTGTAGTCCCGAGTGGAGTACAGTGCCTGTACTGCCGTGTAGTAGTGAGTGGAGTACTGTACCTGTACTGCCGTGTAGTACTGAGTGGAGTACTCTGTGTATAGTGCCGTGTAGTACCGAGTGGAGTACAGTTCCTGTACTGCCGTGTAGTACCGAGTGGGGGACTGTGTGTATACTGCCGTGTAGTACTGAGTGGAGTACAGTGCCTGTACTGCCGTGTAGTAGTGAGTGGGGTACAGTGCCTGTACTGCCGTGTAGTCCCGAGTGGAGTACAGTGCCTGTACTGCCGTGTAGTAGTGAGTGGAGTACAGTGCCTGTACTGCCGTGTAGTACTGAGTGGGGTACAGTGCCTGTACTGCCGTGTAGTCCCGAGTGGAGTACAGTGCCTGTACTGCCGTGTAGTACTGAGTGGAGTACTGTATGTATAGTGCCATGTAGTACCGAGTGGAGTACAGTGCCTGTACTGCCGTCTAGTACTGAGTGGAGTACAGTGCATGTACTGCCGTGTAGTCCCGAGCGGAGTACAATGCCTGTACTGCCGTGTAGTACTGAGTGGAGTACTGTGTGTATAGTGCCGTGTAGTACCGAGTGGAGTACTGTGCCTGTACTGCCGTGTAGTACTGAGTGGAGTACAGTGCCTGTACTGCCGTGTAGTCCCGAGTGGAGTACAGTGCTTGTTCTGCCGTGTAGTACTGATTGGAGTACAGTGCTTGTACTGCCGTGTAGTACCGAGTGGAGTACAGTGCTTGTACTGCCGTGTAGTACTGAGTGAAGTACAATGCCTGTACTGCCGTGTAGTGCCGAGTGGAGTACTGTGTGTATAGTGCAGTGTAGTACTGAGTGGAGTACAGTGCATGTACTGCCGTGTAGTACCGTGTGGAGTACAGTGCCTGTACTGCCGTGTAGTCCCGTGTGGAGTACTGTGTGCATACTGTCGTGTAGTACTGAGTGGAGTACAGTGCCTGTACTGCCGTGAAGTACCGAGTGGAGTACAGTGCCTGTACTGCCGTGTAGTCCCGAGTGGAGTACTGTGTGTATAGTGCAGTGTAGTACTGAGTGGAGTACTGTGTGTATAGTACCGTGTAGTACTGAGTGGAGTACAGTGCATGTACTGCCGTGTAGTAGTGAGTGGAGTACTGTGCCTGTAATGCCGTGTAGTACTGAGTGGAGTACTGTGTGTATAGTGCCGTGTAGTACCGGGTGGAGTACTGTGTGTATAGTGCAGTGTAGTACTGAGTGGAGTACTGTGTGTATAGTACCGTGTAGTACTGACTGGAGTACAGTGCTTGTACTGCCGTGTAGTACTGAGTGAAGTACAATGCCTGTACTGCCGTGTAGTCCCGAGTGGAGTACTGTGTGTATAGTGCAGTGTAGTACTGAGTGGAGTACTGTGTGTATAGTACCGTGTAGTACTGAGTGGAGTACAGTGCATGTACTGCCGTGTAGTAGTGAGTGGAGTACTGTGCCTGTAATGCCGTGTAGTACTGAGTGGAGTACTGTGTGTATAGTGCCTTGTAGTACCGAGTGGAGTACAGTGCCTGTATTGCTGTGTAGCAAAGAGTGGAGTACTGTGTGTACAGTGTCGTGTAGTACCGATTGGAGTACTGTGTGCATACTGCCGTGTAGTACCGAGTGGAGTACAGTGCATGTACTGCCGTGTAGTAGTGAGTGGAGTACTGTGCCTGTAATGCCGTGTAGTACTGAGTGGAGTACTGTGTGTATAGTGCCGTGTAGTACCGGGTGGAGTACATTTGGTGTACCTCCGTGTAGTACTGAGTGGGGTACAGTGCCTGTACTGCCGTGTAGTACTGAGTAAAGTACACAGCCTGTACTGCCGTGGAGTCCCGAGTGGAGTACAGTGCTGTACTGCCGTGTAGTACTGATTGGAGTACTGTCTGTATAGTGCCGTGTAGTACCGAGTGGAGTACAGTGCCTGTACTGGCGTGTAGTACTGAGTGGAGTACAGTGCCTGTACCGCTGTGTAGTACTGAGTGGAGTACAGTGCCTGTACTGCCGTGTAGTACTGATTGGAGTACACTGCCTGTACTGCCGTGTAGTACTGAGTGGAGTACAGTGCCTGTACTGCCGTGTAGTACTGGGTGGAGTACAGTGCCTGTACTGCCGTGTAGTCCCGAGTAGAGTACTGTGTGTAAAGTCCGTGTAGTACCGAGTGGAGTACAGTGCCTGTACTGCGGTGTAGTACTGAGTGGAGTACAGTGCCTGTACTGCCGTGTAGTACTAAGTGGAGTACAATGTCAGTACTGCCGCGTAGTCCCGAGTGGAGTACAGTGCCTGTACTGCCGTGTAGTATTGAGTGGAGTACAGTGCCTGTACTGCAGTGTAGTCCCGAATGGAGTACTGTGTGTATAGTGCCGTGTAGTACCGAAAGGAGTACAGTGCCTGTACTACCGTGTAGTACTGAGTGGAGTACTGTGTGTATAGTGCCGTGTAGTACCGAGTGGACTACAGTGCCTGTACTGCCGTGTAGTACCGAGTGGAGTACAGTGCCTGTACTGCCGTGTAGTCCCGAGTGGAGTACAGTGCATGTACTGCCGTGTAGTACCGAGTGGAGTACTGTGTGCATACTGCCGTGGAGTACTGAGTGGAGTACAGTGCCTGTACTGCCGTGTAGTCCCGAGTGGAGTACAGTGCCTGTACTGCCGTGTAGTAGTGAGTGGAGTACTGTGCCTGTACTGCCGTGTAGTACTGAGTGGAGTACTGTGTGTATAGTGCCGTGTAGTACCGAGTGGAGTACAGTGCCTGTACTGCCGTGTAGTACCGAGTGGGGGACGGTGTGTATACTGCCGTGTAGTGCTAAGTGGAGTACAGTGCCTGTACTCCGTGTAGTAGTGAGTGGGGTACAGTGCCTGTACTGCCGTGTAGTCCCGAGTGGAGTAGAGTGCCTGTACTGCCGTGTAGTAGTGAGTGGAGTACTGTGCCTGTACTACCGTGTAGTACTGAGTGGGGTACAGTGCCTGTACTGCCGTGTAGTCCCGAGTGGAGTACAGTGCCTGTACTGCCGTGTAGTCCCGTGTGGAGTACTGTGTGCATACTGCCGTGTAGTACTGAGTGGAGTACAGTGCATGTACTGCCGTGTAGTGCCGAGTGGAGTACTGTGTGTATAGTGCAGTGTAGTACTGAGTGGAGTACAGTGCATGTACTGCCGTGTAGTACCGTGTGGAGTACAGTGCCTGTACTGCCGTGTAGTCCCGTGTGGAGTACTGTGTGCATACTGCCGTGTAGTACTGAGTGGAGTACAGTGCATGTACTGCCGTGTAGTACCGAGTGGAGTACAGTGCCTGTACTGCCGTGTAGTCCCGAGTGGAGTACTGTGTGTATAGTGCAGTGTAGTACTGAGTGGAGTACTGTGTGTATAGTACCGTGTAGTACTGAGTGGAGTACAGTGCCTGTACTGCCGTGTAGTACCGATTGGAGTACTGTGTGCATGCTGCCGTCTAGTACTGAGTGGAGTACAGTGCCTGTACTGCCGTGTAGTACTGGGTGGAGTACAGTGATTGTACTGCCGTGTAGTACCGAGTGGTGTACTGTGTGTGTAGTGCCGTGTGGTACCGAGTGGAGTACCATGCCTGTACTGCCGTGTAGTACCGAGTGGAGTACTGTGTGTATAGTGCCGTGTAGTACCGAGTGGAGTACAGTGCCTGTACTGCGTGCAGTAACGAGTGGAGTACAGTGACTGCACTGCGTGTAGTACCGAGTGGAGTACAGTGTGTATAGTACCGTCTAGTACCGAGTGGAGTACAGTGTGTATAGTGCCGTGCAGTACTGAGTGGAGTACAGTGCTTGTACTGCCGTGTAGTACCGAGTGGAGTACAGTGTGTATAGTGCCGTGTAGTACTGAGTGGGGTACAGTTTTTGTACTGCCGTGTAGTACAGAGTGCGGGACTCTGTGTATACTGCCGTGTAGTACTGAGTATAGTACAGTGCCTGTACTGCCGTGTAGTACCGAGTGGATTACAGTGTTCATACTGCCGTGTAGTACTGAGTGGAGTACAGTACCTGTACTGCCGTGTAGTACTGAGTGGGGGACTGTGTGTATACTGCTGTGTAGTATTGAGTGGAGTACAGTACCTGTACTGCCGAGTAGTCCCGAGTGGAGTACGGTGTGTATAGTGCAGTGTAGTGCTGAGTGGAGTATAGTACCTGTACCGCCGTGTAGTACCGTGTGGGGGACTGTGTGTATATTGCCGTGTAGTACTGAGTGGAATACTGTGTGTATAGTGCAGTGTAGTGCTGAGTGGAGTACAGTGCCTGTACTGCCGTGTAGTACCGAGTGGAGTTCCGTGTGTATAGTGCAGTGTAGTGCTGAGTGGAGTACAGTACCTGTACTGCCGTGTAGTACTGAGTGGGGGACTGTGTGTATACTGCTGTGTAGTATTGAGTGGAGTACAGTACCTGTACTGCCGAGTAGTCCCGAGTGGAGTACGGTGTGTATAGTGCAGTGTAGTGCTGAGTGGAGTATAGTACCTGTACCGCCGTGTAGTACCGAGTGGGGGACTGTGTGTATATTGCCGTGTAGTACTGAGTGGAATACTGTGTGTATAGTGCAGTGTAGTGCTGAGTGGAGTACAGTGCCTGTACTGCCGTGTAGTACCGAGTGGAGTTCCGTGTGTATAGTGCAGTGTAGTGCTGAGTGGAGTACAGTACCTGTCATGCCGTGTAGTACTGAGTACAGTACAGTGCCTGTACTGCCGTGTAGTACCGAGTGGGGGACTGTGTGTATACTGCCGTGTAGTATTGAGTGGAGTACAGTACCTGTACTGCCGAGTAGTCCCGAGTGGAGTACGGTGTGTATAGTGCAGTGTAGTGCTGAGTGGAGTATAGTACCTGTACCGCCGTGTAGTACCGAGTGGGGGACTGTGTGTATACTGCCGTGTAGTACTGAGTGGAGTACAGTCCCTGTACTGCCGTGTAGTACCGAGTGGGGGACTGTGTGTATACTGCCGTGTAGTACTGAGTGGAGTACAGTGCCTGTACTGCCGTGTAGTCTCGAGTGGAGTACTGTGTGCATACTGCCGTGTAGTACTGATTGGAGTACAGTCCCTGTACTGCGGAGTATTCCCGAGTGGAGTACAGTGCATGTACTGCCGTGTAGTAGTGAGTGGAGTACTGTGCCTGTAATGCCGTGTAGTACCGAGTGGGGGACTGTGTGTATACTGCCGTGTAGTACTGAGTGGAGTACAGTGTGTATAGTGCCATGTAGTACCGAGTAGGGCACTGTGTGCATACTGCCGTGGAGTACAGAGTCGAGTACAGTGCCTGTACTGCCATGTAGTCCCGATTGGAGTACTGTGTGTATACTGCCGTGTAGTACCGAGTGGAGTACAGTGCCTGTACTGCCGTGTAGTACCGAGTGGTGTACTGTGTGCATAGTACCGTGTAGTACCGAGTGGAGTACTGTGTGCATACTGCCGTGTAGTACTGAGTGGAATACAGTGCCTGTACTGCCGTGTAGTACCGAGTGGAGTACTGTGTGTATAGTGCCGTGTAGTACCGAGTGGAGTACAGTGCATGTACTGCCGTGTATTACCGAGTGGAGTACTGTGTGTATAGTGCCGTGTAGTACCGAGTGGAGTACAGTGCCTGTATTGCCGTGTAGTACCCAGTGGTGTACTGTGTGTATAGTGCCGTGTAGTACCGAGTGGAGTTCTGTGTGCATACTGCCGTGTAGTACTGAGTGGAGTACAGTACCTGTACTGCCGTGTAGTACCGAGTGGAGTACTGTGTGTATAGTGCCGTGTAGTACCGAGTGGAGTACAGTGCCTATACTGCCGTGTAGTACTGAGTGGAGTACAGTGCCTGTACTGCCGTGTAGTCCCGAGTGGAGTACAGTGCATGTACTGCCGTGTAGTAGTGAGTGGAGTACTGTGCCTGTAATGCCGTGTAGTACTGACTGGAGTACTGTGTGTATAGTGCCGTGTAGTACCGGGTGAAGTACATTGGGTGTACTGCCGTGTAGTACGGAGTGGGGTACAGTGCCTAAACTGCCGTGTGATCCGGAGTGGAGTACAGTGCCAATACTGCCGTGTAGTCCCGAGTGGAGTACTGTGTGTATAGTGCCGTGTATTACCGAGTGGAGTACATTGCCTGTACTGCCGTGTAGTACTAAGTGGAGTACAGTGCCTGTACTGCCGTGTAGTCCCGAGTGGAGTACGGTGTGTATAGTGCAGAGAAGTACTGAGTGGTGTACAGTACCTGTACTGCCGTGTAGTACTGAGTGGAGTACAGTGCCTCTACTGCCGTGTAGTACTGGGTGGAGTACAGTGCCTGTTCTGCCGTATAGTACCGAGTGGGGGACTGTGTGTAAACTGCCGTGTAGTACTGAGTGGAGTACTGTATGTATAGTGCCGTGTAGTACCGAGTGGAGTACAGTGCCTGTACTGCCGTCTAGTACTGAGTGGAGTACAGTGCCTGTACTGCCGTGTGGTCCCGAGCGGAGTACAATGCCTGTACTGCCGTGTAGTACTGAGTGGACTACAGTGCCTGTACTGCCGCGTAGTCCCGAATGGAGTACTGTGTGTATAGTGCCGTGTAGTACCGAGTGGAGTACAGTGCCTGTACTGCCGTGTAGTACTAAGTGGAGTACAGTGCCTAAACTGCCGTGTGATCCGGAGTGGAGTACAGTGCCAATACTGCCGTGTAGTCCCGAGTGGAGTACTGTGTGTATAGTGCCGTGTATTACCGAGTGGAGTACATTGCCTGTACTGCCGTGTAGTACTAAGTGGAGTACAGTGCCTGTACTGCCGTGTAGTCCCGAGTGGAGTACGGTGTGTATAGTGCAGAGAAGTACTGAGTGGTGTACAGTACCTGTACTGCCGTGTAGTACTGAGTGGAGTACAGTGCCTCTACTGCCGTGTAGTACTGGGTGGAGTACAGTGCCTGTTCTGCCGTATAGTACCGAGTGGGGGACTGTGTGTAAACTGCCGTGTAGTACCGAGTGGAGTACAGTGCCTGTACTGCCGTGTAGTACCGAGTGGAATACTGTGTGTATAGTGCCGTGTAGTACCGAGTGGAGTACTGTGTGCATAATGCCGTGTAGTACTGAGTGCAGTACAGTGCCTGTACTGCCGTGTAGTACCGAGTGGAGTACTCTGTGTGTAGTGCCGTGTAGTACCGAGTGGAGTACGGTGCATGTACTGCCGTGTAGTACCGAGTGGAGTACTGTGTGTATAGTGCGGTGTAGTACCGTGTGGAGTACAGTGCATGCACTGCCGTGTAGTAACGAGTGGAGTACTGTGTGTACAGTGCCGTGTAGTACTGAGTGGAGTACTGTGTGCATACTGCCGTGTAGTACTGAGTGGAGTACAGTACCTGTACTGCCGTGTAGTACCGAGTGGAGTACTGTGTGTATAGTGCCGTGTAGTACCGAGTGGAGTACAGTGCCTGCACTGACGTGTAGGACTGAGTAGAGTACAGTGCCTGTACTGCCCTGTAGTACTGAGTGGAGTACTGTGTGTGTAGTGCCGTGTAGTACCGAGTGGAGTACAGTGCCTGTACTGCCGTGTAGTTCTGATTGGAGTACAGTGCCTGTACTGCAGTGTAGTAGCGAGTGGAGTACAGTGCTTATGCTGCCGTGTAGTACTGAGTGGGCTACAGTGCCTGTACTGCCGTGTAGTGCCGAGTGGAATACTGTGTGTATAGTGCAGTGTAGTACTGAGTGGAGTACAGTGCATGTACTGCCGTGTAGCCCCGAGTAGAGTACTGTGTGTATAGTGCAGTGTAGTGCTGATTGGAATACAGTGCCTGTACTGCCGTGTAGTACCGAGTGGAGTACAGTGCCTGTACTGCCGTGTAGTCCCGAGTGGAGTACTGTGTGCATAATGCCGTGTAGTACTGAGTGGAGTACAGTGCCTGTGCTGCCGTGTAGTACCGAGTGGAGTACTGTGTGTATAGTGCCGTGTAGTACCGAGTGGATCACAGTGTGTATTGTGCCGTGTAGTACCGAGTGGAGTACTGTGTGCATACTGCCGTGTAGTACTGAGTGGAGTACAGTGCCTGTACTGCCGTGTAGTACCGAGTTGAGGACTGTGTGTATAGTGCCGTGTAGTACCGAGTGGAGTACAATGCATGTACTGTCGTGTATTACCGAGTGGAGTACTGTGTGTATAGTGCGGTGTAGTACCGAGTGGAGTAGAGTGCATGTACTGCCGTGTAGTACCGAGTGGAGTACTGTGTGTATAGTGCCGTGTAGTACCGAGTGGAGTACAGTGCCTGTATTGCCGTGTTGTACCGAGTGGAGTACTGTGTGTATAGTGCCGTGTAGTACCGAGTGGAGTACTGTGTGCATGCTGCCGTGTAGTACTGAGTGGAGTACAGTACCTGTACTGCCGTGTAGTACCGAGTGGAGTACTGTGTGTATAGTGCCGTGTAGTACCGAGTGGAGTACAGTTCCTGTACTGCCGTGTAGTACTGCTTGGAGTACAGTGCCTGTACTGCCGTGTAGTACCGAGTGGAGTACTGTGTGTATAGTGCCGTGTAGTACCGAGTGGAGTACTGTGTGCATACTGCCGTGTAGTACCGAGTGGGGTACAGTGCCTGTACTGCCGTGTAGTACCGAGTGGAGTACAGTGCGTATAGTGCCGTCTAGTACCGAGCGGAATACAGTGTGTATATTGCCGTGTAGTACTGAGTGGAGTGCAGTGCCTGTACTGCCGTGTAGTACCGAGTGGAGTACAGTGCGTATAGTGCCGTCTAGTACCGAGTGGAGTACAGTGTGTATATTGCCGTGTAGTACTGAGTGGAGTACAGTGCCTGTACTGCCGTGTAGTACCGAGTGGAGTACAGTGTGTATAGTGCCGTGTAGTAGCGAGTGGTGTACAGTGTGTATAGTGCAGTGTAGTGCTGAGTCGAGTACAGTGCCTGTACTGCCGTGTAGTACCGAGTGGATTACTGTGTGTATAGTGCAGTGTAGTGCTGAGTGGAGTACAGTACCTGTACTGCCGTGTAGTACTGAGTATAGTACAGTGCCTGTACTGCCGTGTAGTACCGATTGGTGTACAGTGCCTGTACTGCCGTGTAGTACCGAGTGGAGTACTGTCTGCATACTGCCGTGTAGTACTGAGTGGAGTACAGTACCTGTACTGCCGTGTAGTACCCAGTGGAGTACTGTGTGTATAGTGCCGTGTAGTACCGAGTGGAGTACAGTGCCTGTACTGCCGTGTAGTACTGAGTGGAGTACAGTGCCTGTACTGCCGTGTAGTCCCGAGTGGAGTACAGTGCCTGTACTGCCGTGTAGTAGTGAGTGGAGTACTGTGCCTGTACTGCCGTGTAGTACTGAGTGGAGTACTGTGTGTATAGTGCCGTGTAGTACCGAGTGGAGTACAGTTCCTGTACTGCCGTGTAGTACCGAGTGGGGGACTGTGTGTATACTGCCGTGTAGTACTGAGTGGAGTACAGTGCCTGTACTGCCGTGTAGTAGTGAGTGGGGTACAGTGCCTGTACTGCCGTGTAGTCCCGAGTGGAGTACAGTGCCTGTACTGCCGCGTAGTAGTGAGTGGAGTACAGTGCCTGTACTGCCGTGTAGTACTGAGTGGGGTACAGTGCCTGTACTGCCGTGTAGTCCCGAGTGGAGTACAGTGCCTGTACTGCCGTGTAGTACTGAGTGGAGTACTGTATGTATAGTGCCATGTAGTACCGAGTGGAGTACAGTGCCTGTACTGCCGTCTAGTACTGAGTGGAGTACAGTGCATGTACTGCCGTGTAGTCCCGAGCGGAGTACAATGCCTGTACTGCCGTGTAGTACTGAGTGGAGTACTGTGTGTATAGTGCCGTGTAGTACCGAGTGGAGTACTGTGCCTGTACTGCCGTGTAGTACTGAGTGGAGTACAGTGCCTGTACTGCCGTGTAGTCCCGAGTGGAGTACAGTGCTTGTTCTGCCGTGTAGTACTGATTGGAGTACAGTGCTTGTACTGCCGTGTAGTACCGAGTGGAGTACAGTGCTTGTACTGCCGTGTAGTACTGAGTGAAGTACAATGCCTGTACTGCCGTGTAGTGCCGAGTGGAGTACTGTGTGTATAGTGCAGTGTAGTACTGAGTGGAGTACAGTGCATGTACTGCCGTGTAGTACCGTGTGGAGTACAGTGCCTGTACTGCCGTGTAGTCCCGTGTGGAGTACTGTGTGCATACTGTCGTGTAGTACTGAGTGGAGTACAGTGCCTGTACTGCCGTGAAGTACCGAGTGGAGTACAGTGCCTGTACTGCCGTGTAGTCCCGAGTGGAGTACTGTGTGTATAGTGCAGTGTAGTACTGAGTGGAGTACTGTGTGTATAGTACCGTGTAGTACTGAGTGGAGTACAGTGCATGTACTGCCGTGTAGTAGTGAGTGGAGTACTGTGCCTGTAATGCCGTGTAGTACTGAGTGGAGTACTGTGTGTATAGTGCCGTGTAGTACCGGGTGGAGTACTGTGTGTATAGTGCAGTGTAGTACTGAGTGGAGTACTGTGTGTATAGTACCGTGTAGTACTGAGTGGAGTACAGTGCTTGTACTGCCGTGTAGTACTGAGTGAAGTACAATGCCCTTACTGCCGTGTAGTCCCGAGTGGAGTACTGTGTATAGTGCAGTGTAGTACTGAGTGGAGTACTGTGTGTATAGTACCGTGTAGTACTGAGTGGAGTACAGTGCATGTACTGCCGTGTAGTAGTGAGTGGAGTACTGTGCCTGTAATGCCGTGTAGTACTGAGTGGAGTACTGTGTGTATAGTGCCTTGTAGTACCGAGTGGAGTACAGTGCCTGTATTGCCGTGTAGCAAAGAGTGGAGTACTGTGTGTACAGTGCCGTGTAGTACTGATTGGAGTACTGTGTGCATACTGCCGTGTAGTACCGAGTGGAGTACAGTGCATGTACTGCCGTGTAGTAGTGAGTGGAGTACTGTGCCTGTAATGCCGTGTAGTACTGAGTGGAGTACTGTGTGTATAGTGCCGTGTAGTACTGATTGGAGTACAGTGCCTGTACTGCCGTGTAGTACTGAGTAAAGTACACAGCCTGTACTGCCGTGGAGTCCCGAGTGGAGTACAGTGCTGTACTGCCGTGTAGTACTGATTGGAGTACTGTCTGTATAGTGCCGTGTAGTACCGAGTGGAGTGCAGTGCCTGTACTGGCGTGTAGTACTGAGTGGAGTACAGTGCCTGTACCGCTGTGTAGTACTGAGTGGAGTACAGTGCCTGTACTGCCGTGTAGTACTGATTGGAGTACAGTGCCTGTACTGCCGTGTAGTACTGAGTGGAGTACAGTGCCTGTACTGCCGTGTAGTACTGGGTGGAGTACAGTGCCTGTACTGCCGTGTAGTCCCGAGTGGAGTACTGTGTGTAAAGTCCGTGTAGTACCGAGTGGAGTACAGTGCCTGTAGTGCGGTGTAGTACTGAGTGGAGTACAGTGCCTGTACTGCCGTGTAGTACTAAGTGGAGTACAGTGACTGTACTGCCGCGTAGTCCCGAGTGGAGTACAGTGCCTGTACTGCCGTGTAGTATTGAGTGGAGTACAGTGCCTGTACTGCAGTGTAGTCCCGAATGGAGTACTGTGTGTATAGTGCCGTGTAGTACCGAAAGGAGTACAGTGCCTGTACTGCCGTGTAGTACTGAGTGGAGTACTGTGTGTATAGTGCCGTGTAGTACCGAGTGGACTACAGTGCCTGTACTGCCGTGTAGTACTGAGTGGAGTACAGTGCCTGTACTGCCGTGTAGTACTGAGTGGAGTACTTTTTTTATAATGCCGTGTAGTACCGAGTGGAGTACAGTGCCTGTACTGCCGTGTAGCCCCGAGTGGAGTACAGTGCATGTACTGCCGTGTAGTACCGAGTGGAGTACTGTGTGCATACTGCCGTGGAGTACTGAGTGGAGTACAGTGCCTGTACTGCCGTGTAGTCCCGAGTGGAGTACAGTGCCTGTACTGCCGTGTAGTAGTGAGTGGAGTACTGTGCCTGTACTGCCGTGTAGTACTGAGTGGAGTACTGTGTGTATAGTGCCGTGTAGTACCGAGTGGAGTACAGTGCCTGTACTGCCGTGTAGTACCGAGTGGGGGACGGTGTGTATACTGCCGTGTAGTGCTAAGTGGAGTACAGTGCCTGTACTCCGTGTAGTAGTGAGTGGGGTACAGTGCCTTGTACTGCCGTGTAGTCCCGAGTGGAGTACAGTGCCTGTACTGCCGTGTAGTAGTGAGTGGAGTACAGTGCCTGTACTACCGTGTAGTACTGAGTGGGGTACAGTGCCTGTACTGCCGTGTAGTCCCGAGTGGAGTACAGTGCCTGTACTGCCGTGTAGTACTGAGTGGAGTACTGTATGTATAGTGCCGTGTAGTACCGAGTGGAGTACAGTGCCTGTACTGCCGTCTAGTACTGAGTGGAGTACAGTGCCTGTACTGTCGTGTAGTCCCGAGTGGAGTACAATGCCTGTACTGCCGTGTAGTACCGAGTGGAGTACTGTGTGTATAGTGCCGTGTAGTGCCGAGTGGAGTACTGTGCCTGTACTGCAGTGTAGTACTGAGTGGAGTACAGTGCCTGTACTGCCGTGTAGTCCCGAGTGGAGTACAGTGCTTGTTCTGCCGTGTAGTACTGATTGGAGTACAGTGCCTGTACTGCCGTGTAGTACCGAGTGGAGTACAGTGCTTGTACTGCCGTGTAGTACTGAGTGAAGTACAATGCCTGTACTGCCGTGTAGTGCCGAGTGGAGTACTGTGTGTATAGTGCAGTGTAGTACTGAGTGGAGTACAATGCATGTACTGCCGTGTAGTACCGTGTGGAGTACAGTGCCTGTACTGCCGTGTAGTCCCGTGTGGAGTACTGTGTGCATACTGCCGTGTAGTACTGAGTGGAGTACAGTGCCTGTACTGCCGTGTAGTACCGAGTGGAGTAGAGTGCCTGTACTGCCGTGTAGTCCCGAGTGGAGTACTGTGAGTATAGTGCAGTGTAGTACTGAGTGGAGTACTGTGTGTATAGTACCGTGTAGTACTGAGTGGAGTACAGTGCCTGTACTGCCGTGTAGTACCGATTGGAGTACTGTGTGCATGCTGCCGTCTAGTACTGAGTGGAGTACAGTGCCTGTACTGCCGTGTAGTACTGGGTGGAGTACAGTGATTGTACTGCCGTGTAGTACCGAGTGGTGTACTGTGTGTATAGTGCCGTGTGGTACCGAGTGGAGTACCATGCCTGTACTGCCGTGTAGTACCGAGTGGAGTACTGTGTGTATAGTGCCGTGTAGTACCGAGAGGAGTACAGTGCCTGTACTGCGTGTAGTACCGAGTGGAGTACAGTGACTGCACTGCGTGTAGTACCGAGTGGAGTACAGTGTGTATAGTACCGTCTAGTACCGAGTGGAGTACAGTGTGTATAGTGCCGTGCAGTACTGAGTGGAGTACAGTGCCTGTACTGCCGTGCAGTACCGAGTGGAGTACAGTGTGTATAGTGCCGTGTTGTACTGAGTGGAGTACAGTGACTCTAGTGCCGTGTAGTACTGAGTGGGGTACAGTTTCTGTACTGCCGTGTAGTACAGAGTGGGGGACTCTGTGTATACTGCCGTGTAGTACTGAGTATAGTACAGTGCCTGTACTGCCGTGTAGTACCGAGTGGATTACTGTGTTCATATTGCCGTGTAGTACTGAGTGGAGTACATTACCTGTACTGCCGTGTAGTACTGAGTGGGGGACTGTGTGTATACTGGCTTGTAATACTGAGTGGAGTACAGTGCTTGTACTGCCGTGTAGTACCGAGTGGGGGACTGTGTGTATAATGCCGTGTAGTACTGAGTGAAGTACAGTGGCTGTACTGCCGTGTAGTACCGAGTGGGGGACTGTGTGTATACTGCCGTGTAGTACTGAGTGGAATACTGTGTGTATAGTGCATTGTAGTGCTGAGTGGAGTACAGTGCCTGTACTGCCGTGTAGTACCGAGTGGAGTACCGTGTGTATAGTGCAGTGTAGTGCTGAGTGGAGTACAGTAACTGTCATGCCGTGTAGTACTGAGTACAGTACAGTGCCTGTACTGCCGTGTAGTACCGAGTGGGGGACTGTGTGTATACTGCCGTGTAGTATTGAGTGGAGTACAGTACCTGTACTGCCGAGTAGTCCCGAGTGGAGTACGGTGTGTATAGTGCAGTGTAGTGCTGAGTGGAGTATAGTACCTGTACCGCCGTGTAGTACCGAGTGGGGGACTGTGTGTATAGTGCCGTGTAGTACCGAGTGGAGTACAGTGCATGTACTGCCGTGTATTACCGAGTGGAGTACTGTGTGCATAGTACCGTGTAGTACCGAGTGGAGTACTGTGTGCATACTGCCGTGTAGTACTGAGTGGAATACAGTGCCTGTACTGCCCTGTAGTACCGAGTGGAGTACTGTGTGTATAGTGCCGTGTAGTACCGAGTGGAGTACAGTGCATGTACTGCCGTGTATTACCGAGTGGAGTACTGTGCGCATAGTACCGTGTAGTACCGAGTGGAGTACTGTGTGCATACTGCCGTGTAGTACTGAGTGGAATACAGTGCCTGTACTGCCCTGTAGTACCGAGTGGAGTACTGTGTGTATAGTGCCGTGTAGTATCGAGTGGAGTACAGTGCATGTACTGCCGTGTATTACCGAGTGGAGTACTGTGTGTATAGTGCCGTGTAGTACCGAGTGGAGTACAGTGCCTATATTGCCGTGTAGTACCCAGTGGTGTACTGTGTGTATAGTGCCGTGTAGTACCGAGTGGAGTTCTGTGTGCATACTGCCGTGTAGTACTGAGTGGAGTACAGTACCTGTACTGCCGTGTAGTACCGAGTGGAGTACTGTGTGTATAGTGCCGTGTAGTACCGAGTGGAGTACAGTGCCTATACTGCCGTGTAGTACTGAGTGGAGTACAGTGCCTGTACTGCCGTGTAGTCCCGAGTGGAGTACAGTGCATGTACTGCCGTGTAGTAGTGAGTGGAGTACTGTGCCTGTAATGCCGTGTAGTACTGACTGGAGTACTGTGTGTATAGTGGCGTGTAGTACGGGGTGAAGTACATTGGGTGTACTGCCGTGTAGTACGGAGTGGGGTACAGTGCCTGTACTGCCGTGTAGTACTGAGTGGAGTACACTGCCTGTGCTGCCGTGGAGTCCCGAGTGGAGTACAATGCCTGTACTGCCGTGTAGTACTGAGTGGAGTACTGTCTGTATAGTGCCGTGTAGTACCGAGTGGAGTACAGTGCCTGTACTGGCGTGTAGTACTGAGTGGAGTACAGTGCCTGTACTGCCGTGTAGTACTGAGTGGAGTACATTGCCTGTACTGCCGTTTAGTACTGAGTGGAGTACAGTACCTGTACTGCCGTGTAGTACCGAGTGGAGTACTGTGTGTATAGTGCCGTGTAGTACCGAGTGGAGTACAGTGCCTATACTGCCGTGTAGTACTGAGTGGAGTACAGTGCCTGTACTGCCGTGTAGTACTGAGTGGAGTACATTGCCTGTACTGCCGTTTTAGTACTGAGTGGAGTACAGTACCTGTACTGCCGTGTAGTACCGAGTGGAGTACTGTGTGTATAGTGCCGTGTAGTACCGAGTGGAGTACAGTGCCTATACTGCCGTGTAGTACTGAGTGGAGTACATTGCCTGTACTGCCGTGTAGTCCCGAGTGGAGTACAGTGCATGTACTGCCGTGTAGTAGTGAGTGGAGTACTGTGCCTGTAATGCCGTGTAGTACTGACTGGAGTACTGTGTGTATAGTGCCGTGTAGTACCGGGTGAAGTACATTGGGTGTACTGCCGTGTAGTACGGAGTGGGGTACAGTGCATGTACTGCCGTGTAGTACTGAGTGGAGTACACTGGCTGTACTGCCGTGGAGTCCCGAGTGGAGTACAGTGCCTGTACTGCCGTGTAGTACTGAGTGGAGTACTGTATGTATAGTGCCGTGTAGTACCGAGTGGAGTACAGTGCCTGTACTGCCGTCTAGTACTGAGTGGAGTACAGTGCCTGTACTGCCGTGTGGTCCCGAGCGGAGTACAATGCCTGTACTGCCGTGTAGTACTGAGTGGACTACAGTGCCTGTACTGCCGCGTAGTCCCGAATGGAGTACTGTGTGTATAGTGCCGTGTAGTACCGAGTGGAGTACAGTGCCTCTACTGCCGTTTAGTACTGAGTGGAGTACAGTGCCTAAACTGCCGTGTGATCCGGAGTGGAGTACAGTGCCTATACTGCCGTGTAGTCCCGAGTGGAGTACTGTGTGTATAGTGCCGTGTATTACCGAGTGGAGTACATTGCCTGTACTGCCGTGTAGTACTAAGTGGAGTACAGTGCCTGTACTGCCGTGTAGTCCCGAGTGGAGTACGGTGTGTATAGTGCAGAGTAGTACTGAGTGGTGTACAGTACCTGTACTGCCGTGTAGTACTGAGTGGAGTACAGTGCCTCTACTGCCGTGTAGTACTGGGTGGAGTACAGTGCCTGTTCTGCCGTATAGTACCGAGTGGGGGACTGTGTGTAAACTGCCGTGTAGTACCGAGTGGAGTACAGTGCCTGTACTGCAGTGTAGTACCGAGTGGAATACTGTGTGTATAGTGCCGTGTAGTACCGAGTGGAGTACTGTGTGCATAATGCCGTGTAGTACTGAGTGCAGTACAGTGCCTGTACTGCCGTGTAGTACCGAGTGGAGTACTCTGTGTGTAGTGCCGTGTAGTACCGAGTGGAGTACGGTGCATGTACTGCCGTGTAGTACCGAGTGGAGTAATGTGTGTATAGTGCGGTGTAGTACCGTGTGGAGTACAGTGCATGTACTGCCGTGTAGTAACGAGTGGAGTACTGTGTGTACAGTGCCGTGTAGTACTGAGTGGAGTACTGTGTGCATACTGCCGTGTAGTACTGAGTGGAGTACAGTACCTGTACTGCCGTGTAGTACCGAGTTTAGTACTGTGTGTATAGTGCCGTGTAGTACCGAGTGGAGTACAGTGCCTGCACTGACGTGTAGGACTGAGTAGAGTACAGTGCCTGTACTGCCCTGTAGTACTGAGTGGAGTACTGTGTGTGTAGTGCCGTGTAGTACCGAGTGGAGTACAGTGCCTGTACTGCCGTGTAGTTCTGATTGGAGTACAGTGCCTGTACTGCAGTGTAGTAGCGAGTGGAGTACAGTGCTTATACTGCCGTGTAGTACTGAGTGGGCTACAGTGCCTGTACTGCCGTGTAGTGCCGAGTGGAATACTGTGTGTATAGTGCAGTGTAGTACTGAGTGGAGTACAGTGCATGTACTGCCGTGTAGTCCCGAGTGGAGTACTGTGTGTATAGTGCAGTGTAGTGCTGAGTGGAGTACAGTGCCTGTACTGCCGTGTAGTACCGAGTGGAGTACAGTGCCTGTACTGCCGTGTAGTCCCGAGTGGAGTACTGTGTGCATAATGCCGTGTAGTACTGAGTGGAGTACAGTGCCTGTACTGCCGTGTAGTACCGAGTGGAGTACTGTGTGTATAGTGCCGTGTAGTACCGAGTGGATTACAGTGCCTGTACTGCGTGTAGTACCGAGTGGAGTACAGTGTGAATAGTGCCGTGTAGTACCGAGTGGAGTACAGTGCCTGTACTGCCGTGTAGTACCGAGTGGAGTACAGTGTGTATAGTGCCGTCTAGTACCGAGTGGAGTACAGTGTGTATAGTGCCGTGTAGTACTGAGTGGAGTACAGTGCCTGTACTGCCGTGTAGTACCGAGTGGGGTACAGTGTGTATAGTGCCGAGTAGTACCGAGTGAAGTACAGTGCCTGTACTGCCGTGTAGTACTGAGTGGAGTACATTGCCTGTACTGTAGTGTAGTACCGAGTGGGGGAATGTGTGTATACTGCCGTGTAGTGCTGAGTGGAGTACAGTGCCTGTACTGCCGTGTAGAAAACCGAGTGGGGGACGGTGTGTATACTGCCGTGTAGTACTGAGTGGAGTACTGTGTGTATAGTGCAGTGTAGTGCTGAGTGGAGTACAGTGCTTGTACTGCCGTGTAGTACCGAGTGGAGTACTGTGAGTATAGTGCAGTGTAGTGCTGAGTGGAGTACAGTACCTGTACTGCCGTGTAGTATTGAGTATAGTACAGTGCCTGTACTGCCGTGTAGTACCGAGTGGGGGACTGTGTGTATACTACCGTGTAGTAGTGAGTGGAGTACAGTGCCTGTACTGCCGTGTAGTCCCGAATGGAGTACTGTGTGTATAGTGCAGTGTAGTACCGAGTGGAGTACAGTGCCTGTACTGCCGTGTAGTACTGAGTGGAGTACAGTGTGTTTAGTGCCGTGTAGTACCGAGTGGGGGACTGTGTGCATACTGCCGTGTAGTACTGAGTGGAGTACAGTGCCTGTACTGCCATGTAGTCCCGAGTGGAGTACTGTGTGTATACTGCCGTGTAGTACCGAGTGGAGTACTGTGTGCATACTGCCGTGTAGTACTGAGTGGAGTACAGTGCCTGTACTGCCGTGTAGTACCGAGTGGAGGACTGTGTGTATAGTGCCGTGTAGTACCGAGTGGAGTACAATGCATGTACTGTCGTGTATTACCGAGTGGAGTACTGTGTGTATAGCGCGGTGTAGTACCGAGTGGAGTAGAGTGCATGTACTGCCGTGTAGTACCGAGTGGAGTACTGTGTGTATAGTGCCGTGTAGTACCGAGTGGAGTACAGTGCCTGTATTGCCGTGTAGTACCGAGTGGAGTACTGTGTGTATAGTGCCGTGTAGTACCGAGTGGAGTACTGTGTGCATGCTGCCGTGTAGTACTGAGTGGAGTACAGTACATGTACTGCCGTGTAGTACCGAGTGGAGTACTGTGTGTATAGTGCCGTGTAGTACCGAGTGGAGTACAGTTCCTGTACTGCCGTGTAGTACTGCTTGGAGTACATTGCCTGTACTGCCGTGTAGTACCGAGTGGAGTACTGTGTGTATAGTGCCGTGTAGTACCGAGTGGAGTACTGTGTGCATACTGCCGTGTAGTACCGAGTGGGGTACAGTGCCTGTACTGCCGTGTAGTACCGAGTGGAGTACAGTGCGTATAGTGCCGTCTAGTACCGAGCGGAATACAGTGTGTATATTGCCGTGTAGTACTGAGTGGAGTGCAGTGCCTGTACTGCCGTGTAGTACCGAGTGGAGTACAGTGCGTATAGTGCCGTCTAGTACCGAGTGGAGTACAGTGTGTATATTGCCGTGTAGTACTGAGTGGAGTACAGTGCCTGTACTGCCGTGTAGTACCGAGTGGAGTACAGTGTGTATAGTGCCGTGTAGTAGCGAGTGGTGTACAGTGTGTATAGTGCAGTGTAGTGCTGAGTCGAGTACAGTGCCTGTACTGCCGTGTAGTACCGAGTGGATTACTGTGTGTATAGTGCAGTGTAGTGCTGAGTGGAGTACAGAACCTGTACTGCCGTGTAGTACTGGGTATAGTACAGTGCCTGTACTGCCGTGTAGTACCGATTGGTGTACAGTGCCTGTACTGCCGTGTAGTACCGAGTGGAGTACTGTCTGCATACTGCCGTGTAGTACTGAGTGGAGTACAGTACCTGTACTGCCGTGTAGTATCCAGTGGAGTACTGTGTGTATAGTGCCGTGTAGTACCGAGTGGAGTACAGTGCCTGTACTGCCGTGTAGTACTGAGTGGAGTACAGTGCCTGTACTGCCGTGTAGTCCCGAGTGGAGTACAGTGCCTGTACTACCGTGTAGTAGTGAGTGGAGTACTGTGCCTGTACTGCCGTGTAGTACTGAGTGGAGTACTGTGTGTATAGTGCCGTGTAGTACCGAGTGGAGTACAGTTCCTGTACTGCCGTGTAGTACCGAGTGGGGGACTGTGTGTATACTGCCGTGTAGTACTGAGTGGAGTACAGTGCCTGTACTGCCGTGTAGTAGTGAGTGGGGTACAGTGCCTGTACTGCCGTGTAGTCCCGAGTGGAGTACAGTGCCTGTACTGCCGTGTAGTAGTGAGTGGAGTACAGTGCCTGTACTGCCGTGTAGTACTGAGTGGGGTACAGTGCCTGTACTGCCGTGTAGTCCCGAGTGGAGTACAGTGCCTGTACTGCCGTGTAGTACTGAGTGGAGTACTGTACGTATAGTGCCATGTAGTACCGAGTGGAGTACAGTGCCTGTACTGCCGTCTAGTACTGAGTGGAGTACAGTGCATGTACTGCCGTGTAGTCCCGAGCGGAGTACAATGCCTGTACTGCCGTGTAGTACTGAGTGGAGTACTGTGTGTATAGTGCCGTGTAGTACCGAGTGGAGTACTGTGCCTGTACTGCCGTGTAGTACTGAGTGGAGTACAGTGCCTGTACTGCCGTGTAGTCCCGAGTGGAGTACAGTGCTTGTTCTGCCGTGTAGTACTGATTGGAGTACAGTGCTTGTACTGCCGTGTAGTACCGAGTGGAGTACAGTGCTTGTACTGCCGTGTAGTACTGAGTGAAGTACAATGCCTGTACTGCCGTGTAGTGCCGAGTGGAGTACTGTGTGTATAGTGCAGTGTAGTACCGGGTGGAGTACTGTGTGTATAGTGCAGTGTAGTACTGAGTGGAGTACTGTGTGTATAGTGCAGTGTAGTACTGAGTGGAGTACAGTGCTTGTACTGCCGTGTAGTACTGAGTGAAGTACAATGCCTGTACTGCCGTGTAGTCCCGAGTGGAGTACTGTGTGTATAGTGCAGTGTAGTACTGAGTGGAGTACTGTGTGTATAGTACCGTGTAGTACTGAGTGGAGTACAGTGCATGTACTGCCGTGTAGTAGTGAGTGGAGTACTGTGCCTGTAATGCCGTGTAGTACTGAGTGGAGTACTGTGTGTATAGTGCCTTGTAGTACCGAGTGGAGTACAGTGCCCGTATTGCCGTGTAGCAAAGAGTGGAGTACTGTGTGTACAGTGCCGTGTAGTACCGATTGGAGTACTGTGTGCATACTGCCGTGTAGTACCGAGTGGAGTACAGTGCATGTACTGCCGTGTATTACCGAGTGGAGTACTGTGTGTATAGTGCCGTGTAGTACCGAGTGGAGTACAGTGCCTGTATTGCCGTGTAGTACCCAGTGGTGTACTGTGTGTATAGTGCCGTGTAGTACCGAGTGGAGTTCTGTGTGCATATTGCCGTGTAGTACTGAGTGGAGTACAGTACCTGTACTGCCGTGTAGTACCGAGTGGAGTACTGTGTGTATAGTGCCGTGTAGTACCGAGTGGAGTACAGTGCCTATACTGCCGTGTAGTACTGAGTGGAGTACAGTGCCTGTACTGCCGTGTAGTCCCGAGTGGAGTACAGTGCATGTACTGCCGTGTAGTAGTGAGTGGAGTACTGTGCCTGTAATGCCGTGTAGTACTGACTGGAGTACTGTGTGTATAGTGCCGTGTAGTACCGGGTGAAGTACATTGGGTGTACTGCCGTGTAGTACGGAGTGGGGTACAGTGCCTGTACTGCCGTGTAGTACTGAGTGGAGTACACTGGCTGTACTGCCGTGGAGTCCCGAGTGGAGTACAGTGCCTGTACTGCCGTGTAGTACTGAGTGGAGTACTGTATGTATAGTGCCGTGTAGTACCGAGTGGAGTACAGTGCCTGTACTGCCGTCTAGTACTGAGTGGAGTACAGTGCCTGTACTGCCGTGTGGTCCCGAGCGGAGTACAATGCCTGTACTGCCGTGTAGTACTGAGTGGACTACAGTGCCTGTACTGCCGCGTAGTCCCGAATGGAGTACTGTGTGTATAGTGCCGTGTAGTACCGAGTGGAGTACAGTGCCTGTACTGCCGTGTAGTACTGAGTGGAGTACAGTGCCTAAACTGCCGTGTGATCCGGAGTGGAGTACAGTGCCAATACTGCCGTGTAGTCTCGAGTGGAGTACTGTGTGTATAGTGCCGTGTATTACCGAGTGGAGTACATTGCCTGTACTGCCGTGTAGTACTAAGTGGAGTACAGTGCCTGTACTGCCGTGTAGTCCCGAGTGGAGTACGGTGTGTATAGTGCAGAGAAGTACTGAGTGGTGTACAGTACCTGTACTGCCGTGTAGTACTGAGTGGAGTACAGTGCCTCTACTGCCGTGTAGTACTGGGTGGAGTACAGTGCCTGTTCTGCCGTATAGTACCGAGTGGGGGACTGTGTGTAAACTGCCGTGTAGTACCGAGTGGAGTACAGTGCCTGTACTGCCGTGTAGTACCGAGTGGAATACTGTGTGTATAGTGCCGTGTAGTACCGAGTGGAGTACTGTGTGCATAATGCCGTGTAGTACTGAGTGCAGTACAGTGCCTGTACTGCCGTGTAGTACCGAGTGGAGTACTCTGTGTGTAGTGCCGTGTAGTACCGAGTGGAGTACGGTGCATGTACTGCCGTGTAGTACCGAGTGGAGTACTGTGTGTATAGTGCGGTGTAGTACCGTGTGGAGTACAGTGCATGTACTGCCGTGTAGTAACGAGTGGAGTACTGTGTGTACAGTGCCGTGTAGTACTGAGTGGAGTACTGTGTGCATACTGCCGTGTAGTACTGAGTGGAGTACAGTACCTGTACTGCCGTGTAGTACCGAGTGGAGTACTGTGTGTATAGTGCCGTGTAGTACCGAGTGGAGTACAGTGCCTGCACTGACGTGTAGGACTGAGTAGAGTACAGTGCCTGTACTGCCCTGTAGTACTGAGTGGAGTACTGTGTGTGTAGTGCCGTGTAGTACCGAGTGGAGTACAGTGCCTGTACTGCCGTGTAGTTCTGATTGGAGTACAGTGCCTGTACTGCAGTGTAGTAGCGAGTGGAGTACAGTGCTTATGCTGCCGTGTAGTACTGAGTGGGCTACAGTGCCTGTACTGCCGTGTAGTGCCGAGTGGAATACTGTGTGTATAGTGCAGTGTAGTACTGAGTGGAGTACAGTGCATGTACTGCCGTGTAGTCCCGAGTGGAGTACTGTGTGTATAGTGCAGTGTAGTGCTGAGTGGAGTACAGTGCCTGTACTGCCGTGTAGTACCGAGTGGAGTACAGTGCCTGTACTGCCGTGTAGTCCCGAGTGGAGTACTGTGTGCATAATGCCGTGTAGTACTGAGTGGAGTACAGTGCCTGTGCTGCCGTGTAGTACCGAGTGGAGTACTGTGTGTATAGTGCCGTGTAGTACCGAGTGGATTACAGTGTGTATTGTGCCGTGTAGTACCGAGTGGAGTACTGTGTGCATACTGCCGTGTAGTACTGAGTGGAGTACAGCGCCTGTACTGCCGTGTAGTACCGAGTGGAGAACTGTGTGTATAGTGCCGTGTAGTACCGAGTGGAGTACAATGCATGTACTGTCGTGTATTACCGAGTGGAGTACTGTGTGTATAGTGCGGTGTAGTACCGAGTGGAGTAGAGTGCATGTACTGCCGTGTAGTACCGAGTGGAGTACTGTGTGTATAGTGCCGTGTAGTACCGAGTGGAGTACAGTGCCTGTATTGCCGTGTAGTACCGAGTGGAGTACTGTGTGTATAGTGCCGTGTAGTACCGAGTGGAGTACTGTGTGCATGCTGCCGTGTAGTACTGAGTGGAGTACAGTACCTGTACTGCCGTGTAGTACCGAGTGGAGTACTGTGTGTATAGTGCCGTGTAGTACCGAGTGGAGTACAGTTCCTGTACTGCCGTGTAGTACTGCTTGGAGTACAGTGCCTGTACTGCCGTGTAGTACCGAGTGGAGTACTGTGTGTATAGTGCCGTGTAGTACCGAGTGGAGTACTGTGTGCATACTGCCGTGTAGTACCGAGTGGGGTACAGTGCCTGTACTGCCGTGTAGTACCGAGTGGAGTACAGTGCGTATAGTGCCGTCTAGTACCGAGCGGAATACAGTGTGTATATTGCCGTGTAGTACTGAGTGGAGTGCAGTGCCTGTACTGCCGTGTAGTACCGAGTGGAGTACAGTGCGTATAGTGCCGTCTAGTACCGAGTGGAGTACAGTGTGTATATTGCCGTGTAGTACTGAGTGGAGTACAGTGCCTGTACTGCCGTGTAGTACCGAGTGGAGTACAGTGTGTATAGTATCGTGTAGTAGCGAGTGGTGTACAGTGTGTATAGTGCAGTGTAGTGCTGAGTCGAGTACAGTGCCTGTACTGCCGTGTAGTACCGAGTGGTTTACTGTGTGTATAGTGCAGTGTAGTGCTGAGTGGAGTACAGTACCTGTACTGCCGTGTAGTACTGAGTATAGTACAGTGCCTGTACTGCCGTGTAGTACCGATTGGTGTACAGTGCCTGTACTGCCGTGTAGTACCGAGTGGAGTACTGTCTGCATACTGCCGTGTAGTACTGAGTGGAGTACAGTACCTGTACTGCCGTGTAGTACCCAGTGGAGTACTGTGTGTATAGTGCCGTGTAGTACCGAGTGGAGTACAGTGCCTGTACTGCCGTGTAGTACTGAGTGGAGTACAGTGCCTGTACTGCCGTGTAGTCCCGAGTGGAGTACAGTGCCTGTACTGCCGTGTAGTAGTGAGTGGAGTACTGTGCCTGTACTGCCGTGTAGTACTGAGTGGAGTACTGTGTGTATAGTGCCGTGTAGTACCGAGTGGAGTACAGTTCCTGTACTGCCGTGTAGTACCGAGTGGGGGACTGTGTGTATACTGCCGTGTAGTACTGAGTGGAGTACAGTGCCTGTACTGCCGTGTAGTAGTGAGTGGGGTACAGTGCCTGTACTGCCGTGTAGTCCCGAGTGGATGACAGTGCCTGTACTGCCGCGTAGTAGTGAGTGGAGTACAGTGCCTGTACTGCCGTGTAGTACTGAGTGGGGTACAGTGCCTGTACTGCCGTGTAGTCCCGAGTGGAGTACAGTGCCTGTACTGCCGTGTAGTACTGAGTGGAGTACTGTATGTATAGTGCCATGTAGTACCGAGTGGAGTACAGTGCCTGTACTGCCGTCTAGTACTGAGTGGAGTACAGTGCATGTACTGCCGTGTAGTCCCGAGCGGAGTACAATGCCTGTACTGCCGTGTAGTACTGAGTGGAGTACTGTGTGTATAGTGCCGTGTAGTACCGAGTGGAGTACTGTGCCTGTACTGCCGTGTAGTACTGAGTGGAGTACAGTGCCTGTACTGCCGTGTAGTCCCCAGTGGAGTACAGTGCTTGTTCTGCCGTGTAGTACTGATTGGAGTACAGTGCTTGTACTGCCGTGTAGTACCGAGTGGAGTACAGTGCTTGTACTCCGTGTAGTACTGAGTGAAGTACAATGCCTGTACTGCCGTGTAGTGCCGAGTGGAGTACTGTGTGTATAGTGCAGTGTAGTACTGAGTGGAGTACAGTGCATGTACTGCCGTGTAGTACCGTGTGGAGTACAGTGCCTGTACTGCCGTGTAGTCCCGTGTGGAGTACTGTGTGCATACTGTCGTGTAGTACTGAGTGGAGTACAGTGCCTGTACTGCCGTGAAGTACCGAGTGGAGTACAGTGCCTGTACTGCCGTGTAGTCCCGAGTGGAGTACTGTGTGTATAGTGCAGTGTAGTACTGAGTGGAGTACTGTGTGTATAGTACCGTGTAGTACTGAGTGGAGTACAGTGCATGTACTGCCGTGTAGTAGTGAGTGGAGTACTGTGCCTGTAATGCCGTGTAGTACTGAGTGGAGTACTGTGTGTATAGTGCCGTGTAGTACCGGGTGGAGTACTGTGTGTATAGTGCAGTGTAGTACTGAGTGGAGTACTGTGTGTATAGTACCGTGTAGTACTGAGTGGAGTACAGTGCTTGTACTGCCGTGTAGTACTGAGTGAAGTACAATGCCTGTACTGCCGTGTAGTCCCGAGTGGAGTACTGTGTGTATAGTGCAGTGTAGTACTGAGTGGAGTACTGTGTGTATATTACCGTGTAGTACTGAGTGGAGTACAGTGCATGTACTGCCGTGTAGTAGTGAGTGGAGTACTGTGCCTGTAATGCCGTGTAGTACTGAGTGGAGTACTGTGTGTATAGTGGCTTGTAGTACCGAGTGGAGTACAGTGCCTGTATTGCCGTGTAGCAAAGAGTGGAGTACTGTGTGTACAGTGCCGTGTAGTACCGATTGGAGTACTGTGTGCATACTGCCGTGTAGTACCGAGTGGAGTACAGTGCATGTACTGCCGTGTAGTAGTGAGTGGAGTACTGTGCCTGTAATGCCGTGTAGTACTGAGTGGAGTACTGTGTGTATAGTGCCGTGTAGTACTGATTGGAGTACAGTGCCTGTACTGCCGTGTAGTACTGAGTAAAGTACACAGCCTGTACTGCCGTGGAGTCCCGAGTGGAGTACAGTGCTGTACTGCCGTGTAGTACTGATTGGAGTACTGTCTGTATAGTGCCGTGTAGTACCGAGTGGAGTACAGTGCCTGTACTGGCGTGTAGTACTGAGTGGAGTACAGTGCCTGTACCGCTGTGTAGTACTGAGTGGAGTACAGTGCCTGTACTGCCGTGTAGTACTGATTGGAGTACAGTGCCTGTACTGCCGTGTAGTACTGAGTGGAGTACAGTGCCTGTACTGCCGTGTAGTACTGGGTGGAGTACAGTGCCTGTACTGCCGTGTAGTCCCGAGTGGAGTACTGTGTGTAAAGTCCGTGTAGTACCGAGTGGAGTACAGTGCCTGTACTGCGGTGTAGTACTGAGTGGAGTACAGTGCCTGTACTGCCGTGTAGTACTAAGTGGAGTACAGTGAATGTACTGCCGCGTAGTCCCGAGTGGAGTACAGTGCCTGTACTGCCGTGTAGTATTGAGTGGAGTACAGTGCCTGTACTGCAGTGTAGTCCCGAATGGAGTACTGTGTGTATAGTGCCGTGTAGTACCGAAAGGAGTACAGTGCCTGTACTGCCGTGTAGTACTGAGTGGAGTACTGTGTGTATAGTGCCGTGTAGTACCGAGTGGACTACAGTGCCTGTACTGCCGTGTAGTACTGAGTGGAGTACAGTGCCTGTACTGCCGTGTAGTACTGAGTGGAGTACTTTTTTTATAATGCCGTGTAGTACCGAGTGGAGTACAGTGCCTGTACTGCCGTGTAGCCCCGAGTGGAGTACAGTGCATGTACTGCCGTGTAGTACCGAGTGGAGTACTGTGTGCATACTGCCGTGGAGTACTGAGTGGAGTACAGTGCCTGTACTGCCGTGTAGTCCCGAGTGGAGTACAGTGCCTGTACTGCCGTGTAGTAGTGAGTGGAGTACTGTGCTTGTACTGCCGTGTAGTACTGAGTGGAGTACTGTGTGTATAGTGCCGTGTAGTACCGAGTGGAGTACAGTGCCTGTACTGCCGTGTAGTACCGAGTGGGGGACGGTGTGTATACTGCCGTGTAGTGCTAAGTGGAGTACAGTGCCTGTACTCCGTGTAGTAGTGAGTGGGGTACAGTGCCTGTACTGCCGTGTAGTCCCGAGTGGAGTACAGTGCCTGTACTGCCGTGTAGTAGTGAGTGGAGTACAGTGCCTGTACTACCGTGTAGTACTGAGTGGGGTACAGTGCCTGTACTGCCGTGTAGTCCCGAGTGGAGTACAGTGCCTGTACTGCCGTGTAGTACTGAGTGGAGTACTGTATGTATAGTGCCGTGTAGTACCGAGTGGAGTACAGTGCCTGTACTGCCGTCTAGTACTGAGTGGAGTACAGTGCCTGTACTGTCGTGTAGTCCCGAGTGGAGTACAATGCCTGTACTGCCGTGTAGTACCGAGTGGAGTACTGTGTGTATAGTGCCGTGTAGTGCCGAGTGGAGTACTGTGCCTGTACTGCAGTGTAGTACTGAGTGGAGTACAGTGCCTGTACTGCCGTGTAGTCCCGAGTGGAGTACAGTGCTTGTTCTGCCGTGTAGTACTGATTGGAGTACAGTGCCTGTACTGCCGTGTAGTACCGATTGGAGTACTGTGTGCATGCTGCCGTCTAGTACTGAGTGGAGTACAGTGCCTGTACTGCCGTGTAGTACTGGGTGGAGTACAGTGATTGTACTGCCGTGTAGTACCGAGTGGTGTACTGTGTGTATAGTGCCGTGTGGTACCGAGTGGAGTACCATGCCTGTACTGCCGTGTAGTACCGAGTGGAGTACTGTGTGTATAGTGCCGTGTAGTACCGAGAGGAGTACAGTGCCTGTACTGCGTGTAGTACCGAGTGGAGTACAGTGACTGCACTGCGTGTAGTACCGAGTGGAGTACAGTGTGTATAGTACCGTTTAGTACCGAGTGGAGTACTGTGTGTATAGTACCGTGTAGTACTGAGTGGAGTACAGTGCCTGTACTGCCGTGTAGTACCGATTGGAGTACTGTGTGCATGCTGCCGTCTAGTACTGAGTGGAGTACAGTGCCTGTACTGCCGTGTAGTACTGGGTGGAGTACAGTGATTGTACTGCCGTGTAGTACCGAGTGGTGTACTGTGTGTATAGTGCCGTGTGGTACCGAGTGGAGTACCATGCCTGTACTGCCGTGTAGTACCGAGTGGAGTACTGTGTGTATAGTGCCGTGTAGTACCGAGAGGAGTACAGTGCCTGTACTGCGTGTAGTACCGAGTGGAGTAACGTGACTGCACTGCGTGTAGTACCGAGTGGAGTACAGTGTGTATAGTACCGTTTAGTACCGAGTGGAGTACAGTGTGTATAGTGCCGTGCAGTACTGAGTGGAGTACAGTGCCTGTACTGCCGTGCAGTACCGAGTAGAGTACAGTGTGTATAGTGCCGTGTTGTACTGAGTGGAGTACAGTGACTCTAGTGCCGTGTAGTACTGAGTGGGGTACAGTTTCTGTACTGCCGTGTAGTACAGAGTGGGGGACTCTGTGTATACTGCCGTGTAGTACTGAGTATAGTACAGTGCCTGTACTGCCGTGTAGTACCGAGTGGATTACTGTGTTCATATTGCCGTGTAGTACTGAGTGGAGTACATTACCTGTACTGCCGTGTAGTACTGAGTGGGGGACTGTGTGTATACTGGCTTGTAATACTGAGTGGAGTACAGTGCTTGTACTGCCGTGTAGTACCGAGTGGGGGACTGTGTGTATAATGCCGTGTAGTACTGAGTGAAGTACAGTGGCTGTACTGCCGTGTAGTACCGAGTGGGGGACTGCGTGTATACTGCCGTGTAGTACTGAGTGGAATACTGTGTGTATAGTGCATTGTAGTGCTGAGTGGAGTACAGTGCCTGTACTGCCGTGTAGTACCGAGTGGAGTACCGTGTGTATAGTGCAGTGTAGTGCTGAGTGGAGTACTGTAACTGTCATGCCGTGTAGTACTGAGTACAGTACAGTGCCTGTACTGCCGTGTAGTACCGAGTGGGGGACTGTGTGTATACTGCCGTGTAGTATTGAGTGGAGTACAGTACCTGCACTGCCCAGTAGTCCCGAGTGGAGTACGGTGTGTATAGTGCAGTGTAGTGCTGAGTGGAGTATAGTACCTGTACCGCCGTGTAGTACCGAGTGGGGGACTGTGTGTATACTGCCGTGTAGTACTGAGTGGAGTACAGTCCCTGTACTGCTGTGTAGTACCGAGTGGGGGACTGTGTGTATACTGCCGTGTAGTACTGAGTGGAGTACAGTGCCTGTACTGCCGTGTAGTCTCGAGTGGAGTACTGTGTGCATACTGCCGTGTAGTACTGATTGGAGTACAGTCCCTGTACTGCGGAGTATTCCCGAGTGGTGTACAGTATGTATAGTGCAGTGTACTACTGAGTGGAGTACTGTGTGTATAGTGCAGTGTAGTACTGAGTGGAGTACAGTGCCTGTACTGCCCTGTAGTACCGAGTGGACTACTGTGTGTATAGTGCCGTGTAGTACCGAGTGGAGTACAGTGCATGTACTGCCGTGTATTACCGAGTGGAGTACTGTGTGCATAGTACCGTGTAGTACCGAGTGGAGTACTGTGTGCATACGGCCGTGTAGTACTGAGTGGAATACAGTGCCTGTACTGCCCTGTAGTACCGAGTGGAGTACTGTGTGTATAGTGCCGTGTAGTACCGAGTGGAGTACAGTGCATGTACTGCCGTGTATTACCGAGTGGAGTACTGTGTGTATAGTGCCGTGTAGTACCGAGTGGAGTACAGTGCCTATATTGCCGTGTAGTACCCAGTGGTGTACTGTGTGTATAGTGCCGTGTAGTACCGAGTGGAGTTCTGTGTGCATACTGCCGTGTAGTACTGAGTGGAGTACAGTACCTGTACTGCCGTGTAGTACCGAGTGGAGTACTGTGTGTATAGTGCCGTGTAGTACCGAGTGGAGTACAGTGCCTATACTGCCGTGTAGTACTGAGTGGAGTACAGTGCCTGTACTGCCGTGTAGTCCCGAGTGGAGTACAGTGCATGTACTGCCGTGTAGTAGTGAGTGGAGTACTGTGCCTGTAATGCCGTGTAGTACTGACTGGAGTACTGTGTGTATAGTGGCGTGTAGTACGGGGTGAAGTACATTGGGTGTACTGCCGTGTAGTACGGAGTGGGGTACAGTGCCTGTACTGCCGTGTAGTACTGAGTGGAGTACACTGCCTGTACTGCCGTGGAGTCCCGAGTGGAGTACAATGCCTGTACTGCCGTGTAGTACTGAGTGGAGTACTGTCTGTATTGTGCCGTGTAGTACCGAGTGGAGTACAGTGCCTGTACTGGCGTGTAGTACTGAGTGGAGTACAGTGCCTGTACTGCCGTGTAGTACTGAGTGGAGTACATTGCCTGTACTGCCGTTTAGTACTGAGTGGAGTACAGTACCTGTACTGCCGTGTAGTACCGAGTGGAGTACTGTGTGTATAGTGCCGTGTAGTACCGAGTGGAGTACAGTGCCTATACTGCCGTGTAGTACTGAGTGGAGTACAGTGCCTGTACTGCCGTGTAGTACTGAGTGGAGTACATTGCCTGTACTGCCGTTTTAGTACTGAGTGGAGTACAGTACCTGTACTGCCGTGTAGTACCGAGTGGAGTACTGTGTGTATAGTGCCGTGTAGTACCGAGTGCAGTACAGTGCCTATACTGCCGTGTAGTACTGAGTGGAGTACAGTGCCTGTACTGCCGTGTAGTCCCGAGTGGAGTACAGTGCATGTACTGCCGTGTAGTAGTGAGTGGAGTACTGTGCCTGTAATGCCGTGTAGTACTGACTGGAGTACTGTGTGTATAGTGCCGTGTAGTACCGGGTGAAGTACATTGGGTGTACTGCCGTGTAGTACGGAGTGGGGTACAGTGCCTGTACTGCCGTGTAGTACTGAGTGGAGTACACTGGCTGTACTGCCGTGGAGTCCCGAGTGGAGTATAGTGCCTGTACTGCCGTGTAGTACTGAGTGGAGTACTGTATGTATAGTGCCGTGTAGTACCGAGTGGAGTACAGTGCCTGTACTGCCGTCTAGTACTGAGTGGAGTACAGTGCCTGTACTGCCGTGTGGTCCCGAGCGGAGTACAATGCCTGTACTGCCGTGTAGTACTGAGTGGACTACAGTGCCTGTACTGCCGCGTAGTCCCGAATGGAGTACTGTGTGTATAGTGCCGTGTAGTACCGAGTGGAGTACAGTGCCTGTACTGCCGTGTAGTACTGAGTGGAGTACAGTGCCTAAACTGCCGTGTGATCCGGAGTGGAGTACAGTGCCTATACTGCCGTGTAGTCCCGAGTGGAGTACTGTGTGTATAGTGCCGTGTATTACCGAGTGGAGTACATTGCCTGTACTGCCGTGTAGTACTAAGTGGAGTACAGTGCCTGTACTGCCGTGTAGTCCCGAGTGGAGTACGGTGTGTATAGTGCAGAGTAGTACTGAGTGGTGTACAGTACCTGTACTGCCGTGTAGTACTGAGTGGAGTACAGTGCCTCTACTGCCGTGTAGTACTGGGTGGAGTACAGTGCCTGTTCTGCCGTATAGTACCGAGTGGGGGACTGTGTGTAAACTGCCGTGTAGTACCGAGTGGAGTACAGTGCCTGTACTGCAGTGTAGTACCGAGTGGAATACTGTGTGTATAGTGCCGTGTAGTACCGAGTGGAGTACTGTGTGCATAATGCCGTGTAGTACTGAGTGCAGTACAGTGCCTGTACTGCCGTGTAGTACCGAGTGGAGTACTCTGTGTGTAGTGCCGTGTAGTACCGAGTGGAGTACGGTGCATGTACTGCCGTGTAGTACCGAGTGGAGTACTGTGTGTATAGTGCGGTGTAGTACCGTGTGGAGTACAGTGCATGTACTGCCGTGTAGTAACGAGTGGAGTACTGTGTGTACAGTGCCGTGTAGTACTGAGTGGAGTACTGTGTGCATACTGCCGTGTAGTACTGAGTGGAGTACAGTACCTGTACTGCCGTGTAGTACCGAGTGGAGTACTGTGTGTATAGTGCCGTGTAGTACCGAGTGGAGTACAGTGCCTGCACTGACGTGTAGGACTGAGTAGAGTACAGTGCCTGTACTGCCCTGTAGTACTGAGTGGAGTACTGTGTGTGTAGTGCCGTGTAGTACCGAGTGGAGTACAGTGCCTGTACTGCCGTGTAGTTCTGATTGGAGTACAGTGCCTGTACTGCAGTGTAGTAGCGAGTGGAGTACAGTGCTTATACTGCCGTGTAGTACTGAGTGGGCTATAGTGCCTGTACTGCCGTGTAGTGCCGAGTGGAATACTGTGTGTATAGTGCAGTGTAGTACTGAGTGGAGTACAGTGCATGTACTGCCGTGTAGTCCCGAGTGGAGTACTGTGTGTATAGTGCAGTGTAGTGCTGAGTGGAGTACAGTGCCTGTACTGCCGTGTAGTACCGAGTGGAGTACAGTGCCTGTACTGCCGTGTAGTCCCGAGTGGAGTACTGTGTGCATAATGCCGTGTAGTACTGAGTGGAGTACAGTGCCTGTACTGCCGTGTAGTACCGAGTGGAGTACTGTGTGTATAGTGCCGTGTAGTACCGAGTGGATTACAGTGCCTGTACTGCGTGTAGTACCGAGTGGAGTACAGTGTGAATAGTGCCGTGTAGTACCGAGTGGAGTACAGTGCCTGTACTGCCGTGTAGTACCGAGTGGAGTACAGTGTGTATAGTGCCGTCTAGTACCGAGTGGAGTACAGTGTGTATAGTGCCGTGTAGTACTGAGTGGAGTACAGTGCCTGTACTGCCGTGTAGTACCGAGTGGGGTACAGTGTGTATAGTGCCGAGTAGTACCGAGTGAAGTACAGTGCCTGTACTGCCGTGTAGTACTGAGTGGAGTACATTGCCTGTACTGCCGTGTAGTACCGAGTGGGGGAATGTGTGTATACTGCCGTGTAGTGCTGAGTGGAGTACAGTGCCTGTACTGCCGTGTAGAAAACCGAGTGGGGGACGGTGTGTATACTGCCGTGTAGTACTGTGTGGAGTACTGTGTGTATAGTGCCGTGTAGTACCGAGTGGAGTACAGTGCCTGTACTGCCGTGTAGTACTGAGTGGAGTACAGTGCCTGTACTGCCGTGTAGTCCCGAGTGGAGTACAGTGCCTGTACTACCGTGTAGTAGTGAGTGGAGTACTGTGCCTGTACTGCCGTGTAGTACTGAGTGGAGTACTGTGTGTATAGTGCCTTGTAGTACCGAGTGGAGTACAGTTCCTGTACTGCCGTGTAGTACCGAGTGGGGGACTGTGTGTATACTGCCGTGTAGTACTGAGTGGAGTACAGTGCCTGTACTGCCGTGTAGTAGTGAGTGGGGTACAGTGCCAGTACTGCCGTGTAGTCCCGAGTGGAGTACAGTGCCTGTACTGCCGTGTAGTAGTGAGTGGAGTACAGTGCCTGTACTGCCGTGTAGTACTGAGTGGGGTACAGTGCCTGTACTGCCGTGTAGTCCCGAGTGGAGTACAGTGCCTGTACTGCCGTGTAGTACTGAGTGGAGTACTGTACGTATAGTGCCATGTAGTACCGAGTGGAGTACAGTGCCTGTACTGCCGTCTAGTACTGAGTGGAGTACAGTGCATGTACTGCCGTGTAGTCCCGAGCGGAGTACAATGCCTGTACTGCCGTGTAGTACTGAGTGGAGTACTGTGTGTATAGTGCCGTGTAGTACCGAGTGGAGTACTGTGCCTGTACTGCCGTGTAGTACTGAGTGGAGTACAGTGCCTGTACTGCCGTGTAGTCCCGAGTGGAGTACAGTGCTTGTTCTGCCGTGTAGTACTGATTGGAGTACAGTGCTTGTACTGCCGTGTAGTACCGATTGGAGTACAGTGCTTGTACTGCCGTGTAGTACTGAGTGAAGTACAATGCCTGTACTGCCGTGTAGTGCCGAGTGGAGTACTGTGTGTATAGTGCAGTGTAGTACTGAGTGGAGTACAGTGCATGTACTGCCGTGAAGTACCGAGTGGAGTACAGTGCCTGTACTGCCGTGTAGTCCAGAGTGGAGTACTGTGTGTATAGTGCAGTGTAGTACTGAGTGGAGTACTGTGTGTATAGTACCGTGTAGTACTGAGTGGAGTACAGTGCATGTACTGCCGTGTAGTAGTGAGTGGAGTACTGTGCCTGTAATGCCGTGTAGTACTGAGTGGAGTACTGTGTGTATAGTGCCGTGTAGTACCGGGTGGAGTACTGTGTGTATAGTGCAGTGTAGTACTGAGTGGAGTACTGTGTGTATAGTACCGTGTAGTACTGAGTGGAGTACAGTGCTTGTACTGCCGTGTAGTACTGAGTGAAGTACAATGCCTGTACTGCCGTGTAGTCCCGAGTGGAGTACTGTGTGTATAGTGCAGTGTAGTACTGAGTGGAGTACTGTGTGTATAGTACCGTGTAGTACTGAGTGGAGTACAGTGCATGTACTGCCGTGTAGTAGTGAGTGGAGTACTGTGCCTGTAATGCCGTGTAGTACTGAGTGGAGTACTGTGTGTATAGTGCCTTGTAGTACCGAGTGGAGTACAGTGCCCGTATTGCCGTGTAGCAAAGAGTGGAGTACTGTGTGTACAGTGCCGTGTAGTACCGATTGGAGTACTGTGTGCATACTGCCGTGTAGTACCGAGTGGAGTACAGTGCATGTACTGCCGTGTAGTAGTGAGTGGAGTACTGTGCCTGTAATGCCGTGTAGTACTGAGTGGAGTACTGTGTGTATAGTGCCGTGTAGTACCGGGTGGAGTACATTTGGTGTACTGCCGTGTAGTACTGAGTGGGGTACAGTGCCTGTACTGCCGTGTAGTACTGAGTAAAGTACACAGCCTGTACTGCCGTGGAGTCCCGAGTGGAGTACACTGCTGTACTGCCGTGTAGTACTGATTGGAGTACTGTCTGTATAGTGCCGTGTAGTACCGAGTGGAGTACAGTGCCTGTACTGGCGTGTAGTACTGAGTGGAGTACAGTGCCTGTACCGCTGTGTAGTACTGAGTGGAGTACAGTGCCTGTACTGCCGTGTAGTACTGATTGGAGTACAGTGCCTGTACTGCCGTGTAGTACTGAGTGGAGTACAGTGCCTGTACTGCCGTGTAGTACTGGGTGGAGTACAGTGCCTGTACTGCCGTGTAGTCCCGAGTGGAGTACAGTGCATGTACTGCCGTGTAGTACCGAGTGGAGTACTGTGTGCATACTGCCGTGGAGTACTGAGTGGAGTACAGTGCCTGTACTGCCGTGTAGTCCCGAGTGGAGTACAGTGCCTGTACTGCCGTGTAGTAGTGAGTGGAGTACTGTGCCTGTACTGCCGTGTAGTACTGAGTGGAGTACTGTGTGTATAGTGCCGTGTAGTACCGAGTGGAGTACAGTGCCTGTACAGCCGTGTAGTACCGAGTGGGGGACGGTGTGTATACTGCCGTGTAGTGCTAAGTGGAGTACAGTGCCTGTACTCCGTGTAGTAGTGAGTGGGGTACAGTGCCTGTACTGCCGTGTAGTCCCGAGTGGAGTACAGTGCCTGTACTGCCGTGTAGTAGTGAGTGGAGTACAGTGCCTGTACTGCCGTGTAGTACTGAGTGGGGTACAGTGCCTGTACTGCCGTGTAGTCCCGAGTGGAGTACAGTGCCTGTACTGCCGTGTAGTACTGAGTGGAGTACAGTGCCTGTACTGCCGTGTAGTACTAAGTGGAGTACAGTGACTGTACTGCCGCGTTGTCCCGAGTGGAGTACAGTGCCTGTACTGCCGTGTAGTATTGAGTGGAGTACAGTGCCTGTACTGCCGTGTAGTACTGAGTGGAGTACTGTATGTATAGTGCCGTGTAGTACCGAGTGGAGTACAGTGCCTGTACTGCCGTCTAGTACTGAGTGGAGTACAGTGCCTGTACTGTCGTGTAGTCCCGAGTGGAGTACAATGCCTGTACTGCCGTGTAGTACTGAGTGGAGTACTGTGTGTATAGTGCCGTGTAGTACCGAGTGGAGTACTGTGCCTGTACTTCAGTGTAGTACTGAGTGGAGTACAGTGCCTGTACTGCCGTGTAGTCCCGAGTGGAGTACAGTGCTTGTTCTGCCGTGTAGTACTGATTGGAGTACAGTGCCTGTACTGCCGTGTAGTACCGAGTGGAGTACAGTGCTTGTACTGCCGTGTAGTACTGAGTGAAGTACAATGCCTGTACTGCCGTGTAGTGCCGAGTGGAGTACTGTGTGTATAGTGCAGTGTAGTACTGAGTGGAGTACAATGCATGTACTGCCGTGTAGTACCGTGTGGAGTACAGTGCATGTACTGCCGTGTAGTCCCGTGTGGAGTACTGTGCGCATACTGCCGTGTAGTACTGAGTGGAGTACAGTGCCTGTACTGCCGTGTAGTACGGAGTGGAGTAGAGTGCCTGTACTGCCGTGTAGTCCCGAGTGGAGTACTGTGAGTATAGTGCAGTGTAGTACTGAGTGGAGTACTGTGTGTATAGTACCGTGTAGTACTGAGTGGAGTACAGTGCCTGTACTGCCGTGTAGTACCGATTGGAGTACTGTGTGCATGCTGCCGTCTAGTACTGAGTGGAGTACAGTGCCTGTACTGCCGTGTAGTACTGGGTGGAGTACAGTGATTGTACTGCCGTGTAGTACCGAGTGGTGTACTGTGTGTATAGTGCCGTGTGGTACCGAGTGGAGTACCATGCCTGTACTGCCGTGTAGTACCGAGTGGAGTACTGTGTGTATAGTGCCGTGTAGTACCGAGAGGAGTACAGTGCCTGTACTGCGTGTAGTACCGAGTGGAGTACAGTGACTGCACTGCGTGTTGTACCGAGTGGAGTACAGTGTGTATAGTACCGTCTAGTACCGAGTGGAGTACAGTGTGTAAAGTGCCGTGCAGTACTGAGTGGAGTACAGTGCCTGTACTGCCGTGCAGTACCGAGTGGAGTACAGTGTGTATAGTGCCGTGTTGTACTGAGTGGAGTACAGTGACTCTAGTGCCGTGTAGTACTGAGTGGGGTACAGTTTCTGTACTGCCGTGTAGTACAGAGTGGGGGACTCTGTGTATACTGCCGTGTAGTACTGAGTATAGTACAGTGCCTGTACTGCCGTGTAGTACCGAGTGGATTACTGTGTTCATATTGCCGTGTAGTACTGAGTGGAGTACATTACCTGTACTGCCGTGTAGTACTGAGTGGGGGACTAGGTGTATACTGGCTTGTAATACTGAGTGGAGTACAGTGCTTGTACTGCCGTGTAGTACCGAGTGGGGGACTGTGTGTATAATGCCGTGTAGTACTGAGTGAAGTACAGTGGCTGTACTGCCGTGTAGTACCGAGTGGGGGACTGTGTGTATACTGCCGTGTAGTACTGAGTGGAATACTGTGTGTATAGTGCATTGTAGTGCTGAGTGGAGTACAGTGCCTGTACTGCCGTGTAGTACCGAGTGGAGTACCGTGTGTATAGTGCAGTGTAGTGCTGAGTGGAGTACAGTAACTGCCATGCCGTGTAGTACTGAGTACAGTACAGTGCCTGTACTGCCGTGTAGTACCGAGTGGGGGACTGTGTGTATACTGCCGTGTAGTATTGAGTGGAGTACAGTACCTGTACTGCCGAGTAGTCCCGAGTGGAGTACGGTGTGTATAGTGCAGTGTAGTGCTGGGTGGAGTATAGTACCTGTACCGCCGTGTAGTACCGAGTGGGGGACTGTGTGTATACTGCCGTGTAGTACTGAGTGGAGTACAGTCCCTGTACTGCCGTGTAGTACCGAGTGGGGGACTGTGTGTATACTGCCGTGTAGTACTGAGTGGAGTACAGTGCCTGTACTGCCGTGTAGTCTCGAGTGGAGTACTGTGTGCATACTGCCGTGTAGTACTGATTGGAGTACAGTCCCTGTACTGCGGAGTATTCCCGAGTGGTGTACAGTATGTATAGTGCAGTGTACTACTGAGTGGAGTACTGTGTGTATAGTGCAGTGTAGTACTGAGTGGAGTACAGTGCCTGTACTGCCCTGTAGTACCGAGTGGAGTACTGTGTGTATAGTGCCGTGTAGTACCGAGTGGAGTACAGTGCATGTACTGCCGTGTATTACCGAGTGGAGTACTGTGTGCATAGTACCGTGTAGTACCGAGTGGAGTACTGTGTGCATACTGCCGTGTAGTACTGAGTGGAATACAGTGCCTGTACTGCCCTGTAGTACCGAGTGGAGTACTGTGTGTATAGTGCCGTGTAGTACCGAGTGGAGTACAGTGCATGTACTGCCGTGTATTACCGAGTGGAGTACTGTGTGTATAGTGCCGTGTAGTACCGAGTGGAGTACAGTGCCTATATTGCCGTGTAGTACCCAGTGGTGAACTGTGTGTATAGTGCCGTGTAGTACCGAGTGGAGTTCTGTGTGCATACTGCCGTGTAGTACTGAGTGGAGTACAGTACCTGTACTGCCGTGTAGTACCGAGTGGAGTACTGTGTGTATAGTGCCGTGTAGTACCGAGTGGAGTACAGTGCCTATACTGCCGTGTAGTACTGAGTGGAGTACAGTGCCTGTACTGCCGTGTCGCCCCGAGTGGAGTACAGTGCATGTACTGCCGTGTAGTAGTGAGTGGAGTACTGTGCCTGTAATGCCGTGTAGTACTGACTGGAGTACTGTGTGTACAGTGGCGTGTAGTACGGGGTGAAGTACATTGGGTGTACTGCCGTGTAGTACGGAGTGGGGTACAGTGCCTGTACTGCCGTGTAGTACTGAGTGGAGTACACTGCCTGTACTGCCGTGGAGTCCCGGGTGGAGTACAATGCCTGTACTGCCGTGTAGTACTGAGTGGAGTACTGTCTGTATAGTGCCGTGTAGTACCGAGTGGAGTACAGTGCCTGTACTGGCGTGTAGTACTGAGTGGAGTACAGTGCCTGTACTGCCGTGTAGTACTGAGTGGAGTACATTGCCTGTACTGCCGTTTAGTACTGATTGGAGTACAGTGCCTGTACTGCCGTGTAGTACTGAGTGGAGTACAGTGCCTGTACTGCCGTGTAGTACTGAGTGGAGTACAGTGCCTGCACTGCCGTGTAGTACTGAGTGGAGTACAGTTCCTGTACTGCCGTGTAGTCCCGAGTGGAGTACTGTGTGTATAGTGCCGTGTAGTACCGAAAGGAGTACAGTGCCTGTATTGCCGTGTAGTGCTGAGTGGACTACAGTGCCTGTACTGCCGTGTAGTCCCGAATGGAGTTCTGTGTGTATAGTGCCGTGTAGTACCGAGTGGAGTACAGTGCCTGTACTGCCGTGTAGTACTGAGTGGAGTACAGTGCCTAAACTGCCGTGTAGTCCGGAGTGGAGTTCTGTGTGTATAGTGCCGTGTAGTACCGAGTGGAGTACAGTGCCTGTACTGCCGTGTAGTCCCGAGTGGAGTACTGTGTGTATAGTGCCGTGAACTACCGAGTGGAGTACATTGCCTGTACTGCCGTGTAGTACTAAGTGGAGTACAGTGCCTAAACTGCCGTGTAGTCCGGAGTGGAGTACAGTGCCTGTACTGCCGTGTAGTCCCGAGTGGAGTACTGTGTGTATAGTGCCGTGAACTACCGAGTGGAGTACATTGCCTGTACTGCCGTGTAGTACTGAGTGGAGTACTGTGTGTATAGTGCCGTGTAGTTCCGAGTGGAGTACAGTGCCTGTATTGCCGTGTAGTGCTGAGTGGACTACAGTGCCTGTGCTGCCGTGTAGTCCCGAATGGAGTTCTGTGTGTATAGTGCCGTGTAGTACCGAGTGGAGTACAGTGCGTGTACTGCCGTGTAGTACTGAGTGGAGTACAGTGCCTAAACTGCCGTGTAGTCCGGAGTGGAGTACAGTGCCTGTACTGCCGTGTAGTCCCGAGTGGAGTACTGTGTGTATAGTGCCGTGAACTACCGAGTGGAGTACATTGCCTGTACTGCCGTGTAGTACTAAGTGGAGTACAGTGCCTGTACTGCCGTGTAGTCCCGAGTGGAGTACTGTGTGTATAGTGCAGAGTAGTACTGAGTGGTATATAGTACCTGTACTGCCGTGTAGTACTGAGTGGAGTACAGTGCCTCTACTGCCGTGTAGTACTGGGTGGAGTACAGTGCCTGTTCTGCCGTATAGTACCGAGTGGGGGACTGTGTGTAAACTGCCGTGTAGTACCGAGTGGAGTACAGTGCCTGTACTGCCGTGTAGTACCGAGTGGAATACTGTGTGTATAGTGCCGTGTAGTACCGAGTGGAGTACTGTGTGCATAATGCCGTGTAGTACTGAGTGGAGTACAGTGCCTGAACTGCCGTGTAGTACCGAGTGGAGTACTCTGTGTATAGTGCCGTGTAGTACCGAGTGGAGTACGGTGCATGTACTGCCGTGTAGTACCGAGTGGAGTACTGTGTGTATAGTGCGGTGTAGTACCGTGTGGAGTACAGTGCATGTACTGCCGTGTAGTAACGAGTGGAGTACTGTGTGTATAGTGCCGTGTAGTACCGAGTGGAGTACAGTGCCTGTATTGCCGTGTAGCAAAGAGTGGAGTACTGTGTGTACAGTGCCGTGTAGTACCGAGTGGAGTACTGTGTGCATACTGCCGTGTAGTATTGAGTGGAGTACAGTACCTGTACTGCCGTGTAGTACCGAGTGGAGTACTGTGTGTATAGTGCCGTGTAGTACCGAGTGGAGTACAGTGCCTGCACTGCCGTGTAGTACTGAGTGGAGTACAGTGCCTGTACTGCCGTGTAGTACTGAGTGGAGTACAGTGCCTGTACTGCCGTGTAGTACTGAGTGGAGTACAGTGCCTGTACTGCCGTGTAGTCCCGAGTGGAGTACTGTGTGTATAGTGCCGTGTAGTACCGAAAGGAGTACAGTGCCTGTATTGCCGTGTAGTGCTGAGTGGACTACAGTGCCTGTACTGCCGTGTAGTCCCGAATGGAGTTCTGTGTGTATAGTGCCGTGTAGTACTGAGTGGGGTACAGTTTTTGTACTGCCGTGTAGTACAGAGTGGGGGACTCTGTGTATACTGCCGTGTAGTACTGAGTATAGTACAGTGCCTGTACTGCCGTGTAGTTCCGAGTGGATTACAGTGTTCATACTGCCGTGTAGTACTGAGTGGAGTACAGTACCTGTACTGCCGTGTAGTACTGAGTGGGGGACTGTGTGTATACTGCTGTGTAATACTGAGTGGAGTACAGTGCTTGTACTGCCGTGTAGTACCGAGTGGGGGACTGTGTGTATACTGCCGTGTAGTCCCGAGCGGAGTACAATGCCTGTACTGCCGTGTAGTACTGAGTGGAGTACTGTGTGTATAGTGCCGTGTAGTACCGAGTGGAGTACTGTGCCTGTACTGCCGTGTAGTACTGAGTGGAGTACAGTGCCTGTACTGCCGTGTAGTCCCGAGTGGAGTACAGTGCTTGTTCTGCCGTGTAGTACTGATTGGAGTACAGTGCTTGTACTGCCGTGTAGTACCGAGTGGAGTACAGTGCTTGTACTGCCGTGTAGTACTGAGTGAAGTACAATGCCTGTACTGCCGTGTAGTGCCGAGTGGAGTACTGTGTGTATAGTGCAGTGTAGTACTGAGTGGAGTACAGTGCATGTACTGCCGTGTAGTACCGTGTGGAGTACAGTGCCTGTACTGCCGTGTAGTCCCGTGTGGAGTACTGTGTGCATACTGTCGTGTAGTACTGAGTGGAGTACAGTGCCTGTACTGCCGTGAAATACCGAGTGGAGTACAGTGCCTGTACTGCCGTGTAGTCCCGAGTGGAGTACTGTGTGTATAGTGCAGTGTAGTACTGAGTGGAGTACTGTGTGTAGAGTACCGTGTAGTACTGAGTGGAGTACAGTGCATGTACTGCCGTGTAGTAGTGAGTGGAGTACTGTGCCTGTAATGCCGTGTAGTACTGAGTGGAGTACTGTGTGTATAGTGCCGTGTAGTACCGGGTGGAGTACTGTGTGTATAGTGCAGTGTAGTACTGAGTGGAGTACTGTGTGTATAGTACCGTGTAGTACTGAGTGGAGTACAGTGCTTGTACTGCCGTGTAGTACTGAGTGAAGTACAATGCCTGTACTGCCGTGTAGTCCCGAGTGGAGTACTGTGTGTATAGTGCAGTGTAGTACTGAGTGGAGTACTGTGTGTATAGTACCGTGTAGTACTGAGTGGAGTACAGTGCATGTACTGCCGTGTAGTAGTGAGTGGAGTACTGTGCCTGTAATGCCGTGTAGTACTGAGTGGAGTACTGTGTGTATAGTGCCTTGTAGTACCGAGTGGAGTACAGTGCCCGTATTGCCGTGTAGCAAAGAGTGGAGTACTGTGTGTACAGTGCCGTGTAGTACCGATTGGAGTACTGTGTGCATACTGCCGTGTAGTACCGAGTGGAGTACAGTGCATGTACTGCCGTGTAGTAGTGAGTGGAGTACTGTGCCTGTAATGCCGTGTAGTACTGAGTGGTGTACTGTGTGTATAGTGCCGTGTAGTACCGGGTGGAGTACATTTGGTGTACTGCCGTGTAGTACTGAGTGGGGTACAGTGCCTGTACTGCCGTGTAGTACTGAGTAAAGTACACAGCCTGTACTGCCGTGGAGTCCCGAGTGGAGTACACTGCTGTACTGCCGTGTAGTACTGATTGGAGTACTGTCTGTATAGTGCCGTGTAGTACCGAGTGGAGTACAGTGCCTGTACTGGCGTGTAGTACTGAGTGGAGTACAGTGCCTGTACCGCTGTGTAGTACTGAGTGGAGTACAGTGCCTGTACTGCCGTGTAGTACTGATTGGAGTACAGTGCCTGTACTGCCGTGTAGTACTGAGTGGAGTACAGTGCCTGTACTGCCGTGTAGTACTGGGTGGAGTACAGTGCCTGTACTGCCGTGTAGTCCCGAGTGGAGTACAGTGCATGTACTGCCGTGTAGTACCGAGTGGAGTACTGTGTGCATACTGCCGTGGAGTACTGAGTGGAGTACAGTGCCTGTACTGCCGTGTAGTCCCGAGTGGAGTACAGTGCCTGTACTGCCGTGTAGTAGTGAGTGGAGTACTGTGCCTGTACTGCCGTGTAGTACTGAGTGGAGTACTGTGTGTATAGTGCCGTGTAGTACCGAGTGGAGTACAGTGCCTGTACTGCCGTGTAGTACCGAGTGGGGGACGGTGTGTATACTGCCGTGTAGTGCTAAGTGGAGTACAGTGCCTGTACTCCGTGTAGTAGTGAGTGGGGTACAGTGCCTGTACTGCCGTGTAGTCCCGAGTGGAGTACAGTGCCTGTACTGCCGTGTAGTAGTGAGTGGAGTACAGTGCCTGTACTACCGTGTAGTACTGAGTGGGGTACAGTGCCTGTACTGCCGTGTAGTCCCGAGTGGAGTACAGTGCCTGTACTGCCGTGTAGTACTGAGTGGAGTACAGTGCCTGTACTGCCGTGTAGTACTAAGTGGAGTACAGTGACTGTACTGCCGCGTAGTCCCGAGTGGAGTACAGTGCCTGTACTGCCGTGTAGTATTGAGTGGAGTACAGTGCCTGTACTGCAGTGTAGTCCCGAATGGAGTACTGTGTGTATAGTGCCGTGTAGTACCGAAAGGAGTACAGTGCCTGTACTGCCGTGTAGTACTGAGTGGAGTACTGTGTGTATAGTGCCGTGTAGTACCGAGTGGACTACAGTGCCTGTACTGCCGTGTAGTACTGAGTGGAGTACAGTGCCTGTACTGCCGTGTAGTACTGAGTGGAGTACTTTTTTTATAATGCCGTGTAGTACCGAGTGGAGTACAGTGCCTGTACTGCCGTGTAGTCCCGAGTGGAGTACAGTGCATGTACTGCCGTGTAGTACCGAGTGGAGTACTGTGTGCATAGTGCCGTGGAGTACTGAGTGGAGTACAGTGCCTGTACTGCCGTGTAGTCCCGAGTGGAGTACAGTGCCTTTACTGCCGTGTAGTAGTGAGTGGAGTACTGTGCCTGTACTGCCGTGTAGTACTGAGTGGAGTACTGTGTGTATAGTGCCGTGTAGTACCGAGTGGAGTACAGTGCCTGTACTGCCGTGTAGTACCGTGTGGGGGACGGTGTGTATACTGCCGTGTAGTGCTAAGTGGAGTACAGTGCCTGTACTCCGTGTAGTAGTGAGTGGAGTACTGTGTGTATAGTGCCGTGTAGTACCGAGTGGAGTACAGTGCCTGTACTGCCGTGTAGTCCCGAGTGGAGTACAGTGCCTGTACTGCCGTGTAGTAGTGAGTGGAGTACAGTGCCTGTACTACCGTGTAGTACTGAGTGGGGTACAGTGCCTGTACTGCCGTGTAGTCCCGAGTGGAGTACAGTGCCTGTACTGCCGTGTAGTACTGAGTGGAGTACTGTATGTATAGTGCCGTGTAGTACCGAGTGGAGTACAGTGCCTGTACTGCCGTCTAGTACTGAGTGGAGTACAGTGCCTGTACTGTCGTGTAGTCCCGAGTGGAGTACAATGCCTGTACTGCCGTGTAGTACTGAGTGGAGTACTGTGTGTATAGCGCCGTGTAGTACCGAGTGGAGTACTGTGCCTGTACTGCAGTGTAGTACTGAGTGGAGTACAGTGCCTGTACTGCCGTGTAGTCCCGAGTGGAGTACAGTGCTTGTTCTGCCGTGTAGTACTGATTGGAGTACAGTGCCTGTACTGCCGTGTAGTACCGAGTGGAGTACAGTGCTTGTACTGCCGTGTAGTACTGAGTGAAGTACAATGCCTGTACTGCCGTGTAGTGCCGAGTGGAGTACTGTGTGTATAGTGCAGTGTAGTACTGAGTGGAGTACAATGCATGTACTGCCGTGTAGTACCGTGTGGAGTACAGTGCCTGTACTGCCGTGTAGTCCCGTGTGGAGTACTGTGTGCATACTGCCGTGTAGTACTGAGTGGAGTACAGTGCCTGTACTGCCGTGTAGTACCGAGTGGAGTAGAGTGCCTGTACTGCCGTGTAGTCCCGAGTGGAGTACTGTGAGTATAGTGCAGTGTAGTACTGAGTGGAGTACTGTGTGTATAGTACCGTGTAGTACTGAGTGGAGTACAGTGCCTGTACTGCCGTGTAGTACCGATTGGAGTACTGTGTGCATGCTGCCGTCTAGTACTGAGTGGAGTACAGTGCCTGTACTGCCGTGTAGTACTGGGTGGAGTACAGTGATTGTACTGCCGTGTAGTACCGAGTGGTGTACTGTGTGTATAGTGCCGTGTGGTACCGAGTGGAGTACCATGCCTGTACTGCCGTGTAGTACCGAGTGGAGTACTGTGTGTATAGTGCCGTGTAGTACCGAGAGGAGTACAGTGCCTGTAATGCGTGTAGTACCGAGTGGAGTACAGTGACTGCACTGCGTGTAGTACCGAGTGGAGTACAGTGTGTATAGTACCGTCTAGTACCGAGTGGAGTACAGTGTGTAAAGTGCCGTGCAGTACTGAGTGGAGTACAGTGCCTGTACTGCCGTGCAGTACCGAGTGGAGTACAGTGTGTATAGTGCCGTGTTGTACTGAGTGGAGTACAGTGACTCTAGTGCCGTGTAGTACTGAGTGGGGTACAGTCTCTTTACTGCCGTGTAGTACAGAGTGGGGGACTCTGTGTATACTGCCGTGTAGTACTGAGTATAGTACAGTGCCTGTACTGCCGTGTAGTACCGAGTGGATTACTGTGTTCATATTGCCGTGTAGTACTGAGTGGAGTACATTACCTGTACTGCCGTGTAGTACTGAGTGGGGGACTGTGTGTATACTGGCTTGTAATACTGAGTGGAGTACAGTGCTTGTACTGCCGTGTAGTACCGAGTGGGGGACTGTGTGTATAATGCCGTGTAGTACTGAGTGAAGTACAGTGGCTGTACTGCCGTGTAGTACCGAGTGGGGGACTGTGTGTATACTGCCGTGTAGTACTGAGTGGAATACTGTGTGTATAGTGCATTGTAGTGCTGAGTGGAGTACAGTGCCTGTACTGCCGTGTAGTACCGAGTGGAGTACCGTGTGTATAGTGCAGTGTAGTGCTGAGTGGAGTACAGTAACTGTCATGCCGTGTAGTACTGAGTACAGTACAGTGCCTGTACTGCCGTGTAGTACCGAGTGGGGGACTGTGTGTATACTGCCGTGTAGTATTGAGTGGAGTACAGTACCTGTACTGCCGAGTAGTCCCGAGTGGAGTACGGTGTGTATAGTGCAGTGTAGTGCTGAGTGGAGTATAGTACCTGTACCGCCGTGTAGTACCGAGTGGGGGACTGTGTGTATACTGCCGTGTAGTACTGAGTGGAGTACAGTCTCTGTACTGCCGTGTAGTACCGAGTGGGGGACTGTGTGTATACTGCCGTGTAGTACTGAGTGGAGTACAGTGCCTGTACTGCCGTGTAGTCTCGAGTGGAGTACTGTGTGCATACTGCCGTGTAGTACTGATTGGAGTACAGTCCCTGTACTGCGGAGTATTCCCGAGTGGTGTACAGTATGTATAGTGCAGTGTACTACTGAGTGGAGTACTGTGTGTATAGTGCAGTGTAGTACTGAGTGGAGTACAGTGCCTGTACTGCCCTGTAGTACCGAGTGGAGTACTGTGTGTATAGTGCCGTGTAGTACCGAGTGGAGTACAGTGCATGTACTGCCGTGTATTACCGAGTGGAGTACTGTGTGCATAGTACCGTGTAGTACCGAGTGGAGTACTGTGTGCATACTGCCGTGTAGTACTGAGTGGAATACAGTGCCTGTACTGCCCTGTAGTACCGAGTGGAGTACTGTGTGTATAGTGCCGTGTAGTACCGAGTGGAGTACAGTGCATGTACTGCCGTGTATTACCGAGTGGAGTACTGTGTGTATAGTGCCGTGTAGTACCGAGTGGAGTACAGTGCCTATATTGCCGTGTAGTACCCAGTGGTGAACTGTGTGTATAGTGCCGTGTAGTACCGAGTGGAGTTCTGTGTGCATACTGCCGTGTAGTACTGAGTGGAGTACAGTACCTGTACTGCCGTGTAGTACCGAGTGGAGTACTGTGTGTATAGTGCCGTGTAGTACCGAGTGGAGTACAGTGCCTATACTGCCGTGTAGTACTGAGTGGAGTACAGTGCCTGTACTGCCGTGTAGTCCCGAGTGGAGTACAGTGCATGTACTGCCGTGTAGTAGTGAGTGGAGTACTGTGCCTGTAATGCCGTGTAGTACTGACTGGAGTACTGTGTGTATAGTGGCGTGTAGTACGGGGTGAAGTACATTGGGTGTACTGCCGTGTAGTACGGAGTGGGGTACAGTGCCTGTACTGCCGTGTAGTACTGAGTGGAGTACACTGCCTGTACTGCCGTGGAGTCCCGAGTGGAGTACAATGCCTGTACTGCCGTGTAGTACTGAGTGGAGTACTGTCTGTATAGTGCCGTGTAGTACCGAGTGGAGTACAGTGCCTGTACTGGCGTGTAGTACTGAGTGGAGTACAGTGCCTGTACTGCCGTGTAGTACTGAGTGGAGTACATTGCCTGTACTGCCGTTTAGTACTGATTGGAGTACAGTGCCTGTACTGCCGTGTAGTACTGAGTGGAGTACAGTGCCTGTACTGCCGTGTAGTACTGAGTGGAGTACAGTGCCTGTACTGCCGTGTAGTACTGAGTGGAGTACAGTGCCTGTACTGCCGTGTAGTCCCGAGTGGAGTACTGTGTGTATAGTGCCGTGTAGTACCGAAAGGAGTACAGTGCCTGTATTGCCGTGTAGTGCTGAGTGGACTACAGTGCCTGTACTGCCGTGTAGTCCCGAATGGAGTTCTGTGTGTATAGTGCCGTGTAGTACCGAGTGGAGTACAGTGCCTGTACTGCCGTGTAGTACTGAGTGGAGTAAAGTGCCTAAACTGCCGTGTAGTCCGGAGTGGAGTTCTGTGTGTATAGTGCCGTGTAGTACCGAGTGGAGTACAGTGCCTGTACTGCCGTGTAGTCCCGAGTGGAGTACTGTGTGTATAGTGCCGTGAACTACCGAGTGGAGTACATTGCCTGTACTGCCGTGTAGTACTAAGTGGAGTACAGTGCCTGTACTGCCGTGTAGTCCCGAATGGGGTTCTGTGTGTATAGTGCCGTGTAGTACCGAGTGGAGTACAGTGCCTGTACTGCCGTGTAGTACTGAGTGGAGTACAGTGCCTAAACTGCCGTGTAGTCCGGAGTGGAGTACAGTGCCTGTACTGCCGTGTAGTCCCGAGTGGAGTACTGTGTGTATAGTGCCGTGAACTACCGAGTGGAGTACATTGCCTGTACTGCCGTGTAGTACTGAGTGGAGTACTGTGTGTATAGTGCCGTGTAGTACCGAGTGGAGTACAGTGCCTGTATTGCCGTGTAGTGCTGAGTGGACTACAGTGCCTGTGCTGCCGTGTAGTCCCGAATGGAGTTCTGTGTGTATAGTGCCGTGTAGTCCCGAGTGGAGTACTGTGTGTATAGTGCCGTGAACTACCGAGTGGAGTACATTGCCTGTACTGCCGTGTAGTACTAAGTGGAGTACAGTGCCTGTACTGCCGTGTAGTCCCGAGTGGAGTACTGTGTGTATAGTGCAGAGTAGTACTGAGTGGTGTATAGTACCTGTACTGCCGTGTAGTACTGAGTGGAGTACAGTGCCTCTACTGCCGTGTAGTACTGGGTGGAGTACAGTGCCTGTTCTGCCGTATAGTACCGAGTGGGGGACTGTGTGTAAACTGCCGTGTAGTACCGAGTGGAGTACAGTGCCTGTACTGCCGTGTAGTACCGAGTGGAATACTGTGTGTATAGTGCCGTGTAGTACCGAGTGGAGTACTGTGTGCATAATGCCGTGTAGTACTGAGTGGAGTACAGTGCCTGTACTGCCGTGCAGTACCGAGTGGAGTACTCTGTGTATAGTGCCGTGTAGTACCGAGTGGAGTACGGTGCATGTACTGCCGTGTAGTACCGAGTGGAGTACTGTGTGTATAGTGCGGTGTAGTACCGTGTGGAGTACAGTGCATGTACTGCCGTGTAGTAACGAGTGGAGTACTGTGTGTATAGTGCCGTGTAGTACCGAGTGGAGTACAGTGCCTGTATTGCCGTGTAGCAAAGAGTGGAGTACTGTGTGTACAGTGCCGTGTAGTACCGAGTGGAGTACTGTGTGCATACTGCCGTGTAGTACTGAGTGGAGTACAGTACCTGTACTGCCGTGTAGTACCGAGTGGAGTACTGTGTGTATAGTGCCGTGTAGTACCGAGTGGAGTACAGTGCCTGCACTGCCGTGTAGTACTGAGTGGAGTACAGTGCCTGTACTGCCGTGTAGTACTGAGTGGAGTACAGTGCCTGTACTGCCGTGTAGTACTGAGTGGAGTACAGTGCCTGTACTGCCGTGTAGTCCCGAGTGGAGTACTGTGTGTATAGTGGCGTGTAGTACCGAAAGGAGTACAGTGCCTGTATTGCCGTGTAGTGCTGAGTGGACTACAGTGCCTGTACTGACGTGTAGTCCCGAATGGAGTTCTGTGTGTATAGTGCCGTGTAGTACTGAGTGGGGTACAGTTTTTGTACTGCCGTGTAGTACAGAGTGGGGGACTCTGTGTATACTGCCGTGTAGTACTGAGTATAGTACAGTGCCTGTACTGCCGTGTAGTTCCGAGTGGATTACAGTGTTCATACTGCCGTGTAGTACTGAGTGGAGTACAGTACCTGTACTGCCGTGTAGTACTGAGTGGGGGACTGTGTGTATACTGCTGTGTAATACTGAGTGGAGTACAGTGCTTGTACTGCCGTGTAGTACCGAGTGGGGGACTGTGTGTATACTGCCGTGTAGTCCCGAGCGGAGTACAATGCCTGTACTGCCGTGTAGTACTGAGTGGAGTACTGTGTGTATAGTGCCGTGTAGTACCGAGTGGAGTACTGTGCCTGTACTGCCGTGTAGTACTGAGTGGAGTACAGTGCCTGTACTGCCGTGTAGTCCCGAGTGGAGTACAGTGCTTGTTCTGCCGTGTAGTACTGATTGGAGTACAGTGCTTGTACTGCCGTGTAGTACCGAGTGGAGTACAGTGCTTGTACTGCCGTGTAGTACTGAGTGAAGTACAATGCCTGTACTGCCGTGTAGTGCCGAGTGGAGTACTGTGTGTATAGTGCAGTGTAGTACTGAGTGGAGTACAGTGCATGTACTGCCGTGTAGTACCGTGTGGAGTACAGTGCCTGTACTGCCGTGTAGTCCCGTGTGGAGTACTGTGTGCATACTGTCGTGTAGTACTGAGTGGAGTACAGTGCCTGTACTGCCGTGAAATACCGAGTGGAGTACAGTGCCTGTACTGCCGTGTAGTCCCGAGTGGAGTACTGTGTGTATAGTGCAGTGTAGTACTGAGTGGAGTACTGTGTGTATAGTACCGTGTAGTACTGAGTGGAGTACAGTGCATGTACTGCCGTGTAGTAGTGAGTGGAGTACTGTGCCTGTAATGCCGTGTAGTACTGAGTGGAGTACTGTGTGTATAGTGCCGTGTAGTACCGGGTGGAGTACTGTGTGTATAGTGCAGTGTAGTACTGAGTGGAGTACTGTGTGTATAGTACCGTGTAGTACTGAGTGGAGTACAGTGCTTGTACTGCCGTGTAGTACTGAGTGAAGTACAATGCCTGTACTGCCGTGTAGTCCCCAGTGGAGTACTGTGTGTATAGTGCAGTGTAGTACTGAGTGGAGTACTGTGTGTATAGTACCGTGTAGTACTGAGTGGAGTACAGTGCATGTACTGCCGTGTAGTAGTGAGTGGAGTACTGTGCCTGTAATGCCGTGTAGTACTGAGTGGAGTACTGTGTGTATAGTGCCTTGTAGTACCGAGTGGAGTACAGTGCCTGTATTGCCGTGTAGCAAAGAGTGGAGTACTGTGTGTACAGTGCCGTGTAGTACCGATTGGAGTACTGTGTGCATACTGCCGTGTAGTACCGAGTGGAGTACAGTGCATGTACTGCCGTGTAGTAGTGAGTGGAGTACTGTGCCTGTAATGCCGTGTAGTACTGAGTGGAGTACTGTGTGTATAGTGCCGTGTAGTACCGGGTGGAGTACATTTGGTGTACTGCCGTGGAGTCCCGAGTGGAGTACAGTGCTGTACTGCCGTGTAGTACTGATTGGAGTACTGTCTGTATAGTGCCGTGTAGTACCGAGTGGAGTACAGTGCCTGTACTGGCGTGTAGTACTGAGTGGAGTACAGTGCCTGTACCGCTGTGTAGTACTGAGTGGAGTACAGTGCCTGTACTGCCGTGTAGTACTGATTGGAGTACAGTGCCTGTACTGCCGTGTAGTACTGAGTGGAGTACAGTGCCTGTACTGCCGTGTAGTACTGGGTGGAGTACAGTGCCTGTACTGCCGTGTAGTCCCGAGTGGAGTACTGTGTGTAAAGTCCGTGTAGTACCGAGTGGAGTACAGTGCCTGTACTGCGGTGTAGTACTGAGTGGAGTACAGTGCCTGTACTGCCGTGTAGTACTAAGTGGAGTACAGTGACTGTACTGCCGCGTAGTCCCGAGTGGAGTACAGTGCCTGTACTGCCGTGTAGTATTGAGTGGAGTACAGTGCCTGTACTGCAGTGTAGTCCCGAATGGAGTACTGTGTGTATAGTGCCGTGTAGTACCGAGTGGACTACAGTGCCTGTACTGCCGTGTAGTACTGAGTGGAGTACAGTGCCTGTACTGCCGTGTAGTACTGAGTGGAGTACTTTTTTATAATGCCGTGTAGTACCGTGTGGAGTACAGTGCCTGTACTGCCGTGTAGTCCCGAGTGGAGTACAGTGCATGTACTGCCGTGTAGTACCGAGTGGAGTACTGTGTGCATACTGCCGTGGAGTACTGAGTGGAGTACAGTGCCTGTACTGCCGTGTAGTCCCGAGTGGAGTACAGTGCCTGTACTGCCGTGTAGTAGTGAGTGGAGTACTGTGCCTGTACTGCCGTGTAGTACTGAGTGGAGTACTGTGTGTATAGTGCCGTGTAGTACCGAGTGGAGTACAGTGCCTGTACTGCCGTGTAGTACCGAGTGGGGGACGGTGTGTATACTGCCGTGTAGTGCTAAGTGGAGTACAGTGCCTGTACTCCGTGTAGTAGTGAGTGGGGTACAGTGCCTGTACTGCCGTGTAGTCCCGAGTGGAGTACAGTGCCTGTACTGCCGTGTAGTAGTGAGTGGAGTACAGTGCCTGTACTACCGTGTAGTACTGAGTGGGGTACAGTGCCTGTACTGCCGTGTAGTCCCGAGTGGAGTACAGTGCCTGTACTGCCGTGTAGTACTGAGTGGAGTACTGTGTGTATAGTGCCGTGTAGTACCGAGTGGAGTACTGTGCCTGTACTGCAGTGTAGTACTGAGTGGAGTACACTGCCTGTACTGCCGTGTAGTCCCGAGTGGAGTACAGTGCTTGTTCTGCCGTGTAGTACTGATTGGAGTACAGTGCCTGTACTGCCGTGTAGTACCGAGTGGAGTACAGTGCTTGTACTGCTGTGTAGTACTGAGTGAAGTACAATGCCTGTACTGCCGTGCAGTGCCGAGTGGAGTACTGTGTGTATAGTGCAGTGTAGTACTGAGTGGAGTACAATGCATGTACTGCCGTGTAGTACCGTGTGGAGTACAGTGCCTGTACTGCCGTGTAGTCCCGTGCGGAGTACTGTGTGCATACTGCCGCGTAGTACTGAGTGGAGTACAGTGCCTGTACTGCCGTGTAGTACCGAGTGGAGTAGAGTGCCTGTACTGCCGTGTAGTCCCGAGTGGAGTACTGTGAGTATAGTGCAGTGTAGTACTGAGTGGAGTACTGTGTGTATAGTACCGTGTAGTACTGAGTGGAGTACAGTGCCTGTACTGCCGTGTAGTACCGATTGGAGTACTGTGTGCATGCTGCCGTCTAGTACTGAGTGGAGTACAGTGCCTGTACTGCCGTGTAGTACTGGGTGGAGTACAGTGATTGTACTGCCGTGTAGTACCGAGTGGTGTACTGTGTGTATAGTGCCGTGTGGTACCGAGTGGAGTACCATGCCTGTACTGCCGTGTAGTACCGAGTGGAGTACTGTGTGTATAGTGCCGTGTAGTACCGAGAGGAGTACAGTGCCTGTACTGCGTGTAGTACCGAGTGGAGTACAGTGACTGCACTGCGTGTAGTACCGAGTGGAGTACAGTGTGTATAGTACCGTCTAGTACCGAGTGGAGTACAGTGTGTATAGTGCCGTGCAGTACTAAATGGAGTACAGTGCCTGTACTGCCGTGCAGTACCGAGTGGAGTACAGTGTGTATAGTGCCGTGTTGTACTGAGTGGAGTACAGTGACTCTAGTGCCGTGTAGTACTGAGTGGGGTACAGTTTCTGTACTGCCGTGTAGTACAGAGTGGGGGACTCTGTGTATACTGCCGTGTAGTACTGAGTATAGTACAGTGCCTGTACTGCCGTGTAGTACCGAGTGGATTACTGTGTTCATATTGCCGTGTAGTACTGAGTGGAGTACATTACCTGTACTGCCGTGTAGTACTGAGTGGAGGACTGTGTGTATACTGGCTTGTAATACTGAGTGGAGTACAGTGCTTGTACTGCCGTGTAGTACCGAGTGGGGGACTGTGTGTATAATGCCGTGTAGTACTGAGTGAAGTACAGTGGCTGTACTGCCGTGTAGTACCGAGTGGGGGACTGTGTGTATACTGCCGTGTAGTACTGAGTGGAATACTGTGTGTATAGTGCATTGTAGTGCTGAGTGGAGTACAGTGCCTGTACTGCCGTGTAGTACCGAGTGGAGTAACGTGTGTATAGTGCAGTGTAGTGCTGAGTGGAGTACAGTAACTGTCATGCCGTGTAGTACTGAGTACAGTACAGTGCCTGTACTGCCGTGAAGTACCGAGTGGGGGACTGTGTGTATACTGCCGTGTAGTATTGAGTGGAGTACAGTACCTGTACTGCCGAGTAGTCCCGAGTGGAGTACGGTGTGTATAGTGCAGTGTAGTGCTGAGTGGAGTATAGTACCTGTACCGCCGTGTAGTACCGAGTGGGGGACTGTGTGTATACTGCCGTGTAGTACTGAGTGGAGTACAGTCCCTGTACTGCCGTGTAGTACCGAGTGGGGGACTGTGTGTATACTGCCGTGTAGTACTGAGTGGAGTACAGTGCCTGTACTGCCGTATAGTCTCGAGTGGAGTACTGTGTGCATACTGCCGTGTAGTACTGATTGGAGTACAGTCCCTGTACTGCGGAGTATTCCCGAGTGGTGTACAGTATGTATAGTGCAGTGTAGTACTGAGTGGAGTACTGTGTGTATAGTGCAGTGTAGTACTGAGTGGAGTACAGTGCCTGTACTGCCTTGTAGTACCGAGTGGAGTACTGTGTGTATAGTGCCGTGTAGTACCGAGTGGAGTACAGTGCATGTACTGCCGTGTATTACCGAGTGGAGTACTGTGTGCATAGTACCGTGTAGTACCGAGTGGAGTACTGTGTGCATACTGCCGTGTAGTACTGAGTGGAATACAGTGCCTGTACTGCCCTGTAGTACCGAGTGGAGTACTGTGTGTATAGTGCCGTGTAGTACCGGGTGTAGTACAGTGCATGTACTGCCGTGTATTACCGAGTGGAGTACTGTGTGTATAGTGCCGTGTAGTACCGAGTGGAGTACAGTGCCTATATTGCCGTGTAGTACCTAGTGGTGAACTGTGTGTATAGTGCCGTGTAGTACCGAGTGGAGTTCTGTGTGCATACTGCCGTGTAGTACTGAGTGGAGTACAGTACCTGTACTGCCGTGTAGTACCGAGTGGAGTACTGTGTGTATAGTGCCGTGTAGTACCGAGTGGAGTACAGTGCCTATACTGCCGTGTAGTACTGAGTGGAGTACAGTGCCTGTACTGCCGTGTAGTCCCGAGTGGAGTACAGTGAATGTACTGCCGTGTAGTAGTGAGTGGAGTACTGTGCCTGTAATGCCGTGTAGTACTGACTGGAGTACTGTGTGTATAGTGGCGTGTAGTACGGGATGAAGTACATTGGGTGTACTGCCGTGTAGTACGGAGTGGGGTACAGTGCCTGTACTGCCGTGTAGTACTGAGTGGAGTACACTGCCTGTACTGCCGTCTAGTCCCGAGTGGAGTACAATGCCTGTACTGCCGTGTAGTACTGAGTGGAGTACTGTCTGTATAGTGCCGTGTAGTACCGAGTGGAGTACAGTGCCTGTACTGGCGTGTAGTACTGAGTGGAGTACAGTGCCTGTACTGCCGTGTAGTACTGAGTGGAGTACATTGCCTGTACTGCCGTTTAGTACTGATTGGAGTACAGTGCCTGTACTGCCGTGTAGTACTGAGTGGAGTACAGTGCCTGTACTGCCGTGTAGTACTGAGTGGAGTACAGTGCCTGTACTGCCGTGTAGTACTGAGTGGAGTACAGTGCCTGTACTGCCGTGTAGTCCCGAGTGGAGTACTGTTTGTATAGTGCCGTGTAGTACCGAAAGGAGTACCGTGCCTGTACTGCCGTGTAGTACTGAGTGGAGTACAGTGTCTAAACTGCCGTGTAGTCCGGAGTGGAGTTCTGTGTGTATAGTGCCGTGTAGTGCCGAGTGGAGTACAGTGCCTGTACTGCCGTGTAGTCCCGAGTGGAGTACTGTGTGTATAGTGCCGTGAATTACCGAGTGGAGTACATTGCCTGTACTGCCGTGTAGTACTAAGTGGAGTACAGTGCCTGTACTGCCGTGTAGTCCCGAGTGGAGTACTGTGTGTATAGTGCAGAGTAGTACTGAGTGGAGTACAGTGCCTGTACTGCCGTGTAGTACTGAGTGGAGTACAGTGCCTAAACTGCCGCGTAGTCCGGAGTGGAGTACAGTGCCTGTACTGCCGTGTAGTCCCGAGTGGAGTACTGTGTGTATAGTGCCGTGAACTACCGAGTGGAGTACATTGCCTGTACTGCCGTGTAGTACTGAGTGGAGTACTGTGTGTATAGTGCCGTGTAGTACCGAGTGGAGTACAGTGCCTGTATTGCCGTGTAGTGCTGAGTGGACTACAGTGCCTGTGCTGCCGTGTAGTCCCGAATGGAGTTCTGTGTGTATAGTGCCGTGTAGTACCGAGTGGAGTACAGTGCGTGTACTGCCGTGTAGTACTGAGTGGAGTACAGTGCCTAAACTGCCGTGTAGTCCGGAGTGGAGTACAGTGCCTGTACTGCCGTGTAGTCCCGAGTGGAGTACTGTGTGTATAGTGCCGTGAACTACCGAGTGGAGTACATTGCCTGTACAGCCGTGTAGTACTAAGTGGAGTACAGTGCCTGTACTGCCGGGTAGTCCCGAGTGGAGTACTGTGTGTATAGTGCCGTGTAGTACTGGGTGGAGTACAGTGCCTGTTCTGCCGTATAGTACCGAGTGGGGGACTGTGTGTAAACTGCCGTGTAGTACCGAGTGGAGTACAGTGCCTGTACTGCCGTGTAGTACCGAGTGGAATACTGTGTGTATAGTGCCGTGTAGTACCGAGTGGAGTACTGTGTGCATAATGCCGTGTAGTACTGAGTGGAGTACAGTGCCTGTACTGCCGTGTAGTACCGAGTGGTGTACTCTGTGTATAGTGCCGTGTAGTACCGAGTGGAGTACGGTGCATGTACTGCCGTGTAGTACCGAGTGGAGTACTGTGTGTATAGTGCGGTGTAGTACCGTGTGGAGTACAGTGCATGTACTGCCGTGTAGTAACGAGTGGAGTACTGTGTGTATAGTGCCGTGTAGTACCGAGTGGAGTACAGTGCCTGTATTGCCGTGTAGCAAAGAGTGGAGTACTGTGTGTACAGTGCCGTGTAGTACCGAGTGGAGTACTGTGTGCATACTGCCGTGTTGTACTGAGTGGAGTACAGTACATGTACTGCCGTGTAGTACCGAGTGGAGTACTGTGTGTATAGTGCCGTGTAGTACCGAGTGGAGTACAGTGCCTGCACTGCCGTGTAGTACTGAGTGGAGTACAGTGCCTGTACTGCCGTGTAGTCCCGAGTGGAGTACAGTGCCTGTACTGCCGTGTAGTTCTGATTGGAGTACAGTGCCTGTACTGCCGTGTAGTAGCGAGAGGAGTACAGTGCTTATACTGCCGTGTAGTACTGAGTGGGCTACAGTGCCTGTACTGCCGTGTAGTGCCGAGTGGAATACTGTGTGTATAGTGCAGTGTAGTACTGAGTGGAGTACAGTGCATGTACTGCCGTGTAGTCCCGAGTGGAGTACTGTGTGTATAGTGCAATGTAGTGCTGAGTGGAGTACAGTGCCTGTACTGCCGTGTAGTAACGAGGGGAGTACAGTGCCTGTACTGCCGTGTAGTCCCGAGTGGAGTACTGTGTGCATAATGCCGTGTAGTACTGAGTGGAGTACAGTGCCTCTACTGCCGTGTAGTACCGAGTGGAGTACTGTGTGTATAGTGCCGTGTAATACCGAGTGGGGGAATGTGTGTATACTGCCGTGTAGTACTGAGTATAGTACAGTGCCTGTACTGCCGTGTAGTACCGAGTGGAGTACTGTGTGCATACTGCCGTGTAGTACTGAGTGGAGTACAGTACCTGTACTGCCGTGTAATACCGAGTGGGGGACTAAGTGTATACTGCCGTGTAGTACTGAGTGGAGTACAGTGCCTGTACTGTCGTGTAGTACCGAGTGGGGGACTGTGTGTATACTGCCGTGTAGTACTGAGTGGAGTACTGTGTGTATAGTTCAGTGTAGTGCTGAGTGGAGTACAGTGCCTGTACTGCCGTGTAGTCCCGAATGGAGTACTGTCTGTATAGTGCAGTGTAGTACCGAGTGGAGTACAGTGCCTGTACTGCCGTGTAGTACTGAGTGGAGTACAGTGTGTTTAGTGCCGTGTAGTACCGAGTGGGGGACTGTGTGCATACTGCCGTGTAGTACTGAGTGGAGTACAGTGCCTGTACTGCCATGTAGTCCCGAGTGGAGTACTGTGTGTATACTGCCGTGTAGTACCGAGTGGAGTACAGTGCCTGTACTGCCGTGTAGTACCGAGTTGAGTACTGTGTGTATAGTGCCGTGTAGTACCGAGTGGAGTACTGTGTGCATACTGCCGTGTAGTACTGAGTGGAGTACAGTGCCTGTACTGCCGTGTAGTACCGAGTGGAGGACTGTGTGTATAGTGCCGTGTAGTACCGAGTGGAGTACAATGCATGTACAGTCGTGTATTACCGAGTGGAGCACTGTGTGTATAGTGCGGTGTAGTACCGAGTGGAGTAGAGTGCATGTACTGCCGTGTAGTACCGAGTGGAGTACTGTGTGTATAGTGCCGTGTAGTACCGAGTGGAGTACTGTGTGCATACTGCCGTGTAGTACTGAGTGGAGTACAGTGCCTGTATTGCCGTGTAGTACCGAGTGGAGTACTGTGTGTATAGTGCCGTGTAGTACCGAGTGGAGTACTGTGTGCATGTTGCCGTGTAGTACTGAGTGGAGTACAGTACCTCTACTGCCGTGTAGTACCGAGTGGAGTACTGTGTGTATAGTGCCGTGTAGTACCGAGTGGAGTACAGTGTGTATAGTGCCGTGTAGTACTGAGTGGAGTACAGTGCCTGTACAGCCGTGTAGCACTGAGTGAGGTACAGTGCCTGTACTGCCGTGTAGTACCGAGTGGGTGACTGTGTGTATACTGCCGTGTAGTACTGAGTAGAGTACAGTGCCTGTACTGCCGTGTAGTACCGAGTGGAGTACTGTGTGCATACTGCCGTGTAGTACTGAGTGAGTACAGTACCTGTACTGCCGTGTAGTACCGAGTGGGGGACTCTATGTATACTGCCGTGTAGTACTGAGTGGAGTACAGTGCCTGTGCTGCCGTGTAGTACCGAGTGGGGGACTGTGTGTATTCTGCCGTGTACTACTGAGTGGAGTACAGTGCCTGTACTGCCGTGTAGTACAAAGTGGGGGACTGTGTGTATACTGCCGTTTAGTACTGAGTGGAGTACAGTGTGTATAGTGCAGTGTAGTGCTGAGTCGAGTACAGTGCCTGTACTGCCGTGTATTACCGAGTGGATTACTGTGTGTATAGTGCAGTGTAGTGCTGAATGGAGTACAGTACCTGTACTGCCGTGTAGTACTGAGTATAGTACAGTGCCTGTACTGCCGTGTAGTACCGATTGGAGTACAGTGCCTGTACTGCCGTGTAGTACCGAGTGGAGTACTGTCTGCATACTGCCGTGTAGTACTGAGTGGAGTACAGTACCTGTACTGCCGTGTAGTACCCAGTGGAGTACTGTGTGTATAGTGCCGTGTAGTACCGAATGGAGTACAGTGCCTGTACTGCCGTGTAGTACTGAGTGGAGTACAGTGCCTGTACTGCCGTGTAGTCCCGAGTGGAGTACAGTGCCTGTACTGCCGTGTAGTAGTGAGTGGAGTACTGTGCCTGTACTGCCGTGTAGTACTGAGTGGAGTACTGTGGGTATAGTGCCGTGTAGTACCGAGTGGAGTACAGTGCCTGTACCGCCGTGTAGTACCGAGTGGGGGACTGTGTGTATACTGCCGTGTAGTACTGAGTGGAGTACAGTGCCTGTACTGCCGTGTAGTAGTGAGTGGGGTACAGTGCCTGTACTGCCGTGTAGTCCCGAGTGGAGTACAGTGCCTGTACTGCCGTGTAGTAGTGAGTGGAGTACAGTGCCTGTACTGCCGTGTAGTACTGAGTGGGGTACAGTGCCTGTACTGCCGTGTAGTCCCGAGTGGAGTACAGTGCCTGTACTGCCGTGTAGTACTGAGTGGAATACTGTATGTATAGTGCCGTGTAGTACCGAGTGGAGTACAGTGCCTGTACTGCCGTCTAGTACTGAGTGGAGCACAGTGCCTGTACTGCCGTGTAGTCCCGAGTGGAGTACAATGCCTGTACTGCCGTGTAGTACTGAGTGGAGTACTGTGTGTATAGTGCCGTGTAGTACCGAGTGGAGTACTGTGCCTGTACTGCCGTGTAGTACTGAGTGGAGTACAGTGCCTGTACTGCCGTGTAGTCCCGAGTGGAGTACAGTGCTTGTTCTGCCGTGTAGTACTGATTGGAGTACAGTGCTTGTACTGCCGTGTAGTACCGAGTGGAGTACAGTGCTTGTACTGCCGTGTAGTACTGAGTGAAGTACAATGCCTGTACTGCCGTGTAGTGCCGAGTGGAGTACTGTGTGTATAGTGCAGTGTATTACTGAGTGGAGTACAGTGCATGTACTGCCGTGTAGTACCGTGTGGAGTACAGTGCCTGTACTGCCGTGTAGTCCCGTGTGGAGTACTGTGTGCATACTGCCGTGTAGTACTGAGTGGAGTACAGTGCCTGTACTGCCGTGTAGTACCGAGTGGAGTACAGTGCTTGTTCTGCCGTGTAGTACTGATTGGAGTACAGTGCTTGTACTGCCGTGTAGTACCGAGTGGAGTACAGTGCTTGTACTGCCGTGTAGTACTGAGTGAAATACAATGCCTGTACTGCCGTGTAGTGCCGAGTGGAGTACTGTGTGTATAGTACCGTGTAGTACTGATTGGAGTACAGTGCCTGTACCGCCGTGTAGTACCGATTGGAGTACTGTGTGCATGCTGCCGTCTAGTACTGAGTGGAGTACAGTGCCTGTACTGCCGTGTAGTACTGGGTGGAGTACAGTGATTGTACTGCCGTGTAGTACCGAGTGGTGTACTGTGTGTATAGTGCCGTGTGGTACCGAGTGGAGTACCATGCCTGTACTGCCGTGTAGTACCGACTGGAGTACTGTGTGTATAGTGCCGTGTAGTACCGAGTGGAGTACAGTGCCTGTACTGCGTGTAGTACCGAGTGGAGTACAGTGACTGCACTGCGTGTAGTACCGAGTGGAGTACAGTGTGTATAGTACCGTCTAGTACCGAGTGGAGTACAGTGTGTATAGTGCCGTGCAGTACTGAGTGGAGTACAGTGCCTGTACTGCCGTGTAGTACCGAGTGGAGTACAGTGTGTATAGTGCCGTGTAGTACTGAGTGGAGTACAGTGACTCTAGTGCCGTGTAGTACTGAGTGGGGTACAGTTTTTGTACCGCCGTGTAGTACAGAGTGGGGGACTCTGTGTATACTGCCGTGTAGTACTGAGTATAGTACAGTGCCTGTACTGCCGTGTAGTACCGAGTGGATTACAGTGTTCATACTGCCGTGTAGTACTGAGTGGAGTACAGTACCTGTACTGCCGTGTAGTACTGAGTGGGGGACTGTGTGTATACTGCTGTGTAATACTGAGTGGAGTACAGTGCTTGTACTGCCGTGTAGTACCGAGTGGGGGACTGTGTGTATACTGCCGTGTAGTACTGAGTGGAGTACAGTGCCTGTACTGCCGTGTAGTACCGAGTGGGGGACGGTGTGTATATTGCCGTGTAGTACTGAGTGGAATACTGTGTGTATAGTGCAGTGTATTGCTGAGTGGAGTACAGTGCCTGTACTGCCGTGTAGTACCTAATGGAGTACCGTGTGTATAGTGCAGTGTAGTGCTGAGTGGAGTACAGTACCTGTCATGCCGTGTAGTACCGAGTGGGGGACTGTGTGTATACTGCCGTGTAGTATTGAGTGGAGTACAGTACCTGTACTGCCGAGTAGTCCCGAGTGGAGTACGGTGTGTATAGTGCAGTGTAGTGCTGAGTGGAGTATAGTACCTGTACCGCCGTGTAGTACCGAGTGGGGGACTGTGTGTATACTGCCGTGTAGTACTGAGTGGAGTACAGTCCCTGTGCTGCCGTGTAGTACCGAGTGGGGGACTGTGTGTATACTGCCGTGTAGTACTGAGTGGAGTACAGTGCCTGTACTGCCGTGTAGTCTCGAGTGGAGTACTGTGTGTATACTGCCGTGTAGTACCGAGTGGAGTACAGTGCCTGTACTGCCGTGTAGTACCGAGTGGTGTACTGTGTGCATAGTACCGTGTAGTACCGAGTGGAGTACTGTGTGTATAGTGCCGTGTAGTACCGAGTGGAGTACAGTGCCTCTACTGCCGTGTAGTACTGAGTGGAGTACAGTGCCTGTACTGCCGTGTAGTCCCGAGTGGAGTACAGTGCCTGTACTGCCGTGTAGTTCTGATTGGAGTACAGTGCCTGTACTGCCGTGTAGTAGCGAGTGGAGTACAGTGCTTATACTGCCGTGTAGTACTGAGTGGGGTACAGTGCCTGTACTGCCGTGTAGTACCGAGTGGGGTACTGTGTGTATAGTGCCGTGTAGTACCGAGTGGATTACAGTGCCTGTACTGCCGTGTAGTCCCGAGTGGAGTACTGTGTGTATACTGCCGTGTAGTACCGAGTGGAGTACAGTGCCTGTACTGCCGTGTAGTACCGAGTGGAGTACTGTGTGTATAGTGCCGTCGAGTACCGAGTGGAGTACTGTGTGCATACTGCCGTGTAGTACTGAGTGGAGTACAGTGCCTGTACTGCCGTGTAGTACCGAGTGGAGGACTGTGTGTATAGTGCCGTGTAGTACCGAGTGGAGTACAATGCATGTAATGTCGTGTATTACCGAGTGGAGTACTGTGTCTATAGTGCGGTGTAATACCGAGTGGAGTAGAGTGCATGTACTGCCGTGTAGTACCGAGTGGAGTACTGTGTGTATAGTGCCGTGTAGTACCGAGTGGAGTAGAGTGCCTGTATTGCCGTGTAGTACCGAGTGGAGTACTGTGTGTATAGTGCCGTGTAGTACCGAGTGGAGTACTGTGTGCATGCTGCCGTGTAGTACTGAGTGGAGTACAGTACCTGTACTGCCGTGTAGTACCGAGTGGAGTACTGTGTGTATAGTGCCGTGTAGTACCGAGTGGAGTACAGTGCCTGTACTGCCGTGTAGTACTGAGTGGAGTAGAATGCTTGTACTGCCGTGTAGTCCCGAGTGGAGTACAGTGCCTGTACTGCCGTGTAGTAGTGAGTGGAGTACTGTGCCTGTACTGCCGTGTAGTACTGAGTGGAGTGCTGTGTGTATAGTGCCGTGTAGTACCGAGTGGAGTACAGTGTGTTGTACTGCCGTGTAGTACTGAGTGGAGTACAGTGCCTGTACTGCCCTGTAGTACTGAGTGGAGTACTGTGTGTATAGTGCCGTGTAGTACCGAGTGGAGTACAGTGCCTGTACTGCCGTGTAGTACTGAGTGGAGTAGAATGCTTGTACTGCCGTGTAGTCCCGAGTGGAGTACAGTGCCTGTACTGCCGTGTAGTAGTGAGTGGAGTACTGTGCCTGTACTGCCGTGTAGTACTAAGTGGAGTGCTGTGTGTATAGTGCCGTGTAGTACCGAGTGGAGTACAGTGCCTGTACTGCCGTGTAGTACTGCTTGGAGTACAGTGCCTGTACTGCCGTGTAGTACCGAGTGGAGTACTGTGTGTATAGTGCCGTGTAGTACCGAGTGGAGTACTGTGTGCATACTGCCGTGTAGTACCGAGTGGGGTACAGTGCCTGTACTGCCGTGTAGTACCGAGTGGAGTACAGTGCGTATAATGCCGTCTAGTACCGAGTGGAATACAGTGTGTATATTGCCGTGTAGTACTGAGTGGAGTGCAGTGCCTGTACTGCCGTGTAGTACCGAGTGGAGTACAGTGCGTATAGTGCCGTCTAGCACCGAGTGGAGTACAGTGTGTATATTGCCGTGTAGTACTGAGTGGAGTACAGTGCCTGTACTGCCGTGTAGTACCGAGTGGAGTACAGTGTGTATAGTGCCGTGTAGTACCGAGTGGTGTACAGTGCCTGTACTGCCGTGTAGTACTGAGTCGAGTACAGTGCCTGTACTGCCGTGTAGTACCGAGTGGAGTACAGTGTGTATAGTGCCGTGTAGTACTGAGTGGAGTACAGTGCCTGTACAGCCGTGTAGCACTGAGTGAGGTACAGTGCCTGTACTGCCGTGTAGTACCGAGTGGGTGACTGTGTGTATACTGCCGTGTAGTACTGAGTATAGTACAGTGCCTGTACTGCCGTGTAGTACCGAGTGGAGTACTGTGTGCATACTGCCGTGTAGTACTGAGTGAGTACAGTACCTGTACTGCCGTGTAGTACCGAGTGGGGGACTCTATGTATACTGCCGTGTAGTACTGAGTGGAGTACAGTGCCTGTGCTGCCGTGTAGTACCGAGTGGGGGACTGTGTGTATTCTGCCGTGTACTACTGAGTGGAGTACAGTGCCTGTACTGCCGTGTAGTACAGAGTGGGGGACTGTGTGTATACTGCCGTGTAGTACTGAGTGGAGTACAGTGTGTATAGTGCAGTGTAGTGCTGAGTCGAGTACAGTGCCTGTACTGCCGTGTAGTACCGAGTGGATTACTGTGTGTATAGTGCAGTGTAGTGCTGAGTGGAGTACAGTACCTGTACTGCCGTGTAGTACTGAGTATAGTACAGTGCCTGTACTGCCGTGTAGTACCGAGTGGGGGACTGTGTGTATACTGCCGTGTAGTACTGAGTAGAGTACAGTGCCTGTACTGCCGTGTAGTCCCGAGTGGAGTGCTGTGTGTATAGTGCAGTGTAGTGCTGAGTGGAGTACAGTACCTGTACTGCCGTGTAGTACTGAGTATAGTACAGTGCCTGTACTGCCGTGTAGTACCGAGTGGGGGACTGTGTGTATACTGCCGTGTAGTACTGAGTGGAGTACAGTCCCTGTACTGCCGAGTAGTCCCGAGTGGAGTAAAATGTGCATAGTGCAGTGTACTACTGAGTGGAGTACTGTGTCTATAGTGCAGTGTAGTACTGAGTGGAGTACAGAGCCTGTACTGCCATGTAGTACCGAGTGCGGGTTTGTGTGCATACTGCCGTGTAGTACTGAGTGGAGTACAGTGTGTATAGTGCAGAGTAGTACTGAGTGGAGTACAGTGCCTGTACTGCCGTGTAGTACCGAGTGGGGGTTTGTGAGCATACTGCCGTGTAGTACTGAGTGGAGTACTGTGTGTATACTGCTGTGTAGTACTGAGTGGAGTACAGTGTGTATAGTGCCGTGTAGTACCGAGTGGGGGTTTGTGTGCATACTGCCGTGTAGTGCTGAGTGGAGTACAGTGCCTGTACTGCCATGTTGTCCCGATTGGAGTACTGTGTGTATACTGCCGTGTAGTACCGAGTGGAGTACAGTGCCTGTACTGCCATGTAGTACCGAGTGGAGTACTGTGTGCATACTGCCGTGTAGTACTGAGTGGAGTACAGTGCCTATACTGCCGTGTAGTACCGAGTGGAGTACTGTGTGTATAGTGCCGTGTAGTACCGAGTGGAGTACTGTGTGCATACTGCCGTGTAGTACTGAGTGGAGTACAGTGCCTGTACTGCCGTGTAGTACCGAGTGGAGTACTGTGTGTATAGTGCCGTGTAGTACCGAGTTTAGTACAGTGCATGTACTGCCGTGTATTACCGAGTGGAGTACTGTGTGTATAGTGCGGTGTAGTACCGAGTGGAGTACAGTGCAAGTACTGCCTTGTAGTACCGAGTGGAGTACTGTGTGTATAGTGCCGTGAAGTACCGAGTGGAGTACAGTGCCTGTATTGCCGTGTAGTACCGAGTGGAGTAGTGTGTGTATAGTGCCGTGTAGTACCGATTGGAGTACTGTGTGCATACTGCCGTGTAGTACTGAGTGGAGTACATTACCTGTACTGCCGTGTAGTACCGAGTGGAGTACTGTGTGTATAGTGCCGTGTAGTACCGAGTGGAGTACAGTGCCTGTACTGCCGTGTAGTACTGAGTGGAGTAGAATGCTTGTACTGCCGTGTAGTCCCGAGTGGAGTACAGTGCCTGTACTGCCGTGTAGTAGTGAGTGGAGTACTGTGCCTGTACTGCCGTGTAGTACTGAGTGGAGTGCTGTGTGTATAGTGCCGTGTAGTACCGAGTGGAGTACAGTGTGTTGTACTGCCGTGTAGTACTGAGTGGAGTACAGTGCCTGTACTGCCCTGTAGTACTGAGTGGAGTACAGTGGCTGTACTGTCGTGTAGTCCCGAGTGGAGTAGAGTGCCTGTACTGCCGTGTAGTACTGAGTGGAGTACTTTTTGTATAGTGCCGTGTAGTACCGAGTGGAGTACAGTGCCTGTACTGCCGTGTAGTCCCGAGTGGAGTACAGTGCATGTACTGCCGTGTAGTACCGAGTGGAGTACTGTGTGCATACTGCCGTGGATTATCGAGTGGAGTACAGTGCCTGTACTGCCGTGTAGTACCGATTGGAGTACAGTGCCCGTACTGCCGTGTAGTACCGAGTGGAGTACTGTGTGCATACTGCCGTGTAGTACTGAGTGGAGTACAGTACCTGTACTGCCGTGTAGTACTGAGTGGAGTACAGTGCCTGTACTGCCGTGTAGTCCCGAGTGGAGTACAGTGCCTGTACTGCCGTGTAGTAGTGAGTGGAGTACTGTGCCTGTACTGCCGTGTAGTACTGAGTGGAGTACTGTGTGTATAGTGCCGTGTAGTACCGAGTGGAGTACAGTGCCTGTACTGCAGTGTAATACTGAGTGGAGTACAGTGCTTGTACTGCCGTGTAGTACCGAGTAGGGGACTGTGTGTATACTGCCGTGTAGTACTGAGTGGAGTACAGTGCCTGTACAGCCGTGTAGTACCGAGTGGTGGACTGTGTGTATACTGCCGTGTAGTACTGAGTGGAATACTGTGTGTATAGTGCAGTGTAGTGCTGAGTGGAGTACAGTGCCTGTACTGCCGTGTAGTACCGAGTGGAGTACCGTGTGTATAGTGCAGTGTAGTGCTGAGTGGAGTACAGTACCTGTCATGCCGTGTAGTACTGAGTACAGTACAGTGCCTGTACTGCCGTGTAGTACCGAGTGGGGGACTGTCTGTATACTGCCGTGTAGTATTGAGTGGAGTACAGTACCTGTACTGCCGAGTAGTCCCGAGTGGAGTACGGTGTGTATAGTGCAGTGTAGTATTGAGTGGAGTATAGTACCTGTACCGCCGTGTAGTACCGAGTGGGGGACTGTGTGTATACTGCCGTGTAGTACTGAGTGGAGTACAGTCCCTGTACTGCCGTGTAGTACCGAGTGGGGACTGTGTGTATACTGCCGTGTAGTACTGAGTGGAATACAGTGCCTGTACTGCCGTGTAGTCTCGAGTGGAGTAATGTGTGCATCCTGCCGTGTAGTACTGATTGGAGTACAGTCCCTGTACTGCGGAGTATTCCCGAGTGGAGTACTCTGTGTATAGTGCCGTGTAGTACCGAGTGGAGTACGGTGCATGTACTGCCGTGTAGTACCGAGTGGAGTACTGAGTGTATAGTGCGGTGTAGTACCGTGTGGAGTACAGTGCATGTACTGCCGTGTAGTACCGAGTGGAGTACTGTGTGTATAGTGCCGTGTCTTACCGAGTGGAGTACAGTGCCTGTACTGCCGTGTAGTACTGAGTGGAGTACAGTGCCTGTATTGCCGTGTAGCAAAGAGTGGAGTACTGTGTGTACAGTGCCGTGTAGTACCGAGTGGAGTACTGTGTGCATACTGCCGTGTAGTACTGAGTGGAATATAGTACCTGTACTGCCGTGTAGTACCGAGTGGAGTACTGTGTGTATAGTGCCGTGTAGTACCGAGTGGAGTGCAGTGCCTGCACTGCCGTGTAGGACTGAGTAGACTACAGTGCCCGTACTGCCCTGTAGTACTGAGTGGAGTACTGTGTGTATAGTGCCGTGTAGTACCGAGTGGAGTACAGTGCCTGTACTGCCGTGTAGTACCGAGTGGAGTACAGTGCCTGTACTGCCGTGTAGTACCGAGTGGAGTACAGTGCCTGTACTGCCGTGTAGTCCCGAGTGGAGTACAGTGCCTGTACTGCCGTGTAGTTCTGATTGGAGTACAGTGCCTGTACTGCCGTGTAGTAGCGAGTGGAGTACAGTGCTTATACTGCCGTGTAGTACTGAGTGGGGTACAGTGCCTGTACTGCCGTGTAGTACCGAGTGGGGTACTGTGTGTATAGTGCCGTGTAGTACCGAGTGGATTACAGTGCCTGTACTGCCGTGTAGTCCCGAGTGGAGTACTGTGTGAATAGTGCCGTGTAGTACCGAGTGGAGTACAGTGCCTGTACTGCCGTGTAGTACCGAGTGGAGTACAGTGTGTATAGTGCCGTCTAGTACCGAGTGGAGTACAGTTTGTATAGTGCCGTGTAGTACTGAGTGGAGTACAGTGCCTCTACTGCCGTGTAGTACCGAGTGGAGTACAGTGTGTATAGTGCCGAGTTGTACCGAGTGGAGTACAGTGCCTGTACTGCCGTGTAATACTGAGTGGAGTACATTGCCTGTACTGCCGTGTAGTACCGAGTGGGGGAATGTGTGTATACTGCCGTGTAGTACTGAGTATAGTACAGTGCCTGTACTGCCGTGTAGTACCGAGTGGAGTACTGTGTGCATATTGCCGTGTAGTACTGAGTGGAGTACAGTACCTGTACTGCCGTGTAGTACCGGGTGGGGGACTAAGTGTATACTGCCGTGTAGTACTGAGTGGAGTACAGTGCCTGTACTGTCGCGTAGTACCGAGTGGGGGACTGTGTGTATACTGCCGTTTAGTACTGAGTGGAGTACAGTGCCTGTACTGCCGTGTAGAACCGAGTGGGGGACTGTGTGTATACTGCCGTGTAGTACTGAGTGGAGTACTGTGTGTATAGTGCAGTGTAGTGCTGAGTGGAGTACAGTGCCTGTACTGCCGTGTAGTACCGATTGGAGTACTGTGTGTATAGTGCAGTGTAGTGCTGAGTGGAGTACAGTACCTGTACTGCCGTGTAGTATTGAGTATAGTACAGTGCTTGTACTGCCGTGTAGTACCGAGTGGGGGACTGTGTGTATACTACCGTGTAGTACTGAGTGGAGTACAGTGCCTGTACTGCCGTGTAGTCCCGAATGGAGTACTGTGTGTATAGTGCAGTGTAGTACCGAGTGGAGTACAGTGCCTGTACTGCCGTGTAGTACTGAGTGGAGTACAGTGTGTTTAGTGCCGTGTAGTACCGAGTGGGGGACTGTGTGCATACTGCCGTGTAGTACTCAGTGGAGTACAGTGCCTGTACTGCCATGTAGTCCCGAGTGGAGTACAGTGCCTGTACTGCCGTGTAGTACCGAGTGGAGTACTGTGTGTATAGTGCCGTCGAGTACCGAGTGGAGTACTGTGTGCATACTGCCGTGTAGTACTGAGTGGAGTACAGTGCCTGTACTGCCGTGTAGTACCGAGTGGAGGACTGTGTGTATAGTGCCGTGTAGTACCGAGTGGAGTACAATGCATGTACTGTCGTGTATTACCGAGTGGAGTACTGTGTGTATAGTGCGGTGTAGTACCGAGTGGAGTAGAGTGCATGTACTGCCGTGTAGTACTGAGTGGAGTACAGTGCCTGTACTGCCGTGTAGTCCCGAGTGGAGTACTGTGTGTATAGTGCCGTGTAGTACCGAAAGGAGTACAGTGCCTGTATTGCCGTGTAGTGCTGAGTGGACTACAGTGCCTGTACTGCCGTGTAGTCCCGAGTGGAGTACTGTGTGCATACTGCCGTGTAGTACTGAGTGGAGTACAGTGCCTGTACTGCCGTGTAGTACCGAGTGGAGTACTGTGTGTATAGTGCCGTGTAGTACCGAGTGGAGTACAGTGCCTGCACTGCCGTGTAGTACTGAGTGGAGTACAGTGCCTGTACTGCCGTGTAGTACTGAGTGGAGTACAGTGCCTGTACTGCCGTGTAGTACCGAGTGGAGTACTGTGTGCATACTGCCGTGTAGTACTGAGTGGAGTACAGTGCCTGTACTGCCGTGTAGTACCGAGTGGAGTACTGTGTGTATAGTGCCGTGTAGTACCGAGTGGAGTACAGTGCCTGCACTGCCGTGTAGTACTGAGTGGAGTACAGTGCCTGTACTGCCGTGTAGTACTGAGTGGAGTACAGTGCCTGTACTGCCGTGTAGTACTGAGTGGAGTACAGTGCCTGTACTGCCGTGTAGTCCCGAGTGGAGTACTGTGTGTATAGTGCCGTGTAGTACTGAGTGGGGTACAGTTTTTGTACTGCCGTGTAGTACAGAGTGGGGGACTCTGTGTATACTGCCGTGTAGTACTGAGTATAGTACAGTGCCTGTACTGCCGTGTAGTTCCGAGTGGATTACAGTGTTCATACTGCCGTGTAGTACTGAGTGGAGTACAGTACCTGTACTGCCGTGTAGTACTGAGTGGGGGACTGTGTGTATAGTGCCGTGTAGTACCGAAAGGAGTACAGTGCCTGTATTGCCGTGTAGTGCTGAGTGGACTACAGTGCCTGTACTGCCGTGTAGTCCCGAATGGAGTTCTGTGTGTATAGTGCCGTGTAGTACTGAGTGGGGTACAGTTTTTGTACTTCCGTGTAGTACAGAGTGGGGGACTCTGTGTATACTGCCGTGTAGTACTGAGTATAGTACAGTGCCTGTACTGCCGTGTAGTTCCGAGTGGATTACAGTGTTCATACTGCCGTGTAGTACTGAGTGGAGTACAGTACCTGTACTGCCGTGTAGTACTGAGTGGGGGACTGTGTGTATACTGCTGTGTAATACTGAGTGGAGTACAGTGCTTGTACTGCCGTGTAGTACCGAGTGGGGGACTGTGTGTATAATGCCGTGTAGTCCCGAGCGGAGTACAATGCCTGTACTGCCGTGTAGTACTGAGTGGAGTACTGTGTGTATAGTGCCGTGTAGTACCGAGTGGAGTACTGTGCCTGTACTGCCGTGTAGTACTGAGTGGAGTACAGTGCCTGTACTGCCGTGTAGTCCCGAGTGGAGTACAGTGCTTGTTCTGCCGTGTAGTACTGATTGGAGTACAGTGCTTGTACTGCCGTGTAGTACCGAGTGGAGTACAGTGCTTGTACTGCCGTGTAGTACTGAGTGAAGTACAATGCCTGTACTGCCGTGTAGTGCCGAGTGGAGTACTGTGTGTATAGTGCAGTGTAGTACTGAGTGGAGTACAGTGCATGTACTGCCGTGTAGTACCGTGTGGAGTACAGTGCCTGTACTGCCGTGTAGTCCCGTGTGGAGTACTGTGTGCATACTGTCGTGTAGTACTGAGTGGAGTACAGTGCCTGTACTGCCGTGAAATACCGAGTGGAGTACAGTGCCTGTACTGCCGTGTAGTCCCGAGTGGAGTACTGTGTGTATAGTGCAGTGTAGTACTGAGTGGAGTACTGTGTGTAGAGTACCGTGTAGTACTGAGTGGAGTACAGTGCATGTACTGCCGTGTAGTAGTGAGTGGAGTACTGTGCCTGTAATGCCGTGTAGTACTGAGTGGAGTACTGTGTGTATAGTGCCGTGTAGTACCGGGTGGAGTACTGTGTGTATAGTGCAGTGTAGTACTGAGTGGAGTACTGTGTGTATAGTACCGTGTAGTACTGAGTGGAGTACAGTGCTTGTACTGCCGTGTAGTACTGAGTGAAGTACAATGCCTGTACTGCCGTGTAGTCCCGAGTGGAGTACTGTGTGTATAGTGCAGTGTAGTACTGAGTGGAGTACTGTGTGTATAGTACCGTGTAGTACTGAGTGGAGTACAGTGCATGTACTGCCGTGTAGTAGTGAGTGGAGTACTGTGCCTGTAATGCCGTGTAGTACTGAGTGGAGTACTGTGTGTATAGTGCCTTGTAGTACCGAGTGGAGTACAGTGCCCGTATTGCCGTGTAGCAAAGAGTGGAGTACTGTGTGTACAGTGCCGTGTAGTACCGATTGGAGTACTGTGTGCATACTGCCGTGTAGTACCGAGTGGAGTACAGTGCATGTACTGCCGTGTAGTAGTGAGTGGAGTACTGTGCCTGTAATGCCGTGTAGTACTGAGTGGAGTACTGTGTGTATAGTGCCGTGTAGTACCGGGTGGAGTACATTTGGTGTACTGCCGTGTAGTACTGAGTGGGGTACAGTGCCTGTACTGCCGTGTAGTACTGAGTAAAGTACACAGCCTGTACTGCCGTGGAGTCCCGAGTGGAGTACACTGCTGTACTGCCGTGTAGTACTGATTGGAGTACTGTCTGTATAGTGCCGTGTAGTAACGAGTGGAGTACAGTGCCTGTACTGGCGTGTAGTACTGAGTGGAGTACAGTGCCTGTACCGCTGTGTAGTACTGAGTGGAGTACAGTGCCTGTACTGCCGTGTAGTACTGATTGGAGTACAGTGCCTGTACTGCCGTGTAGTACTGAGTGGAGTACAGTGCCTGTACTGCCGTGTAGTACTGGGTGGAGTACAGTGCCTGTACTGCCGTGTAGTCCCGAGTGGAGTACAGTGCATGTACTGCCGTGTAGTACCGAGTGGAGTACTGTGTGCATACTGCCGTGGAGTACTGAGTGGAGTACAGTGCCTGTACTGCCGTGTAGTCCCGAGTGGAGTACAGTGCCTGTACTCCGTGTAGTAGTGAGTGGGGTACAGTGCCTGTACTGCCGTGTAGTCCCGAGTGGAGTACAGTGCCTGTACTGCCGTGTAGTAGTGAGTGGAGTACAGTGCCTGTACTACCGTGTAGTACTGAGTGGGGTACAGTGCCTGTACTGCCGTGTAGTCCCGAGTGGAGTACAGTGCCTGTACTGCCGTGTAGTACTGAGTGGAGTACAGTGCCTGTACTGCCGTGTAGTACTAAGTGGAGTACAGTGACTGTACTGCCGCGTAGTCCCGAGTGGAGTACAGTGCCTGTACTGCCGTGTAGTACTGAGTGGAGTACAGTGCCTGTACTGCAGTGTAGTCCCGAATGGAGTACTGTGTGTATAGTGCCGTGTAGTACCGAAAGGAGTACAGTGCCTGTACTGCCGTGTAGTACTGAGTGGAGTACTGTGTGTATAGTTCAGTGTAGTGCTGAGTGGAGTACAGTGCCTGTACTGCCGTGTAGTCCCGAATGGAGTACTGTCTGTATAGTGCAGTGTAGTACCGAGTGGAGTACAGTGCCTGTACTGCCGTGTAGTACTGAGTGGAGTACAGTGTGTTTAGTGCCGTGTAGTACCGAGTGGGGGACTGTGTGCATACTGCCGTGTAGTACTGAGTGGAGTACAGTGCCTGTACTGCCATGTAGTCCCGAGTGGAGTACTGTGTGTATACTGCCGTGTAGTACCGAGTGGAGTACAGTGCCTGTACTGCCGTGTAGTACCGAGTTGAGTACTGTGTGTATAGTGCCGTGTAGTACCGAGTGGAGTACTGTGTGCATACTGCCGTGTAGTACTGAGTGGAGTACAGTGCCTGTACTGCCGTGTAGTACCGAGTGGAGGACTGTGTGTATAGTGCCGTGTAGTACCGAGTGGAGTACAATGCATGTACAGTCGTGTATTACCGAGTGGAGCACTGTGTGTATAGTGCGGTGTAGTACCGAGTGGAGTAGAGTGCATGTACTGCCGTGTAGTACCGAGTGGAGTACTGTGTGTATAGTGCCGTGTAGTACCGAGTGGAGTACTGTGTGCATACTGCCGTGTAGTACTGAGTGGAGTACAGTGCCTGTATTGCCGTGTAGTACCGAGTGGAGTACTGTGTGTATAGTGCCGTGTAGTACCGAGTGGAGTACTGTGTGCATGTTGCCGTGTAGTACTGAGTGGAGTACAGTACCTCTAGTGCCGTGTAGTACCGAGTGGAGTACTGTGTGTATAGTGCCGTGTAGTACCGAGTGGAGTACAGTGTGTATAGTGCCGTGTAGTACTGAGTGGAGTACAGTGCCTGTACAGCCGTGTAGCACTGAGTGAGGTACAGTGCCTGTACTGCCGTGTAGTACCGAGTGGGTGACTGTGTGTATACTGCCGTGTAGTACTGAGTAGAGTACAGTGCCTGTACTGCCGTGTAGTACCGAGTGGAGTACTGTGTGCATACTGCCGTGTAGTACTGAGTGAGTACAGTACCTGTACTGCCGTGTAGTACCGAGTGGGGGACTCTATGTATACTGCCGTGTAGTACTGAGTGGAGTACAGTGCCTGTGCTGCCGTGTAGTACCGAGTGGGGGACTGTGTGTATTCTGCCGTGTACTACTGAGTGGAGTACAGTGCCTGTACTGCCGTGTAGTACAAAGTGGGGGACTGTGTGTATACTGCCGTGTAGTACTGAGTGGAGTACAGTGTGTATAGTGCAGTGTAGTGCTGAGTCGAGTACAGTGCCTGTACTGCCGTGTATTACCGAGTGGATTACTGTGTGTATAGTGCAGTGTAGTGCTGAATGGAGTACAGTACCTGTACTGCCGTGTAGTACTGAGTATAGTACAGTGCCTGTACTGCCGTGTAGTACCGATTGGAGTACAGTGCCTGTACTGCCGTGTAGTACCGAGTGGAGTACTGTCTGCATACTGCCGTGTAGTACTGAGTGGAGTACAGTACCTGTACTGCCGTGTAGTACCCAGTGGAGTACTGTGTGTATAGTGCCGTGTAGTACCGAATGGAGTACAGTGCCTGTACTGCCGTGTAGTACTGAGTGGAGTACAGTGCCTGTACTGCCGTGTAGTCCCGAGTGGAGTACAGTGCCTGTACTGCCGTGTAGTAGTGAGTGGAGTACTGTGCCTGTACTGCCGTGTAGTACTGAGTGGAGTACTGTGGGTATAGTGCCGTGTAGTACCGAGTGGAGTACAGTGCCTGTACCGCCGTGTAGTACCGAGTGGGGGACTGTGTGTATACTGCCGTGTAGTACTGAGTGGAGTACAGTGCCTGTACTGCCGTGTAGTAGTGAGTGGGGTACAGTGCCTGTACTGCCGTGTAGTCCCGAGTGGAGTACAGTGCCTGTACTGCCGTGTAGTAGTGAGTGGAGTACAGTGCCTGTACTGCCGTGTAGTACTGAGTGGGGTACAGTGCCTGTACTGCCGTGTAGTCCCGAGTGGAGTACAGTGCCTGTACTGCCGTGTAGTACTGAGTGGAATACTGTATGTATAGTGCCGTGTAGTACCGAGTGGAGTACAGTGCCTGTACTGCCGTCTAGTACTGAGTGGAGCACAGTGCCTGTACTGCCGTGTAGTCCCGAGTGGAGTACAATGCCTGTACTGCCGTGTAGTACTGAGTGGAGTACTGTGTGTATAGTGCCGTGTAGTACCGAGTGGAGTACTGTGCCTGTACTGCCGTGTAGTACTGAGTGGAGTACAGTGCCTGTACTGCCGTGTAGTCCCGAGTGGAGTACAGTGCTTGTTCTGCCGTGTAGTACTGATTGGAGTACAGTGCTTGTACTGCCGTGTAGTACCGAGTGGAGTACAGTGCTTGTACTGCCGTGTAGTACTGAGTGAAGTACAATGCCTGTACTGCCGTGTAGTGCCGAGTGGAGTACTGTGTGTATAGTGCAGTGTATTACTGAGTGGAGTACAGTGCATGTACTGCCGTGTAGTACCGTGTGGAGTACAGTGCCTGTACTGCCGTGTAGTCCCGTGTGGAGTACTGTGTGCATACTGCCGTGCAGTACTGAGTGGAGTACAGTGCCTGTACTGCCGTGTAGTACCGAGTGGAGTACAGTGCCTGTACTGCCGTGTAGTCCCGAGTGGAGTACTGTGTGTATAGTGCAGTGTAGTACTGAGTGGAGTACTGTGTGTATAGTACCGTGTAGTACTGATTGGAGTACAGTGCCTGTACCGCCGTGTAGTACCGATTGGAGTACTGTGTGCATGCTGCCGTCTAGTACTGAGTGGAGTACAGTGCCTGTACTGCCGTGTAGTACTGGGTGGAGTACAGTGATTGTACTGCCGTGTAGTACCGAGTGGTGTACTGTGTGTATAGTGCCGTGTGGTACCGAGTGGAGTACCATGCCTGTACTGCCGTGTAGTACCGACTGGAGTACTGTGTGTATAGTGCCGTGTAGTACCGAGTGGAGTACAGTGCCTGTACTGCGTGTAGTACCGAGTGGAGTACAGTGACTGCACTGCGTGTAGTACCGAGTGGAGTACAGTGTGTATAGTACCGTCTAGTACCGAGTGGAGTACAGTGTGTATAGTGCCGTGCAGTACTGAGTGGAGTACAGTGCCTGTACTGCCGTGTAGTACCGAGTGGAGTACAGTGTGTATAGTGCCGTGTAGTACTGAGTGGAGTACAGTGACTCTAGTGCCGTGTAGTACTGAGTGGGGTACAGTTTTTGTACCGCCGTGTAGTACAGAGTGGGGGACTCTGTGTATACTGCCGTGTAGTACTGAGTATAGTACAGTGCCTGTACTGCCGTGTAGTACCGAGTGGATTACAGTGTTCATACTGCCGTGTAGTACTGAGTGGAGTACAGTACCTGTACTGCCGTGTAGTACTGAGTGGGGGACTGTGTGTATACTGCTGTGTAATACTGAGTGGAGTACAGTGCTTGTACTGCCGTGTAGTACCGAGTGGGGGACTGTGTGTATACTGCCGTGTAGTACTGAGTGGAGTACAGTGCCTGTACTGCCGTGTAGTACCGAGTGGGGGACGGTGTGTATATTGCCGTGTAGTACTGAGTGGAATACTGTGTGTATAGTGCAGTGTATTGCTGAGTGGAGTACAGTGCCTGTACTGCCGTGTAGTACCTAATGGAGTACCGTGTGTATAGTGCAGTGTAGTGCTGAGTGGAGTACAGTACCTGTCATGCCGTGTAGTACCGAGTGGGGGACTGTGTGTATACTGCCGTGTAGTATTGAGTGGAGTACAGTACCTGTACTGCCGAGTAGTCCCGAGTGGAGTACGGTGTGTATAGTGCAGTGTAGTGCTGAGTGGAGTATAGTACCTGTACCGCCGTGTAGTACCGAGTGGGGGACTGTGTGTATACTGCCGTGTAGTACTGAGTGGAGTACAGTCCCTGTGCTGCCGTGTAGTACCGAGTGGGGGACTGTGTGTATACTGCCGTGTAGTACTGAGTGGAGTACTGTGTGTATAGTGCCGTGTAGTACCGAGTGGAGTACAGTGCCTGTACTGCCGTGTAGTACTGAGTGGAGTACAGTGCCTGTACTGCCGTGTGGTCCCGAGTGGAGTACAGTGCCTGTACTGCCGTGTAGTTCTGATTGGAGTACAGTGCCTGTACTGCCGTGTAGTAGCGAGTGGAGTACAGTGCTTATACTGCCGTGTAGTACTGAGTGGGGTACAGTGCCTGTACTGCCGTGTAGTACCGAGTGGGGTACTGTGTGTATAGTGCCGTGTAGTACCGAGTGGATTACAGTGCCTGTACTGCCGTGTAGTCCCGAGTGGAGTACTGTGTGTATACTGCCGTGTAGTACCGAGTGGAGTACAGTGCCTGTACTGCCGTGTAGTACCGAGTGGAGTACTGTGTGTATAGTGCCGTCGAGTACCGAGTGGAGTACTGTGTGCATACTGCCGTGTAGTACTGAGTGGAGTACAGTGCCTGTACTGCCGTGTAGTACCGAGTGGAGGACTGTGTGTATAGTGCCGTGTAGTACCGAGTGGAGTACAATGCATGTACTGTCGTGTATTACCGAGTGGAGTACTGTGTGTATAGTGCGGTGTAATACCGAGTGGAGTAGAGTGCATGTACTGCCGTGTAGTACCGAGTGGAGTACTGTGTGTATAGTGCCGTGTAGTACCGAGTGGAGTAGAGTGCCTGTATTGCCGTGTAGTACCGAGTGGAGTACTGTGTGTATAGTGCCGTGTAGTACCGAGTGGAGTACTGTGTGCATGCTGCCGTGTAGTACTGAGTGGAGTACAGTACCTGTACTGCCGTGTAGTACCGAGTGGAGTACTGTGTGTATAGTGCCGTGTAGTACCGAGTGGAGTACAGTGCCTGTACTGCCGTGTAGTACTGAGTGGAGTAGAATGCTTGTACTGCCGTGTAGTCCCGAGTGGAGTACAGTGCCTGTACTGCCGTGTAGTAGTGAGTGGAGTACTGTGCCTGTACTGCCGTGTAGTACTGAGTGGAGTGCTGTGTGTATAGTGCCGTGTAGTACCGAGTGGAGTACAGTGTGTTGTACTGCCGTGTAGTACTGAGTGGAGTACAGTGCCTGTACTGCCCTGTAGTACTGAGTGGAGTACTGTGTGTATAGTGCCGTGTAGTACCGAGTGGAGTACAGTGCCTGTACTGCCGTGTAGTACTGAGTGGAGTAGAATGCTTGTACTGCCGTGTAGTCCCGAGTGGAGTACAGTGCCTGTACTGCCGTGTAGTAGTGAGTGGAGTACTGTGCCTGTACTGCCGTGTAGTACTAAGTGGAGTGCTGTGTGTATAGTGCCGTGTAGTACCGAGTGGAGTACAGTGCCTGTACTGCCGTGTAGTACTGCTTGGAGTACAGTGCCTGTACTGCCGTGTAGTACCGAGTGGAGTACTGTGTGTATAGTGCCGTGTAGTACCGAGTGGAGTACTGTGTGCATACTGCCGTGTAGTACCGAGTGGGGTACAGTGCCTGTACTGCCGTGTAGTACCGAGTGGAGTACAGTGCGTATAATGCCGTCTAGTACCGAGTGGAATACAGTGTGTATATTGCCGTGTAGTACTGAGTGGAGTGCAGTGCCTGTACTGCCGTGTAGTACCGAGTGGAGTAGAGTGCGTATAGTGCCGTCTAGCACCGAGTGGAGTACAGTGTGTATATTGCCGTGTAGTACTGAGTGGAGTACAGTGCCTGTACTGCCGTGTAGTACCGAGTGGAGTACAGTGTGTATAGTGCCGTGTAGTACCGAGTGGTGTACAGTGCCTGTACTGCCGTGTAGTACTGAGTCGAGTACAGTGCCTGTACTGCCGTGTAGTACCGAGTGGAGTACAGTGTGTATAGTGCCGTGTAGTACTGAGTGGAGTACAGTGCCTGTACAGCCGTGTAGCACTGAGTGAGGTACAGTGCCTGTACTGCCGTGTAGTACCGAGTGGGTGACTGTGTGTATACTGCCGTGTAGTACTGAGTATAGTACAGTGCCTGTACTGCCGTGTAGTACCGAGTGGAGTACTGTGTGCATACTGCCGTGTAGTACTGAGTGAGTACAGTACCTGTACTGCCGTGTAGTACCGAGTGGGGGACTCTATGTATACTGCCGTGTAGTACTGAGTGGAGTACAGTGCCTGTGCTGCCGTGTAGTACCGAGTGGGGGACTGTGTGTATTCTGCCGTGTACTACTGAGTGGAGTACAGTGCCTGTACTGCCGTGTAGTACAGAGTGGGGGACTGTGTGTATACTGCCGTGTAGTACTGAGTGGAGTACAGTGTGTATAGTGCAGTGTAGTGCTGAGTCGAGTACAGTGCCTGTACTGCCGTGTAGTACCGAGTGGATTACTGTGTGTATAGTGCAGTGTAGTGCTGAGTGGAGTACAGTACCTGTACTGCCGTGTAGTACTGAGTATAGTACAGTGCCTGTACTGCCGTGTAGTACCGAGTGGGGGACTGTGTGTATACTGCCGTGTAGTACTGAGTGGAGTACAGTGCCTGTACTGCCGTGTAGTCCCGAGTGGAGTGCTGTGTGTATAGTGCAGTGTAGTGCTGAGTGGAGTACAGTACCTGTACTGCCGTGTAGTACTGAGTATATTACAGTGCCTGTACTGCCGTGTAGTACCGAGTGGGGGACTGTGTGTATACTGCCGTGTAGTACTGAGTGGAGTACAGTCCCTGTACTGCCGAGTAGTCCCGAGTGGAGTAAAATGTGCATAGTGCAGTGTACTACTGAGTGGAGTACTGTGTCTATAGTGCAGTGTAGTACTGAGTGGAGTACAGAGCCTGTACTGCCATGTAGTACCGAGTGCGGGTTTGTGTGCATACTGCCGTGTAGTACTGAGTGGAGTACAGTGTGTATAGTGCAGAGTAGTACTGAGTGGAGTACAGTGCCTGTACTGCCGTGTAGTACCGAGTGGGGGTTTGTGAGCATACTGCCGTGTAGTACTGAGTGGAGTACTGTGTGTATACTGCTGTGTAGTACTGAGTGGAGTACAGTGTGTATAGTGCCGTGTAGTACCGAGTGGGGGTTTGTGTGCATACTGCCGTGTAGTGCTGAGTGGAGTACAGTGCCTGTACTGCCATGTTGTCCCGATTGGAGTACTGTGTGTATACTGCCGTGTAGTACCGAGTGGAGTACAGTGCCTGTACTGCCATGTAGTACCGAGTGGAGTACTGTGTGCATACTGCCGTGTAGTACTGAGTGGAGTACAGTGCCTATACTGCCGTGTAGTACCGAGTGGAGTACTGTGTGTATAGTGCCGTGTAGTACCGAGTGGAGTACTGTGTGCATACTGCCGTGTAGTACTGAGTGGAGTACAGTGCCTGTACTGCCGTGTAGTACCGAGTGGAGTACTGTGTGTATAGTGCCGTGTAGTACCGAGTTTAGTACAGTGCATGTACTGCCGTGTATTACCGAGTGGAGTACTGTGTGTATAGTGCGGTGTAGTACCGAGTGGAGTACAGTGCAAGTACTGCCTTGTAGTACCGAGTGGAGTACTGTGTGTATAGTGCCGTGAAGTACCGAGTGGAGTACAGTGCCTGTATTGCCGTGTAGTACCGAGTGGAGTAGTGTGTGTATAGTGCCGTGTAGTACCGATTGGAGTACTGTGTGCATACTGCCGTGTAGTACTGAGTGGAGTACATTACCTGTACTGCCGTGTAGTACCGAGTGGAGTACTGTGTGTATAGTGCCGTGTAGTACCGAGTGGAGTACAGTGCCTGTACTGCCGTGTAGTACTGAGTGGAGTAGAATGCTTGTACTGCCGTGTAGTCCCGAGTGGAGTACAGTGCCTGTACTGCCGTGTAGTAGTGAGTGGAGTACTGTGCCTGTACTGCCGTGTAGTACTGAGTGGAGTGCTGTGTGTATAGTGCCGTGTAGTACCGAGTGGAGTACAGTGTGTTGTACTGCCGTGTAGTACTGAGTGGAGTACAGTGCCTGTACTGCCCTGTAGTACTGAGTGGAGTACAGTGGCTGTACTGTCGTGTAGTCCCGAGTGGAGTAGAGTGCCTGTACTGCCGTGTAGTACTGAGTGGAGTACTTTTTGTATAGTGCCGTGTAGTACCGAGTGGAGTACAGTGCCTGTACTGCCGTGTAGTCCCGAGTGGAGTACAGTGCATGTACTGCCGTGTAGTACCGAGTGGAGTACTGTGTGCATACTGCCGTGGATTATCGAGTGGAGTACAGTGCCTGTACTGCCGTGTAGTACCGATTGGAGTACAGTGCCCGTACTGCCGTGTAGTACCGAGTGGAGTACTGTGTGCATACTGCCGTGTAGTACTGAGTGGAGTACAGTACCTGTACTGCCGTGTAGTACTGAGTGGAGTACAGTGCCTGTACTGCCGTGTAGTCCCGAGTGGAGTACAGTGCCTGTACTGCCGTGAAGTAGTGAGTGGAGTACTGTGCCTGTACTGCCGTGTAGTACTGAGTGGAGTACTGTGTGTATAGTGCCGTGTAGTACCGAGTGGAGTACAGTGCCTGTACTGCCGTGTAATACTGAGTGGAGTACAGTGCTTGTACTGCCGTGTAGTACCGAGTAGGGGACTGTGTGTATACTGCCGTGTAGTACTGAGTGGAGTACAGTGCCTGTACTGCCGTGTAGTACCGAGTGGTGGACTGTGTGTATACTGCCGTGTAGTACTGAGTGGAATACTGTGTGTATAGTGCAGTGTAGTGCTGAGTGGAGTACAGTGCCTGTACTGCCGTGTAGTACCGAGTGGAGTACCGTGTGTATAGTGCAGTGTAGTGCTGAGTGGAGTACAGTACCTGTCATGCCGTGTAGTACTGAGTACAGTACAGTGCCTGTACTGCCGTGTAGTACCGAGTGGGGGACTGTCTGTATACTGCCGTGTAGTATTGAGTGGAGTACAGTACCTGTACTGCCGAGTAGTCCCGAGTGGAGTACGGTGTGTATAGTGCAGTGTAGTATTGAGTGGAGTATAGTACCTGTACCGCCGTGTAGTACCGAGTGGGGGACTGTGTGTATACTGCCGTGTAGTACTGAGTGGAGTACAGTCCCTGTACTGCCGTGTAGTACCGAGTGGGGACTGTGTGTATACTGCCGTGTAGTACTCAGTGGAATACAGTGCCTGTACTGCCGTGTAGTCTCGAGTGGAGTAATGTGTGCATCCTGAAGTGTAGTACTGATTGGAGTACAGTCCCTGTACTGCGGAGTATTCCCGAGTGGAGTACTCTGTGTATAGTGCCGTGTAGTACCGAGTGGAGTACGGTGCATGTACTGCCGTGTAGTACCGAGTGGAGTACTGAGTGTATAGTGCGGTGTAGTACCGTGTGGAGTACAGTGCATGTACTGCCGTGTAGTACCGAGTGGAGTACTGTGTGTATAGTGCCGTGTAGTACCGAGTGGAGTACAGTGCCTGTACTGCCGTGTAGTACTGAGTGGAGTACAGTGCCTGTATTGCCGTGTAGCAAAGAGTGGAGTACTGTGTGTACAGTGCCGTGTAGTACCGAGTGGAGTACTGTGTGCATACTGCCGTGTAGTACTGAGTGGAATATAGTACCTGTACTGCCGTGTAGTACCGAGTGGAGTACTGTGTGTATAGTGCCGTGTAGTACCGAGTGGAGTGCAGTGCCTGCACTGCCGTGTAGGACTGAGTAGACTACAATGCCCGTACTGCCCTGTAGTACTGAGTGGAGTACAGTGTGTATAGTGCCGTGTAGTACCGAGTGGAGTACAGTGCCTGTACTGCCGTGTAGTACCGAGTGGAGTACAGTGCCTGTACTGCCGTGTAGTACCGAGTGGAGTACAGTGCCTGTACTGCCGTGTAGTCCCGAGTGGAGTACAGTGCCTGTACTGCCGTGTAGTTCTGATTGGAGTACAGTGCCTGTACTGCCGTGTAGTAGCGAGTGGAGTACAGTGCTTATACTGCCGTGTAGTACTGAGTGGGGTACAGTGCCTGTACTGCCGTGTAGTACCGAGTGGGGTACTGTGTGTATAGTGCCGTGTAGTACCGAGTGGATTACAGTGCCTGTACTGCCGTGTAGTCCCGAGTGGAGTACTGTGTGAATAGTGCCGTGTAGTACCGAGTGGAGTACAGTGCCTGTACTGCCGTGTAGTACCGAGTGGAGTACAGTGTGTATAGTGCCGTCTAGTACCGAGTGGAGTACAGTTTGTATAGTGCCGTGTAGTACTGAGTGGAGTACAGTGCCTGTACTGCCGTGTAGTACCGAGTGGAGTACAGTGTGTATAGTGCCGAGTTGTACCGAGTGGAGTACAGTGCCTGTACTGCCGTGTAGTACTGAGTGGAGTACATTGCCTGTACTGCCGTGTAGTACCGAGTGGGGGAATGTGTGTATACTGCCGTGTAGTACTGAGTATAGTACAGTGCCTGTACTGCCGTGTAGTACCGAGTGGAGTACTGTGTGCATATTGCCGTGTAGTACTGAGTGGAGTACAGTACCTGTACTGCCGTGTAGTACCGGGTGGGGGACTAAGTGTATACTGCCGTGTAGTACTGAGTGGAGTACAGTGCCTGTACTGTCGCGTAGTACCGAGTGGGGGACTGTGTGTATACTGCCGTTTAGTACTGAGTGGAGTACAGTGCCTGTACTGCCGTGTAGAACCGAGTGGGGGACTGTGTGTATACTGCCGTGTAGTACTGAGTGGAGTACTGTGTGTATAGTGCAGTGTAGTGCTGAGTGGAGTACAGTGCCTGTACTGCCGTGTAGTACCGATTGGAGTACTGTGTGTATAGTGCAGTGTAGTGCTGAGTGGAGTACAGTACCTGTACTGCCGTGTAGTATTGAGTATAGTACAGTGCTTGTACTGCCGTGTAGTACCGAGTGGGGGACTGTGTGTATACTACCGTGTAGTACTGAGTGGAGTACAGTGCCTGTACTGCCGTGTAGTCCCGAATGGAGTACTGTGTGTATAGTGCAGTGTAGTACCGAGTGGAGTACAGTGCCTGTACTGCCGTGTAGTACTGAGTGGAGTACAGTGTGTTTAGTGCCGTGTAGTACCGAGTGGGGGACTGTGTGCATACTGCCGTGTAGTACTCAGTGGAGTACAGTGCCTGTACTGCCATGTAGTCCCGAGTGGAGTACAGTGCCTGTACTGCCGTGTAGTACCGAGTGGAGTACTGTGTGTATAGTGCCGTCGAGTACCGAGTGGAGTACTGTGTGCATACTGCCGTGTAGTACTGAGTGGAGTACAGTGCCTGTACTGCCGTGTAGTACCGAGTGGAGGACTGTGTGTATAGTGCCGTGTAGTACCGAGTGGAGTACAATGCATGTACTGTCGTGTATTACCGAGTGGAGTACTGTGTGTATAGTGCGGTGTAGTACCGAGTGGAGTAGAGTGCATGTACTGCCGTGTAGTACTGAGTGGAGTACAGTGCCTGTACTGCCGTGTAGTCCCGAGTGGAGTACTGTGTGTATAGTGCCGTGTAGTACCGAAAGGAGTACAGTGCCTGTATTGCCGTGTAGTGCTGAGTGGACTACAGTGCTTGTACTGCCGTGTAGTCCCGAGTGGAGTACTGTGTGCATACTGCCGTGTAGTACTGAGTGGAGTACAGTGCCTGTACTGCCGTGTAGTACCGAGTGGAGTACTGTGTGTATAGTGCCGTGTAGTACCGAGTGGAGTACAGTGCCTGCACTGCCGTGTAGTACTGAGTGGAGTACAGTGCCTGTACTGCCGTGTAGTACTGAGTGGAGTACAGTGCCTGTACTGCCGTGTAGTACCGAGTGGAGTAATGTGTGCATACTGCCGTGTAGTACTGAGTGGAGTACAGTGCCTGTACTGCCGTGTAGTACCGAGTGGAGTACTGTGTGTATAGTGCCGTGTAGTACCGAGTGGAGTACAGTGCCTGCACTGCCGTGTAGTACTGAGTGGAGTACAGTGCCTGTACTGCCGTGTAGTACTGAGTGGAGTACAGTGCCTGTACTGCCGTGTAGTACTGAGTGGAGTACAGTGCCTGTACTGCCGTGTAGTCCCGAGTGGAGTACTGTGTGTATAGTGCCGTGTAGTACTGAGTGGGGTACAGTTTTTGTACTGCCGTGTAGTACAGAGTGGGGGACTCTGTGTATACTGCCGTGTAGTACTGAGTATAGTACAGTGCCTGTACTGCCGTGTAGTTCCGAGTGGATTACAGTGTTCATACTGCCGTGTAGTACTGAGTGGAGTACAGTACCTGTACTGCCGTGTAGTACTGAGTGGGGGACTGTGTGTATAGTGCCGTGTAGTACCGAAAGGAGTACAGTGCCTGTATTGCCGTGTAGTGCTGAGTGGACTACAGTGCCTGTACTGCCGTGTAGTCCCGAATGGAGTTCTGTGTGTATAGTGCCGTGTAGTACTGAGTGGGGTACAGTTTTTGTACTGCCGTGTAGTACAGAGTGGGGGACTCTGTGTATACTGCCGTGTAGTACTGAGTATAGTACAGTGCCTGTACTGCCGTGTAGTTCCGAGTGGATTACAGTGTTCATACTGCCGTGTAGTACTGAGTGGAGTACAGTACCTGTACTGCCGTGTAGTACTGAGTGGGGGACTGTGTGTATACTGCTGTGTAATACTGAGTGGAGTACAGTGCTTGTACTGCCGTGTAGTACCGAGTGGGGGACTGTGTGTATAATGCCGTGTAGTCCCGAGCGGAGTACAATGCCTGTACTGCCGTGTAGTACTGAGTGGAGTACTGTGTGTATAGTGCCGTGTAGTACCGAGTGGAGTACTGTGCCTGTACTGCCGTGTAGTACTGAGTGGAGTACAGTGCCTGTACTGCCGTGTAGTCCCGAGTGGAGTACAGTGCTTGTTCTGCCGTGTAGTACTGATTGGAGTACAGTGCTTGTACTGCCGTGTAGTACCGAGTGGAGTACAGTGCTTGTACTGCCGTGTAGTACTGAGTGAAGTACAATGCCTGTACTGCCGTGTAGTGCCGAGTGGAGTACTGTGTGTATAGTGCAGTGTAGTACTGAGTGGAGTACAGTGCATGTACTGCCGTGTAGTACCGTGTGGAGTACAGTGCCTGTACTGCCGTGTAGTCCCGTGTGGAGTACTGTGTGCATACTGTCGTGTAGTACTGAGTGGAGTACAGTGCCTGTACTGCCGTGAAATACCGAGTGGAGTACAGTGCCTGTACTGCCGTGTAGTCCCGAGTGGAGTACTGTGTGTATAGTGCAGTGTAGTACTGAGTGGAGTACTGTGTGTAGAGTACCGTGTAGTACTGAGTGGAGTACAGTGCATGTACTGCCGTGTAGTAGTGAGTGGAGTACTGTGCCTGTAATGCCGTGTAGTACTGAGTGGAGTACTGTGTGTATAGTGCCGTGTAGTACCGGGTGGAGTACTGTGTGTATAGTGCAGTGTAGTACTGAGTGGAGTACTGTGTGTATAGTACCGTGTAGTACTGAGTGGAGTACAGTGCTTGTACTGCCGTGTAGTACTGAGTGAAGTACAATGCCTGTACTGCCGTGTAGTCCCGAGTGGAGTACTGTGTGTATAGTGCAGTGTAGTACTGAGTGGAGTACTGTGTGTATAGTACCGTGTAGTACTGAGTGGAGTACAGTGCATGTACTGCCGTGTAGTAGTGAGTGGAGTACTGTGCCTGTAATGCCGTGTAGTACTGAGTGGAGTACTGTGTGTATAGTGCCTTGTAGTACCGAGTGGAGTACAGTGCCCGTATTGCCGTGTAGCAAAGAGTGGAGTACTGTGTGTACAGTGCCGTGTAGTACCGATTGGAGTACTGTGTGCATACTGCCGTGTAGTACCGAGTGGAGTACAGTGCATGTACTGCCGTGTAGTAGTGAGTGGAGTACTGTGCCTGTAATGCCGTGTAGTACTGAGTGGAGTACTGTGTGTATAGTGCCGTGTAGTACCGGGTGGAGTACATTTGGTGTACTGCCGTGTAGTACTGAGTGGGGTACAGTGCCTGTACTGCCGTGTAGTACTGAGTAAAGTACACAGCCTGTACTGCCGTGGAGTCCCGAGTGGAGTACACTGCTGTACTGCCGTGTAGTACTGATTGGAGTACTGTCTGTATAGTGCCGTGTAGTAACGAGTGGAGTACAGTGCCTGTACTGGCGTGTAGTACTGAGTGGAGTACAGTGCCTGTACCGCTGTGTAGTACTGAGTGGAGTACAGTGCCTGTACTGCCGTGTAGTACTGATTGGAGTACAGTGCCTGTACTGCCGTGTAGTACTGAGTGGAGTACAGTGCCTGTACTGCCGTGTAGTACTGGGTGGAGTACAGTGCCTGTACTGCCGTGTAGTCCCGAGTGGAGTACAGTGCATGTACTGCCGTGTAGTACCGAGTGGAGTACTGTGTGCATACTGCCGTGGAGTACTGAGTGGAGTACAGTGCCTGTACTGCCGTGTAGTCCCGAGTGGAGTACAGTGCCTGTACTGCCGTGTAGTAGTGAGTGGAGTACTGTGCCTGTACTGCCGTGTAGTACTGAGTGGAGTACTGTGTGTATAGTGCCGTGTAGTACCGAGTGGAGTACAGTGCCTGTACTGCCGTGTAGTACCGAGTGGGGGACGGTGTGTATACTGCCGTGTAGTGCTAAGTGGAGTACAGTGCCTGTACTCCGTGTAGTAGTGAGTGGGGTACAGTGCCTGTACTGCCGTGTAGTCCCGAGTGGAGTACAGTGCCTGTACTGCCGTGTAGTAGTGAGTGGAGTACAGTGCCTGTACTACCGTGTAGTACTGAGTGGGGTACAGTGCCTGTACTGCCGTGTAGTCCCGAGTGGAGTACAGTGCCTGTACTGCCGTGTAGTACTGAGTGGAGTACAGTGCCTGTACTGCCGTGTAGTACTAAGTGGAGTACAGTGACTGTACTGCCGCGTAGTCCCGAGTGGAGTACAGTGCCTGTACTGCCGTGTAGTACTGAGTGGAGTACAGTGCCTGTACTGCAGTGTAGTCCCGAATGGAGTACTGTGTGTATAGTGCCGTGTAGTACCGAAAGGAGTACAGTGCCTGTACTGCCGTGTAGTACTGAGTGGAGTACTGTGTGTATAGTTCAGTGTAGTGCTGAGTGGAGTACAGTGCCTGTACTGCCGTGTAGTCCCGAATGGAGTACTGTCTGTATAGTGCAGTGTAGTACCGAGTGGAGTACAGTGCCTGTACTGCCGTGTAGTACTGAGTGGAGTACAGTGTGTTTAGTGCCGTGTAGTACCGAGTGGGGGACTGTGTGCATACTGCCGTGTAGTACTGAGTGGAGTACAGTGCCTGTACTGCCATGTAGTCCCGAGTGGAGTACTGTGTGTATACTGCCGTGTAGTACCGAGTGGAGTACAGTGCCTGTACTGCCGTGTAGTACCGAGTTGAGTACTGAGTGTATAGTGCCGTGTAGTACCGAGTGGAGTACTGTGTGCATACTGCCGTGTAGTACTGAGTGGAGTACAGTGCCTGTACTGCCGTGTAGTACCGAGTGGAGGACTGTGTGTATAGTGCCGTGTAGTACCGAGTGGAGTACAATGCATGTACAGTCGTGTATTACCGAGTGGAGCACTGTGTGTATAGTGCGGTGTAGTACCGAGTGGAGTAGAGTGCATGTACTGCCGTGTAGTACCGAGTGGAGTACTGTGTGTATAGTGCCGTGTAGTACCGAATGGAGTACTGTGTGCATACTGCCGTGTAGTACTGAGTGGAGTACAGTGCCTGTATTGCCGTGTAGTACCGAGTGGAGTACTGTGTGTATAGTGCCGTGTAGTACCGAGTGGAGTACTGTGTGCATGTTGCCGTGTAGTACTGAGTGGAGTACAGTACCTCTAGTGCCGTGTAGTACCGAGTGGAGTACTGTGTGTATAGTGCCGTGTAGTACCGAGTGGAGTACAGTGTGTATAGTGCCGTGTAGTACTGAGTGGAGTACAGTGCCTGTACAGCCGTGTAGCACTGAGTGAGGTACAGTGCCTGTACTGCCGTGTAGTACCGAGTGGGTGACTGTGTGTATACTGCCGTGTAGTACTGAGTAGAGTACAGTGCCTGTACTGCCGTGTAGTACCGAGTGGAGTACTGTGTGCATACTGCCGTGTAGTACTGAGTGAGTACAGTACCTGTACTGCCGTGTAGTACCGAGTGGGGGACTCTATGTATACTGCCGTGTAGTACTGAGTGGAGTACAGTGCCTGTGCTGCCGTGTAGTACCGAGTGGGGGACTGTGTGTATTCTGCCGTGTACTACTGAGTGGAGTACAGTGCCTGTACTGCCGTGTAGTACAAAGTGGGGGACTGTGTGTATACTGCCGTGTAGTACTGAGTGGAGTACAGTGTGTATAGTGCAGTGTAGTGCTGAGTCGAGTACAGTGCCTGTACTGCCGTGTATTACCGAGTGGATTACTGTGTGTATAGTGCAGTGTAGTGCTGAATGGAGTACAGTACCTGTACTGCCGTGTAGTACTGAGTATAGTACAGTGCCTGTACTGCCGTGTAGTACCGATTGGAGTACAGTGCCTGTACTGCCGTGTAGTACCGAGTGGAGTACTGTCTGCATACTGCCGTGTAGTACTGAGTGGAGTACAGTACCTGTACTGCCGTGTAGTACCCAGTGGAGTACTGTGTGTATAGTGCCGTGTAGTACCGAATGGAGTACAGTGCCTGTACTGCCGTGTAGTACTGAGTGGAGTACAGTGCCTGTACTGCCGTGTAGTCCCGAGTGGAGTACAGTGCCTGTACTGCCGTGTAGTAGTGAGTGGAGTACTGTGCCTGTACTGCCGTGTAGTACTGAGTGGAGTACTGTGGGTATAGTGCCGTGTAGTACCGAGTGGAGTACAGTGCCTGTACCGCCGTGTAGTACCGAGTGGGGGACTGTGTGTATACTGCCGTGTAGTACTGAGTGGAGTACAGTGCCTGTACTGCCGTGTAGTAGTGAGTGGGGTACAGTGCCTGTACTGCCGTGTAGTCCCGAGTGGAGTACAGTGCCTGTACTGCCGTGTAGTAGTGAGTGGAGTACAGTGCCTGTACTGCCGTGTAGTACTGAGTGGGGTACAGTGCCTGTACTGCCGTGTAGTCCCGAGTGGAGTACAGTGCCTGTACTGCCGTGTAGTACTGAGTGGAATACTGTATGTATAGTGCCGTGTAGTACCGAGTGGAGTACAGTGCCTGTACTGCCGTCTAGTACTGAGTGGAGCACAGTGCCTGTACTGCCGTGTAGTCCCGAGTGGAGTACAATGCCTGTACTGCCGTGTAGTACTGAGTGGAGTACTGTGTGTATAGTGCCGTGTAGTACCGAGTGGAGTACTGTGCCTGTACTGCCGTGTAGTACTGAGTGGAGTACAGTGCCTGTACTGCCGTGTAGTCCCGAGTGGAGTACAGTGCTTGTTCTGCCGTGTAGTACTGATTGGAGTACAGTGCTTGTACTGCCGTGTAGTACCGAGTGGAGTACAGTGCTTGTACTGCCGTGTAGTACTGAGTGAAGTACAATGCCTGTACTGCCGTGTAGTGCCGAGTGGAGTACTGTGTGTATAGTGCAGTGTATTACTGAGTGGAGTACAGTGCATGTACTGCCGTGTAGTACCGTGTGGAGTACAGTGCCTGTACTGCCGTGTAGTCCCGTGTGGAGTACTGTGTGCATACTGCCGTGTAGTACTGAGTGGAGTACAGTGCCTGTACTGCCGTGTAGTACCGAGTGGAGTACAGTGCCTGTACTGCCGTGTAGTCCCGAGTGGAGTACTGTGTGTATAGTGCAGTGTAGTACTGAGTGGAGTACTGTGTGTATAGTACCGTGTAGTACTGATTGGAGTACAGTGCCTGTACCGCCGTGTAGTACCGATTGGAGTACTGTGTGCATGCTGCCGTCTAGTACTGAGTGGAGTACAGTGCCTGTACTGCCGTGTAGTACTGGGTGGAGTACAGTGATTGTACTGCCGTGTAGTACCGAGTGGTGTACTGTGTGTATAGTGCCGTGTGGTACCGAGTGGAGTACCATGCCTGTACTGCCGTGTAGTACCGACTGGAGTACTGTGTGTATAGTGCCGTGTAGTACCGAGTGGAGTACAGTGCCTGTACTGCGTGTAGTACCGAGTGGAGTACAGTGACTGCACTGCGTGTAGTACCGAGTGGAGTACAGTGTGTATAGTACCGTCTAGTACCGAGTGGAGTACAGTGTGTATAGTGCCGTGCAGTACTGAGTGGAGTACAGTGCCTGTACTGCCGTGTAGTACCGAGTGGAGTACAGTGTGTATAGTGCCGTGTAGTACTGAGTGGAGTACAGTGACTCTAGTGCCGTGTAGTACTGAGTGGGGTACAGTTTTTGTACCGCCGTGTAGTACAGAGTGGGGGACTCTGTGTATACTGCCGTGTAGTACTGAGTATAGTACAGTGCCTGTACTGCCGTGTAGTACCGAGTGGATTACAGTGTTCATACTGCCGTGTAGTACTGAGTGGAGTACAGTACCTGTACTGCCGTGTAGTACTGAGTGGGGGACTGTGTGTATACTGCTGTGTAATACTGAGTGGAGTACAGTGCTTGTACTGCCGTGTAGTACCGAGTGGGGGACTGTGTGTATACTGCCGTGTAGTACTGAGTGGAGTACAGTGCCTGTACTGCCGTGTAGTACCGAGTGGGGGACGGTGTGTATATTGCCGTGTAGTACTGAGTGGAATACTGTGTGTATAGTGCAGTGTATTGCTGAGTGGAGTACAGTGCCTGTACTGCCGTGTAGTACCTAATGGAGTACCGTGTGTATAGTGCAGTGTAGTGCTGAGTGGAGTACAGTACCTGTCATGCCGTGTAGTACCGAGTGGGGGACTGTGTGTATACTGCCGTGTAGTATTGAGTGGAGTACAGTACCTGTACTGCCGAGTAGCCCCGAGTGGAGTACGGTGTGTATAGTGCAGTGTAGTGCTGAGTGGAGTATAGTACCTGTACCGCCGTGTAGTACCGAGTGGGGGACTGTGTGTATACTGCCGTGTAGTACTGAGTGGAGTACAGTCCCTGTGCTGCCGTGTAGTACCGAGTGGGGGACTGTGTGTATACTGCCGTGTAGTACTGAGTGGAGTACAGTGCCTGTACTGCCGTGTAGTCTCGAGTGGAGTACTGTGTGTATACTGCCGTGTAGTACCGAGTGGAGTACAGTGCCTGTACTGCCGTGTAGTACCGAGTGGTGTACTGTGTGCATAGTACCGTGTAGTACCGAGTGGAGTACTGTGTGTATAGTGCCGTGTAGTACCGAGTGGAGTACAGTGCCTGTACTGCCGTGTAGTACTGAGTGGAGTACAGTGCCTGTACTGCCGTGTAGTCCCGAGTGGAGTACAGTGCCTGTACTGCCGTGTAGTTCTGATTGGAGTACAGTGCCTGTACTGCCGTGTAGTAGCGAGTGGAGTACAGTGCTTATACTGCCGTGTAGTACTGAGTGGGGTACAGTGCCTGTACTGCCGTGTAGTACCGAGTGGGGTACTGTGTGTATAGTGCCGTGTAGTACCGAGTGGATTACAGTGCCTGTACTGCCGTGTAGTCCCGAGTGGAGTACTGTGTGTATACTGCCGTGTAGTACCGAGTGGAGTACAGTGCCTGTACTGCCGTGTAGTACCGAGTGGAGTACTGTGTGTATAGTGCCGTCGAGTACCGAGTGGAGTACTGTGTGCATACTGCCGTGTAGTACTGAGTGGAGTACAGTGCCTGTACTGCCGTGTAGTACCGAGTGGAGGACTGTGTGTATAGTGCCGTGTAGTACCGAGTGGAGTACAATGCATGTACTGTCGTGTATTACCGAGTGGAGTACTGTGTGTATAGTGCGGTGTAATACCGAGTGGAGTAGAGTGCATGTACTGCCGTGTAGTACCGAGTGGAGTACTGTGTGTATAGTGCCGTGTAGTACCGAGTGGAGTAGAGTGCCTGTATTGCCGTGTAGTACCGAGTGGAGTACTGTGTGTATAGTGCCGTGTAGTACCGAGTGGAGTACTGTGTGCATGCTGCCGTGTAGTACTGAGTGGAGTACAGTACCTGTACTGCCGTGTAGTACCGAGTGGAGTACTGTGTGTATAGTGCCGTGTAGTACCGAGTGGAGTACAGTGCCTGTACTGCCGTGTAGTACTGAGTGGAGTAGAATGCTTGTACTGCCGTGTAGTCCCGAGTGGAGTACAGTGCCTGTACTGCCGTGTAGTAGTGAGTGGAGTACTGTGCCTGTACTGCCGTGTAGTACTGAGTGGAGTGCTGTGTGTATAGTGCCGTGTAGTACCGAGTGGAGTACAGTGTGTTGTACTGCCGTGTAGTACTGAGTGGAGTACAGTGCCTGTACTGCCCTGTAGTACTGAGTGGAGTACTGTGTGTATAGTGCCGTGTAGTACCGAGTGGAGTACAGTGCCTGTACTGCCGTGTAGTACTGAGTGGAGTAGAATGCTTGTACTGCCGTGTAGTCCCGAGTGGAGTACAGTGCCTGTACTGCCGTGTAGTAGTGAGTGGAGTACTGTGCCTGTACTGCCGTGTAGTACTAAGTGGAGTGCTGTGTGTATAGTGCCGTGTAGTACCGAGTGGAGTACAGTGCCTGTACTGCCGTGTAGTACTGCTTGGAGTACAGTGCCTGTACTGCCGTGTAGTACCGAGTGGAGTACTGTGTGTATAGTGCCGTGTAGTACCGAGTGGAGTACTGTGTGCATACTGCCGTGTAGTACCGAGTGGGGTACAGTGCCTGTACTGCCGTGTAGTACCGAGTGGAGTACAGTGCGTATAATGCCGTCTAGTACCGAGTGGAATACAGTGTGTATATTGCCGTGTAGTACTGAGTGGAGTGCAGTGCCTGTACTGCCGTGTAGTACCGAGTGGAGTACAGTGCGTATAGTGCCGTCTAGCACCGAGTGGAGTACAGTGTGTGTATTGCCGTGTAGTACTGAGTGGAGTACAGTGCCTGTACTGCCGTGTAGTACCGAGTGGAGTACAGTGTGTATAGTGCCGTGTAGTACCGAGTGGTGTACAGTGCCTGTACTGCCGTGTAGTACTGAGTCGAGTACAGTGCCTGTACTGCCGTGTAGTACCGAGTGGAGTACAGTGTGTATAGTGCCGTGTAGTACTGAGTGGAGTACAGTGCCTGTACAGCCGTGTAGCACTGAGTGAGGTACAGTGCCTGTACTGCCGTGTAGTACCGAGTGGGTGACTGTGTGTATACTGCCGTGTAGTACTGAGTATAGTACAGTGCCTGTACTGCCGTGTAGTACCGAGTGGAGTACTGTGTGCATACTGCCGTGTAGTACTGAGTGAGTACAGTACCTGTACTGCCGTGTAGTACCGAGTGGGGGACTCTATGTATACTGCCGTGTAGTACTGAGTGGAGTACAGTGCCTGTGCTGCCGTGTAGTACCGAGTGGGGGACTGTGTGTATTCTGCCGTGTACTACTGAGTGGAGTACAGTGCCTGTACTGCCGTGTAGTACAGAGTGGGGGACTGTGTGTATACTGCCGTGTAGTACTGAGTGGAGTACAGTGTGTATAGTGCAGTGTAGTGCTGAGTCGAGTACAGTGCCTGTACTGCCGTGTAGTACCGAGTGGATTACTGTGTGTATAGTGCAGTGTAGTGCTGAGTGGAGTACAGTACCTGTACTGCCGTGTAGTACTGAGTATAGTACAGTGCCTGTACTGCCGTGTAGTACCGAGTGGGGGACTGTGTGTATACTGCCGTGTAGCACTGAGTGGAGTACAGTGCCTGTACTGCCGTGTAGTCCCGAGTGGAGTGCTGTGTGTATAGTGCAGTGTAGTGCTGAGTGGAGTACAGTACCTGTACTGCCGTGTAGTACTGAGTATAGTACAGTGCCTGTACTGCCGTGTAGTACCGAGTGGGGGACTGTGTGTATACTGCCGTGTAGTACTGAGTGGAGTACAGTCCCTGTACTGCCGAGTAGTCCCGAGTGGAGTAAAATGTGCATAGTGCAGTGTACTACTGAGTGGAGTACTGTGTCTATAGTGCAGTGTAGTACTGAGTGGAGTACAGAGCCTGTACTGCCATGTAGTACCGAGTGCGGGTTTGTGTGCATACTGCCGTGTAGTACTGAGTGGAGTACAGTGTGTATAGTGCAGAGTAGTACTGAGTGGAGTACAGTGCCTGTACTGCCGTGTAGTACCGAGTGGGGGATTGTGAGCATACTGCCGTGTAGTACTGAGTGGAGTACTGTGTGTATACTGCTGTGTAGTACTGAGTGGAGTACAGTGTGTATAGTGCCGTGTAGTACCGAGTGGGGGTTTGTGTGCATACTGCCGTGTAGTGCTGAGTGGAGTACAGTGCCTGTACTGCCATGTTGTCCCGATTGGAGTACTGTGTGTATACTGCCGTGTAGTACCGAGTGGAGTACAGTGCATGTACTGCCATGTAGTACCGAGTGGAGTACTGTGTGCATACTGCCGTGTAGTACTGAGTGGAGTACAGTGCCTATACTGCCGTGTAGTACCGAGTGGAGTACTGTGTGTATAGTGCCGTGTAGTACCGAGTGGAGTACTGTGTGCATACTGCCGTGTAGTACTGAGTGGAGTACAGTGCCTGTACTGCCGTGTAGTACCGAGTGGAGTACTGTGTGTATAGTGCCGTGTAGTACCGAGTTTAGTACAGTGCATGTACTGCCGTGTATTACCGAGTGGAGTACTGTGTGTATAGTGCGGTGTAGTACCGAGTGGAGTACAGTGCAAGTACTGCCTTGTAGTACCGAGTGGAGTACTGTGTGTATAGTGCCGTGAAGTACCGAGTGGAGTACAGTGCCTGTATTGCCGTGTAGTACCGAGTGGAGTAGTGTGTGTATAGTGCCGTGTAGTACCGATTGGAGTACTGTGTGCATACTGCCGTGTAGTACTGAGTGGAGTACATTACCTGTACTGCCGTGTAGTACCGAGTGGAGTACTGTGTGTATAGTACCGTGTAGTACCGAGTGGAGTACAGTGCCTGTACTGCCGTGTAGTACTGAGTGGAGTAGAATGCTTGTACTGCCGTGTAGTCCCGAGTGGAGTACAGTGCCTGTACTGCCGTGTAGTAGTGAGTGGAGTACTGTGCCTGTACTGCCGTGTAGTACTGAGTGGAGTGCTGTGTGTATAGTGCCGTGTAGTACCGAGTGGAGTACAGTGTGTTGTACTGCCGTGTAGTACTGAGTGGAGTACAGTGCCTGTACTGCCCTGTAGTACTGAGTGGAGTACAGTGGCTGTACTGTCGTGTAGTCCCGAGTGGAGTAGAGTGCCTGTACTGCCGTGTAGTACTGAGTGGAGTACTTTTTGTATAGTGCCGTGTAGTACCGAGTGGAGTACAGTGCCTGTACTGCCGTGTAGTCCCGAGTGGAGTACAGTGCATGTACTGCCGTGTAGTACCGAGTGGAGTACTGTGTGCATACTGCCGTGGATTATCGAGTGGAGTACAGTGCCTGTACTGCCGTGTAGTACCGATTGGAGTACAGTGCCCGTACTGCCGTGTAGTACCGAGTGGAGTACTGTGTGCATACTGCCGTGTAGTACTGAGTGGAGTACAGTACCTGTACTGCCGTGTAGTACTGAGTGGAGTACAGTGCCTGTACTGCCGTGTAGTCCCGAGTGGAGTACAGTGCCTGTACTGCCGTGTAGTAGTGAGTGGAGTACTGTGCCTGTACTGCCGTGTAGTACTGAGTGGAGTACTGTGTGTATAGTGCCGTGTAGTACCGAGTGGAGTACAGTGCCTGTACTGCCGTGTAATACTGAGTGGAGTACAGTGCTTGTACTGCCGTGTAGTACCGAGTAGGGGACTGTGTGTATACTGCCGTGTAGTACTGAGTGGAGTACAGTGCCTGTACTGCCGTGTAGTACCGAGTGGTGGACTGTGTGTATACTGCCGTGTAGTACTGAGTGGAATACTGTGTGTATAGTGCAGTGTAGTGCTGAGTGGAGTACAGTGCCTGTACTGCCGTGTAGTACCGAGTGGAGTACCGTGTGTATAGTGCAGTGTAGTGCTGAGTGGAGTACAGTACCTGTCATGCCGTGTAGTACTGAGTACAGTACAGTGCCTGTACTGCCGTGTAGTACCGAGTGGGGGACTGTCTGTATACTGCCGTGTAGTATTGAGTGGAGTACAGTACCTGTACTGCCGAGTAGTCCCGAGTGGAGTATGGTGTGTATAGTGCAGTGTAGTATTGAGTGGAGTATAGTACCTGTACCGCCGTGTAGTACCGAGTGGGGGACTGTGTGTATACTGCCGTGTAGTACTGAGTGGAGTACAGTCCCTGTACTGCCGTGTAGTACCGAGTGGGGACTGTGTGTATACTGCCGTGTAGTACTGAGTGGAATACAGTGCCTGTACTGCCGTGTAGTCTCGAGTGGAGTAATGTGTGCATCCTGCCGTGTAGTACTGATTGGAGTACAGTCCCTGTACTGCGGAGTATTCCCGAGTGGAGTACTCTGTGTATAGTGCCGTGTAGTACCGAGTGGAGTACGGTGCATGTACTGCCGTGTAGTACCGAGTGGAGTACTGAGTGTATAGTGCGGTGTAGTACCGTGTGGAGTACAGTGCATGTACTGCCGTGTAGTACCGAGTGGAGTACTGTGTGTATAGTGCCGTGTAGTACCGAGTGGAGTACAGTGCCTGTACTGCCGTGTAGTACTGAGTGGAGTACAGTGCCTGTATTGCCGTGTAGCAAAGAGTGGAGTACTGTGTGTACAGTGCCGTGTAGTACCGAGTGGAGTACTGTGTGCATACTGCCGTGTAGTACTGAGTGGAATATAGTACCTGTACTGCCGTGTAGTACCGAGTGGAGTACTGTGTGTATAGTGCCGTGTAGTACCGAGTGGAGTGCAGTGCCTGCACTGCCGTGTAGGACTGAGTAGACTACAGTGCCCGTACTGCCCTGTAGTACTGAGTGGAGTACTGTGTGTATAGTGCCGTGTAGTACCGAGTGGAGTACAGTGCCTGTACTGCCGTGTAGTACCGAGTGGAGTACAGTGCCTGTACTGCCGTGTAGTACCGAGTGGAGTACAGTGCCTGTACTGCCGTGTAGTCCCGAGTGGAGTACAGTGCCTGTACTGCCGTGTAGTTCTGATTGGAGTACAGTGCCTGTACTGCCGTGTAGTAGCGAGTGGAGTACAGTGCTTATACTGCCGTGTAGTACTGAGTGGGGTACAGTGCCTGTACTGCCGTGTAGTACCGAGTGGGGTACTGTGTGTCTAGTGCCGTGTAGTACCGAGTGGATTACAGTGCCTGTACTGCCGTGTAGTCCCGAGTGGAGTACTGTGTGAATAGCGCCGTGTAGTACCGAGTGGAGTACAGTGCCTGTACTGCCGTGTAGTACCGAGTGGAGTACAGTGTGTATAGTGCCGTCTAGTACCGAGTGGAGTACAGTTTGTATAGTGCCGTGTAGTACTGAGTGGAGTACAGTGCCTGTACTGCCGTGTAGTACCGAGTGGAGTACAGTGTGTATAGTGCCGAGTTGTACCGAGTGGAGTACAGTGCCTGTACTGCCGTGTAGTACTGAGTGGAGTACATTGCCTGTACTGCCGTGTAGTACCGAGTGGGGGAATGTGTGTATACTGCCGTGTAGTACTGAGTATAGTACAGTGCCTGTACTGCCGTGTAGTACGGAGTGGAGTACTGTGTGCATATTGCCGTGTAGTACTGAGTGGAGTACAGTACCTGTACTGCCGTGTAGTACCGGGTGGGGGACTAAGTGTATACTGCCGTGTAGTACTGAGTGGAGTACAGTGCCTGTACTGTCGCGTAGTACCGAGTGGGGGACTGTGTGTATACTGCCGTGTAGTACTGAGTGGAGTACAGTGCCTGTACTGCCGTGTAGAACCGAGTGGGGGACTGTGTGTATACTGCCGTGTAGTACTGAGTGGAGTACTGTGTGTATAGTGCAGTGTAGTGCTGAGTGGAGTACAGTGCCTGTACTGCCGTGTAGTACCGAGTGGAGTACTGTGTGTATAGTGCAGTGTAGTGCTGAGTGGAGTACAGTACCTGTACTGCCGTGTAGTATTGAGTATAGTACAGTGCTTGTACTGCCGTGTAGTACCGAGTGGGGGACTGTGTGTATACTACCGTGTAGTACTGAGTGGAGTACAGTGCCTGTACTGCCGTGTAGTCCCGAATGGAGTACTGTGTGTATAGTGCAGTGTAGTACCGAGTGGAGTAGAGTGCCTGTACTGCCGTGTAGTACTGAGTGGAGTACAGTGTGTTTAGTGCCGTGTAGTACCGAGTGGGGGACTGTGTGCATACTGCCGTGTAGTACTCAGTGGAGTACAGTGCCTGTACTGCCATGTAGTCCCGAGTGGAGTACAGTGCCTGTACTGCCGTGTAGTACCGAGTGGAGTACTGTGTGTATAGTGCCGTCGAGTACCGAGTGGAGTACTGTGTGCATACTGCCGTGTAGTACTGAGTGGAGTACAGTGCCTGTACTGCCGTGTGGTACCGAGTGGAGGACTGTGTGTATAGTGCCGTGTAGTACCGAGTGGAGTACAATGCATGTACTGTCGTGTATTACCGAGTGGAGTACTGTGTGTATAGTGCGGTGTAGTACCGAGTGGAGTAGAGTGCATGTACTGCCGTGTAGTACTGAGTGGAGTACAGTGCCTGTACTGCCGTGTAGTCCCGAGTGGAGTACTGTGTGTATAGTGCCGTGTAGTACCGAAAGGAGTACAGTGCCTGTATTGCCGTGTAGTGCTGAGTGGACTACAGTGCCTGTACTGCCGTGTAGTCCCGAGTGGAGTACTGTGTGCATACTGCCGTGTAGTACTGAGTGGAGTACAGTGCCTGTACTGCCGTGTAGTACCGAGTGGAGTACTGTGTGTATAGTGCCGTGTAGTACCGAGTGGAGTACAGTGCCTGCACTGCCGTGTAGTACTGAGTGGAGTACAGTGCCTGTACTGCCGTGTAGTACTGAGTGGAGTACAGTGCCTGTACTGCCGTGTAGTACCGAGTGGAGTACTGTGTGCATACTGCCGTGTAGTACTGAGTGGAGTACAGTGCCTGTACTGCCGTGTAGTACCGAGTGGAGTACTGTGTGTATAGTGCCGTGTAGTACCGAGTGGAGTACAGTGCCTGCACTGCCGTGTAGTACTGAGTGGAGTACAGTGCCTGTACTGCCGTGTAGTACTGAGTGGAGTACAGTGCCTGTACTGCCGTGTAGTACTGAGTGGAGTACAGTGCCTGTACTGCCGTGTAGTCCCGAGTGGAGTAGTGTGTGTATAGTGCAGTGTAGTACTGAGTGGAGTACTGTGTGTAGAGTACCGTGTAATACTGAGTGGAGTACAGTGCATGTACTGCCGTGTAGTAGTGAGTGGAGTACTGTGCCTGTAATGCCGTGTAGTACTGAGTGGAGTACTGTGTGTATAGTGCCGTGTAGTACCGGGTGGAGTACTGTGTGTATAGTGCAGTGTAGTACTGAGTGGAGTACTGTGTGTATAGTACCGTGTAGTACTGAGTGGAGTACAGTGCTTGTACTGCCGTGTAGTACTGAGTGAAGTACAATGCCTGTACTGCCGTGTAGTCCCGAGTGGAGTACTGTGTGTATAGTGCAGTGTAGTACTGAGTGGAGTACTGTGTGTATAGTACCGTGTAGTACTGAGTGGAGTACAGTGCATGTACTGCCGTGTAGTAGTGAGTGGAGTACTGTGCCTGTAATGCCGTGTAGTACTGAGTGGAGTACTGTGTGTATAGTGCCTTGTAGTACCGAGTGGAGTACAGTGCCCGTATTGCCGTGTAGCAAAGAGTGGAGTACTGTGTGTACAGTGCCGTGTAGTACCGATTGGAGTACTGTGTGCATACTGCCGTGTAGTACCGAGTGGAGTACAGTGCATGTACTGCCGTGTAGTAGTGAGTGGAGTACTGTGCCTGTAATGCCGTGTAGTACTGAGTGGAGTACTGTGTGTATAGTGCCGTGTAGTACCGGGTGGAGTACATTTGGTGTACTGCCGTGTAGTACTGAGTGGGGTACAGTGCCTGTACTGCTGTGTAGTACTGAGTAAAGTACACAGCCTGTACTGCCGTGGAGTCCCGAGTGGAGTACACTGCTGTACTGCCGTGTAGTACTGATTGGAGTACTGTCTGTATAGTGCCGTGTAGTACCGAGTGGAGTACAGTGCCTGTACTGGCGTGTAGTACTGAGTGGAGTACAGTGCCTGTACCTCTGTGTAGTACTGAGTGGAGTACAGTGCCTGTACTGCCGTGTAGTACTGATTGGAGTACAGTGCCTGTACTGCCGTGTAGTACTGAGTGGAGTACAGTGCCTGTACTGCCGTGTAGTACTGGGTGGAGTACAGTGCCTGTACTGCCGTGTAGTCCCGAGTGGAGTACAGTGCATGTACTGCCGTGTAGTACCGAGTGGAGTACTGTGTGCATACTGCCGTGGAGTACTGAGTGGAGTACAGTGCCTGTACTGCCGTGTAGTCCCGAGTGGAGTACAGTGCCTGTACTGCCGTGTAGTAGTGAGTGGAGTACTGTGCCTGTACTGCCGTGTAGTACTGAGTGGAGTACTGTGTGTATAGTGCCGTGTAGTACCGAGTGGAGTACAGTGCCTGTACTGCCGTGTAGTACCGAGTGGGGGACGGTGTGTATACTGCCGTGTAGTGCTAAGTGGAGTACAGTGCCTGTACTCCGTGTAGTAGTGAGTGGGGTACAGTGCCTGTACTGCCGTGTAGTCCCGAGTGGAGTACAGTGCCTGTACTGCCGTGTAGTAGTGAGTGGAGTACAGTGCCTGTACTACCGTGTAGTACTGAGTGGGGTACAGTGCCTGTACTGCCGTGTAGTCCCGAGTGGAGTACAGTGCCTGTACTGCCGTGTAGTACTGAGTGGAGTACAGTGCCTGTACTGCCGTGTAGTACTAAGTGGAGTACAGTGACTGTACTGCCGCGTAGTCCCGAGTGGAGTACAGTGCCTGTACTGCCGTGTAGTATTGAGTGGAGTACAGTGCCTGTACTGCAGTGTAGTCCCGAATGGAGTACTGTGTGTATAGTGCCGTGTAGTAACGAAAGGAGTACAGTGCCTGTACTGCCGTGTAGTACTGAGTGGAGTACTGTGTGTATAGTGCCGTGTAGTACCGAGTGGACTACAGTGCCTGTACTGCCGTGTAGTACTGAGTGGAGTACAGTGCCTGTACTGCCGTGTAGTACTGAGTGGAGTACTTTTTTTATAATGCCGTGTAGTACCGAGTGGAGTACAGTGCCTTTACTGCCGTGTAGTCCCGAGTGGAGTACAGTGCATGTACTGCCGTGTAGTACCGAGTGGAGTACTGTGTGCATACTGCCGTGGAGTACTGAGTGGAGTACAGTGCCTGTACTGCCGTGTAGTCCCGAGTGGAGTACAGTGCCTTTACTGCCGTGTAGTAGTGAGTGGAGTACTGTGCCTGTACTGCCGTGTAGTACTGAGTGGAGTACTGTGTGTATAGTGCCGTGTAGTACCGAGTGGAGTACAGTGCCTGTACTGCCGTGTAGTACCGAGTGGGGGACGGTGTGTATACTGCCGTGTAGTGCTAAGTGGAGTACAGTGCCTGTACTCCGTGTAGTAGTGAGTGGGGTACAGTGCCTGTACTGCCGTGTAGTCCCGAGTGGAGTACAGTGCCTGTACTGCCGTGTAGTAGTGAGTGGAGTACAGTGCCTGTACTACCGTGTAGTACTGAGTGGGGTACAGTGCCTGTACTGCCGTGTAGTCCCGAGTGGAGTACAGTGCCTGTACTGCCGTGTAGTACTGAGTGGAGTACTGTATGTATAGTGCCGTGTAGTACCGAGTGGAGTACAGTGCCTGTACTGCCGTCTAGTACTGAGTGGAGTACAGTGCCTGTACTGTCGTGTAGTCCCGAGTGGAGTACAATGCCTGTACTGCCGTGTAGTACTGAGTGGAGTACTGTGTGTATAGCGCCGTGTAGTACCGAGTGGAGTACTGTGCCTGTACTGCAGTGTAGTACTGAGTGGAGTACAGTGCCTGTACTGCCGTGTAGTCCCGAGTGGAGTACAGTGCTTGTTCTGCCGTGTAGTACTGATTGGAGTACAGTGCCTGTACTGCCGTGTAGTACCGAGTGGAGTACAGTGCTTGTACTGCCGTGTAGTACTGAGTGAAGTACAATGCCTGTACTGCCGTGTAGTGCCGAGTGGAGTACTGTGTGTATAGTGCAGTGTAGTACTGAGTGGAGTACAATGCATGTACTGCCGTGTAGTACCGTGTGGAGTACAGTGCCTGTACTGCCGTGTAGTCCCGTGTGGAGTACTGTGTGCATACTGCCGTGTAGTACTGAGTGGAGTACAGTGCCTGTACTGCCGTGTAGTACCGAGTGGAGTAGAGTGCCTGTAGTGCCGTGTAGTCCCGAGTGGAGTACTGTGAGTATAGTGCAGTGTAGTACTGAGTGGAGTACTGTGTGTATAGTACCGTGTAGTACTGAGTGGTGTACAGTGCCTGTACTGCCGTGTAGTACCGATTGGAGTACTGTGTGCATGCTGCCGTCTAGTACTGAGTGGAGTACAGTGCCTGTACTGCCGTGTAGTACTGGGTGGAGTACAGTGATTGTACTGCCGTGTAGTACCGAGTGGTGTACTGTGTGTATAGTGCCGTGTGGTACCGAGTGGAGTACCATGCCTGTACTGCCGTGTAGTACCGAGTGGAGTACTGTGTGTATAGTGCCGTGTAGTACCGAGAGGAGTACAGTGCCTGTAATGCGTGTAGTACCGAGTTGAGTACAGTGACTGCACTGCGTGTAGTACCGAGTGGAGTACAGTGTGTATAGTACCGTCTAGTACCGAGTGGAGTACAGTGTGTAAAGTGCCGTGCAGTACTGAGTGGAGTACAGTGCCTGTACTGCCGTGCAGTACCGAGTGGAGTACAGTGTGTATAGTGCCGTGTTGTACTGAGTGGAGTACAGTGACTCTAGTGCCGTGTAGTACTGAGTGGGGTACAGTTTCTTTACTGCCGTGTAGTACAGAGTGGGGGACTCTGTGTATACTGCCGTGTAGTACTGAGTATAGTACAGTGCCTGTACTGCCGTGTAGTACCGAGTGGATTACTGTGTTCATATTGCCGTGTAGTACTGAGTGGAGTACATTACCTGTACTGCCGTGTAGTACTGAGTGGGGGACTGTGTGTATACTGGCTTGTAATACTGAGTGGAGTACAGTGCTTGTACTGCCGTGTAGTACCGAGTGGGGGACTGTGTGTATAATGCCGTGTAGTACTGAGTGAAGTACAGTGGCTGTACTGCCGTGTAGTACCGAGTGGGGGACTGTGTGTATACTGCCGTGTAGTACTGAGTGGAATACTGTGTGTATAGTGCATTGTAGTGCTGAGTGGAGTACAGTGCCTGTACTGCCGTGTAGTACCGAGTGGAGTACCGTGTGTATAGTGCAGTGTAGTGCTGAGTGGAGTACAGTAACTGTCATGCCGTGTAGTACTGAGTACAGTACAGTGCCTGTACTGCCGTGTAGTACCGAGTGGGGGACTGTGTGTATACTGCCGTGTAGTATTGAGTGGAGTACAGTACCTGTACTGCCGAGTAGTCCCGAGTGGAGTACGGTGTGTATAGTGCAGTGTAGTGCTGAGTGGAGTATAGTACCTGTACCGCCGTGTAGTACCGAGTGGGGGACTGTGTGTATACTGCCGTGTAGTACTGAGTGGAGTACAGTCCCTGTACTGCCGTGTAGTACCGAGTGGGGGACTGTGTGTATACTGCCGTGTAGTACTGAGTGGAGTACAGTGCCTGTACTGCCGTGTAGTCTCGAGTGGAGTACTGTGTGCATACTGCCGTGTAGTACTGATTGGAGTACAGTCCCTGTACTGCGGAGTATTCCCGAGTGGTGTACAGTATGTATAGTGCAGTGTACTACTGAGTGGAGTACTGTGTGTATAGTGCAGTGTAGTACTGAGTGGAGTACATTGCCTGTACTGCCCTGTAGTACCGAGTGGAGTACTGTGTGTATAGTGCCGTGTAGTACCGAGTGGAGTACAGTGCATGTACTGCCGTGTATTACCGAGTGGAGTACTGTGTGCATAGTACCGTGTAGTACCGAGTGGAGTACTGTGTGCATACTGCCGTGTAGTACTGAGTGGAATACAGTGCCTGTACTGCCCTGTAGTACCGAGTGGAGTACTGTGTGTATAGTGCCGTGTAGTACCGAGTGGAGTACAGTGCATGTACTGCCGTGTATTACCGAGTGGAGTACTGTGTGTATAGTGCCGTGTAGTACCGAGTGGAGTACAGTGCCTATATTGCCGTGTAGTACCCAGTGGTGAACTGTGTGTATAGTGCCGTGTAGTACCGAGTGGAGTTCTGTGTGCATACTGCCGTGTAGTACTGAGTGGAGTACAGTACCTGTACTGCCGTGTAGTACCGAGTGGAGTACTGTGTGTATAGTGCCGTGTAGTACCGAGTGGAGTACAGTGCCTATACTGCCGTGTAGTACTGAGTGGAGTACAGTGCCTGTACTGCCGTGTAGTCCCGAGTGGAGTACAGTGCATGTACTGCCGTGTAGTAGTGAGTGGAGTACTGTGCCTGTAATGCCGTGTAGTACTGACTGGAGTACTGTGTGTATAGTGGCGTGTAGTACGGGGTGAAGTACATTGGGTGTACTGCCGTGTAGTACGGAGTGGGGTACAGTGCCTGTACTGCCGTGTAGTACTGAGTGGAGTACACTGCCTGTACTGCCGTGGAGTCCCGAGTGGAGTACAATGCCTGTACTGCCGTGTAGTACTGAGTGGAGTACTGTCTGTATAGTGCCGTGTAGTACCGAGTGGAGTACAGTGCCTGTACTGGCGTGTAGTACTGAGTGGAGTACAGTGCCTGTACTGCCGTGTAGTACTGAGTGGAGTACATTGCCTGTACTGCCGTTTAGTACTGATTGGAGTACAGTGCCTGTACTGCCGTGTAGTACTGAGTGGAGTGCAGTGCCTGTACTGCCGTGTAGTACTGAGTGGAGTACAGTGCCTGTACTGCCGTGTAGTACTGAGTGGAGTACAGTGCCTGTACTGCCGTGTAGTCCCGAGTGGAGTACTGTGTGTATAGTGCCGTGTAGTACCGAAAGGAGTACAGTGCCTGTATTGCCGTGTAGTGCTGAGTGGACTACAGTGCCTGTACTGCCGTGTAGTCCCGAATGGAGTTCTGTGAGTATAGTGCCGTGTAGTACCGAGTGGAGTACAGTGCCTGTACTGCCGTGTAGTACTGAGTGGAGTAAAGTGCCTAAACTACCGTGTAGTCCGGAGTGGAGTTCTGTGTGTATAGTGCCGTGTAGTACCGAGTGGAGTACAGTGCCTGTACTGCCGTGTAGTCCCGAGTGGAGTACTGTGTGTATAGTGCCGTGAACTACCGAGTGGAGTACATTGCCTGTACTGCCGTGTAGTACTAAGTGGAGTACAGTGCCTGTACTGCCGTGTAGTCCCGAATAGAGTTCTGTGTGTATAGTGCCGTGTAGTACCGAGTGGAGTACAGTGCCTGTACTGCCGTGTAGTACTGAGTGGAGTACAGTGCCTAAACTGCCGTGTAGTCCGGAGTGGAGTACAGTGCCTGTACTGCCGTGTAGTCCCGAGTGGAGTACTGTGTGTATAGTGCCGTGAACTACCGAGTGGAGTACATTGCCTGTACTGCCGTGTAGTACTGAGTGGAGTACTGTGTGTATAGTGCCGTGTAGTACCGAGTGGAGTACAGTGCCTGTATTGCCGTGTAGTGCTGAGTGGACTACAGTGCCTGTGCTGCCGTGTAGTCCCGAATGGAGTTCTGTGTGTATAGTGCCGTGTAGTCCCGAGTGGAGTACTGTGTGTATAGTGCCGTGAACTACCGAGTGGAGTACATTGCCTGTACTGCCGTGTAGTACTAAGTGGAGTACAGTGCCTGTACTGCCGTGTAGTCCCGAGTGGAGTACTGTGTGTATAGTGCAGAGTAGTACTGAGTGGTGTATAGTACCTGTACTGCCGTGTAGTACTGAGTGGAGTACAGTGCCTCTACTGCCGTGTAGTACTGGGTGGAGTACAGTGCCTGTTCTGCCGTATAGTACCGTGTGGGGGACTGTGTGTAAACTGCCGTGTAGTACCGAGTGGAGTACAGTGCCTGTACTGCCGTGTAGTACCGAGTGGAATACTGTGTGTATAGTGCCGTGTAGTACCGAGTGGAGTACTGTGTGCATAATGCCGTGTAGTACTGAGTGGAGTACAGTGCCTGTACTGCCGTGCAGTACCGAGTGGAGTACTCTGTGTATAGTGCCGTGTAGTACCGAGTGGAGTACGGTGCATGTACTGCCGTGTAGTACCGAGTGGAGTACTGTGTGTATAGTGCGGTGTAGTACCGTGTGGAGTACAGTGCATGTACTGCCGTGTAGTAACGAGTGGAGTATTGTGTGTATAGTGCCGTGTAGTACCGAGTGGAGTACAGTGCCTGTATTGCCGTGTAGCAAAGAGTGGAGTACTGTGTGTACAGTGCCGTGTAGTACCGAGTGGAGTACTGTGTGCATACTGCCGTGTAGTACTGAGTGGAGTACAGTACCTGTACTGCCGTGTAGTACCGAGTGGAGTACTGTGTGTATAGTGCCGTGTAGTACCGAGTGGAGTACAGTGCCTGCACTGCCGTGTAGTACTGAGTGGAGTACAGTGCCTGTACTGCCGTGTAGTACTGAGTGGAGTACAGTGCCTGTACTGCCGTGTAGTACTGAGTGGAGTACAGTGCCTGTACTGCCGTGTAGTCCCGAGTGGAGTACTGTGTGTATAGTGCCGTGTAGTACCGAAAGGAGTACAGTGCCTGTATTGCCGTGTAGTGCTGAGTGGACTACAGTGCCTGTACTGCCGTGTAGTCCCGAATGGAGTTCTGTGTGTATAGTGCCGTGTAGTACTGAGTGGGGTACAGTTTTTGTACTGCCGTGTAGTACAGAGTGGGGGACTCTGTGTATACTGCCGTGTAGTACTGAGTATAGTACAGTGCCTGTGCTGCCGTGTAGTTCCGAGTGGATTACAGTGTTCATACTGCCGTGTAGTACTGAGTGGAGTACAGTACCTGTACTGCCGTGTAGTACTGAGTGGGGGACTGTGTGTATACTGCTGTGTAATACTGAGTGGAGTACAGTGCTTGTACTGCCGTGTAGTACCGAGTGGGGGACTGTGTGTATACTGCCGTGTAGTACCGGGTGGAGTACTGTGTGTATAGTGCAGTGTAGTACTGAGTGGAGTACTGTGTGTATAGTACCGTGTAGTACTGAGTGGAGTACAGTGCTTGTACTGCCGTGTAGTACTGAGTGAAGTACAATGCCTGTACTGCCGTGTAGTCCCCAGTGGAGTACTGTGTGTATAGTGCAGTGTAGTACTGAGTGGAGTACTGTGTGTATAGTACCGTGTAGTACTGAGTGGAGTACAGTGCATGTACTGCCGTGTAGTAGTGAGTGGAGTACTGTGCCTGTAATGCCGTGTAGTACTGAGTGGAGTACTGTGTGTATAGTGCCTTGTAGTACCGAGTGGAGTACAGTGCCTGTATTGCCGTGTAGCAAAGAGTGGAGTACTGTGTGTACAGTGCCGTGTAGTACCGATTGGAGTACTGTGTGCATACTGCCGTGTAGTACCGAGTGGAGTACAGTGCATGTACTGCCGTGTAGTAGTGAGTGGAGTACTGTGCCTGTAATGCCGTGTAGTACTGAGTGGAGTACTGTGTGTATAGTGCCGTGTAGTACCGGGTGGAGTACATTTGGTGTACTGCCGTGTAGTACTGAGTGGGGTACAGTGCCTGTACTGCCGTGTAGTACTGAGTAAAGTACACAGCCTGTACTGCCGTGGAGTCCCGAGTGGAGTACAGTGCTGTACTGCCGTGTAGTACTGATTGGAGTACTGTCTGTATAGTGCCGTGTAGTACCGAGTGGAGTACAGTGCCTGTACTGGCGTGTAGTACTGAGTGGAGTACAGTGCCTGTACCGCTGTGTAGTACTGAGTGGAGTACAGTGCCTGTACTGCCGTGTAGTACTGATTGGAGTACAGTGCCTGTACTGCCGTGTAGTACTGAGTGGAGTACAGTGCCTGTACTGCCGTGTAGTACTGGGTGGAGTACAGTGCCTGTACTGCCGTGTAGTCCCGAGTGGAGTACTGTGTGTAAAGTCCGTGTAGTACCGAGTGGAGTACAGTGCCTGTACTGCGGTGTAGTACTGAGTGGAGTACAGTGCCTGTACTGCCGTGTAGTACTAAGTGGAGTACAGTGACTGTACTGCCGCGTAGTCCCGAGTGGAGTACAGTGCCTGTACTGCCGTGTAGTATTGAGTGGAGTACAGTGCCTGTACTGCAGTGTAGTCCCGAATGGAGTACTGTGTGTATAGTGCCGAGTAGTACCGAGTGGACTACAGTGCCTGTACTGCCGTGTAGTACTGAGTGGAGTACAGTGCCTGTACTGCCGTGTAGTACTGAGTGGAGTACTTTTTTATAATGCCGTGTAGTACCGAGTGGAGTACAGTGCCTGTACTGCCGTGTAGTCCCGAGTGGAGTACAGTGCATGTACTGCCGTGTAGTACCGAGTGGAGTACTGTGTGCATACTGCCGTGGAGTACTGAGTGGAGTACAGTGCCTGTACTGCCGTGTAGTCCCGAGTGGAGTACAGTGCCTGTACTGCCGTGTAGTAGTGAGTGGAGTACTGTGCCTGTACTGCCGTGTAGTACTGAGTGGAGTACTGTGTGTATAGTGCCGTGTAGTACCGAGTGGAGTACAGTGCCTGTACTGCCGTGTAGTACCGAGTGGGGGACGGTGTGTATACTGCCGTGTAGTGCTAAGTGGAGTACAGTGCCTGTACTCCGTGTAGTAGTGAGTGGGGTACAGTGCCTGTACTGCCGTGTAGTCCCGAGTGGAGTACAGTGCCTGTACTGCCGTGTAGTAGTGAGTGGAGTACAGTGCCTGTACTACCGTGTAGTACTGAGTGGGGTACAGTGCCTGTACTGCCGTGTAGTCCCGAGTGGAGTACAGTGCCTGTACTGCCGTGTAGTACTGAGTGGAGTACTGTGTGTATAGTGCCGTGTAGTACCGAGTGGAGTACTGTGCCTGTACTGCAGTGTAGTACTGAGTGGAGTACACTGCCTGTACTGCCGTGTAGTCCCGAGTGGAGTACAGTGCTTGTTCTGCCGTGTAGTACTGATTGGAGTACAGTGCCTGTACTGCCGTGTAGTACCGAGTGGAGTACAGTGCTTGTACTGCTGTGTAGTACTGAGTGAAGTACAATGCCTGTACTGCCGTGCAGTGCCGAGTGGAGTACTGTGTGTATAGTGCAGTGTAGTACTGAGTGGAGTACAATGCATGTACTGCCGTGTAGTACCGTGTGGAGTACAGTGCCTGTACTGCCGTGTAGTCCCGTGCGGAGTACTGTGTGCATACTGCCGCGTAGTACTGAGTGGAGTACAGTGCCTGTACTGCCGTGTAGTACCGAGTGGAGTAGAGTGCCTGTACTGCCGTGTAGTCCCGAGTGGAGTACTGTGAGTATAGTGCAGTGTAGTACTGAGTGGAGTACTGTGTGTATAGTACCGTGTAGTACTGAGTGGAGTACAGTGCCTGTACTGCCGTGTAGTACCGATTGGAGTACTGTGTGCATGCTGCCGTCTAGTACTGAGTGGAGTACAGTGCCTGTACTGCCGTGTAGTACTGGGTGGAGTACAGTGATTGTACTGCCGTGTAGTACCGAGTGGTGTACTGTGTGTATAGTGCCGTGTGGTACCGAGTGGAGTACCATGCCTGTACTGCCGTGTAGTACCGAGTGGAGTACTGTGTGTATAGTGCCGTGTAGTACCGAGAGGAGTACAGTGCCTGTACTGCGTGTAGTACCGAGTGGAGTACAGTGACTGCACTGCGTGTAGTACCGAGTGGAGTACAGTGTGTATAGTACCGTCTAGTACCGAGTGGAGTACAGTGTGTATAGTGCCGTGCAGTACTAAATGGAGTAAAGTGCCTGTACTGCCGTGCAGTACCGAGTGGAGTACAGTGTGTATAGTGCCGTGTTGTACTGAGTGGAGTACAGTGAATCTAGTGCCGTGTAGTACTGAGTGGGGTACAGTTTCTGTACTGCCGTGTAGTACAGAGTGGGGGACTCTGTGTATACTGCCGTGTAGTACTGAGTATAGTACAGTGCCTGTACTGCCGTGTAGTACCGAGTGGATTACTGTGTTCATATTGCCGTGTAGTACTGAGTGGAGTACATTACCTGTACTGCCGTGTAGTACTGAGTGGAGGACTGTGTGTATACTGGCTTGTAATACTGAGTGGAGTACAGTGCTTGTACTGCCGTGTAGTACCGAGTGGGGGACTGTGTGTATAATGCCATGTAGTACTGAGTGAAGTACAGTGGCTGTACTGCCGTGTAGTACCGAGTGGGGGACTGTGTGTATACTGCCGTGTAGTACTGAGTGGAATACTGTGTGTATAGTGCATTGTAGTGCTGAGTGGAGTACAGTGCCTGTACTGCCGTGTAGTACCGAGTGGAGTACCGTGTGTATAGTGCAGTGTAGTGCTGAGTGGAGTACAGTAACTGTCATGCCGTGTAGTACTGAGTACAGTACAGTGCCTGTACTGCCGTGAAGTACCGAGTGGGGGACTGTGTGTATACTGCCGTGTAGTATTGAGTGGAGTACAGTACCTGTACTGCCGAGTAGTCCCGAGTGGAGTACGGTGTGTATAGTGCAGTGTAGTGCTGAGTGGAGTATAGTACCTGTACCGCCGTGTAGTACCGAGTGGAGTACAGTCCCTGTACTGCCGTGTAGTACCGAGTGGGGGACTGTGTGTATACTGCCGTGTAGTACTGAGTGGAGTACAGTGCCTGTACTGCCGTATAGTCTCGAGTGGAGTACTGTGTGCATACTGCCGTGTAGTACTGATTGGAGTACAGTCCCTGTACTGCGGAGTATTCCCGAGTGGTGTACAGTATGTATAGTGCAGTGTAGTACTGAGTGGAGTACTGTGTGTATAGTGCAGTGTAGTACTGAGTGGAGTACAGTGCCTGTACTGCCTTGTAGTACCGAGTGGAGTACTGTGTGTATAGTGCCGTGTAGTACCGAGTGGAGTACAGTGCATGTACTGCCGTGTATTACCGAGTGGAGTACTGTGTGCATAGTACCGTGTAGTACCGGGTGGAGTACTGTGTGCATACTGCCGTGTAGTACTGAGTGGAATACAGTGCCTGTACTGCCCTGTAGTACCGAGTGGAGTACTGTGTGTATAGTGCCGTGTAGTACCGGGTGTAGTACAGTGCATGTACTGCCGTGTATTACCGAGTGGAGTACTGTGTGTATAGTGCCGTGTAGTACCGAGTGGAGTACAGTGCCTATATTGCCGTGTAGTACCCAGTGGTGAACTGTGTGTATAGTGCCGTGTAGTACCGAGTGGAGTTCTGTGTGCATACTGCCGTGTAGTACTGAGTGGAGTACAGTACCTGTACTGCCGTGTAGTACCGAGTGGAGTACTGTGTGTATAGTGCCGTGTAGTACCGAGTGGAGTACAGTGCCTATACTGCCGTGTAGTACTGAGTGGAGTACAGTGCCTGTACTGCCGTGTAGTCCCGAGTGGAGTACAGTGCATGTACTGCCGTGTAGTAGTGAGTGGAGTACTGTGCCTGTAATGCCGTGTAGTACTGACTGGAGTACTGTGTGTATAGTGGCGTGTAGTACGGGGTGAAGTACATTGGGTGTACTGCCGTGTAGTACGGAGTGGGGTACAGTGCCTGTACTGCCGTGTAGTACTGAGTGGAGTACACTGCCTGTACTGCCGTCTAGTCCCGAGTGGAGTACAATGCCTGTACTGCCGTGTAGTACTGAGTGGAGTACTGTCTGTATAGTGCCGTGTAGTACCGAGTGGAGTACAGTGCCTGTACTGGCGTGTAGTACTGAGTGGAGTACAGTGCCTGTACTGCCGTGTAGTACTGAGTGGAGTACATTGCCTGTACTGCCGTTTAGTACTGATTGGAGTACAGTGCCTGTACTGCCGTGTAGTACTGAGTGGAGTACAGTGCCTGTACTGCCGTGTAGTACTGAGTGGAGTACAGTGCCTGTACTGCCGTGTAGTACTGAGTGGAGTACAGTGCCTGTACTGCCGTGTAGTCCCGAGCGGAGTACTGTGTGTATAGTGGCGTGTAGTACCGAAAGGAGTACAGTGCCTGTACTGCCGTGTAGTACTGAGTGGAGTACAGTGTCTAAACTGCCGTGTAGTCCGGAGTGGAGTTCTGTGTGTATAGTGCCGTGTAGTGCCGAGTGGAGTACAGTGCCTGTACTGCCGTGTAGTCCCGAGTGGAGTACTGTGTGTATAGTGCCGTGAATTACCGAGTGGAGTACATTGCCTGTACTGCCGTGTAGTACTAAGTGGAGTACAGTGCCTGTACTGCCGTGTAGTCCCGAGTGGAGTACTGTGTGTATAGTGCAGAGTAGTACTGAGTGGAGTACAGTGCCTGTACTGCCGTGTAGTACTGAGTGGAGTACAGTGCCTAAACTGCCGCGTAGTCCGGAGTGGAGTACAGTGCCTGTACTGCCGTGTAGTCCCGAGTGGAGTACTGTGTGTATAGTGCCGTGAACTACCGAGTGGAGTACATTGCCTGTACTGCCGTGTAGTACTAAGTGGAGTACAGTGCCTGTACTGCCGGGTAGTCCCGAGTGGAGTACTGTGTGTATAGTGCAGAGTAGTACTGAGTGGTGTATAGTACCTGTACTGCCGTGTAGTACTGAGTGGAGTACAGTGCCTCTACTGCCGTGTTGTACTGGGTGGAGTACAGTGCCTGTTCTGCCGTATAGTACCGAGTGGGGGACTGTGTGTAAACTGCCGTGTAGTACCGAGTGGAGTACAGTGCCTGTACTGCCGTGTAGTACCGAGTGGAATACTGTGTGTATAGTGCCGTGTAGTACCGAGTGGAGTACTGTGTGCATAATGCCGTGTAGTACTGAGTGGAGTACAGTGCCTGTACTGCCGTGTAGTACCGAGTGGTGTACTCTGTGTATAGTGCCGTGTAGTACCGAGTGGAGTACGGTGCATGTACTGCCGTGTAGTACCCAGTGGAGTACTGTGTGTATAGTGCGGTGTAGTACCGTGTGGAGTACAGTGCATGTACTGCCGTGTAGTAACGAGTGGAGTACTGTGTGTATAGTGCCGTGTAGTACCGAGTGGAGTACAGTGCCTGTATTGCCGTGTAGCAAAGAGTGGAGTACTGTGTGTACAGTGCCGTGTAGTACCGAGTGGAGTACTGTGTGCATACTGCCGTGTTGTACTGAGTGGAGTACAGTACCTGTACTGCCGTGTAGTACCGAGTGGAGTACTGTGTGTATAGTGCCGTGTAGTACCGAGTGGAGTACAGTGCCTGCACTGCCGTGTAGTACTGAGTGGAGTACAGTGCCTGTACTGCCGTGTAGTCCCGAGTGGAGTACAGTGCCTGTACTGCCGTGTAGTTCTGATTGGAGTACAGTGCCTGTACTGCCGTGTAGTAGCGAGAGGAGTACAGTGCTTATACTGCCGTGTAGTACTGAGTGGGCTACAGTGCCTGTACTGCCGTGTAGTGCCGAGTGGAATACTGTGTGTATAGTGCAGTGTAGTACTGAGTGGAGTACAGTGCATGTACTGCCGTGTAGTCCCGAGTGGAGTACTGTGTGTATAGTGCAATGTAGTGCTGAGTGGAGTACAGTGCCTGTACTGCCGTGTAGTAACGAGGGGAGTACAGTGCCTGTACTGCCGTGTAGTCCCGAGTGGAGTACTGTGTGCATAATGCCGTGTAGTACTGAGTGGAGTACAGTGCCTCTACTGCCGTGTAGTACCGAGTGGAGTACTGTGTGTATAGTGCCGTGTAATACCGAGTGGGGGAATGTGTGTATACTGCCGTGTAGTACTGAGTATAGTACAGTGCCTGTACTGCCGTGTAGTACCGAGTGGAGTACTGTGTGCATACTGCCGTGTAGTACTGAGTGGAGTACAGTACCTGTACTGCCGTGTAATACCTAGTGGGGGACTAAGTGTATACTGCCGTGTAGTACTGAGTGGAGTACAGTGCCTGTACTGTCGTGTAGTACCGAGTGGGGGACTGTGTGTATACTGCCGTGTAGTACTGAGTGGAGTACTGTGTGTATAGTTCAGTGTAGTGCTGAGTGGAGTACAGTGCCTGTACTGCCGTGTAGTCCCGAATGGAGTACTGTCTGTATAGTGCAGTGTAGTACCGAGTGGAGTACAGTTCCTGTACTGCCGTGTAGTACTGAGTGGAGTACAGTGTGTTTAGTGCCGTGTAGTACCGAGTGGGGGACTGTGTGCATACTGCCGTGTAGTACTGAGTGGAGTACAGTGCCTGTACTGCCATGTAGTCCCGAGTGGAGTACTGTGTGTATACTGCCGTGTAGTACCGAGTGGAGTACAGTGCCTGTACTGCCGTGTAGTACCGAGTTGAGTACTGTGTGTATAGTGCCGTGTAGTACCGAGTGGAGTACTGTGTGCATACTGCCGTGTAGTACTGAGTGGAGTACAGTGCCTGTACTGCCGTGTAGTACCGAGTGGAGGACTGTGTGTATAGTGCCGTGTAGTACCGAGTGGAGTACAATGCATGTACAGTCGTGTATTACCGAGTGGAGCACTGTGTGTATAGTGCGGTGTAGTACCGAGTGGAGTAGAGTGCATGTACTGCCGTGTAGTACCGAGTGGAGTACTGTGTGTATAGTGCCGTGTAGTACCGAGTGGAGTACTGTGTGCATACTGCCGTGTAGTACTGAGTGGAGTACAGTGCCTGTATTGCCGTGTAGTACCGAGTGGAGTACTGTGTGTATAGTGCCGTGTAGTACCGAGTGGAGTACTGTGTGCATGTTGCCGTGTAGTACTGAGGGGAGTACAGTACCTCTACTGCCGTGTAGTACCGAGTGGAGTACTGTGTGTATAGTGCCGTGTAGTACCGAGTGGAGTACAGTGTGTATAGTGCCGTGTAGTACTGAGTGGAGTACATTGCCTGTACAGCCGTGTAGCACTGAGTGAGGTACAGTGCCTGTACTGCCGTGTAGTACCGAGTGGGTGACTGTGTGTATACTGCCGTGTAGTACTGAGTAGAGTACAGTGCCTGTACTGCCGTGTAGTACCGAGTGGAGTACTGTGTGCATACTGCCGTGTAGTACTGAGTGAGTACAGTACCTGTACTGCCGTGTAGTACCGAGTGGGGGACTCTATGTATACTGCCGTGTAGTACTGAGTGGAGTACAGTGCCTGTGCTGCCGTGTAGTACCGAGTGGGGGACTGTGTGTATTCTGCCGTGTACTACTGAGTGGAGTACAGTGCCTGTACTGCCGTGTAGTACAAAGTGGGGGACTGTGTGTATACTGCCGTGTAGTACTGATTGGAGTACAGTCCCTGTACTGCGGAGTATTCCCGAGTGGTGTACAGTATGTATAGTGCAGTGTAGTACTGAGTGGAGTACTGTGTGTATAGTGCAGTGTAGTACTGAGTGGAGTACAGTGCCTGTACTGCCTTGTAGTACCGAGTGGAGTACTGTGTGTATAGTGCCGTGTAGTACCGAGTGGAGTACAGTGCATGTACTGCCGTGTATTACCGAGTGGAGTACTGTGTGCATAGTACCGTGTAGTACCGGGTGGAGTACTGTGTGCATACTGCCGTGTAGTACTGAGTGGAATACAGTGCCTGTACTGCCCTGTAGTACCGAGTGGAGTACTGTGTGTATAGTGCCGTGTAGTACCGGGTGTAGTACAGTGCATGTACTGCCGTGTATTACCGAGTGGAGTACTGTGTGTATAGTGCCGTGTAGTACCGAGTGGAGTACAGTGCCTATATTGCCGTGTAGTACCCAGTGGTGAACTGTGTGTATAGTGCCGTGTAGTACCGAGTGGAGTTCTGTGTGCATACTGCCGTGTAGTACTGAGTGGAGTACAGTACCTGTACTGCCGTGTAGTACCGAGTGGAGTACTGTGTGTATAGTGCCGTGTAGTACCGAGTGGAGTACAGTGCCTATACTGCCGTGTAGTACTGAGTGGAGTACAGTGCCTGTACTGCCGTGTAGTCCCGAGTGGAGTACAGTGCATGTACTGCCGTGTAGTAGTGAGTGGAGTACTGTGCCTGTAATGCCGTGTAGTACTGACTGGAGTACTGTGTGTATAGTGGCGTGTAGTACGGGGTGAAGTACATTGGGTGTACTGCCGTGTAGTACGGAGTGGGGTACAGTGCCTGTACTGCCGTGTAGTACTGAGTGGAGTACACTGCCTGTACTGCCGTCTAGTCCCGAGTGGAGTACAATGCCTGTACTGCCGTGTAGTACTGAGTGGAGTACTGTCTGTATAGTGCCGTGTAGTACCGAGTGGAGTACAGTGCCTGTACTGGCGTGTAGTACTGAGTGGAGTACAGTGCCTGTACTGCCGTGTAGTACTGAGTGGAGTACATTGCCTGTACTGCCGTTTAGTACTGATTGGAGTACAGTGCCTGTACTGCCGTGTAGTACTGAGTGGAGTACAGTGCCTGTACTGCCGTGTAGTACTGAGTGGAGTACAGTGCCTGTACTGCCGTGTAGTACTGAGTGGAGTACAGTGCCTGTACTGCCGTGTAGTCCCGAGTGGAGTACTGTGTGTATAGTGGCGTGTAGTACCGAAAGGAGTACAGTGCCTGTACTGCCGTGTAGTACTGAGTGGAGTACAGTGTCTAAACTGCCGTGTAGTCCGGAGTGGAGTTCTGTGTGTATAGTGCCGTGTAGTGCCGAGTGGAGTACAGTGCCTGTACTGCCGTGTAGTCCCGAGTGGAGTACTGTGTGCATAGTGCCGTGAATTACCGAGTGGAGTACATTGCCTGTACTGCCGTGTAGTACTAAGTGGAGTACAGTGCCTGTACTGCCGTGTAGTCCCGAGTGGAGTACTGTGTGTATAGTGCAGAGTAGTACTGAGTGGAGTACAGTGCCTGTACTGCCGTGTAGTACTGAGTGGAGTACAGTGCCTAAACTGCCGCGTAGTCCGGAGTGGAGTACAGTGCCTGTACTGCCGTGTAGTCCCGAGTGGAGTACTGTGTGTATAGTGCCGTGAACTACCGAGTGGAGTACATTGCCTGTACTGCCGTGTAGTACTAAGTGGAGTACAGTGCCTGTACTGCCGGGTAGTCCCGAGTGGAGTACTGTGTGTATAGTGCAGAGTAGTACTGAGTGGTGTATAGTACCTGTACTGCCGTGTAGTACTGAGTGGAGTACAGTGCCTCTACTGCCGTGTAGTACTGGGTGGAGTACAGTGCCTGTTCTGCCGTATAGTACCGAGTGGGGGACTGTGCGTAAACTGCCGTGTAGTACCGAGTGGAGTACAGTGCCTGTACTGCCGTGTAGTACCGAGTGGAATACTGTGTGTATAGTGCCGTGTAGTACCGAGTGGAGTACTGTGTGCATAATGCCGTGTAGTACTGAGTGGAGTACAGTGCCTGTACTGCCGTGTAGTACCGAGTGGTGTACTCTGTGTATAGTGCCGTGTAGTACCGAGTGGAGTACGGTGCATGTACTGCCGTGTAGTACCGAGTGGAGTACTGTGTGTATAGTGCGGTGTAGTACCGTGTGGAGTACAGTGCATGTACTGCCGTGTAGTAACGAGTGGAGTACTGTGTGTATAGTGCCGTGTAGTACCGAGTGGAGTACAGTGCCTGTATTGCCGTGTAGCAAAGAGTGGAGTACTGTGTGTACAGTGCCGTGTAGTACCGAGTGGAGTACTGTGTGCATACTGCCGTGTTGTACTGAGTGGAGTACAGTACCTGTACTGCCGTGTAGTACCGAGTGGAGTACTGTGTGTATAGTGCCGTGTAGTACCGAGTGGAGTACAGTGCCTGCACTGCCGTGTAGTACTGAGTGGAGTACAGTGCCTGTACTGCCGTGTAGTCCCGAGTGGAGTACAGTGCCTGTACTGCCGTGTAGTTCTGATTGGAGTACAGTGCCTGTACTGCCGTGTAGTAGCGAGAGGAGTACAGTGCTTATACTGCCGTGTAGTACTGAGTGGGCTACAGTGCCTGTACTGCCGTGTAGTGCCGAGTGGAATACTGTGTGTATAGTGCAGTGTAGTACTGAGTGGAGTACAGTGCATGTACTGCCGTGTAGTCCCGAGTGGAGTACTGTGTGTATAGTGCAATGTAGTGCTGAGTGGAGTACAGTGCCTGTACTGCCGTGTAGTAACGAGGGGAGTACAGTGCCTGTACTGCCGTGTAGTCCCGAGTGGAGTACTGTGTGCATAATGCCGTGTAGTACTGAGTGGAGTACAGTGCCTCTACTGCCGTGTAGTACCGAGTGGAGTACTGTGTGTATAGTGCCGTGTAATACCGAGTGGGGGAATGTGTGTATACTGCCGTGTAGTACTGAGTATAGTACAGTGCCTGTACTGCCGTGTAGTACCGAGTGGAGTACTGTGTGCATACTGCCGTGTAGTACTGAGTGGAGTACAGTACCTGTACTGCCGTGTAATACCGAGTGGGGGACTAAGTGTATACTGCCGTGTAGTACTGAGTGGAGTACAGTGCCTGTACTGTCGTGTAGTACCGAGTGGGGGACTGTGTGTATACTGCCGTGTAGTACTGAGTGGAGTACTGTGTGTATAGTTCAGTGTAGTGCTGAGTGGAGTACAGTGCCTGTACTGCCGTGTAGTCCCGAATGGAGTACTGTCTGTATAGTGCAGTGTAGTACCGAGTGGAGTACAGTGCCTGTACTGCCGTGTAGTACTGAGTGGAGTACAGTGTGTTTAGTGCCGTGTAGTACCGAGTGGGGGACTGTGTGCATACTGCCGTGTAGTACTGAGTGGAGTACAGTGCCTGTACTGCCATGTAGTCCCGAGTGGAGTACTGTGTGTATACTGCCGTGTAGTACCGAGTGGAGTACAGTGCCTGTACTGCTGTGTAGTACCGAGTTGAGTACTGTGTGTATAGTGCCGTGTAGTACCGAGTGGAGTACTGTGTGCATACTGCCGTGTAGTACTGAGTGGAGTACAGTGCCTGTACTGCCGTGTAGTACCGAGTGGAGGACTGTGTGTATAGTGCCGTGTAGTACCGAGTGGAGTACAATGCATGTACAGTCGTGTATTACCGAGTGGAGCACTGTGTGTATAGTGCGGTGTAGTACCGAGTGGAGTAGAGTGCATGTACTGCCGTGTAGTACCGAGTGGAGTACTGTGTGTATAGTGCCGTGTAGTACCGAGTGGAGTACTGTGTGCATACTGCCGTGTAGTACTGAGTGGAGTACAGTGCCTGTATTGCCGTGTAGTACCGAGTGGAGTACTGTGTGTATAGTGCCGTGTAGTACCGAGTGGAGTACTGTGTGCATGTTGCCGTGTAGTACTGAGTGGAGTACAGTACCTCTACTGCCGTGTAGTACCGAGTGGAGTACTGTGTGTATAGTGCCGTGTAGTACCGAGTGGAGTACAGTGTGTATAGTGCCGTGTAGTACTGAGTGGAGTACAGTGCCTGTACAGCCGTGTAGCACTGAGTGAGGTACAGTGCCTGTACTGCCGTGTAGTACCGAGTGGGTGACTGTGTGTATACTGCCGTGTAGTACTGAGTAGAGTACAGTGCCTGTACTGCCGTGTAGTACCGAGTGGAGTACTGTGTGCATACTGCCGTGTAGTACTGAGTGAGTACAGTACCTGTACTGCCGCGTAGTACCGAGTGGGGGACTCTATGTATACTGCCGTGTAGTACTGAGTGGAGTACAGTGCCTGTGCTGCCGTGTAGTACCGAGTGGGGGACTGTGTGTATTCTGCCGTGTACTACTGAGTGGAGTACAGTGCCTGTACTGCCGTGTAGTACAAAGTGGGGGACTGTGTGTATACTGCCGTGTAGTACTGAGTGGAGTACAGTGTGTATAGTGCAGTGTAGTGCTGAGTCGAGTACAGTGCCTGTACTGCCGTGTATTACCGAGTGGATTACTGTGTGTATAGTGCAGTGTAGTGCTGAATGGAGTACAGTACCTGTACTGCCGTGTAGTACTGAGTATAGTACAGTGCCTGTACTGCCGTGTAGTACCGATTGGAGTACAGTGCCTGTACTGCCGTGTAGTACCGAGTGGAGTACTGTCTGCATACTGCCGTGTAGTACTGAGTGGAGTACAGTACCTGTACTGCCGTGTAGTACCCAGTGGAGTACTGTGTGTATAGTGCCGTGTAGTACCGAATGGAGTACAGTGCCTGTACTGCCGTGTAGTACTGAGTGGAGTACAGTGCCTGTACTGCCGTGTAGTCCCGAGTGGAGTACAGTGCCTGTACTGCCGTGTAGTAGTGAGTGGAGTACTGTGCCTGTACTGCCGTGTAGTACTGAGTGGAGTACTGTGGGTATAGTGCCGTGTAGTACCGAGTGGAGTACAGTGCCTGTACCGCCGTGTAGTACCGAGTGGGGGACTGTGTGTATACTGCCGTGTAGTACTGAGTGGAGTACAGTGCCTGTACTGCCGTGTAGTAGTGAGTGGGGTACAGTGCCTGTACTGCCGTGTAGTCCCGAGTGGAGTACAGTGCCTGTACTGCCGTGTAGTAGTGAGTGGAGTACAGTGCGTGTACTGCCGTGTAGTACTGAGTGGGGTACAGTGCCTGTACTGCCGTGTAGTCCCGAGTGGAGTACAGTGCCTGTACTGCCGTGTAGTACTGAGTGGAATACTGTATGTATAGTGCCGTGTAGTACCGACTGGAGTACAGTGCCTGTACTGCCGTCTAGTACTGAGTGGAGCACAGTGCCTGTACTGCCGTGTAGTCCCGAGTGGAGTACAATGCCTGTACTGCCGTGTAGTACTGAGTGGAGTACTGTGTGTATAGTGCCGTGTAGTACCGAGTGGAGTACTGTGCCTGTACTGCCGTGTAGTACTGAGTGGAGTACAGTGCCTGTACTGCCGTGTAGTCCCGAGTGGAGTACAGTGCTTGTTCTGCCGTGTAGTACTGATTGGAGTACAGTGCTTGTACTGCCGTGTAGTACCGAGTGGAGTACAGTGCTTGTACTGCCGTGTAGTACTGAGTGAAGTACAATGCCTGTACTGCCGTGTAGTGCCGAGTGGAGTACTGTGTGTATAGTGCAGTGTATTACTGAGTGGAGTACAGTGCATGTACTGCCGTGTAGTACCGTGTGGAGTACAGTGCCTGTACTGCCGTGTAGTCCCGTGTGGAGTACTGTGTGCATACTGCCGTGTAGTACTGGGTGGAGTACAGTGCCTGTACTGCCGTGTAGTACCGAGTGGAGTACAGTGCCTGTACTGCCGTGTAGTCCCGAGTGGAGTACTGTGTGTATAGTGCAGTGTAGTACTGAGTGGAGTACTGTGTGTATAGTACCGTGTAGTACTGATTGGAGTACAGTGATTGTACTGCCGTGTAGTACCGAGTGGTGTACTGTGTGTATAGTGCCGTGTGGTACCGAGTGGAGTACCATGCCTGTACTGCCGTGTAGTACCGACTGGAGTACTGTGTGTATAGTGCCGTGTAGTACCGAGTGGAGTACAGTGCCTGTACTGCGTGTAGTACCGAGTGGAGTACAGTGACTGCACTGCGTGTAGTACCGAGTGGAGTACAGTGTGTATAGTACCGTCTAGTACCGAGTGGAGTACAGTGTGTATAGTGCCGTGCAGTACTGAGTGGAGTACAGTGCCTGTACTGCCGTGTAGTACCGAGTGGAGTACAGTGTGTATAGTGCCGTGTAGTACTGAGTGGAGTACAGTGACTCTAGTGCCGTGTAGTACTGAGTGGGGTACAGTTTTTGTACCGCCGTGTAGTACAGAGTGGGGGACTCTGTGTATACTGCCGTGTAGTACTGAGTATAGTACAGTGCCTGTACTGCCGTGTAGTACCGAGTGGATTACAGTGTTCATACTGCCGTGTAGTACTGAGTGGAGTACAGTACCTGTACTGCCGTGTAGTACTGAGTGGGGGACTGTGTGTATACTGCTGTGTAATACTGAGTGGAGTACAGTGCTTGTACTGCCGTGTAGTACCGAGTGGGGGACTGTGTGTATACTGCCGTGTAGTACTGAGTGGAGTACAGTGCCTGTACTGCCGTGTAGTACCGAGTGGGGGACGGTGTGTATATTGCCGTGTAGTACTGAGTGGAATACTGTGTGTATAGTGCAGTGTATTGCTGAGTGGAGTACAGTGCCTGTACTGCCGTGTAGTACCTAATGGAGTACCGTGTGTATAGTGCAGTGTAGTGCTGAGTGGAGTACAGTACCTGTCATGCCGTGTAGTACCGAGTGGGGGACTGTGTGTATACTGCCGTGTAGTATTGAGTGGAGTACAGTACCTGTACTGCCGAGTAGTCCCGAGTGGAGTACGGTGTGTATAGTGCAGTGTAGTGCTGAGTGGAGTATAGTACCTGTACCGCCGTGTAGTACCGAGTGGGGGACTGTGTGTATACTGCCGTGTAGTACTGAGTGGAGTACAGTCCCTGTGCTGCCGTGTAGTACCGAGTGGGGGACTGTGTGTATACTGCCGTGTAGTACTGAGTGGAGTACAGTGCCTGTACTGCCGTGTAGTCTCGAGTGGAGTACTGTGTGTATACTGCCGTGTAGTACCGAGTGGAGTACAGTGCCTGTACTGCCGTGTAGTACCGAGTGGTGTACTGTGTGCATAGTACCGTGTAGTACCGAGTGGAGTACTGTGTGTATAGTGCCGTGTAGTACCGAGTGGAGTACAGTGCCTCTACTGCCGTGTAGTACTGAGTGGAGTACAGTGCCTGTACTGCCGTGTAGTCCCGAGTGGAGTACAGTGCCTGTACTGCCGTGTAGTTCTGATTGGAGTACAGTGCCTGTACTGCCGTGTAGTAGCGAGTGGAGTACAGTGCTTATACTGCCGTGTAGTACTGAGTGGGGTACAGTGCCTGTACTGCCGTGTAGTACCGAGTGGGGTACTGTGTGTATAGTGCCGTGTAGTACCGAGTGGATTACAGTGCCTGTACTGCCGTGTAGTCCCGAGTGGAGTACTGTGTGTATACTGCCGTGTAGTACCGAGTGGAGTACAGTGCCTGTACTGCCGTGTAGTACCGAGTGGAGTACTGTGTGTATAGTGCCGTCGAGTACCGAGTGGAGTACTGTGTGCATACTGCCGTGTAGTACTGAGTGGAGTACAGTGCCTGTACTGCCGTGTAGTACCGAGTGGAGGACTGTGTGTATAGTGCCGTGTAGTACCGAGTGGAGTACAATGCATGTAATGTCGTGTATTACCGAGTGGAGTACTGTGTCTATAGTGCGGTGTAATACCGAGTGGAGTAGAGTGCATGTACTGCCGTGTAGTACCGAGTGGAGTACTGTGTGTATAGTGCCGTGTAGTACCGAGTGGAGTAGAGTGCCTGTATTGCCGTGTAGTACCGAGTGGAGTACTGTGTGTATAGTGCCGTGTAGTACCGAGTGGAGTACTGTGTGCATGCTGCCGTGTAGTACTGAGTGGAGTACAGTACCTGTACTGCCGTGTAGTACCGAGTGGAGTACTGTGTGTATAGTGCCGTGTAGTACCGAGTGGAGTACAGTGCCTGTACTGCCGTGTAGTACTGAGTGGAGTAGAATGCTTGTACTGCCGTGTAGTCCCGAGTGGAGTACAGTGCCTGTACTGCCGTGTAGTAGTGAGTGGAGTACTGTGCCTGTACTGCCGTGTAGTACTGAGTGGAGTGCTGTGTGTATAGTGCCGTGTAGTACCGAGTGGAGTACAGTGTGTTGTACTGCCGTGTAGTACTGAGTGGAGTACAGTGCCTGTACTGCCCTGTAGTACTGAGTGGAGTACTGTGTGTATAGTGCCGTGTAGTACCGAGTGGAGTACAGTGCCTGTACTGCCGTGTAGTACTGAGTGGAGTAGAATGCTTGTACTGCCGTGTAGTCCCGAGTGGAGTACAGTGCCTGTACTGCCGTGTAGTAGTGAGTGGAGTACTGTGCCTGTACTGCCGTGTAGTACTAAGTGGAGTGCTGTGTGTATAGTGCCGTGTAGTACCGAGTGGAGTACAGTGCCTGTACTGCCGTGTAGTACTGCTTGGAGTACAGTGCCTGTACTGCCGTGTAGTACCGAGTGGAGTACTGTGTGTATAGTGCCGTGTAGTACCGAGTGGAGTACTGTGTGCATACTGCCGTGTAGTACCGAGTGGGGTACAGTGCCTGTACTGCCGTGTAGTACCGAGTGGAGTACAGTGCGTATAATGCCGTCTAGTACCGAGTGGAATACAGTGTGTATATTGCCGTGTAGTACTGAGTGGAGTGCAGTGCCTGTACTGCCGTGTAGTACCGAGTGGAGTACAGTGCGTATAGTGCCGTCTAGCACCGAGTGGAGTACAGTGTGTATATTGCCGTGTAGTACTGAGTGGAGTACAGTGCCTGTACTGCCGTGTAGTACCGAGTGGAGTACAGTGTGTATAGTGCCGTGTAGTACCGAGTGGTGTACAGTGCCTGTACTGCCGTGTAGTACTGAGTCGAGTACAGTGCCTGTACTGCCGTGTAGTACCGAGTGGAGTACAGTGTGTTTAGTGCCGTGTAGTACTGAGTGGAGTACAGTGCCTGTACAGCCGTGTAGCACTGAGTGAGGTACAGTGCCTGTACTGCCGTGTAGTACCGAGTGGGTGACTGTATGTATACTGCCGTGTAGTACTGAGTATAGTACAGTGCCTGTACTGCCGTGTAGTACCGAGTGGAGTACTGTGTGCATACTGCCGTGTAGTACTGAGTGAGTACAGTACCTGTACTGCCGTGTAGTACCGAGTGGGGGACTCTATGTATACTGCCGTGTAGTACTGAGTGGAGTACAGTGCCTGTGCTGCCGTGTAGTACCGAGTGGGGGACTGTGTGTATTCTGCCGTGTACTACTGAGTGGAGTACAGTCCTGTACTGCCGTGTAGTACAGAGTGGGGGACTGTGTGTATACTGCCGTGTAGTACTGAGTGGAGTACAGTGTGTATAGTGCAGTGTAGTGCTGAGTCGAGTACAGTGCCTGTACTGCCGTGTAGTACCGAGTGGATTACTGTGTGTATAGTGCAGTGTAGTGCTGAGTGGAGTACAGTACCTGTACTGCCGTGTAGTACTGAGTATAGTACAGTGCCTGTACTGCCGTGTAGTACCGAGTGGGGGACTGTGTGTATACTGCCGTGTAGTACTGAGTGGAGTACAGTGCCTGTACTGCCGTGTAGTCCCGAGTGGAGTGCTGTGTGTATAGTGCAGTGTAGTGCTGAGTGGAGTACAGTACCTGTACTGCCGTGTAGTACTGAGTATAGTACAGTGCCTGTACTGCCGTGTAGTACCGAGTGGGGGACTGTGTGTATACTGCCGTGTAGTACTGAGTGGAGTACAGTCCCTGTACTGCCGAGTAGTCCCGAGTGGAGTAAAATGTGCATAGTGCAGTGTACTACTGAGTGGAGTACTGTGTCTATAGTGCAGTGTAGTACTGAGTGGAGTACAGAGCCTGTACTGCCATGTAGTACCGAGTGCGGGTTTGTGTGCATACTGCCGTGTAGTACTGAGTGGAGTACAGTGTGTATAGTGCAGAGTAGTACTGAGTGGAGTACAGTGCCTGTACTGCCGTGTAGTACCGAGTGGGGGTTTGTGAGCATACTGCCGTGTAGTACTGAGTGGAGTACTGTGTGTATACTGCTGTGTAGTACTGAGTGGAGTACAGTGTGTATAGTGCCGTGTAGTACCGAGTGGGGGTTTGTGTGCATACTGCCGTGTAGTGCTGAGTGGAGTACAGTGCCTGTACTGCCATGTTGTCCCGATTGGAGTACTGTGTGTATAGTGCAGTGTAGTACCGAGTGGAGTACAGTGCCTGTACTGCCGTGTAGTACTGAGTGGAGTACAGTGTGTTTAGTGCCGTGTAGTACCGAGTGGGGGACTGTGTGCATACTGCCGTGTAGTACTCAGTGGAGTACAGTGCCTGTACTGCCATGTAGTCCCGAGTGGAGTACAGTGCCTGTACTGCCGTGTAGTACCGAGTGGAGTACAGTGCCTATACTGCCGTGTAGTACTGAGTGGAGTACAGTGCCTGTACTGCCGTGTAGTCCCGAGTGGAGTACAGTGCATGTACTGCCGTGTAGTAGTGAGTGGAGTACTGTGCCTGTAATGCCGTGTAGTACTGACTGGAGTACTGTGTGTATAGTGGCGTGTAGTACGGGGTGAAGTACATTGGGTGTACTGCCGTGTAGTACGGAGTGGGGTACAGTGCCTGTACTGCCGTGTAGTACTGAGTGGAGTACACTGCCTGTACTGCCGTCTAGTCCCGAGTGGAGTACAATGCCTGTACTGCCGTGTAGTACTGAGTGGAGTACTGTCTGTATAGTGCCGTGTAGTACCGAGTGGAGTACAGTGCCTGTACTGGCGTGTAGTACTCAGTGGAGTACAGTGCCTGTACTGCCGTGTAGTACTGAGTGGAGTACATTGCCTGTACTGCCGTTTAGTACTGATTGGAGTACAGTGCCTGTACTGCCGTGTAGTACTGAGTGGAGTACAGTGCCTGTACTGCCGTGTAGTACTGAGTGGAGTACAGTGCCTGTACTGCCGTGTAGTACTGAGTGGAGTACAGTGCCTGTACTGCCGTGTAGTCCCGAGTGGAGTACTGTGTGTATAGTGGCGTGTAGTACCGAAAGGAGTACAGTGCCTGTACTGCCGTGTAGTACTGAGTGGAGTACAGTGTCTAAACTGCCGTGTAGTCCGGAGTGGAGTTCTGTGTGTATAGTGCCGTGTAGTGCCGAGTGGAGTACAGTGCCTGTACTGCCGTGTAGTCCCGAGTGGAGTACTGTGTGCATAGTGCCGTGAATTACCGAGTGGAGTACATTGCCTGTACTGCCGTGTAGTACTAAGTGGAGTACAGTGCCTGTACTGCCGTGTAGTCCCGAGTGGAGTACTGTGTGTATAGTGCAGAGTAGTACTGAGTGGAGTACAGTGCCTGTACTGCCGTGTAGTACTGAGTGGAGTACAGTGCCTAAACTGCCGCGTAGTCCGGAGTGGAGTACAGTGCCTGTACTGCCGTGTAGTCCCGAGTGGAGTACTGTGTGTATAGTGCCGTGAACTACCGAGTGGAGTACATTGCCTGTACTGCCGTGTAGTACTAAGTGGAGTACAGTGCCTGTACTGCCGGGTAGTCCCGAGTGGAGTACTGTGTGTATAGTGCAGAGTAGTACTGAGTGGTGTATAGTACCTGTACTGCCGTGTAGTACTGAGTGGAGTACAGTGCCTCTACTGCCGTGTAGTACTGGGTGGAGTACAGTGCCTGTTCTGCCGTATAGTACCGAGTGGGGGACTGTGTGTAAACTGCCGTGTAGTACCGAGTGGAGTACAGTGCCTGTACTGCCGTGTAGTACCGAGTGGAATACTGTGTGTATAGTGCCGTGTAGTACCGAGTGGAGTACTGTGTGCATAATGCCGTGTAGTACTGAGTGGAGTACAGTGCCTGTACTGCCGTGTAGTACCGAGTGGTGTACTCTGTGTATAGTGCCGTGTAGTACCGAGTGGAGTACGGTGCATGTACTGCCGTGTAGTACCGAGTGGAGTACTGTGTGTATAGTGCGGTGTAGTACCGTGTGGAGTACAGTGCATGTACTGCCGTGTAGTAACGAGTGGAGTACTGTGTGTATAGTGCCGTGTAGTACCGAGTGGAGTACAGTGCCTGTATTGCCGTGTAGCAAAGAGTGGAGTACTGTGTGTACAGTGCCGTGTAGTACCGAGTGGAGTACTGTGTGCATACTGCCGTGTTGTACTGAGTGGAGTACAGTACCTGTACTGCCGTGTAGTACCGAGTGGAGTACTGTGTGTATAGTGCCGTGTAGTACCGAGTGGAGTACAGTGCCTGCACTGCCGTGTAGTACTGAGTGGAGTACAGTGCCTGTACTGCCGTGTAGTCCCGAGTGGAGTACAGTGCCTGTACTGCCGTGTAGTTCTGATTGGAGTACAGTGCCTGTACTGCCGTGTAGTAGCGAGAGGAGTACAGTGCTTATACTGCCGTGTAGTACTGAGTGGGCTACAGTGCCTGTACTGCCGTGTAGTGCCGAGTGGAATACTGTGTGTATAGTGCAGTGTAGTACTGAGTGGAGTACAGTGCATGTACTGCCGTGTAGTCCCGAGTGGAGTACTGTGTGTATAGTGCAATGTAGTGCTGAGTGGAGTACAGTGCCTGTACTGCCGTGTAGTAACGAGGGGAGTACAGTGCCTGTACTGCCGTGTAGTCCCGAGTGGAGTACTGTGTGCATAATGCCGTGTAGTACTGAGTGGAGTACAGTGCCTCTACTGCCGTGTAGTACCGAGTGGAGTACTGTGTGTATAGTGCCGTGTAATACCGAGTGGGGGAATGTGTGTATACTGCCGTGTAGTACTGAGTATAGTACAGTGCCTGTACTGCCGTGTAGTACCGAGTGGAGTACTGTGTGCATACTGCCGTGTAGTACTGAGTGGAGTACAGTACCTGTACTGCCGTGTAATACCGAGTGGGGGACTAAGTGTATACTGCCGTGTAGTACTGAGTGGAGTACAGTGCCTGTACTGTCGTGTAGTACCGAGTGGGGGACTGTGTGTATACTGCCGTGTAGTACTGAGTGGAGTATTGTGTGTATAGTTCAGTGTAGTGCTGAGTGGAGTACAGTGCCTGTACTGCCGTGTAGTCCCGAATGGAGTACTGTCTGTATAGTGCAGTGTAGTACCGAGTGGAGTACAGTGCCTGTACTGCCGTGTAGTACTGAGTGGAGTACAGTGTGTTTAGTGCCGTGTAGTACCGAGTGGGGGACTGTGTGCATACTGCCGTGTAGTACTGAGTGGAGTACAGTGCCTGTACTGCCATGTAGTCCCGAGTGGAGTACTGTGTGTATACTGCCGTGTAGTACCGAGTGGAGTACAGTGCCTGTACTGCTGTGTAGTACCGAGTTGAGTACTGTGTGTATAGTGCCGTGTAGTACCGAGTGGAGTACTGTGTGCATACTGCCGTGTAGTACTGAGTGGAGTACAGTGCCTGTACTGCCGTGTAGTACCGAGTGGAGGACTGTGTGTATAGTGCCGTGTAGTACCGAGTGGAGTACAATGCATGTACAGTCGTGTATTACCGAGTGGAGCACTGTGTGTATAGTGCGGTGTAGTACCGAGTGGAGTAGAGTGCATGTACTGCCGTGTAGTACCGAGTGGAGTACTGTGTGTATAGTGCCGTGTAGTACCGAGTGGAGTACTGTGTGCATACTGCCGTGTAGTACTGAGTGGAGTACAGTGCCTGTATTGCCGTGTAGTACCGAGTGGAGTACTGTGTGTATAGTGCCGTGTAGTACCGAGTGGAGTACTGTGTGCATGTTGCCGTGTAGTACTGAGTGGAGTACAGTACCTCTACTGCCGTGTAGTACCGAGTGGAGTACTGTGTGTATAGTGCCGTGTAGTACCGAGTGGAGTACAGTGTGTATAGTGCCGTGTAGTACTGAGTGGAGTACAGTGCCTGTACAGCCGTGTAGCACTGAGTGAGGTACAGTGCCTGTACTGCCGTGTAGTACCGAGTGGGTGACTGTGTGTATACTGCCGTGTAGTACTGAGTAGAGTACAGTGCCTGTACTGCCGTGTAGTACCGAGTGGAGTACTGTGTGCATACTGCCGTGTAGTACTGAGTGAGTACAGTACCTGTACTGCCGCGTAGTACCGAGTGGGGGACTCTATGTATACTGCCGTGTAGTACTGAGTGGAGTACAGTGCCTGTGCTGCCGTGTAGTACCGAGTGGGGGACTGTGTGTATTCTGCCGTGTACTACTGAGTGGAGTACAGTGCCTGTACTGCCGTGTAGTACAAAGTGGGGGACTGTGTGTATACTGCCGTGTAGTACTGAGTGGAGTACAGTGTGTATAGTGCAGTGTAGTGCTGAGTCGAGTACAGTGCCTGTACTGCCGTGTATTACCGAGTGGATTACTGTGTGTATAGTGCAGTGTAGTGCTGAATGGAGTACAGTACCTGTACTGCCGTGTAGTACTGAGTATAGTACAGTGCCTGTACTGCCGTGTAGTACCGATTGGAGTACAGTGCCTGTACTGCCGTGTAGTACCGAGTGGAGTACTGTCTGCATACTGCCGTGTAGTACTGAGTGGAGTACAGTACCTGTACTGCCGTGTAGTACCCAGTGGAGTACTGTGTGTATAGTGCCGTGTAGTACCGAATGGAGTACAGTGCCTGTACTGCCGTGTAGTACTGAGTGGAGTACAGTGCCTGTACTGCCGTGTAGTCCCGAGTGGAGTACAGTGCCTGTACTGCCGTGTAGTAGTGAGTGGAGTACTGTGCCTGTACTGCCGTGTAGTACTGAGTGGAGTACTGTGGGTATAGTGCCGTGTAGTACCGAGTGGAGTACAGTGCCTGTACCGCCGTGTAGTACCGAGTGGGGGACTGTGTGTATACTGCCGTGTAGTACTGAGTGGAGTACAGTGCCTGTACTGCCGTGTAGTAGTGAGTGGGGTACAGTGCCTGTACTGCCGTGTAGTCCCGAGTGGAGTACAGTGCCTGTACTGCCGTGTAGTAGTGAGTGGAGTACAGTGCGTGTACTGCCGTGTAGTACTGAGTGGGGTACAGTGCCTGTACTGCCGTGTAGTCCCGAGTGGAGTACAGTGCCTGTACTGCCGTGTAGTACTGAGTGGAATACTGTATGTATAGTGCCGTGTAGTACCGACTGGAGTACAGTGCCTGTACTGCCGTCTAGTACTGAGTGGAGCACAGTGCCTGTACTGCCGTGTAGTCCCGAGTGGAGTACAATGCCTGTACTGCCGTGTAGTACTGAGTGGAGTACTGTGTGTATAGTGCCGTGTAGTACCGAGTGGAGTACTGTGCCTGTACTGCCGTGTAGTACTGAGTGGAGTACAGTGCCTGTACTGCCGTGTAGTCCCGAGTGGAGTACAGTGCTTGTTCTGCCGTGTAGTACTGATTGGAGTACAGTGCTTGTACTGCCGTGTAGTACCGAGTGGAGTACAGTGCTTGTACTGCCGTGTAGTACTGAGTGAAGTACAATGCCTGTACTGCCGTGTAGTGCCGAGTGGAGTACTGTGTGTATAGTGCAGTGTATTACTGAGTGGAGTACAGTGCATGTACTGCCGTGTAGTACCGTGTGGAGTACAGTGCCTGTACTGCCGTGTAGTCCCGTGTGGAGTACTGTGTGCATACTGCCGTGTAGTACTGGGTGGAGTACAGTGCCTGTACTGCCGTGTAGTACCGAGTGGAGTACAGTGCCTGTACTGCCGTGTAGTCCCGAGTGGAGTACTGTGTGTATAGTGCAGTGTAGTACTGAGTGGAGTACTGTGTGTATAGTACCGTGTAGTACTGATTGGAGTACAGTGATTGTACTGCCGTGTAGTACCGAGTGGTGTACTGTGTGTATAGTGCCGTGTGGTACCGAGTGGAGTACCATGCCTGTACTGCCGTGTAGTACCGACTGGAGTACTGTGTGTATAGTGCCGTGTAGTACCGAGTGGAGTACAGTGCCTGTACTGCGTGTAGTACCGAGTGGAGTACAGTGACTGCACTGCGTGTAGTACCGAGTGGAGTACAGTGTGTATAGTACCGTCTAGTACCGAGTGGAGTACAGTGTGTATAGTGCCGTGCAGTACTGAGTGGAGTACAGTGCCTGTACTGCCGTGTAGTACCGAGTGGAGTACAGTGTGTATAGTGCCGTGTAGTACTGAGTGGAGTACAGTGACTCTAGTGCCGTGTAGTACTGAGTGGGGTACAGTTTTTGTACCGCCGTGTAGTACAGAGTGGGGGACTCTGTGTATACTGCCGTGTAGTACTGAGTATAGTACAGTGCCTGTACTGCCGTGTAGTACCGAGTGGATTACAGTGTTCATACTGCCGTGTAGTACTGAGTGGAGTACAGTACCTGTACTGCCGTGTAGTACTGAGTGGGGGACTGTGTGTATACTGCTGTGTAATACTGAGTGGAGTACAGTGCTTGTACTGCCGTGTAGTACCGAGTGGGGGACTGTGTGTATACTGCCGTGTAGTACTGAGTGGAGTACAGTGCCTGTACTGCCGTGTAGTACCGAGTGGGGGACGGTGTGTATATTGCCGTGTAGTACTGAGTGGAATACTGTGTGTATAGTGCAGTGTATTGCTGAGTGGAGTACAGTGCCTGTACTGCCGTGTAGTACCTAATGGAGTACCGTGTGTATAGTGCAGTGTAGTGCTGAGTGGAGTACAGTACCTGTCATGCCGTGTAGTACCGAGTGGGGGACTGTGTGTATACTGCCGTGTAGTATTGAGTGGAGTACAGTACCTGTACTGCCGAGTAGTCCCGAGTGGAGTACGGTGTGTATAGTGCAGTGTAGTGCTGAGTGGAGTATAGTACCTGTACCGCCGTGTAGTACCGAGTGGGGGACTGTGTGTATACTGCCGTGTAGTACTGAGTGGAGTACAGTCCCTGTGCTGCCGTGTAGTACCGAGTGGGGGACTGTGTGTATACTGCCGTGTAGTACTGAGTGGAGTACAGTGCCTGTACTGCCGTGTAGTCTCGAGTGGAGTACTGTGTGTATACTGCCGTGTAGTACCGAGTGGAGTACAGTGCCTGTACTGCCGTGTAGTACCGAGTGGTGTACTGTGTGCATAGTACCGTGTAGTACCGAGTGGAGTACTGTGTGTATAGTGCCGTGTAGTACCGAGTGGAGTACAGTGCCTCTACTGCCGTGTAGTACTGAGTGGAGTACAGTGCCTGTACTGCCGTGTAGTCCCGAGTGGAGTACAGTGCCTGTACTGCCGTGTAGTTCTGATTGGAGTACAGTGCCTGTACTGCCGTGTAGTAGCGAGTGGAGTACAGTGCTTATACTGCCGTGTAGTACTGAGTGGGGTACAGTGCCTGTACTGCCGTGTAGTACCGAGTGGGGTACTGTGTGTATAGTGCCGTGTAGTACCGAGTGGATTACAGTGCCTGTACTGCCGTGTAGTCCCGAGTGGAGTACTGTGTGTATACTGCCGTGTAGTACCGAGTGGAGTACAGTGCCTGTACTGCCGTGTAGTACCGAGTGGAGTACTGTGTGTATAGTGCCGTCGAGTACCGAGTGGAGTACTGTGTGCATACTGCCGTGTAGTACTGAGTGGAGTACAGTGCCTGTACTGCCGTGTAGTACCGAGTGGAGGACTGTGTGTATAGTGCCGTGTAGTACCGAGTGGAGTACAATGCATGTAATGTCGTGTATTACCGAGTGGAGTACTGTGTCTATAGTGCGGTGTAATACCGAGTGGAGTAGAGTGCATGTACTGCCGTGTAGTACCGAGTGGAGTACTGTGTGTATAGTGCCGTGTAGTACCGAGTGGAGTAGAGTGCCTGTATTGCCGTGTAGTACCGAGTGGAGTACTGTGTGTATAGTGCCGTGTAGTACCGAGTGGAGTACTGTGTGCATGCTGCCGTGTAGTACTGAGTGGAGTACAGTACCTGTACTGCCGTGTAGTACCGAGTGGAGTACTGTGTGTATAGTGCCGTGTAGTACCGAGTGGAGTACAGTGCCTGTACTGCCGTGTAGTACTGAGTGGAGTAGAATGCTTGTACTGCCGTGTAGTCCCGAGTGGAGTACAGTGCCTGTACTGCCGTGTAGTAGTGAGTGGAGTACTGTGCCTGTACTGCCGTGTAGTACTGAGTGGAGTGCTGTGTGTATAGTGCCGTGTAGTACCGAGTGGAGTACAGTGTGTTGTACTGCCGTGTAGTACTGAGTGGAGTACAGTGCCTGTACTGCCCTGTAGTACTGAGTGGAGTACTGTGTGTATAGTGCCGTGTAGTACCGAGTGGAGTACAGTGCCTGTACTGCCGTGTAGTACTGAGTGGAGTAGAATGCTTGTACTGCCGTGTAGTCCCGAGTGGAGTACAGTGCCTGTACTGCCGTGTAGTAGTGAGTGGAGTACTGTGCCTGTACTGCCGTGTAGTACTAAGTGGAGTGCTGTGTGTATAGTGCCGTGTAGTACCGAGTGGAGTACAGTGCCTGTACTGCCGTGTAGTACTGCTTGGAGTACAGTGCCTGTACTGCCGTGTAGTACCGAGTGGAGTACTGTGTGTATAGTGCCGTGTAGTACCGAGTGGAGTACTGTGTGCATACTGCCGTGTAGTACCGAGTGGGGTACAGTGCCTGTACTGCCGTGTAGTACCGAGTGGAGTACAGTGCGTATAATGCCGTCTAGTACCGAGTGGAATACAGTGTGTATATTGCCGTGTAGTACTGAGTGGAGTGCAGTGCCTGTACTGCCGTGTAGTACCGAGTGGAGTACAGTGCGTATAGTGCCGTCTAGCACCGAGTGGAGTACAGTGTGTATATTGCCGTGTAGTACTGAGTGGAGTACAGTGCCTGTACTGCCGTGTAGTACCGAGTGGAGTACAGTGTGTATAGTGCCGTGTAGTACCGAGTGGTGTACAGTGCCTGTACTGCCGTGTAGTACTGAGTCGAGTACAGTGCCTGTACTGCCGTGTAGTACCGAGTGGAGTACAGTGTGTTTAGTGCCGTGTAGTACTGAGTGGAGTACAGTGCCTGTACAGCCGTGTAGCACTGAGTGAGGTACAGTGCCTGTACTGCCGTGTAGTACCGAGTGGGTGACTGTATGTATACTGCCGTGTAGTACTGAGTATAGTACAGTGCCTGTACTGCCGTGTAGTACCGAGTGGAGTACTGTGTGCATACTGCCGTGTAGTACTGAGTGAGTACAGTACCTGTACTGCCGTGTAGTACCGAGTGGGGGACTCTATGTATACTGCCGTGTAGTACTGAGTGGAGTACAGTGCCTGTGCTGCCGTGTAGTACCGAGTGGGGGACTGTGTGTATTCTGCCGTGTACTACTGAGTGGAGTACAGTCCTGTACTGCCGTGTAGTACAGAGTGGGGGACTGTGTGTATACTGCCGTGTAGTACTGAGTGGAGTACAGTGTGTATAGTGCAGTGTAGTGCTGAGTCGAGTACAGTGCCTGTACTGCCGTGTAGTACCGAGTGGATTACTGTGTGTATAGTGCAGTGTAGTGCTGAGTGGAGTACAGTACCTGTACTGCCGTGTAGTACTGAGTATAGTACAGTGCCTGTACTGCCGTGTAGTACCGAGTGGGGGACTGTGTGTATACTGCCGTGTAGTACTGAGTGGAGTACAGTGCCTGTACTGCCGTGTAGTCCCGAGTGGAGTGCTGTGTGTATAGTGCAGTGTAGTGCTGAGTGGAGTACAGTACCTGTACTGCCGTGTAGTACTGAGTATAGTACAGTGCCTGTACTGCCGTGTAGTACCGAGTGGGGGACTGTGTGTATACTGCCGTGTAGTACTGAGTGGAGTACAGTCCCTGTACTGCCGAGTAGTCCCGAGTGGAGTAAAATGTGCATAGTGCAGTGTACTACTGAGTGGAGTACTGTGTCTATAGTGCAGTGTAGTACTGAGTGGAGTACAGAGCCTGTACTGCCATGTAGTACCGAGTGCGGGTTTGTGTGCATACTGCCGTGTAGTACTGAGTGGAGTACAGTGTGTATAGTGCAGAGTAGTACTGAGTGGAGTACAGTGCCTGTACTGCCGTGTAGTACCGAGTGGGGGTTTGTGAGCATACTGCCGTGTAGTACTGAGTGGAGTACTGTGTGTATACTGCTGTGTAGTACTGAGTGGAGTACAGTGTGTATAGTGCCGTGTAGTACCGAGTGGGGGTTTGTGTGCATACTGCCGTGTAGTGCTGAGTGGAGTACAGTGCCTGTACTGCCATGTTGTCCCGATTGGAGTACTGTGTGTATACTGCCGTGTAGTACCGAGTGGAGTACAGTGCCTGTACTGCCATGTAGTACCGAGTGGAGTACTGTGTGCATACTGCCGTGTAGTACTGAGTGGAGTACAGTGCCTATACTGCCGTGTAGTACCGAGTGGAGTACTGTGTGTATAGTGCCGTGTAGTACCGAGTGGAGTACTGTGTGCATACTGCCGTGTAGTACTGAGTGGAGTACAGTGCCTGTACTGCCGTGTAGTACCGAGTGGAGTACTGTGTGTATAGTGCCGTGTAGTACCGAGTTTAGTACAGTGCATGTACTGCCGTGTATTACCGAGTGGAGTACTGTGTGTATAGTGCGGTGTAGTACCGAGTGGAGTACAGTGCAAGTACTGCCTTGTAGTACCGAGTGGAGTACTGTGTGTATAGTGCCGTGAAGTACCGAGTGGAGTACAGTGCCTGTATTGCCGTGTAGTACCGAGTGGAGTAGTGTGTGTATAGTGCCGTGTAGTACCGATTGGAGTACTGTGTGCATACTGCCGTGTAGTACTGAGTGGAGTACATTACCTGTACTGCCGTGTAGTACCGAGTGGAGTACTGTGTGTATAGTGCCGTGTAGTACCGAGTGGAGTACAGTGCCTGTACTGCCGTGTAGTACTGAGTGGAGTAGAATGCTTGTACTGCCGTGTAGTCCCGAGTGGAGTACAGTGCCTGTACTGCCGTGTAGTAGTGAGTGGAGTACTGTGCCTGTACTGCCGTGTTGTACTGAGTGGAGTGCTGTGTGTATAGTGCCGTGTAGTACCGAGTGGAGTACAGTGTGTTGTACTGCCGTGTAGTACTGAGTGGAGTACAGTGCCTGTACTGCCCTGTAGTACTGAGTGGAGTACAGTGGCTGTACTGTCGTGTAGTCCCGAGTGGAGTAGAGTGCCTGTACTGCCGTGTAGTACTGAGTGGAGTACTTTTTGTATAGTGCCGTGTAGTACCGAGTGGAGTACAGTGCCTGTACTGCCGTGTAGTCCCGAGTGGAGTACAGTGCATGTACTGCCGTGTAGTACCGAGTGGAGTACTGTGTGCATACTGCCGTGGATTATCGAGTGGAGTACAGTGGCTGTACTGTCGTGTAGTCCCGAGTGGAGTAGAGTGCCTGTACTGCCGTGTAGTACTGAGTGGAGTACTGTGTGCATACTGCCGTGTAGTACTGAGTGGAGTACAGTACCTGTACTGCCGTGTAGTACTGAGTGGAGTACAGTGCCTGTACTGCCGTGTAGTCCCGAGTGGAGTACAGTGCCTGTACTGCCGTGTAGTAGTGAGTGGAGTACTGTGCCTGTACTGCCGTGTAGTACTGAGTGGAGTACTGTGTGTATAGTGCCGTGTAGTACCGAGTGGAGTACAGTGCCTGTACTGCCGTGTAATACTGAGTGGAGTACAGTGCTTGTACTGCCGTGTAGTACCGAGTAGGGGACTGTGTGTATACTGCCGTGTAGTACTGAGTGGAGTACAGTGCCTGTACTGCCGTGTAGTACCGAGTGGTGGACTGTGTGTATACTGCCGTGTAGTACTGAGTGGAATACTGTGTGTATAGTGCAGTGTAGTGCTGAGTGGAGTACAGTGCCTGTACTGCCGTGTAGTACCGAGTGGAGTACCGTGTGTATAGTGCAGTGTAGTGCTGAGTGGAGTACAGTACCTGTCATGCCGTGTAGTACTGAGTACAGTACAGTGCCTGTACTGCCGTGTAGTACCGAGTGGGGGACTGTCTGTATACTGCCGTGTAGTATTGAGTGGAGTACAGTACCTGTACTGCCGAGTAGTCCCGAGTGGAGTACGGTGTGTATAGTGCAGTGTAGTATTGAGTGGAGTATAGTACCTGTACCGCCGTGTAGTACCGAGTGGGGGACTGTGTGTATACTGCCGTGTAGTACTGAGTGGAGTACAGTCCCTGTACTGCCGTGTAGTACCGAGTGGGGACTGTGTGTATACTGCCGTGTAGTACTGAGTGGAATACAGTGCCTGTACTGCCGTGTAGTCTCGAGTGGAGTAATGTGTGCATCCTGCCGTGTAGTACTGATTGGAGTACAGTCCCTGTACTGCGGAGTATTCCCGAGTGGAGTACTCTGTGTATAGTGCCGTGTAGTACCGAGTGGAGTACGGTGCATGTACTGCCGTGTAGTACCGAGTGGAGTACTGAGTGTATAGTGCGGTGTAGTACCGTGTGGAGTACAGTGCATGTACTGCCGTGTAGTACCGAGTGGAGTACTGTGTGTATAGTGCCGTGTAGTACCGAGTGGAGTACAGTGCCTGTACTGCCGTGTAGTACTGAGTGGAGTACAGTGCCTGTATTGCCGTGTAGCAAAGAGTGGAGTACTGTGTGTACAGTGCCGTGTAGTACCGAGTGGAGTACTGTGTGCATACTGCCGTGTAGTACTGAGTGGAATATAGTACCTGTACTGCCGTGTAGTACCGAGTGGAGTACTGTGTGTATAGTGCCGTGTAGTACCGAGTGGAGTGCAGTGCCTGCACTGCCGTGTAGGACTGAGTAGACTACAGTGCCCGTACTGCCCTGTAGTACTGAGTGGAGTACTGTGTGTATAGTGCCGTGTAGTACCGAGTGGAGTACAGTGCCTGTACTGCCGTGTAGTACCGAGTGGAGTACTGTGTGTATAGTGCCGTGTAGTACCGAGTGGAGTACAGTGCCTGTACTGCCGTGTAGTACTGAGTGGAGTACAGTGCCTGTACTGCCGTGTAGTCCCGAGTGGAGTACAGTGCCTGTACTGCCGTGTAGTTCTGATTGGAGTACAGTGCCTGTACTGCCGTGTAGTAGCGAGTGGAGTACAGTGCTTATACTGCCGTGTAGTACTGAGTGGGGTACAGTGCCTGTACTGCCGTGTAGTACCGAGTGGGGTACTGTGTGTATAGTGCCGTGTAGTACCGAGTGGATTACAGTGCCTGTACTGCCGTGTAGTCCCGAGTGGAGTACTGTGTGAATAGTGCCGTGTAGTACCGAGTGGAGTACAGTGCCTGTACTGCCGTGTAGTACCGAGTGGAGTACAGTGTGTATAGTGCCGTCTAGTACCGAGTGGAGTACAGTTTGTATAGTGCCGTGTAGTACTGAGTGGAGTACAGTGCCTGTACTGCCGTGTAGTACCGAGTGGAGTACAGTGTGTATAGTGCCGAGTTGTACCGAGTGGAGTACAGTGCCTGTACTGCCGTGTAGTACTGAGTGGAGTATATTGCCTGTACTGCCGTGTAGTACCGAGTGGGGGAATGTGTGTATACTGCCGTGTAGTACTGAGTATAGTACAGTGCCTGTACTGCCGTGTAGTACCGAGTGGAGTACTGTGTGCATATTGCCGTGTAGTACTGAGTGGAGTACAGTACCTGTACTGCCGTGTAGTACCGGGTGGGGGACTAAGTGTATACTGCCGTGTAGTACTGAGTGGAGTACAGTGCCTGTACTGTCGCGTAGTACCGAGTGGGGGACTGTGTGTATACTGCCGTGTAGTACTGAGTGGAGTACAGTGCCTGTACTGCCGTGTAGAACCGAGTGGGGGACTGTGTGTATACTGCCGTGTAGTACTGAGTGGAGTACTGTGTGTATAGTGCAGTGTAGTGCTGAGTGGAGTACAGTGCCTGTACTGCCGTGTAGTACCGAGTGGAGTACTGTGTGTATAGTGCAGTGTAGTGCTGAGTGGAGTACAGTACCTGTACTGCCGTGTAGTATTGAGTATAGTACAGTGCTTGTACTGCCGTGTAGTACCGAGTGGCGGACTGTGTGTATACTACCGTGTAGTACTGAGTGGAGTACAGTGCCTGTACTGCCGTGTAGTCCCGAATGGAGTACTGTGTGTATAGTGCAGTGTAGTACCGAGTGGAGTACAGTGCCTGTACTGCCGTGTAGTACTGAGTGGAGTACAGTGTGTTTAGTGCCGTGTAGTACCGAGTGGGGGACTGTGTGCATACTGCCGTGTAGTACTCAGTGGAGTACAGTGCCTGTACTGCCATGTAGTCCCGAGTGGAGTACAGTGCCTGTACTGCCGTGTAGTACCGAGTGGAGTACTGTGTGTATAGTGCCGTCGAGTACCGAGTGGAGTACTGTGTGCATACTGCCGTGTAGTACTGAGTGGAGTACAGTGCCTGTACTGCCGTGTAGTACCGAGTGGAGGACTGTGTGTATAGTGCCGTGTAGTACCGAGTGGAGTACAATGCATGTACTGTCGTGTATTACCGAGTGGAGTACTGTGTGTATAGTGCGGTGTAGTACCGAGTGGAGTAGAGTGCATGTACTGCCGTGTAGTACCGAGTGGAGTAATGTGTGCATCCTGCCGTGTAGTACTGATTGGAGTACAGTCCCTGTACTGCGGAGTATTCCCGAGTGGAGTTCAGTATGTATAGTGCAGTGTACTACTGAGTGGAGTACTGTGTGCATGCTGCCGTGTAGTACTGAGTGGAGTACAGTACCTGTACTGCCGTGTAGTACCGAGTGGAGTACTGTGTGCATAGTGCCGTGTAGTACCGAGTGGAGTACAGTGCCTGTACTGCCGTGTAGTACCGAGTGGAGTACTCTGTGTATAGTGCCGTGTAGTACCGAGTGGAGTACGGTGCATGTATTGCCGTGTAGTACCGAGTGGAGTACTGAGTGTATAGTGCGGTGTAGTACCGTGTGGAGTACAGTGCATGTACTGCCGTGTAGTACCGAGTGGAGTACTGTGTGTATAGTGCCGTGTAGTACCGAGTGGAGTACAGTGCCTGTACTGCCGTGTAGTACTGAGCGGGGTACAGTGCCTAAACTGCCGTGTAGTCCGGAGTGGAGTTCTGTGTGTATAGTGCCGTGTAGTACCGAGTGGAGTACAGTGCCTGTACTGCCGTGTAGTCCCGAGTGGAGTACTGTGTGTATAGTGCCGTGAACTACCGAGTGGAGTACATTGCCTGTACTGCCGTGTAGTACTAAGTGTAGTACAGTGCCTGTACTGCCGTGTAGTCCCGACTGGAGTACTGTGTGTATAGTGCAGAGTAGTACTGAGTGGAGTACAGTGCCTGTACTGCCGTGTAGTACTGAGTGGAGTACAGTGCCTAAACTGCCGTGTAGTCCGGAGTGGAGTACAGTGCCTGTACTGCCGTGTAGTCCCGAGTGGGGTACTGTGTGTATAGTGCCGTGAACTACCGAGTGGAGTACATTGCCTGTACTGCCGTGTAGTACTGAGTGGAGTACTGTGTGTATAGTGCCGTGTAGTACCGAGTGGAGTACAGTGCCTGTATTGCCGTGTAGTGCTGAGTAGACTACAGTGCCTGTGCTGCCGTGTAGTCCCGAATGGAGTTCTGTGTGTATAGTGCCGTGTAGTACCGAGTGGAGTACAGTGCCTGTACTGCCGTGTAGTACTGAGTGGAGTACAGTGCCTAAACTGCCGTGTAGTCCGGAGTGGAGTACAGTGCCTGTACTGCCGTGTAGTCCCGAGTGGAGTACTGTGTGTATAGTGCCGTGAACTACCGAGTGGAGTACATTGCCTGTACTGCCGTGTAGTACTAAGTGGAGTACAGTGCCTGTACTGCCGTGTAGTCCCGAGTGGAGTACTGTGTGTATAGTGCAGAGTAGTACTGAGTGGTGTATAGTACCTGTACTGCCGTGTAGTACTGAGTGGAGTACAGTGCCTCTACTGCCGTGTAGTACTGGGTGGAGTACAGTGCCTGTTCTGCCGTATAGTACCGAGTGGGGGACTGTGTGTAAACTGCCGTGTAGTACCGAGTGGAGTACAGTGCCTGTACTGCCGTGTAGTACCGAGTGGAATACTGTGTGTATAGTGCCGTGTAGTACCGAGTGGAGTACTGTGTGCATAATGCCGTGTAGTACTGAGTGGAGTACAGTGCCTGTACTGCCGTGTAGTACCGAGTGGAGTACTCTGTGTATAGTGCCGTGTAGTACCGAGTGGAGTACGGTGCATGTACTGCCGTGTAGTACCGAGTGGAGTACTGTGTGTATAGTGCGGTGTAGTACCGTGTGGAGTTCAGTGCATGTACTGCCGTGTAGTAACGAGTGGAGTACTGTGTGTATAGTGCCGTGTAGTACCGAGTGGAGTACAGTGCCTGTATTGCCGTGTAGCAAAGAGTGGAGTACTGTGTGTACAGTGCCGTGTAGTACCGAGTGGAGTACTGTGTGCATACTGCCGTGTAGTACTGAGTGGAGTACAGTACCTGTACTGCCGTGTAGTACCGAGTGGAGTACTGTGTGTATAGTGCCGTGTAGTACCGAGTGGAGTACAATGCCTGCACTGCCGTGTAGTACTGAGTGGAGTACAGTGCCTGTACTGCCGTGTAGTCCCGAGTGGAGTACAGTGCCTGTACTGCCGTGTAGTTCTGATTGGAGTACAGTGCCTGTACTGCCGTGTAGTAGCGAAAGGAGTACAGTGCTTATACTGCCGTGTAGTACTGAGTGGGCTACAGTGCCTGTACTGCCGTGTAGTGCCGAGTGGAATACTGTGTGTATAGTGCAGTGTAGTACTGAGTGGAGTACAATGCATGTACTGCCGTGTAGTCCCGAGTGGAGTACTGTGTGTATAGTGCAATGTAGTGCTGAGTGGAGTACAGTGCCTGTACTGCCGTGTAGTACCGAGTGGAGTACAGTGCCTGTACTGCCGTGTAGTCCCGAGTGGTGTACTGTGTGCATAATGCCGTGTAGTACTGAGTGGAGTACAGTGCCTCTACTGCCGTGTAGTACCGAGTGGAGTACTGTGTGTATAGTGCCGTGTAATACCGAGTGGGGGAATGTGTGTATACTGCCGTGTAGTACTGAGTATAGTACAGTGCCTGTACTGCCGTGTAGTACCGAGTGGAGTACTGTGTGCATACTGCCGTGTAGTACTGAGTGGAGTACAGTACCTGTACTGCCGTGTAATACCGAGTGGGGGACTAAGTGTATACTGCCGTGTAGTACTGAGTGGAGTACAGTGCCTGTACTGCCGTGTAGTCCCGAATGGAGTACTGTGTGTATAGTGCAGTGTAGTACCGAGTGGAGTACAGTGCCTGTACTGCCGTGTAGTACTGAGTGGAGTACAGTGTGTTTAGTGCCGTGTAGTATCGAGTGGGGGACTGTGTGCATACTGCCGTGTAGTACTGAGTGGAGTACAGTGCCTGTACTGCCATGTAGTCCCGAGTGGAGTACTGTGTGTGTACTGCCGTGTAGTACCGAGTGGAGTACAGTGCCTGTACTGCCGTGTAGTACCGAGTTGAGTACTGTGTGTATAGTGCCGTGTAGTACCGAGTGGAGTACTGTGTGCATACTGCCGTGTAGTACTGAGTGGAGTACAGTGCCTGTACTGCCGTGTAGTACCGAGTGGAGGACTGTGTGTATAGTGCCGTGTAGTACCGAGTGGAGTACAATGCATGTACAGTCGTGTATTACCGAGTGGAGCACAGTGTGTATAGTGCGGTGTAGTACCGAGTGGAGTAGAGTGCATGTACTGCCGTGTAGTACCGAGTGGAGTACAGTGCCTGTACTGCCGTGTAGTCCCGAGTGGAGTACTGTGTGCATACTGCCATGTAGTACTGAGTGGAGTACAGTGCCTGTATTGCCGTGTAGTACCGAGTGGAGTACTGTGTGTATAGTGCCGTGTAGTACCGAGTGGAGTACTGTGTGCATGTTGCCGTGTAGTACTGAGTGGAGTACAGTACCTCTACTGCCGTGTAGTACCGAGTGGAGTACTGTGTGTATAGTGCCGTGTAGTACCGAGTGGAGTACAGTGTGTATAGTGCCGTGTAGTACTGAGTGGAGTACAGTGCCTGTACAGCCGTGTAGCACTGAGTGAGGTACAGTGCCTGTACTGCCGTGTAGTACCGAGTGGGTGACTGTGTGTATACTGCCGTGTAGTACTGAGTATAGTACAGTGCCTGTACTGCCGTGTAGTACCGAGTGGAGTACTGTGTGCATACTGCCGTCTAGTACTGAGTGAGTACAGTACCTGTACTGCCGTGTAGTACCGAGTGGGGGACTCTATGTATACTGCCGTGTAGTACTGAGTGGAGTACAGTGCCTGTGCTGCCGTGTAGTACCGAGTGGGGGACTGTGTGTATTCTGCCGTGTACTACTGAGTGGAGTACAGTGCCTGTACTGCCGTGTAGTACAGAGTGGGGGACTGTGTGTATACTGCCGTGTAGTACTGAGTGGAGTACAGTGTGTATAGTGCAGTGTAGTGCTGAGTCGAGTACAGTGCCTGTACTGCCGTGTATTACCGAGTGGATTACTGTGTGTATAGTGCAGTGTAGTGCTGAATGGAGTACAGTACCTGTACTGCCGTGTAGTACTGAGTATAGTACAGTGCCTGTACTGCCGTGTAGTACCGATTGGAGTACAGTGCCTGTACTGCCGTGTAGTACCGAGTGGAGTACTGTCTGCATACTGCCGTGTAGTACTGAGTGGAGTACAGTACCTGTACTGCCGTGTAGTACCCAGTGGAGTACTGTGTGTATAGTGCCGTGTAGTACCGAGTGGAGTACAGTGCCTGTACTGCCGTGTAGTACTGAGTGGAGTACAGTGCCTGTACTGCCGTGTAGTCCCGAGTGGAGTACAGTGCCTGTACTGCCGTGTAGTAGTGAGTGGAGTACTGTGCCTGTACTGCCGTGTAGTACTGAGTGGAGTACTGTGGGTATAGTGCCGTGTAGTACCGAGTGGAGTACAGTGCCTGTACCGCCGTGTAGTACCGAGTGGGGGACTGTGTGTATACTGCCGTGTAGTACTGAGTGGAGTACAGTGCCTGTACTGCCGTGTAGTAGTGAGTGGGGTACAGTGCCTGTACTGCCGTGTAGTCCCGAGTGGAGTACAGTGCCTGTACTGCCGTGTAGTAGTGAGTGGAGTACAGTGCCTGTACTGCCGTGTAGTACTGAGTGGGGTACAGTGCCTGTACTGCCGTGTAGTCCCGAGTGGAGTACAGTGCCTGTACTGCCGTGTAGTACTGAGTGGAGTACTGTATGTATAGTGCCGTGTAGTACCGAGTGGAGTACAGTGCCTGTACTGCCGTCTAGTACTGAGTGGAGCACAGTGCCTGTACTGCGGTGTAGTCCCGAGTGGAGTACAATGCCTGTACTGCCGTGTAGTACTGAGTGGAGTACTGTGTGTATAGTGCCGTGTAGTACCGAGTGGAGTACTGTGCCTGTACTGCCGTGTAGTACTGAGTGGAGTACAGTGCCTGTACTGCCGTGTAGTCCCGAGTGGAGTACAGTGCTTGTTCTGCCGTGTAGTACTGATTGGAGTACAGTGCTTGGACTGCCGTGTAGTACCGAGTGGAGTACAGTGCTTGTACTGCCGTGTAGTACTGAGTGAAGTACAATGCCTGTACTGCCGTGTAGTGCCGAGTGGAGTACTGTGTGTATAGTGCAGTGTATTACTGAGTGGAGTACAGTGCATGTACTGACGTGTAGTACCGTGTGGAGTACAGTGCCTGTACTGCCGTGTAGTCCCGTGTGGAGTACTGTGTGCATACTGCCGTGTAGTACTGAGTGGAGTACAGTGCCTGTACTGCCGTGTAGTACCGAGTGGAGTACATTGCCTGTACTGCCGTGTAGTCCCGAGTGGAGTACTGTGTGTATAGTGCAGTGTAGTACTGAGTGGAGTACTGTGTGTATAGTACCGTGTAGTACTGAGTGGAGTACAGTGCCTGTACCGCCGTGTAGTACCGATTGGAGTACTGTGTGCATGCTGCCGTCTAGTACTGAGTGGAGTACAGTGCCTGTACTGCCGTGTAGTACTGGGTGGAGTACAGTGATTGTACTGCCGTGTAGTACCGAGTGGTGTACTGTGTGTATAGTGCCGTGTAGTACCGAGTGGAGTACAGTGCCTGTACTGCGTGTAGTACCGAGTGGAGTACAGTGACTGCACTGCGTGTAGTACCGAGTGGAGTACAGTGTGTATAGTACCGTCTAGTACCGAGTGGAGTATAGTGTGTATAGTGCCGTGCAGTACTGAGTGGAGTACAGTGCCTGTACTGCCGTGTAGTACAGAGTGGAGTACAGTGTGTATAGTGCCGTGTAGTACTGAGTGGAGTACAGTGACTCTAGTGCCGTGTAGTACTGAGTGGGGTACAGTTTTTGTACTGCCGTGTAGTACAGAGTGGGGGACTCTGTGTATACTGCCGTGTAGTACTGAGTATAGTACAGTGCCTGTACTGCCGTGTAGTACCGAGTGGATTACAGTGTTCATACTGCCGTGTAGTACTGAGTGGAGTTCAGTACCTGTACTGCCGTGTAGTACTGAGTGGGGGACTGTGTGTATACTGCTGTGTAATACTGAGTGGAGTACAGTGCTTGTACTGCCGTGTAGTACCGAGTGGGGGACTGTGTGTATACTGCCGTGTAGTACTGGGTGGAGTACAGTGCCTGTACTGCCGTGTAGTACCGAGTGGGGGACGGTGTGTATATTGCCGTGTAGTACTGAGTGGAATACTGTGTGTATAGTGCAGTGTATTGCTGAGTGGAGTACAGTGCCTGTACTGCCGTGTAGTACCTAATGGAGTACCGTGTGTATAGTGCAGTGTAGTGCTGAGTGGAGTACAGTACCTGTCATGCCGTGTAGTACTGAGTACAGTACAGTGCCTGTACTGCCGTGTAGTACCGAGTGGGGGACTGTGTGTATACTGCCGTGTAGTATTGAGTGGAGTACAGTACCTGTACTGCCGAGTAGTCCCGAGTGGAGTACGGTGTGTATAGTGCAGTGTAGTGCTGAGTGGAGTATAGTACCTGTACCGCCGTGTGGTACCGAGTGGGGGACTGTGTGTATACTGCCGTGTAGTACTGAGTGGAGTACAGTCCCTGTACTGCCGTGTAGTACCGAGTGGGGGACGGTGTGTATACTGCCGTGTAGTACTGAGTGGAGTACAGTGCCTGTACTGCCGTGTAGTCTCGAGTGGAGTACTGTGTGTATACTGCCGTGTAGTACCGAGTGGAGTACAGTGCCTGTACTGCCGTGTAGTACCGAGTGGTGTACTGTGTGCATAGTACCGTGTAGTACCGAGTGGAGTACTGTGTGTATAGTGCCGTGTAGTACCGAGTGGAGTACAGTGCCTGTATTGCCGTGTAGTACCGAGTGGTGTACTGTGTGTATAGTGCCGTGTAGTACCGAGTGGAGTTCTGTGTGCATACTGCCGTGTAGTACTGAGTGGAGTACAGTACCTGTACTGCCGTGTAGTACCGAGTGGAGTACTGTGTGTATAGTGCCGTGTAGTACCGAGTGGAGTACAGTGCCTATACTGCCGTGTAGTACTGAGTGGAGTACAGTGCCTGTACTGCCGTGTAGTCCCGAGTGGAGTACAGTGCATGTACTGCCGTGTAGTAGTGAGTGGAGTACTGTGCCTGTAATGCCGTGTAGTACTGACTGGAGTACTGTGTGTATAGTGCCGTGTAGTACCGGGTGAAGTACATTCGGTGTACTGCCGTGTAGTACGGGGTGGGGTACAGTGCCTGTACTGCCGTGTAGTACTGAGTGGAGTACACTACCTGTACTGCCGTGGAGTCCCGAGTGGAGTACAGTGCCTGTACTGCCGTGTAGTACTGAGTGGAGTACTGTCTGTATAGTGCCGTGTAGTACCGAGTGGAGTACAGTGCCTGTACTGGCGTGTAGTACTGAGTGGAGTACAGTGCCTGTACTGCCGTGTAGCACTGAGTGGAGTACATTGCCTGTACTGCCGTGTAGTACTGATTGGAGTACAGTGCCTGTACTGCCGTGTAGTACTGAGTGGAGTACAGTGCCTGTACTGCCGTGTAGTACTGAGTGGAGTACAGTGCCTGTACTGCCGTGTAGTACTGAGTGGAGTACAGTGCCTGTACTGCCGTGTAGTCCCGAGTGGAGTACTGTGTGTATAGTGCCGTGTAGTACCCAGTGGAGTACAGTGCCTGTACTGCGGTGTAGTACTGAGTGGAGTACAGGGCCTGTACTGCCATGTAGTACTGAGTGGAGTACAGTGCCTGTACTGCCGTGTAGTCCCGAGTGGAGTACAGTGCCTGTACTGCCGTGTAGTACTGAGTGGAGTACAGTGCCTTTACTGCCGTGTAGTCCCGAATGGAGTACTGTGTGTATAGTGCCGTGTAGTACCGAAAGGAGTACAGTGCCTGTACTGCCGTGTAGTACTGAGTGGAGTACTGTGTGTATAGTGCCGTGTAGTACCGAGTGGAGTACAGTGCCTGTACTGCCGTGTAGTGCTGAGTGGACTACAGTGCGTGTACTGCCGTGTAGTCCCGAATGGAGTACTGTGTGTATAGTGCCGTGTAGTACCGAGTGGAGTACAGTGCCTTGTACTGCCGTGTAGTACTAAGTGGAGTACAGTGCCTTTACTGCCGTGTAGTCCCGAGTGGAGTACTGTGTGTATAGTGCAGAGTAGTACTGAGTGGTGTACAGTACCTGTACTGCCGTGTAGTACTGAGTGGAGTACAGTGCCTCTACTGCCGTGTAGTACTGCGTGGAGTACAGTGCCTGTTCTGCCGTATAGTACCGAGTGGGGGACTGTGTGTAAACTGCCGTGTAGTACCGAGTGGAGTACAGTGCCTGTACTGCCGTGTAGTACCGAGTGGAATACTGTGTGTATAGTGCCGTGTAGTACCGAGTGGAGTACTGTGTGCTAAATGCCGTGTAGTACTGAGTGGAGTACAGTGCCTGTACTGCCGTGTAGTACCGAGTGGAGTACTCTGTGTATAGTGCCGTGTAGTACCGAGTGGAGTACGGTGCATGTACTGCCGTGTAGTACCGAGTGGAGTACTGAGTGTATAGTGCGGTGTAGTACCGTGTGGAGTACAGTGCATGTTCTGCCGTGTAGTACCGAGTGGAGTACTGTGTGTATAGTGCCGTGTAGTACCGAGTGGAGTACAGTGCCTGTACTGCCGTGTAGTACTGAGTGGAGTACAGTGCCTGTATTGCCGTGTAGCAAAGAGTGGAGTACTGTGTGTATAGTGCCGTGTAGTACCGAGTGGAGTACAGTGCCTGTACTGCCGTGTAGTACTGCTTGGAGTACAGTGCCTGTACTGCCGTGTAGTACCGAGTGGAGTACTGTGTGTATAGTGCCGTGTAGTACCGAGTGGAGTACTGTGTGCATACTGCCGTGTAGTACCGAGTGGGGTACAGTGCCTGTACTGCCGTGTAGTACCGAGTGGAGTACAGTGCGTATAATGCCGTCTAGTACCGAGTGGAATACAGTGTGTATATTGCCGTGTAGTACTGAGTGGAGTGCAGTGCCTGTACTGCCGTGTAGTACCGAGTGGAGTACAGTGCGTATAGTGCCGTCTAGTACCGAGTGGAGTACAGTGTGTATATTGCCGTGTAGTACTGAGTGGAGTACAGTGCCTGTACTGCCGTGTAGTACCGAGTGGAGTACAGTGTGTATAGTGCCGTGTAGTACCGAGTGGTGTACAGTGCCTGTACTGCCGTGTAGTACTGAGTCGAGTACAGTGCCTGTACTGCCGTGTAGTACCGAGTGGATTACAGTGTGTATAGTGCCGTGTAGTACTGAGTGGAGTACAGTGCCTGTACAGCCGTGTAGCACTGAGTGAGGTACAGTGCCTGTACTGCCGTGTAGTACCGAGTGGGTGACTGTGTGTATACTGCCGTGTAGTACTGAGTATAGTACAGTACCTGTACTGCCGTGTAGTACCGAGTGGAGTACTGTGTGCATACTGCCGTGTAGTACTGAGTGAGTACAGTACCTGTACTGCCGTGTAGTACCGAGTGGGGGACTCTATGTATACTGCCGTGTAGTACTGAGTGGAGTACAGTGCCTGTGCTGCCGTGTAGTACCGAGTGGGGGACTGTGTGTATTCTGCCGTGTACTACTGAGTGGAGTACAGTGCCTGTACTGCCGTGTAGTACAGAGTGGGGGACTGTGTGTATACTGCCGTGTAGTACTGAGTGGAGTACAGTGTGTATAGTGCAGTGTAGTGCTGAGTCGAGTACAGTGCCTGTACTGCCGTGTAGTACCGAGTGGATTACTGTGTGTATAGTGCAGTGTAGTGCTGAGTGGAGTACAGTACCTGTACTGCCGTGTAGTACTGAGTATAGTACAGTGCCTGTACTGCCGTGTAGTACCGAGTGGGGGACTGTGTGTATACTGCCGTGTAGTACTGAGTGGAGTACAGTGCCTGTACTGCCGTGTAGTCCCGAGTGGAGTGCTGTGTGTATAGTGCAGTGTAGTGCTGAGTGGAGTACAGTACCTGTACTGCCGTGTAGTACTGAGTATAGTACAGTGCCTGTACTGCCGTGTAGTACCGAGTGGGGGACTGTGTGTATACTGCCGTGTAGTACTGAGTGGAGTACAGTCCCTGTACTGCCGAGTAGTCCCGAGTGGAGTAAAATGTGCATAGTGCAGTGTAGTACTGAGTGGAGTACTGTGTCTGTAGTGCAGTGTAGTACTGAGTGGAGTACAGAGCCTGTACTGCCATGTAGTACCGAGTGCGGGTTTGTGTGCATACTGCCGTGTAGTACTGAGTGGAGTACAGTGTGTATAGTGCAGAGTAGTACTGAGTGGAGTACAGTGCATGTACTGCCGTGTAGTACCGAGTGGGGGTTTGTGAGCATACTGCCGTGTAGTACTGAGTGGAGTACTGTGTGTATACTGCTGTGTAGTACTGAGTGGAGTACAGTGTGTATAGTGCCGTGTAGTACCGAGTGGGGGTTTGTGTGCATACTGCCGTGTAGTGCCGAGTGGAGTACAGTGCCTGTACTGCCATGTTGTCCCGATTGGAGTACTGTGTGTATACTGCCGTGTAGTACCGAGTGGAGTACAGTGCCTGTACTGCCATGTAGTACCGAGTGGAGTACTGTGTGCATACTGCCGTGTAGTACTGAGTGGAGTACAGTGCCTATACTGCCGTGTAGTACCGAGTGGAGTACTGTGTGTATAGTGCCGTGTAGTACCGAGTGGAGTACTGTGTGCATACTGCCGTGTAGTACTGAGTGGAGTACAGTGCCTGTACTGCCGTGTAGTACCGAGTTGAGTACTGTGTGTATAGTGCCGTGTAGTACCGAGTTTAGTACAGTGCATGTACTGCCGTGTATTACCGAGTGGAGTACTGTGTGTATAGTGCGGTGTAGTACCGAGTGGAGTACAGTGCAAGTACTGCCTTGTAGTACCGAGTGGAGTACTGTGTGTATAGTGCCGTGAAGTACCGAGTGGAGTACAGTGCCTGTATTGCCGTGTAGTACCGAGTGGAGTAGTGTGTGTATAGTGCCGTGTAGTACCGATTGGAGTACTGTGTGCATACTGCCGTGTAGTACTGAGTGGAGTACATTACCTGTACTGCCGTGTAGTACCGAGTGGAGTACTGTGTGTATAGTGCCGTGTAGTACCGAGTGGAGTACAGTGCCTGTACTGCCGTGTAGTACTGAGTGGAGTAGAATGCTTGTACTGCCGTGTAGTCCCGAGTGGAGTACAGTGCCTGTACTGCCGTGTAGTAGTGAGTGGAGTACTGTGCCTGTACTGCCGTGTAGTACTGAGTGGAGTACTGTGTGTATAGTGCCGTGTAGTACCGAGTGGAGTACAGTGTGTTGTACTGCCGTGTAGTACTGAGTGGAGTACAGTGCCTGTACTGCCCTGTAGTACTGAGTGGAGTACAGTGTGTTTAGTGCCGTGTAGTACCGAGTGGGGGACTGTGTGCATACTGCCGTGTAGTACTGAGTGGAGTACAGTGCCTGTACTGCCATGTAGTCCCGAGTGGAGTACTGTGTGTATACTGCCGTGTAGTACCGAGTGGAGTACAGTGCCTTTACTGCCGTGTAGTACCGAGTTGAGTACTGTGTGTATAGTGCCGTGTAGTACCGAGTGGAGTACTGTGTGCATACTGCCGTGTAGTACTGAGTGGAGTACAGTGCCTGTACTGCCGTGTAGTACCGAGTGGAGGACTGTGTGTATAGTGCCGTGTAGTACCGAGTGGAGTACAATGCATGTACAGTCGTGTATTACCGAGTGGAGCACTGTGTGTATAGTGCGGTGTAGTGCCGAGTGGAGTAGAGTGCATGTACTGCCGTGTAGTACCGAGTGGAGTACTGTGTGTATAGTGCCGTGTAGTACCGAGTGGAGTACTGTGTGCATACTGCCGTGTAGTACTGAGTGGAGTACAGTGCCTGTATTGCCGTGTAGTACCGAGTGGAGTACTGTGTGTATAGTGCCGTGTAGTACCGAGTGGAGTACTGTGTGCATGTTGCCGTGTAGTACTGAGTGGAGTACAGTACCTCTACTGCCGTGTAGTACCGAGTGGAGTACTGTGTGTATAGTGCCGTGTAGTACCGAGTGGAGTACAGTGTGTATAGTGCCGTGTAGTACTGAGTGGAGTACAGTGCCTGTACAGCCGTGTAGCACTGAGTGAGGTACATTGCCTGTACTGCCGTGTAGTACCGAGTGGGTGACTGTGTGTATACTGCCGTGTAGTACTGAGTATAGTACAGTGCCTGTACTGCCGTGTAGTACCGAGTGGAGTACTGTGTGCATACTGCCGTGTAGTACTGAGTGAGTACAGTACCTGTACTGCCGTGTAGTACCGAGTGGGGGACTCTATGTATACTGCCGTGTAGTACTGAGTGGAGTACAGTGCCTGTGCTGCCGTGTAGTACCGAGTGGGGGACTGTGTGTATTCTGCCGTGTACTACTGAGTGGAGTACAGTGCCTGTACTGCCGTGTAGTACAAAGTGGGGGACTGTGTGTATACTGCCGTGTAGTACTGAGTGGAGTACAGTGTGTATAGTGCAGTGTAGTGCTGAGTCGAGTACAGTGCCTGTACTGCCGTGTATTACCGAGTGGATTACTGTGTGTATAGTGCAGTGTAGTGCTGAATGGAGTACAGTACCTGTACTGCCGTGTAGTACTGAGTATAGTACAGTGCCTGTACTGCCGTGTAGTACCGATTGGAGTACAGTGCCTGTACTGCCGTGTAGTACCGAGTGGAGTACTGTCTGCATACTGCCGTGTAGTACTGAGTGGAGTACAGTACCTGTACTGCCGTGTAGTACCCAGTGGAGTACTGTGTGTATAGTGCCGTGTAGTACCGAATGGAGTACAGTGCCTGTACTGCCGTGTAGTACTGAGTGGAGTACAGTGCCTGTACTGCCGTGTAGTCCCGAGTGGAGTACAGTGCCTGTACTGCCGTGTAGTAGTGAGTGGAGTACTGTGCCTGTACTGCCGTGTAGTACTGAGTGGAGTACTGTGGGTATAGTGCCGTGTAGTACCGAGTGGAGTACAGTGCCTGTACCGCCGTGTAGTACCGAGTGGGGGACTGTGTGTATACTGCCGTGTAGTACTGAGTGGAGTACAGTGCCTGTACTGCCGTGTAGTAGTGAGTGGGGTACAGTGCCTGTACTGCCGTGTAGTCCCGAGTGGAGTACAGTGCCTGTACTGCCGTGTAGTAGTGAGTGGAGTACAGTGCCTGTACTGCCGTGTAGTACTGAGTGGGGTACAGTGCCTGTACTGCCGTGTAGTCCCGAGTGGAGTACAGTGCCTGTACTGCCGTGTAGTACTGAGTGGAATACTGTATGTATAGTGCCGTGTAGTACCGAGTGGAGTAGAGTGCCTGTACTGCCGTCTAGTACTGAGTGGAGCACAGTGCCTGTACTGCCGTGTAGTCCCGAGTGGAGTACAATGCCTGTACTGCCGTGTAGTACTGAGTGGAGTACTGTGTGTATAGTGCCGTGTAGTACCGAGTGGAGTACTGTGCCTGTACTGCCGTGTAGTACTGAGTGGAGTACAGTGCCTGTACTGCCGTGTAGTCCCGAGTGGAGTACAGTGCTTGTTCTGCCGTGTAGTACTGATTGGAGTACAGTGCTTGTACTGCCGTGTAGTACCGAGTGGAGTACAGTGCTTGTACTGCCGTGTAGTACTGAGTGAAGTACAATGCCTGTACTGCCGTGTAGTGCCGAGTGGAGTACTGTGTGTATAGTGCAGTGTATTACTGAGTGGAGTACAGTGCATGTACTGCCGTGTAGTACCGTGTGGAGTACAGTGCCTGTACTGCCGTGTAGTCCCGTGTGGAGTACTGTGTGCATACTGCCGTGTAGTACTGAGTGGAGTACAGTGCCTGTACTGCCGTGTAGTACCGAGTGGAGTACAGTGCCTGTACTGCCGTGTAGTCCCGAGTGGAGTACTGTGTGTATAGTGCAGTGTAGTACTGAGTGGAGTACTGTGTGTATAGTACCGTGTAGTACTGATTGGAGTACAGTGCCTGTACCGCCGTGTAGTACCGATTGGAGTACTGTGTGCATGCTGCCGTCTAGTACTGAGTGGAGTACAGTGCCTGTACTGCCGTGTAGTACTGGGTGGAGTACAGTGATTGTACTGCCGTGTAGTACCGAGTGGTGTACTGTGTGTATAGTGCCGTGTGGTACCGAGTGGAGTACCATGCCTGTACTGCCGTGTAGTACCGAGTGGAGTACTGTGTGTATAGTGCCGTGTAGTACCGAGTGGAGTACAGTGCCTGTACTGCGTGTAGTACCGAGTGGAGTACAGTGACTGCACTGCGTGTAGTACCGAGTGGAGTACAGTGTGTATAGTACCGTCTAGTACCGAGTGGAGTACAGTGTGTATAGTGCCGTGCAGTACTGAGTGGAGTACAGTGCCTGTACTGCCGTGTAGTACCGAGTGGAGTACAGTGTGTATAGTGCCGTGTAGTACTGAGTGGAGTACAGTGACTCTAGTGCCGTGTAGTACTGAGTGGGGTACAGTTTTTGTACCGCCGTGTAGTACAGAGTGGGGGACTCTGTGTATACTGCCGTGTAGTACTGAGTATAGTACAGTGCCTGTACTGCCGTGTAGTACCGAGTGGATTACAGTGTTCATACTGCTGTGTAATACTGAGTGGAGTACAGTGCTTGTACTGCCGTGTAGTACCGAGTGGGGGACTGTGTGTATACTGCCGTGTAGTACTGAGTGGAGTACAGTGCCTGTACTGCCGTGTAGTACCGAGTGGTGGACGGTGTGTATATTGCCGTGTAGTACTGAGTGGAATACTGTGTGTATAGTGCAGTGTATTGCTGAGTGGAGTACAGTGCCTGTACTGCCGTGTAGTACCTAATGGAGTACCGTGTGTATAGTGCAGTGTAGTGCTGAGTGGAGTACAGTACCTGTCATGCCGTGTAGTACTGAGTACAGTACAGTGCCTGTACTGCCGTGTAGTACCGAGTGGGGGACTGTGTGTATACTGCCGTGTAGTATTGAGTGGAGTACAGTACCTGTACTGCCGAGTAGTCCCGAGTGGAGTACGGTGTGTATAGTGCAGTGTAGTGCTGAGTGGAGTATAGTACCTGTACCGCCGTGTAGTACCGAGTGGGGGACTGTGTGTATACTGCCGTGTAGTACTGAGTGGAGTACAGTCCCTGTGCTGCCGTGTAGTACCGAGTGGGGGACTGTGTGTATACTGCCGTGTAGTACTGAGTGGAGTACAGTGCCTGTACTGCCGTGTAGTCTCGAGTGGAGTACTGTGTGTATACTGCCGTGTAGTACCGAGTGGAGTACAGTGCCTGTACTGCCGTGTAGTACCGAGTGGTGTACTGTGTGCATAGTACCGTGTAGTACCGAGTGGAGTACTGTGTGTATAGTGCCGTGTAGTACCGAGTGGAGTACAGTGCCTGTATTGCCGTGTAGTACCCAGTGGTGTACTGTGTGTATAGTGCCGAGTAGTACCGAGTGGAGTTCTGTGTGCATACTGCCGTGTAGTACTGAGTGGAGTACAGTACCTGTACTGCCGTGTAGTACCGAGTGGAGTACTGTGTGTATAGTGCCGTGTAGTACCGAGTGGAGTACAGTGCCTATACTGCCGTGTAGTACTGAGTGGAGTACAGTGCCTGTACTGCCGTGTAGTCCCGAGTGGAGTACAGTGCATGTACTGCCGTGTAGTAGTGAGTGGAGTACTGTGCCTGTAATGCCGTGTAGTACTGACTGGAGTACTGTGTGTATAGTGCCGTGTAGTACCGGGTGAAGTACACTCTGTGTTGCCGTGTAGTACGGAGTGGGGTACAGTGCCTGTACTGCCGTGTAGTACTGAGTGGAGTACACTACCTGTACTGCCGTGGAGTCCCGAGTGGAGTACAGTGCCTGTACTGCCGTGTAGTACTGAGTGGAGTACTGTCTGTATAGTGCCGTGTAGTACCGAGTGGAGTACAGTGCCTGTAATGGCGTGTAGTACTGAGTGGAGTACAGTGCCTGTACTGCCGTGTAGTCCCGAGTGGAGTACAGTGCCTGTACTGCCGTGTAGTACCGAGTGGAGTACAGTGCGTATAATGCCGTCTAGTACCGAGTGGAATACAGTGTGTATATTGCCGTGTAGTACTGAGTGGAGTGCAGTGCCTGTACTGCCGTGTAGTACCGAGTGGAGTACAGTGCGTATAGTGCCGTCTAGTACCGAGTGGAGTACAGTGTGTATATTGCCGTGTAGTACTGAGTGGAGTACAGTGCCTGTACTGCCGTGTAGTACCGAGTGGAGTACAGTGTGTATAGTGCCGTGTAGTACCGAGTGGAGTACAGTGCCTTTACTGCCGTGTAGTGCTGAGTGGATTACAGTGCCTGTACTGCCGTGTAGTCCCGAATGGAGTACTGTGTGTATAGTGCCGTGTAGTACCGAGTGGTGTACAGTGCCTTGTACTGCCGTGTAGTACTAAGTGGAGTACAGTGCCTTTACTGCCGTGTAGTCCCGAGTGGAGTACTGTGTGTATAGTGCAGAGTAGTACTGAGTGGTGTACAGTACCTGTACTGCCGTGTAGTACTGAGTGGAGTACAGTGCCTCTACTGCCGTGTAGTACTGCGTGGAGTACAGTGCCTGTTCTGCCGTATAGTACCGAGTGGGGGACTGTGTGTAAACTGCCGTGTAGTACCGAGTGGAGTACAGTGCCTGTACTGCCGTGTAGTACCGAGTGGAATACTGTGTGTATAGTGCCGTGTAGTACCGAGTGGAGTACTGTGTGCATAATGCCGTGTAGTACTGAGTGGAGTACAGTGCCTGTACTGCCGTGTAGTACCGAGTTTAGTACTCTGTGTATAGTGCCGTGTAGTACCGAGTGGAGTACGGTGCATGTACTGCCGTGTAGTACCGAGTGGAGTACTGAGTGTATAGTGCGGTGTAGTACCGTGTGGAGTACAGTGCATGTACTGCCGTGTAGTACCGAGTGGAGTACTGTGTGTATAGTGCCGTGTAGTACCGAGTGGAGTACAGTGCCTGTACTGCCGTGTAGTACTGAGTGGAGTACAGTGCCTGTATTGCCGTGTAGCAAAGAGTGGAGTACTGTGTGTACAGTGCCGTGTAGTACCGAGTGGAGTACTGTGTGCATACTGCCGTGTAGTACTGAGTGGAGTATAGTACCTGTACTGCCGTGTAGTACCGAGTGGAGTACTGTGTGTATAGTGCCGTGTAGTACCGAGAGGAGTGCAGTGCCTGCACTGCCGTGTAGGACTGAGTAGACTACAGTGCCCGTACTGCCCTGTAGTACTGAGTGGAGTACTGTGTGTATAGTGCCGTGTAGTACCGAGTGGAGTACAGTGCCTGTACTGCCGTGTAGTACCGAGTGGAGTACTGTGTGTATAGTGCCGTGTAGTACCGAGTGGAGTACAGTGCCTGTACTGCCGTGTAGTACTGAGTGGAGTACAGTGCCTGTACTGCCGTGTAGTCCCGAGTGGAGTACAGTGCCTGTACTGCCGTGTAGTTCTGATTGGAGTACAGTGCCTGTACTGCCGTGTAGTAGCGAGTGGAGTACAGTGCTTATACTGCCGCGTAGTACTGAGTGGGGTACAGTGCCTGTACTGCCGTGTAGTACCGAGTGGGGTACTGTGTGTATAGTGCCGTGTAGTACCGAGTGGATTACAGTGCCTGTACTGCCGTGTAGTCCCGAGTGGAGTACTGTGTGTATACTGCCGTGTAGTACCGAGTGGAGTACAGTGCCTGTACTGCCGTGTAGTACCGAGTGGAGTACTGTGTGTATAGTGCCGTGTAGTACCGAGTGGAGTAGAGTGCCTGTATTGCCGTGTAGTACCGAGTGGAGTACTGTGTGTATAGTGCCGTGTAGTACCGAGTGGAGTACTGTGTGCATGCTGCCGTGTAGTACTGAGTGGAGTACAGTACCTGTACTGCCGTGTAGTACCGAGTGGAGTACTGTGTGTATAGTGCCGTGTAGTACCGAATGGAGTACAGTGCCTGTACTGCCGTGTAGTACTGCTTGGAGTACAGTGCCTGTACTGCCGTGTAGTACTGAGTGGAGTACTGTCTGTATAGTGCCGTGTAGTACCGAGTGGAGTACAGTGCCTGTACTGGCGTGTAGTCCCGAGTGGAGTACAGTGCATGTACTGCCGTGTAGTAGTGAGTGGAATACTGTGCCTGTAATGCCGTGTAGTACTGACTGGAGTACTGTGCCTGTAATGCCGTGTAGTACTGACTGGAGTACTGTGTGTATAGTGCCGTGTAGTACCGGGTGAAGTACACTCTGTGTTGCCGTGTAGTACGGAGTTCGGTACAGTGCCTGTACTGCCGTGTAGTACTGAGTGGAGTACACTACCTGTACTGCCGTGGAGTCCCGAGTGGAGTACAGTGCCTGTACTGCCGTGTAGTACTGAGTGGAGTACTGTCTGTATAGTGCCGTGTAGTACCGAGTGGAGTACAGTGCCTGTACTGGCGTGTAGTACTGAGTGGAGTACAGTGCCTGTACTGCCGTGTAGTCCCGAGTGGAGTACAGTGCCTGTACTGCCGTGTAGTACCGAGTGGAGTACAGTGCGTATAATGCCGTCTAGTACCGAGTGGAATACAGTGTGTATATTGCCGTGTAGTACTGAGTGGAGTGCAGTGCCTGTACTGCCGTGTAGTACCGAGTGGAGTACAGTGCGTATAGTGCCGTCTAGTACCGAGTGGAGTACAGTGTGTATATTGCCGTGTAGTACTGAGTGGAGTACAGTGCCTGTACTGCCGTGTAGTACCGAGTGGAGTACAGTGTGTATAGTGCCGTGTAGTACCGAGTGGAGTACAGTGCCTTTACTGCCGTGTAGTGCTGAGTGGACTACAGTGCCTGTACTGCCGTGTAGTCCCGAATGGAGTACTGTGTGTATAGTGCCGTGTAGTACCGAGTGGTGTACAGTGCCTTGTACTGCCGTGTAGTACTAAGTGGAGTACAGTGCCTTTACTGCCGTGTAGTCCCGAGTGGAGTACTGTGTGTATAGTGCAGAGTAGTACTGAGTGGTGTACAGTACCTGTACTGCCGTGTAGTACTGAGTGGAGTACAGTGCCTCTACTGCCGTGTAGTACTGCGTGGAGTACAGTGCCTGTTCTGCCGTATAGTACCGAGTGGGGGACTGTGTGTAAACTGCCGTGTAGTACCGAGTGGAGTACAGTGCCTGTACTGCCGTGTAGTACCGAGTGGAATACTGTGTGTATAGTGCCGTGTAGTACCGAGTGGAGTACTGTGTGCATAATGCCGTGTAGTACTGAGTGGAGTACAGTGCCTGTACTGCCGTGTAGTACCGAGTGGAGTACTCTGTGTATAGTGCCGTGTAGTACCGAGTGGATTACGGTGCATGTACTGCCGTGTAGTACCGAGTGGAGTACTGAGTGTATAGTGCGGTGTAGTACCGTGTGGAGTACAGTGCATGTACTGCCGTGTAGTACCGAGTGGAGTACTGTGTGTATAGTGCCGTGTAGTACCGAGTGGAGTACAGTGCCTGTACTGCCGTGTAGTACTGAGTGGAGTACAGTGCCTGTATTGCCGTGTAGCAAAGAGTGGAGTACTGTGTGTACAGTGCCGTGTAGTACCGAGTGGAGTACTGTGTGCATACTGCCGTGTAGTACTGAGTGGAGTATAGTACCTGTACTGCCGTGTAGTACCGAGTGGAGTACTGTGTGTATAGTGCCGTGTAGTACCGAGTGGAGTGCAGTGCCTGCACTGCCGTGTAGGACTGAGTAGACTACAGTGCCCGTACTGCCCTGTAGTACTGAGTGGAGTACTGTGTGTATAGTGCCGTGTAGTACCGAGTGGAGTACAGTGCCTGTACTGCCGTGTAGTACCGAGTGGAGTACTGTGTGTATAGTGCCGTGTAGTACCGAGTGGAGTACAGTGCCTGTACTGCCGTGTAGTACTGAGTGGAGTACAGTGCCTGTACTGCCGTGTAGTCCCGAGTGGAGTACAGTGCCTGTACTGCCGTGTAGTTCTGATTGGAGTACAGTGCCTGTACTGCCGTGTAGTAGCGAGTGGAGTACAGTGCTTATACTGCCGTGTAGTACTGAGTGGGGTACAGTGCCTGTACTGCCGTGTAGTACCGAGTGGGGTACTGTGTGTATAGTGCCGTGTAGTACCGAGTGGATTACAGTGCCTGTACTGCCGTGTAGTCCCGAGTGGAGTACTGTGTGTATACTGCCGTGTAGTACCGAGTGGAGTACAGTGCCTGTACTGCCGTGTAGTACCGAGTGGAGTACTGTGTGTATAGTGCCGTCGAGTACCGAGTGGAGTACTGTGTGCATACTGCCGTGTAGTACTGAGTGGAGTACAGTGCCTGTACTGCCGTGTAGTACCGAGTGGAGGACTGTGTGTATAGTGCCGTGTAGTACCGAGTGGAGTACAATGCATGTACTGTCGTGTATTACCGAGTGGAGTACTGTGTGTATAGTGCGGTGTAATACCGAGTGGAGTAGAGTGCATGTACTGCCGTGTAGTACCGAGTGGAGTACTGTGTGTATAGTGCCGTGTAGTACTGAGTATAGTACAGTGCCTGTACTGCCGTGTAGTACCGAGTGGATTACAGTGTTCATACTGCCGTGTAGTACTGAGTGGAGTACAGTACCTGTACTGCCGTGTAGTACTGAGTGGGGGACTGTGTGTATACTGCTGTGTAATACTGAGTGGAGTACAGTGCTTGTACTGCCGTGTAGTACCGAGTGGGTGACTGTGTGTATACTGCCGTGTAGTACTGAGTGGAGTACAGTGCCTGTACTGCCGTGTAGTACCGAGTGGGGGACGGTGTGTATATTGCCGTGTAGTACTGAGTGGAATACTGTGTGTATAGTGCAGTGTATTGCTGAGTGGAGTACAGTGCCTGTACTGCCGTGTAGTACCTAATGGAGTACCGTGTGTATAGTGCAGTGTAGTGCTGAGTGGAGTACAGTACCTGTCATGCCGTGTAGTACTGAGTACAGTACAGTGCCTGTACTGCCGTGTAGTACCGAGTGGGGGACTGTGTGTATACTGCCGTGTAGTATTGAGTGGAGTACAGTACCTGTACTGCCGAGTAGTCCCGAGTGGAGTACGGTGTGTATAGTGCAGTGTAGTGCTGAGTGGAGTAAAGTACCTGTACCGCCATGTAGTACCGAGTGGGGGACTGTGTGTATACTGCCGTGTAGTACTGAGTGGAGTACAGTCCCTGTGCTGCCGTGTAGTACCGAGTGGGGGACTGTGTGTATACTGCCGTGTAGTACTGAGTGGAGTACAGTGCCTGTACTGCCGTGTAGTCTCGAGTGGAGTACTGTGTGTATACTGCCGTGTAGTACCGAGTGGAGTACAGTGCCTGTACTGCCGTGTAGTACCGAGTGGTGTACTGTGTGCATAGTACCGTGTAGTACCGAGTGGAGTACTGTGTGTATAGTGCCGTGTAGTACCGAGTGGAGTACAGTGCCTGTATTGCCGTGTAGTACCCAGTGGTGTACTGTGTGTATAGTGCCGTGTAGTACCGAGTGGAGTTCTGTGTGCATACTGCCGTGTAGTACTGAGTGGAGTACAGTACCTGTACTGCCGTGTAGTACCGAGTGGAGTACTGTGTGTATAGTGCCGTGTAGTACCGAGTGGACTACAGTGCCTATACTGCCGTGTAGTACTGAGTGGAGTACAGTGCCTGTACTGCCGTGTAGTCCCGAGTGGAGTACAGTGCATGTACTGCCGTGTAGTAGTGAGTGGAGTACTGTGCCTGTAATGCCGTGTAGTACTGACTGGAGTACTGTGTGTATAGTGCCGTGTAGTACCGGGTGAAGTACACTCTGTGTTGCCGTGTAGTACGGAGTGGGGTACAGTGCCTGTACTGCCGTGTAGTACTGAGTGGAGTACACTACCTGTACTGCCGTGAAGTCCCGAGTGGAGTACAGTGCCTGTACTGCCGTGTAGTACTGAGTGGAGTACTGTCTGTATAGTGCCGTGTAGTACCGAGTGGAGTACAGTGCCTGTACTGGCGTGTAGTACTGAGTGGAGTACAGTGCCTGTACTGCCGTGTAGTCCCGAGTGGAGTACAGTGCCTGTACTGCCGTGTAGTACCGAGTGGAGTACAGTGCGTATAATGCCGTCTAGTACCGAGTGGAATACAGTGTGTATATTGCCGTGTAGTACTGAGTGGAGTGCAGTGCCTGTACTGCCGTGTAGTACCGAGTGGAGTACAGTGCGTATAGTGCCGTCTAGTACCGAGTGGAGTACAGTGTGTATATTGCCGTGTAGTACTCAGTGGAGTACAGTGCCTGTACTGCCGTGTAGTACCGAGTGGAGTACAGTGTGTATAGTGCCGTGTAGTACCGAGTGGAGTACAGTGCCTTTACTGCCGTGTAGTGCTGAGTGGACTACAGTGCCTGTACTGCCGTGTAGTCCCGAATGGAGTACAGTGTGTATAGTGCCGTGTAGTACCGAGTGGTGTACAGTGCCTTGTACTGCCGTGTAGTACTAAGTGGAGTACAGTGCCTTTACTGCCGTGTAGTCCCGAGTGGAGTACTGTGTGTATAGTGCAGAGTAGTACTGAGTGGTGTACAGTACCTGTACTGCCGTGTAGTACTGAGTGGAGTACAGTGCCTCTACTGCCGTGTAGTACTGCGTGGAGTACAGTGCCTGTTCTGCCGTATAGTACCGAGTGGGGGACTGTGTGTAAACTGCCGTGTAGTACCGAGTGGAGTACAGTGCCTGTACTGCCGTGTAGTACCGAGTGGAATACTGTGTGTATAGTGCCGTGTAGTACCGAGTGGAGTACTGTGTGCATAATGCCGTGTAGTACTGAGTGGAGTACAGTGCCTGTACTGCCGTGTAGTACCGAGTGGAGTACTCTGTGTATAGTGCCGTGTAGTACCGAGTGGAGTACGGTGCATGTACTGCCGTGTAGTACCGAGTGGAGTACTGAGTGTATAGTGCCGTGTAGTACCGAGTGGAGTACAGTGCCTGTACTGCCGTGTAGTACTGAGTGGAGTACAGTGCCTGTATTGCCGTGTAGCAAAGAGTGGAGTACTGTGTGTACAGTGCCGTGTAGTACCGAGTGGAGTACTGTGTGCATACTGCCGTGTAGTACTGAGTGGAGTATAGTACCTGTACTGCCGTGTAGTACCGAGTGGAGTACTGTGTGTATAGTGCCGTGTAGTACCGAGTGGAGTGCAGTGCCTGCACTGCCGTGTAGGACTGAGTAGACTACAGTGCCCGTACTGCCCTGTAGTACTGAGTGGAGTACTGTGTGTATAGTGCCGTGTAGTACCGAGTGGAGTACAGTGCCTGTACTGCCGTGTAGTACCGAGTGGAGTACTGTGTGTATAGTGCCGTGTAGTAACGAGTGGAGTACAGTGCCTGTACTGCCGTGTAGTACTGAGTGGAGTACAGTGCCTGTACTGCCGTGTAGTCCCGAGTGGAGTACAGTGCCTGTACTGCCGTGTAGTTCTGATTGGAGTACAGTGCCTGTACTGCCGTGTAGTAGCGAGTGGAGTACAGTGCTTATACTGCCGTGTAGTACTGAGTGGGGTACAGTGCCTGTACTGCCGTGTAGTACCGAGTGGGGTACTGTGTGTATCGTGCCGTGTAGTACCGAGTGGATTACAGTGCCTGTACTGCCGTGTAGTCCCGAGTGGAGTACTGTGTGTATACTGCCGTGTAGTACCGAGTGGAGTACAGTGCCTGTACTGCCGTGTAGTACCGAGTGGAGTACTGTGTGTATAGTGCCGTCGAGTACCGAGTGGAGTACTGTGTGCATACTGCCGTGTAGTACTGAGTGGAGTACAGTGCCTGTACTGCCGTGTAGTACCGAGTGGAGGACTGTGTGTATAGTGCCGTGTAGTACCGAGTGGAGTACAATGCATGTACTGTCGTGTATTACCGAGTGGAGTACTGTGTGTATAGTGCGGTGTAATACCGAGTGGAGTAGAGTGCATGTACTGCCGTGTAGTACCGAGTGGAGTACTGTGTGTATATGCCGTGTAGTACCGAGTGGAGTAGAGTGCCTGTATTGCCGTGTAGTACCGAGTGGAGTACTGTGTGTATAGTGCCGTGTAGTACCGAGTGGAGTACTGTGTGCATGCTGCCGTGTAGTACTGAGAGGAGTACAGTACCTGTACTGCCGTGTAGTACCGAGTGGAGTACTGTGTGTATAGTGCCGTGTAGTACCGAGTGGAGTACAGTGCCTGTACTGCCGTGTAGTACTGCTTGGAGTACAGTGCCTGTACTGCCGTGTAGTACCGAGTGGAGTACTGTGTGTATAGTGCCGTGTAGTACCGAGTGGAGTACTGTGTGCATACTGCCGTGTAGTACCGAGTGGGTTACAGTGCCTGTACTGCCGTGTAGTACCGAGTGGAGTACAATGCGTATAATGCCGTCTAGTACCGAGTGGAATACAGTGTGTATATTGCCGTGTAGTACTGAGTGGAGTGCAGTGCCTGTACTGCCGTGTAGTACCGAGTGGAGTACAGTGCGTATAGTGCCGTCTAGTACCGAGTGGAGTACAGTGTGTATATTGCCGTGTAGTACTGAGTGGAGTACAGTGCCTGTACTGCCGTGTAGTACCGAGTGGAGTACAGTGTGTATAGTGCCGTGTAGTACCGAGTGGTGTACAGTGCCTGTACTGCCGTGTAGTACTGAGTCGAGTACAGTGCCTGTACTGCCGTGTAGTACCGAGTGGAGTACAGTGTGTATAGTGCCGTGTAGTACTGAGTGGAGTACAGTGCCTGTACAGCCGTGTAGCACTGAGTGAGGTACAGTGCCTGTACTGCCGTGTAGTACCGAGTGGGTGACTGTGTGTATACTGCCGTGTAGTACTGAGTATAGTAAAGTGCCTGTACTGCCGTGTAGTACCGAGTGGGGGACTGTGTGTATTCTGCCGTGTACTACTGAGTGGAGTACAGTGCCTGTACTGCCGTGTAGTACAGAGTGGGGGACTGTGTGTATACTGCCGTGTAGTACTGAGTGGAGTACAGTGTGTATAGTGCAGTGTAGTGCTGAGTCGAGTACAGTGCCTGTACTGCCGTGTAGTACCGAGTGGATTACTGTGTGTATAGTGCAGTGTAGTGCTGAGTGGAGTACAGTACCTGTACTGCCGTGTAGTACTGAGTATAGTACAGTGCCTGTACTGCCGTGTAGTACCGAGTGGGGGACTGTGTGTATACTGCCGTGTAGTACTGAGTGGAGTACAGTGCCTGTACTGCCGTGTAGTCCCGAGTGGAGTGCTGTGTGTATAGTGCAGTGTAGTGCTGAGTGGAGTACAGTACCTGTACTGCCGTGTAGTACTGAGTATAGTACAGTGCCTGTACTGCCGTGTAGTACCGAGTGGGGGACTGTGTGTATACTGCCGTGTAGTACTGAGTGGAGTACAGTCCCTGTACTGCCGAGTAGTCCCGAGTGGAGTAAAATGTGCATAGTGCAGAGTAATACTGAGTGGAGTACTGTGTCTATAGTGCAGTGTAGTACTGAGTGGAGTACAGAGCCTGTACTGCCATGTAGTACCGAGTGCGGGTTTGTGTGCATACTGCCGTGTAGTACTGAGTGGAGTACTGATGTATACTGCTGTGTAGTACTGAGTGGAGTACAGTGTGTATAGTGCCGTGTAGTACCGAGTGGGGGTTTGTGTGCATACTGCCGTGTAGTGCTGAGTGGAGTACAGTGCCTGTACTGCCATGTTGTCCCGATTGGAGTACTGTGTGTATACTGCCGTGTAGTACCGAGTGGAGTACAGTGCCTGTACTGCCATGTAGTACCGAGTGGAGTACTGTGTGCATACTGCCGTGTAGTACTGAGTGGAGTACAGTGCCTATACTGCCGTGTAGTACCGAGTGGAGTACTGTGTGTATAGTGCCGTGTAGTACCGAGTGGAGTACTGTGTGCATACTGCCGTGTAGTACTGAGTGGAGTACAGTGCCTGTACTGCCGTGAAGTACCGAGTGGAGTACTGTGTGTATAGTGCCGTGTAGTACCGAGTTTAGTACAGTGCATGTACTGCCGTGTATTACCGAGTGGAGTACTGTGTGTATAGTGCGGTGTAGTACCGAGTGGAGTACAGTGCAAGTACTGCCTTGTAGTACCGAGTGGAGTACTGTGTGTTTAGTTCCGTGAAGTACCGAGTGGAGTACAGTGCCTGTATTGCCGTGTAGTACCGAGTGGAGTAGTGTGTGTATAGTGCCGTGTAGTACCGATTGGAGTACTGTGTGCATACTGCCGTGTAGCACTGAGTGGAGTACATTACCTGTACTGCCGTGTAGTACCGAGTGGAGTACTGTGTGTATAGTGCCGTGTAGTACCGAGTGGAGTACAGTGCCTGTACTGCCGTGTAGTACTGAGTGGAGTAGAATGCTTGTACTGCCGTGTAGTCCCGAGTGGAGTACAGTGCCTGTACTGCCGTGTAGTAGTGAGTGGAGTACTGTGCCTGTACTGCCGTGTAGTACTGAGTGGAGTGCTGTGTGTATAGTGCCGTGTAGTACCGAGTGGAGTACAGTGTGTTGTACTGCCGTGTAGTACTGAGTGGAGTACAGTGCCTGTACTGCCCTGTAGTACTGAGTGGAGTACAGTTGCTGTACTGTCGTGTAGTCCCGAGTGGAGTATAGTGCCTGTACTGCCGTGTAGTACTGAGTGGAGTACTTTTTGTATAGTGCCGTGTAGTACCGAGTGGAGTACAGTGCCTGTACTGCCGTGTAGTCCCGAGTGGAGTACAGTGCATGTACTGCCGTGTAGTACCGAGTGGAGTACTGTGTGCATACTGCCGTGGATTATCGAGTGGAGTACAGTGCCTGTACTGCCGTGTAGTACCGATTGGAGTACAGTGCCCGTACTGCCGTGTAGTACCGAGTGGAGTACTGTGTGCATACTGCCGTGTAGTACTGAGTGGAGTACAGTACCTGTACTGCCGTGTAGTACTGAGTGGAGTACAGTGCCTGTACTGCCGTGTAGTCCCGAGTGGAGTACAGTGCCTGTACTGCCGTGTAGTAGTGAGTGGAGTACTGTGCCTGTACTGCCGTGTAGTACTGAGTGGAGTACTGTGTGTATAGTGCCGTGTAGTACCGAGTGGAGTACAGTGCCTGTACTGCCGTGTAATACTGAGTGGAGTACAGTGCTTGTACTGCCGTGTAGTACCGAGTAGGGGACTGTGTGTATACTGCCGTGTAGTACTGAGTGGAGTACAGTGCCCGTACTGCCGTGTAGTACCGAGTGGTGGACTGTGTGTATACTGCCGTGTAGTACTGAGTGGAATACTGTGTGTATAGTGCAGTGTAGTGCTGAGTGGAGTACAGTGCCTGTACTGCCGTGTAGTACCGAGTGGAGTACCGTGTGTATAGTGCAGTGTAGTGCTGAGTGGAGTACAGTACCTGTCATGCCGTGTAGTACTGAGTACAGTACAGTGCCTGTACTGCCGTGTAGTACCGAGTGGGGGACTGTCTGTATACTGCCGTGTAGTATTGAGTGGAGTACAGTACCTGTACTGCCGAGTAGTCCCGAGTGGAGTACGGTGTGTATAGTGCAGTGTAGTATTGAGTGGAGTATAGTACCTGTACCGCCGTGTAGTACCGAGTGGGGGACTGTGTGTATACTGCCGTGTAGTACTGAGTGGAGTACAGTCCCTGTACTGCCGTGTAGTACCGAGTGGGGACTGTGTGTATACTGCCGTGTAGTACTGAGTGGAATACAGTGCCTGTACTGCCGTGTAGTCTCGAGTGGAGTAATGTGTGCATCCTGCCGTGTAGTACTGATTGGAGTACAGTCCCTGTACTGCGGAGTATTCCCGAGTGGAGTACTCTGTGTATAGTGCCGTGTAGTACCGAGTGGAGTACGGTGCATGTACTGCCGTGTAGTACCGAGTGGAGTACTGAGTGTATAGTGCGGTGTAGTACCGTGTGGAGTACAGTGCATGTACTGCCGTGTAGTACCGAGTGGAGTACTGTGTGTATAGTGCCGTGTAGTACCGAGTGGAGTACAGTGCCTGTACTGCCGTGTAGTACTGAGTGGAGTACAGTGCCTGTATTGCCGTGTAGCAAAGAGTGGAGTACTGTGTGTACAGTGCCGTGTAGTACCGAGTGGAGTACTGTGTGCATACTGCCGTGTAGTACTGAGTGGAATATAGTACCTGTACTGCCGTGTAGTACCGAGTGGAGTACTGTGTGTATAGTGCCGTGTAGTACCGAGTGGAGTGCAGTGCCTGCACTGCCGTGTAGGACTGAGTAGACTACAGTGCCCGTACTGCCCTGTAGTACTGAGTGGAGTACTGTGTGTATAGTGCCGTGTAGTACCGAGTGGAGTACAGTGCCTGTACTGCCGTGTAGTACCGAGTGGAGTACTGTGTGTATAGTGCCGTGTAGTACCGAGTGGAGTACAGTGCCTGTACTGCCGTGTAGTACTGAGTGGAGTACAGTGCCTGTACTGCCGTGTAGTCCCGAGTGGAGTACAGTGCCTGTACTGCCGTGTAGTTCTGATTGGAGTACAGTGCCTGTACTGCCGTGTAGTAGCGAGTGGAGTACAGTGCTTATACTGCCGTGTAGTACTGAGTGGGGTACAGTGCCTGTACTGCCGTGTAGTACCGAGTGGGGTACTGTGTGTATAGTGCCGTGTAGTACCGAGTGGATTACAGTGCCTGTACTGCCGTGTAGTCCCGAGTGGAGTACTGTGTGAATAGTGCCGTGTAGTACCGAGTGGAGTACAGTGCCTGTACTGCCGTGTAGTACCGAGTGGAGTACAGTGTGTATAGTGCCGTCTAGTACCGAGTGGAGTACAGTTTGTATAGTGCCGTGTAGTACTGAGTGGAGTACAGTGCCTGTACTGCCGTGTAGTACCGAGTGGAGTACAGTGTGTATAGTGCCGAGTTGTACCGAGTGGAGTACAGTGCCTGTACTGCCGTGTAGTACTGAGTGGAGTACATTGCCTGTACTGCCGTGTAGTACCGAGTGGGGGAATGTGTGTATACTGCCGTGTAGTACTGAGTATAGTACAGTGCCTGTACTGCCGTGTAGTACCGAGTGGAGTACTGTGTGCATATTGCCGTGTAGTACTGAGTGGAGTACAGTACCTGTACTGCCGTGTAGTACCGGGTGGGGGACTAAGTGTATACTGCCGTGTAGTACTGAGTGGAGTACAGTGCCTGTACTGTCGCGTAGTACCGAGTGGGGGACTGTGTGTATACTGCCGTGTAGTACTGAGTGGAGTACAGTGCCTGTACTGCCGTGTAGAACCGAGTGGGGGACTGTGTGTATACTGCCGTGTAGTACTGAGTGGAGTACTGTGTGTATAGTGCAGTGTAGTGCTGAGTGGAGTACAGTGCCTGTACTGCCGTGTAGTACCGAGTGGAGTACTGTGTGTATAGTGCAGTGTAGTGCTGAGTGGAGTACAGTACCTGTACTGCCGTGTAGTATTGAGTATAGTACAGTGCTTGTACTGCCGTGTAGTACCGAGTGGGGGACTGTGTGTATACTACCGTGTAGTACTGAGTGGAGTACAGTGCCTGTACTGCCGTGTAGTACTGAGTGGAGTACAGTGTGTTTAGTGCCGTGTAGTACCGAGTGGGGGACTGTGTGCATACTGCCGTGTAGTACTCAGTGGAGTACAGTGCCTGTACTGCCATGTAGTCCCGAGTGGAGTACTGTGTGTATACTGCCGTGTAGTACCGAGTGGAGTACAGTGCCTGTACTGCCGTGTAGTACCGAGTGGAGTACTGTGTGTATAGTGCCGTCGAGTACCGAGTGGAGTACTGTGTGCATACTGCCGTGTAGTACTGAGTGGAGTACAGTGCCTGTACTGCCGTGTAGTACCGAGTGGAGGACTGTGTGTATAGTGCCGTGTAGTACCGAGTGGAGTACAATGCATGTACTGTCGTGTATTACCGAGTGGAGTACTGTGTGTATAGTGCGGTGTAATACCGAGTGGAGTAGAGTGCATGTACTGCCGTGTAGTACCGAGTGGAGTAATGTGTGCATCCTGCCGTGTAGTACTGATTGGAGTACAGTCCCTGTACTGCGGAGTATTCCCGAGTGGAGTTCAGTATGTATAGTGCAGTGTACTACTGAGTGGAGTACTGTGTGCATGCTGCCGTGTAGTACTGAGTGGAGTACAGTACCTGTACTGCCGTGTAGTACCGAGTGGAGTACTGTGTGCATAGTGCCGTGTAGTACCGAGTGGAGTACAGTGCCTGTACTGCCGTGTAGTACCGAGTGGAGTACTCTGTGTATAGTGCCGTGTAGTACCGAGTGGAGTACGGTGCATGTACTGCCGTGTAGTACCGAGTGGATTACTGAGTGTATAGTGCGGTGTAGTACCGTGTGGGGTACAGTGCATGTACTGCCGTGTAGTACCGAGTGGAGTACTGTGTGTATAGTGCCGTGTAGTACCGAGTGGAGTACGGTGCATGTACTGCCGTGTAGTACCGAGTGGAGTACTGAGTGTATAGTGCGGTGTAGTACCGTGTGGAGTACAGTGCATGTACTGCCGTGTAGTACCGAGTGGAGTACTGTGTGTATAGTGCCGTGTAGTACCGAGTGGAGTACAGTGCCTGTACTGCCGTGTAGTACTGAGTGGAGTACAGTGCCTGTATTGCCGTGTAGCAAAGAGTGGAGTACTGTGTGTACAGTGCCGTGTAGTACCGAGTGGAGTACTGTGTGCATACTGCCGTGTAGTACTGAGTGGAGTATAGTACCTGTACTGCCGTGTAGTACCGAGTGGAGTACTGTGTGTATAGTGCCGTGTAGTACCGAGTGGAGTGCAGTGCCTGCACTGCCGTGTAGGACTGAGTAGACTACAGTGCCCGTACTGCCCTGTAGTACTGAGTGGAGTACTGTGTGTATAGTGCCGTGTAGTACCGAGTGGAGTACAGTGCCTGTACTGCCGTGTAGTACCGAGTGGAGTAGTGTGTGTATAGTGCCGTGTAGTAACGAGTGGAGTACAGTGCCTGTACTGCCGTGTAGTACTGAGTGGAGTACAGTGCCTGTACTGCCGTGTAGTCCCGAGTGGAGTACAGTGCCTGTACTGCCGTGTAGTTCTGATTGGAGTACAGTGCCTGTACTGCCGTGTAGTAGCGAGTGGAGTACAGTACTTATACTGCCGTGTAGTATGAGTGGGGTACAGTGCCTGTACTGCCGTGTAGTACCGAGTGGGGTACTGTGTGTATAGTGCCGTGTAGTACCGAGTGGATTACAGTGCCTGTACTGCCGTGTAGTCCCGAGTGGAGTACTGTGTGAATAGTGCCGTGTAGTACCGAGTGGAGTACAGTGCCTGTACTGCCGTGTAGTACCGAGTGGAGTACATTGTGTATAGTGCCGTCTAGTACCGAGTGGAGTACAGTTTGTATAGTGCCGTGTAGTACTGAGTGGAGTACAGTGCCTGTACTGCCGTGTAGTACCGAGTGGAGTACAGTGTGTATAGTGCCGAGTTGTACCGAGTGGAGTACAGTGCCTGTACTGCCGTGTAGTACTGAGTGGAGTACATTGCCTGTACTGCCGTGTAGTACCGAGTGGGGGAATGTGTGTATACTGCCGTGTAGTACTGAGTATAGTACAGTGCCTGTACTGCCGTGTAGTACCGAGTGGAGTACTGTGTGCATATTGCCGTGTAGTACTGAGTGGAGTACAGTACCTGTACTGCCGTGTAGTACCGGGTGGGGGACTAAGTGTATACTGCCGTGTAGTACTGAGTGGAGTACAGTGCCTGTACTGTCGCGTAGTACCGAGTGGGGGACTGTGTGTATACTGCCGTGTAGTACTGAGTGGAGTACAGTGCCTGTACTGCCGTGTAGAACCGAGTGGGGGACTGTGTGTATACTGCCGTGTAGTACTGAGTGGAGTACTGTGTGTATAGTGCAGTGTAGTGCTGAGTGGAGTACAGTGCCTGTACTGCCGTGTAGTACCGAGTGGAGTACTGTGTGTATAGTGCAGTGTAGTGCTGAGTGGAGTACAGTACCTGTACTGCCGTGTAGTATTGAGTATAGTACAGTGCTTGTACTGCCGTGTAGTACCGAGTGGGGGACTGTGTGTATACTACCGTGTAGTACTGAGTGGAGTACAGTGCCTGTACTGCCGTGTAGTCCCGAATGGAGTACTGTGTGTATAGTGCAGTGTAGTACCGAGTGGAGTACAGTGCCTGTACTGCCGTGTAGTACTGAGTGGAGTACAGTGTGTTTAGTGCCGTGTAGTACCGAGTGGGGGACTGTGTGCATACTGCCGTGTAGTACTGAGTGGAGTACAGTGCCTGTACTGCCATGTAGTCCCGAGTGGAGTACTGTGTGTATACTGCCGTGTAGTACCGAGTGGAGTACAGTGCCTGTACTGCCGTGTAGTACCGAGTGGAGTACTGTGTGTATAGTGCCGTCGAGTACCGAGTGGAGTACTGTGTGCATACTGCCGTGTAGTACTGAGTGGAGTACAGTGCCTGTACTGCCGTGTAGTACCGAGTGGAGGACTGTGTGTATAGTGCCGTGTAGTACCGAGTGGAGTACAATGCATGTACTGTCGTGTATTACCGAGTGGAGTACTGTGTGTATAGTGCGGTGTAGTACCGAGTGGAGTAGAGTGCATGTACTGCCGTGTAGTACCGAGTGGAGTACTGTGTGTATAGTGCCGTGTAGTACCGAGTGGAGTAGAGTGCCTGTATTGCCGTGTAGTACCGAGTGGAGTACTGTGTGTATAGTGCCGTGTAGTACCGAGTGGAGTACTGTGTGCATGCTGCCGTGTAGTACTGAGTGGAGTAGAGTACCTGTACTGCCGTGTAGTACCGAGTGGAGTACTGTGTGTATAGTGCCGTGTAGTACCGAGTGGAGTACAGTGCCTGTACTGCCGTGTAGTACTGCTTGGAATACAGTGCCTGTACTGCCGTGTAGTACCGAGTGGAGTACTGTGTGTATAGTGCCGTGTAGTACCGAGTGGAGTACTGTGTGCGTACTGCCGTGTAGTACCGAGTGGGGTACAGTGCCTGTACTGCCGTGTAGTACCGAGTGGAGTACAGTGCGTATAATGCCGTCTAGTACAGAGTGGAATACAGTGTGTATATTGCCGTGTAGTACTGAGTGGAGTGCAGTGCCTGTACTGCCGTGTAGTACCGAGTGGAGTACAGTGCGTATAGTGCCGTCTAGTACCGAGTGGAGTACAGTGTGTATATTGCCGTGTAGTACTGAGTGGAGTACAGTGCCTGTACTGCCGTGTAGTACCGAGTGGAGTACAGTGTGTATTGTGCCGTGTAGTACCGAGTGGTGTACAGTGCCTGTACTGCCGTGTAGTACTGAGTCGAGTACAGTGGCTGTACTGCCGTGTAGTACCGAGTGGAGTACAGTGTGTATAGTGCCGTGTAGTACTGAGTGGAGTACAGTGCCTGTACAGCGTGTAGCACTGAGTGAGGTACAGTGCCTGTACTGCCGTGTAGTACCGAGTGGGTGACTGTGTGTATACTGCCGTGTAGTACTGAGTATAGTACAGTGCCTGTACTGCCGTGTAGTACCGAGTGGAGTACTGTGTGCATACTGCCGTGTAGTACTGAGTGAGTACAGTACCTGTACTGCCGTGTAGTACCGAGTGGGGGACTCTATGTATACTGCCGTGTAGTACTGAGTGGAGTACAGTGCCTGTGCTGCCGTGTAGTACCGAGTGGGGGACTGTGTGTATTCTGCCTTGTACTACTGAGTGGAGTACAGTGCCTGTACTGCCGTGTAGTACAGAGTGGGGGACTGTGTGTATACTGCCGTGTAGTACTGAGTGGAGTACAGTCCCTGTACTGCCGAGTAGTCCCGAGTGGAGTAAAATGTGCATAGTGCAGTGTAGTACTGAGTGGAGTACTGTGTCTATAGTGCAGTGTAATACTGAGTGGAGTACAGAGCCTGTACTGCCATGTAGTACCGAGTGCGGGTTTGTGTGCATACTGCCGTGTAGTACTGAGTGGAGTACAGTGTGTATAGTGCAGAGTAGTACTGAGTGGAGTACAGTGCCTGTACTGCCGTGTAGTACTGAGTATAGTACAGTGCCTGTACTGCCGTGTAGTACCGAGTGGGGGACTGTGTGTATACTGCCGTGTAGTACTGAGTGGAGTACAGTGCCTGTACTGCCGTGTAGTCCCGAGTGGAGTGCTGTGTGTATAGTGCAGTGTAGTGCTGAGTGGAGTACAGTACCTGTACTGCCGTGTAGTACCGAGTGGATTACTGTGTGTATAGTGCAGTGTAGTGCTGAGTGGAGTACAGTTCATGTACTGCCGTGTAGTACTGAGTATAGTACAGTGCCTGTACTGCCGTGTAGTACCGAGTGGGGGACTGTGTGTATACTGCCGTGTAGTACTGAGTGGAGTACAGTGCCTGTACTGCCGTGTAGTCCCGAGTGGAGTGCTGTGTGTATAGTGCAGTGTAGTGCTGAGTGGAGTACAGTACCTGTACTGCCGTGTAGTACTGAGTATATTACAGTGCCTGTACTGCCGTGTAGTACCGAGTGGGGGACTGTGTGTATACTGCCGTGTAGTACTGAGTGGAGTACAGTCCCTGTACTGCCGAGTAGTCCCGAGTGGAGTAAAATGTGCATAGTGCAGTGTAGTACTGAGTGGAGTACTGTGTCTATAGTGCAGTGTAGTACTGAGTGGAGTACAGAGCCTGTACTGCCATGCAGTACCGAGTGCGGGTTTGTGTGCATACTGCCGTGTAGTACTGAGTGGAGTACAGTGTGTATAGTGCAGAGTAGTACTGAGTGGAGTACAGTGCCTGTACTGCCGTGTAGTACCGAGTGGGGGTTTGTGAGCATACTGCCGTGTAGTACTGAGTGGAGTACTGTGTGTATACTGCTGTGTAGTACTGAGTGGAGTACAGTGTGTATAGTGCCGTGTAGTACCGAGTGGGGGTTTGTGTGCATACTGCCGTGTAGTGCTGAGTGGAGTACAGTGCCTGTACTGCCATGTTGTCCCGATTGGAGTACTGTGTGTATACTGCCGTGTAGTACCGAGTGGAGTACAGTGCCTGTACTGCCATGTAGTACCGAGTGGAGTACTGTGTGCATACTGCCGTGTAGTACTGAGTGGAGTACAGTGCCTATACTCCCGTGTAGTACCGAGTGGAGTACTGTGTGTATAGTGCCGTGTAGTACCGAGTGGAGTACTGTGTGCATACTGCCGTGTAGTACTGAGTGGAGTACAGTGCCTGTACTGCCGTGTAGTACCGAGTGGAGTACTGTGTGTATAGTGCCGTGTAGTACCGAGTTTAGTACAGTGCATGTACTGCCGTGTATTACCGAGTGGAGTACTGTGTGTATAGTGCGGTGTAGTACCGAGTGGAGTACAGTGCAAGTACTGCCTTGTAGTACCGAGTGGAGTACTGTGTGTATAGTGCCGTGAAGTACCGAGTGGAGTACAGTGCCTGTATTGCCGTGTAGTACCGAGTGGAGTAGTGTGTGTATAGTGCCGTGTAGTACCGATTGGAGTACTGTGTGCATACTGCCGTGTAGTACTGAGTGGAGTACATTACCTGTACTGCCGTGTAGTACCGAGTGGAGTACTGTGTGTATAGTGCCGTGTAGTACCGAGTGGAGTACAGTGCCTGTACTGCCGTGTAGTACTGAGTGGAGTAGAATGCTTGTACTGCCGTGTAGTCCCGAGTGGAGTACAGTGCCTGTACTGCCGTGTAGTAGTGAGTGGAGTACTGTGCCTGTACTGCCGTGTAGTACTGAGTGGAGTACTGTGTGTATAGTGCCGTGTAGTACCGAGTGGAGTACAGTGTGTTGTACTGCCGTGTAGTACTGAGTGGAGTACAGTGCCTGTACTGCCCTGTAGTACTGAGTGGAGTACAGTGCCTGTACTGTCGTGTAGTCCCGAGTGGAGTAGAGTGCCTGTACTGCCGTGTAGTACTGAGTGGAGTACTTTTTGTATAGTGCCGTGTAGTACCGAGTGGAGTACAGTGCCTGTACTGCCGTGTAGTCCCGAGTGGAGTACAGTGCATGTACTGCCGTGTAGTACCGAGTGGAGTACTGTGTGCATACTGCCGTGGATTATCGAGTGGAGTACAGTGCCTGTACTGCCGTGTAGTACCGATTGGAGTACAGTGCCCGTACTGCCGTGTAGTACCGAGTGGAGTACTGTGTGCATACTGCCGTGTAGTACTGAGTGGAGTACAGTACCTGTACTGCCGTGTAGTACTGTGTGGAGTACAGTGCCTGTACTGCCGTGTAGTCCCGAGTGGAGTACAGTGCCTATACTGCCGTGTAGTAGTGAGTGGAGTACTGTGCCTGTACTGCCGTGTAGTACTGAGTGGAGTACTGTGTGTATAGTGCCGTGTAGTACCGAGTGGAGTACAGTGCCTGTACTGCCGTGTAATACTGAGTGGAGTACAGTGCTTGTACTGCCGTGTAGTACCGAGTGGGGGACTGTGTGTATACTGCCGTGTAGTACTGAGTGGAGTACAGTGCCTGTACTGCCGTGTAGTACCGAGTGGTGGACTGTGTGTATACTGCCGTGTAGTACTGAGTGGAATACTGTGTGTATAGTGCAGTGTAGTGCTGAGTGGAGTACAGTGCCTGTACTGCCGTGTAGTACCGAGTGGAGTACCGTGTGTATAGTGCAGTGTAGTGCTGAGTGGAGTACAGTACCTGTCATGCCGTGTAGTACTGAGTACAGTACAGTGCCTGTACTGCCGTGTAGTACCGAGTGGGGGACTGTCTGTATACTGCCGTGTAGTATTGAGTGGAGTACAGTACCTGTACTGCCGAGTAGTCCCGAGTGGAGTACGGTGTGTATAGTGCAGTGTAGTATTGAGTGGAGTATAGTACCTGTACCGCCGTGTAGTACCGAGTGGGGGACTGTGTGTATACTGCCGTGTAGTACTGAGTGGAGTACAGTCCCTGTACTGCCGTGTAGTACCGAGTGGAGTACAGTGCCTGTACTGTCGTGTAGTCCCGAGTGGAGTACAATGCCTGTACTGCCGTGTAGTATTGAGTGGAGTACAGTGCCTGTACTACCGTGTAGTACTGAGTGGGGTACAGTGCCTGTACTGCCGTGTAGTCCCGAGTGGAGTACAGTGCCTGTACTGCCGTGTAGTACTGAGTGGAGTACTGTATGTATAGTGCCGTGTAGTACCGAGTGGAGTACTGTGTGTATAGTGCCGTGTAGTACCGAGAGGAGTACAGTGCCTGTACTGTGTGTAGTACCGAGTGGAGTACAGTGACTGCACTGCGTGTAGTACCGAGTGGAGTACAGTGTGTATAGTACCGTCTAGTACCGAGTGGAGTACAGTGTGTATAGTGCCGTGCAGTACTGAGTGGAGTACAGTGCCTGTACTGCCGTGCAGTACCGAGTGGAGTACAGTGTGTATAGTGCCGTGTTGTACTGAGTGGAGTACAGTGACTCTAGTGCCGTGTAGTACTGAGTGGGGTACAGTTTCTGTACTGCCGTGTAGTACCGAGTGGGGGACTCTGTGTATACTGCCGTGTAGTACTGAGTATAGTACAGTGCCTGTACTGCCGTGTAGTACCGAGTGGATTACTGTGTTCATATTGCCGTGTAGTACTGAGTGGAGTACATTACCTGTACTGCCGTGTAGTACTGAGTGGGGGACTGTGTGTATACTGGCTTGTAATACTGAGTGGAGTACAGTGCTTGTACTGCCGTGTAGTACCGAGTGGGGGACTGTGTGTATAATGCCGTGTAGTACTGAGTGAAGTACAGTGGCTGTACTGCCGTGTAGTACCGAGTGGGGGACTGTGTGTATACTGCCGTGTAGTACTGAGTGGAATACTGTGTGTATAGTGCATTGTAGTGCTGAGTGGAGTACAGTGCCTGTACTGCCGTGTAGTACCGAGTGGAGTACCGTGTGTATAGTGCAGTGTAGTGCTGAGTGGAGTACAGTAACTGTCATGCCGTGTAGTACTGAGTACAGTACAGTGCCTGTACTGCCGTGTAGTACCGAGTGGGGGACTGTGTGTATACTGCCGTGTAGTATTGAGTGGAGTAGAGTACCTGTACTGCCGAGTAGTCCCGAGTGGAGTACGGTGTGTATAGTGCAGTGAAGTGCTGAGTGGAGTATAGTACCTGTACCGCCGTGTAGTACCGAGTGGGGGACTGTGTGTATACTGCCGTGTAGTACTGAGTGGAGTACAGTCCCTGTACTGCCGTGTAGTACCGAGTGGGGGACTGTGTGTATACTGCCGTGTAGTACTGAGTGGAGTACAGTGCCTGTACTGCCGTGTAGTCTCGAGTGGAGTACTGTGTGCATACTGCCGTGTAGTACTTATTGGAGTACAGTCCCTGTACTGCGGAGTATTCCCGAGTGGTGTACAGTATGTATAGTGCAGTGTACTACTGAGTGGAGTACTGTGTGTATAGTGCAGTGTAGTACTGAGTGGAGTACAGTGCCTGTACTGCCCTGTAGTACCGAGTGGAGTACTGTGTGTATAGTGCCGTGTAGTACCGAGTGGAGTACAGTGCATGTACTGCCGTGTATTACCGAGTGGAGTACTGTGTGCATAGTACCGTGTAGTACCGAGTGGAGTACTGTGTGCATACTGCCGTGTAGTACTGAGTGGAATACAGTGCCTGTACTGCCCTGTAGTACCGAGTGGAGTACTGTGTGTATAGTGCCGTGTAGTACCGAGTGGAGTACAGTGCATGTACTGCCGTGTATTACCGAGTGGAGTACTGTGTGTATAGTGCCGTGTAGTACCGAGTGGAGTACAGTGCCTATATTGCCGTGTAGTACCCAGTGGTGTACTGTGTGTATAGTGCCGTGTAGTACCGAGTGGAGTTCTGTGTGCATACTGCCGTGTAGTACTGAGTGGAGTACAGTACCTGTACTGCCGTGTAGTACCGAGTGGAGTACTGTGTGTATAGTGCCGTGTAGTACCGAGTGGAGTACAGTGCCTATACTGCCGTGTAGTACTGAGTGGAGTACAGTGCCTGTACTGCCGTGTAGTCCCGAGTGGAGTACAGTGCATGTACTGCCGTGTAGTAGTGAGTGGAGTACTGTGCCTGTAATGCCGTGTAGTACTGACTGGAGTACTGTGTGTATAGTGGCGTGTAGTACGGGGTGAAGTACATTGGGTGTACTGCCGTGTAGTACGGAGTGGGGTACAGTGCCTGTACTGCCGTGTAGTACTGAGTGGAGTACACTGCCTGTACTGCCGTGGAGTCCCGAGTGGAGTACAATGCCTGTACAGCCGTGTAGTACTGAGTGGAGTACTGTCTGTATAGTGCCGTGTAGTACCGAGTGGAGTACAGTGCCTGTACTGGCGTGTAGTACTGAGTGGAGTACAGTGCCTGTACTGCCGTGTAGTACTGAGTGGAGTACATTGCCTGTACTGCCGTTTAGTACTGATTGGAGTACAGTGCCTGTACTGCCGTGTAGTACAGAGTGGAGTACAGTGCCTGTACTGCCGTGTAGTACTGAGTCGAGTACAGTGCCTGTACTGCCGTGTAGTACTGAGTGGAGTACAGTGCCTGTACTGCCGTGTAGTCCCGAGTGGAGTACTGTGTGTATAGTGCCGTGTAGTACCGAAAGGAGTACAGTGCCTGTATTGCCGTGTAGTGCTTTGTGGTCTACAGTGCCTGTACTGCCGTGTAGTCCCGAATGGAGTTCTGTGTGTATAGTGCCGTGTAGTACCGAGTGGAGTACAGTGCCTGTACTGCCGTGTAGTACTGAGTGGGGTACAGTGCCTAAACTGCCGTGTAGTCCGGAGTGGAGTTCTGTGTGTATAGTGCCGTGTAGTACCGAGTGGAGTACAGTGCCTGTACTGCCGTGTAGTCCCGAGTGGAGTACTGTGTGTATAGTGCCGTGAACTACCGAGTGGAGTACATTGCCTGTACTGCCGTGTAGTACTAAGTGTAGTACAGTGCATGTACTGCCGTGTAGTCCCGACTGGAGTACTGTGTGTATAGTGCAGAGTAGTACTCAGTGGAGTACAGTGCCTGTACTGCCGTGTAGTACTGAGTGGAGTACAGTGCCTAAACTGCCGTGTAGTCCGGAGTGGAGTACAGTGCCTGTACTGCCGTGTAGTCCCGAGTGGAGTACTGTGTGTATAGTGCCGTGAACTACCGAGTGGAGTACATTGCCTGTACTGCCGTGTAGTACTGAGTGGAGTACTGTGTGTATAGTGCCGTGTAGTACCGAGTGGAGTACAGTGCCTGTATTGCCGTGTAGTGCTGAGTGGACTACAGTGCCTGTGCTGCCGTGTAGTCCCGAATGGAGTTCTGTGTGTATAGTGCCGTGTAGTACCGAGTGGAGTACAGTGCCTGTACTGCCGTGTAGTACTGAGTGGAGTACAGTGCCTAAACTGCCGTGTAGTCCGGAGTGGAGTACAGTGCCTGTACTGCCGTGTAGTCCCGAGTGGAGTACTGTGTGTATAGTGCCGTGAACTACCGAGTGGAGTACATTGCCTGTACTGCCGTGTAGTACTAAGTGGAGTACAGTGCCTGTACTGCCGTGTAGTCCCGAGTGGAGTACTGTGTGTATAGTGCAGGGTAGTACTGAGTGGTGTATAGTACCTGTACTGCCGTGTAGTACTGAGTGGAGTACAGTGCCTCTACTGCCGTGTAGTACTGGGTGGAGTACAGTGCCTCTTCTGCCGTATAGTACCGAGTGGGGGACTGTGTGTAAACTGCCGTGTAGTACCGAGTGGAGTACAGTGCCTGTACTGCCGTGTAGTACCGAGTGGAATACTGTGTGTATAGTGCCGTGTAGTACCGAGTGGAGTACTGTGTGCATAATGCCGTGTAGTACTGAGTGGAGTACAGTGCCTGTACTGCCGTGTAGTACCGAGTGGAGTACTCTGTGTATAGTGCCGTGTAGTACCGAGTGGAGTACGGTGCATGTACTGCCGTGTAGTACCGAGTGGAGTACTGTGTGTATAGTGCGGTGTAGTACCGTGTGGAGTTCAGTGCATGTACTGCCGTGTAGTAACGAGTGGAGTACTGTGTGTATAGTGCCGTGTAGTACCGAGTGGAGTACAGTGCCTGTATTGCCGTGTAGCAAAGAGTGGAGTACTGTGTGTACAGTGCCGTGTAGTACCGAGTGGAGTACTGTGTGCATACTGCCGTGTAGTACTGAGTGGAGTACAGTGCCCGTACTGCCGTGTAGTACCGAGTGGAGTACTGTGTGCATACTGCCGTGTAGTACTGAGTGGAGTACAGTACCTGTACTGCCGTGTAGTACTGAGTGGAGTACAGTGCCTGTACTGCCGTGTAGTACCGAGTGGAGTACTGTGTGCATACTGCCGTGGATTATCGAGTGGAGTACAGTGCCTGTACTGCCGTGTAGTACCGATTGGAGTACAGTGCCCGTACTGCCGTGTAGTACCGAGTGGAGTACTGTGTGCATACTGCCGTGTAGTACTGAGTGGAGTACAGTACCTGTACTGCCGTGTAGTACTGAGTGGAGTACAGTGCCTGTACTGCCGTGTAGTCCCGAGTGGAGTACAGTGCCTATACTGCCGTGTAGTAGTGAGTGGAGTACTGTGCCTGTACTGCCGTGTAGTACTGAGTGGAGTACTGTGTGTATAGTGCCGTGTAGTACCGAGTGGAGTACAGTGCCTGTACTGCCGTGTAATACTGAGTGGAGTACAGTGCTTGTACTGCCGTGTAGTACCGAGTGGGGGACTGTGTGTATACTGCCGTGTAGTACTGAGTGGAGTACAGTGCCTGTACTGCCGTGTAGTACCGAGTGGTGGACTGTGTGTATACTGCCGTGTAGTACTGAGTGGAATACTGTGTGTATAGTGCAGTGTAGTGCTGAGTGGAGTACAGTGCCTGTACTGCCGTGTAGTACCGAGTGGAGTACCGTGTGTATAGTGCAGTGTAGTGCTGAGTGGAGTACAGTACCTGTCATGCCGTGTAGTACTGAGTACAGTACAGTGCCTGTACTGCCGTGTAGTACCGAGTGGGGGACTGTCTGTATACTGCCGTGTAGTATTGAGTGGAGTACAGTACCTGTACTGCCGAGTAGTCCCGAGTGGAGTACGGTGTGTATAGTGCAGTGTAGTATTGAGTGGAGTATAGTACCTGTACCGCCGTGTAGTACCGAGTGGGGGACTGTGTGTATACTGCCGTGTAGTACTGAGTGGAGTACAGTCCCTGTACTGCCGTGTAGTACCGAGTGGAGTACAGTGCCTGTACTGTCGTGTAGTCCCGAGTGGAGTACAATGCCTGTACTGCCGTGTAGTATTGAGTGGAGTACAGTGCCTGTACTACCGTGTAGTACTGAGTGGGGTACAGTGCCTGTACTGCCGTGTAGTCCCGAGTGGAGTACAGTGCCTGTACTTCCGTGTAGTACTGAGTGGAGTACTGTATGTATAGTGCCGTGTAGTACCGAGTGGAGTACTGTGTGTATAGTGCCGTGTGGTACCGAGTGGAGTACCATGCCTGTACTGCCGTGTAGTACCGAGTGGAGTACTGTGTGTATAGTGCCGTGTAGTACCGAGAGGAGTACAGTGCCTGTACTGTGTGTAGTACCGAGTGGAGTACAGTGACTGCACTGCGTGTAGTACCGAGTGGAGTACAGTGTGTATAGTACCGTCTAGTACCGAGTGGAGTACAGTGTGTATAGTGCCGTGCAGTACTGAGTGGAGTACAGTGCCTGTACTGCCGTGCAGTACCGAGTGGAGTACAGTGTGTATAGTGCCGTGTTGTACTGAGTGGAGTACAGTGACTCTAGTGCCGTGTAGTACTGAGTGGGGTACAGTTTCTGTACTGCCGTGTAGTACCGAGTGGGGGACTCTGTGTATACTGCCGTGTAGTACTGAGTATAGTACAGTGCCTGTACTGCCGTGTAGTACCGAGTGGATTACTGTGTTCATATTGCCGTGTAGTACTGAGTGGAGTACATTACCTGTACTGCCGTGTAGTACTGAGTGGGGGACTGTGTGTATACTGGCTTGTAATACTGAGTGGAGTACAGTGCTTGTACTGCCGTGTAGTACCGAGTGGGGGACTGTGTGTATAATGCCGTGTAGTACTGAGTGAAGTACAGTGGCTGTACTGCCGTGTAGTACCGAGTGGGGGACTGTGTGTATACTGCCGTGTAGTACTGAGTGGAATACTGTGTGTATAGTGCATTGTAGTGCTGAGTGGAGTACAGTGCCTGTACTGCCGTGTAGTACCGAGTGGAGTACCGTGTGTATAGTGCAGTGTAGTGCTGAGTGGGGTACAGTAACTGTCATGCCGTGTAGTACTGAGTACAGTACAGTGCCTGTACTGCCGTGTAGTACCGAGTGGGGGACTGTGTGTATACTGCCGTGTAGTATTGAGTGGAGTACAGTACCTGTACTGCCGAGTAGTCCCGAGTGGAGTACGGTGTGTATAGTGCAGTGAAGTGCTGAGTGGAGTATAGTACCTGTACCGCCGTGTAGTACCGAGTGGGGGACTGTGTGTATACTGCCGTGTAGTACTGAGTGGAGTACAGTCCCTGTACTGCCGTGTAGTACCGAGTGGGGGACTGTGTGTATACTGCCGTGTAGTACTGAGTGGAGTACAGTGCCTGTACTGCCGTGTAGTCTCGAGTGGAGTACTGTGTGCATACTGCCGTGTAGTACTTATTGGAGTACAGTCCCTGTACTGCGGAGTATTCCCGAGTGGTGTACAGTATGTATAGTGCAGTGTACTACTGAGTGGAGTACTGTGTGTATAGTGCAGTGTAGTACTGAGTGGAGTACAGTGCCTGTACTGCCCTGTAGTACCGAGTGGAGTACTGTGTGTATAGTGCCGTGTAGTACCGAGTGGAGTACAGTGCATGTACTGCCGTGTATTACCGAGTGGAGTACTGTGTGCATAGTACCGTGTAGTACCGAGTGGAGTACTGTGTGCATACTGCCGTGTAGTACTGAGTGGAATACAGTGCCTGTACTGCCCTGTAGTACCGAGTGGAGTACTGTGTGTATAGTGCCGTGTAGTACCGAGTGGAGTACAGTGCATGTACTGCCGTGTATTACCGAGTGGAGTACTGTGTGTATAGTGCCGTGTAGTACCGAGTGGAGTACAGTGCCTATATTGCCGTGTAGTACCCAGTGGTGTACTGTGTGTATAGTGCCGTGTAGTACCGAGTGGAGTTCTGTGTGCATACTGCCGTGTAGTACTGAGTGGAGTACAGTACCTGTACTGCCGTGTAGTACTGAGTGGAGTACTGTCTGTATAGTGCGGTGTAGTACCGAGTGGAGTACAGTGCCTGTACTGGCGTGTAGTACTGAGTGGAGTACAGTGCCTGTACTGCCGTGTAGTACTGAGTGGAGTACATTGCCTGTACTGCCGTTTAGTACTGATTGGAGTACAGTGCCTGTACTGCCGTGTAGTACTGAGTGGAGTACAGTGCCTGTACTGCCGTGTAGTACTGAGTCGAGTACAGTGCCTGTACTGCCGTGTAGTACTGAGTGGAGTACAGTGCCTGTACTGCCGTGTAGTCCCGAGTGGAGTACTGTGTGTATAGTGCCGTGTAGTACCGAAAGGAGTACAGTGCCTGTATTGCCGTGTAGTGCTGAGTGGACTACAGTGCCTGTACTGCCGTGTAGTCCCGAATGGAGTTCTGTGTGTATAGTGCCGTGTAGTACCGAGTGGAGTACAGTGCCTGTACTGCCGTGTAGTACTGAGTGGGGTACAGTGCCTAAACTGCCGTGTAGTCCGGAGTGGAGTTCTGTGTGTATAGTGCCGTGTAGTACCGAGTGGAGTACAGTGCCTGTACTGCCGTGTAGTCCCGAGTGGAGTACTGTGTGTATAGTGCCGTGAACTACCGAGTGGAGTACATTGCCTGTACTGCCGTGTAGTACTAAGTGTAGTACAGTGCCTGTACTGCCGTGTAGTCCCGACTGGAGTACTGTGTGTATAGTGCAGAGTAGTACTGAGTGGAGTACAGTGCCTGTACTGCCGTGTAGTACTGAGTGGAGTACAGTGCCTAAACTGCCGTGTAGTCCGGAGTGGAGTACAGTGCCTGTACTGCCGTGTAGTCCCGAGTGGAGTACTGTGTGTATAGTGCCGTGAACTACCGAGTGGAGTACATTGCCTGTACTGCCGTGTAGTACTGAGTGGAGTACTGTGTGTATAGTGCCGTGTAGTACCGAGTGGAGTACATTGCCTGTATTGCCGTGTAGTGCTGAGTGGACTACAGTGCCTGTGCTGCCGTGTAGTCCCGAATGGAGTTCTGTGTGTATAGTGCCGTGTAGTACCGAGTGGAGTACAGTGCCTGTACTGCCGTGTAGTACTGAGTGGAGTACAGTGCCTAAACTGCCGTGTAGTCCGGAGTGGAGTACAGTGCCTGTACTGCCGTGTAGTCCCGAGTGGAGTACTGTGTGTATAGTGCCGTGAACTACCGAGTGGAGTACATTGCCTGTACTGCCGTGTAGTACTAAGTGGAGTACAGTGCCTGTACTGCCGTGTAGTCCCGAGTGGAGTACTGTGTGTATAGTGCAGAGTAGTACTGAGTGGTGTATAGTACCTGTACTGCCGTGTAGTACTGAGTGGAGTACAGTGCCTCTACTGTCGTGTAGTACTGGGTGGAGTACAGTGCCTGTTCTGCCGTATAGTACCGAGTGGGGGACTGTGTGTAAACTGCCGTGTAGTACCGAGTGGAGTACATTGCCTGTACTGCCGTGTAGTACCGAGTGGAATACTGTGTGTATAGTGCCGTGTAGTACCGAGTGGAGTACTGTGTGCATAATGCCGTGTAGTACTGAGTGGAGTACAGTGCCTGTACTGCCGTGTAGTACCGAGTGGAGTACTCTGTGTATAGTGCCGTGTAGTACCGAGTGGAGTACGGTGCATGTACTGCCGTGTAGTACCGAGTGGAGTACTGTGTGTATAGTGCGGTGTAGTACCGTGTGGAGTTCAGTGCATGTACTGCCGTGTAGTAACGAGTGGAGTACTGTGTGTATAGTGCCGTGTAGTACCGAGTGGAGTACAGTGCCTGTATTGCCGTGTAGCAAAGAGTGGAGTACTGTGTGTACAGTGCCGTGTAGTACCGAGTGGAGTACTGTGTGCATACTGCCGTGTAGTACTGAGTGGAGTACAGTACCTGTACTGCCGTGTAGTACCGAGTGGAGTACTGTGTGTATAGTGCCGTGTAGTACCGAGTGGAGTACAGTGCCTGCACTGCCGTGTAGTACTGAGTGGAGTACAGTGCCTGTACTGCCGTGTAGTCCCGAGTGGAGTACAGTGCCTGTACTGCCGTGTAGTTCTGATTGGAGTACAGTGCCTGTACTGCCGTGTAGTAGCGAGAGGAGTACAGTGCTTATACTGCCGTGTAGTACTGAGTGGGCTACAGTGCCTGTACTGCCGTGTAGTGCCGAGTGGAATACTGTGTGTATAGTGCAGTGTAGTACTGAGTGGAGTACAGTGCATGTACTGCCGTGTAGTCCCGAGTGGAGTACTGTGTGTATAGTGAAATGTAGTGCTGAGTGGAGTACAGTGCCTGTACTGCCGTGTAGTACCGAGTGGAGTACAGTGCCTGTACTGCCGTGTAGTCCCGAGTGGAGTACTGTGTGCATAATGCCGTGTAGTACTGAGTGGAGTACAGTGCCTCTACTGCCGTGTAGTACCGAGTGGAGTACTGTGTGTATAGTGCCGTGTAATACCGAGTGGGGGAATGTGTGTATACAGCCGTGTAGTACTGAGTATAGTACAGTGCCTGTACTGCCGTGTAGTACCGAGTGGAGTACTGTGTGCATACTGCCGTGTAGTACTGAGTGGAGTACAGTACCTGTACTGCCGTGTAATACCGAGTGGGGGACTAAGTGTATACTGCCGTGTAGTACTGAGTGGAGTACAGTGCCTGTACTGTCGTGTAGTACCGAGTGGGGGACTGTGTGTATACTGCAGTGTAGTACTGAGTGGAGTACTGTGTGTATAGTTCAGTGTAGTGCTGAGTGGAGTACAGTGCCTGTACTGCCGTGTAGTCCCGAATGGAGTACTGTGTGTATAGTGCAGTGTAGTACCGAGTGGAGTACAGTGCCTGTACTGCCGTGTAGTACTGAGTGGAGTACAGTGTGTTTAGTGCCGTGTAGTACCGAGTGGGGGACTGTGTGCATACTGCCGTGTAGTACTGAGTGGAGTACAGTGCCTGTACTGCCATGTAGTCCCGAGTGGAGTACTGTGTGTGTACTGCCGTGTAGTACCGAGTGGAGTACAGTGCCTGTACTGCCGTGTAGTACCGAGTTGAGTACTGTGTGTATAGTGCCGTGTAGTACCGAGTGGAGTACTGTGTGCATACTGCCGTGTAGTACTGAGTGGAGTACAGTGCCTGTACTGCCGTGTAGTACCGAGTGGAGGACTGTGTGTATAGTGCCGTGTAGTACCGAGTGGAGTACAATGCATGTACAGTCGTGTATTACCGAGTGGAGCACTGTGTGTATAGTGCGGTGTAGTACCGAGTGGAGTAGAGTGCATGTACTGCCGTGTAGTACCGAGTGGAGTACAGTGCCTGTACTGCCGTGTAGTCCCGAGTGGAGTACTGTGTGCATACTGCCGTGTAGTACTGAGTGGAGTACAGTGCCTGTATTGCCGTGTAGTACCGAGTGGAGTACTGTGTGTATAGTGCCGTGTAGTACCGAGTTGAGTACTGTGTGCATGTTGCCGTGTAGTACTGAGTGGAGTACAGTACCTCTACTGCCGTGTAGTACCGAGTGGAGTACTGTGTGTACAGTGCCGTGTAGTACCGAGTGGAGTACAGTGTGTATAGTGCCGTGTAGTACTGAGTGGAGTACAGTGCCTGTACAGCCGTGTAGCACTGAGTGAGGTACAGTGCCTGTACTGCCGTGTAGTACCGAGTGGGTGACTGTGTGTATACTGCCGTGTAGTACTGAGTATAGTACAGTGCCTGTACTGCCGTGTAGTACCGAGTGGAGTACTGTGTGCATACTGCCGTGTAGTACTGAGTGAGTACAGTACCTGTACTGCCGTGTAGTACCGAGTGGGGGACTCTATGTATACTGCCGTGTAGTACTGAGTGGAGTACAGTGCCTGTGCTGCCGTGTAGTACCGAGTGGGGGACTGTGTGTATTCTGCCGTGTACTACTGAGTGGAGTACAGTGCCTGTACTGCCGTGTAGTACAGAGTGGGGGACTGTGTGTATACTGCCGTGTAGTACTGAGTGGAGTACAGTGTGTATAGTGCAGTGTAGTGCTGAGTCGAGTACAGTGCCTGTACTGCCGTGTATTACCGAGTGGATTACTGTGTGTATAGTGCAGTGTAGTGCTGAATGGAGTACAGTACCTGTACTGCCGTGTAGTACTGAGTATAGTACAGTGCCTGTACTGCCGTGTAGTACCGATTGGAGTACAGTGCCTGTACTGCCGTGTAGTACCGAGTGGAGTACTGTCTGCATACTGCCGTGTAGTACTGTGTGGAGTACAGTACCTGTACTGCCGTGTAGTACCCAGTGGAGTACTGTGTGTATAGTGCCGTGTAGTACCGAGTGGAGTACAGTGCCTGTACTGCCGTGTAGTACTGAGTGGAGTACAGTGCCTGTACTGCCGTGTAGTCCCGAGTGGAGTACAGTGCCTGTACTGCCGTGTAGTAGTGAGTGGAGTACTGTGCCTGTACTGCCGTGTAGTACTGAGTGGAGTACTGTGGGTATAGTGCCGTGTAGTACCGAGTGGAGTACAGTGCCTGTACCGCCGTGTAGTACCGAGTGGGGGACTGTGTGTATACTGCCGTGTAGTACTGAGTGGAGTACAGTGCCTGTACTGCCGTGTAGTAGTGAGTGGGGTACAGTGCCTGTACTGCCGTGTAGTCCCGAGTGGAGTACAGTGCCTGTACTGCCGTGTAGTAGTGAGTGGAGTACAGTGCCTGTACTGCCGTGTAGTACTGAGTGGGGTACAGTGCCTGTACTGCCGTGTAGTCCCGAGTGGAGTACAGTGCCTGTACTGCCGTGTAGTACTGAGTGGAATACTGTATGTATAGTGCCGTGTAGTACCGAGTGGAGTACAGTGCCTGTACTGCCGTCTAGTACTGAGTGGAGCACAGTGCCTGTACTGCCGTGTAGTCCCGAGTGGAGTACAATGCCTGTACTGCCGTGTAGTACTGAGTGGAGTACTGTGTGTATAGTGCCGTGTAGTACCGAGTGGAGTACTGTGCCTGTACTGCCGTGTAGTACTGAGTGGAGTACAGTGCCTGTACTGCCGTGTAGTCCCGAGTGGAGTACAGTGCTTGTTCTGCCGTGTAGTACTGATTGGAGTACAGTGCTTGGACTGCCGTGTAGTACCGAGTGGAGTACAGTGCTTGTACTGCCGTGTAGTACTGAGTGAAGTACAATGCCTGTACTGCCGTGTAGTGCCGAGTGGAGTACTGTGTGTATAGTGCAGTGTATTACTGAGTGGAGTACAGTGCATGTACTGCCGTGTAGTACCGTGTGGAGTACAGTGCCTGTACTGCCGTGTAGTCCCGTGTGGAGTACTGTGTGCATACTGCCGTGTAGTACTGAGTGGAGTACAGTGCCTGTACTGCCGTGTAGTACCGAGTGGAGTACATTGCCTGTACTGCCGTGTAGTCCCGAGTGGAGTACTGTGTGTATAGTGCAGTGTAGTACTGAGTGGAGTACTGTGTGTATAGTACCGTGTAGTACTGAGTGGAGTACAATGCCTGTACCGCCGTGTAGTACCGATTGGAGTACTGTGTGCATGCTGCCGTCTAGTACTGAGTGGAGTACAGTGCCTGTACTGCCGTGTAGTACTGGGTGGAGTACAGTGATTGTACTGCCGGGTAGTACCGAGTGGTGTACTGTGTGTATAGTGCCGTGTGGTACCGAGTGGAGTACCATGCCTGTACTGCCGTGTAGTACCGAGTGGAGTACTGTGTGTATAGTGCCGTGTAGTACCGAGTGGAGTACAGTGCCTGTACTGCGTGTAGTACCGAGTGGAGTACAGTGACTGCACTGCGTGTAGTACCGAGTGGAGTACAGTGTGTATAGTACCGTCTAGTACCGAGTGGAGTATAGTGTGTATAGTGCCGTGCAGTACTGAGTGGAGTACAGTGCCTGTACTGCCGTGTAGTACCGAGTGGAGTACAGTGTGTATAGTGCCGTGTAGTACTGAGTGGAGTACAGTGACTCTAGTGCCGTGTAGTACTGAGTGGGGTACAGTTTTTGTACTGCCGTGTAGTACAGAGTGGGGGACTCTGTGTATACTGCCGTGTAGTACTGAGTATAGTACAGTGCCTGTACTGCCGTGTAGTACCGAGTGGATTACAGTGTTCATACTGCCGTGTAGTAATGAGTGGAGTTCAGTACCTGTACTGCCGTGTAGTACTGAGTGGGGGACTGTGTGTATACTGCTGTGTAATACTGAGTGGAGTACAGTGCTTGTACTGCCGTGTAGTACCGAGTGGGGGACTGTGTGTATACTGCCGTGTAGTACTGAGTGGAGTACAGTGCCTGTACTGCCGTGTAGTACCGAGTGGGGGACGGTGTGTATATTGCCGTGTAGTACTGAGTGGAATACTGTGTGTATAGTGCAGTGTATTGCTGAGTGGAGTACAGTGCCTGTACTGCCGTGTAGTACCTAATGGAGTACCGTGTGTATAGTGCAGTGTAGTGCTGAGTGGAGTACAGTACCTGTCATGCCGTGTAGTACTGAGTACAGTACAGTGCCTGTACTGCCGTGTAGTACCGAGTGGGAGACTGTGTGTATACTGCCGTGTAGTATTGAGTGGAGTACAGTACCTGTACTGCCGAGTAGTCCCGAGTGGAGTACGGTGTGTATAGTGCAGTGTAGTGCTGAGTGGAGTATAGTACCTGTACCGCCGTGTGGTACCGAGTGGGGGACTGTGTGTATACTGCCGTGTAGTACTGAGTGGAGTACAGGCCCTGTACTGCCGTGTAGTACCGAGTGGGGGACTGTGTGTATACTGCCGTGTAGTACTGAGTGGAGTACAGTGCCTGTACTGCCGTGTAGTCTCGAGTGGAGTACTGTGTGTATACTGCCGTGTAGTACCGAGTGGAGTACAGTGCCTGTACTGCCGTGTAGTACCGAGTGGTGTACTGTGTGCATAGTACCGTGTAGTACCGAGTGGAGTACTGTGTGTATAGTGCCGTGTAGTACCGAGTGGAGTACAGTGCCTGTATTGCCGTGTAGTACCGAGTGGTGTACTGTGTGTATAGTGCCGTGTAGTACCGAGTGGAGTTCTGTGTGCATACTGCCGTGTAGTACTGAGTGGAGTACAGTACCTGTACTGCCGTGTAGTACCGAGTGGAGTACTGTGTGTATAGTGCCGTGTAGTACCGAGTGGAGTAAAGTGCCTATACTGCCGTGTAGTACTGAGTGGAGTACAGTGCCTGTACTGCCGTGTAGTCCCGAGTGGAGTACAGTGCATGTACTGCCGTGTAGTAGTGAGTGGAGTACTGTGCCTGTAATGCCGTGTAGTACTGACTGGAGTACTGTGTGTATAGTGCCGTGTAGTACCGGGTGAAGTACATTCGGTGTACTGCCGTGTAGTACGGAGTGGGGTACAGTGCCTGTACTGCCGTGTAGTACTGAGTGGAGTACACTACCTGTACTGCCGTGGAGTCCCGAGTGGAGTACAGTGCCTGTACTGCCGTGTAGTACTGAGTGGAGTACTGTCTGTATAGTGCCGTGTAGTACCGAGTGGAGTACAGTGCCTGTACTGGCGTGTAGTACTGAGTGGAGTACAGTGCCTGTACTGCCGTGTAGCACTGAGTGGAGTACATTGCCTGTACTGCCGTGTAGTACTGATTGGAGTACAGTGCCTGTACTGCCGTGTAGTACTGAGTGGAGTACAGTGCCTGTACTGCCGTGTAGTACTGAGTGGAGTACAGTGCCTGTACTGCCGTGTAGTACTGAGTGGAGTACAGTGCCTGTACTGCCGTGTAGTCCCGAGTGGAGTACTGTGTGTATAGTGCCTTGTAGTACCCAGTGGAGTACAGTGCCTAAACTGCCGTGTAGTCCGGAGTGGAGTACAGTGCCTGTACTGCCGTGTAGTCCCGAGTGGAGTACTGTGTGTATAGTGCCGTGAACTACCGAGTGGAGTACATTGCCTGTACTGCCGTGTAGTACTAAGTGGAGTACAGTGCCTGTACTGCCGTGTAGTCCCGAGTGGAGTACTGTGTGTATAGTGCAGAGTAGTACTGAGTGGTGTATAGTACCTGTACTGCCGTGTAGTACTGAGTGGAGTACAGTGCCTCTACTGCCGTGTAGTACTGGGTGGAGTACAGTGCCTCTTCTGCCGTATAGTACCGAGTGGGGGACTGTGTGTAAACTGCCGTGTAGTACCGAGTGGAGTACAGTGCCTGTACTGCCGTGTAGTACCGAGTGGAATACTGTGTGTATAGTGCCGTGTAGTACCGAGTGGAGTACTGTGTGCATAATGCCGTGTAGTACTGAGTGGAGTACAGTGCCTGTACTGCCGTGTAGTACCGAGTGGAGTACTCTGTGTATAGTGCCGTGTGGTACCGAGTGGAGTACGGTGCATGTACTGCCGTGTAGTACCGAGTGGAGTACTGTGTGTATAGTGCGGTGTAGTACCGTGTGGAGTTCAGTGCATGTACTGCCGTGTAGTAACGAGTGGAGTACTGTGTGTATAGTGCCGTGTAGTACCGAGTGGAGTACAGTGCCTGTATTGCCGTGTAGCAAAGAGTGGAGTACTGTGTGTACAGTGCCGTGTAGTACCGAGTGGAGTACTGTGTGCATACTGCCGTGTAGTACTGAGTGGAGTACAGTGCCCGTACTGCCGTGTAGTACCGAGTGGAGTACTGTGTGCATACTGCCGTGTAGTACTGAGTGGAGTACAGTACCTGTACTGCCGTGTAGTACTGAGTGGAGTACAGTGCCTGTACTGCCGTGTAGTACCGAGTGGAGTACTGTGTGCATACTGTCGTGGATTATCGAGTGGAGTACAGTGCCTGTACTGCCGTGTAGTACCGATTGGAGTACAGTGCCCGTACTGCGGTGTAGTACCGAGTGGAGTACTGTGTGCATACTGCCGTGTAGTACTGAGTGGAGTACAGTACCTGTACTGCCGTGTAGTACTGAGTGGAGTACAGTGCCTGTACTGCCGTGTAGTCCCGAGTGGAGTACAGTGCCTATACTGCCGTGTGGTAGTGAGTGGAGTACTGTGCCTGTACTGCCGTGTAGTACTGAGTGGAGTACTGTGTGTATAGCGCCGTGTAGTACCGAGTGGAGTACAGTGCCTGTACTGCCGTGTAATACTGAGTGGAGTACAGTGCTTGTACTGCCGTGTAGTACCGAGTGGGGGACTGTGTGTATACTGCCGTGTAGTACTGAGTGGAGTACAGTGCCTGTACTGCCGTGTAGTACCGAGTGGTGGACTGTGTGTATACTGCCGTGTAGTACTGAGTGGAATACTGTGTGTATAGTGCAGTGTAGTGCTGAGTGGAGTACAGTGCCTGTACTGCCGTGTAGTACCGAGTGGAGTACCGTGTGTATAGTGCAGTGTAGTGCTGAGTGGAGTACAGTACCTGTCATGCCGTGTAGTACTGAGTACAGTACAGTGCCTGTACTGCCGTGTAGTACCGAGTGGGGGACTGTCTGTATACTGCCGTGTAGTATTGAGTGGAGTACAGTACCTGTACTGCCGAGTAGTCCCGAGTGGAGTACGGTGTGTATAGTGCAGTGTAGTATTGAGTGGAGTATAGTACCTGTACCGCCGTGTAGTACCGAGTGGGGGACTGTGTGTATACTGCCGTGTAGTACTGAGTGGAGTACAGTCCCTGTACTGCCGTGTAGTACCGAGTGGAGTACAGTGACTGTACTGTCGTGTAGTCCCGAGTGGAGTACAATGCCTGTACTGCCGTGTAGTATTGAGTGGAGTACAGTGCCTGTACTACCGTGTAGTACTGAGTGGGGTACAGTGCCTGTACTGCCGTGTAGTCCCGAGTGGAGTACAGTGCCTGTACTTCCGTGTAGTACTGAGTGGAGTACTGTATGTATAGTGCCGTGTAGTACCGAGTGGAGTACTGTGTGTATAGTGCCGTGTGGTACCGAGTGGAGTACCATGCCTGTACTGCCGTGTAGTACCGAGTGGAGTACTGTGTGTATAGTGCCGTGTAGTACCGAGAGGAGTACAGTGCCTGTACTGTGTGTAGTACCGAGTGGAGTACAGTGACTGCACTGCGTGTAGTACCGAGTGGAGTACAGTGTGTATAGTACCGTCTAGTACCGAGTGGAGTACAGTGTGTATAGTGCCGTGCAGTACTGAGTGGAGTACAGTGCCTGTACTGCCGTGCAGTACCGAGTGGAGTACAGTGTGTATAGTGCCGTGTTGTACTGAGTGGAGTACAGTGACTCTAGTGCCGTGTAGTACTGAGTGGGGTACAGTTTCTGTACTGCCGTGTAGTACCGAGTGGGGGACTCTGTGTATACTGCCGTGTAGTACTGAGTATAGTACAGTGCCTGTACTGCCGTGTAGTACCGAGTGGATTACTGTGTTCATATTGCCGTGTAGTACTGAGTGGAGTACATTACCTGTACTGCCGTGTAGTACTGAGTGGGGGACTGTGTGTATACTGGCTTGTAATACTGAGTGGAGTACAGTGCTTGTACTGCCGTGTAGTACCGAGTGGGGGACTGTGTGTATGATGCCGTGTAGTACTGAGTGAAGTACAGTGGCTGTACTGCCGTGTAGTACCGAGTGGGGGACTGTGTGTATACTGCCGTGTAGTACTGAGTGGAATACTGTGTGTATAGTGCATTGTAGTGCTGAGTGGAGTACAGTGCCTGTACTGCCGTGTAGTACCGAGTGGAGTACCGTGTGTATAGTGCAGTGTAGTGCTGAGTGGAGTACAGTAACTGTCATGCCGTGTAGTACTGAGTACAGTACAGTGCCTGTACTGCCGTGTAGTACCGAGTGGGGGACTGTGTGTATACTGCCGTGTAGTATTGAGTGGAGTACAGTACCTGTACTGCCGAGTAGTCCCGAGTGGAGTACGGTGTGTATAGTGCAGTGAAGTGCTGAGTGGAGTATAGTACCTGTACCGCCGTGTAGTACCGAGTGGGGGACTGTGTGTATACTGCCGTGTAGTACTGAGTGGAGTACAGTCCCTGTACTGCCGTGTAGTACCGAGTGGGGGACTGTGTGTATACTGCCGTGTAGTACTGAGTGGAGTACAGTGCCTGTACTGCCGTGTAGTCTCGAGTGGAGTACTGTGTGCATACTGCCGTGTAGTACTTATTGGAGTACAGTCCCTGTACTGCGGAGTATTCCCGAGTGGTGTACAGTATGTATAGTGCAGTGTACTACTGAGTGGAGTACTGTGTGTATAGTGCAGTGTAGTACTGAGTGGAGTACAGTGCCTGTACTGCCCTGTAGTACCGAGTGGAGTACTGTGTGTATAGTGCCGTGTAGTACCGAGTGGAGTACAGTGCATGTACTGCCGTGTATTACCGAGTGGAGTACTGTGTGCATAGTACCGTGTAGTACCGAGTGGAGTACTGTGTGCATACTGCCGTGTAGTACTGAGTGGAATACAGTGCCTGTACTGCCCTGTAGTACCGAGTGGAGTACTGTGTGTATAGTGCCGTGTAGTACCGAGTGGAGTACAGTGCATGTACTGCCGTGTATTACCGAGTGGAGTACTGTGTGTATAGTGCCGTGTAGTACCGAGTGGAGTACAGTGCCTATATTGCCGTGTAGTACCCAGTGGTGTACTGTGTGTATAGTGCCGTGTAGTACCGAGTGGAGTTCTGTGTGCATACTGCCGTGTAGTACTGAGTGGAGTACAGTACCTGTACTGCCGTGTAGTACTGAGTGGAGTACTGTCTGTATAGTGCCGTGTAGTACCGAGTGGAGTACAGTGCCTGTACTGGCGTGTAGTACTGAGTGGAGTACAGTGCCTGTACTGCCGTGTAGTACTGAGTGGAGTACATTGCCTGTACTGCCGTTTAGTACTGATTGGAGTACAGTGCCTGTACTGCCGTGTAGTACTGAGTGGAGTACAGTGCCTGTACTGCCGTGTAGTACTGAGTCGAGTACAGTGCCTGTACTGCCGTGTAGTACTGAGTGGAGTACAGTGCCTGTACTGCCGTGTAGTCCCGAGTGGAGTACTGTGTGTATAGTGCCGTGTAGTACCGAAAGGAGTACAGTGCCTGTATTGCCGTGTAGTGCTGAGTGGACTACAGTGCCTGTACTGCCGTGTAGTCCCGAATGGAGTTCTGTGTGTATAGTGCCGTGTAGTACCGAGTGGAGTACAGTGCCTGTACTGCCGTGTAGTACTGAGTGGGGTACAGTGCCTAAACTGCCGTGTAGTCCGGAGTGGAGTTCTGTGTGTATAGTGCCGTGTAGTACCGAGTGGAGTACAGTGCCTGTACTGCCGTGTAGTCCCGAGTGGAGTACTGTGTGTATAGTGCCGTGAACTACCGAGTGGAGTACATTGCCTGTACTGCCGTGTAGTACTAAGTGTAGTACAGTGCCTGTACTGCCGTGCAGTCCCGACTGGAGTACTGTGTGTATAGTGCAGAGTAGTACTGAGTGGAGTACAGTGCCTGTACTGCCGTGTAGTACTGAGTGGAGTACAGTGCCTAAACTGCCGTGTAGTCCGGAGTGGAGTACAGTGCCTGTACTGCCGTGTAGTCCCGAGTGGAGTACTGTGTGTATAGTGCCGTGAACTACCGAGTGGAGTACATTGCCTGTACTGCCGTGTAGTACTGAGTGGAGTACTGTGTGTATAGTGCCGTGTAGTACCGAGTGGAGTACAGTGCCTGTATTGCCGTGTAGTGCTGAGTGGACTACAGTGCCTGTGCTGCCGTGTAGTCCCGAATGGAGTTCTGTGTGTATAGTGCCGTGTAGTACCGAGTGGAGTACAGTGCCTGTACTGCCGTGTAGTACTGAGTGGAGTACAGTGCCTAAACTGCCGTGTAGTCCGGAGTGGAGTACAGTGCCGGTACTGCCGTGTAGTCCCGAGTGGAGTACTGTGTGTATAGTGCCGTGAACTACCGAGTGGAGTACATTGCCTGTACTGCCGTGTAGTACTAAGTGGAGTACAGTGCCTGTACTGCCGTGTAGTCCCGAGTGGAGTACTGTGTGTATAGTGCAGAGTAGTACTGAGTGGTGTATAGTACCTGTACTGCCGTGTAGTACTGAGTGGAGTACAGTGCCTCTACTGCCGTGTAGTACTGGGTGGAGTACAGTGCCTGTTCTGCCGTATAGTACCGAGTGGGGGACTGTGTGTAAACTGCCGTGTAGTACCGAGTGGAGTACAGTGCCTGTACTGCCGTGTAGTACCGAGTGGAATACTGTGTGTATAGTGCCGTGTAGTACCGAGTGGAGTACTGTGTGCATAATGCCGTGTAGTACTGAGTGGAGTACAGTGCCTGTACTGCCGTGTAGTACCGAGTGGAGTACTCTGTGTATAGTGCCGTGTAGTACCGAGTGGAGTACGGTGCATGTACTGCCGTGTAGTACCGAGTGGAGTACTGTGTGTATAGTGCGGTGTAGTACCGTGTGGAGTTCAGTGCATGTACTGCCGTGTAGTAACGAGTGGAGTACTGTGTGTATAGTGCCGTGTAGTACCGAGTGGAGTACAGTGCCTGTATTGCCGTGTAGCAAAGAGTGGAGTACTGTGTGTACAGTGCCGTGTAGTACCGAGTGGAGTACTGTGTGCATACTGCCGTGTAGTACTGAGTGGAGTACAGTACCTGTACTGCCGTGTGGTACCGAGTGGAGTACTGTGTGTATAGTGCCGTGTAGTACCGAGTGGAGTACAATGCCTGCACTGCCGTGTAGTACTGAGTGGAGTACAGTGCCTGTACTGCCGTGTAGTCCCGAGTGGAGTACAGTGCCTGTACTGCCGTGTAGTTCTGATTGGAGTACAGTGCCTGTACTGCCGTGTAGTAGCGAGAGGAGTACAGTGCTTATACTGCCGTGTAGTACTGAGTGGGCTACAGTGCCTGTACTGCCGTGTAGTGCCGAGTGGAATACTGTGTGTATAGTGCAGTGTAGTACTGATTGGAGTACAGTGCATGTACTGCCGTGTAGTCCCGAGTGGAGTACTGTGTGTATAGTGAAATGTAGTGCTGAGTGGAGTACAGTGCCTGTACTGCCGTGTAGTACCGAGTGGAGTACAGTGCCTGTACTGCCGTGTAGTCCCGAGTGGAGTACTGTGTGCATAATGCCGTGTAGTACTGAGTGGAGTACAGTGCCTCTACTGCCGTGTAGTACCGAGTGGAGTACTGTGTGTATAGTGCCGTGTAATACCGAGTGGGGGAATGTGTGTATACAGCCGTGTAGTACTGAGTATAGTACAGTGCCTGTACTGCCGTGTAGTACCGAGTGGAGTACTGTGTGCATACTGCCGTGTAGTACTGAGTGGAGTACAGTACCTGTACTGCCGTGTAATACCGAGTGGGGGACTAAGTGTATACTGCCGTGTAGTACTGAGTGGAGTACAGTGCCTGTACTGTCGTGTAGTACCGAGTGGGGGACTGTGTGTATACTGCAGTGTAGTACTGAGTGGAGTACTGTGTGTATAGTTCAGTGGAGTGCTGAGTGGAGTACAGTGCCTGTACTGCCGTGTAGTCCCGAATGGAGTACTGTGTGTATAGTGCAGTGTAGTACCGAGTGGAGTACAGTGCCTGTACTGCCGTGTAGTACTGAGTGGAGTACAGTGTGTTTAGTGCCGTGTAGTACCGAGTGGGGGACTGTGTGCATACTGCCGTGTAGTACTGAGTGGAGTACAGTGCCTGTACTGCCATGTAGTCCCGAGTGGAGTACTCTGTGTGTACTGCCGTGTAGTACCGAGTGGAGTACAGTGCCTGTACTGCCGTGTAGTACCGAGTTGAGTACTGTGTGTATAGTGCCGTGTAGTACCGAGTGGAGTACTGTGTGCATACTGCCGTGTAGTACTGAGTGGAGTACAGTGCCTGTACTGCCGTGTAGTACCGAGTGGAGGACTGTGCGTATAGTGCCGTGTAGTACCGAGTGGAGTACAATGCATGTACAGTCGTGTATTACCGAGTGGAGCACTGTGTGTATAGTGCGGTGTAGTACCGAGTGGAGTAGAGTGCATGTACTGCCGTGTAGTACCGAGTGGAGTACAGTGCCTGTACTGCCGTGTAGTCCCGAGTGGAGTACTGTGTGCATACTGCCGTGTAGTACTGAGTGGAGTACAGTGCCTGTATTGCCGTGTAGTACCGAGTGGAGTACTGTGTGTATAGTGCCGTGTAGTACCGAGTGGAGTACTGTGTGCATGTTGCCGTGTAGTACTGAGTGGAGTACAGTACCTCTACTGCCGTGTAGTACCGAGTGGAGTACTGTGTGTATAGTGCCGTGTAGTACCGAGTGGAGTACAGTGTGTATAGTGCCGTGTAGTACTGAGTGGAGTACAGTGCCTGTACAGCCGTGTAGCACTGAGTGAGGTACAGTGCCTGTACTGCCGTGTAGTACCGAGTGGGTGACTGTGTGTATACTGCCGTGTAGTACTGAGTATAGTACAGTGCCTGTACTGCCGTGTAGTACCGAGTGGAGTACTGTGTGCATACTGCCGTGTAGTACTGAGTGAGTACAGTACCTGTACTGCCGTGTAGTACCGAGTGGGGGACTCTATGTATACTGCCGTGTAGTACTGAGTGGAGTACAGTGCCTGTGCTGCCGTGTAGTACCGAGTGTGGGACTGTGTGTATTCTGCCGTGTACTACTGAGTGGAGTACAGTGCCTGTACTGCCGTGTAGTACAGAGTGGGGGACTGTGTGTATACTGCCGTGTAGTACTGAGTGGAGTACAGTGTGTATAGTGCAGTGTAGTGCTGAGTCGAGTACAGTGCCTGTACTGCCGTGTATTACCGAGTGGATTACTGTGTGTATAGTGCAGTGTAGTGCTGAATGGAGTACAGTACCTGTACTGCCGTGTAGTACTGAGTATAGTACAGTGCCTGTACTGCCGTGTAGTACCGATTGGAGTACAGTGCCTGTACTGCCGTGTAGTACCGAGTGGAGTACTGTCTGCATACTGCCGTGTAGTACTGAGTGGAGTACAGTACCTGTACTGCCGTGTAGTACCCATTGGAGTACTGTGTGTATAGTGCCGTGTAGTACCGAGTGGAGTACAGTGCCTGTACTGCCGTGTAGTACTGAGTGGAGTACAGTGCCTGTACTGCCGTGTAGTCCCGAGTGGAGTACAGTGCCTGTACTGCCGTGTAGTAGTGAGTGGAGTACTGTGCCTGTACTCCCGTGTAGTACTGAGTGGAGTACTGTGGGTATAGTGCCGTGTAGTACCGAGTGGAGTACAGTGCCTGTACCGCCGTGTAGTACCGAGTGGGGGACTGTGTGTATACTGCCGTGTAGTACTGAGTGGAGTACAGTGCCTGTACTGCCGTGTAGTAGTGAGTGGGGTACAGTGCCTGTACTGCCGTGTAGTCCCGAGTGGAGTACAGTGCCTGTACTGCCGTGTAGTAGTGCGTGGAGTACAGTGCCTGTACTGCCGTGTAGTACTGAGTGGGGTACAGTGCCTGTACTGCCGTGTAGTCCCGAGTGGAGTACAGTGCCTGTACTGCCGTGTAGTACTGAGTGGAATACTGTATGTATAGTGCCGTGTAGTACCGAGTGGAGTACAGTGCCTGTACTGCCGTCTAGTACTGAGTGGAGCACAGTGCCTGTACTGCCGTGTAGTCCCGAGTGGAGTACAATGCCTGTACTGCCGTGTAGTACTGAGTGGAGTACTGTGTGTATAGTGCCGTGTAGTACCGAGTGGAGTACTGTGCCTGTACTGCCGTGTAGTACTGAGTGGAGTACAGTGCCTGTACTGCCGTGTAGTCCCGAGTGGAGTACAGTGCTTGTTCTGCCGTGTAGTACTGATTGGAGTACAGTGCTTGGACTGCCGTGTAGTACCGAGTGGAGTACAGTGCTTGTACTGCCGTGTAGTACTGAGTGAAGTACAATGCCTGTACTGCCGTGTAGTGCCGAGTGGAGTACTGTGTGTATAGTGCAGTGTATTACTGAGTGGAGTACAGTGCATGTACTGCCGTGTAGTACCGTGTGGAGTACAGTGCCTGTACTGCCGTGTAGTCCCGTGTGGAGTACTGTGTGCATACTGCCGTGTAGTACTGAGTGGAGTACAGTGCCTGTACTGCCGTGTAGTACCGAGTGGAGTACATTGCCTGTACTGCCGTGTAGTCCCGAGTGGAGTACTGTGTGTATAGTGCAGTGTAGTACTGAGTGGAGTACTGTGTGTATAGTACCGTGTAGTACTGAGTGGAGTACAGTGCCTGTACCGCCGTGTAGTACCGATTGGAGTACTGTGTGCATGCTGCCGTCTAGTACTGAGTGGAGTACAGTGCCTGTACTGCCGTGTAGTACTGGGTGGAGTACAGTGATTGTACTGCCGTGTAGTACCGAGTGGTGTACTGTGTGTATAGTGCCGTGTGGTACCGAGTGGAGTACCATGCCTGTACTGCCGTGTAGTACCGAGTGGAGTACTGTGTGTATAGTGCCGTGTAGTACCGAGTGGAGTACAGTGCCTGTACTGCGTGTAGTACCGAGTGGAGTACAGTGACTGCACTGCGTGTAGTACCGAGTGGAGTACAGTGTGTATAGTACCGTCTAGTACCGAGTGGAGTATAGTGTGTATAGTGCCGTGCAGTACTGAGTGGAGTACAGTGCCTGTACTGCCGTGTAGTACCGAGTGGAGTACAGTGTGTATAGTGCCGTGTAGTACTGAGTGGAGTACAGTGACTCTAGTGCCGTGTAGTACTGAGTGGGGTACAGTTTTTGTACTGCCGTGTAGTACAGAGTGGGGGACTCTGTGTATACTGCCGTGTAGTACTGAGTATAGTACAGTGCCTGTACTGCCGTGTAGTACCGAGTGGATTACAGTGTTCATACTGCCGTGTAGTACTGAGTGGAGTTCAGTACCTGTACTGCCGTGTAGTACTGAGTGGGGGACTGTGTGTATACTGCTGTGTAATACTGAGTGGAGTACAGTGCTTGTACTGCCGTGTAGTACCGAGTGGGGGACTGTGTGTATACTGCCGTGTAGTACTGAGTGGAGTACAGTGCCTGTACTGCCGTGTAGTACCGAGTGGGGGACGGTGTGTATATTGCCGTGTAGTACTGAGTGGAATACTGTGTGTATAGTGCAGTGTATTGCTGAGTGGAGTACAGTGCCTGTACTGCCGTGTAGTACCTAATGGAGTACCGTGTGTATAGTGCAGTGTAGTGCTGAGTGGAGTACAGTACCTGTCATGCCGTGTAGTACTGAGTACAGTACAGTGCCTGTACTGCCGTGTAGTACCGAGTGGGAGACTGTGTGTATACTGCCGTGTAGTATTGAGTGGAGTACAGTACCTGTACTGCCGAGTAGTCCCGAGTGGAGTACGGTGTGTATAGTGCAGTGTAGTGCTGAGTGGAGTATAGTACCTGTACCGCCGTGTGGTACCGAGTGGGGGACTGTGTGTATACTGCCGTGTAGTACTGAGTGGAGTACAGTCCCTGTGCTGCCGTGTAGTACCGAGTGGGGGACTGTGTGTATACTGCCGTGTAGTACTGAGTGGAGTACAGTGCCTGTACTGCCGTGTAGTCTCGAGTGGAGTACTGTGTGTATACTGCCGTGTAGTACCGAGTGGAGTACAGTGCCTGTACTGCCGTGTAGTACCGAGTGGTGTACTGTGTGCATAGTACCGTGTAGTACCGAGTGGAGTACTGTGTGTATAGTGCCGTGTAGTACCGAGTGGAGTACAGTGCCTGTATTGCCGTGTAGTACCGAGTGGTGTACTGTGTGTATAGTGCCGTGTAGTACCGAGTGGAGTTCTGTGTGCATACTGCCGTGTGGTACTGAGTGGAGTACAGTACCTGTACTGCCGTGTAGTACCGAGTGGAGTACTGTGTGTATAGTGCCGTGTAGTACCGAGTGGAGTAAAGTGCCTATACTGCCGTGTAGTACTGAGTGGAGTACAGTGCCTGTACTGCCGTGTAGTCCCGAGTGGAGTACAGTGCATGTACTGCCGTGTAGTAGTGAGTGGAGTACTGTGCCTGTAATGCCGTGTAGTACTGACTGGAGTACTGTGTGTATAGTGCCGTGTAGTACCGGGTGAAGTACATTCGGTGTACTGCCGTGTAGTACGGAGTGGGGTACAGTGCCTGTACTGCCGTGTAGTACTGAGTGGAGTACACTACCTGTACTGCCGTGGAGTCCCGAGTGGAGTACAGTGCCTGTACTGCCGTGTAGTACTGAGTGGAGTACTGTCTGTATAGTGCCGTGTAGTACCGAGTGGAGTACAGTGCCTGTACTGGCGTGTAGTACTGAGTGGAGTACAGTGCCTGTACTGCCGTGTAGCACTGAGTGGAGTACATTGCCTGTACTGCCGTGTAGTACTGATTGGAGTACAGTGCCTGTACTGCCGTGTAGTACTGAGTGGAGTACAGTGCCTGTACTGCCGTGTAGTACTGAGTGGAGTACTGTGCCTGTACTGCCGTGTAGTACTGAGTGGAGTACAGTGCCTGTACTGCCGTGTAGTCCCGAGTGGAGTACTGTGTGTATAGTGCCGTGTAGTACCCAGTGGAGTACAGTGCCTGTACTGCGGTGTAGTACTGAGTGGAGTACAGGGCCTGTACTGCCATGTAGTACTGAGTGGAGTACAGTGCCTGTACTGCCGTGTAGTCCCGAGTGGAGTACAGTGCCTGTACTGCCGTGTAGTACTGAGTGGAGTACAGTGCCTTTACTGCCGTGTAGTCCCGAATGGAGTACTGTGTGTATAGTGCCGTGTAGTACCGAAAGGAGTACAGTGCCTGTACTGCCGTGTAGTACTGAGTGGAGTACTGTGTGTATAGTGCCGTGTAGTACCGAGTGGAGTACAGTGCCTGTACTGCCGTGTAGTGCTGAGTGGACTACAGTGCCTGTACTGCCGTGTAGTCCCGAATGGAGTACTGTGTGTATAGTGCCGTGTAGTACCGAGTGGAGTACAGTGCCTTGTACTGCCGTGTAGTACTAAGTGGAGTACAGTGCCTTTACTGCCGTGTAGTCCCGAGTGGAGTACTGTGTGTATAGTGCAGAGTAGTACTGAGTGGTGTACAGTACCTGTACTGCCGTGTAGTACTGAGTGGAGTACCTTGCCTCTACTGCCGTGTAGTACTGCGTGGAGTACAGTGCCTGTTCTGCCGTATAGTACCGAGTGGGGGACTGTGTGTAAACTGCCGTGTAGTACCGAGTGGAGTACAGTGCCTGTACTGCCGTGTAGTACCGAGTGGAATACTGTGTGTATAGTGCCGTGTAGTACCGAGTGGAGTACTGTGTGCATAATGCCGTGTAGTACTGAGTGGAGTACAGTGCCTGTACTGCCGTGTAGTCCCGAGTGGAGTACAGTGCATGTACTGCCGTGTAGTACCGAGTGGAGTACTGTGTGCATACTGCCGTGGATTATCGAGTGGAGTACAGTGCCTGTACTGCCGTGTAGTACCGATTGGAGTACAGTGCCCCTACTGCCGTGTAGTACCGAGTGGAGTACAGTGCATGTACTGCCGTGTAGTACCGAGTGGAGTACTGTGTGCATACTGCCGTGGATTATCGAGTGGAGTACAGTGCCTGTACTGCCGTGTAGTACCGAGTGGAGTACAGTGCCTGTACTGCCGTGTAGTACCGAGTGGAATACTGTGTGTATAGTGCCGTGTAGTACTGAGTGGAGTACTTTTTGTATAGTGCCGTGTAGTACCGAGTGGAGTACAGTGCCTGTACTGCCGTGTAGTCCCGAGTGGAGTACAGTGCATGTACTGCCGTGTAGTACCGAGTGGAGTACTGTGTGCATACTGCCGTGGATTATCGAGTGGAGTACAGTGCCTGTACTGCCGTGTAGTACCGATTGGAGTACAGTGCCCCTACTGCCGTGTAGTACCGAGTGGAGTACTGTGTGCATACTGCCGTGTAGTACTGAGTGGAGTACAGTACCTGTACTGCCGTGTAGTACTGAGTGGAGTACAGTGCCTGTACTGCCGTGTAGTCCCGAGTGGAGTACAGTGCCTGTACTGCCGTGTAGTAGTGAGTGGAGTACTGTGCCTGTACTGCCGTGTAGTACTGAGTGGAGTACTGTGTGTATAGTGCCGTGTAGTACCGAGTGGAGTACAGTGCCTGTACTGCCGTGTAATACTGAGTGGAGTACAGTGCTTGTACTGCCGTGTAGTACCGAGTGGGGGACTGTGTGTATACTGCCGTGTAGTACTGAGTGGAGTACAGTGCCTGTACTGCCGTGTAGTACCGAGTGGTGGACTGTGTGTATACTGCCGTGTAGTACTGAGTGGAATACTGTGTGTATAGTGCAGTGTAGTGCTGAGTGGAGTACAGTGCCTGTACTGCCGTGTAGTACCGAGTGGAGTACCGTGTGTATAGTGCAGTGTAGTGCTGAGTGGAGTACAGTACCTGTCATGCCGTGTAGTACTGAGTACAGTACAGTGCCTGTACTGCCGTGTAGTACCGAGTGGGGGACTGTCTGTATACTGCCGTGTAGTATTGAGTGGAGTACAGTACCTGTACTGCCGAGTAGTCCCGAGTGAAGTACGGTGTGTATAGTGCAGTGTAGTATTGAGTGGAGTATAGTACCTGTACCGCCGTGTAGTACCGAGTGGGGGACTGTGTGTATACTGCCGTGTAGTACTGAGTGGAGTACAGTCCCTGTACTGCCGTGTAGTACGGAGTGGGGACTGTGTGTATACTGCCGTGTAGTACTGAGTGGAATACAGTGCCTGTACTGCCGTGTAGTCTCGAGTGGAGTACTGTGTGCATCCTGCCGTGTAGTACAGATTGGAGTACAGTCCCTGTACTGCGGAGTATTCCCGAGTGGAGTTCAGTATGTATAGTGCAGTGTACTACTGAGTGGAGTACTGTGTGTATAGTGCCGTGTAGTACCGAGTGGAGTACAGTGCCTGTATTGCCGTGTAGTACCCAGTGGTGTACTGTGTGTATAGTGCCGTGTAGTACCGAGTGGAGTTCTGTGTGCATACTGCCGTGTAGTACTGAGTGGAGTACACTACCTGTACTGCCGTGTAGTACCGAGTGGAGTACTGTGTGTATAGTTCCGTGTAGTACCGAGTGGAGTACAGTGCCTATACTGCCGTGTAGTACTGAGTGGAGTACAGTGCCTGTACTGGCGTGTAGTACTGAGTGGAGTACAGTGCCTGTACTGCCGTGTAGTACTGAGTGGAGTACATTGCCTGTACTGCCGTGTAGTACTGATTGGAGTACAGCGCCTGTACTGCCGTGTAGTACTGAGTGGAGTACAGTGCCTGTACTGCCGTGTAGTACTGAGTGGAGTACAGTGCCTGTACTGCCGTGTAGTACTGAGTGGAGTTCAGTGCCTGTACTGCCGTGTAGTACTGAGTGGAGTACATTGCCTGTACTGCCGTGTAGTACTGATTGGAGTACAGTGCCTGTACTGCCGTGTAGTCCCGAGTGGAGTACAGTGCCTGTACTGCCGTGTAGTACTGAGTGGAGTACAGTGCCTTTACTGCCGTGTAGTCCCGAATGGAGTACATTGTGTATAGTGCCGTGTAGTACCGAAAGGAGTACAGTGCCTGTACTGCCGTGTAGTACTGAGTGGAGTACTGTGTGTATAGTGCCGTGTAGTACCGAGTGGAGTACAGTGCCTGTACTGCCGTGTAGTGCTGAGTGGAGTACAGTGCCTGTACTGCCGTGTAGTCCCGAATGGAGTACAGTGTGTATAGTGCCGTGTAGTACCGAGTGGAGTACAGTGCCTGTACTGCCGTGTAGTACTGAGTGGAGTACAGTGCCTAAACTGCCGTGTAGTCCGGAGTGGAGTACAGTGCGTGTACTGCCGTGTAGTCCCGAGTGGAGTACTGTGTGTATAGTGCCGTGTAGTACCGAGTGGAGTACATTGATTGTACTGCCGTGTAGTACTAAGTGGAGTACAGTGCCTGTACTGCCGTGTAGTCCCGAGTGGAGTACTGTGTGTATAGTGCAGAGTAGTACTGAGTGGTGTACAGTACCTGTACTGCCGTGTAGTACTGAGTGGAGTACAGTGCCTCTACTGCCGTGTAGTACTGGGTGGAGTACAGTGCCTGTTCTGCCGTATAGTACCGAGTGGGGGACTGTGTGTAAACTGCCGTGTAGTACCGAGTGGAGTACAGTGCCTGTATTGCCGTGTAGTACCGAGTGGAATACTGTGTGTATAGTGCCGTGTAGTACCGAGTGGAGTACTGTGTGCATAATGCCGTGTAGTACTGAGTGGAGTACAGTGCCTGTACTGCCGTGTAGTACCGAGTGGAGTACTCTGTGTATAGTGCCGTGTAGTACCGAGTGGAGTACGGTGCATGTACTGCCGTGTAGTACCGAGTGGAGTACTGTGTGTATAGTGCGGTGTAGTACCGTGTGGAGTACAGTGCATGTACTGCCGTGTAGTACCGAGTGGACTACTGTGTGTATAGTGCCGTGTAGTACCGAGTGGAGTACAGTGCCTGTATTGCCGTGTAGCAAAGAGTGGAGTACTGTGTGTACAGTGCCGTGTAGTACCGAGTGGAGTACTGTGTGCATGCTGCCGTGTAGTACTGAGTGGAGTACAGTACCTGTACTGCCGTGTAGTACCGAGTGGAGTACTGTGTGTATAGTGCCGTGTAGTACCGAGTGGAGTACAGTGCCTGTACTGCCCTGTAGTACTGAGTGGAGTACTGTGTGTATAGTGCCGTGTAGTACCGAGTGGAGTACAGTGCCTGTACTGCCGTGTAGTACCGAGTGGAGTACTGTGTGTATAGTGCCGTGTAGTACCGAGTGGAGTACAGTGCCTGTACTGAAGTGTAGTACTGAGTGGAGTACAGTGCCTGTACTGCCGTGTAGTCCCGAATGGAGTACAGTGCCTGTACAACCGTGTAGTTCTGATTGGAGTACAGTGCCTGTACTGCCGTGTAGTAGCGAGTGGAGTACATTGCTTATACTGCCGTGTAGTACTGAGTGGGGTACAGTGCCTGTACTGCCGTGTAGTGCCGAGTGGAATACTGTGTGTATAGTGCAGTGTAGTACTGAGTGGATTACAGTGCCTGTACTGCGTGTAGTACCGAGTGGAGTACAGTGTGAATAGTGCCGTGTAGTACCGAGTGGAGTACAGTGCCTGTACTGCCGTGTAGTACCGAGTGGAGTACAGTGTGTATAGTGCCGTCTAGTACCGAGTGGAGTACAGTGTGTATAGTGCCGTGTAGTACTGAGTGGAGTACAGTGCCTGTACTGCCATGTAGTACCGAGTGGAGTACAGTGTGTATAGTGCCGAGTAGTACCGAGTGGAGTACAGTGCCTGTACTGCCGTGTAGTACCGAGTGGAGTACTGTGTGCATACTGCCGTGTAGTACTGAGGGGAGTACTGTGTGTATAGTGCAGTGTAGTGCTGAGTGGAGTACAGTGCCTGTACTGCCGTGTAGTACCGAGTGGAGTACTGTGTGTATAGTGCAGTGTAGTACCGAGTGGAGTACAGTGCATGTACTGCCGTGTAGTACCGAGTGGAGTACTGTGTGCATACTGCCGTGTAGTACTGAGGGGAGTACTGTGTGTATAGTGCAGTGTAGTGCTGAGTGGACTACAGTGCCTGTACTGCCGTGTAGTACCGAGTGGAGTACTGTGTGTATAGTGCAGTGTAGTGTTGAGTGGAGTACTGTACCTGTACTGCCGTGTAGTATTGAGTACAGTACAGTGCCTGTACTGCCGTGTAGTACCGAGTGGGCGACTGTGTGTATACTACCGTGTAGTACTGAGCGGAGTACAGTGCCTGTACTGCCGTAGTACTACGGCACTCGTAGTAGTACCGGCAGTATTACCGAGTTTAGTACAGTGCATGTACTGCCGTGTATTACCGAGTGGAGTACTGTGTGTATAGTGCGGTGTAGTACCGAGTGGAGTACAGTGCATGTACTGCCTTGTAGTACCGAGTGGAGTACTGTGTGTATAGTGCCGTGAAGTACCGAGTGGAGTACTGTGCCTGTATTGCCGTGTAGTACCGAGTGGAGTACTGTGTGTATAGTGCCGTGTAGTACCGAGTGGAGTACAGTGCCTGTACTGCCGTGTAGTAGTGAGTGGAGTAGAATGCTTGTACTGCCGTGTAGTACCGAGTGGAGTACAGTGGGTGTACTGCCGTGTAGTACTGAGTGGAGTAAAGTGCCTGTACTGCCCTGTAGCACTGAGTGGAGTACAGTGCCTGTACCGTCGTGTAGTCCCGAGTGGAGTAGAGTGCCTGTACTGCCGTGTAGTACTGAGTGGAGTACTTTTTGTATAGTGCCGTGTAGTACCGAGTGGAGTACAGTGCCTGTACTGCCGTGTAGTCCCGAGTGGAGTACAGTGCATGTACTGCCGTGTAGTACCGTGTGGAGTACTGTGTGCATACTGCCGTGGATTAGCGAGTGGAGTACAGTGCCTGTACTGCCGTGTAGTACCGATTGGAGTACAGTGCCTATACTGCCGTGTAGTACCGAGTGGAGTACTGTGTGCATACTGCCGTGTAGTACTGAGTGGAGTACAGTACCCGTACTGCCGTGTAGGACCCAGTGGAGTACTGTGTGTATAGTGCCGTGTAGTACCGAGTGGAGTACAGTGCCTGTACTGCCGTGTAGTACTGAGTGGAGTACAGTGCCTGTACTGCCGTGTAGTACCGAGTGGAGTACTGTGTGTATAGTGCCGTGTAGTACCGAGTGGAGTACAGTGCCTGTACTGCCGTGTAGTAGTGAGTGGAGTAGAATGCTTGTACTGCCGTGTAGTACCGAGTGGAGTACAGTGGGTGTACTGCCGTGTAGTACTGAGTGGAGTAAAATGCCTGTACTGCCCTGTAGCACTGAGTGGAGTACAGTGCCTGTACCGTCGTGTAGTCCCGAGTGGAGTAGAGTGCCTGTACTGCCGTGTAGTACTGGTTGGAGTACTTTTTGTATAGTGCCGTGTAGTACCGAGTGGAGTACAGTGCCTGTACTGCCGTGTAGTCCCGAGTGGAGTACAGTGCATGTACTGCCGTGTAGTACCGTGTGGAGTACTGTGTGCATACTGCCGTGGATTAGCGAGTGGAGTACAGTGCCTGTACTGCCGTGTAGTACCGATTGGAGTACAGTGCCTGTACTGCCGTGTAGTACCGAGTGGAGTACTGTGTGCATACTGCCGGGTAGTACTGAGTGGAGTACAGTACCCGTACTGCCGTGTAGGACCCAGTGGAGTACTGTGTGTATAGTGCCGTGTAGTACCGAGTGGAGTACAGTGCCTGTACTGCCGTGTAGTACTGAGTGGAGTACAGTGCCTGTACTGCCGTGTAGTCCCGAGTGGAGTACAGTGCCTGTACTGCCGTGTAGTAGTGAGTGGAGTACTGTGCCTGTACTGCCGTGTAGTACTGAGTGGAGTACTGTGTGTATAGTGGCGTGTAGTACCGAGTGGAGTACAGTGCCTGTACTGCCGTGTAGTACCGAGTGGGGGACTGTGTGTATACTGCCGTGTAGTACTGAGTGGAGTACAGTGCCTGTAATGCCGTGTAGTAGTGAGTGGGGTACAGTGCCTGTACTGCCGTGTAGTCCCGAGTGTAGTACAGTGCCTGTACAGCCGTGTAGTAGTGAGTGGAGTACTGTGTGCATACTGCCGTGTAGTACTGAGTGGAGTACAGTGCCTGTACTGCCGTGTAGTACCGAGTGGAGTACTGTATGTATAGTGCCGTGTAGTACCGAGTGGAGTACAGTGCCTGTACTGCCGTCTAGTACTGAGTGGAGTACAGTGCCTGTACTGCCGTGTAGTCCCGAGTGGAGTACAATGCCTGTACTGCCGTGTAGTACCGAGTGGAGTACTGTGTGTATAGTGCCGTGTAGTACCGAGTGGAGTACTGTGCCTGTACTGCCGTGTAGTACCGAGTGGAGTACTGTGTGTATAGTGCCGTGTAGTCCCGAGTGGTGTACAGTGCTTGTTCTGCCGTGTAGTACCGAGTGGAGTACAGTGCCTGTACTGCCGTGTAGTACCGAGTGGAGTACATTGCTTGTACTGCCGTGTAGTACTGAGTGAAGTACAGTGACTGTACTGCCGTGTAGTGCCGAGTGGAGTACTCTGTGTATAGTGCAGTGTAGTACTGAGTGGAGTACAGAGCATGTACTGCCGTGTAGTACCGTGTGGAGTACAGTGCCTGTACTGCCGTGTAGTCCCGTGTATAGTACTGTGTGCATACTGCCGTGTAGTACTGAGTGGAGTACAGTGCCTGTACTGCCGTGTAGTACCGAGTGGAGTACAGTGCCTGTACTGCCGTGTAGTCCCGATTGGAGTACTGTGTGTATAGTGCAGTGTAGTACTGAGTGGAGTACTGTGTGTATAGTACCGTGTAGTACTGAGTGGAGTACAGTGCCTGTACTGCCGTGTAGTACCGATTGGAGTACTGTGTGCATGCTGCCGTCTAGTACTGAGTGGAGTACAGTGCCTGTACTGCCGTGTAGTACTGGGTGGAGTACAGTGCCTGTACTGCCGTGTAGTACCGAGTGGTGTACTGTGTGTATAGTGCCCTGTGGTACCGAGTGGAGTACCATGCCTGTACTGCCGTGTAGTACCGAGTGGAGTACTGTGTGTATAGTGCCGTGTAGTACCGAGTGGAGTACAGTGCCTGTACTGCGTGTAGTACCGAGTGGAGTACAGTGACTGCACTGCGTGTAGTACCGAGTGGAGTACAGTGTGTATAGTGCCGTCTAGTACCGAGTGGAGTACAGTGTGTATAGTGCCGTGTAGTACTGAGTGGAGTACAGTGCCTGTACTGCCGTGTAGTACCGAGTGGAGTACAGTGTGTATAGTGCCGTGTAGTACTGAGTGGAGTACAGTGACTCTACTGCCGTGTAGTACTGAGTGGAGTTCAGTACCTGTACTGCCGTGTAGTACCGAGTGGAGTACTGTGTGTATAGTGCCGTGTAGTACCGAGTGCAGTACAGTGCCTATACTGCCGTGTAGTACTGAGTGGAGTACAGTGCCTGTACTGGCGTGTAGTACTGAGTGGAGTACAGTGCCTGTGTTGCCGTGTAGTACCGAGTGGGGGACTAAGTGTATACTGCCGTGTAGTACTGAGTGGAGTACTGTGTGTATAGTGCAGTGTAGTGCTGAGTGGAGTACAGTGCCTGTACTGCCGTTTAGTACCGAGTGTAGTACTGTGTGTATAGTGCAGTGTAGTGCTGAGTGGAGTACAGTACCTGTACTGCCGTGTAGTACTGAGTATAGTACAGTGCCTGTACTGCCGTGTAGTACCGAGTGGGGGACTGTGTGCATACTGCCGTGTAGTACTGAGTGGAGTACAGTGCCTGTACTGCCATGTAGTCCCGATTGGAGTACTGTGTGTATAGTGCCGTGTAGTACCGAGTGGAGTACTGTGTGCATACTGCCGTGTAGTACTGAGTTGAGTACAGTGCCAGTACTGCCGTGTAGTACCGAGTGGGGGACTGTGTGTATACTGCCGTGTAGTACTGAGTGGAGTACTGTGTGTATAGTGCAGTGTATTGCTGAGTGGAGTACAGTGCCTGTACTGCCGTGTAGTACCGAGTGGAGTACTGTGTGTATAGTGCAGTGTAGTGCTGAGTGGAGTACAGTACCTGTACTGCCGTGTAGTATTGAGTATAGTACAGTGCTTGTACTGCCGTGTAGTACCGAGTGGGGGACTGTGTGTATACTACCGTGTAGTACTGAGTGGAGTACAGTGCCTGTACTGCCGTGTAGTCCCGAATGGAGTACTGTGTGTATAGTGCAGTGTAGTACCGAGTGGAGTACAGTGCCTGTACTGCCGTGTAGTACCGAGTGCAGTACTGTGTGTATAGTGCCGTGTAGTACCGAGTGGAGTAGAGTGCCTGTATTGCCGTGTAGTACCGAGTGGAGTACTGTGTGTATAGTGCCGTGTAGTACCGAGTGGAGTACTGTGTGCATGCTGCCGTGTAGTACTGAGTGGAGTACAGTACCTGTACTGCCGTGTAGTACCGAGTGGAGTACTGTGTGTATAGTGCCGTGTAGTACCGAGTGGAGTACAGTGCCTGTACTGCCGTGTAGTACTGCTTGGAGTACAGTGCCTGTACTGCCGTGTAGTACCGAGTGGAGTACTGTGTGTATAGTGCCGTGTAGTACCGAGTGGAGTACTGTGTGCATACTGCCGTGTAGTACCGAGTTTGGTACAGTTCCTGTACTGCCGTGTAGTACCGAGTGGAGTACAGTGCGTATAGTGCAATCTAGTACAGAGTGGAATACAGTGTGTGTATTGCAGTGTAGTACTGAGTGGAGTGCAGTGCCTGTACTGCCGTGTAGTACCGAGTGGAGTACAGTGCGTATAGTGCCGTCTAGTACCGAGTGGAGTACAGTGTGTATATTGCCGTGTAGTACTGAGTGGAGTACAGTGCCTGTACTGCCGTGTAGTACCGAGTGGAGTACAGTGTGTATAGTGCCGTGTAGTACCGAGTGGTGTACAGTGCCTGTACTGCCGTGTAGTACTGAGTGGAGTACAGTGCCTGTACTGCCGTGTAGTACCGAGTGGAGTACAGTGTGTATAGTGCCGTGTAGTACTGAGTGGAGTACAGTGCCTGTACAGCCGTGTAGCACTGAGTGAGGTACAGTGCCTGTACTGCCGTGTAGTACCCAGTGGGTGACTGTGTGTATACTGCCGTGTAGTACTGAGTATAGTACAGTGCCTGTACTGCCGTGTAGTACCGAGTGGAGTACTGTGTGCATACTGCCGTGTAGTACTGAGTGAGTACAGTACCTGTACTGCCGTGTAGTACCGAGTGGGGGACTCTATGTATACTGCCGTGTAGTACTGAGTGGAGTACAGTGCCTGTGCTGCCGTGTAGTACCGATTGGGGGACTGTGTGTATTCTGCCGTGTACTTCTGAGTGGAGTACAGTGCCTGTACTGCCGTGTAGTACAGAGTGGGGGACTGTGTGTATACTGCCGTGTAGTACTGAGTGGAGTACAGTGTGTATAGTGCAGTGTAGTGCTGAGTCGAGTACAGTGCCTGTACTGCCGTGTAGTACCGAGTGGATTACTGTGTGTATAGTGCAGTGTAGTGCTGAGTGGAGTACAGTACCTGTACTGCCGTGTAGTACTGAGTATAGTACAGTGCCTGTACTGCCGTGTAGTACCGAGTGGGGGACTGTGTGTATACTGCCGTGTAGTACTGAGTGGAGTACAGTGCCTGTACTGCCGTGTAGTCCCGAGTGGAGTGCTGTGTGCATACTGCCGTGTAGTACTGAGTGGAGTACAGTCCCTGTACTGCCGAGTAGTCCCGAGTGGAGTAAAATGTGCATAGTGCAGTGTAGTACTGAGTGGAGTACTGTGTCTATAGTGCAGTGTAGTACTGAGTGGAGTACAGTGCCTGTACTGCCATGTAGTACCGAGTGGGGTTTTGTGTGCATACTGCCGTGTAGTACTGAGTGGAGTACAGTGTGTATAGTGCAGTGTAGTACTGAGTGGAGTACAGTGCCTGTACTGCCGTGTAGTACCGAGTGGGGGTTTGTGAGCATACTGCCGTGTAGTACTGAGTGGAGTACTGTGTGTATACTGCTGTGTAGTACTGAGTGGAGTACAGTGTGTATAGTGCCGTGTAGTACCGAGTGGGGGTTTGTGTGCATACTGCCGTGTAGTACTGAGTGGAGTACAGTGCCTGTACTGCCATGTTGTCCCGATTGGAGTACTGTGTGTATACTGCCGTGTAGTACCGAGTGGAGTACAGTGCCTGTACTGCCATGTAGTACCGAGTGGAGTACTGTGTGTATAGTGCCGTGTAGTACCGAGTGGAGTACTGTGTGCATACTGCCGTGTAGTACTGAGTGGAGTACAGTGCCTGTACTGCCGTGTAGTACCGAGTGGAGTACTGTGTGTATAGTGCCGTGTAGTACCGAGTTTAGTACAGTGCATGTACTGCCGTGTATTACCGAGTGGAGTACTGTGTGTATAGTGCGGTGTAGTACCGAGTGGAGTACAGTGCATGTACTGCCTTGTAGTACCGAGTGGAGTACTGTGTGTATAGTGCAGTGAAGTACCGAGTGGAGTACAGTGCCTGTATTGCCGTGTAGTACCGCGTGGAGTAGTGTGTGTATAGTGCCGTGTAGTACCGATTGGAGTACTGTGTGCATACTGCCGTGTAGTACTGAGTGGAGTACATTACCTGTACTGCCGTGTAGTACCGAGTGGATTACTGTGTGTATAGTGCCGTGTAGTACCGAGTGGAGTACAGTGCCTGTACTGCCGTGTAGTACTGAGTGGAGTAGAATGCTTGTACTGCCGTGTAGTCCCGAGTGGAGTACAGTGCCTGTACTGCCGTGTAGTAGTGAGTGGAGTACTGTGCCTGTACTGCCGTGTAGTACTGAGTGGAGTACTGTGTGTATAGTGCCGTGTAGTACCGAGTGGAGTACAGTGGGTGTACTGCCGTGTAGTACTGAGTGGAGTACAGTGCCTGTACTGCCCTGTAGTACTGAGTGGAGTACAGTGCCTGTACTGTCGTGTAGTCCCGAGTGGAGTAGAGTGCCTGTACTGCCGTGTAGTACTGAGTGGAGTACTTTTTGTATAGTGCCGTGTAGTACCGAGTGGAGTACAGTGCCTGTACTGCCGTGTAGTCCCGAGTGGAGTACAGTGCATGTACTGCCGTGTTGAACCGAGTGGAGTACTGTGTGCATACTGCCGTGGATTACCGAGTGGAGTACAGTGCCTGTACTGCCGTGTAGTACCGATTGGAGTACAGTGCCTGTACTGCCGTGTAGTACCGAGTGGAGTACTGTGTGCATACTGCCGTGTAGTACTGAGTGGAGTACAGTACCTGTACTGCCGTGTAGTACTGAGTGGAGTACAGTGCCTGTACTGCCGTGTAGTACCGAGTGGAGTACAGTGCCTGTACTGCCGTGTAGTAGTGAGTGGAGTACTGTGCCTGTACTGCCGTGTAGTACTGAGTGGAGTACTGTGTGTATAGTGCCGTGTAGTACCGAGTGGAGTACAGTGCCTGTACTGCCGTGTAATACTGAGTGGAGTACAGTGCTCGTACTGCCGTGTAGTACCGAGTGGGGGACTGTGTGTATACTGCCGTGTAGTACTGAGTTGAGTACAGTGCCTGTACTGCCGTGTAGTACCGAGTGGGGGACTGTGTGTATACTGCCGTGTAGTACTGAGTGGAATACTGTGTGTATAGTGCAGTGTAGTGCTGAGTGGAGTACAGTGCCTGTACTGCCGTGTAGTACCGAGTGGAGTACCGTGTGTATAGTGCAGTGTAGTGCTGAGTGGAGTACAGTACCTGTCATGCCGTGTAGTACTGAGTACAGTACAGTGCCTGTACTGCCGTGTAATACCGAGTGGGGGACTGTGTGTATACTGCCGTGTAGTATTGAGTGGAGTACAGTACCTGTACTGCCGAGTAGTCCCGAGTGGAGTACGGTGTGTATAGTGCAGTGTAGTATTGAGTGGAGTATAGTACCTGTACCGCCGTGTAGTACCGAGTGGGGGACTGTGTGTATACTGCCGTGTAGTACTGAGTGGAGTACAGTCCCTGTACTGCCGTGTAGTACCGAGTGGGGGACTGTGTGTATACTGCCGTGTAGTACTGAGTGGAGTACAGTGCCTGTACTGCCGTGTAGTCTCGAGTGGAGTACTGTGTGCATACTGCCGTGTAGTACTGATTGGAGTACAGTCCCTGTACTGCGGAGTATTCCCGAGTGGAGTTCAGTTTGTATAGTGCAGTGTACTACTGAGTGGAGTACTGTGTGTATAGTGCAGTGTAGTACTGAGTGGAGTACAGTGCCTGTACTGCCGTGTAGTACCGAGTGGGGGACTGTGTGTATACTGCCGTGTAGTACTGAGTGCAGTACAGTGTGTATAGTGCCGTGTAGTACCGAGTAGGGGACTGTGTGCATACTGCCGTGGAGTACAGAGTGGAGTACATTGCCTGTACTGCCATGTAGTCCCGATTGGAGTACTGTGTGTATACTGCCGTGTAGTACCGAGTGGAGTACAGTGCCTGTACTGCCGTGTAGTACCGAGTGGTGTACTGTGTGCATAGTACCGTGTTGTACCGAGTGGAGTACTGTGTGCATACTGCCGTGTAGTACTGAGTTGAATACAGTGCCTGTACTGCCGTGTAGTACCGAGTGGAGTACTGTGTGTATAGTGCCGTGTAGGACCGAGTGGAGTACAGTGCATGTACTGCCGTGTATTACCGAGTGGAGTACTGTGTGTATAGTGCCGTGTAGTACCGAGTGGAGTACAGTGCCTGTATTGCCGTGTAGTACCCAGTGGTGTACTGTGTGTATAGTGCCGTGTAGTACCGAGTGGAGTTCTGTGTGCATACTGCCGTGTAGTACTGAGTGGAGTACAGTACCTGTACTGCCGTGTAGTACCGAGTGGAGTACTGTGTGTATAGTGCCGTGTAGTACCGAGTGGAGTACAGTGCCTATACTGCCATGTAGTACTGAGTGGAGTACAGTGCCTGTACTTGCGTGTAGTACTGAGTGGAGTACAGTGCCTGTACTGCCGTGTAGTACTGAGTGGAGTACATTGCCTGTACTGCCGTGTAGTACTGATTGGAGTGCAGTGCCTGTACTGCCGTGTAGTACTGAGTGGAGTACAGTGCCTGTACTGCCGTGTAGTACTGAGTGGAGTACAGTGCCTGTACTGCCGTGTAGTACTGAGTGGAGTACAGTGCCTGTACTGCCGTGTAGTACTGAGTGGAGTACATTGCCTGTACTGCCGTGTAGTACTGATTGGAGTACAGTGCCTGTACTGGCGTGTAGTCCCGAGTGGAGTACAGTGCCTGTACTGCCGTGTAGTACTGAGTGGAGTACAGTGCCTTTACTGCCGTGTAGTCCCGAATGGAGTACTTTGTGTATAGTGCCGTGTAGTACCGAAAGGAGTACAGTGCCTGTGCTGCCGTGTAGTACTGAGTGGAGTACTGTGTGTATAGTGCCGTGTAGTACCGAGTGGAGTACAGTGCCTGTACTGCCGTGTAGTGCTGAGTGGAGTACAGTGCCTGTACTGCCGTGTAGTCCCGAATGGAGTACTGTGTGTATAGTGCCGTGTAGTACCGAGTGGAGTACAGTGCCTGTACTGCCGTGTAGTACTGAGTGGAGTACAGTGCCTAAACTGCCGTGTAGTCCGGAGTGGAGTACAGTGCCTGTACTGCCGTGTAGTCCCGAGTGGAGTACTCTGTGTATAGTGCCGTGTAGTACCGAGTGGAGTACATTGCCTGTACTGCCGTGTAGTACTAAGTGGAGTACAGTGCCTGTACTGCCGTGTAGTCCCGAGTGGAGTACTGTGTGTATAGTGCAGAGTAGTACTGAGTGGTGTACAGTACCTGTACTGCCGTGTAGTACTGAGTGGAGTACAGTGCCTCTACTGCCGTGTAGTACTGGGTGGAGTACAGTGCCTGTTCTGCCGTATAATACCGAGTGGAATACTTTGTGTATAGTGCCGTGTAGTACCGAGTGGAGTACTGTGTGCATAATGCCGTGTAGTACTGAGTGGAGTACAGTGCCTGTACTGCCGTGTAGTACCGATTGGAGTACTCTGTGTATAGTGCCGTGTAGTACCGAGTGGAGTACAGTGCCTGTACTGCCGTGTAGTACTGAGTGGAGTACAGGGCCTGTACTGCCGTGTAGTCCCGAGTGGAGTACAGTGCCTGTACTGCCGTGTAGTTCTGATTGGAGTACAGTGCCTGTACTGCCGTGTAGTAGCGAGTGGAGTACAGTGCCTTTACTGCCGTGTAGTACTGAGTGGGGTAAAGTGCCTGTACTGCCGTGTAGTACCGAGTGGAATACTGTGTGTATAGTGCAGTGTAGTACTGAGTGGAGTACAGTGCATGTACTGCCGTGTAGTCCCGAGTGGAGTACTGTGTGTATAGTGCAGTGTAGTGCTGAGTGGAGTACAGTGCCTGTACTGCCGTGTAGTACCGAGTGGAGTACAGTGTGTATAGTGCCGATTAGTACCGAGTGAAGTACAGTGCCTGTACTGCCGTGTAGTACTGAGTGGAGTACATTGCCTGTACTGCCGTGTAGTACCGAGTGGGGGAATGTGTGTATACTGCCGTGTAGTACTGAGTATAGTACAGTGCCTGTACTGCCGTGTAGTACCGAGTGGAGTACTGTGTGCATACTGCCGTGTAGTACTGAGTGGAGTACAGTTCCTGTACTGCCGTGTAGTACCGAGTGGGGGACTAAGTGTATACTGCCGTGTAGTACTGAGTGGAGTACAGTGCCTGTACTGTCGTGTAGTACCGAGTGGGGGACGGTGTGTATACTGCCGTGTAGTACTGAGTGGAGTACAGTGCCTGTACTGCCGTGTAGAACCGAGTGGGGGACTGTGTGTATACTGCCGTGTAGTACTGAGGGGAGTACTGTGTGTATAGTGCAGTGTAGTGCTGAGTGGAGTACAGTGCCTGTACTGCCGTGTAGTACCGAGTGGAGTACTGTGTGTATAGTGCAGTGTAGTGCTGAGTGGAGTACAGTACCTGTACTGCCGTGTAGTATTGAGTACAGTACAGTGCCTGTTTAGCCGTGTAGTACCGAGTGGGGGACTGTGTGTATACTACCGTGTAGTACTGAGTGGAGTACAGTGCCTGTACTGCCGTAGTACTACGGCACTCGTAGTAGTACCGGCAGTAGTACCGAGTTTAGTACAGTGCATGTACTGCCGTGTATTACCGAGTGGAGTACTGTGTGTATAGTGCGGTGTAGTACCGAGTGGAGTACAGTGCATGTACTGCCTTGTAGTACCGAGTGGAGTACTGTGTGTATAGTGCCGTGAAGTACCGAGTGGAGTACTGTGCCTGTATTGCCGTGTAGTACCGAGTGGAGTAGTGTGTGTATAGTGCCGTGTAGTACCGATTGGAGTACTGTGTGCATACTGCCGTGTAGTACTGAGTGGAGTACATTACCTGTACTGCCGTGTAGTACCGAGTGGAGTACTGTGTGTATAGTGCCGTGTAGTACCGAGTGGAGTACAGTGCCTGTACTGCCGTGTAGTACTGAGTGGAGTAGAATGCTTGTACTGCCGTGTAGTACCGAGTGGAGTACAGTGGGTGTACTGCCGTGTAGTACTGAGTGGAGTAAAGTGCCTGTACTGCCCTGTAGTACTGAGTGGAGTACAGTGCCTGTACTGTCGTGTAGTCCCGAGTGGAGTAGAGTGCCTGTACTGCCGTGTAGTACTGAGTGGAGTACTTTTTGTATAGTGCCGTGTAGTACCGAGTGGAGTACAGTGCCTGTACTGCCGTGTAGTCCCGAGTGGAGTACAGTGCATGTACTGCCGTGTAGTACCGAGTGGAGTACTGTGTGCATACTGCCGTGGATTAGCGATTGGAGTACAGTGCCTGTACTGCCGTGTAGTACCGATTGGAGTACAGTGCCTGTACTGCCGTGTAGTACCGAGTGGAGTACTGTGTGCATACTGCCGTGTAGTACTGAGTGGAGTACAGTACCTGTACTGCCGTGTAGGACCCAGTGGAGTACTGTGTGTATAGTGCCGTGTAGTACCGAGTGGAGTACAGTGCCTGTACTGCCGTGTAGTACTGAGTGGAGTACAGTGCCTGTACTGCCGTGTAGTCCCGAGTGGAGTACAGTGCCTGTACTGCCGTGTAGTAGTGAGTGGAGTACTGTGCCTGTACTGCCGTGTAGTACTGAGTGGAGTACTGTGTGTATAGTGGCGTGTAGTACCGAGTGTAGTACAGTGCCTGTACTGCCGTGTAGTACCGAGTGGGGGACGGTGTGTATACTGCCGTGTAGTACTGAGTGGAGTACAGTGCCTGTACTGCCGTCTAGTACTGAGTGGAGTACAGTGCCTGTACTGCCGTGTAGTCCCGAGTGGAGTACAATGCCTGTACTGCCGTGTAGTACCGAGTGGAGTACTGTGTGTATAGTGCCGTGTAGTACCGAGTGGAGTACTGTGCCTGTACTGCCGTGTAGTACCGAGTGGAGTACTGTGTGTATAGTGCCGTGTAGTCCCGAGTGGAGTACAGTGCTTGTTCTGCCGTGTAGTACCGAGTGGAGTACAGTGCCTGTACTGCCGTGTAGTACCGAGTGGAGTACATTGCTTGTACTGCCGTGTAGTACTGAGTGAAGTACAGTGCCTGTACTGACGTGTAGTGCCGAGTGGAGTACTGTGTGTATAGTGCAGTGTAGTACTGAGTGGAGTACAGAGCATGTACTGCCGTGTAGTACCGTGTGGAGTACAGTGCCTGTACTGCCGTGTAGTCCCGTGTGGAGTACTGTGTGCATACTGCCGTGTAGTACTGAGTGGAGTACAGTGCCTGTACTGGCGTGTAGTACCGAGTGGAGTACAGTGCCTGTACTGCCGTGTAGTCCCGAGTGGAGTACTGTGTGTATAGTGCAGTGTAGTACTGAGTGGAGTACTGTGTGTATAGTACCGTGTAGTACTGAGTGGAGTACAGTGCCTGTACTGCCGTGTAGTACCGATTGGAGTACTGTGTGCATGCTGCCGTCTAGTACTGAGTGGAGTACAGTGCCTGTACTGCCGTGTAGTACTGGGTGGAGTACAGTGCCTGTACTGCCGTGTAGTACCGAGTGGTGTACTGTGTGTATAGTGCCGTGTGGTACCGAGTGGAGTACCATGCCTGTACTGCCGTGTAGTACCGAGTGGAGTACTGTGTGTATAGTGCCGTGTAGTACCGAGTGGAGTACAGTGCCTGTACTGCGTGTAGTACCGAGTGGAGTACAGTGACTGCACTGCGTGTAGTACCGAGTGGAGTACAGTGTGTATAGTGCCGTCTAGTACCGAGTGGAGTACAGTGTGTATAGTGCCGTGTAGTACTGAGTGGAGTACAGTGCCTGTACTGCCGTGTAGTCCCGTGTGGAGTACTGTGTGCATACTGCCGTGTAGTACTGAGTGGAGTACAGTGCCTGTACTGCCGTGTAGTACCGAGTGGAGTACAGTGCCTGTACTGCCGTGTAGTCCCGAGTGGAGTACTGTGTGTATAGTGCAGTGTAGTACTGAGTGGAGTACTGTCTGTATAGTACCGTGTAGTACTGAGTGGAGTACAGTGCCTGTACTGCCGTGTAGTACCGATTGGAGTACTGTGTGCATGCTGCCGTCTTGTACTGAGTGGAGTACAGTGCCTGTACTGCCGTGTAGTACTGGGTGGAGTACAGTGCCTGTACTGCCGTGTAGTACCGAGTGGTGTACTGTGTGTATAGTGCCGTGTGGTACCGAGTGGAGTACTGTGTGTATAGTGCCGTGTAGTACCGAGTGGAGTACAGTGCCTGTACTGCGTGTAGTACCGAGTGGAGTACAGTGACTGCACTGCGTGTAGTACCGAGTGGAGTACAGTGTGTATAGTGCCGTCTAGTACCGAGTGGAGTACAGTGTGTATAGTGCCGTGTAGTACTGAGTGGAGTACAGTGCCTGTACTGCCGTGTAGTACCGAGTGGAGTACAGTGCCTGTACTGGCGTGTAGTACTGAGTGGAGTAGAGTGCCTGTACTGCCGTGTAGTACTTGTAATGGAGTTGTATTACTCCATTACCTTAGAACTACATATATTGGATTCCATTTATATAGTTTAATATTATGGTGTGCGTGTCCACGAATTAAGAGTTCGAGATACCATGGTCCCTTCTTGGATTTGCGCATGGGGAGCCATCTTGCGGTGGACTTGGTTATAGAAACACGAGGTGGCTAGTGGTGCTGCGATCTGCCTGCGAAATGTGAAGTTACCTGGCGAGGCTCCGTCCTCGACAATGATGTCTGAGCGTTTTTTGAAGAGACGCTCTGAAGCTAAGCTCTTGGTTGTGGTTTAACAACAAGTTATTTATTCAAGAAAGAAGATGTTGGTGAATTTTGATCCGGGTTAAAGGACTTCCTCCTGAGCCTTAGGCTCGTTGTTTGGTTTGTCATTTAAAAAAATATTCTCTTCTAACTAGCCGACCTCGTAAGTAGATTCATATGTACTTCTGAATTGGGTTGATATCGCCGAAGAAACTACTAATAATGACGTTTGAAGACATGAAGAAAATTTATGGCTATGAAATCTGAGAAATGGTATATTTGATGTTTCGGACATTTATTTTGCGTATTTAAAGTGAAGGACTTTTCCTACTGGTCTTGTTATGAGCTTGTAAAATTCAATCTAGGTTTGGGGTTTCAAGGTTCAATGGTAACTATGATATTAATTTTAACTTTTGGTTCTGTCACTTAAGGTTTCATGCGCATGAAACAAGATTTTTATATTTGGGGAGCTCCTCATTGGTAAATATGTATGTAGTATCGGTGTAACCTAATTCATTTTTCTTATTTCCCTTTTAATAATAATAATAATAATTATTAGATTACTAAATTTTTCAAACCTATTCGAGGGTGTTTGGTAATATTGGAATATTGTTAAGATGAAAACTTTTCTTTTGAGCTACTCGGTACTGGCGTAGCCATTTTGAATTACGGTGACTCTGTTTTGTTTCTGTACGATGTAATAGAATGCACACGTGGGTGGGCGTTGTCCTGTTGCCTGTGACAGGCGAGGATCTGAGTTGATTATTGACGGCTAGAACCGTGTGAGGTAATGGTCTTGATTTGGTCGCCTTGTGGTGGACCGGTTGCTGTTTGATGATATTCAAGTGATATAAGTTTCGGTCTCTGATGTAATGTTCTCTTAGTTATCCTTCTTGTGGATCATGTACCTTCATTTGGGTTATTTCTTGAGGATTACCGAAGTAATATGGGTTGGTAGGGTATGACCGAGATTGTCATTGGAGAAGTTTTCACCTTCAAGACTGTAACTGTGAATTTATAGATTTTAATTGTGATTTGATTCTTTAAATTAATGCATCGAACTTGATGGTTTAATTTTCAGTTAATTTTGCCTTTTAATTGATCCAGTTGCAACTTTTAAATTTTAAAACAATTGTAGTTTGAGAGGTCGGTTATTTTTTCTTTAGAAGTTAATATTAATTAAAGTTTTCTTTTCTTCAAATTTTATTCAGTGGTTATTATTCCAGCCTTTAGCTAATTTATTTTTTTATTGATTCGCCTGGCCTCTTGGCCCCGGTTGCTTCTACACATTGCGACGACCTTACTATTGGGATTGCACGGTAAGTTATCTGGTTCATGTTATTCTTGTTTTCTTGGTTCAATCCCTGGTCGTGCTATACGCTCTACCTTAGTATTTTATGTCGTGAGAGTGTATTTGGTATCAGATTGCGTGGTTGCCATAGCAACTACGTTCTGTTATCCTCGTTATTTGTGCTTAGTTTCTGAGCACGTGTAATTAATTGAACTACTAATTGATACCTGGTGTATCACCTTTTCTTTTCATATTTCTTGTGAATTATTGGCTAATTTAGCCAAGTCACAATGGTCTATTGGCTGGAATAATAAGGAGATTGAGACAAAAATTCAAGGTTGTGAAGGGAAAGGCAGACTTACGTTGGGTGGTAACTTCTGTGTTTTCTGTTTCATATCATTATGCCTGCACGTGCTGTGTTGTTGCCGCGAATGTTACGAAAAGGGGAGCTGCAGTACGAACTGCAAGTCCGCGGCTTGGTATCAACCGGTTCCATGGAGGGTGACGTTGCCTTGCTTCAGGCTTCCCTGGATTCTGCTGTAAAACCATTTGACATGAACATCCAAGTGGGTGAGTCAGTGAATTACCTTTCAGTTTCAGTTAGTGAATTGTTAGTCTTTTTAAATCAGCTTAAAGAATGCAATCCATCTGACTATCAGTTGAGAAGGCTAAAGGCTCGAACTAATCACCTTATCAACAGGGTTCAGGATTTAATTTCCCTTGGGCCTGAAGGAGAGTTGATTTCCCAGTGTACTTCCTTGTTGACTTCTGTCATCAACATTTCTGTGGAACTTGATTTAATGATTAGTACCAAAAAGGTTGGTCAATTGTCGTTGAATGATGAAATTGAGAATAATGAAAGTAATTGCTTTGGTCAATCTAATGATAATATTTCTCCCCAAAACGTAACTAATCCGTGCTCATCTCATTGCTGTGGGCTAAGTCCTGTGCTAGAGAATTTGTTGGTTAGGTCATGTTCGGCCCCAAACTCTATTAAAGATCTCTTTAAGGATGTAAAGGTCTTTTCTGTAGATTCCATTGACGAAACCATCAGATTTCTGCGGTTTCTGGTAGAATTATCTGAGTCGGCTAATGTGTATAGCATGGATGCTCTGGGGATTTTTAGAGTGTTATTTCCTAACTGTCAAGGTGTCCTTAAAAAGGAAATTTCTAAGGCTATTAGCAGCAATTTAAGTGTAAATGAATTTCACGAGTTAATCTTGGCAAAGTTTATTCCATCCCTTGCGTTACAAAGTCTAGTTCCAAAACATTGTTATAGGACGCAGTACTTGCATGAAAATCTATTGGCCTATGTCTTGGATTTGAAATTTTATTGCGAGGTTTTTAAAATCATGGTACAGGAAGAAGAGATGGTAGCTCGTATAATCAAAGGCATTACTCCTCAATATCGGTCCTTTTTATCCTTGACTAAGTGCCCGAGTAATTTTGCAGAACTTGAGGAAGCATGTACCTTTGCTGAAGACGTAAAACATGGAGATGAGTCTCGGCACACTAGGTATCCTCCTCCCTGTGTTTCTCATAGACCTAATGATATTTCTAACCATCATGTCACTCCCTTATCAACAAAAAAATGTTACGCTTGTGGATCCAGAGATCATCTAAGAAATAATTGTCCTTCAGTGAGGAAAAGTGGTAACGTGAGTTCAAATCAAAACGCTAGTTGTTATGTTTGCGGATCTAAGTCTCATATGAAAAGACAGTGCCCTAAAATGAGGAACGGTAATTCACAATGACCTATTAGTGTACCCAGTGCAGTGAATAAGAACTTATTGGTTGAAGATCATGGAAAGAATAGGATTCCCTTTCCTCAAATCTTAGGTATCTCTAGTGATATTGTTCCGAAATCTTCTACCATTTGTCTTGAAGTTAATAATGAACCTGCATTGGGGTTGATTGATTCGGGTAGTGTGGTGTCACTTATCAGTGAAGCTTGGTATTTGAAGATGAAGAATTGTTGTAAATTACCCACTATTAAAGCTTCTAAACTTCAATGTGTGGCTGCTAATGGAGGCGGATTAAGGATTCTGGGTTCGGTTTCGGTTAAGATCCGAATTGGTGATTTCACTTGGAAAGCTGATTGTTTGGTTGCCTCTGATTTATCTCACCAAATAATTTTAGGTGCTGATTTTATGGGCAAGGTTGGAATGATTTTGAACCTTCAAGATAGAAATTTTAGTTTCAAGTTTTGTCCCGGTAGAATTTTCAATTTTTATGAGGATATAATATTTCAAAGGTATCCTGCTGGTGCTCTTGATGAGGATATTGAGGACAGCAGTGGTAATAAATTAGATCTTGATCATCTGCCTCCCGACCAAGCTAGCAAAATTCGTGATCTTTGTGCTATGTATCCTGAAGTTTTCACTGATAAATTAGGATTAACTAATGTGCTTAAATACCACATTGATATTACGGACAAGATTCCTGTTAGATCTCCGCCCTATAGGTTATCACCACCTAAGATGGTTGAGTTAAAGAAAATCATCGATAAGATGCTTCAGGATGGTGTTATTCGACCTTCTATCTCTCCATACTCGTCTCCGATGTTTCTGGTGCCCAAGTCATCTGGAGGTTTCAGGCCAGTGACGGATTATAGAGAGTTAAACCGTAAGATCGTAATGCAGTCTGTGCCACTACCGGATTTGCATACTTGCTTCTCTTGGTTCCATGGTGCTAATTATTTTTCGACCTTTGATTTGAATCAGGCATACAACCAAATACCTCTTGATGAGGAATCTATTCCTCTCACTGCTTTTGCCACTGACTGGAATCTGTATGAATACACGGTTATACCTTTTGGGCTATCGACGGGAGCGGCTGTGTTAACTCGATTACTGGATTCTGTGTTTGGGGATGTGAAATTTAAGTACGTTATTCATTATCTTGATGATCTTGTTGTATATTCTGCAAATTTTGAAGATCATCTCAAGCATGTACAGGAAGTAGTTGAAAGATTCAAGAAAGCAGGTTTAACTGTCAAGCTTTCGAAGACCAATTTTGCCAAATCTCAGATCTCCTTCTTGGAACATGTAGTATCGTCACAGGGAATTTCAATTGATCATGCCCGTACTCAAGCTATTCACGATTTTAAACCACCTAAAGATGTGAAAGGGATTGCCAGATTCATTGGTATGACTAATTTCTTTAGAAAATTCGTTCCGAATTATGCTGAAATTGCTGCACCTTTGAATTCCTTACGTAGAAAGAATGTCAAATTTGTGTGGGAAGACCCTCAACAAAGAGCCTTTGAAACCTTGAAGAGAGCGCTCAGTAATGCTCCTATACTTGCTATTCCCGATTTTAATAAAAGGTTCATCATCCAGACTGATGCCTCAGGCAAGGCTATTGCAGGAGTCTTATTGCAAGACTCGGAAATGGGTAGACGTCCTATCGCTTACGCATCTAGAGCTCTCTCCCCTCTGGAAAGGAAATATTCTGTCTATGAATTAGAGTGTTTAGCGGTACTATTTTCGTTGGAGAAATTCCGTGTTTATGTGGAGCACGTTAATTTTGATTTAGAGACAGATAATGAAGCTCTTTCCTGGGTTCTGAAAAGACCCAAAAGAACTGGAAGGCTAACTAGGTGGGCGCTGAGAATTTCTGCTTTTAAATTTAATGTTCGGCACATTCGTGGAACGGAAAATGTAATCGCTGATGGGCTTAGTCGCATGTTTGATGAGGAGGATGGTTTTGAAAACTTGGAAGCGAAGAGTGTATCTCAAGTTGTTTCGGTAAAAGTGAATTCTATCTTGACTAATCTTCCAATGTTGTATCAAGATATTGCTCTGCATCAAAACGATGATCCCCAGTTAAAGGAAATTCTGGAAAAGATTAATTCTGGTAAAATTATCAAACCCTATTCCTTGGCAAAAGGGGTACTCTGTTGTCAATCCCGTTATGATAAAAAGATAAAGATTGTTGTCCCCAAGATTTTAATTCCTGTAATATTTCAGTATTACCATGATAGTCCGGTTGGTGGACATTTGGGAAACTTCAAAACTAGGTCAAAAATAAGGGAGTTTTTTATTTGGAAAAACATGGATCAGGATATCACATCCATGGTTAAGTCTTGTAAAAGTTGCGCCATTAGTAAACCTAACCTAAACAAACGTGTGGGGTTGTTGTCATCGACTCAAGCTTCCAGAGCTATGGAGCGATTGTTTATCGATCATGTTGGACCCTTTCCTCGTTCCAGTCGAGGTAATACTCATGCATTGGTGTGCATTGATGGTTTTACCAGATTTTGCTGGATCTTCCCGACTAGATCGACCAATTCGCAGACCACTATTTCCTGTTTAAATTCTATTTTTGCCTCCTTTGGAACTCCTAAGTTTCTTGTATCTGACAATGCTGCTGGGTTTACTAGCCATTTATTCAGGAAGTACTTGTTTGATTTGTGCATCTCCCATGTGACCACTACTCCATATTATCCCAATCCCTCATATTCCGAGAGGATGAATAGAAATTTGAAGTCTGCTCTCATTGCTTACCACCACTCGAATCATACCAAGTGGGACACCTGTCTTCATTGGTTGTCGTATGCATTTAATACTGCAACCCATGAGTCTCATGGCAAAACTCCTATGGAGTTAATGTTTAGTTTTGTTCCATTTTCTCCGCTATCAAATCTCCTTCGAATTGAGGAACTGCTTCCTGAAGTCTCTACTCCTCGTGATGTGAGAAAGGTGTGGGATGAGGCCAAAACGAGGTTGGCTGTGTCGTATGAAAAGGTACGAAAGAACTATGACAAAGGCCGAAAGCCCACCAAGCTAAGTGTTGGAGACCAAGTCTTCGTAAAATGTTATCCTGTCAGCAAGGCTATAAATAAATTTACTTCAAAATTAGCTCCTAGATTTCAGGGACCTTGTACGATATTGCAGTTTTTGAGCCCTGTATCTATGCTTGTCAGTGGATCCTGTGGCAAAAAGGATTCGGAGAGTCCATTTAGCCCAAGTGAAAGCGACTTGATATATTGTGTGTTTTGGGTTGAGTTCAATATCTTGTGGGAAGTCGATGGTATTTAATCAGGTAATTGTTTTAGTTAAAACTGTGATGTAAGCGTAGGACTTGTCCGGTCCGTATCACTATTGGAAAACTTAAGTTTTGGTATAACTATATCTTGATGCCTTGCATATCTGGTGGAATTCGAATCTTATTGAAAAGGGGAAGTCTAAGGGAAGTCGTGTTAAGTGATTTCATCCTGTGGAAAGTATTGAATATTCGTGTGGACTTCACGTTGTAAGGTGCTCTGGTACCCTGTTTATTCATCGCCGTTATCATCAATTTCTAAGGTGTTTTGGGGAAAATTACGAATTGTTTTATTGAAAATGTTGTTTAATTTGAGTTGTAGGTTCATGTAATGTACTTAGAGTTTTACTTCTTCCGTCCGTTAGTGTGGAGTGATGTTGAGATAGTTAAAGGATTCATGACCTAAGGAGTGTACCTCCTTTTGACCTTAGGGTATGGTTTCTGATCCTTGTGTATTGATGAAGTTTTGGTATTATGGGTTTGATTTTGGGAATTATATTTGGGAGGCATTATGGTTTCGTTGAGAGGTGACTGTGTTCCTCTGAAGTCATGATGGTTATTGCGGTTGTTGTGATGATATTGGGTGGGCACTCTGTGATTTGTGAGATGCTGTCGAGGATTTGTATGTCCTTTACCTTCGTGGCTGACACATCGGCACTGGTGGTCATTTGAGTGGTGATGTATTGTTGTTATTTGAGTTACTTATTATGTGGGTTGTTGTAGTATGGACACCTTGAGGATGTTGTACATTGCCTTTTTATTTTTCTCTTGGTGTCAAAGGTGGATTTGGTGAAAACTCATTTTATGTATCTACAACTCATTTTGGGAAAAATTCTTAACTATGTGTTTATTTTGGGTTTGTCACCTGACTTGTGTTTCAACTTCTTATATTCTCTGCCATGTCTTGTTCACCTGTGGTCATCTTGCTTATGCTTGTGGATTTAAACGTTCATTTTAAGTAACCTGCCTGTCTAAGGCCTTTTATTATGGGAGTTACATCTGAATGATGTCGTTGGTATAGTAAATTATCGTTCTGTCATGAAGAAGAATAAGTATGGGATTATTCTGCTCATTCTGACCGTATTACAGTCATCGATCCTCTACCTGCATATGGGGGCTTGTAGAAGGAATATGTGATTTCAGAATTGTGTTGTCTCCCGTGTTTCTCCTGGTCATTTTCTGTCCCGGTGTAGGTCTTCATATTGTATGTTTATTGTCTGGTAATCGCTGCTAGTTCGGTTGTTGATGACCCACCTTACGCGTACCCTACATCTGAATTGTGCATATGTCTCCAACTGTAATTAACATTTTACCATGGCTCTGAACATTGATATCTTCTACTCTAGTTTAATTTTTCTATACTAAGCATGTTTGTTCCGTGTCCTTCTATTGATTCTTGTTCTAGTCTTTCAGCTTCTCTTTGGAATGAGATTATGTGTACTGGGGTATGGAAGTTGATCCTGAGTTAGTGTTGAGTAATTGTTGATTTCTGAACTAGAAATGATTTTAAAAGAAATTTTGTGGGGGACTATGTAATTCTACTTGTTTGCTGGCCCTTGATTTCACGGAGATGTATATGTGTGTTAAATTTAACTGTATTGTAATGTTATTTCCTCCTAATTCTTGCTGTTGGCATGATTATTGATTGTGTGGTCTAGTTATTTATGTAATATTCCTTGATCTGGAGTACGTGCCTCTATGGTAAAGGAAACTGATGATAAGGAGATTAGTGTGGAAACGTCACTTAAGGATTATGTAGAATTTGGTGCACTGACTTATGTCTTGAAGATGTTTGTGTTTCCTAGTTATCTTATTTTTTCTTTTCTTTTCTTCTCCTTGTATTTTATCTTATTACTTAATGTGGTAATACCTTACCATTCAGAAAGTCATGCCTTTTTCCTACGTAAGAGAAACCCCCAAAACAAGTTCCAGAGAATTTTTTATGCTACTCTTAAAATTATTGTAAGACCAGTCTTCTCAGCGTAGTGTGTTCCTGAGGTTTAATTGTGTTACAACGAACTTGTGCACTCATGTACTACTCGTATTAGGTCAATCGCTTCGGAATTAAGTGAACATTTCAAGGAAGATTGTAATGTGAAAAAAAAAGAACTTAAAGAAATTTTAACGAACTGTGGGTGAGCTGTAGCACTTGGTTTGGCATGTGTGTTCATGTGCCTCTACTCGCTTCGTGACATGTCAGTGTTGGTTGTTGGAGGAAACCAAATTTTCATATATATAATTGTAATTTTCATCGGACCTGCTCGTCATGCCCCACCCCTTGTAGATCTTTTCGAGGGGGAGGCTGTAATGGAGTTGTATTACTCCATTACCTTAGAACTACATATATTGGATTCCATTTATATAGTTTAATATTATGGTGTGCGTGTCCACGAATTAAGAGTTCGAGATACCATGGTCCCTTCTTGGATTTGCGCATGGGGAGCCATCTTGCGGTGGACTTGGTTATAGAAACACGAGGTGGCTAGTGGTGCTGCGATCTGTCTGCGAAATGTGAAGTTACCTGGCGAGGCTCCGTCCTCGACAATGATGTCTGAGCGTTTTTGGTTTTTAATTCTTGGGACTGAATTGAAGAGACGCTCTGAAGCTAAGCTCTTGGTTGTGGTTTAACAACAAGTTATTTATTCAAGAAAGAAGATGTTGGTGAATTTTGATCCGGGTTAAAGGACTTCCACCTGAGCCTTAGGCTCGTTGTTTGGTTTGTCATTTAAAAAAATATTCTCTTCTAACTAGCCGACCTCGTAAGTAGATTCATATGTACTTCTGAATTGGGTTGATATCGCCGAAGAAACTACTAATAATGACGTTTGAAGACATGAAGAAAATTTATGGCTATGAAATCTGAGAAATGGAATATTTGATGTTTCGGACATTTCTTTTGCGTATTTAAAGTGAAGGACTTTTCCTACTGGTCTTGTTATGAGCTTGTAAAATTCAATCTAGGTTTGGGGTTTCAAGGTTCAATGGTAACTATGATATTAATTTTAACTTTTGGTTCTGTCACTTAAGGTTTCATGCGCATGAAACAAGATTTTTATATTTGGGGAGCTCCTCATTGGTAAATATGTATGTAGTATCGGTGTAACCTAATTCATTTTTCTTATTTCCCTTTTAATAATAATAATAATTATTAGATTACTAAATTTTTCAAACCTATTCGAGGGTGTTTGGTAATATTGGAATATTGTTAAGATGAAAACTTTTCTTTTGAGCTACTCGGTACTGGCGTAGCCATTTTGAATTACGGTGACTCTGTTTTGTTTCTGTACGATGTAATAGAATGCACACGTGGGTGGGCGTTGTCCTGTTGCCTGTGACAGGCGAGGATCTGAGTTGACTATTGACGGCTAGAACCGTGTGAGGTAATGGTCTTGATTTGGTCGCCTTGTGGTGGACCGGTTGCTAATTGATGATATTCAAGTGATTTAAGTTTCGGTCTCTGATGTAATGTTCTCTTAGTTATCCTTCTTGTGGATCATGTACCTTCATTTGGGTTATTTCTTGAAGATTACCGAAGTAATATGGGTTGGTAGGGTATGACCGAGATTGTCATTGGAGAAGTTTTCACCTTCAAGACTGTAACTGTGAATTTATAGATTTTAATTGTGATTTGATTCTTTAAATTAATGCATCGACCTTGATGGTTTAATTTTCAGTTAATTTTGCCTTTTAATTGATCCAGTTGCAACTTTTAAATTTTAAAACAATTGTAGTTTGAGAGGTCGGTTATTTTTTCTTTAGAAGTTAATATTAATTAAAGTTTTCTTTTCTTCAAATTTTATTCAGTGGTTATTATTCCAGCCTTTAGCTAATTTATTTTTTTATTGATTCGCCTGGCCTATTGGCCCCGGTTGCTTCTACACATTGCGACGACCTTACTATTGGGATTGCACGGTAAGTTATCTGGTTCATGTTATTCTTGTTTTCTTGGTTCAATCCCTGGTCGTGCTATACGCTCTACCTTAGTATTTTATGTCGTGAGAGTACTGAGTGGAGTACATTGCCTGTACTGCCGTGTAGTACTGATTGGAGGACAGTGCCTGTACTGCCGTGTAGTACTGAGTGGAGTACAGTGCCTGTACTGCCGTGTAGTACTGAGTGGAGTACAGTGCCTGTACTGCCGTGTAGTCCCGAGTGGAGTACTGTGTGTATAGTGCAGTGTAGTGCTGAGTGGAGTACAGTGCCTGTACTGCCGTGTAGTACCGAGTGGAGAACAGTGCCTGTACTGCCGTGTAGTCCCGAGTGGAGTACTGTGTGCATAATGCCGTGTAGTACTGAGTGGAGTACAGTGCCTGTACTGCCGTGTAGTACCGAGTGGAGTACTGTGTGTATAGTGCGTGTAGTACCGAGTGGATTACAGTGCCTGTACTGCCGTGTAGTACCGAGTGGAGTACAGTGTGTATAGTGCCGAGTAGTACCGAGTGGAGTACAGTGCCTGTACTGCCGTGTAGTACTGAGTGGAGTACATTGCCTGTACTGCCGTGTAGTACCGAGTGGGGGAATGTGTGTATACTGCCGTGTAGTACTGAGTATAGTACAGTGCCTGTACTGCCGTGTAGTACCGAGTGGAGTACTGTGTGCATACTGCCGTGTAGTACTGAGTGGAGTACAGTACCTGTACTGCCGTGTAGTACCGAGTGGAGGACTGTGTGTATAGTGCCGTGTAGTACCGAGTGGAGTACAATGCATGTACTGTCGTGTATTACCGAGTGGAGTACTGTGTGTATAGTGCGGTGTAGTACCGAGTGGAGTAGAGTGCATGTACTGCCGTGTAGTACCGAGTGGAGTACTGTGTGTATAGTGCCGTGTAGTACCGAGTGGAGTACAGTGCCTGTATTGCCGTGTAGTACCGAGTGGAGTACTGTGTGTATAGTGCCGTGTAGTACCGAGTGGAGTACTGTGTGCATGCTGCCGTGTAGTACTGAGTGGAGTACAGTACCTGTACTGCCGTGTAGTACCGAGTGGAGTACTGTGTGTATAGTGCCGTGTAGTACCGAGTGGAGTACAGTGCCTGTACTGCCGTGTAGTACTGCTTGGAGTACAGTGCCTGTACTGCCGTGTAGTACCGAGTGGAGTACTGTGTGTATAGTGCCGTGTAGTACCGAGTGGAGTACTGTGTGCATACTGCCGTGTAGTACCGAGTGGGGTACAGTGCCTGTACTGCCGTGTAGTACCGAGTGGAGTACAGTGCGTATAGTGCCGTCTAGTACCGAGTGGAATACAGTGTGTATGTTGCCGTGTAGTACTGAGTGGAGTGCAGTGCCTGTACTGCCGTGTAGTACCGAGTGGAGTACAGTGCGTATAGTGCCGTCTAGTACCGAGTGGAGTACAGTGTGTATATTGCCGTGTAGTACTGAGTGGAGTACAGTGCCTGTACTGCCGTGTAGTACCGAGTGGAGTACAGTGTGTATAGTGCCGTGTAGTACCGAGTGGTGTACAGTGCCTGTACTGCCGTGTAGTACTGAGTGGAGTACAGTGCGTGTACTGCCCTGTAGTACCGAGTGGAGTACAGTGTGTATAGTGCCGTGTAGTACTGAGTGGAGTACAGTGCCTGTACAGCCGTGTAGCACTGAGTGAGGTACAGTGCCTGTACTGCCGTGTTGTACCGAGTGGGTGACTGTGTGTATACTGCCGTGTAGTACTGAGTATTGTACAGTGCCTGTACTGCCGTGTAGTACCGAGTGGAGTACTGTGTGCATACTGCCGTGTAGTACTGAGTGGAGTACAGTACCTATACTGCCGTGTAGTACCGAGTGGAGTACTGTGTGTATAGTGCCGTGTAGTACCGAGTGGAGTACTGTGTGCATACTGCCGTGTAGTACTGAGTGGAGTACAGTGCCCTTGCTGCCGTGTAGTACCGAGTGGGGGACTGTGTGTATTCTGCCGTGTACTACTGAGTGGAGTACAGTGCCTGTACTGCCGTGTAGTACAGAGTGGGGGACTGTGTGTATACTGCCGTGTAGTACTGAGTGGAGTACAGTGTGTATAGTGCAGTGTAGTGCTGAGTCGAGTACAGTGCCTGTACTGCCGTGTAGTACCGAGTGGATTACTGTGTGTATAGTGCAGTGTAGTGCTGAGTGGAGTACAGTACCTGTACTGCCGTGTAGTACTGAGTATAGTACAGTGCCTGTACCGCCGTGTAGTACCGAGTGGGGGACTGTGTGTATACTGCCGTGTAGTACTGAGTGGAGTACAGTGCCTATACTGCCGTGTAGTACCGAGTGGAGTACTGTGTGTATAGTGCCGTGTAGTACCGAGTGGAGTACTGTGTGCATAATGCCGTGTAGTACTGAGTGGAGTACAGTGCCTGTACTGCCATGTTGTCCCGATTGGAGTACTGTGTGTATACTGCCGTGTAGTACCGAGTGGAGTACAGTGCCTGTACTGCCATGTAGTACCGAGTGGAGTACTGTGTGCATACTGCCGTGTAGTACTGAGTGGAGTACAGTGCCTATACTGCCGTGCAGTACCGAGTGGAGTACTTTGTGTATAGTGCCGTGTAGTACCGAGTGGAGTACTGTGTGCATACTGCCGTGTAGTACTGAGTGGAGTACAGTGCCTGTACTGCCGTGGAGTACCGAGTGGAGTACTGTGTGTATAGTGCCGTGTAGTACCGAGTGTAGTACAGTGCATGTACTGCCGTGTATTACCGAGTGGAGTATTGTGTGTATAGTGCGGTGTAGTACCGAGTGGAGTACAGTGCATGTACTGCCTTGTAGTACCGAGTGGAGTACTGTGTGTATAGTGCCGTGAAGTACCGAGTGGAGTACAGTGCCTGTATTGCCGTGTAGTACCGAGTGGAGTAGTGTGTGTATAGTGCCGTGTAGTACCGATTGGAGTACTGTGTGCATACTGCCGTGTAGTACTGAGTGGAGTACATTACCTGTACTGCCGTGTAGTACCGAGTGGAGTACTGTGTGTATAGTGGCGTGTAGTACCGAGTGGAGTACAGTGCCTGTACTGCCGTGTAGTACTGAGTGGAGTAGAATGCTTGTACTGCCGTGTAGTCCCGAGTGGAGTACAGTGCCTGTACTGCCGTGTAGTAGTGAGTGGAGTACTGTGCCTGTACTGCCGTGTAGTACTGAGTGGAGTACTGTGTGTATAGTGCCGTGTAGTACCGAGTGGAGTACAGTGGGTGTACTGCCGTGTAGTACCGAGTGGAGTACTGTGTGTATAGTGCGTGTAGTACCGAGTGGATTACAGTGCCTGTACTGCCGTGTAGTACCGAGTGGAGTACAGTGTGTATAGTGCCGAGTAGTACCGAGTGGAGTACAGTGCCTGTACTGCCGTGTAGTACTGAGTGGAGTACATTGCCTGTACTGCCGTGTAGTACCGAGTGGGGGAATGTGTGTATACTGCCGTGTAGTACTGAGTATAGTACAGTGCCTGTACTGCCGTGTAGTACCGAGTGGAGTACTGTGTGCATACTGCCGTGTAGTACTGAGTGGAGTACAGTACCTGTACTGCCGTGTAGTACCGAGTGGAGGACTGTGTGTATAGTGCCGTGTAGTACCGAGTGGAGTACAATGCATGTACTGTCGTGTATTACCGAGTGGAGTACTGTGTGTATAGTGCGGTGTAGTACCGAGTGGAGTAGAGTGCATGTACTGCCGTGTAGTACCGAGTGGAGTACTGTGTGTATAGTGCCGTGTAGTACCGAGTGGAGTACAGTGCCTGTATTGCCGTGTAGTACCGAGTGGAGTACTGTGTGTATAGTGCCGTGTAGTACCGAGTGGAGTACTGTGTGCATGCTGCCGTGTAGTACTGAGTGGAGTACAGTACCTGTACTGCCGTGTAGTACCGAGTGGAGTACTGTGTGTATAGTGCCGTGTAGTACCGAGTGGAGTACAGTGCCTGTACTGCCGTGTAGTACTGCTTGGAGTACAGTGCCTGTACTGCCGTGTAGTACCGAGTGGAGTACTGTGTGTATAGTGCCGTGTAGTACCTAGTGGAGTACTGTGTGCATACTGCCGTGTAGTACCGAGTGGGGTACAGTGCCTGTACTGCCGTGTAGTACCGAGTGGAGTACAGTGCGTATAGTGCCGTCTAGTACCGAGTGGAATACAGTGTGTATGTTGCCGTGTAGTACTGAGTGGAGTGCAGTGCCTGTACTGCCGTGTAGTACCGAGTGGAGTACAGTGCGTATAGTGCCGTCTAGTACCGAGTGGAGTACAGTGTGTATATTGCCGTGTAGTACTGAGTGGAGTACAGTGCCTGTACTGCCGTGTAGTACCGAGTGGAGTACAGTGTGTATAGTGCCGTGTAGTACCGAGTGGTGTACAGTGCCTGTACTGCCGTGTAGTACTGAGTGGAGTACAGTGCGTGTACTGCCGTGTAGTACCGAGTGGAGTACAGTGTGTATAGTGCCGTGTAGTACTGAGTGGAGTACAGTGCCTGTACAGCCGTGTAGCACTGAGTGAGGTACAGTGCCTGTACTGCCGTGTAGTACCGAGTGGGTGACTGTGTGTATACTGCCGTGTAGTACTGAGTATTGTACAGTGCCTGTAGTGCCGTGTAGTACCGAGTGGAGTACTGTGTGCATACTGCCGTGTAGTACTGAGTGGAGTACAGTACCTATACTGCCGTGTAGTACCGAGTGGAGTACTGTGTGTATAGTGCCGTGTAGTACCGAGTGGAGTACTGTGTGCATACTGCCGTGTAGTACTGAGTGGAGTACAGTGCCTGTGCTGCCGTGTAGTACCGAGTGGGGGACTGTGTGTATTCTGCCGTGTACTACTGAGTGGAGTACAGTGCCTGTACTGCCGTGTAGTACAGAGTGGGGGACTGTGTGTATACTGCCGTGTAGTACTGAGTGGAGTACAGTGTGTATAGTGCAGTGTAGTGCTGAGTCGAGTACAGTGCCTGTACTGCCGTGTAGTACCGAGTGGATTACTGTGTGTATAGTGCAGTGTAGTGCTGAGTGGAGTACAGTACCTGTACTGCCGTGTAGTACTGAGTATAGTACAGTGCCTGTACCGCCGTGTAGTACCGAGTGGGGGACTGTGTGTATACTGCCGTGTAGTACTGAGTGGAGTACAGTGCCTATACTGCCGTGTAGTACCGAGTGGAGTACTGTGTGTATAGTGCCGTGTAGTACCGAGTGGAGTACTGTGTGCATAATGCCGTGTAGTACTGAGTGGAGTACAGTGCCTGTACTGCCATGTTGTCCCGATTGGAGTACTGTGTGTATACTGCCGTGTAGTACCGAGTGGAGTACAGTGCCTGTACTGCCATGTAGTACCGAGTGGAGTACTGTGTGCATACTGCCGTGTAGTACTGAGTGGAGTACAGTGCCTATACTGCCGTGTAGTACCGAGTGGACTACTGTGTGTATAGTGCCGTGTAGTACCGAGTGGAGTACTGTGTGCATACTGCAGTGTAGTACTGAGTGGACCGGGCGAGTTGGCCGTGCGCGTAGAGGCGCTCAGCTGTGAGCTTGCATCCGGGAGTTAGTAGGTTCGAATCCCACTATCGGCAGCCCTGAAGATGGTTTTCCGTGGTTTCCCATTTTCACACCAGGCAAATGCTGGGGCTGTACCTTAATTAAGGCCACGGCCGCTTCCTTCCAACTCCTAGCCCTTTCCTATCCCATCGTCGCCATAAGACCTATCTGTGTCGGTGCGACGTAAAGCCCCTAGCAAAAAAAAAAGTACTGAGTGGAGTACAGTGCCTGCACTGCCGTGGAGTACCGAGTGGAGTACTGTGTGTATAGTGCCGTGTAGTACCGAGTGTAGTACAGTGCATGTACTGCCGTGTATTACCGAGTGGAGTATTGTGTGTATAGTGCGGTGTAGTACCGAGTGGAGTACAGTGCATGTACTGCCTTGTAGTACCGAGTGGAGTACTGAGTGTATAGTGCCGTGAAATACCGAGTGGAGTACAGTGCCTGTATTGCCGTGTAGTACCGAGTGGAGTAGTGTGTGTATAGTGCCGTGTAGTACCGATTGGAGTACTGTGTGCATACTGCCGTGTAGTACTGAGTGGAGTACATTACCTGTACTGCCGTGTAGTACCGAGTGGAGTACTGTGTGTATAGTGCCGTGTAGTACCGAGTGGAGTACAGTGCCTGTACTGCCGTGTAGTACTGAGTGGAGTAGAATGCTTGTACTGCCGTGTAGTCCCGAGTGGAGTACAGTGCCTGTACTGCCGTGTAGTACTGAGTGGAGTACATTGCCTGTACTGCCGTGTAGTACCGAGTGGGGGAATGTGTGTATACTGCCGTGTAGTACTGCGTATAGTACAGTGCATGTACTGCCGTGTAGTACCGAGTGGAGTACTGTGTGCATACTGCCGTGTAGTACTGAGTGGATTACAGTACCTGTACTGCCGTGTAGTACCGAGTGGGGGACTAAGTGTATACTGCCGTGTAGTACTGAGTGGAGTACTGTGTGTATAGTGCAGTGTAGTGCTGAGTGGAGTACAGTACCTGTACTGCCGTGTAGTACTGAGTATAGTACAGTGCCTGTACTGCCGTGTAGTACCGAGTGGGGGACTGTGTGCATACTGCCGTGTAGTACTGAGTGGAGTACAGTGCCTGTACTGCTATGTAGTCCCGATTGGAGTACTGTGTGTATAGTGCCGTGTAGTACCGAGTGGAGTACAGTGCCTGTACTGCCGTGTAGTACTGAGTGGAGTACATTGCCTGTACTGCCGTGTAGTACCGAGTGGGGGAATGTGTGTATACTGCCGTGTAGTACTGCGTATAGTACAGTGCATGTACTGCCGTGTAGTACCGAGTGGAGTACTGTGTGCATACTGCCGTGTAGTACTGAGTGGATTACAGTACCTGTACTGCCGTGTAGTACCGAGTGGGGGACTAAGTGTATACTGCCGTGTAGTACTGAGTGGAGTACTGTGTGTATAGTGCAGTGTAGTGCTGAGTGGAGTACAGTACCTGTACTGCCGTGTAGTACTGAGTATAGTACAGTGCCTGTACTGCCGTGTAGTACCGAGTGGGGGACTGTGTGCATACTGCCGTGTAGTACTGAGTGGAGTACAGTGCCTGTACTGCTATGTAGTCCCGATTGGAGTACTGTGTGTATAGTGCCGTGTAGTACCGAGTGGAGTACTGTGTGCATACTGCCGTGTAGTACTGAGTTGAGTACAGTGCCAGTACTGCCGTGTAGTACCGAGTGGGGGACTGTGTGTATACTGCCGTGTAGTACTGAGTGGAGTACTGTGTGTATAGTGCAGTGTAGTGCTGAGTGGAGTACAGTGCCTGTACTGCCGTGTAGTACCGAGTGGAGTACTGTGTGTATAGTGCAGTGTAGTGCTGAGTGGAGTACAGTACCTGTACTGCCGTGTAGTATTGAGTATAGTACAGTGCTTGTACTGCCGTGTAGTACCGAGTGGGGGACTGTGTGTATACTACCGTGTAGTACTGAGTGGAGTACAGTGCCTGTACTTCCGTGTAGTCCCGAATGGAGTACTGTGTGTATAGTGCAGTGTAGTACCGAGTGGAGTACAGTGCCTGTACTGCCGTGTAGTACCGAGTGGAGTACTGTGTGTATAGTGCCGTGTACTATCGAGTGGAGTACTGTGTGCATACTGCCGTGTAGTACTGAGTGGAGTACAGTGCCTGTACTGCCGTGTAGTACCGAGTGGAGGACTGTGTGTATAGTGCCGTGTAGTACCGAGTGGAGTACAATGCATGTACTGTCGTGTATTACCGAGCGGAGTACTGTGTGTATAGTGCGGTGTAGGACCGAGTGGAGTAGAGTGCATGTACTGCCGTGTAGTACCGAGTAGAGTACTGTGTGTATAGTGCCGTGTAGTACCGAGTGGAGTACAGTGGGTGTACTGCCGTGTAGTACTGAGTGGAGTACAGTGCCTGTACTGCCCTGTAGTACTGAGTGGAGTACAGTGCCTGTACTGTCGTGTAGTCCCGAGTGGAGTAGAGTGCCTGTACTGCCGTGTAGTACTGAGTGGAGTACTTTTTGTATAGTGCCGTGTAGTACCGAGTGGAGTACAGTGCCTGTACTGCCGTGTAGTCCCGAGTGGAGTACAGTGCATGTACTGCCGTGTAGTACCGAGTGGAGTACTGTGTGCATACTGCCGTGGATTACCGAGTGGAGTACAGTGCCCGTACTGCCGTGTAGTACCGATTGGAGTACAGTGCCTGTACTGCCGTGTAGTACCGAGTGGAGTACTGTGTGCATACTGCCGTGTAGTACTGAGTGGAGTACAGTACCTGTACTGCCGTGTAGGACCCAGTGGAGTACTGTGTGTATAGTGCCGTGTAGTACCGAGTGGAGTACAGTGCCTGTACTGCCGTGTAGTACTGAGTGGAGTACAGTGCCTGTACTGCCGTGTAGTCCCGATTGGAGTACAGTGCCTGTACTGCCGTGTAGTAGTGAGTGGAGTACTGTGCCTGTACTGCCGTGTAGTACTGAGTGGAGTACTGTGTGTAAAGTGCCGTGTAGTACCGAGTGGAGTACAGTGCCTGTACTGCCGTGTAGTACCGAGTGGGGGACTGTGTGTATACTGCGTGTAGTACTGAGTGGAGTACAGTGCCTGTAATGCCGTGTAGTAGTGAGTGGGCACAGTGCCTGTACTGCCGTGTAGTCCCGAGTGGAGTACAGTGCCTGTACAGCCGTGTAGTAGTGAGTGGAGTACAGTGCCTGTACTGCCGTGTAGTACTGAGTGGGGTACAGTGCCTGTACTGCCGTGTAGTCCCGAGTGGAGTACAGTGCCTGTACTGCCGTGTAGTACTGAGTGGAGTACTGTATGTATAGTGCCGTGTAGTACCGAGTGGAGTACAGTGCCTGTACTGCCGTCTAGTACTGAGTGGAGTACAGTGCTTGTACTGCCGTGTAGTCCCGAGTGGAGTACAATGCCTGTACTGCCGTGTAGTACTGAGTGGAGTACTGTGTGTATAGTGCCGTGTAGTTCCGAGTGGAGTACTGTGCCTGTACTGCCGTGTAGTACTGAGTGGAGTACAGTGCCTGTACTGCCGTGTAGTCCCGAGTGGAGTACAGTGCTTGTTCTGACGTGTAGTACTGATTGGAGTACAGTGCCTGTACTGCCGTGTAGTACCGAGTGGAGTACATTGCTTGTACTGCCGTGTAGTACTGAGTGAAGTACAGTGCCTGTACTGCCGTGTAGTGCCGAGTGGAGTACTGTGTGTATAGTGCAGTGTAGCACTGAGTGGAGTACAGAGCATGTACTGCCGTGTAGTACCGTGTGGAGTACAGTGCCTGTACTGCCGTTTAGTCCCGTGTGGAGTACTGTGTGCATACTGCCGTGTAGTACTGAGTGGAGTACAGTGCCTGTACTGCCGTGTAGTACCGAGTGGAGTACAGTGCCTGTACTGCCGTGTAGTCCCGAGTGGAGTACTGTGTGTATAGTGCAGTGTAGTACTGAGTGGAGTATTGTGTGTATAGTACCGTGTAGTACTGAGTGGAGTACAGTGCCTGTACTGCCGTGTAGTACCGATTGGAGTACTGTGTGCATGCTGCCGTCTAGTACTGAGTGGAGTACAGTGCCTGTACTGCCGTGTAGTACTGGGTGGAGTACAGTGCCTGTACTGCCGTGTAGTACCGAGTGGTGTACTGTGTGTATAGTGCCGTGTGGTACCGAGTGGAGTACCATGCCTGTACTGCCGTGTAGTACCGAGTGGAGTACTGTGTGTATAGTGCCGTGTAGTACCGAGTGGAGTACAGAGCCTGTACTGCGTGTAGTACCGAGTGGAGTACAGTGACTGCACTGCGTGTAGTACCGAGTGGAGTACAGTGTGTATAGTGCCGTCTAGTACCGAGTGGAGTACATAGTGTATAGTGCCGTGTAGTACTGAGTGGAGTACAGTGCCTGTACTGCCGTGTAGTACCGAGTGGAGTACAGTGTGTATAGTGCCGTGTAGTACTGAGTGGAGTACAGTGACTCTACTGCCGTGTAGTACTGAGTGGGGTACAGTTTCTGTACTGCCGTGTAGTACAGAGTGGGGGACTCTGTGTATATTGCCGTGTAGTACTGAGTATAGTACAGTGCCTGTACTGCCGTGTAGTACCGAGTGGATTACTGTGTTCTTACTGCCGTGTAGTACTGAGTGGAGTACAGTACCTGTCCTGCCGTGTAGTACTGAGTGGGGGACTGTGTGTATACTGCCGTGTAATACTGAGTGGAGTACAGTGCTTGTACTGCCGTGTAGTACCGAGTGGGGGACTATGTGTATACTGCCGTGTAGTACTGAGTGGAGTACTGTGTGTATAGTGCAGTGTAGTGCTGAGTGGAGTACAGTGCCTGTACTGCCGTGTAGTACCGAGTGGAGTACCGTGTGTACAGTGCAGTGTAGTGCTGAGTGGAGTACACTACCTGTCATGCCGTGTAGTACTGAGTATAGTACAGTGCCTGTACTGCCGTGTAGTACCGAGTGGGGGACTGTGTGTATACTGCCGTGTAGTATTGAGTGGAGTACAGTACCTGTACTGCCGAGTAGTCCCGAGTGGAGTACTGTGTGTATAGTGCAGTGTAGTGCTGAGTGGAGTATAGTACCTGTACCGCCGTGTAGTGCCGAGTGGGGGACTGTGTGTATACTGCCGTGTAGTACTGAGTGGAATACAGTCCCTGTACTGCCGTGTAGTACCGAGTGGGGGACTGTGTGTATACTGCCGTGTAGTACCGAGTGGAGTACAGTGCCTGTACTGCCGTGTAGTCTCGAGTGGAGTACTGTGTGCATACTGCCGTGTAGTACTGATTGGAGTACAGTCCCTGTACTGCGGAGTATTCCCGAGTGGATTACAGTATGTATAGTGCAGTGTACTACTGAGTGGAGTACTGTATGTATAGTGCAGTGTAGTACCGGGTGGAGTACATTGGGTGTACTGCCTAGTAGTACGGAGTGGGGTACAGTGCCTGTACTGCCGTGTAGTACTGAGTGGAGTACTGTGTGTATAGTGCCGTGTAGTACCGAGTGGAGTACAGTGGGTGTACTGCCGTGTAGTACTGAGTGGTGTACAGTGCCTGTACTGCCCTGTAGTACTGAGCGGAGTACAGTGCCTGTACTGTCGTGTAGTCCCGAGTGGGGTAGAGTGCCTGTACTGCCGTGTAGTACTGAGTGGAGTACTTTTTGTATAGTGCCGTGTAGTACCGTGTGGAGTACAATGCCTGTACTGCCGTGTAGTACTGAGTGGAGTACTGTCTGTATAGTGCCGTGTAGTACCGAGTGGAGTACAGTGCCTGTACTGGCGTGTAGTACTGAGTGGAGTACAGTGCCTGTACTGCCGTGTAGTACTGAGTGGAGTACCGTGCCTGTACTGCCGTGTAGTACTGATTGGAGTACAGTGCCTGTACTGCCGTGTAGTACTGAGTGGAGTACAGTGCCTGTACTGCCATGTAGTACTGAGTGGAGTTCAGTGCCTGTACTGCCGTGTAGTACTGAGTGGAGTACAGTGTCTGTACTGCGTGTAGTCCCGAGTGGAGTACTGTGTGTATAGTGCCGTGTAGTACCGAGTGGAGTACAGTGCCTGTACTGCGGTGTAGTACTGAGTGGAGTACAGGGCCTGTACAGCCATGTAGTACTGAGTGGAGTACAGTGCCTGTACTGCCGTGTAGTACTGAGTGGAGTACAGTGCCTGTACTGCCGTGTAGTCCCGAATGGAGTACTGTGTGTATAGTGCCGTGTAGTACCGAAAGGAGTACATTGCCTGTACTGCCGTGTAGTACTGAGTGGAGTACTGTGTGTATAGTGCCGTGTAGTACCGAGTGGAGTACAGTGCCTGTACTGCCGTGTAGTTCTGAGTGGACTACAGTGCCTGTACTGCCGTGTAGTCCCGAATGGAGTACTGTGTGTATAGTGCCGTGTAGTACCGAGTGGAGTACAGTGCCTGTACTGCCGTGTAGTACTCAGTGGAGTACAGTGCCTAAACTGCCGTGTAGTCCGGAGTGGAGTACAGTGCCTGTACTGCCGTGTAGTCCCGAGTGGAGTACTGTGTGTATAGTGCCGAGTAGTACCGAGTGGATTACATTGCCTGTACTGCCGTGTAGTACTAAGTGGAGTAGAGTGCCTGTACTGCCGTGTAGTCCCGAGTGGAGTACTGTGTGTATAGTGCAGATTAGTACTGAGTGGTGTACAGTACCTGTACTGCCGTGTAGTACTGAGTGGAGTACAGTGCCTCTACTGCCGTGTAGTACTGGGTGGAGTACAATGCCTGTTCTGCCGTGTAGTACCGAGTGGGGGACTGTGTGTAAACTGCCGTGTAGTACCGAGTGGAGTACAGTGCCTGTACTGCCGTGTAGTACCGAGTGGAATACTGTGTGTATAGTGCCGTGTAGTACCAAGTGGAGTACTGTGTGCATAATGCCGTGTAGTACTGAGTGGAGTACAGTGCCTGTACTGCCGTGCAGTACCGAGTGGAGTACTGTGTGTATAGTGCCGTGTAGTACCGAGTGGAGTACGGTGCATGTACTGCCGTGTAGTACCGAGTGGAGTACTGTGTGTATAGTGCGGTGTAGTACCGTGTGGGTAAAGTGCATGTACTGCCGTGTAGTACCGAGTGGAGTACTGTGTGTATAGTGCCGTGTAGTACCGAGTGGAGTACAGTGCCTGTATTGCCGTGTAGTAAAGAGTGGAGTACTGTGTGTACAGTGCCGTGTAGTACCGAGTGGAGTACTGTGTGCATACTGCCGTGTAGTACTGAGTGGAGTACAGTACCTGTACTGCCGTGTAGTACCGAGTGGAGTACTGTGTGTATAGTGCCGTGTAGTATCGAGTGGAGTACAGTGCCTGCACTGCGGTGTAGGACTGAGTGGAGTAGAGTGCCTGTACTGCCGTGTAGTCCCGAGTGGAGTACAGTGCCTGTACTGCCGTGTAGTAGTGAGTGGAGTACTGTGCCTGTACTGCCGTGTAGTCCCGAGTGGAGTACAGTGCCTGTACTGCCGTGTAGTACTGAGTGGAGTACTGTGTGTATAGTGCCGTGTAGTACCGAGTGGAGTACAGTGCCTGTACTCCCTTGTAGTACTGAGTGGATTCCAGTGCCTGTACTGCCGTGTAGTATTGAGTGGAGTAGAGTGCCTGTACTGCCGTGTAGTACTGAGTGGAGTACAGTGCCTGTACTGCCGTGTAGTGCCGAGTGGAGTACAGTGTGTATAGTGCCGTGTAGTACTGAGTGGAGTACAGTGCCTGTACTGCCGTGTAGTACCGAGTGGAGTACAGTGTGTATAGTGCCGTGTAGTACCGAGTGGAGTACAGTGCCTGTACTGCCGTGTAGTACTGAGTGGAGTACATTGCCTGTACTGCCGTGTAGTACCGAGTGGGGGAATGTGTGTATACTGCCGTGTAGTACTGCGTATAGTACAGTGCATGTACTGCCGTGTAGTACCGAGTGGAGTACTGTGTGCATACTGCCGTGTAGTACTGAGTGGATTACAGTACCTGTACTGCCGTGTAGTACCGAGTGGGGGACTAAGTGTATACTGCCGTGTAGTACTGAGTGGAGTACTGTGTGTATAGTGCAGTGTAGTGCTGAGTGGAGTACAGTGCCTGTACTGCCGTTTAGTACCGAGTGGAGTACTGTGTGTATAGTGCAGTGTAGTGCTGAGTGGAGTACAGTACCTGTACTGCCGTGTAGTACTGAGTATAGTACAGTGCCTGTACTGCCGTGTAGTACCGAGTGGGGGACTGTGTGCATACTGCCGTGTAGTACTGAGTGGAGTACAGTGCCTGTACTGCCATGTAGTCCCGATTGGAGTACTGTGTGTATAGTGCCGTGTAGTACCGAGTGGAGTAGAGTGCCTGTATTGCCGTGTAGTACCGAGTGGAGTACTGTGTGTATAGTGCCGTGTAGTACCGAGTGGAGTACTGTGTGCATGCTGCCGTGTAGTACTGAGTGGAGTACAGTACCTGTACTGTCGTGTAGTACCGAGTGGAGTACTGTGTGTATAGTGCCGTGTAGTACCGAGTGGAGTACAGTGCCTGTACTGCCGTGTAGTACTGCTTGGAGTACAGTGCCTGTACTGCCGTGTAGTACCGAGTGGAGTACTGTGTGTATAGTGCCGTGTAGTACCGAGTGGAGTACTGTGTGCATACTGCCGTGTAGTACCGAGTGGGGTACAGTGCCTGTACTGCCGTGTAGTACCGAGTGGAGTACAGTGCGTATAGTGCCGTCTAGTACCGAGTGGAATACAGTGTGTATATTGCCGTGTAGTACTGAGTGGAGTGCAGTGCCTGTACTGCCGTGTAGTACCGAGTGGAGTACAGTGCGTATAGTGCCGTCTAGTACCGAGTGGACTACAGTGTGTATATTGCCGTGTAGTACTGAGTGGAGTACAGTGCCTGTACTGCCGTGTAGTACCGAGTGGAGTACAGTTTGTATAGTGCCGTGTAGTACCGAGTGGTGTACAGTGCCTGTACTGCCGTGTAGTACTGAGTGGAGTACAGTGCCTGTACTGCCGTGTAGTACCGAGTGGAGTACAGTGTGTATAGTGCCGTGTAGTACTGAGTGGAGTACAGTGCCTGTACAGCCGTGTAGCACTGAGTGAGGTACAGTGCCTGTACTGCCTTGTAGTACCGAGTGGGTGACTGTGTGTATACTGCCGTGTAGTACTGAGTATAGTACAGTGCCTGTACTGCCGTGTAGTACCGAGTGGAGTACTGTGTGCATACTGCCGTGTAGTACTGAGTGAGTACTGTACCTGTACTGCCGTGTAGTACCGAGTGGGGGACTCTATGTATACTGCCGTGTAGTACTGGGTGGAGTACAGTGCCTGTGCTGCCGTGTAGTACCGAGTGGGGGACTGTGTGTATTCTGCCGTGTACTACTGAGTGGAGTACAGTGCCTGTACTGCCGTGTAGTACAGAGTGGGGGACTGTGTGTATACTGCCGTGTAGTACTGAGTGGAGTACAGTGTGTATAGTGCAGTGTAGTGCTGAGTCGAGTACAGTGCCTGTACTGCCGTGTAGTACCGAGTGGATTACTGTGTGTATAGTGCAGTGTAGTGCTGAGTGGAGTACAGTACCTGTACTGCCGTGTAGTACTGAGTATAGTACAGTGCCTGTACTGCCGTGTAGTACCGAGTGGGGGACTGTGTGTATACTGCCGTGTAGTACTGAGTGGAGTACAGTGCCTGTACTGCCGTGTAGTCCCGAGTGGAGTGCTGTGTGCATACTGCCGTGTAGTACTGAGTGGAGTACAGTCCCTGTACTGCCGAGTAGTCCCGAGTGGAGTAAAATGTGCATAGTGCAGTGTAGTACTGAGTGGAGTACTGTGTCTATAGTGCAGTGTAGTACTGAGTGGAGTACATTGCCTGTACTGCCATGTAGTACCGAGTGGGGGTTTGTGTGCATACTGCCGTGTAGTACTGAGTGGAGTACAGTGTGTATAGTGCAGTGTAGTACTGAGTGGAGTACAGTGCCTGTACTGCCGTGTAGTACCGAGTGGGGGTTTGTGAGCATACTGCCGTGTAGTACTGAGTGGAGTACTGTGTGTATACTGCTGTGTAGTACTGAGTGGAGTACAGTGTGTATAGTGCCGTGTAGTACCGAGTGGGGGTTTGTGTGCATACTGCCGTGTAGTACTGAGTGGAGTACAGTGCCTGTACTGCCATGTTGTCCCGATTGGAGTACTGTGTGTATACTGCCGTGTAGTACCGAGTGGAGTACATTGCCTGTACTGCCGTTTAGTACTGAGTGGAGTACAGTGCCTGTACTGCCGTGTAGTACTGAGTGGAGTACAGTGTCTGTACTGCCGTGTAGTCCCGAGTGGAGTACTGTGTGTATAGTGCCGTGTAGTACCGAGTGGAGTACAGTGCCTGTACTGCGGTGTAGTACTGAGTGGAGTACAGGGCCTGTACTGCCATGTAGTACTGAGTGGAGTACAGTGCCTGTACTGCCGTGTAGTACTGAGTGGAGTACAGTGCCTGTACTGCCGTGTAGTCCCGAATGGAGTACTGTGTGTATAGTGCCGTGTAGTACCGAAAAGTGTACATTGCCTGTACTGCCGTGTAGTACTGAGTGGAGTACTGTGTGTATAGTGCCGTGTAGTACCGAGTGGAGTACAGTGCCTGTACTGCCGTGTAGTGCTGAGTGGACTACAGTGCCTGTACTGCCGTGTAGTCCCGAATGGAGTACTGTGTGTATAGTGCCGTGTAGTACCGAGTGGAGTACAGTGCCTGTACTGCCGTGTAGTACTGAGTGGAGTACAGTGCCTAAACTGCCGTGTAGTCCGGAGTGGAGTACAGTGCCTGTACTGCCGTGTAGTCCCGAGTGGAGTACTGTGTGTATAGTGCCGAGTAGTACCGAGTGGATTACATTGCCTGTACTGCCGTGTAGTACTAAGTGGAGTAGAGTGCCTGTACTGCCGTGTAGTCCCGAGTGGAGTACTGTGTGTATAGTGCAGGTTAGTACTGAGTGGTGTACAGTACCTGTACTGCCGTGTAGTACTGCGTGGAGTACAGTGCCTCTACTGCCGTGTAGTACTGGGTGGAGTACAGTGCCTGTTCTGCCGTGTAGTACCGAGTGGGGGACTGTGTGTAAACTGCCGTGTAGTACCGAGTGGAGTACTGTGTGTATAGTGCCGTGTAGTACCGAGTGGAGTACGGTGCATGTACTGCCGTGTAGTACTGAGTGGAGTACTGTGTGTATAGTGCGGTGAAGTACCGTGTGGGTAAAGTGCATGTACTGCCGTGTAGTACCGAGTGGAGTACTGTGTGTATAGTGCCGTGTAGTACCGAGTGGAGTACAGTGCCTGTATTGCCGTGTAGTACCGAGTGGAGTACTGTGTGTATAGTGCTGTGTAGTATCGAGTGGAGTACAGTGCCTGCACTGCCGTGTAGGACTGAGTGGAGTACAGTGCCTGTACTGCCTTGTAGTACTGAGTGGAGTACTGTGTGTATAGTGCCGTGTAGTACCGAGTGGAGTACAGTGCCTGTACTCCCTTGTAGTACTGAGTGGATTCCAGTGCCTGTACTGCCGTGTAGTATTGAGTGGAGTAGAGTGCCTGTACTGCCGTGTAGTACTGAGTGGAGTACAGTGCCTGTACTGCCGTGTAGTGCCGAGTGGAGTACAGTGTGTATAGTGCCGTGTAGTACTGAGTGGAGTACAGTGCCTGTACTGCCGTGTAGTACCGAGTGGAGTACAGTGTGTATAGTGCCGTGTAGTACCGAGTGGAGTACAGTGCCTGTACTGCCGTGTAGTACTGAGTTGAGTACAGTGCCAGTACTGCCGTGTAGTACCGAGTGGGGGACTGTGTGTATACTGCCGTGTAGTACTGTGTGTATAGTGCAGTGTAGTGCTGAGTGGAGTACAGTGCCTGTACTGCCGTGTAGTACCGAGTGGAGTACTGTGTGTATAGTGCAGTGTAGTGCTGAGTGGAGTACAGTACCTGTACTGCCGTGTAGTATTGAGTATAGTACAGTGCTTGTACTGCCGTGTAGTACCGAGTGGGGGACTGTGTGTATACTACCGTGTAGTACTGAGTGGAGTACAGTGCCTGTACTGCCGTGTAGTCCCGAATGGAGTACTGTGTGTATAGTGCAGTGTAGTACCGAGTGGAGTACAGTGTGCATACTGCCGTGTAGTACCGAGTGGGGTACAGTGCCTGTACTGCCGTGTAGTACCGAGTGGAGTACAGTGCGTATAGTGCCGTCTAGTACCGAGTGGAATACAGTGTGTATATTGCCCTGTAGTACTGAGTGGAGTGCAGTGCCTGTACTGCCGTGTAGTACTGCTTGGAGTACAGTGCCTGTACTGCCGTGTAGTACCGAGTGGAGTACTGTGTGTATAGTGCCGTGTAGTACCGAGTGGAGTACTGTGTGCATACTGCCGTGTAGTACCGAGTGGGGTACAGTGCCTGTACTGCCGTGTAGTACAGAGTGGGGGACTGTGTGTATACTGCCGTGTAGTACTGAGTGGAGTACAGTGTGTATAGTGCAGTGTAGTGCTGAGTCGAGTACAGTGCCTGTACTGCCGTGTAGTACCGAGTGGATTACTGTGTGTATAGTGCAGTGTAGTGCTGAGTGGAGTACAGTACCTGTACTGCCGTGTAGTACTGAGTATAGTACAGTGCCTGTACTGCCGTGTAGTACCGAGTGGGGGACTGTGTGTATACTGCCGTGTAGTACTGAGTGGAGTACAGTGCCTGTACTGCCGTGTAGTCCCGAGTGGAGTGCTGTGTGCATACTGCCGTGTAGTACTGAGTGGAGTACAGTCCCTGTACTGCCGAGTAGTCCCGAGTGGAGTAAAATGTGCATAGTGCAGTGTAGTACTGAGTGGAGTACTGTGTGTATAGTGCCGTGTAGTACCGAGTGGAGTACAGTGCCTGTACTGCCGTGTAGTACTGCTTGGAGTACAGTGCCTGTACTGCCGTGTAGTACCGAGTGGAGTACTGTGTGTATAGTGCCGTGTAGTACCGAGTGGAGTACTGTGTGCATACTGCCGTGTAGTACCGAGTGGGGTACAGTGCCTGTACTGCCGTGTAGTACCGAGTGGAGTACAGTGCGTATAGTGCCGTCTAGTACCGAGTGGAATACAGTGTGTATATTGCCCTGTAGTACTGAGTGGAGTGTAGTGCCTGTACTGCCGTGTAGTACCGAGTGGAGTACAGTGCGTATAGTGCCGTCTAGTACCGAGTGGAGTACAGTGTGTATATTGCCGTGTAGTACTGAGTGGAGTACAGTGCCTGTACTGCCGTGTAGTACCGAGTGGAGTACAGTGTGTATAGTGCCGTGTAGTACCGAGTGGTGTAAAGTGCCTGTACTGCCGTGTAGTACTGAGTGGAGTACAGTGCCTGTACTGCCGTGTAGTACCGAGTGGAGTACAGTGTGTATAGTGCCGTGTAGTACTGAGTGCAGTACAGTGCCTGTACAGCCGTGTAGCACTGAGTGAGGTACAGTGCCTGTACTGCCGTGTAGTACCGAGTGGGTGACTGTGTGTATACTGCCGTGTAGTACTGAGTATAGTACAGTGCCTGTACTGCCGTGTAGTTCCGAGTGGAGTACTGTGTGCATACTGCCGTGTAGTACTGAGTGAGTACAGTACATGTACTGCCGTGTAGTACCGAGTGGGGGACTCTATGTATACTGCCGTGTAGTACTGAGTGGAGTACAGTGCCTGTGCTGCCGTGTAGTACCGATTGGGGGACTGTGTGTATTCTGCCGTGTACTACTGAGTGGAGTACAGTGCCTGTACTGCCGTGTAGTACAGAGTGGGGGACTGTGTGTATACTGCCGTGTAGTACTGAGTGGAGTACAGTGTGTATAGTGCAGTGTAGTGCTGAGTCGAGTACAGTGCCTGTACTGCCGTGTAGTACCGAGTGGATTACTGTGTGTATAGTGCAGTGTAGTGCTGAGTGGAGTACAGTACCTGTACTGCCGTGTAGTACTGAGTATAGTACAGTGCCTGTACTGCCGTGTAGTACCGAGTGGGGGACTGTGTGTATACTGCCGTGTAGTACTGAGTGGAGTACAGTGCCTGTACTGCCGTGTAGTCCCGAGTGGAGTGCTGTGTGCATACTGCCGTGTAGTACTGAGTGGAGTACAGTCCCTGTACTGCCGAGTAGTCCCGAGTGGAGTAAAATGTGCATAGTGCAGTGTAGTACTGAGTGGAGTACTGTGTCTATAGTGCAGTGTAGTACTGAGTGGAGTACAGTGCCTGTACTGCCATGTAGTACCGAGTGGGGTTTGTGTGCATACTGCCGTGTAGTACTGAGTGGAGTACAGTGTGTATAGTGCAGTGTAGTACTGAGTGGAGTACAGTGCCTGTACTGCCGTGTAGTACCGAGTGGGGGTTTGTGAGCATACTGCCGTGTAGTACTGAGTGGAGTACTGTGTGTATACTGCTGTGTAGTACTGAGTGGAGTACAGTGTGTATAGTGCCGTGTAGTACCGAGTGGGGGTTTGTGTGCATACTGCCGTGTAGTACTGAGTGGAGTACAGTGCCTGTACTGCCATGTTGTCCCGATTGGAGTACTGTGTGTATACTGCCGTGTAGTACCGAGTGGAGTACAGTGCCTGTACTGCCATGTAGTACCGAGTGGAGTACTGTGTGTATAGTGCCGTGTAGTACCGAGTGGAGTACTGTGTGCATACTGCCGTGTAGTACTGAGTGGATTACAGTGCCTGTACTGCCGTGTAGTACCGAGTGGAGTACTGTGTGTATAGTGCCGTGTAGTACCGAGTTTAGTACAGTGCATGTACTGCCGTGTATTACCGAGTGGAGTACTGTGTGTATAGTGCGGTGTAGTACCGAGTGGAGTACAGTGCATGTACTGCCTTGTAGTACCGAGTGGAGTACTGTGTGTATAGTGCAGTGAAGTACCGAGTGGAGTACAGTGCCTGTATTGCCGTGTAGTACCGAGTGGAGTAGTGTGTGTATAGTGCCGTGTAGTACCGATTGGAGTACTGTGTGCATACTGCCGTGTAGTACTGAGTGGAGTACATTACCTGTACTGCCGTGTAGTACCGAGTGGAGTACTGTGTGTATAGTGCCGTGTAGTACCGAGTGGAGTACAGTGCCTGTACTGCCGTGTAGTACTGAGTGGAGTAGAATGCTTGTACTGCCGTGTAGTCCCGAGTGGAGTACAGTGCCTGTACTGCCGTGTAGTAGTGAGTGGAGTACTGTGCCTGTACTGCCGTGTAGTACTGAGTGGAGTACTGTGTGTATAGTGCCGTGTAGTACCGAGTGGAGTACAGTGGGTGTACTGCCGTGTAGTACTGAGTGGAGTACAGTGCCTGTACTGCCCTGTAGTACTGAGTGGAGTACAGTGCCTGTACTGTCGTGTAGTCCCGAGTGGAGTAGAGTGCCTGTACTGCCGTGTAGTACTGAGTGGAGTACTTTTTGTATAGTGCCGTGTAGTACCGAGTGGAGTACAGTGCCTGTACTGCCGTGTAGTCCCGAGTGGAGTACAGTGCATGTACTGCCGTGTAGTACCGAGTGGAGTACTGTGTGCATACTGCCGTGGATTACCGAGTGGAGTACAGTGCCTGTACTGCCGTGTAGTACCGATTGGAGTACAGTGCCTGTACTGCCGTGTAGTACCGAGTGGAGAACTGTGTGCATACTGCCGTGTAGTACTGAGTGGAGTACAGTACCTGTACTGCCGTGTAGTACTGAGTGGAGTACAGTGCCTGTACTGCCGTGTAGTACCGAGTGGAGTACAGTGCCTGTACTGCCGTGTAGTAGTGAGTGGAGTACTGTGCCTGTACTGCCGTGTAGTACTGAGTGGAGTACTGTGTGTATAGTGCCGTGTAGTACCGAGTGGAGTACAGTGCCTGTACTGCCGTGTAATACTGAGTGGAGTACAGTGCTTGTACTGCCGTGTAGTACCGAGTGGGGGACTGTGTGTATACTGCCCTGTAGTACTGAGTGGAGTACAGTGCCTGTACTGCCGTGTAGTACCGAGTGGGGGACTGTGTGTATACTGCCGTGTAGTACTGAGTGGAATACTGTGTGTATAGTGCAGTGTAGTGCTGAGTGGAGTACAGTGCCTGTACTGCCGTGTAGTACCGAGTGGAGTACCGTGTGTATAGTGCAGTGTAGTGCTGAGTGGAGTACAGTACCTGTCATGCCGTGTAGTACTGAGTACAGTACAGTGCCTGTACTGCCGTGTAATACCGAGTGGGGGACTGTGTGTATACTGCCGTGTAGTATTGAGTGGAGTACAGTACCTGTACTGCCGAGTAGTCCCGAGTGGAGTACGGTGTGTATAGTGCAGTGTAGTATTGAGTGGAGTATAGTACCTGTACCACCGTGTAGTACCGAGTGGGGGACTGTGTGTATACTGCCGTGTAGTACTGAGTGGAGTACAGTCCCTGTACTGCCGTGTAGTACCGAGTGGAGTACTGTGTGCATACTGCCGTGTAGTACTGATTGGAGTACAGTCCCTGTAATGCGGAGTATTCCCGAGTGTAGTTCAGTATGTATAGTGCAGCGTACTACTGAGTGGAGTACTGTGTGTATAGTGCAGTGTAGTACTGAGTGGAGTACAGTGCCTGTACTGCCGTGTAGTACCGAGTGGGGGACTGTGTGTATACTGCCGTGTAGTACTGAGTGGAGTACAGTGTGTATAGTGCCGTGTAGTACCGAGTAGGGGACTGTGTGCATACTGCCGTGGAGTACAGAGTGGAGTACAGTGCCTGTACTGCCATGTAGTCCCGATTGGAGTACTGTGTGTATACTGCCGTGTAGTACCGAGTGGAGTACAGTGCCTGTACTGCCGTGTAGTACCGAGTGGTGTACTGTGGGCATAGTACCGGGTAGTACCGAGTGGAGTACTGTGTGCATACTGCCGTGTAGTACTGAGTTGAATACAGTGCCTGTACTGCCGTGTAGTACCGAGCGGAGTACTGTGTGTATAGTGCCGTGTAGTACCGAGTGGAGTACAGTGCATGTACTGCCGTGTATTACCGAGTGGAGTACTGTGTGTATAGTGCCGTGTAGTACCGAGTGGAGTACAGTGCCTGTATTGCCGTGTAGTACCCAGTGGTGTACTGTGTGTATAGTGCCGTGTAGTACCGAGTGGAGTTCTGTGTGCATACTGCCGTGTAGTACTGAGTGGAGTACAGTACCTGTACTGCCGCGTAGTACCGAGTGGAGTACTGTGTGTATAGTGCCGTGTAGTACCGAGTGGAGTACAGTGCCTATACTGCCGTGTAGTACTGAGTGAAGTACAGTGCCTGTACTGGCGTGTAGTACTGAGTGGAGTACAGTGCCTGTACTGCCGTGTAGTACTGAGTGGAGTACATTGCCTGTACTGCCGTGTAGTACTGATTGGAGTACAGTGCCTGTACTGCCGTGTAGTACTGAGTGGAGTACAGTGCCTGTACTGCCGTGTAGTACTGAGTGGAGTACAGTGCCTGTACTGCCGTGTAGTACTGAGTGGAGTACAGTGCCTGCACTGCCGTGTAGTACTGAGTGGAGTACATTGCCTGTACTGCCGTGTAGTACTGATTGGAGTACAGTGCCTGTACTGGCGTGTAGTCCCGAGTGGAGTACAGTGCCTGTACTGCCGTGTAGTACTGAGAGGAGTACAGTGCCTTTACTGCCGTGTAGTCCCGAATGGAGTACTTTGTGTATTGTGCCGTGTAGTACCGAAAGGAGTACAGTGCCTGTACTGCCGTGTAGTACTGAGTGGAGTTCTGTGTGTATAGTGCCGTGTAGTACCGAGTGGAGTACAGTGCCTGTACTGCCGTGTAGTGCTGAGTGGAGTACAGTGCCTGTACTGCCGTGTAGTCCCGAATGGAGTACTGTGTGTATAGTGCCGTGTAGTACCGAGTGGAGTACAGTGCCTGTACTGCCGTGTAGTACTGAGTGGAGTACAGTGCCTAACCTGCCGTGTAGTCCGGAGTGGAGTACAGTGCCTGTACTGCCGTGTAGTCCCGAGTGGAGTACTCTGTGTATTGTGCCGTGTAGTACCGAGTGGAGTACATTGCCTGTACTGCCGTGTAGTACTAAGTGGAGTACAGTGCCTGTACTGCCGTGTAGTCCCGAGTGGAGTACTGTGTGTATAGTGCAGAGTAGTACTGAGTGGTGTACAGTACCTGTACTGCCGTGTAGTACTGAGTGGAGTACAGTGCCTCTACTGCCGTGTAGTACTGGGTGGAGTACAGTGCCTGTTCTGCCGTATAGTACCGAGTGGGGGACTGTGTGTAAACTGCCGTGTAGTACCGAGTGGAGTACAGTGCCTGTATTGCCGTGTAGTACCGAGTAGAATACTGTGTGTATAGTGCCGTGTAGTACCGAGTGGAGTACTGTGTGCATAATGCCGTGTAGTACTGAGTGGAGTACAGTGCCTGTACTTCCGTGTAGTACCGATTGGAGTACTCTGTGTATAGTGCCGTGTAGTACCGAGTGGAGTACGGTGCATGTACTGCCGTGTAGTACCGAGTGGAGTACTGTGTGTATAGTGCGGTGTAGTACCGTGTGGAGTACAGTGCATGTACTGCCGTGTAGTACCGAGTGGAGTACTGTGTGTATAGTGCCGTGTAGTACCGAGTGGAGTACAGTGCCTGTATTGCCGTGTAGCAAAGAGTGGAGTACTGTGTGTACAGTGCCGTGTAGTACCGAGTGGAGTACTGTGTGCATACTGCCGTGTAGTACTGAGTGGAGTACAGTACCTGTACTGCCGTGTAGTACCGAGTGGAGTACTGTGTGTATAGTGCCGTGTAGTACCGAGTGGAGTACAGTGCCTGCACTGCCGTGTAGGACTGAGTAGAGTACAGTGCCTGTACTGCCCTGTAGTACTGAGTGGAGTACTGTGTGTATAGTGCCGTGTAGTACCGAGTGGAGTACAGTGGGTGTACTGCCGTGTAGTACCGAGTGGAGTACTGTGTGTATAGTGCCGTGTAGTACCGAGTGGAGTACAGTGCCTGTACTGCCGTGTAGTACTGAGTGGAGTACAGTGCCTGTACTGCCGTGTAGTCCCGAGTGGAGTACAGTGCCTGTACTGCCGTGTAGTTCTGATTGGAGTACAGTGCCTGTACTGCCGTGTAGTAGCGAGTGGAGTACAGTGCCTTTACTGATGTGTAGTACTGAGTGGGGTACAGTGCCTGTACTGCCGTGTAGTACTGAGTGGAATACTGTGTGTATAGTGCAGTGTAGTACTGAGTGGAGTACAGTGCATGTACTGCCGTGTAGTCCCGAGTGGAGCACTGTGTGTATAGTGCAGTGTAGTGCTGAGTGGAGTACAGTGCCTGTACTGCCGTGTAGTACCGAGTGGAGTACAGTATGTATAGTGCCGAGTAGTACCGAGTGGAGTACAGTGCCTGTACTGCCGTGTAGTACTGAGTGGAGTACATTGCCTGTACTGCCGTGTAGTACCGAGTGGGGGAATGTGTGTATACTGCCGTGTAGTACTGAGTATAGTACAGTGCCTGTACTGCCGTGTAGTACCGAGTGGAGTACTGTGTGCATACTGCCGTGTAGTACTGAGTGGAGTACAGTTCCTGTACTGCCGTGTAGTACCGAGTGGGGGACTAAGTGTATACTGCCGTGTAGTACTGAGTGGAGTACAGTGCCTGTACTGTCGTGTAGTACCGAGTGGGGGACGGTGTGTATGCTGCCGTGTAGTACTGAGTGGAGTACAGTGCCTGTACTGCCGTGTAGAACCGAGTGGGGGACTGTGTGTATACTGCCGTGTAGTACTGAGGGGAGTACTGTGTGTATAGTGCAGTGTAGTGCTGAGTGGAGTACAGTGCCTGTACTGCCGTGTAGTACCGAGTGGAGTACTGTGTGTATAGTGCAGTGTAGTGCTGAGTGAGTACAGTACCTGTACTGCCGTGTAGTATTGAGTACAGTACAGTGCCTGTACTGCCGTGTAGTACCGAGTGGGGGACTGTGTGTATACTACCGTATAGTACTGAGTGGAGTACAGTGCCAGTACTGCCGTAGTACTACGGCACTCGTAGTAGTACCGGCAGTAGTACCGAGTTTAGTACAGTGCATGTACTGCCGTGTATTACCGAGTGGAGTACTGTGTGTATAGTGCGGTGTAGTACCGAGTGGAGTACAGTGCATGTACTGCCTTGTAGTACCGAGTGGAGTACTGTGTGTATAGTGCCGTGAAGTACCGAGTGGAGTACTGTGCCTGTATTGCCGTGTAGTACCGAGTGGAGTAGTGTGTGTATAGTGCCGTGTAGTACCGATTGGAGTACTGTGTGCATACTGCCGTGTAGTACTGAGTGGAGTACATTACCTGTACTGCCGTGTAGTACCGAGTGGAGTACTGTGTGTATAGTGCCGTGTAGTACCGAGTGGAGTACAGTGCCTGTACTGCCGTGTAGTACTGAGTGGAGTAGAATGCTTGTACTGCCGTGTAGTACCGAGTGGAGTACAGTGGGTGTACTGCCGTGTAGTACTGAGTGGAGTAAAGTGCCTGTACTGCCCTGTAGTACTGAGTGGAGTACAGTGCCTGTACTGTCGTGTAGTCCCGAGTGGAGTAGAGTGCCTGTACTGCCGTGTAGTACTGAGTGGAGTACTTTTTGTATAGTGCCGTGTAGTACCGAGTGGAGTACAGTGCCTGTACTGCCGTGTAGTCCCGAGTGGAGTACAGTGCATGTACTGCCGTGTAGTACCGAGTGGAGTACTGTGTGCATACTGCCGTGGATTAGCGAGTGGAGTACAGTGCCTCTACTGCCGTGTAGTACCGATTGGAGTACAGTGCCTGTACTGCCGTGTAGTACCGAGTGGAGTACTGTGTGCATACTGCCGTGTAGTACTGAGTGGAGTACAGTACCTGTACTGCCGTGTAGGACCCAGTGGAGTACTGTGTGTATAGTGCCGTGTAGTACCGAGTGGAGTACAGTGCCTGTACTGCCGTGTAGTACTGAGTGGAGTACAGTGCCTGTACTGCCGTGTAGTCCCGAGTGGAGTACAGTGCCTGTACTGCCGTGTAGTAGTGAGTGGAGTACTGTGCCTGTACTGCCGTGTAGTACTGAGTGGAGTACTGTGTGTATAGTGGCGTGTAGTACCGAGTGGAGTACAGTGCCTGTACTGCCGTGTAGTACCGAGTGGGGGACTGTGTGTATACTGCCGTATAGTACTGAGTGGAGTACAGTGCCTGTACTGCCGTCTAGTACTGAGTGGAGTACAGTGCCTGTACTGCCGTGTAGTCCCGAGTGGAGTACAATGCCTGTACTGCCGTGTAGTACCGAGTGGAGTACTGTGTGTATAGTGCCGTGTAGTACCGAGTGGAGTACTGTGCCTGTACTGCCGTGTAGTACCGAGTGGAGTACTGTGTGTATAGTGCCGTGTAGTCCCGAGTGGAGTACAGTGCTTGTTCTGCCGTGTAGTACCGAGTGGAGTACAGTGCCTGTACTGCCGTGTAGTACCGAGTGGAGTACATTGCTTGTACTGCCGTGTAGTACTGAGTGAAGTACAGTGCCTGTACTGCCGTGTAGTGCCGAGTGGAGTACTGTGTGTATAGTGCAGTGTAGTACTGAGTGGAGTACAGAGCATGTACTGCCGTGTAGTACCGTGTGGAGTACAGTGCCTGTACTGCCGTGTAGTCCCGTGTGGAGTACTGTGTGCATACTGCCGTGTAGTACTGAGTGGAGTACAGTGCCTGTACTGCCGTGTAGTACCGAGTGGAGTACAGTGCCTGTACTTCCGTGTAGTCCCGAGTGGAGTACTGTGTGTATAGTGCAGTGTAGTACTGAGTGGAGTACTGTGTGTATAGTACCGTGTAGTACTGTGTGGAGTACAGTGCCTGTACTGCCGTGTAGTACCGATTGGAGTACTGTGTGCATGCTGCCGTCTAGTACTGAGTGGAGTACAGTGCCTGTACTGCCGTGTAGTACTGGGTGGAGTACAGTGCCTGTACTGCCGTGTAGTACCGAGTGGTGTACTGTGTGTATAGTGCCGTGTGGTACCGAGTGGAGTACCATGCCTGTACTGCCGTGTAGTACCGAGTGGAGTACTGTGTGTATAGTGCCGTGTAGTACCGAGTGGAGTACAGTGCCTGTACTGCGTGTAGTACCGAGTGGAGTACAGTGACTGCACTACGTGTAGTACCGAGTGGAGTACAGTGTGTATAGTGCCGTCTAGTACCGAGTGGAGTACAGTGTGTATAGTGCCGTGTAGTACTGAGTGGAGTACAGTGCCTGTACTGCCGTGTAGTACCGAGTGGAGTACAGTGCCTGTACTGGCGTGTAGTACTGAGTGGAGTAGAGTGCCTGTACTGCCGTGTAGTACCGAGTGGAGTACTGTGTGTATACTGCCGTGTAGTACTGAGTGGAGTACAGTGTGTATAGTGCCGTGTAGTACCGAGTAGGGGACTGTGTGCATACTGCCGTGGAGTACAGAGTGGAGTACAGTGCCTGTACTGCCATGTAGTCCCGATTGGAGTACTGTGTGTATACTGCCGTGTAGTACCGAGTGGAGTACAGTGCCTGTACTGCCGTGTAGTACCGAGTGGTGTACTGTGTGCATAGTACCGGGTAGTACCGAGTGGAGTACTGTGTGCATACTGCCGTGTAGTACTGAGTTGAATACAGTGCCTGTACTGCCGTGTAGTACCGAGTGGAGTACTGTGTGTATAGTGCCGTGTAGTACCGAGTGGAGTACAGTGCATGTACTGCCGTGTATTACCGAGTGGAGTACTGTGTGTATAGTGCCGTGTAGTACCGAGTGGAGTACAGTGCCTGTATTGCCGTGTAGTACCCAGTGGTGTACTGTGTGTATAGTGCCGTGTAGTACCGAGTGGAGTTCTGTGTGCATACTGCCGTGTAGTACTGAGTGGAGTACAGTACCTGTACTGCCGTGTAGTACCTAGTGGAGTACTGTGTGTATAGTGCCGTGTAGTACCGAGTGGAGTACAGTGCCTATACTGCCGTGTAGTACTGAGTGAAGTACAGTGCCTGTACTGGCGTGTAGTACTGAGTGGAGTACAGTGCCTGTACTGCCGTGTAGTACTGAGTGGAGTACATTGCCTGTACTGCCGTGTAGTACTGATTGGAGTACAGTGCCTGTACTGCCGTGTAGTACTGAGTGGAGTACAGTGCCTGTACTGCCGTGTAGTACTGAGTGGAGTACAGTGCCTGTACTGCCGTGTAGTACTGAGTGGAGTACAGTGCCTGTACTGCCGTGTAGTACTGAGTGGAGTACATTGCCTGTACTGCCGTGTAGTACTGATTGGAGTACAGTGCCTGTACTGGCGTGTAGTCCCGAGTGGAGTACAGTGCCTGTACTGCCGTGTAGTACTGAGTGGAGTACAGTGCCTGTACTGCCGTGTAGTACTGAGTGGAGTACTGTGTGTATAGTGCCGTGTAGTACCGAGTGGAGTACAGTGCCTGTACTGGCGTGTAGTGCTGAGTGGAGTACAGTGCCTGTACTGCCGTGTAGTCCCGAATGGAGTACTGTGTGTATAGTGCCGTGTAGTACCGAGTGGAGTACAGTGCCTGTACTGCCGTGTAGTACTGAGTGGAGTACAGTGCCTAACCTGCCGTGTAGTCCGGAGTGGAGTACAGTGCCTGTACTGCCGTGTAGTCCCGAGTGGAGTACTCTGTGTATAGTGCCGTGTAGTACCGAGTGGAGTACATTGCCTGTACTGCCGTGTAGTACTAAGTGGAGTACAGTGCCTGTACTGCCGTGTAGTCCCGAGTGGAGTACTGTGTGTATAGTGCAGAGTAGTACTGAGTGGTGTACAGTACCTGTACTGCCGTGTAGTACTGAGTGGAGTACAGTGCCTCTACTGCCGTGTAGTACTGGGTGGAGTACAGTGCCTGTTCTGCCGTATAGTACCGAGTGGGGGACTGTGTGTAAACTGCCGTGTAGTACCGAGTGGAGTACAGTGCCTGTATTGCCGTGTAGTACCGAGTGGAATACTGTGTGTATAGTGCCGTGTAGTACCGAGTGGAGTACTGTGTGCATAATGCCGTGTAGTACTGAGTGGAGTACAGTGCCTGTACTTCCGTGTAGTACCGATTGGAGTACTCTGTGTATAGTGCCGTGTAGTACCGAGTGGAGTACGGTGCATGTACTGCCGTGTAGTACCGAGTGGAGTACTGTGTGTATAGTGCGGTGTAGTACCGTGTGGAGTACAGTGCATGTACTGCCGTGTAGTACCGAGTGGAGTACTGTGTGTATAGTGCCGTGTAGTACCGAGTGGAGTACAGTGCCTGTATTGCCGTGTAGCAAAGAGTGGAGTACTGTGTGTACAGTGCCGTGTAGTACCGAGTGGAGTACGGTGTGCATACTGCCGTGTAGTACTGAGTGGAGTACAGTACCTGTACTGCCGTGTAGTACCGAGTGGAGTACTGTGTGTATAGTGCCGTGTAGTACCGAGTGGAGTACAGTGCCTGCACTGCCGTGTAGGACTGAGTAGAGTACAGTGCCTGTACTGCCCTGTAGTACGGAGTGGAGTACTGTGTGTATAGTGCCGTGTAGTACCGAGTGGAGTACAGTGCCTGTACTGCCGTGTAGTACCGAGTGGAGTACTGTGTGTATAGTGCCGTGTAGTACCGAGTGGAGTACAGTGCCTGTACTGCTGTGTAGTACTGAGTGGAGTACAGTGCCTGTACTGCCGTGTAGTCCCGAGTGGAGTACAGTGCCTGTACTGCCGTGTAGTTCTGATTGGAGTACAGTGCCTGTACTGCCGTGTAGTAGCGAGTGGAGTACAGTGCCTTTACTGATGTGTAGTACTGAGTGGGGTACAGTGCCTGTACTGCCGTGTAGTACCGAGTGGAATACTGTGTGTATAGTGCAGTGTAGTACTGAGTGGAGTACAGTGCATGTACTGCCGTGTAGTACCGAGTGGAGTACAGTGTGTATAGTGCCGAGTAGTACCGAGTGGAGTACAGTGCCTGTACTGCCGTGTAGTACTGAGTGGAGTACATTGCCTGTACTGCCGTGTAGTACCGAGTGGGGGAATGTGTGTATACTGCCGTGTAGTACTGAGTACAGTACAGTGCCTGTACTGCCGTGTAGTACCGAGTGGAGTACTGTGTGCATACTGCCGTGTAGTACTGAGTGGAGTACAGTTCCTGTACTGCCGTGTAGTACCGAGTGGGGGACTAAGTGTATACTGCCGTGTAGTACTGAGTGGAGTACAGTGCCTGTACTGTCGTGTAGTACCGAGTGGGGGACGGTGTGTATACTGCCGTGTAGTACTGAGTGGAGTACAGTGCCTGTACTGCCGTGTAGAACCGAGTGGGGGACTGTGTGTATACTGCCGTGTAGTACTGAGGGGAGTACTGTGTGTATAGTGCAGTGTAGTGCTGAGTGGAGTACAGTGCCTGTACTGCCGTGTAGTACCGAGTGGGGGACTGTGTGTATACTGCCGTGTAATACTGAGTGGAATACAGTGTGTATAGTGCCGTGTAGTACCGAGTAGGGGACTGTGTGCATACTGCCGTGGAGTACAGAGTGGAGTACAGTGCCTGTACTGCCGTGTAGTACCGAGTGGAGTACAGTGTGTATAGTGCCGTGTAGTACTGAGTGGAGTACAGTGCCTGTACAGCCGTGTAGCACTGAGTGAGGTACAGTGCCTGTACTGCCGTGTAGTACCGAGTGGGTGACTGTGTGTATACTGCCGTGTAGTACTGAGTATAGTACAGTGCCTGTACTGCCGTGTAGTACCGAGTGGAGTACTGTGTGCATACTGCCGTGTAGTACTGAGTGAGTACAGTACCTGTACTGCCGTGTAGTACCGAGTGGGGGACTCTATGTATACTGCCGTGTAGTACTGAGTGGAGTACAGTGCCTGTGCTGCCGTGTAGTACCGATTGGGGGACTGTGTGTATTCTGCCGTGTACTACTGAGTGGAGTACAGTGCCTGTACTGCCGTGTAGTACAGAGTGGGGGACTGTGTGTATACTGCCGTGTAGTACTGAGTGGAGTACAGTGTGTATAGTGCAGTGTAGTGCTGAGTCGAGTACAGTGCCTGTACTGCCGTGTAGTACCGAGTGGATTACTGTGTGTATAGTGCAGTGTAGTGCTGAGTGGAGTACAGTACCTGTACTGCCGTGTAGTACTGAGTATAGTACAGTGCCTGTACTGCCGTGTAGTACCGAGTGGGGGACTGTGTGTTTACTGCCGTGTAGTACTGAGTGGAGTACAGTGCCTGTACTGCCGTGTAGTCCCGAGTGGAGTGCTGTGTGCATACTGCAGTGTAGTGCTGAGTGGAGTACAGTACCTGTACTGCCGTGTAGTACTGAGTATAGTACAGTGCCTGTACTGCCGTGTAGTACCGAGTGGGGGACTGTGTGTATACTGCCGTGTAGTACTGAGTGGAGTACAGTGCCTGTACTGCCATGTAGTACCGAGTGGGGGTTTGTGTGCATACTGCCGTGTAGTACTGAGTGGAGTACAGTGTGTATAGTGCAGTGTAGTACTGAGTGGAGTACAGTGCCTGTACTGCCGTGTAGTACCGAGTGGGGGTTTGTGAGCATACTGCCGTGTAGTACTGAGTGGAGTACTGTGTGTATACTGCTGTGTAGTACTGAGTGGAGTACAGTGTGTATAGTGCCGTGTAGTACCGAGTGGGGGTTTGTGTGCATACTGCCGTGTAGTACTGAGTGGAGTACAGTGCCTGTACTGCCATGTTGTCCCGATTGGAGTACTGTGTGTATACTGCCGTGTAGTACCGAGTGGAGTACAGTGCCTGTACTGCCATGTAGTACCGAGTGGAGTACTGTGTGTATAGTGCCGTGTAGTACCGAGTGGAGTACTGTGTGCATACTGCCGTGTAGTACTGAGTGGAGTACAGTGCCTGTACTGCCGTGTAGTACCGAGTGGAGTACTCTGTGTATAGTGCCGTGTAGTACCGAGTTTAGTACAGTGCATGTACTGCCGTGTATTACCGAGTGGAGTACTGTGTGTATAGTGCGGTGTAGTACCGAGTGGAGTACAGTGCATGTACTGCCTTGTAGTACCGAGTGGAGTACTGTGTGTATAGTGCAGTGAAGTACCGAGTGTAGTACAGTGCCTGTATTGCCGTGTAGTACCGAGTGGAGTAGTGTGTGTATAGTGCCGTGTAGTACCGATTGGAGTACTGTGTGCATACTGCCGTGTAGTACTGAGTGGAGTACATTACCTGTACTGCCGTGTAGTACCGAGTGGAGTACTGTGTGTATAGTGCCGTGTAGTACCGAGTGGAGTACAGTGCCTGTACTGCCGTGTAGTACTGAGTGGAGTAGAATGCTTGTACTGCCGTGTAGTCCCGAGTGGAGTACAGTGCCTGTACTGCCGTGTAGTAGTGAGTGGAGTACTGTGCCTGTACTGCTGTGTAGTACTGAGTGGAGTACTGTGTGTATAGTGCCGTGTAGTACCGAGTGGAGTACAGTGGGTGTACTGCCGTGTAGTACTGAGTGGAGTACAGTGCCTGTACTGCCCTGTAGTACTGAGTGGAGTACAGTGCCTGTACTGTCGTGTAGTCCCGAGTGGAGTAGAGTGCCTGTACTGCCGTGTAGTACTGAGTGGAGTACTTTTTGTATAGTGCCGTGTAGTACCGAGTGGAGTACAGTGCCTGTACTGCCGTGTAGTCCCGAGTGGAGTACAGTGCATGTACTGCCGTGTAGTACCGAGTGGAGTACTGTGTGCATACTGCCGTGGATTACCGAGTGGAGTACAGTGCCTGTACTGCCGTGTAGTACCGATTGGAGTACAGTGCCTGTACTGCCGTGTAGTACCGAGTGGAGTACTGTGTGCATACTGCCGTGTAGTACTGAGTGGAGTACAGTACCTGTACTGCCGTGTAGTACTGAGTGGAGTACAGTGCCTGTACTGCCGTGTAGTACCGAGTGGAGTACAGTGCCTGTACTGCCGTGTAGTAGTGAGTGGAGTACTGTGCCTGTACTGCCGTGTAGTACTGAGTGGAGTACTGTGTGTATAGTGCCGTGTAGTACCGAGTGGAGTACAGTGCCTGTACTGCCGTGTAATACTGAGTGGAGTACAGTGCTTGTACTGCCGTGTAGTACCGAGTGGGGGACTGTGTGTATACTGCCGTGTAGTACTGAGTGGAGTACAGTGCCTGTACTGCCGTGTAGTACCGAGTGGGGGACTGTGTGTATACTGCCGTGTAGTACTGAGTGGAATACTGTGTGTATAGTGCAGTGTAGTGCTGAGTGGAGTACAGTGCCTGTACTGCCGTGTAGTACCGAGTGGAGTACCGTGTGTATAGTGCAGTGTAGTGCTGAGTGGAGTACAGTACCTGTCATGCCGTGTAGTACTGAGTACAGTACAGTGCCTGTACTGCCGTGTAACACCGAGTGGGGGACTGTGTGTATACTGCCGTGTAGTATTGAGTGGAGTACAGTACCTGTACTGCCGAGTAGTCCCGAGTGGAGTACGGTGTGTATAGTGCAGTGTAGTATTGAGTGGAGTATAGTACCTGTACCGCCGTGTAGTACCGAGTGGGGGACTGTGTGTATACTGCCGTGTAGTACTGAGTGGAGTACAGTCCCTGTACTGCCGTGTAGTACCGAGTGGGGGACTGTGTGTATACTGCCGTGTAGTACTGAGTGGAGTACAGTGCCTGTACTGCCGTGTAGTCTCGAGTGGAGTACTGTGTGCATACTGCCGTGTAGTACTGATTGGAGTACAGTCCCTGTACTGCGGAGTATTCCCTAGTGGATTTCAATATGTATAGTGCAGAGTACTACTGAGTGGAGTACTGTGTGTATAGTGCAGTGTAGTACTGAGTGGAGTACAGTGCCTGTACTGCCGTGTAGTACCGAGTGTGGGACTGTGTGTATACTGCCGTGTAGTACTGAGTGGAGTACAGTGTGTATAGTGCCGTGTAGTACCGAGTAGGGGACTGTGTGCATACTGCCGTGGAGTACAGAGTGGAGTACAGTGCCTGTACTGCCATGTAGTCCTGATTGGAGTACTGTGTGTATACTGCCGTGTAGTACCGAGTGGTGTACTGTGTGCATAGTACCGGGTAGTACCGAGTGGAGTACTGTGTGCACACTGCCGTGTAGTACTGAGTTGAATACAGTGCCTGTACTGCCGTGTAGTACCGAGTGGAGTACTGTGTGTATAGTGCCGTGTAGTACCGAGTGGAGTACAGTGCATGTACTGCCGTGTATTACCGAGTGGAGTACTGTGTGTATAGTGCCGTGTAGTACCGAGTGGAGTACAGTGCCTGTATTGCCGTGTAGTACCCAGTGGTGTACTGTGTGTATAGTGCCGTGTAGTACCGAGTGGAGTTCTGTGTGCATACTGCCGTGTAGTACTGAGTGGAGTACAGTACCTGTACTGCCGTGTAGTACCGAGTGGAATACTGTGTGTATAGTGCCGTGTAGTACCGAGTGGAGTACAGTGCCTATACTGCCGTGTAGTACTGAGTGAAGTACAGTGCCTGTACTGGCGTGTAGTACTGAGTGGAGTACAGTGCCTGTACTGCCGTGTAGTACTGAGTGGAGTACATTGCCTGTACTGCCGTGTACTACTGATTGGAGTACAGTGCCTGTACTGCCGTGTAGTACTGAGTGGAGTACAGTGCCTGTACTGCCGTGTAGTACTGAGTGGAGTACAGTGCCTGTACTGCCGTGTAGTACTGAGTGGAGTACAGTGCCTGTACTGCCGTGTAGTACTGAGTGGAGTACATTGCCTGTACTGCCGTGTAGTACTGATTGGAGTACAGTGCCTGTACTGGCGTGTAGTCCCGAGTGGAGTACAGTGCCTGTACTGCCGTGTAGTACTGAGAGGAGTACAGTGCCTTTACTGCCGTGTAGTCCCGAATGGAGTACTTTGTGTATAGTGCCGTGTAGTACCGAAAGGAGTACAGTGCCTGTACTGCCGTGTAGTACTGAGTGGAGTACTGTGTGTATAGTGCCGTGTAGTACCGAGTGGAGTACAGTGCCTGTACTGCCATGTAGTACCGAGTGGAGTACTGTGTGTATAGTGCCGTGTAGTACCGAGTGGAGTACTGTGTGCATACTGCCGTGTAGTACTGAGTGGAGTACAGTGCCTGTACTGCCGTGTAGTACCGAGTGGAGTACTCTGTGTATAGTGCCGTGTAGTACCGAGTTTAGTACAGTGCATGTACTGCCGTGTATTACCGAGTGGAGTACTGTGTGTATAGTGCGGTGTAGTACCGAGTGGAGTACAGTGCATGTACTGCCTTGTAGTACCGAGTGGAGTACTGTGTGTATAGTGCAGTGAAGTACCGAGTGTAGTACAGTGCCTGTATTGCCGTGTAGTACCGAGTGGAGTAGTGTGTGTATAGTGCCGTGTAGTACCGATTGGAGTACTGTGTGCATACTGCCGTGTAGTACTGAGTGGAGTACATTACCTGTACTGCCGTGTAGTACCGAGTGGAGTACTGTGTGTATAGTGCCGTGTAGTACCGAGTGGAGTACAGTGCCTGTACTGCCGTGTAGTACTGAGTGGAGTAGAATGCTTGTACTGCCGTGTAGTCCCGAGTGGAGTACAGTGCCTGTACTGCCGTGTAGTAGTGAGTGGAGTACTGTGCCTGTACTGCTGTGTAGTACTGAGTGGAGTACTGTGTGTATAGTGCCGTGTAGTACCGAGTGGAGTACAGTGGGTGTACTGCCGTGTAGTACTGAGTGGAGTACAGTGCCTGTACTGCCCTGTAGTACTGAGTGGAGTACAGTGCCTGTACTGTCGTGTAGTCCCGAGTGGAGTAGAGTGCCTGTACTGCCGTGTAGTACTGAGTGGAGTACTTTTTGTATAGTGCCGTGTAGTACCGAGTGGAGTACAGTGCCTGTACTGCCGTGTAGTCCCGAGTGGAGTACAGTGCATGTACTGCCGTGTAGTACCGAGTGGAGTACTGTGTGCATACTGCCGTGGATTACCGAGTGGAGTACAGTGCCTGTACTGCCGTGTAGTACCGATTGGAGTACAGTGCCTGTACTGCCGTGTAGTACCGAGTGGAGTACTGTGTGCATACTGCCGTGTAGTACTGAGTGGAGTACAGTACCTGTACTGCCGTGTAGTACTGAGTGGAGTACAGTGCCTGTACTGCCGTGTAGTACCGAGTGGAGTACAGTGCCTGTACTGCCGTGTAGTAGTGAGTGGAGTACTGTGCCTGTACTGCCGTGTAGTACTGAGTGGAGTACTGTGTGTATAGTGCCGTGTAGTACCGAGTGGAGTACAGTGCCTGTACTGCCGTGTAATACTGAGTGGAGTACAGTGCTTGTACTGCCGTGTAGTACCGAGTGGGGGACTGTGTGTATACTGCCGTGTAGTACTGAGTGGAGTACAGTGCCTGTACTGCCGTGTAGTACCGAGTGGGGGACTGTGTGTATACTGCCGTGTAGTACTGAGTGGAATACTGTGTGTATAGTGCAGTGTAGTGCTGAGTGGAGTACAGTGCCTGTACTGCCGTGTAGTACCGAGTGGAGTACCGTGTGTATAGTGCAGTGTAGTGCTGAGTGGAGTACAGTACCTGTCATGCCGTGTAGTACTGAGTACAGTACAGTGCCTGTACTGCCGTGTAACACCGAGTGGGGGACTGTGTGTATACTGCCGTGTAGTATTGAGTGGAGTACAGTACCTGTACTGCCGAGTAGTCCCGAGTGGAGTACGGTGTGTATAGTGCAGTGTAGTATTGAGTGGAGTATAGTACCTGTACCGCCGTGTAGTACCGAGTGGGGGACTGTGTGTATACTGCCGTGTAGTACTGAGTGGAGTACAGTCCCTGTACTGCCGTGTAGTACCGAGTGGGGGACTGTGTGTATACTGCCGTGTAGTACTGAGTGGAGTACAGTGCCTGTACTGCCGTGTAGTCTCGAGTGGAGTACTGTGTGCATACTGCCGTGTAGTACTGATTGGAGTACAGTCCCTGTACTGCGGAGTATTCCCTAGTGGATTTCAGTATGTATAGTGCAGAGTACTACTGAGTGGAGTACTGTGTGTATAGTGCAGTGTAGTACTGAGTGGAGTACAGTGCCTGTACTGCCGTGTAGTACCGAGTGTGGGACTGTGTGTATACTGCCGTGTAGTACTGAGTGGAGTACAGTGTGTATAGTGCCGTGTAGTACCGAGTAGGGGACTGTGTGCATACTGCCGTGGAGTACAGAGTGGAGTACAGTGCCTGTACTGCCATGTAGTCCTGATTGGAGTACTGTGTGTATACTGCCGTGTAGTACCGAGTGGTGTACTGTGTGCATAGTACCGGGTAGTACCGAGTGGAGTACTGTGTGCACACTGCCGTGTAGTACTGAGTTGAATACAGTGCCTGTACTGCCGTGTAGTACCGAGTGGAGTACTGTGTGTATAGTGCCGTGTAGTACCGAGTGGAGTACAGTGCATGTACTGCCGTGTATTACCGAGTGGAGTACTGTGTGTATAGTGCCGTGTAGTACCGAGTGGAGTACAGTGCCTGTATTGCCGTGTAGTACCCAGTGGTGTACTGTGTGTATAGTGCCGTGTAGTACCGAGTGGAGTTCTGTGTGCATACTGCCGTGTAGTACTGAGTGGAGTACAGTACCTGTACTGCCGTGTAGTACCGAGTGGAATACTGTGTGTATAGTGCCGTGTAGTACCGAGTGGAGTACAGTGCCTATACTGCCGTGTAGTACTGAGTGAAGTACAGTGCCTGTACTGGCGTGTAGTACTGAGTGGAGTACAGTGCCTGTACTGCCGTGTAGTACTGAGTGGAGTACATTGCCTGTACTGCCGTGTACTACTGATTGGAGTACAGTGCCTGTACTGCCGTGTAGTACTGAGTGGAGTACAGTGCCTGTACTGCCGTGTAGTACTGAGTGGAGTACAGTGCCTGTACTGCCGTGTAGTACTGAGTGGAGTACAGTGCCTGTACTGCCGTGTAGTACTGAGTGGAGTACATTGCCTGTACTGCCGTGTAGTACTGATTGGAGTACAGTGCCTGTACTGGCGTGTAGTCCCGAGTGGAGTACAGTGCCTGTACTGCCGTGTAGTACTGAGAGGAGTACAGTGCCTTTACTGCCGTGTAGTCCCGAATGGAGTACTTTGTGTATAGTGCCGTGTAGTACCGAAAGGAGTACAGTGCCTGTACTGCCGTGTAGTACTGAGTGGAGTACTGTGTGTATAGTGCCGTGTAGTACCGAGTGGAGTACAGTGCCTGTACTGCCGTGTAGTGATGAGTGGAGTACAGTGCCTGTACTGCCGTGTAGTCCCGAGTAGAGTACAGTGCCTGTACTGCCGTGTAGTTCTGATTGGAGTACAGTGCCTGTACTGCCGTGTAGTAGCGAGTGGAGTACAGTGCCTTTACTGATGTGTAGTACTGAGTGGGGTACAGTGCCTGTACTGCCGTGTAGTACCGAGTGGAATACTGTGTGTATAGTGCAGTGTAGTACTGAGTGGAGTACAGTGCATGTACTGCCGTGTAGTCCCGAGTGGAGCACTGTGTGTATAGTGCAGTGTAGTGCTGAGTGGAGTACAGTGCCTGTACTGCCGTGTAGTACCGAGTGGAATACAGTGTGTATAGTGCCGAGTAGTACCGAGTGGAGTACAGTGCCTGTACTGCCGTGTAGTACTGAGTGGAGTACATTGCCTGTACTGCCGTGTAGTACCGAGTGGGGGAATGTGTGTATACTGCCGTGTAGTACTGAGTACAGTACAGTGCCTGTACTGCCGTGTAGTACCGAGTGGAGTACTGTGTGCATACTGCCGTGTAGTACTGAGTGGAGTACAGTTCCTGTACTGCCGTGTAGTACCGAGTGGGGGACTAAGTGTATACTGCCGTGTAGTACTGAGTGGAGTACAGTGCCTGTACTGTCGTGTAGTACCGAGTGGGGGACGGTGTGTATACTGCCGTGTAGTACTGAGTGGAGTACAGTGCCTGTACTGCCGTGTAGAACCGAGTGGGGGACTGTGTGTATACTGCCGTGTAGTACTGAGGGGAGTACTGTGTGTATAGTGCAGTGTAGTGCTGAGTGGAGTACAGTGCCTGTACTGCCGTGTAGTACCGAGTGGGGGACTGTGTGTATACTGCCGTGTAATACTGAGTGGAGTACAGTGTGTATAGTGCCGTGTAGTACCGAGTAGGGGACTGTGTGCATACTGCCGTGGAGTACAGAGTGGAGTACAGTGCCTGTACTGCCGTGTAGTACCGAGTGGAGTACAGTGTGTATAGTGCCGTGTAGTACTGAGTGGAGTACAGTGCCTGTACAGCCGTGTAGCACTGAGTGAGGTACAGTGCCTGTACTGCCGTGTAGTACCGAGTGGGTGACTGTGTGTATACTGCCGTGTAGTACTGAGTATAGTACAGTGCCTGTACTGCCGTGTAGTACCGAGTGGAGTACTGTGTGCATACTGCCGTTTAGTACTGAGTGAGTACAGTACCTGTACTGCCGAGTAGTACCGACTGGGGGACTCTATGTATACTGCCGTGTAGTACTGAGTGGAGTACAGTGCCTGTGCTGCCGTGTAGTACCGATTGGGGGACTGTGTGTATTCTGCCGTGTACTACCGAGTGGAGTACAGTGCCTGTACTGCCGTGTAGTACAGAGTGGGGGACTGTGTGTATACTGCCGTGTAGTACTGAGTGGAGTACAGTGTGTATAGTGCAGTGTAGTGCTGAGTCGAGTACAGTGCCTGTACTGCCGTGTAGTACCGAGTGGATTACTGTGTGTATAGTGCAGTGTAGTGCTGAGTGGAGTACAGTACCTGTACTGCCGTGTAGTACTGAGTATAGTACAGTGCCTGTACTGCCGTGTAGTACCGAGTGGGGGACTGTGTGTATACTGCCGTGTAGTACTGAGTGGAGTACAGTGCCTGTACTGCCGTGTAGTCCCGAGTGGAGTGCTGTGTGCATACTGCAGTGTAGTGCTGAGTGGAGTACAGTACCTGTACTGCCGTGTAGTACTGAGTATAGTACAGTGCCTGTACTGCCGTGTAGTACCGAGTGGGGGACTGTGTGTATACTGCCGTGTAGTACTGAGTGGAGTACAGTGCCTGTACTGCCATGTAGTACCGAGTGGGGGTTTGTGTGCATACTGCCGTGTAGTACTGAGTGGAGTACAGTGTGTATAGTGCAGTGTAGTACTGAGTGGAGTACAGTGCCTGTACTGCCGTGTAGTACCGAGTGGGGGTTTGTGAGCATACTGCCGTGTAGTACTGAGTGGAGTACTGTGTGTATACTGCTGTGTAGTACTGAGTGGAGTACAGTGTGTATAGTGCCGTGTAGTACCGAGTGGGGGTTTGTGTGCATACTGCCGTGTAGTACTGAGTGGAGTACAGCGCCTGTACTGCCATGTTGTCCCGATTGGAGTACTGTGTGTATACTGCCGTGTAGTACCGAGTGGAGTACAGTGCCTGTACTGCCATGTAGTACCGAGTGGAGTACTGTGTGTATAGTGCCGTGTAGTACCGAGTGGAGTACTGTGTGCATACTGCCGTGTAGTACTGAGTGGAGTACAGTGCCTGTACTGCCGTGTAGTACCGAGTGGAGTACTGTGTGTATAGTGCCGTGTAGTACCGAGTTTAGTACAGTGCATGTACTGCCGTGTATTACCGAGTGGAGTACTGTGTGTATAGTGCGGTGTAGTACCGAGTGGAGTACAGTGCATGTACTGCATTGTAGTACCGAGTGGAGTACTGTGTGTATAGTGCAGTGAAGTACCGAGTGTAGTACAGTGCCTGTATTGCCGTGTAGTACCGAGTGGAGTAGTGTGTGTATAGTGCCGTGTAGTACCGATTGGAGTACTGTGTGCATACTGCCGTGTAGTACTGAGTGGAGTACATTACCTGTACTGCCGTGTAGTACCGAGTGGAGTACTGTGTGTATAGTGCCGTGTAGTACCGAGTGGAGTACAGTGCCTGTACTGCCGTGTAGTACTGAGTGGAGTAGAATGCTTGTACTGCCGTGTAGTCCCGAGTGGAGTACAGTGCCTGTACTGCCGTGTAGTAGTGAGTGGAGTACTGTGCCTGTACTGCCGTGTAGTACTGAGTGGAGTACTGTGTGTATAGTGCCGTGTAGTACCGAGTGGAGTACAGTGGGTGTACTGCCGTGTAGTACTGAGTGGAGTACAGTGCCTGTACTGCCCTGTAGTACTGAGTGGAGTACAGTGCCTGTACTGTCGTGTAGTCCCGAGTGGAGTAGAGTGCCTGTACTGCCGTGTAGTACTGAGTGGAGTACTTTTTGTATAGTGCCGTGTAGTACCGAGTGGAGTACAGTGCCTGTACTGCCGTGTAGTCCCGAGTGGAGTACAGTGCATGTACTGCCGTGTAGTACCGAGTGGAGTACTGTGTGCATACTGCCGTGGATTACCGAGTGGAGTACAGTGCCTGTACTGCCGTGTAGTACCGATTGGAGTACAGTGCCTGTACTGCCGTGTAGTACCGAGTGGAGAACTGTGTGCATACTGCCGTGTAGTACTGAGTGGAGTACAGTACCTGTACTGCCGTGTAGTACTGAGTGGAGTACAGTGCCTGTACTGCCGTGTAGTACCGAGTGGAGTACAGTGCCTGTACTGCCGTGTAGTAGTGAGTGGAGTACTGTGCCTGTACTGCCGTGTAGTACTGAGTGGAGTACTGTGTGTATAGTGCCGTGTAGTACCGAGTGGAGTACAGTGCCTGTACTGCCGTGTAATACTGAGTGGAGTACAGTGCTTGTACTGCCGTGTAGTACCGAGTGGGGGACTGTGTGTATACTGCCCTGTAGTACTGAGTGGAGTACAGGGCCTGTACTGCCGTGTAGTACCGAGTGGGGGACTGTGTGTATACTGCCGTGTAGTACTGAGTGGAATACTGTGTGTATAGTGCAGTGTAGTGCTGAGTGGAGTACAGTGCCTGTACTGCCGTGTAGTACCGAGTGGAGTACCGTGTGTATAGTGCAGTGTAGTGCTGAGTGGAGTACAGTACCTGTCATGCCGTGTAGTACTGAGTACAGTACAGTGCCTGTACTGCCGTGTAATACCGAGTGGGGGACTGTGTGTATACTGCCGTGTAGTATTGAGTGGAGTACAGTACCTGTACTGCCGAGTAGTCCCGAGTGGAGTACGGTGTGTATAGTGCAGTGTAGTATTGAGTGGAGTATAGTACCTGTACCGCCGTGTAGTACCGAGTGGGGGACTGTGTGTATACTGCCGTGTAGTACTGAGTGGAGTACAGTCCCTGTACTGCCGTGTAGTACCGAGTGGGGGACTGTGTGTATACTGCCGTGTAGTACTGAGTGGAGTACAGTGCCTGTACTGCCGTGTAGTCTCGAGTGGAGTACTGTATGCATACTGCCGTGTAGTACTGATTGGAGTACAGTCCCTGTAATGCGGAGTATTCCCGAGTGTAGTTCAGTATGTATAGTGCAGCGTACTACTGAGTGGAGTACTGTGTGTTAGTGCAGTGTAGTACTGAGTGGAGTACAGTGCCTGTACTGCCGTGTAGTACCGAGTGGGGGACTGTGTGTATACTGCCGTGTAGTACTGAGTGGAGTACAGTGTGTATAGTGCCGTGTAGTACCGAGTAGGGGACTGTGTGCATACTGCCGTGGAGTACAGAGTGGAGTACAGTGCCTGTACTGCCATGTAGTCCCGATTGGAGTACTGTGTGTATACTGCCGTGTAGTACCGAGTGGAGTACAGTGCCTGTACTGCCGTGTAGTACCGAGTGGTGTACTGTGTGCATAGTACCGGGTAGTACCGAGTGGAGTACTGTGTGCATACTGCCGTGTAGTACTGAGTTGAATACAGTGCCTGTACTGCCGTGTAGTACCGAGCGGAGTACTGTGTGTATAGTGCCGTGTAGCACCGAGTGGTGTACAGTGCATGTACTGCCGTGTATTACCCAGTGGAGTACTGTGTGTATAGTGCCGTGTAGTACCGAGTGGAGTACAGTGCCTGTATTGCCGTGTAGTACGCAGTGGTGTACTGTGTGTATAGTGCCGTGTAGTACCGAGTGGAGTTCTGTGTGCATACTGCCGTGTAGTACTGAGTGGAGTACAGTACCTGTACTGCCGTGTAGTACCGAGTGGAGTACTGTGTGTATAGTGCCGTGTAGTACCGAGTGGAGTACAGTGCCTATACTGCCGTGTAGTACTGAGTGAAGTACAGTGCCTGTACTGGCGTGTAGTACTGAGTGGAGTACAGTGCCTGTACTGCCGTGTAGTACTGAGTGGAGTACATTGCCTGTACTGCCGTGTAGTACTGATTGGAGTACAGTGCCTGTACTGCCGTGTAGTACTGAGTGGAGTACAGTGCCTGTACTGCCGTGTAGTACTGAGTGGAGTACAGTGCCTGTACTGCCGTGTAGTACTGAGTGGAGTACAGTGCCTGTACTGCCGTGTAGTACTGAGTGGAGTACATTGCCTGTACTGCCGTGTAGTACTGATTGGAGTACAGTGCCTGTACTGGCGTGTAGTCCCGAGTGGAGTACAGTGCCTGTACTGCCGTGTAGTACTGAGAGGAGTACAGTGCCTTTACTGCCGTGTAGTCCCGAATGGAGTACTTTGTGTATAGTGCCGTGTAGTACCGAAAGGAGTACAGTGCCTGTACTGCCGTGTAGTACTGAGTGGAGTACTGTGTGTATAGTGCCGTGTAGTACCGAGTGGAGTACAGTGCCTGTACTGCCGTGTAGTGCTGAGTGGAGTACAGTGCCTGTACTGCCGTGTAGTCCCGAATGGAGTACTGTGTGTATAGTGCCGTGTAGTACCGAGTGGAGTACAGTGCCTGTACTGCCGTGTAGTACTGAGTGGAGTACAGTGCCTAACCTGCCGTGTAGTCCGGAGTGGAGTACAGTGCCTGTACTGCCGTGTAGTCCCGAGTGGAGTACTCTGTGTATTGTGCCGTGTAGTACCGAGTGGAGTACATTGCCTGTACTGCCGTGTAGTACTAAGTGGAGTACAGTGCCTGTACTGCCGTGTAGTCCCGAGTGGAGTACTGTGTGTATAGTGCAGAGTAGTACTGAGTGGTGTACAGTACCTGTACTGCCGTGTAGTACTGAGTGGAGTACAGTGCCTCTACTGCCGTGTAGTACTGGGTGGAGTACAGTGCCTGTTCTGCCGTATAGTACCGAGTGGGGGACTGTGTGTAAACTGCCGTGTAGTACCGAGTGGAGTACAGTGCCTGTATTGCCGTGTAGTACCGAGTGGAATACTGTGTGTATAGTGCCGTGTAGTACCGAGTGGAGTACTGTGTGCATAATGCCGTGTAGTACTGAGTGGAGTACAGTGCCTGTACTTCCGTGTAGTACCGATTGGAGTACTCTGTGTATAGTGCCGTGTAGTACCGAGTGGAGTACGGTGCATGTACTGCCGTGTAGTACCGAGTGGAGTACTGTGTGTATAGTGCGGTGTAGTACCGTGTGGAGTACAGTGCATGTACTGCCGTGTAGTACCGAGTGGAGTACTGTGTGTATAGTGCCGTGTAGTACCGAGTGGAGTACAGTGCCTGTATTGCCGTGTAGCAAAGAGTGGAGTACTGTGTGTACAGTGCCGTGTAGTACCGAGTGGAGTACTGTGTGCATACTGCCGTGTAGTACTGAGTGGAGTACAGTACCTGTACTGCCGTGTAGTACCGAGTGGAGTACTGTGTGTATAGTGCCGTGTAGTACCGAGTGGAGTACAGTGCCTGCACTGCCGTGTAGGACTGAGTAGAGTACAGTGCCTGTACTGCCCTGTAGTACTGAGTGGAGTACTGTGTGTATAGTGCCGTGTAGTACCGAGTGGAGTACAGTGGGTGTACTGCCGTGTAGTACCGAGTGGAGTACTGTGTGTATAGTGCCGTGTAGTACCGAGTGGAGTACAGTGCCTGTACTGCCGTGTAGTACTGAGTGGAGTACAGTGCCTGTACTGCCGTGTAGTCCCGAGTGGAGTACAGTGCCTGTACTGCCGTGTAGTTCTGATTGGAGTACAGTGCCTGTACTGCCGTGTAGTAGCGAGTGGAGTACAGTGCCTTTACTGATGTGTAGTACTGAGTGGGGTACAGTGCCTGTACTGCCGTGTAGTACTGAGTGGAATACTGTGTGTATAGTGCAGTGTAGTACTGAGTGGAGTACAGTGCATGTACTGCCGTGTAGTCCCGAGTGGAGCACTGTGTGTATAGTGCAGTGTAGTGCTGAGTGGAGTACAGTGCCTGTACTGCCGTGTAGTACCGAGTGGAGTACAGTATGTATAGTGCCGAGTAGTACCGAGTGGAGTACAGTGCCTGTACTGCCGTGTAGTACTGAGTGGAGTACATTGCCTGTACTGCCGTGTAGTACCGAGTGGGGGAATATGTGTATACTGCCGTGTAGTACTGAGTATAGTACAGTGCCTGTACTGCCGTGTAGTACCGAGTGGAGTACTGTGTGCATACTGCCGTGTAGTACTGAGTGGAGTACAGTTCCTGTACTGCCGTGTAGTACCGAGTGGGGGACTAAGTGTATACTGCCGTGTAGTACTGAGTGGAGTACAGTGCCTGTACTGTCGTGTAGTACCGAGTGGGGGACGGTGTGTATGCTGCCGTGTAGTACTGAGTGGAGTACAGTGCCTGTACTGCCGTGTAGAACCGAGTGGGGGACTGTGTGTATACTGCCGTGTAGTACTGAGGGGAGTACTGTGTGTATAGTGCAGTGTAGTGCTGAGTGGAGTACAGTGCCTGTACTGCCGTGTAGTACCGAGTGGAGTACTGTGTGTATAGTGCAGTGTAGTGCTGAGTGAGTACAGTACCTGTACTGCCGTGTAGTATTGAGTACAGTACAGTGCCTGTACTGCCGTGTAGTACCGAGTGGGGGACTGTGTGTATACTACCGTGTAGTACTGAGTGGAGTACAGTGCCTGTACTGCCGTAGTACTACGGCACTCGTAGTAGTACCGGCAGTAGTACCGAGTTTAGTACAGTGCATGTACTGCCGTGTATTACCGAGTGGAGTACTGTGTGTATAGTGCGGTGTAGTACCGAGTGGAGTACAGTGCATGTACTGCCTTGTAGTACCGAGTGGAGTACTGTGTGTATAGTGCCGTGAAGTACCGAGTGGAGTACTGTGCCTGTATTGCCGTGTAGTACCGAGTGGAGTAGTGTGTGTATAGTGCCGTGTAGTACCGATTGGAGTACTGTGTGCATACTGCCGTGTAGTACTGAGTGGAGTACATTACCTGTACTGCCGTGTAGTACCGAGTGGAGTACTGTGTGTATAGTGCCGTGTAGTACCGAGTGGAGTACAGTGCCTGTACTGCCGTGTAGTACTGAGTGGAGTAGAATGCTTGTACTGCCGTGTAGTACCGAGTGGAGTACAGTGGGTGTACTGCCGTGTAGTACTGAGTGGAGTAAAGTGCCTGTACTGCCCTGTAGTACTGAGTGGAGTACAGTGCCTGTACTGTCGTGTAGTCCCGAGTGGAGTAGAGTGCCTGTACTGCCGTGTAGTACTGAGTGGAGTACTTTTTGTATAGTGCCGTGTAGTACCGAGTGGAGTACAGTGCCTGTACTGCCGTGTAGTCCCGAGTGGAGTACAGTGCATGTACTGCCGTGTAGTACCGAGTGGAGTACTGTGTGCATACTGCCGTGGATTAGCGAGTGGAGTACAGTGCCTCTACTGCCGTGTAGTACCGATTGGAGTACAGTGCCTGTACTGCCGTGTAGTACCGAGTGGAGTACTGTGTGCATACTGCCGTGTAGTACTGAGTGGAGTACAGTACCTGTACTGCCGTGTAGGACCCAGTGGAGTACTGTGTGTATAGTGCCGTGTAGTACCGAGTGGAGTACAGTGCCTGTACTGCCGTGTAGTACTGAGTGGAGTACAGTGCCTGTACTGCCGTGTAGTCCCGAGTGGAGTACAGTGCCTGTACTGCCGTGTAGTAGTGAGTGGAGTACTGTGCCTGTACTGCCGTGTAGTACTGAGTGGAGTACTGTGTGTATAGTGGCGTGTAGTACCGAGTGGAGTACAGTGCCTGTACTGCCGTGTAGTACCGAGTGGGGGACTGTGTGTATACTGCCGTGTAGTACTGAGTGGAGTACAGTGCCTGTACTGCCGTCTAGTACTGAGTGGAGTACAGTGCCTGTACTGCCGTGTAGTCCCGAGTGGAGTACAATGCCTGTACTGCCGTGTAGTACCGAGTGGAGTACTGTGTGTATAGTGCCGTGTAGTACCGAGTGGAGTACTGTGCCTGTACTGCCGTGTAGTACCGAGTGGAGTACTGTGTGTATAGTGCCGTGTAGTCCCGAGTGGAGTACAGTGCTTGTTCTGCCGTGTAGTACCGAGTGGAGTACAGTGCCTGTACTGCCGTGTAGTACCGAGTGGAGTACATTGCTTGTACTGCCGTGTAGTACTGAGTGAAGTACAGTGCCTGTACTGCCGTGTAGTGCCGAGTGGAGTACTGTGTGTATAGTGCAGTGTAGTACTGAGTGGAGTACAGAGCATGTACTGCCGTGTAGTACCGTGTGGAGTACAGTGCCTGTACTGCCGTGTAGTCCCGTGTGGAGTACTGTGTGCATACTGCCGTGTAGTACTGAGTGGAGTACAGTGCCTGTACTGCCGTGTAGTACCGAGTGGAGTACAGTGCCTGTACTGCCGTGTAGTCCCGAGTGGAGTACTGTGTGTATAGTGCAGTGTAGTACTGAGTGGAGTACTGTGTGTATAGTACCGTGTAGTACTGTGTGGAGTACAGTGCCTGTACTGCCGTGTAGTACCGATTGGAGTACTGTGTGCATGCTGCCGTCTAGTACTGAGTGGAGTACAGTGCCTGTACTGCCGTGTAGTACTGGGTGGAGTACAGTGCCTGTACTGCCGTGTAGTACCGAGTGGTGTACTGTGTGTATAGTGCCGTGTGGTACCGAGTGGAGTACCATGCCTGTACTGCCGTGTAGTACCGAGTGGAGTACTGTGTGTATAGTGCCGTGTAGTACCGAGTGGAGTACAGTGCCTGTACTGCGTGTAGTACCGAGTGGAGTACAGTGACTGCACTGCGTGTAGTACCGAGTGGAGTACAGTGTGTATAGTGCCGTCTAGTACCGAGTGGAGTACAGTGTGTATAGTGCCGTGTAGTACTGAGTGGAGTACAGTGCCTGTACTGCCGTGTAGTACCGAGTGGAGTACAGTGCCTGTACTGGCGTGTAGTACTGAGTGGAGTAGAGTGCCTGTACTGCCGTGTAGTACCGAGTGGAGTACTGTGTGTATACTGCCGTGTAGTACTGAGTGGAGTACAGTGTGTATAGTGCCGTGTAGTACCGAGTAGGGGACTGTGTGCATACTGCCGTGGAGTACAGAGTGGAGTACAATGCCTGTACTGCCATGTAGTCCCGATTGGAGTACTGTGTGTATACTGCCGTGTAGTACCGAGTGGAGTACAGTGCCTGTACTGCCGTGTAGTACCGAGTGGTGTACTGTGTGCATAGTACCGGGTAGTACCGAGTGGAGTACTGTGTGCATACTGCCGTGTAGTACTGAGTTGAATACAGTGCCTGTACTGCCGTGTAGTACCGAGTGGAGTACTGTGTGTATAGTGCCGTGTAGTACCGAGTGGAGTACAGTGCATGTACTGCCGTGTATTACCGAGTGGAGTACTGTGTGTATAGTGCCGTGTAGTACCGAGTGGAGTACAGTGCCTGTATTGCCGTGTAGTACCCAGTGGTGTACTGTGTGTATAGTGCCGTGTAGTACCGAGTGGAGTTCTGTGTGCATACTGCCGTGTAGTACTGAGTGGAGTACAGTACCTGTACTGCCGTGTAGTACCGAGTGGAGTACTGTGTGTATAGTGCCGTGTAGTACCGAGTGGAGTACAGTGCCTATACTGCCGTGTAGTACTGAGTGAAGTACAGTGCCTGTACTGGCGTGTAGTACTGAGTGGAGTACAGTGCCTGTACTGCCGTGTAGTACTGAGTGGAGTACATTGCCTGTACTGCCGTGTAGTACTGATTGGAGTACAGTGCCTGTACTGCCGTGTAGTACTGAGTGGAGTACAGTGCCTGTACTGCCGTGTAGTACTGAGTGGAGTACAGTGCCTGTACTGCCGTGTAGTACTGAGTGGAGTACAGTGCCTGTACTGCCGTGTAGTACTGAGTGGAGTACATTGCCTGTACTGCCGTGTAGTACTGATTGGAGTACAGTGCCTGTACTGGCGTGTAGTCCCGAGTGGAGTACAGTGCCTGTACTGCCGTGTAGTACTGAGTGGAGTACAGTGCCTGTACTGCCGTGTAGTACTGAGTGGAGTACTGTGTGTATAGTGCCGTGTAGTACCGAGTGGAGTACAGTGCCTGTACTGCCGTGTAGTGCTGAGTGGAGTACAGTGCCTGTACTGCCGTGTAGTCCCGAATGGATTACTGTGTGTATAGTGCCGTGTAGTACCGAGTGGAGTACAGTGCCTGTACTGCCGTGTAGTACTGAGTGGAGTACAGTGCCTAACCTGCCGTGTAGTCCGGAGTGGAGTACAGTGCCTGTACTGCCGTGTAGTCCCGAGTGGAGTACTCTGTGTATAGTGCCGTGTAGTACCGAGTGGAGTACATTGCCTGTACTGCCGTGTAGTACTAAGTGGAGTACAGTGCCTGTACTGCCGTGTAGTCCCGAGTGGAGTACTGTGTGTATAGTGCAGAGTAGTACTGAGTGGTGTACAGTACCTGTACTGCCGTGTAGTACTGAGTGGAGTACAGTGCCTCTACTGCCGTGTAGTACTGGGTGGAGTACAGTGCCTGTTCTGCCGTATAGTACCGAGTGGGGGACTGTGTGTAAACTGCCGTGTAGTACCGAGTGGAGTACAGTGCCTGTATTGCCGTGTAGTACCGAGTGGAATACTGTGTGTATAGTGCCGTGTAGTACCGAGTGGAGTACTGTGTGCATAATTCCGTGTAGTACTGAGTGGAGTACAGTGCCTGTACTTCCGTGTAGTACCGATTGGAGTACTCTGTGTATAGTGCCGTGTAGTACCGAGTGGAGTACGGTGCATGTACTGCCGTGTAGTACCGAGTGGAGTACTGTGTGTATAGTGCGGTGTAGTACCGTGTGGAGTACAGTGCATGTACTGCCGTGTAGTACCGAGTGGAGTACTGTGTGTATAGTGCCGTGTAGTACCGAGTGGAGTACAGTGCCTGTATTGCCGTGTAGCAAAGAGTGGAGTACTGTGTGTACAGTGCCGTGTAGTACCGAGTGGAGTACTGTGTGCATACTGCCGTGTAGTACTGAGTGGAGTACAGTACCTGTACTGCCGTGTAGTACCGAGTGGAGTACTGTGTGTATAGTGCCGTGTAGTACCGAGTGGAGTACAGTGCCTGCACTGCCGTGTAGGACTGAGTAGAGTACAGTGCCTGTACTGCCCTGTAGTACTGAGTGGAGTACTGTGTGTATAGTGCCGTGTAGTACCGAGTGGAGTACAGTGCCTGTACTGCCGTGTAGTACCGAGTGGAGTACTGTGTGTATAGTGCCGTGTAGTACCGAGTGGAGTACAGTGCCTGTACTGCCGTGTAGTACTGAGTGGAGTACAGTGCCTGTACTGCCGTGTAGTCCCGAGTGGAGTACAGTGCCTGTACTGCCGTGTAGTTCTGATTGGAGTACAGTGCCTGTACTGCCGTGTAGTAGCGAGTGGAGTACAGTGCCTTTACTGATGTGTAGTACTGAGTGGGGTACAGTGCCTGTACTGCCGTGTAGTACCGAGTGGAATACTGTGTGTATAGTGCAGTGTAGTACTGAGTGGAGTACAGTGCATGTACTGCCGTGTAGTCCCGAATGGAGCACTGTGTGTATAGTGCAGTGTAGTGCTGAGTGGAGTACAGTGCCTGTACTGCCGTGTAGTACCGAGTGGAGTACAGTGTGTATAGTGCCGAGTAGTACCGAGTGGAGTACAGTGCCTGTACTGCCGTGTAGTACTGAGTGGAGTACATTGCCTGTACTGCCGTGTAGTACCGAGTGGGGGAATGTGTGTATACTGCCGTGTAGTACTGAGTACAGTACAGTGCCTGTACTGCCGTGTAGTACCGAGTGGAGTACTGTGTGCATACTGCCGTGTAGTACTGAGTGGAGTACAGTTCCTGTACTGCCGTGTAGTACCGAGTGGGGGACTAAGTGTATACTGCCGTGTAGTACTGAGTGGAGTACAGTGCCTGTACTGTCGTGTAGTACCGAGTGGGGGACGGTGTGTATACTGCCGTGTAGTACTGAGTGGAGTACAGTGCCTGTACTGCCGTGTAGAACCGAGTGGGGGACTGTGTGTATACTGCCGTGTAGTACTGAGGGGAGTACTGTGTGTATAGTGCAGTGTAGTGCTGAGTGGAGTACAGTGCCTGTACTGCCGTGTAGTACCGAGTGGGGGACTGTGTGTATACTGCCGTGTAATACTGAGTGGAGTACAGTGTGTATAGTGCCGTGTAGTACCGAGTAGGGGACTGTGTGCATACTGCCGTGGAGTACAGAGTGGAGTACAGTGCCTGTACTGCCGTGTAGTACCGAGTGGAGTACAGTGTGTATAGTGCGTGTAGTACTGAGTGGAGTACAGTGCCTGTACAGCCGTGTAGCACTGAGTGAGGTACAGTGCCTGTACTGCCGTGTAGTACCGAGTGGGTGACTGTGTGTATACTGCCGTGTAGTACTGAGTATAGTACAGTGCCTGTACTGCCGTGTAGTACCGAGTGGAGTACTGTGTGCATACTGCCGTGTAGTACTGAGTGAGTACAGTACCTGTACTGCCGAGTAGTACCGAGTGGGGGACTCTATGTATACTGCCGTGTAGTACTGAGTGGAGTACAGTGCCTGTGCTGCCGTGTAGTACCGATTGGGGGACTGTGTGTATTCTGCCGTGTACTACTGAGTGGAGTACAGTGCCTGTACTGCCGTGTAGTACAGAGTGGGGGACTGTGTGTATACTGCCGTGTAGTACTGAGTGGAGTACAGTGTGTATAGTGCAGTGTAGTGCTGAGTCGAGTACAGTGCCTGTACTGCCGTGTAGTACCGAGTGGATTACTGTGTGTATAGTGCAGTGTAGTGCTGAGTGGAGTACAGTACCTGTACTGCCGTGTAGTACTGAGTATAGTACAGTGCCTGTACTGCCGTGTAGTACCGAGTGGGGGACTGTGTGTATACTGCCGTGTAGTACTGAGTGGAGTACAGTGCCTGTACTGCCGTGTAGTCCCGAGTGGAGTGCTGTGTGCATACTGCAGTGTAGTGCTGAGTGGAGTACAGTACCTGTACTGCCGTGTAGTACTGAGTATAGTACAGTGCCTGTACTGCCGTGTAGTACCGAGTGGGGGACTGTGTGTATACTGCCGTGTAGTACTGAGTGGAGTACAGTGCCTGTACTGCCATGTAGTACCGAGTGGGGGTTTGTGTGCATACTGCCGTGTAGTACTGAGTGGAGTACAGTGTGTATAGTGCAGTGTAGTACTGAGTGGAGTACAGTGCCTGTACTGCCGTGTAGTACCGAGTGGGGGTTTGTGAGCATACTGCCGTGTAGTACTGAGTGGAGTACTGTGTGTATACTGCTGTGTAGTACTGAGTGGAGTACAGTGTGTATAGTGCCGTGTAGTACCGAGTGGGGGTTTGTGTGCATACTGCCGTGTAGTACTGAGTGGAGTACAGTGCCTGTACTGCCATGTTGTCCCGATTGGAGTACTGTGTGTATACTGCCGTGTAGTACCGAGTGGAGTACAGTGCCTGTACTGCCATGTAGTACCGAGTGGAGTACTGTGTGTATAGTGCCGTGTAGTACCGAGTGGAGTACTGTGTGCATACTGCCGTGTAGTACTGAGTGGAGTACAGTGCCTGTACTGCCGTGTAGTACCGAGTGGAGTACTGTGTGTATAGTGCCGTGTAGTACCGAGTTTAGTACAGTGCATGTACTGCCGTGTATTACCGAGTGGAGTACTGTGTGTATAGTGCGGTGTAGTACCGAGTGGAGTACAGTGCATGTACTGCCTTGTAGTACCGAGTGGAGTACTGTGTGTATAGTGCAGTGAAGTACCGAGTGTAGTACAGTGCCTGTATTGCCGTGTAGTACCGAGTGGAGTAGTGTGTGTATAGTGCCGTGTAGTACCGATTGGAGTACTGTGTGCATACTGCCGTGTAGTACTGAGTGGAGTACATTACCTGTACTGCCGTGTAGTACCGAGTGGAGTACTGTGTGTATAGTGCCGTGTAGTACCGAGTGGAGTACAGTGCCTGTACTGCCGTGTAGTACTGAGTGGAGTAGAATGCTTGTACTGCCGTGTAGTCCCGAGTGGAGTACAGTGCCTGTACTGCCGTGTAGTAGTGAGTGGAGTACTGTGCCTGTACTGCCGTGTAGTACTGAGTGGAGTACTGTGTGTATAGTGCCGTGTAGTACCGAGTGGAGTACAGTGGGTGTACTGCCGTGTAGTACTGAGTGGAGTACAGTGCCTGTACTGCCCTGTAGTACTGAGTGGAGTACAGTGCCTGTACTGTCGTGTAGTCCCGAGTGGAGTAGAGTGCCTGTACTGCCGTGTAGTACTGAGTGGAGTACTTTTTGTATAGTGCCGTGTAGTACCGAGTGGAGTACAGTGCCTGTACTGCCGTGTAGTCCCGAGTGGAGTACAGTGCATGTACTGCCGTGTAGTACCGAGTGGAGTACTGTGTGCATACTGCCGTGGATTACCGAGTGGAGTACAGTGCCTGTACTGCCGTGTAGTACCGATTGGAGTACAGTGCCTGTACTGCCGTGTAGTACCGAGTGGAGTACTGTGTGCATACTGCCGTGTAGTACTGAGTGGAGTACAGTACCTGTACTGCCGTGTAGTACTGAGTGGAGTACAGTGCCTGTACTGCCGTGTAGTACCGAGTGGAGTACAGTGCCTGTACTGCCGTGTAGTAGTGAGTGGAGTACTGTGCCTGTACTGCCGTGTAGTACTGAGTGGAGTACTGTGTGTATAGTGCCGTGTAGTACCGAGTGGAGTACAGTGCCTGTACTGCCGTGTAATACTGAGTGGAGTACAGTGCTTGTACTGCCGTGTAGTACCGAGTGGGGGACTGTGTGTATACTGCCGTGTAGTACTGAGTGGAGTACAGTGCCTGTACTGCCGTGTAGTACCGAGTGGGGGACTGTGTGTATACTGCCGTGTAGTACTGAGTGGAATACTGTGTGTATAGTGCAGTGTAGTGCTGAGTGGAGTACAGTGCCTGTACTGCCGTGTAGTACCGAGTGGAGTACCGTGTGTATAGTGCAGTGTAGTGCTGAGTGGAGTACAGTACCTGTCATGCCGTGTAGTACTGAGTACAGTACAGTGCCTGTACTGCCGTGTAATACCGAGTGGGGGACTGTGTGTATACTGCCGTGTAGTATTGAGTGGAGTACAGTACCTGTACTGCCGAGTGGTCCCGAGTGGAGTACGGTGTGTATAGTGCAGTGTAGTATTGAGTGGAGTATAGTACCTGTACCGCCGTGTAGTACCGAGTGGGGGACTGTGTGTATACTGCCGTGTAGTACTGAGTGGAGTACAGTCCCTGTACTGCCGTGTAGTACCGAGTGGGGGACTGTGTGTATACTGCCGTGTAGTACTGAGTGGAGTACAGTGCCTGTACTGCCGTGTAGTCTCGAGTGGAGTACTGTGTGCATACTGCCGTGTAGTACTGATTGGAGTACAGTCCCTGTACTGCGGAGTATTCCCTAGTGGAGTTCAGTATGTATAGTGCAGCGTACTACTGAGTGGAGTACTGTGTGTATAGTGCAGTGTAGTACTGAGTGGAGTACAGTGCCTGTACTGCCGTGTAGTACCGAGTCTGGGACTGTGTGTATACTGCCGTGTAGTACTGAGTGGAGTACAGTGTGTATAGTGCCGTGTAGTACCGAGTAGGGGACTGTGTGCATACTGCCGTGGAGTACAGAGTGGAGTACAGTGCCTGTACTGCCATGTAGTCCTGATTGGAGTACTGTGTGTATACTGCCGTGTAGTACCGAGTGGTGTACTGTGTGCATAGTACCGGGTAGTACCGAGTGGAGTACTGTGTGCACACTGCCGTGTAGTACTGAGTTGAATACAGTGCCTGTACTGCCGTGTAGTACCGAGTGGAGTACTGTGTGTATAGTGCCGTGTAGTACCGAGTGGAGTACAGTGCATGTACTGCCGTGTATTACCGAGTGGAGTACTGTGTGTATAGTGCCGTGTAGTACCGAGTGGAGTACAGTGCCTGTATTGCCGTGTAGTACCCAGTGGTGTACTGTGTGTATAGTGCCGTGTAGTACCGAGTGGAGTTCTGTGTGCATACTGCCGTGTAGTACTGAGTGGAGTACAGTACCTGTACTGCCGTGTAGTACCGAGTGGAGTACTGTGTGTATAGTGCCGTGTAGTACCGAGTGGAGTACAGTGCCTATACTGCCGTGTAGTACTGAGTGAAGTACAGTGCCTGTACTGGCGTGTAGTACTGAGTGGAGTACAGTGCCTGTACTGCCGTGTAGTACTGTGTGGAGTACATTGCCTGTACTGCCGTGTAGTACTGATTGGAGTACAGTGCCTGTACTGCCGTGTAGTACTGAGTGGAGTACAGTGCCTGTACTGCCGTGTAGTACTGAGTGGAGTACAGTGCCTGTACTGCCGTGTAGTACTGAGTGGAGTACAGTGCCTGTACTGCCGTGTAGTACTGAGTGGAGTACATTGCCTGTACTGCCGTGTAGTACTGATTGGAGTACAGTGCCTGTACTGGCGTGTAGTCCCGAGTGGAGTACAGTGCCTGTACTGCTGTGTAGTACTGAGAGGAGTACAGTGCCTTTACTGCCGTGTAGTCCCGAATGGAGTACTTTGTGTATAGTGCCGTGTAGTACCGAAAGGAGTACAGTGCCTGTACTGCCGTGTAGTACTGAGTGGAGTACTGTGTGTATAGTGCCGTGTAGTACCGAGTGGAGTACAGTGCCTGTACTGCCGTGTAGTGCTGAGTGGAGTACAGTGCCTGTACTGCCGTGTAGTCCCGAGTGGAGTACAGTGCCTGTACTGCCGTGTAGTTCTGATTGGAGTACAGTGCCTGTACTGCCGTGTAGTAGCGAGTGGAGTACAGTGCCTTTACTGATGTGTAGTACTGAGTGGGGTACAGTGCCTGTACTGCCGTGTAGTACCGAGTGGAATACTGTGTGTATAGTGCAGTGTAGTACTGAGTGGAGTACAGTGCATGTACTGCCGTGTAGTCCCGAGTGGAGCACTGTGTGTATAGTGCAGTGTAGTGCTGAGTGGAGTACAGTGCCTGTACTGCCGTGTAGTACCGAGTGGAATACAGTGTGTATAGTGCCGAGTAGTACCGAGTGGAGTACAGTGCCTGTACTGCCGTGTAGTACTGAGTGGAGTACATTGCCTGTACTGCCGTGTAGTACCGAGTGGGGGAATGTGTGTATACTGCCGTGTAGTACTGAGTACAGTACAGTGCCTGTACTGCCGTGTAGTACCGAGTGGAGTACTGTGTGCATACTGCCGTGTAGTACTGAGTGGAGTACAGTTCCTGTACTGCCGTGTAGTACCGAGTGGGGGACTAAGTGTATACTGCCGTGTAGTACTGAGTGGAGTACAGTGCCTGTACTGTCGTGTAGTACCGAGTGGGGGACGGTGTGTATACTGCCGTGTAGTACTGAGTGGAGTACAGTGCCTGTACTGCCGTGTAGAACCGAGTGGGGGACTGTGTGTATACTGCCGTGTAGTACTGAGGGGAGTACTGTGTGTATAGTGCAGTGTAGTGCTGAGTGGAGTACAGTGCCTGTACTGCCGTGTAGTACCGAGTGGGGGACTGTGTGTATACTGCCGTGTAATACTGAGTGGAGTACAGTGTGTATAGTGCCGTGTAGTACCGAGTAGGGGACTGTGTGCATACTGCCGTGGAGTACAGAGTGGAGTACAGTGCCTGTACTGCCGTGTAGTACCGAGTGGAGTACAGTGTGTATAGTGCCGTGTAGTACTGAGTGGAGTACAGTGCCTGTACAGCCGTGTAGCACTGAGTGAGGTACAGTGCCTGTACTGCCGTGTAGTACCGAGTGGGTGACTGTGTGTATACTGCCGTGTAGTACTGAGTATAGTACAGTGCCTGTACTGCCGTGTAGTACCGAGTGGAGTACTGTGTGCATACTGCCGTGTAGTACTGAGTGAGTACAGTACCTGTACTGCCGTGTAGTACCGAGTGGGGGACTCTATGTATACTGCCGTGTAGTACTGAGTGGAGTACAGTGCCTGTGCTGCCGTGTAGTACCGATTGGGGGACTGTGTGTATTCTGCCGTGTACTCTGAGTGGAGTACAGTGCCTGTACTGCCGTGTAGTACAGAGTGGGGGACTGTGTGTATACTGCCGTGTAGTACTGAGTGGAGTACAGTGTGTATAGTGCAGTGTAGTGCTGAGTCGAGTACAGTGCCTGTACTGCCGTGTAGTACCGAGTGGATTACTGTGTGTATAGTGCAGTGTAGTGCTGAGTGGAGTACAGTACCTGTACTGCCGTGTAGTACTGAGTATAGTACAGTGCCTGTACTGCCGTGTAGTACCGAGTGGGGGACTGTGTGTATACTGCCGTGTAGTACTGAGTGGAGTACAGTGCCTGTACTGCCGTGTAGTCCCGAGTGGAGTGCTGTGTGCATACTGCAGTGTAGTGCTGAGTGGAGTACAGTACCTGTACTGCCGTGTAGTACTGAGTATAGTACAGTGCCTGTACTGCCGTGTAGTACCGAGTGGGGGACTGTGTGTATACTGCCGTGTAGTACTGAGTGGAGTACAGTGCCTGTACTGCGATGTAGTACCGAGTGGGGGTTTGTGTGCATACTGCCGTGTAGTACTGAGTGGAGTACAGTGTGTATAGTGCAGTGTAGTACTGAGTGGAGTACAGTGCCTGTACTGCCGTGTAGTACCGAGTGGGGGTTTGTGAGCATACTGCCGTGTAGTACTGAGTGGAGTACTGTGTGTATACTGCTGTGTAGTACTGAGTGGAGTACAGTGTGTATAGTGCCGTGTAGTACCGAGTGGGGGTTTGTGTGCATACTGCCGTGTAGTACTGAGTGGAGTACAGTGCCTGTACTGCCATGTAGTACCGAGTGGAGTACTGTGTGTATAGTGCCGTGTAGTACCGAGTGGAGTACTGTGTGCATACTGCCGTGTAGTACTGAGTGGAGTACAGTGCCTGTACTGCCGTGTAGTACCGAGTGGAGTACTGTGTGTATAGTGCCGTGTAGTACCGAGTTTAGTACAGTGCATGTACTGCCGTGTATTACCGAGTGGAGTGCTGTGTGTATAGTGCGGTGTAGTACCGAGTGGAGTACAGTGCATGTACTGCCTTGTAGTACCGAGTGGAGTACTGTGTGTATAGTGCAGTGAAGTACCGAGTGTAGTACAGTGCCTGTATTGCCGTGTAGTACCGAGTGGAGTAGTGTGTGTAAAGTGCCGTGTAGTACCGATTGGAGTACTGTGTGCATACTGCCGTGTAGTACTGAGTGGAGTACATTACCTGTACTGCCGTGTAGTACCGAGTGGAGTACTGTGTGTATAGTGCCGTGTAGTACCGAGTGGAGTACAGTGCCTGTACTGCCGTGTAGTACTGAGTGGAGTAGAATGCTTGTACTGCCGTGTAGTCCCGAGTGGAGTACAGTGCCTGTACTGCCGTGTAGTAGTGAGTGGAGTACTGTGCCTGTACTGCCGTGTAGTACTGAGTGGAGTACTGTGTGTATAGTGCCGTGTAGTACCGAGTGGAGTACAGTGGGTGTACTGCCGTGTAGTACTGAGTGGAGTACAGTGCCTGTACTGCCCTGTAGTACTGAGTGGAGTACAGTGCCTGTACTGTCGTGTAGTCCCGAGTGGAGTAGAGTGCCTGTACTGCCGTGTAGTACTGAGTGGAGTACTTTTTGTATAGTGCCGTGTAGTACCGAGTGGAGTACAGTGCCTGTACTGCCGTGTAGTCCCGAGTGGAGTACAGTGCATGTACTGCCGTGTAGTACCGAGTGGAGTACTGTGTGCATACTGCCGTGGATTACCGAGTGGAGTACAGTGCCTGTACTGCCGTGTAGTACCGATTGGAGTACAGTGCCTGTACTGCCGTGTAGTACCGAGTGCTTACTGTGTGCATACTGCCGTGTAGTACTGAGTGGAGTACAGTACCTGTACTGCCGTGTAGTACTGAGTGGAGTACAGTGCCTGTACTGCCGTGTAGTACCGAGTGGAGTACAGTGCCTGTACTGCCGTGTAGTAGTGAGTGGAGTACTGTGCCTGTACTGCCGTGTAGTACTGAGTGGAGTACTGTGTGTATAGTGCCGTGTAGTACCGAGTGGAGTACAGTGCCTGTACTGCCGTGTAATACTGAGTGGAGTACAGTGCTTGTACTGCCGTGTAGTACCGAGTGGGGGACTGTGTGTATACTGCCGTGTAGTACTGAGTGGAGTACAGTGCCTGTACTGCCGTGTAGTACCGAGTGGGGGACTGTGTGTATACTGCCGTGTAGTACTGAGTGGAATACTGTGTGTATAGTGCAGTGTAGTGCTGAGTGGAGTACAGTGCCTGTACTGCCGTGTAGTACCGAGTGGAGTACCGTGTGTATAGTGCAGTGTAGTGCTGAGTGGAGTACAGTACCTGTCATGCCGTGTAGTACTGAGTACAGTACAGTGCCTGTACTGCCGTGTAATACCGAGTGGGGGACTGTGTGTATACTGCCGTGTAGTATTGAGTGGAGTACAGTACCTGTACTGCCGAGTAGTCCCGAGTGGAGTACGGTGTGTATAGTGCAGTGTAGTATTGAGTGGAGTATAGTACCTGTACCGCCGTGTAGTACCGAGTGGGGGACTGTGTGTATAGTGCCGTGTAGTACCGAGTGGAGTACAGTGCCTGTATTGCCGTGTAGTCTCGAGTGGAGTACTGTGTGCATACTGCCGTGTAGTACTGATTGGAGTACAGTCCCTGTACTGCGGAGTATTCCCTAGTGGAGTTCAGTATGTATAGTGCAGCGTACTACTGAGTGGAGTACTGTGTGTATAGTGCAGTGTAGTACTGAGTGGAGTACAGTGCCTGTACTGCCGTGTAGTACCGAGTGTGGGACTGTGTGTATACTGCCGTGTAGTACTGAGTGGAGTACAGTGTGTATAGTGCCGTGTAGTACCGAGTAGGGGACTGTGTGCATACTGCCGTGGAGTACAGAGTGGAGTACAGTGCCTGTACTGCCATGTAGTCCTGATTGGAGTACTGTGTGTATACTGCCGTGTAGTACCGAGTGGTGTACTGTGTGCATAGTACCGGGTAGTACCGAGTGGAGTACTGTGTGCACACTGCCGTGTAGTACTGAGTTGAATACAGTGCCTGTACTGCCGTGTAGTACCGAGTGGAGTACTGTGTGTATAGTGCCGTGTAGTACCGAGTGGAGTACAGTGCATGTACTGCCGTGTATTACCGAGTGGAGTACTGTGTGTATAGTGCCGTGTAGTACCGAGTTGAGTACAGTGCCTGTATTGCCGTGTAGTACCCAGTGGTGTACTGTGTGTATAGTGCCGTGTAGTACCGAGTGGAGTTCTGTGTGCATACTGCCGTGTAGTACTGAGTGGAGTACAGTACCTGTACTGCCGTGTAGTACCGAGTGGAGTACTGTGTGTATAGTGCCGTGTAGTACCGAGTGGAGTACAGTGCCTATACTGCCGTGTAGTACTGAGTGAAGTACAGTGCCTGTACTGGCGTGTAGTACTGAGTGGAGTACAGTGCCTGTACTGCCGTGTAGTACTGAGTGGAGTACAGTGCCTAACCTGCCGTGTAGTCCGGAGTGGAGTACAGTGCCTGTACTGCCGTGTAGTCCCGAGTGGAGTACTCTGTGTATAGTGCCGTGTAGTACCGAGTGGAGTACATTGCCTGTACTGCCGTGTAGTACTAAGTGGAGTACAGTGCCTGTACTGCCGTGTAGTCCCGAGTGGAGTACTGTGTGTATAGTGCAGAGTAGTACTGAGTGGTGTACAGTACCTGTACTGCCGTGTAGTACTGAGTGGAGTACAGTGCCTCTACTGCCGTGTAGTACTGGGTGGAGTACAGTGCCTGTTCTGCCGTATAGTACCGAGTGGGGGACTGTGTGTAAACTGCCGTGTAGTACCGAGTGGAGTACAGTGCCTGTATTTCCGTGTAGTACCGAGTGGAATACTGTGTGTATAGTGCCGTGTAGTACCGAGTGGAGTACTGTGTGCATAATGCCGTGTAGTGCTGAGTGGAGTACAGTGCCTGTACTTCCGTGTAGTACCGATTGGAGTACTCTGTGTATAGTGCCGTGTAGTACCGAGTGGAGTACGGTGCATGTACTGCCGTGTAGTACCGAGTGGAGTACTGTGTGTATAGTGCGGTGTAGTACCGTGTGGAGTACAGTGCATGTACTGCCGTGTAGTACCGAGTGGAGTACTGTGTGTATAGTGCCGTGTAGTACCGAGTTTAGTACAGTGCCTGTATTGCCGTGTAGCAAAGAGTGGAGTACTGTGTGTACAGTGCCGTGTAGTACCGAGTGGAGTACTGTGTGCATACTGCCGTGTAGTACTGAGTGGAGTACAGTACCTGTACTGCCGTGTAGTACCGAGTGGAGTACTGTGTGTATAGTGCCGTGTAGTACCGAGTGGAGTACAGTGCCTGCACTGCCGTGTAGGACTGAGTAGAATACAGTGCCTGTACTGCCCTGTAGTACTGAGTGGAGTACTGTGTGTATAGTGCCGTGTAGTACCGAGTGGAGTACAGTGCCTGTACTGCCGTGTAGTACCGAGTGGAGTACTGTGTGTATAGTGCCGTGTAGTACCGAGTGGAGTACAGTGCCTGTACTGCCGTGTAGTACTGAGTGGAGTACATTGCCTGTACTGCCGTGTAGTCCCGAGTGGAGTACAGTGCCTGTACTGCCGTGTAGTTCTGATTGGAGTACAGTGCCTGTACTGCCGTGTAGTAGCGAGTGGAGTACAGTGCCTTTACTGATGTGTAGTACTGAGTGGGGTACAGTGCCTGTACTGCCGTGTAGTACCGAGTGGAATACTGTGTGTATAGTGCAGTGTAGTACTGAGTGGAGTACAGTGCATGTACTGCCGTGTAGTCCCGAGTGGAGCACTGTGTGTATAGTGCAGTGTAGTGCTGAGTGGAGTACAGTGCCTGTACTGCCGTGTAGTACCGAGTGGAGTACAGTGTGTACAGTGCCGAGTAGTACCGAGTGGAGTACAGTGCCTGTACTGCCGTGTAGTACTGAGTGGAGTACATTGCCTGTACTGCCGTGTAGTACCGAGTGGGGGAATGTGTGTATACTGCCGTTTAGTACTGAGTATAGTACAGTGCCTGTACTGCCGTGTAGTACCGAGTGGAGTACTGTGTGCATACTGCCGTGTAGTACTGAGTGGAGTACAGTTCCTGTACTGCCGTGTAGTACCGAGTGGGGGACTAAGTGTATACTGCCGTGTAGTACTGAGTGGAGTACAGTGCCTGTACTGTCGTGTAGTTCCGAGTGGGGGACGGTGTGTATACTGCCGTGTAGTACTGAGTGGAGTACAGTGCCTGTACTGCCGTGTAGAACCGAGTGGGGGACTGTGTGTATACTGCCGTGTAGTACTGAGGGGAGTACTGTGTGTATAGTGCAGTGTAGTGCTGAGTGGAGTACAGTGCCTGTACTGCCGTGTAGTACCGAGTGGAGTACTGTGTGTATAGTGCAGTGTAGTGCTGAGTGGAGTACAGTACCTGTACTGCCGTGTAGTATTGAGTACAGTACAGTGCCTGTACTGCCGTGTAGTACCGAGTGGGGGACTGTGTGTATACTACCGTGTAGTACTGAGTGGAGTACAGTGCCTGTACTGCCGTAGTACTACGGCACTCGTAGTAGTACCGGCAGTAGTACCGAGTTTAGTACAGTGCATGTACTGCCGTGTATTACCGAGTGGAGTACTGTGTGTATAGTGCGGTGTAGTACCGAGTGGAGTACAGCGCATGTACTGCCTTGTAGTACCGAGTGGAGTACTGTGTGTATAGTGCCGTGAAGTACCGAGTGGAGTACTGTGCCTGTATTGCCGTGTAGTACCGAGTGGAGTAGTGTGTGTATAGTGCCGTGTAGTACCGATTGGAGTACTGTGTGCATACTGCCGTGTAGTACTGAGTGGAGTACATTACCTGTACTGCCGTGTAGTACCGAGTGGAGTACTGTGTGTATAGTGCCGTGTAGTACCGAGTGGAGTACAGTGCCTGTACTGCCGTGTAGTACTGAGTGGAGTAGAATGCTTGTACTGCCGTGTAGTACCGAGTGGAGTACAGTGGGTGTACTGCCGTGTAGTACTGAGTGGAGTAAAGTGCCTGTACTGCCCTGTAGTACTGAGTGGAGTACAGTGCCTGTACTGTCGTGTAGTCCCGAGTGGAGTAGAGTGCCTGTACTGCCGTGTAGTACTGAGTGGAGTACTTTTTGTATAGTGCCGTGTAGTACCGAGTGGAGTACAGTGCCTGTACTGCCGTGTAGTCCCGAGTGGAGTACAGTGCATGTACTGCCGTGTAGTACCGAGTGGAGTACTGTGTGCATACTGCCGTGTAGTACTGAGTGGAGTACAGTACCTGTACTGCCGTGTAGGACCCAGTGGAGTACTGTGTGTATAGTGCCGTGTAGTACCGAGTGGAGTACAGTGCCTGTACTGCCGTGTAGTACTGAGTGGAGTACAGTGCCTGTACTGCCGTGTAGTCCCGAGTGGAGTACAGTGCCTGTACTGCCGTGTAGTAGTGAGTGGAGTACTGTGCCTGTACTGCCGTGTAGTACTGAGTGGAGTACTGTGTGTATAGTGGCGTGTAGTACCGAGTGGAGTACAGTGCCTGTACTGCCGTGTAGTACCGAGTGGGGGACTGTGTGTATACTGCCGTGTAGTACTGAGTGGAGTACAGTGCCTGTACTGCCGTCTAGTACTGAGTGGAGTACAGTGCCTGTACTGCCGTGTAGTCCCGAGTGGAGTACAATGCCTGTACTGCCGTGTAGTACCGAGTGGAGTACTGTGTGTATAGTGCCGTGTAGTACCGAGTGGAGTACTGTGCCTGTACTGCCGTGTAGTACCGAGTGGAGTACTGTGTGTATAGTGCCGTGTAGTCCCGAGTGGAGTACAGTGCTTGTTCTGCCGTGTAGTACCGAGTGGAGTACAGTGCCTGTACTGCCGTGTAGTACCGAGTGGAGTACATTGCTTGTACTGCCGTGTAGTACTGAGTGAAGTACAGTGCCTGTACTGCCGTGTAGTGCCGAGTGGAGTACTGTGTGTATAGTGCAGTGTAGTACTGAGTGGAGTACAGAGCATGTACTGCCGTGTAGTACCGTGTGGAGTACAGTGCCTGTACTGCCGTGTAGTCCCGTGTGGAGTACTGTGTGCATACTGCCGTGTAGTACTGAATGGAGTACAGTGCCTGTACTGCCGTGTAGTACCGAGTGGAGTACAGTGCCTGTACTGCCGTGTAGTCCCGAGTGGAGTACTGTGTGTATAGTGCAGTGTAGTACTGAGTGGAGTACTGTGTGTATAGTACCGTGTAGTACTGTGTGGAGTACAGTGCCTGTACTGCCGTGTAGTACCGATTGGAGTACTGTGTGCATGCTGCCGTCTAGTACTGAGTGGAGTACAGTGCCTGTACTGCCGTGTAGTACTGGGTGGAGTACAGTGCCTGTACTGCCGTGTAGTACCGAGTGGTGTACTGTGTGTATAGTGCCGTGTGGTACCGAGTGGAGTACCATGCCTGTACTGCCGTGTAGTACCGAGTGGAGTACTGTGTGTATAGTGCCGTGTAGTACCGAGTGGAGTACAGTGCCTGTACTGCGTGTAGTACCGAGTGGAGTACAGTGACTGCACTGCGTGTAGTACCGAGTGGAGTACAGTGTGTATAGTGCCGTCTAGTACCGAGTGGAGTACAGTGTGTATAGTGCCGTGTAGTACTGAGTGGAGTACAGTGCCTGTACTGCCGTGTAGTACCGAGTGGAGTACAGTGCCTGTACTGGCGTGTAGTACTGAGTGGAGTAGAGTGCCTGTACTGCCGTGTAGTACCGAGTGGAGTACTGTGTGTATACTGCCGTGTAGTACTGAGTGGAGTACAGTGTGTATAGTGCCGTGTAGTACCGAGTAGGGGACTGTGTGCATACTGCCGTGGAGTACAGAGTGGAGTACAGTGCCTGTACTGCCATGTAGTCCCGATTGGAGTACTGTGTGTATACTGCCGTGTAGTACCGAGTGGAGTACAGTGCCTGTACTGCCGTGTAGTACCGAGTGGTGTACTGTGTGCATAGTACCGGGTAGTACCGAGTGGAGTACTGTGTGCATACTGCCGTGTAGTACTGAGTTGAATACAGTGCCTGTACTGCCGTGTAGTACCGAGTGGAGTACTGTGTGTATAGTGCCGTGTAGTACCGAGTGGAGTACAGTGCATGTACTGCCGTGTATTACCGAGTGGAGTACTGTGTGTATAGTGCCGTGTAGTACCGAGTGGAGTACAGTGCCTGTATTGCCGTGTAGTACCCAGTGGTGTACTGTGTGTATAGTGCCGTGTAGTACCGAGTGGAGTTCTGTGTGCATACTGCCGTGTAGTACTGAGTGGAGTACAGTACCTGTACTGCCGTGTAGTACCGAGTGGAGTACTGTGTGTATAGTGCCGTGTAGTACCGAGTGGAGTACAGTGCCTATACTGCCGTGTAGTACTGAGTGAAGTACAGTGCCTGTACTGGCGTGTAGTACTGAGTGGAGTACAGTGCCTGTACTGCCGTGTAGTACTGAGTGGAGTACATTGCCTGTACTGCCGTGTAGTACTGAGTGGAGTACAGTGCCTGTACTGCCGTGTAGTACTGAGTGGAGTACAGTGCATAACTGCCGTGTAGTCCGGAGTGGAGTACAGTGGCTGTACTGCCGTGTAGTCCCGAGTGGAGTACTGTGTGTATAGTGCCGTGTAGTACCGAGTGGAGTACAGTGCCTGTACTGCCGTGTAGTACTGAGTGGAGTACAGTGCATAACTGCCGTGTAGTCCGGAGTGGAGTACAGTGCATGTACTGCCGTGTAGTCCCGAATGGAGTACTGTGTGTATAGTGCCGTGTAGTACCGAAAGGAGTACAGTGCCTGTACTGCCGTGTAGTACTGAGTGGAGTACTGTGTGTATAGTGCCGTGTAGTACCGAGTGGAGTACAGTGCCTGTACTGCCGTGTAGTGCTGAGTGGACTACAGTGCCTGTACTGCCGTGTAGTCCCGAATGGAGTACTGTGTGTATAGTGCCGTGTAGTACCGAGTGGAGTACAGTGCCTGTACTGCCGTGTAGTACTGAGTGGAGTACAGTGCATAACTGCCGTGTAGTCCGGAGTGGAGTACAGTGGCTGTACTGCCGTGTAGTCCCGAGTGGAGTACTGTGTGTATAGTGCCGTGTAGTACCGAGTGCATTACATTGCCTGTACTGCCGTGTAGTACTAAGTGGAGTACAGTGCCTGTACTGCCGTGTAGTCCCGAATGGAGTACTGTGTGTATAGTGCCGTGTAGTACCGAAAGGAGTACAGTGCCTGTACTGCCGTGTAGTACTGAGTGGAGTACTGTGTGTATAGTGCCGTGTAGTACCGAGTGGAGTACAGTGCCTGTACTGCCGTGTAGTGCTGAGTGGACTACAGTGCCTGTACTGCCGTGTAGTCCCGAATGGAGTGCTGTGTGTATAGTGCCGTGTAGTACCGAGTGGAGTACAGTGCCTGTACTGCCGTGTAGTACTGAGTGGAGTACAGTGCCTAAACTGCCGTGTAGTCCGGAGTGGAGTACAGTGCCTGTTCTGCCGTATAGTACCGAGTGGGGGACTGTGTGTAAACTGCCGTGTAGTACCGAGTGGAGTACAGTGCCTGTATTGCCGTGTAGTACCGAGTGGAATACTGTGTGTATAGTGCCGTGTAGTACCGAGTGGAGTACTGTGTGCATAATGCCGTGTAGTACTGAGTGGAGTACAGTGCCTGTACTTCCGTGTAGTACCGATTGGAGTACTCTGTGTATAGTGCCGTGTAGTACCGAGTGGAGTACGGTGCATGTAATGCCGTGTAGTACCGAGTGGAGTACTGTGTGTATAGTGCGGTGTAGTACCGTGTGGAGTACAGTGCATGTACTGCCGTGTAGTACCGAGTGGAGCACTGTGTGTATAGTGCCGTGTAGTACCGAGTGGAGTACAGTGCCTGTATTGCCGTGTAGCAAAGAGTGGAGTACTGTGTGTACAGTGCCGTGTAGTACCGAGTGGAGTACTGTGTGCATACTGCCGTGTAGTACTGAGTGGAGTACAGTACCTGTACTGCCGTGTAGTACCGAGTGGAGTACTGTGTGTATAGTGCCGTGTAGTACCGAGTGGAGTACAGTGCCTGCACTGCCGTGTAGGACTGAGTAGAGTACAGTGCCTGTACTGCCCTGTAGTACTGAGTGGAGTACTGTGTGTATAGTGCCGTGTAGTACCGAGTGGAGTACAGTGCCTGTACTGCCGTGTAGTACCGAGTGGAGTACTGTGTGTATAGTGCCGTGTAGTACCGAGTGGAGTACAGTGCCTGTACTGCCGTGTAGTACTGAGTGGAGTACAGTGCCTGTACTGGCGTGTAGTCCCGAGTGGAGTACAGTGCCTGTACTGCCGTGTAGTTCTGATTGGAGTACAGTGCCTGTACTGCCGTGTAGTAGCGAGTGGAGTACAGTGCCTTTACTGATGTGTAGTACTGAGTGGGGTACAGTGCCTGTACTGCCGTGTAGTACCGAGTGGAATACTGTGTGTATTGTGCAGTGTAGTACTGAGTGGAGTACAGTGCATGTACTGCCGTGTAGTCCCGAGTGGAGCACTGTGTGTATAGTGCAGTGTAGTGCTGAGTGGAGTACAGTGCCTGTACTGCCGTGTAGTACCGAGTGGAGTACAGTGTGTATAGTGCCGAGTAGTACCGAGTGGAGTACAGTGCCTGTACTGCCGTGTAGTACTGAGTGGAGTACATTGCCTGTACTGCCGTGTAGTACCGAGTGGGGGAATGTGTGTATACTGCCGTGTAGTACTGAGTATAGTACAGTGCCTGTACTGCCGTGTAGTACCGAGTGGAGTACTGTGTGCATACTGCCGTGTAGTACTGAGTGGAGTACAGTTCCTGTACTGCCGTGTAGTACCGAGTGGGGGACTAAGTGTATACTGCCGTGTAGTACTGAGTGGAGTACAGTGCCTGTACTGTCGTGTAGTACCGAGTGGGGGACGGTGTGTATACTGCCGTGTAGTACTGAGTGGAGTACAGTGCCTGTACTGCCGTGTAGAACCGAGTGGGGGACTGTGTGTATACTGCCGTGTAGTACTGAGGGGAGTACTGTGTGTATAGTGCAGTGTAGTGCTGAGTGGAGTACAGTGCCTGTACTGCCGTGTAGTACCGAGTGGAGTACTGTGTGTATAGTGCAGTGTAGTGCTGAGTGGAGTACAGTACCTGTACTGCCGTGTAGTATTGAGTACAGTACAGTGCCTGTACTGCCGTGTAGTACCGAGTGGGGGACTGTGTGTATACTACCGTGTAGTACTGAGTGGAGTACAGTGCCTGTACTGCCGTAGTACTACGGCACTCGTAGTAGTACCGGCAGTAGTACCGAGTTTAGTACAGTGCATGTACTGCCGTGTATTACCGAGTGGAGTACTGTGTGTATAGTGCGGTGTAGTACCGAGTGGAGTACAGTGCATGTACTGCCTTGTAGTACCGAGTGGAGTACTGTGTGTATAGTGCCGTGAAGTACCGAGTGGAGTACTGTGCCTGTATTGCCGTGTAGTACCGAGTGGAGTAGTGTGTGTATAGTGCCGTGTAGTACCGATTGGAGTACTGTGTGCATACTGCCGTGTAGTACTGAGTGGAGTACATTACCTGTACTGCCGTGTAGTACCGAGTGGAGTACTGTGTGTATAGTGCCGTGTAGTACCGAGTGGAGTACAGTGCCTGTACTGCCGTGTAGTACTGAGTGGAGTAGAATGCTTGTACTGCCGTGTAGTACCGAGTGGAGTACAGTGGGTGTACTGCCGTGTAGTACTGAGTGGAGTAAAGTGCCTGTACTGCCCTGTAGTACTGAGTGGAGTACAGTGCCTGTACTGTCGTGTAGTCCCGAGTGGAGTAGAGTGCCTGTACTGCCGTGTAGTACTGAGTGGAGTACTTTTTGTATAGTGCCGTGTAGTACCGAGTGGAGTACAGTGCCTGTACTGCCGTGTAGTCCCGAGTGGAGTACAGTGCCTGTACTGCCGTGTAGTACCGAGTGGAGTACTGTGTGTATAGTGCAGTGTAGTGCTGAGTGGAGTACAGTACCTGTACTGCCGTGTAGTATTGAGTACAGTACAGTGCCTGTACTGCCGTGTAGTACCGAGTGGGGGACTGTGTGTATACTACCGTGTAGTACTGAGTGGAGTACAGTGCCTGTACTGCCGTAGTACTACGGCACTCGTAGTAGTACCGGCAGTAGTACCGAGTTTAGTACAGTGCATGTACTGCCGTGTATTACCGAGTGGAGTACTGTGTGTATAGTGCGGTGTAGTACCGAGTGGAGTACAGTGCATGTACTGCCTTGTAGTACCGAGTGGAGTACTGTGTGTATAGTGCCGTGAAGTACCGAGTGGAGTACTGTGCCTGTATTGCCGTGTAGTACCGAGTGGAGTAGTGTGTGTATAGTGCCGTGTAGTACCGATTGGAGTACTGTGTGCATACTGCCGTGTAGTACTGAGTGGAGTACATTACCTGTACTGCCGTGTAGTACCGAGTGGAGTACTGTGTGTATAGTGCCGTGTAGTACCGAGTGGAGTACAGTGCCTGTACTGCCGTGTAGTACTGAGTGGAGTAGAATGCTTGTACTGCCGTGTAGTACCGAGTGGAGTACTGTGGGTGTACTGCCGTGTAGTACTGAGTGGAGTAAAGTGCCTGTACTGCCCTGTAGTACTGAGTGGAGTACAGTGCCTGTACTGTCGTGTAGTCCCGAGTGGAGTAGAGTGCCTGTACTGCCGTGTAGTACTGAGTGGAGTACTTTTTGTATAGTGCCGTGTAGTACCGAGTGGAGTACAGTGCCTGTACTGCCGTGTAGTCCCGAGTGGAGTACAGTGCATGTACTGCCGTGTAGTACCGAGTGGAGTACTGTGTGCATACTGCCGTGGATTAGCGAGTGGAGTACAGTGCCTCTACTGCCGTGTAGTACCGATTGGAGTACAGTGCCTGTACTGCCGTGTAGTACCGAGTGGAGTACTGTGTGCATACTGCCGTGTAGTACTGAGTGGAGTACAGTACCTGTACTGCCGTGTAGGACCCAGTGGAGTACTGTGTGTATAGTGCCGTGTAGTACCGAGTGGAGTACAGTGCCTGTACTGCCGTGTAGTACTGAGTGGAGTACAGTGCCTGTACTGCCGTGTAGTCCCGAGTGGAGTACAGTGCCTGTACTGCCGTGTAGTAGTGAGTGGAGTACTGTGCCTGTACTGCCGTGTAGTACTGAGTGGAGTACTGTGTGTATAGTGGCGTGTAGTACCGAGTGGAGTACAGTGCCTGTACTGCCGTGTAGTACCGAGTGGGGGACTGTGTGTATACTGCCGTGTAGTACTGAGTGGAGTACAGTGCCTGTACTGCCGTCTAGTACTGAGTGGAGTACAGTGCCTGTACTGCCGTGTAGTCCCGAGTTGAGTACAATGCCTGTACTGCCGTGTAGTACCGAGTGGAGTACTGTGTGTATAGTGCCGTGTAGTACCGAGTGGAGTACTGTGCCTGTACTGCCGTGTAGTACCGAGTGGAGTACTGTGTGTATAGTGCCGTGTAGTCCCGAGTGGAGTACAGTGCTTGTTCTGCCGTGTAGTACCGAGTGGAGTACAGTGCCTGTACTGCCGTGTAGTACCGAGTGGAGTACATTGCTTGTACTGCCGTGTAGTACTGAGTGAAGTACAGTGCCTGTACTGCCGTGTAGTGCCGAGTGGAGTACTGTGTGTATAGTGCAGTGTAGTACTGAGTGGAGTACAGAGCATGTACTGCCGTGTAGTACCGTGTGGAGTACAGTGCCTGTACTGCCGTGTAGTCCCGTGTGGAGTACTGTGTGCATACTGCCGTGTAGTACTGAGTGGAGTACAGTGCCTGTACTGCCGTGTAGTACCGAGTGGAGTACAGTGCCTGTACTGCCGTGTAGTCCCGAGTGGAGTACTGTGTGTATAGTGCAGTGTAGTACTGAGTGGAGTACTGTGTGTATAGTACCGTGTAGTACTGTGTGGAGTACAGTGCCTGTACTGCCGTGTAGTACCGATTGGAGTACTGTGTGCATGCTGCCGTCTAGTACTGAGTGGAGTACAGTGCCTGTACTGCCGTGTAGTACTGGGTGGAGTACAGTGCCTGTACTGCCGTGTAGTACCGAGTGGTGTACTGTGTGTATAGTGCCGTGTGGTACCGAGTGGAGTACCATGCCTGTACCGCCGTGTAGTACCGAGTGGAGTACTGTGTGTATAGTGCCGTGTAGTACCGAGTGGAGTACAGTGCCTGTACTGCGTGTAGTACCGAGTGGAGTACAGTGACTGCACTGCGTGTAGTACCGAGTGGAGTACAGTGTGTATAGTGCCGTCTAGTACCGAGTGGAGTACAGTGTGTATAGTGCCGTGTAGTACTGAGTGGAGTACAGTGCCTGTACTGCCGTGTAGTACCGAGTGGAGTACAGTGCCTGTACTGGCGTGTAGTACTGAGTGGAGTAGAGTGCCTGTACTGCCGTGTAGTACCGAGTGGAGTACTGTGTGTATACTGCCGTGTAGTACTGAGTGGAGTACAGTGTATATAGTGCCGTGTAGTACCGAGTAGGGGACTGTGTGCATACTGCCGTGGAGTACAGAGTGGAGTACAGTGCCTGTACTGCCATGTAGTCCCGATTGGAGTACTGTGTGTATACTGCCGTGTAGTACCGAGTGGAGTACAGTGCCTGTACTGCCGTGTAGTACCGAGTGGTGTACTGTGTGCATAGTACCGGGTAGTACCGAGTGGAGTACTGTGTGCATACTGCCGTGTAGTACTGAGTTGAATACAGTGCCTGTACTGCCGTGTAGTACCGAGTGGAGTACTGTGTGTATAGTGCCGTGTAGTACCGAGTGGAGTACAGTGCATGTACTGCCGTGTATTACCGAGTGGAGTTCTGTGTGCATACTGCCGTGTAGTACTGAGTGGAGTACAGTACCTGTACTGCCGTGTAGTACCGAGTGGAGTACTGTGTGTATAGTGCCGTGTAGTACCGAGTGGAGTACAGTGCCTATACTGCCGTGTAGTACTGAGTGAAGTACAGTGCCTGTACTGGCGTGTAGTACTGAGTGGAGTACAGTGCCTGTACTGCCGTGTAGTACTGAGTGGAGTACATTGCCTGTACTGCCGTGTAGTACTGATTGGAGTACAGTGCCTGTACTGCCGTGTAGTACTGAGTGGAGTACAGTGCCTGTACTGCCGTGTAGTACTGAGTGGAGTACAGTGCCTGTACTGCCGTGTAGTACTGAGTGGAGTACAGTGCCTGTACTGCCGTGTAGTACTGAGTGGAGTACATTGCCTGTACTGCCGTGTAGTACTGATTGGAGTACAGTGCCTGTACTGGCGTGTAGTCCCGAGTGGAGTACAGTGCCTGTACTGCCGTGTAGTACTGAGTGGAGTACAGTGCCTTTACTGCCGTGTAGTCCCGAATGGAGTACTTTGTGTATAGTGCCGTGTAGTACCGAAAGGAGTACAGTGCCTGTACTGCCGTGTAGTACTGAGTGGAGTACTGTGTGTATAGTGCCGTGTAGTACCGAGTGGAGTACAGTGCCTGTACTGCCGTGTAGTGCTGAGTGGAGTACAGTGCCTGTACTGCCGTGTAGTCCCGAATGGAGTACTGTGTGTATAGTGCCGTGTAGTACCGAGTGGAGTACAGTGCCTGTACTGCCGTGTAGTACTGAGTGGGGTACAGTGCCTAACCTGCCGTGTAGTCCGGAGTGGAGTACAGTGCCTGTACTGCCGTGTAGTCCCGAGTGGAGTACTCTGTGTATAGTGCCGTGTAGTACCGAGTGGAGTACATTGCCTGTACTGCCGTGTAGTACTAAGTGGAGTACAGTGCCTGTACTGCCGTGTAGTCCCGAGTGGAGTACTGTGTGTATAGTGCAGAGTAGTACTGAGTGGTGTACAGTACCTGTACTGCCGTGTAGTACTGAGTGGAGTACAGTGCCTCTACTGCCGTGTAGTACTGGGTGGAGTACAGTGCCTGTTCTGCCGTATAGTACCGAGTGGGGGACTGTGTGTAAACTGCCGTGTAGTACCGAGTGGAGTACAGTGCCTGTATTGCCGTGTAGTACCGAGTGGAATACTGTGTGTATAGTGCCGTGTAGTACCGAGTGGAGTACTGTGTGCATAATGCCGTGTAGTACTGAGTGGAGTACAGTGCCTGTACTTCCGTGTAGTACCGATTGGAGTACTCTGTGTATAGTGCCGTGTAGTACCGAGTGGAGTACGGTGCATGTACTGCCGTGTAGTACCGAGTGGAGTGTTGTGTGTATAGTGCGGTGTAGTACCGTGTGGAGTACAGTGCATGTACTGCCGTGTAGTACCGAGTGGAGTACTGTGTGTATAGTGCCGTGTAGTACCGAGTGGAGTACTGTGTGCATATTGCCGTGTAGTACTGAGTGGAGTACAGTACCTGTACTGCCGTGTAGTACCGAGTGGAGTACTGTGTGTATAGTGCCGTGTAGTACCGAGTGGAGTACAGTGCCTGCACTGCCGTGTAGGACTGAGTAGAGTACAGTGCCTGTACTGCCCTGTAGTACTGAGTGGAGTACTGTGTGTATAGTGCCGTGTAGTACCGAGTGGAGTACAGTGCCTGTACTGCCGTGTAGTACCGAGTGGAGTACTGTGTGTATAGTGCCGTGTAGTACCGAGTGGAGTACAGTGCCTGTACTGCCGTGTAGTACTGAGTGGAGTACAGTGCCTGTACTGCCGTGTAGTCCCGAGTGGAGTACAGTGCCTGTACTGCCGTGTAGTTCTGATTGGAGTACAGTGCCTGTACTGCCGTGTAGTAGCGAGTGGAGTACAGTGCCTTTACTGATGTGTAGTACTGAGTGGGGTACAGTGCCTGTACTGCCGTGTAGTACCGAGTGGAATACTGTGTGTATAGTGCAGTGTAGTACTGAGTGGAGTACAGTGCATGTACTGCCGTGTAGTCCCGAGTGGAGCACTGTGTGTATAGTGCAGTGTAGTGCTGAGTGGAGTACAGTGCCTGTACTGCCGTGTAGTACCGAGTGGAGTACAGTGTGTATAGTGCCGAGTAGTACCGAGTGGAGTACAGTGCCTGTACTGCCGTGTAGTACTGAGTGGAGTACATTGCCTGTACTGCCGTGTAGTACCGAGTGGGGGAATGTGTGTATACTGCCGTGTAGTACTGAGTATAGTACAGTGCCTGTACTGCCGTGTAGTACCGAGTGGAGTACTGTGTGCATACTGCCGTGTAGTACTGAGTGGAGTACAGTTCCTGTACTGCCGTGTAGTACCGAGTGGGGGACTAAGTGTATACTGCCGTGTAGTACTGAGTGGAGTACAGTGCCTGTACTGTCGTGTAGTACCGAGTGGGGGACGGTGTGTATACTGCCGTGTAGTACTGAGTGGAGTACAGTGCCTGTACTGCCGTGTAGAACCGAGTGGGGGACTGTGTGTATACTGCCGTGTAGTACTGAGGGGAGTACTGTGTGTATAGTGCAGTGTAGTGCTGAGTGGAGTACATGTGCCTGTACTGCCGTGTAGTACCGAGTGGGGGACTGTGTGTATACTGCCGTGTAATACTGAGTGGAGTACAGTGTGTATAGTGCCGTGTAGTACCGAGTAGGGGACTGTGTGCATACTGCCGTGGAGTACAGAGTGGAGTACAGTGCCTGTACTGCCGTGTAGTACCGAGTGGAGTACAGTGTGTATAGTGCCGTGTAGTACTGAGTGGAGTACAGTGCCTGTACAGCCGTGTAGCACTGAGTGAGGTACAGTGCCTGTACTGCCGTGTAGTACCGAGTGGGTGACTGTGTGTATACTGCCGTGTAGTACTGAGTATAGTACAGTGCCTGTACTGCCGTGTAGTACCGAGTGGAGTACTGTGCGCATACTGCCGTGTAGTACTGAGTGAGTACAGTACCTGTACTGCCGTGTAGTACCGAGTGGGGGACTCTATGTATACTGCCGTGTAGTACTGAGTGGAGTACAGTGCCTGGGCTGCCGTGTAGTACCGATTGGGGGACTGTGTGTATTCTGCCGTGTACTACTGAGTGGAGTACAGTGCCTGTACTGCCGTGTAGTACAGAGTGGGGGACTGTGTGTATACTGCCGTGTAGTACTGAGTGGAGTACAGTGTGTATAGTGCAGTGTAGTGCTGAGTCGAGTACAGTGCCTGTACTGCCGTGTAGTACCGAGTGGATTACTGTGTGTATAGTGCAGTGTAGTGCTGAGTGGAGTACAGTACCTGTACTGCCGTGTAGTACTGAGTATAGTACAGTGCCTGTACTGCCGTGTAGTACCCAGTGGGGGACTGTGTGTATACTGCCGTGTAGTACTGAGTGGAGTACAGTGCCTGTACTGCCGTGTAGTCCCGAGTGGAGTGCTGTGTGCATACTGCAGTGTAGTGCTGAGTGGAGTACAGTACCTGTACTGCCGTGTAGTACTGAGTATAGTACAGTGCCTGTACTGCCGTGTAGTACCGAGTGGGGGACTGTGTGTATACTGCCGTGTAGTACTGAGTGGAGTACAGTGCCTGTACTGCCATGTAGTACCGAGTGGGGGTTTGTGTGCATACTGCCGTGTAGTACTGAGTGGAGTACAGTGTGTATAGTGCAGTGTAGTACTGAGTGGAGTACAGTGCCTGTACTGCCGTGTAGTACCGAGTGGGGGTTTGTGAGCATACTGCCGTGTAGTACTGAGTGGAGTACTGTGTGTATACTGCTGTGTAGTACTGAGTGGAGTACAGTGGGTATAGTGCCGTGTAGTACCGAGTGGGGGTTTGTGTGCATACTGCCGTGTAGTACTGAGTGGAATACAGTGCCTGTACTGCCATGTTGTCCCGATTGGAGTACTGTGTGTATACTGCCGTGTAGTACCGAGTGGAGTACAGTGCCTGTACTGCCATGTAGTACCGAGTGGAGTACTGTGTGTATAGTGCCGTGTAGTACCGAGTGGAGTACTGTGTGCATACTGCCGTGTAGTACTGAGTGGAGTACAGTGCCTGTACTGCCGTGTAGTACCGAGTGGAGTACTGTGTGTATAGTGCCGTGTAGTACCGAGTTTAGTACAGTGCATGTACTGCCGTGTATTACCGAGTGGAGTACTGTGTGTATAGTGCGGTGTAGTACCGAGTGGAGTACAGTGCATGTACTGCCTTGTAGTACCGAGTGGAGTACTGTGTGTATAGTGCAGTGAAGTACCGAGTGGAGTACAGTGCCTGTATTGCCGTGTAGTACCGAGTGGAGTAGTGTGTGTATAGTGCCGTGTAGTACCGATTGGAGTACTGTGTGCATACTGCCGTGTAGTACTGAGTGGAGTACATTACCTGTACTGCCGTGTAGTACCGAGTGGAGTACTGTGTGTATAGTGCCGTGTAGTACCGAGTGGAGTACAGTGCCTGTACTGCCGTGTAGTACTGAGTGGAGTAGAATGCTTGTACTGCCGTGTAGTCCCGAGTGGAGTACAGTGCCTGTACTGCCGTGTAGTAGTGAGTGGAGTACTGTGCCTGTACTGCCGTGTAGTACTGAGTGGAGTACTGTGTGTATAGTGCCGTGTAGTACCGAGTGGAGTACAGTGGGTGTACTGCCGTGTAGTACTGAGTGGAGTACAGTGCCTGTACTGCCCTGTAGTACTGAGTGGAGTACAGTGCCTGTACTGTCGTGTAGTCCCGAGTGGAGTAGAGTGCCTGTACTGCCGTGTAGTACTGAGTGGAGTACTTTTTGTATAGTGCCGTGTAGTACCGAGTGGAGTACAGTGCCTGTACTGCCGTGTAGTCCCGAGTGGAGTACAGTGCATGTACTGCCGTGTAGTACCGAGTGGAGTACTGTGTGCATACTGCCGTGGATTACCGAGTGGAGTACAGTGCCTGTACTGCCGTGTAGTACCGATTGGAGTACAGTGCCTGTACTGCCGTGTAGTACCGAGTGGAGTACTGTGTGCATACTGCCGTGTAGTACTGAGTGGAGTACAGTACCTGTACTGCCGTGTAGTACTGAGTGGAGTACAGTGCCTGTACTGCCGTGTAGTACCGAGTGGAGTACAGTGCCTGTACTGCCGTGTAGTAGTGAGTGGAGTACTGTGCCTGTACTGCCGTGTAGTAATGAGTGGAGTACTGTGTGTATAGTGCCGTGTAGTACCGAGTGGAGTACAGTGCCTGTACTGCCGTGTAATACTGAGTGGAGTACAGTGCTTGTACTGCCGTGTAGTACCGAGTGGGGGACTGTGTGTATACTGCCGTGTAGTACTGAGTGGAGTACAGTGCCTGTACTGCCGTGTAGTACCGAGTGGGGGACTGTGTGTATACTGCCGTGTAGTACTGAGGGGAATACTGTGTGTATAGTGCAGTGTAGTGCTGAGTGGAGTACAGTGCCTGTACTGCCGTGTAGTACCGAGTGGAGTACCGTGTGTATAGTGCAGTGTAGTGCTGAGTGGAGTACAGTACCTGTCATGCCGTGTAGTACTGAGTACAGTACAGTGCCTGTACTGCCGTGTAATACCGAGTTTGGGACTGTGTGTATACTGCCGTGTAGTATTGAGTGGAGTACAGTACCTGTACTGCCGAGTAGTCCCGAGTGGAGTACGGTGTGTATAGTGCAGTGTAGTATTGAGTGGAGTATAGTACCTGTACCGCCGTGTAGTACCGAGTGGGGGACTGTGTGTATACTGCCGTGTAGTACTGAGTGGAGTACAGTCCCTGTACTGCCGTGTAGTACCGAGTGGGGGACTGTGTGTATACTGCCGTGTAGTACTGAGTGGAGTACAGTGCCTGTACTGCCGTGTAGTCTCGAGTGGAGTACTGTGTGCATACTGCCGTGTAGTACTGATTGGAGTACAGTCCCTGTACTGCGGAGTATTCCCTAGTGGAGTTCAGTATGTATAGTGCAGCGTACTACTGAGTGGAGTACTGTGTGTATAGTGCAGTGTAGTACTGAGTGGAGTACAGTGCCTGTACTGCCGTGTAGTACCGAGTGTGGGACTGTGTGTATACTGCCGTGGAGTACAGTGTGTATAGTGCCATGTAGTACCGAGTAGGGGACTGTGTGCATACTGCCGTGGAGTACAGAGTGGAGTACAGTGCCTGTACTGCCATGTAGTCCCGATTGGAGTACTGTGTGTATACTGCCGTGTAGTAGCGAGTGGTGTACTGTGTGCATAGTACCGCGTAGTACCGAGTGGAGTACTGTGTGCATACTGCCGTGTAGTACTGAGTTGAATACAGTGCCTGTACTGCCGTGTAGTACCGAGTGGAGTACTGTGTGTATAGTGCCGTGTAGTACCGAGTGGAGTACAGTGCATGTACTGCCGTGTATTACCGAGTGGAGTACTGTGTGTATAGTGCCGTGTAGTACCCAGTGGAGTACAGTGCCTGTATTGCCGTGTAGTACCCAGTGGTGTACTGTGTGTATAGTGCCGTGTAGTACCGAGTGGAGTTCTGTGTGCATACTGCCGTGTAGTACTGAGTGGAGTACAGTACCTGTACTGCCGTGTAGTACCGAGTGGAGTACTGTGTGTATAGTGCCGTGTAGTACCGAGTGGAGTACAGTGCCTATACTGCCGTGTAGTACTGAGTGAAGTACAGTGCCTGTACTGGCGTGTAGTACTGAGTGGAGTACAGTGCCTGTACTGCCGTGTAGTACTGAGTGGAGTACATTGCCTGTACTGCCGTGTAGTACTGATTGGAGTACAGTGCCTGTACTGCCGTGTAGCACTGAGTGGAGTACAGTGCCTGTACTGCCGTGTAGTACTGAGTGGAGTACAGTGCCTGTACTGCCGTGTAGTACTGAGTGGAGTACAGTGCCTGTACTGCCGTGTAGTACTGAGTGGAGTACATTGCCTGTACTGCCGTGTAGTACTGATTGGAGTACAGTGCCTGTACTGGCGTGTAGTCCCGAGTGGAGTACAGTGCCTGTACTGCCGTGTAGTACTGAGAGGAGTACAGTGCCTTTACTGCCGTGTAGTCCCGAATGGAGTACTTTGTGTATAGTGCCGTGTAGTACCGAAAGGAGTACAGTGCCTGTACTGCCGTGTAGTACTGAGTGGAGTACTGTGTGTATAGTGCCGTGTAGTACCGAGTGGAGTACAGTGCCTGTACTGCCGTGTAGTGCTGAGTGGAGTACAGTGCCTGTACTGCCGTGTAGTCCCGAATGGAGTACTGTGTGTATAGTGCCGTGTAGTACCGAGTGGAGTACAGTGCCTGTACTGCCGTGTAGTACTGAGTGGAGTACAGTGCCTAACCTGCCGTGTAGTCCGGAGTGGAGTACAGTGCCTGTACTGCCGTGTAGTCCCGAGTGGAGTACTCTGTGTATAGTGCCGTGTAGTACCGAGTGGAGTACATTGCCTGTACTGCCGTGTAGTACTAAGTGGAGTACAGTGCCTGTACTGCCGTGTAGTCCCGAGTGGAGTACTGTGTGTATAGTGCAGAGTAGTACTGAGTGGTGTACAGTACCTGTACTGCCGTGTAGTACTGAGTGGAGTACAGTGCCTCTACTGCCGTGTAGTACTGGGTGGAGTACAGTGCCTGTTCTGCCGTATAGTACCGAGTGGGGGACTGTGTGTAAACTGCCGTGTAGTACCGAGTGGAGTACAGTGCCTGTATTGCCGTGTAGTACCGAGTGGAATACTGTGTGTATAGTGCCGTGTAGTACCGAGTGGAGTACTGTGTGCATAATGCCGTGTAGTACTGAGTGGAGTACAGTGCCTGTACTTCCGTGTAGTACCGATTGGAGTACTCTGTGTATAGTGCCGTGTAGTACCGAGTGGAGTACGGTGCATGTACTGCCGTGTAGTACCGAGTGGAGTACTGTGTGTATAGTGCGGTGTAGTACCGTGTGGAGTACAGTGCATGTACTGCCGTGTAGTACCGAGTGGAGTACTGTGTGTATAGTGCCGTGTAGTACCGAGTGGAGTACAGTGCCTGTATTGCCGTGTAGCAAAGAGTGGAGTACTGTGTGTACAGTGCCGTGTAGTACCGAGTGGAGTACTGTGTGCATACTGCCGTGTAGTACTGAGTGGAGTACAGTACCTGTACTGCCGTGTAGTACCGAGTGGAGTACTGTGTGTATAGTGCCGTGTAGTACCGAGTGGAGTACAGTGCCTGCACTGCCGTGTAGGACTGAGTAGAATACAGTGCCTGTACTGCCCTGTAGTACTGAGTGGAGTACTGTGTGTATAGTGCCGTGTAGTACCGAGTGGAGTACAGTGCCTGTACTGCCGTGTAGTACCGAGTGGAGTACTGTGTGTATAGTGCCGTGTAGTACCGAGTGGAGTACAGTGCCTGTACTGCCGTGTAGTACTGAGTGGAGTACATTGCCTGTACTGCCGTGTAGTCCCGAGTGGAGTACAGTGCCTGTACTGCCGTGTAGTTCTGATTGGAGTACAGTGCCTGTACTGCCGTGTAGTAGCGAGTGGAGTACAGTGCCTTTACTGATGTGTAGTACTGAGTGGGGTACAGTGCCTGTACTGCCGTGTAGTACCGAGTGGAATACTGTGTGTATAGTGCAGTGTAGTACTGAGTGGAGTACAGTGCATGTACTGCCGTGTAGTCCCGAGTGGAGCACTGTGTGTATAGTGCAGTGTAGTGCTGAGTGGAGTACAGTGCCTGTACTGCCGTGTAGTCCCGAGTGGAGTACAGTGTGTACAGTGCCGAGTAGTACCGAGTGGAGTACAGTGCCTGTACTGCCGTGTAGTACTGAGTGGAGTACATTGCCTGTACTGCCGTGTAGTACCGAGTGGGGGAATGTGTGTATACTGCCGTGTAGTACTGAGTATAGTACAGTGCCTGTACTGCCGTGTAGTACCGAGTGGAGTACTGTGTGCATACTGCCGTGTAGTACTGAGTGGAGTACAGTTCCTGTACTGCCGTGTAGTACCGAGTGGGGGACTAAGTGTATACTGCCGTGTAGTACTGAGTGGAGTACAGTGCCTGTACTGTCGTGTAGTACCGAGTGGGGGACGGTGTGTATACTGCCGTGTAGTACTGAGTGGAGTACAGTGCCTGTACTGCCGTGTAGAACCGAGTGGGGGACTGTGTGTATACTGCCGTGTAGTACTGAGGGGAGTACTGTGTGTATAGTGCAGTGTAGTGCTGAGTGGAGTACAGTGCCTGTACTGCCGTGTAGTACCGAGTGGAGTACTGTGTGTATAGTGCAGTGTAGTGCTGAGTGGAGTACAGTACCTGTACTGCCGTGTAGTATTGAGTACAGTACAGTGCCTGTACTGCCGTGTAGTACCGAGTGGGGGACTGTGTGTATACTACCGTGTAGTACTGAGTGGAGTACAGTGCCTGTACTGCCGTAGTACTACGGCTCTCGTAGTAGTACCGGCAGTAGTACCGAGTTTAGTACAGTGCATATACTGCCGTGTATTACCGAGTGGAGTACTGTGTGTATAGTGCGGTGTAGTACCGAGTGGAGTACAGTGCATGTACTGCCTTGTAGTACCGAGTGGAGTACTGTGTGTATAGTGCCGTGAAGTACCGAGTGGAGTACTGTGCCTGTATTGCCGTGTAGTACCGAGTGGAGTAGTGTGTGTATAGTGCCGTGTAGTACCGATTGGAGTACTGTGTGCATACTGCCGTGTAGTACTGAGTGGAGTACATTACCTGTACTGCCGTGTAGTACCGAGTGGAGTACTGTGTGTATAGTGCCGTGTAGTACCGAGTGGAGTACAGTGCCTGTACTGCCGTGTAGTACTGAGTGGAGTAGAATGCTTGTACTGCCGTGTAGTACCGAGTGGAGTACAGTGGGTGTACTGCCGTGTAGTACTGAGTGGAGTAAAGTGCCTGTACTGCCCTGTAGTACTGAGTGGAGTACAGTGCCTGTACTGTCGTGTAATCTCGAGTGGAGTAGAGTGCCTGTACTGCCGTGTAGTACTGAGTGGAGTACTTTTTGTATAGTGCCGTGTAGTACCGAGTGGAGTACAGTGCCTGTACTGCCGTGTAGTCCCGAGTGGAGTACAGTGCATGTACTGCCGTGTAGTACCGAGTGGAGTACTGTGTGCATACTGCCGTGGATTAGCGAGTGGAGTACAGTGCCTCTACTGCCGTGTAGTACCGATTGGAGTACAGTGCCTGTACTGCCGTGTAGTACCGAGTGGAGTACTGTGTGCATACTGCCGTGTAGTACTGAGTGGAGTACATTACCTGTACTGCCGTGTAGGACCCAGTGGAGTACTGTGTGTATAGTGCCGTGTAGTACCGAGTGGAGTACAGTGCCTGTACTGCCGTGTAGTACTGAGTGGAGTACAGTGCCTGTACTGCCGTGTAGTCCCGAGTGGAGTACAGTGCCTGTACTGCCGTGTAGTAGTGAGTGGAGTACTGTGCCTGTACTGCCGTGTAGTACTGAGTGGAGTACTGTGTGTATAGTGGCGTGTAGTACCGAGTGGAGTACAGTGCCTGTACTGCCGTGTAGTACCGAGTGGGGGACTGTGTGTATACTGCCGTGTAGTACTGAGTGGAGTACAGTGCCTGTACTGCCGTCTAGTACTGAGTGGAGTACAGTGCCTGTACTGCCGTGTAGTCCCGAGTGGAGTACAATGCCTGTACTGCCGTGTAGTACCGAGTGGAGTACTGTGTGTATAGTGCCGTGTAGTACCGAGTGGAGTACTGTGCCTGTACTGCCGTGTAGTACCGAGTGGAGTACTGTGTGTATAGTGCCGTGTAGTCCCGAGTGGAGTACAGTGCTTGTTCTGCCGTGTAGTACCGAGTGGAGTACAGTGCCTGTACTGCCGTGTAGTACCGAGTGGAGTACATTGCTTGTACTGCCGTGTAGTACTGAGTGAAGTACAGTGCCTGTACTGCCGTGTAGTGCCGAGTGGAGTACTGTGTGTATAGTGCAGTGTAGTACTGAGTGGAGTACAGAGCATGTACTGCCGTGTAGTACCGTGTGGAGTACAGTGCCTGTACTGCCGTGTAGTCCCGTGTGGAGTACTGTGTGCATACTGCCGTGTAGTACTGAGTGGAGTACAGTGCCTGTACTGCCGTGTAGTACCGAGTGGAGTACAGTGCATGTACTGCCGTGTAGTCCCGAGTGGAGTACTGTGTGTATAGTGCAGTGTAGTACTGAGTGGAGTACTGTGTGTATAGTACCGTGTAGTACTGTGTGGAGTACAGTGCCTGTACTGCCGTGTAGTACCGATTGGAGTACTGTGTGCATGCTGCCGTCTAGTACTGAGTGGAGTACAGTGCCTGTACTGCCGTGTAGTACTGGGTGGAGTACAGTGCCTGTACTGCCGTGTAGTACCGAGTGGTGTACTGTGTGTATAGTGCCGTGTGGTACCGAGTGGAGTACCATGCCTGTACTGCCGTGTAGTACCGAGTGGAGTACTGTGTGTATAGTGCCGTGTAGTACCGAGTGGAGTACAGTGCCTGTACTGCGTGTAGTACCGAGTGGAGTACAGTGACTGCACTGCGTGTAGTACCGAGTGGAGTACAGTGTGTATAGTGCCGTCTAGTACCGAGTGGAGTACAGTGTGTATAGTGCCGTGTAGTACTGAGTGGAGTACAGTGCCTGTACTGCCGTGTAGTACCGAGTGGAGTACAGTGCCTGTACTGGCGTGTAGTACTGAGTGGAGTAGAGTGCCTGTACTGCCGTGTAGTACCGAGTGGAGTACTGTGTGTATACTGCCGTGTAGTACTGAGTGGAGTACAGTGTGTATAGTGCCGTGTAGTACCGAGTAGGGGACTGTGTGCATACTGCCGTGGAGTACAGAGTGGAGTACAGTGCCTGTACTGCCATGTAGTCCCGATTGGAGTACTGTGTGTATACTGCCGTGTAGTACCGAGTGGAGTACAGTGCCTGTACTGCCGTGTAGTACCGAGTGGTGTACTGTGTGCATAGTACCGGGTAGTACCGAGTTGAGTACTGTGTGCATACTGCCGTGTAGTACTGAGTTGAATACAGTCCCTGTACTGCCGTGTAGTACCGAGTGGAGTACTGTGTGTATAGTGCCGTGTAGTACCGAGTGGAGTACAGTGCATGTACTGCCGTGTATTACCGAGTGGAGTACTGTGTGTATAGTGCCGTGTAGTACCGAGTGGAGTACAGTGCCTGTATTGCCGTGTAGTACCCAGTGGTGTACTGTGTGTATAGTGCCGTGTAGTACCGAGTGGAGTTCTGTGTGCATACTGCCGTGTAGTACTGAGTGGAGTACAGTACCTGTACTGCCGTGTAGTACCGAGTGGAGTACTGTGTGTATAGTGCCGTGTAGTACCGAGTGGAGTACAGTGCCTATACTGCCGTGTAGTACTGAGTGAAGTACAGTGCCTGTACTGGCGTGTAGTACTGAGTGGAGTACAGTGCCTGTACTGCCGTGTAGTACTGAGTGGAGTACATTGCCTGTACTGCCGTGTAGTACTGATTGGAGTACAGTGCCTGTACTGCCGTGTAGTACTGAGTGGAGTACAGTGCCTGTACTGCCGTGTAGTACTGAGTGGAGTACAGTGCCTGTACTGCCGTGTAGTCCCGAATGGAGTACTGTGTGTAAAGTGCCGTGTAGTACCGAAAGGAGTACAGTGCCTGTACTGCCGTGTAGTACTGAGTGGAGTACTGTGTGTATAGTGCCGTGTAGTACCGAATGGAGTACAGTGCCTGTACTGCCGTGTAGTGCTGAGTGGACTACAGTGCCTGTACTGCCGTGTAGTCCCGAATGGAGTACTGTGTGTATAGTGCCGTGTAGTACCGAGTGGAGTACAGTGCCTGTACTGCCGTGTAGTACTGAGTGGAGTACCATGCATAACTGCCGTGTAGTCCGGAGTGGAGTACAGTGGCTGTACTGCCGTGTAGTCCCGAATGGAGTACTGTGTGTATAGTGCCGTGTAGTACCGAAAGGAGTACAGTGCCTGTACTGCCGTGTAGTACTGAGTGGAGTACTGTGTGTATAGTGCCGTGTAGTACCGAGTGGAGTACAGTGCCTGTACTGCCGTGTAGTGCTGAGTGGACTACAGTGCCTGTACTGCCGTGTAGTCCCGAATGGAGTGCTGTGTGTATAGTGCCGTGTAGTACCGAGTGGAGTACAGTGCCTGTACTGCCGTGTAGTACTGAGTGGAGTACAGTGCCTAAACTGCCGTGTAGTCCGGAGTGGAGTACAGTGCCTGTTCTGCCGTATAGTACCGAGTGGGGGACTGTGTGTAAACTGCCGTGTAGTACCGAGTGGAGTACAGTGCCTGTATTGCCGTGTAGTACCGAGTGGAATACTGTGTGTATAGTGCCGTGTAGTACCGAGTGGAGTACTGTGTGCATAATGCCGTGTAGTACTGAGTGGAGTACAGTGCCTGTACTTCCGTGTAGTACCGATTGGAGTACTCTGTGTATAGTGCCGTGTAGTACCGAGTGGAGTACGGTGCATGTACTGCCGTGTAGTACCGAGTGGAGTACTGTGTGTATAGTGCGGTGTAGTACCGTGTGGAGTACAGTGCATGTACTGCCGTGTAGTACCGAGTGGAGCACTGTGTGTATAGTGCCGTGTAGTACCGAGTGGAGTACAGTGCCTGTATTGCCGTGTAGCAAAGAGTGGAGTACTGTGTGTACAGTGCCGTGTAGTACCGAGTGGAGTACTGTGTGCATACTGCCGTGTAGTACTGAGTGGAGTACAGTACCTGTACTGCCGTGTAGTACCGAGTGGAGTACTGTGTGTATAGTGCCGTGTAGTACCGAGTGGAGTACAGTGCCTGCACTGCCGTGTATGACTGAGTAGAGTACAGTGCCTGTACTGCCCTGTAGTACTGAGTGGAGTACTGTGTGTATAGTGCCGTGTAGTACCGAGTGGAGTACAGTGCCTGTACTGCCGTGTAGTACCGAGTGGAGTACTGTGTGTATAGTGCCGTGTAGTACCGAGTGGAGTACAGTGCCTGTACTGCCGTGTAGTACTGAGTGGAGTACAGTGCCTGTACTGCCGTGTAGTCCCGAGTGGAGTACAGTGCCTGTACTGCCGTGTAGTTCTGATTGGAGTACAGTGCCTGTACTGCCGTGTAGTAGCGAGTGGAGTACAGTGCCTTTACTGATGTGTAGTACTGAGTGGGGTACAGTGCCTGTACTGCCGTGTAGTACCGAGTGGAATACTGTGTGTATAGTGCAGTGTAGTACTGAGTGGAGTACAGTGCATGTACTGCCGTGTAGTCCCGAGTGGAGCACTGTGTGTATAGTGCAGTGTAGTGCTGAGTGGAGTACAGTGCCTGTACTGCCGTGTAGTACCGAGTGGAGTACAGTGTGTATAGTGCCGAGTAGTACCGAGTGGAGTACAGTGCCTGTACTGCCGTGTAGTACTGAGTGGAGTACATTGCCTGTACTGCCGTGTAGTACCGAGTGGGGGAATGTGTGTATACTGCCGTGTAGTACTGAGTATAGTACAGTGCCTGTACTGCCGTGTAGTACCGAGTGGAGTACTGTGTGCATACTGCCGTGTAGTACTGAGTGGAGTACAGTTCCTGTACTGCCGTGTAGTACCGAGTGGGGGACTAAGTGTATACTGCCGTGTAGTACTGAGTGGAGTACAGTGCCTGTACTGTCGTGTAGTACCGAGTGGGGGACGGTGTGTATACTGCCGTGTAGTACTGAGTGGAGTACAGTGCCTGTACTGCCGTGTAGAACCGAGTGGGGGACTGTGTGTATACTGCCGTGTAGTACTGAGGGGAGTACTGTGTGTATAGTGCAGTGTAGTGCTGAGTGGAGTACAGTGCCTGTACTGCCGTGTAGTACCGAGTGGAGTACTGTGTGTATAGTGCAGTGTAGTGCTGAGTGGAGTACATTACCTGTACTGCCGTGTAGTATTGAGTACAGTACAGTGCTTGTACTGCCGTGTAGTACCGAGTGGGGGACTGTGTGTATACTACCGTGTAGTACTGAGTGGAGTACAGTGCCTGTACTGCCGTAGTACTACGGAACTCGTAGTAGTACCGGCAGTAGTACCGAGTTTAGTACAGTGCATGTACTGCCTTGTAGTACCGAGTGGAGTACTGTGTGTATAGTGCCGTGAAGTACCGAGTGGAGTACTGTGCCTGTATTGCCGTGTAGTACCGAGTGGAGTAGTGTGTGTATAGTGCCGTGTAGTACCGATTGGAGTACTGTGTGCATACTGCCGTGTAGTAATGAGTGGAGTACATTACCTGTACTGCCGTGTAGTACCGAGTGGAGTACTGTGTGTATAGTGCCGTGTAGTACCGAGTGGAGTACAGTGCCTGTACTGCCGTGTAGTACTGAGTGGAGTAGAATGCTTGTACTTCCCGTGTAGTACCGAGTGGAGTACAGTGGGTGTACTGCCGTGTAGTACTGAGTGGAGTAAAGTGCCTGTACTGCCCTGTAGTACTGAGTGGAGTACAGTGCCTGTACTGTCGTGTAGTCCCGAGTGGAGTAGAGTGCCTGTACTGCCGTGTAGTACTGAGTGGAGTACTTTTTGTATAGTGCCGTGTAGTACCGAGTGGAGTACAGTGCCTGTACTGCCGTGTAGTCCCGAGTGGAGTACAGTGCATGTACTGCCGTGTAGTACCGAGTGGAGTACTGTGTGCATACTGCCGTGGATTAGCGAGTGGAGTACAGTGCCTCTACTGCCGTGTAGTACCGAATGGAGTACAGTGCCTGTACTGCCGTGTAGTACCGAGTGGAGTACTGTGTGCATACTGCCGTGTAGTACTGAGTGGAGTACAGTACCTGTACTGCTGTGTAGGACCCAGTGGAGTACTGTGTGTATAGTGCCGTGTAGTACCGAGTGGAGTACAGTGCCTGTACTGCCGTGTAGTACTGAGTGGAGTACAGTGCCTGTACTGCCGTGTAGTCCCGAGTGGAGTACAGTGCCTGTACTGCCGTGTAGTAGTGAGTGGAGTACTGTGCCTGTACTGCCGTGTAGTACTGAGTGGAGTACTGTGTGTATAGTGGCGTGTAGTACCGAGTTGAGTACAGTGCCTGTACTGCCGTGTAGTACCGAGTGGGGGACTGTGTGTATACTGCCGTGTAGTACTGAGTGGAGTACAGTGCCTGTACTGCCGTCTAGTACTGAGTGGAGTACAGTGCCTGTACTGCCGTGTAGTCCCGAGTGGAGTACAATGCCTGTACTGCCGTGTAGTACCGAGTGGAGTACTGTGTGTATAGTGCCGTGTAGTACCGAGTGGAGTACTGTGCCTGTACTGCCGTGTAGTACCGAGTGGAGTACTGTGTGTATAGTGCCGTGTAGTCCCGAGTGGAGTACAGTGCTTGTTCTGCCGTGTAGTACCGAGTGGAGTACAGTGCCTGTACTGCCGTGTAGTACCGAGTGGAGTACATTGCTTGTACTGCCGTGTAGTACTGAGTGAAGTACAGTGCCTGTACTGCCGTGTAGTGCCGAGTGGAGTACTGTGTGTATAGTGCAGTGTAGTACTGAGTGGAGTACAGAGCATGTACTGCCGTGTAGTACCGTGTGGAGTACAGTGCCTGTACTGCCGTGTAGTCCCGTGTGGAGTACTGTGTGCATACTGCCGTGTAGTACTGAGTGGAGTACAGTGCCTGTACTGCCGTGTAGTACCGAGTGGAGTACAGTGCCTGTACTGCCGTGTAGTCCCGAGTGGAGTACTGTGTGTATAGTGCAGTGTAGTACTGAGTGGAGTACTGTGTGTATAGTACCGTGTAGTACTGTGTGGAGTACAGTGCCTGTACTGCCGTGTAGTACCGATTGGAGTACTGTGTGCATGCTGCCGTCTAGTACTGAGTGGAGTACAGTGCCTGTACTGCCGTGTAGTACTGGGTGGAGTACAGTGCCTGTACTGCCGTGTAGTACCGAGTGGTGTACTGTGTGTATAGTGCCGTGTGGTACCGAGTGGAGTACCATGCCTGTACTGCCGTGTAGTACCGAGTGGAGTACTGTGTGTATAGTGCCGTGTAGTACCGAGTGGAGTACAGTGCCTGTACTGCGTGTAGTACCGAGTGGAGTACAGTGACTGCACTGCGTGTAGTACCGAGTGGAGTACAGTGTGTATAGTGCCGTCTAGTACCGAGTGGAGTACAGTGTGTATAGTGCCGTGTAGTACTGAGTGGAGTACAGTGCCTGTACTGCCGTGTAGTACCGAGTGGAGTACAGTGCCTGTACTGGCGTGTAGTACTGAGTGGAGTAGAGTGCCTGTACTGCCGTGTAGTACTTGTAATGGAGTTGTATTACTCCATTACCTTAGAACTACATATATTGGATTCCATTTATATAGTTTAATATTATGGTGTGCGTGTCCACGAATTAAGAGTTCGAGATACCATGGTCCCTTCTTGGATTTGCGCATGGGGAGCCATCTTGCGGTGGACTTGGTTATAGAAACACGAGGTGGCTAGTGGTGCTGCGATCTGTCTGCGAAATGTGAAGTTAACTGGCGAGGCTCCGTCCTCGACAATGATGTCTGAGCGTTTTTGGTTTTTAATTCTAGGGACTGAATTGAAGAGACGCTCTGAAGCTAAGCTCTTGGTTGTGGTTTAACAACAAGTTATTTATTCAAGAAAGAAGATGTTGGTGAATTTTGATCCGGGTTAAAGGACTTCCACCTGAGCCTTAGGCTCGTTGTTTGGTTTGTCATTTAAAAAAATATTCTCTTCTAACTAGCCGACCTCGTAAGTAGATTCATATGTACTTCTGAATTGGGTTGATATCGCCGAAGAAACTACTAATAATGACGTTTGAAGACATGAAGAAAATTTATGGCTATGAAATCTGAGAAATGGAATATTTGATGTTTCGGACATTTCTTTTGCGTATTTAAAGTGAAGGACTTTTCCTACTGGTCTTGTTATGAGCTTGTAAAATTCAATCTAGGTTTGGGGTTTCAAGGTTCAATGGTAACTATGATATTAATTTTAACTTTTGGTTCTGTCACTTAAGGTTTCATGCGCATGAAACAAGATTTTTATATTTGGGGAGCTCCTCATTGGTAAATATGTATGTAGTATCGGTGTAACCTAATTCATTTTTCTTATTTCCCTTTTAATAATAATAATAATTATTAGATTACTAAATTTTTCAAACCTATTCGAGGGTGTTTGGTAATATTGGAATATTGTTAAGATGAAAACTTTTCTTTTGAGCTACTCGGTACTGGCGTAGCCATTTTGAATTACGGTGACTCTGTTTTGTTTCTGTACGATGTAATAGAATGCACACGTGGGTGGGCGTTGTCCTGTTGCCTGTGACAGGCGAGGATCTGAGTTGATTATTGACGGCTAGAACCGTGTGAGGTAATGGTCTTGATTTGGTCGCCTTGTGGTGGACCGGTTGCTGTTTGATGATATTCAAGTGATTTAAGTTTCGGTCTCTGATGTAATGTTCTCTTAGTTATCCTTCTTGTGGATCATGTACCTTCATTTGGGTTATTTCTTGAAGATTACCGAAGTAATATGGGTTGGTAAGGTATGACCGAGATTGTCATTGGAGAAGTTTTCACCTTCAAGACTGTAACTGTGAATTTATAGATTTTAATTGTGATTTGATTCTTTAAATTAATGCATCGAACTTGATGGTTTAATTTTCAGTTAATTTTGCCTTTTAATTGATCCAGTTGCAACTTTTAAATTTTAAAACAATTGTAGTTTGAGAGGTCGGTTATTTTTTCTTTAGAAGTTAATATTAATTAAAGTTTTCTTTTCTTCAAATTTTATTCAGTGGTTATTATTCCAGCCTTTAGCTAATTTATTTTTTTATTGATTCGCCTGGCCTCTTGGCCCCGGTTGCTTCTACACATTGCGACGACCTTACTATTGGGATTGCACGGTAAGTTATCTGGTTCATGTTATTCTTGTTTTCTTGGTTCAATCCCTGGTCGTGCTATACGCTCTACCTTAGTATTTTATGTCGTGAGAGTGTATTTGGTAGCAGATTGCGTGGTTGCCATAGCAACTACGTTCTGTTATCCTCGTTATTTGTGCTTAGTTTCTGAGCACGTGTAATTAATTGAACTACTAATTGATACCTGGTGTATCACCTTTTCTTTTCATATTTCTTGTGAATTATTGGCTAATTTAGCCAAGTCACAATGGTCTATTGGCTGGAATAATAAGGAGATTGAGACAAAAATTCAAGGTTGTGAAGGGAAAGGCAGACTTACGTTGGGTGGTAACTTCTGTGTTTTCTGTTTCATATCATTATGCCTGCACGTGCTGTGTTGTTGCCGCGAATGTTACGAAAAGGGGAGCTGCAGTACGAACTGCAAGTCCGCGGCTTGGTATCAACCGGTTCCATGGAGGGTGACGTTGCCTTGCTTCAGGCTTCCCTGGATTCTGCTGTAAAACCATTTGACATGAACATCCAAGTGGGTGAGTCAGTGAATTACCTTTCAGTTTCAGTTAGTGAATTGTTAGTCTTTTTAAATCAGCTTAAAGAATGCAATCCATCTGACTATCAGTTGAGAAGGCTAAAGGCTCGAACTAATCACCTTATCAACAGGGTTCAGGATTTAATTTCCCTTGGGCCTGAAGGAGAGTTGATTTCCCAGTGTACTTCCTTGTTGACTTCTGTCATCAACATTTCTGTGGAACTTGATTTAATGATTAGTACCAAAAAGGTTGGTCAATTGTCGTTGAATGATGAAATTGAGAATAATGAAAGTAATTGCTTTGGTCAATCTAATGATAATATTTCTCCCCAAAACGTAACTAATCCGTGCTCATCTCATTGCTGTGGGCTAAGTCCTGTGCTAGAGAATTTGTTGGTTAGGTCATGTTCGGCCCCAAACTCTATTAAAGATCTCTTTAAGGATGTAAAGGTCTTTTCTGTAGATTCCATTGACGAAACCATCAGATTTCTGCGGTTTCTGGTAGAATTATCTGAGTCGGCTAATGTGTATAGCATGGATGCTCTGGGGATTTTTAGAGTGTTATTTCCTAACTGTCAAGGTGTCCTTAAAAAGGAAATTTCTAAGGCTATTAGCAGCAATTGAAGTGTAAATGAATTTCACGAGTTAATCTTGGCAAAGTTTATTCCATCCCTTGCGTTACAAAGTCTAGTTCCAAAACATTGTTATAGGACGCAGTACTTGCATGAAAATCTATTGGCCTATGTCTTGGATTTGAAATTTTATTGCGAGGTTTTTAAAATCATGGTACAGGAAGAAGAGATGGTAGCTCGTATAATCAAAGGCATTACTCCTCAATATCGGTCCTTTTTATCCTTGACTAAGTGCCCGAGTAATTTTGCAGAACTTGAGGAAGCATGTACCTTTGCTGAAGACGTAAAACATGGAGATGAGTCTCGGCACACTAGGTATCCTCCTCCCTGTGTTTCTCATAGACCTAATGATATTTCTAACCATCATGTCACTCCCTTATCAACAAAAAAATGTTACGCTTGTGGATCCAGAGATCATCTAAGAAATAATTGTCCTTCAGTGAGGAAAAGTGGTAACGTGAGTTCAAATCAAAACGCTAGTTGTTATGTTTGCGGATCTAAGTCTCATATGAAAAGACAGTGCCCTAAAATGAGGAACGGTAATTCACAATGACCTATTAGTGTACCCAGTGCAGTGAATAAGAACTTATTGGTTGAAGATCATGGAAAGAATAGGATTCCCTTTCCTCAAATCTTAGGTATCTCTAGTGATATTGTTCCGAAATCTTCTACCATTTGTCTTGAAGTTAATAATGAACCTGCATTGGGGTTGATTGATTCGGGTAGTGTGGTGTCACTTATCAGTGAAGCTTGGTATTTGAAGATGAAGAATTGTTGTAAATTACCCACTATTAAAGCTTCTAAACTTCAATGTGTGGCTGCTAATGGAGGCGGATTAAGGATTCTGGGTTCGGTTTCGGTTAAGATCCGAATTGGTGATTTCACTTGGAAAGCTGATTGTTTGGTTGCCTCTGATTTATCTCACCAAATAATTTTAGGTGCTGATTTTATGGGCAAGGTTGGAATGATTTTGAACCTTCAAGATAGAAATTTTAGTTTCAAGTTTTGCCCCGGTAGAATTTTCAATTTTTATGAGGATATAATATTTCAAAGGTATCCTGCTGGTGCTCTTGATGAGGATATTGAGGACAGCAGTGGTAATAAATTAGATCTTGATCATCTGCCTCCCGACCAAGCTAGCAAAATTCGTGATCTTTGTGCTATGTATCCTGAAGTTTTCACTGATAAATTAGGATTAACTAATGTGCTTAAATACCACATTGATATTACGGACAAGATTCCTGTTAGATCTCCGCCCTATAGGTTATCACCACCTAAGATGGTTGAGTTAAAGAAAATCATCGATAAGATGCTTCAGGATGGTGTTATTCGACCTTCTATCTCTCCATACTCGTCTCCGATGTTTCTGGTGCCCAAGTCATCTGGAGGTTTCAGGCCAGTGACGGATTATAGAGAGTTAAACCGTAAGATCGTAATGCAGTCTGTGCCACTACCGGATTTGCATACTTGCTTCTCTTGGTTCCATGGTGCTAATTATTTTTCGACCTTTGATTTGAATCAGGCATACAACCAAATACCTCTTGATGAGGAATCTATTCCTCTCACTGCTTTTGCCACTGACTGGAATCTGTATGAATACACGGTTATACCTTTTGGGCTATCGACGGGAGCGGCTGTGTTAACTCGATTACTGGATTCTGTGTTTGGGGATGTGAAATTTAAGTACGTTATTCATTATCTTGATGATCTTGTTGTATATTCTGCAAATTTTGAAGATCATCTCAAGCATGTACAGGAAGTAGTTGAAAGATTCAAGAAAGCAGGTTTAACTGTCAAGCTTTCGAAGACCAATTTTGCCAAATCTCAGATCTCCTTCTTGGAACATGTAGTATCGTCACAGGGAATTTCAATTGATCATGCCCGTACTCAAGCTATTCACGATTTTAAACCACCTAAGGATGTGAAAGGGATTGCCAGATTCATTGGTATGACTAATTTCTTTAGAAAATTCGTTCCGAATTATGCTGAAATTGCTGCACCTTTGAATTCCTTACGTAGAAAGAATGTCAAATTTGTGTGGGAAGACCCTCAACAAAGAGCCTTTGAAACCTTGAAGAGAGCGCTCAGTAATGCTCCTATACTTGCTATTCCCGATTTTAATAAAAGGTTCATCATCCAGACTGATGCCTCAGGCAAGGCTATTGCAGGAGTCTTATTGCAAGACTCGGAAATGGGTAGACGTCCTATCGCTTACGCATCTAGAGCTCTCTCCCCTCTGGAAAGGAAATATTCTGTCTATGAATTAGAGTGTTTAGCGGTACTATTTTCGTTGGAGAAATTCCGTGTTTATGTGGAGCACGTTAATTTTGATTTAGAGACAGATAATGAAGCTCTTTCCTGGGTTCTGAAAAGACCCAAAAGAACTGGAAGGCTAACTAGGTGGGCGCTGAGAATTTCTGCTTTTAAATTTAATGTTCGGCACATTCGTGGAACGGAAAATGTAATCGCTGATGGGCTTAGTCGCATGTTTGATGAGGAGGATGGTTTTGAAAACTTGGAAGCGAAGAGTGTATCTCAAGTTGTTTCGGTAAAAGTGAATTCTATCTTGACTAATCTTCCAATGTTGTATCAAGATATTGCTCTGCATCAAAACGATGATCCCCAGTTAAAGGAAATTCTGGAAAAGATTAATTCTGGTAAAATTATCAAACCCTATTCCTTGGCAAAAGGGGTACTCTGTTGTCAATCCCGTTATGATAAAAAGATAAAGATTGTTGTCCCCAAGATTTTAATTCCTGTAATATTTCAGTATTACCATGATAGTCCGGTTGGTGGACATTTGGGAAACTTCAAAACTAGGTCAAAAATAAGGGAGTTTTTTATTTGGAAAAACATGGATCAGGATATCACATCCATGGTTAAGTCTTGTAAAAGTTGCGCCATTAGTAAACCTAACCTAAACAAACGTGTGGGGTTGTTGTCATCGACTCAAGCTTCCAGAGCTATGGAGCGATTGTTTATCGATCATGTTGGACCCTTTCCTCGTTCCAGTCGAGGTAATACTCATGCATTGGTGTGCATTGATGGTTTTACCAGATTTTGCTGGATCTTCCCGACTAGATCGACCAATTCGCAGACCACTATTTCCTGTTTAAATTCTATTTTTGCCTCCTTTGGAACTCCTAAGTTTCTTGTATCTGACAATGCTGCTGGGTTTACTAGCCATTTATTCAGGAAGTACTTGTTTGATTTGTGCATCTCCCATGTGACCACTACTCCATATTATCCCAATCCCTCATATTCCGAGAGGATGAATAGAAATTTGAAGTCTGCTCTCATTGCTTACCACCACTCGAATCATACCAAGTGGGACACCTGTCTTCATTGGTTGTCGTATGCATTTAATACTGCAACCCATGAGTCTCATGGCAAAACTCCTATGGAGTTAATGTTTAGTTTTGTTCCATTTTCTCCGCTATCAAATCTCCTTCGAATTGAGGAACTGCTTCCTGAAGTCTCTACTCCTCGTGATGTGAGAAAGGTGTGGGATGAGGCCAAAACGAGGTTGGCTGTGTCGTATGAAAAGGTACGAAAGAACTATGACAAAGGCCGAAAGCCCACCAAGCTAAGTGTTGGAGACCAAGTCTTCGTAAAATGTTATCCTGTCAGCAAGGCTATAAATAAATTTACTTCAAAATTAGCTCCTAGATTTCAGGGACCTTGTACGATATTGCAGTTTTTGAGCCCTGTATCTATGCTTGTCAGTGGATCCTGTGGCAAAAAGGATTCGGAGAGTCCATTTAGCCCAAGTGAAAGCGACTTGATATATTGTGTGTTTTGGGTTGAGTTCAATATCTTGTGGGAAGTCGATGGTATTTAATCAGGTAATTGTTTTAGTTAAAACTGTGATGTAAGCGTAGGACTTGTCCGGTCCGTATCACTATTGGAAAACTTAAGTTTTGGTATAACTATATCTTGATGCCTTGCATATCTGGTGGAATTCGAATCTTATTGAAAAGGGGAAGTCTAAGGGAAGTCGTGTTAAGTGATTTCATCCTGTGGAAAGTATTGAATATTCGTGTGGACTTCACGTTGTAAGGTGCTCTGGTACCCTGTTTATTCATCGCCGTTATCATCAATTTCTAAGGTGTTTTGGGGAAAATTACGAATTGTTTTATTGAAAATGTTGTTTAATTTGAGTTGTAGGTTCATGTAATGTACTTAGAGTTTTACTTCTTCCGTCCGTTAGTGTGGAGTGATGTTGAGATAGTTAAAGGATTCATGACCTAAGGAGTGTACCTCCTTTTGACCTTAGGGTATGGTTTCTGATCCTTGTGTATTGATGAAGTTTTGGTATTATGGGTTTGATTTTGGGAATTATATTTGGGAGGCATTATGGTTTCGTTGAGAGGTGACTGTGTTCCTCTGAAGTCATGATGGTTATTGCGGTTGTTGTGATGATATTGGGTGGGCACTCTGTGATTTGTGAGATGCTGTCGAGGATTTGTATGTCCTTTACCTTCGTGGCTGACACATCGGCACTGGTGGTCATTTGAGTGGTGATGTATTGTTGTTATTTGAGTTACTTATTATGTGGGTTGTTGTAGTATGGACACCTTGAGGATGTTGTACATTGCCTTTTTATTTTTCTCTTGGTGTCAAAGGTGGATTTGGTGAAAACTCATTTTATGTATCTACAACTCATTTTGGGAAAAATTCTTAACTATGTGTTTATTTTGGGTTTGTCACCTGACTTGTGTTTCAACTTCTTATATTCTCTGCCATGTCTTGTTCACCTGTGGTCATCTTGCTTATGCTTGTGGATTTAAACGTTCATTTTAAGTAACCTGCCTGTCTAAGGCCTTTTATTATGGGAGTTACATCTGAATGATGTCGTTGGTATAGTAAATTATCGTTCTGTCATGAAGAAGAATAAGTATGGGATTATTCTGCTCATTCTGACCGTATTACAGTCATCGATCCTCTACCTGCATATGGGGGCTTGTAGAAGGAATATGTGATTTCAGAATTGTGTTGTCTCCCGTGTTTCTCCTGGTCATTTTCTGTCCCGGTGTAGGTCTTCATATTGTATGTTTATTGTCTGGTAATCGCTGCTAGTTCGGTTGTTGATGACCCACCTTACGCGTACCCTACATCTGAATTGTGCATATGTCTCCAACTGTAATTAACCTTTTACCATGGCTCTGAACATTGATATCTTCTACTCTAGTTTAATTTTTCTATACTAAGCATGTTTGTTCCGTGTCCTTCTATTGATTCTTGTTCTAGTCTTTCAGCTTCTCTTTGGAATGAGATTATGTGTACTGGGGTATGGAAGTTGATCCTGAGTTAGTGTTGAGTAATTGTTGATTTCTGAACTAGAAATGATTTTAAAAGAAATTTTGTGGGGGACTATGTAATTCTACTTGTTTGCTGGCCCTTGATTTCACGGAGATGTATATGTGTGTTAAATTTAACTGTATTGTAATGTTATTTCCTCCTAATTCTTGCTGTTGGCATGATTATTGATTGTGTGGTCTAGTTATTTATGTAATATTCCTTGATCTGGAGTACGTGCCTCTATGGTAAAGGAAACTGATGATAAGGAGATTAGTGTGGAAACGTCACTTAAGGATTATGTAGAATTTGGTGCACTGACTTATGTCTTGAAGATGTTTGTGTTTCCTAGTTATCTTATTTTTTCTTTTCTTTTCTTCTCCTTGTATTTTATCTTATTACTTAATGTGGTAATACCTTACCATTCAGAAAGTCATGCCTTTTTCCTACGTAAGAGAAACCCCCAAAACAAGTTCCAGAGAATTTTTTATGCTACTCTTAAAATTATTGTAAGACCAGTCTTCTCAGCGTAGTGTGTTCCTGAGGTTTAATTGTGTTACAACGAACTTGTGCACTCATGTACTACTCGTATTAGGTCAATCGCTTCGGAATTAAGTGAACATTTCAAGGAAGATTGTAATGTGAAAAAAAAAAGAACTTAAAGAAATTTTAACGAACTGTGGGTGAGCTGTAGCACTTGGTTTGGCATGTGTGTTCATGTGCCTCTACTCGCTTCGTGACATGTCAGTGTTGGTTGTTGGAGGAAACCAAATTTTCATATATATAATTGTAATTTTCATCGGACCTGCTCGTCATGCCCCACCCCTTGTAGATCTTTTCGAGGGGGAGGCTGTAATGGAGTTGTATTACTCCATTACCTTAGAACTACATATATTGGATTCCATTTATATAGTTTAATATTATGGTGTGCGTGTCCACGAATTAAGAGTTCGAGATACCATGGTCCCTTCTTGGATTTGCGCATGGGGAGCCATCTTGCGGTGGACTTGGTTATAGAAACACGAGGTGGCTAGTGGTGCTGCGATCTGTCTGCGAAATGTGAAGTTACCTGGCGAGGCTCCGTCCTCGACAATGATGTCTGAGCGTTTTTGGTTTTTAATTCTTGGGACTGAATTGAAGAGACGCTCTGAAGCTAAGCTCTTGGTTGTGGTTTAACAACAAGTTATTTATTCAAGAAAGAAGATGTTGGTGAATTTTGATCCGGGTTAAAGGACTTCCACCTGAGCCTTAGGCTCGTTGTTTGGTTTGTCATTTAAAAAAATATTCTCTTCTAACTAGCCGACCTCGTAAGTAGATTCATATGTACTTCTGAATTGGGTTGATATCGCCGAAGAAACTACTAATAATGACGTTTGAAGACATGAAGAAAATTTATGGCTATGAAATCTGAGAAATGGAATATTTGATGTTTCGGACATTTCTTTTGCGTATTTAAAGTGAAGGACTTTTCCTACTGGTCTTGTTATGAGCTTGTAAAATTCAATCTAGGTTTGGGGTTTCAAGGTTCAATGGTAACTATGATATTAATTTTAACTTTTGGTTCTGTCACTTAAGGTTTCATGCGCATGAAACAAGATTTTTATATTTGGGGAGCTCCTCATTGGTAAATATGTATGTAGTATCGGTGTAACCTAATTCATTTTTCTTATTTCCCTTTTAATAATAATAATAATTATTAGATTACTAAATTTTTCAAACCTATTCGAGGGTGTTTGGTAATATTGGAATATTGTTAAGATGAAAACTTTTCTTTTGAGCTACTCGGTACTGGCGTAGCCATTTTGAATTACGGTGACTCTGTTTTGTTTCTGTACGATGTAATAGAATGCACACGTGGGTGGGCGTTGTCCTGTTGCCTGTGACAGGCGAGGATCTGAGTTGATTATTGACGGCTAGAACCGTGTGAGGTAATGGTCTTGATTTGGTCGCCTTGTGGTGGACCGGTTGCTGTTTGATGATATTCAAGTGATTTAAGTTTCGGTCTCTGATGTAATGTTCTCTTAGTTATCCTTCTTGTGGATCATGTACCTTCATTTGGGTTATTTCTTGAAGATTACCGAAGTAATATGGGTTGGTAGGGTATGACCGAGATTGTCATTGGAGAAGTTTTCACCTTCAAGACTGTAACTGTGAATTTATAGATTTTAATTGTGATTTGATTCTTTAAATTAATGCATCGACCTTGATGGTTTAATTTTCAGTTAATTTTGCCTTTTAATTGATCCAGTTGCAACTTTTAAATTTTAAAACAATTGTAGTTTGAGAGGTCGGTTATTTTTTCTTTAGAAGTTAATATTAATTAAAGTTTTCTTTTCTTCAAATTTTATTCAGTGGTTATTATTCCAGCCTTTAGCTCATTTATTTTTTTATTGATTCGCCTGGCCTCTTGGCCCCGGTTGCTTCTACACATTGCGACGACCTTACTATTGGGATTGCACGGTAAGTTATCTGGTTCATGTTATTCTTGTTTTCTTGGTTCAATCCCTGGTCGTGCTATACGCTCTACCTTAGTATTTTATGTCGTGAGAGTACTGAGTGGAGTACATTGCCTGTACTGCCGTGTAGTACTGATTGGAGTACAGTGCCTGTACTGCCGTGTAGTACTGAGTGGAGTACAGTGCCTGTACTGCCGTGTAGTACTGAGTGGAGTACAGTGCCTGTACTGCCGTGTAGTACTGAGTGGAGTACAGTGCCTGTACTGCCGTGTAGTCCCGAGTGGAGTACGGTGTGTATAGTGCCGTGTAGTACCGAGTGGAGTACAGTGCCTGTACTGCGGTGTAGTACTGAGTGGATTACAGGGCCTGTACTGCCATGTAGTACTGAGTGGAGTACAGTGCCTGTACTGCCGTGTAGTCCCGAGTGGAGTACAGTGCCTGTACTGCCGTGTAGTACTGAGTGGAGTACAGTGCCTTTACTGCCGTGTAGTCCCGAATGGAGTACTGTGTGTATAGTGCCGTGTAGTACCGAAAGGAGTACAGTGCCTGTACTGCCGTGTAGTACTGAGTGGAGTACATTGCCTGTACTGCCGTGTAGTACCGAGTGGGGGAATGTGTGTATACTGCCGTGTAGTACTGAGTATAGTACAGTGCCTGTACTGCCGTGTAGTCCCGAATGGAGTACTGTGTGTATAGTGCCGTGTAGTACCGAGTGGAGTACAGTGCCTGTACTGCCGTGTAGTACTGAGTAGAGTACAGTGCCTAAACTGCCGTGTAGTCCGGAGTGGAGTACAGTGCCTGTACTGCCGTGTAGTCCCGAGTGGAGTACTGTGTGTATAGTGCCGTGTAGTACCGAGTGGAGTACATTGCCTGTACTGCCGTGTAGTACTAAGTGGAGTACAGTGCCTGTACTGCCGTGTAGTCCCGAGTGGAGTACTGTGTGTATAGTGCAGAGTAGTACTGAGTGGTGTACAGTACCTGTACTGCCGTGTAGTACTGAGTGGAGTACAGTGCCTCTACTGCCGTGTAGTACTGGGTGGAGTACAGTGCCTGTTCTGCCGTATAGTACCGAGTGGGGGACTGTGTGTAAACTGCCGTGTAGTACCGAGTGGAGTACAGTGCCTGTATTGCCGTGTAGTACCGAGTGGAATACTGTGTGTATAGTGCCGTGAAGTACCGAGTGGAGTACTGTGTGCATAATGCCGTGTAGTACTGAGTGGAGTACAGTGCCTGTACTGCCGTGTAGTACCTAGTGGAGTACTCTGTGTATAGTGCCGTGTAGTACCGAGTGGAGTACGGTGCATGTACTGCCGTGTAGTACCGAGTGGAGTACTGTGTGTATAGTGCGGTGTAGTACCGTGTGGAGTACAGTGCATGTACTGCCGTGTAGTACCGAGTGGAGTACTGTGTGTATAGTGCCGTGTAGTACCGAGTGGAGTACAGTGCCAGCACTGCCGTGTAGGACTGAGTAGAGTACAGTGCCTGTACTGCCCTGTAGTACTGAGTGGAGTACTGTGTGTATAGTGCAGTGTAGTACCGAGTGGAGTACAGTGCCTGTACTGCGGTGTAGTCCCGAGTGGAGTACTGTGTGTATAGTGCAGAGTAGTACTGAGTGGTGTACAGTACCTGTACTGCCGTGTAGTACTGAGTGGAGTACAGTGCCTGTACTGCCGTGTAGTTCTGATTGGAGTACAGTGCCTGTACTGCCGTGTAGTAGCGAGTGGAGTACAGTGCTTATACTGCCGTGTAGTACTGAGTGGGGTACAGTGCCTGTACTGCCGTGTAGTGCCGAGTGGAATACTGTGTGTATAGTGCAGTGTAGTACTGAGTGGAGTACAGTGCATGTACTGCCGTGTAGTCCCGAGTGGAGTACTGTGTGTATAGTGCAGTGTAGTGCTGAGTGGAGTACAGTGCCTGTACTGCCGTGTAGTACCGAGTGGAGAACAGTGCCTGTACTGCCGTGTAGTCCCGAGTGGAGTACTGTGTGTATAGTGCCGTGTAGTACTGAGTGGAGTACAGTGCCTGTACTGCCGTGTAGTACCGAGTGGAGTACTGTGTGTATAGTGCGTGTAGTACCGAGTGGATTACAGTGCCTGTACTGCGTGTAGTACCGAGTGGAGTACAGTGTGAATAGTGCCGTGTAGTACCGAGTGGAGTACAGTGCCTGTACTGCCGTGTAGTACCGAGTGGAGTACAGTGTGTATAGTGCCGTCTAGTACCGAGTGGAGTACAGTGTGTATAGTGCCGTGTAGTACTGAGTGGAGTACAGTGCCTGTACTGCCGTGTAGTACCGAGTGGAATACAGTGTGTATAGTGCCGAGTAGTACCGAGTGGAGTACAGTGCCTGTACTGCCGTGTAGTACTGAGTGGAGTACATTGCCTGTACTGCCGTGTAGTACCGAGTGGGGGAATGTGTGTATACTGCCGTGTAGTACTGAGTATAGTACAGTGCCTGTACTGCCGTGTAGTACCGAGTGGAGTACTGTGTGCATACTGCCGTGTAGTACTGAGTGGAGTACAGTACCTGTACTGCCGTGTAGCACCGAGTGGAGGACTGTGTGTATAGTGCCGTGTAGTACCGAGTGTAGTACAATGCATGTACTGTCGTGTATTACCGAGTGGAGTACTGTGTGTATAGTGCGGTGTAGTACCGAGTGGAGTAGAGTGCATGTACTGCCGTGTAGTACCGAGTGGAGTACTGTGTGTATAGTGCCGTGTAGTACCGAGTGGAGTACAGTGCCTGTATTGCCGTGTAGTACCGAGTGGAGTACTGTGTGTATAGTGCCGTGTAGTACCGAGTGGAGTACTGTGTGCATGCTGCCGTGTAGTACTGAGTGGAGTACAGTACCTGTACTGCCGTGTAGTACCGAGTGGAGTACTGTGTGTATAGTGCCGTGTAGTACCGAGTGGAGTACAGTGCCTGTACTGCCGTGTAGTACTGGTTGGAGTACAGTGCCTGTACTGCCGTGTAGTACCGAGTGGAGTACTGTGTGTATAGTGCCGTGTAGTACCGAGTGGAGTACTGTGTGCATACTGCCGTGTAGTACCGAGTGGGGTACAGTGCCTGTACTGCCGTGTAGTACCGAGTGGAGTACAGTGCGTATAGTGCCGTCTAGTACCGAGTGGAGTACAGTGTGTATATTGCCGTGTAGTACTGAGTGGAGTACAGTGCCTGTACTGCCGTGTAGTACCGAGTGGACTACAGTGTGTATAGTGCCGTGTAGTACCGAGTGGTGTACAGTGCCTGTACTGCCGTGTAGTACTGAGTGGAGTACAGTGCCTGTACTGCCGTGTAGTACCGAGTGGAGTACAGTGTGTATAGTGCCGTGTAGTACTGAGTGGAGTACAGTGCCTGTACAGCCGTGTAGCACTGAGTGAGGTAAAGTGCCTGTACTGCCGTGTAGTACCGAGTGGGTGACTGTGTGTATACTGCCGTGTAGTACTGAGTATTGTACAGTGCCTGTACTGCCGTGTAGTACCGAGTGGAGTACTGTGTGCATACTGCCGTGTAGTACTGAGTGGAGTACAGTACCTATACTGCCGTGTAGTACCGAGTGGAGTACTGTGTGTATAGTGCCGTGTAGTACCGAGTGGAGTACTGTGTGCATACTGCCGTGTAGTACTGAGTGGAGTACAGTGCCTGTGCTGCCGTGTAGTACCGAGTGGGGGACTGTGTGTATTCTGCCGTGTACTACTGAGTGGAGTACAGTGCCTGTACTGCCGTGTAGTACAGAGTGGGGGACTGTGTGTATACTGCCGTGTAGTACTGAGTGGAGTACAGTGTGTATAGCGCAGTGTAGTGCTGAGTCGAGTACAGTGCCTGTACTGCCGTGTAGTACCGAGTGGATTACTGTGTGTATAGTGCAGTGTAGTGCTGAGTGGAGTAAAGTACCTGTACTGCCGTGTAGTACTGAGTATAGTACAGTGCCTGTACCGCCGTGTAGTACCGAGTGGGGGACTGTGTGTATACTGCCGTGTAGTACTGAGTGGAGTACAGTGCCTATACTGCCGTGTAGTACCGAGTGGAGTACTGTGTGTATAGTGCCGTGTAGTACCGAGTGGAGTACTGTGTGCATACTGCCGTGTAGTACTGAGTGGAGTACAGTGCCTGTACTGCCATGTTGTCCCGATTGGAGTACTGTGTGTATACTGTCGTGTAGTACCGAGTGGAGTACAATGCCTGTACTGCCATGTAGTACCGAGTGGAGTACTGTGTGTATACTGCCGTGTAGTACTGAGTGGAGTACAGTGCCTATACTGCCGTGTAGTACCGAGTGGAGTACTGTGTGTATAGTGCCGTGTAGTACCGAGTGGAGTACTGTGTGCATACTGCCGTGTAGTACTGAGTGGAGTACAGTGCCTGTACTGCCGTGGAGTACCGAGTGGAGTACTGTGTGTATAGTGCCGTGTAGTACCGAGTGTAGTACAGTGCATGTACTGCCGTGTATTACCGAGTGGAGTACTGTGTGTATAGTGCGGTGTAGTACCGAGTGGAGTACAGTGCATGTACTGCCTTGTAGTACCGAGTGGAGTACTGTGTGTATAGTGCCGTGAAGTACCGAGTGGAGTACAGTGCCTGTATTGCCGTGTAGTACCGAGTGGAGTAGTGTGTGTATAGTGCCGTGTAGTACCGATTGGAGTACTGTGTGCATACTGCCGTGTAGTACTGAGTGGAGTACATTACCTGTACTGCCGTGTAGTACCGAGTGGAGTACTGTGTGTATAGTGCCGTGTAGTACCGAGTGGAGTACAGTGCCTGTACTGCCGTGTAGTACTGAGTGGAGTAGAATGCTTGTACTGCCGTGTAGTCCCGAGTGGAGTACAGTGCCTGTACTGCCGTGTAGTAGTGAGTGGAGTACTGTGCCTGTACTGCCGTGTAGTACTGAGTGGAGTACTCTGTGTATAGTGCCGTGTAGCACCGAGTGGAGTACAGTGGGTGTACTGCCGTGTAGTACTGAGTGGAGTACAGTGCCTGTACTGCCCTGTAGTACTGAGTGGAGTACAGTGCCTGTACTGTCGTGTAGTCCCGAGTGGAGTAGAGTGCCTGTACTGCCGTGTAGTACTGAGTGGAGTACTTTTTGTATAGTGCCGTGTAGTACCGAGTGGAGTACAGCGCCTGTACTGCCGTGTAGTCCCGAGTGGAGTACAGTGCATGTACTGCCGTGTAGTACCGAGTGGAGTACTGGGTGCATACTGCCGTGGATTACCGAGTGGAGTACAGTGCCTGTACTGCCGTGTAGTACCGATTGGAGTACAGTGCCAGTACTGCCGTGTAGTACCGAGTGGAGTACTGTGTGCATACTGCCGTGTAGTACTGAGTGGAGTACAGTACCTGTACTGCCGTGTAGGACCCAGTGGAGTACTGTGTGTATAGTGCCGTGTAGTACCGAGTGGAGTACAGTGCCTGTACTGCCGTATAGTACTGAGTGGAGTACAGTGCCTGTACTGCCGTGTAGTCCCGAGTGGAGTACAGTGCCTGTACTGCCGTGTAGTAGTGAGTGGAGTACTGTGCCTGTACTGCCGTGTAGTACTGAGTGGAGTACTGTGTGTATAGTGCCGTGTAGTACCGAGTGGAGTACAGTGCATGTACTGCCGTGTAGTACCGAGTGGGGGACTGTGTGTATACTGCGTGTAGTACTGAGTGGAGTACAGTGCCTGTAATGCCCTGTAGTAGTGAGTGGGTACAGTGCCTGTACTGCCGTGTAGTCCCGAGTGGAGTACAGTGCCTGTACAGCCGTGTAGTAGTGAGTGGAGTACAGTGCCTGTACTGCCGTCTAGTACTGAGTGGAGTACAGTGCCTGTACTGCCGTGTAGTCCCGAGTGGAGTACAATGCCTGTACTGCCGTGTAGTACTGAGTGGAGTACTGTGTGTATAGTGCCGTGTAGTTCCGAGTGGAGTACTGTGCCTGTACTGCCGTGTAGTACTGAGTGGAGTACAGTGCCTGTACTGCCGTGTAGTCCCGAGTGGAGTACAGTGCTTGTTCTGCCGTGTAGTACTGATTGGAGTACAGTGCCTGTACTGCCGTGTAGTACCGAGTAGGGTACATTGCTTGTACTGCCGTGTTGTACTGAGTGAAGTACAGTGCCTGTACTGCCGTGTAGTGCCGAGTGGAGTACTGTGTGTATAGTGCAGTGTAGTACTGAGTGGAGTACAGAGCATGTACTGCCGTGTAGTACCGTGTGGAGTACAGTGCCTGTACTGCCGTGTAGTCCCGTGTGGAGTACTGTGTGCATACTGCTGTGTAGTACTGACTGGAGTACAGTGCCTGTACTGCTGTGTAGTACTGGGTGGAGTACAGTGCCTGTACTGCGTGTAGTACCGAGTGGAGTACAGTGACTGCACTGCGTGTAGTACCGAGTGGAGTACAGTATGTATAGTGCCGTCTACTACCGAGTGGAGTACAGTGTGTATAGTGCCGTGTAGTACTGAGTGGAGTACAGTGCCTGTACTGCCGTGTAGTACCGAGTGGAGTACAGTGTGTATAGTGCCGTGTAGTACTGAGTGGAGTACAGTGACTCTACTGCCGTGTAGTACTGAGTGGGGTACAGTTTCTGTCCTGCCGTGTAGTACTGAGTGGGGGACTGTGTGTATACTGCCGTGTAATACTGAGTGGAGTACAGTGCTTGTACTGCCGTGTTGTACCGAGTGGGGGACTGTGTGTATACTGCCGTGTAGTACTGAGTGGAGTACAGTGCCTGTACTGCCGTGTAGTACTGGGTGGAGTACAGTGCCTGTACTGCCGTGTAGTACCGAGTGGGGGACTGTGTGTATACTGCTGTGTAGTACCGAGTGGAGTACAGTTCCTTGTACTGCCGTGTAGTACCGAGTGGAGTACTGTGTGTATAGTGCCGTGTAGTAGCGAGTGGAGTACAGTGCCTGTACTGCCGTGTAGTACCGAGTGGAGTACTGTGTGTATAGGGCCGTGTAGTACCGAGTGGAGTACAGTGCCTGTACTGCCGTGTAGTACCGTGTGGAGTACTGTGTGCATACTGCCGTGTAGTACTGAGTGGAGTATAGAGCCTGTACTGCCGTGTAGTACCGAGTGGAGTAATGTTTGTATAGTGCCGTGTAGTACCCAGTGGAGTACACTGCATGTACTGCCGTGTAGTATCGAGTTGAGTACTGTGTGTATCGTGCGGTGTAGTACCGAGTGGAGTACATTGCATGTACTGTTGTGTAGTACCGAGCGGAGTACTGTGTGTATAGTGCCGTGTAGTACCGAGTGGAGTACAGTGCGTGTATTGCCGTGTAGTACCGAGTGGAATACTGTGTGTATAGTGCCGTGTAGTCCCGAGTGGAGTACAGTGCCTGTACTGCCGTGTAGTAGTGAGTGGAGTACTGTGCCTGTACTGCCGTGTAGTACTGAGTGGAGTACTGTGTGTATAGTGCCGTGTAGTACCGCGTGGAGTACAGTGGGTGTACTGCCGTGTAGTACTGAGTGGAGTAGACTGCCTGTACTGCCGTGTAGTACTGAGTGGAGTACAGTGCCTGTACTGCCGTGTAGTCCCGAGTGGAGTACAGTGCCTGTACTGCCGTGTAGTACTGAGTGGAGTACTGTGTGTATAGTGCCGTTTAGTACCGAGTGGAGTACAGTGCCTGTTCTGCCGTGTAGTACTGAGTGGAGTACAGTGCCTGTACTGCCGTGTAGTACTGAGTGGACTACAGTGCCTGTACTGCCGTGTAGTCCCGAGTGGAGTACTGAGTATATAGTGCCGTGTAGTACCGAGCGGAGTACAGTGCCTGTACTGCCGTGTAGTACCGAGTGGAGTACTGTGTGTATAGCGCGGTGTAGTACCGAGTGGAGTACTGTGTGCATACTGCCGTGTAGTACTGAGTGGAGTACAGTACCTGTACTGCCGTGTAGTACCGAGTTGGGGACTCTGTGTATACTGCCGTGTAGTACTGAGTGGAGTACAGTGCCTGTGCTGCCGTGTAGTACCGAGTGGGGGACTGTGTGTATTCTGCCGTGTACTACTGAGTGGAGTACAGTGCCTGTACTGCCGTGTAGTACGGAGTGGGGGAGTGTGTGTATACTGCCGTGTAGTACTGAGTGGAGTACAGTGTGTATAGTGCAGTGTAGTGCTGAGTCGAGTACAGTGCCTGTACTGCCGTGTAGTACCGAGTGGATTACTGTGTGTATAGTGCAGTGTAGTGCTGAGTGGAGTACAGTACCTGTACTGCCGTGTAGTACTGAGTATAGTACAGTGCCTGTACTGCCGTGTAGTACCGAGTGGGGGACTGTGTGTATACTGCCGTGTAGTACTGTGTGGAGTACAGTGCCTGTACTGCCGTGTAGTCCCGAGTGGAGTGCTGTGTGCATACTGCCGTGTAGTACTGAGTGGAGTACAGTCCCTGTACTGAGGAGTAGTCCCGAGTGGTGTACAATGTGTATAGTGCAGTGTAGTACTGAGTGGAGTACTGTGTCTATAGTGCAGTGTAGTACTGAGTGGAGTACAGTGCCTGTACTGCCGTGTAGTACCGAGTGGGGGTTTGTGAGCATACTGCCGTGTAGTACTGAGTGGAGTACTGTGTGTATACTGCTGTGTAGTACTGAGTGGAGTACAGTGTGTATAGTGCCGTGTAGTACCGAGTGTGGGTTTGTGTGCATACTGCCGTGTAGTACTGAGTGGAGTACAGTGCCTGTACTGCCATGTTGTCCCGATTGGAGTACTGAGTGTATACTGCCGTGTAGTACCGAGTGGAGTACAGTGCCTGTACTGCCATGTAGTACCGAGTGGAGTACTGTGTGCATACTGCCGTGTAGTACTGAGTGGAGTACAGTGCCTGTACTGCCGTGTAGTCCCGAGTGGGGGTTTGTGAGCATACTGCCGTGTAGTACTGAGTGGAGTACTGTGAGCATACTGCCGTGTAGTACTGAGTGGAGTACTGTGTGCATACTGCCATGTTGTCCCGATTGGAGTACTGTGTGTATACTGCCGTGTAGTACCGAGTGGAGTACAGTGCCTGTACTGCCATGTAGTACCGAGTGGAGTACTGTGTGCATACTGCCGTGTAGTACTGAGTGGAGTACAGTGCCTGTACTGCCCTGTAGTACTGAGTGGAGTGCAGTGCCTGTACTGCCGTGTAGTCCCGAGTGGAGTAGAGTGCCTGTACTGCCGTGTAGTACTGAGTGGAGTACTTTTCGTATAGTGCCGTGTAGTACCGAGTGGAGTACAGTGCCTGTACTGCCGTGTAGTCCCGAGTGGAGTACAGTGCATGTACTGCCGTGTAGTACCGAGTGGAGTACTGTGTGCATACTGCCGTGGAGTACCGAGTGGAGTATAGTGCCTGTACTGCCGTGTAGTCCCGATTGGAGTACAGTTCCTGTACTGCCGTGTAGTACCGAGTGGAGTACTGTGTGCATACTGCCGTGTAGTACTGAGTGGAGTACAGTACCTGTACTGCCGTGTAGTACCTAGTGGAGTACTGTGTGTATAGTGCCGTGTAGTACCGAGTGGAGTACGGTACCTGTACTGCCGTGTAGTACTGAGTGGAGTACAGTGCCTGTACTGCCGTGTAGTCCCGAGTGGAGTACAATGCCTGTACTGCCGTGTAGTAGTGAGTGGAGTACTGTGCCTGTACTGCCGTGTAGTACTGAGTGGAGTACTGTGTGTATAGTGCCGTGTAGTACCGAGTGGAGTACAGTGCCTGTACTGCCGTGTAGTACCGAGTGGGGGACTGTGTGTATACTGCCGTGTAGTACTGAGTGGAGTACAGTGCCTGTACTGCCGTGTAGTAGTGAGTGGGGTACAGTGATTGTACTGCCGTGTAGTACCGTGTGGAGTACTGTGCCTGTACTGCCGTGTAGTACTGAGTGGAGTACAGTGCCTGTACTGCCGTGTAGTCCCGAGTGGAGTACAGTGCTTGTTCTGCCGTGTAGTACGGATTGGAGTACAGTGCCTGTACTGCCGTGTAGTACCGAGTGGACTACATTGATTGTACTGCCGTGTAGTACTGAGTGAAGTACTGTGCCTGTTCTGCCGTGTAGTGCCGAGTGGAGTACTGTGTGTATAGTGCAGTGTAGTACTGTGTGGAGTACAGTGCATGTACTGCCGTGTAGTACCGTGTGGAGTACAGTGCCTGTACTGCCGTGTAGTCCCGTGTGGAGTACTGTGTGCATACTGCCGTGTAGTACTGAGTGGAGTACAGTGCCTGTACTGCCGTGTAGTACCGAGTGGAGTACAGTGCCTGTACTGCCGAGTAGTCCCGAGTGGAGTACTGTGTGTATAGTGCAGTGTAGTACTGAGTGGAGTACTGTGTGTATAGTACCGTGTAGTACTGAGAGGAGTACAGTGCCTGTACTGCCGTGTAGTACCGATTGGAGTACTGTGTGCATGCTTCCGTCTAGTACTGAGTGGAGTACAGTGCCTGTACTGCCGTGTAGTACTGGGTGGCGTACAGTGCCTGTACTGCCGTGTAATACCGAGTGGTGTACTGTGTGTATAGTGCCGTGTGGTACCGAGTGGAGTACCATGCGTGTACTGCCGTGTAGTACCGAGTGGAGTACTGTGTGTATAGTGCCGTGTAGTACCGAGTGGAGTACAGTGCCTGTACTGCGTGTAGTACCGAGTGGAGTACAGTGACTGCACTGCGTGTAGTACCGAGTGGAGTACAGTGTGTATAGTGCCGTCTAGTACCGAGTGGAGTACAGTGTGTATAGTGCCGTGTAGTACTGAGTGGAGTACAGTGCCTGTACTGCCGTGTAGTACCGAGTGGAGTACAGTGTGTATAGTGCCGTGTAGTACTGAGTGGCGTACAGTGACTCTACTGCCGTGTAGTACTGAGTGGGGTACATTTTCTGTACTGCCGTGTAGTACAGAGTGGGGGACTCTGTGTATACTGCCGTGTAGTACTGAGTATAGTACAGTGCCTGTACTGCCGTGTAGTACCGAGTGGATTACTCTGTTCATACTGCCGTGTAGTACTGAGCGGAGTACAGTACCTGTCCTGTCGTGTAGTACTGAGTGCGGGACTGTGTGTATACTGCCGTGTAATACTGAGTGGAGTACAGTGCTTGTACTGCCGTGTAGTACCGAGTGGGGGACTGTGTGTATACTGCCGTGTAGTACTGAGTGGAGTACAGTGCCTGTACTGCCGTGTAGTACCGAGTGGGGGACTGTCTGTATACTGCCGTGTAGTACTGACTGGAGTACTGTGTGTATAGTGCCGTGTAGTACCGAGTGGAGTACAGTGCCTGTACAGCGGTGTAGTACTGAGTGGAGTACAGGGCCTGTACTGCCATGTAGTACTGAGTGGAGTACAGTGCCTGTACTGTCGTGTAGTACTGAGTGGAGTACAGTGCCTGTACTGCCGTGTAGTCCCGAATGGAGTACTGTGTGTATAGTGCCGTGTAGTACCGAAAGGAGTACAGTGCCTGTACTGCCGTGTAGTACTGAGTGGAGTACTGTGTGTATAGTGCCGTGTAGTACCGAGTGGAGTACAGTGCCTGTACTGCCGTGTAGTGCTGAGTGGACTACAGTGCCTGTACTGCCGTGTAGTCCCGAATGGAGTACTGTGTGTATAGTGCCGTGTAGTACCGAGTGGAGTACAGTGCCTGTACTGCCGTGTAGTACTGAGTGGAGTACAGTGCCTAAACTGCCGTGTAGTCCGGAGTGGAGTACAGTGGCTGTACTGCCGTGTAGTCCCGAGTGGAGTACTGTGTGTATAGTGCCGTGTAGTACCGAGTGCATTACATTGCCTGTACTGCCGTGTAGTACTAAGTGGAGTACAGTGCCTGTACTGCCGTGTAGTCCCGAATGGAGTACTGTGTGTATAGTGCCGTGTAGTACCGAAAGGAGTACAGTGCCTGTACTGCCGTGTAGTACTGAGTGGAGTACTGTGTGTATAGTGCCGTGTAGTACCGAGTGGAGTACAGTGCCTGTACTGCCGTGTAGTGCTGAGTGGACTACAGTGCCTGTACTGCCGTGTAGTCCCGAATGGAGTGCTGTGTGTATAGTGCCGTGTAGTACCGAGTGGAGTACAGTGCCTGTACTGCCGTGTAGTACTGAGTGGAGTACAGTGACTAAACTGCCGTGTAGTCCGGAGTGGAGTACAGTGCCTGTACTGCCGTGTAGTCCCGAGTGGAGTACTGTGTGTATAGTGCCGTGTAGTACCGAGTGGATTACATTGCCTGTACTGCCGTGTAGTACTAAGTGGAGTACAGTGCCTGTACTGCCGTGTAGTCCCGAGTGGAGTACTGTGTGTATAGTGCAGAGTAGTACTGAGTGGTGTACAGTACCTGTACTGCCGTGTAGTACTGAGTGGAGTACAGTGCCTCTAATGCCGTGTAGTACTGGGTGGAGTACATAGCCTGTTCTGCCGTGTAGTACCGAGTGGGGGACTGTGTGTAAACTGCCGTGTAGTACCGAGTGGTGTACAGTGCCTGTACTGCCGTGTAGTACCGAGTGGAATACTGTGTGTATAGTGCCGTGTAGTACCGAGTGGAGTACTGTGTGCATAATGCCGTGTAGTACTGAGTGGAGTACAGTGCCTGTACTGCCGTGTAGTACCGAGTGGAGTACTGTGTGTATAGTGCCGTGTAGTACCGAGTGGAGTACAGTGCCTGCACTGCCGTGTAGGACTGAGTGGAGTACAGTGCCTGTACTGCCGTGTAGTCCCGAGTGGAGTACAGTGCCTGTACTGCCGTGTAGTAGTGAGTGGAGTACTGTGCCTGTACTGCCGTGTAGTACTCAGTTGAGTACTGTGTGTATAGTGCCGTGTAGTACCGAGTCGAGTACAGTGGGTGTACTGCCGTGTAGTACTGAGTGGAGTACAGTGCCTGAACTGCCGTGCAGTACTGAGTGGAGTACAGTGCCTGTACTGCCGTGTAGTCCCGAGTGGAGTACAGTGCCTGTATTGCCGTGTAGTACTGAGTGGAGTACTGTGTGTATAGTGCCGTGTAGTACCGAGTGGAGTACAGTGCCTGTACTCCCTTGTAGTACTGTGTGGATTCCAGTGCCTGTACTGCCGTGTAGTATTGAGTGGAGTACAGTGCCAGTACTGCCGTGTAGTACTGAGTGGAGTACAGTGCCTGTACTGCCGTGTAGTGCCGAGTGGAGTACAGTGTGTATAGTGCCGTGTAGTACTGAGTGGAGTACAGTGCCTGTACTGCCGTGTAGTACCGAGTGGAGTACAGTGTGTCTAGTGCCGTGTAGTACCGAGTGGAGTACAGTGCCTGTACTGCCGTGTAGTACTGAGTGGAGTACATTGCCTGTACTGCCGTGTAGTACCGAGTGGGTGAATGTGTGTATACTGCCGTGTAGTACTGAGTATAGTACAGTGCATGTACTGCCGTGTAGTACCGAGTGTAGTACTGTGTGCATACTGCCGTGTAGTACTGAGTGGAGTACAGTACCTGTACTGCCGTGTAGTACCGAGTGGGGGACTAAGTGTATACTGCCGTGTAGTACTGAGTGGAGTACTGTGTGTATAGTGCAGTGTAGTGCTGAGTGGAGTACAGTGCCTGTACTGCCGTGTAGTACCGAGTGGAGTACTGTGTGTATTGTGCAGTGTAGTGCTGAGTGGAGTACAGTACCTGTACTGCCGTGTAGTACTGAGTATAGTACAATGCCTGTACTGCCGTGTAGTGCTGAGTGGAGTACAGTGTGTTTAGTGCCGTGTAGTACCGAGTGGGGGACTGTGTGCATACTGCCGTGTAGTACTGAGTGGAGTACAGTGCCTGTACTGCCATGTAGTCCCGAGTGGAGTACTGTGTGTATAGTGCCGTGTAGTACCGAGCGGAGTACTGTGTGCATACTGCCGTGTAGTACTGAGTGGAGTACAGTGCCAGTACTGCCGTGTAGTACCGAGTGGAGGACTGTGTGTATAGTGCCGTGTAGTACCGAGTGGAGTACAGTGCATGTACTCTCGTGTATTACCGAGTGGAGTACTGTGTGTATAGTGCGGTGTAGTACCGAGTGGAGTACAGTGCATGTACTGCTGTGTAGTACCGAGTGGAGTACTGTGTGTATAGTGCCGTGTAGTACCGAGTGGAGTACATTGCCTGTATTGACGTTTAGTACCGAGTGGAGTACTGTGTGTATAGTGCCGTGTAGTACCGAGTGGCGTACTGTGTGCATGCTGCCGTGTAGTACTGAGTGGAGTACAGTACCTGTACTGCCGTGTAGTACCGAGTGGAGTACTGTGTGTATAGTGCCGTGTAGTACCGAGTGGAGTACAGTGCCTGTACTGCCGTGTAGTACTCCTTGGAGTACAGTGCCTGTACTGCCGTGTAGTCCCGAGTGGAGTACAGTGCCTGTACTGCCGTGTAGTAGTGAGTGGAGTACTGTGCCTGTACTGCCGTGTAGTACAGAGCGGAGTACTGTGTGTATAGTGCCGTGTAGTACCGAGTGGAATACAGTTGGTGTACTGCCGTGTAATACTGAGTGGAGTACAGTGCCTGTACTGCCGTGTAGTACTGAGTGGGGTACAGTGCCTGTATTGCCGTGTAGTCCCGAGTGGAGTAGAGTGCCTGTACTGTCGTGTAGTACTGAGTGGAGTACTGTATGTATAGTGCCGTGTAGTACCGAGTGGAGTACAGTGCCTGTACTCCCTTGTAGTACTGAGTGGATTCCAGTGCCTGTACTGCCGTGTAGTATTGAGTGGAGTACAGTGCCTGTACTGCCGTGTAGTACTGAGTGGAGTACAGTGCCTGTACTGCCGTGTAGTACTGAGTGGAGTACTGTGTGTATAGTGCCGTGTAGTACCGAGTTGAGTACACTGCCTGTACTCCCTTGTAGTACTGAGTGGATTCCAGTGCCTGTACTGCCCTGTAGTACTGAGTGGAGTACAGTGCCTGTACTGCCGTGTAGTACCGAGTGGAGTACAGTGCCTGTACTGCCGTGTAGTCCCGTGTGGAGTACTGTGTGCATACTGCCGTGTAGTACTGAGTGGAGTACAGTGCCTGTACTGCCGTGTAGTACCGAGTGGAGTACAGTGCCTGTACTGCCGTGTAGTCCCGAGTGGAGTACAGTGCCTGTACTGCCGTGTAGTACTGAGTGGAGTACATTGCCTGTACTGCCGTGTAGTACCGAGTGGGTGAATGTGTGTATACTGCCGTGTAGTACTGAGTATAGTACAGTGCATGTACTGCCGTGTAGTACCGAGTGGAGTACTGTGCCTGTACTGCCGTGTAGTACTGAGTGGAGTACATTGCCTGTACTGCCGTGTAGTACCGAGTGGGTGAATGTGTGTATACTGCCGTGTAGTACTGAGTATAGTACAGTGCATGTACTGCCGTGTAGTACCGAGTGGAGTACTGTGTGCATACTGCCGTGTAGTACTGAGTGGAGTACAGTACCTGTACTGCCGTGTAGTACCGAGTGGGGGACTAAGTGTATACTGCCGTGTAGTACTGAGTGGAGTACTGTGTGTATAGTGCAGTGTAGTGCTGAGTGGAGTACAGTGCCTGTACTGCCGTGTAGTACCGAGTTGAGTACTGTGTGTATTGTGCAGTGTAGTGCTGAGTGGAGTACAGTACCTGTACTGCCGTGTAGTACTGAGTATAGTACAATGCCTGTACTGCCGTGTAGTGCTGAGTGGAGTACAGTGTGTTTAGTGCCGTGTAGTACCGAGTGGAGGACTGTGTGCATACTGCCGTGTAGTACTGAGTGGAGTACAGTGCCTGTACTGCCATGTAGTCCCTAGTGGAGTACTGTGTGTATAGTGCCGTGTAGTACCGAGTGGAGTACTGTGTGCATACTGCCGTGTAGTACTGAGTGGAGTACAGTGCCAGTACTGCCGTGTAGTACCGAGTGGAGGACTGTGTGTATAGTGCCGTGTAGTACCGAGTGGAGTACAGTGCATGTACTCTCGTGTATTACCGAGTGGAGTACTGTGTGTATAGTGCGGTGTAGTACCGAGTGGAGTACAGTGCATGTACTGCCGTGTAGTACCGAGTGGAGTACTGTGTGTATAGTGCCGTGTAGTACCGAGTGGAGTACATTGCCTGTATTGCCGTGTAGTACCGAGTGGAGTACTGTGTGTATAGTGCCGTGTAGTACCGAGTGGCGTACTGTGTGCATGCTGCCGTGTAGTACTGAGTGGAGTACAGTACCTGTACTGCCGTGTAGTACCGAGTGGAGTACTGTGTGTATTGTGCCGTGTAGTACCGAGTGGAGTACAGTGCCTGTACTGCCGTGTAGTACTCCTTGGAGTACAGTGCCTGTACTGCCGTGTAGTCCCGAGTGGAGTACAGTGCCTGTACTGCCGTGTAGTAGTGAGTGGAGTACTGTGCCTGTACTGCCGTGTAGTACAGAGCGGAGTACTGTGTGTATAGTGCCGTGTAGTACCGAGTGGAATACAGTGGGTGTACTGCCGTGTAATACTGAGTGGAGTACAGTGCCTGTACTGCCGTGTAGTACTGAGTGGGGTACAGTGCCTGTATTGCCGTGTAGTCCCGAGTGGAGTAGAGTGCCTGTACTGTCGTGTAGTACTGAGTGGAGTACTGTATGTATAGTGCCGTGTAGTACCGAGTGGAGTACAGTGCCTGTACTCCCTTGTAGTACTGAGTGGATTCCAGTGCCTGTACTGCCGTGTAGTATTGAGTGGAGTACAGTGCCTGTACTGCCGTGTAGTACTGAGTGGAGTACAGTGCCTGTACTGCCGTGTAGTACTGAGTGGAGTACTGTGTGTATAGTGCCGTGTAGTACCGAGTTGAGTACACTGCCTGTACTCCCTTGTAGTAGTGAGTGGATTCCAGTGCCTGTACTGCCTTGTAGTACTGAGTGGAGTACAGTGCCTGTACTGCCGTGTAGTACCGAGTGGAGTACAGTGCCTGTACTGCCGTGTAGTCCCGTGTGGAGTACTGTGTGCATACTGCCGTGTAGTACTGAGTGGAGTACAGTGCCTGTACTGCCGTGTAGTACCGAGTGGAGTACAGTGCCTGTACTGCCGTGTAGTCCCGAGTGGAGTACAGTGCCTGTACTGCCGTGTAGTAGAGAGTGGAGTACTGTGCCTGTACTGCCGTGTAGTCCCGAGTGGAGTACTGCGTGTATAGTGCCGTGTAGTTCCGAGTGGAGTACAGTGCCTGTACTGCCGTGTAGTACTAAGTGGAGTACAGTGCCTGTACTACCGCGTAATCCCGAGTGCAGTACTGTGTGTATAGTGCAGTGTAGTACTGAGTGGTGTACAGTGCTTGTACTGCCGTGTAGTACTGAGTGGATTACAGTGCCTGTACTGCCGTGTAGTACTGGGTGGAGTACAGTGCCTGTACTGCCGTGTAGTACCGCGTGGGGGACTGTGTGTATACTGCCGTGTAGTACCGTGTGGAGTACAGTGCCTGTACTGCCGTGTGGTACCGAGTGGAGTACTGTGTGTATAGTGCGTGTAGTACCGAGTGGAGTACTGTGTGCATACTGCCGTGTAGTACTGAGTGGAGTACAGTGCCTGTACTGCCGTGTAGTACCAAGTGGAGTATTGTGTGTATAGTGCGGTGTAGTACCGAGTGGAGTACAGTGCATGTACTGCCGTGTAGTACCGAGTGGAGTACTGTGTGCATACTGCCGTGTAGTACTGAGTGGAGTACAGTACCTGTACTGCCGTGTAGTACCGAGTGGAGTACTGTGTGTATAGTGCCGTGTAGTACCGAGTGGAGTACAGTGCCTGTACTGGCGTGTAGTACTGAGTGGAGTAGAGTGCCTGTACTGCCGTGTAGTCCCGAGTGGAGTACAGTGCATGTACTGCCGTGTAGTAGTGAGTGGAGTAGTGTGCCTGTACTGCCGTGTAGTACTGAGTGGAGTACTGTGTGTATAGTGCCGTGTAGTACCCAGTGGAGTACAGTGGGTGTACTGCCGTGTAGTACTGAGTGGAGTACAGTGCCTGTACTGCCGTGTAGTCCCTAGTGGAGTACAGTGCCTGTACTGCCGTGTAGTACTGAGTGGAGTACTGTGTGTATAGTGCCGAGTAGTACCGCGTGGAGTACAGTGTCTGTACTGCCGTGTAGTACTGAGTGGAGTACAGTGCCTGTACTGAAGTGTAGTACTGAGTGGAGTACAGTACCTGTACTGCCGTGTAGTACCGAGTGGAGTACTGTGTGTATAGTGCCGTGTAGTACCGAGTGGAGTACAGTGCCTGTACTGCCATGTAGTCCCGAGTGGAGTACAGTGCCTGTACTGCCGTGTAGTACTGAGTGGAGTACTGTGTGTATAGTGCCGTGTAGTACCGAGTGGAGTAGAGTGCCTGTACTGCCGTGTAGTACCGAGTGGAGTAATGTGTGTATAGTGGCGTGTAGTACCGAGTGGAGTACAGTGCCTGTACTGCCGTGTAGTACTGAGTGGAGTACAGTGCCTGTACTACCGTGTAGTACCGAGTGGGGACTGTGTGTATACTGAAGTGTAGTACTGAGTGGAGTACAGTGTGTATAGTGCCGTGTAGTACCGAGTGGGGGACTGTGTGCATACTGCCGTGTAGTACTGAGTGGAGTACAGTGCCAGTACTGCCGTGTAGTACCGAGTGGAGGACTGTGTGTATAGTGCCGTGTAGTACCGAGTGGAGTACAGTGCATGTACTCTCGTGTATTACCGAGTGGAGTACTGTGTGTATAGTGCGGTGTAGTACCGAGTGGAGTACAGTGCATGTACTGCCGTGTAGTACCGAGTGGAGTACTGTGTGTATAGTGCCGTGTAGTACCGAGTGGAGTACATTGCCTGTATTGCCGTGTAGTACCGAGTGGAGTACTGTGTGTATAGTGCCGTGTAGTACCGAGTGGCGTACTGTGTGCATGCTGCCGTGTAGTACTGAGTGGAGTACAGTACCTGTACTGCCGTGTAGTACCGAGTGGAGTACTGTGTGTATAGTGCCGTGTAGTACCGAGTGGAGTACAGTGCCTGTACTGCCGTGTAGTACTCCTTGGAGTACAGTGCCTGTACTGCCGTGTAGTCCCGAGTGGAGTACAGTGCCTGTACTGCCGTGTAGTAGTGAGTGGAGTACTGTGCCTGTACTGCCGTGTAGTACAGAGCGGAGTACTGTGTGTATAGTGCCGTGTAGTACCGAGTGGAATACAGTGGGTGTACTGCCGTGTAATACTGAGTGGAGTACAGTGCCTGTACTGCCGTGTAGTACTGAGTGGGGTAAAGTGCCTGTATTGCCGTGTAGTCCCGAGTGGAGTAGAGTGCCTGTACTGTCGTGTAGTACTGAGTGGAGTACTGTATGTATAGTGCCGTGTAGTACCGAGTGGAGTACAGTGCCTGTACTCCCTTGTAGTACTGAGTGGATTCCAGTGCCTGTACTGCCGTGTAGTATTGAGTGGAGTACAGTGCCTGTACTGCCGTGTAGTACTGAGTGGAGTACAGTGCCTGTACTGCCGTGTAGTACTGAGTGGAGTACTGTGTGTATAGTGCCGTGTAGTACCGAGTTGAGTACACTGCCTGTACTCCCTTGTAGTACTGAGTGGATTCCAGTGCCTGTACTGCCTTGTAGTACTGAGTGGAGTACAGTGCCTGTACTGCCGTGTAGTACCGAGTGGAGTACAGTGCCTGTACTGCCGTGTAGTCCCGTGTGGAGTACTGTGTGCATACTGCCGTGTAGTACTGAGTGGAGTACAGTGCCTGTACTGCCGTGTAGTACCGAGTGGAGTACAGTGCCTGTACTGCCGTGTAGTCCCGAGTGGAGTACAGTGCCTGTACTGCCGTGTAGTAGAGAGTGGAGTACTGTGCCTGTACTGCCGTGTAGTCCCGAGTGGAGTACTGCGTGTATAGTGCCGTGTAGTTCCGAGTGGAGTACCGTGCCTGTACTGCCGTGTAGTACTAAGTGGAGTACAGTGCCTGTACTACCGCGTAATCCCGAGTGCAGTACTGTGTGTATAGTGCAGTGTAGTACTGAGTGGTGTACAGTGCTTGTACTGCCGTGTAGTACTGAGTGGATTACAGTGCCTGTACTGCCGTGTAGTACTGGGTGGAGTACAGTGCCTGTACTGCCGTGTAGTACCGCGTGGGGGACTGTGTGTATACTGCCGTGTAGTACCGTGTGGAGTACAGTGCCTGTACTGCCGTGTGGTACCGAGTGGAGTACTGTGTGTATAGTGCGTGTAGTACCGAGTGGAGTACTGTGTGCATACTGCCGTGTAGTACTGAGTGGAGTACAGTGCCTGTACTGCCGTGTAGTACCAAGTGGAGTATTGTGTGTATAGTGCGGTGTAGTACCGAGTGGAGTACAGTGCATGTACTGCCGTGTAGTACCGAGTGGAGTACTGTGTGCATACTGCCGTGTAGTACTGAGTGGAGTACAGTACCTGTACTGCCGTGTAGTACCGAGTGGAGTACTGTGTGTATAGTGCCGTGTAGTACCGAGTGGAGTACAGTGCCTGTACTGGCGTGTAGTACTGAGTGGAGTAGAGTGCCTGTACTGCCGTGTAGTCCCGAGTGGAGTACAGTGCATGTACTGCCGTGTAGTAGTGAGTGGAGTAGTGTGCCTGTACTGCCGTGTAGTACTGAGTGGAGTACTGTGTGTATAGTGCCGTGTAGTACCCAGTGGAGTACAGTGGGTGTACTGCCGTGTAGTACTGAGTGGAGTACAGTGCCTGTACTGCCGTGTAGTCCCTAGTGGAGTACAGTGCCTGTACTGCCGTGTAGTACTGAGTGGAGTACTGTGTGTATAGTGCCGAGTAGTACCGCGTGGAGTACAGTGTCTGTACTGCCGTGTAGTACTGAGTGGAGTACAGTGCCTGTACTGAAGTGTAGTACTGAGTGGAGTACAGTACCTGTACTGCCGTGTAGTACCGAGTGGAGTACTGTGTGTATAGTGCCGTGTAGTACCGAGTGGAGTACAGTGCCTGTACTGCCATGTAGTCCCGAGTGGAGTACAGTGCCTGTACTGCCGTGTAGTACTGAGTGGAGTACTGTGTGTATAGTGCCGTGTAGTACCGAGTGGAGTAGAGTGCCTGTACTGCCGTGTAGTACCGAGTGGAGTAATGTGTGTATAGTGGCGTGTAGTACCGAGTGGAGTACAGTGCCTGTACTGCCGTGTAGTACTGAGTGGAGTACAGTGCCTGTACTACCGTGTAGTACCGAGTGGGGACTGTGTGTATACTGAAGTGTAGTACTGAGTGGAGTACAGTGTGTATAGTGCCGTGTAGTACCGAGTGGGGGACTGTGTGCATACTGCCGTGTTGTACTGAGTGGAGTACAGTGACTGTACTGCCATGTAGTCGCGAGTGGAGTACTCTGTGTATACTGCCGTGTAGTACCGAGTGGAGTACAGTGCGTGTACTGCCGTGTTGTACCGAGTGGAGTACTGTGTGCATACTGCCGTGTAGTACTGAGTGGAGTACAGTGCCGGTAATGCTGTGTAGTACCGAGTGGAGTACTCTGTGTATAGTGCCGTGTAGTACCGAGTGGAGTACTGTGTGCATACTGCCGTGTAGTACTGAGTGGAGTACAGTGCCTGTACTGCCGTGTAGTACCGAGTGGAGTACTGTGTGTATAGTGCCGTGTAGTACCGAGTGGAGTACAGTGCATGTACTGCCGTGTAGTACCGAGTGGAGTACTGTGTGTATAGTGCGGTGTAGTACCGAGTGGAGTACAGTGCCTGTACTGCCGTGTAGTACCGAGTGGAATACTGTGTGTATAGTGCCGTGTAGTACCGAGTGGAGTACTGTGTGCATAATGCCGTGTAGTACTGAGTGGAGTACAGTGCCTGTACTACCGTGTAGTACCGAGTGGAGTACTGTGTGTATAGTGCCGTGTAGTACCGAGTGGAGTACAGTGCCTGCACTGCCGTGTAGGACTGAGTGGAGTACAGTGCCTGTACTGCCGTGTAGTCCCGAGTGGAGTACAGTGCCTGTACTGCCGTGTAGTAGTGAGTGGAGTACTGTGCCTGTACTGCCGTGTAGTACTCAGTTGAGTACTGTGTGTATAGTGCCGTGTAGTACCGAGTGGAGTACAGTGGGTGTACTGCCGTGTAGTACTGAGTGGAGTACAGTGCCTGAACTGCCGTGCAGCACTGAGTGGAGTACAGTGCCTGTACTGCCGTGTAGTCCCTAGTGGAGTACAGTGCCTGTATTGCCGTGTAGTACTGAGTGGAGTACTGTGTGTATAGTGCCGTGTAGTACCGAGTGGAGTACAGTGCCTGTACTCCCTTGTAGTACTGAGTGGATTCCAGTGCCTGTACTGCCGTGTAGTATTGAGTGGAGTGCAGTGCCAGTACTGCCGTGTAGTACTGAGTGGAGTACAGTGCCTGTACTGCCGTGTAGTGCCGATTGGAGTACAGTGTGTATAGTGCAGTGTAGTACTGAGTGGAGTACAGTGCCTGTACTGCCGTGTAGTACCGAGTGGAGTACAGTGTGTCTAGTGCCGTGTAGTACCGAGTGGAGTACAGTGCCTGTACTGCCGTGTAGTACTGAGTGGAGTACATTGCCTGTACTGCCGTGTAGTACCGAGTGGGTGAATGTGTGTATACTGCCGTGTAGTACTGAGTATAGTACAGTGCATGTACTGCCGTGTAGTACCGAGTGGAGTACTGTGTGCATACTGCCGTGTAGTACTGAGTGGAGTACAGTACCTGTACTGCCGTGTAGTACCGAGTGGGGGACTAAGTGTATACTGCCGTGTAGTACTGAGTGGAGTACTGTGTGTATAGTGCAGTGTAGTGCTGAGTGGAGTACAGTGCCTGTACTGCCGTGTAGTACCGAGTGGAGTACTGTGTGTATTGTGCAGTGTAGTGCTGAGTGGAGTACAGTACCTGTACTGCCGTGTAGTACTGTGTATAGTACAATGCCTGTACTGCCGTGTAGTGCTGAGTGGAGTACAGTGTGTTTAGTGCCGTGTAGTACCGAGTGGGGGACTGTGTGCATACTGCCGTGTAGTACTGAGTGGAGTACAGTGCCTGTACTGCCATGTAGTCCCGAGTGGAGTACTGTGTGTATAGTGCCGTGTAGTACTGAGTGGAGTACAGTGCCAGTACTGCCGTGTAGTACCGAGTGGAGGACTGTGTGTATAGTGCCGTGTAGTACCGAGTGGAGTACAGTGCATGTACTCTCGTGTATTACCGAGTGGAGTACTGTGTGTATAGTGCGGTGTAGTACCGAGTGGAGTACAGTGCATGTACTGCCGTGTAGTACCGAGTGGAGTACTGTGTGCATGCTGCCGTGTAGTACTGAGTGGAGTACAGTACCTGTACTGCCGTGTAGTACCGAGTGGAGTACTGTGTGTATAGTGCCGTGTAGTACCGAGTGGAGTACAGTGCCTGTACTGCCGTGTAGTACTCCTTGGAGTACAGTGCCTGTACTGCCGTGTAGTCCCGAGTGGAGTACAGTGCCTGTACTGCCGTGTAGTAGTGAGTGGAGTACTGTGCCTGTACTGCCGTGTAGTACAGAGCGGAGTACTGTGTGTATTGTGCCGTGTAGTACCGAGTGGAATACAGTGGGTGTACTGCCGTGTAATACTGAGTGGAGTACAGTGCCTGTACTGCCGTGTAGTACTGAGTGGGGTACAGTGCCTGTATTGCCGTGTAGTCCCGAGTGGAGTAGAGTGCCTGTACTGTCGTGTAGTACTGAGTGGAGTACTGTATGTATAGTGCCGTGTAGTACCGAGTGGAGTACAGTGCCTGTACTCCCTTGTAGTACTGAGTGGATTCCAGTGCCTGTACTGCCGTGTAGTATTGAGTGGAGTACAGTGCCTGTACTGCCGTGTAGTACTGAGTGGAGTACAGTGCCTGTACTGCCGTGTAGTACTGAGTGGAGTACTGTGTGTATAGTGCCGTGTAGTACCGAGTTGAGTACACTGCCTGTACTCCCTTGTAGTACTGAGTGGATTCCAGTGCCTGTACAGCCGTGCAGTACTGAGTGGAGTACAGTGCCTGTACTGCCGTGTAGTACCGAGTGGAGTACAGTGCCTGTACTGCCGTGTAGTCCCGTGTGGAGTACTGTGTGCGTACTGCCGTGTAGTACTGAGTGGAGTACAGTGCCTGTACTGCCGTGTAGTACCGAGTGGAGTACAGTGCCTGTACTGCCGTGTAGTCCCGAGTGGAGTACAGTGCCTGTACTGCCGTGTAGTACTGAGTGGAGTACATTGCCTGTACTGCCGTGTAGTACCGAGTGGGTGAATGTGTGTATACTGCCGTGTAGTACTGAGTATAGTACAGTGCATGTACTGCCGTGTAGTACCGAGTGGAGTACTGTGCCTGTACTGCCGTGTAGTACTGAGTGGAGTACATTGCCTGTACTGCCGTGTAGTACCGAGTGGGTGAATGTGTGTATACTGCCGTGTAGTACTGAGTATAGTACAGTGCATGTACTGCCGTGTAGTACCGAGTGGAGTACTGTGTGCATACTGCCGTGTAGTACTGAGTGGAGTACAGTACCTGTACTGCCGTGTAGTACCGAGTGGGGGACTAAGTGTATACTGCCGTGTAGTACTGAGTGGAGTACTGTGTGTATAGTGCAGTGTAGTGCTGAGTGGAGTACAGTGCCTGTAGTGCCGTGTAGTACCGAGTGGAGTACTGTGTGTATTGTGCAGTGTAGTGCTGAGTGGAGTACAGTACCTGTACTGCCGTGTAGTACTGAGTATAGTACAATGCCTGTATTGCCGTGTAGTGCTGAGTGGAGTACAGTGTGTTTAGTGCCGTGTAGTACCGAGTGGAGGACTGTGTGTATAGTGCCGTGTAGTACCGAGTGGAGTAGATTGCCTGTATTGCCGTGTAGTACCGAGTGGAGTACTGTGTGTATAGTGCCGTGTAGTACCGAGTGGCGTACTGTGTGCATGCTGCCGTGTAGTACTTAGTGGAGTACAGTACCTGTACTGCCGTGTAGTACCGAGTGGAGTACTGTGTGTATAGTGCCGTGTAGTACCGTGTGGAGTACAGTGCCTGTACTGTCGTGTAGTACTCCTTGGAGTACAGTGCCTGTACTGCCGTGTAGTCCCGAGTGGAGTACAGTGCCTGTACTGCCGTGTAGTAGTGAGTGGAGTACTGTGCCTGTACTGCCGTGTAGTACAGAGCGGAGTACTGTGTGTATAGTGCCGTGTAGTACCGAGTGGAATACAGTGGGTGTACTGCCGTGTAATACTGAGTGGAGTACAGTGCCTGTACTGCCGTGTAGTACTGAGTGGGGTACAGTGCCTGTATTGCCGTGTAGTCCCGAGTGGAGTAGAGTGCCTGTACTGTCGTGTAGTACTGAGTGGAGTACTGTATGTATAGTGCCGTGTAGTACCGAGTGGAGTACAGTGCCTGTACTCCCTTGTAGTACTGAGTGGATTCCAGTGCCTGTACTGCCGTGTAGTATTGAGTGGAGTACAGTGCCTGTACTGCCGTGTAGTACTGAGTGGAGTACATTGCCTGTACTGCCGTGTAGTACTGAGTGGAGTACTGTGTGCATACTGCCGTGTAGTACTGAGTGGAGTACAGTGCCTGTACTGCCGTGTAGTTCCGAGTGGAGTACAGTGCCTGTACTGCCGTGTAGTCCCGAGTGGAGTACAGTGCCTGTACTGCCGTGTAGTAGTGAGTGGAGTACTGTGCCTGTACTGCCGTGTAGTCCCGAGTGGAGTACTGCGTGTATAGTGCCGTGTAGTTCCGAGTGGAGTACAGTGCCTGTACTGCCGTGTAGTACTAAGTGGAGTACAGTGCCTGTACTACCGCGTAGTCCCGAGTGCAGTACTGTGTGTATAGTGCAGTGTAGTACTGAGTGGTGTACAGTGCTTGTATTGCCGTGTAGTATGAGTTTATTACAGTGCCTGTACTGCCGTGTAGTACTGGGTGGAGTACAGTGCCTGTACTGCCGTGTAGTACCGCGTGGGGGACTGTGTGTATACTGCCGTGTAGTACCGTGTGGAGTACAGTGCCTGTACTGCCGTGTGGTACCGAGTGGAGTACTGTGTGTATAGTGCGTGTAGTACCGAGTGGAGTACTGTGTGCATACTGCCGTGTAGTACTGAGTGGAGTACAGTGCCTGTACTGCCGTGTAGTACCAAGTGGAGTGTTGTGTGTATAGTGCGGTGTAGTACCGAGTGGAGTACAGTGCATGTACTGCCGTGTAGTACCGAGTGGAGTACTGTGTGCATACTGCCGTGTAGTACTGAGTGGATTACAGTACCTGTACTGCCGTGTAGTACAGAGTGGAGTACTGTGTGTATAGTGCCGTGTAGTACCGAGTGGAGTACACTGCCTGTACTGGCGTGTAGTACTGAGTGGAGTAAAGTGCCTGTACTGCCGTGTAGTCCCGAGTGGAGTACAGTGCCTGTACTGCCGTGTAGTAGTGAGTGGAGTAGTGTGCCTGTACTGCCGTGTAGTACTGAGTGGAGTACTGTGTGTATAGTGCCGTGTAGTACCCAGTGGAGTACAGTGGGTGTACTGCCGTGTAGTACTGAGTGGAGTACAGTGCCTGTACTGCCGTGTAGTCCCTAGTGGAGTACAGTGCCTGTAGTGCCGTGTAGTACTGAGTGGAGTACTGTGTGTATAGTGCCGAGTAGTACCGCGTGGAGTACAGTGTCTGTACTGCCGTGTAGTACTGAGTGGAGTACAGTGCCTGTACTGAAGTGTAGTACTGAGTGGAGTACAGTACCTGTACTGCCGTGTAGTACCGAGTGGAGTAATGTGTGTATAGTGCCGTGTAGTACCGAGTTGAGTACAGTGCCTGTACTGCCATGTAGTCCCGAGTGGAGTTCAGTGCCTGTACTGCCGTGTAGTACTGAGTGGAGTACTGTGTGTATAGTGCCGTGTAGTACCGAGTGGAGTAGAGTGCCTGTACTGCCGTGTAGTACCGAGTGGAGTACTGTGTGTATAGTGGCGTGTAGTACCGAGTGGAGGACAGTGCCTGTACTGCCGTGTAGTACGGAGTGGAGTACAGTGCCTGTACTGCCATGTAGTCCCGAGTGGAGTTCAGTGCCTGTACTGCCGTGTAGTACCGAGTGGGGACTGTGTGTATACTGCCGTGTAGTACTGAGTGGAGTACAGTGTGTATAGTGCCGTGTAGTACCGAGTGGGGGACTGTGTGCATACTGCCGTGTTGTACTGAGTGGAGTACAGTGACTGTACTGCCATGTAGTCGCGAGTGGAGTACTGTGTGTATACTGCCGTGTAGTACCGAGTGGAGTACAGTGCGTGTACTGCCGTGTTGTACCGAGTGGAGTACTGTGTGCATACTGCCGTGTAGTACTGAGTGGAGTACAGTGCCGGTAGTGCCGTGTAGTACCGAGTGGAGTACTCTGTGTATAGTGCCGTGTAGTACCGAGTGGAGTACTGTGTGCATACTGCCGTGTAGTACTGAGTGGAGTACAGTGCCTGTACTGCCGTGTAGTACCGAGTGGAGTACTGTGTGTATAGTGCCGTGTAGTACCGAGTGGAGTACAGTGCATGTACTGCCGTGTAGTACCGAGTGGAGTACTGTGTGTATAGTGCGGTGTAGTACCGAGTGGAGTACAGTGCATGTACTGCCGTGTAGTCCTGAGTGGAGTACTGTGTGTATAGTGCCGTGAAGTACCGAGTGGAGTACAGTGCCTGTATTGCCGTGTAGTACCGAGTGGAGTACTGTGTGTATAGTGCCGTGTAGTACCGAGTGGAGTGCTGTGTGCATACTGCCGTGTAGTACAGAGTGCAGTACAGTACGTGTACTGCCGTGAAATACCGAGTGGAGTACTGTGAGTATAGTGGCGTGTAGTACCGAGTGGTGTACAGTGCCTGTACTTTCGTGTAGTACCGAGTGGAGTACAGTGCCTGTACTGCCGTGTAGTACCGAGTGGGGGACTGTGTGTATACTGCCGTGTAGTACTGAGTGGAGTACAGTGCCTGTACTGCCGTGTAGTAGTGAGTGGGGTACAGTGATTGTACTGCCGTGTAGTACCGTGTGGATTACTGTGCCTGTACTGCCGTGTAGTACTGAGTGGAGTACAGTGCCTGTACTGCCGTGTAGTCCCGAGTGGAGTACAGTGCTTGTTCTGCCGTGTAGTACGGATTGGAGTACATTGCCTGTACTGCCGTGTAGTACCGAGTGGACTACATTGATTGTACTTCCGTGTAGTACTGAGTGAAGTACAGTGCCTGTACTGCCGTGTAGTGCCGAGTGGAGTACTGTGTGTATAGTGCAGTGTAGTACTGTGTGGAGTACAGTGCATGTACTGCCGTGTAGTACCGTGTGGAGTACAGTGCCTGTACTGCCCTGTAGTCCCGTGTGGAGTACTGTGTGCATACTGCCGTGTAGTACTCAGTGGAGTACAGTGCCTGTACTGCCGTGTAGTACCGAGTGGAGTACAGTGCCTGTACTGCCGAGTGGTCCCTAGTGGAGTACAGTGTGTATAGTGCCGTGTAGTACTGAGAGGAGTACAGTGCCTGTACTGCCGTGTAGTACCGATTGGAGTACTGTGTGCATGCTTCCGTCTAGTACTGAGAGGAGTACAGTGCCTGTACTGCCGTGTAGTACTGGGTGGAGTACAGTGCCTGTACTGCCGTGTAGTACCGAGTGGTGTACTGTGTGTATAGTGCCGTGTGGTACCGAGTGGAGTACCATGCCTGTACTGCCGTGTAGTACCGAGTGGAGTACTGTGTGTATAGTGCCGTGTAGTACCGAGTGGAGTACAGTGCCTGTACTGCGTGTAGTACCGAGTGGAGTACATTGATTGTACTTCCGTGTAGTACTGAGTGAAGTACAGTGCCTGTACTGCCGTGTAGTGCCGAGTGGAGTACTGTGTGTATAGTGCAGTGTAGTACTGAGTGGAGTACTGTGTGTATAGTACCGTGTAGTACTGAGAGGAGTACAGTGCCTGTACTGCCGTGTAGTACCGATTGGAGTACTGTGTGCATGCTTCCGTCTAGTACTGAGAGGAGTACAGTGCCTGTACTGCCGTGTAGTACTGGGTGGAGTACAGTGCCTGTACTGCCGTGTAGTACCGAGTGGTGTACTGTGTGTATAGTGCCGTGTGGTACCGAGTGGAGTACCATGCCTGTACTGCCGTGTAGTACCGAGTGGAGTACTGTGTGTATAGTGCCGTGTAGTACCGAGTGGAGTACAGTGCCTGTACTGCGTGTAGTACCGAGTGGAGTACAGTGACTGCACTGCGTGTAGTACCGAGTGGAGTACAGTGTGTATATTGCCGTCTAGTACCGAGTGGAGTACAGTGTGTATAGTGCCGTGTAGTACTGAGTGGAGTACAGTGCCTGTACTGCCGTGTAGTACCGAGTGGAGTACAGTGTGTATAGTGCCGTGTAGTACTGAGTGGCGTACAGTGACTCTACTGCCGTGTAGTACTGAGTGGGGTACATTTTCTGTACTGCCGTGTAGTACAGAGTGGGGGACTCTGTGTATACTGCCGTGTAGTACTGAGTATAGTACAGTGCCTGTACTGCCGTGTAGTACCGAGTGGATTACTGTGTTCATACTGCCGTGTAGTACTGAGTGGAGTACAGTACCTGTCCTGTCGTGTAGTACTGAGTGCGGGACTGTGTGTATACTGCCGTGTATTACTGAGTGGAGTACAGTGCTTGTACTGCCGTGTAGTACCGAGTGGAGTACTGTGTGTATAGTGCCGTGTAGTACCGAGTGGAGTACAGTCTCCTGTACTGCCGTGTAGTGCTGAGTGGACTACAGTGCCTGTACTGCCGTGTAGTCCCGAATGGAGTATTGTGTGTATAGTGCCGTGTAGTACCGAGTGGAGTACAGTGCCTGTACTGCCGTGTAGTACTGAGTGGAGTACATTGCCTAAACTGCCGTGTAGTCCGGAGTGGAGTACAGTGCCTGTACTGCCGTGTAGTCCCGAGTGGAGTACTGTGTGTATAGTGCCGTGTAGTACCGAGTGGATTACATTGCCTTTACTGCCGTGTAGTACTAAGTGGAGTACAGTGCCTGTACTGCCGTGTAGTCCCGAGTGGAGAACTGTGTGTATAGTGCAGAGTAGTACTGAGTGGTGTACAGTACCTGTACTGCCGTGTAGTACTGAGTGGAGTACAGTGCCTCTACTGCCGTGTAGTACTGGGTGGAGTACAGTGCCTGTTCTGCCGTGTAGTACCGAGTGGGGGACTGTGTGTAAACTGCCGTGTAGTACCGAGTGGAGTACAGTGCCTGTACTGCCGTGTAGTACCGAGTGGAATACTGTGTGTATAGTGCCGTGTAGTACCGAGTGGAGTACTGTGTGCATAATGCCGTGTAGTACTGAGTGGAGTACAGTGCCTGTACTGCCGTGTAGTACCGAGTGGAGTACTGTGTGTATAGTGCCATGTAGTACCGAGTGGAGTACAGTGCCTGCACTGCCGTGTAGGACTGAGTGGAGTACAGTGCCTGTACTGCCGTGTAGTCCCGAGTGGAGTACAGTGCCTGTACTGCCGTGTAGTAGTGAGTGGAGTACTGTGCCTGTACTGCCGTGTAGTACTGAGTGGATTACAGTGGCTGTACTGCCGTGTAGTACTGGGTGGATTACAGTGCCTGTACTGCTTGTAGTACCGCGTGGGGGACTGTGTGTATACTGCCGTGTAGTACCGTGTGGAGTACAGTGCCTGTACTGCCGTGTGGTACCGAGTGGAGTACTGTGTGTATAGTGCGTGTAGTTCCGAGTGGAGTACTGTGTGCATTCTGCCGTGTAGTACTGAGTGGAGTACAGTGCCTGTACTGCCGTGTAGTACCGAGTGGAGTATTGTGTGTATAGTGCCGTGTAGTACCGAGTGGAGTACAGTGCATGTACTGCCGTGTAGTACCGAGTGGAGTACTGTGTGTATAGTGCGGTGTAGTACTGAGTACAGTACAGTGCCTGTACTGCCGTGTAGTACCGAGTGGAGTATTGTGTGTATAGTGCCGTGTAGTACCGAGTGGAGTACAGTGCCTGTACTGCCGTGTAGTACCGAGTGGAGTACTGTGTGTATAGTGCCGTGTAGTACCGAGTGGAGTACAGTGCCTGTACTGCCGTGTAGTACTGAGTGGAGTAGAGTGCCTGTACTGCCGTGTAGTCCCGAGTGGAGTACAGTGCATGTACTGCCGTGTAGTAGTGAGTGGAGTAGTGTGCCTGTACTGCCGTGTAGTCCCTAGTGGAGTACAGTGCCTGTGCTGCCGTGTAGTACCGAGTGGAGTATTGTGTGTATAGTGCCGTGTAGTACCGAGTGGAGTACAGTGCATGTACTGCCGTGTAGTACCGAGTGGAGTACTGTGTGTATAGTGCGGTGTAGTACTGAGTACAGTACAGTGCCTGTACTGCAGTGTAGTACCGAGTGGAGTATTGTGTGTATAGTGCCGTGTAGTACCGAGTGGAGTACAGTGCCTGTACTGCCGTGTAGTACCGAGTGGAGTACTGTGTGTATAGTGCCGTGTAGTACCGAGTGGAGTACAGTGCCTGTACTGCCGTGTAGTACTGAGTGGAGTAGAGTGCCTGTACTGCCGTGTAGTCCCGAGTGGAGTACAGTGCCTGTACTGCCGTGTAGTAGTGAGTGGAGTAGTGTGCCTGTACTGCCGTGTAGTCCCTAGTGGAGTACAGTGCCTGTACTGCCGTGTAGTACTGAGTGGGGTACTGTGTGTATAGTGCCGAGTAGTACCGAGTGGAGTACTGTGTCTGTACTGCCGTGTAGTACTGAGTGGTGTACAGTGCCTGTACTGAAGTGTAGTACTGAGTGGAGTACAGTACCTGTACTACCGTGTAGTACCGAGTGGAGTACAGTGTTTGTACTGCCGTGTAGTACTGAGTGGAGTACAGTGCCTGTACTGAAGTGTAGTACTGAGTGGAGTACAGTACCTGTACTACCGTGTAGTACCGAGTGGAGTACTGTGTGTATAGTGCCGTGTAGTACCGAGTGGAGTACAGTGCCTGCACTGCCATGTAGTCCCGAGTGGAGTACAGTGCCTGTACTGCCGTGTAATACTGAGTGGAGTACTGTGTGTATAGTGCCGTGTAGTACCGAGTGGAGTACAGTGCCTGTACTGCCGTGTAGTACTGAGTGGAGTACAGTGCCTGTACTGCCGTTAAGTACTGAGTGGAGTACACTGCCTGTACTGCCGTGTAGTCCCGAATGGAGTACTGTGTGTATAGTACCGTGTAGTACCGAGTGGATTACAGTGCCTGTACTGCCGTGTAGTACCCAGTGGAGTACTGTGTGTATAGTGGCGTGTAGTACCGAGTGGAGTACAGTGCCTGTACTGCCGTGTAGTACTGAGTGGAGTACAGTGCCTGTAATGCCGTGTAGTACCGAGTGAAGTACTTTCTGTATAGTGCCGTGTAGTCCCGTATGGAGTACAGTGCCTGTACTGCCGTGTAGTACCAAGTGGGGGACTGTGTGTATACTGCCGTGTATTACCGAGTGGAGTACAGTGTGTATAGTGCCGTGTAGTACTGAGTGGAGTTAAGTTTGTATAGTGCAGTGTAGTACTGAGTGGAGTACTGTGTGTATAGTGCGGTGTAGTACTGAGTGGAGTACAGTGCCTGTACTGCCGTGTAGTACCGAGTGGGGGACTGTGTGTATACTGCCGTGTAGTACTGAGTGGAGTACAGTGTGTATAGTGCCGTGTAGTACCGAGTGGGGGACTGTGTGCATACTGCCGTGTTGTACTGAGTGGAGTACAGTGACTGTACTGCCATGTAGTCGCGAGTGGAGTACTGTGTGTATACTGCCGTGTAGTACCGTGTGGAGTACTCTGTGTATAGTGCCGTGTAGTACCGAGTGGAGTACTGTGTGCATACTGCCGTGTAGTACTGAGTGGAGTACAGTGCCTGTACTGCCGTGTAGTACCGAGATGAGTACTGTGTGTATAGTGCCGTGTAGTACCGAGTGGAGTACAGTGCACGTACTGCCGTGTAGTACCGAGTGGAGTACTGTGTGTATAGTGCGGTGTAGTACCGAGTGGAGTACAGTGCATGTACTGCCGTGTAGTCCTGAGTGGAGTACTGTGTGTATAGTGCCGTGTAGTACCGAGTGGAGTACAGTGCCTGTATTGCCGTGTAGTAACGAGTGGAGTACTGTGTGTATAGTGCCGTGTAGTACCGAGTGGAGTGCTGTGTGCATACTGCCGTATAGTACAGAGTGGAGTACAGTACCTGTACTGCCGTGAAATACCGAGTGGAGTACTGTGTGTATAGTGGCGTGTAGTACCGAGTGGAGTACAGTGCCTGTACTTTCGTGTAGTACTGAGTGGAGTAGAGTGCCTGTAGTGCCGTGTAGTCCCGAGTGGAGTACAGTGCCTGTACTGCCGTGTAGTTGTGAGTGGAGTACTGTGCCTGTACTGCCGTGTAGTACTGAGTGGAGTACTGTGTGTATAGTGCCGTGTAGTACCGAGTGGAGTACAGTGGGTGTACTGCCGTGTAGTACTGTGTGGAGTATAGTGCCTGTACTGCCGTGTAGTCCCGAGTGGATTACAGTGCCTGTACTGCCGTGTAGTACTGAGTGGAGTACTGTGTGTTTAGTGCCGTGTAGTACCGAGTGGAGTACCGTGCCTGTACTGCCGTGTAGTACTGATTGGAGTACAGTGCCTGTACTGCCGTGTAGTACTGAGTGGAGTACAGTGCCTGTACTGCCGTGTAGTCCCGATTGGAGTACAGTGCCTGTACTGCCGTGTAGTACTGAGTGGAGTACTGTGCGTATAGTGCAGTGTAGTACCCAGTGGAGTAAAGTGCCTGTACTGCCGTGTAGTCCCGAGTGGATTACTCTGTGTAAAGTGCCGTGTAGTACCTAGTGGAGTACAGTGCCTGTACAGCCGTGTAGTACTGAGTGGAGTACAGTGCCTGTACTGCAGTGTAGTACTGTGTGGAGTAAAGTGCCTGTACTGCCGTGTAGTCCCGAGTGGAGTACAGTGCTTGTACTGCCGTGTAGTACTGAGTGGAGTACTGTGTGTATAGTGCCGTGTAGTACCGAGTGGAGTACAGTGCCTGTACTGCCGTGTAGTACTGAATGGAGTACAGTGCCTGTACTGCCGTGTATTCCCGAATGGAGTACTGTGTGTAGAGTGCCGTGTGGTACGGAGTGGAGTACAGTGCCTGTACTGCCGTGTAGTCCCGATTGGAGTACAGAGCCTGTACTGCCGTGTAGTAGTCCCGAGTGTAGTACTCTGTGTAAAGTGCCGTGTAGTACCTAGTGGAGTACAGTGCCTGTACAGCCGTGTAGTACTGAGTGGAGTACAGTGCCTGTACTGCAGTGTAGTACTGTGTGGAGTAAAGTGCCTGTACTGCCGTGTAGTAGTCCCGAGTGGAGTACTCTGTGTAAAGTGCCGTGTAGTAGTAAGTGGAGTACAGTGGCTGTACTGCCGTGTAGTCCCGAGTGTAGTAGTGTGTGTATAGTGCAGTGTAGTGCTGAGTGGTGTACAGTGCTTGTACTGCCGTGTAGTACTGAGTGGAGTACAGTGCCTGTACTGCCGTGTAGTACTGAGTGGAGTATAGAGCCTGTACTGCCGTGTAGTACCGAGTGGAGTAATGTTTGTATAGTGCCGTGTAGTACCGAGTGGAGTACACTGCATGTACTGCCGTGTAGTATCGAGTTGAGTACTGTGTGTATCGTGCGGTGTAGTACCGAGTGGAGTACATTGCATGTACTGCCGTGTAGTACCGAGCGGAGTACTGTGTGTATAGTGCCGTGTAGCACCGAGTGGAGTACAGTGCCTGTATTGCCGTGTAGTACCGAGTGGAGTACTGTGTGTATAGTGCAGTGTAGTACCGAGTGGAGTACTGTGTGCATACTGCCGTGTAGTAATGAGTGGAGTATAGTAACTGTACTGCCGTGTAGTACCGAGTGGAGTACAGTGCCTGTACTGCCGTGTAGTCCCGAGTGGAGTACAGTGCCTGTACTGCCGTGTAGTAGTGAGTGGAGTACTGTGCCTGTACTGCCGTGTAGTCCCGAGTGGAGTACTGCGTGTATAGTGCCGTGTAGTACTGAGTGGAGTACAGTGCCAGTACTGCCGTGTAGTACCGAGTGGAGGACTGTGTGTATAGTGCCGTGTAGTACCGAGTGGAGTACAGTGCATGTACTCTCGTGTATTACCGAGTGGAGTACTGTGTGTATAGTGCGGTGTAGTACCGAGTGGAGTACAGTGCATGTACTGCCGTGTAGTACCGAGTGGAGTACTGTGTGCATGCTGCCGTGTAGTACTGAGTGGAGTACAGTACCTGTACTGCCGTGTAGTACCGAGTGGAGTACTGTGTGTATAGTGCCGTGTAGTACCGAGTGGAGTACAGTGCCTGTACTGCCGTGTAGTACTCCTTGGAGTACAGTGCCTGTACTGCCGTGTAGTCCCGAGTGGAGTACAGTGCCTGTACTGCCGTGTAGTAGTGAGTGGAGTACTGTGCCTGTACTGCCGTGTAGTACAGAGCGGAGTACTGTGTGTATTGTGCCGTGTAGTACCGAGTGGAATACAGTGGGTGTACTGCCGTGTAATACTGAGTGGAGTACAGTGCCTGTACTGCCGTGTAGTACTGAGTGGGGTACAGTGCCTGTATTGCCGTGTAGTCCCGAGTGGAGTAGAGTGCCTGTACTGTCGTGTAGTACTGAGTGGAGTACTGTATGTATAGTGCCGTGTAGTACCGAGTGGAGTACAGTGCCTGTACTCCCTTGTAGTACTGAGTGGATTCCAGTGCCTGTACTGCCGTGTAGTATTGAGTGGAGTACAGTGCCTGTACTGCCGTGTAGTACTGAGTGGAGTACAGTGCCTGTACTGCCGTGTAGTACTGAGTGGAGTACTGTGTGTATAGTGCCGTGTAGTACCGAGTTGAGTACACTGCCTGTACTCCCTTGTAGTACTGAGTGGATTCCAGTGCCTGTACAGCCGTGCAGTACTGAGTGGAGTACAGTGCCTGTACTGCCGTGTAGTACCGAGTGGAGTACAGTGCCTGTACTGCCGTGTAGTCCCGTGTGGAGTACTGTGTGCGTACTGCCGTGTAGTACTGAGTGGAGTACAGTGCCTGTACTGCCGTGTAGTACCGAGTGGAGTACAGTGCCTGTACTGCCGTGTAGTCCCGAGTGGAGTACAGTGCCTGTACTGCCGTGTAGTACTGAGTGGAGTACATTGCCTGTACTGCCGTGTAGTACCGAGTGGGTGAATGTGTGTATACTGCCGTGTAGTACTGAGTATAGTACAGTGCATGTACTGCCGTGTAGTACCGAGTGGAGTACTGTGCCTGTACTGCCGTGTAGTACTGAGTGGAGTACATTGCCTGTACTGCCGTGTAGTACCGAGTGGGTGAATGTGTGTATACTGCCGTGTAGTACTGAGTATAGTACAGTGCATGTACTGCCGTGTAGTACCGAGTGGAGTACTGTGTGCATACTGCCGTGTAGTACTGAGTGGAGTACAGTACCTGTACTGCCGTGTAGTACCGAGTGGGGGACTAAGTGTATACTGCCGTGTAGTACTGAGTGGAGTACTGTGTGTATAGTGCAGTGTAGTGCTGAGTGGAGTACAGTGCCTGTACTGCCGTGTAGTACCGAGTGGAGTACTGTGTGTATTGTGCAGTGTAGTGCTGAGTGGAGTACAGTACCTGTACTGCCGTGTAGTACTGAGTATAGTACAATGCCTGTACTGCCGTGTAGTGCTGAGTGGAGTACAGTGTGTTTAGTGCCGTGTAGTACCGAGTGGAGGACTGTGTGTATAGTGCCGTGTAGTACCGAGTGGAGTAGATTGCCTGTATTGCCGTGTAGTACCGAGTGGAGTACTGTGTGTATAGTGCCGTGTAGTACCGAGTGGCGTACAGTGTGCATGCTGCCGTGTAGTACTTAGTGGAGTACAGTACCTGTACTGCCGTGTAGTACCGAGTGGAGTACTGTGTGTATAGTGCCGTGTAGTACCGTGTGGAGTACAGTGCCTGTACTGTCGTGTAGTACTCCTTGGAGTACAGTGCCTGTACTGTCGTGTAGTCCCGAGTGGAGTACAGTGCCTGTACTGCCGTGTAGTAGTGAGTGGAGTACTGTGCCTGTACTGCCGTGTAGTACAGAGCGGAGTATTGTGTGTATAGTGCCGTGTAGTACCGAGTGGAATACAGTGGGTGTACTGCCGTGTAATACTGAGTGGAGTACAGTGCCTGTACTGCCGTGTAGTACTGAGTGGGGTACAGTGCCTGTATTGCCGTGTAGTCCCGAGTGGAGTAGAGTGCCTGTACTGTCGTGTAGTACTGAGTGGAGTACTGTATGTATAGTGCCGTGTAGTACCGAGTGGAGTACAGTGCCTGTACTCCCTTGTAGTACTGAGTGGATTCCAGTGCCTGTACTGCCGTGTAGTATTGAGTGGAGTACAGTGCCTGTACTGCCGTGTAGTACTGAGTGGAGTACATTGCCTGTACTGCCGTGTAGTACTGAGTGGAGTACTGTGTGCATACTGCCGTGTAGTACTGAGTGGAGTACAGTGCCTGTACTGCCGTGTAGTACCGAGTGGAGTACAGTGCCTGTACTGCCGTGTAGTCCCGAGTGGAGTACAGTGCCTGTACTGCCGTGTAGTAGTGAGTGGAGTACTGTGCCTGTACTGCCGTGTAGTCCCGAGTGGAGTACTGCGTGTATAGTGCCGTGTAGTTCCGAGTGGAGTACAGTGCCTGTACTGCCGTGTAGTACTAAGTGGAGTACAGTGCCTGTACTACCGCGTAGTCCCGAGTGCAGTACTGTGTGTATAGTGCAGTGTAGTACTGAGTGGTGTACAGTGCTTGTATTGCCGTGTAGTATGAGTTTATTACAGTGCCTGTACTGCCGTGTAGTACTGGGTGGAGTACAGTGCCTGTACTGCCGTGTAGTACCGCGTGGGGGACTGTGTGTATACTGCCGTGTAGTACCGTGTGGAGTACAGTGCCTGTACTGCCGTGTGGTACCGAGTGGAGTACTGTGTGTATAGTGCGTGTAGTACCGAGTGGAGTACTGTGTGCATACTGCCGTGTAGTACTGAGTGGAGTACAGTGCCTGTACTGCCGTGTAGTACCAAGTGGAGTGTTGTGTGTATAGTGCGGTGTAGTACCGAGTGGAGTACAGTGCATGTACTGCCGTGTAGTACCGAGTGGAGTACTGTGTGCATACTGCCGTGTAGTACTGAGTGGATTACAGTACCTGTACTGCCGTGTAGTACAGAGTGGAGTACTGTGTGTATAGTGCCGTGTAGTACCGAGTGGAGTACACTGCCTGTACTGGCGTGTAGTACTGAGTGGAGTAAAGTGCCTGTACTGCCGTGTAGTCCCGAGTGGAGTACAGTGCCTGTACTGCCGTGTAGTAGTGAGTGGAGTAGTGTGCCTGTACTGCCGTGTAGTACTGAGTGGAGTACTGTGTGTATAGTGCCGTGTAGTACCCAGTGGAGTACAGTGGGTGTACTGCCGTGTAGTACTGAGTGGAGTACAGTGCCTGTACTGCCGTGTAGTCCCTAGTGGAGTACAGTGCCTGTAGTGCCGTGTAGTACTGAGTGGAGTACTGTGTGTATAGTGCCGAGTAGTACCGCGTGGAGTACAGTGTCTGTACTGCCGTGTAGTACTGAGTGGAGTACAGTGCCTGTACTGAAGTGTAGTACTGAGTGGAGTACAGTACCTGTACTGCCGTGTAGTACCGAGTGGAGTAATGTGTGTATAGTGCCGTGTAGTACCGAGTTGAGTACAGTGCCTGTACTGCCATGTAGTCCCGAGTGGAGTTCAGTGCCTGTACTGCCGTGTAGTACTGAGTGGAGTACTGTGTGTATAGTGCCGTGTAGTACCGAGTGGAGTAGAGTGCCTGTACTGCCGTGTAGTACCGAGTGGAGTACTGTGTGTATAGTGGCGTGTAGTACCGAGTGGAGGACAGTGCCTGTACTGCCGTGTAGTACGGAGTGGAGTACAGTGCCTGTACTGCCATGTAGTCCCGAGTGGAGTTCAGTGCCTGTACTGCCGTGTAGTACCGAGTGGGGACTGTGTGTATACTGCCGTGTAGTACTGAGTGGAGTACAGTGTGTATAGTGCCGTGTAGTACCGAGTGGGGGACTGTGTGCATACTGCCGTGTTGTACTGAGTGGAGTACAGTGACTGTACTGCCATGTAGTCGCGAGTGGAGTACTGTGTGTATACTGCCGTGTAGTACCGAGTGGAGTACAGTGCGTGTACTGCCGTGTTGTACCGAGTGGAGTACTGTGTGCATACTGCCGTGTAGTACTGAGTGGAGTACAGTGCCGGTAGTGCCGTGTAGTACCGAGTGGAGTACTCTGTGTATAGTGCCGTGTAGTACCGAGTGGAGTACTGTGTGCATACTGCCGTGTAGTACTGAGTGGAGTACAGTGCCTGTACTGCCGTGTAGTACCGAGTGGAGTACTGTGTGTATAGTGCCGTGTAGTACCGAGTGGAGTACAGTGCATGTACTGCCGTGTAGTACCGAGTGGAGTACTGTGTGTATAGTGCGGTGTAGTACCGAGTGGAGTACAGTGCATGTACTGCCGTGTAGTCCTGAGTGGAGTACTGTGTGTATAGTGCCGTGAAGTACCGAGTGGAGTACAGTGCCTGTATTGCCGTGTAGTACCGAGTGGAGTACTGTGTGTATAGTGCCGTGTAGTACCGAGTGGATTGCTGTGTGCATACTGCCGTGTAGTACAGAGTGCAGTACAGTACGTGTACTGCCGTGAAATACCGAGTGGAGTACTGTGAGTATAGTGGCGTGTAGTACCGAGTGGTGTACAGTGCCTGTACTTTCGTGTAGTACCGAGTGGAGTACAGTGCCTGTACTGCCGTGTAGTACCGAGTGGGGGACTGTGTGTATACTGCCGTGTAGTACTGAGTGGAGTACAGTGCCTGTACTGCCGTGTAGTAGTGAGTGGGGTACAGTGATTGTACTGCCGTGTAGTACCGTGTGGATTACTGTGCTGTACTGCCGTGTAGTACTGAGTGGAGTACAGTGCCTGTACTGCCGTGTAGTCCCGAGTGGAGTACAGTGCTTGTTCTGCCGTGTAGTACGGATTGGAGTACAGTGCCTGTACTGCCGTGTAGTACCGAGTGGACTACATTGATTGTACTTCCGTGTAGTACTGAGTGAAGTACAGTGCCTGTACTGCCGTGTAGTGCCGAGTGGAGTACTGTGTGTATAGTGCAGTGTAGTACTGTGTGGAGTACAGTGCATGTACTGCCGTGTAGTACCGTGTGGAGTACAGTGCCTGTACTGCCCTGTAGTCCCGTGTGGAGTACTGTGTGCATACTGCCGTGTAGTACTCAGTGGAGTACAGTGCCTGTACTGCCGTGTAGTACCGAGTGGAGTACAGTGCCTGTACTGCCGAGTGGTCCCTAGTGGAGTACAGTGTGTATAGTGCCGTGTAGTACTGAGAGGAGTACAGTGCCTGTACTGCCGTGTAGTACCGATTGGAGTACTGTGTGCATGCTTCCGTCTAGTACTGAGAGGAGTACAGTGCCTGTACTGCCGTGTAGTACTGGGTGGAGTACAGTGCCTGTACTGCCGTGTAGTACCGAGTGGTGTACTGTGTGTATAGTGCCGTGTGGTACCGAGTGGAGTACCATGCCTGTACTGCCGTGTAGTACCGAGTGGAGTACTGTGTGTATAGTGCCGTGTAGTACCGAGTGGAGTACAGTGCCTGTACTGCGTGTAGTACCGAGTGGAGTACATTGATTGTACTTCCGTGTAGTACTGAGTGAAGTACAGTGCCTGTACTGCCGTGTAGTGCCGAGTGGAGTACTGTGTGTATAGTGCAGTGTAGTACTGAGTGGAGTACTGTGTGTATAGTACCGTGTAGTACTGAGAGGAGTACAGTGCCTGTACTGCCGTGTAGTACCGATTGGAGTACTGTGTGCATGCTTCCGTCTAGTACTGAGAGGAGTACAGTGCCTGTACTGCCGTGTAGTACTGGGTGGAGTACAGTGCCTGTACTGCCGTGTAGTACCGAGTGGTGTACTGTGTGTATAGTGCCGTGTGGTACCGAGTGGAGTACCATGCCTGTACTGCCGTGTAGTACCGAGTGGAGTACTGTGTGTATAGTGCCGTGTAGTACCGAGTGGAGTACAGTGCCTGTACTGCGTGTAGTACCGAGTGGAGTACAGTGACTGCACTGCGTGTAGTACCGAGTGGAGTACAGTGTGTATATTGCCGTCTAGTACCGAGTGGAGTACAGTGTGTATAGTGCCGTGTAGTACTGAGTGGAGTACAGTGCCTGTACTGCCGTGTAGTACCGAGTGGAGTACAGTGTGTATAGTGCCGTGTAGTACTGAGTGGCGTACAGTGACTCTACTGCCGTGTAGTACTGAGTGGGGTACATTTTCTGTACTGCCGTGTAGTACAGAGTGGGGGACTCTGTGTATACTGCCGTGTAGTACTGAGTATAGTACAGTGCCTGTACTGCCGTGTAGTACCGAGTGGATTACTGTGTTCATACTGCCGTGTAGTACTGAGTGGAGTACAGTACCTGTCCTGTCGTGTAGTACTGAGTGCGGGACTGTGTGTATACTGCCGTGTATTACTGAGTGGAGTACAGTGCTTGTACTGCCGTGTAGTACCGAGTGGAGTACTGTGTGTATAGTGCCGTGTAGTACCGAGTGGAGTACAGTCTCCTGTACTGCCGTGTAGTGCTGAGTGGACTACAGTGCCTGTACTGCCGTGTAGTCCCGAATGGAGTATTGTGTGTATAGTGCCGTGTAGTACCGAGTGGAGTACAGTGCCTGTACTGCCGTGTAGTACTGAGTGGAGTACATTGCCTAAACTGCCGTGTAGTCCGGAGTGGAGTACAGTGCCTGTACTGCCGTGTAGTCCCGAGTGGAGTACTGTGTGTATAGTGCCGTGTAGTACCGAGTGGATTACATTGCCTTTACTGCCGTGTAGTACTAAGTGGAGTACAGTGCCTGTACTGCCGTGTAGTCCCGAGTGGAGAACTGTGTGTATAGTGCAGAGTAGTACTGAGTGGTGTACAGTACCTGTACTGCCGTGTAGTACTGAGTGGAGTACAGTGCCTCTACTGCCGTGTAGTACTGGGTGGAGTACAGTGCCTGTTCTGCCGTGTAGTACCGAGTGGGGGACTGTGTGTAAACTGCCGTGTAGTACCGAGTGGAGTACAGTGCCTGTACTGCCGTGTAGTACCGAGTGGAATACTGTGTGTATAGTGCCGTGTAGTACCGAGTGGAGTACTGTGTGCATAATGCCGTGTAGTACTGAGTGGAGTACAGTGCCTGTACTGCCGTGTAGTACCGAGTGGAGTACTGTGTGTATAGTGCCGTGTAGTACCGAGTGGAGTACAGTGCCTGCACTGCCGTGTAGGACTGAGTGGAGTACAGTGCCTGTACTGCCGTGTAGTCCCGAGTGGAGTACAGTGCCTGTACTGCCGTGTAGTAGTGAGTGGAGTACTGTGCCTGTACTGCCGTGTAGTACTGAGTGGATTACAGTGGCTGTACTGCCGTGTAGTACTGGGTGGATTACAGTGCCTGTACTGCTTGTAGTACCGCGTGGGGGACTGTGTGTATACTGCCGTGTAGTACCGTGTGGAGTACAGTGCCTGTACTGCCGTGTGGTACCGAGTGGAGTACTGTGTGTATAGTGCGTGTAGTTCCGAGTGGAGTACTGTGTGCATTCTGCCGTGTAGTACTGAGTGGAGTACAGTGCCTGTACTGCCGTGTAGTACCGAGTGGAGTATTGTGTGTATAGTGCCGTGTAGTACCGAGTGGAGTACAGTGCATGTACTGCCGTGTAGTACCGAGTGGAGTACTGTGTGTATAGTGCGGTGTAGTACTGAGTACAGTACAGTGCCTGTACTGCCGTGTAGTACCGAGTGGAGTATTGTGTGTATAGTGCCGTGTAGTACCGAGTGGAGTACAGTGCCTGTACTGCCGTGTAGTACCGAGTGGAGTACTGTGTGTATAGTGCCGTGTAGTACCGAGTGGAGTACAGTGCCTGTACTGCCGTGTAGTACTGAGTGGAGTAGAGTGCCTGTACTGCCGTGTAGTCCCGAGTGGAGTACAGTGCATGTACTGCCGTGTAGTAGTGAGTGGAGTAGTGTGCCTGTACTGCCGTGTAGTCCCTAGTGGAGTACAGTGCCTGTGCTGCCGTGTAGTACCGAGTGGAGTATTGTGTGTATAGTGCCGTGTAGTACCGAGTGGAGTACAGTGCATGTACTGCCGTGTAGTACCGAGTGGAGTACTGTGTGTATAGTGCGGTGTAGTACTGAGTACAGTACAGTGCCTGTACTGCAGTGTAGTACCGAGTGGAGTATTGTGTGTATAGTGCCGTGTAGTACCGAGTGGAGTACAGTGCCTGTACTGCCGTGTAGTACCGAGTGGAGTACTGTGTGTATAGTGCCGTGTAGTACCGAGTGGAGTACAGTGCCTGTACTGCCGTGTAGTACTGAGTGGAGTAGAGTGCCTGTACTGCCGTGTAGTCCCGAGTGGAGTACAGTGCCTGTACTGCCGTGTAGTAGTGAGTGGAGTAGTGTGCCTGTACTGCCGTGTAGTCCCTAGAGGAGTACAGTGCCTGTACTGCCGTGTAGTACTGAGTGGGGTACTGTGTGTATAGTGCCGAGTAGTACCGAGTGGAGTACTGTGTCTGTACTGCCGTGTAGTACTGAGTGGTGTACAGTGCCTGTACTGAAGTGTAGTACTGAGTGGAGTACAGTACCTGTACTACCGTGTAGTACCGAGTGGAGTACAGTGTTTGTACTGCCGTGTAGTACTGAGTGGAGTACAGTGCCTGTACTGAAGTGTAGTACTGAGTGGAGTACAGTACCTGTACTACCGTGTAGTACCGAGTGGAGTACTGTGTGTATAGTGCCGTGTAGTACCGAGTGGAGTACAGTGCCTGCACTGCCATGTAGTCCCGAGTGGAGTACAGTGCCTGTACTGCCGTGTAATACTGAGTGGAGTACTGTGTGTATAGTGCCGTGTAGTACCGAGTGGAGTACAGTGCCTGTACTGCCGTGTAGTACTGAGTGGAGTACAGTGCCTGTACTGCCGTTAAGTACTGAGTGGAGTACACTGCCTGTACTGCCGTGTAGTCCCGAATGGAGTACTGTGTGTATAGTACCGTGTAGTACCGAGTGGATTACAGTGCCTGTACTGCCGTGTAGTACCCAGTGGAGTACTGTGTGTATAGTGGCGTGTAGTACCGAGTGGAGTACAGTGCCTGTACTGCCGTGTAGTACTGAGTGGAGTACAGTGCCTGTAATGCCGTGTAGTACCGAGTGAAGTACTTTCTGTATAGTGCCGTGTAGTCCCGTATGGAGTACAGTGCCTGTACTGCCGTGTAGTACCAAGTGGGGGACTGTGTGTATACTGCCGTGTATTACCGAGTGGAGTACAGTGTGTATAGTGCCGTGTAGTACTGAGTGGAGTTAAGTTTGTATAGTGCAGTGTAGTACTGAGTGGAGTACTGTGTGTATAGTGCGGTGTAGTACTGAGTGGAGTACAGTGCCTGTACTGCCGTGTAGTACCGAGTGGGGGACTGTGTGTATACTGCCGTGTAGTACTGAGTGGAGTACAGTGTGTATAGTGCCGTGTAGTACCGAGTGGGGGACTGTGTGCATACTGCCGTGTTGTACTGAGTGGAGTACAGTGACTGTACTGCCATGTAGTCGCGAGTGGAGTACTGTGTGTATACTGCCGTGTAGTACCGTGTGGAGTACTCTGTGTATAGTGCCGTGTAGTACCGAGTGGAGTACTGTGTGCATACTGCCGTGTAGTACTGAGTGGAGTACAGTGCCTGTACTGCCGTGTAGTACCGAGATGAGTACTGTGTGTATAGTGCCGTGTAGTACCGAGTGGAGTACAGTGCACGTACTGCCGTGTAGTACCGAGTGGAGTACTGTGTGTATAGTGCGGTGTAGTACCGAGTGGAGTACAGTGCATGTACTGCCGTGTAGTCCTGAGTGGAGTACTGTGTGTATAGTGCCGTGTAGTACCGAGTGGAGTACAGTGCCTGTATTGCCGTGTAGTAACGAGTGGAGTACTGTGTGTATAGTGCCGTGTAGTACCGAGTGGAGTGCTGTGTGCATACTGCCGTATAGTACAGAGTGGAGTACAGTACCTGTACTGCCGTGAAATACCGAGTGGAGTACTGTGTGTATAGTGGCGTGTAGTACCGAGTGGAGTACAGTGCCTGTACTTTCGTGTAGTACTGAGTGGAGTAGAGTGCCTGTAGTGCCGTGTAGTCCCGAGTGGAGTACAGTGCCTGTACTGCCGTGTAGTTGTGAGTGGAGTACTGTGCCTGTACTGCCGTGTAGTACTGAGTGGAGTACTGTGTGTATAGTGCCGTGTAGTACCGAGTGGAGTACAGTGGGTGTACTGCCGTGTAGTACTGTGTGGAGTATAGTGCCTGTACTGCCGTGTAGTCCCGAGTGGATTACAGTGCCTGTACTGCCGTGTAGTACTGAGTGGAGTACTGTGTGTTTAGTGCCGTGTAGTACCGAGTGGAGTACCGTGCCTGTACTGCCGTGTAGTACTGATTGGAGTACAGTGCCTGTACTGCCGTGTAGTACTGAGTGGAGTACAGTGCCTGTACTGCCGTGTAGTCCCGATTGGAGTACAGTGCCTGTACTGCCGTGTAGTACTGAGTGGAGTACTGTGCGTATAGTGCAGTGTAGTACCCAGTGGAGTAAAGTGCCTGTACTGCCGTGTAGTCCCGAGTGGATTACTCTGTGTAAAGTGCCGTGTAGTACCTAGTGGAGTACAGTGCCTGTACAGCCGTGTAGTACTGAGTGGAGTACAGTGCCTGTACTGCAGTGTAGTACTGTGTGGAGTAAAGTGCCTGTACTGCCGTGTAGTCCCGAGTGGAGTACAGTGCTTGTACTGCCGTGTAGTACTGAGTGGAGTACTGTGTGTATAGTGCCGTGTAGTACCGAGTGGAGTACAGTGCCTGTACTGCCGTGTAGTACTGAATGGAGTACAGTGCCTGTACTGCCGTGTATTCCCGAATGGAGTACTGTGTGTAGAGTGCCGTGTGGTACGGAGTGGAGTACAGTGCCTGTACTGCCGTGTAGTCCCGATTGGAGTACAGAGCCTGTACTGCCGTGTAGTAGTCCCGAGTGGAGTACTCTGTGTAAAGTGCCGTGTAGTACCTAGTGGAGTACAGTGCCTGTACAGCCGTGTAGTACTGAGTGGAGTACAGTGCCTGTACTGCAGTGTAGTACTGTGTGGAGTAAAGTGCCTGTACTGCCGTGTAGTAGTCCCGAGTGGAGTACTCTGTGTAAAGTGCCGTGTAGTAGTAAGTGGAGTACAGTGGCTGTACTGCCGTGTAGTCCCGAGTGTAGTAGTGTGTGTATAGTGCAGTGTAGTGCTGAGTGGTGTACAGTGCTTGTACTGCCGTGTAGTACTGAGTGGAGTACAGTGCCTGTACTGCCGTGTAGTACTGAGTGGAGTATAGAGCCTGTACTGCCGTGTAGTACCGAGTGGAGTAATGTTTGTATAGTGCCGTGTAGTACCGAGTGGAGTACACTGCATGTACTGCCGTGTAGTATCGAGTTGAGTACTGTGTGTATCGTGCGGTGTAGTACCGAGTGGAGTACATTGCATGTACTGCCGTGTAGTACCGAGCGGAGTACTGTGTGTATAGTGCCGTGTAGCACCGAGTGGAGTACAGTGCCTGTATTGCCGTGTAGTACCGAGTGGAGTACTGTGTGTATAGTGCAGTGTAGTACCGAGTGGAGTACTGTGTGCATACTGCCGTGTAGTAATGAGTGGAGTATAGTAACTGTACTGCCGTGTAGTACCGAGTGGAGTACTGTGTGTATAGTGCCGTGTAGTACCGAGTGGAGTACAGTGCCTGTACTGCCGTGTAGTACTGAGTGGAGTACAGTGCCTGTACTGCCGTGTAGTCCCGAGTGGAGTACAGTGCCTGTACTGCCGTGTAGTAGTGAGTGGAGTACTGTGCCTGTACAGCCGTGTAGTACTGAGTGGAGTACTGTGTGTATAGTGCCGTGTAGTACCGCGTGGAGTACAGTGGGTGTACTGCCGTGTAGTACTGAGTGGAGTAGACTGCCTGTACTGCCGTGTAGTACTGAGTGGAGTACAGTGCCTGTACTGCCGTGTAGTCCCGAGTGGAGTACAGTGCCTGTACTGCCGTGTAGTACTGAGTGGAGTACTGTGTGTATAGTGCCGTGTAGTACCGAGTGGAGTACAGTGCCTGTTCTGCCGTGTAGTACTGAGTGGAGTACAGTGCCTGTACTGCCGTGTAGTACTGAGTGGACTACAGTGCCTGTACTGCCGTGTAGTCCCGAGTGGAGTACTGAGTGTATAGTGCCGTGTAGTACCGAGTGGAGTTCAGTGCCTGTACTGCCGTGTAGTACCGAGTGGAGTACTGTGTGTATAGTGCGGTGTAGTACCGAGTGGAGTACTGTGTGCATACTGCCGTGTAGTACTGAGTGGAGTACAGTACCTGTACTGCCGTGTAGTACCGAGTGGGGGACTCTGTGTATACTGCCGTGTAGTACTGAGTGGAGTACAGTGCCTGTGCTGCCGTGTAGTACCGAGTGGGGGACTGTGTGTATTCTGCCGTGTACTACTGAGTGGAGTACAGTGCCTGTACTGCCGTGTAGTACAGAGTGGGGGACTGTGTGTATACTGCCGTGTAGTACTGAGTGGAGTACAGTGTGTATAGTGCAGTGTAGTGCTGAGTCGAGTACAGTGCCTGTACTGCCGTGTAGTACCGAGTGGATTACTGTGTGTATAGTGCAGTGTAGTGCTGAGTGGAGTAGAGTACCTGTACTGCCGTGTAGTACTGAGTATAGTACAGTGCCTGTACTGCCGTGTGGTAACGAGTGGGGGACTGTGTGTATACTGCCGTGTAGTACTGAGTGGAGTACAGTGCCTGTACTGCCGTGTAGTCCCGAGTGGAGTGCTGTGTGCATACTGCCGTGTAGTACTGAGTGGAGTACACTCCCTGTACTGCCGAGTAGTCCCGAGTGGAGTACAATGTGTATAGTGCAGTGTAGTACTGAGTGGAGTACTGTGTCTATAGTGCAGTGTAGTACTGAGTGGAGTACAGTGCCTGTACTGCCGTGTAGTACCGAGTGGGTGTTTGTGTGCATACTGCCGTGTAGTACTGAGTGGAGTACAGTGTGTATAGTGCCGTGTAGTACCGAGTGGGGGTTTGTGTGCATACTGCCGTGTAGTACTGAGTAGAGAACAGTGCCTGTACTGCCATGTTGTCCCGATTGGTGTACTGTGTGTATACTGCCGTGTAGTACCGAGTGGAGTACAGTGCCTGTACTGCCATATAGTACCGAGTGGAGTACTGTGTGCATACTGCCGTGTAGTACTGAGTGGAGTACAGTGCCTGTACTGCCCTGTAGTACTGAGTGGAGTACAGTGCCTGTACTGCCGTGTAGTACCGAGTGGGGGTTTGTGAGCATACTGCCGTGTAGTACTGAGTGGAGTACTGTGTATATACTGCTGTGTAGTACTGAGTGGAGTACAGTGTGTATAGTGCCGTGTAGTACCGAGTGGGGGTTTGTGTGCATACTGCCGTGTAGTACTGAGTAGAGTACAGTGCCTGTACTGCCATGTTGTCCCGATTGGGGTACTGTGTGCATACTGCCGTGTAGTACCGAGTGGAGTACAGTGCCTGTACTGCCATGTAGTACCGAGTGGAGTACTGTGTGCATACTGCCGTGTAGTACTGAGTGGAGTACAGTGCCTGTACTGCCCTGTAGTACTGAGTGGAGTACAGTGCCTGTACTGCAGTGTAGTACTGTGTGGAGTACAGTGCCTGTACTGCCGTGTAGTCCCGAGTGGAGTACAGTGCTTGTACTGCCGTGTAGTACTGAGTGGAGTACTGTGTGTATAGTGCCGTGTAGTACCGAGTGGAGTACAGTGCCTGTACTGCCGTGTAGTACTGAATGGAGTACAGTGCCTGTACTGCCGTGTATTTCCGAATGGAGTACTGTGTGTATAGTGCCGTGTGGTACGGAGTGCAGTACAGTGCCTGTACTGCCGTGTAGTACTGAGTGGAGTACATTGCCTGTACTAACGTCTAGTCCCGAGTGGAGTACTGTGTGTATAGTGCAGTGTAGTACTGAGTGTTGTACAGTGCTGTACTGTCGTGTAGTACTGAGTGGAGTACAGTGCCTGTACTCCCGTGTAGTCCCGAGTGGAGTACTGTGTGTATAGTGCCGTGTAGTACTGAGTGGAGTACAGTGCCTGTACTGCCGTGTAGTACTAAGTGGAGTACAGTGGCTGTTCTGCCGTGTAGTCCCGAGTGTAGTAGTGTGTGTATAGTGCAGTGTAGTGCTGAGTGGTGTACAGTGCTTGTACTGCCGTGTAGTATTGAGTGGAGTACAGTGCCTGTACTGCCGTGTAGTACCGAGTGGAGTACTGTGTGTATAGTGCCGTGTAGTACCGAGTGGAGTACGGTGCATGTACTGCCGTGTAGTACCGAGTGGAGTACTGTGTGTATAGTGCGGTGTAGTACCGAGTGGATTACAGTGCCTGTATTGCCGTGTAGTAAAGAGTGGAGTACTGTGTGTACAGTGCCGTGTAGTACCGAGTGGAGTACTGTGTGCATACTGCCGTGTAGTACTGAGTGGAGTACAGTACCTGTACTGCCGTGTAGTACCGAGTGGAGGACTGTGTGTATAGTGCCGTGTAGTACCGAGTGGAGTACAGTGCCTGCACTGCCGTGTAGGACTGAGTGGAGTACAGTGCCTGTACTGCCGTGTAGTCCCGAGTGGAGTACAGTGCCTGTACTGCCGTGTAGTAGTGAGTGGAGTACTGTGCCTGTACTGCCGTGTAGTACCGAGTGGAGTACTGTGTGTATAGTGCCGTGTAGTACCGAGTGGAGTATAGTGCCTGTACTGCCGTGTAGTACTGAGTGGAGTACAGTGCCTGTACTGCCGTGTAGTCCCGAGTGGAGTACAGTTCCTGTACTGCCGTGTAGTTCTGATTGGAGTACAGTGCCTGTACTGCCGTGTAGTAGCGAGTGGAGTACAGTGCTTATACTGCCGTGTAGTACTGAGTGGGGTACAGTGCCTGTACTGCCGTGTAGTGCCGAGTGGAATACTGTGTGTATAGTGCAGTGTAGTACTGAGTGGAGTACAGTGCATGTACTGCCGTGTAGTCCCGAGTGGATTACTGTGTGTATAGTGCAGTGTAGTGCTGAGTGGAGTACAGTGCCTGTACTTCCGTGTAGTACCGGGTGGAGTACAGTGCCTGTACTGCCATGTAGTCCCGAGTGGAGTACTGTGTGCATAATGCCGTGTAGTACTGAGTGGAGTACATTGCCTGTACGGCCGTGTAGTACCGAGTGGAGTACTGTGTGTATAGTGACGTGTAGTACCGAGTGGATTACAGTGCCTGTACTGCGTGTAGTACCGAGTGGAGTACAGTGTGAATAGTGCAGTGTAGTACCGAGTGGAGTACAGTGCCTGTACTGCCGTGTAGTACCGAGTGGAGTACAGTGTGTATAGTGCCGTCTAGTACCGAGTGGAGTACAGTGTGTATAGTGCCGTGTAGTACTGAGTGGAGTACAGTGCCTGTACTGCCGTGTAGTACCGAGTGGAGTACAGTGTGTATAGTGCCGTGTAGTACCGAGTGGAGTACAGTGCCTGTACTGCCGTGTAGTACTGAGTGGAGTACATTGCCTGTACTGCCGTGTAGTACCGAGTGGGGGAATGTGTGTATACTGCCGTGTAGTACTGAGTATAGTACAGTGCATGTACTGCCGTGTAGTACCGAGTGGAGTACTGTGTGCATACTGCCGTGTAGTACTGAGTGGAGTACAGTACCTGTACTGCCGTGTAGTACCGAGTGGGGGACTAAGTGTATACTGCCGTGTAGTACTGAGTGGAGTACTGTGTGTATTGTGCAGTGTAGTGCTGAGTGGAGTACAGTGCCTGTACTGCCGTGTAGTACCGAGTGGAGTACTGTGTGTATAGTGCAGTGTAGTGCTGAGTGGAGTACAGTACCTGTACTGCCGTGTAGTGCTGAGTATAGTACAGTGCCTGTACTGCCGTGTAGTACTGAGTGGAGTACAGTGTGTTTAGTGCCGTGTAGTACCGAGTGGGGGACTGTGTGCATACTGCCGTGTAGTACTGAGTGGAGTACAGTGCCTGTACTGCCATGTAGTCCCGAGTGGAGTACTGTGTGTATAGTGCCGTGTAGTACCGAGTGGAGTACTGTGTGCATACTGCCGTGTAGTACTGAGTGGAGTACAGTGCCTGTACTGCCGTGTAGTACCGAGTGGAGGACTGTGTGCATACTGCCGTGTAGTACTGAGTGGAGTACAGTCCCTGTAGTGCCGAGAAGTCCCGAGTGGAGTACAATGTGTATAGTGCAGTGTAGTACTGTGTCTATAGTGCAGTGTAGTACTGAGTGGAGTACAGTGCCTGTACTGCCGTGTAGTACCGAGTGGGTGTTTGTGTGCATAATGCCGTGTAGTACTGAGTGGAGTACAGTGTGTATAGTGCCGTGTAGTACCGAGTGGGGGTTTGTGTGCATACTGCCGTGTAGTACTGAGTAGAGGACAGTGCCTGTACTGCCATGTTGTCCCGATTGGGGTACTGTGTGTATACTGCCGTGTAGTACCGAGTGGAGTACAGTGCCTGTACTGCCATATAGTACCGAGTGGAGTACTGTGTGCATACTGCCGTGTAGTACTGAGTGGAGTACAGTGCCTGTACTGCCCTGTAGTACTGAGTGGAGTACAGTGCCTGTACTGCCGTGTAGTACCGAGTGGGGGTTTGTGAACATACTGCCGTGTAGTACTGAGTGGAGTACTGTGTATATACTGCTGTGTAGTACTGAGTGGAGTACAGTGTGTATAGTGCCGTGTAGTACCGAGGGGGGGTTTGTGTGCATACTGCCGTGTAGTACTGAGTAGAGTACAGTGCCTGTACTGCCATGTTGTCCCGATTGGGGTACTGTGTGCATACTGCCGTGTAGTACCGAGTGGAGTACAGTGCCTGTACTGCCATGTAGTACCGAGTGGAGTACTGTGTGCATACTGCCGTGTAGTACTGAGTGGAGTACAGTGCCTGTACTGCCCTGTAGTACTCAGTGGAGTACAGTGCCTGTACTGCAGTGTAGTACTGTGTGGAGTACAGTGCCTGTACTGCCGTGTAGTACCGAGTGGAGTACAGTGCCTGTACTGCCGTGTAGTACTGAATGGAGTACAGTGCCTGTACTGCCGTGTATTCCCGAATGGAGTACTGTGTGTATAGTGCCGTGTGGTACGGAGTGCAGTACAGTGCCTGTACTGCCGTGTAGTACTGAGTGGAGTACATTGCCTGTAGTAACGTCTAGTCCCGAGTGGAGTACTGTGTGTATAGTGCAGTGTAGTACTGAGTGTTGTACAGTGCTGTACTGTCGTGTAGTACTGAGTGGAGTACAGTGCCTGTACTCCCGTGTAGTCCCGAGTGGAGTACTGTGTGTATAGTGCCGTGTAGTACTGAGTGGAGTACAGTGCCTGTACTGCCGTGTAGTACTAAGTGGAGTACAGTGGCTGTACTGCCGTGTAGTCCCGAGTGTAGTAGTGTGTGTATAGTGCAGTGTAGTGCTGAGTGGTGTACAGTGCTTGTACTGCCGTGTAGTACTGAGTGGAGTACAGTGCCTGTACTGCCGTGTAGTACCGAGTGGAGTACTGTGTGTATAGTGCCGTGTAGTACCGAGTGGAGTACGGTGCATGTACTGCCGTGTAGTACCGAGTGGAGTACTGTGTGTATAGTGCGGTGTAGTACCGAGTGGAGTACAGTGCCTGTATTGTCGTGTAGTAAAGAGTGGAGTACTGTGTGTACAGTGCCGTGTAGTACCGAGTGGAGTACTGTGTGCATACTGCCGTGTAGTACTGAGTGGAGTACAGTACCTGTACTGCCGTGTAGTACCGAGTGGAGGACTGTGTGTATAGTGCCGTGTAGTACCGAGTGGAGTACAGTGCCTGCACTGCCGTGTAGGACTGAGTGGAGTACAGTGCCTGTACTGCCGTGCAGTCCCGAGTGGAGTACAGTGCCTGTACTGCCGTGTAGTAGTGAGTGGAGTACTGTGCCTGTACTGCCGTGTAGTACCGAGTGGAGTACTGTGTGTATAGTGCCGTGTAGTACCGAGTGGAGTATAGTGCCTGTACTGCCGTGTAGTACTGAGTGGAGTACAGTGCCTGTACTGCCGTGTAGTCCCGAGTGGAGTACAGTGCCTGTACTGCCGTGTAGTTCTGATTGGAGTACAGTGCCTGTACTGCCGTGTAGTAGCGAGTGGAGTACAGTGCTTATACTGCCGTGTAGTACTGAGTGGGGTACAGTCCCTGTACTGCCGTGTAGTGCCGAGTGGAATACTGTGTGTATAGTGCAGTGTAGTACTGAGTGGAGTACAGTGCATGTACTGCCGTGTAGTCCCGAGTGGATTACTGTGTGTATAGTGCAGTGTAGTGCTGAGTGGAGTACAGTGCCTGTACTTCCGTGTAGTACCGAGTGGAGTACAGTGCCTGTACTGCCATGTAGTCCCGAGTGGAGTACTGTGTGCATAATGCCGTGTAGTACTGAGTGGAGTACAGTGCCTGTACTGCCGTGTAGTACCGAGTGGAGTACTGTGTGTATAGTGCCGTGTAGTACCGAGTGGATTACATTGCCTGTACTGCGTGTAGTACCGAGTGGAGTACAGTGTGTATAGTGCCGTCTAGTACCGAGTGGAGTACAGTGTGTATAGTGCCGTGTAGTACTGAGTGGAGTACAGTGCCAGTACTGCCGTGTAGTACCGAGTGGAGTACAGTGTGTATAGTGCCGTGTAGTACCGAGTGGAGTACAGTGCCTGTACTGCCGTGTAGTACTGAGTGGAGTACATTGCCTGTACTGCCGTGTAGTACCGAGTGGGGGAATGTGTGTATACTGCCGTGTAGTACTGAGTATAGTACAGTGCATGTACTGCCGTGTAGTACCGAGTGGAGTACTGTGTGCATACTGCCGTGTAGTACTGAGTGGAGTACAGTACCTGTACTGCCGTGTAGTACCGAGTGGGGGACTAAGTGTATACTGCCGTGTAGTACTGAGTGGAGTACTGTGTGTATAGTGCAGTGTAGTGCTGAGTGGAGTACAGTGCCTGTACTGCGTGTAGTACCGAGTGGAGTACTGTGTGTATAGTGCAGTGTAGTGCTGAGTGGAGTACAGTTCCTGTACTGCCGTGTAGTACTAAGTGGAGTACAGTGCCTGTACTGCCGTGTAGTCCCGAATGGAGTACTTTGTGTATAGTGCCGTGTAGTACACAGTGGAGTACAGTGCCTGTACTGCCGTGTAGTACTGAGTGGAGTACAGTGCCCGTAATGCTGAGTAGTAACGAGTGGAGTATTGTGTGTATAGTGCCGTGTAGTACCGAGTGGAGTACAGTGCCTGTACTGCCGTGTAGTACCGAGTGGAGTACTGTGTGTATAGTGCCGTGTATTACACAGTGGAGTACATTGCCTGTACTGCAGTGTAGTACTGAGTGGAGTACAGTGCCTGTACTGCCGTGTAGTCCGGAATGGAGTACAGTGCCTGTACTGCCGTGTAGTCCTGAGTGGAGTACTGTGTGTATAGTGCCGTGTAGTACCGAGTGGAGTACAGTGCCTGTACTGCCGTGTAGTACTAAGTGGAGTACAGTGCCTGTACTACCGTGTAGTCCCGAGTGGAGTACTGTGTGTATATTGCAGTGTAGTACTGAGTGGTGTACAGTGCCTGTACTGCCGTGTAGTACTGAGTGGATTACAGTGGCTGTACTGCCGTGTAGTACTGGGTGGATTACAGTGCCTGTACTGCATGTAGTACCGCGTGGGGGACTGTGTGTATACTGCCGTGTAGTACCGTGTGGAGTACAGTGCCTGTACTGCCGTGTGGTACCGAGTGGAGTACTGTGTGTATAGTGCGTGTAGTACCGAGTGGAGTACTGTGTGCATTCTGCCGTGTAGTACTGAGTGGAGTACAGTGCCTGTACTGCCGTGTAGTACCGAGTGGAGTATTGTGTGTATAGTGCCGTGTAGTACCGAGTGGAGTACAGTGCATGTACTGCCGTGTAGTACCGAGTGGAGTACTGTGTGTATAGTGCGGTGTAGTACTGAGTACAGTACAGTGCCTGTACTGCCGTGTAGTACCGAGTGGAGTATTGTGTGTATAGTGCCGTGTAGTACCGAGTGGAGTACAGTGCCTGTACTGCCGTGTAGTACCGAGTGGAGTACTGTGTGTATAGTGCCGTGTAGTACCGAGTGGAGTACAGTGCCTGTACTGCCGTGTAGTACTGAGTGGAGTAGAGTGCCTGTACTGCCGTGTAGTCCCGAGTGGAGTACAGTGCATGTACTGCCGTGTAGTAGTGAGTGGAGTAGTGTGCCTGTACTGCCGTGTAGTCCCTAGTGGAGTACAGTGCCTGTGCTGCCGTGTAGTACCGAGTGGAGTATTGTGTGTATAGTGCCGTGTAGTACCGAGTGGAGTACAGTGCATGTACTGCCGTGTAGTACCGAGTGGAGTACTGTGTGTATAGTGCGGTGTAGTACTGAGTACAGTACAGTGCCTGTACTGCCGTGTAGTACTGAGTGGAGTAGAGTGCCTGTACTACCGTGTAGTACCGAGTGGAGTACAGTGTTTGTACTGCCGTGTAGTACTGAGTGGAGTACAGTGCCTGTACTGAAGTGTAGTACTGAGTGGAGTACAGTACCTGTACTACCGTGTAGTACCGAGTGGAGTACTGTGTGTATAGTGCCGTGTAGTACCGAGTGGAGTACAGTGCCTGCACTGCCATGTAGTCCCGAGTGGAGTACAGTGCCTGTACTGCCGTGTAGTACTGAGTGGAGTACTGTGTGTATAGTGCCGTGTAGTACCGAGTGGAGTACAGTGCCTGTACTGCCGTGTAGTACTGAGTGGAGTACAGTGCCTGTACTGCCGTTAAGTACTGAGTGGAGTACACTGCCTGTACTGCCGTGTAGTCCCGAATGGAGTACTGTGTGTATAGTACCGTGTAGTACCGAGTGGAGTACAGTGCCTGTACTGCCGTGTAGTACCGAGTGGAGTACTGTGTGTATAGTGGCGTGTAGTACCGAGTGGAGTACAGTGCCTGTACTGCCGTGTAGTACTGAGTGGAGTACAGTGCCTGTAATGCCGTGTAGTACCGAGTGAAGTACTTTCTGTATAGTGCCGTGTAGTCCCGTATGGAGTACAGTGCCTGTACTGCCGTGTAGTACCGAGTGGGGGACTGTGTGTATACTGCCGTGTATTACCGAGTGGAGTACAGTGTGTATAGTGCCGTGTAGTACTGAGTGGAGTTAAGTTTGTATAGTGCAGTGTAGTACTGAGTGGAGTACTGTGTGTATAGTGCGGTGTAGTACTGAGTGGAGTACAGTGCCTGTACTGCCGTGTAGTACCGAGTGGGGGACTGTGTGTATACTGCCGTGTAGTACTGAGTGGAGTACAGTGTGTTTAGTGCCGTGTAGTACCGAGTGGGGGACTGTGTGCATACTGCCGTGTAGTACTGAGTGGAGTACAGTGCCTGTACTGCCATGTAGTCCCGAGTGGAGTACTGTGTGTATAGTGCCGTGTAGTACCGAGTGGCGTACTGTGTGCATACTGCCGTGTAGTACTGAGTGGAGTACAGTGCCTGTACTGCCGTGTAGTACCGAGTGGAGGACTGTGTGCATACTGCCGTGTAGTACTGAGTGGAGTACAGTCCCTGTACTGCCGAGTAGTCCCGAGTGGAGTACAATGTGTATAGTGCAGTGTAGTACTGTGTCTATAGTGCAGTGTAGTACTGAGTGGAGTACAGTGCCTGTACTGCCGTGTAGTACCGAGTGGGTGTTTGTGTGCATACTGCCGTGTAGTACTGAGTGGAGTACAGTGTGTATAGTGCCGTGTAGTACCGAGTGGGGGTTTGTGTGCATACTGCCGTGTAGTACTGAGTAGAGAACAGTGCCTGTACTGCCATGTTGTCCCGATTGGGGTACTGTGTGTATACTGCCGTGTAGTACCGAGTGGAGTACAGTGCCTGTACTGCCATATAGTACCGAGTGGAGTACTGTGTGCATACTGCCGTGTAGTACTGAGTGGAGTACAGTGCCTGTACTGCCCTGTAGTACTGAGTGGAGTACAGTGCCTGTACTGCCGTGTAGTACCGAGTGGGGGTTTGTGAACATACTGCCGTGTAGTACTGAGTGGAGTACTGTGTATATACTGCTGTGTAGTACTGAGTGGAGTACAGTGTGTATAGTGCCGTGTAGTACCGAGTGGGGGTTTGTGTGCATACTGCCGTGTAGTACTGAGTAGAGTACAGTGCCTGTACTGACATGTTGTCCCGATTGGGGTACTGTGTGCATACTGCCGTGTAGTACCGAGTGGAGTACAGTGCCTGTACTGCCATGTAGTACCGAGTGGAGTACTGTGTGCATACTGCCGTGTAGTACTGAGTGGAGTACAGTGCCTGTACTGCCCTGTAGTACTGAGTGGAGTACAGTGCCTGTACTGCAGTGTAGTACTGTGTGGAGTACAGTGCCTGTACTGCCGTGTAGTCCCGAGTGGAGTACAGTGCTTGTACTGCCGTGTAGTACTGAGTGGAGTACTGTGTGTATAGTGCCGTGTAGTACCGAGTGGAGTACAGTGCCTGTACTGCCGTGTAGTACTGAATGGAGTACAGTGCCTGTACTGCCGTGTATTCCCGAATGGAGTACTGTGTGTATAGTGCCGTGTGGTACGGAGTGCAGTACAGTGCCTGTACTGCCGTGTAGTACTGAGTGGAGTACATTGCCTGTACTAACGTCTAGTCCCGAGTGGAGTACTGTGTGTATAGTGCAGTGTAGTACTGAGTGTTGTACAGTGCTGTACTGTCGTGTAGTACTGAGTGGAGTACAGTGCCTGTACTCCCGTGTAGTCCCGAGTGGAGTACTGTGTGTATAGTGCCGTGTAGTACTGAGTGGAGTACAGTGCCTGTACTGCCGTGTAGTACTAAGTGGAGTACAGTGGCTGTACTGCCGTGTAGTCCCGAGTGTAGTAGTGTGTGTATAGTGCAGTGTAGTGCTGAGTGGTGTACAGTGCTTGTACTGCCGTGTAGTACTGAGTGGAGTACAGTGCCTGTACTGCCGTGTAGTACCGAGTGGAGTACTGTGTGTATAGTGCCGTGTAGTACCGAGTGGAGTACGGTGCATGTACTGCCGTGTAGTACCGAGTGGAGTACCGTGTGTATAGTGCGGTGTAGTACCGAGTGGAGTACAGTGCCTGTATTGTCGTGTAGTAAAGAGTGGAGTACTGTGTGTACAGTGCCGTGTAGTACCGAGTGGAGTACTGTGTGCATACTGCCGTGTAGTACTGAGTGGAGTACAGTACCTGTACTGCCGTGTAGTACCGAGTGGAGGACTGTGTGTATAGTGCCGTGTAGTACCGAGTGGAGTACAGTGCCTGCACTGCCGTGCAGTCCCGAGTGGAGTACAGTGCCTGTACTGCCGTGTAGTAGTGAGTGGAGTACTGTGCCTGTATTGCCGTGTAGTACCGAGTGGAGTACTGTGTGTATAGTGCCGTGTAGTACCGAGTGGAGTATAGTGCCTGTACTGCCGTGTAGTACTGAGTGGAGTACAGTGCCTGTACTGCCGTGTAGTCCCGAGTGGAGTACAGTGCCTGTACTGCCGTGTAGTTCTGATTGGAGTACAGTGCCTGTACTGCCGTGTAGTAGCGAGTGGAGTACAGTGCTTATACTGCCGTGTAGTACTGAGTGGGGTACAGTGCCTGTACTGCCGTGTAGTGCCGAGTGGAATACTGTGTGTATAGTGCAGTGTAGTACTGAGTGGAGTACAGTGCATGTACTGCCGTGTAGTCCCGAGTGGATTACTGTGTGTATAGTGCAGTGTAGTGCTGAGTGGAGTACAGTGCCTGTACTTCCGTGTAGTACCGAGTGGAGTACAGTGCCTGTACTCCCATGTAGTCCCGAGTGGAGTACTGTGTGCATAATGCCGTGTAGTACTGAGTGGAGTACAGTGCCTGTACTGCCGTGTAGTACCGAGTGGAGTACTGTGTGTATAGTGCCGTGTAGTACCGAGTGGATTACATTGCCTGTACTGCGTGTAGTACCGAGTGGAGTACAGTGTGTATAGTGCCGTCTAGTACCGAGTGGAGTACAGTGTGTATAGTGCCGTGTAGTACTGAGTGGAGTACAGTGACAGTACTGCCGTGTAGTACCGAGTGGAGTACAGTGTGTATAGTGCCGTGTAGTACCGAGTGGAGTACAGTGCCTGTACTGCCGTGTAGTACTGAGTGGAGTACATTGCCTGTACTGCCGTGTAGTACCGAGTGGGGGAATGTGTGTATACTGCCGTGTAGTACTGAGTATAGTACAGTGCATGTACTGCCGTGTAGTACCGAGTGGAGTACTGTGTGCATACTGCCGTGTAGTACTGAGTGGAGTACAGTACCTGTACTGCCGTGTAGTACCGAGTGGGGGACTAAGTGTATACTGCCGTGTAGTACTGAGTGGAGTACTGTGTGTATAGTGCAGTGTAGTGCTGAGTGGAGTACAGTGCCTGTACTGCCGTGTAGTACCGAGTGGAGTACTGTGTGTATAGTGCAGTGTAGTGCTGAGTGGAGTACAGTACCCGTACTGCCGTGTAGTGCTGAGTATAGTACAGTGCCTGTACTGCTGTGTAGTACTGAGTGGAGTACAGTGTGTTTAGTGCCGTGTAGTACCGAGTGGGGGACTGTGTGCATACTGCCGTGTAGTACTGAGTGGAGTACAGTGCCTGTACTGCCATGTAGTCCCGAGTGGAGTACTGTGTGTATAGTGCCGTGTAGTACCGAGTGGAGTACTGTGTGCATACTGCCGTGTAGTACTGAGTGGAGTACAGTGCCTGTACTGCCGTGTAGTACCGAGTGGAGGACTGTGTGTATAGTGCCGTGTAGTACCGAGTGGAGTACAGTGCATGAACTGTCGTGTATTACCGAGTGGAGTACTGTGTGTATAGTGCGGTGTAGTACCGAGTGGAGTACAGTGCCTGTACTGCCGTGTAGTAGTGAGTGGAGTACTGTGTGTATAGTGCCGTGTAGTACCAAGTGGGGGTTTGTGTGCATACTGCCGTGTAGTACTGAGTGGAGTACAGTGCCTGTACTGCCATGTTGTCCCGAGTGGAGTACTGTGTGTATACTGCCGTGTAGTACCGAGTGGAGTACAGTGCCTGTACTGCCATGTAGTACCGAGTGGAGTACTGTGTGCATACTGCCGTGTAGTACTGAGTGGAGTACAGTGCCTATACTGCCGTGTAGTACCGAGTGGAGTACTGTGTGTATAGTGCGGTGTAGTACCGAGTGGACTACAGTGCATGTACTGCCGTGTAGTACCGAGTGGAGTACTGTGTGTATAGTGCCGTGAAGTACCGAGTGGAGTACAGTGCCTGTATTGCCGTGTAGTACCGAGTGGAGTACTTTGTGTATAGTGCCGTGTAGTACCGAGTGGAGTACAGTGTATGTACTGTCGTGTATTACCTAGTGGAGTACTCTGTGTATAGTGCGGTGTAGTACCGAGTGGAGTACAGTGCATGTACTGCCGTGTAGTACCGAGTGGAGTACTGTGGGTATAGTGCCGTGTAGTACAGAGTGGAGTACAGTGCCTGTATTGCCGTGTAGTACCGAGTGGAGTACTGTGTGCATAGTGCCGTGTAGTACCGAGTGGAGTACAGTCTGCATGCTGCCGGGTAGTACTGAGTGGAGTACAGTACCTGTACTGCCGTGTAGTACCGAGTGGAGTACTGTGTGTATAGTGCGGTGTAGTACCGAGTGGAGTACAGTGCCTGTATTGCCGTGTAGTAAAGAGTGGAGTACTGTGTGTACAGTGCCGTGTAGTACCGAGTGGAGTACTGTGTGTATAGTGCCGTGTAGTACCGAGTGGAGTACAGTGCCTGTACTGCCGTGTAGTACTGAGTGGAGTAGAGTGCCTGTACTGCCGTGTAGTCCCGAGTGGAGTACAGTGCCTGTACTGCCGTGTAGTAGTGAGTGGAGTAGTGTGCCTGTACTGCCGTGTAGTCCCTAGTGGAGTACAGTGCCTGTACTGCCGTGTAGTACTGAGTTGGGTACTGTGTGTATAGTGCCGAGTAGTACCGAGTGGAGTACAGTGTCTGTACTGCCGTGTAGTACTGAGTGGAGTACAGTGCCTGTACTGAAGTGTAGTACTGAGTGGAGTACAGTACCTGTAATACCGTGTAGTACCGAGTGGAGTACAGAGTCTGTACTGCCGTGTAGTACTGAGTGGAGTACAGTGCCTGTACTGAAGTGTAGTACTGAGTGGAGTACAGTACCTGTACTACCGTGTAGTACCGAGTGGAGTACTGTGTGTATAGTGCCGTGTAGTACCGAGTGGAGTACAGTGCCTGCACTGCCATGTAGTCCCGAGTGGAGTACAGTGCCTGTACTGCCGTGTAGTACTGAGTGGAGTACTGTGTGTATAGTGCCGTGTAGTACCGAGTGGAGTACAGTGGCTGTACTGCCGTGTAGTACTGAGTGGAGTACAGTGCCTGTACTGCCGTTAAGTACTGAGTGGAGTACACTGCCTGTACTGCCGTGTAGTCCCGAATGGAGTACTGTGTGTATAGTACCGTGTAGTACCGAGTGGAGTACAGTGCCTGTACTGCCGTGTAGTACCGAGTGGAGTACTGTGTGTATAGTGGCGTGTAGTACCGAGTGGAGTACAGTGCCTGTACTGCCGTGTAGTACTGAGTGGAGTACAGTGCCTGTAATGCCGTGTAGTACCGAGTGAAGTACTTTCTGTACAGTGCCGTGTAGTCCCGTATGGAGTACAGTGCCTGTACTGCCGTGTAGTACCGAGTGGGGGACTGTGTGTATACTGCCGTGTAGTACTGAGTGGAGTACAGTGTGTATAGTGCCGTGTAGTACCGAGTGGGGGACTGTGTGCATACTGCCGTGTTGTACTGAGTGGAGTACAGTGACTGTACTGCCATGTAGTCGCGAGTGGAGTACTGTGTGTATACTGCCGTGTAGTACCGAGTGGAGTACTCTGTGTATAGTGCCGTGTAGTACCGAGTGGAGTACTGTGTGCATACTGCCGTGTAGTACTGAGTGGAGTACAGTGCCTGTACTGCCGTGTAGTACCGAGTGGAGTACTGTGTGTATAGTGCCGTGTAGTACCGAGTGGAGTACAGTGCACGTACTGCCGTGTAGTACCGAGTGGAGTACTGTGTGTATAGTGCGGTGTAGTACCGAGTGGAGTACAGTGCATGTACTGCCGTGTAGTCCTGAGTGGAGTACTGTGTGTATAGTGCCGTGTAGTACCGAGTGGAGTACAGTGCCTGTATTGCCGTGTAGTAACGAGTGGAGTACTGTGTGTATAGTGCCGTGTAGTACCGAGTGGAGTGCTGTGTGCATACTGCCGTATAGTACAGAGTGGAGTACAGTACCTGTACTGCCGTGAAATACCGAGTGGAGTACTGTGTGTATAGTGGCGTGTAGTACCGAGTGGAGTACAGTGCCTGTACTTTCGTGTAGTACTGAGTGGAGTAGAGTGCCTGTAGTGCCGTGTAGTCCCGAGTGGAGTACAGTGCCTGTACTGCCGTGTAGTTGTGAGTGGAGTACTGTGCCTGTACTGCCGTGTAGTACTGAGTGGAGTACTGTGTGTATAGTGCCGTGTGGTACGGAGTGCAGTACAGTGCCTGTACTGCCGTGTAGTAGTAAGTGGAGTACAGTGGCTGTGCTGCCGTGTAGTCCCGAGTGTAGTAGTGTGTGTATAGTGCAGTGTAGTGCTGAGTGGTGTACAGTGCTTGTACTGCCGTGTAGTACTGGGTGGTGTACAGTGCCTGTACTGCCGTGTAGTCCCGAGTGGAGTACTGTGTGTATAGTGCAGTGTAGTACTGAGTGGTGTACAGTGCCTGTACTGCCGTGTAGTACTGAGTGGATTACAGTCCCTGTACTGCCGTGTAGTACTGGGTGGTGTACAGTGCCTGTACTGCCGTGTAGTACCGCGTGGGGGACTGTGTGTATACTGCCGTGTAGTACCGAGTTGAGTACAGTGCCTGAACTGCCGTGTAGTACCGAGTGGAGTACTGTGTGTATAGTGCGTGTAGTACCGAGTGGAGTACTGTTTGCATACAGCCGTGTAGTACCGAGTGGAGTATTGTGTGTATAGTGCCGTGTAGTACCGAGTGGAGTACAGTGCATGTACTGCCGTGTAGTACCGAGTGGAGTACTGTGTGTATAGTGCGGTGTAGTACCGAGTGGAGTACAGTGCATGTACTGCCGTGTAGTACCGAGTGGAGTACTGTGTGTATACTGCCGTGTAGTACCGAGTGGAGAACAGTCCCTGTATTGCCGTGTAGTACCGAGTGGAGTACTGTGTGTATAGTGCCGTGTAGTACCGAGTGGAGTACTGTGTGCATACTGCCGTGTAGTACTGAGTGGAGTACAGTACCTGTACTGCCGTGTAGTACCGAGTGGAGTACTGTGTGTATAGTGCCGTGTAGTACCGAGTGGAGTACAGTGCCTGTACTGCCGTGTAGTCCTGAGTGGAGTACAGTGCCTGTACTGCCGTGTAGTAGTGAGGGGAGTACTTTGTGTATAGTGCCGTGTAGTAACGAGTGGAGTAGAGTGCGTGTACTGCCGTGTAGTACTGAGTGGAGAACAGTGCCTGTACTGCCGTGTAGTACTGAGTGGAGTAGAGTGCCTGTACTTCCGTGTAGTCCCGAATGTGGTACTGTGTGTATAATGCCGTGTAGTACCGAGTGGAGTACCGTGCCTGTACTGCCGTGTAGTACCGAGTGGAGTACTGTGTGTATAGTGCCGTGTAGAACCGAGTGGAGTACAGTGCCTCTACTGCCGTGTAGTACTGAGTGGAGTACAGTGCCTGTAATGCCGTGTAGTACCGAGTGGAGTACTGTGTGTATAGTGCCGTGTAGTACCGAGTGGAGTACAGTGGGTGTACTGCCGTGTAGTACTGAGTGGAGTACAGTGCCTGTACTGTCGTGTAGTACTGAGTGGAGTACAGTGCCTGTACTGCCGTGTAGTACTGAGTGGAGTACTGTCTGTATAGTGCCGTGTGGTACCGAGTGGATTAAAGTGCCTGTACTGCCGTGTAGTACTGAGTGGAGTACAGTGCCTGTACTGCCGTGTAGTCCCGAGTGGAGTACAGTGCCTGTACTGCCGTGTAGTTCTGATTGGAGTACAGTGCCTGTACTGACGTGTAGTACCGAGTGGAGTACAGTGCTTATACTGCCGTGTAGTACTGAGTGGGGTTCAGTGCCTGTACTGCCGTGTAGTGCCGAGTGGAGTACTGTGTGTATAGTGCAGTGTAGTACTGAGTGGAGTACAGTGCATGTACTGCCGTGTAGTCCCGAGTGGAGTACTGTGTGTATAGTGCAGTGTAGTGCTGAGTGGAGTACAGTGCCTGTACTGCCGTGTAGTCCCGAGTGGAGTACTGTGTGTATAGTGCCGTGTAGTACCGAGTGGAGTACAGTGACTGTACTGCCATGTAGTCCCGAGTGGAGTATTGTGTGCATACTGCCGTGTAGTACTGAGTGGAGTACAGTGCCTGTACTGCCGTGTAGTACTGTGTGGAGTGCAGTGCCTGTACTGCCGTGTAGTCCCGAGTGGAGTACAGTGCCTGTACTGCCGTGTAGTACTGAGTGGAGTACTGTGTGTATAGTGCCGTGTAGTACCGAGTGGAGTACAGTGCCTGTACTGCCGTGTAGTTCTGATTGGAGTACAGTGCCTGTACTGACGTGTAGTACCGAGTGGAGTACAGTGCTTATACTGCCGTGTAGTACTGAGTGGGGTTCAGTGCCTGTACTGCCGTGTAGTACCGAGTGGAGTACTTTGTGTATTGTGCAGTGTAGTACTGAGTGGAGTACAGTGCATGTACTGCCGTGTAGTCCCGAGTGGAATACTGTGTGCATACTGCCGTGTAGTACTGAGTGGAGTACAGTGCCTGTACTGCCGTGTAGTCCCGAGTGGAGTACTGTGTGTATAGTGCCGTGTAGTACCGAGTGGAGTACAGTGCCTGTACTGCCGTGTAGTTCTGTGTGGAGGAGAGTGCCTGTACTGCCGTGTAGTACTGAGTGGAGTGCAGTGCCTGTACTGCCGTGTAGTCCCGAGTGGAGTACAGTGCCTGTACTGCCGTGTAGTACTGAGTGGAGTACTGTGAGTATAGTGCCGTGTAGTACCGAGTGGAGAACAGTGCCTGTACTGCCGTGTAGTACTAAGTGGAGTACAATGCCTGTACTGCCGTGTAGTCCCGAATGGAGTACTGTGTGTATAGTGCCGTGTAGTACCGAATGGAGTACAGTGCCTGTACTGCCGTGTAGTACTGAGTGTAGTACAGTGCCTGTACTCCCGTGTAGTCCCGAGTGGAGTACTGTGTGTATAGTGCAGTGTAGTACTGAGAGGTGTACAGTGCATGTACTGCCGTGTAGTACTGAGTGGATTACAGTGCCTGTACTGCCGTGTAGTACTGGGTGGTGTACAGTGCCTGTACTGCCGTGTAGTCCCGCGTGGAGTACTGTGTGTATAGTGCAGTGTAGTACTGAGTGGTGTACAGTGCCTGTACTGCCGTGTAGTACTGAGCGGATTACAGTGCCTGTACTGCCGTGTAGTACTGGGTGGTGTACACTGCCTGTACTGCCGTGTGGTACCGCGTGGGGGACTGTGTGTATACTGCCGTGTAGTACCGAGTGGAGTACAGTGCCTGTACTGCCGTGTAGTACCGAGTGGAGTACTGTGTGTATAGTGCGTGTAGTACTGAGTGGAGTACAGTGCCTGTACTGCCGTGTAGTTCTGAGTGGAGGACAGTGCCTGTATTGCCGTGTAGTACTGAGTGGAGTACAGTGCCTGTACTGCCGTGTAGTACTGAGTGGAGTACAGTGCCTGTACTGCCATGTAGTCCCGAGTGGAGTACAGTGCCTGTACTGCCGTGTAGTACTGAGTGGAGTACTGTGTGTATAGTGCCGTGTAGTACCGAGTGGAGTAAAATGAAATGGCGTATGGCTTTTAGTGCCGGGAGTGCCCAAGGACAAGTTCGGCTTGCCAAATGCAGGCCTTTTGATTTGACTCCCGTAGGCGACCTGCGCGTCGTGATGAGGACGAAATGGTGATGATGACGACACTTACAACCAGCCCCAGTGCCAGCGGAATTAACCAATTATGGTGAAAATTCCCGACCCTGCCCGAATCCAACCCGGGACCCCTGTGGCCAAAGGCCAGCACGCTAAACACTTAGCCATGGAGCCGGACACCGAGTGGATTACAGTGCCTGTACTGCCGTGTAGTACTGAGTGGAGTACAGTGCCTGTAGTGCCGTGTAGTACTGAGTGGAATACAGTGGCTGTACTGCCGTGTAGTACTGAGTGTAGTACAGTGCCTGTACTGCCGTGTAGTACTGAGTGGAGTACAGTGCCTGTACTGCCGTGTAGTCCCGAGTGGAATACTGTGTGTATAGTGCCGTGTAGTACCGAGTGGAGTACAGTGCCTGTACTGCCGTGTAGTTCTGAGAGGAGGGCAGTGCCTGTACTGCCGTGTAGTACTGAGTGGAGTACAGTGCCTGTACTGCCGTGTAGTCCCGAGTGGAGTACAGTGCCTGTACTGCCGTGTAGTACTGAGTGGAGTACTGTGTGTATATTGCCGTGTAGTACCGAGTGGAGTACAGTGCCTGTACTGCCGTCTAGTACTGAGTGGAGTACAATGCCTGCACTGCCGTGTAGTCCCGAACGGAGTACTGTGAGTATATTGCCGTGTAGTACCGAGTGGAGTACAGTGCCTGTACTGCCGTGTAGTACTGAGTGTAGTACAGTGCCTGTACTCCCGTGTAGTCCCGAGTGGAGTACTGTGTGTATAGTGCAGTGTAGTACTGAGTGGTGTACAGTGCCTGTACTGCTGTGTAGTACTGAGTGGATTACAGTGCCTGTACTGCCGTGTAGTACTGGGTGGTGTACAGTGCCCGTACTGCCGTGTAGTACCGCGTGGGGGACTGTGTGTATACTGCCGTGTAGTACCGTGTGGAGTACAGTGCCTGTACTGCCGTGCAGTACCGAGTGGAGTACTGTGTGTATAGTGCGTGTAGTACCGAGTGGAGTACTGTGTGCATACTGCCGTGTAGTACTGAGTGGAGTGCAGTGCCTGTACAGCCGTGTAGTACCGAGTGGAGTATTGTGTGTATAGTGCCGTGTAGTACCGAGTGGAGTACAGTGCATGTACTGCCATGTAGTACCGAGTGGAGTACTGTGTGTATAGTGCGGTGTAGTACCGAGTGGAGTACAGTGCATGTACTGCCGTGTAGTACCGAGTGGAGTACTGTGTGTATAGTGCCGTGTAGTACCGAGTGGAGTACGCTGTGCATACTGCCGTGCAGTACTGAGTGGAGTACAGTACCTGTACAGCCGTGTAGTACTGAGTGGAGTACTGGGAGTACAGTGCCGTGTAGTACCGAGTGGAGTACAGTGCCTGTACTGCCGTGTAGTACTGAGTGGAGTACAGTGCCTGTACTGCCGTGTAGTCCCGGGTGGAGTACAGTGCCTGTACTGCCGTGTAGTAGTGAGTGGAGTACTGTGCCTGTACTGCCGTGTAGTACTCAGTGGAGTACTGTGTGTATAGTGCCGTGTAGTACCGAGTGGAGTACAGTGGGTGTACTGCCGTGTAGTGCTGAGTGGAGTACAGTGCCTGTACTGTCGTGTAGTACTGAGTGGAGTACAGTGCCTGTACTGCCATGTAGTCCCGAGTGGAGTACAGTGCCTGTACTGCCGTGTAGTACTGAGTGGAGTACTGTGTGTATAGTGCCGTGTAGTACCGAGTGGAGTAAAATGAAATGGCGTATGGCTTTTAGTGCCGGGAGTGCCCAAGGACAAGTTCGGCTTGCCAAATGCAGGCCTTTTGATTTGACTCCCGTAGGCGACCTGCGCGTCGTGATGAGGACGAAATGGTGATGATGACGACACATACAACCAGCCCCAGTGCCAGCGGAATTAACCAATTATGGTGAAAATTCCCGACCCTGCCCGAATCCAACCCGGGACCCCTGTGGCCAAAGGCCAGCACGCTAAACACTTAGCCATGGAGCCGGACACCGAGTGGATTACAGTGACTGTACTGCCGTGTAGTACTGAGTGGAGTACAGTGCCTGTAGTGCCGTGTAGTACTGAGTGGAATACAGTGGCTGTACTGCCGTGTAGTACTGAGTGTAGTACAGTGCCTGTACTGCCGTGTAGTACTGAGTGGAGTACAGTGCCTGTACTGCCGTGTAGTCCCGAGTGGAGTACTGTGTGTATAGTGCCGTGTAGTACCGAGTGGAGTACAGTGCCTGTACTGCCGTGTAGTTCTGAGTGGAGGGCAGTGCCTGTACTGCCGTGTAGTACTGAGTGGAGTACAGTGCCTGTACTGCCGTGTAGTCCCGAGTGGAGTACAGTGCCTGTACTGCCGTGTAGTACTGAGTGGAGTACTGTGTGTATAGTGCCGTGTAGTACCGAGTGGAGTACAGTGCCTGTACTGCCGTCTAGTACTGAGTGGAGTACAATGCCTGTACTGCCGTGTAGTCCCGAACGGAGTACTGTGAGTATATTGCCGTGTAGTACCGAGTGGAGTTCAGTGCCTGTACTGCCGTGTAGTACTGAGTGTAGTACAGTGCCTGTACTCCCGTGTAGTCCCGAGTGGAGTACTGTGTGTATAGTGCAGTGTAGTACTGAGTGGTGTACAGTGCCTGTACTGCTGTGTAGTACTGAGTGGATTACAGTGCCTGTACTGCCGTGTAGTACTGGGTGGTGTACAGTGCCTGTACTGCCGTGTAGTACCGCGTGGGGGACTGTGTGTATACTGCCGTGTAGTACCGAGTGGAGTACAGTGCCTGTACTGTCGTGCAGTACCGAGTGGAGTACTGTGTGTATAGTGCGTGTAGTACCGAGTGGAGTACTGTGTGCATACTTCCGTGTAGTACTGAGTGGAGTGCAGTGCCTGTACAGCCGTGTAGTACCGAGTGGAGTATTGTGTGTATAGTGCCGTGTAGTACCGAGTGGAGTACAGTGAATGTACTGCCGTGTAGTACCGAGTGGAGTACTGTGTGTATAGTGCGGTGTAGTACCGAGTGGAGTACAGTGCATGTACTGCCGTGTAGTACCGAGTGGAGTACTGTGTGTATAGTGCCGTGTAGTACCGAGTGGAGTACGCTGTGCATACTGCCGTGCAGTACTGAGTGGAGTACAGTACCTGTACAGCCGTGTAGTACTGAGTGGAGTACTGGGTGTACAGTGCCGTGTAGTACCGAGTGGAGTACAGTGCCTGTACTGCCGTGTAGTACTGAGTGGAGTACAGTGCCTGTACTGCCGTGTAGTCCCGGGTGGAGTACAGTGCCTGTACTGCCGTGTAGTAGTGAGTGGAGTACTGTGCCTGTACTGCCGTGTAGTACTCAGTGGAGTACTGTGTGTATAGTGCCGTGTAGTACCGAGTGGAGTACAGTGGGTGTACTGCCGTGTAGTACTGAGTGGAGTACAGTGCCTGTACTGTCGTGTAGTACTGAGTGGAGTACAGTGCCTGTAATGCCGTGTAGTACTGAGTGGAGTACTGTGTGTATAGTGCCGTTTAGTACCGAGTGGATTACAGTGCCTGTACTGCCGTGTAGTACTGAGTGGAGTACAGTGCCTGTACTGCCGTGTAGTCCCGAGTGGAGTACAGTGCCTGTACTGCCGTGTAGTACTGAGTGGAGTACTGTGTGTATAGTGCCGTGTAGTAACGAGTGGAGTACAGTGCCTGTACTGCCGTGTAGTACTGAGTGGAGTACTGTGTGTATAGTGCCGTGTAGTACCGAGTGGAGTACAGTGTTGTACTGCCGTGTAGTACTGAGTGGAGTACAATGCCTGTACTGCCGTGTAGTCCCGAGTGGAGTACTGTGTGTAAAGTGCAATGTAGTACTGTGTGGTGTACAGTGCCTGTACTGGCGTGTAGTACTGAGTGGATTACAGTGCCTGTACTGCCGTGTAGTACTGGGTGGTGTACAGTGCCTGTACTGCCGTGTAGTACCGCGTGGGGGACTGTGTGTATAGTGCAGTGTAGTACTGAGTGGTGTACAGTGCCTGTACTGCCGTGTAGTACTGAGTGGATTACAGTCCCTCTACTGCCGTGTAGTACTGGGTGGTGTACAGTGCCTGTACTGCCGTGTAGTACCGCGTGGGGGACTGTGTGTATACTGCCGTGTAGTACCGAGTTGAGTACAGTGCCTGCACTGCCGTGTAGTACCGAGTGGAGTACTGTGTGTATAGTGCGTGTAGTACCGAGTGGAGTACTGTTTGCATACAGCCGTGTAGTACCGAGTGGAGTATTGTGTGTATAGTGCCGTGTAGTACCGAGTGGAGTACAGTGCATGTACTGCCGTGTAGTACCGAGTGGAGTACTGTGTGTATAGTGCGGTGTAGTACCGAGTGGAGTACAGTGCATGTACTGCCGTGTAGTTCCGAGTGGAGTACTGTGTGTATAGTGCCGTGTAGTACCGAGTGGAGTACAGTGCCTGTACTGCCGTGTAGTCCTGAGTGGAGTACATTGCCTGTACTGCCGTGTAGTAGTGAGTGGAGTACTTTGTGTATAGTGCCGTGTAGTAACGAGTGGAGTACAGTGCGTGTACTGCCGTGTAGTACTGAGTGGAGTACAGTGCCTGTACTGCCGTGTAGTACTGAGTGGAGTACAGTGCCTGTACTTCCGTGTAGTCCCGAATGTGGTACTCTGTGTATAGTGCCGTGTAGTACCGAGTGGAGTACCGTGCCTGTACTGCCGTGTAGTACCGAGTGGAGTACTGTGTGTATAGTGCCGTGTAGAACCGAGTGGAGTACAGTGCCTCTACTGCCGTGTAGTACTGAGTGGAGTACAGTGCCTGTAATGCCGTGTAGTACCGAGTGGAGTACTGTGTGTATAGTGCCGTGTAGTACCGAGTGGAGTACAGTGGGTGTACTGCCGTGTAGTACTGAGTGGAGTACAGTGCCTGTACTGTCGTGTAGTACTGAGTGGAGTACAGTGCCCGTACTGCCGTGTAGTACTGAGTGGAGTACTGTGTGTATAGTGCCGTGTGGTACCGAGTGGATTAAAGTGCCTGTACTGCCGTGTAGTACTGAGTGGAGTACAGTGCCCGTACTGCCGTGTAGTACTGAGTGGAGTATAGTGCCTGTACTGCCGTGTAGTCCCGAGTGGAGTACAGTGCCTGTACTGCCGTGGAGTACTGAGTGGAGTACAGTGCCTGTACTTCCGTGTAGTCCCGAATGGGGTACTATGTGTATAGTGCCGTGTAGTACCGAGTGGAGAACCGTGCCTGTACTGCCGTGTAGTACCGAGTGGAGTACTGTGTGTATAGTGCCGTGTAGAACCGAGTGGAGTACAGTGCCTCTACTGCCGTGTAGTACTGAGTGGAGTACAGTGCCTGTACTGCCGTGGAGTACTGAGTGGAGTACAGTGCCTGTACTTCCGTGTAGTCCCGAATGGGGTACTGTGTGTATAGTGCCGTGTAGTACCGAGTGGAGTACAGTGCCTGTACTGCCGTGTAGTACTGAGTGGAGTACAGTGCCTGTACTGCCGTGTAGTCCCGAGTGGAGTACAGTGAATGTACTGCCATGTAGTACTGATTGGAGTACTGTGCCTGTACTGCCGTGTAGTACCGAGTGGAGTATATTGCTTGTACTGTCGTGTAGTACTGAGTGGAGTACAGTGTCTGTACTGTCGTGTAGTGCCGAGTGGAGTACTGTGTGTATAGTGCAGTGTAGTACTGAGTGGATTACAGTGCATGTACTGCCATGTAATCCCGAGTGGAGTACTGTGTGCATACTGCCGTGTAGTACTGAGTGGAGTACAGTGCCTGTACTGCCGTGTAGTACCGAGTGGAGTACAGTGCCTGTACTGCCGTTTAGTACCGAGTGGAGTACATTGCCTGTACTGCCGTGCGGTCCCGAGTTGAGTATTGTGTGTATAGTGCAGTGTAGTACTGAGTGGAGTACTGTGTGTATAGTGCCGTGTAGTACTGAGTGGAGTACAGTGCCTGTACTGCCGTGTAGCACGGAGTGGAGTACTGTGTGCATACTGCCGTGTAGTACTGAGTGGAGTACAGTGCCTGTATTGCCGTGTAGTACTCAGTGGAGTGCAGTGCCTGTACTGCCGTGTAGTACTGAGTGGAGTACAGTGCCTGTACTGCCGTGTAGTACCGAGTGGAGTACAGTGCCTGTACTGCGTGTAGTACCGAGTGGAGTACTGTGTGTATAGTGCCGTGTAGTACCGAGTGGAGTACAGTGCCTGTACTGCCGTGTAGTAACGAGTGGAGTACAGTGTGTATAGTGCCGTGCAGTACCGAGTGGGGTAAGAGTGCCTGTACTGCCGTGTAGTACCGAGTGGAGTACAGTGCGTATAGTGCCGTCTAGTACCGAGTGGAGTACAGTGTGTATATTGCCGTGTAGTACTGAGTGGAGTACAGTGCCTGTACTGCCGTGTAGTACCGAGTGGAGTACAGTGCGTATAGTACAGTCTAGTACCGAGTGGAGTACAGTGTGTATATTGCCGTGTAGTACTGAGTGGAGTACAGTGCCTGTACTGCCGTGTAGTACCGAGTGGAGTACAGTGTGTATAGTGCCGTGTAGTACCGAGTGGTGTACAGTGCCTGTACTGCCGTGTAGTACTGAGTGGAGTACAGTGCCTCTACTGCCGTGTAGTACCGAGTGGAGTACAGTGTGTATAGTGCCGTGTAGTACTGAGTGGAGTACAGTGCCTGTACAGCCGTGTAGCACTAAGTGGGGTACAGTGACTGTACTGCCGTGTAGTACCGAGTGGGGGACCGTGTGTATACTGCCGTGTAGTACTGAGTATAGTACAGTGCCTGTACTGCCGTGTAGTACCGAGTGGAGAACTGTGTGCATACTGCCGTGTAGTACTATGTGGAGTACAGTGTGTATAGTGCAGTGTAGTGCTGAGTGGAGTACAGTACCTGTACTGCCGTGTAGTACTGAGTATAGTACAGTGCCTGTACTGCCGTGTAGTACCGAGTGGGGGACTGTGTGTATACAGCCGTGTAAGACTGAGTGGAGTACAGTACCTGTACTGCCGAGTAGTCTGGAGTGGAGTACTGTGTGTATAGTGCAGTGTAGTGCTGAGTGGAGTACAGTACCTGTACTGCCGTGTAGTACCGAGTGGGGGACTGTGTGTATATTACCGTGCAGTACTGAGTGGAGTACAGTGCCTGTACTGCCGTGTAGTACCGAGTGGGGGACTGTGTGTATACTGCCGTGTAGTACTGAGTGGAGTACAGTGCCTGTACTGCCGTGTAGTCCCGAGTAGAGTGCTGTGTGCATACTGCCGTGTAGTACTGAGTGGAGTACAGTCCCTGTACTGCCGAGTAGTCCCGTGTGGAGTACAGTGTGTATAGTGAAGTGTAGTACTGAGTGGAGTACTGTGTGTATAGTGCAGTGTAGTACTGAGTGAATTACAGTGCCCGTACTGCCGTGTAGTACCGAGTGGTGGTTTGTGTGCATACTGCCGTGTAGTACTGAGTGGAGTACAGTGTGTATAGTGCAGTGTAGTACTGAGTGGAGTACAGTGCCTGTACTGCCGTGTAGTACCGAGTGGGGGTTTGTGAGCATACTGCCGTGTAGTACTGAGTGGAGTACTATGTGTATACTGCTGTGTAGTACTGAGTGGAGTACAGTGTGTATAGTGCCGTGTAGTACCGAGTGGGGGTTTGTGTGCATACTGCCGTGTAGTACTGAGTGGAGTACAGTGCCTGTACTGCCATGTTGTCCCGAGTGGAGTACTGTGTGTATACTGCCGTGTAGTACCGAGTGGAGTACAGTGCCTGTACTGCCATGTAGTACCGAGTGGAGTACTGTGTGCATACTGCCGTGTAGTACTGAGTGGAGTACAGTGCCTATACTGCCGTGTAGTACCGAGTGGAGTACTGTGTGTATAGTGCCGTGTAGCACCGAGTTTAGTACAGTGCATGTACTGCCGAGTATTACCTTGTGGAGTACTGTGTGTATAGTGCGGTGTAGTACCGAGTGGAGTACAGTGGGTGTACTGCCGTGTAGTACTGAGTGTAGTACAGTGCCTGTACTGCCCTGTAGTAGTGAGTGGAGTACTGTGCCTGTACTGCCGTGTAGTACTGAGTGGAGTACTGTGTGTATAGTGCCGTGAAGTACCGAGTGGAGTACAGTGCCTGTATTGCCGTGTAGTACCGAGTGGAGTACTTTGTGTATAGTGCCGTGTAGTACCGATTGGAGTACTGTGTGCATACTGCCGTGTAGTACTGAGTGGAGTACATTACCTGTACTGCCGTGTAGTACAGAGTGGAGTACTGTGTGTATAGTGCCGTGTAGTACCGAGTGGAGTACAGTGCCTGTACTGCCGTGTAGTACTGAGTGGAGTAGAATGCTTGTACTGCCGTGTAGTCCCGAGTGGAGTACAGTGCCTGTACTGCCGTGTAGTAGCGAGTGGAGTACTGTGCCTGTACTGCCGTGTAGTACTGAGTGGAGTACTGTGTGTATAGTGCCGTGTAGTACCGAGTGGAGTACAGTGGGTGTACTGCCGTGTAGTACTGAGTGTAGTACAGTGCCTGTACTGCCCTGTAGTAGTGAGTGGAGTACTGTGCCTGTACTGCCGTGTAGTACTGAGTGGAGTACTGTGTGTATAGTGCCGTGTAGTCCCGAGTGGAGTAGAGTGCCTGTACTGCCGTGTAGTACTGAGTGGAGTACTGTTTGTATAGTGCCGTGTAGTACCGAGTGGAGTACAGTGCCTGTACTGCCGTGTAGTCCCGAGTGGAGTACAGTGCATGTACTGCCGTGTAGTACCGAGTGGAGTACTGTGTGCATACTGCCGTGGAGTACCGATTGGAATACAGTGCCTGTACTGCCGTGTAGTACCGAGTGGAGTACTGTGTGCATACTGCCGTGTAGTACTGAGTGGAGTACAGTACCTGTACTGCCGTGTCGTACCCAGTGGAGTACTGTGTGTATAGCGCCGTGTAGTACCGAGTGGAGTACAGTGCCTGTACTGCCGTGTAGTACTGAGTGGAGTACAGTGCCTGTACTGCCGTGTAGTCCCGAGTGGAGTACAGTGCCTGTACTGCCGTGTAGTAGTGAGTGGAGTACTGTGCCTGTATTGCCGTGTAGTACTGAGTGGAGTACTGTGTGTATAGTGCCGTGTAGTACCGAGTGGAGTACAGTGCCTGTACTGCCGTGTAGTACCGAGTGGAGTACAGTGCGTATAGTGCCGTCTAGTACCGAGTGGAGTACAGTGTGTATATTGCCGTGTAGTACTGAGTGGAGTACAGTGCCTGTACTGCCCTGTAGTAGTGAGTGGAGTACTGTGCCTGTACTGCCGTGTAGTACTGAGTGGAGTACTGTGTGTATAGTGCCGAGTAGTACCGAGTGGACTACAGTGAATGTACTGCCGTGTAGTCCCGAGTGGAGTACAGTGCATGTACTGCCGTGTAGTACCGAGTGGAGTACTGTGTGCATACTGCCGTGGAGTACCGAGTGGAGTACAGTGCCTGTACTGCCATGTAGTACCGATTGGAGTAGAGTGCCTGTACTGCCGTGTAGTACCGAGTGGAGTACTGTGTGCATACTGCCGTGTAGTACTGAGTGGAGTACAGTACCTGTACTGCCGTGTCGTACCCAGTGGAGTACTGTGTGTATACTGCCGTGTAGTACCGAGTGGAGTACAGTGCCTGTACAGCCGTGTAGTAGTGAGTGGAGTACTGTGCCTGTACTGCCGTGTAGTACTGAGTGGAGTACTGTGTGTATAGTGCCGTGTAGTACCGAGTGGAGTACTGTGCATGTACTGCCGTGTAGTACTGAGTGGAGTACAGTGACTGTACTGCCGTGTAGTCCCGAGTGGAGTACAGTGTTTGTACTGCCGTGTAGTACTGAGTGAAGTACAGTGCCTGTACTGCCGTGTAGTGCCGAGTGGAGTACTGTGTGTATAGTGCAGTGTAGTACTGAGTGGAGTACAGTGCATATACTGCCGTGTAGTACCGTGTGGAGTACAGTGCCTGTACTGCCGTGTAGTCCCGTGTGGAGTAATGTGTGCATACTGCCGTGTAGTACTGAGTGGAGTACAGTGCCTGTACTGCCGTGCAGTACCGAGTGCAGTACGGTGCCTCTACTGCCGTGTAGTCCCGAGTGGAGTACTGTGTGTATAGTGCAGTGTAGTACTGAGTGGAGTACTGTTTGTATAGTGCCGTGTAGTATTGAGAGGAGTACAGTGCCTGTACTGCCGTGTAGTACCGATTGGAGTACTGTGTGCATGCTGCCGTCTAGTACTGAGTGGAGTACAGTGCCTGTACTGCCGTGTAGTACTGGGTGGAGTACAGTGCCTGTACTGCCGTGTAGTACCGAGTGGTGTACTCTCTGTATAGTGCTGTGCGGTACCGAGTGGAGTACAATGCCTCTACTGCCGTGTAGTACTGAGTGGAGCACTGTGTGTATTGTGCCGTGTAGTACCGAGTGGAGTACAGTGCCTGTACTGCGTGTAGTACGGAGTGGAGTACAGTGTCTGCACTGCGTGTAGTACCGAGTGGAGTACAGTGTGTATAGTGCCGTCTCGTACCGAGTGGAGTACAGTGTGTATAGTGCCGTGTAGTACTGAGTGGATTACAGTGCCTGTACTGCCGTGTAGTACCGAGTTGAGTACAGTGTGTATAGTGCCGTGTAGTTCTGAGTGGAGTACAGTGCCTGTACTGCCGTGTAGTACTGAGCGGGGTACAGTTTCTGAACTGCCGTGTAGTACAGAGTGGGGGACTGTGTGTATACTGCCGTGTAGTATTGAGTATATTACAGTGCCTGTACTGCCGTGTAGTACCGAGTGGATTACTGTGTTCATACTGCCGTGTAGTACTGAGTGGAGTACAGTACCTGTACTGCCGTGTAGTACTGAGTGGGGGACTGTGTGTATACTGCCGTGTAGTACTGAGTGGAGTACAGTGCCTGTACTGCCGTGTAGTACCGAGTCGGCGACTGTGTGTATACTGCCGTGTAGTACTGAGTGGAGTACAGTGCCTGTACTGCCGTGTTGTACCGAGTGGGGGACTGTGTGTATACTGCCGTGTAGTACTGAGTGGAGTACTGTGTGTATAGTGCAGTGTAGTGCTGAGTGGAGTACAGTGCCTGTACTGCCGTGTAGTACCGAGTGGAGTACCGTGTGTATAGTGCAGTGTAGTGCTGAGTGGAGTACAGTACCTGTCATGCCGTGTAGTACTGAGTATAGTACAGTGCCTGTACTGCCGTGTAGTACCGAGTGGGGGACTGTGTGTATACTGCCGTGTAGTATTGAGTGGAGTACAGTACCTGTACTGCCGAATAGTCCCGAGTGGAGTACTGTGTGTATAGTGCAGTGTAGTGCTGAGTGGAGTATAGTACCTGTACCGCCGTGTAGTACCGAGTGGGGGACTGTGTGTATACTACCGTGCAGTACTGAGTGGAGTACAGTGCCTGTACTGCCGTGTAGTACCGAGTGGGGGACTGTGTGTATACTGCCGTGTAGTACTGAGTGGAGTACAGTGCCTGTACTGCCGTGTAGTCCCGAGTAGAGTGCTGTGTGCATACTGCCGTGTAGTACTGAGTGGAGTACAGTCCCTGTACTGCCGAGTAGTCCCGTGTGGAGTACAGTGTGTATAGTGAGGTGTAGTACTGAGTGGAGTACTGTGTGTATAGTGCAGTGTAGTACTGAGTGAATTACAGTGCCTGTACTGCCGTGTAGTACCGAGTGGGGGTTTGTGTGCATACTGCCGTGTAGTACTGAGTGGAGTACAGTGTGTATAGTGCAGTGTAGTACTGAGTGGAGTACAGTGCCTGTACTGCCGTGTAGTACCGAGTGGGGGTTTGTAAGCATACTGCCGTGTAGTACAGAGTGGAGTACTATGTGTATACTGCTGTGTAGTACTGAGTGGAGTACAGTGTGTATAGTGCCGTGTAGTACCGAGTGGGGGTTTGTGTGCATACTGCCGTGTAGTACTGAGTGGAGTACAGTGCCTGTACTGCCATGTTGTCCCGAGTGGAGTACTGTGTGTACACTGCCGTGTAGTACCGAGTGGAGTACAGTGCCTGTACTGCCATGTAGTACCGAGTGGAGTACTGTGTGTATACTGCCGTGTAGTACTGAGTGGAGTACAGTGCCTATACTGCCGTGTAGTACCGAGTGGAGTACTGTGTGTATAGTGCCGTGTAGCATCGAGTTTAGTACAGTGCATGTACTGCCGAGTATTACCTTGTGGAGTACTGTGTGTATAGTGCGGTGTAGTACCAAGTGGAGTACAGTGCATGTACTGCCGTGTAGTACAGAGTGGAGTACTGTGTGTATAGTGCCGTGTAGTACTGAGTGGAGTACATTACCTGTACTGCCGTGTAGTACAGAGTGGAGTACTGTGTGTATAGTGCCGTGTAGTACCGAGTGGAGTACAGTGCCTGTACTGCCGTGTAGTACTGAGTGGAGTAGAATGCTTGTACTGCCGTGTAGTCCCTAGTGGAGTACAGTGCCTGTACTGCCGTGTAGTAGTGAGTGGAGTACTGTGCCTGTACTGCCGTGTAGTACTGAGTGGAGTACTGTGTGTATAGTGCCGTGTAGTACCGAGTGGAGTACAGTGGGTGTACTGCCGTGTAGTACTGAGTGTAGTACAGTGCCTGTACTGCCGTGTAGTACCGAGTGGATTACTGTGTGCATACTGCCGTGGAGTACCGATTGGAATACAGTGCCTGTACTGCCGTGTAGTACCGAGTGGAGTACTGTGTGCATACTGCCGTGTAGTACTGAGTGGAGTACATTACCTGTACTGCCGTGTAGTACAGAGTGGAGTACTGTGTGTATAGTGCCGTGTAGTACCGAGTGGAGTACAGTGCCTGTACTGCCGTGTAGTACTGAGTGGAGTAGAATGCTTGTACTGCCGTGTGGTCCCGAGTGGAGTTCAGTGCCTGTACTGCCGTGTAGTAGTGAGTGGAGTACTGTGCCTGTACTGCCGTGTAGTAATGAGTGGAGTACTGTTTGTATAGTGCCGTGTAGTCCCGAGTGGAGTAGAGTGCCTGTACTGCCGTGTAGTACTGAGTGGAGTACTGTTTGTATAGTGCCGTGTAGTACCGAGTGGAGTACAGTGCCTGTACTGCCGTGTAGTCCCGAGTGGAGTACAGTGCATGTACTGCCGTGTAGTACCGAGTGGAGTACTGTGTGCATACTGCCGTGGAGTACCGATTGGAATACAGTGCCTGTACTGCCGTGTAGTACCGAGTGGAGTACTGTGTGCATACTGCCGTGTAGTACTGAGTGGAGTACAGTTCCTGTACTGCCTTGTCGTACCCAGTGGAGTACTGTGTGTATAGCGCCGTGTAGTACCGAGTGGAGTACAGTGCCTGTACTGCCGTGTAGTACTGAGTGGAGTACAGTGCCTGTACTGCCGTGTAGTCCCGAGTGGAGTACAGTGCCTGTACTGCCGTGTAGTAGTGAGTGGAGTACTGTGCCTGTATTGCCGTGTAGTACAGAGTGGAGTACTGTGTGTATAGTGCCGTGTAGTACCGAGTGGAGTACAGTGCCTGTACTGCCGTGTAGTACTGAGTGGAGTAGAATGCTTGTACTGCCGTGTAGTCCCGAGTGGAGTACAGTGCCTGTACTGCCGTGTAGGAGTGAGTGGAGTACTGTGCCTGTACTGCCGTGTGGTACTGAGTGGAGTACTGTATGTATAGTGCAGTGTTGTACTGAGTGGATTACAGTGCATGTTGTGCCGTGTAATCCCGTTGGAGTACTGTGTGCATACTGCCGTGTAGTACTGAGTGGAGTACAGTGCCTGTACTGCCGTGTAGTACCGAGTGGAGTACAGTGCCTGTACTGCCGTTTAGTACCGAGTGGGGTACATTGCCTGTACTGCCGTGCGGTCCCGAGTTGAGTATTGTGTGTATAGTGCAGTGTAGTACTGAGTGGAGTACTGTTTGTATAGTGCCGTGTAGTACTGAGTGGAGTACAGTGCCTGTACTGCCGTGTAGCACCGAGTGGCGTACTGTGTGCATACTGCCGTGTAGTACTGAGTGGAGTACAGTGCCTGTACTGCCGTGTAGTACTCAGTGGAGTGCAGTGCCTGTACTGCCGTGTAGTACTGAGTGGAGTACAGTGCCTGTACTGCCGTGTAGTACCGAGTGGAGTACAGTGCCTGTACTGCGTGTAGTACCGAGTGGAGTACTGTGTGTATAGTGCCGTGTAGTACCGAGTGGAGTACAGTGCCTGTACTGCCGTGTAGTAACGAGTGGAGTACAGTGTGTATAGTGCCGTGCAGTACCGAGTGGGGTAAGTGTGCCTGTACTGCCGTGTAGTCCCGAGTGGAGTACAGTGCGTATAGTGCCGTCTAGTACCGAGTGGAGTACAGTGTGTATATTGCCGTGTAGTACTGAGTGGAGTACAGTGCCTGTACTGCCGTGTAGTACCGAGTGGAGTACAGTGCGTATAGTACAGTCTAGTACCGAGTGGAGTACAGTGTGTATATTGCCGTGTAGTACTGAGTGGAGTACAGTGCCTGTACTGCCGTGTAGTACCGAGTGGAGTACAGTGTGTATAGTGCCGTGTAGTACCGAGTGGTGTACAGTGCCCGTACTGCCGTGTAGTACTGAGTGGAGTACAGTGCCTCTACTGCCGTGTAGTACCGAGTGGAGTACAGTGTGTATAGTGCCGTGTAGTACTGAGTGGAGTACAGTGCCTGTACAGCCGTGTAGCGCTGAGTGGGGTACAGTGACTGTACTGCCGTGTAGTACCGAGTGGGGGACCGTGTGTATACTGCCGTGTAGTACTGAGTATAGTACAGTGCCTGTACTGCCGTGTAGTACCGAGTGGAGAACTGTGTGCATACTGCCGTGTAGTACTAAGTGGAGTACAGTGTGTATAGTGCAGTGTAGTGCTGAGTGGAGTACAGTACCTGTACTGCCGTGTAGTACTGAGTATAGTACAGTGCCTGTACTGCCGTGTAGTACCGAGTGGGGGACTGTGTGTATACAGCCGTGTAAGACTGAGTGGAGTACAGTACCTGTACTGCCGAGTAGTCTGGAGTGGAGTACTGTGTGTATAGTGCAGTGTAGTGCTGAGTGGAGTACAGTACCTGTACTGCCGTGTAGTACCGAGTGGGGGACAGTGTGTATACTACCGTGCAGTACTGAGTGGAGTACAGTGCCTGTACTGCCGTGTAGTACCGAGTGGGGGACTGTGTGTATACTGCCGTGTAGTACTGAGTGGAGTACAGTGCCTGTACTGCCGTGTAGTCCCGAGTAGAGTGCTGTGTGCATACTGCCGTGTAGTACTGAGTGGAGTACAGTCCCTGTACTGCCGAGTAGTCCCGTGTGGAGTACAGTGTGTATAGTGAAGTGTAGTACTGAGTGGAGTACTGTGTGTATAGTGCAGTGTAGTACTGAGTGAATTACAGTGCCCGTACTGCCGTGTAGTACCGAGTGGGGTTTGTGTGCATACTGCCGTGTAGTACTGAGTGGAGTACAGTGTGTATAGTGCAGTGTAGTACTGAGTGGATTACAGTGCCTGTACTGCCGTGTAGTACCGAGTGGGGGTTTGTGAGCATACTGCCGTGTAGTACTGAGTGGAGTACTATGTGTATACTGCTGTGTAGTACTGAGTGGAGTACAGTGTGTATAGTGCCGTGTAGTACCGAGTGGGGGTTTGTGTGCATACTGCCGTGTAGTACTGAGTGGAGTACAGTGCCTGTACTGCCATGTTGTCCCGAGTGGAGTACTGTGTGTATACTGCCGTGTAGTACCGAGTGGAGTACAGTGCCTGTACTGCCATGTAGTACCGAGTGGAGTACTGTGTGCATACTGCCGTGTAGTACTGAGTGGAGTACAGTGCCTATACTGCCGTGTAGTACCGAGTGGAGTACTGTGTGTATAGTGCCGTGTAGTACCGAGTTTAGTACAGTGCATGTACTGCCGAGTATTACCTTGTGGAGTACTGTGTGTATAGTGCGGTGTAGTACCGAGTGGAGTACAGTGCATGTACTGCCGTGTAGTAGAGAGTGGAGTACTGTGTGTATAGTGCCGTGAAGTACCGAGTGGAGTACAGTGCCTGTATTGCCGTGTAGTACCGAGTGGAGTACTTTGTGTATAGTGCCGTGTAGTACCGATTGGAGTACTGTGTGCATACTGCCGTGTAGTACTGAGTGGAGTACATTACCTGTACTGCCGTGTAGTACAGAGTGGAGTACTGTGTGTATAGTGCCGTGTAGTACCGAGTGGAGTACTGTGCCTGTACTGCCGTGTAGTACTGAGTGGAGTAGAATGCTTGTACTGCCGTGTAGTCCCGAGTGGAGTACAGTGCCTGTACTGCCGTGTAGTAGTGAGTGGAGTACTGTGCCTGTACTGCCGTGTAGTACTGAGTGGAGTACTGTGTGTATAGTGCCGTGTAGTACCGAGTGGAGTACAGTGGGTGTACTGCCGTGTAGTACTGAGTGTAGTACAGTGCCTGTACTGCCCTGTAGTAGTGAGTGGAGTACTGTGCCTGTACTGCCGTGTAGTACTGAGTGGAGTACTGTGTGTATAGTGCCGTGTAGTCCCGAGTGGAGTAGAGTGCCTGTACTGCCGTGTAGTACTGAGTGGAGTACTGTTTGTATAGTGCCGTGTAGTACCGAGTGGAGTACATTGCCTGTACTGCCGTGTAGTCCCGAGTGGAGTACAGTGCATGTACTGCCGTGTAGTACCGAGTGGAGTACTGTGTGCATACTGCCGTGGAGTACCGATTGGAATACAGTGCCTGTACTGCCGTGTAGTACCGAGTGGAGTACTGTGTGCATACTGCCGTGTAGTACTGAGTGGAGTACAGTACCTGTACTGCCGTGTCGTACCCAGTGGAGTACTGTGTGTATAGCGCCGTGTAGTACCGAGTGGAGTACAGTGCCTGTACTGCCGTGTAGTACTGAGTGGAGTACAGTGCCTGTACTGCCGTGAAGTCCCGAGTGGAGTACAGTGCCTGTACTGCCGTGTAGTAGTGAGTGGAGTACTGTGCCTGTATTGCCGTGTAGTACTGAGTGGAGTACTGTGTGTATAGTGCCGTGTAGTACCGAGTGGAGTACAGTGCCTGTACTGCCGTGTAGTACCGAGTGGAGTACAGTGCGTATAGTGCCGTCTAGTACCGAGTGGAGTACAGTGTGTATATTGCCGTGTAGTACTGAGTGGAGTACAGTGCCTGTACTGCCCTGTAGTAGTGAGTGGAGTACTGTGCCTGTACTGCCGTGTAGTACTGAGTGGAGTACTGTGTGTATAGTGCCGAGTAGTACCGAGTGGACTACAGTGCCTGTACTGCCGTGTAGTCCCGAGTGGAGTACAGTGCATGTACTGCCGTGTAGTACCGAGTGGAGTACTGTGTGCATACTGCCGTGGAGTACCGAGTGGAGTACAGTGCCTGTACTGCCGTGTAGTACCGATTGGAGTACAGTGCCTGTACTGCCGTGTAGTACCGAGTGGAGTACTGTGTGCATACTGCCGTGTAGTACTGAGTGGAGTACAGTACCTGTACTGCCGTGTCGTACCCAGTGGAGTACTGTGTGTATACTGCCGTGTAGTACCGAGTGCAGTACAGTGCCTCTACTGCCGTGTAGTCCCGAGTGGAGTACTGTGTGTATAGTGCAGTGTAGTACTGAGTGGAGTACTGTTTGTATAGTGCCGTGTAGTATTGAGAGGAGTACAGTGCCTCTACTGCCGTGTAGTACCGATTGGAGTACTGTGTGCATGCTGCCGTCTAGGACTGAGTGGAGTACAGTGCCTGTACTGCCGTGTAGTACTGGGTGGAGTACAGTGCCTGTACTGCCGTGTAGTACCGAGTGGTGTACTGTGTGTATAGTGCTGTGTGGTACCGAGTGGAGTACAATGCCTCTACTGCCGTGTAGTACTGAGTGGAGTACTGTGTGTATTGTGCCGTGTAGTACCGAGTGGAGTACAGTGCCTGTACTGCGTGTAGTACCGAGTGGAGTACAGTGCCTGCACTGCGTGTAGTACCGAGTGGAGTACAGTGTGTATAGTGCCGTCTCGTACCGAGTGGAGTACAGTGTGTATAGTGCCGTGTAGTACTGAGTGGATTACAGTGCCTGTACTGCCGTGTAGTACCGAGTGGAGTACAGTGTGTATAGTGCCGTGTAGTTCTGAGTGGAGTACAGTGCCTGTACTGCCGTGTAGTACTGAGCGGGGTACAGTTTCTGAACTGCCGTGTAGTACAGAGTGGGGGACTGTGTGTATACTGCCGTGTAGTATTGAGTATATTACAGTGCCTGTACTGCCGTGTAGTACCGAGTGGATTACTGTGTTCATACTGCCGTGTAGTACTGAGTGGAGTACAGTACCTGTACTGCCGTGTAGTACTGAGTGGGGGACTGTGTGTATACTGCCGTGTAGTACTGAGTGGAGTACAGTGCCTGTACTGCCGTGTAGTACCGAGTCGGCGACTGTGTGTATACTGCCGTGTAGTACTGAGTGGAGTACAGTGCCTGTACTGCCGTGTTGTACCGAGTGGGGGACTGTGTGTATACTGCCGTGTAGTACTGAGTGGAGTACTGTGTGTATAGTGCAGTGTAGTGCTGAGTGGAGTACAGTGCCTGTACTGCCGTGTAGTACCGAGTGGAGTACCGTGTGTATAGTGCAGTGTAGTGCTGAGTGGAGTACAGTACCTGTCATGCCGTGTAGTACTGAGTATAGTACAGTGCCTGTACTGCCGTGTAGTACCGAGTGGGGGACTGTGTGTATACTGCCGTGTAGTATTGAGTGGAGTACAGTACCTGTACTGCCGAGTAGTCCCGAGTGGAGTACTGTGTGTATAGTGCAGTGTAGTGCTGAGTGGAGTATAGTACCTGTACCGCCGTGTAGTACCGAGTGGGGGACTGTGTGTATACTACCGTGCAGTACTGAGTGGAGTACAGTGCCTGTACTGCCGTGTAGTACCGAGTGGGGGACTGTGTGTATACTGCCGTGTAGTACTGAGTGGAGTACAGTGCCTGTACTGCCGTGTAGTCCCGAGTAGAGTGCTGTGTGCATACTGCCGTGTAGTACTGAGTGGAGTACAGTCCCTGTACTGCCGAGTAGTCCCGTGTGGAGTACAGTGTGTATAGTGAAGTGTAGTACTGAGTGGAGTACTGTGTGTATAGTGCAGTGTAGTACTGAGTGAATTACAGTGCCTGTACTGCCGTGTAGTACCGAGTGGGGGTTTGTGTGCATACTGCCGTGTAGTACTGAGTGGAGTACAGTGCCTGTACTGCCATGTTGTCCCGAGTGGAGTACTGTGTGTATACTGCCGTGTAGTACCGAGTGGAGTACAGTGCCTGTACTGCCATGTAGTACCGAGTGGAGTACTGTGTGTATACTGCCGTGTAGTACTGAGTGGAGTACAGTGCCTATACTGCCGTGTAGTACCGAGTGGAGTACTGTGTGTATAGTGCCGTGTAGCATCGAGTTTAGTACAGTGCATGTACTGCCGAGTATTACCTTGTGGAGTACTGTGTGTATAGTGCGGTGTAGTACCGAGTGGAGTACAGTGCATGTACTGCCGTGTAGTACAGAGTGGAGTACTGTGTGTATAGTGCCGTGTAGTACTGAGTGGAGTACATTACCTGTACTGCCGTGTAGTACAGAGTGGAGTACTGTGTGTATAGTGCCGTGTAGTACCGAGTGGAGTACAGTGCCTGTACTGCCGTGTAGTACTGAGTGGAGTAGAATGCTTGTACTGCCGTGTAGTCCCGAGTGGAGTACAGTGCCTGTACTGCCGTGTAGTAGTGAGTGGAGTACTGTGCCTGTACTGCCGTGTAGTACTGAGTGGAGTACTGTGTGTATAGTGCCGTGTAGTACCGAGTGGAGTACAGTGGGTGTACTGCCGTGTAGTACTGAGTGTAGTACAGTGCCTGTACTGCCGTGTAGTACCGAGTGGATTACTGTGTGCATACTGCCGTGGAGTACCAATTGGAATACAGTGCCTGTACTGCCGTGTAGTACCGAGTGGAGTACTGTGTGCATACTGCCGTGTAGTACTGAGTGGAGTACATTACCTGTACTGCCGTGTAGTACAGAGTGGAGTACTGTGTGTATAGTGCCGTGTAGTACCGAGTGGAGTACAGTGCCTGTACTGCCGTGTAGTACTGAGTGGAGTAGAATGCTTGTACTGCCGTGTGGTCCCGAGTGGAGTACAGTGCCTGTACTGCCGTGTAGTAGTGAGTGGAGTACTGTGCCTGTACTGCCGTGTAGTAATGAGTGGAGTACTGTGTGTATAGTGCCGTGTAGTCCCGAGTGGAGTAGAGTGCCTGTACTGCCGTGTAGTACTGAGTGGAGTACTGTTTGTATAGTGCCGTGTAGTACCGAGTGGAGTACAGTGCCTGTACTGCCGTGTAGTCCCGAGTGGAGTACAGTGCATGTACTGCCGTGTAGTACCGAGTGGAGTACTGTGTGCATACTGCCGTGGAGTACCGATTGGAATACAGTGCCTGTACTGCCGTGTAGTACCGAGTGGAGTACTGTGTGCATACTGCCGTGTAGTACTGAGTGGAGTACAGTTCCTGTACTGCCGTGTCGTACCCAGTGGAGTACTGTGTGTATAGCGCCGTGTAGTACCGAGTGGAGTACAGTGCCTGTACTGCCGTGTAGTACTGAGTGGAGTACAGTGCCTGTACTGCCGTGTAGTCCCGAGTGGAGTACAGTGCCTGTACTGCCGTGTAGTAGTGAGTGGAGTACTGTGCCTGTATTGCCGTGTAGTACAGAGTGGAGTACTGTGTGTATAGTGCCGTGTAGTACCGAGTGGAGTACAGTGCCTGTACTGCCGTGTAGTACTGAGTGGAGTAGAATGCTTGTACTGCCGTGTAGTCCCGAGTGGAGTACAGTGCCTGTACTGCCGTGTAGGAGTGAGTGGATTACTGTGCCTGTACTGCCGTGTAGTACTGAGTGGAGTACTGTGTGTATAGTGCAGTGTTGTACTGAGTGGATTACAGTGCATGTTGTGCCGTGTAATCCCGTTGGAGTACTGTGTGCATACTGCCGTGTAGTACTGAGTGGAGTACAGTGCCTGTACTGCCGTGTAGTACCGAGTGGAGTACAGTGCCTGTACTGCCGTTTAGTACCGAGTGGAGTACATTGCCTGTACTGCCGTGCGGTCCCGAGTTGAGTATTGTGTGTATAGTGCAGTGTAGTACTGAGTGGAGTACTGTTTGTATAGTGCCGTGTAGTACTGAGTGGAGTACAGTGCCTGTACTGCCGTGTAGTACTCAGTGGAGTGCAGTGCCTGAACTGCCGTGTAGTACTGAGTGGAGTACAGTGCCTGTACTGCCGTGTAGTACCGAGTGGAGTACAGTGCCTGTACTGCGTGTAGTACCGAGTGGAGTACTGTGTGTATAGTGCCGTGTAGTACCGAGTGGAGTACAGTGCCTGTACTGCCGTGTAGTAACGAGTGGAGTACAGTGTGTATAGTGCCGTGCAGTACCGAGTGGGGTAAGAGTGCCTGTACTGCCGTGTAGTACCGAGTGGAGTACAGTGCGTATAGTGCCGTCTAGTACCGAGTGGAGTACAGTGTGTATATTGCCGTGTAGTACTGAGTGGAGTACAGTGCCTGTACTGCCGTGTAGTACCGGGTGGAGTACAGTGCGTATAGTACAGTCTAGTACCGAGTGGAGTACAGTGTGTATATTGCCGTGTAGTACTGAGTGGAGTACAGTGCCTGTACTGCCGTGTAGTACCGAGTGGAGTACAGTGTGTATAGTGCCGTGTAGTACCGAGTGGTGTACAGTGCCCGTACTGCCGTGTAGTACTGAGTGGAGTACAGTGCCTCTACTGCCGTGTAGTACCGAGTGGAGTACAGTGTGTATAGTGCCGTGTAGTACTGAGTGGAGTACAGTGCCTGTACAGCCGTGTAGCGCTGAGTGGGGTACAGTGACTGTACTGCCGTGTAGTACCGAGTGGGGGACCGTGTGTATACTGCCGTGTAGTACTGAGTATAGTACAGTGCCTGTACTGCCGTGTAGTACCGAGTGGAGAACTGTGTGCATACTGCCGTGTAGTACTAAGTGGAGTACAGTGTGTATAGTGCAGTGTAGTGCTGAGTGGAGTACAGTACCTGTACTGCCGTGTAGTACTGAGTATAGTACAGTGCCTGTACTGCCGTGTAGTACCGAGTGGGGGACTGTGTGTATACAGCCGTGTAAGACTGAGTGGAGTACAGTACCTGTACTGCCGAGTAGTCTGGAGTGGAGTACTGTGTGTATAGTGCAGTGTAGTGCTGAGTGGAGTACAGTACCTGTACTGCCGTGTAGTACCGAGTGGGGGACAGTGTGTATACTACCGTGCAGTACTGAGTGGAGTACAGTGCCTGTACTGCCGTGTAGTACCGAGTGGGGGACTGTGTGTATACTGCCGTGTAGTACTGAGTGGAGTACAGTGCCTGTACTGCCGTGTAGTCCCGAGTAGAGTGCTGTGTGCATACTGCCGTGTAGTACTGTGTGGAGTACAGTCCCTGTACTGCCGAGTAGTCCCGTGTGGAGTACAGTGTGTATAGTGAAGTGTAGTACTGAGTGGAGTACTCTGTGTATAGTGCAGTGTAGTACTGAGTGAATTACAGTGCCCGTACTGCCGTGTAGTACCGAGTGGGGGTTTGTGTGCATACTGCCGTGTAGTACTGAGTGGAGTACAGTGTGTATAGTGCAGTGTAGTACTGAGTGGATTACAGTGCCTGTACTGCCGTGTAGTACCGAGTGGGGGTTTGTGAGCATACTGCCGTGTAGTACTGAGTGGAGTACTATGTGTATACTGCTGTGTAGTACTGAGTGGAGTACAGTGTGTATAGTGCCGTGTAGTACCGAGTGGGGGTTTGTGTGCATACTGCCGTGTAGTACTGAGTGGAGTACAGTGCCTGTACTGCCATGTTGTCCCGAGTGGAGTACTGTGTGTATACTGCCGTGTAGTACCGAGTGGAGTACAGTGCCTGTACTGCCATGTAGTACCGAGTGGAGTACTGTGTGCATACTGCCGTGTAGTACTGAGTGGAGTACAGTGCCTATACTGCCGTGTAGTACCGAGTGGAGTACTGTGTGTATAGTGCCGTGTAGTACCGAGTTTAGTACAGTGCATGTACTGCCGAGTATTACCTTGTGGAGTACTGTGTGTATAGTGCGGTGTAGTACCGAGTGGAGTACAGTGCATGTACTGCCGTGTAGTAGAGAGTGGAGTACTGTGTGTATAGTGCCGTGAAGTACCGAGTGGAGTACAGTGCCTGTATTGCCGTGTAGTACCGAGTGGAGTACTTTGTGTATAGTGCCGTGTAGTACCGATTGGAGTACTGTGTGCATACTGCCGTGTAGTACTGAGTGGAGTACATTACCTGTACTGCCGTGTAGTACAGAGTGGAGTACTGTGTGTATAGTGCCGTGTAGTACCGAGTGGAGTACTGTGCCTGTACTGCCGTGTAGTACTGAGTGGAGTAGAATGCTTGTACTGCCGTGTAGTCCCGAGTGGAGTACAGTGCCTGTACTGCCGTGTAGTAGTGAGTGGAGTACTGTGCCTGTACTGCCGTGTAGTACTGAGTGGAGTACTGTGTGTATTGTGCCGTGTAGTACCGAGTGGAGTACAGTGGGTGTACTGCCGTGTAGTAATGAGTGTAGTACAGTGCCTGTACTGCCCTGTAGTAGTGAGTGGAGTACTGTGCCTGTACTGCCGTGTAGTACTGAGTGGAGTACTGTGTGTATAGTGCCGTGTAGTCCCGAGTGGAGTAGAGTGCCTGTACTGCCGTGTAGTACTGAGTGGAGTACTGTTTGTATAGTGCCGTGTAGTACCGAGTGGAGTACATTGCCTGTACTGCCGTGTAGTCCCGAGTGGAGTACAGTGCATGTACTGCCGTGTAGTACCGAGTGGAGTACTGTGTGCATACTGCCGTGGAGTACCGATTGGAATACAGTGCCTGTACTGCCGTGTAGTACCGAGTGGAGTACTGTGTGCATACTGCCGTGTAGTACTGAGTGGAGTACAGTACCTGTACTGCCGTGTCGTACCCAGTGGAGTACTGTGTGTATAGCGCCGTGTAGTACCGAGTGGAGTACAGTGCCTGTACTGCCGTGTAGTACTGAGTGGAGTACAGTGCCTGTACTGCCGTGAAGTCCCGAGTGGAGTACAGTGCCTGTACTGCCGTGTAGTAGTGAGTGGAGTACTGTGCCTGTATTGCCGTGTAGTACTGAGTGGAGTACTGTGTGTATAGTGCCGTGTAGTACCGAGTGGAGTACAGTGCCTGTACTGCCGTGTAGTACCGAGTGGAGTACAGTGCGTATAGTGCCGTCTAGTACCGAGTGGAGTACAGTGTGTATATTGCCGTGTAGTACTGAGTGGAGTACAGTGCCTGTACTGCCCTGTAGTAGTGAGTGGAGTACTGTGCCTGTACTGCCGTGTAGTACTGAGTGGAGTACTGTGTGTATAGTGCCGAGTAGTACCGAGTGGACTACAGTGCCTGTACTGCCGTGTAGTCCCGAGTGGAGTACAGTGCATGTACTGCCGTGTAGTACCGAGTGGAGTACTGTGTGCATACTGCCGTGGAGTACCGAGTGGAGTACAGTGCCTGTACTGCCGTGTAGTACCGATTGGAGTACAGTGCCTGTACTGCCGTGTAGTACCGAGTGGAGTACTGTGTGCATACTGCCGTGTAGTACTGAGTGGTGTACAGTACCTGTACTGCCGTGTCGTACCCAGTGGAGTACTGTGTGTATACTGCCGTGTAGTACCGAGTGCAGTACAGTGCCTCTACTGCCGTGTAGTCCCGAGTGGAGTACTGTGTGTATAGTGCAGTGTAGTACTGAGTGGAGTACTGTTTGTATAGTGCCGTGTAGTATTGAGAGGAGTACAGTGCCTGTACTGCCGTGTAGTACCGATTGGAGTACTGTGTGCATGCTGCCGTCTAGGACTGAGTGGAGTACAGTGCCTGTACTGCCGTGTAGTACTGGGTGGAGTACAGTGCCTGTACTGCCGTGTAGTACCGAGTGGTGTACTGTGTGTATAGTGCTGTGTGGTACCGAGTGGAGTACAATGCCTCTACTGCCGTGTAGTACTGAGTGGAGTACTGTGTGTATTGTGCCGTGTAGTACCGAGTGGAGTACAGTGCCTGTACTGCGTGTAGTACCGAGTGGAGTACAGTGCCTGCACTGCGTGTAGTACCGAGTGGAGTACAGTGTGTATAGTGCCGTCTCGTACCGAGTGGAGTACAGTGTGTATAGTGCCGTGTAGTACTGAGTGGATTACAGTGCCTGTACTGCTGTGTAGTACCGAGTGGAGTACAGTGTGTATAGTGCCGTGTAGTTCTGAGTGGAGTACAGTGCCTGTACTGCCGTGTAGTACTGAGCGGGGTACAGTTTCTGAACTGCCGTGTAGTACAGAGTGGGGGACTGTGTGTATACTGCCGTGTAGTATTGAGTATATTACAGTGCCTGTACTGCCGTGTAGTACCGAGTGGATTACTGTGTTCATACTGCCGTGTAGTACTGAGTGGAGTACAGTACCTGTACTGCCGTGTAGTACTGAGTGGGGGACTGTGTGTATACTGCCGTGTAGTACTGAGTGGAGTACAGTGCCTGTACTGCCGTGTAGTACCGAGTCGGCGACTGTGTGTATACTGCCGTGTAGTACTGAGTGGAGTACAGTGCCTGTACTGCCGTGTTGTACCGAGTGGGGGACTGTGTGTATACTGCCGTGTAGTACTGAGTGGAGTACTGTGTGTATAATGCAGTGTAGTGCTGTGTGGAGTACAGTGCCTGTACTGCCGTGTAGTACCGAGTGGAGTACCGTGTGTATAGTGCAGTGTAGTGCTGAGTGGAGTACAGTACCTGTCATGCCGTGTAGTACTGAGTATAGTACAGTGCCTGTACTGCCGTGTAGTACCGAGTGGGGGACTGTGTGTATACTGCCGTGTAGTATAGAGTGGAGTACAGTACCTGTACTGCCGAGTAGTCCCGAGTGGAGTACTGTGTGTATAGTGCAGTGTAGTGCTGAGTGGAGTATAGTACCTGTACCGCCGTGTAGTACTGAGTGGGGGACTGTGTGTATACTGCCGTGTAGTACTGAGTGGAGTACAGTCCCTGTACTGCCGTGTAGTACCGAGTGGGGGACTGTGTGTATACTGCCGTGTAGTACTGAGTGGAGTACAGTGCCTGTACTGCCGTGTAGTCTCGAGTGGAGTGATGTGTGCATACTGCCGTGTAGTACTGAGTGGAGTACAGTGCCTGTACTGCCGTGTAGTACCGAGTGGGGGACTGTGTGTATACTGCCGTGTAGTACTGAGTGGAGTACAGTGTGTTTAGTGCCGTGTAGTACCGAGTAGGGGACTGTGTGCATACTGCCGTGGAGTACAGAGTGGAGTACAGTGCCTGTACTGCCATGTGTTCCCGATTGGAGTACTGTGTGTATACTGCCGTGTAGTACCGAGTGGAGTACAGTGCCTGTTCTGTCGTGCAGTACCGAGTGGTGTACTGTGAGCAGAGTGCCGTGTAGTACCGAGTGGAGTACTGTGTGCATACTGCCGTGTAGAACTGAGTGGAGTACAGTGCCTGTACTGCCGTGTAGTACCGAGTGGATTACTGTGTGTATGTTGCCGTGTAGTACTGAGTGGAGTACAGTGCCTGTACTGCCGTGTAGTACCGAGTGGAGTACAGTGCGTATAGTGTTGTCTAGTATCGAGTGGAGTACAGTGTGTATATTGCCGTGTATTACTGAGTATAGTACAGTGCATGTACTGCCGTGTAGTACAGAGTGGGGGACTGTGTGTATACAGCCGTGTAAGACTGAGTGGAGTACAGTACCTGTACTGCCGAGTAGTCTGGAGTGGAGTACTGTGTGTATAGTGCAGTGTAGTGCTGAGTGGAGTACAGTACCTCTACTGCCGTGTAGTACCGAGTGGGGGACTGTGTGTATACTACCGTGCAGTACTGAGTGGAGTACAGTGCCTCTACTGCCGTGTAGTACCGAGTGGGGGACTGTGTGTATACTGCCGTGTAGTACTGAGTGGAGTACAGTGCCTGTACTGCCGTGTAGTCCCGAGTGGAGTGATGTGTGCATACTGCCGTGTAGTACTGAGTGGAGTACAGTCCCTGTACTGCCGAATAGTCCCGTGTGGAGTACAGTGTGTATAGTGCAGTGTAGTACTGAGTGGAGTACTGTGTGTATAGTGCAGTGTAGTACTGAGTGGAGTACAGTGCCTGTACTGCCGTGTAGTACCGAGTGGGGGTTTGTGTGCATACTGCCGTGTAGTACTGAGTGGAGTACAGTGTGTATAGTGCAGTGTAGTACTGAGTGGAGTACAGTGCCTGTACTGCCGTGTAGTACCGAGTGGGGGTTTGTGAGCATACTGCCGTGTGGTACTGAGTGGAGTACTGTGTGTATACTGCTGTGTAGTACTGAGTGGAGTACAGTGTGTATAGTGCCGTGTAGTACCGAGTGGGGGTTTGTGTGCATACTGCCGTGTAGTACTGAGTGGAGTACAGTGCCTGTACTGCCATGTTGTCCCGAGTGGAGTACTGTGTGTATACTGACGTGCAGTACCGAGTGGAGTACCGTGCCTGTACTGCCATGTAGTACCGAGTGGAGTACTGTGTGCATACTGCCGTGTAGTACTGAGTGGAGTACAGTGCCTATACTGTCGTGTAGTACCGAGTGGAGTACTGTGTGTATAGTGCCGTGTAGTACCGAGTGGAGTACTGTGTGCATACTGCCGTGTAGTACTGAGTGGAGTACAGTGCCTGTACTGCCGTGTAGTACCGAGTGGAGTACAGTGTGTATAGTGCCGTGTAGTACCGAGTTTAGTACAGTGCATGTACTGCCGAGTATTACCGAGTGGAGTACTGTGTGTATAGTGCGGTGTAGTACCGAGTGGAGTACAGTGCATGTACTGCCGTGTAGTACCGAGTGGAGTACTGTGTGTATAGTGCCGTGAAGTACCGAGTGGAGTACAGTGCCTGTATTGCCGTGTAGTACCGAGTGGAGTACTTTGTGTATAGTGCCGTGTAGTACCGATTGGAGTACTGTGTGCATACTGCCGTGTAGTACTGAGTGGAGTACATTACCTGTACTGCCGTGTAGTACAGAGTGGAGTACAGTGTGTATAGTGCCGTGTAGTACCGAGTGGAGTACAGTGCCTGTACTGCCGTGTAGTACTGAGTGGAGTAGAATGCTTGTACTGCCGTGTAGTCCCGAGTGGAGTACAGTGCCTGTACTGCCGTGTAGTACTGAGTGGATTACAGTCCCTGTACTGCCGTGTAGTACTGGGTGGTGTACAGTGCCTGTACTGCCGTGTAGTACCGCGTGGGGGACTGTGTGTATACTGCCGTGTAGTACCGAGTGGAGTACAGTGATTGCACTGCCGTGTAGTACCGAGTGGAGTACTGTGTGTATAGTGCGTGTAGTACAGAGTGGAGTACTGTTTGCATACAGCCGTGTAGTACCGAGTGGAGTATTGTGTGTATAGTGCCGTGTAGTACCGAGTGGAGTACAGTGCATGTACTGCCGTGTAGTACCGAGCGGAGTACTGTGTGTGTAGTGCGGTGTAGTACCGAGTGGAGTACAGTGCATGTACTGCCGTGTAGTACCGAGTGGAGTACTGTGTGTATACTGCCGTGTAGTACCGAGTGGAGTACAGTGCCTGTATTGCCGTGTAGTACCGAGTGGAGTACTGTGTGTATAGTGCCGTGTAGTACCGAGTGGAGTACTGTGTGCATACTGCCGTGTAGTACTGAGTGGAGTACAGTACCTGTACTGCCGTGTAGTACCGAGTGGAGTACTGTGTGTATAGTGCCGTGTAGTACCGAGTGGAGTACAGTGCCTGTACTGCCGTGTAGTCCTGAGTGGAGTACAGTGCCTGTACTGCCGTGTAGTAGTGAGTGGAGTACTGTGTGTATAGTGCCGTGTAGTAACGAGTGGAGTACAGTGCGTGTACTGCCGTGTAGTACTGAGTGGAGTACAGTGCCTGTACTGCCGTGTAGTACGTAGTGGAGTACTGTGTGTATAGTGCCGTGTGGTACCGTGTGGATTAAAGTGCCTGTACTGCCGTGTAGTACTGAGTGGAGTACAGTGCCCGTACTGCCGTGTAGTACTGAGTGGAATACTGTGTGTATAGTGCCGTGTAGTAACGAGTGGAGTACAGTGCCTGTACTGCCGTGTAGTACTGAGTGGAGTACAGTGCCTGTACTGCCGTGGAGTACTGAGTGGAGTACAGTGCCTGTACTTCCGTGTAGTCCCGAATGGGGTACTGTGTGTATAGTGCCGTGTAGTACCGAGTGGAGTACCGTGCCTGTACTGCCGTGTAGTACCGAGTGGAGTACTGTGTGTATAGTGCCGTGTAGAACCGAGTGGAGTACAGTGCCTCTACTGCCGTGTAGTACTGAGTGGAGTACAGTGCCTGTAATGCCGTGTAGTACCGAGTGGAGTACTGTGTGTATAGTGCCGTGTAGTACCGAGTGGAGTACAGTGCCTGTACTGCCGTGTAGTACTGAGTGGAGTACAGTGCCTGTACTGCCGTGTAGTCCCGAGTGGAGTACAGTGAATGTACTGCCATGTAGTACTGATTGGAGTACAGTGCCTGTACTGCCGTGTAGTACCGAGTGGAGTACATTGCTTGTACTGTCGTGTAGTACTGAGTGGAGTACAGTGTCTGTACTGTCGTGTAGTGCCGAGTGGAGTACTGTGTGTATAGTGCAGTGTAGTACTGAGTGGATTACAGTGCATGTACTGCCGTGTAATCCCGAGTGGAGTACTGTGTGCATACTGCCGTGTAGTACTGAGTGGAGTACAGTGACTGTACTGCCGTGTAGTACCGAGTGGAGTACAGTGCCTGTACTGCTGTGTAGTACCGAGTGGAGTACATTGCCTGTACTGAAGTGCGGTCCCGAGTTGAGTATTGTGTGTATAGTGCAGTGTAGTACTGAGTGGAGTACTGTGTGTATAGTGCCGTGTAGTACTGAGTGGAGTACAGTGCCTGTACTGCCGTGTAGCACCGAGTGGAGTACTGTGTGCATACTGCCGTGTAGTACTGAGTGGAGTACAGTGCCTGTACTGCCGTGTAGTACTCAGTGGAGTGCAGTGCCTGTACTGCCGTGTAGTACTGAGTGGAGTACAGTGCCTGTACTGCCGTGTAGTACCGAGTGGAGTACAGTGCCTGTACTGCGTGTAGTACCGAGTGGAGTACTGTGTGTATAGTGCCGTGTAGTACCGAGTGGAGTTCAGTGCCTGTACTGCCGTGTAGTACTGAGTGGAGTACAGTGTGTATAGTGCCGTGTAGTACCGAGTGGAGTAACAGTGCCTGTACTGCCGTGTAGTACCGAGTGGAGTACAGTGCGTATAGTGCCGTCTAGTACCGAGTGGAGTACAGTGTGTATATTGCCGTGTAGTACTGAGTGGAGTACAGTGCCTGTACTGCCGTGTAGTACCGAGTGGAGTACAGTGCGTATAGTGCCGTCTAGTACCGAGTGGAGTACAGTGTGTATATTGCCGTGTAGTACTGAGTGGAGTACAGTGCCTGTACTGCCGTGTAGTACCGAGTGGAGGACAGTGTGTATAGTGCCGTGTAGTACCGAGTGGTGTACAGTGCCTGTACTGCCGTGTAGTACTGAGTGGAGTACAGTGCCTCTACTGCCGTGTAGTACCGAGTGGAGTACAGTGTGTATAGTGCCGTGTAGTACTGAGTGGAGTACAGTGCCTGTACAGCCATGTAGCACTGAGTGGGGTACAGTGACTGTACTGCCGTGTAGTACCGAGTAGGGGACCGTGTGTATACTGCCGTGTAGTACTGAGTACAGTACAGTGCCTGTACTGCCGTGTAGTACCAAGTGGAGTACTGTGTGCATACTGCCGTGTAGTACTAAGTGGAGTACAGTGTGTATAGAGCAGTGTAGTGCTGAGTGGAGTACAGTACCTGTACTGCCGTGTAGTACTGAGTATTGTACAGTGCCTGTACTGCCGTGTAGTGCCGAGTGGGGGACTGTGTGTATACAGCCGTGTAAGACTGAGTGGAGTACAGTACCTGTACTGCCGAGTAGTCTGGAGTGGAGTACTGTGTGTGTAGTGCAGTGTAGTGCTGAGTGGAGTACAGTACCTGTACTGCCGTGTAGTACCGAGTGGGGGACTGTGTGTATACTACCGTGCAGTACTGAGTGGAGTACAGTGCCTGTACTGCCGTGTAGTACCGAGTGGGGGACTGTGTGTATACTGCCGTGTAGTACTGAGTGGAGTACTGTGCCTGTACTGCCCTGTAGTAGTGAGTGGAGTACTGTGCCTGTACTGCCGTGTAGTACTGAGTGGAGTACTGTGTGTATAGTGCCGTGTAGTCCCGAGTGGAGTAGAGTGCCTGTACTGCCGTGTAGTACTGAGTGGAGTACTGTTTGTATAGTGCCGTGTAGTACCGAGTGGAGTACAGTGCCTGTACTGCCGTGTAGTCCCGAGTGGAGTACAGTGCATGTACTGCCGTGTAGTACCGAGTGGAGTACAGTGTGCATACTGCCGTAGAGTACCGATTGGAGTACAGTGCCTGTACTGCCGTGTAGTGCCGAGTGGAGTACTGTGTGCATACTGCCGTGTAGTACTGAGTGGAGTACAGTACCTGTACTGCCGTGTCGTACCCAGTGGAGTACTGTGTGTATAGTGCCGTGTAGTACCGAGTGGAGCACAGTGCCTGTACTGCCGTGTAGTACTGAGTGGAGTACAATGCCTGTACTGCCGTGTAGTCCCGAGTGGAGTACAGTGCCTGTACTGCCGTGTAGTAGTGAGTGGAGTACTGTGGCTGTACTGCCGTGTAGTACTCAGTGGAGTACTGTGTGTATAGTGCCGTGTAGTACCGAGTGGAGTACAGTGCCTGTACTGCCGTGTAGTACCGAGTGGAGTACAGTGCGTATAGTGCTGTCTAGTACCGAGTGGAGTACAGTGTGCATATTGCCGTGTAGTACTGAGTGGAGTACAGTGCCTGTACTGCCCTGTAGTAGTGAGTGGAGTACTGTGCCTGTACTGCCTTGTAGTACTGAGTGGAGTACTGTGTGTATAGTGCCCTGTAGTCCCGAGTGGAGTAGAGTGCCTGTACTGCCGTGTAGTACTGAGTGGAGTACTGTTTGTATAGTGCCGAGTAGTACCGACTGGAGTACAGTGCCTGTACTGCCCTGTAGTCCCGACTGGAGTACAGTGCATGTACTGCCGTGTAGTACCGAGTGGAGTACTGTTTGCATACTGCCGTGGAGTACCGAGTGGAGTACAGTGCCTGTACTGCCGTGTAGTACCGATTGGAGTACAGTGCCTGTACTGCCGTGTAGTACCGAGTGGAGTACTGTGTGCATACTGCCGTGTAGTACTGAGTGGAGTACAGTACCTGTACTGCCGTGTCGTACCCAGTGGAGTACTGTGTGTATAGTGCCGTGTAGTACCGAGTGGAGTACAGTGCCTGTACTGCCGTGTAGTACTGAGTGGAGTACAATGCCTGTACTGTCGTGGAGTCCCGAGTGGAGTACAGTGCCTGTACTGCCGTGTAGTAGTTAGTGGAGTACTGTGCCTGTACTGCCGTGTAGTACTGAGTGGAGTACTGTGTGTGTATAGTGCCGTGTAGTACCGAGTGGAGTACAGTGCCTGTACTGCCGTGTAGTACCGAGTGGGGGACTGTGTGTATACTGCCGTGTAGTACTGAGTGGAGTACAGTGCCTGTACTGCCGTGTAGTAGTGAGTGGGGTACAGTGCCTGTACTGCCGTGTAGTCCCGAGTGGAGTACAGTGCCTGTACTGCCGTGTAGTAGTGAGTGGAGTACATTGCCTGTACTGCCGTGTAGTACTGAGTGGAATACTGTGTGTATAGTGCCGTGCAGTACCGAGTGGAGTACAGTGCCTGTACTGCCGTCTAGTACTGAGTGGAGTACAGTGCCTCTACTGCCGTGTAGTCCCGAGTGGAGTACAATGCATGAACTGCCGTGTAGTACTGAGTGGAGTACTGTGTGTATAGTGCCGTGTAGTACCGAGTGGAGTACTGTGCCTGTACTGCCGTGTAGTACTGAGTGGAGTACAGTGCCTGTACTGCCGTGTAGTCCCGAGTGGAGTACAGTGCTTGTACTGCCGTGTAGTACTGAGTGAAGTACAGTGCCTGTACTGCCGTGTAGTGCCGAGTGGAGTACTGTGTGTATAGTGCAGTGTAGTACTGAGTGGAGTACAGTGCATGTACTGCCGTGTAGTACCGGTGGAGTACAGTGCCTGTACTGCCGTGTAGTCCCGTGTGGAGTACTGTGTGCATACTGCCGTGTAGTACTGAGTGGAGTACAGTGCCTGTACTGCCGTGCAGTACCGATTGGAGTACAGTGCCTGTACTGCCGTGTAGTCCCGAGTGGAGTACTGTGTGTATAGTGCAGTGTAGTACTGAGTGGAGTACTGTGTGTATAGTGCCGTGTAGTACTGAGAGGAGTACAGTGCCTGTACTGCCGTGTAGTACCGATTGGAGTACTGTGTGCATGCTGCCGTCTAGTACTGAGTGGAGTACAGTGCCTGTACTGCCGTGTAGTACTGGGTGGAGTACAGTGCCTGTACTGCCGTGTAGTACCGAGTGGTGTACTGTGTGTGTAGTGCTGTGTGGTACCGAGTGGAGTACAATGCCTCTACTGCCGTGTAGTACCGAGTGGAGTACTGTGTGTATAGTGCCGTGTAGTACCGAGTGGAGTACAGTGCCTGTACTGCGTGTAGTACCGAGTGGAGTACAGTGCCTGCAGTGCGTGTAGTACCGAGTGGAGTACAGTGTGTATAGTGCCGTCTCGTACCGAGTGGAGTACAGTGTGTATAGTGCCGTGTAGTACTGAGTGGAGTACAGTGCCTGTACTGCCGTGTAGTACCGAGTGGAGTACAGTGTGTATAGTGCCGTGTAGTTCTGAGTGGAGTACAGTGCCTGTACTGCCGTGTAGTACTGAGCGGGGTACAGTTTCTGAACTGCCGTGTAGTACAGAGTGGGGGACTGTGTGTATACTGCCGTGTAGTATTGAGTATATTACAGTGCCTGTACTGCCGTGTAGTACCGAGTGGATTACTCTGTTCATACTGCCGTGTAGTACTGAGTGGAGTACAGTACCTGTACTGCCGTGTAGTACCGAGTGGGCGACTGTGTGTATACTGCCGTGTAGTACTGAGTGGAGTACAGTGCCTGTACTGCCGTGTAGTACCGAGTGGGGGACTGTGTGTATACTGCCGTGTAGTACTGAGTGGAGTACTGTGTGTATAGTGCAGTGTAGTGCTGAGTGGAGTACAGTGCCTGTACTGCCGTGTAGTACCGAGTGGGGTACCGTGTGTATAGTGCAGTGTAGTGCTGAGTGGAGTACAGTACCTGTCATGCCGTGTAGTACTGAGTATAGTACAGTGCCTGTACTGCCGTGTAGTACCGAGTGGGGGACTGTGTGTATACTGCCGTGTAGTATTGAGTGGAGTAGAGTACCTATACTGCCGAGTAGTCCCGAGTGGAGTACTGTGTGTATAGTGCAGTGTAGTGCTGAGTGGAGTATAGTACCTGTACCGCCGTGTAGTACCTAGTGGGGGACTGTGTGTATACTGCCGTGTAGTACTGAGTGGAGTACAGTCCCTGTACTGCCGTGTAGTACCGAGTGGGGGACTGTGTGTATACTGCCGTGTAGTACTGAGTGGCGTACAGTGCCTGTACTGCCGTGTAGTCTCGAGTGGAGTACTGTGTGCATACTGCCATGTAGTACTGATTGGAGTACAGTCCCTGTACTGCGGAGTATTCCCAAGTGGAGTACAGTATGTATAGTGCAGTGTAGTACTGAGTGGACTACTGTGTGTATAGTGCTGTGTAGTACTGAGTGGAGTACAGTGCCTGTACTGCCGTGTAGTACCGAGTGGGGGACTGTGTGTATACTGCCGTGTAGTACTGAGTGGAGTACAGTGTGTATAGTGTAGTGTAGTACCGAGTAGGGGACTGTGTGCATACTGCCGTGGAGTACAGAGTGGAGTACAGTGCCTGTACTGCTATGTAGTCCCGATTGGAGTACTGTGTGTATACTGCCGTATAGTACCGAGTGGAGTACAGTGCCTGTTCTGTCGTGCAGTACCGAGTGGTGTACTGTGTGCATAGTGCCGTGTAGTACCGAGTGGAGTACTGTGTGCATACTGCCGTGTAGTACTGAGTGGAGTACAGTGCCTGTACTGCCGTGTAGTACCGAGTGGAGTACTGTGTGTATATTGCCGTGTAGTACTAAGTGGAGTACAGTGCCTGTACTGCCGTGTAGTACCGAGTGGAGTACAGTGCGTATAGTGCCGTCTAGTACCGAGTGGAATACAGTGTGTATATTGCCGTGTAGTACTGAGTATAGTACAGTGCCTGTACTGCCCTGTAGTACCGAGTGGGGGACTGTGTGTATACAGCCGTGTAAGACTGAGTGGAGTACAGTACCTGTACTGCCGAGTAGTCTGGAGTGGAGTACTGTGTGTATAGTGCAGTGTAGTGCTGAGTGGAGTACAGTACCTGTACTGCCGTGTAGTACCGAGTGGGGGACTGTGTGTATACTACCGTGCAGTACTGAGTGGAGTACAGTGCCTGTACTGCTAGTAGTACCGAGTGGGGGACTGTGTGTATACTGCCGTGTAGTACTGAGTGGAGTACAGTGCCTGTACTGCCGTGTAGTCCCGAGTGGAGTGCTGTGTGCATACTGCCGTGTAGTTCTGAGTGGAGTACAGTCCCTGTACTGCCGAATAGTCCCGTGTGGAGTACAGTGTGTATAGTGCAGTGTAGTATTGAGTGGAGTACTGTGTGTATATTGCAGTGTAGTACTGAGTGGAATACAGTGCCTGTACTGCCGTGTAGTACCGAGTGGGGGTTTGTGTGCATACTGCCGTGTAGTACTGAGTGGAGTACAGTGTGTATAGTGCAGTGTAGTACTGAGTTGAGTACAGTGCCTGTACTGCCGTGTAATACCGAGTGGGGGTTTGTGAGCATACTGACGTGTAGTACTGAGTGGAGTACTGTGTGTATACTGCTGTGTAGTACTGAGTGGAGTACAGTGTGTATAGTGCCGTGTAGTACCGAGTGGGGGTTTGTGTGCATACTGCCGTGTAGTACTGAGTGGAGTACAGTGCCTGTACTGCCATGTTGTCCCGAGTGGAGTACTGTGTGTATACTACCGTGCAGTACCGAGTGGAGTACAGTGCCTGTACTGCCATGTAGTACCGAGTGGAGTACTGTGTACATACTGCCGTGTAGTACTGAGTGGAGTACAGTGCCTATACTGCCGTGTAGTACCGAGTGGAGTACTGTGTGTATAGTGCCGTGTAGTACCGAGTGGAGTACTGTGTGCATACTGCCGTGTAGTACTGAGTGGAGTACAGTGCCTGTACTGCCGTGTAGTACCGAGTGGAGTACTGTGTGTATAGTGCCGTGTAGTACCGAGTTTAGTACAGTGCATGTACTGCCGAGTATTACCGAGTGGAGTACTGTGTGTATAGTGCGGTGTAGTACCGAGTGGAGTACAGTGCATGTACTGCCGTGTAGTACCGAGTGGAGTACTGTGTGTATAGTGCCGTGAAGTACCGAGTGGAGTACAGTGCCTGTATTGCCGTGTAGTACCGAGTGGAGTACTTTGTGTATAGTGCCGTGTAGTGCCGATTGGAGTACTGTGTGCATACTGCCGTGTAGTACTGAGTGGAGTACATTACCTGTACTGCCGTGTAGTACAGAGTGGAGTACTGTGTGTATAGTGCCGTGTAGTACCGAGTGGAGTACAGTGCCTGTACTGCCGTGTAGTACTGAGTGGAGTAGAATGCTTGTACTGCCGTGTAGTCCCGAGTGGAGTACAGTGCCTGTACTGCCGTATAGTAGTGAGTGGAGTACTGTGCCTGTACTGCCGTGTAGTACTGAGTGGAGTACTCTGTGTAAAGTGCCGTGTAATACCGCGTGGAATACAGTGGGTGTACTGCCGTGTAGTACTGAGTGGAGTACAGTGCCTGTACTGCCCTGTAGTAGTGAGTGGAGTACTGTGCCTGTACTGCCGTGTAGTACTGAGTGGAGTACTGTGTGTATAGTGCCGTGTAGTCCCGAGTGGAGTAGAGTGCCTGTACTGCCGTGTAGGACTGAGTGGAGTACTGTTTGTATAGTGCCGTGTAGTACCGAGTGGAGTACAGTGCCCGTACTGCCGTGTAGTCCCGAGTGGAGTACAGTGCATGTACTGCCGTGTAGTACCGAGTGGAGTACTGTGTGCAGACTGCCGTGGAGTACCGATTGGAGTACAGTGCCTGTACTGCCGTGTAGTACCGAGTGGAGTACTGTGTGCATACCGCCGTGTAGTACTGAGTGGAGTACAGTACCTGTACTGCCGCGTCGTACCCAGTGGGGTACTGTGTGTAAAGTGCCGTGTGGTACCGAGTGGAGTACCATGCCTGTACTGCCGTGTGGTACCGAGTGGAGTACTGTGTGTATAGTGCCGTGTAGTACCGAGTGGAGTACAGTGCCTGTACTGCGTGTAGTACCGAGTGGAGTACAGTGACTGCACTGCGTGTAGTACCGAGTGGAGTACAGTGTGTATAGTGCAGTGTAGTGCTGAGTGGAGTACAGTTCCTGTACTGCCGTGTAGTACCGAGTGGAGTACCGTGTGTATAGTGCAGTGTAGTGCTGAGTGGAGTACAGTACCTGTCATGCCGTGTAGTACTGAGTACAGTACAGTGCCTGTACTGCCGTGTAGTACCGAGTGGGGGACTGTGTGTATACAGCCGTGTAGTATTGAGTGGAGTACAGTACCTGTACTGCCGAGTAGTCCCGAGTGGAGTACGGTGTGTATAGTGCAGTGTAGTGCTGAGTGGAGTATAGTACCTGTACCGCCGTGTAGTACCGAGTGGGGGACTGTGTGTATACTGCCGTGTAGTACTGAGTGGAGTACAGTCCCTGTACTGCCGTGTATTACCGAGTGGGGGACTGTGTGTATACTGCCGTGTAGTACTGAGTGGAGTACAGTGCCTGTACTGCCGTGTAGTACCGAGTGGGGGACTGTGTGTATACTGCCGTGTAGTACTGAGTGGAGTACAGTGTGTACAGTGCCGTGTAGTACCGAGTAGGGGACTGTGTGCATACTGCCGTGGAGTACAGAGTGGAGTACAGTGCCTGTACTGCCATGTAGTCCCGATTGGAGTACTGTGTGTATACTGCCGTGTAGTACCGAGTGGAGTACAGTGCCTGTACTGCCGTGTAGTACCGAGTGGTGTACTGTGTGCATAGTACCGTGTAGTACCGAGTGGAGTACTGTGTGCATACTGCCGTGTAGTACTGAGTGGAGTACAGTACCTGTACTGCCGTGTAGTACTGAGTGGAGTACTGTGTGTATAGTGCCGTGTAGTACCGAGTGGACTACAGTGCCTACACTGCCGTGTAGTACTGAGTGGAGTACAGTGCCTGTACTGCCGTGTAGTCCCGAGTGGAGTACAGTGCATGTACTGCCGTGTAGTAGTGAGTGGAGTACTGTGCCTGTAATGCCGTGTAGTACTGACTGGAGTACTGTGTGTATAGTGCCGTGTAGTACCGGGTGAAGTACATTGGGTGTACTGCCGTGTAGTACGGAGTGGGGTACAGTGCCTGTACTGCCGTGTAGTACTGAGTGGAGTACACTGCCTGTACTGCCGTGGAGTCCCGAGTGGAGTACAGTGCCTGTACTGCCGTGTAGTACTGAATGGAGTACAGTCTTTATAGTGCCGTGTAGTACCGAGTGGAGTACAGTGCCTGTACTGGCGTGTAGTACTGAGTGGAGTACAGTGCCTGTACTGCCGTGTAGTACTGAGTGGAGTACATTGCCTGTACTGCCGTGTAGTACTGATTGGAGTACAGTGCCTGTACTGCCGTGTAGTACTGAGTGGAGTACAGTGCCTGTACTGCCGTGTAGTACTGAGTGGAGTACAGTGCCTGTACTGCCGTGTAGTACTGAGTGGAGTACAGTGCCTGTACTGCCGTGTAGTCCCGAGTGGAGTACTGTGTGTATAGTGCCGTGTAGTACCGAGTGGAGTACAGTGCCTGTACTGCGGTGTAGTACTGAGTGGAGTACAGGGCCTGTACTGCCATGTAGTACTGAGTTGAGTACAGTGCCTGTACTGCCGTGTAGTCCCGAGTGGAGTACAGTGCCTGTACTGCCGTGTAGTATTGAGTGGAGTACAGTGCCTTTACTGCCGTGTAGTCCCGAATGGAGTACTGTGTGTATAGTGCCGTGTAGTACCGAAAGGAATACAGTGCCTGTACTGCCGTGTAGTACTGAGTGGAGTACTGTGTGTATAGTGCCGTGTAGTACCGAGTGGAGTACAGTGCCTGTACTGCCGTGTAGTGCTGAGTGGACTACAGTGCCTGTACTGCCGTGTAGTCCCGAATGGGGTACTGTGTGTATAGTGCCGTGTAGTACCGAGTGGAGTACAGTGCCTGTACTGCCGTGTAGTACTGAGTGGAGTACAGTGCCTAAACTGCCGTGTAGTTCGGAGTGGAGTACAGTGCCTGTACTGCCGTGTAGTCCCGAGTGGAGTACTGTGTGTATAGTGCCGTGTACTACCGAGTGGAGTACATTGCCTGTACTGCCGTGTAGTACTAAGTGGAGTACAGTGCCTGTACTGCCGTGTAGTCCCGAGTGGAGTACTGTGTGTATAGTGCAGAGTAGTACTGAGTGGTGTACAGTACCTGTACTGCCGTGTAGTACTGAGTGGAGTACAGTGCCTCTACTGCCGTGTAGTACTGGGTGGAGTACCGTGCCTGTTCTGCCGTATAGTACCGAGTGGGGGACTGTGTGTAAACTGCCGTGTAGTACCGAGTGGAGTACAGTGCCTGTACTGCCGTGTAGTACCGAGTGGAATACTGTGTGTATAGTGCCGTATAGTACCGAGTGGAGTACAGTGCCTGTTCTGTCGTGCAGTACCGAGTGGTGTACTGTGTGCATAGTGCCGTGTAGTACCGAGTGGAGTACTGTGTGTATAGTGCCGTGTAGTACCGAGTGGAGTACAGTGCCTGCACTGCCGTGTAGGACTGAGTAGAGTACAGTTCCTGTACTGCCCTGTAGTACTGAGTGGAGTACTGTGTGTATAGTGCCGTGTAGTACCGAGTGGAGTACAGTGCCTGTACTGCCGTGTAGTACCGAGTGGATTACTGTGTGTATAGTGCCGTGTAGTACCGAGTGGATTACAGTGCCTGTACTGCCGTGTAGTACTGAGTGGAGTACATTGCCTGTACTGCCGTGTAGTCCCGAGTGGAGTACAGTGCCTGTACTGCCGTGTAGTTCTGATTGGAGTACAGTGCCTGTACTGCCGTGTAGTAGCGAGTGGAGTACAGTGCTTATACTGCCGTGTAGTACTGACTGGGGTACAGTGCCTGTACTGCCGTGTAGTGCCGAGTGGAATACTGTGTGTATAGTGAAGTGTAGTACTGAGTGGAGTACAGTGCATGTACTGCCGTGTAGTCCCGAGTGGAGTACTGTGTGTATAGTGCAGTGTAGTGCTGAGTGGAGTACAGTGCCTGTACTGCCGTGTAGTACCGAGTGGAGTACAGTGCCTGTACTGCCGTGTAGTCCCGAGTGGAGTACTGTGTGCATAATGCCGTGTAGTACTGAGTGGAGTACAGTGCCTGTACTGCCGTGTAGTACCGAGTGGAGTACTGTGTGTATAGTGCCGTGTAGTACCGAGTGGATTACAGTGCCTGTACTGCGTGTAGTACCGAGTGGAGTACAGTGTGAATAGTGCCGTGTAGTACCGAGTGGAGTACAGTGCGTGTACTGCCGTGTAGTACCGAGTGGAGTACAGTGTGTATAGTGCCGTCTAGTACCGAGTGGAGTACAGTGTGTATAGTGCCGTGTAGTACTGAGTGGAGTACAGTGCCTGTACTGCCGTGTAGTACCGAGTGGAGTACAGTGTGTATAGTGCCGAGTAGTACCGAGTGGAGTACAGTGCCTGTACTGCCGTGTAGTACTGAGTGGAGTACATTGCCTGTACTGCCGTGTAGTACCGAGTGGGGGAATGTGTGTATACTGCCGTGTAGTACTGAGTATAGTACAGTGCCTGTAGTGCCGTGTAGTACCGAGTGGAGTACTGTGTGCATACTGCCGTGTAGTACTGAGTGGAGTACAGTACTTGTACTGCCGTGTAGTACCGAGTGGGGGACTAAGTGCATACTGCCGTGTAGTACTGAGTGGAGTACAGTGCCTGTACTGTCGTGTAGTACCGAGTGGGGGACTGTGTGTGTACTGCCGTGTAGTACTGAGTGGAGTACAGTGCCTGTACTGCCGTGTAGAACCGACTGGGGGACTGTGTGTATACTGCCGTGTAGTACTGAGTGGAGTACTGTGTGTATTGTGCAGTGTAGTGCTGAGTGGAGTACAGTGCCTGTACTGCCGTGTAGTACTGAGTGGAGTACAGTGTGTTTAGTGCCGTGTAGTACCGAGTGGGGGACTGTGTGCATACTGCCGTGTAGTACTGAGTGGAGTACAGTGCCTGTACTGCCATGTAGTCCCGAGTGGAGTACTGTGTGTATACTGCCGTGTAGTACCGAGTGGACTACAGTCCCTGTACTGCCGTGTAGTACCGAGTGGAGTACTGTGTGTATAGTGCCGTGTAGTACCGAGTGGAGTACTGTGTGCATACTGCCGTGTAGTACCGAGTGGAGTACAGTGCCTGTATTGCCGTGTAGTACCGAGTGGAGTACTGTGTGTATAGTGCCGTGTAGTACCGAATGGAGTACTGTGTGCTGCTGCCGTGTAGTACTGAGTGGAGTACAGTACCTGTACTGCCGTGTAGTACCGAGTGGAGTACTCTGTGTATAGTGCCGTGTAGTACCGAGTGGAGTACAGGTCCTGTACTGCCGTGTAGTACTGCTTGGAGTACAGTGCCTGTACTGCCGTGTAGTACCGAGTGGAGTACTGTGTGTATAGTGCCGTGTAGTACCGAGTGGAGTACTGTGTGCATACTGCCGTGTAGTACCGAGTGGGGTACAGTGCCTGTACTGCCGTGTAGTACCGAGTGGAGTACAGTGCGTATAGTGCCGTCTAGTACCGAGTGGAATACAGTGTGTACATTGCCGTGTAGTACTGAGTGGAGTGCAGTGCCTGTACTGCCGCGTAGTACCGAGTGGAGTACAGTGCGTATAGTGCCGTCTAGTACCGAGTGGAGTACAGTGTGTATATTGCCGTGTAGTACTGAGTGGAGTACAGTGCCTGTCCTGCCGTGTAGTACCGAGTGGAGTACAGTGTGTATAGTGCCGTGTAGTACCGAGTGGTGTACAGTGCCTGTACTGCCGTGTAGTACTGAGTGGAGTACAGTGCCTGTACTGCCGTGTAGTACCGAGTGGAGTACAGTGTGTATAGTGCCGTGTAGTACTGAGTGGAGTACAGTGCCTGTACAGCCGTGTAGCACTGAGTGAGGTACAGTGCCTGTACTGCCGTGTAGTACCGAGTGGAGTACTGTGTGCATACTGCCGTGTAGTACTGAGTGAGTACAGTACCTGTACTGCCGTGTAGTACCGAGTGGGGGACTCTATGTATACTGCCGTGTAGTACTGAGTGGAGTACAGTGCCTGTGCTGCCGTGTAGTACCGAGTGGGGGACTGTGTGTATTCTGCCGTGTACTACTGAGTGGAGTACAGTGCCTGTACTGCCGTGTAGTACAGAGTGGGGGACTGTGTGTATACTGCCGTGTAGTACTGAGTGGAGTACAGTGTGTATAGTGCAGTGTAGTGCTGAGTCGAGTACAGTGCCTGTACTGCCGTGTAGTACCGAGTGGATTACTGTGTGTATAGTGCAGTGTACTGCTGAGTGGAGTACAGTACCTGTACTGCCGTGTAGTACTGAGTATAGTACAGTGCCTGTATTGCCGTGTAGTACCGATTGGAGTACAGTGCCTGTACTGCCGTGTAGTACCGAGTGGAGTACTGTCTGCATACTGCCGTGTAGTACTGAGTGGAGTACAGTACCTGTACTGCCGTGTAGAACCCAGTGGAGTACTGTGTGTATAGTGCCGTGTAGTACCGAGTGGAGTACAGTGCCTGTACTGCCGTGTAGTACTGAGTGGAGGACAGTGCCTGTACTGCCGTGTAGTCCCGAGTGGAGTACAGTGCATGTACTGCCGTGTAGTAGTGAGTGGAGTACTGTGCCTGTACTGCCGTGTAGTACTGAGTGGAGTACTGTGTGTATAGTGCCGTGTAGTACCGAGTGGAGTACAGGGCCTGTACTGCCGTGTAGTACCGAGTGGGGGACTGTATGTATACTGCCGTGTAGTACTGAGTGGAGTACAGTGCCTGTACTGCCGTGTAGTAGTGAGTGGGGTACAGTGCCTGTACTGCCGTGTAGTCCCGAGTGGAGTACAGTGCCTGTACTGCCGTGTAGTAGTGAGTGGAGTACAGTGCCTGTACTGCCGTGTAGTACTGAGTGGGGTACAGTGCCTGTACTGCCGTGTAGTCCCGAGTGGAGTACAGTGCCTGTACTCCCGTGTAGTACTGAGTGGAGTACTGTATGTATAGTGCCGTGTAGTACCGAGTGGAGTACAGTGCCTGTACTGCCGTCTAGTACTGAGTGGAGTACAGTGCCTGTACTGCCGTGTAGTCCCGAGTGGAGTACAATGCCTGTACTGCCGTGTAGTACTGAGTGGAGTACTGTGTGTATAGTGCCGTGTAGTACCGAGTGGAGTACTGTGCCTGTACTGCCGTGTTGTACTGAGTGGAGTACAGTGCCTGTACTGCCGTGTAGTCCCGAGTGGAGTACAGTGCTTGTTCTGCCGTGTAGTAATGATTGGAGTACAGTGCTTGTACTGCCGTGTAGTACCGAGTGGAGTACAGTGCTTGTACTGCCGTGTAGTACTGAGTGAAGTACAATGCCTGTACTGCCGTGTAGTGCCGAGTGGAGTACTGTGTGTATAGTGCAGTGTAGTACTGAGTGGAGTACAGTGCATGTACTGCCGTGTAGTACCGTGTGGAGTACAGTGCCTGTATTGCCGTGTAGTCCCGTGTGGAGTACTGTGTGCATACTGCCGTGTAGTACTGAGTGGAGTACAGTGCCTGTACTGCCGTGTAGTACCGAGTGGAGTACAGTGCCTGTACTGCCGTGTAGTCCCGAGTGGAGTACTGTGTGTATAGTGCAGTGTAGTACTGAGTGGAGTACTGTGTGTATAGTACCGTGTAGTACTGAGTGGAGTACAGTGCCTGTACTGCCGTGTAGTACCGATTGGAGAACTGTGTGCATGCTGCCGTCTAGTACTGAGTGGAGTACAGTGCCTGTACTGCCGTGTAGTACTGGGTGGAGTACAGTGATTGTACTGCCGTGTAGTACCGAGTGGTGTACTGTGTGTATAGTGCCGTGTGGTACCGAGTGGAGTACCATGCCTGTACTGCCGTGTAGTACCGAGTGGAGTACTGTGTGTATAGTGCCGTGTAGTACCGATTGGAGTACAGTGCCTGTACTGCGTGTAGTATCGAGTGGAGTACAGTGACTGCACTGCGTGTAGTACCGAGTGGAGTACAGTGTGTATAGTACCGTCTAGTACCGAGTGGAGTACAGTGTGTATAGTGCCGTGCAGTACTGAGTGGAGTACAGTGCCTGTACTGCCGTGTAGTACCGAGTGGAGTACAGTGTGTATAGTGCCGTGTAGTACTTAGTGGAGGACAGTGACTCTAGTGCCGTGTAGTACTGAGTGGGGTACAGTTTTTGTACTGCCGTGTAGTACAGAGTGGGGGACTCTGTGTATACTGCCGTGTAGTACTGAGTATAGTACAGTGCCTGTACTGCCGTGTAGTACCCAGTGGATTACAGTGTTCATACTGCCGTGTAGTACTGATTGGAGTACAGTACCTGTACTGCCGTGTAGTACTGAGTGGGGGACTGTTTGTATACTGCTGTGTAATACTGAGTGGAGTACAGTGCTTATACTGCCGTGTAGTACCGAGCGGGGGACTGTGTGTATACTGCCGTGTAGTACTGAGTGGAGTACAGTGCCTGTACTGCCGTGTAGTACCGAGTGGGGGACTGTGTGTATACTGCCGTGTAGTACTGAGTGGAATACTGTGTGTATAGTGCAGTGTAGTGCTGAGTGGTGTACAGTGCCTGTACTGCCGTGTAGTACCGAGTGGAGTACCGTGTGTATAGTGCAGTGTAGTGCTGAGTGGAGTACAGTACCTGTCATGCCGTGTAGTACTGAGTACAGTACAGTGCCAGTACTGCCGTGTAGTACCGAGTGGGGGACTGTGTGTATACTGCCGTGTAGTACTGAGTGGAGTACAGTGCCTGTACTGCCGTGTAGTCTCGAGTGGAGTACTGTGTGCATACTGCCGTGTAGTACTGATTGGAGTACAGTCCCTGTACTGCGGAGTATTCCCGAGTGGAGTACAGTATGTATAGTGCAGTGTACTACTGAGTGGAGTACTGTGTGTATAGTGCAGTGTAGTACTGAGTGGAGTACAGTGCCTGTACTGCCGTGTAGTACCGAGTGGGGGACTGTGTGTATACTGCCGTGTAGTACTGAGTGGAGTACAGTGTGTATAGTGCCGTGTAGTACCGAGTAGGGGACTGTGTGCATACTGCCGTGGAGTACAGAGTGGAGTACAGTGCATGTAATGCCGTGTATTACCGAGTGGAGTACTGTGTGTATAGTGCCGTGTAGTACCGAGTGGAGTACAGTGCCTGTATTGCCGTGTAGTACCGAGTGGTGTACTGTGTGCATAGTACCGTGTAGTACCGAGTAGGGGACTGTGTGCATACTACCGTGGAGTACAGAGTGGAGTACAGTGCATGTACTGCCGTGTATTACCGAGTGGAGTACTGTGTGTATAGTGCCGTGTAGTACCGAGTGGAGTACAGTGCCTGTATTGCCGTGTAGTACTGAGTGGAGTACAGTGTGTATAGTGCCGTGTAGTACCGAGTAGGGGTCTGTGTGCATACTGCCGTGGAGTACAGAGTGGAGTACAGTGCCTGTACTGCCGTGTAGTACCGAGTGGTGTACTGTGTGCATAGTACCGTGTAGTACCGAGTGGAGTACTGTGTGCATACTGCCGGGTAGTACTGAGTGGAATACAGTGCCTGTACTGCCGTGTAGTACCGAGTGGAGTACTGTGTGTATAGTGCCGTGTAGTACCGAGTGGAGTACAGTGCATGTACTGCCGTGTATTACCGAGTGGAGAACTGTGTGTATAGTGCCGTGTAGTACCGAGTGGAGTACAGTGCCTGTATTGCCGTGTAGTACCCAGTGGTGTACTGTGTGTATAGTGCCGTGTAGTACCGAGTGGAGTTCTGTGTGCATACTGCCGTGTAGTACTGAGTGGAGTACTGTACCTGTACTGCCGTGTAGTACCGAGTGGAGTACTGTGTGTATAGTGCCGTTTAGTACCGAGAGGAGTACAGTGCCTATACTGCCGTGTAGTACTGAGTGGAGTACAGTGCCTGTACTGCCGTGTAGTCCCGAGTGGAGTACAGTGCATGTACTGCCGTGTAGTAGTGAGTGGAGTACTGTGCCTGTAATGCCGTGTAGTACTGACTGGAGTACTGTGTGTATATTGCCGTGTAGTACCGGGTGAAGTACATTGGGTGTACTGCCGTGTAGTACGGAGTGGGGTACAGTGCCTGTACTGCCGTGTAGTACTGAGTGGAGTACACTGCCTGTACTGCCGTGGAGTCCCGAGTGGAGTACAGTGCCTGTACTGCCGTGTAGTACTGAGTGGAGTACAGTGCCTGTACTGCCGTGTAGTACTGAGTGGAGTACAGTGCCTGTACTGCCGTGTAGTACTGAGTGGAGTACATTGCCTGTACTGCCGTGTAGTACTGATTGGAGTACAGTGCCTGTACTGCCGTGTAGTACTGAGTGGAGTACAGTGCCTGTACTGCCGTGTAGTACTGAGTGGAGTACAGTGCCTGTACTGCCGTGTAGTACCGAGTGGAGTACAGTGCCTGTACTGCCGTGTAGTCCCGAGTGGAGTACTGTGTGTATAGTGCCGTGTAGTACCGAGTGGAGTACAGTGCCTGTACTGCGGTGTAGTACTGAGTGGAGTACAGGGCCTGTACTGCCATGTAGTACTGAGTGGAGTACAGTGTCTGTACTGCCGTGTAGTCCCGAGTGGAGTACAGTGCCTGTACTGCCGTGTAGTACTGAGTGGAGTACAGTGCGTTTACTGCCGTGTAGTCCCGAATGGAGTACTGTGTGTATAGTGCCGTGTAGTACCGAAAGGAGTACAGTGCCTGTACTGCCGTGTAGTACTGAGTGGAGTACTGTGTGTATAGTGCCGTGTAGTACCGAGTGGAGTACAGTGCCTGTACTGCCGTGTAGTGCTGAGTGGACTACAGTGCCTGTACTGCCGTGTAGTCCCGAATGGAGTACTGTGTGTATAGTGCCGTGTAGTACCGAGTGGACTACAGTGCCTGTACTGCCGTGTAGTACTGAGTGGAGTACAGTGCCTAAACTGCCGTGTAGTCCGGAGTGGAGTACAGTGCCTGTACTGCCGTGTACTCCCGAGTGGATTACTGTGTGTATAGTGCCGTGTAGTACCGAGTGGAGTACATTGCCTGTACTGCCGTGTAGTACTAAGTGGAGTACAGTGCCTGTACTGCCGTGTAGTCCCGAGTGGAGTACTGTGTGTATAGTGCAGAGTAGTACTGAGTGGTGTACAGTACCTGTACTGCCGTGTAGTACCGAGTGGAGTACTGTGTGCATAATGCCGTGTAGTACTGAGTGGAGTACAGTGCCTGTACTGCCGTGTAGTACCGAGTGGAGTACTCTGTGTATAGTGCCGTGTAGTACCGAGTGGAGTACGGTGCATGTACTGCCGTGTAGTACCGAGTGGAGTACTGTGTGTATAGTGCGGTGTAGTACCATGTGGAGTACAGTGCATGTACTGCCGTGTAGTACCGAGTGGAGTACTGTGTGTATAGTGCCGTGTAGTACCGAGTGGAGTACAGTGCCTGTACTGCCGTGTAGTACTGAGTGGAGTACAGTGCCTGTATTGCCGTGTAGCAAAGAGTGGAGTACTGTGTGTACACTGCCGTGTAGTACCGAGTGGAGTACTGTGTGCATACTGCCGTGTAGTACTGAGTGGAGTACAGTACCTGTACTGCCGTGTAGTACTGAGTGGAGTACTGTGTGTATAGTGCCGTGTAGTACCGAGTGGAGTACAGTGCCTGCACTGCCGTGTAGGACAGAGTAGAGTACAGTGCCTGTACTGCCCTGTAGTACTGAGTGGAGTACTGTGTGTATAGTGCCGTGTAGTACCGAGTGGAGTACAGTGCCTGTACTGCCGTGTAGTACCGAGTGGAGTACAGTGTGTATAGTGCCGTGTAGTACCGAGTGGAGTACAGTGCATGTACTGCCGTGTAGTACTGAGTGGAGTACAGTGCCTGTGCTGCCGTGTAGTCCCGAGTGGAGTACAGTGCCTGTACTGCCGTGTAGTTCTGATTGGAGTACAGTGCCTGTACTGCCGTGTAGTAGCGAGTGGAGTACAGTGCTTATACTGCCGTGTAGTACTGAGTGGGGTACAGTGCCTGTACTTCCGTGTAGTGCCGAGTGGAATACTGTGTGTATAGTGCAGTGTAGTACTGATTGGAGTACAGCGCATGTACTGCCGTGTAGTCCCGAGTGGAGTACTGTGTGTATAGTGCAGTGTAGTGCTGAGTGGAGTACAGTGCCTGTACTGCCGTGTAGTACCGAGTGGAGTACAGTGCCTGTACTGCCGTGTAGTCCCGAGTGGAGTACTGTGTGCATAATGCCGTGTAGTACTGAGTGGAGTACAGTGCCTGTACTGCCGTGTAGTACCGAGTGGAGTACTGTGTGTATAGTGCCGTGTAGTACCGAGTGGATTACAGTGCCTGTACTGCGTGTAGTACCGAGTGGAGTACAGTGTGAATAGTGTCGTGTGTGTACCGAGTGGAGTACAGTGCCTGTACTGCCGTGTAGTACCGAGTGGAGTACAGTGTGTATAGTGCCGTCTAGGACCGAGTGGAGTACAGTGTGTATAGTGCCGTGTAGTACTGAGTGGAGTACAGTGCCTGTACTGCCGTGTAGTACCGAGTGGAGTACAGTGTGTATAGTGCCGAGTAGTACCGAGTGGAGTACAGTGCCTGTACTGCCGTGTAGTACTGAGTGGAGTACATTGCCTGTACTGCCGTGTAGTACCGAGTGGGGGAATGTGTGTATACTGCCGTGTAGTACTGAGTATAGTACAGTGCCTGTACTGCCGTGTAGTACCGAGTGGAGTACTGTGTGCATACTGCCGTGTAGTACTGAGTGGAGTACAGTACCTGTACTGCCGTGTAGTACCGAGTGGGGGACTAAGTGTATACTGCCGTGTAGTACTGAGTGGAGTACAGTGCCTGTGCTGTCGTGTAGTACCGAGTGGGGGACTGTGTGTATACTGCCGTGTAGTACTGAGTGGAGTACAGTGCCTGTACTGCCGTGTAGTACCGAGTGGGGGAATGTGTGTATACTACCGTGTAGTACTGAGTGGAGTACAGTGCCTGTACTGCCGTGTAGTCCCGAATGGAGTACTGTGTGTATAGTGCAGTGTAGTACCGAGTGGAGTACAGTGCCTGTACTGCCGTGTAGTACTGAGTGGAGTACAGTGTGTTTAGTGCCGTGTTGTACCGAGTGGGGGACTGTGTGCATACTGCCGTGTAGTACTGAGTGGAGTACAGTGCCTGTACTGCCATGTAGTCCCGAGTGGAGTACTGTGTGTATACTGCCGTGTAGTACCGAGTGGAGTACAGTGCCTGTACTGCCGTGTAGTACCGAGTGGAGTACTGTGTGTATAGTGCCGTGTAGTACCGAGTGGAGTACTGTGTGCATACTGCCGTGTAGTACCGAGTGGAGGACTGTGTGTATAGTGCCGTGTAGTACCGAGTGGAGTACAATGCATGTACTGTCGTGTATTACCGAGTGGAGTACTGTGTGTATAGTGCGGTGTAGTACCGAGTGGAGTAGATTGCATGTACTGCCGTGTAGTACCGAGTGGAGTACTGTGTGTATAGTGCCGTGTAGTACCGAGTGGAGTAGAGTGCCTGTATTGCCGTGTAGTACCGAGTGGAGTACTGTGTGTATAGTGCAGTGTAGTACCGAGTGGAGTACTGTGTGCATGCTGCCGTGTAGTACTGAGTGGAGTACAGTACCTGTACTGCCGTGTAGTTCCGTGTGGAGTACTGTGTGTATAGTGCCGAGTAGTACCGAGTGGAGTACAGTGCCTGTACTGCCGTGTAGTACTGCTTGGAGTACAGTGGCTGTACTGCCGTGTAGTACCGAGTGGAGTACTGTGTGTATAGTGCCGTGTAGTACCGAGTGGAGTACTGTGTGCATACTGCCGTGTAGTACCGAGGGGGGTACAGTGCCTGTACTGCCGTGTAGTACCGAGTGGAGTACAGTGCGTATAGTGCCGTCTAGTACCGAGTGGAATACAGTGTGTATATTGCCGTGTAGTACTGAGTGGAGTGCAGTGCCTGTACTGCCGTGTAGTACCGAGTGGAGTACAGTGCGTATAGTGCCGTCTAGTACCGAGTGGAGTACAGTGTGTATATTGCCGTGTAGTACTGAGTGGAGTACAGTGCCTGTACTGCCGTGTAGTACCGAGTGGAGTACAGTGTGTATAGTGCCGTGTAGTACCGAGTGGTGTACAGTGCCTGTACTGCCGTGTAGTGCTGAGTGGAGTACAGTGCCTGTACTGCCGTGTAGTACCGAGTGGAGTACAGTGTGTATAGTGCCGTGTAGTACTGAGTGGAGTACAGTGCCTGTACAGCCGTGTAGCACTGAGTGAGGTACAGTGACTGTACTGCCGTGTAGTACCGAGTGGGTGACTGTGTGTATACTGCCGTGTAGTACTGAGTATAGTACAGTGCCTGTACTGCCGTGTAGTACCGAGTGGAGTACTGTGTGCATACTGCCGTGTAGTACTGAGTGAGTACAGTACCTGTAATGTCGTGTAGTACCGAGTGGGGGACTCTATGTATACTGCCGTGTAGTACTGAGTGGAGTACAGTGCCTGTGCTGCCGTGTAGTACCGAGTGGGGGACTGTGTGTATTCTGCCGTGTACTACTGAGTGGAGTACAGTGCCTGTACTGCCGTGTAGTACAGAGTGGGGGACTGTGTGTATACTGCCGTGTAGTACTGAGTGGAGTACAGTGTGTATAGTGCAGTGTAGTGCTGAGTCGAGTACAGTGCCTGTACTGCCGTGTAGTACCGAGTGGATTACTATGTGTATAGTGCAGTGTAGTGCTGAGTGGAGTACAGTACCTGTACTGCCGTGTAGTACTGAGTATAGTACAGTGCCTGTACTGCCGTGTAGTACCGAGTGGAGTGCTGTGTGCATACTGCCGTGTAGTACTGATTGGAGTACAGTCCCTGTACTGCCGAGTAGTCCCGAGTGGAGTAAAATGTGCATAGTGCAGTGTAGTACTCAGTGGAGCACTGTGTCTATAGTGCAGTGTAGTACTGAGTGGAGTACAGTGCCTGTACTGCCATGTAGTACCGAGTGGGTGTTTGTGTGCATACTGCCGTGTAGTACTGAGTGGAGTACAGTGTGTATAGTGCAGTGTAGTACTGAGTGGAGTACAGTGCCTGTACTGCCGTGTAGTACCGAGTGGGGGTTTGTGGGCATACTGCCGTGTAGTACTGAGTGGAGTACTGTGTGTATACTGCTGTGTAGTACTGAGTGGAGTACAGTGTGTATAGTGCCGTGTAGTACCGAGTGGGGGATTGTGTGCATACTGCCGTGTAGTACTGAGTGGAGTACAGTGCCTGTACTGCCATGTTGTCCCGATTGGAGTACTGTGTGTATACTGCCGTGTAGTACCGAGTGGAGTACAGCGCCTGTACTGCCGTGTATTACCGAGTGGAGTACTGTGTGTATAGTGCGGTGTAATACCGAGTGGAGTACAGTGCATGTACTGCCGTGTAGTACCGAGTGGAGTACTGAGTGTATAGTGCCGTGTAGTACCGAGTGGAGTACAGTGCCTGTATTGCCGTGTAGTACCCAGTGGTGTACTGTGTGTATAGTGCCGTGTAGTACCGAGTGGAGTACTGTGTGCGTACTGCCGTGTAGTACTGAGTGGAGTACAGTACCTGTACTGCCGTGTAGTACCGAGTGGAGTACTGTGTGTATAGTGCCGTGTAGTACCGAGTGGAGTACAGTGCCTGTACTGCCGTGTAGTACTGAGTGGAGTACAGTGCCTGTACTGCCGTGTAGTCCCGAGTGGAGTACAGTGCATGTACTGCCGTATAGTAGTGAGTGGAGTACTGTGCCTGTAATGCCGTGTAGTACTGAGTGGATTACTGTGTGTATAGTGCCATGTAGTACCGGGTGGAGTACATTGGGTGTACTGCTGTGTAGTACTGAGTGGGGTACAGTGCCTGTACTGCCGTGTAGTACTGAGTGGAGTACACTGCCGGTACTGCCGTGGAGTCCCGAGTGGAGTACAGTGCTGTACTGCCGTGTAGTACTGAGTGGAGTACTGTCTGTATAGTGCCGTGTAGTACCGAGTGGAGTACAGTGCCTGTACTGGCGTGTAGTACTGAGTGGAGTACAGTGCCTGTACTGCCGTGTAGTACTGAGTGGAGTACTGTGCCTGTACTGCCGTGTAGTACTGATTGGAGTACAGTGCCTGTACTGCCGTGTAGTACTGAGTGGAGTACACTGCCTGTACTGCCGTGTAGTACTGAGTGGAGTACAGTGCCTGTACTGCCGTGTAGTACTGAGTGGAGTACAGTGCCTGTACTGCCGTGTAGTCCCGAGTGGAGTACTGTGTGTATAGTGCCGTGTAGTACCGAGTGGAGTACAGTGCCTGTACTGCGTGTAGTACTGAGTGGAGTACAGTGCCTGCACTGCCGTGTAGTACTAAGTGGAGTACAGTGACTGTACTGCCGCGTAGTCCCGAGTGGAGTACAGTGCCTGTACTGCCGTGTAGTACTGAGTGGAGTACAGTGCCTGTACTGCAGTGTAGTCCCGAATGGAGTACTGTGTGTATAGTGCCGTGTAGTACCGAAAGGAGTACAGTGCCTGTACTGCCGTGTAGTACTGAGTGGAGTACTGTGTGTATAGTGCCGTGTAGTACCGAGTGGAGTACAGTGCCTGTACTGCCGTGTAGTACTGAGTGGAGTACAGTGCCTGTACTGCCGTGTAGTACTGAGTGGAGTACTTTTTGTATAGTGCCGTGAAGTACCGAGTGGAGTACAGTGCCTGTACTGCCGTGTAGTCCCGAGTGGAGTACAGTGCATGTACTGCCGTGTAGTACCGAGTGGAGTACTGTGTGCATACTGCCGTGGAGTACCGAGTGGAGTACATTGCCTGTACTGCCGTGTAGTAAGGATTGGAGTACAGTGCCTGTACTGCCGTGTAGTACCGAGTGGAGTACTCTGTGCATACTGCCGTGTAGTACTGAGTGGAGTACAGTACCTGTACTGCCGTGTAGTACCCAGTGGAGTACTGTGTGTATAGTGCCGTGTAGTACCGAGTGGAGTACAGTGCCTGTACTGCCGTGTAGTACTGAGTGGAGTACAGTGCCTGTACTGCCGTGTAGTCCCGAGTGGAGTACAGTGCCTGTACTGCCGTGTAGTAGTGAGTGGAGTACTGTGCCTGTACTGCCGTGTAGTACTGAGTGGAGTACTGTGTGTATAGTGCCGTGTAGTACCGAGTGGAGTACAGTACCTGTACTGCCGTGTAGTACCCAGTGGAGTACTGTGTGTATAGTGCCGTGTAGTACCGAGTGGAGTACAGTGCCTGTACTGCCGTGTAGTACTGAGTGGAGTACAGTGCCTGTACTGCCGTGTAGTCCCGAGTGGAGTACAGTGCCTGTACTGCCGTGTAGTAGTGAGTGGAGTACTGTGCCTGTACTGCCGTGTAGTACTGAGTGGAGTACTGTGTGTATAGTGCCGTGTAGTAGTGAGTGGGGTACAGTGCTTGTACTGCCGTGTAGTCCCGAGTGGAGTACAGTGCCTGTACTGCCGTGTAGTAGTGAGTGGAGTACAGTGCCTGTACTGCCGTGTAGTACTGAGTGTGGTACAGTGCCTGTACTGCCGTGTAGTCCCGAGTGGAGTACAGTGCCTGTACTGCCGTGTAGTACTGAGTGGAGTACTGTATGTATAGTGCCGTGTAGTACCGAGTGGAGTACAGTGCTTGTACTGCCGTCTAGTACTGAGTGGAGTACAGTGCCTGTACTGCCGTGTAGTCCCGAGTGGAGTACAATGCCTGTACTGCCGTGTAGTACTGAGTGGAGTACTGTGTGTATAGTGCCGTGTAGTACCGAGTGGCGTACTGTGCCTGTACTGCCGTGTAGTACTGAGTGGAGTACAGTGCCTGTACTGCCGTGTAGTCCCGAGTGCAGTACAGTGCTTGTTCTGCCGTGTAGTACTGATTGGAGTACATTTCCTGTACTGCCGTGTAGTACCGAGTGGAGTACAGTGCTTGTACTGCCGTGTAGTACTGAGTGAAGTACAATGCCTGTACTGCCGTGTAGTGCCGTGTGGAGTACTGTGTGCATACTGCCGTGTAGTACTGAGTGGAGTACAGTGCCTGTACTGCCGTGTAGTACCGAGTGGAGTACAGTGCCTGTACTGCCGTGTAGTCCCGAGTGGAGTACTGTGTGTATAGTGCAGTGTACTACTGAGTGGAGTACTGTGTGTATAGTGCAGTGTAGTACTGAATGGAGTACAGTGCCTGTACTGCCGTGTAGTACCGAGTGGGGGACAGTGTGTATACTGCCGTGTACTACTGAGTGGAGTACAGTGTGTATAGTGCCGTGTTGTACCGAGTAGGGGACTGTGTGCATACTGCCGTGGAGTACAGAGTGGAGTACAGTGCCTGTACTGCCATGTAGTCCCGATTGGAGTACTGTGTGTATACTGCCGTGTAGTACCGAGTGGAGTACTGTGCCTGTACTGCCGTGTAGTACCGAGTGGTGTACTGTGTGCATAGTACCGTGTAGTACCGAGTGGAGTACTGTGTGCATACTGCCGTGTGGTTCTGAGTGGAATACAGTGCCTGTACTGCCGTGTAGTACCGAGTGGAGTACTGTGTGTATAGTGCCGTGTAGTACCGAGTGGAGTACAGTGCATGTACTGCCGTGTATTACCGAGTGGAGTACTGTGTGTATAGTGCCGTGTAGTACCGAGTGGAGTACAGTGCCTGTATTGCCGTGTAGTACCCAGTGGTGTACTATGTGTATAGTGCCGTGTAGTACCGAGTGGAGTTCTGTGTGCATACTGCCGTGTAGTACTGAGTGGAGTACAGTACCTGTACTGCCGTGTAGTACCGAGTGGGGGACTGTGTGTATACTGCCGTGTAGTACTGAGTGGAGTACAGTGCCTGTACTGCCGTGTAGTCTCGAGTGGAGTACTGTGTGCATACTGCCGTGTAGTACTGATTGGAGTACAGTCCCTGTACTGCGGAGTATTCCCGAGTGGAGTACAGTATGTATAGTGCAGTGTACTACTGAGTGGAGTACTGTGTGTATAGTGCAGTGTAGTACTGAGTGGAGTACAGTGCCTGTACTGCCGTGTAGTACCGAGTGGAGTACAGTGTGTATAGTGCCGTCTAGTACCGAGTGGAGTACTGTGTGTATAGTGCCGTGTAGTACCGAGTGGAGTACAGTGCATGTACTGCCGTGTATTACCGAGTGGAGTACTGTGTGTATAGTGCCGTGTAGTACCGAGTGGAGTACAGTGCCTGTATTGCCGTGTAGTACCCAGTGGTGTACTGTGTGTATAGTGCCGTGTAGTACCGAGTGGAGTTCTGTGTGCATACTGCCGTGTAGTACTGAGTGGAGTACAGTACCTGTACTGCCGTGTAGTACCGAGTGGGGGACTGTGTGTATACTGCCGTGTAGTACTGAGTGGAGTACAGTGCCTGTACTGCCGTGTAGTCTCGAGTGGAGTACTGTGTGCATACTGCCGTGTAGTACTGATTGGAGTACAGTCCCTGTACTGCGGAGTATTCCCGAGTGGAGTACAGTATGTATAGTGCCGTGTAGTACCGAGTGGAGTACCGTGCCTGTACTGCCGTGTAGTACCGAGTGGAGTACAGTGCCTGTACTGCCGTGTAGTACCGAGTGGAGTACAGTGTGTATAGTGCCGTCTAGTACCGAGTGGAGTACAGTGTGTATACTGCCGTGTAGTACTGAGTGGAGTACAGTGCCTGTACTGCCGTGTAGTACCGAGTGGTGTACAGTGTGTATAGTGCCGTGTAGTACCGAGTGGAGTACAGTGCCTGTACTGCCGTGTAGTACTGAGTGGAGTACATTGCCTGTACTGCCGTGTAGTACCGAGTGGGTGAATGTGTGCATACTGCCGTGTAGTAGTGAGTATAGTACAGTGCCTGCACTGCCGTGTAGTACCGAGTGGAGTACTGTGTGCATACTGCCGTGTAGTACTGAGTGGAGTACAGTACCTGTACTGCCGTGTAGTACCGAGTGGGGGACTAAGTGTATACTGCCGTGTAGTACTGAGTGGAGTACTGTGTGTATAGTGCAGTGTAGTGCTGAGTGGAGTACAGTACCTGTACTGCCGTGTAGTACTGAGTATAGTACATTGCCTGTACTGCCTTGTAGTACTGAGTGGAGTACAGTGTGTTTAGTGCCTTGTAGTACCGAGTGGGTGAATGTGTGCATACTGCCGTGTAGTACTGAGTGGAATACAGTGCCTGTACTGCCATGTAGTCCCGAGTGGAGTACTGTGTGTATAGTGCCGTGTAGTACCGAGTGGGGTACAGTGCCTGTACTGCCGTGTAGTACTGAGTGGAGTACACTGCCTGTACTGCCGTGTAGTACCGAGTGGGGGACTGTGTGTATACTGCCGTGTAGTACTGAGTGGAGTACAGTGTGTACAGTGCCGTGTAGTACCGAGTAGGGGACTGTGTGCATACTGCCGTGGAGTACAGAGTGGAGTACAGTGCCTGTACTGCCATGTAGTCCCGATTGGAGTACTGTGTGTATACTGCCGTGTAGTACCGAGTGGAGTACAGTGCCTGTACTGCCGTGTAGTACCGAGTGGTGTACTGTGTGCATAGTACCGTGTAGTACCGAGTGGAGTACTGTGTGCATACTGCCGTGTAGTACTGAGTGGAATACAGTGCCTGTACTGCCGTGTAGTACCGAGTGGAGTACTGTGTGTATAGTGCCGTGTAGTACCGAGTGGAGTACAGTGCATGTACTGCCGTGTATTACCGAGTGGAGTACTGTGTGTATAGTGCCGTGTAGTACCGAGTGGAGTACAGTGCCTGTATTGCCGTGTAGTACCCAGTGGTGTACTGGGTGTATAGTGCCGTGTAGTACCGAGTGGAGTTCTGTGTGCATACTGCCGTGTAGTACTGAGTGGAGTACAGTACCTGTACTGCCGTGTAGTACCGAGTGGAGTACTGTGTGTATAGTGCCGTGTAGTACCGAGTGGACTACAGTGCCTACACTGCCGTGTAGTACTGAGTGGAGTACAGTGCCTGTACTGCCGTGTAGTACTGAGTGGAGTACAGTGCCTGTACTGCCGTGTAGTACTGAGTGGAGTACTGTGTGTATAGTGCCGTGTAGTACCGAGTGGACTACAGTGCCTACACTGCCGTGTAGTACTGAGTGGAGTACAGTGCCTGTACTGCCGTGTAGTACTGAGTGGAGTACAGTACCTGTACTGCCGTGTAGTACCGAGTGGAGTACTGTGTGTATACTGCCGTGTAGTCCCGAGTGGAGTACAGTGCATGTACTGCCGTGTAGTAGTGAGTGGAGTACTGTGCCTGTAATGCCGTGTAGTACTGACTGGAGTACTGTGTGTATAGTGCCGTGTAGTACCGGGTGAAGTACATTGGGTGTACTGCCGTGTAGTACGGAGTGGGGTACAGTGCCTGTACTGCCGTGTAGTACTGAGTGGAGTACACTGCCTGTACTGCCGTGGAGTCCCGAGTGGAGTACAGTGCCTGTACTGCCGTGTAGTACTGAGTGGAGTACAGTCTTTATAGTGCCGTGTAGTACCGAGTGGAGTACAGTGCCTGTACTGGCGTGTAGTACTGAGTGGAGTACAGTGCCTGTACTGCCGTGTAGTACTGAGTGGAGTACATTGCCTGTACTGCCGTGTAGTACTGATTGGAGTACAGTGCCTGTACTGCCGTGTAGTACTGAGTGGAGTACAGTGCCTGTACTGCCGTGTAGTACTGAGTGGAGTACAGTGCCTGTACTGCCGTGTAGTACTGAGTGGAGTACAGTGCCTGTACTGCCGTGTAGTCCCGAGTGGAGTACTGTGTGTATAGTGCCGTGTAGTACCGAGTGGAGTACAGTGCCTGTACTGCGGTGTAGTACTGAGTGGAGTACAGGGCCTGTACTGCCATGTAGTACTGAGTGGAGTACAGTGCCTGTACTGCCGTGTAGTCCCGAGTGGAGTACAGTGCCTGTACTGCCGTGTAGTACTGAATGGAGTACAGTGCCTTTACTGCCGTGTAGTCCCGAATGGAGTACTGTGTGTATAGTGCCGTGTAGTACCGAAAGGAATACAGTGCCTGTAGTGCCGTGTAGTACTGAGTGGAGTACTGTGTGTATAGTGCCGTGTAGTACCGAGTGGAGTACAGTGCCTGTACTGCCGTGTAGTGCTGAGTGGACTACAGTGCCTGTACTGCCGTGTAGTCCCGAATGGGGTACTGTGTGTATAGTGCCGTGTAGTACCGAGTGGAGTACAGTGCCTGTACTGCCGTGTAGTACTGAGTGGAGTACAGTGCCTAAACTGCCGTGTGGTTCGGAGTGGAGTACAGTGCCTGTACTGCCGTGTAGTCCCGAGTGGAGTACTGTGTGTATAGTGCCGTGTACTACCGAGTGGAGTACATTGCCTGTACTGCCGTGTAGTACTAAGTGGAGTACAGTGCCTGTACTGCCGTGTAGTCCCGAGTGGAGTACTGTGTGTATAGTGCAGAGTAGTACTGAGTGGTGTACAGTACCTGTACTGCCGTGTAGTACTGAGTGGAGTACAGTGCCTCTACTGCCGTGTAGTACTGGGTGGAGTACAGTGCCTGTCCTGCCGTAGAGTACCGAGTGGGGGACTGTGTGTAAACTGCCGTGTAGTACCGAGTGGAGTACAGTGCCTGTACTGCCGTGTAGTACCGAGTGGAATACTGTGTGTATAGTGCCGTATAGTACCGAGTGGAGTACAGTGCCTGTTCTGTCGTGCAGTACCGAGTGGTGTACTGTGTGCATAGTGCCGTGTAGTACCGAGTGGAGTACTGTGTGTATAGTGCCGTGTAGTACCGAGTGGAGTACAGTGCCTGCACTGCCGTGTAGGACTGAGTAGAGTACAGTGCCTGTACTGCCCTGTAGTACTGAGTGGAGTACTGTGTGTATAGTGCCGTGTAGTACCGAGTGGAGTACAGTGCCTGTACTGCCGTGTAGTACCGAGTGGATTACTGTGTGTATAGTGCCGTGTAGTACCGAGTGGAGTACAGTGCCTGTACTGCCGTGTAGTACTGAGTGGAGTACATTGCCTGTACTGCCGTGTAGTCCCGAGTGGAGTACAGTGCCTGTACTGCCGTGTAGTTCTGATTGGAGTACAGTGCCTGTACTGCCGTGTAGTAGCGAGTGGAGTACAGTGCTTATACTGCCGTGTAGTACTGACTGGGGTACAGTGCCTGTACTGCCGTGTAGTGCCGAGTGGAATACTGTGTGTATAGTGCAGTGTAGTACTGAGTGGAGTACAGTGCATGTACTGCCGTGTAGTCCCGAGTGGAGTACTGTGTGTATAGTGCAGTGTAGTGCTGAGTGGAGTACAGTGCCTGTAGTGCCGTGGAGTACCGAGTGGAGTACTGTGTGCATACTGCCGTGTAGTACTGAGTGGAGTACAGTACCTGTACTGCCGTGTAGTACCGAGTGGGGGACTAAGTGTATACTGCCGTGTAGTACTGAGTGGAGTACAGTGCCTGTACTGTCGTGTAGTACCGAGTGGGGGACTGTGTGTGTACTGCCGTGTAGTACTGAGTGGAGTACAGTGCCTGTACTGCCGTGTAGAACCGACTGGGGGACTGTGTGTATACTGCCGTGTAGTACTGAGTGGAGTACTGTGTGTATTGTGCAGTGTAGTGCTGAGTGGAGTACAGTGCCTGTACTGCCGTGTAGTACCGAGTGGAGTACTGTGAGTATAGTGCAGTGTAGTGCTGAGTGGAGTTCAGTACCTGTACTGCCGTGTAGTATTGAGTATAGTACAGTGCCTCTACTGATGTGTAGTACCGAGTGGGGGACTGTGTGTATACTACCGTGTAGTACTGAGTGGAGTACAGTGCCTGTACTGCCGTGTAGTCCCGAATGGAGTACTGTGTGTATAGTGCAGTGTAGTACCGAGTGGAGTACAGTGCCTGTACTGCCGTGTAGTACTGAGTGGAGTACAGTGTGTTTAGTGCCGTGTAGTACCGAGTGGGGGACTGTGTGCATACTGCCGTGTAGTACTGAGTGGAGTACAGTGCCTGTACTGCCATGTAGTCCCGAGTGGAGTACTGTGTGTATACTGCCGTGTAGTACCGAGTGGACTACATTCCCTGTACTGCCGTGTAGTACCGAGTGGAGTACTGTGTGTATAGTGCCGTGTAGTACCGAGTGGAGTACTGTGTGCATACTGCCGTGTAGTACTGAGTGGAGTACAGTGCCTGTACTGCCGTGTAGTACCGAGTGGAGGACTGTGTGTATAGTGCCGTGTAGTACCGAGTGGAGTACAATGCATGTACTGTCGTGTATTACCGAGTGGAGTACTGTGTGTATAGTGCGGTGTAGTACCGAGTGGAGTAGAGTGCATGTACTGCCGTGTAGTACCGAGTGGAGTACTGTGTGTATAGTGCCGTGTAGTACCGAGTGGAGTACAGTGCCTGTATTGCCGTGTAGTACCGAGTGGAGTACTGTGTGTATAGTGCCGTGTAGTACCGAGTGGAGTACTGTGTGCATGCTGCCGTGTAGTACTGAGTGGAGTACAGTACCTGTACTGCCGTGTAGTACCGAGTGGAGTACTGTGTGTATAGTGCCGTGTAGTACCGAGTGGAGTACAGGTCCTGTACTGCCGTGTAGTACTGCTTGGAGTACAGTGCCTGTACTGCCGTGTAGTACCGAGTGGAGTACTGTGTGTATAGTGCCGTGTAGTACCGAGTGGAGTACTGTGTGCATACTGCCGTGTAGTACCGAGTGGGGTACAGTGCCTGTACTGCCGTGTAGTACCGAGTGGAGTACAGTGCGTATAGTGCCGTCTAGTACCGAGTGGAATACAGTGTGTACATTGCCGCGTAGTACTGAGTGGAGTGCAGTGCCTGTACTGCCGTGTAGTACCGAGTGGAGTACAGTGCGTATAGTGCCGTCTAGTACCGAGTGGAGTACAGTGTGTATATTGCCGTGTAGTACTGAGTGGAGTACAGTGCCTGTACTGCCGTGTAGTACCGAGTGGAGTACAGTGTGTATAGTGCCGTGTAGTACCGAGTGGTGTACAGTGCCTGTACTGCCGTGTAGTACTGAGTGGAGTACAGTGCCTGTACTGACGTGTAGTACCGAGTGGAGTACAGTGTGTATAGTGCCGTGTAGTACTGAGTGGAGTACAGTGCCTGTACAGCCGTGTAGCACTGAGTGAGGTACAGTGCCTGTACTGCCGTGTAGTACCGAGTGGGTGACTGTGTGTATACTGCCGTGTAGTACTGAGTATATTACAGTGCCTGTACTGCCGTGTAGTACCGAGTGGAGTACTGTGTGCATACTGCCGTGTAGTACTGAGTGAGTACAGTACCTGTACTGCCGTGTAGTACCGAGTGGGGGACTCTATGTATACTGCCGTGTAGTACTGAGTGGAGTACAGTGCCTGTGCTGCCGTGTAGTACCGAGTGGGGGACTGTGTGTATTCTGCCGTGTACTACTGAGTGGAGTACAGTGCCTGTACTGCCGTGTAGTACAGAGTGGGGGACTGTGTGTATACTGCCGTGTAGTACTGAGTGGAGTACAGTGTGTATAGTGCAGTGTAGTGCTGAGTCGAGTACAGTGCCTGTACTGCCGTGTAGTACCGAGTGGATTACTGTGTGTATAGTGCAGTGTACTGCTGAGTGGAGTACAGTACCTGTACTGCCGTGTAGTACTGAGTATAGTGCAGTGCCTGTATTGCCGTGTAGTACCGATTGGAGTACAGTGCCTGTACTGCCGTGTAGTACCGAGTGGAGTACTGTCTGCATACTGCCGTGTAGTACTGAGTGGAGTACAGTACCTGTACTGCCGTGTAGAACCCAGTGGAGTACTGTGTGTATAGTGCCGTGTAGTACCGAGTGGAGTACAGTGCCTGTACTGCCGTGTAGTACTGAGTGGAGGAGAGTGCCTGTACTGCCGTGTAGTCCCGAGTGGAGTACAGTGCCTGTACTGCCGTGTAGTAGTGAGTGGAGTACTGTGCCTGTACTGCCGTGTAGTACTGAGTGGAGTACTGTGTGTATAGTGCCGTGTAGTACCGAGTGGAGTACAGGGCCTGTACTGCCGTGTAGTACCGAGTGGGGGACTGTATGTATACTGCCGTGTAGTACTGAGTGGAGTACAGTGCCTGTACTGCCGTGTAGTAGTGAGTGGGGTACAGTGCCTGTACTGCCGTGTAGTCCCGAGTGGAGTACAGTGCCTGTACTGCCGTGTAGTAGTGAGTGGAGTACAGTGCCTGTACTGCCGTGTAGTACTGAGTGGGGTACAGTGCCTGTACTGCCGTGTAGTCCCGAGTGGAGTACAGTGCCTGTACTCCCGTGTAGTACTGAGTGGAGTACTGTATGTATAGTGCCGTGTAGTACCGAGTGGAGTACAGTGCCTGTACTGCCGTCTAGTACTGAGTGGAGTACAGTGCATGTACTGCAGTGTAGTCCCGAGTGGAGTACAATGCCTGTACTGCCGTGTAGTACTGAGTGGAGTACTGTGTGTATAGTGCCGTGTAGTACCGAGTGGAGTACTGTGCCTGTACTGCCGTGTAGTACTGAGTGGAGTACAGTGCCTGTACTGCCGTGTAGTCCCGAGTGGAGTACAGTGCTTGTTCTGCCGTGTAGTAATGATTGGAGTACAGTGCTTGTACTGCCGTGTAGTACCGAGTGGAGTACAGTGCTTGTACTGCCGTGTAGTACTGAGTGAAGTACAATGCCTGTACTGCCGTGTAGTGCCGAGTGGAGTACTGTGTGTATAGTGCAGTGTAGTACTGAGTGGAGTACAGTGCATGTACTGCCGTGTAGTACCGTGTGGAGTACAGTGCCTGTATTGCCGTGTAGTACCGTGTGGAGTACTGTGTGCATACTGCCGTGTAGTACTGAGTGGAGTACAGTGCCTGTACTGCCGTGTAGTACCGAGTGGAGTACAGTGCCTGTACTGCCGTGTAATCCCGAGTGGAGTACTGTGTGTATAGTGCAGTGTAGTACTGAGTGGAGTACTGTGTGTATAGTACCGTGTAGTACTGAGTGGAGTACAGTGCCTGTACTGCCGTGTAGTACCGATTGGAGTACTGTGTGCATGCTGCCGTCTAGTACTGAGTGGAGTACAGTGCCTGTACTGCCGTGTAGTACTGGGTGGAGTACAGTGATTGTACTGCCGTGTAGTACCGAGTGGTGTACTGTGTGTATAGTGCCGTGTGGTACCGAGTGGAGTACCATGCCTGTACTGCCGTGTAGTACCGAGTGGAGTACTGTGTGTATAGTGCCGTGTAGTACCGAGTGGAGTACAGTGCCTGTACTGCGTGTAGTATCGAGTGGAGTACAGTGACTGCACTGCGTGTAGTACCGAGTGGAGTACAGTGTGTATAGTACCGTCTAGTACCGAGTGGAGTACAGTGTGTATAGTGCCCTGCAGTACTGAGTGGAGTACAGTGCCTGTACTGCCGTGTAGTACCGAGTGGAGTACAGTGTGTATAGTGCCGTGTAGTACTTAGTGGAGTACAGTGACTCTAGTGCCGTGTAGTACTGAGTGGGGTACAGTTTTTGTACTGCCGTGTAGTACAGAGTGGGGGACTCTGTGTATACTGCCGTGTAGTACTGAGTATAGTACAGTGCCTGTACTGCCGTGTAGTACCCAGTGGATTACAGTTTTCATACTGCCGTGTAGTACTGATTGGAGTACAGTACCTGTACTGCCGTGTAGTACTGAGTGGGGGACTGTGTGTATACTGCTGTGTAATACTGAGTGGAGTACAGTGCTTATACTGCCGTGTAGTACCGAGTGGGGGACTGTGTGTATACTGCCGTGTAGTACTGAGTGGAGTACAGTGCCTGTACTGCCGTGTAGTACCGAGTGGGGGACTGTGTGTATACTGCCGTGTAGTACTGAGTGGAATACTGTGTGTATAGTGCAGTGTAGTGCTGAGTGGAGTACAGTGCCTGTACTGCCGTGTAGTACCGAGTGGAGTACCGTGTGTATAGTGCAGTGTAGTGCTGAGTGGAGTACAGTACCTGTCATGCCGTGTAGTACTGAGTACAGTACAGTGCCAGTACTGCCGTGTAGTACCGAGTGGGGGACTGTGTGTATACTGCCGTGTAGTATTGAGTGGAGTACAGTACCTGTACTGCCGAGTAGTCCCGAGTGGAGTACGGTGTGTATAGTGCAGTGTAGTGCTGAGTGGAGTATAGTACCTGTACCGCCGTGTAGTACCGAGTGGGGGACTGTGTGTATACTGCCGTGTAGTACTGAGTGGAGTACAGTCCCTGTACTGCCGTGTATTACCGAGTGGGGGACTGTGTGTATACTGCCGTGTAGTACTGAGTGGAGTACAGTGCCTGTACTGCCGTGTAGTCTCGAGTGGAGTACTGTGTGCATACTGCCGTGTAGTACTGATTGGAGTACAGTCCCTGTACTGCGGAGGATTCCCGAGTGGAGTACAGTATGTATAGTGCAGTGTACTACTGAGTGGAGTACTGTGTGTATAGTGCAGTGTAGTACTGAGTGGAGTAGAGTGCCTGTACTGCCGTGTAGTACCGAGTGGGGGACTGTGTGTATACTGCCGTGTAGTACTGAGTTGAGTACAGTGTGTATAGTGCCGTGTAGTACCGAGTAGGGGACTGTGTGCATACTGCCGTGGAGTACAGAGTGGAGTACAGTGCATGTACTGCCGTGTATTACCGAGTGGAGTACTGTGTGTATAGTGCCGTGTAGTACCGAGTGGAGTACAGTGCCTGTATTGCCGTGTAGTACCGAGTGGTGTACTGTGTGCATAGTACCGTGTAGTACCGAGTAGGGGACTGTGTGCATACTGCCGTGGAGTACAGAGTGGAGTACAGTGCATGTACTGCCGTGTATTACCGAGTGGAGTACTGTGTGTATAGTGCCGTGTAGTACCGAGTGGAGTACAGTGCCTGTATTGCCGTGTAGTACTGAGTGGAGTACAGTGTGTATAGTGCCGTGTAGTACCGAGTAGGGGTCTGTGTGCATACTGCCGTGGAGTACAGAGTGGAGTACAGTGCCTGTACTGCCGTGTAGTACCGAGTGGTGTACTGTGTGCATAGTACCGTGTAGTACCGAGTGGAGTACTGTGTGCATACTGCCGGGTAGTACTGAGTGGAATACAGTGCCTGTACTGCCGTGTAGTACCGAGTGGAGTACTGTGTGTATAGTGCCGTGTAGTACCGAGTGGAGTACAGTGCATGTACTGCCGTGTATTACCGAGTGGAGTACTGTGTGTATAGTGCCGTGTAGTACCGAGTGGAGTACAGTGCCTGTATTGCCGTGTAGTACCCAGTGGTGTACTGTGTGTATAGTGCCGTGTAGTACCGAGTGGAGTTCTGTGTGCATACTGCCGTGTAGTACTGAGTGGAGTACTGTACCTGTACTGCCGTGTAGTACCGAGTGGAGTACTGTGTGTATAGTGCCGTTTAGTACCGAGAGGAGTACAGTGCCTATACTGCCGTGTAGTACTGAGTGGAGTACAGTGCCTGTACTGCCGTGTAGTCCCGAGTGGAGTACAGTGCATGTACTGCCGTGTAGTAGTGAGTGGAGTACTGTGCCTGTAATGCCGTGTAGTACTGACTGGAGTACTGTGTGTATATTGCCGTGTAGTACCGGGTGAAGTACATTGGGTGTACTGCCGTGTAGTACGGAGTGGGGTACAGTGCCTGTACTGCCGTGTAGTACTGAGTGGAGTACACTGCCTGTACTGCCGTGGAGTCCCGAGTGGAGTACAGTGCCTGTACTGCCGTGTAGTACTGAGTGGAGTACAGTGCCTGTACTGCCGTGTAGTACTGAGTGGAGTACAGTGCCTGTACTGCCGTGTAGTACTGAGTTGAGTACATTGCCTGTACTGCCGTGTAGTACTGATTGGAGTACAGTGCCTGTACTGCCGTGTAGTACTGAGTGGAATACAGTGCCTGTACTGCCGTGTAGTACTGAGTGGAGTACAGTGCCTGTACTGCCGTGTAGTACCGAGTGGAGTACAGTGCCTGTACTGCCGTGTAGTCCCGAGTGGAGTACTGTGTGTATAGTGCCGTGTAGTACCGAGTGGAGTACAGTGCCTGTACTGCGGTGTAGTACTGAGTGGAGTACAAGGCCTGTACTGCCATGTAGTACTGAGTGGAGTACAGTGCCTGTACTGCCGTGTAGTCCCGAGTGGAGTACAGTGCCTGTACTGCCGTGTAGTACTGAGTGGAGTACAGTGCGTTTACTGCCGTGTAGTCCCGAATGGAGTACTGTGTGTATAGTGCCGTGTAGTACCGAGTGGACTACAGTGCCTGTACTGCCGTGTAGTACTGAGTGGAGTACAGTGCCTAAACTGCCGTGTAGTCCGGAGTGGAGTACAGTGCCTGTACTGCCGTGTAGTACTGAGTGGAGTACTGTGTGTATAGTGCCGTGTAGTACCGAGTGGAGTACAGTGCCTGTACTGCCGTGTAGTGCTGAGTGGACTACAGTGCCTGTACTGCCGTGTAGTCCCGAATGGAGTACTGTGTGTATAGTGCCGTGTAGTACCGAGTGGACTACAGTGCCTGTACTGCCGTGTAGTACTGAGTGGAGTACAGTGCCTAAACTGCCGTGTAGTCCGGAGTGGAGTACAGTGCCTGTACTGCCGTGTAGTCCCGAGTGGATTACTGTGTGTATAGTGTCGTGTAGTACCGAGTGGAGTACATTGCCTGTACTGCCGTGTAGTACTAAGTGGAGTACAGTGCCTGTACTGCCGTGTAGTCCCGAGTGGAGTACTGTGTGTATAGTGCAGAGTAGTACTGAGTGGTGTACAGTACCTGTACTGCCGTGTAGTACCGAGTGGAGTACTGTGTGTATAGTGCGGTGTAGTACCATGTGGAGTACAGTGCATGTACTGCCGTGTAGTACCGAGTGGAGTACTGTGTGTATAGTGCCGTGTAGTACCGAGTGGAGTACAGTGCCTGTACTGCCGTGTAGTACTGAGTGGAGTACAGTGCCTGTATTGCCGTGTAGCAAAGAGTGGAGTACTGTGTGTACACTGCCGTGTAGTACCGAGTGGAGTACTGTGTGCATACTGCCGTGTAGTACTGAGTGGAGTACAGTACCTGTACTGCCGTGTAGTACCGAGTGGAGTACTGTGTGTATAGTGCCGTGTAGTACCGAGTGGAGTACAGTGCCTGCACTGCCGTGTAGGACAGAGTAGAGTACAGTGCCTGTACTGCCCTGTAGTACTGAGTGGAGTACTGTGTGTATAGTGCCGTGTAGTACCGAGTGGAGTACAGTGCCTGTACTGCCGTGTAGTACCGAGTGGAGTACAGTGTGTATAGTGCCGTGTAGTACCGAGTGGAGTACAGTGCCTGTACTGCCGTGTAGTACTGAGTGGAGTACAGTGCCTGTACTGCCGTGTAGTCCCGAGTGGAGTACAGTGCCTGTACTGCCGTGTAGTTCTGATTGGAGTACAGTGCCTGTACTGCCGTGTAGTAGCGAGTGGAGTACAGTGCTTATACTGCCGTGTAGTACTGAGTGGGGTACAGTGCCTGTACTTCCGTGTAGTGCCGAGTGGAATACTGTGTGTATAGTGCAGTGTAGTACTGAGTGGAGTACAGCGCATGTACTGCCGTGTAGTCCCGAGTGGAGTACTGTGTGTATAGTGCAGTGTAGTGCTGAGTGGAGTACAGTGCCTGTACTGCCGTGTAGTACCGAGTGGAGTACAGTGCCTGTACTGCCGTGTAGTCCCGAGTGGAGTACTGTGTGCATAATGCCGTGTAGTACTGAGTGGAGTACAGTGCCTGTACTGCCGTGTAGTACCGAGTGGAGTACTGTGTGTATAGTGCCGTGTAGTACCGAGTGGATTACAGTGCCTGTACTGCGTGTAGTACCGAGTGGAGTACAGTGTGAATAGTGTCGTGTGTGTACCGAGTGGAGTACAGTGTGTATAGTGCCGTCTAGTACCGAGTGGAGTACAGTGTGTATAGTGCCGTGTAGTACTGAGTGGAGTACAGTGCCTGTACTGCCGTGTAGTACCGAGTGGAGTACAGTGTGTATAGTGCCGTCTAGTACCGAGTGGAGTACAGTGTGTATAGTGCCGTGTAGTACTGAGTGGAGTACAGTGCCTGTACTGCCGTGTAGTACCGAGTGGAGTACAGTGTGTATAGTGCCGAGTAGTACCGAGTGGAGTACAGTGCCTGTACTGCCGTGTAGTACTGAGTGGAGTACATTGCCTGTACTGCCGTGTAGTACCGAGTGGGGGAATGTGTGTATACTGCCGTGTAGTACTGAGTATAGTACAGTGCCTGTACTGCCGTGTAGTACCGAGTGGAGTACTGTGTGCATACTGCCGTGTAGTACTGAGTGGAGTACAGTACCTGTACTGCCGTGTAGTACCGAGTGGGGGAATAAGTGTATACTGCCGTGTAGTACTGAGTGGAGTACAGTGCCTGTGCTGTCGTGTAGTACCGAGTGGGGGACTGTGTGTATACTGCCGTGTAGTACTGAGTGGAGTACAGTGCCTGTACTGCCGTGTAGAACAGAATGGGGGACTGTGTGTATACTGCCGTGTAGTACTGAGTGGAGTACTGTGTGTATAGTGCAGTGTAGTGCTGAGTGGAGTACAGTGCCTGTACTGCCGTGTAGTACTGAGTGGAGTACTGTGTGTATAGTGCAGTGTAGTGCTGAGTGGAGTACAGTACCTGTACTGCCGTATAGTATTGTGTATAGTACAGTGCCTGTACTGCCGTGTAGTACCGAGTGGGGGACTGTGTGTATACTACCGTGTAGTACTGAGTGGAGTACAGTGCCTGTACTGCCGTGTAGTCCCGAATGGAGTACTGTGTGTATAGTGCAGTGTAGTACCGAGTGGAGTACAGTGCCTGTACTGCCGTGTAGTACTGAGTGGAGTACAGTGTGTTTAGTGCCGTGTTGTACCGAGTGGGGGACTGTGTGCATACTGCCGTGTAGTACTGAGTGGAGTACAGTGCCTGTACTGCCATGTAGTCCCGAGTGGAGTACTGTGTGTATACTGCCGTGTAGTACCGAGTGGAGTACAGTGCCTGTACTGCCGTGTAGTACCGAGTGGAGTACTGTGTGTATAGTGCCGTGTAGTACCGAGTGGAGTACTGTGTGCATACTGCCGTGTAGTACTGAGTGGAGTGCAGTGCCTGTACTGCCGTGTAGTACCGAGTGGAGGACTGTGTGTATAGTGCCGTGTAGTACCGAGTGGAGTACAATGCATGTACTGTCGTGTATTACCGAGTGGAGTACTGTGTGTATAGTGCGGTGTAGTACCGAGTGGAGTAGATTGCATGTACTGCCGTGTAGTACCGAGTGGAGTACTGTGTGTATAGTGCCGTGTAGTACCGAGTGGAGTAGAGTGCCTGTATTGCCGTGTAGTACCGAGTGGAGTACTGTGTGTATAGTGCCGTGTAGTACCGAGTGGAGTACTGTGTGCATGCTGCCGTGTAGTACTGAGTGGAGTACAGTACCTGTACTGCCGTGTAGTTCCGTGTGGAGTACTGTGTGTATAGTGCCGAGTAGTACCGAGTGGAGTACAGTGCCTGTACTGCCGTGTAGTACTGCTTGGAGTACAGTGGCTGTACTGCCGTGTAGTACCGAGTGGAGTACTGTGTGTATAGTGCCGTGTAGTACCGAGTGGAGTACTGTGTGCATACTGCCGTGTAGTACCGAGGGGGGTACAGTGCCTGTACTGCCGTGTAGTACCGAGTGGAGTACAGTGCGTATAGTGCCGTCTAGTACCGAGTGGAATACAGTGTGTATATTGCCGTGTAGTACTGAGTGGAGTGCAGTGCCTGTACTGCCGTGTAGTACCGAGTGGAGTACAGTGCGTATAGTGCCGTCTAGTACCGAGTGGAGTACAGTGTGTATATTGCCGTGTAGTACTGAGTGGAGTACAGTGCCTGTACTGCCGTGTAGTACCGAGTGGAGTGCAGTGTGTATAGTGCCGTGTAGTACCGAGTGGTGTACAGTGCCTGTACTGCCGTGTAGTGCTGAGTGGAGTACAGTGCCTGTACTGCCGTGTAGTACCGAGTGGAGTACAGTGTGTATAGTGCCGTGTAGTACTGAGTGGAGTACAGTGCCTGTACAGCCGTGTAGCACTGAGTGAGGTACAGTGCCTGTACTGCCGTGTAGTACCGAGTGGGTGACTGTGTGTATACTGCCGTGTAGTACTGAGTATAGTACAGTGCCTGTACTGCCGTGTAGTACCGAGTGGAGTACTGTGTGCATACTGCCGTGTAGTACTGAGTGAGTACAGTACCTGTAATGTCGTGTAGTACCGAGTGGGGGACTCTATGTATACTGCCGTGTAGTACTGAGTGGAGTACAGTGCCTGTGCTGCCGTGTAGTACCGAGTGGGGGACTGTGTGTATTCTGCCGTGTACTACTGAGTGGAGTACAGTGCCTGTACTGCCGTGTAGTACAGAGTGGGGGACTGTGTGTATACTGCCGTGTAGTACTGAGTGGAGTACAGTGTGTATAGTGCAGTGTAGTGCTGAGTCGAGTACAGTGCCTGTACTGCCGTGTAGTACCGAGTGGATTACTATGTGTATAGTGCAGTGTAGTGCTGAGTGGAGTACAGTACCTGTACTGCCGTGTAGCACTGAGTATAGTACAGTGCCTGTACTGCCGTGTAGTACCGAGTGGAGTGCTGTGTGCATACTGCCGTGTAGTACTGATTGGAGTACAGTCCCTGTACTGCCGAGTAGTCCCGAGTGGAGTAAAATGTGCATAGTGCAGTGTAGTACTGAGTGGAGCACTGTGTCTATAGTGCAGTGTAGTACTGAGTGGAGTACAGTGCCTGTACTGCCATGTAGTACCGAGTGGGTGTTTGTGTGCATACTGCCGTGTAGTACTGAGTGGAGTACAGTGTGTATAGTGCAGTGTAGTACTGAGTGGAGTACAGTGCCTGTACTGCCGTGTAGTACCGAGTGGGGGTTTGTGGGCATACTGCCGTGTAGTACTGAGTGGAGTACTGTGTGTATACTGCTGTGTAGTACTGAGTGGGGTACAGTGTGTATAGTGCCGTGTAGTACCGAGTGGGGGATTGTGTGCATACTGCCGTGTAGTACTGAGTGGAGTACAGTTCCTGTACTGCCATGTTGTCCCGATTGGAGTACTGTGTGTATACTGCCGTGTAGTACCGAGTGGAGTACAGCGCCTGTACTGCCATGTAGTACCGAGTGGAGTACTGTGTGCATACTGCCGTGTAGTACTGAGTGGAGTACAGTGCCTGTACTGCCGTGTAGTACCGAGTGGAGTACTGTGTGTATAGTGCCCTGTAGTACCGAGTGGAGTACAGTGCATGTACTGCCGTGTATTACCGAGTGGAGTACTGTGTGTATAGTGCGGTGTAATACCGAGTGGAGTACAGTGCATGTATTGCCGTGTAGTACCGAGTGGAGTACTGAGTGTATAGTGCCGTGTAGTACCGAGTGGAGTACAGTGCCTGTATTGCCGTGTAGTACCCAGTGGTGTACTGTGTGTATAGTGCCGTGTAGTACCGAGTGGAGTACTGTGTGCGTACTGCCGTGTAGTACTGAGTGGAGTACAGTACCTGTACTGCCGTGTAGTACCGAGGTTAGTACTGTGTGTATAGTGCCGTGTAGTACCGAGTGGAGTACAGTGCCTGTACTGCCGTGTAGTACTGAGTGGAGTACAGTGCCTGTACTGCCGTGTAGTCCCGAGTGGAGTACAGTGCATGTACTGCCGTATAGTAGTGAGTGGAGTACTGTGCCTGTAATGCCGTGTAGTACTGAGTGGATTACTGTGTGTATAGTGCCATGTAGTACCGGGTGGAGTACATTGGGTGTACTGCTGTGTAGTACTGAGTGGGGTACAGTGCCTGTACTGCCGTGTAGTACTGAGTGGAGTACACTGCCGGTACTGCCGTGGAGTCCCGAGTGGAGTACAGTGCTGTACTGCCGTGTAGTACTGAGTGGAGTACTGTCTGTATAGTGCCGTGTAGTACCGAGTGGAGTACAGTGCCTGTACTGGCGTGTAGTACTGAGTGGAGTACAGTGCCTGTACTGCCGTGAGGTACTGAGTGGAGTACTGTGCCTGTACTGCCGTGTAGTACTGATTGGAGTACAGTGCCTGTACTGCCGTGTAGTACTGAGTGGAGTACACTGCCTGTACTGCCGTGTAGTACTGAGTGGAGTACAGTGCCTGTACTGCCGTGTAGTACTGAGTGGAGTACAGTGCCTGTACTGCCGTGTAGTCCCGAGTGGAGTACTGTGTGTATAGTGCCGTGTAGTACCGAGTGGAGTACAGTGCCTGTACTGCGGTGTAGTACTGAGTGGAGTACAGTGCCTGTACTGCCGTGTAGTACTAAGTGGAGTACAGTGACTGTACTGCCGCGTAGTCCCGAGTGGAGTACAGTGCCTGTACTGCCGTGTAGTACTGAGTGGAGTACAGTGCCTGTACTGCAGTGTAGTCCCGAATGGAGTACTGTGTGTATAGTGCCGTGTAGTACCGAAAGGAGTACAGTGCCTGTACTGCCGTGTAGTACTGAGTGGAGTACTGTGTGTATAGTGCCGTGTAGTACCGAGTGGAGTACAGTGCCTGTACTGCCGTGTAGTACTGAGTGGAGTACAGTGCCTGTACTGCCGTGTAGTACTGAGTGGAGTACTTTTTGTATAGTGCCGTGAAGTACCGAGTGGAGTACAGTGCCTGTACTGCCGTGTAGTCCCGAGTGGAGTACAGTGCATGTACTGCCGTGTAGTACCGAGTGGAGTACTGTGTGCATACTGCCGTGGAGTACCGAGTGGAGTACATTGCCTGTACTGCCGTGTAGTAAGGATTGGAGTACAGTGCCTGTACTGCCGTGTAGTACCGAGTGGAGTACTCTGTGCATACTGCCGTGTAGTACTGAGTGGAGTACAGTACCTGTACTGCCGTGTAGTACCCAGTGGAGTACTGTGTGTATAGTGCCGTGTAGTACCGAGTGGAGTACAGTGCCTGTACTGCCGTGTAGTACTGAGTGGAGTACAGTGCCTGTACTGCCGTGTAGTCCCGAGTGGAGTACAGTGCCTGTACTGCCGTGTAGTAGTGAGTGGAGTACTGTGCCTGTACTGCCGTGTAGTACTGAGTGGAGTACTGTGTGTATAGTGCCGTGTAGTACCGAGTGGGGTACAGTACCTGTACTGCCGTGTAGTACCCAGTGGAGTACTGTGTGTATAGTGCCGTGTAGTACCGAGTGGAGTACAGTGCCTCTACTGCCGTGTAGTACTGAGTGGAGTACAGTGCCTGTACTGCCGTGTAGTCCCGAGTGGAGTACAGTGCCTGTACTGCCGTGTAGTAGTGAGTGGAGTACTGTGCCTGTACTGCCGTGTAGTACTGAGTGGAGTACTGTGTGTATAGTGCCGTGTAGTAGTGAGTGGGGTACAGTGCCTGTACTGCCGTGTAGTCCCGAGTGGAGTACAGTGCCTGTACTGCCGTGTAGTAGTGAGTGGAGTACAGTGCCTGTACTGCCGTGTAGTACTGAGTGTGGTACAGTGCCTGTACTGCCGTGTAGTCCCGAGTGGAGTACAGTGCCTGTACTGCCGTGTAGTACTGAGTGGAGTACTGTATGTATAGTGCCGTGTAGTACCGAGTGGAGTACAGTGCTTGTACTGCCGTCTAGTACTGAGTGGAGTACAGTGCCTGTACTGCCGTGTAGTCCCGAGTGGAGTACAATGCCTGTACTGCCGTGTAGTACTGAGTGGAGTACTGTGTGTATAGTGCCGTGTAGTACCGAGTGGCGTACTGTGCCTGTACTGCCGTGTAGTACTGAGTGGAGTACAGTGCCTGTACTGCCGTGTAGTCCCGAGTGCAGTACAGTGCTTGTTCTGCCGTGTAGTACTGATTGGAGTACATTTCCTGTACTGCCGTGTAGTACCGAGTGGAGTACAATGCTTGTACTGCCGTGTAGTACTGAGTGAAGTACAATGCCTGTACTGCCGTGTAGTGCCGAGTGAAGTACTGTGTGTATAGTGCAGTGTAGTACTGAGTGGAGTACAGTGCATGTACTGCCGTGTAGTAGCGTGTGGAGTACAGTGCCTGTACTGCCGTGTAGTCCCGTGTGGAGTACTGTGTGCATACTGCCGTGTAGTACTGAGTGGAGTACAGTGCCTGTACTGCCGTGTAGTACCGAGTGGAGTACAGTGCATGTACTGCCGTGTAGTCCCGAGTGGAGTACTGTGTGTATAGTGCAGTGTACTACTGAGTGGAGTACTGTGTGTATAGTGCAGTGTAGTACTGAGTGGAGTACAGTGCCTGTACTGCCGTGTAGTACCGAGTGGGGGACAGTGTGTATACTGCCGTGTACTACTGAGTGGAGTACAGTGTGTATAGTGCCGTGTTGTACCGAGTAGGGGACTGTGTGCATACTGCCGTGGAGTACAGAGTGGAGTACAGTGCCTGTACTGCCATGTAGTCCCGATTGGAGTACTGTGTGTATACTGCCGTGTAGTACCGAGTGGAGTACGGTGCCTGTACTGCCGTGTAGTACCGAGTGGTGTACTGTGTGCATAGTACCGTGTAGTACCGAGTGGAGTACTGTGTGCATACTGCCGTGTGGTACTGAGTGGAATACAGTGCCTGTACTGCCGTGTAGTACCGAGTGGAGTACTGTGTGTATAGTGCCGTGTAGTACCGAGTGGAGTACAGTGCATGTACTGCCGTGTATTACCGAGTGGAGTACTGTGTGTATAGTGCCGTGTAGTACCGAGTGGAGTACAGTGCCTGTATTGCCGTGTAGTACCCAGTGGTGTACTGTGTGTATAGTGCCGTGTAGTACCGAGTGGAGTTCTGTGTGCATACTGCCGTGTAGTACTGAGTGGAGTACAGTACCTGTACTGCCGTGTAGTACCGAGTGGGGGACTGTGTGTATACTGCCGTGTAGTACTGAGTGGAGTACAGTGCCTGTACTGCCGTGTAGTCTCGAGTGGAGTACTGTGTGCATACTGCCGTGTAGTACTGATTGGAGTACAGTCCCTGTACTGCGGAGTATTCCCGAGTGGAGTACAGTATGTATAGTGCAGTGTACTACTGAGTGGAGTACTGTGTGTATAGTGCAGTGTAGTACTGAGTGGAGTACAGTGCCTGTACTGCCGTGTAGTACTGACTGGAGTAGTGTGTGTATAGTGCCGTGTAGTACCGAGTGGAGTACCGTGCGTGTACTGCCGTGTAGTACCGAGTGGAGTACAGTGCCTGTACTGCCGTGTAGTACCGAGTGGAGTACAGTGTGTATAGTGCCGTCTAGTACCGAGTGGAGTACAGTGTGTATACTGCCGTGTAGTACTGAGTGGAGTACAGTGCCTGTACTGCCGTGTAGTACCGAGTGGAGTACAGTGTGTATAGTGCCGTGTAGTACCGAGTGGAGTACAGTGCCTGTACTGCCGTGTAGTACTGAGTGGAGTACATTGCCTGTACTGCCGTGTAGTACCGAGTGGGTGAATGTGTGCATACTGCCGTGTAGTAGTGAGTATAGTACAGTGCCTGTACTGCCGTGTAGTACCGAGTGGAGTACTGTGTGCATACTGCCGTGTAGTACTGAGTGGAGTACAGTACCTGTACTGCCGTGTAGTACCGAGTGGGGGACTAAGTGTATACTGCCGTGTAGTACTGAGTGGAGTACTGTGTGTATAGTGCAGTGTAGTGCTGAGTGGAGTACAGTACCTGTACTGCCGTGTAGTACTGAGTATAGTACATTGCCTGTACTGCCTTGTAGTACTGAGTGGAGTACAGTGTGTTTAGTGCCTTGTAGTACCGAGTGGGTGAATGTGTGCATACTGCCGTGTAGTACTGAGTGGAGTACAGTGCCTGTACTGCCATGTAGTCCCGAGTGGAGTACTGTGTGTATAGTGCCGTGTAGTACCGAGTGGGGTACAGTGCCTGTACTGCCGTGTAGTACTGAGTGGAGTACACTGCCTGTACTGCCGTGGAGTCCCGAGTGGAGTACAGTGCCTGTACTGCCGTGTAGTACTGAGTGGAGTACTGTCTGTATAGTGCCGTGTAGTACCGAGTGGAGTACAGCGCCTGTACTGGCGTGTAGTACTGAGTTGAGTACAGTGCCTGTACTGCCGTGTAGTACTGAGTGGAGTACATTGCCTGTACTGCCGTGTAGTACTGATTGGAGTACAGTGCCTGTACTGCCGTGTAGTACTGAGTGGAGTACAGTGCCTGTACTGCCGTGTAGTACTGAGTGGAGTACAGTGCCTGTACTGCCGTGTAGTGCTGAGTGGACTACAGTGCCTGTACTGCCGTGTAGTCCCGAATGGAGTACTGTGTGTATAGTGCCGTGTAGTACCGAGTGGAGTACAGTGCCTGTACTGCCGTGTAGTACTGAGTGGAGTACAGTGCCTAAACTGCCGTGTAGTCCGGAGTGGAGTACAGTGCCTGTACTGCCGTGTAGTCCCGAGTGGAGTACTGTGTATAGTGCCGTGTAGTACCGAGTGGAGTACATTGCCTGTACTGCCGTGTAGTACTAAGTGGAGTACAGTGCCTGTACTGCCGTGTAGTCCCGAGTGGAGTACTGTGTGTATAGTGCAGAGTAGTACTGAGTGGTGTACAGTACCTGTACTGCCGTGTCGTACTGAGTGGAGTACAGTGCCTCTACTGCCGTGTAGTACTGGGTGGAGTACAGTGCCTGTTCTGCCGTATAGTACCGAGTGGGGGACTGTGTGTAAACTGCCGTGTAGTACTGAGTGGAGTACAGTGCCTGTACTGCCGTGTAGTACCGAGTGGAATACTGTTTGTATAGTGCCGTGTAGTACCGAGTGGAGTACTGTGTGCATAATGCCGTGTAGTACTGAGTGGAGTACAGTGCCTGTACTGCCGTGTAGTACCGAGTGGAGTACTCTGTGTATAGTGCCGTGTAGTACCGAGTGGAGTACGGTGCATGTACTGCCGTGTAGTACCGAGTGGAGTACTGTGTGTATAGTGCGGTGTAGTACCATGTGGAGTACAGTGCATGTACTGCCGTGTAGTACCGAGTGGAGTACTGTGTGTATAGTGCCGTGTAGTACCGAGTGGAGTACAGTGCCTGTACTGCCGTGTAGTACTGAGTGGAGTACAGTGCCTGTATTGCCGTGTAGCAAAGAGTGGAGTACTGTGTGTACAGTGCCGTGTAGTACCGAGTGGAGTACTGTGTGCATACTGCCGTGTAGTACTGAGTGGAGTACAGTACCTGTACTGCCGTGTAGTACCGAGTGGAGTACTGTGTGTATAGTGCCGTGTAGTACCGAGTGGAGTACAGTGCCTGCACTGCAGTGTAGGACTGAGAAGAGTACAGTTCCTGTACTGCCCTGTAGTACAGAGTGGAGTACTGTGTGTATAGTGCCGTGTAGTACCGAGTGGAGTACAGTGCCTGTACTGCCGTGTAGTACCGAGTGGTGTACAGTGTGTATAGTGCCGTGTAGTACCGAGTGGAGTACAGTGCCTGTACTGCCGTGTAGTACTGAGTGGAGTACAGTGCCTGTACTGCCGTGTAGTCCCGAGTGGAGTACAGTGCCTGTACTGCCGTGTAGTTCTGATTGGAGTACAGTGCCTGTACTGCCGTGTAGTAGCGAGTGGAGTACAGTGCTTATACTGCCGTGTAGTACTGAGTGGGGTACAGTGCCTGTACTGCCGTGTAGTGCCGAGTGGAATACTGTGTGTATAGTGCAGTGTAGTACTGAGTGGAGTACAGTGCATGTACTGCCGTGTAGTCCCGAGTGGAGTACTGTGTGTATAGTGCAGTGTAGTGCTGAGTGGAGTACAGTGCCTGTACTGCCGTGTAGTACCGAGTGGAGTACAGTGCCTGTACTGCCGTGTAGTCCCGAGTGGAGTACTGTGTGCATAATGCCGTGTAGTTCTGAGTGGAGTACAGTGCCTGTACTGCCGTGTAGTACCGAGTGGAGTACTGTGTGTATAGTGCCGTGTAGTACCGAGTGGATTACAGTGCCTGTACTGCGTGTAGTACCGAGTGGAGTACAGTGTGAATAGTGCCGTGTAGTACCGAGTGGAGTACAGTGCCTGTACTGCCGTGTAGTACCGAGTGGAGTACAGTGTGTATAGTGCCGTCTAGTACCGAGTGGAGTACAGTGTGTATAGTGCCGTGTAGTACTGAGTGGAGTACAGTGCCTGTATTGCCGTGTAGTACCGAGTGGAGTACAGTGTGTATAGTGCCGAGTAGTACCGAGTGGAGTACAGTGCCTGTACTGCCGTGTAGTACTGAGTGGAGTACATTGCCTGTACTGCCGTGTAGTACCGAGTGGGGGAATGTGTGTATACTGCCGTGTAGTACTGAGTATAGTACAGTGCCTGTACTGCCGTGTAGTACCGAGTGGAGTACTGTGTGCATACTGCCGTGTAGTACTGAGTGGAGTACAGTACCTGTACTGCCGTGTAGTACCGAGTGGGGGACTAAGTGTATACTGCCGTGTAGTACTGAGTGGAGTACAGTGCCTGTACTGTCGTGTAGTACCGAGTGGGGGACTGTGTGTATACTGCCGTGTAGTACTGAGTGGAGTACAGTGCCTGTACTGCCGTGTAGAACCGAGTGGGGGACTGTGTGTATACTGCCGTGTAGTACTGAGTGGAGTACTGTGTGTATAGTGCAGGGTAGTGCTGAGTGGAGTACAGTGCCTGTACTGCCGTGTAGTACTGAGTGGAGTACTGTGTGTATAGTGCAGTGTAGTGCTGAGTGGAGTACAGTACCTGTACTGCCGTATAGTATTGTGTATAGTACAGTGCCTGTACTGCCGTGTAGTACCGAGTGGGGGACTGTGTGTATACTACCGTGTAGTACTGAGTGGAGTACAGTGCCTGTACTGCCGTGTAGTCCCGAATGGAGTACTGTGTGTATAGTGCAGTGTAGTACCGAGTGGAGTACAGTGCCTGTACTGCCGTGTAGTACTGAGTGGAGTACAGTGTGTTTAGTGCCGTGTAGTACCGAGTGGGGGACTGTGTGCATACTGCCGTGTAGTACTGAGTGGAGTACAGTGCCTGTACTGCCATGTAGTCCCGAGTGGAGTACTGTGTGTATACTGCCGTGTAGTACCGAGTGGAGTACAGTGCCTGTACTGCCGTGTAGTACCGAGTGGAGTACTGTGTGTATAGTGAAGTGTAGTACCGAGTGGAGTACTGTGTGCATACTGCCGTGTAGTACTGAGTGGAGTACAGTGCCTGTACTGCCGTGTAGTACCGAGTGGAGGACTGTGTGTATAGTGCCGTGTAGTACCGAGTGGAGTACAATGCATGTACTGTCGTGTATTACCGAGTGGAGTACTGTGTGTATAGTGCGGTGTAGTACCGAGTGGAGTAGAGTGCATGTACTGCCGTGTAGTACCGAGTGGAGTACTGTGTGTATAGTGCCGTGTAGTACCGAGTGGAGTAGAGTGCCTGTATTGCCGTGTAGTACCGAGTGGAGTACTGTGTGTATAGTGCCGTGTAGTACCGAGTGGAGTACTGTGTGCATGCTGCCGTGTAGTACTGAGTGGAGTACAGTACCTGTACTGCCGTGTAGTTCCGAGTGGAGTACTGTGTGTATAGTGCCGTGTAGTACCGAGTGGAGTACAGTGCCTGTACTGCCGTGTAGTACTGCTTGGAGTACAGTGCCTGTACTGCCGTGTAGTACCGAGTGGAGTACTGTGTGTATAGTGCCGTGTAGTACCGAGTGGAGTACTGTGTGCATACTGCCGTGTAGTACCGAGTGGAGTACAATGCCTGTACTGCCGTGTAGTACTGAGTGGAGTACAGTGCCTGTACTGCCGTGTAGTCCCGAGTGGAGTGCTGTGTGCATACTGCCGTGTAGTACTGAGTGGAGTACAGTCCCTGTACTGCCGAGTAGTCCCGAGTGGAGTAATATGTGCATAGTGCAGTGTAGTACTGAGTGGAGTACTGTGTCTATAGTGCAGTGTAGTACTGAGTGGAGTACAGTGCCTGTACTGCCATGTAGTACCGAGTGGGGGTTTGTGTGCATACTGCCGTGTAGTACTGAGTGGAGTACAGTGTGTATAGTGCAGTGTAGTACTGAGTGGATTACAGTGCTTGTACTGCCGTGTAGTACCGAGTGGGGGTTTGTGAGCATACTGCCGTGTAGTACTGAGTGGAGTACTGTGTGTATACTGCTGTGTAGTACTGAGTGGAGTACAGTGTGTATAGTGCCGTGTAGTACCGAGTGGGGGATTGTGTGCATACTGCCGTGTAGTACTGAGTGGAGTACAGTGCCTGTACTGCCGTGTAGTACCGAGTGGAGTACTGTGTGTATAGTGCCCTGTAGTACCGAGTGGAGTACAGTGCATGTACTGCCGTGTATTACCGAGTGGAGTACTGTGTGTATAGTGCGGTGTAATACCGAGTGGAATACAGTGCATGTACTGCCGTGTAGTACCGAGTGGAGTACTGAGTGTATAGTGAAGTGTAGTACCGAGTGGAGTACAGTGCCTGTATTGCCGTGTAGTACCCAGTGGTGTACTGTGTGTATAGTGCCGTGTAGTACCGAGTGGAGTACTGAGTGCGTACTGCCGCGTAGTACTGAGTGGAGTACAGTACCTGTACTGCCGTGTAGTACCGAGTGGAGTACTGTGTGTATAGTGCCGTGTAGTACCGAGTGGATTACAGTGCCTGTACTGCCGTGTAGTACTGAGTGGAGTACAGTGCCTGTACTGCCGTGTAGTCCCGAGTGGAGTACAGTGCATGTACTGCCGTATAGTAGTGAGTGGAGTACTGTGCCTGTAATGCCGTGTAGTACTGAGTGGAGTACTGTATGTATAGTGCCATGTAGTACCGGGTGGAGTACATTGGGTGTACTGCCGTGTAGTACTGAGTGGGGTACAGTGCCTGTACTGCCGTGTAGTACTGAGTGGAGTACACTGCCTGTACTGCCGTGGAGTGCCGTGTGGAGTACAGTGCTGTACTGCCGTGTAGTACTGATTGGAGTACTGTCTGTATAGTGCCGTGTAGTACCGAGTGGAGTACAGTGCCTGTACTGGCGTGTAGTACTGAGTGGAGTACAGTGCCTGTACTGCCGTGTAGTACTGAGTGGAGTACTGTGCCTGTACTGCCGTGTAGTACTGATTGGAGTACAGTGCCTGTACTGCCGTGTAGTACTGAGTGGAGTAGAGTGCCTGTACTGCCGTGTAGTACTGAGTGGATTACAGTGCCTGTACTGCCGTGTAGTACTGAGTGGAGTACAGTGCCTGTACTGCCGTGTAGTCCCGAGTGGAGTGCTGTGTGTATAGTGCCGTGTAGTACCGAGTGGAGTACAGCGCCTGTACTGCGGTGTAGTACTGAGTGGAGTACAGTGCCTGTACTGCCGTGTAGTACTAAGTGGAGTACAGTGACTGTACTGCCGCGTAGTCCCGAGTGGAGTACAGTGACTGTACTGCCGTGTAGTACTGAGTGGAGTACAGTGCATGTACTGCCGTGTAGTACCGAGTGGAGAACTGTGTGCATACTGCCGTGGAGTACCGAGTGGAGTACAGTGCCTGTACTGCCGTGTAGTACCGATTGGAGTACAGTGCCTGTACTGCCGTGTAGTACCGAGTGGAGTACTGTGTGCATACTGCCGTGTAGTACTGAGTGGAGTACAGTACCTGTACTGCCGTGTAGTACCCAGTGGAGTACTGTGTGTATAGTGCCTTGTAGTACCGAGTGGAGTACAGTGCCTGTACTGCCGTGTAGTCCCGAGTGGAGTACAGTGCATGTACTGCCGTGTAGTACCGAATGGTGTACTGTGTGTATAGTGCCGTGTAGTACCGAAAGGAGTACAGTGCCTGTACTGCCGTGTAGTACTGAGTGGAGTACAGTGCCTGTACTGCCGTGTAGTACTGAGTGGAGTACATTTTGTATAGTGCCGTGTAGTACCGAGTGGAGTACAGTGCCTGTACTGCCGTGTAGTCCCGAGTGGAGTACAGTGCATGTACTGCCGTGTAGTACCGAGTGGAGTACTGTGTGCATACTGCCGTGGAGTACCGAGTGGAGTACAGTGCCTGTACTGCCGTGTAGTACCGATTGGAGTACAGTGCCTGTACTGCCGTGTAGTACCGAGTGGAGTACTGTGTGCATACTGCCGTGTAGTACTGAGTGGAGTACAGTACCTGTACTGCCGTGTAGTACCCAGTGGAGTACTGTGTGTATAGTGCCTTGTAGTACCGAGTGGAGTACAGTGCCTGTACTGCCGTGTAGTACTGAGTGGAGTACAGTGCCTGTACTGCCGTGTAGTCCCGAGTGGAGTACAGTGCCTGTACTGCCGTGTAGTACTGAGTGGAGTACTGTATGTATAGTGCCGTGTAGTACCGAGTGGAGTACAGTGCTTGTACTGCCGTCTAGTACTGAGTGGAGTACAGTGCCTGTACTGCCGTGTAGTCCCGAGTGGAGTACAATGCCTGTACTGCCGTGTAGTACTGAGTGGAGTACTGTGTGTATAGTGCCGTGTAGTACCGAGTGGAGTACTGTGCCTGTACTGCCGTGTAGTACTGAGTGGAGTACAGTGCCTGTACTGCCGTGTAGTCCCGAGTGGAGTACAGTGCTTGTTCTGCCGTGTAGTACTGATTGGAGTACAGTGCCTGTACTGCCGTGTAGTACCGAGTGGAGTACAGTGCTTGTACTGCCGTGTAGTACTGAGTGAAGTACAATGCCTGTACTGCCGTGTAGTGCCGAGTGGAGTACTGTGTGTATAGTGCAGTGTAGTACTGAGTGGAGTACAGTTCATGTACTGCCGTGTAGTAGCGTGTGGAGTACAGTGCCTGTACTGCCGTGTAGTCCCGTGTGGAGTACTGTGTGCATACTGCCGTGTAGTACTGAGTGGAGTACAGTGCCTGTACTGCCGTGTAGTACCGAGTGGAGTACAGTGCCTGTACTGCCGTGTAGTCCCGAGTGGAGTACAGTGCATGTACTGCCGTGTAGTAGTGAGTGGAGTACTGTGCCTGTAATGCCGTGTAGTACTGACTGGAGTACTGTGTGTATAGTGCCGTGTAGTACCGGGTGAAGTACATTGGGTGTACTGCCGTGTAGTACGGAGTGGGGTACAGTGCCTGTACTGCCGTGTAGTACTGAGTGGAGTACACTGCCTGTACTGCCGTGGAGTCCCGAGTGGAGTACAGTGCCTGTACTGCCGTGTAGTACTGAGTGGAGTACTGTCTGTATAGTGCCGTGTAGTACCGAGTGGAGTACAGTGCCTGTATTGGCGTGTAGTACTGAGTGGAGTACAGTGCCTGTACTGCCGTGTAGTACTGAGTGGAGTACATTGCCTGTACTGCCGTGTAGTACTGATTGGAGTACAGTGCCTGTACTGCCGTGTAGTACTGAGTGGAGTACAGTGCCTGTACTGCCGTGTAGTACTGAGTGGAGTACAGTGCCTGTACTGCCGTGTAGTACTGAGTGGAGTACAGTGCCTGTACTGCCGTGTAGTCCCGAGTGGATTACTGTGTGTATAGTGCCGTGTAGTACCGAGTGGAGTACAGTACCTGTACTGCGGTGTAGTACTGAGTGGAGTACAGGGCCTGTACTGCCATGTACTACTGAGTGGAGTACAGTGCCTGTACTGCCGTGTAGTCCCGAGTGGAGTACAGTGCCTGTACTGCCGTGTAGTACTGAGTGGAGTACAGTGCCTTTACTGCCGTGTAGTCCCGAATGGAGTACTGTGTGTATAGTGCCGTGTAGTACCGAAAGGAGTACAGTGCCTGTACTGCCGTGTAGTACTGAGTGGAGTACTGTGTGTATAGTGCCGTGTAGTACCGATTGGAGTACAGTGCCTGTACTGCCGTGTAGTGCTGAGTGGACTACAGTGCCTGTACTGCCGTGTAGTCCCGAATGGAGTACTGTGTGTGTAGTGCCGTGTAGTACCGAGTGGAGTACAGTGCCTGTACTGCCGTGTAGTACTCAGTGGAGTACAGTGCCTAAACTGCCGTGTAGTCCGGAGTGGAGTACAGTGCCTGTACTGCCGTGTAGACCCGAGTGGAGTACTGTGTGTATAGTGCCGTGTACTACCGAGTGGAGTACATTGCCTGTACTGCCGTGTAGTACTAAGTTGAGTACAGTGCCTGTACTGCCGTGTAGTCCCGAGTGGAGTACTGTGTGTATAGTGCAGAGTAGTACTGAGTGGTGTACAGTACCTGTACTGCCGTGTAGTACTGAGTGGAGTACAGTGCCTCTACTGCCGTGTAGTACTGGGTGGAGTACAGTGCCTGTTCTGCCGTATAGTACCGAGTGGGGGACTGTGTGTAAACTGCCGTGTAGTACCGTGTGGAGTACAGTGTGCATAATGCCGTGTAGTACTGAGTGGAGTACAGTGCCTGTACTGCCGTGTAGTACCGAGTGGAGTACTCTGTGTATAGTGCCGTGTAGTACCGAGTGGAGTACGGTGCATGTACTGCCGTGTAGTACCGAGTGGAGTACTGTGTGTATAGTGCGGTGTAGTACCGTGTGGAGTACAGTGCATGTACTGCCGTGTAGTACCGAGTGGAGTACTGTGTGTATAGTGCCGTGTAGTACCGAGTGGAGTACAGTGCCTGTATTGCCGTGTAGCAAAGAGTGGAGTACTGTGTGTACAGTGCCGTGTAGTACCGAGTGGAGTACTGTGTGCATACTGCCGTGTAGTAATGAGTGGAGTACAGTTCCTATACTGCCGTGTAGTACCGAGTGGAGTACTGTGTGTATAGTGCCGTGTAGTACCGAGTGGAGTACAGTGCCTGCACTGCCGTGTAGGACTGAGTAGAGTACAGTGCCTGTACTGCCCTGTAGTACTGAGTGGAGTGCTGTGTGTATAGTGCCGTGTAGTACCGAGTGGAGTACAGTGCCTGTACTGCCGTGTAGTACCGAGTGGAGTACTGTGTGTATAGTGCCGTGTAGTACCGAGTGGAGTACAGTGCCTGTACTGCCGTGTAGTACTGAGTGGAGTACAGTGCCTGTACTGCCGTGTAGTCCCGAGTGGAGTACAGTGCCTGTACTGCCGTGTAGTTCTGATTGGAGTACAGTGCCTGTACTGCCGTGTAGTAGTGTGTGAAGTACAGTGGTTATACTGCCGTGTAGTACTGAGTGGGGTACAGTGCCTGTACTGCCGTGTAGTGCCGAGTTGAATACTGTGTGTATAGTGCAGTGTAGTACTGAGTGGAGTACAGTGCATGTACTGCCGTGTAGTCCCGAGTGGAGTACTGTGTGTATAGTGCAGTGTAGTGCTGAGTGGAGTACAGTGCCTGTACTGCCGTGTAGTACCGAGTGGAGTACAGTGCCTGTACTGCCGTGTAGTCCCGAGTGGAGTACTGTGTGCATAATGCCGTGTAGTACTGAATGGAGTACAGTGCCTGTACTGCTGTGTAGTACCGAGTGGAGTACTGTGTGTATAGTGCCGTGTAGTACCGAGTGGATTACAGTGCCTGTACTGCGTGTAGTACCGAGTGGAGTACAGTGTGAATAGTGCCGTGTAGTACCGAGTGGAGTACAGTGCCTGTACTGCCGTGTAGTACCGAGTGGAGTACAGTGTGTATAGTGCCGTCTAGTACCGAGTGGAGTACAGTGTGTATAGTGCCGTGTAGTACTGAGTGGAGTACAGTTCCTGTACTGCCGGGTAGTACCGAGTGGAGTACAGTGTGTATAGTGCCGAGTAGTACCGAGTGGAGTACAGTGCCTGTACTGCCGTGTAGTACTGAGTGGAGTACATTGCCTGTACTGCCGTGTAGTACCGAGTGGGGGAATGTGTGTATACTGCCGTGTAGTACTGAGTATAGTACAGTGCCTGTACTGCCGTGTAGTACCGAGTGGAGTACTGTGTGCATACTGCCGTGTAGTACTGAGTGGAGTACAGTACCTGTACTGCCGTGTAGTACCGAGTGGGGGACTAAGTGTATACTGCCGTGTAGTACTGAGTGGAGTACAGTGCCTGTACTGTCGTGTAGTACCGAGTGGGGGACTGTGTGTATACTGCCGTGTAGTACTGAGTGGAGTACAGTGCCTGTACTGCCGTGTAGAACCGAGTGGGGGACTGTGTGTATACTGCCGTGTAGTACTGAGTGGAGTACTGTGTGCATACTGCCGTGTAGTACTGAGTGGAGTACAGTACCCGTACTGCCGTGTAGTACCGAGTGGGGGACTAAGTGTATACTGCCGTGTAGTACTGAGTGGAGTACAGTGCCTGTACTGTCGTGTAGTGCTGAGTGGAGTACAGTACCTGTACTGCCGTGTAGTATTGAGTATAGTACAGTGCCTGTACTGCCGTGTAGTACCGAGTGGGGGACTGTGTGTATACTACCGTGTAGTACTGAGTGGAGTACAGTGCCTGTACTGCCGTGTAGTCCCGAATGGAGTACTGTGTGTATAGTGCAGTGTAGTACCGTGTCCAGTACAGTGCCTGTACTGCCGTGTAGTACCGAGTGGAGTACTGTGTGTATAGTGCCGTGTAGTACCGAGTGGAGTATTGTGTGCATACTGCCGTGTAGTACTGAGTGGAGCACAGTTCCTGTACTGCCGTGTAGTACCGAGTGGAGGACTGTGTGTATAGTGCCGTGTAGTACCGAGTGGAGTACAATGCATGTACTGTCGTGTATTACCGAGTGGAGTACTGGGTGTATAGTGCGGTGTAGTACCGAGTGGAGTAGAGTGCATGTACTGCCGTGTAGTACCGAGTGGAGTACTGTGTGTATAGTGCCGTGTAGTACCGAGTGGAGTACAGTGCCTGTATTGCCGTGTAGTACCGAGTGGAGTAGTGTGTGTATAGTGCCGTGTAGTACCGAATGGAGTACTGTGTGCATGCTGCCGTGTAGTACTGAGTGGAGTACAGTACCTGTACTGCCGTGTAGTACCGAGTGGAGTACTGTGTGTATAGTACCGTGTAGTACCGAGTGGAGTACAGTTCCTGTACTGCCGTGTAGTACTGCTTGGAGTACAGTGCCTGTACTGCCGTGTAGTACATGGTGAAGTACTGTGTGTATAGTGCCGTGTAGTACCGAGTGGAGTACTGTGTGCATACTGCCGTGTAGTACCGATTTGGGTACAGTGCCTCTACTGCCGTGTAGTACCGAGTGGAGTACAGTGCGTATAGTGCCGTCTAGTACCGAGTGGTATACAGTGTGTATATTGCCGTGTAGTACTGAGTGGAGTGCAGTGCCTGTACTGCCGTGTAGTACCGAGTGGAGTACAGTGCCTGTACTGCCGTGTAGTACCGAGTGGAGCACAGTGTGTATAGTGCCGTGTAGTACTGAGTGGAGTACAGTGCCTGTACAGCCGTGTAGCACTGAGTGAGGTACAGTGCCTGTACTGCCGTGTAGTACCGAGTGGGTGACTGTGTGTATACTGCCGTGTAGTACTGAGTATAGTACATTGCCTGTACTGCCGTGTAGTACCGAGTGGAGTACTGTGTGCATACTGCCGTGTAGTACTGAGTGAGTACAGTACCTGTACTGCCGTGTAGTACCGAGTGGGGGACTCTATGTATACTGCCTTGTAGTACTGAGTGGAGTACAGTGCCTGTGCTGCCGTGTAGTACCGAGTGGGGGACTGTGTGTATTCTGCCGTGTACTACTGAGTGGAGTACAGTGCCTGTACTGCCGTGTAGTACAGAGTGGGGGACTGTGTGTATACTGCCGTGTAGTACTGAGTGGAGTACAGTGTGTATAGTGCAGTGTAGTGCTGAGTCGAGTACAGTGCCTGTACTGCCGTGTAGTACCGAGTGGATTACTGTGTGTATAGTGCAGTGTAGTGCTGAGTGGAGTACAGTACCTGTACTGCCGTGTAGTACTGAGTATAGTACAGTGCCTGTACTGCCGTGTAGTACCGATTGGAGTACAGTGCCTGTACTGCCGTGTAGTACCGAGTGGAGTACTGTGTGCATACTGCCGTGTAGTACTGAGTGGAGTACAGTACCTGTACTGCCGTGTAGTACCCAGTGGAGTACTGTGTGTATAGTGCCGTGTAGTACCGAGTGGAGTACAGTGCCTGTACTGCCGTGTAGTACTGAGTGGAGTACAGTGCCTGTACTGCCGTGTAGTCCCGAGTGGAGTACAGTGCCTGTACTGCCGTGTAGTAGTGAGTGGAGTACTGTGCCTGTACTGCCGTGTAGTACTGAGTGGAGTACTGTGTGTATAGTGCCGTGTAGTACCGAGTGGAGTACAGTGCCTGTACTGCCGTGTAGTACCGAGTGGGGGACTGTGTGTATACTGCCGTGTAGTACTGAGTGGTGTACAGTACCTGTACTGCCGTGTAGTACTGAGTGAAGTACAGTGCCTCTACTGCCGTGTAGTACTGGGTGGAGTACAGTGCCTGTTCTGCCGTATAGTACCGAGTGGGGGACTGTGTGTAAACTGCCGTGTAGTACCGAGTGGAGTACAGTGCTTGTACTGCCGTGTAGTACCGAGTGAAATACTGTGTGTATAGTGCCGTGTAGTACCGAGTGGAGTACTGTGTGCATAATGCCGTGTAGTACTGAGTGGAGTACAGTGCCTGTACTGCCGTGTAGTACCGAGTGGAGTACTCTGTGTATAGTGCCGTGTAGTACCGAGTGGAGTACGGTGCATGTACTGCCGTGTAGTACCGAGTGGAGTACTGTGTGTATAGTGCGGTGTAGTACCATGTGGAGTACAGTGCATGTACTGCCGTGTAGTACCGAGTGGAGTACTGTGTGTATAGTGCCGTGTAGTACCGAGTGGAGTACAGTGCCTGTACTGCCGTGTAGTACTGAGTGGAGTACAGTGCCTGTATTGCCGTGTAGCAAAGAGTGGAGTACTGTTTGTACAGTGCCGTGTAGTACCGAGTGGAGTACTGTGTGCATACTGCCGTGTAGTACTGAGTGGAGTACAGTACCTGTACTGCCGTGTAGTACCGAGTGGAGTACTGTGTGTATAGTGCCGTGTAGTACCGAGTGGAGTACAGTGCCTGCACTGCCGTGTAGGACAGAGTAGAGTACAGTGCCTGTACTGCCCTGTAGTACTGAGTGGAGTACTGTGTGTATAGTGCCGTGTAGTACCGAGTGGAGTACAGTGCCTGTACTGCCGTGTAGTACCGAGTGGAGTACAGTGTGTATAGTGCCGTGTAGTACCGAGTGGAGTACAGTGCCTGTACTGCCGTGTAGTACTGAGTGGAGTACAGTGCCTGTACTGCCGTGTAGTCCCGAGTGGAGTACAGTGCCTGTACTGCCGTGTAGTTCTGATTGGAGTACAGTGCCTGTACTGCCGTGTAGTAGAGAGTGGAGTACAGTGCTTATACTGCCGTGTAGTACTGAGTGGGGTACAGTGCCTGTACTTCCGTGTAGTGCCGAGTGGAATACTGTGTGTATAGTGCAGTGTAGTACTGAGTGGAGTACAGCGCATGTACTGCCGTGTAGTCCCGAGTGGAGTACTGTTTGTATAGTGCAGTGTAGTGCTGAGTGGAGTACAGTGCCTGTACTGCCGTGTAGTACCGAGTGGAGTACAGTGCCTGTACTGCCGTGTAGTCCCGAGTGGAGTACTGTGTGCATAATGCCGTGTAGTACTGAGTGGAGTACAGTGCCTGTACTGCCGTGTAGTACTGAGTGGAGTACAGTGCCTGTACTGCCGTGTAGTCCCGAGTGGAGTACAGTGCATGTACTGCCGTATAGTAGTGAGTGGAGTACTGTGCCTGTAATGCCGTGTAGTACTGAGTGGATTACTGTGTGTATAGTGCCATGTAGTACCGGGTGGAGTACATTGGGTGTACTGCTGTGTAGTACTGAGTGGGGTACAGTGCCTGTACTGCCGTGTAGTACTGAGTGGAGTACACTGCCGGTACTGCCGTGGAGTCCCGAGTGGAGTACAGTGCTGTACTGCCGTGTAGTACTGAGTGGAGTACTGTCTGTATAGTGCCGTGTAGTACCGAGTGGAGTACAGTGCCTGTACTGGCGTGTAGTACTGAGTGGAGTACAGTGCCTGTACTGCCGTGTAGTACTGAGTGGAGTACTGTGCCTGTACTGCCGTGTAGTACTGACTGGAGTACAGTGCCTGTACTGCCGTGTAGTACTGAGTGGAGTACACTGCCTGTACTGCCGTGTAGTACTGAGTGGAGTACAGTGCCTGTACTGCCGTGTAGTACTGAGTGGAGTACAGTGCCTGTACTGCCGTGTAGTCCCGAGTGGAGTACTGTGTGTATAGTGCCGTGTAGTACCGAGTGGAGTACAGTGCCTGTACTGCGGTGTAGTACTGAGTGGAGTACAGTGCCTGTACTGCCGTGTAGTACTAAGTGGAGTACAGTGACTGTACTGCCGCGTAGTCCCGAGTGGAGTACAGTGCCTGTACTGCCGTGTAGTACTGAGTGGAGTACAGTGCCTGTACTGCAGTGTAGTCCCGAATGGAGTACTGTGTGTATAGTGCCGTGTAGTACCGAAAGGAGTACAGTGCCTGTACTGCCGTGTAGTACTGAGTGGAGTACTGTGTGTATAGTGCCGTGTAGTACCGAGTGGAGTACAGTGCCTGTACTGCCGTGTAGTACTGAGTGGAGTACAGTGCCTGTACTGCCGTGTAGTACTGAGTGGAGTACTTTTTGTATAGTGCCGTGAAGTACCGAGTGGAGTACAGTGCCTGTACTGCCGTGTAGTCCCGAGTGGAGTACAGTGCATGTACTGCCGTGTAGTACCGAGTGGAGTACTGTGTGCATACTGCCGTGGAGTACCGAGTGGAGTACATTGCCTGTACTGCCGTGTAGTAAGGATTGGAGTACAGTGCCTGTACTGCCGTGTAGTACCGAGTGGAGTACTCTGTGCATACTGCCGTGTAGTACTGAGTGGAGTACAGTACCTGTACTGCCGTGTAGTACCCAGTGGAGTACTGTGTGTATAGTGCCGTGTAGTACCGAGTGGAGTACAGTGCCTGTACTGCCGTGTAGTACTGAGTGGAGTACAGTGCCTGTACTGCCGTGTAGTCCCGAGTGGAGTACAGTGCCTGTACTGCCGTGTAGTAGTGAGTGGAGTACTGTGCCTGTACTGCCGTGTAGTACTGAGTGGAGTACTGTGTGTATAGTGCCGTGTAGTACCGAGTGGAGTACAGTACCTGTACTGCCGTGTAGTACCCAGTGGAGTACTGTGTGTATAGTGCCGTGTAGTACCGAGTGGAGTACAGTGCCTGTACTGCCGTGTAGTACTGAGTGGAGTACAGTGCCTGTACTGCCGTGTAGTCCCGAGTGGAGTACAGTGCCTGTACTGCCGTGTAGTAGTGAGTGGAGTACTGTGCCTGTACTGCCGTGTAGTACTGAGTGGAGTACTGTGTGTATAGTGCCGTGTAGTAGTGAGTGGGGTACAGTGCCTGTACTGCCGTGTAGTCCCGAGTGGAGTACAGTGCCTGTACTGCCGTGTAGTAGTGAGTGGAGTACAGTGCCTGTACTGCCGTGTAGTACTGAGTGTGGTACAGTGCCTGTACTGCCGTGTAGTCCCGAGTGGAGTACAGTGCCTGTACTGCCGTGTAGTACTGAGTGGAGTACTGTATGTATAGTGCCGTGTAGTACCGAGTGGAGTACAGTGCTTGTACTGCCGTCTAGTACTGAGTGGAGTACAGTGCCTGTACTGCCGTGTAGTCCCGAGTGGAGTACAATGCCTGTACTGCCGTGTAGTACTGAGTGGAGTACTGTGTGTATAGTGCCGTGTAGTACCGAGTGGCGTACTGTGCCTGTACTGCCGTGTAGTACTGAGTGGAGTACAGTGCCTGTACTGCCGTGTAGTCCCGAGTGCAGTACAGTGCTTGTTCTGCCGTGTAGTACTGATTGGAGTACATTTCCTGTACTGCCGTGTAGTACCGAGTGGAGTACAGTGCTTGTACTGCCGTGTAGTACTGAGTGAAGTACAATGCCTGTACTGCCGTGTAGTGCCGAGTGGAGTACTGTGTGTATAGTGCAGTGTAGTACTGAGTGGAGTACAGTGCATGTACTGCCGTGTAGTAGCGTGTGGAGTACAGTGCCTGTACTGCCGTGTAGTCCCGTGTGGAGTACTGTGTGCATACTGCCGTGTAGTACTGAGTGGAGTACAGTGCCTGTACTGCCGTGTAGTACCGAGTGGAGTACAGTGCCTGTACTGCCGTGTAGTCCCGAGTGGAGTACTGTGTGTATAGTGCAGTGTACTACTGAGTGGAGTACTGTGTGTATAGTGCAGTGTAGTACTGAGTGGAGTACAGTGCCTGTACTGCCGTGTAGTACCGAGTGGGGGACAGTGTGTATACTGCCGTGTACTACTGAGTGGAGTACAGTGTGTATAGTGCCGTGTTGTACCGAGTAGGGGACTGTGTGCATACTGCCGTGGAGTACAGAGTGGAGTACAGTGCCTGTACTGCCATGTAGTCCCGATTGGAGTACTGTGTGTATACTGCCGTGTAGTACCGAGTGGAGTACGGTGCCTGTACTGCCGTGTAGTACCGAGTGGTGTACTGTGTGCATAGTACCGTGTAGTACCGAGTGGAGTACTGTGTGCATACTGCCGTGTGGTACTGAGTGGAATACAGTGCCTGTACTGCCGTGTAGTACCGAGTGGAGTACTGTGTGTATAGTGCCGTGTAGTACCGAGTGGAGTACAGTGCATGTACTGCCGTGTATTACCGAGTGGAGTACTGTGTGTATAGTGCCGTGTAGTACCGAGTGGAGTACAGTGCCTGTATTGCCGTGTAGTACCCAGTGGTGTACTGTGTGTATAGTGCCGTGTAGTACCGAGTGGAGTTCTGTGTGCATACTGCCGTGTAGTACTGAGTGGAGTACAGTACCTGTACTGCCGTGTAGTACCGAGTGGGGGACTGTGTGTATACTGCCGTGTAGTACTGAGTGGAGTACAGTGCCTGTACTGCCGTGTAGTCTCGAGTGGAGTACTGTGTGCATACTGCCGTGTAGTACTGATTGGAGTACAGTCCCTGTACTGCGGAGTATTCCCGAGTGGAGTACAGTATGTATAGTGCAGTGTACTACTGAGTGGAGTACTGTGTGTATAGTGCAGTGTAGTACTGAGTGGAGTACAGTGCCTGTACTGCCGTGTAGTACTGACTGGAGTAGTGTGTGTATAGTGCCGTGTAGTACCGAGTGGAGTACCGTGCGTGTACTGCCGTGTAGTACTGAGTGGAGTACAGTGCCTGTACTGCCGTGTAGTACCGAGTGGAGTACAGTGTGTATAGTGCCGTCTAGTACCGAGTGGAGTACAGTGTGTATACTGCCGTGTAGTACTGAGTGGAGTACAGTGCCTGTACTGCCGTGTAGTACCGAGTGGAGTACAGTGTGTATAGTGCCGTGTAGTACCGAGTGGAGTACAGTGCCTGTACTGCCGTGTAGTACTGAGTGGAGTACATTGCCTGTACTGCCGTGTAGTACCGAGTGGGTGAATGTGTGCATACTGCCGTGTAGTAGTGAGTATAGTACAGTGCCTGTACTGCCGTGTAGTACCGAGTGGAGTACTGTGTGCATACTGCCGTGTAGTACTGAGTGGAGTACAGTACCTGTACTGCCGTGTAGTACCGAGTGGGGGACTAAGTGTATACTGCCGTGTAGTACTGAGTGGAGTACTGTGTGTATAGTGCAGTGTAGTGCTGAGTGGAGTACAGTACCTGTACTGCCGTGTAGTACTGAGTATAGTACATTGCCTGTACTGCCTTGTAGTACTGAGTGGAGTACAGTGTGTTTAGTGCCTTGTAGTACCGAGTGGGTGAATGTGTGCATACTGCCGTGTAGTACTGAGTGGAGTACAGTGCCTGTACTGCCATGTAGTCCCGAGTGGAGTACTGTGTGTATAGTGCCGTGTAGTACCGAGTGGGGTACAGTGCCTGTACTGCCGTGTAGTACTGAGTGGAGTACACTGCCTGTACTGCCGTGGAGTCCCGAGTGGAGTACAGTGCCTGTACTGCCGTGTAGTACTGAGTGGAGTACTGTCTGTATAGTGCCGTGTAGTACCGAGTGGAGTACAGCGCCTGTACTGGCGTGTAGTACTGAGTTGAGTACAGTGCCTGTACTGCCGTGTAGTACTGAGTGGAGTACATTGCCTGTACTGCCGTGTAGTACTGATTGGAGTACAGTGCCTGTACTGCCGTGTAGTACTGAGTGGAGTACAGTGCCTGTACTGCCGTGTAGTACTGAGTGGAGTACAGTGCCTGTACTGCCGTGTAGTGCTGAGTGGACTACAGTGCCTGTACTGCCGTGTAGTCCCGAATGGAGTACTGTGTGTATAGTGCCGTGTAGTACCGAGTGGAGTACAGTGCCTGTACTGCCGTGTAGTACTGAGTGGAGTACAGTGCCTAAACTGCCGTGTAGTCCGGAGTGGAGTACAGTGCCTGTACTGCCGTGTAGTCCCGAGTGGAGTACTGTGTATAGTGCCGTGTAGTACCGAGTGGAGTACATTGCCTGTACTGCCGTGTAGTACTAAGTGGAGTACAGTGCCTGTACTGCCGTGTAGTCCCGAGTGGAGTACTGTGTGTATAGTGCAGAGTAGTACTGAGTGGTGTACAGTACCTGTACTGCCGTGTAGTACTGAGTGGAGTACAGTGCCTCTACTGCCGTGTAGTACTGGGTGGAGTACAGTGCCTGTTCTGCCGTATAGTACCGAGTGGGGGACTGTGTGTAAACTGCCGTGTAGTACTGAGTGGAGTACAGTACCTGTACTGCCGTGTAGTACCGAGTGGAGTACTGTGTGTATAGTGCCGTGTAGTACCGAGTGGAGTACAGTGCCTGTACTGCCGTGTAGTACTGAGTGGAGTACAGTGCCTGTATTGCCGTGTAGCAAAGAGTGGAGTACTGTGTGTACAGTGCCGTGTAGTACCGAGTGGAGTACTGTGTGCATACTGCCGTGTAGTACTGAGTGGAGTACAGTACCTGTACTGCCGTGTAGTACCGAGTGGAGTACTGTGTGTATAGTGCCGTGTAGTACCGAGTGGAGTACAGTGCCTGCACTGCCGTGTAGGACTGAGAAGAGTACAGTGCCTGTACTGCCCTGTAGTACAGAGTGGAGTACTGTGTGTATAGTGCCGTGTAGTACCGAGTGGAGTACAGTGCCTGTACTGCCGTGTAGTACCGAGTGGTGTACAGTGTGTATAGTGCCGTGTAGTACCGAGTGGAGTACAGTGCCTGTACTGCCGTGTAGTACTGAGTGGAGTACAGTGCCTGTACTGCCGTGTAGTCCCGAGTGGAGTACAGTGCCTGTACTGCCGTGTAGTTCTGATTGGAGTACAGTGCCTGTACTGCCGTGTAGTAGCGAGTGGAGTACAGTGCTTATACTGCCGTGTAGTACTGAGTGGGGTACAGTGCCTGTACTGCCGTGTAGTGCCGAGTGGAATACTGTGTGTATAGTGCAGTGTAGTACTGAGTGGAGTACAGTGCATGTACTGCCGTGTAGTCCCGAGTGGAGTACTGTGTGTATAGTGCAGTGTAGTGCTGAGTGGAGTACAGTGCCTGTACTGCCGTGTAGTACCGAGTGGAGTACAGTGCCTGTACTGCCGTGTAGTCCCGAGTGGAGTACTGTGTGCATAATGCCGTGTAGTTCTGAGTGGAGTACAGTGCCTGTACTGCCGTGTAGTACCGAGTGGAGTACTGTGTGTATAGTGCCGTGTAGTACCGAGTGGATTACAGTGCCTGTACTGCGTGTAGTACCGAGTGGAGTACAGTGTGAATAGTGCCGTGTAGTACCGAGTGGAGTACAGTGCCTGTACTGCCGTGTAGTACCGAGTGGAGTACAGTGTGTATAGTGCCGTCTAGTACCGAGTGGAGTACAGTGTGTATAGTGCCGTGTAGTACTGAGTACAGTACAGTGCCTGTATTGCCGTGTAGTACCGAGTGGAGTACAGTGTGTATAGTGCCGAGTAGTACCGAGTGGAGTACAGTGCCTGTACTGCCGTGTAGTACTGAGTGGAGTACATTGCCTGTACTGCCGTGTAGTACCGAGTGGGGGAATGTGTGTATACTGCCGTGTAGTACTGAGTATAGTACAGTGCCTGTACTGCCGTGTAGTACCGAGTGGAGTACTGTGTGCATACTGCCGTGTAGTACTGAGTGGAGTACAGTACCTGTACTGCCGTGTAGTACCGAGTGGGGGACTAAGTGTATACTGCCGTGTAGTACTGAGTGGAGTACAGTGCCTGTACTGTCGTGTAGTACCGAGTGGGGGACTGTGTGTATACTGCCGTGTAGTACTGAGTGGAGTACAGTGCCTGTACTGCCGTGTAGAACCGAGTGGGGGACTGTGTGTATACTGCCGTGTAGTACTGAGTGGAGTACTGTGTGTATAGTGCAGGGTAGTGCTGAGTGGAGTACAGTGCCTGTACTGCCGTGTAGTACTGAGTGGAGTACTGTGTGTATAGTGCAGTGTAGTGCTGAGTGGAGTACAGTACCTGTACTGCCGTATAGTATTGTGTATAGTACAGTGCCTGTACTGCCGTGTAGTACCGAGTGGGGGACTGTGTGTATACTACCGTGTAGTACTGAGTGGAGTACAGTGCCTGTACTGCCGTGTAGTCCCGAATGGAGTACTGTGTGTATAGTGCAGTGTAGTACCGAGTGGAGTACAGTGCCTGTACTGCCGTGTAGTACTGAGTGGAGTACAGTGTGTTTAGTGCCATGTAGTACCGAGTGGGGGACTGTGTGCATACTGCCGTGTAGTACTGAGTGGAGTACAGTGCCTGTACTGCCATGTAGTCCCGAGTGGAGTACTGTGTGTATACTGCCGTGTAGTACCGGGTGGAGTACAGTGCCTGTAATGCCGTGTAGTACCGAGTGGAGTACTGTGTGTATAGTGAAGTGTAGTACCGAGTGGAGTACTGTGTGCATACTGCCGTGTAGTACTGAGTGGAGTACAGTGCCTGTACTGCCGTGTAGTACCGAGTGGAGGACTGTGTGTATAGTGCCGTGTAGTACCGAGTGGAGTACAATGCATGTACTGTCGTGTATTACCGAGTGGAGTACTGTGTGTATAGTGCGGTGTAGTACCGAGTGGAGTAGAGTGCATGTACTGCCGTGTAGTACCGAGTGGAGTACTGTGTGTATAGTGCCGTGTAGTACCGAGTGGAGTAGAGTGCCTGTATTGCCGTGTAGTACCGAGTGGAGTACTGTGTGTATAGTGCCGTGTAGTACCGAGTGGAGTACTGTGTGCATGCTGCCGTGTAGTACTGAGTGGAGTACAGTACCTGTACTGCCGTGTAGTTCCGAGTGGAGTACTGTGTGTATAGTGCCGTGTAGTACCGAGTGGAGTACAGTGCCTGTACTGCCGTGTAGTACTGCTTGGAGTACAGTGCCTGTACTGCCGTGTAGTACCGAGTGGAGTACTGTGTGTATAGTGCCGTGTAGTACCGAGTGGAGTACTGTGTGCATACTGCCGTGTAGTACCGAGTGGAGTACAATGCCTGTACTGCCGTGTAGTACTGAGTGGAGTACAGTGCCTGTACTGCCGTGTAGTCCCGAGTGGAGTGCTGTGTGCATACTGCCGTGTAGTACTGAGTGGAGTACAGTCCCTGTACTGCCGAGTAGTCCCGAGTGGAGTAAAATGTGCATAGTGCAGTGTAGTACTGAGTGGAGTACTGTGTCTATAGTGCAGTGTAGTACTGAGTGGAGTACAGTGCCTGTACTGCCATGTAGTACCGAGTGGGGGTTTGTGTGCATACTGCCGTGTAGTACTGAGTGGAGTACAGTGTGTATAGTGCAGTGTAGTACTGAGTGGATTACAGTGCTTGTACTGCCGTGTAGTACCGAGTGGGGGTTTGTGAGCATACTGCCGTGTAGTACTGAGTGGAGTACTGTGTGTATACTGCTGTGTAGTACTGAGTGGAGTACAGTGTGTATAGTGCCGTGTAGTACCGAGTGGGGGATTGTGTGCATACTGCCGTGTAGTACTGAGTGGAGTACAGTGCCTGTACTGCCGTGTAGTACCGAGTGGAGTACTGTGTGTATAGTGCCCTGTAGTACCGAGTGGAGTACAGTGCATGTACTGCCGTGTATTACCGAGTGGAGTACTGTGTGTATAGTGCGGTGTAATACCGAGTGGAATACAGTGCATGTACTGCCGTGTAGTACCGAGTGGAGTACTGAGTGTATAGTGAAGTGTAGTACCGAGTGGAGTACAGTGCCTGTATTGCCGTGTAGTACCCAGTGGTGTACTGTGTGTATAGTGCCGTGTAGTACCGAGTGGAGTACTGAGTGCGTACTGCCGTGTAGTACTGAGTGGAGTACAGTACCTGTACTGCCGTGTAGTACCGAGTGGAGTACTGTGTGTATAGTGCCGTGTAGTACCGAGTGGATTACAGTGCCTGTACTGCCGTGTAGTACTGAGTGGAGTACAGTGCCTGTACTGCCGTGTAGTCCCGAGTGGAGTACAGTGCATGTACTGCCGTATAGTAGTGAGTGGAGTACTGTGCCTGTAATGCCGTGTAGTACTGAGTGGAGTACTGTGTGTATAGTGCCATGTAGTACCGGGTGGAGTACATTGGGTGTACTGCCGTGTAGTACTGAGTGGGGTACAGTGCCTGTACTGCCGTGTAGTACTGAGTGGAGTACACTGCCTGTACTGCCGTGGAGTGCCGTGTGGAGTACAGTGCTGTACTGCCGTGTAGTACTGATTGGAGTACTGTCTGTATAGTGCCGTGTAGTACCGAGTGGAGTACAGTGCCTGTACTGGCGTGTAGTACTGAGTGGAGTACAGTGCCTGTACTGCCGTGTAGTACTGAGTGGAGTAGTGTGCCTGTACTGCCGTGTAGTACTGATTGGAGTACAGTGCCTGTACTGCCGTGTAGTACTGAGTGGAGTACAGTGCCTGTACTGCCGTGTAGTACTGAGTGGATTACAGTGCCTGTACTGCCGTGTAGTACTGAGTGGAGTACAGTGCCTGTACTGCCGTGTAGTCCCGAGTGGTGTACTGTGTGTATAGTGCCGTGTAGTACCGAGTGGAGTACAGCGCCTGTACTGCGGTGTAGTACTGAGTGGAGTACAGTGCCTGTACTGCCGTGTAGTACTAAGTGGAGTACAGTGACTGTACTGCCGCGTAGTCCCGAGTGGAGTACAGTGACTGTACTGCCGTGTAGTACTGAGTGGAGTACAGTGCATGTACTGCCGTGTAGTACCGAGTGGAGAACTGTGTGCATACTGCCGTGGAGTACCCAGTGGAGTAGAGTGCCTGTACTGCCGTGTAGTACCGATTGGAGTACAGTGCCTGTACTGCCGTGTAGTACCGAGTGGAGTACTGTGTGCATACTGCCGTGTAGTACTGAGTGGAGTACAGTACCTGTACTGCCGTGTAGTACCCAGTGGAGTACTGTGTGTATAGTGCCTTGTAGTACCGAGTGGAGTACAGTGCCTGTACTGCCGTGTAGTCCCGAGTGGAGTACAGTGCATGTACTGCCGTGTAGTACCGAATGGAGTACTGTGTGTATAGTGCCGTGTAGTACCGAAAGGAGTACAGTGCCTGTACTGCCGTGTAGTACTGAGTGGAGTACAGTGCCTGTACTGCCGTGTAGTACTGAGTGGAGTACATTTTGTATAGTGCCGTGTAGTACCGAGTGGAGTACAGTGCCTGTACTGCCGTGTAGTCCCGAGTGGAGTACAGTGCATGTACTGCCGTGTAGTACCGAGTGGAGTACTGTGTGCATACTGCCGTGGAGTACCGAGTGGAGTACAGTGCCTGTACTGCCGTGTAGTACCGATTGGAGTACAGTGCCTGTACTGCCGTGTAGTACCGAGTGGAGTACTGTGTGCATACTGCCGTGTAGTACTGAGTGGAGTACAGTACCTGTACTGCCGTGTAGTACCCAGTGGAGTACTGTGTGTATAGTGCCTTGTAGTACCGAGTGGAGTACAGTGCCTGTACTGCCGTGTAGTACTGAGTGGAGTACAGTGCCTGTACTGCCGTGTAGTCCCGAGTGGAGTACAGTGCCTGTACTGCCGTGTAGTACTGAGTGGAGTACTGTATGTATAGTGCCGTGTAGTACCGAGTGGAGTACAGTGCTTGTACTGCCGTCTAGTACTGAGTGGAGTACAGTGCCTGTACTGCCGTGTAGTCCCGAGTGGAGTACAATGCCTGTACTGCCGTGTAGTACTGAGTGGAGTACTGTGTGTATAGTGCCGTGTAGTACCGAGTGGAGTACTGTGCCTGTACTGCCGTGTAGTACTGAGTGGAGTACAGTGCCTGTACTGCCGTGTAGTCCCGAGTGGAGTACAGTGCTTGTTCTGCCGTGTAGTACTGATTGGAGTACAGTGCCTGTACTGCCGTGTAGTACCGAGTGGAGTACAGTGCTTGTACTGCCGTGTAGTACTGAGTGAAGTACAATGCCTGTACTGCCGTGTAGTGCCGAGTGGAGTACTGTGTGTATAGTGCAGTGTAGTACTGAGTGGAGTACAGTTCATGTACTGCCGTGTAGTAGCGTGTGGAGTACAGTGCCTGTACTGCCGTGTAGTCCCGTGTGGAGTACTGTGTGCATACTGCCGTGTAGTACTGAGTGGAGTACAGTGCCTGTACTGCCGTGTAGTACCGAGTGGAGTACAGTGCCTGTACTGCCGTGTAGTCCCGAGTGGAGTACTGTGTGTATAGTGCAGTGTACTACTGAGTGGAGTACTGTGTGTATAATGCAGTGTAGTACTGAGTGGAGTACAGTGCCTGTACTGCCGTGTAGTACCGAGTGGGGGACTGTGTGTATACTGCCGTGTAGTACTGAGTGGAGTACAGTGTGTATAGTGCCGTGTTGTACCGAGTAGGGGACTGTGTGCATACTGCCGTGGAGTACAGAGTGGAGTACAGTGCCTGTACTGCCATGTAGTCCCGATTGGAGTACTGTGTGTATACTGCCGTGTAGTACCGAGTGGAGTACAGTGCCTGTACTGCCGTGTAGTACCGAGTGGTGTACTGTGTGCATAGTGCCGTGTAGTACCGAGTGGAGTACAGTGCCTGTACTGCCGTGTAGTCCCGAGTGGAGTACTGTGTGTATAGTGCATTGTACTACTGAGTGGAGTACTGTGTGTATAGTGCAGTGTAGTACTGAGTGGAGTACAGTGCCTGTACTGCCGTGTAGTACCGAGTAGGGGACTGTGTGTATACTGCCGTGTAGTACTGAGTGGAGTACAGTGTGTATAGTGCCGTGTTGTACCGAGTAGGGGACTGTGTGCATACTGCCGTGGAGTACAGAGTGGAGTACAGTGCCTGTACTGCCATGTAGTCCCGATTGGAGTACTGTGTGTATACTGCCGTGTAGTACCGAGTGGAGTACAGTGCCTGTACTGCCGTGTAGTACCGAGTGGTGTACTGTGTGCATAGTACCGTGTAGTCCCGATTGGAGTACTGTGTGTATACTGCCGTGTAGTACCGAGTGGAGTACAGTGCCTGTATTGCCGTGTAGTACCCAGTGGTGTACTGTGTGTATAGTGCCGTGTAGTACCGAGTGGAGTTCTGTGTGCATACTGCCGTGTAGTACTGAGTGGAGTACAGTACCTGTACTGCCGTGTAGTACCGAGTGGAGTACTGTGTGTATAGTGGCGTGTAGTACCGAGTGGAGTACAGTGCCTATACTGCCGTGTAGTACTGAGTGGAGTACAGTGCCTGTACTGCCGTGTAGTCCCGAGTGGAGTACAGTGCATGTACTGCCGTGTAGTAGTGAGTGGAGTACTGTGCCTGTAATGCCGTGTAGTACTGACTGGAGTACTGTGTGTATAGTGCCGTGTAGTACCGGGTGAAGTACATTGGGTGTACTGCCGTGTAGTACGGAGTGGGGTACAGTGCCTGTACTGCCGTGTAGTACTGAGTGGAGTACACTGCCTGTACTGCCCTGGAGTCCCGAGTGGAGTACAGTGCCTGTACTGCCGTGTAGTACTGAGTGGAGTACTGTCTGTATAGTGCCGTGTAGTACCGAGTGGAGTACAGTGCCTGTATTGGCGTGTAGTACTGAGTGGAGTACAGTGCCTGTACTGCCGTGTAGTACTGAGTGGAGTACATTGCCTGTACTGCCGTGTAGTACTGATTGGAGTACAGTGCCTGTACTGCCGTGTAGTACTGAGTGGAGTACAGTGCCTGTACTGCCGTGTAGTACTGAGTGGAGTACAGTGCCTGTACTGCCGTGTAGTACTGAGTGGAGTACAGTGCCTGTACTGCCGTGTAGTCCCGAGTGGATTACTGTGTGTATAGTGCCGTGTAGTACCGAGTGGAGTACAGTGCCTGTACTGCGGTGTAGTACTGAGTGGAGTACAGGGCCTGTACTGCCATGTACTACTGAGTGGAGTACAGTGCCTGTACTGCCGTGTAGTCCCGAGTGGAGTACAGTGCCTGTACTGCCGTGTAGTACTGAGTGGAGTACAGTGCCTTTACTGCCGTGTAGTCCCGAATGGAGTACTGTGTGTATAGTGCCGTGTAGTACCGAAAGGAGTACAGTGCCTGTACTGCCGTGTAGTACTGAGTGGAGTACTGTGTGTATAGTGCCGTGTAGTACCGAGTGGAGTACAGTGCCTGTACTGCCGTGTAGTGCTGAGTGGACTACAGTGCCTGTACTGCCGTGTAGTCCCGAATGGAGTACTGTGTGTGTAGTGCCGTGTAGTACCGAGTGGAGTACAGTGCCTGTACTGCCGTGTAGTACTCAGTGGAGTACAGTGCCTAAACTGCCGTGTAGTCCGGAGTGGAGTACAGTGCCTGTACTGCCGTGTAGTCCCGAGTGGAGTACTGTGTGTATAGTGCCGTGTACTACCGAGTGGAGTACATTGCCTGTACTGCCGTGTAGTACTAAGTTGAGTACAGTGCCTGTACTGCCGTGTAGTCCCGAGTGGAGTACTGTGTGTATAGTGCAGAGTAGTACTGAGTGGTGTACAGTACCTGTACTGCCGTGTAGTACTGAGTGGAGTACAGTGCCTCTACTGCCGTGTAGTACTGGGTGGAGTACAGTGCCTGTTCTGCCGTATAGTACCGAGTGGGGGACTGTGTGTAAACTGCCGTGTAGTACCGTGTGGAGTACAGTGTGCATAATGCCGTGTAGTACTGAGTGGAGTACAGTGCCTGTACTGCCGTGTAGTACCGAGTGGAGTACTCTGTGTATAGTGCCGTGTAGTACCGAGTGGAGTACGGTGCATGTACTGCCGTGTAGTACCGAGTGGAGTACTGTGTGTATAGTGCGGTGTAGTACCGTGTGGAGTACAGTGCATGTACTGCCGTGTAGTACCGAGTGGAGTACTGTGTGTATAGTGCCGTGTAGTACCGAGTGGAGTACAGTGCCTGTATTGCCGTGTAGCAAAAAGTGGAGTACTGTGTGTACAGTGCCGTGTAGTACCGAGTGGAGTACTGTGTGCATACTGCCGTGTAGTACTGAGTGGAGTACAGTTCCTATACTGCCGTGTAGTACCGAGTGGAGTACTGTGTGTATAGTGCCGTGTAGTACCGAGTGGAGTACAGTGCCTGCACTGCCGTGTAGGACTGAGTAGAGTACAGTGCCTGTACTGCCCTGTAGTACTGAGTGGAGTGCTGTGTGTATAGTGCCGTGTAGTACCGAGTGGAGTACAGTGCCTGTACTGCCGTGTAGTACCGAGTGGAGTACTGTGTGTATAGTGCCGTGTAGTACCGAGTGGAGTACAGTGCCTGTACTGCCGTGTAGTACTGAGTGGAGTACAGTGCCTGTACTGCCGTGTAGTCCCGAGTGGAGTACAGTGCCTGTACTTCCGTGTAGTTCTGATTGGAGTACAGTGCCTGTACTGCCGTGTAGTAGTGTGTGAAGTACAGTGGTTATACTGCCGTGTAGTACTGAGTGGGGTACAGTGCCTGTACTGCCGTGTAGTGCCGAGTGGAGTACAGTGCCTGTACTGCCGTGTAGTAGTGAGTGGAGTACTGTGCCTGTACTGCCGTGTAGTACTGAGTGGAGTACTGTGTGTATAGTGGCGTGTAGTACCGAGTGGAGTACAGTGCCTGTACTGCCGTGTAGTACCGAGTGGGGGACTGTGTGTATACTGCCGTGTAGTACTGAGTGGAGTACATTACCTGTACTGCCGTGTAGTACCGAGTGGAGTACTGTGTGTATAGTGCCGTGTAGTACCGAGTGGAGTACAGTGCTTGTACTGCCGTGTAGTACTGAGTGGAGTAGAATGCTTGTACTGCCGTGTAGTCCCGAGTGGAGTACAGTGCCTGTACTGCCGTGTAGTACTGAGTGGAGTAAAGTGCCTGTACTGCCCTGTAGTACTGAGTGGAGTACAGTTCCTGTACTGTCGTGTAGTCCCGAGTGGAGTAGAGTGCCTGTACTGCCGTGTAGTACTGAGTGGAGTACTTTTTGTATAGTGCCGTGTAGTACCGAGTGGAGTACAGTGCCTGTACTGCCGTGTAGTCCCGAGTGGAGTACAGTGCATGTACTGCCGTGTAGTACCGAGTGGAGTACTGTGTGCATACTGCCGTGGATTAGCGAGTGGAGTACAGTGCCTGTACTGCCGTGTAGTACCGATTGGAGTACAGTGCCTGTACTGCCGTGTAGTACCGAGTGGAGTACTGTGTGCATACTGCCGTGTAGTACTGAGTGGAGTACAGTACCTGTACTGCCGTGTAGGACCCAGTGGAGTACTGTGTGTATAGTGCCGTGTAGTACCGAGTGGAGTACAGTGCCTGTACTGCCGTGTAGTACTGAGTGGAGTACAGTGCCTGTACTGCCGTGTAGTCCCGAGTGGAGTACAGTGCCTGTACTGCCGTGTAGTAGTGAGTGAGTACTGTGCCTGTACTGCCGTGTAGTACTGAGTGGAGTACTGTGTGTATAGTGGCGTGTAGTACCGAGTGGAGTACAGTGCCTGTACTGCCGAGTAGTACCGAGTGGGGGACTGTGTGTATACTGCCGTGTAGTACTGAGTGGAGTACAGTGCCTGTACTGCCGTCTAGTACTGAGTGGAGTACAGTGCCTGTACTGCCGTGTAGTCCCGAGTGGAGTACAATGCCTGTACTGCCGTGTAGTACCGAGTGGAGTACTGTGTGTATAGTGCCGTGTAGTACCGAGTGGAGTACTGTGCCTGTACTGCCGTGTAGTACCGAGTGGAGTACTGTGTGGATAGTGCCGTGTAGTCCCGAGTGGAGTACAGTGCTTGTTCTGCCGTGTAGTACCGAGTGGAGTACAGTGCCTGTACTGCCGTGTAGTACCGAGTGGAGTACATTGCTTGTACTTCCGTGTAGTACTGAGTGAAGTACAGTGCCTGTACTGCCGTGTAGTGCCGAGTGGAGTACTGTGTGTATAGTGCAGTGTAGTACTGAGTGGAGTACAGAGCATGTACTGCCGTGTAGTACCGTGTGGAGTACTGTGTGCATACTGCCGTGTAGTACTGAGTGGAGTACAGTGCCTGTACTGCCGTGTAGTACCGAGTGGAGTACAGTGCCTGTACTGCCGTGTAGTCCCGAGTGGAGTACTGTGTGTATAGTGCAGTGTAGTACTGAGTGGAGTACTGTGTGTATAGTACCGTGTAGTACTGTGTGGAGTACAGTGCCTGTACTGCCGTGTAGTACCGATTGGAGTACTGTGTCCATGCTGCCGTCTAGTACTGAGTGGAGTACAGTGCCTGTACTGCCGTGTAGTACTGGGTGGAGTACAGTGCCTGTACTGCCGTGTAGTACCGAGTTTTGTACTGTGTGTATAGTGCCGTGTGGTACCGAGTGGAGTACCATGCCTGTACTGCCGTGTAGTACCGAGTGGAGTACTGTGTGTATAGTGCCGTGTAGTACCGAGTGGAGTACAGTGCCTGTACTGCGTGTAGTACCGAGTGGAGTACAGTGACTGCACTGCGTGTAGTACCGAGTGGAGTACAGTGTGTATAGTGCCGTCTAGTACCGAGTGGAGTACAGTGTGTATAGTGCCGTGTAGTACTGAGTGGAGTACAGTGCCTGTACTGCCGTGTAGTACCGAGTGGAGTACAGTGCCTGTACTGGCGTGTAGTACTGAGTGGAGTAGAGTGCCTGTACTGCCGTGTAGTACTTGTAATGGAGTTGTATTACTCCATTACCTTAGAACTACATATATTGGATTCCATTTATATAGTTTAATATTATGGTGTGCGTGTCCACGAATTAAGAGTTCGAGATACCATGGTCCCTTCTTGGATTTGCGCATGGGGAGCCATCTTGCGGTGGACTTGGTTATAGAAACACGAGGTGGCTAGTGGTGCTGCGATCTGTCTGCGAAATGTGAAGTTACCTGGCGAGGCTCCGTCCTCGACAATGATGTCTGAGCGTTTTTGGTTTTTAATTCTAGGGACTGAATTGAAGAGACGCTCTGAAGCTAAGCTCTTGGTTGTGGTTTAACAACAAGTTATTTATTCAAGAAAGAAGATGTTGGTGAATTTTGATCCGGGTTAAAGGACTTCCACCTGAGCCTTAGGCTCGTTGTTTGGTTTGTCATTTAAAAAAATATTCTCTTCTAACTAGCCGACCTCGTAAGTAGATTCATATGTACTTCTGAATTGGGTTGATATCGCCGAAGAATCTACTAATAATGACGTTTGAAGACATGAAGAAAATTTATGGCTATGAAATCTGAGAAATGGAATATTTGATGTTTCGGACATTTCTTTTGCGTATTTAAAGTGAAGGACTTTTCCTACTGGTCTTGTTATGAGCTTGTAAAATTCAATCTAGGTTTGGGGTTTCAAGGTTCAATGGTAACTATGATATTAATTTTAACTTTTGGTTCTGTCACTTAAGGTTTCATGCGCATGAAACAAGATTTTTATATTTGGGGAGCTCCTCATTGGTAAATATGTATGTAGTATCGGTGTAACCTAATTCATTTTTCTTATTTCCCTTTTAATAATAATAATAATTATTAGATTACTAAATTTTTCAAACCTATTCGAGGGTGTTTGGTAATATTGGAATATTGTTAAGATGAAAACTTTTCTTTTGAGCTACTCGGTACTGGCGTAGCCATTTTGAATTACGGTGACTCTGTTTTGTTTCTGTACGATGTAATAGAATGCACACGTGGGTGGGCGTTGTCCTGTTGCCTGTGACAGGCGAGGATCTGAGTTGATTATTGACGGCTAGAACCGTGTGAGGTAATGGTCTTGATTTGGTCGCCTTGTGGTGGACCGGTTGCTGTTTGATGATATTCAAGTGATTTAAGTTTCGGTCTCTGATGTAATGTTCTCTTAGTTATCCTTCTTGTGGATCATGTACCTTCATTTGGGTTATTTCTTGAAGATTACCGAAGTAATATGGGTTGGTAGGGTATGACCGAGATTGTCATTGGAGAAGTTTTCACCTTCAAGACTGTAACTGTGAATTTATAGATTTTAATTGTGATTTGATTCTTTAAATTAATGCATCGAACTTGATGGTTAAATTTTCAGTTAATTTTGCCTTTTAATTGATCCAGTTGCAACTTTTAAATTTTAAAACAATTGTAGTTTGAGAGGTCGGTTATTTTTTCTTTAGAAGTTAATATTAATTAAAGTTTTCTTTTCTTCAAATTTTATTCAGTGGTTATTATTCCAGCCTTTAGCTAATTTATTTTTTTATTGATTCGCCTGGCCTCTTGGCCCCGGTTGCTTCTACACATTGCGACGACCTTACTATTGGGATTGCACGGTAAGTTATCTGGTTCATGTTATTCTTGTTTTCTTGGTTCAATCCCTGGTCGTGCTATACGCTCTACCTTAGTATTTTATGTCGTGAGAGTGTATTTGGTAGCAGATTGCGTGGTTGCCATAGCAACTACGTTCTGTTATCCTCGTTATTTGTGCTTAGTTTCTGAGCACGTGTAATTAATTGAACTACTAATTGATACCTGGTGTATCACCTTTTCTTTTCATATTTCTTGTGAATTATTGGCTAATTTAGCCAAGTCACAATGGTCTATTGGCTGGAATAATAAGGAGATTGAGACAAAAATTCAAGGTTGTGAAGGGAAAGGCAGACTTACGTTGGGTGGTAACTTCTGTGTTTTCTGTTTCATATCATTATGCCTGCACGTGCTGTGTTGTTGCCGCGAACGTTACGAAAAGGGGAGCTGCAGTACGAACTGCAAGTCCGCGGCTTGGTATCAACCGGTTCCATGGAGGGTGACGTTGCCTTGCTTCAGGCTTCCCTGGATTCTGCTGTAAAACCAGGTGACATGAACATCCAAGTGGGTGAGTCAGTGAATTACCTTTCAGTTTCAGTTAGTGAATTGTTAGTCTTTTTAAATCAGCTTAAAGAATGCAATCCATCTGACTATCAGTTGAGAAGGCTAAAGGCTCGAACTAATCACCTTATCAACAGGGTTCAGGATTTAATTTCCCTTGGGCCTGAAGGAGAGTTGATTTCCCAGTGTACTTCCTTGTTGACTTCTGTCATCAACATTTCTGTGGAACTTGATTTAATGATTAGTACCAAAAAGGTTGGTCAATTGTCGTTGAATGATGAAATTGAGAATAATGAAAGTAATTGCTTTGGTCAATCTAATGATAATATTTCTCCCCAAAACGTAACTAATCCGTGCTCATCTCATTGCTGTGGGCTAAGTCCTGTGCTAGAGAATTTGTTGGTTAGGTCATGTTCGGCCCCAAACTCTATTAAAGATCTCTTTAAGGATGTAAAGGTCTTTTCTGTAGATTCCATTGACGAAACCATCAGATTTCTGCGGTTTCTGGTAGAATTATCTGAGTCGGCTAATGTGTATAGCATGGATGCTCTGGGGATTTTTAGAGTGTTATTTCCTAACTGTCAAGGTGTCCTTAAAAAGGAAATTTCTAAGGCTATTAGCAGCAATTTAAGTGTAAATGAATTTCACGAGTTAATCTTGGCAAAGTTTATTCCATCCCTTGCGTTACAAAGTCTAGTTCCAAAACATTGTTATAGGACGCAGTACTTGCATGAAAATCTATTGGCCTATGTCTTGGATTTGAAATTTTATTGCGAGGTTTTTAAAATCATGGTACAGGAAGAAGAGATGGTAGCTCGTATAATCAAAGGCATTACTCCTCAATATCGGTCCTTTTTATCCTTGACTAAGTGCCCGAGTAATTTTGCAGAACTTGAGGAAGCATGTACCTTTGCTGAAGACGTAAAACATGGAGATGAGTCTCGGCACACTAGGTATCCTCCTCCCTGTGTTTCTCATAGACCTAATGATATTTCTAACCATCATGTCACTCCCTTATCAACAAAAAAATGTTACGCTTGTGGATCCAGAGATCATCTAAGAAATAATTGTCCTTCAGTGAGGAAAAGTGGTAACGTGAGTTCAAATCAAAACGCTAGTTGTTATGTTTGCGGATCTAAGTCTCATATGAAAAGACAGTGCCCTAAAATGAGGAACGGTAATTCACAATGACCTATTAGTGTACCCAGTGCAGTGAATAAGAACTTATTGGTTGAAGATCATGGAAAGAATAGGATTCCCTTTCCTCAAATCTTAGGTATCTCTAGTGATATTGTTCCGAAATCTTCTACCATTTGTCTTGAAGTTAATAATGAACCTGCATTGGGGTTGATTGATTCGGGTAGTGTGGTGTCACTTATCAGTGAAGCTTGGTATTTGAAGATGAAGAATTGTTGTAAATTACCCACTATTAAAGCTTCTAAACTTCAATGTGTGGCTGCTAATGGAGGCGGATTAAGGATTCTGGGTTCGGTTTCGGTTAAGATCCGAATTGGTGATTTCACTTGGAAAGCTGATTGTTTGGTTGCCTCTGATTTATCTCACCAAATAATTTTAGGTGCTGATTTTATGGGCAAGGTTGGAATGATTTTGAACCTTCAAGATAGAAATTTTAGTTTCAAGTTTTGTCCCGGTAGAATTTTCAATTTTTATGAGGATATAATATTTCAAAGGTATCCTGCTGGTGCTCTTGATGAGGATATTGAGGACAGCAGTGGTAATAAATTAGATCTTGATCATCTGCCTCCCGACCAAGCTAGCAAAATTCGTGATCTTTGTGCTATGTATCCTGAAGTTTTCACTGATAAATTAGGATTAACTAATGTGCTTAAATACCACATTGATATTACGGACAAGATTCCTGTTAGATCTCCGCCCTATAGGTTATCACCACCTAAGATGGTTGAGTTAAAGAAAATCATCGATAAGATGCTTCAGGATGGTGTTATTCGACCTTCTATCTCTCCATACTCGTCTCCGATGTTTCTGGTGCCCAAGTCATCTGGAGGTTTCAGGCCAGTGACGGATTATAGAGAGTTAAACCGTAAGATCGTAATGCAGTCTGTGCCACTACCGGATTTGCATACTTGCTTCTCTTGGTTCCATGGTGCTAATTATTTTTCGACCTTTGATTTGAATCAGGCATACAACCAAATACCTCTTGATGAGGAATCTATTCCTCTCACTGCTTTTGCCACTGACTGGAATCTGTATGAATACACGGTTATACCTTTTGGGCTATCGACGGGAGCGGCTGTGTTAACTCGATTACTGGATTCTGTGTTTGGGGATGTGAAATTTAAGTACGTTATTCATTATCTTGATGATCTTGTTGTATATTCTGCAAATTTTGAAGATCATCTCAAGCATGTACAGGAAGTAGTTGAAAGATTGAAGAAAGCAGGTTTAACTGTCAAGCTTTCGAAGACCAATTTTGCCAAATCTCAGATCTCCTTCTTGGAACATGTAGTATCGTCACAGGGAATTTCAATTGATCATGCCCGTACTCAAGCTATTCACGATTTTAAACCACCTAAGGATGTGAAAGGGATTGCCAGATTCATTGGTATGACTAATTTCTTTAGAAAATTCGTTCCGAATTATGCTGAAATTGCTGCACCTTTGAATTCCTTACGTAGAAAGAATGTCAAATTTGTGTGGGAAGACCCTCAACAAAGAGCCTTTGAAACCTTGAAGAGAGCGCTCAGTAATGCTCCTATACTTGCTATTCCCGATTTTAATAAAAGGTTCATCATCCAGACTGATGCCTCAGGCAAGGCTATTGCAGGAGTCTTATTGCAAGACTCGGAAATGGGTAGACGTCCTATCGCTTACGCATCTAGAGCTCTCTCCCCTCTGGAAAGGAAATATTCTGTCTATGAATTAGAGTGTTTAGCGGTACTATTTTCGTTGGAGAAATTCCGTGTTTATGTGGAGCACGTTAATTTTGATTTAGAGACAGATAATGAAGCTCTTTCCTGGGTTCTGAAAAGACCCAAAAGAACTGGAAGGCTAACTAGGTGGGCGCTGAGAATTTCTGCTTTTAAATTTAATGTTCGGCACATTCGTGGAACGGAAAATGTAATCGCTGATGGGCTTAGTCGCATGTTTGATGAGGAGGATGGTTTTGAAAACTTGGAAGCGAAGAGTGTATCTCAAGTTGTTTCGGTAAAAGTGAATTCTATCTTGACTAATCTTCCAATGTTGTATCAAGATATTGCTCTGCATCAAAACGATGATCCCCAGTTAAAGGAAATTCTGGAAAAGATTAATTCTGGTAAAATTATCAAACCCTATTCCTTGGCAAAAGGGGTACTCTGTTGTCAATCCCGTTATGATAAAAAGATAAAGATTGTTGTCCCCAAGATTTTAATTCCTGTAATATTTCAGTATTACCATGATAGTCCGGTTGGTGGACATTTGGGAAACTTCAAAACTAGGTCAAAAATAAGGGAGTTTTTTATTTGGAAAAACATGGATCAGGATATCACATCCATGGTTAAGTCTTGTAAAAGTTGCGCCATTAGTAAACCTAACCTAAACAAACGTGTGGGGTTGTTGTCATCGACTCAAGCTTCCAGAGCTATGGAGCGATTGTTTATCGATCATGTTGGACCCTTTCCTCGTTCCAGTCGAGGTAATACTCATGCATTGGTGTGCATTGATGGTTTTACCAGATTTTGCTGGATCTTCCCGACTAGATCGACCAATTCGCAGACCACTATTTCCTGTTTAAATTCTATTTTTGCCTCCTTTGGAACTCCTAAGTTTCTTGTATCTGACAATGCTGCTGGGTTTACTAGCCATTTATTCAGGAAGTACTTGTTTGATTTGTGCATCTCCCATGTGACCACTACTCCATATTATCCCAATCCCTCATATTCCGAGAGGATGAATAGAAATTTGAAGTCTGCTCTCATTGCTTACCACCACTCGAATCATACCAAGTGGGACACCTGTCTTCATTGGTTGTCGTATGCATTTAATACTGCAACCCATGAGTCTCATGGCAAAACTCCTATGGAGTTAATGTTTAGTTTTGTTCCATTTTCTCCGCTATCAAATCTCCTTCGAATTGAGGAACTGCTTCCTGAAGTCTCTACTCCTCGTGATGTGAGAAAGGTGTGGGATGAGGCCAAAACGAGGTTGGCTGTGTCGTATGAAAAGGTACGAAAGAACTATGACAAAGGCCGAAAGCCCACCAAGCTAAGTGTTGGAGACCAAGTCTTCGTAAAATGTTATCCTGTCAGCAAGGCTATAAATAAATTTACTTCAAAATTAGCTCCTAGATTTCAGGGACCTTGTACGATATTGCAGTTTTTGAGCCCTGTATCTATGCTTGTCAGTGATCCTGTGGCAAAAAGGATTCGGAGAGTCCATTTATCCCAAGTGAAAGCGACTTGATATATTGTGTGTTTTGGGTTGAGTTCAATATCTTGTGGGAAGTCGATGGTATTTAATCAGGTAATTGTTTTAGTTAAAACTGTGATGTAAGCGTAGGACTTGTCCGGTCCGTATCACTATTGGAAAACTTAAGTTTTGGTATAACTATATCTTGATGCCTTGCATATCTGGTGGAATTCGAATCTTATTGAAAAGGGGAAGTCTAAGGGAAGTCGTGTTAAGTGATTTCATCCTGTGGAAAGTATTGAATATTCGTGTGGACTTCACGTTGTAAGGTGCTCTGGTACCCTGTTTATTCATCGCCGTTATCATCAATTTCTAAGGTGTTTTGGGGAAAATTACGAATTGTTTTATTGAAAATGTTGTTTAATTTGAGTTGTAGGTTCATGTAATGTACTTAGAGTTTTACTTCTTCCGTCCGTTAGTGTGGAGTGATGTTGAGATAGTTAAAGGATTCATGACCTAAGGAGTGTACCTCCTTTTGACCTTAGGGTATGGTTTCTGATCCTTGTGTATTGATGAAGTTTTGGTATTATGGGTTTGATTTTGGGAATTATATTTGGGAGGCATTATGGTTTCGTTGAGAGGTGACTGTGTTCCTCTGAAGTCATGATGGTTATTGCGGTTGTTGTGATGATATTGGGTGGGCACTCTGTGATTTGTGAGATGCTGTCGAGGATTTGTATGTCCTTTACCTTCGTGGCTGACACATCGGCACTGGTGGTCATTTGAGTGGTGATGTATTGTTGTTATTTGAGTTACTTATTATGTGGGTTGTTGTAGTATGGACACCTTGAGGATGTTGTACATTGCCTTTTTATTTTTCTCTTGGTGTCAAAGGTGGATTTGGTGAAAACTCATTTTATGTATCTACAACTCATTTTGGGAAAAATTCTTAACTATGTGTTTATTTTGGGTTTGTCACCTGACTTGTGTTTCAACTTCTTATATTCTCTGCCATGTCTTGTTCACCTGTGGTCATCTTGCTTATGCTTGTGGATTTAAACGTTCATTTTAAGTAACCTGCCTGTCTAAGGCCTTTTATTATGGGAGTTACATCTGAATGATGTCGTTGGTATAGTAAATTATCGTTCTGTCATGAAGAAGAATAAGTATGGGATTATTCTGCTCATTCTGACCGTATTACAGTCATCGATCCTCTACCTGCATATGGGGGCTTGTAGAAGGAATATGTGATTTCAGAATTGTGTTGTCTCCCGTGTTTCTCCTGGTCATTTTCTGTCCCGGTGTAGGTCTTCATATTGTATGTTTATTGTCTGGTAATCGCTGCTAGTTCGGTTGTTGATGACCCACCTTACGCGTACCCTACATCTGAATTGTGCATATGTCTCCAACTGTAATTAACCTTTTACCATGGCTCTGAACATTGATATCTTCTACTCTAGTTTAATTTTTCTATACTAAGCATGTTTGTTCCGTGTCCTTCTATTGATTCTTGTTCTAGTCTTTCAGCTTCTCTTTGGAATGAGATTATGTGTACTGGGGTATGGAAGTTGATCCTGAGTTAGTGTTGAGTAATTGTTGATTTCTGAACTAGAAATGATTTTAAAAGAAATTTTGTGGGGGACTATGTAATTCTACTTGTTTGCTGGCCCTTGATTTCACGGAGATGTATATGTGTGTTAAATTTAACTGTATTGTAATGTTATTTCCTCCTAATTCTTGCTGTTGGCATGATTATTGATTGTGTGGTCTAGTTATTTATGTAATATTCCTTGATCTGGAGTACGTGCCTCTATGGTAAAGGAAACTGATGATAAGGAGATTAGTGTGGAAACGTCACTTAAGGATTATGTAGAATTTGGTGCACTGACTTATGTCTTGAAGATGTTTGTGTTTCCTAGTTATCTTATTTTTTCTTTTCTTTTCTTCTCCTTGTATTTTATCTTATTACTTAATGTGGTAATACCTTACCATTCAGAAAGTCATGCCTTTTTCCTACGTAAGAGAAACCCCCAAAACAAGTTCCAGAGAATTTTTTATGCTACTCTTAAAATTATTGTAAGACCAGTCTTCTCAGCGTAGTGTGTTCCTGAGGTTTAATTGTGTTACAACGAACTTGTGCACTCATGTACTACTCGTATTAGGTCAATCGCTTCGGAATTAAGTGAACATTTCAAGGAAGATTGTAATGTGAAAAAAAAAAGAACTTAAAGAAATTTTAACGAACTGTGGGTGAGCTGTAGCACTTGGTTTGGCATGTGTGTTCATGTGCCTCTACTCGCTTCGTGACATGTCAGTGTTGGTTGTTGGAGGAAACCAAATTTTCATATATATAATTGTAATTTTCATCGGACCTGCTCGTCATGCCCCACCCCTTGTAGATCTTTTCGAGGGGGAGGCTGTAATGGAGTTGTATTACTCCATTACCTTAGAACTACATATATTGGATTCCATTTATATAGTTTAATATTATGGTGTGCGTGTCCACGAATTAAGAGTTCGAGATACCATGGTCCCTTCTTGGATTTGCGCATGGGGAGCCATCTTGCGGTGGACTTGGTTATAGAAACACGAGGTGGCTAGTGGTGCTGCGATCTGTCTGCGAAATGTGAAGTTACCTGGCGAGGCTCCGTCCTCGACAATGATGTCTGAGCGTTTTTGGTATTTAATTCTTGGGACTGAATTGAAGAGACGCTCTGAAGCTAAGCTCTTGGTTGTGGTTTAACAACAAGTTATTTATTCAAGAAAGAAGATGTTGGTGAATTTTGATCCGGGTTAAAGGACTTCCACCTGAGCCTTAGGCTCGTTGTTTGGTTTGTCATTTAAAAAAATATTCTCTTCTAACTAGCCGACCTCGTAAGTAGATTCATATGTACTTCTGAATTGGGTTGATATCGCCGAAGAAACTACTAATAATGACGTTTGAAGACATGAAGAAAATTTATGGCTATGAAATCTGAGAAATGGAATATTTGATGTTTCGGACATTTCTTTTGCGTATTTAAAGTGAAGGACTTTTCCTACTGGTCTTGTTATGAGCTTGTAAAATTCAATCTAGGTTTGGGGTTTCAAGGTTCAATGGTAACTATGATATTAATTTTAACTTTTGGTTCTGTCACTTAAGGTTTCATGCGCATGAAACAAGATTTTTATATTTGGGGAGCTCCTCATTGGTAAATATGTATGTAGTATCGGTGTAACCTAATTCATTTTTCTTATTTCCCTTTTAATAATAATAATAATTATTAGATTACTAAATTTTTCAAACCTATTCGAGGGTGTTTGGTAATATTGGAATATTGTTAAGATGAAAACTTTTCTTTTGAGCTACTCGGTACTGGCGTAGCCATTTTGAATTACGGTGACTCTGTTTTGTTTCTGTACGATGTAATAGAATGCACACGTGGGTGGGCGTTGTCCTGTTGCCTGTGACAGGCGAGGATCTGAGTTGATTATTGACGGCTAGAACCGTGTGAGGTAATGGTCTTGATTTGGTCGCCTTGTGGTGGACCGGTTGCTGTTTGATGATATTCAAGTGATTTAAGTTTCGGTCTCTGATGTAATGTTCTCTTAGTTATCCTTCTTGTGGATCATGTACCTTCATTTGGGTTATTTCTTGAAGATTACCGAAGTAATATGGGTTGGTAGGGTATGACCGAGATTGTCATTGGAGAAGTTTTCACCTTCAAGACTGTAACTGTGAATTTATAGATTTTAATTGTGATTTGATTCTTTAAATTAATGCATCGACCTTGATGGTTTAATTTTCAGTTAATTTTGCCTTTTAATTGATCCAGTTGCAACTTTTAAATTTTAAAACAATTGTAGTTTGAGAGGTCGGTTATTTTTTCTTTAGAAATTAATATTAATTAAAGTTTTCTTTTCTTCAAATTTTATTCAGTGGTTATTATTCCAGCCTTTAGCTCATTTATTTTTTTATTGATTCGCCTGGCCTCTTGGCCCCGGTTGCTTCTACACATTGCGACGACCTTACTATTGGGATTGCACGGTAAGTTATCTGGTTCATGTTATTCTTGTTTTCTTGGTTCAATCCCTGGTCGTGCTATACGCTCTACCTTAGTATTTTATGTCGTGAGAGTACTGAGTGGAGTACATTGCCTGTACTGCCGTGTAGTACTGATTGGAGTACAGTGCCTGTACTGCCGTGTAGTACTGAGTGGAGTACAGTGCCTGTACTGCCGTGTAGTACTGAGTGGAGTACAGTGCCTGTACTGCCGTGTAGTACTGAGTGGAGTACAGTGCCTGTACTGCCGTGTAGTCCCGAGTGGAGTACGGTGTGTATAGTGCCGTGTAGTACCGAGTGGAGTACAGTGCCTGTACTGCGGTGTAGTACTGAGTGGATTACAGGGCCTGTACTGCCATGTAGTACTGAGTGGAGTACAGTGCCTGTACTGCCGTGTAGTCCCGAGTGGAGTACAGTGCCTGTACTGCCGTGTAGTACTGAGTGGAGTACAGTGCCTTTACTGCCGTGTAGTCCCGAATGGAGTACTGTGTGTATAGTGCCGTGTAGTACCGAAAGGAGTACAGTGCCTGTACTGCCGTGTAGTACTGAGTGGATTACTGTGTGTATAGTGCCGTGTAGTACCGAGTGGAGTACAGTGCCTGTACTGCCGTGTAGTGCTGAGTGGACTACAGTGCCTGTACTGCCGTGTAGTCCCGAATGGAGTACTGTGTGTATAGTGCCGTGTAGTACCGAGTGGAGTACAGTGCCTGTACTGCCGTGTAGTACTGATTAGAGTACAGTGCCTAAACTGCCGTGTAGTCCGGAGTGGAGTACAGTGCCTGTACTGCCGTGTAGTCCCGAGTGGAGTACTGTGTGTATAGTGCCGTGTAGTACCGAGTGGAGTACATTGCCTGTACTGCCGTGTAGTACTAAGTGGAGTACAGTGCTTGTACTGCCGTGTAGTCCCGAGTGGAGTACTGTGTGTATAGTGCAGAGTAGTACTGAGTGGTGTACAGTACCTGTACTGCCGTGTAGTACTGAGTGGAGTACAGTGCCTCTACTGCCGTGTAGTACTGGGTGGAGTACAGTGCCTGTTCTGCCGTATAGTACCGAGTGGGGGACTGTGTGTAAACTGCCGTGTAGTACCGAGTGGAGTACAGTGCCTGTATTGCCGTGTAGTACCGAGTGGAATACTGTGTGTATAGTGCCGTGTAGTACCGAGTGGAGTACTGTGTGCATAATGCCGTGTAGTACTGAGTGGAGTACAGTGCCTGTACTGCCGTGTAGTACCGAGTGGAGTACTCTGTGTATAGTGCCGTGTAGTACCGAGAGGAGTACGGTGCATGTACTGCCGTGTAGTACCGAGTGGAGTACTGTGTGTATAGTGCGGTGTAGTACCGTGTGGAGTACAGTGCATGTACTGCCGTGTAGTACCGAGTGGAGTACTGTGTGTATAGTGCCGTGTAGTACCGAGTGGAGTACAGTGCCTGTATTGCCGTGCAGCAAAGAGTGGAGTACTGTGTGTACAGTGCCGTGTACTACCGAGTGGAATACTGTGTGCATACTGCCGTGTAGTACTGAGTGGAGTACAGTACCTGTACTGCCGTGTAGTACCGAGTGGAGTACTGTGTGTATAGTGCCGTGTAGTACCGAGTGGAGTACAGTGCCAGCACTGCCGTGTAGGACTGAGTAGAGTACAGTGCCTGTACTGCCCTGTAGTACTGAGTGGAGTACTGTGTGTATAGTGCAGTGTAGTACCGAGTGGAGTACAGTGCCTGTACTGCGGTGTAGTCCCGAGTGGAGTACTGTGTGTATAGTGCAGAGTAGTACTGAGTGGTGTACAGTACCTGTACTGCCGTGTAGTACTGAGTGGAGTACAGTGCCTGTACTGCCGTGTAGTTCTGATTGGAGTACAGTGCCTGTACTGCCGTGTAGTAGCGAGTGGAGTACAGTGCTTATACTGCCGTGTAGTACTGAGTGGGGTACAGTGCATGTACTGCCGTGTAGTGCCGAGTGGAATACTGTGTGTATAGTGCAGTGTAGTACTGAGTGGAGTACAGTGCATGTACTGCCGTGTAGTCCCGAGTGGAGTACTGTGTGTATAGTGCAGTGTAGTGCTGAGTGGAGTACAGTGCCTGTACTGCCGTGTAGTACCGAGTGGAGAACAGTGCCTGTACTGCCGTGTAGTCCCGAGTGGAGTACTGTGTGCATAATGCCGTGTAGTACTGAGTGGAGTACAGTGCCTGTACTGCCGTGTAGTACCGAGTGGAGTACTGTGTGTATAGTGCGTGTAGTACCGAGTGGATTACAGTGCCTGTACTGCGTGTAGTACCGAGTGGAGTACAGCGTGAATAGTGCCGTGTAGTACGGAGTGGAGTACAGTGCCTGTACTGCCGTGTAGTACCGAGTGGAGTACAGTGTGTATAGTGCCGTCTAGTACCGAGTGGAGTACAGTGTGTATAGTGCCGTGTAGTACTGAGTGGAGTACAGTGCCTGTACTGCCGTGTAGTACCAAGTGGAATACAGTGTGTATAGTGCCGAGTAGTACCGAGTGGAGTACAGTGCCTGTACTGCCGTGTAGTACTGAGTGGAGTACATTGCCTGTACTGCCGTGTAGTACCGAGTGGGGGAATGTGTGTATAATGCCGTGTAGTACTGAGTATAGTACAGTGCCTGTACTGCCGTGTAGTACCGAGTGGAGTACTGTGTGCATACTGCCGTGTAGTACTGAGTGGAGTACAGTACCTGTACTGCCGTGTAGCACCGAGTGGAGGACTGTGTGTATAGTGCCGTGTAGTACCGAGTGTAGTACAATGCATGTACTGTCGTGTATTACCGAGTGGAGTACTGTGTGTATAGTGCGGTGTAGTACCGAGTGGAGTAGAGTGCATGTACTGCCGTGTAGTACCGAGTGGAGTACTGTGTGTATAGTGCCGTGTAGTACCGAGTGGAGTACAGTGCCTGTATTGCCGTGTAGTACCGAGTGGAGTACTGTGTGTATAGTGCCGTGTAGTACCGAGTGGAGTACTGTGTGCATGCTGCCGTGTAGTACTGAGTGGAGTACAGTACCTGTACTGCCGTGTAGTACCGAGTGGAGTACTGTGTGTATAGTGCCGTGTAGTACCGAGTGGAGTACAGTGCCTGTACTGCCGTGTAGTACTGCTTGGAGTACAGTGCCTGTACTGCCGTGTAGTACCGAGTGGAGTACTGTGTGTGTAGTGCCGTGTAGTACCGAGTGGAGTACTGTGTGCATACTGCCGTGTAGTACCGAGTGGGGTACAGTGCCTGTACTGCCGTGTAGTACCGAGTGGAGTACAGTGCGTATAGTGCCGTCTAGTACCGAGTGGAATACAGTGTGTATGTTGCCGTGTAGTACTGAGTGGAGTGCAGTGCCTGTACTGCCGTGTAGTACCGAGTGGAGTACAGTGCGTATAGTGCCGTCTAGTACCGAGTGGAGTACAGTGTGTATATTGCCGTGTAGTACTGAGTGGAGTACAGTGCCTGTACTGCCGTGTAGTACCGAGTGGAGTACAGTGTGTATAGTGCCGTGTAGTACCGAGTGGTGTACAGTGCCTGTACTGCCGTGTAGTACTGAGTGGAGTACAGTGCCTGTACTGCCGTGTAGTACCGAGTGGAGTACAGTGTGTATAGTGCCGTGTAGTACTGAGTGGAGTACAGTGCCTGTACAGCCGTGTAGCACTGAGTGAGGTACAGTGCCTGTACTGCCGTGTAGTACCGAGTGGGTGACTGTGTGTATACTGCCGTGTAGTACGGAGTATTGTACAGTGCCTGTACTGCCGTGTAGTACCGAGTGGAGTACTGTGTGCATACTGCCGTGTAGTACTGAGTGGAGTACAGTACCTATACTGCCGTGTAGTACCGAGTGGAGTACTGTGTGTATAGTGCCGTGTAGTACCGAGTGGAGTACTGTGTGCATACTGCCGTGTAGTACTGAGTGGAGTACAGTGCCTGTGCTGCCGTGTAGTACCGAGTGGGGGACTGTGTGTATTCTGCCGTGTACTACTGAGTGGAGTACAGTGCCTGTACTGCCGTGTAGTACAGAGTGGGGGACTGTGTGTTTACTGCCGTGTAGTACTGAGTGGAGTACAGTGTGTATAGCGCAGTGTAGTGCTGAGTCGAGTACAGTGCCTGTACTGCCGTGTAGTACCGAGTGGATTACTGTGTGTATAGTGCAGTGTAGTGCTGGGTGGAGTACAGTACCTGTACTGCCGTGTAGTACTGAGTATAGTACAGTGCCTGTACCGCCGTGTAGTACCGAGTGGGGGACTGTGTGTATACTGCCGTGTAGTACTGAGTGGAGTACAGTGCCTATACTGCCGTGTAGTACCGAGTGGAGTACTGTGTGTATAGTGCCGTGTAGTACCGAGTGGAGTACTGTGTGCATACTTCCGTGTAGTACTGAGTGGAGTACAGTGCCTGTACTGCCATGTTGTCCCGATTGGAGTACTGTGTGTATACTGTCGTGTAGTACCGAGTGGAGTACAGTGCCTGTACTGCCATGTAGTACCGAGTGGAGTACTGTGTGTATACTGCCGTGTAGTACTGAGTGGAGTACAGTGCCTATACTGCCGTGTAGTACCGAGTGGAGTACTGTGTGTATAGTGCCGTGTAGTACCGAGTGGAGTATTGTGTGCATACTGCCGTGTAGTACTGAGTGGAGTACAGTGCCTGTACTGCCGTGGAGTACCGAGTGGAGTACTGTGTGTATAGTGCCGTGTAGTACCGAGTGTAGTACAGTGCACGTACTGCCGTGTATTACCGAGTGGAGTACTGTGTGTATAGTGCGGTGTAGTACCGAGTGGAGTACAGTGCATGTACTGCCTTGTAGTACCGAGTGGAGCACTGTGTGTATAGTGCCGTGAAGTACCGAGTGGAGTACAGTGCCTGTATTGCCGTGTAGTACCGAGTGGAGTAGTGTGTGTATAGTGCCGTGTAGTACCGATTGGAGTACTGTGTGCATACTGCCGTGTAGTACTGAGTGGAGTACATTACCTGTACTGCCGTGTAGTACCGAGTGGAGTACTGTGTGTATAGTGCCGTGTAGTACCGAGTGGAGTACAGTGCCTGTACTGCCGTGTAGTACTGAGTGGAGTAGAATGCTTGTACTGCCGTGTAGTCCCGAGTGGAGTACAGTGCCTGTACTGCCGTGTAGTAGTGAGTGGAGTACTGTGCCTGTACTGCCGTGTAGTACTGAGTGGAGTACTGTGTGTATAGTGCCGTGTAGCACCGAGTGGAGTACAGTGGGTGTACTGCCGTGTAGTACTGAGTGGAGTACAGTGCCTGTACTGCCCTGTAGTACTGAGTGGAGTACAGTGCCTGTACTGTCGTGTAGTCCCGAGTGGAGTAGAGTGCCTGTACTGCCGTGTAGTACTGAGTGGAGTACTTTTTGTATAGTGCCGTGTAGTACCGAGTGGAGTACAGTGCCTGTACTGCCGTGTAGTCCCGAGTGGAGTACAGTGCATGTACTGCCGTGTAGTACCGTGTGGAGTACTGTGTGCATACTGCCGTGGATTACCGAGTGGAGTACAGTGCCTGTACTGCCGTGTAGTACCGATTGGAGTACAGTGCCAGTACTGCCGTGTAGTACCGAGTGGAGTACTGTGTGCATACTGCCGTGTAGTACTGAGTGGAGTACAGTACCTGTACTGCCGTGTAGGACCCAGTGGAGTACTGTGTGTATAGTGCCGTGTAGTACCGAGTGGAGTACAGTGCCTGTACTGCCGTGTAGTACTGAGTGGAGTACAGTGCCTGTACTGCCGTGTAGTCCCGAGTGGAGTACAGTGCCTGTACTGCCGTGTAGTAGTGAGTGGAGTACTGTGCCTGTACTGCCGTGTAGTACTGAGTGGAGTACTGTGTGTATAGTGCCGTGTAGTACCGAGTGGAGTACAGTGCCTGTACTGCCGTGTAGTACCGAGTGGGGGACGGTGTGTATACTGCGTGTAGTACTGAGTGGAGTACAGTGCCTGTAATGCCGTGTAGTTGTGAGTGGGGTACAGTGCCTGTACTGCCGTGTAGTCCCGAGTGGAGTACAGTGCCTGTACAGCCGTGTAGTAGTGAGTGGAGTACAGTGCCTGTACTGCCGTGTAGTACTGAGTGGGGTACAGTGCCTGTACTGCCGTGTAGTCCCGAGTGGAGTACAGTGCCTGTACTGCCGTGTAGTACTGAGTGGAGTACTGTATGTATAGTGCCGTGTAGTACCGAGTGGAGTACAGTGCCTGTACTGCCGTCTAGTACTGAGTGGAGTACAGTGTCTGTACTGCCGTGTAGTCCCGAGTGGAGTACAATGCCTGTACTGCCGTGTAGTACTGAGTGGAGTACTGTGTGTATAGTGCCGTGTAGTTCCGAGTGGAGTACTGTGCCTGTACTGCCGTGTAGTACTGAGTGGAGTACAGTGCCTGTACTGCCGTGTAGTCCCGAGTGGAGTACAGTGCTTGTTCTGCCGTGTAGTACTGATTGGAGTACAGTGCCTGTACTGCCGTGTAGTACCGAGTGGAGTACATTGCTTGTACTGCCGTGTAGTACTGAGTGAAGTACAGTGCCTGTACTGCCGTGTAGTGCCGAGTGGAGTACTGTGTGTATAGTGCAGTGTAGTACTGAGTGGAGTACAGAGCATGTACTGCCGTGTAGTACCGTGTGGAGTACAGTGCCTGTACTGCCGTGTAGTCCCGTGTGGAGTACTGTGTGCATACTGCCGTGTAGTACTGACTGGAGTACAGTGCCTGTACTGCCGTGTAGTACCGAGTGGAGTACAGTGCCTGTACTGCCGTGTAGTCCCGAGTGGAGTACTGTGTGTATAGTGCAGTGTAGTACTGAGTGGAGAACTGTGTGTATAGTACCGTGTAGTACTGAGTGGAGTAGAGTGCCTGTACTGCCGTGTAGTACCGATTGGAGTACTGTGTGCATGCTGCCGTCTAGTACTGAGTGGAGTACAGTGCCTGTACTGCCGTGTAGTACTGGGTGGAGTACAGTGCCTGTACTGCCGTGTAGTACCGAGTGGTGTACTGTGTGTATAGTGCCGTGTGGTACCGAGTGGAGCACCATGCCTGTACTGCCGTGTAGTACCGAGTGGCGTACTGTGTGTATAGTGCCGTGTAGTACCGAGTGGAGTACAGAGCCTGAACTGCGTGTAGTACCGAGTGGAGTACAGTGACTGCACTGCGTGTAGTACCGAGTGGAGTACAGTATGTATAGTGCCGTCTAGTACCGAGTGGAGTACAGTGTGTATAGTGCCGTGTAGTACTGAGTGGAGTACAGTGCCTGTACTGCCGTGTAGTACCGAGTGGAGTACAGTGTGTATAGTGCCGTGTAGTACTGAGTGGAGTACAGTGACTCTACTGCCGTGTAGTACTGAGTGGGGTACAGTTTCTGTACTGCCGTGTAGTACAGAGTGGGGGACTCTGTGTATACTGCAGTGTAGTACTGAGTATAGTACAGTGCCTGTACTGCCGTGTAGTACCGAGTGGATTACTGTGTTCATACTGCCGTGTAGTACTGAGTGGAGTACAGTACCTGTCCTGCCGTGTAGTACTGAGTGGGGGACTGTGTGTATACTGCCGTGTAATACTGAGTGGAGTACAGTGCTTGTACTGCCGTGTTGTACCGAGTGGGGGACTGTGTGTATACTGCCGTGTAGTACTGAGTGGAGTACAGTGCCTGTACTGCCGTGTAGTACTGGGTGGAGTACAGTGCCTGTACTGCCGTGTAGTACCGAGTGGGGGACTGTGTGTATACTGCTGTGTAGTACCGAGTGGAGTACAGTTCCTTGTACTGCCGTGTAGTACCGAGTGGAGTACTGTGTGTATAGTGCCGTGTAGTAGCGAGTGGAGTACAGTGCCTGTACTGCCGTGTAGTACCGAGTGGAGTACTGTGTGTATAGTGCCGTGTAGTACCGAGTGGAGTACAGTGCCTGTACTGCCGTGTAGTACCGTGTGGAGTACTGTGTGCATACTGCCGTGTAGTACTGAGTGGAGTATAGAGCCTGTACTGCCGTGTAGTACCGAGTGGAGTAATGTTTGTATAGTGCCGTGTAGTACCCAGTGGAGTACACTGCATGTACTGCCGTGTAGTATCGAGTTGAGTACTGTGTGTATCGTGCGGTGTAGTACCGAGTGGAGTACATTGCATGTACTGCCGTGTAGTACCGAGCGGAGTACTGTGTGTATAGTGCCGTGTAGTACCGAGTGGAGTACAGTGCGTGTATTGCCGTGTAGTACCGAGTGGAGTACTGTGTGTATAGTGCCGTGTAGTACCGAGTGGAGTACTGTGTGCATACTGCCGTGTAGTAATGAGTGGAGTATAGTACATGTACTGCCGTCTAGTACCGAGTGGAGTACTGTGTGTATAGTGCCGTGTAGTACCGAGTGGAGTACAGTGCCTGTACTGCCATGTAGTACTGAGTGGAGTACAGTGCCTGTACTGCCGTGTAGTCCCGAGTGGAGTACAGTGCCTGTACTGCCGTGTAGTAGTGAGTGGAGTACTGTGCCTGTACTGCCGTGTAGTACTGAGTGGAGTACTGTGTGTATAGTGCCGTGTAGCACCGCGTGGAATACAGTGGGTGTACTGCCGTGTAGTACTGAGTGGAGTAGACTGCCTGTACTGCCGTGTAGTACTGAGTGGAGTACAGTGCCTGTACTGCCGTGTAGTCCCGAGTGGAGTACAGTGCCTGTACTGCCGTGTAGTACTGAGTGGAGTACTGTGTGTATAGTGCCGTTTAGTACCGAGTGGAGTACAGTGCCTGTTCTGCCGTGTAGTACTGAGTGGAGTACAGTGCCTGTACTGCCGTGTATTACTGAGTGGACTACAGTGCCTGTACTGCCGTGTAGTCCCGAGTGGAGTACTGAGTATATAGTGCCGTGTAGTACCGAGCGGAGTACAGTGCCTGTACTGCCGTGTAGTACCGAGTGGAGTACTGTGTGTATAGCGCGGTGTAGTACCGAGTGGAGTACTGTGTGCATACTGCCGTGTAGTACTGAGTGGAGTATAGTACCTGTACTGCCGTGTAGTACCGAGTTGGGGACTCTGTGTATACTGCCGTGTAGTACTGAGTGGAGTACAGTGCCTGTGCTGCCGTGTAGTACCGAGTGGGGGACTGTGTGTATTCTGCCGTGTACTACTGAGTGGAGTACAGTGCCTGTACTGCCGTGTAGTACGGAGTGGGGGAGTGTGTGTATACTGCCGTGTAGTACTGAGTGGAGTACAGTGTGTATAGTGCAGTGTAGTGCTGAGTCGAGTACAGTGCCTGTACTGCCGTGTAGTACCGAGTGGATTACTGTGTGTATAGTGCAGTGTAGTGCTGAGTGGAGTACAGTACCTGTACTGCCGTGTAGTACTGAGTATAGTACAGTGCCTGTACTGCCGTGTAGTACCGAGTGGGGGACTGTGTGTATACTGCCGTGTAGTACTGTGTGGAGTACAGTGCCTGTACTGCCGTGTAGTCCCGAGTGGAGTGCTGTGTGCATACTGCCGTGTAGTACTGAGTGGAGTACAGTCCCTGTACTGAGGAGTAGTCCCGAGTGGTGTACAATGTGTATAGTGCAGTGTAGTACTGAGTGGAGTACTGTGTCTATAGTGCAGTGTAGTACTGAGTGCAGTACAGTGCCTGTACTGCCGTGTGGTACCGAGTGGGGGTTTGTGAGCATACTGCCGTGTAGTACTGAGTGGAGTACTGTGTGTATACTGCTGTGTAGTACTGAGTGGAGTACAGTGTGTATAGTGCCGTGTAGTACCGAGTGGGGGTTTGTGTGCATACTGCCGTGTAGTACTGAGTGGAGTACAGTGCCTGTACTGCCATGTTGTCCCGATTGGAGTACTGAGTGTATACTGCCGTGTATTACCGAGTGGAGTACAGTGCCTGTACTGCCATGTAGTACCGAGTGGAGTACTGTGTGCATACTGCCGTGTAGTACTGAGTGGAGTACAGTGCCTGTACTGCCGTGTAGTCCCGAGTAGGGGTTTGTGAGCATACTGCCGTGTAGTACTGAGTGGAGTACTGTGTGCATACTGCCGTGTAGTACTGAGTGGAGTACAGTGTGTATAGTGCAGTGTAGTACTGAGTGGAGTACAGTGCCTGTACTGCCGTGTAGTACCGAGTGGGGGTTTGTGAGCATACTGCCGTGTAGTACTGAGTGGAGTACTGTGTGTATACTGCTGTGTAGTACTGAGTGGAGTACAGTGCCGTGTAGTACCGAGTGGAGTTTTTTTGTGTGCATACTGCCGTGTAGTACTGAGTGGAGTACAGTGCCTGTACTGCCATGTTGTCCCGATTGGAGTACTGTGTGTATACTGCCGTGTAGTACCGAGTGGAGTACAGTGCCTGTACTGCCATGTAGTACCGAGTGGAGTACTGTGTGCATACTGCCGTGTAGTACTGAGTGGAGTACAGTGCCTGTACTGCCCTGTAGTACTGAGTGGAGTGCAGTGCCTGTACTGCCGTGTAGTCCCGAGTGGAGTAGAGTGCCTGTACTGCCGTGTAGTACTGAGTGGAGTACTTTTCGTATAGTGCCGTGTAGTACCGAGTGGAGTACAGTGCCTGTACTGCCGTGTAGTCCCGAGTGGAGTACAGTGCATGTACTGCCGTGTAGTACCGAGTGGAGTACTGTGTGCATACAGCCGTGGAGTACCGAGTGGAGTACAGTGCCTGTAATGCCGTGTAGTCCCGATTGGAGTACAGTTCCTGTACTGCCGTGTAGTACCGAGTGGAGTACTGTGTGCATACTGCCGTGTAGTACTGAGTGGAGTACAGTACCTGTACTGCCGTGTAGTACCCAGTGGAGTATTGTCTGTATAGTGCCGTGTAGTACCGAGTGGAGTACGGTGCCTGTACTGCCGTGTAGTACTGAGTGGAGTACAGTGCCTGTACTGCCGTGTAGTCCCGAGTGGAGTACAATGCCTGTACTGCCGTGTAGTAGTGAGTGGAGTACTGTGCCTGTACTGCCGTGTAGTACTGAGTGGAGTACTGTGTGTATAGTGCCGTGTAGTACCGAGTGGAGTACAGTGCCTGTACTGCCGTGTAGTACCGAGTGGGGGACTGTGTGTATACTGCCGTGTAGTACTGAGTGGAGTACAGTGCCTGTACTGCCGTGTAGTAGTGAGTGGGGTACAGTGATTGTACTGCCGTGTAGTACCGTGTGGAGTACTGTGCCTGTACTGCCGTGTAGTACTGAGTGGAGTACAGTGCCTGTACTGCCGTGTAGTCCCGAGTGGAGTACAGTGCTTGTTCTGCCGTGTAGTACGGATTGGAGTACAGTGCCTGTACTGCCGTGTAGTACCGAGTGGACTACATTGATTGTACTGCCGTGTAGTACTGAGTGAAGTACAGTGTCTGTACTGCCGTGTAGTGCCGAGTGGAGTACTGTGTGTATAGTGCAGTGTAGTACTGTGTGGAGTACAGTGCATGTACTGCCGTGTAGTACCGTGTGGAGTACAGTGCCTGTACTGCCGTGTAGTCCCGTGTGGAGTACTGTGTGCATACTGCCGTGTAGTACTGAGTGGAGTACAGTGCCTGTACTGCCGTGTAGTACCGAGTGGAGTACAGTGCCTGTACTGCCGAGTAGTCCCGAGTGGAGTACTGTGTGTATAGTGCAGTGTAGTACTGAGTGGAGTACTGTGTGTATAGTACCGTGTAGTACTGAGAGGAGTACAGTGCCTGTACTGCCGTGTAGTACCGATTGGAGTACTGTGTGCATGCTTCCGTCTAGTACTGAGTGGAGTACACTGCCTGTACTGCCGTGTAGTACTGGGTGGAGTACAGTGCCTGTACTGCCGTGTAGTACCGAGTGGTGTACTGTGTGTATAGTGCCGTGTGGTACCGAGTGGAGTACCATGCCTGTACTGCCGTGTAGTACCGAGTGGAGTACTGTGTGTATAGTGCCGTGTAGTACCGAGTGGAGTACAGTGAGTGTACTGCGTGTAGTACCGAGTGGAGTACAGTGACTGCACTGCGTGTAGTACCGAGTGGAGTACAGTGTGTATAGTGCCGTCTAGTACCGAGTGGAGTACAGTGTGTATAGTGCCGTGTAGTACTGAGTGGAGTACAGTGCCTGTACTGCCGTGTAGTACCGAGTGGAGTACAGTGTGTATAGTGCCGTGTAGTACTGAGTGGCGTACAGTGACTCTACTGCCGTGTAGTACTGAGTGGGGTACATTTTCTGTACTGCCGTGTAGTACAGAGTGCGGGACTCTGTGTATACTGCCGTGTAGTACTGAGTATAGTACAGTACCTTGTACTGCCGTGTAGTACCGAGTGGATTACTGTGTTCATACTGCCGTGTAGTACTGAGTGGAGTACAGTACCTGTCCTGTCGTGTAGTACTGAGTGCGGGACTGTGTGTATACTGCCGTGTAATACTGAGTGGAGTACAGTGCTTGTACTGCCGTGTAGTACCGAGTGGGGGACTGTGTGTATACTGCCGTGTAGTACTGAGTGGAGTACAGTGCCTGTACTGCCGTGTAGTACCGAGTGGGGGACTGTCTGTATACTGCCGTGTAGTACTGACTGGAGTACTGTGTGTATAGTGCAGTGTAGTGCTGAGTGGAGTACAGTGCCTGTACTGCCGTGTAGTACCGAGTAGAGTAGCGTGTGTATAGTGCAGTGTAGTGCTGAGTGGAGTACAGTACTTGTCATGCCGTGTAGTACTGAGTATAGTACAGTGCCTGTACTGCCGTGTAGTACCGGGTGGGGGACTGTGTGTATACTGCCGTGTAGTATTGAGTGGAGTACAGTACCTGTACTGCCGAGTAGTCCCGAGTGGAGTACTGTGTGTATAGTGCAGTGTAGTGCTGAGTGGAGTATAGTACCTGTACCGCCGTGTAGTGCCGATTGGGGGACTGTGTTTATACGGCCGTGTAGTACTGAGTGGAGTACAGTGCCTGTACTGCCGTGTAGTACCGAGTGGGGGACTGTGTGTATACTGCTGTGTAGTACCGAGTGGAGTACACTGCCTGTACTGCCGTGGAGTCCCGAGTGGAGTACAGTGCCTGTACTGCCGTGTAGTACTGAGTGGAGTACTGTCTGTATAGTGCCGTGTAGTACCGAGTGGAGTACAGTGCCTGTACTGGCGTGTAGTACTGAGTGGAGTACAGTGCCTGTACTGCCGTGTAGTACTGAGTGGAGTACCGTCCCTGTACTGCCGTGTAGTACTTATTGGAGAACAGTGCCTGTACTGCCGTGTAGTACTGTGTGGAGTACATTGCCTGTACTGCCGTGTAGTACTGAGTGGAGTACAGTGCCTGTACTGCCGTGTAGTACTGAGTGGAGTACAGTGTCTGTACTGCCGTGTAGTCCCGAGTGGAGTACTGTGTGTATAGTGCCGTGTAGTACCGAGTGGAGTACAGTGCCTGTACAGCGGTGTAGTACTGAGTGGAGTACAGGGCCTGTACTGCAATGTAGTACTGAGTGGAGTACAGTGCCTGTACTGCCGTGTAGTCCCGAGTGGAATACAGTGCCTGTACTGTCGTGTAGTACTGAGTGGAGTACAGTGCCTGTACTGCCGTGTAGTCCCGAATGGAGTACTGTGTGTATAGTGCCGTGTAGTACCGAAAGGAGTACAGTGCCTGTACTGCCGTGTAGTACTGAGTGGAGTACTGTGTGTATAGTGCCGTGTAGTACCGAGTGGAGTACAGTGCCTGTACTGCCGTGTAGTGCTGAGTGGACTACAGTGCCTGTACTGCCGTGTAGTCCCGAATGGAGTACTGTGTGTATAGTGCCGTGTAGTACCGAGTGGAGTACAGTGCCTGTACTGCCGTGTAGTACTGAGTGGAGTACAGTGCCTAAACTGCCGTGTAGTCCGGAGTGGAGTACAGTGGCTGTACTGCCGTGTAGTCCCGAGTGGAGTACTGTGTGTATAGTGCCGTGTAGTACCGAGTGCATTACATTGCCTGTACTGCCGTGTAGTACTAAGTGGAGTACAGTGCCTGTACTGCCGTGTAGTCCCGAATGGAGTACTGTGTGTATAGTGCCGTGTAGTACCGAAAGGAGTACAGTGCCTGTACTGCCGTGTAGTACTGAGTGGAGTACTGTGTGTATAGTGCCGTGTAGTACCGAGTGGAGTACAGTGCCTGTACTGCCGTGTAGTGCTGAGTGGACTACAGTGCCTGTACTGCCGTGTAGTCCCGAATGGAGTGCTGTGTGTATAGTGCCGTGTAGTACCGAGTGGAGTACAGTGCCTGTACTGCCGTGTAGTACTGAGTGGAGTACAGTGCCTAAACTGCCGTGTAGTCCGGAGTGGAGTACAGTGCCTGTACTGCCGTGTAGTCCCGAGTGGAGTACTGTGTGTATAGTGCCGTGTAGTACCGAGTGGATTACATTGCCTGTACTGCCGTGTAGTACTAAGTGGAGTACAGTGCCTGTACTGCCGTGTAGTCCCGAGTGGAGTACTGTGTGTATAGTGCAGAGTAGTACTGAGTGGTGTACAGTACCTGTACTGCCGTGTAGTACTGAGTGGAGTACAGTGCCTCTACTGCCGTGTAGTACTGGGTGGAGTACAGTGCCTGTTCTGCCGTGTAGTACCGAGTGGGGGACTGTGTGTAAACTGCCGTGTAGTACCGAGTGGAGTACAGTGCCTGTACTGCCGTGTAGTACCGAGTGGAATACTGTGTGTATAGTGCCGTGTAGTACCGAGTGGAGTACTGTGTGCATAATGCCGTGTAGTACTGAGTGGAGTACAGTGCCTGTACTGCCGTGTAGTACCGAGTGGAGTACTGTGTGTATAGTGCCGTGTAGTACCGAGTGGAGTACAGTGCCTGCACTGCCGTGTAGGACTGAGTGGAGTACAGTGCCTGTACTGCCGTGTAGTCCCGAGTGGAGTACAGTGCCTGTACTGCCGTGTAGTAGTGAGTGGAGTACTGTGCCTGTACTGCCGTGTAGTACTCAGTTGAGTACTGTGTGTATAGTGCCGTGTAGTACCGAGTGGAGTACAGTGGGTGTACTGCCGTGTAGTACTGAGTGGAGTACAGTGCCTGAACTGCCGTGCAGTACTGAGTGGAGTACAGTGCCTGTACTGCCGTGTAGTCCCGAGTGGAGTACAGTGCCTATATTGCCGTGTAGTACTGAGTGGAGTACTGTGTGTATAGTGCCGTGTAGTACCGAGTGGAGTACAGTGCCTGTACTCCCTTGTAGTACTGAGTGGATTCCAGTGCCTGTACTGCCGTGTAGTATTGAGTGGAGTACAGTGCCAGTACTGCCGTGTAGTACTGAGTGGAGTACAGTGCCTGTACTGCCGTGTAGTGCCGAGTGGAGTACAGTGTGTATAGTGCCGTGTAGTACTGAGTGGAGTACAGTGCCTGTACTGCCGTGTAGTACCGAGTGGAGTACAGTGTGTCTAGTGCCGTGTAGTACCGAGTGGAGTACAGTGCCTGTACTGCCGTGTAGTACTGAGTGGAGTACATTGCCTGTACTGCCGTGTAGTACCGAGTGGGTGAATGTGTGTAAACTGCCGTGTAGTACTGAGTATAGTACAGTGCATGTACTGCCGTGTAGTACCGAGTGGAGTACTGTGTGCATACTGCCGTGTAGTACTGAGTGGAGTACAGTACCTGTACTGCCGTGTAGTACCGAGTGGGGGACTAAGTGTATACTGCCGTGTAGTACTGAGTGGAGTACTGTGTGTATAGTGCAGTGCAGTGCTGAGTGGAGTACAGTGCCTGTACTGCCGTGTAGTACCGAGTGGAGTACTGTGTGTATTGTGCAGTGTAGTGCTGAGTGGAGTACAGTACCTGTACTGCCGTGTAGTACTGAGTATAGTACAATGCCTGTACTGCCGTGTAGTGCTGAGTGGAGTACAGTGTGTTTAGTGCCGTGTAGTACCGAGTGGGGGACTGTGTGCATACTGCCGTGTAGTACTGAGTGGAGTACAGTGCCTGTACTGCCATGTAGTCCCGAGTGGAGTACTGTGTGTATAGTGCCGTGTAGTACCGAGTGGAGTACTGTGTGCATACTGCCGTGTAGTACTGAGTGGAGTACAGTGCCAGTACTGCCGTGTAGTACCGAGTGGAGGACTGTGTGTATAGTGCCGTGTAGTACCGAGTGGAGTACAGTGCATGTACTCTCGTGTATTACCGAGTGGAGTACTGTGTGTATAGTGCCGTGTAGTACCGAGTGGAGTACATTGCCTGTATTGCCGTGTAGTACCGAGTGGAGTACTGTGTGTATAGTGCCGTGTAGTACCGAGTGGCGTACTGTGTGCATGCTGCCGTGTAGTACTGAGTGGAGTACAGTACCTGTACTGCCGTGTAGTACCGAGTGGAGTACTGTGTGTATAGTGCCGTGTAGTACCGAGTGGAGTACAGTGCCTGTACTGCCGTGTAGTATTCCTTGGAGTACAGTGCCTGTAATGCCGTGTAGTCCCGAGTGGAGTACAGTGCCTGTACTGCCGTGTAGTAGTGAGTGGAGTACTGTGCCTGTACTGCCGTGTAGTACAGAGCGGAGTACTGTGTGTATAGTGCCGTGTAGTACCGAGTGGAATACAGTGGGTGTACTGCCGTGTAATACTGAGTGGAGTACAGTGCCTGTACTGCCGTGTAGTACTGAGTGGGGTACAGTGCCTGTATTGCCGTGTAGTCCCGAGTGGAGTAGAGTGCCTGTACTGTCGTGTAGTACTGAGTGGAGTACTGTATGTATAGTGCCGTGTAGTACCGAGTGGAGTACAGTGCCTGTACTCCCTTGTAGTACTGAGTGGATTCCAGTGCCTGTACTGCCGTGTAGTATTGAGTGGAGTACAGTGCCTGTACTGCCGTGTAGTACTGAGTGGAGTACAGTGCCTGTACTGCCGTGTAGTACTGAGTGGAGTACTGTGTGTATAGTGCCGTGTAGTACCGAGTTGAGTACACTGCCTGTACTCCCTTATAGTACTGAGTGGATTCCAGTGCCTGTACTGCCGTGTAGTACTGAGTGGAGTACAGTGCCTGTACTGCCGTGTAGTACCGAGTGGAGTACAGTGCCTGTACTGCCGTGTAGTCCCGTGTGGAGTACTGTGTGCATACTGCCGTGTAGTACTGAGTGGAGTACAGTGCCTGTACTGCCGTGTAGTACCGAGTGGAGTACAGTGCCTGTACTGCCGTGTAGTCCCGAGTGGAGTACAGTGCCTGTACTGCCGTGTAGTACTGAGTGGAGTACATTGCCTGTACTGCCGTGTAGTACCGAGTGGGTGAATGTGTGTATACTGCCGTGTAGTACTGAGTATAGTACAGTGCATGTACTGCCGTGTAGTACCGAGTGGAGTACTGTGCCTGTACTGCCGTGTAGTACTGAGTGGAGTACATTGCCTGTACTGCCGTGTAGTACCGAGTGGGTGAATGTGTGTATACCGCCGTGTAGTACTGAGTATAGTACAGTGCATGTACTGCCGTGTAGTACCGAGTGGAGTACTGTGTGCATACTGCCGTGTAGTACTGAGTGGAGTACAGTACCTGTACTGCCGTGTAGTACCGAGTGGGGGACTAAGTGTATACTGCCGTGTAGTACTGAGTGGAGTACTGTGTGTATAGTGCAGTGTAGTGCTGAGTGGAGTACAGTGCCTGTACTGCCGTGTAGTACCGAGTTGAGTACTGTGTGTACTGTGCAGTGTAGTGCTGAGTGGAGTACAGTACCTGTACTGCCGTGTAGTACTGAGTATAGTACAATGCCTGTACTGCCGTGTAGTGCTGAGTGGAGTACAGTGTGTTTAGTGCCGTGTAGTACCGAGTGGGGGACTGTGTGCATACTGCCGTGTAGTACTGAGTGGAGTACAGTGCCTGTACTGCCATGTAGTCCCGAGTGGAGTACTGTGTGTATAGTGCCGTGTAGTGCCGAGTGGAGTACTGTGTGCATACTGCCGTGTAGTACTGAGTGGAGTACAGTGCCAGTACTGCCGTGTAGTACCGAGTGGAGGACTGTGTGTATAGTGCCGTGTAGTACCGAGTGGAGTACAGTGCCTGCACTGCCGTGTAGGACTGAGTGGAGTACAGTGCCTGTACTGCCGTGTAGTCCCGAGTGGAGTACAGTGCCTGTACTGCCGTGTAGTAGTGAGTGGAGTACTGTGCCTGTACTGCCGTGTAGTACTCAGTTGAGTACTGTGTGTATAGTGCCGTGTAGTACCGAGTGGAGTACAGTGGGTGTACTGCCGTGTAGTACTGAGTGGAGTACAGTGCCTGAACTGCCGTGCAGTACTGAGTGGAGTACAGTGCCTGTACTGCCGTGTAGTCCCGAGTGGAGTACAGTGCCTGTACTGCCGTGTAGTGCCGATTGGAGTACAGTGTGTATAGTGCCGTGTAGTACTGAGTGGAGTACAGTGCCTGTACTGCCGTGTAGTACCGAGTGGAGTACAGTGTGTCTAGTGCCGTGTAGTACCGTGTGGAGTACAGTGCCTGTACTGCCGTGTAGTACTGAGTGGAGTACATTGCCTGTACTGCCGTGTAGTACCGAGTGGGTGAATGTGTGTATACTGCCGTGTAGTACTGAGTATAGTACAGTGCATGTACTGCCGTATAGTACCGAGTGGAGTACTGTGTGCATACTGCCGTGTAGTACTGAGTGGAGTACAGTACCTGTACTGCCGTGTAGTACCGAGTGGGGGACTAAGTGTATACTGCCGTGTAGTACTGAGTGGAGTACTGTGTGTATAGTGCAGTGTAGTGCTGAGTGGAGTACAGTGCCTGTACTGCCGTGTAGTACCGAGTGGAGTACTGTGTGTATTGTGCAGTGTAGTGCTGAGTGGAGTACAGTACCTGTACTGCCGTGTAGTACTGAGTATAGTACAATGCCTGTACTGCCGTGTAGTGCTGAGTGGAGTACAGTGTGTTTAGTGCCGTGTAGTACCGAGTGGGGGACTGTGTGCATACTGCCGTGTAGTACTGAGTGGAGTACAGTGCCTGTACTGCCATGTAGTCCCGAGTGGAGTACTGTGTGTATAGTGCCGTGTAGTACCGAGTGGAGTACTGTGTGCATACTGCCGTGTAGTACTGAGTGGAGTACAGTGCCAGTACTGCCGTGTAGTACCGAGTGGAGGACTGTGTGTATAGTGCCGTGTAGTACCGAGTGGAGTACAGTGCATGTACTCTCGTGTAGTACCGAGCGGAGTACTGTGTGTATAGTGCGGTGTAGTACCGAGTGGAGTACAGTGCATGTACTGCCGTGTAGTACCGAGTGGAGTACTGTGTGTATAGTGCCGTGTAGTACCGAGTGGAGTACATTGCCTGTATTGCCGTGTAGTACCGAGTGGAGTACTGTGTGTATAGTGCCGTGTAGTACCGAGTGGCGTACTGTGTGCATGCTGCCGTGTAGTACTGAGTGGAGTACAGTACCTGTACTGCCGTGTAGTACCGAGTGGAGTACTGTGTGTATAGTGCCGTGTAGTACCGAGTGGAGTACAGTGCCTGTACTGCCGTGTAGTACTCCTTGGAGTACAGTGCCTGTACTGCCGGGTAGTCCCGAGTGGAGTACAGTGCCTGTACTGCCGTGTAGTAGTGAGTGGAGTACTGTGCCTGTACTGCCGTGTAGTACAGAGCGGAGTACGGTGTGTATAGTGCCGTGTAGTACCGAGTGGAATACAGTGGGTGTACTGCCGTGTAATACTGAGTGGAGTACAGTGCCTGTACTGCCGTGTAGTACTGAGTGGGGTACAGTGCCTGTATTGCCGTGTAGTCCCGAGTGGAGTAGAGTGCCTGTACTGTCGTGTAGTACTGAGTGGAGTACTGTATGTATAGTGCCGTGTAGTACCGAGTGGAGTACAGTGCCTGTACTCCCTTGTAGTACTGAGTGGATTCCAGTGCCTGTACTGCCGTGCAGTACTGAGTGGAGTACAGTGCCTGTACTGCCGTGTAGTACCGAGTGGAGTACAGTGCCTGTACTGCCGTGTAGTACTGAGTGGAGTACTGTGTGTATAGTGCCGTGTAGTACCGAGTTGAGTACACTGCCTGTACTCCCTTGTAGTACTGAGTGGATTCCAGTGCCTGTACTGCCGTGCAGTACTGAGGGGAGTACAGTGCCTGTACTGCCGTGTAGTACCGAGTGGAGTACAGTGCCTGTACTGCCGTGTAGTCCCGTGTGGAGTACTGTGTGCATACTGCCGTGTAGTACTGAGTGGAGTACAGTGCCTGTACTGCCGTGTAGTACCGAGTGGAGTACAGTGCCTGTACTGCCGTGTAGTCCCGAGTGGAGTACAGTGCCTGTACTGCCGTGTAGTACTGAGTGGAGTACATTGCCTGTACTGCCGTGTAGTACCGAGTGGGTGAATGTGTGTATACTGCCGTGTAGTACTGAGTATAGTACAGTGCATGTACTGCCGTGTAGTACCGAGTGGAGTACTGTGCCTGTACTGCCGTGTAGTACTGAGTGGAGTACATTGCCTGTACTGCCGTGTAGTACCGAGTGGGTGAATGTGTGTATACTGCCGTGTAGTACTGAGTATAGTACAGTGCATGTACTGCCGTGTAGTACCGAGTGGAGTACTGTGTGCATACTGCCGTGTAGTACTGAGTGGAGTACAGTACCTGTACTGCCGTGTAGTACCGAGTGGGGGAGTAAGTGTATACTGCCGTGTAGTACTGAGTGGAGTACTGTGTGTATAGTGCAGTGTAGTGCTGAGTGGAGTACAGTGCCTGTACTGCCGTGTAGTACCGAGTGGAGTACTGTGTGTATTGTGCAGTGTAGTGCTGAGTGGAGTACAGTACCTGTACTGCCGTGTAGTACTGAGTATAGTACAATGCCTGTACTGCCGTGTAGTGCTGAGTGGAGTACTGTGTGTATAGTGCCGTGTAGTACCGAGTGGAGTACTGTGTGCATACTGCCGTGTAGTACTGAGTGGAGTACAGTGCCAGTACTGCCGTGTAGTACCGAGTGGAGGACTGTGTGTATAGTGCCGTGTAGTACCGAGTGGAGTACAGTGCATGTACTCTCGTGTATTACCGAGTGGAGTACTGTGTGTATAGCGCGGTGTAGTACCGAGTGGAGTACAGTGCATGTACTGCCGTGTAGTACCGAGTGGAGTACTGTGTGTATAGTGCCGTGTAGTACCGAGGGGAGTACATTGCCTGTATTGCCGTGTAGTACCGAGTGGAGTACTGTGTGTATAGTGCCGTGTAGTACCGAGTGGCGTACTGTGTGCATGCTGCCGTGTAGTACTGAGTGGAGTACAGTACCTGTACTGCCGTGTAGTACCGAGTGGAGTACTGTGTGTATAGTGCCGTGTAGTACCGAGTGGAGTACAGTGCCTGTACTGCCGTGTAGTACTCCTTGGAGTACAGTGCCTGTACTGCCGTGTAGTCCCGAGTGGAGTACAGTGCCTGTACTGCCGTGTAGTAGTGAGAGGAGTACTGTGCCTGTACTGCCGTGTAGTACAGAGCGGAGTACTGTGTGTATAGTGCCGTGTAGTACCGAGTGGAATACAGTGGGTGTACTGCCGTGTAATACTGAGTGGAGTACAGTGCCTGTACTGCCGTGTAGTACTGAGTGGGGTACAGTGCCTGTATTGCCGTGTAGTCCCGAGTGGAGTAGAGTGCCTGTACTGTCGTGTAGTACTGAGTGGAGTACTGTATGTATAGTGCCGTGTAGTACCGAGTGGAGTACAGTGCCTGTACTCCCTTGTAGTACTGAGTGGATTCCAGTGCCTGTACTGCCGTGTAGTATTGAGTGGAGTACAGTGCCTGTACTGCCGTGTAGTACTGAGTGGAGTACAGTGCCTGTACTGCCGTGTAGTACCGAGTGGAGTACAGTGCCTGTACTGCCGTGTTGTCCCGTGTGGAGTACTGTGTGCATACTGCCGTGTAGTACCGAGTGGAGTACAGTGCCTGTACTGCCGTGTAGTACCGAGTGGAGTACTGTGTGTATAGTGCGGTGTAGTACTGAGTACAGTACAGTGCCTGTACTGCCGTGTAGTACCGAGTGGAGTATTGTGTGTATAGTGCCGTGTAGGACCGAGTGGAGTACAGTGCCTGTACTGCCGTGTAGTACCGAGTGGAGTACTGTGTGTATAGTGCCGTGTAGTACCGAGTGGAGTACAGTGCATGTACTGCCGTGTAGTACCGAGTGGAGTACTGTGTGTATAGTGCGGTGTAGTACTGAGTACAGTACAGTGCCTGTACTGCCGTGTAGTACCGAGTGGAGTATTGTGTGTATAGTGCCGTGTAGTACCGAGTGGAGTACAGTGCCTGTACTGCCGTGTAGTACCGAGTGGAGTACTGTGTGTATAGTGCCGTGTAGTACCGAGTGGAGTACAGTGCCTGTACTGCCGTGTAGTACTGAGTGGAGTAGAGTGCCTGTACTGCCGTGTAGTCCCGAGTGGAGTACAATGCATGTACTGCCGTGTAGTAGTGAGTGGAGTAGTGTGCCTGTACTGCCGTGTAGTCCCTAGTGGAGTACAGTGCCTGTGCTGCCGTGTAGTACCGAGTGGAGTATTGTGTGTATAGTGCCGTGTAGTACCGAGTGGAGTACAGTGCATGTACTGCCGTGTAGTACCGAGTGGAGTACTGTGTGTATAGTGCCGTGTAGTACCGAGTGGAGTGCTGTGTGCATACTGCCGTGTAGTACAGAGTGGAGTACTGTACGTGTACTGCCGTGAAATACCGAGTGGAGTACTGTGAGTATAGTGGCGTGTAGTACCGAGTGGTGTACAGTGCCCGTACTTTCGTGTAGTACCGAGTGGAGTACAGTGCCTGTACTGCCGTGTAGTACCGAGTGGGGGACTGTGTGTATACTGCCGTGTAGTACTGAGTGGAGTACAATGCCTGTACTGCCGTGTAGTAGTGAGTGGGGTACAGTGATTGTACTGCCGTGTAGTACCGTGTGGAGTACTGTGCCTGTACTGCCGTGTAGTACTGAGTGGAGTACAGTGCCTGTACTGCCGTGTAGTCCCGAGTGGAGTACAGTGCTTGTTCTGCCGTGTAGTACGGATTGGAGTACAGTGCCTGTACTGCCGTGTAGTACCGAGTGGACTACATTGATTGTACTGCCGTGTAGTACTGAGTGAAGTACAGTGCCTGTACTGCCGTGTAGTGCCGAGTGGAGTACTGTGTGTATAGTGCAGTGTAGTACTGTGTGGAGTACAGTGCATGTACTGCCGTGTAGTACCGTGTGGAGTACAGTGCCTGTACTGCCGTGTAGTCCCGTGTGGAGTACTGTGTGCATACTGCCGTGTAGTACTCAGTGGAGTACAGTGCCTGTACTGCCGTGTAGTACCGAGTGGAGTACAGTGCCTGTACTGCCGAGTAGTCCCTAGTGGAGTACTGTTTGTATAGTGCAGTGTAGTACTGAGTGGAGTACTGTGTGTATAGTACCGTGTAGTACTGAGAGGAGTACAGTGCCTGTACTGCCGTGTAGTACCGATTGGAGTACTGTGTGCATGCTTCCGTCTAGTACTGAGTGGAGTACAGTGCCTGTACTGCCGTGTAGTACTGGGTGGAGTACAGTGCCTGTACTGCCGTGTAGTACCGAGTGGTGTACTGTGTGTATAGTGCCGTGTGGTACCGAGTGGAGTACCATGCCTGTACTGCCGTGTAGTACCGAGTGGAGTACTGTGTGTATAGTGCCGTGTAGTACCGAGTGGAGTACAGTGCCTGTACTGCGTGTAGTACCGAGTGGAGTACAGTGACTGCACTGCGTGTAGTACCGAGTGGAGTACAGTGTGTATATTGCCGTCTAGTACCGTGTGGAGTACAGTGTGTATAGTGCCGTGTTGTACTGAGTGGAGTACAGTGCCTGTACTGCCGTGTAGTACCGAGTGGAGTACAGTGTGTATAGTGCCGTGTAGTACTGAGTGGCGTACAGTGACTCTACTGCCGTGTAGTACTGAGTGGGTACATTTTCTGTACTGCCGTGTAGTACAGAGTGGGGGACACTGTGTATACTGCCGTGTAGTACTGAGTATAGTACAGTGCCTGTACTGCCGTGTAGTACCGAGTGGATTACTGTGTTCATACTGCCGTGTAGTACTGAGTGGAGTACAGTACCTGTCCTGTCGTGTAGTACTGAGTGCGGGACTGTGTGTATACTGCCGTGTAATACTGAGTGGAGTACAGTGCTTGTACTGCCGTGTAGTACCGAGTGGGGGACTGTGTGTATACTGCCGTGTAGTACTGAGTGGAGTACAGTGCCTGTACTGCCGTGTAGTACCGAGTGGGGGACTGTCTGTATACTGCCGTGTAGTACTGACTGGAGTACTGTGTGTATAGTGCAGTGTAGTGCTGAGTGGAGTACAGTGCCTGTACTGCCGTGTAGTACCGAGTAGAGTAGCGTGTGTATAGTGCAGTGTAGTGCTGAGTGGAGTACAGTACTTGTCATGCCGTGTAGTACTGAGTATAGTACAGTGCCTGTACTGCCGTGTAGTACCGGGTGGGGGACTGTGTGTATACTGCCGTGTAGTATTGAGTGGAGTACAGTACCTGTACTGCCGAGTAGTCCTGAGTGGAGTACTGTGTGTATAGTGCAGTGTAGTGCTGAGTGGAGTATAGTACCTGTACCGCCGTGTAGTGCCGAGTGGGGGACTGTGTTTATACGGCCGTGTAGTACTGAGTGGAGTACAGTGCCTGTACTGCCGTGTAGTACCGAGTGGGGGACTGTGTGTATAGTGCCGTGTAGTACCGAGTGGAGTACTGTGTGCATACTGCCGTGTAGTACTGAGTGGAGTACAGTGCCAGTACTGCCGTGTAGTACCGAGTGGAGGACTGTGTGTATAGTGCCGTGTAGTACCGAGTGGAGTACAGTGCATGTACTCTCGTGTATTACCGAGTGGAGTACTGTGTGTATAGTGCGGTGTAGTACCGAGTGGAGTACAGTGCATGTACTGCCGTGTAGTACCGAGTGGAGTACTGTGTGTATAGTGCCGTGTAGTACCGAGTGGAGTACATTGCCTGTATTGCCGTGTAGTACTGAGTGGAGTACAGTGCCTAAACTGCCGTGTAGTCCGGAGTGGAGTACAGTGCCTGTACTGCCGTGTAGTCCCGAGTGGAGTACTGTGTGTATAGTGCCGTGTAGTACCGAGTGGATTACATTGCCTTTACTGCCGTGTAGTACTAAGTGGAGTACAGTGCCTGTACTGCCGTGTAGTCCCGAGTGGAGAACTGTGTGTATAGTGCAGAGTAGTACTGAGTGGTGTACAGTACCTGTACTGCCGTGTAGTACTGAGTGGAGTACAGTGCCTCTACTGCCGTGTAGTACTGGGTGGAGTACAGTGCCTGTTCTGCCGTGTAGTACCGAGTGGGGGACTGTGTGTAAACTGCCGTGTAGTACCGAGTGGAGTACAGTGCCTGTACTGCCGTGTAGTACCGAGTGGAATACTGTGTGTATAGTGCCGTGTAGTACCGAGTGGAGTACTGTGTGCATAATGCCGTGTAGTACTGAGTGGAGTACAGTGCCTGTACTGCCGTGTAGTACCGAGTGGAATACTGTGTGTATAGTGCCGTGTAGTACCGAGTGGAGTACAGTGCCTGCACTGCCGTGTAGGACTGAGTGGAGTACAGTGCCTGTACTGCCGTGTAGTCCCGAGTGGAGTACAGTGCCTGTACTGCCGTGTAGTAGTGAGTGGAGTACTGTGCCTGTACTGCCGTGTAGTACTCAGTTGAGTGCTGTGTGTATAGTGCCGTGTAGTACCGAGTGGAGTACAGTGGGTGTACTGCCGTGTAGTACTGAGTGGAGTACAGTGCCTGAACTGCCGTGCAGTACTGAGTGGAGTACAGTGCCTGTACTGCCGTGTAGTCCCGAGTGGAGTACAGTGCCTGTATTGCCGTGTAGTACTGAGTGGAGTACTGTGTGTATAGTGCCGTGTAGTACCGAGTGGAGTACAGTGCCTGTACTCCCTTGTAGTACTGAGTGGATTCCAGTGCCTGTACTGCCGTGTAGTATTGAGTGGAGTACAGTGCCAGTACTGCCGTGTAGTACTGAGTGGAGTACAGTGCCTGTACTGCCGTGTAGTGCCGAGTGGAGTACAGTGTATATAGTGCCGTGTAGTACTGAGTGGAGTACAGTGCCTGTACTGCCGTGTAGTACCGAGTGGAGTACAGTGTGTCTAGTGCCGTGTAGTACCGAGTGGAGTACAGTGCCTGTACTGCCGTGTAGTACTGAGTGGAGTACATTGCCTGTACTGCCGTGTAGTACCGAGTGGGTGAATGTGTGTATACTGCCGTGTAGTACTGAGTATAGTACAGTGCATGTACTGCCGTGTAGTACCGAGTGGAGTACTGTGTGCATACTGCCGTGTAGTACTGAGTGGAGTACATTACCTGTACTGCCGTGTAGTACCGAGTGGGGGACTAAGTGTATACTGCCGTGTAGTACTGAGTGGAGTACTGTGTGTATAGTGCAGTGTAGTGCTGAGTGGAGTACAGTGCCTGTACTGCCGTGTAGTACCGAGTGGAGTACTGTGTGTATTGTGCAGTGTAGTGCTGAGTGGAGTACAGTACCTGTACTGCCGTGTAGTACTGAGTATAGTACAATGCCTTTACTGCCGTGTAGTGCTGAGTGGAGTACAGTGTGTTTAGAGCCGTGTAGTACCGAGTGGGGGACTGTGTGCATACTGCCGTGTAGTACTGAGTGGAGTACAGTGCCTGTACTGCCATGTAGTCCCGAGTGGAGTACTGTGTGTATAGTGCCGTGTAGTACCGAGTGGAGTACTGTGTGCATACTGCCGTGTAGTACTGAGTGGAGTACAGTGCCAGTACTGCCGTGTAGTACCGAGTGGAGGACTGTGTGTATAGTGCCGTGTAGTACCGAGTGGAGTACAGTGCATGTACTCTCGTGTATTACCGAGTGGAGTACTGTGTGTATAGTGCGGTGTAGTACCGAGTGGAGTACAGTGCATGTACTGCCGTGTAGTACCGAGTGGAGTACTGTGTGTATAGTGCCGTGTAGTACCGAGTGGAGTACATTGCCTGTATTGCCGTGTAGTACCGAGTGGAGTACTGTGTGTATAGTGCCGTGTAGTACCGAGTGGCGTACTGTGTGCATGCTGCCGTGTAGTACTGAGTGGAGTACAGTACCTGTACTGCCGTGTAGTACCGAGTGGAGTACTGTGTGTATAGTGCCGTGTAGTACCGAGTGGAGTACAGTGCCTGTACTGCCGTGTAGTACTCCTTGGTGTACAGTGCCTGTACTGCCGTGTAGTCCCGAGTGGAGTACAGTGCCTGTACTGCCGTGTAGTAGTGAGTGGAGTACTGTGCCTGTACAGCCGTGTAGTACAGAGCGGAGTACTGTGTGTATAGTGCCGTGTAGAACCGAGTGGAATACAGTGGGTGTACTGCCGTGTAATACTGAGTGGAGTACAGTGCCTGTACTGCCGTGTAGTACTGAGTGGGGTACAGTGCCTGTATTGCCGTGTAGTCCCGAGTGGAGTAGAGTGCCTGTACTGTCGTGTAGTACTGAGTGGAGTACGGTATGTATAGTGCCGTGTAGTACCGAGTGGAGTACAGTGCCTGTACTCCCATGTAGTACTGAGTGGATTCCAGTGCCTGTACTGCCGTGTAGTATTGAGTGGAGTACAGTGCCTGTACTGCCGTGTAGTACCGAGTGGAGTACAGTGCCTGTACTGCCGTGTAGTACTGAGTGGAGTACTGTGTGTATAGTGCCGTGTAGTACCGAGTTGAGTACACTGCCTGTACTCCCTTGTAGTACTGAGTGGATTCCAGTGCCTGTACTGCCGTGTAGTACTGAGTGGAGTACAGTGCCTGTACTGCCGTGTAGTACCGAGTGGAGTACAGTGCCTGTACTGCCGTGTTGTCCCGTGTGGAGTACTCTGTGCATACTGCTATGTAGTACTGAGTGGAGTACAGTGCCTGTACTGCCGTGTAGTACAGAGTGGAGTACAGTGCCTGTACTGCCGTGTAGTCCCGAGTGGAGTACAGTGGCTGTACTGCCGTGTAGTAGTGAGTGGAGTACTGTGCCTGTACTGCCGTGTAGTCCCGAGTGGAGTACTGCGTGTATAGTGCCGTGTAGTTCCGAGTGGAGTACAGTGCCTGTACTGCCGTGTAGTACTAAGTGGACTACAGTGCCTGTACCACCGCGTAGTCCCGAGTGCAGTACTGTGTGTATAGTGCAGTGTAGTACTCAGTGGTGTACAGTGCCTGTACTGCCGTGTAGTACTGAGTGGATTACAGTGCCTGTACTGCCGTGTAGTACTGGGTGGAGTACAGTGCCTGTACTGCCGTGTAGTACCGCGTGGGTGACTGTGTGTATACTGCCGTGTAGTACCGTGTGGAGTACAGTGCCTGTACTGCCGTGTGGTACCGAGTGGAGTACTGTGTGTATAGTGCGTGTAGTACCGAGTGGAGTACTCTGTGCATACTGCCGTGTAGTACTGAGTGGAGTACAGTGCCTGTACTGCCGTGTAGTACCAAGTGGAGTATTGTGTGTATAGTGCGGTGTAGTACCGAGTGGAGTACAGTGCATGTACTGCCGTGTAGTACCGAGTGGAGTACTGTGTGCATACTGCCGTGTAGTACTGAGTGGAGTACAGTACCTGTACTGCCGTGTAGTACCGAGTGGAGTACTGTGTGTATAGTGCCGTGTAGTACCGAGTGGAGTACAGTGCCTGTACTGCCGTGTAGTACTGAGTGGAGTAGAGTGCCTGTACTGCCGTGTAGTCCCGAGTGGAGTACAGTGCCTGTACTGCCGTGTAGTAGTGAGTGGAGTAGTGTGCCTGTACTGCCGTGTAGTACTGAGTGGAGTACAGTGCCTGTACTGAAGTGTAGTACTGAGTGGAGTACAGTACCTGTACTGCCGTGTAGTACCGAGTGGAGTACTGTGTGTTTAGTGCCGTGTAGTACCGAGTGGAGTACAGTGCCTGTACTGCCATGTAGTCCCGAGTGGAGTACAGTGCCTGTACTGCCGTGTAGTACTGAGTGGAGTACTGTGTGTATAGTGCCGTGTAGTACCGAGTGGGGGACTGTGTGCATACTGCCGTGTTGTACTGAGTGGAGTACAGTGACTGTACTGCCATGTAGTCGCGAGTGGAGTACTGTGTGTATACTGCCGTGTAGTACCGAGTGGAGTACAGTGCGTGTACTGCCGTGTTGTACCGAGTGGAGTACTGTGTGCATACTGCCGTGTAGTACTGAGTGGAGTACAGTGCCGGTACTGCCGTGTAGTACCGAGTGGAGTACTCTGTGTATAGTGCCGTGTAGTACCGAGTGGAGTACTGTGTGCATACTGCCGTGTAGTACTGAGTGGAGTACAGTACCTGTACTGCCGTGTAGTACCGAGTGGAGTACTGTGTGTATAGTGCCGTGTAGTACCGAGTGGAGTACAGTGCATGTACTGCCGTGTAGTACCGAGTGGAGTACTGTGTGTATAGTGCGGTGTAGTACCGAGTGGAGTACAGTGCATGTACTGCCGTGTAGTACCGAGTGGAGTACTGTGTGTATAGTGCCGTGTAGTACCGAGTGGCGTACTGTGTGCATGCTGCCGTGTAGTACTGAGTGGAGTACAGTACCTGTACTGCCGTGTAGTACCGAGTGGAGTACTGTGTGTATAGTGCCGTGTAGTACCGAGTGGAGTACAGTGCCTGTACTGCCGTGTAGTACTCCTTGGTGTACAGTGCCTGTACTGCCGTGTAGTCCCGAGTGGAGTACAGTGCCTGTACTGCCGTGTAGTAGTGAGTGGAGTACTGTGCCTGTACAGCCGTGTAGTACAGAGCGGAGTACTCTGTGTATAGTGCCGAGTAGTACCGCGTGGAGTACAGTGTCTGTACTGCCGTGTAGTACTGAGTGGAGTACAGTGCCTGTACTGAAGTGTAGTACTGAGTGGAGTACTGTGTGTATAGTGCCGTGTAGTACCGAGTGGAGTAGAGTGCCTGTACTGCCGTGTAGTACCGAGTGGAGTACTGTGTGTATAGTGGCGTGTAGTACCGAGTGGAGTACAGTGCCTGTACTGCCGTGTAGTACTGAGTGGAGTACAGTGCCTGTACTACCGTGTAGTACCGAGTGGGGACTGTGTGTATACTGCCGTGTAGTACTGAGTGGAGTACAGTGTGTATAGTGCCGTGTAGTACCGAGTGGGGGACTGTGTGCATACTGCCGTGTTGTACTGAGTGGAGTACAGTGACTGTACTGCCATGTAGTCGCGAGTGGAGTACTGTGTGTATACTGCCGTGTAGTACCGAGTGGAGTACAGTGCGTGTACTGCCGTGTTGTACCGAGTGGAGTACTGTGTGCATACTGCCGTGTAGTACTGAGTGGAGTACAGTGCCGGTACTGCCGTGTAGTACCGAGTGGAGTACTCTGTGTATAGTGCCGTGTAGTACCGAGTGGAGTACTGTGTGCATACTGCCGTGTAGTACTGAGTGGAGTACAGTGCCTGTACTGCCGTGTAGTACCGAGTGGAGTACTGTGTGTATAGTGCCGTGTAGTACCGAGTGGAGTACAGTGCATGTACTGCCGTGTAGTACCGAGTGGAGTACTGTGTGTATAGTGCGGTGTAGTACCGAGTGGAGTACAGTGCATGTACTGCCGTGTAGTCCTGAGTGGAGTACTGTGTGTATAGTGCCGTGTAGTACCGAGTGGAGTACAGTGCCTGTATTGCCGTGTAGTACCGAGTGGAGTACTGTGTGTATAGTGCCGTGTAGTGCCGAGTGGAGTGCTGTGTGCATACTGCCGTGTAGTACAGAGTGGAGTACAGTAAGTGTACTGCCGTGAAATACCGAGTGGAGAACTGTGAGTATAGTGGCGTGTAGTACCGAGTGGTGTACAGTGCCTGTACTTTCGTGTAGTACTGAGTGGAGTAGAGTGCCTGTAGTGCCGTGTAGTCCCGAGTGGAGTACAGTGCCTGTACTGCCGTGTAGTTGTGAGTGGAGTACTGTGCCTGTACTGCCGTGTAGTACTGAGTGGAGTACTGTGTGTATAGTGCCGTGTAGTACCGAGTGGAGTACAGTGGGTGTACTGCCGTGTAGTACTGGGTGGAGTACAGTGCCTGTACTGCCGTGTAGTACCGAGTGGGGGACTGTGTGTATACTGCTGTGTAGTACCGAGTGGAGTACAGTGCCTGTACTGCCGTGTAGTACTAAGTGGAGTACAGTGGCTGTACTGCCGTGTAGTCCCGAGTGTAGTAGAGTGTGTATAGTGCAGTGTAGTGCTGAGTGGTGTACAGTGCATGTACTGCCGTGTAGTACTGAGTGGAGTACAGTGCCTGTACTGCCGTGTAGTACTGGGTGGAGTACAGTGCCTGTACTGCCGTGTAGTACCGAGTGGGGGACTGTGTGTATACTGCTGTGTGGTACCGAGTGGAGTACAGTGCCTGTACTGCCGTGTAGTACCGAGTGGATTTCTGTGTGTATAGTGCCGTGTAGTACCGAGTGGAGTACAGTGCCTGTACTGCCGTGTAGTACCGAGTGGAGTAATGTGTGTATAGTGCCGTGTAGTACCGAGTGGAGTACAGTGCCTGTACTGCCGTGTAGTACCGAGTGGAGTACTGTGTGCATACTGCCGTGTAGTACTGAGTGGAGTATAGAGCCTGTATTGCCGTGTAGTACCGAGTGGAGTAATGTTTGTATAGTGCCGTGTAGTACCGAGTGGAGTACACTGCATGTACTGCCGTGTAGTATCGAGTTGAGTACTGTGTGTATCGTGCGGTGTAGTACCGAGTGGAGTACATTGCATGTACTGCCGTGTAGTACCGAGCGGAGTACTGTGTGTATAGTGCCGTGTAGTACCGAGTGGAGTACAGTGCCTGTATTGCCGTGTAGTACCGAGTGGAGTACTGTGTGTATAGTGCCGTGTAGTACCGAGTGGAGTAGTGTGTGCGTACTGCCGTGTAGTAATGAGTGGAGTAGAGTACCTGTACTGCCGTGTAGTACCGAGTGGAGTACTATGTGTATAGTGCCGTGTAGTACCGAGTGGAGTACAGTGCCTGTACTGCCGTGTAGTACTGAGTGGAGTACAGTGCCTGTACTGCCGTGTAGTCCCGAGTGGAGTACAGTGCCTGTACTGCCGTGTAGTAGTGAGTGGAGTACTGTGCCTGTACTGCCGTGTAGTACTGAGTGGAGTACTGTGTGTATAGTGCCGTGTAGTACCGCGTGGAGTACAGTGGGTGTACTGCCGTGTAGTACTGAGTGGAGTAGACTGCCTGTACTGCCGTGTAGTACTGAGTGGAGTACAGTGCCTGTACTGCCGTGTAGTCCCGAGTGGAGTACAGTGCCTGTACTGCCGTGTAGTACTGAGTGGAGTACTGTGTGTATAGTGCCGTGTAGTACCGAGTGGAGTACAGTGCCTGTACTGCCGTGTAGTACTGAGTGGATTACAGTGCCTGTACTGCCGTGTAGTACTGAGTGGACTACAGTGCCTGTACTGCCGTTTAGTCCCGAGTGGAGTACTGAGTGTATAGTGCCGTGTAGTACCGAGTGGAGTACAGTGCCTGTAATGCCGTGTAGTACTGAGTGGAGTACAGTGCCTGTACTGCCGTGTAGTCCCGAATGGAGTACTTTGTGTATAGTGCCGTGTAGTACCGAGTGGAGTACAGTGCCTGTACTGCCGTGCAGTACTAAGTGGAGTACGGTGCCTGTACTACCGTGTAGTCCCGAGTGGAGTACTGTGTGTATAGTGCCGTGTAGTACCGAGTGGAGTACAGTGCCTGTACTGCCGTGTAGTACTGAGTGGAGTACAGGGCCTGTACTGCCGTGTAGTACTGAGTGGACTAAAGTGCCTGTACTGCCGTTTAGTCCCGAGTGGAGTACTGAGTGTATAGTGCCGTGTAGTACCGAGTGGAGTACAGTGCCTGTAATGTCGTGTAGTACTGAGTGGAGTACAGTGCCTGTACTGCCGTGTAGTCCCGAATGGAGTACTTTGTGTATAGTGCCGTGTAGTACACAGTGGAGTACAGTGCCTGTACTGCCGTGTAGTACTGAGTGGAGTACAGTGCCCGTAATGCTGAGTAGTAACGAGTGGAGTATTGTGTGTATAGTGCCGTGTAGTACCGAGTGGAGTACAGTGCCTGTACTGCCGTGTAGTACCGAGTGGAGTACTGTGTGTATAGTGCCGTGTATTACACAGTGGAGTACATTGCCTGTACTGCAGTGTAGTACTGAGTGGAGTACAGTGCCTGTACTGCCGTGTAGTCCGGAATGGAGTACAGTGCCTGTACTGCCGTGTAGTCCTGAGTGGAGTACTGTGTGTATAGTGCCGTGTAGTACCGAGTGGAGTACAGTGCCTGTACTGCCGTGTAGTACTAAGTGGAGTACAGTGCCTGTACAACCGTGTAGTCCCGAGTGGAGTACTGTGTGTATATTGCAGTGTAGTACTGAGTGGTGTACAGTGCCTGTACTGCCGTGTAGTACTGAGTGGATTACAGTGCCTGTACTGCCGTGTAGTACTGGGTGGATTACAGTGCCTGTACTGCTTGTAGTACCGCGTGGGGGACTGTGTGTATACTGCCGTGTAGTACCGTGTGGAGTACAGTGCCTGTACTGCCGTGTGGTACCGAGTGGAGTACTGTGTGTATAGTGCGTGTAGTACCGAGTGGAGTACTGTGTGCATTCTGCCGTGTAGTACTGAGTGGAGTACAGTGCCTGTACTGCCGTGTAGTACCGAGTGGAGTATTGTGTGTATAGTGCCGTGTAGTACCGAGTGGAGTACAGTGCATGTACTGCCGTGTAGTACCGAGTGGAGTACTGTGTGTATAGTGCCGTGTAGTACCGAGTGGAGTACAGTGCCTGTACTGCCGTGTAGTACTGAGTGGAGTAGAGTGCCTGTACTGCCGTGTAGTCCCGAGTGGAGTACAGTGCATGTACTGCCGTGTAGTAGTGAGTGGAGTAGTGTGCCTGTACTGCCGTGTAGTCCCTAGTGGAGTACAGTGCCTGTGCTGCCGTGTAGTACCGAGTGGAGTATTGTGTGTATAGTGCCGTGTAGTACCGAGTGGAGTACAGTGCATGTACTGCCGTGTAGTACCGAGTGGAGTACTGTGTGTATAGTGCGGTGTAGTACTGAGTACAGTACAGTGCCTGTACTGCCGTGTAGTACCGAGTGGAGTATTGTGTGTATAGTGCCGTGTAGTACCGAGTGGAGTACAGTGCCTGTACTGCCGTGTAGTACCGAGTGGAGTACTGTGTGTATAGTGCCGTGTAGTACCGAGTGGAGTACAGTGCCTGTACTGCCGTGTAGTACTGAGTGGAGTAGAGTGCCTGTACTGCCGTGTAGTCCCGAGTGGAGTACAGTGCCTGTACTGCCGTGTAGTAGTGAGTGGAGTAGTGTGCCTGTACTGCCGTGTAGTCCCTAGTGGAGTACAGTGCCTGTACTGCCGTGTAGTACTGAGTGGGGTACTGTGTGTATAGTGCCGAGTAGTACCGAGTGGAGTACAGTGTCTGTACTGCCGTGTAGTACTGAGTGGAGTACAGTGCCTGTACTGAAGTGTAGTACTGAGTGGAGTACAGTACCTGTACTACCGTGTAGTACCGAGTGGAGTACAGTGTTTGTACTGCCGTGTAGTACTGAGTGGAGTACAGTGCCTGTACTGAAGTGTAGTACTGAGTGGAGTACAGTACCTGTACTACCGTGTAGTACCGAGTGGAGTACTGTGTGTATAGTGCCGTGTAGTACCGAGTGGAGTACAGTGCCTGCACTGCCATGTAGTCCCGAGTGGAGTACAGTGCCTGTACTGCCGTGTAGTACTGAGTGGAGTACTGTGTGTATAGTGCCGTGTAGTACCGAGTGGAGTACAGTGCCTGTACTGCCGTGTAGTACTGAGTGGAGTACAGTGCCTGTACTGCCGTTAAGTACTGAGTGGAGTACACTGCCTGTACTGCCGTGTAGTCCCGAATGGAGTACTCTGTGTATAGTACCGTGTAGTACCGAGTGGAGTACAGTGCCTGTACTGCCGTGTAGTACCGAGTGGAGTACTGTGTGTATAGTGGCGTGTAGTACCGAGTGGAGTACAGTGCCTGTACTGCCGTGTAGTACTGAGTGGAGTACAGTGCCTGTAATGCCGTGTAGTACCGAGTGAAGTACTTTCTGTATAGTGCCGTGTAGTCCCGTATGGAGTACAGTGCCTGTACTGCCGTGTAGTACCGAGTGGGGGACTGTGTGTATACTGCCGTGTATTACTGAGTGGAGTACAGTGTGTATAGTGCCGTGTAGTACTGAGTGGAGTTAAGTTTGTATAGTGCAGTGTAGTACTGAGTGGAGTACTGTGTGTATAGTGCGGTGTAGTACTGAGTGGAGTACAGTGCCTGTACTGCCGTGTAGTACCGAGTGGGGGACTGTGTGTATACTGCCGTGTAGTACTGAGTGGAGTACAGTGTGTATAGTGCCGTGTAGTACCGAGTGGGGGACTGTGTGCATACTGCCGTGTTGTACTGAGTGGAGTACAGTGACTGTACTGCCATGTAGTCGCGAGTGGAGTACTGTGTGTATACTGCCGTGTAGTACCGAGTGGAGTACTCTGTGTATAGTGCCGTGTAGTACCGAGTGGAGTACTGTGTGCATACTGCCGTGTAGTACTGAGTGGAGTACAGTGCCTGTACTGCCGTGTAGTACCGAGATGAGTACTGTGTGTATAGTGCCGTGTAGTACCGAGTGGAGTACAGTGCACGTACTGCCGTGTAGTACCGAGTGGAGTACTGTGTGTATAGTGCGGTGTAGTACCGAGTGGAGTACAGTGCATGTACTGCCGTGTAGTCCTGAGTGGAGTACTGTGTGTATAGTGCCGTGTAGTACCGAGTGGAGTACAGTGCCTGTATTGCCGTGTAGTAACGAGTGGAGTACTGTGTGTATAGTGCCGTGTAGTACCGAGTGGAGTGCTGTGTGCATACTGCCGTATAGTACAGAGTGGAGTACAGTACCTGTACTGCCGTGAAATACCGAGTGGAGTACTGTGTGTATAGTGGCGTGTAGTACCGAGTGGAGTACAGTGCCTGTACTTTCGTGTAGTACTGAGTGGAGTAGAGTGCCTGTAGTGCCGTGTAGTCCCGAGTGGAGTACAGTGCTTGTACTGCCGTGTAGTTGTGAGTGGAGTACTGTGCCTGTACTGCCGTGTAGTACTGAGTGGAGTACTGTGTGCATAGTGCCGTGTAGTACCGAGTGGAGTACAGTGGGTGTACTGCCGTGTAGTACTGTGTGGAGTATAGTGCCTGTACTGCCGTGTAGTCCCGAGTGGATTACAGTGCCTGTACTGCCGTGTAGTACTGAGTGGAGTACTGTGTGTATAGTGCCGTGTAGTACCGATTGGAGTGCCGTGCCTGTACTGCCGTGTAGTACTGATTGGAGTACAGTGCCTGTACTGCCGTGTAGTACTGAGTGGAGTACAGTGCCTGTACTGCCGTGTAGTCCCGATTGGAGTACAGTGCCTGTACTGCCGTGTAGTACTGAGTGGAGTACTGTGCGTATAGTGCAGTGTAGTACCCAGTGGAGTAAAGTGCCTGTACTGCCGTGTAGTACTGAGTGGAGTACAGTGCCTGTACTGCCGTGTAGTACTGAGTAGAGTACAGTGCCTGTACTGTCGTGTAGTACTGAGTGGAGTACAGTGCCTGTACTGCCGTGTAGTACTGGGTGGAGTACAGTGCCTGTACTGCCGTGTAGTACTGAGTGGACTACAGTGCCTGTACTGCCGTGTAGTCCCGAGTGGAGTACTCTGTGTAAAGTGCCGTGTAGTACCTAGTGGAGTACAGTGCCTGTACAGCCGTGTAGTACTGAGTGGAGTACAGTGCCTGTACTGCAGTGTAGTACTGTGTGGAGTAAAGTGCCTGTACTGCCGTGTAGTCCCGAGTGGAGTACAGTGCTTGTACTGCCGTGTAGTACTGAGTGGAGTACTGTGTGTATATTGCCGTGTAGTACCGAGTGGAGTACAGTGCCTGTACTGCCGTGTAGTACTGAATGGAGTACAGTGCCTGTACTGCCGTGTATTCCCGAATGGAGTACTGTGTGTATAGTGCCGTGTGGTACGGAGTGCAGTACAGTGCCTGTACTGCCGTGTAGTAGTAAGTGGAGTACAGTGGCTGTACTGCCGTGTAGTCCCGAGTGTAGTAGTGTGTGTATAGTGCAGTGTAGTGCTGAGTGGTGTACAGTGCTTGTACTGCCGTGTAGTACTGAGTGGAGTACAGTGCCTGTACTGCCGTGTAGTACTGAGTGGAGTATAGAGCCTGTACTGCCGTGTAGTACCGAGTGGAGTAATGTTTGTATAGTGCCGTGTAGTACCGAGTGGAGTACACTGCATGTACTGCCGTGTAGTATCGAGTTGAGTACTGTGTGTATCGTGCGGTGTAGTACCGAGTGGAGTACATTGCATGTACTGCCGTGTAGTACCGAGCGGAGTACTGTGTGTATAGTGCCGTGTAGTACCGAGTGGAGTACAGTGCCTGTATTGCCGTGTAGTACCGAGTGGAGTACTGTGTGTATAGTGCCGTGTAGTACCGAGTGGAGTAGTGTGTGCGTACTGCCGTGTAGTAATGAGTGGAGTATAGTAACTGTACTGCCGTGTAGTACCGAGTGGAGTACTGTGTGTATAGTGCCGTGTAGTACCGAGTGGAGTACAGTGCCTGTACTGCCGTGTAGTACTGAGTGGAGTACAGTGCCTGTACTGCCGTGTAGTCCCGAGTGGAGTACAGTGCCTGTACTGCCGTGTAGTAGTGAGTGGACTACTGTGCCTGTACAGCCGTGTAGTACTGAGTGGAGTACTGTGTGTATAGTGCCGTGTAGTACCGCGTGGAGTACAGTGGGTGTACTGCCGTGTAGTACTGAGTGGAGTAGACTGCCTGTACTGCCGTGTAGTACTGAGTGGAGTACAGTGCCTGTACTGCCGTGTAGTCCCGAGTGGAGTACAGTGCCTGTACTGCCGTGTAGTACTGAGTGGAGTACTGTGTGTATAGTGCCGTGTAGTACCGAGTGGAGTACAGTGCCTGTTCTGCCGTGTAGTACTGAGTGGAGTACAGTGCCTGTACTGCCGTGTAGTACTGAGTGGACTACAGTGCCTGTACTGCCGTGTAGTCCCGAGTGGAGTACTGAGTGTATAGTGCCGTGTAGTACCGAGTGGAGTTCAGTGCCTGTACTGCCGTGTAGTACCGAGTGGGGTACTGTGTGTATAGTGCGGTGTAGTACCGAGTGGAGTACTGTGTGCATACTGCCGTGTAGTACTGAGTGGAGTACAGTACCTGTACTGCCGTGTAGTACCGAGTGGGGGACTCTGTGTATACTGCCGTGTAGTACTGAGTGGAGTACAGTGCCTGTGCTGCCGTGTAGTACCGAGTGGGGGACTGTGTGTATTCTGCCGTGTACTACTGAGTGGAGTACAGTGCCTGTACTGCCGTGTAGTACAGAGTGGGGGACTGTGTGTATACTGCCGTGTAGTACTGAGTGGAGTACAGTGTGTATAGTGCAGTGTAGTGCTGAGTCGAGTACAGTGCCTGTACTGCCGTGTAGTACCGAGTGGATTACTGTGTGTATAGTGCAGTGTAGTGCTGAGTGGAGTAGAGTACCTGTACTGCCGTGTAGTACTGAGTATAGTACAGTGCCTGTACTGCCGTGTAGTAACGAGTGGGGGACTGTGTGTATACTGCCGTGTAGTACTGAGTGGAGTACAGTGCCCGTACTGCCGTGTAGTCCCGAGTGGAGTGCTGTGTGCATACTGCCGTGTAGTACTGAGTGGAGTACAGTCCCTGTACTGCCGAGTAGTCCCGAGTGGAGTACAATGTGTATAGTGCAGTGTAGTACTGAGTGGAGTACTGTGTCTATAGTGCAGTGTAGTACTGAGTGGAGTACAGTGCCTGTACTGCCGTGTAGTACCGAGTGGGTGTTTGTGTGCATACTGCCGTGTAGTACTGAGTGGAGTACAGTGTGTATAGTGCCGTGTAGTACCGAGTGGGGGTTTGTGTGCATACTGCCGTGTAGTACTGAGTAGAGAACAGTGCCTGTACTGCCATGTTGTCCCGATTGGGGTACTGTGTGTATACTGCCGTGTAGTACCGAGTGGAGTACAGTGCCTGTACTGCCATATAGTACCGAGTGGAGTACTGTGTGCATACTGCCGTGTAGTACTGAGTGGAGTACAGTGCCTGTACTGCCCTGTAGTACTGAGTGGAGTACAGTGCCTGTACTGCCGTGTAGTACCGAGTGGGGGTTTGTGAGCATACTGCCGTGTAGTACTGAGTGGAGTACTGTGTATATACTGCTGTGTAGTACTGAGTGGAGTACAGTGTGTATAGTTCCGTGTAGTACTGAGTGGGGGTTTGTGTGCATACTGCCGTGTAGTACTGAGTAGAGTACAGTGCCTGTACTGCCATGTTGTCCCGATTGGGGTACTGAGTGCATACTGCCGTGTAGTACCGAGTGGAGTACAGTGCCTGTACTGCCATGTAGTACCGAGTGGAGTACTGTGTGCATACTGCCGTGTAGTACTGTGTGGAGTACAGTGCCTGTACTGCCCTGTAGTACTGAGTGGAGTACAGTGCCTGTACTGCAGTGTAGTACTGTGTGGAGTACAGTGCCTGTACTGCCGTGTAGTCCCGAGTGGAGTACAGTGCTTGTACTGCCGTGTAGTACTGAGTGGAGTACTGTGTGTATAGTGCCGTGTAGTACCGAGTGGAGTACAGTGCCTGTACTGCCGTGTAGTACTGAATGGAGTACAGTGCCTGTACTGCCGTGTATTCCCGAATGGAGTACTGTGTGTATAGTGCCGTGTGGTACGGAGTGCAGTACAGTGCCTGTACTGCCGTGTAGTACTGAGTGGAGTACATTGCCTGTACTAACGTCGAGTCCCGAGTGGAGTACTGTGTGTATAGTGCAGTGTAGTACTGAGTGTTGTACAGTGCTGTACTGTCGTGTAGTACTGAGTGGAGTACAGTGCCTGTACTCCCGTGTAGTCCCGAGTGGAGTACTGTGTGTATAGTGCCGTGTAGTACTGAGTGGAGTACAGTGCCTGTACTGCCGTGTAGTCCCGAGTGGAGTACAGTGCCTGTACTGCCGTGTAGTACCGAGTGGAGTACTGTGTGTATAGTGCCGTGTAGTACCGAGTGGAGTTGTGTGTGCGTACTGCCGTGTAGTAATGAGTGGAGTAGAGTACCTGTACTGCCGTGTAGTACCGAGTGGAGTACTATGTGTATAGTGCCGTGTAGTACCGAGTGGAGTACAGTGCCTGTACTGCCGTGTAGTACTGAGTGGAGTACAGTGCCTGTACTGCCGTGTAGTCCCGAGTGGAGTACAGTGCCTGTACTGCCGTGTAGTAGTGAGTGGAGTACTGTGCCTGTACTGCCGTGTAGTCCCGAGTGGAGTACAGTGCCTGTACTGCCGTGTAGTACTGAGTGGAGTACTGTGTGTATAGTGCCGTGTAGTACCGAGTGGAGTACAGTGCCTGTACTGCCGTGTAGTACTGAGTGGAGTACAGTGCCTGTACTGCCGTGTAGTACTGAGTGGACTACAGTGCCTGTACTGCCGTTTAGTCCCGAGTGGAGTACTGAGTGTATAGTGCCGTGTAGTACCGAGTGGAGTACAGTGCCTGTAATGCCGTGTAGTACTGAGTGGAGTACAGTGCCTGTACTGCCGTGTAGTCCCGAATGGAGTACTTTGTGTATAGTGCCGTGTAGTACCGAGTGGAGTACAGTGCCTGTACTGCCGTGTAGTACTAAGTGGAGTACGGTGCCTGTACTACCGTGTAGTCCCGAGTGGAGTACTGTGTGTATAGTGCCGTGTAGTACCGAGTGGAGTACAGTGCCTGTACTGCCGTGTAGTACTGAGTGGAGTACAGGGCCTGTACTGCCGTGTAGTACTGAGTGGACTAAAGTGCCTGTACTGCCGTTTAGTCCCGAGTGGAGTACTGAGTGTATAGTGCCGTGTAGTACCGAGTGGAGTACAGTGCCTGTAATGTCGTGTAGTACTGAGTGGAGTACAGTGCCTGTACTGCCGTGTAGTCCCGAATGGAGTACTTTGTGTATAGTGCCGTGTAGTACACAGTGGAGTACAGTGCCTGTACTGCCGTGTAGTACTGAGTGGAGTACAGTGCCCGTAATGCTGAGTAGTAACGAGTGGAGTATTGTGTGTATAGTGCCGTGTAGTACCGAGTGGAGTACAGTGCCTGTACTGCCGTGTAGTACCGAGTGGAGTACTGTGTGTATAGTGCCGTGTATTACACAGTGGAGTACATTGCCTGTACTGCAGTGTAGTACTGAGTGGAGTACAGTGCCTGTACTGCCGTGTAGTCCGGAATGGAGTACAGTGCCTGTACTGCCGTGTAGTCCTGAGTGGATTACTGTGTGTATAGTGCCGTGTAGTACCGAGTGGAGTACAGTGCCTGTACTGCCGTGTAGTACTAAGTGGAGTACAGTGCCTGTACAACCGTGTAGTCCCGAGTGGAGTACTGTGTGTATATTGCAGTGTAGTACTGAGTGGTGTACAGTGCCTGTACTGCCGTGTAGTACTGAGTGGATTACAGTGCCTGTACTGCCGTGTAGTACTGGGTGGATTACAGTGCCTGTACTGCTTGTAGTACCGCGTGGGGGACTGTGTGTATACTGCCGTGTAGTACCGTGTGGAGTACAGTGCCTGTACTGCCGTGTGGTACCGAGTGGAGTACTGTGTGTATAGTGCGTGTAGTACCGAGTGGAGTACTGTGTGCATTCTGCCGTGTAGTACTGAGTGGAGTACAGTGCCTGTACTGCCGTGTAGTACCGAGTGGAGTATTGTGTGTATAGTGCCGTGTAGTACCGAGTGGAGTACAGTGCATGTACTGCCGTGTAGTACCGAGTGGAGTACTGTGTGTATAGTGCGGTGTAGTACTGAGTACAGTACAGTGCCTGTACTGCCGTGTAGTACCGAGTGGAGTATTGTGTGTATAGTGCCGTGTAGTACCGAGTGGAGTACAGTGCCTGTACTGCCGTGTAGTACCGAGTGGAGTACTGTGTGTATAGTGCCGTGTAGTACCGAGTGGAGTACAGTGCCTGTACTGCCGTGTAGTACTGAGTGGAGTAGAGTGCCTGTACTGCCGTGTAATCCCGAGTGGAGTACAGTGCATGTACTGCCGTGTAGTAGTGAGTGGAGTAGTGTGCCTGTACTGCCGTGTAGTCCCTAGTGGAGTACAGTGCCTGTGCTGCCGTGTAGTACCGAGTGGAGTATTGTGTGTATAGTGCCGTGTAGTACCGAGTGGAGTACAGTGCATGTACTGCCGTGTAGTACCGAGTGGAGTACTGTGTGTATAGTGCGGTGTAGTACTGAGTACAGTACAGTGCCTGTACTGCCGTGTAGTACCGAGTGGAGTATTGTGTGTATAGTGCCGTGTAGTACCGAGTGGAGTACAGTGCCTGTACTGCCGTGTAGTACCGAGTGGAGTACTGTGTGTATAGTGCCGTGTAGTACCGAGTGGAGTACAGTGCCTGTACTGCCGTGTAGTACTGAGTGGAGTAGAGTGCCTGTACTGCCGTGTAGTCCCGAGTGGAGTACAGTGCCTGTACTGCCGTGTAGTAGTGAGTGGAGTAGTGTGCCTGTACTGCCGTGTAGTCCCTAGTGGAGTACAGTGCCTGTACTGCCGTGTAGTACTGAGTGGGGTACTGTGTGTATAGTGCCGAGTAGTACCGAGTGGAGTACAGTGTCTGTACTGCCGTGTAGTACTGAGTGGAGTACAGTGCCTGTACTGAAGTGTAGTACTGAGTGGAGTACAGTACCTGTACTACCGTGTAGTACCGAGTGGAGTACAGTGTTTGTACTGCCGTGTAGTACTGAGTGGAGTACAGTGCCTGTACTGAAGTGTAGTACTGAGTGGAGTACAGTACCTGTACTACCGTGTAGTACCGAGTGGAGTACTGTGTGTATAGTGCCGTGTAGTACCGAGTGGAGTACAGTGCCTGCACTGCCATGTAGTCCCGAGTGGAGTACAGTGCCTGTACTGCCGTGTAGTACTGAGTGGAGTACTGTGTGTATAGTGCCGTGTAGTACCGAGTGGAGTACAGTGCCTGTACTGCCGTGTAGTACTGAGTGGAGTACAGTGCCTGTACTGCCGTTAAGTACTGAGTGGAGTACACTGCCTGTACTGCCGTGTAGTCCCGAATGGAGTACTCTGTGTATAGTACCGTGTAGTACCGAGTGGAGTACAGTGCCTGTACTGCCGTGTAGTACCGAGTGGAGTACTGTGTGTATAGTGGCGTGTAGTACCGAGTGGAGTACAGTGCCTGTACTGCCGTGTAGTACTGAGTGGAGTACAGTGCCTGTAATGCCGTGTAGTACCGAGTGAAGTACTTTCTGTATAGTGCCGTGTAGTCCCGTATGGAGTACAGTGCCTGTACTGCCGTGTAGTACCGAGTGGGGGACTGTGTGTATACTGCCGTGTATTACTGAGTGGAGTACAGTGTGTATAGTGCCGTGTAGTACTGAGTGGAGTTAAGTTTGTATAGTGCAGTGTAGTACTGAGTGGAGTACTGTGTGTATAGTGCGGTGTAGTACTGAGTGGAGTACAGTGCCTGTACTGCCGTGTAGTACCGAGTGGGGGACTGTGTGTATACTGCCGTGTAGTACTGAGTGGAGTACAGTGTGTATAGTGCCGTGTAGTACCGAGTGGGGGACTGTGTGCATACTGCCGTGTTGTACTGAGTGGAGTACAGTGACTGTACTGCCATGTAGTCGCGAGTGGAGTACTGTGTGTATACTGCCGTGTAGTACCGAGTGGAGTACTCTGTGTATAGTGCCGTGTAGTACCGAGTGGAGTACTGTGTGCATACTGCCGTGTAGTACTGAGTGGAGTACAGTGCCTGTACTGCCGTGTAGTACCGAGATGAGTACTGTGTGTATAGTGCCGTGTAGTACCGAGTGGAGTACAGCGCACGTACTGCCGTGTAGTACCGAGTGGAGTACTGTTTGTATAGTGCGGTGTAGTACCGAGTGGAGTACAGTGCATGTACTGCCGTGTAGTCCTGAGTGGAGTACTGTGTGTATAGTGCCGTGTAGTACCGAGTGGAGTACAGTGCCTGTATTGCCGTGTAGTAACGAGTGGAGTACTGTGTGTATAGTGCCGTGTAGTACCGAGTGGAGTGCTGTGTGCATACTGCCGTATAGTACAGAGTGGAGTACAGTACCTGTACTGCCGTGAAATACCGAGTGGAGTACTGTGTGTATAGTGGCGTGTAGTACCGAGCGGAGTACAGTGCCTGTACTTTCGTGTAGTACTGAGTGGAGTAGAGTGCCTGTAGTGCCGTGTAGTCCCGAGTGGAGTACAGTGCTTGTACTGCCGTGTAGTTGTGAGTGGAGTACTGTGCCTGTACTGCCGTGTAGTACTGAGTGGAGTACTGTGTGCATAGTGCCGTGTAGTACCGAGTGGAGTACAGTGGGTGTACTGCCGTGTAGTACTGTGTGGAGTATAGTGCCTGTACTGCCGTGTAGTCCCGAGTGGATTACAGTGCCTGTACTGCCGTGTAGTACTGAGTGGAGTACTGTGTGTATAGTGCCGTGTAGTACCGAGTGGAGTACCGTGCCTGTACTGCCGTGTAGTACTGATTGGAGTACAGTGCCTGTACTGCCGTGTAGTACTGAGTGGAGTACAGTGCCTGTACTGCCGTGTAGTCCCGATTGGAGTACAGTGCCTGTACTGCCGTGTAGTACTGAGTGGAGTACGGTGCGTATAGTGCAGTGTAGTACCCAGTGGAGTAAAGTGCCTGTACTGCCGTGTAGTACTGAGTGGAGTACAGTGCCTGTACTGCCGTGTAGTACTGAGTAGAGTACAGTGCCTGTACTGTCGTGTAGTACTGAGTGGAGTACAGTGCCTGTACTGCCGTGTAGTACTGGGTGGAGTACAGTGCCTGTACTGCCGTGTAGTACTGAGTGGACTACAGTGCCTGTACTGCCGTGTAGTCCCGAGTGGAGTACTCTGTGTAAAGTGCCGTGTAGTACCTAGTGGAGTACAGTGCCTGTACAGCCGTGTAGTACTGAGTGGAGTACAGTGCCTGTACTGCAGTGTAGTACTGTGTGGAGTAAAGTGCCTGTACTGCCGTGTAGTCCCGAGTGGAGTACAGTGCTTGTACTGCCGTGTAGTACTGAGTGGAGTACTGTGTGTATAGTGCCGTGTAGTACCGAGTGGAGTACAGTGCCTGTACTGCCGTGTAGTACTGAATGGAGTACAGTGCCTGTACTGCCGTGTATTCCCGAATGGAGTACTGTGTGTATAGTGCCGTGTGGTTCGGAGTGCAGTACAGTGCCTGTACTGCCGTGTAGTAGTAAGTGGAGTACAGTGGCTGTACTGCCGTGTAGTCCCGAGTGTAGTAGTGTGTGTATAGTGCAGTGTAGTGCTGAGTGGTGTACAGTGCTTGTACTGCCGTGTAGTACTGAGTGGAGTACAGTGCCTGTACTGCCGTGTAGTACTGAGTGGAGTATAGAGCCTGTACTGCCGTGTAGTACCGAGTGGAGTAATGTTTGTATAGTGCCGTGTAGTACCGAGTGGAGTACACTGCATGTACTGCCGTGTAGTATCGAGTTGAGTACTGTGTGTATCGTGCGGTGTAGTACCGAGTGGAGTACATTGCATGTACTGCCGTGTAGTACCGAGCGGAGTACTGTGTGTATAGTGCCGTGTAGTACCGAGTGGAGTACAGTGCCTGTATTGCCGTGTAGTACCGAGTGGAGTACTGTGTGTATAGTGCCGTGTAGTACCGAGTGGAGTAGTGTGTGCATACTGCCGTGTAGTAATGAGTGGAGTATAGTAACTGTACTGCCGTGTAGTACCGAGTGGAGTACTGTGTGTATAGTGCCGTGTAGTACCGAGTGGAGTACAGTGCCTGTACTGCCGTGTAGTACTGAGTGGAGTACAGTGCCTGTACTGCCGTGTAGTCCCGAGTGGAGTACAGTGCCTGTACTGCCGTGTAGTAGTGAGTGGAGTACTGTGCCTGTACAGCCGTGTAGTACTGAGTGGAGTACTGTGTGTATAGTGCCGTGTAGTACCGCGTGGAGTACAGTGGGTGTACTGCCGTGTAGTACTGAGTGGAGTAGACTGCCTGTACTGCCGTGTAGTACTGAGTGGAGTACAGTGCCTGTACTGCCGTGTAGTCCCGAGTGGAGTACAGTGCCTGTACTGCCGTGTAGTACTGAGTGGAGTACTGTGTGTATAGTGCCGTGTAGTACCGAGTGGAGTACAGTGCCTGTTCTGCCGTGTAGTACTGAGTGGAGTACAGTGCCTGTACTGCCGTGTAGTACTGAGTGGACTACAGTGCCTGTACTGCCGTGTAGTCCCGAGTGGAGTACTGAGTGTATAGTGCCGTGTAGTACCGAGTGGAGTTCAGTGCCTGTACTGCCGTGTAGTACCGAGTGGGGTACTGTGTGTATAGTGCGGTGTAGTACCGAGTGGAGTACTGTGTGCATACTGCCGTGTAGTACTGAGTGGAGTACAGTACCTGTACTGCCGTGTAGTACCGAGTGGGGGACTCTGTGTATACTGCCGTGTAGTACTGAGTGGAGTACAGTGCCTGTGCTGCCGTGTAGTACCGAGTGGGGGACTGTGTGTATTCTGCCGTGTACTACTGAGTGGAGTACAGTGCCTGTACTGCCGTGTAGTACAGAGTGGGGGACTGTGTGTATACTGCCGTGTAGTACTGAGTGGAGTACAGTGTGTATAGTGCAGTGTAGTGCTGAGTCGAGTACAGTGCCTGTACTGCCGTGTAGTACCGAGTGGATTACTGTGTGTATAGTGCAGTGTAGTGCTGAGTGGAGTAGAGTACCTGTACTGCCGTGTAGTACTGAGTATAGTACAGTGCCTGTACTGCCGTGTAGTAACGAGTGGGGGACTGTGTGTATACTGCCGTGTAGTACTGAGTGGAGTACAGTGCCCGTACTGCCGTGTATTCCCGAGTGGAGTGCTGTGTGCATACTGCCGTGTAGTACTGAGTGGAGTACAGTCCCTGTACTGCCGAGTAGTCCCGAGTGGAGTACAATGTGTATAGTGCAGTGTAGTACTGAGTGGAGTACTGTGTCTATAGTGCAGTGTAGTACTGAGTGGAGTACAGTGCCTGTACTGCCGTGTAGTACCGAGTGGGTGTTTGTGTGCATACTGCCGTGTAGTACTGAGTGGAGTACAGTGTGTATAGTGCCGTGTAGTACCGAGTGGGGGTTTGTGTGCATACTGCCGTGTAGTACTGAGTAGAGAACAGTGCCTGTACTGCCATGTTGTCCCGATTGGGGTACTGTGTGTATACTGCCGTGTAGTACCGAGTGGAGTACAGTGCCTGTACTGCCATATAGTACCGAGTGGAGTACTGTGTGCATACTGCCGTGTAGTACTGAGTGGAGTACAGTGCCTGTACTGCCCTGTAGTACTGAGTGGAGTACAGTGCCTGTACTGCCGTGTAGTACCGAGTGGGGGTTTGTGAGCATACTGCCGTGTAGTACTGAGTGGAGTACTGTGTATATACTGCTGTGTAGTACTGAGTGGAGTACAGTGTGTATAGTTCCGTGTAGTACTGAGTGGGGGTTTGTGTGCATACTGCCGTGTAGTACTGAGTAGAGTACAGTGCCTGTACTGCCATGTTGTCCCGATTGGGGTACTGAGTGCATACTGCCGTGTAGTACCGAGTGGAGTACAGTGCCTGTACTGCCATGTAGTACCGAGTGGAGTACTGTGTGCATACTGCCGTGTAGTACTGAGTGGAGTACAGTGCCTGTACTGCCCTGTAGTACTGAGTGGAGTACAGTGCCTGTACTGCAGTGTAGTACTGTGTGGAGTACAGTGCCTGTACTGCCGTGTAGTCCCGAGTGGAGTACAGTGCTTGTACTGCCGTGTAGTACTGAGTGGAGTACTGTGTGTATAGTGCCGTGTAGTACCGAGTGGAGTACAGTGCCTGTACTGCCGTGTAGTACTGAATGGAGTACAGTGCCTGTACTGCCGTGTATTCCCGAATGGAGTACTGTGTGTATAGTGCCGTGTGGTACGGAGTGCAGTACAGTGCCTGTACTGCCGTGTAGTACTGAGTGGAGTACATTGCCTGTACTAACGTCGAGTCCCGAGTGGAGTACTGTGTGTATAGTGCAGTGTAGTACTGAGTGTTGTACAGTGCTGTACTGTCGTGTAGTACTGAGTGGAGTACAGTGCCTGTACTCCCGTGTAGTCCCGAGTGGAGTACTGTGTGTATAGTGCCGTGTAGTACTGAGTGGAGTACAGTGCCTGTACTGCCGTGTAGTACTAAGTGGAGTACAGTGGCTGTACTGCCGTGTAGTCCCGAGTGTAGTAGTGTGTGTATAGTGCAGTGTAGTGCTGAGTGGTGTACAGTGCTTGTACTGCCGTGTAGTACTGAGTGGAGTACAGTGCCTGTACTGCCGTGTAGTACCGAGTGGAGTACTGTGTGTATAGTGCCGTGTAGTACCGAGTGGAGTACGGTGCATGTACTGCCGTGTAGTACCGAGTGGAGTACTGTGTGTATAGTGCGGTGTAGTACCGAGTGGAGTACAGTGCCTGTATTGCCGTGTAGTAAAGAGTGGAGTACTGTGTGTACAGTGCCGTGTAGTACCGAGTGGAGTACTGTGTGCATACTGCCATGTAGTACTGAGTGGAGTACAGTACCTGTACTGCCGTGTAGTACCGAGTGGAGGACTGTGTGTATAGTGCCGTGTAGTACCGAGTGGAGTACAGTGCCTGCACTGCCGTGTAGGACTGAGTGGAGTACAGTGCCTGTACTGCCGTGTAGTCCCGAGTGGAGTACAGTGCCTGTACTGCCGTGTAGTAGTGAGTGGAGTACAGTGCCTGTACTGCCGTGTAGTAACGATTGGAGTACTGTGTGTATAGTGCCGTGTAGTACCGAGTGGAGTATAGTGCCTGTACTGCCGTGTAGTACTGAGTGGAGTACAGTGCCTGTACTGCCGTGTAGTCCCGAGTGGAGTACAGTTCCTGTACTGCCGTGTAGTTCTGATTGGAATACAGTGCCTGTACTGCCGTGTAGTAGCGAGTGGAGTACAGTGCTTATACTGCCGTGTAGTACTGAGTGGGATACAGTGCCTGTACTGCCGTGTAGTGCCGAGTGGAATACTGTGTGTATAGTGCAGTGTAGTACTGAGTGGAGTACAGTGCATGTACTGCCGTGTAGTCCCGAGTGGATTACTGTGTGTATAGTGCAGTGTAGTGCTGAGTGGAGTACAGTGCCTGTACTTCCGTGTAGTACCGGGTGGAGTACAGTGCCTGTACTGCCATGTAGTCCCGAGTGGAGTACTGTGTGCATAATGCCGTGTAGTACTGAGTGGAGTACAGTGCCTGTACGGCCGGGTAGTACCGAGTGGAGTACTGTGTGTATAGTGCCGTGTAGTACCGAGTGGATTACAGTGCCTGTACTGCGTGTAGTACCGAGTGGAGTACAGTGTGAATAGTGCAGTGTAGTACCGAGTGGAGTACAGTGCCTGTACTGCCGTGTAGTACCGAGTGGAGTACAGTGTGTATAGTGCCGTCTAGTACCGAGTGGAGTACAGTGTGTATAGTGCCGTGTAGTACTGAGTGGAGTACAGTGCCTGTACTGCCGTGTAGTACCGAGTGGAGTACAGTGTGTATAGTGCCGTGTAGTACCGAGTGGAGTACAGTGCCTGTACTGCCGTGTAGTACTGAGTGGAGTACATTGCCTGTACTGCCGTGTAGTACCGAGTGGGGGAATGTGTGTATACCGCCGTGTAGTACTGAGTATAGTACAGTGCATGTACTGCCGTGTAGTACCGAGTGGAGTACTGTGTGCATACTGCCGTGTAGTACTGAGTGGAGTACAGTACCTGTACTGCCGTGTAGTACCGAGTGGGGGACTAAGTGTATACTGCCGTGTAGTACTGAGTGGAGTACTGTGTGTATAGTGCAGTGTAGTGCTGAGAGGAGTACAGTGCCTGTACTGCCGTGTAGTACCGAGTGGAGTACTGTGTGTATAGTGCAGTGTAGTGCTGAGTGGAGTACAGTACCTGTACTGCCGTGTAGTGCTGAGTATAGTACAGTGCCTGTACTGCCGTGTAGTACTGAGTGGAGTACAGTGTGTTTAGTGCCGTGTAGTACCGAGTGGGGGACTGTGTGCATACTGCCGTGTAGTACTGAGTGGAGTACAGTGCCTGTACTGCCATGTAGTCCCGAGTGGAGTACTGTGTGTATAGTGCCGTGTAGTACCGAGTGGAGTACTGTGTGCATACTGCCGTGTAGTACTGAGTGGAGTACAGTGCCTGTACTGCCGTGTAGTACCGAGTGGAGGACTGTGTGCATACTGCCGTGTAGTACTGAGTGGAGTACAGTCCCTGTACTGCCGAGTAGTCCCGAGTGGAGTACAATGTGTATAGTGCAGTGTAGTACTGTGTCTATAGTGCAGTGTAGTACTGAGTGGAGTACAGTGCCTGTACTGCCGTGTAGTACCGAGTGGGTGTTTGTGTGCATACTGCCGTGTAGTACTGAGTGGAGTACAGTGTGTATAGTGCCGTGTAGTACCGAGTGGGGGTTTGTGTGCATACTGCCGTGTAGTACTGAGTAGAGAACAGTGCCTGTACTGCCATGTTGTCCCGATTGGGGTACTGTGTGTATACTGCCGTGTAGTACCGAGTGGAGTACAGTGCCTGTACTGCCATATAGTACCGAGTGGAGTACTGTGTGCATACTGCCGTGTAGTACTGAGTGGAGTACAGTGCCTGTACTGCCCTGTAGTACTGAGTGGAGTACAGTGCCTGTACTGCCGTGTAGTACCGAGTGGGGGTTTGTGAACATACTGCCGTGTAGTACTGAGTGGAGTACTGTGTATATACTGCTGTGTAGTACTGAGTGGAGTACAGTGTGTATAGTGCCGTGTAGTACCGAGTGGGGGTTTGTGTGCATACTGCCGTGTAGTACTGAGTAGAGTACAGTGCCTGTACTGACATGTTGTCCCGATTGGGGTACTGTGTGCATACTGCCGTGTAGTACCGAGTGGAGTACAGTGCGTGTACTGCCGTGTAGTACTGAGTGGAGTACTGTGTGTATAGTGCCGTGTAGTACCGAGTGGAGTACAGTGCCTGTACTGCCGTGTAGTACTGAATGGAGTACAGTGCCTGTACTGCCGTGTATTCCCGAATGGAGTACTGTGTGTATAGTGCCGTGTGGTACGGAGTGCAGTACAGTGCCTGTACTGCCGTGTAGTACTGAGTGGAGTACATTGCCTGTACTAACGTCTAGTCCCGAGTGGAGTACTGTGTGTATAGTGCAGTGTAGTACTGAGTGTTGTACAGTGCTGTATTGTCGTGTAGTACTGAGTGGAGTACAGTGCCTGTACTCCCGTGTAGTCCCGAGTGGAGTACTGTGTGTATAGTGCCGTGTAGTACTGAGTGGAGTACAGTGCCTGTACTGCCGTGTAGTACTAAGTGGAGTACAGTGGCTGTACTGCCGTGTAGTCCCGAGTGTAGTAGTGTGTGTATAGTGCAGTGTAGTGCTGAGTGGTGTACAGTGCTTGTACTGCCGTGTAGTACTGAGTGGAGTACAGTGCCTGTACTGCCGTGTAGTACCGAGTGGAGTACTGTGTGTATAGTGCCGTGTAGTACCGAGTGGAGTACGGTGCATGTACTGCCGTGTAGTACCGAGTGGAGTACTGTGTGTATAGTGCGGTGTAGTACCGAGTGGAGTACAGTGCCTGTATTGTCGTGTAGTAAAGAGTGGAGTACTGTGTGTACAGTGCCGTGTAGTACCGAGTGGAGTACTGTGTGCATACTGCCGTGTAGTACTGAGTGGAGTACAGTACCTGTACTGCCGTGTAGTACCGAGTGGAGGACTGTGTGTATAGTGCCGTGTAGTACCGAGTGGAGTACAGTGCCTGCACTGCCGTGTAGTACCGAGTGGAGTACTGTGTGTATAGTGCCGTGTAGTACCGAGTGGAGTATAGTGCCTGTACTGCCGTGTAGTACTGAGTGGAGTACAGTGCCTGTACTGCCGTGTAGTCCCGAGTGGAGTACAGTGCCTGTACTGCCGTGTAGTTCTGATTGGAGTACAGTGCCTGTACTGCCGTGTAGTAGCGAGTGGAGTACAGTGCTTATACTGCCGTGTAGTACTGAGTGGGGTACAGTGCCTGTACTGCCGTGTAGTGCCGAGTGGAATACTGTGTGTATAGTGCAGTGTAGTACTGTGTGGAGTACAGTGCATGTACTGCCGTGTAGTCCCGAGTGGATTACTGTGTGTATAGTGCAGTGTAGTGCAGAGTGGAGTACAGTGCCTGTACTTCCGTGTAGTACCGAGTGGAGTACAGTGCCTGTACTGCCATGTAGTCCCGAGTGGAGTACTGTGTGCATAATGCCGTGTAGTACTGAGTGGAGTACAGTGCCTGTACTGCCGTGTAGTACCGAGTGGAGTACTGTGTGTATAGTGCCGTGTAGTACCGAGTGGATTACATTGCCTGTACTGCGTGTAGTACCGAGTGGAGTACAGTGTGTATAGTGCCGTCTAGTACCGAGTGGAGTACAGTGTGTATAGTGCCGTGTAGTACTGAGTGGAGTACAGTGCCAGTACTGCCGTGTAGTACCGAGTGGAGTACAGTGTGTATAGTGCCGTGTAGTACCGAGTGGAGTACAGTGCCTGTACTGCCGTGTAGTACTGAGTGGAGTACATTGCCTGTACTGCCGTGTAGTACCGAGTGGGGGAATGTGTGTATACTGCCGTGTAGTACTGAGTATAGTACAGTGCATGTACTGCCGTGTAGTACCGAGTGGAGTACTGTGTGCATACTGCCGTGTAGTACTGAGTGGAGTACAGTACCTGTACTGCCGTGTAGTACCGAGTGGGGGACTAAGTGTATACTGCCGTGTAGTACTGAGTGGAGTACTGTGTGTATAGTGCAGTGTAGTGCTGAGTGGAGTACAGTGCCTGTACTGCCGTGTAGTACCGAGTGGAGTACTGTGTGTATAGTGCAGTGTAGTGCTGAGTGGAGTACAGTACCTGTACTGCCGTGTAGTGCTGAGTATAGTACAGTGCCTGTACTGCCGTGTAGTCCCGAGTGTAGTAGTGTGTGTATAGTGCAGTGTAGTGCTGAGTGGTGTACAGTGCTTGTACTGCCGTGTAGTACTGAGTGGAGTACAGTGCCTGTACTGCCGTGTAGTACCGAGTGGAGTACTGTGTGTATAGTGCCGTGTAGTACCGAGTGGAGTACGGTGCATGTACTGCCGTGTAGTACCGAGTGGAGTACTGTGTGTATAGTGCGGTGTAGTACCGAGTGGAGTACAGTGCCTGTATTGCCGTGTAGTAAAGAGTGGAGTACTGTGTGTACAGTGCCGTGTAGTACCGAGTGGAGTACTGTGTGCATACTGCCGTGTAGTACTGAGTGGAGTACAGTACCTGTACTGCCGTGTAGTACCGAGTGGAGGACTGTGTGTATAGTGCCGTGTAGTACCGAGTGGAGTACAGTGCCTGCACTGCCGTGTAGGACTGAGTGGAGTACAGTGCCTGTACTGCCGTGTAGTCCCGAGTGGAGTACAGTGCCTGTACTGCCGTGTAGTAGTGAGTGGAGTACTGTGCCTGTACTGCCGTGTAGTAACGATTGGAGTACTGTGTGTATAGTGCCGTGTAGTACCGAGTGGAGTATAGTGCCTGTACTGCCGTGTAGTACTGAGTGGAGTACAGTGCCTGTACTGCCGTGTAGTCCCGAGTGGAGTACAGTTCCTGTACTGCCGTGTAGTTCTGATTGGAATACAGTGCCTGTACTGCCGTGTAGTAGCGAGTGGAGTACAGTGCTTATACTGCCGTGTAGTACTGAGTGGGGTACAGTGCCTGTACTGCCGTGTAGTGCCGAGTGGAATACTGTGTGTATAGTGCAGTGTAGTACTGAGTGGAGTACAGTGCATGTACTGCCGTGTAGTCCCGAGTGGATTACTGTGTGTATAGTGCAGTGTAGTGCTGAGTGGAGTACAGTGCCTGTACTTCCGTGTAGTACCGGGTGGAGTACAGTGCCTGTACTGCCATGTAGTCCCGAGTGGAGTACTGTGTGCATAATGCCGTGTAGTACTGAGTGGAGTACAGTGCCTGTACGGCCGGGTAGTACCGAGTGGAGTACTGTGTGTATAGTGCCGTGTAGTACCGAGTGGGGGTTTGTGTGCATACTGCCGTGTAGTACTGAGTGGAGTACAGTGCCTGTACTGCCATGTTGTCCCGAGTGGAGTACTGTGTGTATACTGCCGTGTAGTACCGAGTGGAGTACAGTGCCTGTACTGCCATGTAGTACCGAGTGGAGTACTGTGTGCATACTGCCGTGTAGTACTGAGTGGAGTACAGTGCCTATACTGCCGTGCAGTACCGAGTGGAGTACTGTGTGTATAGTGCCGTGTAGTACCGAGTTTATTACAGTGCATGTACTGCCGAGTATTACCGAGTGGAGTACTGTGTGCATAGTGCGGTGTAGTACCGAGTGGACTACAGTGCATGTACTGCCGTGTAGTACCGAGTGGAGTACTGTGTGTATAGTGCCGTGAAGTACCGAGTGGAGTACAGTGCCTGTATTGCCGTGTAGTACCGAGTGGAGTACTTTGTGTATAGTGCCGTGTAGTACCGAGTGGAGTACAGTGCATGTACTGTCGTGTATTACCTAGTGGAGTACTCTGTGTATAGTGCGGTGTAGTACCGAGTGGAGTACAGTGCATGTACTGCCGTGAAGTACCGAGTGGAGTACTGTGGGTATAGTGCCGTGTAGTACAGAGTGGAGTACAGTGCCTGTATTGCCGTGTAGTACCGAGTGGCGTACTGTGTGCATAGTGCCGTGTAGTACCGAGTGGAGTACAGTCTGCATGCTGCCGGGTAGTACTGAGTGGAGTACAGTACCTGTACTGCCGTGTAGTACCGAGTGGAGTATTGTGTGTATAGTGCGGTGTAGTACCGAATGGAGTACAGTGCCTGTATTGCCGTGTAGTAAAGAGTGGAGTACTGTGTGTACAGTGCCGTGTAGTACCGAGTGGAGTACTGTGTGTATAGTGCCGTGTAGTACCGAGTGGAGTACAGTGCCTGTACTGCCGTGTAGTACTGAGTGGAGTAGAGTGCCTGTACTGCCGTGTAGTCCCGAGTGGAGTACAGTGCCTGTACTGCCGTGTAGTAGTGAGTGGAGTAGTGTGCCTGTACTGCCGTGTAGTCCCTAGTGGAGTACAGTGCCTGTACTGCCGTGTAGTACTGAGTGGGGTACTGTGTGTATAGTGCCGAGTAGTACCGAGTGGAGTACAGTGTCTGTACTGCCGTGTAGTACTGAGTGGAGTACAGTGCCTGTACTGAAGTGTAGTACTGAGTGGAGTACAGTACCTGTACTACCGTGTATTACCGAGTGGAGTACTGTGTGTATAGTGCCGTGTAGTACCGAGTGGAGTACAGTGCCTGCACTGCCATGTAGTCCCGAGTGGAGTACAGTGCCTGTACTGCCGTGTAGTACTGAGTGGAGTACTGTGTGTATAGTGCCGTGTAGTACCGAGTGGAGTACAGTGCCTGTACTGCCGTGTAGTACTGAGTGGAGTACAGTGCCTGTACTGCCGTTAAGTACTGAGTGGAGTACACTGCCTGTACTGCCGTGTAGTCCCGAATGGAGTACTGTGTGTATAGTACCGTGTAGTTCCGAGTGGAGTACAGTGCCTGTACTGCCGTGTAGTACCGAGTGGAGTACTGTGTGTATAGTGGCGTGTAGTACCGAGTGGAGTACAGTGCCTGTACTGCCGTGTAGTACTGAGTGGAGTACAGTGCCTGTAATGCCGTGTAGTACCGAGTGAAGTACTTTCTGTATAGTGCCGTGTAGTCCCGTATGGAGTACAGTGCCTGTACTGCCGTGTAGTACCGAGTGGGGGACTGTGTGTATACTGCCGTGTATTACTGAGTGGAGTACAGTGTGAATAGTGCCGTGTAGTACTGAGTGGAGTTAAGTTTGTATAGTGCAGTGTAGTACTGAGTGGAGTACTGTGTGTATAGTGCGGTGTAGTACTGAGTGGAGTACAGTGCCTGTACTGCCGTGTAGTACCGAGTGGGGGACTGTGTGTATACTGCCGTGTAGTACTGAGTGGAGTACAGTGTGTATAGTGCCGTGTAGTACCGAGTGGGGGACTGTGTGCATACTGCCGTGTTGTACTGAGTGGAGTACAGTGACTGTACTGCCATGTAGTCGCGAGTGGAGTACTGTGTGTATACTGCCGTGTAGTACCGAGTGGAGTACTCTGTGTATAGTGCCGTGTAGTACCGAGTGGAGTACTGTGTGCATACTGCCGTGTAGTACTGAGTGGAGTACAGTGCCTGTACTGCCGTGTAGTACCGAGTGGAGTACTGTGTGTATAGTGCCGTGTAGTACCGAGTGGAGTACAGTGCACGTACTGCCGTGTAGTACCGAGTGGAGTACTGTGTGTATAGTGCGGTGTAGTACCGAGTGGAGTACAGTGCATGTACTGCCGTGTAGTCCTGAGTGGAGTACTGTGTGTATAGTGCCGTGTAGTACCGAGTGGAGTACAGTGCCTGTATTGCCGTGTAGTAACGAGTGGAGTACTGTGTGTATAGTGCCGTGTAGTACCGAGTGGAGTGCTGTGTGCATACTGCCGTATAGTACAGAGTGGAGTACAGTACCTGTCCTGCCGTGAAATACCGAGTGGAGTACTGTGTGTATAGTGGCGTGTAGTACCGAGTGGAGTACATTGCCTGTACTTTCGTGTAGTACTGAGTGGAGTAGAGTGCCTGTAGTGCCGTGTAGTCCCGAGTGGAGTACAGTGCCTGTACTGCCGTGTAGTTGTGAGTGGAGTACTGTGCCTGTACTGCCGTGTAGTACTGAGTGGAGTACTGTGTGTATAGTGCCGTGTAGTACCGAGTGGAGTACAGTGGGTGTACTGCCGTGTAGTACTGTGTGGAGTATAGTGCCTGTACTGCCGTGTAGTCCCAAGTGGATTACAGTGCCTGTACTGCCGTGTAGTACTGAGTGGAGTACTGTGTGTATAGTGCCGTGTAGCACCGAGTGGAGTACCGTGCCTGTACTGCCGTGTAGTACTGATTGGAGTACAGTGCCTGTACTGCCGTGTAGTACTGAGTGGAGTACAGTGCCTGTACTGCCGTGTAGTCCCGACTGGAGTACAGTGCCTGTACTGCCGTGTAGTACTGAGTGGAGTACTGTGCGTATAGTGCAGTGTAGTACCCAGTGGAGTAAAGTGCCTGTACTGCAGTGTAGTACTGAGTGGAGTACAGTGCCTGTACTGCCGTGTAGTACTGAGTAGAGTACAGTGCCTGTACTGCCGTGTAGTACTGAGTGGAGTACAGTGCCTGTACTGCCGTGTAGTACTGGGTGGAGTACAGTGCCTGTACTGCCGTGTAGTACTGAGTGGACTACAGTGCCTGTACTGCCGTGTAGTCCCGAGTCTAGTACTGTGTGTAAAGTGCCGTGTAGTACCTAGTGGAGTACAGTGCCTGTACAGCCGTGTAGTACTGAGTGGAGTACAGTGCCTGTACTGCAGTGTAGTACTGTGTGGAGTAAAGTGCCTGTACTGCCGTGTAGTCCCGAGTGGAGTACAGTGCTTGTACTGCCGTGTAGTACTGAGTGGAGTACTGTGTGTATAGTGCCGTGTAGTACCGAGTGGAGTACAGTGCCTGTACTGCCGTGTAGTACTGAATGGAGTACAGTGCCAGTACTGCCGTGTATTCCCGAATGGAGTACCGTGTGTATAGTGCCGTGTGGTACGGAGTGCAGTACAGTGCCTGTACTGCCGTGTAGTAGTAAGTGGAGTACAGTGGCTGTACTGCCGTGTAGTCCCGAGTGTAGTAGTGTGTGTATAGTGCAGTGTAGTGCTGAGTGGTGTACAGTGCTTGTACTGCCGTGTAGTACTGGGTGGTGTACAGTGCCTGTACTGCCGTGTAGTCCCGAGTGGAGTTCTGTGTGTATAGTGCAGTGTAGTACTGAGTGGTGTACAGTGCCTGTACTGCCGTGTAGTACTGAGTGGATTACAGTCCCTGTACTGCCGTGTAGTACTGGGTGGTGTACAGTGCCTGTACTGCCGTGTAGTCCCGAGTGGAGTTCTGTGTGTATAGTGCAGTGTAGTACTGAGTGGTGTACAGTGCCTGTACTGCCGTGTTGTACCGAGTTGAGTACAGTGCCTTAACTGCCGTGTAGTACCGAGTGGAGTACTGTGTGTATAGTGCGTGTAGTACCGAGTGGAGTACTGTTTGCATACAGCCGTGTAGTACCGAGTGGAGTATTGTGTGTATAGTGCCGTGTAGTACCGAGTGGAGTACAGTGCATGTACTGCCGTGTAGTACCGAGTGGAGTACTGTGTGTATAGTGCGGTGTAGTACCGAGTGGAGTACAGTGCATGTACTGCCGTGTAGTACCGAGTGGAGTACTGTGTGTATACTGCCGTGTAGTACCGAGTGGAGTACAGTCCCTGTATTGCCGTGTAGTACCGAGTGGAGTACTGTGTGTATAGTGCCGTGTAGTACCGAGTGGAGTAATGTGTGCATACTGCCGTGTAGTACTGAGTGGAGTACAGTACCTGTACTGCCGTGTAGTACCGAGTGGAGTACTGTGTGTATAGTGCCGTGTAGTACCGAGTGGAGTACAGTGCCTGTACTGCCGTGTAGTCCTGAGTGGAGTACAGTGCCTGTACTGCCGTGTAGTAGTGAGGGGAGTACTTTGTGTATAGTGCCGTGTAGTAACGAGTGGAGTACAGTGCGTGTACTGCCGTGTAGTACTGAGTGGAGTACAGTGCCTGTACTGCCGTGTAGTACTGAGTGGAGTACAGTGCCTGTACTTCCGTGTAGTCCCGAATGTGGTACTGTGTGTATAATGCCGTGTAGTACCGAGTGGAGTACCGTGCCTGTACTGCCGTGTAGTACCGAGTGGAGTACTGTGTGTATAGTGCCGTGTAGAACCGAGTGGAGTACAGTGCCTCTACTGCCGTGTAGTACTGAGTGGAGTACAGTGCCTGTAATGCCGTGCAGTACCGAGTGGAGTACTGTGTGTATAGTGCCGTGTAGTACCGAGTGGAGTACAGTGGGTGTACTGCCGTGTAGTACTGAGTGGAGTACAGTGCCTGTACTGTCGTGTAGTACTGAGTGGAGTACAGTGCCTGTACTGCCGTGTAGTACTGAGTGGAGTACTGTGTGTATAGTGCCGTGTGGTACCGAGTGGATTAAAGTGCCTGTACTGCCGTGTAGTACTGAGTGGAGTACAGTGCCTGTACTGCCGTGTAGTCCCGAGTGGAGTACAGTGCCTGTACTGCAGTGTAGTTCTGATTGGAGTACAGTGCCTGTACTGACGTGTAGTACCGAGTGGAGTACAGTGCTTATACTGCCGTGTAGTACTGAGTGGGGTTCAGTGCCTGTACTGCCGTGTAGTGCCGAGTGGAGTACTGTGTGTATAGTGCAGTGTAGTACTGAGTGGAGTACAGTGCATGTACTGCCGTGTAGTCCCGAGTGGAGTACTGTGTGTATAGTGCAGTGTAGTGCTGAGTGGAGTACAGTGCCTGTACTGCCGTGTAGTCCCGAGTGGAGTACTGTGTGTATAGTGCCGTGTAGTACCGAGTGGAGTACAGTGACTGTACTGCCATGTAGTCCCGAGTGGAGTATTGTGTGCATACTGCCGTGTAGTACTGAGTGGAGTACAGTGCCTGTACTGCCGTGTAGTACTGAGTGGAGTACATTGCCTGTACTAACGTCTAGTCCCGAGTGGAGTACTGTGTGTATAGTGCAGTGTAGTACTGAGTGTTGTACAGTGCTGTATTGTCGTGTAGTACTGAGTGGAGTACAGTGCCTGTACTCCCGTGTAGTCCCGAGTGGAGTACTGTGTGTATAGTGCCGTGTAGTACTGAGTGGAGTACAGTGCCTGTACTGCCGTGTAGTACTAAGTGGAGTACAGTGGCTGTACTGCCGTGTAGTCCCGAGTGTAGTAGTGTGTGTATAGTGCAGTGTAGTGCTGAGTGGTGTACAGTGCTTGTACTGCCGTGTAGTACTGAGTGGAGTACAGTGCCTGTACTGCCGTGTAGTACCGAGTGGAGTACTGTGTGTATAGTGCCGTGTAGTACCGAGTGGAGTACGGTGCATGTACTGCCGTGTAGTACCGAGTGGAGTACTGTGTGTATAGTGCGGTGTAGTACCGAGTGGAGTACAGTGCCTGTATTGTCGTGTAGTAAAGAGTGGAGTACTGTGTGTACAGTGCCGTGTAGTACCGAGTGGAGTACTGTGTGCATACTGCCGTGTAGTACTGAGTGGAGTACAGTACCTGTACTGCCGTGTAGTACCGAGTGGAGGACTGTGTGTATAGTGCCGTGTAGTACCGAGTGGAGTACAGTGCCTGCACTGCCGTGTAGTACCGAGTGGAGTACTGTGTGTATAGTGCCGTGTAGTACCGAGTGGAGTATAGTGCCTGTACTGCCGTGTAGTACTGAGTGGAGTACAGTGCCTGTACTGCCGTGTAGTCCCGAGTGGAGTACAGTGCCTGTACTGCCGTGTAGTTCTGATTGGAGTACAGTGCCTGTACTGCCGTGTAGTAGCGAGTGGAGTACAGTGCTTATACTGCCGTGTAGTACTGAGTGGGGTACAGTGCCTGTACTGCCGTGTAGTGCCGAGTGGAATACTGTGTGTATAGTGCAGTGTAGTACTGTGTGGAGTACAGTGCATGTACTGCCGTGTAGTCCCGAGTGGATTACTGTGTGTATAGTGCAGTGTAGTGCTGAGTGTAGTACAGTGCCTGTACTTCCGTGTAGTACCGAGTGGAGTACAGTGCCTGTACTGCCATGTAGTCCCGAGTGGAGTACTGTGTGCATAATGCCGTGTAGTACTGAGTGGAGTACAGTGCCTGTACTGCCGTGTAGTACCGAGTGGAGTACTGTGTGTATAGTGCCGTGTAGTACCGAGTGGATTACATTGCCTGTACTGCGTGTAGTACCGAGTGGAGTACAGTGTGTATAGTGCCGTCTAGTACCGAGTGGAGTACAGTGTGTATAGTGCCGTGTAGTACTGAGTGGAGTACAGTGCCAGTACTGCCGTGTAGTACCGAGTGGAGTACAGTGTGTATAGTGCCGTGTAGTACCGAGTGGAGTACAGTGCCTGTACTGCCGTGTAGTACTGAGTGGAGTACATTGCCTGTACTGCCGTGTAGTACCGAGTGGGGGAATGTGTGTATACTGCCGTGTAGTACTGAGTATAGTACAGTGCATGTACTGCCGTGTAGTACCGAGTGGAGTACTGTGTGCATACTGCCGTGTAGTACTGAGTGGAGTACAGTACCTGTACTGCCGTGTAGTACCGAGTGGGGGACTAAGTGTATACTGCCGTGTAGTACTGAGTGGAGTACTGTGTGTATAGTGCAGTGTAGTGCTGAGTGGAGTACAGTGCCTGTACTGCCGTGTAGTACCGAGTGGAGTACTGTGTGTATAGTGCAGTGTAGTGCTGAGTGGAGTACAGTACCTGTACTGCCGTGTAGTGCTGAGTATAGTACAGTGCCTGTACTGCCGTGTAGTACTGAGTGGAGTACAGTGTGTTTAGTGCCGTGTAGTACCGAGTGGGGGACTGTGTGCATACTGCCGTGTAGTACTGAGTGGAGTACAGTGCCTGTACTGCCATGTAGTCCCGAGTGGAGTACTGTGTGTATAGTGCCGTGTAGTACCGAGTGGAGTACTGTGTGCATACTGCCGTGTGGTACTGAGTGGAGTACAGTGCCTGTACTGCCGTGTAGTACCGAGTGGAGGACTGTGTGTATAGTGCCGTGTAGTACCGAGTGGAGTACAGTGCATGAACTGTCGTGTATTACCGAGTGGAGTACTGTGTGTATAGTGCGTTGTAGTACCGAGTGGAGTACAGTGCCTGTACTGCCGTGTAGTAGTGAGTGGAGTACTGTGTGTATAGTGCCGTGTAGTACCGAGTGGGGGTTTGTGTGCATACTGCCGTGTAGTACTGAGTGGAGTACAGTGCCTGTACTGCCATGTTGTCCCGAGTGGAGTACTGTGTGTATACTGCCGTGTAGTACCGAGTGGAGTACAGTGCCTGTACTGCCATGTAGTACCGAGTGGAGTACTGTGTGCATACTGCCGTGTAGTACTGAGTGGAGTACAGTGCCTATACTGCCGTGCAGTACCGAGTGGAGTACTGTGTGTATAGTGCCGTGTAGTACCGAGTTTATTACAGTGCATGTACTGCCGAGTATTACCGAGTGGAGTACTGTGTGCATAGTGCGGTGTAGTACCGAGTGGACTACAGTGCATGTACTGCCGTGTAGTACCGAGTGGAGTACTGTGTGTATAGTGCCGTGAAGTACCGAGTGGAGTACAGTGCCTGTATTGCCGTGTAGTACCGAGTGGAGTACTTTGTGTATAGTGCCGTGTAGTACCGAGTGGAGTACAGTGCATGTACTGTCGTGTATTACCTAGTGGAGTACTCTGTGTATAGTGCGGTGTAGTACCGAGTGGAGTACAGTGCATGTACTGCCGTGAAGTACCGAGTGGAGTACTGTGGGTATAGTGCCGTGTAGTACAGAGTGGAGTACAGTGCCTGTATTGCCGTGTAGTACCGAGTGGCGTACTGTGTGCATAGTGCCGTGTAGTACCGAGTGGAGTACAGTCTGCATGCTGCCGGGTAGTACTGAGTGGAGTACAGTACCTGTACTGCCGTGTAGTACCGAGTGGAGTATTGTGTGTATAGTGCGGTGTAGTACCGAATGGAGTACAGTGCCTGTATTGCCGTGTAGTAAAGAGTGGAGTACTGTGTGTACAGTGCCGTGTAGTACCGAGTGGAGTACTGTGTGTATAGTGCCGTGTAGTACCGAGTGGAGTACAGTGCCTGTACTGCCGTGTAGTACTGAGTGGAGTAGAGTGCCTGTACTGCCGTGTAGTCCCGAGTGGAGTACAGTGCCTGTACTGCCGTGTAGTAGTGAGTGGAGTAGTGTGCCTGTACTGCCGTGTAGTCCCTAGTGGAGTACAGTGCCTGTACTGCCGTGTAGTACTGAGTGGGGTACTGTGTGTATAGTGCCGAGTAGTACCGAGTGGAGTACAGTGTCTGTACTGCCGTGTAGTACTGAGTGGAGTACAGTGCCTGTACTGAAGTGTAGTACTGAGTGGAGTACAGTACCTGTACTACCGTGTATTACCGAGTGGAGTACTGTGTGTATAGTGCCGTGTAGTACCGAGTGGAGTACAGTGCCTGCACTGCCATGTAGTCCCGAGTGGAGTACAGTGCCTGTACTGCCGTGTAGTACTGAGTGGAGTACTGTGTGTATAGTGCCGTGTAGTACCGAGTGGAGTACAGTGCCTGTACTGCCGTGTAGTACTGAGTGGAGTACAGTGCCTGTACTGCCGTTAAGTACTGAGTGGAGTACACTGCCTGTACTGCCGTGTAGTCCCGAATGGAGTACTGTGTGTATAGTACCGTGTAGTTCCGAGTGGAGTACAGTGCCTGTACTGCCGTGTAGTACCGAGTGGAGTACTGTGTGTATAGTGGCGTGTAGTACCGAGTGGAGTACAGTGCCTGTACTGCCGTGTAGTACTGAGTGGAGTACAGTGCCTGTAATGCCGTGTAGTACCGAGTGAAGTACTTTCTGTATAGTGCCGTGTAGTCCCGTATGGAGTACAGTGCCTGTACTGCCGTGTAGTACCGAGTGGGGGACTGTGTGTATACTGCCGTGTATTACTGAGTGGAGTACAGTGTGTATAGTGCCGTGTAGTACTGAGTGGAGTTAAGTTTGTATAGTGCAGTGTAGTACTGAGTGGAGTACTGTGTGTATAGTGCGGTGTAGTACTGAGTGGAGTACAGTGCCTGTACTGCCGTGTAGTACCGAGTGGGGGACTGTGTGTATACTGCCGTGTAGTACTGAGTGGAGTACAGTGTGTATAGTGCCGTGTAGTACCGAGTGGGGGACTGTGTGCATACTGCCGTGTTGTACTGAGTGGAGTACAGTGACTGTACTGCCATGTAGTCGCGAGTGGAGTACTGTGTGTATACTGCCGTGTAGTACCGAGTGGAGTACTCTGTGTATAGTGCCGTGTAGTACCGAGTGGAGTACTGTGTGCATACTGCCGTGTAGTACTGAGTGGAGTACAGTGCCTGTACTGCCGTGTAGTACCGAGTGGAGTACTGTGTGTATAGTGCCGTGTAGTACCGAGTGGAGTACAGTGCACGTACTGCCGTGTAGTACCGAGTGGAGTACTGTGTGTATAGTGCGGTGTAGTACCGAGTGGAGTACAGTGCATGTACTGCCGTGTAGTCCTGAGTGGAGTACTGTGTGTATAGTGCCGTGTAGTACCGAGTGGAGTACAGTGCCTGTATTGCCGTGTAGTAACGAGTGGAGTACTGTGTGTATAGTGCCGTGTAGTACCGAGTGGAGTGCTGTGTGCATACTGCCGTATAGTACAGAGTGGAGTACAGTACCTGTCCTGCCGTGAAATACCGAGTGGAGTACTGTGTGTATAGTGGCGTGTAGTACCGAGTGGAGTACAGTGCCTGTACTTTCGTGTAGTACTGAGTGGAGTAGAGTGCCTGTAGTGCCGTGTAGTCCCGAGTGGAGTACAGTGCCTGTACTGCCGTGTAGTTGTGAGTGGAGTACTGTGCCTGTACTGCCGTGTAGTACTGAGTGGAGTACTGTGTGTATAGTGCCGTGTAGTACCAAGTGGAGTACAGTGGGTGTACTGCCGTGTAGTACTGTGTGGAGTATAGTGCCTGTACTGCCGTGTAGTCCCAAGTGGATTACAGTGCCTGTACTGCCGTGTAGTACTGAGTGGAGTACTGTGTGTATAGTGCCGTGTAGCACCGAGTGGAGTACCGTGCCTGTACTGCCGTGTAGTACTGATTGGAGTACAGTGCCTGTACTGCCGTGTAGTACTGAGTGGAGTACAGTGCCTGTACTGCCGTGTAGTCCCGACTGGAGTACAGTGCCTGTACTGCCGTGTAGTACTGAGTGGAGTACTGTGCGTATAGTGCAGTGTAGTACCCAGTGGAGTAAAGTGCCTGTGCTGCAGTGTAGTACTGAGTGGAGTACAGTGCCTGTACTGCCGTGTAGTACTGAGTAGAGTACAGTGCCTGTACTGCCGTGTAGTACTGAGTGGAGTACAGTGCCTGTACTGCCGTGTAGTACTGGGTGGAGTACAGTGCCTGTACTGCCGTGTAGTACTGAGTGGACTACAGTGCCTGTACTGCCGTGTAGTCCCGAGTCTAGTACTGTGTGTAAAGTGCCGTGTAGTACCTAGTGGAGTACAGTGCCTGTACAGCCGTGTAGTACTGAGTGGAGTACAGTGCCTGTACTGCAGTGTAGTACTGTGTGGAGTAAAGTGCCTGTACTGCCGTGTAGTCCCGAGTGGAGTACAGTGCTTGTACTGCCGTGTAGTACTGAGTGGAGTACTGTGTGTATAGTGCCGTGTAGTACCGAGTGGAGTACAGTGCCTGTACTGCCGTGTAGTACTGAATGGAGTACAGTGCCTGTACTGCCGTGTATTCCCGAATGGAGTACCGTGTGTATAGTGCCGTGTGGTACGGAGTGCAGTACAGTGCCTGTACTGCCGTGTAGTAGTAAGTGGAGTACAGTGGCTGTACTGCCGTGTAGTCCCGAGTGTAGTAGTGTGTGTATAGTGCAGTGTAGTGCTGAGTGGTGTACAGTGCTTGTACTGCCGTGTAGTACTGGGTGGTGTACAGTGCCTGTACTGCCGTGTAGTCCCGAGTGGAGTTCTGTGTGTATAGTGCAGTGTAGTACTGAGTGGTGTACAGTGCCTGTACTGCCGTGTAGTACTGAGTGGATTACAGTCCCTGTACTGCCGTGTAGTACTGGGTGGTGTACAGTGCCTGTACTGCCGTGTAGTCCCGAGTGGAGTTCTGTGTGTATAGTGCAGTGTAGTACTGAGTGGTGTACAGTGCCTGTACTGCCGTGTTGTACCGAGTTGAGTACAGTGCCTGAACTGCCGTGTAGTACCGAGTGGAGTACTGTGTGTATAGTGCGTGTAGTACCGAGTGGAGTACTGTTTGCATACAGCCGTGTAGTACCGAGTGGAGTATTGTGTGTATAGTGCCGTGTAGTACCGAGTGGAGTACAGTGCATGTACTGCCGTGTAGTACCGAGTGGAGTACTGTGTGTATAGTGCGGTGTAGTACCGAGTGGAGTACAGTGCATGTACTGCCGTGTAGTACCGAGTGGAGTACTGTGTGTATACTGCCGTGTAGTACCGAGTGGAGTACAGTCCCTGTATTGCCGTGTAGTACCGAGTGGAGTACTGTGTGTATAGTGCCGTGTAGTACCGAGTGGAGTAATGTGTGCATACTGCCGTGTAGTACTGAGTGGAGTACAGTACCTGTACTGCCGTGTAGTACCGAGTGGAGTACTGTGTGTATAGTGCCGTGTAGTACCGAGTGGAGTACAGTGCCTGTACTGCCGTGTAGTCCTGAGTGGAGTACAGTGCCTGTACTGCCGTGTAGTAGTGAGGGGAGTACTTTGTGTATAGTGCCGTGTAGTAACGAGTGGAGTACAGTGCGTGTACTGCCGTGTAGTACTGAGTGGAGTACAGTGCCTGTACTGCCGTGTAGTACTGAGTGGAGTACAGTGCCTGTACTTCCGTGTAGTCCCGAATGTGGTACTGTGTGTATAATGCCGTGTAGTACCGAGTGGAGTACCGTGCCTGTACTGCCGTGTAGTACCGAGTGGAGTACTGTGTGTATAGTGCCGTGTAGAACCGAGTGGAGTACAGTGCCTCTACTGCCGTGTAGTACTGAGTGGAGTACAGTGCCTGTAATGCCGTGCAGTACCGAGTGGAGTACTGTGTGTATAGTGCCGTGTAGTACCGAGTGGAGTACAGTGGGTGTACTGCCGTGTAGTACTGAGTGGAGTACAGTGCCTGTACTGTCGTGTAGTACTGAGTGGAGTACAGTGCCTGTACTGCCGTGTAGTACTGAGTGGAGTACTGTGTGTATAGTGCCGTGTGGTACCGAGTGGATTAAAGTGCCTGTACTGCCGTGTAGTACTGAGTGGAGTACAGTGCCTGTACTGCCGTGTAGTCCCGAGTGGAGTACAGTGCCTGTACTGCAGTGTAGTTCTGATTGGAGTACAGTGCCTGTACTGACGTGTAGTACCGAGTGGAGTACAGTGCTTATACTGCCGTGTAGTACTGAGTGGGGTTCAGTGCCTGTACTGCCGTGTAGTGCCGAGTGGAGTACTGTGTGTATAGTGCAGTGTAGTACTGAGTGGAGTACAGTGCATGTACTGCCGTGTAGTCCCGAGTGGAGTACTGTGTGTATAGTGCAGTGTAGTGCTGAGTGGAGTACAGTGCCTGTACTGCCGTGTAGTCCCGAGTGGAGTACTGTGTGTATAGTGCCGTGTAGTACCGAGTGGAGTACAGTGACTGTACTGCCATGTAGTCCCGAGTGGAGTATTGTGTGCATACTGCCGTGTAGTACTGAGTGGAGTACAGTGCCTGTACTGCCGTGTAGTACTGAGTGGAGTGCAGTGCCTGTACTGCCGTGTAGTCCCGAGTGGAGTACAGTGCCTGTACTGCCGTGTAGTACTGAGTGGAGTACTGTGTGTATAGTGCCGTGTAGTACCGAGTGGAGTACAGTGCCTGTACTGCCGTGTAGTTCTGATTGGAGTACAGTGCCTGTACTGACGTGTAGTACCGAGTGGAGTACAGTGCTTATACTGCCGTGTAGTACTGAGTGGGGTTCAGTGCCTGTACTGCCGTGTAGTACCGAGTGGAGTACTGTGTGTATTGTGCAGTGTAGTACTGAGTGGAGTACAGTGGATGTACTGCCGTGTAGTCCCGAGTGGAGTACTGTGTGCATACTGCCGTGTAGTACTGAGCGGATTACAGTGCCTGTACTGCCGTGTAGTACTGGGTGGTGTACACTGCCTGTACTGCCGTGTGGTACCGCGTGGGGGACTGTGTGTATACTGCCGTGTAGTACCGAGTGGAGTACAGTGCCTGTACTGCCGTGTAGTACCGAGTGGAGTACTGTGTGTATAGTGCGTGTAGTACTGAGTGGAGTACAGTGCCTGTACTGCCGTGTAGTTCTGAGTGGAGGACAGTGCCTGTACTGCCGTGTAGTACTGAGTGGAGTACAGTGCCTGTACTGCCGTGTAGTACTGAGTGGAGTACAGTGCCTGTACTGCCATGTAGTCCCGAGTGGAGTACAGTGCCTGTACTGCCGTGTAGTACTGAGTGGAGTACTGTGTGTATAGTGCCGTGTAGTACCGAGTGGAGTAAAATGAAATGGCGTATGGCTTTTAGTGCCGGGAGTGCCCAAGGACAAGTTCGGCTTGCCAAATGCAGGCCTTTTGATTTGACTCCCGTAGGCGACCTGCGCGTCGTGATGAGGACGAAATGGTGATGATGACGACACATACAACCAGCCCCAGTGCCAGCGGAATTAACCAATTATGGTGAAAATTCCCGACCCTGCCCGAATCCAACCCGGGACCCCTGTGGCCAAAGGCCAGCACGCTAAACACTTAGCCATGGAGCCGGACACCGAGTGGATTACAGTGCCTGTACTGCCGTGTAGTACTGAGTGGAGTACAGTGCCTGTAGTGCCGTGTAGTACTGAGTGGAATACAGTGGCTGTACTGCCGTGTAGTACTGAGTGTAGTACAGTGCCTGTACTGCCGTGTACTACTGAGTGGAGTACAGTGCCTGTACTGCCGTGTAGTCCCGAGTGGAGTACTGTGTGTATAGTGCCGTGTAGTACCGAGTGGAGTACAGTGCCTGTACTGCCGTGTAGTTCTGAGTGGAGGGCAGTGCCTGTACTGCCGTGTAGTACTGAGTGGAGTACAGTGCCTGTACTGCCGTGTAGTCCCGAGTGGAGTACAGTGCCTGTACTGCCGTGTAGTACTGAGTGGAGTACTGTGTGTATAGTGCCGTGTAGTACCGAGTGGAGTACAGTGCCTGTACTGCCGTCTAGTACAGAGTGGAGTACAATGCCTGTACTGCCGTGTAGTCCCGAACGGAGTACTGTGAGTATATTGCCGTGTAGTACCGAGTGGAGTACAGTGCCTGTACTGCCGTGTAGTACTGAGTGTAGTACAGTGCCTGTACTCCCGTGTAGTCCCGAGTGGAGTACTGTGTGTATAGTGCAGTGTAGTACTGAGTGGTGTACAGTGCCTGTACTGCTGTGTAGTACTGAGTGGATTACAGTGCCTGTACTGCCGTGTAGTACTGGGTGGTGTACAGTGCCTGTACTGCCGTGTAGTACCGCGTGGGGGACTGTGTGTATACTGCCGTGTAGTACCGTGTGGAGTACAGTGCCTGTACTGCCGTGCAGTACCGAGTGGAGTACTGTGTGTATAGTGCGTGTAGTACCGAGTGGAGTACTGTGTGCATACTGCCGTGTAGTACTGAGTGGAGTGCAGTGCCTGTACAGCCGTGTAGTACCGAGTGGAGTATTGTGTGTATAGTGCCGTGTTGTACCGAGTGGAGTACAGTGCATGTACTGCCGTGAAGTACCGAGTGGAGTACTGTGTGTATAGTGCGGTGTAGTACCGAGTGGAGTACAGTGCATGTACTGCCGTGTAGTACCGAGTGGAGTACTGTGTGTATAGTGCCGTGTAGTACCGAGTGGAGTACGCTGTGCATACTGCCGTGCAGTACTGAGTGGAGTACAGTACCTGTACAGCCGTGTAGTACTGAGTGGAGTACTGGGTGTACAGTGCCGTGTAGTACCGAGTGGAGTACAGTGCCTGTACTGCCGTGTAGTACTGAGTGGAGTACAATGCCTGTACTGCCGTGTAGTCCCGGGTGGAGTACAGTGCCTGTACTGCCGTGTAGTAGTGAGTGGAGTACTGTGCCTGTACTGCCGTGTAGTACTCAGTGGAGTACTGTGTGTATAGTGCCGTGTAGTACCGAGTGGAGTACAGTGGGTGTACTGCCGTGTAGTACTGAGTGGAGTACAGTGCCTGTACTGTCGTGTAGTACTGAGTGGAGTACAGTGCCTGTACTGCCATGTAGTCCCGAGTGGAGTACAGTGCCTGTACTGCCGTGTAGTACTGAGTGGAGTACTGTGTGTATAGTGCCGTGTAGTACCGAGTGGAGTAAAATGAAATGGCGTATGGCTTTTAGTGCCGGGAGTGCCCAAGGACAAGTTCGGCTTGCCAAATGCAGGCCTTTTGATTTGACTCCCGTAGGCGACCTGCGCGTCGTGATGAGGACGAAATGGTGATGATGACGACACATACAACCAGCCCCAGTGCCAGCGGAATTAACCAATTATGGTGAAAATTCCCGACCCTGCCCTAATCCAACCCGGGACCCCTGTGGCCAAAGGCCAGCACGCTAAACACTTAGCCATGGAGCCGGACACCGAGTGGATTACAGTGCCTGTACTGCCGTGTAGTACTGAGTGGAGTACAGTGCCTGTAGTGCCGTGTAGTACTGAGTGGAGTACAGTGCCTGTAGTGCCGTGTAGTACTGAGTGGAATACAGTGGCTGTACTGCCGTGTAGTACTGAGTGTAGTACAGTGCCTGTACTGCCGTGTAGTACTGAGTGGAGTACAGTGCCTGTACTGCCGTGTAGTCCCGAGTGGAGTACTGTGTGTATAGTGCCGTGTAGTACCGAGTGGAGTACAGTGCCTGTACTGCCGTGTAGTTCTGAGTGGAGGGCAGTGCCTGTACTGCCGTGTAGTACTGAGTGGAGTACAGTGCCTGTACTGCCGTGTAGTCCCGAGTGGAGTACAGTGCCTGTACTGCCGTGTAGTACTGAGTGGAGTACTGTGTGTATAGTGCCGTGTAGTACCGAGTGGAGTACAGTGCCTGTACTGCCGTCTAGTACTGAGTGGAGTACAATGCCTGTACTGCCGTGTAGTCCCGAACGGAGTACTGTGAGTATATTGCCGTGTAGTACCGAGTGGAGTACAGTGCCTGTACTGCCGTGTAGTACTGAGTGTAGTACAGTGCCTGTACTCCCGTGTAGTCCCGAGTGGAGTACTGTGTGTATAGTGCAGTGTAGTACTGAGTGGTGTACAGTGCCTGTACTGCTGTGTAGTACTGAGTGGATTACAGTGCCTGTACTGCCGTGTAGTACTGGGTGGTGTACAGTGCCTGTACTGCCGTGTAGTACCGCGTGGGGGACTGTGTGTATACTGCCGTGTAGTACCGAGTGGAGTACAGTGCCTGTACTGCCGTGCAGTACCGAGTGGAGTACTGTGTGTATAGTGCGTGTAGTACCGAGTGGAGTACTGTGTGCATACTTCCGTGTAGTACTGAGTGGAGTGCAGTGCCTGTACAGCCGTGTAGTACCGAGTGGAGTATTGTGTGTATAGTGCCGTGTAGTACCGAGTGGAGTACAGTGCATGTACTGCCGTGTAGTACCGAGTGGAGTACTGTGTGTATACTGCGGTGTAGTACCGAGTGGAGTACAGTGCATGTACTGCCGTGTAGTACCGAGTGGAGTACTGTGTGTATAGTGCCGTGTAGTACCGAGTGGAGTACGCTGTGCATACTGCCGTGCAGTACTGAGTGGAGTACAGTACCTGTACAGCCGTGTAGTACTGAGTGGAGTACTGGGTGTACAGTGCCGTGTAGTACCGAGTGGAGTACAGTGCCTGTACTGCCGTGTAGTACTGAGTGGAGTACAGTGCCTGTACTGCCGTGTAGTCCCGGGTGGAGTACAGTGCCTGTACTGCCGTGTAGTAGTGAGTGGAGTACTGTGCCTGTACTGCCGTGTAGTACTCAGTGGAGTACTGTGTGTATAGTGCCGTGTAGTACCGAGTGGAGTACAGTGGGTGTACTGCCGTGTAGTACTGAGTGGAGTACAGTGCCTGTACTGTCGTGTAGTACTGAGTGGAGTACAGTGCCTGTACTGCCGTGTAGTACTGAGTGGAGTACTGTGTGTATAGTGCCGTTTAGTACCGAGTGGATTACAGTGCCTGTACTGCCGTGTAGTACTGAGTGGAGTACAGTGCCTGTACTGCCGTGTAGTCCCGAGTGGAGTACAGTGCCTGTACTGCCGTGTAGTACTGAGTGGAGTACTGTGTGTATAGTGCCGTGTAGTAACGCGTGGAGTACAGTGCCTGTACTGCCGTGTAGTACTGAGTGGAGTACTGTGTGTATAGTGCCGTGTAGTACCGAGTGGAGTACAGTGTTGTACTGCCGTGTAGTACTGAGTGGAGTACAATACCTGTACTGCCGTGTAGTCCCGAGTGGAGTACTGTGTGTAAAGTGCAATGTAGTACTGTGTGGTGTACAGTGCCTGTACTGGCGTGTAGTACTGAGTGGATTACAGTGCCTGTACTGCCGTGTAGTACTGGGTGGTGTACAGTGCCTGTACTGCCGTGTAGTCCCGAGTGGAGTACTGTGTGTATAGTGCAGTGTAGTACTGAGTGGTGTACAGTGCCTGTACTGCCGTGTAGTACTGAGTGGATTACAGTCCCTGTACTGACGTGTAGTACTGGGTGGTGTACAGTGCCTGTACTGCCGTGTAGTACCGCGTGGGGGACTGTGTGTATACTGCCGTGTAGTACCGAGTTGAGTACAGTGCCTGCACTGCCGTGTAGTACCGAGTGGAGTACTGTGTGTATAGTGCGTGTAGTACCGAGTGGAGTACTGTTTGCATACAGCCGTGTAGTACCGAGTGGAGTATTGTGTGTATAGTGCCGTGTAGTACCGAGTGGAGTACAGTGCATGTACTGCCGTGTAGTACCGAGTGGAGTACTGTGTGTATAGTGCGGTGTAGTACCGAGTGGAGTACAGTGCATGTACTGCCGTGTAGTACCGAGTGGAATACTGTGTGTATACTGCCGTGTAGTACCGAGTGGAGTACAGTGCCTGTATTGCCGTGTAGTACCGAGTGGGGTACTGTGTGTATAGTGCCGTGTAGTACCGAGTGAAGTACTGTGTGCATACTGCCGTGTAGTACTGAGTGGAGTACAGTACCTGTACTGCCGTGTAGTTCCGAGTGGAGTACTGTGTGTATAGTGCCGTGTAGTACCGAGTGGAGTACAGTGCCTGTACTGCCGTGTAGTCCTGAGTGGAGTACATTGCCTGTACTGCCGTGTAGTAGTGAGTGGAGTACTTTGTGTATAGTGCCGTGTAGTAACGAGTGGAGTACAGTGCGTGTACTGCCGTGTAGTACTGAGTGGAGTACAGTGCCTGTACTGCCGTGTAGTACTGAGTGGAGTACAGTGCCTGTACTTCCGTGTAGTCCCGAATGTGGTACTGTGTGTATAGTGCCGTGTAGTACCGAGTGGAGTACCGTGCCTGTACTGCCGTGTAGTACCGAGTGGAGTACTGTGTGTATAGTGCCGTGTAGAACCGAGTGGAGTACAGTGCCTCTACTGCCGTGTAGTACTGAGTGGAGTACAGTGCCTGTAATGCCGTGTAGTACCGAGTGGATTACTGTGTGTATAGTGCCGTGTAGTACCGAGTGGAGTACAGTGGGTGTACTGCCGTGTAGTACTGAGTGGAGTACAGTGCCTGTACTGTCGTGTAGTACTGAGTGGAGTACAGTGCCCGTACTGCCGTGTAGTACTGAGTGGAGTACTGTGTGTATAGTGCCGTGTGGTACCGAGTGGATTAAAGTGCCTGTACTGCCGTGTAGTACTGAGTGGAGTACAGTGCCCGTACTGCCGTGTAGTACTGAGTGGAGTATAGTGCCTGTACTGCCGTGTAGTCCCGAGTGGAGTACAGTGCCTGTACTGCCGTGGAGTACTGAGTGGAGTACAGTGCCTGTACTTCCGTGTAGTCCCGAATGGGGTACTGTGTGTATAGTGCCGTGTAGTACCGAGTGGAGTACCGTGCCTGTACTGCCGTGTAGTACCGAGTGGAGTACTGTGTGTATAGTGCCGTGTAGAACCGAGTGGAGTACAGTGCCTCTACTGCCGTGTAGTACTGAGTGGAGTACAGTGCCTGTATTGCCGTGGAGTACTGAGTGGAGTACAGTGCCTGTACTTCCGTGTAGTCCCGAATGGGGTACTGTGTGTATAGTGCCGTGTAGTACCGAGTGGAGTACCGTGCCTGTACTGCCGTGTAGTACCGAGTGGAGTACTGTGTGTATAGTGCCGTGTAGAACCGAGTGGAGTACAGTGCCTCTACTGCCGTGTAGTACTGAGTGGAGTACAGTGCCTGTAATGCCGTGTAGTACCGAGAGGAGTACTGTGTGTATAGTGCCGTGTAGTACCGAGTGGAGTACAGTGCCTGTACTGCCGTGTAGTACTGAGTGGAGTACAGTGCCTGTACTGCCGTGTAGCCCCGAGTGGAGTACAGTGTATGTACTGCCATGTAGTACTGATTGGAGTACTGTGCCTGTACTGCCGTGTAGTACCGAGTGGAGTACATTGCTTGTACTGTCGTGTAGTACTGAGTGGAGTACAGTGTCTGTACTGTCGTGTAGTGCCGAGTGGAGTACTGTGTGTATAGTGCAGTGTAGTACTGAGTGGATTACAGTGCATGTACTGCCGTGTAATCCCGAGTGGAGTAATGTGTGCATACTGCCGTGTAGTACTGAGTGGAGTACAGTGCCTGTACTGCCGTGTAGTACCGAGTGGAGTACAGTGCCTGTACTGCCGTTTAGTACCGAGTGGAGTACATTGCCTGTACTGCCGTGCGGTCCCGAGTTGAGTATTGTGTGTATAGTGCAGTGTAGTACTGAGTGGAGTACTGTGTGTATAGTGCCGTGTAGTACTGAGTGGAGTACAGTGCCTGTACTGCCGTGTAGCACAGAGTGGAGTACTGTGTGCATACTGCCGTGTAGTACTGAGTGGAGTACAGTGCCTGTACTGCCGTGTAGTACTCAGTGGAGTGCAGTGCCTGTACTGCCGTGTAGTACTGAGTGGAGTACAGTGCCTGTACTGCCGTGTAGTACAGAGTGGAGTACAGTGCCTGTACTGCGTGTAGTACCGAGTGGAGTACTGTGTGTATAGTGCCGTGTAGTACCGAGTGGAGTACAGTGCCTGTACTGCCGTGTAGTAACGAGTGGAGTACAGTGTGTATAGTGCCGTGCAGTACCGAGTGGGGTAAGAGTGCCTGTACTGCCGTGTAGTACTGAGTGGAGTACAGTGCCTGTACTGCGTGTAGTACCGAGTGGAGTACTGTGTGTATAGTGCCGTGTAGTACCGAGTGGAGTACAGTGCCTGTACTGCGTGTAGTACCGAGTGGAGTACAGTGCGTATAGTGCCGTCTAGTGCCGAGTGGAGTACAGTGTGTATATTGCCGTGTAGTACTGAGTGGAGTACATTGCCTGTACTGCCGTGTAGTACCGAGTGGAGTACAGTGCGTATAGTACAGTCTAGTACCGAGTGGAGTACAGTGTGTATATTGCCGTGTAGTACTGAGTGGAGTACAGTGCCTGTACTGCCGTGTAGTACCGAGTGGAGTACAGTGTGTATAGTGCCGTGTAGTACCGAGTGGTGTACAGTGCCTGTACTGCCGTGTAGTACTGAGTGGAGTACAGTGCCTCTACTGCCGTGTAGTACCGAGTGGAGTACAGTGTGTATAGTGCCGTGTAGTACTGAGTGGAGTACAGTGCCTGTACAGCCGTGTAGCACTGAGTGGGGTACAGTGACTGTACTGCCGTGTAGTACCGAGCGGGGGACCGTGTGTATACTGCCGTGTAGTACTGAGTATAGTACAGTGCCTGTACTGCCGTGTAGTACCGAGTGGAGAACTGTGTGCATACTGCCGTGTAGTACTAAGTGGAGTACAGTGTGTATAGTGCAATGTAGTGCTGAGTGGAGTACAGTACCTGTACTGCCGTGTAGTACTGAGTATAGTACAGTGCCTGTACTGCCGTGTAGTACCGAGTGGGGGACTGTGTGTATACAGCCGTGTAAGACTGAGTGGAGTACAGTCCCTGTACTGCCGAGTAGTCTGGAGTGGAATACTGTGTGTATAGTGCAGTGTAGTGCTGAGTGGAGTACAGTACCTGTACTGCCGTGTAGTACCGAGTGGGGGACTGTGTGTATACTACCGTGCAGTACTGAGTGGAGTACAGTGCCTGTACTGCCGTGTAGTCGCGAGTAGAGTGCTGTGTGCATACTGCCGTGTAGTACTGAGTGGAGTACAGTCCCTGTACTGCCGAGTAGTCCCGTGTGGAGTACAGTGTGTATAGTGAAGTGTAGTACTGAGTGGAGTACTGTGTGTATAGTGCAGTGTAGTACTGAGTGAATTACAGTGCCCGTACTGCCGTGTAGTACCGAGTGGGGGTTTGTGTGCATACTGCCGTGTAGTACTGAGTGGAGTACAGTGTGTATAGTGCAGTGTAGTACTGAGTGGAGTACAGTGCCTGTACTGCCGTGTAGTACCGAGTGGGGGTTTGTGAGCATACTGCCGTGTAGTACTGAGTGGAGTACTATGTGTATACTGCTGTGTAGTACTGAGTGGAGTACAGTGTGTATAGTGCCGTGTAGTACCGAGTGGGGGTTTGTGTGCATACTGCCGTGTAGTACTGAGTGGAGTACAGTGCCTGTACTGCCATGTAGTCCCGAGTGGAGTACTGTGTGTATACTGCCGTGTAGTACCGAGTGGAGTACAGTGCCTGTACTGCCATGTAGTACCGAGTGGAGTACTGTGTGCATACTGCCGTGTAGTACTGAGTGGAGTACAGTGCCTATACTGCCGTGTAGTACCGAGTGGAGTACTGTGTGTATAGTGCCGTGTAGCACCGACTTTAGTACAGTGCATGTACTGCCGAGTATTACCTTGTGGAGTACTGTGTGTATAGTGCGGTGTAGTACCGATTGGAGTACAGTGCATGTACTGCCGTGTAGTACAGAGTGGAGTACTGTGTGTATAGTGCCGTGAAGTACCGAGTGGAGTACAGTGCCTGTATTGCCGTGTAGTACCGAGTGGAGTACTTTGTGTATAGTGCCGTGTAGTACCGATTGGAGTACTGTGTGCATACTGCCGTGTAGTACTGAGTGGAGTACATTACCTGTACTGCCGTGTAGTACAGAGTGGAGTACTGTGTGTATAGTGCCGTGTAGTACCGAGTGGAGTACAGTGCCTGTACTGCCGTGTAGTACTGAGTGGAGTAGAATGCTTGTACTGCCGTGTAGTCCCGAGTGGAGTACAGTGCCTGTACTGCCGTGTAGTAGTGAGTGGAGTACTGTGCCTGTACTGCCGTGTAGTACTGAGTGGAGTACTGTGTGTATAGTGCCGTGTAGTACCGAGTGGAGTACAGTGGGTGTACTGCCGTGTAGTACTGAGTGTAGTACAGTGCCTGTACTGCCCTGTAGTAGTGAGTGGAGTACTGTGCCTGTACTGCCGTGTAGTACTGAGTGGAGTACTGTGTGTATAGTGCCGTGTAGTCCCGAGTGGAGTAGAGTGCCTGTACTGCCGTGTAGTACTGAGTGGAGTACTGTTTGTATAGTGCCGTGTAGTACCGAGTAGAGTACAGTGCCTGTACTGCCGTGTAGTCCCGAGTGGAGTACAGTGCATGTACTGCCGTGTAGTACCGAGTGGAGTACTGTGTGCATACTGCCGTGGAGTACCGATTGGAATACAGTGCCTGTACTGCCGTGTAGTACCGAGTGGAGTACTGTGTGCATACTGCCGTGTAGTACTGAGTGGAGTACAGTACCTGTACTGCCGTGTCGTACCCAGTGGAGTACTGTGTGTATAGCGCCGTGTAGTACCGAGTGGAGTACAGTGCCTGTACTGCCGTGTAGTACTGAGTGGAGTACAGTGCCTGTACTGCCGTGTAGTCCCGAGTGGAGTACAGTGCCTGTACTGCCGTGTAGTAGTGAGTGGAGTACTGTGCCTGTATTGCCGTGTAGTACTGAGTGGAGTACTGTGTGTATAGTGCCGTGTAGTACCGAGTGGAGTACAGTGCCTGTACTGCCGTGTAGTACCGAGTGGAGTACAGTGCGTATAGTGCCGTCTAGTACCGAGTGGAGTACAGTGTGTATATTGCCGTGTAGTACTGAGTGGAGTACAGTGCCTGTACTGCCCTGTAGTAGTGAGTGGAGTACTGTGCCTGTACTGCCGTGTAGTACTGAGTGGAGTACTGTGTGTATAGTGCCGAGTAGTACCGAGTGGACTACAGTTCCTGTACTGCCGTGTAGTCCCGAGTGGAGTACAGTGCATGTACTGCCGTGTAGTACCGAGTGGAGTACTGTGTGCATACTGCCGTGGAGTACCGAGTGGAGTACAGTGCCTGTACTGCCGTGTAGTACCGATTGGAGTACAGTGCCTGTACTGCCGTGTAGTACCGAGTGGAGTACTGTGTGCATACTGCCGTGTAGTACTGAGTGGAGTACAGTACCTGTACTGCCGTGTCGTACCCAGTGGAGTACTGTGTGTATACTGCCGTGTAGTACCGAGTGGAGTACAGTGCCTGTACAGCCGTGTAGTACTGAGTGGAGTACAGTGCCTGTACTGCCGTGTAGTCCCGAGTGGAGTACAGTGCCTGTACTGCCGTGTAGTAGTGAGTGGAGTACTGTGCCTGTACTGCCGTGTAGTACTGAGTGGAGTACTGTGTGTATAGTGCCGTGTAGTACCGAGTGGAGTACAGTGCCTGTACTGCCGTGTAGTACCGAGTGGGGGACTGTGTGTATACTGCCGTGTAGTACTGAGTGGAGTACAGTGCCTGTACTGCCGTGTAGTAGTGAGTGGGGCAGAGTGCCTGTACTGCCGTATAGTCCCGAGTGGAGTACAGTGCCTGTACTGCCGTGTAGTAGTGAGTGGAGTACAGTGCCTGTACTGCCGTGTAGTACTGAGTGGAGTACTGTGTGTATAGTGCCGTGTAGTACCGAGTGGAGTACTGTGCCTGTACTGCCGTGTAGTACTGAGTTGAGTACAGTGCCTGTACTGCCGTGTAGTCCCGAGTGGAGTACAGTGCTTGTACTGCCGTGTAGTACTGAGTGAAGTACAGTGCCTGTACTGCCGTGTAGTGCCGTGTGGAGTACTGTGTGTATAGTGCAGTGTAGTACTGAGTGGAGTACAGTGCATATACTGCCGTGTAGTACCGTGTGGAGTACAGTGCCTGTACTGCCGTGTAGTCCCGTGTGGAGTACTGTGTGCATACTGCCGTGTAGTACTGAGTGGAGTACAGTGCCTGTACTGCCGTGCAGTACCGAGTGCAGTACAGTGCCTCTACTGCCGTGTAGTCCCGAGTGGAGTACTGTGTGTGTAGTGCAGTGTAGTACTGAGTGGAGTACTGTTTGTATAGTGCCGTGTAGTATTGAGAGGAGTACAGTGCCTGTACTGCCGTGTAGTACCGATTGGAGTACTGTGTGCATGCTGCCGTCTAGTACTGAGTGGAGTACAGTGCCTGTACTGCCGTGTAGTACTGGGTGGAGTACAGTGCCTGTACTGCCGTGTAGTACCGAGTGGTGTACTCTGTGTATAGTGCTGTGCGGTACCGAGTGGAGTACAATGCCTCTACTGCCGTGTAGTACTGAGTGGAGTACTGTGTGTATTGTGCCGTGTAGTACCGAGTGGAGTACAGTGCCTGTACTGCGTGTAGTACCGAGTGGAGTACAGTGCCTGCACTGCGTGTAGTACCGAGTGGAGTACAGTGTGTATAGTGCCGTCTCGTACCGAGTGGAGTACAGTGTGTATAGTGCCGTGTAGTACTGAGTGGATTACAGTGCCTGTACTGCCGTGTAGTACCGAGTGGAGTACAGTGTGTATAGTGCCGTGTAGTTCTGAGTGGAGTACAGTGCCTGTACTGCCGTGTAGTACTGAGCGGGGTACAGTTTCTGAACTGCCGTGTAGTACAGAGTGGGGGACTGTGTGTATACTGCCGTGTAGTATTGAGTATATTACAGTGCCTGTACTGCCGTGTAGTACCGAGTGGATTACTGTGTTCATACTGCCGTGTAGTACTGAGTGGAGTACAGTACCTGTACTGCCGTGTAGTACTGAGTGGGGGACTGTGTGTATACTGCCGTGTAGTACTGAGTGGAGTACAGTGCCTGTACTGCCGTGTAGTACTGAGTCGGCGACTGTGTGTATACTGCCGTGTAGTACTGAGTGGAGTACAGTGCCTGTACTGCCGTGTTGTACCGAGTGGGGGACTGTGTGTATACTGCCGTGTAGTACTGAGTGGAGTACTGTGTGTATAGTGCAGTGTAGTGCTGAGTGGAGTACAGTGCCTGTACTGCCGTGTAGTACCGAGTGGAGTACCGTGTGTATAGTGCAGTGTAGTGCTGAGTGGAGTACAGTACCTGTCATGCCGTGTAGTACTGAGTATAGTACAGTGCCTGTACTGCCGTGTAGTACCGAGTGGGGGACTGTGTGTATACTGCCGTGTAGTATTGAGTGGAGTACAGTACCTGTACTGCCGAGTAGTCCCGAGTGGAGTACTGTGTGTATAGTGCAGTGTAGTGCTGAGTGGAGTATAGTACCTGTACCGCCGTGTAGTACCGAGTGGGGGACTGTGTGTATACTACCGTGCAGTACTGAGTGGAGTACAGTGCCTGTACTGCCGTGTAGTACCGAGTGGGGGACTGTGTGTATACTGCCGTGTAGTACTGAGTGGAGTACAGTGCCTGTACTGCCGTGTAGTCCCGAGTAGAGTGCTATGTGCATACTGCCGTGTAGTACTGAGTGGAGTACAGTCCCTGCACTGCCGAGTAGTCCCGTGTGGAGTACAGTGTGTATAGTGAAGTGTAGTACTGAGTGGAGTACTGTGTGTATAGTGCAGTGTAGTACTGAGTGAATTACAGTGCCTGTACTGCCGTGTAGTACCGAGTGGGGGTTTGTGTGCATACTGCCGTGTAGTACTGAGTGGAGTACAGTGTGTATAGTGCAGTGTAGTACTGAGTGGAGTACAGTGCCTGTACTGCCGTGTAGTACCGAGTGGGGGTTTGTGAGCATACTGCCGTGTAGTACTGAGTATAGTACTATGTGTATACTGCTGTGTAGTACTGAGTGGAGTACAGTGTGTATAGTGCCGTGTAGTACCGAGTGGGGGTTTGTGTGCATACTGCCGTGTAGTACTGAGTGGAGTACAGTGCCTGTACTGCCATGTTGTCCCGAGTGGAGTACTGTGTGTATACTGCCGTGTAGTACCGAGTGGAGTACAGTGCCTGTACTGCCATGTAGTACCGAGTGGAGTACTGTGTGCATACTGCCGTGTAGTACTGAGTGGAGTACAGTGCCTATACTGCCGTGTAGTACCGAGTGGAGTACTGTGTGTATAGTGCCGTGTAGCACCGAGTTTAGTACAGTGCATGTACTGCCGAGTATTACCTTGTGGAGTACTGTGTGTATAGTGCGGTGTAGTACCGAGTGGAGTACAGTGCATGTACTGCCGTGTAGTACAGAGTGGAGTACTGTGTGTATAGTGCCGTGAAGTACCGAGTGGAGTACAGTGCCTGTATTGCCGTGTAGTACCGAGTGGAGTACGTTGTGTATAGTGCCGTGTAGTACCCATTGGAGTACTGTGTGCATACTGCCGTGTACTACTGAGTGGAGTACATTACCTGTACTGCCGTGTAGTACAGAGTGGAGTACTGTGTGTATAGTGCCGTGTAGTACCGAGTGGAGTACAGTGCCTGTACTGCCGTGTAGTACTGAGTGGAGTAGAATGCTTGTACTGCCGTGTAGTCCCGAGTGGAGTACAGTGCCTGTACTGCCGTGTAGTAGTGAGTGGAGTACTGTGCCTGTACTGCCGTGTAGTACTGAGTGGAGTACTGTGTGTATAGTGCCGTGTAGTACCGAGTGGAGTACAGTGGGTGTACTGCCGTGTAGTACTGAGTGTAGTACAGTGCCTGTACTGCCCTGTAGTAGTGAGTGGAGTACTGTGCCTGTACTGCCGTGTAGTACTGAGTGGAGTACTGTGTGTATAGTGCCGTGTAGTCCCGAGTGGAGTAGAGTGACTGTACTGCCGTGTAGTACTGAGTGGAGTACTGTTTGTATAGTGCCGTGCAGTACCGAGTGGAGTACAGTGCCTGTACTGCCGTGTAGTCCCGAGTGGAGTACAGTGCATGTACTGCCGTGTAGTACGGAGTGGAGTACTGTGTGCATACTGCCGTGGAGTACCGATTGGAATACAGTGCCTGTACTGCCGTGTAGTACCGAGTGGAGTACTGTGTGCATACTGCCGTGTAGTACTGAGTGGAGTACAGTTCCTGTACTGCCGTGTCGTACCCAGTGGAGTACTGTGTGTATAGCGCCGTGTAGTACCGAGTGGAGTACAGTGCCTGTACTGCCGTGTAGTACTGAGTGGAGTACAGTGCCTGTACTGCCGTGTAGTCCCGAGTGGAGTACAGTGCCTGTACAGCCGTGTAGTAGTGAGTGGAGTACTGTGCCTGTATTGCCGTGTAGTACAGAGTGGAGTACTGTGTGTATAGTGACGTGTAGTACCGAGTGGAGTACAGTGCCTGTACTGGCGTGTAGTACTGAGTGGAGTAGAATGCTTGTACTGCCGTGTAGTCCCGAGTGGAGTACAGTGCCTGTACTGCCGTGTAGTAGTGAGTGGAGTACTGTGCCTGTACTGCCGTGTAGTACTGAGTGGAGTACTGTGTGTATAGTGCAGTGTAGTACTGAGTGGATTACAGTGCATGTACTGCCGTGTAATCCCGAGTGGAGTACTGTGTGCATACTGCCGTGTAGTACTGAGTGGAGTACAGTGCCTGTACTGCCGTGTAGTACCGAGTGGAGTACAGTGCCTGTACTGCCGTTTAGTACCGAGTGGAGTATATTGCCTGTACTGCCGTGCGGTCCCGAGTTGAGTATTGTGTGTATAGTGCAGTGTAGTACTGAGTGGAGTACTGTGTGTATAGTGCCGTGTAGTACTGAGTGGAGTACAGTGCCTGTACTGCCGTGTAGCACCGAGTGGAGTACTGTGTGCATACTGCCGTGTAGTACTGAGTGGAGTACAGTGCCTGTACTGCCGTGTAGTACTCAGTGGAGTGCAGTGCCTGTACTGCCGTGTAGTACTGAGTGGAGTACAGTGCCTGTACTGCCGTGTAGTACCGAGTGGAGTACAGTGCCTGTACTGCGTGTAGTACCGAGTGGAGTACTGTGTGTATAGTGCCGTGTAGTACCGAGTGGAGTACAGTGCCTGTACTGCCGTGTAGTAACGAGTGGAGTACAGTGTGTATAGTGCCGTGCAGTACCGAGTGGGGTAAGAGTGCCTGTACTGCCGTGTAGTACCGAGTGGAGTACAGTGCGTATAGTGCCGTCTAGTACCGAGTGGAGTACAGTGTGTATATTGCCGTGTAGTACTGAGTGGAGTACAGTGCCTGTACTGCCGTGTAGTACCGAGTGGAGTACAGTGCGTATAGTACAGTCTAGTACCGAGTGGAGTAAAGTGTGTATATTGCCGTGTAGTACTTAGTGGAGTACAGTGCCTGTACTGCCGTGTAGTACCGAGTGGAGTACAGTGTGTATAGTGCCGTGTAGTACCGAGTGGTGTACAGTGCCTGTACTGCCGTGTAGTACTGAGTGGAGTACAGTGCCTCTACTGCCGTGTAGTACCGAGTGGAGTACTGTGTGTATAGTGCCGTGTTGTACTGAGTGGAGTACAGTGCCTGTACAGCCGTGTAGCACTGAGTGGGGTACAGTGACTGTACTGCCGTGTAGTACCGAGTGGGGGACCGTGTGTATACTGCCGTGTAGTACTCAGTATAGTACAGTGCCTGTACTGCCGTGCAGTACCGAGTGGAGAACTGTGTGCATACTGCCGTGTAGTACTAAGTGGAGTACAGTGTGTGTAGTGCAGTGTAGTGCTGAGTGGAGTACAGTACCTGTACTGCCGTGTAGTACTGAGTATAGTACAGTGCCTGTACTGCCGTGTAGTACCGAGTGGGGGACTGTGTGTATACAGCCGTGTAAGACTGAGTGGAGTACAGTACCTGTACTGCCGAGTAGTCTGGAGTGGAGTACTGTGTGTATAGTGCAGTGTAGTGCTGAGTGGAGTACAGTACCTGTACTGCCGTGTAGTACCGAGTGGGGGACTGTGTGTATACTACCGTGCAGTACTGAGTGGAGTACAGTGCCTGTACTGCCGTGTAGTACCGAGTGGGGGACTGTGTGTATACTGCCGTGTAGTACTGAGTGGAGTACAGTGTCTGTACTGCCGTGTAGTCCCGAGTAGAGTGCTGTGTGCATACTGCCGTGTAGTACTGAGTGGAGTACAGTCCCTGTACTGCCGAGTAGTCCCGTGTGGAGCACAGTGTGTATAGTGAAGTGTAGTACTGAGTGGAGTACTGTGTGTATAGTGCAGTGTAGTACTGAGTGAATTACAGTGCCCGTACTGCCGTGTAGTACCGAGTGGGGGTTTGTGTGCATACTGCCGTGTAGTACTGAGTGGAGTACAGTGTGTATAGTGCAGTGTAGTACTGAGTGGAGTACAGTGCCTGTACTGCCGTGTAGTACCGAGTGGGGGTTTGTGAGCATACTGCCGTGTAGTACTGAGTGGAGTACTATGTGTATACTGCTGTGTAGTACTGAGTGGAGTACAGTGTGTATAGTGCCGTGTAGTACCGAGTGGGGGTTTGTGTGCATACTGCCGTGTAGTACTGAGTGGAGTACAGTGCCTGTACTGCCATGTTGTCCCGAGTGGAGTACTGTTTGTATACTGCCGTGTAGTACCGAGTGGAGTACAGTGCCTGTACTGCCATGTAGTACCGAGTGGAGTACTGTGTGCATACTGCCGTGTAGTACTGAGTGGAGTACAGTGCCTATACTGCCGTGTAGTACCGAGTGGAGTACTGTGTGTATAGTGCCGTGTAGCACCGAGTTTAGTACAGTGCATGTACTGCCGAGTATTACCTTGTGGAGTACTGTGTGTATAGTGCGGTGTAGTACCGAGTGGAGTAGAGTGCATGTACTGCCGTGTAGTAGAGAGTGGAGTACTGTGTGTATAGTGCCGTGAAGTACCGAGTGGAGTACAGTGCCTGTATTGCCGTGTAGTACCGAGTGGAGTACTTTGTGTATAGTGCCGTGTAGTACCCATTGGAGTACTGTGCATACTGCCGTGTAGTACTGAGTGGAGTACATTACCTGTAATGCCGTGTAGTACAGAGTGGAGTACTGTGTGTATAGTGCCGTGTAGTACTGAGTGGAGTACAGTGCCTGTACTGCCGTGTAGTACTGAGTGGAGTAGAATGCTTGTACTGCCGTGTAGTCCCGAGTGGAGTACAGTGCCTGTACTGCCGTGTAGTAGTGAGTGGAGTACTGTGCCTGTACTGCCGTGTAGTACTGAGTGGAGTACTGTGTGTATAGTGCCGTGTAGTACCGAGTGGAGTACAGTGGGTGTACTGCCGTGTAGTACTGAGTGTAGTACAGTGCCTGTACTGCCCTGTAGTAGTGAGTGGAGTACTGTGCCTGTACTGCCGTGTAGTACTGAGTGGAGTACTGTGTGTATAGTGCCGTGTAGTCCCGAGTGGAGTAGAGTGCCTGTACTGCCGTGTAGTACTGAGTGGAGTACTGTTTGTATAGTGCCGTGTAGTACCGAGTGGAGTACAGTGCCTGTACTGCCGTGTAGTCCCGAGTGGAGTACAGTGCATGTACTGCCGTGTAGTACCGAGTGGAGTACTGTGTGCATACTGCCGTGGAGTACCGATTGGAATACAGTGCCTGTACTGCCGTGTAGTACCGAGTGGAGTACTGTGTGCATACTGCCGTGTAGTACTGAGTGGAGTACAGTACCTGTACTGCCGTGTCGTACCCAGTGGAGTACTGTGTGTATAGCGCCGTGTAGTACCGAGTGGAGTACAGTCCCTGTACTGCCGTGTAGTACTGAGTGGAGTACAGTGCCTGTACTGCCGTGTAGTCCCGAGTATAGTACAGTGCCTGTACTGCCGTGTAGTAGTGAGTGGAGTACTGTGCCTGTATTGCCGTGTAGTACTGAGTGGAGTACTGTGTGTATAGTGCCGTGTAGTACCGAGTGGAGTACAGTGCCTGTACTGCCGTGTAGTAGCGAGTAGGGTACAGTGCGTATAGTGCCGTCTAGTACCGAGTGGAGTACAGTGTGTATATTGCCGTGTAGTACTGAGTGGAGTACAGTGCCTGTACTGCCCTGTAGTAGTGAGTGGAGTACTGTGCCTGTACTGCCGTGTAGTACTGAGTGGAGTACTGTGTGTATAGTGCCGAGTAGTACCGAGTGGACTACAGTGCCTGTACTGCCGTGTAGTCCCGAGTGGAGTACAGTGCATGTACTGCCGTGTAGTACCGAGTGGAGTACTGTGTGCATACTGCCGTGGAGTACCGAGTGGAGTACAGTGCCTGTACTGCCGTGTAGTACCGATTGGAGTACAGTGCCTGTACTGCCGTGTTGTACCGAGTGGAATACTGTGTGCATACTGCCGTGTAGTACTGAGTGGAGTACAGTACCTGTACTGCCGTGTCGTACCCAGTGGAGTACTGTGTGTATACTGCCGTGTAGTACCGATTGGAGTACAGTGCCTGTACAGCCGTGTAGTACTGAGTGGAGTACAGTGCCTGTACTGCCGTGTATTCCCGAGTGGAGTACAGTGCCTGTACTGCCGTGTAGTAGTGAGTGGAGTACTGTGCCTGTACTGCCGTGTAGTACTGAGTGGAGTACTGTGTGTATAGTGCCGTGTAGTACCGAGTGGAGTACAGTGCCTGTACTGCCGTGTAGTACCGAGTGGGGGACTGTGTGTATACTGCCGTGTAGTACTGAGTGGAGTACAGTGCCTGTACTGCCGTGTAGTAGTGAGTGGGGTAGAGTGCCTGTACTGCCGTGTAGTCCCGAGTGGAGTACAGTGCCTGTACTGCCGTGTAGTAGTGAGTGGAGTACAGTGCCTGTACTGCCGTGTAGTACTGAGTGGAGTACTGTGTGTATAGTGCCGTGTAGTACCGAGTGGAGTACTGTGCCTGTACTGCCGTGTAGTACTGAGTGGAGTACAGTGCCTGTACTGCCGTGTAGTCCCGAGTGGAGTACAGTGCTTGTACTGCCGTGTAGTACTGAGTGAAGTACAGTGCCTGTACTGCCGTGTAGTGCCGAGTGGAGTACTGTGTGTATAGTGCAGTGTAGTACTGAGTGGAGTACAGTGCATATACTGCCGTGTAGTACCGTGTGGAGTACAGTGCCTGTACTGCCGTGTAGTCCCGTGTGGAGTACTGTGTGCATACTGCCGTGTAGTACTGAGTGGAGTACTGTGTGTATAGTGCAGTGTAGTACTGAGTGAAGTACAGTGCCTGTACTGCCGTGTAGTGCCGAGTGGAGTACTGTGTGTATAGTGCAGTGTAGTACTGAGTGGAGTACAGTGCATATACTGCCGTGTAGTACCGAGTGGAGTACAGTGCGTATAGTGTTGTCTAGTATCGAGTGGAGTACAGTGTGTATATTGCCGTGTATTACTGAGTATAGTACAGTGCCTGTACTGCCGTGTAGTACAGAGTGGGGGACTGTGTGTATACAGCCGTGTAAGACTGAGTGGAGTACAGTACCTGTACTGCCGAGTAGTCTGGAGTGGAGTACTGTGTGTATAGTGCAGTGTAGTGCTGAGTGGAGTACAGTACCTGTACTGCCGTGTAGTACCGAGTGGGGGACTGTGTGTATACTACCGTGCAGTACTGAGTGGAGTACAGTGCCTGTACTGCCGTGTAGTACCGAGTGGGGGACTGTGTGTATACTGCCGTGTAGTACTGAGTGGAGTACAGTGCCTGTACTGCCGTGTAGTCCCGAGTGGAGTGATGTGTGCATACTGCCGTGTAGTACTGAGTGGAGTACAGTCCCTGTACTGCCGAATAGTCCCGTGTGGAGTACAGTGTGTATAGTGCAGTGTAGTACTGAGTGGAGTACTGTGTGTATAGTGCAGTGTAGTACTGAGTGGAGTACAGTGCCTGTACTGCCGTGTAGTACCGAGTGGGGGTTTGTGTGCATACTGCCGTGTAGTACTGAGTGGAGTACAGTGTGTATAGTGCAGTGTAGTACTGAGTGGAGTACAGTGCCTGTACTGCCGTGTAGTACCGAGTGGGGGTTTGTGAGCATACTGCCGTGTGGTACTGAGTGGAGTACTGTGTGTATACTGCTGTGTAGTACTGAGTGGAGTACAGTGTGTATAGTGCCGTGTAGTACCGAGTGGGGGTTTGTGTGCATACTGCCGTGTAGTACTGAGTGGAGTACAGTGCCTGTACTGCCATGTTGTCCCGAGTGGAGTACTGTGTGTATACTGCCGTGCAGTACCGAGTGGAGTACCGTGCCTGTACTGCCATGTAGTACCGAGTGGAGTACTGTGTGCATACTGCCGTGTAGTACTGAGTGGAGTACAGTGCCTATACTGCCGTGTAGTACCGAGTGGAGTACTGTGTGTATAGTGCCGTGTAGTACCGAGTGGAGTACTGTGTGCATACTGCCGTGTAGTACTGAGTGGAGTACAGTGCCTGTACTGCCGTGTAGTACCGAGTGGAGTACTGTGTGTATAGTGCCGTGTAGTACCGAGTTTAGTACAGTGCATGTACTGCCGAGTATTACCGAGTGGAGTACTGTGTGTATAGTGCGGTGTAGTACCGAGTGGAGTACAGTGCATGTACTGCCGTGTAGTACCGAGTGGAGTACTGTGTGTATAGTGCCGTGAAGTACCGAGTGGAGTACAGTGATTGTATTGCCGTGTAGTACCGAGTGGAGTACTTTGTGTATAGTGCCGTGTAGTACCGATTGGAGTACTGTGTGCATACTGCCGTGTAGTACTGAGTGGAGTACATTACCTGTACTGCCGTGTAGTACAGAGTGGAGTACAGTGTGTATAGTGCCGTGTAGTACCGAGTGGAGTACAGAGCCTGTACTGCCGTGTAGTACTGAGTGGAGTAGAATGCTTGTACTGCCGTGTAGTCCCGAGTGGAGTACAGTGCCTGTACTGCCGTGTAGTACTGAGTGGATTACAGTCCCAGTACTGCCGTGTAGTACTGGGTGGTGTACAGTGCCTGTACTGCCGTGTAGTACCGCGTGGGGGACTGTGTGTATACTGCCGTGTAGTACCGAGTGGAGTACAGTGATTGCACTGCCGTGTAGTACCGAGTGGAGTACTGTGTGTATAGTGCGTGTAGTACAGAGTGGAGTACTGTTTGCATACAGCCGTGTAGTACCGAGTGGAGTATTGTGTGTATAGTGCCGTGTAGTACCGAGTGGAGTACAGTGCATGTACTGCCGTGTAGTACCGAGCGGAGTACTGTGTGTGTAGTGCGGTGTAGTACCGAGTGGAGTACAGTGCATGTACTGCCGTGTAGTACCGAGTGGAGTACTGTGTGTATACTGCCGTGTAGTACCGAGTGGAGTACAGTGCCTGTATTGCCGTGTAGTACCGAGTGGAGTACTGTGTGTATAGTGCCGTGTAGTACCGAGTGGAGTACTGTGTGCATACTGCCGTGTAGTACTGAGTGGAGTACAGTACCTGTACTGCCGTGTAGTACCGAGTGGAGTACTGTGTGTATAGTGCCGTGTAGTACCGAGTGGAGTACAGTGCCTGTACTGCCGTGTAGTCCTGAGTGGAGTACAGTGCCTGTACTGCCGTGTAGTAGTGAGTGGAGTACTGTGTGTATAGTGCCGTGTAGTAACGGGTGGAGTACAGTGCGTGTACTGCCGTGTAGTACTGAGTGGAGTACGGTGCCTGTACTGCCGTGTAGTACGTAGTGGAGTACTGTGTGTATAGTGCCGTGTGCTACCGAGTGGATTAAAGTGCCTGTACTGCCGTGTAGTACTGAGTGGAGTACAGTGCCCGTACTGCCGTGTAGTACTGAGTGGAGTACAGTGCCTGTACTGCCGTGTAGTCCCGAGTGGAGTACAGTGCCTGTACTGCCGTCTAGTACCGAGTGGAGTACAGTGTGTATATTGCCGTGTAGTACTGAGTGGAGTACAGTGCCTGTACTGCCGTGTAGTACCGAGTGGAGTACAGTGTGTATAGTGCCGTGTAGTGCCGAGTGGTGTACAGTGCCTGTACTGCCGTGTAGTGCTGAGTGGAGTACAGTGCCTGTACTGCCGTGTAGTACCGAGTGGAGTACAGTGTGTATAGTGCCGTGTAGTACTGAGTGGAGTACAGTGCCTGTACTGCCGTGGAGTACTGAGTGGAGTACAGTGCCTGTACTTCCGTGTAGTCCCGAATGGGGTACTGTTTGTATAGTGCCGTGTAGTACCGAGTGGAGTACCGTGCCTGTACTGCCGTGTAGTACCGAGTGGAGTACTGTGTGTATAGTGCCGTGTAGAACCGAGTGGAGTACAGTGCCTCTACTGCCGTGTAGTACTGAGTGGAGTATAGTGCCTGTAATGCCGTGTAGTACCGAGTGGAGTACTGTGTGTATAGTGCCGTGTAGTACCGAGTGGAGTACAGTGCCTGTACTGCCGTGTAGTACTGAGTGGAGTACAGTGCCTGTACTGCCGTGTAGTCCCGAGTGGAATACAGTGAATGTACTGCCATGTAGTACTGATTGGAGTACAGTGCCTGTACTGCCGTGTAGTACCGAGTGGAGTACATTGCTTGTACTGTCGTGTAGTACTGAGTGGAGTACAGTGTCTGTACTGTCGTGTAGTGCCGAGTGGAGTACTGTGTGTATAGTGCAGTGTAGTACTGAGTGGATTACAGTGCATGTACTGCCGTGTAATCCCGAGTGGAGTACTGTGTGCATACTGCCGTGTAGTACTGAGTGGAGTACAGTGTCTGTACTGCCGTGTAGTACCGAGTGGAGTACAGTGCCTGTACTGCTGTGTAGTACCGAGCGGAGTACATTGCCTGTACTGCCGTGCGGTCCCGAGTTGAGTATTGTGTGTATAGTGCAGTGTAGTACTGAGTGGAGTACTGTGTGTATAGTGCCGTGTAGTACTGAGTGGAGTACAGTGCCTGTACTGCCGTGTAGCACCGAGTGGAGTACTGTGTGCATACTGCCGTGTAGTACTGAGTGGAGTACAGTGCCTGTACTGCCGTGTAGTACTCAGTGGAGTGCAGTGCCTGTACTGCCGTGTAGTACTGAGTGGAGTACAGTGCCTGTACTGCCGTGTAGTACCGAGTGGAGTACAGTGCCTGTACTGCGTGTAGTACCGAGTGGAGTACTGTGTGTATAGTGCCGTGTAGTACCGAGTGGAGTTCAGTGCCTGTACTGCCGTGTAGTACTGAGTGGAGTACAGTGTGTATAGTGCCGTGTAGTACCGAGTGGAGTAACAGTGCCTGTACTGCCGTGTAGTACCGAGCGGAGTACAGTGCGTATAGTGCCGTCTAGTACCGAGTGGAGTACAGTGTGTATATTGCCGTGTAGTACTGAGTGGAGTACAGTGCCTGTACTGCCGTGTAGTACCGAGTGGAGTACAGTGCGTATAGTGCCGTCTAGTACCGAGTGGAGTACAGTGTGTATATTGCCGTGTAGTACTGAGTGGAGTACAGTGCCTGTACTGCCGTGTAGTACCGAGTGGAGTACAGTGTGTATAGTGCCGTGTAGTACCGAGTGGTGTACAGTGCCTGTACTGCCGTGTAGTACTGAGTGGAGTACAGTGCCTCTACTGCCGTGTAGTACCGAGTGGAGTACAGTGTGTATAGTGCCGTGTAGTACTGAGTGGAGTACAGTGCCTGTACAGCCATGTAGCACTGAGTGGGGTACAGTGACTGTACTGCCGTGTAGTACCGAGTAGGGGACCGTGTGTATACTGCCGTGTAGTACTGAGTATAGTACAGTGCCTGTACTGCCGTGTAGTACCGAGTGGAGTACTGTGTGCATACTGCCGTGTAGTACTAAGTGGAGTACAGTGTGTATAGAGCAGTGTAGTGCTGAGTGGAGTACAGTACCTGTACTGCCGTGTAGTACTGAGTATAGTACAGTGCCTGTACTGCCGTGTAGTACCGAGTGGGGGACTGTGTGTATACAGCCGTGTAAGACTGAGTGGAGTACAGTACCTGTACTGCCGAGTAGTCTGGAGTGGAGTACTGTGTGTATAGTGCAGTGTAGTGCTGAGTGGAGTACAGTACCTGTACTGCCGTGTAGTACCGAGTGGGGGACTGTGTGTATACTACCGTGCAGTACTGAGTGGAGTACAGTGCCTGTACTGCCGTGTAGTACCGAGTGGGGGACTGTGTGTATACTGCCGTGTAGTACTGAGTGGAGTACTGTGCCTGTACTGCCCTGTAGTAGTGAGTGGAGTACTGTGCCTGTACTGCCGTGTAGTACTGAGTGGAGTACTGTGTGTATAGTGCCGTGTAGTCCCGAGTGGAGTAGAGTGCCTGTACTGCCGTGTAGTACTGAGTGGAGTACTGTTTGTATAGTGCCGTGTAGTACCGAGTGGAGTACAGTGCCTGTACTGCCGTGTAGTCCCGAGTGGAGTACAGTGCATGTACTGCCGTGTAGTACCGAGTGGAGTACTGTGTGCATACTGCCGTAGAGTACCGATTGGAGTACAGTGCCTGTACTGCCGTGTAGTGCCGAGTGGAGTACAATGCCTGTACTGCCGTGTAGTCCCGAGTGGAGTACAGTGCCTGTACTGCCGTGTAGTAGTGAGTGGAGTACTGTGGCTGTACTGCCGTGTAGTACTCAGTGGAGTACTGTGTGTATAGTGCCGTGTAGTACCGAGTGGAGTACAGTGCCTGTACTGCCGTGTAGTACCGAGTGGAGTACAGTGCGTATAGTGCCGTCTAGTACCGAGTGGAGTACAGTGTGTATATTGCCGTGTAGTACTGAGTGGAGTACAGTGCCTGTACTGCCCTGTAGTAGTGAGTGGAGTACTGTGCCTGTACTGCCGTGTAGTACTGAGTGGAGTACTGTGTGTATAGTGCCGTGTAGTCCCGAGTGGAGTAGAGTGCCTGTACTGCCGTGTAGTACTGAGTGGAGTACTGTTTGTATAGTGCCGAGTAGTACCGACTGGAGTACAGTGCCTGTACTGCCCTGTAGTCCCGACTGGAGTACAGTGCATGTACTGCCGTGTAGTACCGAGTGGAGTACTGTGTGCATACTGCCGTGGAGTACCGAGTGGAGTACAGTGCCTGTACTGCCGTGTAGTACCGATTGGAGTACAGTGCCTGTACTGCCGTGTAGTACCGAGTGGAGTACTGTGTGCATACTGCCGTGTAGTACTGAGTGGAGTACAGTACCTGTACTGCGGTGTCGTACCCAGTGGAGTACTGTGTGTATAGTGCCGTGTAGTACCGAGTGGAGTACAGTGCCTGTACTGCCGTGTAGTACCGAGTGGGGGACTGTGTGTATACTGCCGTGTAGTACTGAGTGGAGTACAGTGCCTGTACTGCCGTGTAGTAGTGAGTGGGTTACAGTGCCTGTACTGCCGTGTAGTCCCGAGTGGAGTACAGTGCCTGTACTGCCGTGTAGTAGTGAGTGGAGTACATTGCCTGTACTGCCGTGTAGTACTGAGTGGAGTACTGTGTGTATAGTGCCGTGTAGTACCGAGTGGAGTAGAGTGCCTGTACTGCCGTCTAGTACTGAGTGGAGTACAGTGCCTGTACCGCCGTGTAGTCCCGAGTGGAGTTCAATGCCTGTACTGCCGTGTAGTACTGAGTGGAGTACTGTGTGTATAGTGCCGTGTAGTACCGAGTGGAGTACTGTGCCTGTACTGCCGTGTAGTACTGAGTGGAGTACAGTGCTTGTACTGCCGTGTAGTCCCGAGTGGAGTACAGTGCTTGTACTGCCGTGTAGTACTGAGTGAAGTACAGTGCCTGTACTGCCGTGTAGTGCCGAGTGGAGTACTGTGAGTATAGTGCAGTGTAGTACTGAGTGGAGTACAGTGCATGTACTGCCGTGTAGTACCGGTGGAGTACAGTGCCTGTACTGCCGTGTAGTCCCGTGTGGAGTACTGTGTGCATACTGCCGTGTAGTACTGAGTGGAGTACAGTGCCTGTACTGCCGTGCAGTACCGATTGGAGTAGAGTGCCTGTACTGCCGTGTAGTCCCGAGTGGAGTACTGTGTGTATAGTGCAGTGTAGTACTGAGTGGAGTACTGTGTGTATAGTGCCGTGTAGTACTGAGAGGAGTACAGTGCCTGTACTGCCGTGTAGTACCGATTGGAGTACTGTGTGCATGCTGCCGTCTAGTACTGAGTGGAGTACAGTGCCTGTACTGCCGTGTAGTACTGGGTGGAGTACAGTGCCTGTACTGCCGTGTAGTACCGAGTGGTGTACTGTGTGTATAGTGCTGTGTGGTACCGAGTGGAGTACAATGCCTATACTGCCGTGTAAACCGAGTGGAGTACTGTGTGTATAGTGCCGTGTAGTACCGAGTGGAGTACAGTGCCTGTACTGCGTGTAGTACCGAGTGGAGTACAGTGCCTGCAGTGCGTGTAGTACCGAGTGGAGTACAGTGTGTATAGTGCCGTCTCGTACCGAGTGGAGTACAGTGTGTATAGTGCCGTGTAGTACTGAGTGGAGTACAGTGCCTGTACTGCCGTGTAGTACCGAGTGGAGTACAGTGTGTATAGTGCCGTGTAGTTCTGAGTGGAGTACAGTGCCTGTACTGCCGTGTAGTACTGAGCGGGGTACAGTTTCTGAACTGCCGTGTAGTACAGAGTGGGGGACTGTGTGTATACTGCCGTGTAGTATTGAGTATATTACAGTGCCTGTACTGCCGTGTAGTACCGAGTGGATTACTGTGTTCATACTGCCGTGTAGTACTGAGTGGAGTACAGTACCTGTACTGCCGTGTAGTACTGAGTGGGGGACTGTGTGTATACTGCCGTGTAGTACTGAGTGGAGTACAGTGCCTGTACTGCCGTGTAGTACCGAGTGGGCGACTGTGTGTATACTGCCGTGTAGTACTGAGTGGAGTACAGTGCCTGTACTGCCGTGTAGTACCGAGTGGGGGACTGTGTGTATACTGCCGTGTAGTACTGAGTGGAGTACTGTGTGTATAGTGCAGTGTAGTGCTGAGTGGAGTACAGTGCCTGTACTGCCGTGTAGTACCGAGTGGGGTACCGTGTGTATAGTGCAGTGTAGTGCTGAGTGGAGTACAGTACCTGTCATGCCGTGTAGTACTGAGTATAGTACAGTGCCTGTACTGCCGTGTAGTACCGAGTGGGGGACTGTGTGTATACTGCCGTTTAGTATTGAGTGGAGTAGAGTACCTATACTGCCGAGTAGTCCCGAGTGGACTACTGTGTGTATAGTGCAGTGTAGTGCTGAGTGGAGTATAGTACCTGTACCGCCGTGTAGTACCGAGTGGGGGACTGTTTGTATACTGCCGTGTAGTACTGAGTGGAGTACAGTCCCTGTACTGCCGTGTAGTACCGAGTGGGGGACTGTGTGTATACTGCCGTGTAGTACTGAGTGGCGTACAGTGCCTGTACTGCCGTGTAGTCTCGAGTGGAGTACTGTGTGCATACTGCCATGTAGTACTGATTGGAGTACAGTCCCTGTACTGCGGAGTATTCCCGAGTGGAGTACAGTATGTATAGTGCAGTGTAGTACAAAGTGGAGTACTGTGTGTATAGTGCTGTGTAGTACTGAGTGGAGTACAGTGCCTGTACTGCCGTGTAGTACCGAGTGGGGGACTGTGTGTATACTGCCGTGTAGTACTGAGTGGAGTACAGTGTGTATAGTGCCGTGTAGTACCGAGTAGGGGACTGTGTGCATACTGCCGTGGAGTACAGAGTGGAGTACAGTGCCTGTACTGCTATGTAGTCCCGATTGGAGTACTGTGTGTATACTGCCGTATAGTACCGAGTGGAGTACAGTGCCTGTTCTGTCGTGCAGTACCGAGTGGTGTACTGTGTGCATAGTGCCGTGTAGTACCGAGTGGAGTACTGTGTGCATACTGCCGTGTAGTACTGAGTGGAGTACAGTGCCTGTACTGCCGTGTAGTACCGAGTGGAGTACTGTGTGTATATTGCCGTGTAGTACTAAGTGGAGTACAGTGCCTGTACTGCCGTGTAGTACCGAGTGGAGTACAGTGCGTATAGTGCCGTCTAGTACCGAGTGGAGTACAGTGTGTATATTGCCGTGTAGTACTGAGTATAGTACAGTGCCTGTACTGCCCTGTAGTACCGAGTGGGGGACTGTGTGTATACAGCCGTGTAAGACTGAGTGGAGTACAGTACCTGTACTGCCGAGTAGTCTGGAGTGGAGTACTGTGTGCATAGTGCAGTGTAGTGCTGAGTGGAGTACAGTACCTGTACTGCCGTGTAGTACCGAGTGGGGGACTGTGTGTATACTACCGTGCAGTACTGAGTGGAGTACAGTGCCTGTACTGCCGTGTAGTACCGAGTGGGGGACTGTGTGTATACTGCCGTGTAGTACTGAGTGGAGTACAGTGCCTGTACTGCCGTGTAGTCCCGAGTGGAGTGCTGTGTGCATACTGCCGTGTAGTACTGAGTGGAGTACAGTCCCTGTACTGCCGAATAGTCCCGTGTGGAGTACAGTGTGTATAGTGCAGTGTAGTATTGAGTGGAGTACTGTGTGTATATTGCAGTGTAGTACTGAGTGGAGTACAGTGCCTGTACTGCCGTGTAGTACCGAGTGGGGGATTGTGTGCATACTGCCGTGTAGTACTGAGTGGAGTACAGTGTGTATAGTGCAGTGTAGTACTGAGTGGAGTACAGTGTGTATAGTGCCGTGTAGTACCGAGTGGGGGTTTGTGTGCATACTGCCGTGTAGTACTGAGTGGAGTACAGTGCCTGTACTGCCATGTTGTCCCGAGTGGAGTACTGTGTGTATACTACCGTGCAGTACCGAGTGGAGTACAGTGCCTGTACTGCCATGTAGTACCGAGTGGAGTACTGTGTGCATACTGCCGTGTAGTACTGAGTGGAGTACAATGCCTATACTGCCGTGTAGTACCGAGTGGAGTACTGTGTGTATAGTGCCGTGTAGTACCGAGTGGAGTACTGTGTGCATACTGCCGTGTAGTACTGAGTGGAGTACAGTGCCTGTACTGCCGTGTAGTACCGAGTGGAGTACTGTGTGTATAGTGCCGTGTAGTACCGAGTTTAGTACAGTGCATGTACTGCCGAGTATTACCGAGTGGAGTACTGTGTGTATAGTGCGGTGTAGTACCGAGTGGAGTACAGTGCATGTACTGCCGTGTAGTACCGAGTGGAGTACTGTGTGTATAGTGCCGTGAAGTACCGAGTGGAGTACAGTGCCTGTATTGCCGTGTAGTACCGAGTGGAGTACTTTGTGTATAGTGCCGTGTAGTACCGATTGGAGTACTGTGTGCATACTGCCGTGTAGTACTGAGTGGAGTACATTACCTGTACTGCCGTGTAGTACAGAGTGGAGTACTGTGTGTATAGTGCCGTGTAGTACCGAGTGGAGTACAGTGCCTGTACTGCCGTGTAGTACTGAGTGGAGTAGAATGCTTGTACTGCCGTGTAGTCCCGAGTGGAGTACAGTGCCTGTACTGCCGTATAGTAGTGAGTGGAGTACTGTGCCTGTACTGCTGTGTAGTACTGAGTGGAGTACTGTGTGTATAGTGCCGTGTAGTACCGAGTGGAATACAGTGGGTGTACTGCCGTGTAGTACTGAGTGGAGTACAGTGCCTGTACTGCCCTGTAGTAGTGAGTGGAGTACTGTGCCTGTACTGCCGTGTAGTACTGAGTGGGGTACTGTGTGTATAGTGCCGTGCAGTCCCGAGTGGAGTAGAGTGCCTGTACTGCCGTGTAGGACTGAGTGGAGTACTGTTTGTATAGTGCCGTGTAGTACCGAGTGGAGTACAGTGCCTGTACTGCCGTGTAGTCCCGAGTGGAGTACAGTGCATGTAATGCCGTGTAGTACCGAGTGGAGTACTGTGTGCAGACTGCCGTGGAGTACCGATTGGAGTACAGTGCCTCTACTGCCGTGTAGTACCGAGTGGAGTACTGTGTGCATACCGCCGTGTAGTACTGAGTGGAGTACAGTACCTGTACTGCCGCGTCGTACCCAGTGGGGTACTGTGTGTAAAGTGCCGTGTGGTACCGAGTGGAGTACCATGCCTGTACTGCCGTGTGGTACCGAGTGTAGTACTGTGTGTATAGTGCCGTGTAGTACCGAGTGGAGTACAGTGCCTGTACTGCGTGTAGTACCGAGTGGAGTACAGTGACTGCACTGCGTGTAGTACCGAGTGGAGTACAGTGTGTATAGTGCAGTGTAGTGCTGAGTGGAGTACAGTTCTTGTACTGCCGTGTAGTACCGAGTGGAGTACCGTGTGTATAGTGCAGTGTAGTGCTGAGTGGAGTACAGTACCTGTCATGCCGTGTAGTACTGAGTACAGTACAGTGCCTGTACTGCCGTGTAGTACCGAGTGGGGGACTGTGTGTATACAGCCGTGTAGTATTGAGTGGAGTACAGTACCTGTACTGCCGAGTAGTCCCGAGTGGAGTACGGTGTGTATAGTGCAGTGTAGTGCTGAGTGGAGTATAGTACCTGTACCGCCGTGTAGTACCGAGTGGGGGACTGTGTGTATACTGCCGTGTAGTACTGAGTGGAGTACAGTCCCTGTACTGCCGTGTATTACCGAGTGGGGGACTGTGTGTATACTGCCGTGTAGTACTGAGTGGAGTACAGTGCCTGTACTGCCGTGTAGTCTCGAGTGGAGTACTGTGTGCATACTGCCGTGTAGTACTGATTGGAGTACAGTCCCTGTACTGCGGAGTATTCCCGAGTGGAGTACAGTATGTATAGTGCAGTGTACTACTGAGTGGAGTACTGTGTGTATAGTGCAGTGTAGTACTGAGTGGAGTACAGTGCCCGTACTGCCGTGTAGTACCGAGTGGGGGACTGTGTGTATACTGCCGTGTAGTACTGAGTGGAGTACAGTGTGTACAGTGCCGTGTAGTACCGAGTAGGGGACTGTGTGCATACTGCCGTGGAGTACAGAGTGGAGTACAGTGCCTGTACTGCCATGTAGTCCCGATTGGAGTACTGTGTGTATACTGCCGTGTAGTACCGAGTGGAGTACAGTGCCTGTACTGCCGTGTAGTACCGAGTGGTGTACTGTGTGCATAGTACCGTGTAGTACCGAGTGGAGTACTGTGTGCATACTGCCGTGTAGTACTGAGTGGAATACAGTGCCTGTACTGCCGTGTAGTACCGAGTGGAGTACTGTGTGTATAGTGCCGTGTAGTACCGAGTGGAGTACAGTGCATGTACTGCCGTGTATTACCGAGTGGAGTACTGTGTGTATAGTGCCGTGTAGTACCGAGTGGAGTACAGTGCCTGTATTGCCGTGTAGTACCCAGTGGTGTACTGTGTGTATAGTGCCGTGTAGTACCGAGTGGAGTTCTGTGTGCATACTGCCGTGTAGTACTGAGTGGAGTACAGTACCTGTACTGCCGTGTAGTACCGAGTGGAGTACTGTGTGTATAGTGCCGTGTAGTACCGAGTGGACTACAGTGCCTATACTGCCGTGTAGTACTGAGTGGAGTACAGTGCCTGTACTGCCGTGTAGTCCCGAGTGGAGTACAGTGCATGTACTGCCGTGTAGTAGTGAGTGGAGTACTGTGCCTGTAATGCCGTGTAGTACTGACTGGAGTACTGTGTGTATAGTGCCGTGTAGTACCGGGTGAAGTACATTGGGTGTACTGCCGTGTAGTACGGAGTGGGGTACAGTGCCTGTACTGCCGTGTAGTACTGAGTGGAGTACACTGCCTGTACTGCCGTGGAGTCCCGAGTGGAGTACAGTGCCTGTACTGCCGTGTAGTACTGAGTGGAGTACAGTCTTTATAGTGCCGTGTAGTACCGAGTGGAGTACAGTGCCTGTACTGGCGTGTAGTACTGAGTGGAGTACAGTGCCTGTACTGCCGTGTAGTACTGAGTGGAGTACATTGCCTGTACTGCCGTGTAGTACTGATTGGAGTACAGTGCCTGTACTGCCGTGTAGTACTTAGTGGAGTACAGTGCCTGTACTGCCGTGTAGTACTGAGTGGAGTACAGTGCCTGTACTGCCGTGTAGTACTGAGTGGAGTACAGTGCCTGTACTGCCGTGTAGTCCCGAGTGGAGTACTGTGAGTATAGTGCCGTGTAGTACCGAGTGGAGTACAGTGCCTGTACTGCGGTGTAGTACTGAGTGGAGTACAGGGCCTGTACTGCCATGTAGTACTGAGTGGAGTACAGTGCCTGTACTGCCGTGTAGTCCCGAGTGGAGTACAGTGCCTGTACTGCCGTGTAGTACTGAGTGGAGTACAGTGCCTTTACTGCCGCGTAGTCCCGAATGGAGTACTGTGTGTATAGTGCCGTGTAGTACCGAAAGGAGTACAGTGCCTGAACTGCCGTGTAGTACTGAGTGGAGTACTGTGTGTATAGTGCCGTGTAGTACCGTGTGGAGTACAGTGCCTGTACTGCCGTGTAGTGCTGAGTGGACTACAGTGCCTGTACTGCCGTGTAGTCCCGAATGGGGTACTGTGTGTATAGTGCCGTGTAGTACCGAGTGGAGTACAGTGCCTGTACTGCCGTGTAGTACTGAGTGGAGTACAGTGCCTAAACTGCCGTGTAGTTCGGAGTGGAGTACAGTGCCTGTACTGCCGTGTAGTCCCGAGTGGAGTACTGTGTGTATAGTGCCGTGTACTACCGAGTGGAGTACATTGCCTGTACTGCCGTGTAGTACTAAGTGGAGTACAGTGCCTGTACTGCCGTGTAGTCCCGAGTGGAGTACTGTGTGTATAGTGCAGAGTAGTACTGAGTGGTGTACAGTACCTGTACTGCCGTGTAGTACTGAGTGGAATACAGTGCCTCTACTGCCGTGTAGTACTGGGTGGAGTACAGTGCCTGTTCTGCCGTATAGTACCGAGTGGGGGACTGTGTGTAAACTGCCGTGTAGTACCGAGTGGAGTACAGTGCCTGTACTGCCGTGTAGTACCGAGTGGAATACTGTGTGTATAGTGCCGTATAGTACCGAGTGGAGTACAGTGCCTGTTCTGTCGTGCAGTACCGAGTGGTGTACTGTGTGCATAGTGCCGTGTAGTACCGAGTGGAGTACTGTGTGTATAGTGCCGTGTAGTACCGAGTGGAGTACAGTGCCTGCACTGCCGTGTAGGACTGAGGAGAGTACAGTGCCTGTACTGCCCTGTAGTACTGAGTGGAGTACTGTGTGTATAGTGCCGTGTAGTACCGAGTGGAGTACAGTGCCTGTACTGCCGTGTAGTACCGAGTGGAGTACTGTGTGTATAGTGCCGTGTAGTACCGAGTGGAGTACAGTGCCTGTACTGCCGTGTAGTACTGAGTGGAGTACATTGCCTGTACTGCCGTGTAGTCCCGAGTGGAGTACAGTGCCTGTACTGCCGTGTAGTTCTGATTGGAGTACAGTGCCTGTACTGCCGTGTAGTAGCGAGTGGAGTACAGTGCTTATACTGCCGTGTAGTACTGAGTGGGGTACAGTGCCTGTACTGCCGTGTAGTGCCGAGTGGAATACTGTGTGTATAGTGCAGTGTAGTACTGAGTGGAGTACAGTGCATGTACTGCCGTGTAGTCCCGAGTGGAGTACTGTGTGTATAGTGCAGTGTAGTGCTGAGTGGAGTACAGTGCCTGTACTGCCGTGTAGTACCGAGTGGAGTACAGTGCCTGTACTGCCGTGTAGTCCCGAGTGGAGTACTGTGTGCATAATGCCGTGTAGTACTGAGTGGAGTACAGTGCCTGTACTGCCGTGTAGTACCGAGTGGAGTACTGTGTGTATAGTGCCGTGTAGTACCGAGTGGATTACAGTGCCTGTACTGCGTGTAGTACCGAGTGGAGTACAGTGTGAATAGTGCCGTGTAGTACCGAGTGGAGTACAGTGCGTGTACTGCCGTGTAGTACCGAGTGGAGTACATTGTGTATAGTGCCGTCTAGTACCGAGTGGAGTACAGTGTGTATAGTGCCGTGTAGTACTGAGTGGAGTACAGTGCCTGTACTGCCGTGTAGTACCGAGTGGAGTACAGTGTGTATAGTGCCGAGTAGTACCGAGTGGAGTACAGTGCCTGTACTGCCGTGTAGTACTGAGTGGAGTACATTGCCTGTACTGCCGTGTAGTACCGAGTGGGGGAATGTGTGTATACTGCCGTGTAGTACTGAGTATAGTACAGTGCCTGTAGTGCCGTGTAGTACCGAGTGGAGTACTGTGTGCATACTGCCGTGTAGTACTGAGTGGAGTACAGTACCTGTACTGCCGTGTAGTACCGAGTGGGGGACTAAGTGTATACTGCCGTGTAGTACTGAGTGGAGTACAGTGCCTGTACTGTCGTGTAGTACCGAGTGGGGGACTGTGTGTGTACTGCCGTGTAGTACTGAGTGGAGTACAGTGCCTGTACTGCCGTGTAGAACCGACTGGGGGACTGTGTGTATACTGCCGTGTAGTACTGAGTGGAGTACTGTGTGTATTGTGCAGTGTAGTGCTGAGTGGAGTACAGTGCCTGTACTGCCGTGTAGTACCGAGTGGGGGACTGTGTGTATACTGCCGTGTAGTACTGAGTGGAGTACAGTGCCTGTACTGCCGTGTAGTCCCGAGTGGAGTGCTGTGTGCATACTGCCGTGTAGTACTGAGTGGAGTACAGTCCCTGTACTGCCGAATAGTCCCGTGTGGAGTACAGTGTGTATAGTGCAGTGTAGTATTGAGTGGAGTACTGTGTGTATATTGCAGTGTAGTACTGAGTGGAGTACAGTGCCTGTACTGCCGTGTAGTACCGAGTGGGGGTTTGTGTGCATACTGCCGTGTAGTACTGAGTGGAGTACAGTGTGTATAGTGCAGTGTAGTACTGAGTTGAGTACAGTGCCTGTACTGCCGTGTAATACCGAGTGGGGGTTTGTGAGCATACTGACGTGTAGTACTGAGTGGAGTACTGTGTGTATACTGCTGTGTAGTACTGAGTGGAGTACAGTGTGAATAGTGCCGTGTAGTACCGAGCGGGGGTTTGTGTGCATACTGCCGTGTAGTACTGAGTGGAGTACAGTGCCTGTACTGCATTGTTGTCCCGAGTGGAGTACTGTGTGTATACTACCGTGCAGTACCGAGTGGAGTACAGTGCCCGTACTGCCATGTAGTACCGAGTGGAGTACTGTGTGCATACTGCCGTGTAGTAATGAGTGGAGTACAGTGCCTATACTGCCGTGTAGTACCGAGTGGAGTACTGTGTGTATAGTGCCGTGTAGTACCGAGTGGAGTACTGTGTGCATACTGCCGTGTAGTACTGAGTGGAGTACAGTGCCTGTACTGCCGTGTAGTACCGAGTGGAGTACTGTGTGTATAGTGCCGTGTAGTACCGAGTTTAGTACAGTGCATGTACTGCCGAGTATTACCGAGTGGAGTACTGTGTGTATAGTGCGGTGTAGTTCCGAGTGGAGTACAGTGCATGTACTGCCGTGTAGTACCGAGTGGAGTACTGTGTGTATAGTGCCGTGAAGTACCGAGTGGAGTACAGTGCCTGTATTGCCGTGTAGTACCGAGTGGAGTACTTTGTGTATAGTGCCGTGTAGTACCGATTGGAGTACTGTGTGCATACTGCCGTGTAGTACTGAGTGGAGTACATTACCTGTACTGCCGTGTAGTACAGAGTGGAGTACTGTGTGTATAGTGCCGTGTAGTACCGAGTGGAGTACAGTGCCTGTACTGCCGTGTAGTACTGAGTGGAGTAGAATGCTTGTACTGCCGTGTAGTCCCGAGTGGAGTACAGTGCCTGTACTGCCGTATAGTAGTGAGTGGAGTACTGTGCCTGTACTGCCGTGTAGTACTGAGTGGAGTACTGTGTGTAAAGTGCCGTGTAGTACCGAGTGGAATACAGTGGGTGTACTGCCGTGTAGTACTGAGTGGAGTACAGTGCCTGTACTGCCCTGTAGTAGTGAGTGGAGTACTGTGCCTGTACTGCCGTGTAGTACTGAGTGGAGTACTGTGTGTATAGTGCCGTGTAGTCCCGAGTGGAGTAGAGTGCCTGTACTGCCGTGTAGGACTGAGTGGAGTACTGTTTGTATAGTGCCGTGTAGTACCGAGTGGAGTACAGTGCCTGTACTGCCGTGTAGTCCGGAGTGGAGTACAGTGCATGTACTGCCGTGTAGTACCGAGTGGAGTACTGTGTGCAGACTGCCGTGGAGTACCGATTGGAGTACAGTGCCTGTACTGCCGTGTAGTACCGAGTGGAGTACTGTGTGCATACCGCCGTGTAGTACTGAGTGGAGTACAGTACATGTACTGCCGCGTCGTACCCAGTGGGGTACTGTGTGTAAAGTGCCGTGTGGTACCGAGTGGAGTACCATGCCTGTACTGCCGTGTGGTACCGAGTGGAGTACTGTGTGTACAGTGCCGTGTAGTACCGAGTGGAGTACAGTGCCTGTACTGCGTGTAGTACCGAGTGGAGTACAGTGACTGCACTGCGTGTAGTAGCGAGTGGAGTACAGTGTGTATAGTGCAGTGTAGTGCTGAGTGGAGTACAGTTCTTGTACTGCCGTGTAGTACCGAGTGGAGTACCGTGTGTATAGTGCAGTGTAGTGCTGAGTGGAGTACAGTACCTGTCATGCCGTGTAGTACTGAGTACAGTACAGTGCCTGTACTGCCGTGTAGTACCGAGTGGGGGACTGTGTGTATACAGCCGTGTAGTATTGAGTGGAGTACAGTACCTGTACTGCCGAGTAGTCCCGAGTGGAGTACGGTGTGTATAGTGCAGTGTAGTGCTGAGTGGAGTATAGTACCTGTACCGCCGTGTAGTACCGAGTGGGGGACTGTGTGTATACTGCCGTGTAGTACTGAGTGGAGTACAGTCCCTGTACTGCCGTGTATTACCGAGTGGGGGACTGTGTGTATACTGCCGTGTAGTACTGAGTGGAGTACAGTGCCTGTACTGCCGTGTAGTCTCGAGTGGAGTACTGTGTGCATACTGCCGTGTAGTACTGATTGGAGTACAGTCCCTGTACTGCGGAGTATTCCCGAGTGGAGTACAGTATGTATAGTGCAGTGTAGTACCGAGTGGAGTACAGTGTGTATAGTGCCGTGTAGTACTGAGTACAGTACAGTGCCTGTACTGCCGTGTAGTACCGAGTGGGGGACTGTGTGTATACAGCCGTGTAGTATTGAGTGGAGTACAGTACCTGTACTGCCGAGTAGTCCCGAGTGGAGTACGGTGTGTATAGTGCAGTGTAGTGCTGAGTGGAGTATAGTACCTGTACCGCCGTGTAGTACCGAGTGGGGGACTGTGTGTATACTGCCGTGTAGTACTGAGTGGAGTACAGTCCCTGTACTGCCGTGTATTACCGAGTGGGGGACTGTGTGTATACTGCCGTGTAGTACTGAGTGGAGTACAGTGCCTGTACTGCCGTGTAGTCTCGAGTGGAGTACTGTGTGCATACTGCCGTGTAGTACTGATTGGAGTACAGTCCCTGTACTGCGGAGTATTCCCGAGTGGAGTACAGTATGTATAGTGCAGTGTAGTACCGAGTGGAGTACAGTGTGTATAGTGCCGTGTAGTTCTGAGTGGAGTACAGTGCCTGTACTGCCGTGTAGTCCGGAGTGGAGTACAGTGCATGTACTGCCGTGTAGTACCGAGTGGAGTACTGTGTGCAGACTGCCGTGGAGTACCGATTGGAGTACAGTGCCTGTACTGCCGTGTAGTACCGAGTGGAGTACTGTGTGCATACCGCCGTGTAGTACTGAGTGGAGTACAGTACCTGTACTGCCGTGTAGTACCGAGTGGATTACTGTGTTCATACTGCCGTGTAGTACTGAGTGGAGTACAGTACCTGTACTGCCGTGTAGTACTGAGTGGGGGACTGTGTGTATACTGCCGTGTAGTACTGAGTGGAGTACAGTGCCTGTACTGCCGTGTAGTACCGAGTGGGGGACTGTGTGTATACTGCCGTGTAGTACTGAGTGGAGTACTGTGTGTATAGTGCAGTGTAGTGCTGAGTGGAGTACAGTGCCTGTACTGCCGTGTAGTACCGAGTGGGGTACCGTGTGTATAGTGCAGTGTAGTGCTGAGTGGAGTACAGTACCTGTCATGCCGTGTAGTACTGAGTATAGTACAGTGCCTGTACTGCCGTGTAGTACCGAGTGGGGGACTGTGTGTATACTGCCGTGTAGTATTGAGTGGAGTAGAGTACCTATACTGCCGAGTAGTCCCGAGTGGAGTACAGTGTGTATAGTGCAGTGTAGTGCTGAGTGGAGTATAATACCTGTACCGCCGTGTAGTACCGAGTGGGGGACTGTGTGTATACTGCCGTGTAGTACTGAGTGGAGTACAGTCCCTGTACTGCCGTGTAGTACCGAGTGGGGGACTGTGTGTATACTGCCGTGTAGTACTGAGTGGCGTACAGTGCCTGTACTGCCGTGTAGTCTCGAGTGGAGTACTGTGTGCATACTGCCATGTAGTACTGATTGGAGTACAGTCCCTGTACTGCGGAGTATTCCCGAGTGGAGTACAGTATGTATAGTGCAGTGTAGTACTGAGTGGAGTACTGTGTGTATAGTGCTGTGTAGTACTGAGTGGAGTACAGTGCTTGTACTGCCGTGTAGTACCGAGTGGGGGACTGTGTGTATACTGCCGTGTAGTACTGAGTGGCGTACAGTGTGTATAGTGCCGTGTAGTACCGAGTAGGGGACTGTGTGCATACTGCCGTGGAGTACAGAGTGGAGTACAGTGCCTGTACTGCTATGTAGTCCCGATTGGAGTACTGTGTGTATACTGCCGTATAGTACCGAGTGGAGTACAGTGCCTGTTCTGTCGTGCAGTACCGAGTGGTGTACTGTGTGCATAGTGCCGTGTAGTACCGAGTGGAGTACTGTGTGCATACTGCCGTGTAGTACTGAGTGGAGTACAGTGCCTGTACTGCCGTGTAGTACCGAGTGGAGTACTGTGTGTATATTGCCGTGTAGTACTAAGTGGAGTACAGTGCCTGTACTGCCGTGTAGTACCGAGTGGAGTACAGTGCGTATAGTGCCGTCTAGTACCGAGTGGAGTACAGTGTGTATATTGCCGTGTAGTACTGAGTATAGTACAGTGCCTGTACTGCCCTGTAGTACCGAGTGGGGGACTGTGTGTATACAGCTGTGTAAGACTGAGTGGAGTACAGTACCTGTACTGCCGAGTAGTCTGGAGTGGAGTACTGTGTGTATAGTGCAGTGTAGTGCTGAGTGGAGTACAGTACCTGTACTGCCGTGTAGTACCGAGTGGGGGACTGTGTGTATACTACCGTGCAGTACTGAGTGGAGTACAGTGCCTGTACTGCCGTGTAGTACCGAGTGGGGGACTGTGTGTATACTGCCGTGTAGTACTGAGTGGAGTACAGTGCCTGTACTGCCGTGTAGTCCCGAGTGGAGTGCTGTGTGCATACTGCGTGTAGTACTGAGTGGAGTACAGTCCCTGTACTGCCGAATAGTCCCGTGTGGAGTACAGTGTGTATAGTGCAGTGTAGTATTGAGTGGAGTACTGTGTGTATATTGCAGTGTAGTACTGAGTGGAGTACAGTGCCTGTACTGCCGTGTAGTACCGAGTGGGGGTTTGTGTGCATACTGCCGTGTAGTACTGAGTGGAGTACAGTGTGTATAGTGCAGTGTAGTACTGAGTTGAGTACAGTGCCTGTACTGCCGTGTAATACCGAGTGGGGGTTTGTGAGCATACTGACGTGTAGTACTGAGTGGAGTACTGTGTGTATACTGCTGTGTAGTACTGAGTGGAGTACAGTGTGTATAGTGCCGTGTAGTACCGAGTGGGGGTTTGTGTGCATACTGCCGTGTAGTACTGAGTGGAGTACAGTGCCTGTACTGCCATGTTGTCCCGAGTGGAGTACTGTGTGTATACTACCGTGCAGTACCGAGTGGAGTACAGTGCCTGTACTGCCATGTAGTACCGAGTGGAGTACTGTGTGCATACTGCCGTGTAGTACTGAGTGGAGTACAGTGCCTATACTGCCGTGTAGTACCGAGTGGAGTACTGTGTGTATAGTGCCGTGTAGTACCGAGTGGAGTACTGTGTGCATACTGCCGTGTAGTACTGAGTGGAGTACAGTGCCTGTACTGCCGTGTAGTACCGAGTGGAGTACTGTGTGTATAGTGCCGTGTAGTACCGAGTTTAGTACAGTGCATGTACTGCCGAGTATTACCGAGTGGAGTACTGTGTGTATAGTGCGGTGCAGTACCGAGTGGAGTACAGTGCATGTACTGCCGTGTAGTACCAAGTGGAGTACTGTGTGTATAGTGCCGTGAAGTACCGAGTGGAGTACAGTGCCTGTATTGCCGTGTAGTACCGAGTGGAGTACTTTGTGTATAGTGCCGTGTAGTACCGATTGGAGTACTGTGTGCATACTGCCGTGTAGTACTGAGTGGAGTACATTACCTGTACTGCCGTGTAGTACAGAGTGGAGTACTGTGTGTATAGTGCCGTGTAGTACCGAGTGGAGTACAGTGCCTGTACTGCCGTGTAGTACTGAGTGGAGTAGAATGCTTGTACTGCCGTGTAGTCCCGAGTGGAGTACAGTGCCTGTACTGCCGTATAGTAGTGAGTGGAGTACTGTGCCTGTACTGCCGTGTAGTACTGAGTGGAGTACTGTGTGTAAAGTGCCGTGTAGTACCGAGTGGAATACAGTGGGTGTACTGCCGTGTAGTACTGAGTGGAGTACAGTGCCTGTACTGCCCTGTAGTAGTGAGTGGAGTACTGTGCCTGTACTGCCGTGTAGTACTGAGTGGGGTACTGTGTGTATAGTGCCGTGTAGTCCCGAGTGGAGTAGAGTGCCTGTACTGCCGTGTAGGACTGAGTGGAGTACTGTTTGTATAGTGCCGTGTAGTACCGAGTGGAGTACAGTGCCTGTACTGCTGTGTAGTCCCGAGTGGAGTACAGTGCATGTACTGCCGTGTAGTACCGAGTGGAGTACTGTGTGCAGACTGCCGTGGAGTACCGATTGGAGTACAGTGCCTGTACTGCCGTGTAGTACCGAGTGGAGTACTGTGTGCATACCGCCGTGTAGTACTGAGTGGAGTACAGTACCTGTACTGCCGCGTCGTACCCAGTGGGGTACTGTGTGTAAAGTGCCGTGTGGTACCGAGTGGAGTACCATGCCTGTACTGCCGTGTGGTACCGGGTGGAGTACTGTGTGTATAGTGCCGTGTAGTACCGAGTGGAGTACAGTGCCTGTACTGCGTGTAGTACCGAGTGGAGTACAGTGACTGAACTGCGTGTAGTACCGAGTGGAGTACAGTGTGTATAGTGCAGTGTAGTGCTGAGTGGAGTACAGTTCTTGTACTGCCGTGTAGTACCGAGTGGAGTACCGTGTGTATAGTGCAGTGTAGTGCTGAGTGGAGTACAGTACCTGTCATGCCGTGTAGTACTGAGTACAGTACAGTGCCTGTACTGCAGTGTAGTACCGAGTGGGGGACTGTGTGTATACAGCCGTGTAGTATTAAGTGGAGTACAGTACCTGTACTGCCGAGTAGTCCCGAGTGGAGTACGGTTTGTATAGTGCAGTGTAGTGCTGAGTGGAGTATAGTACCTGTACCGCCGTGTAGTACCGAGTGGGGGACTGTGTGTATACTGCCGTGTAGTACTGAGTGGAGTACAGTCCCTGTACTGCCGTGTATTACCGAGTGGGGGACTGTGTGTATACTGCCGTGTAGTACTGAGTGGAGTACAGTGCCTGTACTGCCGTGTAGTCTCGAGTGGAGTACTGTGTGCATACTGCCGTGTAGTACTGATTGGAGTACAGTCCCTGTACTGCGGAGTATTCCCGAGTGGAGTACAGTATGTATAGTGCAGTGTACTACTGAGTGGAGTACTGTGTGTATAGTGCAGTGTAGTACTGAGTGGAGTACAGTGCCTGTACTGCCGTGTAGTACCGAGTGGGGGACTGTGTGTATACTGCCGTGTAGTACTGAGTGGAGTACAGTGTGTACAGTGCCGTGTAGTACCGAGTAGGGGACTGTGTGCATACTGCCGTGGAGTACAGAGTGGAGTACAGTGCCTGTACTGCCATGTAGTCCCGATTGGAGTACTGTGTGTATACTGCCGTGTAGTACCGAGTGGAGTACAGTGCCTGTACTGCCGTGTAGTACCGAGTGGAGTACTGTGTGCATGCTGCCGTGTAGTACTGAGTGGAATACAGTGCCTGTACTGCCGTGTAGTACCGAGTGGAGTACTGTGTGTATAGTGCCGTGTAGTACCGAGTGGAGTACAGTGCATGTACTGCCGTGTATTACCGAGTGGAGTACTGTGTGTATAGTGCCGTGTAGTACCGAGTGGAGTACAGTGCCTGTATTGCCGTGTAGTACCCAGTGGTGTACTGTGTGTATAGTGCCGTGTAGTACCGAGTGGAGTTCTGTGTGCATACTGCCGTGTAGTACTGAGTGGAGTACAGTACCTGTACTGCCGTGTAGTACCGAGTGGAGTACTGTGTGTATAGTGCCGTGTAGTACCGAGTGGACTACAGTGCCTATACTGCCGTGTAGTACTGAGTGGAGTACAGTGCCTGTACTGCCGTGTAGTCCCGAGTGGAGTACAGTGCATGTACTGCCGTGTAGTAGTGAGTGGAGTACTGTGCCTGTAATGCCGTGTAGTACTGACTGGAGTACTGTGTGTATAGTGCCGTGTAGTACCGGGTGAAGTACATTGGGTGTACTGCCGTGTAGTACGGAGTGGGGTACAGTGCCTGTACTGCCGTGTAGTACTGAGTGGAGTACACTGCCTGTACTGCCGTGGAGTCCCGAGTGGAGTACAGTGCCTGTACTGCCGTGTAGTACTGAGTGGAGTACAGTCTTTATAGTGCCGTGTAGTACCGAGTGGAGTACAGTGCCTGTACTGGCGTGTAGTACTGAGTGGAGTACAGTGCCTGTACTGCCGTGTAGTACTGAGTGGAGTACATTGCCTGTACTGCCGTGTAGTACTGATTGGAGTACAGTGCCTGTACTGCCGTGTAGTACTGAGTGGAGTACAGTGCCTGTACTGCCGTGTAGTACTGAGTGGAGTACAGTGCCTGTACTGCCGTGTAGTACTGAGTGGAGTACAGTGCCTGTACTGCCGTGTAGTCCCGAGTGGAGTACTGTGTGTATAGTGCCGTGTAGTACCGAGTGGAGTACAGTGCCTGTACTGCGGTGTAGTACTGAGTGGAGTACAGGGCCTGTACTGCCATGTAGTACTGAGTGGAGTACAGTGCCTGTACTGCCGTGTAGTCCCGAGTGGAGTACAGTGCCTGTACTGCCGTGTAGTACTGAGTGGAGTACAGTGCCTTTACTGCCGTGTAGTCCCGAATGGAGTACTGTGTGTATAGTGCCGTGTAGTACCGAAAGGAGTACAGTGCCTGTACTGCCGTGTAGTACTGAGTGGAGTACTGTGTGTATAGTGCCGTGTAGTACCGAGTGGAGTACAGTGCCTGTACTGCCGTGTAGTGCTGAGTGGACTACAGTGCCTGTACTGCCGTGTAGTCCCGAATGGGGTACTGTGTGTATAGTGCCGTGTAGTACCGAGTGGAGTACAGTGCCTGTACTGCCGTGTAGTACTGAGTGGAGTACAGTGCCTAAACTGCCGTGTAGTTCGGAGTGGAGTACAGTGCCTGTACTGCCGTGTAGTCCCGAGTGGAGTACTGTGTGTATAGTGCCGTGTACTACCGAGTGGAGTACATTGCCTGTACTGCCGTGTAGTACTAAGTGGAGTACAGTGCCTGTACTGCCGTGTAGTCCCGAGTGGAGTACTGTGTGTATAGTGCAGAGTAGTACTGAGTGGTGTACAGTACCTGTACTGCCGTGTAGTACTGAGTGGAGTACAGTGCCTCTACTGCCGTGTAGTACTGGGTGGAGTACAGTGCCTGTTCTGCCGTATAGTACCGAGTGGGGGACTGTGTGTAAACTGCCGTGTAGTACCGAGTGGAGTACAGTGCCTGTACTGCCGTGTAGTACCGAGTGGATTACTGTGTGTATAGTGCCGTATAGTACCGAGTGGAGTACAGTGCCTGTTCTGTCGTGCAGTACCGAGTGGTGTACTCTGTGCATAGTGCCGTCTAGTACCGAGTGGAGTACTGTGTGTATAGTGCCGTGTAGTACCGAGTGGAGTACAGTGCCTGCACTGCCGTGTAGGACTGAGTAGAGTACAGTGCCTGTACTGCCCTGTAGTACTGAGTGGAGTACTGTGTGTATAGTGCCGTGTAGTACCGAGTGGAGTACAGTGCCTGTACTGCCGTGTAGTACCGAGTGGAGTACTGTGTGTATAGTGCCGTGTAGTACCGAGTGGAGTACAGTGCCTGTACTGCCGTGTAGTACTGAGTGGAGTACATTGCCTGTACTGCCGTGTAGTCCCGAGTGGAGTACAGTGCCTGTACTGCCGTGTAGTTCTGATTGGAGTACAGTGCCTGTACTGCCGTGTAGTAGCGAGTGGAGTACAGTGCTTATACTGCCGTGTAGTACTGAGTGGGGTACAGTGCCTGTACTGCCGTGTAGTGCCGAGTGGAATACTGTGTGTATAGTGCAGTGTAGTACTGAGTGGAGTACAGTGCATGTACTGCCGTGTAGTCCCGAGTGGAGTACTGTGTGTATAGTGCAGTGTAGTGCTGAGTGGAGTACAGTGCCTGTACTGCCGTGTAGTACCGAGTGGAGTACAGTGCCTGTACTGCCGTGTAGTCCCGAGTGGAGTACTGTGTGCATAATGCCGTGTAGTACTGAGTGGAGTACAGTGCCTGTACTGCCGTGTAGTACCGAGTGGAGTACTGTGTGTATAGTGCCGTGTAGTACCGAGTGGATTACAGTGCCTGTACTGCGTGTAGTACCGAGTGGAGTACAGTGTGAATAGTGCCGTGTAGTACCGAGTGGAGTAAAGTGCGTGTACTGCCGTGTAGTACCGAGTGGAGTACAGTGTGTATAGTGCCGTCTAGTACCGAGTGGAGTACAGTGTGTATAGTGCCGTGTAGTACTGAGTGGAGTACAGTGCCTGTACTGCCGTGTAGTACCGAGTGGAGCACAGTGTGTATAGTGCCGAGTAGTACCGAGTGGAGTACAGTGCCTGTACTGCCGTGTAGTACTGAGTGGAGTACATTGCCTGTACTGCCGTGTAGTACCGAGTGGGGGAATGTGTGTATACTGCCGTGTAGTACTGAGTATAGTACAGTGCCTGTAGTGCCGTGTAGTACCGAGTGGAGTACTGTGTGCATACTGCCGTGTAGTACTGAGTGGAGTACAGTACCTGTACTGCCGTGTAGTACCGAGTGGGGGACTAAGTGTATACTGCCGTGTAGTACTGAGTGGAGTACAGTGCGTGTACTGTCGTGTAGTACTGAGTGGGGGACTGTGTGTGTACTGCCGTGTAGTACTGAGTGGAGTACAGTGCCTGTACTGCCGTGTAGAACCGACTGGGGGACTGTGTGTATACTGCCGTGTAGTACTGAGTGGAGTACTGTGTGTATTGTGCAGTGTAGTGCTGAGTGGAGTACAGTGCCTGTACTGCCGTGTAGTACCGAGTGGAGTACTGTGAGTATAGTGCAGTGTAGTGCTGAGTGGAGTTCAGTACCTGTACTGCCGTGTAGTATTGAGTATAGTACAGTGCCTCTACTGATGTGTAGTACCGAGTGGGGGACTGTGTGTATACTACCGTGTAGTACTGAGTGGAGTACAGTGCCTGTACTGCCGTGTAGTCCCGAATGGAGTACTGTGTGTATAGTGCAGTGTAGTACCGAGTGGAGTACAGTGCCTGTACTGCCGTGTAGTACTGAGTGGAGTACAGTGTGTTTAGTGCCGTGTAGTACCGAGTGGGGGACTGTGTGCATACTGCCGTGTAGTACTGAGTGGAGTACAGTGCCTGTACTGCCATGTAGTCCCGAGTGGAGTACTGTGTGTATACTGCCGTGTAGTACCGAGTGGACTACAGTCCCTGTACTGCCGTGTAGTACCGAGTGGAGTACTGTGTGTATAGTGCCGTGTAGTACCGAGTGGAGTACTGTGTGCATACTGCCGTGTAGTACTGAGTGGAGTACAGTGCCTGTACTGCCGTGTAGTACCGAGTGGAGTACAGTGTGTATATTGCCGTGTAGTACTGAGTATAGTACAGTGCCTGTACTGCCCTGTAGTACCGAGTGGGGGACTGTGTGTATACAGCCGTGTAAGACTGAGTGGAGTACAGTACCTGTACTGCCGAGTAGTCTGGAGTGGAGTACTGTGTGTATAGTGCAGTGTAGTGCTGAGTGGAGTACAGTACCTGTACTGCCGTGTAGTACCGAGTGGGGGACTGTGTGTATACTACCGTGCAGTACTGAGTGGAGTACAGTGCCTGTACTGCCGTGTAGTACCGAGTGGGGGACTGTGTGTATACTGCCGTGTAGTACTGAGTGGAGTACAGTGCCTGTACTGCCGTGTAGTCCCGAGTGGAGTGCTGTGTGCATACTGCCGTGTAGTACTGAGTGGAGAACAGTCCCTGTACTGCCGAATAGTCCCGTGTGGAGTACAGTGTGTATAGTGCAGTGTAGTATTGAGTGGAGTACTGTGTGTATATTGCAGTGTAGTACTGAGTGGAGTACAGTGCCTGTACTGCCGTGTAGTACCGAGTGGGGGTTTGTGTGCATACTGCCGTGTAGTACTGAGTGGAGTACAGTGTGTATAGTGCAGTGTAGTACTGAGTTGAGTACAGTGCCTGTACTGCCGTGTAATACCGAGTGGGGGTTTGTGAGCATACTGACGTGTAGTACTGAGTGGAGTACTGTGTGTATACTGCTGTGTAGTACTGAGTGGAGTACAGTGTGTATAGTGCCGTGTAGTACCGAGTGGGGGTTTGTGTGCATACTGCCGTGTAGTACTGAGTGGAGTACAGTGCCTGTACTGCCATGTAGTACCGAGTGGAGTACTGTGTGCATACTGCCGTGTAGTACTGAGTGGAGTACAGTGCCTATACTGCCGTGTAGTACTGAGTGGAGTACAGTGCCTATACTGCCGTGTAGTACCGAGTGGAGTACGGTGTGTATAGTGCCGTGTAGTACCGAGTGGAGTACTGTGTGCATACTGCCGTGTAGTACTGAGTGGAGTACAGTGCCTGTACTGCCGTGTAGTACCGAGTGGAGTACTGTGTGTATAGTGCCGTGTAGTACCGAGTTTAGTACAGTGCATGTACTGCCGAGTATTACCGAGTGGAGTACTGTGTGTATAGTGCGGTGTAGTACCGAGTGGAGTACAGTGCATGTACTGCCGTGTAGTACCGAGTGGAGTACTGTGTGTATAGTGCCGTGAAGTACCGAGTGGAGTACAGTGCCTGTATTGCCGTGTAGTACCGAGTGGAGTACTTTGTGTATAGTGCCGTGTAGTACCGATTGGAGTACTGTGTGCATACTGCCGTGTAGTACTGAGTGGAGTACATTACCTGTACTGCCGTGTAGTACAGAGTGGAGTACTGTGTGTATAGTGCCGTGTAGTACCGAGTGGAGTACAGTGCCTGTACTGCCGTGTAGTACTGAGTGGAGTAGAATGCTTGTACTGCCGTGTAGTCCCGAGTGGAGTACAGTGCCTGTACTGCCGTATAGTAGTGAGTGGAGTACTGTGCCTGTACTGCCGTGTAGTACTGAGTGGAGTACTGTGTGTAAAGTGCCGTGTAGTACCGAGTGGAATACAGTGGGTGTACTGCCGTGTAGTACTGAGTGGAGTACAGTGCCTGTACTGCCCTGTAGTAGTGAGTGGAGTACTGTGCCTGTACTGCCGTGTAGTACTGAGTGGAGTACTGTGTGTATAGTGCCGTGTAGTCCCGAGTGGAGTAGAGTGCCTGTACTGCCGTGTAGGACTGAGTGGAGTACTGTTTGTATAGTGCCGTGTAGTACCGAGTGGAGTACAGTGCCTGTACTGCCGTGTAGTCCCGAGTGGAGTACAGTGCATGTACTGCCGTGTAGTACCGAGTGGAGTACTGTGTGCAGACTGCCGTGGAGTACCGATTGGAGTACAGTGCCTGTACTGCCGTGTAGTACCGAGTGGAGTACTGTGTGCATACCGCCGTGTAGTACTGAGTGGAATACAGTACCTGTACTGCCGCGTCGTACCCAGTGGGGTACTGTGTGTAAAGTGCCGTGTGGTACCGAGTGGAGTACCATGCCTGTACTGCCGTGTGGTACCGAGTGGAGTACTGTGTGTATAGTGCCGTGTAGTACCGAGTGGAGTTCAGTGCCTGTACTGCGTGTAGTACCGAGTGGAGTACAGTGACTGCACTGCGTGTAGTAGCGAGTGGAGTACAGTGTGTATAGTGCAGTGTAGTGCTGAGTGGAGTACAGTTCTTGTACTGCCGTGTAAACCGAGTGGAGTACCGTGTGTATAGTGCAGTGTAGTGCTGAGTGGAGTACAGTACCTGTCATGCCGTGTAGTACTGAGTACAGTACAGTGCCTGTACTGCCGTGTAGTACCGAGTGGGGGACTGTGTGTATACAGCCGTGTAGTATTGAGTGGAGTACAGTACCTGTACTGCCGAGTAGTCCCGAGTGGAGTACGGTGTGTATAGTGCAGTGTAGTGCTGAGTGGAGTATAGTACCTGTACCGCCGTGTAGTACCGAGTGGGGGACTGTGTGTATACTGCCGTGTAGTACTGAGTGGAGTACAGTCCCTGTACTGCCGTGTATTACCGAGTGGGTGACTGTGTGTATACTGCCGTGTAGTACTGAGTGGAGTACAGTGCCTGTACTGCCGTGTAGTCTCGAGTGGAGTACTGTGTGCATACTGCCGTGTAGTACTGATTGGAGTACAGTCCCTGTACTGCGGAGTATTCCCGAGTGGAGTACAGTATGTATAGTGCAGTGTACTACTGAGTGGAGTACTGTGTGTATAGTGCAGTGTAGTACTGAGTGGAGTACAGTGCCTGTACTGCCGTGTAGTACCGAGTGGGGGACTGTGTGTATACTGCCGTGTAGTACTGAGTGGAGTACAGTGTGTACAGTGCCGTGTAGTACCGAGTAGGGGACTGTTTGCATACTGCCGTGGAGTATAGAGTGGAGTACAGTGCCTGTACTGCCATGTAGTCCCGATTGGAGTACTGTGTGTATACTGCCGTGTAGTACCGAGTGGAGTACAGTGCCTGTACTGCCGTGTAGTACCGAGTGGAGTACTGTGTGCATACTGCCGTGTAGTACTGAGTGGAATACAGTGCCTGTACTGCCGTGTAGTACCGAGTGGAGTACTTTGTGTATAGTGCCGTGTAGTACCGAGTGGAGTACAGTGCATGTACTGCCGTGTATTACCGAGTGGAGTACTGTGTGTATAGTGCCGTGTAGTACCGAGTGGAGTACAGTGCCTGTATTGCCGTGTAGTACCCAGTGGTGTACTGTGTGTACAGTGCCGTGTAGTACCGAGTGTAGTTCTGTGTGCATACTGCCGTGTAGTACTGAGTGGAGTACAGTACCTGTACTGCCGTGTAGTACCGAGTGGACTACAGTGCCTATACTGCCGTGTAGTACTGAGTGGAGTACAGTGCCTGTACTGCCGTGTAGTCCCGAGTGGAGTACAGTGCATGTACTGCCGTGTAGTAGTGAGTGGAGTACTGTGCCTGTAATGCCGTGTAGTACTGACTGGAGTACTGTGTGTATAGTGCCGTGTAGTACCGGGTGAAGTACATTGGGTGTACTGCCGTGTAGTACGGAGTGGGGTACAGTGCCTGTACTGCCGTGTAGTACTGAGTGGAGTACACTGCCTGTACTGCCGTGGAGTCCCGAGTGGAGTACAGTGCCTGTACTGCCGTGTAGTACTGAGTGGAGTACAGTCTTTATAGTGCCGTGTAGTACCGAGTGGAGTACAGTGCCTGTACTGGCGTGTAGTACTGAGTGGAGTACAGTGCCTGTACTGCGGTGTAGTACTGAGTGGAGTACATTGCCTGTACTGCCGTGTAGTACTGATTGGAGTACAGTGCCTGTACTGCCGTGTAGTACTGAGTGGAGTACAGTGCCTGTACTGCCGTGTAGTACTGAGTGGAGTACAGTGCCTGTACTGCCGTGTAGTACTGAGTGGAGTACAGTGCCTGTACTGCCGTGTAGTCCCGAGTGGAGTACTGTGTGTATAGTGCCGTGTAGTACCGAGTGGAGTACAGTGCCTGTACTGCGGTGTAGTACTGAGTGGAGTACAGGGCCTGTACTGCCATGTAGTACTGAGTGGAGTACAGTGCCTGTACTGCCGTGTAGTCCCGAGTGGAGTACAGTGCCTGTACTGCCGTGTAGTACTGAGTGGAGTACAGTGCCTTTACTGCCGTGTAGTCCCGAATGGAGTACTGTGTGTATAGTGCCGTGTAGTACCGAAAGGAGTACAGTGCCTGTACTGCCGTGTAGTACTGAGTGGAGTACTGTGTGTATAGTGCCGTGTAGTACCGAGTGGAGTACAGTGCCTGTACTGCCGTGTAGTGCTGAGTGGACTACAGTGCCTGTACTGCCGTGTAGTCCCGAATGGGGTACTGTGTGTATAGTGCCGTGTAGTACCGAGTGGAGTACAGTGCCTGTACTGCCGTGTAGTACTGAGTGGAATACAGTGCCTAAACTGCCGTGTAGTTCGGAGTGGAGTACAGTGCCTGTACTGCCGTGTAGTCCCGAGTGGAGTACTGTGTGTATAGTGCCGTGTACTACCGAGTGGAGTACATTGCCTGTACTGCCGTGTAGTACTAAGTGGAGTACAGTGCCTGTACTGCCGTGTAGTCCCGAGTGGAGTACTGTGTGTATAGTGCAGAGTAGTACTGAGTGGTGTACAGTACCTGTACTGCCGTGTAGTACTGAGTGGAGTACAGTGCCTCTACTGCCGTGTAGTACTGGGTGGAGTACAGTGCCTGTTCTGCCGTATAGTACCGAGTGGGGGACTGTGTGTAAACTGCCGTGTAGTACCGAGTGGAGTACAGTGCCTGTACTGCCGTGTAGTACCGAGTGGAATACTGTGTGTATAGTGCCGTATAGTACCGAGTGGAGTACAGTGCCTGTTCTGTCGTGCAGTACCGAGTGGTGTACTGTGTGCATAGTGCCGTTTAGTACCGAGTGGAGTACTGTGTGTATAGTGCCGTGTAGTACCGAGTGGAGTAGAGTGCCTGCACTGCCGTGTAGGACTGAGTAGAGTACAGTGCCTGTACTGCCCTGTAGTACTGAGTGGAGTACTGTGTGTATAGTGCCGTGTAGTACCGAGTGGAGTACAGTGCCTGTACTGCCGTGTAGTACCGAGTGGAGTACTGTGTGTATAGTGCCGTGTAGTACCGAGTGGAGTACAGTGCCTGTACTGCCGTGTAGTACTGAGTGGAGTACATTGCCTGTACTGCCGTGTAGTCCCGAGTGGAGTACAGTGCCTGTACTGCCGTGTAGTTCTGATTGGAGTACAGTGCCTGTACTGCCGTGTAGTAGCGAGTGGAGTACAGTGCTTATACTGCCGTGTAGTACTGAGTGGGGTACAGTGCCTGTACTGCCGTGTAATGCCGAGTGGAATACTGTGTGTATAGTGCAGTGTAGTACTGAGTGGAGTACAGTGCATGTACTGCCGTGTAGTCCCGAGTGGAGTACTGTGTGTATAGTGCAGTGTAGTGCTGAGTGGAGTACAGTGCCTGTACTGCCGTGTAGTACCGAGTGGAGTACAGTGCCTCTACTGCCGTGTAGTCCCGAGTGGAGTACTGTGTGCATAATGCCGTGTAGTACTGAGTGGAGTACAGTGCCTGTACTGCCGTGTAGTACCGAGTGGAGTACTGTGTGTATAGTGCCGTGTAGTACCGAGTGAATTACAGTGCCTGTACTGCGTGTAGTACCGAGTGGAGTACAGTGTGAATAGTGCCGTGTAGTACCGAGTGGAGTACAGTGCGTGTACTGCCGTGTAGTACCGAGTGGAGTACAGTGTGTATAGTGCCGTCTAGTACCGAGTGGAGTACAGTGTGTATAGTGCCGTGTAGTACTGAGTGGAGTACAGTGCCTGTACTGCCGTGTAGTACCGAGTGGAGCACAGTGTGTATAGTGCCGAGTAGTACCGAGTGGAGTACAGTGCCTGTACTGCCGTGTAGTACTGAGTGGAGTACATTGCCTGTACTGCCGTGTAGTACCGAGTGGGGGAATGTGTGTATACTGCCGTGTAGTACTGAGTATAGTACAGTGCCTGTAGTGCCGTGTAGTACCGAGTGGAGTACTGTGTGCATACTGCCGTGTAGTACTGAGTGGAGTACAGTACCTGTACTGCCTTGTAGTACCGAGTGGGGGACTAAGTGTATACTGCCGTGTAGTACTGAGTGGAGTACAGTGCCTGTACTGTCGTGTAGTACCGAGTGGGGAACTGTGTGTGTACTGCCGTGTAGTACTGAGTGGAGTACAGTGCCTGTACTGCCGTGTAGAACCGACTGGGGGACTGTGTGTATACTGCCGTGTAGTACTGAGTGGAGTACTGTGTGTATTGTGCAGTGTAGTGCTGAGTGGAGTACAGTGCCTGTACTGCCGTGTAGTACCGAGTGGAGTACTGTGAGTATAGTGCAGTGTAGTGCTGAGTGGAGTTCAGTACCTGTACTGCCGTGTAGTATTGAGTATAGTACAGTGCCTCTACTGATGTGTAGTACCGAGTGGGGGACTGTGTGTATACTACCGTGTAGTACTGAGTGGAGTACAGTGCCTGTACTGCCGTGTAGTCCCGAATGGAGTACTGTGTGTATAGTGCAGTGTAGTACCGAGTGGAGTACAGTGCCTGTACTGCCGTGTAGTACTGAGTGGAGTACAGTGTGTTTAGTGCCGTGTAGTACCGAGTGGGGGACTGTGTGCATACTGCCGTGTAGTACTGAGTGGAGTACAGTGCCTGTACTGCCATGTAGTCCCGAGTGGAGTACTGTGTGTATACTGCCGTGTAGTACCGAGTGGACTACAGTCCCTGTACTGCCGTGTAGTACCGAGTGGAGTACTGTGTGTATAGTGCCGTGTAGTACCGAGTGGAGTACTGTGTGCATACTGCCGTGTAGTACTGAGTGGAGTACAGTGCCTGTACTGCCGTGTAGTACCGAGTGGAGGACTGTGTGTATAGTGCCGTGTAGTACCGAGTGGAGTACAATGCATGTACTGTCGTGTATTACCGAGTGGAGTACTGTGTGTATAGTGCGGTGTAGTACCGAGTGGAGTAGAGTGCATGTACTGCCGTGTAGTACCGAGTGGAGTACTGTGTGTATAGTGCCGTGTAGTACCGAGTGGAGTACAGTGCCTGTATTGCCGTGTAGTACCGAGTGGAGAACTGTGTGTATAGTGCCGTGTAGTACCGAGTGGAGTACTGTGTGCATGCTGCCGTGTAGTACTGAGTGGAGTACAGTACCTGTACTGCCGTGTAGTACCGAGTGGAGTACTGTGTGTATAGTGCCGTGTAGTACCGAGTGGAGTACAGGTCCTGTACTGCCGTGTAGTACTGCTTGGAGTACAGTGCCTGTACTGCCGTGTAGTACCGAGTGGAGTACTGTGTGTATAGTGCCGTGTAGTACCGAGTGGAGTACTGTGTGCATACTGCCGTGTAGTACCGAGTGGGGTACAGTGCCTGTACTGCCGTGTAGTACCGAGTGGAGTACAGTGCGTATAGTGCCGTCTAGTACCGAGTGGAATACAGTGTGTACATTGCCGTGTAGTACTGAGTGGAGTGCAGTGCCTGTACTGCCGTGTAGTACCGAGTGGAGTACAGTGCGTATAGTGCCGTCTAGTACCGAGTGGAGTACAGTGTGTATATTGCCGTGTAGTACTGAGTGGAGTACAGTGCCTGTACTGCCGTGTAGTACCGAGTGGAGTACAGTGTGTATAGTGCCGTGTAGTACCGAGTGGTGTACAGTGCCTGTACTGCCGTGTAGTACTGAGTGGAGTACAGTGCCTGTACTGCCGTGTAGTACCGAGTGGAGTACAGTGTGTATAGTGCCGTGTAGTACTGAGTGGAGTACAGTGCCTGTACAGCCGTGTAGCACTGAGTGAGGTACAGTGCCTGTACTGCCGTGTAGTACCGAGTGGGTGACTGTGTGTATACTGCCGTGTAGTACTGAGTATATTACAGTGCCTGTACTGCCGTGTAGTACCGAGTGGAGTACTGTGTGCATACTGCCGTGTAGTACTGAGTGAGTACAGTACCTGTACTGCCGTGTAGTACCGAGTGGGGGACTCTATGTATACTGCCGTGTAGTACTGAGTGGAGTACAGTGCCTGTGCTGCCGTGTAGTACCGAGTGGGGGACTGTGTGTATTCTGCCGTGTACTACTGAGTGGAGTACAGTGCCTGTACTGCCGTGTAGTACAGAGTGGGGGACTGTGTGTATACTGCCGTGTAGTACTGAGTGGTGTACAGTGTGTATAGTGCAGTGTAGTGCTGAGTCGAGTACAGTGCCTGTACTGCCGTGTAGTACCGAGTGGATTACTGTGTGTATAGTGCAGTGTACTGCTGAGTGGAGTACAGTACCTGTACTGCCGTGTAGTACTGAGTATAGTACAGTGCCTGTACTGCCGTGTAGTACCGATTGGAGTACAGTGCCTGTACTGCCGTGTAGTACCGAGTGGAGTACTGTCTGCATACTGCCGTGTAGTACTGAGTGGAGTACAGTACCTGTACTGCCGTGTAGAACCCAGTGGAGTACTGTGTGTATAGTGCCGTGTAGTACCGAGTGGAGTATAGTGCCTGTACTGCCGTGTAGTACTGAGTGGAGTACAGTGCCTGTACTGCCGTGTAGTCCCGAGTGGAGTACAGTGCCTGTACTGCCGTGTAGTAGTGAGTGGAGTACTGTGCCTGTACTGCCGTGTAGTACTGAGTGGGGTACTGTGTGTATAGTGCCGTGTAGTACCGAGTGGAGTACAGGGCCTGTACTGCCGTGTAGTACCGAGTGGGGGACTGTATGTATACTGCCGTGTAGTACTGAGTGGAGTACAGTGCCTGTACTGCCGTGTAGTAGTGAGTGGGGTACAGTGCCTGTACTGCCGTGTAGTCCCGAGTGGAGTACAGTGCCTGTACTGCCGTGTAGTAGTGAGTGGAGTACAGTGCCTGTACTGCCGTGTAGTACTGAGTGGGGTACAGTGCCTGTACTGCCGTGTAGTCCCGAGTGGAGTACAGTGCCTGTACTCCCGTGTAGTACTGAGTGGAGTACTGTATGTATAGTGCCGTGTAGTACCGAGTGGAGTACAGTGCCTGTACTGCCGTCTAGTACTGAGTGGAGTACAGTGCCTGCACTGCCGTGTAGTCCCGAGTGGAGTACAATGCCTGTACTGCCGTGTAGTACTGGGTGGAGTACAGTGATTGTACTGCCGTGTAGTACCGAGTGGTGTACTGTGTGTATAGTGCCGTGTGGTACCGAGTGGAGTACCATGCCTGTACTGCCGTGTAGTACCGAGTGGAGTACTGTGTGTATAGTGCCGTGTAGTACCGAGTGGAGTACAGTGCCTGTACTGCGTGTAGTATCGAGTGGAGTACAGTGACTGCACTGCGTGTAGTACCGAGTGGAGTACAGTGTGTATAGTACCGTCTAGTACCGAGTGGAGTACAGTGTGTATAGTGCCGTGCAGTACTGAGTGGAGTACAGTGCCTGTACTGCCGTGTAGTACCGAGTGGAGTACAGTGTGTATAGTGCCGTGTAGTACTTAGTGGAGTACAGTGACTCTAGTGCCGTGTAGTACTGAGTGGGGTACAGTTTTTGTACTGCCGTGTAGTACAGAGTGGGGGACTCTGTGTATACTGCCGTGTAGTACTGAGTATAGTACAGTGCCTGTACTGCCGTGTAGTACCCAGTGGATTACAGTGTTCATACTCCCGTGTAGTACTGATTGGAGTACAGTACCTGTACTGCCGTGTAGTACTGAGTGGAGGACTGTGTGTATACTGCTGTGTAATACTGAGTGGAGTACAGTGCTTATACTGCCGTGTAGTACCGAGTGGTGGACTGTGTGTATACTGCCGTGTAGTACTGAGTGGAGTACAGTGCCTGTACTGCCGTGTAGTACCGAGTGGGGGACTGTGTGTATACTGCCGTGTAGTACTGAGTGGAATACTGTGTGTATAGTGCAGTGTAGTGCTGAGTGGAGTACAGTGCCTGTACTGCCGTGTAGTACCGAGTGGAGTACCGTGTGTATATTGCAGTGTAATGCTGAGTGGAGTACAGTACCTGTCATGCCGTGTAGTACTGAGTACAGTACAGTGCCAGTACTGCCGTGTAGTACCGAGTGGGGGACTGTGTGTATACAGCCGAGTAGTATTGAGTGGAGTACAGTACCTGTACTGCCGAGTAGTCCCGAGTGGAGTACGTTGTGTATAGTGCAGTGTAGTGCTGAGTGGAGTATAGTACCTGTACCGCCGTGTAGTACCGAGTGGGGGACTGTGTGTATACTGCCGTGTAGTACTGAGTGGAGTACAGTCCCTGTACTGCCGTGTATTACCGAGTGGGGGACTGTGTGTATACTGCCGTGTAGTACTGAGTGGAGTAAAGTGCCTGTACTGCCGTGTAGTCTCGAGTGGAGTACTGTGTGCATACTGCCGTGTAGTACTGATTGGAGTACAGTCCCTGTACTGCGGAGTATTCCCGAGTGGAGTACAGTATGTATAGTGCAGTGTACTACTGAGTGGAGTACTGTGTGTATAGTGCAGTGTAGTACTGAGTGGAGTACAGTGCCTGTACTGCCGTGTAGTACCGAGTGGGGGACTGTGTGTATACTGCCGTGTAGTACTGAGTGGAGTACAGTGTGTATAGTGCCGTGTAGTACCGAGTAGGGGACTGTGTGCATACTGCCGTGGAGTACAGAGTGGAGTACAGTGCCTGTACTGCCATGTAGTCCCGATTGGAGTACTGTGTGTATACTGCCGTGTAGTACCGAGTGGAGTACAGTGCCTGTACTGCCGTGTAGTACCGAGTGGTGTACTGTGTGCATAGTACCGTGTAGTACCGAGTGGAGTACTGTGTGCATACTGCCGGGTAGTACTGAGTGGAATACAGTGCCTGTACTGCCGTGTAGTACCGAGTGGAGTACTGTGTGTATAGTGCCGTGTAGTACCGAGTGGAGTACAGTGCATGTACTGCCGTGTATTACCGAGTGGAGTACTGTGTGTATAGTGCCATGTAGTACCAAGTGGAGTACAGTGCCTGTATTGCCATGTAGTACCCAGTGGTGTACTGTGTGTATAGTGCCGTGTAGTACCGAGTGGAGTTCTGTGTGCATACTGCCGTGTAGTACTGAGTGGAGTACTGTACCTGTACTGCCGTGTAGTACCGAGTGGAGTACTGTGTGTATAGTGCCGTTTAGTACCGAGAGGAGTACAGTGCCTATACTGCCGTGTAGTACTGAGTGGAGTACAGTGCCTGTACTGCCGTGTAGTCCCGAGTGGAGTACAGTGCATGTACTGCCGTGTAGTAGTGAGTGGAGTACTGTGCCTGTAATGCCGTGTAGTACTGACTGGAGTACTGTGTGTATATTGCCGTGTAGTACCGGGTGAAGTACATTGGGTGTACTGCCGTGTAGTACGGAGTGGGGTACAGTGCCTGTACTGCCGTGTAGTACTGAGTGGAGTACACTGCCTGTACTGCCGTGGAGTCCCGAGTGGAGTACAGTGCCTGTACTGCCGTGTAGTACTGAGTGGAGTACAGTGCCTGTACTGCCGTGTAGTACTGAGTGGAGTACAGTGCCTGTACTGCCGTGTAGTACTGAGTGGAGTACATTGCCTGTACTGCCGTGTAGTACTGATTGGAGTACAGTGCCTGTACTGCCGTGTAGTACTGAGTGGAGTACAGTGCCTGTACTGCCGTGTAGTACTGAGTGGAGTACAGTGCCTGTACTGCCGTGTAGTACTGAGTGGAGTACAGTGCCTGTACTGCCGTGTAGTCCCGAGTGGAGTACTGTGTGTATAGTGCCGTGTAGTACCGAGTGGAGTACAGTGCCTGTACTGCGGTGTAGTACAGAGTGGAGTACAGGGCCTGTACTGCCATGTAGTACTGAGTGGAGTACAGTGCCTGTACTGCCGTGTAGTCCCGAGTGGAGTACAGTGCCTGTACTGCCGTGTAGTACTGAGTGGAGTACAGTGCGTTTACTGCCGTGTAGTCCCGAATGGAGTACTGTGTGTATAGTGCCGTGTAGTACCGAAAGGAGTACAGTGCCTGTACTGCCGTGTAGTACTGAGTGGAGTACTGTTTGTATAGTGCCGTGTAGTACCGAGTGGAGTACAGTGCCTGTACTGCCGTGTAGTGCTGAGTGGACTACAGTGCCTGTACTGCCGTGTAGTCCCGAATGGAGTACTGTGTGTATAGTGCCGTGTAGTACCGAGTGGAGTACAGTGCCTGTACTGCCGTGTAGTACTGAGTGGAGTACAGTGCCTAAACTGCCGTGTAGTCCGGAGTGGAGTACAGTGCCTGTACTGCCGTGTAGTCCCGAGTGGAGTACTGTGTGTATAGTGCCGTGTAGTACCGAGTGGAGTACATTGCCTGTACTGCCGTGTAGTACTAAGTGGAGTACAGTGCCTGTACTGCCGTGTAGTCCCGAGTGGAGTACTGTGTGTATAGTGCAGAGTAGTACTGAGTGGTGTACAGTACCTGTACTGCCGTGTAGTACTGAGTGGAGTACAGTGCCTCTACTGCCGTGTAGTACTGGGTGGAGTACAGTGCCTGTTCTGCCGTATAGTACCGAGTGGGGGACTGTGTGTAAACTGCCGTGTAGTACCGAGTGGAGTACAGTGCCTGTACTGCCGTGTAGTACCGAGTGGAATACTGTGTGTATAGTGCCGTGTAGTACCGAGTGGAGTACTGTGTGCATAATGCCGTGTAGTACTGAGTGGAGTACAGTGCCTGTACTGCCGTGTAGTACCGAGTGGAGTACTCTGTGTATAGTGCCGTGTAGTACCGAGTGGAGTACGGTGCATGTACTGCCGTGTAGTACCGAGTGGAGTACTGTGTGTATAGTGCGGTGTAGTACCATGTGGAGTACAGTGCATGTACTGCCGTGTAGTACCGAGTGGAGTACTGTGTGTATAGTGCCGTGTAGTACCGAGTGGAGTACAGTGCCTGTACTGCCGTGTAGTACTGAGTGGAGTACAGTGCCTGTATTGCCGTGTAGCAAAGAGTGGAGTACTGTGTGTACAGTGCCGTGTAGTACCGAGTGGAGTACTGTGTGCATACTGCCGTGTAGTACTGAGTGGAGTACAGTACCTGTACTGCCGTGTAGTACCGAGTGGAGTACTGTGTGTATACTACCGTGCAGTACCGAGTGGAGTACAGTGCCTGTACTGCCATGTAGTACCGAGTGGAGTACTGTGTGCATACTGCCGTGTAGTACTGAGTGGAGTACAGTGCCTATACTGCCGTGTAGTACCGAGTGGAGTACTGTGTGTATAGTGCCGTGTAGTACCGAGTGGAGTACTGTGTGCATACTGCCGTGTAGTACTGAGTGGAGTACAGTGCCTGTACTGCCGTGTAGTACCGAGTGGAGTACTGTGTGTATAGTGCCGTGTAGTACCGAGTTTAGTACAGTGCATGTACTGCCGAGTATTACCGAGTGGAGTACTGTGTGTATAGTGCGGTGTAGTACCGAGTGGAGTACAGTGCATGTACTGCCGTGTAGTACCGAGTGGAGTACTGTGTGTATAGTGCCGTGAAGTACCGAGTGGTGTACAGTGCCTGTATTGCCGTGTAGTACCGAGTGGAGTACATTGTGTATAGTGCCGTGTAGTACCGATTGGAGTACTGTGTGCATACTGCCGTGTAGTACTGAGTGGAGTACATTACCTGTACTGCCGTGTAGTACAGAGTGGAGTACTGTGTGTATAGTGCCGTGTAGTACCGAGTGGAGTACAGTGCCTGTACTGCCGTGTAGTACTGAGTGGAGTAGAATGCTTGTACTGCCGTGTAGTCCCGAGTGGAGTACAGTGCCTGTACTGCCGTATAGTAGTGAGTGGAGTACTGTGCCTGTACTGCCGTGTAGTACTGAGTGGAGTACTGTGTGTAAAGTGCCGTGTAGTACCGAGTGGAATACAGTGGGTGTACTGCCGTGTAGTACTGAGTGGAGTACAGTGCCTGTACTGCCCTGTAGTAGTGAGTGGAGTACTGTGCCTGTACTGCCGTGTAGTACTGAGTGGAGTACTGTGTGTATAGTGCCGTGTAGTCCCGAGTGGAGTAGAGTGCCTGTACTGCCGTGTAGGACTGAGTGGAGTACTGTTTGTATAGTGCCGTGTAGTACCGAGTGGAGTACAGTGCCTGTACTGCCGTGTAGTCCCGAGTGGAGTACAGTGCATGTACTGCCGTGTAGTACCGAGTGGAGTACTGTGTGCAGACTGCCGTGGAGTACCGATTGGAGTACAGTGCCTGTACTGCCGTGTAGTACCGAGTGGAGTACTGTGTGCATACCGCCGTGTAGTACTGAGTGGAGTACAGTACCTGTACTGCCGCGTCGTACCCAGTGGGGTACTGTGTGTAAAGTGCCGTGTGGTACCGAGTGGAGTACCATGCCTGTACTGCCGTGTGGTACCGAGTGGAGTACTGTGTGTATAGTGCCGTGTAGTACCGAGTGGAGTACAGTGCCTGTACTGCGTGTAGTACCGAGTGGAGTACAGTGACTGCACTGCGTGTAGTACCGAGTGGAGTACAGTGTGTATAGTGCAGTGTAGTGCTGAGTGGAGTACAGTTCTTGTACTGCCGTGTAGTACCGAGTGGAGTACCGTGTGTATAGTGCAGTGTAGTGCTGAGTGGAGTACAGTACCTGTCATGCCGTGTAGTACTGAGTACAGTACAGTGCCTGTACTGCCGTGTAGTACCGAGTGGGGGACTGTGTGTATACAGCCGTGTAGTATTGAGTGGAGTACAGTACCTGTACTGCCGAGTAGTCCGGAGTGGAGTACGGTGTGTATAGTGCAGTGTAGTGCTGAGTGGAGTATAGTACCTGTACCGCCGTGTAGTACCGAGTGGGGGACTGTGTGTATACTGCCGTTTGTACTGAGTGGAGTACAGTGCCTGTATTGCCGTGTAGTACCCAGTGGTGTACTGTGTGTATAGTGCCGTGTAGAACCGAGTGGAGTTCTGTGTGCATACTGCCGTGTAGTACTGAGTGGAGTACAGTACCTGTACTGCCGTGTAGTACCGAGTGGAGTACTGTGTGCATACTGCCGTGTAGTACTGAGTGGAATACAGTGCCTGTACTGCCGTGTAGTACCGAGTGGACTACAGTGCCTATACTGCCGTGTAGTACTGAGTGGAGTACAGTGCCTGTACTGCCGTGTAGTCCCGAGTGGAGTACAGTGCATGTACTGCCGTGTAGTAGTGAGTGGAGTACTGTGCCTGTAATGCCGTGTAGTACTGACTGGAGTACTGTGTGTATAGTGCCGTGTAGTACCGGGTGAAGTACATTGGGTGTACTGCCGTGTAGTACGGAGTGGGGTACAGTGCCTGTACTGCCGTGTAGTACTGAGTGGAGTACACTGCCTGTACTGCCGTGGAGTCCCGAGTGGAGTACAGTGCCTGTACTGCCGTGTAGTACTGAGTGGAGTACAGTCTTTATAGTGCCGTGTAGTACCGAGTGGAGTACAGTGCCTGTACTGGCGTGTAGTACTGAGTGGAGTACAGTGCCTGTACTGCCGTGTAGTACTGAGTGGAGTACATTGCCTGTACTGCCGTGTAGTACTGATTGGAGTACAGTGCCTGTACTGCCGTGTAGTACTGAGTGGAGTACAGTGCCTGTACTGCCGTGTAGTACTGAGTGGAGTACAGTGCCTGTACTGCCGTGTAGTACTGAGTGGAGTACAGTGCCTGTACTGCCGTGTAGTCCCGAGTGGAGTACTGTGTGTATAGTGCCGTGTAGTACCGAGTGGAGAACAGTGCCTGTACTGCGGTGTAGTACTGAGTGGAGTACAGGGCCTGTACTGCCATGTAGTACTGAGTGGAGTACAGTGCCTGTACTGCCGTGTAGTCCCGAGTGGAGTACAGTGCCTGTACTGCCGTGTAGTACTGAGTGGAGTACAGTGCCTTTACTGCCGTGTAGTCCCGAATGGAGTACTGTGTGTATAGTGCCGTGTAGTACCGAAAGGAGTACAGTGCCTGTACTGCCGTGTAGTACTGAGTGGAGTACTGTGTGTATAGTGCCGTGTAGTACCGAGTGGAGTACAGTGCCTGTACTGCCGTGTAGTGCTGAGTGGACTACAGTGCCTGTACTGCCGTGTAGTCCCGAATGGGGTACTGTGTGTATAGTGCCGTGTAGTACCGAGTGGAGTACAGTGCCTGTACTGCCGTGTAGTACTGAATGGAGTACAGTGCCTAAACTGCCGTGTAGTTCGGAGTGGAGTACAGTGCCTGTACTGCCGTGTAGTCCCGAGTGGAGTACTGTGTGTATAGTGCCGTGTACTACCGAGTGGAGTACATTGCCTGTACTGCCGTGTAGTACTAAGTGGAGTACAGTGCCTGTACTGCCGTGTAGTCCCGAGTGGAGTACTGTGTGTATAGTGCAGAGTAGTACTGAGTGGTGTACAGTACCTGTACTGCCGTGTAGTACTGAGTGGAGTACAGTGCCTCTACTGCCGTGTAGTACTGGGTGGAGTACAGTGCCTGTTCTGCCGTATAGTACCGAGTGGGGGACTGTGTGTAAACTGCCGTGTAGTACCGAGTGGAGTACAGTGCCTGTACTGCCGTGTAGTACCGAGTGGAATACTGTGTGTATAGTGCCGTATAGTACCGAGTGGAGTACAGTGCCTGTTCTGTCGTGCAGTACCGAGTGGTGTACTGTGTGCATAGTGCCGTGTAGTACCGAGTGGAGTACTGTGTGTATAGTGCCGTGTAGTACCGAGTGGAGTACAGTGCCTGAACTGCCGTGTAGGACTGAGTAGAGTACAGTGCCTGTACTGCCCTGTAGTACTGAGTGGAGTACTGTGTGTATAGTGCCGTGTAGTACCGAGTGGAGTACAGTGCCTGTACTGCCGTGTAGTACCGAGTGGAGTACTGTGTGTATAGTGCCGTGTAGTACCGAGTGGAGTACAGTGCCTGTACTGCCGTGTAGTACTGAGTGGAGTACATTGCCTGTACTGCCGTGTAGTCCCGAGTGGAGTACAGTGCCTGTACTGCCGTGTAGTTCTGAATGGAGTACAGTGCCTGTACTGCCGTGTAGTAGCGAGTGGAGTACAGTGCTTATACTGCCGTGTAGTACTGAGTGGGGTACAGTGCCTGTACTGCCGTGTAGTGCCGAGTGGAATACTGTGTGTATAGTGCAGTGTAGTACTGAGTGGAGTACAGTGCATGTACTGCCGTGTAGTCCCGAGTGGAGTACTGTGTGTATAGTGCAGTGTAGTGCTGAGTGGAGTACAGTGCCTGTACTGCCGTGTAGTACCGAGTGGAGTACAGTGCCTGTACTGCCGTGTAGTCCCGAGTGGAGTACTGTGTGCATAATGCCGTGTAGTACTGAGTGGAGTACAGTGCCTGTACTGCCGTGTAGTACCGAGTGGAGTACTGTGTGTATAGTGCAGTGTAGTACCGAGTGGATTACAGTGCCTGTACTGCGTGTAGTACCGAGTGGAGTACAGTGTGAATAGTGCCGTGTAGTACCGAGTGGAGTACAGTGTGTATAGTGCCGTGTAGTACTGAGTGGAGTACAGTGCCTGTACTGCCGTGTAGTACCGAGTGGAGTACAGTGTGTATAGTGCCGAGTAGTACCGAGTGGAGTACAGTGCCTGTACTGCCGTGTAGTACTGAGTGGAGTACATTGCCTGTACTGCCGTGTAGTACCGAGTGGGGGAATTAGTGTATACTGCCGTGTAGTACTGAGTATAGTACAGTGCCTGTAGTGCCGTGTAGTACCGAGTGGAGTACTGTGTGCATACTGCCGTGTAGTACTGAGTGGAGTACAGTACCTGTACTGCCGTGTAGTACCGAGTGGGGGACTAAGTGTATACTGCCGTGTAGTACTGAGTGGAGTACAGTGCCTGTACTGTCGTGTAGTACCGAGTGGGGGACCGTGTGTGTACTGCCGTGTAGTACTGAGTGGAGTACAGTGCCTGTACTGCCGTGTAGAACCGACTGGGGGACTGTGTGTATACTGCCGTGTAGTACTGAGTGGAGTACTGTGTGTATTGTGCAGTGTAGTGCTGAGTGGAGTACAGTGCCTGTACTGCCGTGTAGTACCGAGTGGAGTACTGTGAGTATAGTGCAGTGTAGTGCTGAGTGGAGTTCAGTACCTGTACTGCCGTGTAGTATTGAGTATAGTACAGTGTCTCTACTGATGTGTAGTACCGAGTGGGGGACTGTGTGTATACTACCGTGTAGTACTGAGTGGAGTACAGTGCCTGTACTGCCGTGTAGTCCCGAATGGAGTACTGTGTGTATAGTGCAGTGTAGTACCGAGTGGAGTACAGTGCCTGTACTGCCGTGTAGTACTGAGTGGAGTACAGTGTGTTTAGTGCCGTGTAGTACCGAGTGGGGGACTGTGTGCATACTGCCGTGTAGTACTGAGTGGAGTACAGTGCCTGTACTGCCATGTAGTCCCGAGTGGAGTACTGTGTGTATACTGCCGTGTAGTACCGAGTGGACTACAGTCCCTGTACTGCCGTGTAGTACCGAGTGGAGTACTGTGTGTATAGTGCCGTGTAGTACCGAGTGGAGTACTGTGTGCATACTGCCGTGTAGTACTGAGTGGAGTACAGTGCCTGTACTGCCGTGGAGTACCGAGTGGAGGACTGTGTGTATAGTGCCGTGTAGTACCGAGTGGAGTACAATGCATGTACTGTCGTGTATTACCGAGTGGAGTACTGTGTGTATAGTGCGGTGTAGTACCGAGTGGAGTAGAGTGCATGTACTGCCGTGTAGTACCGAGTGGAGTACTGTGTGTATAGTGCCGTGTAGTACCGAGTGGAGTACAGTGCCTGTATTGCCGTGTAGTACCGAGTGGAGTACTGTGTGTATAGTGCCGTGTAGTACCGAGTGGAGTACTGTGTGCATGCTGCCGTGTAGTACTGAGTGGAGTACAGTACCTGTACTGCCGTGTAGTACCGAGTGGAGTACTGTGTGTATAGTGCCGTGTAATACCGAGTGGAGTACAGGTCCTGTACTGCCGTGTAGTACTGCTTGGAGTACAGTGCCTGTACTGCCGTGTAGTACCGTGTGGAGTACTGTGTGTATAGTGCCGTGTAGTACCGAGTGGAGTACTGTGTGCATACTGCCGTGTAGTACCGAGTGGGGTACAGTGCCTGTACTGCCGTGTAGTACCGAGTGGAGTACAGTGTGTATAGTGCCGTGTAGTACCGAGTGGTGTACAGTGCCTGTACTGCCGTGTGGTACTGAGTGGAGTACAGTGCCTGTACTGCCGTGTAGTACCGAGTGGAGTACAGTGTGTATAGTGCCGTGTAGTACTGAGTGGAGTACAGTGCCTGTAAAGCCGTGTAGCACTGAGTGAGGTACAGTGCCTGTACTGCCGTGTAGTACCGAGTGGGTGACTGTGTGTATAATGCCATGTAGTACTGAGTATATTACAGTGCCTGTACTGCCGTGTAGTACCGAGTGGAGTACTGTGTGCATACTGCCGTGTAGTACTGAGTGAGTACAGTACCTGTACTGCCGTGTAGTACCGAGTGGGGGACTCTACGTATACTGCCGTGTAGTACTGAGTGGAGTACAGTGCCTGTGCTGCCGTGTAGTACCGAGTGGGGGACTGTGTGTATTCTGCCGTGTACTACTGAGTGGAGTACAGTGCCTGTACTGCCGTGTAGTACAGAGTGGGGGACTGTGTGTATACTGCCGTGTAGTACTGAGTGGAGTACAGTGTGTATAGTGCAGTGTAGTGCTGAGTCGAGTACAGTGCCTGTACTGCCGTGTAGTACCGAGTGGATTACTGTGTGTATAGTTCAGTGTACTGCTGAGTGGAGTACAGTACCTGTACTGCCGTGTAGTACTGAGTATAGTACAGTGCCTGTACTGCTGTGTAGTACCGATTGGAGTACAGTGCCTGTACTGCCGTGTAGTACCGAGTGGAGTACTGTCTGCATACTGCCGTGTAGTACTGAGTGGAGTACAGTACCTGTACTGCCGTGTAGAACCCAGTGGAGTACTGTGTGTATAGTGCCGTGTAGTACCGAGTGGAGTACAGTGCCTGTACTGCCGTGTAGTACTGAGTGGAGTACAGTGCCTGTACTGCCGTGTAGTCCCGAGTGGAGTACAGTGCCTGTACTGCCGTGTAGTAGTGAGTGGAGTACTGTGCCTGTACTGCCGTGTAGTACTGAGTGGATTACTGTGTGTATAGTGCCGTGTAGTACCGAGTGGAGTACAGGGCATGTACTGCCGTGTAGTACCGAGTGGGCTACTGTATGTATACTGCCGTGTAGTACTGAGTGGAGTACAGTGCCTGTACTGCCGTGTAGTAGTGAGTGGGGTACAGTGCCTGTACTGCCGTGTAGTCCCGAGTGGAGTACAGTGCCTGTACTGCCGTGTAGTAGTGAGTGGAGTACAGTGCCTGTACTGCCGTGTAGTACTGAGTGGGGTACAGTGCCTGTACTGCCGTGTAGTCCCGAGTGGAATACAGTGCCTGTACTCCCGTGTAGTACTGAGTGGAGTACTGTATGTATAGTGCCGTGTAGTACCGAGTGGAGTACAGTGCCTGTACTGCCGTCTAGTACTGAGTGGAGTACAGTGCTTGTTCTGCCGTGTAGTAATGATTGGAGTACAGTGCTTGTACTGCCGTGTAGTACCGAGTGGAGTACAGTGCTTGTACTGCCGTGTAGTACTGAGTGAAGTACAATGCCTGTACTGCCGTGTAGTGCCGAGTGGAGTACTGTGCGTATAGTGCAGTGTAGTACTGAGTGGAGTACAGTGCATGTACTGCCGTGTAGTACCGTGTGGAGTACAGTGCCTGTATTGCCGTGTAGTCCCGTGTGGAGTACTGTGTGCATACTTCCGTGTAGTACTGAGTGGAGTACAGTGCCTGTACTGCCGTGTAGTACCGAGTGGAGTACAGTGCCTGTACTGCCGTGTAGTCCCGAGTGGAGTACTGTGTGTATAGTGCAGTGTAGTACTGAGTGGAGTACTGTGTGTGTAGTACCGTGTAGTACTGAGTGGAGTACAGTGCCTGTACTGCCGTGTAGTACCGATTGGAGTACTGTGTGCATGCTGCCGTCTAGTACTGAGTGGAGTACAGTGCCTGTACTGCCGTGTAGTACTGGGTGGAGTACAGTGCCTGTACTGCCGTGTAGTCCCGAGTGGAGTACTGTGTGTATAGTGCAGTGTAGTACTGAGTGGAGTACTGTGTGTGTAGTACCGTGTAGTACTGAGTGGAGTACAGTGCCTGTACTGCCGTGTAGTACCGATTGGAGTACTGTGTGCATGCTGCCGTCTAGTACTGAGTGGAGTACAGTGCCTTTACTGCCGTGTAGTCCCGAATGGAGTACTGTGTGTATAGTGCCGTGTAGTACCGAAAGGAGTAGAGTGCCTGTACTGCCGTGTAGTACTGAGTGGAGTACAGTGCCTGTACTGCCGTGTAGTGCTGAGTGGACTACAGTGCCTGTACTGCCGTGTAGTGCTGAGTGGACTACAGTGCCTGTACTGCCGTGTAGTCCCGAATGGGGTACTGTGTGTATAGTGCCGTGTAGTACCGAGTGGAGTACAGTGCCTGTACTGCCGTGTATTACCGAGTGGGGGACTGTGTGTATACTGCCGTGTAGTACTGAGTGGAGTACAGTGCCTGTACTGCCGTGTAGTCTCGAGTGGAGTACTGTGTGCATACTGCCGTGTAGTACTGATTGGAGTACAGTCCCTGTACTGCGGAGTATTCCCGAGTGGAGTACAGTATGTATAGTGCAGTGTACTACTGAGTGGAGTACTGTGTGTATAGTGCAGTGTAGTACTGAGTGGAGTACAGTGCCTGTACTGCCGTGTAGTACCGAGTGGGGGACTGTGTGTATACTGCCGTGTAGTACCGAGTGGAGTACAGTGCCTGTACTGCCGTGTAGTACCGAGTGGTGTACTGTGTGCATAGTACCGTGTAGTACCGAGTGGAGTACTGTGTGCATACTGCCGTGTAGTACTGAGTGGAATACAGTGCCTGTACTGCCGTGTAGTACCGAGTGGAGTACTGTGTGTATAGTGCCGTGTAGTACCGAGTGGAGTACAGTGCATGTACTGCCGTGTATTACCGAGTGGAGTACTGTGTGTATAGTGCCGTGTAGTACCGAGTGGAGTACAGTGCCTGTATTGCCGTGTAGTACCCAGTGGTGTACTGTGTGTATAGTGCCGTGTAGTACCGAGTGTAGTTCTGTGTGCATACTGCCGTGTAGTACTGAGTGGAGTACAGTACCTGTACTGCCGTGTAGTACCGAGTGGAGTACTGTGTGTATAGTGCCGTGTAGTACCGAGTGGACTACAGTGCCTATACTGCCGTGTAGTACTGAGTGGAGTACAGTGCCTGTACTGCCGTGTAGTCCCGAGTGGAGTACAGTGCATGTACTGCCGTGTAGTAGTGAGTGGAGTACTGTGCCTGTAATGCCGTGTAGTACTGACTGGAGTACTGTGTGTATAGTGCCGTGTAGTACCGGGTGAAGTACATTGGGTGTACTGCCGTGTAGTACGGAGTGGGGTACAGTGCCTGTACTGCCGTGTAGTACTGAGTGGAGTACACTGCCTGTACTGCCGTGGAGTCCCGAGTGGAGTACAGTGCCTGTACTGCCGTGTAGTACTGAGTGGAGTACAGTCTTTATAGTGCCGTGTAGTACCGAGTGGAGTACAGTGCCTGTACTGGCGTGTAGTACTGAGTGGAGTACAGTGCCTGTACTGCCGTGTAGTACTGAGTGGAGTACATTGCCTGTACTGCCGTGTAGTACTGATTGGAGTACAGTGCCTGTACTGCCGTGTAGTACTGAGTGGAGTACAGTGCCTGTACTGCCGTGTAGTACTGAGTGGAGTACAGTGCCTGTACTGCCGTGTAGTACTGAGTGGAGTACAGTGCCTGTACTGCCGTGTAGTCCCGAGTGGAGTACTGTGTGTATAGTGCCGTGTAGTACCGAGTGGAGTACAGTGCCTGTACTGCGGTGTAGTACTGAGTGGAGTACAGGGCCTGTACTGCCATGTAGTACTGAGTGGAGTACAGTGCCTGTACTGCCGTGTAGTCCCGAGTGGAGTACAGTGCCTGTACTGCCGTGTAGTACTGAGTGGAGTACAGTGCCTTTACTGCCGTGTAGTCCCGAATGGAGTACTGTGTGTATAGTGCCGTGTAGTACCGAAAGGAGTACAGTGCCTGTACTGCCGTGTAGTACTGAGTGGAGTACTGTGTGTATAGTGCCGTGTAGTACCGAGTGGAGTACAGTGCCTGTACTGCCGTGTAGTGCTGAGTGGACTACAGTGCCTGTACTGCCGTGTAGTCCCGAATGGGGTACTGTGTGTATAGTGCCGTGTAGTACCGAGTGGAGTACAGTGCCTGTACTGCCGTGTAGTACTGAGTGGAGTACATTGCCTGTACTGCCGTGTAGTCCCGAGTGGAGTACAGTGCCTGTACTGCCGTGTAGTTCTGATTGGAGTACAGTGCCTGTACTGCCGTGTAGTAGCGAGTGGAGTACAGTGCTTATACTGCCGTGTAGTACTGAGTGGGGTACAGTGCCTGTACTGCCGTGTAATGCCGAGTGGAATACTGTGTGTATAGTGCAGTGTAGTACTGAGTGGAGTACAGTACCTGTACTGCCGTGTAGTACCGAGTGGAGTACTGTGTGTATACTACCGTGCAGTACCGAGTGGAGTACAGTGCCTGTACTGCCATGTAGTACCGAGTGGAGTACTGTGTGCATACTGCCGTGTAGTACTGAGTGGAGTACAGTGCCTATACTGCCGTGTAGTACCGAGTGGAGTACTGTGTGTATAGTGCCGTGTAGTACCGAGTGGAGTACTGTGTGCATACTGCCGTGTAGTACTGAGTGGAGTACAGTGCCTGTACTGCCGTGTAGTACCGAGTGGAGTACTGTGTGTATAGTGCCGTGTAGTACCGAGTTTAGTACAGTGCATGTACTGCCGAGTATTACCGAGTGGAGTACTGTGTGTATAGTGCGGTGTAGTACCGAGTGGAGTACAGTGCATGTACTGCCGTGTAGTACCGAGTGGAGTACTGTGTGTATAGTGCCGTGAAGTACCGAGTGGTGTACAGTGCCTGTATTGCCGTGTAGTACCGAGTGGAGTACATTGTGTATAGTGCCGTGTAGTACCGATTGGAGTACTGTGTGCATACTGCCGTGTAGTACTGAGTGGAGTACATTACCTGTACTGCCGTGTAGTACAGAGTGGAGTACTGTGTGTATAGTGCCGTGTAGTACCGAGTGGAGTACAGTGCCTGTACTGCCGTGTAGTACTGAGTGGAGTAGAATGCTTGTACTGCCGTGTAGTCCCGAGTGGAGTACAGTGCCTGTACTGCCGTATAGTAGTGAGTGGAGTACTGTGCCTGTACTGCCGTGTAGTACTGAGTGGAGTACTGTGTGTAAAGTGCCGTGTAGTACCGAGTGGAATACAGTGGGTGTACTGCCGTGTAGTACTGAGTGGAGTACAGTGCCTGTACTGCCCTGTAGTAGTGAGTGGAGTACTGTGCCTGTACTGCCGTGTAGTACTGAGTGGAGTACTGTGTGTATAGTGCCGTGTAGTCCCGAGTGGAGTAGAGTGCCTGTACTGCCGTGTAGGACTGAGTGGAGTACTGTTTGTATAGTGCCGTGTAGTACCGAGTGGAGTACAGTGCCTGTACTGCCGTGTAGTCCCGAGTGGAGTACAGTGCATGTACTGCCGTGTAGTACCGAGTGGAGTACTGTGTGCAGACTGCCGTGGAGTACCGATTGGAGTACAGTGCCTGTACTGCCGTGTAGTACCGAGTGGAGTACTGTGTGCATACCGCCGTGTAGTACTGAGTGGAGTACAGTACCTGTACTGCCGCGTCGTACCCAGTGGGGTACTGTGTGTAAAGTGCCGTGTGGTACCGAGTGGAGTACCATGCCTGTACTGCCGTGTGGTACCGAGTGGAGTACTGTGTGTATAGTGCCGTGTAGTACCGAGTGGAGTACAGTGCCTGTACTGCGTGTAGTACCGAGTGGAGTACAGTGACTGCACTGCGTGTAGTACCGAGTGGAGTACAGTGTGTATAGTGCAGTGTAGTGCTGAGTGGAGTACAGTTCTTGTACTGCCGTGTAGTACCGAGTGGAGTACCGTGTGTATAGTGCAGTGTAGTGCTGAGTGGAGTACAGTACCTGTCATGCCGTGTAGTACTGAGTACAGTATAGTGCCTGTACTGCCGTGTAGTACCGAGTGGGGGACTGTGTGTATACAGCCGTGTAGTATTGAGTGGAGTACAGTACCTGTACTGCCGAGTAGTCCGGAGTGGAGTACGGTGTGTATAGTGCAGTGTAGTGCTGAGTGGAGTATAGTACCTGTACCGCCGTGTAGTACCGAGTGGGGGACTGTGTGTATACTGCCGTTTGTACTGAGTGGAGTACAGTGCCTGTATTGCCGTGTAGTACCCAGTGGTGTACTGTGTGTATAGTGCCGTGTAGAACCGAGTGGAGTTCTGTGTGCATACTGCCGTGTAGTACTGAGTGGAGTACAGTACCTGTACTGCCGTGTAGTACCGAGTGGAGTACTGTGTGCATACTGCCGTGTAGTACTGAGTGGAATACAGTGCCTGTACTGCCGTGTAGTACCGAGTGGACTACAGTGCCTATACTGCCGTGTAGTACTGAGTGGAGTACAGTGCCTGTACTGCCGTGTAGTCCCGAGTGGAGTACAGTGCATGTACTGCCGTGTAGTAGTGAGTGGAGTACTGTGCCTGTAATGCCGTGTAGTACTGACTGGAGTACTGTGTGTATAGTGCCGTGTAGTACCGGGTGAAGTACATTGGGTGTACTGCCGTGTAGTACGGAGTGGGGTACAGTGCCTGTACTGCCGTGTAGTACTGAGTGGAGTACACTGCCTGTACTGCCGTGGAGTCCCGAGTGGAGTACAGTGCCTGTACTGCCGTGTAGTACTGAGTGGAGTACAGTCTTTATAGTGCCGTGTAGTACCGAGTGGAGTACAGTGCCTGTACTGGCGTGTAGTACTGAGTGGAGTACAGTGCCTGTACTGCCGTGTAGTACTGAGTGGAGTACATTGCCTGTACTGCCGTGTAGTACTGATTGGAGTACAGTGCCTGTACTGCCGTGTAGTACTGAGTGGAGTACAGTGCCTGTACTGCCGTGTAGTACTGAGTGGAGTACAGTGCCTGTACTGCCGTGTAGTACTGAGTGGAGTACAGTGCCTGTACTGCCGTGTAGTCCCGAGTGGAGTACTGTGTGTATAGTGCCGTGTAGTACCGAGTGGAGAACAGTGCCTGTACTGCGGTGTAGTACTGAGTGGAGTACAGGGCCTGTACTGCCATGTAGTACTGAGTGGAGTACAGTGCCTGTACTGCCGTGTAGTCCCGAGTGGAGTACAGTGCCTGTACTGCCGTGTAGTACTGAGTGGAGTACAGTGCCTTTACTGCCGTGTAGTCCCGAATGGAGTACTGTGTGTATAGTGCCGTGTAGTACCGAAAGGAGTACAGTGCCTGTACTGCCGTGTAGTACTGAGTGGAGTACTGTGTGTATAGTGCCGTGTAGTACCGAGTGGAGTACAGTGCCTGTACTGCCGTGTAGTGCTGAGTGGACTACAGTGCCTGTACTGCCGTGTAGTCCCGAATGGGGTACTGTGTGTATAGTGCCGTGTAGTACCGAGTGGAGTACAGTGCCTGTACTGCCGTGTAGTACTGAATGGAGTACAGTGCCTAAACTGCCGTGTAGTTCGGAGTGGAGTACAGTGCCTGTACTGCCGTGTAGTCCCGAGTGGAGTACTGTGTGTATAGTGCCGTGTACTACCGAGTGGAGTACATTGCCTGTACTGCCGTGTAGTACTAAGTGGAGTACAGTGCCTGTACTGCCGTGTAGTCCCGAGTGGAGTACTGTGTGTATAGTGCAGAGTAGTACTGAGTGGTGTACAGTACCTGTACTGCCGTGTAGTACTGAGTGGAGTACAGTGCCTCTACTGCCGTGTAGTACTGGGTGGAGTACAGTGCCTGTTCTGCCGTATAGTACCGAGTGGGGGACTGTGTGTAAACTGCCGTGTAGTACCGAGTGGAGTACAGTGCCTGTACTGCCGTGTAGTACCGAGTGGAATACTGTGTGTATAGTGCCGTATAGTACCGAGTGGAGTACAGTGCCTGTTCTGTCGTGCAGTACCGAGTGGTGTACTGTGTGCATAGTGCCGTGTAGTACCGAGTGGAGTACTGTGTGTATAGTGCCGTGTAGTACCGAGTGGAGTACAGTGCCTGAACTGCCGTGTAGGACTGAGTAGAGTACAGTGCCTGTACTGCCCTGTAGTACTGAGTGGAGTACTGTGTGTATAGTGCCGTGTAGTACCGAGTGGAGTACAGTGCCTGTACTGCCGTGTAGTACCGAGTGGAGTACTGTGTGTATAGTGCCGTGTAGTACCGAGTGGAGTACAGTGCCTGTACTGCCGTGTAGTACTGAGTGGAGTACATTGCCTGTACTGCCGTGTAGTCCCGAGTGGAGTACAGTGCCTGTACTGCCGTGTAGTTCTGAATGGAGTACAGTGCCTGTACTGCCGTGTAGTAGCGAGTGGAGTACAGTGCTTATACTGCCGTGTAGTACTGAGTGGGGTACAGTGCCTGTACTGCCGTGTAGTGCCGAGTGGAATACTGTGTGTATAGTGCAGTGTAGTACTGAGTGGAGTACAGTGCATGTACTGCCGTGTAGTCCCGAGTGGAGTACTGTGTGTATAGTGCAGTGTAGTGCTGAGTGGAGTACAGTGCCTGTACTGCCGTGTAGTACCGAGTGGAGTACAGTGCCTGTACTGCCGTGTAGTCCCGAGTGGAGTACTGTGTGCATAATGCCGTGTAGTACTGAGTGGAGTACAGTGCCTGTACTGCCGTGTAGTACCGAGTGGAGTACTGTGTGTATAGTGCAGTGTAGTACCGAGTGGATTACAGTGCCTGTACTGCGTGTAGTACCGAGTGGAGTACAGTGTGAATAGTGCCGTGTAGTACCGAGTGGAGTACAGTGTGTATAGTGCCGTGTAGTACTGAGTGGAGTACAGTGCCTGTACTGCCGTGTAGTACCGAGTGGAGTACAGTGTGTATAGTGCCGAGTAGTACCGAGTGGAGTACAGTGCCTGTACTGCCGTGTAGTACTGAGTGGAGTACATTGCCTGTACTGCCGTGTAGTACCGAGTGGGGGAATTAGTGTATACTGCCGTGTAGTACTGAGTATAGTACAGTGCCTGTAGTGCCGTGTAGTACCGAGTGGAGTACTGTGTGCATACTGCCGTGTAGTACTGAGTGGAGTACAGTACCTGTACTGCCGTGTAGTACCGAGTGGGGGACTAAGTGTATACTGCCGTGTAGTACTGAGTGGAGTACAGTGCCTGTACTGTCGTGTAGTACCGAGTGGGGGACCGTGTGTGTACTGCCGTGTAGTACTGAGTGGAGTACAGTGCCTGTACTGCCGTGTAGAACCGACTGGGGGACTGTGTGTATACTGCCGTGTAGTACTGAGTGGAGTACTGTGTGTATTGTGCAGTGTAGTGCTGAGTGGAGTACAGTGCCTGTACTGCCGTGTAGTACCGAGTGGAGTACTGTGAGTATAGTGCAGTGTAGTGCTGAGTGGAGTTCAGTACCTGTACTGCCGTGTAGTATTGAGTATAGTACAGTGTCTCTACTGATGTGTAGTACCGAGTGGGGGACTGTGTGTATACTACCGTGTAGTACTGAGTGGAGTACAGTGCCTGTACTGCCGTGTAGTCCCGAATGGAGTACTGTGTGTATAGTGCAGTGTAGTACCGAGTGGAGTACAGTGCCTGTACTGCCGTGTAGTACTGAGTGGAGTACAGTGTGTTTAGTGCCGTGTAGTACCGAGTGGGGGACTGTGTGCATACTGCCGTGTAGTACTGAGTGGAGTACAGTGCCTGTACTGCCATGTAGTCCCGAGTGGAGTACTGTGTGTATACTGCCGTGTAGTACCGAGTGGACTACAGTCCCTGTACTGCCGTGTAGTACCGAGTGGAGTACTGTGTGTATAGTGCCGTGTAGTACCGAGTGGAGTACTGTGTGCATACTGCCGTGTAGTACTGAGTGGAGTACAGTGCCTGTACTGCCGTGGAGTACCGAGTGGAGGACTGTGTGTATAGTGCCGTGTAGTACCGAGTGGAGTACAATGCATGTACTGTCGTGTATTACCGAGTGGAGTACTGTGTGTATAGTGCGGTGTAGTACCGAGTGGAGTAGAGTGCATGTACTGCCGTGTAGTACCGAGTGGAGTACTGTGTGTATAGTGCCGTGTAGTACCGAGTGGAGTACAGTGCCTGTATTGCCGTGTAGTACCGAGTGGAGTACTGTGTGTATAGTGCCGTGTAGTACCGAGTGGAGTACTGTGTGCATGCTGCCGTGTAGTACTGAGTGGAGTACAGTACCTGTACTGCCGTGTAGTACCGAGTGGAGTACTGTGTGTATAGTGCCGTGTAATACCGAGTGGAGTACAGGTCCTGTACTGCCGTGTAGTACTGCTTGGAGTACAGTGCCTGTACTGCCGTGTAGTACCGTGTGGAGTACTGTGTGTATAGTGCCGTGTAGTACCGAGTGGAGTACTGTGTGCATACTGCCGTGTAGTACCGAGTGGGGTACAGTGCCTGTACTGCCGTGTAGTACCGAGTGGAGTACAGTGTGTATAGTGCCGTGTAGTACCGAGTGGTGTACAGTGCCTGTACTGCCGTGTGGTACTGAGTGGAGTACAGTGCCTGTACTGCCGTGTAGTACCGAGTGGAGTACAGTGTGTATAGTGCCGTGTAGTACTGAGTGGAGTACAGTGCCTGTAAAGCCGTGTAGCACTGAGTGAGGTACAGTGCCTGTACTGCCGTGTAGTACCGAGTGGGTGACTGTGTGTATAATGCCATGTAGTACTGAGTATATTACAGTGCCTGTACTGCCGTGTAGTACCGAGTGGAGTACTGTGTGCATACTGCCGTGTAGTACTGAGTGAGTACAGTACCTGTACTGCCGTGTAGTACCGAGTGGGGGACTCTACGTATACTGCCGTGTAGTACTGAGTGGAGTACAGTGCCTGTGCTGCCGTGTAGTACCGAGTGGGGGACTGTGTGTATTCTGCCGTGTACTACTGAGTGGAGTACAGTGCCTGTACTGCCGTGTAGTACAGAGTGGGGGACTGTGTGTATACTGCCGTGTAGTACTGAGTGGAGTACAGTGTGTATAGTGCAGTGTAGTGCTGAGTCGAGTACAGTGCCTGTACTGCCGTGTAGTACCGAGTGGATTACTGTGTGTATAGTTCAGTGTACTGCTGAGTGGAGTACAGTACCTGTACTGCCGTGTAGTACTGAGTATAGTACAGTGCCTGTACTGCTGTGTAGTACCGATTGGAGTACAGTGCCTGTACTGCCGTGTAGTACCGAGTGGAGTACTGTCTGCATACTGCCGTGTAGTACTGAGTGGAGTACAGTACCTGTACTGCCGTGTAGAACCCAGTGGAGTACTGTGTGTATAGTGCCGTGTAGTACCGAGTGGAGTACAGTGCCTGTACTGCCGTGTAGTACTGAGTGGAGTACAGTGCCTGTACTGCCGTGTAGTCCCGAGTGGAGTACAGTGCCTGTACTGCCGTGTAGTAGTGAGTGGAGTACTGTGCCTGTACTGCCGTGTAGTACTGAGTGGATTACTGTGTGTATAGTGCCGTGTAGTACCGAGTGGAGTACAGGGCATGTACTGCCGTGTAGTACCGAGTGGGCTACTGTATGTATACTGCCGTGTAGTACTGAGTGGAGTACAGTGCCTGTACTGCCGTGTAGTAGTGAGTGGGGTACAGTGCCTGTACTGCCGTGTAGTCCCGAGTGGAGTACAGTGCCTGTACTGCCGTGTAGTAGTGAGTGGAGTACAGTGCCTGTACTGCCGTGTAGTACTGAGTGGGGTACAGTGCCTGTACTGCCGTGTAGTCCCGAGTGGAATACAGTGCCTGTACTCCCGTGTAGTACTGAGTGGAGTACTGTATGTATAGTGCCGTGTAGTACCGAGTGGAGTACAGTGCCTGTACTGCCGTCTAGTACTGAGTGGAGTACAGTGCTTGTTCTGCCGTGTAGTAATGATTGGAGTACAGTGCTTGTACTGCCGTGTAGTACCGAGTGGAGTACAGTGCTTGTACTGCCGTGTAGTACTGAGTGAAGTACAATGCCTGTACTGCCGTGTAGTGCCGAGTGGAGTACTGTGCGTATAGTGCAGTGTAGTACTGAGTGGAGTACAGTGCATGTACTGCCGTGTAGTACCGTGTGGAGTACAGTGCCTGTATTGCCGTGTAGTCCCGTGTGGAGTACTGTGTGCATACTTCCGTGTAGTACTGAGTGGAGTACAGTGCCTGTACTGCCGTGTAGTACCGAGTGGAGTACAGTGCCTGTACTGCCGTGTAGTCCCGAGTGGAGTACTGTGTGTATAGTGCAGTGTAGTACTGAGTGGAGTACTGTGTGTGTAGTACCGTGTAGTACTGAGTGGAGTACAGTGCCTGTACTGCCGTGTAGTACCGATTGGAGTACTGTGTGCATGCTGCCGTCTAGTACTGAGTGGAGTACAGTGCCTGTACTGCCGTGTAGTACTGGGTGGAGTACAGTGCCTGTACTGCCGTGTAGTCCCGAGTGGAGTACTGTGTGTATAGTGCAGTGTAGTACTGAGTGGAGTACTGTGTGTGTAGTACCGTGTAGTACTGAGTGGAGTACAGTGCCTGTACTGCCGTGTAGTACCGATTGGAGTACTGTGTGCATGCTGCCGTCTAGTACTGAGTGGAGTACAGTGCCTTTACTGCCGTGTAGTCCCGAATGGAGTACTGTGTGTATAGTGCCGTGTAGTACCGAAAGGAGTAGAGTGCCTGTACTGCCGTGTAGTACTGAGTGGAGTACAGTGCCTGTACTGCCGTGTAGTGCTGAGTGGACTACAGTGCCTGTACTGCCGTGTAGTGCTGAGTGGACTACAGTGCCTGTACTGCCGTGTAGTCCCGAATGGGGTACTGTGTGTATAGTGCCGTGTAGTACCGAGTGGAGTACAGTGCCTGTACTGCCGTGTATTACCGAGTGGGGGACTGTGTGTATACTGCCGTGTAGTACTGAGTGGAGTACAGTGCCTGTACTGCCGTGTAGTCTCGAGTGGAGTACTGTGTGCATACTGCCGTGTAGTACTGATTGGAGTACAGTCCCTGTACTGCGGAGTATTCCCGAGTGGAGTACAGTATGTATAGTGCAGTGTACTACTGAGTGGAGTACTGTGTGTATAGTGCAGTGTAGTACTGAGTGGAGTACAGTGCCTGTACTGCCGTGTAGTACCGAGTGGGGGACTGTGTGTATACTGCCGTGTAGTACCGAGTGGAGTACAGTGCCTGTACTGCCGTGTAGTACCGAGTGGTGTACTGTGTGCATAGTACCGTGTAGTACCGAGTGGAGTACTGTGTGCATACTGCCGTGTAGTACTGAGTGGAATACAGTGCCTGTACTGCCGTGTAGTACCGAGTGGAGTACTGTGTGTATAGTGCCGTGTAGTACCGAGTGGAGTACAGTGCATGTACTGCCGTGTATTACCGAGTGGAGTACTGTGTGTATAGTGCCGTGTAGTACCGAGTGGAGTACAGTGCCTGTATTGCCGTGTAGTACCCAGTGGTGTACTGTGTGTATAGTGCCGTGTAGTACCGAGTGTAGTTCTGTGTGCATACTGCCGTGTAGTACTGAGTGGAGTACAGTACCTGTACTGCCGTGTAGTACCGAGTGGAGTACTGTGTGTATAGTGCCGTGTAGTACCGAGTGGACTACAGTGCCTATACTGCCGTGTAGTACTGAGTGGAGTACAGTGCCTGTACTGCCGTGTAGTCCCGAGTGGAGTACAGTGCATGTACTGCCGTGTAGTAGTGAGTGGAGTACTGTGCCTGTAATGCCGTGTAGTACTGACTGGAGTACTGTGTGTATAGTGCCGTGTAGTACCGGGTGAAGTACATTGGGTGTACTGCCGTGTAGTACGGAGTGGGGTACAGTGCCTGTACTGCCGTGTAGTACTGAGTGGAGTACACTGCCTGTACTGCCGTGGAGTCCCGAGTGGAGTACAGTGCCTGTACTGCCGTGTAGTACTGAGTGGAGTACAGTCTTTATAGTGCCGTGTAGTACCGAGTGGAGTACAGTGCCTGTACTGGCGTGTAGTACTGAGTGGAGTACAGTGCCTGTACTGCCGTGTAGTACTGAGTGGAGTACATTGCCTGTACTGCCGTGTAGTACTGATTGGAGTACAGTGCCTGTACTGCCGTGTAGTACTGAGTGGAGTACAGTGCCTGTACTGCCGTGTAGTACTGAGTGGAGTACAGTGCCTGTACTGCCGTGTAGTACTGAGTGGAGTACAGTGCCTGTACTGCCGTGTAGTCCCGAGTGGAGTACTGTGTGTATAGTGCCGTGTAGTACCGAGTGGAGTACAGTGCCTGTACTGCGGTGTAGTACTGAGTGGAGTACAGGGCCTGTACTGCCATGTAGTACTGAGTGGAGTACAGTGCCTGTACTGCCGTGTAGTCCCGAGTGGAGTACAGTGCCTGTACTGCCGTGTAGTACTGAGTGGAGTACAGTGCCTTTACTGCCGTGTAGTCCCGAATGGAGTACTGTGTGTATAGTGCCGTGTAGTACCGAAAGGAGTACAGTGCCTGTACTGCCGTGTAGTACTGAGTGGAGTACTGTGTGTATAGTGCCGTGTAGTACCGAGTGGAGTACAGTGCCTGTACTGCCGTGTAGTGCTGAGTGGACTACAGTGCCTGTACTGCCGTGTAGTCCCGAATGGGGTACTGTGTGTATAGTGCCGTGTAGTACCGAGTGGAGTACAGTGCCTGTACTGCCGTGTAGTACTGAGTGGAGTACATTGCCTGTACTGCCGTGTAGTCCCGAGTGGAGTACAGTGCCTGTACTGCCGTGTAGTTCTGATTGGAGTACAGTGCCTGTACTGCCGTGTAGTAGCGAGTGGAGTACAGTGCTTATACTGCCGTGTAGTACTGAGTGGGGTACAGTGCCTGTACTGCCGTGTAATGCCGAGTGGAATACTGTGTGTATAGTGCAGTGTAGTACTGAGTGGAGTACAGTGCATGTACTGCCGTGTAGTCCCGAGTGGAGTACTGTGTGTATAGTGCAGTGTAGTGCTGAGTGGAGTACAGTGCCTGTACTGCCGTGTAGTACCGAGTGGAGTACAGTGCCTCTACTGCCGTGTAGTCCCGAGTGGAGTACTGTGTGCATAATGCCGTGTAGTACTGAGTGGAGTACAGTGCCTGTACTGCCGTGTAGTACCGAGTGGAGTACTGTGTGTATAGTGCCGTGTAGTACCGAGTGGATTACAGTGCCTGTACTGCGTGTAGTACCGAGTGGAGTACAGTGTGAATAGTGCCGTGTAGTACCGAGTGGAGTACAGTGCGTGTACTGCCGTGTAGTACCGAGTGGAGTACAGTGTGTATAGTGCCGTCTAGTACCGAGTGGAGTACAGTGTGTATAGTGCCGTGTAGTACTGAGTGGAGTACAGTGCCTGTACTGCCGTGTAGTACCGAGTGGAGCACAGTGTGTATAGTGCCGAGTAGTACCGAGTGGAGTACAGTGCCTGTACTGCCGTGTAGTACTGAGTGGAGTACATTGCCTGTACTGCCGTGTAGTACCGAGTGGGGGAATGTGTGTATACTGCCGTGTAGTACTGAGTATAGTACAGTGCCTGTAGTGCCGTGTAGTACCGAGTGGAGTACTGTGTGCATACTGCCGTGTAGTACTGAGTGGAGTACAGTACCTGTACTGCCGTGTAGTACCGAGTGGGGGACTAAGTGTATACTGCCGTGTAGTACTGAGTGGAGTACAGTGCCTGTACTGTCGTGTAGTACCGAGTGGGGGACTGTGTGTGTACTGCCGTGTAGTACTGAGTGGAGTACAGTGCCTGTACTGCCGTGTAGAACCGACTGGGGGACTGTGTGTATACTGCCGTGTAGTACTGAGTGGAGTACTGTGTGTATTGTGCAGTGTAGTGCTGAGTGGAGTACAGTGCCTGTACTGCCGTGTAGTACCGAGTGGAGTACTGTGAGTATAGTGCAGTGTAGTGCTGAGTGGAGTTCAGTACCTGTACTGCCGTGTAGTATTGAGTATAGTACAGTGCCTCTACTGATGTGTAGTACCGAGTGGGGGACTGTGTGTATACTACCGTGTAGTACTGAGTGGAGTACAGTGCCTGTACTGCCGTGTAGTCCCGAATGGAGTACTGTGTGTATAGTGCAGTGTAGTACCGAGTGGAGTACAGTGCCTGTACTGCCGTGTAGTACTGAGTGGAGTACAGTGTGTTTAGTGCCGTGTAGTACCGAGTGGGGGACTGTGTGCATACTGCCGTGTAGTACTGAGTGGAGTACAGTGCCTGTACTGCCATGTAGTCCCGAGTGGAGTACTGTGTGTATACTGCCGTGTAGTACCGAGTGGACTACAGTCCCTGTACTGCCGTGTAGTACCGAGTGGAGTACTGTGTGTATAGTGCCGTGTAGTACCGAGTGGAGTACTGTGTGCATACTGCCGTGTAGTACTGAGTGGAGTACAGTGCATGTACTGCCGTGTAGTACCGAGTGGAGGACTGTGTGTATAGTGTCGTGTAGTACCGAGTGGAGTACAATGCATGTACTGTCGTGTATTACCGAGTGGAGTACTGTGTGTATAGTGCGGTGTAGTACCGAGTGGAGTAGAGTGCATGTACTGCCGTGTAGTACCGAGTGGAGTACTGTGTGTATAGTGCCGTGTAGTACCGAGTGGAGTACAGTGCCTGTATTGCCGTGTAGTACCGAGTGGAGAACTGTGTGTATAGTGCCGTGTAGTACCGAGTGGAGTACTGTGTGCATGCTGCCGTGTAGTACTGAGTGGAGTACAGTACCTGTACTGCCGTGTACTACCGAGTGGAGTACTGTGTGTATAGTGCCGTGTAGTACCGAGTGGAGTACAGGTCCTGTACTGCCGTGTAGTACTGCTTGGAGTACAGTGCCTGTACTGCCGTGTAGTACCGAGTGGAGTACTGTGTGTATAGTGCCGTGTAGTACCGAGTGGAGTACTGTGTGCATACTGCCGTGTAGTACCGAGTGGGGTACAGTGCCTGTACTGCCGTGTAGTACCGAGTGGAGTACAGTGCGTATAGTGCCGTCTAGTACCGAGTGGAATACAGTGTGTACATTGCCGTGTAGTACTGAGTGGAGTGCAGTGCCTGTACTGCCGTGTAGTACCGAGTGGAGTACAGTGCGTATAGTGCCGTCTAGTACCGAGTGGAGTACAGTGTGTATATTGCCGTGTAGTACTGAGTGGAGTACAGTGCCTGTACTGCCGTGTAGTACCGAGTGGAGTACAGTGTGTATAGTGCCGTGTAGTACCGAGTGGTGTACAGTGCCTGTACTGCCGTGTAGTACTGAGTGGAGTACAGTGCCTGTACTGCCGTGTAGTACCGAGTGGAGTACAGTGTGTATAGTGCCGTGTAGTACTGAGTGGAGTACAGTGCCTGTACAGCCGTGTAGCACTGAGTGAGGTACAGTGCCTGTACTGCCGTGTAGTACCGAGTGGGTGACTGTGTGTATACTGCCGTGTAGTACTGAGTATATTACAGTGCCTGTACTGCCGTGTAGTACCGAGTGGAGTACTGTGTGCATACTGCCGTGTAGTACTGAGTGAGTACAGTACCTGTACTGCCGTGTAGTACCGAGTGGGGGACTCTATGTATACTGCCGTGTAGTACTGAGTGGAGTACAGTGCCTGTGCTGCCGTGTAGTACCGAGTGGGGGACTGTGTGTATTCTGCCGTGTACTACTGAGTGGAGTACAGTGCCTGTACTGCCGTGTAGTACAGAGTGGGGGACTGTGTGTATACTGCCGTGTAGTACTGAGTGGAGTACAGTGTGTATAGTGCAGTGTAGTGCTGAGTCGAGTACAGTGCCTGTACTGCCGTGTAGTACCGAGTGGATTACTGTGTGTGTAGTGCAGTGTACTGCTGAGTGGAGTACAGTACCTGTACTGCCGTGTAGTACTGAGTATAGTACAGTGCCTGTACTGCCGTGTAGTACCGATTGGAGTACAGTGCCTGTACTGCCGTGTAGTACCGAGTGGAGTACTGTCTGCATACTGCCGTGTAGTACTGAGTGGAGTACAGTACCTGTACTGCCGTGTAGAACCCAGTGGAGTACTGTGTGTATAGTGCCGTGTAGTACCGAGTGGAGTACAGTGCCTGTACTGCCGTGTAGTACTGAGTGGAGTACAGTGCCTGTACTGCCGTGTAGTCCCGAGTGGAGTACAGTGCCTGTACTGCCGTGTAGTAGTGAGTGGAGTACTGTGCCTGTACTGCCGTGTAGTACTGAGTGGAGTACTGTGTGTATAGTGCCGTGTAGTACCGAGTGGAGTACAGGGCCTGTACTGCCGTGTAGTACCGAGTGGGGGACTGTATGTATACTGCCGTGTAGTACTGAGTGGAGTACAGTGCCTGTACTGCCGTGTAGTAGTGAGTGGGGTACAGTGCCTGTACTGCCGTGTAGTCCCGAGTGGAGTACAGTGCCTGTACTGCCGTGTAGTAGTGAGTGGAGTACAGTGCCTGTACTGCCGTGTAGTACTGAGTGGGGTACAGTGCCTGTACTGCCGTGTAGTCCCGAGTGGAGTACAGTGCCTGTACTCCCGTGTAGTACTGAGTGGAGTACTGTATGTATAGTGCCGTGTAGTACCGAGTGGAGTACAGTGCCTGTACTGCCGTCTAGTACTGAGTGGAGTACAGTGCCTGCACTGCCGTGTAGTCCCGAGTGGAGTACAATGCCTGTACTGCCGTGTAGTACTGAGTGGAGTACTGTGTGTATAGTGCCGTGTAGTACCGAGTGGAGTACTGTGCCTGTACTGCCGTGTAGTACTGAGTGGAGTACAGTGCCTGTACTGCCGTGTAGTCCCGAGTGGAGTACAGTGCTTGTTCTGCCGTGTAGTAATGATTGGAGTACAGTGCTTGTACTGCCGTGTAGTACCGAGTGGAGTACAGTGCTTGTACTGCCGTGTAGTACTGAGTGAAGTACACATCCTGTACTGCCGTGTAGTGCCGAGTGGAGTACTGTGCGTATAGTGCAGTGTAGTACTGAGTGGAGTACAGTGCATGTACTGCCGTGTAGTACCGTGTGGAGTACAGTGCCTGTATTGCCGTGTAGTCCCGTGTGGAGTACTGTGTGCATACTGCCGTGTAGTACTGAGTGGAGTACAGTGCCTGTACTGCCGTGTAGTACCGAGTGGAGTACAGTGCCTGTACTGCCGTGTAGTCCCGAGTGGAGTACTGTGTGTATAGTGCAGTGTAGTACTGAGTGGAGTACTGTGTGTATAGTACCGTGTAGTACTGAGTGGAGTACAGTGCCTGTACTGCCGTGTAGTATCGATTGGAGTACTGTGTGCATGCTGCCGTCTAGTACTGAGTGGAGTACAGTGCCTGTACTGCCGTGTAGTACTGGGTGGAGTACAGTGATTGTACTGCCGTGTAGTACCGAGTGGTGTACTGTGTGTATAGTGCCGTGTGGTACCGAGTGGAGTACCATGCCTGTACTGCCGTGTAGTACCGAGTGGAGTACTGTGTGTATAGTGCCGTGTAGTACCGAGTGGAGTACAGTGCCTGTACTGCGTGTAGTATCGAGTGGAGTACAGTGACTGCACTGCGTGTAGTACCGAGTGGAGTACAGTGTGTATAGTACCGTCTAGTACCGAGTGGAGTACAGTGTGTATAGTGCCGTGCAGTACTGAGTGGAGTACAGTGCCTGTACTGCCGTGTAGTACCGAGTGGAGTACAGTGTGTATAGTGCCGTGTAGTACTTAGTGGAGTACAGTGACTCTAGTGCCGTGTAGTACTGAGTGGGGTACAGTTTTTGTACTGCCGTGTAGTACAGAGTGGGGGACTCTGTGTATACTGCCGTGTAGTACTGAGTATAGTACAGTGCCTGTACTGCCGTGTAGTACCCAGTGGATTACAGTGTTCATACTCCCGTGTAGTACTGATTGGAGTACAGTACCTGTACTGCCGTGTAGTACTGAGTGGAGGACTGTGTGTATACTGCTGTGTAATACTGAGTGGAGTACAGTGCTTATACTGCCGTGTAGTACCGAGTGGTGGACTGTGTGTATACTGCCGTGTAGTACTGAGTGGAGTACAGTGCCTGTACTGCCGTGTAGTACCGAGTGGGGGACTGTGTGTATACTGCCGTGTAGTACTGAGTGGAATACTGTGTGTATAGTGCAGTGTAGTGCTGAGTGGAGTACAGTGCCTGTACTGCCGTGTAGTACCGAGTGGAGTACCGTGTGTATATTGCAGTGTAATGCTGAGTGGAGTACAGTACCTGTCATGCCGTGTAGTACTGAGTACAGTACAGTGCCAGTACTGCCGTGTAGTACCGAGTGGGGGACTGTGTGTATAGTGCCGAGTAGTATTGAGTGGAGTACAGTACCTGTACTGCCGAGTAGTCCCGAGTGGAGTACGGTGTGTATAGTGCAGTGTAGTGCTGAGTGGAGTATAGTACCTGTACCGCCGTGTAGTACCGAGTGGGGGACTGTGTGTATACTGCCGTGTAGTACTGAGTGGAGTACAGTCCCTGTACTGCCGTGTATTACCGAGTGGGGGACTGTGTGTATACTGCCGTGTAGTACTGAGTGGAGTAAAGTGCCTGTACTGCCGTGTAGTCTCGAGTGGAGTACTGTGTGCATACTGCCGTGTAGTACTGATTGGAGTACAGTCCCTGTACTGCGGAGTATTCCCGAGTGGAGTACAGTATGTATAGTGCAGTGTACTACTGAGTGGAGTACTGTGTGTATAGTGCAGTGTAGTACTGAGTGGAGTACAGTGCCTGTACTGCCGTGTAGTACCGAGTGGGGGACTGTGTGTATACTGCCGTGTAGTACTGAGTGGAGTACAGTGTGTATAGTGCCGTGTAGTACCGAGTAGGGGACTGTGTGCATACTGCCGTGGAGTACAGAGTGGAGTACAGTGCCTGTACTGCCATGTAGTCCCGATTGGAGTACTGTGTGTATACTGCCGTGTAGTACCGAGTGGAGTACAGTGCCTGTACTGCCGTGTAGTACCGAGTGGTGTACTGTGTGCATAGTACCGTGTAGTACCGAGTGGAGTACTGTGTGCATACTGCCGGGTAGTACTGAGTGGAATACAGTGCCTGTACTGCCGTGTAGTACCGAGTGGAGTACTGTGTGTATAGTGCCGTGTAGTACCGAGTGGAGTACAGTGCATGTACTGCCGTGTATTACCGAGTGGAGTACTGTGTGTATAGTGCCATGTAGTACCGAGTGGAGTACAGTGCCTGTATTGCCATGTAGTACCCAGTGGTGTACTGTGTGTATAGTGCCGTGTAGTACCGAGTGGAGTTCTGTGTGCATACTGCCGTGTAGTACTGAGTGGAGTACTGTACCTGTACTGCCGTGTAGTACCGAGTGGAGTACTGTGTGTATAGTGCCGTTTAGTACCGAGAGGAGTACAGTGCCTATACTGCCGTGTAGTACTGAGTGGAGTACAGTGCCTGTACTGCCGTGTAGTCCCGAGTGGAGTACAGTGCATGTACTGCCGTGTAGTAGTGAGTGGAGTACTGAGCCTGTAATGCCGTGTAGTACTGACTGGAGTACTGTGTGTATATTGCCGTGTAGTACCGGGTGAAGTACATTGGGTGTACTGCCGTGTAGTACGGAGTGGGGTACAGTGCCTGTACTGCCGTGTAGTACTGAGTGGAGTACACTGCCTGTACTGCCGTGGAGTCCCGAGTGGAGTACAGTGCCTGTACTGCCGTGTAGTACTGAGTGGAGTACAGTGCCTGTACTGCCGTGTAGTACTGAGTGGAGTACAGTGCCTGTACTGCCGTGTAGTACTGAGTGGAGTACATTGCCTGTACTGCCGTGTAGTACTGATTGGAGTACAGTGCCTGTACTGCCGTGTAGTACTGAGTGGAGTACAGTGCCTGTACTGCCGTGTAGTACTGAGTGGAGTACAGTGCCTGTACTGCCGTGTAGTACTGAGTGGAGTACAGTGCCTGTACTGCCGTGTAGTCCCGAGTGGAGTACTGTGTGTATAGTGCCGTGTAGTACCGAGTGGAGTACAGTGCCTGTACTGCGGTGTAGTACAGAGTGGAGTACAGGGCCTGTACTGCCATGTAGTACTGAGTGGAGTACAGTGCCTGTACTGCCGTGTAGTCCCGAGTGGAGTACAGTGCCTGTACTGCCGAGTAGTACTGAGTGGAGTACAGTGCGTTTACTGCCGTGTAGTAGCGAATGGAGTACTGTGTGTATAGTGCCGTGTAGTACCGAAAGGAGTACAGTGCCTGTACTGCCGTGTAGTACTGAGTGGAGTACTGTGTGTATAGTGCCGTGTAGTACCGAGTGGAGTACAGTGCCTGTACTGCCGTGTAGTGCTGAGTGGACTACAGTTCCTGTACTGCCGTGTAGTCCCGAATGGAGTACTGTGTGTATAGTGCCGTGTAGTACCGAGTGGAGTACAGTGCCTGTACTGCCGTGTAGTACTGAGTGGAGTACAGTGCCTAAACTGCCGTGTAGTCCGGAGTGGAGTACAGTGCCTGTACTGCCGTGTAGTCCCGAGTGGAGTACTGTGTGTATAGTGCCGTGTAGTACCGAGTGGAGTACATTGCCTGTACTGCCGTGTAGTACTAAGTGGAGTACAGTGCCTGTACTGCCGTGTAGTCCCGAGTGGAGTACTGTGTGTATAGTGCAGAGTAGTACTGAGTGGTGTACAGTACCTGTACTGCCGTGTAGTACTGAGTGGAGTACAGTGCCTCTACTGCCGTGTAGTACTGGGTGGAGTACAGTGCCTGTTCTGCCGTATAGTACCGAGTGGGGGACTGTGTGTAAACTGCCGTGTAGTACCGAGTGGAGTACAGTGCCTGTACTGCCGTGTAGTACCGAGTGGAATACTGTGTGTATAGTGCCGTGTAGTACCGAGTGGAGTACTGTGTGCATAATGCCGTGTAGTACTGAGTGGAGTACAGTGCCTGTACTGCCGTGTAGTACCGAGTGGAGTACTCTGTGTATAGTGCCGTGTAGTACCGAGTGGAGTACGGTGCATGTACTGCCGTGTAGTACCGAGTGGAGTACTGTGTGTATAGTGCGGTGTAGTACCATGTGGAGTACAGTGCATGTACTGCCGTGTAGTACCGAGTGGAGTACTGTGTGTATAGTGCCGTGTAGTACCGAGTGGAGTACAGTGCCTGTACTGCCGTGTAGTACCGAGTGGAGTACTGTGTGTATACTACAGTGCAGTACCGAGTGGAGTACAGTGCCTGTACTGCCGTGTAGTACTGAGTGGAGTAGAATGCTTGTACTGCCGTGTAGTCCCGAGTGGAGTACAGTGCCTGCATTGCCGTGTAGCAAAGAGTGGAGTACTGTGTGTACAGTGCCGTGTAGTACCGAGTGGAGTACTGTGTGCATACTGCCGTGTAGTACTGAGTGGAGTACAGTACCTGTACTGCCGTGTAGTACCGAGTGGAGTACTGTGTGTATACTACAGTGCAGTACCGAGTGGAGTACAGTGCCTGTACTGCCATGTAGTACCGAGTGGAGTACTGTGTGCATACTGCCGTGTAGTACTGAGTGGAGTACAGTGCCTATACTGCCGTGTAGTACCGAGTGGAGTACTGTGTGTATAGTGCCGTGTAGTACCGAGTGGAGTACTGTGTGCATACTGCCGTGTAGTACTGAGTGGAGTACAGTGCCTGTACTGCCGTGTAGTACCGAGTGGAGTACTGTGTGTATAGTGCCGTGTAGTACCGAGTTTAGTACAGTGCATGTACTGCCGAGTATTACCGAGTGGAGTACTGTGTGTATAGTGCGGTGTAGTACCGAGTGGAGTACAGTGCATGTACTGCCGTGTAGTACCGAGTGGAGTACTGTGTGTATAGTGCCGTGAAGTACCGAGTGGTGTACAGTGCCTGTATTGCCGTGTAGTACCGAGTGGAGTACATTGTGTATAGTGCCGTGTAGTACCGATTGGAGTACTGTGTGCATACTGCCGTGTAGTACTGAGTGGAGTACATTACCTGTACTGCCGTGTAGTACAGAGTGGAGTACTGTGTGTATAGTGCCGTGTAGTACCGAGTGGAGTACAGTGCCTGTACTGCCGTGTAGTACTGAGTGGAGTAGAATGCTTGTACTGCCGTGTAGTCCCGAGTGGAGTACAGTGCCTGTACTGCCGTATAGTAGTGAGTGGAGTACTGTGCCTGTACTGCCGTGTAGTACTGAGTGGAGTACTGTGTGTAAAGTGCCGTGTAGTACCGAGTGGAATACAGTGGGTGTACTGCCGTGTAGTACTGAGTGGAGTACAGTGCCTGTACTGCCCTGTAGTAGTGAGTGGAGTACTGTGCCTGTACTGCCGTGTAGTACTGAGTGGAGTACTGTGTGTATAGTGCCGTGTAGTCCCGAGTGGAGTAGAGTGCCTGTACTGCCGTGTAGGACTGAGTGGAGTACTGTTTGTATAGTGCCGTGTAGTACCGAGTGGAGTACAGTGCCTGTACTGCCGTGTAGTCCCGAGTGGAGTACAGTGCATGTACTGCCGTGTAGTACCGAGTGGAGTACTGTGTGCAGACTGCCGTGGAGTACCGATTGGAGTACAGTGCCTGTACTGCCGTGTAGTACCGAGTGGAGTACTGTGTGCATACCGCCGTGTAGTACTGAGTGGAGTACAGTACCTGTACTGCCGCGTCGTACCCAGTGGGGTACTGTGTGTAAAGTGCCGTGTGGTACCGAGTGGAGTACCATGCCTGTACTGCCGTGTGGTACCGAGTGGAGTACTGTGTGTATAGTGCCGTGTAGTACCGAGTGGAGTACAGTGCCTGTACTGCGTGTAGTACCGAGTGGAGTACAGTGACTGCACTGCGTGTAGTACCGAGTGGAGTACAGTGTGTATAGTGCAGTGTAGTGCTGAGTGGAGTACAGTTCTTGTACTGCCGTGTAGTACCGAGTGGAGTACCGTGTGTATAGTGCAGTGTAGTGCTGAGTGGAGTACAGTACCTGTCATGCCGTGTAGTACTGAGTACAGTACAGTGCCTGTACTGCCGTGTAGTACCGAGTGGGGGACTGTGTGTATACAGCCGTGTAGTATTGAGTGGAGTACAGTACCTGTACTGCCGAGTAGTCCGGAGTGGAGTACGGTGTGTATAGTGCAGTGTAGTGCTGAGTGGAGTATAGTACCTGTACCGCCGTGTAGTACCGAGTGGGGGACTGTGTGTATACTGCCGTGTAGTACTGAGTGGAGTACAGTCCCTGTACTGCCGTGTATTACCGAGTGGGGGACTGTGTGTATACTGCCGTGTAGTACTGAGTGGAGTACAGTGCCTGTACTGCCGTGTAGTCTCGAGTGGAGTACTGTGTGCATACTGCCGTGTAGTACTGATTGGAGTACAGTCCCTGTACTGCGGAGTCTTCCCGAGTGGAGTACAGTATGTATAGTGCAGTGTACTACTGAGTGGAGTACTGTGTGTATAGTGCAGTGTAGTACTGAGTGGAGTACAGTGCCTGTACTGCCGTGTAGTACCGAGTGGGGGACTGTGTGTATACTGCCGTGTAGTACTGAGTGGAGTACAGTGTGTACAGTGCCGTGTAGTACCGAGTAGGGTACTGTGTGCATACTGCCGTGGAGTACAGAGTGGAGTACAGTGCCTGTACTGCCATGTAGTCCCGATTGGAGTACTGTGTGTATACTGCCGTGTAGTACCGAGTGGAGTACAGTGCCTGTACTGCCGTGTAGTACCGAGTGGTGTACTGTGTGCATAGTACCGTGTAGTACCGAGTGGAGTACTGTGTGCATACTGCCGTGTAGTACTGAGTGGAATACAGTGCCTGTACTGCCGTGTAGTACCGAGTGGAGTACTGTGTGTATAGTGCCGTGTAGTACCGAGTGGAGTACAGTGCATGTACTGCCGTGTATTACCGAGTGGCGTACTGTGTGTATAGTGCCGTGTAGTACCGAGTGGAGTACAGTGCCTGTATTGCCGTGTAGTACCCAGTGGTGTACTGTGTGTATAGTGCCGTGTAGAACCGAGTGGAGTTCTGTGTGCATACTGCCGTGTAGTACTGAGTGGAGTACAGTACCTGTACTGCCGTGTAGTACCGAGTGGAGTACTGTGTGTATAGTGCCGTGTAGTACCGAGTGGACTACAGTGCCTATACTGCCGTGTAGTTCTGAGTGGAGTACAGTGCCTGTACTGCCGTGTAGTCCCGAGTGGAGTACAGTGCATGTACTGCCGTGTAGTGGTGAGTGGAGTACTGTGCCTGTAATGCCGTGTAGTACTGACTGGAGTACTGTGTGTATAGTGCCGTGTAGTACCGGGTGAAGTACATTGGGTGTACTGCCGTGTAGTACGGAGTGGGGTACAGTGCCTGTACTGCCGTGTAGTACTGAGTGGAGTACACTGCCTGTACTGCCGTGGAGTCCCGAGTGGAGTACAGTGCCTGTACTGCCGTGTAGTACTGAGTGGAGTACAGTCTTTATAGTGCCGTGTAGTACCGAGTGGAGTACAGTGCCTGTACTGGCGTGTAGTACTGAGTGGAGTACAGTGCCTGTACTGCCGTGTAGTACTGAGTGGAGTACATTGCCTGTACTGCCGTGTAGTACTGATTGGAGTACAGTGCCTGTACTGCCGTGTAGTACTGAGTGGAGTACAGTGCCTGTACTGCCGTGTAGTCCCGAGTGGAGTACTGTGTGTATAGTGCCGTGTAGTACCGAGTGGAGTACAGTGCCTGTACTGCGGTGTAGTACTGAGTGGAGTACAGGGCCTGTACTGCCATGTAGTACTGAGTGGAGTACAGTGCCTGTACTGCCGTGTAGTCCCGAGTGGAGTACAGTGCCTGTACTGCCGTGTAGTACTGAGTGGAATACAGTGCCTTTACTGCCGTGTAGTCCCGAATGGAGTACTGTGTGTATAGTGCCGTGTAGTACCGAAAGGAGTACAGTGCCTGTACTGCCGTGTAGTACTGAGTGGAGTACTGTGTGTATAGTGCCGTGTAGTACCGAGTGGAGTACAGTGCCTGTACTGCCGTGTAGTGCTGAGTGGACTACAGTGCCTGTACTGCCGTGTAGTCCCGAATGGGGTACTGTGTGTATAGTGCCGTGTAGTACCGAGTGGAGTACAGTGCCTGTACTGCCGTGTAGTACTGAGTGGAGTACAGTGCCTAAACTGCCGTGTAGTTCGGAGTGGAGTACAGTGCCTGTACTGCCGTGTAGTCCCGAGTGGAGTACTGTGTGTATAGTGCCGTGTACTACCGAGTGGAGTACATTGCCTGTACTGCCGTGTAGTACTAAGTGGAGTACAGTGCCTGTACTGCCGTGCAGTCCCGAGTGGAGTACTGTGTGTATAGTGCAGAGTAGTACTGAGTGGTGTACAGTACCTGTACTGCCGTGTAGTACTGAGTGGAGTACAGTGCCTCTACTGCCGTGTAGTACTGGGTGGAGTACAGTGCCTGTTCTGCCGTATAGTACCGAGTGGGGGACTGTGTGTAAACTGCCGTGTAGTACCGAGTGGAGTACAGTGCCTGTACTGCCGTGTAGTACCGAGTGGAATACTGTGTGTATAGTGCCGTATATTACCGAGTGGAGTACAGTGCCTGTTCTGTCGTGCAGTACCGAGTGGTGTACTGTGTGCATAGTGCCGTGTAGTACCGAGTGGAGTACTGTGTGTATAGTGCCGTGTAGTACCGAGTGGAGTACAGTGCCTGAACTGCCGTGTAGGACTGAGTAGAGTACAGTGCCTGTACTGCCCTGTAGTACTGAGTGGAGTACTGTGTGTATAGTGCCGTGTAGTACCGAGTGGAGTACAGTGCCTGTACTGCCGTGTAGTACCGAGTGGAGTACTGTGTGTATAGTGCCGTGTAGTACCGAGTGGAGTACAGTGCCTGTACTGCCGTGTAGTACTGAGTGGAGTACATTGCCTGTACTGCCGTGTAGTCCCGAGTGGAGTACAGTGCCTGTACTGCCGTGTAGTTCTGAATGGAGTACAGTGCCTGTACTGCCGTGTGGTAGCGAGTGGAGTACAGTGCTTATACTGCCGTGTAGTACTGAGTGGGGTACAGTGCCTCTACTGCCGTGTAGTGCCGAGTGGAATACTGTGTGTATAGTGCAGTGTAGTACTGAGTGGAGTACAGTGCATGTACTGCCGTGTAGTCCCGAGTGGAGTACTGTGTGTATAGTGCAGTGTAGTGCTGAGTGGAGTACAGTGCCTGTACTGCCGTGTAGTACCGAGTGGAGTACAGTGCCTGTACTGCCGTGTAGTCCCGAGTGGAGTACTGTGTGCATAATGCCGTGTAGTACTGAGTGGAGTACAGTGCCTGTACTGCCGTGTAGTACCGAGTGGAGTACTGTGTGTATAGTGCAGTGTAGTACCGAGTGGATTACAGTGCCTGTACTGCGTGTAGTACCGAGTGGAGTACAGTGTGAATAGTGCCGTGTAGTACCGAGTGGAGTACAGTGTGTATAGTGCCGTGTAGTACTGAGTGGAGTACAGTGCCTGTACTGCCGTGTAGTACCGAGTGGAGTACAGTGTGTATAGTGCCGAGTAGTACCGAGTGGAGTACAGTGCCTGTACTGCCGTGTAGTACTGAGTGGAGTACATTGCCTGTACTGCCGTGTAGTACCGAGTGGGGGAATTAGTGTATACTGCCGTGTAGTACTGAGTATAGTACAGTGCCTGTAGTGCCGTGTAGTACCGAGTGGAGTACTGTGTGCATACTGCCGTGTAGTACTGAGTGGAGTACAGTACCTGTACTGCCGTGTAGTACCGAGTGGGGGACTAAGTGTATACTGCCGTGTAGTACTGAGTGGAGTACAGTGCCTGTACTGTCGTGTAGTACCGAGTGGGGGACCGTTTGTGTACTGCCGTGTAGTACTGAGTGGAGTACAGTGCCTGTACTGCCGTGTAGAACCGACTGGGGGACTGTGTGTATACTGCCGTGTAGTACTGAGTGGAGTACTGTGTGTATTGTGCAGTGTAGTGCTGAGTGGAGTACAGTGCCTGTACTGCCGTGTAGTACCGAGTGGAGTACTGTGAGTATAGTGCAGTGTAGTGCTGAGTGGAGTTCAGTACCTGTACTGCCGTGTAGTATTGAGTATAGTACAGTGCCTCTACTGATGTGTAGTACCGAGTGGGGGACTGTGTGTATACTACCGTGTAGTACTGAGTGGAGTACAGTGCCTGTACTGCCGTGTAGTCCCGAATGGAGTACTGTGTGTATAGTGCAGTGTAGTACCGAGTGGAGTACAGTGCCTGTACTGCCGTGTAGTACTGAGTGGAGTACAGTGTGTTTAGTGCCGTGTAGTACCGAGTGGGGGACTGTGTGCATACTGCCGTGTAGTACTGAGTGGAGTACAGTGCCTGTACTGCCATGTAGTCCCGAGTGGAGTACTGTGTGTATACTGCCGTGTAGTACCGAGTGGACTACAGTCCCTGTACTGCCGTGTAGTACCGAGTGGAGTACTGTGTGTATAGTGCCGTGTAGTACCGAGTGGAGTATTGTGTGCATACTGCCGTGTAGTACTGAGTGGAGTACAGTGCCTGTACTGCCGTGGAGTACCGAGTGGAGGACTGTGTGTATAGTGCCATGTAGTACCGAGTGGAGTACAATGCATGTACTGTCGTGTATTACCGAGTGGAGTACTGTGTGTATAGTGCGGTGTAGTACCGAGTGGAGTAGAGTGCATGTACTGCCGTGTAGTACCGAGTGGAGTACTGTGTGTATAGTGCCGTGTAGTACCGAGTGGAGTACAGTGCCTGTATTGCCGTGTAGTACCGAGTGGAGTACTGTGTGTATAGTGCCGTGTAGTACCGAGTGGAGTACTGTGTGCATGCTGCCGTGTAGTACTGAGTGGAGTACAGTACCTGTACTGCCGTGTAGTACCGAGTGGAGTACTGTGTGTATAGTGCCGTGTAATACCGAGTGGAGTACAGGTCCTGTACTGCCGTGTAGTACTGCTTGGAGTACAGTGCCTGTACTGCCGTGTAGTACCGTGTGGAGTACTGTGTGTATAGTGCCGTGTAGTACCGAGTGGAGTACTGTGTGCATACTGCCGTGTAGTACCGAGTGGGGTACAGTGCCTGTACTGCCGTGTAGTACCGAGTGGAGTACTGTCTGCATACTGCCGTGTAGTACTGAGTGGAGTACAGTACCTGTACTGCCGTGTAGAACCCAGTGGAGTACTGTGTGTATAGTGCCGTGTAGTACCGAGTGGAGTACAGTGCCTGTACTGCCGTGTAGTACTGAGTGGAGTACAGTGCCTGTACTGCCGTGTAGTCCCGAGTGGAGTACAGTGCCTGTACTGCCGTGTAGTAGTGAGTGGAGTACTGTGCCTGTACTGCCGTGTAGTACTGAGTGGATTATTGTGTGTATAGTGCCGTGTAGTACCGAGTGGAGTACAGGGCCTGTACTGCCGTGTAGTACCGAGTGGGCTACTGTATGTATACTGCCGTGTAGTACTGAGTGGAGTACAGTGCCTGTACTGCCGTGTAGTAGTGAGTGGGGTACAGTGCCTGTACTGCCGTGTAGTCCCGAGTGGAGTACAGTGCCTGTACTGCCGTGTAGTAGTGAGTGGAGTACAGTGCCTGTACTGCCGTGTAGTACTGAGTGGGGTACAGTGCCTGTACTGCCGTGTAGTCCCGAGTGGAATACAGTGCCTGTACTCCCGTGTAGTACTGAGTGGAGTACTGTATGTATAGTGCCGTGTAGTACCGAGTGGAGTACAGTGCCTGTACTGCCGTCTAGTACTGAGTGGAGTACAGTGCTTGTTCTGCCGTGTAGTAATGATTGGAGTACAGTGCTTGTACTGCCGTGTAGTACCGAGTGGAGTACAGTGCTTGTACTGCCGTGTAGTACTGAGTGAAGTACAATGCCTGTACTGCCGTGTAGTGCCGAGTGGAGTACTGTGCGTATAGTGCAGTGTAGTACTGAGTGGAGTACAGTGCATGTACTGCCGTGTAGTACCGTGTGGAGTACAGTGCCTGTATTGCCGTGTAGTCCTGTGTGGAGTACTGTGTGCATACTTCCGTGTAGTACTGAGTGGAGTACAGTGCCTGTACTGCCGTGTAGTACCGAGTGGAGTACAGTGCCTGTACTGCCGTGTAGTCCCGAGTGGAGTACTGTGTGTATAGTGCAGTGTAGTACTGAGTGGAGTACTGTGTGTGTAGTACCGTGTAGTACTGAGTGGAGTACAGTGCCTGTACTGCCGTGTAGTACCGATTGGAGTACTGTGTGCATGCTGCCGTCTAGTACTGAGTGGAGTACAGTGCCTGTACTGCCGTGTAGTACTGGGTGGAGTACAGTGATTGTACTGCCGTGTAGTACCGAGTGGTGTACTGTGTGTATAGTGCCGTGTGGTACCGAGTGGAGTACCATGCCTGTACTGCCGTGTAGTACCGAGTGGAGTACTGTGTGTATAGTGCCGTGTAGTACCGAGTGGAGTACAGTGCCTGTACTGCGTGTAGTATCGAGTGGAGTACAGTGACTGCACTGCGTGTAGTACCGAGTGGAGTACAGTGTGTATAGTACCGTCTAGTACCGAGTGGAGTACAGTGTGTATAGTGCCGTGCAGTACTGAGTGGAGTACAGTGCCTGTACTGCCGTGTAGTACCGAGTGGAGTACAGTGTGTATAGTGCCGTGTAGTACTTAGTGGAGTACAGTGACTCTAGTGCCGTGTAGTACTGAGTGGGGTACAGTTTTTGTACTGCCGTGTAGTACAGAGTGGGGGACTCTGTGTATACTGCCGTGTAGTACTGAGTATAGTACAGTGCCTGTACTGCCGTGTAGTACCCAGTGGATTACAGTGTTCATACTGCCGTGTAGTACTGATTGGAGTACAGTACCTGTACTGCCGTGTAGTACTGAGTGGGGGACTGTGTGTATACTGCTGTGTAATACTGAGTGGAGTACAGTGCTTATACTGCCGTGTAGTACCGAGTGGTGGACTGTGTGTATACTGCCGTGTAGTACTGAGTGGAGTACAGTGCCTGTACTGCCGTGTAGTATCGAGTGGGGGACTGTGTGTATACTGCCGTGTAGTACTGAGTGGAATACTGTGTGTATAGTGCAGTGTAGTGCTGAGTGGAGTACAGTGCCTGTACTGCCGTGTAGTACCGAGTGGAGTACCGTGTGTATAGTGCAGTGTAGTGCTGAGTGGAGTACAGTACCTGTCATGCCGTGTAGTACTGAGTAAAGTACAGTGCCAGTACTGCCGTGTAGTACCGAGTGGGGGACTGTGTGTATACTGCCGTGTAGTATTGAGTGGAGTACAGTACCTGTACTGCCGAGTAGTCCCGAGTGGAGTACGGTGTGTATAGTGCAGTGTAGTGCTGAGTGGAGTATAGTACCTGTACCGCCGTGTAGTACCGAGTGGGGGACTGTGTGTATACTGCCGTGTAGTACTGAGTGGAGTACAGTGTGTATAGTGCCGTGTAGTACCGAGTAGGGGACTGTGTGCATAATGCCGTGGAGTACAGAGTGGAGTACAGTGCCTGTACTGCCATGTAGTCCCGAGTGGAGTACGGTGTGTATAGTGCAGTGTAGTGCTGAGTGGAGTATAGTACCTGTACCGCCGTGTAGTACCGAGTGGAGTACTGTGTGCATACTGCCGTGTAGTACTGATTGGAGTACAGTCCTTGTACTGCGGAGTATTCCCGAGTGGAGTACAGTATGTATAGTGCAGTGTACTACTGAGTGGAGTACTGTGTGTATAGTGCAGTGTAGTACTGAGTGGAGTACAGTGCCTGTACTGCCGTGTAGTACCGAGTGGGGGACTGTGTGTATACTGCCGTGTAGTACTGAGTGGAGTACAGTGTGTATAGTGCCGTGTAGTACCGAGTAGGGGACTGTGTGCATAATGCCGTGGAATACAGAGTGGAGTACAGTGCCTGTACTGCCATGTAGTCCCGATTGGAGTACTGTGTGTATACTGCCGTGTAGTACCGAGTGGAGTACAGTGCCTGTACTGCCGTGTAGTACCGAGTGGTGTACTGTGTGCATAGTACCGTGTAGTACCGAGTGGAGGACTGTGTGCATACTGCCGGGTAGTACTGAGTGGAATACAGTGCCTGTACTGCCGTGTAGTACCGAGTGGAGTACTGTGTGTATAGTGCCGTGTAGTACCGAGTGGAGTACAGTGCATGTACTGCCGTGTATTACCGAGTGGAGTACTGTGTGTATAGTGCCATGTAGTACCGAGTGGAGTACAGTGCCTGTATTGCCATGTAGTACCCAGTGGTGTACTGTGTGTATAGTGCCGTGTAGTACCGAGTGGAGTTCTGTGTGCATACTGCCGTGTAGTACTGAGTGGAGTACTGTACCTGTACTGCCGTGTAGTACCGAGTGGAGTACTGTGTGTATAGTGCCGTTTAGTACCGAGAGGAGTACAGTGCCTATACTGCCGTGTAGTACTGAGTGGAGTACAGTGCCTGTACTGCCGTGTAGTCCCGAGTGGAGTACAGTGCATGTACTGCCGTGTAGTAGTGAGTGGAGTACTGTGCCTGTAATGCCGTGTAGTACTGACTGGAGTACTGTGTGTATATTGCCGTGTAGTACCGGGTGAAGTACATTGGGTGTACTGCCGTGTAGTACGGAGTGGGGTACAGTGCCTGTTCTGCCGTGTAGTACTGAGTGGAGTACACTGCCTGTACTGCCGTGGAGTCCCGAGTGGAGTACAGTGCCTGTACTGCCGTGTAGTACTGAGTGGAGTACAGTGCCTGTACTGCCGTGTAGTACTGAGTGGAGTACAGTGCCTGTACTGCCGTGTAGTACTGAGTGGAGTACATTGCCTGTACTGCCATGTAGTACTGATTGGAGTACAGTGCCTGTACTGCCGTGTAGTACTGAGTGGAGTACAGTGCCTGTACTGCCGTGTAGTACTGAGTGGAGTACAGTGCCTGTACTGCCGTGTAGTACTGAGTGGAGTACAGTGCCTGTACTGCCGTGTAGTCCCGAGTGGAGTACTGTGTGTATAGTGCCGTGTAGTACCGAGTGGAGTACAGTGCCTGTACTGCGGTGTAGTACTGAGTGGAGTACAGGGCCTGTACTGCCATGTAGTACTGAGTGGAGTACAGTGCCTGTACTGCCGTGTAGTCCCGAGTGGAGTACAGTGCCTGTACTGCCGTGTAGTACTGAGTGGAGTACAGTGCGTTTACTGCCGTGTAGTCCCGAATGGAGTACTGTGTGTATAGTGCCGTGTAGTACCGAAAGGAGTACAGTGCCTGTACTGCCGTGTAGTACTGAGTGGAGTACTGTGTGTATAGTGCCGTGTAGTACCGAGTGGAGTACAGTGCCTGTACTGCCGTGTAGTGCTGAGTGGACTACAGTGCCTGTACTGCCGTGTAGTCCCGAATGGAGTACTGTGTGTATAGTGCCGTGTAGTACCGAGTGGAGTACAGTGCCTGTACTGCCGTGTAGTACTGAGTGGAGTACAGTGCCTAAACTGCCGTGTAGTCCGGAGTGGAGTACAGTGCCTGTACTGCCGTGTAGTCCCGAGTGGAGTACTGTGTGTATAGTGCCGTGTAGTACCGAGTGGAGTACATTGCCTGTACTGCCGTGTAGTACTAAGTGGAGTACAGTGCCTGTACTGCCGTGTAGTCCCGAGTGGAGTACTGTGTGTATAGTGCAGAGTAGTACTGAGTGGTGTACAGTACATGTACTGCCGTGTAGTACTGAGTGGAGTACAGTGCCTCTACTGCCGTGTAGTACTGGGTGGAGTACAGTGCCTGTTCTGCCGTATAGTACCGAGTGGGGGACTGTGTGTAAACTGCCGTGTAGTACCGAGTGGAGTACAGTGCCTGTACTGCCGTGTAGTACCGAGTGGAATACTGTGTGTATAGTGCCGTGTAGTACCGAGTGGAGTACTGTGTGCATAATGCCGTGTAGTACTGAGTGGAGTACAGTGCCTGTACTGCCGTGTAGTACCGAGTGGAGTACTCTGTGTATAGTGCCGTGTAGTACCGAGTGGAGTACGGTGCATGTACTGCCGTGTAGTACCGAGTGGAGTACTGTGTGTATAGTGCGGTGTAGTACCATGTGGAGTACAGTGCATGTACTGCCGTGTAGTACCGAGTGGAGTACTGTGTGTATAGTGCCGTGTAGTACCGAGTGGAGTACAGTGCCTGTACTGCCGTGTAGTACTGAGTGGAGTACAGTGCCTGTATTGCCGTGTAGCAAGGAGTGGAGTACTGTGTGTACAGTGCCGTGTAGTACCGAGTGGAGTACTGTGTGCATACTGCCGTGTAGTACTGAGTGGAGTACAGTACCTGTACTGCCGTGTAGTACCGAGTGGAGTACTGTGTGTATACTACCGTGCAGTACCGAGTGGAGTACAGTGCCTGTACTGCCATGTAGTACCGAGTGGAGTACTGTGTGCATACTGCCGTGTAGTACTGAGTGGAGTACAGTGCCTATACTGCCGTGTAGTACCGAGTGGAGTACTGTGTGTATAGTGCCGTGTAGTACCGAGTGGAGTACTGTGTGCATACTGCCGTGTAGTACTGAGTGGAGTACAGTGCCTGTACTGCCGTGTAGTACCGAGTGGAGTACTGTGTGTATAGTGCCGTGTAGTACCGAGTTTAGTACAGTGCATGTACTGCCGAGTATTACCGAGTGGAGTACTGTGTGTATAGTGCGGTGTAGTACCGAGTGGAGTACAGTGCATGTACTGCCGTGTAGTACCGAGTGGAGTACTGTGTGTATAGTGCCGTGAAGTACCGAGTGGAGTACAGTGCCTGTATTGCCGTGTAGTACCGAGTGGAGTACTTTGTGTATAGTGCCGTGTAGTACCGATTGGAGTACTGTGTGCATACTGCCGTGTAGTACTGAGTGGAGTACATTACCTGTACTGCCGTGTAGTACAGAGTGGAGTACTGTGTGTATAGTGCCGTGTAGTACCGAGTGGAGTACAGTGCCTGTACTGCCGTGTAGTACTGAGTGGAGTAGAATGCTTGTACTGCCGTGTAGTCCCGAGTGGAGTACAGTGCCTGTACTGCCGTATAGTAGTGAGTGGAGTACTGTGCCTGTACTGCCGTGTAGTACTGAGTGGAGTACTGTGTGTAAAGTCCCGTGTAGTACCGAGTGGAATACAGTGGGTGTACTGCCGTGTAGTACTGAGTGGAGTACAGTGCCTGTACTGCCCTGTAGTAGTGAGTGGAGTACTGTGCCTGTACTGCCGTGTAGTACTGAGTGGAGTACTGTGTGTATAGTGCCGTGTAGTCCCGAGTGGAGTAGAGTGCCTGTACTGCCGTGTAGGACTGAGTGGAGTACTGTTTGTATAGTGCCGTGTAGTACCGAGTGGAGTACAGTGCCTGTACTGCCGTGTAGTCCCGAGTGGAGTACAGTGCATGTACTGCCGTGTAGTACCGAGTGGAGTACTGTGTGCAGACTGCCGTGGAGTACCGATTGGAGTACAGTGCCTGTACTGCCGTGTAGTACCGAGTGGAGTACTGTGTGCATACCGCCGTGTAGTACTGAGTGGAGTACAGTACCTGTACTGCCGCGTCGTACCCAGTGGGGTACTGTGTGTAAAGTGCCGTGTGGTACCGAGTGGAGTACCATGCCTGTACTGCCGTGTGGTACCGAGTGGAGTACTGTGTATATAGTGCCGTGTAGTACCGAGTGGAGTACAGTGCCTGTACTGCGTGTAGTACCGAGTGGAGTACAGTGACTGCACTGCGTGTAGTACCGAGTGGAGTACAGTGTGTATAGTGCAGTGTAGTGCTGAGTGGAGTACAGTTCTTGTACTGCCGTGTAGTACCGAGTGGAGTACCGTGTGTATAGTGCAGTGTAGTGCTGAATGGAGTACAGTACCTGTCATGCCGTGTAGTACTGAGTACAGTACAGTGCCTGTACTGCCGTGTAGTACCGAGTGGGGGACTGTGTGTATACAGCCGTGTAGTATTGAGTGGAGTACAGTACCTGTACTGCCGAGTAGTCCGGAGTGGAGTACGGTGTGTATAGTGCAGTGTAGTGCTGAGTGGAGTATAGTACCTGTACCGCCGTGTAGTACCGAGTGGGGGACTGTGTGTATACTGCCGTGTAGTACTGAGTGGAGTACAGTCCCTGTACTGCCGTGTATTACCGAGTGGGGGACTGTGTGTATACTGCCGTGTAGTACTGAGTGGAGTACAGTGCCTGTACTGCCGTGTAGTCTCGAGTGGAGTACTGTGTGCATACTGCCGTGTAGTACTGATTGGAGTACAGTCCCTGTACTGCGGAGTATTCCCGAGTGGAGTACAGTATGTATAGTGCAGTGTACTACTGAGTGGAGTACTGTGTGTATAGTGCAGTGTAGTACTGAGTGGAGTACAGTGCCTGTACTGCCGTGTAGTACCGAGTGGGGGACTGTGTGTATACTGCCGTGTAGTACTGAGTGGAGTACAGTGTGTACAGTGCCGTGTAGTACCGAGTAGGGTACTGTGTGCATACTGCCGTGGAGTACAGAGTGGAGTACAGTGCCTGTACTGCCATGTAGTCCCGATTGGAGTACTGTGTGTATACTGCCGTGTAGTACCGAGTGGAGTACAGTGCCTGTACTGCCGTGTAGTACCGAGTGGTGTACTGTGTGCATAGTACCGTGTAGTACCGAGTGGAGTACTGTGTGCATACTGCCGTGTAGTACTGAGTGGAATACAGTGCCTGTACTGCCGTGTAGTACCGAGTGGAGTACTGTGTGTATAGTGCCGTGTAGTACCGAGTGGAGTACAGTGCATGTACTGCCGTGTATTACCGAGTGGAGTACTGTGTGTATAGTGCCGTGTAGTACCGAGTGGAGTACAGTGCCTGTATTGCCGTGTAGTACCCAGTGGTGTACTGTGTGTATAGTGCCGTGTAGTACCGAGTGGAGTTCTGTGTGCATACTGCCGTGTAGTACTGAGTGGAGTACAGTACCTGTACTGCCGTGTAGTACCGAGTGGAGTACTGTGTGTATAGTGCCGTGTAGTACCGAGTGGACTACAGTGCCTATACTGCCGTGTAGTACTGAGTGGAGTACAGTGCCTGTACTGCCGTGTAGTCCCGAGTGGAGTACAGTGCATGTACTGCCGTGTAGTAGTGAGTGGAGTACTGTGCCTGTAATGCCGTGTAGTACTGACTGGAGTACTGTGTGTATAGTGCCGTGTAGTACCGGGTGAAGTACATTGGGTGTACTGCCGTGTAGTACGGAGTGGGGTACATTGCCTGTACTGCCGTGTAGTACTGAGTGGAGTACACTGCCTGTACTGCCGTGGAGTCCCGAGTGGAGTACAGTGCCTGTACTGCCGTGTAGTACTGAGTGGAGTACAGTCTTTATAGTGCCGTGTAGTACCGAGTGGAGTACAGTGCCTGTACTGGCGTGTAGTACTGAGTGGAGTACAGTGCCTGTACTGCCGTGTAGTACTGAGTGGAGTACATTGCCTGTACTGCCGTGTAGTACTGATTGGAGTACAGTGCCTGTACTGCCGTGTAGTACTGAGTGGAGTACAGTGCCTGTACTGCCGTGTAGTACTGAGTGGAGTACAGTGCCTGTACTGCCGTGTAGTACTGAGTGGAGTACAGTGCCTGTACTGCCGTGTAGTCCCGAGTGGAGTACTGTATGTATAGTGCCGTGTAGTACCGAGTGGAGTACAGTGCCTGTACTGCGGTGTAGTACTGAGTGGAGTACAGGGCCTGTACTGCCATGTAGTACTGAGTGGAGTACAGTGCCTGTACTGCCGTGTAGTCCCGAGTGGAGTACAGTGCCTGTACTGCGGTGTAGTACTGAGTGGAGTACAGTGCCTTTACTGCCGTGTAGTCCCGAATGGAGTACTGTGTGTATAGTGCCGTGTAGTACCGAAAGGAGTACAGTGCCTGTACTGCCGTGTAGTACTGAGTGGAGTACTGTGTGTATAGTGCCGTGTAGTACCGAGTGGAGTACAGTGCCTGTACTGCCGTGTAGTGCTGAGTGGACTACAGTGCCTGTACTGCCGTGTAGTCCCGAATGGGGTACTGTGTGTATAGTGCCGTGTAGTACCGAGTGGAGTACAGTGCCTGTACTGCCGTGTAGTACTGAGTGGAGTACAGTGCCTAAACTGCCGTGTAGTTCGGAGTGGAGTACAGTGCCTGTACTGCCGTGTAGTCCCGAGTGGAGTACTGTGTGTATAGTGCCGTGTACTACCGAGTGGAGTACATTGCCTGTACTGCCGTGTAGTACTAAGTGGAGTACAGTGCCTGTACTGCCGTGTAGTCCCGAGTGGAGTACTGTGTGTATAGTGCAGAGTAGTACTGAGTGGTGTACAGTACCTGTACTGCCGTGTAGTACTGAGTGGAGTACAGTGCCTCTACTGCCGTGTAGTACTGGGTGGAGTACAGTGCCTGTTCTGCCGTATAGTACCGAGTGGGGGACTGTGTGTAAACTGCCGTGTAGTACCGAGTGGAGTACAGTGCCTGTACTGCCGTGTAGTACCGAGTGGAATACTGTGTGTATAGTGCCGTATAGTACCGAGTGGAGTACAGTGCCTGTTCTGTCGTGCAGTACCGAGTGGTGTACTGTGTGCATAGTGCCGTGTAGTACCGAGTGGAGTACTGTGTGTATAGTGCCGTGTAGTACCGAGTGGAGTACAGTGCCTGCACTGCCGTGTAGGACTGAGTAGAGTACAGTGCCTGTACTGCCCTGTAGTACTGAGTGGAGTACTGTGTGTATAGTGCCGTGTAGTACCGAGTGTAGTACAGTGCCTGTACTGCCGTGTAGTACCGAGTGGAGTACTGTGTGTATAGTGCCGTGTAGTACCGAGTGGAGTACAGTGCATGTACTGCCGTGTAGTACTGAGTGGAGTACATTGCCTGTACTGCCGTGTAGTCCCGAGTGGAGTACAGTGCCTGTACTGCCGTGTAGTTCTGAATGGAGTACAGTGCCTGTACTGCCGTGTAGTAGCGAGTGGAGTACAGTGCTTATACTGCCGTGTAGTACTGAGTGGGGTACAGTGCCTGTACTGCCGTGTAGTGCCGAGTGGAATACTGTGTGTATAGTGCAGTGTAGTACTGAGTGGAGTACAGTGCATGTACTGCCGTGTAGTCCCGAGTGGAGTACTGTGTGTATAGTGCAGTGTAGTGCTGAGTGGAGTACAGTGCCTGTACTGCCGTGTAGTACCGAGTGGAGTACAGTGCCTGTACTGCCGTGTAGTCCCGAGTGGAGTACTGTGTGCATAATGCCGTGTAGTACTGAGTGGAGTACAGTGCCTGTACTGCCGTGTAGTACCGAGTGGAGTATTGTGTGTATAGTGCCGTGTAGTACCGAGTGGATTACAGTGCCTGTACTGCGTGTAGTACCGAGTGGAGTACAGTGTGAATAGTGCCGTGTAGTACCGAGTGGAGTACAGTGTGTATAGTGCCGTGTAGTACTGAGTGGAGTACAGTGCCTGTACTGCAGTGTAGTACCGAGTGGAGTACAGTGTGTATAGTGCCGAGTAGTACCGAGTGGAGTACAGTGCCTGTACTGCCGTGTAGTACTGAGTGGAGTACATTGCCTGTACTGCCGTGTAGTACCGAGTGGGGGAATTAGTGTATACTGCCGTGTAGTACTGAGTATAGTACAGTGCCTGTAGTGCCGTGTAGTACCGAGTGGAGTACTGTGTGCATACTGCCGTGTAGTACTGAGTGGAGTACAGTACCTGTACTGCCGTGTAGTACCGAGTGGGGGACTAAGTGTATACTGCCGTGTAGTACTGTGTGGAGTACAGTGCCTGTACTGTCGTGTAGTACCGAGTGGGGGACTGTGTGTGTACTGCCGTGTAGTACTGAGTGGAGTACAGTGCCTGTACTGCCGTGTAGAACCGACTGGGGGACTGTGTGTATACTGCCGTGTAGTACTGAGTGGAGTACTGTGTGTATTGTGCAGTGTAGTGCTGAGTGGAGTACAGTGCCTGTACTGCCGTGTAGTACCGAGTGGAGTACTGTGAGTATAGTGCAGTGTAGTGCTGAGTGGAGTTCAGTACCTGTACTGCCGTGTAGTATTGAGTATAGTACAGTGCCTCTACTGATGTGTAGTACCGAGTGGGGGACTGTGTGTATACTACCGTGTAGTACTGAGTGGAGTACAGTGCCTGTACTGCCGTGTAGTCCCGAATGGAGTACTGTGTGTATAGTGCAGTGTAGTACCGAGTGGAGTACAGTGCCTGTACTGCCGTGTAGTACTGAGTGGAGTACAGTGTGTTTAGTGCCGTGTAGTACCGAGTGGGGGACTGTGTGCATACTGCCGTGTAGTACTGAGTGGAGTACAGTGCCTGTACTGCCATGTAGTCCCGAGTGGAGTACAGTGCCTGTACTGCCATGTAGTCCCGAGTGGAGTACTGTGTGTATACTGCCGTGTAGTACCGAGTGACTACAGTCCCTGTACTGCCGTGTAGTACCGAGTGGAGTACTGTGTGTACAGTGCCGTGTAGTACCGAGTGGAGTACTGTGTGCATACTGCCGTGTAGTACCGAGTGGAGGACTGTGTGTATAGTGCCGTGTAGTACCGAGTGGAGTACAATGCATGTACTGTCGTGTATTACCGAGTGGAGTACTGTGTGTATAGTGCGGTGTAGTACCGAGTGGAGTAGAGTGCATGTACTGCCGTGTAGTACCGAGTGGAGTACTGTGTGTATAGTGCCGTGTAGTACCGAGTGGAGTACAGTGCCTGTATTGCCGTGTAGTACCGAGTGGAGTACTGTGTGTATAGTGCCGTGTAGTACCGAGTGGAGTACTGTGTGCATGCTGCCGTGTAGTACTGAGTGGAGTACAGTACCTGTACTGCCGTGTAGTACCGAGTGGAGTACTGTGTGTATAGTGCCGTGTAATACCGAGTGGAGTACAGGTCCTGTACTGCCGTGTAGTACTGCTTGGAGTACAGTGCCTGTACTGCCGTGTAGTACCGAGTGGAGTACTGTGTGTATAGTGCCGTGTAGTACCGAGTGGAGTACTGTGTGCATACTGCCGTGTAGTACCGAGTGGGGTACAGTGCCTGTACTGCCGTGTAGTACCGAGTGGAGTACAGTGTGTATAGTGCCGTGTAGTACCGAGTGGTGTACAGTGCCTGTACTGCCGTGTAGTACTGAGTGGAGTACAGTGCCTGTACTGCCGTGTAGTACCGAGTGGAGTACAGTGTGTATAGTGCCGTGTAGTACTGAGTGGAGTACAGTGCCTGTACAGCCGTGTAGTACTGAGTGAGGTACAGTGCCTGTACTGCCGTGTAGTACCGAGTGGGTGACTGTGTGTATACTGCCGTGTAGTACTGAGTATATTACAGTGCCTGTACTGCCGTGTAGTACCGAGTGGAGTACTGTGTGCATACTGCCGTGTAGTACTGAGTGAGTACAGTACCTGTACTGCCGTGTAGTACCGAGTGGGGGACTCTATGTATACTGCCGTGTAGTACTGAGTGGAGTACAGTGCCTGTGCTGCCGTGTAGTACCGAGTGGGGGACTGTGTGTATTCTGCCGTGTACTACTGAGTGGAGTACAGTGCCTGTACTGCCGTGTAGTACAGAGTGGGGGACTGTGTGTATACTGCCGTGTAGTACTGAGTGGAGTACAGTGTGTATAGTGCAGTGTAGTGCTGAGTCGAGTACAGTGCCTGTACTGCCGTGTAGTACCGAGTGGATTACTGTGTGTATAGTGCAGTGTACTGCTGAGTGGAGTACAGTACCTGTACTGCCGTGTAGTACTGAGTATAGTACAGTGCCTGTACTGCCGTGTAGTACCGATTGGAGTACAGTGCCTGTACTGCCGTGTAGTACCGAGTGGAGTACTGTCTGCATACTGCCGTGTAGTACTGAGTGGAGTACAGTACCTGTACTGCCGTGTAGAACCCAGTGGAGTACTGTGTGTATAGTGCCGTGTAGTACCGAGTGGAGTACAGTGCCTGTACTGCCGTGTAGTACTGAGTGGAGTACAGTGCCTGTACTGCCGTGTAGTCCCGAGTGGAGTACAGTGCCTGTACTGCCGTGTAGTAGTTGTTGGAGTACTGTGCCTGTACTGCCGTGTAGTACTGAGTGGATTACTGTGTGTATAGTGCCGTGTAGTACCGAGTGGAGTACAGGGCCTGTACTGCCGTGTAGTACCGAGTGGGCTACTGTATGTATACTGCCGTGTAGTACTGAGTGGAGTACAGTGCCTGTACTGCCGTGTAGTAGTGAGTGGGGTACAGTGCCTGTACTGCCGTGTAGTCCCGAGTGGAGTACAGTGCCTGTACTGCCGTGTAGTAGTGAGTGGAGTACAGTGCCTGTACTGCCGTGTAGTACTGAGTGGGGTAGAGTGCCTGTACTGCCGTGTAGTCCCGAGTGGAGTACAGTGCCTGTACTCCCGTGTAGTACTGAGTGGAGTACTGTATGTATAGTGCCGTGTAGTACCGAGTGGAGTACAGTGCCTGTACTGCCGTCTAGTACTGAGTGGAGTACAGTGCCTGTACTGTCGTGTAGTCCCGAGTGGAGTACAATGCCTGTACTGCCGTGTAGTACTGAGTGGAGTACTGTGTGTATAGTGCCGTGTAGTACCGAGTGGAGTACTGTGCCTGTACTGCCGTGTAGTACTGAGTGGAGTACAGTGCCTGTACTGCCGTGTAGTCCCGAGTGGAGTACAGTGCTTGTTCTGCCGTGTAGTAATGATTGGAGTACAGTGCTTGTACTGCCGTGTAGTACCGAGTGGAGTACAGTGCTTGTACTGCCGTGTAGTACTGAGTGAAGTACAATGCCTGTACTGCCGTGTAGTGCCGAGTGGAGTACTGTGCGTATAGTGCAGTGTAGTACTGAGTGGAGTACAGTGCATGTACTGCCGTGTAGTACCGTGTGGAGTACAGTGCCTGTATTGCCGTGTAGTCCCGTGTGGAGTACTGTGTGCATACTGCCGTGTAGTACTGAGTGGAGTACAGTGCCTGTACTGCCGTGTAGTACCGAGTGGAGTACAGTGCCTGTACTGCCGTGTAGTCCCGAGTGGAGTACTGTGTGTATAGTGCAGTGTAGTACTGAGTGGAGTACTGTGTGTGTAGTACCGTGTAGTACTGAGTGGAGTACAGTGCCTGTACTGCCGTGTAGTACCGATTGGAGTACTGTGTGCATGCTGCCGTCTAGTACTGAGTGGAGTACAGTGCCTGTACTGCCGTGTAGTACTGGGTGGAGTACAGTGATTGTACTGCCGTGTAGTACCGAGTGGTGTACTGTGTGTATAGTGCCGTGTGGTACCGAGTGGAGTACTGTGTGTATAGTGCCGTGTAGTACCGAGTGGAGTACAGTGCCTGTACTGCGTGTAGTATCGAGTGGAGTACAGTGACTGCACTGCGTGTAGTACCGAGTGGAGTACAGTGTGTATAGTACCGTCTAGTACCGAGTGGAGTACAGTGTGTATAGTGCCGTGCAGTACTGAGTGGAGTACAGTGCCTGTACTGCCGTGTAGTACCGAGTGGAGTACAGTGTGTATAGTGCCGTGTAGTACTTAGTGGAGTACAGTGACTCTAGTGCCGTGTAGTACTGAGTGGGGTACAGTTTTTGTACTGCCGTGTAGTACAGAGTGGGGGACTCTGTGTATACTGCCGTGTAGTACTGAGTATAGTACAGTGCCTGTACTGCCGTGTAGTACCCAGTGGATTACAGTGTTCATACTGCCGTGTAGTACTGATTGGAGTACAGTACCTGTACTGCCGTGTAGTACTGAGTGGGGGACTGTGTGTATACTGCTGTGTAATACTGAGTGGAGTACAGTGCTTATACTGCCGTGTAGTACCGAGTGGTGGACTGTGTGTATACTGCCGTGTAGTACTGAGTGGAGTACAGTGCCTGTACTGCCGTGTAGTATCGAGTGGGGGACTGTGTGTATACTGCCGTGTAGTACTGAGTGGAATACTGTGTGTATAGTGCAGTGTAGTGCTGAGTGGAGTACAGTGCCTGTACTGCCGTGTAGTACCGAGTGGAGTACCGTGTGTATAGTGCAGTGTAGTGCTGAGTGGAGTACAGTACCTGTCATGCCGTGTAGTACTGAGTACAGTACAGTGCCAGTACTGCCGTGTAGTACCGAGTGGGGGACTGTGTGTATACTGCCGTGTAGTATTGAGTGGAGTACAATACCTGTACTGCCGAGTAGTCCCGAGTGGAGTACGGTGTGTATAGTGCAGTGTAGTGCTGAGTGGAGTATAGTACCTGTACCGCCGTGTAGTACCGAGTGGGGGACTGTGTGTATACTGCCGTGTAGTACTGAGTGGAGTACAGTCCCTGTACTGCCGTGTATTACCGAGTGGTGGACTGTGTGTATACTGCCGTGTAGTACTGAGTGGAGTAAAGTGCCTGTACTGCCGTGTAGTCTCGAGTGGAGTACTGTGTGCATACTGCCGTGTAGTACTGATTGGAGTACAGTCCCTGTACTGCGGAGTATTCCCGAGTGGAGTACAGTATGTATAGTGCAGTGTACTACTGAGTGGAGTACTGTGTGTATAGTGCAGTGTAGTACTGAGTGGAGTACAGTGCCTGTACTGCCGTGTAGTACCGAGTGGGGGACTGTGTGTATACTGCCGTGTAGTACTGAGTGGAGTACAGTGTGTATAGTGCCGTGTAGTACCGAGTAGGGGACTGTGTGCATAATGCCGTGGAGTACAGAGTGGAGTACAGTGCCTGTACTGCCATGTAGTCCCGATTGGAGTACTGTGTGTATACTGCCGTGTAGTACCGAGTGGAGTACAGTGCCTGTACTGCCGTGTAGTACCGAGTGGTGTACTGTGTGCATAGTACCGTGTAGTACCGAGTGGAGTACTGTGTGCATACTGCCGTGTAGTACTGAGTGGAGTACAGTACCTGTACTGCCGTGTAGTACCGAGTGGGGGACTAAGTGTATACTGCCGTGTAGTACTGAGTGGAGTACAGTGCCTGTGCTGTCGTGTAGTACCGAGTGGGGGACTGTGTGTATACTGCCGTGTAGTACTGAGTGGAGTACAGTGCCTGTACTGCCGTGTAGAACAGAATGGGGGACTGTGTGTATACTGCCGTGTAGTACTGAGTGGAGTACTGTGTGTATAGTGCAGTGTAGTGCTGAGTGGAGTACAGTGCCTGTACTGCCGTGTAGTACTGAGTGGAGTACTGTGTGTATAGTGCAGTGTAGTGCTGAGTATAGTACAGTGCCTGTAGTGCCGTGTAGTACCGAGTGGAGTACTGTGTGCATACTGCCGTGTAGTACTGAGTGGAGTACAGTACCTGTACTGCCGTGTAGTACCGAGTGGGGGACTAAGTGTATACTGCCGTGTAGTACTGAGTGGAGTACAGTGCCTGTACTGTCGTGTAGTACCGAGTGGGGGACTGTGTGTGTACTGCCGTGTAGTACTGAGTGGAGTACAGTGCCTGTACTGCCGTGTAGAACCGACTGGGGGACTGTGTGTATACTGCCGTGTAGTACTGAGTGGAGTACTGTGTGTATTGTGCAGTGTAGTGCTGAGTGGAGTACAGTGCCTGTACTGCCGTGTAGTACCGAGTGGAGTACTGTGAGTATAGTGCAGTGTAGTGCTGAGTGGAGTTCAGTACCTGTACTGCCGTGTAGTATTGAGTATAGTACAGTGCCTCTACTGATGTGTAGTACCGAGTGGGGGACTGTGTGTATACTACCGTGTAGTACTGAGTGGAGTACAGTGCCTGTACTGCCGTGTAGTCCCGAATGGAGTACTGTGTGTATAGTGCAGTGTAGTACCGAGTGGAGTACAGTGCCTGTACTGCCGTGTAGTACTGAGTGGAGTACAGTGTGTTTAGTGCCGTGTAGTACCGAGTGGGGGACTGTGTGCATACTGCCGTGTAGTACTGAGTGGAGTACAGTGCCTGTACTGCCATGTAGTCCCGAGTGGAGTACTGTGTGTATACTGCCGTGTAGTACAGAGTGGACTACAGTCCCTGTACTGCCGTGTAGTACCGAGTGGAGTACTGTGTGTATAGTGCCGTGTAGTACCGAGTGGAGTACTGTGTGCATACTGCCGTGTAGTACTGAGTGGAGTACAGTGCCTGTACTGCCGTGTAGTACCGAGTGGAGGACTGTGTGTATAGTGCCGTGTAGTACCGAGTGGAGTACAATGCATGTACTGTCGTGTATTACCGAGTGGAGTACTGTGTGTATAGTGCGGTGTAGTACCGAGTGGAGTAGAGTGCATGCACTGCCGTGTAGTACCGAGTGGAGTACTGTGTGTATAGTGCCGTGTAGTACCGAGTGGAGTACAGTGCCTATATTGCCGTGTAGTACCGAGTGGAGTACTGTGTGTATAGTGCCGTGTAGTACCGAGTGGAGTACTGTGTGCATGCTGCCGTGTAGTACTGAGTGGAGTACAGTACCTGTACTGCCGAATAGTACCGAGTGGAGTACTGTGTGTATAGTGCCGTGTAGTACCGAGTGGAGTACAGGTCCTGTACTGCCGTGTAGTACTGCTTGGAGTACAGTGCCTGTACTGCCGTGTAGTACCGAGTGGAGTACTGTGTGTATAGTGCCGTGTAGTACCGAGTGGAGTACTGTGTGCATACTGCCGTGTAGTACCGAGTGGGGTACAGTGCCTGTACTGCCGTGTAGTACCGAGTGGAGTACAGTGCGTATAGTGCCGTCTAGTACCGAGTGGAGTACAGTGTGTATATTGCCGTGTAGTACTGAGTGGAGTACAGTGCCTGTACTGCCGTGTAGTACCGAGTGGAGTACAGTGTGTATAGTGCCGTGTAGTACCGAGTGGTGTACAGTGCCTGTACTGCCGTGTAGTACTGAGTGGAGTACAGTGCCTGTACTGCCGTGTAGTACCGAGTGGAGTACAGTGTGTATAGTGCCGTGTAGTACTGAGTGGAGTACAGTGCCTGTACAGCCGTGTAGCACTGAGTGAGGTACAGTGCCTGTACTGCCGTGTAGTACCGAGTGGGTGACTGTGTGTATACTGCCGTGTAGTACTGAGTATATTACAGTGCCTGTACTGCCGTGTAGTACCGAGTGGAGTACTGTGTGCATACTGCCGTGTAGTACTGAGTGAGTACAGTACCTGTACTGCCGTGTAGTACCGAGTGGGGGACTCTATGTATAATGCCGTGTAGTACTGAGTGGAGTACAGTGCCTGTGCTGCCGTGTAGTACCGAGTGGGGGACTGTGTGTATTCTGCCGTGTACTACTGAGTGGAGTACAGTGCCTGTACTGCCGTGTAGTACAGAGTGGGGGACTGTGTGTATACTGCCGTGTAGTACTGAGTGGAGTACAGTGTGTATAGTGCAGTGTAGTGCTGAGTCGAGTACAGTGCCTGTACTGCCGTGTAGTACCGAGTGGATTACTGTGTGTATAGTGCAGTGTACTGCTGAGTGGAGTACAGTACCTGTACTGCCGTGTAGTACTGAGTATAGTACAGTGCCTGTACTGCCGTGTAGTACCGATTGGAGTACAGTGCCTGTACTGCCGTGTAGTACCGAGTGGAGTACTGTCTGCATACTGCCGTGTAGTACTGAGTGGAGTACAGTACCTGTACTGCCGTGTAGAACCCAGTGGAGTACTGTGTGTATAGTGCCGTGTAGTACCGAGTGGAGTACAGTGCCTGTACTGCCGTGTAGTACTGAGTGGAGTACAGTGCCTGTACTGCCGTGTAGTCCCGAGTGGAGTACAGTGCCTGTACTGCCGTGTAGTAGTGAGTGGAGTACTGTGCCTGTACTGCCGTGTAGTACTGAGTGGAGTACTCTGTGTATAGTGCCGTGTAGTACCGAGTGGAGTACAGGGCCTGTACTGCCGTGTAGTACCGAGTGGGGGACTGTATGTATACTGCCGTGTAGTACTGAGTGGAGTACAGTGCCTGTACTGCCGTGTAGTAGTGAGTGGGGTACAGTGCCTGTACTGCCGTGTAGTCCCGAGTGGAGTACAGTGCCTGTACTGCCGTGTAGTAGTGAGTGGAGTACAGTGCCTGTACTGCCGTGTAGTACTGAGTGGGGTACAGTGCCTGTCCTGCCGTGTAGTCCCGAGTGGAGTACAGTGCCTGTACTCCCGTGTAGTACTGAGTGGAGTACTGTATGTATAGTGCCGTGTAGTACCGAGTGGAGTACAGTGCCTGTACTGCCGTCTAGTACTGAGTGGAGTACAGTGCCTGTACTGCCGTGTAGTCCCGTGTGGAGTACAATGCCTGTACTGCCGTGTAGTACTGAGTGGAGTACTGTGTGTATAGTGCCGTGTAGTACCGAGTGGAGTACTGTGCCTGTACTGCCGTGTAGTACTGAGTGGAGTACAGTGCCTGTACTGCCGTGTAGTCCCGAGTGGAGTACAGTGCTTGTTCTGCCGTGTAGTAATGATTGGAGTACAGTGCTTGTACTGCCGTGTAGTACCGAGTGGAGTACAGTGCTTGTACTGCCGTGTAGTACTGAGTGAAGTACAATGCCTGTACTGCCGTGTAGTGCCGAGTGGAGTACTGTGCGTATAGTGCAGTGTAGTACTGAGTGGAGTACAGTGCATGTACTGCCGTGTAGTACCGTGTGGAGTACAGTGCCTGTATTGCCGTGTAGTCCAGTGTGGAGTACTGTGTGCATACTGCCGTGTAGTACTGAGTGGAGTACAGTGCCTGTACTGCCGTGTAGTACCGAGTGGAGTACAGTGCCTGTACTGCCGTGTAGTCCCGAGTGGAGTACTGTGTGTATAGTGCAGTGTAGTACTGAGTGGAGTACTGTGTGTATAGTACCGTGTAGTACTGAGTGGAGTACAGTGCCTGTACTGCCGTGTAGTACCGATTGGAGTACTGTGTGCATGCTGCCGTCTAGTACTGAGTGGAGTACAGTGCCTGTACTGCCGTGTAGTACTGGGTGGAGTACAGTGATTGTACTGCCGTGTAGTACCGAGTGGTGTACTGTGTGTATAGTGCCGTGTGGTACCGAGTGGAGTACCATGCCTGTACTGCCGTGTAGTACCGAGTGGAGTACTGTGTGTATAGTGCCGTGTAGTACCGAGTGGAGTACAGTGCCTGTACTGCGTGTAGTATCGAGTGGAGTACAGTGACTGCACTGCGTGTAGTACCGATTGGAGTACAGTGTGTATAGTACCGTCTAGTACCGAGTGGAGTACAGTGTGTATAGTGCCGTGCAGTACTGAGTGGAGTACAGTGCCTGTACTGCCGTGTAGTACCGAGTGGAGTACAGTGTGTATAGTGCCGTGTAGTACTTAGTGGAGTACAGTGACTCTAGTGCCGTGTAGTACTGAGTGGGGTACAGTTTTTGTACTGCCGTGTAGTACAGAGTGGGGGACTCTGTGTATACTGCCGTGTAGTACTGAGTATAGTACAGTGCCTGTACTGCCGTGTAGTACCCAGTGGATTACAGTGTTCATACTGCCGTGTAGTACTGATTGGAGTACAGTACCTGTACTGCCGTGTAGTACTGAGTGGGGGACTGTGTGTATACTGCCGTGTAGTACCGAGTGGTGGACTGTGTGTATACTGCCGTGTAGTACTGAGTGGAGTACAGTGCCTGTACTGCCGTGTAGTATCGAGTGGGGGACTGTGTGTATACTGCCGTGTAGTACTGAGTGGAATACTGTGTGTATAGTGCAGTGTAGTGCTGAGTGGAGTACAGTGCCTGTACTGCCATGTAGTACCGAGTGGAGTACCGTGTGTATAGTGCAGTGTAGTCCTGAGTGGAGTACAGTACCTGTCATGCCGTGTAGTACTGAGTACAGTACAGTGCCAGTACTGCCGTGTAGTACCGAGTGGGGGACTGTGTGTATACTGCCGTGTAGTATTGAGTGGAGTACAGTACCTGTACTGCCGAGTAGTCCCGAGTGGAGTACGGTGTGTATAGTGCAGTGTAGTGCTGAGTGGAGTATAGTACCTGTACCGCCGTGTAGTACCGAGTGGGGGACTGTGTGTATACTGCCGTGTAGTACTGAGTGGAGTACAGTCCCTGTACTGCCGTGTATTACCGAGTGGGGGACTGTGTGTATACTGCCGTGTAGTACTGAGTGGAGTAAAGTGCCTGTACTGCCGTGTAGTCTCGAGTGGAGTACTGTGTGCATACTGCCGTGTAGTACTGATTGGAGTACAGTCCCTGTACTGCGGAGTATTCCCGAGTGGAGTACAGTATGTATAGTGCAGTGTACTACTGAGTGGAGTATTGTGTGTATAGTGCAGTGTAGTACTGAGTGGAGTACAGTGCCTGTACTGCCGTGTAGTACCGAGTGGGGGACTGTGTGTATACTGCCGTGTAGTACTGAGTGGAGTACAGTGTGTATAGTGCCGTGTAGTACCGAGTAGGGGACTGTGTGCATAATGCCGTGGAGTACAGAGTGGAGTACAGTGCCTGTACTGCCATGTAGTCCCGATTGGAGTACTGTGTGTATACTGCCGTGTAGTACCGAGTGGAGTACAGTGCCTGTACTGCCGTGTAGTACCGAGTGGTGTACTGTGTGCATAGTACCGTGTAGTACCGAGTGGAGTACTGTGTGCATACTGCCGGGTAGTACTGAGTGGAATACAGTGCCTGTACTGCCGTGTAGTACCGAGTGGAGTACTGTGTGTATAGTGCCGTGTAGTACCGAGTGGAGTACAGTGCATGTACTGCCGTGTATTACCGAGTGGAGTACTGTGTGTATAGTGCCATGTAGTACCGAGTGGAGTACAGTGCCTGTATTGCCATGTAGTACCCAGTGGTGTACTGTGTGTATAGTGCCGTGTAGTACCGAGTGGAGTTCTGTGTGCATACTGCCGTGTAGTACTGAGTGGAGTACTGTACCTGTACTGCCGTGTAGTACCGAGTGGAGTACTGTGTGTATAGTGCCGTTTAGTACCGAGAGGAGTACAGTGCCTATACTGCCGTGTAGTACTGAGTGGAGTACAGTGCCTGTACTGCCGTGTAGTCCCGAGTGGAGTACAGTGCATGTACTGCCGTGTAGTAGTGAGTGGAGTACTGTGCCTGTAATGCCGTGTAGTACTGACTGGAGTACTGTGTGTATATTGCCGTGTAGTACCGGGTGAAGTACATTGGGTGTACTGCCGTGTAGTACGGAGTGGGGTACAGTGCCTGTACTGCCGTGTAGTACTGAGTGGAGTACACTGCCTGTACTGCCGTGGAGTCCCGAGTGGAGTACAGTGCCTGTACTGCCGTGTAGTACTGAGTGGAGTACAGTGCCTGTACTGCCGTGTAGTACTGAGTGGAGTACAGTGCCTGTACTGCCGTGTAGTACTGAGTGGAGTACATTGCCTGTACTGCCATGTAGTACTGATTGGAGTACAGTGCCTGTACTGCCGTGTAGTACTGAGTGGAGTACAGTGCCTGTACTGCCGTGTAGTACTGAGTGGAGTACAGTGCCTGTACTGCCGTGTAGTACTGAGTGGAGTACAGTGCCTGTACTGCCGTGTAGTCCCGAGTGGAGTACTGTGTGTATAGTGCCGTGTAGTACCGAGTGGAGTACAGTGCCTGTACTGCGGTGTAGTACTGAGTGGAGTACAGGGCCTGTACTGCCATGTAGTACTGAGTGGAGTACAGTGCCTGTACTGCCGTGTAGTCCCGAGTGGAGTACAGTGCCTGTACTGCCGTGTAGTACTGAGTGGAGTACAGTGCGTTTACTGCCGTGTAGTCCCGAATGGAGTACTGTGTGTATAGTGCCGTGTAGTACCGAAAGGAGTACAGTGCCTGTACTGCCGTGTAGTACTGAGTGGAGTACTGTGTGTATAGTGCCGTGTAGTAGCGAGTGGAGTACAGTGCCTGTACTGCCGTGTAGTGCTGAGTGGACTACAGTGCCTGTACTGCCGTGTAGTCCCGAATGGAGTACTGTGTGTATAGTGCCGTGTAGTACCGAGTGGAGTACAGTGCCTGTACTGCCGTGTAGTACTGAGTGGAGTACAGTGCCTAAACTGCCGTGTAGTCCGGAGTGGAGTACAGTGCCTGTACTGCCGTGTAGTCCCGAGTGGAGTACTGTGTGTATAGTGCCGTGTAGTACCGAGTGGAGTACATTGCCTGTACTGCCGTGTAGTACTAAGTGGAGTACAGTGCCTGTACTGCCGTGTAGTCCCGAGTGGAGTACTGTGTGTATAGTGCAGAGTAGTACTGAGTGGTGTACAGTACCTGTACTGCCGTGTAGTACTGAGTGGAGTACAGTGCCTCTACTGCCGTGTAGTACTGGGTGGAGTACAGTGCCTGTTCTGCCGTATAGTACCGAGTGGGGGACTGTGTGTAAACTGCCGTGTAGTACCGAGTGGAGTACAGTGCCTGTACTGCCGTGTAGTACCGAGTGGAATACTGTGTGTATAGTGCCGTGTAGTACCGAGTGGAGTACTGTGTGCATAATGCCGTGTAGTACTGAGTGGAGTACAGTGCCTGTACTGCCGTGTAGTACCGAGTGGAGTACTCTGTGTATAGTGCCGTGTAGTACCGAGTGGAGTACGGTGCATGTACTGCCGTGTAGTACCGAGTGGAGTACTGTGTGTATAGTGCGGTGTAGTACCATGTGGAGTACAGTGCATGTACTGCCGTGTAGTACCGAGTGGAGTACTGTGTGTATAGTGCCGTGTAGTACCGAGTGGAGTACAGTGCCTGTACTGCCGTGTAGTACTGAGTGGAGTACAGTGCCTGTATTGCCGTGTAGCAAGGAGTGGAGTACTGTGTGTACAGTGCCGTGTAGTACCGAGTGGAGTACTGTGTGCATACTGCCGTGTAGTACTGAGTGGAGTACAGTACCTGTACTGCCGTGTAGTACCGAGTGGAGTACTGTGTGTATACTACCGTGCAGTACCGAGTGGAGTACAGTGCCTGTACTGCCATGTAGTACCGAGTGGAGTACTGTGTGCATACTGCCGTGTAGTACTGAGTGGAGTACAGTGCCTATACTGCCGTGTAGTACCGAGTGGAGTACTGTGTGTATAGTGCCGTGTAGTACCGAGTGGAGTACTGTGTGCATACTGCCGTGTAGTACTGAGTGGAGTACAGTGCCTGTACTGCCGTGTAGTACCGAGTGGAGTACTGTGTGTATAGTGCCGTGTAGTACCGAGTTTAGTACAGTGCATGTACTGCCGAGTATTACCGAGTGGAGTACTGTGTGTATAGTGCGGTGTAGTACCGAGTGGAGTACAGTGCATGTACTGCCGTGTAGTACCGAGTGGAGTACTGTGTGTATAGTGCCGTGAAGTACCGAGTGGAGTACAGTGCCTGTATTGCCGTGTAGTACCGAGTGGAGTACTTTGGGTATAGTGCCGTGTAGTACCGATTGGAGTACTGTGTGCATACTGCCGTGTAGTACTGAGTGGAGTACATTACCTGTACTGCCGTGTAGTACAGAGTGGAGTACTGTGTGTATAGTGCCGTGTAGTACCGAGTGGAGTACAGTGCCTGTACTGCCGTGTAGTACTGAGTGGAGTAGAATGCTTGTACTGCCGTGTAGTCCCGAGTGGAGTACAGTGCCTGTACTGCCGTATAGTAGTGAGTGGAGTACTGTGCCTGTACTGCCGTGTAGTACTGATTGGAGTACTGTGTGTAAAGTGCCGTGTAGTACCGAGTGGAATACAGTGGGTGTACTGCCGTGTAGTACTGAGTGGAGTACAGTGCCTGTACTGCCCTGTAGTAGTGAGTGGAGTACTGTGCCTGTACTGCCGTGTAGTACTGAGTGGAGTACTGTGTGTATAGTGCCGTGTAGTCCCGAGTGGAGTAGAGTGCCTGTACTGCCGTGTAGGACTGAGTGGAGTACTGTTTGTATAGTGCCGTGTAGTACCGAGTGGAGTACAGTGCCTGTACTGCCGTGTAGTCCCGAGTGGAGTACAGTGCATGTACTGCCGTGTAGTACCGAGTGGAGTACTGTGTGCAGACTGCCGTGGAGTACCGATTGGAGTACAGTGCCTGTACTGCCGTGTAGTACCGAGTGGAGTACTGTGTGCATACCGCCGTGTAGTACTGAGTGGAGTACAGTACCTGTACTGCCGCGTCGTACCCAGTGGGGTACTGTGTGTAAAGTGCCGTGTGGTACCGAGTGGAGTACCATGCCTGTACTGCCGTGTGGTACCGAGTGGAGTACTGTGTATATAGTGCCGTGTAGTACCGAGTGGAGTACAGTGCCTGTACTGCGTGTAGTACCGAGTGGAGTACAGTGACTGCACTGCGTGTAGTACCGAGTGGAGTACAGTGTGTATAGTGCAGTGTAGTGCTGAGTGGAGTACAGTTCTTGTACTGCCGTGTAGTACCGAGTGGAGTACCGTGTGTATAGTGCAGTGTAGTGCTGAATGGAGTACAGTACCTGTCATGCCGTGTAGTACTGAGTACAGTACAGTGCCTGTACTGCCGTGTAGTACCGAGTGGGGGACTGTGTGTATACAGCCGTGTAGTATTGAGTGGAGTACAGTACCTGTACTGCCGAGTAGTCCGGAGTGGAGTACGGTGTGTATAGTGCAGTGTAGTGCTGAGTGGAGTATAGTACCTGTACCGCCGTGTAGTACCGAGTGGGGGACTGTGTGTATACTGCCGTGTAGTACTGAGTGGAGTACAGTCCCTGTACTGCCGTGTATTACCGAGTGGGGGACTGTGTGTATACTGCCGTGTAGTACTGAGTGGAGTACAGTGCCTGTACTGCCGTGTAGTCTCGAGTGGAGTACTGTGTGCATACTGCCGTGTAGTACTGATTGGAGTACAGTCCCTGTACTGCGGAGTATTCCCGAGTGGAGTACAGTATGTATAGTGCAGTGTACTACTGAGTGGAGTACTGTGTGTATAGTGCAGTGTAGTACTGAGTGGAGTACAGTGCCTGTACTGCCGTGTAGTACCGAGTGGGGGACTGTGTGTATACTGCCGTGTAGTACTGAGTGGAGTACAGTGTGTACAGTGCCGTGTAGTACCGAGTAGGGTACTGTGTGCATACTGCCGTGGAGTACAGAGTGGAGTACAGTGCCTGTACTGCCATGTAGTCCCGATTGGAGTACTGTGTGTATACTGCCGTGTAGTACCGAGTGGAGTACAGTGCCTGTACTGCCGTGTAGTACCGAGTGGTGTACTGTGTGCATAGTACCGTGTAGTACCGAGTGGAGTACTGTGTGCATACTGCCGTGTAGTACTGAGTGGAATACAGTGCCTGTACTGCCGTGTAGTACCGAGTGGAGTACTGTGTGTATAGTGCCGTGTAGTACCGAGTGGAGTACAGTGCATGTACTGCCGTGTATTACCGAGTGGAGTACTGTGTGTATAGTGCCGTGTAGTACCGAGTGGAGTACAGTGCCTGTATTGCCGTGTAGTACCCAGTGGTGTACTGTGTGTATAGTGCCGTGTAGTACCGAGTGGAGTTCAGTGTGCATACTGCCGTGTAGTACTGAGTGGAGTACAGTACCTGTACTGCCGTGTAGTACCGAGTGGAGTACTGTGTGTATAGTGCCGTGTAGTACCGAGTGGACTACAGTGCCTATACTGCCGTGTAGTACTGAGTGGAGTACAGTGCCTGTACTGCCGTGTAGTCCCGAGTGGAGTACAGTGCATGTACTGCCGTGTAGTAGTGAGTGGAGTACTGTGCCTGTAATGCCGTGTAGTACTGACTGGAGTACTGTGTGTATAGTGCCGTGTAGTACCGGGTGAAGTACATTGGGTGTACTGCCGTGTAGTACGGAGTGGGGTACATTGCCTGTACTGCCGTGTAGTACTGAGTGGAGTACACTGCCTGTACTGCCGTGGAGTCCCGAGTGGAGTACAGTGCCTGTACTGCCGTGTAGTACTGAGTGGAGTACAGTCTTTATAGTGCCGTGTAGTACCGAGTGGAGTACAGTGCCTGTACTGGCGTGTAGTACTGAGTGGAGTACAGTGCCTGTACTGCCGTGTAGTACTGAGTGGAGTACATTGCCTGTACTGCCGTGTAGTACTGATTGGAGTACAGTGCCTGTACTGCCGTGTAGTACTGAGTGGAGTACAGTGCCTGTACTGCCGTGTAGTACTGAGTGGAGTACAGTGCCTGTACTGCCGTGTAGTACTGAGTGGAGTACAGTGCCTGTACTGCCGTGTAGTCCCGAGTGGAGTACTGTGTGTATAGTGCCGTGTAGTACCGAGTGGAGTACAGTGCCTGTACTGCGGTGTAGTACTGAGTGGAGTACAGGGCCTGTACTGCCATGTAGTACTGAGTGGAGTACAGTGCCTGTACTGCCGTGTAGTCCCGAGTGGAGTACAGTGCCTGTACTGCGGTGTAGTACTGAGTGGAGTACAGTGCCTTTACTGCCGTGTAGTCCCGAATGGAGTACTGTGTGTATAGTGCCGTGTAGTACCGAAAGGAGTACAGTGCCTGTACTGCCGTGTAGTACTGAGTGGAGTACTGTGTGTATAGTGCCGTGTAGTACCGAGTGGAGTACAGTGCCTGTACTGCCGTGTAGTGCTGAGTGGACTACAGTGCCTGTACTGCCGTGTAGTCCCGAATGGGGTACTGTGTGTATAGTGCCGTGTAGTACCGAGTGGAGTACAGTGCCTGTACTGCCGTGTAGTACTGAGTGGAGTACAGTGCCTAAACTGCCGTGTAGTTCGGAGTGGAGTACAGTGCCTGTACTGCCGTGTAGTCCCGAGTGGAGTACTGTGTGTATAGTGCCGTGTACTACCGAGTGGAGTACATTGCCTGTACTGCCGTGTAGTACTAAGTGGAGTACAGTGCCTGTACTGCCGTGTAGTCCCGAGTGGAGTACTGTGTGTATAGTGCAGAGTAGTACTGAGTGGTGTACAGTACCTGTACTGCCGTGTAGTACTGAGTGGAGTACAGTGCCTCTACTGCCGTGTAGTACTGGGTGGAGTACAGTGCCTGTTCTGCCGTATAGTACCGAGTGGGGGACTGTGTGTAAACTGCCGTGTAGTACCGAGTGGAGTACAGTGCCTGTACTGCCGTGTAGTACCGAGTGGAATACTGTGTGTATAGTGCCGTATAGTACCGAGTGGAGTACAGTGCCTGTTCTGTCGTGCAGTACCGAGTGGTGTACTGTGTGCATAGTGCCGTGTAGTACCGAGTGGAGTACTGTGTGTATAGTGCCGTGTAGTACCGAGTGGAGTACAGTGCCTGCACTGCCGTGTAGGACTGAGTAGAGTACAGTGCCTGTACTGCCCTGTAGTACTGAGTGGAGTACTGTGTGTATAGTGCCGTGTAGTACCGAGTGGAGTACAGTGCCTGTACTGCCGTGTAGTACCGAGTGGAGTACTGTGTGTATAGTGCCGTGTAGTACCGAGTGGAGTACAGTGCCTGTACTGCCGTGTAGTACTGAGTGGAGTACATTGCCTGTACTGCCGTGTAGTCCCGAGTGGAGTACAGTGCCTGTACTGCCGTGTAGTTCTGAATGGAGTACAGTGCCTGTACTGCCGTGTAGTAGCGAGTGGAGTACAGTGCTTATACTGCCGTGTAGTACTGAGTGGGGTACAGTGCCTGTACTGCCGTGTAGTGCCGAGTGGAATACTGTGTGTATAGTGCAGTGTAGTACTGAGTGGAGTACAGTGCATGTACTGCCGTGTAGTCCCGAGTGGAGTACTGTGTGTATAGTGCAGTGTAGTGCTGAGTGGAGTACAGTGCCTGTACTGCCGTGTAGTACCGAGTGGAGTACAGTGCCTGTACTGCCGTGTAGTCCCGAGTGGAGTACTGTGTGCATAATGCCGTGTAGTACTGAGTGGAGTACAGTGCCTGTACTGCCGTGTAGTACCGAGTGGAGTATTGTGTGTATAGTGCCGTGTAGTACCGAGTGGATTACAGTGCCTGTACTGCGTGTAGTACCGAGTGGAGTACAGTGTGAATAGTGCCGTGTAGTACCGAGTGGAGTACAGTGTGTATAGTGCCGTGTAGTACTGAGTGGAGTACAGTGCCTGTACTGCAGTGTAGTACCGAGTGGAGTACAGTGTGTATAGTGCCGAGTAGTACCGAGTGGAGTACAGTGCCTGTACTGCCGTGTAGTACTGAGTGGAGTACATTGCCTGTACTGCCGTGTAGTACCGAGTGGGGGAATTAGTGTATACTGCCGTGTAGTACTGAGTATAGTACAGTGCCTGTAGTGCCGTGTAGTACCGAGTGGAGTACTGTGTGCATACTGCCGTGTAGTACTGAGTGGAGTACAGTACCTGTACTGCCGTGTAGTACCGAGTGGGGGACTAAGTGTATACTGCCGTGTAGTACTGAGTGGAGTACAGTGCCTGTACTGTCGTGTAGTACCGAGTGGGGGACTGTGTGTGTACTGCCGTGTAGTACTGAGTGGAGTACAGTGCCTGTACTGCCGTGTAGAACCGACTGGGGGACTGTGTGTATACTGCCGTGTAGTACTGAGTGGAGTACTGTGTGTATTGTGCAGTGTAGTGCTGAGTGGAGTACAGTGCCTGTACTGCCGTGTAGTACCGAGTGGAGTACTGTGAGTATAGTGCAGTGTAGTGCTGAGTGGAGTTCAGTACCTGTACTGCCGTGTAGTATTGAGTATAGTACAGTGCCTCTACTGATGTGTAGTACCGAGTGGGGGACTGTGTGTATACTACCGTGTAGTACTGAGTGGAGTACAGTGCCTGTACTGCCGTGTAGTCCCGAATGGAGTACTGTGTGTATAGTGCAATGTAGTACCGAGTGGAGTACAGTGCCTGTACTGCCGTGTAGTACTGAGTGGAGTACAGTGTGTTTAGTGCCGTGTAGTACCGAGTGGGGGACTGTGTGCATACTGCCGTGTAGTACTGAGTGGAGTACAGTGCCTGTACTGCCATGTAGTCCCGAGTGGTGTACAGTGCCTGTACTGCCATGTAGTCCCGAGTGGAGTACTGTGTGTATACTGCCGTGTAGTACCGAGTGACTACAGTCCCTGTACTGCCGTGTAGTACCGAGTGGAGTACTGTGTGTACAGTGCCGTGTAGTACCGAGTGGAGTACTGTGTGCATACTGCCGTGTAGTACCGAGTGGAGGACTGTGTGTATAGTGCCGTGTAGTACCGAGTGGAGTACAATGCATGTACTGTCGTGTATTACCGAGTGGAGTACTGTGTGTATAGTGCGGTGTAGTACCGAGTGGAGTAGAGTGCATGTACTGCCGTGTAGTACCGAGTTGAGTACTGTGTGTATAGTGCCGTGTAGTACCGAGTGGAGTACAGTGCCTGTATTGCCGTGTAGTACCGAGTGGAGTACTGTGTGTATAGTGCCGTGTAGTACCGAGTGGAGTACTGTGTGCATGCTGCCGTGTAGTACTGAGTGGAGTACAGTACCTGTACTGCCGTGTAGTACCGAGTGGAGTACTGTGTGTATAGTGCCGTGTAATACCGAGTGGAGTACAGGTCCTGTACTGCCGTGTAGTACTGCTTGGAGTACAGTGCCTGTACTGCCGTGTAGTACCGAGTGGAGTACTGTGTGTATAGTGCCGTGTAGTACCGAGTGGAGTACTGTGTGCATACTGCCGTGTAGTACCGAGTGGGGTACAGTGCCTGTACTGCCGTGTAGTACCGAGTGGAGTACAGTGTGTATAGTGCCGTGTAGTACCGAGTGGTGTACAGTGCCTGTACTGCCGTGTAGTACTGAGTGGAGTACAGTGCCTGTACTGCCGTGTAGTACCGAGTGGAGTACAGTGTGTATAGTGCCGTGTAGTACTGAGTGGAGTACAGTGCCTGTACAGCCGTGTAGTACTGAGTGAGGTACAGTGCCTGTACTGCCGTGTAGTACCGAGTGGGTGACTGTGTGTATACTGCCGTGTAGTACTGAGTATATTACAGTGCCTGTACTGCCGTGTAGTACCGAGTGGAGTACTGTGTGCATACTGCCGTGTAGTACTGAGTGAGTACAGTACCTGTACTGCCGTGTAGTACCGAGTGGGGGACTCTATGTATACTGCCGTGTAGTACTGAGTGGAGTACAGTGCCTGTGCTGCCGTGTAGTTCCGAGTGGGGGACTGTGTGTATTCTGCCGTGTACTACTGAGTGGAGTACAGTGCCTGTACTGCCGTGTAGTACAGAGTGGGGGACTGTGTGTATACTGCCGTGTAGTACTGAGTGGAGTACAGTGTGTATAGTGCAGTGTAGTGCTGAGTCGAGTACAGTGCCTGTACTGCCGTGTAGTACCGAGTGGATTACTGTGTGTATAGTGCAGTGTACTGCTGAGTGGAGTACAGTACCTGTACTGCCGTGTAGTACTGAGTATAGTACAGTGCCTGTACTGCCGTGTAGTACCGATTGGAGTACAGTGCCTGTACTGCCGTGTAGTACCGAGTGGAGTACTGTCTGCATACTGCCGTGTAGTACTGAGTGGAGTACAGTACCTGTACTGCCGTGTAGAACCCAGTGGAGTACTGTGTGTATAGTGCCGTGTAGTACCGAGTGGAGTACAGTGCCTGTACTGCCGTGTAGTACTGAGTGGAGTACAGTGCCTGTACTGCCGTGTAGTCCCGAGTGGAGTACAGTGCCTGTACTGCCGTGTAGTAGTTGTTGGAGTACTGTGCCTGTACTGCCGTGTAGTACTGAGTGGATTACTGTGTGTATAGTGCCGTGTAGTACCGAGTGGAGTACAGGGCCTGTACTGCCGTGTAGTACCGAGTGGGCTACTGTATGTATACTGCCGTGTAGTACTGAGTGGAGTACAGTGCCTGTACTGCCGTGTAGTAGTGAGTGGGGTACAGTGCCTGTACTGCCGTGTAGTCCCGAGTGGAGTACAGTGCCTGTACTGCCGTGTAGTAGTGAGTGGAGTACAGTGCCTGTACTGCCGTGTAGTACTGAGTGGGGTACAGTGCCTGTACTGCCGTGTAGTCCCGAGTGGAGTACAGTGCCTGTACTCCCGTGTAGTACTGAGTGGAGTACTGTATGTATAGTGCCGTGTAGTACCGAGTGGAGTACAGTGCCTGTACTGCCGTCTAGTACTGAGTGGAGTACAGTGCCTGTACTGTCGTGTAGTCCCGAGTGGAGTACAATGCCTGTACTGCCGTGTAGTACTGAGTGGAGTACTGTGTGTATAGTGCCGTGTAGTACCGAGTGGAGTACTGTGCCTGTACTGCCGTGTAGTACTGAGTGGAGTACAGTGCCTGTACTGCCGTGTAGTCCCGAGTGGAGTACAGTGCTTGTTCTGCCGTGTAGTAATGATTGGAGTACAGTGCTTGTACTGCCGTGTAGTACCGAGTGGAGTACAGTGCTTGTACTGCCGTGTAGTACTGAGTGAAGTACAATGCCTGTACTGCCGTGTAGTGCCGAGTGGAGTACTGTGCGTATAGTGCAGTGTAGTACTGAGTGGAGTACAGTGCATGTACTGCCGTGTAGTACCGTGTGGAGTACAGTGCCTGTATTGCCGTGTAGTCCCGTGTGGAGTACTGTGTGCATACTGCCGTGTAGTACTGAGTGGAGTACAGTGCCTGTACTGCCGTGTAGTACCGAGTGGAGTACAGTGCCTGTACTGCCGTGTAGTCCCGAGTGGAGTACTGTGTGTATAGTGCAGTGTAGTACTGAGTGGAGTACTGTGTGTGTAGTACCGTGTAGTACTGAGTGGAGTACAGTGCCTGTACTGCCGTGTAGTACCGATTGGAGTACTGTGTGCATGCTGCCGTCTAGTACTGAGTGGAGTACAGTGCCTGTACTGCCGTGTAGTACTGGGTGGAGTACAGTGATTGTACTGCCGTGTAGTACCGAGTGGTGTACTGTGTGTATAGTGCCGTGTGGTACCGAGTGGAGTACCATGCCTGTACTGCCGTGTAGTACCGAGTGGAGTACTGTGTGTATAGTGCCGTGTAGTACCGAGTGGAGTACAGTGCCTGTACTGCGTGTAGTATCGAGTGGAGTACAGTGACTGCACTGCGTGTAGTACCGAGTGGAGTACAGTGTGTATAGTACCGTCTAGTACCGAGTGGAGTACAGTGTGTATAGTGCCGTGCAGTACTGAGTGGAGTACAGTGCCTGTACTGCCGTGTAGTACCGAGTGGAGTACAGTGTGTATAGTGCCGTGTAGTACTTAGTGGAGTACAGTGACTCTAGTGCCGTGTAGTACTGAGTGGGGTACAGTTTTTGTACTACCGTGTAGTACAGAGTGGGGGACTCTGTGTATACTGCCGTGTAGTACTGAGTATAGTACAGTGCCTGTACTGCCGTGTAGTACCCAGTGGATTACAGTGTTCATACTGCCGTGTAGTACTGATTGGAGTACAGTACCTGTACTGCCGTGTAGTACTGAGTGGGGGACTGTGTGTATACTGCTGTGTAATACTGAGTGGAGTACAGTGCTTATACTGCCGTGTAGTACCGAGTGGTGGACTGTGTGTATACTGCCGTGTAGTACTGAGTGGAGTACAGTGCCTGTACTGCCGTGTAGTATCGAGTGGGGGACTGTGTGTATACTGCCGTGTAGTACTGAGTGGAATACTGTGTGTATAGTGCAGTGTAGTGCTGAGTGGAGTACAGTGCCTGTACTGCCGTGTAGTACCGAGTGGAGTACCGTGTGTATAGTGCAGTGTAGTGCTGAGTGGAGTACAGTACCTGTCATGCCGTGTAGTACTGAGTACAGTACAGTGCCAGTACTGCCGTGTAGTACCGAGTGGGGGACTGTGTGTATACTGCCGTGTAGTATTGAGTGGAGTACAATACCTGTACTGCCGAGTAGTCCCGAGTGGAGTACGGTGTGTATAGTGCAGTGTAGTGCTGAGTGGAGTATAGTACCTGTACCGCCGTGTAGTACCGAGTGGGGGACTCTGTGTATACTGCCGTGTAGTACTGAGTGGAGTACAGTCCCTGTACTGCCGTGTATTACCGAGTGGGGGACTGTGTGTATACTGCCGTGTAGTACTGAGTGGAGTAAAGTGCCTGTACTGCCGTGTAGTCTCGAGTGGAGTACTGTGTGCATACTGCCGTGTAGTACTGATTGGAGTACAGTCCCTGTACTGCGGAGTATTCCCGAGTGGAGTACAGTATGTATAGTGCAGTGTACTACTGAGTGGAGTACTGTGTGTATAGTGCAGTGTAGTACTGAGTGGAGTACAGTGCCTGTACTGCCGTGTAGTACCGAGTGGGGGACTGTGTGTATACTGCCGTGTAGTACTGAGTGGTGTACAGTGTGTATAGTGCCGTGTAGTACCGAGTAGGGGACTGTGTGCATAATGCCGTGGAGTACAGAGTGGAGTACAGTGCCTGTACTGCCATGTAGTCCCGATTGGAGTACTGTGTGTATACTGCCGTGTAGTACCGAGTGGAGTACAGTGCCTGTACTGCCGTGTAGTACCGAGTGGTGTACTGTGTGCATAGTACCGTGTAGTACCGAGTGGAGTACTGTGTGCATACTGCCGGGTAGTGCTGAGTGGAATACAGTGCCTGTACTGCCGTGTAGTACCGAGTGGAGTACTGTGTGTATAGTGCCGTGTAGTACCGAGTGGAGTACAGTGCATGTACTGCCGTGTATTACCGAGTGGAGTACTGTGTGTATAGTGCCGTGTAGTACCGAGTGGAGTACAGTGCCTGTATTGCCATGTAGTACCCAGTGGTGTACTGTGTGTATAGTGCCGTGTAGTACCGAGTGGAGTTCTGTGTGCATACTGCCGTGTAGTACTGAGTGGAGTACTGTACCTGTACTGCCGTGTAGTACCGAGTGGAGTACTGTGTGTATAGTGCCGTTTAGTACCGAGAGGAGTACAGTGCCTATACTGCCGTGTAGTACTGAGTGGAGTACAGTGCCTGTACTGCCGTGTAGTCCCGAGTGGAGTACAGTGCATGTACTGCCGTGTAGTAGTGAGTGGAGTACTGTGCCTGTAATGCCGTGTAGTACTGACTGGAGTACTGTGTGTATATTGCCGTGTAGTACCGGGTGAAGTACATTGGGTGTACTGCCGTGTAGTACGGAGTGGGGTACATTGCCTGTACTGCCGTGTAGTACTGAGTGGAGTACACTGCCTGTACTGCCGTGGAGTCCCGAGTGGAGTACAGTGCCTGTACTGCCGTGTAGTACTGAGTGGAGTACAGTGCCTGTACTGCCGTGTAGTACTGAGTGGAGTACATTGCCTGTACTGCCGTGTAGTCCCGAGTGGAGTACTGTGTGTATAGTGCCGTGTAGTACCGAGTGGAGTACAGTGCCTGTACTGCGGTGTAGTACTGAGTGGAGTACAGGGCCTGTACTGCCATGTAGTACTGAGTGGAGTACAGTGCCTGTACTGCCGTGTAGTCCCGAGTGGAGTACAGTGCCTGTACTGCCGTGTAGTACTGAGTGGAGTACAGTGCGTTTACTGCCGTGTAGTCCCGAATGGAGTACTGTGTGTATAGTGCCGTGTAGTACCGAAAGGAGTACAGTGCCTGTACTGCCGTGTAGTACTGAGTGGAGTACTGTGTGTATAGTGCCGTGTAGTACCGAGTGGAGTACAGTGCCTGTACTGCCGTGTACTGCTGAGTGGACTACAGTGCCTGTACTGCCGTGTAGTCCCGAATGGAGTACTGAGTGTATAGTGCCGTGTAGTACCGAGTGGAGTACAGTGCCTGTACTGCCGTGTAGTACTGAGTGGAGTACAGTGCCTAAACTGCCGTGTAGTCCGGAGTGGAGTACAGTGCCTGTACTGCCGTGTAGTCCCGAGTGGAGTACTGTGTGTATAGTGCCGTGTAGTACCGAGTGGAGTACATTGCCTGTACTGCCGTGTAGTACTAAGTGGAGTACAGTGCCTGTACCGCCGTGTAGTCCCGAGTGGAGTACTGTGTGTATAGTGCAGAGTAGTACTGAGTGGTGTACAGTACCTGTACTGCCGTGTAGTACTGAGTGGAGTACAGTGCCTCTACTGCCGTGTAGTACTGGGTGGAGTACAGTGCCTGTTCTGCCGTATAGTACCGAGTGGGGGACTGTGTGTAAACTGCCGTGTAGTACCGAGTGGAGTACAGTGCCTGTACTGCCGTGTAGTACCGAGTGGAATACTGTGTGTATAGTGCCGTGTAGTACCGAGTGGAGTACTGTGTGCATAATGCCGTGTAGTACTGAGTGGAGTACAGTGCCTGTACTGCCGTGTAGTACCGAGTGGAGTACTCTGTGTATAGTGCCGTGTAGTACCGAGTGGAGTACGGTGCATGTACTGCCGTGTAGTACCGAGTGGAGTACTGTGTGTATAGTGCGGTGTAGTACCATGTGGAGTACAGTGCATGTACTGCCGTGTAGTACCGAGTGGAGTACTGTGTGTATAGTGCCGTGTAGTACCGAGTTGAGTACAGTGCCTGTACTGCCGTGTAGTACTGAGTGGAGTACAGTGCCTGTATTGCCGTGTAGCAAAGAGTGGAGTACTGTGTGTACAGTGCCGTGTAGTACCGAGTGGAGTACTGTGTGCATACTGCCGTGTAGTACTGAGTGGAGTACAGTACCTGTACTGCCGTGTAGTACCGAGTGGAGTACTGTGTGTATAGTGCCGTGTAGTACCGAGTGGAGTACAGTGCCTGCACTGCCGTGTAGGACAGAGTAGAGTACAGTGCCTGTACTGCCCTGTAGTACTGAGTGGAGTACTGTGTGTATAGTGCCGTGTAGTACCGAGTGGAGTACAGTGCCTGTACTGCCGTGTAGTACCGAGTGGAGTACAGTGTGTATAGTGCCGTGTAGTACCGAGTGGAGTACAGTGCCTGTACTGCCGTGTAGTACTGAGTGGAGTACAGTGCCTGTACTGCCGTGTAGTCCCGAGTGGAGTACAGTGCCTGTACTGCCGTGTAGTTCTGATTGGAGTACAGTGCCTGTACTGCCGTGTAGTAGCGAGTGGAGTACAGTGCTTATACTGCCGTGTAGTACTGAGTGGGGTACAGTTCCTGTACTTCCGTGTAGTGCCGAGTGGAATACTGTGTGTATAGTGCAGTGTAGTACTGAGTGGAGTACAGCGCATGTACTGCCGTGTAGTCCCGAGTGGAGTACTGTGTGTATAGTGCAGTGTAGTGCTGAGTGGAGTACAGTGCCTGTACTGCCGTGTAGTACCGAGTGGAGTACAGTGCCTGTACTGCCGTGTAGTCCCGAGTGGAGTACTGTGTGCATAATGCCGTGTAGTACTGAGTGGAGTACAGTGCCTGTACTGCCGTGTAGTACTGAGTGGAGTACTGTGTGTATAGTGCCGTGTAGTACCGAGTGGATTACAGTGCCTGTACTGCGTGTAGTACCGAGTGGAGTACAGTGTGAATAGTGTCGTGTGTGTACCGAGTGGAGTACAGTGCCTGTACTGCCGTGTAGTACCGAGTGGAGTACAGTGTGTATAGTGCCGTCTAGTACCGAGTGGAGTACAGTGTGTATAGTGCCGTGTAGTACTGAGTGGAGTACAGTGCATGTACTGCCGTGTAGTACCGAGTGGAGTACAGTGTGTATAGTGCCGAGTAGTACCGAGTGGAGTACAGTGCCTGTACTGCCGTGTAGTACTGAGTGGAGTACATTGCCTGTACTGCCGTGTAGTACAGAGTGGGGGAATGTGTGTATACTGCCGTGTAGTACTGAGTATAGTACAGTGCCTGTACTGCCGTGTAGTACCGAGTGGAGTACTGTGTGCATACTGCCGTGTAGTACTGAGTGGAGTACAGTACCTGTACTGCCGTGTAGTACCGAGTGGGGGACTAAGTGTATACTGCCGTGTAGTACTGAGTGGAGTACAGTGCCTGTGCTGTCGTGTAGTACCGAGTGGGGGACTGTGTGTATACTGCCGTGTAGTACTGAGTGGAGTACAGTGCCTGTACTGCCGTGTAGAACAGAATGGGGGACTGTGTGTATACTGCCGTGTAGTACTGAGTGGAGTACTGTGTGTATAGTGCAGTGTAGTGCTGAGTGGAGTACAGTGCCTGTACTGCCGTGTAGTACTGAGTGGAGTACTGTGTGTATAGTGCAGTGTAGTGCTGAGTATAGTACAGTGCCTGTAGTGCCGTGTAGTACCGAGTGGAGTACTGTGTGCATACTGCCGTGTAGTACTGAGTGGAGTACAGTACCTGTACTGCCGTGTAGTACCGAGTGGGGGACTAAGTGTATACTGCCGTGTAGTACTGAGTTGAGTACAGTGCCTGTACTGTCGTGTAGTACCGAGTGGGGGACTGTGTGTGTACTGCCGTGTAGTACTGAGTGGAGTACAGTGCCTGTACTGCCGTGTAGAACCGACTGGGGGACTGTGTGTATACTGCCGTGTAGTACTGAGTGGAGTACTGTGTGTATTGTGCAGTGTAGTGCTGAGTGGAGTACAGTGCCTGTACTGCCGTGTAGTACCGAGTGGAGTACTGTGAGTATAGTGCAGTGTAGTGCTGAGTGGAGTTCCGTACCTGTACTGCCGTGTAGTATTGAGTATAGTACAGTGCCTCTACTGATGTGTAGTACCGAGTGGGGGACTGTGTGTATACTACCGTGTAGTACTGAGTGGAGTACAGTGCCTGTACTGCCGTGTAGTCCCGAATGGAGTACTGTGTGTATAGTGCAGTGTAGTACCGAGTGGAGTACAGTGCCTGTACTGCCGTGTAGTACTGAGTGGAGTACAGTGTGTTTAGTGCCGTGTAGTACCGAGTGGGGGACTGTGTGCATACTGCCGTGTAGTACTGAGTGGAGTACAGTGCCTGTACTGCCATGTAGTCCCGAGTGGAGTACTGTGTGTATACTGCCGTGTAGTACAGAGTGGACTACAGTCCCTGTACTGCCGTGTAGTACCGAGTGGAGTACTGTGTGTATAGTGCCGTGTAGTACCGAGTGGAGTACTGTGTGCATACTGCCGTGTAGTACTGAGTGGAGTACAGTGCCTGTACTGCCGTGTAGTACCGAGTGGAGGACTGTGTGTATAGTGCCGTGTAGTACCGAGTGGAGTACAATGCATGTACTGTCGTGTATTACCGAGTGGAGTACTGTGTGTATAGTGCGGTGTAGTACCGAGTGGAGTAGAGTGCATGTACTGCCGTGTAGTACCGAGTGGAGTACTGTGTGTATAGTGCCGTGTAGTACCGAGTGGAGTACAGTGCCTGTATTGCCGTGTAGTACCGAGTGGAGTACTGTGTGTATAGTGCCGTGTAGTACCGAGTGGAGTACTGTGTGCATGCTGCCGTGTAGTACTGAGTGGAGTACAGTACCTGTACTGCCGAATAGTACCGAGTGGAGTACTGTGTGTATAGTGCCGTGTAGTACCGAGTGGAGTACAGGTCCTGTACTGCCGTGTAGTACTGCTTGGAGTACAGTGCCTGTACTGCCGTGTAGTACCGAGTGGAGTACTGTGTGTATAGTGCCGTGCAGTACCGAGTGGAGTACTGTGTGCATACTGCCGTGTAGTACCGAGTGGGGTACAGTGCCTGTACTGCCGTGTAGTACCGAGTGGAGTACAGTGCGTATAGTGCCGTCTAGTACCGAGTGGAGTACAGTGTGTATATTGCCGTGTAGTACTGAGTGGAGTACAGTGCCTGTACTGCCGTGTAGTACCGAGTGGAGTACAGTGTGTATAGTGCCGTGTAGTACCGAGTGGTGTACAGTGCCTGTACTGCCGTGTAGTACTGAGTGGAGTACAGTGCCTGTACTGCCGTGTAGTACCGAGTGGAGTACAGTGTGTATAGTGCCGTGTAGTACTGAGTGGAGTACAGTGCCTGTACAGCCGTGTAGCACTGAGTGAGGTACAGTGCCTGTACTGCCGTGTAGTACCGAGTGGGTGACTGTGTGTATACTGCCGTGTAGTACTGAGTATATTACAGTGCCTGTACTGCCGTGTAGTACCGAGTGGAGTACTGTGTGCATACTGCCGTGTAGTACTGAGTGAGTACAGTACCTGTACTGCCGTGTAGTACCGAGTGGGGGACTCTATGTATACTGCCGTGTAGTACTGAGTGGAGTACAGTGCCTGTGCTGCCGTGTAGTACCGAGTGGGGGACTGTGTGTATTCTGCCGTGTACTACTGAGTGGAGTACAGTGCCTGTACTGCCGTGTAGTACAGAGTGGGGGACTGTGTGTATACTGCCGTGTAGTACTGAGTGGAGTACAGTGTGTATAGTGCAGTGTAGTGCTGAGTCGAGTACAGTGCCTGTACTGCCGTGTAGTACCGAGTGGATTACTGTGTGTATAGTGCAGTGTACTGCTGAGTGGAGTACAGTACCTGTACTGCCGTGTAGTACTGAGTATAGTACAGTGCCTGTACTGCCGTGTAGTACCGATTGGAGTACAGTGCCTGTACTGCCGTGTAGTACCGAGTGGAGTACTGTCTGCATACTGCCGTGTAGTACTGAGTGGAGTACAGTACCTGTACTGCCGTGTAGAACCCAGTGGAGTACTGTGTGTATAGTGCCGTGTAGTACCGAGTGGAGTACAGTGCCTGTACTGCCGTGTAGTACTGAGTGGAGTACAGTGCCTGTACTGCCGTGTAGTCCCGAGTGGAGTACAGTGCCTGTACTGCCGTGTAGTAGTGAGTGGAGTACTGTGCCTGTACTGCCGTGTAGTACTGAGTGGAGTACTCTGTGTATAGTGCCGTGTAGTACCGAGTGGAGTACAGGGCCTGTACTGCCGTGTAGTACCGAGTGGGGGACTGTATGTATACTGCCGTGTAGTACTGAGTGGAGTACAGTGCCTGTACTGCCGTGTAGTAGTGAGTGGGGTACAGTGCCTGTACTGCCGTGTAGTCCCGAGTGGAGTACAGTGCCTGTACTGCCGTGTAGTAGTGAGTGGAGTACAGTGCCTGTACTGCCGTGTAGTACTGAGTGGGGTACAGTGCCTGTCCTGCCGTGTAGTCCCGAGTGGAGTACAGTGCCTGTACTCCCGTGTAGTACTGAGTGGAGTACTGTATGTATAGTGCCGTGTAGTACCGAGTGGAGTACAGTGCCTGTACTGCCGTCTAGTACTGAGTGGAGTACAGTGCCTGTACTGCCGTGTAGTCCCGTGTGGAGTACAATGCCTGTACTGCCGTGTAGTACTGAGTGGAGTACTGTGTGTATAGTGCCGTGTAGTACCGAGTGGAGTACTGTGCCTGTACTGCCGTGTAGTACTGAGTGGAGTACAGTGCCTGTACTGCCGTGTAGTCCCGAGTGGAGTACAGTGCTTGTTCTGCCGTGTAGTAATGATTGGAGTACAGTGCTTGTACTGCCGTGTAGTACCGAGTGGAGTACAGTGCTTGTACTGCCGTGTAGTACTGAGTGAAGTACAATGCCTGTACTGCCGTGTAGTGCCGAGTGGAGTACTGTGCGTATAGTGCAGTGTAGTACTGAGTGGAGTACAGTGCATGTACTGCCGTGTAGTACCGTGTGGAGTACAGTGCCTGTATTGCCGTGTAGTCCAGTGTGGAGTACTGTGTGCATACTGCCGTGTAGTACTGAGTGGAGTACAGTGCCTGTACTGCCGTGTAGTACCGAGTGGAGTACAGTGCCTGTACTGCCGTGTAGTCCCGAGTGGAGTACTGTGTGTATAGTGCAGTGTAGTACTGAGTGGAGTACTGTGTGTATAGTACCGTGTAGTACTGAGTGGAGTACAGTGCCTGTACTGCCGTGTAGTACCGATTGGAGTACTGTGTGCATGCTGCCGTCTAGTACTGAGTGGAGTACAGTGCCTGTACTGCCGTGTAGTACTGGGTGGAGTACAGTGATTGTACTGCCGTGTAGTACCGAGTGGTGTACTGTGTGTATAGTGCCGTGTGGTACCGAGTGGAGTACCATGCCTGTACTGCCGTGTAGTACCGAGTGGAGTACTGTGTGTATAGTGCCGTGTAGTACCGAGTGGAGTACAGTGCCTGTACTGCGTGTAGTATCGAGTGGAGTACAGAGACTGCACTGCGTGTAGTACCGAGTGGAGTACAGTGTGTATAGTACCGTCTAGTACCGAGTGGAGTACAGTGTGTATAGTGCCGTGCAGTACTGAGTGGAGTACAGTGCCTGTACTGCCGTGTAGTACCGAGTGGAGTACAGTGTGTATAGTGCCGTGTAGTACTTAGTGGAGTACAGTGACTCTAGTGCCGTGTAGTACTGAGTGGGGTACAGTTTTTGTACTGCCGTGTAGTACAGAGTGGGGGACTCTGTGTATACTGCCGTGTAGTACTGAGTATAGTACAGTGCCTGTACTGCCGTGTAGTACCCAGTGGATTACAGTGTTCATACTGCCGTGTAGTACTGATTGGAGTACAGTACCTGTACTGCCGTGTAGTACTGAGTGGGGGACTGTGTGTATACTGCTGTGTAATACTGAGTGGAGTACAGTGCTTATACTGCCGTGTAGTACCGAGTGGTGGACTGTGTGTATACTGCCGTGTAGTACTGAGTGGAGTGCAGTGCCTGTACTGCCGTGTAGTATCGAGTGGGGGACTGTGTGTATACTGCCGTGTAGTACTGAGTGGAATACTGTGTGTATAGTGCAGTGTAGTGCTGAGTGGAGTACAGTGCCTGTACTGCCGTGTAGTACCGAGTGGAGTACCGTGTGTATAGTGCAGTGTAGTCCTGAGTGGAGTACAGTACCTGTCATGCCGTGTAGTACTGAGTACAGTACAGTGCCAGTACTGCCGTGTAGTACCGAGTGGGGGACTGTGTGTATACTGCCGTGTAGTATTGAGTGGAGTACAGTACCTGTACTGCCGAGTAGTCCCGAGTGGAGTACGGTGTGTATAGTGCAGTGTAGTGCTGAGTGGAGTATAGTACCTGTACCGCCGTGTAGTACCGAGTGGGGGACTGTGTGTATACTGCCGTGTAGTACTGAGTGGAGTACAGTCCCTGTACTGCCGTGTATTACCGAGTGGGGGACTGTGTGTATACTGCCGTGTAGTACTGAGTGGAGTAAAGTGCCTGTACTGCCGTGTAGTCTCGAGTGGAGTACTGTGTGCATACTGCCGTGTAGTACTGATTGGAGTACAGTCCCTGTACTGCGGAGTATTCCCGAGTGGAGTACAGTATGTATAGTGCAGTGTACTACTGAGTGGAGTACTGTGTGTATAGTGCAGTGTAGTACTGAGTGGAGTACAGTGCCTGTACTGCCGTGTAGTACCGAGTGGGGGACTGTGTGTATACTGCCGTGTAGTACTGAGTGGAGTACAGTGTGTATAGTGCCGTGTAGTACCGAGTAGGGGACTGTGTGCATACTGCCGTGGAGTACAGAGTGGAGTACAGTGCCTGTACTGCCATGTAGTCCCGATTGGAGTACTGTGTGTATACTGCCGTGTAGTACCGAGTGGAGTACAGTGCCTGTACTGCCGTGTAGTACCGAGTGGTGTACTGTGTGCATAGTACCGTGTAGTACCGAGTGGAGTACTGTGTGCATACTGCCGGGTAGTACTGAGTGGAATACAGTGCCTGTACTGCCGTGTAGTACCGAGTGGAGTACTGTGTGTATAGTGCCGTGTAGTACCGAGTGGAGTACAGTGCATGTACTGCCGTGTATTACCGAGTGGAGTACTGTGTGTATAGTGCCGTGTAGTACCGAGTGGAGTACAGTGCCTGTATTGCCATGTAGTACCCAGTGGTGTACTGTGTGTATAGTGCCGTGTAGTACCGAGTGGAGTTCTGTGTGCATACTGCCGTGTAGTACTGAGTGGAGTACTGTACCTGTACTGCCGTGTAGTACCGAGTGGAGTACTGTGTGTATAGTGCCGTTTAGTACCGAGAGGAGTACAGTGCCTATACTGCCGTGTAGTACTGAGTGGAGTACAGTGCCTGTACTGCCGTGTAGTCCCGAGTGGAGTACAGTGCATGTACTGCCGTGTAGTAGTGAGTGGAATACTGTGCCTGTAATGCCGTGTAGTACTGACTGGAGTACTGTGTGTATATTGCCGTGTAGTACCGGGTGAAGTACATTGGGTGTACTGCCGTGTAGTACGGAGTGGGGTACAGTGCCTGTACTGCCGTGTAGTACTGAGTGGAGTACACTGCCTGTACTGCCGTGGAGTCCCGAGTGGAGTACAGTGCCTGTACTGCCGTGTAGTACTGAGTGGAGTACAGTGCCTGCACTGCCGTGTAGTACTGAGTGGAGTACAGTGCCTGTACTGCCGTGTAGTACTGAGTGGAGTACATTGCCTGTACTGCCGTGTAGTACTGATTGGAGTACAGTGCCTGTACTGCCGTGTAGTACTGAGTGGAGTACAGTGCCTGTACTGCCGTGTAGTACTGAGTGGAGTACAGTGCCTGTACTGCCGTGTAGTACTGAGTGGAGTACAGTGCCTGTACTGCCGTGTAGTCCCGAGTGGAGTACTGTGTGTATAGTGCCGTGTAGTACCGAGTGGAGTACAGTGCCTGTACTGCGGTGTAGTACTGAGTGGAGTATAGGGCCTGTACTGCCATGTAGTACTGAGTGGAGTACAGTGCCTGTACTGCCGTGTAGTCCCGAGTGGAGTACAGTGCCTGTACTGCCGTGTAGTACTGAGTGGAGTACAGTGCGTTTACTGCCGTGTAGTCCCGAATGGAGTACTGTGTGTATAGTGCCGTGTAGTACCGAAAGGAGTACAGTGCCTGTACTGCCGTGTAGTACTGAGTGGAGTACTGTGTGTATAGTGCCGTGTAGTACCGAGTGGAGTACAGTGCCTGTACTGCCGTGTAGTGCTGAGTGGACTACAGTGCCTGTACTGCCGTGTAGTCCCGAATGGAGTACTGTGTGTATAGTGCCGTGTAGTACCGAGTGGAGTACAGTGCCTGTACTGCCGTGTAGTACTGAGTGGAGTACAGTGCCTAAACTGCCGTGTAGTCCGGAGTGGAGTACAGTGCCTGTACTGCCGTGTAGTCCCGAGTGGAGTACTGTGTGTATAGTGCCGTGTAGTACCGAGTGGAGTACATTGCCTGTACTGCCGTGTAGTACTAAGTGGAGTACAGTGCCTGTACTGCCGTGTAGTCCCGAGTGGAGTACTGTGTGTATAGTGCAGAGTAGTACTGAGTGGTGTACAGTACCTGTACTGCCGTGTAGTACTGAGTGGAGTACAGTGCCTCTACTGCCGTGTAGTACTGGGTGGAGTACAGTGCCTGTTCTGCCGTATAGTACCGAGTGGGGGACTGTGTGTAAACTGCCGTGTAGTACCGAGTGGAGTACAGTGCCTGTACTGCCGTGTAGTACCGAGTGGAATACTGTGTGTATAGTGCCGTGTAGTACCGAGTGGAGTACTGTGTGCATAATGCCGTGTAGTACTGAGTGGAGTACAGTGCCTGTACTGCCGTGTAGTACCGAGTGGAGTACTCTGTGTATAGTGCCGTGTAGTACCGAGTGGAGTACGGTGCATGTACTGCCGTGTAGTACCGAGTGGAGTACTGTGTGTATAGTGCGGTGTAGTACCATGTGGAGTACAGTGCATGTACTGCCGTGTAGTACCGAGAGGAGTACTGTGTGTATAGTGCCGTGTAGTACCGAGTGGAGTACAGTGCCTGTACTGCCGTGTAGTACTGAGTGGAGTACAGTGCCTGTACTGCCGTGTAGTCCCGAGTGGAGTACAGTGCCTGTACTGCCGTGTAGTTCTGATTGGAGTACAGTGCCTGTACTGCCGTGTAGTAGCGAGTGGAGTACAGTGCTTATACTGCCGTGTAGAACTGAGTGGGGTACAGTGCCTGTACTTCCGTGTAGTGCCGAGTGGAATACTGTGTGTATAGTGCAGTGTAGTACTGAGTGGAGTACAGCGCATGTACTGCCGTGTAGTCCCGAGTGGAGTACTGTGTGTATAGTGCAGTGTAGTGCTGAGTGGAGTACAGTGCCTGTACTGCCGTGTAGTACCGAGTGGAGTACAGTGCCTGTACTGCCGTGTAGTCCCGAGTGGAGTACTGTGTGCATAATGCCGTGTAGTACTGAGTGGAGTACAGTGCCTGTACTGCCGTGTAGTACCGAGTGGAGTACTGTGTGTATAGTACCGTGTAGTACCGAGTGGATTACAGTGCCTGTACTGCGTGTAGTACCGAGTGGAGTACAGTGTGAATAGTGTCGTGTGTGTACCGAGTGGAGTACAGTGCCTGTACTGCCGTGTAGTACCGAGTGGAGTACAGTGTGTATAGTGCCGTCTAGTACCGAGTGGAGTACAGTTTGTATAGTGCCGTGTAGTACTGAGTGGAGTACAGTGCCTGTACTGCCGTGTATTACCGAGTGGAGTACAGTGTGTATAGTGCCGAGTAGTACCGAGTGGAGTACAGTGCCTGTACTGCCGTGTAGTTCTGAGTGGAGTACATTGCCTGTACTGCCGTGTAGTACCGAGTGGGGGAATGTGTGTATACTGCCGTGTAGTACTGAGTATAGTACAGTGCCTGTACTGCCGTGTAGTACCGAGTGGAGTACTGTGTGCATACTGCCGTGTAGTACTGAGTGGAGTACAGTACCTGTACTGCCGTATAGTATTGTGTATAGTACAGTGCCTGTACTGCCGTATAGTACCGAGTGGGGGACTAAGTGTATACTGCCGTGTAGTACTGAGTGGAGTACAGTGCCTGTACTGCCGTGTAGAACAGAATTGGGGACTGTGTGTATACTGCCGTGTAGTACTGAGTGGAGTACTGTGTGTATAGTGCAGTGTAGTGCTGAGTGGAGTACAGTGCCTGTACTGCCGTGTAGTACTGAGTGGAGTACTGTGTGTATAGTGCAGTGTAGTGTTGAGTGGAGTACAGTACCTGTACTGCCGTATAGTATTGTGTATAGTACAGTGCCTGTACTGCCGTATAGTACCGAGTGGGGGACTGTGTGTATACTACCGTGTAGTACTGAGTGGAGTACAGTGCCTGTACTGCCGTGTAGTCCCGAATGGAGTACTGTGTGTATAGTGCAGTGTAGTACCGAGTGGAGTACAGTGCCTGTACTAACGTGTAGTACTGAGTGGAGTACAGTGTGTTTAGTGCCGTGTTGTACCGAGTGGGGGACTGTGTGCATACTGCCGTGTAGTACTGAGTGGAGTACAGTGCCTGTACTGCCATGTAGTCCCGAGTGGAGTACTGTGTGTATACTGCCGTGTAGTACCGAGTGGAGTACAGTGCCTGTACTGCCGTGTAGTACCGAGTGGAGTACTGTGTGTATAGTGCCGTGTAGTACCGAGTGGAGTACTGTGTGCATACTGCCGTGTAGTACTGAGTGGAGTACAGTGCCTGTACTGCCGTGTAGTACCGAGTGGAGGACTGTGTGTATAGTGCCGTGTAGTACCGAGTGGAGTACAATGCATGTACTGTCGTGTATTACCGAGTGGAGTACTGTGTGTATAGTGCGGTGTAGTACCGAGTGGAGTAGAGTGCATGTACTGCCGTGTAGTACCGAGTGGAGTACTGTGTGTATAGTGCCGTGTAGTACCGAGTGGAGTAGAGTGCCTGTATTGCCGTGTAGTACCGAGTGGAGTACTGTGTGAATAGTGCCGTGTAGTACCGAGTGGAGTACTGTGTGCATGCTGCCGTGTAGTACTGAGTGGAGTACAGTACCTGTACTGCCGTGTAGTTCCGAGTGGAGTACTGTGTGTATAGTGCCGAGTAGTACCGAGTGGAGTACAGTGCCTGTACTGCCGTGTAGTACTGCTTGGAGTACAGTGGCTGTACTGCCGTGTAGTACCGAGTGGAGTACTGTGTGTATAGTGCCGTGTAGTACCGAGTGGAGTACTGTGTGCATACTGCCGTGTAGTACCGAGGGGGGTACAGTGCCTGTACTGCCGTGTAGTACCGAGTGGAGTACAGTGCGTATAGTGCCGTCTAGTACCGAGTGGAATACAGTGTGTATATTGCCGTGTAGTACTGAGTGGAGTACAGTGCCTGTACTGCCGTGTAGTACCGAGTGGAGTACAGTGTGTATAGTGCCGTGTAGTACCGAGTGGTGTACAGTGCCTGTACTGCCGTGTAGTACTGAGTGGAGTACAGTGCCTGTACTGCCGTGTAGTACCGAGTGGAGTGCAGTGTGTATAGTGCCGTGTAGTACTGAGTGGAGTACAGTGCCTGTACAGCCGTGTAGCACTGAGTGAGGTACAGTGCCTGTACTGCCGTGTAGTACCGAGTGGGTGACTGTGTGTATACTGCCGTGTAGTACTGAGTATAGTACAGTGCCTGTACTGCCGTGTAGTACCGAGTGGAGTACTGTGTGCATACTGCCGTGTAGTACTGAGTGAGTACAGTACCTGTAATGCCGTGTAGTACCGAGTGGGGGACTCTATGTATACTGCCGTGTAGTACTGAGTGGAGTACAGTCCCTGTACTGCGGAGTATTCCCGAGTGGAGTACAGTATGTATAGTGCAGTGTACTACTGAGTGGAGTACTGTGTGTATAGTGCAGTGTAGTACTGAGTGGAGTACAGTGCCTGTACTGCCGTGTAGTACCGAGTGGGGGACTGTGTGTATACTGCCGTGTAGTACTGAGTGGAGTACAGTGTGTATAGTGCCGTGTAGTACCGAGTAGGGGACTGTGTGCATACTGCCGTGGAGTACAGAGTGGAGTACAGTGCCTGTACTGCCATGTAGTCCCGATTGGAGTACTGTGTGTATACTGCCGTGTAGTACCGAGTGGAGTACAGTGCCTGTACTGCCGTGTAGTACCGAGTGGTGTACTGTGTGCATAGTACCGTGTAGTACCGAGTGGAGTACTGTGTGCATACTGCCGGGTAGTACTGAGTGGAATACAGTGCCTGTACTGCCGTGTAGTACCGAGTGGAGTACTGTGTGTATAGTGCCGTGTAGTACCGAGTGGAGTACAGTGCATGTACTGCCGTGTATTACCGAGTGGAGTACTGTGTGTATAGTGCCGTGTAGTACCGAGTGGAGTACAGTGCCTGTATTGCCATGTAGTACCCAGTGGTGTACTGTGTGTATAGTGCCGTGTAGTACCGGGTGGAGTTCTGTGTGCATACTGCCGTGTAGTACTGAGTGGAGTACTGTACCTGTACTGCCGTGTAGTACCGAGTGGAGTACTGTGTGTATAGTGCCGTTTAGTACCGAGAGGAGTACAGTGCCTATACTGCCGTGTAGTACTGAGTGGAGTACAGTGCCTGTACTGCCGTGTAGTCCCGAGTGGAGTACAGTGCATGTACTGCCGTGTAGTAGTGAGTGGAGTACTGTGCCTGTAATGCCGTGTAGTACTGACTGGAGTACTGTGTGTATATTGCCGTGTAGTACCGGGTGAAGTACATTGGGTGTACTGCCGTGTAGTACGGAGTGGGGTACAGTGCCTGTACTGCCGTGTAGTACTGAGTGGAGTACACTGCCTGTACTGCCGTGGAGTCCCGAGTGGAGTACAGTGTCTGTACTGCCGTGTAGTACTGAGTGGAGTACAGTGCCTGTACTGCCGTGTAGTACTGAGTGGAGTACAGTGCCTGTACTGCCGTGTAGTACTGAGTGGAGTACATTGCCTGTACTGCCGTGTAGTACTGATTGGAGTACAGTGCCTGTACTGCCGTGTAGTACTGAGTGGAGTACAGTGCCTGTACTGCCGTGTAGTACTGAGTGGAGTACAGTGCCTGTACTGCCGTGTAGTACTGAGTGGAGTACAGTGCCTGTACTGCCGTGTAGTCCCGAGTGGAGTACTGTGTGTATAGTGCCGTGTAGTACCGAGTGGAGTACAGTGCCTGTACTGCGGTGTAGTACTGAGTGGAGTATAGGGCCTGTACTGCCATGTAGTACTGAGTGGAGTACAGTGCCTGTACTGCCGTGTAGTCCCGAGTGGAGTACAGTGCCTGTACTGCCGTGTAGTACTGAGTGGAGTACAGTGCGTTTACTGCCGTGTAGTCCCGAATGGAGTACTGTGTGTATAGTGCCGTGTAGTACCGAAAGGAGTACAGTGCCTGTACTGCCGTGTAGTACTGAGTGGAGTACTGTGTGTATAGTGCCGTGTAGTACCGAGTGGAGTACAGTGCCTGTACTGCCGTGTAGTGCTGAGTGGACTACAGTGCCTGTACTGCCGTGTAGTCCCGAATGGAGTACTGTGTGTATAGTGCCGTGTAGTACCGAGTGGAGTACAGTGCCTGTACTGCCGTGTAGTACTGAGTGGAGTACAGTGCCTAAACTGCCGTGTAGTCCGGAGTGGAGTACAGTGCCTGTACTGCCGTGTAGTCCCGAGTGGAGTACTGTGTGTATAGTGCCGTGTAGTACCGAGTGGAGTACATTGCCTGTACTGCCGTGTAGTACTAAGTGGAGTACAGTGCCTGTACTGCCGTGTAGTCCCGAGTGGAGTACTGTGTGTATAGTGCAGAGTAGTACTGAGTGGTGTACAGTACCTGTACTGCCGTGTAGTACTGAGTGGAGTACAGTGCCTCTACTGCCGTGTAGTACTGGGTGGAGTACAGTGCCTGTTCTGCCGTATAGTACCGAGTGGGGGACTGTGTGTAAACTGCCGTGTAGTACCGAGTGGAGTACAGTGCCTGTACTGCCGTGTAGTACCGAGTGGAATACTGTGTGTATAGTGCCGTGTAGTACCGAGTGGAGTACTGTGTGCATAATGCCGTGTAGTACTGAGTGGAGTACAGTGCCTGTACTGCCGTGTAGTACCGAGTGGAGTACTCTGTGTATAGTGCCGTGTAGTACCGAGTGGAGTACGGTGCATGTACTGCCGTGTAGTACCGAGTGGAGTACTGTGTGTATAGTGCGGTGTAGTACCATGTGGAGTACAGTGCATGTACTGCCGTGTAGTACCGAGAGGAGTACTGTGTGTATAGTGCCGTGTAGTACCGAGTGGAGTACAGTGCCTGTACTGCCGTGTAGTACTGAGTGGAGTACAGTGCCTGTACTGCCGTGTAGTCCCGAGTGGAGTACAGTGCCTGTACTGCCGTGTAGTTCTGATTGGAGTACAGTGCCTGTACTGCCGTGTAGTAGCGAGTGGAGTACAGTGCTTATACTGCCGTGTAGAACTGAGTGGGGTACAGTGCCTGTACTTCCGTGTAGTGCCGAGTGGAATACTGTGTGTATAGTGCAGTGTAGTACTGAGTGGAGTACAGCGCATGTACTGCCGTGTAGTCCCGAGTGGAGTACTGTGTGTATAGTGCAGTGTAGTGCTGAGTGGAGTACAGTGCCTGTACTGCCGTGTAGTACCGAGTGGAGTACAGTGCCTGTACTGCCGTGTAGTCCCGAGTGGAGTACTGTGTGCATAATGCCGTGTAGTACTGAGTGGAGTACAGTGCCTGTACTGCCGTGTAGTACCGAGTGGAGTACTGTGTGTATAGTACCGTGTAGTACCGAGTGGATTACAGTGCCTGTACTGCGTGTAGTACCGAGTGGAGTACAGTGTGAATAGTGTCGTGTGTGTACCGAGTGGAGTACAGTGCCTGTACTGCCGTGTAGTACCGAGTGGAGTACAGTGTGTATAGTGCCGTCTAGTACCGAGTGGAGTACAGTGTGTATAGTGCCGTGTAGTACTGAGTGGAGTACAGTGCCTGTACTGCCGTGTAGTACCGAGTGGAGTACAGTGTGTATAGTGCCGAGTAGTACCGAGTGGAGTACAGTGCCTGTACTGCCGTGTAGTACTGAGTGGAGTACATTGCCTGTACTGCCGTGTAGTACCGAGTGGGGGAATGTGTGTATACTGCCGTGTAGTACTGAGTATAGTACAGTGCCTGTACTGCCGTGTAGTACCGAGTGGAGTACTGTGTGCATACTGCCGTGTAGTACTGAGTGGAGTACAGTACCTGTACTGCCGTATAGTATTGTGTATAGTACAGTGCCTGTACTGCCGTATAGTACCGAGTGGGGGACTAAGTGTATACTGCCGTGTAGTACTGAGTGGAGTACAGTGCCTGTGCTGTCGTGTAGTACCGAGTGGGGGACTGTGTGTATACTGCCGTGTAGTACTGAGTGGAGTACAGTGCCTGTACTGCCGTGTAGAACAGAATTGGGGACTGTGTGTATACTGCCGTGTAGTACTGAGTGGAGTACTGTGTGTATAGTGCAGTGTAGTGCTGAGTGGAGTACAGTGCCTGTACTGCCGTGTAGTACTGAGTGGAGTACTGTGTGTATAGTGCAGTGTAGTGCTGAGTGGAGTACAGTACCTGTACTGCCGTATAGTATTGTGTATAGTACAGTGCCTGTACTGCCGTATAGTACCGAGTGGGGGACTGTGTGTATACTACCGTGTAGTACTGAGTGGAGTACAGTGCCTGTACTGCCGTGTAGTCCCGAATGGAGTACTGTGTGTATAGTGCAGTGTAGTACCGAGTGGAGTACAGTGCCTGTACTAACGTGTAGTACTGAGTGGAGTACAGTGTGTTTAGTGCCGTGTTGTACCGAGTGGGGGACTGTGTGCATACTGCCGTGTAGTACTGAGTGGCGTACAGTGCCTGTACTGCCATGTAGTCCCGAGTGGAGTACTGTGTGTATACTGCCGTGTAGTACCGAGTGGAGTACAGAGCCTGTACTGCCGTGTAGTACCGAGTGGAGTACTGTGTGTATAGTGCCGTGTAGTACCGAGTGGAGTACTGTGTGCATACTGCCGTGTGGTACTGAGTGGAGTACAGTGCCTGTACTGCCGTGTAGTACCGAGTGGAGGACTGTGTGTATAGTGCCGTGTAGTACCGAGTGGAGTACAATGCATGTACTGTCGTGTATTACCGAGTGGAGTACTGTGTGTATAGTGCGGTGTAGTACCGAGTGGAGTAGAGTGCATGTACTGCCGTGTAGTACCGAGTGGAGTACTGTGTGTATAGTGCCGTGTAGTACCGAGTGGAGTAGAGTGCCTGTATTGCCGTGTAGTACCGAGTGGAGTACTGTGTGAATAGTGCCGTGTAGTACCGAGTGGAGTACTGTGTGCATGCTGCCGTGTAGTACTGAGTGGAGTACAGTACCTGTACTGCCGTGTAGTTCCGAGTGGAGTACTGTGTGTATAGTGCCGAGTAGTACCGAGTGGAGTACAGTGCCTGTACTGCCGTGTAGTACTGCTTGGAGTACAGTGGCTGTACTGCCGTGTAGTACCGAGTGGAGTACTGTGTGTATAGTGCCGTGTAGTACTGAGTGGAGTACTGTGTGCATACTGCCGTGTAGTACCGAGGGGGGTACAGTGCCTGTACTGCCGTGTAGTACCGAGTGGAGTACAGTGCGTATAGTGCCGTCTAGTACCGAGTGGAATACAGTGTGTATATTGCCGTGTAGTACTGAGTGGAGTGCAGTGCCTGTACTGCCGTGTAGTACCGAGTGGAGTACAGTGCGTATAGTGCCGTCTAGTACCGAGTGGAGTACAGTGTGTATATTGCCGTGTAGTACTGAGTGGAGTACAGTGCCTGTACTGCCGTGTAGTACCGAGTGGAGTACAGTGTGTATAGTGCCGTGTAGTACCGAGTGGTGTACAGTGCCTGTACTGCCGTGTAGTACTGAGTGGAGTACAGTGCCTGTACTGCCGTGTAGTACCGAGTGGAGTACAGTGTGTATAGTGCCGTGTAGTTCTGAGTGGAGTACAGTGCCTGTACAGCCGTGTAGCACTGAGTGAGGTACAGTGCCTGTACTGCCGTGTAGTACCGAGTGGGTGACTGTGTGTATACTGCCGTGTAGTACTGAGTATAGTACAGTGCCTGTACTGCCGTGTAGTACCGAGTGGAGTACTGTGTGCATACTGCCGTGTAGTACTGAGTGAGTACAGTACCTGTAATGCCGTGTAGTACCGAGTGGGGGACTCTATGTATACTGCCGTGTAGTACTGAGTGGAGTACAGTGCCTGTGCTGCCGTGTAGTACCGAGTGGGGGACTGTGTGTATTCTGCCGTGTACTACTGAGTGGAGTACAGTGCCTGTACTGCCGTGTAGTACAGAGTGGGGGACTGTGTGTATACTGCCGTGTAGTACTGAGTGGAGTACAGTGTGTATAGTGCAGTGTAGTGCTGAGTCGAGTACAGTGCCTGTATTGCCGTGTAGTACCGAGTGGATTACTATGTGTATAGTGCAGTGTAGTGCTGAGTGGAGTACAGTACCTGTACTGCCGTGTAGTACTGAGTATAGTACAGTGCCTGTACTGCCGTGTAGTACCGAGTGGAGTGCTGTGTGCATACTGCCGTGTAGTACTGATTGGAGTACAGTCCCTGTACTGGCGAGTAGTCCCGAGTGGAGTAAAATGTGCATAGTGCAGTGTAGTACTGAGTGGAGCACTGTGTCTATAGTGCAGTGTAGTACTGAGTGGAGTACAGTGCCTGTACTGCCATGTAGTACCGAGTGGGTGTTTGTGTGCATACTGCCGTGTAGTACTGAGTGGAGTACAGTGTGTATAGTGCAGTGTAGTACTGAGTGGAGTACAGTGCCTGTACTGCCGTGTAGTACTGAGTGGGGGACTGTGTGTATACTGCTGTGTAATACTGAGTGGAGTACAGTGCTTATACTGCCGTGTAGTACCGATTGGAGTACTGTGTGCATGCTGCCGTCTAGTACTGAGTGGAGTACAGTGCCTGTACTGCCGTGTAGTACTGGGTGGAGTACAGTGATTGTACTGCCGTGTAGTACCGAGTGGTGTACTGTGTGTATAGTGCCGTGTGGTACCGAGTGGAGTACCATGCCTGTACTGCCGTGTAGTACCGAGTGGAGTACTGTGTGTATAGTGCCGTGTAGTACCGAGTGGAGTACAGTGCCTGTACTGCGTGTAGTATCGAGTGGAGTACAGTGACTGCACTGCGTGTAGTACCGAGTGGAGTACAGTGTGTATAGTACCGTCTAGTACCGAGTGGAGTACAGTGTGTATAGTGCCGTGCAGTACTGAGTGGAGTACAGTGCCTGTACTGCCGTGTAGTACCGAGTGGAGTACAGTGTGTATAGTGCCGTGTAGTACTTAGTGGAGTACAGTGACTCTAGTGCCGTGTAGTACTGAGTGGGGTACAGTTTTTGTACTGCCGTGTAGTACAGAGTGGGGGACTCTGTGTATACTGCCGTGTAGTACTGAGTATAGTACAGTGCCTGTACTGCCGTGTAGTACCCAGTGGATTACAGTGTTCATACTGCCGTGTAGTACTGATTGGAGTACAGTACCTGTACTGCCGTGTAGTACTGAGTGGGGGACTGTGTGTATACTGCTGTGTAATACTGAGTGGAGTACAGTGCTTATACTGCCGTGTAGTACCGAGTGGTGGACTTTGTGTATACTGCCGTGTAGTACTGAGTGGAGTACAGTGCCTGTACTGCCGTGTAGTATCGAGTGGGGGACTGTGTGTATACTGCCGTGTAGTACTGAGTGGAATACTGTGTGTATAGTGCAGTGTAGTGCTGAGTGGAGTACAGTGCCTGTACTGCCGTGTAGTACCGAGTGGAGTACCGTGTGTATAGTGCAGTGTAGTCCTGAGTGGAGTACAGTACCTGTCATGCCGTGTAGTACTGAGTACAGTACAGTGCCAGTACTGCCGTGTAGTACCGAGTGGGGGACTGTGTGTATACTGCCGTGTAGTATTGAGTGGAGTACAGTACCTGTACTGCCGAGTAGTCCCGAGTGGAGTACGGTGTGTATAGTGCAGTGTAGTGCTGAGTGGAGTATAGTACCTGTACCGCCGTGTAGTACCGAGTGGGGGACTGTGTGTATACTGCCGTGTAGTACTGAGTGGAGTACAGTCCCTGTCCTGCCGTGTATTACCGAGTGGGGGACTGTGTGTATACTGCCGTGTAGTACTGAGTGGAGTAAAGTGCCTGTACTGCCGTGTAGTCTCGAGTGGAGTACTGTGTGCATACTGCCGTGTAGTACTGATTGGAGTACAGTCCCTGTACTGCGGAGTATTCCCGAGTGGAGTACAGTATGTATAGTGCAGTGTACTACTGAGTGGAGTACTGTGTGTATAGTGCAGTGTAGTACTGAGTGGAGTACAGTGCCTGTACTGCCGTGTAGTACCGAGTGGGGGACTGTGTGTATACCGCCGTGTAGTACTGAGTGGAGTACAGTGTGTATAGTGCCGTGTAGTACCGAGTAGGGGACTGTGTGCATACTGCCGTGGAGTACAGAGTGGAGTACAGTGCCTGTACTGCCATGTAGTCCCGATTGGAGTACTGTGTGTATACTGCCGTGTAGTACCGAGTGCAGTACAGTGCCTGTACTGCCGTGTAGTACCGAGTGGTGTACTGTGTGCATAGTACCGTGTAGTACCGAGTGGAGTACTGTGTGCATACTGCCGGGTAGTACTGAGTGGAATACAGTGCCTGTACTGCCGTGTAGTACCGAGTGGAGTACTGTGTGTATAGTGCCGTGTAGTACCGAGTGGAGTACAGTGCATGTACTGCCGTGTATTACCGAGTGGAGTACTGTGTGTATAGTGCCGTGTAGTACCGAGTGGAGTACAGTGCCTGTATTGCCATGTAGTACCCAGTGGTGTACTGTGTGTATAGTGCCGTGTAGTACCGAGTGGAGTTCTGTGTGCATACTGCCGTGTAGTACTGAGTGGAGTACTGTACCTGTACTGCCGTGTAGTACCGAGTGGAGTACTGTGTGTATAGTGCCGTTTAGTACCGAGAGGAGTACAGTGCCTATACTGCCGTGTAGTACTGAGTGGAGTACAGTGCCTGTACTGCCGTGTAGTCCCGAGTGGAGTACAGTGCATGTACTGCCGTGTAGTAGTGAGTGGAGTACTGTGCCTGTAATGCCGTGTAGTACTGACTGGAGTACTGTGTGTATATTGCCGTGTAGTACCGGGTGAAGTACATTGGGTGTACTGCCGTGTAGTACGGAGTGGGGTACAGTGCCTGTACTGCCGTGTAGTACTGAGTGGAGTACACTGCCTGTACTGCCGTGGAGTCCCGAGTGGAGTACAGTGCCTGTACTGCCGTGTAGTACTGAGTGGAGTACAGTGCCTGTACTGCCGTGTAGTACTGAGTGGAGTACAGTGCCTGTACTGCCGTGTAGTACTGAGTGGAGTACATTGCCTGTACTGCCGTGTAGTACTGATTGGAGTACAGTGCCTGTACTGCCGTGTAGTACTGAGTGGAGTACAGTGCCTGTACTGCCGTGTAGTACTGAGTGGAGTACAGTGCCTGTACTGCCGTGTAGTACTGAGTGGAGTACAGTGCCTGTACTGCCGTGTAGTCCCGAGTGGAGTACTGTGTGTATAGTGCCGTGTAGTACCGAGTGGAGTACAGTGCCTGTACTGCGGTGTAGTACTGAGTGGAGTATAGGGCCTGTACTGCCATGTAGTACTGAGTGGAGTACAGTGCCTGTACTGCCGTGTAGTCCCGAGTGGAGTACAGTGCCTGTACTGCCGTGTAGTACTGAGTGGAGTACAGTGCGTTTACTGCCGTGTAGTCCCGAATGGAGTACTGTGTGTATAGTGCCGTGTAGTACCGAAAGGAGTACAGTGCCTGTACTGCCGTGTAGTACTGAGTGGAGTACTGTGTGTATAGTGCCGTGTAGTACCGAGTGGAGTACAGTGCCTGTACTGCCGTGTAGTGCTGAGTGGACTACAGTGCCTGTACTGCCGTGTAGTCCCGAATGGAGTACTGTGTGTATAGTGCCGTGTAGTACCGAGTGGAGTACCGTGCCTGTACTGCCGTGTAGTACTGAGTGGAGTACAGTGCCTAAACTGCCGTGTAGTCCGGAGTGGAGTACAGTGCCTGTACTGCCGTGTAGTCCCGAGTGGAGTACTGTGTGTATAGTGCCGTGTAGTACCGAGTGGAGTACATTGCCTGTACTGCCGTGTAGTACTAAGTGGAGTACAGTGCCTGTACTGCCGTGTAGTCCCGAGTGGAGTACTGTGTGTATAGTGCAGAGTAGTACTGAGTGGTGTACAGTACCTGTACTGCCGTGTAGTACTGAGTGGAGTACAGTGCCTCTACTGCCGTGTAGTACTGGGTGGAGTACAGTGCCTGTTCTGCCGTATAGTACCGAGTGGGGGACTGTGTGTAAACTGCCGTGTAGTACCGAGTGGAGTACAGTGCCTGTACTGCCGTGTAGTACCGAGTGGAATACTGTGTGTATAGTGCCGTGTAGTACCGAGTGGAGTACTGTGTGCATAATGCCGTGTAGTACTGAGTGGAGTACAGTGCCTGTACTGCCGTGTAGTACCGAGTGGAGTACTCTGTGTATAGTGCCGTGTAGTACCGAGTGGAGTACGGTGCATGTACTGCCGTGTAGTACCGAGTGGAGTACTGTGTGTATAGTGCGGTGTAGTACCATGTGGAGTACAGTGCATGTACTGCCGTGTAGTACCGAGTGGAGTACTGTGTGTATAGTGCCGTGTAGTACCGAGTGGAGTACAGTGCCTGTACTGCCGTGTAGTACTGAGTGGAGTACAGTGCCTGTACTGCCGTGTAGTCCCGAGTGGAGTACAGTGCCTGTACTGCCGTGTAGTTCTGATTGGAGTACAGTGCCTGTACTGCCGTGTAGTAGCGAGTGGAGTACAGTGCTTATACTGCCGTGTAGAACTGAGTGGGGTACAGTGCCTGTACTTCCGTGTAGTGCCGAGTGGAATACGGTGTGTATAGTGCAGTGTAGTACTGAGTGGAGTACAGCGCATGTACTGCCGTGTAGTCCCGAGTGGAGTACTGTGTGTATAGTGCAGTGTAGTGCTGAGTGGAGTACAGTGCCTGTACTGCCGTGTAGTACCGAGTGGAGTACAGTGCCTGTACTGCCGTGTAGTCCCGAGTGGAGTACTGTGTGCATAATGCCGTGTAGTACTGAGTGGAGTACAGTGTGAATAGTGTCGTGTGTGTACCGAGTGGAGTACAGTGCCTGTACTGCCGTGTAGTACCGAGTGGAGTACAGTGTGTATAGTGCCGTCTAGTACCGAGTGGAGTACAGTGTGTATAGTGCCGTGTAGTACTGAGTGGAGTACAGTGCCTGTACTGCCGTGTAGTACCGAGTGGAGTACAGTGTGTATAGTGCCGAGTAGTACCGAGTGGAGTACAGTGCCTGTACTGCCGTGTAGTACTGAGTGGAGTACATTGCCTGTACTGCCGTGTAGTACCGAGTGGGGGAATGTGTGTATACTGCCGTGTAGTACTGAGTATAGTACAGTGCCTGTACTGCCGTGTAGTACCGAGTGGAGTACTGTGTGCATACTGCCGTGTAGTACTGAGTGGAGTACAGTACCTGTACTGCCGTGTAGTACCGAGTGGGGGACTAAGTGTATACTGCCGTGTAGTACTGAGTGGAGTACAGTGCCTGTGCTGTCGTGTAGTACCGAGTGGGGGACTGCGTGTATACTGCCGTGTAGTACTGAGTGGAGTACAGTGCCTGTACTGCCGTGTAGAACAGAATGGGGGACTGTGTGTATACTGCCGTGTAGTACTGAGTGGAGTACTGTGTGTATAGTGCAGTGTAGTGCTGAGTGGAGTACAGTGCCTGTACTGCCGTGTAGTACTGAGTGGAGTACTGTGTGTATAGTGCAGTGTAGTGCTGAGTGGAGTACAGTACCTGTACTGCCGTATAGTATTGTGTATAGTACAGTGCCTGTACTGCCGTATAGTACCGAGTGGGGGACTGTGTGTATACTACCGTGTAGTACTGAGTGGAATACAGTGCCTGTACTGCCGTGTAGTCCCGAATGGAGTACTGTGTGTATAGTGCAGTGTAGTACCGAGTGGAGTACAGTGCCTGTACTAACGTGTAGTACTGAGTGGAGTACAGTGTGTTTAGTGCCGTGTTGTACCGAGTGGGGGACTGTGTGCATACTGCCGTGTAGTACTGAGTGGAGTACAGTGCCTGTACTGCCATGTAGTCCCGAGTGGAGTACTGTGTGTATACTGCCGTGTAGTACCGAGTGGAGTACAGTGCCTGTACTGCCGTGTAGTACCGAGTGGAGTACTGTGTGTATAGTGCCGTGTAGTACCGAGTGGAGTACTGTGTGCATACTGCCGTGTAGTACTGAGTGGAGTACAGTGCCTGTACTGCCGTGTAGTACCGAGTGGAGGACTGTGTGTATAGTGCCGTGTAGTACCGAGTGGAGTACAATGCATGTACTGTCGTGTATTACCGAGTGGAGTACTGTGTGTATAGTGCGGTGTAGTACCGAGTGGAGTAGAGTGCATGTACTGCCGTGTAGTACCGAGTGGAGTACTGTGTGTATAGTGCCGTGTAGTACCGAGTGGAGTAGAGTGCCTGTATTGCCGTGTAGTACCGAGTGGAGTACTGTGTGAATAGTGCCGTGTAGTACCGAGTGGAGTACTGTGTGCATGCTGCCGCGTAGTACTGAGTGGAGTACAGTACCTGTACTGCCGTGTAGTTCCGAGTGGAGTACTGTGTGTATAGTGCCGAGTAGTACCGAGTGGAGTACAGTGCCTGTACTGCCGTGTAGTACTGCTTGGAGTACAGTGGCTGTACTGCCGTGTAGTACCGAGTGGAGTACTGTGTGTATAGTGCCGTGTAGTACCGAGTGGAGTACTGTGTGCATACTGCCGTGTAGTACCGAGGGGGGTACAGTGCCTGTACTGCCGTGTAGTACCGAGTGGAGTACAGTGCGTATAGTGCCGTCTAGTACCGAGTGGAATACAGTGTGTATATTGCCGTGTAGTACTGAGTGGAGTGCAGTGCCTGTACTGCCGTGTAGTACCGAGTGGAGTACAGTGCGTATAGTGCCGTCTAGTACCGAGTGGAGTACAGTGTGTATCTTGCCGTGTAGTACTGAGTGGAGTACAGTGCCTGTACTGCCGTGTAGTACCGAGTGGAGTACAGTGTGTATAGTGCCGTGTAGTACCGAGTGGTGTACAGTGCCTGTACTGCCGTGTAGTACTGAGTGGAGTACAGTGCCTGTACTGCCGTGTAGTACCGAGTGGAGTACAGTGTGTATAGTGCCGTGTAGTACTGAGTGGAGTACAGTGCCTGTACAGCCGTGTAGCACTGAGTGAGGTACAGTGCCTGTACTGCCGTGTAGTACCGAGTGGGTGACTGTGTGTATACTGCCGTGTAGTACTGAGTATAGTACAGTGCATGTACTGCCGTGTAGTACCGAGTGGAGTACTGTGTGCATACTGCCGTGTAGTACTGAGTGAGTACAGTACCTGTAATGCCGTGTAGTACCGAGTGGGGGACTCTATGTATACTGCCGTGTAGTACTGAGTGGAGTACAGTGCCTGTGCTGCCGTGTAGTACCGAGTGGGGGACTGTGTGTATTCTGCCGTGTACTACTGAGTGGAGTACAGTGCCTGTACTGCCGTGTAGTACAGAGTGGGGGACTGTGTGTATACTGCCGTGTAGTACTGAGTGGAGTACAGTGTGTATAGTGCAGTGTAGTGCTGAGTCGAGTGCAGTGCCTGTACTGCCGTGTAGTACCGAGTGGATTACTATGTGTATAGTGCAGTGTAGTGCTGAGTGGAGTACAGTACCTGTACTGCCGTGTAGTACTGAGTATAGTACAGTGCCTGTACTGCCGTGTAGTACCGAGTGGAGTGCTGTGTGCATACTGCCGTGTAGTACTGATTGGAGTACAGTCCCTGTACTGCCGAGTAGTCCCGAGTGGAGTAAAATGTGCATAGTGCAGTGTAGTACTGAGTGGAGCACTGTGTCTATAGTGCAGTGTAGTACTGAGTGGAGTACAGTGCCTGTACTGCCATGTAGTACCGAGTGGGTGTATGTGTGCATACTGCCGTGTAGTACTGAGTGGAGTACAGTGTGTATAGTGCAGTGTAGTACTGAGTGGAGTACAGTGCCTGTACTGCCGTGTAGTACCGAGTGGGGGTTTGTGGGCATACTGCCGTGTAGTACTGAGTGGAGTACTGTGTGTATACTGCTGTGTAGTACAGAGTGGAGTACAGTGTGTATAGTGCCGTGTAGTACCGAGTGGGGGATTGTGTGCATACTGCCGTGTAGTACTGAGTGGAGTACAGTGCCTGTACTGCCATGTTGTCCCGATTGGAGTACTGTGTGTATACTGCCGTGTAGTACCGAGTGGAGTACAGTGCCTGTACTGCCATGTAGTACCGAGTGGAGTACTGTGTGCATACTGCCGTGTAGTACTGAGTGGAGTACAGTGCCTGTACTGCCGTGTAGTACCGAGTGGAGTACTGTTTGTATAGTGCCCTGTAGTACCGAGTGGAGTACAGTGCATGTACTGCCGTGTATTACCGAGTGGAGTACTGTGTGTATAGTGCGGTGTAATACCGAGTGGAGTACAGTGCATGTACTGCCATGTAGTACCGAGTGGAGTACTGAGTGTATAGTGCCGTGTAGTACCGAGTGGAGTACAGTGCCTGTATTGCCGTGTAGTACCCAGTGGTGTACTGTGTGTATAGTGCCGTGTAGTACCGAGTGGAGTACTGTGTGCGTACTGCCGTGTAGTACTGAGTGGAGTACAGTACCTGTACTGCCGTGTAGTACCGAGTGGAGTACTGTGTGTATAGTGCCGTGTAGTACCGAGTGGAGTACAGTGCCTGTACTGCCGTGAGGTACTGAGTGGAGTACAGTGCCTGTACTGCCGTGTAGTCCCGAGTGGAGTACAGTGCATGTACTGCCGTATAGTAGTGAGTGGAGTACTGTGCCTGTAATGCCGTGTAGTACTGAGTGGATTACTGTGCGTATAGTGCCATGTAGTACCGGGTGGAGTACATTGGGTGTACTGCCGTGTAGTACTGAGTGGGGTACAGTGCCTGTACTGCCGTGTAGTACTGAGTGGAGTACACTGCCGGTACTGCCGTGGAGTCCCGAGTGGAGTACAGTGCTGTACTGCCGTGTAGTACTGAGTGGAGTACTGTCTGTATAGTGCCGTGTAGTACCGAGTGGAGTACAGTGCCTGTACTGGCGTGTAGTACTGAGTGGAGTACAGTGCCTGTACTGCCGTGTAGTACTGAGTGGAGTACTGTGCCTGTACTGCCGTGTAGTACTGATTGGAGTACAGTGCCTGTACTGCCGTGTAGTACTGAGTGGAGTACACTGCCTGTACTGCCGTGTAGTACTGAGTGGAGTACAGTGCCTGTACTGCCGTGTAGTACTGAGTGGAGTACAGTGCCTGTACTGCCGTGTAGTCCCGAGTGGAGTACTGTGTGTATAGTGCCGTGTAGTACCGAGTGGAGTACAGTGCCTGTACTGCGGTGTAGTACTGAGTGGAGTACAGTGCCTGTACTGCCGTGTAGTACTGAGTGGAGTACAGTGCCTGTACTGCCGTGTAGTACTGAGTGGAGTACAGTGCCTGTACTGCAGTGTAGTCCCGAATGGAGTACTGTGTGTATAGTGCCGTGTAGTACCGAAAGGAGTACAGTGCCTGTACTGCCGTGTAGTACTGAGTGGAGTACTGTGTGTATAGTGCCGTGTAGTACCGAGTGGAGTACAGTGCCTGTACTGCCGTGTAGTACTGAGTGGAGTACAGTGCCTGTACTGCCGTGTAGTACTGAGTGGAGTACTTTTTGTATAGTGCCGTGAAGTACCGAGTGGAGTACAGTGCCTGTACTGCCGTGTAGTCCCGAGTGGAGTACAGTGCATGTACTGCCGTGTAGTTCCGAGTGGAGTACTGTGTGCATACTGCCGTGGAGTACCGAGTGGAGTACATTGCCTGTACTGCCGTGTAGTACCGATTGGAGTACAGTGCCTGTACTGCCGTGTAGTACCGAGTGGAGTACTCTGTACATACTGCCGTGTAGTACTGAGTGGAGTACAGTACCTGTACTGCCGTGTAGTACCCAGTGGAGTACTGTGTGTATAGTGCCGTGTAGTACCGAGTGGAGTACAGTGCCTGTACTGCCGTGTAGTACTGAGTGGAGTACAGTGCCCGTACTGCCGTGTAGTCCCGAGTGGAGTACAGTGCCTGTACTGCCGTGTAGTAGTGAGTGGAGTACTGTGCCTGTACTGCCGTGTAGTACTGAGTGGAGTACTGTGTGTATAGTGCCGTGTAGTACCGAGTGGAGTACAGTGCCTGTACTGCCGTGTAGTACCGAGTGGGGGACTGTGTGTATACTGCCGTGTAGTGCTAAGTGGAGTACAGTGCCTGTACTGCCGTGTAGTAGTGAGTGGGGTACAGTGCCTGTACTGCCGTGTAGTCCCGAGTGGAGTACAGTGCCTGTACTGCCGTGTAGTAGTGAGTGGAGTACAGTGCCTGTACTGCCGTGTAGTACTGAGTGTGGTACAGTGCCTGTACTGCCGTGTAGTCCCGAGTGGAGTACAGTGCCTGTACTGCCGTGTAGTACTGAGTGGAGTACTGTATGTATAGTGCCGTGTAGTACCGAGTGGAGTACATTGCTTGTACTGCCGTCTAGTACTGAGTGGAGTACAGTGCCTGTACTGCCGTGTAGTCCCGAGTGGAGTACAATGCCTGTACTGCCGTGTAGTACTGAGTGGAGTACTGTGTGTATAGTGCCGTGTAGTACCGAGTGGCGTACTGTGCCTGTACTGCCGTGTAGTACTGAGTGGAGTACAGTGCCTGTACTGCCGTGAAGTCCCGAGTGCAGTACAGTGCTTGTTCTGCCGTGTAGTACTGATTGGAGTACATTTCCTGTACTGCCGTGTAGTACCGAGTGGAGTACAGTGCTTGTACTGCCGTGTAGTACTGAGTGAAGTACAATGCCTGTACTGCCATGTAGTGCCGAGTGGAGTACTGTGTGTATAGTTCAGTGTAGTACTGAGTGGAGTACAGTGCATGTACTGCCGTGTAGTAGCGTGTGGATTACAGTGCCTGTACTGCCGTGTAGTCCCGTGTGGAGTACTGTGTGCATACTGCCGTGTAGTACTGAGTGGAGTACAGTGCCTGTACTGCCGTGTAGTACCGAGTGGAGTACAGTGCCTGTACTGCCGTGTAGTCCCGAGTGGAGTACTGTGTGTATAGTGCAGTGTACTACTGAGTGGAGTACTGTGTGTATAGTGCAGTGTAGTACTGAGTGGAGTACAGTGCCTGTACTGCCGTGTAGTACCGAGTGGGGGACTGTGTGCATAGTACCGTGTAGTACCGAGTGGAGTACTGTGTGCATACTGCCGTGTAGTACTGAGTGGAATACAGTGCCTGTACTGCCGTGTAGTACCGAGTGGAGTACTGTGTGTATAGTGCCGTGTAGTACCGAGTGGAGTACAGTGCATGTACTGCCGTGTATTACCGAGTGGAGTACTGTGTGTATAGTGCCGTGTAGTACCGAGTGGAGTACAGTGCCTGTATTGCCGTGTAGTACCCAGTGGTGTACTGTGTGTATAGTGCCGTGTAGTACCGAGTGGAGTTCTGTGTGCATACTGCCGTGTAGTACTGAGTGGAGTACAGTACCTGTACTGCCGTGTAGTACCGAGTGGGGGACTGTGTGTATACTGCCGTGTAGTACTGAGTGGAGTACAGTGCCTGTACTGCCGTGTAGTCTCGAGAGGAGTACTGTGTGCATACTGCCGTGTAGTACTGATTGGAGTACAGTCCCTGTACTGCGGAGTATTCCCGAGTGGAGTACAGTATGTATAGTGCAGTGTACTACTGAGTGGAGTACTGTGTGTATAGTGCAGTGTAGTACTGAGTGGAGTACAGTGCCTGTACTGCCGTGTAGTACTGACTGGAGTACTGTGTGTATAGTGCCGTGTAGTACCGGGTGAAGTACATTGGGTGTACTGCCGTGTAGTACGGAGTGGGGTACAGTGCCTGTACTGCCGTGTAGTACTGAGTGGAGTACACTGCCTGTACTGCCGTGGAGTCCCGAGTGGAGTACAGTGCCTGTACTGCCGTGTAGTACTGAGTGGAGTACTGTCTGTATAGTGCCGTGTAGTACCGAGTGGAGTACAGCGCCTGTACTGGCGTGTAGTACTGAGTTGAGTACAGTGCCTGTACTGCCGTGTAGTACTGAGTGGAGTACATTGCCTGTACTGCCGTGTAGTACTGATTGGAGTACAGTGCCTGTACTGCCGTGTAGTACTGAGCGGAGTACAGTGCCTGTACTGCCGTGTAGTACTGAGTGGAGTACAGTGCCTGTACTGCCGTGTAGTGCTGAGTGGACTACAGTGCCTGTACTGCCGTGTAGTCCCGAATGGAGTACTGTGTGTATAGTGCCGTGTAGTACCGAGTGGAGTACAGTGCCTGTACTGCCGTGTAGTACTGAGTGGAGTACAGTGCCTAAACTGCCGTGTAGTCCGGAGTGGAGTACAGTGCCTGTACTGCCGTGTAGTCCCGAGTGGAGTACTGTGTGTATAGTGCCGTGTAGTACCGAGTGGAGTACATTGCCTGTACTGCCGTGTAGTACTAAGTGGAGTACAGTGCCTGTACTGCCGTGTAGTCCCGAGTGGAGTACTGTGTGTATAGTGCAGAGTAGTACTGAGTGGTGTACAGTACCTGTACTGCCGTGTAGTACTGAGTGGAGTACAGTGATTCTACTGCCGTGTAGTACTGGGTGGAGTACAGTGCCTGTTCTGCCGTATAGTACCGAGTGTGGGACTGTGTGTAAACTGCCGTGTAGTACTGAGTGGAGTACAGTGCCTGTACTGCCGTGTAGTACCGAGTGGAATACTGTGTGTATAGTGCCGTGTAGTACCGAGTGGAGTACTGTGTGCATAATGCCGTGTAGTACTGAGTGGAGTACAGTGCCTGTACTGCCGTGTAGTACAGAGGAGTACTCTGTGTATAGTGCCGTGTAGTACCGAGTGGAGTACGGTGCATGTACTGCCGTGTAGTACCGAGTGGAGTACTGTGTGTATAGTGCGGTGTAGTACCATGTGGAGTACAGTGCATGTACTGCCGTGTAGTACCGAGTGGAGTACTGTGTGTATAGTGCCGTGTAGTACCGAGTGGAGTACAGTGCCTGTACTGCCGTGTAGTACTGAGTGGAGTAGAGTGCCTGTATTGCCGTGTAGCAAAGAGTGGAGTACTGTGTGTACAGTGCCGTGTAGTACCGAGTGGAGTACTGTGTGCATACTGCCGTGTAGCACTGAGTGGAGTACAGTACCTGTACTGCCGTGTAGTAACGAGTGGAGTACTGTGTGTATAGTGCCGTGTAGTACCGAGTGGAGTACAGTGCCTGCACTGCCGTGTAGGACTGAGAAGTGTACAGTGCCTGTACTGCCCTGTAGTACTGAGTGGATTACTGTGTGTATAGTGCCGTGTAGTACCGAGTGGAGTACAGTGCCTGTACTGCCGTGTAGTACCGAGTGGTGTACAGTGTGTATAGTGCCGTGTAGTACCGAGTGGAGTACAGTGCCTGTACTGCCGTGTAGTACTGAGTGGAGTACAGTGCCTGTACTGCCGTGTAGTCCCGAGTGGAGTACAGTGCCTGTACTGCCGTGTAGTTCTGATTGGAGTACAGTGCCTGTACTGCCGTGTAGTAGCGAGTGGAGTACAGTGCTTATACTGCCGTGTAGTACTGAGTGGGATACAGTGCCTCTACTGCCGTGTAGTGCCGAGTGGAATACTGTGTGTATAGTGCAGTGTAGTACTGAGTGGAGTACAGTGCATGTACTGCCGTGTAGTCCCGAGTGGAGTACGGTGTGTATAGTGCAGTGTAGTGCTGAGTGGAGTACAGTGCCTGTACTGCCGTGTAGTACCGAGTGGAGTACAGTGCCTGTACTGCCGTGTAGTCCCGAGTGGAGTACTGTGTGCATAATGCCGTGTAGTACTGAGTGGAGTACAGTGCCTGTACTGCCGTGTAGTACCGAGTGGAGTACTGTGTGTATAGTGCCGTGTAGTACCGAGTGGATTACAGTGCCTGTACTGCGTGTAGTACCGAGTGGAGTACAGTGTGAATAGTGCCGTGTAGTACCGAGTGGAGTACAGTGCCTGTACTGCCGTGTAGTACCGAGTGGAGTACAGTGTGTATAGTGCCGTCTAGTACCGAGTGGAGTACAGTGTGTATAGTGCCGTGTAGTACTGAGTGGAGTACAGTGCCTGTACTGCCGTGTAGTACCGAGTGGAGTACAGTGTGTATAGTGCCGAGTAGTACCGAGTGGAGTACAGTGCCTGTACTGCCGTGTAGTACTGAGTGGAGTACATTGCCTGTACTGCCGTGTAGTACCGAGTGGGGGAATGTGTGTATACTGCCGTGTAGTACTGAGTATAGTACAGTGCCTGTACTGCCGTGTAGTACCGAGTGGAGTACTGTGTGCATACTGCCGTGTAGTACTGAGTGGAGTACAGTACCTGTACTGCCGTGTAGTACCGAGTGGGGGACTAAGTGTATACTGCCGTGTAGTACTGAGTGGAGTACAGTGCCTGTACTGTCGTGTAGTACCGAGTGGGGGACTGTGTGTATACTGCCGTGTAGTACTGAGTGGAGTACAGTGCCTGTACTGCCGTGTAGAACCGAGTGGGGGACTGTGTGTATACTGCCGTGTAGTACTGAGTGGAGTACTGTGTGTATAGTGCAGTGTAGTGCTGAGTGGAGTACAGTGCCTGTACTGCCGTGTAGTACTGAGTGGAGTACTGTGTGTATAGTGCAGTGTAGTGCTGAGTGGAGTACAGTACCTGTACTGCCGTATAGTATTGTGTATAGTACAGTGCCTGTACTGCCGTGTAGTACCGAGTGGGGGACTGTGTGTATACTACCGTGTAGTACTGAGTGGAGTACAGTGCCTGTACTGCCGTGTAGTCCCGAATGGAGTACTGTGTGTATAGTGCAGTGTAGTACCGAGTGGAGTACAGTGCCTGTACTGCCGTGTAGTACTGAGTGGAGTACAGTGTGTTTAGTGCCGTGTAGTACCGAGTGGGGGACTGTGTGCATACTGCCGTGTAGTACTGAGTGGAGTACAGTGCCTGTACTGCCATGTAGTCCCGAGTGGAGTACTGTGTGTATACTGCCGTGTAGTACCGAGTGGAGTACAGTGCCTGTACTGCCGTGTAGTACCGAGTGGAGTACTGTGTGTATAGTGCCGTGTAGTACCGAGTGGAGTACTGTGTGCATACTGCCGTGTAGTACTGAGTGGAGTACAGTGCCTGTACTGCCGTGTACTACCGAGTGGAGGACTGTGTGTATAGTGCCGTGTAGTACCGAGTGGAGTACAATGCATGTACTGTCGTGTATTACCGAGTGGAGTACTGTGTGTATAGTGCGGTGTAGTACCGAGTGGAGTAGAGTGCATGTACTGCCGTGTAGTACCGAGTGGAGTACTGTGTGTATAGTGCCGTGTAGTACCGAGTGGAGTAGAGTGCCTGTATTGCCGTGTAGTACCGAGTGGAGTACTGTGTGTATAGTGCCGTGTAGTACCGAGTGGAGCACTGTGTGCATGCTGCCGTGTAGTACTGAGTGGAGTACAGTACCTGTACTGCCGTGTAGTTCCGAGTGGAGTACTGTGTGTATAGTGCCTTGTAGTACCGAGTGGAGTACAGTGCCTGTACTGCCGTGTAGTACTGCTTGGAGTACAGTGCCTGTACTGCCGTGTAGTACCGAGTGGAGTACTGTGTGTATAGTGCCGTGTAGTACCGAGTGGAGTACTGTGTGCATACTGCCGTGTAGTACCGAGTGGAGTACAATGCCTGTACTGCCGTGTAGTACTGAGTGGAGTACAGTGCCTGTACTGCCGTGTAGTCCCGAGTGAAGTGCTGTGTGCATACTGCCGTGTAGTACTGAGTGGAGTACAGTCCCTGTACTGCCGAGTAGTCCCGAGTGGAGTAAAATGTGCATAGTGCAGTGTAGCACTGAGTGGAGTACTGTGTCTATAGTGCAGTGTAGTACTGAGTGGAGTACAGTGCCTGTACTGCCATGTAGTACCGAGTGGGGGTTTGTGTGCATACTGCCGTGTAGTACTGAGTGGAGTACAGTGTGTATAGTGCAGTGTAGTACTGAGTGGATTACAGTGCTTGTACTGCCGTGTAGTACCGAGTGGGGGTTTGTGAGCATACTGCCGTGTAGTAATGTGTGGAGTACTGTGTGTATACTGCTGTGTAGTACTGAGTGGAGTACAGTGTGTATAGTGCCGTGTAGTACCGAGTGGGGGATTGTGTGCATACTGCCGTGTAGTACTGAGTGGAGTACAGTGCCTGTACTGCCATGTTGTCCCGATTGGAGTACTGTGTGTATACTGCCGTGTAGTACCGAGTGGAGTACAGTGCCTGTACTGCCATGTAGTACCGAGTGGAGTACTGTGTGCATACTGCCGTGTAATACTGAGTGGAGTACAGTGCCTGTACTGCCGTGTAGTACCGAGTGGAGTACTGTGTGTATAGTGCCCTGTAGTACCGAGTGGAGTACAGTGCATGTACTGCCGTGTATTACCGAGTGGAGTACTGTGTGTATAGTGCGGTGTAATACCGAGTGGAATACAGTGCATGTACTGCCGTGTAGTACCGAGTGGAGTACTGAGTGTATAGTGAAGTGTAGTACCGAGTGGAGTACAGTGCCTGTATTGCCGTGTAGTACCCAGTGGTGTACTGTGTGTATAGTGCCGTGTAGTACCGAGTGGAGTACTGTGTGCGTACTGCCGTGTAGTACTGAGTGGAGTACAGTACCTGTACTGCCGTGTAGTACCGAGTGGAGTACTGTGTGTATAGTGCCGTGTAGTACCGAGTGGAGTACAGTGCCTGTACTGCCGTGTAGTACTGAGTGGAGTACAGTGCCTGTACTGCCGTGTAGTCCCGAGTGGAGTACAGTGCATGTACTGCCGTATAGTAGTGAGGGGAGTACTGTGCCTGTAATGCCGTGTAGTACTGAGTGGAGTACTGTGTGTATAGTGCCATGTAGTACCGGGTGGAGTACATTGGGTGTACTGCCGTGTAGTACTGAGTGGGGTACAGTGCCTGTACTGCCGTGTAGTACTGAGTGGAGTACACTGCCTGTACTGCCGTGGAGTCCCGTGTGGAGTACAGTGCTGTACTGCCGTGTAGTACTGAGTGGAGTACAGTGCCTGTACTGCCGTGTAGTACTGAGTGGATTACAGTGCCTGTACTGCCGTGTAGTACTGAGTGGAGTACAGTGCCTGTACTGCCGTGTAGTACTGAGTGGAGTACAGTGCCTGTACTGCCGTGTAGTACTGAGTGGATTACAGTGCCTGTACTGCCGTGTAGTACTGAGTGGAGTACAGTGCCTGTACTGCCGTGTAGTCCCGAGTGGAGTACTGTGTATATAGTGCCGTGTAGTACCGAGTGGAGTACAGCGCCTGTACTGCGGTGTAGTACTGAGTGGAGTACAGTGCCTGTACTGCCGTGTAGTACTAAGTGGAGTACGGTGACTGTACTGCCGCGTAGTCCCGAGTGGAGTACAGTGACTGTACTGCCGTGTAGTACTGAGTGGAGTACAGTGCCTGTACTGCAGTGTAGTCCCGAATGGAGTACTGTGTGTATAGTGCCGTGTAGTACCGAAAGGAGTACAGTGCCTGTACTGCCGTGTAGTACTGAGTGGAGTACAGTGCCTGTACTGCCGTGTAGTACTGAGTGGAGTACTTTTTGTATAGTGCCGTGTAGTACCGAGTGGAGTACAGTGCCTGTACTGCCGTGTAGTCCCGAGTGGAGTACAGTGCATGTACTGCCGTGTAGTACCGAGTGGAGTACTGTGTGCATACTGCCGTGGAGTACCGAGTGGAGTACAGTGCCTGTACTGCCGTGTAGTACCGATTGGAGTACAGTGCCTGTACTGCCGTGTAGTACCGAGTGGAGTACTGTGTGCATACTGCCGTGTAGTACTGAGTGGAGTACAGTACCTGTACTGCCGTGTAGTACCCAGTGGAGTACTGTGTGTATAGTGCCTTGTAGTACCGAGTGGAGTACAGTGCCTGTACTGCCGTGTAGTACTGAGTGGAGTACAGTGCCTGTACTGCCGTGTAGTCCAGAGTGGAGTACAGTGCCTGTACTGCCGTGTAGTACTGAGTGGAGTACTGTATGTATAGTGCCGTGTAGTACCGAGTGGAGTACAGTGCTTGTACTGCCGTCTAGTACTGAGTGGAGTACAGTGCCTGTACTGCCGTGTAGTCCCGAGTGGAGTACAATGCCTGTACTGCCGTGTAGCACTGAGTGGAGTACTGTGTGTATAGTGCCGTGTAGTACCGAGTGGAGTACTGTGCATGTACTGCCGTGTAGTACTGAGTGGAGTACAGTGCCTGTACTGCCGTGTAGTCCCGAGTGGAGTACAGTGCTTGTTCTGCCGTGTAGTACTGATTGGAGTACAGTGCCTGTACTGCCGTGTAGTACCGAGTGGAGTACAGTGCTTGTACTGCCGTGTAGTACTGAGTGAAGTACAATGCCTGTACTGCCGTGTAGTGCCGAGTGGAGTACTGTGTGTATAGTGCAGTGTAGTACTGAGTGGAGTACAGTGCATGTACTGCCGTGTAGTAGCGTGTGGAGTACAGTGCCTGTACTGCCGTGTAGTCCCGTGTGGAGTACTGTGTGCATACTGCCGTGTAGTACTGAGTGGAGTACAGTGCCTGTACTGCCGTGTAGTACCGAGTGGAGTACAGTGCCTGTACTGCCGTGTAGTCCCGAGTGGAGTACTGTGTGTATAGTGCAGTGTACTACTGAGTGGAGTACTGTGTGTATAATGCAGTGTAGTACTGAGTGGAGTACAGTGCCTGTACTGCCGTGTAGTACCGAGTGGGGGACTGTGTGTATACTGCCGTGTAGTACTGAGTGGAGTACAGTGTGTATAGTGCCGTGTTGTACCGAGTAGGGGACTGTGTGCATACTGCCGTGGAGTACAGAGTGGAGTACAGTGCCTGTACTGCCATGTAGTCCCGATTGGAGTACTGTGTGTATACTGCCGTGTAGTACCGAGTGGAGTACAGTGCCTGTACTGCCGTGTAGTACCGAGTGGTGTACTGTGTGCATGGTACCGTGTAGTACCGAGTGGAGTACTGTGTGCATACTGCCGTGTAGTACTGAGTGGAATACAGTGCCTGTACTGCCGTGTAGTACCGAGTGGAGTACTGTGTGTATAGTGCCGTGTAGTACCGAGTGGAGTACAGTGCCTGTACTGCCGTGTAGTCCCGAGTGGAGTACTGTGTGTATAGTGCAGTGTACTACTGAGTGGAGTACTGTGTGTATAGTGCAGTGTAGTACTGAGTGGAGTACAGTGCCTGTACTGCCGTGTAGTACCGAGTAGGGGACGGTGTGTATACTGCCGTGTAGTACTGAGTGGAGTACAGTGTGTATAGTGCCGTGTTGTACCGAGTAGGGGACTGTGTGCATACTGCCGTGGAGTACAGAGTGGAGTACAGTGCCTGTACTGCCATGTAGTCCCGATTGGAGTACTGTGTGTATACTGCCGTGTAGTACCGAGTGGAGTACAGTGCCTGTACTGCCGTGTAGTACCGAGTGGTGTACTGTGTGCATAGTACCGTGTAGTCCCGATTGGAGTACTGTGTGTATACTGCCGTGTAGTACCGAGTGGAGTACAGTGCCTGTATTGCCGTGTAGTACCCAGTGGTGTACTGTGTGTATAGTGCCGTGTAGTACTGAGTGGAGTTCTGTGTGCATACTGCCGTGTAGTACTGAGTGGAGTACAGTACCTGTACTGCCGTGTAGTACCGAGTGGAGTACTGTGTGTATAGTGCCGTGTAGTACCGAGTGGAGTACAGTGCCTATACTGCCGTGTAGTACTGAGTGGAGTACAGTGCCTGTACTGCCGTGTAGTCCCGAGTGGAGTACAGTGCATGTACTGCCGTGTAGTAGTGAGTGGAGTACTGTGCCTGTAATGCCGTGTAGTACTGACTGTGGTACTGTGTGTATTGTGCCGTGTAGTACCGGGTGAAGTACATTGGGTGTACTGCCGTGTAGTACGGAGTGGGGTACAGTGCCTGTACTGCCGTGTAGTACTGAGTGGAGTACACTGCCTGTACTGCCGTGGAGTCCCGAGTGGAGTACAGTGCCTGTACTGCCGTGTAGTACTGAGTGGAGTACTGTCTGTATAGTGCCGTGTAGTACCGAGTGGAGTACAGTGCCTGTACCGGCGTGTAGTACTGAGTGGAGTACAGTGCCTGTACTGCCGTGTAGTACTGAGTGGAGTACATTGCCTGTACTGCCGTGTAGTACTGATTGGAGTACAGTGCCTGTACTGCCGTGTAGTACTGAGTGGAGTACAATGCCTGTACTGCCGTGTAGTACTGAGTGGAGTACAGTGCCTGTACTGCCGTGTAGTACTGAGTGGAGTACAGTGCCTGTACTGCCGTGTAGTCCCGAGTGGATTACTGTGTGTATAGTGCCGTGTAGTACCGAGTGGAGTACAGTGCCTGTACTGCGGTGTAGTACTGAGTGGAGTACAGGGCCTGTACTGCCATGTAGTACTGAGTGGAGTACAGTGCCTGTACTGCCGTGTAGTCCCGAGTGGAGTACAGTGCCTGTACTGCCGTGTAGTACTGAGTGGAGTACAGTGCCTTTACTGCCGTGTAGTCCCGAATGGAGTACTGTGTGTATAGTGCCGTGTAGTACCGAAAGGAGTACAGTGCCTGTACTGCCGTGTAGTACTGAGTGGAGTACTGTGTGTATAGTGCCGTGTAGTACCGAGTGGAGTACAGTGCCTGTACTGCCGTGTAGTGCTGAGTGGACTACAGTGCCTGTACTGCCGTGTAGTCCCGAATGGAGTACTGTGTGTGTAGTGCCGTGTAGTACCGAGTGGAGTACAGTGCCTGTACTGCCGTGTAGTACTGAGTGGAGTACAGTGCCTAAACTGCCGTGTAGTCCGGAGTGGAGTACAGTGCCTGTACTGCCGTGTAGTCCCGAGTGGTGTACTGTGTGTATAGTGCCGTGTACTACCGAGTGGAGTACATTGCCTGTACTGCCGTGTAGTACTAAGTTGAGTACAGTGCCTGTACTGCCGTGTAGTCCCGAGTGGAGTACTGTGTGTATAGTGCAGAGTAGTACTGAGTGGTGTACAGTACCTGTACTGCCGTGTAGTACTGAGTGGAGTACAGTGCCTCTACTGCCGTGTAGTACTGGGTGGAGTACAGTGCCTGTTCTGCCGTTTAGTACCGAGTGGGGGACTGTGTGTATAGTGCCGTGTAGTACCGAGTGGAGTACAGTGCCTGCACTGCCGTGTAGGACTGAGTAGAGTACAGTGCCTGTACTGCCCTGTAGTACTGAGTGGAGTACTGTGTGTATAGTGCCGTGTAGTACCGAGTGGAGTACAGTGCCTGTACTGCCGTGTAGTACCGAGTGGAGTACTGTGTGTATAGTGCCGTGTAGTACCGAGTGGAGTACAGTGCCTGTACTGCCGTGTAGTACTGAGTGGAGTACAGTGCCTGTACTGCCGTGTAGTCCCGAGTGGAGTACAGTGCCTGTACTGCCGTGTAGTTCTGATTGGAGTACAGTGCCTGTACTGCCGTGTAGTAGCGTGTGGAGTACAGTGCTTATACTGCCGTGTAGTACTGAGTGGGGTACAGTGCCTGTACTGCCGTGTAGTGCCGAGTTGAATACTGTGTGTATAGTGCAGTGTAGTACTGAGTGGAGTACAGTGCATGTACTGCCGTGTAGTCCCGAGTGGAGTACTGTGTGTATAGTGCAGTGTAGTGCTGAGTGGAGTACAGTGCCTGTACTGCCGTGTAGTACCGAGTGGAGTACAGTGCCTGTACTGCCGTGTAGTCCCGAGTGGAGTACTGTGTGCATAATGCCGTGTAGTACAGAGTGGAGTACAGTGCCTGTACTGCCGTGTAGTACCGAGTGGAGTACTGTGTGTATAGTGCCGTGTAGTACCGAGTGGATTACAGTGCCTGTACTGCGTGTAGTACCGAGTGGAGTACAGTGTGAATAGTGCCGTGTAGTACCGAGTGGAGTACAGTGCCTGTACTGCCGTGTAGTACCGAGTGGAGTACAGTGTGTATAGTGCCGTCTAGTACCGAGTGGAGTACAGTGTGTATAGTGCCGTGTAGTACTGAGTGGAGTACAGTGCCTGTACTGCCGTGTAGTACCGAGTGGAGTACAGTGTGTATAGTGCCGAGTAGTACCGAGTGGAGTACAGTGCCTGTACTGCCGTGTAGTACTGAGTGGAGTACATTGCCTGTACTGCCGTGTAGTACCGAGTGGGGGAATGTGTGTATACTGCCGTGTAGTACTGAGTATAGTACAGTGCCTGTACTGCCTTGTAGTACCGAGTGGAGTACTGTGTGCATACTGCCGTGTAGTACTGAGTGGAGTACAGTACCTGTACTGCCGTGTAGTACCGAGTGGGGGACTAAGTGTATACTGCCGTGTAGTACTGAGTGGAGTACAGTGCCTGTACTGTCGTGTAGTACCGAGTGGGGGACTGTGTGTATACTGCCGTGTAGTACTGAGTGGAGTACAGTGCCTGTACTGCCGTGTAGAACCGAGTGGGGGACTGTGTGTATACTGCCGTGTAGTACTGAGTGGAGTACTGTGTGCATACTGCCGTGTAGTACTGAGTGGAGTACAGTACCCGTACTGCCGTGTAGTACCGAGTGGGGGACTAAGTGTATACTGCCGTGTAGTACTGAGTGGAGTACAGTGCATGTACTGTCGTGTAGTGCTGAGTGGAGTACAGTACCTGTACTGCCGTGTAGTATTGAGTATAGTACAGTGCCTGTACTGCCGTGTAGTACCGAGTGGGGGACTGTGTGTATACTACCGTGTAGTACTGAGTGGAGTACAGTGCCTGTACTGCCGTGTAGTCCCGAATGGAGTACTGTGTGTATAGTGCAGTGTAGTACCGTTTCCAGTACAGTGCCTGTACTGCCGTGTAGTACCGAGTGGAGTACTGTGTGTATAGTGCCGTGTAGTACCGAGTGGAGTATTGTGTGCATACTGCCGTGTAGTACTGAGTGGAGTACAGTGCATGTACTGCCGTGTAGTACCGAGTGGAGTACCGTGTGTATAGTGCCGTGTAGTACCGAGTGGAGTACAGTGCCTGTATTGCCGTGTAGTACCGAGTGGAGTACTGTGTGTATAGTGCCGTGTAGTACCGAGTGGAGTACTGTGTGCATGCTGCCGTGTAGTACTGAGTGGAGTACAGTACCTGTTCTGCCGTGTAGTACCGAGTGGAGTACTGTGTGTATAGTGCCGTGTAGTACCGAGTGGAGTACAGTTCCTGTACTGCCGTGTAGTACTGCTTGGAGTACAGTGCCTGTACTGCCGTGTAGTACCGAGTGAAGTACTGTGTGTATAGTGCCGTGTAGTACCGAGTGGAGTACAGTGCCTGTACTGCCGTGTAGTACCGAGTGGAGTACAGTGTGTATAGTGCCGTGTAGTACTGAGTGGAGTACAGTGCCTGTACAGCCGTGTAGCACTGAGTGAGGTACAGTGCCTGTACTGCCGTGTAGTACCGAGTGGGTGACTGTGTGTATACTGCCGTGTAGTACTGAGTATAGTACATTGCCTGTACTGCCGTGTAGTACCGAGTGGAGTACTGTGTGCATACTGCCGTGTAGTACTGAGTGAGTACAGTACCTGTACTGCCGTGTAGTACCGAGTGGGGGACTCTATGTATACTGCCTTGTAGTACTGAGTGGGGTACAGTGCCTGTGCTGCCGTGTAGTACCGAGTGGGGGACTGTGTGTATTCTGCCGTGTACTACTGAGTGGAGTACAGTGCCTGTACTGCCGTGTAGTACAGAGTGGGGGACTGTGTGTATACTGCCGTGTAGTACTGAGTTGAGTACAGTGTGTATAGTGCAGTGTAGTGCTGAGTCGAGTACAGTGCCTGTACTGCCGTGTAGTACCGAGTGGATTACTGTGTGTATAGTGCAGTGTAGTGCTGAGTGGAGTACAGTACCTGTACTGCCGTGTAGTACTGAGTATAGTACAGTGCCTGTACTGCCGTGTAGAACCGATTGGAGTACAGTGCCTGTACTGCCGTGTAGTACCGAGTGGAGTACTGTGTGCATACTGCCGTGTAGTACTGAGTGGAGTACAGTACCTGTACTGCCGTGTAGTACCCAGTGGAGTACTGTGTGTATAGTGCCGTGTAGTACCGAGTGGAGTACAGTGCCTGTACTGCCGTGTAGTACTGAGTGGAGTACAGTGCCTGTACTGCCGTGTAGTCCCGAGTGGAGTACAGTGCCTGTACTGCCGTGTAGTAGTGAGTGGAGTACTGTGCCTGTACTGCCGTGTAGTACTGAGTGGAGTACTGTGTGTATAGTGCCGTGTAGTACCGAGTGGAGTACAGTGCCTGTACTGCCGTGTAGTACCGAGTGGGGGACTGTGTGTATACTGCCGTGTAGTACTGAGTGGTGTACAGTACCTGTACTGCCGTGTAGTACTGAGTGGAGTACAGTGCCTCTACTGCCGTGTAGTACTGGGTGGAGTACAGTGCCTGTTCTGCCGTATAGTACCGAGTGGGGGACTGTGTGTAAACTGCCGTGTAGTACCGAGTGGAGTACAGTGCCTGTACTGCCGTGTAGTACCGAGTGGAATACTGTGTGTATAGTGCCGTGTAGTACCGATTGGAGTACTGTGTGCATAATGCCGTGTAGTACTGAGTGGAGTACAGTGCCTGTACTGCCGTGTAGTACCGAGTGGAGTACTCTGTGTATAGTGCCGTGTAGTACCGAGTGGAGTACGGTGCATGTACTGCCGTGTAGTACCGAGTGGAGTACTGTGTGTATAGTGCGGTGTAGTACCATGTGGAGTACAGTGCATGTACTGCCGTGTAGTACCGAGTGGAGTACTGTGTGTATAGTGCCGTGTAGTACCGAGTGGAGTACAGTGCCTGTACTGCCGTGTAGTACTGAGTGGAGTACAGTGCCTGTATTGCCGTGTAGCAAAGAGTGAAGTACTGTGTGTACAGTGCCGTGTAGTACCGAGTGGCGTACTGTGTGCATACTGCCGTGTAGTACTGAGTGGAGTACAGTACCTGTACTGCCGTGTAGTACCGAGTGGAGTACTGTGTGTATAGTGCCGTGTAGTACCGAGTGGAGTACAGTGCCTGCACTGCCGTGTAGGACAGAGTAGAGTACAGTGCCTGTACTGCCCTGTAGTACTGAGTGGAGTACTGTGTGTATAGTGCCGTGTAGTACCGAGTGGAGTACAGTGCCTGTACTGCCGTGTAGTACCGAGTGGAGTACAGTGTGTATAGTGCCGTGTAGTACCGAGTGGAGTACAGTGCCTGTACTGCCGTGTAGTACTGAGTGGAGTACAGTGCCTGTACTGCCGTGTAGTCCCGAGTGGAGTACAGTGCCTGTACTGCCGTGTAGTTCTGATTGGAGTACAGTGCCTGTACTGCCGTGTAGTAGAGAGTGGAGTACAGTGCTTATACTGCCGTGTAGTACTGAGTGGGGTACAGTGCCTGTACTTCCGTGTAGTGCCGAGTGGAATACTCTGTGTATAGTGCAGTGTAGTACTGAGTGGAGTACAGCGCATGTACTGCCGTGTAGTCCCGAGTGGAGTACTGTGTGTATAGTGCAGTGTAGTGCTGAGTGGAGTACAGTGCCTGTACTGCCGTGTAGTACCGAGTGGAGTACAGTGCCTGTACTGCCGTGTAGTCCCGAGTGGAGTACTGTGTGCATAATGCCGTGTAGTACTGAGTGGAGTACAGTGCCTGTACTGCCGTGTAGTACCGAGTGGAGTACTGTGTGTATAGTGCCGTGTAGTACCGAGTGGATTACAGTGCCTGTACTGCGTGTAGTACCGAGTGGAGTACAGTGTGAATAGTGTCGTGTGTGTACCGAGTGGAGTACAGTGCCTGTACTGCCGTGTAGTACCGAGTGGAGTACAGTGTGTATAGTGCCGTCTAGTACCGAGTGGAGTACAGTGTGTATAGTGCCGTGTAGTACTGAGTGGAGTACAGTGCCTGTACTGCCGTGTAGTACCGAGTGGAGTACAGTGTGTATAGTGCCGAGTAGTACCGAGTGGAGTACAGTGCCTGTACTGCCGTGTAGTACTGAGTGCAGTACAGTGCCTGTACTGCCGTGTAGTCCCGAGTGCAGTACAGTGCTTGTTCTGCCGTGTAGTACTGATTGGAGTACATTTCCTGTACTGCCGTGTAGTACCGAGTGGAGTACAGTGCTTGTACTGCCGTGTAGTACTGAGTGAAGTACAATGCCTGTACTGCCGTGTAGTGCCGAGTGGAGTACTGTGTGTATAGCGCAGTGTAGTACTGAGTGGAGTACAGTGCATGTACTGCCGTGTAGTAGCGTGTGGAGTACAGTGCCTGTACTGCCGTGTAGTCCCGTGTGGAGTACTGTGTGCATACTGCCGTGTAGTACTGAGTGGAGTACAGTGCCTGTACTGCCGTGTAGTACCGAGTGGAGTACAGTGCCTGTACTGCCGTGTAGTCCCGAGTGGAGTACTGTGTGTATAGTGCAGTGTACTACTGAGTGGAGTACTGTGTGTATAGTGCAGTGTAGTACTGAGTGGAGTACAGTGCCTGTACTGCCGTGTAGTACCGAGTGGGGGACTGTGTGTATACTGCCGTGTACTACTGAGTGGAGTACAGTGTGTATAGTGCCGTGTTGTACCGAGTAGGGGACTGTGTGCATACTGCCGTGGAGTACAGAGTGGAGTACAATGCCTGTACTGCCATGTAGTCCCGATTGGAGTACTGTGTGTATTCTGCCGTGTAGTACCGAGTGGAGTACTGTGTGCATACTGCCGTGTAGTACTGATTGGAGTACAGTCCCTGTACTGCGGAGTATTCCCGAGTGGAGTACAGTATGTATAGTGCAGTGTACTACTGAGTGGAGTACTGTGTGTATAGTGCCGTGTAGTACCGAGTGGAGTACAGTGCATGTACTGCCGTGTATTACCGAGTGGAGTACTGTGTGTATAGTGCCGTGTAGTACCGAGTGGAGTACAGTGCCTGTATTGCCGTGTAGTACCCAGTGGTGTACTGTGTGTATAGTGCCGTGTAGAACCGAGTGGAGTTCTGTGTGCATACTGCCGTGTAGTACTGAGTGGAGTACAGTACCTGTACTGCCGTGTAGTACCGAGTGGGGGACTGTGTGTATACTGCCGTGTAGTACTGAGTGGAGTACAGTGCCTGTACTGCCGTGTAGTCTCGAGTGGATTACTGTGTGCATACTGCCGTGTAGTACTGATTGGAGTACAGTCCCTGTACTGCGGAGTATACCCGAGTGGAGTACAGTATGTATAGTGCAGTGTACTACTGAGTGGAGTACTGTGTGTATAGTGCAGTGTAGTACTGAGTGGAGTACAGCGCCTGTACTGCCGTGTAGTACTGACTGGAGTACTGTGTGTATAGTGCCGTGTAGTACCGGGTGAAGTACATTGGGTGTACTGCCGTGTAGTACGGAGTGGGGTACAGTGCCTGTACTGCCGTGTAGTACTGAGTGGAGTACACTGCCTGTACTGCCGTGGAGTCCCGAGTGGAGTACAGTGCCTGTACTGCCGTGTAGTACTGAGTGGGGTACTGTCTGTATAGTGCCGTGTAGTACCGAGTGGAGTACAGCGCCTGTACTGGCGTGTAGTACTGAGTTGAGTACAGTGCCTGTACTGCCGTGTAGTACTGAGTGGAGTACATTGCCTGTACTGCCGTGTAGTACTGATTGGAGTACAGTGCCTGTACTGCCGTGTAGTACTGAGTGGAGTACAGTGCCTGTACTGCCGTGTAGTACTGAGTGGAGTACAGTGCCTGTACTGCCGTGTAGTGCTGAGTGGACTACAGTGCCTGTACTGCCGTGTAGTCCCGAATGGAGTACTGTGTGTATAGTGCCGTGTAGTACCGAGTGGAGTACAGTGCCTGTACTGCCGTGTAGTACTGAGTGGAGTACAGTGCCTAAACTGCCGTGTAGTCCGGAGTGGAGTACAGTGCCTGTACTGCCGTGTAGTCCCGAGTGGAGTACTGTGTGTATAGTGCCGTGCAGTACCGAGTGGAGTACATTGCCTGTACTGCCGTGTAGTACTAAGTGGAGTACAGTGCCTGTACTGCCGTGTAGTCCCGAGTGGAGTACTGTGTGTATAGTGCAGAGTAGTACTGAGTGGTGTACAGTACCTGTACTGCCGTGTAGTACTGAGTGGAGTACAGTGCCTCTACTGCCGTGTAGTACTGGGTGGAGTACAGTGCCTGTTCTGCCGTATAGTACCGAGTGGGGGACTGTGTGTAAACTGCCGTGTAGTACTGAGTGGAGTACAGTGCCTGTACTGCCGTGTAGTACCGAGTGGAATACTGTGTGTATAGTGCCGTGTAGTACCGTGTGGAGTACTGTGTGCGTAATGCCGTATAGTACTGAGTGGAGTACAGTGCCTGTACTGCCGTGTAGTACCGAGTGGAGTACTCTGTGTATAGTGCCGTGTAGTACCGAGTGGAGTACGGTGCATGTACTGCCGTGTAGTACCGAGTGGAGTACTGTGTGTATAGTGCGGTGTAGTACCATGTGGAGTACAGTGCATGTACTGCCGTGTAGTACCGAGTGGAGTACTGTGTGTATAGTGCCGTGTAGTACCGAGTGGAGTACAGTGCCTGTACTGCCGTGTAGTACTGAGTGGAGTACAAGTGCCTGTATTGCCGTGTAGCAAAGAGTGGAGTACTGTGTGTACAGTGCCGTGTAGTACCGAGTGGAGTACTGTGTGCATACTGCCGTGTAGTACTGAGTGGAGTACAGTACCTGTACTGCCGTGTAGTACCGAGTGGAGTACTGTGTGTATAGTGCCGTGTAGTACCGAGTGGAGTACAGTGCCTGCACTGCCGTGTAGGACAGAGAAGAGTACAGTGCCTGTACTGCCCTGTAGTACTGAGTGGAGTACTGTGTGTATAGTGCCGTGTAGTACCGAGTGGAGTACAGTGCCTGTACTGCCGTGTAGTACCGAGTGGTGTACAGTGTGTATAGTGCCGTGTAGTACCGAGTGGAGTACAGTGCTTATACTGCCGTGTAGTACTGAGTGGGGTACAGTGCCTGTACTGCCGTGTAGTCCCGAGTGGAGTACAGTGCCTGTACTGCCGTGTAGTTCTGATTGGAGTACAGTGCCTGTACTGCCGTGTAGTAGCGAGTGGAGTACAGTGCTTATACTGCCGTGTAGTACTGAGTGGGGTACAGTGCCTGTACTGCCGTGTAGTGCCGAGTGGAATACTGTGTGTATAGTGCAGTGTAGTACTGAGTGGAGTACAGTGCATGTACTGCCGTGTAGTCCCGAGTGGAGTACTGTGTGTATAGTGCAGTGTAGTGCTGAGTGGAGTACAGTGCCTGTACTGCCGAGTAGTACCGAGTGGAGTACAGTGCCTGTACTGCCGTGTAGTCCCGAGTGGAGTACAGTGCCTGTACTGCCGTGTAGTACCGAGTGGAGTACTGTGTGTATAGTGCCGTGTAGTACCGAGTGGAGTACTGTGTGTATAGTGCCGTGTAGTACCGAGTGGATTACAGTGCCTGTACTGCGTGTAGTACCGAGTGGAGTACAGTGTGAATAGTGCCGTGTAGTACCGAGTGGAGTACAGTGCCTGTACTGCCGTGTAGTACCGAGTGGAGTACAGTGTGTATAGTGCCGTCTAGTACCGAGTGGAGTACAGTGTGTATAGTGCCGTGTAGTACTGAGTGGAGTACAGTGTCTGTACTGCCGTGTAGTACCGAGTGGAGTACAGTGTGTATAGTGCCGAGTTGTACCGAGTGGAGTACAGTGCCTGTACTGCCGTGTAGTACTGAGTGGAGTACATTGCCTGTACTGCCGTGTAGTACCGAGTGGGGGAATGTGTGTATACTGCCGTGTAGTACTGAGTATAGTACAGTGCCTGTACTGCCGTGTAGTACCGAGTGGAGTACTGTGTGCATACTGCCGTGTAGTACTGAGTGGAGTACAGTACCTGTACTGCCGTGTAGTACCGAGTGGGGGACTAAGTGTATACTGCCGTGTAGTACTGAGTGGAGTACAGTGCCTGTACTGTCGTGTAGTACCGAGTGGGGGACTGTGTGTATACTGCCGTGTAGTACTGAGTGGAGTACAGTGCCTGTACTGCCGTGTAGAACCGAGTGGGGGACTGTGTGTATACTGCCGTGTAGTACTGAGTGGAGTACTGTGTGTATAGTGCAGTGTAGTGCTGAGTGGAGTACAGTGCCTGTACTGCCGTGTAGTACTGAGTGGAGTACTGTGTGTATAGTGCAGTGTAGTGCTGAGTGGAGTACAGTACCTGTACTGCCGTATAGTATTGTGTATAGTACAGTGCCTGTACTGCCGTGTAGTACCGAGTGGGGGACTGTGTGTATACTACCGTGTAGTACTGAGTGGAGTACAGTGCCTGTACTGCCGTGTAGTCCCGAATGGAGTACTGTGTGTATAGTGCAGTGTAGTACCGAGTGGAGTACAGTGCCTGTACTGCCGTGTAGTACTGAGTGGAGTACAGTGTGTTTAGTGCCGTGTAGTACCGAGTGGGGGACTGTGTGCATACTGCCGTGTAGTACTGAGTGGAGTACAGTGCCTGTACTGCCATGTAGTCCCGAGTGGAGTACTGTGTGTATACTGCCGTGTAGTACCGAGTGGAGTACAGTGCCTGTACTGCCGTGTAGTACCGAGTGGAGTACTGTGTGTATAGTGCCGTGTAGTACCGAGTGGAGTACTGTGTGCATACTGCCGTGTAGTACTGAGTGGAGTACAGTGCCTGTACTGCCGTGTAGTACCGAGTGGAGGACTGTGTGTATAGTGCCGTGTAGTACCGAGTGGAGTACAATGCATGTACTGTCGTGTATTACCGAGTGGAGTACTGTGTGTATAGTGCGGTGTAGTACCGAGTGGAGTAGAGTGCATGTACTGCCGTGTAGTACCGAGTGGAGTACTGTGTGTATAGTGCCGTGTAGTACCGAGTGGAGTACAATGCCTGTACTGCTGTGTAGTACTGAGTGGAGTACAGTGCCTGTACTGCCGTGTAGTCCCGAGTGGAGTGCTGTGTGCATACTGCCGTGTAGTACTGAGTGGAGTACAGTCCCTGTACTGCCGAGTAGTCCCGAGTGGAGTAAAATGTGCATAGTGCAGTGTAGTACTGAGTGGAGTACTGTGTCTATAGTGCAGTGTAGTACTGAGTGGAGTACAGTGCCTGTACTGCCATGTAGTACCGAGTGGGGGTTTGTGTGCATACTGCCGTGTAGTACTGAGTGGAGTACAGTGTGTATAGTGCAGTGTAGTACTGAGTGGATTACAGTGCTTGTACTGCCGTGTAGTACCGGGTGGGGGTTTGTGAGCATACTGCCGTGTAGTACTGAGTGGAGTACTGTGTGTATACTGCTGTGTAGTACTGAGTGGAGTACAGTGTGTATAGTGCCGTGTAGTACCGAGTGGGGGATTGTGTGCATACTGCCGTGTAGTACTGAGTGGAGTACAGTGCCTGTACTGCCATGTTGTCCCGATTGGAGTACTGTGTGTATACTGCCGTGTAGTACCGAGTGGAGTACAGTGCCTGTACTGCCATGTAGTACCGAGTGGAGTACTGTGTGCATACTGCCGTGTAGTACTGAGTGGAGTACAGTGCCTGTACTGCCGTGTAGTACCGAGTGGAGTACTGTGTGTATAGTGCCCTGTAGTACCGAGTGGAGTACAGTGCATGTACTGCCGTGTATTACCGAGTGGAGTACTGTGTGTATAGTGCGGTGTAATACCGAGTGGAATACAGTGCATGTACTGCCGTGTAGTACCGAGTGGAGTACTGAGTGAATAGTGAAGTGTAGTACCGAGTGGAGTACAGTGCCTGTATTGCCGTGTAGTACCCAGTGGTGTACTGTGTGTATAGTGCCGTGTAGTACCGAGTGGAGTACTGTGTGCGTACTGCCGTGTAGTACTGAGTGGAGTACAGTACCTGTACTGCCGTGTAGTACCGAGTGGAGTACTGTGTGTATAGTGCCGTGTAGTACCGAGTGGAGTACAGTGCCTGTACTGCCGTGTAGTACTGAGTGGAGTACAGTGCCTGTACTGCCGTGTAGTCCCGATTGGAGTACAGTGCATGTACTGCCGTATAGTAGTGAGTGGAGTACTGTGCCTGTAATGCCGTGTAGTACTGAGTGGAGTACTGTGTGTATAGTGCCATGTAGTACCGGGTGGAGTACATTGGGTGTACTGCCGTGTAGTACTGAGTGGGGTACAGTGCCTGTACTGCCGTGTAGTACTGAGTGGAGTACACTGCCTGTACTGCCGTGGAGTCCCGTGTGGAGTACAGTGCTGTACTGCCGTGTAGTACTGAGTGGAGTACTGTCTGTATAGTGCCGTGTAGTACCGAGTGGAGTACAGTGCCTGTACTGGCGTGTAGTACTGAGTGGAGTACAGTGCCTGTACTGCCGTGTAGTACTGAGTGGAGTACTGTGCCTGTACTGCCGTGTAGTACTGATTGGAGTACAGTGCCTGTACTGCCGTGTAGTACTGAGTGGAGTACAGTGCCTGTACTGCCGTGTAGTACTGAGTGGATTACAGTGCCTGTACTGCCGTGTAGTACTGAGTGGAGTACAGTGCCTGTACTGCCGTGTAGTCCCGAGTGGAGTACTGTGTGTATAGTGCCGTGTAGTACCGAGTGGAGTACAGCGCCTGTACTGCGCTGTAGTACTGAGTGGAGTACAGTGCCTGTACTGCCGTGTAGTACTAAGTGGAGTACAGTGACTGTACTGCCGCGTAGTCCCGAGTGGAGTACAGTGACTGTACTGCCGTGTAGTACTGAGTGGAGTACAGTGCCTGTACTGCAGTGTAGTCCCGAATGGAGTACTGTGTGTATAGTGCCGTGTAGTACCGAAAGGAGTACAGTGCCTGTACTGCCGTGTAGTACTGAGTGGAGTACAGTGCCTGTACTGCCGTGTAGTACTGAGTGGAGTACTTTTTGTATAGTGCCGTGTAGTACCGAGTGGAGTACAATGCCTGTACTGCCGTGTAGTCCCGAGTGGAGTACAGTGCATGTACTGCCGTGTAGTACCGAGTGGAGTACTGTGTGCATACTGCCGTGGAGTACCGAGTGGAGTACAGTGCCTGTACTGCCGTGTAGTACCGATTGGAGTACAGTGCCTGTACTGCCGTGTAGTACCGAGTGGAGTACTGTGTGCATACTGCCGTGTAGTACTGAGTGGAGTACAGTACCTGTACTGCCGTGTAGTACCCAGTGGAGTACTGTGTGTATAGTGCCTTGTAGTACCGAGTGGAGTACAGTGCCTGTACTGCCGTGTAGTACTGAGTGGAGTACAGTGCCTGTACTGCCGTGTAGTCCCGAGTGGAGTACAGTGCCTGTACTGCCGTGTAGTACTGAGTGGAGTACTGTATGTATAGTGCCGTGTAGTACCGAGTGGAGTACAGTGCTTGTACTGCCGTCTAGTACTGAGTGGAGTACAGTGCCTGTACTGCCGTGTAGTCCCGAGTGGAGTACAATGCCTGTACTGCCGTGTAGTACTGAGTGGAGTACTGTGTGTATAGTGCCGTGTAGTACCGAGTGGAGTACTGTGCCTGTACTGCCGTGTAGTACTGAGTGGAGTACAGTGCCTGTACTGCCGTGTAGTCCCGAGTGGAGTACAGTGCTTGTTCTGCCGTGTAGTACTGATTGGAGTACAGTGCCTGTACTGCCGTGTAGTACCGAGTGGAGTACAGTGCTTGTACTGCCGTGTAGTACTGAGTGAAGTACAATGCCTGTACTGCCGTGTAGTGCCGAGTGGAGTACTGTGTGTATAGTGCAGTGTAGTACTGAGTGGAGTACAGTGCATGTACTGCCGTGTAGTAGCGTGTGGAGTACAGTGCCTCTACTGCCGTGTAGTCCCGTGTGGAGTACTGTGTGCATACTGCCGTGTAGTACTGAGTGGAGTACAGTGCCTGTACTGCCGTGTAGTACCGAGTGGAGTACAGTGCCTGTACTGCCGTGTAGTCCCGAGTGGAGTACTGTGTGTATAGTGCAGTGTACTACTGAGTGGAGTACTGTGTGTATAATGCAGTGTAGTACTGAGTGGAGTACAGTGCCTGTACTGCCGTGTAGTACCGAGTGGGGGACTGTGTGTATACTGCCGTGTAGTACTGAGTGGAGTACAGTGTGTATAGTGCCGTGTTGTACCGAGTAGGGGACTGTGTGCATACTGCCGTGGAGTACAGAGTGGAGTACAGTGCTTGTACTGCCATGTAGTCCCGATTGGAGTACTGTGTGTATACTGCCGTGTAGTACCGAGTGGAGTACAGTGCCTGTACTGCCGTGTAGTACCGAGTGGTGTACTGTGTGCATGGTACCGTGTAGTACCGAGTGGAGTACTGTGTGCATACTGCCGTGTAGTACTGAGTGGAATACAGTGCCTGTACTGCCGTGTAGTACCGAGTGGAGTACTGTGTGTATAGTGCCGTGTAGTACCGAGTGGAGTACAGTGCCTGTACTGCCGTGTAGTCCCGAGTGGAGTACTGTGTGTATAGTGCAGTGTACTACTGAGTGGAGTACTGTGTGTATAGTGCAGTGTAGTACTGAGTGGAGTACAGTGCCTGTACTGCAGTGTAGTACCGAGTAGGGGACTGTGTGTATACTGCCGTGTAGTACTGAGTGGAGTACAGTGTGTATAGTGCCGTGTTGTACCGAGTAGGGGACTGTGTGCATACTGCCGTGGAGTACAGAGTGGAGTACAGTGCCTGTACTGCCATGTAGTCCCGATTGGAGTACTGTGTGTATACTGCCGTGTAGTACCGAGTGGAGTACAGTGCCTGTACTGCCGTGTAGTACCGAGTGGTGTACTGTGTGCATAGTACCGTGTAGTCCCGATTGGAGTACTGTGTGTATACTGCCGTGTAGTACCGAGTGGAGTACAGTGCCTGTATTGCCGTGTAGTACCCAGTGGTGTACTGTGTGTATAGTGCCGTGTAGTACCGAGTGGAGTTCTGTGTGCATACTGCCGTGTAGTACTGAGTGGAGTACAGTACCTGTACTGCCGTGTAGTACCGAGTGGAGTACTGTGTGTATAGTGCCGTGTAGTACCGAGTGGAGTACAGTGCCTATACTGCCGTGTAGTACTGAGTGGAGTACAGTGCCTGTACTGCCGTGTAGTCCCGAGTGGAGTACAGTGCATGTACTGCCGTGTAGTAGTGAGTGGAGTACTGTGCCTGTAATGCCGTGTAGTACTGACTGGTGTACTGTGTGTATAGTGCCGTGTAGTACCGGGTGAAGTACATTGGGTGTACTGCCGTGTAGTACGGAGTGGGGTACAGTGCCTGTACTGCCGTGTAGTACTGAGTGGAGTACACTGCCTGTACTGCCGTGGAGTCCCGAGTGGAGTACAGTGCCTGTACTGCCGTGTAGTACTGAGTGGAGTACTGTCTGTATAGTGCCGTGTAGTACCGAGTGGAGTACAGTGCCTGTACTGGCGTGTAGTACTGAGTGGAGTACAGTGCCTGTACTGCCGTGTAGTACTGAGTGGAGTACATTGCCTGTACTGCCGTGTAGTACTGATTGGAGTACAGTGCCTGTACTGCCGTGTAGTACTGAGTGGAGTACAGTGCCTGTACTGCCGTGTAGTACTGAGTGGAGTACAGTGCCTGTACTGCCGTGTAGTACTGAGTGGAGTACAGTGCCTGTACTGCCGTGTAGTCCCGAGTGGATTACTGTGTGTATAGTGCCGTGTAGTACCGAGTGGAGTACAGTGCCTGTACTGCGGTGTAGTACTGAGTGGAGTACAGGGCCTGTACTGCCATGTAGTACTGAGTGGAGTACAGTGCCTGTACTGCCGTGTAGTCCCGAGTGGAGTACAGTGCCTGTACTGCCGTGTAGTACTGAGTGGAGTACAGTGCCTTTACTGCCGTGTAGTCCCGAATGGAGTACTGTGTGTATAGTGCCGTGTAGTACCGAAAGGAGTACAGTGCCTGTACTGCCGTGTAGTACTGAGTGGAGTACTGTGTGTATAGTGCCGTGTAGTACCGAGTGGAGTACAGTGCCTGTACTGCCGTGTAGTGCTGAGTGGACTACAGTGCCTGTACTGCCGTGTAGTCCCGAATGGAGTACTGTGTGTGTAGTGCCGTGTAGTACCGAGTGGAGTACAGTGCCTGTACTGCCGTGTAGTACCGAGTGGAGTACTCTGTGTATAGTGCCGTGTAGTACCGAGTGGAGTACAGTGCCTGTACTGTCGTGTAGTACCGAGTGGGGGACTGTGTGTATACTGCCGTGTAGTACTGAGTGGAGTACAGTGCCTGTACTGCCGTGTAGTCCCGAGTGGAGTACAGTGCATGTACTGCCGTATAGTAGTGAGTGGAGTATTGTGCCTGTAATGCCGTGTAGTACTGAGTGGAGTACTGTGTGTATAGTGCCGTGTAGTACCGAAAGGAGTACAGTGCCTGTTCTGCCGTATAGTACCGAGTGGGGGACTGTGTGTAAACTGCCGTGTAGTACCGTGTGGAGTACAGTGTGCATAATGCCGTGTAGTACTGAGTGGAGTACAGTGCCTGTACTGCCGTGTAGTCCCGAGTGGAGTACAGTGCCTGTACTGCCGTGTAGTACTGAGTGGAGTACAGTGCCTTTACTGCCGTGTAGTCCCGAATGGAGTACTGTGTGTATAGTGCCGTGTAGTACCGAAAGGAGTACAGTGCCTGTTCTGCCGTATAGTACCGAGTGGGGGACTGTGTGTAAACTGCCGTGTAGTACCGTGTGGAGTACAGTGTGCATAATGCCGTGTAGTACTGAGTGGAGTACAGTGCCTGTACTGCCGTGTAGTACCGAGTGGAGTACACTGTGTATAGTGCCGTGTAGTACCGAGTGGAGTACGGTGCATGTACTGCCGTGTAGTACCGAGTGGAGTACTGTGTGTATAGTGCGGTGTAGTACCGTGTGGAGTACAGTGCATGTACTGCCGTGTAGTACCGAGTGGAGTACTGTGTGTATAGTGCCGTGTAGTACCGAGTGGAGTACAGTGCCTGTATTGCCGTGTAGCAAAGAGTGGAGTACTGTGTGTACAGTGCCGTGTAGTACCGAGTGGAGTACTGTGTGCATACTGCCGTGTAGTACTGAGTGGAGTACAGTACCTGTACTGCTGTGTAGTACCGAGTGGAGTACTGTGTGTATAGTGCCGTGTAGTACCGAGTGGAGTACAGTGCCTGCACTGCCGTGTAGGACTGAGTAGAGTACAGTGCCTGTACTGCCCTGTAGTACTGAGTGGAGTACTGTGTGTATAGTGCCGTGTAGTACCGAGTGGAGTACAGTGCCTGTACTGCCGTGTAGTACCGAGTGGAGTACTGTGTGTATAGTGCCGTGTAGTACCGAGTGGAGTACAGTGCCTGTACTGCCGTGTAGTACTGAGTGGAGTACATTGCCTGTACTGCCGTGTAGTCCCGAGTGGAGTACAGTGCCTGTACTGCCGTGTAGTTCTGAATGGAGTACAGTGCCTGTACTGCCGTGTAGTAGCGAGTGGAGTACAGTGCTTATACTGCCGTGTAGTACTGAGTGGGGTACAGTGCCTGTACTGCCGTGTAGTGCCGAGTGGAATACTGTGTGTATAGTGCAGTGTAGTACTGAGTGGAGTACAGTGCATGTACTGCCGTGTAGTCCCGAGTGGAGTACTGTGTGTATAGTGCAGTGTAGTGCTGAGTGGAGTACAGTGCCTGTACTGCCGTGTAGTACCGAGTGGAGTACAGTGCCTGTACTGCCGTGTAGTCCCGAGTGGAGTACTGTGTGCATAATGCCGTGTAGTACTGAGTGGAGTACAGTGCCTGTACTGCCGTGTAGTACCGAGTGGAGTACTGTGTGTATAGTGCAGTGTAGTACCGAGTGGATTACAGTGCCTGTACTGCGTGTAGTACCGAGTGGAGTACAGTGTGAATAGTGCCGTGTAGTACCGAGTGGAGTACAGTGCCTGTACTGCCGTGTAGTACCGAGTGGAGTACAGTGTGTATAGTGCCGTCTAGTACCGAGTGGAGTACAGTGTGTATAGTGCCGTGTAGTACTGAGTGGAGTACAGTGCCTGTACTGCCGTGTAGTACCGAGTGGAGTACAGTGTGTATAGTGCCGAGTAGTACCGAGTGGAGTACAGTGCCTGTACTGCCGTGTAGTACTGAGTGGAGTACATTGCCTGTACTGCCGTGTAGTACCGAGTGGGGGAATGTGTGTATACTGCCGTGTAGTACTGAGTATAGTACAGTGCCTGTACTGCCGTGTAGTACCGAGTGGAGTACTGTGTGCATACTGCCGTGTAGTACTGAGTGGAGTACAGTACCTGTACTGCCGTGTAGTACCGAGTGGGGGACTAAGTGTATACTGCCGTGTAGTACTGAGTGGAGTACAGTGCCTGTACTGTCGTGTAGTACCGAGTGGGGGACTGTGTGTATACCGCCGTGTAGTACTGAGTGGAGTACAGTGCCTGTACTGCCGTGTAGAACCGAGTGGGGGACTGTGTGTATACTGCCGTGTAGTACTGAGTGGAGTACTGTGTGCATACTGCCGTGTAGTACTGAGTGGAGTACAGTACCCGTACTGCCGTGTAGTACCGAGTGGGGGACTAAGTGTATACTGCCGTGTAGTACTGAGTGGAGTACAGTGCCTGTACTGTCGTGTAGTGCTGAGTGGAGTACAGTACCTGTACTGCCGTGTAGTATTGAGTATAGTACAGTTCCTGTACTGCCGTGTAGTACCGAGTGGGGGACTGTGTGTATACTACCGTGTAGTACTGAGTGGAGTACAGTGCCTGTACTGCCGTGTAGTCCCGAATGGAGTACTGTGTGTATAGTGCAGTGTAGTACCGTGTCCAGTACAGTGCCTGTACTGCCGTGTAGTACCGAGTGGAGTACTGTGTGTATAGTGCCGTGTAGTACCGAGTGGAGTATTGTGTGCATACTGCCGTGTAGTACTGAGTGGAGTACAGTGCCTGTACTGCCGTGTAGTACCGAGTGAAGTACTGTGTGTATAGTGCCGTGTAGTACCGAGTGGAGTACTGTGTGCATACTGCCGTGTAGTACCGATTTGGGTACAGTGCCTGTACTGCCGTGTAGTACCGAGTGGAGTACAGTGCGTATAGTGCCGTCTAGTACCGAGTGGAATACAGTGTGTATATTGCCGTGTAGTACTGAGTGGAGTGCAGTGCCTGTACTGCCGTGTAGTACCGAGTGGAGTACAGTGCCTGTACTGCCGTGTAGTACCGAGTGGAGTACAGTGTGTATAGTGCCGTGTAGTACTGAGTGGAGTACAGTGCCTGTACAGCCGTGTAGCACTGAGTGAGGTACAGTGCCTGTACTGCCGTGTAGTACCGAGTGGGTGACTGTGTGTATACTGCCGTGTAGTACTGAGTATAGTACATTGCCTGTACTGCCGTGTAGTACCGAGTGGAGTACTGTGTGCATACTGCCGTGTAGTACTGAGTGAGTACAGTACCTGTACTGCCGTGTAGTACCGAGTGGGGGACTCTATGTATACTGCCTTGTAGTACTGAGTGGAGTACAGTGCCTGTGCTGCCGTGTAGTACCGAGTGGGGGACTGTGTGTATTCTGCCGTGTACTACTGAGTGGAGTACAGTGCCTGTACTGCCGTGTAGTACCGAGTGGAGTACAGTGTGTATAGTGCCGAGTAGTACCGAGTGGAGTACAGTGCCTGTACTGCCGTGTAGTACTGAGTGGAGTACATTGCCTGTACTGCCGTGTAGTACTGAGTGGAGTACAGTGTATATAGTGCAGTGTAGTGCTGAGTCGAGTACAGTGCCTGTACTGCCGTGTAGTACCGAGTGGATTACTGTGTGTATAGTGCAGTGTAGTGCTGAGTGGAGTACAGTACCTGTACTGCCGTGTAGTACTGAGTATAGTAGAGTGCCTGTACTGCCGTGTAGTACCGATTGGAGTACAGTGCCTGTACTGCCGTGTAGTACCGAGTGGAGTACTGTGTGCATACTGCCGTGTAGTACTGAGTGGAATACAGTACCTGTACTGCCGTGTAGTACCCAGTGGAGTACTGTGTGTATAGTGCCGTGTAGTACCGAGTGGAGTACAGTGCCTGTACTGCCGTGTAGTACTGAGTGGAGTACAGTGCCTGTACTGCCGTGTAGTCCCGAGTGGAGTACAGTTCTGTACTGCCGTGTAGTAGTGAGTGGAGTACTGTGCCTGTACTGCCGTGTAGTACTGAGTGGAGTACTGTGTGTATAGTGCCGTGTAGTACCGAGTGGAGTACAGTGCCTGTACTGCCGTGTAGTACCGAGTGGGGGACTGTGTGTATACTGCCGTGTAGTACTGAGTGGTGTACAGTACCTGTACTGCCGTGTAGTACTGAGTGGAGTACAGTGCCTCTACTGCCGTGTAGTACTGGGTGGAGTACAGTGCCTGTTCTGCCGTATAGTACCGAGTGGGGGACTGTGTGTAAACTGCCGTGTAGTACCGAGTGGAGTACAGTGCCTGTACTGCCGTGTAGTACCGAGTGGAATACTGTGTGTATAGTGCCGTGTAGTACCGAGTGGAGTACTGTGTGCATAATGCCGTGTAGTACTGAGTGGAGTACAGTGCCTGTACTGCCGTGTAGTACCGAGTGGAGTACTCTGTGTATAGTGCCGTGTAGTACAGAGTGGAGTACGGTGCATGTACTGCCGTGTAGTACCGAGTGGAGTACTGTGTGTATAGTGCGGTGTAGTACCATGTGGAGTACAGTGCATGTACTGCCGTGTAGTACCGAGTGGAGTACTGTGTGTATAGTGCCGTGTAGTACCGAGTGGAGTACAGTGCCTGTACTGCCGTGTAGTACTGAGTGGAGTACAGTGCCTGTATTGCCGTGTAGCAAAGAGTGGAGTACTGTGTGTACAGTGCCGTGTAGTACCGAGTGGAGTACTGTGTGCATACTGCCGTGTAGTACTGAGTGGAGTACAGTACCTGTACTGCCGTGTAGTACCGAGTGGAGTACTGTGTGTATAGTGCCGTGTAGTACCGAGTGGAGTACAGTGCCTGCACTGCCGTGTAGGACAGAGTAGAGTACAGTGCCTGTACTGCCCTGTAGTACTGAGTGGAGTACTGTGTGTATAGTGCCGTGTAGTACCGAGTGGAGTACAGTGCCTGTACTGCCGTGTAGTACCGAGTGGAGTACAGTGTGTATAGTGCCGTGTAGTACCGAGTGGAGTACAGTGCCTGTACTGCCGTGTAGTACTGAGTGGAGTACAGTGCCTGTACTGCCATGTAGTCCCGAGTGGAGTACAGTGCCTGTACTGCCGTGTAGTTCTGATTGGAGTACAGTGCCTGTACTGCCGTGTAGTAGAGAGTGGAGTACAGTGCTTATACTGCCGTGTAGTACTGAGTGGGGTACAGTGCCTGTACTTCCGTGTAGTGCCGAGTGGAATACTGTGTGTATAGTGCAGTGTAGTACTGAGTGGAGTACAGCGCATGTACTGCCGTGTAGTACTGAGTGGAGTACAGTGCCTTTACTGCCGTGTAGTCCCGAATGGAGTACTGTGTGTATAGTGCCGTGTAGTACCGAAAGGAGTACAGTGCCTGTTCTGCCGTATAGTACCGAGTGGGGGACTGTGTGTAAACTGCCGTGTAGTACCGTGTGGAGTACAGTGTGCATAATGCCGTGTAGTACTGAGTGGAGTACAGTGCCTGTACTGCCGTGTAGTACCGAGTGGAGTACACTGTGTATAGTGCCGTGTAGTACCGAGTGGAGTACGGTGCATGTACTGCCGTGTAGTACCGAGTGGAGTACTGTGTGTATAGTGCGGTGTAGTACCGTGTGGAGTACAGTGCATGTACTGCCGTGTAGTACCGAGTGGAGTACTGTGTGTATAGTGCCGTGTAGTACCGAGTGGAGTACAGTGCCTGTATTGCCGTGTAGCAAAGAGTGGAGTACTGTGTGTACAGTGCCGTGTAGTACCGAGTGGAGTACTGTGTGCATACTGCCGTGTAGTACTGAGTGGAGTACAGTACCTGTACTGCTGTGTAGTACCGAGTGGAGTACTGTGTGTATAGTGCCGTGTAGTACCGAGTGGAGTACAGTGCCTGCACTGCCGTGTAGGACTGAGTAGAGTACAGTGCCTGTACTGTCCTGTAGTACTGAGTGGAGTACTGTGTGTATAGTGCCGTGTAGTACCGAGTGGTGTACAGTGCCTGTACTGCCGTGTAGTACCGAGTGGAGTACTGTGTGTATAGTGCCGTGTAGTACCGAGTGGAGTACAGTGCCTGTACTGCCGTGTAGTACTGAGTGGAGTACAGTGCCTGTACTGCCGTGTAGTCCCGAGTGGAGTACAGTGCCTGTACTGCCGTGTAGTTCTGATTGGAGTACAGTGCCTGTACTGCCGTGTAGTAGCGTGTGGAGTACAGTGCTTATACTGCCGTGTAGTACTGAGTGGGGTACAGTGCCTGTACTGCCGTGTAGTGCCGAGTTGAATACTGTGTGTATAGTGCAGTGTAGTACTGAGTGGAGTACAGTGCATGTACTGCCGTGTAGTCCCGAGTGGAGTACTGTGTGTATAGTGCAGTGTAGTGCTGAGTGGAGTACAGTGCCTGTACTGCCGTGTAGTACCGAGTGGAGTACAGTGCCTGTACTGCCGTGTAGTCCCGAGTGGAGTACTGTGTGCATAATGCCGTGTAGTACTGAGTGGAGTACAGTGCCTGTACTGCCGTGTAGTACCGAGTGGAGTACTGTGTGTATAGTGCCGTGTAGTACCGAGTGGATTACAGTGCCTGTACTGCGTGTAGTACCGAGTGGAGTACAGTGTGAATAGTGCCGTGTAGTACCGAGTGGAGTACAGTGCCTGTACTGCCGTGTAGTACCGAGTGGAGTACAGTGTGTATAGTGCCGTCTAGTACCGAGTGGAGTACAGTGTGTATAGTGCCGTGTAGTACTGAGTGGAGTACAGTGCCTGTACTGCCGTGTAGTACCGAGTGGAGTACAGTGTGTATAGTGCCGAGTAGTACCGAGTGGAGTACAGTGCCTGTACTGCCGTGTAGTACTGAGTGGAGTACATTGCCTGTACTGCCGTGTAGTACCGAGTGGGGGAATGTGTGTATACTGCCGTGTAGTACTGAGTATAGTACAGTGCCTGTACTGCCGTGTAGTACCGAGTGGAGTACTGTGTGCATACTGCCGTGTAGTACTGAGTGGAGTACAGTACCTGTACTGCCGTGTAGTACCGAGTGGGGGACTAAGTGTATACTGCCGTGTAGTACTGAGTGGAGTACAGTGCCTGTACTGTCGTGTAGTACCGAGTGGGGGACTGTGTGTATACCGCCGTGTAGTACTGAGTGGAGTACAGTGCCTGTACTGCCGTGTAGAACCGAGTGGGGGACTGTGTGTATACTGCCGTGTAGTACTGAGTGGAGTACTGTGTGCATACTGCCGTGTAGTACTGAGTGGAGTACAGTACCCGTACTGCCGTGTAGTACCGAGTGGGGGACTAAGTGTATACTGCCGTGTAGTACTGAGTGGAGTACAGTGCCTGTACTGTCGTGTAGTGCTGAGTGGAGTACAGTACCTGTACTGCCGTGTAGTATTGAGTATAGTACAGTGCCTGTACTGCCGTGTAGTACCGAGTGGGGGACTGTGTGTATACTACCGTGTAGTACTGAGTGGAGTACAGTGCCTGTACTGCCGTGTAGTCCCGAATGGAGTACTGTGTGTATAGTGCAGTGTAGTACCGTGTCCAGTACAGTGCCTGTACTGCCGTGTAGTACCGAGTGGAGTACTGTGTGTATAGTGCCGTGTAGTACCGAGTGGAGTATTGTGTGCATACTGCCGTGTAGTACTGAGTGGAGTACAGTGCCTGTACTGCCGTGTAGTACCGAGTGAAGTACTGTGTGTATAGTGCCGTGTAGTACCGAGTGGAGTACTGTGTGCATACTGCCGTGTATTACCGATTTGGGTACAGTGCCTGTACTGCCGTGTAGTACCGAGTGGAGTACAGTGCGTATAGTGCCGTCTAGTACCGAGTGGAATACAGTGTGTATATTGCCGTGTAGTACTGAGTGGAGTGCAGTGCCTGTACTGCCGTGTAGTACCGAGTGGAGTACAGTGCCTGTACTGCCGTGTAGTACCGAGTGGAGTACAGTGTGTATAGTGCCGTGTAGTACTGAGTGGAGTACAGTGCCTGTACAGCCGTGTAGCACTGAGTGAGGTACAGTGCCTGTACTGCCGTGTAGTACCGAGTGGGTGACTGTGTGTATACTGCCGTGTAGTACTGAGTATAGTACATTGCCTGTACTGCCGTGTAGTACCGAGTGGAGTACTGTGTGCATACTGCCGTGTAGTACTGAGTGAGTACAGTACCTGTACTGCCGTGTAGTACCGAGTGGGGGACTCTATGTATACTGCCTTGTAGTACTGAGTGGAGTACAGTGCCTGTGCTGCCGTGTAGTACCGAGTGGGGGACTGTGTGTATTCTGCCGTGTACTACTGAGTGGAGTACAGTGCCTGTACTGCCGTGTAGTACCGAGTGGAGTACAGTGTGTATAGTGCCGAGTAGTACCGAGTGGAGTACAGTGCCTGTACTGCCGTGTAGTACTGAGTGGAGTATATTGCCTGTACTGCCGTGTAGTACTGAGTGGAGTACAGTGTATATAGTGCAGTGTAGTGCTGAGTCGAGTACAGTGCCTGTACTGCCGTGTAGTACCGAGTGGATTACTGTGTGTATAGTGCAGTGTAGTGCTGAGTGGAGTACAGTACCTGTACTGCCGTGTAGTACTGAGTATAGTAGAGTGCCTGTACTGCCGTGTAGTACCGATTGGAGTACAGTGCCTGTACTGCCGTGTAGTACCGAGTGGAGTACTGTGTGCATACTGCCGTGTAGTACTGAGTGGAATACAGTACCTGTACTGCCGTGTAGTACCCAGCGGAGTACTGTGTGTATAGTGCCGTGTAGTACCGAGTGGAGTACAGTGCCTGTACTGCCGTGTAGTACTGAGTGGAGTACAGTGCCTGTACTGCCGTGTAGTCCCGAGTGGAGTACAGTTCTGTACTGCCGTGTAGTAGTGAGTGGAGTACTGTGCCTGTACTGCCGTGTAGTACTGAGTGGAGTACTGTGTGTATAGTGCCGTGTAGTACCGAGTGGAGTACAGTGCCTGTACTGCCGTGTAGTACCGAGTGGGGGACTGTGTGTATACTGCCGTGTAGTACTGAGTGGTGTACAGTACCTGTACTGCCGTGTAGTACTGAGTGGAGTACAGTGCCTCTACTGCCGTGTAGTACTGGGTGGAGTACAGTGCCTGTTCTGCCGTATAGTACCGAGTGGGGGACTGTGTGTAAACTGCCGTGTAGTACCGAGTGGAGTACAGTGCCTGTACTGCCGTGTAGTACCGAGTGGAATACTGTGTGTATAGTGCGGTGTAGTACCGAGTGGAGTACTGTGTGCATAATGCCGTGTAGTACTGAGTGGAGTACAGTGCCTGTACTGCCGTGTAGTACCGAGTGGAGTACTCTGTGTATAGTGCCGTGTAGTACAGAGTGGAGTACGGTGCATGTACTGCCGTGTAGTACCGAGTGGAGTACTGTGTGTATAGTGCGGTGTAGTACCATGTGGAGTACAGTGCATGTACTGCCGTGTAGTACCGAGTGGAGTACTGTGTGTATAGTGCCGTGTAGTACCGAGTGGAGTACAGTGCCTGTACTGCCGTGTAGTACTGAGTGGAGTACAGTGCCTGTATTGCCGTGTAGCAAAGAGTGGAGTACTGTGTGTACAGTGCCGTGTAGTACCGAGTGGAGTACTGTGTGCATACTGCCGTGTAGTACTGAGTGGAGTACAGTACCTGTACTGCCGTGTAGTACCGAGTGGAGTACTGTGTGTATAGTGCCGTGTAGTACCGAGTGGAGTACAGTGCCTGCACTGCCGTGTAGGACAGAGTAGAGTACAGTGCCTGTACTGCCCTGTAGTACTGAGTGGAGTACTGTGTGTATAGTGCCGTGTAGTACCGAGTGGAGTACAGTGCCTGTACTGCCGTGTAGTACCGAGTGGAGTACAGTGTGTATAGTGCCGTGTAGTACCGAGTGGAGTACAGTGCCTGTACTGCCGTGTAGTACTGAGTGGAGTACAGTGCCTGTACTGCCATGTAGTCCCGAGTGGAGTACAGTGCCTGTACTGCCGTGTAGTTCTGATTGGAGTACAGTGCCTGTACTGCCGTGTAGTAGAGAGTGGAGTACAGTGCTTATACTGCCGTGTAGTACTGAGTGGGGTACAGTGCCTGTACTTCCGTGTAGTGCCGAGTGGAATACTGTGTGTATAGTGCAGTGTAGTACTGGGTGGAGTACAGCGCATGTACTGCCGTGTAGTCCCGAGTGGAGTACTGTGTGTATAGTGCAGTGTAGTGCTGAGTGGAGTACAGTGCCTGTACTGCCGTGTAGTACCGAGTGGAGTACAGTGCCTGTACTGCCGTGTAGTCCCGAGTGGAGTACTGTGTGCATAATGCCGTGTAGTACTGAGTGGAGTACAGTGCCTGTACTGCCGTGTAGTACCGAGTGGAGTACTGTGTGTATAGTGCCGTGTAGTACCGAGTGGATTACAGTGCCTGTACTGCGTGTAGTACCGAGTGGAGTACAGTGTGAATAGTGTCGTGTGTGTACCGAGTGGAGTACAGTGCCTGTACTGCCGTGTAGTACCGAGTGGTGTACAGTGTGTATAGTGTCGTCTAGTACCGAGTGGAGTACAGTGTGTATAGTGCCGTGTAGTACTGAGTGGAGTACAGTGCCTGTACTGCCGTGTAGTACCGAGTGGAGTACAGTGTGTATAGTGCCGAGTAGTACCGAGTGGAGTACAGTGCCTGTACTGCCGTGTAGTACTGAGTGGAGTACATTGCCTGTACTGCCGTGTAGTACCGAGTGGGGGAATGTGTGTATACTGCCGTGTAGTACTGAGTATAGTACAGTGCCTGTACTGCCGTGTAGTACCGAGTGGAGTACTGTGTGCATACTGCCGTGTAGTACTGAGTGGAGTACAGTACCTGTACTGCCGTGTAGTACCGAGTGGGGGACTAAGTGTATACTGCCGTGTAGTACTGAGTGGAGTACAGTGCCTGTGCTGTCGTGTAGTACCGAGTGGGGGACTGTGTGTATACTGCCGTGTAGTACTGGGTGGAGTACAGTGCCTGTACTGCCGTGTAGAACAGAATGGGGGACTGTGTGTATACTGCCGTGTAGTACTGAGTGGAGTACTGTGTGTATAGTGCAGTGTAGTGCTGAGTGGAGTACAGTGCCTGTACTGACGTGTAGTACTGAGTGGAGTACTGTGTGTATAGTGCAGTGTAGTGCTGAGTGGAGTACAGTACCTGTACTGCCGTATAGTATTGTGTATAGTACAGTGCCTGTACTGCCGTGTAGTACCGAGTGGGGGACTGCCGTGTAGAACCGAGTGGGGGACTGTGTGTATACTGCCGTGTAGTACTGAGTGGAGTACACTGCCTGTACTGCCGTGGAGTCCCGTGTGGAGTACAGTGCTGTACTGCCGTGTAGTACTGAGTGGAGTACTGTGTGTATACTGCCGTGTAGTACCGAGTGGAGTACGGTGCCTGTACTGCCGTGTAGTACCGAGTGGTGTACTGTGTGCATAGTACCGTGTAGTACCGAGTGGAGTACTGTGTGCATACTGCCGTGTAGTACTGAGTGGAATACAGTGCCCGTACTGCCTTGTAGTACCGAGTGGAGTACTGTGTGTATAGTGCCGTGTAGTACCGAGTGGAGTACAGTGCATGTACTGCCGTGTATTACCGAGTGGAGTACTGTGTGTATAGTGCCGTGTAGTACCGAGTGGAGTACAGTGCCTGTATTGCCGTGTAGTACCCAGTGGTGTACTGTGTGTATAGTGCCGTGTAGTACCGAGTGGAGTTCTGTGTGCATACCGCCGTGTAGTACTGAGTGGAGTACAGTACCTGTACTGCCGTGTAGTACCGAGTGGAGTACAGTGCCTGTACTGCCGTGTAGTGCTGAGTGGACTACAGTGCCTGTACTGCCGTGTAGTCCCGAATGGAGTACTGTGTGTATAGTGCCGTGTAGTACCGAGTGGAGTACAGTGCCTGTACTGCCGTGTAGTACTGAGTGGAGTACAGTGCCTAAACTGCCGTGTAGTCCGGAGTGGAGTACAGTGCCTGTACTGCCGTGTAGTCCCGAGTGGAGTACTGTGTGTATAGTGCCGTGTAGTACCGAGTGGAGTACATTGCCTGTACTGCCGTGTAGTACTAAGTGGAGTACAGTGCCTGTACTGCCGTGTAGTCCCGAGTGGAGTACTGTGTGTATAGTGCAGAGTAGTACTGAGTGGTGTACAGTACCTGTACTGCCGTGTAGTACTGAGTGGAGTACAGTGCCTCTACTGCCGTGTAGTACTGGGTGGAGTACAGTGCCTGTTCTGCCGTATAGTACCGAGTGGGGGACTGTGTGTAAACTGCCGTGTAGTACTGAGTGGAGTACAGTGCCTGTACTGCCGTGTAGTACCGAGTGGAATACTGTGTGTATAGTGCCGTGTAGTACCGAGTGGAGTACTGTGTGCATAATGCCGTGTAGTACTGAGTGGAGTACAGTGCCTGTACTGCCGTGTAGTACCGAGTGGAGTACTCTGTGTATAGTGCCGTGTAATACCGAGTGGAGTACGGTGCATGTACTGCCGTGTAGTACCGAGTGGAGTACTGTGTGTATAGTGCGGTGTAGTACCATGTGGAGTACAGTGCATGTACTGCCGTGTAGTACCGAGTGGAGTACTGTGTGTATAGTGCCGTGTAGTACCGAGTGGAGTACAGTGCCTGTACTGCCGTGTAGTACTGAGTGGAGTACAGTGCCTGTATTGCCGTGTAGCAAAGAGTGGAGTACTGTGTGTACAGTGCCGTGTAGTACCGAGTGGAGTACTGTGTGCATACTGCCGTGTAGTACCGAGTGGAGTACTGTGTGTATAGTGCCGTGTAGTACCGAGTGGAGTACAGTGCCTGTACTGCCGTGTAGTACTGAGTGGAGTACAGTGCCTGTACTGCCGTGTAGTCCCGAGTGGAGTACAGTGCCTGTACTGCCGTGTAGTTCTGATTGGAGTACAGTGCCTGTACTGCCGTGTAGTAGCGAGTGGAGTACAGTGCTTATACTGCCGTGTAGTACTGAGTGGGGTACAGTGCCTGTACTGCCGTGTAGTGCCGAGTTGAATACTGTGTGTATAGTGCAGTGTAGTGCTGAGTGGAGTACAGTGCCTGTACTGCCGTGTAGTACCGAGTGGAGTACAGTGCCTGTACTGCCGTGTAGTCCCGAGTGGAGTACTGTGTGCATAATGCCGTGTAGTACTGAGTGGAGTACACTGCCTGTACTGCCGTGGAGTCCCGTGTGGAGTACAGTGCTGTACTGCCGTGTAGTACTGAGTGGAGTACTGTGTGTATACTGCCGTGTAGTACCGAGTGGAGTACGGTGCCTGTACTGCCGTGTAGTACCGAGTGGTCTACTGTGTGCATAGTACCGTGTAGTACCGAGTGAAGTACTGTGTGCATACTGCTGTGTAGTACTGAGTGGAATACAGTGCCTGTACTGCCGTGTAGTACCGAGTGGAGTACTGTGTGTATAGTGCCGTGAAGTACCGAGTGGAGTACAGTGCATGTACTGCCGTGTATTACCGAGTGGAGTACTGTGTGTATAGTGCCGTGTAGTACCGAGTGGAGTACAGTGCCTGTATTGCCGTGTAGTACCCAGTGGTGTACTGTGTGTATAGTGCCGTGTAGTACCGAGTGGAGTTCTGTGTGCATACCGCCGTGTAGTACTGAGTGGAGTACAGTACCTGTACTGCCGTGTAGTACCGAGTGGAGTACAGTGCCTGTACTGCCGTGTAGTGCTGAGTGGACTACAGTGCCTGTACTGCCGTGTAGTCCCGAATGGAGTACTGTGTGTATAGTGCCGTGTAGTACCGAGTGGAGTACAGTGCCTGTACTGCCGTGTAGTACTGAGTGGAGTACAGTGCCTAAACTGCCGTGTAGTCCGGAGTGGAGTACAGTGCCTGTACTGCCGTGTAGTCCCGAGTGGAGTACTGTGTGTATAGTGCCGTGTAGTACCGAGTGGAGTACATTGCCTGTACTGCCGTGTAGTACTAAGTGGAGTACAGTGCCTGTACTGCCGTGTAGTCCCGAGTGGAGTACTGTGTGTATAGTGCAGAGTAGTACTGAGTGGTGTACAGTACCTGTACTGCCGTGTAGTACTGAGTGGAGTACAGTGCCTCTACTGCCGTGTAGTACTGGGTGGAGTACAGTGCCTGTTCTGCCGTATAGTACCGAGTGGGGGACTGTGTGTAAACTGCCGTGTAGTACTGAGTGGAGTACAGTGCCTGTACTGCCGTGTAGTACCGAGTGGAATACTGTGTGTATAGTGCCGTGTAGTACCGAGTGGAGTACTGTGTGCATAATGCCGTGTAGTACTGAGTGGAGTACAGTGCCTGTACTGCCGTGTAGTACCGAGTGGAGTACTCTGTGTATAGTGCCGTGTAATACCGAGTGGAGTACGGTGCATGTACTGCCGTGTAGTACCGAGTGGAGTACTGTGTGTATAGTGCGGTGTAGTACCATGTGGAGTACAGTGCATGTACTGCCGTGTAGTACCGAGTGGAGTACTGTGTGTATAGTGGCGTGTAGTACCGAGTGGAGTACAGTGCCTGTACTGCCGTGTAGTACTGAGTGGAGTACAGTGCCTGTATTGCCGTGTAGCAAAGAGTGGAGTACTGTGTGTACAGTGCCGTGTAGTACCGAGTGGAGTACTGTGTGCATACTGCCGTGTAGTACCGAGTGGAGTACTGTGTGTATAGTGCCGTGTAGTACCGAGTGGAGTACAGTGCCTGTACTGCCGTGTAGTACTGAGTGGAGTACAGTGCCTGTACTGCCGTGTAGTCCCGAGTGGAGTACAGTGCCTGTACTGCCGTGTAGTTCTGATTGGAGTACAGTGCCTGTACTGCCGTGTAGTAGCGAGTGGAGTACAGTGCTTATACTGCCGTGTAGTACTGAGTGGGGTACAGTGCCTGTACTGCCGTGTAGTGCCGAGTTGAATACTGTGTGTATAGTGCAGTGTAGTACTGAGTGGACTACAGTGCATGTACTGCCGTGTAGTACCGAGTGGAGTACAGTGCCTGTACTGCCGTGTAGTCCCGAGTGGAGTACTGTGTGCATAATGCCGTGTAGTACTGAGTGGATTACAGTGCCTGTACTGCCGTGTAGTACCGAGTGGAGTACTGTGTGTATAGTGCCGTGTAGTACCGAGTGGATTAGAGTGCCTGTACTGCGTGTAGTACCGAGTGGAGTACAGTGTGAATAGTGCCGTGTAGTACCGAGTGGAGTACAGTGCCTGTACTGCCGTGTAGTACCGAGTGGAGTACAGTGTGTATAGTGCCGTCTAGTACCGAGTGGAGTACAGTGTGTATAGTGCCGTGTAGTACTGAGTGGAGTACAATGCCTGTACTGCCGTGTAGTACCGAGTGGAGTACAGTGTGTATAGTGCCGAGTAGTACCGAGTGGAGTACAGTGCCTGTACTGCCGTGTAGTACTGAGTGGAGTACATTGCCTGTACTGCCGTGTAGTACCGAGTGGAGTACTGTGTGCATACTGCCGTGTAGTACTGAGTGGAGTACAGTACTTGTACTGCCGTGTAGTACCGAGTGGGGGACTATGTGTATACTGCCGTGTAGTACTGAGTGGAGTACAGTGCTTGTACTGTCGTGTAGTACCGAGTGGGGGACTGTGTGTATACTGCCGTGTAGTACTGAGTGGAGTACAGTGCCTGTACTGCCGTGTAGAACCGAGTGGGGGACTGTGTGTATACTGCCGTGTAGTACTGAGTGGAGTACTGTTTGCATACTGCCGTGTAGTACTGAGTGGAGTACAGTACCCGTACTGCCGTGTAGTACCGAGTGGGGGACTAAGTGTATACTGCCGTGTAGTACTGAGTGGAGTACAGTGCCTGTACTGTCGTGTAGTGCTGAGTGGAGTACAGTACCTGTACTGCCGTGTAGTATTGAGTATAGTACAGTGCCTGTACTGCCGTGTAGTACCGAGTGGGGGACTGTGTGTATACTACCGTGTAGTACTGAGTGGAGTACAGTGCCTGTACTGCCGTGTAGTCCCGAATGGAGTACTGTGTGTATAGTGCAGTGTAGTACCGTGTCCAGTACAGTGCCTGTACTGCCGTGTAGTACCGAGTGGAGTACTGTGTGTATAGTGCCGTGTAGTAACGAGTGGAGTATTGTGTGCATACTGCCGTGTAGTACTGAGTGGAGTACAGTGCCTGTACTGCCGTGTAGTACCGAGTGGAGGACTGTGTGTATAGTGCCGTGTAGTACCGAGTGGAGTACAATGCATGTACTGTCGTGTATTACCGAGTGGAGTACTGGGTGTATAGTGCGGTGTAGTACCGAGTGGAGTAGAGTGCATGTACTGCCGTGTAGTACCGAGTGGAGTACTGTGTGTATAGTGCCGTGTAGTACCGAGTGGAGTACAGTGCCTGTATTGCCGTGTAGTACCGAGTGGAGTACTGTGTGTATAGTGCCGTGTAGTACCGAGTGGAGTACTGTGTGCATGCTGCCGTGTAGTACTGAGTGGAGTACAGTACCTGTACTGCCGTGTAGTACCGAGTGGAGTACTGTGTGTATAGTGCCGTGTAGTACCGAGTGGAGTACAGTTCGTGTACTGCCGTGTAGTACTGCTTGGAGTACAGTGCCTGTACTGCCGTGTAGTACCGAGTGAAGTACTGTGTGTATAGTGCCGTGTAGTACCGAGTGGAGTACTGTGTGCATACTGCCGTGTAGTACCGATTTGGGTACAGTGCCTGTACTGCCGTGTAGTACCGAGTGGAGTACAGTGCGTATAGTGCCGTCTAGTACCGAGTGGAATACAGTGTGTATATTGCCGTGTAGTACTGAGTGGAGTGCAGTGCCTGTACTGCCGTGTAGTACCGAGTGGAGTACAGTGCCTGTACTGCCGTGTAGTACCGAGTGGAGTACAGTGTGTATAGTGCCGTGTAGTACTGAGTGGAGTACAGTGCCTGTACAGCCGTGTAGCACTGAGTGAGGTACAGTGCCTGTACTGCCGTGTAGTACCGAGTGGGTGACTGTGTGTATACTGCCGTGTAGTACTGAGTATAGTACATTGCCTGTACTGCCGTGTAGTACCGAGTGGAGTACTGTGTGCATACTGCCGTGTAGTACTGAGTGAGTACAGTACCTGTACTGCCGTGTAGTACCGAGTGGGGGACTCTATGTATACTGCCTTGTAGTACTGAGTGGAGTACAGTGCCTGTGCTGCCGTGTAGTACCGAGTGGGGGACTGTGTGTATTCTGCCGTGTACTACTGAGTGGAGTACAGTGCCTGTACTGCCGTGTAGTACAGAGTGGGGGACTGTGTGTATACTGCCGTGTAGTACTGAGTGGAGTACAGTGTGTATAGTGCAGTGTAGTGCTGAGTCGAGTACAGTGCCTGTACTGCCGTGTAGTACCGAGTGGATTACTGTGTGTATAGTGCAGTGTAGTGCTGAGTGGAGTACAGTACCTGTACTGCCGTGTAGTACTGAGTATAGTACAGTGCCTGTACTGCCGTGTAGTACCGATTGGAGTACAGTGCCTGTACTGCCGTGTAGTACCGAGTGGAGTACTGTGTGCATACTGCCGTGTAGTACTGAGTGGAGTACAGTACCTGTACTGCCGTGTAGTACCCAGTGGAGTACTGTGTGTATAGTGCCGTGTAGTACCGAGTGGAGTACAGTGCCTGTACTGCCGTGTAGTACCGAGTGGGGGACTGTGTGTATACTGCCGTGTAGTACTGAGTGGAGTACAGTGCCTGTACTGCCGTGTAGTAGTGAGTGGGGTACAGTGCCTGTACTGCCGTGTAGTCCCGAGTGGAGTACAGTGCTTGTTCTGCCGTGTAGTACAGATTGGAGTACAGTGCTTGTACTGCCGTGTAGTCCCGAGTGGAGTACAGTGCCTGTACTGCCGTGTAGTAGTGAGTGGAGTACTGTGCCTGTACTGCCGTGTAGTACTGAGTGGAGTACTGTGTGTATAGTGCCGTGTAGTACCGAGTGGAGTACAGTGCCTGTACTGCCGTGTAGTACCGAGTGGGGGACTGTGTGTATACTGCCGTGTAGTACTGAGTGGAGTACAGTGCCTGTACTGCCGTGTAGTAGTGAGTGGGGTACAGTGCCTGTACTGCCGTGTAGTCCCGAGTGGAGTACAGTGCTTGTTCTGCCGTGTAGTACAGATTGGAGTACAGTGCTTGTACTGCCGTGTAGTACCGAGTGGAGTACAGTGCTTGTACTGCCGTGTAGTACTGAGTGAAGTACAATGCCTGTACTGCCGTGTAGTGCCGAGTGGAGTACTGTGTGTATAGTGCAGTGTAGTACTGAGTGGAGTACAGTGCATGTACTGCCGTGTAGTACCGTGTGGAGTACAGTGCCTGTACTGCCGTGTAGTACCGAGTGGAGTACAGTGCCTGTACTGCCGTCTAGTACTGAGTGGAGTACAGTGCCTGTACTGCCGTGTAGTCCCGAGTGGAGTACAATGCCTGTACTGCCGTGTAGTACTGTGTGTATAGTGCCGTGTAGTACCGAGTGGAGTACTGTGCCTGTACTGCCGTGTAGTACTGAGTGGAGTACAGTGCCTGTACTGCCGTGTAGTCCCGAGTGGAGTACAGTGCTTGTTCTGCCGTGTAGTACTGATTTGAGTACAGTGCTTGTACTGCCGTGTAGTACCGAGTGGAGTACAGTGCTTGTACTGCCGTGTAGTACTGAGTGAAGTACAATGCCTGTACTGCCGTGTAGTGCCGAGTGGAGTACTGTGTGTATAGTGCAGTGTAGTACTGAGTGGAGTACAGTGCATGTACTGCCGTGTAGTACCGTGTGGAGTACAGTGCCTGTACTGCCGTGTAGTCCCGTGTGGAGTAGTGTGTGCATACTGTCGTGTAGTACTGAGTGGAGTACAGTGCCTGTACTGCCGTGTAGTACCGAGTGGAGTACAGTGCCTGTACTGCCGTGTAGTCCCGAGTGGAGTACTGTGTGTATAGTGCAGTGTAGTACTGAGTGGAGTACTGTGTGTATAGTACCGTGTAGTACTGAGTGGAGTACAGTGCCTGTACTGCCGTGTAGTACCGATTGGAGTACTGTGTGCATGCTGCCGTCTAGTACTGAGTGGAGTACAGTGCCTGTACTGCCGTGTAGTACTGCGTGGAGTACAGTGATTGTACTGCCTTGTAGTACCGAGTGGTGTACTGTGTGTATAGTGCCGTGTGGTACCGAGTGGAGTACCATGCCTGTACTGCCGTGTAGTACCGAGTGGAGTACTGTGTGTATAGTGCCGTGTAGTACCGAGTGGAGTACAGTGCCTGTACTGCGTGTAGTAGCGAGTGGAGTACAGTGACTGCACTGCGTGTAGTACCGAGTGGAGTACAGTGTGTATAGTACCGTCTAGTACCGAGTGGAGTACAGTGTGTATAGTGCCGTGCAGTACTGAGTGGAGTACAGTGCCTGTACTGCCGTGTAGTACCGAGTGGAGTACAGTGTGTATAGTGCCGTGTAGTACTGAGTGGAGTACAGTGACTCTAGTGCCGTGTAGTACTGAGTGGGGTACAGTTTCTGTACTGCCGTGTAGTACAGATTGGGGGACTCTGTGTATACTGCCGTGTAGTACTGAGTATAGTACAGTGCGTGTACTGCCGTGTAGTACCGAGTGGATTACTGTGTTCATACTGCCGTGTAGTACTGAGTGGAGTACAGTACCTGTACTGCCGTGTAGTACTGAGTGGGGGACTGTGTGTATACTGCTGTGTAATACTGAGTGGAGTACAGTGCTTGTACTGCCTTGTAGTACCGAGTGGGGGACTGTGTGTATACTGCCGTGTAGTACTGAGTGGTGTACAGTGCCTGTACTGCCGTTTAGTACCGAGTGGGGGACTGTGTGTATACTGCCGTGTAGTACTGAGTGGAATACTGCGTGTATAGTGCAGTGTAGTGCTGAGTGGAGTACAGTGCCTGTACTGCCGTGTAGTACCGAGTGGAGTACCGTGTGTATAGTGCAGTGTAGTGCTGAGTGGAGTACAGTACCTGTCATGCCGTGTAGTACTGAGTACAGTACAGTGCCTGTACTGCCGTGTAGTACCGAGTGGGGGACTGTGTGTATACTGCCGTGTAGTATTGAGTGGAGTACAGTACCTGTACTGCCGAGTAGTCCCGAGTGGAGTACGGTGTGTATAGTGCAGTGTAGTGCTGAGTGGAGTATAGTACCTGTACCGCCGTGTAGTACCGTGTGGGGGACTGTGTGTATACTGCCGTGTAGTACTGAGTGGAGTACAGTCCCTGTACTGCCGTGTAGTACCGAGTGGGGGACTGTGTGTATACTGCCGTGTAGTACTGAGTGGATTACAGTGCCTGTACTGCCGTGTAGTCTCGAGTGGAGTACTGTGTGCATACTGCCGTGTAGTACTGATTGGAGTACAGTCCCTGTACTGCGGAGTATTCCCGAGTGGAGTACAGTATGTATAGTGCAGTGTACTACTGAGTGGAGTACTGTGTGTATAGTGCAGTGTAGTACTGAGTGGAGTACAGTGCCTGTACTGCCGTGTAGTACCGAGTGGGGGACTGTGTGTATACTGCCGTGTAGTACTGAGTGGAGTACAGTGTGTATAGTGCCGTGTAGTACCGAGTAGGTGACTGTGTGCATACTGCCGTGGAGTACAGAGTGGAGTACAGTGCCTGTACTGCCATGTAGTCCCGATTGGAGTACTGTGTGTATACTGCCGTGTAGTACCGAGTGGAGTACAGTGCCTGTACTGCCGTGTAGGACCGAGTGGTGTACTGTGTGCATAGTACCGTGTTGTACCGAGTGGAGTACTGTGTGCATACGCCCGTGTAGTACTGAGTATAATACAGTGCCTGAACTGCCGTGTAGTACCGAGTGGAGTACTGTGTGTATAGTGCCGTGTAGTACCGAGTGGAGTACAGTGCATGTACTGCCGTGTATTACCGAGGGGAGTACTGTGTGTATAGTGCCGTGTAGTACCGAGTGGAGTACAGTGCCTGTATTGCCGTGTAGTACCCAGTGGTGTACTGTGTGTATAGTGCCGTGTAGTACCGAGTGGAGTTCTGTGTGCATACTGCCGTGTAGTACTGAGTGGAGTACAGTACCTGTACTGCCGTGTAGTACCGAGTGGAGTACTGTGTGTATAGTGCCGTGTAGTACCGAGTGGAGTACAGTGCCTATACTGCCGTGTAGTACTGAGTGGAGTACAGTGCCTGTACTGCCGTGTAGTCCCGAGTGGAGTACAGTGCATGTACTGCCGTGTAGTAGTGAGTGGAGTACTGTGCCTGTAATGCCGTGTAGTACTGACTGGAGTACTGTGTGTATAGTGCCGTGTAGTACCGGGTGAAGTACAATGGGTGTACTGCCGTGTAGTACAGAGTGGGGTACAGTGCCTGTACTGCCGTGTAGTACTGAGTGGAGTACACTGCCTGTACTGCTGTGGAGTCCCGAGTGGAGTACAGTGCCTGTACTGCCGTGTAGTCCTGAGTGGAGTACTGTCTGTATAGTGCCGTGTAGTACCGAGTGGAGTACAGTGCCTGTACTGGCGTGTAGTACTGAGTGGAGTACTGTGTGTATAGTGCCGTGTAGTACCGAGTGGAGTACAGTGCCTGTACTGCGGTGTAGTACTGAGTGGAGTACAGGGCCTGTACTGCCATGTAGTACTGAGTGGAGTACAGTGCCTGTACTGCCGTGTAGTACTGAGTGGAGTACTGTGTGTATAGTGCCGTGTAGTACCGAGTGGAATACAGTGCCTGTACTGCCGTGTAGTGCTGAGTGGACTACAGTGCCTGTACTGCCGTGTAGTCCCGAATGGAGTACTGTGTGTATAGTGCCGTGTAGTACCGAGTGGAGTACATTGCCTGTACTGCCGTGTAGTACTAAGTGGAGTACAGTGCCTGTACTGCCGTGTAGTCCCGAGTGGAGTACTGTGTGTATAGTGCAGAGTAGTACTGAGTGGTGTACAGTACCTGTACTGCCGTGTAGTACTGAGTGGAGTACAGTGCCTCTACTGCCGTGTAGTCCCGAGGGGAGTACAGTGCTTGTTCTGCCGTGTAGTACAGATTGGAGTACAGTGCTTGTACTGCCGTGTAGTACCGAGTGGAGTACCGTGCTTGTACTGCCGTGTAGTACTGAGTGAAGTACAATGCCTGTACTGCCGTGTAGTGCCGAGTGGAGTACTGTGTGTATAGTGCAGTGTAGTACTGAGTGGAGTACAGTGCATGTACTGCCGTGTAGTACCGTGTGGAGTACAGTGCCTGTACTGCCGTGTAGTAGTGAGTGGAGTACAGTGCGTGTACTGCCGTGTAGTACTGAGTGGGGTACATTGCCTGTACTGCGTGTAGTCCCGAGTGGAGTACAGTGCCTGTACTGCCGTGTAGTACTGAGTGGAGTACTGTATGTATAGTGCCGTGTAGTACCGAGTGGAGTACAGTGCCTGTACTGCCGTCTAGTACTGAGTGGAGTACAGTGCCTGTACTGCCGTGTAGTCCCGAGTGGAGTACAATGCCTGTACTGCCGTGTAGTACTGTGTGTATAGTGCCGTGTAGTACCGAGTGGAGTACTGTGCCTGTACTGCCGTGTAGTACTGAGTGGAGTACAGTGCCTGTACTGCCGTGTAGTCCCGAGTGGAGTACAGTGCTTGTACTGCCGTGTAGTACCGAGTGGAGTACAGTGCCTGCACTGCCGTGTAGTACTGAGTGAAGTACAACGCCTGTACTGCCGTGTAGTGCCGAGTGGAGTACTGTGTGTATAGTGCAGTGTAGTACTGAGTGGAGTACAGTGCATGTACTGCCGTGTAGTACCGTGTGGAGTACAGTGCCTGTACTGCCGTGTAGTCCCGTGTGGAGTACTGTGTGCATACTGCCGTGTAGTACTGAGTGGAGTACAGTGCCTGTACTGCCGTGTAGTACCGGGTGGAGTACAGTGCCTGTACTGCCGTGTAGTCTCGAGTGGAGTACTGTGTGTATAGTGCAGTGTAGTACTGAGTGGAGTACTGTGTGTATAGTACCGTGTAGTACTGAGTGGAGTACAGTGCCTGCACTGCCGTGTAGTACCGATTGGAGTACTGTGTGCATGCTGCCGTCTAGTACTGAGTGGAGTACAGTGCCTAGACTGCCGTGTAGTACTGGGTGGAGTACAGTGATTGTACTGCCGTGTAGTACCGAGTGGTGTACTGTGTGTATAGTGCCGTGTGGTACCGAGTGGAGTACCATGCCTGTACTGCCGTGGAGTACCGAGTGGAGTACTGTGTGTATAGTGCCGTGTAGTACCGAGTGGAGTACAGTGCCTGTACTGCGTGTAGTACCGAGTGGAGTACAGTGACTGCACTGCGTGTAGTACCGAGTGGAGTACAGTGTGTATAGTACCGTCTAGTACCGAGTGGAGTACAGTGTGTATAGTGCCGTGCAGTACTGAGTGGATTACAGTGCCTGTACTGCCGTGTAGTACCGAGTGGAGTACAGTGTGTATAGTGCCGTGTAGTACTGAGTGGAGTACAGTGACTCTAGTGCCGTGTAGTACCGAGTGGGGGACTGTGTGTATACTGCCGTGTAGTACTGAGTGGAATACTGTGTGTATAGTGCAGTGTAGTGCTGAGTGGAGTACAGTGCCTGTACTGCCGTGTAGTACCGAGTGGAGTACCGTGTGTATAGTGCAGTGTAGTGCTGAGTGGAGTACAGTACCTGTCATGCCGTGTAGTACTGAGTACAGTACAGTGCCTGTACTGCCGTGTAGTACCGAGTGGGGGACTGTGTGTATACTGCCGTGTAGTATTGAGTGGAGTACAGTACCTGTACTGCCGAGTAGTCCCGAGTGGAGTACGGTGTGTATAGTGCAGTGTAGTGCTGAGTGGAGTATAGTACCTGTACCGCCGTGTAGTACCGTGTGGGGGACTGTGTGTATACTGCCGTGTAGTACTGAGTGGAGTACAGTCCCTGTACTGCCGTGTAGTACCGAGTGGGGGACTGTGTGTATACTGCCGTGTAGTACTGAGTGGAGTACAGTGCCTGTACTGCCGTGTAGTCTCGAGTGGAGTACTGTGTGCATACTGCCGTGTAGTACTGATTGGAGTACAGTCCCTGTACTGCGGAGTATTCCCGAGTGGAGTACAGTATGTATAGTGCAGTGTACTACTGAGTGGAGTACTGTGTGTATAGTGCAGTGTAGTACTGAGTGGAGTACAGTGCCTGTACTGCCGTGTAGTACCGAGTGGGGGACTGTGTGTATACTGCCGTGTAGTACTGAGTGGAGTACAGTGTGTATTGTGCCGTGTAGTACCGAGTAGGGGACTGTGTGCATACTGCCGTGGAGTACAGAGTGGACTACAGTGCCTGTACTGCCATGTAGTCACGATTGGAGTACTGTGTGTATACTGCCGTGTAGTACCGAGTGGAGTACAGTGCCTGTACTGCCGTGTAGTACCGAGTGGTGTACTGTGTGCATAGTACCGTGTTGTACCGAGTGGAGTACGGTGTGCATACGCCCGTGTAGTACTGAGTGGAATACAGTGCCTGTACTGCCGTGTAGTACCGAGTGGAGTACTGTGTGTATAGTGCCGTGTAGTACCGAGTGGGGTACAGTGCATGTACTGCCGTGTATTACCGAGTGGAGTACTGTGTGTATAGTGCCGTGTAGTACCGAGTGGAGTACAGTGCCTGTTTTGCCGTGTAGTACCCAGTGGTGTACTGTGTGTATAGTGCCGTGTAGTACCGAGTGGAGTTCTGTGTGCATACTGCCGTGTAGTACTGAGTGGAGTACAGTACCTGTACTGCCGTGTAGTACTGAGTGGAGTACTGTGTGTATAGTGCCGTGTAGTACGGAGTGGAGTACAGTGCCTATACTGCCGTGTAGTACTGAGTGGAGTACAGTGCCTGTACTGTCGTGTAGTCCCGAGTGGAGTACAGTGCATGTACTGCCGTGTAGTAGTGAGTGGAGTACTGTGCCTGTAATGCCGTGTAGTACTGACTGGGGTACTGTGTGTATAGTGCCGTGTAGTACCGGGTGAAGTACATTGGGTGTACTGCCGTGTAGTACGGAGTGGGGTACAGTGCCTGTACTGCCGTGTAGTACTGAGTGGAGTACACTGCCTGTACTGCCGTGGAGTCCCGAGTGGAGTACAGTGCAGGTACTGCCGTGTAGTACTGAGTGGAGTACTGTCTGTATAGTGCCGTGTAGTACCGAGTGGAGTACAGTGCCTGTACTGGCGTGTAGTACTGAGTAGAGTACAGTGCCTGTATTGCCGTGTAGTACTGAGTGGAGTACATTGCCTGTACTGCCGTGTAGTACTGATTGGAGTACAGTGCCTGTACTGCCGTGTAGTACTGAGTGGAGTACAGTGCCTTTACTGCCGTGTAGTACTGAGTGGAGTACAGTGCCTGTACTGCCGTGTAGTACTGAGTGGAGTACAGTGCCTGTACTGCCGTGTAGTCCCGAGTGGAGTACTGTGTGTATAGTGCCGTGTAGTCCCGAGTGGAGTACAGTGCCTGTACTGCCGTGTAGTACTGAGTGGAGTACAGTGCCTTTACTGCCGTGTAGTCCCGAATGGAGTACTGTGTGTATAGTGCCGTGTAGTACCGAAAGGAGTACAGTGCCTGTACTGCCGTGTAGTACTGAGTGGAGTACTGTGTGTATAGTGCCGTGTAGTACCGAGTGGAGTACAGTGCCTGTACTGCCGTGTAGAGCTAAGTGGACTACAGTGCCTGTACTGCCGTGTAGTCCCGAATGGAGTACTGTGTGTATAGTGCCGTGTAGTACCGAGTGGAGTACAGTGCCTGTACTGCCGTGTAGTACTGAGTGGAGTACAGTGCCTAAACTGCCGTGTAGTCCGGAGTGGAGTACAGTGCCTGTACTGCCGTGTAGTCCCGAGTGGAGTACTGTGTGTATAGTGCCGTGTAGTACCGAGTGGAGTACATTGCCTGTACTGCCGTGTAGTACTAAGTGGAGTACAGTGCCTGTACTGCCGTGTAGTCCCGAGTGGAGTACTGTGTGTATAGTGCAGAGTAGTACTGAGTGGTGTACAGTACCTGCACTGCCGTGTAGTACTGAGTGGAGTACAGTGCCTCTACTGCCGTGTAGTCCCGAGTGGAGTACAGTGCTTGTTCTGCCGTGTAGTACAGATTGGAGTACAGTGCTTGTACTGCCGTGTAGTACCGAGTGGAGTACAGTGCTTGTACTGCCGTGTAGTACTGAGTGAAGTACAATGCCTGTACTGCCGTGTAGTGCCGAGTGGAGTACTGTGTGTATAGTGCAGTGTAGTACTGAGTGGAGTACAGTGCATGTACTGCCGTGTAGTACCGTGTGGAGTACAGTGCCTGTACTGCCGTGTAGTAGTGAGTGGAGTACAGTGCCTGTACTGCCGTGTAGTACTGAGTGGGGTACATTGCCTGTACTGCCGTGTAGTCCCGAGTGGAGTACAGTGCCTGTACTGCCGTGTAGTACTGAGTGGAGTACTGTATGTATAGTGCCGTGTAGTACCGAGTGGAGTACAGTGCCTGTACTGCCGTCTAGTACTGAGTGGAGTACAGTGCCTGTACTGCCGTGTAGTCCCGAGTGGAGTACAATGCCTGTACTGCCGTGTAGTACTGTGTGTATAGTGCCGTGTAGTACCGAGTGGAGTACTGTGCCTGTACTGCCGTGTAGTACTGAGTGGAGTACAGTGCCTGTACTGCCGTGTAGTCCCGAGTGGAGTACAGTGCTTGTTCTGCCGTGTAGTACTGATTGGAGTACAGTGCTTGTACTGCCGTGTAGTACCGAGTGGAGTACAGTGCTTGTACTGCCGTGTAGTACTGAGTGAAGTACAATGCCTGTACTGCCGTGTAGTGCCGAGTGGAGTACTGTGTGTATAGTGCAGTGTAGTACTGAGTGGAGTACAGTGCATGTACTGCCGTGTAGTACCGTTTGGAGTACAGTGCCTGTACTGCCGTGTAGTCCCGTGTGGAGTACTGTGTGCATACTGCCGTGTAGTACTGAGTGGAGTACAGTGCCTGTACTGGCGTGTAGTACCGAGTGGAGTACAGTGCCTGTACTGCCGTGTAGTCCCGAGTGGAGTACTGTGTGTATAGTGCAGTGTAGTACTGAGTGGATTACTGTGTGTATAGTACCGTGTAGTACTGAGTGGAGTACAGTGCCTGTACTGCCGTGTAGTACCGATTGGAGTACTGTGTGCATGCTGCCGTCTAGTACTGAGTGGAGTACAGTGCCTGTACTGCCGTGTAGTACTGGGTGGAGTACAGTGATTGTACTGCCGTGTAGTACCGAGTGGTGTACTGTGTGTATAGTGCCGTGTGGTACCGAGTGGAGTACCATGCCTGTAGTGCCGTGTAGTACTGAGTGGAGTACTGTGTGTATAGTGCCGTGTAGTACCGAGTGGAGTACAGTGCCTGTACTGCGTGTAGTACCGAGTGGAGTACAGTGACTGCACTGCGTGTAGTACCGAGTGGAGTACAGTGTGTATAGTACCGTCTAGTACCGAGTGGAGTACAGTGTGTATAGTGCCGTGCAGTACTGAGTGGAGTAAAGTGCCTGTACTGCCGTGTAGTACCGAGTGGAGTACAGTGTGTATAGTGCCGTGTAGTACTGAGTGGAGTACAGTGACTTTAGTGCCGTGTAGTACTGAGTGGGGTAGAGTTTCTGTACTGCCGTGTAGTACAGATTGGGGGACTCTGTGTATACTGCCGTGTAGTACTGAGTATAGTACAGTGCGTGTACTGCCGTGTAGTACCGAGTGGATTACTGTGTTCATACTGCCGTGTAGTACTGAGTGGAGTACAGTACCTGTACTGCCGTGTAGTACTGAGTGGGGGACTGTGTGTATACTGCTGTGTAATACTGAGTGGAGTACAGTGCTTGTACTGCCGTGTAGTACCGAGTGGGGGACTGTGTGTATACTGCCGTGTAGTACTGAGTGGAGTACAGTGCCTGTACTGCCGTGTAGTACCGAGTGGGGGACTGTGTGTATACTGCCGTGTAGTACTGAGTGGAATACTGTGTGTATAGTGCAGTGTAGTGCTGAGTGGAGTAGAGTGCCTGTACTGCCGTGTAGTACCGAGTGGAGTACCGTGTGTATAGTGCAGTGTAGTGCTGAGTGGAGTACAGTACCTGTCATGCCGTGTAGTACTGAGTACAGTACAGTGCCTGTACTGCCGTGTAGTACCGAGTGGGGGACTGTGTGTATACTGCCGTGTAGTATTGAGTGGAGTACAGTACCTGTACTCCCGAGTAGTCCCGAGTGGAGTACGGTGTGTATAGTGCAGTGTAGTGCTGAGTGGAGTATAGTACCTGTACCGCCGTGTAGTACCGTGTGGGGGACTGTGTGTATACTGCCGTGTAGTACTGAGTGGAGTACAGTCCCTGTACTGCCGTGTAGTACCGAGTGGGGGACTGTGTGCATACTGCCGTGTAGTACTGAGTGGAGTACAGTGCCTGTACTGCCGTGTAGTCTCGAGTGGAGTACTGTGTGCATACTGCCGTGTAGTACTGATTGGAGTACAGTCCCTGTACTGCGGAGTATTCCCGAGTGGAGTACAGTATGTATAGTGCAGTGTACTACTGAGTGGAGTACTGTGTGTATAGTGCAGTGTAGTACTGAGTGGAGTACAGTGCCTGTACTGCCATGTAGTCCCGATTGGAGTACTGTGTGTATACTGCCGTGTAGTACCGAGTGGAGTACAGTGCCTGTACTGCCGTGTAGTACCGAGTGGTGTACTGTGTGCATAGTACCGTGTTGTACCGAGTGGAGTACTGTGTGCATACGCCCGTGTAGTACCGAGTGGAGTACAGTGCCTGTACTGCCGTGTAGTACCGAGTGGTGTACTGTGTGCATAGTACCGTGTTGTACCGAGTGGAGTACTGTGTGCATACGCCCGTGTAGTACTGAGTGGAATACAGTGCCTGTACTGCCGTGTAGTACCGAGTGGAGTACTGTGTGTATAGTGCCGTGTAGTACCGAGTGGAGTACAGTGCATGTACTGCCGTGTATTACCGAGTGGAGTACTGTGTGTATAGTGCCGTGTAGTACCGTGTGGAGTACAGTGCCTGTATTGCCGTGTAGTACCCAGTGGTGTACTGTGTGTATAGTGCCGTGTAGTACCGAGTGGAGTTCTGTGTGCATACTGCCGTGTAGTACCGAGTGGAGTACAGTACCTGTACTGCCGTGTAGTACCGAGTGGAGTACTGTGTGTATGGTGCCGTGTAGTACCGAGTGGAGTACAGTGCCTATACTGCTGTGTAGTACTGAGTGGAGTACAGTGCCTGTACTGCCGTGTAGTCCCGAGTGGAGTACAGTGCATGTACTGCCGTGTAGTAGTGAGTGGAGTACTGTGCCTGTAATGCCGTGTAGTACTGACTGGAGTACTGTGTGTATAGTGCCGTGTAGTACCGGGTGAAGTACATTGGGTGTACTGCCGTGTAGTACGGAGTGGGGTACAGTGCCTGTACTGCCGTGTAGTACTGAGTGGAGTACACTGCCTGTACTGCCGTGGAGTCCCGAGTGGAGTACAGTGCCTGTACTGCCGTGTAGTACTGAGTGGAGTACTGTCTGTATAGTGCCGTGTAGTACCGAGTGGAGTACATTGCCTGTACTGGCGTGTAGTACTGAGTGGAGTACAGGGCCTGTACTGCCATGTAGTACTGAGTGGAGTACAGTGCCTGTACTGCCGTGTAGTGCTGAGTGGACTACAGTGCTTGTACTGCCGTGTAGTCCCGAATGGAGTACTGTGTGTATAGTGCCGTGTAGTACCGAGTGGAGTACAGTGCCTGTACTGCCGTGTAGTACTGAGTGGAGTACAGTGCCTAAACTGCCGTGTAGTCCGGAGTGGAGTACAGTGCCTGTACTGCCGTGGAGTCCCGAGTGGATTACAGTGCCTGTACTGCCGTGTAGTACTGAGTGGAGTACTGTCTGTATAGTGCCGTGTAGTACCGAGTGGAGTACAGTGCCTGTACTGGCGTGTAGTACTGAGTGGAGTACAGTGCCTGTACTGCCGTGTAGTACTGAGTGGAGTACAGTGCCTTTACTGCCGTGTAGTCCCGAATGGAGTACTGTGTGTATAGTGCCGTGTAGTACCGAAAGGAGTACAGTGCCTGTACTGCCGTGTAGTACTGAGTGGAGTACTGTGTGTATAGTGCCGTGTAGTACCGAGTGGAGTACAGTGCCTGTACTGCCGTGTAGTGCTGAGTGGACTACAGTGCCTGTACTGCCGTGTAGTCCCGAATGGAGTACTCTGTGTATAGTGCCGTGTAGTACCGAGTGGAGTACAGTGCCTGTACTGCCGTGTAGTACTGAGTGGAGTACAGTGCCTAAACTGCCGTGTAGTCCGGAGTGGAGTACAGTGCCTGTACTGCCGTGTAGTCCCGAGTGGAGTACTGTGTGTATAGTGCCGTGTAGTACCGAGTGGAGTACATTGCCTGTACTGCCGTGTAGTACTAAGTGGAGTACAGTGCCTGTACTGCCGTGTAGTCCCGAGTGAAGTACTGTGTGTATAGTGCAGAGTAGTACTGAGTGGTGTACAGTACCTGTACTGCCGTGTAGTACTGAGTGGAGTACAGTGCCTCTACTGCCGTGTAGTACTGGGTGGAGTACAGTGCCTGTTCTGCCGTATAGTACCGAGTGGGGGACTGTGTGTAAACTGCCGTGTAGTACCGAGTGGAGTACAGTGCCTGTACTGCCGTGTGGTACCGAGTGGAATACTGTGTGTATAGTGCCGTGTAGTACCGAGTGGAGTACTGTGTGCATAATGCCGTGTAGTACTGAGTGGAGTACAGTGCCTGTACTGCCGTGTAGTACCGAGTGGAGTACTCTGTGTATAGTGCCGTGTAGTACCGAGTGGAGTACGGTGCATGTACTGCCGTGTAGTACCGAGTGGAGTACTGTGTGTATAGTGCGGTGTAGTACCGTGTGGAGTACACTGCATGTACTGCCGTGTAGTACCGAGTGGAGTACTGTGTGTATAGTGCCGTGTAGTACCGAGTGGAGTACAGTGCCTGTACTGCCGTGTAGTACTGAGTGGAGTACAGTGCCTGTATTGCCGTGTAGCATAGAGTGGAGTACTGTGTGTACAGTGCCGTGTAGTACCGAGTGGAGTACTGTGTGCATACTGCCGTGTAGTACTGAGTGGAGTACAGTACCTGTACTGCCGTGTGGTACCGAGTGGAGTACTGTGTGTATAGTGCCGTGTAGTACCGAGTGGAGTACAGTGCCTGCACTGCCGTGTAGGACTGAGTAGAGTACAGTGCCTGTACTGCCCTGTAGTACTGAGTGGAGTACTGTGTGTATAGTGCCGTGTAGTACCGAGTGGAGTACAGTGCCTGTACTGCCGTGTAGTACCGAGTGGGGGTTTGTGTGCATACTGCCGTGTAGTACTGAGTGGAGTACAGTGCCTTTACTGCCGTGTAGTCCCGAATGGAGTACTGTGTGTATAGTGCCGTGTAGTACCGAAAGGAGTACAGTGCCTGTACTGCCCTGTAGTACTGAGTGGAGTACTGTGTGTATAGTGCCGTGTAGTACCGAGTGGAGTACAGTGCCTGTACTGCCGTGTAGTACCGAGTGGAGTACTGTGTGTATAGTGCCGTGTAGTACCGAGTGGAGTACAGTGCCTGTACTGCCGTGTAGTACCGAGTGCAGTACTGTGTGTATAGTGCGGTGTAGTACCGAGTGGAGTACAGTGCATGTACTGCCGTGTAGTCCCGAGTGGAGTACTGTGTGTATACTGCCGTGTAGTACCGAGTGGAGTACAGTGCCTGTATTGCCGTGTAGTACCGAGTGGAGTACTGTGTGTATAGTGCCGTGTAGTACCGAGTGGAGTACTGTGTGCATACTGCCGTGTAGTACTGAGTGGAGTACAGTACCTGTACTGCCGTGTAGTACCGAGTGGAGTACTGTGTGTATAGTGCCGTGTAGTACCGAGTGGAGGACAGTGCCTGTACTGCCGCGTAGTCCTGAGTGGAGTACAGTGCCTGTACTGCCGTGTAGTAGTGAGTGGAGTACTGTGTGTATAGTGCCGTGTAGTAACGAGTGGAGTACAGTGCGTGTAATGCCGTGTAGTACTGAGTGGAGTACAGTGCCTGTACTGCCGTGTAGTACTGAGTGGAGTACAGTGCCTGTACTTCCGTGTAGTCCCGAATGTGGTACTGTGTGTATAGTGCCGTGTAGTACCGAGTGGAGTACCGTGCCTGTACTGCCGTGTAGTACCGAGTGGAGTACTGTGTGTATAGTGCCGTGTAGAACCGAGTGGAGTACAGTGCCTCTACTGCCGTGTGGTACTGAGTGGAGTACAGTGCCTGTAATGCCGTGTAGTACCGAGTGGAGTACTGTGTGTATAGTGCCGTGTAGTACCGAGTGGAGTACAGTGGGTGTACTGCCGTGTAGTACTGAGTGGAGTACAGTGCCTGTACTATCGTGTAGTACTGAGTGGAGTACAGTGCCTGTACTGCCGTGTAGTACTGAGTGGAGTACTGTGTGTATAGTGCCGTGTGGTACCGAGTGGATTAAAGTGCCTGTACTGCCGTGTAGTACTGAGTGGAGTACAGTGCCCGTACTGCCGTGTAGTACTGAGTGGAGTACACTGCCTGTACTGCCGTGTAGTCCCGAGTGGAGTACAGTGCCTGTACTGCCGTGTAGTACTGAGTGGAGTACTGTGTGTATAGTGCCGTGTAGTAACGAGTGGAGTACAGTGCCTGTACTGCCGTGTAGTACTGAGTGGAGTACAGTGCCTGTACTGCCGTGGAGTACTGAGTGGAGTACAGTGCCTGTACTTCCGTGTAGTCCCGAATGGGGTACTGTGTGTATAGTGCCGTGTAGTACCGAGTGGAGTACCGTGCCTGTACTGCCGTGTAGTACCGAGTGGAGTACTGTGTGTATAGTGCCGTGTAGAACCGAGTGGAGTACAGTGCCTCTACTGCCGTGTAGTACTGAGTGGAGTACAGTGCCTGTAATGCCGTGTAGTACCGAGTGGAGTACTGTGTGTATAGTGCCGTGTAGTACCGAGTGGAGTACAGTGCCTGTACTGCCGTGTAGTACTGAGTGGAGTACAGTGCCTGTACTGCCGTGTAGTCCCGAGTGGAGTACAGTGAATGTACTGCCATGTAGTACTGATTGGAGTACAGTGCCTGTACTGCCGTGTAGTACCGAGTGGAGTACATTGCTTGTACTGTCGTGTAGTACTGAGTGGAGTACAGTGTCTGTACTGTCGTGTAGTGCCGAGTGGAGTACTGTGTGTATAGTGCAGTGTAGTACTGAGTGGAGTACTGTGTGTATAGTGCCGTGTAGTACTGAGTGGAGTACAGTGCCTGTACTGCCGTGTAGCACCGAGTGGAGTACTGTGTGCATACTGCCGTGTAGTACTGAGTGGAGTACAGTGCCTGTACTGCCGTGTAGTACTCAGTGGAGTGCAGTGCCTGTACTGCCGTGTAGTACTGAGTGGAGTACAGTGCCTGTACTGCCGTGTAGTACCGAGTGGAGTACAGTGCCTCTACTGCGTGTAGTACCGAGTGGAGTACTGTGTGTATAGTGCAGTGTAGTACCGAGTGGAGTACAGTGCCTGTACTGCCGTGTAGTACTGAGTGGAGTACAGTGTGTATAGTGCCGTGTAGTACCGAGTGGAGTAACAGTGCCTGTACTGCCGTGTAGTACCGAGTGGAGTACAGTGCGTATAGTGCCGTCTAGTACCGAGTGGAGTACAGTGTGTATATTGCCGTGTAGTACTGAGTGGAGTACAGTGCCTGTACTGCCGTGTAGTACCGAGTGGAGTAGAGTGCGTATAGTGCCGTCTAGTACCGAGTGGAGTACAGTGTGTATATTGCCGTGTAGTACTGAGTGGAGTACAGTGCCTGTACTGCCGTGTAGTACCGAGTGGAGTACAGTGTGTATAGTGCCGTGTAGTACCGAGTGGTGTACAGTGCCTGTACTGCCGTGTAGTACTGAGTGGAGTACAGTTCCTCTACTGCCGTGTAGTACCGAGTGGAGTACAGTGTGTATAGTGCCGTGTAGTACTGAGTGGAGTACAGTGCCTGTACAGCCGTGTAGCACTGAGTGGGGTACAGTGACTGTACTGCCGTGTAGTACCGAGTGGGGGACCGTGTGTATACTGCCGTGTTGTACTGAGTATAGTACAGTGCCTGTACTGCCGTGTAGTACCGAGTGGAGTACTGTGTGCATACTGCCGTGTAGTACTAAGTGGAGTACGGTGTGTATAGTGCAGTGTAGTGCTGAGTGGATTACAGTACCTGTACTGCCGTGTAGTACTGAGTATAGTACAGTGCCTGTACTGCCGTGTAGTACCGAGTGGGGGACTGTGTGTATATTGCCGTGTAAGACTGAGTGGAGTACAGTGTGTATAGTGCAGTGTAGTACTGAGTGGAGTACAGTGTGTATAGTGCCGTGTAGTACTGAGTGGAGTACAGTGCCTGTACTGCCGTGTAGTACCGAGTGGGGGTTTGTGTGCATACTGCCGTGTAGTACTGAGTGGAGTACAGTGTGTATAGTGCAGTGTAGTACTGAGTGGAGTACAGTGCCTGTACTGCCGTGTAGTACCGAGTGGGGGTTTGTGAGCATACTGCCGTGTAGTACTGAGTGGAGTACTGTGTGTATACTGCTGTGTAGTACTGAGTGGAGTACAGTGTGTGTAGTGCCGTGTAGTACCGAGTGGGGGTTTGTGTGCATACTGCCGTGTAGTACTGAGTGGAGTACAGTGCCTGTACTGCCATGTTGTCCCGAGTGGAGTACTGTGTGTATACTGCCGTGTAGTACCGAGTGGAGTACAGTGCCTGTACTGCCATGTAGTACCGAGTGGAGTACTGTGTGCATACTGCCGTGGAGTACTGAGTGGAGTACAGTGCCTATACTGCCGTGTAGTACCGAGTAGAGTACTGTGTGTATAGTGCCGTGTAGTACCGAGTGGAGTACTGTGTGCATACTGCCGTGTAGTACTGAGTGGAGTACAGTGCCTGTACTGCCGTGTAGTACCGAGTGGTGTACTGTGTGCATACTGCCGTGTAGTGCCGAGTGGAGTACAGTGCATGTACTGCCGTGTAGTACCGAGTGGAGTACTGTGTGTATAGTGCCGTGAAGTACCGAGTGGAGTGCAGTGCCTGTATTGCCGTGTAGTACCGAGTGGAGTACTTTGTGTATAGTGCCGTGTAGTACCGATTGGAGTACTGTGTGCATACTGCCGTGTAGAACTGAGTGGAGTACATTACCTGTACTGCCGTGTAGTACAGAGTGGAGTACTGTGTGTATAGTGCCGTGTAGTACCGAGTGGAGTACAGTGCCTGTACTGCCGTGTAGTACTGAGTGGAGTAGAATGCTTGTACTGCCGTGTAGTCCTGAGTGGAGTACAGTGCCTGTACTGCCGTGTAGTAGTGAGTGGAGTACTGTGCCTGTACTGCCGTGTAGTACTGAGTGGAGTACTGTGTGTATAGTGCCGTGTAGTACCGAGTGGAGTACAGTGGGTGTACTGCCGTGTAGTACTGAGTGGAGTACAGTGCCTGTACTGCCCTGTAGTAGTGAGTGGAGTACTGTGCCTGTACTGCCGTGTAGTACTGAGTGGAGTACTGTGTGTATAGTGCCGTGTAGTCCCGAGTGGAGTAGAGTGCCTGTACTGCCGTGTAGTACAGAGTGGAGTACTGTTTGTATAGTGCCGTGTAGTACCGAGTGGAGTACAGTGCCTGTACTGCCGTGTAGTCCCGAGTGGAGTACAGTGCATGTACTGCCGTGTAGTACCGAGTGGAGTACTGTGTGCATACTGCCGTGGAGTACCGATTGGAGTACAGTGCCTGTACTGCCGTGTAGTCCCGAGTGGAGCACAGTGCCTGTACTGCCGTGTAGTAGTGAGTGGAGTACTGTGCCTGTACTGCCGTGTAGTACTGAGTGGAGTACTGTGTGTATAGTGCCGTGTAGTACCGAGTGGAGTACAGTGCCTGTACTGCCGTGTAGTACCGAGTGGAGTACAGTGCGTATAGTGCCGTCTAGTACCGAGTGGAGTACAGTGTGTATATTGCCGTGTAGTACTGAGTGGAGTACAGTGCCTGTACTGCCCTGTAGTAGTGAGTGGAGTACTGTGCCTGTACTGCCGTGTAGTACTGAGTGGAGTACTGTGTGTATAGTGCCGTGTAGTCCCGAGTGGAGTAGAGTGCCTGTACTGCCGTGTAGTACTGAGTGGAGTACTGTTTGTATAGTGCCGAGTAGTACCGAGTGGAGTACAGTGCCTGTAATGCCGTGTAGTCCCGAGTGGAGTACAGTGCATGTACTGCCGTGTAGTACCGAGTGGAGTACTGTGTGCATACTGCCGTGGAGTACCGATTGGAGTACATTGCCTGTACTGCCGTGTAGTACCGAGTGGAGTACTGTGTGCATACTGCCGTGTAGTACTGAGTGGAGTACAGTACCTGTACTGCCGTGTCGTACCCAGTGGAGTACTGTGTGTATAGTGCCGTGTAGTACCGAGTGGAGTACAGTGCCTGTACTGCCGTGTAGTACTGAGTGGAGTACAGTGCCAGTACTGCCGTGTAGTCCCGAGTGGAGTACAGTGCCTGTACTGCCGTGTAGTAGTGAGTGGAGTACTGTGCCTGTACTGCCGTGTAGTACTGAGTGGAGTACTGTGTGTATAGTGCCGTGTAGTACCGAGTGGAGTACAGTGCCTGTACTGCCGTGTAGTACCGAGTGGGGGACTGTGTGTATACTGCCGTGTAGTACTGAGTGGAGTACAGCGCCTGTACTGCCGTGTAGTAGTGAGTGGGGTACAGTGCCTGTACTGCCGTGTAGTCCCGAGTGGAGTACAGTCCCTGTACTGCCGTGTAGTAGTGAGTGGAGTACAGTGCCTGTACTGCCGTGTAGTACTGAGTGGAGTACTGTGTGTATAGTGCCGTGTAGTACCGAGTGGAGTACTGTGTTGTACTGCCGTGTAGTACTGAGTGGAGTACAGTGCCTGTACTGCCGTGTAGTCCCGAGTGGAGTACAGTGCTTGTACTGCCGTGTAGTACTGAGTGAAGTACAGTGCCTGTAATGCCGTGTAGTGCCGAGTGGAGTACTGTGTGTATAGTTCAGTGTAGTACTGAGGGGAGTACAGTGCATGTACTGCCGTGTAGTACCGTGTGGAGTACAGTGCCTGTACTGCCGTGTAGTCCCGTGTGGAGTACTGTGTGCATACTGCCGTGTAGTACTGAGTGGAGTACAGTGCCTGTACTGCCGTGCAGTACCGAGTGGAGTACAGTGCCTGTACTGCCGTGTAGTCCCGAGTGGAGTACTGTGTGTATAGTGCAGTGTAGTACTGAGTGGAGTACTGTGTGTATAGTGCCGTGTAGTATTGAGAGGAGTACAGTGCCTGTACTGCCGTGTAGTACCGATTGGAGTACTGTGTGCATGCTGCCGCCTAGTACTGAGTGGAGTACAGTGCCTGTACTGCCGTGTAGTACTGGGTGGAGTACAGTGCCTGTACTGCCGTGTAGTACCGAGTGGTGTACTGTGTGTATAGTGCTGTGTGGTACCGAGTGGAGTACAATGCCTCTACTGCCGCGTAGTACCGAGTGGAGTACTGTGTGTATAGTGCCGTGTAGTACCGAGTGGAGTACAGTGCCTGTACTGCGTGTAGTACCGAGTGGAGTACAGTGCCTGCACTGCGTGTAGTACCGAGTGGAGTACAGTGTGTATAGTGCCGTCTCGTACCGAGTGGAGTACAGTGTGTATAGTGCCGTGTAGTACTGAGTGGAGTACAGTGCCTGTACTGCCGTGTAGTACCGAGTGGAGTACAGTGTGTATAGTGCCGTGTAGTTCTGAGTGGAGTACAGTGCCTGTACTGCCGTGTAGTACTGAGCGGGGTACAGTTTCTGAACTGCCGTGTAGTACAGAGTGGGGGACTGTGTGTATACTGCCGTGTAGTATTGAGTATATTGCAGTGCCTGTACTGCCGTGTAGTACCGAGTGGATTACTGTGTTCATACTGCCGTGTAGTACTGAGTGGAGTACAGTACCTGTACTGCCGTGTAGTTCTGATTGGAGTACAGTGCCTGTACTGCCGTGTAGTAGCGAGTGGAGTACAGTGCTTATACTGCCGTGTAGTACTGAGTGGGGTACAGTGCCTGTACTGCCGTGTAGTGCCGAGTGGAATACTGTGTGTATAGTGCAGTGTAGTACTGAGTGGGGTACAGTGCCTGTACTGCCGTGTAGTCCCGAGTGGAGTACAGTGCTTGTACTGCCGTGTAGTACTGAGTGGAGTACTGTATGTATAGTGCCGTGTAGTACCGTGTGGAGTACAGTGCCTGTACTGCCGTCTAGTACTGAGTGGAGTACAGTGCCTGTACTGCCGTGTAGTCCCGAGTGGAGTACAATGCCTGTACTGCCGTGTAGTACTGAGTGGAGTACTGTGTGTATAGTGCCGTGTAGTACCGAGTGGAGTACTGTGCCTGTACTGCCGTGTAGTACTGAGTGGAGTACAGTGCCTGTACTGCCGTGTAGTCCCGAGTGGAGTACAGTGCTTGTTCTGCCGTGTAGTACTGATTGGAGTACAGTGCCTGTACTGCCGTGTAGTACCGAGTGGAGTACAGTGCTTGTACTGCCGTGTAGTACTGAGTGAAGTACAATGCCTGTACTGCCGTGTAGTGCAGAGTGGAGTACTGTGTGCATGCTGCCGAATAGTACTGAGTGGAGTACAGTGCCTGTACTGCCGTGTAGTACTGGGTGGAGTACAGTGATTGTACTGCCGTGTAGTACCGAGTGGTGTACTGTGTGTATAGTGCCGTGTGGTACCGAGTGGAGTACCATGCCTGTACTGCCGTGTAGTACCGAGTGGAGTACTGTGTGTATAGTGCCGTGTAGTACCGAGTGGAGTACAGTGCCTGTACTGCGTGTAGTACCGTGTGGAGTACAGTGACTGCACTGCGTGTAGTACCGAGTGGAGTACAGTGTGTATAGTACCGTCTAGTACCGAGTGGAGTACAGTGTGTATAGTGCAGTGTAGTGCTGAGTGGAGTACAGTACCTGTCATGCCGTGTAGTACTGAGTACAGTACAGTGCCTGTACTGCCGTGTAGTACCGAGTGGGGGACTGTGTGTATACTGCCGTGTAGTATTGAGTGGAGTACAGGACCTGTACTGCCGAGTAGTCCCGAGTGGAGTACTGTGTGTATAGTGCAGTGTAGTACTGAGTGGAGTACTGTGTGTATAGTACCGTGTAGTACTGAGTGGAGTACAGTGCCTGTACTGCCGTGTAGTACCGATTGGAGTACTGTGTGCATGCTGCCGTGTAGTACTGAGTACAGTACAGTGCCTGTACTGCCGTGTAGTACTGAGTGGAGTACAGTGCCTCTACTGCCGTGTAGTACCGAGTGGAGTACAGTGCCTGTACTGCCGTGTAGTCCCGAGTGGAGTACTGTGTGTATAGTGCAGTGTAGTACTGAGTGGAGTACTGTGTGTATAGTACCGTGTAGTACTGAGTGGAGTACAGTGCCTGTACTGCCGTGTAGTACCGATTGGAGTACTGTGTGCATGCTGCCGTCTAGTACTGAGTGGAGTACAGTGCCTGTACTGCCGTGTAGTACTGGGTGGAGTACAGTGATTGTACTGCCGTGTAGTACCGAGTGGAGTACAGTGTGTATAGTGCCGTGTAGTACTGAGTGGAGTACAGTGACTCTAGTGCCGTGTAGTACTGAGTGGGGTACAGTTTCTGTACTGCCGTGTAGTACAAAGTGGGGGACTCTGTGTATACTGCCGTGTAGTACTGAGTATAGTACAGTGCCTGTACTGCCGTGTAGTACCGAGTGGATTACTGTGTTCATACTGCCGTGTAGTACTGAGTGGAGTACAATACCTGTACTGCCGTGTAGTACTGAGTGGGGGACTGTGTGTATACTGCCGTGTAATACTGAGTGGAGTACAGTGCTTGTACTGCCGTGTAGTACCGAGTGGGGGAATGTGTGTATACTGCCGTGAAGTACTGAGTGGAGTACAGTGCCTGTACTGCCGTGTAGTACCGAGTGGGGGACTGTGTGTATACTGCCGTGTAGTACTGAGCGGAATACTGTGTGTATAATGCAGTGTAGTGCTGAGTGGAGTACAGTGCCTGTACTGCCGTGTAGTACCGAGTGGAGTACCGTGTGTATAGTGCAGTGTAGTGCTGAGTGGAGTACAGTACCTGTCATGCCGTGTAGTACTGAGTACAGTACAGTGCCTGTACTGCCGTGTAGTACCGAGTGGGGGACTGTGTGTATACTGCCGTGTAGTATTGAGTGGAGTACAGGACCTGTACTGCCGAGTAGTCCCGAGTGGAGTACGGTGTGTATAGTGCAGTGTAGTGCTGAGTGGAGTATAGTACCTGTACCGCCGTGTAGTACCGAGTGGGGGACTGTGTGTATACTGCTGGGTAGTACTGAGTGGAGTACAGTGCCTGTACTGCCGTGTAGTCTCGAGTGGAGAACTGTGTGCATACTGCCGTGTAGTACTGATTGGAGTACAGTCCCTGTACTGCGGAGTATTCCCGAGTGGAGTACAGTATGTATAGTGCAGTGTACTACTGAGTGGAGTACTGTGTGTATAGTGCAGTGTAGTACTGAGTGGAGTACAGTGCCTGTACTGCCGTGTAGTACCGAGTGGGGGACTGTGTGTATACTGCCGTGTAGTACTGAGTGGAGTACAGTGTGTATAGTGCCGTGTAGTACCGAGTAGGGGACTGTGTGCATACTGCCGTGGAGTACAGAGTGGAGTACAGTGCCTGTACTGCCATGTAGTCCCGATTGGAGTACTGTGTGTATACTGCCGTGTAGTACCGAGTGGAGTACAGTGCCTGTACTGCCGTGTAGTACCGAGTGGTGTACTGTGTGCATAGTACCGTGTAGTACCGAGTGGAGTACTGTGTGCATACTGCCGTGTAGTACTGAGTGGAATACAGTGCCTGTACTGCCGTGTAATACCGAGTGGAGTACTGTGTGTATAGTGCCGTGTAGTACCGAGTGGAGTACAGTGCATGTACTGCCGTGTATTACCGAGTGGAGTACTGTGTGTATAGTGCCGTGTAGTACCGAGTGGAGTACAGTGCCTGTATTGCCGTGTAGTACCCAGTGGTGTACAGTGTGTATAGTGCCGTGTAGTACCGAGTGGAGTTCTGTGTGCATACTGCCGTGTAGTACTGAGTGGAGTACAGTACCTGTACTGCCGTGTAGTACCGAGTGGAGTACAGTGCCTATACTGCCGTGTAGTACTGAGTGGAGTACAGTGCCTGTACTGCCGTGTATCCCGAGTGGAGTACAGTGCATGTACTGCCGTGTAGTAGTGAGTGGAGTACTGTGCCTGTAATGCCGTGTAGTACTGACTGGAGTACTGTGTGTATAGTGCCGTGTAGTACCGGGTGAAGTACATTGGGTGTACTGCCGTGTAGTACGGTGTGGGGTACAGTGCCTGTACTGCCGTGTAGTACTGAGTGGAGTACACTGCCTGTACTGCCGTGGAGTCCCGAGTGGAGTACAGTGCCTGTACTGCCGTGTAGTACTGAGTGGAGTACTGTCTGTATAGTGCCGTGTAGTACCGAGTGGAGTACAGTGCCTGTACTGGCGAGTAGTACTGAGTGGGGTACAGTGCCTGTACTGCCGTGTAGTACTGAGTGGAGTACATTGCCTGTACTGCCGTGTAGTACTGATTGGAGTACTGTGCCTGTACTGCCGTGTAGTACTGTGTGGAGTACAGTGCCTGTACTGCCGTGTAGTACTGAGTGGAGTACAGTGCCTGTACTGCCGTGTAGTACTGAGTGGAGTACAGTGCCTGTACTGCCGTGTAGTCCCGAGTGGAGTACTGTGTGTATAGTGCCGTGTAGTACCGAGTGGAGTACAGTGCCTGTACTGCGGTGTAGTACTGAGTGGAGTACAGGGCCTGTACTGCCATGTAGTACTGAGTGGAGTACAGTGCCTGTACTGCCGTGTAGTCCCGAGTGGAGTACAGTGCCTGTACTGCCGTGTAGTACTGAGTGGAGTACAGTGCCTTTACTGCCGTGTAGTCCCGAATGGAGTACTGTGTGTATAGTGCCGTGTAGTACCGAAAGGAGTACAGTGCCTGTACTGCCGTGTAGTACTGAGTGGAGTACTGTGTGTATAGTGCCGTGTAGTACCGAGTGGAGTACAGTGCCTGTACTGCCGTGTAGTGCTGAGTGGACTACAGTGCCTGTACTGCCGTGTAGTACCGAATGGAGTACTGTGTGTATAGTGCCGTGTAGTACCGAGTGGAGTACAGTGCCTGTACTGCCGTGTAGTACTGAGTGGAGTACAGTGCCTAAACTGCCGTGTAGTCCGGAGTGGAGTACAGTGCCTGTACTGCCGTGTAGTCCCGAGTGGAGTACTGTGTGTATAGTGCCGTGTACTACCGAGTGGAGTACATTGCCTGTACTGCCGTGTAGTACTAAGTGGAGTACAGTGCCTGTACTGCCGTGTGGTCCCGAGTGGAGTACTGTGTGTATAGTGCAGAGTAGTACTGAGTGGTGTACAGTACCTGTACTGCCGTGTAGTACTGAGTGGAGTACAGTGCCTCTACTGCCGTGTAGTACTGGGTGGAGTACAGTGCCTGTTCTGCAGTATAGTACCGAGTGGGGGACTGTGTGTAAACTGCCGTGTAGTACCGAGTGGAGTACTGTGTGTATAGTGCGGTGTAGTACCGTGTGGAGTACAGTGCATGTACTGCCGTGTAGTACCGAGTGGAGTACTGTGTGTATAGTGCCGTGTAGTACCGAGTGGAGTACAGTGCCTGTATTGCCGTGTAGCAAAGAGTGGAGTATTGTGTGTACAGTGCCGTGTAGTAACGAGTGGAGTACTGTGTGCATACTGCCGTGTAGTACTGAGTGGAGTACAGTACCTGTACTGCCGTGTAGTACCGTGTGGAGTACTGTGTGTATAGTGCCGTGTAGTACCGAGTGGAGTACAGTGCCTGCACTGCCGTGTAGGACTGAGTAGAGTACAGTGCCTGTACTGCCCTGTAGTACTGAGTGGAGTACTGTGTGTATAGTGCCGTGTAGTACTGAGTGGAGTACAGTGCCTGTACTGCCGTGTAGTACCGAGTGGAGTACTGTGTGTATAGTGCCGTGTAGTACCGAGTGGAGTACAGTGCCTGTACTGCCGTGTAGTACTGAGTGGAGTACAGTGCCTGTACTGCCGTGTAGTCCCGAGTGGAGTACAGTGCCTGTACTGCCGTGTAGTTCTGATTGGAGTACAGTGCCTGTACTGCCGTGTAGTAGCGAGTGGAGTACATTGCTTATACTGCCGTGTAGTACTGAGTGGGGTACAGTGCCTGTACTGCCGTGTAGTGCCGAGTGGAATACTGTGTGTATAGTGCAGTGTAGTACTGAGTGGAATACAGTGCATGTACTGCCGTGTAGTCCCGAGTGGAGTACTGTGTGTATATTGCAGTGTAGTGCTGAGTGGAGTACAGTGCCTGTACTGCCGTGTAGTACCGAGTGGAGTACAGTGCCTGTACTGCCGTGTAGTCCCGAGTGGAGTACTGTGTGCATAATGTCGTGTAGTACTGAGTGGAGTACAGTGCCTGTACTGCCGTGTAGTACCGAGTGGAGTACGGTGTGTATAGTGCCGTGTAGTACCGAGTGGATTACAGTGCCTGTACTGCGTGTAGTACCGAGTGGAGTACAGTGTGAATAGTGCCGTGTAGTACCGAGTGGAGTACTGTGTGTATAGTGCCGTGTAGTACCGAGTGGATTACAGTGCCTGTACTGCCGTGTAGTACCGAGTGGAGTACAGTGTGTATAGTGCCGAGTAGTACCGAGTGGAGTACAGTGCCTGTACTGCCGTGTAGTACTGAGTGGAGTACATTGCCTGTACTGCCGTGTAGTACCGAGTGGGGGAATGTGTGTATACTGCCGTGTAGTACTGAGTATAGTACAGTGCCTGTACTGCCGTGTAGTACCGAGTGGAGTACTGTGTGCATACTGCCGTGTAGTACTGAGTGGAGTACAGTACCTGTACTGCCGTGTAGTACCGAGTGGGGGACTAAGTGTATACTGCCGTGTAGTACTGAGTGGAGTACATTGCCTGTACTGTCGTGTAGTACCGAGTGGGGGACTGTGTGTATACTGCTGTGTAGTACTGAGTGGAGTACAGTGCCTGTACTGCCGTGTAGAACCGAGTGGGGGACTGTGTGTATACTGCCGTGTAGTACTGAGTGGAGTACTGTGTGTATAGTGCAGTGTAGTGCTGAGTGGAGTACAGTGCCTGTACTGCCGTGTAGTACCGAGTGGAGTACCTTGAGTATAGTGCAGTGTAGTGCTGAGTGGAGTACAGTACCTGTACTGCCGTGTAGTATTGTGTATAGTACAGTGCCTGTACTGCCGTGTAGTACCGAGTGGGGGACTGTGTGTATACTACCGTGTAGTACTGAGTGGAGTACAGTGCCTGTACTGCCGTGTAGTCCCGAGTGGAGTACTGTGTGCATACCGCCGTGTAGTACTGAGTGGAGTACAGTGCCTGTACTGCCGTGTAGTACCGAGTGGAGGACTGTGTGTATAGTGCCGTGTAGTACCGAGTGGAGTACAATGCATGTACTGTCGTGTATTACCGAGTGGAGTACTGTGTGTATAGTGCGGTGTAGTACCGAGTGGAGTACAGTGCATGTACTGCCGTGTAGTACCGAGTGGAGTACTGTGTGTATAGTGCCGTGTAGTAGCGAGTGGAGTACAGTGCCTGCATTGCCGTGTAGTACCGAGTGGAGTACTGTGTGTATAGTGCCGTGTAGTACCGAGTGGAGTACTGTGTGCATGCTGCCGTGTAGTACTGAGTGGAGTACAGTACCTGTACTGCCGTGTAGTACCGAGTGGAGTACTGTGTGTATAGTGCCGTGTAGTACCGAGTGGAGTACAGTTCCTGTACTGCCGTGTAGTACTGCTTGGAGTACAGTGCCTGTACTGCCGTGTATTACCGAGTGGAGTACTGTGTGTATAGTGCCGTGTAGTACCGAGTGGCGTACTGTGTGCATACTGCCGTGTAGTACCGAGTGGGGTACAGTGCCTGTACTGCCGTGTAGTACCGAGTGGAGTACAGTGCGTATAGTGCCGTCTAGTACCGAGTGGAATACAGTGTGTATATTGCCGTGTAGTACTGAGTGGAGTGCAGTGCCTGTACTGCCGTGTAGTACCGAGTGGAGTACAGTGCGTATAGTGCCGTCTAGTACCGAGTGGAGTACAGTGTGTATATTGCCGTGTAGTACTGAGTGGAGTACAGTGCCTGTACTGCCGTGTAGTACCGAGTGGAGTACAGTGTGTATAGTGCCGTGTAGTACCGAGTGGTGTACAGTGCCTGTACTGCCGTGTAGTACTGAGTGGAGTACAGTGCCTGTACTGCCGTGTAGTACCGAGTGGAGTACAGTGTGTATAGTGCCGTGTAGTACTGAGTGGAGTACAGTGCCTGTACAGCCGTGTAGCACTGAGTGAGGTACAGTGCCTGTACTGCCGTGTAGTACCGAGTGGGTGACTGTGTGTATACTGCCGTGTAGTACTGAGTATAGTACAGTGCCTGTACTGCCGTGTAGTACCGAGTGGAGTACTGTGTGCATACTGCCGTGTAGTACTGAGTGAGTACAGTACCTGTACTGCCGTGTAGTACCGAGTGGGGGACTCTATGTATACTGCCGTGTAGTACTGAGTGGAGTACAGTGCCTGTGCTGCCGTGTAGTACCGAGTGGGGGACTGTGTGTATTCTGCCGTGTACTACTGAGTGGAGTACAGTGCCTGTACTGCCGTGTAGTCCCGAGTGGAGTACAGTGCCTGTACTGCCGTGTAGTAGTGAGTGGAGTACTGTGCCTGTACTGCCGTGTAGTACTGAGTGGAGTACTGTGTGTATAGTGCCGTGTAGTACCGAGTGGAGTACAGTGCCTGTACTGCCGTGTAGTACCGAGTGGGGAACTGTGTGTATACTGCCGTGTAGTACTGAGTGGAGTAGAGTGCCTGTACTGCCGTGTAGTAGTGAGTGGGGTACAGTGCCTGTACTGCCGTGTAGTCCCGAGTGGAGTACAGTGCCTGTACTGCCGTGTAGTAGTGAGTGGAGTACAGTGCCTGTACTGCCGTGTAGTACTGAGTGGGGTACAGTGCCTGGACTGCCGTGTAGTCCCGAGTGGAGTACAGTGCCTGTACTGCCGTGTAGTACTGAGTGGAGTACTGTATGTATAATGCCGTGTGGTACCGAGTGGAGTACAGTGCCTGTACTGCCGTCTAGTACTGAGTGGAGTACAGTGCCTGTACTGCCGTGTAGTCCCGAGTGGAGTACAATGCCTGTACTGCCGTGTAGTACTGAGTGGAGTACTGTGCTTGTACTGCCGTGTAGTACCGAGTGGAGTACAGTGCTTGTACTGCCGTGTAGTACTGAGTGAAGTACAATGCCTGTACTGCCGTGTAGTGCCGAGTGGAGTACTGTGTGTATAGTGCAGTGTAGTAATGGGTGGAGTACAGTGCATGTACTGCCGTGTAGTACCGTGTGGAGTACAGTGCCTGTACTGCTGTGTAGTCCCGTGTGGAGTACTGTGTGCATACTGCCGTGTAGTACTGAGTGGAGTACAGTGCCAGTACTGCCGTGTAGTACCGAGTGGAGTACAGTGCCTGTACTGCCGTGTAGTCCCGAGTGGAGTACTGTGTGTATAGTGCAGTGTAGTACTGAGTGGAGTACTGTGTGTATAGTACCGTGTAGTACTGAGTGGAGTACAGTGCCTGTACTGCCGTGTAGTACCGATTGGAGTACTGTGTGCATGCTGCCGTCTAGTACTGAGTGGAGTACAGTGCCTGTACTGCCGTGTAGTACTGGGTGGAGTACAGTGATTGTACTGCCGTGTAGTACCGAGTGGTGTACTGTGTGTATAGTGCCGTGTGGTACCGAGTGGAGTACCATGCCTGTACTGCCGTGTAGTACCGAGTGGAGTACTGTGTGTATAGTGCCGTGTAGTACCGAGTGGAGTACAGTGCCTGTACTGCGTGTAGTACCGAGTGGAGTACAGTGACTGCACTGCGTGTAGTACCGTGTGGAGTACAGTGTGTATAGTACCGTCTAGTACCGAGTGGAGTACGGTGTGTATAGTGCCGTGCAGTGCTGAGTGGAGTACAGTGCCTGTACTGCCGTGTAGTACCGAGTGGAGTACAGTGTGTATAGTGCCGTGTAGTACTGAGTGGAGTACAGTGACTCTAGTGCCGTGTAGTACTGAGTGGGGTACAGTTTCTGTACTGCCGTGTAGTACAGAGTGGGGGACTCTGTGTATACTGCCGTGTAGTACTGAGTATAGTACAGTGCCTGTACTGCCGTGTAGTACCGAGTGGATTACTGTGTTCATACTGCCGTGTAGTACTGAGTGGAGTACAGTACCTGTACTGCCGTGTAGTACTGAGTGGGGGACTGTGTGTATACTGCTGTGTAATACTGAGTGGAGTACAGTGCTTGTACTGCCGTGTAGTACCGAGTGGGGGACTGTGTGTATACTGCCGTGTAGTACTGAGTGGAGTACAGTGCCTGTACTGCCGTGTAGTACCGAGTGGGGGACTGTGTGTATACTGCCGTGTAGTACTGAGTGGAATACTGTGTGTATAGTGCAGTGTAGTGGTGAGTGGAGTACAGTGCCTGTACTGCCGTGTAATACCGAGTGGAGTACCGTGTGTATAGTGCAGTGTAGTGCTGAGTGGAGTACAGTACCTGTCATGCCGTGTAGTACTGAGTACAGTACAGTGCCTGTACTGCCGTGTAGTACTGACTGGAGTACTGTGTGTATAGTGCCGTGTAGTACCGGGTGAAGTACATTGGGTGTACTGCCGTGTAGTACGGAGTGGGGTACAGTGCCTGTACTGCCGTGTAGTACTGAGTGGAGTACACTGCCTGTACTGCCGTGGAGTCCCGAGTGGAGTACAGTGCCTGTACTGCCGTGTAGTACTGAGTGCAGTACTGTCTGTATAGTGCCGTGTAGTACCGAGTGGAGTACAGTGCCTGTACTGGCGTGTAGTACTGAGTGGAGTACAGTGCCTGTACTGCCGTGTAGTACTGAGTGGAGTACATTGCCTGTACTGCCGTGTAGTACTGAGTGGAGTACAGTGCCTGTACTGCCGTGTAGTACTGAGTGGAGTACAGTGCCTGTACTGCCGTGTAGTACTGAGTGGAGTACAGTGCCTGTACTGCCGTGTAGTCCCGAGTGGAGTACTGAGTGTATAGTGCCGTGTAGTACCGAGTGGAGTACAGTGCCTGTACTGCGGTGTAGTACTGAGTGGAGTACAGGGCCTGTACTGCCATGTAGTACTGAGTGGAGTACAGTGCCTGTACTGCCGTGTAGTCCCGAGTGGAGTACAGTGCCTGTACTGCCGTGTAGTACTGAGTGGAGTACAGTGCCTTTACTGCCGTGTAGTACCGAATGGAGTACTGTGTGTATAGTGCCGTGTAGTACCGAAAGGAGTACAGTGCCTGTACTGCCGTGTAGTACTGAGTGGAGTACTGTGTGTATAGTGCCGTGTAGTACCGAGTGGAGTACAGTGCCTGTACTGCCGTGTAGTGCTGAGTGGACTACAGTGCCTGTACTGCCGTGTAGTCCCGAATGGAGTACTGTGTGTATAGTGCCGTGTAGTACCGAGTGGAGTACAGTGCCTGTACTGCCGTGTAGTACTGAGTGGAGTACAGTGCCTAAACTGCCGTGTAGTCCGGAGTGGAGTACAGTGCCTGTACTGCCGTGTAGTCCCGAGTGGAGTACTGTGTGTATAGTGCCGTGTAGTACCGAGTGGAGTACATTGCCTGTACTGCCGTGTAGTACTAAGTGGAGTACAGTGCCTGTACTGCCGTGTAGTCCCGAGTGGAGTACTGTGTGTATAGTGCAGAGTAGCACTGAGTGGTGTACAGTACCTGTACTGCCGTGTAGTACTGAGTGGAGTACAGTGCCTCTACTGCCGTGTAGTACTGGGTGGAGTACAGTGCCTGTTCTGCCGTATAGTACCGAGTGGGGGACTGTGTGTATAGTGCCGTGTAGTACCGAGTGGAGTACAGTGCCTGTACTGCCGTGTAGTACTGAGTGGAGTACAGTGCCTGTATTGCCGTGTAGCAAAGAGTGGAGTACTGTGTGTACAGTGCCGTGTAGTACCGAGTGGAGTACTGTGTGCATACTGCCGTGTAGTACTGAGTGGAGTACAGTACCTGTACTGCCGTGTAGTACCGAGTGGAGTACTGTGTGTATAGTGCCGTGTAGTACCGAGTGGAGTACAGTGCCTGCACTGCCGTGTAGGACTGAGTAGAGTACAGTGCCTGTACTGCCCTGTAGTACTAAGTGGAGTACTGTGTGTATAGTGCTGTGTAGAACCGAGTGGAGTACAGTGCCTGTACTGCCGTGTAGTACCGAGTGGAGTACTGTGTGTATAGTGCCGTGTAGTTTCGAGTGGAGTACAGTGCCTGTACTGCCGTGTAGTACTGAGTGGAGTACAGTGCCTGTACTGCCGTGTAGTCCCGAGTGGAGTACAGTGCCTGTACTGCCGTGTAGTTCTGATTGGAGTACAGTGCCTATACTGCCGTGCAGTAGCGAGTGGAGTACAGTGCTTATACTGCCGTGTAGTACTGAGTGGGGTACAGTGCCTGTACTGCCGTGTATTGCCGAGTGGAATACTGTGTGTATAGTGCAGTGTAGTACTGAGTGGAGTACAGTGCATGTACTGCCGTGTAGTCCCGAGTGGAGTACTGTGTGTATAGTGCAGTGAAGTGCTGAGTGGAGTACAGTGCCTGTACTGCCGTGTAGTACCGAGTGGAGTACAGTGCCTGAACTGCCGTGTAGTCCCGAGTGGAGTACTGTGTGCATAATGCCGTGTAGTACTGAGTGGAGTACAGTGCCTGTACTGCCGTGTAGTACCGAGTGGAGTACTGTGTGTATAGAGCCGTGTAGTACCGAGTGGATTACAGTGCCTGTACTGCGTGTAGTACCGAGTGGAGTACAGTGTGAATAGTGCCGTGTAGTACCGAGTGGAGTACAGTGCCTGTACTGCCGTGTAGTACCGAGTGGAGTACAGTGTGTATAGTGCCGTCTAGTACCGAGTGGAGTACAGTGTGTATAGTGCCGTGTAGTACTGAGTGGAGTACAGTGCCTGTACTGCCGTGTAGTACCGAGTGGAGTACAGTGTGTATAGTGCCGAGTAGTACCGAGTGGAGTACAGTGCCTGTACTGCCGTGTAGTACTGAGTGGAATACATTGCCTGTACTGCCGTGTAGTACCGAGTGGGGGAATGTGTGTATACTGCCGTGAAGTACTGAGTATAGTACAGTGCCTGTACTGCCGTGTAGTACCGAGTGGAGTACTGTGTGCATACTGCCGTGTAGTACTGAGTGGAGTACAGTACCTGTACTGCCGTGTAGTACCGAGTGGGGGACTAAGTGTATACTGCCGTGTAGTACTGAGTGGAGTACAGTGCCTGTACTGTCGTGTAGTACCGAGTGGGGGACTGTGTGTATACTGCCGTGTAGTACTGAGTGGAGTACAGTGCCTGTACTGCCGTGTAGAACCGAGTGGGGGACTGTGTGTATACTGCCGTGTAGTACTGAGTGGAGTACTGTGTGTATAGTGCAGTGTAGTGCTGAGTGGAGTACAGTGCCTGTACTGCCGTGTAGATCCGAGTGGAGTACTGTGTGTATAGTGCAGTGTAGTGCTGAGTGGAGTACAGTACCTGTACTGCCGTGTAGTATTGAGTATAGTACGCCGTGTAGTACCGAGTGGCGGACTGTGTGTATACTACCGTGTAGTACTGAGTGGAGTACAGTGCCTGTACTGCCGTGTAGTCCCGAATGGAGTACTGTGTGTATAGTGCAGTGTAGTACCGAGTGGAGTACAGTGCCTGTACTGCCGTGTAGTACTGAGTGGAGTACAGTGTGTTGAGTGCCGTGTAGTACCGAGTGGGGGACTGTGTGCATACTGCCGTGTAGTACTGAGTGGAGTACAGTGCCTGTACTGGCATGTAGTCCCGAGTGGAGTACTGTGTGTATACTGCCGTGTAGTACCGAGTGGAGTACAGTGCCTGTACTGCCGTGTAGTACCGAGTGGAGTACTGTGTGTATAGTGCCGTGTAGTACCGAGTGGAGTACTGTGTGCATACTGCCGTGTAGTACTGAGTGGAGTACAGTGCCTGTACTGCCGTGTAGTACCGAGTGGAGGACTGTGTGTATAGTGCCGTGTAGTACCGAGTGGAGTACAATGCATGTACTGTCGTGTATTACCGAGTGGAGTACTGTGTGTATAGTGCGGTGTAGTACCGAGTGGAGTAGAGTGCATGTACTGTCGTGTAGTACCGAGTCGAGTACTGTGTGTATAGTGCCGTGTAGTACCGAGTGGAGTAGAGTGCCTGTATTGCCGTGTAGTACCGAGTGGAGTACTGTGTGTATAGTGCCGTGTAGTACCGAGTGGAGTACTGTGTGCATGCTGCCGTGTAGTACTGAAACTCTTTGGTCACAATGTGAAAGACCACTTGCCCACAAGGAAGGTTTGTTTATATCCGTTGCCTATCGATGGAATAAAAGTCTTTGGAATATACAAAGTATATACAAGTATCTGTTAGTCAGAACTATGTACTATGTACTCAGGAGGCATTACACCAAAGAGGTAAATTTCAATAAGAAAATCTGACACGCGCGCACGTGGCTATTTTATTATTTTCGGATACTTACAGTTGGAATATACTGTATGTATGAATTATATCTCATTTTGAAGTAGAGTCTTCAAGCTTCCATTTCGAGTGAAAAAATTAAAATGGCACTTTTTGGGCGAAAAAGTCGATTACGAACATATATATACCATACCATAAGGCTGTTTTAAACCCTTGTCGCCCAGACACTCCATTGTGGTCAATTCAACGCTTGTCCCTCATGACACTAATGTTGAATTCAGCAATTGCTGATGTTACTGCAATCTCCAGTTATTTGACATAAACACTTCCTTCGGACACAGCCCAAATTACACTATGCACAATGTATGGTGTTGGGATTTTTTTTCCTACTTGATCCTGTAAACTAGTACTCACATACTTATTCCTGTTACAAATGGCATTTTTCACTTTATCCAACACTTTACTAGGACGTTTCTTCCGGCGACGACAAGTCTCAATTCTTCTTCCCATGATGTACACTGATAATTGCACAATTTCACAAATCCCAACCTCAAAAACTAAGCTGCTTGCACTAAGGAGATCCTGTTATGTTTATGGATCATTTATAACACACTTATTACAAATATAACATTTAAGAATTTACAGAAAAGCAGAGTAGGCCAAAACACAAATGATAAACTCAAAACGTGAGATCACAACTCTGTTTAAATTCAACACAAGGACAATCTCCATCACTGAAATAAGAGCCAATTCAACTCGATATATCGATAGTCCGTCAGAAGACCCACAGGAACAAAATTTCTTACATTCAAACCCCGCGCTCAATTCAAAATTTTCGCAAAACAACCGAATGATTTTCATGAGAATAGTGTTGATGGGCGGCAACGCCCACTTGCACTGGGCCTCTTCAATGGCCGCTAAGGGCTTGAAATTTCTGATATTTAAATAAAACAAAGCTCAAAAAGAAAGCACAAGGTATAAACAATATAAGAACGTAAAAAACTAAAAGGGGATTTTTTCACAATTTTCAACAAATTTCACCGATACATTGTCTTAAATAGGGAAACTTGCTCCTTGAAAGTGACATTCCGTTCTGATGTCTCAATATTATATATGACAAGCCAGGTACTCTTAAGAGAAAAATGATCCCTGTATGTGCCAAACCGTGCAAACTGCCTTACTAGGTAAGGTTATATAGAGAAGATGGTCCCCTCTAAATTTAAAATCTTGCAAATGTCACCATCTTACATCTGACACACCACGTATGGTTATATGGAGGAAATAACTTTCTAATGCCAATCCTTGCTAATGTCACTATCCGTGACCACGTATGGTTAAATAGATTTAAAGGCTCCATTCAAGTATTACTCCACGCCAATGAAACCATCCGGGATCTCGCCCACAAGGTACTGTAATGCAGATAAAAGGGCTCCCTGCAATTGTCCATCCGTGCGAAAGTGTCTAACCGTGCAAATGTCACTATCCTGCACGTACACACTACGTACGGTTATACAGGTGGAAAGGCTCCTTGGAAGTATCACTCCTTGTTAATGTCACTATCCGAGATCCGACACATCGGGTACTGTTACATTGAGAAAAGTAACCATCCAAGCACAAGTCACCGTCTTATTTTGACACAACCTTTGCATAGAGAATTGTGCATTTTGGAACTGTCCATCTGTGACGCTTCTGGTTGGGTTTTATACTGTAGATTGCTACCTGCAAGCGTTAGTCTGTGTATTGTCACCACTGTAAATCTGACACACCAGTTACTGTTATTTAAAGGAAATGGCACCGTGCAAGTACACGCCGTGCCAGTGTAACCATACGCGATCTCACCCACAATGTACTGTTATACAGATAAAAGGGCTATATAGATAAAATGGCTCCCTGCAACTGTGAATCCATCCATCCATCTTAGATCGGATACATCAGGTAGGATCATATAGAGAAAAGGGCTCCCAGCAAGTCAGCAAGTGTCACACCTGGTTCTGCTAGATGGGGAAAATTGCCAATCCATGTATATATGACCATCTTACTTCCTACTAACCAGGTACGGTCAATAAGAGAAGATGGCTCCCAGCACCTTTCTATCGTGTAAATGTCAAAATCCTATTCTCCAGCAAGAGGAAAGAGAGAATATATAGGTTCCCTGCCATTTTCAATCCGTGAAAATGGCTCCATCAAGTTCCAATCCGTGGAAACGTCACTATCCTGGATCTGACATCAGGCATGTGTCACTCTGTGCAAACATCTCAATCTAACTTTTCACTCACCTGCTCCCTGCAAGTGTTAGTCCGTGCATTTTCACCACTCTAGATCTGACACACGGCGTACTATTATTCAGGGGAACAGGCTCCATGCAAGTTCACTCCGTGCCAATGTAACCATCCGAGATCTCATCCACAAGGTACTATACAACAGATAAAAGGGTGCTGCTACATTCAGAAAAGTGCAGCCTGCAAGTGTCCATAAATGCATGTCACCCTGTTACTTTTGACACACCAGGTTCCGTTATATAGAGAAGATGGCACACTGAAAGAGAGAATCCGAGCATATGTCACCATCGTCTTACAAACGATATATTTAAGAGGACTCCATTCAAGTATCTCTCCGTGCAAACGTCACCTTCAGTGATCTTACTAGCAAGGTGCTCCCTGCATTTGTCAATCCATCTTACTTCCAAGTAACCCGATACGGTTATTAGAGAAGGCGGGTCTCAGCAAATTTGAATCCATGCAAATGTCAACAACCTAGGTCTCACATGCCAGGTACGGTTAAATGTATGGACTAATGAATGTTAGTCCGTGCGTTTTCACCACTCTACATCCGATACACCACGTACTGTTATTTAGGGGAAATAGCTCCATGAAAGTTCACACCGTGCCAATGTAATAAAAGGTCTTCCTGCTATTGTTGATCGGTGTAAAAGGGACACACCGAGCAAATGTCACCATCCTGGATCTGACACACCACTAACGGTTATAAAGGTGAAATGGCTCGATGAATGAGTAATTCCGTGCATACGGATCCATTCGAGATCAGACACATCATGTACTGTTGCATAGAGAAGAGGGCTTCCAGTAATTGTTACTCCGTGCACATGTCACCATTCTAGACCTGACACACCACGCACAGTTAAATAGGGGAAATGGCTCCATGCAGTTTCACACGGGGCCAATGTCACCTTCCGTGAACTCACGCACAAGGTACTGTTCTACAGATAAAAGTGCTCCCTGCCATTGTCCATTAGTGTAAATGTGTCACACCGTTCAAAAGTCTCTTTCTTGCATCTGACACACCACGTACGTTTATACAGGTGGAAGGGTTCGATGGAAGTATCACTCCTTGCTAATGTCACTAAATGAGACCACGTATGCTTATTAGTTTGAGCGCTACATTGAAGTATCCATCCGTACAAATGACACCGTCCGTGATCTTGCACTACAGGTTCTCTTAGATAGGGAAAAGTACTCCCTGCAACTGTCTTCCAACTTACTTCCCACTAACCAGGAACGGTCATTTAGAGAAGAAAGCACTCGGCAAATTTCAATACATCCAAATATAAACATCCTTGATCTGACACCCCTAGCACGGCTATATGCAGGAAGGGGCCTCATGAAAGAGTCTAGCACTGCAAATGTCACAATCCGAATTCTCACAAACCATGCATGTTTACATAGAAAAAAGTGCATCCTGAAACAGTCCAATTGTGAGAAAGTCACCACTTTCCTTTTGACTCCCTGCAAGTGATAGTCCGTGCATTGTCACCCCACTAGAACTGACACACCACGTACTGTTATTTAGGAAAAAATAGGCTCCATGCAAGTTTACTCCGTGCTAATGTAACCATCCGTGATATCATCCACTCTTGTACACATGAAAGGGCTCCCTGCATTTGTCCATCTGTGCAAAAGGGTCCCTAAAGTTTACCATCAGAGAACTGACACACCACACTCGGTTGGGGGGAAAGGGTTCCTTGTAAGTATAATTCAGTGCAAATATCTCCATCCTAGATATGACACACCAGGTACGGTTTTACTGATAAAAGGGCTGCCTACAAAATTTACCATCCTAGATCTTACACACAAGGTTAGGTAATGAAGAAGAAGGGTGTGACATATCACTTTCGGTTATATATATATATGAAGTGTGACCATCTTATTTCCGAATCCAAGCATGTCACTCTGTGCAAATATCAAAATCTTACTTCTAACTCACCAGGTAACGTTATATACTGTAGAGTCATCCTGAAGTGTAACTCACTTCAAATGTCACCATTCTAGTCTCCAGGTACAGGAAGAGAGAGAGTATGTGTTCCCTGCCATGTTCAATCCGTGCAAATGTCACCATCCTAGGTCTGACACACCAGGTACGATTGTATAGAGGAAGGGTTCCATTCATGTGTCGCACCGCGCATACGTGAGCGTCCTAAAACTGACACACAAAGTAGGGATCTGACACATCATGTACAGTTACATAGAGAACGGGGCTCCCTGCAAGTGTTACTAAGTGCACGTGTCACCATTCTAGATCTGACACACCACGTACACTTATAGAGGAGAAATGGCGCCGTGCAAGTTTCAAACCGTGCCAATGTCACCTTTATGATCTAGCGCACAAGGCACTTCTATACAGATAAAAGGTCTCCCTCGAATTGTCCATCCGTACAAAACTGTCACACCGTGCAAATGTCTCCAACCTGTATCTGACACACCACATACGGTTAAACAGGTGGAAGGTACAATAAGAGAACAGAGCTCCCAGCACATTTCAATCCATGCAAATGTCAATATCCTAGATCTCACCCACCAAGTATAGAGGAAATGGTTCCAAGCATGTGTCACTCTGTGCAAATGTCACAAACTTCTGACTAACCAGGTACGGTTAAATGAAGAAGAAGCAACCTGCGGTGTAACACCGTGCAAATGTCACCATCCCAGATCTGACACATCAAGTAGGGCTATATGCAGGAAGGGGCTCCTGGCTGTGTCTATCTAGGGCAAGCTAATGCAGATAATATACGTGTATAATGATACGTGTAAACGTGAGGTAAATTTCAATAAGAAAATCTGACACGCGCGCACGTGGCTATTTTATTATTTTCGGATATTTTGAAGTAGAGACTTCAAGCTTTCATTTCGAGTGAAAAAATAAAATGGCATTTTTGGGCGAAAAAGTCGATTTCGAACGTTAATACATACCTTAAGGCTGTTTTAAACCCTTGTCGCCCAGACACTCCATTGTGGTCAATTCAACGCTTGTCCCTCATGACACTAATGTTGAATTCAGCAATTGCTGATGTTACTGCAATCTCCAGTTATTATTCCTTCGGACACAGCCCAAATTACACTATGCACAATGTATGGTATGGGTTTTTTAATTTCTCCTACTTGATCCTGTAAACTAGTACTTACATGCTTATTCCTGTTACAAATGGCATTTTTCACTTTATCCAACACTTTACTAGGACGTTTCTTCCGGCGACGACAAGTCTCAATTCTTCTTCCCATGATGTACACTGATAATTGCACAATTTCACAAATCCCAACCTCAAAAACTAAGCTGCTTGCACTAAGTAGATCCTGTTATGTTTATGAATCATTTATAACATACTTATTACAAATATAACATTTAAGAATTTACAGAAAAGCAGAGTAGGCCAAAACACAAATGATAAACTCAAAACGTGAGATCACAACTCTGTTTAAATTCAACACAAGGACAATCTCCATCACTGAAATAAGAGCCAATTCAACTCGATATATCGATAGTCCGTCAGAAGACCCACAGGAACAAAATTTCTTACATTCAAACCCCGCGCTCAATTCAAAATTTTCGCAAAACAACCGAAAGATTTTCATGAGAATAGTGTTGATGGGCGGCAACGCCCACTTGCACTAGGCCTCTTCAATGGCCGCTAAGGGCTTGAAATTTCTGATATTTAAATAAAACAAAGCTCAAAAAGAAAGCACAAGGTATAAACAATATAAGAACGTAAAAAACTAAAAGGGGATTTTTTCACAATTTTCAACAAATTTCACCGATACAATGTCTTAAATAGGGAAACTTGCTCCTTGAAAGTGACATTCCGTGCTGATGTCTCAATATTATATATGACAAGCCAGGTACTCTTAAGAGAAAAATGATCCCTGTATGTGCCAAACCGTGCAAACTGCCTTACTAGGTAAGGTTATATAGAGAAGATGGTCCCCTCTAAATTTAAAATCTTGCAAATGTCACCATCTTACATCTGACACACCACGTATGGTTATATGGAGGAAATAACTTTCTAATGCCAATCCTTGCTAATGTCACTATCCGTGACCACGTATGGTTAAATAGATTTAAAGGCTCCATTCAAGTATTACTCCACGCCAATGAAACCATCCGGGATCTCGCCCACAAGGTACTGTAATGCAGATAAAAGGGCTCCCTGCAATTGTCCATCCGTGCGAAAGTGTCTAACCGTGCAAAAGTCACCATCCTGCACGTACACACTACGTACGGTTATACAGGTGGAAAGGCTCCTTGGAAGTATCACTCTTTGTTAATGTCACTATCCGAGATCCGACACATCGGGTACTGTTACATTGAGAAAAGTAACAATCCAAGCACAAGTCACCGTCTTATTTTGACACAACCTTTGCATAGAGAATTGTGCATTTTGGAACTGTCCATTTCTGAAAACTTCACCCTCCTTCTTTTGACGCTTCTGGTTGGGTTTTATACTGTAGATTGCTACCTGCAAGCGTTAGTCTGTGTATTGTCACCACTGTAAATCTGACACACCAGTTACTGTTATTTAAAGGAAATGGCACCATGCAAGTTCACGCCGTGCCAGTGTAACCATCCGCGATCTCACCCACAATGTACTGTTATACAGATAAAAGGGCTATATAGATAAAATGGCTCCCTGCAACTGTGAATCCATCCATCCATCTTAGATCGGATACATCAGGTAGGATCATATAGAGAAAAGGGCTCCCAGCAAGTCAGCAAGTGTCACACCTGGTTCTGCTAGATGGGAAAAATTGCCAATCCATGTATATATGACCATCTTACTTCCTACTAACCAGGTACGGTCATAAGAGAAGAAGGCTCCCAGCACCTTTCTATCGTGTAAATGTCAAAATCCTATTCTGGAGCAAGAGGAAAGAGAGAATATATAGGTTCCCTGCCATGTTCAATCCGTGAAAATGGCTCCATCAAGTTCCAATCCTTGGAAACGTCACTATCCTGGATCTGACATCAGGCATGTGTCACTCTGTGCAAACATCTCAATCTAACTTTTCACTCACCTGCTCCCTGCAAGTGTTAGTCCGTGCATTTTCACCACTCTAGATCTGACACACGGCGTACTATTATTCAGGGGAACAGGCTCCATGCAAGTTCACTCCGTGCCAATGTAACCATCCGAGATCTCATCCACAAGGTACTATACAACAGATAAAAGGGTGCTGCTACATTCAGAAAAGTGCAGCCTGCAAGTGTCCATAAATGCATGTCACCCTCTTACTTTTGACACACCAGGTTCCGTTATATCGAGAAGATGGCACACTGAAAGAGAGAATCCGAGCATATGTCACCATCGTCTTACAGACGATATATTTGAGAGGACTCCATTCAAGTATCACTCCGTGCAAACGTCACCTTCAGTGATCTTACTAGCAAGGTGCTCCCTGCAATTGTCAATCCATCTTACTTTCAAGTAACCCGGTACGGTTATTTGAGAAGGCGGGTCCCAGCAAATTTGAATCCATGCAAATGTCAACAACCTAGGTCTCACATGCCAGGTACGGTTAAATGTATGGACTAATGAATGTTAGTCCGTGCGTTTTCACAACTCTACATCCGATACACCACGTACTGTTATTTAGGGGAAATAGCTCCATGAAAGTTCACACCGTGCCAATGTAATAAAAGGTCTTCCTGCTATTGTTGATCGGTGTAAAAGGGACACACCGAGCAAATGTCACCATCCTGGATCTGACACACCACTAACGGTTATAAAGGTGAAATGGCTCGATGAATGAGTATTTCCGTGCATGCGGATCCATTCGAGATCAGACACATCATGTACTGTTGCATAGAGAAGAGGGCTTCCAGTAATTGTTACTCCGTGCACATGTCACCATTCTAGACCTGACACACCACGCACAAATAAATAGGGGAAATGGCTCCATGCCATGCACACGGAGCCAATGTCACCTTCCGTGAACTCACGCACAAGGTACTGTTCTACAGATAAAAGTGCTCACTGCCATTGTCCATTAGTGTAAATGTGTCACACCGTACAAAAGTCTCTTTCTTGCATCTGACACACCACGTACGTTTATACAGGTGGAAGGGTTCGATGGAAGTATCACTCCTTGCTAATGTCACTAAATGAGACCACGTATGCTTATTGGTTTGAGCGCTACATTGAAGTATCCATCCGTACAAATGACACCGTCCGTGATCTTGCACTACAGGTTCTCTTAGATAGGGAAAAGTACTCCCTGCAACTGTCATTCCTACTTACTTCCCACTAACCAGGAACGGTCATTTAGAGAAGAGAGCACTCGGCAAATTTCAATACATCCAAATATAAACATCCTTGATCTGACACCCCTAGCACGGCTATATGCAGGAAGGGGCCTCATGAAAGAGTCTACCACTGCAAATGGCACAATCCGAATTCTCACAAACCATGCATGTTTACATAGAAAAAAGTGCATCCTGAAACAGTCCAATTGTGAGAAAGTCACCACTTTCCTTTTGACTCCCTGCAAGTGATAGTCCGTGCATTGTCACCCCACTAGAACTGACACACCACGTACTGTTATTTAGGAAAAAATAGGCTCCATGCAAGTTTACTCCGTGCTAATGTAACCGTCCGTGATATCATCCACTCTTGTACACATAAAAGGGCTCCCTGCATTTGTCCATCTGTGCAAAAGGGTCCCTAAAATTCACCATCAGAGAACTGACACACCACACTCGGTTGGGGGAAAGGGTTCCTTGTAAGTATAATTCAGTGCAAATATCTCCATCCTAGATATGACACACCAGGTACGGTTTTACTGATAAAAGGGCAGCCTACAAAATTTACCATCCTAGATCTTACACACAAGGTTAGGTAATGAAGAAGAAGGGTGTGACATATCACTTTCGGTTATATATATATATGAAGTGTGACATCTTATTTCCGAATCCAAGCATGTCACTCTGTGCAAATATCAAAATCTTACTCCTAACTCACCAGGTAACGTTATATACTGTAGAGTCATCCTGAAGTGTAACTCACTTCAAATGTCACCATCCTAGTCTCCAGGTACAGGAAGAGAGAGAGTATGTGTTCCCTGCCATGTTCAATCCGTGCAAATGTCACCATCCTAGGTCTGACACACCAGGTACGATTGTATAGAGGAAGGGTTCCATTCATGTGTCGCACCGCACTTACGTGAGCGTCCTAAAACTGACACACAAGGTAGGGATCTGACACATCATGTACAGTTACATAGAGAACGGGGCTCCCTGCAAGTGTTACTAAGTGCACGTGTCACCATTCTAGATCTGACACACCACGTACACTTATAGAGGAGAAATGGCGCCGTGCAAGTTTCAAACCGTGCCAATGTCACCTTTATGATCTAGCGCACAAGGCACATCTATACAGATAAAAGGTCTCCCTCGAATTGTCCATCCGTACAAAACTGTCACACCGTGCAAATGTCTCCAACCTGTATCTGACACACCACATACGGTTAAACAGGTGGAAGGTACAATAAGAGAACAGAGCTCCCAGCACATTTCAATCCATGCAAATGTCAATATCCTAGATCTCACCCACCAAGTATAGAGGAAATGGTTCCAAGCATGTGTCACTCTGTGCAAATGTCACAAACTTCTGACTAACCAGGTACGGTTAAATGAAGAAGAAGCAACCTGCGGTGTAACACCGTGCAAATGTCACCATCCCAGATCTGACACACCAAGTAGGGCTATATGCAGGAAGGGGCTCCTGGCTGTGTCTATCTAGGGAAAGCTAATGCAGATAATATACGTGTATAATGATACGTGTATAATGATATACGTGTATAATGATATTGTAAATGCCCCTAACACTATCAGATGTACTATGTACTCAGGAGGCATGTCACACCAAAGAGGTAAATTTCAATAAGAAAATCTGACACGCGCGCACGTGGCTATTTTAATATTTTCGGATATTTTGAAGTAGAGACTTCAAGCTTTCATTTCGAGTAAAAAAAATAAAATGGCATTTTTGGGCGAAAAAGTCGATTTCGAACGTTAATACATACCTTAAGGCTGTTTTAAACCCTTGTCGCCCAGACACTCCATTGTGGTCAATTCAACGCTTGTCCCTCATGACACTAATGTTGAATTCAGCAATTGCTGATGTTACTGCAATCTCCAGTTATTATTCCTTCGGACACAGCCCAAATTACACTATGCACAATGTATGGTATGGGTTTTTTAATTTCTCCTACTTGATCCTGTAAACTAGTACTTACATGCTTATTCCTGTTACAAATGGCATTTTTCACTTTATCCAACACTTTACTAGGACGTTTCTTCCGGCGACGACAAGTCTCAATTCTTCTTCCCATGATGTACACTGATAATTGCACAATTTCACAAATCCCAACCTCAAAAACTAAGCTGCTTGCACTAAGTAGATCCTGTTATGTTTATGGATCATTTATAATACACTTATTACAAATATAACATTTAAGATTTTACAGAAAAGCAGAGTAGGCCAAAACACAAATGATAAACTCAAGACGTGAGATCACAACTCTTTGTTTAAATTCAACACAAGGACAATCTCCATCACTGAAATAAGAGCCAATTCAACTCGATATATCGATAGTCCGTCAGAAGATCCACAGGAACAAAATTTCTTACATTCAAACCCCGCGCTCAATTCAAAATTTTCGCAAAACAACCGAAAGATTTTCATGAGAATAGTGTTGATGGGCGGCAACGCCCACTTGCACTGGGCCTCTTCAATGGCCACTAAGGGTTTGAAATTTCTGATATTTAAATAAAACAAAGCTCAAAAAGAAAGTACAAGGTATAAACAATATAAGAACGTAAAAAACTAAAAGGGGATTTTTTCACAATTTTCATCAAATTTCACCGATACATTGTCTTAAATAGGGAAACTTGCTCCTTGAAAGTGACATTCCGTGCTGATGTTTCAATATTATATATGACAAGCCGGGTACTCTTAAGAGAAAAATGATCCCTGTATGTGCCAAACCGTGCAAACTGCCTCACTAGTTAAGGTTATATAGAGAAGATGGTCCCCTGTAAATTCCAAATCTTGCAAATGTCACCATCTTACATCTGACACACCACGTATGGTTATGTGGAGGAAATGACTTTCTAATGCCAATCCTTGCTAATGTCACTATCCGTGACCACGTATGGTTAAATAGATTTAAGGGCTCCATTCAAGTATTACTCCACACCAATGAAACCATCCGGGATCTCGCCCGCAAGGTACTGTAGTGCAGATAAAAGGGCTCCCGGCAATTGTCCATCCGTGCGAAAGTGTCTAACCGTGCAAATGTCACTATCCTGCACGTACACACTACGTACGGTTATAAAGGTGGAAAGGCTCCTTGGAAGTATCACTCTTTGTTAATGTCACTATCCGAGATCCGACACATCGGGTACTGTTACATTGAGAAAAGTAACCATCCAAGCACAAGTCACCGTCTTATTTTGACACAACCTTTGCATAGAGAATTGTGCATTTTGGAACTGTCCATCTGTGAAAACTTCACCCTCCTACTTTTGACGCTTCTGGTTGGGTTTTATACTGTAGATTGCTACCTGCAAGCGTTAGTCTGTGTATTGTCACCACTGAAAAACTGACACACCAGTTACTGTTATTTAAAGGAAATGGCACCATGCATGTATATATGACCATCTTACTTCCTACTAACCAGGTACGGTCATAAGAGAAGATGGCTCCCAGCACCTTTCTATCGTGTAAATGTCAAAATCCTATTCTCGAGCAAGAGGAAAGAGAGAATATATAGGTTCCCTGCCATGTTCAATCCGTGAAAATGGCTCCATCAAGTTCCAATCCTTGGAAACGTCACTATCCTGGATCTGACATCAGGCATGTGTCACTCTGTGCAAACATCTCAATCTAACTTTTCACTCACCTGCTCCCTGCAAGTGTTAGTCCGTGCATTTTCACCACTCTAGATCTGACACACGGCGTACTATTATTCAGGGGAACAGGCTCCATGCAAGTTCACTCCGTGCCAATGTAACCATCCGAGATCTCATCCACAAGGTACTATACAACAGATAAAAGGGTGCTGCTACATTCAGAAAAGTGCAGCCTGCAAGTGTCCATAAATGCATGTCACCCTCTTACTTTTGACACACCAGGTTCCGTTATATAGAGAAGATGGCACACTGAAAGAGAGAATCCGAGCATATGTCACCATCGTATTACAAACGATATATTTGAGAGGACTCCATTACGGTATCACTCCGTGCAAACGTCACCTTCAGTGATCTTACTAGCAAGGTGCTCCCTGTAATTGTCAATCCACCTTACTTCCAAGTAACCCGGTACGGTTATTTGAGAAGGCGGGTCCCAGCAATTGAATCCATGCAAATGTCAACAACCTAGGTCTCACATGCCAGGTACGGTTAAATGTATGGACTATAGAATGTTAGTCCGTGCGTTTTCACCACTCTACATCCGACACACCACGTACTGTTATTTAGAGGAAATAGCTCCATGAAAGTTCACTCCGTGCCAATGTAATAAAAGGTCTTCCTGCTATTGTTTATCCGTGTAAAAGGGACACACCGAGCAAATGTCACCATCCTGGATCTGACACACCACTAACGGTTATAAAGGTGAAATGGCTCGATGAATGAGTAATTCCGTGCATACGGATCCATTCGAGATCAGACACATCATGTACTGTTGCATAGAGAAGAGGTCTTCCAGCAATTGTTACTCCGTGCACATGTCACCTGACACACCACGTACAGTTAATAGGGGAAATGGCTCCATGCAGTTTCACACGGTGCCAATGTCACCTTCCGTGAATTCAGCACAAGGCACTGTTCTACAGATAAAAGTGCTCCCTGCCATTGTCCATTAGTGTAAATGTGTCACACCGTGCAAATGTCTCTTTCTTGCATCTGACACACCACGTACGTTTATACAGGTGGAAGGGTTCGATGGAAGTATCACTCCTTGCTAATGTCACTAACCGAGACCACGTATGCTTATTGGTTTGAGCGCTACATTGAAGTATCCATCCGTACAAATGACACCGTCCGTGATCTTGCACTACAGGTTCTCTTAGATAGGGAAAAGTACTCCCTGCAACTGTCATTCCTACTTACTTCCCACTAACCAGGAACGGTCATTTAGAGAAGAGAGCACTCGGCAAATTTCAATACATCCAAATGTAAACATCCTTGATCTGACACCCCTAGCACGGCTATATGCAGGAAGGGGCATCATGCAAGAGTCTACCACTGCAAATGTCATAATCCGAGATCTCCCAAACCATGCATGTTTACATAGAAAAAAGTGCATCCTGGAACAGTCCAATTGTGAGAAAGTCACCACTTTCCTTTTGACTCCCTGCAAGTGATAGTCCGTGCATTGTCACCCCACTAGAACTGACACACCACGTACTGTTATTTAGGAAAAAATAGGCTCCATGCAAGTTTACTCCGTGCTAATGTAACCATCCGTGATATCATCCACTCTTGTACACATAAAAGGGCTCCCTGCATTTGTCCATCTGTGCAAAAGGGTCCCTAAAGTTTACCATCAGAGAACTGACACACCACACTCGGTTGGGGGGAAAGGGTTCCTTGTAAGTATAATTCAGTGCAAATATCTCCATCCTAGATATGACACACCAGGTACGGTTTTACTGATAAAAGGGCTGCCTACAAAATTTACCATCCTAGATCTTACACACAAGGTTAGGTAATGAAGAAGAAGGGTGTGACATATCACTTTCGGTTATATATATATATGAAGTGTGACCATCTTATTTCCGAATCCAAGCATGTCACTCTGTGCAAATATCAAAATCTTACTTCTAACTCACCAGGTAACGTTATATACTGTAGAGTCATCCTGAAGTGTAACTCACTTCAAATGTCACCATTCTAGTCTCCAGGTACAGGAAGAGAGAGAGTATGTGTTCCCTGCCATGTTCAATCCGTGCAAATGTCACCATCCTAGGTCTGACACACCAGGTACGATTGTATAGAGGAAGGGTTCCATTCATGTGTCGCACCGCGCATACGTGAGCGTCCTAAAACTGACACACAAGGTAGGGATCTGACACATCATGTACAGTTACATAGAGAACGGGGCTCCCTGCAAGTGTTACTAAGTGCACGTGTCACCATTCTAGATCTGACACACCACGTACACTTATAGAGGAGAAATGGCGCCGTGCAAGTTTCAAACCGTGCCAATGTCACCTTTATGATCTAGCGCACAAGGCACTTCTATACTGCCCCCATTTTTCCCGAGCTAAGCCCAGCCATCGAGCGATGAGTCCCAAGGTGGACCGTTCGATCGTTGGCTATCACTTTCTAGAGGCATTTAAGGGTTGTAAGGATTGATGACCAAGCAGGATAAAAAGAAATATTAAAACAACACTCTGACATTTATTCACATAAGCAATTAAACAACAAAATATTCTTGCTAATATTTCCTTTTTACATAACAGAGCTTTCATAATATCGGATTTCTTCCTCGATTTAGAGTGACTTGTGTTCATATCTCCAGCTCTACTGTGCTGTAAATGAAACCAAAGAAGTAATTAGGCCACTTGCCTTTTTAAACCAAACATTTGACTGAAAGAACTAAATAAACATGTGTTCAAAGTTTCACCAATTTAAAGTTGCCTCAACACGTGGTCTTTACGATGTACACAACTGAATTAGTCATTTACAATATCTAATAATGGTTAATGACGCTAACATGAACTTCAGTAGCAAAGAAAAACTGTTTCCAAAATTCTTAAAATTAATTAATTATTATCTCGATTATTATTATTACTATTATCATTATTTTGTCATACAGTTAACCTGTTTCAATGTTACACGATCGTGTTCTTATCAATTCTCCACCGCATCATTTATCTAATGTTCATCATTAATATTTCAGAGTAATGATTTTTGATTAATTATTAATGACTTATTTTTACAATGTTTCAAAGCAATCATGCGGCTGACAAAATTTCTACCTCTGATCTTTGCATTTCATTTCTATTCAAATTAATCTTAAAGTATTTCAGATTTTTAGAAATTTACATTACCAACGTGTGAGCTAGTTAAATAAATTTTGTTACAAATCGAGTGCCTTTACAAAGTAACGAGATGATCTTTCCTTTTAAATCTCGCAAAAAAAATTAAATTCCTTCCTAGTCTTCCTTGACTTAATTTAATTAAACTTTCCCTTAAGGGCATGAAATTATTTCTTAAGGCAACACACAACGATGAATGTGATCCGCGTCACGGCGAGTGCGCGACCAGATCAAAATTAAATGAAATAAACATGGCACAAGAGAAATATACACACTTACACACACACATTCACACTAGGGAAACACGTTTTATGTACACTATTTACAACGAATCCTGACTTGGCAATTTTAGTTATGATTTTTATCGATGGTCGGGACGCGTAATGTCTCGCAGAATAATTCGTGTACAGAAATTCTCTTACATTAATGGTGGCTAGTGATCGAAGTCATGGGTATCACTTGGTAGAAATACATTTCACATATCAGCGCAAGTTCATCCAATTCATGAGATTATAATGGAAGATTCTAGTAAAATCCATAAGCACTACCATCATGTGGGCTACAGGTTGAATTCACCGCAAGCGTGAGCCTTACTCGCATTATTTTTACTTCCTACCTGTGAAATACACTCACAAACACGTGCTCCACTAATTATAATCTATCTTGCGCTCCAAATACACAAGAATAAATCAATATCACCACTAATTCATCATTTACTCAATTATGCAACAAATATCCCTCAGGATAGGCCATATTCCAGACCCTTCATGAACAGAGCACATTCTATCTCACATTTAGGAATTCTACAGTAGTTTTATGGCTCACGAGCATTTACTTCTGTTTTACCCGATCTTTAATCAATATTATTATTATTTAAGTGATTATTACATCTACTGATTCTCCTGGAATGTCGTAAAATTAGATGACTTCATCATAAAAAACAACAAGTGATTTTAAAAGACACTAGGTTCGACCCTATTCACTCAAAATGTACACGCAAATTTTCCGTCCGGTAACTTTCAATATTACAAAGAAAGTAGATTTATCGTGTGGTCAGTGATTATTAAACTTAAGCTCCTTAAGCATGGGAAGTCAGTCAAAGACAACCTACATGTCTACTCTAATAGATTTCAAAATCTCATTCACACGTACCTAGTCTACCATGACACCTTAAGAAGTAGGAAAATGAAATATTTCTAACTACAGCAAACTGATAGATCTACGACTTAAGAAGAAAGATCTCTAGTTGTACAAAAGATAGGACAGATAAATTAAATTAAAAAGGTACTCAAGTTTTTGTAGAGTTCGATTCCCGGCGACAGTCAGTTATTTCAGCATACTCCGGCCAGTCTTCTTCCAATTACCAGAGACGCCTTACATTTTTACAGCTCCATGGAGGCTCTGCGATGGATGTCCCTCGATGAAATGATGTTGGTAGTTGCGGAATTCTTCATCTTGAGATCTTCAATTCCAAGACGTCTTCGTTGATTGCTGGTCACAAGCTGTAACTGAGATGACAAAATTAAGTATTTTGCACAAGCACACGCCGAATATAAACAGCTCGTCTACACTGTCACACTTAACTTGGCTCCTAGACGTTTTTATTCCACAGAATTCACTAATTATCAGACTAAATTCTGGTAGAACGGGCGTCGACTTGTCTTGAAATTTCTCCTTCCACGTGGTCCGGTGATGTGATGTCTCTCGCAGCGAACAAGCATTAAGAAGAGCGTAAAGAGAAGAGCATTAAGCATTAAGAGAGCGATTCACTCGAAGCAAGGCCTTATATCTAATTAGTCCAGGGAGGCGTGTTCTTCAGCGAGAACGGTAATTGGCTGATGATCACCTTTAATTTGCGCAGACTATTCCAGAAACAGGCTGAGTCGCGCGTGCGAAGGTAGTCACGTGGTTAGCTATAACCTTGACACAGTCCTGCCGGTGACGTATCGCACCCCTCTGAACGACAAAAAAAACTCGTTCACGGCTCGCCACAAGTTCCCAAGTGATGTGTTGCGGCTTCAAGCAGACAATAAAATTTTTGCCTTCCACTTGTTAAAATATTCATAAAGTCGCCAATTTTCACGGGGACATCTCTCCCTTGGTTGGAATATAATTTCATTTGTAGATGAAATTATTACATAACAGTGTCCATTACTATTGTTCCGGAAAATTGGTTGTTGAATCACCTGGTAATAACTTAGTTGAGCTCGCGATAGGTGTGAGACTCGGAGTTCTTCGTTCCGCTCCTAGCATCCAGTAGCCTAGTCTCTCCATACAGGGTGTTCCTCAAGTTTTATTTCTATCTTCAGTAACTTATTTTTCCCTTTTAACAGATGGTTACACGGTGTCAGCTAGTGGTGTAGGTGTTCGGTAGAGTCTTAAATTAGCGGCATTGTGGACAGCTTCGTAAGATTTATCCAAACTTTGTATTTTATAGGAGTTGTTGCCAAAGACTTTAATGATCTTGTAGGGTCCCACAAACAAGGGTGCAAATTTAGCATAAAATTTGCTTGTAGGCTCGGACACAGCTGGTCTCCTCAATAATACGTATTCGTTTAATCGGAGAGGTCGGTGAAATCTCCTCCCTTGAACTCTTCGGTTACGTCTCTCAGCGTGGCGTCTCAGTGATTCCGTTGCCTTCTCAATGTTTTCCTGGGGAGTAGGTCTTATGGTTCCGGGACACTGAATGATGTGATCCCAAGATCTCACAGGGTAATTATTAAAATGAAGCACTGATGGAATTTGGGAGGTAGCTTCGTGAATAGTGCCATTAGAACATTCCATAATAATCGGAAGTACATCTACCCATTTCCAATGAGCATTCCCGCAGAATATTCTACAGAACTTGGCCAGCTCTTGCATTACACGTTCCGCTGGATTACTGGACGGATGTCTCACGGAATTTAGTACATGTTTGATGCCCAGTTGGGTCATGGCTTGTTTAAATTCGGCCGAGGTGAATTGCGGTCCGTGGTCTGTTAGAATAGCCTGAGGCTTTCCCATGTGAGGAATTACATTCCGGGTGATTCTCCACAGAACGGCTTTAGTAGTGGCCTTCTGGATTGGATATAACGTCACGTACTTGGAAAACACATCGATGGTCACAACCACATGACGGTTCCCTCGCTTAGAAGTTGGAATCTGACCGAACAAGTCCATTGCGTAGAGTTCTTTCGGAGCAGATGGCAAAATAGGAATGGGACTTTGCTGTAATAAATGAGAGCTTGGTTTGACTCTCTGACAAGTGTCACATGTCCTGACGACATCATTTACAAAGGTTCTCAATCCTTCCCATGTGAATGATTCTAATATCGTGGCAACAGTCTTATCTACTCCACCATGACCTGTAATTCGATGGACGTGCCAAGTAAGAAGTTCCCGTAGCTTCGGCGGTATAACAGCTCGTAGTTTCGTCCTAGCAGAGTCAATGAACTTATACAGGGTTCCATTGATATAACGGAAATTTCTAGCTTGTCTCTTTATTTTCCGAAATCCTGGCTCGTTTGGGGTAAGTTTGTCTTCGAGACAGTCAATGATAGGCCGTAACTTAGGGTCCCGCTTCTGTGCCTGTCGAAGGTAACCAAGTTTGCGTAGGAACTCGTGGTCTTCCTGTATTAACGTTATCTGATGTATCTCTGCGACTTCAGAATTAGGGTTTCGACTCAGGCAGTCGGCTAACAGGTTGTTCTTCCCGGAGCAATGTTCTAACTGGAGGTTAAATTGTTGTACAAAGAGTGTCCATCTGAAAACTCGTTCGGAAGCCATAGTTGTTTTTAACATGAAAGTTAATGCACGATGGTCAGTCCTGACAATGATGGGAAATCCGTAAATTAATTTCTGCCAGTATTTGAGAGCGTAGACTATGGATAACATTTCCAGTTCAGTTACGGAGTAATGTTTTTCGTGCTTCCTTATCTTCCTGCTGACGAAAGCCAAGTATGTCCTGTTTTCAGGGTTCTCCTTGTCTTCTTGGAAAAGAACGGCTCCTATCCCAATGTTTGAGGCATCAGTTTGTAGAATAAAGGGCCTAGTAAAGTCAGGGTATCCCAGCTTAACGTTGTTTACGAGCATTTCTTTCGTCTTAGTGAAGGCTTTGTCACATTCGGCGCTCCACTTCCATCTATTGCCCTTCTTTAGGAGATCCTGCAATGGAGCAACTGTCTGAGTGTAGTTAGGACAGTGGTTCGAAAAGAACTGGGCCATTCCCAAGAATTGCCGGACCTGTTTCACTCTCACAGGCTTAGGAAAATTACTAATGGCTTCGATCTTGACTGGGTTGGGTTTCACGCCATCGCCGTCTATGATGTGTCCCAGAAATAGGATTTCGGACTTGCAAAAGTGAGACTTCTTCAGGTTCACGTGGAAGCCAGCGTCGGATAAATTCTTAAGGAGTTTCTCCAATTTAACGAGGTGTTCCTCTAACGTTTCACTCGCTAGGAGGAGATCATCAACATACCTCGTTGTAAAGGCTTTAACCTCGTCGGTTAGGCATCTTTCGAGTGCTCGGATAAGCGCGCAGCCAGCGTTACGGATTCCGAAGGGTAGCCTGCAGAAAACATAGGTTTGCTGGTCGTATATGAAGCCTGTCAATAGCCTAGATTTTTCTTCGAGCAGAATATGAAAGTAGGATGACGTAAAATCAACAGAAGAGAAGTATCTCATACCCCTGAATTTTCTAATGACGTCTTTGATCGTCGGAGGCTGATCATTCTCCGGGATTAGCTTTTCGTTCACGGATCGAGCGTCTAAACACACGCGCAGCGATCCGTCTGGCTTAGACACGACTACTAAAGGGTTAATGAATGGACTGCTAGCTTTCATGACGATTCCATCCCTCTCCATTTCTTCAATAATCTTGCCGACTCTGGAGTAAAATTTTTCCGGTATCGGATACGGCTTCTTCTTGAAGGGTAGCCAGTCTGTCACAAGAAGTGAGTATTGAAAGTTGGGAATAAGACCTGGTTTGGAATCGAACAAGTTCTTATATTTCAGTAGCAAATTCTGCAGTTGAATCTGTTCTTTTTCCGTACCCATGGCTTGCCTTGATTTCTCAAAAATGAGATCGAAGGGGTGTATGTCGTTATCGCCTTCTTCTAATACTTTATCCATGGCCATTAAAATTTCCTCAGAGGCCTCATGGTCTTCGGTTTCCCTCGGAGATAAGGCGTCTGTTTCCCCGCAATAAGCAGATGGATCGTTTACATCGGAAGGGTTTAGCATGGCAGTCTCGGAAAAATCCGCCTTCCTGAATTGAATGGAGTTTGACTGCATGTCAATCATGGCTTGGTAAGACATTAGGAAGTCTGCACCCAAAATAATATTAAATTTAATGTTGGACATGGCTAAGAATACTTGAGGAAATATCGTCCGTCCAATCTCAACATCCAACAATGTCTGTTGTTTGCACATGACAGACTTGTCCGGTATTATGCCCTTAATTTTTACGTGAGATACCGGTATGACAGGTATATCATTTCGGTCCCTCAGGTCTCTCAAAAATGCCGTCGAAATGACGCTAATCGTCGATCCAGTATCTATGAGACATTTTACGTGAACATTGCAGATTCGTGCTGAAATGATGGGTAACGTCGATGGTATTTCGCTGTTACGCTGACCAACCTCATCCAACAAGTCTTCGGGCTTGGTAGTCCATGAGTCGACCTGTACCACAATCCATTCTTGAAGTTTAGTGATTTTGCCTTCAGGATTCAGGCTATCTCCTCTTACTGGAGATGGAGTTTTTTTTTGTCAGCACCTTGGCTGTGCTCCTGACTCGAGTTGTTATGTTGGCTTCCCCGAGCCTTGGCCTCTTGGTATTGAAGGCTTTCCGCCCCCACGATATCAGGGTTGGTATCCTGGGTTTGGATTGCTCTTCGCCATTTTTCGTTTTCCTGCGTCGAGTTTTGAAGGTCTTTTAGATATTTTTCCTTTTCTTCTTCTCGCCAGTCTCTCCTTCCTCTTGAGTGGCGGAAGTCCTGGTTTCGCTTCCAGCTCCTTCGGTAATCTGAGTATGGACGCTTCCTCTCGTTACGTCTGGAATATTCCCAGTTTCTAATGGGTCTATTTCTGCGTACGGGCGATCGATCACGAGGTGAATCTTGCCCTCCAGGGTTACGTTTCCACGTTCTCCCTTGGTTGACTGATTTCGATTCTTCCTCCTTATTCGTTGTTACCTGATGGATCTGAGGTTCCGAGTTTCGTCCCTGACGAACTGGTTCCTTGGACGTCATGTCTAATTGTCTTAACAACGCCTCAGCCTGAATTGCAGATTGCGTATTTGAGGCTATCATGATCCTCTGCACATCTGGTGGTAACTGTCGGGTGATCAACTTAACCAACTCAGGTTCTGATGGCGGTGAGTCTAGTTCCCTTAATTTTCTTAATTGGCTGGACAGGAAGTCCGCATATCTCGTGGGCGTAGATGATGCATATTTCCTGGCGTATAACTCCGTCCTAAGGTTGTATTGGACGTCGCTATTCCAGTACTTCTCCAGGAATGCTTTTTTGAAACTTTCGAAATCGTCAAACGAAAATCGAAATGCGACAAACCAGGTATGAACTGAGTCTTCCAGGAATTTTTCGGTGACTCTTAGCTGCCTTTCTGGTGGAATTTTCGCATCGCGAAAGTAATCCTGCAGTTCCCGAATAAAGCCTTTCGGAGTCACGTTTCCTCTAACGTTATTGAATTTCTTGGGTTGGTCTTCGTGAAGACGAATTATATTTACTATTTGCGTCTGGCCGGTTGTATTCATTTGAGACGCATTTACTGTCGGCTCTGAAGAAATGTCGATTGTATTCGCAGCGCCTGTCCCTGCAGTTGCAAGTGGAGTTGACGTCAGACCCGTGCCGGTTACACGTTGCTCCAGTAATGCCTGCTTCTCTAGCAATGAGTTGGTGACCTTGCTAGTGTTCTCGTTCTGGATTTTCAGGAGATGCATTTCATGTACAAGCTCCTTAATTCCATCCGTGTACTCCTTTCGAATCCCTTCGGTTTCAGTTTTTGACTCAGTCGTGACCTTATGTATGGCATTCATCAGGGTGGTTTTGATGGTTTTTATTTCGCCCCAACTATCCTCAAGCGACTCGTGGATATAATCCATCCGTTCCGAGGTATCGACTTGGGATGTCTCGATTTTGTCGAGAATGCCCTTTTCGACTTGTTGTAGCTTCTCGTTTAATCCAATGAATTTCTTCGCCCAAGCCGTTTTCGTAACCTTAAGGTCCTCTGAATTTGTGTCAATCTTTTCCTCAATATTCAGGAATGATTGTTCAACTTCGCCCTTGTATTTGTCGATTCCAGTTAATATGTCCTGCTGAACGTTCGCCAGTCGTTCACTGAATTCATTGGACATGCCCGCCATAGACTTGGCAATGTTTTCGTTTACCTCCTTTTTCATAGTAGCGAAATCACTTTTGACTATTACGAGCTCGCTCTGCACTGAGGCTAGCTTGCCGTTAAAAAGTTTAATGTCCGAACATATTTTTCCTAAACCTTCTTCAGTTTGGTTTTTAATGTCCGTCAACTTTTCTTCAATAGCTTCCCCGAGAGATTTTTCGAGGTTTATTTGTGCGTCACTGAGATCACTAAGTCCTTTTTCTAAGTGTACCTGAGTGTCACTAAGTTTTCTCTCTAGGTTTTTCTCTAGGTTAGCTTGACTATTATTGAGTTCAAAGAGTCCTTTCTCTAGGTTCACCTGATTTTCACTAAGTTTTTTCTCTAAGTTTTTCTCTAGGCTGGCCTGATTTTCATTAAGTTTTTCCTCTAAGGTTTTCTCTAAGTTAGCTTGACTAATGTTCAAGTTGGCATTAATCCTCTCCTCCATAGCCAACAACATCTGCCTTAAGTCCTCCATAGTTACAATTATTCATTAAATGGCTATTCTGGTATTGGAAGGATTCTAACCGGACTACTGAAATATTGGGAATCGAACTCCATCAAATTTGTGAAGGCACCGATTTGTCGATATCATGAAAGTTCCAAATTTTCACCAATATCGGTCGCAATTATGAGTCTAACTTTAATTAATTATCATCGCAGCAAATTCAAATTTCTAATTACCAGCAAGAATTTGTTTTTAACAATAATTATACAAGTTACATTTAACATGTGCTTATGTTAGCCACAAGAATTTGGGCGAATAAATGTGTCAGAGTCAGCCTAATTTAATTGGTCATCTGATCTTGTCAATGTCATAAACACTGGACAGCACAAGATCATTTTCGAGTTTGGATAAGCCAATCTCGAGCCCCACGCTTGGATTAAGCCATCTTAAATGCCCCCATTTTTCCCGAGCTAAGCCCAGCCATCGAGCGATGAGTCCCAAGGTGGACCGTTCGATCGTTGGCTATCACTTTCTAGAGGCATTTAAGGGTTGTAAGGATTGATGACCAAGCAGGATAAAAAGAAATATTAAAACAACACTCTGACATTTATTCACATAAGCAATTAAACAACAAAATATTCTTGCTAATATTTCCTTTTTACATAACAGAGCTTTCATAATATCGGATTTCTTCCTCGATTTAGAGTGACTTGTGTTCATATCTCCAGCTCTACTGTGCTGTAAATGAAACCAAAGAAGTAATTAGGCCACTTGCCTTTTTAAACCAAACATTTGACTGAAAGAACTAAATAAACATGTGTTCAAAGTTTCACCAATTTAAAGTTGCCTCAACACGTGGTCTTTACGATGTACACAACTGAATTAGTCATTTACAATATCTAATAATGGTTAATGACGCTAACATGAACTTCAGTAGCAAAGAAAAACTGTTTCCAAAATTCTTAAAATTAATTAATTATTATCTCGATTATTATTATTACTATTATCATTATTTTGTCATACAGTTAACCTGTTTCAATGTTACACGATCGTGTTCTTATCAATTCTCCACCGCATCATTTATCTAATGTTCATCATTAATATTTCAGAGTAATGATTTTTGATTAATTATTAATGACTTATTTTTACAATGTTTCAAAGCAATCATGCGGCTGACAAAATTTCTACCTCTGATCTTTGCATTTCATTTCTATTCAAATTAATCTTAAAGTATTTCAGATTTTTAGAAATTTACATTACCAACGTGTGAGCTAGTTAAATAAATTTTGTTACAAATCGAGTGCCTTTACAAAGTAACGAGATGATCTTTCCTTTTAAATCTCGCAAAAAAAATTAAATTCCTTCCTAGTCTTCCTTGACTTAATTTAATTAAACTTTCCCTTAAGGGCATGAAATTATTTCTTAAGGCAACACACAACGATGAATGTGATCCGCGTCACGGCGAGTGCGCGACCAGATCAAAATTAAATGAAATAAACATGGCACCAGAGAAATATACACACTTACACACACACATTCACACTAGGGAAACACGTTTTATGTACACTATTTACAACGAATCCTGACTTGGCAATTTTAGTTATGATTTTTATCGATGGTCGGGACGCGTAATGTCTCGCAGAATAATTCGTGTACAGAAATTCTCTTACATTAATGGTGGCTAGTGATCGAAGTCATGGGTATCACTTGGTAGAAATACATTTCACATATCAGCGCAAGTTCATCCAATTCATGAGATTATAATGGAAGATTCTAGTAAAATCCATAAGCACTACCATCATGTGGGCTACAGGTTGAATTCACCGCAAGCGTGAGCCTTACTCGCATTATTTTTACTTCCTACCTGTGAAATACACTCACAAACACGTGCTCCACTAATTATAATCTATCTTGCGCTCCAAATACACAAGAATAAATCAATATCACCACTAATTCATCATTTACTCAATTATGCAACAAATATCCCTCAGGATAGGCCATATTCCAGACCCTTCATGAACAGAGCACATTCTATCTCACATTTAGGAATTCTACAGTAGTTTTATGGCTCACGAGCATTTACTTCTGTTTTACCCGATCTTTAATCAATATTATTATTATTTAAGTGATTATTACATCTACTGATTCTCCTGGAATGTCGTAAAATTAGATGACTTCATCATAAAAAACAACAAGTGATTTTAAAAGACACTAGGTTCGACCCTATTCACTCAAAATGTACACGCAAATTTTCCGTCCGGTAACTTTCAATATTACAAAGAAAGTAGATTTATCGTGTGGTCAGTGATTATTAAACTTAAGCTCCTTAAGCATGGGAAGTCAGTCAAAGACAACCTACATGTCTACTCTAATAGATTTCAAAATCTCATTCACACGTACCTAGTCTACCATGACACCTTAAGAAGTAGGAAAATGAAATATTTCTAACTACAGCAAACTGATAGATCTACGACTTAAGAAGAAAGATCTCTAGTTGTACAAAAGATAGGACAGATAAATTAAATTAAAAAGGTACTCAAGTTTTTGTAGAGTTTGATTCCCGGCGACAGTCAGTTATTTCAGCATACTCCGGCCAGTCTTCTTCCAATTACCAGAGACGCCTTACATTTTTACAGCTCCATGGAGGCTCTGCGATGGATGTCCCTCGATGAAATGATGTTGGTAGTTGCGGAATTCTTCATCTTGAGATCTTCAATTCCAAGACGTCTTCGTTGATTGCTGGTCACAAGCTGTAACTGAGATGACAAAATTAAGTATTTTGCACAAGCACACGCCGAATATAAACAGCTCGTCTACACTGTCACACTTAACTTGGCTCCTAGACGTTTTTATTCCACAGAATTCACTAATTATCAGACTAAATTCTGGTAGAACGGGCGTCGACTTGTCTTGAAATTTCTCCTTCCACGTGGTCCGGTGATGTGATGTCTCTCGCAGCGAACAAGCATTAAGAAGAGCGTAAAGAGAAGAGCATTAAGCATTAAGAGAGCGATTCACTCGAAGCAAGGCCTTATATCTAATTAGCCCAGGGAGGCGTGTTCTTCAGCGAGAACGGTAATTGGCTGATGATCACCTTTAATTTGCGCAGACTATTCCAGAAACAGGCTGAGTCGCGCGTGCGAAGGTAGTCACGTGGTTAGCTATAACCTTGACACAGTCCTGCCGGTGACGTATCGCACCCCTCTGAACGACAAAAAAAACTCGTTCACGGCTCGCCACAAGTTCCCAAGTGATGTGTTGCGGCTTCAAGCAGACAATAAAATTTTTGCCTTCCACTTGTTAAAATATTCATAAAGTCGCCAATTTTCACGGGGACAATACAGATAAAAGGTCTCCCTCGAATTGTCCATCCGTACAAAACTGTCACACCGTGCAAATGTCTCCAACCTGTATCTGACACACCACATACGGTTAAACAGGTGGAAGGTACAATAAGAGAACAGAGCTCCCAGCACATTTCAATCCATGCAAATGTCAATATCCTAGATCTCACCCACCAAGTATAGAGGAAATGGTTCCAAGCATGTGTCACTCTGTGCAAATGTCACAAACTTCTGACTAACGAGGTACGGTTAAATGAAGAAGAAGCAACCTGCGGTGTAACACCGTGCAAATGTCACCATCCCAGATCTGACACATCAAGTAGGGCTATATGCAGGAAGGGGCTCCTGGCTGTGTCTATCTAGGGCAAGCTAATGCAGATAATATACGTGTATAATGATACGTGTAAACGTGAGGTAAATTTCAATAAGAAAATCTGACACGCGCGCACGTGGCTATTTTATTATTTTCGGATATTTTGAAGTAGAGACTTCAAGCTTTCATTTCGAGTGAAAAAATAAAATGGCATTTTTGGGCGAAAAAGTCGATTTCGAACGTTAATACATACCTTAAGGCTGTTTTAAACCCTTGTCGCCCAGACACTCCATTGTGGTCAATTCAACGCTTGTCCCTCATGACACTAATGTTGAATTCAGCAATTGCTGATGTTACTGCAATCTCCAGTTATTATTCCTTCGGACACAGCCCAAATTACACTATGCACAATGTATGGTATGGGTTTTTTAATTTCTCCTACTTGATCCTGTAAACTAGTACTTACATGCTTATTCCTGTTACAAATGGCATTTTTCACTTTATCCAACACTTTACTAGGACGTTTCTTCCGGCGACGACAAGTCTCAATTCTTCTTCCCATGATGTACACTGATAATTGCACAATTTCACAAATCCCAACCTCAAAAACTAAGCTGCTTGCACTAAGTAGATCCTGTTATGTTTATGGATCATTTATAATACACTTATTACAAATATAACATTTAAGAATTTACAGAAAAGCAGAGTAGGCCAAAACACAAATGATAAACTCAAAACGTGAGATCACAACTCTGTTTAAATTCAACACAAGGACAATCTCCATCACTGAAATAAGAGCCAATTCAACTCGATATATCGATAGTCCGTCAGAAGATCCACAGGAACAAAATTTCTTACATTCAAACCCCGCGCTCAATTCAAAATTTTCGCAAAACAACCGAAAGATTTTCATGAGAATATTGTTGATGGGCGGCAACGCCCACTTGCACTGGGCCTCTTCAATGGCCGCTAAGGGCTTGAAATTTCTGATGTTTAAATAAAACAAAGCTCAAAAACAAAGTACAAGGTATAAACAATATAAGAACGTAAAAAACTAAAAGGGGATTTTTTCACAATTTTCAACAAATTTCACCGATACATAGTCTTAAATAGGGAAATTTGCTCTTTGAAAGTGACATTCCGTGCTGATGTCTCAATATTATATGTGACAAGCCAGGTACTCTTAAGAGAAAAATGATCCCTGTATGTGCCAAACCGTGCAAACTGCCTTACTAGGTAAGGTTATATAGAGAAGATGGTACCCTGTAAATTCCAAATCTTGCAAATGTCACCATCTTACATCTGACACACCACGTATGGTTATATGGAGGAAATGACTTTCTAATGCCAATCCTTGCTAATGTCACTATCCGTGACCACGTATGGTTAAATAGATTTAAGGGCTCCATTCAAGTATTACTCAACGCCATTGAAACCATCCGGGATCTCGCCCACAAGGTACTGTAATGCAGATAAAAGGGCTCCCTGCAATTGTCCATCCGTGCGAAAGTGTCTAACCGTGCAAATATCACTATCCTGCACGTACACACTACGTACGGTTATACGGGTGGAAGGGCTCGTTGGTAGTATCACTCCTTGTTTATGTCACTATCCGAGATCCGACACATCGGGTACTGTTACATTGAGAAAAGTAACCATCCAAGCACAAGTCACCGTCTTATTTTGACACAACCTTTGCATACAGAATTGTGCATTTTGGAACTGTCCATTTCTGAAAAACTTCACCCTCCTTCTTTTGACGCTTCTGGTTGGGTTTTATACTGTAGATTGCTACAAGCAAGCGTTAGTCTGTGTATTGTCACCACTGTAAATCTGACACACCAGTTACTGTTATTTAAAGGAAATGGCACCAAGCAAGTTCACGCCGTGCCAATGTAACCATCCGCGATCTCACCCACAATGTACTGTTATACAGATAAAAGGGCTATATAGATAAAATGGTTCCCTGCAACTGTGAATCCATCCATCCATCTCAGATCGGACACATCAGGTAGGATCATATAGAGAAAAGGGCTCCCAGCAAGTCAGCAAGTGTCACACCTGGTTCTGCTAGATGGGGAAAATTGCTAATCCATGTATATATGACCTACTAACCAGGTACGGTCAATAAGAGAAGATGGCTCCCAGCACCTTTCTCTCGTGTAAATGTCAAAATCCTATTCTCCAGCAAGAGAAAAGAGAGAATATATAGGTTCCCTACCATGTTCAATCCGTGAAAATGGCTCCATCAAGTTCCAATCCTTGGAAACGTCACTATCCTGGATCTGACATCAGGCATGTGTCACTCTGTGCAAACATCTCAATATAACTTTTCACTCACCTGCTCCCTGCAAGTGTTAGTCCGTGCATTTTCACCACTCTAGATCTGACACACGGCGTACTATTATTCAGGGGAACAGGCTCCATGCAAGTTCACTCCGTGCCAATGTAACCATCCGAGATCTCATCCACAAGGTACTATACAACAGATAAAAGGGTGCTGCTAAATTCAGAAAAGTGCAGCCTGCAAGAGTCCATAAATGCATGTCACCCTCTTACTTTTGACACACCAGGTTCCGTTATATAGAGAAGATGGCACACTGAAAGAGAGAATCCGAGCATATGTCACCATCGTCTTACAAACGATATATTTGAGAGGACTCCATTCAAGTATCACTCCGTGCAAACGTCACCTTCAGTGATCTTACTAGCAAGGTCCTCCCTGCAATTGTCAATCCATCTTACTTCCAAGTAACCCGGTACGGTTATTTGAGAAGGCGGGTCCCAGCAAATTTGAATCCATGCAAATGTCAACAACCTAGGTCTCACATGCCAGGTACGGTTAAATGTATGGACTAATGAATGTTAGTCCGTGCGTTTTCACCACTCTACATCCGATACACCACGTACTGTTATTTAGGGGAAATAGCTCCATGAAAGTTCACTCCGTGCCAATGTAATAAAACGTCTTATTGTTGATCCGTGTAAGAGGGACACACCGAGCAAATGTCACCATCCTGGATCTGACACACCACTAACGGGTATAAAGGTGAAATGGCTCGATGAATGAGTAATTCCGTGCATACGGATCCATTCGAGATCAGACACATCATGTACTGTTGCATAGAGAAGAGGGCTTCCAGTAATTGTTACTCCGTGCACAAGTCACCATTCTAGACCTAACACACCACGCACAGTTAAATAGGGGAAATGGCTCCATGCAGTTTCACACGGTGCCAATGTCACCTTCCGTGAACTCACGCACAAGGTACCGTTCTACAGATAAAAGTGCTCCCTGCCATTGTCCATTAGTGTAAATGTGTCACACCGTTCAAAAGTCTCTTTCTTGCATATGACACACCACGTACGTTTATACAGGTGGAAGGGTTCGATGGAAGTATCACTCCTTGCTAATGTCACTAACCGAGACCACGTATGCTTATTGGTTTGAGCGCTACATTGAAGTATCCATCCGTACAAATGACACCGTCCGTGATCTTGCACTACAGGTTCTCTTAGATAGGGAAAAGTACTCCCTGCAACTGTCATTCCAACTTACTTCCCACTAACCAGGAACGGTCATTTAGAGAAGAGAGCACTCGGCAAATTTCAATACATCCAAATATAAACATCCTTGATCTGACACCCCTAGCACGGCTATATGCAGGAAGGGGCCTCATGAAAGAGTCTACCACTGCAAATGTCACAATCCGAGATCTCACAAACCATGCATGTTTACATAGAAAAAAGTGCATCCTGGAACAGTCCAATTGTGAGAAAGTCACCACTTTCCTTTTGACTCCCTGCAAGTGATAGTCCGTGCATTGTCACCCCACTAGAACTGACACACCACGTACTGTTTTAGGAAAAAATAGGCTCCATGCCAGTTTACTCCGTGCTAATGTAACCATCCGTGATATCATCCACTCTTGTACACATAAAAGGGCTCCCTGCATTTGTCCATCTGTGCAAAATGGTCCCTAAAGTTCCCCATCAGAGAACTGACACACCACACTCGGTTGGGGGGAAAGGGTTCCTTTTAAGTATAATTCAGTGCAAATATCTCCATCCTAGATATGACACACCAGGTATGGTTTTACTGATAAAAGGGCTGCCTACAAAATTTACCATCCTAGATCTTACACACAAGGTTAGGTAATGAAGAAGAAGGGTGTGACATATCACTTTCGGTTATATATATATATGAAGTGTGACCATCTTATTTCCGAATCCAAGCATGTCACTCTGTGCAAATATCAAAATATTACTTCTAACTCACCAGGTAACGTTATATAGTGTAGAGTCATCCTGAAGTGTAACTCACTTCAAATGTCACCATCCTAGTCTCCAGGTACAGGAAGAGAGAGAGTATGTGTTCCCTGCCATGTTCAATCCGTGCAAATGTCACCATCCTAGGTCTGACACACCAGGTACGATTGTATAGAGGAAGGGTTCCATTCATGTGTCGCACCGCGCATACGTGAGCGTCCTAAAACTGACACACAAGGTAGGGATCTGACACATCATGTACAGTTACATAGAGAACGGGGCTCCCTGCAAGTGTTACTAAGTGCACGTGTCACCATTCTAGATCTGACACACCACGTACACTTATAGAGGGGAAATGGCGCCGTGCAAGTTTCAAACCGTGCCAATGTCACCTTTATGATCTAACGCACAAGGCACTTCTATACAGATAAAATGTCTCCCTCGAATTGTCCATCCGTACAAAAGTGTCACACCGTGCAAATGTCTCCAACCTGTATCTGACACACCACATACGGTTAAACAGGTGGAAGGTACAATAAGAGAAGAGAGCTCCCAGCGCATTTCAATCCATGCAAATGTCAATATCCTAGATCTCACCCGCCAAGTATAGAGGAAATGGTTCCAAGCATGTGTCACTCTGTGCAAATGTCACAAACTTCTGACTAACCAGGTACGGTTAAATGAAGAAGAAGCAACCTGCGGTGTAACACCGTGCAAATGTCACCATCCCAGATCTGACACACCAAGTAGGGCTATATGCAGGAAGGGGCTCCTGGCTGTGTCTATCTAGGGCAAGCTAATGCAGATAATATACGTGTAAAGGACTATATGACTATAATGATATTGTAAATGCCCCTAACACTATCAGATGTACTATGTACTCAGGAGGCATGTCACACCAAAGAGGTAAATTTCAATAAGAAAATCTGACACGCGCGCACGTGGCTATTTTATTATTTTCGGATACTTACAGTTGGAATATACTGTATGTATGAATTATATCTCATTTTGAAGTAGAGACTTCAAGCTTTCATTTCGAGTGAAAAAATTAAAATGGCATTTTTGGGCGAAAAAGTCGATTTCGAACGTTAATACATACCTTAAGGCTGTTTTAAACCCTTGTCGCCCAGACACTCCATTGTGGTCAATTCAACGCTTGTCCCTCATGACACTAATGTTGAATTCAGCAATTGCTGATGTTACTGCAATCTCCAGTTATTTGACATAAACACTTCCTTCGGACACAGCCCAAATTACACTATGCAATCCCCGGGCACATTGTATGGTGTGGGGATTTTAATTTCTCCTACTTGATCCTGTAAACTAGTACTTACATGCTTATTCCTGTTACAAATGGCATTTTTCACTTTATCCAACACTTTACTAGGACGTTTCTTCCGGCGACGACAAGTCTCAATTCTTCTTCCCATGATGTACACTGATAATTGCACAATTTCACAAATCCCAACCTCAAAAACTAAGCTGCTTGCACTAAGTAGATCCTGTTATGTTTATGGATCATTTATAACACACTTATTACAAATATAACATTTAAGAATTTACAGAAAAGCAGAGTAGGCCAAAACACAAATGATAAACTCAAAACGTGAGATCACAACTCTGTTTAAAATCAACTCGATATATCGATAGTCCGTCAGAAGACCCACAGGAACAAAATTTCTTACATTCAAACCCCGCGCTCAATTCAAAATTTTCGCAAAACAACCGAAAGATTTTCATGAGAATAGTGTTGATGGGCGGCAACGCCCACTTGCACTGGGCCTCTTCAATGGCCGCTAAGGGCTTGAAATTTCTAATATTTAAATAAAACAAAGCTCAAAAAGAAAGTACAAGGTATAAACAATATAAGAACGTAAAAAACTAAAAGGGGATTTTTTTCACAATTTTTTAACAAATTTCACCGATACATTGTCTTAAATAGGGAAACTTGCTCCTTGAAAGTGACATTCCGTGCTGATGTCTCAATATTATATATGAAAAGCCAGGTACTCATAAGAGAAAAATGAACCCTGTATGTGCCAAACCGTGCAAACTGCCTTACTAGGTAAGGTTATATAGAGAAGATGGTCCCCTGTAAATTCCAAATCTTGCAAATGTCACCATCTTACATCTGACACACCACGTATGGTTATATGGAGGAAATGACTTTCTAATGCCAATCCTTGCTAATGTTACTATCCGTAACCACGTATGGTTAAATAGATTTAAGGGCTCCATTCAAGTATTACTCCACGCCAATGAAACCATCCGTGATCTCGCCCACAAGGTACTGTTATGCAGATAAAAGGGCTCCCTGCAATTGTTCATCCGTGCGAAAGTGTCTAACCGTGGAAGGGCTCGTTGGAAGTATCACTCCTTGTTAATGTCACTACCCGAGATCCGACACATCGGGTACTGTTACATTGAGAAAAGTAACCATCCAAGCACAAGTCACCGTCTTATTTTGACACAACCTTTGCATAGAAAATTGTGCATTTTGGAACTGTCCATCTGTGAAAACTTCACCCTCCTTCTTTTGACGCTTCTGTTTGGGTTTTATACTGTAGATTGCTACCTGCAAGCGTTAGTCTGTGTATTGTCACCACTGTAAATCTGACACACCAGTTACTGTTATTTAAAGGAAATGACACCATGCAAGTTCACGCCGTGCCAATGTAACCATCCGCGATCTCACCCACAATGTACTGTTATACAGATAAGAGGGCTATATAGATAAAATGGCTCCCTGCAACTGTGAATCCATCCATCCATCTTAGATCGGACACATCAGGTAGGATCATATAGAGAAAAGGGCTCCCAGCAAGTCAGCAAGTGTCACACCTGGTTCTGCTAGATGGGGAAAATTGCTAATCCATGTATATATGACCATCTTACTTCCTACTAACCAGCTACGGTCAATAAGAGAAGATGGCTCCCAGCACCTTTCTATCTTGTAAATGTAAAAATCCTATTCTCCAGCAAGAGGAAAGAGAGAATATATAGGTTCCCTGCCATGTTCAATCCGTGAAAATGGCTCCATCAAGTTCCAATCCTTGGAAACGTCACTATCCTGGATCTGACATCAGGCATGTGTCACTCTGTGCAAACATCTCAATCTAACTTTTCACTCACCTGCTCCCTGCAAGTGTTAGTCCGTGCATTTTCACCACTCTAGATCTGACACACGGCGTACTATTATTCAGGGGAACAGGCTCCATGCAAGTTCACTCCGTGCCAATGTAACCATCCGAGATCTCATCCACAAGGTACTATACAACAGATAAAAGGGTGCTGCTACATTCAGAAAAGTGCAGCCTGCAAGTGTCCATAAATGCATGTCGCCCTCTTACTTTTGACACACCAGGTTCCGTTATATAGAGAAGATGGCACACTGAAAGAGAGAATCCGAGCATATGTCACCATCGTCTTACAAACGATATATTTGAGAGGACTCCATTCAAGTATCACTCCGTGCAAACGTCAGCTTCAGTGATCCTACTAGCAAGGTGCTCCCTGCAATTGTCAATCCATCTTACTTCCAAGTAACCCGGTACTGTTATTTGAGAAGGCGGGTCCCATGCAAATGTCAACAACCTAGGTCTCACATGCCAGGTACGGTTAAATGTATGGACTAATGAATGTTAGTCCGTGCGTTTTCACCACTCTACATCCGATACGATTTAGGGTTAAATAGCTCCATGAAAGTTCACTCCGTGCCAATGTAATAAAAGGTCTTCCTGCTATTGTTGATCCGTGTAAAGGGGACACACCGAGCAAATGTCACCATCCTGGATCTGACACACCACTAACGGTTATAAAGGTGAAATGGCTCGATGAATGAGTAATTCCGTGCATACGGATCCATTCGAGATCAGACACATCATGTACTGTTGCATAGAGAAGAGGGCTTCCAGCAATTGTTACTCCGTGCACATGTCACCATTCTACACCTGACACACCACGTACAGTTAAATAGGGGAAATGGCTCTATGCAGTTTCACACGGTGCCAATGTCACCTTCCGTGAACTCAGCACAAGGCACTGTTCTACAGATAAAAGTGCTCCCTGCCATTGTCCATTAGTGTAAATGTGTCACACCGTGCAAATGTCTCTTTCTTGCATCTGACACACCACGTACGTTTATACAGGTGGAAAGGTTCGATGGAAGTATCACTCCTTGCTAATGTCACTAACCGAGACCACGTATGCTTATTGGTTTGAGCGCTACATTGAAGTATCCATCCGTACAAATGACACCGTCCGTGATCTTGCACTACAGGTTCTCTTAGATAGGGATAAGTACTCCCTGCAACTGTCATTCCAACTTACTTCCCACTAACCAGGAACGGTCATTTAGAGAAGAGAGCACTCGGCAAATTTCAATACATCCAAATGTAAACATCCTTGATCTGACACCCCTAGCACGGCTATATGCAGGAAGGGGCCTCATGCAAGAGTCTACCACTGCAAATGTCACAATCCGAGATCTCACAAACCATGCATGTTTACATAGAAAAAAGTGCATCCTGGAACCGTCCATCTGTGAGAAAGTCACCACTTTCCCTTTGACTCCCTGCAAGTGATAGTCCGTGCATTGTCACCCCACTAGAACTGACACACCACGTACTGTTATTTAGGAAAAAAAAAAGGCTCCATGCAAGTTTACCCCGTGCTAATGTTACCATCCGTGATATCATCCACTCTTGTACACATAAAAGGGCTCCCTGCATTTGTCCATCTGTGCAAAAGGGTCCCTAAAGGTCACCATCAGAGAATTGACACACCACACTCGGTTGGGGAGAAAGGGTTCCTTGTAAGTATAATTTAGTGCAAATATCTCCATCCTAGATATGACACACCTGGTACGGTTTTACTGATAAAAGAACTCCCTACAAAATTTACCATCCTAGATCTTACACACAAGGTTAGGTAATGCAGAAGAAGCGTGTGACATATGACTTTCGGTTATATATATATATGAAGTGTGACCATCTTATTTCCGAATCCAAGCATGTCACTCTGTGCAAATATCAAAATATTACTTCTAACTCACCAGGTAACGTTATATACTGTAGAGTCATCCTGAAGTGTAACTCACTTCAAATGTCACCATCCTAGTCTCCAGGTACAGGAAGAGAGAGAGTATGTGATCCCTGCCATGTTCAATCCGTGCAAATGTCACCATCCTAGGTCTGACACACCAGGTACGATTGTATAGAGGAAGGGTTCCATTCATGTGTCGCACCGCGCATACGTGAGCGTCCTAAAACTGACACACAAGGTAGGGATCTGACACATCATGTACAGGTACATAGAGAACGGGGCTCCCTGCAAGTGTTACTAAGTGCACATGTCACCATTCTAGATCTGACACACCACGTACACTTATATAGGGGAAATGGCGCCGTGCAAGTTTCAAACCGTGCCAATGTCACCTATATGATCTAACGCACAAGGCACTTCTATACAGATAAAAGGTCTCCCTCGGATTGTCCATCCGTACAAAAGTGTCACACCGTGCAAATGTCTCCAACCTGTATCTGACACACCACGTACGGTTAAACAGGTGGAAGGTACAATAAGAGTACAGAGCTCCCAGCACTTTTCAAACCATGCAAATGTCAATATCCTAGATCTCACGCACCAAGTATAGAGGAAATGGTTCCAAGCATGTGTGCAAATATCACAAACTTCTTACTAACCAGGTACGGTTAAATGAAGAAGAAGCAACTTGCGGTGTAACACCGTGCAAATGTCACCATCCCAGATCTGACACACCATGTAGGGCTATATGCAGGAAGGGGCTCCTGGCTGTGTCTATCACTGGAAATGTCACCATCCCAGAACCGACGCACTAGTCACCTTTGCATAGAGTGTAGTGCATTTTGGAACTGTCCATCTGTGAAAACGTCACCATCCTTCTTTTGATGCTTCTGGTTGGGTTTTATACTTTTATGATGATCATGAGAAAAAACTAGATTGCATGTATTTTAAAATTTGCACATCAATTTGTTATTGTGTTGTATCTGAAATTGTCCTAAAAGTTTCAAGTAGACTGATAAAAAATTATGTCATGAGGAGCATTTTGAATCTTGAAAAGTGCTGGAAAATATATTCTGAGGAAAAAGAAATTGAAATTTTAGACATGAACAATAGTCCAGTACATTAATGTAGTTGACTTAGAACTCCTCTGCTCCTTCTAGCTGGCCACAATAGCAGTTTTCACTGTTTTTAGTTTGCTTAAGGTATGTTTTAACGTTTCGAAGGAAAATCCGAAATTCTTAACCGATTTCTTTTTGTTTCGTACCATAAAACAAAAAATAGTAGACTAATCATTTCGTATACTGCAATCAAAATTTTGTGCCCTATCTTCACCCGAAAATTTAGTTTAATGAAAAAAACACAAATTTTCAAAATGTCATAAAAATCCCAAAAATGTTATAACCTTGAAATTGTTTTCACCAAGTTGAAGTATTTCATTCATAGAAAGTTGTGAACTAGGATCTTCTATTTAACAAAAACAGAAAGGGAGCTAGACATAATTTTTGACAAAAGTTTAAAAATAATTAAGTACCCGTGTGACAATGGCTATAAAGTATTCACAATATTAAGAAAGTACTAGTTTAAACATTCCCACATTCATTAGCTTTAATTTAATCTATCATTGATTTTTCTGTCTCAATTTTAAGGATATTTGAATTTATTTGAAGTGTGGGAAGGTGTGTAAAAAATTACATTCAAGAAAAACAGCACTGAAGTTTTAGGACTAAGTTATGAACATAACCCACTTATTTGGGCACCTTAAAACTTGCCTGCTCCATAGGTTGGACCGTCGTTTAGAAGTTTCTTGTCTTCTTTTAGTTTCCTTCTGCCTCTCAAGTACTGCCTCATCTGCTTGTGTTCTGCAGTACTTCGATTTGCACCTTTCTACAACCGTACTGCATTAGCTTCAAGTACACCCGATGATGTGTACTTGCCAGGAGCAATTCCTATCCTCTTCAGTATTTGTATTTCCGCTCCGTTCTCCCAGGTGAAATGGCAAACTCCTAATTTTAAGGTATCAACATTTATGCCTCTTTAGGACACCTTCTCCATACCATGGCATTAAATGACTCATTATTTTCAATCAATCCATGCAAGGACTTAGCATTTCTGGGTCGGTGAGTCGCTCATATATAGGCTTCACTGCTTGAAGAATGCCAAAGGACAGGCCTGGTTTGAATTAAAATTGTTCTATCTAATTATTTGCTTTAGCTCACTGATATGAGCACCAGCTGTCAGTTCCTAGAGGACACCAATGGTGGGTGGGAAAGTGCATTGTTGCTGTCAAATGGTACAATGTGGCCCATATGCCATTTGACATGGCGTGAATACTGCTTGTGTTCGAACGTAAAGCAATTCCAAATAATTTTGCATCTAATCGATGAGTGCTCCTGTCAGTTGCGGAATTCATAATCACAGCTGCAAAACAATGCAAGGGACATTCTCCAACCAAATCTCAAAAACTGTATTACAGCTGAAGCAACTAGGGCAAGCTAATGCAGATAATATACGTGTAAAGGACTATATGACTATAATGATATTGTAAATGCCCCTAACACTATCAGATTCAATATATACAGACGAAAGATTGGACTGAGAATCACTAGCAAATGATTCCCTTACATTAGGCCTACCTTCCGTCTCACTATTTATACTGATAGCACAACACTGCTATGTCTGTTTACATGAAACTTTCCCTTTTTCTTTGCTCTACATCGGCTTTTAGAACACATTTTATACACTTTCACAGAGAAACAAACTCTTTGGTCACAATGTGAAAGACCACTTGGCCACAAGGAAGGTTTGTTTATATCCGTTGCCTATCGATGGAATAAAAGTCTTTGGAATATACAAGTATTGACATCTGTTAGTCAGAACTATGTACTATGTACTCAGGAGGCATGTCACACCAAAGAGGTAAATTTGAATAAGAAAATCTGACACGCGCGCACGTGGCTATTTTATTATTTTCGGATACTTACAGTTGGAATATACTGTATGTATGAATTATATCTCATTTTGAAGTAGAGACTTCAAGCTTTCATTTCGAGTGAAAAAATTAAAATGGCATTTTTGGGCGAAAAAGTCGATTTCGAACGTTAATACATACCTTAAGGCTGTTTTAAACCCTTGTCACCCAGACACTCCATTGTGGTCAATTCAACGCTTGTCCCTCATGACACTAATGTTGAATTCAGCAATTGCTGATGTTACTGCAATCTCCAGTTATTTGACATAAACACTTCCTTCGGACACAGCCCAAATTACACTATGCAAAATGTATGGTGTGGGGATTTTAATTTTTCCTACTTGATCCTGTAAACCAGTATTCACATGCTTATTCCTGTTACAAATGGCATTTTTCACATTATCCAACACTTTACTAGGACGTTTCTTCCGGCGACGACAAGTCTCAATTCTTCTTCCCATGATGTACACTGATAATTGCACAATTTCACAAATCCCAACCTCAAAAACTAAGCTGCTTGCACTAAGTAGATCCTGTTATGTTTATGGATCATTTATAACACACTTATTACAAATATAACATTTAAGAATTTACAGAAAAGCAGAGAAGGCCAAAACAGAAATGATAAACTCAAAACGTGAGATCACAACTGTGTTTAAAATCAACTCAATATATCGATAGTCCGTCAGAAGACCCACAGGAACAAAATTTCTTACATTCAAACCCCGCGCTCAATTCAAAATTTTCGCAAAACAACCGAAAGATTTTCATGAGAATAGTGTTGATGGGCGGCAACGCCCACTTGCACTGGGCCTCTTCAATGGCCGCTAAGGGCTTGAAATTTCTGTTATTTAAATAAAACAAAGCTCAAAAAGAAAGTACAAGGTATAAACAATATAAGAACGTAAAAAACTAAAAGGGGATTATTTTCACAATTTTAAACAAATTTCACCGATACATAGTCTTAAATAGGGAAACTTGCTCCTTGAAAGTGACATTCCGTGCTGATGTCTCAATATTATATGTGACAAGCCAGGTATTCTTAAGAGAAAAATGATCCCTGTATGTGCCAAACCGTGCAAAACTGCCTCACTAGGTAAGGTTGTATAGAGAAGATGGTCCCCTGTAAATTCCAAATCTTGCAAATGTCACCATCTTACATCTGACACACCACGTATGGTTATATGGAGGAAATGACTTTCTAATGCCAATCCTTGCTAATGTCTCTATCCGTGACGACGTATGGTTAAATAGATTTAAATGCTCCATTCAAGTATTACTCCACGCCAATGAAACCATCCGGGATCTCGCCCACAAGGTACTGTAATGCAGATAAAAGGGCTCCCTGCAATTGTCCATCCGTGCGAAAGTGCCTAACCGTGCAAATGTCACTATCCTGCACGTACACACTACGTACGGTTATACAGGTGGAAGGGCTCGTTGGAAGTATCACTCCTTGTTAATGTCACTATCCGAGATCGGACACATCGGGTACTGTTACATTGAGAAAAGTAACAATCCAAGCACAAGTCACCGTCTTATTTTGACACAACCTTTGCATAGAGAATTGTGCATTTTGGAACTGTCCATTTCTGAAAACTTCACCCTCCTTCTTTTGACGCTTCTGGTTGGGTTTTATACTGTAGATTGCTACCTGCAAGCGTTAGTCTGTGTATTGTCACCACTGTAAATCTGACACACCAGTTACTGTTATTTAAAGGAAATGGCACCATGCAAGTTCACGCCGTGCCAATGTAACCATCCGCGATCTCACCCACAATGTACTGTTATACAGATAAAAGGGCTATATAGATAAAATGGCTCCCAGCAACTGTGAATCCATCCATCCATCTTAGATCGGACACATCAGGTAGGATCATATAGAGAAAAGGGCTCCCAGCAAGTCAGCAAGTGTCACACCTGGTTCTGCTAGATGGGGAAAATTGCCAATCCATGTATACTTCCTACTAACCAGGTACGGTCAATAAGAGAAGATGGCTCCCAGCACCTTTCTATGGTGTAAATGCCAAAATCCTATTCTCCAGCAAGAGGAAAGAGAGAATATATAGGTTCCCTGCCATGTTCAATCCGTGAAAATGGCTCCATCAAGTTCCAATCCTTGGAAACGTCACTATCCTGGATCTGACATCAGGCATGTGTCACTCTGTGCAAACATCTCAATCTAACTTTTCACTCACCTGCTCCCTGCAAGTGTTAGTCCGTGCATTTTCACCACTCTAGATCTGACACACGGCGTACTATTATTCAGGGGAACAGGCTCCATGCAAGTTCACTCCGTGCCAATGTAACCATCCGAGATCTCATCCACAAGGTACTATACAACAGATAAAAGGGTGCTGCTACATTCAGAAAAGTGCAGCCTGCAAGAGTCCATAAATGCATGTCACCCTCTTACTTTTGACACACCAGGTTCCGTTATATAGAGAAGATGGCACACTGAAAGAGAGAATCCGAGCATATGTCACCATCGTCTTACAAACGATATATTTGAGAGGACTCCATTCAAGTATCACTCTGTGCAAACGTCACCTTCAGTGATCTTACTAGCAAGGTGCTCCCTGCAATTGTCAATCCATCTTACTTCCAAGTAACCCGGTACGGTTATTTGAGAAGGCGGGTCCCAGCAAATTTGAATCCATGCAAATGTCAACAACCTAGGTCTCACATGTCAGGTACGGTTAAATGTATGGACTAATGAATGTTAGTCCGTGCGTTTTCACCACACTTCATCCTAGTAAAGTGTTGGATAAAGTGAAAAATGCCATTTGTAACAGGAATAAGCATGTGAGTACTAGTTTACAGGATCAAGTAGGAAAAATTAAAATCCCCACACCATACATTGTGCCCGGGGACTGCATAGTGTAATTTGGGCTGTGTCCGAAGGAAGTGTTTATGTCAAATAACTGGAGATTGCAGTAACATCAGCAATTGCTGAATTCAACATTAGTGTCATGAGGGATAAGCGTTGAATTGACCGCAATGGAGTGTCTGGGCGACAAGGGTTTAAAACAGCCTTAAGGTATGTATTAACGTTCGAAATCGACTTTTTCGCCCAAAAGTGCCATTTTAATTTTTTCACTCGAAATGGAAGCTTGAAGTCTCTACTTAAAAATGAGATATAATTCATACATACAGTATATTCCAACTGTAAGTATCCGAAAATAATAAAATAGCCACGTGCGCGCGTGTCAGATTTTCTTATTCAAATTTACCTCTTTGGTGTGACATGCCTCCTGAGTACATAGTACATAGTTCTGACTAGCAGATGTCAATACTTGTATATTCCAAAGACTTTCATTCCACCGATAGGCAACGGATATAAACAAACCTTCCTTGTGGCCAGGTGGTCTTTCACATTGTGACCAAAGAGTTTGTTTCTCTGTGAAAGTGTATAAAATGTGTTCTAAAAGCCGATGTAGTGCAAAGAAAAAGGGAAAGTTTCATGTAAACAGACATAGCAAGGTGAATGTCAGTGTTGTGCTATCAGTATAAATAGTGAGACGGAAGGTAGGCCTAATGTAAGGGAATCATTTGCTAGTGATTCTCAGTCCAATCTTTCGTCTGTATATATTGAATCTGATAGTGTTAGGGGCATTTACAATATCATTATAGTCATATAGTCCTTTACACGTATATTATCTGCATTAGCTTGCCCTAGTTGCTTCAGCTGTAATACAGTTTTTGAGATTTGGTTGGAGAATGTCCCTTGCATTGTTTTGCAGCTGTGATTATGAATTCCGCAACTGACAGGAGCACTCATCGATTAGATGCAAAATTATTTGGAATTGCTTTACGGTCGAACACAAGCAGTATTCACGCCATGTCAAATGGCATATGGGCCACATTGTACCATTTCACAGCAACAAAGCACCGTCCCACCCACCATTGGTGTCCTCAAGGAACTGACAGCTGGTGCTCATATCAGTGAGCTAAAGCAAATAATTAGATAGAACAATTTTAATCCAAACCAGGCCTGATCTTTGGCATTCTTCAAGCAGAAAGCCTATATATGAGCGACTCACCGTCCCAGAAATGCTAAGTTCTTGCATGGATTGATTGAAAATAATGAGTCATTCAATGCCATGGTATGGAGAAGGTGTCCTAAAGAGACATAAATGTTGATACCTTAAAATTAGGAGTTTGCCATTTCACCTGGGAGAACGGAGCGGAAATACAAATACTGAAGAGGATAGGAATTGCTCCTGGCAAGTACACATCATCGGGTGTACTTGAAGCTAATGCAGTACGGTTGTACAAAGATGCAAATCGAAGTACTGCAGAACACAAGCAGAGGAGGCAGTACTTGAGAGACAGAAGAAAACTAAAAGAAGACAAGAAACTTCTAAACGACGGTCCAACCTATGGAGCAGGCAAGTTTTTAGGTGCCCAAATAAGTGGGTTATGTTCATAACTTAGTCCTAAAACTTCAGTGCTGTTTTTCTTGAATGTAATTTTTTGCACACCTTCCCACATTTCAAATAAATTCAAATATCCTTAAAACTGAGACAGAAAAATCAATGATAGATTAAATTAAGCTAATGAATGTGGGAATGTTTAAACTAGTACTTTCTTAATATTGTGAATATTTTATAGCCATTGTTACACTTGTAATTAATTATTTTTAAACTTTTGTCAAAAATGATGTCTAGCTCCCTTTCTGTTTTTGTTAAATAGAAGATTTTTATGACATTTTGAAAATTTGTGTTTTTTTCATTAAACTAAATTTTCGGGTGAAGATAAGGCACAAAATTTTGATTGCAGTATACGAAATGATTAGTCTAATATTTTTTGTTTTATGGTACGAAACACAAAAAAATCGGTTAAGAATTTCGGATTTTCCTTCGAAACGTTAAAACATACCTTAAGCAAACTAAAAACGCCGAAAACTGCTAGTGTGGCCAGCTAGAAGGAGCAGAGGAGTTCTAAGTCAACTACATTAATGTACTGGACTATTGTTCATGTCTAAAATTTCAATTTCTTTTTCCTCAGAATATATTTTCCAGCACTTTTCAAGATTGAAAATGCTCCTCATGCCAGAATTTTTTATCAGTCTACTTGAAAGTTTTAGGATAATTTTAGATACAACACAATAACAAATTGATGCGCAAATTTTAATATACATGCAATCTAGTTTTTTCTCATCATGATCATCATAAAAGTATAAAACCCAACCAGAAGCATCAAAAGAAGGATGGTGACGTTTTCACAGATGGACGGTTCCAAAATGCACTACTCTCTATGCAAAGGTGACTAGTGCGTCGGTTCTGGGATGGTGACATTTCCAGTGATAGACACAGCCAGGAGCCCCTTCCTGCATATAGCCCTACTTGGTGTGTCAGATCTGGGATGGTGACATTTGCACGGTGTTACACCGCAGGTTGCATCTTCTTCATTTAACCGTACCTGGTTAGTCAGAAGTTTGTGACATTTGCACAGAGTGACACATGCTTGGAACCATTTCCTCTATACTTGGTGGGTGAGATCTAGGATATTGACATTTGCATGGATTGAAATGTGCTGGGAGCTCTGTTCTCTTATTGTACCTTCCACCTGTTTAACCGTACGTGGTGTGTCAGATACAGGTTGGAGACATTTGCACGGTGTGACACTTTTGTACGGATGGACAATTCGAGGGAGACCTTTTATCTGTATAGAAGTGCCTTGTGCGTTAGATCATAAAGGTGACATTGGCACGGTTTGAAACTTGCACGGCGCCATTTCCCCTATATAAGTGTACGTGGTGTGTCAGATCTAGAATGGTGACATGTGCACTTAGTAACACTTGTAGGGAGCCCCGTTCTCTATGTAACTGTACATGATGTGTCAGATCCCTACCTCGTGTGTCAGCTTTAGGACGCTCACGTATGCGCGGTGCGACACATGAATGGAACCCTTCCTCTATACAATCGTACCTGGTGTGTCAGACCTAGGATGAACATGGCAGGGAACACATATTCTCTCTCTTCCTGTACCTGGAGACTAGGATGGTGACATTTGAATTGAGTTACACTTCAGGATGACTCTACACTATATAACGTTACCTGGTGAGTTAGAAGTAAGATTTTGATATTTGCACAGAGTGACATGCTTGGATTCGGAAATATATATATATATATATATATATATATATATATATATATATATATATATATATATATATATATAACCGAAAGTGATATGTCACACCCTTCTTCTACATTACCTAACCTTGTGTGTAAGATCTAGGATGGTAAATTTTGTAGGCAGCCCTTTTATCAGTAAAACCGTACCTGGTGTGTCATATCTAGGATGGAGATATTTGCACTGAATTATACTTACAAGGAACCTTTTCTCCCCAACCGAGTGTGGTGTATCAATTCTCTGATGGTGACCTTTAGGGACCCTTTTGCACAGATGGACAAATGCAGGGAGCCCTTTTATGTGTACAAGAGTGGATGATATCACGGATGGTTACATTAGCACGGAGTAAACTTGCATGGAGCCTTTTTTTCCCTAAATAACAGTACGTGGTGTGTCAGTTCTAGTGGGGTGACAATGCACGGACTATCACTTGCAGGGAGTCAAAAGGAAAGTGGTGACTTTCTCACAGATGGACTGTTGCAGGATGCACTTTTTTCTATGTAAACATGCATGGTTTGTCAGATCTCGGATTGTGACATTTGCAGTGGTAGACTCTTGCATGAGGCCACTTCATGCATATAGCCGTGCTAGGGGTGTCAGATCGGGGATGTTTACATTTGGATGTATTGAAATTTGCCGAGTGCTCTCTTCTCTAAATGACCGTTCCTGGTTAGTGGGAAGTAAGTTGGAATGACAGTTGCAGGGAGTACTTATCCCTATCTAAGAGAACTGTTGTGCAAGATCACGGACGGTGTCATTTGTACGGATGGATACTTCAATGTAGCGCTCAAACCAATAAGCACACGTGGTCTCGGTTAGTGACATTAGCAAGGAGTGATACTTCCATCGAACCCTTCCACCTGTATAAACGTACGTGGTGTGTCAGATGCAGGCAAGAGACATTTGCACGGTGTGACACATTTACACTAATGGACAATGGCAGGGAGCACTTTTATCTGTAGAACAGTACCTTGTGCGTGAGTTCACGGAAGGTGACATTGGCACCGTGTGAAACTGCATGGAGCCATTTCACCTATTTAACTGTACGTGGTGTGTCAGGTCTAGAATGGTGACATGTGCACGGAGTAACAATTGCTGGAAGCCCTCTTCTCTATGCAACAGTACATGATGTGTCTGATCTCGAATGGATCCGTATGCACGGAATTACTCATTCATCGAGCCATTTCACCTTTATAACCGTTAGTGGTGTGTCAGATCCAGGATGGTGACATTTGCTCGGTGTGTCCCTTTTACACGGATCAACAAGAGCAGGAAGACCTTTTATTACATTGGCACGGAGTGAACTTTCATGGAACTATTTCCCCTAAATAACAGTACGTGGTGTGTCGGATGTAGAATGGTGAAAACGCACGGACTAACATTCTATAGTCCATACATTTAACCGTACCTGGCATGTGAGACCTAGGTTGTTGACATTTGCATGGATTGAAATTTGCTGGGACCCGCCTTCTCAAATAACCGTACCGGGTTAGTTGGAAGTAAGATGGATTGACAATTGCAGGAGCACCTTGCTAGTAAGATCACTGAAGTTGGCATATGCACGGAGTGATACTGAATGGAGTCCTCTCAAATATATCGTTTCTCAGACGATGGTGACATATGCTCGGATTCTCTCTTTCAGTGTGCCATCTTCTCTATATAACGGAACCTGGTGTGTAGGTTAGTAGGATATAATGGATTGGCAATTTTCCCCATCTAGCAGAACCAGGTGACACTTGCTGACTTGCTGGGAGCCCTTTTCTCTATGTGATCCTACCTGATGTGTCCGATCTAAGATGGATGGATGGATTCACAGTTGCAGGGAGCCATTTTATCTATATAGCCCTTTATCTGTATAACAGTACATTGTGTGTGAGATCGCGGATGGTTACATTGGCACGGCGTGAACTTGCATGGTGCCATTTCCTTTAAATAACAGTAACTGGTGTGTCAGATTTACAGTGGTGACAATACACAGACTAACGCTTGCAGGTAGCAATCTACAGTATAAAACCCAACCAGAAGCGTCAAAAGAAGGAGGGTGAAGTTTTCAGAAATGGACAGTTCCAAAATGCACAATTCTCTATGCAAAGGTTGTGTCAAAATAAGACGGTGACTTGTGCTTGGATGGTTACTTTTCCCAATGTAACAGTACCCGATGTGTCGGATCTCGGATAGTGACATTAACAAGGAGTGATACTTCCAACGAGCCCTTCCACCTGTATAACCGTACGTAGTGTGTACGTGCAGGATAGTGACATTTGCACGGTTAGGCACTTTCGCACGGATGGACAATTGCAGGGAGCCCTTTTATCTGCATTACAGTACCTTGTGGGCGAGATCCCGGATGGTTTCATTGGCGTGGAGTAATACTTGAATGGAGCCCTTAAATCTATTTAACCATACGTGGTCACGGATAAAGACATTAGCAAGGATTGGCATTAGAAAGTCATTTCCTCCATATAACCATACGTGGTGTGTCAGATGTAAGATGGTGACATTTGCAAGATTTGGAATTTACAGGGGACCATCTTCTCTATATAACCTTACCTAGTGAGGCAGTTTACACGGTTTGGCACATACAGGGATCATTTTTCTCTTAAGAATACCTGGCTTGTCACATATAATATTGAGACATCAGCACGGAATGTCACTTTCAAGGAGCAAGTTTCCCTATTTAAGACAATGTATCGGTGAAATTTGTTTAAAATTGTGAAAAAAATCCCCTTTTAGTTTTTTACGTTCTTATATTGTTTATACCTTGTACCTTCTATTTTGAGTTTTGTTCTATTTAAATATCAGAAATTTCAAGCCCTTAGCGGCCATTGAAGAGGCCCAGTGCAAGTGGGCGTTGCCGCCCATCAACACTATTCTCATGAAAATCTTTCGGTTGTTTTGCGAAAATTTTGAATTGAGCGCGGGGTTTGAATGTAAGAAATTTTGTTCCTATGGATCTTCTGACGGACTATCGATATATCGAGTTGAATTGGCTCTTATTTCAGTGATGGAGATTGTCCTTGTGTTGAATTTAAACAGAGTTGTGATCTCACGTTTTGAGTTTATCATTTGTGTTTTGGCCTACTCTGCTTTTCTGTAAATTCTTAAATGTTATATTTGTAATAAGTGTGTTATAAATGATCCATAAACATAACAGGATCTACTTAGTGCAAGCAGCTTAGTTTTTGAGGTTGGGATTTGTGAAATTGTGCAATTATCAGTGTACATCATGGGAAGAAGAATTGAGACTTGTCGTCGCCGGAAGAAACGTCCTAGTAAAGTGTTGGATAAAGTGAAAAATGCCATTTGTAACAGGAATAAGCATGTAAGTACTAGTTTACAGGATCAAGTAGGAGAAATTAAAATCCCCACACCATACATTGTGCATGGTGTAATTTGGGCTGTGTCCGAAGGAAGTGTTTATGTCAAATAACTGGAGATTGCAGTAACATCAGCAATTGCTGCATTCAACATTAGTGTCATGAGGGACAAGCGTTGAATTGACCACAATGGAGTGTCTGGGCGACAAGGGTTTAAAACTGCCTTAAGGTATGTATTAACGTTCGAAATCGACTTTTTCGCCCAAAAATGCCATTTTAATTTATTCACTCGAAATGAAAGCTTGAAGTCTCTACTTCAAAATGAGATATAATTCATACATACAGTATATTCCAACTGTAAGTATCCGAAAATAATAAAATAGCCGCATGCGCGCGTGTCAGATTTTCTTATTCAAATTTACCTCTTTGGTGTGACATGCCTCCTGAGTACATAGTACATAGTTCTGACTAACAGATGTCAATACTTGTATATTCCAAAGACTTTTATTCCATCGATAGGCAACGGATATAAACAAACCTTCCTTGTGGCCAGGTGGTCTTTCACATTGTGACCAAAGAGTTTGTTTCTCTGTGAAAGTGTATAAAATGTGTTCTAAAAGCCGATGTAGAGCAAAGAAAAAGGGAAAGTTTCATGTAAACAGACATAGCAAGGTGAATGTCAGTGTTGTGCTATCAGTATAAATAGTGAGACGGAAGGTAGGCCTAATGTAAGGGAATCATTTGCTAGTGATTCTCAGTCCAATCTTTCGTCTGTATATATTGAATCTGATAGTGTTAGGGGCATTTACAATATCATTATAGTCATATAGTCCTTTACACGTATATTATCTGCATTAGCTTGCCCTAGTTGCTTCAGCTGTAATACAGTTTTTGAGATTTGGTTGGAGAATGTCCCTTGCATTGTTTTGCAGCTGTGATTATGAATTCCGCAACTGACAGGAGCACTCATCGATTAGATGCAAAATTATTTGGAATTGCTTTACGTTCGAACACAAGCAGTATTCACGCCATGTCAAATGGCATATGGGCCACATTGTACCATTTGACAGCAACAAAGCACCGTCCCACCCACCATTGGTGTCCTCTAGGAACTGACAGCTGGTGCTCATATCAGTGAGCTAAAGCAAATAATTAGATAGAACAATTTTAATTCAAACCAGGCCTGTCCTTTGGCATTCTTCAAGCAGTGAAGCCTATATATGAGCGACTCACCGACCCAGAAATGCTAAGTCCTTGCATGGATTGATTGAAAATAATGAGTCATTCAATGCCATGGTATGGAGAAGGTGTCCTAAAGAGACATAAATGTTGATACCTTAAAATTAGGAGTTTGCCATTTCACCTGGGAGAACGGAGCGGTAATACAAATACTGAAGAGGATGGGAATTGCTCCTGGCAAGTACATATCATCGGGTGTACTTGAAGCTAATGCAGTACGGTTGTACAAATGTGCAAATCGAAGTACTGCAGAACACAAGCACAGGAGGCAGTACTTGAGAGGCAGAAGAAAACTAAAAGAAGACAAGAAACTTCTAAACGACGGTCCAACCTATGGAGCAGGCAAGTTTTTAGGTGCCCAAATAAGTGGGTTATGTTCATAACTTAGTCCTAAAACTTCAGTGCTCTTTTTCTTGAATGTAATTTTTTGCACACCTTCCCACATTTCAAATAAATTCAAATATCCTTAAAACTGAGACAGAAAAATCAATGATAGATTAAATTAAAGCTAATGAATGTGGGAATGTTTAAACTAGTACTTTCTTAATATTGTGAAAATTTAATAGCCATTGTCACACGGGTAATTAATTATTTTTAAACTTTTGTCAAAAATGATGTCTAGCTCCCTTTCTGTTTTTGTTAAATAGAAGATCCTAGTTCACAACATTCTATGAATGAAATACTTCAACTTGGTGAAAACAATTTCAAGGTTATAACATTTTTGGGATTTTTATGACATTTTGAAAATTTGTGTTTTTTTCGTTAAACTAAATTTTCGGGTGAAGATAAGGCACAAAATTATGATTGCAGTATACGAAATGATTAGTCTAATATTTTTTGTTTTATGGTACGAAACACAAAAAAATCGGTTAAGAATTTCGGATTTTCCTTCGAAACGTTAAAACATACCTTAAGCAGACTAAAAACCCTGAAAACTGCTAGTGTGGCCAGCTAGAAGGAGCAGAGGAGTTCTAAGTCAACTACATTAATGTACTGGACTATTGTTCATGTCTAAAATTTCAATTTCTTTTTCCTCAGAATATATTTTCCAGCACTTTTCAAGATTCAAAATGCTCCTCATGCCAGAATTTTTTATCAGTCTACTTGAAAGTTTTAGGATAATTTCAGATACAACACAATAACAAATTGATGCGCAAATTTTAAAATACATGCAATCTAGTTTTTTCTCATCATGATCATCATAAAAGTATAAAACCCAACCAGAAGCATCAAAAGAAGGATGGTGACGTTTTCACAGATGGACGGTTCCAAAATGCACTACTCTCTATGCAAAGGTGACTAGTGCGTCGGTTCTGGGATGGTGACATTTCCAGTGATAGACACAGCCAGGAGCCCCTTCCTGCATATAGCCCTACTTGGTGTGTCAGATCTGGGATGGTGACATTTGCACGGTGTTACACCGCAGGTTGCTTCTTCTTCATTTAACCGTACCTGGTTAGTCAGAAGTTTGTGATATTTGCACAGAGTGACACATGCTTGGAACCATTTCCATATACTTGGTGGGTGAGATCTAGGATATTGACATTTGCATGGATTGAAATGTGCTGGGAGCTCTGTTCTCTTATTGTACCTTCCACCTGTTTAACCGTACGTGGTGTGTCAGATACAGGTTGGAGACATTTGCACGGTGTGACACTTTTGTGACTAATTGGATGGCTATAAGGATGTGGCTATATTATCAAAGTAAACTTTCAAAAAATGAGAATTGAGTACATAAGATGTTACCAATATTAAAGTTTTTGACTTCAGTACTTGGTGTTAAGGCCCTTAGCTTTAATGAGTCACTTGATTTGACACGGCATACACTGAATCAGTATTTTACACCGACTCCTTAAATCGTCATCATGTAACCAGATCTGAACAAGCTTCTCAGTCAAGCCAATTTTTGTCGATTATTTGCGATTTTTCTTTGCTGCCGCCCAAAGATTTTCTATGGAGTTCATGTCTCGACTGTTTCTAGGCCAAGCAAGCACTTTTACATTGTTTTCGGTAAAAAATTCCATTACTGCTTTTCGCTTTGTGGCTAGGAGCCCCGCCTTGCCTAAAATAAATTCACTTAGGCCAAACCACTCATGCACCTGAGGCAGCAGGCGGGTTCTTAATACTATACTGTTCACATTTCATAGTTCCTTCGACAATATATAATCATCCACAGCCGTGCCAAGAAAACACAGTCCAGATCATCACTGAAGTTAGATGCTTCACTCTCTGCTTCACACAATCGGACATACTGACTTTTCTTCTGATATATTGACACTTGCCCCTTCTTCGACAGTATATACCGATTCATCACTATAACAAACCTGAAATAAATAAAACGAATAATCCTTGCATTAAATGCAATTAACTGTACATTTTCAAATAAACATTTCATACTTGTCCTCTACTGTACGGTTGCATCGGTTACATTGGGGTAAAATGGAATAATGAATTATAGTTTAGGAATTTCAGTTGTTGTCATGGACTTGCCTTTTTCCAGTCATGATATGACTAACTCTGGAGATTCATGGTCTACTTGAGCCTCTTTGCAGCCATAGCAGGAGTAATCTTTGCTATTCTTCAAGGACTTCTGGCTTTCTATCCAGCATTAAACCGCTCTCGTCTCACAGTCCTGGCTGATACGAATGACCTATACTCTTCTAATTTCTGACGTAAATCCGAACTACCAGCCTTGTGATTGTTTACTGACAAATTAATCAGTTTTTGCTTACTCATTGTGGTTAGTTTCTTCTTTTGCCTACAGTTTCCAACACGTTGTTGACCTTTTGTCTTCCTCTTGTCTCCACATTTTTTAATTCTACGAACAGATTGCTGTGATATTTACAATCTGTTGCTGTGAATAACGTTTCTCAACAAGTAGCTCTCTGACAATGCCCATCTTTCTTGATGAAAGTTCCTTTCATCTCCCCATAATCTCAAAATTTGACAGTTTTCTAGAACTACTCGTTATAATTTTCAACTGAACTCGTGAATAGTATCAATAATGCATGTAACTTACAGACTGCACAGTATTAACAATAGGTCACATTATTTACTTCCGTACAGCAACAATATGCAGATATAGACGATATACAAAATAACATGAACACTAAGAAAATTGACACAAAACCATCTGAATAATGAAATTACATTCTGATTCTCAGTGTAGCAACTAAATTATTAAAATACATTACGGAGGACAGGGATATCCCAAGGGATAATTTTACCACCAAACATGTTCAAGGATTAGGCTATAAATCGTTGGTGATTTACATAAGGGTAGAAATATCTCTTGTACTCTAATAATTATGCCACATTTGGTGTATTTATAGAAAATAGAAGTCAGAAAATTAGAGTAGGTAAAGCCTTATTTGATCCTGTAACAATTATGGGATTGGGTCCTACAGGCAGGTATTATGAGACCTTTATTTTCTAATATATATATACAAAATATCAATAATAAACTGAAATCAGAGATAAGGCTCTCTGTTATAAATCATTTCAGAATTGTGAGTAACTGCAAAAAGACCTTGATAATATTGTAAGATGGACATCGGGCAATGTTATGATGCAGACGTGGTAAAAAGCCAGATTGTGTGTTTCAAAAACAGAAAGAGTCGTCTCTGGCTTAATGATTGTGCCGATAGGGTGAAAATTCCTCATGGGGATCTCTATAAGTACCCAGGTATTCGTAATTAGGATAGGTCTTCATTGTGGAAGTCTCATAAACAATATCGAAAGTAAAATTTACAGATCTCTTATTATGATTTTGAGCTTATTTTAGGGGTTGTAAAAGAGAGGGCATATAAATCTCCAGCAAGGCCGCAATGAGAGTATGAGATCATCACGAGTATTACTTTATTAGAGAAATGGAAATAATCCACAGGAACAGCTCCACTTCTTCAGGGTGATATTTGACAAAAGGGTTGTGTTAAAGAGATGTTGCAAAGTTTCAGCTGGGAAGACTTGGAGGAAAGAGATAATCTGTTTGATTAAGCAGTATATTTGAGAAGTCGTTGGACAGATGGCTTGGAATAACATTAGTTGATAAATACGTTTCAATCATGTTCTTTAGATGTAGGGAAGTCACAACATTAAAATAGGTTGGAATTCAAGTGGACAAATTTTGGCAAATATTCACTTATAGGAAGATGATTTAGTGTTTGGAATAATTTACCAAGTGTGTTTTTCATACATTTCCACAATCCCTTTCTACATAAAAAACAGAAGTCCTAAATGCTGTTGTTTGATTGATTGATTGATTGATTGATTGATTGATTGATTGATTGATTGATTGATTGATTTATGTATTTTGGGATGATGGATATTTCTATTGTAATGATTTAAACATTGTCTACTTGTTGAGAAAATGGTGGGATTATTTCATATCGTTCTTATCTCTCTTCTGAAAAGCAGTAGAAAAAGGGACTCAGGTTAAGACACAGCAGATCATTATGCAAGTTAGGTTACAAGAAGAGTAAATAAATACAATGGAAATTGTAATCTAATAGCAGTTGTATAGTGTTATTTGAAGTAATTCCACATGTAATATATGATTTTATTATGTTTGTAAATACAGAAGATATTGTGAGTAGAATTTTGTAAATAATGTAAAGTTATTAAGGATTAGCCGTGTGTTTAATAGAAAAAAAATAGTGTAAATTGTATAATACTGTATTTTAGGTAATTGTCTTCCTCTCTATTCATTTAACATTCATCACTTGATAATAATCTATTTTTGTGTACGATTTGCCACGAAGGTAGGCGCGTCTTTTGCATTTAAAATGATTTGATTTGATTCTTCCTTTTTCCATTCGTAAATTTTTAAAATGGGAGATAAATTAATTATACTCTTCTTTGCCACTTTGAAATTTATTTTCTCAGCTGTTTCTTGTTTAGGCCTATATATTTTTATTCCCTTACTTCTTTATTCCACTTTTCTTATTTCTTACTTATAGCCGCCCGAAGATATTAAGGAGGAAATATTCATAGCAGAACATACTGATGATCAGCTGTTGCCATACATCAAAGAAGAAACAAAGTACGTATATTACAAATCCTATACAGTATGAAATAAGTTCCTATTCACGGTTGTGTTCAGTAGTAGTTGTTTTTCTACAAAAAGTGGCCATTTTCATTAGTTTAATCCTTTCTTTACAAGGTTACACCTAAACACTAATATCTTAAAATTCTATTGGTAAAAATTATCTAAAATATTCAGAAATTTTAAGATCATATTTAGTGTTCTGTCATGTAGTTTTTCTACAAAAAGTGGCCATTTTCATCAGTTTAATCCTTTCTTTACAAGGTTACACCTAAACACTAATATCTTAAAATTCTATTGGTTAAAATTATCTAAAATATTCAGAAATTTTAAGATCATATTTAGTGTTCTGTCATGTAGTTTTTTTGAATATGTATCTACAAAAATAATCTCTGATAAACTAGATAATTTTGAAGTGTATTTGTTTACAGTACCTTTAAGCAACCATGAAAAATGTGTTCTTTCTTTCACTGTCATTGCATCATTCGTTCTGCACATTCTTGTGAAATGCTGTTTGCAGTCATTACCTCCAGATTTTCTCAATAATTTTGTACGTTCGTACCAACAGTGACATGTATGCAGATTATAAAATAAATCTACAAATTCAAAATTGTTAGGTTTTATGTACTTTGTAAACAATATAATAATTTAAAACTAACATAATTAGGTTCATTTATCAATATAATCATGGCTGAGTTCAAAATATGACAGTTTAAAGTTATTTATTCGGTTAGATTCTTTTTAATTATGATCTTTCATGTTCTCTTGTGTGTTAAGTTAGATTCCTCCATTTGTGAATGCCAAAGCAGATAATGTGTTGTAGAAATGAAATGTGCAGATCAGTAGTGCTATATGTTAGATATCATAATTTTCAAATAAAACTTCCACATTCTTGTAAGTGTAGAAAAAATATATCATGGTATTGAATTTATGTTTGTTCCAGTGTTGTAGTCACATTTGCTGATTGTTGCCAATTCCCACTTTTCATTTTAGTGCTCATTGTCAGTTACGTGCTTGTGGTATGTTGAGTGCAAACACATTTACTCAGTATAAACTAATAAAATTGACAGTTACAAGTAAAGTTTTACATTTGTGCATATGCCTAAAAAGTTCATAATTCTTCAAGTAAGTGAATTTGTTAAATCGTAAAATTAGGTAAATAATAATATAATGATATAATGTTATTTAAAATTGTAATGTTTATCACTGACGTTACCAAGTAGCACAAGTGTATATGCTGTTTTCAATCATTTAATGCAGTAGTGTTTTTTGAACCCTAGGTGTGTGCCATTGGACTACTTGCCAGTTGGTTACTGTGTGGAACGTTCTTTGATAATCCCTGGGAAATGATTGTATAATCACAGATTGGTGCTCTTAATCAAGCCCTTGTATCAGCAGGCCCTGCAATGGCTAGTCATAGCCTAAGGTTTGACTTCAAAGCAAACTAGTGATTAAAACTACGAATTCTGAAATGTTTACTTGATTTTGTGTGTGGTTAGAGTCTTCTCGACTGTTATGCAACCCATTGACTTGTTCCTACTGTACATTCACAACTAGTGGTAGGAAATATTCATTTCAGTCCTCGGAACTGCTCAGTACCAGCTTACACTCTCTCATTAGTCAGAGTAGAACCATGCACACAACTGAAGATAGCCCAAATACATCATTCTTCTAGGTTCAAATTCTACTGTTTGTAATTCTTGAGTAACGGGACACAATAGGCTATGTTAAAGAACAATCTCGTGTTATGAGCACCAATAAAAATGTTGCTTATGAATACTTTTCACACACAAAATGCATATTTCAATTTTTGGATGGAGTTTAAATTAGCTTTCTTTTACCTAATAATATTTTGTACAGAGGTGCTCTCGAACCAACAAAGCTACCCTTTTTTTGCTATTTGCTTTACGTCGCACCAACACAGATAGGTCTTATGGCGACGATGGGATGGGAAAGGCCTAGGAGTTTGAAGGATGCAGCCGTAGCCTTAATTAAGGTACAGCGCCAGCATTTGCCTGGTATGAAAGTAGGAAACGATGGAAAACCATATTCGGTGCTGCCGACAGTGGGGTTCGAACCACTATCTTCCGGATGCAAGCTCACAGCTGCGCGCTACTGACCGCACAGCCAACTCGCCTGGTTCTAGCAAAGCAAGAAGCCTTTTGTGTGTTTTTCCTTGGTATATAAGGCCGAGAGCATTCCATTGTCTATATAGCCTACTCTTTGTATATCATAGGATTTGCATGTTTCTTAAGGACTCAGTCAACCGGATCTTATCTACCGCTATACCACTTAACGCAATTAACCCCACAATCACGCTAGGTGGCAGTACAAATTTATCTGACCATGCATGAAATTAATAGTGCAGATCAGAGATATGGAAGCATCTGGGACCAATCAAACATCACAAAAGGAAAATAAACAAATACTCACCATAAATAAAAACGGTGACACCAGAGGGGGGGGGGGGATGAAATGAAAACCTGATCATCATGTTTACCTCATACAAAAACCAACAACTTTCATGTTGTAATCAAAGAGAGATCTAATAAAGGAAATTAAGTTTATTACAAATTAACAAAAGGATTATCCTTGCTCGAAAATTTAAAAATGGAAAGATTAGTACTCCATTTACCAGGAAAATGCACGGCCGACCGTTTATTTAAAAACAATTAACTAATAATTAATTAAAACTACCTACAATTCTGGAATACCTCTTCAGAACTGAGATACTCCTTACATTTCATTAGACCTCCTTGAAATATTCACACTTTCATTATATATCTTTTCCAACCTTGAAACAAATTTAACATAATTGTGATTTTCTTTGATACTGAAACACCATTTGGGGTAAGATCCAAAGAGTTCCCACAAGGGAGGGCAGAATAATAGGATCAAGTTCCCAAGAGTAAGTAAAAAAATGATGATAAGGTCTGCAACACAGGGCAGGAAAATATGCCAGAGGGAGAAAAAATTCCAAAAATAATTAAGGGAATCAAACCGGTTAAACCACCCACAATTCTAAATCCTTTACAATTACATTAATTCATTTCCACCAACATCCATCAACAATCAGCATCTCCATGTATCAACATTAGCATTCCCATGGCAACCAATACACGTCAGGCTAGTTAGGGAAAAGGGCCAATCATAGGCCACCAAACAACAATAGACATTTACATATTAAGAGACAAAAGAAAATCAGGGCGGCGAAAGATCACGAGAATACCAAACAAATTAATTTAAAAATTTAATCAAGAAAAGGAAATGAAGGTACAATTAAGACGGAGTGAGGACGTAAATTCCACATCCTTGTAGTAACTCACTTGGTTAGTATGCATGCCGATTCATTGCACTAACCACTACTCATTAGGGCTGTGAGCCACTACCAAACATAAGGTATTTAAAATTACAATTTACAAAAATCAAAATGATTTATATTACTTCACAGCAGACGCAAGTCCCCAGTAAATGAAAGTAGATTTCATAAAAGGTTTTTGACCCGAAAAGTGTTTAAAAAACGCTAATACGTAGAATTTAGTTGATGCATATTTACACTTAAGAACGCGGCACGCACTTCCACATTTAGAAATTTTCAGTTCACAGAATAATTAAATGGTTTGGATTACAATTACAGTTAGCATCTTGCTGTAGTCGAAAGTTTGCTTGATTATCATATCCTTACTCATGTAAGGTAGAAGCAGTTGTCAGAATGCACTCAAATGAAAACTTCCAGATGAGGAGAATTAAAGGAATAATAAAAATTTGAAAACTGTAACGTGTTCATGTGGGCACAAGCCCGCTCAAACCAACTTCATCCCGGATCCATTATGAGTTCACGTACCATCAGGCCAGGCTGATAAACACGGTCTCCGTCCATCCTTGTTGGCTACCAAATCATTAATGGCGACTACCCAGAAGTCAACGAAGTGAGACCACAGTCGCAATGATTTCGTGCGCATTCGCTAGGTGGAAGGGGGCTAGCGGCGATATAGTTTACACTGACGACACCAAAATGCAGGAGTATACAGAGCAGGCACTTGTGCGCCATACACAACACATGGTTGCCAGCAGAACTTCATTATGGTCATCTGTGACAGTGAATCACTTGATAAATAACATAGCAGTAAATTGCGTCAAAGACATGAATTTCAACGGCCTTAAGGCGAGTACTAAGTACTTACGGAGAGGGTATAAATCATTACTACGGTAACAGTCTCCCTCCCCGATGCTCCTCATATCCAACACATAATAACTTTCATAGGGCAGTGGTCTAGAAGCAATCTAAGTTTTTGGTGGAGTAGTCTGAATAAGAAAATGACCACTGATCACAAGTCCCAGTTTATGCACCACCAGGAGGATGAATCCAATAGTAATTTAAGAACCAAAAGACACATATGTTGAGTAATAAACAATTGAGTGCTTTTAAACAACGCTAGATGACCGGTCACTTTCAATCATTAAGAAGATTCATGCCCAAAACTGGTGCTACACACAAGTCGCAGGTAAATTTGTTAGTGTTCTGGATAAATGGTGACACTCATCCTGCAGATCACTTGCTAAGTTTTAATTCCAATAAATACGTCCTGCAAGTTCATATGCATCAACTAATCAAAGATTTCTTTACTTTATGGTACACAAATAACTAGAACAACTTCCTAAACATTCACTGATAGAACATTAAACCTCATTGATACCAAGTACGTTGGTCATAGGAGAATACGGGGTGTAACAACAAGAGGGACATAGCGGTTTAACCATGTGATTAATATGTAGCAGAATTAAACGAATGAGCCAACCAGTGTAGGCAAGAATCCCACTTGGATTGGTTATTGTGATGATATTTTATCAGGGCAGATTTCAGGTTCCTATTCATTCTCTCGGCATAAGATGCGTTTGGATAGTATGGGGTGGTAGTAACATGGGAGATGCTCAACTCGAATAGGTACTTGGCATTGTCAGAAAGAAGAAACTTGGGATGTCCAAAGGATGCAAAGATAGAATTTAGACAGCTATAGAAGTACGAGAAGTAGTAGATCTAGTGGGAATAATCCAGGAGGATTGAGAGAATGCATCAATACACAAAAACGTATGAATGTTTCCCAAGGTAGACCGAGGGAGGGGACCTACAAAATGAATGAATTACATTTCCATCGGGCGAGAGGCTTGTGAAGATGATAACAAACCAACACGTTTGCTCAGGTTAGGTTTACTGATAACACAAGTTTTACAAGATATAACCATGGTTCGGATATCACGATCCATCTTTTTCCAAATGAAGAACTGTCTAATTTTCTGTCTAGTTTTGAAGGTACCTAGATGACCGCCAATGGGACAATAGTTATAATATTTGAAGATAATTGGTACTAGAACCTTAGGGACGACAATTTTGAAGTCATGATTACCTCGACCTTTACAACATAGAACACCCTTAACTGAGGAGTAGGGTTTTACTACAATTTTGTAGATGATTTCTTCCAGCTCATGATCCGAATTCTGATGATCGCCAAACTCATATCATTCAATACGGAACAAACATGAAATTCTTGACTTTAAATTTTAAACTCATGGTTTAACAAAGGTAGATCCGATGGAAAGGCACCAGTACTAACAACGTTAGTTTCATCAACTTCTTCAACTTTAGATTTTTCATCAAGACCAAAGAGGTCATCAAACATTCTACTTGAGCTATCAGCGATGACATTCTCCGAACCTCTGATATGCTTAACCTGAAAACTGAAAGCGGAAATCCGAATTGCCCATCTAGTAATTTTACCCGTTCTTTTGGGTCGGTTCAATACCCACGAGATAGCCTGATTATCGGTTTCTAGGTCGAAATTTACATGCTCAATGAAGGGTCTAAATTTCTCAAGTGCAAACAGCACGGCCAAACATTCCAACTCGTGGATGGAATACCTACTCTCCAGATTAGTGAGGATCCTAGACACACATGATAAAGCAAGTTTAAGGTTTCGAACGCTTCTTGCCAGGAGGCGTCCAAGAAGTACATTACATCCTTATGCCTCACATAGTTAAGGGGTGCAGCTCCCTCAGCAAATCACGCTACAAGCTAGCTTCGGAATTACCAAACAATGAACCTTCCAAGTAAAATTACCAATACGCTGTTTCACATCAATAGATCCTAAAATGTCCATATTTTCCTTATTATCCGTAACACATGCAACTTTGACGTTCTGCAACTCAGGCAGTTTACATGGGAACGTCATTTCATCATACGAACTGCCATCAATTAAAGTGATAATGCTACCCGAGTCAATTAAAGCAACAGTGAGTTCAATATTCAGTTCAGTATTCGCGAAGGTGCTTTTAGACGCAAACAAAGAGGAAATTTTTATTAAGCCGCGTATACACTTGAGCATTCGCCCCGAATGAGTATGCGTTTGCCCAGTTTTCCTCAGATGAGTACAGGGCGAACCGAATGGATCCGCATGCCTCAGCCCGATCGGAATGTTGTCGGTACCTCAAAGTGAGCATGTGCTCTGTTCGTGCTCAGTGTGGACGGTTGATGACGAGTGGGGTAGCCCGAACAGTATGAGCCGACTGCTTCCGCTATGCATATGTGATCTCGCTCGTGCAAGTGAAATGAAGGAAGAGTGTGAAAGATAATTTCAAGTTGAAATGGAATTGTCCCAGGATAATTCGCTTATCCTCGTGGGGTACTACCACAAGTATTCCGTTCTGTGGCACACCAAGGACGAGTTATATTACAATACCGTAAAAAAAGGACGATGATATGGCTTTCCTAAATGTTGCCTCCTCTCTCTCTCAATCGTCTCCATCCTCGGATGACATTCTCGTAAAATTTTTAAAATTGTCATCTGTTTCATGTCCGATCGTTTTTAACAATTGAGCATTGCATCTCTCTTCGTACAGTTTTCTTTGCCACCATCGCTTTCTCCTTTTTGTTTTCAAAGAATGTAATCTATATAAATAAAATCGTAACGACCGTGTGTCTGTACATTGATTATTTTGGCGAAATTTCCGTACAGTTATCCGTTTATGGTGTAATAATGACCATCTGCATCATTTTTAGCTTTGGTGTCTATCTGTTTGTCTGTCCTTCTATAACTTAAAAACTACTGGATATATTTCCACCAAACTTCATATTTAGAATCCACCTGTCCATGGGCAGGTTTTAGCGCAAATATTGTTTCTAAATCCCTGAACTGAGTGGGGATTTTTTCGAAACCGAAACCGTCATTTTGTACTCCCTCAAAGTATACACAACCGAACTTAATGGAAATCTACCTGCCTTAATGAAAATTAATTTCTAAACCTCTTTTTCTCATGTGCATCATTTCGATAGCAGGATTAATAACGGGGATATCATTAACGGACCGTTTTTCGGTACAAATCCCAGCGGACTTAACGCAAGAGCGGGTGCGTGTAAAGCGTATTTCTTACAACTTGAAAACTACTGAAGATATTTGAACCAAACTTTATATATAGCATCCATCTGTCCAAGGGTAGGTTTCCTCGGTGTCTGTTAGTTAGTAAGTTAGTTTGTTTGTTTCTTTGTTTGTTTGTCTGTTGGTCTTTTTGTCTTTCTATAACTTGAAAACTACTGGATATATTTCCATCAAACTTCATATTTAGAATCCACCTGTCCTTGGGTAGGCTTTAGGGTAAATATTGTTTCTAAATCCTGAACTAATTGGGGGTTTATACGAAACCGAAACCATGATTTTGCACTCCCTCAAAATATACACATCCAAACTTAATGGAAATCTATCTGCCTTAATGGAAATTAATTTCTAAACCTTTTTTTCCTCATGTGCTTCATTTAGATGCCAGGATTAATAACGGAAATAAGGAAATAAGGAACAGAGAAAACTTGGAAGAGTACCGGCAACAGAGAGTTCAGTACAAAGAGCTCCTGAAGAGAAAAAAGATTCAGTACATAGAAGAACAACAGAAGAGGATCATAGAAGAAGCTAAATTGGATCCATACAAGACTCTACGGCCGAAAACGAGCAAAATACATTCTAAGATTGATATGGAAACATGGAAATCACACCTCAACAAAACAATTGCTTTGAGAGATACGAGACCAACATTCAGATGTCCAGATCACAGAGAACCATCAAATTTAATAACGGAAAATGAAATCGTTCAGGCCATCAAGGAAGGAAGGCGCAATAGAACACCAGGACCAGATGGAGTCAGAAATGAGCATCTAAAAGAGACAGTGAGGGAATTGTTACCGGTATGGAGTGCCTTACTGAACAAATGCCTCGAAACTGGAAGGGTTCCAACAGATTGGAGGAAGGCAACAATCCGAATGCTATATAAGGGGAAAGGAGACGCAGATGATCCGAATTCCTACAGAGGGATCGCGATGGAACAAACAGGTTTGAAACTTCTGACAAGGATCTTAACGAAGAGAGTGATGAGTAAATTGGATGCACTGTTACCAGAGGAGCAATTTGGATTCAGACGGAAAAGATCTACAACTATGGCATTGGAGAATTTACTGAATCATATTCGTATCACCCTAGAAATGCCACGAGGCAAATTATTTGTGGCATTCATTGACTTCTCCAAGGCATTTGATTGGGTAAACAGAAGGTTACTCATAGATAAGCTGGAGAAGTTAATCGGAACATCTAATGTCACAACACTCATATCAAACCTGTTGGCTGAGAATTATATACAGGTGGACGATGGCATTGGGTCGTCAGATTGGATACCGCAGACTATAGGAGTTCTTCAAGGTGATCCACTTAGCCCTATATTATTTAACGCTTTCACCTCTGATGTAGTGTCAGAGATAAAGGAAAATACAGACACAGAAATGTACCTGTATGCTGATGACATGGCAATTGCGGCTGAAGACATAACAGAACTACAACGTGCGATGAACTTGTTAGTGGACTGGGCAAACAAGAATGAAATGAAAATAAATGAGGATAAGACTGAACTAGTCGTATTCAGGAAAGGAGGTAAACTAAAGGAAACAGAGCACATATGGTGTAATAATGTCCGCCTTCGCAGAGTTAGCAGTTTTAGATACCTAGGTGTAACCTTGCAGACCACATGCAGCAGTTTCAGGATCCATATAAGAGCTAGAATTATTGCAGCTCTGAAAGCGATGAATGACATCGAGAATATCACACAAATTGCAGTGGATACAGCCATGGTGCTTTTTCGAGTAAAAGTGCTACCAGTGTTAACCTATGGGCTTGAGATCATAGGGGAATTTCTGAGTTTGAAGCAATTAAACGACCTGGAAAAGATAAAATCCAGATATCTGAAGCGAGTCCTCAGTGTTTCAAAGACTACAAGATCTCGACTTGTATATGAACTCGCGAGAGAAACCTTCCTGATTGAGGACCTGAGATACAATCTTGTTTTACCAGGAGGCGCAGCATACGATAACCTGTTGCATAAACTTAGAGAAAAAAAGAGGGACATTTGGGAAGACTTCTACTCAACGGAGGCCATGACGAATCGAAAATGGATGGAAACGGGCTACCAACTGAGACACATAGTTACGAGGTTGGCTGTACACGGATTCCATTTCAAGATGTGCAAAAATAAAGTTTTTCACGATCCGAACATAAACTGTGTGTGTAGGCTATGTGACCAAGTATGTGAAAGATATCATATCCAGAAGTGTTCCTCGAGGTCCTGCTCGATTAGTGAATTTATTAAGGACTAACACTTATGCAGAGCGCATTAGACGCCACGCTGTCTTATCTAATTGTGAACTTCTATGCACATTGTGCGCAATAAAATTTATTATTAATAACGGAGATATCATTAACGGAACGTTTTTCGGTACAAGTCCCACCGGACTTAACGCAAGAGCGGGTGAGCGTAAAGCGTATTTCTTACAACTTGAAAACTACTGAGATATTTGAACCAAACTTTATATTTAGCATCCACCCTTCCAAGGGTAGGTTTTAACGTTTATACCATTTCAAATTCCCAGAATGGACTGGGGTTTTATAGGGGACCGAAATGGTGATTTTTACTCTCCCACAATATATAAAGTACAAGACCAACCTGACTGGAAATCGATCAAACTGTTTGGAAATCAAATTCTAATTTCTTTTTCTCATGTGCATTTTTCAACGGGAGGATTAATAAGGGAGATAACATGAAAGGTCGGTTTTCAGGCTAAGTCTAGCGGACATAGCCCAAAAGGTGTTATACGTGAAGCAGATTCCTTGTCTATCTATATAAATCAAATCGGAACGACCGTGTGTCTCTGCATTGACCATTTTGGCGAAATTTGCGTACAGCTTTCCGTTTAAGGGATAATAATGACCACCTGCATATTTTTAGCTATAGTTTCCTGGAAGTCCTAAATTTTACCCCCCCCCCTCGCCCAAAATCAAGATTGCCTCACAATCTGCCACACGAGCTGAAAAATTGAAATTAAGCGAATTTATACGTTCTATCCGGTAACCTACGGAAAACTTCCAAGATATCTAAATATTTCACTTTTCATGCCGAATAATATCGAAATATAGGCAATTTAATGACGGTGCAGGCCTTCGTTTCGAGGTATTTCGCGGCTAAATGGTAAGTCCTATCACAAAACGGATGGCACGATCTCCGTTCAATTTCGAGTGATCTACAACTTTGGTCCTGTGATATTTGGTCGTATCTCTCTCTCTCTCTCTCTCCCTCATAGGGTAGATTTGGCTGTATATTTCGATGGTTCGTAAATTTTGTGCATTTTACACGTGTATTACTTAGTTTGACACACTTATAGGAAAGGTAGAGTCATCGAATTTGGCACGCACATTGACACGACCAATGGCTATATAAGTATGTGAAAAATAATGTAAAATGATGAAAATGTACCCAAATTTCACCCCATTGAAATATCGTAACTCAATCGAACCCATAAATATGTGAGATACGAGAAAATGTTTTAACACCAAACATGTAGAGCGATAAAAAGGACGTCTGACGGTGCACACCGTTTGTTGGTATGATGTACCGTTTAGGAGCAGTAAACCTCGAAATGAAGGTTTGCACTTTCAAACGTGCCCATGCTTATCTGTCATCTATGTAAATATAATCGCAACGACCGTCTGGCTATACATTGGCTCTTTTGGCTGAATTTCCGTACAGTTATCCGTTTCAGTTGTAATAATGACCATCTGCATATTTCTTAACTTTTGTGTCTGTTTGTCGGTTAGATTGTATGAGTTTTTATAACTTGAAAACTACTGAATATATTTCTACCAAACTTGATATTTAGAATCCACCTGTCCTTCTGTAGGTTTCAGGGCCAATATTATTTCTGAATACCTAAATTTACTGGGGGTTTATCCGAAACCGGAACCATGATTTTATACTTCCTCAAAATATGCACATTCGAAATTAATCGAAATCTACAATCCTTAATGGAAATCCATTTCTAAAACTTTTGGTCTCCTGTGAATTTTTCGACAGGAGGATTAAGTGAGATATCATGAACGGTTGGCTTTGCAGGTCAAGTCCAGCGGACGTAGCCAACATGTGTTGTACGTGGAGCAGATTCCTTATCTATCTATATAAATAAAATCGGAACGACCGTGTGTCTGTGCATTGACCATTTTGGTGAAATTTTCGTACAGATACCCGTTTGAGGGGTAATAATGATCGTCTGCATATTTTTTGGTTTAATTTCCTGAAAGTCATAATTTTTACCCTCTCACCCAAAATCCAGATTGCAGCATAATCTACCAGACAAGCAAGAAAATTGAAATTTGGCAAAATTATATGTTTCAGCCTGTAAAGAACGAAAAATTTCACAGATCTTTTTTTTTTCAAAAATAAATTTGCCAGATCATGGCAGTTAAGTGAATATATCTAATAAACAGGGAGGACACAACAAAATTTAAATATTACAGTGTGTCTAGTGCAAATCTCCTATTTCAAATGATTTTCTAACGAGCACAAACCTCTTTTTAAGGAATAATAAAAGTAACTCTAGGAAACTTAACCTTAATAGACTAATACACAAACACATTACAGGTATATAGTCACTATCTCTGCCCACACAAGACAAATGTAATTAAAATTCTTAATCATGATTTACATCTGCCGGCTGACAGATATATCTTGCACATTACATCAACCACATATTCTAGGTCAGGACTGTCAATTACCAATCAAATTTCCCTATCTGATCTTCATATAAACACAGAGAAAATTGAAAAAATACTAAAAAATACGCATATAAATGGTATAAAATACGTATACGAGAATATACTCTCATTACTACGTTTTAACTGAATAAAACACATGATCACTTTTTTTTCTTTTCAAAATGATTGAGCACGAGACATATGCATACACTACACAAGACAATATGAGTTATTATTAATTAGTATAGAATTTCGCACAATGTGCATGGAGTAGTTAATTTTCACAGAACTTTCTTAGAGAGAAGCCGCGTCGATTACACCACAGTACGTGATATCTGTCACATGGCCGACCGCATAGTTCACACAGACACTGTATATCCGGGACGTGGAACTTCTTCATGCTGCACACTCTATGGTGAAACCCATGTACTGCAAGACGGGTAACTATATGTCGAAGCTCGTAGTTCGAGCCCATCCAGTCAGTTGACATCATTGCTTCGGTCGCATAGAAATCACCCCATATTTCCTTCCGTTTCTCTTGCAGCTCGTGTAATAATTGTTGATAGGCCTCAGTAGATGGCAGATGCAACTGCATGCGAAGTTCTTCCATGTAGTATTCCTGCCGAGCCAGAACATACACCAGGCGGGAAGGGGTGAATTTTGAAAGATTCATAGCCTTTTTCAGATACCTTGCTTTGACACTTTCTAATAGTTTCAGGTCTTTCTTCTTCAGGTGGTCCCATATACATTCCAGAGCATACGTCAAGACGGGTGTCACTTTCAGCTTAAATAGGTCCATAGCCGTTTTGAGCGAAAGTTTACTGATATTCTTCACTTCGCTCATTGCAGCCACTGCGGACGCTACCTTCTCCTTTATATGTATGGAGAAAACATCGCCATGGGTTTGGAATGTCAGACCCAGATACTTGAAATTGTTCACTATTTGCAGGTTTGACCCTTCTAATGTAATAACTTGGTTTGCAGCTAGTCTTCCTCCCTTTCTGAAGGTCATCATGACCGTTTTCACTTTATTCATCCTTAGCCCATTCTCTTTAGACCATTTCAGTAATTTGTCGAAGGCTACTTGTAACTGCTCAATCGATTCCGAAGTTAGAACCATGTCGTCCGCATAGATCGCGACGTTGTTCATGCTAACTACTTGTACTACATCCAAGACAGCTATGTTGAACAGTAGGGGGCTTAGTGGGTCGCCCTGCAATATACCGTTCGTTTGTTCTAACACGCTGGATACGGATCTGTTGTCGTCGATCTGGACCACGTTGTTCGCAAGAATACTCCTTATAAGCATTGATATGTAGTTTTGAGGTCCAATTAGGGATTCTAGCTTCTCTATTATAAGCTTTCTGCTCACCAGGTCGAAGGCCTTGCAATAGTCAATAAATATGGCATGTAATTTGCCACCTTTCAGTCTCAATGATCTCTCGATATCATTTTGTAGGCATTTTATGCCGTCGATTGTTGAACGACCCTTCCGGAAACCAAGTTGTTCCTCAGGTAATCTTTTGTCCACTAAGTCTGATAGTCTTTCCGTCAATAATCTTGTCAGTATTTTAAAGCCTGCACATTCTAAAGCAATGCCCCTATATGAGTTAGGGTCACCTATGTCTCCTTTTCCCTTGTACAACACCTTTAGTAATGAGCTTCTCCACTTGTCTGGCACGTTGCACTCTAGTAGGCAGTTATTAAGCAAGTGTGTCCAGTCTTCTGTCAGTACATTTGTGCTCTCTGTTATGTGTTCGTTGAAAATCTGGTCAGGGCCGCATGCTTTTTTCTTCTTCAGCTTTTTTAATGCTGTTTCGACTTCCTTTGCAGTAAACAGTTCTACGTTTACATTGCTCTTGTGATCTTCAACTGGTGCCGGTCGTGTTTCTTCCTTCTGTAGCACATCTTTGAAATGCGCTTCCCAGATCTCCATGGGTATATCCCTGGGGAATTGAGGTTGTTTTGCTTTCAGGGCTTTATATGGATGTGCCTTGGCTTCTTCTATTAGCTTCTTTTCTTCATCCAGCAGAAAATCTTTCCTTGTAGCTCTCAATATGGTTTTGTATTCTCTATTTTTCTTTGTATATTCCTGTAGATCAGACTGAGACTGGGATTTTCTGAATATGTGCAGCGCTTGGAGCGCTTCCTTACGGGCTTTGTAGCATAGCTTATTAAACCATGGCTTTGCACGTCTGGGGTTAACTAATGGTCGTTCGGCAGCTATTTTGATAATGCTCTCAAGATAATCCAGTATCTGATTCAGATCTCGCCCATCTGTGGGATTTATGTCTTCGCGTGCCTTTTTAAGAATCTCTTGATTTAGTTTCCTGGAGTATGGATTTCTGGCTTCGGTGACATTCGTTCTACACAGAGTGTGATTTCTACTGGTAAATGTTTTCTGATGACCACATCATCCCTTACTCTGCCGCCTGTTATTGTGCACGTTTTCATGTTTGTAAAAACAAGGTCTATTGTGCTGCTCCCATTGCTGCATATATACGTCATGCGGTGAGGATCATTTACAAGGGACAGCCCTTTCCCTTGTATAAAACTGAGTATACTGTCTGTTTTCTTGTTAACTCGGTCCACCCGACAGTTCAAGTCTCCTGCTAGTATAACTGACTCACTACTGTGAATTTTAGCTAGCGTTGTGCCTATGTCGTCTATTATTTCTTCCTCTTTGCATTCTGGTTGGAAGTATGCTCCTATAATTACACATGAGTTTGTTCTCACTGCCAATACATTGTCAGTATTATATATCGTCCTGATCGGGGCTAGTCTCGGACTCACCAAGCATGTTATGCCGCCTTTCGGTCTGCCTTTCTCTCCTTGTATAGCAAGAACATGTGCTGCATACACGTTATTTGGACACCACTCCTTTGTCAACAATGTCTCCACTAAAATAACTATGTCGTAATCTACGAGTATGTCTTTAGGCATCATATTCCTGGCATTTACTAGACCCTCAATATTCCATGACAGGCATTTGACGGTTATGTTCGTCTCTTCCCCTAAATCTCCAAGGGGCACGAAAAGTACGACAGATTACATTTTCCGGCCAGAACTTGCTGTTATATACCTTCTCGAGGTCTTTCAGGGGCACGCCAATTTTGAATGCTCGACTAGAAGGTCTGGAGCTCACTAGTTGACAGTCGATGTCACCTATTCAGCTTTCTTTTAGGTATTCTTCGAGGTCCTCATTCGTTGTGTCAGCATTGAGCCTTCCAATGTATAACCAGCCCTTGCCCTCAGCTGCTTTGATCTTGCTCTCTCCTTGCTTACTGCCACGCAATAGCTCCCTTTTCTCATGAGGCCCGGGTCTCTGGAGTTGGCTTCCCTGTTTTGTCCGCCCTTCTTCCGTGGTTCCCGTTAATTGTGTATGCCTTCTACGGCTACGCTGCGTTTTCCAAGGGCCATCATAACCTATTTCTACCTCTTTCTCTTCCATTCTCACTCCCATGCTGCCGGTTTGTTGTGTTTCCATTTGTATATGTTGTGCTGGACGGTCTCCCTCGCTAGAGCTTCTTGGTCTTTGGATGATGATGCTGCCAGGTTCTGTTTCTTTTCTTTCTTTCGCCGACAGGTCTGTGCGTCGTTCCGTTACATTCCTTATTACAGTCTCCCTCTTGAGCGTCCTATTTTCATCTTCCATTGCTCTTTTAATTTCCTCTTTGAGTTTTTCCTGTAGATTCGATTCCAGAAACTTGAGCTGTTAATCTGTAAATGAAGGTCTGCAATATTGTAAACATGCATATACTTTCGTATGACCATCTATATATATTCATTGATTTCGATTTGTAGCGATTGAGAAAGGGTGTGTCTGCTATTGTAATCAGTACTCCCTACACCGACTTTGACTGCTGGCAGTAGGAATGGGGTCCTTCTACAACTCCTGTGTAACTGGCATTAGTAAGGAGGGCCTACCATTTTAATGAATAATTCACTTCTCGATTTGTCTTGCAGAAGGCAAGGGATCACGCAGTTTTGTTCGAAAGTCCCCTACCCTATTGTGTTTGGCTCTAGGCCAGGGTGCCCGCCATTATAAACAAATGTTCCAATCTAAAATTTGACTAGCATTAGGCATAGTGGCCTGCTATTTTCATGGAAACTCACTAATTCCGTGTAACTGGCAGTAAGCTGGCTGGCAACAGTAAAAGGGGCCTGTCATTATAATGATAACTGCACAACTCAATTTTGACTGGTGGTAGGGAAGTTGCCTGCTATTATAATAAAAACTCCTCAACTATAATCTGTCTGAAAGTAGGAAATGGGTCTGCCATGGTAACTAAAACTCCCCAAATCGATTGTGACCGTGCAGTAGGCAATGGGGCCTGCAATTATAATGTAAACTTGCCAACTCGATTGTGAATGGCGGTAGGCAAGTGAGCTTGCCGTTATCATCACAATTCCGCAACCCTCAGTTTACATTGGAAACAACGTATGGGGACCTCCCCATGCTATTTCTCGGACAAGGCTAAGAGACATGCAATTTTAAAACAATCTCAATTACTGCACGCACAGTATTTACGTCGATATCCCTATACAATGTAGAATACCGTAACGAAGCACAGGTACATTTGCTAGTGAATACATATAACAATAACTGGCGACGATCAATTTTCGATTCACCATTGTAGCTTCAGGTCAGGCGAAATACTATATTACACCTAAACACAGACGGTGTTCTCGGTCCGCACGAGGTACGAACATAGTGGAAACTTGCTTAACAGATTGGCGTGCGCGTCGTGCTTGTGCGCTCCCGCATCGGCAACGCAGAAATTTCACGTTTTCTCACAATGAGAGAAGAGAGCACGGAAGATACCCTAGTCACTGATGGAGTATACATTATCTGACACTTTCATTTTTACCAGAAACCTCAGAAAACTTGTACTTTCTTCAATTGAGTTTACTGAGAAGTTTTTAACTCCGTTAAACGGGTCTTTTAACGAGCAATGAGGAGTAGAATTTAGACGGGATAGTAGATTATCTAGAACCGGAGAGGCTGCACAACATGAACCCTGATAATTGGGGGAGGCATCAACATGATTAGTAGCATTACTAGAGGTACGAAAACAGCAGCTTCCCCTTTCAACAATGGATAAATTCTCCATATCCTTATTTGCCAACATTGTGTCTAGTTCATCAGAAATATTAGAAGCAATGGTCAACATTTTTGTACATTCTGAAATAAAGCTAGGTTCAAGGTTCATAGTAACTAAATCTTGGATGCGATCTAGATAATGCCACACCCTAGACTTAAGCCTGTTCATTTGCCCCCTTTGTGGGAGGTACTTCAGTGAACTCTTCCCTAATTACGTCTGTGCCAGTTAAGGCGTCAGTAATAAAGTTCAAAGATTCACCAAAGTTATTAACTTTGACCAAATCAAGATTTATAGGAACCTGGATGTGGGAGACCAGCAAAGCAGTACACAAAGTAGTACATGAAACAATACGTTAGCACATTAACCCAAATAAGAGCGCTCCTTTCACAGGAAGATACTTTAAAAGATTCAAGTTTTACTCTCTTTGAATCCCTAAACAATTCAAAATTACACAACGAGCAGGTCTAAAGAAAGGGATACTAAAGCATATAGCACACCGTTAGCGCCAAGCACTGTGAAAACAAGAGCTCTGCTACCACTTACTATACCACTTAACGCAATTAACTCCACAATTACGCTTAGTGGCAGTAAAATTTGCTCTGACCATACATGAAATTAATAGTACAGTTCAGAGATATGGAAGCATCTGAGACCAATGAAACATCAGATAAAGAAAATAAACAAACACTCACCATAAATGAAAACGGTGACACCAGAGGGGTAGATAAAATGAAAACCTTGTCATCATTTTGAAATGTTTACCCTCATTCAAAAACAACAACTTTCATTTTGGAATCAAAGAGAGATTTAATAAAGGGAATTAAGTTTATTACGAATTAATGAAAGGATTATCCTCGCTGGAAAACTCAAATGAACAGCTTAGTACTCAATTCACCAGGAAAACCCACGGTCGGCTCTTTACTTAAAAATAATTAATTAAGACTACCTACAATTCTAGAATGCCTCTTCAGATCTGAGATACTCATTAAATTTCATTAGACATCCTTCAAATATTCATACTTTCATCATATACCTTTTAAAACCTTGAAACAAATTTAACATAATTGTGAATTTCTTTGATACTGAAAAAATCCCAAAAATAATTAAAGGAATCAAACGAGTTAAACCGCCCACAATTCTAAATCCTTTACAAGGACATTAGTTCATTTCCACCAACATCCATCAACAATCAGCATCTCCATGTGTCAACATTAGCATTCCCATGGCGACCAACGCACGGCAGGCTAGTTAAGGAAAAGGGCCAATCAGAGGCCACCGAACAGCAATAGACATTTACATATTAAGAGATAAAAGAAAATCAGGACGCAGAAAGTTCACGGGAATACCAAACAAATTAATTTAAAAATTTAATCAAGAAGAAGGAAATGAATGTAAAATTAAGATGGAGTGGGGATGCAAATTCCAAACCCTTGTAGTAACTCAATTGGTTAGTATCCCTGCCGATTCATTGCACTAACTCCTGCTCATTAGGGCTGGAAGACACTACCAAGCATAAGGTATGTAAAGTTACAATTTACAAGAATCTAAATGTTTTATATGACTTCACAGCAGACGCAAGTCCCCAGTAAATAAAAGTAGTTTACATATAAGTTTTTTGACCGAAAAGTGTTCAAACACCGCTAGGTTAAAACGTAGAATTTGGTTGATGCAAATTTACACCTAAGAACGCGGCACGCACGTACACATTTAGAAATTCTCAGTTCACAGAATAATTAAATGGTTTGGATAACACAGTGTAGCATCTTGGTGTAGTCGTAAGTTTGTTTATCATATCCTTACTTACGTATGATAGAAGTAGTCGTCACAAGGCTATAAATGAATATTTCCAGACTAGGAGAATAAAAATTAATTTAAAAACTTTAAGGTTCATGAGGGCGCAAGCCTGCTCAAACCAACTTCATCCAGGATCCATTATGAGTTCACAAACCATCACACCATGCTGATAAACACGGCGTCCGTCGATCCTTGTTCGCTTCCAAATCATTAATGGCGACTGCCCATAAGTCAAATAAGTGTGACCACAGTCGCAATGTTTTCGTGCGCATACCTCGCCAGGTGGAATGGGGGCTAGCGGCGAGATAGTTTACACCGACGACACAAGAATGCAGGAGTATACAGAGCAGGCACTTGCGCGCCATACCCATCAGATGGCTGCGTATGTAACTTTCACGCCAGCCGAAGTTCATGTTCAAAATTAATGGAAATTATGGTCATCTGCGATCATGAATCACTAGATAAATAACGTAGCAGTAAATTACGTCAAGGACACGAATTTCATCGGCCATAAGGCCAGTACTAAGTATTTACGGAAAGGGTTTAAATAATTACTCCGGTAATACTGCTTCCCACTTTCATTTATATCTACCTCATGCATTGTTATCCTGACTCTCATTTCAGCAGACTACAAATATCATTCAGCAACTTACACGACTTCTTTTAAAGTGTCTGAAAAGTTGCCATGTCAATTTAGTACTGAATTATATAAGAACAGTTTTTAAGATTCATAAAATTTCGTAATCGCTGACTTGTTAAAATATTGATCTAACCCATCAGTGCTGAGAATACCTTCCATTAGTGGAGAGACACAAGGTCCTGCCTAGTGATGCGGTTTCCTTCCACTTGTAGAGTGTCGAGTGTCACATGGCCTTGAGCTGACCACTTTGTGCCACTCCTCCATGGTCTTCATATTTAAAGACCTGATTGGGGTGAAAATAACAAATCGATTTTTCTGATCATCTGCTATCTGTATGACGCATGTAAGCAGAAACATGAATTGAAAAATTCCATTCAGGGTAGAAAACACTGACGTGCTATCCTTTTGTTGGTGCTCGTTGGAATTCACTGGATATTCAAACTGTCACTCCGAATTAACACAGATAATCCTGAAATTTTCAATTTGTTGTGTTATATATTTTATGGTGCATTTATAGGAGTCACTTAAACACGGTATCCAGAAAAATTCTCTCATTCAAACACTACAGTATTTTGTGGAAATACTGTAAGTCTTGAGGTATAGGAGGGGAAGGAATTTGAACATACTCAGTTGAATGATAGGATGTGTAAAATATCCATTGCATCCCATTTTATAACAGCATATTAATCAATATGCTTCTTGTCATTCTGCTTCTTTAGTGTTAGTCCGGCCTGGTTGCAGGGTCCAGTGTTGTGTTTCGTTCTCTCCAGTTAGTTCGGTCTCGGGCCATGTCTGTATGTAGTCTCACAGCTTTCAAGTCATTGTGCACTTTGTCTATCCTATGCTGTCTTTTTCGTCGCTTGCGCCTCTTTTCACCGCCTTTCTGCGTATACGCTAACTTTCCTAATATTTCGTCCTCTGCATGCAACACATGCCCAAACTAGCGCACACGCCTCTCCTCAATTTTCTTCTGGATTGCTGCAATGTCAAATCGTTTTCTAATACAGTATCATCATTTGAAATGTGATCCAGCCTAGTTATGCCAGCCTTTCACCGAAGCATCTTCGTACCCATGATGCTTAGTTGGTGTTCTACCTCTTTAGCTGGCCAGCATTCGTTGCCGTAGAAAACGGCAGGACGGATAACAGTTCGGCAGATCTTACATTTCACAGTGTCCTTCATTCGGCGGTCGCAAGGGCGCCTGTTGTTATTCTCCACTTAACTCAGGCTTTGTATATCCTTAAGTTTACTTCATCAGTAAGTCGGCCAGCATCAGAGATTGTGGAGCCAAGATACATAACTTTCCCTGCTCGTAATATATCTTCACCGTCAACATGTATAGTTCCAACTTCTCGATGATGTAAATTCATGTATTCTGTCTTCTTTTTGTTGAGGCGCAGGGCATATTGCGCTAGTCGATTGTTCCAGTCTTCTGTTTGACGCTGGATATCAAACTTATTCTCTGCAGCCAAAATCACAATATTTGCATAGAGGAGTGTCCATGGTATTGAACTGGGCAGGTCTGATGTAATGGAGTCCAGCACAAGAATGAACAGCAGTGGTGATAAGGCAGGGCCGTGATGGACTCATACGGTTGTGCGGAATTCATTAGACGTTCGTACGGCAGATTGAACATTACTCCTGGGTTCTTCGTAGAGTAATTTTACCCCCTCAACAAGGTGCTCTGGAATGCCATGTTCTTGTACCGCTGAATGATTAGGTTATGAGGTACCCGATGGAAGGCCTTCTCAGGGTCCACAGAGTCGCGATTAAGCCTCTTTCTTTCCACAGTGTCTCTCAAGTAGCAGCTCTGCAGCGTAGGTTGCTCCTGTTGCGCCACAATTTTTCACAAATCCAGCTTGGCTTGTTGAATGTTTGGATAAATCGCTGATCCTTTTGTCGAAGATTTGTTCGAAATCCATCATTACGTAGCTCGGAAATATGAGGTGATTGGGATTGGTAGATACGGAAATTCCAAGATTGAAATTTTGTCAAAGTAGTTCCGGCAGTGTATTCGCGCTTACCACCAGTCGAGTAGGAAATGATCTGTTTCCTCATTGATGCCCTAAAAACGCTGTACTTCTTCCCTTTTGCAGTGCCTCGATTAACTAGCCATTTAATAATCCGCTCGTTTTTGTGCGTGTCAAGTTTTACATGTAGACGTGCTTACTGGTTTGCTTTTGTACAGCAACGATCTCCACCACATTACTAGTAGCTGCTTTGTAGTCATTCCAACGAGTAAGAAACTCGTGGTACAGCTGTTTCTTTAAAGTACTTTATACTTAACACCGTCATTCTGCAGCCACATGTCATAGTTAATCCTTCGCTGTCGTCGCCCTGACTTAGTTGTTCCAAGAATGGAGCCTGCGATGTTTTTCAGTTTAGTCCGGCTCACTTGAATATGGTGATTTGTGGTTCTGTAACTTTTGCAACAACGTTGGCCTCCTTCTTCAGCATTTAATCCCATTTTGTTCAATTCCTGCGAAGTATTGGGCTCGTACTGACTTTATCCGAAGCTTGCAGATGACTCGTCGATGTTGCATCGCAACGGTTTCGTAAGGAACAACTGTTGTTTAGAACATATTTGAGATTCGTCCGTCTCACAACGATGTAGTGCACATGAGTTGGATTGGAGCCACTGTAGTACGTGACTAGAGGAATATGGCGCTTTTTGTACCGTGTGTTTGCGATGATCAGTTTCTGCATAATCGGAAATTTGTCGACCATCGTCGTTTTTCTGTTCATATCCATGTCCATAGAATGCATGTTCTTTCCTCCCTCAGACACGTCCATTCAGGTCACCAGCAACGATGAGATAGCGGTCTTCTTCTCAAGCATGACGTTTCTCCACTCCTTCATATTACTGCACCTCACAGATGCCTCTATACCTTCTCTCAAGTGCTGTGGCTAATTTGCTACCTCATCCAGACATAGTTCAGTGATGCGAGACAGAATGGGGATACTCGCTTTCTTAGCTGTCACAGCCCGTGCGACAGTAACCCTTGCATAATTTTCATGCTGACTGGGCCTTGCCAACGCGCGTCCCTTCCGGAGGACACCCTAAGATTGGTTCCGATTGCATGAGACATATTTCTGTAATTATGTGACGGTATTATTTTATGGCTGGCTTGTCTTGAAGCATTCTAGAGCTCACGACAGCAGGTAGTTACGCCACTTGGGATATGGGGAACAGACGCCTTTTCCTCTAGAGAAGAAACGCTACGCTCCATTCTGCATTAGCTTCCAGAAAGGTAAGAGTAGCTCTTCTGCCAACTGCTTCGTAGCGAACGTCTCAATCACCGCCAAAGTTGCCATTGTGCGTGTTTGGTCCGCGAGAGCTATTATATTTCTCTCACGTCTGCCAGCAGACCGGTGGGGAACACGTATCCGCTACCTGGGACGCGCCACGAGATACAGCAGTGTAGCTGGTTCGTGGAGAATATTTATCGTGGCGAAATGAAATACCATTTTACTGAAAAACTAGTTGTGAACCTGATAAATCACTTGTGATCAACGTCATGTAATCACGTAAAGAAAAATGACCACAGACTTTGCACATTTTGCGTGGTTTGATATGCCACAAAACATACAATCCAGTATCGTATTTTCTGCCCCCGGTTGTCTAATAGTGTCAACATTAATATCTTGTATGATGATCAAGAGGTCTAGCCTGTCATGTCTTGAATCTATTTCCCCCTTGCATTTGTCCACTTACCTTCTCCTAGGAGTGCAGTAACAACAAGTGGTCGAGCCTCCCACTACTTTGCTTGTGAGGAAGTCATGCATTCGACTAGGCTATGTGAGTTTCAGTGAATTCGGCATGAATTCGGAAGTGCTACTTCATGTTACAATGTATTTTGGCCGGCGTGATCGACTTTTCCTATGTGTCTGATCTGACTTTTAACCAAGAAATTTGATTTTCACACTCTTCTTTCCCAGAATACGTAGAACGATTCTGCGGTGGGAAGACAGGCGCACACTTGGATGCTATCCAACGGTGTTATCATTCCACTAAAAATAATCACTTTGTGCGTGATCTTTGAAATAAAAAGGATCTCATTCCTTCTTTTACATAGCAGCAATATCCACTGCGGAGGAATCGTAATGTCCTGTCATCTCAAATTTTGGCTCAAGCCTTGATTTTCATGCTCCTTCTAGCTGTAGTGTTGAAGGAACAATTGTAAGAATATTCAAGTACATGATAGCTTGCATTTGGGTTCAAATTCAGGGTATCAGAGCATTGTAATAAAACACTACTACCAAAGCCATATTCTGTGTGGCCTTCATAATGCCTATGATAGCGGTACCTGGAGGAGGAAAGAATGCGTCAGTGTTAGGGAAGGAGCCGTCATCTGCTTGTTCTATTCCAGCTTTTTCAGGATTTCATCAGGATTAGTGGTTCCCGTGTTGCATACGGCCTCTATTAAAGACAGCAATTAGGTCATAGACTGATGTAATACGTGGTAGTAAAATTTGAATGACTTATGGGTCCACCTATTCAAAACAGGACAATGTTATAATGGTTAAATTACAACATTTCAGCTAGTAATGGGGACTAGTGTCAACGCCAAATTCTGCGTCATCTTCAGCCAAAAATTGAAAACAATTATAGACACTGATGTAAATGCCCGTACAAGGCAATCCACTAGAACATTGTATCTCTATCTTTGAAATGATTGAAATGGACTAAAAATGATAATGAACTAATTGAAATTTGAATTCACTGAGGTAAAAATGTTACCATTCGATCTATAACAGTGTTATAACAGTATAAAAGCATGGTTCATATTTTGAAAGACTAATTTTCTATTGAGAATTTTATTGTTTCAAAAAATGCGATCTGTAAATCAAAGAGTAATTTAGATTTTCCTGAGATTTCATTTAAATTAAAGCCTAAATTGAAATATTCATCTAAGAGACTGTAACAACCTTCGCCAATAGCCAACAAGGGACATTTATTTAGAACTTCAAGATCTTGTTCAATCTCAGTAAAATTATCTTTAAATCCTTTCATATGTTGGCCCACTGCTGAGAACCTGAGACGTGTTCTGCATATCTAATTTTAAAATTACGTCAGTTTGCCCCAGGTACTATCTATTGCAGTCTTGACAACTGCATCCATAGTCTCCCGTTTTAGAAAAAATGCTTCTCTTCTTTTATTGAAGCGGAGTTGTCATTACTTCTGCTAACAGTTGGAGAAGAAATTCATGTGATTTAAAAACATTAGTGATGTATTTTCTTTACTAAAAGTGAATGTTGCAAAGCCGTCGGCTTTAGATTTATCTCTTAAAATATTAATGTTCGGGCGATTTATTGATTATTCTTGCAATGATGGTTTCTTTGAATCCATTGAATTTAACTATAGGCCGGATGTTGAGCTTCTTATTTAGGTTCATTTTCGACATACAGTAGGTATCTGAAATGCTGGACCCTCATGTTCTTAATGATTTTAATTAGGAAACTATTTTAAAATGTAACGTGTTGTTATAGAATGAATGTTAACACTTTAACTCAGAGTTGTAAAATTTCCTCTGGTTAATTATCATCCGTTTTAACTCTTAGTCCAACTCAGTCATGTTAATAATAGAGCTACATTTTTCTAGTGTATTGCCCTATAAGTTTATATATATATATATATATATATATATATATATCTGTTTTTCAATTCTTGGCTGAAGATGACGCAGAAATTGGTATTTAAAACTAGTCCCAATTACTAATAATAGTATTGCAATTTAACTACTATAACATTGACTTTTTATTGAATGGGTGGACTCTTAAGTTGTTCCCATTTTATTCCGAGCTCAATACGGATATATATATATATACGATGGAATTCATAAATTTAAATACATGCTAGCAAGTATGAACTGTATTATATAAACCTAGCGTCCTATATGTAGGTAGGCTCTGTTTGCTTGCACATCAAAGCCATCTAATATCGACAACACTGAGATTACCTCAAAAACCTCAACAACAAGGGTTTTTACGAAAATTACTACATTCTGAATTTGATCCTGGATGATGTTTACCCTCAAGAATGAGATATTCATGAATAACGAGCTCTCCCAAGGAGAAATCAGTGAGTGGAATGTTCAGTAGCAGTACTTTTGTGTTAGAGTTTTAGTGGAGTTGGCTGTTGAACTATTGATCACATGGTATTAATTTGTCACTGTAGATCGAAACCCGAGGTCAGCAACGCAGATCATCAACCACCGGATGACGGAGCACCTCGTTTTAAGTGCAATGTGTGCAGTAAACTCCTAGCTAGGAAGTTGGGCCCTTGCGACATCTGAAGACACACAAACATGATCGTCCCTTCAAATGCGATCACTGCGGAATGCTGTTCGGTAGCAGAAGCAACTTGTCGGAACACCTCAGTAACCACCCGCACTTAGTGTGCGGATTCTGCCTTAAATCCTTTACAAAGAGCGACACGCTGACAGGGCATATGCAATTGCATGAAAGCAGAATGGAAAATGAGTGCTCAGTATGTCAAAAAAGGTTCAAGAATTCGTGGCACGTATCCAACCACATGCGATCCTATACAAGGTGCAGGACAATCTGCTGCGCCGTGTGTGGCAAGTCATTCGGCAGTAAGTCCCATCAAACACGTCACGAGCGGATTCACACAGGCGAGAAACTATTCTATTGTTCTGTCTGTGGCAAATATTTTAGAACGTCATCGAACCTTTCTTGTCATGTGCGCACTCACAGCGGTGAGAAACCGTACTGATTGAATACATGTGGTAAGCTCCTTAACGATAAGAATACACTAACGAAACATACGTCGACTCATATGGGCCAGAAGTCATACTGTTTCGATATGTGTGGCAAATCCTTTAGCCGCAAAGAGTGTGTAGCAGTCCACATAAGGACTCACACCGGCGAGAAGCCTTTCTGTGGCAAGTTATTCAGCTGTAAATCCCACCAAGTACGTCACATACGTACTCACACAAACGAGAAGCAGTACCGATGCAACCTCTGTGGGAAATCCTTCAGCCAGAAGGGCCATCTATCGGATCACGTGCGTACTCACACAGCAGATAAGCCTTACACCTGCAAGGTCTGTGTCAAGTTATTTACTAAGAGATTCCACCTAGCACGTCACATGCGTACTCACACGGGCTAGGGTCGCACTGTTGCAATGTCTGAGAATTATCACTCATCCACAAAGGCGACCTACCAGTTCCCATGCTGACTCACACGGGCTAAAAGTTTTAGTGCTGTAATGTCTGTGGCAAATGTTCACCCAGGAAGTCAGTCTAACACTTCACAAGAGTGCTGAGTAGTGCGATAAGATGTTCAGAGAATCATGTAACTTAACCATGCACATGTGAACCACACTGGAGAGATGCCGGACTGCTTCTTATTTTGTGGCAATTCGTTCACACGCTGCACAACTCTGTCGGTGCAAACGGGCGATAAGAGACAGGAGCGTCACGTCACGCCGGGATGAAGCCCCACGGGATTAAACACGAGGATTGGGGCAAAAGTCACGGCCACCTTTTTTCCTGCAGATATGTGAACGGATCACAATCGCATATGTGTCGTGCGGAAGTTCAGCATTCATAGTGTGTATGCAGAACAACACATGGCTCTTTGATAGCTGGTAGTAGCGCAGCAAGGGCTATGAAGTCAGTTTGTGAGTGTTTTGCGAGATGGAATTAACCCGTGTTGAGCAGCGCGCTTACATAAAAATAGCCGTTCTCCGAGGGAGAAATGCTATAGAATGTCACAGTGAATTAGTGGAAGCCCTTGGGATTAATGGCCTAACATACCGTACAGTAGCACGGTGGGAAGGAACGTTTAAGCAAGGACGTTAGTCAACCAGTGATGAGAGACGTTCGGGACGACCTATCATTGTGCGGACCGACGTGGCACGCGCCGTCATCTAGCAGCTCCTGGATGAAGACAGACGATGGATACTACTGGAGTTAGACAGGGTGAGTGGCATGGAGAAACGCACCGTCCACACGGTATTGCGTAATGAGCTGCAACTACGCAAAATCGCATCGCGGGCGCTACCGCATGCGCAGACGGAAGTTCAATGGTGGGTGCGCTATGCAATATGCTCCGACCACCTTGCACGCTGGCAACAGGACGGCGATCAATTCTTGTCACGAATAATCGCTATCGACGAATTTTAGACCAGGGTATACGAACGAGAACTGAAACACCAGTCCGCGGAGTGGCGACATGCTGGATCACCAAGGAGGCAGAAGGTCCGTCAGAATCTTTCCCCATTCAAATTGATGGTGATCGTCCCGTATGACGTCAGGTGTGTCATTGTTTGCCACGTTGTTCCACATGGCGGAAGATTGACCGCACTGTACTAAAGGGACTTCCTGGTACGACAGGTACTACGTGGCGTTCGGGAGAAACGGCCGGATCTTATGGACAGTGCAATAATACTGCACGACATTGCAAATCCACATAAAGCAGAGTGTGTATGGCAGCTACTGCGACGTTGGGAATGGGAAGAATTGGAGCACCCACCGTACTCTCCCGACATTTCGCCTTCTTACTTCGGTCTCATTCGAAAGATTAAGGAACCACTATGTGGTAGGCGGTTTGCAACACGAGAGGACATTGATAATGCTGTGCGCCAGCAGGTGACCCGTTTCACACGTGGTGCGACAGATGCTGAGGCAGAGAGTATTCAGCGCCTCCCACATCGTTGGCAGCGTGTGGTGTCAGTAGCAGGGGCCTACTTTGAGGGTCTTTGAGTCGAGATTTGTCATGTCAACTTTATGTGTACTGTGTTTTCATTCTATTGCATCGGAAAGTCCATATTGTCCTGTATACTACCGTAATAAATTAGTGCGTTACGATGTTTGAGTACTATTCATTGTCCACACATTCAGTTAACGCCTTGTCCTTTCGTCTGTCATTGTCACATTTTCCTACCGAACTGGTATCTTAAGGAGAAAATATTTGCCATAACCTTTGCCACAACCCTCGTATTAATGTTATTTTTCTTTACGACCCACTAACTACTGCACGATTTTGGAGTTCCACAAGACCTCCAATTCTTGAGATGTGGCCAGGCACATGCGACCGCACACAGCAGAGAAGTAATAAGTTCTTCATTTAGAATGGCACCTTCTCGGCACACATCTTGTACACCAGAGAGTAGTCCATCCTTTTTGCCATTTTCTCTGAGATACAGTTTTCAGGTAACTTAATGCCAGGTTCGTTTCGGAAAGGAGCAAAAGTCATTTCATGAGTTATATACTCATCAATCACAGATATATGACACCTGCTTGTTCTCGGCCATGGACGACCCTTTTTCTGTTTTCGGACTTCAATAGAAGTGTGGTCTATAACACTCATTGAGAAGCCGTTCAGATGCGAGGATGGTAAGTGATCCAGATGAACACAGAAGAATCATATGCCAAAGACAAGTAATAAAAGACTAGAAGCGCAGGAAGTAATATTCAAACGATTGAGTAAATAATTCAAGGGATTAAATAAGTGCCTAATCAGTCATAATAGGGTATGCAACTGAAGAAATTGCTGCTGAAGACTGAGCATACCTGTGCTCCACTTCCTACATGTCACTAGTGCGTTCCTTTGACCGCAAAAGAAAGCCTGAATGGATATTTCAGAAAACCACATTGTGGTTAACTAGAAAACAACAACATGAGGTTCAATTTGCTCGGCTCTATAAACAACTGTGCAATTTTCTTCAGATTTCTCGAATATATAAACATCAGGAAGTGAACTCCAGCCTTTTTTAATTTAGGCTGTCCACCAACTGACCATCAGCATAGGACGAGTTACCTGGACTCTCAATTGAATCAGAGTTACCTCTAATTCACATCACTGAAGTAGCATGGTCATCCAATAATGTGAATGTTTAAGGATAAGGAAATGTGTCTGATGACCAAAGTGACCCCTCATTGAAGTTAAGTTGGTTGAACATGGATCATGACCAGAGTCACCCTTCACTGAAGTGAATTGAACGTGCTTGATGACCAAGGTGACCCGCCAAATCAAGAGGATTTCAAGTGCCAGACAATTAAGTGCAATATTACACAACTTAAAACAGTATAGAATAGAATATATTTATCACCTACAGGATGCCCCAATTACAGATGTTGTACTAGAAAAGTAAATTAAAAATTAAATTAAATAATGAAATTAATTAAATTAAATAATATATACAAACAGATATAAATCTTCACATTTTTTTACAGATTATTTACATAATTTACAAAATATCACGTTCCACCCCTGAGAAGAATTTTCCGAATTGCAGTGGAAGGGTGGTAAAAAGTGTCGATTGACACTTCCAGCTGATTTATGGTCCTAAGGGCTTGCATGAACCAAGAATTTTCATGTGCAACCGTGCTACATTTGGACAGGTGGAATGTACATACCTGCCTTGTTCGTCTGCTTGGAACATGAAGTGGGATCAACCCCAGTATAGCCGGAAAGTCCACTTTACTCTTCAAGCATTTAATCACTAACATTGCGTTCGCACATTTTCGGCACGTTGCCAATGTATTCGTTCCAAGAATGTTTACAAATTCTTCATACCTGCTTGAAGAGAGCGCCATGCCCAGGAATCCAAAACTAATCCACTTCATGAACCTTATTTGTACTCTCTCGAGATGGTGTATGTGGCCTTTCTGATACGGGAGTTACACCTCACAACCATACTTAAGAGAGGGTCTCACCAGGGAACAAAACTGTGTTTTGACGCATGCAATATTACTGAAATTTTTACAATTCCTTCTGACGAACCCCAGTAGTCTGAAAGATTTCTTCATAATACCATCGATGTGGTTCTCAAAGGATAAGCCATTACTGTTACTAAGAATTACACCTAGATCATTAAACTCCTCCACACGATTTAAGCTTTCTTCACTGATTTTATATCTGTAAAATACAGGTGTTAATTTCCGAGTAAATGACATGACACCACACTTGAATTTATTCACTTTAAGGGACCACTTATCACACCACTCGCATAATTTCTTTAGATCCTCTTGTAGACAATCGCCATCAATGTCTTCTTCTATGACTTTGTATAGTTTTAAGTCATCAGCGTACAAGAGACATTCACTGCTCTGAACGACTGTACTAATATCGTTTAGAAACAAAACAAAAAGAAGAGGCCCTAAGAGTGATCCCTGTATGACGCCAGATGAAGGTTGTTAGGGGTTAAAGATCAAACCCTCGGACTTGAAAAAAAACATATTCGTTTTGTCAGGTAGCTCTTTAGCCACTCGAAAATACTCCCGGACACTCCATACGCTGACAACTTTCTCAACAAGGCTTCGTGTTGTAAAGAGTCGTAGGCTTTGGAGATATCAGTATATATCACATCAACCTGTTTACCTTTGTCCAATGCATCTGAAATTGAAGAAAAATAAACTGCCAGATTGGTAACAGTTGACCTGCCTTTAACAAATCCATGCTGTGGTGGGTCTACGGAGATCCTGAATATCTAATGACATCCTTCTGACACCTAAATAATTATTTAATGCTCAGTGGGTATACAAACTATGACTTTGTTATGGAAACATCGATACTTGTATTCAACTTAAATGTTCGGAACTGTTACTGAAAATCTGATCTATCATTTGCCTATGCAATGGAATTGAAATTCAAATAAATTCCCATTTATTTTAACATCAATAATGTTATAACACGCCCTTCTATTTCCGAACAGGGTCTGCCTCATATAAATATGAACACCTGTTATCTCGTCAAACCTGCCGCTCTCCACTGGCTTCGCTCGCCACGGACGGCCATCTACTGCAGCAGAAATCTACGTCAAAATCCTTTTATCATCATACAGTTTATGAGTCAACACTATTGCCTTCACAAATGAACTCAATTCTAATGGGACCTGTGGAATATGATATAAATTTCATTGGCATTAATGGAGTTATTAGATGAACAAAGGATCTCCCTGGATATAGGATCCTATTCAATGTTCACATTACCATATTTCAAAGCATTCTGTCCTGATGAATTTGCTTTGGGCCTTTTTAAAAAGAAACTTCGGCATTGTCTACACTGTTATCTCTAGGATGTCTACTAGGAACATGTCTCACTAACTGAGTCACACGGTTTCATAACTACGTGGACAAATAGAACATAACTAACACCGACAGTTATGGACAGTTACGAAGTTCTTCACTTTCCTTGAAAATACTCCAGACTCATATGACAGTGTCTTCAACATCAACCCCAAACCTCATTAGACCGAATCCCGAGCTATCACCTCCTGACAAATTTATCGCAGACTGACCTTTTACAAAACAAAGCATACCAAACTCAATTCATTACTTATTATTATCATTTCAAAATGTGCCCAACTAAGGAGTGTGATGGTACTTATTTTGCAGATTCTCTTCTTCCCTCGCGTTTTTCATTCATTCTTCCGTTCATGCAGTGGTGTTCTTATCTTGGGTTCTTAGCAAAATGATGTTTGTTCACCAACGTTCTACGACTAGGCGTGTCTCATACAATTTCATCTTGTATGCTGATTCCTTGAATGTCTATTTCGATTATAAAATTTTCTAGACTTTTAGTGAGGAGGCATAATTAAATATATTTTTACTGAGTATTTCATCATCCATTCTTTGAATATGGCCATCAAATTTCAGTCGCCTATTTCCAGATGTATCAGATACTTTCTCAGTATGTTGGTATAATTCCGGAGACCTCTTGTTCTTCCACACTCCTCCTTCTATGCATACCGCGCCAAAAAATTCCGTGAAGACTTCTCTTTCTTGTTTTTCGATAATTTTAGGTAGTGATCTTTCTCCAATGATCAAGGTTTCTTAGGTGTGTAATGCTTGAGGCTTAATTACGGTGTTATAATATTATAATTTAGCGTTCTTGGATATTGATTTATTTTTTAACTTTTCCATATTATTCTATGAGCTACTTGTAGTATAGAAATCTCTCCCTGCTTTCTTCATGATTTAATGCAGATAGTAGGATGATTTCCCCAAGTATTTGAAATTATTTAGGGGAGAAATTTTGCCAAACTGAGTTACCAGATTTTGTTTGTGTAAGTATCGAGTAGATCCTTCCATATATCGGCTATCCTTATATGAGATTTGGATTCGTTTTAGATGCAATACCGTGAAGTTTTTCCAGGGACTGAATTCATTCTTGCCTATTGTTGGATGGAATGGGTAGACCACCTATGAAGGCCAAATATTTGATATGAATTTTCTCATTAACTAGCTTGTCAGGAAATGTATTGAGGCAAACTCTAATGCTAAATACCTTAGTTATACTGCTGAGACAGATTATAATCGAACTCTCCCTTGTCTTAAACTCCTTACTGTGATGGAATCAATTATTATAATAGATATTTATGGTAAATACTAATTGTTTCTAGTGAAGTAGCCATACTATAAACAAATAATAATCATTGTAATTATTGATATTTACAAATTACAAATTGACCAAAACTTTCCAATTGGCATACACAACTAATTCTATGTATGTAGACATGAAATCTCGCATATGAACGTACTTAAAATTCCTCTAAATTTCACTGCGCTACTGCAAACATGTTCTTCGTTACGTCTGAAAAAAGTTCGACGAGAAATGCACTAAATTTAACGACCCATCCTGAGGAAAATAGTGACTTTTCTAACACACGCAAACATCGTAAATTTTGCCTCGTATCTTCTCAGCACAAAATTTAATCGTTGAAACGGGGACTTCCACTAAAATATCAGATCAGCCCTACACATAGCAAAATACACCGGTCTACGTTGTCGAAGTTACTGGAATACACAGACCTTATTTAACTCTTATCAGCTCCCATTTTCTGCTCATCGTCATCCTCTGCATGTATGGTTTCACTGGTCTATTTTAAGTAAGTTTGCATAATAATATTTTGGATTTTGGTTATTTTTTTCTATTATTGACTTTTGTCTATGAATCTGAAAGACAACATATATACCCTCCCCATTTTCTCCACACGCTAATAATATGCATTGAAGAAACTCACCGAAACTAGAATCTTCGCCGTCGAAAAATCAAGGGCATGTGTTTAGTGGTTGAACACAATCAGTGCCATCCAACATCCAGATCCTCTCCCGTTATGACATTGAAACTCTCACAGTAGAGCTCACTTAATAAGCCAGCAGTTACCGTATTTAGATTTGTGGAGGCTTTCAGCATCAATATGTGAAGCCTGTGGTTGATGATTTCAACAATCATAATACAACATAGGTACCGACAAGAGGAGATAGGCTGGAGTAGAATGGGAAGATTCGTGTGATGTAATTCTACTGCATAATAACAAACTTCCAGCATCATTCAACAGTGTGAGATGGAGGTACGGATATAATCCAAATATTTACAGTATCTGAGTCATATCCCAGTTATCAGTGAAAAGAGTGGGCCAAGCAATCCCTCATCGTCGTGTTATATGCTCCAATCTGGCCGCAGACAGTTCGTCCTCATACACACATCTTTCTTACAGACTGTTATGTCTTTTAGCTTTTAGTCTGCGACCGTCAGGAAATTTACTATTCAACACAACAATCCTGTATTTGCAACTAGTTAAGTGGCCTCGTGTTAGCTCTGTACGTCTTATCTTTAAATCGTTAGAATCTGAGTACCTTCTCGAAGAAGATATCCTTTAAAGAACGCTGATTGGGAGACATGTACCATTTCATTGGACGAGAACATTCTGAATATAGAGTCTTTTTCTGTATCATATTATGATTTTGTAAATATTGTGAAGCATTGTTGTCGTATCTCATTTCCTTGAGGCTCCACACTGCATACATAAACTAGGGAAATATTGAGAAACCATCGTGATCTCGTAGACAATGATCCTTTGAGCTACCATACCGTCCAAACTGAAGAAGATTTCTTAAAAGTGGTATTTGATAACAGGAGAGATGGAGGAGAGTGATGTAAGGAAGTGTTGCCAGAAATCCTGGAGGTTTCTTAAGCATCTGGGTTGTGACCCAACAGCTAGAGAGAGTCATGCGAATATAACAGCTAACTAGACTTCAAAATATTACGGTCGAAAGAAATAGAGTATAGTACTCCAATGTGTCTTTTCTGCATGGCAGCCATCGACTGCTGTAAGAGTGGTAAGCCAGAAGGGATAGAAGACTTTAGATAACAGCAGATTAACCACGAACCTACTACGCTGTCATAGCATAGCACGTGCTGTGCCCCAATTGGCGAGTAGGGGGTCCTACCTGGTTTTCCGGCCGAATTGAGTGAAATCAAAAACCTCTGTGGGTGGAGTACGAGTCCAAGGGATGCTGAATTTTAAACCGTATTACCCGTGTTTAGTTCCGTCATCTTTGTGATTAGTACCACAAACTGAAGGAAACAAAGCGTCTGTTGGAGGATCACTAGGGGTTCACAGTACGTGTGTATAGTATCGATCACTATGACGGAAGCTAACACTTTGCTTGAAATTCGGTGGGAGAATCCCAGGGAGAGAAAAAGGGGCTATCCTCGCTCTGGTGTTCAGCATATGCTTGTGGACATCATGTGTCTGCATTCCAAGGAACACCACGCGAAAATACGGGTCCCTGAGGTTTGTACAACTATGTGACGAACACCATGGGTGTGCGTTAGAGGAACATCAATGGTCTATATTTTAAAGGTAGTAGAGGGGTTGGGCGGGTTTCTGAAACTCTTCGTCGGCATTCTTTGCGCTGAATCAGAACCCGAGATAATTGACCCCACGACCACGTGACGTCGCGATCACGCGCTATTGTTTACAAACATGGCTACGTGTTCTTGACAGATCCTAACCTCATTTTCTGAGCACGTGGGCGCGGCTAACCTCCTGCTGCAATCTTCACAGATCCTAATCTTACTTTTTTGTGAACAAGTGAACATGGCTGAACTCACTGCTGCCATCTTGACAGCTCCTAACCTCGTCCAGTTGTTTTGGTGCTGAATTTGAATAAGTAGGCGATTCTAACCTCACTGCTGTCATCTTGACAGGTCCTAACCACGTGCACCTGTTTGGCAGGATTTTGAATAAGCGCGCACGGCTAACCTCACAGACGGGATACAACCGCGTGCTGAGGCGGGCAATTTTGCATGACTAACCTCAGAGAATGTTTTTGCTTTGTAGAATTTGGGGAGAAGGTAGACAGATAGTCGTCTTTTCCCAGCTTCCTTATCAAAAATAGGAGATGGATGAGATGTGTATTTAAACCGTCGTTGAGTGGCTAGGGGGTGCTCAGATCCGTGTGCAGTAGAAAGGGTAATGCACGCGTCAAAACAGGCGTTTGTTGCGCTCTGTGGTGAAAGAAAATAAAAACTCATCTCGAATTTTTTCGATTGTCGATGCGTGCGCATCTTCTGCGATAGTTACGCACTCTGGTAAAAGAGAATTTAAACTCATCTCCAAATTTTTGGATTGTCGATCCGCGTGCATCGACTGACGATAGTTTCACTCTCTGGTAAAGGAGAATGTAAGCTCATACCGTAATTTCTTCGAATGCCGACGCGCGCGCATCTTGATGGGACATTGCCACGTGCAGCCGCGGAATTTTGAAGGAGGGAACATGGCTATCCTCATTGCTGGCATCTTGACAGGACTTAGCCATTCTAGCCACCATCTTAGAGAGGCCTAAGGACCCTAGTTTTAAGCCTAGCTGCGCTTCTAGTTCGCCGTGCGGTTAGAGGCACGCGGCTGTGAGCTTGCGTCCGGGAGATAGTGGGTTCAAATCCCACTGTCGGCAGTCCTGAAGATGGTTTTCCGTGGTTTCCCATTTTCACACCAGGCAAATGCTGGGGCGGCACCTTAATTGAGGCCACGGCCGTTTCCTTCCAACTCCTAGGTCTTTCCTATCCCATCGTCGCCATAAGACCTATCTCTCGGCACAAAGTAAAGCCAATAGCTGCATTTCTCGACATGTCCCTTCCTGACATCATCTTAGAGGAGCGTAAGGAGCCACGTTTTAAGGTAAGATGCCCTTCTTGACACAATCTTAGAGGGATTTAAGGGCCCTAGTTTTAAGGCTACTTACCCGTCTCGACATGTCCCTTCCCAATTCCATCTTAGAGGGGGCCTAAACTCGGAGGACCCTAGTTTTAAGGCTAGCTGCCCTACTCGACGTGACCCCCTCACACGTTTTGGTGGGGTCTAACCTTACAATGCATAGTTTTATAACGAGATGCCCCTTCCCGACGTCATCTTGCGAGATGCCCCTTCCAAACGTCACCTTATTTGTCTGATGTGAAAATAGAAAAGCATGGAACGCTCTGTATCCGACAGCGTGACGTCACGGAGGTCAGCTTAATCCCTCCTCCTCATAGTTTTACTGTTATCGGACGAAGTTTTACGGACATATGTCCCGCTGCGCTGGATGCCCCCTTCTACTATTTTGGAGGAAGCCAAACTACACCGTCGCTAAGGCTTTACGTCTCCATCCGATGCGTAAACTCCCCTTCAGAACAGAATAAAACACGTTGTTAATCTGTACAGGATCAATCCTCTTACAGAGAACTGGAAAAATTGCATTGTGCAGTGCCCCCTCTACCAAGAGCAACCATGTTTTGTTTAGAGCATATATAGAGTCTGTTGTCATCTTACAGTAAGGATTTGAAGAGTCAGCATGCATTCCCATCGTGTCCTGAACAGAAAAATCTGACCTTGATTATACATATATGATAGGAGGAGGGCGCGGTATCTTATTGATAAAAACTGTAACGTGCCAATATCAACAAATATTTATGTGGCATGTCAACTTGTGTATTGAAACGTTATCTACCATTATCGCCCATTGTTTAGAATTGTCGTCTATTGTTGAAGCCTACCATGCATATTTAATTTAAAAACTGTATCTCCAATTATTTCGTCATTGCTGGTTCCTTCTGATTTGCTCAATAAGTCGATTAGCTGCGCGCTTGCCCAGTGCGATCTTGTGCTCTGAACGCTGGGAGCAGTCTCACTTCCGTCCTCGCTAGGAGCAAGGAAACCAGTCGCTTCAGTGCCACCTTTCAAAGATGGCTGTGTTCTGCCGTGTCCGTGGGAAGACATTTTGGGATACCCGGAGCGTGTTAGAAATGGAGTGGAATACTCCTGGTTAAGTGTGAGGCGACTAAGGCTGTGCCTTTGTGTTCATTTTTAGATATTCGTGAGCTCCAACCTAAAGTTTGATTTGTTTGTGAGTGTCGACCGTTACAAATTGTAAGTACGGAAAATCGTAATTATTACGGCAGATCATTTACGACCGCGGATGATTCCATGTAAGAAATCTTACCGTGAATTTGTCTATAATTTTATGGATCCTGTCGACAACATTTCTTTATTTAATTGAACTGCGTTCTTTTTGGCAACGTCAGTTGTTTAATTAAACTGTGAACTTTGGTAAACAAAATTCTCTTGTACTGGTTATGCACGAAATTTCTAAACGTAAATGTAATTAAATAATATGGGAATTTTCAATCGCTAGTTATGCGTCTATGAGGTTGTGTTTTGTGTGAGTTGTTTAAATTTATTGTCTTATCATTCGTGCTTTACCTTCGTGATTATTATTATTATTATTATTATTATTTTTATTATTATTTAATTTGGATGTGTATTTTCCTTGCTAATTTTCTTGCTTGTTTGAATTTGCCTTCTCACTGTGTTGCTATTGCGTTTGCTGCCTGAAGATTTGTGTGGGACCGTTTTTTGCGCTGTTCTGGACGTTGCCTACGTTATAATACAAGGCCTGGAAATAGAGCCCGTAAAACGCTATGGAAGTGGTTACACTGAAGTTCAATGCCGGGCCGCTAGGATCGCTTTCTTGCCCCCCTGTCTACCAGATTCGCGCCTTTAAAAGTGTTCATTAACTGAGTTGGTTGTGAATGTATTATGTATTCGTCAGGTGTTAAGCATTCGCTGTTCCAGTCATAGTTTATTCACGAGAAATTAAAGGTAGTGGTATTTCATTTCACAAGTTTCCAGTGAGTGTTCAATGTTCGAAACATTATACAGAAAAAGTATTGCGCATGAGATACGAATCCAAGCTGATCGAAGTAGGCCTCTATTCATTAGTTTTGATCCAAGTTACATCATAAGAATCGGACGATCCCAAAATTTGTCGCTGGACTTTTTTGTAAACAATGCTACCGTGACCAGCGATCATTTGGGAGGCATCTTCAAACTCAGAAATCTTAAATTAGGAAACCCACGAGGAAAATAATTTGGCGAAAATTAATGTAGCAAGAGCTAAAAAAAAAAAAAAAAATGTATTTTCCCCCGAAATAGTCTTTGGTTTGAAAAGTATGGAGGTGGTTTGTCCCGAGAGCATTAAATGCAATTTAAAATAAGCCATTTGCTTTATGGAGAATTTTATGAAATTGTTCGATGCGCATGACGTCTGCAACACCTCACATGGTACATATTCCAGGAACGAGAACAAACGAGCATCTTTTAATCGGGCGAGTTGGTCGTACGGTTAGGGGCGCGCGGCTGTTAGCTTGCATCCGTGAGATAGTGGGTTCGAATCCCACTGTCGGCAGCCCTGAAGTTGTTTTTCCGTGGTTTCCCATTTTCACACGAGGAAAATGCTGGGGCTGTACTTTAATGAAGGCCACGGTCGCTTCCTTCCAACTCCTAGGCTTTTCTTATCCCATCGTCGCCATAATACCTATCTGTGTTGGTGCGACGTAAAGCCACTAGCAAAAAAACCACCTTTTAGTACTGAAGATGAACTCCTAAGTTGATTTCCTGTCATATATTAAGAAACTTCAAATGCATTCAGAGAAAGTAAAAAAGATTCATGTGAGAAATGTATCAGGCATAGATCTCGACTACCCAATCCACTATGGCCTGCGTAAAATAACTCATACGTATACATTTGCATTATGCATTGACGAGGAGCCTAAAGAGCTATGACATTGAGCTCTTCTTCAGCTACTTAAGACGCCAAGCGGAATAAAATGACATATGGTTCGTGTGGCAAAAGAACAGACTGTAAAGGCTGTTTAGAACATATATCTTCTCGAGCTACTCAAAGTCCAACATTGTTTCTTATTCGTTTTCAAGACCGAGGAGCCCTCAGATACCGAAAATCATCGTCTGTGGCACTTCTGCAGTGAACGACGGAATTTGTCACCTCCGCTACGCAGTACTTGCCACGAAAAGAGTTACTAAAAGTTGTACGTTTATTTTTTCGAAAGACATGTTCAACAGTGAAATTAAGTGCTGAAAGTGTAAAGGCGACAAACCACCTCTTTTTCTACTATGACAATTTCTGAGACCTCTGTTAGACAACATTGCTTTGAGCCACTCAAGTAGACGAGAGAAAGTTTTTAAACTAGATAAGAAGCCCCTCAAAAGGAAAGTTTTGAAACTTCAATGACATATCCAAGCCAATGCAACACCGCTCTATAAATAAAGTACTGTCAATACTCGCAAAACATTCAGTTCTTTTTATTTAGGATATAATTTACTTATTGACATATACGGCCATGCGAATACAAGGGGGCAAGAATGCGATCCTAGCGGCTGAATGGTGAACTAGGAAGCAACCCGTTTCCACGAGTGCATTTCAAGGCCTTGTATTATAGCGTAGGCAACGGTTCTGGACATCAATGAAATGACATCTCACGTACGCATCTGGCATTATCCAAAGCCCCCTCCATTCAAAATTGTTTAACTGTTTAACAACTTAAAAATGTAATTTCGTACTATCATCCAAAACTGCAATTACAATTATTCTTATTATGATTTTTAATAATATCGAGTCTGTAAAAAATTGAAATTTGCTGGTCGACATTCAATTTAATATGTGCCGTTCCGTTAACGTTTTCTTGTCACATACTACCCATTGATTGAGGTCTTTGCCTTTATTTATTATTATGTAATGTGTCATCTATCTTATCTGATGGACATGTTTTTAATTTTGGTGGCTTTGACGACTTTTACGGGATGATGGCTTGGCGTCGGTAACGACAAACTTCCTTTGTGTGCTTCCATGTTCTGTTAATAAGTGTGGAACGTTTACATTATTTTTCCCTTCTAATACTTGACTTAGTTGGGAAAGCTTTCTGCTATAATTTTATTATCATTTAATATTCTTCCATTTAATTGTGTAATATTTATTCGCGGTTGGAGCCACAGTCGGTTGTAGCATGTGTGTCCTTGTGTGGTTTTTGTAATTTATTAGTCTAGGAAATGTAGCAAATTTCAATTTTAAACAGTGTTAGTAGTTGCGGGCCTTATACTAATTATCAAGTATTTATGGATCATGTCTTTTTAAATTATATTGGTTGCAACCTATTTTTCTTTTTAATACTGTAGTTCTTCAATATTTCAATTAAACATTATTTACCAGATTATTTAAAGATATACGTTTTTAAGCCGTCCAAATATTTAATTCTTTAAAGAAGCCTTGGTTGATATCATCTTCATTTATGTATACTTATAATTCATTATGAAGTATTATTTCACAATTTAATTTTCTTATCGTTATTGTTTTTCAAAAATAATTTCATTGTACATATATAAAATGAAATTTAAAGGCTCATTTGTTAAGTAAAATTTTCTAATTTAACTTTAATCTCGCTTCTTATTTAGTAGGTAGTAATATTGACCTGGCAAACTTTCAAGCGTTAATTTTAAGATCCAGTCCTTTTGTCCTTCATGTTTTGGCCCTTCACGCGTTGTATTTTGTGTTACTGCCTTCATGGTGAGGGTAGTGTAGTGTAGTGGGTAGTGGGTAGTGTTTTGAGTTTTAGGTTTATTGTATCTTATTTCGCATATTCCGGGAGCAAAATGGCAATTAATTTTTGAAGGTTTCCTTTCTCGAGACCCGAACATCTAAGATCATCGATTAGGAGTATCAGGCGGGAGAACTGGGAGCCTTCTAAAACAGCTGTTCTCTGTTCGGATCACTTAGAGGAAGACTGTTTTGATAGAAATGGACAAACTGTACATCTTAGAAGTGATGTACAGCTAACTGTTTTCAGTTTTACTGAACATTAACTGCAATAATTAAACTGACGGTTTCGATGAAAATGAAGTCTGGAGGAATTCTAGACCTTATTTACATCAGTAATAGTTATGGGTTTCAGACACTGGAGTGGTGGGAGAAGGGAAAGTGTGGTGGGTGTTTGGGGCTATCCCATTATATTATTCGTGGTATTTGGGACTCTTTTAACTGGTGTTACATATTTCTGATGATGACTATCAATATCGCTTTGCTAGCTGAATTTAATTAAAGAGGTCTGTAATAGTAAATTAAGCTGCAGGTAATGTGATATATTGACAAGTTTTGAATATTTGCTGGTTTTATAAATGTGTACATTTGCTTCAATGATATTTTAATTTGATAATATGCGCGTTATTTCATGGACACAGGAAACAGAAATTCATTATCAAGCACCGATTACGATATGTCGAATCTAGGCCTGTATAGTGAGCTACGTTTATAGGTACATCCTTTTAAGAATGCATAATTTCGTGGCATACATGTATACAATTTACAGCAATGTTTCCAGAAACTGGTTTTCACTCGTATTGTGTTACCGATCGCTAATTGCATGTATTCAGCACCTAAGTTAATATTTGCCGGCCGTTATTATACACTCATGTTTATTGCTATCCCGGAGATTTACTGACCTCGGAATGACTTGTCAGTGATCCCAATGTCCTTATGCTTTGAGTGAACATGTCTCTATATTTTTAATTATTCCAATGCGCCATTAATTGCGACTTAAAATTGACTATATTATCATTGCTTCCCCATAAGGAGAGCTCTAGGTTGGGTACGCCAACATGGCGAACCGCGCGCTCAACTTGGCGTACTTTCTCCTGCAGCGGAGACCTGCCATCACCGATCCATGTATAGAGATCAGTGGCTCAAACACACACGAGTTTTAATTCTCTGCACACTTCATTCACAGATATGGCAATTTTTTTTTTAGAATTTAATTTTGATTACCTGAGATATGTATGAAATGGGGAAGGAAAAAACCTTTTTTGAAGGTTTTTTTTTTGTATGCGGCTCTGTGGTCTGCATGAAGCTATAGAGGAAATGAACGAGACACACTGCGAGATTCTGCCTGCATGTCGCGCTGGCATGACCGGATGTACGACTCAGCATACGCAGCGCATTTACTCTTACCATACAGTTCTATACAGTACTGTGAACTAAAATATTTATCACATAAAATGATTTGTCGCGGTGTAGGGGTTGAGGAAATCTTAAAACCAACGATTTAGTTAGCAGCCGTTTTACACGGTTTCGCGTTTTCTCACCACACAAGTATGCAGTGACTGTACCGGCCGCTTCCTCTATTCCTCGGTGTGCGTAAAGCAATGCATGTAGCCCGCGGAGAGGGCTGATTGCACGCCCGGCCGTGTTCATAATTAAGGTACAGCCCCAGCATTTGTCCGGTGTGAAACCACGGAAAGCTATCTTCAAAGACTGACGGCAGTGGGATTCGAACCTACTATCTCCCAGATGCAGGCTTCCATCTGCGCGCTCCTAAACGCACGTCGAATACAATTGTTATTATTTTTGAAGTAACACTATGTATTCTCATGACCGGCGATAATAGGATTCGAACCCACTATCTCCCGGATGTAAGTTAAAGGGATGACGATGGGATAAGAAAGGTTTAGGAGCGGGGAAGAACTGACCGTGGACTTAAATAAGGTACAGCCTTTGCGTTTTGCCTAGTGTGAAAATGGAAAAACACAGAAATTCATCATCACTGCTGCCGATAGTAGCCCTCGAACCGGCTATCTCCAGGATGCAAGGCCACAGGATGACGATAGGATAAGGAAGGGTGTGGAGCGGGAAGATTTTTTTTTTTTGCTAGTTGCTTTACGTCGCACCGACACAGATAGGTCTTATGGCGACGATGGGACAGGAAAGGGCTAGGAGTGGGAAGGAAGCGGCCGTGGCCTTAATTAAGGTACAGCCCCAGCATTTGCCTGGTGTGAAAATGGGAAACCACGGAAAACCATTTTCAGGGCTGCCGACAGTGGGGTTCGAACCTACTATCTCCCGAATACTGGATACTGGCCGCACTTAAGCGACTGCAGCTATCGAGCTCGGTGGAGCGGGAAGGAACTGACCGTAGTCTTAATTAAGGTACAGCAGTAGTAAGTCTATGTATGTTCTAAATCACGGGCGTCAGCATTTTCTGTGCTGAGTCAGCACCGGAGGTCATTCACTCCTAGTATTGTACCTATGCGCGTTCTTACCCGAGGTCATTGTCCCCCAAGTAGTAGGGCTATGCCGATTCGCGGTTTTTCCATAAGAGAGCGAGCCTAAACTCATCGACCTCATCTTGGAGGGGTCAACCCACTTTTACGGTCACGACGAGGATTTTTGCATGAGAGAGCAAGCCTAACTTCACAGCCGTCATCATAGAGGGGCCTAACCTCTGTTTTACGGGCAGATGCCATTCCCGACGTAGACAGTGGGCTGCTTGGAGGGGCCTAACCTCACTGTAACGGCCAGATGCCCTTCCCGAAGTGGACAGGCGCCACCTTGGATGGGCCTAACCTCAATTTTAACGGCTAGATGCTCTTCCCGACGCCATCTGGTTTAATAGGGCAATGACGATTCGCGGATTTTTCCGACGCCATCTTGAGTAATATGGCAATAGGGATTCGGACAAGGGAGCACAGTTAACCACATGGAGGGGCCTTACCACACTTTTACGGCTAGATGCCCTTCCCGAAGCCATATTGTGTAGTAGGGCAATGGGGATTCTCGCGACACCATATTGAGTAGTAGGAAATGGGGATTCGCATAAGTGAGCACACTTAACGACATGGAAGTGTTCAACCTCACTTTTACGGCTAGATGCCCTTCCCGACGCCCTATTATGTAGTAGGGCAATGGGGATTCGCGGCTTTGCCGAAGGCATCTTGAGAAGTAGGACAAGGGAGATGGGCCATAGAGAGCACACCTAACCATATGCAGGAGTCTAACTACACACGGCCCAGTTTTACGGCCAGATACCCTTCCCGACGCCATTTTGTAGGGCTTAACTACACAGGGCACAGTTTTACGGTCAGATGACTTTCCGGTCGCCGTTTTGATCCTCCCAGCAGAGGGAGCAAGGGGTAAGCTCAGGTGCACCTGTTTAGTCGAGTGGTCTGCTTATGGCGGTGGACTTAAATTAAAGTACAGTCTCAACATATTTGCCTGGTGGGAAAGTGCGAAACCACGTAAACCTATCTTTGATGGCGTGGTTTCAAGGGTGTGGCTCTATGACTAAATCGTCCGTTTTCAGATTCCCTCAACCCCTACAACACGACACATCATTTTTTACATTAAATGTGATAAATATTTTAATTCACAGTACTGTATAGAACTGTATGGTAAGAGTAAATGTGCTGCGTATGCTGAGTCGTACATCCGGTCATGCCAGCGCGACATGCAGGCAGAATCTCGCAGTGTGACTCGTTCATTTTTATGGCTTCATGAAGAGCACAGAGCCGCATACAAAAAATCATAAACTATGATTTAATCTCCCCCCCCCCCCCTTTCACATATAAGTACCTCAGATAATCAAAATAAATAATAAATTAAAATTGCTATATCTGTGAATGAAGTGTGCAGAGAACTAAAATTCGTGTGTGTGTTTGCGCGTAGTGATGAAATATACGAGTGTAAGTGCTAGCTCGCAGCATTTGCTTATCCCACAAATATTTTTTCTATGTAACTATCAATTCGGTATTTTACCTGTGTGTGTTTGGTTTTTCAATATAGAGTGCTCTGCGCGTATAACATCAAAGACGTGTACTATCGACAATGAGAAGTAGTGCGTTTGTTATCATGTATATTTGTTGTTATCTTACACATCACACAGTTTCAGTGTTCGATTCCATGAATGTAATTTTTACTGTAACTGTGTGTTTGTGTCATGAATCATGTGTAGACAACGCACGAAGTAAGGAGTCAGGTATTTTTATTCTATCATTAATCAGAGAGATCAAGGTTCGATTCCATTTGTTGCATGTATTTAAGATTGTTATTCTGAAGCTGAACAGTGACAACAGGGTTTGAATCCATGATTTCCTTTTTTAGTCTTTGACGGAGACTAAAACAGAGAGATCAGATTTCGAGTCTATAACTGTAATACAGATTTCTTCTGTTGCATGTGATAGAGATTTTCTTTTTTAATCTGACATTCAACAGAGGGATCAGTGTTCAAATGCATCACATTAATAGAGAGAGATTTTTATATTGGTTATATGTTTGGTATTTTAATTCAACCATTCATCAGAGAGATCAGGGTTCAATTCCATGTGCTGCATGTATTTGTGATTTCTTATTCTGACGATGAACAGAGAAAACAATGTTCGAATCCATGATATTTTTCTGTTACGGTGACTAAATGCGAGAGATCAAAGTTCGAATCTATATCTAAAATGCAGATTTTTCTGTTGCATGTAATACAGACTTTCTTTCTTAATCTGACTTTCAACAGAGAGATCAGTTTTGGAATCAATCACAGAAATAAGGAGAGATATATTTACAGTGGTTACGTGTTTGTGTCATAAAGTTAATGTTATATGGAGTTATGTGTATACAGCACATGAAATAAGAAGTAAGGTAGTTTTTCTTCTCGCATTAATCAGAGAGATCAGGGTTCGAAATCCATGTGATGCATGTATTAGAGATTCCTTATTCCAATGCCGAATAGAGAGAGAGAATTGTTCCAATCCATGATTTTATTCTGTTACAGTGACTGTTGTGTTTGCGTCACAAAGGTGATGTTATCTTCGCGAAATATATAGAGTGAGGGGTTGTTTTATTCCATGCAATCATCATCTGCCTGCGTGTCTATTTATATTGATTTTATCAGCAAGATACCGCGCCCTCCTCCTATCACACGTTTATAATTAAAGTTAAGATTCTTCTCTTCAGAACACGATAGGAATATATGCTGACTATTCAAATCGTTACAGTAAGATAACAACAGACTCGATATATGCTCTAAATAAAAAGTATGTTGCTCCTGTTGAACCTGTACAGATTAACAACATGTTTTATTTTTCTCAGAAGGGGAGGTCATACGTCGGATTGAGACGTAAAGCCTTAGCGACGGTGTAGTTGGGCTTCCTCCAAAAATAGTAGAACGGGAGGGAATCTAGCGCAGGAGGGCATCTGTCCGTAAAACTGTCAGATAACGGTAAAACTATGAGGAAAGGGAAGGATTGAGCTGACCTTCGTGACGTAACGCTGACGGATACAGATAGTTCCATGGTTTTCTATTTCCACATCAGACAAATAAGATGGCATTTGGAAGGGGCATCTTGCAAGATGTAGTCGGAAAGGGGCACCTCGTTATAAAACTATGTACTGTAAGGTTAGACCCCACCAAGATTGTGTCGGGGTAGGGTCATGTCGAGAAGGGCAGCTAGCCTTAAAACTAGAGTTCTCTGGGGTTAGACCCCTCTAAGATGGTGTTAGCAAGAGACATGTCGAGATGGGCAGCTAGCCTTAAAACTAGGGTCATTAGGCCCCTCTGAGGTGGTGACGAGAATGGGCATGTCTAGAAGGGTAGCTTGCCTTAAATCTACGGTCCTTAGACCCCTTCAATATGGTGTAGGGGAAAGGGGCATGTCGAAAAAGGCAGCTAGTCTTAAAACTAGAGCCTTGTGAGGTTACGCCCCTCCAAATTAGTGTCGTAAATGTATGTCCGCCAAGATGGGCGGCTAGTCTTTAGGCCCTCACTAAGATGGTGACGAGAAGGGCATCTTACCTTAAAACTCGGGTCCCTAAATTCCTCTAAGATGGTATCGGGAAGGGACATGTCGAGAAGGATAGGTATCCTTAAAACTAGGGTCCTTAGGCCTCTCTAAGATGGTGACGGGAGGGGTGGCTAAGTCCTATCAAGATGGCACCAGTGAGGTTTGCCACGTTTTCTTTCTCAAAATTCCGTGCCTGCACGTGGCTAAGTCCCTTCATGATGACAGCAGTGAGGTTAGGTATCTTACACGTTTTCCAAAATTTCGCGCCACATAAAAGCACGTGGCTAAGTCTCGTCAGGGTGACAGCAGTAATGATAGTGTCGTTCTCTCTTTCAGAATTCCGCGGCACATACTTGTTAAAATCATGTGATGTGTGGTTATGTCCCGTCAAGGAGCGCGCGCATCTACATTCAAAAGATTTACGAGATGAGCTTATATTTTCTTTTACCAGAGTGCGCAAAAATCGCCTGTCAATGCGCCCGCATCACCCTTTCCACTGCACACAGACCTGCGCATCCCCCCAATCGCTCAGCGATGGTATAAATTACAGATGCTAGTCGCATTTTCACTCAGTTGCCTCGGGAGCCTCTCCGTGCCGCCCCGGTATCTTAGCCGGGACAATATTTCAGGAAGAGGACTCATCGCCGAGGCGGTGGACCTCTAGGAAGAGAGTGAGAGCACATCTCTCACACACCCATCCCCAATTTTGGTAAGGGGAAATGTGAAAAGCGGACTACCACTTCCCGAATTCCACAAAGCAAAAGATTCTCTGAGGTTAGCTATGCGCACTTATTCAAAATCCGCGCAAAACAAGTGCACGTGGTTAGGACCTGTCAAGACGGCTGCAGTGAGGTTAGGATCGCTTACTTATTCAAATTGCTCGCCAAAACAATTGCAAGATATTAGGACATATCAAGATGGCAACAGTGAGGTTTGGCACACGACCGTGCTCAAAGTGAGATTAGGGACCGTCAAGGTGACAGCTTTCATCTTGACAGCTGTCAAGAGCACGTGGCCAAATTCGTAAACGGTAGCAGGTGACCGTGATGTCACGGTCACATGGACATAGGGTCAATGTCTTTGGCCGTGGTCAATGACATCGGATACTGACACAGCACAAAAATGCTGGCGAGGTGTTTTAGAACCCGCCCAGCCACTCTACTACCTGTCATTAGAACCCACCATGGGTTTGCGTTCCGAGGTATACCACGTGTCTGAGTTTTCCTCTCATTACTGCCCACTATTAACAGTCTAGCCTAAGCAAGCATCGAGTGGAGACGTGCTGCGTCGAGTGTGCCGGTAGAGCGGGAGTGGTGGGTGAGCGGTGAGTGCAAGACGGAAGACTAGAGTGAAGAGGAAGATGATTGGTATGAAAAAATAGTGGGTAGCTTTCGGAAGATGGCAGTGGAGAAAGGAGAAGGTAACAGCTGAAAGAGAAGGAGGTAAAAAGGAAACGGGATTTAAAGGTGAGATAATATTGGTGGCGGGCGGTGATTATGTTACTGCTAGTTTTAGGGGGCGTGGCAGTAAATCCGGCCCGACTTCCAGTGGCAACATGAGCTGGGAGAAGTTGGAAGTCATAAGGAGGGTGGTAAAGGACGCTGTGGAAATAGTTTACCTATTTGAGCAGATTAAATATATGATTCAGGAACAAGTTAAAGTGTTCGAAAATATGGGACAATGGATCCAGGGAAAAACAGACGAAACAATGACCAAAGTGGAAAACAACAAGAGAGAAATTGTGTTACTCAGAGAGAAAATAAGGAATATGGAAGAACAGATGGTGATGCTGAAGATAGAAGTAGGAGACAGGAGCGCAGGAAGAAATGCTTGTTTATATATGGAGTGTCGGAAAATAAGGGAGAGGACAAAGTGTTGACTATTTACAAAGTTGTGGAAGTCATCCAAACAGAATGAAAGTTAACTTCAGTGAGGTTGATATAGATGATGTGGAAAGGATAGGTAAAGCACGTGGTAACAGGCCAATAAATATGAAGTTGTTATCCACTTTGATGGCGGAAATAGTGATAAGAAACGCGGGTAATTTACAGAGTAGAACAGTTTGGATTAAGAGAGACATGCGAAGAGAAAGGTATACGAATCTAAAACTCCTTAAGAAATATTTAGTGACGGCCGGACTTCAAGAATTGGGAGCTCACAATCGGGGTCGGCAATTAGGGGTAACCAGTTTCTAATGGATCAAATTTTGGAAAGTGACGAAATTACAGGATTTAAAAGAGAACTTTAAGCAAGAAGAAGTGATGGGGAAGAGAGCGGAAGAAAGGCAAGTTATACAAAGCAATGTCGGAGAAGACGGACATGGTGATAATGATAGAACCAAGGGAAACCGGAACTTGAGTGAGGAAAGACAGAGAGGTGAACATAGTGAAGGAATGGTCGTTCGGAGTGGAAAGGAAAGGTGAGTGGAGAACAGAGAGAGAATAGAACTGTTTACGAACAAAGGGAGGAGCAGGAGTCTAAAGGATCTCTGGGGAAAGAAAAAAGATTTGAGGGCACAGTAACGTGAAGTAAAAATTCAAGTAATGTAGTAAGTATATAAGTAAGGGAATAGCGTATGAAGACATGGTGGTAATATCAGGAAAGATAGTTCGGTTGGTTAAAAACGTGGATGTTATAATGGCTGTGAGGATTTGAAGTGCTGAGTGAATTGGATTTGAAATGTACAGTGAGTTTAGGTGCTAAGTGTCATTTTGCTAGGTGTGATTATAGTTAAGTAGATATGAATTATAGGTGAAAGTAAGAGTGATTTTATTAAGCTGGAAGGAGAGTGGAGTAAGGTTGGCAAATATCTGAATGGTAAGAGGGGTTATTTGAATCGGTGGGGCTGTTATATGGAGTGATTTTAACTAAAGAAAGATAGTCTTGTTTGTTAAGAGTGAGGAAGTTTTAGAGGCAGTGAGATTAGAGTTACGTTTATTTGTGCTGTAAGAAAGTAAGTAGTTTGATAATGATGACAGTGAGTAATGAGAGGTTGCATGAAAGCAGAAAAATGGTCAAAGAGGTGACATGGGTAAAATATCGGACATAGACTCAGCAGTTCACGCAATGTGATGACTAGCACAAGAAGTTGTAGTAGGTCTTGAGTGAATATGCAGGTATGGAATGTGCATTGATTTGCTGTGTCATTCAGGAGAAGAAAAGAAGGACATTGCTCTTTAGGTGCCAGAGTGCCAGATTGCCGTCAATTTTATTTTACTTTAGTACCTACAATGTGAAGAAAACCACGGTATAGGACGGGCCCCTATGATTAGTACTCACTACGTTAGGAACACCACGGATTTGGGGTTTACCTGTGTGTAGTACCCACTATGTGAGGAGTACCACGGTATTGTGTGGGTCCTGTTGATTAGTACCACTATGAGAGGAACATCATTGGTTCGCGTACCAAGGAACAATACGTGTCTGGGTTTTGCCTGTGATTTTTATCCACTGTGAGGAACACCACGGTCCCTGAGATTTGTACAACTATATGATAAACACCATGGGTTTGGGTTCCGAGGAACACCGCGGGATAGTACGGGTCCCTGTAATTACAGTAGTTCCACTATGTGAGGAACGCCGTGGGTTGCATTCCGAGGAACAGCTCGCGTCTGGGTTTTACCTGTCTTTAGTACCCCTATGTGAGGAAAACCACGGGATAGTACGGGTCACTGCGATTAGTACCCTTATGCGAAGAACCCCACGGTATTGTACGGGTCCCTGTGATTAGTACCACTATTCGAGTAACAGCATGTGCCCGAGTTAGTAGTATAATTGGATGGTTCGGCCGCCTCCTCCTCCTCCCGCGGTCAATTTGAATTTTGGCGGAAATTTTGAATTTTGGCAGGAGATTTGAATTTTGGCGCGAGATTTGAATTTGTAAACAAAGCCACGTGCTTTTTGACAGCTGTCATCGACAACAACGCATCGCTAACCTCACTGCTGCCATCTTGAAGGGCCTAAACCTCAGTGGTACCAACTTAACCTAACTAACGCGAGGTAAACAAAGCCACGTGTTTCTTGACAGCCACGTGCTTTTTGACAGACAACAACGCATCGCTAACCTCAGTACTGCCATCTTGACGGGCCTAAACCTCAGTAGTGCCAACTTAACCTAACTAGCGCGAGGTAAACAAAGCCACGTGTTTTTTGACAGCCACGTGCTATTTGACAGACAACAACGCATCGCTAACCTCAGTACTGCCATCTTGACGGGCCAAAACCTCAGTAGTACCAACTTAACCTAACTAGCGCGAGATAAACAAATCCACGTGTTTTTTGACAGCCACGTGCTTTTTTGACAGCTGTCATCCGCCATCTTTAATCCAGAGAGCACCGTGCTGCCCTCTTTATCGTAGTAGATGTAAATTCGTTACCTGTCATCCGCAGTGCTGCCATCTTAACGGGCCTAAACCTTAGTGCTACCAACTTAACCTCACTAGCGCGAGATAAACAAATCCACGTGCTTTTCTGACAGCTGTCATCCGCCATCTTCAATCTATAGATCACCGTGCTGCCCTCTTTAGCTACTTACCTTTGAAATGTGGTGGCTGATAATTTGAAAAATGCTTTTTGACAGCAGCCATCTTTGAGCACCGTGCTGCCCTCTTTAGCTAGATACCTGTGGTGGCAGACAATTCTACGTTACAGCAGCCATCTTTGAGCACAGTGCTGCCCTCTTTGTGGTGGCGGGAAATTCCACGTGCTCTTGTTTGGAAACAAATTCACGTGCTATTTTCTGACAGCTGTCATACGCCATCTTGCATCACAAACCTCAGTGCTACACTCTTTAGCTAGATACCTTTGAAATATGGTGGCGGCAAATTCTACATGCACTTGTTTGGAAACAAACCTATGCGCTTTTTTGACAGCTATCATCCGCCATCTTTAATCCAGAGAGCACCGTGCTGCCCTCTTTAGCTACTTACCTTTGAAATGTGGTGGCGGCAAATTCTACGTGCTCTTGTTTGGAAACAAACCCATGTGCTTTTCTAACAGCTGTCATCCACCATCTTTAATCCAGAGAGAACAGTGCTGCACTCTTTAGTTGAAATGTGGTGGCGGCAAATTCCACGTGCTCTTGTTTGGAAACAAACCCATGTGCTTTTCTGACAGCTGTCATCCACCATCTTTAATCCAGAGAGAACAGTGCTGCACTCTTTAGTTGAAATGTGGTGGTGGCAAATTCCACGTGCTCTTGTTTGGAAACAAACCCATGTGCTTTTCTGACAGCTGTCATCCACCATCTTTAATCCAGAGAGAACAGTGCCGTACTCTTTAGTTGAAATGTGGTGGCGGCAAATTCCACGTGCTCTTGTTTGGAAACAAATTCTACGAGCTCTTCAGCTGTCATCCACCATCTTAAATCAAGAGAGCACCGTGCTACCCTCTTTGTGGTGGCGGATAATTTGAAAAATTCTTTTCGACAGGCAGCCATCTTAAATGCAGAGAGAACAGTGCTGCCCTCTTTAGCTACATACCTTTGAGGCGGTTAATTTGAAAAATTCTTTTCGACAAGCAGCCATCTTTAATCCAGAGAGAACAGTGCTGCCCTCTTTAGCTACTTACCTTTGAGGTGGTTAATTTGAAAAATTCTATTTAACAAGCTGCCATCTTTAATGAAAAGAGCATCGTGGTGCTATCTTAGGGTAAATTTTACGTCACAGCTGCCATCCACCATCTTGCATTGCTAACCATAGTGCTGCCCTCTTTAGCTACTTACCTTTGAAAAAATATCTATTTGACAAGCTGTCACCCGCCATCTTGCATCGCAAACCTCAGTGCTGCACTCTTTATTTGAAATGTGGTGGCGGATAATTTGAAAAAATCTTTTTGACAAGCAGCCATCTTTAATCAACAGAGCACCGTGCTGTCATCTTTAGCTACCGCCGTCTTACATCGCTTACCTCGCTGCTGCACCCTTTAGTTGAAATGTGGCGGCGGTAAATTCGAACAAGTTTAATCACGCATCGGGAAAGCTAGAGTAAGCACGTGCTGCAGTGATGACGTCATCATGCATGTTTAGACTTGTCCGTTTTCTTAAGAGTAAGTTGGTGTAAGGGAATGCAATAAGTATGCATCATAAAAACAAGAGTTTGCATGTGCTGCAGTGATGACGTTATTGTGCATGTTTAAACCCGTTCGTTGACTAAAAGCTTTAGTCTTCGAGAAACAGTGATAGAGAGTGGAGTGCAATTATGACGAAAACATTAATAGTTGATGTGCAAGGCTTTAAAGTAAACGGAAACAAATTTGTGTTTAAAGAGGTGGCTGTGTTAGATTGAAGTGTGTTGTGGGCACCAAAACTTGTTAGTTTAGTATTTAATCCACCGTTCCCTTACTGTTTGCAAACAGATGAAGATAAAAAGCAGACTCAGTGGATTGAAAACAATTTAGGTTTGAAGTGGGAAGAAAAAGGAATACCTTATCGTTTTCTACCTTTAATGATGAATGCACATTTGTCAAGAGCAGATCATGTTCTTTTAAAGGGTTGTGAAAAGAAAGAATGGTTGCGTGATTTTCTACCATCATCGTGTGAAGTTATCGACATGCATGAATTGGGGTGCCCATCATTTAAAACTCTTCCGAAAGAGCATAGTAGAGAAACAAGTAAACAGTCTTTACAACATGTATGCATGCTCTTTGATTGGTTGTGTTGCAGTGCATGCCGGGAAGTGAACAACATATGTAAACTGCAATGTCGAAATAACCTTAGTGTAAAAGAAACATTTGTAGAGTAAAGACATCATGTCATTTCTAACAGATACTAAGTGTAACGCAGTTGAAAAGGCGATCGTAAAGTTTTATGCATGCAAAAAGAAACTAAACACTTTTACTGAAGAAGAGTTAAATGCATTACCAAAGGCATTTTTGGTTAATGTAGCTGCGAATGCTGTAAAGAAGATTTGGGACTAAAGATCCTGTTTTGTCAGAGCTTCAAACGTGTAGTTTACATCATGAACACGTGAGTTTAGGTAGAAGACCTTCTGTGAGACAGTGCCGTACATGTCAACTAATTAAACTGTATCACGGACCTAAAACTAACGAGTTGTTTCGCTTATAAACAATTATCATGGCTGTGGAGAGAGTAAACAAGGAAAAGGTGAAGAAACGTGCTGGGAGAAGGATGAGGAAGCATGTTGGGCGTGGACTCATCAATAGAGTGATTGATCTCCTTTTCTTCGTGCTTCATCTCTCCTGCAGCCCTAGAACACGTTCGCCTGACACGTAGTTACATGCTACCAGCATAGAGTGTGTCGTATAGCTGTTAAAATCTGCTTCGTAAAGTTATGCTGTGTGTGTGTTATTACCTAGTGCTTTAGCTGCTCAGAAGAATATAGCAGCACTTGTCGTTGTTGGTGTAATAAAACGAAAACTGAGTGACAAAGACCGTAAAATAAACAAAGGATAAAAATGTATATATATATATTCTAAAATAAATATGAATTGTGAAAACATATTACAGGTGTTGTTTAATCCTACAGCATGTCCTAGTGACTTAGAAGAAAGGAAACGTAGAGGATTAAAAGAAAACACACATAAGATTTAAAGTACATCCTCTTTATTAATCCATGAATTAAAGCTGTTATCAAAACCAAGCCATTTAACATACAGTTTATTGCCACGACGTCGAATAACACGTTCAACTAAATAGTGATCAGGATATTTTGTTTTCTGCAGTTCTTCGATGTAGAATCCTCCTTCAATAGGCTGTCCTCTGAGATCGCGAAGTAAATACGTAACTGGATTAGTAAGCTTAACACTTCTGATTTGAAAAATTTCAGTGCTCCAGTTAGGTGTGTATCCTTTTGCAAAGATAGACTTGTGTTTGCTGATGCGAACAAAATCACCTTCTTTAAAGAGATGGCGACGTGGATCAGCTGTTTTAATTACAAGATGAATAGCATTTATACGAGGTGTATTCTTTGTAACAAGACGTGGCTTTGTTCCGATAGTGCGATGAGGTGTATCGTTGTAGGTAGATAAAAGTCTAGGTAGCAGATCAATCCAACGATATGAACCTTGCGCTGTAAATTCTCGCCACATCATTGTTTTGAGTGTACGATTAAAGCGTTCTACAACACTTGCCTTGAGATTGCTGAACGTAGAGTAGTGTTGAATGCCAAGTAACTTGAGGTAAGAAGAAAAATCCTTGTTGTAAAACTCTTTACCTTGATCAGTTTGAAGAAGCCTTGGGCAGCGTTTCGATTTTTCAACAATATGTTGAAATGCTTCTTTAACTTGAGCTGCTGTTTTAGAACGCACGGGTTGTGCAAAAGCAAACTTCGAGTACACATCGATAACAGTAAGTAGATACTTATACCCCTTATTACTAGAGGCATATCGAATCATTTCTACTAAGTCTGCTTGCCAGAGATCATCTTTTCCTCGTGTAATAACGCGTCTGCGACAGTAGGTGCGACGTGCTGGTTTATGTAACTCATGTGCGATGTTTACCTTTACAGGTGAGATCTTCTCTTGACGAGCCATTACAAAATAAAACCGGCATAACGTAATTCTCTTTCTATTTCTAGAATTTCTGATCCGTGACCAGTGTGACCAGCCTCTTGCGATGCTCTTAAAAGTTGTAATCGTTCAACGAGTAAGTTTGGGTCATTCCAGTATCTTACATCCACATACGGCCACAAAGGCTTGTAGATAACTTCAAGACTACGTGCAGTTGGAAACAGCTTAGAAATAAACTCACGATACTTGTAACTCTTATTCGCATTTACAGCTTCTGTTCTCTTGTAATTACGTCGTGTTGCATCAGTAGCAAAAAGTATTGCTTTATATTTTTTAAGATCATCTTGTAAAATTATATCCTTGTCAGGTATTCGTGAGAAAAGAAGTTCTAAGAGTCCTTTCGTAGGTTTATAGGTAACACCTTTTACAATGAGTTTGTTGTTATTAACCCCTCAGCGCCGACCTCTATACGTGGTATAGACCCTCTTTTCTTCCGTAGCCCCCGACCTCTATACGTGGTATAGACCCATACATGGTTTCATATTTACGGCTATAGCGCGAAGAGTTTTGGAGTTACTGATATGCAAATTGTTTTGTTTCCAAGGAGACATTTTCGTGTTTATCAGTGTTGTAAATAAGAATTGAAAAATCGTTATAATGTAGTTGTTTTTGCAAGGATAATTATTTGTCAAGTAAGTCTGAGCACTAGTAATCTCTTGCTTTTTTTAAAGTCTGTTTGCTTCATTCTTTCCCACAGAATAAAGTAAAGAAAAGATGATCTGATAAGTTTGTCTTTTCGTGTGATGCTCTTTGCTCTATTTGTACATTGGGAGTGCGATTTATTTATTATATTTGTCTTTATTTCTCAGCTTGTAATATTTTCGTAACTTTCCACGAGCGCTCTGTGTAGGCATGAGTTAGTGCTGCTTTCTGTCATACGATACGAGAACCAGTTGTTCATGGTATATATCTCGCTTGAAAGAGGATGTCTCGACCTTTTATCTGAAATATGTATCGAGTTGGTTTGTTTCGTCATAAATGTTATTCCCCTCATTCAGATGAGAGTGACGATGAGGAGGAAACAGTACTTGGAAATTTCGTGTAAGAGACTATAGATAATTATACAGGTCAAAGAGAAGTTTTCAACGGTGAATTCTGATTGCTAAATTCTCTAATAATACTCACACAGGTCACAGAGACAAATATTGAGCAATTACCTTATCGGGTTCAGCTGGCGAAAGGTTTGTTTACAAAATACGCTCGCTCGGGAGGGGTACGAAATATTCAAGGCCGGCGCGCATCAGATAATACAGTTCCAAGGTTGCAGGAAAGATATTTTATCAGAAAATTGCACCCAAGAGTTGGAAATCCAAACCTCACAGACATTGTATCCTGTGTTCAAAACACGGCGAGAAGAAGACGTCAGTGTACTCCTGCCGGGAGTGTGACTTGAGTACCTGTCTCAAAGAGTGCTTCGAACTCTATCACACGGAACTAAATTAGTAAGGAAATGTGAAACAATTATGTAATTATCTGCATGTACATAGTTCTGTCATCAGGAATTCCAAATTTCGTGAAAATCGGGCTACTCTTATACTTGCAGTAACGCTTTAAGTCAATCGATGTATTTCAGTCGCGCGCAGTTGAAATCTCATCCGGCCGCGGGGTAGGAAGCTATTTAAATGGCTTCGACGCTGAGGGGTTAATCTTAACATTTGAATTTCCTATCCGGAAACAGTCATCTTCGTAGCGAATACCGTAGGTAGTATCAGTTTGTCCTGTAAAAAGTTTTTCTATATAAGGTGCAAAGAGAGATCCATAGGTATCTTACTCTGGTGTAATCATAACCTCAGACAAAGATGGTAGATTTTGCGTCGATGTAGTAGGTGTTTCAGCAATAACATCTGTAGTTAAAAACTCAACACGCTTAGATGGTGATGTATCAATAAGTTCTTCTTCTTCTCCTTCTCCTTCTTCCTTATCTTCCTCTTCCTCTTCTTGATCTACATCCTGCTTCTTCTCTTCCTTATCTTGTTCATGCTTTTCTTCTTCATGCTTCTCTTTATGATATGATGTTTGCATAGAAGCAAAACTTGAAGTAGACTGCGGTAATGAAGTAGAATTAAAAATTTCTTTGAGTGGTGTACTTAGTTGTGTTTTTAAAAATAAATCCGTGTCTGCTTGAACACATTTAAGCTCCTTAAATTTCCGTCGAATATTGTTTCGAGCTTGGATGATATGTTTTGTGATCTCCTTGCTAGATGTTAACATGATGATTGTTTTTAATCAAGTAGTTACTGTAATTCTGTGTTAATGCATATAAAATGATCGAAACCCATGCGATATCGTCCATGCTGTACATCACTTTCTTTATCAATAACTAAAAAGCTGTAACGGTGTAATGACCAACATTTAGCACACATACGTTTAAAGTCATCGAATGTCATATCAGTGTTAACATGATCGTTATACACATGTCGCATGTTGCGCTCATGTTGCCGAAAAAGCACAATAACATTTGAGTTGTCGCGTATCAACTGCTTAGGCACACGAGAATAGGTTTGGCACAAATAGATGCAATCAACATATTTATGCCGACCCATACTAAAGAATGCACGAATAACGTATTGCTGTTCTGTTGCGACATCATCAAATATCATAAGAGAATTAGGAAGCACATCGTCTGGTGATGGTGCTTGCTCATGCGAATTAAATTTAAAATATCTTATTCCATCTTTAACTAGATCGTGCATTACAGTTTGTAGAATAGTATATAGCGGCTGATAGAGTGACTTTGCGAAAACGTAAATATTCCCGAAGCGTACACCATTTACAGAAGTAATAAGTGTGAGTAAAAGATTTGTTTTCCCGCATCCCGACGGGCCTGATATAATACATCGAACAGTAAAAGGAAACAACGTTCCATGACGTTTTCCTGTAGTTGTACTAGAACTAGGTAAGAGATGTGGTACAATGTCGGTAACAGCGTGTCTTGCTGCTTTATAATCTTCATGATAACTGAATCATAAAGTACGTAATAGTAATATATATTAAACGAAAAAAGAGGTAATGGTTAGTTTATGATTTGCTCTTGACTAGTAAAGTCGTGTCCAGCATGGTGAAACAACGATATCCAAACGACATGAAGAAGAAGAAGAAAGTAAAAACTGTTGGATGGAAAGATGTTATAATGGCTGCGCAAAAAGCTATTCGAGGGGAATACAATCCTCGTGTAGCTATTACTAAAGCGTTACGCGCAGCAAGAGCGAGAATTTCTCCAAAGTGCAGAGCAATATTTAGTAAACGTGCACGAATTATTCCTGTACCAAAACGAGGAGGATTTCTTCCTGCGCTGTTTGCTGGCTTAGCAGCTTTAGGGTCATTGCTAGGTGGTGCTAGTGCTGTAGCGAGAACTGTCAAAGCTGTAGAAGAAGCGAAACAACAGTTGAAAGAGAGTGAACGTCATAACAAGACGATGGAGGCAATTGCGTTACGAGGCAAAGGTGTGAACATGAAGCTAGCGCCATACAAGAAAGGGCTTGGTATCAACATTTCACCAAAAAACGTCTACTGAATGCACTGCCATATCGAGCTCTAACGCATGATGAAGTTTTTACGTTTGCTAAACAACTAGGAATTCATTATTTTCGAGGAGTGTATATGCGCGATCAACTACCAGCGCGCCCACGTGAACGTGAAAGTGCCGTAATTAACTTAGACGACAGTCGTGGACCTGGAACTCATTACGTTGCTTATGTAAAACGTAAATCTAAAGTATGGTATTTTGATAGCTATGGAGACTTACCTCCTCCTTTTGAGCTCATACGTTATTTCGGAAGCAGTGCAGACATTGTTTACAATAAAAACCGTGTGCAAAACTTTAATACACGCATGTGCGGACGATTATGTCTTATGTTCTTATATCAAACCCAGACAGTAGAGAAAGTTCATTAGTGTCTACGTGATGACGAACAGTGAAAGAACGTTTGGTGTACGTGGAGAAGGACCTGAAACAACCGTCTATTTTAACCCACCAATCGAACTTGGTTATCAGCCGCATAGTCTTGGACTAGTATCGTTTGAAAGCTACAATAAAATCTATAATGTGCGTGATGGTGTAAACAAGTTCTATTACGATGAGTATGTGCTAACACTACCTTCAGGTAGTTATACAGTAGACGATATTCATGACTATATTGAAAGTACGTTAATTGATCAGTTTGGGGAAGATAGTTTTAGTAATCATAATTACAAGGTCTCTATCACTATAAGCAACATTACACATAAATGTGTTATTGAATCATCATTTAAGATTGACTTCAAATCACAACCTGATTCGATTGGCCCACTGCTTGGATTTTCATCGAGGGAGCTCCTACCGAACGTACGTTACGAGTCTGATCAACCTATAAAACTCTTCGATGATTATAATGTGAACATTACTTGTAATATTATTACAGACTTGAATAGTAATCTACAACCTTCACACGTCCTGCACGACTTTATTGTTACAGAGGAACGTGGATATACTATTTGTGAGAAACCAGCAGTAGTTCTTTATCATCCTGTGTCTGTAAAACACATTAGCAACATTACTCTTAGACTTGTAAATAAACATAATCAGCTTATTCATTTAGATCAGCACGCGTACGTAGCTTTTAAACTACATCGTAAACCAGTATGAAAACCATCTATAAAACACGGTGTACATTTCGAAGACATACTACATGTGTGCAGAGACTCATCGAGTTAACAGATACCCATAAGCAGATACTCCAAGATTTAGGATATACACTACTACAACAGAATGGAAGAAATGCTAGACATTACGAATACAGTAGAAAGTCGTGAAGCTGTAGTACGAAGTGAGCTTCATTCCTATCAACCTTTTACGTTTGGATTAAATAACAATGATGAAATTCATTTTATTATTAATCAACAAGATGTTTACACCTTACCACACGAAAGCTACCTCTATATTGAAGGACGACTAGAAAAGTCTGATGGAAGTGGACTTCCTCTACACTTCACAACTAAACAACCATGCTCTAGCTTTTCTCTTTTCTGAAGCGCGATATGAAGTAAATAATGTTGAAATAGATCGAACGAAGAATGTTGGTATTACAAGTGCAATGAAACTCTACCCTTCTTTCTGTGATGAAGAAAGTAATCTTTTGCGGATGGCTGGATGGTGTCCAAAAGCTACTAACAACTGGATGATTAATGAGGATGGAACTTTTACGGGTATGTTATCACTGAAACATATTTTTGGATTCGCAGAAGACTTTACACGTATTTTAATCAACGCAAAACAAGAGCTTATTCTAATCCGTGATCGAAGTGATTACAATTCTCTTAAAGCAGTAGAAACACCAGTAGAATCGAAAATAACACTGCATCGTATACTGTGGAGGATTCCACATGTAACTTTATCTGATCGTGAAAAACTTCGATTGCTCAACATTGTAGAAAATGATACACCAATTCCTATACGTTTTAGAAGTTGGGAGCTGCATGAATATCCTGTGTTACCACCTACAAACAAGCATAGCTGGGCTGTTAAAACAACACGTTTTACTGAGAAACCCTTGTAAATTATTTTTGGATTTCAAACTAATCGTAAATTCAATCACGAAAATGATAGCTCACTGTTGATCACTGTAAATTAAGACACGTTAGGCTATATCTCAACGGAATTACGTATCCCTACGAAAGCATAGACATTAACTTTGAGAAAAATAAGTTTGGGATGCTCTATGACATGTTTTGTAAATTTCAATCATCGTATTATCAGAAAGAAGATCGTCCGCTATTTACACCGCAAGAGTTTAAAAATAAAGCACCGATTGTAGTTATAGACTGCTCTTATCAGGAACAATCTATAAAAGAATCTCCCGTTGATATTCGTTTAGAATTTGAAACATCTGAAAACATTCCTGCTAACACAGCAGCCTATTGTCTTATTATTCATATGAGGGATGTTACTTACCATCCGCTAACGAATATTGTTACGAGACTATAAATAAGAATAGATCTTTATCATTTTCATTAGTGTGTGCTTCGACATCCTACGCTATGGAACAAAACTGTAAATGTTCATGCTGTTTGCATGCTCATACGCAAGATCTTATTTATCTTACACGAGTGAGTGAGGCTTTAAGATGTTCTATAAACATAGATCGTCGATGCCGAAACATCTTACTCAATACTTACCACCAGGACGCTGCCTCTTACGTACATAATTTTTGGGACATCCTTCCTCTACACAGTAAGATGTCGATCGAAATAGCTTTATGCGGAACTTGTGAACGACATTACAAGCATCGAGGAGAAAATAGTGATGATGATTGGGATGGACCAAATCCGAGGATTGAACACTGTACACAGTGTATGAATGAACTTTCTCTAGTACCTCATGATGATGATGATTCCGAAGAGGAATAACAACAAGGTAAGAAGTATATGATCTTCTCTGTAAAGCATAACATACTTAGTATAATATATTTCTAAATGTTTTGTTTAATTTGAATGTTGCAGAAGGTATTTCAGAAGCATACGTTGTTAAGAAGCACACCAAACTTGTCAGCAGCAAAAACGAACAATGTTGTAGTCCATTTGTTAATGAATATTTGATCGCACTCAAAAATGTTGTACTTATTGCATTGCTTTTCACCGACTTACTCTTAAGAAAAACGATCAGGTCTAAACATGCATAATGACGTCATCACTGCAGCACGTGCTTAATCTACCTCCCCCGATGTATGATTAAACTTGTTCGAATTTACCGCCACCACATTTCAACTAAAGAGTGCAACAGCGAGGTAAGCGATGTAAGATGGCGGTAGCTAATGATGGCAGCACGTTGCTCTGTTGATTAAAGATGGCTGCTTGTCAAAAATATTTTTTCAAATTATCCGCCACCACATTTCAACTAAAGAGTGCAGCACTGAGGTTTGCGATGCAAGATGGCGGGTGACAGCTTGTCAAATAGATTTTTTTTCAAAGGTAAGTAGCTAAAGAGGGCAGCACTAAGGTTAACAATGCAAGATGGTGGATGACAGCTGTGACGTAAAATTTACCCGCAAGATAGCTCCACGATGCTCTTTTCATTAAAGATGGCAGCTTGTTAAATATAATTTTTCAAATTAACCGCCTCAAAGGTAAGTAGCTAAAGAGGGCAGCACTGTTCTCTCTGGATTAACCTTTACCACTCGTCTGTCGGGTGAGGCCCGACATTACGATATTCCCGTTCCGGTCGCATGTCGGGGGAGACCCGACATGGCGTTTTATCGCCCACCGCTCGTCTGCCGTCTCTTAGCCGACAAAATACACGATGATATACTATACTGCCATCTTTTGTTTCCACGTAGAACTTTGTAGAATCCAGATACTATTCGACAGTCAGTCAAAAATCCATTATTTAGATGGCAGTGTAGCCGTCAGCTGTCAAATCACGCACATGAAAGCTCGAGCAATAGTAAACAAACATGGCCGCCATGTGCTCTTCTAGTCATATATATGTTGTATATGTCAGGCAACACACAGAACCTCAGTATTTTCGCACCTCTGCTCCTAAGGAATATATCTAATAGCATTTCACGATGCCTAAAAGTGAACTGACGATGGTCGGTTTGTGTACCGTAACCCAACATGTACCTGATGCTGACGGCTGGCACAAGTATAGATCAACAGATTCAGATTTCAAGAAATTGCCGTTTACAGTGGTTTCAGCCTACAAACTACCGCGAGGTATGAAAACAGAGACTGAATAGAGTTTTTCAATTGATTTTTAGCGATAATTTGTACACTAAATTATTCACGAAACCAATCGGTGCGATAACGGTAACAATAATAATAATAAAAATGTAAAATAATTCCTCTTAAATTCCACATATTGCTTTTATTTGCTCCAGTATAGCTTGCTGTACACGTGTATAGCCTAACTACATCATTTAAAATCAAGTGCTATCTCCAAAATCGTGAAAGATTAATACAGGTCATATAAGATAAAAATGTACATTTAAAATACGAGTAGTAGAGGCAACACAGAGAACTTTAATTCGAGGGGTAAGGGTTAAAGATGGCTGCTTGTCGAAAAGAATTTTTCAAATTAACCGCCTCAAAGGTAAGTAGCTAAAGAGGGCAGCACTGTTCTCTCTGGATTAAAGATGGCTGCTTGTCGAAAATAATTTTTCAAATTATCCGCCACCACAAAGTGGGCAGCACGGTGCTCTCTTGATTAAAGATGGTGGATGACAGCTGAAGAGCGCGTAGAGTTTGTTTCCTAACAAGAGCACGTGGAATTTTCCGCCACCACATTTCAACTAAAGAGTGCGGCACTGTTCTCTCTGGATTGAAGATGGTGGATGACAGCTGTCAGAAATGCACATGGTTGTGTTTCCAAACAAGAGCACGTGGAATTTGCCACCACCACATTTCAACTAAAGAGTGCAGCACTGTTCTCTCTGGATTAAAGATGGTGGATGACAGCTGTCAGAAAAGCACATGGGTTTGTTTCCAAACAAGAGCACGTGGAATTTGCCGCCACCACATTTCAACTAAAGAGTGCAGCACTGTTGTCTCTGGATTAAAGATGGTGGATGACAGCTGTCAGAAAAGCACAAGGGTTTGTTTCCAAACAAGAGCACGTAGAATTTGCCGCCACCACATTTCAAAGGTAAGTAGCTAAAGAGGGCAGCACGGTGCTCTCTGGATTAAAGATGGCGGATGATAGCTATCAAAAAAGCGCATAGGTTTGTTTCCAAACAAGAGCATGTAGAATTTGCCGCCACCACATTTCAAAGGTATCTAGCTAAAGAGTGTAGCACTGAGGTTTGTGATGCAAGATGGCGGATGACAGCTGTCAGAAAATAGCACGTGAATTTGTTTCCAAACATGAGCACGTGGAATTTCCCGCCGCCACAAAGAGGGCAGCACTGTGCTCAAAGATGGCTGCTGTCACGCAGAATTGTCTGCCACCACAGGTATCCAGCTAAAGAGGGCAGCACGGTGCTCAAAGATGGCTGCTGTCAAAATGCATTTTTCAAATTATCCGCCACCACATTTCAAAGGTAAGTAGCTAAAGAGGGCAGCACGGTGCTCTATAGATATAAGATGGCGGATGACAGCTGTCAGAAAAGCACGTGGATTTGTTTTGTCTCGCGCTAGTGAGGTTAAGTTGGTAGCACTAAGGTTTAGGCCCGTTAAGATGGCAGCACTGCGGATGACAGGTGACAAATTTACATCTACTACGATAAAGAGGGCAGCACGGTGCTCTCTGGATTAAAGATGGCGGATGACAGCTGTCAAAAAAGCACGTGGCTGTCAAAAAACACGTGGATTTGTTTATCTCGCGCTAGTTAGGTTAAGTTGGTACTACTGAGGTTTAGGCCCGTCAAGATGGCAGTACTGAGGTTAGCGATGCGTTGTTGTCTGTCAAAAAGCACGTGGCTGTCAAAAACACGTGGCTTTGTTTACCTCGCGCTAGTTAGGTTAAGTTGGTACCACTGAGGTTTAGGCCCTTCAAGATGGCAGCAGTGAGGTTAGCGATGCGTTGTTGTCGATGACAGCTGTCAAAAAGCACGTGGCTTTGTTTACAAATTCAAATCTCGCGCCAAAATTCAAATATCCCGCCAAAATTCAAATTTCCCGCGGGAGGAGGAGGAGGAGGCGGCCGAACCATCCAATTATACTACTCGAGTTCCAAAGAACACCACGGGTCTGGTCTTTGCCAGTGGTTCTTATCCATTTTGTGACGATCACGACGGTATACTACGGGTCCCTGTGATTAGTACCAGTAAGAGAGGAACACCATGTGTTCGCGTTTGGAGGAACATCACGGGTCTGGGCTTTCCTGCCATTAGCACCCGTTATCTAAGTAACACGATGAGATAGTACGGCTCCCTGCGATTTGTAATGTATGTGGTGAACACCATGGGTTTGCGTTCCGGGGAACACATGGGATAGCACGCGTCCGTGTGATTCGTACCACTATACGAGTAACATTATGGTTCCGCGTTCCGGAGAACACCTCGTGTCTGTGTTTCACCTGTGATTCGTACTCATAGTGTGACGAACATCACGGTATAGTACGGGTCACTGTGATTATTACTACTATGTGAGGAACACCATGGGTTTGCTTTTCGAGGAACATCACGGGAGTGGAATTGAAACATCATTAGTACCCAATACGTGACAGACACCAAGGGTTAGTACGCATCCCTGTGATAAGTACCCTTATGTGAGGAACACCACGGAATCGTACGTGTCCATGTGACTAGTGGCGTTTATTTCATGTAAGGAACACCACGGAATAGTACGGCTCAGTGAAAGATATTTTTCTATAAGACTGTGCATTCCTGCATGGACTGAATTTGTTTTCATTCGATTGAGAGTGCTCTAGAACTGTATATTTTAACGCTCTCTAGCATTACGTGAGACTGTGTCCTAGCGACTTAAGGGGACACGGAACGAAAAAAAATGAAAATTAACTTTTTATTTTATTATTTTGAATTTTGTATCTGTGACCATTCCCCTTTCCAATGGTGTATAAATTTTGATAATCCTCCTGGTGGAAGTATTTTTAATTAATTCTTTTATAATATGATGCATAGGCTCCAGGCTCCCGCAAGGCAGGTAATTTGACATTTAGACTGATGAAAGCAGTATTTTTTATATATATGCCAATAGAGTGGTATATTTAAGTAGGTGAGGAAAATATGTTGCTGTGGAATTTCACTGTTGGCAGCATTGTCATGGATTTGGTTGTTGACTGTCATTTGTTTGCTTTGTTTATGGTTGATGTGATTACATGACATGTGTTTCTGTTTACTTCGGTGTTCTTACTGTATTTTGATGATCCAGTATGCCTCGTGTTAATACTAGAGTGTTCCAAAAGCATGTTCATTCAAAGAAGAAGGCCAGAGTTGGAGAGAACTTTGTTGATGACCGTTTAATAACCAGTCCTTCTACTAGTAATGTTCTGTGATATGTCATCAACTGATGACAAGCTCCAGCATGGACTGTGTCCACGGGGAGAAGGCAGCTGATGTAAGTTCAACAGAGGAATAGATACAGGAGAAACTTAGTCATCCTCACAGTCTACCATATGGTATTATGGAGGAAATACAATCTATTTTCAGGGATCTGTCATACATTAACCATTTGAAAAAATGCTTCCATGGTCGCACATAATATACTAATGAATGTGTAAATAGCATTATATGGAGCCGTTTGCAAAAAGCTGTGTTTGTGTCAATAAGGATACTTCATTTTGGTGTATATGATGATGTGGCATCATTTAACTAGGGAAATAATCACAGAATGTGAAGTGCTGCAAAGACTGGGGTTGGGCATTGGCACTCATACCCGTGACGTCATGCTGCAACTCGACTTGTAAAGACTGAGGTATGGTGAAATGGCTGTTAAAAACTTGCACCAGAAGGCCAGACAAGTCAGAAGAGCTAGTAAGAGAAGCCTAGAAGATGAAATGGAAGAGGATAAAGATAATCCAAGCTTTGGAGTAGGCTTGCGCTAAAGCTGTGACTTTAAAGTCCATTTCCTGAAAGTAATTGTTTTTTAATACATAAGGAACATCTCAGGTTGTGTGAGATACAGAGGATTCAAACTTTCAGGGTTACTTTCTAATGTTGTTGTGCACATGCTGAAAGAATTATTATTGTTGTAGGTCAGATATTAAGTACTTTATTAGAGTAAAAAGTGGCAAAAAATTGCCAAAATTTGTAAGTTACAAATAATAATTCAAAAATCAGAAAGTATTTCATATTACTCAAAACCAGTTATTTCAGTACTAAGCCAAGATATGTAGACACATGCTGTGGAATTTTCAAATTGATAGCTGTAATAGGTTTTTAGAAAAATGTACCTTTGTGAAGCATGATTTAACATTGTAAGCATAGGGCGTTCCGTGTCCCCTTAATTTATTTCTTTTCATCGGACTGTGCCAAGGTAATGGCGTTTATTTCATTTCGTGAGACTGAATGTTAAGGACATAGATAGTTCCAGAATAATTTCGAGTTCGTCGACGAGTGGATCAGACGAGTAACCTTTCAAAATTTAACTGTGCTGATTTTCCTGTTTTCCTTCAAAGTATTCGCGTCCAACCCTACTAATTGTGGAACTTGTGAATGTTCAGTGACATATAACAATCTCAGATATCACCGGACGTCAGGCTCCCAGGTTCGAGTCTCAGTCGAACTTCGAAGGTCGTCAACCACCGTGGGATAATGTGGTGCCATGGTGGTGAGAGAAGTTCTGAGATGATGGACACCGTGGGACATCACCGACACCGACGCCAAAGACGACGTCTCTCGTTATCTCTACCTGGACTTTCAAAACCTTCACCGTTCGTCTGTAAAAGGTGATATAATTTGTCGTTTTTTAATAAACGCAAGTTCAAACTTAATATTAACTTATTATACTACCCATCTCTCTCTGACTCTCTGAGCATGGACCGTACACGCCCTGCCGTCAATCCATGCTCTCTCCACTGTTCTTAAGTACGGGCGTTCCTGTTACAATATGGCACAATTCTAAATATCTCCTTTTCAGGATCACCTGTTCAGTATCAACAGGTGGCGTTTTCTTACCTCTGCTGCCAAGAGACCAATATTATTTCAGTGATCTTTCTCGTACGTCTTGACGAAGTATCTCATTACATTTTGCTCGACAGTCTCTAGAGGTTCCATACTCTGGCTCTAAAGTGGTATAAGATTTTCTCTTTCCGCTGTTTTCAACCTGCGAACAGCATTCTTCTGGCGAAAAACCTGATGGAAAACATCAACATCTCTTCCACTTGAGATTTCCGCTTACACAGGCAGAATATCTAGATCGTTTCCCTGTTGTCATTCACTTCTTCACCTTCGTCTCTGACCATTGGCTGCAACATGACCATTGTTGTAGTCTTGAGCACGAAATCCCGTACACTAAGGGTGCAACCTTAACTTTCTCCCCTGTAATGTAGAGGTAGTGATTTATAGTTAATTTTCTAACTGTTGGGTTTCTATGTAGTGTCGCTAACCATACAGTTTAGGGACCCTACTTTCCGATACGACATCTGGCACGATGGCACAATACAGTCATGATTTATTTCGTGAATTGCAAGAATTACATATTGCCACTGCAGTCACTAGTCTTACATTTCCGGGTATAATTGTTTTCTATTTTGTGGGTCTGTAAATCTGTTTGGCTACTACCAGGTAAGTAGAATTGTGACATTTGGTAACGTAGTTTGTGACAAATGACCAACGCAACATTTTATTAATTTTGGTTTTATTTCGTCAAATACTTACGTACAGAATTCAATTAGGATGTCTAAGAAGCACGAAAAATCATCAAGAACTCCTACGAAAACGAAAGAAACGTTACCTCGTTTACAAAAAAAATCCAGGTATTGAAAAATGAAGGCGATGAGTTGTCACTCGTAGTGATATGGACCTTATGACAAGAGTTTCACAATTAATTGGGGTAAGTATTAATTTTAATTTTTCTCTATGATAAGTTTCTGACAAGAAACTCAAACTCAAACAAGAAAAAACACATCAGAATCTGCTACTCCTTACATAGTCCAACAGACTGTTGTGTCAATAAGTTTTAAGGAAGAAGAACCTGTATTTATTATCTAAAACAGTACAAGTCGCATATTATGAGGAACTAAGAAACTGTGTTTAAAAAATGACAGAGGTTTTTATAGAAACATTCATCAATTTTATAGAAAATTTCCTGTGTATCAACTATATCAAACCATAGTCTTTTTAAGCACCTAAAAACAATTCTAGACGCACCAAATAATACTATATTTTTTAACAAGACATGTTACTTGTATAACATAAAAAAGGTTAATACTAACTAGCCAAGATTTAATATTTTCCATGTAGAATAGGACTTGTTGTTTTAAAACTGTGGTTTAAATGGCAAAAAGTAGATATTTTTTATCAATTTTACATGATTCTATTGTACATAAGCTACACCAAATCATAGACTTTGCCAATTATATATAAAAAATAATTTTAGATGCACTAAATAATATTGTATTTTTCAAAAAAGACATGTTATTTGTATAGTACAATGGGCCTAAGCTATTTAGCTATATTTTTAATGTTTTTCATGTAAGAATAGGACTTGCTATTGCATATTTTTAAATTTTTGAATGTTCCTTGCTATAAAAAACTCAATGGCTGATGATGGCATAGTGGATTGCCGAAACCGGTCCCAAAGATGTATTTTATGATAAGTTAAATAAATATGTGATGTTCTAAATAGACCATTACGATAACGTATTGAATAGGTGGAACCTTTAGCTTTACTATGCATTGTAAAATCTTGAGTCAATACGGACAAAAAATGAAGTTTTTAATATTAATGTCTGCGTACCAAGCAAAACGAAAAGCCTATCTTTATAAGAGCTTACGTATTAAAATAGGGAAATTGAGCAAGGATATTAACTTTATTAAAAAGTGTATTGCAAACAAATTAACTCCAAAATTTCTACAGAACAGGAAGTGTGCTTCAACACATCAAAGAAAGGTACAGGGAAAAACCAACAAACTTTGGCTTCAAAATGAATTGAAATTTCTACACAAGAAAAAATCCTTTTTAAATAACCGATTATATGAAACTCATCTCGAAGTAACTAAATTATTACCAGCTGCACAGTGGAATATTTTCCAAAATACAGTACAAAACGCATTAAATAAAATAGTTTCCCAAAAAGAAAACACGCTAGATAGAAAGTTCCAGACTCTTCTCAATGAAACCAACTCGAACAAAGCGCCATCTAGAAACACATCCTTATATAATATACAAACTCAAAGTCTACCTCAAAATCTAGCCCAATTTCATCAGCCATTTGTGAACCTATCAAAAGTTAACTTCGACCAAGAAGAAATAATAATACTCTCCAAAGGACCTAAACATAATTGGCCTAATTACAACATCGCCAATAAGGCTAAACAACTAATTATCGAAACAGAAGCAGCCATCAGTAAAATGCCTACAGACATTCAAAACGAAGTTAGGTATGAAGCTAAAAAGCAAATTAAAAACATCTTTAGCACACCAGCTATAGATTTTAACATAACGCAGCTTGAAAATAGAAAAAAGATCTGTCAACTTAAAAACAAAGTAAAAAAATCAAATATTGTCATCACAAAAGCAGATAAAGGTAACGCCACTGTTGTTCTAGACCAAACAGATTACATTACAAAAACATAGAATTTCTTTACAGACAAAACCTTTACAATCATAGATAAAGATCCAACGCAATCTATTCAAAGACAACTTAAATTCTTAAAAATACAACATGCCTCTTTACTGACAGCGAAAAGAACAAATTAATTAATATGAACCCCAGTCTACCAACAGTAAAAGCACAACCTAAAATACACAAAAATGGTGTTCCTATACGCCCCATAATAAACTTCAGACCTAGCCCTCTGTACAAAACAGCGCAGTTTATACAACAACTTTTAAGCAAGCATTATACATTTCAAGCTAATAAATCAATAAGAAATACTTCAGAACTAATTAAGCAACTAGAAAATTTCAAATTACAGGCACATCATACCATACATTCATTCGATATCACCAATATGTACGCCAACATCAAACCTGAAAAAGTTACACCAATCGTTCTAAAAAATGTGCGCACTCACAGCAACTTGAAATAGACGATTTCATACTAATCTTGAAGTTCCTAACTAACAATAATTATTTCATTTTTAACAAAGTAATTTATAAACAGGACGGACTAGCAATGGGTTCGCCGGCATCAGGTATCTTAGCTAACATTTATATAGACTTTCTGGAACACACTAAAATCATAAATAATAAGACATTCAATAATATAGCCTTCTGGGCCAGATTTATAGATGATACATTTACAATAATGGATCAACGCACTACCGACGCCCCTTCCACCTTAATACATCTCAACAACATCGATAATGATATAAAATTCACAATAGAATCTGAAAGCAATAAAACCCTAAATTTTTTAGATCTAACCATTACCAGGTGCCCATCCTCTTTTGAATGCAAAATCTACAGAAAACCGACACATACAGCCACGACCATCAAACACGATTCTGAACATCCTCCTAGTCATAAAAGAGCTACATACAATAATTTAATACAGAGAGCATTTAATGTACCCATGTCCAATATAGAACGTAAAAAAGAACTCAACACTATACGCAAAATCGCATCTTATAATGGCTACAACAAATGTTTTATAGAACGCATAATGAATAAATTTAAACATCAACCCAATACTAAATTACAAAAAGAAACACCAAAATAAATCCATATGCTACATTTACTTTTAAGTCTGACATTTTCCGTTTAACCAATATTTTTAAAAAAAAGAAATGTCAATATTGCCTTCAAAACCAATAATAGAAATTTAGATATTTTTTACAACTCCAAATCGGTTAATATACAAAACCCATTCGATAGATCAGGTGTATATAGGTTTCATTGCAACGACTGTACCAGTGTTTAGCTTGGACAGACTGGGAAATCATTTCATATCAGATACAATGAACATGTCAATGCCATAAAATATAGAAAATTTTCGGCAATAGGTCAGCACATACAGGAATACAAACACAATTTTTACGGTATCAACAAGGACTTGGACATCATCGAAACAATAAATAAAGGCCCACTCCTAGACCTAACAGAGCAATGTTACATTACTTTAGATCAATATTACAATCCTAATTACAATCTAAATGATATTTCGGAAAAACCTACAATTTTATTTGACTTGCTTATTTCATTGATTAACAGTTTAAATATTCCTAAAAATCAATCAGTATATAAAATATTACGCAGCGCTGTAGCCTACTATCCCCGGCAAAGCCCACGCCCCACTGACACACAGGTACACGCGAACGCAACCTCTCCTGCGTCCCCTTCCCCTACATAATACGCCCCGCCTTACAACTGAGCCGGCTGGTTGGCGTTTGACATTCAGCAGTTGCTCCTCACTCTCTCTACACGCTGTTACATTCAACCTGAGGTCCGTACTGGTTCGAGATTAACACTATTTACGGCCCATTTCCATCTGGCAAATAAAATAATATTCAAGACCTTAACCATAGTTTCGGGCTCAGCCACACAGTTATTTACATTGGAAAATACTAGAAGCAAGGTTCAAATACTCAAACAAGAAAAAAGCACATCAGAATCTGCTACTCCTTACATAGTCCAACAGACTGTTGTGTCAATAAGTTTTACGGAAGAAGAACCTGTATTTATTATCTAAAACAGTACAAGTCGCATATTATGAGGAACTAAGAAACTGTGTTTAAAAAATGACAGAGGTTTTTATAGAAACATTCATCAATTTTATAGAAAATTTCTTGTGTATCAACTATATCAAACCATAGTCTTTTTACGCACCTAAAAACAATTCTAGACGCACCAAATAATACTATATTTTTTAACAAGACATGTTACTTGTATAACATAAAAAAGGTTAATACTAACTAGCCAAGTTTTAATATTTTCCATGTAAAATAGGACTTGTTGTTTTAAAACTGTGGTTTATGTAGCACTTAGAGCAATTAAAGGCACAATTACCCCAAGTGACAGTACCAAATGTCTGACCATGCACCAAAGGCACGGTTCAGATACATGGAAACGTGCTAGACAAAGACAAATAAAAGGAAAAAAGGCACTTACCATAAGAAAAAACAGAGCCCCCAAAGGTGCGGATAAAGTACACCTGGTCATATCAAATTATCACCCCTTTAAAGGAAAACACCAACACCCAGGGGAACAAAAGATATTTAATCAGCAAAATTAAGTAATTAACAAAATAGAAACGAATATCCTCGCTGGAAAAATAAAATTAAAAATTAAAAATTTAAACTCAAACCAAAACTCTACGGTCGACCGTTAATAAAGAAAATAATTATTTAGTTTTTAAAGGGCTTAGTAAGACCACGTAGATTAATGAAACACCTCATCAACTCATAAGGTTTCTTACAAACCCAAAGGTTTCTTTGACCAGTATCAAAGTTTTTCAAACATCTTTTCAACCATGAAAAACAAGCTTGACAGAAACAGTTTTTGTTTTATATTGATACTGAAAACCTTGTTTTGGATGTGTCCAAAAGAGCCCCTACAAGGATGGGTAGGTACAACGTACACTTTTCTCGAAATAAAATAATAATAATAATAATAATAATAATAATAATAATAATAATAATAATAATAATAATAATAAGCTCCGCGACACCGGGAGGAAAAATGAGCAGAAGGAAAAATTAAAATCCCAAAGAAAAATAAAAGGGACCAAGGTAATCCGCGCACAAGGCAGAATTCATAACAGACACATCAAATACAAGTCATCAATCCCATCACAACAACATCAACCATCTTAGCATTACCATGGCAACGACCAACAATGGGTCAAGGGAAGGAAGGGGCCAATCACAGGCCGCAAAACAACAATAGGTGAATACTCACAAAGGACAAAAGGAAACCGGGCGCAGAAAATTACCCAAATACCAACAAAAGAAGAATTTAATTAATTTAATTTAAAATGAAATCAAACAGAGAAGCAAGAAAAAAAAGAGAACCGGGACAGAATGTACACGTAACACCTACATCCGTGGAGCGACTCGCTTGTTAAATAATTCCAGTTAAACAATAGCCTTTTACCACAAAACTTTTAGGCCTAGAAAGCCATTAATAAACATCAAGTTTCCAAATTACGATTTCGAAGAATCCAAAACAAATTCGTTCACATAGCACGCAAGTCCCACGTTAACAGACGTAATTACACATGCTATAAGTTCCAATTAATAAGCCAAAAATTTGAAATTCCACAAGGCAAGACTTAGTCTTTAGATGACGCAAATTACATCGTGCCGCACACACTTTCTTCACATAGGGAAATTTTCAGGTCTTTCACAATAAATCAGTAAAAGTTTAGTTGGAACAACACTTACAGTTTCATCCAAATGAAGTTGTGAGGACGGCTTCGGTAGTACATTTTACTTACGTATTTTGAAGAAATGCATAAAATACAATTTCCAGGCGAGGAATATTAAACCAAAACAACTTGCAGTTTTCACCAGGGCAAAGCCCTACGTATGTAACCTTAACCAGGCTCGAACATTTTTGGAGAAATCATCTCGCTAGGGAGAGAGAAACCACACACGTCCATCTCTTTCTTCTCACCAAACAGCAACGGCGTCTTCCCGAGATTCCACAGTGCACAGCCACAGCGATCACATGTACGCAGAGGGTAAGCGACCGAGTGGAAACGTACTTCGCGAGGTAGTACATACCTACGCCACAAGAGTGCAGGAGAATACAGTAAGGCACAGACAGGACGTGCATACAGTCAGCTGGACAACAAATAACCTTTTCAGCGGCGAAGTTTCCAGCTTATAAGTTTTGAAAAGAAGGAATAACGAAGCGGCGAACCACTTTTAAGAACACAGTTTTTCTACAGCCATGTGGCTAGTTCAAAAATATTTACCGAGAGGGAAAAATCGTTACGCAGGTAACAGTTTAAATGGCGAAAGTAGATTTTTTATCAATTTTACATGATTCTATTGTACATAAGCTACACCAAATCATAGACTTTGCCAATTATATATAAAAAATAAATTTAGATGCACTAAAATATTGTATTTTTCAAAAAAGACATGTTATTTGTATAGTACAATGGGCCTATGTTATTTAGCTATATTTTAATGTTTTTCATGTAAGAATAGGACTTGCTATTGCATACTTTTAAATTTTTGAATGTTCCTTGCTATAAAAAACTCAATGGCTGATGATGGCATAGTGGATTGCCGAAACCGGTCCCAAAGATGTATTTTATGATAAGTTAAATAAATATGTGATGTTCTAAATAGACCATTACGATAACGTATTGAATAGGTGGAACCTTTAGCTTTACTATGCATTGTAAAATCTTGAGTCAATACGGACAAAAAATGAAGTTTTTAATATTAATGTCTGCGTACCAAGCAAAACGAAAAGCCTATCTTTATAAGAGCTTACGTATTAAAATAGGGAAATTGAGCAAGGATATTAACTTTATTAAAAAGTGTATTGCAAACAAATTAACTCCAAAATTTCTACAGAACAGGAAGTGTGCTTCAACACATCAAAGAAAGGTACAGGGAAAAACCAACAAACTTTGGCTTCAAAATGAATTGAAATTTCTACACAAGAAAAAATCCTTTTTAAATAACCGATTATATGAAACTCATCTCGAAGTAACTAAATTATTACCAGCTGCACAGTGGAATATTTTCCAAAATACAGTACAAAACGCATTAAATAAAATAGTTTCCCAAAAAGAAAACACGCTAGATAGAAAGTTCCAGACTCTTCTCAATGAAACCAACTCGAACAAAGCGCCATCTAGAAACACATCCTTATATAATATACAAACTCAAAGTCTACCTCAAAATCTAGCCCAATTTCATCAGCCATTTGTGAACCTATCAAAAATTAACTTCGACCAAGAAGAAATAATAATGCTCTCCAAAGGACCTAAACATAATTGGCCTAATTACAACATCGCCAATAAGGCTAAACAACTAATTATCGAAACAGAAGCAGCCATCAGTAAAATGCCTACAGACATTCAAAACGAAGTTAGGTATGAAGCTAAAAAACAAATTAAAAACATATTTAGCACACCAGCTATAGATTTTAACATAACGCAGCTTGAAAATAGAAAAAAGATCTGTCAAGTTAAAAACAAAATTAAAAAATCAAATATTGTCATCACAAAAGCAGATAAAGGTAACGCCACTGTTGTTCTAGACCAAACAGATTACATTACAAAAACATAGAATTTCTTTACAGACAAAACCTTCACAATCGTAGATAAAGATCCAACGCAATCTATTCAAAGACAACTTAAACAAATTCTTGAAAATACAACATGCCTCTTTACTGACAGCGAAAAGAACAAATTAATTAATATGAACCCCAGTCTACCAACAGTAAAAGCACAACCTAAAATACACAAAAATGGTGTTCCTATACGCCCCATAATAAACTTCAGACCTAGCCCTCTGTACAAAACAGCGCAGTTTATACAACAATTTTTAAGCAAGCATTATACATTTCAAGCTAATAAATCAATACGAAATACTTCAGAACTAATTAAGCAACTAGAAAATTTCAAATTACAGGCACATCATACCATACATTCATTCGATATCACCAATATGTACGCCATCATCAAACCTGAAAAAGTTATACCAATCGTTCAAAAAATGTGCGCACTCACAGCAACCTTAGTCAACTTGAAATAGACGATTTCATACTAATCTTGAAGTTCCTAACTAACAATAATTATTTCATTTTTAACAAAGTAATTTATAAACAGGACGGACTAGCAATGGGTTCGCCGGCATCAGGTATCTTAGCTAACATTTATATAGACTTTCTGGAACACACTAAAATCATAAATAATAAGACATTCAATAATATAGCCTTCTGGGCCAGATTTATAGATGATACATTTATAATAATGGATCAGCGCACCACCGACGCCCCTTCCACCTTAATACATCTCAACAACATCGATAATGATATAAAATTCACAATAGAATCTGAAAGCAATAAAACCCTAAATTTTTTAGATCTAACCATTACCAGGTGCCCATCCTCTTTTGAATGCAAAATCTACAGAAAACCGACACATACAGCCACGACCATCAAACACGATTCTGAACATCCTCCTAGTCATAAAAGAGCTACATACAATAATTTAATACAGAGAGCATTTAATGTACCCATGTCCAATATAGAACGTAAAAAAGAACTCAACACTATACGCAAAATCGCATCTTATAATGGCTACAACAAATGTTTTATAGAACGCATAATGAATAAATTTAAACATCAACCCAATACTAAATTACAAAAAGAAACACCAAAATAAATCCATATGCTACATTTACTTTTAAGTCTGACATTTTCCGTTTAACCAATATTTTTTAAAAAAAGAAATGTCAATATTGCCTTCAAAACCAATAATAGAAATTTAGATATTTTTTACAACTCCAAATCGGTTAATATACAAAACCCATTCGATAGATCAGGTGTATATAGGTTTCATTGCAACGACTGTACCAGTGTTTAGCTTGGACAGACTGGGAAATCATTTCATATCAGATACAATGAACATGTCAATGCCATAAAATATAGAAAATTTTCGGCAATAGGTCAGCACATACAGGAATACAAACACAATTTTTACGGTATCAACAAGGACTTGGACATCATCGAAACAATAAATAAAGGCCCACTCCTAGACCTAACAGAGCAATGTTACATTACTTTAGATCAATATTACAATCCTAATTACAATCTAAATGATATTTCGGAAAAACCTACAATTTTATTTGACTTGCTTATTTCATTGATTAACAGTTTAAATATTCCTAAAAATCAATCAGTATATAAAATATTACGCAGCGCTGTAGCCTACTATCCCCGGCAAAGCCCACGCCCCACTGACACACAGGTACACGCGAACGCAACCTCTCCTGCGTCCCCTTCCCCTACATAATACGCCCCGCCTTACAACTGAGCCGGCTGGTTGGCGTTTGACATTCAGCAGTTGCTCCTCACTCTCTCTACACGCTGTTACATTCAACCTGAGGTCCGTACTGGTTCGAGATTAACACTATTTACGGCCCATTTCCATCTGGCAAATAAAATAATATTCAAGACCTTAACCATAGTTTCGGCCTCAGCCACACAGTTATTTACATTGGAAAATACTAGAAGCAAGGTTCAAATACTCAAACAAGAAAAAAGCACATCAGAATCTGCTACTCCTTACATAGTCCAACAGACTGTTGTGTCAATAAGTTTTAAGGAAGAAGAACCTGTATTTATTATCTAAAACAGTACAAGTCGCATATTATGAGGAGCTAAGAAACTGTGTTTAAAAAATGACAGAGGTTTTTATAGAAACATTCATCAATTTTATAGAAAATTTCCTGTGTATCAACTATATCAAACCATAGTCTTTTTAAGCACCTAAAAACAATTCTAGACGCACCAAATAATACTATATTTTTTAACAAGACATGTTACTTGTATAACATAAAAAAAGGTTAATACTAACTAGCCAAGTTTTAATATTTTCCATGTAAAATAGGACTTGTTGTTTTAAAACTGTGGGTTAAATTGCAAAAAGTAGATTTTTTTCAATTTTACATGATTCTATTGTACATAAGCTACACCAAATCATAGACTTTGCCGATTATATATAAAAAATAATTTTAGATGCACTAAATAATATTGTATTTTTCAAAAAAGACATGTTACTTGTATAGTACAATGGGCCTATGCTATTTAGCTATATTTTTAATGTTTTTCATGTAAGGATAGGACTTGCTATTGCATATTTTTAAATTTTTGAATGTTCCTTGCTATAAAAACTCAATGGCTGATGATGGCATAGTGGATTGCCGAAACCGGTCCCAAAGATGTATTTTATGATAAGTGAAATAAATATGTGATGTTCTAAATAGACCATTACGGTAACGTATTGAATAGGTGGAACCTTTAGCTTTACTAAGCATTGTAAAATCTTGAGTCAATACGGACAAAAAATGAAGTTTCTAATACTAAATTAGAATAAGTTGAAATGGAAAAATATTTCGTTATGAACCTAACCTAAAAATGTCTTTTCTCGACTTCGATACGGTTTGCAGACCTAGGCGCTGTGTATTCTTATTGACTTACGGGAAATGTGTGTGCAATAAATTTGCTCCTGTGTATTATTACAGCACGGTTTCATGTAGATTTCTATCCTGTTTACTACGTACCTAACGTCTGCCACCTAAGCGACTGTCCTAAATGTAATGCTGGGTGGTTTTCGCACAATTTCCAGAGGTGAAATACTCCACCCTCCTGTAAATTAATAGTTTCAGACTACAACTGAAGGGCATCCTGCATATTGTCACAGTCGCTTACTACGTCATAAGTATAAAAAGCCCTGCGAACAACTTGTGCGTCTCTGGGGAACCTCATTTCTTCATCTTCAGCAAGTTGCTTCTGAGATCAGGTAGCTAGGAAGGCTTCTGCTCCTGTACCATATGTTACAGTTGCCAGTTCATAGTGACAGGATGGGTCCCTACGAGATTCCATCCAGATAATTCGCTGAACGTTCCTGTCATCTGCATGAACCATTACTTACCGCTACATTTCAGCAATATCTGCAGTGAAAGCAAAGGAATGCATTCTAAATCTTAGAATACTAGTGTAAATATCATTTTGTATTACCGTTACAACCATGTATATATCATTCAATGAAATACTGTTAGAAGTTTTAGCAGGTGCATCATACACAACCCTAGCTTTTGTAGTTGAGCTACTAAGCATAAAAACTGGACGATGACATAGACAAAAGCTTCCACTGTCATTCCCTGACCTTAACCATATGCCCCATGTCCTAATACTCGTGAAGAAGGTTCCAGTACTCGTGCTTAGTGGGGGCTGCCTACTGAAACGCCGTTCTAGTTGAGTTAGTCTTGACATGGCATGACTCAAGGAGTTTCCCAGGAACTCAGATTTCTGCTTGAGCGATAAGCGAACTATAAATCCACCTGTAGCTTCCCTTGTGGTATTCTCTGTAAAGTGCCTTTCTGTGGCTCTCCCTTCTCTTGTCACGACTGGGGACATAAGCTATTCTATTTCCCAGAACTGCTGTAGTTGGGTGTCCAACTTGTCCTCTCACTTCATGAAGCACGATATCATTCTCTTCCCTCTGATGGTAGTGTTCAGCAATAATCCATCCTAGTTCAGGGCTTTGAAGAATACGTCAATCTGGTGATCGAGTCCCGTGAAAAAGTTTCAGTAATGAAAAGAAATGTTCTGCGCCTATTATCAGCTCAATGTCATCTGGCGGGAAGAACTTGGGGTCAGCGAGCTTCAAGTCAGTGAGCAAGTTCCAATGTTCATGCTGTATGTAGAGCTAACCACTCCACCCTACCAAGTGCCAAAGTTATGGATAGTGGAAGCCTTTACCTTTCACCATTCCAATGGCCCTCATAGTTTGTACGGAGATGACTTTCCTTTTTTGCTTTGTAAATACTAGTAGTCATGTTCATTATGTTTGTTTATTAATACTCCCTGTTCTGTAATTCAGTGACTATTCAATGACTCTTGATGTTTTAAGCTGCCGTATATTTATTTATTGAATACTTTTGTTTCTGTTATATTATTACTACATATCCGTTAAAATGTAAGTAAACTAATATTTAATTATGCTTATCTCTTCGGATTCATTTATTTCTTTGCATATTGTTATTGCTGTGACAATATGACTTTTTTGTGATGTATATACAGTATAAAAGTATCTCCTCCCGAATAGATTTCTTATACAACCCCTGTGAGTGAGGGACGCAGGCGAAGAATACACTCACGGTATACCCTGCCTGTTGTAAGAGGTGACTGTTAGGGGCGACCAAAGGATGATAGTGTTAGAGCCACGAAACTAATTGTGATTAGTACCATCATGCGGGGAACTCCATGGGTCACCGTTACTTGCGAGTAGTACCACTATGTTAGGTACACAATAGGTTTGTGATTAGTAGCAACATAATGTGAGTCTGTATGGGTTTTCCAGCACCCGTGATTGGTACAATTGCGAGATACACCACGGGTCTGGGCGTTGTCTGTGTTTGGTACCACTATATGAGCGACACCATGGCTCTGGGTTGGCTGTAATTAGTACCCACTATATGAAGAACACCAAGGGAATACCGGCGCCCGTGATCAGTACACCTAGGTGAGGAACACCATGGGTTTGCGTTGCCTATAATTAGCGTCAAAATGTAAGAAACACAATACGGGTCCCACTCACGGTAAATATGTGTGATATATTTTGAAATTCGGGTCGGCGAATTGTGGAGCACTTTCACACACGTTCAACTACACGCACCATTTTGTTCAATTTTGAATAACGTATTATCAGAAACCAAGCCATTTGCATCGGTGAAATCTAAAATATGACTTCCATCATCATATCAGATACAGTACGTATTACCAATATGGCAGCTATAACAATTCTTAGTGTGACCAACATGCGCATTAAGATCAGCACGGAGAAGTGGGACTTCATCTTTAGGACACGCTCCTGCCAATGTTGTTCCTTACCTAGGACATCACAGCCAGATTGTGACAGAGAAAACACAAGATCGAGAGGATGCAATGTCGATTGCAGTTGACATAAGGCTGTCTGAACAGCGCTGAACCTCAGCAACTCAGTCTTGCAGGCTTGTGCACACAATGAAGTCAATACCATTCCTGCTGGATGTACCCTGGTAGATAAGTTCATAGATACGTAGGTCGAGTCATAATTCATGGCTACTGTTTCTTTTCTCGCCAACAGCAGACAGCACGGAAAATCTAAGGTATGCATTTGGAAACGCACGGTATGTACTCTCGTAGAATGTCACTAAATGGTGTATGTAAACAACAGTGTTGGTCTAAGCATGCTCCCAAGTTCAGTGTGTGAGTGAGAGCGTCACAAAGTGGAAGTCAACCAGCAGGAGCAACGATCGTATCCTACAATAGCAGTTCTCCACGGCAGAAATACACGCCGATGTCGTGCAGAGTTACAGGAAGCATTAGGTGTGCATACCATGCCATACAGAACAGTGGTGAGATGGGTCGAGACGTTCAAACGGGGTAGATTATCAACTGCCGATTTGCCTCGCTCAGGACGTCCAGTGCCCATAGACAAAGATAATGGTGATTGATCAACGCAAAGTGGAGACCTTAGGTGATTATTTCGAAGGTCTCTAACCAGTGGAGACCTGTCCTTTGTAGGTAGTCTTGTGTATTTGCTGTCTACACCATAATAAAACAACGGTTACCAATGGCCTGTGTTCTGTCACTTTCGCACGAGAATATCCTGAAGTCAGAACTTGTCTTCAGGCACTATGCATAAGTACATGCCCCATATTTCCAAATGCATAGCTTAGATTTTCCGTGTTGTCTCCTATTCGCGAGAAAAAAATAGTTGCCGTGACTTACGACTCGACCCTCGTATCTCTGATGTCATGAGATTTCTGGCCCTTCCAAAACTAGCAACTTATTATCTAATTAACATAGTTACTCTTCAACTCAAAATCAGACTTGTTCTACACGTTATTTTTTCTACCCAAGCGAAGTACATTACACATCGGTTTTTGCGTCCACCTTCTCAACATTATCTCCATATAACTGCATGCACTTTTGCCATTGATGTATCAGTCTCTCCAGACCTTCCTGAAACCATTCATTCGGAGTGTTGCGTACCCATGCCTTGACAGCTGTGTCCAGTTCTGAGAAATCCGTAGAACGGCGACCGCCAGTGGTTTCTTCATGTTGCCGAGCAGGTCGTTTGTGGCTCATGGTAATAGAGCGATGTCTCATCACCAGTCAAAAGCCTAGCCATGAAGTCAGCTGGATCTTTATCATGGCATTGAAAGAGATCCCTGCACACGTCCTCACACCTCTGTTTTTCGTCCGCAGACAGGAGTCTAGGCAATCACGTGGATGAAACCTTCCCCAACTGTAAATGACCGTGCAAGATCCGCTGCTGGATGTTTCGCCTAACTCACGTGGCTGCCTCAATTTCTGTAAATGTGATGCATTTGTTTCCTTGGATGGCCTATTCGACCCGGATAATGTTGGCTGGTTTTGACACTGCCACATTTCTTCCAGAATTGGTTCCATTCTCCACCAATATGTACCCTGTTTTTCAACCTTCCACCCAGTTGTAAACTGTGTTCCATAACAGCGCATGTCCTCCACAGACTGCCGCCAAGCGCCAATGAATTTATATACTTTGTGTTCTCTTTCAGATTCTTAGAATTAAGTCAATAATACGAATAAAATAATCAAAATGCCGGATATTATTATGCAAACCAGTGAATCCATACATACAGAGGACGTCGATGAGCAGAAAATGGGAGCTGGTAAGGGATAAATAAGGTCTGTGTACTCCAGTGACATCTACAAATTAGTCCAGTGTATTTTGCTATGTGTAGGGCTGATTTGACCTTGTATTATTTTAGTGGGAGTTTATCACAGCATCAACTATTTATTTTTGTGCGGAGAAGACATGAGGCGAAATTTACGATGCTTGCGTGCGTTAGAATTGTCACTGTGATATAACAGAACGTTCGTCATATTTTTCTTTAGGATGGGACGTTAAATTTAGTTCATTTCTCATCGAATTTGTAAAGACGTAATAAGGATCATGTCTGCAGTAGAACAGTGAAATTTAGAGGAATTTTAACCCTCTAAATTTTAAAGTGAAACATAGACTTGTGCAAATAAATTCTATTATCAATGTCACCTACATTGTAGTACAATATTTAAAAATTTCACTTACCACCTCACAGTACTAGTACCACATAATACAGTTCAGAAAAACGCACATTCATTCCCTATCACTTTCCATATCAAGGCTGCCTTTCAAACAACATCAACTATAGTTTTCTGTAACATTTGCAACAATACGTCTTGGTGTTCAAGTCTTTCAATCTTTGGCAAACAAATCATCTTGCTTTAGGAATATTTCCTTTGTTGAAGCGATGGATGTCACAAGTACACTTCACTCGTGTACCAATTCACAATTAATATCTGATTCGGAATGAGAAGACTCATCATGATCATCAACAGCTTTTCCTCTTCAAATGAGTTTTCAAGCGTAGGTCATATTCTTACTACATCTTTGCCATCCATCGTGCTCCAACAAGAAAGCAGTTATCAGATAAAGAAACGAATTACAAAATACATGCGGTACTAAGTGTAAGCTGATATAACAGTGTTTAGAAACAGAGTATAATTGAAATGACACATGAAAGAGTATCTTGTAAAAGCAGAATCAATGAGTAATATACCTTCAGTATTTATCACCATTTCTTTCCTAATAGTAATATGATGTGCTGAGTGAGAAGTGTAGCGTCTCTTACTACGTGGGGATCCACCAGACAGCCTGCTGGAATTTATTGCCAGTGTGTTATGAACACATCAACACTAGATAATGACAAGTCAAGGAATGTAGGGTAACGATATTTCAGGAAGCTTTTGTCACAGCGTTACTGTCAAAGTTTGAACGATAATACACAATAATTTGTAAGCGTGGGGGTGAGTGATACCCGCAAGTGGTCACTGCAGGGTTAAGTATGATATTTTGCCGGATTTCATGTCCACAGATGTAGAATCAGTTGTGTACGGAAATTGGAAAGTTTTACTCAAGTCGAAATTCGTAAATGTCAATAATTATAGTAATTATTACTCATTAATTTATTTGGCATATAGGTACATCACTGCAACAATTAATATTTACAATAATTATCTCTCACTAATAATAATAATAACAATAAAATTGATTCCATCAAGCTAGCAAATTGAAGACAGGGGAGAGTTCGATTTTAATCTATCTCAGCAGTATAACCACGGTATTTAGCATTAGAGGTTGCCTCTAGGCATTTCTGAGCAAGCCAGTTATTGATTAAATTCATATAAAATGTTTGGCTTTCACATATGGTCTAGTTATTCTATGCAACAATAGGCAAGAATGAATTCAGTCCCTAGAAACACTTCATACAATTGCATCTAAAATGAATACAAATCTCATATCAGATAACCCGATACATAGAAGGATCTACTCGATACTTACACAATTAAAATCTGGTAACACAGTTTGACAAAATTCCTCACATAAATAATATCAAATACTTGGGGAATTCATCCAATTTTCTGCATTAAATCACAAAGAGAACAGAGAGAGATTTCTATATTGAAAGTTGGCCATAGAATCACGTGGAAAAGGTACAACAAACAAATCTCAGAACGCTAAATTAAAACATTATAACACCGTAAATAAGCCTGAAGAATAACACATGTCAGAAACCTTGATAATTGGAGAAAGATCACTACATAAAATTATCGAAAAACAAGAGAAGTCCTCCGGGAAATCTTTGGCCCAGTATGCATAGAAGGAGTGTAGATGAATAAGAAGTCTCCGGAATTATACCAACGTACTGAGAAACTATGAAATACAATTGGAAAAAGGCGATTGAAATTTGATGGCCATATTCAAAGAATGGATGATGAAGGACTCGCTAACAAGATATTTAATTGTGCCTCTTCACTAAAAGTTAAGAACAATTTGATAAAAGAAATTGAAGAAGGCATTTGAGAAATCAGAATACCAGATGAAATTATATGGGACACACATAGTTTCAGAACATTGGTGAACTAACACCATTTTGCTAAAAACTCAAGATGAGAACACCACTGCATGAACGGAAGAATGGAAGGAAGGAAGAAGAACATCTGGGAAAAGAGGAAAGCACACTCATCTACAGAATAAATAGAGTCATGCTCCTTAATTGAGCAGAACATTTGCAAATAAGAATAAGTAATGGAATGAGTAATAGTTCTTATCCGTCTGGTATACTTTGTTTCGTGAAAGGTTAGGCTGCAATACATTTGTCAGGAGGTGATACCACGGGGTTCGGTCTACTGAGGTCTGAGGCCGATGTTAAAGTCAGTGTCATTAGCGTCTGGAGTATTGTATTTCCAAATGAAGTGAGAAACTTCGTAACTGTCCATAACTGTCCGTGGTTGATATGTTCTATTTGTCCATGTAGTTATGAAATCATGCGATCCAGTGAGTGTAGATAACGCCGAGGTTTCTTTGTAGAAAGGCCCGAGGGAAAATCGTCGGCACAAAATTTTTTGAAATATGGTAAGGTCCATGGTTTGAACATTGAATAGTATCCTATATACAGAGGGATACTTTGTTGATCTAATAACTCCATTAATACCAGTGAAATGTATATCATATTCCATTAGACTTGAGTTCATTTGTGATGGCGATAATATTGAGCGATAAATTGTCTGATAATACAGGGATTTGGACGAAGATTTGCGCTATAGTAATAGGCCATCCGTGGTGACATTTGTTTCCTCACTTGAAAGCTAGTGAAGAGCGGTAAGTATAAACCTGTTTGACGAGAAAACCAGTGTTCATATTTATATGCGGCGGAACCCGTTCGGAAACAGAAGTGCGCGTTACAATATTATTGACGTTAAAATAACTGGGGAGTTATCTGAATTTCAATTCTATTGCATGGGCAAATAATAGAGTTGATTCTCGGTAACAGTTCGGAATATTTTACTTTATTTTCCAGTATCAATGTTTCCATAACACAGTCATAGATCGTATTCCCAGTGAGCATTTAAATAATTATTTGGTGTCAGAAGGATGTCCTTGGACATTTAGGATTTCGATTTCTCGATATATTACCAGTGCACCTAGGTGTCAAGGATTGGCGAAGGCGTGTCCTCCAGTGGAAAGTAGGATGGTGGTTGCAGTGCATGGAAGGTGTTCTTGGAATTGCTCGGCCGTGCTAGGACTGTAAAATAATGTAGATAGCAAACTGCTCCTAGATGAAAGGTGAGTATTCTAGTTTGACAAAGGGAGTCGGTAGCACACGGTATTCCATAAGATGTAGCAGCATTCTGCCATTATTTCATGGGCTACCAAACATTTGGGGCTATGTTGTTCATAAAGGAGTTGTAACATTTTGAGTGTTTATATTTTAGTAGGACTATATAGGTAGATGTAGTTGAACGTTTACTGGTTATGCATGAGTCAAGTTTACTTTGGGGATTGATTGAACATTATAACAGAATGATAACAAGATTTGATTTTACAGGTTTTCATGGATTTATTCCAATCACCGACTTCAATCAAGGTTTTGGTTTGTGAAATAACTTCATTCATTTAATATAAATAGTACTATTTATGTTCTGTAATATTATGCTACTATTTCACTGGCACATTAAGTCCTCTTGTTTTGGAGCGTCAATTTGGGCATCAGGCGCGTTCAATTAACGTTAGTGAAGGGTCACCTTGGTCATCAGTCACGTTCAATTTACTTAACTTCAATAAAGGGTCGCTTTGGCCATCAGGTACGTTTCCTTAACCTTAAGTAAGTAGGCCTTCCTTGATACACGATAGTCATGTCTGGAAGTGAGACACAAGAGTTGACAATTCATACTTAAGACCTGGAACACGCAAATATCAGTTTGACATGACAAAAAGTGTTCTGTAGTCAGTATTTTGCAACACTTGCAACAATGAGATATAAGAGATTTTTAGTGACTTTTTGTGGTTTCATTGGAGAAAAGCGAGAAGCCAATTCTCTGCCCAGGTAAAAATGGAGAAACTTAAGCGCGATTATACCGCAGCTGTCGACATACGAGTCCTTACCTACAGACGCATCCTCGAGAACTACGTGATCTTCATGAATAGGTACGGCACTGAAGTTCAACTTTCAATTTGCATTCAGAACAGATTGACAGACACAATATTATAGTACAAGAATCGAGGGATCAGATACAGTTTTGAGCTACTGGTCTACTCATAATTAAAGGAACACACTTGTGACATGTACGAAGGGGGAGCACAGGTGTGCTCAATCTTAAGCAACAATTTCTTCAATTGCATACCCTATTATGACTTGACTCGGCACTAACGTATTCACTGGAATTGTTTATTCGAACGTTTGAATATTTGTTGATGCGCTTCCACTGTTTTACAACTTGTCTTTGTGGTATGATCCTTCTGCGTTCATCCGGATTACTTCTTATCCTCGCAACTAGACGGCCCCTCAGTGAGTGTTACTGAGTACACTTCTACTGAAGTCCGAAAACAGAAAAAGGTAAGCCTAAGACTTAGAACAGCGGTTGTCATATATCTGTGATCGATGAGATAACAGTTGAAATGTGCTTTGTTCCTTCGAACACGGACCTGACATGTTACCTGAAAATTGTATCTCAGAGAAAATGGAACAAAGGGATGGACCGCAATCCAGTACATCATGAGGTGTGCTGTTCTGACTGAAGAACTTATTTATCTCCTGTGTGTGAATGCATGGGCTTGGTTACATCTCCAGAATTGGAGAAGGTCTTGTGGAACTGCGAACTCTCGTGCAGTAATTAATGGGACGTAAAGTAATATAACATTACTATTAAAACACGTGCGGATCCATCCTGGCGTCACGTGACGCTCGTGCGCCGTCCCGCCCGTGTGCAACAACAGCATGCTGCTGTATGCGAACGGAGCAGTGCGGCATTCCTCCAGTGTGGGGCAATGTGCATGGTTCTCTCTGAGTCCATTTGGCGAGGAGATCAACGACTGTTGATACTTGGCCGCCGATGTGTTGTTGCTCGCTTAGCACCACCCGGGGAACACGTGCAGAGCAATATGGAGGTAAATCCTGCGGACGTTAGCAACGTTCATTCCATGTCTCGATATACTCCTAGTGCAGCTAGGTGTCAAGGATTGCCGATGGCGTGTCCTCAAGTGAAAAGTAGGATGGTGGTTGCAGTGCATTGAAGGGCTTCTTGGGAGACAAAGGCTGAAATCCCGTAATCCACCAATGAAAACAGCTATGAATCTACTGGATGCTGGTTTCAATTTAAAAGAAGAATGGAAAGAGCAATGGTTTCATACAGCTCCGGAATGGCCAAGCCTCCTTAATACAAACCACGCCCTGGCTGGTTTCAGTTTACCAAGGAGAACGTGGGCATCACTAAAACAGGTTTCCCACTAACTGTGGATTATCTGCATTCTCTCTTCACCAGTAAGGACTCAGGACTCTTCAGCGTGTCATTGTGATGCCTTAATCCAGACCATGCATCATATAATGGACGAATGCCCTCTGCGTGTCTATGGTGGAGACCGAAAAGACTTTGTTTATGGCTCAGTATTCCTAGTGCAGTGGATAAATAATTTCGATATCCACGTGTTATTGTTCCCTACTTCCCATGTATTCTTTGCAGTTTTTCTTTTGTTTAATATTGTATATAATTGTCCATTTTGTAAATTCCATATGCTTAATAACAATAATGTGCATGGCTAAGTTACATGATTCTCTGAATATTTACTGAGCACTCGTGTACCTCCACACACGCGTGTGATCAGATCTGAACTGTAAGATTGATTTTTCTGGTTGAAGATTTGCCACAACAGTTCACCAGTATGGCTTCCTGTCTGTAAGCGCCTGCATGTGTTTCCAGAGGGTACTTCTCTCTGCGAAGAGTTTCCTACAGATACTGCATCAATATGGCCTCTAGCCTGTGTGACTCCGCATGTGGACACCCACGTAGGATCTTGTTTTGAATGACTTGCCACAGACATTGCATTCAAATGGCTTTTCGCCTGAGTGTGTCTGGAGGTGCCTTGATAGCTGACATCTCTCAAGGAAGCATTTACCACACATATGGCAGGCAAAAGACTTATCCCCTGTGTGAGTCTTCATGTGACGTTTTAGGTAAGATTTCGTGCTGAATAACTTGCTACAGACATTGCAGCAGAATGGCTGCTCTCCTGTGTGGGTCCGTAAATGGCCAACAAGTAGGTATTTCATGCTCAACCACTTGCCACACTCAATGCAACAGTATGGCTTTAGTCCCGTGTGCCAACGCATATGTACCAATAGCGCACTTGCCTGCGTGAATTGCTTATTACAGATACTACAACAGTGTGGCCTCTCTCCTGTGTGCGTCCGGATGTGTGTAACTAGACTAGATTTCACAGTGAATGTTTTCCCGCACTCGTTGCATTTATATGGCTTATGCGCCGTATGCATCCGCATGTGTATCGAGAGCGCACCCCGCTGGATGAAGTGCTTCTTACAAATACAGCAACAGTGTGGCCTCTCACCTGTGTGAATCAACATGTGGCTAACCACATGGGATTTCGTGCTGAATGATTTGCCACAGATATTGCATCGTAAAGGATCTTCTCCTCTGTGAGACCGCATGTGAACTGCCAGGTTGAACTTCCCGGCCAGGACTTTACCGCACTCATTGCACCTATAACAAGGTGCTTCGCCATCCGCAGGTTGACGATCTGCATAGCTCACTTCGGGTCTCGATCTACAGTGACAAATTAAAACTACGTGACCAATAGTTCAACAGCCAACTCCAATACAACTCTCTCACAAAGGCATTGCTTCTGAACATTCCACTCACTGATACTCCATGCAGAGAACTCGTTACTCATGAACTTCATATTCCTGAGGGTAAACTACATCTAAGCTCAAATTGAGAGTGTAGACTTAAATTTGAAAAGCGCTCACTTGTTACGAGAATGTGTTGCGTCTTTTCTCTCGAATTACAATATCATGCGCAAGAAAAATCACGTGATTTATGCATGTCCGAGTTAATAGACAACCTTATTTAAAGAATGCATGAGAAGCGGTCCAGCCCAAAAGGAGAATCCGTCACACATTTAACTATTGAAATCCGTATATGCCTCTTCTCCTACACAAAGGGTGGCATATGCTTTGGAGTTTTGATATTGTTCAACCACTCTGCACTTTGTGGCAGGCAAGTAATTATTATTGTAAATGCCCTTGTTGTAGAGATTGTCTGAGAGGATCTCAGCGTTGTAGATATTAATAAATTTGAGAATATTTATTGCCGACAGTCAGCATGATTTGCTAAACCATGGCTAAACGTTTATGAATGTCATTCACTGCAATGCATTTGCACTGTATTTATACATCGTTACATCAGTGTAGCACGCCATTACGTCACAATGTGGTTATTTCTAATTACGTAGCTTTGAGGTGCAATCAATCAAAGCCAACCTACATATAGGAAGTTCATATGTAGTAACAGTCCAGGTCTTAACTGCTGACCTTAAATGGGCCGTAAAACATGAACCACCAATCCTGGAAAAGCTGAAATATGACAAGCAGACGACAGCTCCTTACCTAACACTGACAATTTCTGTTCTCCTCCAGATACTGCTGTAATAGCCATTACGAGGGGGCAAAGAATATGGCTTTGTTAGTAGTGTTTTATTACAATGTTCTGATATGCTGAATTTGAAGCCAAATGCAAGCTATCATGCCCTTGAATAATTTTACAGGTGTCCCTTTAACACTACGGCTAGAAGGAGCATGAAAATCAAGGCCATTAAACTCTATCATAAGAAGCTGTTTATAGCCGCCATCTTGCGCAAGCATCCCGAGTCCGTCTCATAAGAATCTGTGTTTAGCAGCAATCTTATGCAATTGCGTCGGGAAGGGCATCTTGTCGTAAAACTAAGGGTAGCACCTTCAATATGGCTCATGTGAGGTTAGGCTCGCTCTCGTAGGCGTCGGGAAGGGCAACTAGCCGCTAAGGTGAGGTTACGCCCCTCAAGATGGCGACTGTCAGGTTAGGCTCGCTCTCTCACGTAAAATCCTTAAATCGGCCTAGCCCTTCTACTATACTAGGAGCAATGACCTCGGAGTCAGAACCCGCCTAGATACATTACTAGGGGTCAATGACCTCGGGTGCTGTCGAAGCAAAAATCCCGACTCGCGAGATTTGGGAACCCCCTTGCTCCTCTATTACAATCGCTTCATGTAACTCGTCTACATTGGGAAGAGATTGAAATTCTATTATTACACAAACTGGCCCGTGCACGGAAACCAAAGATCCCTTCTGGGCACTGACTGACAAGAAGACCGTTGACTATATCGTTGCCGGTGATTTGAACTGACGTGTCGGACGGAGGAAAGAAGAAAACACAGTCCATAGCGTTCATGGATATGAACAGAAGAACGAAGGTGACCAACTAATTCCCGATTATGCGGAAACTGATCACACGGTTCAAGAAGGGTGCTATTCATCTAGTCACGTACTACAGTGGCTCGCATCCAACTCACACTGACTACATCCTCGTGAGACGAAGGAATCTCAAGGATGTTCTAAAGACAACAGCTGTTCATTAAGAAACCGTTGCGATGAACATCTGTAACCTGCGGACAGTCACCAAGAGCTCAAAACTCTGCAGGAAATGGACCAAATGGGGACATCTGAAGGAGGCCAACATTGTTGCCAAAGTTACAGTGACATAAATCACCATAGTTGAAGTGAGCCGGAGTAAACTGAAGGACGCCAAACTCTCAATTCTTGGAACAACAAAGTCAGGCCGACGACAACGAAGGATTAACTATGACACGTGGCTTCGGGATGACGATGTTAAGTACGCAGTACGGTTGAAGAAACAGCTGTACCACGAGTTTCTTGCTCGTTGGAATGCCAACAAAGCAGCCAATAGTAAAGTGAAGGAGGCCATTGCTGTAAAAGAAAGCAAACCGGAAATCAGGTCTATGTGTGAAACTTGCCACAGTCGAAAATTAGCGGAATATTTAAATGCTAAGCAAATCGAGGCATCGCAAACGCGAAAAAGTCCAACGTTTTTACGGCATCAAAGAGGAAACAGACGATTTGCAACTCTACTGGCGGGAAGCGCAAGGGCACTGGAATATTCAAATTTCCGTATCTACCCTATCCCAATCACCTCCGCTGTTGAAGGCCCAATGTAGGAAACTGACGTAAAAAAGTCCAGGCTATGCTGAAGGAAATGAAACCAGGAAAAGCAATGTCTCGATTATTTTGCAGCAGTTTTGTTTCTCTCAATGGGGGATGCAGAAGTGTGGCTAAAGCAAGCTTTACAATCAGATCATCAATGAAGGTCAAAATGCAACAGAGTGTCGACGGGGTATCCATTCAACAATAATGAAAGCCTTACCGATTTTTTCTAATTACCACCCGAACACACTTTTGAGCCGCGCAATGATATATTTCGAAAAGATCTTCGACAAAAGGATTACTGATTTATCCCAACATACAAGCCAAGCTGGATCTCTAAAAAATTGTGGCGTAACAGGAGCAACCCACTCTGCAGGGCTGTTACTTGAGAGACACTGTGTAAAGAATAAGAGACTTAATCATGACTTTCTGGACCTTGAGAAGGCCTTCCATCGGGTACCTAATAACCTAATTAGTTAGCGCTACAAGAACGTGGCATTCCAGAGCACCTTATTGGGAGGGTATAACTGTTCTACGAAGAACCAAGGAGTTACATTCAAGCAGCTGCAGGAGTGTCTGATGAATTGCACATAACTGTAAAAGTCCAACGAGGCCCTGCCCTATCATCACTGCTGCTCATTTTAGTGATGGACACCATTATATCAGACCTGCACAGTCAAGTACCATGGACACTTCACTATGCAAATGATATCACTTTGTCGAGAATACGGTTGATCTCCAGCATCAAACATAAGACTGGAAATACTGACCAGCGTAATATGTCCAGCGCCTCAACAAAAAGAAGAGAGAAGCAGGGCATTACATCGTCGAGAAGTTGGAGCCATGCATGTTGATGGTGAAGAGATAGCATGAGTAGAGAAATTTAAGTATCTTGGCTCCACAATCTCTGATGATGGCTGAGTTGCTGATGAAGTAATAATAATAATAATCGTATGGCCTCAGCTACCGTGTGCAGACATTTCAATTTGACGCCATCTGGCTGTCTGCTCGTCAATTTAGACGTTCCGTTTTACTCTAGGCCCCCACTAGATGGCAGACCGAGTAAACCGAAACTCTCTTGGGCGTCTATGGCTGAGATTTAATTAATTTTGTCGGGTAAACACCAAATGTGTCACCAGAGATCTTTTACATGCCGACATCGTACGACATGGAGTGTCGAATGGACTTTTTTCCGCCCTTCAAAAATCCGACTACCTCTGCCGGGTTTGAACCCGCTATCTTGGGATCCGGAGGCCGACACTCTACCGCTGATCCACAGAGGCAGCTGCTGATGAAGTGAACTTAACACATTGCTGTTCGGGCGCGTGCTACTCCATTCTTTCCTGTGGACCGGCAGCAGAAGGACACCTAGCTTGAGATATAGGATGAAATATAAATACATGTAACTTTTGAATGACATGAAATAAATTATTGAAACCTGGTGAGAGCTCTTACCAGTGATTCTAGTACTTCATTTTAGTGTGGTATTGCGTGAGCAGGTGCCCTTGTGCAAAGGAACTTGACAAGCCAAGCAGATGTACCTTGTAGGCATAACTACTACAATCACTGGCATCTTCACTCCTATTGTTGTCGCCGTCAACAGACTCGTCTGAACTGAATGTCGCAGTTTCACTTCCGTGCGTATATTTTGATGTTGACGGACACACATCTTCACAATCACTAATACTTACATTTTTGCAATCAATAAGGACATCAGATAAACTATCACCATGCAATTCTCCAAATATTTCATCATCGTTCAAGCTGTCTCTGCTACGGCGCACCATGCTGACACCTGACAATACACTCGGTCACGCGGTACTGAGTGTTATGAAACCACACTTCCTGTGCCGAAAGCATAGTCAAGAAAAGAATATATCTATCTACATTCCGATCAACAAAGACTTTAATTTGTAAACAACACGAAATATTTCGATTAATAAACGGCGGAGAAGATAAAATCACACAAGAATGAAGAATTGTGAGAAAACGTTAATTTACGTAGTCGGTCATCCGCGCACCAATGCGAAACTACGTAAATTTACGTAGCCCGTCATTAATGTGTTAAGGATATACTAAGCCTGGCTGAAGTGGAGAACGACAGCGGGCGCACTTGCGACCGTCGGATGAAGGACCATATGAAATCCAAGATCTACCGAACTGTTATCCGTCCTGTCGTTTTATAGGGCAACAAATGCTGGCCATATAAGGAGGTAGAACGCCAAATAAGCATCATGGATATGAAGATGCTTATGTGGAAGGCTGGCATAACAAGACAGGATCACATTTCAAATGATGTTACAGTATTAGAAAACGTTTTGGAATTGCACCAATCCAGAAGAAAATTGAGGTAAGGCGTGTGCCCTGGTTTGGGTATGTGTTGCGTGCAGAGGACGATATATATTGGGAAAGTCAATCTATACACAGAAAGTCGGTGAAAAGAGTCTCAAGGGATGAACAAGACAGCATAGGACAGATATAGTGCACAATGAACTGAAAGCTGAGAGACTACATACCGACATGGCCCAAGACCGAATTAACTGGAGACAATGAATCACAACACCAGACCCTACCACCAGGCAGAATGAATCACAACACCAGACCCTACCACCAGGCAGAACTAACACTAAAGAAGCAGAATAACGAGAAGCAGATTGATGAATATTTTGATATAAAATGAGATACAATTAATATTTTACACATCCTATCATTCAACTTAGTATGTTCAAATTTGCCCACTAAAACCTGTGTCCAATATCTATAAAGACTTATTTTCACAAAATAGTGTTTGAATGGCAGAACGCTTCTGGATTTCGTGTTTATGCGACTCCTATAAATACATTATAAAGAAAAATACGAAGGTCATCTGGAAAGTGGTAACCGTTTGCGCCATAAAGACACAGGAGTAAATATTAAAAAATATACACATTTTTATTGGAAAGAGCATACTTTACACTACTTCTCCACATAATCTCCAAGCAAATTTAGGCGTTTGTCATAACGTGGGACGAGTTTTTATATTCCAGCGCCATAGTCCTCCGCCTCCAGCGTATTGAGATATGTAGTCACGGATCGTTTTTAAGTTCTTCATCGCTGTCAAATCTTTTTCCCGCCAGAAAGTCTTTAAGCTTCGTAGAGAGATGAAAAGCCGAAGAGGCCAAGTCCGGGCTATAGGGGGATGGTCGAAGGTTTCCCACTTGAATTGCTGCAGAAGTTGTGTTATCGCAGCTGCATGAGGCCTGGCATTGTCATGAAGGAGAATGACGCCTGTAAACAACAGACCTCGCCGTCAATTTTGTATTGCCCGGCGTAATTTCTTTAATGTTTTACAATACGCATTAGCATTAATTGTGTCTCCACGGGCCATAAAATCAATGAGCAGTATACCTCGGCGATCCCAGAAAACGGTTGCCATGAGTTTCCTGGGGGACAGAACTGTCTTGAATTTTTTTTTGGTCTGGTTGGAGAATGAGCATGATGCCACTCCATCGACTGTCGTTTACTCTCGGGTCGTGCCTAACATACCCATGTTCCGTCCCCAGTAATGATGCGAGTCTGGAAAGAGTCTCCTTCATCGGAATAACGTCCCAGAAACGTCAGTGCTCCAGCCATACACTTGGTTTTGTGCTCCTCTGTAAGCATGCGAGAAACAAACCTTGCACAGATTTTTGAATAATGCAGATGGTATTTGACAATTTCATGAACAATTGTTCGAGACAAATTAGGTAAATGTTCACAGAGTTCAGCAGTTGTGACGCGCCGATCGTTCCTCACGCATTCGTATACTGCGGTCAGCAGTTGGCCTGTAATGACAGATGGTCTCCCTGAACGCTCCTCGTCGTGTGTATTCCCCCTCCTCAGGTTGAAGTTGCGACACCAACACCGAACAGACGACTTGTCCATCACATTGTCTCCATACACCTCCGTTAATTGCCGATGAATATCACAAGGTCGAACGTTTCGTGCATTAAGAAATTTAATCATGGCCCTCACTTCACAACTGGCTGGGTTCTCAATTTGTTTAAACATTTTAAAGGATCACAGACAAAACACAGGCAATGCTAGCGTCACGCAACCTCGCACAGAGCAGGCAAACAAGCGACTGACGCAGTCTGACCTTGCCCATTGGCTACCCGAGTCGTCAGCACTTCATGCGGCGCTAACGGGTACTACTTTCCGGATGGCCCTCGAACATATCTCAACAAAATATAAATTTCAATGTATTCTGTATTATTTGGGAGTGACAGTTTGAATATCCGGTGAAATTCTATCCGTCAGTGTATACTAGCCTGAAGGGAATTTTGCAATTCATATTTCTGCTTACATCCATCGTAGACAGCAGACGATCAGAATAATCAATTTGTTATTTTTACCCTGATCAAGTCTATAAATATGAGAACCATGGAGGTGTGGCACAAAGTCGTCAGCTCAGGGCCATGTGACACTCGACACTCTACAAGTGGAAGGAAACCCCATCACTAAGTGGTTAGTTCAGGACCATGTGTCTCTCCACAAATTGAAGGTAATTCCAACACAAATTGGTAAGCTCAGAAACATGTGTCTTTCAACAAGTCAGCATTTAGGATATTTTATGGATCTTAAAACCTGTTCTTATGTAATTCAGTAACAAAATGACATGGAAAAACCTTTAGACATTTTAAAAGAAGTCATTTAAGTTGCTGCATGATATCTGTAGACTTATGAAATGAGAGTCAGGATAACATTGCACCTGAGGTGAGATATAAAACAAAGTGGGAAGCAGTAGATAAGATCCGGTCGACTGAATCATTCAGAAGCATCCAAAATCTATGATATACAATGGACGAAGCTACGTAGACAATGGGCACTGTCCTCTACTATCCTCTGCCTTATATTCCAAGAAAAAACAATACACATAATAGGCTTGTCGCTTTGCTGGTTCGAGAGTGCCTCTGCACAAGATATGTTTAGGAGGAAGAAAGCTAATTTAAACTACTTCCAAAAATAGAAATATGCAATTTGTGTGTGAAAAGTATTCATAAGCAACATTTATGTTGGTGGTCACAATATATGATTGTTCTCTAACGTAGCACATCGTGCCCTCATACACATAAATTACGAAAAAAATAGCGGAATTAGAATCCCAAAGAGTTGACATATATGGGCGATCTTCATTTGTGTGAATGTTTCTACTCTGAATAATGAGAGAGTTTAAGCTGGTAATGGGCAGTTCTGAGGGCTGAAATGAATATTTCTTGCCACTAGTTGTGAATGTACAGTAGGAACAAGTCAATGAGTCGCATAACAGTCGACAAGACTCCAACCACACACAAAATCAAGTAAACCTGCTAGAATTTGTAGTTTCCATCACTCATCCGGTTTGAAGTCAAACCTTAGGCTATGACTAGCCATTGCAGGACCTACCAATACAAGGGCTGGGTTAAGAGCACCAATCCGAGATTATACAATCATTTCCCAGGGATTATCAAAGATCGTTTCACACAGTAACCAACAAAGGTGTGACAGCAAAAAATGAAGTATCAAGTAAACCAATGGCTCACCTACAGTCCAAAAATAGCTACTGCATTAAATGTTTGAAAACAGGATATGCATTTGTGCTACTTTGTAACGTCCGTGATTAAAATTACAATTTTAAATAATAATATTATATCATTACATTATTATTTACCTTACTTTTACGAGATAATACATTCACTTACTTCAAGAATTACGAAATTTTCTTCGACAACCTGCACAAATTAAAAACTTCACTTGTAGCTGTCAATTTCATAATTGTGTAAATGTGCTCGCAATCAACACACTACAAGCAAGTGAATGACAATGAGCACTAAAATGAAAAGTGGGAATTGGCGACAATCAGCAAGTGTGACCACAAAACTAGAACAACCATAAATTCAATACCATGATCTGTTTTTAGACTTACAACTATTTGGAAGTTTTATATGAAAACTATGATATTTAAGATGTAGCACTAATGATCTGAACATTTCATTTATACAACACACTACCTGTGTTGACATCCACAAATGCAGGAATCTGACTTAACACACAAAATAACAGAAGAGATCATGAAAGAAAGGTATCTAACCAAATAATTAAAAAATGGCATTCCTTGAGTTATTGCATACTGAACACAGCCATCATTATATTGATTAATTAACCTAATTAAGCTAGTTTGAAATTATTATGTTCTTTAAAATGTACATAAAACTTAACAATTTTGAATTTGTAAATTTGGTTTATAATCACTGTTTGTACGAATGTACTAAAATTACTTAGAATATCTGGAGGCAATAGTTGCAGACGGCATTTCTGATGATAAGGATGTGATGAACACATGATGCAGTGACAGTGGAAGAAAGAAAACATTTTTCTAGGTTGCTTAAAAGAATTGAAAACAAATACACTTCAAAATTATCTAGCTTTAACAAAGATTGATTTTGTAGACACATAATAAAAAAACTACATGACAGAATATTAAATATGATCTCAAAATTCCTGAATATTTTAGATAGTTTGAAAAGAGAGAATTCTAAGATAATACTGTTTAAATTTTAACCTCATAAAGAAGGGATTAAATTGATGAAAATGGCTAGTGTTTGGAAATAAATCAAGCAGTACTGAACACAACTGTGAATAGGTACAATATATTCCATATTGTATAGGATTTGTAGTGTACATACGTTGTATCTTCTTTGATGTACGGCAATAGCTGATCATCAGTATGTTCTTCTATGAATATTTCCTCCTTAATACCTTCGGAAGGCTATAATTAAGAAATAAGACAAATAGAATAAAGAAGTAAGGGTATAAAAATATATAGGCCTAAACAAGAAACATGTACATGTACCGCCTTATAATGGCACAAGAAGAGTATAATTAATTTAATTCCCATTTAAAAATAAAAGAACGGAAAGGAACAATCAAAAATCACTTTAAATGCAAAAGAGGTGTCTATGTTGATGGCAAATGGTACAAAAAATACATAATTTTCAAGCACTAAATATTAAACGAACAAAGAAGAAGACAATTTCATAAAACACATTATATAATTCACATTAATTTCTTTTTCTACTAAACACACAGCTCATCCTTAACAAATTTATATAAATTATAAAATTCTACTCGTAATATCTTCAGTATTTAAAAACATAATCAACTCATGTACAACGTGTGGAATTACTTCAAATCATACTATACTATTGCTATTAGATTAAAATTTACATTGGGGCTAAGGACCTTAGATGTTAGGCCCCTATAAATAACAATCATCATCATCATCGAAATTTATATTGAATGTATTTATTTTATGTTTTTACTTTTTGGAACCTAACTTGCATAACGATATGCTTCGTCTTAACACGAGTCCCTTTTGTCACCGTCTTTCGGACAACTGATAAGGAAGATAAAAACCAGAAAAGGAACACACTGTAGGACAGCACTAGACAAGGTGCATTGAAAAGAAGGATCACTTGTAGATATGTAAATTTAAAATTGCAATATATTTGTGTATTTTCAGCAGAGTATATGGCGATGGACGCAACTCCGTGTATGTGTATATGTACAATTTAAGGAAAATAAAAATTATTATTAGTGTTACGGGGATACCGTAGTTTATATAGGTGAAAGAAGGTGCGAAGATGAATGTTTGGATATACGAAAATCGTTCGATTGATTTAAAACTCTTAAAGCTGACAATCTTATTCCCTTTCTTGACCTTTCTTTTTTCTGTTCAAATCTTAAATATTTGCACTTTGCTAGCTCGTAATCTTACGTAACAAAAATAGAGAAAAAACAACTATTCGCAATATGAGTTTGAAGCTTCCAATTTACAGACTTTACACAAGCACAGTTGCTCCCTTTCAATCTATAGTCAAGGAGACGGATCTCCCAATTGCTTTTACACCATTAGTAAGAGCATATTTGCTCCACAAAATTATCTAGGAGACTACTCTCCACACATTGTACCATTCCAGCCTTCCAAAGCACCATTCAACGTTTACACCAATACCTTTACAATTACTAGGAAGAGCTTCGTTGCTTTATGAATTTACACTTAAAAATCCAATTACAAAAATTCACACTTTTGAGGTCTTTGGAAGGTACAACCTATGTTTAACAAAATTAAACAGTAATCACTGTCTTGGGAACTGCTCAACTGTCTGATAACTTAAACAAGAAATATATGGAGGTAAACAGGAGTAACAAGTACCCATTCCAAAAGGCTTATGGTTAGAACAAAAGGTTAAATTACTGGCCCAAAAACAAAATGATAAGAAGGCAAACACTGGCACCCCTAGAATTTTATATTACATGCAAAAAACCTATTTGGGCCCGACGTTACAGAGGCTAAGCCTATACTACGGAGGTGACTAGATGCAGAAAAAGGTTTAAGTTACAGAATTTAGAAGAAAGAAAAGATTACAAAATCATAGAAACCTCACAATCAAATTGAGAGGGAACACAGGAGTGTAGATCACTCTCAATTCCTTGATTTCGGTTGAGTTCTTTTGGCTTGGTTGAAACTTACATTCAGAGTTTGAAATCTACAATTTTAGAAAATGAAGTGACATTACTAAGGATTTTAGACCTTTCCCTCGAGCTAGCTCTGGAAGACTATCAGATTTTAATCAGGATCTGCCATTACCTTGGGCTGGTGGACCTCTCGAATATGGTCGAGGCGCCCCGTCTCCTTTATAAACACGCTCTAGCCTGGAGCGATCACTAAGACAAATTGGTCTGAAAATTGGTCAGGGCTAAGGCCCGACAACCCACCAATTCTTACTGGATAATCAAATAAATACTAGAAAATTTTGATTCTTAGAAAAATGTTTGTACAAATTTTTTCATTGGTCGTCATCCTAATTTGGCGGGAAGAGATAGAAGTTTAGAAAAATTTTGAACATGAAAAACCATAACGAACTTTCCAGTCTGGAAAACCTTTATATACAAAATTTATCTAAAATTTTAACAGTTCATCTTCACACCAGAGGGCACTACGTATGTTTACAGCAGTGATATCCGTTGAAGAATATTCAAATTTCTTGTAATATTTTTAATCTTTACTTTAAAGAGGGTTTTATCGAAGGTGGTTAATTCAAATAAACAGGGCGGGTGTACCTCCGCAACTGACCACCCCCCACAAAAAGAATGTTTTCATTTTTAGAAAAATTTTAAGTTGGAGTAGGTAGTCGGAAAATTTTCCTGATGAATGTTCATTTGAAAGTACCAGTAATTATGTCGAAAACAAGTCTTGAAGTATTCCTGAAGCCGCAGAAGTCCGGGATGCGCAGTTCAAGATTGACGGCAAGAGCGGCCACCACTGCCGATACCAGGGTGGGGTCACCCGGAGCCCCGAAGTATCCTCAGATAGATCTCTCCCGCTACCTTGAGAACGGTAGACATGGTGATTGTCGCACCTTCTCTGCTCCAAGGTGATATAGGCCGTAGTGTTACCGCACCTCAGCTCTTGCAGGTAAAGATTGGTGTTCAAGTACGCCGTCATGAAAGAGACTGGACAAAGGAGGGTTGGCTATTACCCCACGCCAGCGTTACTCGCCAGATGTTGTAACTCGGTCGCACATGGTAGAGAGAAGACTAAAACAGTAATTTACTTGGCCAAGGTGGTTGTTTTTATGGAGAGCGAGTTTGTTTATATTTAAGCTGCATGTTCAGGTGAGGCGGTCGGCATCGAGGATGAGTGTATGGAATGCAAGCTAGGTTTTGGAAGCGGGGAAAAGGTAATGGCAGCCGGGCAACGGAGGAAAAGGAATTATTTTTACAGGGGAAGGTTTGTACACAGGTGGAACAATAAAACGTATTACACAAGCGGAGTATTAGTGGGGCAGAAGGCCTCCACCTTTCAATTTACAATTTTGAGATTCTGAGCTGTTAAGGAAAGAAATATAACTACTTCCTCACTGCCATAACTTAGTGGCCTATACTGCGGACCCAGAGATTTGTACAGGTTTTATCTGAGAGAGATGCACTCTAAAACTTCTTTCAGGGGCTAGGTTGCTCACCGAAAGAGTGACTGGTGTTAAGAAATCCAAAATAATGGGGGCAAGCTTGCCCGCCGGTACAAAATTCTTAACCATTACCTGATCTCCAAACTTTAGATTGGTGGGTCTCCGTCCACGATCGTATCTCTCTCTCTCTAACATTCTCATGCGAAGCTTTAAGGTACTTTTGCCTTCTTGCACAGTTCCTTGAAGTTAACGGGATCTACTGTCTCTGGCAATATCTCATTGATGGACCAATGATGTGACAACGGCGTGTTAGGTACAAACTTAAACATAAGAGATGCAGGCGTAAACTTATGTGACTCGTGAACAGTTGAATTTACTTCAAAGCTAACCAATGCAAGAAAGCATCCCACCTAGAATGGTCTTCATGCTGAACGGCTTTGAAAGCAGATCGAAGATTACGACTGACCCGCTCAGCCAGAGATTTTTCAGGGTAATAAGCAGAAGTAGTTACATGTGATATGAACAAATCAAAAAGAATGTTCGGAATAAGATAGATGTGAAAGCCCTTGCATCATCGGAAACTATATACTGACAAGGACCAATACAAGCAAAGATAGTATTAAGGCAAGAAATGGTCGACTGAGCGGTAGCCAGCTCAGTCAGAAATAACCACGAAAATCTAGTGAAGCCATCAACACATACAAGGATGAACTTAATATCGTTCCCCTTAGATAGACGGAAGGGTCCAACCATTTCTCTGATTTCGCCGTCCATACTATACCAGATAAACAGTTATCTAATTTTCCCTCCGGGTTTTTTTGCTACTTGCTTTACGTCGCACCGACACAGATAGGTCTTATGGCGACGATGGGATGGGAAAGGCCTAGGAGTTGGAAGGAAGCGGCCGTGGCCTTAATTAAGGTACAGCCCCAGTATTTGCCTGGTGTGAAAATGGGAAACCACGGAAAAACATTTTCAGGGCTGCCGACAGTGGGGCTCGAACCCACGATCTCCCGGATGAAAGCTCACAGCCGCGCGCCTCTACGCGCACGGCCAACTCGCCCGGTCCCTCCGGTTTTGAAGATGCGTAAGTGCCCCATAAAGAGGTCTCGTGATAGTACTTGGGCACAAGAACAGGTGGAACAACTACTTCCATCTCCCGATCGTGCCTCGAAGGGCAGCACAGAACCCCATTCCTCAGCACATAAGGGACGACGTGTTCCCCAGAAGAAAGGGTTTCCATAATAGGAGACAGCACCGGATCTTCCCGCTGATATTTCTCGATATCACGAAACAGCATAGGTACATCCGTCAAAATAGCACTAACACCAGAAAGTATGGGCATGGGAGGAGAATAATTATCCTCCTGTTCAATGGACTCAATGTCATTAGAAAACATGCGACTTATTCCATCTGCGACCACATTATCGGATCCTGTAATGTATCGCACGTCGAATTGAAACGCTGAAATTCTGCTAGCCCAACGGGCGATACCCCCAGTAAAACGAGGCCTAGTTGAAACCCAACTTAAAGCTTGGTTGTCTGTTTCTAATTCAAATTTGGCATGCTCCAAATACAGGCGTAACTTCTGCAAGGCAAACGGAGCCGCCAGACCTTCTGATTCATAGATGGAGTACTTGGCTTCTTGAGCCGATAAGGTCCTAGACGCATAGACAATAGGCGGCAGATGAAGAGGCATCGGTTTGAACTACGAATTTCTTAGAGAAATCGGGCATAGGTAATACTGGGCCGTTACAAAGCGCTAACTTAAGATATTCAAACGCAGCTTGTTGCGATGATCCCCATTCGATCTTGACACCTTTCCTACGACGTAGGTTTAGGGGCGCCGCACTATTAGCGAAGTTAGGAATAAATTTCCTGAAGAAATTCACCATGCCTATGAACCTAGCGATTTCTTTGAGGTCCTCAAGCGGCTTGAAGTCACAGATAGCCTGCGTTCTCGAATGATCGATAGCAACCCAATCGGGGGACACAATATGCTCTAAGGATGACAGAGGGCTTAGCAAAAGCTACACTGGAAAACTTAAATGTCAACGCTGCCGTACGAATGCGAATTAGAACTTCCATAAGATGATCTACGCGTTCTTCACAGGTCTCATAAAACACCACGACATTGTCGATGTAATGATAAAGTTATTCAAATTTGATGTCATGAAGACCCTATGAGGCAGTCTAGTAACGACAGCCACATCTGTAGTGACCCCGAAAGGCACGCAGTTGTATTCATACAAATTCCAATCAGTGGCGAAAGCCGTCAGATATCTGAATACTTCCGCCAACGGAATCTGATAATAATAATAATTTCGTGTGGCTATTTCCAGCCGAATGCAGACCTTGTCAGGCAGACCCTACGATGAAGGTGGGCGGCATCTGCCATATGTGGGTAACTGCGTGTTATTGTGGTGGACGATAGTGTTATGTGTGGTGTGTGAGTTGCACGGATGTTGGGGACAGCACAAACAACTAGCCCCCGACCACTGGAATTAACCAATGAAGGTTAAAATCCATGACCTGGCCGGGAATCGAACCCGGGACCCTCTTAACCGAAGGCCAGTACGCTGATAATTTAGCCAACGAGTCGGACAGCGGAATCTGATTGGTTAAATTCTAAGATGGTAATGAACTTAGCAATACGAAATCATACAAAACAAGAATGAAGATCAGGAAAGGGCACTGACTGTAATACAACCTTACGGTTTAAAGCTCTGTAATCAATGGCAGGCCTACAACCACCTTATGGTTTCTGTACAAGAAAAATGGGCGAGGAATACGCCGACTTTGAAGGTCGAATAATACCATCCTTTAACATATGATCGATGACCTCTTTAAGAGCCTTCATTTTAGGTGGAGATAGCCTATATGGAGAAAACATTACAAGAATGGAATCCTTTACCTCAATCTTATACTCAATCAGGTCAGTGACACCAAGGGTTTCTGAAAATGCGTCATGACATAAACTTCGAATACTTTCAGCCACGTTCTCAGGTAGATGCCTGAGATCTAACGATGTCTCACTCTGGGTAGGCGAAATAGATGAAGATGACACAGAATTACATGTCAAAAGGGGAATATTAACGTTACTATCAATTTGAATGTGCACAACTTGCTCTGAAGGTCGAGCACAAGACCAGAATGATACATATAATCGGCCCCCAATATTGCACGGCAAGACACCTGTTTAGCCACAAACAACTTAATTTTTCATGTACATTTTGAGATACGAACTTTAGCTACCATAAAGCCGAAAATGTCTAATGGTGAACAAATTGCCGAAACGCATTTCATAGAAGACAAGCAACAGTCTAGAAATTTAAGACAGGCTATCAATTTAGAGTACCACTCCTCAGAAATAATGGAGCTATCGCTTCCTGAATCTAATAGTGCAGTGACAGGTTCATTATTTACCTCAATTTTCAGAAATGACACTTATCCTGGGGTCTCATAAGCAATTCTGAGGTATTCTCTACGGCCTTAAAAGGATAAATTAGAGGAGGTTTCTTACTTGAAGCAAACAACGTTGTGACGGACCTGGTTTGTTCCTAGTTCCACTAGATTTTTCCAAGGGACACTTATTCCTAAGGTGTTCAGTCGATCCGCACATATAACACTTGCGTGTGAGAAAGGTTCGGCGAGGGGTGGCCGAGAACTGTTAAATGACGGAGGGGGCTCCCTGGCGACACGTAAGGTGTCAGCGTAAATCACTCCCTCGGCTGACACTAACATTACCACAAGTTCGGAGAAGGTTTGAGGTTGAGAAGCAAAACAAAGGTACGACCTATAAACTGGATAAATTCCTTCGACAATAGTTGGCACAATTTTATCTCCGAAAAAGTGGAGAGTGAATACCCGCGTATAAAATTTTATACCTTGAAAAAGTCGTCCAAGTTCTCGTCCAACCTCTCTACTCGGAAGAAGTACTGCTGTATTAAGGATAGCATTTCTCTAGCTGGAATAAAGTTAGCCAAAACGTGGGCACGAAAGTCTTCAATGGAACATCTGTCAGCTATGGCTTTTACAATTTTGTCCGAGAGGACCCCTACAGAACATGAGTAAATAATTTGTAGAATTTGAGAATGAGACAGAGCAAACACCAAAGCATGATCTTGAAATTCAACTAGGAACCTTAGAAATGCAAGTATGTCATTTGTTGAATCAATCGAAAATTTGGAGTTGCCCTTAAGCGAGCTGGCTAACGGGTGGGGCAAGCTGCTGAAACCTAGTGAAAAAATAGGGGACGGCAATGGAGATTGAGATGTTCAGACACTGAATTACTGATGAAGAAAGGTGGAAGGTTTTCAATGATCAGGCACTTGCTCCAACGGGGCAGATGATTGTTGTGGAACCACCGATTTCCTACTCTCACCAGATCTACTGGAGTCCTCCTCTGTAGTCAAGTTTACAGTTGGAACATGGTCACTTTTAGCACGAGCGATCCCGAAAGACAATCGACTTAACTCTATTAGACATGTCAGACAGATGTTCGACGAAGTTACTAGCTTCCTTAGCATGATCATCCTTTAGGTTGAGAGACAATAGGTCCCAAGCCCTATTATAAAATGGAAGAGTCTAGCCTGAACTCTCTTAAGTTGATTAGTAGAAGGGTCACTTACTTCAAAGGAACTTACAACTGACGCAAGCCCGTTGGTATTATCAGTGATTGTGGACAGAGCCTCATCAACGTCCTTCTCCCCAATTACTGGGATACAAATGGGAAACTCTTAAGATGCATTTAGTTTGGCAATATATGCCGCAAACGTGCAACCAGACTGGACCTTCCTAATTAGAAGTTCATAAATCAATTCTTCCTTGCACAGGTACCCAGGAGCAAGGACTTCGCGAGAACAGACATAGTAATAGAGAATCTAAAAGAATTTGAAAAAATCCAGCAACCAAGAAAATTTTTAGAGTTCGGTGTTGATTTCTATGAGTAGCCGTCAAAATGGACTTTATCAAGACCCATTCAACCAAGCTCTGCTACCACTTGTTACGGGGATACCGTAGTTTACAGAGGTGAAAGAAGGTGCGGACATGAAAGGGATATAACATAGTCAGAATATTTAAAACGTTTTTCTGCTACATGTTTAACGTTGCACCGACACAGATAGGTTTCTGGCGACGATAGGATAGGAAAAGCCTAGGAATGGGAAGGAAGCGGCCGTGGCCTTCATTAAGGTACGGGCCCAGCATTTGCCTGGTGTGTAAATGGGAAACCCCGGAAAACCATCTTCAGGGTTGCCGACAGTGGGGTTCGAATCCACTGTCTCCCGGATGCAAGCTCAAAAATGCGCGCTCCTAACCGCACGGCCAACTCGTCCGGTGATTTAAAACTCTTAAAGTTGGCAGTTTTATTCCTTTTCTTGACATTTCTTTTATCGTTTCAAATCTTAAATAATTACACTTTGTTGAGAATATAACAATAGACTAAAAACGAGGCTAGCTCGTAATCTAGCGTGACAAAATTAAAAATAGCACAACTATTTACAACATGAGCTTGAAGCTCCCAGTATACAGACTTTACACAAGCACAGCTGCTCCCTTTCAAAAAATAATCAAGGAGACGGATCTCCCAATTGCTTTTACACCATTAGTAAGAGCAAATTATCTAGGAGAATACTCTCCACACATTATACCATTCAACATTCACATCAATACCTTTACAATTACTAGGAAGAGCGTCCTTGCTCTATGAGCATCAATCAATCAATCAATCAATAAATCAATCAATTAATCAATCAATCAATCAATCAATCAATCAATCAATCAATCAATCAATCAATCAATCAATCAATCAATCAATCAATCAATCAATTAATCAATCAATCAATCAATCAATCAATCAATCAACAGCATTTAAGGCTTCGGTTTCTTATGTAGAAAATATTGTGGAATTATATAAAACAATTCCCTTGGTAAATTATTTCAATCACTGAATCATCTTCCTACAAGTGAACATCTGCCAAAAATTTTTCTTATTGAATTCCAACTTATCTTCATGTGTGAACTTTCCTACATTTAGAGAACATGTTTTAAATTTATTCATCAACTAATGTCATTCTAAGCCATCTCTCCAATGACATCTCAGAATATACTGCTTAATCGAACAGCTTGTTTCCTTTCTCGAAGTATTCCCAGCCGAAACTTAGCAACATCTCTGTAACACAACCCTTTTGTCAGAAATCACCCACAAGAAATGGAGCTGTTTCTGTGGATTATTTAATGTTCCATAATCAAGTAATCATCCCCTGCGAACCATGTGACCTTGCCGCGGTGGGGAGGCTTGCGTGTCCCAATGAAGCAGATAGCCGAGCCGCAGGTGCAACCATATCGGACGGGTATCTGTTGAGAGACCAGACTAAGGAATGGTTCATCGAAAGGGGGGGGGGGTAGCAGCATTTCGATAGTTGCAAGAGCGGCAGTCTAGATGACTGACTGATACGGCCTTGTAATAATACTCAACATGGCTTAGCTGTGTTCATACTGCTACAGGCTGAAAACAACGGGAAACTACAGCCGTAACTACTTCCCGAGGACATGCAGTTCTCTCTGTATGAATGATGTACTGATGATGGCTTCCTCCTGGGTAAATATTCCGGAGGTAAAATAGTCCCCCATTCGGATCTCCGGGTGGGGACTACACGAGAGGGGGCGATCATCAGGAAGATGGATACTGACATTCTGCGAGTCGGAGCGTGGAATGTTAGAAGTTTGAATCGTTGTGGTAGGTTACAGAATCTGAAAAGGGAGATGGATAGACTGAAGTTAGATGTAGTTGGTATAAGTGAAGTACGTTGGCAGGAAGAACAGGATTTTTTGTCAGGCGACTACCGAATTATCAACACAAAATCAAACAGGGGATATGCAGGAGTTGGTTTAATAATGAATAAGAAAATAGGACAGCGGGTAAGCTACTACGACCAGCATAGTGAAAGAATTATTGTCGTCAAGATAGACACCGAACCAATGCCCACCACAATAGTTCAGCGGATGATGAGAAAACCGAAAGAATATATGAAGATTTAATACAATATGTAAAAGGCGACGAGAATCTAATTGTGATGGGAGACTGGAATGTAGTGGTCGGCCAAGGAAGAGAAGGTAATACAGTAGGATAATTTGGACTGGGACAAAGGAACGAAAGAGGATGTCGGCTGGTTGAATTCTGCACTGATAATAATTTAGTCCTCGCCAATACTTGGTTCAAACACCACAAACGACGGCTGTATACGTGCACCAGATATGTAGACACTGAAAGGTATCAAATAGACTTCATTATGATTGGGCAGAGATTCAGAAACCAGGTGTTGGATTGCAAAACTTTCCCAGGAGCAGACGTGGACTCTGACCACAACTTGTTGGTCATGAAATGCCATCTGAAGTTGAAGAAATTGTAAAAAGGAAAGAATGCAAAAAGATAGGATCTAGACAAGTTGAAAGAAAAGAGTGTGAGGGATTGTTTCAAGGAACATGTTGCACAAGGGCTAAATGAAAAGGCTGAAGGAAACACAATTGAGGAAGAGTGGATAGTCATGAAAAATGAAGTCAGTAGAGCTGCTGGAGAAATGTTAGGGAGGAAGAAAAGATCAAGTAAGAATCTTTTTTTTTGCTAGGGGCTTTACGTCGCACCGACACAGATAGGTCTTATGGCGACGAAGGGATAGGAAAGGCCTGGGAGTTGGAAGGAAGCTGCCGTGGCCTTAATTAAGGTACAGCCCCAGCATTTGCCTGGTGTGAAAATGGGAAACCACGGAAAACCATCTTCACGGCTGCCGATAGTGGGATTCGGACCTACTATCTCCCGGATGCAAGCTCACAGCCAAGTAAGAATCAGTGGATAACTCAGGAGATACTAGACCTGATTGATGGACGACGAAAATACAAGAATGCTAGAAATAAAGAGGGCAGAAAAGAATACAGGCGATTGAAGAATCAAGTGGCTAGAAAGTGCAAGGTACCTAAGGAAGAATGGCCGAAGGAGAAGTGCAAGGATGTCGAACGTTGTATGGTCCTGGTAAAGGTAGATGCTGCATACAGGAAAATCAAGGAAACGTTAGGAGAAAGAAAACCTAGAATATTAAGAGCTCAGATGGAAAGCCACTTCTAGGGAAAGAAGACAGAGCAGAAAGATGGCAGGAGTATATCCAACAGGTGTATCAAGGTAAAGATGTAGATAATTTGGTTCTGGAACATGAAGAGGCTGTTGATGCTGATGAAATGGGAGACCCAATTTTGAGGTCAGAGTTTGACAGAGCTGTGAGTGACCTAAATAGGAATAAGGCACCTGGAGTTGATGACATTCCCTCTGAATTACTGACTGCCTTAGGAGAAACCAGCATGGCAAGGTCATTCCATTTAGTGTGTAAGATGTATGAGACAGGAGAAGTCCCATCCGATTTTCGGCAGAATGTAGTTATACCTATTCCCAAGAAAGCCGGTGCTGACAGGTGTGAAAACTACCGCAGCATTAGTTTAGTATCTGATGCCTGCAAAATTTTAACACGTATTATTTAAAGAAGAATGGAAAAACAAGTAGAAGCTGAGTTGGGAGAAGATCAATTTGGCTTCAGAAGAAATGTAGGAACACGTGAAGCAATCCTGACTTTACGTCTGATCTTAGAGGATCGAATCAAGAAGGACAAGCCCACGTACATGGCATTCGTACATCTACAAAAGGCATTCGATAATGTTGATTGGACCAAGCTATTTAAGATTCTGAAGATGATTGAGATTAGATACCGAGAACGAAGAATTATCTACAATCTGTATAAAAATCAGTCTGCAGTGATAAGAATCGAGGGCTTTGAAAAAGAAGCAGCAATCCAGGAAGGAGTGAGGCAAGGCTGCAGTTTGTTCCCCCTTCTTTTCTATGTGCACATAGAACAGCCAGTAAAGGAAATCAAGGAGAAATGTGGAAAGGGAATCACAGTCCAAGGACGGGAAATCAAAACCTTGAGATTTGCCGATGATATTGTTATTTTATCTGAGACTGCAAAAGATCTCGAGAAGTTGCTGAACGGTATGGATGAAGTCTTGGGTAAGGAGTACAAGATGAAAATAAATAAGTCCAAAACAAAAGTAATGGAGTGCAGTCGAACGAAGGCAGGTGATGCAGGAAAGATTAGGAAATGAATTCTTAAAGGAAGTAGATGAATATTGTTACTTGGGTAGTAAAATAACTAACGATGGCAGAAGTAAGGAGGATATAAAACGCAGACTAACACAAGCAAGGACGAGCTTTCTTAAGAAAATAAATTTGCTCACTTCACACATTGATATAGGAATTAGAAAGATGTTTTTGAAGACTTTCGTGTGGAGCGTGGCATTGTATGGAAGTGAAACATGGACGATAACTAGCTCAGAAAGAAAGAGAATAGAAGCTTTTGAAATGTGGTGTTACAGAAGAATGCTGAAGGTGAGATGGATAGAACAAATCACAAATGAAGAGTTAGTGAATCGAAGTGGTGAGAGGAGATCGATTTTGCTAAATTTGACGAGAAGGAGAGAGAGAATGACAGGACACATCTTAAGACACCCAGGACTTGTTCAGTTAGTTTTTGAAGGAAGTGTAGGTGGTAAGAACGGTAGGGGTAGACCAAGGTATGAATATGACAAGCAGATGTAGGATGCAATAGTTACGTAGAAATGAAAAGGTTAGCACCGGATAGGGTGGCATGGACGGCTGCATCAAACCAGTTTATGGACTGATGACTCAAACAACAACAATCAAGTAATACTGGTGATGGTCTCATAGTCTCATTGTGGCCTTGGTAGAGATTTATACGCTCTCTCTTTTACAACCACTAAGTAACCTCATAGTCATATTACGAGATTTGTAAATTTTATTTTCAATCCTGTTTATGTGATTACCACAATGAAGATCTATCCTTATTATGAATACTTAGGCACTTACAGAGATCCAAATGAGGAACTTTCCCACCAACAACACAATTATAAAACCAGAGAAACACACAATATGACTTATCACCCCGTTTACCATCATATCATAACATATCGAGCTCGATAGCTGCAGTCGCTTAAGTGCGGCCAGTATCCAGTATTCGGGAGATAGTAGGTTCGAACCCCACTGTCGGTAGCCCTGAAAATGGTTTTCCGTGGTTTCCCATTTTCACACCAGTTACCCCTAGGGATATCCCTGCCCTCACTACTGAATTTTTTTCCTATATTGGCTGTGCCTTAATTAAGGCCACGGCCGCTTCCTTCCCACTTCTAGCCCTTTCCTGTTCCATCGTCGCCGTAAGACCTATCTGTGTCGGTGCGACGTAAAACAACTAGCAAAAAAAATACTACCCTATGGGACCAAATCCCGTAATTCTTACAGGCTCAAATAAAGCTTCACCTACTCTAATGCTCTGAGTTCTATTTTCTAGAAATACACCAGACGTGGACAAATTATTGGGGTAAAAATATATCTATCATTATGTCAATTATCGACCTTTATAGCCTAATCCTTGAATTTGTTTGGTAGTAAGTTACCCCTAGGGATATCCCTGCCCTCACTACTGAATTTTTTTCCTATATTGGCTACGGTGAGAACCACAATGTAATTTCATTATTCACACAGTTTTGTGTCATTTTTGTTAGTACTCATATCGTGTTGTTTATCGTCTATATCTGCATATTGTTGCTGTATCGGAATAAATAATGTGACCTGTTGTTAAGACTGTACATTCTGTAAGTCACATACATTACTGACACCATTCACGAGTTTGGTTGGTATTTTTAAGAGTGGTTCTAGAGAACTGTCAAATGTTTAGGTTACGGGGAGACGAAAGGACCTTTTGCCATGAAAGGTAGGCATTGTCTAGCCCTTTCCTGTCCCATTGTCGCCGTAAGACGTATCTCTGTCGGTGCGACGTAAAACAACTAGCTACTTGTTGAGAAATGTTACTCACAGCAAGAGATAGATTCTAGACTGCAAGTATCACAGCAATCTGTAAGAACAATTTTAAAATGTGAAGGCAAGGGGAAGACATAATGTCAACGTGTTGGCAACTGTGGGCGAAAGAAGAAACTAACTCCAAGGAGTAATCAAAACTGGTTAATTTGTCAGTAAACAATCACAAGTTTACTAGTTCGGATTTACGTTAGAAATTAGAAGAGTATGGGTCATTAGTACCAGCCAGGACTGTGAGGCGACAGCTGTTTAATGCCTGAATGAAAGCAACATGAACCAAAAGAAAAGGAAGGATTAATCCTGCTATAGCTGCAAAGAGGTTCCAGTGGGCCGAGACTCTCCAGAATTGGTCACTTGATGACTGGTTAAAGGCAAGTCCATGACAATTACTGTAATTTCTAAATTATCGTTCATTATTTTATTTTAACTCAATCTAACTGATGTAACCGTACAGTACAATACAAGTACGAAATTACTCTTTCAAACTGTACAGCTTATTGGACTTGATTGTAGGCTTATTTGTTTTATTTACTTCAGGTTCGTTTTAGTGCTGAATCGGTATTTCCTGTCGAAGAGACAAGTCAATGTGTCAGGAGGAGAAGCATTCCATCCAGATTGTGTGAAGCAGCCAACTTCAGTGATGGTCTGGAGTGTGTTTTCTTGGTACGGCTGAGGACGATTATATATTGTAGTATAGTATTAAGAACCTCGGGTGCAAGAGTGGTTTGGCCAAAGTGAATTTATTTTTATGAAAGATAAAGCGAAAAAAGTAAAGGCATTTTTATGGGAAAACAATGTCCTTGATTGGCCTAGAAACAGTCCAGACATGAATCCCATACAAAATCTTTAGGCGACAGGATGAAAAGTCCAAAAAAATATAACGACAAAAAATTGGCTTGATTGGGAAGATTGCAAGAGACAATTCTCATGGTTGGTCCGTATTGAAGCTGACTATAAGCAAATTATCAAAAAATAATTTATTCTTTGTACCACCTATTCAATAAATGTCACGTGCTACGTGGGTGAAATTTGCATAATACTATGTACACTTCTTAGGAACATGTTTCGCCCCTTGTTAAGGGCATCATCAGCCTGTAGGTAACCTTAAAGAAAAAGTCAGAATCATTAACCATTCCTTGTATGATTGTCGCAGGTACGTTACATATTTTTTTGCTAGTTGCTTTACGTCGCACCGCCACAGATAGGTCTTATGGCGACTATGGGACAGGAAAGGGCTAGGAGTGGGAAGGAAGCGGCCGTGGCTTTATTTAAGGTACAGCTCCAACATTTGCCTGGTGTGAAAATGGGAAACCACGAAAAACCATTTTCAGGGCTGCGGACAGTGGGGTTCGAACCTACTATCTCCCGAATACTGGATACTGGCCGCACTTAACGACTGCAGCTATCGAGCTCGGTCTCTATATCAATTAACATGCTCGAAGTTTAAACGCTGCCGCTTCGCGATCGAGTATTTTTCTTCACTCACAACATTGTAAATTCAATGAAATACTGAACGAAGGAATCATCACACCCAATGGTTTGATTACGATAGAGGTTCAATATGGCCCCCTCCTACTTTGGTGCATAGTTCACAATGGTGTAGTAGTGAGTGACGTTTGGACTCTGTCCAGGATGTGTAGTGTATGGCGAACGGATTACAAAGCTGTCTGAATTCTTGGTATAAGTTTGTCTTCCCTTTATATGGGGTTCTAATAGTAGTCAATTTGTGTACAACAAACTGTCCACTGCCTACCGGAAGCGACTATGCGAAATGAAGGAGGAAATTGTGCATTTAAATCGAGCATTACCTCTCCAGATTTTCACTTCCCCTCCCTTCCCTCTTCTTACGCACAGCGGCTGACTCTCTGGCATAGCAAACACAGCAAGTTCATCAATTTGAATTGTATGCCCGGAAGTAAAAAGGTCACTTCATTTCATTTCCTCAAAACGAAACATTTCCCCGGGAATATGAATGCACCAACATTCTCAACATCACACGAAGAACATGCCTGATTACTTTGTCGGTAGAGTTGATGCACCTTGTACACAGGTCATTACAGTGCGAGCGCCTCGATTCAGTGACAGATTTGTTAGCCACACCTTCGGTAATGACAATTACTTCCCTGTGTTCTGCAGTCTTTTGTGAAACCCAGTTTATATACAATATGTCTTTGTCTTTTCCCACACCTAATCATGGACGGGAATCATCCATAAAAACGTTTTATTTTCAATACAGTAGCAACTCGGTTATTTTGTACAAAAGTTTACTGTGAAGGTTGCAGTGAAAGATCTGTAGAATGTGTCCACATGTTGCAATTGCATACAGGTCAATGACAGGAAAATTTATGCTGTCTGCTAGGGTCTCCTTCTAGTATTTAAACTACAACCACTTGATCTTCTCGGGGGCATTTATCCCTCCACCTCTATGATGCATAGAGGTCCTTAAATCCGCTATGACTACCTTATGCTGAGGTGGTTCACAGTGGTGAAATGAAATGGCGTATGGCTTTTAGCGTCGGGAGTGTCCGAAGACATGTTCGGCTCGTCAGGTGCAGGTCTTTCGAGTTGACTCCCGTAGGCGACCTGCTTGTCGTGATGAGGATGAAATGATGATGAAGACAACACATACACCCAGCCCCCGTGCCATTGGAATTAACCAATTAAGGTTAAAATCCCCGACCCGGCCGGGAATCGAACCCGGGACCCTATGAACCGAAGGCCAGTACGCTGACCGTTCAGCCAACGAGTCGGACGTTCACAGTGGTACAAAGTGATAAAAGGACAATTTGGTTGCTGCAGTCACCAACAGTATAGGTGATTGATGCATTTTTGAATAACGTATTACCAGAAACCAAGCCATTTGCCTCGGTGAAATCTAAAATATGAGTTCCATCATCATATCAGATACAGTAGGTATTACCACCATGGCAGCTATAACAATTTCAGTGTGACCAACGTGCGCATTAAGATCACCACGGAGAAGTGGGAACTCATCTTCAGGACACGCTGAAACATGATCTTGTAGCTCCTGCCAATGTTGTTCTTTATCTAGGTCATCAGATTGTGACAGAGAAAACACAAGTTCGAGCGGATGCAATGTCAATTGCAATTAACATAAGGCTGTCTAAACAGCGCTCAACCTCAGCAACTCAATCTTGCAGGCTTGTGCACATAATGAAGTCAATACCATTCCTGCTGGATGTACCCTGGTAGAAAAGTTCATAGATACGTAGGTCGAGTCGTAATTCAAGGCAACTATTTTTTTCACCAACAGGAGACAACACGGAAAATCCAAGGTATGCATTTGGAAACGAACGGTATGTACTTGCGTAGAATGTCACTAGATGGTGTATGTAAACAACAGTGTTGGTCTAAGCGTGCCCCCAAGTTCAGTGTGTGAGTGAGAGCGTCACAAAATGGAAGTCAACAAGCAGGAGCAACAGTCGTATATTACAATAGCAGTTCTCCACGGCAGAAATGCACGCCAATGTCATGCAGAGCTGCGGTAAGCATTAGGTGTGCATGCCATGCCCTATAGAACAGTGGTGAGATGGGTCGAGACGTTCAAACGGGGTAGATTATCAACTGCCGATTTGCCTCGCCCAGGCCGTCCAGTGTACATGGACAATGATAATGGTGATTGATCAACGCAGAGTGGAAACCTTGGGTGATTATTTCGAAGGTCTCTAACCAGTGGAGACCTGTCCTTTGTACGTAGTCTTGTGTATTTGCTGTCTACACCATAATAAAACAGTGTTTACCAATGGCCTGTATTCTGTCACTTTCGCACTTTCAGCTAGATACAAATGATTGAGTGTTAATAATAGGCTTTAATGACCTAACATGCTCTATTTAAGAAGGCGGGTAATGCTCAATGCAAATAGCCTAGCCTTGTTAAGTGAGAGAATGGGACGAGTAGCAATGTTACTTAGATAATAAGTTGCTTACTTTGGAAGGGCCAGAAATCTCATGATATCAGAGGTACGAGGATCGAGTCGTAAGCCTTGGCAACTATTTTTTATTTCGCGAATAGGAGACAACACGGAAAATCTAAACTATGCATTTGGAAATATGGGACATGTACTTATGCATAGTGCCTGAAGACAAATTCTGACTTCAGGAGATTCTCGTGCGAAAGTGACAGAACACAGGCCATTGGTAAACATTGTTTTATTATGGTGTAGACAGCAAATACACAAGACTACGTATCTTCATGAAGTTAAGGTTTTCAAGAAATAACGAAGAACATACGTAAGGTAATAATCATGCCTATATAAAATGATTAACCTCACATGACCTTACTTTGGGAGGCGGATTTGAAAGGTACGGCTTGGCCAGGAGTGCAAGCTTGAACTAAAAGGCACGGATTTGACTCGAGACCTAACATCACAGGCCCTTGATTCAACCGTAGGCTAACCTTACAAGGTCATTAGCTTTAATGACTGAAGTCTGAAATCCATGAATGCTGGCTTAAGATAACAGGTACGGATTTGTGATGATGATAATAAGGGGCCTAACATCTAAGGTCATCGGCCCAGCACGAATTTGTCGCCCGGCTTAACCATGCAAGGGCGTTACAGACTCGAGTTGGAGATTCGACCCCAGGCTTAACCCAACTAAAAGAGGCATGATCCATAGACTTTAGGAGCTGAGCTTGGAAGTGGATGGCGGCCATACACATTATTTTAATAGGACTACGGATTTGGTGCAAAGCTTAATATACTTGCTTTATTCATAGGGGCATAGCACTGAAATGTGACATCAGGCCATGAAGCTGAGTGACTGCAAAAGGCCACAACGCAAAAGGGCTAAAGATCTACATGGCAAAAGGAGAAATGTGCAAAAGTGTTAAATGGCTAAAGGACAAAATGGCAAAAGGGCTAAAACTAAAGGGCGAAAGGGAATGAGCTATGGTCTAGGGCTCAGAGGTGGTCGTGGAACAAGATGGTGGTATGGGACTATGGCGATGCTGAAAGGTTTAATACACGTGCATTATTCATAGGGACATACCTTTATAAAGCAACTTTAAGGTCCTCAAGCTGAGCGGCTGCAGAGTCAAAGATGCTAGCATGTGAGCTGATGCGTAATGTGCTGTTGGTTTTTAGTGTTTGGAATCCTAAGATTTTATTGTAACAATTAGAGCTCAGAGATTTGAATTCTAAAGAATTATAGTAGCTTATAATACTGTTTCTATCACTTAAACTATTAAAACTTAAGTGTTCTGAACTGAAAAAAATATTTCGCACAACACATGACTGGGAATGGAACCCAGGGCTTTTCCCTTTGAACTGTTGAGTATCATGCTAAGTAAACAACCGCACGTTGTAAGTGTGCATTTAATTCAAGACACATAACGTTTGAGCTACGAGAAGTTGAAAAATCCCCACACCGACTAGGAATTGAACTCGGCACCCTTTCCTTGGACTGCTGACTACCATACTAACTACATGTTTGTGGGTTAAATTCAGAAACACATAGCCTTTGAGCTACAAGAAATGAAAAATTCGCCGACCCGACTACGATTCGAACCCGGGGCTCATTTACTTGGGAAGCAAACAAGCATGCTAACTAAATGTACATTAGCAGCTTATGTGTTTCTTTGTAACACCTAGCTTTAGAGTTACAAGATTCAAAGGAAAAATCACTGACAGAATTAGAATTTGAACCTAGTGCTCGCTTGGACCAAAAGCTGAAGTGCTATTCAAAGATCTAACTCCAAAATTTCAAACTTCTAATTCTGAGAAAAGACAAAAATAGCTGATTTTGAATCTCAATCCTGGAGCTCACTTGGACTCAGAACTTAAGATTTTAAGTTCATAAGAAGAAAATAATATTAAAAATCCTCAACCAGGCTCGGAATCGATGACCAGCTTTTCTTTCACTGAAGACTAAGTGTGAATAATTAGCACAAACAATGTTAACTGAATGTGGAGAAATAATGCAACAAATTTAATATAAAGGGAGGTCGTAACATATGTGCCTCTCAGCAAGAAAAAACTGACTGTAGGAAAATGCTGATTACACTTGGAAGTAACTTATTTGCTAAGACAGGGAATACAAAGTTTATTGTTCCCGTATTGAGCTCTGGGCTGCTGATTTGAACCCTGGAGACGTGTAATTGCCTGCTGCAATAATTACAACACCTGGCTCCTAACATTAGAGCTGCGAGCAATTAAAAAATCCCAAGGCCGCCTGCGAATCAAACTCGGCACACTAACATAATAACAAAAGGATTATGCGTTAAATTCAAAACACACAACATTCGAGCTAAAAGATATTAAAAATCACCGACCATTGTAGGAATCGAACCGGTGGTTTGTTTTAAACGGGCAAGAAACAAGCATGCTGAATGACTGAACCTTGAAAGCTTCTGCGTTTAATTGAAACACATCAAGTTCGACTTCCCTTCGAGATGGGGACAATAATAATAATCGCTTTACGTATTACGAACTACACTCGAATATTTGAAAAGTTTGCGATAATAGTAATTTTTAAGATCCAAGCTGCTTTCATGCGGAATACTCAACATTCATGCACATTATAACTGCCTGAACTACTCAGCCCGACTATTTAGCTATTAAGTTAATTTGCTATGTTACTAAGTGTAGAAATTTCAATGCCGGCTTCAAACAGTTTTTCAAGACGCTCACTAGTCCTGCAAGTTTTATTTAATGTGTCGGTAAATTGAACGACACAAGGCTGACGTATTTGAACACCTTCAAATGCCATTGGGCTGAGCCAGAATCGAGCCTTAACCGTCTGATCCACTCAGCATGACAATTCAATTATTAAGTGCCGAAAACACACACACTAATAATGATAATAATTTGGAGGATCCAACCCACCTTCGTACTGAGTACTCTACATGCATACCTAATAAGAAATAGAAATCTGGTGCCAGAATTTAGTCACGCAGGAGTTCGCGTCTTATCAGAATTACCCAATAAAGAATAAACCCCCAACCTAACTGGGAATTACAAAGCCTAGAATATTTAAATGAGCCTAGATTACACCAACGTGCATATTATTTCCGTAATATTCAATCATTACCAAGCAAAGTGCTAGTCCTGAACCACAGACGTGTTCCATACTCAGTTGTCAGAGACCAAAGGGGTTACTCTATTTTAGTTCCTAACAACTAGACAAGTAAACACGAAATATCGTGTTATTGCATTCTTCGGACCAGAACTGTCAGCTTGTCAGCATTATTACTGCATGCCTAGCAGTTAGAAACTACAAAACAGAAACTACTTACTCTCTGTCATCTGTGTGCGGAACCCGTCTTTATTTCAGGACTAGAACTTTGCTGGTAACGACTGAATATTACGGATATAATGTGCGTGTAAATGTAACCCAGGCTGATTTAAATATTCTAGATTTTGTAATTACAGACTTGGTCGCGGAATTTACTGAGTAATTCTGATGAGACGCGAACTCTTGCGGGACTAAATTCTGGCACCAAATTACTTTTTCTTACTGGGTAAGCACGTAGATTATTCAGTACGAAGGTGGGTTGGATCCTCCAAATTATTATCATTATTAGTGTGTCTGCCTCCGCAGCGTAATGGTTAGTGTTATTAGCTGCCGTTCTCGTACGCCCAGGTTCTATTCCCGGTCCTGCCAGAAATTTCAGAATGGCAGGAAGGCTGGTACAGTGCATGCAGCTCACCTCCACTGGGGGTGTACCTGAAAAGAGCTGCACCACCTCAGGATCAGGAAACGAGTTTACTTATTATTAGAGTGTGTTTTCGGCACTTAATAGTCGAACTGTAGGGCTGAGTAGCTTAGACGGTTAAGGCGCTAGCCTTCTAACCCCAACTTGGCAGGTTCGATTCTGGTTCAACCCGATGGTAATTGAAGGTGTTCAAATACGTTAGCCTAGTGTCGGTAGATTTACTGGCACGTAAAAGGAAACTTGCAGGACTAAATTCAGGCACGTCAGCGTCTTCGAAAGCTGTTTGAAGCGGGAATTGCAATTTCAGAAATTAGCAAATTAATTGCCAAGCTGAGTAGCTCAGACGGTTCCTTTCTTAGTATGCATGTTGAGTATGGCGCATGAAAGCAGTTTGGATATTCAAAATTACGATTATTATTATTATTTGTGAAATTTTCAAACGTTGGAGTGTAATTAGTAGAACATAAAGCGAATATTATTGTCCCCACCTGGAAAGGAAGTCAATCCAGAAGTTTTTGATTAAGCACACAAGCCTTTAATGTACAGACATTTAGTTAGCATGCTTGCAAAGTAAGGGGTCGGAAATGTATTTAATTTCTTGTATCATGGCTGTCTTTGAATGTAATGCGCAATCATTTATTTACTATAATGGTCAGCAGTCCAAGAGAAAGAATGCCAAATTCGATTCCCAGTTGGGGTGGGCATTTTTAATGTTTCGCAGCTCAAACATTAGGTGTTTTAATGCGCAGTCATTTCCTTAGCACGATATTCAGCAGTGAGAATGGGAAGAGCCTTATGTTCCATTCAAAGTCATGTGCAGCGCGAATAATTTTTTTCGGTTCTCAACACAAAGTTTTATACCCTAAGTGATGTCAACAATATTGTAAGCTACTATAAGTCACTTGGAGTTCAAATCTGTAAGCTCAAAACGTTACAATAAAAAACAGATTTCCAAACACAAAAAACCAACTGCGTGTTACACTTCAGCTCACAAGCTAGCGTCCTTTGACTCTTCAGCTGTTCGGCTTCAACACCTTGAAGTAGATTTATATAGGTATGCCCCTATGAGTAGTGCACATATATTAAACCCTTCACTATCTCCCTAGTCCCATACCACCACCTCGTTCCTAGTTCAGCTCTGGGCCCTACGCCATAGCTCAATCCATTTAGCCCTTCTGCCCTTCAGCCATTTTGCCATTTTCCTTTTAGTCCTTTAGCCACTTAGCCCTTTTGTCCTATAGCCATTTAACCCTTTGGCCCTTTTGCAGTTTCTCTGATCCTTGACTTAAGGCCGCCTTTCAACCTTATATCCCTATGAATACAGAATATCCATTAAGCCTTATATCACTTCCCTAGCCCTATTAAAACAATGGGTGTATAGCCACCATCTTGTTCCAAGAACAGATCCAAAAGCCCCTGGACTTTGTCTCATCCTGTCTAGTTAGGTTTAGCCTGGGATCGAAACTCAAACCCGAGTCTCTAACGCCCTTGTAAGGTTAATCTTGGCATCAAATTCATGCCTGTTATCTTAAGCTGCCTCTCATGTCCCTGATCACAGTGCCAGTTGGGTTTGATGATGATGATGATGATGATGATGCTTGTTGTTTTAAGGGTCATCGGCCCCTAGTCCAGTAGGGTTTAGCTAGCACTCTTGGGCATCAAAGTTGAGTCTGTAAAGCTAACACCGTTGTAACGTTAAGCCTAAAGTTGAATCCAGGGCCTGTGAAGTTAGGCCTAAAGTCGAATCTGTGCCTGTTAGCTTAAGCTTGCACTCTTCACCAAGCCCTATGTTCCATCTCCTGCCAAGTAAGTTCGTGAGGTCAAGCATGCACCCTAAAGACAGCATATTCTATGTGGCGGAGGCCTCTCCCAGTGGCGTATGGTGGTAGTGGCCACCAAACTTGTGAATAGTGTCTGCTAGTATCTTCTTCTTTCAGTGTTACTTAAATGATATTCCATACCTTCCAAGGACAGTGAACAATATTTTTGTACTGTAGAATTTTGTGAGTGTTAATTTTCAATTCAAAAAGACTTTAATATTGAACAATACCAAGAAAACTTAATTTTTGTAATTCTTATTATTTCTGAGCAGTTATCTTTTTAAATAAATGTAGTTTCCTGTTGTACTATTCTTCCTTTGCCAGACGTATTCCAAGTCCCGCCACATCTAAAAATCAACTTGTGAAAATTTAGATTTTATAACTCCACCTTTACAATATTGTAATTGTCTTTATTGAAAAGACTACATTAAATTACATTCGTGAAACATGTTTCGTCCTCTTATAGGACATCTTCAGTCACCAATACAAATACATAACATTACAAGTAAGGCGAGGACACACTAAAATAAATAAATGTAAAGCCTTTGTATCCTGTGACGCAGCGTGATAGCGTCTTGTCAATCTTCAATGTTAAAATGGTACTGCGTGAACATGATATGAATCATGAGGTCCAATTAAAATCGTGTGTTAGAACTGTTGTTCAAAACAACGAATTGTCAATTATAAAACACCGTAAGTGGCTATGCGAATAAATTTATATGCATATTATATATAAAACAGTGTTGTGATGATGCCACATTATAATGGCTTTCTTGATTAGGAGGTGGAGTTATACTGATACAAGTTGAACCTGATTGTGTGTTGACAATAGGGGCCTAAAAAGAAAAAGAAAATATGAATGAACTGAAGAATAAAATTCAGTTAAAATGTGAACTAAGTGCCCATCCAGTCACTCACCTCCTTGACCGTCCTACGTCAACCACTCCACCTCAAGTGCTAAGGCTAACTGAGTGACGTCCTCGAAGGTCGTTGAGGAGTGACTGTGAGGGGAGGTTGAGAGGAGTTTGACGTAAGGGGAGAGGCGTGAGGTAACGTATTACTCACACGCCTTCGTGAAAAGAATTTATTGATTAACTCCTCGAAAAGTATATTGATATCCTACGATATCTCATTAAATTATAAATTGGGCGACATTTTTCATCAATATTCATAAAGATGTTTTCTAAAATATTCAAGAGATTTCCTTTCTTACATAAATGGAGAATTTGAAGGTCTTGTTGGATACCCGTGAATGTATGAATGGTATCGTCCATATGAGAACCGAATGCTGAGAATCTGCCGTACTTTGAAGCATTAACATGTTCATTATACCTTATGTTAAAATTGCGGCCTGTCTGTCCAATACAACTGGCGGGACACTGCTGGCAGTTTAATTTGTAAACACCTGATTTCTGAAATTAGCTATTGCCGTTATTGATAGTGTGCTGATTGAAGAAAAGATGAACGTTGTTATTGGTTGTTTTAAAAGAAACTTTCATATTAAGTTTCTTGAAAACATTCGTGATTTCGTATATTTTACTATGACTATGAGTAAAAAGGGCGTAACTATCTTCTTTCTTTTTGGTATCCTTGGTTAATGTGCAAATTGATTTTTTTCTCAATTTTGCTAATAATTTTATCCATCGGAAATTATGGCGGAAATGTATATGGATTTTCTTGAAAATAGCAAAATTAACAACATTAAAGGAATAATGAGCTGGTTGAGATACGTAGATGATACGTTTACAATAATTGACCATAGCATTACTAATGGACGTATTAGAACAATTCAACAATATGGGTTCACAGATTAAATTTTCTTTCGAAAGTGAAAATAATAAAGCATTAAACTTCCTTGACATTACAATTATTAATGACTCTAATAAACATAGGTTTAAAATATTTAGGAAACCTACTCAAACGGCAAACGTAATTAAACAGAATTCCGTACACCCGGCAGAACATAAGAGGGCCTCCTTTTACAGTATGATTTATAGAGCTTATAATATACCCGTGTCAGAAGCAGATCATAAAAATGAATTGGATACTATTTATTTTATAGCAAAAAGAAACGGGTTCAACAGGAAATTTGTGGATAAAATTATTAGCAAAAGTGAGAAAAAATCAATTACCCCTTTAACTAAGGATACCAAAAAGAAAGAAGATAGTTACGCCCTTTTTACTTATAGTCACAGTAAAATATACGAAATCACGAATGTTTTCAAGAAAATATGAAAGTTTCTTTTAAAACAACCAGTAACAACGTTCATCTTTTCTTCAATCAGCACACTATCAATAACGGCAATAGCAAATTTCAGAAGTCAGGTGTTTACAAATTAAACTGCCAGCAGTGTCCCGCCAGTTGTATTGGACAGACAGGCCGCAATTTTAACATAAGGTATAATGAACATGTTAATGGTTCAAAGTACGGCAGATTCTCAGCATTCGGTTCTCATATGGACGATACCATCCATACATTCACGGGCATCCAACAAGACCTTCAAATTCTCCATTTATGTAAGAAAGGAAATCTCTTGAATATTTTAGAAAACATCTTTATAAATATTGATCAAAAATGTCACCCAATTTATAATTTAATGAGATATCTTAGATACTTAGATACTTTATTATTATTTTTCTCTAGATCTACAGTAATAATACCCATTTGATCCTTTAAATGAGAAAAATAACATGTTCAGCCCATGCCAAAATTCACTCTTTCAATCTCTACACACTGTACAGAAGAAGAAAAGAAAAATAAAACACGCAGAGAACAAAAATGAGCAAACAAAACAATATTAATAAGAAAGAAAAAATCACACGTACTCCATGGACATGCCATGAAATTCCTCAGATACTCCGGAAACGTAACCCCCAAAGTGAGGGTCACCACGGTAGTCATCCTCGGCCCTTTCATGCCACGTCCAAAGTCTTTGCTGAATATTCCTGTTGTCTTCCCAGAATGTGAAGTTTAAATAAACATAATTAAAGGACATAATAAAGTTGAAATAAAGTCAGCAGTATTAAGAATGTCAAAGACCTTCATGCCTCTCTTAACTAGACACGCAAATTCTTGCACATTCCATTCCTCCTACCTTATTTTACTTGACCCACTCTAGGTTGCTGAGTCCAGACTTACGTTACATTCTACCATTGCGTATTCATGCTCACGTATGCTCACTTTGCAACTTTATCCTTATCAGCCATGCTTAATCAATTTAAATACCAAGCCATACTCCACCTGAAATTTGTCATCACATCCACCAAAGCAAAGTTTACAAACAAACACCAATTCTCAATTCTCATCCCTCTCAACACTTAAATTCTGCCATTACATATACCACTATTTCTCCATCTCCACATTTCAGCAATAAATTACCGTCTCCACTGCAATTTAATACCAATACATCATCACTTAACACTCACATAATATAGCAATAATTAAACGTCCACTATACATTTGTCATCACGTCCACCAAACCAAAGTTTACAAACAAACACCAATTCTCTATTCACATCCCTCTCAACGCTTAAACAAACACCACTTCTCAGTTTTCGTCCCTCTCAACACTTAAAATCTGCCATTGAAAAGTACCATCACTTCTCCATCTCCAAATTTCATATCACATTGAATACCAAACCACCTTCATTTACACTTACTCATGAGTGCACCACTACTTCTCATACCTTTCCAACACCACATTTAAACATATACCACCTCTATTTCCAACACCACATTTCATCTCTAGCACACACTCATCTACCATACTCAATTTACCATAAACTCATACTCATCCTATTACCAATCATAACAAACCATAAACACACTTAATTACCTACCGAAAACTCCATCTTCCACCAAACCAAAATTTTACTATATCTTCATACTTTTCCTACACCACATTTCAACATCTACAAATACCACCCACTCATATACCATCACATTAAATACAACTTACTCATGAGTGCACCACCACTTCTCCATACCTTTCCAACACCACATTTCAACATATACCACCTCTACTTCCAACACCACATTTCAGCCCTAGCACACACTCGTCTACAATCAAATAAATCTCCATCTATAAATACCACACACTCATACACCATCACAACCTTCAAAATATCACTTCATCTTCACCTACAAATACCAAACACTCATTCCTCAACACTACATTCTTACACCTAACAATCTTTATTTTCACTACTCCCTACACTATTGTTCTTTTTACTTCTAGTGACTACACCCTTCTCATTTCTACCTGAATCCCACATGTCTGTCAGTTTTCTATACCTTCCTGTTTCTCTGCCACCTCTTTTGTCCGCCACTTCATCACCATCTTCACTCTGTTGTGTTCTTTTGCCTCCACCTTCAGCTCCCATCATCTCCGTTAATCTTCTGCCCTTGCCTCTTTCCCAACTCCTATTGAGACATCCTCCGGTTGCCTCAGACGTCACCTTTTTACCCGTCTCTTTCCTTACTTCACTGCTTTCACTCCCCTGCCTTTCTTCTTCAATGCTTATGGTCACTCTTTCACATGTCACCTCTTCCTGAACTTCTTCATTGTTAATGGTTACATTTTCACTTGGCGCCTCTCTCTGACCCTCTTCACACATTACCCTGTTACTGTTATCTCTCCTCACTTCCCCATCTCTCGTTGCACTGCTCATTTTTCTTCGTCTTCTTTAATCTTCATTTGTCCAGCAGTCTATTCACAGACCAGTTCCTCTTCCAATTTCTGCCTGATACCACTAGCTCTTGTCCTTTAATAGTAGCTCTCAGTCCTTGATTTATCGCACGTATCTTGTGTTTTCTGAGTATTTTCTCATTCCTAATAGCCTCCCATCCCACGTCTCTCTTGATCCATATTTTTTCTCTCTGCATATTACTCGCATTGCCTATCACAGCATCAGCCATCAACGTAGAAAACAGTTCTACTTTGATAGGCCTGTTGCCCGTAGATCTTCCCACTCTCTGTACGTCATCTATGTCCACTTCGCTAAAGTTAAGTTTCAATTTCTCCTGTATTAAGTCGACTACTTTGTAAATTGTATGTACTTTGTCTTCTCTCGCCTCCTCAGGCACCCCATAAATAAATAAGCACTTCTTCCTGCGATTCAATGTATTGGCATTCACTTCCGCTTTCAATTTCAACGTCTCCTCTTCCAGTCGGCCGTTTCTTTCTCTTAATATTGCCACTTCCTCGTCGTTCTTTCTCACTTGTGATGTTATATCATCCGTCATTTCTCGCAGCCATGACTTCATTTTTCCAAACTCCCTGATTTGTTCTTGGATCATATTCTTAATTTGCTCAAAGGGGCACACTTCTACCACCGTCTCTTTTACCCATTTTTTGAATTCTTCTATGTCTTCCCATCCCTCATTTCCACTAGATGTCGGGCCTGGGTTCGGCTCTACACCTCCAATCAGTAGCAACATTATAACCACCGCCGCTGTTAACACTACTTCTCCTTTGATTACCAAATCCACTTTACACCCACCTGATATTACTTCTTCTTTCTTGATTCTCCTCTGCCATCCTCCAATAGCCGCCCTGTATTGATCTACTCCAATCATTGTTGTCAAACTCCTCACAAGCTTCCTGCACTCAGCACTCACTCCTTACTCCCACTCCCGAGCTCTCTACTCATGCGTCCGCTCTCCTTCGTGGCTTAAGCTGAACTGTTAATGAGATATCGGAGGATATCAATATACTTTTCGAGGAGTTAATCAATAAATTCTTTTCACGAAGGCGTGTGAGTAATACGTTACCTCACGCCTCTCCCCTTACGTCAAACTCCTCTCAACCTCCCCTCACAGTCACTCCTCAACGACCTTCGAGGACGTCACTCAGTTAGCCTTAGCACTTGAGGTGGAGTGGTTGACGTAGGACGGGCAAGGAGGTGAGTGACTGGATGGGCACTTAGTTCACATTTTAACTGAATTTTATTCTTCAGTTCATTCATATTTTCTTTTTCTTTTTAGGCCCCTATTGTCAACACACAATCAGGTTCAACTTGTATCAGTATAACTCCACCTCCTAATCAAGAAAGCCATTATAATGTGGCATCATCACAACACTGTTTTATGTATAATATGCATATAATTTTATTCGCATAGCCACTTACGGTGTTTTATAATTGACAATTCGTTGTTTTGAACAATAGTTTTAACACACGATTTTAATTGGGCCTCATGATTCATATCATGTTCACGCAGTACCATTTTAACATTAAAGATTGACAAGATGCTATCACGCTGTGTCACAGGATACAAAGGCTTTACATTTACTTATGTTAGTGTGTCCTCACCTTACTTGTAATGTTATGTATTTGTATTGGTGACTGAAGATGTCCTATAAGAGGACGAAACATGTTTCATGAGTGTAATTTAATGTAGTCTTTTCAATAAAGACAATTACAGTATTGTAAAGGTGGAATTGTAAAATCTAAATTTTCACAAGTTGATACTTTGACAATATGGGCTCTAATATGAAATTTATGACGTGCAACATCTAAAAATGATTGAAATAATCTTAATAGCTTGCATGTTTATATAATGCCCCCAAACCACTCTGCACCCAATTTGTTAACACAGAGAATCCAAAGGTGGAGCATCTGTGTCGGCATTTCTATGATACTACAGGTTACAATTAAAAGTCACTACTTTTAAGTACTTACAGTATTACACTATTCAGTGATAATCCTAACAGTTTTTATTGCATTCAGCTGTTCGTTGTCAGATGACCACATGGATAGGGATGACCTCGTATGTACCGATTAGTACAAGAAATTTTACATAGTGAAGATAACTCCCTCATTTCGTAACAGCAATGCCTGAAAGAACAACTGGTACAAAATTCACCCTCTTGTCCTAACAAGCCACTGCATGCAATGGGCAATGGATGAATCAGTAAGAGAGTCTTAACTGTAACCAAACGATGTTGCACAGATTAATAAAGGAACTTCTGAACGTTATAATAACATCGTCATTAAAACAGGGGTTCTCTTCTATAATAACAGCCGCAGTCAGATATATCAGAGTCCAACATCTCTCTTCAGAACTAAGTGCCCGTGCTCTAAATTCCTTTTCTGCCTTGAATGACCCTTAACAAGCTTATGACATCTTTTGCACAGGTTCTTAATATCCCATAACCAAAATTAATAGAAATAAATATTTGAGAATTTTAACATTTACTTAATGTAAGTTTTGCCCTATTTTGAATTATGTGAATTATGTGAATTCGAATACACAAATGTATTGCTGTTATGGAATAATTTTTGGAACTGGAAATTTCTTCCGTTAAATGCGGATTTATGCTAAATCAAGGTCACGCAAAATCGCGGCTATACTGTAGTATGAACTATGTTACTGCTTCATTTACTTTATGTAAAAACCTATATCTCTAGGCCTATAAGCTAATCAAGATTTCAGTGGGTTATCTTTATAATACTTCAGGGAAACATACATTTCAATTATTGTAATCCAGATTGAGTAACATAACGAGAATTGCAATTGGACCCACGAGATATGCCCGTCAGAGGACAGGTATCGGCAATGAAGTTATTCGTCATTGATAAAATGATGGAAACCACTTTATGGGAAACAAATAGTGAAATGGAGAGTGGTTTTGTAGATAAAGGAAAATCTACAAGCCAATTTATTTGATATAGCTTGAAGCAGTTTCAGGTATGTACAATTTAGTAATAACAGCAGTTTCTGTCTTCACTGTTCACTGCTAATAATCACAAAAAACAATGACATGAACTTATTTATATTTACAGACATGGTTTTGCTAGCCAGAGTCAAAAAGATCAGCTAGCAAATCACTTCATGAATTGTGGAAGGAAGCAGAAGGTTGTCTTATCCTTTAAGCTATAATGTTTGTGTTTGTTCCATACGAAAATATTACTGTGGATGAACAGAAGGTTAGCTTTAGGGGAAAATGGCCCTTAAAGTAGTATTTACCGACAAAAACAAGTGTAAAATATGGAATAAATCTATGGCTCATCTCAGATTTGGACACGGCTTATATGTGTGCCACTGAAGTTTACAATGTAAGCCAATAAATGGACAAAATGAAGTGAACCAGGGAAGGAATGTGGTATTGAGACTTGTCAGGAATATTAATGGAACAGGGAGAATCGTCACTACATACAATTTCTTCACCGGATTCACCCTGGCTAGCGAGCTTCTGAAAAAGGACCAAAATTTCAACAATGACTGCTGTGTTCTTTTTAAAATAACTGATCATAACCTTTCCTACTGGAATATTCCTAGAGACTTAACACTTGCTGATCTCATGCCCTACACTCCTCAAATAGACGAATTACCTGGAAATGAAGTTTTCATACAGCATTTAATAATGGCAGAAAACTCATGAATCCTAACCAGTTCTCCAATACACAAAACTGAGGTGAATCTGTGAGGAATAGGTTGGTATGATTACTTACAAAAGAGACAAGATGATCGTCGAAGAGACATATGCAAGTGCCAGATAAGGCGCAAACCATGAATGGTACATGAGGGAAATATATAAAATAATGCTCAAGCAGTCACGAAAATACAAGGACACTAGTGTATAAACAATAATTTTCCACTTTCGATGTATTGAAACACATGACACGACAAGTCATACATAGTAGAGCACAAAAATATCGAAAATATAAAAAAAAAATACTTCAGAACAAATCACAAAGGAAATATTACAAAGATCAGTGACAGTGACACTAACATTTACAATTAGACTCATTACAAAGTACAGATGATTCCTAACCAACTATACAATGAGAAATAAGAAACATTAGGGGGGATATTGTAGAAAAAGGAGAATAGGAGAAAACATCTGATTTAGTGCCCAGACGACTCAAAATTAACATTATCATCAACAATAAAGTATGTTAACATGGTCCTAGATGGTTGAATCAAGATCCCTTGAGTAGCCAAAAATGAAAATGTGATGTTCAAATTAATCTCCCAATTCAAAAAATCCCACTAATGGTTCTTACAGCCATACATGGTGATCTGTTCATACCGAAAGTTGCAAGATTAAACAAGGTATAGAGAGTCACTGCATATTGTTGGGAAATTATCTCAGATTAATTCAAAGATGTTACAAAAGTTCATTGAGATCCACCTATTCAATACTCATTGGGTTCTTAAAATTAAGATTTACATCTTGTCATACTAACTTAATGGGAGAGGTTTCACCCATTGCATGGGCATCATCATCCGTGAAATCATGCGCTGTTGGCTGAAGAAGGTTGGTAGGGGCAGACACAGAGGTTCTTTAATGGAATGGTGGGAGCTTTTGTGGATGTTAGTTCTAGATTTTAAAGACTTTTACTTTGATTTAAATTTAGTGATTATGACAAGTTGGGTAAAATCTTGTATAAGGGATTATTTACTAAAATTTAATTGTTGAGATTTAGGTCCTTGTTAAAATATTGGTCCAAATATATATAAATGCTTTCTAATTCATTCCCTTTGCCCAATTTTTTTTGATAATTGTAAGGTCGTGTTTGATAGCTGTAAATTGATGCCCTTTATCTTTCATGGCTGAGAACTTGTTTTGTTTATTGGCATTAGAATACTCTTGATACCTTGTAAAGAAACTCCAGCCTGTTTGTCTAATGTACAAGACGTCATATTGCATGCATCTGAGCCTGTACATGCCTGAGGCTAATAGATACTACTGTTCGAGTTGACTGTGTTGTTATTGAGAAACAGGTTTTGTTTGGTATTTGTTGATGATGATCATGCTCGTTGTTTAAAGAGGCTTAACATCGAAGGTCACTTGCCCCGGTTGGTATTTGTTGCCTAAAAGCAATGTTGATATTTTGCTTTTTTAGGGGGTTTGTTATCCGGTAAATATATGGATTATTGAAGGTGAAAGTGACGAACTTATATTTTTGGGGGTTCATCTGGGACAAGGTTTGATGATAATAATTTAAGCTTGATTTTGTTGATTATTCAGTTAACTGTTTCTGTTTTAAAACTGTTAAATTTTGCTAAATTATTTATGTAATTGATTTCTGCTTTTAGGCTCCTCGGTGTTAAAGGAATTTTTAATGTTCTATATATTAAACTGTAGAAGGTGGCGTGGGAGTTAGGGTGTACTGAAGAATTTTTAACTGTTAGTGGGGTACGAGTGGGTTTTCTAAAAAAATTCAAATCGAATGTATTGTTAATGCGTCTCTGTGATCTCTAAAATGTTAATGGATCCATTGACCTCATCCTCCTTGATGAACTTTATATTTTGGTCGAGATTGTTTAAAAAATCTAAAATTTCATGACTATTGTTAAGACTATTATCGATTATTGCAAAAGAATCGTCTGCGTACCTACGCCACAGGCTGAGTCATTTTATATTTGATGTTAATTTCCGGTGTTCTAACGAATCAATGTATATGTCAGCCAAGATGCCTGACAATGGATCACCCATAGCTAGGCCATCCTGGTGATAAATTTTGCCACTGAACGTAAAAGTTCAGAATTTTACTGAACTCATCTATTTCAAACGTGCTAGGATTACTGTGATTGGAAAGGTTGTCCCTGATAATGTTTACCATTTCTTTTGTCAGCACATCAGAATACATGTTCGTAATGACAAAGGAGCATATAATGTCGTTGGGTAGTAAGGTAAATTTCTTTCAGGTATCACGAAAGTCAACTGAGTTCTTTAGCAGGAATTTTTTATTAAATCTATTTTGTCTTTTGAGAAAATATTGAATGTACTTCGAAGTCTTATAATTCGGGCTATTTCTGCAATTGATGATCGGGCGCATGGGTGTATCTTTCTTTTGTACTTTAAGGTAAGGCTCTAGCCATGGGGATAATAAAATTCATGTGGATTAGTTCCTGCTGCACTCGCTCATTGAATAAGAAAGTTGAATTCTTTACATTTGTTTTTAAATATTGTTCAATTCTGGTTGTGGGTTCCTTGTTGACTATTGAACATGACGCATATGCAAAAAGTTTTCTGTTTTTGTATATATTCGTTCCTGTCTAATAGAACTATGGTCCCTCCTTTGCCTGCTTTAGTTACTATGATGTCATTGTCAATCATTTTGCTTTTTAATCCTTGAATTAAATTTGTGTGATTGGAATCAGAAGTTTTATTTAATCCCTCAGTTACTGTCAGCAATTTCTTTTTATTTTGTACCTGGTATCGTTCAGTATATCTAAGGGGAATTTTGAAATACAGTAAAACCTCATTAATTCAAAGTCATTGGGATGCAAAAATCGAACATCTAATACATGATTTCGAATTAACTGCCAACACGTACTTTGGAAATGACAACCCTCGCAGCATCACAAGACCTGTTACTGCATGCAATTAACCTTGATTCACAGTTTAAAGCTTCAAATGCCATAGAAAAAAACCATTTCCAAAATGTATCCAAAAAGGTGCATTTGCAGTATTCCAATAATGCACTTTGATAATTCACTGGCAAACATAACCTCATGCAATGAAATCAAAAGAAAGATAACATGATTCAAAGACGAGGAAAAATATATACTGGCTCCCTTGTGCAAGTGCTTTATTCATTGGATTACTGTACACTATGAATTTTAGATGCCATGAGATTGCACGGAAAGTACCCAATGCCCTTAAAATATCGCGGCTTATCAAACTTCCGTATTACGAAGAGAGAATGTCTCTCGCCTCCGTCCACATTACAACAACAGTGCAGTTACTATACTTGTACGATTTCCTGCCATGGCACTTCAAAGACCCATTAATGCATGCAATCACCTTGATCCTCAGTTTAAACTTTTCAAATGCCATGGATAGCACTCTTCCAGAAATTTATCCAACAGGGTGCAGTTACATTATTCAAATAATGCACTTTTATAAAATAATGCTAACATAACCTCACGCAATGAAAGAAAGAACAACAGGATTCAAAGACGATGAAAAATTATGCTGGTTCCCCTGTGCAAATGCCTCATATTTTGGATTACTGTACTGTCTGCATTTTTAGTTGCCTTGTACTGGCATGGAGAGTGCCCGGCACCCTTAAAACATCATGGCTTTATGAACTTTCCTATGACAGGGGAAGGAAGTCTCCCGCTTCCATGTGCACTGTATAGCAACGCAGTACACTTCCTAGCTGGCAATTCTCTCCCTTAAAATCATAAGACCGTTTGGCCTCAGCATTAAAAAAAACAATGCAGTTTCAATAGCAATGACAATATTGTTTGGTGCATACGAATTGATTATAGGCTATATGCCAAGCTTTTTCGCCAACTGTCGGCATCGCCAGTGTTCGGGGACTCTACCTCTCTGCACATTGCCTGCTACGTGATATTGTGACGTTCCTTAAAACCCTGAATAAAAAATGAATACGATTCCGCTCGAAGATCGCAGATAGGAACCATACTTTAGACAAGCCGAAGTAGGTGAAATTGCGCAAAGTTATCCCTTCACATTCCGGAAGACGTGTTCTTTCATGACGTGGAGAAATTTAGAATTTTTATTACTCTGTAATATACTACATTACCAAAATGTAAAGGCAGGTTCGAATTAATAGTCTGAATTTCGGTAATGGGACCGACATTGTTCTTCGAATTGCAAATTATTCACTTTTCAAATGAAATGACTTAAGTAACATGCAAAACCATACCTCATGTTTCCGAGAACGAGAGCTGCTTCAAATTAGGCAAGATTTAAAATTAACTGATTTCAATTTATTGAGGTTCTACAGTATTCGACTCAACCTCTGCTACAGTGTTCATCAAGTTGCTTTCTTTTCGTGTGCTGGGCCTATTATGCTTCAATTCTTTGCTTAACAGGTCAATTTTTTTCTAAGAAGTTTGTGTTTGTCATATTAACTATGGCTGGTGAGTTAATAAAAGGCAGATTGTTTTTTCTACATTCTTTTTGGGGAACTGCAGACGAGTGTCTTTTAAGTAAGCAAGCTTATTATCTAAATTTGTTTCTCTCCTGCTGAAGGTATCATTTAACTTGTAATCTACATGTAACTGAAAAGAACTTCATTGTATTGTGGATATGTGTTGAGATACTGCTAAGTGTATCTTGTTTAACTGTAAATTTAATTGCGACTTCCTTCGATAGAATGTTTCGATTTCATCCTTAAGCCAGATTTCATTGATTCTATTTTAGGTTCTAGTTACATTGGAAGCAGTTATGCCTTCCCTCTGAACATGTCTCAAAAATCTAGGGACAAACTTCAATCGCAGACATTCTTTTAAATAAGCTATGTTTTACTTATTTTACAGACTTTTACCTTTAGGTTGAGGTATTTGTTTAACTCATAGGGAGCCTGATTGGCTTTGATGTTACATGTTACAAATCTCATGACTGGTCCATATTGATATGTACATTAATTAAACAATGTTACAAAAGTTTATTGATATTCACCCATTCAATATACATATGGTTCTTAACATTAAGGTTTACATCTTGTCATACTAATTTAACGGGACATGTTTCGCCCATTGCATGGGCATCATCAGCCGTGACCTCATGCCTAAGGGATAAAAATCAGAATCCTGAATACTCTAGTCAAAGTGTTCCATAGAGAAACGTGTGTTATAAAAATGTGGAAACTTGTTGTAAGTTGACAAACAACAATTTACACAATTAAAACATGTTTAACAAATATGTGTGAGATTAAAGTTTAATGTTGGTGCAGTCTTTCATTGATATCTTTAAAACATTTTTAAAAATAGCCAATCTATCTATATTTACATGAATGATAAGAATGACTATGGCTAAAATTATGGCCTCAAGTTATAAGTTCAAAGTATGAATGGAATCTAGTTAAACGCAACTCAATTTGAAGTCATAGAATGGTTACTATGAACCTTAAATTGTTTAATCATTCAATGATGACACTGAATATTCTTGTAGGAAGCTTGTAGTGTTATCAAGAGTGTACAGCTGTGTGACTGATGGAGTTGTTATTAAACCCATATTTGTATGGTGAATCCACAGTCTTCTTATTTTGTTCAAGGAAAAAAAAAAAACTTCACGACTGTGTGTTGCCGTGTATGTCTTTACTAGCTGATGTGATAGCCTCCTCTTGTACTATTAGTTAAATGGGGATGCTTGAAATTGGCCACATCTTGAATATTTAAATCAACCATTGAGGGAAGTGTGGTGAAGAATCTGTAATGGGAGGAGGGTAGAAGTAATTATAAGATTAGAGCAAAAAGGGTTAAGTCTGACTCAAAAAAAAAAAAAAAAAAAGGCTGTGTATACATTTACTTACTCCCTCGACCTCTCTGGTATGAACTAGTTGCCTTTGCAGCATCAGAACTAATGACACTTGTACTTCTTGTATAGTATCTGTGTGGAATTGAGGGAAGGGGGTGTGGTGTAGCAGAAAAGATGGGTGGAGTGTGTAGCTTATGCGCTGTTGGCTATAGGCTGAACACTTACAGTGGTAACAGAATGAACTTCTTCAGAGCAGCTAAAGAAACCAACGCCTTTCTGCAAAACAACCCTCAGAAAACCTACTCTTCACACTGCAGGCATGGGACTGACATGGCATTTCATCCCTCGTGCAACCCCACACTTGATGGAATCTGGGAAGCAGCTGTCAACAGTATGATATATCACCTCAGAAGAGTGATAAATTCTCATCGCTTCACCAACAAAGAATGGACTACTCTTACAACACATACCCACATCATCTCGCCAAAAATTTTTTAGACGTGTTTTAACTGTGTAAATTGTCATTTCTTTCCAGTTGTTTTACGTCGCCCTGACAGAGATAGGTCTTATGGTGACGACGGGATAGGAAAGGCCTAGGAGTTGGAAGGAACTGGCTGTGGCCTTATTTAAGGAACAGCCCCAACAGCCTGGTGTGAAAATGGAAAACCATGGAAAACCATCTTTGGGGCTGCCGACAGTGGGATTTGAACCCACTATCTACCGGATGCAAACTCACAGCCGCTTGCCCCTGACCGCTCGGCCAACTCACCCGATACTGTCGTTTGTGAACTTACAACAAGTTTCCTCATTTTTATAACACATGTTTCTCTGTGTTACACTTTGACGAGAGTAATCAGGTTCCTGATTTTTATCCTTTACTCATGAGGACACGGCTGATGATAATAATGCAATGAGCCAAACATGTCCCGTTAAATTAGTGTGGCAAGATGTAAACCTTAATTTTAAGAACCCAATGTGTATTGAACAGGTTGATCCCAATAAATGTTTGTAACATTGTTGAATTAATGTACATTTCACTATGGACCAGTCAAGAGATTTGTAACATATAATTATCTGACATTGTCGTAAGCAAACCACAGAGTGAAATTTAAGTCCACTGTTTATATTGGAGTTGAACCCCATACACAAATGTTAGATTAATGTTGTGTAGGAGAATATCAACTCATATTAAGATTATAAATCCAATCATAGTTCAAGAAGGTAATCTTCTTGTCAGCAGAAGACTGCACAATACTCCAATTCTAGTGCAGTGAAAGATAGGAATTCAGTATCATATCTACTCACAGATATAATTATGATGGCGGAACACCATTGACTTGCATTCGGGAGATAGTAGGTTCGAATCCCACTATCGGCAGCCCTGAAGATGGTTTTCCGTGGTTTCCCATTTTCACACCAGGCAAATGCTGGGGCTGTACCTTAATTAAGGCCACGGCCGCTTCCTTCCAACTCCTAGGCCTTTCCTATCCCATCGTCGCCATAAGACCTATCTGTGTCGGTGCAACGTAAAGCCCCTAGCAAAAAAAAAACACCATTGACTACTTCATCCTGGTGCTCAACTCTCTGAGAGACAAGTTTACGATCTCATCAGCAAGGGGGACGGAATGAAGCCACACTCATGCATGTCTCAAGTGTTCTATGTTGAACACAGATATCTTAGAACAATTAACACGAAATACACAAAGCGTGCATGTAACCCCATTGCACCCATTCCTTAAAAGTAGCACAGACCAGGGGCGGTTTCTCCATAAGGTTGCAGGTTTGCGCTACCCCCATTAAATTTTTATATTTATTTTAGGTAGAATTTTATCATTTGGATTACTCAACTACTGTATTTTCATTCAACAAGACAAACCTTTCAAGAGCTTGAAAGAGCAAATATTGAATACAGGGTACTTTACAAGCTGGTACTCTTAGATGTTCACTGCAGGAGCCGAAAATTTTGCAGCGGGAAGTCAACCTGAGGTAGGATGAAACTTGGGCTGCTCGAGGTGTGCGCGGGGCTGCTAGAAGTGTGCTTTTAGGCTGCTAGAGGGGTGCGCGGGGAGAGTAAAATATAGGCGTGGCTTCTTATACATTGCCTAAATGGAGGTTTATCAAACTGGCTCCTCCTACCACGGCCGACTGGATCCCTCGCTGCGCTAAGGAGCTACCTAGAGTGACGCATCACATCGGCCGTGCTCCTACGTAACCAACTACTAGTGAAGTCGCTAGAGACCGTTGCTGCTCAATGTGAGATTCTGTTATCGAACAGGAGTGTCATCTAGTGACACGGGATGGAAGTTCATCTTCTGGATCACGGCCGGTTGGATCCCTCGCTGCGCTCCGTAAGGAGCTAGCTAGAGCTATTCGTCCTGGCTAGAGCAACGCATCAAGTCAGCCGTGGCTGGATATATAACTAATGTCTCTAAATTTGATAATACTGTAAACACCGCCATTTCTTTCAGTATAGTCGTGAGCTTTGTTATGTGCGTACAAGCTAAGCAGTTTATTGATTTCATTGTGTAAACATTCGTGTCAGCATGTGTGTTTTTATTATTGTGCGTTTTTATCAGTTAGTGGTATTTTGCCAGATCATGAATTCGGTGCAGTCTTTAATGTCTAGGCCGTTTCCGCAACGGACTGGCGAGGAACGATCCGAGGTGAAACGAATGGGAAGGCCCACGCGACGTTTAATTTCGAAACCAGATACATTACAAAAGGATATTTTTTCAATACCGGAATTAGGCTACCTCAAAGTGTTTCGTTTCAGTATGGCAAAAGAGTTTTTAAATGAAAAAATGTTAATGCGTTATAGTAATATTCCTGAAAATAGAAATGTAAAATGTTTGTTTGATTTTTTAATAATAAAAAAGTATTGTTGATGTATCTAGATTTGAAAATTAGCCTGTAATCATACTGTATCATTGATAAAAATTGTACACCACTGAACTTTTAAACCATCAGCCGCCACTGGCACAGACTATGCTTGCCCAATTCTCATAAAAAATGGTGTAAGATTGAACAAGACCAGACTGCCTAGCTACCAAGACTGTCTACATAGACATGATACCTGATCTTACCACAAGAACTTTTCTTTCCGCACTTTACCGATGTAGTTCTCATAGGTCAACCCCTGAATATTTACAGCGATAATGGCGCAAACTTCTTTGGATCAGCTGAAGAAATCAAGGCCTTTCTACAAAACAACCCTCAGAAAACCAACTCTTCACACAACTGCAGGCATGGGACAGACATAGAATTTCATCACTCCTGCAGCACCGCACTTTGGTGGAATCTGGGAAGCATCTGTCTAGAGTCTGATATATCACCTCAGACGAGTGATGGATTCTTACGGCTTCACCAACAAATAATGGACCACTCTTAAAACACATACTTACATCCTCTCACCAAAGCTAAATGATGACCCTTTTGACACTTCTTACCTAACTGCATCCAATTTCTTTATAGGAAGGCCAATTACTACACTCCCTGATCATGATTATACTTGCCGACATGGCTATATATATTCAGCAGCAAATCCAGAACTCCTGGAAGAGATGGTCAAATGAATATCTTAATAAATGGGCAATGGAATACCACATAGCAACATAGTCATACTGAAAGAAGACAACGCACATGCTATGAAGTGGACGGAGGCAGTTACCAAATGTGCATCCTTGTAGTGACGAATCCGTTCATGTTCATGTTCAGGTGAGTAACGGTGAATTACAAGGCCTATTCAACAACACTAACCACTACGAAGTAAAAGCAAAGCAAAGCAAAGTCACCTCCATGCAGGCCAAGAAGGCCTTTGGAGGAGTGGAAGGTAAAGGCTTCCACCATTGTTAACCTCGGCACATGATGGGGTAGAGTGGTTAGCTCTATGCCCAGCCACCTTCGCCAGGAATTAACCAGGAATTAACCTGGTACTCAGTTTTGGTGTAGGCTGAGTGAACCACAGGGCCATATGCACCTCCGGAAGTGGAAATCTAGTTTCTTAAATTTTACAACTTCCTGACAGGGATTCAAACCCACGTCCTTCCACGCAAACCGAGCACGCCTTTACCATCTCGGCCAGGCAGCCCCAACCCCTATGAAGTATGAAACAGAAAAGCCAGATAACAACTGAATGGCTTATTTACACATAGTATGTTTAAGTAATATAATAAGTCACAATGGACTAGTAACACCAAAGACCACATTAGAAACAATAAGAATGTTTTTCACTTGCCAAATGATGGTTACAATGTGTGTAGTATATAAGTGAACACTCACAGTAAACAAGCATATCTCCTCCAACTTGTATCTACATATAATAGTATTATCTAGAAATCAAAAATTAGTAGTATCTATGAGATTACAAAGGTGTTTAATTTGGAAGCAACTAACAAATTATCCCCTAACAGTAATAAAAGAATGTATCTTATAGCTACTTTGTGTTCAAAAATATTTCTGAAGTGAAAATTATTAGTAATAATGAAGCCGGCTCCCAAATGATATGGAGTAGGGGTCTTTGGAGCAATCTTAGCTCCTGCACAATTCATAACGGAAGATCACGGAACAACTTGAAGGAAAAGTGAAAATTAGGTAAGTAAAAAGTCAATCTCATAAAAAAGTATATTTTCCGTAGGACTATCAATCGTGTGCAAGGAAATGTAGTGTCAGACACTGATATATGTTTTCTTTTACTAATGGCATTACGTCACACTGACACAGAGAAATCTTATGGCGATGATGGGATAGGAAAGGCCTAGGAGTTGGAAGGAAGTGCCTGTGGCCTTAATTAATTTTGCCTGATATGAAAATGGGAAACCATGAAAAAAATCTTTGGGGCTACCGACAGTAGGATTCGAACCCACAATCTCACAGATGCAAGCTTAAAAGTAATGAAAATCATTTTATTTTCCGTATTGAAAGAATCTCAATAATAATATAAGAGAATTTATTGGACTCCAACCTATTCAATACATTACAGGATGTTAACATTTTTAGTTAAACATCGTTAAAATGGAGACATGTTTCACCCCCCATCTGGGGCATCATCAGTCATTTGATTACTTTCATTGTTATACTGTACATATGATGGCCTCCTTTTAATATTAAGAAACCACTAGCGTATTTAACTATGTGTAACTAGTCCATTGTTATTTCGTTTAAGATAGGACCTTGTACGTGTTTTTTAATGTATTCTTTCTTACATATTATGTTCATAATTTCCAACCAGACGTCTGGTTTAATTTTGAGGTGCTTTGGTTTGACTGATGATGCCCCACATGGGGGGCGAAACATGTCTCCATTTTAACGATGTATAACTAAAAATGTTAACATCCTGTAATGTATTGAATAGGTTGGAGTCCAATAAATTCTCTTATATTATTATTGCAAGCTTAAAGCCGCGCACCCCTAACTGCATGGCCATCTTGACCGGTACTGGCTTCTGTTGAGCAATTTTCTAACCATTTTCATTACCTTATGATGGCTAATCTAATTATATACATTACCTGAAGAGAGTTTTCCTGTGTTGACCCTGGCTCTGTTAACTCTGATTTAACTTCTTCTTTCGGAGCTATCACTTCTGATACATGTTCAAAATTTTCCTGTGGAAAATAAGATATATTAGGTGTGCTCATAACACACATCTACGAATATGGTCACCAAGAAATGAGCATGTTAATTAATTAATTAATTGCCAGTTATACAGTTATTTGCAAAATTTCTCTAAAGTTTAAGGAAGATTTCTACCTGCAGAGGATTGTTATAATCAAAGGCTGTACTGAGAATGGTGTTACTATTCTTGCTCACTCCTTATGTCAGAGGAAGGATGAGACTGAGAACAAAATATAAAATGAGAAACATCTTCTAACCATATCGGAAAATATCCTACCAGGGATGGAAATGGGGCCACCTTGCACAGAATTTGGAAGGAAGCAGCCATAGATACTTAATCGTATGAACTGTTTTCATATGTACAATTATATCAATCAAATCTTAAAAGTTGTTTGAACCAATTACAAGTATTACAACTGTTCTAAATCATTTTTTGTTCCCAGCTTAGAGTTTGTTTACAGACAGATTAAAACATCTTGAAATATTAGAATCACATTTTCTGTTCAGGTTTTGCCAAGCTTACAGGGGCTACATAAAGCATTAAAACAGTTTTGTGTCAAACAGCATATTTCTATGCTTCCAAGTGTAAAATAAAATAATAAACATGAAAGAAGCAGGCTTGTCACAGTCATATACCAGCAAAAGATATAATGTAGCCCAAACCCGAAGCAACTAAAAGTGAAATATTTTACTACTACAATGATGTTATGTAGTGTTCTGTGAAGAACTGTAGGGAGGAGAACACTGTCAGTGGAGAGTCGGCAGTGTTGGAGTGTACACCTGCAGTTTCAGAAGCTCTTTTATTATCTACTACGAGACATTTAAATTCCTTACTTGGATGCATAAAACCTTGTTGGCACTGAAGGTGAGGTAAGGACTGTAATCAAAAGTTTAAGTTCTAATATAAGTTACTAATGAAGTGAATTAAAGAATAAAATTCTAGAATATATAGAATTAACCAATTCATTATAGAAGAATGAGAATAGTAGTCAAACTATGGAATGGATGAAAAAGATTCACAAAATGGAGAGGGAAATAATGAAAAAAAGGTAAGAAATTTTTTTGTTTAATGTGCCTTTAGTCATTTAAGTATCTGAGCCCACTAAGAAGGGGGCTTATTAAAGAAATTTTTCTCAGAAATCATGCATTCTAGAGCCCTTAGACATGGTTTTCTATATAACATAAAGTCTCACCTGTCTTTCTGGAATAAAAACAGCTAATCACTATTCTGCCTTTCTAAATGAATTCAGCATCTGTGCAAAATACTTATTTTGAGAGAACACACATTAAGATTTTGAGCTATTTTATCTCTCATATGCCACAGGCAAATCTACTCCTTCCTTAATACACATATCTTCCAACCCATTGTGGATGTGAGGGTAACCCAGAGTAATCACACCTGTATTGACATTTTGTTTAGCAGACTGGTGTATCCAGTCTCTAAAATACTGACGAAAGATTTGTGATTTAACTTCTTCTACACTAATTATGATAGGAGTAATAATGTTTAACAAGTGATGCTAATGGTGGTGCAGTAGTGTTGGAAGATATTAGTTTTAAGAAAAGTATCATGGGCCAACCATTCTCTATTAAAATCAAAGGGGAAAAATAGAAGAGGTGCAACCCGTAAACCAAAGTAATTTTGATACCGACAGTAAAAATTACAGACTAATTCAACCCCAAACTTAACACACTCGCAAACAATTTTCTATACTGGCACACATTTCTTTAACATAATTTTCATATCTGTATAAGTTTGATGCAGTAGTATAATAAGAAATATTAAACCTAGAGTTCTTGATCAGGAATGCGCTCATATGACAGGTTCAAGTCTGACACAGAACATAACAAGAAACATCAAATATCTTGAAGAGCAGTACACTCACACCTTGCATATGTTCAGACATCATTCACTTCTGTAGTGCCTGTAACTCAGAACTCAAGAAGCACACATTTATTCTGAGAATAGCGAACATTAATTGCAGAATTTTAGCTTTAAGTAACAAATGGGCAGTATCTCACCTGTACACTAGCAGTTTCTTATTTTATTTTTATTTTATTTATTCAGGATTAGCAACAGCATAATACCGAATTACAAAGATCCGAGCTATGTATAACAGATATGGGTCTGTTTGCAATATATTATCACTGTCGAGTCACAGTTATTCATTGAAAATCTCTCTTCAAACTGTCAAGGTTTTCAAAGACCCTGAGGTGCCAGAAATTTGTGCAGGAATTCACTTTTATGCCAGTAAAACTACAGACATATGCTGAGATAATTCAGCTTTATCAAATACCTCTAGACCGAAACCGAATCACACTCACTGACATGAAATTAGCATGTCATCAGTCTACCCTATGAGCTATCAGATGAAGAGCTACAGAACTGAAAGCCACACACACAGAAGATTGCAATGCACTATGATTAGAGTAGCAACAGACAGAGCAAGAAAAGATGATGAAAATACCTAGCATCTTCTCCAAAAAAATTTAACTGCATCTCTGCCTTCATCAGGGTGTTTGCTTTAGACAAGCTATAATCACAGCAAACATCCAAGGCAGAATTTTACAACGTGCTCACCCAACATTCATGTCATTGTAAAGAAGTTTAAAGGATGCAAATCAGACCTGGAATTTCTTTTGGAGGAAAAATATTTCCAAGGCAGAATTTTACGTGCTCACCCAACATTCGTGTCATTGTAAAGAAATCTAAATGAATCAAATATGTCTTGGAATTCCTTTTGGAGGAAAAATATGTATTTCATGCAGACATGAAATTAGCATGTCACCAGTTTACCCTCTGAGCTATCAGACGAAGAGCTACTGAACTGAAAGCCACAAACTCAGAAGATTGCAATGGACTATGATTAGAGTAGCAACAGACAGAGGAAGAAAAGATGATGAAAATATCTAGCATCATCTCCAAAATTTTTAACTGCATCTCTGCCTTCATCAGGGTGTTTGCTTTAGACAAGCTATAATCACAGCAAACATCCAAGGCAGAATTTTACAACGTGCTCACCCAACATTCATGTCATTGTAAAGAAGTTTAAAGGATGCAAATCAGACCTGGAATTTCTTTTGGAGGAAAAATATTTTCAACGCGAGAGCCAGGGACCAACTGGCCATAACCCAATTCAAACTAGCACCCACCATTTTCCATCACTTCAGCAACTACCAGAACTGCAATTGGCTGTTGATGGAAAATGATGTCAATCCCACAATGATTCCAACACCAAACCATGCAGAGTAAATACATATCTGCAGAACCTCCATAAATCCATTTCAATAACCTACAACGGTAATCAATTAACAACAGTCAGTCAGTCAATGGGGTACTTAACACATGAAATGCACTGAAGCCTCAATCTTGAGACACTGCTAATCACAACTTTGTCACTAGCTGGACCTAACCAAGGCTCCTTCAATATCAAGTCCACAACACTGATTCAACTTTATGCCACTATCACACTTGGAATGCACCGTCGTCTCCCTAGTAAATGCCAGCGACCAACTATCTACTTGGAGGCACTTATTTTGTGGCTTATGCCACATGACATATGAACAATGTTTCTTGTAACTTTCTGTCACTAGTCAGACACATAGATGTACATCAACTACTGATGTTTGTAGTTCCTAAGAGCTGGCTGCCTTGCATAGTGCGCTATCACATATTCTTAGACAAAGAAACAAAACAGAGGCATAGCATGCCTAGATGCCCGTGCAGCAAATGGTGACTGCTGATGTTAATATTGGGGAAGCATGTAGTAAGTTACACCCCTGCCAAACTTATTCAGCTACTAAGGGTTCAATTCTGATCTCTATAAAGTTATCTGGAATGAGACTTACAAGTGATGCATTTGTTGTTCGCTCAAGCCATGCCGGTTCTTCCTTGATCCTTATTTCCAGGTCCATTTCACACTAGAACTGAAGTAGTTAGAAGGTACTGGGATTGTCGATTACTTCCAATGACCTTACACTGAAACATAAGCCAGAAAATTATAATACATTATTGCTGTCATTGTTACTTACATTATTTGTCATCAGACTAAGCAATAAGCTTGTGGTTTTACACGACCGTCCATATTACAATCATACTGAAAACACTCAAATATTTTACCTCACTGTTGATATTGTGGTCATACCTATAGGACCTCAAGTTTTCTATGATCACAGTTAAGGACCTAAAGTTTTACATGACTTCTAAAAACAGTGACCACTTTGAAAAGAAATATAATTTAACATATTTGTCGATATCAAGATCATAGTCAAAGGACCACTAGTTTTTCATGACACCTTATATAGTATTCATAGCTATATAACATACAGTTTTATATGGAACTAAAACCACAACAAGATGACCTTTCTTGTTAAAAATTCAACATACATCGCTTTTGATCAAAATGCACAAAACTTCTTGACAATTCAGTGACTATTTCATTTGCATATCACTGTGAAAACCCAGGTCCATATTGCAGAATCTTCCTACCAGTTTTGTCCTTTGAACTTCACTCCAAAACTAAATGAACAAGTTCACAGTGCCTTGAGATTTGTTCTATCAATTTTTTTCTTCTAAGGACCAAATTCTCTCAAACCATTCTCCTGTCATCAATCTGATTCACTATCTATTTTTTTGATACATGTTCTATCCATCTGATCTTCAACAACTTCTAATAACACGGCATTTCAAAGGCTTGAACTCTGTTTTTCTCAGCACCAGTTATTATCTATGTTTCTCTTCCATATAGTGTCGTACTCCATACTCAGTGTAAACATAATTTTTAAGTTTTTCAATCTGTTGAGCCTAAAGAACATGTTGGAGAACAGATAGGAGTTTAGGCAGGATTTAGTGATGATATTAATTTATATTGGGAAGGCATATGTCAGTGTACCACAGCAAGTAGTCTTGGATGCATTGACAAAAATCAAGGCAGGCAGAGGGGAAGAACCAATTATACAAGCCATGAAAGAAAAGTGAGTAAATAGCATGAATACTACGATAGGAAAAACAAACTGGTTCAAAGTAGAAACAGGACTTCAAAAATGATATGTTTTATTACCTCCAATCTTCATTACTTTCATGGGTGATATCCACAAGAGTATACCACAAAAAATGGGAACCAAGGAGGCAAAGGCTTAACTCCATGCAGATGACACAGCAATATGGGGAGAAGATGAAATGGAAATACGAAAACAAGATACTGTATGGAATAAGCAGAGAGGAATATGGAATGAAAATAAGTGTGGAAAAGTGTACGATGGTAGTGATGATGTGAGGTAGTAGAGAAGGAAGTGGGAATATTGAAGGATATGGAAGACCATTAGAAGTTGTAGAGAGCTTCAAGTATTCTGAGAGAATAATTGCATAAGATGGGAAAATAAATTAAGAAACTGGAAAGAGAACTGACCAAAGCCAATGGGTTTTACTAATGTGCAAAATGTATAGTCTGTAACTGGGACATCCCAAAGGAATGCAAGAAAATTTTGCACCCAATGTATTACACACCACTTTTGACATATGCAGCAGGCACATGGACAACAACAACGTGATGAAAGCAGAATCCAAGAGGCCAAGACATAATAGGGAAGACATGAAGGGGGAAAATCAGAAACATAGAAATCAGGGAGAGAATAGGATTCCCTGAACTGCAAAGCAAGAGAGAGACAAGTAAGCTGAAATGGTATGGACACATGATGAGAATGGAAGAGGACAGAGTTCCAAAGTGAGTATTTACAGAAAAAGTCATAGGAGAAAGACATCGGGGAATGCCAGAGAGGGGTAAATGGATTTGGTAAAGGAGTATACAGAGAAGAGAGGAGTAAAAGAAGAAAAAATATTTGAGGAAGGAAGGGAGTGGTGGAGAGAGAAAAACCTGAGGAGGTTCATGACACACAATTCAACTCAGAAGACTGGAAATAGGAAATGTAGAAGAATATATTGAACTGAAGACAAAAATCTATGCAATACTGCTAACAGCCCATTACATCGAACAATCCCACCAACATTTACGGTACTTAAGTGCCCTTTATTTATTTTTCTGTGCATGTCATGTCTAATGACACAACCGAGTGGTGTTTACCAGAGCACCCCTTGAAGGGAATTCTGTATCAAACAACTGGTTTAAATGTTTAGCAGTTTTTATTGTTCCCCATGTGGTACAGACATGAATACCTCGAGTAGTGCCTCACAGAAATCATTTCAGCCAAGAGCAGTGTTTGTTAGTCACTTAGTGATATTTTACTGTAAATGAGTACTAGAATTTCTCCTACAGGTAATACAAGCTTCGTTCCTGTGGCCAATTGAGTCGACTTGTACGCATTGCCATGGAACAGATTTCTATGTATACACATACCTATTCAGGAAACTATGATCAAGTGTACTTTGTATATTTCAACACAAGGGACAATAATGAAGTGTGCCGTGTTTACTTGTTCTAGACATCACAGGTTTAGAGTTTTCACAACCAGAATTTATCCCTGAAGATTTTTCTTCCATTCCTGTTAGTAGTTTAATGTTGCACTAACAAGTTCAAGGGAAACGGGTAGGATTAGGTATGCAGCAGCATTATTAAGGTTCATTAATGATAAAATGGGAAAACCACAGAAACGTTTTGCAGGGCTGCCAATCCTGGTATTCGAACCCATGCAAACTCACCGCCACTCGCCAGTGAAAATATTTTACACACCAATAAATCAGGAAATACCTTAGGAAAGAGGCAGCCTACCGTTACCTAAATCAAATCATCACAAGTAAATACCGGATATACCTGTTGTGGGCTAATGATGTGATACAGAAGAATCTCCATAACAACACTAATATAACAAGAATTCTACATGTGATGATTTTACAGATATTCTAAACGAAAACCTCTCAAGATTTCGAACTCTAACACCATATGTCGCAGCCTACACGGCACACTTTATTATTGTCCCCTGTGTTGAAATAACACAGCAGCACTATAATTAACATTATGCACTACCGTACATATTGTAATTGATTTCTGAAACTACCATCCGCATTTCTGCACCTACGTAGCTCTTCAGAAAAATTCATCATTCCACTAAAAATAAATGTCAAGAAAATTAAAAACCATTTTTTTTTTTTTGCTAGTTGTTTTAAGTCGCACCGACACAAATAGGTCTTACGGCGACTATGGGACTGGAAGGGGCTAGGAGTGGGAAGGAAGCGGCCGTGGCCTTAATAAAGGTACAGCCCCAGCATTTGCCTGGTGTGAAAATGGGAAACCACGGAAAACCATTTTCAGGGCTGCCGACAGTGGGGTTCGAACCTACTATCTCCCGAATACTGGCCGCACTTAAGCGACTGCAGTCATCGAGCTCGGTAAAATTAAAAACATTAAATATTAAAAATATGTAGAATACTGAAACTGAGAAAGATTGGCATTAACTTCTTATTGTTCTCAACAGAGCTCAATAAATTTCGTCAAAGTAAATTATTAAACTTGAACTATACCGTACCGACAATATGTTAGAGGTTGTGGACACAGTGTAAAATTACAGAAATCACAATTCCTCAATGAAGAAGATCCGTAACACTCGAACGGAATAAGCTGTACAACTGGTTTATACGCGTCTAATGCAACAACATACCCGCCACTTCGAAACAAAACCGGATATTCTAATGTAGTTTAATCAGTTAAAAGTTAAAACAAACACTTGAAGAACAAATTTGATTTGACCTGTCAGTGGAATAGACTGAGTTAGGAAAGGATGTATTACCGAATACAGTAGAGACAATACACGACACTTCCCTTTTTTTTTTTTTTTTTTTTTTTTTTTGGTTTTCGAGGGGGGCCACCGGAGCCCGCTCCCCCCACGTTACCATTGACTCAATGTACATGGCCTCCGACGTGCTATTAGTTCTAAGAAGAGAATGATAACAGGGAGGAGTGGAAGTGTGATACTACAGGAGTATCTGCCTGTCCCTATGCTCAGCATGTTACCAGGCCAGATGTGGTGGTGGGTATCAATAATGGTGTAATCAGGTAGTAAGGGTCAGGACAAAACCACATAGGCAGAAATAGAAAGATGCCTACATGCAAAACCTGACATTTTGTAGATAGCACATGCAAGGATGTGGTTCTGGAGAGGTCCAGGTAATTGTGTTAGTTGGGAATAGGTATCATGCTCAGTCACAAGCCTATTCCTCGCCATTCCAGTCATTCAGGGGATCAGTCCTTCTGGGCACTGCTGTGACTAGCGTGGGCCGTGCCGGTTGCCGAGCCATGCGGCAATAGCCACAAACCTGCTGGATGGTTGTGGGACATGGCGCCGGGCCTCCTTCCTCTCTGCCCGCGCCATGGCCCGGTATACAGGGCAACTGCGATGGGAGGCCGGGTGGCCCCCCGCGCAGTTGGCGCACACCGGCGCCTCCCTAAGTGTAGTGCAGGCCGTGTAATGGTGATCACCACCACAAAGAGCGGAAACACTGCAAGAGCTGTTGAGCGGGACGTTCTGTTCTCACCTGACTGCCGCTAGCTGCTGAGGTCCGCTCCTGATTGGTTCCTCGGTCGACTGCTGTCCTGGGAGCAGTCCTGGGTTGCAGCTGGGCGGTCCTCTCCTGATGGGCCGGCGTCGCCTTCTGCTTCCTGGTCCGGCGTCGTCGTCTTCTTCTTCCTCTTCCCGGGGGGTTTCTTCTCGGCAGGGGAAGTGGCCTCGGCGTGGTGAACCCGGGGTAGCTGGTGGCTCCGCTGCGTCGCCGTCTTCTTCCTTCTCCTGGCTGGCGGCGGCGGCGTCGGTCGGTGCTAGCACTGGACTGCGTTCCCTGTCCTGTGGGGCGCACATCGAGATCTGCAGCTCGACAGACATACAGGCAGGCTGGGCCTCGGCAGCAGCCCCAGAACGCCAAGGGGCGTCCTTCTCCATTGCTGTGCTGCTCTCTACCATCACGGGCGCTTTCCTGGTTTGCGCCCGGGTAACAGGCCCTTCCTGGTGGGCCTGCGTCTGCGTCCACTTCATCTTGGTTGGGGCCGACGATCCTGGTTGGCGGCCTTGTTGGTCTGCGTATACTTCGTAAAGTACAGCTTTCCAACTGGGGTCGCGCCGTCGCGGCGCTCGGGAGCGCCGCCGTCGTCCTCGTTCCTCAGCTCCGTCTGTGTGGCTATCTTGTGGCTGCCGATGCCGGTAGTGCAGTTCCTCTTGCCTGGTATTCGGGTGACCTGAAAGTAGGCAGAGAAGCTCCTCTCGTAGCGGCTGATCTGGCCTGGGTCCGTGGGGTGTATAATTATCGCCCAGTTCTCGATGTTCTCGTCGGCGTCGGGGGAGAGCTCCTTCCCTGTGGCCCCCTCGAGCCTCGTGAGGAGCTCGATGATGAGGTAGGCCTCCCTGTAGGTGTCCTCCTCAGGTCGGTACTGCACCAGCAGAGCAGGGGCGGCGTGGTTCAGTGGGACGGTCCTGAGGTCGACCCAGAGAACAATCTCCCCTACGGCTTACTTGAAGTTCTCTGGTAGGTCGTCTCGAAGTTCCATCATCCCTGTCGCTTCCTGAAATAAAAATCTGAAAGAGAATAGCACTAAAAAGTGCTTCCTGACAATGCTCGTACTGCGTACTTAAAAGAACAAACAGTAGACAATGCTCTTTCGGAGATGTGCTAACAAGTACAGCTGCCTGACTAGTACTGCGAAAGTACAGAGCGCCTAGCGAGGAGAGAGAGAGCGAGTGAGAGGAACACGTCCTTCCACTACGGCTGTCGAACTCGTCCTCGGTCGCGACACTTCCGGATTTAGCCTTGTTAAAATGGGAGACATTTCGCACGTGGCGCTCCTAGTGGCATTACCTGAAAATTCGCGCTAAATTCAAATATCAATGGAAATGTACGTATATACGGCAATGGATCAATAAATTAAGTCTGGAAAGAAAGTGTTGCTAAAATATTAACTTCAAAGTTGCTAAAGCAATTCTGGATACATGAATGAAGAATTATTTAACAGGTTATTGTTTAAAGACTAAAATTAGACATATAATGAAGATGTGAAATGGACTGCTGTGAAAGGGCTTGAGCTTTCATTTATGCATTACTTTTTTAGCTTTAGCATACCTGCCTGAACTTCACGGCTAGATTTGTCTTTTTTTCTCATTTAAAAGCATTGTACATCACATTAGCGGACTTGTCAATACAAGCATCGGCACATTCCTTACACACATGATTCAATGAATTTACATTTAAGAGCTGGACAATTTTCCCTTTAACTTGAAGCCTACGAACAGAAAGAAAATCTATAAATTTAGCCCCAAAAACATTCAAAATTTCTCCATAAGCAATACTTGCCATTACATTAGGGTAAAGCCAATTTGCATCATCATCATCATCATCATCACATTTCTTAAATCACCCATATTTTCTTCTGTGCTTGTCAACGCATTACGGCATTCCACACAACCAACCACACACATATGCATTTTGTGAATTAAATCAGAACCCACAGATGACACCTACAACAACACATCGGTATTGAAATTTAACTGCTGCACTAATACAATAAATAAGCATATTATATTTTATGCAAGCTAAAATATGGGTCGCGCAGGCCAGATGTTTAGGAAGTAGGCCTTCTATAAAAATATATTTCTAACTGGAAGAATATGTATGCAAACACGGTATTTACTTACATTTTCTTGTCACGAGAGAAACGGAAGAAAGACCGCGAATCCTTATGCATAGTTATTGCAGCCAAACGCAGCATATTTCTTTCCACTGATACTGACAGGGGATATAAAGGAATGACACACGCTACTATTTACTTATGTCAACTTAACGCGAACGCATAAATAACCCCATAAATTTCACAAACAAATACACGTGCACTTATGACAGAATCAGTAACACTCCGGTCACTCCTCTAGAAATAATCGCTGTCCCTCGATATCTCGCAGAATGTCGCGTATTGTCTCTACTGTATTTGGTATTACCAGTGAAAACTGCAGAGTATACGACACTTCTTCCTCTTCTTGAAATGTGAATGGGCTTGTCTTATCACCCAGTTCCAATATACGACACTTACTGAAAAGAGCACTGGCGGCACTGGGTGTAATGTGTCGCTATGTCTGGCTCAAAGAGGATTTATAAGGGAGAAGGAACCTCTCCGGTTATAAACAGACGTCAGTTGCTTCACGGGAGTAAAAGAATACGACAGCCATGGAAGGAGCGATCAACTGACTGAAATTTATGATCCAATTCTTCGTTTACTAACGGAAATAAAATCGTGCAGCTTTTATACATCCATGCATTATCATTTTAGTCCGTTATGCCTTTCAGCGTTCAGTCTGCAAGCCTCTGAGAATTTACTATACGTCGCCATAATCCTCTATTTGCAACTAGTGCCATCGCCTCATTTAGTTCTATACCTCTTATCCTTAAATCGCTAGAAACTGAGTCAAACCACTGTCGTCTTGGTATCCCTCTACTCCTCTTACCCTCCATAATAGAGACTATTATTCTCTTAGGTAACCTCTCCTCCTCCATTCGTCTCACTTGACCTCACCACCGAAGCCGGTTTAAGCATACGGCTTAATCTGTCGAGTTCATTCCTTAGCCTTTTTCTCCTCGTTCCGAGTACCCTCCAGCCAATGTTCCCATCTTTTGTGTAAAAGAAACCATTCTCGCTACTTTCATGTCTGTTACTTCTAACTTATGAATAAGATATCCTGAAACCACCCAGCTTTCGCTCTCGTTTAGCAAAGTTGATGTGAAAACAGACCGATGTAAAGATAGTTTCGTCCGGGAGCTAACTTCATTCTTACAGAACACTATTGATCGTAACTCCGAGCTCACTGCATTAGCTTTACTATACCTAGATTCAATCTCACTTACTATATTACCATCCTGGGAGAACACGCAAATACCGGTACTTAAAATTCTCTACCTGTTCCGGCTTTGTATCACCAATCTGACATTCAATTCTGTTGATTTTCTTACCTAGTGACATCACTTTACTCTCGGAGAGGCTAATTGTCATACCATACTCATTGCACCTCTTTTCATGTTCCAAGATATTAGACTGCAGGCTTTCGACACAATCTGCCATTAACCCTGGTGCCGTACACCTATATTTTTGTATCACTTCGGCACTGGGTGCCCCAAAATGAAAATTTATTTTATACATTATGATCAAAGATTTATTAAGGAAGATGCTCAAAACAGAAATAGATTCCTTTGAATACATTATCAACAATTTTCAAATGAGAAAAGTACCTGTACTACAGTCACCAAAAACACAGAAAAACAAGTTTTTTTGTCATTTTTCAAAGTTTCGAAGGGCTTCCACTTTTCTGCACTTTTGAAATTTTACTTAGCACAATTTGGACACATCACCACCATATGGTTTCTGCACACAAACACCTCACGTTCCTCGCAGACAATCGTTATTTTTGTGTCTTTGGATCTTGGACAGACGTTGCATCGTCCAGACTTCCGACTTCATACTGCTGCCTGAGCTGGAAATTCAACTCCCACTTGCTCTGTGATGGAAATCACAAATCCTCTGCGGAGTGATGGTGTTTCCAGCCGTTGCAACTTATAGGGTCTCATTAGCTCCTCTGCGAATGTAAAAAGGAATTCCACTCTTGGTTTTGCGTTGTGGTTTGCAGAAACCGTAGTATCTTTTTAGACGATATTAGGCATTCACATATGAAATATTCAAAATACCATAAAATGGGCAAAGTAGCCATCGCCTTGTTTTTCGACTGCGGGTATATGTTTCAGTCTTTTGATCTAGAATATCAACTCCACCTTTAGTGCAATTATAGAAGTGGATTCTTTCTGACAGGCTTGAGTCTTTCAACATGCAACGACCCTAATGAATATTTGAAAGCAGATGTACCTTCATATTTCTTTTCATCACATAAGAATGTAATGTGAGATCCTTGGAGAAAACAAGCATAGTTGATCCTGGTTTACGTTGTTTGGTCTGAAGAATCTCCTGTGGGATCTGTGGCCCATTTTTCTCAATGTCCCCACAATTTTCTGCTTATGCTGTTGGAGTATGTTATTGAACAAGGGAACTGACGAAAACCAGTTATCTATTTTGATATTCCGATTACTGCCATGAATGGTTTCAGACAGTTTCTCTGCAAAGAAAGTTGCTTGAGGTTTGCCTCCAGTATCCATTTTCCTTCCAGTATTTGGTATAGCATTGATCATATACCCATTTGAACTACTGCACATCATAACTACCTTCAGTCCATATTTCGCAGGCTTACTAGGAATATACCGGCACATCCTAAATAAACACTTTCCACGGAATGCTAAGAGTGCTCACGAATAGTGCAATAGGCTCCTGGAATGTAATATGCCTTACAATTCTTGATAAATGCTATCCATAAATCACTGATTGGAGCAAGAGGGTCAATTTCCGTTTTAGCAGCCCGTGTCATTTTGTCATCAAAACGTAATGTGTATACCAAAAATTCGAAGCGTTTCTGAGGTATAACGTTTCTCGTTACACAAAGTCCTCTGGTATTATGCCACAGAGTTTCCGATGCGGTGTGATTCTGTTTTTGGGCACCAAAGTATAAAAAGAGAGCCAATAATATTCTAATCTCAGCTGCTGATGTTTCTCCAGTACAACGTTGATCATTATATTTTGTCCTTTGCATTCAAATTTCCTGATTAGTAAATGTTACATCATCATCCATGCTTTTTGTTATGAACAGTTCAAGGATATTTATTTCATTTACCTCAGCTTTTGCAGCTCCTTCTGGGCGAGGCCTAATGACAACCATATTTCTTCTGGGGGTTCTGCCAGTTCTTGAAGGGGTTTGTGATGACCACCGATAACCATTCTTGCCATTTAGAGAAGTATATTGTCTGGCACTAAACCGTAATTGGGTAGACTCTTCGTAACCTGCTCTTCCTGACCACACCGCACCTGCATACGACTAAAAGATGGGTTGTGGAGTATCCGGCCTGAGTAATAGTTTCCATAATTCGAGGCTTATTTCTCTCATATCGATCTTCTTCTTCTTGGCTTCCTGAATCAGGGATATATTCATCTTTTGAAGTATCAGGGGAAAGATATCTTCTACAGCATCATCTTATTCAATGAAGTCTGTTTCACAAACATCATCCGAGATATCTTAAATATCATCACTGGTATGAGGCTCAGGCCTGAACAATTCCTGCAAAATTAGTTCTTCACTTTCTAGGCGATCCATTTCACACGTTCATTACACCAAACAAAATGTTATTCTTTCACGATTGCTTTAAAACAAAGTGGTTATAGTAATTAAAATGTGTCATTAACCGTCACTGGGGTCCTGTATACCTCACACACACTGAGAAATACAAGCAGAAGCTTGTCAAGGTCAACGAGAAGTCACTGCGGAGGGAGCCTGTAAGGCTTGCCAACAGCGAACTATTACGGAAATAAAAAATCTCTGGGACATGCAGTGCCCCGTTGTACGGCACCAAGGTTAAGACGAAGTCGTCAGCAAAGTCCAGACTGCTTACTACATTTCCACTTGCCTGATTCACTCCCTGCCGTTTTACACCTTTCAGCAGGTGATCCACGTAAACTACGTAGAGCAAAGGTGAAATATTACAGCCTCGTCTAATCCCTGTAAGTAACCTTAACCAAGAACTCATTCTACCAGTAATTCTCACTGCAGTCCAATTGTCATCATAAATGCCTTTGACTGACTTTAGTAATCTAACCTTAATTCCATAGCCCCTGAGTATGGTGAACATATTTTCCCTCAGTACCCTGTCATATGCTTTCTCTAGATCAACGAAAGTTAAACTCAACTGTCTATTCATCTCGTAACATTTTTCAATTACCTGGCGCATACCGAAAATCGGATCCTGACAGCCCTTCTGTTCTCTGTAACCACACGGGTTTTAATCCAATTCATCTCAACCACTGATCGGACTCTCCCTTCCAAGATGCCAGTGATACTAATCAATGAGATACCTCGATAGTTGCTGCAATCCTTCCTGTTCCCTTGATTATAGATAGCTGCAATTACTGCTTTTGTCCAATCTGAAGGTACCTTACCCATACCCCATTCTAATCTTACTATGCTATGAAACCATTTCAACTCTGCCTCCCCAATATATTTCACCAATTCAGGTCTAATTTCATCTATTCGTTCTGCTTTATGCTAATGGACTTTATTTACCATCCTTCCAACTTCCTCAAGCGTAATTTCACCAACATCATTTTCTTCCTCCCCATGAGCTTGGTTGATCACGACAACACCAGGAAGATTTCCTTTTACGTTGAGAAGATTTTCAAAATATTCCGTCCACCTGTCCAGTGATTCCCTAGGATCTATTATGAGTTCACCCGAATTACCCAAAGCACTGTTCATTTCCTTTTTCATTCCCTTCCTAAGAGTCTTATTACTGTCCAGAAAGGTTTCCTTGCTGCTTGATAGAGCCTTTCCAGGTTATTACGAAAATCTTCTCCCGACTACTTTTTTTGGATTTAACAACTATTTGTTTCGCTCTGTTCCATTCATCTACGTCCGCAGCAGTCCTTGCTTGGAGCCATTTCTGATAAGCCTTAGTTTTGCGTTTACAAGCTGCTCTCACTTCATCATTCCACCAAGTTGATCGCTTTTTCCCACCTTTATAAGTCGTTCCTAGGTATTCTCTTGCTGTTTCTGTTACAGCATCCCTGTATGCCACCTATTCTCTTTATATATCCTGAACATGCTTACTGTCCACGGTTCGAAACTTCTCACTAATCATATCCGTGTACATCCGTCTAATTTCCTCGTTCTGGGTCCGTCTCCATGGCTAAATGGTTAGCATGCTGGCCTTTGGTCACAGGGGACCCGGGTTCAATTCCCGGGGGCTGGGTGTATGTGTTGTCTCATCATCATTTCAAGACTCGCGTTCTACGATTATTGTAACTTTACTGATTACATTCGGAAATTAATTTTTTCTCGGATAACTAGTTGAGCCCTATCACTATTCTTTTGCACTTTCACCCTCATAGCTTAGTACAGCATAACTAAAATGTTTTCACAGAGCTAGTGACCACATAACTGTCGGGAGAAAATGGGATCAAACCCCACCTCAGCAAACATGAATATTGACTTCTGTGGTTTCCAAATTCCACACCAGGCAAACAAAGGTCAGAGTAACTTTCTTCCCTATCTCATTCCCACCGTAAGACCTGTCAATGTCGGTTTGAGAAAGTACTCGGTGAATATCTAGTAGTGAACCTACCACCTAGTGACTGCCCTAAATGCAGATAAGTCGCTACTGACTGAAGGTTGCACACTCCTTTTCCGATACCACGGATATTCCTAAATGCATCAAGGAATCAAATGAGCCATTTCTTCTGGGGAGACTCGCAAATGATTTATTGGAAGTAAGAGTTAACATGTTTAGATTGAATTGCATAATATCGCATAGTGCAACTAGTGACTCACTCAAGTTTCGTATGGGATCAGTATTTTCCTTTTAGCGACAGGCCTCTTATGTCATTGGCTGTTCTCCCCCTGTGCATAGCTCAGTATGACAGCCATCAGCATACTCCTTTCAACCTGTGTTATGTTCAAACCTATTCTGCCATTTCAATGAAACCACGGCAGCATAAATTTTAGTCCGGGTTCGATTCCAGGTACGTGGTTAAAAAGGTATACGCAGCTCCATTGGGGGTGCACCTGAAATAACCTGCATTCATTCAGGGTGATGACGCGAGTTTACTGAGCCAACGGCTTTTCAAACCAAATATTCACTGCAAAAGTTATTATCGTCATAAGTTAATTGAAATCATTAATTATTATCTTGATAAAAACTATATAATTAATCTCAGAATATGGTTTTTAATTTCAAGCCTGATTTTATGCTCTGGTAAAATCGCATTTCAAGCACTGGGGTAAGTGGATCATTAGCCTGCCTTATTCTCCGCTGACACAACCACTTGCATCGATTCTCACTTTCACCCCTGTTTAAAAAGTAATTCAAATGCTTCTGCAGGGATCATTGCAGGGACTACTGAAAGCATGAATGTAGTGGTGAGCAGTGAAAACATGAAAATTATAAGATGACTGATGTGCTTGTCATTTGTGTGATGGGAAAATTACGTACATTACTTCAAGTTTCCCATATGTGCCACATCTGGAGGCCACCTACCTAAGTGAGATCAAGCTATACATTTCGTTACCAGTGTCTTCAACGGAAACATTCCTCGAGGTCACTTACCTGGATGATCTATGGTGCTGACTATCCACACTGTCCTCAGCCTGTAGAGCGGCTTCATCCACGTAATTCGACGATACTGTTTATTACTCTACTCAACTCCCAATTAGAGAGTGTCATATGGTCTGCACCCCTCGGGAACATAGGAGGCAGGGAGCTGCTAATTCAGTCACAAGGAAGATGGTTCTGGGGCCAACACTAACTCATCTTTAACAGTTTTATATCCTTGAAACAATGTATTTACATTGGTACAAGCCTTAGCACAGAATACCAGTCGCTTCCAGGCAACGACACAACACAGAGTTCTTTGTTACCGGCAGGACCCCTCACTGTTGTAGCACTGAATCTCCTGAGAGGAGGAAAGGCTCCTCCTCACTTCCAAGGCGCAGGTAAGGATCGTACTACGGATAGAGGGAGGCACACTAGATTACTGTTGTGTGGGTCAATGAGCACTGCTCTAGGAAGTGTACCACCTCATGGAGCCTTCCCCCCTCCGTTTGGCAAAGGTCAGAGCTGTGCAACTATTAGTCTTTGCATTGAGACTAGTTGGGTCTAGTGTGGTGAGGTACTTCACTACTTCAAAGTGACCTCCACATGCAGCCCAGTGTAATGGTGTGTAATCACCACTAGTCTTAACATTGAGACTAGTGTGGTCTAGTATGTTGAGGTACTTCATTACTTCAAGCTGACCCCGCTGTGCAGCCACGTGTAGTGTAGTGTAACCACTACTAGTCTCAGCATTGCGACTAGTGGGGTCTAGTGTGGTGAGAATGATTGCTGGTACAAACAGGTGGGAACAATGACACTCAGTTTCTAATGAGGTACACATTAAAGGTATGAAACCTAATGTGGCCACGAAGCCTTACAGACTTACCTTATGCCTCCTCCAAGTGTCACGGAGAAGAAATGGTGTGACAAGCTGCAGGAAGTGATGGCCGATACACAGCTAGGCCACGTGTCACTTACCTAATCGCTTCTCTCGCAATAACTGTTGCATTCAGAATGTAGTAATTGATGATGATTATGTACTTGAATAATAGAACAGTAATGGTGTATTAATGTGTTTAATTAACACTCCAACTATCGTGGGGAACGAAGGTAAAAGACATGAATAATAATCAGAGAGAATAAAGATGATATTAGAAGCACAGAACATCAATATATAAAAGTCTTCGAAACCCTAACAAAGTTCAAGGAGTTTATAACACATATAAGAGTTTATACACATATATTGATACTAGAGGCCGCCACACACTCCCTCCGCAGTGACAGCGTCCATGTATTTTCGAGGGAAGGTGACCCTTCGACCTGATCTGGTGATCCGTGGTACGGGTGTATTGGATTGAGTGCTGCCTGTCTTCTTCTGAAGGTTGACAGTCTTTGGAATGGAACTCGACGGAATGTCCAGAGTAGTTTCTCCAGATATGTCTTCCTTGTTGTCCGATGATTGGTCTTCCAGAAGGAAGGCAGGTTTCAATCTGTCAATGCTAAGAGTTTGTTTCCCTGTTGGCATCTCCTCCTCGAAGAGTTTGTCACTGCGAGACAGGACTGGATATGGCCCGTCATATGGTGATTGAAGAGGTGTTCTGACCGCATCATGTCGAACGAAAACGAACTTGCTCGTCATCAGCCGTGGGTGAATGAAGATCTTTTTGCGCTCGTGATGTTCTGTTGGGACTGGTCTTAGGTTCCTCAACTGTTCCTTCAATTTGAAAACGAAGGTTGGGATGTCAGTTACTAGTTTCTGTTCGTTGAGAAATACTCCTGGTAGCCTAATTGTTGAGCCGTAAGTCATTTCCACTGGCGAGGTGTTGACTTGCGGAATTATGTAGGAACGAAGTCCTAACAAGACCAAGGGAAGCTTCGAAACCCAATCATCAGACATCTGTGCCTTCAAGGCAGATTTTAATTGACGGTGCCAGCGTTCAATTTTTCCATTTGCTGCCGGATGATATGCTGTCGTTTTAATGTGGACGATGCCCAGTGTGCTTGTGAGGCATTTGAAAAGTTGACATTCAAACTGCCTTCCGCGATCAGTAGTTATGATATGAGGCACGCCAAAACGAGATATCCATGTTGAGACTATGGCGAATTAAACTGCTTCTGCTGTGATGTCAGCTAATGGAACTGCTTCTGGCCATCGGGAGAAACGATCAATAATTGTTAGTAAATAGCGATATCCTTGTGAAGGAGGTAAGGGTCCAACTATGTCCACGTTAATGTGACTGAATCTTGCTGCCGTTGGAGGATACTGTCCCACTGCACTGTTGGTGTGTCTCCAGACTTTACTTCGTTGGCAAGGAATACATGCTGATGTCCCAGGTCTTTACGTCCTTTTTTAGTGATGGCCAAATGAAGTGCTTTTTTACTAAATTAATAGTTGCTTGAACACCAGGGTGAGCTAGATTGTGTTGAATCGGCCAAGCTATTTTTTAGGTCATTAAAGGCTTGTCGAAGATGTTCTGTCCAATTAATTTTTCTGTTGTAATTTTTCTTAGTCCCGTGGAGTAGGTTCAAAAGCTCTGCTTGTTTACTGGCTGAATTTGGCAGTGTTCTTCGGTAAAAGTTAATGAGGCCAAGAAACCGGCGCAGTTCCTTTACTGTTGTGGGTAGCGGATAGTCAACAATGGTTTGCACTCGCTCTGGTAGTGGTCTGATTCCTTCTGCAGATATCACATATCCCAGGAAAGGTACTTCTGTTGAACTGAAAATGCACTTGTTCAGATTGATTCTGATGTTGAACTTACTGAGTCGTTCGAAAAAAAATTGAAGATGCTTCTTTTGCTCTTCTTCATCTTGTGATGCCACTAGGATGTCATCTATATAACAGTACACGAAATCGAGGTATCTGAGTATACTGTCGATATATCTTTGAAAAGTTTGAGCCGCATTACGGATTCCAAACGGGGTGCGCAAAAATTCGAACAAACCAAATGGAGTTATCACTGCTGTCTTAGGTACATCGTCCGGATGTACAGGGATGTGATGATAAGCTCTGATCTGATCTATTTTTGAAAATATTCGTTTTCCATGTAGTTGGCTGTTAAAATCTTGAAGGATAGGAATAGGATACCTGTCAGGCTTGGTGATGTTGTTGAGGGCACGGTAGTCTCCGCAAGGTCTCCAGCATCCGTCTTTCTTGGGAACTAAGTGGAGGGGACTTGCCCAGGCGCTCTTTGATGGCTGGCAGATTTTCATATCGATCATTTGTTGGAACTCTCCTTTAGCTGCTTTGAGTTTATCTGGTGGTAGTCGTCGTGCCTTTCCTGCTACAGGATGTCCTTCTCTGACAATGGTATGATAAACAGAGGTATCTGGAATGTCGAAATGGACGTTTTCATGGAGCAAGTTGGGAAATTTCTTTAGAATGTCAGCATGTTTTTGATCTGGTGGCATTAGATAAACTTTTTCTATGCCAGTGACTTTAATCAATGTGCCAGGTGTCTCTGCTGATGTTAATGGGTCAATGAGTCGCCTGTTCTTTAGATCTACGATAAGGTTGTAATGTGAATGAAGTCGGCTTCAATAATCGGTGATTGTACATCTGCAATTACGAATTTGCATGTGAAATTGCGCCGTAAACCCAAACTGAGTACTAGTAGACGCTCTCCGTAAATACCAGTGCCGTTTGCTGCATAAAGTTTACGATCTGTCTTTTTTGGGCGATCACTATCCGAAGGCGGAATCACAGAAATATCAGCTCCGGTATCGACCAGGAAACGACTTCCGCTACTTCTGTCTGTGAGAAATAGGCGGCGTGAAAAATGACTCCGATCACCTACCGCCGCTAGTGTGGAGCGTTTTAGTTTGACTGCATGTTAGAATTCTGAGCGGAAGGTGGTTGATATGAGCATGGGCTTTGACATTTCTTTGCCCTGCTGCGATATTTAAAGTGATACCAACATAGTGCTCCATTAGGATTAAAAGAGTGGGCTGATCGGGACCTGTCTCGTGACCTTCTTGGTGAGGAACGAGATGATCGTGAGCTACTTCTTGAAGAACGTGACAACGTTTTCAATTCATTGATTTTCAGTGTTAATTCAGCGATCTGCATTTCTAGTCTTGAGATACGATCGTTACTGACATCATTTATTTTATCGACTGCAATGGTGGATGGTGCCTGCGTGGTTTGAGCACAAACATTTAATCCCGGTTGTGAAATTTCAACAATTTTGTCAGCCATAGTGGCTATGGTGTCCAGATTATCTTTACTCGTAGCTAATATAGAACGTGCGGTAACAGGAGCCGCTGCATAAATATGGTTTTCAAGAAATCGTCCTTGACTTGCGTACCGGCTAAAGTTCGCATCTCACGCAAGAGTTGAGTTGGCTTCTTATCACCTAATTCTAATTCTGTTAATAATTTCGTCACTTTCCTATTCTCTGACTCTTCAAATTCCTGAATTAGTCGTGCTTTAAGCTCTGTGAACGGAGTGGTAGATAGTGGTCGAGATAAAAAGTCGGAAATTAATTCCACAATATTTGCTTCTAATGACGCAATAACATGATTAAATTTCGTGGTTTCGTCAGTGATACCCAACATAGTAAACTGTGTTTCAACTTGAAGAAACCATACCTTTATGTTTTTCTTCCAGATGGGTGGAATCTTCACTGAAATGCGAGCAATACCCGCTTCGTTCCATACTGTTGTTGGCGGTGAATTTGTTTCGTTGCTGGCATCGGTCATTTTCACACTTGACTAACCACAAAATGTGTTCCGCACCGTATTTTAATATCACGTCGGGAGTCACCAATGTAGTTATTGATGATGATTATGTACTCGAATAATAGAACAGGAATGGTGTATTAATGTGTTTAATTAACACTCCAATTGTCGTGGGGAACGAAGGTAAAAGACATGAATAATAATCACAGAGAATAAAGATAATATTAGAAGCACAGAACATCAATGTATAAAAGTCTTCGAAACCCTAACAAAGTTCAAGGAGTTTATAACACATATATGAGTTTATACACATATATTGATACTAGAGGCCGCCACAAGAAGTACTTAGAGCTGTGTATACAACCCTATGAGATGAACGTGTGGATCAGTCTCAATCGCTTGGTAGACACAACTTCAGCAGAAAAGAACTAACAAATACAGTTTGGGGTAAAACAAACAAACAATGCCGAAATTACAAACAAGCTATGGACATCAAGACTTGTCATTGTAACATGAAAGGTGTCCACGGGGTCATAATTCTGTGTGCCTTGGTACAGCACGTGTTACCTCACAACGGTCCTTTGTTCGGTACTCCGGATCTCACACCTGTAGACACCTATACTCCTGAACACGTATGCACCCAGGCTGCAACCTTACTCTTTCTCCCCTGTAATGTAAAGGTAGTGATTTATAGTTACTTTCCTTATTGTCGGTCATTTCAGTGTCGCTAACCATAAAGTTTAGGGACCCTACTTGCCGATAGGACGTCTTACACTTACCGTTAATCTGACACGTTGGCAACGTTCAGTCATGGTTACGTGTTGCCACCGTAGTACTGTTAAAGTCACTGGTGATACATTTGCGAGTATAATTAAAGCATATTTTCTTTTACTGTGAGATTGTACATCTATTTGGCTAATACCAGGTAAGTAGAATTGTGGCATGTTGGAATAATTCATTTAATAACATAGTTTGTGTGAAATGATGAACACAGCACTTTATTAACTACGGTCCTATTTCGTCCCATATTTACGTACAAAATTCGATTGGGATGTCGAAGAAGCAAGACAAATCTGCAAGAACTCCTCCAAAGAGTAAAGCAATGTTACGTACTTAACAAAAATCAAGTCAAGAAATGTTTATACATTGCTTCAAGCAATTGAAATACGAAGACAAAAAAGAAGGTATCAGTCGTAGTGATACGGACCTAATGACAATTTTAATTCTAATTTTAATCTTGTTTCTATGATAAGTTCCTGACATAATGACAATCAGTTCAAATGGAGGAATATTTCATCAGGAACCCAACCTAACCTAATAATGTCTTGTCTTGTCCTGACTTTGATACGGTTTGCAGACTTACCGCTTCTCTGGGTTCTAGATGTGGTTCTTGATTTTGACCTCCACTGTTAAGTATCTCTTGGTTATGAAAAATACCTGAAGGTATTCACTTTAGGCAAACGATTAACTTTAGAGAGGCACTTCAATAAAAATTTATCAAGTATATTTTCATTTCATGTGAAGTCTCCTTCTTACCGGGAGGGTCTGGGTTCAATTCGTGTGCAGGTTGGCGATTTTAACCTGGATTTCTGGACAGAGCCTTTGTGAGAACAGGAACAGAGGACCAATGAGGGAAGGTGCCATACTTTCAGGACTTGCCTGATTAGTAGGGGTTTTAGATGGGGAGAAACTCAAATTAGTGAACAACCGTTCTACTTTATTCTCCTGCGTAGCCTTCAATTCACTTATCTTCTCTTATTTTGTCTTACATTTATTTATTTACACCATAACATATATATATGCATCTTACGTGAATTTAACTTACCGGTTATAAATTCCTGGCGAAGTCCATAATCTTTATAGCGTTGTCACTCAGCTAAAATGCCATCTGCGAGGTAAATGTAAAAAGTCATATATATAGGCTGGACAGATAAATAGTACATTCCATTAAGACACATAGCATTTCGACATAATACGAGTAGTATAATTGGACAGTTCTGCGGCCTCCGCCTCCGCCGGGCTCCCAGGGGCTTCCTCATCCGCCGCCGCCCGGGAGGCCTTCCCAGGGGCCCGCTCCTCCGCAGCCATGGGCCTCTTCCAGTGCTGCCAACTTAACCTTACTAGCGCGAAACTTGAATTGGTAAACAAAGCCATGTGATTTTTTTTGACAGCTATCATAGACAACAACGCATCGCTAACCTCACTGCTGCCACCTTGACGGGCCTAAACCTCAGTGCTGACAACTTAACCTAACTAGCGCGAGATTTGAATCAGTAAACAAAGCTACGTGCTTTTTTGACAGCTGTCATCTGCCATCTTTAATCTACAGAGCACCGAGCTGCCCTCTTTATGGCTACTACCTTAAGCACGTAGTAGTGGGCACTTGTGGGGTCTAGTGTGGTGAGGTACTTCAGTTCCGTTAGCTGTCATCCACCGTCTTTAGTCAAGAGAGCACCGTGCTGCACTCTTTAGCTAGATACCTATGAAATGTGGTGGTGGCAAATTCCACGTGCTCTTGTTTGGAAACAAATCCACGTGCCTTTTTGACAGCTGTCATTCGCCATCTTTAATCAACAGAGTACGGTGCTGCACTCTTTAGCTAGATACCTTTGAAATGTGGTGGCGGCAATTTGAAAAATTCCACATTCTCTTGTTTGGAAACAAATCCACGTGCTTTTTTGACAGCTGTCATCCACCATCTTTAATCAAGAGAGCACCGTGCTGCCCTCTTTAACTACATACCTTTGAAATGTAGTGGCGGCAATTTGAAAGATGCTTTTTGACAAGCATCCATCTTTAATCAACAGAGCATCGTGCAGCACGTGCTTACTCTAGATATCCCGATGCATGTTTAAACTTGTTCGATAAAGCTATGCCTTAACAGAGGAGGTGGAGAAGGAGGCTATAACAGCCACCGCCATCTTGTGCAGTAGCTTCTAAGTGCTAATTAGCGAGACAGTAGCCGTAAAGATAGCAGAACGATATTCTTTTCAAAAAAGATGGCTGCTGTCAAATAGAATATTTTAAATTTTCCGCTACCACATTTCAAAAGTAAGTAGCTAAATAGTGCAGCACCGAGGTAAGCGATGTAAGATGGCGGTAGCTAAAGATGGCAGCACGGTGCTCTGTTGATTAAAGATGGCAGCTGTAAAAAAGAGTTTTTCAAATTATCCGCCACCACATTTCAAAGGTAAGTAGCTAAAGAGTGCAGCACTGAGGTTTGCGATGCAAGATGTTGGATGACAGCTTGTCAAATAGAATTTTTCAAATAGTCCGCCACCACATGTTAAAGGTAAGTAGCTAAAGAGGGCAGCACTAAGGTTAGCGATGCAAGATGGTGGATGACAGCTGTGACGTAGAAATTACCCGCAAGGTAGCAGCATGATGCTCTGTTCATTAAAGATGGCAGCTTGTCAAATAGAATTTTTGAAATTACCCGCCTGAAAGGCCGTTATTGAGAGGGGAGATCCATATTTCCTGAAGGATACAAATACTGATTAATTTTTCGAATTGTATTTCTTCTCATGCTGTTGGAACGAAGTTATTGTAAACATCTGGTTTTATTTCCAGAAACCTTCTTACATTTTCCAGATTCGTTTTTCCAGTCAACAATACTACAGCGGTACAATCACTTATGTCGTCTGAATTTATGTCTAACATATGGTTAACGTTGACTTTTCACAATGAAATTCTTCTCTTTCAATGAACAGTAACTCGTAACACTGAACTGAAGATAGTTTCAGTCCGTCATATTCAGAAAGTTCCACATGGCAATGTACAAAAATATTTCAAATTTCCTAATAAAAAATTTTGGCAGTACATTGAGGAAATCTGTACAAGTGATCTTGCAGTGCATGAAGCAATGTTTTCCTATTACAGCCGTCACAGCACCAAGCAAGGGGAAACCTCTAAGGTTCGGCCTAAGACATAAGTCATTTCCTACGCGATTTGGTTAGCTCGTAGCCTTTGGCCTTACCAAGGATCTAAATCGGCCCAACATCCACGACAGTCCAATATGCGTTAGGAGCAGCAGATGTCTTCGCACTTGAAAGCAGGCTGCAAACTATAACTATACTAACCAATGTCACCTACAGTTGGCACCTCTGTATGTTTTTTTGTGGAACACTTTTCTTCTAGATTTTTAGTTTTTCATTGTTTTTCGTAATGTAGCTAGCATAATCTAACGGAAATACATAGATCTATTTCGTTCAACGTGTTTGGGCACTGGCAGGTTAAACTTGTGCGTGTGCGTGTGGTAACTATCGCAGACTCAACGAGTGTGCCATACCTCACACTGATGACTTCAGTTACATTCTTCAAGGTAATAAATTAGACATGTGACAAACCTTCTGCCAGATATACTTAGTAGATGAAGATAAATAAATCTCAGCCGTAATCAAACCTTTTGGACTACTTCAATTCAACTACAATCCGTATGGGCTTAAAAGAAATGACATTTATTGTAATGTTTTGAGAAGATTGAGAACGAATATGGTTGGGATGATGTAACAATAAGGGAGTGTTTTGGTTTAAAGTGTTATTTCAAAAATTCAGATTTTTTCTGGAATTCTTCTTTGAGACTATAAAACATATTGATATTTTGTATAACACGATTGCGACGCAGCGTGCCAAAGCATTTACCATATCCAATGCATTACAACGTTTTGATTGAGCTGTTTCTGAAATAAGAGAAAATATTGAAAGGTATCAGGTAGACGAAAATGAATGTTCTACTCCAGCAACAAAAAGCTCTAAATACAGTTCTGGTTTAAATCTGATTGTAGATGCCAACGAAGTGTGGGATACAGTGATCAACCAAATGAAAGACCGATTCTAACAGTCTCATATATTAAGTAGTTTAGAAATTTTGTTCCAAAAATTTGCTACGTTCAGAGAAATTTTCCCAACGAATTTAGTCAATATTTTTCATTAAGTTTCAGTCCATTTATTTACCAAGATAAACTGAGAAATGAAGTTTCAGTGATTTATAGCAATTATTCTTTAAAGATATTTCCTTCTGCCTGTGATTTGTTCATATTCTTCATGAAGCATTCCTCCAAAGAATCGTTCTCTGAGGTACACAAAACTGTACAAATTGCACCAACTACGCCAGTTTCAACAACTGGAGCAGAGCGAAGTTTCAGCACATTTAACTGAGTCAATAATTATCTTTGAATATTATGGGTCAAAACAGACTGAATTCACTCACTGTTTGTTCAATTCATAAGGAGGAATTTGGTGAAATGCCCAACTTCAACAACAGAGTCATTGAAATGTTTGCCAGTCAGAAGAACAGGCGTGCTCAACCGCTGTATAAGTAATGTGCCATTTGGTGAGTTAAATTCTATTTCTTCATTATCAACTACTTAGTGTATATATTTAGGCCGATATATTTTGCTATACGTACTCTCCTTTGGACTTTTTGTGGTACGGTATAGATACCATGTTTCAAAAATACCTGCCTCAATCCCATTTCCATGGCCGAAAACTCTATATTGAATTGATCACGAGCCGCCACTGTATGCATTGAGGTCTGATAATATTGTAGTTGGTCTTGGTTCACGATCGGGGACTGGGTGTTTTTGTTTGTCCCAGAATTTTCCTCTTAATATTTAGGCAACACTACCAACACGCAATAGTGATTACATCCCATCACGTAGGCTCATATTAGAAATAGTGTGGAACATTTCTCAACAGATGTCACTGCTATCAACTTATGTTGCGCCCTCTGAGGTGAAGATGAACTATTAAAATTTAAATAAATTTTGTTTCTTAAGGTTTCCTAAACTGGAATATTTTTTGTTTGTTTTTGATCTTCAAAAGTTATCAACACTTCTATCTCTTCCCACCAACATAAGACGGTGGACAGTGAAAATTTTTGTACATTTTTTATCGACCAATCAACATTTTCTCATATTTAATAAATTAACCAATAAGAATTGGGGATATGTCAGAACCTTGGTTCATAGTTTCCTGGAACTTTCCTCTCCGCTATAAAAGCCGAGGCCTGGTGACCGCTCCAGTATAGAGTGTGTACGTAACAGAGGCCGGGGCTCCCTTGTCCATCTTCTGGAGGTCCACTAGCTCAAGGTAATGGCAGTCTCGGCCTAACTACGTTATAGTCTTTGAGAGCTAGCTCGAGGGGAACGTTTCAAATGTTTAGTACTGTAACTTTTATTTTCTCAAATGTTAATTTCAAATTTTAAATATAAATTTCAAACAAGTCATATGAACTTCACCGAAATCAGGGAATAGAGGGTGATCAAAATTCTCTTGTATTCCTTCTCAACTTGATATTGAGGTGACTATGATTTTATAACAGTTAAAATCCACCTGGCATTTCTGTAACTTAAATTTTCTTCTCCATGTAGTCACCTCCGTAGTATAGGCTTAGCCTCTGTAACGTCGGGCCGTAATCCCAAATAGTGTTTGAAGGATTTCATCTAAATATCAAGGAGTGCAAGTGTTCGCCTCCTTACCATTTCGATTTTCGGCCAGTAACTTTACCTTTTGTTTTTTATCAAAGGCCATTTCATTCTTAGGCAATTAGACTGTTGAACAGTTAGGGCAGTGACTACTGTTTAATTTTCTTAAATGTAGGTTGTGCCTGAATAGGCCTGGAACTGGTAAATTTCGAGAATAGTCTACTAAAATGTGAATTTGTAGAACAAAAAGCTCTTCCGCTGATGTAGAAATTGGGAGATCCGCCTCCTTGATTGTTGAATAAAAGGATCAGTAGCGCTGATATAAAAATTGTAATTAGGGAGTTTCATGCTCATATTGTTAATTTACTATTATCTGATGTTTGCAACATTGTACCAAAGATAACGAGCTAGTGCTGTACCTGAATCGTTATTTGTTTAGCAAAGTGTAAAATTTAAAATTTGAAAAGGGAAAGTAGAAGAGAAAGAAATATAGCTCCAATTTTAAAGCAGCTGGCATCCCTCTTCGGGACCCATCGTGTTGTGAGGTGATTGCAGTAATATTTCTGTACTTATCTACGACGAAACACTTCGAGGTACTGTCATGCGCCCCGTGTTCCGAACTATTAACGAGCTGGATATCTGCCAACACTTGAGAATAATTTGTACTCCTGCGTGACGGTACAAGCTACAGGGATGTGTGAACATCTGCCATCCACTCTGAATGTCCATAAGCGAAAATGCTGCATTTATATTTCAGAGGAGACGTCTCTAGATCACCTTATATTTATACCGTAGGCCCGGTAGGCTTCGAAACACTGTGCCAGCGCAATCATCACATCAAGTCTCCACTGTTTCGAAGCATTGAGATCACTTCGTGTGTCGTGTCGCGTGAACAGGAACCAACACACGTCAGCTACATGGATGCTTCGGAACAGCACAGCTTCGAAACAGTGACGGTGCTTTGTTCATCTCCTCGCCACAATAGAAACACTCCGCGTGGCATTGCACTGAAGATAAGCCGAGACTCTTTATATTCCGAATCGCGAGTCAAGTGATTAAAATAACAATGCACTCCACAATGTTTCACACGGAAACATTACATTATTGTTCTCAAAGCAGGGGCATATTATAAGAGAAAGACGCTTCCGTTTGCCAAGTGCAAATGTTTCTAAAATTATTTTTTAAAACTTTTTTTGAAGTAAAATTTTAAACTGGAATAGACCAAGTCTGTTACTGTACACATAACACCGATCTTGGGCTCTTCTGAGATTTAATTACTCATTTCATAATCATTCAAGTTGGTCCACTTACTTAGACTACTTTTGCAACTGGATTACGTATACATAGAATAACTATTTTGAACTGTTTTTAAATTTCGTTAATCATTTTATAATTATTCACATTAGTTACTGTTTTAATGTTCATTTAACGGAAAAACTGATAGCTTTTAGTACCACTGTAAGCGCGTAATGAGGAACGAAACGCTGTATATTACCGGTACTATATACTGGTACTACAATACTGTGTATCATATATTTATCATACAGTACGTTGTACACTTGCTCATTAAATACTTCATGGTCCTCATATTTTATCTGTATTAGAACGTCGAACATTTTAGTCCGTGAATTAGCCTTGGCTATGAAACGTGGTTCATGTTCCACCACGCCATCGCGAAGCACTGTTTCTCTTGGATTCCGAGACGGAAGTGCGCCGTGTGTCGCTGTGCCGTATGAAACATTCAGCAGTGACAGTTAGGCCATGTCTATTATTAAAACAGTATTTAAGCCACACGAGGCGGAATAATTCACACTTATTGCATTCTACGTTGTACAGATATATTCACAATATAAATCTAGTAATGATTCATCTTCTTGTTCTTCTTCTTCTACAATATCCTTATCATATGTCGGCTGTCATCGGGGCGATCTGACCCTTGTCCTCAGCAAGTTGGAGTACCGAGTCCATACCATTCTCGTACAGTCCGTAGCCAAGATTTTCTCCTTCTCCTTCACCTCTTTCCTTAAAGTATATTTTTGAGATAAACTGAAGGAGATCATTTATTTATTTGTGTCAGTCGCATAATACAGTAAAAATTACAAGAGAGATTATACATATTACAGTGGTGCTGCCTAGTGCCAGATATGAGCACTAGTATCAAGTGGATGTTATTCTTTACTTTGTCGCAATTCGCACTCTCTTTGAAGACTTCCACGTCGTCCAGGGCTCTCCGTAGTTACGGAGCAACTTCCATTCAAGTTTCGCAAGTTTCAGGCGAGTTGGATGAGCAGCCCTGCCTGATCATGTCAAAGTATCATGAGAGAGGAATTTTGTCTCGGAGTTGGCGCAGTGATACCTGCAAAGTGTGGCCAGAGGTACATAGGTGTATCACTGCGTTCCAGTACCTCTCCCATCTACTTGACCTGCAAGTTTCAAGATGCTTCCTCATTCCTCACGTGAAAAGCATGGATCTGGGTTTTTGATGGATTTGGTTTTAACTTATAATTCTCTAAACACATAAACCACTGCACTACATCATAATTTCGAATGATATTGTACGTGACCTCCAGCTCGGATTACTGTAGCCTCACATCTCAAAGGATGGTGTTCAGGCCTCAACAACATTAAGTAAGACAGGAGATAAACAACACCGAAGTAAATATGGACGGAGAAAATGAAGTCCCTGTTACAGAGGATTTAAATAATTCTCTTGAAGGCAGTCCTTGGGACCCAGTTTCAACAGGACAGCTCAAGCTGTGATCAAGTACGCAGGTGAGAGAACTAATGTACTGGACTTGATTTAGTGATGTGCCAGCTACTCTCAACTTTATAGGTTGAATGACATGTTTTCTTACGATCATTAAGTTAGTATTTTTCGTGTTTAAACTCACAACTCTGTTTGACCACACAGTTCACTAATATCTGTGGACCTTCAGCACTTATTGCAAACCGAAGGGTATCATCCGCATATGACAGATTATTTATTACGATTCCTTTAACAATACTGATATCAGAAAAGCACCCTTTCATAGAAGTTATTGAAGAGGAGTGGAGTTATATCAGCGCCTCATCCCTTGCTTTATTTCAATAGCAAAGGCGTTGGTGTTATCAACCTTAAGAGATGCGAACTGATGTTAATACAGTTTGGCAACGTTTCGTATATCTTTTCCATCCAGACTAATACCATATAGTATAGTCAATTTACCATGTAACCAAAGAAGTCTCTGGACAACTGGGAATAAAGCAACACCAAGATGAATTAGTCTCTTCTGCAAGGAAACTTCCTGTCTTTCATGAAGATATATACCTTGATCATGACCAATGGTTTCTAGTGTAATGTGGAGTCAGAACCAGAGGATGTCTTCATTTTACTTAACTCCCGAATTCCGTGGCCAGAACTCTAACCGCGGCCAGCTCAGTGACAATGATAATAGGCAATCAAGCCCCCCGATATTTATCGTCAAATTAAGTCAGCAATACCCTTATGATAGGAACATCGGTCCTGGTTGAAATGGGCCTCTACTTTGTGTCAAAATTGGATATCTTCATTTAAGGCACCATTTGGATGGATTTCGTTCCCGGACCACGCCTGGCTGAGGGTCGGTTGCTAAAACTGAACGCGACATTGCGTTCGAAGGGAGGAAGCGTCGCGGTTCGTGCGGCCACGGCCGCCGCCGCGTCTCCTGAAAAGAGCTTCACCCCGGTGGAGCTGGACCGGTCGACACCACCACTGAGAGTGTGAGAGACGGGAGGGTTGGTCCGCGCAGCGTCTTTGTGTCTACTGGCGCCGGTTCGCCGCCCCTGCCCCGCGACCAAGTACGAAAGTGTGTGCTGTGTGTGAAGCGACCGAACATTTTGTGTGACACGCACAAACCAAACACGACCTCAGAGCAGGTGAGACTACCCGCTGAATTAAAGCATATTATTAAGCGGAGGAAAAGAAACTAACAAGGACTCCCTTAGTAGCGGCGAGCGAACAGGGAAGAGCCCAGCACCGAATCTCGCAGGTTCACCCTGCCGGGAAATGTGGTGTTTGGGAGGGTCCACTTAACCAGGAACCTGCGGCGAGTTCAAGTCCTTCTTGAATGGGGCCACGCTCCGCAGAGGGTGCCAGGCCCGTAGAGACCGCTGCGGCTTCGGGGAGGATCTCTCCTTAGAGTCGGGTTGCTTGAGAGTGCAGCCCTAAGTGGGTGGTAAACTCCATCTAAGGCTAAATATGACCACGAGACCGATAGAGAACAAGTACCGTGAGGGAAAGTTGAAAAGAACTTTGAAGAGAGAGTTCAAGACTACGTGAAACCGTTCGGGGGTAAACGTGAGAAACCCGAAAATACCTCAACCGGGCAGATTCAAGCCTTATCCGCGCCTCTTCCCCTGCTTTGGCCAGATGGGTCCGTCCCCCTGCACGGAGCAATCCGGCGTCAGGGTGGTAACGGGTTTCTACTTGGCCGGGTAGTGGTGGGGAGGTCGGTGGGCCGCACTTCTCCCCTCGTTGGACGTCGCGACCCGTTGGGTGTCGGTCTAAGGCCTGGGTGTGTAGCCTGTTCGTCCGCGTCGCAAGGCGTGTTCGTCGGACAGACCCCAGGTGTTCCGGCCGACGGCTCGACGGTATGTGTGCGCCGAGTTGATTCGCCGCCCTTCGGGGCAGGCGTCCGGCCCCTGACAAGCGAGGGCGCGTGGCATGGACGACGGACCTCCGGCCCGGCTCCGGCCCCGCTCAGCTGTTGGTTTGGGGATGCCTCGGACAGAAGAATCTTGTAGACTCCCGTCAGCGGCGCAAAAGCTTCGGGTAATTTCACGACCCGTCTTGAAACACGGACCAAGGAGTCTAAACATGTGCGCGAGTCATTGGGTTGACACTAAACCTAAAGGAGCAATGAAAGTGAAGGTCCCGCCTCGTGCGGACCGAGGGAAGATGGGCCACGCTGCTGTGCGGCTCCGCATTCCCGGGGCGTCTCGTTTTCATTGCGAGTTCAGGCGCACCCAGAACGTACACGTTGGGACCCGAAAGATGGTGAACTATGCCTGGCCAGGCTAGCAAGGGAGATGTGGAGCTACAGGCAAGAAACCTTAGGCTCCAGAGATTCCTGATCTCCTTGAGACTCTCGGTTTAGCTTTTCACGGCCGGTGTCCTGGCTGTATGCCGTGGTCGAATTGTGTTAGTAGTTGCCTATGTCCCACCGGAAACTGAGCGGGGTATTCCCAGGAATTCGGTCCGTATGAAGGTCAGTAGAGTACTGAAGGTGTGGCATCCAGTAAATAGAAGAGCAACCCGAAGCGGCAAGAAATTTATCTGAAAGGAAACATAAAACACTTTGTTGGTGTAGCTCTGAAGATGTAGCAAAATGAAACTGCCGTGAAAATGGGAATCTGGTAACGCTTGTGGCCGTCGAGTGGAATGACGTGTTCCTACAAGCTGTGGTTCAGCTCACCTCGCCTTTCCGTTATGTATAACAGAGGAAGGACTGTTTACTACTCGGCCATGTGTACATATTTCAATTTGCACTCAACATACAACGGCCACACCCAGAAATCTCCTGAGCTGTACAGTGATTAACTTCCTCATGACGGAACTGCAACGTGAGTAACAATTAGCCAAGTATACTCCATATCTTCGTGATGTGATGATGATGATGGTGATGATTGTTGTTTAAAGAGGCGTAGCATCTATCTCCTTGGCCCCTAATGATACGAAATGTAAAAACAATTTAAAAGTCCAAATATTCAACCTTTGACCAGAATTCATATCTTGATTGTGAATAATGAATGGACGAATACGAAAGCAAGATAATCAATGGACACAACTCAAATATTAAACATTAAGAAGAAATCCAATAATCAATCCTACGAATACAAATATAAATACGACGATGAACAATTATTATGAACTTAAAACAATCAGTGGATCCGCTCCGAAATGGCGCACCTATCCAGAAGCTAAATTATAACAATGGCATATACTGACCAAGGAGCTGCTTCCAAAGCACATCCTTGAATCGATGATGCTTCTTGTCTAAAGAGGTCGAAAATCTAGGTGAACGGCCCCACATAAAGGTACCTATCGCTAGTAAAGAAGAACCACGGGATTTCTAAAAAAATACGTAAACTGTTACGGAGTTATCCGTGGATGTCAGAGGTGAAAGAAGGTGCGGGCTGGAATGGGTCTAAGTATAAGTCCGAAAGATGAATTTAAAATTTAAATAAAGGTTATATTTTCAACTGATAACAATTTTAACAATTAACAATATCCACTAGGTGAAACAAAGAAAATCAGGTACAATGCAACTTTACAAAGGGGTCTTTACAAATTCTGGGCTACGGGCCCATATTCACCAATCCTTGAGCTCTCAGCTCACTACCACAAAATACCAAAGGGCAGAAAACCCTTAATTACATGGAGCTCTTGCTCCCGCTTAGTAATGTTAAGCCTCCTAGAGGCACCTTCCAAAATACCAGAGAGAGCTGACCTGCTCTCAATTTTACAAGCCTATCAAAGGCCACAACAAGCTTTACTTCTAACTGCCCTCAAAGCACACTTACAAAGAAACAGGGGTATTTGTACCCAATGTACAGGGCCTTCGCATGAAGAAAGAAAACAACAGTTTAAGTTGCTGGCCCAAAGTACAGAAAGGACTGGAGGCGTGAACTTGCAATCCTAAATACACATTTTAAACCTAAGTGGCGCTAGGCCGATACACAGGGGCTAATCCCAATCTATAGAGGTGACTAGTCTGCAAAATAAATTTAACACATTAAGAAGGAAGAGAAAAACGGTTACGAAAACACAATCACCTCGAATTCCAAAAATGAAGGGGAGCTCGAGAGGGTAAAGCACTCTCTATCCCCGAATTACAGTTAAAGAAATCTGAAGTTTACCAGGAAAAGGGTTTACATGTTTAATAGTTTACATATTAAAGGTTTCGAACCTTCCCCGAGGTTTAAACTGCTGAGCTAGCAAGAAATAAAGACGTTGAAAGGCCATTACCTTGTTGAAGAGCTGCTGCTTGAAGAAAGAGGCGCTTCCCGCCTCCTGCTACATATTCACACACTGAGTTAGATCTTATACGAGAGGCCCGGAGACAAGAAAATCAGCAGTTTTATACCCTCGTGGAAAATTCCAGACCTTTCCGGAATGAGTAGACACACCCACTCAATTTTTATTGGTTGACTAAGAGTTACACATGGAAATTCGAAGAAGAAAGCTATGATTGGAGGAAAATTAATTACATAAATTACTGATTGGCTCAATTCAAAACAGGTGGAAGGAAAGGATTAATATTGCCAACCCACAAACCACAGAACAAAATTTAGTAAAGACAAAACTTATGAATACAACATTTCTCCAAGAAGGTTCATTTCTTTACACCAGAGTGCGTAATCATAGTTTTTGGTAGAGACATCTGTTAGAGAATGTCCACACTTCTTGATCAATGAAAAACAAAAGCAAATCAAAAACACACAGTGACATTTTCTGATAACCAGTAGAGTTGATTCCGCTTTTTAAAGTTCAGAGCTTCTCCTGTAGAGGAGTTTCAATTGGCGCAAGATTTGAACTTGCGTCGTAGAGGTGTACCGCCCGGTACAGACCCCCCCCCCAAAAAGTCCTTCCAAGGGGTGACACAGAAGAATTTTTTTTCCAAAGCAAGGTCCAAGTTTTTTGCTAATTGGTTGAAGAAGAATTTAGAAGAGAAAATACAACTTTTCAGCAGTCGGAAGTCACTTAAGTTGTTTGATATAGATGGTTGGGACTAGTTTAAGTCCAGTTTTAGAATTTCTTTTTAGTAGTAGAACAAAAACATTAATTCATGGAAGTTCGATTTTTCTAAGTCCACCAAAGGTTGATTGAAGCAAAAAATTATTAATTGCAGAAGTAGAGTGTCCATGTAGCTGAAGAAGTACATTAGCAGTCAATTAATTTTGACGGCAAAACCAGTCGCCGCTGCCAAATTTCCGACAATGTCGCCCGGATCCCTCAAGTACCCTGAGATACACCTCTCCCGCTACTATGAGAGGGGTAGTCGTGGTGAAGCACGCCGCAGATACGAAGTTTGTTTACAGTCCTCGAGTAGCTTGCGAGTGGTGCGCCGCACATCAGCCTTGGTCGGAAGGAGGACTCCGGCTCGCCGTACACTGGTTGTCCTCACTGGAGTGGAGTGGGCCCGCACCCCACCTCAGTGGCGGTACGGCGCCGCACGGCTGCGGGGGCACTGAAACAGTAAAATCTTGGCGGCAGAATTTGTGTTGGACATTAATGTTTTAGGGTACTGTCTTTGTGGTGAGGCTGAGGGGCCAGCGGTGTGGAAATTTTATTTTATTCGCCACTGGTGTGGTTTAGCAGGAGACGGGAGCGTGGTAATGGCCGAATTGACAGGACAGCAGAGTAACTATGGGGAAGGTTGTACAAGGTAAATGAACAAACACAGAGCAGAAGGCCTTAAAAATAAACCCCCCCAAAAATATAACCTTTGGGGTTCTTACAAGATGTTAAAAATCCAATGAGCAAATAATTTACACAGGTTTCACCTGAGACAGGTGAACCCTAAAGATTCTCTCGGTGGCTGGATTGCTCACTAACAATGTGACCGGCGTAAGAAAATCTAAAATAACGCACGGCCCATGAAATCTGGGGGCAAGCCTGCCCGCGGGAACAAAGTTCTTGACCATAACTTGGTCTCCTACTTTTAAATTGGTGGGCCTCCGTCCACGATCATATCTTTCCCTAACCTTTTCATGAGAAATTTTAAGATTGGCCTTAGCCTTCTTCCAAGGATCTTTAATATTATCTGGATCTATTGTCTCAGGTAGAATATCATTAAGAGACCAAAGGTTAGAGAGCGGCGTGTTGGGTACAAACTTGAACATCAATGAAGCAGGAGTGAATTGATGAGATTCGTGAACCGCCGAGTTCAAAGCGAAGGCTAACCAATGCAAGGACGTGTCCCAACTAGAATGATCATCATGATGATAGGCAATAAGAGATTACGATTGACCCGTTCAGCCAGAGATGGTTGAGGATAGTATGAAGAAGTTGTTACATGTGAGATAGATAGATCAAAACAGAATTTACTGTACGAAAGAGATTAGAGGTAAAGGCTTTAGCATTATCAGACACAGTATATTGACACGGATGCAAAGATAGAATTTAAACAAGAAATGGTGGACTGAGCGGTAGCCAGCTCAGTCGGAAATAACCAGGAAAATCTTGTGAAGCCATCTACACACACCAAAATGAATTTGTTGGCGTTCCCCTTTGATTGGGGGAAGGGTCCTACGTAGTCGATGTAAAGACGTTCCATGGGGCGCGACGCTTGGTGAGACGACAATAGACCTAGCTTAGTGGACATGGTGGGTTTACTAAGCCAACAAGATTTACAAGCCTTTACCAATTCACGGATTTCTCCGTCCATACCCTTCCAAATGAACACCTCTCTGATCTTTTCTCGAGTTTTAAAGATGCCTAAATGCCCCCCTAATGGGGTCTCATGATAGTACATGAAGATAATGGGCACGAGAACAGCTGGAACCACAACTTTCATCTTCTTATCATGCCCCGACGGGCAACATAAAACACCATTCCTCAATTCATAAGGGACGACATGTTACCCAGAAGAAAGGGTTTCCATAATGGGAGCCAGCACTGGATCTGCACGTTGATATTTTTCGATATCCCTAAATAACATGGGAGCATCCGTTAGAATGACATTAACCTCAGGTAGTATTGACTCGGGAGGTGAAGAACGATCAACCTGTTCAGGGGTCTCTACATCATTGGCAAACATACGGCGTAGTCCATCTGCCACAACATTTTCCGTTCCTCTTACATGCCTGGCATAAAATTGGAAGGCAGAAATTCTAATGGCCCAGCGGGCTATGCGACCAGTACGACGCGGACTAGCTAAGACCCAGCTTAAGGCTTGGTTATCCGTTTCCAAGTCGAACTTGACATGTTCCAGATAGAGGCGGAACTTTTCTAGAGCAAATAAGACTGCTAAACCCTCAAGTTCATAGATGGAATACTTGGATTCTTGGGCCGATAATGTCCCTAGTTCAGTCTCTTGAAGAAGGACTGCAGCTACCGCCGACGACGACGCGTCGGTTTGGAAGATGAATTTCTTAGAGAAATCGGGCATAGCGAGGACAGGAGCATTACAAAGGGCTAATTTGAGGTCTTCGAAAGCGGCTTGTTGAGAAGGCCCCCACTCAAATTTGACGCCTTTCCTGCGGAGTAAGTGGAAGGGCGCCGCTTTATTAGCGAAATTTGGAATAAATTTCCTGAAGAAGTTCACCATGCCTATGAACCTGGCAATACCTTTGATGTCCTTAGGAGGCTTAAAATCACAGATGGCCTGTGTTAAAGAATGATCTACAGCGACCCCATCGGGCGACACAATGTGCCCTAGAAATGACATGGGAGGTTTAGCGAAGGCAACCTTGGACAACTTCACCGTTAACTCTGCCTTACGAAGGCGACTCAGGACCTCTTTCAGATGATCTAGATGTTCTCCAAAGGTCTCAGAAAATACGACGACATCATCAAGATAATGGTATAGATACTCAAATTTGATGTCGGAGAAGACCCTATCTAGCAGTCTTGTAAGCACAGCTGCTCCCGTGGGGAGCACGAAAGGCACGCGGTTGTATTCATACAAGATCCAATCAGTGGCAAACGCTGTAAGATATTTAGTTTCTTCCACCTTCCAGCTTAAGGCTTGGTTATCCGTTTCCAAGTCGAACTTGACATGTTCCAGATAGAGGCGGAACTTTTCTAGAGCAAATAAGACTGCTAAACCCTCAAGTTCATAGATGGAATACTTGGATTCTTGGGCCGATAATGTCCCTAGTTCAGTCTCTTGAAGAAGGACTGCAGCTACCGCCGACGACGACGCGTCGGTTTGGAAGATGAATTTCTTAGAGAAATCGGACATAGCAAGGACAGGGGCATTACAAAGGGCTAATTTGAGGTCTTCGAAAGCGGCTTGTTGAGAAGGCCCCCACTCAAATTTGACGCCTTTCCTGCGGAGTAAGTGGAAGGGCGCCGCTTTATTAGCGAAATTTGGAATAAATTTCCTGAAGAAGTTCACCATGTCTATGAACCTGGCAATACCTTTGATGTCCTTAGGAGGCTTAAAATCACAGATGGCCTGTGTTAAAGAATGATCTACAGCGACCCCATCGGGCGACACAATGTGCCCTAGAAATGACATGGGAGGTTTAGCGAAGGCAACCTTGGACAACTTCACCGTTAACCCTGCCTTACGAAGGCGACTCAGGACCTCTTTCAGATGATCTAGATGTTCTCCAAAGGTCTCAGAAAATACGACGACATCATCAAGATAATGGTATAGATACTCAAATTTGATGTCGGAGAAGACCCTATCTAGCAGTCTTGTAAGCACAGCTGCTCCGGTGGGGAGCACGAAAGGCACGCGGTTGTATTCATACAAGATCCAATCAGTGGCAAACGCTGTAAGATATTTAGTTTCTTCCACCAGAGGTATCTGATAATGAGCCTGATTAAGATCTAAGGTGGTAAAGAACTTAGCTTTTCGAAACCATGAACAACAAGAGTGAAGGTCGGGAAGGGGCACAGATTGTAACACCACCTTCCGATTGAGAGTCCTCTAATCAATCACAGGCCTGAAGCCACCTTGGGGTTTCGGGACTAGAAAAATAGGCGAAGAATACGCCGACTTAGAGGGTCGAATAATACCATCCTTCAACATCTGATCTATGATTTCCTTCAAAGACTTCATTTTAGGTGGAGATAGCCTATAAAGCGGAAACCGGACTGGAATCGAATCCGTAACCTCAATCTTGTATTATATAAGGTCAGTAACGCCAAGAGTATCAGAGAAAACTTCTGGGAACGACTGACACAACTTGCGAATACTCTCAGCCTGATCCTCAGGTAGATATGTAAGATTTAACAACATCCCATCCTGGGTAGGCGAAACAGATGAACATGATACAGAACTACATTTAAGTAAGGGGATTTTGAAATTACTAGCACATTTGAAAGTGCACGACTTGCTCTGAATGTCGAGCACTAGACCGGTGTGAGACATGAAATCGGCTCCCGATATAATGGGGCAAGACAAGTGCTTAGCCACAAACAGTTTTACTTTCCAAGTGTATTTCAAAATGCGGATTTTGGTATACAGAGAACCTAAAATTTCTAATGGAGATGAGTTAGCCGAAACATATTGAACCAAAGACGAACAAAAATCAGGAAGTTTACACACAGATTTTAATTTGGAATACCATTCAGCCGAAATAATGGAACAAACACTGCCTGAGTCTAAAAGAGCAGTTACGGGCTCATTATTCAATTAAATTCAATTTTGAGAAATGGTACCGGTGCGGGGGTATCCGCCGCTATCCTAAGACATTCTTTGGGACCTTCAAAAGACGAATTAGAGGACTGAAATTTCCCTGAGCTTTCGGCAGGTTTACTTGGGGCTGAGCCTCGGAAAGGAGAGTTAGTCGATTCAGCCGAAGCCACTAGTCACTTTTGATTGTTGGTGGAAGTTGCACCCGAAGTTGAGCAGGAGGGAGTGCTATTCGAATTCGGGCAATTTTTGGCAATATGAGAGAAAGCACCGCATTTAAAACAGCCTTGAGATGACCCTACTCCATTCTTTGTCCCGCTAGATTTAACTAAAGGGCACTTGTTTCGGAGATGATCGGCCGAGCCACAAGCATAACATTTGCGGGCAGTGAAAGTTCGGCGAGGAGGAGACCGAAAATTGCTAGCGAACGGAGGGGGCTCCTTAGCGACCCGTAATGTGTCAGCGTATCGAACTCCCTCGGCTGAGACAGCCATAGCCTCTAACACGGCAAAGGTTTGAGGACGCGACGCAAAGTACAAACATGACCTGTATGATGGAGAAATGCCTTCCACAATGGCTTGTACAATTAGATTTTCAGAAAAATGGGGGGCAAATACTCTGGTGTAGAATTTGATGTCTTGGATGAAGTCGGCAAGATTTTCATCCAGCCGCTGTACTCGGTAATAGTACTTCTGAATTAGAGATGACCTAGCTCGAGCCGGAATAAAAATAGCTAACAGATGGGCGTGAAATTCTTCTATAGATGATTGATCAGAAATTGCTCTTACTATTTTGTCAGATAAAACACCAATTGAATAGGGATAAATGATCTACAAAATTTGACACGGAGAAAGAGAAAAAACAAGAGCATGATCCTGAAACTCAACGACAAATCTTAGAAAAGCAATAACATCACTGGTGGAATTGACGGAGAACTTCGAAATACCTCTGAGCAACATTGCTGAAGGATGGGGCAAACTGCTGAAGCCAGGTGACATAGTAGGTAGAGGCCTAAGTGGCGGAGAAGCTGTTTCAGAAGGTGCATTATTCAACGAGGTGCGACGTTCGGATTCATTATCTAATGGGGCAGAGTTTTGTTGAGCTCCTACAGATTTCCTATTTTCTTCTCCTTTAGAAGAGTCTTCCTCGCTAACTACGTTTACCAGAGTGGGTTGGTCGGTTTTGGGGGGCGTACAGCTCCATTTAACAATAGGATAACCTTACTGGACCGTTTAGACAGGTTTTCAAGAAGAGCACTAGCCTCCTTCCCTTGAATGTCATTCAACTTTAGAGACAACAGATCGTTCACTCTATTAGAAAAATGATACAATCTGGCCTGTACTCTTTTGAGTTGATTTGAGGATGGATCCCCTCCTTCAAAAAAACTAACTATGGATACTAGCTCAGTAGTATTGTCAGTGATCGTGGAGAGAGAGTCATCAGTCTCTTTCTCTCTCGGCAAATCAAGAGAATCTTTAAGCTTAGTGATATCGGCCGCAACCGTGCCTCCAGATTGAACATTTCTAATTGTTAATTCATAGCTAAATTCCTCCTTGCGCAAATAGCCGGGACGGAGGACATCGCGAGGGCCGGGCATGATGACAGATACTTTTCAAATTTAGAAAAATCCAAAAATTCCAGCGACGGAGAAAATTGTTAGAGGTCGAATCAAAAGCAATCTTTAGCCGTAAAAAGGGGCTAAATTGAGACCCATTCAACCAGCTGTGCTACCACCTGTTACGGAGTTATCCGTGGAAGTCAGAGGTGAAAGAAGGTGCGGGTTGGAATGGGTCTAGGTATAAGTCCAAAAGATGAATTTAAAATGTAAATAAAGGTTATATTTTCAACTGATAACAATTTTAACAATTAACAATTTCCACTAGATGAAACAAAGAAAATCAGGTACAATGCAACTTTACAAAGGGGTCTTTACAAATTCTGGGCTACGGGCCCACATTCATCAATCCTTCAGCTCTCAGCTCACTACCACAAAATACCAAAGGGCAGAAAACCCTTAATTACATGGAGCTCTTGCTCCCGCTTAGTAATGTTAAGCCTCCTAGAGGCACCTTCCAAAATACCAGAAAGAGCTGACCTGCTCTCACTTTCACAAGCCTATCAAAGGCCACAACAAGCATTACTTCTAACTGCCCTCAAGGCACACTTACAAAGAAACAGGGGTATTTGTACCCAATCTACAGGGCCTTCGCATGAAGAAAAAACAACAGGTTAAGTTACTGGCCCAAAGTACAGAAAGGACTGGAGGCGTGAACTTGCACTCCTAAATACACATTTTAAAACCTAAGTGGCGCTGGCCGATACACAGGGGCTAATCCCAATCTATAGAGGTGACTAGTCTGCAAAATAAATTTAACACATTAAGAAGGAAGAGAAAAACGGTTACGAAAACATAATCACCTCGAATTCCAAAAATGAAGGGGAGCTCGAGAGGGTAAAGCACTCTCTATCCCCGAATTACAGTTAAAGAAATCTGAAGTTTACCAGGAAAAGGGTTTACATGTTTAATAGTTTACATATTAAAGTTTTCGAACCTTCCCCGAGAATTAAACTGCTGAGCTAGCAAGAAATAAAGACGTTAAAATGCCATTACCTTGTTGAAGAGCTGCTGCTTGAAGAAAGAGGCGCTTCCCGCCCCCTGCTACGTATTCACGCACTGAGTTAGATGTTATACGAGAGGCCCGGAGACAAGAAAATCAGCAGTTTTATACCCTCGTAGAAAATTCCAGACCTTTCAGGAATGAGTAGACACACCCACTCAATTTTTATTGGTTGACTAAGAGTTACACATGTAAATTCGAAGAAGAAAGCTATGATTGGAGGAAAATTAATTACAGATATTACTGATTGGCTAAATTCAAAACAGGCGGAAGGAAAGGATTAATATTGCCAACCCACAAACCACAGAAAAAATTTAGTAAAGACAAAACTTATGAATACAACATTTCTCCAAGAAGGTTCATTCCTTTACACCAGAGTGCGTTATCATAGTTTTTGGTAGAGACATCTGTTAGAGAATGTCCATACTTCTTGATCAATGAAAAACAAAAGCAAATCAAAAACACACAGTGACATCTTCTGATAACCAGTAGAGTTGATTCCGTTTTTAAAGTTCAGAGCTTCTCCTGTAGAGGAGTTTCAATTGGCTTAAGATTTGAACTTGCGTCGTAAAGGTGTACCGCCCGGTACATAAACATTCGGTGTTCCACACAAAAGGGCGCAACCCATAGGCAACTCAAACCCATGGTGTTCCCACATAGTGGGTACTATTCACAGGGACCCGTTCCACCCCGCGGTATTCCTTGACATAGTGAATGGTAATCACAGCGACCCGTACTCTACCGTGGTGTTACCCACATAGTTGGTACTAATCACCGGGACCCGTATTATCCCGCGGTGTTGCACACACTGTGGTACTCATGAGAGGTAAAACCCACACACGTGGTGTTCCTCACATAATGGGCATTAATGAGAAATAAAACCCAGACCCCTAGTGTTTCTCGGAGGCAAACCCAAAATGTTCCTCACACAGTTGTACAAATGTTAGGGAACCGTACTATCCGTGGTGTTGTTCACATAGTTGTACGAATGACAGGTAAACCCCAGACCCGTGGTGTTCCTCGGAACACAAACCCATTGTGTTCATCACATAGTGGTACTAATCACAGGGACACATACTATACCGTGGTGTTCCTCGGAACGAAACCCATGATGCTCGTCACGTAGTTGTACAGGGAACCGTACTATCCTGTTGTGTTCCTCACATAGTGCGCTCTAATCACAGGGTCCCGTAAAATGCCGTGGTGTTCCTCATATTGTGGTACTATTCATAGGGACCCGCACTATCCCGCGGTGTTCCTCACATAGTGGGTACTAATGACAGATGACACTCAGACCCATGGTGTTCCTGGGAACGCGAACCCACAGTGATCGTCGCATAGTTGTACAAATCTCAGGGACTCGTACTATCGCAAAGTGTTCGTCACATAGTGGGTACTAGTGGCAGGTAAATCCCAGACCCGTGATTTTCCATGATGTTCCTCACATTGTGGTACTAATGACAGGTGAACAGCAGACCCTTGGTTTTCCTAGGAACGCAAAACGATGGTATTCATCACATAGTTGTACAAATCTCAGTGACACGAAATATACAGGGGTGTTCCTCACAAAGTGGGTACTAATCACAGGGACCCGTTCTATCCCGCGGTTTTCCTCGAAATGAAAACCCATGGTGTTCCTCACATAGTTGTACAAATCTCAATGACACGAACTATACAGGGGTGTTCCTCACAAAGTGGGTACTAATCACAGGTAAATCCTAGACCAGTTGTCTTACATGCAACGTGGACCCATGATGTCCCTCACATAGCGTATCTAATCACAGAGACCCGTACTATACCGTGGTGCTCCTCGGAACGAAGCACATGGTGTTCCTCACATAGTTGTTCAAATCTCAGGGACCCGTACTATCCCGTGGTGTTACTCTCATAGTAGTACTAATCACAGGAACCCGTACAACAGTTTACCGTGATGTTCCTCACATAGCGGTACTAATAATAGGGAACCGTATTATACCGTAGTGCTCCTCACAAATTTGTACTATTCACAGGGATCCGTAGTATCCCGTAATGTTCATCACAAAGTGCGAACTAATTTCAGGTAAATCCTAGACAAGTGGTGTTACATGCAACGCGGACCCATAGTGTTCCTCACGTTATGGTACTAATGACAGGTAAACGGCAGACCCGTGGTTTTCCTCAAAACGCAAATCCCTGGAATTCATCACATAGTGGTACTAATCACATGGACCCGTGCTATACCGTGGTGTTCCTCACATTGTGGTACTAATGACAGGTATACGGCAGACCCGTGGTTTTCCGCAAAACGCAAACCCCTGGAATTCATCACATAATGGTACTAATTACAGGGACCCGTACTATACCGTGGTGCTCCTCGGAACGAAGCACATAATGTTCCTCACATAGTTGTTCAAATCTCAGGGACCCGTACTGCACCCATCAGATGAGTCTGATTGGCTAAATTTTAATAATTGTATTTAATAATTAGTAGTAATAGCCCGGCGAGTTAAAACAAAGGGGCAGCATTAGAAATTTCTGGTAGCCAGTGCGTGAGAACGAAGCCTTGATAGGAACCCACGCTTCTTTCTCTGCTAAAAATAAATTGATGTCTCTGGAACACCTGTTATTGCATCATCTTTCGAAACTGCGTAATAGGAGTGGAAAAGTACTGGCAGGAGTGACTGAGATGGAGAATCGTGATCCTAGATACCTGAATCCCCTTATTTTGAAATGGACCCGTCCATACAGATGAACATCGGAGTATGCGCTCCAATCAGATTACTGCATTCGAATAATTTCAAAATTAGCGCGACCAAATGGTATGTGGCTTGTAATTAATCCCTGTCAATAATTAAGGAAGATTATATCAAGAGGAGATGTCAATAATTATTGTAATAATTCTGGACCAACTTACTGGTTTGTGGGAAATGGATTGGAATATTGTGTACCCAGGTGTTTGATATCAACAGCAGTGGGAACCCCTTGCCAGGGCGGAGAGTGGTTCACCAGCGCGGCAGAAGAGAGAGAGATTTATTAACGAAATAAATCATCCGTCCTCCAATGAGGGTGACCATTTGGATCCGGAATACAGTTTCAATTTCAATGGTTTAAAAATATCAAAAGATGAACATTTAAGCGTTAATGCTGTTATCTTCTTTTTTCCAGGGTTAGTTGGGGAGGAATGTAACTCACGTTCTCAGGTATAGGTGGAAATGAATGATTTGCAGCGAGTCCCTCAGTATCTGTATTACTATTTTTTCTAGCTCGCAGAATGGAACTTTCAAATTTTGTAGGAAGTTTGATGTCTGACTAGGGAGGGTGCCTCTTGCTCCGAAAAGCAGGCCTGTGACAATCCACCGATCAATAGGTATTTTATACTTAGATGAAAGGTAAGGCAAGCATGGAACATAAATAGCTTGCTTTTCTAGGTCCACATCCCTTGCCTGATTAAGGTCTCTTTCAAAGCGAATGGTGGGATCTAAGACCATCGCTTTCATGTCCTCTCTGTTGATGGCTACGATGTCCGCCCTCCGATTAGATTCATCGGTAGAGATGCAGTGAACCTCCTCGTGCACCTCCCATCCACGCTGTCTCAAGCCTTGAGCAATCGACGTTCTTACACGATGGTGGCGATGGTTGCGCATTAGCTCAGTACTCCGGCAGAATCCCAACACATGTCCAAGGGTTTCTGTCTCGTTGCAGCCATTTTGGCGGCAACGGGTTGTGTTGAATGACCTACCGGGAACCGACCTGACTGCGGTGAGGTTGCATGTCATCTTCACTGCGTTTATGTATTCAGAAGAGGACAGAGGTGATTTACGAGTCATCCAGGAGTTTGCTTTCGGGCAGTCTGAATATAACACTACTCCTTTTCCTTTATGTGGTAGCTGGCACCACGACTGAAAGGATCGATTTCTCATAATTTCACGTAGTTTTCTTCCGTCAGTCTTTGAAGGAAGACTTTCTTTTTTTATGTCAAGTCTGTGGAGTGCCATATCTTGTTCTTCAGGTAACTTCCTTACGTATGGTAGATGAACGTCCTGAACATGGAATAAGCGATTACAAATATTGTAATGCTGTATATTTGCTTCCCATTCTGCGAAAATTATTCCCATCCCTCTGACCTTCCTTGCACTATACAGCATCGAATTTGGAGTATCATCTGGCAGCATCATTATTTCTTTTACAGAACTTCTTATAATTTTGTCCAGATCTTTAAGAAAAGTGTTTGATAGTTGTGTCAGAGGGGCACATTGTAGAGGATAGATCAAACCCGGCCAAACAATCTCGTTAATAATCTTGATCTTTTGCTCTGGTTTTAGAAGCTTTGTTTTTACCAGATTATTTAAGTCAGAAGTTATTGTGCTTATTAGTTTATGTCTGTCAAGAGAAATTTCACTGTTGAAGTCAATTCCTAAATACTTGATTCGTTCATTGTGTGTTTTTATCGATGGGATTGTTGATCGCTCAAGTGTAGTGACGTTTCCTTCAGTTAATTTTCCTTTCTTCAGGATTATAGATTTGCTTTTATGAGGATGGATATGTAAACCAATTTCTGCAAAGCTGCTTTCAGCTAAATTTAACAAGGTAGTAGCATCATTTTCAGTTTTGCTGAGTATGACTAGGTCATCTGCGAAAGCAAATGAGGATAACGGCGGTAGATCATCAGATAAAGTATAGCCATAACGTTGGCATATGTCATGGTCGGTGAGATTTTGTATTACAGTATTGATTGCTAAATTGAACAGCAGTGGTGAGATAGGGGACCCTTGAGCTACGCCACACTTAATTTCGATGGGTTTTGATTTCTTATTATCAGCTTCCACTTGAATTGTGTTCTTTGTAAGAAATGCTTCAATTAATCTACATAAGTTAGGAGGAATTTCAGATTGTCGAAGAGATCGTTTGATATGTTCATGTCCGATAGAGTCAAATGCTTTTGTGACATCTAAAAAATGATGCAACAATCCTTTTTGTTGCGTTTCGCATCTTGGAGGCAACCATTCACGAGGGAAGCGTTGACATGAGTTCCAGGTAATGGCACGAAGCCACGCTGGTGAGGACTTAGTGTGACATATGAACGCAGTCTCATATCTAGTACTCGTTCAGTTATTCTCCTAATCACCGAATATATGGTTATAGGTCTCCATTCTTTAATATCATTTATGTCTCCACCCTTATGTATTAAAATTGTTCTGGCCATTTTGAGTTTTGTAGGTACGTAGGAAAAATGAAGCATCGTGTTGATGAGTAACGTCAGAAATTTTGTAGCCTTGAGGTGCCTTAATACACGAACTGTAATATGATCTGGGCCTGGTGAGGTGTCAACTTTAATGTTGTATAATGCTTTATGGACATCATCTACTGAAATATTAATATCAGCAGGTAAGTCATTGCTTTTTTTCATAATAAAAAGAGGAGAATTGTTATTTTCGGTACCAAAAGTCTTTTCAAAATGATCCGAAATCATAGTTATTGGGATTTTACAAGAATGGGCCTTATTCGTTTTGTTCAAAATTTTGCGAGCAATTTTCCGCCTCTGATTATAGAAATTATATTGGGCTACCTCGTAGGCATAACGCTCTCTGTTTTTCTCTCGTTGCCTTTTAGACCTCCGCTGTGGGTTACTAGAGGTTTTATGGTCATATTTACGATTATTTTGTAATTTTCTACTTTTGTAAAATCTAACAGCAGGATGTTGAGGGCCAGGTAATTCATTTACTTGATCAGCAAAGAACTGCATAACCTCAGAAGTAAAAGATTCCAGCTGATTAGCATCACCGTTTTGCATAATGTTTGAAATCCTATCCTCCCAATTTTTCATAGGATTAATATTTTCATTTTCATGATCAGCGACCACTGGGGTGTCTTTTGTCAACTGTAAGCTTTCCCCAACATTCATGTTACCGGTATTAGCATATTGTGTTGAGAGTTTATTTCTCCTTTTCTCAGGGTGAGCTTTTCCTATGTGAATATTTACTCCTAACGTAGACTTACAACATTTATTACAGATAGGACATGGAATTTCGTCACCAGACTGTTAATCAACGTTGGGCATTTTAATTCATTATATTTATTTGAACGTGGCAAGAGATGAATATTATTTTGTTTTTCATAGAGTTATTAAGGTAGATATCGGAGCTGTAAGTATTCTTAGCGCTGGATCAATGATAATTTTGAGAATATAAGATAGATTGGACGTGCTGAATACTGAAAAGAAAAACATTGTAAATATAATGTATACGAGGTACGTAGAATATACAAACGGGTAGATATACCCACTCCATATGATGATGTCAGATGTAACTAATGCGAATTCCGCCAGATGGTAGTGCGTTATAACTTCCAAGATTTGGTAACGTTTAAGTTAGTCTGCCTCGAGAAGAACAATGTGTAATCAATGCCAAGCAATAAAATAAAGATGGCTGTTGACTTTGGCACTAATTTAATTTCACAATTAAATGAAGAATCTCTTAACAGGAAGATCACACAAGACAGACAACACTACTACTTACGTAGAACATATTCTTGCACCCTAATTTTGATTAAATGGCATTACGGAAGTCATAATTTTCGTGATCAGCATTATTAAACACCACGTATGATATCAAGTAAGATCGTTGTTCAAGGCCTCCTGCACACACGCCCAACTAACGCCTGCTATAGTGTCAGAGTAATTACGAACAATTCAAGAATCACGGTGCATCATGGCAGTAACAAGAATTTATGCAATCTGTGTGTACAAAGCATTTCGTGTTTTTAGTAACTTTGTTTTGGAGCTACCCAGAACTACTTTAATTGGGATTCTTGGTGGCAAGAATTAGTGTTCCTACGCCGATTAGTGCGCCAACATCCCCGAGCAGTAGCTTCTCACTGGTCAGTCATCATCAAGAGTCTAGTGGCGGTCAGACGTGTCTTAACTTTGCTCCGTACTCAAGTACAATTATATTGAATTATGTGTATTTGTTACTACATTGGAGATGAAAATAAGTTTTTATAAACAGAAGTGGAGTTGGTAAAGTGTTTGAAACTACACAAGTGAGTGGAGTAACAGATTAACAGATTTTACAAGTGTCCAATCTACGCAGGGTAAAAAAAAATGAAACTTTGAATTATGCAGTAGTTGCATCTTATGTGACGCAGTTTCAATATGTAGCCCGCAGAGCAACGCAGACAGTTTAATATGTATTGGTAAGCCGTAGAAGTGGAGAATATTTGCCTGCTACAGCTGAGCTGTTAGTTGTGTTTGAAACGTTGAGCGGAGAAAATACTTTTACTCTCTATAAGATATTTAGGTCAAGTGAGGGTAGACGCTTTCCCCAGCAGCTTGGTGTATACAAAGGGAAATGCTGAGCCCACGAAAGACTTCGCTACATTAGAAGCAGCTGTGTGCAAGAGCATAGTACGTGGAATCAGACCTAAGTTACAAGATATCTGAGTACTGCGTGTGTTATATATATATTGTAGTGTTTAATGTCCAGTGTTAAAACAAGTTGTCATATTTAATATTATGAGCAGGAAATAAACGTGTGTAAAGTGTCAAGCAAGAGTGGAAATTAGTAATATAAGCCAATGCCGGATACAGCAAGAATGATCAATGATATTAACATGTTTGTCATGAATCTGTAAGACAACATGGCTGCCTCAAGTCCTGGTGATCCCGAAATGCCATCAATGTGAGTACAAAAATCTCATGTTTAAATTAGAATCTAAAGCTTTCCTTTGATAATGGTATCGTTGTAAATAGGTATGCGAGTGACGATGGTGTAACTATAAAACCCGAGTACACAGCCAGAAAATTAGGATAATTCTGTTTATGAGTAGTGTAAATATTATTATTATTATTAGTAGTCGTGTGTGTACTAATTTGATCTGTCAGTATCGAACAAATCATATTTTTTGAGGCAATTATAATGAGCAGTTGCGTATACTTGCACTATTATTATTATTGTTATTATCAGTAGCATGTCAGTATTTCATTTAGGCAAATTTTCATTTGTTTGACGCAAGCATAGACACCGTAGTAGATGAGTGATGAAGTCAATTAACGATAAAACACATATATTCAATAGTTACTGTCGAGAATTCTGGTTGGGCGACAGTAACACTGACACATCAATATATTTTGTTGCTATGGCAAGTAACATGGTTAGACAGTTGGGTGAACAGTGCTAAAAAAAAGGATTTTTGGCTCAGGTTAAGTGAAGTGGTGTCGAACAATAAGAACGATATTGAGTGACGGTAATTTGTTTGAGGTGTTAGAAGGTCCGTAATTAAGAGTATATGGTAATACATGATGTTATTTACCTGAAGAAAAGTATGTAGAACAAAGAGTATGGTGAACATATTCTCATATATTCAGCGTGATAGCTGAGATGGGATAGAATTATGCAGAATAAAAATGATAATGACGTCGTAAATGAATAATGTAAGAAAAAAATAGGCCAGTCAAAGATGGTGTACGTTTTAAAAGGACCAAATGATACGTATAATGGTTTGGCCGTGACACAATATCGTTTTATTCAGAGAAAAGTCATAGTACGCATTTGAGTGACATTTTAAAGTTATGTTGGTAACATGGATCACCCAACTGAGCTGGTGTGAATGCTTGCCAGTAGGAACTACTTTTGTTGGTTCAACAGATTATTATTATTATTATTATTATTATTATTATTATTATTATTATTAAATATATCCTTTTTTGCCTCTTATTAGCCATTTTTTAGGTACATTCTTTATTGTCTGTACATTTGTCCGTGTGTTTATTGTGAGGGAACCACAGTAATATTTGCACTGGGTTATAGTCATGTTTCAGCGAATTATAATATATTGGGACGCTGAAATAACCCAATGATGTGGTATGAGCATATGACATGGTTCATTTATGTATATATTAGCGTAAATTTAGGCATTAGGTTAGGATTTCTGGCTGTGCTATCTCGCTTGGTGTACATAGTAGAATAAGTTATAGTATGTTTTATTTTAAGTAGGAGAGTTTGTCTTCTCCAGATTAATTTACGGTATCTAAGTGAGGGTCACTCGCATATATATGAAAAGCAAAGCTTTAGATTCGTATACAGCAACAACCAAGGTCCATTATGTGAGTTAAAAGTTACTGAATTCTCAGGTTAAAAATTATTGTTCATTGTGCCTGGAAGGAGGATATGTGAAATTATAAATTCCACAGGGGAAGTCAGTAACAATTTTGTTCAGAGAAATGTTATTATTATTATTAATGTTACGGAGATATCCGTGGTAGGTAGAGGTGAAAGGAGGTGCGGGTGTGAATGGGTTTCAAGCTACGAATTTAACGTGCAATGTAAAATTAATTTAAAATTTAACTAGGTTATATTTTCTTTTCAAAAACAAGAGAAAACAATCATAACAGGTACAGAGTAGCAAAAATGTAGGTACAATATTACTGGATTCGGGCTCAGTGCCCTTACTTCATAACTCTTGGGCAATCAGCCCCGCCTTACTCCAAAAAAAATTTTAGCCAAGGAGCAGAAAGCCCCATTCATGCCCAGGAGCACTGGCTCCAAACATTACACATAAAGCCTGCACGAGGCATACAGAAACAAATTTCAAAGAGCGATCCGCTCTTAAAATTGTAAGCCTATCACAAGGCCACACCAAACTCTACCTTCAAGCTGTCCTCTAAGGACGTATCCACAGGGGTAAAATACCCAACCTACTGAGGTCTATTACATGAAAAGAAGGTTGATTACATGACCTCTAAAATAACAATTTGAGAGGAGGCGAACTTGCACTCCTAATACACTTTGTTTTTAAAACCTAATCTGGCTCTGGGCCACTAACGCAAGGGCTAATCCCATACTACAGAGGTGACTTAGAGAAGAACACTTTACATTACATAAACGAAGAATAGTTTGAGAAAATAAGTTCACCTCAAAACAAATGTGAGTGGGAGCTCGAGAGGGTAGCACTCTCTATCCCAATATGTAGCTTTACAAGAAAAAGATGAAAAGAGTAATTACATTTTAGGAAAAGGTTACATGATGGAAATGCTTCGAACCCGCCGCGAGTGTTAAACTGCCAACCTAGCAAGAAAAGAAGTTATTAATAGGCCATTACCTTGTGTTGAACGGCTGAAGAAGAAAGAGGCGCTTCCCGCCTCCTGCTATGTACTTAATACACTGAAAGATGGAACAGAAGTGGCCCGGAGACCCCAAAATCAGCAGTTTAAATACTCTCGCGGAAGTTTCTAGGCGTTAGGGGAATGAAAACACCCGCCCACAATGTTTTTATTGGATAGGACCCCGCAACAGATACAAGTTGGGGGAAGATACACCAGATTGGTCAGAAATTACTAAAAGAAATTCGGGATTGGATAAATCTAAAACAAGGGGAAAAAGAGGGGTATACAGCCAACTTAAACAATAACAGAAAGAAATTTAACAAGAAACAAACTTTTGAAATAAAAATTTCTCCAACGAAATAGTTCTTTGACTCCGCACTAGGGTGCGCTATTGTTGATCTTCAGTAGTGTCCTCTAGAAGAGAAAGTTCACACTTCTTACTTCAAGCGAAACAAAAACACATCAAAAGTGACACAGTTCAAAAACTCAAAATTTTCCACGTGGTGACATCTTCTGAGAAAGTAGAGAATTAATAGAATAGATAAAGTTCAACCTTCCTCCAGAAGAGGAGTTTCAACAGGCGCAACTTTTAAATAAACGGTGTAGAGGTGTACCGCCCGGTACAATTAATATCGGTGAAATCTATTATGAGAATTTTATGGTTACGCCTTTACACAGTGAATCAAGTATTTCATTAAATTATAATTTATCCTAATAAATATGGTTTTATAGAAGAAGTAAACTCAATAAGCACCGTTAATAAAGTTTATATTCCAATGGTGTTGATCATGGTAAATGAATGTTCTAAGGTAACAGACACAAACACGTTATGGTTTATCAGGATGGTGGATCAATAGTACCGTACTTACAGGTCAGGTTAAAATAATATTATTATTATTATTTATATTATTATTATTATTTAATATTGGATCTTATTATTTAACATTTTACCAATGCAATTCACAGGCTATTAGGGAGTCCTGACGAATATAATATTAATCACTTGTGTCAGTCAATTGTGGATTTATTAATTAATTAAATATTAACATTTTATATTTTTAATCCAATTTATCTACGATTTGGTTATCAACAGTATTGGATTTTGGTAGGCGAATATTAATTCTTAAGGATTTATTAAGGATATCCAATATAGAAATAATATTCATTAAGTGATATTATTATTATTTCAATTATTATTATTATTATTATTATTATTATTATTATTATTATTATTATTATTATTATTATTATTATTATTGCAATATTATTATTATCATCTCAATGCATTGCAAATTCATTTGATATCACTATATTGGAAGATTTGAGTCATAAGATAAAGGTTTCCAGTCAGTCAGTTAGGCAATTGATTATGTAGTTAATAAATTTGATTGCAATGAAATTAGTAAAATTAATTTATTATTTTTTTATTATGGTAACTTCTTGTATGTTTGTTTGTAAACTTATTTTTACATATTTAAGGGATTATTAATGATATTTCTAGATTTTGATTTACGCAAAATCGTCATATTATTATTATTATTATTATTATTATTATTATTATTATTATTATTATTATTATTATTATTATTATTATTATTATTGTATTACATTTTCAGGTTGGTTTTCCAAATTTTATATACGCATTTAGGATACACTGTGGAGACATTCCTGAATTCTGTTACACGATTCTCTGAATATTTCATCGCATTACTGAGCACTCGTATACCTTCACAAACACATGTGTTCGGATCTGAACTGTAAGATTGACTTTCTGGCTGAAGAGTTGCCACAGACCGTTCAACAATATGGCTTCCTGTCTGCAAGCGTCTGCATGTGTTTGGAGAGTGCGATTCGCCCGGAGGAGTACTTCCTACATATAGAGCAGAGGTGTGGCAATTCGCCCGTGCGAGTAGCATGTGTCCTGCTACGTCTTCCTACTGGATGAAGGATTCCCCATACACATTGCAGCGGTGTGGCTCGATGACTGTGTGGTGAGTCTTCACGTGACGTACCACATCGGATTTTGTACTGAATGAGTTGCCACCGATAACGCAACAGTATAGCTTCTAGCCTTTATGGGTCTGCATTTGAATGTAGAGTGACCTCAAAGCGGCGAATAGTTTACTTCAGATACTCCAGCAACCTTGTGCTTCCGCATATGTTTCGAGAGTGCACTACTATCTGCGAAGAGCATCCTACAGATATTGCAACAGTATGGCTTCTCGCCTGTGTGAGTCCGCATGTGGATAACAATATAAGATTTCTTGCTGAATGACTTGCCACAGACAGTGCACTTGTAGGGCTTCTCGCCTGTGTGGGTCAGCATATGACTGGCTAGATAACATTTCTGAATGAAGGATTTACCACAGATATAGCACTCATGCGACTTGTTACCTGTATGAGTCTTCATGTGACGTGTTACGTGGGTTTTCGAGCTGAATAACTTGCTACAGATAATGCAGGAGAATGGTTTCTCGCCCGTGTGGGTACGCATGTGAATGGTTAGGTTACTATTATTTAATTTATTTTCCGGGTTGAACCGTGTTGTACTTGTACGCATATCACGTACAGTTTGCCGACGTTTCGAATACATTGCAGTATTCATTGTCAAGGCGACTGAAATACCCCTACTCGATCCGAGGTAATCAGTCTCCCAGGCAGAGTTACACTACTAGAGTGGCCTTGATCTTGGCCTTTTATATCCTAGCCTATCTGGCTGGCGTAAGCCCTGGCTGTCTCGCGAGGCTTCTGGAAAGTTTATGTCACAGCCAGGTAGCGGGGGCCTGGCTGTGACATAAACTTTCCAGAAGCCTCGCGAGACAGCCAGGGCTTACGCCAGCCAGATAGGCTAGGATATAAAAGGCCAAGATCAAGGCCACTCTAGTAGTGTAACTCTGCCTGGGAGACTGATTACCTCGGATCGAGTAGGGGTATTTCAGTCGCCTTGACAATGAATACTGCAATGTATTCGAAACGTCGGCAAACTGTACGTGATATGCGTACAAGTACAACACGGTTCAACCCGGAAAATAAATTAAATAATTCTTCACACCGTGGAAGCTTCACTTCTAAGGTTAGGTTACTATTTTGAATGAAGGATTTGCCACAGATATAACACGCGTGCGACTTGACACCTGTGTGAGTCTTCATGTGACCTATTAGGTGTGGTTTCGTGCTGAATAACTTGCTACAGATATTGCAGAAGAAGGGTTTCTCGCCGGTATGGGTCAGCATGGGACTTGCAAGGTTATATTTCCGACCGGAGGATTTGCCACAGACATTGCACCAGAACGCCTTTGCACCGCTGTGAGTCCGTATGTGACCTGCTAGGGAGGCTTTGATGCTGAAGGATTTGCGACATACTTTGCAACAGTATGGGTTTACGGCTGTGTGAGTCCGCATGTGAACTGCCAGGTGGGATATGTTGCTGAAGAATTTGCCACAGATATTGCAGCAATGTGACATCCGGCCTTTATGATACCTCATGTTCTCTGTCAGCGTGTACCGCTTTGTAAAGCATTTATTGCAAATTTCGCACACTATGAGCGGGTGGATCCTCAGGTGTTCCGACAAGCTACTTCCGCTACCGAACAGCTTTCCGCAGTGACCGCATTTGAAGGGACGATCATCTTTGTGTCTCTTCAGATGTCGCAACAGGCCCAACTTTCCGGCAAGGACTTTACCGCACACACTGCACCTAAAACAATGTTCTCCGACATCCGCAGGTTGATGATCTGCATAGCTCACCTCGGTCATCCATCTACAGTGACAAAATTAAAACCATGTGACCAATAGTTCAACAGCACACTCCACTATAACTCTCACAAAAAGTGATTCCTACTGAACATTCGACTCACTGATATCCCATGCAGAGAGCTCGAGCTCGTTACTCCTGAACATCACATTTCTGAGGGTTGACATCTAAACTCAAATTCAGAGTGTAGACTTAAATTTCGAAAGCTCTCACTTGTTACGAGGATGTGTTGCGTCTTTTCTTTCGAATTACAATATCATGCGCAGAAACTTCTGGTGATTTGGGAATGTACGAGTTAATAGACAACCTCATTTAAAGAATGTATGAGAAGTTTTCCAGCCCAAAAGGAGAAATACAAGCTCTTTAATCCGTCACACATTTATCTATTGAAATCCGTATATGTCTGTTGTCCTACAAAAACGATGGCATATGCTTTGGAGTTTTAATATTGTTCAACCACTCTGCACTTTGTGGCAGTCAAGTAATAACTTTTGTAAAAGCTCTTGTAGTTGGGATTGTCTGAGAGAATCTCAGTGTTGTTGATATTAATAAATTTGAGAACACTGTTTGCCGACAGTCAGCAAGATTTGCTACACCATGGCTAACATTTTAAGAATGTTATTTACTGTCATGCAAACATACATATTGCATTTATACATTGCTATCACATCAGTGTAGCATGCTATTACATCAGAGCGCAGTTATTTCTAATTGCGTAGCTTTGATGTGCAATCAAACAGTGCCAAGCTACATACAGGTCAGCGGGTTTATTCAAGGAAGTTTATACGTACTACCATGTATTATATCAGTCTACTTCTTAACTGCTGTCTTTAAAAGAGGCCGTATGCAACATGGGAACCACTAATCCTTATGAAATCCTTGAAAAGCTTAATTATGACAAGTAGACAACGGCTCTTTCCCTCACACTGACACTTTCCGTTCTTCTCCAGACATTACTGTCTTAGACATTATGAAGGGGAGAAAGAATATGGCTTTGGTTGTAGTGTTTTATTACTATGTTCTGATATCCTGAATTTAAACCCAAATGCAAGCTATCACGTCCTGGAATAATGTTACAAGTGTCCCTTTAACACTACGGTTAGAAAGAGCATGAAAATCAAAGCTTGAGCAAAAATTCGAGATAACAGGACGCTGAGTAACACCGTAGTAGAAATTGTTCCTATGTAAAAGAAGGAATGAGTTTCCTCTTATTTCAAAAGTTCGCAGAAAACGTGATTATTTTCAGTGGATTGATAACATAGTTGGATAGCATCCAAGTCCGTAACTGTCTTCCCATCGCAGAGAGGTTCTACATATTCTAGGAAAGAAGAGTAAGAAATACAAATTTCTTGTTTAAGGGTGAGACCCGCTTACAACAGGCAGATGGGAAAAGTCAATCTCGCAGGCCAAAAAATATCGTAACATGAACTGGTGCTTCCCAATTTATGCAGTATGCTTTGAATTCACATGGCCCAGTCAAATGCATGACTTCCTCGCGAGCAAAGTAATGGGAGGCTCAACCATGTGTTGTTACTGCACTCTTAGGAGAAAATAATTGGACAAATAATAGGGGGACATTGATTCCAGATACGACAGGCTAGATCTCTTGATCATCACACAAGATATTGATGTTGACACCACTAGGTAACAGGGGACAGAAAATACGACACTGGATTATATAATATACGTTTTGTGGCATATCACGCCAAGCAAAAGGTGCAAAATTCTGTAACCGTTCTTCTTTACGTGATTATGTGATTTTTGTCACGAGTGATTTATCAGGTTCACAATTAGTTTTTCAGTATAATGGTATTTAATTCTGCATTGATAAATATTCTCCACGAACCAGCTATATTGCTGTAACACGTGGCGCATCCCAGGTGACGGATGCAGGTTCCCCACTCGCCTGCTGGCAGACTTGAGAAAAATAAAATAGCTTTCGCGGACCAAACACGCACAAAGTCTGCAATGGCAATTCTGGCAGAGATGAAGAGGTTCGTTACGAATCAGTTGGCAGAAGAGGTACTCTACCTTTCTGGAAGTTAATGCAGAAAGGAGCGTAGCGTTTCATCTCTAGAGAAGCGGCTCAATAGGCGTCTGTTCCCCATATCCGGGACTGCGTAACTACCTACTGCCATGAGCTCTAAAATGCTTTAAGAAAAGCCGGTCATAAAATAACACCATCACATGAATACAGAAATATGTCTCATGGAATCCGAACTAAGGTTAGGGCTCCTCGTGAAGGAACGCGTACTGGAAGGGCTGAGTCAACATGAAAAGTATGCAAAGGTTACCGTCGCATGGGCTGTGACGGTTAAGAAAACGAGTACCCCATTCTGTATCCCATCACTGAACTATGTCTGGATGAATTAGCAAATTACCCACAACAATTGAGAGAAATGATGGAGTGGAGAAATGGCATGCGAAATGGGGTGCAGTTAGTAACTGATGTATAACGCAAGCCATAGAACAACTAATGGTGTTGGCACTATTATATTAGCAAAATTTGACGGTACAGTCCCCGAGGTGCAAAAGTATGAAAATCATTGATGTAACTCGTCCACATTGGGGAGAGAAGGAAATTCTAATTTTTCAGTGGAACGTTCCACAAACTGACCTGGGCACGGAAACCAAAGATGATTTCTCGGCACTGCCTGACAAGAAGACCGTTGATTATATCGTTGCCAGTGATATGAATGGACGTGCCGGATGGAGGAAAGAAGACCACACAGTCCATAGCGTTCATGGACATGGACAGAAGAACGACGATGGCCAACAAATTCCCCATCATGCAGAAACTGACCATCGCGAACAAACGGTTCAAAGAGGGTGATATCCATCTAGTACAGTGGCTCTCATCCAAATCGCACTGACTACATCCTTGTGAGACGAAGGTATTTCAAGGATGTTCTAAAGACAACAGTTGTTCATTACAAAACCGTTGCGATGCAACAACGACCTCTCATCAGTAAGCTACGGATAGTCACCAAGAGCTCAATACTTGGCAGGAAATGGACCAAATGGGGTCATATAGTGGCGCCTGAAGGAGGCCAACATTGTTGCCAAAGTTAAAGTAACACAAATCACCATAGTTGAAGTAAACCGCAGTAAAATGAAAGACACCTCACGTCCTTATGGAACAACTAAGTTAGGGCGACGACAACACGACTTGACTATGACACGTGGCTTCGGGATGACGATAATAAGTATGCAGTACGGTTGAAGAAACAGCTCTACTACGAGCTTCTTGCTCGTTGGAATGCCTACAAAGCAGCCACTAGTAAAGTGAAGGAGGTCATTGCTGTAACAAAAGCAAACCGGAAAGCATGTCCATATGAGAAAATTGCCACTGACAACAGTGAGCGGAATATTTAACGGCTAGGCAAATCGAGGCATCACAAACCGGAAGAAGGCCAACGTTTTTACGGTACCAATGAAGAAACAGACGATTTGCTGCTCGACTGGGAGGAAGCGCGAGTACACTGGAGAAACTATTTTGAAACAATTCAATCTTGAAATTTTCATATCTACCAATCCCAATCACCTTCGCTGTTGAAGGCCCAGTGTAGGAAATTGACGTCACCGAAGTCCAGACTATGTTGAAGGAAATGACACCGGGAAAAGCCATCTGTCCCGATTACCTTCCAGCAGAATTTTGTTTCTCTCAGTGGCGGATGCAGCAGTGTGGCTAAAGCAAGTTTTTCAACCAGATCATCAAAGAAGGTCAAAAAGCGACAGACTGGCGACAGGGCATCCATTCAAAAATAAGGCAAGCTCTGCCGGTTTTTCTAGTTACCACCGGATCATACTTCTGAGCCATGAAATGAGAGATATCGAAAAATCACCGACAAAGGGATTACTGATTTAGCCAAATATACAACAAGCCAAGCTGAACTTGTATAAAATTGTGGCGGAACAGGAACAACCTACGCTGCAGGGCTGTTACTTTAAAGACACTGTGAGGAGAATAAGAGGCTTCATCATGACATTCTGGACCTTGAGAAGGTCTTCCACCGGGTACCTCATAACCTAATTAGTTAGCGCTACAAGAAAGTGACATTCCAGAGCACCTTGTTGAAAGGGTATAATTGCTCTACGAAGAACCAAAGAGTTATGTTCAAGCGGCCGCAGGAGCATCTGATGAATTCCACGTAACTGTAGCAGTCCACCAAGCCCCTGCCTTATCACCACTGCTGTTCATTCTTGTGATGGACTCCATTACGTCAGTCCTGCGCAGCCCTATACCATGGACACATCTGTATGCAAATGATACCATTTTGGCTGCAGAGAATGAGCACCATACAGAAGACTGGAATAATCGACTAGCGCAATATGTCTGCGCCTGAACAAAAAGAAGACAGAAACAGGAAATTACATCGTCGAGAATTGGAGCCATGCATGTTGACGGTGAAGATATAGCGCGAGTTGAGAAATGTAAGTATCTTGGATCCACAATCTCTGATGATGGCTGAGTTGCTGATGAAGTCAACTTAAGGATATACTAAGCCTGGCTGAATTGGAGAACGACAACAGGCACCCTTGCGACCGTTCGATGAAGGACCGTACTCTTATCCGTCCCGTCGTTTCCTACGCCAACGAATGCTGGCCAACTGAAGAGGTAGAACGCCAAATAAACATCATGGATATGAAGATGCTTATGTGGAAGGCTGGCATAACTAGACAGGATCACATTTCGAATTATGTTACTGTATTAGAAAACATTTTGGTATTGCACCAATCCAGAAGAAAATTGAGGAAATGTGCGTGCGCTGGATTGGGCATGTATTGCGTGCTGCGGACGATATAATGGGAAAGTCAGCGTATACACAGAAAGTCGGTGAAAAGAGGCGCACCCGACGAACAAGACAGCATAAGACAGATAAAGTGCATAATGACCTGAAAGCTGTGAGACTACACACAGACATGGCCCAAGACCGAACTAACCGGAGACATTGGATCACAACACCGTACCCTTCCACCAGGCAGGACTAACACTAAAGAAGCAGAATAACAAGAAGCAGATTGATAAACATTTTGTTATAAAAAGGGAATACAATGAATATTTTACACATCCTATCATACATTGCGTGGGTTACTGTAGTCAAATCCTAGTTCGTGAACCGTGGGCAACGGCTGAGTGGCCCAGTAAGTGGTCCTGAGAGTCGGGATATCAACTGCTATGGAATGGGAATGGGCATCTCGGACATATTCTGAGTCATAGCCCTCCTTGTGCTCAGGCGGCTAGGACTATACAATCCACCGGTGGTCCATACCCGTCAGAGGAGAGATCCTCACTTGGACAATGTGTAAGTAGCGTACCATCCTACTTCATGAATTTATCGAGCTCAGAACATTTTAAGCAAGCCTCGGACCTATGGGAGTAACGGAGTCCCACTCCCATTTGCCAGGCGAGTGACTCCTTGGAAACAACTTGGCGAACGAAATGGAATTCGATGGGGAGCTATCAATATTAATGGGGCTTAAGGAAGAAAGAATGTAGAAATGGCTGAGTCAGCAAAGAGGATGAATTTGGATAAGCTAGGAGTAAGTTATATTCGGGTAAGGGGAGATAACGAGGAAGAGATAGGAGATTATAAAGTGTACTTGACGGGTGTTAGAAAGGGAAGGGCAGGGTATGTGATAGGGCAGTTTATCAGGAATACTATTGCACGCAAATAGTTTCTGTCAGGCACGTAAATGAGCGAATGATGTGGATAGATTTGTCAGTTGGAGGAATTAGGATGAGAATTGTCAGAGTGTATTCACCATGTGAGGGTGCAGATGAGGATGAAGTTGACAAGTTTTATGAATCAATGCGTGACATCGTGGTCAGGGTCACCAGCAAGGAAAGGATAGTGCTAATGGGCGATTTCAATGCGAGAATTGGAAATAGAACTGAAGGATACGAAAGGGTGATTGGTAAATGTGGGGAAGATATGGAAACTAATGCGATTGGGAAGCGTTTGCTGGACTTCTCTGCTAGTATGGGTTTAGCAGTTACGATTACATTCTTCAAGCACAAGGCTATTCACCGCTACACATGGAAGGCTAGGGGTAGCAGATCCATAATAGGCTATATCTTAACCGACTTCGAATTCAGGAAATCTGTTAGGAATGTACGAGTTTTCCGGGGATTTTTTCGATGATAGAGAACACTATGTGATCTATAGTGAACTAAGTATCTGTAGGCCTAGGATAGAGAAAATGAAATCTGTCTGCAAACGAATAAGGGTAGAAAATCTCCAGGACGAATAAATTAGACAGAAGTACATGGATATGACTAGTGAGAACTTTCGAACAGTAGACAGTAAGCAGGTTCAGGATATAGAAAGAGAAAGGTTGGCATACAGGGATGCTGTAGTAGAAACAGCCATGGATTGGCTAGGGACAACTGTGTGTAAAGATGGTAAAAGGCGAACATCTTGGTGCAATGATGAAGCTTGGTGCAGCTTGTAAACGTAAAAAGAAGGCTTATCAGAAATGGCTCCAAACAAGGGCCTAGGCAGACAGGGAATTGTACGTAGATGAAAGAAACAGAGCGAAACAAATAGGTATTGATTCCAGAAAAAAGTCATGGGAAGATTTTGGTAATAACCTGGAAAGGCTAGGTCAAGCAGCATGGAAACTTTTCTGGACAGTAATAAAGGATCTTAGGAAAGGAGGGAAAAAGGAAATGAATAGTGTTCTGAGTAATTCAGGTGAACTCATAGTAGATCCCAGGGAATCACTGGACAGGTGGTGGGAATATTTTGAACACCTTCTCAACGTAAAAGGAAATTTTCCTGGTGGTGTTGCGAACAGCCAAGCTCATGAGGAGGAGGAAAATGATGTTGGTGAAATTACGCTCGAGGAAGTGGAAAGGATGGTAAATAAACTCCATTGTCACAAAGCAGCAGGGATAGATGAAATTAGACCTGAAATGGTGAAGTATAGTGGGAAGGCAGGGATGAAATGGCTTCATAGAGTAATAAGACTAGCACGAGTGTGGGTAAGGTACCTCATTTTGGACAAAATGAAAAACTGCACCTATCTATAAGCAAGGGAACAGGAAGAATTGCAACAACTATCAACGTATCTCATTTATTAGTATACAAGGCAAAGTATTCACTGGCATCTTGGAAGGGAGGGTGCGATCAATCGTTGAGAAGAAGTTGGATGAAAACCAGTGTGGTTTCAGACCACAGAGGAGCTGTCATGATTAGATTTTCAGAATGTGGCAAGTAATCGAAAAATTGTACGAGAGGAATAGACAGTTGCGTTTATGTATCGTAGATCTAGAGAAAGCATATGACAGGGTAACAAGGTAAAAGATGTTCGCCATAGTGGGGGACTATGGATTTAAAGGTTCATTAATAAAATCAATCAAAGGCATTTATGTTGACAATTGGGGTTCAGTGAGAATTGATGGTAGAATGAGTTCTTGGTTCAGGGTACTTACAGAGGTTAGATAAGGCTGTAATCTTTCACGTTTGCTGTCCGTAGTTTACATGGATCATCTGTTGAAAGGTATAAATTGGCAGGGAGGGATTCAGTTTGGCGGAAATGTAGTAAGCAGTCTGGCCTATGCTGACAACTTGGTCCTAATGGCAGATTCTGCCGAAATCCTGCAGTCTAATATCCTGGAACTTGAAAATAGGTGCAATGAGTATGGAATGAAAATTAGCCTTTCGAAAACTAAAGTGATGTCGGGACGTAAGAAATTCAACAGAACGGAATGTCAGATGGGTGATACAAAGCTAGAACAGGTAGATAATTTCAAGTATTTTGGTTGTGTGTTCTCCCAGAATAAGTTAGAAGTAACAGACATGAAAGTAGCAAGAATGATTGCTGGTACAAACAGGTCGGAACAAAAGCAGGAGGGTACTCGGAATGAGGAGATAAAGGCTAATTTAGGAATGAACTCGATGGATGAAGCTGCACGCATAATCCGCCTTCGGTGGTGGGGCCATGTGAGGCCAATGGAGGAGGATAGGTTACCTAGGGGAATAATGGACTCTGTTATGGAGGGTAAGAGAAGTAGAGGGAGACCAAGACGACAATGGTTAGACTCAGTTTTTAACAATTTAAAGATAAGAGGCATAGAACTAAATGAGGCTACAGCACTAGTTGCAAATAGAGGATTGTGGCGACGTTTACTAAATTCACAGAGGCTTGCAGACTGAACGCTGAAAGGCAGAACAGTCTATAATGATGATGTATGTATGTATGTATGTATGTGTGTATGTATGTGTGTATGTACACTGACTGACAGAGCAAATGCAACACCAAGAAGGATTGGTTCGAAAGGGATGAAAGTTGGGGAAAAAATAGAGACGGCATGGACGAATAATTGATGTTTATTTCAAACCGATATGCAGGTTACACAATGCGCACGGCATCGACTCAGTAGGATGTAGGACCACCGCGAGCGGCGATGCACGCAGAAACACGTAGAGGTACAAAGTCAATTAGAGTGCGGATGGTGTCCTGAGGGATGGTTCTCCATTCTCTGTCAACCATTTGCCACAGTTGGTCGTCCGTACGAGGCTGGGGCAGAGTTTGCAAACGGCGTCCAATGAGATCCCACACGTGTTCGATTGGTGAGAGATCCGGAGAGTACGCTGGCCACGGAAGCATCTGTACACCTCGTAGAGCCTGTTGGGAGATGCGAGCAGTGTGTGGGCGGGCATTATCCTGCTGAAACAGAGCATTGGGCAGCCCCTGAAGGTACGGGAGTGCCACCGGCCGCAGCACATGCTGCACGTAGCGGTGGGCATTTAACGTGCCTTGAATACGCACTGGAGGTGACGTGGAATCATACGCAATAGCGCTCCAAACCATGATGCCGCGTTGTCTAGCGGTAGGGCGCTCCACAGTTACTGCCGGATTTGACCTTTCTCCACGCCGACGCCACACTCGTCTGCTGTGACTATCACTGACAGAACAGAAGCGTGACTCATCGGAGAACATGACGTTCCGCCATTCCCTCATCAAAGTCGTTCTAGCCCGGCACCATGCCAGGCGTGCACGTCTATGCTGTGGAGTCAATGGTAGTCTTCTGAGCGGACGCCGGGAGTGCAGGCCTTCTTCAACCAATCGACGGGAAATTGTTCTGGTCGATATTGGAACAGCCAGGGTGTCTTGCACATGCTGAAGAATGGCGGTTGACGTGGCGTGCGGGGCTGCCACCGCTTGGCGGCGGATGCGCCGATCCTCGCATAATTAAACTTGTTAATGGAGAAACACTGCTCCAACAAAAGAAATACAGAAATCAAAACTAGCCTAACTACACCTATCTATTTACATCAAATCAAATACAAATAATTCACATACGATCACATCCCACAATTGAACGGTAATAAAAGGTATGCGAAAAATGAATAAATAAATAAACAAAACTAGATCCCAACACCGCTGCCTACTGAAAATTAATAAGGATGAAATGCGCAAAATATCGGAGTCTACAGAAAATTTTTACCCCGCTACGAGTAGCAAAAATATTGTGAACTTGACGGCAATCTCTAACCTCAGACGACAAATGTCTGGCCATGACACTATTTAACCTTTATGATCAATAATTACTGCTATTTCATGTCATCCATGACTCTACATGACTATCAAAATGCACATTGATTCGTCGCTCCGCTCACATGTACTACGGCTAGCATATTTGCCGAGCATCTACTTTCCCTGGAACTATTTGAAACAAAGTACAGGCTTCTGCCTACAATCATAACCCATGTCGTAACGTATTTAACACTCTTGGTTAAATTACTCATCTTTCAATTCTATTTACTCATCATTATTCTCGACGTAGTACTTCATAATATGGCCTCGCTCGTATCCGGCGGGCGAAAAATCAGTCGTGCACATCTCTATTTTTTACGACAGTTCATGACATGGTCCAAATATCACATTTCCATTATCAACGTAGATCATCAGGGATATTATTCATTTAGCTAGATCTCTAGATCATTCTCTGCTTCACTTGTTACAAAATATCAGAGCTGACTCATCAATAGCCTCCTGTCACTAACTGTTTACTAAAAATGACGAGATTGACTCTCAAAACACAGCTATTGCAAAATGTGTAACCGCAACTACACAGAAATAAATACTCGCGTCCACACAATCGTCGCAAAAATACACGGTATAAGGACTACCGGAAAAAGGTCATCTGAATGATGATTCCACAACATAAAACAAGCTGAATGCACATAATAGCAAAATAAGCATTAAAATCAACAAGGCGGCGTCTACAAAATCACAACTCCAACAGAAATATCGCTCAAAACTAAAGTTATAATAACATGATGATGATAATTATTATTATTATAAATCGGCATTACACTCATTGAGATCAAATAATATAGCATCCTAAACAGTCAAAGTGACATACTACAAATGATCCATGATAATACGCAAACACATCTACGTAAAGGAAGTGCGCAAATAACCCTAGCTCAAGGTGAAAAAATTATTATTATTATATTATTATGATTATTATAATGATTAAAATGTGAATTATTTACAATCCTACCTAACAGTCTAAGCTACATTTGATCATCGATTAGCTCACAGTCCTACATATTTATTTACATTATTTTGTAGATGCTCATATCTGGGTGCTGGATGCATGTTGGATCACCCTCCGGGCTCCGTCATGGTGAATTAGAATTCCATCTTGAAGCTGATGTGGTATTCCGAATTTTCGCACACGCAGACTTGATACATTTTTATCATGGCGTTGCACACGTTCATATTAACATAACACACGCATTTTTAGCACTTCAGTAAGGATGATACCATAGCACTGCATAGACTCCTGACGTGAAGTCGAAAGTTTCCTCTTCGCTACCTGCCTGAAGACACCTGCTGGTCTCCACACCCCTCTCTCAGTTGTTTACTTACAGCTTACCGGTTGTTCACCCCTTCGGAACATAACAGTTTGCTCAAGGTCTTTAACATTTTGGCCTTCCATTAAAGAAAAGTCATTCTCCTCCCTGTCTGCTTTAACTAGTTTCTCCCCGCAAACATCTCGCTTGCCATAACGGTTTATTGTAAGTGGTAAAAGCAAGCTAAAGTACAGTTTCCAATGATATGGAGAAATTTATGCTGATCGTCCTCCAAAATGAAGAATAAAATAGCTTTCCAACAAATGTCAAACTACACGTGGATTAGAAAGGTTTTATGCAGCTACGCTGAAACATGGACTTGTCCCTCTCGATTAGTAATGTGAGTTCATTTAAGGCAAGTGTTGAAAAATATAGCTATTGCCTGTTATCTCTGCATAAACTCAAAATAAAGTAAAAATTTGTTAAAGTGTTCATTTCTGAAATGTTACTCTTCCAAGTAAAATACATGGCTCACTCGGATGCCAACAAGTGTCTCTGATCGCGTTCCTACCAGACTTAGGATTCATAAAATAAAGGTAAAGTTCACACCAGACTGAATTTGAAAGCTGAGTAACTGAATTAGCTGACACACTCTAAACACAGTGAACACACTAACACACAGTGAACACACACTGAACACACAGTCACTGAAGATTCACCACTCTGCTCGTTGGTTTTGTAATGAGTTCTCCCCCCCACCTTGAAAATAGTTCTGTGGAAGGGATGTAGCGTAGTGATCTAGCATTTGGGAGCGCTTTATCATACATCCGTAGGTTAAAGCTTCAAAAATTATATACAAAATCTTCCTAATTTCGGTCTGAATTACTTGTTATATTGCGCCGTGGGAAACGATCACAGGATAATCCACACGACGGCGCGCGTCACCGGCGTTATTTTCTTTCAGCGAATGGTTCCTTCCCGCCATGACAGTTCAATTCCTGGGCGATACTACTCTTCCGTGTGAAGTTAAATTTTTATTAATTAGCCAATAATTAACCACACCTTCGCACCGATAAATTTTCAAATATTATTAGGAAGTCAGGACACTTGTTTCACACGACTCTTCCGGGCTCCAAATAGCGAAATACTGACTGCAAATTCCCGCTATGACAGGACATTCAAATTTGGAATTTTGTGATTGGCTGAGACTTTCGCGCTCTTCGCAGCGTGGATGCTTCCATTTTCTCCCAAGGGTTGGTGGGTGCTATCGTTGTCTCCCTTGTCCTGCTAAGTAGGTCAAGCCTCAACGCGTGATTTTCTCGTGAGAACCAAGTAGAAAGTTGCCACTCCTAGGCGGTACCATAAAATTTATTGGATGCAGTACTCAAGTCGGTTTACAAGTTGCTCGTGCTCTAAGAAAAGTTTCGAGGATTTCCTTGCCCACTGACTGGCGCCAGAATGTTCCTTTGTGACTGCTAGATTCACAGCCTACTGTAGTATCCCAATATGCGAAATATTCAGTTTTTAATTCATAAATTAATTTCGTAAATTCGCTTATGTTTGCAATGCTCCCCTACGACGTTAGAAATCTTACGCGATAGCGGAAGATTTCTCAATGCAACCTATGGTTTACACATACTTGCAGCCATAAGCGAATGTATACTTCTGACTATGAAGTATACCTCTGCTTATGTCTGAGCTTCTCTCTGATTTCTCTCTCTAAACCTCTGTTCTCTTTCTCGAGGTCATCCGCAATCTGTTTCATGACCGCCAGTATCTTAGCTGAGTTCTGTTCACACTCCGGACAATTTTCTTCTGTTCGTTGACCTGTCTCAACCTCGCAATTACTGCCGTCTCCTGGGTTTGTTGATAGAGTCTCCTGGTCATCTTCTTCTTCTGCTTCAGTGCACGGGTCATCATCTTCATCTTCTTCTTCCGTGCCGGAAATTGTGTCTCCTCCTGCGTTTGAGCTCCTTGGTTTTTCCACGAGATTCACTTGAGCTTCGCCTGGTGCTGATTTATATACTTTGAGGTTTGATGCATTCATAACCATTTCATTTTCTCCATCTAAACTTGTAATTTTATTTGCATTGTTTTGCATGTCTTGAATAATGCGGTAACGGCCGATGTACAATGGTGCAAATTTTGCGTAATATCTCCTTTCAGGATCGGAGATGGCTGGTCTACGGATCAATACCATTTCACCTACTCTTAATGGCCTGTGAAACCTTCTTCCCCGAACCCTTCTTAGCCTGCGGTCAGCTTGCTCTCTTAAAAGCTCTTGTACCTGCTGTGTACACACTTCCGGAGATAATAGGGGTTCAGGCGGACAATTGACGACTGGATGCCAAGGCCTAGCCGGTTGTAAGCCATTGTGCACTGTGGCCGGAATTTTTGCTGTTGCTTCATGGACAGTATTGTTTATGCAGTCAGTGATCAATGGAAGAATATCTACCCATCGCCAATGCTGTTCTGGGATATAAATTCTGCTGAATTTTGCGATAACTTTCATTACTCTTTCTGCCGGGTTCGACTCTGGGTGACGTGTTGAACTCAGAACATGTTGTATTCCTAGTTGCTGTAAACCTGTTTTGAATTCTGCGGAGGTGAACTGTGTTCCGTGATCTGTTAATAATTTCTCCGGTTTTCCCATAGCCGGAATTATTTCTCTATTGATGCATCTTAAAACTCACCTAGTATTGGCCTTTTGCATTGGAGAAAGGTTTGTAAATTTCGAAAATACATCCATGGTGACTAATATAAACTGATTGCCTCTCCGTGATTTCGGGATTTTTCCATAAATATCCATCGCGAATAACTCACGGGGCTTTGACGGTAGAATGGGAATTGGTTTCTGTTTTACAAGGTAGGAGTTCGCCTTCACGCGCTGGCAAGTGTCGCATGTAATTATTGCATCTCTGACAGTTTTCCTTAGGTCTTTCCAGGTAAAGGTTTCCTGAATTGTGGCGACGGTCTTATCAATACCTCCGTGCCCAATAATACGGTGTACATGCCATACCAACTCATCCTTTAATTCTTTCGGAACTACGATCTTTAATTTTGTATGGTCCTTATCTGTATATTTTAATAACTGATTATTTAGCAACCTGTATTCTTCTGCGGCCTTGTGAATTTCGTCATAACGAGGGTCCCCTTGTTGAATTGCTCCTTGGAAATATTGGATAATCGGCTGTAAGATTGGGTCAGCCTGTTGAAAGTTTGGCAACTGGCTCAGTCGGAGTAGTACATTTCTGTCTTCCTGTGTTAAGTCCACATAATTTACCTGCTCTTCATGTTTATTCGGGTTTCTGCTTAAGGCGTCAGCTAAAATGTTCGCCTTGCCTGTACAGTGTTCAATGGTGAAATTAAATTGCTGCACGAACAGTGACCATCTAGTAATTCTGTCGGATGGAACAGCTGACTTTAGCATGAATGTTAAAGCTTTGTGGTCGGTTCTTATGACGATTGGAAATCTATAAATAACTTTTCGCCAGTGCTGTAGGGCTTGGACTATAGCTAGCATTTCTAACTCTGTAGTTGTGTAGTTCCGTTCGTGCGATCTCAGTTTTCTACTATAAAAGCCTAAATAGTCCTTGGTCTTACATTCATCGTCCTGCTCCTGAAATAAGACTGCACCTATACCAACTTTAGATGCGTCTGTCTGGAGGATGAATGGTTTGTTAAAGTCAGGATATGCCAATTTTATACTCCTGGCTAACAATTCTTTAGTATTTGTGAACGCTGTCTCTGCTTCCTGCGTCCATTTCCATCTGTTGTTCTTACGCAGCAGGTCTTGGAGTGGTGCAACAACTTCAGTAAAATTTTTACAGTGTTCCCTAAAGAATTGACACATACCAAGGAATTGGCGAACGTGTTTCACCTTGGTAGGCCTAGGGAAGTTACTTATTGCTTCTAATTTTACTGGGTTTGGTCGGATTCCTTTGCCGTCTATTACGTGTCCTAGGAATAGGATTTCCGGCTGACAGAAGTGTGACTTTTTGATATTCACATTGAATCCGGTTTCTATGAGGTTCTTGAAGAGTTTACCTAAATTTTGGAGGTTTTCTTCAAAGGTTTTAGTTGCTATTATCATGTCATCAATGTACAAAGTGGTAACAGCTTTGACTTCGTCAGTTAGGTTCCTATCAAGTGCTCGTATCAGCGCACTACTTGAGTTTCTCGTCCCAAAGGGAAGCCTTTCGAACACATAGGTCTGTTGATCAAACATGAACCCTGTTAGTAATTTCGATTTGTCATGCAGAAGGATATGGTGAAAAGAACTGGTCAGGTCTACACCTGTAAAAACTTCCATACCTTTAAATCGACGAATTGCGTCCTTAATAGGCATGGCTTGATTATTCTCTGGGATTAATTTGGAATTTAATTGGCGCGCGTCCAAACACACCCTCAGGGAATTATCGGCTTTCTTTACAATAACAAGGCTGTTCACGTACGGAGTGGGTCGCTTCGAGATTATCCCGTTTTCCTCCATTTGTTTAATTATTTGTTTGACCTCCTCGTGGTATTTCTCTGGCACTGGATACGGCTTTCGTTTATATGGTTCCCAGTCCAAAACATTGAAAGCGTACGTGAAATTTGGTATTAGGCCCACTTTGGAATCGAATACGGCCTGATGTTCAATGAAAAAGGCTCTTAATTTACCTTTCTGTTCTTTTGTTCCTTTAAATTCTGCAACCTTGTCGTTAATTAATTTCTCAATGTCCTCCGCGGTATCTGCCATAAAAATGTCTGTAAAAATCCCCTCATGGTCCAAAATATTTAATTCTTCTTCCGCATGCTCGGTTCCCAAAGTATCGTGGAACTCTCCGTCAGTACTGTTATCCGCTTCGTCCTCCTCATCAGTTTCTGGATTTATTGCAACCCTGTCATGACCTCCATTTCTTCGGAATCTCACCACGCTCCCTGCAAGGTCAATGACGGCATGCGTTTCCCTGAGAAAATCGGCTCCGAGAATTATGTTGTAATTAACTCTAGCCATTATAATAAATGTATGACTGTAGGTTGAGTTTCCTATTGTCATCTCCAGGTATGTCTGCGACTTACAGGTAGTCACCTTGTCTGGCACGATCCCTTTTATTTTTACAGTCGAGACCGGAATCTCAGGTAAGTTCATTTTCTCTTTCAAGTCATCAAACAGAGTCCTCGAAATAATGCTTTACAAAAGTGTCTAAAAGTCCTAAAATACTTGTTCCATTAATTTTTATTTTAATAACAGGTAGAGGTAAAATTTGTGGGCTCTCCTGTTTGAATTCATCATTTAATAAATCTTCAGGCTGTGCTCTCCATGAATCTACTTGTGCTACTTCCCACTCTTCATTCTCGATGGTTAAATGTGTGGTTGTGTCAGTATCTGATGGAGCTACTAATTGGAAATTGAAGTTTTTTTTCTTAGCACCAGTCCCCTCGTACGTTGGTGCACTAGGGTTGAGCGGCCTGCTGTCCTCACTTCCTCTCCTTCTTGCCTGCTGGAACTCGAGGCTTTCGGCTCCCCTGATATCCGGGTTAATATCCTGGGTTTCGATTGCCTGTTTCCATGCATCGCGCTGCTGTTTATTATTCAGATCGTTAATATATCGGCGCCCCTCTTGGTATCTCGGGTCTGAATTCCTATCTCGTTGATAACTTCTTCTCTCGTCCCATCTTCTTTCACGGTCACGATAATAAGGTCTATCTCTTCCTCTATCTTCCCATCGCCTTCTATCTCGTGATAGATACCTCCTTTGGTATGGTTGCCTGTCCTGATATTTCGGTCGCCTATCTGGATAGCTAGGTCGTCGCTGCCACGGACGTTGGGTCTCTTCCTCCTGGCGTCGCGTGTCCATATCTCGCCGCGGTACAGCACCTGAATTCGGGCCGTTTACCTGCGTGTTACCTCGTATATTCTCACTCGAGGCATTAGCTAGGTAAGCCCTATGCTCTTGCGTCTGCCTAGTCACTCTTTGCGGTACATTACTGGTTGATGTGGCGTCTAGCTCCCTTAAAATTGCCTCAACTTGAGCTGGATCATCTACCTTCGCCGTAATTAGCATTCTCTGCACATCCGGCGGAAATTGCTTGATTATTGTCTGAACGATTTCTACATGTGTTGACATGTACTTGCGAGTGTACAAGTCCATTCTGAGTGCTTGTTGAGTCGACAAGGACCAGTACCTTTCGAGGAAAGCTTTTTCGAAATCTTCGAATGTCTTAAACGTGTCCACGAAACCATAGTACCATGTCTTTGCCTGTCCCTCCAGGTATTTTTCTACAACACGTAGTTTCTTGTCTTCTGGGACTTTTATATCTTGGAAATATTGTTTTAATTCCCTCAGATATACTTTCGGGGTGATTTGTGACGTCCCACTAAATTTCTTTGGTTGATCGTCACTTGTACGCACAATATTAATTATCTGGGTGGAAGCTTCATTTCCTTGTATACTCTCCGGCATTGTTCTTTCCACGTTGAATACCTGTGTCATCGGCTCGCTCTCAGTTTGTTTACACTGTGGCTGTACCCTTATTTCGTTTACTACCTGCGATTTCGTAGCCTGTTTGTCTACCAGCAGCTTAACCAAGGTTGACAGGTTTTCGCCCTGGGTCTTAATTGCCTGGATTTTTCCCTCAATGACCTCGTTAAACTCCTGTCTTATTGATTGCTCATTAAGTGCAATCTCACCCTCAGTCTCCGCTATTTTCTCCGACAGTTCTCTTAACTTCTTGGTGATGTCCTGGGTTTCTGACTTTAGGGTCATGATTTCATTACTCATTTTCTCCTGAGTCTCTCCAACCTGCACGCATACCTTACTTATTTCTTTCTTAGTTTCGTCCTCAATTTCATCTATGCGTTCTTCCAAAAATATGATACTTTGATCTAAGTCCTTTCCCTGGTCTTGTATCATAACTCTGGTTTCCCTCATACTCTCCTTAAAAGTCGCGCTATGGCTGTCTAACTGTTCTTGTATTTGCGCCTGTACATCCGCTAATTTCTTTATTTCATCCATTGTCTCCTGCCTGTTCGCATTACACGCTTGCATGAGTTTGTCCTGGTTTGCCTGTAATTCTTTCTTCAATTCAACCTGGCTCTTTATAAATTTTTGCTCGAGCTTTTCCTCGCACTATTTGAATTCTACTAATACCTGTTCTTGTATTGCCTCTACTTTATTCGCAAGTTCGGCTTGGCTACTTTCAATCTTAGCCGCTAATTCTGCCTGGCTAGATTTCAATTCGGTTTGTGTGGTATTCAACTCGTTAGCTAATTCTGCCTGGCTGGATTTTAATTCGCTTTCTACCTTGTTTGCAAGTTCAGCCTGACTGGATTTTATTTCGTCGGCTAATTCGGTATGGCTAGTTTCTATTTTGTTTGATAGTTCGGCCTGACTAGATTTCAACTCACTAGTTGTTACGCTTAAATCGTTAATTGTTTTTATTAACATGTCCCACTGCTCCTGACTAATCGACATTTCGTATACTGAGAGAAACGACTGAGACCTTCAGGTTCCCCAACAATACTTCCAACACATGCAAGACATAGTAACCACCAATAAAAACAATTTTATCCTAAATTTGGATAAAATTATACAAAACATGTTAGTTATAATTAATACCACTACCTGTCAAACAGTACTATCACAGCATTTATATTTATCAATACTTAGTAAACCTATGATCATGGCTGGGTACAAAAATAAATTAAATATAAAGTGCAAAGTCCCGGCGATAAGCAAATCTGGCCCCAAAGGTGCGCGCCACGCTTTTCAGTCCTCACTCCGGCCCCTGTGCCCTTTTCAAGGCAATAAATTCTGTGACTTCTTCCTTCTTCTGCGCCGGCTGCTCCTGTAATAAATGACATTTAAATGATACTCACCGCTGCATGTAGACTCTTCTTCCTCAGTCGCGGTGCGTTCGAATATCCCCGGAGATAGGCCACCCGTCGATCAGGGAGTGAAGAAATGAAAAGTTGGGGTAAACTAACTATAAATGACGGTACCCAAAGACTGAATTAAAATTTAAATAACAAACTGATTTATTGAATAAAATGCAAAGTGCCAAAAATGAAAGTAAACTGGTGAAATATAAACAAAGTGAAATGAAATGAGACTAAGAAAATTAAAGATTGAAGATCTGCCTTACAATAACTCAATTCTGCCTAATAAACTGACTGAAAGTCAATCAAATTAATTAAAATATTCCAGGTTATGTTGACACTGTCTTCAAGACAATGATGTGAATAAATACAAAACTCTGGTCAGAAAATACCACCTCACTTGAAATATGAATTGTATTACGTAGAAAATGTCTCTCAAAATAAATTAATGTAGTTGAATAATTAATTTATTAGTTACGTCATCACATCAACACTGACTCAGAGGTGTTTATCAAATCTTTAAAACATGTGGCTTAGTTGTGAAACACCCAACTTTAAAATAATCGTGGACTGCACTAACCATGTGTAACAAATAAGGAATAATTCAAAGAAAACAGCCATGGACATCGTACTTCATTTACCACGTAACCACTATCACATTCAAACTACTCGTGGTTGAAAAGGAAATTCTTGACACATGAACCTGAGTGTTACAATCACTCTTCTAATTATTTAAACTTCACTTGCATGACTGTGATAGCCTGGACCTCTTTAAAATATAAATAATGATTAGGCCAAGTGCCTCATGTTTACATTTCAAATGAAAGCGATCCTTGTACATTAATATTTAACTTAATTTGCCGCTGACTGTATTTCATTACGAACTCATAATTTGCGGTACCACCACTACATGGAGGCAGACCCCATCTCATTTACCTCATTCATTGCGGCAGTTATTATACAACTGGTTCATTAAAGATCGCTTCATTTCCTAATTTAAAAAATGTAGTGGATTTTAAAGGTTTGGTAATTACTGAATGTCTGGTATGAGCATACCACTACTACTATGAACTAATCGATGATCTCTTATCCTAACACATGAAATCTTATTTACATAATTAAACTTGTTAATTGAGAAACACTGCTCCAACAAAAGAAATACAGAAATCAAAACTAGCCTAACTACACCTATCTATTTACATCAAATCAAATACAAATAATTCACATACGATCACATCCCACAAATAAACGGTAATAAAAGGTACGCAAAAAATGAATAAATAAATAAACAAAACTAGATCCCAACACCACTGCCTACTGAAAATTAATAAGGATGAAATGCGCAAAATATCGGAGTCTACAGAAAATTTTTACCTCGCTACGAGTAGCAAAAATATTGTGAACTTGACGGCAATCTCTAACCTCAGACGGCAAATGTCTGGCCATGACACTATTTAACCTTTATGATCAATAATTACTGCTATTTCATGTCATCCATGACTCTACATGACTATCAAAATGCACATTGATTCGTCGCTCCGCTCACATGTACTACGGCTAGCATATTTGCCGAGCATCTACTTTCCCTGGAACTATTTGAAACAAAGTACAGGCTTCTGCCTACAATCATAACCCATGTCGTAACGTATTTAACACTCTTGGTTAAATTATTCATCTTTCAATTCTATTTACTCGTCATTATTCTCGACGTAGTACTTCATAATATGGCCTCGCTCGTATCCGGCGGGCGAAACATCTGTCGTGCACATCTCTATTTCTTACGACAGTTCATGACATGGTCCAAATATCACATTTCCATTATCAACGTAGATCATCAGGGATATTATTCATTTAGCTCGATCTCTAGATCATTCTCTGCTTCACTTGTTACAAAATATCAGAGCTGACTCATCAATAGCCTCCTGTCACTAACTTTACTAAAAATGACGAGATTGCCTCTCAAAACACAGCTATTGCAAAATGTGTAACCGCAACTACACAGAAATAAATACTCGCGTCCACTACAATCGTCGCAAAAATACACGGTATAAGGACTACCGGAAAAAGGTCATCTGAATGATGATTCCACAACATAAAACAAGGTGAATGCGCATAATAGCAAAATAAGCATTAAAATCAACAAGGCGGCGTCTACAAAATCACAACTCCAACAGAAATATCGCTCAAAACTAAAGTTATAATAACATGATGATGATGATTATTATTATTATAAATCGGCATTACACTCATTGAGATCAAATAATATAGCATCCTAAACTGTCAAAGTGACATACTACAAATGATCCATCATAATACGCAAACACATCTACGTAATGGAAGTGCGCAAATAACCCTAGCTCAAAGTGCAAAAATTATTATTATTATTATATTATTATGATTATTATAATGATTAAAATGTGAATTATTTACAATCTTACCTAACAGTCTAAGCTACATTTGATCATCGATTAGCTCACAGTCTTACATATTTATTTACATTATTTTGTAGATGCTCATACCTGGGTGCTGGAGGCATGTTGGATCACCCTCCGGGCTCCGTCATGGTGAATTAGAATTCCATCTTGAAGCTGATGTGGTATTCCGAATTTTCGCACACGCAGACTTGATACATTTTTATCATGGCGTTACACACGTTCATATTAACATAACACACGCATTTTTTAGCACTTCAGTAAAGATGATACCATAGCACTGCATAGACTCCTGACGTGAAGTCGAAAGTTTCCTCTTCGCTACCTGCCTGAAGACACCTGCTGGTCTCCACACCCCTCTCTCAGTTGTTTACTTACAGCTTACCGGTTGTTCACCCCTTCGGAACATAACAGTTTGCTCAAGGTCTTTAACATTGCAGCCTTCCATTAAAGAAAAGTCATTCTCCTCCCTGTCTGCTTTAACTAGTTTCTCCCCGCAAACATCTCGCTTGCCATAACGGTTTATTGTAAGTGGTAAAAGCAAGCTAAAGTACAGTTTCCAATGATGTGGAGAAATTTATGCTGATCGTCCTCCAAAATGAAGAATAAAATAGCTTTCCAACAAATGTCAAACTACACGTGGATTAGAAAGGTTTTATGCAGCTACGCTGAAACATGGACTTGTCCCTCTCGATTAGTAATGTGAGTTCATTTAAGGCAAGTGTTGAAAAATATAGCTGTTGCCTGTTATCTCTGCATAAACTCAAAATAAAGTAAAAATTTGTTAAAGTGTTCATTTCTGTAATGTTACTCTCCCAAGTAAAATACATGGCTCACTCGGATGCCAAGAAGTGTCTCTGATCGCGTACCTACCAGACTTAGGATTCATAAAATAAAGGTAAAGTTCACACCAGACTGAATTTGAAAGCTGACTAACTGAATTAGCTGACACACTCTAAACACAGTGAACACACTAACACACAGTGAACACACACTGAACACACAGTCACTGAAGATTCATCACTCTGCTCGCTGGTTTTGTAATGAGTTCTCCCCCACCTTGAAAATAGTTCTGTGGAAGGGATGTGGCGTAGTTATCTAGCACTTGGGAGCGCTTTATCATACATCCGTAGGTTAAAGCTTCAAAAACTATGTACAAAATCTTCCTAATTTCGGTCTGACTTACTTGTTATATTGCGCCGTGGGAAACGATCACAGGATAATCCACACGACGGCGCGCGTCACCGGCGTTATTTTCTTTCAGCGAATGGTTCCTTCCCGCCATGACAGTTCAATTCCTGGGCGATACTACTCTTCCGTGTGAAGTTAAATTTTTATTAATTAGCCAATAATTAACCACACCTTCGCACCGATAAATTTTCAAATATTATTAGGAAGTCAGGACCCTTGTTTCACACGACTCTTCCGGGCTCCAAATAGCGAAATACTGACTGCAAATTCCCGCTATGACAGGACATTCAAATTTGGAATTTTGTGATTGGCTGAGACTTTCGCGCTCTTCGCAGCGTGGATGCTTCCATTTTCTCCCAAGGGTTGGTGGGTGCTATCGTTGTCTCCCTTGTCCTGCTAAGTAGGTCAAGCCTCAACGCGTGATTTTCTCGTGAGAACCAAGTAGAAAGTTGCCACTCCTAGGCGGTACCATAAAATTTATTGGATGCAGTACTCAAGTCGGTTTACAAGTTGCTCGTGCTCTAAGAAAAGTTTCTAGGATTTCCTTGCCCACTGACTGGCGCCAGAATGTTCCTTTGTGACTGCTAGATTCACAGCCTACTGTAGTATCCCAATATGCGAAATATTCAGTTTTTAATTCATAAATTAATTTCGTAAATTCGCTTATGGGTGCAATATGTTATATATGGGAGGTTCACACAAGTATGAAGAATGAGAGTTATCCACCTAATCAGTACTTTATTATATAAAGTGTCTAAAATATTTCAATCACCTTAAAACACCACACCGGTTTCGATCTGTTAATTAGGTCATCGTCAGCTGCTGATGAACCTGCTTACTCAATAATGATTGTACAATGTAAAACATTACTTAGACTAAACATGAATGCCACATACTTCAATAAAATATAATGCTATATACAGCAGGGTACAGTTCTTGAAGTCTTTAGTCTTTATTTCAGTGCTCAAATATTACAGATTTTACAATACAGATATTCTAATCATGTATGCATTAGTTGTCTAAGACGATTATTGACAAATTGAGCACTTTCATTAGGTAATTTTTTAAAACCTGAGGTCAGTTTAAGAGAATTTTAGGAGCATTCTATAGCTCATTCTTCAATAATTTTTAGGTCATCAACATCGGGGCCCTAAGCATGAGTAATAGCATTAGATTTAAATGTTGTTAAGGTACCTTCTGATTGGATGAAAACAGTAACTGTACCTCTCTATAAGCGGGGCAACAGGAAGGATTGAAACAACTGTATTTCATTGATCTGTATACCAGGCTAGTCCGACTCCTTGGCTGAAAGGTCAACATTGACGCCTTCAGTTCAGAGGGTCCCAGGTTGAATTCCTGGCCAAGTCAAGGATTTTAATCGAGTCTGATTAATTATACTGGCTCGGAGACTGGGTGTCTGTGTTTGTCCCAGCACTCCCCTCTCCACATACAGAAACACACCACACTACCAACTAGCACAGAAACACACAAAAGTGATTAAATCCCTCCATATAGAGTTGGCGTCAGGAAGGGCTTCCGGCAGTAAAAGAGGGCCAAATACCCATGAGCAAGACAGTTTGCACCCCCACAGGTGTGAGGAAAGTGATATATGAAGAAGTACAGTATACCAGGCTGGGTGTTTACTAGATTTTTGGAAAGGAGGGTGCGATCAGTGGTTGAAATTCTGTGTGTTTTCAGACCTCGAAGGTGCTGTTCAGAAAGGCGTATGAAGAAAAATATGTTCGCCGTACTGAGAGATTATGGGATTAACCCCTCAGCGCCGACTTCTATACGTGGTATAGACCCTCTTTTCTTCCGTAGCCGCCGACCTCTATACGTCGTATAGACCCATACATGGTTTCACATTTACGGCTATAGCGCGATGAGTTTTGGAGTTACTGATATTCAAATTGTTTTGTTTCCAAGAAGACAATTTCGGGTTTATCAGTGTTGTAAATAAGAATTGATAAGTCGTTACAATGTAGTTGTTTTTGCAAGGATAATTATTTGTCAAATAAGTCTGAGCACTAATCTCTTGCTTTTTTAAAGTCTGTTTGCTTCATTCTTTCCCACAGAAGGAAATAAAGAAATGATGATCTGAGAAGTTTGTCTTTACGTGTGATGTTCTTTGCTCTATTTGTACATTGGGAGTGCGGTTTATTTATTATATTTGTCTTTATTTCTCAGCTTGTAATATTTTCGTAGCTCTAGACGAGCGCTCTCTGTAGGCATCAGTTAGTGCTGCTTTCTGTCATACGATACGAGAACCAGTTGGTCATGTTATATATCTCGCTTGAAAGACGATGTCTCGACCTTTTATCTGAAATATGTATCGAGTTGGTTTGTTTCGTCGTGAATGTTATTCCCCTCATTCAGTTTCGTCCTGTTGCTTTCGGTCTTGCTGCAGCTTCACCAGTCCGTGTGACGCGCCGCGCTCAGCTGTGGTATGACTGACAGTAACGTGCTTGAAATATTGTATAATTCAGATGAAAGTTTAGTCGGAAGTAGTAGTGAAAGTATGAGCAGCACTGATAATGAAATAGATGATGTGGCAGTGGTAAATGATGAGAGTGACGATGAGGAGGAAACAGTACTTGGAAATTTCGTGTAAGAGACTATAGATAATTATACAGTTCAAAGAGAAGTTGTCAACGGTGAATTCTGATTGCTAAATTCTCTAATAATACTCACACAGGTCACAGAGACAAATATTGAGCAATTACCTTATCGGGTTCAGCTGGTGAAAGGTTTGTTTACAAAATACGCTCGGGAGGGAGGGGAACGAAATATTCAAGGCCGGCGCGCGTCAGATAATACAGTTCCAAGGTTGCAGGAAAGACATTTTATCAGGAAATTAGCACCCAAGAGTTGGAAATCCAAACCTCAGAGACATTGTATCCTGTTTCCAAAACACGGCGGAAAGAAGACGTCAGTGTACTCCTGCCAGGAGTGTGACTTGTGTCCCTGTCTCAAAGAGTGCTTCGAACTCTATCACACGGAACTAAATTACTAAGGAAATGTGAAACAATTATGTAATTATCTGCATGTACATAGTTCTGTCATAAGGAATTCCAAATTTCGTGAAAATCGGGCTACTCTTATACTTGTAGTAACGCTTTAAGTGAGTCGATGTATTTCAGTCGCGCGTAGTTGAAATCTCATCCGGCCGCGGGGAAGGAAGCTATTTAAATGGCTGCGACGCTGAGGGGTTAAGGGTAGATTATTAAAAGTAATAAAAAAGATTTTTTTATTGACATTTGGGTTACAGTGAGAACTGACAACAGGGTGAATTCGCTCAAGGTACTTACAGGCATTAGAAAAGGCTGTGAGTTTTCACCTTTGTTGTTCGTAGGTTGCCGTACATAGATCATCTACAGAAAGCTATGAAGTGACAAGTAGGGATTCAGTTAGGTGGAAATGTGATCTGGCATGTGCTGATGACTTGGTCTTATGGTAGTCTGTGCTGAAAGCCTGCAATCGAATATCTTGGAATTAGAAAATCGGTGCAGCAAGTAAGATATAAAAATTATCCTTTTCTAGACTGAAGTGATGTTAGTAGGGAAGAAACCTGAGAGAAGTGAATGCCACATTGGAAATACAAAACTGGAAGAGGTAGTTCATTTGAAGTATTTAGGTTGTGCAGTATGGTAAGATTTAATGAAGGTGCCGTAAAGCTATTGCAGTGAGCTTGCAGTTGCGATCAACAGTATTCTGTAAGAAAGAAGAATCTATCTTCACATTGTTCTGTTTTCAGGCCAACTTAGCTGTACATGAGTGAAAACTGGGTTGACTCAGGCTATCTTATTCATAAATAAGAAGTAACAGACATGAAAATAGTGAGAATGATCGCTGGTACAAACATGTGGTAACAATGGCGGGGGGTACTCAGAATGATGAGATAAAAGTTAAGTTATGAAAGGATTCGATTTATGAAGTTGAACACATAAACTGGCTTCGGTGGTGGGGTCATGTGAGGCGAATGGAGGAGGATAGATTAACTAGGAGGCTAATGGACTTAATCATGGAGGGTAGGAGAGGTAGAGGGAGACCAATATGATGATGGTTAGACTAATTTTCTAATGCTTTAAATGTACATGATATGGAGGTAAAGAACAGAACTTGGTACAAATATAGGACTGTGGAGGCATTTAGTAAATTCACAGAGGCTTACAGACTGAACACTGAATGGCATAACAGTCCATAATGGAGATGTATGTATGATGATGAAGGTATGTATATTCATCAATAACTACCATAAACGCTTCAGATCAATATGGTAATCTATAATCCAAGTCTCTCCTGCATTTCACTGAACAACAGTCATCTTAACAAGATTATGCCTTCTTGTTTTGTGAGAGAGATTTATGGCCCTTCAGTTGATACCAAATAGAATATTATTTCTGTTTCTTTAGGTCTAGTTCTGTATATGTGTATGGGATTGTTACACCTTTCATTTTGATAATGTATTTTATTAATTCAAAAGGGGAATAATACAGGATCTTTTTAATGGCTTGTTCCGTGTATCAGGGGAACCGTCACGGAAGGCAATAGCGCGGCTGGGCAACTTATTTTCCGAAAGATATATTGCTTCGTGACCGGCTAAGATGATCTAATGCAGTACGGTACCGATAGCGATAACCATTGCTTCACACACAGCAATATTTCAGTTTAACATCCGCGGTACTGGTAGCGTGTTCATTGTGTTCGCTTTAAGATAGCGTAGTTTCTGTAGGTATACTACTCGTGTGTTTAACGAGGGATGTACGGTATACAGTAGAACAGCGTGTATTCATTGTGTTGTGCTATGCGAAGCATTCTTCTTATAGAGAATGCCGCTTTCGATTCATTCACAAATTTCCTGGCATCCTCCCTCCTCATAGGAGTACGGTACGTAAATCGGTAGAGAATTCCTCACCATCGGGTCCATTCGTAACAAGAAATTACGCAGGAGACGAACCGTTGTAACAGAGAAAAATCTTGACGTGAAATAGGAGCTGCCTTGGAAAGAACTCCAACAGAATCGCTGTCCCACAAAGCAACAAAACTGTTAAAATCAAAACCGTACAAACCACCCCTGCCCAATATTTAAGACAATGGCGGCTCGTGACAAAATTTTTAGGGTGTTCACAACAACATTTTTGTTCATGTCTCAAATCAGCAAAAAATTAACATAGGTACAAAAATTATTTCACTAACAGTTCCTTGTACGGTTCCTTCTTCACAAATAATTTGGTAGAACCCCTGTAACCGTGGATAAATTTTATACGAGACTAATTTGTTAGTGTAGAACTAAAGTAAAATGCACAATAACTTTATTACACTGCGAATATTGAAGGATGCGAGCACTATTCTTGGTTTTTAAATAGCACGAACTTCACCTGGGTGTTAGTGTAGAAACAAACAAAACCCCATGGTCTACCAGCTTTTTTGACCGCCATCTCATCGTCGGATAGCTCCTCAATTGTAGCGGACCTCGAACCAGCACTCAGATCCAGGTTAAAATCCCTGACCTGGCCGGGAATCGAACCCGGGGCCTCCGGGTAAGAGGCAGGCACGCTACCCCTACACCACAGGGCCGGCAGAGTTCTACTGTGTCATATGTTAATTATTCTCGTCTTGGAAATTATAGACAATACTACCGTAGGGAATTCAATACTGGCGTTTTTGTGTGCATGAGAATTTTCATGTTTATTTATTTATTTTTGCACTCAAATGAGCAAGGTCTGTGCACCCAGCTGAATTCCATTCACTTCTTTCTTTGTTGAACAATAAAATAATAATAATAATCGTATGGCCTCAGCTACCGTGTGCAGACATTTCAATTTGACGCCATCTGGCTGTCTGCTCGTCAATTTCGACGTTCCGTTTTACTCTAGGCCCCCACTAGATGGCAGACCAAGTAAACCGAAACTCTCTTGGGCGTCTATGGCTGAGATTTAATGAATTTTGTCGGGTAAACACCAAATGTGTCACCAGAGATCTTTTACATGCCGACATCGTACGACATGGAGTGTCGAATGGACTTTTTTCCGCCCTTCAAAAATCCGACTACCTCTGCCGGGTTTGAACCCGCTATCTTGGGATCCGGAGGCCGACACTCTACCGCTGATCCACAGAGGCAGCTTGTTGAACAATAAACAGGGCAAACAAAAAAGCGCGTTCCTAGATCTACATCCACAGAGCCACTTGCGTGTTTCGTACACTTCTCTCTCAAACTTACGCCTATACCCGCGTTTGTCAGTTTTTGTAAATTTTTCGATAATCAAATCTGGTCTGTTCGGTCAAAGTCTTTTAAATGCTAACTTATCCTGATAGGTTAATATTTCACTGGTTAAAATTACCTGAACCGAATTCATTTCCTCTTACACAAAGAATACCATGGTCACAAACCATACAAACACAGAAGTAGAACAGAACACTTAAATTAATTTCACTTGAAAAGATTTTCCAGTCACAAGGTAAAGCAAACTTCTTCCCGCGATTACAAACACCTGTTCATAACGAGCTAGAAAATGCCTATTCAGAATTAGGGTACTAGCGAAATCTGCCGGTAATGCAATAGTAGTTCCTGGGAGGCTGTGGCTAACCGTAATAGGGGAGGTGGCGGACCCTTGTGGTCAACTGTCATACTGCCACTGGATTGAGGGTGGCTCTAGACGAGAAGGCACGTACCTTGCCGTGCTCTTCGCTAATGGGAATATCAGTGCAGAAAACTAGGGCTCTCTAAAGACTAGGTATGCTCGCCCGCCATTATGGTTCATTCCTGCACTACGTTGGTAAGGCAGCTCACCGCCCCAGCCTTGTATATCCCTCTTTTTAAACGTTCTCCACGCTAGAAAATAATGCTGTACTAACATACTGTAAAGATACTCATTCTCAGCATTACTCGAACGATTAGTCAACAAAGATATTAGTATATTTCGTACAACATTGTGTAAGTTTCACTCGAGACAGTGAATACAAAAGCAAGGTCGTTGATAATTTGTCTCTTAACAAACAAACAAACAAACTAGGCATGTACTCTCACTGTAGAAATATTAGAAAAAATAGCTTACTAATAAATCGGTGAATTATTATATTATAGATAAGTACAATAAGTTGTTCGTAAGTTATGCGCCACGGTACCGTCAAATGAAATGAGGGATACCGTGGTATTGATATAGGATACAATAATTCTTAAATCGTGGAATTTGACGTAGTAATCGGTCAGTGACGAAGATATATAAATTGTGATAGAAGATTTTGATACCATATGAACTCAGTCGGTATCTCATACTTGCGTGAAAATGATTCAGCGCTATTTGCAATGTTGTCGAAAAATAAGAAAAAGTATTCTTCGAACAAAAATAACGCTGAAATGTGATGTACGAAGACGAACACACCCAAATAACTGGGATTCTTTAAGTTTATTTCTTTCTTCTAAAATTTTGTCTCTTTTCTTATTTACTTGTATTTAAAAGAGTACATTCTATGTGCAAAATAAAACAATTTTTTGTGAGTGTTACGATTCTCATCAGCTTATGAAGTTTTAATGAACAGAGGATTTTAGTTTATTCAACCGAATATTAATGAAACAAATGTTATGTTACTAAAAATTACATTCAGGAAGAAAATAGGAATATAGTAACTACTTATATACCGGTATCTGAATCTTCTCTCCCAATGTGAAGTATTGCACTGATAATCAGTTACCAATGACTTGTAAGGTGAGTGACCCACGAATATTGGAGAATATTGAAAAAAATTTACTTTGGTAAAGTTAACACTACTTTTTTTTTACAGAGATTCCTATGGTTTGAGGAGAAGTAGTATGATTACTCAACACGACTCGCCTTATTAAACTTTAAAGGGTTGCAATATTGGTTAACATGCTAAGACATCACACTAAAAAAATTATATTTAAGTAATATTTTACAAATGTACTGTCTCCTTTTATTACAGCATTTACAAAACAATAACATTCCATTCCTTGTTTACATTTTTCTTTTTTCCGAAGCAGTCCCATACATTTTACCTTGTTTCCGTACATTGTTGTTAAAGTCCACAACACAATAAGTTCGAATTTTGAAGAAGTGTCTAACAATTTTTTTATTTTAAATTACAAGACGTTGGATAACATGTAGGCTACTGGTACATTTATCATTCAAAATTTTCTCCGTTACAAGATTTGCACCATTTTTCATTATGTAATGCTGATAGTCCCTATAGAAGACCTCACATTTACAAATTAATTTCATAACTTCACAATTTGGTTTCTTTAGGCCACCCATTTTTTTGAAAAAACAGAACGAGTGTTTCAGAGCTTGAGTCAGAAAGCTTATAGTTTAAAACCTGTCTGCATATAGGCCTACCACAGATCTTGGTTTTCAATAATGCATTTGTTGTACTACCACCAACATTAAACAAATTATTTCTGTCATATGAAGTTACCGTAGCTTTGACAAATATTGTAACTGTGGTATTTGGATGTTGAACTCCTGTTACCGGACATTGGGGGAAAAACTGAATATTTAATTATCAATGTGACTGAATTAAGGGGTGTAGTAATGTCAGTGGGAGCTGGATGCAGGTTTCAGTCAGCAGTTGAAGTAGGTGTAGCAGAGGCAGTGGAGGCATAATGCAGATTAATCTAAGCAACCTGTATACCGCAGTAGATATATTACCAAAACTGGGTGCAGAACAACCCACCATTGTGTAATATCCACACATAGTATTATTCTGTCCATGCACGCGGTGATTAAAGCAATACGTTCAATGTGACGAAGTGAGCTCTCGTAGGAGAAACTAGAGTTTGATCACATGGCCCATGAACCAAAATGGCGGCTAAGCATACCCATCTTATAGAGCCTTACAGAAAACCATGACGTCATCTGCTTTGCGCATGCGTATAGTCTTCAGCACAATAGCGCAGTATCCAGTGTGCTCGCTGCACTGTCAGTCAAAACGAACAATTGTCGGTGTAACGGAGCTTCGATATAAGTCGAGTGTTTTCGATCGATTGTCGAAATCAGGTCGAAAGAAAGGAAAGTTTTAAATTATCCATGAATGCGTAAATATGTATTAAAACTGGGTGTTCACGTGCTCCTGTGCTCCTGAGAGCCCACCGCCACTGATTTAAGAGGACCTGACAGTTCCGCTAGGGTTCGGTATTGCAACTGGTTGCTTCAGTCGGTTCACGATGGGTATGTTGACCTGGAACTTTTATTTTATAGTGATGAAGCATGGCTACATTTAAGTGGCTATGTAAATAGTCAAAACAATCGCTACTGGTGTGCAGAAAATCCCTACCAGCTGCATGTCCGTCCACTTCATGATGTAAAAATAGGAGTTTGTTGCGCAGTAAGTGCTCGCAGAATTATAGGGCCTGTATTTTTTCCGCGAAACAGTAAATGCTGATCGATATATAGACCTCATTCTCAGACCACTCTTTCAAGAGCTGACGGGAGAAGACAGGTGTAATGGTTACTTAATGCAAAATAATGCGACGGCACACGCTGTTAATCGGTCTATGGAGGTAATGCGGGAAGTTTTGAAAGATCGTGTGGTTAATTATCCCCCTAGATCTCATGTTTAAATCCCTGATTTTATTATTACCTGTGGGGGATGCTGAAGGGAAAAGTGTATGTGAACAACTCTCACACACCGGGCGAGTTGGCCGTGCGGTTAGGGGCGCGCAACTGTGAGCTTTCATCCGGGAGATAGTGGGTTCGAACCCCACTCTCGGCAGCCCTGAAGGTGGTTTTCCGTGGTTTCCCATTTTCACACCAGCCAAATGCTGAGGCTGTACCTTATTCGAGGCCATGGCCGCTTCCTTCCCACTCCTAGGCTTTTCCTATCCCATCGTCGCCGTAAGACCTATCTATGTCGGTGCGACGTAAAGCAAATAGCAAAGAAAAAAAATTCTCACACAAGAGAGGATCTACAAGAGAACATTACACAAGTTATTTCGAACATCACACTGGCTGAGATTCGCCGAGTGTCTGCAAACCTATTTACGAAGTGTCAGGCGTGTTTTACAGCTGAGGGGCAACATTCTGAACATGCAGTGTAATGCCAGGTAGGTTTTAGGCTAATAGTCTCACTAGAAATGGATGTATATAAGTGTGAATTGCCGTGAGTAGTGGGAAGGAAAAGCGCGCATTATACCGGCTAGCGACCGAGTGTCTTTGTGCCAGCCGTGCTCTGAGTGGTGCTGCGGAACCAGCTAAAAAGAAAGACCTTGTCTTTCGATGTTACCAGCTGCCTTGTTTGATTGAATTCATTTCCCATTTTATCCTGAAAGGATTTCAATAATAGTATGTTGTGTGGCCTCCGGAGAGGCCTAGTACAGGTCTTTTGATTTGACTGCCGTAGGCGACCTGCACTTCATGATGAAGATAAAATGATGATAAAGATGGCCCCGTGCCTGGGGAATGGTTAAAATTCCGGACTGTGCCGGTAATCGAACCCGGGACCCCTATGAACAAAGGCCAGCACGCTAACCATTTTGCCGCCGGGCTGAGTGGCTCAGACGGTTGGGGCGCTGGCCTTCTGACCCCAACTTGGCAGGTTCGATCCTGGCTCTGTCCGGTGGTATCTGAATGTGCTCAAATACGTCAGTCTCGTGTCGGTAGATTTACTGGCACGTAAAAGAACTCCTGCGGGACTAAATTCCGGCACCTCGGCGTCTCCGAAAACCGTAAAAGAGTAGTTAGTGGGACGTAAAGCAAAATAGCATTATTAACCATTTAGCCATGGAGTCGGACAGGTCTGAAATAAGATGTACTTATTACTGTAAAACAAGGAATGTGTTTGGATATGTGGATGGTTCCTACCCAAAACTAGCTCTCGGTAATTGCAAAGAATAAAACAGTTCATGCATCATATTATCTTATTTGCCTTCACAGATACTAAGAGTAATTTAAATAAGCAGATAGTGACAATGTTGAATGTTAAGAATTGCTGCCAGTGTGATTAAAAGGAAATCACTGCTTTTATACTTTGAGGACTTTAAAATAGTTAATTTTGAGTGTTACCGGTAATTTTCTACTGATACATGGGATTGTTTTAAAGCCAGACTTCTTTCAGTTTAGCCCATTTTATGGATCACTTGTTTATTCTTCAAATTACTGTTGCCATATTCGGTTTAAACACTTATACCTGTAAATCCTGGTGAGAGGTATCATGTGTAATCTTCAGTGGCACCGACTTTGGTAGGGACAAGGTGTTTTCTGCCCCCCTCCCCCACCAAAAATGATCTCATGGGGCAGAGTGTCATTTTTCACCCCAAAAAGAATTATCTTTCTAGATGGTAAGTCCTCTTACACTACCTCCCTTGAAATGTTGGTTGAGCGATGATTGACGGGTGACCCGAGTCGACTGCTCCAGCACTTCCTGAGTTTCCGTAGAAGTGATCAGTGCAGTTAACATGTACCGTCAAGGGAGGTAAAGAGTAGCGAGTTATAGGAAAATATACATTTCGTAAGTGTGAGTTAATACAACATGGCCAGAAATTGAGATATTCGAGCAAAGGTAAGTTCAACCGTGTTGTAAGATCAATCGAGAAATTATTTCAAACAGTGTAATAAGAAAGGTGCGTGACGGGATATGTAAACGGCCATCGAAGTTGGTAAGAAAGGACAGACCTTTACTTGGTGACTCTAAGTACTTGTTTGTTTATTATAAAAGGGTACTGGGGGAATAAAAAGAAACATTGCAGCCAAGTGGAGAAACTTGCCACCTCTGCCTCAAAAATATGCAAGAAGTTCACGGTGCTCCGGCCTTTATAGACGTAAGATCCAGCTTTGGAGATAATATGTTCCTTGCAATGACAGAGAGAATGACATTATTTTGTTTTCTACTGCGTTAAATTTGAAGTATCGCTACCTGTGTAAAAGAGAAAGGATTCACATCCAAGCCGCTCGCAGAAAAGTTAATGTTACGGTACTCTCCCTTAGCTCAATGACAGTATGAAATTGAATTCCATCAACATACCGAGGATTAGTACCTATTGATGCTTGTAAAAAATAAATGAGGTGGCAAATACAATACGTCTGATAGGTCTTACCCATAGTTGAGCATCAAGTCCTAGAATAGTTCTTGGCATGTAATGGTGTATAAATATCAGACACCCGTATGTGGGGTGGGGAGATTCACTGGCACATAATAGTGCGTAAAATTCAGGAACCCAGCATCTCTAAAAATACATCCGATGAAAAGGTTGCTGTTATTATGTAAGCCTTGTGATGTATTGGTTAACATTGTTATCTATCACCCCGTGGTCCGGGTTCGATTCGCGGCTCTGCCAAGGAATTTAATTCTGGTTAGAGGTACTGGTGATTTGATGCCACACGCCCAAATATGAATATTTCCGTTCAAAGTTTGGGAGAGATTTGAATAAGTACCTTAGGTTTTATGTCGGCTATCAAAAAGACAGAAATAGATGAGTACGGTATATCGGTCTTAAGAAAACTGTAAGCACGAAAAAGATGATTGAACTTAAGATTTCTTTAAGTGCAAAGCTGAGGAATTCTGGGAAACAGTCAAAACTTGCTGATGGGTAGAATTCAGTAGGTCTGTGAGACAATAGTAGGTACATAATGAAGAATAACTTTCAATTTTTATTAACTATCGACACTATTTACCTTCACGGCCAGTAGAGAGTGCAGTGTGATGAAGTAAGCCTGCGGCGATTCTCCCTGTCGTTCCACTTGAGTCAGGCTATTGTTGGGTACGGGATGGAGTACTATTTGTGTATACTTCTGTGGACTGAGAACTGTTCTAGAGTCAGTGGCTGGAGCAGCTACTGTGAGTAATAGGGGCAGTGTTAATGACTGTATTGTCCTGCTGTTCAACACTGTTGAATAGTTGCTGTGTAGTTGTTCATTGTATGCGATTGTGGAATTTCTCTGGAGATGAACCAAGGACCGATCATCATGTGTTGTGTAGAGCTTAGCCCTGCGTTGAAACCCAGCCATCGGCATACAACTGCTGTGTGACATGACCGACTTGCTAGCGCAAGTGAAAGGCCTGTCAATAAGGAGTAGAGAGCTTTCAGTTAAAGACTGTCCAGCCGGAGTCCCACTGTGAGATACTTGTAAATAGACAGCAATTAGTGAGTGTGACCATTCATGGTTGAATATAATTATGTATATATGTGCGTGTGCATTTATTGGATTATCCTGAAATAAATTAGAGTAATAAAACAGATGGGGTTTTATTTGTAACACTATTAAGCAGGTGAGCGATTTGTGAAACTAACAACAATGTTAAATTTGTATCTCAGGTGAACTGAACCTAGTGTGTGTCTTACCGCTACAACCCTTTCTGGCAGTACAAGTGCCTTAAGCATTGCAGCCAATAACCCACACTTAGGCCAGAGGCATTCTGAGTTGGAGTTTACTTGCGGTGGGGTCGCCAGTTGCTTTCTGCTCCTGTAGCCAACAGCTCATAGGCCACCCATCCAGTACTGACCAGATTCCGATTGTTTTCCATACAGACCGCACTGTACCACATATATACATTAATCTTCTTATAAGCTATAAATTTCATTTTTTTCTTTTGCGTATTGAAGTGCAATTACAAAAAATAAATTGACAAGAGGGTTCACCTTTTCAATATATCAAGTAAATAACATTACATCAGTCTTGAGACTAGTTTCAGCTACTTAGTAGCCATATTCTTCTTCTTTATCTGTTCACCCTCCAGGGTAGGTTTTCCCCTCGGACTCAGCGAAGGATCCCACCTCTACCGCCTCAAGGGCAGTGTTCTGGAGCTTCAGACTCCGGACCTGGGGATACAACTGGGGACGATGACCAATACATCGCCAAGGCACCCTCACCTGCTATGCTGAACAGGGTCCTTGCGGGGGGATGGGAAGATTGGAAGGGATAGACCAGGAAGAGGGAAGGAAGCGGCCGTGGCCTTCAGTGAGGTGGGAATCGAACCCGCCTCTACTCAGTTGACCTCCCGAGGCTGAGTGGACACCGTTCCACATTTCAAATTTCGTGGCAGAGCCGGGAATCGAACCAGGCTCTCCGGGGTGGCAGCTAACCACACTAACCACTACACCACAGAGGCGGACGGCCATATTCAGCCAAATAAAATTAAACAGATTATGTGATAACCACCTTACAAGGACTCCTTTGTTTACATTGCCTGCTTCCTCCAGCAAGTCAGTGCTTGTTCTACATCAGACATTTACTTCTTTACCTGAGGTCCTAAGTCCACTTGCAGACATCATATTATCGGCTAGCGGCTCTTTTCGCACCGACGCAGATAGGTTTTATGGCGAAAATGGGATAGGAAAGGCCTAGGAGTTGGAAGGAAGCGGCCGTGACCTTAACAGCCCCAGCATTTGCCTGGTGTGACAATGGGAAACTACGGAAAACCATCTTCACGGCTGCCGACAGTGGTATTCGAATCCACTATCTCCCGAATGCACCCTCATAGCCCGGTGATCATCTTACAACAATAAAGATTGTAACTATAATTTTTGTTATTATAGCCGTATGTATTTTAATGCTACAACTATTCCTGCAACAATGTCTTTGTCTTGTATACATGTATTTTAGTTATCAACCTACTTTTTTAAAATATTAATCTTCTTTTGAAGCCTAATCATACATTTAATTCATTTCTATGTCATAATATTTAACATTTCTAAACCCGACTCCTTGGCCGAATAGTCAGCGTTAAGGCCTTCGGTTCAGAGTGTCCCAGGTTCGATTCCCGGCCGAAACGGGGATTTTAATCGCGTCTGATTTCTTCTGCCTCGGAGAGTGGATATTTGTCCCAACACTTTCATTTTCACATAACATACTACACTACCACCCACCACAGAAAATACGCAGTAGTGATTACATCCCTCCATATAGGGTTGGCGTCAGGAAGGGCATCCAGCCGTAAACAGGGCCAGATTCACATATGTGACCCAAGAGGTGTGGGGAAAAAGCGGTAGAAGAATATTTAAAATTACTTAACCATTTCATACGCACAGGATGAGATGGGTATCTCCCTATGGTAATGGAATAGACCATACTGCCAGCAACTCTACGCCGAGTGTTGGTTAGTTGAAGGAATAACCTTGAAGCTAGTTTCTTTGCGTCGCACCGACACAGATAGGTCTTATAGCGACGATGGGACAGGAAAAGCGTAAGAATGGGAAGGAATCGGCCGTGGCCTTAATTAAGGTGCAGCCTCATCATTTGCCTGGTGTGAAAATGGGGAACCATGGAAAACCATTTTCAGGACTGCCGACAGAGGGGTTCGAATCCACCATCTCCCGAATGCGCGCTCCTAACCGCACGGCCAACTCGCCCGGTATATCCTTGAAGCCAAGAGATCGATTTATATGCCAGTTCCATCAGTTGGTGTGACAGCAGGGCGAGTATGAAAGGGAATGCCGCTACCGATATAGTGAAGTGCAACAGCCATAGCCGGCTGTTAACACTAGGACAATTTACTGTGCAAATACACTTAGAAAAAAGCAGAGATTCTAACTTCCACATGAAGCAATGAATATCATGTTCAGATGTGATCTCAATAGTAGTACTCTATAACTGTCACGTTCAGAGTTTGAATCGCTACAACTCTCACTACCAACAGGTATGAAGAGTTCTTCAAGCTATCCTTTCCTCTTCCAGTACTCAAGTCTCAACTTGTATAGTTCATACTCATTCAATTCCTCACTTGTAACGGTGGCAAGAGTTTGCGGTGATGCACTCTTTATCCTCTAGTAACTGGTACATATTTTTGTGAGCAATTAGGTGTTTCACAGTACTCCATTCTGTCATTAGCCAGTTCTTTTAATTTGTATTTCCTGCCAGATGTTGAAGGTACTTGATTAATCTCATGGGTGTAGTACAACACATTGTCCATCACTATGACACATCTGACATGTTTGGTACAAGCTGCTTTTAAGTCAAGTTTTTAATTTCAACATTCACAGTCCAAACATTTTTTCACTACCTGCATATGATCTCTCTCTGACCTGCGCTGTCCAAAGACAGAAAACCTAGTGCATCGTCCTCCCAAAACTTCATTAAAGTATATGATGGGGAGATTCAAGTTTCATAGGAAAAAAAAAACAGGACAGTTCTAGTCAATCTCTGCTCTCAGGTACACCAATCTCTCAAGCACAACATAGTTTCTTTCATCTTCTTAATATTTAATGTCTATTGAATGCAATACTTACCTAAGATATTTGTAATACAGCAACCTTGAAAGGAAATGATTCTGGATCCACCTTATTCAATATCAATGGGTATTGGTGGCAATACATAACAGGGAATATAAGATTTATAAACTGCAGATCGCCTTGTTCCATCTGACGATGCACTTACCTGTATCATGTAGTACAATTTCCTTATTTACTACTCAGTTTTTACTCATGGTGGATAACTTCATCCCATCATCACGTCCCTTCTGATTTTCTAAATAAATGTCTGATTTTTCCTTACCACAGAAGCTCATTTACTTGCTTGAAAGAAAGGCAAGCTAAAGGAAATTGCACCCTTTTCTGAATCACAAAAAGGAATTACATTCCCTATGAACAACTTTGTTTTAGCATTTGCCATTACCTACCATAGGGTCATATGAATAATAACACAGTAGAGGTTTCCACCTATTCAATACTAAGATGTATTTACAATATTTTGAGTTACATGGGACTAGTTTCGACCCACCTAGGGGTCATCATCAGCCATATTAAAGCATAAACAATTTTTGGCGAAATCCTAAAACATGTTATTTCAACGGTAAGAATCTTATGGATTTATAATTTACAATGTGAAGTGTGGTAGATGAAATGAGAGATGTTAGTGTGGTACAGGTGAGTAATATTTAATAACTATACAAGAAATATAAATACTAAGAAGTTTGGAACAAAGTACAAATGGGGTGCATTGTGTTGTAAAAATGATACACTCATGGAAATCAGTAGGTCCTCGTAATAAAGAATACAATGTAAAATGACACATATAAAAATATATACAAGTATGTACAAAGTCTGAAGAGTAAAAAGTGATACTCTTTATATGCCGAGTCGGCTTAAGCAGAGAAAATTTGGCAGTTGGTGTATTAAAGCCGTGTTGAAGGGCAGCATTGTTGATTGTTGGATGTGAAGTTATTTTTGAATTTCTGGTTAAGAAGAAAGTGGACACTGCGCGTGGAGATATTAATTCTCAGTTCTTAGCGGAAACCAAATTGGACCTATTAAAATGGATAAAAGCCGGTAAAAGGCAAAGTACACGGAGAGAGGAAACGATTGCCATAAAGTGAAAGGACGCTTCCCTCGCGCTGCGGTAAGCGCTGCGCTTAGGAAGAGTGGTGGTGGCTTGGGAGGTGATGAGGGGGGGGGGGTTGGGAAGGGGGAGGAAGGCTTAAGGCGGGGATGAAGGGTGCGGGAGAAAGGGCAATTGTCTCGGAAAAGTACCTTTGATTAAACTTAGGATTGGGTTTTTGTAGGCTGCATTATTGTTTCTAAGGAAAGTGATAAATAGATCGAAGAGTATGTTGGGTTCTCTGAGATTTCATTGAGATTGTGATTGGCGTTAAAGTATTGGTCTAGGTGGATGTAGTAATTTTCCATTATGTTGAGTAAAGGGCCCTTGTTTGCTAATTCGAGGATGTCCATGTCCTGTTCGATATTGGTAAAATTATGGTTATAATCTTGCATGTATTGGCCGATGGCTGAGAACCTGTTGTATTTTATTGCGTTATTGTGCTCATGGTATCTAATATTGAAGTTTCTTCCGGATTGTAGGATTTTTCACAGGTGTTGCATTTGATCCTATAAACTCCTGATTTTAAAAATCTGCTGGTCTTGTTGATGTGTGAAGTAATGTGTTAAACGTTCATGTTCTTATTGTTGGTTTTGAAAGCTATTTTAACGCCTTGTTTCTTGAAGATATTGGTTAACTTGTAGATATCATTGTTGAACGTGAAGGTGGAAAATGTTAGAGGTTTAGTTATTTCTTTTTTGAGGGTAGTTTTAGGGCGATGCTTGTGTTTATTGATTATCCTTTCTAGAAATGATTGCTGAAGCCGTTGAATTTTGCCATTCCGCGGAATGTGTGAAGTTCATTATTTAGATCTTTCTTGGACATAGGTATGCTGAAGGCTCGGTGGACTAGGTTATTGTATGTGGCTCGTTTGTGGGACTGGGGGTGCACTGAATCTTGGAGAATGGTGGAGGCTGTTTGAGTAGGTTTTCTGAATATATTATAACTGAAGGATCTGAGTTTCTAGTGATAGTTAAATCTAGAAAGTTGTATTTTTTATTTGATTCGGATTCTAGTGTGAATTTGATATAAGGATCAATATTGTTGAGTCTTAAGAGGGTGGTGGAAGCGTTAATTGATTTCTCATTCATGATTACGAAGACATCGTCAACATATCTGGCCCAAAAGAGAATGTTTCCAAATTCATTGTCAATTTTGGTGTATCCGAGGATGTCCAGGTATATTTCGGCATAAAAAGAGTAACACTTTTTTCTCTTCAGACTTTGTACATACTTGTATATTTTTTTATATCTGTCACTTTACATTGTATTCTTTATTACGGGGACCTACTGATTTCCATGAGTGTATAATTTTTACAACACAAAGCACCCCATTTGTACTTTGTTCCAAACTTCTTAGTATGTATATTCCTTGTATAGTTAGTAACTATTACTCACCTGTACCACACTAACATCTCTCATTTCATCTACCACACTTCACATTGTAAATTATAAATCCATAAGATTCTTACCGTTAAAATAACATGTTTTAGGATTTCGCCAAAAATTGTTTATGCTTTAATATGGCTGATGATGACCCCGAGGGGGGTTGAAACTAGTCCCATGTAACTCAAAATATTGTAAATACATCTTAGTATTGAAAAGGTGGAAACCTCTTTTCTGTTATTATTCATATGTTATTCTCAGTTCAATACGGACCAACAACATGAAATTCATAACCCTTGATACCATATGGAGACAATACACTTCCAATAGAATACAATATATTCAATCAACGGCATCAACAGAATTCTTACACAAGACAGTTCAACACTCGGTGTACAAAAGCCGACAGCACAGCTAATTAAGCACCATTCCTGCCAGCTCACACGTCAGTATTGCCAAGCTGTGCACAGTAGGGATGGGAATTTCTCTTGCTCGAGAGAAATGGCCAAAATCTGAAGAATCTCAAAGCATCTCAAGAGAAAGTGAATAGTGCCACATTCTCTGAGCGCCTTTGCGAATTACAACAAAATGCTGGCGTTAGAATTTCTTGTTCAAAATGCAGTACTAGGGTTATTTTAAATGACTGCATTTTTAGTTTATCTGGCTTGGAACACTTCGAATATTTCTTTTGACCTTTTATTTAAGTTCATATGAACACAGCTGCTTATTTACAGAAAGGAATTACATAGAGAACTTAGTTTAGATGGTCTTAAAGAATGAACACAAAAATCAAGCAGTTCATTCCTTACCCTCCTAATGGGTTCCTGGGCTGTGAAATAGTGAAACACTATTTTACATTATGTTATGCACTCTGAGCACTGTATCGCATTCACGCCAGTCAAATTATTAGGCTGAAATAAAGCAAATGATTTTGCTCGTGGGTTGAGTGTGATGTCGCAAACTTACTTATAGCTTGTTCGTCTATCATTTCCAGTGAATAGAATGCCAAACTTCTGTTCATGACACAACCTATTGTCCCTTTGGGCACGATGTCAAAGCCTGTTGTTCTCAGTGTGCCCACGTAACTGATGTAAAAAGCGTGCTTATGTTCGAGAGTCTAATGAGGCATGCTTTTGTGAGAAAACCATTGAAAAGTTCTTGCGATTCTTGAGAGATGCCCTCTTGTTTCCCCTTCAGTAGTGAGCAGTGACAATGCATGGAACTAGAGCTATTCAATGCTGGCTTACCGGAAACGTCTCTCACGAGAGCTGGGTGAGCACTGACCTGCGTTCACCGTTTGACAATCTTCACTTTTATTGGCTTCTAACGGGACACTTCGCTGTGCAGATTAGAAAGCTATTGGTCGTGGATGAATAGGGCCAGAAGGGCAGGTGAGTTGTCGAAAGTTTGCATTTCCTAAAGGTTTCACTTGGAGTTTCCCAAGGTCTAGATGTGGAGGTACAGACCTCACATGTGCCATTGCTGACTGGATTCAGCATCTTGAATATCAAGAGATTTAGTTCATGCTTGAGAGTAACAGCTGTTTCATGAGTAGGTAGACATTTGTGGCATCCCCAGAACATATTAGCAATATTAAAACCATTTCAACACAACACACCGCAAGGGACACATTCCTCTCAAGGAACATGATCGTGTTGATCATCAGCGATATCAGTGCAGAAGTATGGAAAATCACAGATGTTGATCTGAAAAGCAAAGAGGGTTCGGCTAGGACTGAGAAAGGAGAATGCCTCATACAGTTTGTCATTTAGAAAATAACACTCCTTCAATTAATCTTTATTACCACTAATTTGAGACATATAAAAGAAACGGAAGAAAAATTCTACTGATGACATATCACTAAAATACAAAATTACCCAAGATTAGCACAAACTTGCATAATCTCATGTCACGGAACAACCAAGACTTTACAAGTTAATTGCAGACAGCATAAAACATCTTGTTCCGTAAGCTGTGAAAAATCTTCTTTCTTGAGAAAACCACTTTTCATTACAAAAATGAACATGCATTGCTTGGAATTTAAATCATGACCTCCTTGGCGACCAACCGACGGTAATGTTATCCAGATACCATGCATGCTTCATTAAAAAAGAAATTGACACCACTACTAAAATAAGTATTTTTTAGATTCATACAAAATATTATTCCTCATTCAATTCTGAAGAGTTTGAAAGAAAACCCCTATATCATCCAGTGTTTTAACCCGTTGGCTTGGTGGGATGCATAGGTCCCACTAAATTTAAATGCTTATAAATCCATTGGGATTTATCTGACCCACCTAAGGATAGTGCTGCACTCTGGCGGAATTATTAAGAACTGCACGAAGAATGATCAGTCTAACACTGTACACATCTATGGACCTGTGACAACAGTTGAAGTGTAGTCTGCACGGTAATGGCAGACAGCTTGACGTGTTTTGGTCCAATGTCTGAATTTATTCATATGGTGCGGCAAGATGCCGAAGGTAGGCCTATTGTGTATATTATGAAGGTGTGATTAATTCTGGATATTGTGGTGTGTAATTTACGGATTTTACCACGAAATGTAAACTGTAATATGCGTTTCACTTAGTGGGATGTATTTTACCCAATGAACTGTGGGTGTTATGAGGTCGGTGTTTACCAGACCACATCGTGCACATTTCTTGGGTGTTTTTTATTACTATAGTGTCTTATTTCTGAATGAATATTTATGTTGGAAAATGTCTAAATGTACTTATAAAAATACAGTACCCTCATAACCTGTTACTTTGTCGTACTTATTAACAGATTTTGTGAAGCTAATACTATTTCAGTATTGTTCACGTGTGAGAATCATTCATAATATTTATAACAGATATTTACAAATTAATTAATCTGCATTTTCACATATCATACATAAGTACACACCATTACGACTGTTTGTGGAAAACAACGTAGGTGAACTGTGCTCCCTAAAATATTGTAATCGAGCTCGATAGCTGCAGTCGCTTAAGTGCGGCCAGTATCCAGTAATCGGGATGTAGTAGGTTCGAACCCCACTGTCGGCAGCCCTGAAAATGGTTTTCCGTGGTTTCCCGTTTTCACACCAGGCAAATGCTCGGGCTGTACCTTAATTAAGGCCACGGCCGCTTCCTTCCCACTCCTAGCCCTTTCCTGTCCCATCGTCGCCATAAGACGTATCTGTGTCGGTGCGACGTAAAGCAACTAGCAAATAAAAATATATTGTAATCGTATGTGTAATGTTATATGTACCCGCAAATTTTTCATACCTCTAATACATACCTTTTATTCTACAGTTTTTGATTGAGAATGACATAAATGAAATATTACATGGACTGTCTGAGGATGAAGGGGATTCGGAAGCCGAGGCTAATGTGGGTGCAGCAGAAGAGCTAGAAGTGCCTGATATATCTGCTACGTCCAGTGCCACAGCACCTGTCTCTTCCTTTGAACTTTCAGATGAAGAGATAAATTTTGATTCCTCATATCTCGAGCAACTAAATCTTCCTATGTAAGATGCCGTTTCTCTGGTTGAATCAGTGGCCGGGAATCTAGCATTCTGATGATGATGCTTGTCGTTTAAAGGAGCCTAATATCTAGGTCATCGGCCCCCAATGGTACGGAATGAGACGAAATTAAATTACAAATAAAAAGCCCAAAAACATTCACTGATCACAATTCAAAACTTGAGGACGAAGAATGAATGGATGGATATGAATTTTGGTGACCGATTCGATCAACCGAAGGAAAGTTATCAAGTCGGAAGGCGAGGCACAGGTTGGTTTACTTCCTATTTGATTTAGCCAACACTCTCGAAACTAAATGACAAGCAAGCTGATCAACTTGGTTTTCGCATTCGCATAGCTCGACAGTTGATTGATGGGGACTCAACCCGTAAACGTAGAGGGCCTCAGCAGATCCAAAGAAATAAATGTGGACTAGTGGGAGTTCCAGATGATGTTCGATTGCGGTATGTAGGGAAAACTATGCCACAGGAAATCAGCTCAAAACACTGCAGCATAAGTTGCTTGAAAAGCGCAAGAAGGTCATCTGCTCTTCTTGTCAAGTTCCATTGTATGGTACCCCATGTTTCGGACAGTGAGTGTATTTTATTTATGCACCTACGTTATTGCTTTCCCATACTATACAAATATGTTTGTAGAATGGTAAGTAAGCATTATATGTCTCATTTTCATGCTTTTATTTTGCAAGTCAGGCGAAAGATGCCATACGAGTAACACGCGTGAGTGTAAGCTCGTGGAATTTAAGTGCTGTAATTTGCCACAGTGCATGTATTTGTATCGTGGAATCAACTACTATCAACAATTATTTCGTTCTTTGTTCGAGTGCCGTGCAATTAGAGTAATAGTGAAATGGCGCCAGGAACGAAGAAGAATCAACAGCAGGCCGAGTGCAGGAGTGCCAACCCAACAGAAGACACCGTGAGGAAAATATTTTTTTTTTTTTGCTAGGGGCTTTACGTCGCACCGACACAGATAGGTCTTATGGCGACGATGGGATAGGAAAGGCCTAGGAGTTGGAAGGAAGCGGCCGTGGCCTTAATTAAGGTACAGCCCCAGCATTTGCCTGGCGTGAAAATGGGAAACCACGGAAAACCATCTTCAGGGCTGCCGATAGTGGGATTCGAACCTACTATCTCCCGGATGCAAGCTCACAGCAGCGCGCCTCTACGCGCACGGCCAACTCGCCCGGTAGGAAAATAATAGAAGAGGCACTTCAGTCTAAGGTATTCGTGGAATTAATTGTGAGTACCATAGTGGACAAAATTACGGAGTGTGTGTTAAAGAGACTAGAGGAATCTGTGCAGTTCAATATAAATGCGTGTGAAGACCTAAAGAATCAGATTGCCAAGAGAGACAAAGAACTCGCAGAACTAAAAGCGGAAGTGAAATCAAATTATGATAATTTGGAACAATATCAGTGTATTTGGCATTCCTGAGGAGTCAAATGAGGACACGGACAATTTAGTATTAAATGTTGCACGTGACATTGGTGCCGACATAAAATTGATTGATATTGACAGGAGCCACAGAGTCGGGCTTAAAAATGGTAATAAACCCCGGCCTATTATCGTGAAGACGACAAGTTATCGCACCAGGAAGGAGATATTCGCAAAGAAAAGGCATTTGAAAGTATCTCGTATCACGATCCGAGAGGACCTTACATCAGCCAGACTGACAGTTCTGAAGGCGGCTCTCTCCAAGTTCGGCGTCAGAAATGTCTGGACCAGTGATGGAGTTATCCTGTTTAAGACCCCTGACGGCAGCATGCACCGCGCTACGCAGATGAGTGATATTCCATAAGCTTACTCATATCTAACCTGTGTTTACTTGCTAACCCATAAGTTAGTAACCCATTGTATTGAGTTTTGTGTCCTCTTCTAGGACACATCTCCCTCCCGCTCTCTCTCTCTCTCTCTCTCTCTCTCCCTCACTCACTCTTCCCTTCACTGCTATTTCATTCCACCCTGCTTGGCTGAACGGCTGTCGTGTACCTGCTTGACCTCCACTAGCTCGTTAATTACGGTACCCTTCCGGACACTGACCTTGTCCCAGTCCTCTGTACAAACTCCGTACTTGCAGTAACTTCCTTCTTAGTAATAACTAACAGCTGACTATCACTTTTCCTGTAAATAGTCAGAATAAGTTTAGAAGATGATTATGTAACATATCAACCTCTTTCAGAGACGAGAAAGGGCATAAAAGATTGCACGAGTAGATTGCAGAAGCATGCGGAAGGGGAAAGTATATTAGACATTTTTTATACTAATATTAGAAGCATAAGGAAAAATAAGAACATTTTAGACGTTGTTTTGAAAGCATATGATCACATGTTTGACGTCATAATTTTAACAGAAAGTTGGTCACTGAGTAATGTAAATATAAGTAACCATACCTTGTATAAATCTTATTACAGTGGGGGTTCAGTTAACAAATGTGATGGTGTAGTATTAAAGGTAAAAAATGGTTTGGAGCACGAAATGGAAATTATTGAGTATGATGACTTTAAATTTCTCAGAGTAGTAATTAACTACGACAACAAGAAAGTAGCTATTACAGGAGTATATCGTTCACATGAATATCACAAACAGCGGTTTCTCAGTGCGTTAGATCATTATATCTAAGATAGATGTGATGTTGAAACCGAACTGATAATAGGGGACACAAATATAGACATTTTAAATGAACACGGCTGTGAGGAATATCTCAACATGTTACAAGAAAGTGTCTTGTATAAGTACATCCTGTATTGATCATGCTTTGATTAAAAGTAGGTTGAGGAATGACGACATTCTGTCTATCATCTCTCAAAGTAAAATTTCAGATCATTATCCTTTAATAGTAAGTCTCAACATTCAAAATGCCTCGGTCCCTAATAATATACCAAATTTTCGACGTAAGTTAACTGTTTTAAAATAGATCATTTTGAGCTTAAAAATCATTTAAATAAAATAAATTGGGGAGATATCTTAAACAGCAGTGATTTAGATATCAAACTTGATAAATTCGTGAATACGATTAAAAACTGCATGAGTCTGTCCACTGTTAAATTGAAATTAAAGGAAGTTAAAAGAACAGAATGGATTTCTTACGGTTTGGTGAAATCTATTCACACAAGAGACCGACTTTATCAACAATATTTAAAAAAATAAGGATAACTTTGAAATTAAAGAACAGTACAGGAAATATAGGAACAAACTAAATGATCTAATTATGAAAACGAAAACTGAGTACTACAGGAATTGATCAATCACAATTCATATAACCGGGGTAAGGTCTGGGTCATAGTCAATTAAATAACACAAAGGTAAGTTAGAAAAGAAGAGATCAAGGAAATCAGATATAAAGGAGAAATCTGTAAAGATGACATAAATATTTTTAATAAATTTAACAATTATTTCATTAACGAAACCACTGAGAAAGCAAAACATCACAGACAGATTTCCGACTCCACATTAAATATCGCTCGCAGCCCTCATACTTGCTTCCTTGCACCGGTAACATAATAGTTTCTGAAGAGATGTTTGAGTGAAGTACATGGAAACAAAGTTGTAGGAATAGACAATATTTCGGCTCGAATTATTAAAGAAAATATAGAGTCATTAAAGGAACCGTTGCTGAATATTATCAATGATCTCTTCACCTTAGGTTACTTTCCAAAGCTGCTTAAAACAACAATAGTAAAACCTCTTCACAAGTCTGGAAATATTTATGACATTAGAATTTACAGACCTATTTCGATAACTACAACAACACAAAAAATATTCGAGAAATGCTTAAAGAACAATATTTACCAAATTTTAGAAAAACACCAAATACTTTCGCCCAGACGATTTGGATTCATTAAAAATATCGGAGTGACTAATGCTATATCCGCCTTAACAAAAAGAATATATGGAAATCTTAATTTTTCTCTGCTCTCCACAGGAATATTTCTCGACCTTGAAGAGGCATTCGATAGTGTGTCACACCGCTTGCTCCTCCAGAAATTGGAAAAATACTGCGTTAAGTGTAATGTGTTGGATTTGCTGGAGAGTTACTTGATAGATCGAGTACAGTATGTCAAAATTAATCAACATCTAAGCACACCGATGAAGATAATAAAAGGGTGTCCCACAAGGCACAGTATTAGGTCCACTATTGTTCATTCTATTTATTAATGATCTAGAGAAAACAATAGAAAATGCCGAACATACGCATATCGTAACATATGCAGATGATACAGTCATTTATGTAGAGGGTGATAGCTGGAATCTCGTCAGACAGAGAGCAACTCGAGCACTGCTTAAAGTTAAAGCATGGTTGGATAATAATGAATTATTTTTAAACATAAAAAAGAAAAATTATGAATTTTTCAGTAATAGATACACGGAACGATTTTAATGAATTAACTGTACACAACATCAACTGTAAATTTAATTGTAACTGCTACAAAATTTATAAAGTAAGTAATGTTAAGAATTCGGGATTATTAATTGATTCGAACATGAAATGGAAAAGTCACATCACCGATTTAAGAAAGAAAATCAGAAGAACTGTTTATATATTTCACAATTTAAATACATATCCAGTATGAAATTGTTTAGAGAGCTTTATTACGCATTAGTTCAGTCTGTTCTTAGCTACGGAATATTAGCATGGGGAGGAGCCTACAAAAATGTAATCTATAAAATACAGGTTGTTCCAAAATTCTTTAATGTCCTTTTCGGTTCTTTACAAACTACTTCATTAAGTCAGAAAATAGGTCTGAAGTGTCTTAAATCCTTTGTCAGGGATAATAAAACTGTTATTGAAGAAATAAATAAATGAGAATATCACGTCACCAAATTCACTTTCTATTCGATGCTCCACCATGAGCTGTTGATCATATCCATCATTTACTCATACACATAGTCGTACTTCAGGCATCATTTAAAAATATATTTCTCTCTATGTAATTAATCTAAATTACCGCACACAAGGTTTCACCTTACGTGGTATTTTACTGACATCTACTCGACCCTGTTGAGGTTGGTGTGATTTTGTTATTATAATAATAATAATAATAATAATAATAATAATAATAATAATAATAATAATAATAATAATAATAATAATAATAATAATAATAATAATAATAATAATAATAATAATAATAATAATAATAATAATTGTACCGGGCGGTACACCTCCACGTCGCTAATTCAAACTTTGCGCCAGTTGAAACTCCCCTACTGGAGGAAGTCTGAACTTTATCTAATGCGTTAATTTTCAAGTTTCTCAGAAGATGTCACCACTTGGAAATTTTGAAGTTTCTGAACTGGGTCGTTTTCGATGTATTTTTGTTTTACCTGTAGTAAGAAGTGTGAACTTTCTCTTCTAGAGGACACTACTGAAGAACTACAATGGTGCACCCTAGTGCGAAGTGAAAGAACTGTTTTTTTTGGAGAAATTTTTATTTCAAAAGTTTGTTCCTTGTTGAATTTCTTTCTGTTATTGTTTAAGTTGGCTGTATAACCCTTTCTTTCCCCTGGTTTTGAATTTAGCCAATCCCGAATTTCTTTAATTAATTTATGACCAATCAGGGGCATCTTCTCCAACTTGAATATCTTGCTTAACCCTAGCCAATAAAGTTTTTGTGGGCGGGTGTTCTCATTCCTGAAACGCCTCGAACTTTCCGCGAGAGTATATAAACTGCTGATTTTCGGGTCTCCGGGCCACTTCAGTAACATCTTTCTGTGTGTAAAGTACGTAGCAGGGGGCGGGAAGCGCCTCTTTCTTCGGGCAGCAGTTCATCCATAAGGTAATGGCCGTTTAATAACTTCTTTTCTTGCTAGCTCAGCAGTTTAACTCTCGGGGCGGGTCCGAAGCTTTTCCACCATGTAACTTTTCCCTAAAATGTAAAGACTCTTAGTATCTATTCTCTTTTAAGCTACATATTGGGATAGAGAGTGCTTAACCCTCTCGAGCTCCCACTCATATTGTTTTGAGGTGAACTTATTTTTCACAACCTATTCTTCCTTAGCGTAATGTAAATTGTTTCTTTCTAAAGTCACCTCTTTAGTATGGGATTAGCCCTTGCATTAGCGGCCTAGAGCCAGATTAGGTTTTAAACAAAATGTATTAGGAGTGTAGATCGCCTCCTCTCAAATTGGTATTTTAGAGGCCATGTAATTAACCTTTTCTCACTTAATAGACCTCAGTAGGTTGGGTATTTTACCCCTGTGTTTATGTCCTTAGAGGACAGCTTGAAGGTGGAATTTGGTGTGGCCTTTGACAGGCTTAAATTTTGAGAGCGAGTTGCTCTTTCTTGAAAATTTTGTTTTCTGCGCTCCTCAAGGAGGCTTTACTGTGTAATTTGGAGCAAGTGCTCCTGGGCATGAATGGGGTTTTCTGCCCCTCTGTTGAAACTTGTTTTGGGGTAAAGCTGGGCTAATTGCTCAAGAATTGTGAGTTCGGGGCTCGAAGCCCAAATCCTGTAAATACTGTAATTGTACTTTTGTTGCCTTGCTACTCTGTACCTGCCATGCTTGTTATTTCTTGATTTTGAAAAGAAAATATAACCTTGTTAAATTTTATCTTAACTTTAATTTCGTATTTTGAGGCCCGTTCACCCCCGCACCTTCTTTCACCTCTGCTGTTCCACAGATACCTCGGAACAAGTGGTAGCAGAGCGTGGTTGAATGGGTCTCAATTTAGCCCCTTTTGACGGCTAAACATTGCTTTGATCCGAACTCTAACAATTTTCTCAGTTGCTGGAATTTTTTGATTTTTCCTTTTTCAAAATTGTTCTGTCATCATGCCCGGCCCTCGCGATGTTCTCCATCTTAACTATTTGCGCAAGGAGGAGTTGATCTATGAATTGACTATTAGAAATGTGCAATCTGGAGGCACGGTTGCGGTAGACACAAATAAGCTTAGAGAGTCCCTTGATTTGCCCATTTCCTTCCCCACTTTGGGAGAGAAAGAAATTGACGACTCTCTTTCCACGATCACCGACAATACTACTGAGCTAGCACCTGTAGTTAGTTTTTTTGAAGAAAATGATCCTTCTCCTAATCAAATTAAGCGTGTCAAGCCAGGCTATTTCATTTTTCAAATAGAGTTAACGATCTGTTGTCTCTGAAGTTGAATGACGTTCAGAGGAAGGAAGCTAGTATGGTTCTTGAAAATTTCTCTGAATTGTCCAGTAAGGTTACCCAATTGTTAACTGGGGAAGTTCCTCCCAAAACTGATCAACCCGTCACGGTGAATGTAGGTAGCGAGGAAGAGCCTCCTAAGGGAGACGTCAATAGGAAAACCGTTGGAGCTCAGACAACCTCTGCCCTATTGGACAACGAGTCTGAACGCCGTACCTCGTTGAATAATGTACGTTCTGAATTAACATCCTTGCCACTTAAACCTTTACCTACTATGTCACCGGGATTCAGCAGCTTGCCTCATCCATTAGCAATGTTGCTCAGAGGTATCTCTAAGTTTTCTGTTAACACTACCAGTGAAGTTATTTCTTTCTTAAGGTTTTTAGTTGAGTTCCAGGACCATGCTCTTGTTTTTTCTCTTTCTCTCCATGTCAGATTTTGCAAATCATCTATCCCTACGCAATTGGTATTCTCTCAGACAAAATAGTAAGAGCCATTGCCGAGCAATCATCTATTGAGGACTTCCACGCCCACTTGCTAGCTAACTTCATCCCGGCTAGGGCAAGGTCCTCCCTTATTCAGAAGTACTATTATCGTGTACAGCGCTTGGATGAAAACTTGGCAGACTTCATCCAAGATATTAAGTTCTATACTAGGGTGTTTGCTCTTCACTTTCCTGAGGATCAGATTGTACAAGCTATTGTGGAAGGTATCTCACCATCCTATAGGTCATATTTGTGTTTCGCGGCGTGCCCGCAAACTTTCTCTGAACTTGAAGCATTGGCTGTCTCAGCGGAAGGAGTTAGATACGCCGATTCCTTGCGTGTCGCGAAAGAACCTCCTCCTTCTTTTGGTAATCCTCGGCCTCCACCTCGCCGACCTATCACACCTCGTAAATGCTATGCTTGCGGGTCGCCTGACCAGCTTCGCAATAAGTGTCCATTGATCAAATCTAGTAGGGCAAATAATGGAGCTGGTTCATCACAAGGCTGTTTTAAATGTGGGGCATTCTCACATATCGCCAAGAATTGCCCAAATTCAAATAGCACCCCCTCCTGCTCAACGTCTGGTGCAACTTCCACCAATGTCACTAATAATAAATGACTAGCGGCTTCGGCTGAGTCGACTAATTCTGCTTCCCAAGGCTCAGCCCCTGGTAAACAGGTCGAAAATTCAGGGAAAATTCAGTCCTCAAATTCATCTGTTGAATGCCCCAGAGAATGTCTTAGGATTGCGGCGGATACCCCCGCACCCGTACCTTTTCTCAAAATTGAGTTAAATAATGAGTCTATAACAGCTCTATTAGATTCAGGCAGTGTTTGTTCTATTATTTCGGCTGAATGGTATACAAAATTGAAATCTGTTTGTAAGCTTCCTGACTATTGTTCGTCTTCGGTCCAATATGTTTCGGCTAATTCATCTCCATTAGAAATTCTAGGTTCTGTAAATGCCAAAATTCGTATTTTTAAATTTACTTGGAAAATTAAATTGTTTGTGGCCAAGCACTTGTCTTGCCCCATTATATTGGGAGCTGACTTCATTTCTCACACTGGTCTTGTGCTCGATCTTCAGAGTAAGTCGTGCACATTCAAATTTGCTTCCAATTGTAAAATCCCATTATTGAAATGTAATTCTGCATCATGTTCATCTATTTCGCCTACCAAGGATGAGATGTTATTAGACCTTAGACATCTACCTGAGGAGCAGGCTGATAGTATTCGTAAATTGTGTCAGTCGTTTCCAGAGGTGTTCTCTGATACTCTTGGTGTTACTGACCTTATTGAATACAAAATTGAGGTCACGGATTCGATTCCGGTCCGTTTTCCACCTTATAGGCTATCTCCACCTAAAATGAAGGCTCTGAAAGAAATCATCGATCAGATGTTGAAGGATGGTATTATTAGGCCCTCTAAGTCGGCGTATTCTTCGCATTTTTTTCTAGTCCCGAAACCCCAAGGGGGCTTCAGGCCTGTCATTGATTATAGGGCCCTCAATCGGAAGGTGGTGTTACAATCTGTGCCCCTTCCCGACCTTCATTCTTGTTTTTCATGGTTCCGTAAGGCCAAGTTCTTCACCATCTTGGATTTGAATCAGGCCTACAATCAAATTCCCCTTGCCGAAGAGTCTAAACATCTTACAGCGTTCGCCACGGATTGGAATTTGTATGAATACAACCGCGTGCCTTTCGGGCTCCCCACGGGAGCAGCTGTACTCACTAGACTGCTAGATAGGGTCTTCTCCGACATCAAATTTGAGTACTTGTATCACTACCTGGATGATGTCGTCGTATTTTCGGAGACCTTTGAAGAACATCTAGATCATCTGCGAGAAGTTCTCAATCGCCTTCATAAGGCTGGGTTAACTGTGAAGTTGTCCAATGTTGCCTTTGCTAAGCCCTCCATGTCATTCCTAGGGCATATTGTGTCACCTGATGGTGTCGCAGTCGATCATTCTAGAACACAGGCCATCCGTGATTTTAAACCTCCCAAGGACATCAAAGGTATCGCCAGGTTCATTGGTATGGTGAATTTCTTCAGGAAGTTTATTCCTTACTTCGCTAATAGAGCGGCGCCCTTAAACCTTCTTCGTAGGAAAGGCATCAAATTCGAGCGGGGACCTTCTCAACAAGCCGCTTTTGATGATCTTAAATTAGCTCTCTGTAATGCCCCTGTCCTTGCTATGCACGATTTCTCGAAGAAATTCATCGTCCAAACTGACGCATCGTCGTCGGCGGTAGCTGCAGTCCTTCTTCAAGAGACTGAACTAGGGAGGCGACCCATCGCCTATGCATCTAGGACTCTATCGACTCAAGAAGCCAAGTATTCCATCTATGAGCTCGAAGGTTTGGCAGTCTTATTTGCCTTAGAAAAGTTCCGTCTCTATCTGGAACATGTCAAATTCGACCTGGAGACAGATAATCAAGCCTTAAGCTGGGTCTTAGGTAGGCCGCGTCGTACTGGTCGTATAGCCCGTTGGGCCATTCGTATTTCTGCCTTCCAATTCGCTGTCAGGCATATCAGAGGTACCGAAAATGTTGTTGCTGATGGACTCAGCCGTATGTTTTCCAACGACGTTGAGACCCATGAACCGGTCGACAGTTCATCACCTCCCGAGTCCATACTATTTGATGTTAATGCCATCTTAACAGATGCTCCCATGCTCTTTAGGGATATCGAGAAATACCAACGGGAAGATCCGACGCTGGCTCCGATAATAGAAACCCTTTCTTCTGGGGAACATGTCGTCCCTTATGTACTAAGGAATGGTGTTTTATGTTGCCCTTCGAGGCATGATAAGATGATGAAAGTTGTCGTTCCAGCTGTTCTTGTACCTATGATCTTTAAGTACTATCATGAGACCCCATTAGGGGGGGCATCTAGGCATCTTTAAAACTCGTGAGAAGATTCGTGAAAGGTTCATCTGGAAAGGTATGGACGGTGAAATCCGTGAACTAGTAAAGTCTTGTAAATCCTGCTTGCTCAGTAAACCCACCATGTCCACCAAGGTAGGCCTGTTGTCTTCTCATCAAACGTCGCGCCCTATGGAACGTCTGTATTGTCCCCGTGAAAATTGGCGATCTTATAAATATTTTAACAAGTGGAAAGCAAAAATTTTATTGTCTGCTTGAAGCCGCAACACATCACTTGGGAACTTGTGGCGAGGTGAGAACGAGTTTTTTTGTCGTTCAGAGGGGTGCGATACGTCATCAGCAAGACTGTGTCAAGGTTATAGCTAACCACGTGACTACCTTCGCACGCGCGACCCAGCCTGTTTCTGGAATAGTCTGCGCAAATTAAAGGTGATCATCAGCCAATTACCGTACTCGCTGAAGAACACGCCTCCCTGGGCTAATTAGATATAAGGCCTTGCTTCGAGTGAATCGCTCTCTTAATGCTTTATACTCTTCTCTTTACGCTTTTCTTAATGCTTGTTCGCTGCGTGAGACATCACCGGACCACGTGGAAGGAGAAATTTCAAGACAAGTCGACGCCCGTTCTACCAGAATTTAGTCTGATAATTAGTGAATTCTGTGGAATAAAAACGTCTAGGAGCCAAGTTAAGTGTGACAGTGTAGACGAGCTGTTTCTATTCTGCGTGTGCTTGTGCAAAATACTTAATTTTGTCATCTCAGTTACAGCTTGTGACCAGCAATCAACGAAGACGTCTTGGAATTGAAGATCTCAAGATGAAGAATTCCGCAACTACCAACATCATTTCATCGAGGGACATCCATCGCAGAGCCTCCATGGAGCTGTAAAAATGTAAGGCGTCTCTGGTAATGGGAAGAAGACTGGCCGGAGTATGCTGAAATAACTGACTGTCGACGGGAATCGAACTCTACAAAAACTTGAGTACCTTTTTAATTTAATTTATCTGTCCTATCTTTTGTACAACTAGAGATCTTTCTTCTTAAGTCGTAGATCTATCAGTTTGCTGTAGTTAGAAATATTTCATTTTCCTACTTTTTAAGGTGTCATGGTAGACTAGGTACGTGTGAATGAAATTTTGGAATCTATTAGAGTAGACATGTAGGTTGTCTTTGACTGACTTCCCATGCTTAAGGAGCTTAAGTTTAATAATCACTGACCACACGATAAATCTACTTTCTTTGTAATATTGAAAGTTACCGGACGGAAAATTTGCGTGTACATGTTGAGCGAATAGGGTCGAACCTAGTCTCTTTTAAAATCACTTGTTGTTTTTATGATGAAGTCATCTAATTTTACGACATTCCAGGAGAATCAGTAGATGTAATAATCACTTAAATAATAATAATATTGATTAAAGATCGGGTAAAACAGAAGTAAACGCTCGTGAGCCATAAAACTACTGTAGAATTCCTAAATGTGAGATAGAATGTGCTCTGTTCATGAAGGGTCTGGAATATGGCCTATCCTGAGGGATATTTGTTGCATAATTGAGTAAATGATGAATTAGTGGTGATATTGATTTATACTTGTGTATTTGGAGCGCAAGATAGATTATAATTAGTGGAGCACGTGTTTGTGAGTGTATTTCACAGGTAGGAAGTAAAAATAATGCGAGTAAGGCTCACGCTTGCAGTAAATTCAACCTGTAGCCCACATGATGGTAGTGCTTATGGATTTTACTAGAATCTTCCATTATAATCTCATGAATTAGATGAACTTGCGCTGATATGTGAAATGTATTTCTACCAAGTGATACCCATGACTTCGATCACTAGCCACCATTAATGTAAGAGAATTTCTGTGCACGAATTATTTCTGCGAGACATTACGCGTCCCGACCATCGATAAAAATCATAACTAAAATTGCCAAGTCAGGATTCGTTGTAAATAGTGTACATAAAACGTGTTTCCCTAGTGTGAATGTGTGTGTAAATGTGTATATTTCTCTTGTGCCATGTTTATTTCATTTAATTCTGATCTGGTCGCGCACTCGCCGTGACGCGGATCACATTCATCGTTGTGTGTTGCCTTAAGAAATAATTTCATGCCCTTAAGGGAAAGTTTAATTAAATTAAGTCAAGGAAGACTAGGAAGGAATTTAATTTTTTTTTTGCGAGATTTAAAAGGAAAGATCATCTCGTTACTTTGTAAAGGCACTCGATTTGTAACAAAATTTATTTAACTAGCTCACACGTTGGTAATGTAAATTTCTAAAATCTGAAATACTTTAAGATTAATTTGAATAGAGATGAAATGCAAAGATTAAAGGTAGAAATTTTGTCAGCCGCATGATTGCTTTGAAACATTGTAAAAATAAGTCATTAATAACTAATCAAAAATCATTACTCTGAAATACTAATGATGAACATTAGATAAATGATGCGGTGGAGAATTAGTAAGAACACGATCGTGTTACAATGAAACAGGTTAATTGAAAAATAATAATAATAATCGAGATAATAATTAATTAATTTTGAGAATTTTGGAAACAGTTTTTCTTTGCTACTGAAGTTCATGTTAGTGTCATTAACCATTATTAAATATTGTAAATGACTAATTCAGTTGTGTACATCGTAAATACCACGTGTTGAGGCAACTTTAAATTGGTGAAACTTTGAACACATGTTTATTTAGTTCTTTCAGTTAAATGTTTGGTTTAAAAAGGCAGATGGCCTAATTACTTCTTTGGTTTCATTTACAGCACAGTAGAGCTGGAGATATGAACACAAGTCACTCTAAATCGAGGAAGAAATCCGATATTATGAAAGCTCTGTTATGTAAAAAGGAAATATTAGCAAGAATATTTTGTTGTTTAATTGCTTATGTGAATAAATGTCAGAGTGTTGTTTTAATATTTCTTTTTATCCTGCTTGGTCATCAATCCTTACAACCCTTAAATGCCTCTAGAAAGTGATAGCCAACGATCGAACGGTCCACCTTGGGACTCATCGCTCGATGGCTGGGCTTAGCTCGGGAAAAATGGGGGCATTTAAGATGGCTTAATCCAAGCGTGGGGCTCGAGATTGGCTTATCCAAGCTCGAAAATGATCTTGTGCTGTCCAGTGTTTATGACATTGACAAGATCAGATGACCAATTAAATTAGGCTGACTCTGACATATTTATTCGCCCAAATTCTTGTGGCTAACATAAGCACATGTTAAATGTAACTTGTATGAATATTGTTAAAAACAAATTCTTGCTGGTAATTAGAAATTTGAATTTGCTGCGATGATAATTAATTAAAGTTAGACTCATAATTGCGACCGATATTGGTGAAAATTTGGAACTTTCATGATATCGACAAATCGGTGCCTTCACAAATTTGATGGAGTTCGATTCCCAATATTTCAGTAGTCCGGTTAGAATCCTTCCAATACCAGAATAGCCATTTAATGAATAATTGTAACTATGGAGGACTTAAGACAGATGTTGTTGGCAATGGAGGAGAGGATCAATGCTAACTTAGAACAAAAACTTAATGAAAATCAGGCCAGCCTAGAGAAAAACTTAGAGAAAGGACTCTTTGAACTCAATAATAGTCAAATTAACTTAGAGAAAAACTTAGAGAAAGGACTCTCTGAACTCCACAATAGTCAGGTACACTTAGAAAAAGGACTTAGTGATCTCAGTGACGCACAAATAAACCTCGAAAAATCTCTCGGGGAAGCTATTGAAGAAAAGTTGACGGACATTAAAAACCAAACTGAGGAAGGTTTAGGAAAAATATGTTCGGACATTAAACTTTTTAACGGCAAGCTAGCCTCAATGCAGAGCGAGCTCGTAATAGTCAAAAATGATTTCGCTACTATGAAAAGGGAGGTAAACGAAAACATTGCCAAGTCTATGGCGGGCATGTCCAATGAATTCAGTGAACGACTGGCAAACGTTCAGCAGGACATATTAACTGGAATCGACAAATACAAGGGCGAAGTTGAACAATCATTCCTGAATATTGAGGAAAAGATTGACACAAATTCAGAGGACCTTAAGGTTACGAAAACGGCTTGGGCGAAGAAATTCATTGGATTAAACGAGAAACTACAACAAGTCGAAAAGGGCATTCTCGACAAAATCGAGACATCCCAAGTCGATACCTCGGAACGGATGGATTATATCCACGAGTCGCTTGAGGATAGTTGGGGCGAAATAAAAACCATCAAAACCACCCTGATGAATGCCATACATAAGGTCACGACTGAGTCAAAAACTGAAACCGAAGGGATTCGAAAGGAGTACACGGATGGAATTAAGGAGCTTGTACATGAAATGCATCTCCTGAAAATCCAGAACGAAAACACTAGCAAGGTCACCAACTCATTGCTAGAGAAGCAGGCGTTACTGGAGCAACGTGTAACCGGCACGGGTCTGACGTCAACTCCACTTGCAACTGCAGGGACAGGCGCTGCGAATACAATTGACATTTCTTCAGAGCCGACAGTAAATGCGTCTCAAATGAATACAACCGGCCAGACGCAAATAGTAAATATAATTCGTCTTCACGAAGACCAACCCAAGAAATTCAATAACGTTAGAGGAAACGTGACTCCGAAAGGCTTTATTCGGGAACTGCAGGATTACTTTCGCGATGCGAAAATTCCACCAGAAAGGCAGCTAAGAGTCACCGAAAAATTCCTGGAAGACTCAGTTCATACCTGGTTTGTCGCATTTCGATTTTCGTTTGACGATTTCGAAAGTTTCAAGAAAGCATTCCTGGAGAAGTACTGGAATAGCGACGTCCAATACAACCTTAGGACGGAGTTATACGCCAGGAAATATGCATCATCTACGCCCACGAGATATGCGGACTTCCTGTCCAGCCAATTAAGAAAATTAAGGGAACTAGACTCACCGCCATCAGAACCTGAGTTGGTTAAGTTGATCACCCGACAGTTACCACCAGATGTGCAGAGGATCATGATAGCCTCAAATACGCAATCTGCAATTCAGGCTGAGGCGTTATTAAGACAATTAGACATGACGTCCAAGGAACCAGTTCGTCAGGGACGAAACTCGGAACCTCAGATCCATCAGGTAACAACGAATAAGGAGGAAGAATCGAAATCAGTCAACCAAGGGAGAACGTGGAAACGTAACCCTGGAGGGCAAGATTCACCTCGTGATCGATCGCCCGTACGCAGAAATAGACCCATTAGAAACTGGGAATATTCCAGACGTAACGAGAGGAAGCGTCCATACTCAGATTACCGAAGGAGCTGGAACCGAAACCAGGACTTCCGCCACTCAAGAGGAAGGAGAGACTGGAGAGAAGAAGAAAAGGAAAAATATCTAAAGGACCTTCAAAACTCGACGCAGGAAAACGAACGATGGCGAAGAGCAATCCAAACCCAGGATACCAACCCTGATATCGTGGGGGCGGAAAGCCTTCAATACCAAGAGGCCAAGGCTCGGGGAAGCCAACATAACAACTCGAGTCAGGAGCACAGCCAAGGTGCCATTAAGAAAAGACCTCATCTCCAATGAGAAGAGATAGAACGAATCCTGAAGGCAAAATCAGCAAACTTCAAGAAGGAAGTGCGATACAGGTCGACGCATGGACTACCGAACACCTACACCACTAGCTGACACCGTGTCACCATCTGTTAAAAAGGGAAAATAAGTTACTGAAGATGGAAATAAAACTTGAGAAACACCCTGTATGGAGAGACTAGGCTACTGGATGCCAGGAGCGGAACGAAGAACTCCGAGTCTCACACCTATCGCGAGCTCAACTAAGTTATTACCAGGTGATTCAACAACCAATTTTCCGGAACAATAGTAATGGACACTGTTATGTAATAATTTCATCTACAAATGAAATTATATTCCAACCAAGGGAGAGATGTCCCCGTGAAAATTGGCGATCTTATAAATATTTTAACAAGTGGAAAGCAAAAATTTTATTGTCTGCTTGAAGCCGCAACACATCACTTGGGAACTTGTGGCGAGGTGAGAACGAGTTTTTTTTGTCGTTCAGAGGGGTGCGATACGTCATCAGCAAGACTGTGTCAAGGTTATAGCTAACCACGTGACTACCTTCGCACGCGCGACCCAGCCTGTTTCTGGAATAGTCTGCGCAAATTAAAGGTGATCATCAGCCAATTACCGTACTCGCTGAAGAACACGCCTCCCTGGGCTAATTAGATATAAGGCCTTGCTTCGAGTGAATCGCTCTCTTAATGCTTTATGCTCTTCTCTTTACGCTTTTCTTAATGCTTGTTCGCTGCGTGAGACATCACCGGACCACGTGGAAGGAGAAATTTCAAGACAAGTCGACGCCCGTTCTACCAGAATTTAGTCTGATAATTAGTGAATTCTGTGGAATAAAAACGTCTAGGAGCCAAGTTAAGTGTGACAGTGTAGACGAGCTGTTTATATTCTGCGTGTGCTTGTGCAAAATACTTAATTTTGTCATCTCAGTTACAGCTTGTGACCAGCAATCAACGAAGACGTCTTGGAATTGAAGATCTCAAGATGAAGAATTCCGCAACTACCAACATCATTTCATCGAGGGACATCCATCGCAGAGCCTCCATGGAGCTGTAAAAATGTAAGGCGTCTCTGGTAATGGGAAGAAGACTGGCCGGAGTATGCTGAAATAACTGACTGTCGACGGGAATCGAACTCTACAAAAACTTGAGTACCTTTTTAATTTAATTTATCTGTCCTATCTTTTGTACAACTAGAGATCTTTCTTCTTAAGTCGTAGATCTATCAGTTTGCTGTAGTTAGAAATATTTCATTTTCCTACTTTTTAAGGTGTCATGGTAGACTAGGTACGTGTGAATGAAATTTTGGAATCTATTAGAGTAGACATGTAGGTTGTCTTTGACTGACTTCCCATGCTTAAGGAGCTTAAGTTTAATAATCACTGACCACACGATAAATCTACTTTCTTTGTAATATTGAAAGTTACCGGACGGAAAATTTGCGTGTACATGTTGAGCGAATAGGGTCGAACCTAGTCTCTTTTAAAATCACTTGTTGTTTTTATGATGAAGTCATCTAATTTTACGACATTCCAGGAGAATCAGTAGATGTAATAATCACTTAAATAATAATAATATTGATTAAAGATCGGGTAAAACAGAAGTAAACGCTCGTGAGCCATAAAACTACTGTAGAATTCCTAAATGTGAGATAGAATGTGCTCTGTTCATGAAGGGTCTGGAATATGGCCTATCCTGAGGGATATTTGTTGCATAATTGAGTAAATGATGAATTAGTGGTGATATTGATTTATACTTGTGTATTTGGAGCGCAAGATAGATTATAATTAGTGGAGCACGTGTTTGTGAGTGTATTTCACAGGTAGGAAGTAAAAATAATGCGAGTAAGGCTCACGCTTGCAGTAAATTCAACCTGTAGCCCACATGATGGTAGTGCTTATGGATTTTACTAGAATCTTCCATTATAATCTCATGAATTAGATGAACTTGCGCTGATATGTGAAATGTATTTCTACCAAGTGATACCCATGACTTCGATCACTAGCCACCATTAATGTAAGAGAATTTCTGTGCACGAATTATTTCTGCGAGACATTACGCGTCCCGACCATCGATAAAAATCATAACTAAAATTGCCAAGTCAGGATTCGTTGTAAATAGTGTACATAAAACGTGTTTCCCTAGTGTGAATGTGTGTGTAAATGTGTATATTTCTCTTGTGCCATGTTTATTTCATTTAATTCTGATCTGGTCGCGCACTCGCCGTGACGCGGATCACATTCATCGTTGTGTGTTGCCTTAAGAAATAATTTCATGCCCTTAAGGGAAAGTTTAATTAAATTAAGTCAAGGAAGACTAGGAAGGAATTTAATTTTTTTTTTGCGAGATTTAAAAGGAAAGATCATCTCGTTACTTTGTAAAGGCACTCGATTTGTAACAAAATTTATTTAACTAGCTCACACGTTGGTAATGTAAATTTCTAAAATCTGAAATACTTTAAGATTAATTTGAATAGAGATGAAATGCAAAGATTAAAGGTAGAAATTTTGTCAGCCGCATGATTGCTTTGAAACATTGTAAAAATAAGTCATTAATAACTAATCAAAAATCATTACTCTGAAATACTAATGATGAACATTAGATAAATGATGCGGTGGAGAATTAGTAAGAACACGATCGTGTTACAATGAAACAGGTTAATTGAAAAATAATAATAATAATCGAGATAATAATTAATTAATTTTGAGAATTTTGGAAACAGTTTTTCTTTGCTACTGAAGTTCATGTTAGTGTCATTAACCATTATTAAATATTGTAAATGACTAATTCAGTTGTGTACATCGTAAATACCACGTGTTGAGGCAACTTTAAATTGGTGAAACTTTGAACACATGTTTATTTAGTTCTTTCAGTTAAATGTTTGGTTTAAAAAGGCAGATGGCCTAATTACTTCTTTGGTTTCATTTACAGCACAGTAGAGCTGGAGATATGAACACAAGTCACTCTAAATCGAGGAAGAAATCCGATATTATGAAAGCTCTGTTATGTAAAAAGGAAATATTAGCAAGAATATTTTGTTGTTTAATTGCTTATGTGAATAAATGTCAGAGTGTTGTTTTAATATTTCTTTTTATCCTGCTTGGTCATCAATCCTTACAACCCTTAAATGCCTCTAGAAAGTGATAGCCAACGATCGAACGGTCCACCTTGGGACTCATCGCTCGATGGCTGGGCTTAGCTCGGGAAAAATGGGGGCAGTATATTGATTATGTAGGACCCTTCCCCCAGTCGAAGGGAAATGCCAACAAGTTCATCCTTGTATGTGTAGATGGTTTTACAAGATATTCCTGGTTATTTCCGACTAAGCTGGCTACCGCTCAGTCCACCATTACTTGTCTAAATTCTATCTTTGCTTCTTTTGGTCCGTGTCAATATATTGTGTCTGATAATGCTAAGGCTTTCGCATCTAATTTATTTCGTAAATTCTGCTTTGACCTGTCCATCTCTCATGTGACCACTTCTGCTTATTACCCTCAACCATCTCTGGCTGAACGGGTTAATCGTAACCTCAGGTCCGCGCTTATTGCCTATCATCATGAAGATCACTCTAGGTGGGACACGTCCCTGCATTGGTTAGCTTTTGCTTTGAATTCGGCGGTTCATGAATCTCATAAGTTTACTCCAGCTTCTTTGATGTTCAAGTTTGTTCCCAACACGCCGCTTTCTAACCTCTGGTCTCTGAGTGACATTCTACCTGAGACAATAAACCCAGATAACATTAAAGATCTTTGGAAGAAGGCTAAAGCCAACCTTAAGGTGTCTCATGAAGAGGTTAGGGAAAGATATGATCGTGGACGGAGACCCACCCATTTGAAGGTAGGTGACCAGGTGATGGTCAAGAATTTTGTTCCCGCGGGCAAGCTTGCCCCCAGATTTCATGGGCCGTGTACTATTCTAGATTTCCTTACTCCCGTTACCTTATTGTTAAGCAATCCAGCCACCGAGAGGATATTTAGGGTTCACCTGTCACAGGTGAAACCGGTGTAATTTCTATGTTAACTTGCATCATATAATTTTGAAAGAAATAGGTAGGTTATATTTTTGGGGGGGGGTTTCACCTTTAAGGCCTTCTGCTCTTGGAATCTGTTTCCTTTGTGTGTAATTATTTATTGTAAACTTTCCCCGCACAGTTAAACTGCCATCCTGTCCTTGCCACGGCCATTACCACGCTCCCGTCTCCTGCTCCACAACACACAGTGGCTTATAAATGCCATGAATATCTGCACGCCGCTGGCCCCTCAACCTCTCCACAAAGCCTGTGCCCTCAAAAATGATGATGGTCCAACAAAATTCTGCCGCCGAGCTTTAATGTTCCAGTGCCCCCGCAGCAGCGCGGCGCCGTACCGCTCCTGAGGCAGCGTACGGGCCCGCCCTTCCCCAGCGAGGCCAACCTGTGTACGGCGAGCCGGAGTCCTCCTCCCGGCCAAGGCTGATGTGCGGCGCACAACCTGTAACTGGCCCGCGACCTGCATGTTCGCCGCGGGCGCGGCGTGCTTCAACTCCTCTACTCCTCTCATAGTGCGGGCGGGCGGTATCTCAGGGTACTTGAGGGGTCCGAGCGGCCTCCTCTGAACTCAAGCAGCGGCGGCTGGTCTGGCCGTCAATCTTATCAACGTTTAAAGTACATATCCAGCTATATGGACATTCCAGTTCAACAGTACTACCTTTGTTTTGGATTTTACTGCAATATCGGGTGGACTTAGAAAATTTTTCCTCAACTTTAAAAACTAAAAGTGTCCTTCTAAATTCAACTTCTACAAACATAAAGACATTACTTCGAAAGTTACTACAAGAATTTTGAAACTGGATCCAATCATTTTAAGGAACTTTTTTGGTAAATACTTCTGCAATTAACTTCCATATCAACATCATAGCTTGGACCTTATGTTGAAATAAAAGTTTATGTTCTTCTGGGGTGGGAGGTCTGTACCGGGCGGTACACCTCCACGTCGCTAATTCAAACTTTGCGCCAGTTGAAACTCCCCTACTGGAGGAAGTCTGAACTTTATCTAATGTGTTAATTTTCAAGTTTCTCAGAAGATGTCACTACTTGGAAATTTTGAAGTTTCTGAACTGGGTCGTTTTCGATGTATTTTTGTTTTACCTGTAGTAAGAAGTGTGAACTTTCTCTTCTAGAGGACACTACTGAAGAACTACAATGGTGCACCCTAGTGCGAAGTGAAAGAACTGTTTTTTTGGAGAAATTTTTATTTCAAAAGTTTGTTCCTTGTTAAATTTCTTTCTGTTATTGTTTAAGTTGGCTGTATAACCCTTTCTTTCCCCTGGTTTTGAATTTAGCCAATCCCGAATTTCTTTAATTAATTTATGACCAATCAGGGGTATCTTCTCCAACTTGAATATCTTGCTAACCCTAGCCAATAAAGTTTTTGTGGGCGGGTGTTCTCATTCCTGAAACGCCTCGAACTTTCCGCGAGAGTATATAAACTGCTGATTTTCGGGTCTCCGGACCACTTCAGTAACATCTTTCTGTGTGTAAAGTACGTAGCAGGGGACGGGAAGCGCCTCTTTCTTCGGGCAGCAGTTCATCCATAAGGTAATGGCCGTTTAATAACTTCTTTTCTTGCTAGCTCAGCAGTTTAACTCTCGGGGCGGGTCCGAAGCTTTTCCACCATGTAACTTTTCCCTAAAATGTAAAGACTCTTAGTATCTATTCTCTTTTAAGCTACATATTGGGATAGAGAGTGCTTAACCCTCTCGAGCTCCCACTCATATTGTTTTGAGGTGAACTTATTTTTCACAACCTATTCTTCCTTAGCGTAATGTAAATTGTTTCTTTCTAAAGTCACCTCTTTAGTATGGGATTAGCCCTTGCATTAGCGGCCTAGAGCCAGATTAGGTTTTAAACAAAATGTATAGGAGTGTAGATCGCCTCCTCTCAAATTGGTATTTTAGAGGCCATGTAATTAACCTTTTCTCACTTAATAGGCCTCAGTAGGTTGGGTATTTTACCCCTGTGTTTATGTCCTTAGAGGACAGCTTGAAGGTGGAATTTGGTGTGGCCTTTGACAGGCTTAAATTTTGAGAGCGAGTTGCTCTTTCTTGAAAATTTTGTTTTCTGCGCGCCTCAAGGAGGCTTTACTGTGTAATTTGGAGCAAGTGCTCCTGGGCATGAATGGGGTTTTCTGCCCCTCTGTTGAAACTTGTTTTGGGGTAAAGCTGGGCTAATTGCTCAAGAATTGTGAGTTCGGGGCTCGAAGCCCAAATCCTGTAAATACTGTAATTGTACTTTTGTTGCCTTGCTACTCTGTACCTGCCATGCTTGTTATTTCTTGATTTTGAAAAGAAAATATAACCTTGTTAAATTTTATCTTAACTTTAATTTCGTATTTGGAGGCCCGTTCACCCCCGCACCTTCTTTCACCTCTGCTGTTCCACAGATACCTCGGAACAATAATAATAATAATAATAATAATAATAATAATAATAATAATAATAATAATAATAATAATAATGTGTGCAACAGATAGTTAATAGTTTAATTTATTTTAAGTATTAATATGTTAATAATAATACTACTATTTCTGTAATATATGTGGTTTAGTTACAAGATTAATTTTTCTCAAGTAACAATGTTATTAGAAGATTTATGTGTATAAGAAACAGAGTTCTGTAAATATGTAAACAACATAATGAGTGAATAAATACTACTACACCACCGTTCTGTCGCCGAGATCTTACTGTTTCAGTGCCCCCTCAGCCGTTCGCCGCCGTACTGCAACTGAAGTGGGGTACGGGCCCTCTCCACTCCCGTGAAGGCTCCTTATGAACGGCGTGCCAGAGTCCATCTCCCGGCAAAGGCTGAAGTGCGGTGACCCTACCGCCAACTCATCTGGGGACTGCAAGTATACTTCTAATCTGCGGCGAACATCACCACGACTACCCCTCTCATTGTAGCGGGAGAGGTGTATCTGAGGGTACTTGAGGGGTCCGGGCGACCTCAACTGGGTATCGGCAGCGGCGGAAGGTCTAGCCTCAAAACTGTCAACATGTTGTTAATATTCTACAACAACAAGGACACTCTAAAACTGAAGTTAAACAAGTTTCCAACTATCTACTTCAAAAACAAAAACACTTAGAAATGTTCTTCAACTGGAAATAAATTTTTCAAAATTCCTCTGGGTCACCCCAAGGAAGGACACTTGGGGGGGGAGGAGGTCTGTACCGGTAGGTACACCTCAACGGCGCGTATTCAAAACTAGCGCCTAAATGAACTCCTCTATTGGAAAACAGTGAAACTGAAACTACACCAACTTAGAACTTTACTCAGAAGATGTCAGCACTAAAATATGATGTAATTTTGTTATTGTTCAGTATCCTAACCTGTGTGAATTTCTACTTGTTTTGTTTACCATTCATCAAGAAGTTTGGACATTCTCCCATAGAGGACACTACCCAAAAACTATGATCATGCACCCTGGTGCGAAGTGAAAGAACTTTTGATTGAAAGAAGTTTTGTATTCATAAGTATTTTTAATGATTGATGTTCATTTAGTTTTGGGTTGGCAATATTTACCCTTTCTTTCCGCCAGTTTTTAGTCCTACCAATCCATAATTTCTGTAATTAATTTTCTACCAATCACAGTCTTCTTCTTCTTCTGCTTCGATTTTGAGTGTAACTTTTAAATTGACCAATAAATTGAGAGGGTGTGGCAGGGTTCATTCCTGAAAGATCTCGAACCTTCCCTGAGGGTTTATAAACTGCAGCTTTGCACGTCTCTTGGCCAATTGATTGTCATCTTACTAAGAGTGTGTGTCAAAGCAGGAGGCGGGAGGCCTCTTTCATCAGGCAGCAGTACATCTACTAGGTAATGGCCACATAACATCTTTCTTTCTTGCTAGCTCCGCAGTTTAACCTGAGGGAAAGGTACGAATCATTAACTATGTAATCTTCTTTTCTGAAATGTAACTTTCTACCGGGTAATGTAAAAACATAATAAAATCTTCGACTGTAAATCGGGGATAGAGAGTGATGTACCCTCTCGATCTCCCCTTCATCTTGGTTTGAGGTGACTACGTTTTGTAACTGTTTTTCTTCCTTTACGTAAGACATTAATTTATCCTTATACGAGACACCTCAGTAGTTTGGGAGTAGCCCCTGTTTCATCGGCCTAGTGCCCTTTAGGTTTTAAGAGTTCATATCTAGGAGTGCAAGCACACGCCTCCATTCAATTTGTTTTTCAGGCCATTTGCTTAACCTGTTCTTTTCCGCAAAGGCCCAATAGGTTGGGTACAATATAACCCTGTTTCAAATTTGTAAGTTGTACCTTGATGGCGAGTGATTGTAATTTTCGGATATTGCCTTGAATAGGCTAGAAGAAACCGAGAGCCTGTTAGCTCTTGTTCAATTTTGTGATTGTAACGAGTGCCTCTGGGAGGCTAGACATTGTATTTTGGGAGCAATTTCTCCATGAATTTGGGGGATTTCTGCCCTTGAGTAAATTTGTGCTCTTTGTAAATTTGAGCACAGGAAATGTAAAGCTAGGGGCTTAAAGCCCAAGGTGTCAAGGTTCTGAATCTTGGATTTTTTCACAATATTCTTTTATGTTTGCTACTTGTACGTGTAAAATTTCTTAAATTTTGAGTTGTGAAAATATAACCTTCAGTTTAAGTTCTAAATTCAATTCTTGACATTGTAGTTAGACCCATTCATCCCAGCACATTCCTTAACCTCTTTCTGCTCCAAGGGCATCCCCGTATCCATAATAATAATAATAATAATAATAATAATAATAATAATAATAATAATAATAATAATAATAATAATAATAATAAACAGAACCCTCCTCTGTTGCTGTGGTTGTTGTCATTTAAACGTGGCAGTCGTACCTCAAAAACCTCGCCGAGAATCTTGGAAATGACATCGTCGGGCACATGGGTGAATTTTTATGTGAACAAAATTAATTTAAACCGCAACACGTATACAACGATCTGACTGAAATATATGAAAATGCTGTCAAGATTTACACACGTACAGAAAGCTTAAGAAAGTATTCACATCTGTCGGAGCAACTGATATCATGATTACAACCGTAGGCCTTCCCGTTTTATGCGACTGACCATTGTAATCACATGCCCTTCCGTTTTACGTGTAATATTCGCTACTAAATTCCGCTTGTACCTCTTCCAGTGAATGTTCCCTAAACAGGAAATCAAGTCTCCAACTTCTCGTGGAACATCGAAGACCTTGGCACTTGGTCGCTCTCGTACCTGAAACTTATTTCACAGACAAAGACCCTGTTGGTTTAGGGTACAAATATTGTTTTGAGCCGCACTCTAAAATCATTAACAAGGCCACAAAACTGTAAATTTGGGAAAGAATGTCGGCATTGAATAATTTTCTATCTCCTCTTCAGCTCACTGGAGGCCCGGACAGTTTTCGAACCAAACATAAATTTAAATTAATTGTTACCTTATTATTGAATAAATGTAACATTTTTGGTCACAAAATACAAGAGATTTGTTAAAATCTGGTCTTTATTCATAGTTTTATCTTACAGGCTCGCACAGATAGTATTTTTGCGTGGTAAATCTCCTATCGCTTATCGAAATATGACGTCGAAGGTTCTGAGAGGTCACTAAGTCGGCCAGCGAACTGGCAGCTTTCAGCATGCGGGACTTTCTTAACACTCAAGTCAATGAAATAAATAGCAAGCCGGAGCGAATGATATCACTGTCAGAACTCGTAAGGATGTCGCTTCTCTTGGTGAGTGTTTGTTTATTTCTCTGTAGCTGATAACAAGGGGTCAAGGGAGAGTTGATGTCAGGCTTGGAGTGGAAATTTAATAATGATAATAATAATAATAATAATAATAATAATAATAATAATAATAATAATAATAATAATAATAATAGAAGGCCTCGTGGCCATGATCGTTAAGGAGTTGAAGTCAAATCGCCCTGACAAGGTGGTTACCCGGTTCGAGTCCTCTTGTTGAAGAAACGTTCATTATCAGAATGTTGGCCGGCAGGGTAGGGGAATTACTGGTATCCTATCTTTATCACTAGATAAGCCTTGATTAAATTCTAAACGTCTCCGCAGTGCTCATACGGAGTGAGGGCATACGACGCTGTTGCCGGTGATTCGACCGTCCAATGGAGACGTTAAGCCATGAGCAGCCTCCTTGCTGCTATTTTACAGGAGTAGGCGTAGGCAATGTGCCGGCACTGGGTCTCACCCTCTCATCTCTTACTATAATATTTCATCTCTTTAACTTTTCTGATAAAGAAGGGCATTCGGTCATAAAAACCGCCGCGACAGATTCATCTCACCTCATACACGACCCCGTAGAGAAAACGGTACAAGGGTTGGACAAATAATAATAATAATAATAATAATAATAATAATAATAATAATAATAATAATAATAATAATGGCGAATATCCTCCGAGCAGATCTGGTGCAGGTCTTATAGGTGACTTGCATGTATCTGGGGATGCGGCTCCTACTCAAGAGGACATCACAAACACACAGCCCCCAATTAACCAATGAAGGTTAAAATCCCGACACGGCAGCTAATCGAACCCGGTACCTACTGTAACAAAACATTTCGCCATGGAGCTGGGCAAAATAAGGATGAAATATCTCTATAGAGTAGTGGAATTTTCACAGAATTTGAGTGGAATATTTGTGATTGATGAATGTTCAAACAAGGGAACGTGATGTAACACAAGGGTGTGCTGTCAGTGGTGGATACAAGTCGAAGGAGAGCATGAGCTCATTTACAGCAGGCACTACGCTATACAGTTAAGTGCGGTCTCTCCACACGAGCTATAGAGGAGAGCCAAGAGAGGCTTACATGAGCTCATTTATAGCAGGCACCACGCTATACAGTTAAGTGTGGTCTCTCCACACGAGCTATAGAGAGGCTTTCAGGAGCTCATTTGCAGCAGGCACTAAGCTATACAGTTAAGTGCGGTCTCTCCACACGAGCAATAGAGAAGAGCAAGGAGTGGCTTTCAGGAGCTCATTTTCAGCAGGCACCAAGCTATACAGTTAAGTGCGGTCTCTCCACACGAGCAATAGAGGAGAGCATAGAGAGGCTTTCAGGAGCTCATTTGCAGCAGGCACCAAACTATAGACTTAAGTGCGGTCTCACCACACGAGCAATAGTGGAGAGCAAAGAGTGGCTTTCAGGAGCTCATTTGCAGCAGGCACCAAGCTATACAGTGAAGTGCGGTCTCTCCACACGAGCAATATAGGAGAGCAAAGAGAGGCTTTCAGGAGCTCATTTGTAGCAGGCACCAAGCTATACAGTTAAGTGCGGTCTCTCCACACGAGCAATAGTGGAGATCATAGAGAGGCTTTCAGGAGCTCATTTGTAGCAGGCACCAAGCTATACAGTTAAGTGCGGTCTCTCCACACGAGCAATAGAGGAGAGCCAAGAGTGGCTTTCAGGAGCTGACTTGCATCAGGCACCAAGCTATACAGTTAAGTGCGGTCTCTCCACACGAGCAATAGAGGAGAGCAAAGAGAGGCTTTCAGCAGCCCATTTGTAGCAGACACAAAGCTATACGGTTAAGTGCGGTCTCTCCACACGAGCAATAGAGGAGAGCAAAGAGAGGCTTTCAGCAGCCCATTTGTAGCAGACACAAAGCTATACAGTTAAGTGCGGTCTCTCCACACGAGCAATAGAGGAGAGCATAGAGAGGCTTTCAGGAGCTCATTTGCTGCAGGCACCAAGCTATACAGTTATGTGCGGTCTCTCCACACGAGCAATAGTGGAGAGCAAAGAGAGGCTCTCAGGAGCTCATTTGCAGCAGGCACCAAGCTGTACAGTTAATTGCGGTCTCTCCACACGAGCTATAGAGGGACAATACTTGATTAATAATACATTATTCTATGCATGTAATAATGATCAGTTGCACGTTTATCCTCCCGTCTCTTTGGACGCTCTGTCTGCCGGAATAATTAGCATCACACTGGATAGAGTGCTAGTGCCGTATCCGTCATTGGACTTTGGATCTTAGTTTTGCTCTTGGCTGAACTACAGTCGAAGGTTCCCCTTAGCCAACACATGCGGGGTCTCCCAGGACCCCTCACGTCTCGATCTTCCCTTGTATAAATGTTTAGAGGAGGGCGCCTACTGATATGACCGGAGTAGGTGAGCTGCACATTTCTATTCATCCTGGTCAATAGAGTAGACCCGCATTTCAAATGCTCCTAATCTTCTGACGATGGCTTTCCTCACACCACTCTCGACAAGATCTGCTGCATGTCGTCAGTCTATTTCTACAGCATTCCTTCCTCAAAGAATATGCGTGTAAAGTGTGCTAAGAGGTCACAGAACCAGGACTGTGATGGCGCTTAGGTCATGCAGGCATAAAACTTGAAAGTCTACCCCTGACAATGTATATGTATAGAGTTATGTGTGTGTAATATGAGCGTCCGTGAGGTGACGTATTACAGCTCAGCTGTTCGTCTCCTTACTCCCAAGTCTTCCCAGTCCGAAGTTTCCAATATTTTCACTACACTATCCCTTGTGAGAAGCCACCCACAGGAAATCGCGCTGCTCTCCTGTGGATCTTTTCATGTTGTTCTTGAGTCCAGTAATCCTGGTAAGTCTCTCACACGCTGAACGGGTCGTACCAATAACTTATACGCCTCTGGTTTACATCCTTACTGCGACCCCTAAATACACCCATAACCATATGAAGAGATCTGTAAAGCTCACCTAGGTACTTGCAGTGAACCACATGTACTAGTTTCACAGCATCGACACAGTAATTACTATACAAGAAAACACCGGCGTCCAGTAAAATTGCCTTGCAGGATTCGCTCTTAATCATAATATGACCAGACAATGCTCCACCTGCTTCAATGTAGTGGTTTCGTTTCTTGAAATGTAAGCACCTATTCTAATCCAATAGCCCTCTCTTACTTGTACCGCCCTGTTAATACGCCTTGTATAGGTCAATAAGATGCAGTCCATTTGGTCTCGTGAATATAAAATATCTGATACATCTTGCTTGAGCCCGGCTAGTTGATCCTCACGGAAAGGAATTTTCCTGAAAACAAATTTTCTTCTCTCGGAAGAGTTTGAAATTTTGAAGATGTGTCCAATATAACCATAAAGAATAATTTCTTCAGCGTCCGTGCACCACATGTCAAGCTGGGGATACTATAGAGGCTCTGAATTAATTTGGTATAGCCACTTCATGTAAACAGCCAAGTAACTGGGGAAGTGCGCCGAGATAAATTATCAACCTGAAAGGAAATTGGTATTTGGAACTTGGATAAGCTATCGCCAGTCAGTTTTTCTTTCAATCATACAGAAGTTATCAAATCTGTCAACAATTTAATCAGCCTATCAAGATATGATATCAAGTAGATTATCCAATCGAAGTGTATAAAATAAATCCTTTCAGAATCAGCGGCTTTCACTCTATTTAAAAAGCGAATTCTTCTGCTAAGGTTTCTTGTACTGACTGGCTTGTGTGTGTATCATTTGATGGCGGTTTAAGGGAGAGGAGGCGAGGCAGCAGCCTGAACATGAGCTAATTAACAAGGTATGGCAGAACGTTAACTATGTGAATCTCGCGAAGTTTTCGATGTTTATAGTAAGCATGCGACTGTTAGGGTGTCCGCATTTCTATAAAATTTCTGTAGGGCTTATTCTCTGGTATTTGGTTTCCTGAATATAGAGAGGGTAACCAGGTAATACTAGCCCCGTGGGTATTATACGCCTTCTGCGTTAAGGGCCTTTGATGTCAGACAATTGCGAATAATGTAGTATACTGCCCCGGAAACGGGCGTATTGTAAAATCATTGTGAACTAGAATCGAGGGTTCGAGCCCAGTCTAATGTAAAACTAGAAACTACGGCTTCTTTCGATTCTGTGATGTTTTGCAAAACCATTTATGAACTGGATACCAGCGTTCGAGCCCCGACTTATGTAATGTGCTCTGGAAGGTACGACTTCTTTACGTGCAGTGTTGCCAACTTAGCGGTTTTTCCGCTAAATTTGGCGAGATTAGAAGACCGTCGGCGGAGAAATATATCATTTAGCGGACAGCGGAATTTTTTTGGCAGAATTCTAGGATTATTATACTTGAATTTAGTGTTCTACCCTTTTTATGTTTTTTTTTTAATTTGCACTCCAGTCTGTCTCCGAGTTATTTTGTATTTCTTGTCAGGAGTTAGCAGTCACATGAGGAAAACATGTTATTTGGATTCGATGTTATGAGACCATGTTATCATAAGTTTGTAATGCGTAGGGAATGGGTTCTTTTCTCTTAGTTAGCGAATGACGACAGATTATGAAACTGTGAGAGAGTAGCATTTATATTTATGCTATGAAGGAAGACCGTTTAGTGAACTGGCCTGTTCCGATGTGGCCCTTGAGGTAGGGGATTCACGTACTAGTTTTAGCTCTCCGGGTCCCTGGCAGGGGGTTTTTCCAGTGAAACTCGCAGATCAGGTGAGTGCAGACATTTATCTTATTATTATTGCTCATTGTACTCTTCATTATTTGAGATCGGATTTCTTGGCGGAGTTTTACCGTTTTTTGGTAGTATTTAGCGGATCTTGAAAATATAAGTTGGCAACAATGTTTACGTGAAGTATGAGTTTTCCATTTGTTAAGATTAACCTAATAATATCCCGAGACCCACGGGTCATCAGACTGTGACAGACGTGAGTTCTCTCCCACAGATATGTTGTAAAGTACCAGAGCTTTGGGAGCTCCTCATTCTACATTTTTCGAGCGTTGAAATTCCATTTGTTGGTTCGCGTTCAAAGACTTAGAAAGGAAATAAAATGCAATTCCGAATATACTGTATTGGCAAATATTATCTGTGCACCTCACGCTCTCTGCCCCGTGCAAGTAACTGCAATCAGAGTTCAGTGAGAAATTACCACAGGACGAGTTCCCCGCACAATTGTTACTTGGACTAGATGGGGCTGTAGTCTTGCTCCGTTATAGAAAATATAGGCCACGACAGGGAGGAAATGTAGCAAAGGACGTGAAATGGTCAGATAATTTAATATATACCTAGAACAAAGTTCATGAACCTCTCATGATGATAATTAACAAATAGTTACGAATAAGTTCATTAACCTTGTCAGAATACATAAAACTGCACAGGGAAACAGACGATTACTTTACACAGGTAAATATTGCTCGCTATTTTGTTAACTGACCATCAAAGTTTTCAAACTGGTCTGAAGATCTAAGGTTTGTTTGACAGAGGATGGATAGTTGAAACTGAAATCAGTGTTCTGCATTGACGTACCAAATTTTCGGTCACTACCTCGTTTTGAATGTCACTTCAGTCATAGTTATATGTTGAACTCTGTACCTGTTCCAGATCCTCTTGCCCCTGATGCTAACAGTTCCACAGGCGAGTGGAGATCACTGTGCATCGTCTGTGGGCTCTAAGTTGGACGTGTCTGTGCATGGCCGCAAGAACGCCAGTGGACATTGGATGATAACGGTACCGTATATTCTCAATTGCAGAGTTGTGCTTCTGTGTTGGATGGATAATATTTTATGTTATAAATACACGTTTCTTAGTGCTTTGTATTCAAAATGTTTGCATGCGCCCTTCGAATTTAACCCAACTTTCAAACCACAGTAATACAGTTTGTGGAATTAATCTAATAGGTACTTGATATGATATTGCATGAAACCACTGCTGTCGTGATATACAGGCCGTTCTGTAGCTCCGATGACGTCACGCAAACAGGTGAACTGTTACCTCCGTCTAACCCGTGCAATGCAAGGACATAATATGTCTGTACTTTTTAATTATGAAAAATTCACAAATGTTGAATTAATGTAACAGGCGAGATTATAACCAACTGCAATTGCATCACAACTCGTAAGTCAGGTCTATGTAATTTTATCTAAGTAGGTTTCAAGTGTGATTTACGCGGTCGAAGTTTGAGAGTTTTACTCTTCAGTGTACCTAACAAATAATTATTATGCATTTATACAAATATGGAGAAAATAAAAGTACAATGATTATAATAACAACAACAATAATAATAATAGTAATACAAATAGGGCGAGACGAGTTATAAAACAATGGGTGCTGCGTCAGCATTATCACAAGAGGTCATTGGCCCCTAGCAAGGTCATTGGCCCCATGACGTCACGGCCACGTGCTATTGCTTACAAACAAGACCACGTGCTCGTGAGAGCTTTCAACTTGATGGCTGTCAGCTTAACGGGTTCTAACCTCACTTTCTGAGAACGTGGGCGCGGCTAACCTCACTGCTCCCCTCTTGACAGTCCTAACCTTACTTTGTGGCCACGTGGGTGCGGAATTTGAATAAGTCCGCGTGGCTACCCTCACAGCCATCATCATGACAGGCTCTAACCTGACATTTTGACCACGTGGGCGCGGAATTTTGAAAAAAGAGAACGAACCCTAAACCCACTGCTATCATATTGACGGTTCTTAGACATGTGCTTTTTTGTCAAGTATGAGGCGCGAAATTTTGAATACGTTTCCGACTCTATTTTGACGAGACCTATCCTCACAGCGCATAGTTTAAATCCAGATGCCCTTCCCGGCAAACGAAATCCTAATGTTGTTATTAATACAAATTAAGAGCTATCTAATAATGATCCCCGGTCCAGTTTGGAATGAATAACGGATGAGAGGATTAGATTACATGATAACAATACATTAGTGACACTTTTCACCCCGTTTTTGCTATAGGTTATTGTTATAATATCAGTCTGGTATAGAGTTGTCCTCTACACATCCTGAAAACATGTGACGCATAAGTTCTACAATTATTTACGCACGTTATTTGTTATATAAAAAGAGGAGAAAGTGGTGGATGAATAAGGACAGGTCGGATAAGGAGAAATGTAAAAAAAGTCTGGAAAATATATTTTTCAGAATTTTACATCGTTATTATAGAAATTAAAAATAGAATTTTAAAATGAATGAAGATGTAATATATTTTTAAGATAATTTTCGCCCTTTTGCACATAATTATTATATTTACAAGAATGAAAGATTCATGAATATTATATACATAAAAATATCAAGGCATAACAAACAGCTATACGTTTTCGTACCCCCATGGTACACTCGTAAGAGAATCACTATTCCACTGACATTTATCTTCAAATGGAATTAATGAACATTTGTTCTGTTCAATAGTAAAAACATGATGGCTGTGTGATGGTATTCTCATCTGTCTACAGAAAACTGCATTTTTAGATGCTAGTACCTTACGATAGTGTTGATATTGTAAATGGCTACCTGGGATTGAACGTACACCTTTTGCTTTTGTTAGAGATTGAGAATTTTCTGTCTCAAATGCATAGATTTGTGGTGCTAAACCAATAAACTCAGTCATAATATTCATACCACATTCACCTTTCATAAGACCAAAAATAAAAATGAAACAATATCAAAATTTCATCTATTAAATAAAATAGATAAATGAGGATGAATGTGTCAGTAGGCAGAAATTTGGTAACGAGGGCTAGGCAATGGCCACCAGGACATGGCAAACAGGTACATATTTAATAGAGGGGAAGGATTACAAGGTAATTCCCTCATGGTCGGGGCAGAAGTCCTTCATATTACAATATTAAGTTACCTAATAAATTTTAAAATTCTAAACAGTGATGAAAGAAAACTAACCTTCTCTTATTGCCAAGATTTAGTGGCCGGTGTGGAATTTATACTGGTTGCACTTGAGAAAGGTCAACCTTAAATATCCTCTCAGTTGCTGGGTTGCTGACCAATAAAGTGACAGGGGTTAGGAAGTCTAAAATAATACATGGCCAGTGAAATCTGGGGGCAAGCTTGCCCGCAACTACAATTTTTTTACCATAACCTGATCTCCGACTTTTAAATTGGTGGGCCTCCCTCCAGGATCTTACCTTTCCCTAACCTTTTCATGAGAAGCTTTAAGGTTACTTTTAGCCTTTTTTCGTAGATCTCTAATAATATCTGGATCTATTGTCCCTGGCAATATTTCCTTTAGTGACCAAAGATTAGAGAGAGGCGTGTTGAGAGAGGCAGGGGTAAAATGAAACGACGTAGTGCCGAGAGTGTCCGAGGACATGATCGCTCTGTCAGGTGCAGGGCTTTTGATGTGACACCCGTAGGCGACCTGCGCGTCGAGATGAGGATGAAATGATGATGAAGACGACACATTAACCCAGCCCCTGTGCCAGAGAAATTAACCAATTATGGATAAAATTCCCGACCCTGCCGGGAATCGAAGCCTGGTTCCCTGTGACCAAAGGCTAGCACGCTAACCATTTAGTCATGGAGCGGGACGAGGCAGGGGTGAACTTGTGTGACTCATGAACAGCTGAATTTAAAGCAAAAGGTAACCAATGCAACGAAGTATTCCGCCTGGAATTATCTTCGTGATGAAATGGCGTATGGCGTTCAGTGCCGGGAGTGTCCGAGGACATCTTCGTGATGAAAAGCAATCAATGCCGATCGAAGATTACGATTAACCCGCACAGCTAGAGATGGTAAGCAGAAGTTGTTACATGTGAAATAGACAGGTCAAAACAGACTTTTCGGAATAGATTGGATGTGAAAGCCTAAGCATTATCGGAACCTACATATTGACAAGGACCAAAAGAAGCAAAGATAGTATTAAGACACGAAATAGAAGACTGAGCGGTGGCCAGCTTATTCGGAAACAACCATGAAAATCCTGTGAAGCCATCTACACACACCAGAAAGAATTTATTTCCGTTCCCCTTGGAGTATTGGAGCAGTGGGTTTTCCAAACACTTGGCGTCAGCACATTTTCTGCTGCGTCAGCACCCGAGATCATTCATCCTAGCCAAACGTCAATGACCCCATGACGTTATGACCACGTGAACGTGACGTTACGACCACGTACTCTTGTTTGTAAGCAAAGCCGTGCTCTTGTTTGTAAACAAAGCCATGTGCTTTTTTGACAGCTGTCAAGCTGACGGCTGCCATCTTTAAACAAGTACGCTTCGCTAACCTCAGTGCTGTCACCTTTACGGCACTAAACCTCATAGCTACCACCTTAGGAACGTGGTGGCGGGCAATGTGAAATTCCACGTGCTCTTTTGTCAGCTGTCAGCGGCCATCTTTAAACAAGAGAGCATAGCTAATACCTTAGGCACGTAGTGGCGGGCAACTTGACATTCAGCGGCTTTATTGACAGTTGCCATCTTTAAACAAGAGAGCATCTTGACTAAATCCTCATGGGTGCTACCTTAGTCACGTGAGTGCGCGAAATTTGAAATTCCACGTGCTTTTGTTTGCTATCTTAGGCACGTGGGTGCGTGAAATTTGAAATTTTACGTGCTCTTGTTTGTAAACAAAGCCACGAGCAATTTGAAAAATTCGTCATTTCATATTACATATTTATGCGATAATTTTTTCGAATGCTAGGGCCTTAAATGTAAGTTATATATTTTTATTTCACTTTCCGCATGACCTGCATGCTTATAACGCATGCCAGCAGATTCGAATAGTTTATTTCCGAACCGAAATTTCAAGTTACATGTTTATCCGATAATTTGTTCGACTGCTAGGGTCTTAAATGTAAGCAATGTATTTCTTTTGGAACTAGGTGTTCTGTTTGTTTTCGCTCCTGCGTGAGATACAAGCATATAAACTATACCAACACATTGAAGTAATATGTTTCCGAACCGATATTTAATGTTACATGTTTCTACGACTGTTCGTTTGACTGCCATTGGCTTAAATGTAAGCAATGTATTTCTTATTTTACTTTCTGCATGGGCTACATGCTTATAACCCATGCCAACGTATTCAAGTAGTATATTTCCGAACCGAAATTTCACGTTACATGTTTATCCGATAATTTGTTCGACTGCTAGGGGGGCTTAAATGTAACCTATGTGTTTCTTATAGCGCTGGGCGTTCTGTTTAATTTTACTTTCCACATGAGCTACATGCTTATAACCCATGCCAACAGATTCAAATGGTATATTTCCGAACCGATATTTCAAGTCACATGTTTATCCGATAATTTGTTCGACTGTTAGGGGCTTAAATGTAACCAATGTATTTATTAAGGCACTAGGCGTCCGGTTAAATTTCACTATTTCACCTATGACAACAGAGTGAATTTATATGTTTCCGAACCGATATTTCAATTGCATATTTATGCGATAATTTGTTCCACTGCTAGGGGCTTACATGTAAACAATGTATTCCTTATAGCGCTACGCGAACTGTTTACTTCATTTTGCGCATGAGCTAAATTCTTATAACCCAGGCCAATAGATTCAAATAGTATATTTCTGATCCAAAATTTCAAGTTACATGTTTTTCTGATAATTTGTTCGGGTGCTCGGGGCTTAAATGTAACCAATGTATTTCTTATAGCACTAGGCGTTCTGTTTAATTTCACTTTCCGCATGAGCTACATGCTCATTATCCAAGCCAGCATATTGAAGTAGTATAATTCCGAACCGAAATTTCAAGTTACATGTATATTCGATAATTTGTTCGACTGCAGGGGCTTAAATGTAACCAATTTATTTCTTATGTTGTGGCATACTGACAATCGAAGAAGTGGGCAATCAAATAAGTGAAACCACAATACCGCAGCCCAAGTCCTCGACTGTCAGCGCGGCCACCAAAGAGATAAGAGGGGCCTCCCAGCGTGAATCACGCCAACTACGGTCTGATGGGCCTCGATAAAACACAAACACAGAATAGGGAAGCGATGGGAATCTGGGCGAGGCCAATAGGAGGGTGGAAGGAGTATGAGGTAGAGCAATTCACTATAATGACACCCTCCGTCACACACAAAAGACCAAAATTTAATATAATAAAAGAGAAAATAAGTAGGGTGGGTGGTGCAATTTAAATATATAAGAAAATTGAAAACAATTAGGTTTAAAAAAAGGGAAAACTAATGACAAGGCTCATTTACAGAGTTACTACCAATCGTAGTCACCATACCAACAATTACAACCAAATTTAAAAAAATCAATAATATTTTCTGGATGGAATTCACTTCAGTTTGACTTAGAGGCTCATTACAATTTACTGTTCATTACAAATTGCTTGTTCGAGCTCGAAACCATCTTTCTTTAAAAGAAATTATAATAATGATAATTTTCCAAACCATTAATAAGGTGCACCGCTATTTACGGGTACTCGCGTCCCAGTTAATTTTACCCAAACAATTTACCAAATGTTTTTGAACAATTAAAAACAACATGTATTAAACAAATAAATTATTACATGTTTGAAATTCCTCTGTGAACACGGAAGCGTTTCATATTAAAACCTTTAAATTGCGTCCCCTAACAGACCTACAATGTCCCCAAGAATCATTAAGGAAGGCAAAAATATAAAATTAAGAAAGAGCCCACATCAAAAGAAAAAATTGAATGATGGATGGAAATCAATAATAATAAGGTAGCACAATAATATAGAAGCAATTAAAACTCATCTCGTGACCCAGTCCATCACATCAACAGCATAGGTACGCCATACAACAACGAACGTCAGCACATCACGAGTATTGTTACAACACTCACTACGCCGTGATAATGCAAACTAATCAAACTGTTATCAACAAACAAAAGATGGAAGAACACCTCCAACAATGCAAATAAATAGAGTGTAGCTTTAGATCAGTAACATAAATCAAAATTTAAAGAAAGGAAAATATAAATATAATAATAATAATAATAATAATAATAATAATAATAATAATAATAATAATAATAATAATAATGAAGAAAATTGATTTAAAAAGAAAATGGAATTCGTTTCAATTCGACCCAAAGCACGCTTCAGTATTCATTAGGGTTTAAAATAATTTTAAATATTCAGTCGCCTTTATGAGGCTAATGATACAAGAGACTACACACACTTTCACTCTTCGCAGCTCCTGATAAAAGAGCAGGTCATTTGAAACCACACGGTTCTCGTGGCACATAAGTATGTCCATCAATAGAAAGTATTCACTTGTTTAAGTATAACATATTTGTTAGGGCATATTTAGATTGGCGGAATTCAATAATGAAAGATGCGACGGAATATCATAGATAAGATTAAGATAATTCAATCTAACGGTCACAGGATCGATATAACAATGCATACAAGGCAAATAATATTAAGAAAATTACCAACTTCAGTGTACTTCAGAAGGAAGAAAATATAATTAATCTACCGTAAGATGGGGTTACTTTGAACAATGGTGTAACATTGAACACTTTTCCTGGAAATTGTATTTACTGTTATACATACTATTGAAGAAATATATTAAGGTAAATTTCTGTTTGGGATATTAAGGATATGTTTTTTGAGCACATTGGTACCACTGCCTGCAGCTGTTGGCAGTTGTGTGTTCTTTGGTGGGCGTTTAAAATGGCGGGTAAATTTGATTTTAATTTTTTCACATGTGACTACTTTTATGCGCTTGAAGGTGTGTATCGACTTTGATCTTCAGAAAACATTTGTATCACAGTTTTCAATACGTCTTTGAAATATAATATATATGATTTTTTGCAGTGGATGTACGTATCTCTCGGTTATATCAGAAAATATTTATTCGGACATTTTCTGACCTAAATTTGGGTTACATTGAACACTTTTCAAAGTTACCCCAAACACAAAAATTATTTTCTACTGATAATGCCTTTCTTTTTATCTGAAGCCTATTGTTGATCTCTACTACAAGGTGTGATTGTAGGTGTTGCAAAGTAGATTCGTTATATTTTTCAGTTCTAAAATGCCAAGGAGATACGTCCGTAAAGCTGATTCTCGTCCATACAAGAGTTACTCTTTGCAGAACTTGGAGGAAGCTGTGAATGCTCTCACAAATGGCAGAACGACAATGAGAATGGCTAGCACGCATTTTTCCATTCCCGTAGGAACTAATATTAATAATATAATTTGTTTTACGTCAATCTAACTACTTTATTACGGTTTTTGGAGACGCCAAGGTGCCGGAATTTAGTCCCGCAAGAGTTCCTTTACGTGCCAGTAAATCTACCGACATGAGGCTGACGTATTTGAGCACCTTCAAATACCACCGGACTGAGCTAGGATCGAACCTGCCAAGTTGGGGTCAGAAGGCCAGCGCCTTAACCGTCTGAGCCACTCAGCTCGGCCCCGTACGAACGCTTAGCAACAAAGTGAGAAACAAACACACTAACAATGTTGGGTTTTTACTTTTCAGCTAGCAGGAACTGGCAGTGTACCGGAAAACCCTTCTATAGACAGTAGTGACCCCAAAGATTTCATTCAACAGTGCTCCGTTCTTTTGATTTATGAAAATGCTTGTAAAATATTTTACTACCTTTATTTTAACATTTCAGCTTAATATACCCATATTTGCATGGTATTTCATCTTAATGCAGTATTATTCAATCACCAATTCCATTTAAAAGCAATCTTGTTGATCAAAGTTACCCTCATGGAGTTTAACTTTGAACTGCAATTAAAAAAATTATGTTTGTTCAAAGTTACCCCAATTGCAGGGTAACTTTGAACACTGATTTTTATTTTTATTATGTATAATAAATACAGTTATGATAAATTTTGATATGCACAATCATTTGAGGTCCCTAGTCCCCCTAGCTAGCTGCACTGATCCATTTAAAATAATTAAGAATATTTGAGGGTTTACACAATAAAGTTTGAATGTGTTCAAAGTAAACCCATTTTACGGTACCTAAAATTTCACCCTAATATAAATATGAGAGAGTTCCAACAGCTAATATATTTATCTAGTAGCTTCAAAAATATTCCATTTTATTAATGCCTGGAAAACCATCTTTATCACATCACCAAGATGCAGAACGATATTAATATTAACCCTAGCAGATTTGGGAGTTAGAAACCGATAAAAATGTTTACGGAACCAGCACATTACTAACAACTAGATTTTACGAGTTCTCGACAGAAAACATCTTTCTTCTTCTTCTTCTTCTTCTTAGTGACAAATTTAAATACCAGTCTTTCAAAGTGGTTCACACGATAATCTTTTCAGAACATAATTTGGCGAATAAATATTGCTCTCCTCTAAGTAGTAAATTGAGGTTGTTGTTCACAAGACGTCTCCCAAAAATATTAATTCAAACATCGACGGAGTTAGACATGTTGGCATTTTACTCACTGCAGAATAATGCACCGCAGTTTACATGGAAAGTCTGTTGGAGTTAATATCATGCCAGACGATCACTTACCAGACTGTTGATAACAATTTTGTAGTACTCACTTATAAAATTTAGTTCAAAATATTCCCAAGGATAACATAGTCAGCTGCAGGCACTCGGAGTCACGCATAATGTTGCATTCCAAATTTACACACAAGTTTAAATTACAACACTACCAAATAACGAAATGTAAATATAAAAGCATTTACACAGGCCTACGGCTTCATTTCACAATCACCTTACGGTGGCTTCAAACCATTCTGGCCTACCATAGCGAATGGCAACAACACAAGCGACATGACGCCTGCACAAGTCGAACTCTGGAACAGAAGTCCAGGTTTGGAATAACGGCCGCTAGGGAGCGCCGTGCAGAACAGTTGACGATCAAGCAGCGGAGCTACCCAATAACAAGTTCCTAGAAAACAACGTACAATAAAAGTCCAATGGCTAAGGAATTGCCCACAGTTATATTACAGTTTGCACCAATAAGAACTTTAACTGTACAACAATCAGTTATCGCAGAGTTCCGTTCCATTGGGCAAGATTAAACAATAGTTTCCATCACCTTTTCTTTTAAATTCCACACGAAAAAATTTCTGGTGTAGCGGTGATTTCACATAGTCCTCAAATTACACCGCTGCAATGGCACTAGGCGTTCTGTTTAATTTCACTTTCCGCATGAGCTACATGCTTATCAGATAGTATATTTTCGAACCGAAATTTCAAGTTACATGTTTATCCGATAATTTGTTCGACTGCTAGAGACTTAAATGTAACCAATTTATTTCTTATGGCACTAGACGTTCTTATCAGAGCCCATGTATAGCCGGGCCTATGTATAACCGCCATCTTGCGCAATCGCTCATAGCCATCATCTTTCTCCATAAGAGGCCATGTAAAGCCGCCAGCTTGTGCAATCGGCCGTAGTCGGTATCTTTCTCCATAAAAGCCCGTGTATAGCCGCCATCTTGTGCAATCGCCCATAGCCGTCATCTTTCTCGATAAAAGCCAGTGTATAGCCGCCATCTTGTGCAATCGATCATGACCGTCATCTTTCTCCATAAGAGCAAGTGTATAGCCGCCATCTTGCGCAATCTCCCCTAGGCCGTCTCGATGTATAGCCGCCATCTTGCGCAGTAGGCCCTCCAGCTAGCTTTCTCTAAAAGAGCTTGTGTATAGCCGCCATCATCCGCAAGCGCGCCTAAGCCGTCTAATTGTAGCCGCCATCTTGCGCAAGCGTCCCTAAGCCTACTAGAACAACTTATCTTACCTTAATTCACCTAGAAAATGCCTTTGACAATGTGAGCTGGGAACTACTGTTTAGAACTGTGAGGAAAATAGGACTGGACTGAAAGGATATAAGAATGTTTAATCAAATGTATCTGAACCAAAGCACAAACATAATCATCAAGCAGGTAGAAGAAAAGGCCAGTATTAGAAAAGGATTTAGACAAGGTTGTCCCCTATCAACGTATTTATATAATACTAGCTGATGTACCCGTGCTTCGCTACGGAATTCTACATTGTATACATTATTCTAGGTTAAGTAGTGTACACGTTGTAAGCAACGTTGTATTAAATTGCATAGCTCTTAATGTTACCCTAGAAACTCGACCTGGGAGTAACCTAACGTCTTCTCGTGTGAAGACTGGGTTAGGGAATTTTCATTGTAATGTTAGGCCCCCTTACCTACCATCAGTCACAATCAGGTTGGGAAGCTTTCATTATAATGGCAGACACTCACACTCCACCTGCCTTTTTGCATCCTCAGAAAGATTGTCTTAGTGGTTTTTCCCAACTGAAATGAACATAGGTCATTACAATGATGTCGGTACGAACGGCGAGATTAAAAGCAATGCTATTATATGAAATACTCGATCAAATGAGAAACCACACATTTTCTCACTTTTAACGAAAAGTACTACGCTACTGATCTAACAGTCCAAAGTTCCAGGGCTGGATTGGCCAAGCCGCAGACAGCCGTGGTCCATGAACACTGTTCGTTTTCTCGGCGGGGGCGGGGAGGGGAGTTCAAATGGTGGGAGAGTCCCAGGGCAAAAGTTATTCTATTTTGCTAATCTGTTTCCTAGGAGTACTCCATGAGTAGGAAAATCTTAATTCACCACACTGGCGGTGGAAAAATCTATCTGACTTGGAGGAAAATTTCTCCTCCAAGCCGGAGGAGAAATAATTTTCACTGGTAATTTGGAATAAAATGAATGTTGAATCTAATAAAATTGAAGAGGGAGAAGCTTTCCTTAAGAAACGGCTCTTTTCAGGGTTGAAGTTTGGGTTATTTAGTAAACTGTGGTTCTATAATTTGGAATAGGCCTAAATTGTAATTCTAATCTAGGCCATACTATTGTTGGGAGATCAGAAGAATGCACGTGGCCGGTCAGGCACGGGGCGGAGGGGTTTTCACAAGCAGGGTCAGTGACGCAATGGTTACCATAGCAACTTCGCTACTACCCAGGCGACTTTATATTATCTTCTACTGACAGCTCTTCGCTCTTGTCAGTTGTAATCGAGAAAACTGCAAAGTGTGAGTCAATGTTTTCGTGTAGCAGTTAAGAACAGATAAGAGCCGATCTGTCTGGGCAGAACAGGAAGTTCGTGCTTGCCGGCCACATTCCTCATTCTTGCATTCTTCTCATCTCCACACAGTACTACTAAGTGAGCCTCCGCCTTAGGCCTAAGTGTGCAACTGCTCATTCAAAACCGCGCGTCATAGTAGGGATCGAACAGCTGGAATACTATGATGAACCATTGTGTTACGTACCAGCAGTATCAGAAAATGTATGAACCAGAGGAATGGAATGCTAAAGAAGAAAAAATTCTAACTCTCCAGCTATTTCCCGCCAATATTCAGTCAGTCTGTTATACTCGGTACGCAGTAGTAATCCCATCTATTGGAGTTGAGTGGCAGCATAAGAGACAAAGAACATCACAACAAACGATGGTCTATGTAATGATATTGCTAATCAATGTTATGCGCTTTCGACATTTTAGGCCTCCACATTTAGTTTTCTTTCGACTCTGAAATACCACTCTTATCACAGTCGGTACGGTAAAAGAGAATGAAACATAAAATGATCGGTAATTGTATTCTCTATAACATATCCTACGTAGTACTTTTCGATAGGACCAATAACATAGGTATTTAAAAATTAAATTTTAGGCACCTTCCCCTAAAATACAATTTCATCCATCTTAGACTGTAGTTTCTTATTCCCCAACTCTATATACCGATTTACATTAAATTATGTTAACCCAATTTCTCGTGGCTTGGCGTTGATATGGACTCAGTAACAAAAATACAAATTCATGAATATTTCTGTTATCATAGCCGGTACGGTAAAAAAGTATAAGACATAAATGATAGGAAATTTAATTCTATAAAACTTTACTTATGTATTATTTATCAATAGGACCAATAATAATACAAATATTTGAGAATCGAATTTTAGGCCAACCCCTAAACTATCATTTCAATCAACGTAAAAAAATTTATTTATAGCCTAGATTGTAGTGGCTTATCCACGGACTTTACATATCATTTTTCATTAAAATCTCTTTAGCCGTTTTGTCGTGATGCGTGTACATACATACATACATACATACATACATACATACATACATACATACATACATACATACATACATACATACATGCATACGTACAGACAGACAGACAGACAGACAGACAGACAGACAGACAGACAGACAGACAGACAGACAGACAGACAGACAGACAGACAGACAGACAGACAGACAGACATAAATTACTAAAAAGTAAACAGTACATTTCCTTGTTACTGTGGACATGACTGATATAGAAATGCCATTCTTTTCAAATGCTGAGCAATGTACAGACGAAACTCCTATTTTATATATGTATAGATGTTCACTGAGGAAGCTATTCAGATCATTAAGGAGAAGACAAAGGGAATAAATTCAATGGTGACGCAATATACTGTACATCTCGTATAACCTCCGGTCACCGAAACCCTCCCAGATATTTATTACCTGTCAACCATTGAAACATATAAATAGACTCTTCGAGGACGCAATCAACATACCCTGGCATAACATAACGACCTATAACAAAGTAGACGATAAAGTCACCTTCTCTATCAGCAAAGTAAGAGAACTATTTGACAATCATGCCCCAAAGCGGCTAGCGAGAATATCCTAAGGACCCTCCCGGTGGTTAAATGAGACATTAGACGACTAACGAAACAAACAGTCTGCGCCCACAGACAATCTAATAGGAAAAAGACAGATCCACCTATTCAGTACCATACAATGTTATAAAATAATTTATAACATTTTATTAATCTTAGGACCGGTCTCAATGCTGGTGTGCATCATCATCAGCTACAGACAATACAAAAATGATCCTACTGTATAACATTAGATGAATGTAGGAAGTTACTAAACAAGTCAACACAACGCATACGGAATGCTAAACTGCTGCACGCTTAGAGTATAATTAAGCCTAACGGTAGAACGGCGACGACATTATGGAAATCTATTAATAACCTTGGACTTACGAAGAAAAATACAAAGAAGAAATTACAGTACCTCTAGAGGCTTAAAACGACTACTTTATTGCTATGTCGTGACACTGGTATTTCACGACGTGAAGTGATGTTAAGTCAGATTGCTCCCCGAGCGGTTTGGGAGGTTTAATACTAGGGCCTGGGGGATTCGCTACGTAGGAAAGAGACGAAGTCCACAGCTTCCCAAATACCTCCTTTATAAATGCAGACCGACGAATATATAAAATATATACAGTATATACAAGCTTCTCCTCAATCTCGAATAGTAATGACTTCGAAGACTTGGCGTGGTCGACTCTCAGTAGTGAGTATTCTAAGTCCAGACTCGGACGTTATTATTATTATTATAGAAGACCTGACTGACAGAGCTTCCGCTCGCCTCCCGATAGAATCGTTCCAAAAGGCCTCTTCCAGGGTGTGTACCTTTGTTTTATACACTCTCCTCGATACGCCCACCTTTGGAATCGTATCGAAGTTCTTTTTCCTATGGACGCTGACTACAGCCCGTCAGAACGAAAACGCCCCTTTTCGTTCAACAATTATCCACCTTTTCTAGAAGACATACTACGCACTTAGCAGGGTGCTGTTTCCTGCTTCATGACTCACCCAACTCGACCAAGCCATTTCTTTTAATTGCACAACTTGTTACTTTTCTACATTTTGTATGCCTTCATATTTAAAGACCTATATGGTTCTTGATTTTTACCTTAAATTAATTCCTGATATTATTCATATTACCTTGGCCTCACTGCCATCACATAGATATGAATATTTACTCATGTTTTCCCCTACAATATCAACACATGTCTCACTGACATCATTCTTCCTACGTTCCCGATCACAGGTTCGATCCTCGGAAGAGTGATAGTCCTGAGCTCAATACTGGCGCGGACACGACAGCTAGTTCCTCCGCAGTACGACCTGTCGACAAACAGAAACTTATGAACAATTACGATAAACACCCCACCTCTGGCAGAGATAAATTCTATTTCAGTGACGTGACACCCCTCCAAGTCAGAAAAGCAGATCTTAGGAAACGCACGAATGCGAAAGGAATTGATGACATTGGGACTAACATGATCAAACTAATTCCTTATTTTATATTACCAACCTTAATCCATATAATCAGTTTCTCCCTTCTATACTCCACATATCCAACTCTCTGAAAGAATGCTATAGTGCTACCCCTTCCGAAAACTCAAACGCCTTCAATCGAGGGAGACTATCGTCAAATCTGTATTTTATCGGCTTTATCTAAAACTCTTAGAATATATAGTCCGTACACAAATGTCAGAGTGCATTCAAACGCTAAATCTCCTTAATAGTACAACTACAGCCTCACTCAAAGTGACTGAGGACGTTCGACAAGAAATAGACAGAGGACGAATCACAGTTCTGATACTACTAGGTTACAGTAAAGGATTTGATAGCGGAGATATTTACATATTACTTGTAAAACTGAAGGCGCTACATTTTTCTCAGAGTACGATTGCTTGGATGCATTCCTATCTTCACGGACGTCAACAATGTGTGAAAGGTAATAATGGAATCGTTTCCTCGTGGCGCCACGTGAATGGAGGAGTCCCTCAATGCTATGCACTTGGACCTCGTTTTATCGCACTTTTTGTGAATGTCGTATCATTGAATTTAAGACATTGCAAATACTGCATGTTCGCTGACTACCTTCAACTCTACATAGATTCTACAGCACAAGACCTTGAGGAAAATATAGACTTACTAAACATTGACTTGCAGACTATTAGTGAATGGTCTGCTGCCCACGGCCTGCAATTGAACCCTACAAAGTCACAAGTAATCCTACTAGGCCATCAGAATCAAATGGAAAGTATTAATAAACGTCCATTGCCGAGAGTAATCCTTCAGAAAGTTGCTATACCTTCTGTACCACAAGTGAAGAACCTCGGCGTTATCATGAACGAACGCATGATTTAGTCCGGACTTATCTTACACATCTGCCAAAAGGTTTTATTTGTTCTTCATTCTTTACATAAATATAACTATATATATCCAATAAAACTGACTGGATCCATAAGAAATAGTCCAGCCAAGTCATATCTAGTGCTACAGAGCTTGGAGCCGTACCGGTAACAAGTCGTCCATCCAGACGTTATCTACTGCTTCACTGCTTGGAGCCTTAAGAAGTAGTCCAGCCAGGTGATATCTACTGCTACACTGCCTGGAGCTGTAAGAAGTAGTTCAGCCAGGCAATATCTACTGCTGCAATGCCTGAATCCGTGGAGTCCAGAAACATAATATCTAGTGCTACATTGCCTGGAGCCTTAAGAAGTACTCCAGCCAGGTCATATCTACTGCTACACCGCCTGGAGCCTTAAGAAGAAGTCCATCCAAGTCATATCAAATGCTACACCGCCTACAGCCATAAGAAGGAGTCCAGCCAGGTAATATTTACTGCTACATTGCCTTCAGCCTTAAAAATACTCCAGCCAGGTCATATCTACTGCTACACCGCCTACAGCCTGAAGAAGTAGTCCCATATCTACTGCTACATTGCCTGGAGCAATTAGAAGTAGTCCAGCCAAGTCATATCTACTGCTACACCGCCTGCAGGGTTACGAAGTAGTCCAGCCAGTCATATCTACTGCTAAACTGCCTGGTGTCGTAAGAAGTAGTCGAGCCTGGTCATATATACTGCTACATTGCCTGGAGCCATCTGAAGTAGTCCAACCAAGTCATATCTATTGCTACATTGCCTGGAGGCTTAGGAAGTACTCCAGCCAGTCATATCTACTGCAACTCTGCCTGGAGCTATAAGGAGAAGTCCAGCCAGGTCATATCTACTGCTACATTCCCTGGGGCCATTTGAAGTAGTCAAGCGAGGTCATATAAACAGCTGCATTGCCTGGAGCCTTAAGAAGTACTCCAGCCAAGACATATCTACTGCTACTCTTCCTGGAGCCGTAAGGAGAAGTCCAGCCAGGTCAAATCTACTGCTACATAACCTGGGGTCTTACGAAATATCCCAACCAGGTCATGTCTACTGCTACATTGCCTGCAGATTTAAGAAGTATTCCAGCCAGGTCATATCTACTGCTGCACTGCCTGGAGCCTTAAGAGGTAGTCGAGGCAGGTTGCATCTACGGCTATATCGTCTGAAGCCTTAAGAAGAAGTCCAGCCAAGTCACATCAAGTGCCACACCGCCTGCTGCCATACGAAGTAGTACCATATCTACTGGTAAGAAGGCTGGAGCCGTAAAAAGTAGTTGAGCCAGGTCATATCCACTCCTACATTGCCTGGAGCAATTTGAAGTAGTCCAGCCAAGCGATATCTACTGCTACTCCGCCTGCAGCTTAAGAAGTAGTCCAACCAGGTCATATCTACTGATACACTACCTGGAGTCGTAAGACATAGTCGAGCCAGGTCATATCTACTGCTACACTGCCTGGAGCCGTAAGAAGTAGTTGAGCCAAGTCATATCTACTGCTACATTGCCTGGAGCCATTAGAAGTAGTCCATCCAGGTCATATCTGCTGCTACATTACCTGGAGCCTTAAGAAATACCCCTGCCAGGCCATATCTACTGCTACACTGCCTGAAGCCTTACGATGAACTCCAGCCAGGTAATATCTACTGCTACACTGCCTGCAGCCTTAAGAAGTAGACCAGCCAGGTCATATCTACTGCTACACTGCCCGGAGTCATAAGAAGTAGTCGAGCCAGGTCATATCTACTGCTACACTGCCTGAAGCCTTACGATGAACTCCAGCCAGGTAATATCTACTGCTACACCGCCTGCAGCCTTAAGAAGTAGACCAGCCAGGTCATATCTACTGCTACACTGCCTGAAGTCATAAGAAGTAGTCGAGCCAGGTCATATCTACTTCTAAACTACCTGGAGCCATGTGAAGTTGTCCATCCAGGTCATATCTACTGCTATACTGCTTGGAGCCATGAGAAGTAGTCCAGCCAGGTCATATCTACTGCTATACTGCCTGGAGACGTAAGAAGTAGTCCAGCCAGGTCTTATCTACTGCTACACTGCCTGGAGCCATAAGAAGTAGTCCAGCCAGGTCTTGTCTACTGCTACACTGCCTGCAACCGTAAGAAGTAGTCCAGCCGGGTCATATCTACTGCTGTGCTGCTTGGAGCAGTAGGAAGTAGTCAGCCTGATCATATCTACTGCTACACTGCCTGGAACCATGTGAGGTAGTCCAGCCACGTCATATCTACTGCTACACTGCCTTGAGCCGTAAGAAATAGTCCAGCCAGGCTGAATCTACTACCAAACTGCCTGGAATCATACCTAGTAGTCCCTGTTATCTATGATTGGCTGTTGATTTCCTCCACTCCAAACTTCTTACATTGGTATTTCCTGTGTTAAGGAGATATCGAGGACTTGGAGTACGTCGTCAATCTTCTTGGTGAGCTTAAATTTTTCACAGCTACGCAGTGCAACACGAAATGCTCTTTAATATTTAAAAGTTAATTCTCGAGATAGTTACGAGTTACCCCGCAACATTGGTCATTGAAGCTGGACACGAGACGTCAGAAGCGTCGTTTACAAAACAAACGGCTTGTTGGACATGTTGTCCAACTTTACAGCAGGAGAATGATGTCCAGAAAAATAGAAAATTAGTTTTTTTATAAAATCAGTTTTAAACACACGAACAATATACTGAATAAAATGGAACTGGGATTTTCAGAGTGATATCTAAGAATAAGGAACAAACAGCATATCTGGGAGTACATTATTTTCTGATGAACGAATATTTATTTAGTATTTATTCATGAACATAACAGGCGTTCAGCCCCAAATACATGTTCACAATAAAATAATCCAACCTAAGCCACCACGTTTACAACAATAAATAAAATAATCGTAACACAAAAGAAAATAATAATAACTTAAAAACTAACTGGCCTACGGCTGATTCCCTTGAGGAAACGTTAGCCTTATCACATAAAAATATAAAATACCACTTTTCTTGACCCGATTCCTCATTGCTGGTCCCATACTACCCTACATAGAAAGGGAAAAGAAAAATCATACAATCACATTTCAACACTGGTCCCCCTCCACACTTACCTTAAATACCACTTTTCTTTCAACACATTAATACCGCTTGTATTGCAACTTATCCTTATTTACTCCTGCTTGATCTCATTTAAAACCCAAGTCACGCTCAGCATTAAATTTGCTGTCGCAACCATCACTCATTACGTGTCCTTGTGCATTCAGCACATACGTCATCTTCATTGTTCTCTAGCTTACTCTCTGTCCAAACCATAACAACCAACATTGCGCAATTGCATTCCAATCCTCCATACACTACATTTACCAACCCGCATATACTCTTACTGTACCGAAAAGGTATAGAAAAATAATACAACACAAGCCACCAAACGAAAAAATTTACAAAATGACACCACTTAATACAATCACCTCTCCAACTCCAAAAATGTCAGCACTCATACCAAACACAAAGGCAATAATACCACCTCCCAACTCCAAAAATTTCAGCAATAAATAAAACCATCTCAATACCAAACCATCTTCGCCTACAAAAACCAAACACTCATATACCAACACTTCTCCCACACCACTTTTCAATAAAATCACCTCTACAACTCCAAACATTCATCAATACAACTACCATTTAATACCAACACATTACCTCACATACCACCTCTCAATCTCCCTAATTCATTAATCAATGATCCGATTACATCAACTTACTAATACCAAACACAAATACAATAATACCACTTCCCAACTCTAAAATAATTCAGCAATAAATAAACCATCTACATACCAACTCCCGGATTCAGATACCACCTCTTACCGACAATTTCCATTTCAGAGCCACCTCATGTACCTTCCGCAATACACCACCAAATCAAAATTTACAAAATCTAAAATTTACAAAATAACACCACTTGGTCCTCAGTAACTTCAACCATTTTATACCACCACTTCTCCAACACCTCATTTCATCAATATGACACATCATAACTTAATCATAACACACAATCATAAATACCAAACCTTCCATAACTCTACATATCAGTTCTCCATCTCCACATTTCAACCATCTTATACCACAACTTCTCCAATACCACATTTCCGCAATAGCCCTCAATAACTTATCCATCTCCGCCCTTTCCATGACCACATTTCAGCAATATAGCACCAGCCCACCTCATATACCACCTCTCCATAAAAAATTCAGGAATAAATAAATACCAAACCTTCTTCACTTACAACTTACTCGTGAATACACCACCACTTCTCCATACTTCTCCAACATCACATTTCAACATATACCACCTCTACTTCTTCGATAAAACCACTCACCTTCTCCCATCCACCATCTTATATCACCACTCCTCCAACACCACATTTCAACATTATAACACCTCCTAACTTAATCATAACACATAAATACCAAGCCCTCAATAACTTCCAACACCACATTACAGCGATATAACACCAACTCCACCTCATATACTACCTCTACTTCTTCGACCCTTACAGTCACCTTCTGCCATCCACCATCTTATACCATCATTTCTCCAACACCACATTTCAGCCCTATAACACATCATAACTCACATACCACTTCTCCATCACCACATTTCAGTCTTTACAAATAAATACCATCATAACTTCCAACTCCACAAACACTACCTCTATTCTTACTTCTTCGACAATCATGTCCTTAATTACTTACTTACTCATTTTATTATTGTTTTTGCTTCTTGTTACAATACCCTCATTGCTTTTCGTACCTCCCAACATGGCCATAAAGTCTCTATTTCTCCATCTACTCCTACTCTGATTGTAATTCGGCCCAAAACTCTCCCGGGTTACCTCTGACCTTACTTGTTTACCCTGATCTTGCCTTACTCCACTGTTTTCACTTCCCAGCCTTTGCGTTTCCCTTACTTCACTGCTTTCCCTTCCTTGCCTGTCCTCTTCACTGCTTATGGTCACATTTTCACTTGGCACCTCTTCCTGCCTCTCTTCACACCGTACACTGATACTTTTGGTATTCACATTACTGCTTACCCCCTCTTCCCCCATATCACTGCCTTTCACTTGCCTATCTTTCCCACTGATCGCTGCATTTCTCTCTGCTTCTTCGTCTTGTTTTATCTTCATTTCTAGGTCCATCAATTGTTTCACAGACCAGATCCTCCTCCAGCTGTTGCTTGACACCACCAGCTCTTGTCCTCTGATAATCGCTCTCAGCCCTTGCAGTTTCGCTCGTATCATGTGTTTTCTAAGAATTCGCTTGTTCCTGATCGCTTCCATTCCCACGTCCCTCTTGATCCAATTTTTTTTTCCTGCATATTACCCGCATTGCCATCAACGTAGAAAAGAGTCGTACTTTAATCGGCCTGTTACCTCTCCTTCTTCCCACTCTCTGTACGTCGTCTATATCCACTTGACTAAAATTAATTTTCATTTTCCCCTGTATTAGGTCCACCACCTTATAAATTGTAAGCACTTTGTCCTCGTTTTTCTCCTCAGGCACACCATATATAAATAAACATTTCTTCCTACGATTTAGAGTGTTGGCTTCCACTTCTGCTTTCAGTTTCAGCGTCTCCTCTTCTAATCGTCCTATTTTCTCCCTTAATGCTACCACTTCTTCGGCATTTTTCCTCACTTGCGATGTTGTATCCTCTGCCCTTTCTCGGAACAATATCTACATTTTCTCAAACTCCCTTGTTTGCTCTTGTATCATATTTTTGATTTGCTCAAAGGGACAGACTTCTACAATCACCTCTTTTACCACTCTTCTGAATTCTTCGAAGTCTTCCCTGCTCTCATTTCCACTGTGGGTCGGACCCGGGTTCAGTTTGACCCCCGCAATCCATAATAATATTATAATCACCGCCGCTGATAGAATTAATTCACCTTTCTTTTCTATTTCTATTATGCGCCCTCCCAGCTTCACTTCTTCTTTCTTCTTTCTTCCCTGCCATTTTCCTATGGTCGCTCTGTACTGCTCTACTCCAATCATGGCCTGTAAGCTCCTCGCTACCTTCCTGCACTCAGCACTTCCACTCCCTACTCCCACTCCCGGGACCCTCCACTCAATACGTCCGCACTCGCCCGTGGCTTAAGCTGGACTGTGGAGTACTTTATTGGATATCCGTAAGTTGCGGCTCGAATTACAACTTTATGCTACGGCGAAACGTCGAATAAAACACCAATTTTCGTTGTGTGAAGTGGTAGATGGCCATTATGGCATCTCTTGTGACGTGCGAGAAAAACACGAGTGTGATGAGGCAGGATTGTTCATGTCAGTGCTCCTTCGGAATTACAGTGGATTGTCAACTAAACGTAGGCTATAATTTTCTATGTCTAAGGTTTGCGATCTTCGTTACAGGTTGATGCGCGGCGATTGACATCGACGGAGAACCAATGGGAATTAGCCGTGAATGTCCACCAAGAAAGAAGATCATGTGATTGCAGTGAAATTGAGCAGCTTGTTTCGGTGACTTCTGTATATCCACCAGTACACGGTAATGAAACTCTCATACACACTCGGTATCCCTTAACTCAAAGAAGTAGGACCCCAGTGTTTGTGGGCGGTAACTCCGCTGTGTCCACTGGCTATCAGCTAGGGGGCGTGCTTGTGTTAGTCTCCTACCTGTTTGATATTGTAGATTGGACTACCCGTTCTGACATTCCGGAGAGGATTGTAATTAAGTACAGGGAACGAAGAATAATAGAAACTGTAGTGGTCAGAATAATGGAAGCAACAATCCGCCAGCGAGCGGGGCAGGTGTGTAGTCTGCCTATCCTACAGTTTAATGTGTATAGAGCAGGCAATATGGGATATGGAAAAGTAGTCATTGTTCTGGAGGAAATCAAAGAAATACTAAACAAGGGCAGTGGAATGTAGTAGATGAAGTCAAGGGAAGCAGTTGATATTGGACTAGGAATTGTACTGATTGGGGACGTGGAGGAATTTGGGGAACTAGGAAGTAGCATACCTAATGACAGGAGAAACTAGCAGGACATATATCGAAGGATACTATTAGCTAAGAGAAGCCTTCTTGCAAACGAAATGTTCTACTCATCATGAATATACAATTCAGGCAATTTTTGTGGAAGTATTTGTCTGAAACGAGAGACTGCATGGGATAGAAACATGCTAAGCAGAGAAATAGAGTAGAGGCCCTTGAAATGTGGGGTTACAGAAGAATGCTTAAGGTAAGTAATGGAAACTCGTGTTCTTGCCTCGAGGTTGTGCAGTTCTTACCAGCCGCCCTCCCAATGGAGGTGAGCGTATTTAACTACGTACCTGTTGTCCTGCCAACATTAAGTTTCTCAAAGCAGTGGGTAAAAAGCATGGTAACACTTCAATTGCATGTAATTGTGTTAACAGTTACACTATGGAGCTTAAGGTGAGATTGGACGATCATAGCATAAACGAAGAGCAGGCGACTGGAAGGCAATATGGGATAAGCTTAGGGATTTGACGGAGAACAGGAACAATGTACAGGGTGCGGTGGGAGGGGAAGTTCCGAAAGACAGGTACGCTAACTTTTTCAGTGGAAGGAAACTAAGGGAAAAGGGATCAAGTCAAGGGGAATTTTCACTAGGGTATCCGTGAGGCACCGCTGGTAAAACACAGAGGAAAAGAGGGAGAATTAAAAGTGTCACAGGAAGTTGGGAGATCAGAGAAAAGGGGAGCGTAGGGTAGGGGGCGTGAAACAGGATCACGAGAAGGAGAAAATAGAGGATGAAGTAGGACCTGCGAACATCGAAGAATATTAGGGAGACTAGTATGGGAGGGGATCTAATGAGGTGGACGGGTTCGAGGCTTTGGTCATTGAGGACTCTATAGTGAGGCTTGGGGGAAGTGCATGGAGGAAAGGGAACCAAGGTAGGGGAATTAGTCAAGTCAGAGGTTGACGAAAGAGGAGGGTAAGGATTGTGTGGTAGTTTCAATATTGGTACGAAAAACGTACGACAAGCAGGAATAACTACCGACATAGAGTGGGATCTTGTTATGAAGCTGAAGGGAGATAGCATTATGATTATTAGTGGGATACTTTCTAGGAGGGATATTGAGTGAAGGGGTACTTTAGATGAAACTAAGGAGTAGGTGTGTGCGAGACTGGGAATGAGATTTGTAGTTCGTGTGTGTGTAAGTTAGGGGTTTGTTTAGAAGAGATGTAGTGAGGACTAGGCAGCGGTTGTATGAGTATTGGCAGGACTAGGCAGCGGAGGTGAGTGTACAGGGACATGGCAGTTGTAAGGAAAATGATATAACTAAGTATTTCAGTGGATATTTATTAGCAGATGTTAAATATGGAGTTGGATCATGTCTAAGAAGTGACGTAATGATGCGGAATTTTCTTCCGGAACTGGAGTGTTTATTGTACAGATAGTTTCAATGGATATGATGGGGAGTATTTATACGGATGAAAGAAGAATTTGTTATCTATCAAAAAGTTAAAGTTGAAAAACGTGTTCAAGAAGTGATATTTTCGGGGTGTACTCACATGGATAGTTTGATGCAGACGAGGGAATATTTGATCAGATAATCAGCGATGTGGGTAAAGACAGAGAGAATAATGTGACTGTAGCGAAAATGTTAGTATGTAGATTAATAGTAATTGACAGAGAGAGGTGGACCTCAATTGGTCTCTTGGTCTAGCGGGTCCTTCAGTTTCCTGTCGGTTGTGGCTCTTGCCTTTCTTTTGGCGACAGTTTCGATTTTTTTCCTTTTGTGGATAAAGATGAGCGAGGAATCTTCCTGGCATAGTTTTATCCCTTCGTCCCTGAACTTCTCTACCCAGAAGTTCGAAATGAGCAGAGACCTTCTTCTCCTCTCCTGTAAGACCACTCTACCGGAATTAAACGTGTTGAGTAAGATTTATGATTTCTTTAACTTTAATCTGTCCCTGACTTTCAAACAACGAGGAAGGTTTTAATATGGTACTCGGGCTGTATCGAAAATTTTAAATTCCTTTGAAGGAAGAAAATCTAAGAATGTTTCTTGTTTTTAGCATTCTGAGTATCCGTAATCAACACTAAGTTGTGGGTGAGACTTACATCTCACTGCTCAGTGAATTCTGGGATGGTACCTATTTGTCAGAGTTCCCTCGCCAAGTGACACTTCATACGGTGTTCGGTTCACTACTACAGGACAGGAGGATCTGTTAGCTGTGTTCCAAACAGAATGGTTCACACGTGACTCTGAAGACTTCAAATACACGTCACCACCAGAGAACCATGTCCTATTAGTTACAGACATTTCCTCAGCTCAGAACTCGGAAATTTAAGTTCCCATTTTCTTTCAGGTCAGACCGAATAGAAAGTTTTCGATGTTATACTTATAACTTATTTAGTGAGACGATTTAGATCTTGCTGTAAAACCAAGGTTACTCACGGTAAAACTGACATCTGGAACTGCCCTCAGTGAAAGAGAACTAAGATACAATATGCCCGTTGCTGTATAGCCCAGCCTTGAAAATACAGTAATATGTATAGGTATCAACTGAAATGACTTTGAATTGACATCAAAATAAACCTTATAGGTTATATGCTTCTCATTTTGTGTAGAAGGATCTAAGTTAAAATGTAACCTTCTTTCACCTTCAAGAATGATAAAACAAACCAATTACACCCATCTGGAGCAGCATTATCATAATGAGTAATGTTCCACGCGATAACAACAAACCTTTACACCACGAGTGAAGCACATACTCTTACCAAAACTCGGTACAGACCTGTTTTTATACATAACTGTATTTTGAAGCAGACATTGCTGTAACCGTGAAATAATTCTGCACGGATTTTATTTATACAGACTCTGATAGATTTTCAGGATTATTGTCTACTAGAAATTTATTATTTCGTGCGTTTTTTGTTCCAGGTACCTCTACGAATACTACACCAGCTACTACTACACCCACTACAAGTACAACATGCCTTCATCCAGGTGAGTTGAGCAGATTATCCGTGAATGGTGTAAGAGGGAGCAACGCTGTCCTTGTAGTTACTGTAGGTGTTTGTTTGGTGCAGCAGTCTGCAGAGCGAGTGCACGAGTAAAGAGAATATGATAAACTTGTTGTAGGAAGAGAAACGAGAGTAAAGGCGAGTGTTCCATAGCTGAGCGACGTATCGTAACCCCACACGCGAACCGGCGATACTATCACTTGGAAACAACTGTAGTCTTTTAGAGAGATCGTGAGTTCGACATCCCTCGCGGTAATTCCGTAGCTCCTCGGTTTTGCGCGAGACAAATATCTGGGTGTGTACATTTAGTACCTTTTACACGTTTATGGCACTTTCCTACGGTGACGTTATCTGAGTTTGTGCCATGTTGTATGGGAGGAAAGCAATCAAGAAACTACTCCATTGGAACCAACAGGCATCCATACTTCCTTACTTTCAGTTTCCAAGTGAAATGCAATACAACCACAACCTAAAAAACAGCCCTCGTGATGTGCTGAACTCTGGATGTAGACTCGTCTTTCTCCGTAGCTCCTAGATGATGTAAGGGAGCTGCTAACTCCACGTATTTATTTACTAGCACTGTATCCGTTCTTCGAACAGCAATGGAATAAAATTCTTCTGCAAGAATTTAGGGCTCAGTTCACATAATTATTACGGTGTTGAAATGATAATTTCTCCGGAAGAATGCGACAGAATGCTTATGCTTATGGTAAGTAATGGGAACTCGTGTCCTTGCAGTTCGTTCCAGCAGTACTCCCAATGGAGGTGAGCATATTTAACTAGATATCGACAGTCCTGCCAACATTAAATTTCTCAAATCATGGGCACACCTGAATTGCAAGTAACTGCGTTAACCGCTACGGTACGGAGCTTAACCCTGAGAGAATGTAAACTACGGTACAGTAACACAGTGTGAGTGAAAAATCACGAAACCCTTGTTATTTATCTCTCCCTCTTTCTTGCGCTGTCAAAAAAGTAAAATGACTGTTTTGTTCCTTCTGTAACGTCTTCGCAATGTGATATGGACACAGCATCTCACAGGACTGCAACTAACAATCACCTCCGCTATTATCCGTTGTAAGATGAATTGAGGACATGGGTGGACTAACGACTTAAGCCGGCTTAATTTGTTAGTGCACCCATTATGAATTCTGAATCTCCGACGTCTGCTTTAATATCCATAAATGTAGATTACCTCAGACGATCCTAGATGGAATTAGAGGCAAGTATTTCAATATGGTGTTTAAGTTGTTACTCTAGAGAACATGGCGTGTGGTATCAAAGCCCTTTGTCATGGCCAACCATGATGTTCTTTGCAGGTGACATTCAGCTGTTAATCATGTGAAACTTACAGTGGCTTATAATCACAGCCGTCTAACGTTTTCTCAAAGAAAAGAAATCTTATTGAACGTAAGGGAATTTAAACTTCTGCCTCCTGGACTGAAGTTGGTAAAAAATGACATTTTGTCCCCGCTCAAGTTTATGACTCCAGAAAAATTAGAGTGGTTGAGGAAAGTTGTAGATGGTGTGCCTTCCGATGACTTTAATGACTTAGAGGAATATGTAAGTGACAGTGGAGAAAATGAGTCAAATTTGTAGTGAACACTGAATCTGTATGATCTATTATTTACCAACCATTTTCTGTATAATATTTTAAAATTAATTTTACTGATTCGTTTCTTCATGCACTAAAATGGAAGTAAATGTAGATTTTTCGTGAACGTCCTACTGCAGAAGTGTATTTTGTTATGATTTAAACTCCTTTTAGATAAAATATGCAGTTAAGAATTACAGCAAACCCTCATTAACTTGGAACATAGGTTTAAAATACGTTCATGGACTAACGACTTAAAGCGTGTCTTTTGTGATTGATCATATGTACTAAATAAACAGTATTTCGAGTTAAAATAAATACGTACTAACCCTAGGAAAGAATTATACTAGTAATATTGAACCCATAATTCTACGGTGAGAAAAATATTTTTTTCTTCCAATATTTATTTGGTATTAAGAAAGTACTTTTATGTTTGAAGGCAGCCATGTTGCGCTCCTAAGAGCCCCGATGTCGCGTGGGAAGGTTCTCACTCACGGCAAGCTCGTGAATTGCCGGGACACCTCGGTGGAACTCGAGTGCCCGACAATTCTTTAAATTCATGGAATTCTATACGACGAGGGATTTTGGCAATATAGTAAATAAAGAAATAAATAAGCAAAATTATTCGTACACCCTACGTGAAGATAGAGACACCAGGGAAAAACTTAAATGCAGTTAAGCCTAAGTACATGTTAGCGTGAGATCAGCGAACCAGCTACACGTGCCAAGGTCAGGGGAGGAAGAAAACGCGCGAAACGCACGGGCAGAAATAATTTATTTCCCCTGTTGTGAGTGTAGAAAAATTATAAAATTAACATCTAACATAAGTGCAAGTCTGTCCGGAGTTCTGGGACAAGCCTCATCAAAATCGGTCTATTAGACGCAAAATTGGCAGATTACACAATCAAGCCTCATAGAGGGGATAGCGTCCCTCCTGAGATTATAAAAGAAACCCCCCACCGTAGATTTTTCAGTGTCGATCTGGAACTTGAAGCCGCGGGAGCTTGTGCCCGTCGTCATTGGAAATTCGTGCCAGATTGACCGACAAATAATTAAATACATGTCCATGGCTAAGGTCCATATACTTGGTTAAGAAGAGAAAGTGATTGGAAAAGTTCTGAACGTTTGCCGACGAACTAGGAAGGTGTAGGCTGGTTGAAATATACACAGCAGGTTTTATTTATATCATCTCATGTCCACTTGAAAGTGAAGAGGGTCTGGGGGAAGCTATTCAGAGTAGTTCTGCTCCCTTTATCTGCTGAACACCTGTGTTATTGAAGTAACGGAGAGAAACCACTCTGGGAACGAATCAGACAGTTGTAGTCGACTGCAGAACGAGGGAAGTTCGTGGTGCAAATTACAGAGAAAGTGCCTGATTCATGTGGGAATTTTAATATCGTGTGTGTGAAGGGTAGTGTTTGTATGAGTGAGATTTTGGAAATGAAAATGTTATCTGTGAAAATGAGCGGCTAAGCCCGAGGTCAGCTGGTGAGGATGTAACCAGAATGCTGGGAATGTCACCATTGTGCAGGTCTGTCTATTTTATATTAGGTTGTAGTTTGTTAGTTATTGTTCTGTCCCAACAAATTTTTCAAGATGATTGTCGGGTTGCTATTCGTAATTATCAGGCGAAAGGTGTTGTAATTTTTGGTCAGCGTGTGAAAATTTCAGTGTGTAACTTTCATGTCAAGAACGGTAAAATGCGACGCTTAAAATTTTGTGTTGAATGTTCGATGAGATATCATCCAAAGCGTGGATTTTTGGAACGTTATAAGTGTAAATTAGTCGTGGCGAATATCTTAATCTCAGATGTCAGTTGAATTCAGAAATGTTGGTCGATAATAATAATAATAATAATAATAATAATAATAATAATGTCTACCGCGGGATAAGGAAATTTTTCTATGTTAAAGTGCATTTAACCAGTATATTTTTACAAGGATCGCAGGCATATTTAGATGATTTCGGTGAAATTTGTTAGAGTCACAGTCATTAATGGGAAGGAAATTTTCGAGACACCGTGTATATCAATGATACGAAAAGTTGCTGGGTGCTCTTGGACTCTCGAGGTTCGAAAGTCGTAATAATTGTAAAGTAAGAGCTGTGTAATAATGGTTGTCGTTTTCACCAGGGGATCGAAGTATGAAAAAGGGTCTTGAAGGAAAAGGGATTGAGAGCGACGAATTTATATGTATGTGGAGATGAAGTGATACCGCTGGAATAAAGCGAGGAGAAGGAGTTTGAGACAAGCTATATTTTTAAAGAGGAAGTATTTAGGAAACAGGCTGTGTTGAGGCAGGCTGTATTGTTTTCCGCAATCAATCCGAATTTGAGACGACTATGGTGTGAAGCATCGTAAATTTATAGAAAGATTTCAAGTGAAAACGACTCTAGTAAAATGTTAAAGTCTTGGTAGTAAACATCCAGTAATTTTTGTTACGTAAAGCCCGTATGGATAATAAGATAATGAGCGACCTCAAGGATCAAAGAGCACTTTTGACCCATGGTTGGGTTGTATTGAATTTGTTCACTGGATAGGTCATTGATAAAAATAGTTGGAATTGATGATAGGCGATTTGAGAATTTCGAATGCGGTAGTGATGATTATTATTTTGAAGGCATCCACTACATGGTAAACGTGTGTTGGGAATTTTCATTTGCTTCCCTAACACTTCAGTGCACAGGCTGAGATTGTGTTCGAGGTGGAGAATCGTTCGTCACGTATATTTAATTTTGAGTTCACGTATTGTAATGGTAGAGACTTACTGTATTTTTTTCGATTTGCATTCATTTGATAGTAAGAGACGTGGTTCCGTCGTGCGTATTTTGTCTGACCAGATTTAGTATTAAATGTCGGAGGTGTTTGAATTTGCTAGTTCGCCTGATTTGTTAAGGGAGGCGTAGTACGACCCATTTTGACGCCCGACGATAGATTTAGGACGTCACATGTTATTCTTGGAGTCACTGATGATGAGACGTCCTAGGTCACGCCCGACGATAGAATTTGGAAGGCATCATGTACATAATGATTAGTGTTAGGATGTATAGATTTCAAGTGAGCCCGACGATAGGTCTGGGATGGTAGCTGTACACACTCAAGTCTCAGTTTAGATGTTTCGTTTTTTTTTTGTTGAAGTGGCCTGGATGAAGGTAGCAGTTACAGTACGATTTGATTTTATGAAGAGGGTCAATGCGTAGCTCTCCATTGAGATAACGGGACAGCTGGTGACGAGTGAGGGTTGTCCAAGTGTTGGATATCGGCTCGATATAGATTTAATATTTTTACTTGATTCTCCGTGCGTGTTAAGCTTTAATGACTTCGAGATGTTAATTTATTCTTACGGACTTTATTGTTTTCTCGTTTTGACGTCCGTTCTCGTTTGATAGTGTGCACATTGACATCAGTGTATTAGTGTGAGACTTGAGTTGCGAATGCGGTTTCGATTCGTCAGCCAGTATTTTATTTTATTTTCAGTCTTGTCGTACTTTCATTTTATTCATAGTTAAAGTAAGTAAGTAATCACTTTACAAGTAGTGTGTTGGGACAGACAGTAAATAGAGAGATCTGTACTGGTAGCATTGTTTTTCAAGGGAAAGAATTCCTTAAAGTTGTAGTAAATTTTAGCGTGGACTGGTAATTTTATTAAGCATAACAAACCCATTTCTAACCTGAAAATCGGTTCGATAATAATATTTTTCAAGTGACTTTCCACTTTTTAATTATCTTCAGTGTTTGGCATTTCTTCTAAATGCATGATTAGTAATTGTTTCCTGCATTTCGCAGTTTGTTCCTTTAGAACGACATAACGTAAGATCCTCTCGGATCCTGTTGTTGTTGGTTCCTTCCGAACAGCTGTTTTGGGTGATGCACATTTAGCATCGGGATTACCTTATCACTTAAGGGTGTCATGAATGACAAATACATGGTGGGATTTTATTTCAATTGTGAATGATGCTGTTAACTTGTAGTGAACACCATGCTTTCCCATAATATTTCGCAACCTATCCAAAGCAACTGATAGTCAGTTTGGTTCGATTAAGGGTCCATTCGGCGGGTGTTCCGTATCCGTGAAGGGTATTCGACTGGTGGATAACCTTAATTGAGAGAAAATCAGGCGTTCTACTTGTTGAAAGTCAGATTTTCCACGGATCGTGTGGATTAACTCTCAGTTCTCGTTTGGAATAATAGGTGCCCGGTTTTCAGGTCTTCCCTTTTCAGTTTTTCAGTTTCGCTGTCCACTAACATATTAGCTTCTCTGAAGCAACTCTTCGACTTTGTAAGAAACAAATTGACGTTATGTAATGTGACTGTGTTTGGAACATTCAAAAATCAATAATTCATAAAAAAATTTAATTTTTCAAGAATGCATATTAAATTAATGATGTTATTGTGCTCTTTCAATTTAATAAAAGTTAGTAAGCACATTTTTGCTCCTCATTTCAAGTAGTTAGGCTCTCTTCTGAACCCCATCGTTTGGTTAAGATCGTGACCGAATTTATTCCCGCAACGACCCAGGATTTAAGAGTTCTAAATTGTTCTACTGTAGCAGCCGTGGCCGACCAACGATGGAATGGTAAGTTCAAGGGTTCAGTAATAAGTGTCGCACCAACTGTGGGGCTTAAGTCACGATAAGGAGGATGATAATATTCCACGTTGGAGGACAGTAAGAAATAACACCGACGTGGTGGCTTAAGTCACTTAACAGAGAGCGCTTGAGTGCATTAAAGGAAGAACTACGAGTCATGTTGGTTGACATCAGTAAAATGATGACCAATTGTAGAATAATAGTACACGTTGGGCCTCAGTAAGAAGTGGCGCCATCAACGTTAGGGCTTATGTCACGATAACGATGAGGAGCCCAAAGTCACGATAACGATACGATGCCACGATAACGATAATGAAATTATATATTGAAAATAAATATTAGGAAAATATAAAATAATGTTGAGGCCTAAGCCACATTATGAATAATACAAGCGGGTAAGAACTATGGCTGAGCCACAGTTAAACGAATTATGCCCAATGAGAGTGCTAGATATGAGGAGCGTAACTACTTGGCAGATAATAATAATAATAACAGTCACAATGCATTTTAGGAAACCAGTACTTAAAGCGTTATTGAAGCTTATGTCATGTTGCCAATATAAATTTTGGAAGTGGTAACGCTGAATTACATTCAAAGTTTATGCGTTAACATGTTCTTTGTTTAATTAATTTACGGAAGCGAAACTATTTGGGATATTTATCCAGAGTAACTTATTAACTTCAGAATTTTCTTTTTATTAAATAATTTTGTGATACCAGCCATACAAACAAAATTTTATAAGACAACTGTTGGAATGTTGTCAGTTTCGGTATTAAATTATAATAGCGTTTGTATGTGAAAACGCAGTAGATAGTGAATTCTTTCCTTGGTAGTTTGGAGTATTCTGGTTGCATCAACAGCCAGCGTACTCATTATTGTATTCTTTGTGGTATTGTGAGATGGAAGGTCAGGCGACCTTGGAGAAGTTAATGCAGATGATAGAGGACATGGAAGTCCAGAATGAGAATTTAAGGGAGGACTAGAAAGTTCGTGATGAGAGGTTGGATAGTAAGATAGACAGTTTTGATAGTAAAATGGAAGACGCGAAAAACCAGAATGAGAATTTGAGGGAGGATGTGAGAGGTCAGAGTGATAGTTTGAACAGTTTGAGGGAGGACACGAAAGTCCAGAGTGAGAATTTGAGAGAGGACATGAAGGCTCATAATGAAAGTTTGGATGGTAAGATTGAGGAGTTACAGTCTAGTTTGAAAGACACTAGTGACGAGTTAAAGAGTAGTATTGAGGATACCCAGGCTAGGTGTAAAGAGTCTAGTGATGAGTTGAAGGCTGGATTGAAGAACGTAGTTCATGAGACACATACTATGTGCACCGAACTTAAAGAGGAAGTTAGGGGCGAGATAGGTAAACTCAACCAGCGTTTTGATAATAGCCAAGTGGAGATTAGGAATGAAATTGATAAACAATTTGCGGAAGTGCAGGTCAATTTAAAGAACGATTTTGATGAACATTTTTCCAAAATCCATGACAGTTTAAAAACCGATATGGACAAGCGTTTTGACGAAAGCCACGACATGTACAGTAGGTTATGCGATAGTCAGGAGGAGATGAGGAAGGAACTTGACAAGCATTTACTGGAAAGCCAGGCAGCGCACAAACAGCTGATCGACAGTCAGGTCGAATTTAAGGACGACATTACACAACAGGTCGTAGAGATGCGGAATTCCATTGATAAGGAAAAGGGGAAAACGCTAACCATAATAGAAGAACAACGTCAATTATTATCTGCGGACATTAAGTCACTGAACAACAAGGTAGATAAAATTAGTGTGGAATTGGATAGTCAAGTATTGTCAAAAACCGAAACCATGGAGAAGAAACTGTTGCAAATTAATGAGGAAGCAATTAGTAAACTCCAAGTGGCTAATGAGGACTCCAAAATTTTAATTAAAGAAATTCAAGAGGAGTTAGTTGAAATGAAAAATGAACATACCCGGGAATTCAACGACAGACAAAACAGTATAGAACAGGACTTAAGGGAAATCACGTCAGCCCAGGAAGAAACGGACAAGAAAGTTGGGTTCATTAAGAGCGAGGTGAGCAGTTGGATTAGCAGCGTGGTAGATATGCAGTCCAAGGTGGACAAAGTATTGAGTCAAACCTCGACAGCTGTTAACTCCGACCTCAGTGGTCAAGTGCCAAATATCAGTCATGTGAATAATAACGGTCAGAGCTCGAATGTAGATACCAGTCGATCTCAAGGCTCAGGGGTCACCAACGTTATTAACATGATTAAGTTACATGAGGACCAGCCTAAGAAATTTAATGGAGGTCCACATACCACGCCGAAGGGATTTCTTAAGGATCTCAGGGAGTACATCCGGGACGCCAAGATTCCTGAGGAACGTCAGTTAAGGGTAGCTGAAAGATATTTAGAGGGGGCACCACTTTTATGTTTCAAAGGCTTCCGATACCACTTTGACACCTTTGATGAATTCCAGAGGGCGTTTCTAAATAAATTTTGGAGTACGGAAATTCAGCAGAGTCTCAGATTAGAACTATACTCACGTCGTTATACTGCAATAGGCCCTACTAAATTCAGCGAGTACTTTATTGCACAAATGGTAAAGTTCAGAGAACTTGAGGCGCCGCCCTCGGAGCAGGAATTGGTCCAGGCCATCCAAAAGCAGCTACCTCCCGAAGTACAAAGGATGCTCATTGCATCAAAGGTAGAGACCCCCATGCAAGCAGAAATGATCCTTAGGCAACTGGATCATACCCATAATCAAGTAGCACCCAGAGGGGGACGATCGCACGAGCAACATGTAAACACTGTTAGCCAGGTTCCAGAGGGAAGTCAAGAGGCACCTGAGCAGGGGAAACCACAGCCGACTGAGCGGAGGCGTGAGTTTCGCAATAACTGGGAACCCTCGCATCCACGAAATGAGGATTGGAAAAGGCGTAGGGGTAATTGGAATTATCCGCAAAGGAGGAACCCTTACTGGAGGCGATACGATGGGGGCGGAGAAACCCAGAGGAATTTCCGAAATGGATATAATAACCGCAGGGACTGGGGAAATAATCGAACCCAGAGCTTCCGCCGTGATGATGATGAAAGGTACCGCGAACGTGTTCAGTACGCCGACGGGTTAAGGAAGGACCATGAAAGGGAAAAATGGAAGGGGCTATACAGCGCCAGGAAGTCAACACCGATTGTTTCGGGGCTGAAAGTCCGGAATTCCAGAAGGCACATAGGCAAGACCAGCGAAACTCCGGTCTGAACCCGTTTGCGCCGAATTTTGAGCAAGAGTCAATGTCGACTCTTGATAGAAAATAAACTTCAAATTCGCAGTAGGAAAAATTTCAGAGTCTTTCATCCCAGATTCTGAAGAAGAGACGTCAGATGAGTGGGTGGTCGCACAGATAGATTCGTGGATCATTACCTCTGATGACTTGGTGGAAGACCACTTAAAACAGGAGAGCACTCAAGTAAAGAAACTGCCTTTAATAAATGTCCGCATCTGTAATTTTCATGTCAAAAGTTTGGTAGATACCGGGGCCAGTATCAGCATCATCTCCCAAGCTCTTTCTGACGATTTGAGACAACGAAATAAATTGCCAATTATTCCGGTGTCAAATGTAAAAATTCGAGGGGTCATTCCTGACAAAATTGCTGTTTGTAAGGTACAAACTTATTTGGACGTACAAATTGGAAATTCCACTTTCGCTCATGTATTCGTAGTCATGTCCAAAATGCACTACAATGTAATTTTAGGGGCTGATTTTATCCGTGAGACCAACGCAGTCATTGATTTGAGCAGGAACCAGATAAAGTTCAGGAAAGAAGAGGGAGCAGAAGTCGTTACACTAAACGAGGAATTGGGAGAAGATAGAACATTAGAATATGGCGAAGAGGAGGCCCAATGTGTAGACTTCGTAAATTTATTAGAGGGAGTCGCTGGTGAAATTGACAGTGTAGATGACGAAGGGATTCATCATGAGGAGTTACATGACGTCTTGGAGGCTGAGGTTGACACCGATTACGAGGCCTTAATTGGGTTAAAGGTCGCGGAATGCCCTGGTACTGCAGAAGAGAAGGAAAAACTTAGAGCTCTCTTAATGGAATTTATATCTGTGTTCGATTCCAAACCGGGTCTAATCCCTAATTTCACATATGCGCTAGCTGTTACGGATTGGACACCGTTTAAGAGGAGACCGTACCCTATACCGGACAAGTATTATGCTCAAGCTGCAAAGATTATTAAGGAAATGGAGGAGAACGGGCTAATTTCCAAGCAGCCCACTCCATATTTGAATCCGTTGGTCGGGGTTCAAAAACCGGACGGGTCTCTGCGCGTGTGTTTGGACTCACGTGCTCTCAACGAGCGCTCAGTCCCCGAACATGACCATGCCCCTCCCATTAAAGAGGTTATCAAACGTTTTAGAGGAAAATCACGTTTTATTAGCGTAGATTTGACATCCTCGTATCATCACATCGGTTTGGAACTCAAGTCTAAATTATTTACTGGCTTCATTTTTGACCAACAGACGTATGTTTTCAACCGACTCCCATTCGGGTTGAAAAACGCCGGTGCAGCTCTCATACGCGCCCTAGATCGATGTCTAACTGATGAAGTTAAAAGCCGCTACAACTCGGTACGTCGATGACATCTTGCTAGCTTCATCAAGTTTTGAGGAAAATATCAGGGATTTCAGGAAACTACTGGAGAATTTAAGGGCATCAGGTTTCAAAATCAACTTGAAGAAATCGCATTTTTGTCAAAAAGAGGTCCTATTTCTCGGCCATGTCATTGATGGTGAAGGAGTTCGCCCGAACCCGGTGAAGCTCCAAGCCATAGACAAGTTCCCAAGACCGCTCAAAATTAAGAACGTCAGGCAATTCCTTGGAATGTGCAACTTTTTTCGGACCATTGCATGAATTACACGGAGGTTGTAGCCCCACTTCAGAGCTTGCTTCACAAGAACAACAGATGGAAATGGAGTCCCGAGCACGAGGAGGCATTCAGAAAGACCAAAGAGCTCTTGCTAAACAGCGTTAAGCTAGGGTATCCGGATTTCGAGAAACCCTTTATCGTACAGACTGATGCATCGACCGTAGGAATCGGGGCACTCCTATACCAGGAATGTTCGGACCAGCCTCATAATAGGAATTATTTATCTTTCTACAGCCGAAAGTTGAGATCACACGAAGTCAAATACAGCGTGACCGAATTGGAAATGTTGGCTATTGTTCAGGCATTGCAACATTGGAGGAAAATGATTTATGGTTTTCACATAATCATTAAAACCGACCACAAGGCACTGACCTTTATAATGAAAACAGCTGTCACTAGTGAACGAGTGGCTAGGTGGGCCCTGTTCATACAACAATTTGGCTTCGAAATTGAGCACTGTTCCGGAAAATCGAACATCTTGGCAGACCTGTTAAGCCGAAATCCTAATGAGGAAGAACACGCCGTTAATCATTTGGACTTAGTCCAGGAAGACCACGATTTCCTATCAGAGTTGAGACAACTGGGAGACTTGCAATTGAGAGATCCTTTCTGCGGAAAAATGATTTCTTTCCTCCGAGGGACACTTCCGGCTGACGATCCACGGTACTTTGCCATCCAAAAACTGTCAAACAACTACTTGTACGTGAATAACATGTTGGTAAAATTCGTGGACAGCGATCACGTGAAATCCCGAATTTTGGTACCGCCGCAGCTTCGGAAGGGATTAATATGGCACGTACACAGGGTTATTGGTCATGGAGGGATTGATAAGGTTGTGTCAACCATCCAAGAAACGTTTACCTGGGAGAATTTGAGGGAAAATGTCAGAGACATCATCATCACATGTGATACATGCCAACGGGTTAAGGCAAACCCTTATCTGATCAGGCAGGCGCCTATTCCTCTCTTACCTTCGCAACCTAAAGAGCTGTTCGCGATGGGTATCTATGGGCCGCTCGTGAAAGGAAAGCGTGGGAACAAGTTCGTGCTGGTAACCATTGATGTTTTCTCCAATTATACGACTCTGTTTCCCATGCAAAAAGCTAACACTAAGCTAGTCTTGAGGTGTATTTCTCGAAATATCATTCCGGAAATGGGCACGCCGAAATTCCTTCTGACAGATCATGGTCCCCAGTTCACCTCTGCACAGTTCAAAACTGCCCTTCAGAATATGGAAATTCATCACATCCTGAGCAGCGTGAGACATCCTGAGGGAAATCCTAGCGAAAGGGTAATGCAAGTAATTGCAAAATTCTGTAGAATTTATTGCGCCCGAGAGCATTTCAAGTGGGTTGATGTGTTACCCCTAATAGTAACTTGTGTAAATAACACCATACACGAATCTATTGGGAGGATTCCCTCTATCGTGCACTTCAATAGGTATCCTGTGAGATCCTGGCATGGTGTCATCCAGTGTCCCATCGATCCCCGCCCGTCACAGGAATTATGTATTCAAAGTACGGCAGAACATCTACGTCGGCAGGCAGACCGCCGGTTACGCAGGGTGAGGAACCGGAGATTCCACCGTCCCTTAGAGGAAGGCGAATTGGTGCTTGTTAGGAGACCCATGATGTCAAAACCGCAGGAAAACATATATGCTAAATTTGTTCCCTTATATGTTGGGCCTTTCAAGGTGGTCAAAAGTTTCAGGAATAATTCCTATAGAATTCAGAGTCTGGATGGCAGCAGCGAAGCTATATTCAATGCAGCCAATTTAAAGGTTTATCATAGAGCAGAAGAAAGAATCCCAGTACAGGATGACGCAGCCTTACCAGTTGGGGAAATGGTAACCGAAGGAGAAGAAGAAGAAGAAGTGCAACCCGTAAATATGATCGTCACGTCGAGAGGAAGACATGTCGAGGCACCACTCCAAGGACAGGCAAGCAGCGGGAGTAAAGAAGAGGAAGACGCTGAATGTTTACAATGTTCATTCTTAAGAGAAGACTTTATTGATGACATCTGTAACGCAATTCTATTGTTGGAAGAAGAGAACAGGGAAATACGTGAAAGTAACAGAGCCCTAAGTCAAGAGTGACAAGGACTGGGAAATTTTACGTAGAATCATGGTTCATTTGTATCAAAATTCCCATGTACAAATTCAGAATTTTGAAGGAATATATCTGTTTAAATATTTCCCCTTTCTGGGTAAACATTTCGTCGTTGTAGGTGGATTATGAACCCATAATTCTACGGTGAGAAAAATATTTTTTTCTTCCAATATTTATTTGGTATTAAGAAAGTACTTTTATGTTTGAAGGCAGCCATGTTGCGCTCCTAAGAGCCCCGACGTCGCGTGGGAAGGTTCTCACTCACGGCAAGCTCGTGAATTGCCGGGACACCTCGGTGGAACTCGAGTGCCCGACAATTCTTTAAATTCATGGAATTCTATACGACGAGGGATTTTGGCAATATAGTAAATAAAGAAATAAATAAGCAAAATTATTCGTACACCCTACGTGAAGATAGAGACACCAGGGAAAAACTTAAATGCAGTTAAGCCTAAGTACATGTTAGCGTGAGATCAGCGAACCAGCTACACGTGCCAAGGTCAGGGGAGGAAGAAAACGCGCGAAACGCACGGGCAGAAATAATTTATTTCCCCTGTTGTGAGTGTAGAAAAATTATAAAATTAACATCTAACATAAGTGCAAGTCTGTCCGGAGTTCTGGGACAAGCCTCATCAAAATCGGTCTATTAGACGCAAAATTGGCAGATTACACAATCAAGCCTCATAGAGGGGATAGCGTCCCTCCTGAGATTATAAAAGAAACCCCCCACCGTAGATTTTTCAGTGTCGATCTGGAACTTGAAGCCGCGGGAGCTTGTGCCCGTCGTCATTGGAAATTCGTGCCAGATTGACCGACAAATAATTAAATACATGTCCGTGGCTAAGGTCCATATACTTGGTTAAGAAGAGAAAGTGATTGGAAAAGTTCTGAACGTTTGCCGACGAACTAGGAAGGTGTAGGCTGGTTGAAATATACACAGCAGGTTTTATTTATATCATCTCATGTCCACTTGAAAGTGAAGAGGGTCTGGGGGAAGCTATTCAGAGTAGTTCTGCTCCCTTTATCTGCTGAACACCTGCGTTATTGAAGTAACGGAGAGAAACCACTCTGGGAACGAATCAGACAGTTGTAGTCGACTGCAGAACGAGGGAAGTTCGTGGTGCAAATTACAGAGAAAGTGCCTGATTCATGTGAGAATTTTAATATCGTGTGTGTGAAGGGTAGTGTTTGTATGAGTGAGATTTTGGAAATGAAAATGTTATCTGTGAAAATGAGCGGCTAAGCCCGAGGTCAGCTGGTGAAGATGTAACCAGAATGCTGGGAATGTCACCATTGTGCAGGTCTGTCTATTTTATATTATGTTGTAGTTAGTTAGTTATTGTTCTGTCCCAACAAATTTTTCAAGATGATTGTCGGGTTGCTATTCGTAATTATCAGGCGAAAGGTGTTGTAATTTTTGGTCAGCGTGTGAAAATTTCAGTGTGTAACTTTCATGTCAAGAACGGTAAAATGCGACGCTTAAAATTTTGTGTTGAATGTTCGATGAGATATCATCCAAAGCGTGGATTTTTGGAACGTTATAAGTGTAAATTAGTCGTGGCGGATATCTTAATCTCAGATGTCAGTTGAATTCAGAAATGTTGGTCGATAATAATAATAATAATAATAATAATAATAATAATAATAATAATAATAATAATAATAATAATAATAATAATAATAATGTCTACCGCGGGATAAGGCAATTTTTCTATGTTAAAGTGCATTTAACCAGTATATTTTTACAAGGATCGCAGGCATATTTAGATGATTTCGGTGAAATTTGTTAGAGTCACAGTCATTAATGGGAAGGAAATTTTCGAGACACCGTGTATATCAATGATACGAAAAGTCGCTGGGTGCTCTTGGACTCTCGAGGTTCGAAAGTCGTAATAATTGTAAAGTAAGAGATGTGTAATAATGGTTGTCGTTTTCACCAGGGGATCGAAGTATGAAAAAGGGTCTTGAAGGAAAAGGGATTGAGAGCGACGAATTTATATGTATGTGGAGATGAAGTGATACCGCTGGAATAAAGCGAGGAGAAGGAGTTTGAGACAAGCTATAAATTTAAAGAGGAAGTATTTAGGAAACAGGCTGTGTTGAGGCAGGCTGTATTGTTTTCCGCAATCAATCCGAATTTGAGACGACTATGGTGTGAAGCATCGTAAATTTATAGAAAGATTTCAAGTGAAAACGACTCTAGTAAAATGTTAAAGTCTTGGTAGTAAACATCCAGTAATTTTTGTTACGTAAAGCCCGTATGGATAATAAGATAATGAGCGACCTCAAGGATCAAAGAGCACTTTGGACCCATAGTTGGGTTGTATTGAATTTGTTCACTGGATAGGTCATTGATAAAAATAGTTGGAATTGATGATAGGCGATTTGAGAATTTCGAATGCGGTAGTGATGATTATTATTTTGAAGGCATCCACTACATGGTAAACGTGTGTTGGGAATTTTCATTTGCTTCCCTAACACTTCAGTGCACAGGCTGAGATTGTGTTCGAGGTGGAGAATCGTTCGTCACGTATATTTAATTTTGAGTTCACGTATTGTAATGGTAGAGACTTACTGTATTTTTTCGATTTGCATTCATTTGATAGTAAGAGACGTGGTTCCGTCGTGCGTATTTTGTCTGACCAGATTTAGTATTAAATGTCGGAGGTGTTTGAAATTGCTAGTTCGCCTGATTTGTTAAGGGAGGCGTAGTACGACCCATTTTGACGCCCGACGATAGATTTAGGACGTCACATGTTATTCTTGGAGTCACTGATGATGAGACGTCCTAGGTCACGCCCGACGATAGAATTTGGAAGGCATCATGTACATAATGATTAGTGTTAGGATGTACAGATTTCAAGTGAGCCCGACGATAGGTCTGGGATGGTAGCTGTACACACTCAAGTCTCAGTTTAGATGTTTCGTTTTTTTTTTGTTGAAGTGGCCTGGATGAAGGTAGCAGTTACAGTACGATTTGATTTTATGAAGAGGGTCAATGCGTAGCTCTCCATTGAGATAACGGGACAGCTGGTGACGAGTGAGGGTTGTCCAAGTGTTGGATATCGGCTCGATATAGATTTAATATTTTTACTTGATTCTCCGTGCGTGTTAAGCTTTAATGACTTCGAGATGTTAATTTATTCTTACGGACTTTATTGTTTTCTCGTTTTGACGTCCGTTCTCGTTTGATAGTGTGCACATTGACATCAGTGTATTAGTGTGAGACTTGAGTTGCGAATGCGGTTTCGATTCGTCAGCCAGTATTTTATTTTATTTTCAGTCTTGTCGTACTTTCATTTTATTCATAGTTAAAGTAAGTAAGTAATCACTTTACAAGTAGTGTGTTGGGACAGACAGTAAATAGAGAGATCTGTACTGGTAGCATTGTTTTTCAAGGGAAAGAATTCCTTAAAGTTGTAGTAAATTTTAGCGTGGACTGGTAATTTTATTAAGCATAACAAACCCATTTCTAACCTGAAAATCGGTTCGATAATAATATTTTTCAAGTGACTTTCCACTTTTTAATTATCTTCAGTGTTTGGCATTTCTTCTAAATGCATGATTAGTAATTGTTTCCTGCATTTCGCAGTTTGTTCCTTTAGAACGACATAACGTAAGATCCTCTCGGATCCTGTTGTTGTTGGTTCCTTCCGAACAGCTGTTTTGGGTGATGCACATTTAGCATCGGGATTACCTTATCACTTAAGGGTGTCATGAATGACAAATACATGGTGGGATTTTATTTCAATTGTGAATGATGCTGTTAACTTGTAGTGAACACCATGCTTTCCCATAATATTTCGCAACCTATCCAAAGCAACTGATAGTCAGTTTGGTTCGATTAAGGGTCCATTCGGCGGGTGTTCCGTATCCGTGAAGGGTATTCGACTGGTGGATAACCTTAATTGAGAGAAAATCAGGCGTTCTACTTGTTGAAAGTCAGATTTTCCACGGATCGTGTGGATTAACTCTCAGTTCTCGTTTGGAATAATAGGTGCCCGGTTTTCAGGTCTTCCCTTTTTCAGTTTTTCAGTTTCGCTGTCCACTAACATATTAGCTTCTCTGAAGCAACTCTTCGACTTTGTAAGAAACAAATTGACGTTATGTAATGTGACTGTGTTTGGAACATTCAAAAATCAATAATTCATTAAAAAAAATTTAATTTTTCAAGAATGCATATTAAATTAATGATGTTATCGTGCTCTTTCAATTTAATAAAAGTTAGTAAGCACATTTTTGCTCCTCATTTCAAGTAGTTAGGCTCTCTTCTGAACCCCATCGTTTGGTTAAGATCGTGACCGAATTTATTCCCGCAACGACCCAGGATTTAAGAGTTCTAAATTGTTCTACTGTAGCAGCCGTGGCCGACCAACGATGGAATGGTAAGTTCAAGGGTTCAATATAACTTCAAAATAATAGCCGATATATATGCATGTTCGTTTGGCAGAGGTTCTAAACCATTGATCGTGTTTTTCTCAGAACTTCATTTTCTGACTTAAGACTTGTGTGAACGAATCGATCGAAACTTGTAATTGCTACAACTTCTCTTACATCACATTTTTCAGTGAACATAACGTTAACGCGGATAACTGTTTATATCTCCCTAAAGAGAATTATTCTTTGTGAAGACCCTAAAGTCACATGCACCCTATCACAGAACCCTGAATGATTACACACCAGTGACGTATGTCCCGTCATGTTCCAATTTGAAGGACACAAACATAAAGATGATCAATATTAGGCATGAAAAGATATCAAGATATTTTTCTGAAATAATAAATCAAGAGACACGTGAATCTTGTGAACTTGCTGAGGATTGAATTACAGGTCATCTCTCTGTCAGTCATTCCATTCTTCCCTCGCGGTTCCTTGGGCATGTTAAGAACATGTGGAAGCCCTTTATAGACCTTGAGGTAGACAGTGGTCAAGCAGAACAGTTATTACTTGGTACAACTGAGGATGCCATTCCGATGAGTGGGAAATGTGTGGGTTCAGGGCATTCTAAGATGATATGACTTGGCCTTCCTTTTCTTTCACAGTACACATTCACATAATTCGGCCTGAGAACGGCGGTTCTTTCCGAGCGTGAATGCCATTGATCAGTGCTGATGTTCTCAGTTTTACTGGCTGTCATGTGTGCTCCTGTTTTGTGTAAGTGCTCGTTTATTCCACACTAATGTATAACATGGGCCTCGCAGGCCAACACTAAAAAGCTGCATTTTGTGACCAACCAAGGAGAAATGACGTAGAAATCTTCATAATTGCAGTGTTGCCAACAGATGAGAGTTAACTTTTAAAATATTGCAAAATAATGTCTCGCGTACTTTAATCAAAAGTTGTACAAATGATGAAGTAAGTAATATGTGGTTCACTCTTAAGAAATCCAATGTGGATCACATTCTAGTGGTTCTATTGCTTGCAACTATTGGAAATATATAGTAGAAACTTTGCAGTTACAGTCGTAGGATGATCTAGCTTTGACTAAACATTGTTCATTGGAGAAAATACCCCTCTAATTAATGATTAATGTAGATTTAGGTGGCTCCAGAGTTATTAATAGTGAGATGGAGATGGCAACAAAACAGGAGAAATGCAACTAAATCCAAGAAGAAGTCATTAATACATAGTGCGACTTGTGTTATGTCTTACTGCGCATGAAGACAGTGCCGCAACATGTCCACGTGTTTCGTATACATCACCGTTCATCTTCAGGGAGCCGTGGGAGGAGGCTGTCCAAGGAAAGGGAAGGACACAAATCCGACTCATAATTTGTTTTCATGTGTTATATTGATTTTCAGCATACTTCTTAATAAAAGTAAAGCAATTTACGGAGATCGATGAAATTTCTCCCGAGGACAGTTAGGAAACGTAACTATCCAGAGAAGGGACAATCAACGCGGACAGGTGTGTCTATAAAAATCCCGAATCTGAACATAAATCAACAAGAATAGAAAATTATATTCTATACAAAGTTAAAGAAATATCAACTGAAAGTAAAGAAAGGAATGCATCGTCTTGGATTCTTTCCTTTTAAAACAAAATCTCCCAATGGTTTTCGGCACCGCTTAATCGTCACGACTAACCGCCACTTTGCCTTCCGAAGCTCATTTGAGAAAACTTGTGAAGGGCCTTAAATGATGGTAATGCGTAAATGATCGTCCTACTGCTAACACAGTGCAATTTTTTAGTGGAAGAAGGAGCATGAACGATGATATTACACGAGCTAAAGTTTACAGAAGGAAGTATGTTTACCTCTCAATCATTACAAGTGAAGGTTTTATTAAGTTCCACGTTTGTTCCTTGTCTGTACAGCTGGATCCAGCCCAAAGCAATGCATGCTAGACTGAACGTTACCCTGGTGATATAATTGCAAATATTCTAATTCATAATATCATACAATTAGAGCAGGCGGGTGTAGGAATCAATGGATTCAGTCACATGGTAGCCAGTAGAATAAAAAGTTATGGAAGTCCTTAGGAACATTCGGCAACATAAAGAATCTATTATGTCCAATTTCCAATCCAAGCTACTCAGCAGAAAACTGGGCATTTTCAGATGCGCCACACATATTTAAGTGTCCATGACCAAGTACAGGAAATACGATGTTGATCTTGTTGATTATTCATTTTACACATCTCCAAATACGAAGAAAGCTGGCTATTTCCAAGAGAGTTATATCATATCGAAAATACTCCAAACGTACCAGCTCCTGAAATGAGCTCCACACATCAGTTTATCACGTAGATAGAAGCACTGGTAGTACAGTCCGCCTGCTAGGCAAGATGGTTAAGGCGTCCCGTTGGTCGAAACAATTTTCACCATCACAATGTTGGCCAGCTGGGTGGGATGGGTGCTGGTAATCACTAGATTGCGTACAAAACCCTGGATTCATTCCAAACCTCACCACATTGCTCATTTAGGGAGAGGGCATATGCCGCATTTATGACGGATGGCGAAGTTAAGCCATGAGCAAATCGCTTGCTGCTTTATGACCGAAGTAGGCTGCATGTCGGCACCGCGTTTCACCCTCTCCTTCTCCGCTATCGTACCTCACGTCCTTCACTTCAGCTCATTAACTCCTCTTCTGTACGCTACGGTGTCTCCTGACCATGTCATGCATCAGAGAGTACGAAAATAATGAAGGATCCTCATTTTCACTCGTAGGATAGTCTAAAATATAAACGTGTGAACTAATTGTTAAATGTGATGCTCTAACTGCCCACAGGTTACCAGCTGTTTCGAGGTTTCAACTGTTATAAGGCATACGTTGAATTAAAGGGCTGGAGTGACGCCAGGGAGCAGTGCAAGAGAGACGGAGGGGATCTCATGGTGGCGGAGAGTCGACGAGAGAGGACGAAGTGTTCCCTACAATGTACCGGAGTGTGTACTACGGACTAGCCCCTTGGTTGGGAATTTACAAGCCCGAAGGTGAAGATCGTTGGGTGTCTGTAAAAGGTGAGTTCTTCTCTCTAGCTCAATACCGCATATTGGGCGGAAGACATTTAGCTGTAGTTAGCGATGTCACTGGAACGAAGAAGTCTTACCCTTAGTAGTAGTAGTAGTAGTAGTAGTAATTTATTGAACATTACAGGCTGTTCGCCCAAGATACATGTTCACATTGCCAGATTACAAGAAACAGAAAAAAAGAACCATTAGAATAAACTAAACTAAACAATTATAGACAGATCCATAAACACTCCAAATAAATCAACTAAGCGGTCTCTTACATGGGCGGATGTCCAGTCCACATGTAAGGGCCAACCCTGCAACCCTATAATAATTCTATTAAGTTGCCACTACATGAGACAGAATGAACCATTAAAACAAACGAAACTAAACAATTATAAACAGATCTATAAACACTCCAAATAAATCAACTAAGCGGTCTCTTACATGGGCGGATGACCAGTCCACATGTAAGGACCAACCCTGTAACACTATAATCTAATCCTAAAGTAAAGACAAGAACTAAACTTAAGAACATCTACCGCTGCTGCTCGGCCGTGTCATCACCCCTGGTGAGAAGAAGCCGCCCTCCCGATGATGACACGACCGGCCCTATCCGTGGAGCCCTAAGAAGGACCCCCACAACTTACCAGATGATCGTGTGTTTCTCTCACCATTCCATTGCGGCCGGCCACATAAAGCTGGAGCCGCTCTCTTCCCTACCACTAATCTACTGAACGGTCCCCTACATGGGCGGATGACCAGTCCACATGTAAGGGCCAACCCTGCAAAACAGAATAATCATTGAAGCAAACGAAACTGAACAATTATACACAGATCTATAAACACATCCCACTTCTCAAATTTCTCCCTTTTACATTTTTCGGGTGGGCCCGTCCCACCCATTCTTTTACGGTTATATCCTGTTCTCCCTTGCCCCTCATTCCTTACCATCCCCTTTACGGTTGTATCCTGGTCCCTCTTGCTCCTCATTCCTTACCATTCCCTGCTATGCGTGAATAGTGAGAGAAACGCACTTGCCTAAATGTACACCTACATCTGCATCCTACCCTGTCAGCATGTCTAATGAAATCATTACTACAAGCTGACGTTTCTAACATTTAAAATGCTAAGTGCCAATCTCCTACTGACCTATTTATGCTATCTACCTCACTATTTACATTCCAAGATCTTGCATCATATACAACCTCGTATTTCTTTCATACATTGCTTTTTCACTGCACATAAGAACTTATTCAGGCCGTTGCCGTTTCTCCACTGATTCGCTACCCATATAATAATTTTCTGTTCATCTTTTTGTCTACACATTTCCAGTTGCTTGGTATTTAGGAGTTTTTCTCTTAGTTCCTCTGTTCCTATACAGCCACAAAGTAAATGTAAATCTTCATTCTTAGCTTTACATAGTATACACTGAGAGCTCTCTTTACTTCTGATCCATCCTTTGTTTCTATGCAGCCCCAACAACCACCATAATAACCCACTCTTAACTCTTCCATCTCCAAATCTTATGCTTAAGTTGGAGATCTGGTAGACCTTATAGAATAAGCTGAGCGACGGCCTTTCTCTACATTCTTCCAAGCATTTCTGCATCTGAATGTCTTTAATTCTCAATGTCAGGGCCCTCTGCATTCTGCTATTATTCCCCTTCCATCCCTCTCGCCAGATATATCCCATACCCAATCCCTCAACATAACTTTTGATTTTTGCTAACCAACTCTCATCATACATTCCTTCCAGTTCATATCTATATATTCCCTGCATCAGAAAACCGCCACCTCCCCGTCTTAGTCTGGACCAATAATTTAATACTCTTTTGACGCAGTTTAACTCGATAAACTCTCCGCATAAGATTAATGCCCACACATTAGCTGTGCATTGCGGTAGCCTCATAACAGCCTTACTGAAATTATATGTTATTTGATTCAGGCTTACCCTTTTCTTTTCTAATCCCCACAGTTCGACCCCATATAAAGCTCTGCTCAGGACTAGAGATTTCAGTATTAGCCTAAGTATTTTATAGCTTACTCCTGGATACTTAGCTACTAGAATTTTTATTGCTGCTAGGGCTGCTATCCCTCTAAGTTTGCATCTCTTGATGTGGTCTTCCCACCCTCCTTTCTTATTCAGTATCATCCCTAGATATTCTAATCTGTCTACTTCCTCTATTCTTGCTCCCTGTACCAACCATTCCTTTCCTTTTCTTGCCCTCCTTCTCTTACTTACAATCATCACCTTCGTTTTAGTATAGTTAATTTTCAGTGACCATTTATTTGCATAATCTGCTAGTTTATCCAGGCTTTTCTTCAATCCTCCCCTAGTCAGCGTCATTAGCAAGATATCGTCCGCGAAAATCAGGCCTGGGATCTCCATATTACCTACCGTTGGTACAGCCCACTTTGCCTCACCGTGTTCGTCTAGTATGTCATTAATAAACAAAATGAATAATATGGGTGATAGTTTGCATCCTTGTTTGAGCCCCAGCTTACACTCTATCGGATTACTTATTACATTGTCTTCTAGTTTAACGCTATTATATACTCTATGGTATAGCGCCTCTATCGCACGTATCATTTTCCTGGAAACACCCAGCTTCCCTAATTTTTCTATTAACGCCTTTCTGCTTACTGTATCAAACGCTTTCTCAAAATCGACTGCTGCCAAAAATATGCTGCTACTTCCCCGCACCGTGTATTTCTCGGTTAACATTTTCACAATCATGATATTATCTATTGTTTGTCTTCCCCTTCTAAATCCTCCCTGGTATTTTGAGATTATACCGTTATTTTCGGCCCAGTCCCTTAATCTATTAGCTAAGACTCCTGTGTAAATTTTGCTCAATGTATCTAAAAGAGTTATACCTCGGTAGTTATTAGGTAAATTTCTATTCCCTTTCTTTTTATATATTGTTTACCCTTAGTAGCTCAGGCGGTAGAGCGCTGGCGTTCAGAGCCCAAGTTGCAGGTTCGATTCTCGCTCAGTCCGGTGGTATGTCAGTCTCGTGTCGGTAGATTTACTGGCACATAAAATATATCCTGGTGGATAAAATTCCCGCACGTCGGCGTCTCCCCAAACCATACGAATGTATTTAGTGGAACATAAAATGAATAATATTAATTATGTCTAAATGAAGGGAAAGAGCAGTAAAGTGACGGTCTGAGGACATTCATGTGTCGGATGGAGACATTAATCCTTGAGCAGACCTCTTGGTGTTGTTTCACAGAAGTAGGTTATGTGCCGCACCAAGATGTGCAGGTTTCTCACGGGCGTCAACTAGAGAGTAGGACACACTGGGGTCGTGGTAGGGACATCATCACTATAGACTGTTGTACCCTCGTTTGTTTCCACACCTCTTGTCTTTAAATCATTAGAAACTGAGTCCTGGTATCACTCTACCGCTCTTACCCTCGACGACCGACTCCATTATTCTCGCAGGTAACCGTCATCCTCCATTCACCTCACGCGACCCCAACACCGGAGTAGCGCTTCGTCCATGGAGCATATGCCTAACTTAGCATTTATCTTCTCAATTCTGAATACCTTGCTGTCATTGTTCCCACCTGATATTTTCAGACATCATTCTCGTTATTTCAATGTATATTACAACTAACGTATGGACGAGATATACAGAGTCCACCCAGTTTGCACTCCCACACAGTGAAGTTGTCCTGAAAACAGACCGTTTCATCCCAGAATTCACTTAGCTTTGCTGCACCTTGCTTCCTGGGAGAAGTGATCTACCTGTTCCACTTTTGTATCTCCCACCTGATATTCATTTCTAGGAACTTTCTTCCCTTCTGACATGACTTCATTCTTGGTAATGCCAATATTAATGTCGTACTCACTGCATCTATTTTAACTTCCAGGAAATTAGACTGCAGGCTTTCAGCTCTGACTGCCGTTAACACCAAGTATTCGGCGCAGACCAAAATGCTTACGACATTTTCCCATCCCTGGCGCTTTATACCTTCCAGTAGATGATCCTTGTAAACTATGAACAACAACATTGAAGATTGCTCCCCTGTAACTACCTTGAACCAAGAACTCATTCTAACATCATCTTTCACTGTCAACATAAATGAGTTTAATTGCCTCTAATAATCTCCGCTTAATCCGATATTCTCCCAGTGTGGCTAACATCCTTCCCTGAAGTACTCTGTCATATGCCTTCTCTAGATCTACGAAACATAAACACAAATTGCTATTAATATCATAGCACTTTTTAATTATCTGACGAATACTGAAGGTCTGAGCATGAAAACCCCTCTGAGGTCTGAACCACCCTGGTCTCATTCAACTTAGAATAAAACATTTATTGGTTTCTCCCTCCAAAAATACTAGTGAATACCTTGCCCGGTGCACAAAAAATCACCGTCATCAGTGTTGTGGAAGTACTTTTATGGTTCTAGCAGTCCTTTCCTAGCTTACAGGTAGGCGTAGTTACTGCTTTCGTCAAATCAGAAGGATCTTTACAATCTTTCCAGGCTCATCTTATTACTCTGCGAGCTTGGTTGTTCGCGACGTCAAGGTAAATATTTCCTCTAACATTCCTTCTACGTGTACGATGATTTGCTCGGAAGTACTATGAGTTCACGAGATTAACCCCAAAATTATTTATTTCCGTTTTCCCACCGTACCCCACACACTGCCCATCCCTTTTTAACACTTGTTAAAAGTATTTTATTTTCACCTATCCCTTTCTCATTATCACCGCTTACCTAAATATCATTATTCCCTAACTTTTCCTAACTCGCCCATTTCTACTTTATTTGTTGTATTTTCCCCATTACTATGGATCGATAGATGTATATCGAATACCATTTCGTTCACCTCTTTGTTTCAAACGAGTCCTGCACTGTCAAATTCGAAGTGGAAATCAATTACTCCCATAGGCTACGTGAAACAGGCTGCTACCCTTCTTACACATAGTCCAAGTGAGAGTCTCTTCTCTGACATGTTAGCGACCTACGGCTGATTGTATAGTGCTGGTCTCCTGAGCACAAGGAGGGCCAAGACTCAGAATATTTCCGAGGTGCCCAATACTACTTACAACTCAAGGAGGGCCATGACTCAGAATATGTCCGAGGTGCCCAATACTACTCCCGACTCAAGGAGGGCCATGACTCAGAATATGTCCGAGGTGCCAATACTACTCCCGACTCAAGGAGGGCTATGACTCAGAATATGTCCGAGATGCTCAATACTACTCCCGACTCAAGGAGGGCCATGACTCAGAATATATCCGAGATGCTCAATATACTTCCGACTCAAGGAGGACCATGACTCAGAATATGTCCGAGGTGCCCAATACTACTCCCGACTCAAGGAGGACCATGACTCAGAATATGTCCGAGGTGCCCAATACTACTCCCGACTCAAGGAGGACCATGACTCAGAATATGTCCGAGATGCTCAATACTACTCCCGACTCAAGGAGGGCCATGACTCAGAATATGTCCGAGGTGCCCAATACTACTCCCGACTCAAGGAGGGCCATGACTCAGAATATATCCGAGGTGTCTAATACTACTCACGACTCAAGGAGGACCATGACTCAGAATATGTCCGAGGTGCCCAATACTACCCCCGACTCAAGGAGGGCCATGATTCAGAATATGTCCGAGATGCCCAATACTACACCCGACTCTCAGTACCACTTACTCGTCCCCTCAGTCGTTCCCCATAGTTCAAGTACTAGGACGTGACTGCAGTCACTCACATGACAACAGTACGCTGGGGTTATGGTTGGACACGAAAGAGGTTCAACAACGAAGCAGCCGTCAAAAGCGCTTTAGAAATATTTATCACCAAGAGACGGTCGATCACCTGGGAAACGGGTGTGAATGCTTCTGCATCGCGTAGGGGAAGTGAATAAGGGAATTGCATTTAATGATGCACATCCTATTTAATAAAAAAAATCCTCGTCATGGAGTTCTCGTTGTGAGAAATGTTACTACCAACTAGCAGCGTGCAGGGTGTTTCTTGATCACCAACACACTCATGGCGAGAAGAGGACCCACATGAGCGACAATAAGTATTACAGGTAAAGCTTGTAGACAAACAGCCCGAGTGAATGGAAATGTGTCGCTTCCTGTTGAAATGTACTGCCTGACGTAATATTTTATTATTCTCTTTATAACCATTCTTTTCACACACACACTACCAATCATCAGCAGGTGTCAACTACTCTGGTCTCTGTTTATAGCTGACGTCGAGTTTTACCGATTTATTACTAAACATTTCCTTATTGTCTGCGAATCACTTGAAGTAATTGGAGAGGCAGGGCCCAGAATCATGCTTAGAATATCCATATTTCAATTTGCACGACTTAAATGTGCTTTTCGGTATTCGCTCAGATGGTCTCGAAAATAATATTTTTGTATATAACGAACGGTTTTGAATGATGTCGACCGTACGTAAATTCTGTCTATGTTTCAGGATATATATCGCCGTGAATTAGCTAGAAGGATTGAGCCACACGCCCTTGCATCGCGGAAACAATCCCAGTACCAATAAATACAAAACGAAGGTTGAGGCGTAGATCGCGACTAGGAAAGGCCTTGAACTGGAAACGAGCCTCTTGACAAATAATAGTAAGAGACTAAATCTATATGTAATAAAATTCAGAATACATAAAATAAGGGTTTATTCAAATCATGAAATGAAGGTAGACAGATAGGAATTAATCAAAATAAAAAGGATAATGATCTGCTACATACATAAGCAGTCCAGGCCGAGTTCTAGGCACGACATTACTCTGTGAACATGAAGTCACACAAAAATATTAAAACATTCGGCGAGCTCACTCAGTTAAGTAAAATACCATTCAAAATGTGCCAGTATTAATATTGGTGTAACAGATAAAAAGAGATCGTTCTTTCCTCGAGTATATTTCATATCATTTCCACTCAACAACGTTCAGATTTTTCAACCTTCACGCATCAAGGAGAAAACTCCGAGTTGAAAGAAATAAAATACGTAGGATTTCAGTATGGGATTACAGAGAAATGACTCTGAACCAAGGAGATAATATATAACAAAAGGGGAAAATCCCACGCATGCGCATAGACTAAATGAACGAAACGTAAAACATGGAGGCCAAGACAGGTGTGAAGGCAAAAGAAATAGCACCATACGAAAATGCATGAATAAAATACAGAAACAAGATCAAAATACAAATTCAACTGATTGATACGCCTTTGTTATACCCCTCTTATACTAACACTTGTGCACACACTCAGAGGTGGTGATGGTGGTGATTATTGTTTTAAGATGAAGTACAACTGGGCAACCATCCTCTATATAACACTAATCAGAGAGAAAAATGGAAGAGGTCGGACACTTCGGAAAATGAAGGTATCGGCCAAAGGAAGATAAGGGCCACGATGGGCGTGAAAATGAAAGACTCCCTAGCCCTCCATATGTATTACCGTCGGGGTCGGAAAAGAACAAGAATTGACCATGAGAGGTCGGATAGCATAGATGAAAGTGAGGAGCCTGGCACAAGTAAGTGGAAGCACTGCCAAGATTCAGCTAAGGGCCGCGTGGACGCTCCATAGTTCAGAGACCCTGGGGAGCACTCATTCAGACACAGCCGGGATCGGCAAGCAATGCAAGCAGTAGCGTCAGTTAAATGACGAACTCAAATTCATACAATATGACTCTAAGGCCACAAACGAGGTCCCATTTATACCAGAAGTTGCGCGCACAGGTCAAATGAATTCGGTTGTGGGATCAGAGAAATCCCGCAGTCATGCACAAACCCATCAAAGTTCGCACTTCGTACGACACGAGTGGAAGCTCGCGCTGACACAAAGGGCAAACAGTGGCACTAGTTACATATTACAAGAACTCGAACTGTTAAGTGTTAAATACTAACTCTCAGTGAATGGATCATTTGCACTATTCTGATGTATGCAACCATGTTATTTCCATAGTATGTATTAAATATACAATTTGCGTTACGTCAAACCGATACAGATAGGTCTTATGGTGGCGATGCGGTAGGAAAGCGTAGGAGTGGGAAAGGGCCCAGGCTTTCAAATATTGTACGGGATTCATTTAGTTCTTCTTTTCATGTCAGTCAGATTTCACAAGTAGCGATCTTGTGCTCACGAAGCGAACAAGTTAATATCTGAATAGTTTGATAGATGGTCGAATAATGTGCATTAGGATTGGTTACTTAGAGAATGATGATGGCATTTTAGTTAATAAAACTGGTTTGTGCAACGGAACAAGATTGACTGCATTTAAGCTAGGCGAAAGTATCGTTCATACAGAGATAAATCCCTCCACTCCGGTGTTTAGTCATGTATGTAGCTTTCTCAAGAGATCATATCTACACACGATATGGTTTATAATACTTGTTCTGATTCCATTCAATGGGGCATATTTAACATTGAAAGTGTAACTTATATTCTTAAGACTATTAACAGTCCATTTCAATTTTCAAAATACTTCTTAGTGGTTACGACTACCTGTCTTGTGCTCATAAATGCATAAACATGTTCGGTTCTTATTTCCAATTACTTGTCATACAGTATTAGTCGTTTATAATGTTGTAAGTTTCTGACAGAAGGGCACGCTTCTTACTAAGTGGACATTTTGCGTGAACAGACGTATAACAAGATACGGCCACAAGTTCTCCAAATGGAAGTGCTCCAGATATAGTGGTTTTGATCTTGGTTTGAGGAGCATCAGGATGAACTCTAACTTCTACTCTGGCCTATTCAGTCACTCGAACCACTGTGGAATGTTATAGTAACAAGACTTCATCGCCTCTGTGGTAGCTGGGTCAATATTTCATGTCGGCATTTGTTACTTATTACTATTTTCGATTATTGGGGGGTGGTATGGTGGTATTTGTATTTTATGAACAACTGTAATTGGGTAGCCGTCCACTAATGGAGCAAAAATGAAAAGGGCCGACACTTCGAGAGTTGAAGGTATCGGCTAAACAAAGGGAAGACAGGGAATACAAGTCTCCTCAGGTATCGAATATATAACATCGCCGTGGTCGGAAATGAACGAGAGTTAACAAAGGATAGATAAAAGTGAGGAGCCTGCAAACAGCATGTGGAAGTAATGCCAGGACTCAGCTAACTTCCCCATGGTCATTAACTCACGCTCCAAAATTAAGAGCTCCTGGGACGCACTTTGTTATCCTCTTACGATTGACAGGGAATACCATGGATGTATTGTATGGTCCCTACCCACGGTGTCGTACTTATCGGGAAAATAAAACAAAACCGTTGTCGCAAACTCAAAATATACGGATAAGAATTACGAAACTTGAAAATATACCGAAGGCGATGACTGTGTCATATAAGGGACAAACTATTTATGAATATTACTATAATAAAAGGAATAGACTTGTAGGAATAAGTATAACAAATCAGAATAGAAATACCGCGGTGCGTAATGATTGGGAATACAATTCAATATAGAAGAGCGGAACAGAAAGTGGAAATGCATCTAATAGATTGCAGGTGCAGGAAGAAGTTGACTGGCAGCCTACGGCGTATCAACATGACTCATTACCGCTCTCACTGTGCGATTTGAGCACCAGACAGGGCAGCCGGGACAACCCTCAATGCCTTTCTGCTACCAGAAGTAACAGCTTCGTAACATCAGAGTTATCGGATTGATAACTGGAGCACCAGACAGGGCAGCCGGGGGAACCCTCAATGCCTTTCTGCTACCAGAAGTACCAGCTTCGTAACATCAAAGTTTTCGGATTGATAATTGGAGCACCAGAGAGGGCAGCCGCGGGAACACTCAATGCCTTTCTGCTAGCAGAAGTACCAGCTTCATAACATCAAAGTTATCGGATAACACCAATCGGAAGTGTCCCGGCACTTCTAAAAATTGAAGGAACCGGAAAGATAGAGAAGTCCCACGACGGCCATGTTTACGAAAGCCTCTCAAGGCCGTCGGGGTCGGACTAGAACAAGTTTTGACGAAGAGAGGTTGCACAAGAAAGATAAGAGAGAGGAGCCTGACAAAAATTTAGTGAGAAAAAGGCCAGGCTCAGCTAGATGACCCTCGGTCGTCAACCCACCGTCTCAGGTGAGAGCCAGTGGTTGACATTTTAGTCTCCTCTTACGACAAACAGGGGATACCGTGGATGCTCTTCTAACTCCCAAATCCACTGGGTCTCCTGAAGGCTGAGGTTCGAATCCCGATCTATACTGGGATGATATTTTCATCCAGAAATGCGCGTGATGTCAGGAAGTCCATCTAGCCGTAAATCTGAGACGAAAACCAAAATAAGCCAGGGTGTTCCAGTGACCTCAGAAATGCCTGGGATAATTTGAAGAAAGATGAACTGTTATGGATCTATTGTACGACACTTATGTCCTGTGTTTCCAGGTGAGCCCGTTCTCAGCAGTTGGTGGCTGCAGTGACCTCGGAAATAACTGGGATAATCTGAAGAAGGATAAAGTGTTATGGATCTCCTGTACGACACTTATGTCCTTTGTTTCCAGGTGAGCCTTCTCTCAGCAGTTGGTGGCTGCAGTGACCTCGGAAATAACTGGGATAATCTGGAGAAAGATAAAGTGTTATGGATCTGCTGTACGACACTTACGTCTTGTGTTTCCAGGTGAGCCCGTTCTCAGCAGTTGGTGGCTGCAGTGACCTCGGAAATAACTAGGATAATCTGGAGAAAGATAAAGTGTTATGGATCTACTGTACGACACTTATGTCCTGTGTTTCCAGGTGAGCCTTCTCTCAGCAGTTGGTGGCTGCAGTGACCTCGGAAATAACTGGGATAATCTGGAGAAAGATAAAGTGTTATGGATCTGCTGTACGACACTTACGTCTTGTGTTTCCAGGTGAGCCCGTTCTCAGCAGTTGGTGGCTGCAGTGACCTCGGAAATAACTAGGATAATCTGGAGAAAGATAAAGTGTTATGGATCTACTGTACGACACTTATGTCCTGTGTTTCCAGGTGAGCCAGCTCTCAGCAGTTGGTGGGAGCCTGCTGCACTGGATTACATTGCTGATGGAAAGTGCGCTGTTCCTGAAAACACAGGTCTGCTGTGGAGCTTTGATTGTGCAGCTCTCCGGCCCTTCATCTGCGAGATCCCGCTGTGAACAGATCTCATGTACAGTGTTGACATTTAATAAAGATACTTGTAAATAAGTCGTGACGTTCTTTCTCCTGTTTCAAAACTAACTACAGGGAATCTTTACAAAATAACAAGGTCACCAGACATGTAATGTTCTACCTTCCCTTAAAAACAACAAGGGCCTCACAAATATAATGTTCCACCTTCACCCAAAAACAACAAAGTCATCAGACATCTAATGTCTACCTTCCTTTAAAAACAACAAGGTCCACACACATATAATGTTCTGCTTTCCTTTAAAAACAACAATGTGCTCACACATATAATGATCTACCTTCCCTTAAAAACAACAAGGTCCTCACAAATATAATGTTCTACCTTCCCTTAAAAACAACAATGTCCTCACACATATAATGTTCCACTTTCCCTCAAAAACAACAAAGTCATCAGACATCTAATGTCTACCTTCCTTTAAAACTAACAAGGTCCTCACACATATAATATTCTACTTTCCCTTAAAACCAACAAGGTCCTCACACATATATTGTTCTGCCTTCCTTTAAAAACAACAAGGTCCCCACACAAATAATGTTCTGCCTTCCTTTAAAAACAACAAGGTCCTCACACATATAATGTTCTGCCTTCCTTTAAAAACAACAAGGTCCTCACACATATAATGTTCTACCTTGCCTTAAAACTAACAAGGTCCTCACACATATAATGTTCTGCATTTCCTTAAAACAACAATGTCCTCACACATATAATGTTCTGCCTTCCTTTAAAAACAACAAGGTCCCCAAACATAAAATGTTCTACCTCCCTTTAATACCGATAAGTGATTCAAAGAATGAATTATGCGTGGGAAAGGTGTAAAATTCACTTACAGTCGGGAAATATTGTAGAAACAAATGTGCCGTATAAGGGATAAAGATACGGCCAAAAGTAATAGCACCAAAGTTGCAGATCACTCTGAATCGAACCGAGATTGTGCGATCCGTTTTTTGATAAGACTTACAGTTTAGCCACGAAATACCGCGAAAGGAATATTTTACACCGCACTTAAAATAGCCTATATATTTCAGTATTCTTCGGGGACAAAATGTAATAATTATCATGGAAGTTTATCGTCGGTTTCATTCAAAAACACATAAATTTGACAAATTTCAAATTTCTAGCTTGTCTGGCAGATTGCGCCGCAATCTTGATTTTTGGGGAGGGTTAAAAGTTAGACTTTCAGGAAACTAAAAAAATAAATAGATGTTCATTATTGCCCCTTTAAAATATAGTTGTACGAAAATTTCACCTAAATATTCAATGCACAGACACACGGTCGTTACGATTTTATTTATACACATTATATTTCGCCCCGTACCGTAGGGCTTCCTTGGGTGCCTTGTCGTCCACAGCATTTTTCCGGACAGTAGGTGATACAGTTGACAGTTACGTTGGAACATGTACACAAACCTCCATAATCTCGGTCACTTTATACATTTTCCTTTCTTCAATCCTCCCATCCCCCACTGCCTATTGGGGCTCAGCTTGGACTTAAACGACCTCCGGCGTGTCGCTACTCACTTCAGCGACACCGCAAGCTGTGTATTCGACACTACTTTTATATTCCACACCCCCTTACGATCGCCCCTAAGAGTGCTACGTGTTTCTCACCCCCACGCAGTCAGTCACCTGCTAGTAAGTCATAAGGGTACCAAGTTTGGATAATGTCGTTCCAGTTGTCCCGAATACTGTAAGTAGTATAATTGGAGAGTTCGGCGGCCTCCTCCCGCGGGAAATTGAATTCTGGCGGGAAATTTGAATTTTGGCGGGAGATTTGAATTTTGGCGCGAGATTTGAATTTGTAAACAAAGCCACGTGCTTTTTGACAGCTGTCATCGACAACAACGCATCGCTAAACTCACTGCTGCCATCTTGACTGGCCTAAACCTCAGTAGTGCCAACTTAACCTAACTAGCGCGAGGTAAACAAAGGCACGTGTTTTTTGACAGCCACGTGCTTTTGGACAGACAACAACGCATCGCTAACCTCAGTACTGCCATCTTGACGGGCCTAAACCTTAGTGGTACCAACTTAACCTAACTAGCGTGTGGTAAACAAAGCCACGTGCTTTTTGACAGCTGTCATCCGCCATCTTTAAACCACAGAGCACTGTGCTGCCCTCTTTATCGTAGTAGATGTAAAATTCGTCACCTGTCATCGGCAGTGCTGCCATCTTGGCGGGCCTAAACCTTAGTGCTACCAACTTAACCTCACTAGCGTGAGATAAACAAATCCACGTGCAGCTGTCATCCGCCATCTTTAATCCATAGAGCACAGTGCTGCCCTCTTTGTGGTGGCGGATAATTTGAAAAATGCTTTTTTGATAGCAGCCATCTTTGAGCACCGTGCTGCCCTCTTTAGCTACTTACCTTTGAAATGTGGTGGCGGTAAATTCCACGTGCTTTACAAACCTATATGCTTTTCTGACAGCTGTCATCCGCCATCTTTAATCCAGAGAGAACAGTGCTGCCCTCTATGTGGTGGCGGCAAATTCCACGTGCTCTTGTTTGGAAACAAATCAACATGCTTTTTTGACAGCTGTCAACCGCCATCTTTAATCACCGTGCTGCCCTCTTTAGCTACTTACCTTTGAAATGTGGTGGTGGTAAATTGTACGCGCTCTTGTTTGGAAACAAACCGGCAATTTCGTTAGCTGTCATCCGCCATCTTTAATGAACAGAGCACCGTGCTGCCCTCATGCGGGGCAATTTCGTCATCCGCTCGCATACCCGCAGTGATGCATGTTTAGACTTGAACACACACATACTACTGTTCAAAACTTATTACACCTTGAACTGCATACTAGTGTTCGATGTTGATGAACACTGCATTGTATAACTAGAATCGAGCACTGTTTAGAAAGAAACACAAAATATCTTTTCAACATACTCACTAACGGCTCTTATTCCTCTATCAAGCTACATCTCTATCGAACGTGCATTGCAAAAGCAAGTTTAGACTTGAACACATACTACAGTTTATAGTTCGATGTTGTTGAACACTGCATTGCAATCAAATACTGTTTAGGAAAAAATCTCTTCTCAACATGAGCTAGACAATAACATACTTACGAATCTGCTCAACACCTTCTTTCTTGCTTTTCTTCTTTGAGTAATAAACAAAAACTCTATCTTGAAAATAAGGAGCGGGAGGAAGGTAATACGTAACCTAAAATAAAAGAATATGCCAATTCTACATTATTTATTTACATCTTGTATGTACAAGTTTTATCTCGAATCATTTTACCCTAGTGATGTTTGCGTACTTCTCGATGCAATTCTTGTATGTACAAGTTTAAACTTGCCGTACTACGCTCTCAGCGTACCTCTCCCTACAATATGTACAGTGAATTGTGATGTAAGACAGCGTAACGTAAGTACACACCTCTAGCATAATGTTTACACACACATCTGCTTTATGTAAAGTAGTACCTATCAATACTACTATGCCCCCAGGCTAGAGTGTTGGTAGAATTTGGAATGACAAACCGTTTGCAATCATCGCTATTAAGGGCTACCTTACTAATTAAATGAGTCTACAACTGGTGCTTCTTGCTTCTAATGACAGACATTTGCTTATGCAAAACAGGTGGATTACTTTTAATGCAATTGTTATAGTTTTCAAAACTTAGCTGATTCTGAACGACATTCTTTTTAACCCCCTTCAATCTCTTTATTTGTAATTCATTTAAGAGTTTTATGCAATATGACTTGGATTTAGTACCTACAAATGAATCGATAATATTCCCAGCACATTCATCTTTCATTTTACCTAGAACCTTTTTGTTCACTAGCGGTAGATGATATTGATTATTTGCAGGATAGTTACTAGTATCAAACCTACCCAAGTCTGGCTTTATATCATTGTAATAGTCATCAGTTTTGATTTGATAAATAAACGAGTCGGTATCTGTGTAGAGCAATTGCGCATTATGCGCGTACTTCTTCATCATATAATCGTAATGGAATTCATACATGAGTGTTTTAGCCAATTCAAGTACTGCAAAGCCGACGTAGGTAGGTTTGTCATACTTAACCTTAACACGATTCATCTGTATAACAACTAAATTCTGATGTATGATGGTGCAGCTGTGGAAATTTGGTTTACTTATTAAATAGTTAGCACCATACCTTTTCTTAATATTCCCCCAGTTTGTAATCAATTTTACATCAACGCGTTTGTCAACATTTTCCATAGTCTTACCAAACACACTGTTATTCATGAGCTTGTAGAAATCATTTTCAAACTCGTTAACCGCATTCCTTCTTAAATTATTGTTCAGATCGATATATGGCTTTAGCCACGGTGACTGATTAAATTCTAGTACGCGATGAATTTTGGATAACTTCAAACCATGCTGCAAACACTGTTTTAAATTTCGGTAATGAATGATATACTTAGATTTATCGCACAAATTAGCAATGAGCATTTTCGTCGTTGATGCGATGTATGGGGGCTTCATATTTTCAGGGCAGAACGGTAGGTCATTATGAGAAGTGCGTAACTCTTTAGGATACTGTAAGTCAACTTCGAGGAAATAGCCTTTATCAGCTTAATCGCCTAGGGCGTGCAGCTGTAAAGCATCAATTTCGCACTGCGTTAGCCAGCGGAAACCACTCACCGGTAGATGCTGACTCATCGCCCACCCATACTGATTATTAGCATCGAGATAAACGATATACTGAGATTCCTGACTAGAATCGAAACTCGGCATGTACTTATTATTTGCCTTGGAATACCGCCCGATGCACTGACTTAGACCGCCTCGAATATATGATTTTATAAAGTGCACCATATCAATATCAGTTAGCAGTTCCAAATTCACCTGCGTGTACTTTAACATCGCGTCCCAACTTAACCCAGGCACAGTAAAATACTGACATGGGTCAAGGCTGTAGGTTTTCTTGCAAACACAGCGAAAATTTTCAAAAACATCAGCTAACAAACGTGCATACGTCTTTAAATATAAATCGGAGTATTCACCCAGCGTTTGAATGTGGAACTGCTCCCAGATATGTTGTGCATGTAAATAGTCATCATCACTAATGTCTGCTGAATTCAGCGAGCTGTAAAAGGATTGTTTCGATGGTAAGGCACGTTCTTCGAGGCGTTCTAAGCAGTCAAGATATTCATAACAAAAAACACCCTTACGCCGAAGTAAATTAAACTGCGCTTCTTCGGGAAAAACGCGTCGAATTTCCGTAAATTGTTCAGGCTGTAAATGACTAGAAAGTTTATAGAGGCTACTCGCCATAAAGCGAAACGAGTCAAGGAATCTCAGTTTTATAGAATGCTCAGCATCTACTTTTACAGACTTTGCAAACGCAATGTACCGCTCTTTATTCTGAGGGATTATATCTACTTTTTCATCTGAAGCTCCAAATTATGAAATGATGAAATGAGAGTCGTAACCAGATAAGTTATGAAAAATTACAGGGATAAATTTTGGAACTCTATACTTAAGATTACAGCTATAATGAGCGGCACATCTGTAGAAAACAGTTAAGTGATCATGATCAAAAACTTTAGGGTCATTTTCGGAAAATTCCCCATCACAAATGCTACACTTTGTAGCACGTTCATGATCATTTAACTGAATTTCGGTGAGTGGCTTCATAGGAATATTACTATTTAGAATACGACCAAGACGAACTGCATCACTTTCAAGTCTTTCTAAAAATACTTTAGCAGCATCATGTCCTCGATACAGCTCTAACTTGTTAAGCGTACTATCGTAACTACACTTGATGTAATACGCGAAGCTATACGGGACATGCATGTGCGTAGTATTAGTGAAAGAGTTGTCAGGATTAGGTAAGCATGTGTTGCATGGCGTGAGGATGGCTTCAAAGTCTGCATGAATCACGAACGGTACCCACATCTGCTTGTGAAAATTTGTAAATTTTAAAACATTATTGCCTGTAGTAGGTATCTCTGTACGTACATGATTGCAGTCATTCTTGGAATGCTTCGTTAACTGATCTTCAGTTCTAAAATACTGCAAGCATTCATCACATAGCCACATTTTACCATTACGTTTTGACAACTGACTACTAACAAGTCTACTCAGATTTTTAATCCAGCAAAAGTGGCTATTTTCACTGTTTTCAATATAGAGTAAGTTAACATGAGTACTCTTCTTATGACATGTATAATACAGAGGACCTACTACAGACTTTTTCTCTACACCATACACATTAATACTAATGTTATTTAGTTCCTCAAAGAGCTTAATATCCTTTATCTGCACAGGAAATTCTATACTATCGAAATTTAGCTGCGTTGAATAGTGTGGATACGATGATGTTCTCTTAGCTACGTCTGATTTCGCAGGATTTAAAGCCGACATCACCGCCCATGCAAAACATGCTTCGTCATTGTTTTGGATGTTTACAACAGCTTCTTTTCGCTGAATCCATGTCGGCAGCTCGATGTGTGAAGATCCTCGCATAGGATTGTACTTATTGATGTTAACTTCTAGATACATTATTTCAACTAAAGCCCACCCTGATTCCTTTTACTGAAATTCCTCGCTCTTAGTTGAAATAATGTTAGAGACATCCCTAAGTACATCACCAAAATTAGTCGACTGACTTATGACAAAATTCTTCGTATTAAATGATTTAATGTCCGTTATTTCGGATTCATCCGTGCTTTTAATGTACGAGGCGAAAAGTTCAAAATTAACTTTAAATAAATTATGATTGGACAAAGATTTAGCAAGAAGCTGTTGTACATCCAGTTGAACGCAATTTAAAAAGTTTGAAGTGCTCTGAAACTTTTGACTAGTGCGAATTCTGTAACTAGCAATCCTACTTTTAAATGCTGTATTAATTTCCTCGATGTTTGCGTTACTACCACGTCTACATGCATTATTTTTATGTGCATTACTCCGTAAGTGTCCCTGAAAATGCGGAGATGGTACATCAGTGTTACAGTGCTCGCAGTGAATAGTTTGAAGTTCATGATTTTTTCTAGGTTTTTTACTACTAGTATTTTCTACAGCTACATCAGTAGCTGCACGCTTTTTCCCTACTACTACCTGAGGGCAAGTAGATATTTGATGTACCTCTACTAAGTGAGCCTCGTATCGCTCTACGTTAGCGAAATACACACTACAAACTTTACATAAAGCAGATGTTATGCTAGGGTGTTTTGATTTCATATGGCGCATGAAGTTATCTCGCCTTGTAAACGTTACATTACATTCCTCGCAGCAGGGGAACATCTGAAAAGAGAACGACCGATAGAGATTAGGCGAAAGTTACGATGTTCGGAAGAAACCAAGTTTCAACGTATAGAGGTCGGACATGGCTGTGAGTTTGAAATTATAAGATTAACCTCTTCTATAGCATGAGGATTGAAGAGAACGACTATTTATCAATAGACTAAAGTTACGATGTTCGGAAGAAACCAAGTTTCAATGTATAGAGATCGGACATTGCTGTGAGTTTGAAATTATAAGATTAACCTCGTCTATAGCATGAGGATTGAAGAGAACAACTATTTATGATTAGCTTAAAGTTAAGATGTTCGGAGAAACCAAGTTTCAACGTATAGAGGTCGGACATTGCTGTGAGTTTGAAATTATAAGATTAATCTCTTCTATGACATGCAGATTAAAGAAAATAACTATTTATCAATAGACTAAAGTTACGATGTTCGGAAGAAACCAAGTTTCAGCCTGTTGAGGTCAGACATAGCTATGTGTGTGTTTGAAATTATAAAATTAACCTCGTCTATAGCATGAGGATTGAAGAGAACAACTATTTATGATTACCTTAAAGTTACGATGTTCGGAAGAAACCAAGTTTCGGCCTGTTGAGGACAGACATAGCTATGTGTGTGTTTGAAATTATAAAATTAACGTCGTCTATAGTATGAGGATTGAAGAGAACGACTATTTATCAATAGTCTAAAGTTACGATGTTTTAGAAGAAACCAAGTTTCAGCCTGTTGAGGACAGACATAGCTATGTGTGCGTGTTTGAAATTATAAGATTAACCTCGTCTATAGCATGAGGATTGAAGAGAACAACTATTTATGATTAGCTTAAAGTTACGATGTTTTAGAAGAAACCCATCTATTTATGATTAGCTTAAAGTTACGATGTTCGGAAGAAACCAAGTTTCGGCCTGTTGAGGACAGACATAGCTATGTGTGTGTGTTTGAAATTATAAAATTAACCTCGTCTATAGTATGAGGATTGAAGAGAACGACTATTTATCAATAGTCTAAAGTTACGTTCTAGAAGAAACCAAGTTTCAGCCTGTTGAGGCCAGACATAGCTATGTGTGTGTGTGTTTGAAATTATAAAATTAACCTCGTCTATAGCATGAGGATTGAAGAGAACGACTATTTATCAATAGACTAAAGTTACGATGTTTTAGAAGAAACCAAGTTTCAGCCTGTTGAGGACAGACATAGCTATGTGTGCGTGTTTGAAATTATAAGATTAACCTCGTCTATAGCATGAGGATTGAAGAGAACGACTATTTATCAATAGACTAAAGTTACGATGTTTTAGAAGAAACCAAGTTTCAGCCTGTTGAGGACAGACATAGCTATGTGTGCGTGTTTGAAATTATAAGATTAACCTCGTCCATAGCATGAGGATTGAAGAGGACAACTATTTATGATTAGCTTAAAGTTACGATGTTTTAGAAGAAACCAAGTTTCAGCCTGTTGAGGACAGACATAGCTATGTGTGCTTGTTTGAAATTATAAGATTAACCTCGTCTATAGCATGAGGATTGAAGAGAACAACTATTTATGATTAGCTTAAAGTTACGATGTTCGGAAGAAACCAAGTTTCAACGAATAGAGGTCAGACATACCTTAAAATCTTCGCACTGCAGACTGTTACTCGGATGAATAAAATGCGTACTTTCAAGCCTGTAACTCGAATAATAATATTCTGGTCGTACCTAAAAGAAAAGAACAAACATATATGAATGTAGTGTAGGGTTCATCAGTTAGCCTAGCTATCTTTACAACTCAAAGTTCGAAAACATACCTTAAAAATGCGCGTGCTGCAGACTATTACTCGGATAAATAAAATGCGTACGTTCAAGCCTGAAACTCGAATGATAATATTCTGGTCGAATCTAAAAGGAAAAGAACAAACATATATGAATGTAGTGTAGGGTACATCAGTTAACCTAGCTATCTTTACAACTCAAAGTTCGAAAACATACCTTAAAAATGCATGTGCTGCAGACTGTTACTCGGATGAATAAAATGCGTACTTTCAAGCCTGTAACTCAAAGGGTACCTAACAAAGAAAAGAACAAACATATATGAATGTAGATGTCTATTACCTAGCGTAGAAGTTGCTTTGCAAACAGTAACTAACAGTTCTAGCTTACCTTAAGATAAAGGCTGAAGAATAATATTCACAGCAGACAGTACTTAGACGGGAAATGTGTACGTAATAAACGCATACAGAAAACTGTGAGCGCTTCACGCAGACTGCAGCGAGTAAATATGCTGCTTGTTACCAAGCGGATGTGAAAATCGCTGACAACTGCAGTACAGTCGGAACGAAGTGTTTATGCAACAAGAGCTCTCCTGAGGGTCTTACACTGAGTTCTGCAGGCTGACGTATTTAAGCCGGAATCGAACCTCCTGTTGATGCCGAGGTGTCAGAATTTAAGAGTTCTGCAGCGGATCGAGCCTTGGAAAGTTAGCGCGCGATCCTCGACTTCTGGACTTAAACGGGAGGGTACTAAGCTACATCCGCGGTATTCCTTATCTGTAGGCACTTAAAGGTATTGAGCTAAAACTACATTTAGCTAGATCTTGTAATTACACGTTATGACGATCGCGCAGGCCCCTCGCCTAGCATTTGCTATTTTTTACGGCTTCCAACAGTAGGAGTTCGAACCCGCTATCTTCCGAAGTAGCGAGAATGATTGAAGAGTGTTGAGGGTGATTCATTTGTCGGATGGAGGCGTTAAGCTGTGTGCAGGCTTCTTCGGTAGGAGTAGGCTATGTGCCGGTACCGGGACATCTAGTTATAAAACCCGCTACAATAAATTTATCGCGTATACTGCGATTTAAAATCCTAGTCAGGAAGGGTAACCGGTCGTAAAACTATGGTGTATGATCTAAGAGGCGGGGTGTGCAAAAAAGCCTGCATTACGTAAGGGTTGTTGATGGGGGCGTTAAACCTTAGGCAGACTCCTTCGAAAATGATTGTGAGTACAAGAGTGTTGAGGGTGATTCATTTGTCGGATGGAGGCGTTAAGCTGTGTGCAGGCTTCTTCGGTAGGAGTAGGCTATGTACCAGCACTGGGTTTTACCCTCTCCCTACGGTAGTATATTACATTCATAGGCAGTTTCGAGGGTGTCCAAAAAGCCAGTATTAAGTAAGGGCTGTAGATGGCGGGTGTTAAAACTTGTACAGGCTCCTTCAACAGGAGTAGCCTACATCTGTCGGATGGAGGCGTTAAGCTGTGTGCAGGCTTCTTCGGTAGGAGTAGGCTATATGCCGGTACCGGGATATCTAGTTATAAAACCCGCTACAACAAATTTATCGTGTATACTGCGATTTAAAATCCTAGTCAGGAATGGCAACCGGTCGTAAAACTATGGTGTATGATTTAAGAGGCGAGGTGTGCAAAAAAGCTAGCATTAAGTAAGGGTTGTTGATGGGACGTTAAACCTTATGCAGACTCCTTCGAAAATGATTGTGAGTACAAGAGTGTTGAGGGTGATTCATTTGTCGGATGAAGGCGTTAAGTTGTGTGCAGGCTTCTTCGGTAGGAGTAGGCTATGTACCAGCACTGGGTTTTACCCTCTCCCTACGGCAGTATATTACATTTTTAGGTAGTTTCGAGGGCGTGCCAAAAAAAGCCAGTATTAAGTAAGGGCTGTTGATGACAGGTGTTAAACCTTGTACAGGCTCCTTCAACAGGAGAAGCCTACATGCCGGCGCCGTGCAGGCTCTTTCGATAGGAGTAGGCTATATGCCGGCACTGTGTTTTAACCACTCCGTACAATCATGATATTTTATGTTAGGAACTTACATGGGCTAAATGCTACACATTCCGTGGCAGAGCCGGGAATCGAACTCGGGCCTCCGGGGGTAGCAGCTAATCACACTAACTACTACACCAAAGAGGAGGACTATTTCAGTTTTACAGAACAGAATATTTTACAACCTTAATACGCTTATAATCTAGCAATAAGACGTTCTATGAGTTACAAGTTGCTTATCAGCACACCGTGTCTTCGTTCAAGGTTACTGCAGCCGGAAGCCGAGTGTAAAATTTCAGCCAACACATACATTCCGCACGTCGCTCTGAATGACTGCGCCGATACAACTTCAAAGATAGTGTTCTATGTAGTAGAACAGAAAATGTAACCCATAACCCGTTCCTAAAGCTTAAAACTGTAAATGTTTGAAGCTCCTGTTTTTACAGCTAGATGTGGTTCCTAACGTAGCAGGGCCGGGATTAAAAATATGTTTTAAAGCCGAGTGCCTCCTCCTGACGCAGGAGTTTAAAACGCAAGAATTTGTTTTACGACCGGTAGCCCTTCCTGACGCGAGATTTTAAATCACAAGTATCCGTTTTACAACAGGATGCCCTTCTAGGATTTTAAAAAGCAGTATCTAGCCTCTTACATCATACACTATTGTTTTCCACCGATTGCCCTTCCTGACGCGAGATTTTAAATCACAAGAATCCGTCTTACAACTGGATACCCTCCTAGGATTTTAAATAGCAGTATCTAGCCTCTTACATCATACACTATTGTTTTCGACCAGTTGCGCTTCCTGACGTCAAAGAACTGGGATTAAGAATCTGTTTTACAACTAGATACTCTTTTTAACACGAGAATCGGGGTTTTACAGCTAGATGCTCTTCTTAGATTTTAAATCGCTGTATCACGAACTATTGTTTTACTGCCGGATGCCCTTCCTGACGCAAACTAAGATTTTAAATCGCAAGAATTTGTTTTAAGACTAGTTGCCCTTCCTGACGCAAAACTGACAGTATCTAACCTCTTACATCATACACTATTGTTTTCGACCGGTTGCCCTTCCTGACGTCAAAGAACTCGTATTAAGAATCTGTTTTACAACTAGATGCTCTTTTTAACACGAGAATCGGGGTTTTACAGCTAGATACACTTCTTAGATTTTAAATCGCTGAATCATGAACTATTGTTTTACAGCTGGATGCCCTTCCTGACGCAAAGCTAAGATTTTAAATCGCAAGAATTTGTTTTAAGACTAGTTGCCCTTCCTGACACAAAACTGGCAGTATCTAGCCTCTTACATCATACAGTATTGTTTTCGACCGGTTGCCCTTCCTGACGTCAAAGAACTGGGATTAAGAATCTGTTTTACAACTAGATGCTCTTTTAAACACGAGAATCGGGGTTTTACAGCTAGATGCTCAAAGCAGTATCTAGCCTCTTACATCATACACTATTGTTTCACGGTATGGCTGGTTGCCCTTCCTGACGCTGAAAAACCGGGATTTAGCCAGTTACCCTTCCTGATACAACAAGACTAGGGTTTTTTTAGACTGCACTTGGCTAGAAATAGCCACACGAAATTATTATATAGAAAGAGAATTGCTGGGCGGATGACAGCTGACGCAAGAGTGCGGCACGGTGATTAAATATGGCGTATGACAGCTGTCGAAAAAGCATGTTGATTTGTTTCCAAACAAGAGCACGTGGAATTTGCCGCCACCGCATTTCAACTAAAGATTGCAGCACTGTTCTCTCTGGATTAAATATGGCGGATGAAAGCTGTCAGAAAAGCATATAGGTTTGTAAAGCACGTGGAATTTACCGCCACCACATTTCAAAGGTAAGTAGCTAAAGAGGGCAGCACGGTGATTAAAGATGGCTGCTATCAAAAAGCATGTTGATTTGTTTCCAAAGAAGAGCACGTAGAATTTGCCGCCACCGCATTTCAACTAAAGATTGCAGCAATGTTCTCTATGGATTAAAGATGGCGGATGACAGCTGTCAGAAAAGCATATAGGTTTGTAAAGCACGTGGAATTTACCGCCACCACATTTCAAAGGTAAGTAGCTTAAGAGGGTAGCACGGTGATTAAAGATGGCTGCTATCAAAAAGCATGTTGATTTGTTTCCAAACAAGAGCGCGTGGAATTTGCCGCCAGCACATTTCAACAAAAGATTGCAGCACTGTTCTCTCTGGATTAAAGATGCCGGATGACAGCTGTCAGAAAAGCATATAGGTTTGTAAAGCACGTGGAATTTACCGCCACCACATTTCAAAGGTAAGTAGCTAAAGAGGGCAGCACGGTGCTCAAAGATGGCTGCTATCAAAAAGCATTTTTCAAATTATCCGCCACCACAAAGAGGGCAGCACTGTGCTCTATAGATTAAAGATGGCGGATGACAGCTGCACGTGGCTTTGTTTACCTCGCGCTAGTTAGGTTAAGTTGGTAGCACTAAGGTTGAGACCCGTCAAGATGGCAGCACTGCGGATGATAAGTAATGAATTTACATCTACTACGATAAAGAGGGCAGCACAGTGCTCTTGGGTTTAAAGATGGCGGATGACAGCTGTCAAAAAAGCCCGTGGCTGTCAAAAAGCACGTGGCTTCGTTTACCACACGCTAGTTAGGTAAAGTTGGTACTACTGAGGTTTAGGCCCGTCAAGATAGCAGTACTGAGGTTAGCGATGCGTTGTTGTCTGTCAAAAAGCACGTGGCTGTCAAAAAACACGTGGCTTTGTTTACCTCGCGCTAGTTAGGTTAAGTTGGCACTACTGAGGTTTAGGCCCGTCAAGATGGCAGTACTGAGGTTAGCGATGCGTTGTTGTCTGTCAAAAAGCACGTGGCTGTCAAAAAACACGTGCCTTTGTTTACCTCGCGCTAGTTAGGTTAAGTTGGCACTACTGAGGTTTAGGCCCGTCAAGATGGCAGCAGTGAGGTTAGCGATGCGTTGTTGTCGATGACAGCTGTCAAAAAGTACGTGGCTTTGTTTACAAATTCAAATCTCGCGCCAAAATTCAAATCTCCCGCCAAAATTCAAATTTCCCGCCAGAATTCAAATTTCCCGCGGGAAGAGGCCGCCGAACTCTCCAATTATACTACTACTGTGGATTCGACGCTATTATTGATTGTTTTTAGTTATATTTCAGCCCCTTCCCCTAGAAGTTTTAGGTGTATCTTTCCACCGCAGCATTTTTCACAGATAGTAAGTAATATTTTTACCAAGTTTAGTTGACAACTAATGTGGAAAATAAACACATACGTTCATATTCTGAGTCATTTTGGTAACCCTTAACGCTCCCCACGCCACAAGTCAGAAGGAGGCTGAACTTAGAATTTAAAACATTTAGAATTGGCACTTTTCATGTCAGCTAAACCGAAAACTGTGGATTCGAAACCATTTCTATTATTTTTATATGTCACACTTTGACCCCCCACCCCGGCAGTAAGTCGTCAATGTCGGTCGTTTTATTTATATTTCTCCAACTCCCCTGGGCGTTCTAAGGGTGTCCTGCCCCAACGGATAGTAAGAAATATTTGTACCACATTAAGTTGATGGCTATGCTGAAAAACATTCTCGTCAGTTTATTTCTTCACCCTTCCCCACCCCCTGTACCAAAAGGGGCTTAACATGGATTTAAAGAAATCCGGAATGTTTCTATTAATCTCAGCGACCCAGAGAGCTATGGATTTCCGATAGTTCTTTTAACAACTCCCACTAAAACCCCACCCCTCATGGTGCCAGATACAGCTTACCCACACAGTGCACGTCTGCAGATAGTCAGTCATGAGTGTACCAAGTTTGGTTGAAATATCTTCAGTGGTTTAGGAGGATATGTGCCATTTAAACACAAACACATCCATCTGAATATATAGACTCGCATTTGCTCCGCCCCCAAAACCCCATTTGCACTTCATCATTAGGGGGTCATTAGGAAAATTACTTGGTGAAACGGAGCGTCGTATCCACAAAGGGATTGTGGTCTACGTGTTGGGTCCTAAAACATTTTCTCGTATATTTGAGATTTGCACCATACATAAACGTAACATTTTCGAATTAGGTCGAATTTCGTACGTTCTTCACTAGTTGAGTATTTATTTAGCCAACATAGGAGAAAGTTACAGTCTTGAATCTCGGCAGGCGTATCGACCACGAAATGATCTGAGATTTTGGTTCTTTGACGATTGGCTACACCCTAGGTTGTTTTAGAAACATTGATTAGGCTGGAAGTTGAGTAGTATTTCCACATATTTCTTCCACTTTCACATACATTCAAGGCAGCCAGAACAATGATAGTTGATGTACGTATGACCAATGGACGTGGCAAGCGACATGCTGAATTTCGTGATTCTATCTTATAAGTGATTCAAGCACTGTAATAATCTATGGAAAATGAACAAAATTAAACCCAAATCGGAAACTGAAGCTCAATCTAAAGTAGAAGGAGACGAGGTAGGACAAAATGTCATATGACAAAAGTTGTACATCACTTCATTCAAGGGACCGAAACTGCTGTCTGATTTCGATAGGATGTACTGTTTGGGCACAAATAATTCGAAACTGAGGTCTGCACCATTGTTAAATTTTCCTCAGAATTTCTACATTTTTCGGGAGTAAAATGCGCAATATTTGGCAATTTTTGAATGTCTCTGTCGGTTACTGTCTGTGAGCTATAACTGTCCCTAATTTTAATTTGCTAACGCACAGAAATGTTGCGTCTACCATTTTGTTTTTGGGAGGGGGGTAAACATTTTAATTATTAGGAATTTTTTTGTGGGCTCAGGGCTAACACTTGGCTAAATTACAAACTTTCAACCTCACCTGGAAGTGGTCAGCCTAATGTCGGTCAGTCAGTCAGCCGTACGTTTTCATATAATAGATAGAAGTAGTGGTAGGGCGCCGGTTCAAATCCACTTTTGGAGTAAGGGTGGGGTGGGGGTGGGCGGGTGAGTAGTCTGTGCCCTGATTGGTGGATGGGGTGGGGGCGTGGTTTGTGCTCCGATTGGTGGATGGGCGGGGGCGGGTCTTTGCTCTGATTGGTAGGGCGGGAGGTGCTGGGGGAGGGTGGGTGTGTGGTCTGTGATCTGGGGGGAGGAGGGGAGGTGAACGTGCGCGCGCGCGTGCAGGGTGGTGGGGGTGTGGCCTCCACCACCTTCGCGGGTGCATGCAGGTGCTCTCTCCTGCTGAGTCATCCACGTTTCCCTTTGTGCAGCAGTGTGTGTGGCAGGTGCGGCCTCTCGCTGAGTCAGCAAGGCGTGCAGGTGCGCTCCCCTCTCGCTGAGTCAGCATCGTTCCTCCCTTCGCAGGTGGGCTCCCCTCCCGCTGAGTGAGCCTCGTTTCCCCCTTCCCCTCCTTTGTATTTTGTGTGGCAGGTGCGCTCTACGGCTAAGTCAGCATCGTTTATCTCTTACTTTTAAACGTGCATGCAGGTGCGCTCTCCCGCTGAGTTGGTTTGCACGTGCGCTCTCCCGCTGCGATGAGTTTAGTATATAGCATTCGTTTGTGGAAACGTATTCGCTTGTTCTGCGACGTTGGTTGTGTACATCAGTGACCTATTACATATTTCATTGATTGCTGCTCTCACTGTTCGAGATTGACAAGAGATTTGATTCACACCTGACTTTTGGTAAGATTTTTTCTTCTGTATGTTTCTTTGTAAAGCAATGTGATAAGTTACAACTTGATTGAATAGAGAGGATAATATTAGGATTTCTTTTTGGTTTCAGAGTGTGATTTAACTGTTTGTTTTCAAGTAATGGACTTGTTGAAGAAACTTTCTACTTTACCCAAATGAAGAGGAAGAGAGTATAAACTGCTAGATCAATTAACGGTCAATGAAGTTTACAATGTACTCTCGTACCGAGCTGTTAAATCTCGGTATGGGAGGCGTAATTTTGCTGACATTCTAGAAAAATCTGGTGATTAAGAGGTGGCAACATCAGTATTTTTACCAGCTCAGTACCAAGACGTAGTCGACGTAGAGGAATTAAATCAAAGGGGATTGAAGCTCATATTTAAATGCAAAATCAATTCACGTAACGAGGTACATTTTATTAAATAGAAAGTTTGAAAAATCTGTTTTAATATTTTAGCATTGTTCATGCATGTATAGGGAAGGGTAGCCTGCTGAGGAGGAGAAGGCGCTAGAACCTCCCCTACCTATTTTTTATCTACCATAGTTTTAGCTGTGTTTATGTCTAAACTGTTTTTGTTTATATATGGGCCTAAAATATGAAATATAACATATAAGTATAAGAGAGAGAGAGAGAAGGAATCGAACAGTTAGTTATAGTTTCTTCATGTCTTGAGGGTTTTAAAGCAGAAGAAGAAGAAGAATACTGTTGGTTAAACAGTATTACACCCTTAACGTTTACTGTACACACATCAGATTATTCGAAAGAATACTATCAAGAGCATAGGGAAAATGTTCATGAGTGTGTATTACGTGTGATATAACAGACTCCAGGGTTGGGTGAAATGCTCATTTTTTAATCATTTCTGGTTATAACTACAAAACTGTAAGGTTTGAATCAAATGTACAGTAAGATATATCAACAGCATTTGTTATGCAGTCATCAAGATGAGTGTGATTTCGAACTAATTCATTGTTCATTTGACGTTATACATTCCCGTATTGGTGGATTCAAAAACAATTATTGAAATAAAATACGGATGTACATACTGCGTACAGAAACTGTTATTATTGTCTATTCAAAGTAAATCTAACAAAGGCTTCTCAGCCTGTCAAACACATAGCAAATACAATGTAAATTATAACACTATAAACATACCTGTAAAATACACACTAACATACAAAGAGTACATGTTTCGTTGTAAAAGAACATCCTCAGATTCTAACAAATCACTTAGAAACAAGCTTATATACGTACAGTATTGTTAACGTGACGTAAACTTGTCAATGATAGAGAGTTTAGTGATAACATGAAACAGTAATGACAAAAATAAAATATATACAATTATTAACATAATGAAAAATTACATACTTATCTAGACTGCCGATGTTAAGTCCGTTGTCACCAAACACTATTTCAGGACTGTGGTCATGGAAAGTTTTTGGTGAGGCACGCTGCGCGTGGAGAGGGGAGGGCAAGAAAGGGAGGGGCCTTGTAGAGCGATGTGGATCCTTCCTATTGGATGATTAAATCGAGTACACTATACAGTGGAGAGGGGAGGGAGAAGTAGAGTGGAGCTGCTGGAGCGCTGTGGAACCTTCCATCAACATTGGAGAGGGGAGAGATTTTATTGACCAATTTCATGCTAAATGTACCTTTATGTAATATGGATGAGTGCAAATTAATAATTTTTTGAAGTAAGGAACGGTATTATTATTATTATTATTATTATGATAAAAGCAATTTAATGAAACAATGTTTAAAAGTAGCCTTTCGAACGAATAACACACTACAGAGACACATCAGCAGGTGCAACCTAAACAAAAAGGACCCTTTCTCAAAGTCAGGAGTATATGAATTTAAGTGCCAAGAACCTAACTGCAACGCCACACATACAGGTCAAACAAAACGTAATTTCCATACACGATACAAAGAACACAAAAAACGCGATCAGATACAATCGGCATTCAGCCTTCGGGGAGCACATATACGACTGTTCACACCATTTCGCAGACATCAACACTGATCTAAAAATTTTACACTTGGAAAATAAAAGTAAATTTTTGAATATAAAAGAAGCAATAGAAATTTACGTCGCAAAACATTCTAATGCAAATAACCTGAATGAGCATACGCATTTAAATAATTCACCCCTATTCGCTCTACTTACATAATATCTGACAACACCTAATCATTAAATTGCTTTTATAATAATAATAATTGTTACCGTGTTTTGTGGATTTGCAGAGGTGAAAGAAGGTGCGGGGGTGAACAGGTCTCAAAATACGAAATTAAAGTTAAGATAAAATTTAACAAGGTTATATTTTCTTAGCAAAATCAAGAAATAACAAGAATGGCAGGTACAGAGTAGCAAGGCAACAAATGTACAATTACAGTATTCACAGGATTTGGGCTTCGAGCCCCGGACTCACAATTCTTGAGCAATTAGCCCAACTTTACCCAAAAACAAGATTCGACAAAGGGGCAGAAGACTCCAATCATGTTCAGGAGCACTTGCTCCCAATTACAAAATAAAGCCTCCTCGAGGCACCCAAAATCAATTTCAAAAGAGCAATCCGCTCTCAAAGTTTAAGCCTATCAAAGGCCACACCAAACTCGACTTTCAAGCTGTCCTCCAAGGACATAGACACAGGGGTATAAAGATACCCAACCTACTGAGGCCTATTAAGTGAAGAAACAGAAATATTACATGGCCTCGACAATACCAATTTGAGAGGAGGCGAAGCAGCACTCCTAATACATTTTGTTTAAAACCTACTTGGCACTAGGCCGTTAATGCAAGGGCTAATCCCATACTAAAGAGGTGACTTATATGAGGAGACGATTTACATTACGCTAGAATGGAAGAAACGGTTGAGAAAATAAGTTCACCTCAAAGCAATATGAGTGGGAGCTCGAGAGGGTTAAGCACTCTCTATCCCAATTTGTAGTTTAAACAGATAGAATTGATACCGAGTGTCTTTACATTTTAAGGGAAAGTTACATGGTAAAAGGCTTCGGACCTGCCCCGAGAGTTAAACTGCTGAGCTAGCAAGAAAAGAAGTTATTACTGTAAAAGTCCATTACCTGGTGGTTGAACTGCTGCCCGAAGAAAGAGGCGCTTCCCGCCCCCTGCTACGTACTTTACACACTGATAGCTGTTACTGAAGTGGCGCGGAGACCCGAAAATCAGCAGTTTATATACCCTCGTGGAAAGTTCGAGGCGTTTCAGGAATGAGAACACCCGCCCACAATCATTTTGTTGGTTAATAACGAAAACCCCTACACTAGATGAAGAAGAAACACATTATTGGTGGAAAATTAATTAGAGAAATTCGGGATTGGTAAATTCAAAACAAGGGGAAAGAAAGGGTTAATATTGCCAACTTAAACAATGAAAGAAAGAAATTTAACAAGGAACAAACTTTTGAACTCAAAATTTCTCCAAAAAACAGTTCTTTCACTTCGCACTAGGGTGCACCATTGTAATTCTTCAGTAGTGTCCTCTAGAAGAGAATGTTCACACTTTTTACTACAGGCAAAACAAAAATACATCGAAAACGACATAGTTCAGAAACTTCAAAATTTACGAGTAGGGGCATCTTCTGAGAAATTTGAAAATTAACACAGTAGTCAAAGTTCAGGTTTCCTCCAGTAGAGGAGTTCCAACTGGCGCAAAGTTTGAATTAACGGCGTGGAGGTGTACCAGCCGGTACAACAATAATAATAATAATAATAATAATAATAATAATAATAATAATAATACCGTTCCTTACTTTAAAAAATTTGCATTCATACATATTACATAAAGGTACATTTAACATGAAATAGGTCAATAAAAGCTCTCCCCACTCCAATGTTGATGGAAGGTTCCACAGCGCTCCAGCCGCTCCACCCTACTTCTCCCTCCCCTCTCCACTGTATAGTGTACTCGATTTAATCATCCATTACATGGCCTCGACAATATCAATTTGAGAGGAGGCGAAGCAGCACTCCTAATACATTTTGTTTAAAACCTACTTGGCACTAGGCCGTTAATGCAAGGGCTAGTCCCATACTAAAGAGGTGACTTATATGAGGAGACAATTTACATTACGCTAGAATGGAAGAAACAGTTGACAGTCTACAGAACTGTATACAAAACAATTGTTTAAGCAAAGTAACTGTAAGAGTAGAAAAATGTTGTATGGCTTGGACATTACCATAAACTAGTTACAAGACGCGTATGTTTGCGGGGTCAATTAGAAATATCGCTCTACAAGGCCCATCCCTTTCTTGCCCTCCCCTCGCCACGCGCAGCGTGCCTCACCAAAAACTTTCCATGACCACAGTCCTGAAATAGTATTTGGTGACATCGGCAGTCTAGATAAATACGTAAGTTTTCATTATATTAATAATTGTATGTATTTTATTTTTGTCATTACTGTTTCATGTTATCACTAAACTCTCTATCATTGACAAGTCTACGCTACGTAAACAATGCTGTACATATATAAGCTTGTTTTTAAGTGATTTGATAAAATCTGAGGATTTTCTTGTAGAACGAAACAAGTCATTCTTTGTATGTTAGTGTGTATTTTATAGGTATGTTTATACTGTTATAATTTACATTGTATTTGCTGTGTGTTTGACAGACTGAAAAGCCTTTGTTACATTTAACTAAGTCAACACTGGAAAACATGGCTTCATTCTTAACAAAATATTCAACATAAAGAAATTATGTCAAATGCAGTAGTGTTTATTGATATGTACAGTAAGGTATATTATTAGCATTTGTTATGATGTCTTGAGAACGAGTGTGATTTTAAACTAATTCCTTGTTCTAGTAGCGTTGTACATTCCTTCCGCAATGGTGGATTCATGCGGATGTCCATAACTGTTATTAATGTTTTTTATTAAAAATAGAGAAATTAGGTAAACAATGATGGAACCAAAACGTCTGAGCTTGTCAGAAGAACATTCCCTTTCTTTGGATAATGTAAGAAACAATCATAAATTTGAAGAATTTTTAATGACACATGATGAACCCGAGTGACTTAGGCCCATAGTCAGTCATGATTTGATTGATAATATAATATATGGTACATTTATTGAAATACAGAAGTGTAGTTGAAAATATTTCGTTTATGTAATGTCGAAATCAGAGCGAAGGAAGGACGACAGACTGGAGCCTGACGGATTAGCTCGACACGACAACTTTTAGCTACTTCACAGCAGGGAATATCATTAGTTGGTGAACAAGGAAATACAGAGTCCACAAATAAGTCTTGGTCAGAAAGAGGAAGGGGGAGAGTCATACAAAGGAAACTCACCACATGAGTAATACCTTGGGATATTTTTGGCAGGACGGAAATTCCGGGAGCTCGTGGAAAATTACAGCGGCTGCGTGTACGTTCGCTGGCCTAAGTTCGAGCAGGTGGAGAGTTAAATCACGTGACCGCTTGCCGGCCAATCGTAAAAATTTAATGGAAGGCTCAGGGATACCATCTTAAGGAATGATGGATGAGATATTTTCGTAACTACAAAAGTATTCAGTAATAAATTATTGTGAGTACACGGATGGATGTAATGAATTTATTAGATGTCACGCATGGAAAAATAATCAATAATTATTGGCAAATTAAATAAATTGAAGGCTGGATTTCGTGGAAACCAGACAGCTTGAATGTCATTGGCTGAAAGAAGACCACGTTGTAAGGGACGCTTACGAAGGCGCGAAATGTGAGGAGCTAAATCCACCCGTATCTCCTAAATCTGTGATCACCAGGAGTTCATATTTAATCCAGCAGATATGCTAGCGGAGTGGATTAATTTGATGTAAATTTTAACTTCCAATTCGGAGTGCAAGTACCTATATTAAAAATCCACCCCCTCCCTCAGGGGTATGACGTCAACGAATCCGCGGGAAAAAGGCTTCATCCATATATACGGGGCAAGGGATCCTCGCCAACACACTTGAAGTGAATCTCGGGAGCTGAATTGACGGTCGCGGTACACTTGAATTGAATATCGGGAGCTGAACTGTTGGTCGCCGATAACTTAGAATTCTACGGACGTACAGTCATTTAGTGGCGCGAGCATCCGCCAGTGTTCGTAAAATGTGATCGCGCTCAAGCAACATGAACTAGAAATAGTTAACGTAGGACAGTGTTTGTCATTTATAAATATCAGTGATGTAAAGTAATTGCACTGCAAGGGAGTAGTATAAATTATATCAAATAAGTACGTACATAATAGACTGTGTGACGAACAGTACTTTAAGGACGTGGTAGCCTGTACTTTGCTATATCGAACCGGTGTCATGAACACGTCAAGAGTGCCGTACGAATCAGGCGTATCGCGACGGGCGTAAAAGTTGACACCTCGTCGTACGTGTCCAGGTCCATTGTGCGGTAGTTGGACGAAGATTAAAGAGTGTAAATATTAAATTCTTGGGTCTAGGACAGTAATTTGTTGTATCAAAGTTAAAGTATTCAGTGTTAACGTTGTAAATGGTGAAGGTTTGTGGAAATTAAGATACGAGTGTAAAATGGTAATGTGCCAGGAAATCTTTTGTGGAACTACGCCATCAAGAATGGAGGAGTAAAACGCAGAGAGGGGCCGGAGGAGCCTCTCATCTGCAAAGCTGTAATGGAATACCGATAACTAAGATGAGTACTAAATTGTAAATAATATTTGGGAAATGTTATCGTGATGGGAAAAATGGGAATAATTTGATTATACTTGGTTACCTTCTGTAACAAGATGGGTCGCTTAACGACCCCATCCTAAATTTGTAGCACGGACAGTAGTAAATAATAATAATGTAAATAATCGGGTCTTTTATGTATTCAGTTTGTTGGAGATGTAAATTTGTATATATAGTGTAGTACGTTAAGTCATGCATGCATTCATATTTCTTTGTAGTCAATAATTTTCTTTACGTTTGATTTTGGTTATGGTAGTTAAATAAGACCCGATATGTGTTTTCTGTTTTATCATTTTAACGAGCTATGTAATGACATGGAAGGAAAATCCAGCTTCGCCATACCAGTTGTGTTTTGTTGTAATTAATATGGTCATATTTCATAGTGAAGTTGTTAAATTTGTGAGATGCGATTAATATAATCTTCAAAGTAAATCATATCTGGAGTGTTTAGTGCCAGAATAAATCGAGTTTGTGAAAGGGGTTATGCGTTAAACATATTAAGAGTGGACTACCGTGTAACAGGCGAAAATTATTATTTTTTTAATTAATAATAATAATAAATAAATAATATAACTACTTTTTTTGAAGAAGATATTTTTTTATATAATTTGGATATAATAATAATTCATGTGATATTGGAATATTTAGTGAGCAGTGCGTAATAATAAATTTATGTGATCAGGTGTTGAGTTTATTGGGAATCATTTAATGACGGGATGTCGTTTTTAATTTGGAATTAAAGTGCGTGGTAATTTAACTTGATAAATTAATAATATTGAAATGTAGATCGGTGCTAATAATCCGTACATGTTAATGAACGTGTGGTTTAAATTACGGTCCAATATTTGTTTTACGTATAAATGTCGTGTCTTAAAGTTGCGATTCATTAGCCGGAACACGTAGGACTAATATTACGAAACCATGATTGTCAAATTTTGGTAAATATAATTTGAAGATGTTACGATTATTTGTGGAGAATGAACTAAGGCGTAGATCAAAATGAGATAGAAAATGTGAGAGAATCTGCAGTCAGATAATAAAAAGTCGTACGATGTCAGAAATGAATAAATAAGTCAGTTGATAATTCTGTGAGAAATAAACGAATCAAGGAATATTGAGATAGGAAGGAAAATAAATTCCGTACGAGAGACACTTAGGATATTGATAAGAGTGTAAAATGTACGGGCAGTGTCACAGAGAAATACTGAGTTACGCAGCGGGTAGCATTCGAACCCGTGACAGCATGTACGAAATAAATAGACTGCACAGCTATTCGTTGAGATACAACGGATCTAAGGATAATGAGAGTTCAGATCCCACATAAATGGTCGTATATTGTATTCATTGTAATGACGAGCGAGGACAATCATGATGTCGTGATAATAATAATAATAAATATTGCAGATAAAGGATTGGACCGCCTTAATTAAATGAGCGTTGATAAAGATGTTAAACGGGAATCTAAATGATAATATGCAACCGATAATAATAATAATAATGTAAGGACGATGTTAAATCATCGCGGTCAGATTAATAATAACTGTCATAATAGTAACAGTATGATGCCGTTGGTTGATCAGTGAAATATTTGTAATTGCGACCGATATCTGTATATATTTTGGCGGAAGTGACCGGTCCATTAATAATAATAACCTCTTAAGTGACGTGAATAATAATAATAAAATCTTGAGTCACCTATTCATTAATAATAATAATAACCACGAGAGGGATATACTAATAATAACAGTAATAACCATTTGTGTTTGCATCCCGCATAATAATGACGATATTAATCAAACGTCACAGTGCCAGGAACCGTTGATAATAATAATAATAATAATAATAATAATTTCAAGGATGATAATTTCATGAATATTGTGACGATGGTGGAGTAAATTGTTTGGTGACAACATCCCTCTATTCGTATGTGGAATAATGAGAATGATAATATTAGAATCATTTTGTTTACCTCGTTATTGTACGGTTTCCGTATGGGACGATGTTACAGTCATACTTGGCGTGTTTGTTTACTTCGCTCGCGATGCGAGGGGGGCCATTGCCACGGTATTTCCCAACCGCTTCTCGTTATCTCATCTGTGGCAGTAGTCTGCTGAGGCTACTTTGCACATTTCAAATCACATGTAAATAAAATATAAATGCTGATTCAGTGGTATGGCATCAGCTGGATATCGTAAGATAGGAACTGTCCGTGGAATCCAGTTTTCGCATTTCACGAGAAACATTACCCAGTCCGAGCACCGGTCTCGGAAAAATGTATATAGCCGGAGTACGTCATCTTAGTTAAATCGGGAAGCCGACCGTAACATGGGTTATGCTCGGGCTCCCGATAGAAGGAAGCTATATCTTTGAACAACGGTTCGATTCAAATGGAATCGATCCGTAAATTATACCTCCAAAATGTCATTTTATTTCAGAAGCAACCCAGCAAGATATTGATACCACTTGCGGTATGGCAAGTGATTTGTGTATGTAACATGTGTGGAAATTTAAATGTCGTTGCCAAATGTATCAAAGTTTCATACGTCAGATGGCGTAATAAACCGCCCCTTCTGGCAAATTATTTCAAATGAAACCACTCTCATAATCTTTTTATTGTAGTTAGATGATGCCCTTTTTAAAGTTAACAGTCACTTCCTAGTCCTATCATGGAGTCCTTAAATTCAAGTTTACAATCGAGCCTTCCCCATTTTAATTTTAATTGCTCCGTTCATTCCCGTGTTCTATTATGCCGTTATATTTATATTTGATGACTTAAATAATGAACCGACACCCCTGAGATAAATGCTAGTCTGGGACTCGGGAGGTGGACGGGTGCAAAATGGCGCCCAACGTGGGGCTTTATGAACGGCAGAGAGGGCCTAACAAAACAAGGGAAGAACTACGAGTCATGTTGGTTGACATCAGTAAAATGATGACCAATTGTAGGACATGTTACAGTTGGGCCAGAAGCAAAATTGCTTGCCCAACGTGTTGCTTTAAGAACGGCAGAGAGGCCAATATTATTGCTAATCAATTGTAAAATTTTTATACTTTTTTTTTCAAATTGTATATTTCTAAATTTTTGATTGTTATTAATTGATGACCGCATCACGGTCAAGTGTGTGTTCACTTGTAACGTAATATCATGCTAGAGTAAGGTTAGTTTCGAACGGAGCTAGATTTGACTAGTTATTAATATAATCCATTGCTAATCTCTTCAAGTTTGACAATGATTCAAAATTCAATAAGCTCGAAGATTTGATGTTTCTCTTTTTTCACATAGGAAATTTAATATTATTTTGGTAATTCAGGACTCCATTTAATTGTCATTGGACATGAGATGAATAGTATAAACAGTTGTTTAGGAAGGCTTGAAATGGTAAAAATATTACTGAGCACCAGTTCAAGTTATTATTTAAAAAGAGGTTGAGATGGTATAAATTAAAATTAACGTATTTCAGGGCAGGAGATTTCCAACTTCATGGTTGTTTTTAAATATTGTTGTTGTTGTTATATTGGAGCAGTTTATTCTGAAATCTTAGGCGCAAGCCAGCATTCAAGTTGAATGACCTGCAAATGTAAACAAGTTTTATAGTCAAATTTTTTTTCTGTTAAATGAAAGTTAGTGTAGGGGTATAATATCATAGGATAGGGCCTAGACCCAATAGCGTATTCCTTCGTGTGCAGCAAGGTGAGAGGCCGATCGGCCCTTTTGCTTTCTCAAGAAAAGTTATAATGTCTGACGACGGTGGGGAGCAATCCCAGGACATAGTGGTAGAAGGACAGGGAGAAGTGAAAGCGATCACATTAGAGGTATTAATGCGAGCTTTGAAAGTTAATAATGGTTCGATTAAACAAGAACTCGCAGAACAAATGCGGGCTGATAGGATTTCAGATAAACAAGAAATTATTGAGCAAATGAAGGCTAATAGTGTTTCAATAGAACATAAAATTGATACAAATAAACACGAACTTGTTGACAAGATAGACCGAGTACAGGCTGCGTGTGAAGTTAATAAAACAGAACTCAAGGCACAAATAGATGCAGTTCAGGCCGCGAGCGTAGCGATGGGACAGGAACTTAGGGACAAATTAACTCAAGTCCAGGAAGCATGTCACTTCGCGAAAGATGAATTAAAAGTGCACATGGATGCGTACATTACCATCGTTAATGAAAAGGTTGACCGCGTTAGAGATGAGGCTCAAATGGAACGCGCAGAAATTAAGGAAAAATTGAACGCTAGTGTCAAGGAACTCGCCGCTCTACGATTAACTGACAGAAAAGACATAGAATCACACATAGAGGAAATTCGGGATGAATGTCGGAAGGAGAATGACATCGTCCGGGGACAAGTCGAAGAAAAATGCGCGCAGATAGCTGGCACCTTGGACAAGCATGACAAGGGCATGAACGAGTTACGTGGGGAAGCCGCACGTACACTTGTGATCGTAGCAGGACTGAAAAACAAAGTCGAAGAACTAACTATAAATTTAGAAGACCGTAGCCAGAGAATAACTAAGTGCGAAGACGCAAACTTAGCGTTATTCCAGCGGACGGAAGATCTAATCGAACAGGGCCAATCATTCGCCGACACGGAAGTTCGCTTGTTAGAACAATGCAAGGCGTATAATGGGCAAAATTCCGGCACAAAAGAAATGTCAAGTTGTAATCCCGACGGAATGAATGACATCCGAAAAGACTTAGAGATGTTGAAGGGTAGGTTGGAACCATCAGCGTCTAGCCAAGATTTTAACCTCCAGTATCGCGAATACGAACCCCATGATAACCAGGGGATTCATAAGAAAGGGGGCCTATCCCAAGCTGACACAAACGGTTTCAAGTTTGAGAACAGAGATGGGTCGTCTACGTCATCGAATGCTATCCCGACATCGGTGGTACACGTCATTAAGATGTCTGATGACAAGCCACCAAGGTTCGATGCCCGTGGGCATATCACCCCGAAAGGTTTCATCCGGGAAATCGCCGGTTATATAAATGAGAATAAAATACCAGTAGAGCGACAACTGCGAACGGTCGAGAAATTCCTAGACGGAGCACCAGCTGTATGGTTCAGGGCTTTCTTGTATACCTTTGAAGATTTTGAAGGATTTCGGCGGGCTTTTCTCCAAAAGTTCTGGAGTATTCAGGAACAGCAGGAGTTAAGGCTGGAAGTATACTCCAGACGATATTCAACATCTTCACCCACGAAATTCTCAGATTACTTTGTGGCACAATTTCACAAGCTACGGGAGCTTGATAATCCAATGAGCGAAACACTATTGATTAGCGCCATTGGAAATCAATTGCCATTCGAGGTCCAACGAATGATGATAGCGTCAAATGTCCAGACGGCTGTCGAAGCGGAGGCTTTATTACGTCAATTAGACCTCACAACGCATCATTCGAACCCGAGACAAATTAGGAGCAGGGACCAACAGGTGAACAATGTCGAACGGACAATCGAACCGAAGACCACTAGTACGAAGAACCAGGGAACTAGTACTGATCCGGAACCTCGTCAAGCATATAATACGGAGTGGAAGCCGCGACAATGGACGAGACCAAGGAATTTTGCGGAAGGCAACCGGCAAACCAACCAAGGGAACTTTCGAGCTGACAGGGGATACCGTGGATTCCAGAGAAATAATTATAGGCCGTATCCATCTAGAAATCAAGGGAACCCGAGATATTACCAGGGAGGATCTCGTCAGGAGAAGGATGACAGATATCAAGAGTCTAGGCGGTACATAGAAGAGCTGAACAAGAGAAAATGGAAGGAGGCGATTCATGATCGAGGCCGTGATGAGGAAGCGACGGGAGCGGAGAGCTTGGAATTCCAAAGAGCAAGAAAAGGGGGCAGCGCCTTGAACCCGAATGCACCGACGTTCGATTCGGGACAAGGAAACAAAATGATGTGACTAGGAGCAGAGGATGAACGAGAGGAAGCAGATGACGAGCCGGAAGAAGATGATGTCGAAGAAGAGGATGAAGAAGAAGACGGAAGGGAAGAAGAAGTCCAAGTATTCCATACACCAATTGAAGCAAGGCCATGTCCGGAGTGTGGAGAGATAGACAGCGACGTGCAGGAATTTGTAAATACGATCCATCAAATCGAAAGACAGAACGAGGAGTTAAGGTTCAGGAACCAGAGGATGAGAGACGAAATCAATAGCCGTCGCAGAACAGAGTATCCGATGTCAAATCATGAGAGTGATGATATGAAAACATCATTAAAAAAATCTCATGATGCTCACTAGATTTTTTTTACCTGGGCAAGAGGAAGATGAACCCGAGCGACTTAGGCCCTTAGTCAGTCATGATTTGATTGATAATATAATATATGGTACATTTATTGAAATACAGAAGTGTAGTTGAAAATATTTCGTTTATGTAATGTCGAAATCAGAGCGAAGGAAGGACGACAGACTGGAGCCTGACGGATTAGCTCGACACGACAACTTTTAGCTACTTCACAGCAGGGAATATCATTAGTTGGCGAACAAGGAAATACAGAGTCCACAAATAAGTCTTGGTCAGAAAGAGGAAGGGGGAGAGTCATACAAAGGAAACTCACCACATGAGGACGGAAATTCCGGGAGCTCGTGGAAAATTACAGCGGCTGCGTGTACGTTCGCTGGCCTAAGTTCGAGCAGGTGGAGAGTTAAATCACGTGACCGCTTGCCGGCCAATCGTAAAAATTTAATGGAAGGCTCAGGGATACCATCTTAAGGAATGATGGATGAGATATTTTCGTAACTACAAAAGTATTCAGTAATAAATTATTGTGAGTACACGGATGGATGTAATGAATTTATTAGCTGTCACGCATGGAAAAATAATCAATAATTATTGGCAAATTAAATAAATTGAAGGCTGGATTTCGTGGAAACCAGACAGCTTGAATGTCATTGGCTGAAAGAAGACCACGTTGTAAGGGACGCTTACGAAGGCGCGAAATGTGAGGAGCTAAATCCACCCGTATCTCCTAAATCTGTGATCACCAGGAGTTCATATTTAATCCAGCAGATATGCTAGCGGAGTGGATTAATTTGATGTAAATTTTAACTTCCAATTCGGAGTGCAAGTACCGATATTAAAAATCCACCCCCTCCCTCAGGGGTATGACGTCAACGAATCCGCGGGAAAAAGGCTTCATCCATATATACGGGGCAAGGGATCCTCGCCAACACACTTGAAGTGAATCTCGGGAGCTGAATTGACGGTCGCGGTACACTTGAATTGAATATCGGGAGCTGAACTGTTGGTCGCCGATAACTTAGAATTCTACGGACGTACAGTCATTAGTGGCGCGAGCATCCGCCAGTGTTCGTAAAATGTGATCGCGCTCAAGCAACATGAACTAGAAATAGTTAACGTAGGACAGTGTTCGTCATTTATAAATATCAGTGATGTAAAGTAATTGCACTGCAAGGGAGTAGTATAAATTATATCAAATAAGTACGTACATAATAGACTGTGTGACGAACAGTACTTTAAGGAAGTGGTAGCCTGTACTTTGCTATATCGAACCGATGTCATGAACACGTCAAGAGTGCCGTACGAATCAGGCGTATCGCGACGGGCGTAAAAGTTGACACCTTGTCGTACGTGACCAGGTCCATTGTGCGGTAGTTGGACGAAGATTAAAGAGTGTAAATATTAAATTCTTGGGTCTAGGATAGTAATTTGTTGTATCAAAGTTAAAGTATTCAGTGTTAACGTTGTAAATGGTGAAGGTTTGTGGAAATTAAGATACGAGTGTAAAATGGTAATGTGCCAGGAAATCTTTTGTGGAACTACGCCATCAAGAATGGAGGAGTAAAACGCAGAGAGGGGCCGGAGGAGCCTCTCATCTGCAAAGCTGTAATGGAATACCGATAACTAAGATGAGTACTAAATTGTAAATAATATTTGGGAAATGTTATCGTGATGGGAAAAATGGGAATAATTTGATTATACTTGGTTACCTTCTGTAACAAGATGGGTCGCTTAACGACCCCATCCTAAATTTGTAGCACGGACAGTAGTAAATAATAATAATGTAAATAATCGGGTCTTTTATGTATTCAGTTTGTTGGAGATGTAAATTTGTATATATAGTGTAGTACGTTAAGTCATGCATGCATTCATATTTCTTTGTAGTCAATAATTTTCTTTACGTTTGATTTTGGTTATGGTAGTTAAATAAGACCCGATATGTGTTTTCTGTTTTATCATTTTAACGAGCTATGTAATGACATGGAAGGAAAATCCAGCTTCGCCATACCAGTTGTGTTTTGTTGTAATTAATATGGTCATATTTCATAGTGAAGTTGTTAAATTTGTGAGATGCGATTAATATAATCTTCAAAGTAAATCATATCTGGAGTGTTTAGTGCCAGAATAAATCGAGTTTGTGAAAGGGGTTATGCGTTAAACATATTAAGAGTGGACTACCGTGTAACAGGCGAAAATTATTATTTTTTTAATTAATAATAATAATAAATAAATAATATAACTACTTTTTTTGAAGAAGATATTTTTTTATATAATTTGGATATAATAATAATTCATGTGATATTGGAATATTTAGTGAGCAGTGCGTAATAATAAATTTATGTGATCAGGTGTTGAGTTTATTGGGAATCATTTAATGACGGGATGTCGTTTTTAATTTGGAATTAAAGTGCGTGGTAATTTAACTTGATAAATTAATAATATTGAAATGTAGATCGGTGCTAATAATCCGTACATGTTAATGAACGTGTGGTTTAAATTACGGTCCAATATTTGTTTTACGTATAAATGTCGTGTCTTAAAGTTGCGATTCATTAGCCGGAACACGTAGGACTAATATTACGAAACCATGATTGTCAAATTTTGGTAAATATAATTTGAAGATGTTACGATTATTTGTGGAGAATGAACTAAGGCGTAGATCAAAATGAGATAGAAAATGTGAGAGAATCTGCAGTCAGATAATAAAAGGTCGTACGATGTCAGAAATGAATAAATAAGTCAGTTGATAATTCTGTGAGAAATAAACGAATCAAGGAATATTGAGATAGGAAGGAAAATAAATTCCGTACGAGAGACACTTAGGATATTGATATGAGTGTAAAATGTACGGGCAGTGTCACAGAGAAATACTGAGTTACGCAGCGGGTAGCATTCGAACCCGTGACAGCATGTACGAAATAAATAGACTGCACAGCTATTCGTTGAGATACAACGGATCTAAGGATAATGAGAGTTCAGATCCCACATAAATGGTCGTATATTGTATTCATTGTAATGACGAGCGAGGACAATCATGATGTCGTGATAATAATAATAATAAATATTGCAGATAAAGGATTGGACCGCCTTAATTAAATGAGCGTTGATAAAGATGTTAAACGGGAATCTAAATGATAATATGCAACCGATAATAATAATAATAATAATGTAAGGACGATGTTAAATCATCGCGGTCAGATTAATAATAATTGTCATAATAGTAACAGTATGATGCCGTTGGTTGATCAGTGAAATATTTGTAATTGCGACCGATATCTGTATATATTTTGGCGGAAGTGACCGGTCCATTAATAATAATAACCTCTTAAGTGACGTGAATAATAATAATAAAATCTTGAGTCACCTATTCATTAATAATAATAATAACCACGAGAGGGATATACTAATAATAACAGTAATAACCATTTGTGTTTGCATCCCGCATAATAATGACGATATTAATCAAACGTGACAGTGCCAGGAACCGTTGATAATAATAATAATAATAATAATTTCAAGGATGATAATTTCATGAATATTGTGACGATGGTGGAGTAAATTGTTTGGTGACAACATCCCTCTATTCGTATGTGGAATAATGAGAATGATAATATTAGAATCATTTTGTTTACCTCGTTATTGTACGGTTTCCGTATGGGACGATGTTACAGTCATACTTGGCGTGTTTGTTTACTTCGCTCGCGATGCGAGGGGGCCATTGCCACGGTATTTCCCAACCGCTTCTCGTTATCTCATCTGTGGCAGTAGTCTGCTGAGGCTACTTTGCACATTTCAAATCACATGTAAATAAAATATAAATGCTGATTCAGTGGTATGGCATCAGCTGGATATCGTAAGATAGGAACTGTCCGTGGAATCCAGTTTTCGCATTTCACGAGAAACATTACCCAGTCCGAGCACCGGTCTCGGAAAAATGTATATAGCCGGAGTACGTCATCTTAGTTAAATCGGGAAGCCGACCGTAACATGGGTTATGCTCGGGCTCCCGATAGAAGGAAGCTATATCTTTGAACAACGGTTCGATTCAAATGGAATCGATCCGTAAATTATACCTCCAAAATGTCATTTTATTTCAGAAGCAACCCAGCAAGATATTGATACCACTTGCGGTATGGCAAGTGATTTGTGTATGTAACATGTGTGGAAATTTAAATGTCGTTGCCAAATGTATCAAAGTTTCATACGTCAGATGGCGTAATAAACCGCCCCTTCTGGCAAATTATTTCAAATGAAACCACTCTCAATCTTTTTATTGTAGTTAGATGATGCCCTTTTTAAAGTTAACAGTCACTTCCTAATCCTATCATGGAGTCCTTAAATTCAAGTTTACAATCGAGCCTTCCCCATTTTAATTTTAATTGCTCCGTTCATTCCCGTGTTCTATTATGCCGTTATATTTATATTTGATGACTTAAATAATGAACCGACACCCCTGAGATAAATGCTAGTCTGGGACTCGGGAGGTGGACGGGTGCAATACACCACCATAGAGAATATGTTATAACAATGTGGTTTTGTCAGAGGGTTGAATGTGTCTGTAGACGTTATTCCATCAACGTATCGCCTTTCAATCTATGAATCCACGTTAATTGAAAATACAAATGAACTGAATACCTATTGGGTAAATCTAGTTGACAGTCTACAGAACTGTATACAAAACAACTTTTTAAGCAAAGTAACTGTAAGGGTAGAAAAATGTTGTATGGCCTGGACATTACTAGAAACTAGTTACAAGACGCGTATGTTTGCGGGGTCAATTAGAAATATTTGTGAGTAAAAGGTAAGGTAAGGGTTGTTCTGCCCGAAGGCATGTCCGAACCTCCGCAGAGGTGTTCCTCAGCCGGAGTTTACGTGCGGTAGGGTGGCCAGTTCCTGTCCTCCGCTCCTCCTCCGCAACCCATCCAACTCCTGGCCACGCCCAATGTTGCTTAACTTCGGAGATCTCACGGTATCCGGTGTTTCAACACGGCTACGGCCGTTGGCATTTGTGAGTTGAAGGATCCTAAATTGTTTTTGGAAAGTTGTTACATATGGTTTAAAAAGTACGTACAAAAATCTTTAGAACACATATTGCCTAGTTCAGATCAAACAACTAAACTTCACACCAACACCAATATCATATTATTACCGTTGCAACAGATTTACGAGGGTGGTACGAAGAAAATGCTGTGCAAGAGACCTTAACCAAATTGAGTCGCTATCCAGAGAGAGATTCTGGGTGGGCGCTTAAGTCGCCGTTGGAACTGCGATTAAACATAAATTCATATGTAGGATTTCATGCGGGTCACCACTTGAAATTACCTAAAGCCATACGGGATAAGAAAGCTGTTGTTAATGTATAATGTAACGATGACGATTGTTTTGCATGGTCAATTGTAGCTGCTCTTAAACTAGCAAGAACGCATACCGAGCGTCGATCGTCATATACACATTATAGAAGTGTTTTAAACTCAGAACGAATTTCATTTCCTATGGAAATACAAAATTTGTCTAAATTTGAAAACCAAAACGATACATCGGTGAATGTGTACGGATTAATGTATGAAATGGAAAGTGGATGTATGCAGGACAAGATAGCAATCAACCGTTTACAATTGTACCTATTTACATTACAAATAAATTAGAGGGTTCTACAAGGAAGCATGTAAACCTATTGCTGCTCCAAACAGAACAAGATAATGTTGTATACCATTTTTCGTGGATCAAATCTCTATCTCGGTTAGTGTCTTCAACAGTTAACAAACATAATCATAAGATCTATGTGTGTGAACGCTGTTTATCATACTTTGGTACACAACCCAGACTAGATAACCACATGGTTACGTGCAGTCAATTTAATCCTCTAAAGTTAGAAATGCCGAAAGAGCATGAAAAAATAATCAAGTTTATTCATTATAAACATAAAGAAATAGTTCCTTTTACTATTTATGCTGACATGGAATGCGTTTTGAACCCGATTGACACGGCTATGTCAAACAATGAAAATTCCTATACAGCTCCCTTGAATTATCACAGAGCGCACAGTATATCTTACTTTTTGCATTGTTCCTACAATGAAACATATAGTAGATTTAATTTATATCGCGGAGACGATTGTTGTGAATGGTTTGTTAGAGAATTATCTAGTATTGTTCAAGATATAGCACATTATTATGCTCAAGTAGATCCGATAGAGGAACTTAGTAGAGATCAGGAAGAAGAATATTTAGGAGCAACTATTTGTCATATTCGCGAAAAAGAGTTTGTCGCAACAGATGTTAAAGCTAGATCATGACCACTTAACTGGAAAATTTCGTGGTGCTAGTCACCAGTGTTGTAATCTACAGTACATTTTACCGAATTACATACCAATCTTTTTTCATAATTTGAGTGGATATTTTAATTATATTATCAAATAATTGTGTGAGAAGATTGTAGAGGTAGAGGAGAATGATGATAATGCGAGTGAGGTATTTAATCTAGGAAGGATAACATTAATACCTACTAATACAGAACGCTATAAATCGTGTACTAAAGTTGTTCCCATTGTTGATAGTAAACCTTTTAAGTCGTTGCAATTACGATTTCTTGATTCATTCAACTTCTGAGGCAGTTCATTAGAGAAATGTATTTTGTAGATGAACAATGATGCTAAACATATCACGCGGAAATATTTTCCAGATGCTATGTGCCAAAAAGGTATTTTTCCTTATGAATATGTAAAGGAAATAAGCGTGTTAGGTGAAAAAATTTACCACCAAAAGATATGTTTGATAGTTTGCTTACTGGTACTTCTGTTTCTGAGATAGAATATGAGCGAGCACAACGTGTATTGAAAACTTTTAATTGTGTTACTTTGGGTGACTATTCAGATTTGTATTTGAAAACTGATGTGCAACTTCAAGCAGATATATTTGAAAATTTTCGAAAGGTGTGTAAAGTGTCTTATGGGTTGGATTCTCCTCATTATTTTACTGCTCCTGGTTTAGCTTGGAGTTCGCTTCTAAAGACAACAAAAGTTCACATAGAACTCATCACCGATGTGGATATGATGCAATTTGTAGAAAGAGGTATTCGAGGAGGAGTAGTATATTGTGCTCACAGGTACGTTGAAGCTAATAATAAATACATGAGCGATTACAACCCAGAAATTCCCGACTCTTATATACTGTACTTGGATATAAAAACCTATATGAGTGGGCTATGATGCAATATCTCCCAGTAGGCAATTTTTCTTGGGTAGAAAATGTAGATGAATTTGATGTGGTAAATGTAGATGATGAATCCGAAATAGGTTATATTTTAAAAGTGGATTTATTGTATCCTAGAAAAATACATGATTGGCATAACGATTTTCCACTTTGTCCTGAAATGAGAAAATCTCCTGCACAAAAAGCTCTTCCTAAACTTATGACAACATTACATACTAAACATCGGTATGTGTTGCATTATCGAAACTTGAAACATTGTTTAAAGTATGGTTTGCAGTGTTAAAGATTTACAGAATACTGCAATTTAATCAAGCTCCTTGGATGAAACCTTACATTGAATTGAATACAGAAAAACGTAAGCAAAACACAAACGATCTCGACAAAAACTTTTTCAAGTTAATGAATAATTCTGTTTTTGGTCGCACAGTAATGAATGTGAGAAAGTTTAGGGACGTTAAATTGGTGACACGTTGGGATGGACCTTTTGGTGCTGGACGTTTAACAGCGCAACCTACCTTTAAGAAAGGAGTCATTTTCGATGAATCGTGTGCAGCTATTGAAATGGAAAGTCAAGAGCGATAAACCAATGTTTGTAGGAATGGCGATATTAGACTTATCTAAATCGTAGTTGATTTTCATTATGCGTACATGAAGCAAAAGTATCCAAAGGGGGGAGAACTTACATTGGTGTATACTGATACAGATAGCCTTATTTATCATATAAAAACTGAGGATGTTTACGCAGATATAAAGGAAGATATTGCTGAATGGTTTGATACAGGGGACCATTCAGAGGACAATCCTTACAGAATTCCTAGAATGAATAGACGTGCAATAGGCTACATGAAAGACGAATTGTCAGGTGTGTTGTTTTGTAAATTTATTGGACTTAGAGCAAAAATGTATGCTATAAAAACAGAAAAGAAAATTGTAACAAAAGCTAAAGTTTAAAATCTACAGCGAATTTGACAATAGATGATTATGAGGAGTGTTTCAGAGAAACGAAAAATCAGTATTCTATACAATCAAATCTTCATCATGTGTTTACTGTGTGTCAAAGCAAAGTAGTTTTAACACCAGGTGATGATAAACGATGCATTTCAACTTCAGCGTGGGGTCATTACCGCATTGATGGTGATAGTAAAGAAGTATAAGAAGTATCATTTTTAATACACTAATTAAAATGTACGTACAGGAACTAATAAATTATTCGTGTACCTATTTGCTTGTTATTAAAGTATAAATGAAGTGATTATATATGTAATTAAATGTAAAAGAGCTAGTTCGTAAAAATAAAAAATAATAAATTTGTATACATTTGTTGTTTTTATTTTAACAGTAAGGAAGGTGGTGAAATAAATAATACACAAAAAAGGTTATATGATATTTATTTAATCAAGACACATATACAAAAAAGTATATATAAACATAATTACACCATCTTTTATATTATTTATTTTTTGAGCAGCAAGGACTATCATAATACATGTCCTTCTCTTTTTTGTTTAAACATATGACAGTCTTTTTTCATACTGGGAGGACCATCTATTTGAGTAGTAGCGTTTGGATCGTTGTTGAAGTAATGTTCATAACAATATTCATATTCAGGATGTTTTTTCTTGAATTCATCTGGGATTATATCCCAAAGAAAAGGAAGTTGATGATCAGCAAGTGAAATCGGAATATCATCAGGCATATAACACCAGTCCAGAGTGTTGACAGATTTAAGTCCACTATGACGATATTTGTTTATAGAAGCACTCATCATACGCATAACATTACTCTCTTTAGAGAGCCAATCATGCATGTGTGTTTTTTTTTTTTTTTTTTGATTCGTTGTGCCCAGCTGTGGAGCGCGTTTGAACTTATTTTGCACAATGTTTCTTCTTCTTTTCTTCCCAAAATCTCTTCATTTTTTCACTGTGTTCCTTTCTGCGTGTTTCTGTCCAGCCTGTATTTTTTCTTGTTGGTTTCTCTGCAAATTTATGTTTGTTTACTAAGCTTCTAAATTTCATTCTATCTTGAATGGTTTCGTCTTCAATACCCATTTCTTGTAGATCTTCATGAATTTCTGCTAACCAATTGTTGCGAATTTTCAAGGTTAGAGCTAGATTTAGAATTTTCTTTGTCAGCCTGTTGTTATCCATTCTGTGTAGGTGTCCGTAGAATTTTAGTCGTCTCTTTCTGATGGTATCTGTGATTTTTTCTGTGAACTGAAAAATTTCGTGTGGTTTCTTTTTCATCCAAATTCCATTTTCGAACTTTGGTCCTAGGATTTTTCTGAGAATTTTCCTCTCTTGTTTCTCAATGCTTTTCATTTGTGACCTGCCGCCAATGATCAGTGTTTCAGATGCATAAAGTGCCTCTGGTTTGATGACTGTATTGTAGTGTCGTAATTTTGCATTTTTTGATATACATCTTTTGTTGTATCTGTTCCATGTGATTTTGTAAGCCCTTTGCAGTTTAGCAGTTCTTTCTTTGTTAGCTTCCTGATTTAACCCTGCTGGCTGAATAATTTCACCTAGATACTTGAATTTGTCTACTTGGGAAATTATTCCACAATTGGTGATTAATGGTTGATTGTCGAATCTTGATTTAGTTCCTTCCATAAACTGCGTCTTTTCAAATGAAATTTGAAGTCCGGTTTTTGCGGCTATTTCATTCAATTTTTCTATGGATTGGATTGCTTCTTGTCTGTTGTTCGAAAGGATCGCAAGGTCATCTGCGAAAGCTAAGCAGTCAAGGTGAATTTTGTCTTTAAGAAGTCTGCCAATGTTTATGCCTTTAGTTTCTTTTCTCCATTCACGAATCACTTTTTCCAAAACTAAATTGAATAGTAGTGGGGATAGTCCATCTCCCTGTCGGACGCCAGTTCTGATTTCGAACGGTTCAGAAATTTCTCCCAAGAACTTAACTTTTGATGTTGTGTTGGTCAGAGTTTGTTTAATCAATTCCCTCGTTTTCCTGTCGACTTGAAATTCCTCTAGTATGTTGAACAGGGTCTGCCGATCTATGGAATCATACGCTTTTTTGAAGTCAACAAAGGTGATTACTGTTTGTTTGGTTTTGCGAATCTGCAGTATGGTTTTTAGGTTTAGGATTTGTTCTGCGCAGGATCTCCCTTTTCGGAATCCAGCCTGATAATCTCCGATCAGGTGGTCTGTTTGTTTCTCTAATCTATTAAGTAGAGCTTTAGAGAAGATTTTATATACGAGTGAGAGAAGAGAAATTCCTCTGTAGTTATTAATATCTGATTTGTCTCCTTTCTTGTGAAGCGGGTGAATCAATGCATGTGTTTATTATGCCAAAACGCACATTTCTGTTTTTCTTCTTGATGTAGTTCACACGGAAAGTAGTCATTATCACTAGTTTCTTCTGCTGTCTAGGCTGCTTTCGAACATCCGTACATTGACAAATCAGCAACAGGTTTATAAAACACAGTTTTAAACTCTTCACCCAATCCGTTCACCACAACGAAACATTTGTTTTGTAAGTCTTTTAAAAATTGTTTAACTTATCTCGTTTGTCCAATTTAATTAAAGCTGAACAACTAAAATCAGCATCCTTGGTGTATTCACAGAAAGCAGATTCAGCTCGCCCATTATCCAAAGATTTCAGATCGATGAGAGCTAGTGTAGAATGTTCCATGATGACAGAGAAGTACAAGCACATGGAGTGAAGATTTGTTCTTAGCCCACATCTGTTTTATAGTAACTCCATCGACAAACAATTTAGAGATGGCGACACGAGCGTGGCGAAAGAAGCGTTGATTTATGACGACACCACGCTATTGTTCAGTCATACCTATTTTTAAGTTCTAGTATAGTATGTTCCATAATAACAGAGAAGTATGCATGCATGGTAAGTGTTTCTTCTTAAGTCTACATCTGTTTTATAGTAACTTCTCCGCTAAGTGGTTTATAAGTCACAATTCGGTCATGAAGAAGCGCGTAAAGAGATGTATTAGCAGGAATGTCGTTGTCGGTTTCAAATTCTACACGAATGTCAACTGGAGATGAGCGAATAGGATCATTTTGGTGAGAACAATCGATAATAATCAAAGGTGCCAATGATTTAAACATACGTCTATCAAGCATAGGTCCAACGATTTGATTTTCCTCTAATGAGTAATAAGCAGCTCGAAATTTTGTATACATATCGTACAGTTCGGAATAATCCCCAGCACTTATTTTAACACGTATGTCTTCATTTGGATAATATTCCTCATTGAGAAAGAATTTTAGTTTAGAAATATTACAATGGTCAAACAAACAGGCGTTAGCGGTTTCTTCTTTCTCTCAGTTTAAAATCCAAAGATAATAAAACGCGGTTTTTCTAGTTGTGAAGTTGCTTTTATAGTTCAATTCATTCGTTTGGTTGCAGGCAGAGAAGGAAGTTCATACAATTCCCATGATCGAAATTCGATTTGCAAGTTCTCATTTCTTTCTACAATGTTAAGCATGTGTGCTTGTTCATCGTGGGAGAGAGAGAGCGATGGCACCTTCCAGTAAATACCCTCAATAATTATGTTAGAGTTATCATTATTTTCTGTAGATCTGAGAGTGCAATTATCGTTGCTACTTCTAATTAATTCTAGTTCGTGGGAGCAACCTGTAATACATTTTGATAATCTTAAGAAAAACCTAAAATATTAGAAAGAGGCATAACGATGTGAAAGTAACCTGTTGTAGGATCAGCTAGGGCATAACCTGTACTGACAGAGAACCAACCAGTATTTTGGAGATTACTAGTAGATTTCGATGATGCATAAGTCTTCATAGTACTTGCTATTTCCAAGTTCCTTGTTCGATCGATTTCTGTACCGTTAAGTTCATATCGACATTCGCTGAAGAGAAAAGCACCGACATTGGTATCTAGTGTTGAAGTAGTGGATATAGCTCGTGCTCCGTTTGTAACCACCTATAACGTGAACAGAACTTTTTGAAGGCATCAGATGATATTCTTGCTTGCGTGCTGGGATTCGTATTTCATCGTTGTATCCAAATGTTGTACCTGCGTAAGGGCGATAGGTTCGCTCCTTAATAGCAGTAATAGAATGATTGAAAACAGGTTTTTCTTCTATTTTTAGCGTTCGAAACATGGTGGAGGTGTTGTTTACCATACAAAAGTTTAGCTAACTATGAGCAAGAACGGAGTGTGTTTTACCTTTATAAGGGGTGATAGCACTAAAACTTAAAGCTTTCGTTTGTAACTGTACATATTGTATGTACGTGTATCCGTCTGTAATAACTTAAAGGTTCCGTTTGTAATTGTACCTATAGCGTGAGAATTACAAGAGATAGTATCCTTGCTTGCGTAATAGGGGATTCGAATTTCATCATTGTATCATGCAGTATCAGTAATAGAATGATCGTAAAATGGTTTTCTTCTTTTAGCGCTTGAGACATGGTGTATGTGTTGTTTACTCTATAATGATTAGCTGACTGTAGGTGAGAACGAGGTGTGTCTGCTTAGTTTTATATCTTTACTAGCAGAAGTACCCGTTCTTCGTACGGGTTATCAGAAACTGGCTTTAGTTACTCATACTATCGGTGTGACTGACTTCATTAGATATTTATGTCACTGGTGTATGTACTTAAGTACGTAGAAATTATTTGTCATTTTTGTAATTATAGTGTAGCTTCTCCTTTTCTTCATGGGGGCCTCTAAATATTAGTTTCTAATTAGCGTCGACCTCTAAGATCTTTTGCTACCATGTTTTTCCTTCATTCCCACCTAGATATACCTGCTCCCTTCACAAAGCTGCAGGTTTAGTGTAACTATACTTTCGCCAGATAGTACCACAAATATAAATGTTATTGAATGCATTTGTTTGATCCGACATTTTATAACTATTACAAATGCTAAAGGAAATACGCGATGCATAAAAGAAACTACTATAATTATCAAGAATTATAATTCTCAGGGCTTGTCACTCATGTCACACATCATATAATGAATCTGAGTATAAATGTTGAGACATTTTTTCAATTTAAAGATAAAAATTTCATTGTTCCGTATTGAAATTATTGATGTTAAAAATTAAATAATTGAAAAGGAGGTTCAACCTATTCAATACTTAAAAGAAAGAAATGCAGTAATCACATTCCTATTTAAATGGGACCGGTTTCGACCTTAGTCCAGGTCATCATCAGCCGTAAAAACATGTACAATGTTTATGAATATTGGAGGTCAGTTTCACACTCTGATAGGCACAAAGACACGACACCACATTCTGTCATGCACAAAGTCACAACAATATCAAATAATATACGAAGGTCAAAAATAACTTGAAGTCGCAGACGAATAGATTTGTAGTAGAAAGCCGCCAGCTCCTGGTGATCAGCGCGGCACATTCAAGGCCATGAAGTGCGGTCGAACGCCAAAGTAGAGTGGAGAATGTTATGAAGGTCCAGAATTTGTCACGGTTGCGGGAAGTTAAGTACTATATAAAAATATACGATGCAAATCAGTATAATTGAATGAGTACTTGTACTCCTGCTAAGTTCTTGGAAAACAGGACTGTCTTTTCCATTAAATTTTATCATACTATCTCCATCCATTGCATAACATCCTATTATAAAACACTCTTCCCATAGACATACATCACTATTCCACACACATACCCTCGTGTGCACCCTCCAGCTCTCCCTCATTCATTCTGTTCTCACAAGACTTTTACCGCACATAAATACTTGTTCAACTCACCCCCGCTTTCCCACTGCTTTATAATCCATCTTAAAATAGATTGCTCATCCCCTCTTCCCAATAGTTTCCGATGCTCGGCACTCAGTAATTTATTTCTTATCTTTTTCATTTCTTCACAGTCACTTAATAAGTGAAAATCGTCATTCACTGCCCCGCGAAGTATACACACAGTCTTGTCCCTCCATTGTAGTTAACCCTTATTCCTATGCAATCCCATCAACCACCACATCATCCCATATCTTTTTGACCTGTCAACGTATCTAATATTTATCCCTGCTACCTCTTCTATTTTAATAAAAACATTCAAAGAATTTCTTATTCTACTTTCCCCCAATAATTTCTGCCTATGAATGTCCCTAATCCTCCTCTCAAGCACCCTCATCCCTCTAACTTCTCTCTTCGCCCATACCTCCCCCCACAGATGCCCTAATCCTATCATCTCCAAATATCCCTTATTTTTTTCTAGCCATCCGCTCTTATACATGCTCTTACGTTGCTGTTCATACGCTGCCTGTAAAACTCTCCCACCTTCCTGTCTTTTTAAATTCATCCAGTATCTAATTATTCTTTTTACACCCTCCGATTCTAAATCCTCCCCACACATTAATTCCGCCCCCCGCATTCGCTGTGCACCTTGGCAGACCCATAACTATTTTACCAAAACTACTAATAATACTTCTTAATTCCTCTCTTTTCTCATCCAACCCCCACACTTCTGCGCCATACAACACCCCCCCAAAAATAACAGATCTTAACACTAGCCTCAAGGTTTTATAACTAATACCCGGATATTTAGCTAGTAAATTTCTGACTGAGGCTAGGGCTGCCAATCCTCTGCTCTTCACCCTACAGATCTGATCGTTCCAGGTTCCTTTACTGTTTATAATAACTCCTAAATATTCCAACTTCCTTACCTGTTCCAACCTTTCTCCTTGAAGTACCCATTTCCATTCCGCCTTTCTTCCCTTGCTTACCTGGGCAACTACTATTTTAGATTTATTGCCATTAATTTTCAAGCCCCATTGCCTCGCAAACAGTGACACTTTATTTAACTCTCTGCATCCCAACTGAAGTTAGAGTCATCAATATCACATCATCAGCAAATATCAGTCCCGGTACCTCCAGCCCATTAATTACCGGCACGGCCCAATTGTTTGCCCCGTGCCCGTCCAAAATATCGTTAATAAATAAAATAAACAATATTGGCGATAACTTGCACCCTTGCTTTAAACCCACCTCGGACTCTAAGGGTCTACTCAGTCTCCCGTCTCCCAGTTTTACACAAAATCTGGCAACCCTATATATTCCTTCCACTGCCCTCAACATCTTTTTCGAAATCCCTAACCTAATTTCTCTAATAGAGATTCTCTATTCACCTTATGAAACGCTTTTTCAAAATCTATTGCTGCAACATAAACCGTACTTCTAGCCGGGCTCTTAAACTTTTCTAAAACAGTCTTTACTATCATTATATTATCCACTGTTCTTTTCTTATTCCTAAATCCTCCTTGGAAATCTGTCAATATTTCATTTTCTCCAGCCCACTCGCTTATCCTGTTCGTTAGCACCCCAGTGTATATTTTACTGAAGGAGTCTAACAAAGATATTCCTCTATAATTGTTCAAACTGTTCCTACTACCCTTCCCCTTATATATTGGACATACAATCCCTGTTTCCCATTCCTTCGGGTACTTACCTCCCTCATAGATCTCATTGAATAGTTTCACTATACCCTCTATCATTGTCTCATTTTTGCTAATTTCTTTCCAAAACTTATTATTTATCCCATTACATCCCCCGGCCGACTTTCCCCTAACTCTGCTTATTACTCTCAGAATGTCTTCCCTTGTAATTTCCTTGTCCAGTTCATAAATTACCACTCTCCTATTCCTCCAAATTACTTCTTCTCCAGACCCTCTACATCTTTCTACCCCCTTTTCCCCTAGTAATTCCCCAAAGTACCTCACCCATTGAACTTCCTCAATGCTCACTCTCTCTATATTTCCTTCACCCTTCATTATTCTATTAAGTTTTACCCATACTTTCTCAATGTTGTTAGTCTTACAGTCCTTATTTATGGCTTCAATTTGTTCCTCTAACCACGCTTTTTCCTCACAAATTTTCTTTTGATTCTCCTTCCTCAATTTGCAGAAAATCTCCCTTTCCGCCCCCCACCTCTCTTTCTGTACTCTCCTAACGCACCCATCACCCTCCTCCGCACCCCTTCACACTCTCTATTAAACCATTCTTCATCCTCTTTCTTATTACTCTTTCTACATTCTGCCTTCTGCGCTATCATCTTACTTGGATGTAGCAGCAATTCTAAGACTTTATCAATATTATTCTGCTCTAACGCATCTTCCCACCCATATTTCACAAGTTGTAATTCCTCTTTTACTACCCTATTCCAATCCCATCCCACGTTCTCTGACCATTTATACTTAATATATCCACTCCCTTGTTTATCCTTCGTCTCAGCTTCCTTCCTTATACACTTCTCTTCTCCCGTTTTTCAATATAACCCACACTGGGAAATGGTGTGATTCAATCCAGTCTCCTATTTTCATTCTTACAATATCCTCCAACACACCTTCCGAGCTTAAAATCATACCTATCACACTACCTCCCTTCTCAGTAACATATGTCAATTTCCCCGTACTGCCACCCTCCATCCATCCATTCAGAATATACAAATTCCCTACAGCGCACATCTCTAGGAGCTTCTCCCCATAACTGTTTATAATTTTATCCTCACTCTTTCTACTTTTCAACGTACACATTCCATCCTCCCTACTGTATACTGGGCTCCATTCTCCTATTCTCGCGTTCCAATCTCCGAATAACAACATATCCTCTTCTCCTGCAAATTTACGCCTCACCCTACTAATATCCACTAATAACTCTTCAAAAAATACTTATTTGCATATACTGAACTACTAGGATGGCAATAAACGAACGCTAGATTTATTTTCTTCCTCCTTCCTTCAACCCCTCCCATATTTAATTTCAACCATATAGGTTCTTTCATATATGTCCCTATATCCTCTACCATTTCACTAATTTCTTCCCTAATTAAAACTATCATCCCTCCTGGTGCTCGTCCCTTATTCTTCTCTTTTCTTCTATATTTATATTTTATCACAAACCCCTTCCATGAGATCTCCCACCCTGTTTCCAGCCACGTCTCCAAGAGTGCCACAACATCGAAACTTTCTAGTACTTCACGAACTTTCTTATTTCCTAATTTGTTCCTTAGTCCTTCAATATTCACACATCCTATTTTCCAATATAGTTATAACTTTCCCTCCCTCCCTTCTAAGTCTCCCCCTCTATTCTTACTTCTTATAGTTATCGACCTCTCATCCCTTATCTCCATTCCTCCTTTTTTAACCAACCTATTCCGATCCATGTCCTCTGTATCTTCCATCGTTTTACGTACTTTTCCCCAGATGTCTTTTAAGCTCCTACTTCTTCCTTTACTCATAATTTTTTTACCTTCCTGTCGATCAGTCTCCACGTGTCCTTTCTTGCTCACTACACCACTGCACTCTGCTCTCACCGATTCTTGCTGCTCACCCCCACTCACCCCTTCACTATTTTTATCTTCTGAATCCACACTGCACTGTCCGTTCTCTTTTGCGATGATCTCCTCTCCTTCCACGTCTCCCCTCCTCTTTGTTACTTCTTTCGTCCTTCCATCTTGCCGTGTCATCTCTCCTCCCTCGGAAACAGCGCATTCGTCCATCTCCTTTAGTTTCGCCACTGAGTGCTCCCTCACCCATCGTCCGTTTGTCACCACCAACCTCTGACCTCTTATTCGGGCCTTTAGCCCCTGATTTTTCGCTCTCCATAAGTGTCTGTTCAAGATCTTCATATTTTCACTTCCTTCCTTTCCTAAGTCTCTTTTCACCCCTACTTTCTGTCCCTTTAAATTATTACTGTTACATAACACAATATCTGCCATTAAGATTGAGAAAAATGTTACCCTAATTGGCCTCCGACCTTTAGTTTTTCCAACTCTCTCTACATCGTCTATGTCGACATTACTGAAGTTTATCTTCATTATATCCCGTATGACTTCTACCACCTTGGATATCAGGTCAACCTTGCCCTCCCTCTCACCTTCCTCAACTCCATATATAAATATGGCTTTCTTCAATCTCTCCTGCCTGTACCCCTCCGCTTCTTTCTTCATATTCATCACCTCCTCTTTCAGATGTTTCACTTCCCCTCTCAATAACTCGATTTCCTTCTCATTATTGTCCACTCTCCTGATCGATTCCTCCGTCTTCGTATCAAGCCATTTCTTCATGTTCCCTAACTCCTTTCTCTGCTCCTCCATCATGTCCTTTATTTCCTGCACCTTATCCCATTGACACTTTTCCTTCATTACCTCACTCACTACCACCTTGAGTGCTGCCAACTCCTCCTTGCTAAATTTTCCGCTGGTATTTGGGCCTGGGTTTAATTCCACCCCTCCAATAACCAGCAGCACCGCTATCACTGTCACTACCAGCACCGCTCCACTCATTTTTACTCCTTCCTTTCTAAGCACCCGTCCATTCTTGGTCTCCTTCTTCTTCGCCTACCATTTCCCAATCGCGGCCCGGTACTGCTCAATACCGACCATGTTCGCGGCACGCACTACACCACACGACCTCGCTCCTCGGCTGCTCGAGCTAGACTGCGTAAATATTATAGGTAAGGGTTGCTCGACTATTTTATACCCTGGAGCAACGTTAGGATAAAAATCGTAAATTGAATGTGTACGTTTTCCGTTTAAAATGCACCGCTTGCAATATTGCACTCTACACGGATAACGTTAATGTTCGAAATGCAGATAGGGGAAGGTGAGATATAAGTCGTGTTTGGTTTCAAAATAATTCGTCCGAAACCAAGAATAGGTGCTATAGAATCGTCAACGGTGAAATCCATTGTATATTTGCTGTAAAGTTTTGATTTTAAAGTATGTTTGTCAAAGGTTAAAGTAACATTACTGTTGGGTCTGTTTGTACTATTCCTTTCGTATTCATCTGTTTGATCAGGAGTATCTTCCATTCGTGCAAACTTTCTATTTGAAACATCTGTAAGTTCCTGAATTTCATACATTCCTGGTGGAATTTTTGTATCATGATTGATGTCTTTATGTTTACCTACATACCTAATTCGCAGAATATTATTATCTTTAGTTATATTACGAATCGTGTATGAGGTACACAAACTCATCATGCCTACTTCGTACGAATAGTCATCTAAAACAAGCGCTGGAGATAGTTCCATGCTCAATTCAGACCCATTTCCAGTCAACGTGTACACCGACTCCTTTCTACTCTTCATGATAAATGATGTGTGGTTAACACTTATCAGCAGTATTTATAGTTAGTAGGAACTGTAGACATAAGTGCCCACAAATAACGCTATCAAAAGATTGGTAACGTTCGTAGTTATATAGAATACGGCTACAACCACGCAAATAGCGTGATACTTCACAAGGTGGTCTCAAATCACCAAAACTATCAAAATAGTGTGCATGCTTCCCTCTTTTATATATTGCTACCCAGTGTGAACCTGGAAGGGAAGAGGGTTCTAGATTTACAATACAACTCTCGTTTTTGTGTGCGTACTTAGGCAACGTGTCTCGCATGTAAACAGCACGAAAATAAGGAATACCTAACTGTAAGGTATACTGATGTAATTCAATGTTAGAGAGCTGTTTGTATGGTAGTTTCAGAGGTATAGACCCAATCCTTTTTTTGTAAGGAGCTAAATATAGGCCTTTTCCGCCGCGTAAAGCTACCGCTTCCATGACATGGTTGTGGCGTTGCATCTCGGACAGTTGCTCTCTTGCTTTTCGGCTTTGTTTATAGCGTTCACCACACCTGCCGCTCCACCCGCTAGGCTTCCTAAGGCTGATAGGCTTGTGAATAGCGGAATAAGTGGAATAATCCCCCAACTTTTTGCGGTAACGGGATTACTCTTCTTCTTTTTCCTACATTGTTTTTGTTCCTACAACTTTGCGTGCTGCTCTGAGTGCTGCGGTTGCTGCCTGCTTGATGCTGACACCTGGTCCTAGACGTTCAAGCGCAGAGCGAGCTTTCTGAATAGCCAACGACAAATGGTTTGTTTGTCTTCTTTTATCCAGCTCCTAACTTTACCTTGCCTTTCATAATTCCAGCTACGGCTAACGCCGCAAGCCTTTCTCGTACGCTTGCGTCCCATGACTTGAATCGAGCCCAAGCCTTACAAGCTAATACTCGATCGGATTCTCGTCGATGATTTGCATCATTTTCTTGGTATGCAATATCATGCTCTTTGCACGCTTTATCCAGAGGATTGATGCCTGGATCACCACGTTTCAATTGTTTTTGCAGTCGAGTGCCTGGTCCACAATACTAGTAACCTGGAATATGTGCTTCAAATGGGAGTTGGTCAATACCTTTGTTTATAATTTTATTCAATAACCCACGTCCTAAACAAGTCTTTTTTCTTCGTCTTATTTGTAGTACTAGTAACGGTGTTGTTACTCGTTCGAGAGACAAACATCGTGTGAAAGCTTTCACCTAAGGTAAGCATATATATATATATATATAAGCATGCAGGTGATGCATACCATTCAGTCCGCTATGGTTATAACGGTAAAGCAAACCATCTCTCTACCTATTAGTGTAATAGAAGACGGTGATGGAGGAGGAGAACATAATACAATGCGACGCCCCAGTGTTGTCCTTCCAAACTCTTTGCGTTGTATAATATGTGGTCCGTTGAATTGTGGAAAAACTAATCTTATGATTAATCTGCTGAAACATCCAAATGGTTTGCGTTTCGCCAACGTCTACGTCTATTCGAAATCGTTACAGCAAAGTCTCGCTTAGAAAAGGTACCGGCTTCCATTCCAAGTATCTCCTATTACAGCTATTCTGAAAACGGAGATGTTATACGTCCTGAGGGAACAAAACCTCACTCTGTGATTATTTTCGATGATTTAGCGTGCGATAAACAAAGTATTATGAAAGCATATTTTATTAAGGCTAGACATTTTGGTGTTGATGTGATTTTTTTATGTCAAACTTACACCTGTCTACCCAAACATTTACTTCGAGATAACGCAAACTTTATTATATTATTTCGACAAGATGTTGGAAACCTCAAACATGTGTACGATGATATGTTAATACGGATATGAGCTTCGATGTGTTTAAAGAACTCTGCGCTCAGTGTTGGAATGAAAATCGATAGTTTCCTTGTTATCGTTAAATATAGTGAATTACATAACGGACGGTATTGTAGTGCACTCGATAAGTATTTCGATACAAGGAAGGTATACATACTGTGAACGTAATATGGATTATATTCATTTGATCTATTAAGTTGAGTGCCAGACCAATTTTCGAAGGATTGCCGTCTAGTGCCGTGAGCTAATAACATCGAGTTACTCTCTGGTGCCAAAACGTTCACAGGCTTAACCAAGCAAATGATCGCTGAAGTGAGGATGTATTTATAATATAGTAGGTTAACTTATTATCTATATTAGGTAAAATATTGCGACCCCATATGGGGTCGTATTGGTCATTACGAACTGTACACGTACACGCGCACCCATATGGGGTCGTGTTTATACAGTAGTTACTGTCCCGACGCACGGTTATACTTACCTTTTCCTTTGCAGGGACGCATTAAATACTGTTGATTATGAGAGATGTGTTAGGTTGTTCATACTGGAGCCCTAAAAATGTACGATCCCCCATTTTAGGCCAGGAAATGTTTGTAAATGACGATCTTCTGATTTTAGGTTAGGAAATTTTCGTATAGAATGTAGTTATATAACGTAGTGAAAATCATGTGAATTTGGTAAATTAGGATGTAACAGAATAATATTATAAGGAGAAATAGTAGTTACGGAATACTGAACAATTACATAATTTTGTTTGTATAACTTTTAATTTGAATAAGAGAACCTAGCAGTGATGATTGTGCAAAACGTGAAAGCAGTGACTACTATATATTGTTGAAGACGGTCATAATTGTTGCAACAGATGGCTTGGAAACCCGGAGTACAGTGGTGATGTGTATGCTGAAGACAGTAGATCATCAATGTGGATGAACGTGCGAGATCGCTGGGTGCTCTGTACTGGGTTCAAAATCACTGTAACTGTATACTTCGTCTACATCATCACTGTCCGACTTGCTCGATATATCGTCCAGACTATCTGCACTAAGTCTTTTACTGCTCGATTTACTCGTAACGACTTAAAAAAGAAAAGGAATCTCACCGCACTGCACACTTACATAAACAATCCGTGCGCGAGATAGACAATGATTTGTCACCCTACAAAACACTCTTGACGTACCCATATGGGGTCGCGCCAAATCAGGAATTGAGGAATGGAATATGGACTATGCACATACTTAAATAGACGACCAACAGATGGCGGGGACGGACTTTATACAGCTTCAAAATGCATACTTACTGCGCACCCAAATGGGTTCGCACAGTTCTCGATTTAGAACGAACGTACGACCCCATATGGGGACGTGAAGTTCAAAAACTTGACTACTCTCACGTACCTAAATGGGATCGCTTGGCACTGAACGTGTTAAACATCATGGAGGTATGTGGAAATGTTAAGGTTGTTGTATCTTACCCAGTACTGGAAGATGATATACCGACTAAGGCACGGATGCATTTTTTCGAAGCTGTAGCCAATAACTTATATAGCACTGAAGATGGAGATGATTCATTAACTAACAAGCAACTACGTTGTGTAGCCGATCCTATACTTGAAAATGATGCATGTGATAAAAAAAATTGTTGTAGATTCTCTTAACGAATTAAAGAAACCAATTGTTAACAATGCTGGAGTGGGATGTTTGGAATTAGGATCCACTACATTTACCGGAATAGTAAATCCAAACGCAGCTTTTAATGCAGTAATCTTGGCACATCTTCATAATTATACACATTCCAAAGAGTATTTAGACGAATTAGTTGTAAGAGAACTCAATGAATTGAAACGTAAGATTGACACTTACGCCGATATTTTTGATATTCAAACAGAGAGTGATATAGATGTTAAAAAAGAAGACTAACCGGTTTAGAAGATCCGAGATAACCTCTTGATGTGGTAAATAAACAATATTTGAAACTGTACGCATCTAGTCAGGAAGATGTTAATGCTGTTGTAGAAAGCATAAACCAAGGTGTAAACGAACTCAAATCAAACTTAAATAAACAAACTGACATTATAGAAGTAAACACCGATAACCTCAATATACATAATAAACGCATATCGAAAGCTTCCAATCCAATTGATTCTCGAGATGTTGCTACGTTGCATCATCTTGAAAATGATGTATATAACAAACAATACACAGACTGTGTGATAGCCAACCATAAAAATGATATTTATGAACTTAAAGAGAACGTTGCTCACTTTGATATTAAGGAAGGAACCATTAACATAAAAGGTAAACTTCTATCTGGTGTTTCAGACCCTGAAAATGATCAAGATGCTATCACTCTGCACCACTTAAAATATAGGCGTACAACAAACAACATACCGATAGCATAGAGGCTACCCATAAACAAGACATCGCTAATAACAAAACTCATATAACTAATGTAGTAACCAATGATATCAATAAACTTAACAATAGCGTTACCAATCGTGTTGCTCACTTTGACTTAAAAGAAGAGACTATCAACATAAAAGGCAAACGTCTATCCGGGGTTTCAAACTCCAAAGAAGCTCAAGATGTTGTGACTTTGCAGCATCTAGAAAGTTATGCATGCAGCAAACAATATACTGATAACATAGAAGTTGCCTATAAGCAAGATATTGCTGATCTTAAATCCTGCATATCTGATGTGGTAGTCAAGGATATTAATGAACTTAAAAGTAACGTTTTCAATCATGTTGCTCAGTTCGATATAAACGAAGAAACCATCAACATAAAAAACAAACGTCTATCTGGTGTTTCAAACCCTAAAGAAGCTCAAGATGTTGTCACTTTGCAACACCTAGAAGATTATGTGTACAACAAACAGCACACCGATAATATAGAGGCTACTTATAAGCAAGACATCGCTAATCTTCAAACTCACATAACTGATGTAGTAGCCAGTACTATTGATGAACTTAAAAATAACGTTACCAATCATGTTGCGCACTTTGACATAAACGAAGATACTATCTACATAAAAGGCAAACGTTTATCTAAGGTTTCAAACCCCAAAGAAGCTCAAGATGTTGTTACTCTGCGCCATATAGAAGATTACGCGTACAACAAACAGCACACCGATAACATAGAGGTTACCTATAAGCAAAACATCGCTACACTCAAAGATAGCATGACGAAAACGCTTAATTTATTGAACGAAAAGAACATGGAATGGATGCAAAAATCCATCGTTGAAACAAAAGATAATATATTAAGCAATGTAAATGAACGTGTTCGATCTACAGTACAGGCTTTAAAAAATAAGCCTCTTGATCATTTTCTTCTACAAATAACAAGCATACCATCAATGTACGATAATCCCTTTTATCGTCTCAATAATGGACATCTTACATACACGTTACCATATTCGGGAACACTTGAAGTATTGTCTATTGTTCCTGCAGCTGACAAGATTCAGTGTAAACATAATGAAAAAGTTATAACAATCGGAGAAGGAACTGTAATTACTGTTCATGCCAAAGACAAACTGCAATTTAAATTAGTTGGAGACGATTGTAAGCATTCAACGACTACTTCACCTTTACATATTGTGTTTGACTACACAACAAATCTAGATTTATCTATGATAGAATAAAAAGCGTTGCAAAATGTATTACAATACCGTTATGGGTTTGTCCGCTCATAGATACACAACAAAAGCTAAAGATCTACAAAACTTCTTTGAAAAAACATGAATTGTTCAACGAATACTTGTCCGAAGAACACTCGTTTTAAAAACAGTACCCCTTTGAAGAACACCCGTTTGAAAAACAGCACCCGTTCGATGAATACCCGTTTGAAAAACAGCACCCGTTCGAGAAACCAAGTACAATCTGATATAAAGAAAGATATGTATGACAGTCAAAATCTTGCGCAAGCTATTAAAAATGTAAAATATAAATATGATACCCTTAAATCAGGAGAACTTTTACAAGAAAATCAACTTGAAAAATCATTTAGTCCTATATCCAATCCCTTAAAATCTATACTAGCTACTGTTTCAGAAAAATCTAATTCATTTAACTCGCATACACCACCTCCTATCAAACAAGAAGAAAGAGAAGAAACAGAAGAAACAAAAGAAAACGAAGATATAACTCTTCTAGAACAACCCTCTGCGGAAGTTCCATTCATTTTTAAAGCACAGAAGCCAATAACAGAGAATATTGCTTCTTCTTACTTGGATTTATTTACACAACCACACAGTGTACGCGAAGTATTATATCGAGTTTATGGTGTACGAAAACAAGAAGCTAGATGGTTTCTTGGTGATTCAGAAATACGTTTCCTCAGTAATGACATAGTCATAAATAACAAAAGCTATAAAGGCGCACGAGGTCTTTATGAATCAATTTTCAATCCCATCCCAATAATAGTATATACACAAAGAAAGATCTTTCAAATTATGTACAAATATTAGAATCTACAAACGCACACAGAGTACAGCATCGATCGGATAAACAGTTAATGTCTAATCGAGGGTATAAATATACAAACATTATTAAACCACTCTTCTCTACATAATGTTCATCATGTAGAAAAAGAAAACGAACAGGCATGGGTCTGAAGTGGAAATATAATCATCAATAACCGATTATTGACTATGTACACTGGGATGATCCTAATGAGCTGGTACAACGTCTGCAGCTGTTAATGACTTCTAAATTAGCAGGTCATACTGCACACGAAAACGAAATTATATCTATTATTGAAGAACTGCGAGAAGCTCGAATCATTGCATAAATAACCAGTCTTCGTTTTCCACCACGCCAGAATGAGTGTTGACCTCAGAGGTAATATTACTAGAGAGTTACACCACCCCGCTCGCAGATGTTACATGCGGCGGAGGGTTATTACTAAAAGATTAGATGATCTACACAAATTGATTTGGTAGAAATGATTCCCTATTCTCGAGAGAATAATGGTTTTAAGAACATGCTAACCATTATAGTTGTTTATTCTAAATATGCTTCGGCTCAACCTTTAAAAAGTAAGAGTGGAAAAGAAGTTGTTGCAGTCTTGCGTAAGATGTACAATAAGAGCAAAAGATTTCCTAAACATATTCAAAGAGACAGAGGAAATGAGTTCTACAATGCTGAGTTCAAACGATGGGCCACATCACACAACATTAATCATTACTCAACGTACAGCAATATGAAAGCTTGTGTTGTAGAATGTTTCCACCGAACACTTCGTGAACGTATGTGGAGAATGTTTACTAAGCAAGGAATTCATTCATGGATACATAGGTTCCAAAATTTTATCCATGATTATAATCACACCTATCACCGTAGTATTAAAATGAAACTTTGTGATGTAAAAGACAATCGACTGTTTGCAACAGTGTATAACACAATTAAAACAGTAGATTCAAGAAAGAGAAAATTTCAAGTAGGTGATATTGTTCGCATCAGCAAGCAAAAACATCAATTTGAAAAAGGGTATACACCTAACTGGACTACTGAGCTCTTCACTATTTATTAGGTGCAACCTACTAACCCTGTAACATACTTCTTAAGAGATTATCAACAACATCTAGTAGCTGGTGCTTTCTACACAGAATTGCAAAAGACTAAACATCCAGACATGTACCTAGTAGAACGCATACTTCGAAGGAAAGGAAATAAAGTGCTTGTAAAATGGTTAGGGTATGATGATTCTCTTAATTCTTGGATTAAAGAAACCAATGTTTTGTAAGGAATAGAATGTAATAAAAAATTATAAAAGATGTAGTGCTTTTTTGTTTCCCTTCTTCCTTCCTTCTGCCCTTAGTAATAATGAAAGAACACAGATACAGGTTTAAGAAATAAAAAAGATATAAAGATAATTATATGTTTACAAAAATATTACGCAAAATATAATAATAATGCGTAAATACAAATCAATATTTACAAATGTTTACACATTTACATTTTTTGCAGATATAAAAGTCACCTTTGTTTCTTTTTCCAAATTGGGTACTTTGCAACACCTTGCTCATCATCCCTTATTTCCTCAACCCCATTTTGAATTACTCTATCAAAACTGAAAATTTTTCATTTCTTTAATAAATGTCTTTTCATCATCATCATCACCACTATCTTCTTCTTCATTATATGGGTCTTCTTCTTCCTTTTCCTCATCCTTAAAGAGGAAAATGTTTTTTTTCTGCCGTTCCTCTTCTTTTCTTGTCATTTGCACCACTTCCTCAATCCATTTTAGAATTGAACTACTGTGCAGCTGCTCCTCTTCAGAGCTTGCCGCGATTCTATAAACCTCAGGACTTGAGCTTTAGCGGTAGCCTTCAGCAGCAGCAACAACAACAACAGCAGCAGCAGCAGGAGGAGGAGATGTTGTCTACACCACCACCGATGCAGAGCTTTCCTCAAGTACAAACACTACTGGACTTGGGCTGTGACGGTAGCTTTCAGTGGTATGGTCCTGGGGCTCGGCCAAACCATTCCCATCCCAAATGCAAGGGCCGATGCTCCACTGTAGTAGGTTTTAAGGCATGTTTTACTAATTACGTGAGGAACCCATGACTTGTCCAAGTCTCCTATTTTTACCTTTAATTTTTCATAATAAAAATGTTTAACTGATGCAGTTATTGGCCTAATCTGTCCCTTCATAATATAACACCCACACTCGTAACAGAATGAGTCTGGCTTATTCACACATCTTCTTCTAATTCCTGACACACTTGCCTTTTTCGCAACACAACACAGTATAAGAAGGTCAGATATCCGCCAACCTCACGACGCAACTGACTGGCTTCACCGCATTGCCGTTACCACGAGCTAAAATGGACTCTGTTATCTGACTAATTCAATGGTAGCGACATAGTCGGTGCAGGGGCGAGGGGAAATGCAACTTCATTCGTAGAGGGAGGCCCAAGGGCTGCAGGTAGTACAATGCGGTATGTGTAGTACATATTTCTCTCCACATAATTTATTGTAACGTAACTTTGTTATGAATTAATATAAAAGTTATAAAGCAACTTTATTTCTACATATACAAACTAAACTAACTTTTTCCAGTGAATCTTCGGAACTGATATTGAACGCAAAATTGCTGTGTTTTACAATATCACCCACTGTAAAAAATAGTGCTAATAGTATCAAACAGCAGTTTTACAACAAAAATAGTACAGAGAGTAATCTGTAAACTCGAAACATAAGTTTTATCTCACGATATCGATACTCAGTTGCCACTCGTGGGTTTCTTTGATTTTTGTAGTCTTGTTTCGTTTATTAGTTCCTAATGAAGCATGTAAGCTGGTAGTCATTAGTAGCATTGTATAGTTTCATAAGGAGTCGTCTATGATTGACGGTATCATATGCAGCTGTAAGGTCGACAAATACAGCTCCAGTGATCTGTTTCCTTTCGAAGCCATCTTCGATATGCTGCGTTAGCTTCAACACGTGAGATGTACAGCTCTTCCCAGTTCTGAATCCAGATTGCTGTGGTATAAAGATTGCCTCTAACTTCTCCGTTAGCCTATGGAGTATGAGTCTCTCAAGGACCTTGTACAGATGACAAAGGAGCGAGAAAGGCCGATAACCTTTTGTATCATTTGGATCCTTAGCTGGATTACTACAACAGGAATATGCAGTAGTTATTAATTCCCTACACATATGGTTGGCGTCAGGATGGGCATCCAGCGGTAAAATAGCGTCAAATCCATAATACGCACCCGCTACCTATTCTTTTCACCCCCCTTAGGTGAATTTTCCAAGAAAAGTGTGTCCGTTTAGTATTACAGTTCTTTCCATGTACCTTCCAATATTACCGCCCGTAACATCTTCAGTTTCTGTGATACATGTATCCCCATATAAAGAATTCAACTCCTCCCCCACTTCTCTCCACCCCCCCATTCTGGACACACTCCGTAAGTGGATTTTCTGGAAAAAACAAACAGTTGCGTTAGATTTTTTAAAAGGAGATTCCAAATACCAATTTTAATGTCTGTGGCATGTTAGGATTTTGTGATAATTTCGCCGCTGTAGATTCCTGGAGCTGACGTTGCTATGGTTACGGCAGATCAATTCTTTATCCGATTCCTAGAACAGCGGTACTGTGGTGACAATATCTCCATGAAGGTTACTTATAGGGTCTTGAAGCATGGTTTAAGGGCCCGTACAGCTTACCGAGTTTTTAACTTTCCATAATGGGGCTTATATTGACCATTATCTCCTCCTTGTACGAGGAATTCGATATTTCGTCTAGATTAGCCTATTATTTTTATATCTCCCCCGGTGCCCCCTTCCCCCTCGAATGGTTTTGAAAATAAATTTCAGCCCATGTCCCTCAGGAATAATGAACATTAGTTTAGAATCAGTCCCGTAGTTCCTCAGATTAGCCATTGCATACAAACAAAGTTTACCTGTTTATATATTAGTATCGACAAATAGCTTAGTATGATAATAGTGGAAACTCTCCTCCCTTAACACGCAGAGCAGCGGCGACAGCGCCTAGTGCTGCATTCTAGCGGCTCGAAGAGAGCACTAACAAAAAGTGCTATTAAAACACTACACATTTCGACTTCTAACCCAACGAAATACAGGTTTTAAGACGTTTGCGTCGTTCTTGTAACATAATATATGGAAGGAAAACAGTGGACGTTGATCTGAAAGAACCAGTGATAAGAATAAAATTAATTTATTATCAAATTAAAGCATTCGGTGGCCATGTTATGACTAGGGCCTACAGTCTCAAAGAGCAAATCACACATGCAATATCTTTTTTCTACTTGATATTTTTGTTGGCAAGATTTTCTGCGTTGAATTATTGGTTCTATTCACATGTGCCTTTATGAGGACTTTGAAAAACTTATTAGTCAGTAATTTTATACAGCTGTTACATATGTCTTCACTACATTAATTCACTGACAAAATCCTGTCAGCTAATTTTCTTCTAATTTCGTGTGTGTTTTCTAACAAAAGCTGACAAAAACTATCTTCAATTTTCCTGATATTTTAGATCTTAACCGGGCGAGTTGGCCGTGCGGTTAGTGGCGCGCTGCTGTGAGCTTGCATCCGGGAGAAGATGGGTTCGAACTCCACTGTCGGTAGCCCTGAAGATGGTTTTACGTGGTTCACCATTTTAACACAAAGCAAACGCTGGGGCTGTACATTAATGAAGGCTACGGCCGCTTCCTTTCCACTCCTAGGCTTTTCCAATTCTATTGTCGCCATAAGACCTATCTGTGTCGTGCGATGTAAAAAAAAATAGCACCTAACTTTCCCCCACAAGTACTTGGAAACATCATCTTAGAATTATCATATTTCTTCATTTCTACCTATGTGCAAATTTCCCATGCTATAATCAATATCATAAGATGACAATACATCGCTACACTCAGCATGAAGAAACTTGCTACATGCCCAGCCCATGACATAATGGTCTGCATTTTTTTTTTGGTTCTCAGAATTTCATCTAAATCTGCCTTTCTGCTCTTCACAGCCGACTGAGTACATCTAGAAATCTATTAAATGCATGGATTTAATAATAACAAAGTTTTAAAGAAAGTATGTTCACATAAATAGAAAAAAAATACAGGTAAGTAAACATTAACAGGTAGGCCTATACTCACATAATTTTGTTGTTAAGAAATCTGTAAAATGACTTGCAATCACTTTATCTTTTGTAATTAAAACACCCATACATAGCACAAATAACTCCTCTTCCTGCCTTTTACAAAACAGTGATACATAACAAGCACAAAACAATTTGAAGTACAAATGAGACACTTCTAACATACACAGCTGACAGCAGTAGCAAAAGTAGTTATCTCCTCGAACCGCTAGATGGCAGGCAGAAGCGGTGTCGCCAGTTTCTCGCAAGAGTTTCCACTATTATCATACTAAGCTTTTTTGGTATCGATTAGAATAATAATTGGAAGTACTAAACACACAATCACTAAAAATACAAACAGTCTCTTTCATAATTGTTAAAAGTACTACAGTGAAAATGTAACTTGTTATTAAGAGGTGTTAATGTGTCTGGTGGGTGTTACACAGAGGTGAGTGATTGCCGACAATCAGAACTGGACGTCCAGAGTTCTCAGCCAGTTGGCGCATCACTATATGTCGAATGGTTTAAGGTGTGTCACCACAGCCAACGGAAGAGCTCATATCATTCCCCACAGAACCTGCATCTTTAGTGATTCGTTCGCACTCGCTTCAATGATGCCGAAACCTTTTGTGGACAGTTGAAGCCAGGGGGGATCTCTACAGTGGTCAGAGATTAGCCCTAGTTGATCAGAGTTCTTCGCGACAAGCTCAATTCAAGCAGCCTCTCACCTCGCTTCATGATGGATTTCAATCTCCGCTGATACTGTTGCGGACCGTCTTGATGTGTGCCTTCATAGATGAGGGGGATGGATGTTGGAATGCCGTTCTAGGGTATGAATTTGATGGTTCAAGATACTTTCCACTATGTACAGTTCAGCTGAGTGTCACTCTGTCATGTGTGTGCTCTACTGAGCCATATAATACTGCAGAGCCTCACAAGGCTAGGGCTGTTCCATTTGCTCCACAACGTGTACCACTACATGTTTCTTGGTTTAACCTTTGCTGCTGTTTTGTATAGATGTTACTTGCATGCCAGAGAACGGTCTAGGAGTATTGTACTTCAGTTGATGACCTCCGAATTCTATTTGCGGCACTCACTTTGCCTGTGGTCCAATCAAATAGCGCAGTGGATATCGGCTTGTACTAACTGACGTGTTCACATTGACCAGTACAGAATATCAATCAATCAATCAATCAATCAATCAATCAATCAATCAATCAATCAATCAATCAATCAATCAATCAATCAATCAATCAATCAATCAATCAATCAATCAATCAATCAATCAATCAATCAATCAATCAATCAATCAATCAATCAATCAATCAATCAATCAATCAATCAATCAATCAATCAATCAATCAATCAATAATTTTTTCCTCTTGAATTCCAACTTCATCTTCATATTATGATCGTTCCTACATTTAATAGTTACACTCAAGCTTTTTATTCTACTTATGTCATCCCACGCCAACTCTCCACTGGCAGCTCGGAACATACCACAAATGATATAGATGTTGATTCCCATAGGCACCCGAAATAGTGTCCCACGTGAGTAAATTTATAATACCGACATAAGCGGTCCGTTAACATTTCCAGCTAACCCATTCCTAATTGCCAGCGTTTCGCGCCAGTGTGCTAAGTTGGGCTCATCAGTTGGTAAACAGCACACCAGTATGCTTCAGTGAGTGTCTGTCTTGTGTGCGCTCTACTGATCCTTGCAGAGCCTCACAACAGGATGAACTAAGGGAAGGGCCGTTGATCTCACAGTGTGCTATTTACCAACTGATGAGCCCACTTATTACATACCACATAGTCGAGCATCTCGTCTCCTTAATCCCAAGTCTTCCCAGCTCAAGCTGTGCAACATTTGCGTAACACTACTCCGTTGTCGGAAATCGCAGAGAACAAATACTGCTGCTTTCCTTTGACTTTTCTAGTTCTCGTGGTGAAAGCCCTATACAGTGGAGGTCTTACCAGAGACTTATACGCCTTCTCTTTTACATCATTACTACAAACCCTAAATACTCTCAAAACCGTGTGAAGAGATCTGTACGCTTTGTAACAACCTTGTTAATATGATTTCCTCAATGAGGATCATTCCTTATATTAACACTAGGTACTTACAGCATTCCCTATCAACACCCCATCAACCCCATCAGCACTATAATTGAAGCTGAGAACACTTTTCCTATGGTGTAACAAACAACTTGCCTTTCATTGCTCCGCTTCATTACACATATCGTTTACAAATAAGAAAACGTAAAAGTTACTGCTCCGTGGGACCCCGCACTTAATCGTTGTTGTTTTTTTCTTTCTTTTTTTTGCTAGGGGCTTTACGTCGCACCGACACAGATAGGTCTTATGGCGACGATACTTAATCGTTACGAGATCAGATAACACCTGACCTTTCTGTTTATCTGAGTTCCATTTACTAAAAATGTAGCCACCCATTCAACCATTCTTCTGCCAAGTTCAATAGTCCCCATTTTCGTCAGTAATCTCCCATGACCTGCCCTATCATAAGCCTTGGACAGGTCAATAGCGATACAGTCCATTTGACCTCCCGAATCTAAAATGTCTACTATATGTTGCTTTAATCCTACAGGTTGAGCTTCACGGAATAAACCTTTCCTAAACCCGAACTGCCTTCATCAAACCAGTCAGTAACTCGCAAACGTGTCTAATGAAATCAGAGAGAATGCTTTCCCAGAACTCACAAACAACACTGGCCTGTAATTATCCTCCTAACTGGGGCACAGCAATAGATGTTCACTGCCAATCCTCCGACATATGACAACTGCCATACGAGAAATGTGAAGTAGGAAACGTTACTCGACGACTTCTGTGAGAAGATGGGGCCAGAACAACCAGCCACAGAACATATAAGGTCCACTACCACATTTAAAGACATTCCCTCGACACACACGACTGAAGAACTGGGAAGCACTAAATATACGGTATTAATGAGTTCTAAATAGACAGAACATTAACCAGTATCAGCCACATATGTGTGGAACTAAACCTGTACCAGTACCGCCATTAGCTATTGTACGCGGCGTTGCCCGGACAGTTTTTTAGATTCAACCTTATGATATGTATCAGCAGGTAGTTGTGAGTGAAGTGAGTTTTTGTAGAACTCCTTTTTTTGAAATTTTGATTGATATTTTATGATCTACTAGCACACCCATCACAGCTGCGCCGAAGTCGTAATGATATATATTGATTAATAATGATGCGTGTGAGTAAATTGTTAAAGTAGTTTTGTGATAATATATATATATATATATATACAAAGTCACAAAACTCGCACTCTCTCGTTATAATTGTATTACGGTTTATCATACATTTTGTAATCCATTCACTTCCCACCAGTGTTCAAACTTACTTTTATAATCCCTTTCATATGATACCCCACCTCCTCAGCCCTTTTTTCTCGAGAACCCGCCCACCGATTCTGCTCAAGCCCCAAATTAAGTATGTAATGTACAAAATTAAGCTCTATCATACAACACCCCACTCGGCCTATTCCCTAAGATTCGAATTTTCATCTCCCCCTCACCCTCCTCTGTCTCTATAACTTCTCCCCACCCATGATTCTGCTCATGTTCCAAATAAAGTTTGTAAAGTACAAATTTAGCCCTTCATTTCATACCCCCACTTGGCGGTTTTTCCTAGGTTTCGTTTTTTAACCCTGCTCCCTATCCATTGGTGGTCGATTTCCAAAATACGTTTTCCTCGGAAATCTGTAATCGGAAAAGGTAGAATGCTTTCAAAATTTCAAGTCTTTAGGTTTTATGATTGCGGACTTTTACTGATTAATGTATCAGTGGATTTCTTTTTCTGCCACAACACTTAAACGACTTTGATAGTCGATGAAAACTTATATTTAACAATATAAAATATATCCTATAGCACTGAGGGATAATCTATCTTTCTAGTAGTGAAAGAAGTTTTAGAATCGGTCCAGTAGTTTTTGACATTACCCCCCCCCCCAGATATACACAAACTCAAAACATTTATTAAATTAGTATACATTATACAGTTTTAAAATTATTTACATGCATTTGATTTCAGGTTCGGAATTATTTAATTTTTCAAGTAAAACTTTGTTCTCATGGAAGCTCGAATCGACTGGGAAATATTTTATGTCAAAAATTAAGAAGTGATAAATATATATAATTACCCGTTGCGCTACAGATATGACGTGACTGTTATGGATACTGTCAACAAACAACCTTGCGACTCCAAAAGCAACACTAATCTCAGTTATTATAGACTATTTACATTTAAGCAAATCTCACCCAACGTCTCAATGGAGGCTGAACGTACACTTAAACTGTACCTAGAGCGTCACAGTTCGTCTCAGCGATACATAAACAGTGGATTCCACATTAATATGTGCTATTTTCCATTATTTTTACATGCTATCTCCTCCCATTCCGCACCTTAGAGGTGGTTTGGATGTTTCACTACAGCTTGCTCTTTCCACATGGTAAGTCATGTGTGTACCAAGTTTCGTTGAGTGCTATTCTGGAACATACATCAGTAATTTCAGTCATTTTTACTCCCTCTTAAACTCCATTCTGATTTCTGTTGAAGTATGACTCATCCAGCATCCATCCTTTTATATCTCACCCCTCCAAACCCTACCCATAGGTGTGCTAAGGTTGTCACACGTCCCGTTGTTTATCTCCTGAAAATAATTCATAAGTGTACCAAGTTTGCTTTAAATCGCTCCAGTAGACCCGAAAACTATAGATTCGACACTATTATTGGTCGTATGCAGCTGTATTTGTATTTCACCCGCTCCCCAAGTAGTTTAGGGGGTGCATTACCCCCAAGGAATATTTTTCAAAGAGTAAGACATACTTGTGTCAATGTCGGTTGATAGCTACACTTGAAAATACATACGTCCATTATCTCGGTCATTTTGGACAATTTCTTTTTAATCATTCTCAACTCATATGCTAAAGGGGGCTGAACGTTTACTTTAAAAATCTAGAGAGAGTGACCACTGATCCCAGCGACCCTGAAAGCCACGGATTCGGCATTAATTTCGATTACTTTTGTATCGCACTCTCCCTTGCCCCACACAGAAAAGTGGGGTGAACTTGGACTTTAAAAGAATCCGGAGTGTTAACATTCATTTGGGTCACCTCGAAAGCTACGGATTCGACAATATTTTCGATTATTTTTATATCTCACTACCCACTCTCTCCACCAAAAGGAGCTGAAGTTTGCCTTTAAAAAATCTGGAGTGTTATTATGCAGCTCAGCGACCCCGAAGACTATGGATTCGAAACTAGTTACGATTATTTTATACCTAACCCCCACCCTACCCCACGTGCAGCTGCTGGCGATGGCTTTGCCCCCACAGTGCTCGTCTCCCGATAGTAGTATGTCATAAGTGCACCAAGTTTGTTTAAAATCACTCCCGTAGTTCCGAAAAGTATGGACTCAACACTAATATCGGTCGTTTCTAGTCATAACTAGCAAATGTACCCGTGCTTCGCTAATGTATTCTACATAGTATAATCAAAGTAATTTACTGTATATGCTTTCAATAAAATTATTTTTAACTGCATGTCTCTTAGTTTTATCCGAAAAAGTCCATGGGCAGGTCCCCATACGTTGTTTCCAATGTAAAGTGTGAGTTGCAGAGTTGTGATGATAACGGCAGGCTCACTTACCTACCGCCATTCACAATCGACTCGGGATGTTTGCTGTATAACGGCAGGCCCCATTACCTACTGCGCGGTCACAATCGATTTGGGGAGTTTTCATTACAATGGTAGGCCCTCTTTCCTATTAACGGGTAGATTACAGTTGAGGAGCTTCTGTTATAATATCATAATACTATTATAATATCAGGCAACTTCCCTACTTCCAGTCAAAATTGATTGTGCTGTTGTCATTAACATGACAGGCCACTTTTCATACTGCCAGCCAGCTTTTGCCATTCACATCGAGTTGGTGAGTTTCCATTAAAATAATTGGCCATTATGCCTATTGCCAGTCACATTTTTTATATCGGTTCGGCGCCCTTGCATACAAACAAACACATTCGGGTAAGGGAGTACTGATCAAAATTGCATGCTCCCTTGTGTTTTGAAAATAAAATGGAGAAGGAAGCTATTCATAACAACGTTAGGTCCTCCTTACTAACGACAGTTACACAAGAGTTGGATCTCATTCCTAGTGCCAGTCAAAGACGATGTGGGGAGTTCTGATTACAACAGCAGATACAACCTTTCCCGATGGATACATATCGACATCTATGAATGTAGATCGGCATACGAAAGTATTATGCATATTTACAATATTGCAGGACAGCATGACAGATTAACTGCTGCTAAATTGTGTGTCATATTGACAAACGGATTTTACAATAAGACGCCGTATTTAGCGATCTAAAATCCTGGTCGTATGGTATTTTCTCGTATCCCACATATTCATGGGTCAGATTCAGTTAGAAACGTTGAATAGGGTGATATTTGTGTAAGATTGTCTCACACTGCATTACTATTCGGATAATTATGTGACAGCTAAAATCATACCATAGGGCACACATATGACTACCGGATGGGCCAATGTTCGCGTAGAATTTGATGATTCTTTGTACGGCTCCATTTTCTAAATGTTTAGCGTGCTGGCCTTTGGTCACAGTGGTCCCGGTTTTGAATCCCGACAGGGTCGTGAATTTAAACCACCATTGGTTAATTTCCCTGGCACGGGGGCTGGGTGTATGTGTTGTCCTCATCATCATTTCATCCTCATCACGACACGCAGGTCGCCTACGGGTGTCAAATCAATAGACCTGCACCTGGCGAGCCTAACCTGTCCTGGGATCTCCCGGCACTAAAATCCATACGCCATTTAATTTTATACTTATAAGTGATTCATAGAATGAATTATTCGTGTAAAAAGTGTAAAATTTACTTACAATCGAGAAATATTGTAGAGGCAAATGTACCGTATAAGAGATAGAGGTACGACAAAACGTAATAGGACAAAAGTTGTAGATCACTCCAAATTGAACCGAGAATGTGCGATCCGTTTTGTGATAAGACTTACTGTGTAGCCAGGAAATACCGCGAAAATTGCATACATATTTCTATATTCTACGGGGGCAAAATGTAATGATCATGGAAGTTTTCCGTCGGTTACAGGCAAAAACGTATAAATTTGACAAATTTTCTAGCTCGTCTGGCAGACTGTGCCGCAATCTTGATTTTGGGGGAGGGGAAAAAATTAGGACATTTAGGAAACTAAAAATAACTGGATGTTCATCATTGCCCCATAAATGCATAGCTGTAAGAAAATTTCACCAAAATATTTAAGCATTTTTCCAGACAGTAGGTAATACAGTTGACAGTTATGCTGGAACATGTACATAAACCTCCATATTCTCGGTCGCTTTAGACATTTTCTTTTCTTCACCCTTCCCCACCCCTGTGAAGAAGGGGCTTAACTTAGACCTAACGACATCCGGAGTGTCTTTATTCATCTCAGCGACCCAGAAAGCTATGGATTTCCGATAATTCCTATAACAATGCCCACTAAAACCCCAGCCCTAATGGTTCTAGATACAGCTCACCCACACATTGCTCGTTTGCAGATAGAAAGTCATAAGTATACCAAGTTTGGTTGAAATATCTCCAGTGGTTTAGGAGGAGATGTGTAATTTAAACACAAACACATCCATTTATATATAGACTCGCGTTTGCTTGTAGTGGGCTCCACCCCCAAACCCCCAGTTGCACTTCATCATAAGGGGGTCATTCGGAAAATTACTGGGCGAAACGGAACGTTGTATCCACAAACGGATTGCGCCAAGAGACAGCCCTTTCTGTGGTCTACGTGTTCGGTCCTAACAATTTTCTCGTATATTTGTGATTTGCACCATACATGAACGTAATATTTTCGAACTAGGTCGAATTTCGTACGTTCTTCACTAGTTGAGAATTTATTAAGCCAACTTGGCAGAAAGTTACATTCTTGAACCTCGGCAGGCGTATCGACCACGAAATGATCTGAAATTTTGGTTCATTGACGATTGCCTACACCCCACATTGCTTTAGAAACATAGATTAGGCTGGAACTTGAGTAGTGTTTCCACACATTTCTTCCACTTTCCCATACATTCAAGGCAGCTAGAATAATGCAAGTTCATTTACGTATGGCCAATGGACGTGGCAAGCGACATGCTGAATTTCGTGATTCTATCCGCCTTATAAGTGATTCAAGCAGTGAAATAATCTATGGTAAATGAACAAAATTAAACCAAAATAGGAAACTGAAGTAGGAGACGAGGTGGGACAAAAAGTCATAGGACAAAAGTTGTAGATCTCTTCATTCAAAGGACCGAAAGTGCTGTCTGATTTCGATAGGATTTACCGTTTAGCCACAAATACGTCGAAACGGAGGTCTTCTGGAGTAAAATATTTTGCAATCTTTGAATTTCTCCGTCAGTTACTGACTGTGAGATACAGTATAACTGTGAATAATTTTAATTTTCTCGCGCAGAGAAATATAGCGTCCGCCATTTTGTTTGGGGGATTCGGTAAAAATTTGAATTATTTGGAAATTTTCCGTAGGCTATTAGTTATCTTATCACTTTGCCAAATTTCAGGTTTCTACCTCATTTCTAAGTGGCCAATCTCTAATGTCGGTCAGTCAGTCAGCCGTACGATTTCATATAATAGATAGGCAAAGGTATTCATTTGTCTCCAATAACCTCAGCGCTAGGAGCTGTACAAGTCTGGGCGTGCAATAGCTGTGTTTACAACGATAATAAGTAAGTGAGTAAGTAAGTAAATCGTCTTTATTCGTGGCGAAGTTAGGACTCAAAGCTCTCTCTTACACTTAACCACAACATTTAAAATAATTAACATAAGGTATAATTTTTAAATACAATAAATCTTTTTTAAATAATATAGTGCAAATAGCGAATATGGAGACAGTAATAAAATAAATTATTATAGAATATACAACATGACAATACAAATGAACATGATAATAATTATAAAACTAACACTAGTAATAATAAAAGAATGAAACACAGTAAAAACCTATAACTGGCAAATACGTTTCTAATTTTTATGAAAATAAGCTCATTCACGCACTCGTTACACTACACACAACGAACAAGTCAGCTAGAGGTATTCAGCAAGTGATTTCGGGAATCCATCTTGAATCTCATACGAGAACGTAAATCCCTAATGGTAGCAGGGAGGGTATTCCACAGCCTCGCGGCAGTGACTACAAAGGAGCGATTATAAGTCCTGGAGTGACTGAGAGATATTGTTAAACAGGAGTCAGATCGTGTATCGTGGTTATGGTAGGAGGAGAGGTACACCTGAGTTTAGAACTCTATGGAGAATGGACAACATGTGGAGACTGCGTCGTTCATGAACACGAAATGTAAGAATCATATCGCAGCTTAAACATGAATCGAATACGGGTGTTCAAACATCTTGTTACTGTCTTGAGATATGTCAGTAAGTACGGTGTCGCAGTAGTCTAGAATTGGTAAGATTGAGGATGTTACTAGTTGTATTTTAAGATGTTATGTAGAGTAGGGTTTGAGAGGAAAAAGGGATTTGTTTACTTAACGGCATGTATTTGTCACTTGTTCAGTCCAAATTAGTGTCTCAGACATTATAACACCTAAGGGGTACTGTTTAAAATAACTGGGGGTACATTTCTACTTTTTAACAATCAAACCGAGTAGGATGTGTGCGGAGCGATATTACTCACTCAGCACACTAGTCGCCATACAGTAAGAGTAAGAGTGATATACTTCAATTTGAGTCTCAAGAAGCACCAACATACAGAATACGGTGTTCTTGGTGTCAGATACTGTAGTTCGTGAACCACAGACAATGCGTGAGTGGTCTAGTCAGTGGTCCTGAGAGTAGCCACTATCTCATGGCCCTCATGCTCAAGCAGTGAAGACTATACAATCCACCAGTGGTCCTAAACCATCAGAGGACAATTTTTCAATGGGTAGTATCTTACTTCACAGAGATTTGCCGAGCTCAGAATGATTTAAGCAAGCCTCGGTCCTATGGGGGTGATGAAGACTGACTTAATTTGACAGGCCAGGGATCCCTTGCCAACAAGCTGAGGAACCAAATGGAATTCAGTGGCGTGCTATCAATATCAAGGGGGTTTATGGTAGATACGAGGTGTAAAGGCGACACAACGACTTGTTTGTTGAGGAGCGTTGTTAATTCACAGGGGTTTGCAAACTGAGCACTGAAGGGTATAAGAATTTCTTATAGACGTAAATTAATAATAACCTTTAAATTAAGGATACAAATAAAACAATGAGCATCGCGTCTAATAACACGCATATTCAGACACATTTCGTTCATAAGAAGGCTGAAGGCAGTCGTCAAGAAGAAGATCAGTAGGGCTGCTTAAAAGATTTTAGGAAGAAATGTAGGGATCAAAGATATTCAATCTGACTGATGAACGGCGAAAACACAAGTACACAAAAACTGAGGAGGGCAGAAAAAAATACAGGCGATCAAAGAACGAAGTAGATAGAAAGTGCAGGAACGCTGATGAAAGAGAAGTACAACTATGTTGCAGGCTGTAACTTTGTAGGAAAGGTAGATGCTTCATACAGGAAAATCAAGGAAACCTTTCGAGACAGGAAAACTAGGTGTAGGAAAATTAAGAGCTTGTAGGGAAATAAGACAAGACTTATTAAACAATTGTATCAAACAAAAAGTGTAGAAGAAGACGCTGGTGATGCTGATGAATGGGAGACCAGGTTTTGAGGTCAGAATTCGACAGAGCTCCGCGATACCTAAGAGGGAACACGACACCTGAAACTGATGACATCCTCTGCCTTAGGAGAAGGTGGAGATGTATGATACAGGAGATGTGCCATCCGATTTTATATAGAATGTTGTTATAATTATTCGCAATAAACCAGGTGCTTGCAAGTGTTTTAACTTCCGCACCATTAGTTCAGCATCTCATGCCTTCAAAATTGTAGCCCGTACTATTTACAGAGGAATGGAGAGACAAGAGAAACTGAGATGGCAGAAGATCAGTTTGGTTTCAAAAGAAATGTAGGAACACCTGAAGAAATCCAGAGTTTACGTCTGATCTTACAGGACCGAATTAATGAGGACAATCCTACGTACATGGCATTCGCAGATCTAGAAAAGCATTCGATAATGTTCATGGGACGAAGCTACTGGAGATTCTGAAGCTGATGGCGTTCAGATACCATGAAAGATTCTACAATCTGTACAAAAAGCAGTCTGCAGTGATAAGAATCAAAGGGTGTTAAAAAAAAAAGCAGCAGTCCAGAAAAGTGTCAGGAAAGGTTGCAGTTTGTCCCCTCTCCTTTTCATTGTTTACATAGAACAGGCAATGAAGAGAATCAAAGAGGAAATTGGGAAAGGAATCGCTATCCAAGTAGAGGAGAAGATTTGAAGAAAGTGCTGAATGGTATGGACAGAGACTTGGAGAAGCAGTACAAGGTGAAAATAAATAAATCCAGTCGAATTAAGTCAGGTGATGCAGGGAACATTAGATGAATATTGTTACTTGTGTAGCGGAATAACTAATGGCGGCTGGCACAAGCAAGGAAGGCCTTTGCTCGCTTCTAACAATAATATAGGAATTATGGAGCGTGCTCAGAAAGGAAGAGAATTGTTAAGAGGAGAACGACTTGACACAGAAGAGAGAGAATGACAGGATAGGGTGGCATGGCGGGCTGCATCACACCAGTCTATGGACTGATGACCCAGGACAACGGGGGTTTGCGTAGCTCAGTCCACTGAAACTTACAAACGTCAATGTAAGTGATGTACTCAAAGCGATAATCACGCAATAATAATAATAATAATAATAATAATAATAATAATAATAATAATAATAATAATAATAATAAACAGACCGCTCCTCTGTTGCTGTGGTTGTTGTCATTAAACGCGGCAGTCGTTCCTTAAAAACCTTGCCGAGAACCTCAGAAATGACTTCGTCGGGCACATGGGTGATTTTTTATGAGAACAAAGTTAATTTAAACCGCAACACGAGTAAAACGATCTAACTGAAATATATGAAAATTCTGTCAAGATTTACACACGTACAGAAAGCTTAAGAAAGTATTCATGTCTGTCGTAGCAACTTCCCGTTTTGTGCGACTGAAGATTGTCATCACAGGCCCTTCCGTTTTACTTGTAATATTCGCTACTAAATTACTCTTGTACCTCTTCCAGTTAATGTTCCATGAACAGGAAATCAAGTCTCCAACTTCTCGTGGAACATCGACTTGATCGCCCTCGTACCTGAAGCTTATTTCACAGACAAAGACGTTGTTCGTTTAGGATACAAATATTGTTTCGAGCCGCACTCTAGAACTCATTAACAAGGCCACAAAACTGTAAATTTGGGAAAGAATGTCGACATTGAATAATTTTCTACCTCCATTTCAGCTCACTGGAGGCCTACACAGTTATCGAACCAAACATAAAGTTGAACTAATTATTACCTTATTATTGAATAAATGTAACATTTCTGGTCACAAAATGCAAGAGATTTGTTAAAATCTGGTCTTTATTCATAGTTTTTTGTTACAGGCTCGCACAGATAGTTTTTTTGCGTGGTAAATCTCCGATTGGTTATCGGAATATGACGTCGAAGGTTGCAGAGGTCATTAAGTAGGCCAGCGAGCTGGCTGGATTCAGCGTGCGGGACTTTCTTAACACTCGAGTCAATGAAATAAATAGCAAGCCAGAGCGAATGATATCACTGTCAGAACTCGTAAGGATGTCGCTTCTCTTGGTGAGTGCTTGTTTATTTCTCTGTAGCTGATAACACGGGGTCAAGGGAGAGTTGATGTCAGGCTTGGAGTGGAAATTTAATAATAATAATAATAATAATAATAATAATAATAATAATAATAATAATAATAATAATAATAGAAGGCCTCGTGGCCATGATCGTTAAGGCGTTGAAGTCAAATCGCCCTGACAACGTGGTTACCCGGTTCGAGTCCCGTTGGTCGAAAAACGTTCACCATCAGAATGTTGGCCGGCAGGGTAGGGGAATTGCTGGTATCCTATTTCTAATCGGTAGATAAGCCTTGATTAAATTATAAACGTCTCTGCAGTGCTCATACGGAGTGAGAGCATACGACGCTGCTGCTGGTGATTCGACCGTCGGATGGAGACGTTAAACCATGAGCAGTCCCCTTGCTGCTATTCGACAAGAGGAAGCGTAGGCTATGTGCCGGCACTGGGTCTCACCCTCCTCTCTCTTACTATAATATTTCATCTCATTAACTTTTTTGATAAGAAAGGGCATTCGGGCATAACAAAACCGCCACGACAGATTCATCTCACCTCATACACGACCCCATAGAGAAAACGGTACAGAGTTGGACAAATAATAATAATAATAATAATAATAATAATAATAATAATAATAATAATAATAATAATAATAATAATAATAATAATAATTAGATGTACTTCATGAATACGGTGTTGACAACAAAACAACGAAGTAAATCCAACAGACTTTAACTAACACAACTTCTAAAGTGCAATTCATGGGCGAAATCTCCGAATCATTCGAGATAAGAACAGGCGTGAGGCAGGGTGCTGGATTATCTCCACTGCTGTTCAATCTTGTACTAGATAAGATCGTTAGACCATGGGAGGAAGAAGTACACGGGATAAATATGGGAACGAGAGATAAGCGAATCAATATTAAGTGTCTTGCCTTTGCTGACGACCTAGCAATAATCACCCACACTCCCGAGGAAGCCAGAACCGCTCTTGAGAATCTGCATGAGATTGATATTAAGACTTGCCTCCAAATATCATATGAGATAACACAATACATGGACTCCAAGAACACCAGTGTGGAATCACGTGGGACCAAATATGGCAATATCACACGAGTTAAACATTTCAAGTACTTAGGAGAAATTATAGGAAGCACTGGTAACAACAGGATAGCCAACAATACCCGTGCCGAAAAATTACATAAAGCCTACACAGTCACCTGGAATATCTACAATAAGAAATCCCTTTCCATCCAAGCCAAGCTGCGTCACTACCATACAGTAGTTCTTCCTGAAGCACTCTACGCGATTGAAACATCAACACTGACCATCAATATCAATGACATCGAGAAAATGGAACGGCGAATACTTAGGAAAATATTTGGACCAAAGTTCCAAGATGGAATATGGATGCGAAAAAGCTCGGAAGAACTCTACTCGCTGACCGAAAGATTCACTTCAATCGCCCGGAAAAGACGTAAGCAATTCTACGGACATCTAGCACGAATGGACGACTCGCGACTGACCAAGAAAATCTTCCTCATTATCAGCGGAACCCGACAAAATAAAGTACCACTGACAACTACATGGGCTACATTTAGACACAAAATTAACTTGCACAGCTTTGCAGCCAGACAATGTACAAGAAACTTGAAACTCCAGGAGGCATGGACTCAAGAAAGACGACAGATTCACACTGCGAGGATGAAGAAGTTTTGGGAGGATAAGAGAAACAAGAAGAAGAATGCTAACTAATGGTTCTACGTGCTCCTTAGAGGGCCTAACGCATATATATGTATATATATATATATATATATATATATATATATAATGATAATGGCGAATGTCCTCCGAGCAGGCCTGGTGTAGGTCTTATAGGCGACCTGTATGTCTCTGTGCATGCGGTTCCTACTTAAGAAGACATCACAAACACACGGCCCCCGATTAACCAATTAAGGTTAAAATCCCGACACGGCAGCTAATCGAACCCGGTACCTATTGTACCAAAGCATTTCGCCACGGAACTGGGTAATGTAATGATGCAATATCCCTATAGAACAGTGCAATTTTCACAGAATTTGAGTGGGATATTCTGTGATTGATGTTCAAACAAGGGAACGTGATGTAACAAAATGGTGTGTTGTCAGTGGTGGAGATAAGTCGAAGGAGAGCAAAGAGAGGCTTACATGAGCTCATTTGCTGCAGGCACCAATAGAGTTAAGTGCGGTCTCTCCACACGAGCAATAGTGGAGAGCAAAGAGAGGCTTTCAGGAGCTCATTTGCAGCAGGCACCAAGCTATAGACTTAAGTGCGGTCTCTCCACGCGAGCTATAGAGAGGCTCTCAGGAGTTCATTTGCAGCAGGCACCAAGCTATACAGTTAAGTGCGGTCTCTCCACGCGAGCTATAGAGAGGCTTTCAGGAGCTCATTTGAAGGAGACACCAAGCTATAGACTTAAGTGCGGTCTCTCCATACGAGCAATAGTGGAGAACAAAGAGAGGCTTTCAGCAGCTCATTTTCAGCAGACACAAAGCTATACAGTTAAGTGCGGTCTCTCCACACGAGCAATAAAGGAGAGCAAAGAGAGGCTTACATGAGCTCATTTGCAGCAGGCACCAAGCTATACAGTTAAGTGCGGTCTCTCCACGTGAGCAATAGTGGAGAGCAAAGAGAGGCTTACATGAGCTCATTTGCAGCAGGCACCAAGCTATAGACTTAAGTGCGGTCTCACCACACGAGCAATAGTGGAGAGCAAAGAGAGGCTTACAAGATCTGACCTGCAGCAGGCACCAAGCTATACAGTTAAGTGCGGTCTCTCCACACGAGCAATAGTGGAGAGCAAAGAGAGGCCCTCAGGAGCTAATTTGCAGCAGGCACCAAGCTATACAGTTAAGTGCGGTCTCTCCACACGAGCAATAGTGGAGAGCATAGAGAGGCTTACATGAGCTCATTTGCAGCAGGCACCAAGCTATACAGTTAAGTGCGGTCTCTCCACACGAGCAATAGTGGAGAGCAAAGAGAGGCTTACATGAGCTCATTTGCAGCAGGCACCAAGCTATACAGTTAAGTGCAGTCTCTCCACACGAGCAATAGTGGAGAGCAAAGAGAGGCTTACATGAGCTCATTTGCAGCAGGCACCAAGCTATAGACTTACGTGCGGTCTCTCCACACGAGCAATAGTGGAGAGCAAAGAGAGGCTTACAGGAGCTCATTTGCAGCAGGCACCAAGCTATACAGTTAAGTGCGGTCTCTCCACACGAGCAATAGTGGAGAGCATAGAGAGGCTTACATGAGCTCATTTGCAGCAGGCACCAAGCTATAGACTTAAGTGCGGTCTCTCCACACGAGCAATAGGAGAGCAAAGAGTGGCTTTCAGGAGCTCATTTGCTGCAGGCACCAAGCTACACAGTTAAGTGCGGTCTCTCCACACGAGCTATAAAGGAACAATCCGTTATTGACAGTACATTATTCTTTGCAAGTAGTTCCACTTTTATCCTCCCGTCTCTTTGGACGCTCTGTCTGCCGCAATAATTGGCATCACACTGGATAGAGTCCTAGTGCCGTATCCGTCATTGGACTTTGGATCTTAGTTTTGCTGTTGGCTGAACTACGGTCGAATATTCCCCAGCTGAAACGTGCGGGATCTCCCATGACCCGTCTTTTCTTGATCTTCCCTTGTATAAATATTTGGAGGATGGCGCCTAATGATACGACCAGAGTAGGAGAGCTGCATATTTCTATTCATCCTGGTCAATAGAGTAGACCCGCATTTCAAATGCTCCTAATGTTCTGACGATGGCTTTCCTCACACCACTCTCGACAAGATCTGCTGCATGTCGTCAGTCTATGTCTACAGCATTCCTTCCTCAAAGAATATGCGTGTGAAGTGTGCTAAGAGGCCACAGAACCAGGACTATGATGGCGCTTAGGTCATGCAGGCATAACACTTAAAACACTATCCCTGACAATGTCCTTGTATAGAGTTATATGTGTGTAATATGGGTGTTCGTAAGTTGACGTATTACGGCTCGGCTGTTTGTTCCCTTACTCCCAAGTCTTCCCAGCTCAAAGTTTCCAATATTTTCATTACACTACTCTTCGTCGGAAGCCATCCAGGGCAAATGGCGCTGCTCTCCTGTGGATCTTTTCATGTTGTTCTTGAGTCAAATAATCCTGGTGAGTCACTCACACGTTGAACGGGTCTTACCAACAACTCATACGCCTCTGGTTTATATCCTTACTGCGACCCCTAAATACACCCATAACCATATGAAGAGATGTGTAAAGCTCACCTAGGTACTTAATCCATTTTCATAGCATCGACACCACCGTCCAGTTAAATTGCCTTGCGGGATCCGCTCTTAATCATAATGTGACCAGACAATGCTCCACCTGCTCTATTGCACTGGTTTTGCTTTCTTGAAATGTAGGCAACAATTCTAGTGCAGCAGCCCTCTCTTACTTGTACCGCCCTGTTAATACGCCTTGCAAAGGTAATAGCGATGCAGTCCATTCGACCTCCTGGATAGAAAATATCTGCTCTATCTTGCTTGAGCCCTGCTAGTTGATCCTCACGGAAATGACTTTTCCTAAACACAAATTTTCTTCTATCAGAAGAGTTTAACATTTTTAACTTGTGTCCAATGTAAAGATAAAGAATACTTTCCTCAGCTTCCGCGTACCACCTGTCAAGCTGGGAATACTATAGAGATTCTGAATTAATTTTGTATCGCTCCTTCATGCAAGCAGCCAAGTAGCTGGGGAAGTGCTCCGAGATAAACAGGTAGTTATGTCCAACTTCGGCACATTTAGAGAAGATGTATGGTAGAATACTAGAGAAAAGTTGTAGGTATTTTATGTTCACTGTATCGATATTGTGGCCTAGTAAAGTTGTATATGCTGTCACCTCTGTGAAATACCTTGAACCGTCAGATATTCTAGCAGTTTGTCTTTCTGTGACAAATGTCCCTATCATCGATTTTGTTCTGCTCCCTGTTGTTGAAAGCACATTAGCAACCCGAATGCAAGTTGGTATTTGGAACTTGGGTAAGCTATCGCCAGTCAATTTTCCTTTCAATCATTCAGAAGTTATCAAATCTGTCAACATTTTAATCAGCCTATCAAATTATATATCAAATAGATTATCCAGTCGACTGTATAAAAATGAATCCGTCCAGAAACAGCGGCTGTTACTCTATTTAAGGAGTGAATTTTGGAGCTAAGTTTTCTTGTACTGATTGACTTGTGTGTGCATCCTCTGACGGCGGATTAAGGGAGAAGAGGCGAGGCAGTAGCCTGAACATGAGCTAATTAACAAGGTACGGCCGAGCTTTAACTATGTGACTCTCGGGAAATTTTCGATGTTTATAGCAAGCATGTGACTATTCTGGTGTCCACATTTCTGTAAAATATATGTAGGGCTTATTCTCTGGTGTTTGGTTTCCTTAATATAGAGAGGGTAACCAGGTAATACTAACCCCGTGGGTAAAATACCCCTTCTGCGTTAAGGGTCTGTGATGTCTGACAGTTGTGAATAATGTATTATACTGCCCCGTAAACAGGCGTATTGTAAAATCATTGTGAACTAGAATCGAGGGTTCGAGCCCAGTCTAATGTAAAACTAGAAGCTACGGCTCCTTTCGATTCTGTGTATCGTTTGCAAAACCATTTATGTATTGGATACCAGGGTTCGATCCCTGACCTATGACATGTGCTCTTGAACCTGCGGCTTCTTTACGTGAAGTATGAGTTTTCCATTTGTAAAGACTCGCCTAATAATACCCCGAGACCCACGGGTCATCAGACTGTGACAGACGTGAGTCCTCTGCCCCCAGATATGTTGTTAAATATCAGAACTTTCCAGCTCCTCATTGTACGTTTCTCGAGCGTTGAAATTCCATTTGTTGGTGCACTTTCAAAGAGTTAGAAAGGAAAGAAAATACAATTCCGAATATATTGTATTGGTAAATATTACCTGTGCACCTCACGCTCTCTGCTCCGTGCAAGTAACTGCAATCAGTGTTCAGTGAGAAACTACCACAGGACGAGTTCCCCGCACAATAGTTACTTGGACTAGATGGGGCTGTAGTCTTACTCCGTTATAGAATTGTAGGCCACGACAGGGAGAAAATGTAGCAAGGAACGTGGAATTGTCAGATAATTTAACATACCCCTAGAACAAAGTTCATTAAGCTCTCATGATGATAATTAACAAGTAGTTAGGATCAAGTTCATAAATCTTTTCAGAATACATAAAACTGCACGGGGAAACAGACGATTACATTACACAGGTAAATACTGCGCGCTGTTTTGTTAACTGACCATCAAAGTTGTCAAACTGGGCTGACGACTAAGGTAATGTGTTTGTTTGACTGAGGATGGAGAGATGAAACCGAAATCAGTGTTCTGCATTGAAGTACCAAATTTTCTGTCACAACCTCCTTTAGAATATCACTTCAGTCATAGATAACTGTTGAACTCTGTACCTGTTCCAGGTTCTCTTGCCCCTGATGCTAGCAGTTTCACTGGCGAGCGCAGACCACTGTGCATCGTCTGTGGGCTCTAAGTTGGACGTGTCTGTGCATGGCCGCAAGAACGCCAGTGGACATTGGATGATAACGGTACCGTATATTCTCAATTGCAGAGTTGTTCTTCTGTGTTGGATGGATAATATTTTATGTTATAAATACACGTTTCTTAGTGCTTTGTATTCAAAATGTTTGCATGCGCCATTCGAATTTAATCCAGCTTTCAAGCCACAGTAATACAGTTCGTGGAATTAAACTAATAGGTACTTGATATCATAGTGCATCAAACCACTGCCTTCGCGATATACAGTCCGTTCTGTAGCTCCGATGACGTCACGCAAACAGGTGAACTGTTTCCTCTGTCCGACCAGTGCATTGCAAGGACATAATATGTCTGTACTTTTTAATCATGAAGTATTCACAAATGTTGAATTAATATAACAGGTGAGATCATTACCAACTCTAATCGCATCATATCTCGTAAGTCAGGTCTACGTAATTTTATCTAAGCAGGTTTGAAGTGTGATTTACACGGTCGAAGCTCGAGGGTTTTTCTCTTCGGTTTACCCAACAAATAATTAATATGTATTAATAGGAATATGGAGACAATAAACGTACAGCAACAGCAACAATAATAATAATAATAATAATAATAATAATAATAATAATAATAATAATAATAATAATATAGTTTTAACAGTAGAGCAAGACGGGTTCAAAAACAATGACATCGGCGTCAGCATTTTCAGAAGAGGTCAGATGAGCCTAGTTTTAAGGCTAGCTGCCCTTCTCGACATGCCCCCCCCGAAGTATCGCTAACCTCACAGCTCTTATCTCGACGGAACTTAGCCATGTGTTCGGAGTTTTCAAAATGGCAGCGAACCCTAACCTCACTGCTATCATCTTGACGGGTCTTAGCCATGTGAATAAGTTTCCGACTCCATTTTGGCGAGACCTATCTTCACAGTGCATAGTTTTAAAGCTAAATCCTAATTTTATTATTAATACAAACGAAGAGCTATCTAATAACGATCCCCGGTCTAGTTTGCAATGAATAACGGGTAAGAGGATTAAATTAAATAATTTATCAAATTATAATTACTTGATAACAATACATTAGTGACACTTTTCACCCCGTTTTTGCTACAGATATACTTACGTTATTGTTATAATATCAATCTGGTGAGCATGGAGTAGAGAGAGCATGATGAATAAGGAGGGGTCGGGTAAGGAGAAATGTAAAAAAATCTAGAGAATATCCTTTTTATAATTTTACATCGTGATTATAGAAATTGAAAATATAATTTTAAAATGAATGATGTAATAATATTTTTAGATAATTTTCCCATTTTTACACATAATTATTGTATTTACAACAATGAAAGCTTCATGAATACTATATACATAAAAATATCAAGGCATAACAAACACCTATACGTCTTTGTACCGCTATGGTACCCTCATAAGCGAATCACTATTCCACTGACATTTATCTTCATATGGAATTAATGAACATTTGTTCCGTTCAGTAGTAAAAAAATGATGTATGTGTGATGGTATTCTCATCTGCCCACAAAAAACTGCATTTGTAGATGCTAGTACATTACGATAGTGTTGAAATTGTAAATGGCTACCTGGGATTGAACGTACACCTTTTGCCTTTATTAGAGATTGAGAATTTTCTGTCTCATATGCATACATTTTTGGTGCTAAACCAATAAACTCAGTCATAACATTAATACCACATTCACCTTTCATAAGACCAAAAGTTAAAAATAAAACAATGTAGCATTTTTATTTTTTGTATTCATCATCATCATCATCAACGTCATCATTATTTTTATATTTTTTATTTATGAAGATGTCCTTACATATTCATTACTTTATCGAAAAAACCATGTCACATATTCAATATGTGAAAGAAAGTAGAAATTAAAATATATTTAGAAAACACTACTAGTGATTTTTTTATATTGCAATCATATATAGAAATGATAAAAAACAAAATTTCATCTATTAAATAATATAGATAAATGAGGATGAGTGTGTCATTATGCCAGAATTTGGAGACGGGGCCTAGGTAGTGGCCGCCAGGACATGGCAAACAGGCACATATTTAATAGAGGGGAAGGTTTACAAGATAATTCCCTCATGGTCGGGGCAGAAGGCTTCCATATTACAATATAAACTTACCTAACAAATTTTAAAATTCCAAACGGTTATGAAAGAAAAATAACCTTCTCTTACTGCCAAGATTTAGTGGCCTGTGTGGAGTTTATACTGGTTGCACTTGAAAAAGGTCAAACCTAAATAACCTCTCAGTAGCTCGGTTGCAGACCAATAAAGTGACAGGGGTTAGGAAATCAAAAATAATACATGGTCCATGAAATCTGGGGGGAAGCTTGCCCGCAGCTACAATTTTTTTCACCATAACCTTATCTCCGACTTTTAAAATGGCGGGCCTCCCTCCACGATCATACCTTTCCCTAAAACATTCACGAGAAGCTTTAAGGTTACTTTTGGCCTTTTTTCCTTAGATCTCTAATAATATCGGTATCTATTTCCTTAAGTGACCAAAGATTAGAGAGAGGTGTGGGCAGGAACAAACTTGAGAGAGGCAGGGGTAAAATGAAATGGCGTATGGCTTTTAGTGCTAGGAGTGTCCGAGGACTTGATCGCCTCGTCAGGTGCAGGTCTTTTGATGCGACAACCCTAGGCGACCTGCACGTCGTGATGAGGATGAAATGATGATGAAGACGACACATAAACTCAGCCCCTGTGCCAGAGAAATTAACCAGTTATGGTTAAAATTCCCGACCCTGTCGGGAATCGCACCCGGGTCCCATGTGACCATAGGCCAGCACGCCGTGGGGACGGACGAGGCGAGGGTGAACTTGTGTGACTCCTGAACACCTGAATTTAAAGCAAAAGGTAACCAACGCAACGAAGTATCCCACCTGGAATGATCTTGTGAATGATGTGAAAGCCTTAGCATTATGGGAAACTATATATTGACAAGGACCAAAAGAAGCAAAGATAGTATTAAGGCACGAAATAGTAGACTGAGCGGTGGCCAGCTTAGTCAGAAACAACCATGAAATGCTACACACACCAGAATGAATTTATTTCCGTTCCCGTTTGTGTAGTTGAGCAGTGAGGATCCCAAACTCTTGGCGTCAGCACCCAAGGTCATTGACCCCGGCAAAAGGTCATTGACCCCATGACTTCATGACCGTGACGTCACGACCACATGCTCTTGTTTGTAAACAAATCCATGTGGTTTTTTGACTGTTGTCAAGCTGACAGCTGCCATCTTCAAACAAGCACGCTTCGCTAACCTCAGTGCTGCCATGCTTACGGCACTAAACCTCATAGCTACCACCTTAGGAACGTGGTGGCGGGCAATTTGAAATTATACGTGCTCTTTTGTCAGCTTTCAGCAGCCATCTTTAAACAGAAGAGCATAGCTAATACCTTAGACACGTAGTGGCGGGCAATATGAAATTCCACGAGCTTTTTTTGACAGCTATCAGAGGCCATTCTTAAACAAGAGAGCATCTTGACTGGGCTAAATCCTCATGGGTGCTACCTTAGTCACGTGGGTGCGCGAAATTTGAAATTCCACGTGCTTTTATTTGCTACCTTACGCACGTGGGTGCTTGAAATTTTAAATTCTACGTGCCCTTGTTTGTAAACAAAGCCACGAGCAATGTGAAAAAATTCGATATTTCATGTTACATGTTTATGCGATATTTTTTTTTTCACTTTCCGCATGACCTACATGCTTATAACGCATGCCAACAGATTCAATTAGTATATTTCCGAACCGAAATTTCAAGTTACATGTTAATCCGATAACTTGTTCGACTGCCAGGGGCTTAAATGTAACCAATTTATTTCTTATGGCACTAGACATTCTTATCACAGCTGTAACGTGCTCCCGAAATATGTTTTCTTACCTTGTGCATATTCATCGCTTCCGGGTAGTGACATTGGACTGCTGCGTTTACCATCCGTCTGTTGTCTTCGCTGTCTCACGACTGTGTGTGTGCTTGCCATCCTCTCCCCGCCACTCCCTCACGTATTCATTGTTCCCGTATGTTCAACGGCTGGCTCGCCGGCCTATATAAACTTGCCGTTTCGCCTTAATCTTTGATCAGATGTGTGCATTGCGCTAATGTGAGCAGTGGGAGTTTTACATCGTCCGCGGCTGGTCCGCGTTCACTTATTCTACCTGTGTGGAAATTGTCTACGCCTCGCTGGGTGAGCAGACTCATGTTTTATTTCACTTGTTCATGTTGATATTCTTGTAGCTCCACAGAGACTGTGTTACGGATATTAAGCTTTAAACAAAATTTTGGCCCCTTTTGGACTGTACTTACATTATGGAGCTCAACTTTCATTTCTGTGAACATTAACAACTGTGATTGGGGAGTTATCCCTGGCGGACCAATAAGCGAGCTAAAACCTTACATCGTTTGTTGTATTGAACTTAACCTTCAGCGGGGTGTTGCAGCTTGATCCTTGCCTGTACTCTTAATGTCCTTACCCCTGGTTTGTTTTCTTTTTTCTCTTCATGCATTCTTCCTACCTTTCCTCCTACCGGTATATGCCCTCGTTACTTCCTATTCTTCTTCTATGAGAAATTTAAAATACACTAGGAAAGATTTGTAATGGTCTGCGAATTTTCATAGGTGTTCTTTCTATTAAAAGGTTTTAAAATTGTTGCCAACTTGTTCTTCTACTTTAATAATATTCGTTCTCGGGGGATTAAATATTGTCAAACACCAACGTGGTATTTTCTACGCATTGCTCCTCCAATCTTTATTGTATATATCATTCTACTAGTAGTGTTTCCTTTTGAAGTATATTCGAGGTGCCACCCTGTTGCGATGTTGGTATTATTGTAACTATTCAAATCAAGTTATCTGTATGTAATTCTCTCAAACCACCTGCACGTACGTCTTAACTTATTCAGCTAGACGCCTATTGTATCCAGTACCTGACCAATACCAAAGATTTATGAGATATTACTATGTATCGTGTTTGTAAGCCTTCTTTTATGTTGTTACAATATATGCCATGATTCTTAAAACCTGATCCCTTTGGGCTATTTATTTTGATTGTGTCCCCTTTTCATTCCTATGTTCCTACTACGGAATACCTCTCGGGAAGGGCCTTGATTTGTGTTCGGTGCAACTAACTGCGCACTGCTTCGTGCACGCTTCCAGCTTACTCTGCTTCGCCTGACACGTAAACATTGCGCTCTGTCGTATGATAGAAGGAGACTCTCCTCTCCTTTCCTTTTTTGAGAAATTGTGTTTTAGAGCTGATCTATGCTAAACATCGAAAAACATAAAACGTAACACAGCCCATGTATAGCCGGGCCTTTGTATAATAGTCATCTTGCGCAATCGCCCATAACCGTCATCTTTATCCACAAGAGGCCATGCACAGCCGCCTGTTTGTGCAATTGGCCATAATCGGTATCTTTCTCCATAAAAGCCCGTGTATAGCCGCCATCTTGTGCAATCGCCCATAACCGTCATCTTTCTCCATAAGAGCCTGTGTATAGCCGCCATTTTGCCCAATCGCCCGAGGCCTTCTCGTAATAGCCTGCGTATAGCCGCCATCTTGCACCGTAAGTCCCTCAGCTAGCTTTCTCTAAAAGAGCTTGTGTATAGCCGCCATCTCCCGCAAGCGTCCGTAAGCCTTCTCATAAGAGCAGCCGCCATCTAGCGCAAGCGCCCATAGGCCGTCTCTTATGAGGCTATGTATAGCCGCCATCCTACCCAAGTGCCTGTAAGCCGTCTCAAAAGAGCAGCCGCCATCTTGCGCAAGCCTCCTAGGCCGTCTCACAAGTGCAGCAGCCATCTTGCGCAAGCGTTCCTAGGCCATCTGTATGTAGCCGCCATCTTGCGCAAGCATCCCTAAGCCTCCTCATAAGAGCAGTCGTCATCTAGCGCAAGCGCCCCTGGGCCGTCTCATGAGAGACTGTTAATAGCCGCCATCCTGCGCAAGCGCCTGTAAGCCGTCTCAAAAGAGCAGCCGCCATCTTGCGCAAGCGCTCCTATGGCGTCTCATAAGGAGCTGTGTATCAGTGGCGGCGCGTGACTTTCGTCACTGGGGGTTCAGCAGAAGAAAAAATTTGCACCCCCCCCCCTCCACCTCTCCCGTCGTGGGCCGTAACCTCCCAAAATAAGATGATAGAAGTTTTGAAAATGTGATCGAATACGAGAGAAGCAGACAATACATGCCGATATTTACCACATGCAAAATTAGAAATGTTTCACAATCGACTTACCCTATGTAGACAGCTTATACAAAAAATCCATCCTGCGCTCCTTAAGGGATGCAAATTTATCTATAACTGCTTCGTTGAAGTCCACAGAGTCTCAAACCAAGTCCTTTTCAATTGACAGCATAGCAAGAGCATTAAGTCTATCCTCGGTCATTGTGCTGCGCAGGAAAGTCTTTATTCTTTTCAGGGTTGAGAAGCACCTTTCTGCTTCAGATGTCGTCATGGGAATAGTAATAACTATATTTAAAAGTTTTATGCTTTCACCAAAGACACTCTGCAACTTATTTTCTAAAAGAAACTGCAACAAAGTCGTAGCCCCAGAAACAGTTCGAAAATTATTTCTCATGTATAATATTTCAAGTTCGGTTCTCAGTTTCGGTTTGTCGAGAAATGGGTAGGCCTCACACGCTTTGTACAGAAGTGAGTGGGGAAACTGCTTCTCAAAGCTGCCGAAATTTTCAGCTTGAAACAAGTTTGCTGCAAGAAGGTGGTTTGTGAATTGAAACCGTTCCTTTGCTTGAAGAATGACTGTGTCATAAACTTCTTTTGCCGCAACTCATTTCGAGGTACGCAGCGGCCCTCGTGATACCTTCACTGGCGGGGGCAGTATATCATGTTCGTCAGCGATGTGGTCAATTTTATTTTCCCGAACCATTTTTATAGCAGCCTCGAAACCTGAAAGTGCGCCTTTGACTTCCAACGGATCTGAATTTCGCTTTTGTAGCTGACTGTATAAAATGTCCACATGAGGCATTATCTGATGGAAAACAGCCAACCAGAACTGAAATAACGGGTGCTCCAATTTTAAACGCAAACCTCTTGCTTGCGATATGGTGTTAGGCTGTCGAGAGGTAGTTTCCAGTTGATCCAGGCATTCGATGAGGGCATCTCTGTTCTCGTAAACTACTTCAACGGTCCTTGATTTCAAATTCCACCTTGTGTTTGAAGCATGAGGTACCCTTCTACCAACTACTTCGGTCAATACACCTGATCGCTGCGGGGAGTTATTAAAGAGGCTGGGGATTTCACTTAAATCTGCAAAAAAAATACGGACATCCGTATTCTGGCTTCTCGCTTGTGCCATGAGTAAGTTCAAAGAATGAGCGTAACAGTGAACATAATGTGCATGCTTAAAATCTTCCCTGATGAGAGCTTGCACTCCTGAATGGCGACCACTCATTACATTCGCCCCATCGTAACTTTGTGAAATTAACTTATCTGAGCTATCAACAACATCGCTCAAAGAAGATTTTAAACACTCTGCTATTGTCTTAGCATCATGACTAGCGGGTGAGAGGAAACCCCAAAATCTTTCAACTGGCTTACCGTTGGGAAGAACGTAGCGCAGTACAATAACTAATTGTGCTGTAGTTGATATATCGGTGGTCTCGTCTGCGATTACCGAAATGAAGGGCGCAGTTGTGATTTCTTTCTTTATTTTCTCGCGGCAGATTTCAAACATGCACGAAAGCAGTTCATTCTGAATGTCTTTCGAGGTGCCTTTGAAAACAGTAGCTTTGGACAGATGGTCCTTTAATGCAACGTCAATTTCAGAACTAAAATTAACGAGGCCTCGGAATATGCCAGGATTCGACGATTCACTTGTTTCGTCATGCCCGCGCAATGCCAACTCAAACGCGCCACAGAACTTTACACAGTCGATAATTTTTGACAGCACATAACGATTTTTCCGCACTTGATCGTTGTGTCTTACGACAGACTGCCTGTAAGCACAATCAAGTTGCTGCCGGATATCGTGTTTTCCCAGAAGATCTAATTCTAACTGGGCAAGCATATGAGATTTAGAACTTTCGTGTTTCTTTATTTTTTGGGACAAATATCCTAAATCTACCACTCCGACTTTGGTCCAAGTCCCTTCGCTTTCATCACTCACGAAGCATAAACACGGAAAACAAAACAACCTGTTAGTAACTTCGCACCCACAGATCCACTCGGTTCTTTTGTATATATCCATTCTGAATTTACGCACGATTTCTTTACTTTTACTTTTAGTCTGCCTCGTTATAACAAGATCAGGCATTGGGCGCCCGGCATTCTTAATCTCAAGTTTTCGCTCAAGAGAGAGACAAGAAAAGTTTGTCTTCTTAAGTATCTGGACACTGTTCAAACTCATTATGTAGCTCCTTACCTTTCCGGGGCACAAAGATTGTGGACGTAACTTCTACGCACAAAAACACACACACGCACACGGACAAAAGATTGTAACTTTTTTATATCCTAAAAATTAAGTTTCAGAACGGCACAACGGTGCAGAAAAACACTCACACGCTTGCACAGCGTAAAATAATGTTACGAATTATGATAATTGCTAAGTACAAACGTTTACAAACACTAGTTTCACACTTGAAAAGCACGAGAAAACTATAGGAATGATTGTTCGCACTTTTCACAATGTTGGTAACTTCATTTTAGGAACTAGTGTGAGCTGGTCAATTAGCGTTTTCATTGGTATTACCTTCCCGCTACTCTTTGCCTCAATGATTTTTAGGCTACGTTTCTCTCCAAAAAAGTAATTATTCCAAAGAAAGCAAATGAATAGATGTTTAGTAAGTATTGATATATTTGGGACAAGGTATCAATTGGAATTTGGCAATTTAATATGACTTTTGGTAGTAATGATGCTGTTCAACACTAGCGCTAATTATGTGCACTATTCTCTGCTGCCTGGTTAAATTCCTGTAAGGGCAACAGATGGCAGGCACATACTATTACAGTTTTCTTACCCCAACAACACGACTTGCGACAGACTTGAGAGAGAGTGGCATACTGCGCATGCCTACACCACGGATATTCTTTTCTGCGATATCCAGGTCTTGCCTGAATGCTGACAGACTTCCCCCCGCACCTCACTGGTCCCTTCGCCTAAGTACGGACGGAGATGCCGCCTTGTATGGGGGTTCATTATAGACGAGTCTCCGGCCACAGACTATGCGCAGCTCACATGAATTAAAAGCCAGTACGAGTATATTACGGACAGATGGGCTTAGCACGAGCTTTGAGAATGACAAGGGAATCGTGAAAATTAAGTAGCTGAGTACAATTTGATATAAACTGGAGGTGCATTGCTCCATTGCGCTATACCAGAAACCGCCACTGCTGTGTGTAGCCGCCATCTGATGAAATTGGCTTCAGGAGGGGCATCTTGACGTAAAACTAAGGATAGTCCCTTATCAAGTTGGCGGTTGTGAGGTTAGGCTCGCTCTCTTAGGCGTCGGGAAGGGCAACTAGGATTTATAGTAAGGTTAGGCCCTTCAAGATAGCAAATGTAAGGTTAGAGTCGCTCTCTAATGCAAAATCCACAAATCGACATTGCTCACCTACTATACCTAATGACCTTGAATTGGAACCTGCATTGCTACAATACTAGACCTCGGGTGCTGTCTCATTTTCGGAAGTTGAACTGTCTTTGCTCCTATACTGTCTCATTATCTAAATCCTGATGTGATAAATTTGAAGAAGAAACATACAATATACTTAAATTAATGTTAAGTTGTGCCTTTTAACAGTCACAATTATCCACAGAATCCTCCCAATCCTTATGAATTACAATCGCAAATACAACTTGTAACATTCGCTTAGCTCACCTAAATCGATCAGCTGATGGGTTTGGCGCGCTTTCTACAGTACGGCCTGTGTGTTACGAAGGCACTGATCAAACCCAAACCTGATTTACATGAGCTAACCACTAACGGCTTTTGGAAGACGCAAGGAATAGCAGTGGAGTATCCCATAGCAGAAGTAATTACTTACATGTGTAGTGTAATCGCAGGGACTTGGGCAAGCTATTTAAATTATATCTGCCTTCTTCCTAATCGGCTTGCCCCAAGACGAGCAACCTGCTTGTACGTGACATGGTCACCGGATGCGCTAGGAGTAGTTAGTAGAATTTATACTCATAGGCTCTACTCTAAGGAGGCTGCGGATTTGACCATTCATTTCAGTCAAGCAATCTCCGTATTGATTGTGCTTCTTTTCGGTTCGCCGACTGTTTGCGAAGTTTGTTAGTGTGTTTTACATATGTGATTGTGTTGTCCTCCTTGGCTGAGTTTTTATGACAATGTTTCCACTAAATTCTTAAGTTTAGCTGTGAACAAGACGACAGCCATCTTGTTATAGTTTCTTGTTGTCGTTGATTGTAAAATGTATCCTTGAAAGGTATACTGTGTTAGTTAACACCCCCTAGATGTCCTTTACTCCAACTAAGGAACGGTAGCCACGTTTTGTTCGTATTCAAGCATCGTATATTTCCAGTACGATATTCAACGTTTAAGTTACTTGTTCATTGTTATTGTGTGTGTCAGAAGACAACGAACAATTGTCTGTCGTCTATGTAGGAAGTCAGATGACGCTAGATCCAGTGTATAACTTTTTCTGTGAGATACGTCATTCGAGGATTCGCGAATTTTGTGGTAGCATCTCTGATGTGGAAGTTCATGGTCTTACTAGCACTACTGACTCGTGGATGTGCCCATCGTGCGAATTACTAAGAAATTCGCAAACTTCTTCCGTAGTTGGCGCTTAGTTAATAAACCTGTCCCCTCTGCGATAAATTAGTTAAAAGTGACCAGAGGTCTTCGTATTCATTTGTCCCCAAATCATCCCGAAAAGCCTATTAAAGGAGATGGTACGATAACGACATCACGGGATTATTTTTATGAGAAACTGACTTCGTGTAAGAAAAATATACATATGTTGCGCCGTATTCCCAAAGGTGCTGAGTACTTCATCGCCCTTAAGTTTATGTCACGTAATAGAGCGTTGCATTTCAGAGAATACTGAGGACGGCTGGAGGGGTCTGCTGCTTTTCGCTTATGTTGCTCTTCGGGTCCCAAGATAAATCCCCGAATATAAAGCCATCTCTTGTAACCAGTATTAAGCATAACTTATAGGAATTTAAATTATCATCTCTCACAAAATGTTACTACTAATCAAAAATACATATGGTAGAATATTTTATTGATCGTGTCTACTCTAGTTCATTTTTGTGAGGTGTGGGCAGTGGGTTAGAATTCACCCACGGTAACCTCTGTCTGTCGTAAAAGGCGACTAAAAGGGGACTGAGTGGCCGCCGATATAAGTGGCCCCTTCAATGTCGTCAACAGCCTCCTCCGCGGGTGGATGAACGAATTGAGGTCACGGCACTCTCTTGTCCTTGGGGTGAGAAATTGCCCCTAAAGGCGGTTGAACCAATACATGTTGGTCAACGGCATATAATGGAGAAGGCAACGGGAAACCACTGCATTAAGGATCCTAAGGATATCCCAAGTAGAATCCAAACCATGGGAGCTGACATTAATGAGGAAACGTTAATTGCTGATGATAGATTTCGGAACCCTATATCTGGCAGGAGACGTAAAAGGGCTTCTCAGGTCATTAGTAAGCGAAATCCCCCTAAAACCGCCACGAAGGTGGGAACATGGAATGTACGAACGCTACTGAAAGCTGGAAAATTGGATGAATTGAAAGAACAGATGAGGAACAACGAGGTAGATATATTAGGTATACGTGAGGCAAGATGGGAAGGAAATGGAGACTTCTACTGTGATGAGATTACAGTAATTTAAGTGGCGGAGAGAAAAGAGGAAAAGCATGGAGTGGCAGTTATAATGAGAGGAAAATGGTCAAATAATATTAATGATGGTGAAAATTAATAATGCACCTGAGGACTTGGTAATAGTTCACACATATTTCCCAACATCGGCTCATGATTTGGAAGAAGTGGAGACTGTGTATGAGGATACTGAAGAACTATTAAAACTAACTAAAGAAAAAGATAATGTCGCTATAATGGGCAATTTTAATGAAATAGTGGAATCCCGTACAGGCAACAAAGCAGTAGGAAATTTTTGTCTGGAGGAAAGAAATGCAAGAGGTGAAACTTCGGTAGATTCCTGCAGTCAACATTATTTGGTTATTACAAACACATTAAGTTATTTGAAGTTCCTCTTAGAAGAAGGTATACGTGGGAGTCGCCGGATAAAAGACGATTTCGGTTAAAGGATTAAAGTCAGATTAGAGCAAAATGCGGAGGAGAAGGAGAAATGGACCAAAAGCATTGCTGAAAAGATCGAAGAAAGTAAGAAAAAAGGAAAACAGGATCAATTTTGTAAGAAAATCAGTGCCCAACACTACAAAAATAGAACCAAATCTGCAGTAGTAAAAAATAAAGAAGGGATATTACTGGTAGACAACGATAAGATATGTGCTCGCTGGAAAAAATACATGGAAGAACTGTACGATGATAAGGACTTCAGGAATGAAAACAATCTAATTGAAGATATCAATGAGTGTGGAAGAGGAATGCAATGTCCTCCAACCATGAGACATGAATTTTAACATGCCATTCGGGGTTTGAAAGTAGGAAAACAATCGGTGTTGATGATATCCCAGCAGAATTACGGAAACATTTAGGTGTCAACATAAAGACCAATTATTCAGAGTAATAAATGAATGCTACGAAAGATGAATCGTGGCAGAAGATTTCACACAACGCAGAACCATTACCATACAGAAAATAGGAAAGGTAAGTGACCGCACCGATTAGAGAACACTTTCTATATTAACACATGGCTCCAAGATACACATTAACATTGTCAAGAACAAAACAAGAGATAAGTATGTTGGAGAAGTCCAATTTGGATTTAGAGAAGGCAGAGGAACAAGAGAATCAATTCTAGCCTTAGGCATGTTAGTGGAGAGAAGGATGGAAATGAATAGAACAACTTATCTTACCTTCATTGACTTAGAAAATGCTTTAGACCATGTGAACTGGGAACTAGTGTTTAGAACCATGAGGGAAATAGGACTGGACTGAAAGGATAGAAGAATGTTTAATCAACTGTATCTGAACCAAAGCACAAAAATAATAATGAAACAGGTAGAAGAAAAGGCCAGTATTAGAAAAGGAGTTAGACAAGGTTGTCCCCTATCAACGTTTTTATTAAATACTAGCTGATGTACCCGTGCTTCGCAACGAAATTCTACACTGTATGCATCATTCTAGGTTAAGTAGTGAACACGTTGTAAGCAAGATTGTATTAAATTGCATAGCTCTTAACGTTACCCTAGAAACGCGACGGGGAAGTCACCAAACGTCTTCTCATATGAACACTGGGTTAGGGAATATTCATTGTAATGTTAGGCCCGCTTACCTACCGTTAGTCACAATCAGGTTGGGAGTTTTCATTATAATGGCAGACACTCACTCTCCGCCTGCTTTTTATATCCTCAGAAATATTGCCTTTGTGGTATATCCCAACTGAAATTAACATACATCATTACAATAGTTTCGGTAGGAATGGCGCGATTCAAAGCAATGCTATTATATGAAAGACTCGATACATTTTTTCACTTTTAACGAACGGTACTACGCTACTGATCTAACAGTCCAACGTTCCAGAGCTGGAATGGCCAAGCCGCAGACAACCGTGGTCCGTGAACACTCTTCGTTTTTTCGGCGGGGGGGGGCGGGGTTTCGAATAGTGGACATGCCCAGGGCAAAAATTATTCCCTTTTACTAATCTGTTTCCTAGGAGTATTCTATGAGTCGGGAAATCGCAATTCAATACACTGGCCGCGGAAAAATCTATGTGACTTGGATGAAAATTTCTCCTCCAAGCCAGAGGACGAACCCTTTTTACTGCTAATTTGGAATAAAATGAATGTAGAATCTAATAAAAGTGAAGAGGGAGAAGCTTTTCTTAAGAAACGGCTCTTTTCAGGGTTGAAGTTTGAGTTATTTAGGGAATTGTGGTGCTATAATTTGGAATAGGCCTAATTATCATTTTAAGTCCAGGTCATACTACTACTACTACTACTACTTCTACTACTACTAAGTGAGCCTCTGCCTTAGGCCTAAGTGTGCAACTGCTCATTCAAAACAGCGCGTCATAGTAGGAATCGAACAGGTGGAATACTATGATGAACCAGTGTGTTACGTATCAGCAGTATCAGAAAATGTATGAACCAGAGGAATGGAATGCTAAAGGAGAAAGATTTCTAACTCCCCAGCTATTTCCCGCCAATATTCAGTCAGTCTTTTATACGCGGTACACAGTAGTAATCCCATCTACCGGATATGAGTGGCAGCATAAGAGACAAAGAACATCACAACAAACGATGGTCAATGTAATGATATTGCTGATCAATGTTATGCGCTTTTAACATTTTAGGCCTTCACATTTAGTTTTGTTCCGACTCCGAAATACAACTGTTATCACAGTCGGTACGGTAAAACTGAATGAAACATAAAATGATCGGAAATTGTATTCTCTATAACATTAATTACGTAGTACTTTTCGATCGGACCAATAACATAGGTATTTAAAAATTAAATTTTGGGCACCTCCCCGTAAAACATCTTTTCATCCAGCTTAGCCTGTAGTTTTTTATTCCCAACTCTATATCCCGATTTTCATTAAATTCCGTTAACCCAATTTCTCGTGGCTCGGCGTTGATATGGACTCAGAAACAAAAATACAAATTCATGAATATTTCTGTTATCACAGCTGGTACAGTAAAAATGGTCGGGAATGTAATTCTATAAAACTTAAGTTATGTAGTATTTATCGACAGGACCAATAATAATATAAATATTTGAGAATTAAATTTTAGGCTAACCCCTAAAGTATCATTTCACTCAGCGTGAATAAAATTATTTATAGCCTAGATTTTAGTGGCTCATCCACGGACTGTACATACCGATTTTCATTAAATTCTAGTCAGCCGTTTTCTCGTGATGCGTGTACACACAATACATACATGCAGTCCTTTCTTCACGAACGTCAACAATGTGTGAAGGATAATAATGTAATCGTTCCCTAGTGGCGCCACGTGAATAGAGGAGTCCTCAAAGCTCTGTACTCGGACCTTTTCTTATCGCACCTTTTGTGAATGGCGTATCATCGAATTTAAGACATTGCAAATACTGCAGTACGCTGACGACCTTCAACTCTACACAGACTCTACAGCACAAGACCTTCAGGAAAGTATAGACTTACTAAACATTGACTTACTGACTGTTAGTGAATGGTCTGCTGCCAACGGCCTTCAAGTGAACCCTATAAAGTCACAAGTAATCCTTCTTCGCCAACAGAATCAAATTGCAAGTATTAATAAACGTCCATTGCCGAGAGTAATCCTTCAGAATGTTGCAATTCTTTTGTACCACAAGTGAAGAACCTCAGCGTTATCGTGGAAGAACGTATGATTTGGTCTGCCAAGAGGTTTTATCTGCTTTTCATTCTTTATATAAATATAAATATATATTTCCACTAAAACTGCCTGGGTCCATAAGAAGTAGTCCAGCCAAGTCTTATCTATTGGTACACAGCCTGGAGCCGTACCGGTATCAAGTAGTCCATCCAGACGTTATCTACTGCTACACTGCCTGGAGCCGTAAGAAGTAGTCGAGCCAGATCATATCTAAAGCTACGCTGCTTCGAGCCATAAGTAATACTCCAGCCAGGTAATATGTACTGCTGCACTGCCTAGAACTGTAAGAAGTAGTCCAGCCAGGCATATCTACTGCTAAACTGCCTGGAATCATAACAAGTACTCCCACCCTGTTATCTGTGATTGGCCGTTGATTTCCTCCACTCCAAACTTCTAACATTGTTTTTACCTGTGGTAAGCAGATGTCGAAGACTTGGAGCACGTCGTCGATCTTCTTGGTGAGCTTAAATTTTTCACAGCTATGCAGATCAACCGAACACAAAATGCTCTTTAATATTTAAAAGTTAGTGCTCGACATAGTTACGAGTTACCTAGCAACATTGGTTATTGAAGCTGGACATGAGACATCAGAAGCGTCATTTAATAAATAAATGGCTTGTTGGACATGTTGTCCAATTTCACAGCAGGAGAATGATGTCCAGAAAATCGAAAATCCGGTTTTTATAAAATCAGATTTAAAAACACGAACAATATACTGAATAAAATGGAACTGCGATTTTCAGAGTAATATCTAAGAACAAGGAACAAACAGCATATCTGGGAGTACATTGTAGGTTATCCGTAAGTTGCGGCTGCAATTACCACTCTATGCTACGGCGAAACGTCGAATAAAACATCAATCATCGTTGTGTGATGTGGTAGATGGGCATAATGAAATCTCTTGTGACGTTCGAGAAAATGAACACGAGTGTGATGAGGCAGGATTGTTTGAAATGCGTGCTTCATATTCACCTTCGAACTACAGTGGATTGTCAACTAAATGTAGGTCTATAATTTTCTATGTCTAAGGTTTGCTATCTTCGTTACAGGTTAACACGCGGCGATTCACATCGACGGAGAACCAATGGGAATTAGCTGTGAATGTCCACCAAGAAAGAAGATCATGTGATAACAGTGAAATTGAGCAGCTTGTTTCGGTGACTTCTGTACATCCACCAGTACACGGTAAGTTTCTGATCGTTGTAATGAAACACTCATACACACTCGGTATCCCTTAACTAAAAGCAGTAAGACCCCAGTGTTTTTGGGCGCTATCTCCGCTCCGGTGGCTATCGGCTGGGGAGCGTGCCCGTGTCAGTCTCCTACCTGTTCGATATAGCAGACTGGATTACGCGTTATGATATTCCTGAGAGGATTGGAAGTAATTACAGGGAACGAAGAATAATAGAAACTGTAATGGTCAGAATAATGGAAGCAACAATCCGCCAGCGAGCGAGGCAGGTGTGTAGTCTGCGTCTCCTACAGTTAAATTTGAATATGGGGCAGGCAATATGGGATTAGGAAAAGTAGTCATTGTTCTGGAGGAAATCGAAGAAATCCTAAACAAGAGCAGTGGAATGTACTAGATAAAGTCAGGTGAAGCAGGTGATAATGGACTAGGAATTGTAGTGATTAAGGAGGTGGAGGAATTTGTGGAACTGGGAAGTAGCATGACCAATGACAGGAAAATCTAGGAGGACATATATCGAAGGATAGGATTTGCTAAGGGAAGTCTTCTTGCAAACGAAACATTCCACTCACCATGAATATACAATTCAGGCCGTCGTTTGTGGGAGTATTTGTCTGAAACGAGAGACTGCATGAGATAGAAACATGCTAAGCAGAAAAAGAGAGTACAAGCCTTTGAATTGTCGAGTTACAGAAGAATGCTCAAGGTAAGTAATGGAAACTCCTGTCCTTACCTCGAGGTTGCGCAGTTCTTTCCAGCAGCACTCCTAGTGAAGGTGAGCATATTTAACTACATACCTGCAGTCCTGCCAACATCAAGTTTCTCAAAGCAATGGCACACTTGAATTGCAAGTAATTGCGTTAACAGTTACACTACGGAGCTTAAGGGGAGATTGGACGATCATAGCATAAACGAAGAGTAGGCGACTGGAGGGCGATATGGGATAAGCTTAGGGTTTTGACGGAGAACAGGAACAATGTACAGGGTGCGGTGGGAGGGGAAGTTCCGAAAGACAGGTACGCTAACTTTTTCAGGGGAAGGAAACTGAGGGAAAATGGATCAAGTCAAGGGAAGTTTTCACTAGGGCATCCGTGAGGTACCGCTGGCAAAACATAGAGGGAAAGAGGGGGAATTGAAAGTGTTACAGGAAGTAGGGATATCAGAGAAAACGGAAACGTAGAGTAGAGGGCGTGAAACAGGATCACGAGAAGGAGAAAATGGAGGATGAAGTAGGATGTGCGAACATCGAAGAAGATTAGGGAGACTAATAGGGGAGGAGATCGAATGACGTGGATTTGGTCGAGGCTCTGGTCATTGAGGGCTCTATAGTTAGGCTCGGGAGAAGTGCGTGGGGGAAAGGGAACCAAGGTAGAGGAATTAGGTTAAGTCAGAGGTTTGCGAAAGAGGAGGGTAAGGATTGTGTGGTAGTTTCTATGTTGGTACGAACAACGTACGACAAGCAGGAATAACTACCGACATAGGGTGGGATCTTGTTATGAAGCTGAAGGGGGATAGGATTATTGTTACTGGGATACTTTCTAAGAGGGATATTGAGTGAAAGGGTACTTTTAAATGAAACGAAGGAGTAGGTATATGTGAGAATGGGAGTGAGATTTGTAGTTCGTGTGTGTAAGTCAGGGGTTTGTTTATAAGAGATATGGCGAGGACGTGAGTGTACAGGGACAAGGCAGTTGTAAGTAACGCAGTAGATATTTATTTATCAGATGTTATATAAGGAGTTGGATCGTGTCTAAGAAGTGACGTAATGATGCGGAAATTTCTTTCGGAACTGGAGTGTTTATTGTACAAATAGGATGCAATGGATACGAGGGCAGTATTTATTCGGATGAAAGAAGAATTTGTTATCTATCAAAAAGTTAAAGTTGAAAAACGTGTTCAAGAAGTGATATTTTCGGGGTGTACTCACATGGATAGTTTGATGCAGACGAGAAAATATTTGATCAGGTAATCAGCGATGTGTGTAACGACAGACAGAATAATGAGATTGAAGCGAAAAATTAGTATGTAGATTAATGGTAATTGACAGAGAGAGGTGAACCTGTATTGGTCTCTTGGCGTAGGGAGTCCTTCATTTTCCTGTTCGTTGTGGCTCTTTCCTTTCTTTTGATGACAGTTTCGATTTTTTTTTCCTTTTGTGAATAAAGATGAGCGAGGAATCTTCCTGGCATATTTTTATCCCTTCGTCCCTGAACTTCTCTACCCAGAAGTTTGAATTGAGCAGAGACCTTCTTCTCGTCTCCTGTAAGACCGCTCTACCGAAACTAAACGTGTTGAGTAAGATTTATCATTTCCCCTCACTTTAAGCTGCCCCTGACTTTCAAACAACGAGGAAGGTTTTAATATGGTACTCGGGCTGTATCGAAAATTTCAAATTCCTTTGAAGGATGAAAATCTAAGAATGTTTCTTGTTTTTAGCATTCTGGGTACCGTAATCAACACTAAGTTGTGGGAGAGCCTTAAATCTCACTGCTCGGTGAATGCTGGGATAGTACCTATTCGTAAGAGTTCGCTCACCAAGTGACAGTTCATACGGTTTTCTGCTCATTACTGCAGGACAGGAGGAGCAGACCACTGTTAGCTGTGTTCCAAGCAGAATGGTTCACACGCGACTCTCCTACGGGAGACTTCTAATACACGTCACCACCAGCGATCCATCTCCTATTAGTTACAGACATTTCCTCAGCTCAGAAGTCGGAAATTTATGTTCCCATTTTCTTTCAGGTTAGACCGAATATAAAGCGTTCGATGTTATACTTGTAAATTATTTAGTGAGATGATTTAGATCTTGCTGTAAAACCAAGGTTACTCTCGGTAAAGCTGACAGCTGGAACTGCCCTGAGTGAAAGAGAACTAAGATATAATATGCCCGTTGCTGTATAGCCCAACTTTCAAAACACAGTAATATGTATTGATATCAACTGAAATTACCTTCATTTGTCATCAAAATAATCCTTATAGGTTTTAAGTTTGATATTCTGTGTAGAAGGATCTAAGTTAAAATGTAACTTTCTTTCACCTTCAAGAATGATAAAACAAACCAAATACACCGATCTGGAGCAGCATTGTCATAAAGAGTAATGTTCCACACTGTAACTGTTCGCTCTCCTGATCAAGACACTTGGGGAGATGAAAGTTATTACCTTGGGACACATGAATATCAAATAAACTATTTGTGGCTTGCCCGCAAATTGCCACGCAAATAGAAACAATTAACATTCCATGGTTTCCCATTTCTCTATGTGATGTTTGGACGCCAGGGTTAAAAAAACTGTAAACCAAAATTTATATTTACTAGCATAGAGACTTATACATAAATCACAGGGGTAGGATTTTAAACAATTAACCATTAAGTATCGCTTAAGAAAGAAAATTAACGCAATATAAAATACAAATGAATTTATTATACAAAAAAATGAGATGAATCGGAAAAGTTCCTTAAAGCGTGGAGGGATTTAGAATTTACTTTACTGAATTTACTAATTGCTTGCTTTATCTAATTGAAGCTTACCAATTGCAGCTTTCGTTGAAGTCATCGGGTTTCCGTGGTTACTTGTTCTCTTCTTCTCGATGTAGAATTGGTTCCATGGACATCCTTCCTTCCTTCTCTGATATGGTACGGGCTATCTGGACTAACACTCCCTAATTGCCTAGTCTTTAAATTAGACATTGGCCCTATACTTGTACAAACTGATCAGCGTTGATCGTATGAGTAGAAAATTCAGAGATATGAATTTTTCCATGTTAGTAGAAATCTCAATCCAACTGAGCTATACTGTTTATACGGTACAGACTTGTACCAAATTCCATGGACTTGAACTAAACATAGTTCTTCGTCCAGAAGATTTACTGAATATAACACAAGCTGTAAGCTTGTTTCGTCTCACGCAGATCCGATAACATTACCGCAGCTGAGTACTGTATCGAAGCGATAACACATTGTACAAAAATAACTATGTCGCGGAGCGACCACATACCGTCTCAAAATCAATAACATCGTTCACAGTAGATGTTCACAGTAGAAGTTCAAATAGTAGTTAGGTAGTTAGGCTCCGTTCTCGTGGTGAGAATCTCTATATATCCGGGCTCACCCCCACTCTTGGTAACAGTTCAATCTCAAAACTCATATACAACGAAGTATCTGATTCGTAGATCGAATTATCAACTCCACTTCTCTTCTTTCTTGACAAGTCCAGTATGCGTGGCGATGATGTAGCTGACCAGCTTGCAAGCCTCGCGCGCGGGTCGCTGTTTACTAGCCTTGGCTCATGAGTTAACCCATGAGTCATGTAATTTTTCACGCTCAAGAATAACCTTTTCCGTGTACACAAATATGAGATGAAATGACCACAACTATATTTCACCATATTAACCAAGTCCAATACATAATAAATTCCTATCTTTCATAATATAATAATAAATAATAAATGGTGTTGTATGTGTATGTTTAGTCATCAGCCCGAAGGCTGGTTGGATCCTCAACAGTTCCGCCATGAGCTGTCATAGATGGCCTAGGCATCACTGAAGAGGCGTACTAGGGAAATGAGGAGTGAGGTAGTTTCCCGTTGCTTTCCTCACCGAGCCAGAAGTTGCTATTACAAATCAGTCTGCCAAGCCCACTGAAATGCATACACCAACCGACCCTATGAGCAATATTTTCACACCATTCGTAGCAGGGACTGGCTGCGTAAGGAATGGCATTACTAGCATCGCTCATACCTCAGTCACTTTCATTTTGTCAAAGCCAAGGATAAGACAGAGACAGATCAATGAAAGTAACAAAATTGCTCTAGCCCATACCAGAAGACTTAGTGCACTGTAAACACTAGGTCCCGCCAGCAAAGGCATAATAAATGGTGTTATCTATATAAATAAAATCGTAACGACCGTGTGCCTGTACATTGATTATTTTGGCAGAATTTCCGTACAGTTATCCGTTTCAGGTGTAATAATGACCATCTGCATCATTTTTAGCTTTGGTGTCTGTTTGTCTGTTTGTTTGTCTGTTTGTCTGTTTGTCTGTCCTTCTATAACTTGAAAACTACTGGATATATTTCCACCAAACTTCATATTTAGAACCCACCTGTCCTTGGGTAGGTTTTAGCGCAAATATCGTTTCTAAATCCCTGAGTGGGGATTTCTACGAAACCGAAACCGTGATTTTGCACTCCCTCAAAGTATACACAACCGAACTTAATGGAAATCTACCTGCCTTAATGAAAATTAATTTCTAATTTTTTTTTCTCATGTGCATCTTTTCGATCACAGGATTTACACTGACTGACAGAGCAAATGCAACACCAAGAAGCAGTGGTCAGAACTTTATGCCAATTGCAGGGTAGACTGACGTCACTGAGGTATGCTCATGATGTGAAATGCGCCGCTGTGCTGCGCACGTAGCGAACGATAAATGGGACACGGCGTTCGCGAATGGCCCACTTCGTACCGTGATTTCTCAGCCGACAGTCATTGTAGAACGTGTTGTCGTGTGCCACAGGACACGTGTATAGCTAAGAATGCCAGGCCGCCGTCAACGGAGGCATTTCCAGCAGACAGACGACTTTACGAGGGGTATGGTGATCGGGCTGAGAAGGGCAGGTTGGTCGCTTCGTCAAATCGCAGCCGATACCCATAGGGATGTGTCCACGGTGCAGCGCCTGTGGCGAAGATGGTTGGCGCAGGGACATGTGGCACGTGCGAGGGGTCCAGGCGCAGCCCGAGTGACGTCAGCACGCGAGGATCGGCGCATCCGCCGCCAAGCGGTGGCAGCCCTGCACGCCACGTCAACCGCCATTCTTCACCATGTGCAAGACACCCTGGCTGTTCCAATATCGACCAGAACAATTTCCCGTCGATTGGTTGAAGGAGGCCTGCACTCCCGGCGTCCGCTCAGAAGACTACCATTGACTCCTCAGCATAGACGTGCACGCCTGGCATGGTGCCGGGCTAGAGCGACTTGGATGAGGGAATGGCGGAACGTCGTGTTCTCCGATGAGTCACGCTTCTGTTCTGTCAGTGATAGTCACCGCAGACGAGTGTGGCGTCGGCGTGGAGAAAGGTCAAATCCGGCAGTAACTGTGGAGCGCCCTACCGCTAGACAACGCGGCATCATGGTTTGGGGCGCTATTGCGTATGATTCCACGTCACCTCTAGTGCGTATTCAAGGCACGTTAAATGCCCACCGCTACGTGCAGCATGTGCTGCGGCCGGTGGCACTCCCGTACCTTCAGGGGCTGCCCAATGCTCTGTTTCAGCAGGATAATGCCCGCCCACACACTGCTCGCATCTCCCAACAGGATCTACGAGGTGTACAGATGCTTCCGTGACCAGCGTACTCTCCGGATCTCTCACCAATCGAACACGTGTGGGATCTCATTGGACGCCGTTTGCAAACTCTGCCCCAGCCTCGTACGGACGACCAACTGTGGCAAATGGTTGACAGAGAATGGAGAACCATCCCTCAGGACACCATCCGCAGTCCTATTGACTCTGTACCTCGACGTGTTTCTGCGTGCATCGCCGCTCGCGGTGGTCCTACATCCTACTGAGTCGATGCCGTGCGCATTGTGTAACCTGCATATCGGTTTGAAATAAACATCAATTATTCATCCGTGCCGTCGCTGTTTTTTCCCCAACTTTCATCCCTTTCGAACCACTCCTCCTTGATGTTGCATTGTCACTGTCAGTCAGTGTAATAAGGGAGATTTCATTAACGGACCGTTTTTCGGTACAAGTCCCAGCGGACTTAATTCATGAACGGGTGCGTGTAAAGCGTATTTCTTACAACTTGAAAACTACTGAAGAAATTTTAACCAAACTTTATATATTGCATCCATCTGTCCAAGGGTAGGTTTACTTGGTGTCTGTTTGTTTGTTTGTTTGTTTGTTTGTCTGTTGGCCTGTTTGTCTTTCTATAACTTGAAAACTACTGGATATATTTCCACCAATCTTCATATTTAGAATCCAGCTGTCCTTGGGTAGGTTTTAGGGCAAATATTGTTTCTAAATCCCTGTACTAATTGGGGGTTTATACGAAACCGAAACTGTGATTTTGCACTCCCTCAAAATATACACAACCAAACTTAATGGAAATCTACCTGCCTTAATGGAAATTAATTTCTAAACCATTTTTTTCTCATGTGCATCATTCAGATACCAGGATTAATAACGGAGATATCATTAACGGACCGTTTTTCGGTACAAGTCCCACCGGACTTAACGCAAGAGCAGGTGCGCGTAAAGCGTATTTCTTACAACTTGAAAACTACTGAGATATTTGTACCAAACTTTATATTTAGCTTCCACCCCTCCAGGGGTAGGTTTTAAGGTTTATACCATTTCAAATTCCCGGAATGGACTGGGGTTTTATAGGGGACCGAAATGGTGATTTTTACTCTCCCACAATATATAAAGTACAAGAGCAACCTGACTGGAAATCGATCAAACTGTTTGGAAATCTAATTCTAATTTCTTTTTCTTATGTGCGTTTTTCACCGGGAGGATTAATAAGGGAGATAACATGAAAGGTCGGTTTTCAGGCTAAGTCTAGCGGACATAGCCCAAAAGGTGTTATACGTGGAGCAGATTCCTTATCTATCTAGAAAAATCATATCGTAACGACCGTGTGTCCGTGCATTGACTATTTTGGCGAAATTTTCGTACAGCTTTCCGTTTAAGGGGTAATAATGACCACCTGCATATTTTTTAGCTATAGTTCCATGGAAGTCCTAAATTTTACCCCCCCCCCTCGCCCAAAATCAAGATTGCCTCACAATCTGCCACACGAGCTGAAAAATTGAAATTAAGCAAATTTATACGTTTTAGCCGGTAACTTACGGAAAACTTCCAAGATCTGTAAATATTTCACTTTTTATGCCGAATAATATCGAAATATAGGCAATTTAATGACGGTGCAGACCTTCGTTTCGAGGTATTTCGCTGCTAAACGGTAAGTCCTTCCACAAAACGGATGGCACGATCTCCGTTCAGTTTCGAGTGATCTACAACTTTGGTCCTTTGATATTTTGTCGTATCTCTCTCTCTTCCTTATAGGGTGGATTTGGCTGTATATTTCGATGGTTCGTAAATTTTGTGCTTTTTACACATGTATTACTTAGTTTGACACACTTATAGGAAAGGTAGAGTCATCGAATTTGGCACGCACATTGACACGACCATGGCTATATGCGAATCCAATTTCATGATTCTAGCTTCAACATAAGTATGTGAAAAATAATGTAAAATGATGAAAATGTACCCAAATTTCACCCCATTCAAATATCGTAACTCAATCGAACCCATAAATATGTGAGATACGAGAAAATGTTTTAACACCAAACATGTAGAGCGGTAAAAGGGACGTCTGAGGGTGCAAACCGTTTTTTGGTATGATGTACCGTTTAGGAACAGTTGATCTCTAAATGAAGGTTTGCACTTTCAAACGTGCCCATGCTTATCTGTCATCTATATAAATATAATCGCAACGACCGTGTGTCTATACATTGGCTATTTTGGCGGAATTTCCGTACAGTTATCTGTTTCAGTTGTAATAATGACCGTCTGCATATTTCTTAACTTTTGTGTCTGTTTTTCGGTTTGATTGTATGAGTTTTTATAATTTGAAAACTACTGAATATATTTCTACCAAACTTGATATTTATAATCCACCTGTCCTTGTGTAGGTTTTAGGGCCAATATTATTTCTGAATACCTAAATTTACCGGGGGATTATCCGATACCGGAAACATGATTTTGCATTTCCTCAAAATATGCACATCCGAAATTAATCGAAATCTATAATCCTTGATGGCAATCCATTTCTAAAACTTGTGTTCTCTTGTGAATTTTTCGACAGGAGGATTAATAAGTGAGATATCATGAACGGTTGGTTTTGCAGGTTAAGTCCAGCGTACGTAGCCAAAATGTGTTGTGCGTGGAGCAGATTCCTTATCTATCTATATAAATAAAATCGTAACGACTGTGTGTGCCTGTACATTGTCTACTTTGGTAAAATTTTCCTACAGATACCTATTTGAGGGGTAATAATGATCGTCAGCATAATTTTTGGTTTAATTTCCTGAAAGTCAAAATTATACGTTTCAGCCTGTAACGAACGAAAAACTTCACAGATCTTTAATTTTTTCATTTTTATCCCCGAAGAATATCGAAATATGGAAGCAATTTTAGTGATGGTGCAGACCTTCGTTTCGAGGTATTTCTTGGGATAAACGGGAAGTCCTATCACATAACGGATGGCACAATCTTAGTTGAATTAGGAGTGATCTTCAACCTTGGTCTTATGACTTTTTGTCGTATCTGTATCGCTTATAAGTTAGATTCGTCTCTATTTCTCGATTTTAAGTAAATTTGGACTCTTGACCTATATAATTCGTACTTTCAAACACTTACAGGAAAGATAGTATGATCGAACTCTACACGAACAATAGCCCACCCAGTACCCATATGTGAGCCAAATGCTATGTCACATAATTAACCGAAAAGTAATGCAATGTAAGATAATCTTACACAAATTTCAACCTATTCAACGTTTCTGACTCAATTTGACCCATGAATAAATGAGATGCGAGAAAATATCATAGGACCAGCCTCTTAGATCGCTAAATACTTCGCCTTACGGTACAATCCTTTGTCAATATGACGTCCAGTTTAGCAGCAGTTAATCTGTTGTAGCACTTAGAGCAATTAAAGGCACAATTACCCCAAGTGACAGCACCAAAGGTCTGACCATGCACCAAAGGCACGGTTCAGATACATGGAAACGTGCTAGACTAAGACATTTAAAAGGAAGAAAGGCACTGAAACCGAGGTTTCAGTTGTCTCCTTTCCACCAACGTTTTGAGTTTGCCTATTACGGTGTAGAAAACTGTATTCTAATTTTCTTCTGCTTTCAACGGAGTTCTCACAATATTTCATGTTTAACTCAGCGAGCGCATGTGAGCTCTGATCGTTACCGCCATCTACGGCTATGATGAGAACTATTTGTCGCTTTCTTCTTGAAGCTGCTCCGGCCAATCAGCGCTTGGTGTCAGCCATCTTGATGTAGTCACTCTCTCTGGGGCGAGAGAGAGGGAAGCGAAGCGAGCAGGCAGTTGCGGCTTGGTAAACATGGCTAAAGGTCGTTGGCGTTCTGTACTCAAGGCGATGCTTTGGGATATCATCATGGACGGTGGATAGTAAATCGTAAGGATGTGGGGATGTGCCCCACACCCTAAAAATATTTTCTTTTTCCTGTATTTGTAACCTCGTAGTGAGTGATTGTTTTAAAAAGCTGCAAGGAAGATCTCCAACTTGGTAAAGTACACATGGCCGAGCCATGAATTATCATTCTACTGATTGAAGAACCAACCAACCGTAAGTCAACCTTGTTATTTTAGTATTTTCATCAACGGAAAACTGTTCGTGTGATTTCTTCGGAGGAAACTTATTAATTAGCAACTTGTGCGTTTCGATTATAATGATGTGGACCTTTTCACTGTTGGGAAAAATTATTGTGCTCTTCCAAAACCAAGTATCGGGTTGAAAAGTCCTTGTTAATTCAGTTACCTAGTGTATAACATTTCTTGTAATGGAATTTAAGTGTTACTGGGGGTAATTTCCAAAGAAAAGCAGTGGTGTAAAATTTTCATTATTATTATTATTATTATCATCACACCGTAAAGATGTTACTGCTGCTCTGAAATTTATTTTGGTTTTAAAAGTGGAGTAATACGTGGAAGATCCAGTAGGGATTGCTTATGCTATGCTGGTTTATTTTAATTTAATTTACCTTATTTTTTTGGGGGGCTTTATCGTGTTTTGCGTTTGATCTTTGCCCTTCTGGCCTCCATTGTTTTGGTGCCATTGTTGGATCTTCCTTCGGGATTGGTTCTCCCATGGTTTAACAATTGCTTTTGTTGCCGGGGTAATGGATGTTGATTTTTGAAATGGATTGATGTTGGTGATGATTTTTATGTTGGGAGACTACCCTGTCTGATGTTGTTTCAGTATTTTTGTCACCCCGTTGCGCATTTACTGTTTCTCGGGCTCCCCAGTTGATTTCTTTCCTTTTCCTTCTACGTTTGTTGTGGTGGCTTTCTTTCCCTTGGTAAATTTTTACGTAAAGCACTTAGCATCCCATGACTGGAACTCCCACCGTATTAATGGTACCAGTTTGTTGATGTGAAACGGATAGAGAGTTGGTATCTCTCATGGAATAACGGTGAACCAAGAAGGTTGTATTTTCTAATTTTTAACATGGTATCCTTTCCATATGGAATCCACTGATAATTGATTTGGTGGTTGTTACTAAGTAAACAGGTTGAGGTGTTTGTAATACTTCCTGCAGACTATATCTTTCTTGCCGACTGGCGTTTGGTGTTTTAATTCCTTAATTTTGGTCTTTTTCAAGCTCTAGGTACCAATTTATTTACTCTCATTACTTTCTTACCGTCCGGCGGTTTTTAAATAATTTTTCTTTAATTTTATCTTTTGGTGTTTCTTGAGTTTAACTGTGTTTTTCCTGTGGTTTTAAGTGAGGTCTGTTTCCCTTATTTTACCTAACTTAAATTAATCTTTTAAAATTCTAAAGGCCTCCTTATTTTAAGCCTATGTCACCTAATTTTATTTGGTTTCTGGTACCTAGTTTTTTTTAAAATATTACTAACTACGAGGATGTCATTTATTTAACATTTGTTAATCTGAGTTTCATGAATTATATATTTTCTTTTTTTTAAAAAAAAAGAAAGTTTGGTCTTTATTTCCACGCAACATTTATTTGACACACTGTCGGTTGGTAGCTTGATCCACCTGTTTTTTCTACCACCTGGAGGTAAGTTTGCCTTTTACTATGTTCTTTTGGTGTTTTCTGGGTGTGTAGTGTTTATCACGCTTCCGTTTTGTTCCTTTCTACTGGATCTTTGTCCTGTGTTGTGTTTTTACTGCCAATCAGTTTAGTTTGACACCGGGTAACCTAACTGGTGGGGCAGTAAGTGGTAGCTTCAGAGCGTGGTTACTAAGTTGACTACGCTCGTGCTAGTGTTAATTTCTTGTAGGTAGGTCGTATCCCCCTTTCCTGAAAACTGTACAGTGTGTCAAATAGTTGAGTGGTGGAAAAAAGGCGAATGGTCTTAAAGGTTACTTACTTTTGTGAAAAGAAGCGCATTTATCTTGATTAATTCGTTGGAATTTTGTTTCATGTACCTCCACGATGTCTCGAGCGGTCCTGTTTCCCCACAAGCTCCGTAAGGCAGAGTTAACCTATGAGCTAGCGATACGTGGAGCTAGTCCTGCTGGTTCTGTTGCTGATTGTGCTAATCTTCTTTCCGAGCTTATTCAGGTGCCCATTAATCCATCCCGTGTTCGCCCCAGCAATGTTGGTGAGTCACTTCATTTTATCACTGAGGCCTTGACTGAGATAGAAGTAATAAGGGAAGAGTTCTTGGAATTGTCTCCTTCTAAAGCACAAATTGACCGTTTAAAGGCCAGAGTATATCACTACTTGGGAAGGATCCATGATTTGTTGTCGCTTAAACCTGAACCCGAGTTTATCTCTCAGTGCACCAAATTGTTGGCTATTGCCTCTAGCATTTCCGCTGAGCTGGACCTGATGATTGCCAGCAGAGATATGGATAACCTAAAAATCAGTCAAAAATGTAATCCTTCTGACCCTATTCCTCAGTGTTCCTCAAACCATGTAGTTACCCCTCCTAATAACCAAGGCTTATGTTGTGCTGCCTCTCCCGTCCTGGAAAGTTTGTTGTCTAAGATGAGCCTTACTCCCACCTACTACCCTTTAAAGGAGCTTTTCCATGGGGTGAAAAATTTCTCAGTAGATTCGATTGAGGAAAGCATTCGTTTTCTGCGGTTTCTAGTAGAAATGAAGGATTCCGGTAAAGTTTATTCTATCGATGATTTGGGTATCCTTCGTGCTCTTTTCTCCCATTGTGAAGGTTTTCTGAAACGGGAAATCTCAGAGGCCATTTCATCAAAACTTAAGGTTGATGAATTTCATGAATCGGTGTTGAAAAAATTTATTCCCTCCTTGGCGTTACAGAGCTTAATTCCTCAACATTGTTTTCGGATGCAGTTCCTTCATGAAAATTTACTTTCGTATATCCTTGACCTCAGATTTTTCTGTAAAGTTTTCAAAATTACTGTTCCCGAGGAAGAAATGGTGGCAAGAATTTTAAAAGGGATCTCTCCTTCATACAGGTCCTACCTTTCCCTGAGTAAGTGCCCCACTAATTTTGATGAACTGGAGGTTGCATGCTCCTTCGCTGAAGACGTCAAGCATGGAGATGCCTCCAGAACTGTAAGTTTACCTCCTCCTGCCAAACCTGTTCCTCCTGTCCACTCTTCTATGTATAATGATGCCAATGCCAAGAAGTGTTTTAACTGTGGTTCTAGGAATCACCTCAGGAATGCTTGTACTGTAGTTAAGCGCAACTCTAGGGGTTGTTGCTATACTTGTGGATCTGCTCAGCATCTTAAGAATAATTGCCCCTTGTCTGCTCCTAAATCAGGTCAATGACTAGGAGTTTCCCAAATAAAGTATAAAAATTCTAATTTTGGAAGGTCTCCGGGCTCTGCTAAGGTTATCTGTCCCCAAAGGTGTAATAAGATTTCTACCTGTGGTGTTTCCCAGGGTACCTTTGCTGAAGTGGAAGTAAATAACGAACCCCTGTTAGCTTTGATTGATTCTGGCAGTATTGTCAACGTGATCAATTTTGGATGGTATTCCAAGCTGAAGAGTGCTTGTAAACTGGATGAATTATTACCTGTTGGTGTGAAGTGTGTGGCTGCTAATGGGAACAAGTTGGAAATTCTGGGGGCTGTAAAGGTAAAAGTAAGAATTGGGAATTTCACCTGGAAAATCACGTGCCTTGTGGCACCTAACCTGTCTTGCAACATGATTTTAGGGACAGGTTTCTTGTCGAAAACGGGACTAGTTATGGATCTTCAAGCTAGAATGTTTTTCTTTAAATTTTCTCCTGATTCTAAATTTAATTTTAGGGATCTTTCCTCGTGTGCAATCAAGGTTTCCTGTGTAGACGAGTCAGTGCCGGAAGGAGTTGGTGAAATTGATAAATTGGATCTCAGCCATTTGAGTGAGGAGGAAGCTGAATGTATTCGTGTTCTATGTAATGATTTCCCCGATGTGTTTACTAGCAAGCTAGGAGTTACTGATGTTCTCGAGTATCAGATTGAGTTATCTGATAACACTCCTGTCAGATCCCCTCCTTACCGCCTCTCACCTCCTCGTATGCTCGAACTTAAAAAGATTATTGACCAAATGTTAGCTGACGGAGTGATCCGTCCATCTACCTCTCCCTATGCATCCCCGGTCTTCCTGGTACCTAAACCCTCTGGAGGTTTCAGGGCTGTTATCGATTACAGGGCTTTAAACCGCAAGGTCATCTTGCAATCCATCCCTTTACCCGATCTGCACACTTGTTTTGGGTGGTTCTCGGGTGCCAAGTTTTTCACCGTGTTAGATCTCAATCAGGCATATTACCAAGTCCCATTGTCTAAGTCTTCCATTCCACTGACCGCCTTCATCACTGATTGGAACCTCTATGAATTTCTGAGACTTCCGTTTGGCATATCTTGTGGCGCGGCTGTTCTCACGAGGCTGTTAGACACCATTCTCTCTGACATTAAGTTTAGGTTCGTCTTTAATTACCTTGACGACCTGGTTATATTCTCAAAAACCTTCGAAGAACATGTTGAACATGTTAGAGAAGTCCTGGATCGCTTGAGGAAAGCTGGACTGACTGTCAAGTTGTCAAAGGTAGCGTTTGCTAAGCCGAGTATGTCTTTCCTTGGTCATGTAGTTTCCTCCGATGGTATCTCCATCGACCACTCTAGGACTCAGGCTATTAGGGACTTTCGCCCCCCTAAAGATGTCAAAGGCATCGCACGGTTCGTAGGCATGGTCAATTTTTTTAGGAAGTTCATTCCTAATTTTGCAGAGATAGCTGCTCCGTTAAATCATCTTAGACGTAAAGACGTGAAGTTCTTCTGGGGTCGTCCTCAGCAAGAAGCCTTTGAAGCTTTGAAATCCGCTCTGATGAATGCTCCCGTTTTGGCTATTCCAAATTTTAATAAAAGGTTCATTGTGCAAACCGACGCTTCTGGCAAAGCGGTTGCTGGTGTTCTTCTACAAGAGTACGAAGATGGGCGTAGGCCCGTAGCTTACGTGTCCAGGACTCTTACCAACTTAGAAAACAAGTACTCCATTTATGAGTTGGAAACTCTGGCCGTGTTGTTTGCCCTGGAAAAATTCAGACCCTTCATCGAGCATGTTAATTTTGATCTCGAGACTGACAACCAAGCTCTTTCTTGGGTATTAAACCGACCCAAGAGAACTGGTCGTATCACTAGATGGGCTTTGAGGATTTCATCTTTCAATTTCAATGTCAGGCATATCAGGGGTTCTGAGAACGTCATCGCCGACGGCCTAAGTAGGATGTTTGAAGATAATTTTGGCACCGATGTAAATCCTGATGATAAAGAAGTTGTAACTAACGTCTTTGGAGTTAATGCCATTCTTTCGGATCTTCCTCTACTATATCATGAAATTGCTGATCATCAGAAAACTGACCCAGATTTGAAGGATATCATTGATAAGCTTAACGGAGGATCTGTAGTAAAGCCATACTCTCTTGTTAAGGGTGTTCTTTGTTGTAAAGGTCGAAAGAGTCGGAATTTCAAAATTGTTGTCCCTAGGGTCCTTGTCCCGGAAATTTTCAAATATTATCACTGCTCTCCCATTGGGGGACATTTGGGTACGTTCAAGACTAGGGAAAAGATTAGACAGATCTTCATTTGGAAAAGGATGGATAATGACATTAGAAACATGGTGAAATCTTGTCAAGCCTGTGCTATTAGTAAACCGAGTTTGAACAACCGTGTGGGATTTTTATCTTCTTCTCAAGCCTCTCGCCCAATGGAACGGCTCTTCATCGATTTCTTGGGTCCACTCCCCCGTTCTACCTTAGGAAACACCCACATCTTCGTGTGCATTGATGCCTTTTCTCGATTCAGCTGGATTATCCCTACGAGATCTACTGACACTCGAACGACTATCAGTTGTTTGAACTCTATCTTTGCATCCTTTGGTCCTCCCAAGTTTTTAGTTTCCGACAATGCCAGTTCTTTCACCAGCCATTCATTCAGGAAATATTTATTTGAGTTGTGCATCTCACATGTAACTACTACTCCATACTATCCTAACCCATCTTACGCTGAGAGAATGAACAGGAATCTAAAGTCCGCCTTGATTGCGTTTCATCATAACAATCAGTCCAAGTGGGATTCTTGCCTGCACTGGTTGGCCCATGCGTTCAACTCAGCCTTACACGAAACTCATGGTAAGACGCCTATGTCTCTGATGTTTGGTTACCCTCCGTATTCGCCCATGTCCAACCTACTTGGAATCGATGACCTTCTTCCTGACCTGTCTAAGCCCAATGATCTTCAGAAAATTTGGGATGAAGCGAGGAAAAATCTGTCTGTATCGTACGAGAAGGCTAAGAAACGGTACAACAAGGGTAGAAAAACAACAAGGTTGAAGGTTGGAGACCAAGTCTTCATTAAATGCTACCCAATTAGTAAAGCTATCAAAAAATTTACTGCTAAACTGGCTCCCAGGTACCAAGGACCTTGTACCATTTTGCAGTTCTTGTCCCCTGTATCAGTGTTAGTTAGTGATCCCATCGCTAAGAGAATTAGGCGGGTTCATCTGTCTCAAATCAAATCTGGTTAAGGTGTAGTTTCCCTTTTGGTTTCCCTTTAATTTTGGTGTTTGGTACAACCTTTGGTAGGATGTGGTGTACGGTTTAAAGATGCGCCTAAGAACTACCTTTAGTGGGCTAATTAGGGTTAAATCATGGGTGGTGTGTAAACCGTGTAATATTTTCTGATTTTTAATCTCTGTATTGATTCCCTGGCTTATGATAGTTTCCTGTGTGAGTTTTTCCTTTGATAGGTCTGGGAAAATTATCCTGTAAGGTCTCTTGTTGATTTTTCGTGATGAAACGGACTTGGCATGTGAAGCTTATTATCTTATGCAGACCTTGTAGCTCCGCTATATGGTGAATTTCTTGTCTATCTACCCGTGTTAAGTTAAAACTTGTTGGTTAAAATCGTTCTCCTTGTGCTATCTTTCCGTGCCCTGCTAGGTTCTATTTCTTGTTCCCATTCTAGGGTAGCTTGGGTTTGTCTACAACCCTGGATTGTTCTCCCAAAAAAAAATTAAGTCTGCATAATCTGTAGCTATTGATTTTCATCGTGATTTGCCTATGCAATGTGGGGTTAGGGCTCCCTTTCGAGATGTTGTACATTATCATTATCTCTGGTTTCTCTGGTTCTTCTGTCTCTGGGTTGTTTGTTTCATTTCTACTGTAAGATTGCTCTTTCCTGCTGATAGTAAGGTGTCATCCCAAGACTTGGTTTCCCTTGTAATATCATTTGTTAAATGGTGTAGGTTGAAAAACCCTTCTAATGTCAGTGAAGCCTTCTTTATGTTAAATCTTTGGCGGATGTGATTAGTTGTGAAGGAGCTCTGTTGATTGGTGTTGAGAGTGGTAACCTGTTTGCCTTGTGCATGGACTTGCGTCTTCCTGGTTCTCCACTGCCTGACGGTTGGTAATAGGTGCTCCTCCCTTGCTAATTCATCTAATGTCCTGTTCCTTACTATTCCCATGTCTTTGGGAGTTGTGAATTCCTTTTGAGATTGGCTCGTAGCTAGCTCGTTGTTCCTAAAAGTTCTTCGTACTCCATTTGATAACTGTTGGAAATTCCCTTTTCATTATTGTTTTCTGTTGCCCCACGAACATCTTTTAGTTCCGTGCTCCTCTGGAAGCTTTCTTCGCCAGGTTCCTTGTTTCAAATTATTTGGTCTGTTTCCTGTTCTGTGCTGTTCTATGCGAGTTGTGTGCTCTTGTAGTATGTCGAGTATCCTACCTTATCTACCTGTTGTTGTAGCGTTTGGTTGTCAAAGTAAGGTCCTTAACCTGAGAATTCTACTTCTTTAGCCGCGATAGGTTTGGTGTTGGGCCTGTATCTGGTGGTGTTATTTCGGTACCGAAGTGTTGTTTGATGTGTAAAATTTTGATGGTCGCATGTTGACTTCTTAACATGGTGTTGAAGATTGTGAAATCTTTTAATCCCTGATGGGCTGGCACATGTTTTTGGAAGTTATTGTCGTTTTGATGTTGTGTAGTCGTTATTGGGTAGTTATGAAACTTGATGGAAGATTGTTCGGCCTTCTGATTTCTCCTGTGTCCTGGTAGATTTGGGAATTGTTGTTTTTAGGTTGCACGCAACTCTTGTAGTATTGTATGAAGGTAGATTTAGGTAACTGGTTTCCTGTTGTATTTTGTTTCTGCCATTCCCTTGTTTTCATGCATAACCTGCTTCTCTGACGTCATCATGTATTCCTTTATTATTGCTATAAGTTCATTTTATGTCGACCTACCGCTCTAGGTGTTGCTTGGTGGATTTCGATGCTTGTCGATATGGTCGTTTTAACATCTATCGTTCGGTGTTTCTCCGAATAAGTATGGGATTATTTGAGGAAACTCTGGATGTATGCTAGGGTCCTTCCGCTAAAGGATCATGAGGTTTGTGGGTAGCCTTCTTTCCTTCTTCCTAGTCTTATGGAATATTTTTTCTATCGTCCTGCCTCGTCTCTGCCATTTATTCTTTTATTTACCTCATCTCCTTGGGAAATGGAGATAGGTACCTGTCTGCTGTTGAGCAACAGGGTGATGTCACTTATCTTTAGTCCGATTTGTGTCGAGGTCCTGACGGGCTACTGGTAGGTTATGTTGTGTAGGACATGGTTCCCCTTCTTCCTGCTGGTCAACTGATCTGAGGCGTATTTCACGTTCCTTTTAATTTGATTAGCTGTCCGGGTGGGAAATAACTGGAGTTAGCGGACGTTGGTTGGTCTTTGGGTTGTGCTTGTCTCTAAACTCGTGAAATTTTATTTTCTCAAAACCTCTCCTGTTATGTTTTTCCCATGGTACTGCTATGGTCTTGTGAAATTTAATTCTGTCCATCCCGGTTACTCGTTACCTGATGCTGTTGATAGTTTGGTCGTTGATGACCAACTTGAACGCGTGCCCTCCATCTATTTGAGCTCTAGATGTCTCCGTCCGTTCTATCAATTTGCTCTTTCTGAGTAAACCTTTACCCTGTAGCCATGGATTTGTTTTTTGCTAAACTTGTCATTCTGGTGTACTTATTCTGATCGCTATACTGTTTCATATTTTCCTTCTACTGGGTTATGTATGTGATTTCTTGTGTGGCACTGTAAACCTGAGTATTACTAATTTTCGGGAAGATTTCTGTAGTATATTTAGTAAGCTAGCCTTTAGTTGGCCCCACTGTGGGTGGTTCTGCGGCGTTCCTGTGGCAGTTCTGTGGAATTGCATGGTCATGTTGCCTATTTCCTAAACTGTATTTTTCGAGGTACGTGGTACTTCCTTTTTTTGCTATCATGTATCTACCGTCTCCTCATCTTGTTGGAACTCCCTAAAGTGAGTAATTGGGGTTCGTTTAGTTTTCCTTTCCTAGGTTAAGCTGTGTCTGTGCGTAGCCTACTACCGTGTTGTATTTAATGTGTAAGTGTGCTCCTTCGTTGAGGGCTTTAATTCCCCTTAATTGATTTGTGCAAATTTTAATTGACCTTATTTAAGGTGGTTTCCTTCTGATATCGGAAACTTTGATTGTGCTCCGATTGTATGCTTGTGACTTTTCTGTTATTGTAATTTTGCTCCTTGCTATTTTTTTTGGGGAGTATATTCTGTTTAGTAAGGTTCCCTTCCTTTTCTTTTCCTTTTTTTCCTTTTCCTTGCTCTTGGTACCTTCTCAAGCCAAAGATATACACTAGTGCCAACCTAATTTATCACGTGACCTGGATATTTTGGATTTTATCACCTTATGTATGATTACTCACCAACGTTGCATTTTTCTTCCCTCCCTTTGGTCCTTGTTTTTTCTTTTACGGGCCATTTCACTGTAATTGAAACAATCTTGATGGTGCGTTTCTTTATTAGCAACCCGATTTAATAAAGAAAATTGGTTTAAAGGTTGGAAGGGTATTGTAAGAAATGTTAGGTGATCTACCCTGGACTGTAGTGGACTTAAAATACTGGTTTCTAAAGGTCCATTGAACTTCTCTTGTAAACAAGGTGTGTTTGGTGATTGAAGTCTGCAAGCGAAGAACATTGATTCTGGTTATGTGAAAATTTTTAAAAACTTCCTGATTCCACATGAACTCAGGAATGGTTATGGTAAAGCGTTTGCTATGAGACTGTATGTGAAAGGTAATCTAAAGCGAACTTGGTGTAAAGCATGTAGGAAAATTGAATCCTTAAACTGTTTGGAGATTGTGAATTTCAAAAGAAAAACTGTGTTGTGGCGCTGTGTAAGTTTATCGTATCCTATAACTTCCGGACCTTGAACTGTGTTTAATGAACTTAATGGTTGATTGGTGCTGAGCTATGTACATTGCCCGTTTTGGAATGCTTTAACTTCTGCATGCTATGACAATCTGGAGATGGACTTGGTACCAGTGACTTTTATTTGTTGTGGACTGAAACACTTAAAATCTAGCTTAATTTCATACACTGGACTTCGTCATGGAGTGATGTAAGAAGATATGTAACCCTTAAAGGGGGGGAGGCTGAAACCGAGGTTTCGTTTGTCTCCTTTCCACCAACGTTTTGAGTTTGCCTATTACGGTGTAGAAAACTGTATTCTAATTTTCTTCTGCTTTCAACGGAGTTCTCACAATATTTCATGTTTAACTCAGCGAGCGCATGTGAGCTCTGATCGTTACCGCCATCTACGGCTATGATGAGAACTATTTGTCGCTTTCTTCTTGAAGCTGCTCCGGCCAATCAGCGCTTGGTGTCAGCCATCTTGATGTAGTCACTCTCTCTGGGGCGAGAGAGAGGGAAGCGAAGCGAGCAGGCAGTTGCGGCTTGGTAAACATGGCTAAAGGTCGTTGGCGTTCTGTACTCAAGGCGATGCTTTGGGATATCATCATGGACGGTGGATAGTAAATCGTAAGGATGTGGGGATGTGCCCCACACCCTAAAAATATTTTCTTTTTCCTGTATTTGTAACCTCGTAGTGAGTGATTGTTTTAAAAAGCTGCAAGGAAGATCTCCAACTTGGTAAAGTACACATGGCCGAGCCATGAATTATCATTCTACTGATTGAAGAACCAACCAACCGTAAGTCAACCTTGTTATTTTAGTATTTTCATCAACGGAAAACTGTTCGTGTGATTTCTTCGGAGGAAACTTATTAATTAGCAACTTGTGCGTTTCGATTATAATGATGTGGACCTTTTCACTGTTGGGAAAAATTATTGTGCTCTTCCAAAACCAAGTATCGGGTTGAAAAGTCCTTGTTAATTCAGTTACCTAGTGTATAACATTTCTTGTAATGGAATTTAAGTGTTACTGGGGGTAATTTCCAAAGAAAAGCAGTGGTGTAAAATTTTCATTATTATTATTATTATTATCATCACACCGTAAAGATGTTACTGCTGCTCTGAAATTTATTTTGGTTTTAAAAGTGGAGTAATACGTGGAAGATCCAGTAGGGATTGCTTATGCTATGCTGGTTTATTTTAATTTAATTTACCTTATTTTTTTGGGGGGCTTTATCGTGTTTTGCGTTTGATCTTTGCCCTTCTGGCCTCCATTGTTTTGGTGCCATTGTTGGATCTTCCTTCGGGATTGGTTCTCCCATGGTTTAACAATTGCTTTTGTTGCCGGGGTAATGGATGTTGATTTTTGAAATGGATTGATGTTGGTGATGATTTTTATGTTGGGAGACTACCCTGTCTGATGTTGTTTCAGTATTTTTGTCACCCCGTTGCGCATTTACTGTTTCTCGGGCTCCCCAGTTGATTTCTTTCCTTTTCCTTCTACGTTTGTTGTGGTGGCTTTCTTTCCCTTGGTAAATTTTTACGTAAAGCACTTAGCATCCCATGACTGGAACTCCCACCGTATTAATGGTACCAGTTTGTTGATGTGAAACGGATAGAGAGTTGGTATCTCTCATGGAATAACGGTGAACCAAGAAGGTTGTATTTTCTAATTTTTAACATGGTATCCTTTCCATATGGAATCCACTGATAATTGATTTGGTGGTTGTTACTAAGTAAACAGGTTGAGGTGTTTGTAATACTTCCTGCAGACTATATCTTTCTTGCCGACTGGCGTTTGGTGTTTTAATTCCTTAATTTTGGTCTTTTTCAAGCTCTAGGTACCAATTTATTTACTCTCATTACTTTCTTACCGTCCGGCGGTTTTTAAATAATTTTTCTTTAATTTTATCTTTTGGTGTTTCTTGAGTTTAACTGTGTTTTTCCTGTGGTTTTAAGTGAGGTCTGTTTCCCTTATTTTACCTAACTTAAATTAATCTTTTAAAATTCTAAAGGCCTCCTTATTTTAAGCCTATGTCACCTAATTTTATTTGGTTTCTGGTACCTAGTTTTTTTTAAAATATTACTAACTACGAGGATGTCATTTATTTAACATTTGTTAATCTGAGTTTCATGAATTATATATTTTCTTTTTTAAAAAAAAAGAAAGTTTGGTCTTTATTTCCACGCAACATTTATTTGACACACTGTCGGTTGGTAGCTTGATCCACCTGTTTTTTCTACCACCTGGAGGTAAGTTTGCCTTTTACTATGTTCTTTTGGTGTTTTCTGGGTGTGTAGTGTTTATCACGCTTCCGTTTTGTTCCTTTCTACTGGATCTTTGTCCTGTGTTGTGTTTTTACTGCCAATCAGTTTAGTTTGACACCGGGTAACCTAACTGGTGGGGCAGCACTTACCATAAGAAAAAAACAGAGCCCCCAGAGGAGCGGATAAAGTACACCTGGTCATATCAAATTATCACCCCTTTAAAGGAAGACACCAACACCTTGGGGAACAAAGAGATATTTAATCAGCAAAATTAAGTAATTAACAAAATAGAAACGAATATCCTAGCTGGAAAAATAAAATTAAATATTAAAACTTTAAACTCAAACCATAACCCTACGGTCGACCGTTAATAAAGAAAATAATTATTTAGTTTTAAAGGACTTAGTAAGACTACGTAGATTAATGAAACACCTCATCAACTCATAAGGTTTCTTACAAACCAAAAGGTTTCTTTGACCGGTACCTAAGTTTTTCAAACATCTTTTCAACCTTGAAAAACAACCTTGACGGAAACAGTTTTTTTATATTGATACTGAAAACCTTGTTTAGGATGTCCCCAAACGAGCCCCTACAAGGATGGATAGGTATTACGTACACTTTTCTCGAAATTAAAATAATAATAATAATAATAATAATAATAATAATAATAATAATAATAATAATAATAATAATAATAAGCTGCGCGACACCAGGAGGAAAAATGAGCAGAAGGAAAAATAAAAATCCCAAGAGAAATAAAAGGAACCAAGGTAATCCGCACACAAGGCAGAATTCACAACAGGCACATCAATACAAGTCATCAATCCCATCACAACAACATCAACAATCTTAGCATTGCCATGGCAACGACCAACAAAGGGTCAAGGGAAGGAAGGGGCCAATCACAGGCCGCAAAATAACAATAGGCGAATACGTACAAAGGACAATAGAAAACCGGGCGCAGAAAATGACCCAAATACCAAAAAAAGAAGAATTAAAATAAAATGAAATTAAACAGAGAAGCAAGAAAAGAAAAAGGAACCGGAACAGAAAATACACGAGAAAATACACGTAACACCCACATCCCTGGAGCGACTCGCTTGGTAAATTATTCCAGTTAAATAATAGCCTTTTACCACAAAACCTTTAGGCCTAGAAAGCCATTAATAAACATCAAGTTTCCAAATTACGATTTCGAAGAATCCAAAACAAATTCGTTCACATAGCACGCAAGTCCCAAGTTAACAGACGTAATTACACATGCTATAAGTTCCATTTAACAAGCCAAAAATTTGAAATTCCACAAGGCAAGACTTAGTTTTTAGATGACGCAAATTACATCGTGTCGCACACACTTTCTTCACATAGGGAAATTTTCCGGTCTTTCACAATAAATCAGTAAACGTTTAGTTGGAACAACACTTACAGTTTCATCCAGATGAAGTTGTGAGGACGGCTTCGGTAGTAATATTCTACTTACGTATTTTGAAGAAATGCATAAAATACAATTTCCAGGCGAGGAATATTAAACAAAAACAACTTGCACAACAAAAACAACTTGCAGTTTCCCCAGGGCAAAGCCCTACCTATGTAACCTTAACCAGGCTCAAACATTTTTGGAGAAATCATCTCGCTGGGGAGAGAGAAACCACACACGACCATCTCCTTCTTCTCCCCAAACAGCAATCGCGTCTTCCCGAGATTCCACAGTGCACAGCCACAGCGATCACATGTACACAGAGGGTAAGCGACCGAGTGGTAACGTACTTCGCGAGGTAGTACATACCTACGCCACTAGAGTGCAGGAGAATACAGTAAGGCACAGACAGGACATGCATACAGTCAGCTGGACAACAAATAACCTTTTCAGCGGCGAAGTTTCCAGCTATAAGTTTTGAAAAGAAGAGATAACGAAGCGGCGAACCACTTTTAAGAACACAGTTTTTCTACAGCCATGTGGCTAGTTCAAAAATATTTACCGAGAGGGAAAAATTGTTACGCAGGTAACAGTCTCCCTCCCCCGAAACTTGACATGTACAGCACACGTTTACCATCATAAGGCGGTGGTCTTGAAGCAAACTAAGTTTTTGGTAGAATAGTCCGTATGTGAAAATGACCACCAATCGCCAGCCTCAGTTTATGCACCACCAGCAGAACGAGTCCAACAGTCATTAAGAACCCAAACATATGTGATTTGAATTAAAGAAACAGTACAGTTCACTTAGACGACACCAAACGTCTAGCCACTTTCAATTATAATGAAGTTCCATGCACCAAACTGTGCAACACACAAGTCGCAGGCAAATTATTAATGGTCCAGATCACAGGGGATACTTATTCTCTAGATTTCTTGCTAAACTTGAATGTGAACAATTAACTTCCGCAAGTTCGTATGCGTCATCTGAGCGAAGGTAACGCTACCTTGTGGTACATACACACCTTTAGGAAAAGTTCATAAATGTTTGCTTTTAGAACATTAGACCTTCTAGGTCTTAACTGCACTCGATCACATACTTAGACTTAAATCACTACATGTTTGTTAAATTTGTAATTTTTTATAGGACTTGCGTTAGATAAGAAACGCCTTCATTTGGTTTCCACCCTTTGTTTTGGATGGTAACGACAACCCCAAAAAAGAAAAACGCCCAGAAAGGGAAGGGAAGAGAGAAAACAACATTGGTGAGCGTAAAACACAATCACGAGGTCCAACCGGAAAATACTTAACCTAACCTTAAACTAGATTAACATGACTTAAGATTACGGTATGGCACAGGAACAGAATACGATAATTTTTTAAACAATCCATACCCAAATACCTAATTACATTACATTTAAGGTATCATGCCCACAAAAATATATGGCCAAGGATACAATTTTCAATACACAAGGAAAACAATAACCTAGGAAACCAAGATAGTTATCTCCACAAAACACCTTTCAATACATACAACCAATCCTACCAGGATGGCTACACAATAACGTCACCATTGACAAACTGAAACCAGGAGGCAAACGTTACATAGGAAAAAACTTACAGACAAGCACCAACTCAAGGGTGCTGAATGATTCCCATAACAGAAATGCTAAGAGAAACTCCCGTCCCTACATAATATTACGAAACCAAGACCCAGACCAAGGAAAAGGATGTTGAAAAACGTTACACAGAACTACAAGTTAATTAATCTTACAACCTCCTTTTAGTTTAATTTAAAACGGAATAGAACCACCAATCAGTGAGCCAATTAACAAGACTTAAACCCTTTAAGTACATGACCAAGGTCAAGAAATAAATTTTGCAATAAATCAATTTTAATTCCACGTATACATTCCATGCAAAACCCAAATAAACAAGAAACAGGATTAGATATAGTTTACCTTTTTTCATATTACCATTAAGAGAAACTCCCAGAAATAGGATACTAGGTAAGGGTCAAAATTCATGGGTTACAGTAAATAATTACTCAAGACAAGATGAATGTAGAGGCAGCAGTTGGAGACTTCAAGATCTTTCAGATGGAGGGTACGCGTATAGTTGGTCATCAGCAACGAGCCAAAAACAACACCAAGCAAAGAGTAATAAGAGGATAGCAGAGGTTATGAAACACAAACTTTAACACCATGATGAATCGGGACAGAAATTGGCCGAAAGGATACAGGAGAGTTACCCAATCTAAAATCATATTTCTCACAATTTTACTACACATACAAACATATACCTTAACAATGGGCGACTCAATCAATTAAAAGGTTCAATAAAGCACCTCAATTAAGCCAACGCCTTTGAATATGGGAGCACAGATCTGACAAGATTCCCTACCGGCTATCCACAAGAGATCTTGGACAAATCCGGACTAGAAATAAGTGATATCCGTAGACTCACACTGTGGCCACTCAGTCACAGGTACCTCACCAAATATAGTACAAGGTAAATAAGATATGAAAGGTAGGTCACGAACCAGGTAGCTGGAAAACACTCCAAATAACAGAGAAATAAGAAACACCACTAAACAACCACATCACCAGATAGTGGGAAGGTTTCAATGCCGCCTATGAAGCACCAGCTGATCCCATACTCAACTGGCGCGCCATAGGACGACAAGATGACGAACCGATAGCCAAGGTTTTCAAACACTCCAGACGGAAAAGGGCCAATAGGCTGGCAGGTTATTTCGAGAAGAACATTATAGTACAGGATAATTTCATGATGACGTCAGATTACTAGGGTATGCAGAGAATTAAAATTAAAAGAACAGACCAGGACATACAGAAATCACACTTTATATACAAGCAGAAAAGACACACCTACAGAGAGTAGTAAGTCCATGCCAGAGTTTATTTCCCAATCTACGGGGACACCGGGTAAATTAAAGGCAACACCGCCCATACCGAAGCGCCATAACAAGTAACTAATACTACTCGACAACAATACAACCCTAATGGACCACAACGGACATGCGTTAGCTAAAAAGGGAGGAAAACAGCAACTACCCTCAACAACATGTCGTGAAGCCATCATTCCACCTCACAAGGTAAACCTAAAACCAAACCACGGTACCGTTTACAACATTACTAAGTCAGGACCGAAACCAATACCTACAAGGCACGAAAGGAGACCGCACTCCTCAGGTTCAGGATCCATTAGTGCAATACGTGCAAAACACCACAATAACAAAGAGACTGGGCAGGACGACATGGAGCTACAACTCGTTTAAATAACATACCACAAGAATAATACACCACATTAGAGACTAAAACCAGGGAAGTAAGGACTTCAGAAGAGTGTAGAATTAATACCACCAGCAAGCAGAAATACAATAAGAAACCATCAAGTTAACCGCCACTACCAGGAAGGGAAACCCAAAGAAAAATTTACCAAATAAGGTTAGCCGGGGCAGGATTTTTCTCACCAGAAAACCATCGGTACAAGAATGATTAGGAATAGATAACTCAGTAAACCGGGAATTCACAACAGATAACAGAAATGCCCCAGAGAAGGACATCAGAGCACTCGCAACCTAGGGAATCGTGTCGCCAGAAGTTGGAGACAGAAAGCAGTGAAGACTGTGAAGTCCATGCCGTAAAGACAAACAGCTAACCACCACCAATTCCGTACGACAGAGTTCCGCCATTGCCAATACCCACATCCAATCCAAAACATAACCAAGAGGACCGTAACACCGGGTATATCCAGATCCTAGTCAACTTACACCAACAAGGAAACCAAAAGATAATTCGTTTCAACAAATGCACACCTAACAAAACCACAATCGGAATAGATAACCGAAATATTACCCGCAAGGAATCAGATAACAAGAACTAGGACCCAAAACTAGAACAGAGCAAGATAAATAGGGGTTAGGAGACTAACAGCTTTCCTACCGGATTAACAACAACGCACAGAGCAGAAATTGCCTACAATTTTCCAAAATGAGTACCAAACCAAGGCAACAGCAGTTTCAAGAGCCAATAAATAAATTTATGATCAAAATTTTGGAAACGTAAATGATCAGGATATAATCGAATTATGATAGACGGAGCTGACCTGCACCCAGACCCAAAGAGTAGTTAGATTTTAACAATTAAGAAATTGGGTACCAATAGAGCAAGAGAAAGTACACACGCTTCTCGCAAACCACAATTACCCTTTTAAAATACAATGATTAGAACAAGTACACGCTAGAAAGTACTACATGGTCATGTCAAGAATCACCGGAGGCGTGAACGCAGCAGATAAGGTACCAAAAGCTTAAACACGTGGTAAAAATTCGCACCCTACTAAGCAACTATGTTTGACAGGAAAAGAAGTTAAGTACAATAAGCAATACCGAAAACTCCTCAAAACAAATACAGTACATGAGAAAAGGAAGAAAAAACTTACATGATTAAATTCACACCAGACCAGAATAATTACAAAATAACCCACGGTGACCTATCAAATTTGCTCACTGAAAAGTAGCTCTCATCCGCAAATCCAAACATGCATTAACCTGTTTTTAACTGGGATAAATGAACCCGTCTAATCCTCTTGGCGATGGGGTCACTCACCAGTACCGACACCGGAGATAAAACCTGTAAAATAGTACAGGGACCATGATACCGAGGAGCAAGTTGGCTGAAAATTTGTTAATAGCCTTGCTAATGGGATAGGTCTTGACAAAAACTTGATCTCCAACCTTCAGCCTAGGTGACTTTCTACCCTTGTTATACTTAACCCTGCCTTTCTCATAGGATACTGACAACTTCTTCTTGGCTTCATCCCAGATTTTCTGAACGTCATTTGGTTTAGACAAATCTGGAAGAAGATCATCAATGCCCAGACCATTGGATATAGGGGAGTACGGGGTGTAGCAGAACATAAGTGACATGGGGGTTTTACCATGAGTTTCGTGTGTGGCAGAATTGAAGGCATGAGCCAACCAGTGCAGGCAAGAGTCCCACTTGGACTGGTTATTGTGATGATATGCAATTAGAGCAGATTTGAGGTTCCTGTTCATTCTCTCGGCGTAAGAAGGGTTAGGATAGTACGGGGTAGTGGTGACATGGGAAATGCTCAACTCAAATAGGTACTTCTTAAACAAGTGACCAGTGAAAGCACTGGCATTGTCAGAAACCAGAAACTTGGCGGGGGGCCGAAGGATGCGAATATAGAATTAAGGCAACTTATAGTCGTACGAGCTGTCGTAGATCTAGTGGGGAAAATCCAAGAGAATCTAGAAAACGCATCAATAACAACGAAGATATGAGTGTTTCCCAAGTTAGAGCGAGGGAGCGGACCTACGAAATCGATGAATAACCTTTCCATAGGGCGAGAGGCTTGTGAGGAAGATAATAGACCCACACGGTTGTTCAAACTAGGTTTACTGATAGAACAAATTTTACAGGACCTAATCATGTTTCGGATATCACCATCCATTCTTTTCCAAACGAAGAACTGTCTAATTTTCTGCCTAGTTTTAAAGGTGCCTAAATGGCCACCAATGGGACAAGGGTGATAGTACTTGAAGATGATTGGCACTAAAACCTTGGGAACAACAATTTTGAAATTAGCGTCCCTTCGACCTTTACAGCATAAGACACCCTTCACCAGAGAATAAGGTTTGACCACAATTCCATCACTAATTTTGTCGATGTTTTCTCTCAAATCAGGATCAGCCTTTTGATGATCTGCATACTCATGGTACAACAAAGGTAGATCCGAAAGAATTGGCACCCACACTAGCAACATTAGTTTCATCATTTTCTTCAACCTTAGATTTTTCATCAAGACCAAAACTCCCGTCAAACATTTTACTAAGGCTGTCAGCGATGACATTTTCCGACCCCCTAATATGCTTTACTTGAAAACTGAAGGCTGAGATCCTAAGCGCCCATCTAGTGATTCTGCCCGTTCTTTTGGGACGGTTCAAGACCCAAGACAGAGCCTGATTATCTGTTTCTAGATCGAAATTTACATGTTCAATGAAAGGTCTGAATTTTTCAAGAGCAAACAGCACGGCCAAACATTCTAATTCATAGATGGAGTACTTACTCTCCAGGTCATTGAGGATCCTAGACACATAGGCAACCGGTCTACGACCATCCTCATATTCCTGTAAGAGTACACCAGCAACTGCTTTTCCTGAGGCATCGGTTTGTACAATAAAGCGTTTACTAAAGTCGGGTATAGCCAACACAGGAGCATTTGACAAGGCAAGCTTCAGGGTCTCAAAGGCTTCTTGCTGGGAGGGGCCCCAGATGAACTTGACATCCTTACGTCTGATATGATTTAGAGGAGCTGCTATCTCTGCAAAATTTGGAATGAACTTCCTGAAGAAGTTCACCATGCCCACGAACCGTGCGATGCCTTTGACATCTTTAGGGGGTTGAAAATCCCTAATAGCCTGAGTCCTACAGTGGTCGATGGTGACACCATCAGAGGAAACCACATGTCCAAGGAAAGACATACTCAACAGTTAGTCCAGCTTTTCTCAAGCGATCCAGGACTTCTCTAACGTGTTCGACATGTTCTTCAAAGGAATTTGAGAATATTACAAGGTCGTCAAGGTATTGAAAGACGAACTTAAATTTAATACCTGAGAGTATCGAATCTAACAGCCTCGTAAAAACGGCCGCACCACTAGAGATTCCGAACGGGAGCCTCAGAAATTCGTAAAGGTTCAAATCAGTAATGAAAGCAGTCAGTGGAATGGATGACTTGGACAACGGGACTTGGTAATACGCCTGATTGAGATCTAACACAGTGAAAAACTTGGCCCCTGAGAACCACCCAAAACAAGTGTGCAAATCGGGTAAAGGGATTGATTGCAAGATGATCTTGCGGTTCAAAGCCCTGTAGTCGATTACAGCACGATAGCCCCCAGAGGGTTTACGTACTAGAAAAACAGGAGATGCATAGGGAGAAGTGGACGGTCTGATGACCCCATCGGCAAGCATCTGATCAATAATCTTTTTGAGTTCCAACATCTTAGGTGGTGAAAGACGGTAAGGAGGAGATCTAACAGGGGCGTTATCAGATAGCTCAATCTGATACTCAAGAACATCAGTAACTCCTAACTTGCTAGTGAACACATCGGGAAATTGGTGGCACAAGTCACGCACACGATTAGCTTGCTGATAATCCAAATGACTAATATCCAACTGATCTATTTCGTTGTTCTCCCTAGGTAGCGGCCTACCTACACAAGAAACACTGAAGGTACCCAAAGGAGCTTCAATAATATCAAATTTACAATTTGGGGAAAATTTAAAGTGAAATTTTCTAGCCTGGAGGTCCAAAATTAAACCAGTTCTTGACAAGAAGTCCGTACCTAAAATCATGCTACACGCTAGCTTTGGAGTTACCAAGCAAAGAACCTTCCAAGTAAAATTACCAATACGCAATTTCACATCAACGGACCCTAAAATTTTCATATTATCCTTATTAGCCGTGACACAAGCAACATTGACCTTCTTCAACTCAGGCAGTTTACAAGGGGACCTCATTTCATCATACCAATTAGCATCAATTAAGGTGACGACGCTACCCGAGTCCATAAGAGCAACAATGGGTTCATTATTCAGTTCCACCTTCGCGAAGGTACTTTTAGACTCAACCAAAGCAGAGATCTTATTACATTCCTGCGGGCAAATAACCTTTTCAGAATCCACGTAAAATTCTGGCGCAAGCGATTCACCAGAATTACCATTAGGTCTTAGTCATGGACTGCGTTTTCGGAACGAAGTAGGGCAATTATTTTTAAGGTGCTGCCTAGAGCCACACAAATAACAACAAGGACCAGAGCCACACTTGACTGAGGGGCAAGCATTCCTTAGGTGATCACGTGACCCGCAATTATAACATTTTTTAAGAGACCCACTATCCCTAGTTTGAGGCGAAACAGGGTTCACAGTAGGAGGCGAGGAATATTAAACAAAAACAACTTGCAGTTTTCCCCAGGGCAAAGCCCTACCTATGTAACCTTAACCAGGCTCGAACATTTTTGGAGAAATCATCTCGCTAGGGAAAGAGAAACCACACACGACCATCTCCTGCTTCTCACCAAACAGCAATCGCGTCTTCCCGAGATTCCACAGTGCACAGCCACAGCGATCACATGTACACAGAGGGTAAGCGACCGAGTGGTAACGTACTTCGCGAGGTAGTACATACCTACGCCACTAGAGTGCAGGAGAATACAGTAAGGCACAGACAGGACGTGCATACAGTCAGCTGGACAACAAATAACCTTTTCAGCGGCGAAGTTTCCAGCTATAAGTTTTGAAAAGAAGAGATAACGATGCGGCGAACCACTTTTAAGAACACAGTTTTTCTACAGCCATGTGGCTAGTTCAAAAATATTTACCGAGAGGGAAAAATTGTTACGCAGGTAACACTGTAAATGAAGGACTGCAATATTGTAAACATGCTAAGAGACATGCAATTTTAAAACAATCTCATTTACTGCACGCACAGTATTTACGTCGATATTCGTATACAATGTAGAATACAGTAGCGAAGCACGGGTACATTTGCTAGTAATATATATAATATGATTGCAAAAACTTTATTTACAAATGCTTGACGTAGAATAAATATGTAATTACGAATAATTGCCGATGGCGGATAAACTTGATATCAAATGATATCGCGTAAAATGATATTATATTAAATTAATAGGGCTGGAGAAGCCTGGACGGTTACAACACGATAACAACAAATCTTTACACCATGAGAGAAGCACATACTTTTACCAAAACTTGGTACAGACCTGCTTTTATACATAACCGTATTTTGAAGCAGACATTGCTGTGACCTTTAAATAATTCTGTCCCGATTTTATTTATACAGACTTTGATAGATTTTCAGGATTATTTTTTACTAGAAATTAATTATTTCGTGCGTTTTTTTCCAGGTACCTCTACGAATACTACACCAGTTTTAGATACTACATCCAAACCTATTACTACCACACCAGCTACTACTACACCCACTACAAGTGCTACGACGACTACTACACCCACTACAAGTACAACTACTAAACCAAAGTCATGCCGTCATTCAGGTGAGTTAAGCAGATTATCAGTGAATGGTGTAAGAGGGACCAGCGCTCACCTTGTAGTTACTGTTCTTAAAACTGTGTAGGTGTTTCCATAGCTGAGCGACGTATCGTAGCCCCGCACGCGAACCGGTGATACTATCACGTGGAAACAACTGTAGGCCTCTATTAGAGAGGTCGTGGGTTAGACTTCCCTCAAGGTGATTCCGTGGCTCCTCGGTTTTGCACTAGACAAATATCTGGGTGTGTACATTTAGTACCTTTTACACGTTTATGGCACTTTCCTGGGGTGACATTACCTGAGTTGGTGTCATGTTGTATGGGAAGAAAGCAATCAAGAAACTACTCCATTGCAACCACCAGGGATCCACACTTCCTTACTTCTAGTTTCCAAGTTAAATGCAATACATCCACAACCTAGCAGTTAAGGGAGCTGCTAACTCCACGTATTTATTTACTAGCACTCGAACAGCAGATTGCAATGGAATACAAGTCTGCTCCACGAATTTACGGCTCAGTTCACATAACGGTGCTGAATGTGACAGAATGCTTATGGTAAGTAATGGGAACTCGTGTCCTTGCAGTTCGTTCCAGCAGTACTCCTAGTGGAGGTGAGCATATTTAACTAGATATCCGCAGTCCTGCCAACATTACATTTCTCAAAGCATGGGCACACTGGAATTGCAAGAAATTGCGTTAACCGCTACACTACGGAGCTCAACCCGGACAGAATATGAGCTACGGTACAGTAAAACACTCTGACCGAAAAACCACGAAACACGTTGTTAATGTGTCTCCCTTTTTTCTGTGCTATGGAAAAAGTAAAATGACTGCTTTGTGCCTTCTGTAACGTCCCGGCGATGTAATATGGACACAGCATCTCACAGGACTGCAACTAACAATCATCTCCGCTATTATCCGTTGTAAGATGAATTTTTATGTGAACGAATCGATCGAAACTTGTTATTCCTACAACTACTCTTTCATCACATTTTTAGTGAACATAACGTTAACGCAGATAACCGTTTATGTCTCCCAAAAGAGAATTACTCTATGTGAAGGCCCTGAAGTTAAATGCACCCTATCACGAAACCCTGAATGGTTACACACCAGTGACGTATGTCCCGCCGTGTTCCAGTTTTAAGAACACAAACATAAAGATGATCAGTATTACGTATGAAAAGAATAATTATCAAGATATTTTTCTGAAATAATAAATCAAGAGACACGTGAATCTTGTGAAGTTCTTTATATAGGAAACTTGCTGAAGTTCGAATCATAGGTCATCTCTCTGTTAGTCATTCCATTCTTCCCTCGACGCGTTGACACAGTCGGTTCCTTGGGTACGTGAGGAACCTGCAGAAGCCCTTTATAGACCTTGAGGTAGACAGTGGTCAAGCAGAAGTTCTCCATTTATCTCTTGCGCTCGGTAACTGTTATTGCATTACTTGGTACAACTGATGTTCTCAGTTTTACTGACTGTCATGTGTGCTCCTGTTTTGCGTAAGTGCTCGTTTATTCCACACTGATGTATAGCATGGGCTCTCAGGCAAACACTATGTTAACTTCTTTAGAGTTTCATTTTGTTAATATTTAAGGCGAAGTGAGGTAGAAATCTTCATAAATGCAGTGTTGCCAACCGCTGAGATTTAACTTTTAAAATATTGCAAAAATAATATATCGCGTAATTTAGCGAGAAGTTGTACAAATGATGAAGTTAGTAATATGTCGTTCACTCTTAAGAAATCCAATGTGGACCAAACTCTTTACACACGACCTACACTCCATATACATCGTTTGAAGCGGTTCTAGTGCTTGCACCTATTGGAAATAGATAGTAAAACATTGCAGTTACTTTTGTAGGCTGATCTAATTTTGACCAAACATTGTACGATGGAGAAAGTCCCCTCTAATGAATGATTAATGTAGATTTAGGTGGCTCCATATTTATTAATAGTGAGCAAATGGAGGTGGCAACAAAACAGGGGAATGCAAATAAATTCAAGAGGAAGTCATTAATACATAGTGAGACTTGTGTTATGTCTTACTGCGCTTGAAGACAGTGCCGAAACATGACCACATGTTTCGTACACATCACCGATAATCTTCAGGTAGCCATTTCTTTAGATGCCCTAAAGACAACAGTGGGAGAAAGCTGTCCGAGGAAAGAACACAAATCCGACTCATAATTTGTTTTCATGTGTGATATTAATTTTCAGCATACTTCTTAATAAAAGTAAAGTAATTTACGGAGATCGATGACATTTCTCCCGAGGACAGTTAGGGAACGTAACTCTCCAGAGAACGGACACTCCACGCGGACCTATGTCTCTATAAAAATCCCGAATCTTAATATAAATCAACAAGAATAGGAAATATTCTATACAAAGTTACAGAAATATCAACTGAAAGTTAAGAATGGAATGCATTGTCTTGGATTCTCTTCTTTTAAAACAAAATCTCCCAATGGTTTTCGGCACCGCCTAATCATCACCACTTACCGCCACTTTGCCTTCTGAAGTTCATTTGAGAAAACTAGTGAAGGGCCTTAAATGATCGTGTTATTGCTACCATAGTTCAAAGTTTTAGTGGGAATATGAAGAACGGATTGTTGATATTACGCGAGCTAAACCTTGCAGAAGGAAGTATGTTTAACCCTGAATCGTTACAAGTGAAGGTTTTCTTATTAGGGAGCATTTACCTCAGAAAAAAATGATCAGTTGGTATATCATGGTTTTGTTTCATGTTTGTTCCCTGTGTGCACAGCTGGATCCAGCTCAAAGCAATGCGTGCTAGACTGAACGTCACCCCCGGTGACATAATTGCAAACATTCTAATGCATGTCATCATACAATTAGAGCAGGCGGGTGTAGGAATCATTGGTTCAAGTCACTTGGTAGCTAGTAGAATAAAAAGTTATGGAAATCCTTGGGAACAGACGGCAACATAAATAATCTAATAAGTCCAGTTTCCAATCCAAGTGACTCAGCAGAAAACTGGGCATTTACAGACGCGCCACACATATCTAAGTGTCCATGACCAAGTACAGGAAATACGATGGTGATCTTGTTGATTATTCATTTCGCACATCTCCGGAATACAAAGACAGCTAAATCATCTCGAAAATACTCCAAACGGTCCAGGTCCTGAAATGAGCTGCACACATCAGTTTATCACGTAGATAGAAGCACTGGTAGTACAGTCCGCCTGCTGGGCTAGATGGTTAAGGCGTCCCGTTGGTCGAAACAATTTTCACCATCCGAGTGTTGGCCATCCGGTTGGGGGAGGTGCTGGTAGATTGCGTACAAAAGCCTGGATTCATTCCAAACCTAACCACATGCTCATTTAGAGTGTGGGCGAAGTTAAGGCATGAGCAAATTGCTTGCTGATTTTTGACCGAAGTAGGCTGCATGCCGGCACCGCGTTTCACCCTCTCCTTTTCTGCTATCGTACATCACGTCATTCACATCAGCTCATTAACTGCTCTCCTGTACGCTACGGTGTCTCCTGACCATGTCAAGCATCAAAGAGTAGGACAAATAAGGAAGGATCGTCATTTTCACCCTAGGATGATCTAAAATATAAACGTGCGAGCTAATTGTTAAATGTGATGTTCTCTCTGCCCACAGGTTACCAGCTGTTTGAAGGTTTCAACTGTTATAAGGGATACGAGGAGTGGAAGACCTGGAGTAACGCCAGGGAGCAGTGCAAGGGAGACGGCGGTGATCTCATGGTGATGGACAGTGAACGGGAGATCATCGAGGTGTACCCTGCAATGTACCAGAGTGTTGGGTTTCTCCCTTGGATCGGAGTTTACAAGCTCGAAGGTTTACATGATCGTTGGGTGTCTGTGAAAGGTGAGTTATCTCCAGCTCTCTTCTACTCATGAAATGTCGGATTTCGGACGGAAGACATTTGTCATATTATACAACAGTAGCTGTAGTTAGCGATGTCACTGGCTGATGAACGCACCACCCCCTGTTAACTAAAATCAGAGGAGGAATGAAGAAGTCCTGCCCTTAGTAGCTCATGCGGTAGAGCGCTGGCCTTCAGAGCCCAAGTTGGCAGGTTCGATCCTAGCTCAGTCCGGTGGTACGTCAGTCTCGTGTCGGTATTTTACTGGCACATAAAACAAATCCTGAGGGATAAAATCCCGGCACCTCGGCGTCTCCCAAAACCATACGAATGTAGTTACTGGAACATAAAATGAATAATATTAGTTACGTCTAAATGAAGGGAAAGCTGTGAGGGTACGAGGACATTCGTCTGTCGGATGGGGACGTTAATCCTTGAGCAGACCTCTTGGAGTTATTTACAGGAGTAGGCTGTGTGCCACACCAAGACGCGCAGGTTCCTCAAGGGCGTCAACTAGAGACTAGGACACACTGGGGTCGTGGTAGGGACATCATCATTATAGAATGTTGTGCCCTGGTTTAGTTCCACACCTCTTGTGTTTAAATCATTAGGAACTGAGTCCTAGTCTCCCTCCACTGCTCTTACCCTCGATGACCAACTCCATTTTTCTCGCAGGTAAGCCATCCTCCTCCATTCACCTCACGCGAGCCCAACACTGGAGCTTTTACATCACTTAGCATTTAGTACCTTCCTGCCATTGTTCCCACCGGATGTTTTCAGAGATCATTCTCGTTATTTCAATGTATATTTCAACTAACGCATGGCCGAGATATCCAGAGTCCACCCAGCTTGCACTCCCACACAACGAAGGTGTCCTGAAAACAGACCGTTTCATCCCAGAGCTCACTGCATTACTTCTGCTGCACCTTGCTTCCTGGGAGAAGTGATCTACCTGTTCCACTTTTGTATCTCCGACCTGACATTAAGTTCTCGGTACTTTCTTCCCTACTGACATGACTTTATTCTTGGTAATGCCAATATTAATGACATACTCACTGAACCTATTTTAAGTTCCAAGAAATCAGACTGCAGGCTTTCAGCTCTGTCTGCCATTAACACCAAAATGCTTACGACATTTCCGCATCCCTGGCGCTGTATACCTTCCAGTAGATGATCTTTGTGAACTATGAACAACAACATTGAAGATTGCAGCCATATTCCACCCCTGTAAGTACCTTGAACCAAGAACTCATTCTACCATGAACTTTGAATGGCAACGTAAATGTGTTTGATTGCTCTCAATAATCTGCGCTTAATCCCATATTCTCCCCCTGTATGGCTCACATCCTTCTGTGAAGGCCTCTGTCATATGCTTTCTCTAGATCTACGAAACATAAACACAACTTGCTATTCTTATCATAGCACTTTTTACTTATGTGACGAATACTGAAGATCTGACCATGAAAACCTACCTGAGGTCTGAAACCACTCTGGTCCCATCCAACTTAGTACAACACATTTATTGGTTTCTCTCTCCATAAATACTAGCGAATACCTTGCCCGGTGCACGAAAGAATCACCTTCATCAGTGACGTTGAAATACCTTGATAGTCCTAACAGTCCTTCCCTTGCTTACAGATAGGTGCAATTACTGCGTTCGTCAAATCAGAGGGATCTTTATTAACTTTCCAGGCTCAACTTATTACTCTGAGAGCTTGGTTGTTCGCAACGTCAAGATAAATATTTCCTCTTACATTCCATCCACCTGTACCATGATTTTCTCGGAAGTACTATGAGTTCACCAGATTAATTCAAAACATTATTTAGTTCACTTTTCCCTCCGTACCCCACACTCTGCCCATCCCTTTTCAACACTTGTTGAAAGCATTTGAATTCCTCCTATCCTTTCCTCATTATCTCCGCTTACAGAAATATCATTATTTCCAAACTCGTCCTAACTCCTTAGGTATCGATTATATAATGTCGCCGTGGTCGGACATGAACGAGAGTTAACCAAGGATAGATGAAAGTGAGGAGCCTGGCAACAGTATGTGGTGGAAGTAATGCTAGGACTCAGCTAACTTCCCCATGGTCACTAACTCACGCTCCAAAATGAAGAGCCCCTGGGGCGCGCTTTGTTATCCTCTTACGATTGGCAGGGAATACCATGGATGTATTCTATGGTCTCTACCCACGGGGTCATACTTATCGGGAAAATAAAACAACAACGTTGTCGCAACCTCAGAATACACGGATTAGAATTACGAAACTTGAAAATGTTGAAAATGTACCGAAAGCGATGACTGTGTCTTATAAGGGACAAACTATTTATAAAAGGAATAGAATAGTAAGAATAAGTATATCAGAATAGAAATACCGTGGTGCGTAATGATAGCGAATACAATTCAATATAGAAGAGCGGAACAGAAAGTGGAAATTCACGTAATAGAGTCCAGGTGCAGGAAGAAGTTGACTGGCAGCACATGACTCATTACCGCTCTCACTGCGCGATTAGAGCACCAGACAGGGAACCCTCAATGCCTTCCTGCTAGCAGAAGTAACATCAAAGTTATCGGATTGATAACTGGAGCTCGAGATAACATCCAAGACTTCTTTATAAATTTCCGCAAAGTGCTTCAGCATCCTGTGAAATCGTAGATAAAATTGAGATCGCTTCAATTCGTGGATCTGTGAACATATTCCGATCTAATTTACACGTAGCTGGTTGACTTCATGATAAAAATATATAATATTAGTTTGACGAACCGCTCACGTGGTAAGTTGTTGTCATCAATACAAATAATTTTTAGAATAAGATTACTGGTGGCTTAACAGTGCAGTCAAGTAGAAAATAAGATAATATTCTTTTAATAGGAATACCACTGGGAGACCATCCTCTATTAACACCAATCAGAAGCGGTCCGGCATTTCAAAAAATTGAAGGTACCTGAAAGATAGAGAAGCCCCACGACGGTCGTGATTATCAAAGACTCCCAAGGCCATCGGTGTCGGACTAGAACAAGTGTTGACCCAAAGAGGTCGCACAAGAAAGATAAGAGAGAGGAGCCTGACAAGAATTTAGTAGCGAAAATGCCAGGCTCAGCTAGAGGACCCGTGGTCGTCAAACCACGGTATCAAGTGAGAGTCAGTGGTTGACCTTTTAGTGTCCTCTTACGACAAACAGGGGATACAGTGGATGCTCTTCTACAGTAACTCTCAAATCCACTGGGGGTCCTGAAGGCTGAGGTTCGAATTTCGCTCTATACTGGGTTGATATTTTCATCCAGAAATGAGCGTGTTGCCACGAAGGCGATCGGGCTGTAAATCTGAGGCGAAAACCAAAATGAGCCTGGGGTGTTCCAGTGACCTCGGAAATAAATGGGATAATCTGAAGAAAGATAAAGTGTTATGGATCGAGTGTACGACTTTTGTATCCTGTGTTTCAGGTGAGCCTGCTCTCAGCAGTTGGTGGCTGCAGTGACCTTGGAATTAACTGGTATAATCTGAAGAAGGATAAAGTGTTATCGATCGAGTGTACGACATTTATGTCCTGTGTTTCCAGGTGAGCCTGCTCTCAGCAGTTGGTGGCTGCAGTGACCTCGGAAATAACTGGTATAATCTGAAGAAAGATAAAGTGTTATGGATCGAGTGTACGACACTTATGTCCTGTGTTTCAGGTGAGCCTGCTCTCAGCAGTTGGTGGCTGCCTGGTTACCCGGATAACAGAGCTGGTGATAAATGCGCCCGTGCTGAAGAGACAGGTCTGCTGTGGAACTTCAAATGTGCAGATCTCCGGCCCTTCATCTGCGAGATCCCGCTGTGAACAGATCTCATGTACAGTGTTGACATATAATAAAGATACTTGTTAATAAGTCGTGACGTTCTTTCTCCTGTTTCAACACTAACTACAGGGAAACATTACAAAACAAAAAGGTCACCAGACATGTGATGTTCTACCTTCCCTTAAGAGCAACACGGTCCTCACACACATATAATATTCTACGTTCCCTCAAAAACAACAAGGTCATCAGACACATAATGTTCTACATTCTCTCATAAACAACAAGGTCATCAGATATGTAATGTTCTACCTTCCTTTAAAAACAATAAGGTCATCAGACATGTAATGTTCTACATTCCTCAAAAGCAACAAGGTCATCAGACATACAATGTTCTACCTTCCTTTAAAAACAACAAGGTCATCAGACATGTAATGTTCTACATTCCATTAAAACAAAAAGGCCATCAGACATGTAATGTTCTACCTTCCCTGAAAAACAACAAGTTCATCAGACATGTCATGTCCTACATTCCGTTGGAAACAACAAGGTCATCTGATATGTAATATTGTACCTTCCCTCAAAAACAACAGGTCATCAGACATGTCATGTTCTATATTCTGTTAGAAACAACAAGGTCACCAGACATGTAATGTTCTACCTTCCCTTAAAAACAACAAGGTCATCAGACATGTCATGTTCTACATTCCGTTAGAAACAACAAGGTCATCTGATATGTAATATTGTACCTTCCCTTAAAAACAACAAGGTCATCAGATATGTAATGTTCTACCTTCCCTTAAGAACAACAAGTCATCAGAAATGTAATATTCTACCAACCTTTAAAAACAACATGGTCACCAGAGATGTAATATACATTCCTTTAAAAACAACAAGGTCACCAGACATGTAGTGTTCTACCTTCTTTGATAAAATACAAGGCCATCTAGTAGTGGGCATTCAGGTTTCAAGCCATTGTTGAAAGAATTGAGCAACTGAGGTTTTCTCTTCTGACTCTCGACTCGGTCAACAGCTGCATCGGCGACCGTCGTCATTGTGGACCTCAAATGTAGAGCTGATCGTCTACCCACAGCGATGGAACGACTGCGAACAGAGCGGCACGCAGTAAAGATCTGTGTGATACTCCATGATTTTGAACGTGATATACGAACTGGAAAACGCATGAGGGACATCAAGTCCCCGCAATCCCCAGTGTTTTATGGTGAAAATACCACCAGGTACCATTCGAAGACATTCCCAGGTGAAAGGAAAACACGGCGACTGAGTGCTACTGCCGAAGAACAGCCTCCTGAATTGCGCTCACCTGGAGATCCACGGCAGACCGTCACGCAGGTAGTTAGCGAAGACACCTCGCTCTTCCAAGGCCCGCAAAAGTCTTCCGTTCTCCATTCCAACAAGCAGCTTTCAGAGACCATTTTTAGGCATAATCTTTACCTGACTTGGGAACTGGAATCCCAGGGCCCTTACGCCATATTCTGTTGATCATTCACTCAAATTATTATGGATTTCGTACGGCCCAGGAGCCACTTTGCTGCACTCCTCAAGTCCACCTCCATGAAAGACACCTGATAGAGTGTAAGGGGAGATGGTGTGCCACAACCGCGCGCTTTATAACCAGAACTATCCGGAGCTGAACATACCTGCCAAAAGTGACGGGAGATTTCCAATAATGGAGATGAACAGGTGAATTGTGTACTCCGACGGTACGAGGGAGTCTTGCAATGATGGAGTACGTGCCGTCACTGAAGGCACATACTATACCTGCCTTCTCGAATCCGAAAATGGTCTGTAGGCCGTAGTTGTTTAATTGCTATATGTTTGGCCATCTGACTAATTGCTGACCTGTTAGATGCGAGAGATACCGGTACAGGAGAGGGAACTGCCTCAGTCGGAATTCCCATTGTAAGGAAACCAGCGTGGTTATCAACAGACCCACCATCATTGAGCATTTGGAAAATTACGGCCAGTTTTCCCGGTGAGGTAGGTAGTGTTTCGGCACTTCGGACTGTCTTTGTTATCACCAAATGGCCACGATTCATATGCTATGGTGATGTTATCCAAGTTTGCGTTACATTGAAGAGATAGGGAAGGAAAGCAACTGGAAAGTACTCCAGTGTAACTACGGGGGATCCAAGAAGACTTAAGTGCTTCGGGTTTCAAGTCAGCAAATCGCCGAATCATTTGCTTTCATCACTGAAATCTGCAGGACTCACAAAGTGAGGGGTGGTCTTGTTCAATGATGAAAGGGATTAAAGAATTCTACTTTTCTATTTAAAACGTGGTTAAGTTAGAACTATTGGTCATGCCGTTCTATTTTCCTGCCACTTACTGACCCAGCTGGTTCCTTGGAGCCTTGAGCAACCTGAGGATGACTTTCCTTTACCTTCAGTTAGACAGTGGTCATGCGGAAGAATTGTATTTCCTTTTTGGGTTGATGCGGTTAGGCTTGAGTAAGCCGGTGCTGAAATTCACAGTTCCGCTGACCGAACTATCACAATGCTCTCCTCAGAGGAATTTTTACTTAGAACATTGCAGGGTTTGGATGGTTCTCTATCAGTAAGCTGACAGATTCCAACTCTGCACCTTTCCTACGGCCTCTTGAGCTACTCCGGAGCAATGTACGTCTGACACTAAAAGGACACTCTTCAATTTTTATCGGCATAGCAATAGTCGAAAACCAGAATTAACGGCCTTGTGGGGTCACACCCCCTATAGGTGGAGGCGATTGATAACAACCAAGTTAGGTCCTACCTTTCGTAAGAGGCGACTGAATGGAGCCCTAGAGGTTCTTAATTTGGGATCACTGGTTGACGACAAATGAACACTTAGCTGAGTTCTTGAATTGGTTCAACTTACTTCAGGCAGGCTGCTCACTTTCACCTGTCTTACCCGACCTTCCTTGGCCAATACTAGTTCTTTTCTGACCCCTCAGGAATTAGGTATCGGGGCCTTCGTTGTCCGTGTCTTTCTTTGGCTGATAACTTCATCTTTGAACGTTATCATTTTAACCTCTGTTTAGTGTTAATAGAGGGTAGTTAAATTACAACCACCACCACAAACACCGCCCCCCCCTACCACAACCACAACGGTTTCCCTTGAGCAGGAGCCAAAGTAGAGCTTTAGGGTTGTTTTGAAGGGAACTGTGAACAGAGACACATTTCTGACAGAGGTTCAACCAGCCACTAAACTCAGTATCTGCTTAAAATGTCCGAAGGCAATGACTTCCATCCGAAGGATATCACCTTCACATCATTGTTTCCGGAAGCAGTTTCTAACGTATTTACAGTGACGTCGTGAGTCTCACTCTGTTGCATTTTCAGTTTCTGGAATGTCCGAGTCTGCAGTTTTCAGCATTTCTAACAAAGACGACACACCACATGACTCAGGTGGTGATATTAGCGCTACGCCGTGTGTTGGTGACACATCACATGACTGTCTAACACAGGTGGTGATATTAGCACTACGCCGTGTGTTGGTGATACAACACATGACTGTCTAACACAGGTGGTGATATTAGCGCTACGCCATGTGTTGGTTACACATCACACGACTGTCCAACACAGGTGGTGATATTAGCGCTACGCCGTATGTTGGTGACACATCACATCACTGTCTAACACAGGTGGTGATATAAGCGCTACGCCGTGTGTTGGTGACACATCACATGACTGTCTAACACAGGTGGTTATATTAGCGCTACGCCGCGTGTTGGTGACACATCACATGACACAGGTGGTGATATTAGCGCTACGCCGTGTTTTGGTGACACATCACATGACTGTCTAGCACAGGTGGTTATAATAGCGCTACGCCATGTGTTGGTGACACATCACATAACACAGGTAGTGATATTAGCGCTACGCTGTGTGCTGGTGACACATCACATGACTGTCTAACACAGGTGGTGATATTTGCGCTACGCCGTGTGTTGGTGACACATCACATGACTGACTAACAAAGGTGGTGATATTAGCGCTACGCCGTGTGTTGGTGACACATCACATGACTGTCTAACACAGGTGGTGATATTAGCGCTACGCCATGTGTAGGTTACACATCACATGACTGTCCAACACAGGTGGTGATATTAGCGTTACGCCGTGTGTTGGTGACACATCACATCACTGTCTAACACAGGTGGTGATATTAGCGCTACGCCGTGTGTTGGTGACACATCACATGACTGTCTAACACAGGTGGTTATATTAGCGCTACGCCGCGTGTTGGTAACACATCACATGACACAGGTGGTGATATTAGCGCTACGCCGTGTTTTGGTGACACATCACATGACTGTCTAGCACAGGTGGTTATAATAGCGCTACGCCATGTGTTGGTGACACATCACATGAATGTCTAACACAGGAGGTGGTATAAGCGCTACACCGTGTGTTGGTGACACATCACATGAATGTCTAACACAGGTGGTGATATTAGCGCTAAGACGTGTGTTGGTGACACATCACTTGACTGTCTAACACAGGTGGTGATATGAGCGTTACGCCGTGTGTTGGTGACACATCACATGAGTGTGTAACACAGGTGGTGATATTAGCGCTACGCCGTGTGTTGGTGACACATCACATGACATATGTGGTGATAATAGCGCTACGCCGTGTGTTGGTGACACATCACATGAATGTCTAACACAGGTGATGATATTAGCGCTAAGCCGTTTGTTGGTGACACATCACATCACTGCGTAACACGGGCGGTGATAATAGCGCTACGCCGTGTGTTGGTGACACATCACATGAATGTCTAACACAGGTGGTTATATTAGCGCTACGCCGCCTGTTGGTGACACATCACATGACACAGGTGGTGATATTAGCGCCACGCCGTGCGTTGGTGACACTTCACATGACACAGGTGGTGATAATAGCGTTACGCCGTGTGTTGGTGACACATCACATGACACAGGTGGTGATATTAGCTCTACGCGGCGTGTTGGTGACACATCACATGAATGTCTAACAAAGATGGTGATATTAGCGCTACGCCGTGTGTTGGTGACACATCACATGAATGTCTAACACAGGTGGTGATATTAGCGCTACGCCGTTTGTTGGTGAAATATCACATCACTGTGAAACACGGGTGGTGATAATAGCGCTACGCCATGGTTTGGTGACACATCACATGACTGTCTAACACAGGTGGTTATATTAGCGCTACGCCGTTTGTTGGTGACACATCACATGACTGTCTAGCACAGGTGGTTATATTAGCGCTACGCCATGTGTTGGTGTCACATCGCATGACACAGGTAGTGATATTAGCGCTACGCTGTGTGTTGGTAACACAGCACATGACTGTCTAACACATATTTGCGCTACGCCGTGTGTTGGTGACACATCACACGACTGTCTAACGCAGGTGGTGATATTTGCGCTACGCCATGTGTTGGTGACACATCACATCACTGTCTAACACAGGTGGTGATATTAGCGCTACGCCGTGTGTTGGTGACACATCACATGACTGTCTAACACAGGTGGTGATATTAGCACTACGCCGTGTGTTGGTGATACAACACATGACTGTCAAACACAGGTGGTGATATTAGCGCTACGCCATGTGTTGGTTACACATCACATGACTGTCCAACACAGGTGGTGATATTAGCGCTACGCCGGGTGTTGGTGACACATCACATCACTGTCTAACACAGGTGGTGATATTAGCGCTACGCCGTGTGTTGGTGACACATCACATGACTGTCTAACACAGGTGGTTATATTAGCGCTACGCCGCGTGTTGGTGACACATCACATGACACAGGTGGTGATATAGCGCTACGCCGTGTTTTGGTGACACATCACATGACTGTCTAGCACAGGTGGTTATAATAGCGCTACGCCATGTGTTGGTGACACATCACATAACACAGGTAGTGATATTAGCGCTACGCTGTGTGCTGGTGACACATCACATGACTGTCTAACACAGGTGGTGATATTTGCGCTACGCCGTGTGTTGGTGACACATCACATGACTGACTAACAAAGGTGGTGATATTAGCGCTACGCCGTGTGTTGGTGACAAATCACATGACTGTCTAACACAGGTGGTGATATTAGCACTACGCCGTGTGTTGGTGATACAACACATGACTGTCTAACACAGGTGGTGATATTAGCGCTACGCCATGTGTTGGTTACACATCACATGACTGTCCAACACAGGTGGTGGTATTAGCGTTACGCCGTGTGTTGGTGACACATCACATCACTGTCTAACACGGGTGGTGATATTAGCGCTACGCCGTGTGTTGGTGACACATCACATGACTGTCTAACACAGGTGGTTATATTAGCGCTACGCCGCGTGTTGGTGACACATCACATGACACAGGTGGTGATATTAGCGCTACGCCGTGTTTTGGTGACACATCACATGACTGTCTAGCACAGGTGGTTATAATAGCGCTACGCCATGTGTTGGTGACACATCACATAACACAGGTAGTGATATTAGCGCTACGCGGTGTGCTGGTGACACATCACATGACTGTCTAACACAGGTGGTGATATTTGCGCTACGCCGTGTGTTGGTGACACATCACATGACTGACTAACAAAGGTGGTGATATTAGCGCTACGCCGTGTCTTGGTGACACATCACATGACACAGGTGGTGATATTAAAGCTACGCCGTGTGTTGGTGACACATCACATAACACAGGTGGTGATATTTGCGCTACGACGTGTGTTGGTGACACATCACATGACACAGGTGGTGATATTAGCGCTACGCCGTGAGTTGGTGACACATCACACGACTGTATAACACAGGTGGCGATATTTGCGCTACGCCATGTGTTGGAGACACATCACATGAATGTCTAACACAGGTGGTGATATTAGCGCTACGCCGTGTGTTGGTGACCCATCACATGACTGTCTAACACAGGTGGTGATATTAGCGCTACGCCGTGAGTTGGTGACACATCACACGACTGTCTAACAGAGGTGGTGATATTTGCACTACGCCATGTGTTGGAGACACATCACATGACTGTCTAACACAGGTTGTGATATTTGCGCTACGCCATGTGTTGGTGACACATCACATGAATGTCTAACACAGGTGGTAATATTAGCGCTACGCCGTGTGTTGGTGACACATCACATGAATGTATAACACAGGTGGTAATATTAGCGCTACGCCATGTGTTGGAGACACATCACATGAATGTCTAACACAGGAGGTGGTATAAGCGCTACACCGTGTGTTGGTGACACATCACATGAATGTCTAACACAGGTGGTGATATTAGCGCTACGCCGTGAGTTGGTGACACATCACACGACTGTCTAACACAGGTGGTGATATTAGCGCTACACCGTGTGTTGGTGACACATCACATGAATGTCTAACACAGGTGGTGATATTAGCGCTAAGACGTGTGTTGGTGACACATCACTTGACTGTCTAACACAGGTGGTGATATGAGCGTTACGCCGTGTGTTGGTGACACATCACATGACTGTGTAACACAGGTGGTGATATTAGCGCTACGCCGTGTGTTGGTGACACATCACATGACATATGTGGTGATAATAGCGCTACTCCGTGTGTTGTTGACACATCACATGAATGTCTAACACAGGTGATGATATTAGCGCTAAGCCGTTTGTTGGTGACACATCACATCACTGCGTAACACGGGCGGTGATAATAGCGCTACGCCGTGTGTTGGTGACACATCACATGAATGTCTAACACAGGTGGTTATATTAGCGCTACGCCGCCTGTTGGTGACACATCACATGACACAGGTGGTGATATTAGCGCCACGCCGTGTGTTGGTGACACTTCACATGACACAGGTGGTGATAATAGCGTTACGCCGTGTGTTGGTGACACATCACATGACACAGGTGGTGATATTAGCGCTACGCGGCGTGTTGGTGACACATCACATGACTGTCTAACACAGGTGGTGATATTAGCACTACGCCGTGTGTTGGTGATACAACACATGACTGTCTAACACAGGTGGTGATATTAGCGCTACGCCATGTGTTGGTTACACATCACATGACTGTCCAACACAGGTGGTGATTTTAGCGCTACGCCGTGTGTTGGTGACACATCACATCACTGTCTAACACAGGTGGTGATATTAGCGCTACGCCGAGTGTTGGTGACACATCACATGACTGTCTAGCACAGGTGGTTATAATAGCGCTACGCCATGTGTTGGCGACACATCACATAACACAGGTAGTGATATTAGCGCAACGCTGTGTGCTGGTGACACATCACATGACTGTCTAACACAGGTGGTGATATTTGCGCTACGCCGTATGTTGGTGACACATCACATCACTGGGTAACACGGGCGGTGATAATAGCGCTACGCCGTGTGTTGGTGACACATCAAATGAATGTCTAACACAGGTGGTTATATTAGCGCTACGCCGCCTGTTGGTGACACATCACATGACACAGGTGGTGATATTAGCGCCACGCCGTGCGTTGGTGACACTTCACATGACACAGGTGGTGATAATAGCGTTACGCCGTGTGTTGGTGACACATCACATGACACAGGTGGTGATATTAGCACTACGCGGCGTGTTGGTGACACATCACATGAATGTCTAACAAAGATGGTGATATTAGCGCTACGCCGTGTGTTGGTGACACATCACATGAATGTCTAACACAGGTGGTGATATTAGCGCTACGCCGTTTGTTGGTGACATATCACATCACTGTGAAACACGGGTGGTGATAATAGCGCTACGCCATGGTTTGGAGACACATCACATGACTGTCTAACACAGGTGGTCATATTAGAGCTACGCCGTTTGTTGGTGACACATCACATGACTGTGTAGCACAGGTGGTTATATTAGCGCTACGCTTTGTGTTGGTGACACATCGCATGACACAGGTAGTGATATTAGCGCTACGCTGTGTGTTGGTAACACATCACATGACTGTCTAACACATATTTGCGCTACGCCGTGTGTTGGTGACACATCACACGACTGTCTACCGCAGGTGGTGATATTTGCGCTACGCCATGTGTTGGTGACACATCACATGAATGTCTAACAGAGGTGGTGATATTAGCGCTACGCCGTGTGTTGGTGAGCCATCACATGACTGTCTAACACAGGTGGTGGTATGAGCGCTACGCCATGTGTTGGTGACACATCACATGAATGTCTAACACAGGTGGTGATATTAGCGCTACACCATGTGTTGGTGACACATCACATGACTGTCTAACAAAGGTGCTGATATTAGCGCTACACCGTGTGTTGCTGACCCATCACATGACTGTCTAACACAGGTGGTGGTATAAGCGCTACGCCATGTGTTGGTAACACATCACTTGAATGTCTAACACAGGTGGTGATATTAGCGCTACGCCGTGTGTTGGTGATCCATCACATGACTGTCTAACACAGGTGGTGATATTAGCGCTACACGTTTGTTGGTGACACATCACATGAATGTCTAACACAGGTGGTGATATTAGCGCTACGCAGTGTGTTGGTGACACATCACATGACACAGGTGGTGATATTAGCGCTACGCCGTGTTTTGGTGACACATCACATGACTGTCTAACACAGGTGGTGATATTAGCGCTACGCCGTGTGTTGGTGACACATCACATGACACAGGTGGTGATATTAGCGCCACGCCGTGTGTTGGTGACACATCACATGACACAGGTGGGGATAATAGCGTTACGCCGTGTGTTGGTGCCACATCACATGACACAGGTGGTGATATTAGCGCTACGCCGTGTGTTGGTGAACCATCACATGACTGTCTAACACAGGTGGTGATATTAGCGCTACGCCGTGTGTTGGTGACACATCACATGAATGTCTAACAACGGTGGTGATATTAGCGCTACGCCGTGTGTTGGTGACACATCACATGAATGTCTAACGCAGGTGGTGATATTAGCGCTACACCGTGAGTTGGTGACAGATCACATGACTGTGTAACACAGGAGGTGATATTAGCGCTACGCCGTTTGTTGGTGAACCATCACATGACTGTCTAACACAGGTGGTGATATTAGCGCTACGCCGTGTGTTGGTGACACATCACATGACTGTCTAACACAGGTGTTTATATTAGCGCTACGCCGCGTGTTGGTGACACATCACATGACTGTCTAGCACAGGTGTTGATATTAGCGCTACGCCGTGTGTTGGTGACACATCACATGACACAGGTGGTGATATTAGCGCTACGCCGTGATTTGGTGACACATCACATGACTGTCTAGCACAGGTGGTTATATTAGCGCTACGCCATTTGTTGGTGACACATCACATGACACATGTGGTGATATTAGCGCTACGCTGTGTGTTGGTGACACATCACATGACTGTCTAACACAGGTGGTGATATTAGCGCTACGCCGTGTGTTGGTGACACATCACATGACACAGGTGGTGATATTAGCGCTACGCCGTGTGTTGGTGACACATCACATTACACAGGTGGTGATATTTGCGCTACGACGTGTGTTGTTGACATATCACATGACACAGGTGGTGATATTAGCGCTACGCCGTGTGTTGTGACACATCACACGACTGTCTAACACAGGTGGTGATATTTGCGCTACGCCATGTGTTGGTGACACATCACATGAATGTCTAACACAGGTGGTGATATTAGCGCTACGCCGTGTGTTGGTGAGCCATCACATGACTGTCTAACACAGGTGGTGGTGTAAGCGCTACGCCATGCGTTGGTGACACATCACATGAATGTCTAACACAGGTGGTGATAATAGCGCTACACCATGTGTTGGTGACACATCACATGACTGTCTAACACAGGTGGTGATATTAGCGCTACACCGTGTGTTGCTGACCCATCAATGACTGTCTAACACAGGTGGTGGTATAAGCGCTACGCCATGTGTTGGTAACACATCACATGAATGTCTAACACAGGTGGTGATATTAGCGCTACGCCATGTGTTGGTTACACATCACATGACTGTCCAACACAGGTGGTGATTTTAGCGCTACGCCGTGTGTTGGTGACACATCACATCACTGTCTAACACAGGTGGTGATATTAGCGCTACGCCGTGTGTTGGTGACACATCACATGACTGTCTAGCACAGGTGGTTATAATAGCGCTACGCCATATGTTCGTGACACATCACATAACACAGGTAGTGATATTAGCGCTACGCTGTGTGCTGGTGACACATCACATGACTGTCTAACACAGGTGGTGATATTAGCGCTACGCCGTGTGTTGGTGACACATCACATGACTGTCTAACACAGGTGGTTATATTAGCGCTACGCCGCGTGTTGGTGACACATCACATGACACAGGTGGTGATATTAGCGCTACGCCGTGTTTTGGTGACACATCACATGACTGTCTAGCACAGGTGGTTATAATAGCGCTACGCCATGTGTTGGTGACACATCACATAACACAGGTAGTGATATTAGCGCTACGCTGTGTGCTGGTGACACATCACATGACTGTCTAACACAGGTGGTGATATTTGCGCTACGCCGTGTGTTGGTGACACATCACATGACTGACTAACAAAGGTGGTGATATTAGCGCTACGCCGTGTCTTGGTGACACATCACATGACACAGGTGGTGATATTAAAGCTACGCCGTGTGTTGGTGACACATCACATAACACAGGTGGTGATATTTGCGCTACGACGTGTGTTGGTGACACATCACATGACACAGGTGGTGATATTAGCGCTACGCCGTGAGTTGGTGACACATCACACGACTGGCTAACACAGGTGGCGATATTTGCGCTACGCCATGTGTTGGAGACACATCACATGAATGTCTAACACAGGTGGTGATATTAGCGCTACGCCGTGTGTTGGTGACCCATCACATGACTGTCTAACACAGGTGGTGATATTAGCGCTACGCCGTGAGTTGGTGACACATCACACGACTGTCTAACAGAGGTGGTGATATTTGCACTACGCCATGTGTTGGAGACACATCACATGACTGTCTAACACAGGTGGTGATATTTGCGCTACGCCATGTGTTGGTGACACATCACATGAATGTCTAACACAGGTGGTAATATTAGCGCTACGCCGTGTGTTGGTGACAAATCACATGAATGTATAACACAGGTGGTAATATTAGCGCTACGCCATGTGTTGGAGACACATCACATGAATGTCTAACACAGGAGGTGGTATAAGTGCTACACCGTGTGTTGGTGACACATCACATGAATGTCTAACACAGGTGGTGATATTAGCGCTACGCCGTGAGTTGGTGACACATCACACGACTGTCTAACACAGGTGGTGATATTAGCGCTACACCGTGTGTTGGTGACACATCACATGAATGTCTAACATAGGTGGTGATATTAGCGCTAAGACGTGTGTTGGTGACACATCACTTGACTGTCTAACACAGGTGGTGATATGAGCGTTACGCCGTGTGTTGGTGACACATCACATGACTGTGTAACACAGGTTGTGATATTAGCGCTACGCCGTGTGTTGGTGACACATCACATGACATATGTGGTGATAATAGCGCTACTCCGTGTGTTGGTGACACATCACATGAATGTCTAACACAGGTGATGATATTAGCGCTAAGCCGTTTGTTGGTGACACATCACATCACTGCGTAACACGGGCGGTGATAATAGCGCTACGCCGTGTGTTGGTGACACATCACATGATTGTCTAACACAGGTGGTTATATTAGCGCTACGCCGCCTGTTGGTGACACATCACATGACACAGGTGGTGATATTAGCGCCACGCCGTGTGTTGGTGACACTTCACATGACACAGGTGGTGATAATAGCGTTACGCCGTGTGTTGGTGACACATCACATGACACAGGTGGTGATATTAGCGCTACGCGGCGTGTTGGTGACACATCACATGACTGTCTAACACAGGTGGTGATATTAGCACTACGCCGTGTGTTGGTGATACAACACATGACTGTCTAACACAGGTGGTGATATTAGCGCTACGCCATGTGTTGGTTACACATCACATGACTGTCCAACACAGGTGGTGATTTTAGCGCTACGCCGTGTGTTGGTGACACATCACATCACTGTCTAACACAGGTGGTGATATTAGCGCTACGCCGTGTGTTGGTGACACATCACATGACTGTCTAGCACAGGTGGTAATAATAGCGCTACGCCATGTGTTGGTGACACATCACATAACACAGGTAGTGATATTAGCGCTACGCTGTGTGCTGGTGACACATCACATGACTGTCTAACACAGGTGGTGATATTTGCGCTACGCCGTTTGTTGGTGACACATCACATCACTGCGTAACACGGGCGGTGATAATAGCGCTACGCCGTGCCTTGGTGATACATCATATGAATGTCTAACACAGGTGGTTATATTAGCGCTACGCCGCCTGTTGGTGACACATCACATGGCACAGGTGTTGATATTAGCGCCACGCCGTGCGTTGGTGACACTTCACATGACACAGGTGGTGATAATAGCGTTACGCCGTGCGTTGGTGACACATCACATGACACAGGTGGTGATATTAGCACTACGCGGCGTGTTGGTGACACATCACATGAATGTCTAACAAAGATGGTGAATTAGCGCTACGCCGTGTGTTGGAGACACATCACATGAATGTCTAACACAGGTGGTGATATTAGCGCTACGCCGTTTGTTGGTGACATATCACATCACTGTGAAACACGGGTGGTGTTAATAGCGCTACGCCATGGTTTGGTGACACATCACATGACTGTCTAACACAGGTGGTCATATTAGAGCTACGCCGTTTGTTGGTGACACATCACATGACTGTCTAGCACAGGTGGTTATATTAGCGCTACGCTTTGTGTTGGTGACACATCGCATGACACAGGTAGTGATATTAGCGCTACGCTGTGTGTTGGTAACACATCACATGACTGTCTAACACATATTTGCGCTACGCCGTGTGTTGGTGACACATCACACGACTGTCTACCGCAGGTGGTGATATTTGCGCTACGCCATGTGTTGGTGACACATCACATGAATGTCTAACAGAGGTGGTGATATTAGCGCTACGCCGTGTGTTGGTGAGCCATCACATGACTGTCTAACACAGGTGGTGATATTAGCGCTACACCATGTGTTGGTGACACATCACATGAATGTCTAACAGAGGTGGTGATATTAGCGCTACGCCGTGTGTTGGTGACACATCACACGACTGTCTAACACAGGTGGTGATATTAGCGCTACACCATGTGTTGGTGACACATCACATGACTGTCTAACAAAGGTGCTGATATTAGCGCTACACCGTGTGTTGCTGACCCATCACATGACTGTCTAACACAGGTGGTGGTATAAGCGCTACGCCATGTGTTGGTAACACATCACTTGAATGTCTAACACAGGTGGTGATATTAGCGCTACGCCGTGTGTTGGTGACACATCACATGACACAGGTGGTGATATTAGCGCTACGCCGTGTTTTGGTGACACATCACATGACTGTCTAACACAGGTGGTGATATTAGCGCTACGCCGTGTGTTGGTGACACATCACATGACACAGGTGGTGATATTAGCGCCACGCCGTGTGTTGGTGACACATCACATGACACAGGTGGGGATAATAGCGTTACGCCGTGTGTTGGTGCCTCATCACATGACACAGGTGGTGATATTAGCGCTACGCCGCGTGTTGGTGACCATTCGCATGACTGTCTAACACAGGTGGTGACAATAGCGTTACGCCGTGTGTTGGTGACATATCACATGAATGTCTAACACAGGTGGTGATATTAGCGCTTCGCCGTGTGTTGGTGACACATGACATATGTGGTGATAATAGCGCTACGCCGTGTGTTGGTGACACATCACATGGCTGTCTAACACAGGTGGTTATATTAGCGCTACGCCACGTGTTGGTGACACATCACATGACACAGGTGGTGATATTAGCGCTACGCCGTATTTTGGTTACGCATCACATGACTGTCTAGCACAGGTTGTTATGTTACGCTACGTCATTTGTTGGTGACACATGACATGACATAGGTGGTGATATTAGCGCTACGCTATGTGTTGGTGACACATCACATGACTGTCTAACACAGGTGGTGATATTAGCGCTACGCCGTGTGTTGGTGACACATCACATGACTGTCTAACACAGGTGGTGATATTAGCGCTACGCCGTGTGTTGGTGACACATCACATAACACAGGTGGTGATATTTGCGCTACGACGTGTGTTGGTGACACATCACATGACACAGGTGTTGATATTAGCGCTGCGCCGTGTGTTGGTGACACATCACACGACTGTCTAACACAGGTGGTGATATTTGCGCTACGCCGTGTGTTGGTGACACATCAAATGAATGTCTAACACAGGTGGTAATATTAGCGCTACGCCGTCTGTTGGTGACCCATCACATGACTATCTAACACAGGTGGTGGTATAAGCGCTACGCCATTTGTTGGTGACACATCACATGAATGTCTAACACAGGTGGTGATATTAGCGCTACGCCATGTGTTGGTGACACATCACATGACTGTGTAACACAGGTGGTGATATTTGTGCTACGCCATGTGTTGGTGACACATCACATGACTGTGTAACACAGGAGGTGATAGTAGCGCTACGCCGCGTGTTGGTGACACATCACATGACTCTGGTGGTGATATCAGCACTACGCCGTGTGTTGGTGACACATCACATGACTGTCTAACACAGGTGGTGATATTAGCGCTACGCCATGTGTTGGTGACACATCACATGACACAGGTGGTGATAGTAAATCTACGCCGTGTGTTGGTGACACATCACATGAATGTCTAACACAGGTGGTTATATTAGCGCTACGCCATTTGTTGGTGACACATCACATGACTCAGGTGGTGATATCAGCACTACACCGTGTGTTGGTGACCCATCACATGACACAGGTGAGGCTATTAGCGCTACACAGTGTGTTCGTGACACATCACATGACTGTCTAACACAGGTGGTGATATTAGCGCTACGCCATGTGTTGGTGACACATCACATGACACAGGTAGTGATATTAGCGCTACGCCATGGGTTGGTGACACATCACATGACTGTCTAACACAGGTGGTTATATTAGCGCTACGCCGTTTGTTGGTGACCCATCACATGACTGTCTAACACAGGTGGTGATACTAGCGCTACGCCGCGTGTTGGTGACACATCACATGACTCAGGTGGTGATATCAGCGCTACGCCGTGTGTTGGTGACCCATCACATGACACAGGTGAGGCTATTAGCGCTACGCCGTGTGTTGGTGACACATCACATGACACAGGTGGTGATAATTGCGCTACGCCGTGTGTTGGTGACACATCACATGACACAGGTGGTGATAATAGCGCTACACAGTGTGTTCGTGACACATCACATGACTGTCTAACACAGGTGGTGATATTAGCGCTACGCCATGTGTTGGTGACACATCACATGACACAGTTAGTGATATTAGCGCTACGCCATGGTTTGGTGACACATCACATGACTGTCTAACACAGGTGGTTATATTAGCGCTACGCCGTTTGTTGGTGACACATCACATGACTGTCTAGCACAGGTGGTTATATTAGCGCTACGCCATGTGTTGGTGACACATCGCATGACACAGGTAGTGATATTAGCGCTACGCTGTGTGTTGGCAACACATCACATGACTGTCTAACACATATTTGCGCTACGCCGTGTGTTGGTGACACATCACATGACTGTCTAACACAGGTGGTGATATTAGCGCTACGCCGTGTGTTGGTGACACATCACATGACACATGTGGTGATAGTAAATCTACGCCGTGTGTTGGTGACACATCACATAACACAGGTGGTGATATTTGCGCTACGACGTGTGTCGGTGACACATCACATGACACAGGTGGTGATATTAGCGCTACACCGCGTGTTGGTGACAGATCGCATGACACAGGTAGTGATATTAGCGCTACGCCGTGTGTTGGTGACGCATCACACGACTGTGTAACACAGGTGGTGATATTTGCGCTACGCCATGTGTTTGTGACACATCACATGACTGTCTAACACAGGTGGTGATATTAGCGCTACGCCATGTGTTGGTGACACATCACATGACACAGGTAGTGATATTAGCGCTACGCCATGGTTTGGTGACACATCACATGAATGTCTAACACAGGTGGTGATATTAGCGCTACGCCGTGTGTTGGTGACCCATCACATGACTGTCTAACACAGGTGGTGGTATAAGCGCTACACCGTGTGTTGGTGACACATCACATGAATGTCTAACACAGGTGGTGATATTAGCGCTACGCCATGTGTTGGTGACACATCACATGACTGTGTAACACAGGTGGTGATATTAGCGCTACGCCATGTGTTGATGACACATCACATGAATGTCTAACACAGGTGGTGATATTAGCGCTAAGCCGTGTGTTGGTGACACATCACTTGACTGTCTAACACAGGTGGTGATATTAGCGTTACGCCGTGTGTTGTGACACATCACATGACTGTCTATCACAGGTGGTGATATTAGCGCTACGCCGTGTGTTGGTGACACATCACATGACTGTGTAACACAGGTGGTGATATTAGCGCTACGGCATGTGTTGGTGACACATCACATCACTGTCTAACACAGGTGGTGATATTAGCGCTACGCCGTGTGTTGGTGACACATCACATGACTGTCTAGCACAGGTGGTTATAATAGCGCTACGCCATATGTTCGTGACACATCACATAACACAGGTAGTGATATTAGCGCTACGCTGTGTGCTGGTGACACATCACATGACTGTCTAACACAGGTGGTGATATTAGCGCTACGCCGTGTGTTGGTGACACATCACATGACTGTCTAACACAGGTGGTTATATTAGCGCTACGCCGCGTGTTGGTGACACATCACATGACACAGGTGGTGATATTAGCGCTACGCCGTGTTTTGGTGACACATCACATGACTGTCTAGCACAGAAGGTTATAATAGCGCTACGCCATGTGTTGGTGACACATCACATAACACAGGTAGTGATATTAGCGCTACGCTGTGTGCTGGTGACACATCACATGACTGTCTAACACAGGTGGTGATATTTGCGCTACGCCGTGTGTTGGTGACACATCACATGACTGACTAACAAAGGTGGTGATATTAGCGCTACGCCGTGTCTTGGTGACACATCACATGACACAGGTGGTGATATTAAAGCTACGCCGTGTGTTGGTGACACATCACATAACACAGGTGGTGATATTTGCGCTACGACGTGTGTTGGTGACACATCACATGACACAGGTGGTGATATTAGCGCTACGCCGTGAGTTGGTGACACATCACACGACTGGCTAACACAGGTGGCGATATTTGCGCTACGCCATGTGTTGGAGACACATCACATGAATGTCTAACACAGGTGGTGATATTAGCGCTACGCCGTGTGTTGGTGACCCATCACATGACTGTCTAACACAGGTGGTGATATTAGCGCTACGCCGTGAGTTGGTGACACATCACACGACTGTCTAACAGAGGTGGTGATATTTGCACTACGCCATGTGTTGGAGACACATCACATGACTGTCTAACACAGGTGGTGATATTTGCGCTACGCCATGTGTTGGTGACACATCACATGAATGTCTAACACAGGTGGTAATATTAGCGCTACGCCGTGTGTTGGTGACAAATCACATGAATGTATAACACAGGTGGTAATATTAGCGCTACGCCATGTGTTGGAGACACATCACATGAATGTCTAACACAGGAGGTGGTATAAGTGCTACACCGTGTGTTGGTGACACATCACATGAATGTCTAACACAGGTGGTGATATTAGCGCTACGCCGTGAGTTGGTGACACATCACACGACTGTCTAACACAGGTGGTGATATTAGCGCTACACCGTGTGTTGGTGACACATCACATGAATGTCTAACACAGGTGGTGATATTAGCGCTAAGACGTGTGTTGGTGACACATCACTTGACTGTCTAACACAGGTGGTGATATGAGCGTTACGCCGTGTGTTGGTGACACATCACATGACTGTGTAACACAGGTTGTGACATGAGCGCTACGCCGTGTGTTGGTGACACATCACATGACATATGTGGTGATAATAGCGCTACTCCGTGTGTTGGTGACACATCACATGAATGTCTAACACAGGTGATGATATTAGCGCTAAGCCGTTTGTTGGTGACACATCACATCACTGCGTAACACGGGCGGTGATAATAGCGCTACGCCGTGTGTTGGTGACACATCACATGATTGTCTAACACAGGTGGTTATATTAGCGCTACGCCGCCTGTTGGTGACACATCACATGACACAGGTGGTGATATTAGCGCCACGCCGTGTGTTGGTGACACTTCACATGACACAGGTGGTGATAATAGCGTTACGCCGTGTGTTGGTGACACATCACATGACACAGGTGGTGATATTAGCGCTACGCGGCGTGTTGGTGACACATCACATGACTGTCTAACACAGGTGGTGATATTAGCACTACGCCGTGTGTTGGTGATACAACACATGACTGTCTAACACAGGTGGTGATATTAGCGCTACGCCATGTGTTGGTTACACATCACATGACTGTCCAACACAGGTGGTGATTTTAGCGCTACGCCGTGTGTTGGTGACACATCACATCACTGTCTAACACAGGTGGTGATATTAGCGCTACGCCGTGTGTTGGTGACACATCACATGACTGTCTAGCACAGGTGGTTATAATAGCGCTACGCCATGTGTTGGTGACACATCACATAACACAGGTAGTGATATTAGCGCTACGCTGTGTGCTGGTGACACATCACATGACTGTCTAACACAGGTGGTGATATTTGCGCTACGCCGTTTGTTGGTGACACATCACATCACTGCGTAACACGGGCGGTGATAATAGCGCTACGCCGTGCCTTGGTGATACATCATATGAATGTCTAACACAGGTGGTTATATTAGCGCTACGCCGCCTGTTGGTGACACATCACATGGCACAGGTGTTGATATTAGCGCCACGCCGTGCGTTGGTGACACTTCACATGACACAGGTGGTGATAATAGCGTTACGCCGTGCGTTGGTGACACATCACATGACACAGGTGGTGATATTAGCACTACGCGGCGTGTTGGTGACACATCACATGAATGTCTAACAAAGATGGTGAATTAGCGCTACGCCGTGTGTTGGAGACACATCACATGAATGTCTAACACAGGTGGTGATATTAGCGCTACGCCGTTTGTTGGTGACATATCACATCACTGTGAAACACGGGTGGTGTTAATAGCGCTACGCCATGGTTTGGTAACACATCACATGACTGTCTAACACAGGTGGTCATATTAGAGCTACGCCGTTTGTTGGTGACACATCACATGACTGTCTAGCACAGGTGGTTATATTAGCGCTACGCTTTGTGTTGGTGACACATCGCATGACACAGGTAGTGATATTAGCGCTACGCTGTGTGTTGGTAACACATCACATGACTGTCTAACACATATTTGCGCTACGCCGCGTGTTGGTGACACATCACACGACTGTCTACCGCAGGTGGTGATATTTGCGCTACGCCATGTGTTGGTGACACATCACATGAATGTCTAACAGAGGTGGTGATATTAGCGCTACGCCGTGTGTTGGTGAGCCATCACATGACTGTCTAACACAGGTGGTGATATTAGCGCTACACCATGTGTTGGTGACACATCACATGAATGTCTAACAGAGGTGGTGATATTAGCGCTACGCCGTGTGTTGGTGACACATCACACGACTGTCTAACACAGGTGGTGATATTAGCGCTACACCATGTGTTGGTGACACATCACATGACTGTCTAACAAAGGTGCTGATATTAGCGCTACACCGTGTGTTGCTGACCCATCACATGACTGCCTAACACAGGTGGTGGTATAAGCGCTACGCCATGTGTTGGTAACACATCACTTGAATGTCTAACACAGGTGGTGATATTAGCGCTACGCCGTGTGTTGGTGATCCATCACATGACTGTCTAACACAGGTGGTGATATTAGCGCTACACGTTTGTTGGTGACACATCACATGAATGTCTAACACAGGTGGTGATATTAGCGCTACGCCGTGTGTTGGTGACACATCACATGACACAGGTGGTGATATTAGCGCTACGCCGTGTTTTGGTGACACATCACATGACTGTCTAACACAGGTGGTGATATTAGCGCTACACCGTGTGTTGGTGACACATCACATGACACAGGTGGTGATATTAGCGCCACGCCGTGTGTTGGTGACACATCACATGACACAGGTGGGGATAATAGCGTTACGCCGTGTGTTGGTGCCTCATCACATGACACAGGTGGTGATATTAGCGCTACGCCGCGTGTTGGTGACCATTCGCATGACTGTCTAACACAGGTGGTGACAATAGCGTTACGCCGTGTGTTGGTGACATATCACATGAATGTCTAACACAGGTGGTGATATTAGCGCTTCGCCGTGTGTTGGTGACACATGACATATGTGGTGATAATAGCGCTACGCCGTGTGTTGGTGACACATCACATGGCTGTCTAACACAGGTGGTTATATTAGCGCTACGCCACGTGTTGGTGACACATCACATGACACAGGTGGTGATATTAGCGCTACGCCGTATTTTGGTTACGCATCACATGACTGTCTAGCACAGGTTGTTATGTTACGCTACGTCATTTGTTGGTGACACATGACATGACATAGGTGGTGATATTAGCGCTACGCTATGTGTTGGTGACACATCACATGACTGTCTAACACAGGTGGTGATATTAGCGCTACGCCGTGTGTTGGTGACACATCACATGACTGTCTAACACAGGTGGTGATATTAGCGCTACGCCGTGTGTTGGTGACACATCACATGACACAGGTGGTGATATTAGCGCTACGCCGTGTGTTGGTGACACATCACATAACACAGGTGGTGATATTTGCGCTACGACGTGTGTTGGTGACACATCACATGACGCAGGTGTTGATATTAGCGCTGCGCCGTGTGTTGGTGACACATCACACGACTGTCTAACACAGGTGGTGATATTTGCGCTACGCCGTGTGTTGGTGACACATCAAATGAATGTCTAACACAGGTGGTAATATTAGCGCTACGCCGTCTGTTGGTGACCCATCACATGACTATCTAACACAGGTGGTGGTATAAGCGCTACGCCATGTGTTGGTGACACATCACATGAATGTCTAACACAGGTGGTGATATTAGCGCTACGCCATGTGTTGGTGACACATCACATGACTGTGTAACACAGGTGGTGATATTTGTGCTACGCCATGTGTTGGTGACACATCACATGACTGTGTAACACAGGAGGTGATAGTAGCGCTACGCCGCGTGTTGGTGACACATCACATGACTCTGGTGGTGATATCAGCACTACGCCGTGTGTTGGTGACACATCACATGACTGTCTAACACAGGTGGTGATATTAGCGCTACGCCATGTGTTGGTGACACATCACATGACACAGGTGGTGATAGTAAATCTACGCCGTGTGTTGGTGACACATCACATGAATGTCTAACACAGGTGGTTATATTAGCGCTACGCCATTTGTTGGTGACACATCACATGACTCAGGTGGTGATATCAGCACTACACCGTGTGTTGGTGACCCATCACATGACACAGGTGAGGCTATTAGCGCTACACAGTGTGTTCGTGACACATCACATGACTGTCTAACACAGGTGGTGATATTAGCGCTACGCCATGTGTTGGTGACACATCACATGACACAGGTAGTGATATTAGCGCTACGCCATGGGTTGGTGACACATCACATGACTGCCTAACACAGGTGGTTATATTAGCGCTACGCCGTTTGTTGGTGACCCATCACATGACTGTCTAACACAGGTGGTGATACTAGCGCTACGCCGCGTGTTGGTGACACATCACATGACTCAGGTGGTGATATCAGCGCTACGCCGTGTGTTGGTGACCCATCACATGACACAGGTGAGGCTATTAGCGCTACGCCGTGTGTTGGTGACACATCACATGACACAGGTGGTGATAATTGCGCTACGCCGTGTGTTGGTGACACATCACATGACACAGGTGGTGATAATAGCGCTACACAGTGTGTTCGTGACACATCACATGACTGTCTAACACAGGTGGTGATATTAGCGCTACGCCATGTGTTGGTGACACATCACATGACACAGGTGGTGATAATTGCGCTACGCCGTGTGTTGGTGACACATCACATGACACAGGTGGTGATAATTGCGCTACGCCGTGTGTTGGTGACACATCACATGACACAGGTGGTGATAATAGCGCTACACAGTGTGTTCGTGACACATCACATGACTGTCTAACACAGGTGGTGATATTTGCGCTACGCCGTGTGTTGGTGACACATCACATGAATGTCTAACACAGGTGGTAATATTAGCGCTACGCCGTGTGTTGGTGACCCATCACATGACTATCTAACACAGGTGGTGGTATAAGCTCTACGCCATGTGTTGGTGACACATCACATGAATGTCTAACACAGGTGGTGATTTTAGCGCTACGCCATGTATAGGTGACACATCACATGACTGGGTAACACAGGTGGTTATATTTGCGCTACGCCATGTGTTGGTGACACATCACATGAATGTCTAACACAGGTGGTGATATTAACGCTACGCCGTTTGTTGGTGACCCATCACATGACTGTCTAACACAGGTGGTGATATTAGCGCAACACCGTGTGTTGGTGACACATCACATCACTGTCTAACACAGGTGGTGATTTTAGCGGTACCCAGTGTGTTGGTGACCCATCACACGACTCAGGTGGTGATACTAAAGATACGCCGTGTGTTGGTGACCCATCACATGACTGTCTAACACAGCTGGTGATATTAGAGCTACGCCATGTGTTGGTGACACATAACCTGACTGTCTAACACAGGTGGTGATATTATCGCTACGCCGCTTGTTGGTGACACATCACATGACTCAGGTGGTGATATCAGCGCTACGCCGTGTGTTGGTGACCCATCACATAACACAGGTGGGGCTTTTAGCGCTACGCCGTGTGTTGGTGACACATCACATGACACAGGTGGTGATAACTGCGCTACGCCGTGTGTTGGTGTCACATCATATGACACAGGTAGTGATATTAGCGCTACGCCATGGGTTGGTGACACATCACATGACTGTCTAACACAGCTGGTTATATTAGCGCTACGCCGTTTGTTGGTGACCCATCACATGACTGTCTAACACAGGTGGTCATATTAGCGCTACGCCGCGTGTTGGTGACACATCACATGACACAGGTGTTGATAGTAAAGCTACGCCGTGTGTTGGTGACACATCACATAACACAGGTGGTGATATTTGCGCTACGACGTGTGTTGGTGCCACATCACATGACACAGGTGGTGATATTATCGCTACGCCGCGTGTTGGTGACACATCGCATGACACAGGTGGTGATATTAGCGCTACGCCGCGTGTTGGTGAGAGATCGCATGACACAGGTAGTGATATTAGCGCTACGCCGTGTGTTGGTGACACATCACACGACTGTCTAACACAGGTGGTGATATTTGCGGTACGCCATGTGTTTGTGACACATCACATGAATGTCTAACACAGGTGGTGATATTAGCGCTACGCCGTGTGTTGGTGACCCCATCACATGACTGTCTAACACAGGTGGTGGTATAAGCGCTACACCGTGTGTTGGTGACACATCACATGAATGTCTAACACAGGTGGTGACATTAGCGCTACGCCATGTGTTGGTGACACATCACATGACTGTGTAACACAGGTGGTGATATTAGCGCTACGCCATATGTTGGTGACTCATCACATGAATGTCTAACACAGGTGGTGATATTAGCGCTAAGCCGTGTGATGGTGACACATCACTTGACGGTCTAACACAGGTGGTGATATTAGCGTTACGCCGTGTGTTGTGACACATCATATGACTGTGTATCACAGGGGGCGATATTAGCGCTACGCCGTGTGTTGGTGACACATCACATGACATATGTGGTGATAATAGCGCTACGCCGTGTGTTGGTGACACATCACATGAATGTCTAACACAGGTAGTGATATTAGCGCTACGCCGTGTGTTGGTGACACATCACATGACTGTCTAACACAGGTGGTGGTATAAGCGCTACACCGTGTGTTGGTGGCATATCACATGAATGTCTAACACAGGTGGTGATATTAGCGCTACGCCATGTGATGGTGGCACATCACATGACTGTGTAACACAGGTGGTGATATTAGCGCTACGGCATGTGTTGGTGACACATCACAAGATTGTCTAACAGAGGTGGTGATATTAGCGCTATGCCGTGCGTTGGTGACACATCACTTGACTGTCTAACACAGGTGGTGATATTAGCGTTACGCCGTGTGTTGGTGACACATCACATGACTGTCTAAAACAGGTGGTGATATTAGCGCTACGCTGTGTGTTGGTGACACATCACATGATATATGTGGTGATAATAGCGCTACGCCGTGTGTTGGTGACACATCATTTGAATGTCTAACACAGGTAGTGATATTAGCGCTACGCCGTGTGTTGGTGACACATGACATGACACAGGTGGTGATAGTAAAGCTACGCCGTGTGTTGGTGACACATCACATAACACAGGTGGTGATATTTACGCTACCACGTGTCTTGGTGACACATCACATGACACTGGTGGTGATATTAGCGATACGCCACGTGTTGGTGACACATCGCATGACACAGGTAGTGATATTAGCGCTACGCCGTGTGTTGGTAACACATCACACGACTGTCTAACACAGGTGGTGATATTTGCGCTACGCCATGTGTTGGTGACACATCACATGAATGTCTAACACAGGTGGTGATATTAGCGCTACGCCGTGTGTTGGTGACCCATCACATGACTGTATAACACATGTGGTGTTATAAGCGCTACACCGTGTGTTGGTGACACATCACATGAATGTCTAACACAGGTGGTGATATTAGCGCTACGCCATGTGTTGGTGACACATCACATGACTGTGTAACACAGGTGGTGATATTAGCGCTAAGCCGTGTGTTGGTGACACATCACTTGACTGTCTAACACAGGTGATGATATTAGCGTTACGCCGTGTGTTGATGACACATCACATGACTGTCTAACACAGGTGGTGATATTAGCGCTACGCCGTGTGTTGGTGACACATCACATGACATACGTGGTGATAATAGCGCTACGCCGTGTGTTGGTGACACATCATTTGAATGTCTAACACAGGTAGTGATATTAGCGCTACGCCGTGTGTTGGTGACACGTCACATGAGTGTCTAACACAGGTGGTGATATTAGCGCTACGCCGTTTGTTGGTGGCATATCACATCACTGTGAAACACGGGTGGTGATAATAGCGCTACGCCGTGTGCTGGTGACACATCACATGAATGTCTAACACAGGTGGTTATATTAGTGCTACGCCGCCTGTTGGCGACACATCACATGACACAGGTGGTGATAATAGCGTTACGCCGTGTGTTGGTGACAAATCACATGACACAGGTGGTGATATTAGAGCTACGCCGCGGGTTGGTGACACATCACATGAATGTCTAACGCAGGTGGTGATATTAGCGCTACACCGTGTGTTGGTGAGAGATCACATGACTGTGTAACACAGGAGGTGATATTAGCGCTACGCCGTTTGTTGGTGAACCATCACATGACTGTCTAACACAGGTGGTGATATTAGCGCTACGCCGTGTGTTGGTGACACATCACATGACTGTCTAACACAGGTGCTTATATTAGCGCTACGCCGCGTGTTGGTGACACATCACATGACACAGTTGGTGATATTAGCGCTACGCCGTATTTTGGTGACGCATCACATGACTGTCTAGCACAGGTGGTTATATTAGCGCTACGCCATTTGTTGGTGACACATCACATGACACAGGTGGTGATATTAGCGCTACGCTGTGTGTTGGTGACACATCACATAACACAGGTAGTGATATTAGCGCTACGCTGTGTGCTGGTGACACATCACATGACTGTCTAACACAGGTGGTGATATTTGCGCTACGCCGTGTGTTGGTGACACATCACATGACTGACTAACAAAGGTGGTGATATTAGCGCTACGCCGTGTGTTGGTGACACATCACATGACACAGGTGGTGATATTAAAGCTACGCCGTGTGTTGGTGACACATCACATAACACAGGTGGTGATATTTGCGCTACGACGTGTGTTGGTGACACATCACATGAAACAGGTGGTGATATTAGCGCTACGCCGTGAGTTGGTGACACATCACACGACTGTCTAACACAGGTGGTGATATTTGCGCTACGCCATGTGTTGGAGACACATCACATGAATGTCTAACACAGGTGGTGATATTAGCGCTACGCCGTGTGTTGGTGACCCATCACATGACTGTCTAACACAGGTGGTGATATTAGCGCTACGCCGTGAGTTGGTGACACATCACACGACTGTCTAACAGAGGTGGTGATATTTGCACTACGCCATGTGTTGGAGACACATCACATGACTGTCTAACACCGGTGGTGATATTTGCGCTACGCCATGTGTTGGTGACACATCACATGAATGTCTAACAAAGGTGGTAATATTAGAGCTACGCCGTGTGTTGGTGACACATCACATGAATGTATAACACAGCTGGTAATATTAGCGCTACGCCATGTGTTGGAGACACATCACATGAATGTCTAACACAGGAGGTGGTATAAGCGCTACACCGTGTGTTGGTGACACATCACATGAATGTCTAACACAGGTGGTGATATTAGCGCTACGCCGTGAGTTGGTGACACATCACACGACTGTCTAACACAGGTGGTGATATTAGCGCTACACCGTGTGTTGGTGACACATCACATGAATGTCTAACACAGGTGGTGATATTAGCGCTAAGACGTGTGTTGGTGACACATCACTTGACTGTCTAACACAGGTGGTGATATGAGCGTTACGCCGTGTGTTGGTGACACATCACATGACTGTGTAACACAGGTGGTGATATTAGCGCTACGCCGTGTGTTGGTGACACATCACATGACATACGTGGTGATAATAGCGCTACGCCGTGTGTTGGTGACACATCACATGAATGTCTAACACAGGTGATGATATTAGCGCTAAGCCGTTTGTTGGTGACACATCACATCACTGCGTAACACGGGCGGTGATAATAGCGCTACGCCGTGTGTTGGTGACACATCACATGAATGTCTAACACAGGTGGTTATATTAGCGCTACGCCGCCTGTTGGTGACACATCACATGACACAGGTGGTGATATTAGCGCCACGCCGTGTGTTGGTGACACTTCACATGACACAGGTGGTGATAATAGCGTTACGCCGTGTGTTGGTGAAACATCACATGACACAGGTGGTGATATTAGCGCTACGCGGCGTGTTGGTGACACATCACATGAATGTCTAACAAAGATGGTGATATTAGCGCTACGCCGTGTGTTGGTGACACATCACATGAATGTCTAACACAGGTGGTGATATTAGCGCTACGCCGTTTGTTGGTGACATATCACATCACTGTGAAACACGGGTGGTGATAATAGCGCTACGCCATTTGTTGGTGACACATCACATGACACAGGTGGTGATATTAGCGCTACGCCGCGTGTTGGTGACACATCACATGACTGTCTAGCACAGGTGGTTATATTAGCGCTACGCCATGTGTTGGTGACACATCGCATGACACAGGTAGTGATATTAGCGCTACGCTCTGTGTTGGTAACACATCACATGACTGTCTAACACATATTTGCGCTACGCCGTGTGTTGGTGACACATCACACGACTGTCTAACGCAGGTGGTGATATTTGCGCTACGCCATGTGTTGGTGACACATCACATGAATGTCTAACAGAGGTGGTGATATTAGTGCTACGCCGTGTGTTGGTGAGCCATCACATGACTGTCTAACACAGGTAGTGGTACGAGCGCTACGCCATGTGTTGGTGACACATCACATGAATGTCTAACACAGGTGGTGATATTAGCGCTACACCATGTGTTGGTGACACATCACATGACTGTCTAACACAGGTGCTGATATTAGCGCTACACCGTGTGATGCTGACCCACCACATGACTGTCTAACACAGGTGGTGGTATAAGCGCTACGCCATGTGTTGGTAACACATCACTTGAATGTCTAACACAGGTGGTGATATTAGCGCTACGCCGTGTGTTGGTGATCCATCACATGACTGTCTAACACAGGTGGTGATATTAGCGCTACACCGTTTGTTGGTGACACATCACATGAATGTCTAACACAGGTGGTGATATTAGCGCTACGCCGTGTGTTGGTGACACATCACATGACACAGGTGGTGATATTAGCGCTACGCCGTGTTTTGGTGACACATCACATGACTGTCTAACACAGGTGGTGATATTAGCGCCACGCCGTGTGTTGGTGACACATCACATGACACAGGTGGGGATAATAGCGTTACGCCGTGTGTTGGTGCCACATCACATGACACAGGTGGTGATATTAGCGCTACGCCGCGTGTTGGTGACACATCACATGAATGTCTAACAACGGTGGTGATATTAGCGCTACGCCGTGTGTTGGTGACACATCACATGAACGTCTAACGCAGGTGGTGATATTAGTGCTACACCGTGAGTTGGTGACAGATCACATGACTGTGTAACACAGGAGGTGATATTAGCGCTACGCCGTTTGTTGGTGAACCATCACATGACTGTCTAACACAGGTGGTGATATTAGCGCTACGCCGTGTGTTGGTGACACATCACATGACTGTCTAACACAGGTGTTTATATTAGCGCTACGCCGCGTGTTGGTGACACATCACATTACTGTCTAGCACAGGTGTTGATATTAGCGCTACGCCGTGTGTTGGTGACACATCACATGACACAGGTGGTGATACTAGCGCTACGCCGTGATTTGGTGACACATCACATGACTGTCTAGCACAGGTGGTTATATTAGCGCTACGCCATTTGTTGGTGACACATCACATGACACAGGTGGTGATATTAGCGCTACGCTGTGTGTTGGTGACACATCACATGACTGTCTAACACAGGTGGTGATATTAGCGCTACGCCGTGTGTTGGTGACACATCACATGACACAGGTGGTGATATTAGCGCTACGCCGTGTGTTGGTGACACATCACATTACACAGGTGGTGATATTTGCGCTACGACGTGTGTTGTTGACATATCACATGACACAGGTGGTGATATTAGCGCTACGCCGTGTGTTGTGACACATCACACGACTGTCTAACACAGGTGGTGATATTTGCGCTACGCCATGTGTTGGTGACACATCACATGAATGTCTAACACAGGTGGTGAGATTAGCGCTACGCCGTGTGTTGGTGAGCCATCACATGACTGTCTAACACAGGTGGTGGTGTAAGCGCTACGCCATGCGTTGGTGACACATCACAGGAATGTCTAACACAGGTGGTGATATTAGCGCTACACCATGTGTTGGTGACACATCACATGACTGTCTAACACAGGTGGTGATATTAGCGCTACACCGTGTGTTGCTGACCCATCAATGACTGTCTAACACAGGTGGTGGTATAAGCGCTACGCCATGTGTTGGTAACACATCACATGAATGTCTAACACAGGTGGTGATATTAGCGCTACACCGTGTGTTGGTGACACATCACATGAATGTCTAACACAGGTGGTGATATTAGCGCTAACCCGTGTGTTGGTGACACATCACTTGACTGTCTGTCACAGGTGGTGATATTAGCGTTATGCCGTTTGTTGGTGACACATCACATGACTGTCTAACACAGGTGGTGATATTAGCGCTACGCTGTGTGTTGGTGACACATCACATGAATATCTAACACAGGTGGTGATATTAGGGCTACGCCGTGTGTTGGTGGCACATCACATGACTGTCTAACACAGGTGGTGATATTAGCGCTACGCCGTGTGTTGGTGACCCATCGCATGACTGTCTAACACAGGTGGTGACAATAGCGTTACGCCGTGTGATGGTGACACATCACATGACCGTCTAACACAGGTGGTGATATTAGCGCTACGCCGTGTGTTGGTGACACATCACATGACATATGTGGTGATAATAGCGCTAGGCCGTGTGTTGGTGACACATCACATGACTGTCTAACACAGGTGGTTATATTAGCGCTACGCCGTGTGTTGGTGACACATCACATGACTGTCTAACACAGGTGGTTATATTAGCGCTACGCCACGTGTTGGTGACACATCACATGACACAGGTGGTGATATAGCGCTACGCCGTGTTTTGGTTACGCATCACATGACTGTGTAGCACAGGTGGTTATGTTACGCTACGTCATTTGTTGGTGACACATGACATGACATAGGTGGTGATATTAGCGCTACGCTATGTGTTGGTGACACATCACATGACTGTCTAACACAGGTGGTGATATTAGCGCTACGCCATGTGTTGGTGACACATCACATGACTGTCTAACACAGGTGGTGATATTAGCGCTACGCCGTGTGTTGGTGACACATCACATGACACAGGTGTTGATATTAGCGCTACGCCGTGTGTTGGTGACACATCACACGACTGTCTAACACAGGTGTTGATATTTGCGCTACGCCGTGTGTTGGTGACACATCACATGAATATCAAACACAGGTGGTAATATTAGCGCTACGCCATGTGTTGGTGACACATCACATGACTGTCTAACACAGGTGGTGATATTAGCGCTACGCCGTGTGTTGGTGACACATCACATGACACAGGTGTTGATATTAGCGCTACGCCGTGTGTTGGTGACACATCACACGACTGTCTAACACAGGTGTTGATATTTGCGCTACGCCATGTGTTGGTGACACATCACATGACTGTCTAACACAGGTGGTGATATTAGCGCTACGCCATGTGTTGGTGACACATCACATGACTGTCTAACACAGGTGGTGATATTAGCGCTACGCCGTGTGTTGGTGACACATCACATGACACAGGTGGGCATAATAGCGTTACGCCGTGTGTTGGTGACACATCACATGACACAGGTGTTGATATTAGCGCTACGCCGTGTGTTGGTGACACATCACATGAATATCAAACATAGGTGGTGATATTAGCGCTACGCTATGTGTTGGTGACACATCACATGACTGTCTAACACAGGTGGTGATATTAGCGCTACGCCATGTGTTGGTGACACATCACATGACTGTCTAACACAGGTGGTGATATTAGCGCTACGCCGTGTGTTGGTGACACATCACATGACACAGGTGTTGATATTAGCGCTACGCCGTGTGTTGGTGACACATCACACGACTGTCTAACACAGGTGTTGATATTTGCGCTACGCCATGTGTTGGTGACACATCACATGACTGTCTAACACAGGTGGTGATATTAGCGCTACGCCATGTGTTGGTGACACATCACATGACTGTCTAACACAGGTGGTGATATTAGCGCTACGCCGTGTGTTGGTGACACATCACATGACACAGGTGGGCATAATAGCGTTACGCCGTGTGTTGGTGACACATCACATGACTGTCTAACACAGGTGGTTATATTAGCGCTACGCCGCGTGTTGGTGACACATCACATGACTGTCTAGCACAGGTGTTGATATTTGCGCTACGCCGTGTGTTGGTGACACATCACATGACACAGGTGGTGATATTAGCGCTACGCCGTGTTTTGGTGACACATCACATGACTGTCTAACACAGGTGGTGATATTAGCGCTACGCCGTGTGTTGGTGACACATCACATGACACAGGTGGTGATATTAGCGCCACGCCGTGTGTTGGTGACACATCACATGACACAGGTGGAGAAAATAGCGTTACGCCGTGTGTTGGTGCCACATCACATGACACAGGTGGTGATATTAGCGCTACGCCGCGTGTTGGTGACACATCACATGAATGTCTAACAAAGGTGGTGATATTAGCGCTACGCCGTGTGTTGGTGACACATCACATGAATGTCTTACGCAGGTGGTGATATTAGCGCTACACCGTGTGTTGGTGACAGATCACATGACTGTGTAACACAGGAGGTGATATTAGCGCTACGCCGTTTGTTGGTGAACCATCACATGACTGTCTAACACAGGTGGTGATATTAGCGCTACGCCGTGTGTTGGTGACACATCACATGACTGTCTAACACAGGTGGTTATATTAGCGCTACGAAGCGTGTTGGTGACACATCACATGACTGTCTAGCACAGGTGTTGATATTAGCGCTACGCCGTGTGTTCGTGACACATCACATGACACAGGTGGTGATATTAGCGCTACGCCGTGTTTTGGTGACACATCACATGACTGTCTAGCACAGGTGGTTATATTAGCGCTACGCCATTTGTTGGTGACACATCACATGACACAGGTGGTGATATTAGCGCTACGCTGTGTGTTGGTGACACAGCACATGACTGTCTAACACAGGTGGTGATATTAACGCTACGCCGTGTGTTGGTGACACATCACATGACTGTCTAGCACAGGTATTGATATTAGCGCTACGCCGTGTGTTGGTGACACATCACATGAATATCTAACACAGGTGGTTATATTAGCGCTACGCCGCGTGTTGGTGACCCATCGCATGACTGCCTAACACAGGTGGTGACAATAGCGTTACGCCGTGTGTCGGTGACATATCACATGAATGTCTAACACAGGTGGTGATATTAGCGCTACGCCGTGTGTTGGTGACACATGACATATGTGGTGATATTAGCGCTACGCCGTGTATTGTGACACATCACATGACACAGGTGATGATATTAGCGCTACGCGGTGTGTTGGTGACACATCACATTACACAGGTGGTGATATTTGCGCTACGACGAGTGTTGTTGACATATCACATGACACAGGTGGTGATATTTGCGCTACGACGTGTGTTGTTGACATATCACATGACACAGGTGGTGATATTAGCGCTACGCCGTGTGTTGGTGACACATCACACGACTGTCTAACACAGGTGGTGATATTTGCGCTACGCCATGTGTTGGTGACACATCACATGACTGTCTAACACAGGTGGTGATATTAGCGCTACGCCGTGTGTTGCTGACCCATCAATGACTGTCTAACACAGGTGGTGGTATAAGCGCTACGCCATGTGTTGGTAACACATCACATGAATGTCTAACACAGGTGGTGATATTAGCGTTACGCCGTGTGTTGGTGATCCATCACATGACTATCTAACACGGGTGGTGATATTAGCGCTACACCGTGTGTTGGTGACACATCACATGAATGTCTAACACAGGTGGTGATATTAGCGCTAACCCGTGTGTTGGTGACACATCACTTGACTGTCTATCAGAGGTGGTGATATTAGCATTATGCCGTTTTTTGGTGACACATCACATGACTGTCTAACACAGGTGGTGATATTAGCGCTACGCTGTGTGTTGGTGACACATCACATGAATATCTAACACAGGTGGTTATATTAGCGCTACGCCGCGTGTTGTTGACCCATCGCATGACTGCCTAACACAGGTGGTGACAATAGCGTTACGCCGTGTGTCGGTGACATATCACATGAATGTCTAACACAGGTGGTGATATTAGCGCTACGCCGTGTGTTGGTGACACATGACATATGTGGTGATAATAGCGCTACGCCGTGTGTTGGTGACACATCACATGGCTGTCTAAAACAGGTGGTTATATTAGCGCTACGCCGTTTGTTGGTGACCCATCACATGACTGTCTAACACAGGTGGTGATATTAGCGCTACGCCGTGTGTTGGTGACACATCACATGACTGTCTAACACAGGTGGTTATATTAGCGCTACGCCACGTGTTGGTGACACATCACATGACACAGGTGGTGATATTAGCGCTACGCCGTATTTTGGCTACGCATCACATGACTGTATAGCACAGGTTGTTATGTTACGCTACGTCATATGTTGGTGACACATGACATGACATAGGTGGTGATATTAGCGCTACGCTATGTGTTGGTGACACATCACATGACTGTCTAACACAGGTGGTGATATTAGCGCCACGCCGTGTGTTGGTGACACATCACATGACTGTCTAACACAGGTGGTGATATTAGCGCTACGCCGTGTGTTGGTGACACATCACATAACACAGGTGGTGATATTTGCGCTACGACGTGTGTTGGTGACACATCACATGACACAGGTGTTGATATTGGCGCTGCGCCGTGTGTTGGTGACACATCACACGACTGTCTAACACAGGTGGTGATATTTGCGCCACGCCGTGTGTTGGTGACACATCAAACGAATGTCTAACACAGGTGGTAATATTAGCGCTACGCCGTGTGTTGGTGACCCATCACATGACTATCTAACACAGGTGGTGGTATAAGCGCTACGCCATGTGTTGGTGACACATCACATGAATGTCTAACACAGGTGGTGATATTAGCGCTACGCCATGTGTTGGTGACACATCACATGACTGTGTAACACAGGTGGTGATATTTGCGCTACGCCATGTGTTGGTGACACATCACATGAATGTCAAACACAGGTGGTGATATTAGTGCTACGCCGTTTGTTGGTGACACATCACATCACTGCGTAACACGGGCGGTGATAATAGCGCTACGCCGTGTGTTGGTGACACATCACATGAATGTCTAACACAGGTGGTTATATTAGCGCTACGCCGTGTGTTGGTGACACATCACATGACACAGGTGGTGATACTAGCGCTACGCCCTGATTTGGTGACACATCACATGACTGTCTAGCACAGGTGGTTATATTAGCGCTACGCCATTTGTTGGTGACACATCACATGACTGTCTAAAACAGGTGGTTATATTAGCGCTACGCCGCGTGCTGGTGACACATCACATGACACAGTTGGTGATATTAGCGCTACGCCGTATTTTGGTGACGCATCACATGACTGTCTAGCACAGGTGGTTATATTAGCGCTACGCCATTTGTTGGTGACACATTACATGACACAGGTGGTGATATTAGCGCTACGCTGTGTGTTGGTGACACATCACATAACACAGGTAGTGATATTAGCGCTACGCTGTGTGCTGGTGACACATCACATGACTGTCTAACACAGGTGGTGATATTTGCGCTACGCCGTGTGTTGGTGACACATCACATGACTGACTAACAAAGGTGGTGATATTAGCGCTACGCCGTGTGTTGGTGACACATCACATGACACAGGTGGTGATATTAAAGCTACGCCGTGTGTTGGTGACACATCACATAACACAGGTGGTGATATTTGCGCTACGACGTGTGTTGGTGACACATCACATGACACAGGTGGTGATATTAGCGCTATGCCGTGAGTTGGTGACACATCACACGACTGTCTAACACAGGTGGTGATATTTGCGCTACGCCATGTGTTGGAGACACATCACATGAATGTCTAACACAGGTGGTGATATTAGCGCTACGCCGTGTGTTGGTGACCCATCACATGACTGTCTAACACAGGTGGTGATATTAGCGCTACGCCGTGAGTTGGTGACACATCACACGACTGTCTAACAGAGGTGGTGATATTTGCACTACGCCATGTGTTGGAGACACATCCCATGACTGTCTAACACCGGTGGTGATATTTGCGCTACGCCATGTGTTGGTGACACATCACATGAATGTCTAACACAGGTGGTAATATTAGCGCTACGCCGTGTGTTGGTGACACATCACATGAATGTATAACACAGCTGGTAATATTAGCGCTACGCCATGTGTTGGAGACACATCACATGAATGTCTAACACAGGAGGTGGTATAAGCGCTACACCGTGTGTTGGTGACACATCACATGAATGTCTAACACAGGTGGTGATATTAGCGCTACGCCGTGAGTTGGTGACACATCACACGACTGTCTAACACAGGTGGTGATATTAGCGCTACACCGTGTGTTGGTGACACATCACATGAATGTCTAACACAGGTGGTGATATTAGCGCTAAGACGTGTGTTGGTGACACATCACTTGACTGTCTAACACAGGTGGTGATATGAGCGTTACGCCGTGTGTTGGTGACACATCACATGACTGTGTAACACAGGTGGTGATATTAGCGCTACGCCGTGTGTTGCTGACACATCACATGACATATGTGGTGATGATAGCGCTACGCCGTGTGTTGGTGACACATCACATGAATGTCTAACACAGGTGATGATATTAGCGCTAAGCCGTTTGTTGGTGACACATCACATCACTGCGTAACACGGGCGGTGATAATAGCGCTACGCCGTGTGTTGGTGACACATCACATGAATGTCTAACACAGGTGGTTATATTAGCGCTACGCCGTGTGTTGGTGACACATCACATGAATGTCTAACACAGGTGGTGATATTAGCGCTACGCCGTTTGTTGGTGACATATCACATCACTGTGAAACACGGGTGGTGATAATAGCGCTACGCCATTTGTTGGTGACACATCACATGACACAGGTGGTGATATTAGCGCCACGCCGTGTGTTGGTGACACTTCACATGACACAGGTGGTGATAATAGCGTTACGCCGTGTGTTGGTGACACATCACATGACACAGGTGGTGATATTAGCGCTACGCGGCGTGTTGGTGACACATCACATGAATGTCTAACAAAGATGGTGATATTAGCGCTACGCCGTGTGTTGGTGACACATCACATGAATGTCTAACACAGGTGGTGATATTAGCGCTACGCCGTTTGTTGGTGACATATCACATCACTGTGAAACACGGGTGGTGATAATAGCGCTACGCCATTTGTTGGTGACACATCACATGACACAGGTGGTGATATTAGCGCTACGCCGCGTGTTGGTGACACATCACATGACTGTCTAGCACAGGTGGTTTTATTAGCGCTACGCCATGTGTTGGTGACACATCGCATGACACAGGTAGTGATATTAGCGCTACGCTGTGTGTTGGTAACACATCACATGACTGTCTAACACATATTTGCGCTACGCCGTGTGTTGGTGACACATCACACGACTGTCTAACGCAGGTGGTGATATTTGCGCTACACCGTGTGTTGCTGACCCACCACATGACTGTCTAACACAGGTGGTGGTATAAGCGCTACGCCATGTGTTGGTAACACATCACTTGAATGTCTAACAGAGGTGGTGATATTAGTGCTACGCCGTGTGTTGGTGAGCCATCACATGACTGTCTAACACAGGTAGTGGTATGAGCGCTACGCCATGTGTTGGTGACACATCACATGAATGTCTAACACAGGTGGTGATATTAGCGCTACACCATGTGTTGGTGACACATCACATGACTGTCTAACACAGGTGCTGATATTAGCGCTACACCGTGTGTTGCTGACCCACCACATGACTGTCTAACACAGGTGGTGGTATAAGCGCTACGCCATGTGTTGGTAACACATCACTTGAATGTCTAACACAGGTGGTGTTATTAGCGCTACGCCGTATGTTGGTGATCCATCACATGACTGTCTAACACAGGTGGTGATATTAGCGCTACACGGTTTGTTGGTGACACATCACATGAATGTCTAACACAGGTGGTGATATTAGCGCTACGCCGTTTGTTGGTGACACATCACATGACACAGGTGGTGATATTAGCGCTACGCCGTGTCTTGGTGACACATCACATGACTGTCTAACACAGGTGGTGATATTAGCGCCACGCCGTGTGTTGGTGACACATCACATGACACAGGTGGGGATAATAGCGTTACGCCGTGTGTTGGTGCCACATCACATGACTGTCTAACACAGGTGTTTATATTAGCGCTACGCCGCGTGTTGGTGACACATCACATGAATGTCTAACAACGGTGGTGATATTAGCGCTACGCCGTGTGTTGGTGACACATCACATGAACGTCTAACGCAGGTGGTGATATTAGTGCTACACCGTGAGTTGGTGACAGATCACATGACTGTGTAACACAGGAGGTGATAATAGCGCTACGCCGTTTGTTGGTGAACCATCACATGACTGTCTAACACAGGTGGTGATATTAGCGCTACGCCGTGTGTTGGTGACACATCACATGACTGTCTAACACAGGTGTTTATATTAGCGCTACGCCGCGTGTTGGTGACACATCACATTACTGTCTAGCACAGGTGTTGATATTAGCGCTACGCCGTGTGTTGGTGACACATCACATGACACAGGTGGTGATACTAGCGCTACGCCGTGATTTGGTGACACATCACATGACTGTCTAGCACAGGTGGTTATATTAGCGCTACGCCATTTGTTGGTGACACATCACATGACACAGGTGGTGATATTAGCGCTACGCTGTGTGTTGGTGACACGTCACATGACTGTCTAACATAGGTGGTGATATTAGCGCTACGCCGTGTGTTGGTGACACATCACATGACACAGGTGGTGATATTAGCGCTACGCCGTGTGTTGGTGACACATCACATTACACAGGTGGTGATATTTGCGCTACGACGTGTGTTGTTGATATATCACATGACACAAGTGGTGATATTAGCGCTACGCCGTGTGTTGTGACACATCACACGACTGTCTAACACAGGTGGTGATATTTGCGCTACGCCATGTGTTGGTGACACATCACATGAATGTCTAACACAGGTGGTGAGATTAGCGCTACGCCGTGTGTTGGTGAGCCATCACATGACTGTCTAACACAGGTGGTGGTGTAAGCGCTACGCCATGCGTTGGTGACACATCACATGAATGTCTAACACAGGTTGTGATATTAGCGCTACACCATGTGTTGGTGACACATCACATGACTGTCTAACACAGGTGGTGATATTAGCGCTACACCGTGTGTTGCTGACCCATCAATGACTGTCTAACACAGGTGGTGGTATAAGCGCTACGCCATGTGTTGGTAACACATCACATGAATGTCTAACACAGGTGGTGATATTAGCGCTACACCGTGTGTTGGTGACACATCACATGAATGTCTAACACAGGTGGTGATATTAGCGCTAACCCGTGTGTTGGTGACACATCACTTGACTGTCTGTCACAGGTGGTGATATTAGCGTTATGCCGTTTGTTGGTGACACATCACATGACTGTCTAACACAGGTGGTGATATTAGCGCTACGCTGTGTGTTGGTGACACATCACATGAATATCTAACACAGGTGGTGATATTAGGGCTACGCCGTGTGTTGGTGGCACATCACATGACTGTCTAACACAGGTGGTTATATTAGCGCAACGCCGTGTGTTGGTGACCCATCGCATGACTGTCTAACACAGGTGGTGACAATAGCGTTACGCCGTGTGATGGTGACACATCACATGACCGTCTAACACAGGTGGTGATATTAGCGCTACGCCGTGTGTTGGTGACACATCACATGACATATGTGGTGATAATAGCGCTACGCCGTGTGTTGGTGACACATCACATGACTGTCTAACACAGGTGGTTATATTAGCGCTACGCCGTGTGTTGGTGACACATCACATGACTGTCTAACACAGGTGGTTATATTAGCGCTACGCCACGTGTTGGTGACACATCACATGACACAGGTGGTGATATAGCGCTACGCCGTGTTTTGGTTACGCATCACATGACTGTGTAGCACAGGTGGTTATGTTACGCTACGTCATTTGTTGGTGACACATGACATGACATAGGTGGTGATATTAGCGCTACGCTATGTGTTGGTGACACATCACATGACTGTCTAACACAGGTGGTGATATTAGCGCTACGCCATGTGTTGGTGACACATCACATGACTGTCTAACACAGGTGGTGATATTAGCGCTACGCCGTGTGTTGGTGACACATCACATGACACAGGTGGTGATATTAGCGCTACGCCGTGTGTTGGTGACACATCTCATAACACAGGTGGTGATATTTGCGCTACGACGTGTGTTGGTGACACATCACATGACACAGGTGGTGATATTAGCGCCACGCCGTGTGTTGGTGACACATCACATGACACAGGTGGACAAAATAGCGTTACGCCGTGTGTTGGTGACACATCACATGACTGTCTAACACAGGTGGTTATATTAGCGCTACGCCGCGTGTTGGTGACACATCACATGACTGTCTAGCACAGGTGTTGATATTTGCGCTACGCCGTGTGTTGGTGACACATCACATGACACAGGTGGTGATATTAGCGCTACGCCGTGTTTTGGTGACACATCACATGACTGTCTAACACAGGTGGTGATATTAGCGCTACGCCGTGTGTTGGTGACACATCACATGACACAGGTGGTGATATTAGCGCCACGCCGTGTGTTGGTGACACATCACATGACACAGGTGGAGATAATAGCGTTACGCCGTGTGTTGGTGCCACATCACATGACACAGGTGGTGATATTAGCGCTACGCCGCGTGTTGGTGACACATCACATGAATGTCTAACAAAGGTGGTGATATTAGCGCTACGCCGTGTGTTGGTGACACATCACATGAATGTCTAACGCAGGTGGTGATATTAGCGCTACGCCGTGTGTTGGTGACAGATCACATGACTGTGTAACACAGGAGGTGATATTAGCGCTACGCCGTTTGTTGGTGAACCATCACATGACTGTCTAACACAGGTGGTGATATTAGCGCTACGCCGTGTGTTGGTGACACATCACATGACTGTCTAACACAGGTGGTTATATTAGCGCTACGAAGCGTGTTGGTGACACATCACATGACTGTCTAGCACAGGTGTTGATATTAGCGCTACGCCGTGTGTTGGTGACACATCACATGACACAGGTGGTGATATTAGCGCTACGCCGTGTTTTGGTGACACACCACATGACTGTCTAGCACAGGTGGTTATATTAGCGCTACGCCATTTGTTGGTGACACATCACATGACACAGGTGGTGATATTAGCGCTACGCTGTGTGTTGGTGACACAGCACATGACTGTCTAACACAGGTGGTGATATTAGCGCTACGCCGTGTGTTGGTGACACATCACATGACTGTCTAGCACAGGTATTGATATTAGCGCTACGCCGTGTGTTGGTGACACATCAAATGACACAGGTGGTGATATTAGCGCTACGCCGTGTGTTGGTGGCACATCACATTACACAGGTGGTGATATTTGCGCTACGACGTGTGTTGTTGACATATCATATGACACAGGTGGTGATATTAGCGCTACGCCGTGTGTTGGTGACACATCACACGACTGTCTAACACAGGTGGTGATATTTGCGCTACGCCGTGTGTTGGTGACACATCACATGACTGTCTAGCACAGGTGTTGATATTAGCGCTACGCCGTGTGTTGTGACACATCACATGACACAGGTGGTGATATTAGCGCTACGCGGTGTGTTGGTGACACATCACATTACACAGGTGGTGATATTTGCGCTACGACGAGTGTTGTTGACATATCACATGACACAGGTGGTGATATTTGCGCTACGACGTGTGATGTTGACATATCACATGACACAGGTGGTGATATTAGCGCTACGCCGTGTGTTGGTGACACATCACACGACTGTCTAACACAGGTGGTGATATTTGCGCTACGCCATGTGTTGGTGACACATCACATGACTGTCTAACACAGGTGGTGATATTAGCGCTACGCCGTGTGTTGCTGACCCATCAATGACTGTCTAACACAGGTGGTGGTATAAGCGCTACGCCATGTGTTGGTAACACATCACATGAATGTCTAACACAGGTGGTGATATTAGCGTTACGCCGTGTGTTGGTGATCCATCACATGACTATCTAACACGGGTGGTGATATTAGCGCTACACCGTGTGTTGGTGACACATCACATGAATGTCTAACACAGGTGGTCATATTAGCGCTAACCCGTGTGTTGGTGACACATCACTTGACTGTCTATCAGAGGTGGTGATATTAGCATTATGCCGTTTTTTGGTGACACATCACATGACTGTCTAACACAGGTGGTGATATTAGCGCTACGCTGTGTGTTGGTGACACATCACATGAATATCTAACACAGGTGGTTATATTAGCGCTACGCCGCGTGTTGGTGACCCATCGCATGACTGCCTAACACAGGTGGTGACAATAGCGTTACGCCGTGTGTTGGTGACATATCACATGAATGTCTAAAACAGGTGGTGATATTAGCGCTACGCCGTGTGTTGGTGACACATGACATATGTGGTGGTAATAGCGCTACGCCGTGTGTTGGTGACACATCACATGGCTGTCTAAAACAGGTGGTTATATTAGCGCTACGCCGTTTGTTGGTGACCCATCACATGACTGTCTAACACAGGTGGTGATATTAGCGCTACGCCGTGTGTTGGTGACACATCACATGACTGTCTAACACAGGTGGTTATATTAGCGCTACGCCACGTGTTGGTGACACATCACATGACACAGGTGGTGATATTAGCGCTACGCCGTATTTTGGCTACGCATCACATGACTGTATAGCACAGGTTGTTATGTTACGCTACGTCATATGTTGGTGACACATGACATGACATAGGTGGTGATATTAGCGCTACGCTATGTGTTGGTGACACATCACATGACTGTCTAACACAGGTGGTGATATTAGCGCTACGCCGTGTGTTGGTGACACATCACATGACTGTCTAACACAGGTGGTGATATTAGCGCTACGCCGTGTGTTGGTGACACATCACATGACACAGGTGGTGATATTAGCGCTACGCCGTGTGTTGGTGACACATCACATGACTGTCTAACACAGGTGGTTATATTAGCGCTACGCCACGTGTTGGTGACACATCACATGACACAGGTGGTGATATTAGCGCTACGCCGTATTTTGGCTACGCATCACATGACTGTATAGCACAGGTTGTTATGTTACGCTACGTCATATGTTGGTGACACATGACATGACATAGGTGGTGATATTAGCGCTACGCTATGTGTTGGTGACACATCACATGACTGTCTAACACAGGTGGTGATATTAGCGCTACGCCGTGTGTTGGTGACACATCACATGACTATCTAACACAGGTGGTGGTATAAGCGCTACGCCATGTGTTGTGACACATCACATGAATGTCTAACACAGGTGGTGATATTAGCGCTACGCCATGTGTTGGTGACACATCACATGACTGTGTAACACAGGTGGTGATATTTGCGCTACGCCATGTGTTGGTGACACATCACATGAATGTCAAACACAGGTGGTGATATTAGTGCTACGCCGTTTGTTGGTGACCCATCACATGACAGTCTAACACAGGTGGTGATATTAGCGCTACGCCGTGTGTTGGTGACACATCACATGACACAGGTGGTGATAGTAAATCTACGCCGTGTGTTGGTGACACATCACATAACACAGGTGGTGATACTTGCGCTACGACGTGTGTCGGTGACACATCACATGAATGTCTAACACAGGTGGTGATATTAGCGCTACGCCATGTGTTGGTGACACATCACATGACTGTGTAACACAGGTGGTGATATTAGCGCTACGCCGTGTGTTGGTGACACATCACATGAATGTCTAACACAGGTGGTGATATTAGCGCTACGCCATGTGTTGGTGACACATCACATGACTGTGTAACACAGGAGGTGATAGTAGCGCTACGCCGCGTGTTGGTGACACATCACATTAGTGTCTAGCACAGGTGTTGATATTAGCGCTACGCCGTGTGTTGGTGACACATCACATGACACAGGTGGTGATACTAGCGCTACGCCGTGATTTGGTGACACATCGCATGACTGTCTAGCACAGGTGGTTACATTAGCGCTACGCCATTTGTTGGTGACACATCACATGACAGAGGTGGTGATATTAGCGCTACGCCGTGTGTTGGTGACACATCACATGACACAGGGGTGATACTAGCGCTTCGCCGTGTGTTGGTGACACATCGCATGACACAGGTGGTGATATTAGCGCTACGCCGTGTGTTGGTGACACATCACATTACACAGGTGGTGATATTTGCGCTACGACGTGTGTTGTTGACATATCACATGACACAGGTGGTGATATTAGCGCTACGCCGTGTGTTGTGACACATCACACGACTGTCTAACACAGGTGGTGATATTTGCGCTACGCCATGTGTTGGTGACACATCACATGAATGTCTAACACAGGTGGTGATATTAGCGCTACGCCGTGTGTTGGTGAGCCATCACATGACTGTCTAACACAGGTGGTGGTGTAAGCGCTACGCCATGCGTTGGTGACACATCACATGAATGTCTAACACAGGTGGTGATATTAGCGCTACACCATGTGTTGGTGACACATCACATGACTGTCTAACACAGGTGGTGATATTAGCGCTACACCGTGTGTTGCTGACCCATCAATGACTGTCTAACACAGGTGGTGGTATAAGCGCTACGCCATGTGTTGGTAACACATCACATGAATGTCTAACTCAGGTGGTGATATTAGCGCTACACCGTGTGTTGGTGACACATCAAATGAATGTCTAACACAGGTGGTGATATTAGCGCTAACCCGTGTGTTGGTGACACATCACTTGACTGTCTGTCACAGGCGGTGATATTAGCGTTATGCCGTTTGTTGGTGACACATCACATGACTGTCTAACACAGGTGGTGATATTAGCGCTACGCTGTGTGTTGGTGACACATCACATGAATATCTAACACAGGTGGTGATATAAGGGCTACGCCGTGTGTTGGTGGCACATCACATGACTGTCTAACACAGGTGGTTATATTAGCGCTACGCCGTGTGTTGGTGACCCATCGCATGACTGTCTAACACAGGTGGTGACAATAGCGTTACGCCGTGTGCTGGTGACACATCACATGACCGTCTAACACAGGTGGTGATATTAGCGCTACGCCGTGTGTTGGTGACACATCACATGACATATGTGGTGATAATAGCGCTACGCCGTGTGTTGGTGACACATCACATGACTGTCTAACACAGGTGGTTATATTAGCGCTACGCCGTGTGTTGGTGACACATCACATGACACAGGTAGTGATATTAGCGCTACGCCATGGGTTGGTGACACATCACATGACTGTCTAACACAGGTGGTTATATTAGCGCTACGCCGTTTGTTGGTGACCCATCACATGACTGTCTAACACAGGTGGTGATATTAGCGCTACGCCGCGTGTTGGTGACACATCACATGACTCAGGTGGTGATATCAGCGCTACGCCGTTTGTTGGTGACCCATCACATGACTGTCTAACACAGGTGGTGATATTAGCGCTACGCCGCGTGTTGGTGACACATCTCATGACACAGGTGGTGATAATTGCGCTACGCCGTGTGTTGGTGACACATCACATGACACAGGTGGTGATAATAGCGCTACACAGTGTGTTCGTGACACATCACATGACGGTCTAACACAGGTGGTGATATTAGCGCTACGCCATGTGTTGGTGACACATCACATGACACAGGTAGTGATATTAGCGCTACGCCATGGTTTGGTGACACATCACATGACTGTCTAACACAGGTGGTTATATTAGCGCTACGCCGTTTGTTGGTGACACATCACATGACTGTCTAGCACAGGTGGTTATATTAGCGCTACGCCATGTGTTGGTGACACATCGCATGACACAGGTAGTGATATTAGCGCTACGCTGTGTGTTGGTAACACATCACATGACTGTCTAACACATATTTGCGCTACTCCGTGTGTTGGTGACACATCACATGACTGTCTAACACAGGTGGTGATATTAGCGCTACGCCGTGTGTTGGTGACACATCACATGACACATGTGGTGATAGTAAATCTACGCCGTGTGTTGGTGACACATCACATTACACAGGTGGTGATATTTGCGCTACGACGTGTGTCGGTGACACATCACATGACACAGGTGGTGATATTAGCGCTACGCCGCGTGTTGGTGACAGATCGCATGACACAGGTAGTGATATTAGCGCTACGCCGTGTGTTGGTGACGCATCACACGACTGTCTAACACAGGTGGTGATATTTGCGCTACGCCATGTGTTTGTGACACATCACATGAATGTCTAACACAGGTGGTGATATTAGCGCTACGCCGTGTGTTGGTGACCCCATCACATGACTGTCTAACACAGGTGGTGGTATAAGCGCTACACCGTGTGTTGGTGACACATCACATGAATGACTAACACAGGTGGAGATATTAGCGCTAAGCCGTGTGTTGGTGACACATCACTTGACTGTCTAACACAGGTGGTGATATTAGCGTTACGCCGTGTGTTGTGACACATCACATGACTGTCTATCACAGGTGGTGATATTAGCGCTACGCCGTGTGTTGGTGACACGTCACATGCCATATGTTGTGATAATAGCGCTACGCCGTGTTTTGGTGACACATCACATGAATGTCGAACACAGGTAGTGATATTAGCGCTACGCCGTGTGTTGGTGACACATCACATGACTGTCTAACACAGGTGGTGGTGTAAGCGCTACACCGTGTGTTGGTGGCACATCACATGAATGTCTAACACAGGTGGTGATATTAGCGCTACGCCATGTGATGGTGACACATCACATGACTGTCTAAAACAGGTGGTGATATTAGCGCTACGCTGTGTGTTGGTGACACATCACATGATATATGTGGTGATAATAGCGCTACGCCGTGTGTTGGTGACACATCGCATGACACAGGTAGTGATATTAGAGCTACGCCGTGTGTTGGTAACACATCACACGACTGTCTAACACAGGTGGTGATATTTGCGCTACGCCATGTGTTGGTGACACATCACATGAATGTCTAACACAGGTGGTGATATAGCGCTACGCCGTGTGTTGGTGACCCATCACATGACTGTATAACACAGGTGGTGTTATAAGCGCTACACCGTGTGTTGGTGACACATCACATGAATGTCTAACACAGGTGGTGATATTAGCGCTACGCCATGTGTTGGTGACACATCACATGACTGTGTAACACAGGTGGTGATATTAGCGCTACGGCATGTGTTGGTGACACATCACATGAATGTCTAACACAGGTGGTGATATTAGCGCTTAGCCGTGTGTTGGTGACACATCACTTGACTGTCTAACACAGGTGGTGATATTAGCGTTACGCCGTGCGTTGAAGACACATCACATGACTGTCTAACACAGGTGGTGATATTAGCGCTACGCCGTGTGTTGGTGACACATCACATGACATACGTGGTGATAATAGCGCTACGCCGTGTGTTGGTGACACATCATTTGAATGTCTAACACAGGTTGTGATATTAGCGCTACACCGTGTGTTGGTGACACATCACATGAATGTCTAACACAGGTGGTGATATTAGCGCTACGCCATGTGTTGGTGACACATCACATGACTGTGTAACACAGGTGGTGATATTAGCGCTACGGCATGTGTTGGTGACACATCACATGAATGTCTAACACAGGTGGTGATATTAGCGCTAAGCCGTGTGTTGGTGACACATCACTTGACTGTCTAACACAGGTGGTGATATTAGCGTTACGCCGTGTGTTGATGACACATCACATGACTGTCTAACACAGGTGGTGATATTAGCGCTACGCCGTGTGTTGGTGACACATCATTTGAATGTCTAACACAGGTAGTGATATTAGCGCTACGCCGTGTGTTGGTGACACATCACATGACTGTCTAACACAGGTGGTGATATTAGCGCTACGCCGTGTGTTGGTGACACATCACATGAATGTCTAACACAGGTGGTTATATTAGTGCTACGCCGCCTGTTGGCGACACATCACATGACACAGGTGGTGATAATAGCGTTACGCCGTGTGTTGGTGACAAATCACATGACACAGGTGGTGATATTAGAGCTACGCCGCGGGTTGGTGACACATCACATGAATGTCTAACGCAGGTGGTGATATTAGCGCTACACCGTGTGTTGGTGACCGATCACATGACTGTGTAACACAGGAGGTGATATTAGCGCTACGCCGTTTGTTGGTGAACCATCACATGACTGTCTAACACAGGTGGTGATATTAGCGCTACGCCGTGTGTTGGTGACACATCACATGACTGTCTAACACAGGTGGTTATATTAGCGCTACGCCGCGTGTTGGTGACACATCACACGACACAGTTTGTGATATTAGCGCTACGCCGTGTTTTAGTGACGCATCACATGACTGTCTAGCACAGGTGGTTATATTAGCGCTACGCCATTTGTTGGTGACACATCACATGACACAGGTGGTGATATTAGCGCTACGCTGTGTGTTGGTGACACATCACATGACTGTCTAACACAGGTGGTGATATTAGCGCTACGCCGTGTGTTGGTGACACATCACATAACACAGGCGGTGATATTAGCGCTACGCCGTGTGTTGGTGACACATCACACGATTGTCTAACGCAGGTGGTGATATTAGCGCTACGCCGTGTGATGGTGAGCCATCACATGACTGTCTAACACAGGTGGTGGTGTAAGCGCTACGCCATGTGTTGGTGACACATCACTTGAATGTCTAACACAGGTGGTGATATTAGCGCTACACCATGTGTTGGTGACACATCACATGACTGTCTAACACAGGTGGTGATATTTGCGCTACGCCGTGTGTTGGTGACACATCACATGACTGTCTAACACAGGTGGTGATATTAGCGCTACGCCGTGTCTTGGTGACACATCACATGACACAGGTGGTGATATTAAAGCTACGCCGTGTGTTGGTGACACATCACATAACACAGGTGGTGATATTTGCGCTACGACGTGTGTTGGTGACACATCACATGACACAGGTGGTGATATTAGCGCTACGCCGTGAGTTGGTGACACATCACACGACTGGCTAACACAGGTGGCGATATTTGCGCTACGCCATGTGTTGGAGACACATCAAATGAATGTCTAACACAGGTGGTGATATTAGCGCTACGCCGTGTGTTGGTGACCCATCACATGACTGTCTAACACAGGTGGTGATATTAGCGCTACGCCGTGAGTTGGTGACACATCACACGACTGTCTAACAGAGGTGGTGATATTTGCACTACGCCATGTGTTGGAGACACATCACATGACTGTCTAACACAGGTGGTGATATTTGCGCTACGCCATGTGTTGGTGACACATCACATGAATGTCTAACACAGGTGGTAATATTAGCGCTACGCCATGTGTTGGTGACACATCACATGACTGTGTAACACAGGTGGTGATATTAGCGCTACGGCATGTGTTGGTGACACATCACATGAATGTCTAACACAGGTGGTGATATTAGCGCTAAGCCGTGTGTTGGTGACACATCACTTGACTGTCTAACACAGGTGGTGATATTAGCGTTACGCCGTGTGTTGATGACACATCACATGACTGTCTAACACAGGTGGTGATATTAGCGCTACGCCGTGTGTTGGTGACACATCATTTGAATGTCTAACACAGGTAGTGATATTAGCGCTACACCGTGTGTTGGTGACACATCACATGAATGTCTAACACAGGTGGTGATATTAGCGCTACGCCGTGAGTTGGTGACACATCACACGACTGTCTAACACAGGTGGTGATATTAGCGCTACACCGTGTGTTGGTGACACATCACATGAATGTCTAACACAGGTGGTGATATTAGCGCTAAGACGTGTGTTGGTGACACATCACTTGACTGTCTAACACAGGTGGTGATATGAGCGTTACGCCGTGTGTTGGTGACACATCACATGACTGTGTAACACAGGTGGTGATATTAGCGCTACGCCGTGTGTTGGTGACACATCACATGACATATGTGGTGATAATAGCGCTACTCCGTGTGTTGGTGACACATCACATGAATGTCTAACACAGGTGATGATATTAGCGCTAAGCCGTTTGTTGGTGACACATCACATCACTGCGTAACACGGGCGGTGATAATAGCGCTACGCCGTGTGTTGGTGACACATCACATGAATGTCTAACACAGGTGGTTATATTAGCGCTACGCCGCCTGTTGGTGACACATCACATGACACAGGTGGTGATATTAGCGCCACGCCGTGTGTTGGTGACACTTCACATGACACAGGTGGTGATAATAGCGTTACGCCGTGTGTTGGTGACACATCACATGACACAGGTGGTGATATTAGCGCTACGCGGCGTGTTGGTGACACATCACATGACTGTCTAACACAGGTGGTGATATTAGCACTACGCCGTGTGTTGGTGATACAACACATGACTGTCTAACACAGGTGGTGATATTAGCGCTACGCCATGTGTTGGTTACACATCACATGACTGTCCAACACAGGTGGTGATTTTAGCGCTACGCCGTGTGTTGGTGACACATCACATCACTGTCTAACACAGGTGGTGATATTAGCGCTACGCCGTGTGTTGGTGACACATCACATGACTGTCTAGCACAGGTGGTTATAATAGCGCTACGCCATGTGTTGGTGACACATCACATAACACAGGTAGTGATATTAGCGCTACGCTGTGTGCTGGTGACACATCACATGACTGTCTAACACAGGTGGTGATATTTGCGCTACGCCGTTTGTTGGTGACACATCACATCACTGCGTAACACGGGCGGTGATAATAGCGCTACGCCGTGTCTTGGTGATACATCATATGAATGTCTAACACAGGTGGTTATATTAGCGCTACGCCGCCTGTTGGTGACACATCACATGGCACAGGTGTTGATATTAGCGCCACGCCGTGCGTTGGTGACACTTCACATGACACAGGTGGTGATAATAGCGTTACGCCGTGCGTTGGTGACACATCACATGACACAGGTGGTGATATTAGCACTACGCGGCGTGTTGGTGACACATCACATGAATGTCTAACAAAGATGGTGAATTAGCGCTACGCCGTGTGTTGGAGACACATCACATGAATGTCTAACACAGGTGGTGATATTAGCGCTACGCCGTTTGTTGGTGACATATCACATCACTGTGAAACACGGGTGGTGTTAATAGCGCTACGCCATGGTTTGGTGACACATCACATGACTGTCTAACACAGGTGGTCATATTAGAGCTACGCCGTTTGTTGGTGACACATCACATGACTGTCTAGCACAGGTGGTTATATTAGCGCTACGCTTTGTGTTGGTGACACATCGCATGACACAGGTAGTGATATTAGCGCTACGCTGTGTGTTGGTAACACATCACATGACTGTCTAACACATATTTGCGCTACGCCGTGTGTTGGTGACACATCACACGACTGTCTACCGCAGGTGGTGATATTTGCGCTACGCCATGTGTTGGTGACACATCACATGAATGTCTAACAGAGGTGGTGATATTAGCGCTACGCCGTGTGTTGGTGAGCCATCACATGACTGTCTAACACAGGTGGTGATATTAGCGCTACACCATGTGTTGGTAACACATCACATGAATGTCTAACAGAGGTGGTGATATTAGCGCTACGCCGTGTGTTGGTGACACATCACACGACTGTCTAACACAGGTGGTGATATTAGCGCTACACCATGTGTTGGTGACACATCACATGACTGTCTAACAAAGGTGCTGATATTAGCGCTACACCGTGTGTTGCTGACCCATCACATGACTGTCTAACACAGGTGGTGGTATAAGCGCTACGCCATGTGTTGGTAACACATCACTTGAATGTCTAACACAGGTGGTGATATTAGCGCTACGCCGTGTGTTGGTGAGCCATCACATGACTGTCTAACACAGGTGGTGATATTAGCGCTACACGTTTGTTGGTGACACATCACATGAATGTCTAACACAGGTGGTGATATTAGCGCTACGCCGTGTGTTGGTGACACATCACATGACACAGGTGGTGATATTAGCGCTACGCCGTGTTTTGGTGACACATCACATGACTGTCTAACACAGGTGGTGATATTAGCGCTACGCCGTGTGTTGGTGACACATCACATGACACAGGTGGTGATATTAGCGCCACGCCGTGTGTTGGTGACACATCACATGACACAGGTGGGGATAATAGCGTTACGCCGTGTGTTGGTGCCTCATCACATGACACAGGTGGTGATATTAGCGCTACGCCGCGTGTTGGTGACCATTCGCATGACTGTCTAACACAGGTGGTGACAATAGCGTTACGCCGTGTGTTGGTGACATATCACATGAATGTCTAACACAGGTGGTGATATTAGCGCTTCGCCGTGTGTTGGTGACACATGACATATGTGGTGATAATAGCGCTACGCCGTGTGTTGGTGACACATCACATGGCTGTCTAACACAGGTGGTGACAATAGCGCTACGCCACGTGTTGGTGACACATCACATGACACAGGTGGTGATATTAGCGCTGCGCCGTATTTTGGTTACGCATCACATGACTGTCTAGCACAGGTTGTTATGTTACGCTACGTCATTTGTTGGTGACACATGACATGACATAGGTGGTGATATTAGCGCTACGCTATGTGTTGGTGACACATCACATGACTGTCTAACACAGGTGGTGATATTAGCGCTACGCCGTGTGTTGGTGACACATCACATGACTGTCTAACACAGGTGGTGATATTAGCGCTACGCCGTGTGTTGGTGACACATCACATGACACAGGTGGTGATATTAGCGCTACGCCGTGTGTTGGTGACACATCACATAACACAGGTGGTGATATTTGCGCTACGACGTGTGTTGTGACACATCACATGACACAGGTGTTGATATTAGCGCTGCGCCGTGTGTTGGTGACACATCACACGACTGTCTAACACAGGTGGTGATATTTGCGCTACGCCGTGTGTTGGTGACACATCAAATGAATGTCTAACACAGGTGGTAATATTAGCGCTACGCCGTCTGTTGGTGACCCATCACATGACTATCTAGCACAGGTGGTGGTATAAGCGCTACGCCATGTGTTGGTGACACATCACATGAATGTCTAACACAGGTGGTGATATTAGCGCTACGCCATGTGTTGGTGACACATCACATGACTGTGTAACACAGGTGGTGATATTTGTGCTACGCCATGTGTTGGTGACACATCACATGACTGTGTAACACAGGAGGTGATAGTAGCGCTACGCCGCGTGTTGGTGACACATCACATGACTCTGGTGGTGATATCAGCACTACGCCGTGTGTTGGTGACCCATCACATGACACAGGTGAGGCTATTAGCGCTACACAGTGTGTTCGTGACACATCACATGACTGTCTAACACAGGTGGTGATATTAGCGCTACGCCATGTGTTGGTGACACATCACATGACACAGGTGGTGATAGTAAATCTACGCCGTGTGTTGGTGACACATCACATGAATGTCTAACACAGGTGGTTATATTAGCGCTACGCCATTTGTTGGTGACACATCACATGACTCAGGTGGTGATATCAGCACTACACCGTGTGTTGGTGACCCATCACATGACACAGGTGAGGCTATTAGCGCTACACAGTGTGTTCGTGACACATCACATGACTGTCTAACACAGGTGGTGATATTAGCGCTACGCCATGTGTTGGTGACACATCACATGACACAGGTAGTGATATTAGCGCTACGCCATGGGTTGGTGACACATCACATGACTGTCTAACACAGGTGGTTATATTAGCGCTACGCCGTTTGTTGGTGACCCATCACATGACTGTCTAACACAGGTGGTGATACTAGCGCTACGCCGCGTGTTGGTGACACATCACATGACTCAGGTGGTGATATCAGCGCTACGCCGTGTGTTGGTGACCCATCACATGACACAGGTGAGGCTATTAGCGCTACGCCGTGTGTTGGTGACACATCACATGACACAGGTGGTGATAATTGCGCTACGCCGTGTGTTGGTGACAAGTCACATGACACAGGTGGTGATAATAGCGCTACACAGTGTGTTCGTGACACATCACATGACTGTCTTATACAGGTGGTGATATTAGCGCTACGCCATGTGTTGGTGACACATCACATGACACAGGTAGTGATATTAGCGCTACGCCATGGTTTGGTGACACATCACATGACTGTCTAACACAGGTGGTTATATTAGCGCTACGCCGTTTGTTGGTGACACATCACATGACTGTCTAGCACAGGTGGTTATATTAGCGCTACGCCATGTGTTGGTGACACATCGCATGACACAGGTAGTGATATTAGCGCTACGCTGTGTGTTGGCAACACATCACATGACTGCCTAACACATATTTGCGCTACGCCGTGTGTTGGTGACACATCACATGACTGTCTAACACAGGTGGTGATATTAGCGCTACGCCGTGTGTTGGTGACACATCACATGACACATGTGGTGATAGTAAATCTACGCCGTGTGTTGGTGACACATCACATAACACAGGTGGTGATATTTGCGCTACGACGTGTGTCGGTGACACATCACATGACACAGGTAATGATATTAGCGCTACGCCGTGTGTTGGTGACGCATCACACGACTGTGTAACACAGGTGGTGATATTTGCGCTACGCCATGTGTTTGTGACACATCACATGACTGTCTAACACAGGTGGTGATATTAGCGCTACGCCATGTGTTGGTGACACATCACATGACACAGGTAGTGATATTAGCGCTACGCCATGGTTTGGTGACACATCACATGAATGTCTAACACAGGTGGTGATATTAGCGCTACGCCGTGTGTTGGTGACCCATCACATGACTGTCTAACACAGGTGGTGGTATAAGCGCTACACCGTGTGTTGGTGACACATCACATGAATGTCTAACACAGGTGGTGATATTAGCGCTACGCCATGTGTTGGTGACACATCACATGACTGTGTAACACAGGTGGTGATATTAGCGCTACGCCATGTGTTGATGACACATCACATGAATGTCTAACACAGGTGGTGATATTAGCGCTAAGCCGTGTGTTGGTGACACATCACTTGACTGTCTAACACAGGTGGTGATATTAGCGTTACGCCGTGTGTTGTGACACATCACATGACTGTCTATCACAGGTGGTGATATTAGCGCTACGCCGTGTGTTGGTGACACATCACATGACATATGTGGTGATAATAGCGCTACGCCGTGTGTTGGTGACACATCACATGAATGTCTAACACAGGTAGTGATATTAGCGCTACGCCGTGTGTTGGTGGCACATCACATGACTGTCTAACACAGGTGGTGGTGTAAGCGCTACACCGTGTGTTGGTGGCACATCACATGAATGTCTAACACAGGTGGTGATATTAGCGCTACGCCATGTGATGGTGACACATCACATGACTGTGTAACACAGGTGGTGATATTAGCGCTACGGCATGTGTTGGTGACACATCACATGAAAGTCTAACACAGGTGGTGATATTAGCGCTATGCCGTGTGTTGGTGACACATCACTTGACTGTCTAACACTGGTGGTGATATTAGCGTTACGCCGTGTGTTGGTGACACATCACATGACTGTCTAAAACAGGTGGTGATATTAGCGCTACGCTGTGTGTTGGTGACACATCACATGATATATGTGGTGATAATAGCGCTACGCCGTGTGTTGGTGACACATCATTTGAATGTCTAACACAGGTAGTGATATTAGCGCTACGCCGTGTGTTGGTGACACATGACATGACACAGGTGGTGATAGTAAAGCTACGCCGTGTGTTGGTGACACATCACATAACACAGGTGGTGATATTTGCGCTACGACGTGTGTTGGTGACACATCACATGACACAGGTGTTGATATTAGCGCTACGCCGTGTGTTGGTGACACATCACACGACTGTCTAACACAGGTGGTGATATTTGCGCTACGCCGTGTGTTGGTGACACATCACATGAATGTCTAACACAGGTGGTAATATTAGCGCTACGCCGTGTGTTGGTGACCCATCACATGACTATCTAACACAGGTGGTGGTATAAGCTCTACGCCATGTGTTGGTGACACATCACATGAATGTCTAACACAGGTGGTGATTTTAGCGCTACGCCGTTTGTTGGTGACCCATCACATGACTGTCTAACACAGGTGGTGATACTAGCGCTACGCCGCGTGTTGGTGACACATCACATGACTCAGGTGGTGATATCAGCGCTACGCCGTGTGTTGGTGACCCATCACATGACACAGGTGAGGCTATTAGCGCTACGCCGTGTGTTGGTGACACATCACATGACACAGGTGGTGATAATTGCGCTACGCCGTGTGTTGGTGACACATCACATGACACAGGTGGTGATAATAGCGCTACACAGTGTGTTCGTGACACATCACATGACTGTCTTATACAGGTGGTGATATTAGCGCTACGCCATGTGTTGGTGACACATCACATGACACAGGTAGTGATATTAGCGCTACGCCATGGTTTGGTGACACATCACATGACTGTCTAACACAGGTGGTTATATTAGCGCTACGCCGTTTGTTGGTGACACATCACATGACTGTCTAGCACAGGTGGTTATATTAGCGCTACGCCATGTGTTGGTGACACATCGCATGACACAGGTAGTGATATTAGCGCTACGCTGTGTGTTGGCAACACATCACATGACTGTCTAACACATATTTGCGCTACGCCGTGTGTTGGTGACACATCACATGACTGTCTAACACAGGTGGTGATATTAGCGCTACGCCGTGTGTTGGTGACACATCACATGACACATGTGGTGATAGTAAATCTACGCTGTGTGTTGGTGACACATCACATAACACAGGTGGTGATATTTGCGCTACGACGTGTGTCGGTGACACATCACATGACACAGGTGGTGATATTAGCGCTACACCGCGTGTTGGTGACAGATCGCATGACACAGGTAATGATATTAGCGCTACGCCGTGTGTTGGTGACGCATCACACGACTGTGTAACACAGGTGGTGATATTTGCGCTACGCCATGTGTTTGTGACACATCACATGACTGTCTAACACAGGTGGTGATATTAGCGCTACGCCATGTGTTGGTGACACATCACATGACACAGGTAGTGATATTAGCGCTACGCCATGGTTTGGTGACACATCACATGAATGTCTAACACAGGTGGTGATATTAGCGCTACGCCGTGTGTTGGTGACCCATCACATGACTGTCTAACACAGGTGGTGGTATAAGCGCTACACCGTGTGTTGGTGACACACCACATGAATGTCTAACACAGGTGGTGATATTAGCGCTACGCCATGTGTTGGTGACACATCACATGACTGTGTAACACAGGTGGTGATATTAGCGCTACGCCATGTGTTGATGACACATCACATGAATGTCTAACACAGGTGGTGATATTAGCGCTAAGCCGTGTGTTGGTGACACATCACTTGACTGTCTAACACAGGTGGTGATATTAGCGTTACGCCGTGTGTTGTGACACATCACATGACTGTCTATCACAGGTGGTGATATTAGCGCTACGCCGTGTGTTGGTGACACATCACATGACATATGTGGTGATAATAGCGCTACGCCGTGTGTTGGTGACACATCACATGAATGTCTAACACAGGTAGTGATATTAGCGCTACGCCGTGTGTTGGTGACACATCACATGACTGTCTAACACAGGTGGTGGTGTAAGCGCTACACCGTGTGTTGGTGGCACATCACATGAATGTCTAACACAGGTGGTGATATTAGCGCTACGCCATGTGATGGTGACACATCACATGACTGTGTAACACAGGTGGTGATATTAGCGCTACGGCATGTGTTGGTGACACATCACATGAAAGTCTAACACAGGTGGTGATATTAGCGCTATTCCGTGTGTTGGTGACACATCACTTGACTGTCTAACACTGGTGGTGATATTAGCGTTACGCCGTGTGTTGGTGACACATCACATGACTGTCTAAAACAGGTGGTGATATTAGCGCTACGCTGTGTGTTGGTGACACATCACATGATATATGTGGTGATAATAGCGCTACGCCGTGTGTTGGTGACACATCATTTGAATGTCTAACACAGGTAGTGATATTAGCGCTACGCCGTGTGTTGGTGACACATGACATGACACAGGTGGTGATAGTAAAGCTACGCCGTGTGTTGGTGACACATCACATAACACAGGTGGTGATATTTGCGCTACGACGTGTGTTGGTGACACATCACATGACACAGGTGTTGATATTAGCGCTACGCCGTGTGTTGGTGACACATCACACGACTGTCTAACACAGGTGGTGATATTTGCGCTACGCCGTGTGTTGGTGACACATCACATGAATGTCTAACACAGGTGGTAATATTAGCGCTACGCCGTGTGTTGGTGACCCATCACATGACTATCTAACACAGGTGGTGGTATAAGCTCTACGCCATGTGTTGGTGACACATCACATGAATGTCTAACACAGGTGGTGATTTTAGCGCTACGCCATGTGTAGGTGACACATCACATGACTGGGTAACACAGGTGGTTATATTTGCGCTACGCCATGTGTTGGTGACACATCACATGAATGTCTAACACAGGTGGTGATATTAACGCTACGCCGTTTGTTGGTGACCCATCACATGACTGTCTAACACAGGTGGTGATATTAGCGCAACACCGTGTGTTGGTGACACATCACATCACTGTCTAACACAGGTGGTGATTTTAGCGGTACCCAGTGTGTTGGTGACCCATCACACGACTCAGGTGGTGATACTAAAGATACGCCGTGTGTTGGTGACCCATCACATGACTGTCTAACACAGGTGGTGATATTAGAGCTACGCCATGTGTTGGTGACACATAACCTGACTGTCTAACACAGGTGGTGATATTATCGCTACGCCGCTTGTTGGTGACACATCACATGACTCAGGTGGTGATATCAGCGCTACGCCGTGTGTTGGTGTCACATCATATGACACAGGTAGTGATATTAGCTTTACGCCATGGGTTGGTGACACATCACATGACTGTCTAACACAGCTGGTTATATTAGCGCTACGCCGTTTGTTGGTGACCCATCACATGACTGTCTAACACAGGTGGTCATATTAGCGCTACGCCGCGTGTTGGTGACACATCACATGACACAGGTGTTGATAGTAAAGCTACGCCGTGTGTTGGTGACACATCACATAACACAGGTGGTGATATTTGCGCTACGACGTGTGTTGGTGCCACATCACATGACACAGGTGGTGATATTATCGCTACGCCGCGTGTTGGTGACACATCGCATGACACAGGTGGTGATATTAGCGCTACGCCGCGTGTTGGTGAGAGATCGCATGACACAGGTAGTGATATTAGCGCTACGCCGTGTGTTGGTGACACATCACACGACTGTCTAACACAGGTGGTGATATTTGCGGTACGCCATGTGTTTGTGACACATCACATGAATGTCTAACACAGGTGGTGATATTAGCGCTACGCCGTGTGTTGGTGACCCCATCACATGACTGTCTAACACAGGTGGTGGTATAAGCGCTACACCGTGTGTTGGTGACACATCACATGAATGTCTAACACAGGTGGTGATATTAGCGCTACGCCATGTGTTGGTGACACATCACATGACTGTGTAACACAGGTGGTGATATTAGCGCTACGCCATATGTTGGTGACTCATCACATGAATGTCTAACACAGGTGGTGATATTAGCGCTAAGCCGTGTGATGGTGACACATCACTTGACGGTCTAACACAGGTGGTGATATTAGCGTTACGCCGTGTGTTGTGACACATCATATGACTGTGTATCACAGGGGGCGATATTAGCGCTACGCCGTGTGTTGGTGACACATCACATGACATATGTTGTGATAATAGCGCTACGCCGTGTGTTGGTGACACATCACATGAATGTCTAACACAGGTAGTGATATTAGCGCTACGCCGTGTGTTGGTGACACATCACATGACTGTCTAACACAGGTGGTGGTATAAGCGCTACACCGTGTGTTGGTGGCATATCACATGAATGTCTAACACAGGTGGTGATATTAGCGCTACGCCATGTGATGGTGGCACATCACATGACTGTGTAACACAGGTGGTGATATTAGCGCTACGGCATGTGTTGGTGACACATCACATGATTGTCTAACAGAGGTGGTGATATTAGCGCTATGCCGTGTGTTGGTGACACATCACTTGACTGTCTAACACAGGTGGTGATATTAGCGTTACGCCGTGTGTTGGTGACACATCACATGACTGTCTAAAACAGGTGGTGATATTAACGCTACGCTGTGTGTTGGTGACACATCACATGATATATGTGGTGATAATAGCGCTACGCCGTGTGTTCGTGACACATCATTTGAATGTCTAACACAGGTAGTGATATTAGCGCTACGCCGTGTGTTGGTGACACATGACATGACACAGGTGGTGATAGTAAAGCTACGCCGTGTGTTGGTGACACATCACAAAACACAGGTGGTGATATTTACGCTACCACGTGTCTTGGTGACACATCACATGACACAGGTGGTGATATTAGCGATACGCCGCGTGTTGGTGACACATCGCATGACACAGGTAGTGATATTAGCGCTACGCCGTGTGTTGGAACACATCACACGACTGTCTAACACAGGTGGTGATATTTGCGCTACGCCATGTGTTGGTGACACATCACATGAATGTCTAACACAGGTGGTGATATTAGCGCTACGCCGTGTGTTGGTGACCCATCACATGACTGTATAACACAGGTGGTGTTATAAGCGCTACACCGTGTGTTGGTGACACATCACATGAATGTCTAACACAGGTGGTGATATTAGCGCTACGCCATGTGTTGGTGACACATCACATGACTGTGTAACACAGGTGGTGATATTAGCGCTAAGCCGTGTGTTGGTGACACATCACTTGACTGTCTAACACAGGTGGTGATATTAGCGTTACGCCGTGTGTTGATGACACATCACATGACTGTCTAACACAGGTGGTGATATTAGCGCTACGCCGTGTGTTGGTGACACATCACATGACATACGTGGTGATAATAGCGCTACGCCGTGTGTTGGTGACACATCATTTGAATGTCTAACACAGGTAGTGATATTAGCGCTACGCCGTGTTTTGGTGACACGTCACATGACTGTCTAACACAGGTGGTGATATTAGCGCTACGCCGTTTGTTGGTGGCATATCACATCACTGTGAAACACGGGTGGTGATAATAGCGCTACGCCGTGTGCTGGTGACACATCACATGAATGTCTAACACAGGTGGTTATATTAGTGCTACGCCGCCTGTTGGCGACACATCACATGACACAGGTGGTGATAATAGCGTTACGCCGTGTGTTGGTGACAAATCACATGACACAGGTGGTGATATTAGAGCTACGCCGCGGGTTGGTGACACATCACATGAATGTCTAACGCAGGTGGTGATATTAGCGCTACACCGTGTGTTGGTGAGAGATCACATGACTGTGTAACACAGGAGGTGATATTAGCGCTACGCCGTTTGTTGGTGAACCATCACATGACTGTCTAACACAGGTGGTGATATTAGCGCTACGCCGTGTGTTGGTGACACATCACATGACTGTCTAACACAGGTGGTTATATTAGCGCTACGCCGCGTGTTGGTGACACATCACATGACACAGTTGGTGATATTAGCGCTACGCCGTATTTTGGTGACGCATCACATGACTGTCTAGCACAGGTGGTTATATTAGCGCTACGCCATTTGTTGGTGACACATCACATGACACAGGTGATGATATTAGCGCTACGCTGTGTGTTGGTGACACATCACATAACACAGGTAGTGATATTAGCGCTACGCTGTGTGCTGGTGACACATCACATGACTGTCTAACACAGGTGGTGATATTTGCGCTACGCCGTGTGTTGGTGACACATCACATGAGTGACTAACAAAGGTGGTGATATTAGCGCTACGCCGTGTGTTGGTGACACATCACATGACACAGGTGGTGATATTAAAGCTACGCCGTGTGTTGGTGACACATCACATAACACAGGTGGTGATATTTGCGCTACGACGTGTGTTGGTGACACATCACATGACACAGGTGGTGATATTAGCGCTACGCCGTGAGTTGGTGACACATCACACGACTGTCTAACACAGGTGGTGATATTTGCGCTACGCCATGTGTTGGAGACACATCACATGAATGTCTAACACAGGTGGTGATATTAGCGCTACGCCGTGTGTTGGTGACCCATCACATGACTGTCTAACACAGGTGGTGATATTAGCGCTACGCCGTGAGTTGGTGACACATCACACGACTGTCTAACAGAGGTGGTGATATTTGCACTACGCCATGTGTTGGAGACACATCACATGACTGTCTAACACCGGTGGTGATATTTGCGCTACGCCATGTGTTGGTGACACATCACATGAATGTCTAACACAGGTGGTAATATTAGAGCTACGCCGTGTGTTGGTGACACATCACATGAATGTATATCACAGCTGGTAATATTAGCGCTACGCCATGTGTTGGAGACACATCACATGAATGTCTAACACAGGAGGTGGTATAAGCGCTACACCGTGTGTTGGTGACACATCACATGAATGTCTAACACAGGTGGTGATATTAGCGCTACGCCGTGAGTTGGTGACACATCACACGACTGTCTAACACAGGTGGTGATATTAGCGCTACACCGTGTGTTGGTGACACATCACATGAATGTCTAACACAGGTGGTGATATTAGCGCTAAGACGTGTGTTGGTGACACATCACTTGACTGTCTAACACAGGTGGTGATATGAGCGTTACGCCGTGTGTTGGTGACACATCACATGACTGTGTAACACAGGTGGTGATATTAGCGCTACGCCGTGTGTTGGTGACACATCACATGGCATACGTGGTGATAATAGCGCTACGCCGTGTGTTGGTGACACATCACATGAATGTCTAACACAGGTGATGATATTAGCGCTAAGCCGTTTGTTGGTGACACATCACATCACTGCGTAACACGGGCGGTGATAATAGCGCTACGCCGTGTGTTGGTGACACATCACATGAATGTCTAACACAGGTGGTTATATTAGCGCTACGCCGCCTGTTGGTGACACATCACATGACACAGGTGGTGATATTAGCGCCACGCCGTGTGTTGGTGACACTTCACATGACACAGGTGGTGATAATAGCGTTACGCCGTGTGTTGGTGACACATCACATGACACAGGTGGTGATATTAGCGCTACGCGGCGTGTTGGTGACACATCACATGAATGTCTAACAAAGATGGTGATATTAGCGCTACGCCGTGTGTTGGTGACACATCACATGAATGTCTAACACAGGTGGTGATATTAGCGCTACGCCGTTTGTTGGTGACATATCACATCACTGTGAAAAACGGGTGGTGATAATAGCGCTACGCCATTTGTTGGTGACACATCACATGACACAGGTGGTGATATTAGCGCTACGCCGCGTGTTGGTGACACATCACATGACTGTCTAGCACAGGTGGTTATATTAGCGCTACGCCATGTGTTGGTGACACATCGCATGACACAGGTAGTGATATTAGCGCTACGCTCTCTGTTGGTAACACATCACATGACTGTCTAACACATATTTGCGCTACGCCGTGTGTTGGTGACACATCACACGACTGTCTAACGCAGGTGGTGATATTTGCGCTACGCCATGTGTTGGTGACACATCACATGAATGTCTAACAGAGGTGGTGATATTAGTGCTACGCCGTGTGTTGGTGAGCCATCACATGACTGTCTAACACAGGTAGTGGTACGAGCGCTACGCCATGTGTTGGTGACACATCACATGAATGTCTAACACAGGTGGTGATATTAGCGCTACACCATGTGTTGGTGACACATCACATGACTGTCTAACACAGGTGCTGATATTAGCGCTACACCGTGTGATGCTGACCCACCACATGACTGTCTAACACAGGTGGTGGTATAAGCGCTACGCCATGTGTTGGTAACACATCACTTGAATGTCTAACACAGGTGGTGATATTAGCGCTACGCCGTGTGTTGGTGATCCATCACATGACTGTCTAACACAGGTGGTGATATTAGCGCTACACCGTTTGTTGGTGACACATCACATGAATGTCTAACACAGGTGGTGATATTAGCGCTACGCCGTGTGTTGGTGACACATCACATGACACAGGTGGTGATATTAGCGCTACGCCGTGTTTTGGTGACACATCACATGACTGTCTAACACAGGTGGTGATATTAGCGCCACGCCGTGTGTTGGTGACACATCACATGACACAGGTGGGGATAATAGCGTTACGCCGTGTGTTGGTGCCACATCACATGACACAGGTGGTGATATTAGCGCTACGCCGCGTGTTGGTGACACATCACATGAATGTCTAACAACGGTGGTGATATTAGCGCTACGCCGTGTGTTGGTGACACATCACATGAACGTCTAACGCAGGTGGTGATATTAGTGCTACACCGTGAGTTGGTGACAGATCACATGACTGTGTAACACAGGAGGTGATATTAGCGCTACGCCGTTTGTTGGTGAACCATCACATGACTGTCTAACACAGGTGGTGATATTAGCGCTACGCCGTGTGTTGGTGACACATCACATGACTGTCTAACACAGGTGTTTATATTAGCGCTACGCCGCGTGTTGGTGACACATCACATTACTGTCTAGCACAGGTGTTGATATTAGCGCTACGCCGTGTGTTGGTGACACATCACATGACACAGGTGGTGATACTAGCGCTACGCCGTGATTTGGTGACACATCACATGACTGTCTAGCACAGGTGGTTATATTAGCGCTACGCCATTTGTTGGTGACACATCACATGACACAGGTGGTGATATTAGCGCTACGCTGTGTGTTGGTGACACATCACATGACTGTCTAACACAGGTGGTGATATTAGCGCTACGCCGTGTGTTGGTGACACATCACATGACACAGGTGGTGATATTAGCGCTACGCCGTGTGTTGGTGACACATCACATTACACAGGTGGTGATATTTGCGCTACGACGTGTGTTGTTGACATATCACATGACACAGGTGGTGATATTAGCGCTACGCCGTGTGTTGTGACACATCACACGACTGTCTAACACAGGTGGTGATATTTGCGCTACGCCATGTGTTGGTGACACATCACATGAATGTCTAACACAGGTGGTGAGATTAGCGCTACGCCGTGTGTTGGTGAGCCATCACATGACTGTCTAACACAGGTGGTGGTGTAAGCGCTACGCCATGCGTTGGTGACACATCACAGGAATGTCTAACACAGGTGGTGATATTAGCGCTACACCATGTGTTGGTGACACATCACATGACTGTCTAACACAGGTGGTGATATTAGCGCTACACCGTGTGTTGCTGACCCATCAATGACTGTCTAACACAGGTGGTGGTATAAGCGCTACGCCATGTGTTGGTAACACATCACATGAATGTCTAACACAGGTGGTGATATTAGCGCTACACCGTGTGTTGGTGACACATCACATGAATGTCTAACACAGGTGGTGATATTAGCGCTAACCCGTGTGTTGGTGACACATCACTTGACTGTCTGTCACAGGTGGTGATATTAGCGTTATGCCGTTTGTTGGTGACACATCACATGACTGTCTAACACAGGTGGTGATATTAGCGCTACGCTGTGTGTTGGTGACACATCACATGAATATCTAACACAGGTGGTGATATTAGGGCTACGCCGTGTGTTGGTGGCACATCACATGACTGTCTAACACAGGTGGTTATATTAGCGCTACGCCGTGTGTTGGTGACCCATCGCATGACTGTCTAACACAGGTGGTGACAATAGCGTTACGCCGTGTGATGGTGACACATCACATGACCGTCTAACACAGGTGGTGATATTAGCGCTACGCCGTGTGTTGGTGACACATCACATGACATATGTGGTGATAATAGCGCTAGGCCGTGTGTTGGTGACACATCACATGACTGTCTAACACAGGTGGTTATATTAGCGCTACGCCGTGTGTTGGTGACACATCACATGACTGTCTAACACAGGTGGTTATATTAGCGCTACGCCACGTGTTGGTGACACATCACATGACACAGGTGGTGATATAGCGCTACGCCGTGTTTTGGTTACGCATCACATGACTGTGTAGCACAGGTGGTTATGTTACGCTACGTCATTTGTTGGTGACACATGACATGACATAGGTGGTGATATTAGCGCTACGCTATGTGTTGGTGACACATCACATGACTGTCTAACACAGGTGGTGATATTAGCGCTACGCCATGTGTTGGTGACACATCACATGACTGTCTAACACAGGTGGTGATATTAGCGCTACGCCGTGTGTTGGTGACACATCACATGACACAGGTGGTGATATTAGCGCTACGCCGTGTGTTGGTGACACATCTCATAACACAGGTGGTGATATTTGCGCTACGACGTGTGTTGGTGACACATCACATGACACAGGTGTTGATATTAGCGCTACGCCGTGTGTTGGTGACCCGTCACACGACTATCTAACACAGGTGGTGACAATAGCGTTACGCCGTGTGTCGGTGACATATCACATGAATGTCTAACACAGGTGGTAATATTAGCGCTACGCCGTGTGTTGGTGACACATCACATGACACAGGTGGGCATAATAGCGTTACGCCGTGTGTTGGTGACACATCACATGACTGTCTAACACAGGTGGTTATATTAGCGCTACGCCGCGTGTTGGTGACACATCACATGACTGTCTAGCACAGGTGTTGATATTTGCGCTACGCCGTGTGTTGGTGACACATCACATGACACAGGTGGTGATATTAGCGCTACGCCGTGTTTTGGTGACACATCACATGACTGTCTAACACAGGTGGTGATATTAGCGCTACGCCGTGTGTTGGTGACACATCACATGACACAGGTGGTGATATTAGCGCCACGCCGTGTGTTGGTGACACATCACATGACACAGGTGGAGATAATAGCGTTACGCCGTGTGTTGGTGGCACATCACATGACACAGGTGGTGATATTAGCGCTACGCCGCGTGTTGGTGACACATCACATGAATGTCTAACAAAGGTGGTGATATTAGCGCTACGCCGTGTGTTGGTGACACATCACATGAATGTCTTACGCAGGTGGTGATATTAGCGCTACACCGTGTGTTGGTGACAGATCACATGACTGTGTAACACAGGAGGTGATATTAGCGCTACGCCGTTTGTTGGTGAACCATCACATGACTGTCTAACACAGGTGGTGATATTAGCGCTACGCCGTGTGTTGGTGACACATCACATGACTGTCTAACACAGGTGGTTATATTAGCGCTACGAAGCGTGTTGGTGACACATCACATGACTGTCTAGCACAGGTGTTGATATTAGCGCTACGCCGTGTGTTGGTGACACATCACATGACACAGGTGGTGATATTAGCGCTACGCCGTGTTTTGGTGACACATCACATGACTGTCTAGCACAGGTGGTTATATTAGCGCTACGCCATTTGTTGGTGACACATCACATGACACAGGTGGTGATATTAGCGCTACGCTGTGTGTTGGTGACACAGCACATGACTGTCTAACACAGGTGGTGATATTAACGCTACGCCGTGTGTTGGTGACACATCACATGACTGTCTAGCACAGGTATTGATATTAGCGCTACGCCGTGTGTTGGTGACACATCACATGACACAGGTGGTGATATTAGCGCTACGCCGTGTGTTGGTGGCACATCACATTACACAGGTGGTGATATTTGCGCTACGACGTGTGTTGTTGACATATCATATGACACAGGTGGTGATATTAGCGCTACGCCGTGTGTTGGTGACACATCACACGACTGTCTAACACAGGTGGTGATATTTGCGCTACGCCGTGTGTTGGTGACACATCACATGACTGTCTAGCACAGGTGTTGATATTAGCGCTACGCCGTGTATTGTGACACATCACATGACACAGGTGATGATATTAGCGCTACGCGGTGTGTTGGTGACACATCACATTACACAGGTGGTGATATTTGCGCTACGACGAGTGTTGTTGACATATCACATGACACAGGTGGTGATATTTGCGCTACGACGTGTGTTGTTGACATATCACATGACACAGGTGGTGATATTAGCGCTACGCCGTGTGTTGGTGACACATCACACGACTGTCTAACACAGGTGGTGATATTTGCGCTACGCCATGTGTTGGTGACACATCACATGACTGTCTAACACAGGTGGTGATATTAGCGCTACGCCGTGTGTTGCTGACCCATCAATGACTGTCTAACACAGGTGGTGGTATAAGCGCTACGCCATGTGTTGGTAACACATCACATGAATGTCTAACACAGGTGGTATTATTAGCGTTACGCCGTGTGTTGGTGATCCATCACATGACTATCTAACACGGGTGGTGATATTAGCGCTACACCGTGTGTTGGTGACACATCACATGAATGTCTAACACAGGTGGTGATATTAGCGCTAACCCGTGTGTTGGTGACACATCACTTGACTGTCTATCAGAGGTGGTGATATTAGCATTATGCCGTTTTTTGGTGACACATCACATGACTGTCTAACACAGGTGGTGATATTAGCGCTACGCTGTGTGTTGGTGACACATCACATGAATATCTAACACAGGTGGTTATATTAGCGCTACGCCGCGTGTTGGTGACCCATCGCATGACTGCCTAACACAGGTGGTGACAATAGCGTTACGCCGTGTGTCGGTGACATATCACATGAATGTCTAACACAGGTGGTGATATTAGCGCTACGCCGTGTGTTGGTGACACATGACATATGTGGTGATAATAGCGCTACGCCGTGTGTTGGTGACACATCACATGGCTGTCTAAAACAGGTGGTTATATTAGCGCTACGCCGTTTGTTGGTGACCCATCACATGACTGTCTAACACAGGTGGTGATATTAGCGCTACGCCGTGTGTTGGTGACACATCACATGACTGTCTAACACAGTTGGTTATATTAGCGCTACGCCACGTGTTGGTGACACATCACATGACACAGGTGGTGATATTAGCGCTACGCCGTATTTTGGCTACGCATCACATGACTGTATAGCACAGGTTGTTATGTTACGCTACGTCATATGTTGGTGACACATGACATGACATAGGTGGTGATATTAGCGCTACGCTATGTGTTGGTGACACATCACATGACTGTCTAACACAGGTGGTGATATTAGCGCCACGCCGTGTGTTGGTGACACATCACATGACTGTCTAACACAGGTGGTGATATTAGCGCTACGCCGTGTGTTGGTGACACATCACATAACACAGGTGGTGATATTTGCGCTACGACGTGTGTTGGTGACACATCACATGACACAGGTGTTGATATTGGCGCTGCGCCGTGTGTTGGTGACACATCACACGACTGTCTAACACAGGTGGTGATATTTGCGCCACGCCGTGTGTTGGTGACACATCAAACGAATGTCTAACACAGGTGGTAATATTAGCGCTACGCCGTGTGTTGGTGACCCATCACATGACTATCTAACACAGGTGGTGGTATAAGCGCTACGCCATGTGTTGGTGACACATCACATGAATGTCTAACACAGGTGGTGATATTAGCGCTACGCCATGTGTTGGTGACACATCACATGACTGTGTAACACAGGTGGTGATATTTGCGCTACGCCATGTGTTGGTGACACATCACATGAATGTCAAACACAGGTGGTGATATTAGTGCTACGCCGTTTGTTGGTGACCCATCACATGACGGTCTAACACAGGTGGTGATATTAGCGCTACGCCGTGTGTTGGTGACACATCACATGACACAGGTGGTGATAGTAAATCTACGCCGTGTGTTGGTGACACATCACATAACACAGGTGGTGATATTTGCGCTACGACGTGTGTCGGTGACACATCACATGAATGTCTAACACAGGTGGTGATATTAGCGCTACGCCATGTGTTGGTGACACATCACATGACTGTGTAACACAGGTGGTGATATTAGCGCTACGCCGTGTGTTGGTGACACATCACATGAATGTCTAACACAGGTGGTGATATTAGCGCTACGCCATGTGTTGGTGACACATCACATGACTGTGTAACACAGGAGGTGATAGTAGCGCTACGCCGCGTGTTGGTGACACATCACATTACTGTCTAGCACAGGTGTTGATATTAGCGCTACGCCGTGTGTTGGTGACACATCACATGACACAGGTGGTGATACTAGCGCTACGCCCTGATTTGGTGACACATCACATGACTGTCTAGCACAGGTGGTTATATTAGCGCTACGCCATTTGTTGGTGACACATCACATGACACAGGTGGTTATATTAGCGCTACGCCGCGTGCTGGTGACACATCACATGACACAGTTGGTGATATTAGCGCTACGCCGTATTTTGGTGACGCATCACATGACTGTCTAGCACAGGTGGTTATATTAGCGCTACGCCATTTGTTGGTGACACATTACATGACACAGGTGGTGATATTAGCGCTACGCTGTGTGTTGGTGACACATCACATAACACAGGTAGTGATATTAGCGCTACGCTGTGTGCTGGTGACACATCACATGACTGTCTAACACAGGTGGTGATATTTGCGCTACGCCGTGTGTTGGTGACACATCACATGACTGACTAACAAAGGTGGTGATATTAGCGCTACGCCGTGTGTTGGTGACACATCACATGACACAGGTGGTGATATTAAAGCTACGCCGTGTGTTGGTGACACATCACATAACACAGGTGGTGATATTTGCGCTACGACGTGTGTTGGTGACACATCACATGACACAGGTGGTGATATTAGCGCTATGCCGTGAGTTGGTGACACATCACACGACTGTCTAACACAGGTGGTGATATTTGCGCTACGCCATGTGTTGGAGACACATCACATGAATGTCTAACACAGGTGGTGATATTAGCGCTACGCCGTGTGTTGGTGACCCATCACATGACTGTCTAACACAGGTGGTGATATTAGCGCTACGCCGTGAGTTGGTGACACATCACACGACTGTCTAACAGAGGTGGTGATATTTGCACTACGCCATGTGTTGGAGACACATCCCATGACTGTCTAACACCGGTGGTGATATTTGCGCTACGCCATGTGTTGGTGACACATCACATGAATGTCTAACACAGGTGGTAATATTAGCGCTACGCCGTGTGTTGGTGACACATCACATGAATGTATAACACAGCTGGTAATATTAGCGCTACGCCATGTGTTGGAGACACATCACATGAATGTCTAACACAGGAGGTGGTATAAGCGCTACACCGTGTGTTGGTGACACATCACATGAATGTCTAACACAGGTGGTGATATTAGCGCTACGCCGTGAGTTGGTGACACATCACACGACTGTCTAACACAGGTGGTGATATTAGCGCTACACCGTGTGTTGGTGACACATCACATGAATGTCTAACACAGGTGGTGATATTAGCGCTAAGACGTGTGTTGGTGACACATCACTTGACTGTCTAACACAGGTGGTGATATGAGCGTTACGCCGTGTGTTGGTGACACATCACATGACTGTGTAACACAGGTGGTGATATTAGCGCTACGCCGTGTGTTGGTGACACATCACATGACATATGTGGTGATGATAGCGCTAGGCCGTGTGTTGGTGACACATCACATGAATGTCTAACACAGGTGATGATATTAGCGCTAAGCCGTTTGTTGGTGACACATCACATCACTGCGTAACACGGGCGGTGATAATAGCGCTACGCCGTGTGTTGGTGACACATCACATGAATGTCTAACACAGGTGGTTATATTAGCGCTACGCCGCCTGTTGGTGACACATCACATGACACAGGTGGTGATATTAGCGCCACGCCGTGTGTTGGTGACACTTCACATGACACAGGTGGTGATAATAGCGTTACGCCGTGTGTTGGTGACACATCACATGACACAGGTGGTGATATTAGCGCTACGCGGCGTGTTGGTGACACATCACATGAATGTCTAACAAAGATGGTGATATTAGCGCTACGCCGTGTGTTGGTGACACATCACATGAATGTCTAACACAGGTGGTGATATTAGCGCTACGCCGTTTGTTGGTGACATATCACATCACTGTGAAACACGGGTGGTGATAATAGCGCTACGCCATTTGTTGGTGACACATCACATGACACAGGTGGTGATATTAGCGCTACGCCGCGTGTTGGTGACACATCACATGACTGTCTAGCACAGGTGGTTTTATTAGCGCTACGCCATGTGTTGGTGACACATCGCATGACACAGGTAGTGATATTAGCGCTACGCTGTGTGTTGGTAACACATCACATGACTGTCTAACACATATTTGCGCTACGCCGTGTGTTGGTGACACATCACACGACTGTCTAACGCAGGTGGTGATATTTGCGCTACACCGTGTGTTGCTGACCCACCACATGACTGTCTAACACAGGTGGTGGTATAAGCGCTACGCCATGTGTTGGTAACACATCACTTGAATGTCTAACAGAGGTGGTGATATTAGTGCTACGCCGTGTGTTGGTGAGCCATCACATGACTGTCTAACACAGGTAGTGGTATGAGCGCTACGCCATGTGTTGGTGACACATCACATGAATGTCTAACACAGGTGGTGATATTAGCGCTACACCATGTGTTGGTGACACATCACATGACTGTCTAACACAGGTGCTGATATTAGCGCTACACCGTGTGTTGCTGACCCACCACATGACTGTCTAACACAGGTGGTGGTATAAGCGCTACGCCATGTGTTGGTAACACATCACTTGAATGTCTAACACAGGTGGTGTTATTAGCGCTACGCCGTGTGTTGGTGATCCATCACATGACTGTCTAACACAGGTGGTGATATTAGCGCTACACCGTTTGTTGGTGACACATCACATGAATGTCTAACACAGGTGGTGATATTAGCGCTACGCCGTGTGTTGGTGACACATCACATGACACAGGTGGTGATATTAGCGCTACGCCGTGTCTTGGTGACACATCACATGACTGTCTAACACAGGTGGTGATATTAGCGCCACGCCGTGTGTTGGTGACACATCACATGACACAGGTGGGGATAATAGCGTTACGCCGTGTGTTGGTGCCACATCACATGACACAGGTGGTGATATTAGCGCTACGCCGCGTGTTGGTGACACATCACATGAATGTCTAACAACGGTGGTGATATTAGCGCTACGCCGTGTGTTGGTGACACATCACATGAACGTCTAACGCAGGTGGTGATATTAGTGCTACACCGTGAGTTGGTGACAGATCACATGACTGTGTAACACAGGAGGTGATAATAGCGCTACGCCGTTTGTTGGTGAACCATCACATGACTGTCTAACACAGGTGGTGATATTAGCGCTACGCCGTGTGTTGGTGACACATCACATGACTGTCTAACACAGGTGTTTATATTAGCGCTACGCCGCGTGTTGGTGACACATCACATTACTGTCTAGCACAGGTGTTGATATTAGCGCTACGCCGTGTGTTGGTGACACATCACATGACACAGGTGGTGATACTAGCGCTACGCCGTGATTTGGTGACACATCACATGACTGTCTAGCACAGGTGGTTATATTAGCGCTACGCCATTTGTTGGTGACACATCACATGACACAGGTGGTGATATTAGCGCTACGCTGTGTGTTGGTGACACGTCACATGACTGTCTAACATAGGTGGTGATATTAGCGCTACGCCGTGTGTTGGTGACACATCAAATGACACAGGTGGTGATATTAGCGCTACGCCGTGTGTTGGTGACACATCACATTACACAGGTGGTGATATTTGCGCTACGACGTGTGTTGTTGATATATCACATGACACAAGTGGTGATATTAGCGCTACGCCGTGTGTTGTGACACATCACACGACTGTCTAACACAGGTGGTGATATTTGCGCTACGCCATGTGCTGGTGACACATCACATGAATGTCTAACACAGGTGGTGAGATTAGCGCTACGCCGTGTGTTGGTGAGCCATCACATGACTGTCTAACACAGGTGGTGGTGTAAGCGCTACGCCATCCGTTGGTGACACATCACATGAATGTCTAACACAGGTGGTGATATTAGCGCTACACCATGTGTTGGTGACACATCACATGACTGTCTAACACAGGTGGTGATATTAGCGCTACACCGTGTGTTGCTGACCCATCAATGACTGTCTAACACAGGTGGTGGTATAAGCGCTACGCCATGTGTTGGTAACACATCACATGAATGTCTAACACAGGTGGTGATATTAGCGCTACACCGTGTGTTGGTGACACATCACATGAATGTCTAACACAGGTGGTGATATTAGCGCTAACCCGTGTGTTGGTGACACATCACTTGACTGTCTGTCACAGGTGGTGATATTAGCGTTATGCCGTTTGTTGGTGACACATCACATGACTGTCTAACACAGGTGGTGATATTAGCGCTACGCTGTGTGTTGGTGACACATCACATGAATATCTAACACAGGTGGTGATATTAGGGCTACGCCGTGTGTTGGTGGCACATCACATGACTGTCTAACACAGGTGGTTATATTAGCGCTACGCCGTGTGTTGGTGACCCATCGCATGACTGTCTAACACAGGTGGTGACAATAGCGTTACGCCGTGTGATGGTGACACATCACATGACCGTCTAACACAGGTGGTGATATTAGCGCTACGCCGTGTGTTGGTGACACATCACATGACATATGTGGTGATAATAGCGCTACGCCGTGTGTTGGTGACACATCACATGACTGTCTAACACAGGTGGTTATATTAGCGCTACGCCGTGTGTTGGTGACACATCACATGACTGTCTAACACAGGTGGTTATATTAGCGCTACGCCACGTGTTGGTGACACATCACATGACACAGGTGGTGATATAGCGCTACGCCGTGTTTTGGTTACGCATCACATGACTGTGTAGCACAGGTGGTTATGTTACGCTACGTCATTTGTTGGTGACACATGACATGACATAGGTGGTGATATTAGCGCTACGCTATGTGTTGGTGACACATCACATGACTGTCTAACACAGGTGGTGATATTAGCGCTACGCCATGTGTTGGTGACACATCACATGACTGTCTAACACAGGAGGTGATATTAGCGCTACGCCGTGTGTTGGTGACACATCACATGACACAGGTGGTGATATTAGCGCTACGCCGTGTGTTGGTGACACATCTCATAACACAGGTGGTGATATTTGCGCTACGACGTGTGTTGGTGACACATCACATGACACAGGTGTTGATATTAGCGCTACGCCGTGTGTTGGTGACACATCACACGACTGTCTAACACAGGTGTTGATATTTGCGCTACGCCGTGTGTTGGTGACACATCACATGAATATCAAACACAGGTGGTAATATTAGCGCTACGCCGTGTGTTGGTGACCCATCACACGACTATCTAACACAGGTGGTGGTATAAGCGCTACGCCATATGTTGGTGACACATCACATGAAAGTCTAACACAGGTGGTGATATTAGCGCTACGCCATGTGTTCGTGACACATCACATGACTGTGTAACACAGGTGGTGATATTTGCGCTACGCCGTGTGTTGGTGACACATCACATGACACAGGTGGTGATATTAGCGCCACGCCGTGTGTTGGTGACACATCACATGACACAGGTGGACAAAATAGCGTTACGCCGTGTGTTGGTGACACATCACATGACTGTCTTACACAGGTGGTTATATTAGCGCTACGCCGCGTGTTGGTGACACATCACATGACTGTCTAGCACAGGTGTTGATATTTGCGCTACGCCGTGTGTTGGTGACACATCACATGACACAGGTGGTGATATTAGCGCTACGCCGTGTTTTGGTGACACATCACATGACTGTCTAACACAGGTGGTGATATTAGCGCTACGCCGTGTGTTGGTGACACATCACATGACACAGGTGGTGATATTAGCGCCACGCCGTGTGTTGGTGACACATCACATGACACAGGTGGAGATAATAGCGTTACGCCGTGTGTTGGTGCCACATCACATGACACAGGTGGTGATATTAGCGCTACGCCGCGTGTTGGTGACACATCACATGAATGTCTAACAAAGGTGGTGATATTAGCGCTACGCCGTGTGTTGGTGACACATCACATGAATGTCTAACGCAGGTGGTGATATTAGCGCTACGCCGTGTGTTGGTGACAGATCACATGACTGTGTAACACAGGAGGTGATAGTAGCGCTACGCCGTTTGTTGGTGAACCATCACATGACTGTCTAACACAGGTGGTGATATTAGCGCTACGCCGTGTGTTGGTGACACATCACATGACTGTCTAACACAGGTGGTTATATTAGCGCTACGAAGCGTGTTGGTGACACATCACATGACTGTCTAGCACAGGTGTTGATATTAGCGCTACGCCGTGTGTTGGTGACACATCACATGACACAGGTGGTGATATTAGCGCTACGCCGTGTTTTGGTGACACATCACATGACTGTCTAGCACAGGTGGTTATATTAGCGCTACGCCATTTGTTGGTGACACATCACATGACACAGGTGGTGATATTAACGCTACGCTGTGTGTTGGTGACACAGCACATGACTGTCTAACACAGGTGGTGATATTAGCGCTACGCCGTGTGTTGGTGACACATCACATGACTGTCTAGCACAGGTATTGATATTAGCGCTACGCCGTGTGTTGGTGACACATCAAATGACACAGGTGGTGATATTAGCGCTACGCCGTGTGTTGGTGGCACATCACATTACACAGGTGGTGATATTTGCGCTACGACGTGTGTTGTTGACATATCATATGACACAGGTGGTGATATTAGCGCTACGCCGTGTGTTGGTGACACATCACACGACTGTCTAACACAGGTGGTGATATTTGCGCTACGCCGTGTGTTGGTGACACATCACATGACTGTCTAGCACAGGTGTTGATATTAGCGCTACGCCGTGTGTTGTGACACATCACATGACACAGGTGGTGATATTAGCGCTACGCGGTGTGTTGGTGACACATCACATTACACAGGTGGTGATATTTGCGCTACGACGAGTGTTGTTGACATATCACATGACACAGGTGGTGATATTTGCGCTACGACGTGTGATGTTGACATATCACATGACACAGGTGGTGATATTAGCGCTACGCCGTGTGTTGGTGACACATCACACGACTGTCTAACACAGGTGGTGATATTTGCGCTACGCCATGTGTTGGTGACACATCACATGACTGTCTAACACAGGTGGTGATATTAGCGCTACGCCGTGTGTTGCTGACCCATCAATGACTGTCTAACACAGGTGGTGGTATAAGCGCTACGCCATGTGTTGGTAACACATCACATGAATGTCTAACACAGGTGGTGATATTAGCGTTACGCCGTGTGTTGGTGATCCATCACATGACTATCTAACACGGGTGGTGATATTAGCGCTACACCGTGTGTTGGTGACACATCACATGAATGTCTAACACAGGTGGTGATATTAGCGCTAACCCGTGTGTTGGTGACACATCACTTGACTGTCTATCAGAGGTGGTGATATTAGCATTATGCCGTTTTTTGGTGACACATCACATGACTGTCTAACACAGGTGGTGATATTAGCGCTACGCTGTGTGTTGGTGACACATCACATGAATATCTAACACAGGTGGTTATATTAGCGCTACGCCGCGTGTTGGTGACCCATCGCATGACTGCCTAACACAGGTGGTGACAATAGCGTTACGCCGTGTGTTGGTGACATATCACATGAATGTCTAAAACAGGTGGTGATATTAGCGCTACGCCGTGTGTTGGTGACACATGACATATGTGGTGGTAATAGCGCTACGCCGTGTGTTGGTGACACATCACATGGCTGTCTAAAACAGGTGGTTATATTAGCGCTACGCCGTTTGTTGGTGACCCATCACATGACTGTCTAACACAGGTGGTGATATTAGCGCTACGCCGTGTGTTGGTCACACATCACATGACTGTCTAACACAGGTGGTTATATTAGCGCTACGCCACGTGTTGGTGACACATCACATGACACAGGTGGTGATATTAGCGCTACGCCGTATTTTGGCTACGCATCACATGACTGTATAGCACAGGTTGTTATGTTACGCTACGTCATATGTTGGTGACACATGACATGACATAGGTGGTGATATTAGCGCTACGCTATGTGTTGGTGACACATCACATGACTGTCTAACACAGGTGGTGATATTAGCGCTACGCCGTGTGTTGGTGACACATCACATGACTGTCTAACACAGGTGGTGATATTAGCGCTACGCCGTGTGTTGGTGACACATCACATGACACAGGTGGTGATATTAGCGCTACGCCGTGTGTTGGTGACACATCACATGACTGTCTAACACAGGTGGTTATATTAGCGCTACGCCACGTGTTGGTGACACATCACATGACACAGGTGGTGATATTAGCGCTACGCCGTATTTTGGCTACGCATCACATGACTGTATAGCACAGGTTGTTATGTTACGCTACGTCATATGTTGGTGACACATGACATGACATAGGTGGTGATATTAGCGCTACGCTATGTGTTGGTGACACATCACATGACTGTCTAACACAGGTGGTGATATTAGCGCTACGCCGTGTGTTGGTGACACATCACATGACTATCTAACACAGGTGGTGGTATAAGCGCTACGCCATGTGTTGTGACACATCACATGAATGTCTAACACAGGTGGTGATATTAGCGCTACGCCATGTGTTGGTGACACATCACATGACTGTGTAACACAGGTGGTGATATTTGCGCTACGCCATGTGTTGGTGACACATCACATGAATGTCAAACACAGGTGGTGATATTAGTGCTACGCCGTTTGTTGGTGACCCATCACATGACAGTCTAACACAGGTGGTGATATTAGCGCTACGCCGTGTGTTGGTGACACATCACATGACACAGGTGGTGATAGTAAATCTACGCCGTGTGTTGGTGACACATCACATAACACAGGTGGTGATATTTGCGCTACGACGTGTGTCGGTGACACATCACATGAATGTCTAACACAGGTGGTGATATTAGCGCTACGCCATGTGTTGGTGACACATCACATGACTGTGTAACACAGGTGGTGATATTAGCGCTACGCCGTGTGTTGGTGACACATCACATGAATGTCTAACACAGGTGGTGATATTAGCGCTACGCCATGTGTTGGTGACACATCACATGACTGTGTAACACAGGAGGTGATAGTAGCGCTACGCCGCGTGTTATTGACACATCACATTAGTGTCTAGCCCAGGTGTTGATATTAGCGCTACGCCGTGTGTTGGTGACACATCACATGACACAGGTGGTGATACTAGCGCTACGCCGTGATTTGGTGACACATCGCATGACTGTCTAGCACAGGTGGTTATATTAGCGCTACGCCATTTGTTGGTGACACATCACATGACAGAGGTGGTGATATTAGCGCTACGCCGTGTGTTGGTGACACATCACATGACACAGGTGGTGATACTAGCGCTTCGCCGTGTGTTGGTGACACATCGCATGACACAGGTGGTGATATTAGCGCTACGCCGTGTGTTGGTGACACATCACATTACACAGGTGGTGATATTTGCGCTACGACGTGTGTTGTTGACATATCACATGACACAGGTGGTGATATTAGCGCTACGCCGTGTGTTGTGACACATCACACGACTGTCTAACACAGGTGGTGATATTTGCGCTACGCCATGTGTTGTGACACATCACATGAATATCTAACACAGGTGGTGATATTAGCGCTACGCCGTGTGTTGGTGAGCCATCACATGACTGTCTAACACAGGTGGTGGTGTAAGCGCTACGCCATGCGTTGGTGACACATCACATGAATGTCTAACACAGGTGGTGATATTAGCGCTACACCATGTGTTGGTGACACATCACATGACTGTCTAACACAGGTGGTGATATTAGCGCTACACCGTGTGTTGCTGACCCATCAATGACTGTCTAACACAGGTGGTGGTATAAGCGCTACGCCATGTGTTGGTAACACATCACATGAATATCTAACACAGGTGGTTATATTAGCGCTACGCCGCGTGTTGGTGACCCATCGCATGACTGCCTAACACAGGTGGTGACAATAGCGTTACGCCGTGTGTCGGTGACATATCACATGAATGTCTAACACAGGTGGTGATATTAGCGCTACGCCGTGTGTTGGTGACACATGACATATGTGGTGATAATAGCGCTACGCCGTGTGTTGGTGACACATCACATGGCTGTCTAAAACAGGTGGTTATATTAGCGCTACGCCGTTTGTTGGTGACCCATCACATGACTGTCTAACACAGGTGGTGATATTAGCGCTACGCCGTGTGTTGGTGACACATCACATGACTGTCTAACACAGTTGGTTATATTAGCGCTACGCCACGTGTTGGTGACACATCACATGACACAGGTGGTGATATTAGCGCTACGCCGTATTTTGGCTACGCATCACATGACTGTATAGCACAGGTTGTTATGTTACGCTACGTCATATGTTGGTGACACATGACATGACATAGGTGGTGATATTAGCGCTACGCTATGTGTTGGTGACACATCACATGACTGTCTAACACAGGTGGTGATATTAGCGCCACGCCGTGTGTTGGTGACACATCACATGACTGTCTAACACAGGTGGTGATATTAGCGCTACGCCGTGTGTTGGTGACACATCACATAACACAGGTGGTGATATTTGCGCTACGACGTGTGTTGGTGACACATCACATGACACAGGTGTTGATATTGGCGCTGCGCCGTGTGTTGGTGACACATCACACGACTGTCTAACACAGGTGGTGATATTTGCGCCACGCCGTGTGTTGGTGACACATCAAACGAATGTCTAACACAGGTGGTAATATTAGCGCTACGCCGTGTGTTGGTGACCCATCACATGACTATCTAACACAGGTGGTGGTATAAGCGCTACGCCATGTGTTGGTGACACATCACATGAATGTCTAACACAGGTGGTGATATTAGCGCTACGCCATGTGTTGGTGACACATCACATGACTGTGTAACACAGGTGGTGATATTTGCGCTACGCCATGTGTTGGTGACACATCACATGAATGTCAAACACAGGTGGTGATATTAGTGCTACGCCGTTTGTTGGTGACCCATCACATGACGGTCTAACACAGGTGGTGATATTAGCGCTACGCCGTGTGTTGGTGACACATCACATGACACAGGTGGTGATAGTAAATCTACGCCGTGTGTTGGTGACACATCACATAACACAGGTGGTGATATTTGCGCTACGACGTGTGTCGGTGACACATCACATGAATGTCTAACACAGGTGGTGATATTAGCGCTACGCCATGTGTTGGTGACACATCACATGACTGTGTAACACAGGTGGTGATATTAGCGCTACGCCGTGTGTTGGTGACACATCACATGAATGTCTAACACAGGTGGTGATATTAGCGCTACGCCATGTGTTGGTGACACATCACATGACTGTGTAACACAGGAGGTGATAGTAGCGCTACGCCGCGTGTTGGTGACACATCACATTACTGTCTAGCACAGGTGTTGATATTAGCGCTACGCCGTGTGTTGGTGACACATCACATGACACAGGTGGTGATACTAGCGCTACGCCCTGATTTGGTGACACATCACATGACTGTCTAGCACAGGTGGTTATATTAGCGCTACGCCATTTGTTGGTGACACATCACATGACACAGGTGGTTATATTAGCGCTACGCCGCGTGCTGGTGACACATCACATGACACAGTTGGTGATATTAGCGCTACGCCGTATTTTGGTGACGCATCACATGACTGTCTAGCACAGGTGGTTATATTAGCGCTACGCCATTTGTTGGTGACACATTACATGACACAGGTGGTGATATTAGCGCTACGCTGTGTGTTGGTGACACATCACATAACACAGGTAGTGATATTAGCGCTACGCTGTGTGCTGGTGACACATCACATGACTGTCTAACACAGGTGGTGATATTTGCGCTACGCCGTGTGTTGGTGACACATCACATGACTGACTAACAAAGGTGGTGATATTAGCGCTACGCCGTGTGTTGGTGACACATCACATGACACAGGTGGTGATATTAAAGCTACGCCGTGTGTTGGTGACACATCACATAACACAGGTGGTGATATTTGCGCTACGACGTGTGTTGGTGACACATCACATGACACAGGTGGTGATATTAGCGCTATGCCGTGAGTTGGTGACACATCACACGACTGTCTAACACAGGTGGTGATATTTGCGCTACGCCATGTGTTGGAGACACATCACATGAATGTCTAACACAGGTGGTGATATTAGCGCTACGCCGTGTGTTGGTGACCCATCACATGACTGTCTAACACAGGTGGTGATATTAGCGCTACGCCGTGAGTTGGTGACACATCACACGACTGTCTAACAGAGGTGGTGATATTTGCACTACGCCATGTGTTGGAGACACATCCCATGACTGTCTAACACCGGTGGTGATATTTGCGCTACGCCATGTGTTGGTGACACATCACATGAATGTCTAACACAGGTGGTAATATTAGCGCTACGCCGTGTGTTGGTGACACATCACATGAATGTATAACACAGCTGGTAATATTAGCGCTACGCCATGTGTTGGAGACACATCACATGAATGTCTAACACAGGAGGTGGTATAAGCGCTACACCGTGTGTTGGTGACACATCACATGAATGTCTAACACAGGTGGTGATATTAGCGCTACGCCGTGAGTTGGTGACACATCACACGACTGTCTAACACAGGTGGTGATATTAGCGCTACACCGTGTGTTGGTGACACATCACATGAATGTCTAACACAGGTGGTGATATTAGCGCTAAGACGTGTGTTGGTGACACATCACTTGACTGTCTAACACAGGTGGTGATATGAGCGTTACGCCGTGTGTTGGTGACACATCACATGACTGTGTAACACAGGTGGTGATATTAGCGCTACGCCGTGTGTTGGTGACACATCACATGACATATGTGGTGATGATAGCGCTAGGCCGTGTGTTGGTGACACATCACATGAATGTCTAACACAGGTGATGATATTAGCGCTAAGCCGTTTGTTGGTGACACATCACATCACTGCGTAACACGGGCGGTGATAATAGCGCTACGCCGTGTGTTGGTGACACATCACATGAATGTCTAACACAGGTGGTTATATTAGCGCTACGCCGCCTGTTGGTGACACATCACATGACACAGGTGGTGATATTAGCGCCACGCCGTGTGTTGGTGACACTTCACATGACACAGGTGGTGATAATAGCGTTACGCCGTGTGTTGGTGACACATCACATGACACAGGTGGTGATATTAGCGCTACGCGGCGTGTTGGTGACACATCACATGAATGTCTAACAAAGATGGTGATATTAGCGCTACGCCGTGTGTTGGTGACACATCACATGAATGTCTAACACAGGTGGTGATATTAGCGCTACGCCGTTTGTTGGTGACATATCACATCACTGTGAAACACGGGTGGTGATAATAGCGCTACGCCATTTGTTGGTGACACATCACATGACACAGGTGGTGATATTAGCGCTACGCCGCGTGTTGGTGACACATCACATGACTGTCTAGCACAGGTGGTTTTATTAGCGCTACGCCATGTGTTGGTGACACATCGCATGACACAGGTAGTGATATTAGCGCTACGCTGTGTGTTGGTAACACATCACATGACTGTCTAACACATATTTGCGCTACGCCGTGTGTTGGTGACACATCACACGACTGTCTAACGCAGGTGGTGATATTTGCGCTACACCGTGTGTTGCTGACCCACCACATGACTGTCTAACACAGGTGGTGGTATAAGCGCTACGCCATGTGTTGGTAACACATCACTTGAATGTCTAACAGAGGTGGTGATATTAGTGCTACGCCGTGTGTTGGTGAGCCATCACATGACTGTCTAACACAGGTAGTGGTATGAGCGCTACGCCATGTGTTGGTGACACATCACATGAATGTCTAACACAGGTGGTGATATTAGCGCTACACCATGTGTTGGTGACACATCACATGACTGTCTAACACAGGTGCTGATATTAGCGCTACACCGTGTGTTGCTGACCCACCACATGACTGTCTAACACAGGTGGTGGTATAAGCGCTACGCCATGTGTTGGTAACACATCACTTGAATGTCTAACACAGGTGGTGTTATTAGCGCTACGCCGTGTGTTGGTGATCCATCACATGACTGTCTAACACAGGTGGTGATATTAGCGCTACACCGTTTGTTGGTGACACATCACATGAATGTCTAACACAGGTGGTGATATTAGCGCTACGCCGTGTGTTGGTGACACATCACATGACACAGGTGGTGATATTAGCGCTACGCCGTGTCTTGGTGACACATCACATGACTGTCTAACACAGGTGGTGATATTAGCGCCACGCCGTGTGTTGGTGACACATCACATGACACAGGTGGGGATAATAGCGTTACGCCGTGTGTTGGTGCCACATCACATGACACAGGTGGTGATATTAGCGCTACGCCGCGTGTTGGTGACACATCACATGAATGTCTAACAACGGTGGTGATATTAGCGCTACGCCGTGTGTTGGTGACACATCACATGAACGTCTAACGCAGGTGGTGATATTAGTGCTACACCGTGAGTTGGTGACAGATCACATGACTGTGTAACACAGGAGGTGATAATAGCGCTACGCCGTTTGTTGGTGAACCATCACATGACTGTCTAACACAGGTGGTGATATTAGCGCTACGCCGTGTGTTGGTGACACATCACATGACTGTCTAACACAGGTGTTTATATTAGCGCTACGCCGCGTGTTGGTGACACATCACATTACTGTCTAGCACAGGTGTTGATATTAGCGCTACGCCGTGTGTTGGTGACACATCACATGACACAGGTGGTGATACTAGCGCTACGCCGTGATTTGGTGACACATCACATGACTGTCTAGCACAGGTGGTTATATTAGCGCTACGCCATTTGTTGGTGACACATCACATGACACAGGTGGTGATATTAGCGCTACGCTGTGTGTTGGTGACACGTCACATGACTGTCTAACATAGGTGGTGATATTAGCGCTACGCCGTGTGTTGGTGACACATCAAATGACACAGGTGGTGATATTAGCGCTACGCCGTGTGTTGGTGACACATCACATTACACAGGTGGTGATATTTGCGCTACGACGTGTGTTGTTGATATATCACATGACACAAGTGGTGATATTAGCGCTACGCCGTGTGTTGTGACACATCACACGACTGTCTAACACAGGTGGTGATATTTGCGCTACGCCATGTGCTGGTGACACATCACATGAATGTCTAACACAGGTGGTGAGATTAGCGCTACGCCGTGTGTTGGTGAGCCATCACATGACTGTCTAACACAGGTGGTGGTGTAAGCGCTACGCCATCCGTTGGTGACACATCACATGAATGTCTGACACAGGTGGTGATATTAGCGCTACACCATGTGTTGGTGACACATCACATGACTGTCTAACACAGGTGGTGATATTAGCGCTACACCGTGTGTTGCTGACCCATCAATGACTGTCTAACACAGGTGGTGGTATAAGCGCTACGCCATGTGTTGGTAACACATCACATGAATGTCTAACACAGGTGGTGATATTAGCGCTACACCGTGTGTTGGTGACACATCACATGAATGTCTAACACAGGTGGTGATATTAGCGCTAACCCGTGTGTTGGTGACACATCACTTGACTGTCTGTCACAGGTGGTGATATTAGCGTTATGCCGTTTGTTGGTGACACATCACATGACTGTCTAACACAGGTGGTGATATTAGCGCTACGCTGTGTGTTGGTGACACATCACATGAATATCTAACACAGGTGGTGATATTAGGGCTACGCCGTGTGTTGGTGGCACATCACATGACTGTCTAACACAGGTGGTTATATTAGCGCTACGCCGTGTGTTGGTGACCCATCGCATGACTGTCTAACACAGGTGGTGACAATAGCGTTACGCCGTGTGATGGTGACACATCACATGACCGTCTAACACAGGTGGTGATATTAGCGCTACGCCGTGTGTTGGTGACACATCACATGACATATGTGGTGATAATAGCGCTACGCCGTGTGTTGGTGACACATCACATGACTGTCTAACACAGGTGGTTATATTAGCGCTACGCCGTGTGTTGGTGACACATCACATGACTGTCTAACACAGGTGGTTATATTAGCGCTACGCCACGTGTTGGTGACACATCACATGACACAGGTGGTGATATAGCGCTACGCCGTGTTTTGGTTACGCATCACATGACTGTGTAGCACAGGTGGTTATGTTACGCTACGTCATTTGTTGGTGACACATGACATGACATAGGTGGTGATATTAGCGCTACGCTATGTGTTGGTGACACATCACATGACTGTCTAACACAGGTGGTGATATTAGCGCTACGCCATGTGTTGGTGACACATCACATGACTGTCTAACACAGGAGGTGATATTAGCGCTACGCCGTGTGTTGGTGACACATCACATGACACAGGTGGTGATATTAGCGCTACGCCGTGTGTTGGTGACACATCTCATAACACAGGTGGTGATATTTGCGCTACGACGTGTGTTGGTGACACATCACATGACACAGGTGTTGATATTAGCGCTACGCCGTGTGTTGGTGACACATCACACGACTGTCTAACACAGGTGTTGATATTTGCGCTACGCCGTGTGTTGGTGACACATCACATGAATATCAAACACAGGTGGTAATATTAGCGCTACGCCGTGTGTTGGTGACCCATCACACGACTATCTAACACAGGTGGTGGTATAAGCGCTACGCCATATGTTGGTGACACATCACATGAAAGTCTAACACAGGTGGTGATATTAGCGCTACGCCATGTGTTCGTGACACATCACATGACTGTGTAACACAGGTGGTGATATTTGCGCTACGCCGTGTGTTGGTGACACATCACATGACACAGGTGGTGATATTAGCGCCACGCCGTGTGTTGGTGACACATCACATGACACAGGTGGACAAAATAGCGTTACGCCGTGTGTTGGTGACACATCACATGACTGTCTTACACAGGTGGTTATATTAGCGCTACGCCGCGTGTTGGTGACACATCACATGACTGTCTAGCACAGGTGTTGATATTTGCGCTACGCCGTGTGTTGGTGACACATCACATGACACAGGTGGTGATATTAGCGCTACGCCGTGTTTTGGTGACACATCACATGACTGTCTAACACAGGTGGTGATATTAGCGCTACGCCGTGTGTTGGTGACACATCACATGACACAGGTGGTGATATTAGCGCCACGCCGTGTGTTGGTGACACATCACATGACACAGGTGGAGATAATAGCGTTACGCCGTGTGTTGGTGCCACATCACATGACACAGGTGGTGATATTAGCGCTACGCCGCGTGTTGGTGACACATCACATGAATGTCTAACAAAGGTGGTGATATTAGCGCTACGCCGTGTGTTGGTGACACATCACATGAATGTCTAACGCAGGTGGTGATATTAGCGCTACGCCGTGTGTTGGTGACAGATCACATGACTGTGTAACACAGGAGGTGATATTAGCGCTACGCCGTTTGTTGGTGAACCATCACATGACTGTCTAACACAGGTGGTGATATTAGCGCTACGCCGTGTGTTGGTGACACATCACATGACTGTCTAACACAGGTGGTTATATTAGCGCTACGAAGCGTGTTGGTGACACATCACATGACTGTCTAGCACAGGTGTTGATATTAGCGCTACGCCGTGTGTTGGTGACACATCACATGACACAGGTGGTGATATTAGCGCTACGCCGTGTTTTGGTGACACATCACATGACTGTCTAGCACAGGTGGTTATATTAGCGCTACGCCATTTGTTGGTGACACATCACATGACACAGGTGGTGATATTAACGCTACGCTGTGTGTTGGTGACACAGCACATGACTGTCTAACACAGGTGGTGATATTAGCGCTACGCCGTGTGTTGGTGACACATCACATGACTGTCTAGCACAGGTATTGATATTAGCGCTACGCCGTGTGTTGGTGACACATCAAATGACACAGGTGGTGATATTAGCGCTACGCCGTGTGTTGGTGGCACATCACATTACACAGGTGGTGATATTTGCGCTACGACGTGTGTTGTTGACATATCATATGACACAGGTGGTGATATTAGCGCTACGCCGTGTGTTGGTGACACATCACACGACTGTCTAACACAGGTGGTGATATTTGCGCTACGCCGTGTGTTGGTGACACATCACATGACTGTCTAGCACAGGTGTTGATATTAGCGCTACGCCGTGTGTTGTGACACATCACATGACACAGGTGGTGATATTAGCGCTACGCGGTGTGTTGGTGACACATCACATTACACAGGTGGTGATATTTGCGCTACGACGAGTGTTGTTGACATATCACATGACACAGGTGGTGATATTTGCGCTACGACGTGTGATGTTGACATATCACATGACACAGGTGGTGATATTAGCGCTACGCCGTGTGTTGGTGACACATCACACGACTGTCTAACACAGGTGGTGATATTTGCGCTACGCCATGTGTTGGTGACACATCACATGACTGTCTAACACAGGTGGTGATATTAGCGCTACGCCGTGTGTTGCTGACCCATCAATGACTGTCTAACACAGGTGGTGGTATAAGCGCTACGCCATGTGTTGGTAACACATCACATGAATGTCTAACACAGGTGGTGATATTAGCGTTACGCCGTGTGTTGGTGATCCATCACATGACTATCTAACACGGGTGGTGATATTAGCGCTACACCGTGTGTTGGTGACACATCACATGAATGTCTAACACAGGTGGTGATATTAGCGCTAACCCGTGTGTTGGTGACACATCACTTGACTGTCTATCAGAGGTGGTGATATTAGCATTATGCCGTTTTTTGGTGACACATCACATGACTGTCTAACACAGGTGGTGATATTAGCGCTACGCTGTGTGTTGGTGACACATCACATGAATATCTAACACAGGTGGTTATATTAGCGCTACGCCGCGTGTTGGTGACCCATCGCATGACTGCCTAACACAGGTGGTGACAATAGCGTTACGCCGTGTGTTGGTGACATATCACATGAATGTCTAAAACAGGTGGTGATATTAGCGCTACGCCGTGTGTTGGTGACACATGACATATGTGGTGGTAATAGCGCTACGCCGTGTGTTGGTGACACATCACATGGCTGTCTAAAACAGGTGGTTATATTAGCGCTACGCCGTTTGTTGGTGACCCATCACATGACTGTCTAACACAGGTGGTGATATTAGCGCTACGCCGTGTGTTGGTCACACATCACATGACTGTCTAACACAGGTGGTTATATTAGCGCTACGCCACGTGTTGGTGACACATCACATGACACAGGTGGTGATATTAGCGCTACGCCGTATTTTGGCTACGCATCACATGACTGTATAGCACAGGTTGTTATGTTACGCTACGTCATATGTTGGTGACACATGACATGACATAGGTGGTGATATTAGCGCTACGCTATGTGTTGGTGACACATCACATGACTGTCTAACACAGGTGGTGATATTAGCGCTACGCCGTGTGTTGGTGACACATCACATGACTGTCTAACACAGGTGGTGATATTAGCGCTACGCCGTGTGTTGGTGACACATCACATGACACAGGTGGTGATATTAGCGCTACGCCGTGTGTTGGTGACACATCACATGACTGTCTAACACAGGTGGTTATATTAGCGCTACGCCACGTGTTGGTGACACATCACATGACACAGGTGGTGATATTAGCGCTACGCCGTATTTTGGCTACGCATCACATGACTGTATAGCACAGGTTGTTATGTTACGCTACGTCATATGTTGGTGACACATGACATGACATAGGTGGTGATATTAGCGCTACGCTATGTGTTGGTGACACATCACATGACTGTCTAACACAGGTGGTGATATTAGCGCTACGCCGTGTGTTGGTGACACATCACATGACTATCTAACACAGGTGGTGGTATAAGCGCTACGCCATGTGTTGTGACACATCACATGAATGTCTAACACAGGTGGTGATATTAGCGCTACGCCATGTGTTGGTGACACATCACATGACTGTGTAACACAGGTGGTGATATTTGCGCTACGCCATGTGTTGGTGACACATCACATGAATGTCAAACACAGGTGGTGATATTAGTGCTACGCCGTTTGTTGGTGACCCATCACATGACAGTCTAACACAGGTGGTGATATTAGCGCTACGCCGTGTGTTGGTGACACATCACATGACACAGGTGGTGATAGTAAATCTACGCCGTGTGTTGGTGACACATCACATAACACAGGTGGTGATATTTGCGCTACGACGTGTGTCGGTGACACATCACATGAATGTCTAACACAGGTGGTGATATTAGCGCTACGCCATGTGTTGGTGACACATCACATGACTGTGTAACACAGGTGGTGATATTAGCGCTACGCCGTGTGTTGGTGACACATCACATGAATGTCTAACACAGGTGGTGATATTAGCGCTACGCCATGTGTTGGTGACACATCACATGACTGTGTAACACAGGAGGTGATAGTAGCGCTACGCCGCGTGTTATTGACACATCACATTAGTGTCTAGCCCAGGTGTTGATATTAGCGCTACGCCGTGTGTTGGTGACACATCACATGACACAGGTGGTGATACTAGCGCTACGCCGTGATTTGGTGACACATCGCATGACTGTCTAGCACAGGTGGTTATATTAGCGCTACGCCATTTGTTGGTGACACATCACATGACAGAGGTGGTGATATTAGCGCTACGCCGTGTGTTGGTGACACATCACATGACACAGGTGGTGATACTAGCGCTTCGCCGTGTGTTGGTGACACATCGCATGACACAGGTGGTGATATTAGCGCTACGCCGTGTGTTGGTGACACATCACATTACACAGGTGGTGATATTTGCGCTACGACGTGTGTTGTTGACATATCACATGACACAGGTGGTGATATTAGCGCTACGCCGTGTGTTGTGACACATCACACGACTGTCTAACACAGGTGGTGATATTTGCGCTACGCCATGTGTTGTGACACATCACATGAATATCTAACACAGGTGGTGATATTAGCGCTACGCCGTGTGTTGGTGAGCCATCACATGACTGTCTAACACAGGTGGTGGTGTAAGCGCTACGCCATGCGTTGGTGACACATCACATGAATGTCTAACACAGGTGGTGATATTAGCGCTACACCATGTGTTGGTGACACATCACATGACTGTCTAACACAGGTGGTGATATTAGCGCTACACCGTGTGTTGCTGACCCATCAATGACTGTCTAACACAGGTGGTGGTATAAGCGCTACGCCATGTGTTGGTAACACATCACATGAATGTCTAACTCAGGTGGCGATATTAGCGCTACACCGTGTGTTGGTGACACATCAAATGAATGTCTAACACAGGTGGTGATATTAGCGCTAACCCGTGTGTTGGTGACACATCACTTGACTGTCTGTCACAGGTGGTGATATTAGCGTTATGCCGTTTGTTGGTGACACATCACATGACTGTCTAACACAGGTGGTGATATTAGCGCTACGCTGTGTGTTGGTGACACATCACATGAATATCTAACACAGGTGGTGATATTAGGGCTACGCCGTGTGTTGGTGGCACATCACATGACTGTCTAACACAGGTGGTTATATTAGCGCTACGCCGTGTGTTGGTGACCCATCGCATGACTGTCTAACACAGGTGGTGACAATAGCGTTACGCCGTGTGCTGGTGACACATCACATGACCGTCTAACACAGGTGGTGATATTAGCGCTACGCCGTGTGTTGGTGACACATCACATGACATATGTGGTGATAATAGCGCTACGCCGTGTGTTGGTGACACATCACATGACTGTCTAACACAGGTGGTTATATTAGCGCTACGCCGTGTGTTGGTGACACATCACATGACACAGGTAGTGATATTAGCGCTACGCCATGGGTTGGTGACACATCACATGACTGTCTAACACAGGTGGTTATATTAGCGCTACGCCGTTTGTTGGTGACCCATCACATGACTGTCTAACACAGGTGGTGATATTAGCGCGACGCCGCGTGTTGGTGACACATCACATGACTCAGGTGGTGATATCAGCGCTACGCCGTTTGTTGGTGACCCATCACATGACTGTCTAACACAGGTGGTGATATTAGCGCTACGCCGCGTGTTGGTGACACATCACATGACACAGGTGGTGATAATTGCGCTACGCCGTGTGTTGGTGACACATCACATGACACAGGTGGTGATAATAGCGCTACACAGTGTGTTCGTGACACATCACATGACGGTCTAACACAGGTGGTGATATTAGCGCTACGCCATGTGTTGGTGACACATCACATGACACAGGTAGTGATATTAGCGCTACGCCATGGTTTGGTGACACATCACATGACTGTCTAACACAGGTGGTTATATTAGCGCTACGCCGTTTGTTGGTGACACATCACATGACTGTCTAGCACAGGTGGTTATATTAGCGCTACGCCATGTGTTGGTGACACATCGCATGACACAGGTAGTGATATTAGCGCTACGCTGTGTGTTGGTAACACATCACATGACTGTCTAACACATATTTGCGCTACTCCGTGTGTTGGTGACACATCACATGACTGTCTAACACAGGTGGTGATATTAGCGCTACGCCGTGTGTTGGTGACACATCACATGACACATGTGGTGATAGTAAATCTACGCCGTGTGTTGGTGACACATCACATTACACAGGTGGTGATATTTGCGCTACGACGTGTGTCGGTGACACATCACATGACACAGGTGGTGATATTAGCGCTACGCCGCGTGTTGGTGACAGATCGCATGACACAGGTAGTGATATTAGCGCTACGCCGTGTGTTGGTGACGCATCACACGACTGTCTAACACAGGTGGTGATATTTGCGCTACGCCATGTGTTTGTGACACATCACATGAATGTCTAACACAGGTGGTGATATTAGCGCTACGCCGTGTGTTGGTGACCCCATCACATGACTGTCTAACACAGGTGGTGGTATAAGCGCTACACCGTGTGTTGGTGACACATCACATGAATGACTAACACAGGTGGAGATATTAGCGCTAAGCCGTGTGTTGGTGACACATCACTTGACTGTCTAACACAGGTGGTGATATTAGCGTTACGCCGTGTGTTGTGACACATCACATGACTGTCTATCACAGGTGGTGATATTAGCGCTACGCCGTGTGTTGGTGACACGTCACATGACATATGTTGTGATAATAGCGCTACGCCGTGTTTTGGTGACACATCACATGAATGTCGAACACAGGTAGTGATATTAGCGCTACGCCGTGTGTTGGTGACACATCACATGACTGTCTAACACAGGTGGTGGTGTAAGCGCTACACCGTGTGTTGGTGGCACATCACATGAATGTCTAACACAGGTGGTGATATTAGCGCTACGCCATGTGATGGTGACACATCACATGACTGTGTAACACAGGTGGTGATATTAGCGCTACGGCATGTGTTGGTGACACATCACATGAAAGTCTAACACAGGTGGTGATATTAGCGCTATGCCGTGTGTTGGTGGCACATCACTTGACTGTCTAACACAGGTGGTGATATTAGCGTTACGCCGTGTGTTGGTGACACATCACATGACTGTCTAAAACAGGTGGTGATATTAGCGCTACGCTGTGTGTTGGTGACACATCACATGATATATGTGGTGATAATAGCGCTACGCCGTGTGTTGGTGACACATCATTTGAATGTCTAACACAGGTAGTGATATTAGCGCTACGCCGTGTGTTGGTGACACATGACATGACACAGGTGGTGATATTAAAGCTACGCCGTGTGTTGGTGACACATCACATAACACAGGTGGTGATATTTGCGCTACGACGTGTGTTGGTGACACATCACATGACACAGGTGGTGATATTAGCGATACGCCGCGTGTTGGTGACACATCGCATGACACAGGTAGTGATATTAGATCTACGCCGTGTGTTGGTAACACATCACACGACTGTCTAACACAGGTGGTGATATTTGCGCTACGCCATGTGTTGGTGACACATCACATGAATGTCTAACACAGGTGGTGATATAGCGCTACGCCGTGTGTTGGTGACCCATCACATGACTGTATAACACAGGTGGTGTTATAAGCGCTACACCGTGTGTTGGTGACACATCACATGAATGTCTAACACAGGTGGTGATATTAGCGCTACGCCATGTGTTGGTGACACATCACATGACTGTGTAACACAGGTGGTGATATTAGCGCTACGGCATGTGTTGGTGACACATCACATGAATGTCTAACACAGGTGGTGATATTAGCGCTTAGCCGTGTGTTGGTGACACATCACTTGACTGTCTAACACAGGTAGTGATATTAGCGTTACGCCGTGCGTTGAAGACACATCACATGACTGTCTAACACAGGTGGTGATATTAGCGCTACGCCGTGTGTTGGTGACACATCACATGACATACGTGGTGATAATAGCGCTACGCCGTGTGTTGGTGACACATCATTTGAATGTCTAACACAGGTTGTGATATTAGCGCTACACGTGTGTTGGTGACACATCACATGAATGTCTAACACAGGTGGTGATATTAGCGCTACGCCATGTGTTGGTGACACATCACATGACTGTGTAACACAGGTGGTGATATTAGCGCTACGGCATGTGTTGGTGACACATCACATGAATGTCTAACACAGGTGGTGATATTAGCGCTAAGCCGTGTGTTGGTGACACATCACTTGACTGTCTAACACAGGTGGTGATATTAGCGTTACGCCGTGTGTTGATGACACATCACATGACTGTCTAACACAGGTGGTGATATTAGCGCTACGCCGTGTGTTGGTGACACATCATTTGAATGTCTAACACAGGTAGTGATATTAGCGCTACGCCGTGTGTTGGTGACACATCACATGACTGTCTAACACAGGTGGTGATATTAGCGCTACGCGGTGTGTTGGTGACACATCACATGAATGTCTAACACAGGTGGTTATATTAGTGCTACGCCGCGTGTTGGTGACACATCACATGACTGTCTAGCACAGGTGTTGATATTTGCGCTACGCCGTGTGTTGGTGACACATCACATGACACAGGTGGTGATATTAGCGCTACGCCGTGTTTTGGTGACACATCACATGACTGTCTAACACAGGTGGTGATATTAGCGCTACGCCGTGTGTTGGTGACACATCACATGACACAGGTGGTGATATTAGCGCCACGCCGTGTGTTGGTGACACATCACATGACACAGGTGGAGATAATAGCGTTACGCCGTGTGTTGGTGCCACATCACATGACACAGGTGGTGATATTAGCGCTACGCCGCGTGTTGGTGACACATCACATGAATGTCTAACAAAGGTGGTGATATTAGCGCTACGCCGTGTGTTGGTGACACATCACATGAATGTCTAACGCAGGTGGTGATATTAGCGCTACGCCGTGTGTTGGTGACAGATCACATGACTGTGTAACACAGGAGGTGATAGTAGCGCTACGCCGTTTGTTGGTGAACCATCACATGACTGTCTAACACAGGTGGTGATATTAGCGCTACGCCGTGTGTTGGTGACACATCACATGACTGTCTAACACAGGTGGTTATATTAGCGCTACGAAGCGTGTTGGTGACACATCACATGACTGTCTAGCACAGGTGTTGATATTAGCGCTACGCCGTGTGTTGGTGACACATCACATGACACAGGTGGTGATATTAGCGCTACGCCGTGTTTTGGTGACACATCACATGACTGTCTAGCACAGGTGGTTATATTAGCGCTACGCCATTTGTTGGTGACACATCACATGACACAGGTGGTGATATTAACGCTACGCTGTGTGTTGGTGACACAGCACATGACTGTCTAACACAGGTGGTGATATTAGCGCTACGCCGTGTGTTGGTGACACATCACATGACTGTCTAGCACAGGTATTGATATTAGCGCTACGCCGTGTGTTGGTGACACATCAAATGACACAGGTGGTGATATTAGCGCTACGCCGTGTGTTGGTGGCACATCACATTACACAGGTGGTGATATTTGCGCTACGACGTGTGTTGTTGACATATCATATGACACAGGTGGTGATATTAGCGCTACGCCGTGTGTTGGTGACACATCACACGACTGTCTAACACAGGTGGTGATATTTGCGCTACGCCGTGTGTTGGTGACACATCACATGACTGTCTAGCACAGGTGTTGATATTAGCGCTACGCCGTGTGTTGTGACACATCACATGACACAGGTGGTGATATTAGCGCTACGCGGTGTGTTGGTGACACATCACATTACACAGGTGGTGATATTTGCGCTACGACGAGTGTTGTTGACATATCACATGACACAGGTGGTGATATTTGCGCTACGACGTGTGATGTTGACATATCACATGACACAGGTGGTGATATTAGCGCTACGCCGTGTGTTGGTGACACATCACACGACTGTCTAACACAGGTGGTGATATTTGCGCTACGCCATGTGTTGGTGACACATCACATGACTGTCTAACACAGGTGGTGATATTAGCGCTACGCCGTGTGTTGCTGACCCATCAATGACTGTCTAACACAGGTGGTGGTATAAGCGCTACGCCATGTGTTGGTAACACATCACATGAATGTCTAACACAGGTGGTGATATTAGCGTTACGCCGTGTGTTGGTGATCCATCACATGACTATCTAACACGGGTGGTGATATTAGCGCTACACCGTGTGTTGGTGACACATCACATGAATGTCTAACACAGGTGGTGATATTAGCGCTAACCCGTGTGTTGGTGACACATCACTTGACTGTCTATCAGAGGTGGTGATATTAGCATTATGCCGTTTTTTGGTGACACATCACATGACTGTCTAACACAGGTGGTGATATTAGCGCTACGCTGTGTGTTGGTGACACATCACATGAATATCTAACACAGGTGGTTATATTAGCGCTACGCCGCGTGTTGGTGACCCATCGCATGACTGCCTAACACAGGTGGTGACAATAGCGTTACGCCGTGTGTTGGTGACATATCACATGAATGTCTAAAACAGGTGGTGATATTAGCGCTACGCCGTGTGTTGGTGACACATGACATATGTGGTGGTAATAGCGCTACGCCGTGTGTTGGTGACACATCACATGGCTGTCTAAAACAGGTGGTTATATTAGCGCTACGCCGTTTGTTGGTGACCCATCACATGACTGTCTAACACAGGTGGTGATATTAGCGCTACGCCGTGTGTTGGTCACACATCACATGACTGTCTAACACAGGTGGTTATATTAGCGCTACGCCACGTGTTGGTGACACATCACATGACACAGGTGGTGATATTAGCGCTACGCCGTATTTTGGCTACGCATCACATGACTGTATAGCACAGGTTGTTATGTTACGCTACGTCATATGTTGGTGACACATGACATGACATAGGTGGTGATATTAGCGCTACGCTATGTGTTGGTGACACATCACATGACTGTCTAACACAGGTGGTGATATTAGCGCTACGCCGTGTGTTGGTGACACATCACATGACTGTCTAACACAGGTGGTGATATTAGCGCTACGCCGTGTGTTGGTGACACATCACATGACACAGGTGGTGATATTAGCGCTACGCCGTGTGTTGGTGACACATCACATGACTGTCTAACACAGGTGGTTATATTAGCGCTACGCCACGTGTTGGTGACACATCACATGACACAGGTGGTGATATTAGCGCTACGCCGTATTTTGGCTACGCATCACATGACTGTATAGCACAGGTTGTTATGTTACGCTACGTCATATGTTGGTGACACATGACATGACATAGGTGGTGATATTAGCGCTACGCTATGTGTTGGTGACACATCACATGACTGTCTAACACAGGTGGTGATATTAGCGCTACGCCGTGTGTTGGTGACACATCACATGACTATCTAACACAGGTGGTGGTATAAGCGCTACGCCATGTGTTGTGACACATCACATGAATGTCTAACACAGGTGGTGATATTAGCGCTACGCCATGTGTTGGTGACACATCACATGACTGTGTAACACAGGTGGTGATATTTGCGCTACGCCATGTGTTGGTGACACATCACATGAATGTCAAACACAGGTGGTGATATTAGTGCTACGCCGTTTGTTGGTGACCCATCACATGACAGTCTAACACAGGTGGTGATATTAGCGCTACGCCGTGTGTTGGTGACACATCACATGACACAGGTGGTGATAGTAAATCTACGCCGTGTGTTGGTGACACATCACATAACACAGGTGGTGATATTTGCGCTACGACGTGTGTCGGTGACACATCACATGAATGTCTAACACAGGTGGTGATATTAGCGCTACGCCATGTGTTGGTGACACATCACATGACTGTGTAACACAGGTGGTGATATTAGCGCTACGCCGTGTGTTGGTGACACATCACATGAATGTCTAACACAGGTGGTGATATTAGCGCTACGCCATGTGTTGGTGACACATCACATGACTGTGTAACACAGGAGGTGATAGTAGCGCTACGCCGCGTGTTATTGACACATCACATTAGTGTCTAGCCCAGGTGTTGATATTAGCGCTACGCCGTGTGTTGGTGACACATCACATGACACAGGTGGTGATACTAGCGCTACGCCGTGATTTGGTGACACATCGCATGACTGTCTAGCACAGGTGGTTATATTAGCGCTACGCCATTTGTTGGTGACACATCACATGACAGAGGTGGTGATATTAGCGCTACGCCGTGTGTTGGTGACACATCACATGACACAGGTGGTGAAACTAGCGCTTCGCCGTGTGTTGGTGACACATCGCATGACACAGGTGGTGATATTAGCGCTACGCCGTGTGTTGGTGACACATCACATTACACAGGTGGTGATATTTGCGCTACGACGTGTGTTGTTGACATATCACATGACACAGGTGGTGATATTAGCGCTACGCCGTGTGTTGTGACACATCACACGACTGTCTAACACAGGTGGTGATATTTGCGCTACGCCATGTGTTGTGACACATCACATGAATATCTAACACAGGTGGTGATATTAGCGCTACGCCGTGTGTTGGTGAGCCATCACATGACTGTCTAACACAGGTGGTGGTGTAAGCGCTACGCCATGCGTTGGTGACACATCACATGAATGTCTAACACAGGTGGTGATATTAGCGCTACACCATGTGTTGGTGACACATCACATGACTGTCTAACACAGGTGGTGATATTAGCGCTACACCGTGTGTTGCTGACCCATCAATGACTGTCTAACACAGGTGGTGGTATAAGCGCTACGCCATGTGTTGGTAACACATCACATGAATATCTAACACAGGTGGTTATATTAGCGCTACGCCGCGTGTTGGTGACCCATCGCATGACTGCCTAACACAGGTGGTGACAATAGCGTTACGCCGTGTGTCGGTGACATATCACATGAATGTCTAACACAGGTGGTGATATTAGCGCTACGCCGTGTGTTGGTGACACATGACATATGTGGTGATAATAGCGCTACGCCGTGTGTTGGTGACACATCACATGGCTGTCTAAAACAGGTGGTTATATTAGCGCTACGCCGTTTGTTGGTGACCCATCACATGACTGTCTAACACAGGTGGTGATATTAGCGCTACGCCGTGTGTTGGTGACACATCACATGACTGTCTAACACAGTTGGTTATATTAGCGCTACGCCACGTGTTGGTGACACATCACATGACACAGGTGGTGATATTAGCGCTACGCCGTATTTTGGCTACGCATCACATGACTGTATAGCACAGGTTGTTATGTTACGCTACGTCATATGTTGGTGACACATGACATGACATAGGTGGTGATATTAGCGCTACGCTATGTGTTGGTGACACATCACATGACTGTCTAACACAGGTGGTGATATTAGCGCCACGCCGTGTGTTGGTGACACATCACATGACTGTCTAACACAGGTGGTGATATTAGCGCTACGCCGTGTGTTGGTGACACATCACATAACACAGGTGGTGATATTTGCGCTACGACGTGTGTTGGTGACACATCACATGACACAGGTGTTGATATTGGCGCTGCGCCGTGTGTTGGTGACACATCACACGACTGTCTAACACAGGTGGTGATATTTGCGCCACGCCGTGTGTTGGTGACACATCAAACGAATGTCTAACACAGGTGGTAATATTAGCGCTACGCCGTGTGTTGGTGACCCATCACATGACTATCTAACACAGGTGGTGGTATAAGCGCTACGCCATGTGTTGGTGACACATCACATGAATGTCTAACACAGGTGGTGATATTAGCGCTACGCCATGTGTTGGTGACACATCACATGACTGTGTAACACAGGTGGTGATATTTGCGCTACGCCATGTGTTGGTGACACATCACATGAATGTCAAACACAGGTGGTGATATTAGTGCTACGCCGTTTGTTGGTGACCCATCACATGACGGTCTAACACAGGTGGTGATATTAGCGCTACGCCGTGTGTTGGTGACACATCACATGACACAGGTGGTGATAGTAAATCTACGCCGTGTGTTGGTGACACATCACATAACACAGGTGGTGATATTTGCGCTACGACGTGTGTCGGTGACACATCACATGAATGTCTAACACAGGTGGTGATATTAGCGCTACGCCATGTGTTGGTGACACATCACATGACTGTGTAACACAGGTGGTGATATTAGCGCTACGCCGTGTGTTGGTGACACATCACATGAATGTCTAACACAGGTGGTGATATTAGCGCTACGCCATGTGTTGGTGACACATCACATGACTGTGTAACACAGGAGGTGATAGTAGCGCTACGCCGCGTGTTGGTGACACATCACATTACTGTCTAGCACAGGTGTTGATATTAGCGCTACGCCGTGTGTTGGTGACACATCACATGACACAGGTGGTGATACTAGCGCTACGCCCTGATTTGGTGACACATCACATGACTGTCTAGCACAGGTGGTTATATTAGCGCTACGCCATTTGTTGGTGACACATCACATGACACAGGTGGTTATATTAGCGCTACGCCGCGTGCTGGTGACACATCACATGACACAGTTGGTGATATTAGCGCTACGCCGTATTTTGGTGACGCATCACATGACTGTCTAGCACAGGTGGTTATATTAGCGCTACGCCATTTGTTGGTGACACATTACATGACACAGGTGGTGATATTAGCGCTACGCTGTGTGTTGGTGACACATCACATAACACAGGTAGTGATATTAGCGCTACGCTGTGTGCTGGTGACACATCACATGACTGTCTAACACAGGTGGTGATATTTGCGCTACGCCGTGTGTTGGTGACACATCACATGACTGACTAACAAAGGTGGTGATATTAGCGCTACGCCGTGTGTTGGTGACACATCACATGACACAGGTGGTGATATTAAAGCTACGCCGTGTGTTGGTGACACATCACATAACACAGGTGGTGATATTTGCGCTACGACGTGTGTTGGTGACACATCACATGACACAGGTGGTGATATTAGCGCTATGCCGTGAGTTGGTGACACATCACACGACTGTCTAACACAGGTGGTGATATTTGCGCTACGCCATGTGTTGGAGACACATCACATGAATGTCTAACACAGGTGGTGATATTAGCGCTACGCCGTGTGTTGGTGACCCATCACATGACTGTCTAACACAGGTGGTGATATTAGCGCTACGCCGTGAGTTGGTGACACATCACACGACTGTCTAACAGAGGTGGTGATATTTGCACTACGCCATGTGTTGGAGACACATCCCATGACTGTCTAACACCGGTGGTGATATTTGCGCTACGCCATGTGTTGGTGACACATCACATGAATGTCTAACACAGGTGGTAATATTAGCGCTACGCCGTGTGTTGGTGACACATCACATGAATGTATAACACAGCTGGTAATATTAGCGCTACGCCATGTGTTGGAGACACATCACATGAATGTCTAACACAGGAGGTGGTATAAGCGCTACACCGTGTGTTGGTGACACATCACATGAATGTCTAACACAGGTGGTGATATTAGCGCTACGCCGTGAGTTGGTGACACATCACACGACTGTCTAACACAGGTGGTGATATTAGCGCTACACCGTGTGTTGGTGACACATCACATGAATGTCTAACACAGGTGGTGATATTAGCGCTAAGACGTGTGTTGGTGACACATCACTTGACTGTCTAACACAGGTGGTGATATGAGCGTTACGCCGTGTGTTGGTGACACATCACATGACTGTGTAACACAGGTGGTGATATTAGCGCTACGCCGTGTGTTGGTGACACATCACATGACATATGTGGTGATGATAGCGCTAGGCCGTGTGTTGGTGACACATCACATGAATGTCTAACACAGGTGATGATATTAGCGCTAAGCCGTTTGTTGGTGACACATCACATCACTGCGTAACACGGGCGGTGATAATAGCGCTACGCCGTGTGTTGGTGACACATCACATGAATGTCTAACACAGGTGGTTATATTAGCGCTACGCCGCCTGTTGGTGACACATCACATGACACAGGTGGTGATATTAGCGCCACGCCGTGTGTTGGTGACACTTCACATGACACAGGTGGTGATAATAGCGTTACGCCGTGTGTTGGTGACACATCACATGACACAGGTGGTGATATTAGCGCTACGCGGCGTGTTGGTGACACATCACATGAATGTCTAACAAAGATGGTGATATTAGCGCTACGCCGTGTGTTGGTGACACATCACATGAATGTCTAACACAGGTGGTGATATTAGCGCTACGCCGTTTGTTGGTGACATATCACATCACTGTGAAACACGGGTGGTGATAATAGCGCTACGCCATTTGTTGGTGACACATCACATGACACAGGTGGTGATATTAGCGCTACGCCGCGTGTTGGTGACACATCACATGACTGTCTAGCACAGGTGGTTTTATTAGCGCTACGCCATGTGTTGGTGACACATCGCATGACACAGGTAGTGATATTAGCGCTACGCTGTGTGTTGGTAACACATCACATGACTGTCTAACACATATTTGCGCTACGCCGTGTGTTGGTGACACATCACACGACTGTCTAACGCAGGTGGTGATATTTGCGCTACACCGTGTGTTGCTGACCCACCACATGACTGTCTAACACAGGTGGTGGTATAAGCGCTACGCCATGTGTTGGTAACACATCACTTGAATGTCTAACAGAGGTGGTGATATTAGTGCTACGCCGTGTGTTGGTGAGCCATCACATGACTGTCTAACACAGGTAGTGGTATGAGCGCTACGCCATGTGTTGGTGACACATCACATGAATGTCTAACACAGGTGGTGATATTAGCGCTACACCATGTGTTGGTGACACATCACATGACTGTCTAACACAGGTGCTGATATTAGCGCTACACCGTGTGTTGCTGACCCACCACATGACTGTCTAACACAGGTGGTGGTATAAGCGCTACGCCATGTGTTGGTAACACATCACTTGAATGTCTAACACAGGTGGTGTTATTAGCGCTACGCCGTGTGTTGGTGATCCATCACATGACTGTCTAACACAGGTGGTGATATTAGCGCTACACCGTTTGTTGGTGACACATCACATGAATGTCTAACACAGGTGGTGATATTAGCGCTACGCCGTGTGTTGGTGACACATCACATGACACAGGTGGTGATATTAGCGCTACGCCGTGTCTTGGTGACACATCACATGACTGTCTAACACAGGTGGTGATATTAGCGCCACGCCGTGTGTTGGTGACACATCACATGACACAGGTGGGGATAATAGCGTTACGCCGTGTGTTGGTGCCACATCACATGACACAGGTGGTGATATTAGCGCTACGCCGCGTGTTGGTGACACATCACATGAATGTCTAACAACGGTGGTGATATTAGCGCTACGCCGTGTGTTGGTGACACATCACATGAACGTCTAACGCAGGTGGTGATATTAGTGCTACACCGTGAGTTGGTGACAGATCACATGACTGTGTAACACAGGAGGTGATAATAGCGCTACGCCGTTTGTTGGTGAACCATCACATGACTGTCTAACACAGGTGGTGATATTAGCGCTACGCCGTGTGTTGGTGACACATCACATGACTGTCTAACACAGGTGTTTATATTAGCGCTACGCCGCGTGTTGGTGACACATCACATTACTGTCTAGCACAGGTGTTGATATTAGCGCTACGCCGTGTGTTGGTGACACATCACATGACACAGGTGGTGATACTAGCGCTACGCCGTGATTTGGTGACACATCACATGACTGTCTAGCACAGGTGGTTATATTAGCGCTACGCCATTTGTTGGTGACACATCACATGACACAGGTGGTGATATTAGCGCTACGCTGTGTGTTGGTGACACGTCACATGACTGTCTAACATAGGTGGTGATATTAGCGCTACGCCGTGTGTTGGTGACACATCAAATGACACAGGTGGTGATATTAGCGCTACGCCGTGTGTTGGTGACACATCACATTACACAGGTGGTGATATTTGCGCTACGACGTGTGTTGTTGATATATCACATGACACAAGTGGTGATATTAGCGCTACGCCGTGTGTTGTGACACATCACACGACTGTCTAACACAGGTGGTGATATTTGCGCTACGCCATGTGCTGGTGACACATCACATGAATGTCTAACACAGGTGGTGAGATTAGCGCTACGCCGTGTGTTGGTGAGCCATCACATGACTGTCTAACACAGGTGGTGGTGTAAGCGCTACGCCATCCGTTGGTGACACATCACATGAATGTCTGACACAGGTGGTGATATTAGCGCTACACCATGTGTTGGTGACACATCACATGACTGTCTAACACAGGTGGTGATATTAGCGCTACACCGTGTGTTGCTGACCCATCAATGACTGTCTAACACAGGTGGTGGTATAAGCGCTACGCCATGTGTTGGTAACACATCACATGAATGTCTAACACAGGTGGTGATATTAGCGCTACACCGTGTGTTGGTGACACATCACATGAATGTCTAACACAGGTGGTGATATTAGCGCTAACCCGTGTGTTGGTGACACATCACTTGACTGTCTGTCACAGGTGGTGATATTAGCGTTATGCCGTTTGTTGGTGACACATCACATGACTGTCTAACACAGGTGGTGATATTAGCGCTACGCTGTGTGTTGGTGACACATCACATGAATATCTAACACAGGTGGTGATATTAGGGCTACGCCGTGTGTTGGTGGCACATCACATGACTGTCTAACACAGGTGGTTATATTAGCGCTACGCCGTGTGTTGGTGACCCATCGCATGACTGTCTAACACAGGTGGTGACAATAGCGTTACGCCGTGTGATGGTGACACATCACATGACCGTCTAACACAGGTGGTGATATTAGCGCTACGCCGTGTGTTGGTGACACATCACATGACATATGTGGTGATAATAGCGCTACGCCGTGTGTTGGTGACACATCACATGACTGTCTAACACAGGTGGTTATATTAGCGCTACGCCGTGTGTTGGTGACACATCACATGACTGTCTAACACAGGTGGTTATATTAGCGCTACGCCACGTGTTGGTGACACATCACATGACACAGGTGGTGATATAGCGCTACGCCGTGTTTTGGTTACGCATCACATGACTGTGTAGCACAGGTGGTTATGTTACGCTACGTCATTTGTTGGTGACACATGACATGACATAGGTGGTGATATTAGCGCTACGCTATGTGTTGGTGACACATCACATGACTGTCTAACACAGGTGGTGATATTAGCGCTACGCCATGTGTTGGTGACACATCACATGACTGTCTAACACAGGAGGTGATATTAGCGCTACGCCGTGTGTTGGTGACACATCACATGACACAGGTGGTGATATTAGCGCTACGCCGTGTGTTGGTGACACATCTCATAACACAGGTGGTGATATTTGCGCTACGACGTGTGTTGGTGACACATCACATGACACAGGTGTTGATATTAGCGCTACGCCGTGTGTTGGTGACACATCACACGACTGTCTAACACAGGTGTTGATATTTGCGCTACGCCGTGTGTTGGTGACACATCACATGAATATCAAACACAGGTGGTAATATTAGCGCTACGCCGTGTGTTGGTGACCCATCACACGACTATCTAACACAGGTGGTGGTATAAGCGCTACGCCATATGTTGGTGACACATCACATGAAAGTCTAACACAGGTGGTGATATTAGCGCTACGCCATGTGTTCGTGACACATCACATGACTGTGTAACACAGGTGGTGATATTTGCGCTACGCCGTGTGTTGGTGACACATCACATGACACAGGTGGTGATATTAGCGCCACGCCGTGTGTTGGTGACACATCACATGACACAGGTGGACAAAATAGCGTTACGCCGTGTGTTGGTGACACATCACATGACTGTCTTACACAGGTGGTTATATTAGCGCTACGCCGCGTGTTGGTGACACATCACATGACTGTCTAGCACAGGTGTTGATATTTGCGCTACGCCGTGTGTTGGTGACACATCACATGACACAGGTGGTGATATTAGCGCTACGCCGTGTTTTGGTGACACATCACATGACTGTCTAACACAGGTGGTGATATTAGCGCTACGCCGTGTGTTGGTGACACATCACATGACACAGGTGGTGATATTAGCGCCACGCCGTGTGTTGGTGACACATCACATGACACAGGTGGAGATAATAGCGTTACGCCGTGTGTTGGTGCCACATCACATGACACAGGTGGTGATATTAGCGCTACGCCGCGTGTTGGTGACACATCACATGAATGTCTAACAAAGGTGGTGATATTAGCGCTACGCCGTGTGTTGGTGACACATCACATGAATGTCTAACGCAGGTGGTGATATTAGCGCTACGCCGTGTGTTGGTGACAGATCACATGACTGTGTAACACAGGAGGTGATATTAGCGCTACGCCGTTTGTTGGTGAACCATCACATGACTGTCTAACACAGGTGGTGATATTAGCGCTACGCCGTGTGTTGGTGACACATCACATGACTGTCTAACACAGGTGGTTATATTAGCGCTACGAAGCGTGTTGGTGACACATCACATGACTGTCTAGCACAGGTGTTGATATTAGCGCTACGCCGTGTGTTGGTGACACATCACATGACACAGGTGGTGATATTAGCGCTACGCCGTGTTTTGGTGACACATCACATGACTGTCTAGCACAGGTGGTTATATTAGCGCTACGCCATTTGTTGGTGACACATCACATGACACAGGTGGTGATATTAACGCTACGCTGTGTGTTGGTGACACAGCACATGACTGTCTAACACAGGTGGTGATATTAGCGCTACGCCGTGTGTTGGTGACACATCACATGACTGTCTAGCACAGGTATTGATATTAGCGCTACGCCGTGTGTTGGTGACACATCAAATGACACAGGTGGTGATATTAGCGCTACGCCGTGTGTTGGTGGCACATCACATTACACAGGTGGTGATATTTGCGCTACGACGTGTGTTGTTGACATATCATATGACACAGGTGGTGATATTAGCGCTACGCCGTGTGTTGGTGACACATCACACGACTGTCTAACACAGGTGGTGATATTTGCGCTACGCCGTGTGTTGGTGACACATCACATGACTGTCTAGCACAGGTGTTGATATTAGCGCTACGCCGTGTGTTGTGACACATCACATGACACAGGTGGTGATATTAGCGCTACGCGGTGTGTTGGTGACACATCACATTACACAGGTGGTGATATTTGCGCTACGACGAGTGTTGTTGACATATCACATGACACAGGTGGTGATATTTGCGCTACGACGTGTGATGTTGACATATCACATGACACAGGTGGTGATATTAGCGCTACGCCGTGTGTTGGTGACACATCACACGACTGTCTAACACAGGTGGTGATATTTGCGCTACGCCATGTGTTGGTGACACATCACATGACTGTCTAACACAGGTGGTGATATTAGCGCTACGCCGTGTGTTGCTGACCCATCAATGACTGTCTAACACAGGTGGTGGTATAAGCGCTACGCCATGTGTTGGTAACACATCACATGAATGTCTAACACAGGTGGTGATATTAGCGTTACGCCGTGTGTTGGTGATCCATCACATGACTATCTAACACGGGTGGTGATATTAGCGCTACACCGTGTGTTGGTGACACATCACATGAATGTCTAACACAGGTGGTGATATTAGCGCTAACCCGTGTGTTGGTGACACATCACTTGACTGTCTATCAGAGGTGGTGATATTAGCATTATGCCGTTTTTTGGTGACACATCACATGACTGTCTAACACAGGTGGTGATATTAGCGCTACGCTGTGTGTTGGTGACACATCACATGAATATCTAACACAGGTGGTTATATTAGCGCTACGCCGCGTGTTGGTGACCCATCGCATGACTGCCTAACACAGGTGGTGACAATAGCGTTACGCCGTGTGTTGGTGACATATCACATGAATGTCTAAAACAGGTGGTGATATTAGCGCTACGCCGTGTGTTGGTGACACATGACATATGTGGTGGTAATAGCGCTACGCCGTGTGTTGGTGACACATCACATGGCTGTCTAAAACAGGTGGTTATATTAGCGCTACGCCGTTTGTTGGTGACCCATCACATGACTGTCTAACACAGGTGGTGATATTAGCGCTACGCCGTGTGTTGGTCACACATCACATGACTGTCTAACACAGGTGGTTATATTAGCGCTACGCCACGTGTTGGTGACACATCACATGACACAGGTGGTGATATTAGCGCTACGCCGTATTTTGGCTACGCATCACATGACTGTATAGCACAGGTTGTTATGTTACGCTACGTCATATGTTGGTGACACATGACATGACATAGGTGGTGATATTAGCGCTACGCTATGTGTTGGTGACACATCACATGACTGTCTAACACAGGTGGTGATATTAGCGCTACGCCGTGTGTTGGTGACACATCACATGACTGTCTAACACAGGTGGTGATATTAGCGCTACGCCGTGTGTTGGTGACACATCACATGACACAGGTGGTGATATTAGCGCTACGCCGTGTGTTGGTGACACATCACATGACTGTCTAACACAGGTGGTTATATTAGCGCTACGCCACGTGTTGGTGACACATCACATGACACAGGTGGTGATATTAGCGCTACGCCGTATTTTGGCTACGCATCACATGACTGTATAGCACAGGTTGTTATGTTACGCTACGTCATATGTTGGTGACACATGACATGACATAGGTGGTGATATTAGCGCTACGCTATGTGTTGGTGACACATCACATGACTGTCTAACACAGGTGGTGATATTAGCGCTACGCCGTGTGTTGGTGACACATCACATGACTATCTAACACAGGTGGTGGTATAAGCGCTACGCCATGTGTTGTGACACATCACATGAATGTCTAACACAGGTGGTGATATTAGCGCTACGCCATGTGTTGGTGACACATCACATGACTGTGTAACACAGGTGGTGATATTTGCGCTACGCCATGTGTTGGTGACACATCACATGAATGTCAAACACAGGTGGTGATATTAGTGCTACGCCGTTTGTTGGTGACCCATCACATGACAGTCTAACACAGGTGGTGATATTAGCGCTACGCCGTGTGTTGGTGACACATCACATGACACAGGTGGTGATAGTAAATCTACGCCGTGTGTTGGTGACACATCACATAACACAGGTGGTGATATTTGCGCTACGACGTGTGTCGGTGACACATCACATGAATGTCTAACACAGGTGGTGATATTAGCGCTACGCCATGTGTTGGTGACACATCACATGACTGTGTAACACAGGTGGTGATATTAGCGCTACGCCGTGTGTTGGTGACACATCACATGAATGTCTAACACAGGTGGTGATATTAGCGCTACGCCATGTGTTGGTGACACATCACATGACTGTGTAACACAGGAGGTGATAGTAGCGCTACGCCGCGTGTTATTGACACATCACATTAGTGTCTAGCCCAGGTGTTGATATTAGCGCTACGCCGTGTGTTGGTGACACATCACATGACACAGGTGGTGATACTAGCGCTACGCCGTGATTTGGTGACACATCGCATGACTGTCTAGCACAGGTGGTTATATTAGCGCTACGCCATTTGTTGGTGACACATCACATGACAGAGGTGGTGATATTAGCGCTACGCCGTGTGTTGGTGACACATCACATGACACAGGTGGTGATACTAGCGCTTCGCCGTGTGTTGGTGACACATCGCATGACACAGGTGGTGATATTAGCGCTACGCCGTGTGTTGGTGACACATCACATTACACAGGTGGTGATATTTGCGCTACGACGTGTGTTGTTGACATATCACATGACACAGGTGGTGATATTAGCGCTACGCCGTGTGTTGTGACACATCACACGACTGTCTAACACAGGTGGTGATATTTGCGCTACGCCATGTGTTGTGACACATCACATGAATATCTAACACAGGTGGTGATATTAGCGCTACGCCGTGTGTTGGTGAGCCATCACATGACTGTCTAACACAGGTGGTGGTGTAAGCGCTACGCCATGCGTTGGTGACACATCACATGAATGTCTAACACAGGTGGTGATATTAGCGCTACACCATGTGTTGGTGACACATCACATGACTGTCTAACACAGGTGGTGATATTAGCGCTACACCGTGTGTTGCTGACCCATCAATGACTGTCTAACACAGGTGGTGGTATAAGCGCTACGCCATGTGTTGGTAACACATCACATGAATGTCTAACTCAGGTGGCGATATTAGCGCTACACCGTGTGTTGGTGACACATCAAATGAATGTCTAACACAGGTGGTGATATTAGCGCTAACCCGTGTGTTGGTGACACATCACTTGACTGTCTGTCACAGGTGGTGATATTAGCGTTATGCCGTTTGTTGGTGACACATCACATGACTGTCTAACACAGGTGGTGATATTAGCGCTACGCTGTGTGTTGGTGACACATCACATGAATATCTAACACAGGTGGTGATATTAGGGCTACGCCGTGTGTTGGTGGCACATCACATGACTGTCTAACACAGGTGGTTATATTAGCGCTACGCCGTGTGTTGGTGACCCATCGCATGACTGTCTAACACAGGTGGTGACAATAGCGTTACGCCGTGTGCTGGTGACACATCACATGACCGTCTAACACAGGTGGTGATATTAGCGCTACGCCGTGTGTTGGTGACACATCACATGACATATGTGGTGATAATAGCGCTACGCCGTGTGTTGGTGACACATCACATGACTGTCTAACACAGGTGGTTATATTAGCGCTACGCCGTGTGTTGGTGACACATCACATGACACAGGTAGTGATATTAGCGCTACGCCATGGGTTGGTGACACATCACATGACTGTCTAACACAGGTGGTTATATTAGCGCTACGCCGTTTGTTGGTGACCCATCACATGACTGTCTAACACAGGTGGTGATATTAGCGCGACGCCGCGTGTTGGTGACACATCACATGACTCAGGTGGTGATATCAGCGCTACGCCGTTTGTTGGTGACCCATCACATGACTGTCTAACACAGGTGGTGATATTAGCGCTACGCCGCGTGTTGGTGACACATCACATGACACAGGTGGTGATAATTGCGCTACGCCGTGTGTTGGTGACACATCACATGACACAGGTGGTGATAATAGCGCTACACAGTGTGTTCGTGACACATCACATGACGGTCTAACACAGGTGGTGATATTAGCGCTACGCCATGTGTTGGTGACACATCACATGACACAGGTAGTGATATTAGCGCTACGCCATGGTTTGGTGACACATCACATGACTGTCTAACACAGGTGGTTATATTAGCGCTACGCCGTTTGTTGGTGACACATCACATGACTGTCTAGCACAGGTGGTTATATTAGCGCTACGCCATGTGTTGGTGACACATCGCATGACACAGGTAGTGATATTAGCGCTACGCTGTGTGTTGGTAACACATCACATGACTGTCTAACACATATTTGCGCTACTCCGTGTGTTGGTGACACATCACATGACTGTCTAACACAGGTGGTGATATTAGCGCTACGCCGTGTGTTGGTGACACATCACATGACACATGTGGTGATAGTAAATCTACGCCGTGTGTTGGTGACACATCACATTACACAGGTGGTGATATTTGCGCTACGACGTGTGTCGGTGACACATCACATGACACAGGTGGTGATATTAGCGCTACGCCGCGTGTTGGTGACAGATCGCATGACACAGGTAGTGATATTAGCGCTACGCCGTGTGTTGGTGACGCATCACACGACTGTCTAACACAGGTGGTGATATTTGCGCTACGCCATGTGTTTGTGACACATCACATGAATGTCTAACACAGGTGGTGATATTAGCGCTACGCCGTGTGTTGGTGACCCCATCACATGACTGTCTAACACAGGTGGTGGTATAAGCGCTACACCGTGTGTTGGTGACACATCACATGAATGACTAACACAGGTGGAGATATTAGCGCTAAGCCGTGTGTTGGTGACACATCACTTGACTGTCTAACACAGGTGGTGATATTAGCGTTACGCCGTGTGTTGTGACACATCACATGACTGTCTATCACAGGTGGTGATATTAGCGCTACGCCGTGTGTTGGTGACACGTCACATGACATATGTTGTGATAATAGCGCTACGCCGTGTTTTGGTGACACATCACATGAATGTCGAACACAGGTAGTGATATTAGCGCTACGCCGTGTGTTGGTGACACATCACATGACTGTCTAACACAGGTGGTGGTGTAAGCGCTACACCGTGTGTTGGTGGCACATCACATGAATGTCTAACACAGGTGGTGATATTAGCGCTACGCCATGTGATGGTGACACATCACATGACTGTGTAACACAGGTGGTGATATTAGCGCTACGGCATGTGTTGGTGACACATCACATGAAAGTCTAACACAGGTGGTGATATTAGCGCTATGCCGTGTGTTGGTGGCACATCACTTGACTGTCTAACACAGGTGGTGATATTAGCGTTACGCCGTGTGTTGGTGACACATCACATGACTGTCTAAAACAGGTGGTGATATTAGCGCTACGCTGTGTGTTGGTGACACATCACATGATATATGTGGTGATAATAGCGCTACGCCGTGTGTTGGTGACACATCATTTGAATGTCTAACACAGGTAGTGATATTAGCGCTACGCCGTGTGTTGGTGACACATGACATGACACAGGTGGTGATATTAAAGCTACGCCGTGTGTTGGTGACACATCACATAACACAGGTGGTGATATTTGCGCTACGACGTGTGTTGGTGACACATCACATGACACAGGTGGTGATATTAGCGATACGCCGCGTGTTGGTGACACATCGCATGACACAGGTAGTGATATTAGATCTACGCCGTGTGTTGGTAACACATCACACGACTGTCTAACACAGGTGGTGATATTTGCGCTACGCCATGTGTTGGTGACACATCACATGAATGTCTAACACAGGTGGTGATATAGCGCTACGCCGTGTGTTGGTGACCCATCACATGACTGTATAACACAGGTGGTGTTATAAGCGCTACACCGTGTGTTGGTGACACATCACATGAATGTCTAACACAGGTGGTGATATTAGCGCTACGCCATGTGTTGGTGACACATCACATGACTGTGTAACACAGGTGGTGATATTAGCGCTACGGCATGTGTTGGTGACACATCACATGAATGTCTAACACAGGTGGTGATATTAGCGCTTAGCCGTGTGTTGGTGACACATCACTTGACTGTCTAACACAGGTAGTGATATTAGCGTTACGCCGTGCGTTGAAGACACATCACATGACTGTCTAACACAGGTGGTGATATTAGCGCTACGCCGTGTGTTGGTGACACATCACATGACATACGTGGTGATAATAGCGCTACGCCGTGTGTTGGTGACACATCATTTGAATGTCTAACACAGGTTGTGATATTAGCGCTACACGTGTGTTGGTGACACATCACATGAATGTCTAACACAGGTGGTGATATTAGCGCTACGCCATGTGTTGGTGACACATCACATGACTGTGTAACACAGGTGGTGATATTAGCGCTACGGCATGTGTTGGTGACACATCACATGAATGTCTAACACAGGTGGTGATATTAGCGCTAAGCCGTGTGTTGGTGACACATCACTTGACTGTCTAACACAGGTGGTGATATTAGCGTTACGCCGTGTGTTGATGACACATCACATGACTGTCTAACACAGGTGGTGATATTAGCGCTACGCCGTGTGTTGGTGACACATCATTTGAATGTCTAACACAGGTAGTGATATTAGCGCTACGCCGTGTGTTGGTGACACATCACATGACTGTCTAACACAGGTGGTGATATTAGCGCTACGCGGTGTGTTGGTGACACATCACATGAATGTCTAACACAGGTGGTTATATTAGTGCTACGCCGCCTGTTGGCGACACATCACATGACAAAGGTGGTGATATTAGAGCTACGCCGCGGGTTGGTGACACATCACATGAATGTCTAACGCAGGTGGTGATATTAGCGCTACACCGTGTGTTGGTGACCGATCACATGACTGTGTAACACAGGAGGTGATATTAGCGCTACGCCGTTTGTTGGTGAACCATCACATGACTGTCTAACACAGGTGGTGATATTAGCGCTACGCCGTGTGTTGGTGACACATCACATGACTGTCTAACACAGGTGGTTATATTAGCGCTACGCCGCGTGTTGGTGACACATCACACGACACAGTTTGTGATATTAGCGCTACGCCGTGTTTTAGTGACGCATCACATGACTGTCTAGCACAGGTGGTTATATTAGCGCTACGCCATTTGTTGGTGACACATCACATGACACAGGTGGTGATATTAGCGCTACGCTGTGTGTTGGTGACACATCACATGACTGTCTAACACAGGTGGTGATATTAGCGCTACGCCGTGTGTTGGTGACACATCACATAACACAGGCGGTGATATTAGCGCTACGCCGTGTGTTGGTGACACATCACACGATTGTCTAACGCAGGTGGTGATATTAGCGCTACGCCGTGTGATGGTGAGCCATCACATGACTGTCTAACACAGGTGGTGGTGTAAGCGCTACGCCATGTGTTGGTGACACATCACTTGAATGTCTAACACAGGTGGTGATATTAGCGCTACACCATATGTTGTTGACACATCACATGACTGTCTAACACAGGTGGTGATATTAGCGCTACACCGTGTGTTGCTGACCCATCACATGACTGTCTAACACAGTTGGTGGTATAAGCGCTACGCCATGTGTTGGTAACACATCACTTGAATGTCTAACACAGGTGGTGATATTAGCGCTACGCCGTGTGTTGGTGATCCATCACATGACTGTCTAACACAGGTGGTGATATTAGCGCTACACCGTGTGTTGGTGACACATCACATGAATGTCTAACACAGTTGGTGATATTAGCGCTAACCCGTGTGTTGGTGACACATCACATGACTGTCTAACACAGGTGGTTATATTAGCGCTACGCCGTTTGTTGGTGACCCATCGCATGACTGTCTAACACAGGTGGTGACAATAGCGTTACGCCGTGTGTTGGTGACACATCACATGACCGTCTAACACAGGTGGTGATATTAGCGCTACGCCGTGTGTTGGTGACACATCACATGACATATGTGGTGATAATAGCGCTACGCCGTGTGTTGGTGACACATCACATGACTGTCTAACACAGGTGGTTATGTTAGCGCTACGCCGTTTGTTGGTGACCCATCGCATGACTGTCTAACACAGGTGGTGACAATAGCGTTACGCCGTGTGTTGGTGACACATCACATGACCGTCTAACACAGGTGGTTATATTAGCGCTACGCCGTTTGTTGGTGACCCATCACATGACTGTCTAACACAGGTGGTGATATTAGCGCTACGCCGTGTGTTTGTGACACATCACATGACTGTCTAACACAGGTGGTTATATTAGCGCTACGCCACGTGTTGGTGACACCTCACATGACACAGGTGGTGATATTAGCGCTACGCCGTGTTTTGGTTACGCATCACATGACTGTCTAGCACAGGTGGTTATGTTACGCTACGCCATTTGTTGGTGACACATCACATGACATAGGTGGTGATATTAGCGCTACGCTATGTGTTGGTGACACATCACATGACTGTCTAACACAGGTGGTGATATTAGCGCTACGCAGTGTGTTGGTGACTCATCACATGACTGTCTAACACAAGTGGTGATATTAGCGCTACGCCGTGTGTTGGTGACACATCACATGACACAGGTGGTGATATTAGCGCTACGCCGTGTGTTGGTGACACATCACATAACACAGGTGGTGATATTTGCGCTACGACGTGTGTTGGTGGCACATCACATGACACAGGTGTTGATATTAGCGCTACGCCGTGTGTTGGTGACACATCACACGACTGTCTAACACAGGTGGTGATATTTGCGCTACGCCGTGTGTTGGTGACACATCACATGAATGTCTAACACAGGTGGTAATATTAGCGCTACGCCGTGTGTTGGTGACCCATCACATGACTATCTAACACAGGTGGTGGTATAAGCTCTACGCCATGTGTTGGTGACACATCACATGAATGTCTAACACAGGTGGTGATTTTAGCGCTACGCCGTGTGTTGGTGACACATCACACGACTGTCTAACACAGGTGGTGATATTTGCGCTACGCCGTGTGTTGGTGACACATCACATGAATGTCTAACACAGGTGGTGATATTAACGCTACGCCGTTTGTTGGTGACCCATCACATGACTGTCTAACACAGGTGGTGATATTAGAGCAACACCGTGTGTTGGTGACACATCACATCACTGTCTAACACAGGTGGTGATTTTAGGGGTACCCAGTGTGTTGGTGACACATCACACGACTCAGGTGGTGATACTAAAGATACGCCGTGTGTTGGTGACCCATCACATGACTGTCTAACACAGGTGGTGATATTAGAGCTACGCCATGTCTTGGTGACACATCACATGACTGTCTAACACAGGTGGTGATATTATCGCTACGCCGCTTGTTGGTGACACATCACATGACTCAGGTGGTGATATCAGCGCTACTCCGTGTGTTGGTGACCCATCACATGACACAGGTGGGGCTATTAGCGCTACGCCGTGTGTTGGTGACACATCACATGACACAGGTGGTGATAACTGCGCTACGCCGTGTGTTGGTGACACATCATATGACACAGGTAGTGATATTAGCGCTACGCCATGGGTTGGTGACACATCGCATGACACAGGTGGTGATATTAGCGCTACGCCGCGTGTTGGTGAGAGATCGCATGACACAGGTAGTGATATTAGCGCTACGCCGTGTGTTGGTGACACATCACATGAATGTCTAACACAGGTGGTGATATTAGCGCTACGCCGTGTGTTGGTGACACATCACATGACACAGGTTTTGATAGTAAAGCTACGCCGTGTGTTGGTGACACATCACATAACACAGGTGGTGATATTTGCGCTACGACGTGTGTTGGTGCCACATCACATGACACAGGTGGTGATATTAGCGCTACGCCGCGTGTTGGTGACACATCGCATGACACAGGTGGTGATATTAGCGCTACGCCGCGTGTTGGTGAGAGATCGCATGACACAGGTAGTGATATTAGCGCTACGCCGTGTGTTGGTGACACATCACATGAATGTCTAACACAGGTGGTGATATTAGCGCTACGCCGTGTGTTGGTGACACATCACATGACACAGGTGGTGATATTAGCGCTACGCCGTGTGTTGGTGACACATCACATTACACAGGTGGTGATATTTGCGCTACGACGTGTGTTGTTGACATATCACATGACACAGGTGGTGATATTAGCGCTACGCCGTGTGTTGTGACACATCACACGACTGTCTAACACAGGTGGTGATATTTGCGCTACGCCATGTGTTGGTGACACATCACATGAATGTCTAACACAGGTGGTGATATTAGCGCTACGCCGTGTGTTGGTGAGCCATCACATGACTGTCTAACACAGGTGGTGGTGTAAGCGCTACGCCATGCGTTGGTGACACATCACATGAATGTCTAACACAGGTGGTGATATTAGCGCTACACCATGTGTTGGTGACACATCACATGACTGTCTAACACAGGTGGTGATATTAGCGCTACACCGTGTGTTGCTGACCCATCAATGACTGTCTAACGCAAGTGGTGGTATAAGCGCTACGCCTTGTGTTGGTAACACATCACATGAATGTCTAACACAGGTGGTGATATTAGCGCTACACCGTGTGTTGGTGACACATCAAATGAATGTCTAACACAGGTGGTGATATTAGCGCTAACCCGTGTGTTGGTGACACATCACTTGACTGTCTGTCACAGGTGGTGATATTAGCGTTATGCCGTTTGTTGGTGACACATCACATGACTGTCTAACACAGGTGGTGATATTTGCACAACGCCGCGTGTTGGTGACACATCACATGACACAGGTGGTGATATTAGCGCTACGCCGTGTTCGAGACACATCACAGGACTGTCTAACACAGGTGGAGATAATTGCGCTACGCCATGTGTTGATGACACATCACATGATTGTCTAACACAGGTGGTGATATTAGCGCCTGCCGTGTGTTGGTGACACATCACATGACTGTGAAACACAGGTGGTGATATTTGCGCTACGCCATGTGTTGGTGACACATCACATGAATGTCTAACACAGGTGGTGATAATAGCGCTACGCCGTTTGTTGGTGACCCATCACATGACTGTCTAACACAGGTGGTGATATTAGCGCTACACCGTGTGTTGGTGACACATCACATGAATGTCTAACACCGGTGGTGATATAGCGCTAACCCGTGTGTTGGTGACACATCACTTGACTGTCTATCACAGGTGGTGATATTAGCGTTACGCCGTTTGTTGGTGACACATCACATGACTGTCTAACACAGGTGGTGATATTAGCGCTACGCAGTGTGTTGGTGACACATCACATGAATGTCAAACACAGGTGGTGATACTAGCGCTACGCCATGTTCTGGTGACACAACACACGAATGTCTAACACAGGTGGTGATATTAGCGCTACGCCATGTGTTGGTGACACATCACATTACTGTGTAACACAGGTGGTGATATTTGCGCTACGCCATGTGTTCGTGACACATCACATGAATGTCCAACACAGGTGGTGATATTTGCGCTACGCCATGTGTTGGTGTCACATCACATGACAGTCTAACACAGGTGGTGATATTAGCGCTACACCGTGTGTTGGTGACACATCACATAACCGTCTAACACAGGTGGTGATATTAGCGCTACGCCGTGTGTTGGTGACACATCACATGATATATGTGGTGATAATAGCGCTACGCCGTGTGTTGGTGACACATCACATGACTGTCTAACACAGGTGGTGATATTAGCGTTACGCCACGTGTTGGTGACACATCACATGACATATGTGGTGATATTAGCGCTACGCTATGTGTTGGTGACACATCACATGACTGTCTAACACAGGTGGTGATTTTAGCGCTACGCTGTGTGTTGGTGACACATCACATGACTGTCTAACACAGGTGGTGATATTAGCGCTACGCCGTGTGTTGGTGACACATCACATGTCACAGGTGGTGATATTAGCGCTACGCCGTGTGTTGGTGACACATCACATAACACAGGTGGTGATATTTGCGCTACGACGTGTGTTGGTGACACATCACATGACACAGGTGTTGATATTAGCGCTACGCCGTGTGGTGGTGACACATCACACGACTGTCTAACACAGGTGGTGATATTTGCGCTACGCCGTGTGTTGGTGACACATCACATGAATGTCTAACACAGGTGGTGATATTTGCACTACGCAGTGTGTTGGTGACACATCACATGACACAGGTGGTGATATTAGCGCTACGCCGTGTTCGTGACACATCACAGGACTGTCTAACACAGGTGGTGATATTTGCGCTACGCCATGTGTTGGTGACACATCACACGAATGTCTAACACAGGTGGTGATATTAGCGCAACACCGTGTGTTGGTGACACATCACATCACTGTCTAACACAGGTGGTGATATTAGCGGTACCCAGTGTGTTGGTGACACATCACATGACTCAGGTGGTGATATTAAAGATACGGCGTGTGTTGGTGACCCATCAGATGACTGTCTAACACAGGTGGTAATATTAGCGCTACGCCGTGTGTTGGTGACCCATCACATGACAATCTAACACAGGTGGTGGTATAAGCGCTACGCCATGTGTTGGTGACACATCACATGAATGTCTAACACAGGTGGTGATATCAGCGCTACGCCATGTGTTGGTGACACATCACATGACTGTGTAACACAGGTGGTGATATTTGCGCTACGCCATGTGTTGGTGACACATCACATGAATGTCCAACACAGGTGGTGATATTAGCGCTACGCCGTTTGTTGGTGACCCATCACATGACTGTCTAACACAGGTGGTGATATTAGCGCAACACCGTGTGTTGGTGACACATCACATCACTGTCTAACACAGGTGGTGATATTAGCGGTACCCAGTGTGTTGGTGACACATCACATGACTCAGGTGGTGATATTAAAGATACGGCGTGTGTTGGTGACCCATCAGATGACTGTCTAACACAGGTGGTGATATTAGAGCTACGCCATGTGTTGGTGACACATCACATGACTGTCTAACACAGGTGGTGATATTAGCGCTACGCCGCGTGTTGGTGACACATCACATGACTCAGGTGGTGATATCAGCGCTACGCCGTGTGTTGGTGACCCATCACGTGACACAGGTGGGGCTATTAGCGCTACGCCGTGTGTTGGTGACCCATCACAGGACTGTCTAACACAGGTGGTCATATTACCGCTACGACGTGATTTGGTGACACATCACATGACTGCCTAGATCAGGTGGTTATATTAGCGCTACGTCATGTGTTGGTGACACATCGCATGACACAGGTAGTGACATTAGCGCTACGCTGTGTGTTGGTGACACATCACATGACTGTCTAACACACGTGGTGATATTTGCGCTACGCCGTGTGTTGGTGACACATCACATGACTGTCTAACACAGGTGGTGATATTAGCGCTACGCCTTGTGTTGGTGACACATCACATGACACAGGTAGTGATAGTAAATCTACGCCGTGCGTTGGTGACACATCACATAACACAGGTGGTGATATTTGCGCTACGACTTGTGTTGGTGACACATCACATGACACAGGTGGTGATATTAGCGCTACGCCGCGTGTGGGTGACACATCGCATGACACAGGTAGTGATATTAGCGCTACGCCGTGTGTTGGTGACACATCACACGACTGTCTAACACAGGTGGTGATATTTGCGCAACGCCATGTGTTGGTGACACATCACATGAATGTCTAACACAGGTGGTGATATTAGCGCTACGCCGTGTGTTGGTGACCCCATCACATGACTGTATAACACAGGTGGTGGTATAAGCGCTACACCGTGTGTTGGTGACACATCACATGAATGTCTAAAAACAGGTGGTGATATTAGCGCTACGCCATGTGTTGGTGACAGATCACATGACTGTGTAACACAGGTGGTATTATTAGCGCTACGCCATGTGTTGGTGACACATCACATGAATGTCTAACACAGGTGGTGATATTAGCGCTAAGCCGTGTGTTGGTGACACATCACTTGACTGCCTAGCACAGGTGGTTATATTAGCGCTACGCCATTTGATGGTGACACATTACATGACACAGGTGGTGATATTAGCGCTACGCCGCGTGTTGGTGACTCATCACATGAATGTGTAACACAGGTGGTGATATTAGCGCTACGCGTGAGTTGGTGACACATCACACGACTGTCTAACACAGGTGGTGATATTTGCGCTACGCCATGTGTTGGAGACACATCACATGACTGTCTAACACAGGTGGTGATATTAGCGCTACGCCGTTTGTTGGTGACACATCACATGAATGTCTAACACAGGTGGTGGTATAAGCGCTACACCGTGTGTTGGTGACACATCACATGAATGTCTAACACAGGTGGTGATATTAGCGCTACGCCGTGCGTTGGTGACACATCACACGACTGTCTAACACAGGTGGTGATATTTGCGCTACGCAATTGTTGGAGACACATCACATGACTGTCTAACACAGGTAGTGATATTAGCGCTACGCCGTTTGTAGGTGACCCATCACATGACTGTCTAACACAGGTGGTGATATTAGCGCTACACCGTGTGTTGGTGACACATCACAAAAATGTCTAACACAGGTGGTGATAATAGCGCTACGCCATGTGTTGGAGACACGTCACATGACTGTCTAACACAGGTGGTGATATTAGCGCTACGCCGTGTGTTGGTGACACACCACATGACTGTCTAACACAGGTGGTGGGTTTAGCGCTACACCGTGTGTTGGTGACACATCACATGAATGTCTAACAGAGTGGTGATATTAGCGGTACGCCGTGTGTTGGTGACACATCACATGACTGTCTAACACAGGTGGAGATATTAGCGCTACGCCGTGTGTTGGTGACACATCACATCACTGTCTAACACAGGTGGTGATATTAGCGCTACGCCGTGTGTTGGTGACACATGACATGACACAGGTGGTGATATTAGCGCTATGCCATGTGTTGGTGACACATCACATGACTGTCTAACACAGGTGGTGATATTTGCGCTACGCCATGTGTTGATGACACATCACACGATTGTCTAACACAGGTGGTGATATTAGCGCCTGCCGTGTGTTGATGACACATCACATGGATGACTAACAAGGGTGGTGATATTAGCGCTACGCCGTGTGTTGGTGACACATCACACGACTGTCTAACACAGGTGGTGATATTAGCGTTGGGCCGTTTGTTAGTGACACATCACATGACTGTCTAACACAGGTGGTGATATTAGCGCTACGCCGTGTGTTGGTGACACATCACATGAATATCTAACACAGTTCGTGATATTAGCGCTACGCCGTGTGTTGGTGACACATCACATGAATGTCTAACACAGGCGGTGATATTAGCGTTGCGCCGTTTGTTGGTGACACATCACATGAATGTCTATCACAGGTGGTGATATTAGTGTTACGCCGTTTGTTGGTGACACATCACATGACTGTCTATCACAGGTGGTTATATTAGCGCTACGCCGTGTGTTAGTGACACATCGCATGACTGCCTAACACAGGTGGTGACAATAGAGTTACGCAGTGTGTTGGTGAAACATCACATGACCGTCTAACACAGGTGGTGATACTAGCGCTACGCCATGTGATGGTGACACATCACATGAATGTCTAACACAGGTTGTGATATTTGCACTACGCCATGTGTTGGTGACACATCACATGAATGTCTAACACAGGTGGTGATAATAGCGCTACGCCGTTTGTTGGTGACCCATCACATGACTGTCTAAAACAGGTGGTGATATTACCGCTACACCGTGTGTTGGTGACACATCACATGAATGTCTAACACCGGTGGGGATATTAGCGCTAACCCGTGTGTTGGTGACACAACACTTGACTGTCTATCACAGGTGATGATATTAGCGTTACGCCGTTTGTTGGTGACACATCACATGACTGTCTAACACAGGTGGTGATATTAGCGCTACGCCGTGTGTTGGTGACACATCACATGACACAGGTGGTGATAATAGCGCTACGCCGTGTGTTGGTGACACATCACATGACACAGGTGGTGATAATAGCGCTACGCCGTGTGTTGGTGACACATCACATGAATGTCTAACACAGGTGGTGATATTAGCGCTACGCCGTGTGTTGGTGTCACATCACATGAATGTCAAAAAGAGGTGCTGATATTAGCGGTACGCCGTGTGTTTGTGACACATCACATGAATGTCTAACACAGGTGGTGATATTTGCACTACGCAGTGTGTTGGTGACACATCACATGACACAGGTGGTGATATTAGCGCTACGCCGTGTTCGTGACACATCACAGGACTGTCTAACACAGGTGGTGATATTTGCGCTACGCCATGTGTTGGTGACACATCACACGAATGTCTAACACAGGTGGTGATATTAGCGCTATGCCGTGTGTTGGTGACATATTACATGAATGTCTAACACAGGTGGTGATATTAGCGCTACGCCGTGTGTTGGTGACACATCACATGACTGTCTAACACAGGTGGTGATATTAGCGCTACGCCGTGTGTTGGTGACACATCACATCACTGTCTAACACAGGTGGTGATAATAGCGCTACGCAGTGTGTTGATGACACATCACATGAATGTCTAACAGAGGTGGTGATATTAGCGCTACGCCGTGTGTTGGTGACACATCTCATGACACAGGTGGTGATAATAGCGCTACGCCGTGTGTTGGTGACACATCACATGAATGTCTAAAAGAGGTGGTAATATTAGCGCTATGCCGTGTGTTGGTGACACATCACACGACACATGTGGCGATATTAGCGCAACATCGTGTGTTGGTGACACATCACATGACACAGGAGGTGATACTAGCGTTACGCCGTGTGCTGGTGACACATCACATGACAGTCTAACACAGGTGGTGATATTTGCGCTACGCCATTGGTTGGTGACACATCACATGAATGTCTAACACAGGTGGTGATATTTGCGCTACGCCGTGTGTTGGTGAAACATCACATGAATGTCTAACACAGGTGGTTATATTAGCGCTACGCCGCGTGATGGTGACACATCACATGACACAGGTGGTGATATTAGCGCTACGCCGTTTGTTGGTGACACATGACGTGACACAGGTGGTGATATTAGCGCTATGTCGTGTGTTGGTGACACATCACATGACACAGGTTGTGATATTAGCGCTATGGCCTGTGTTGGTGACACATCACATGACACAGGTGGTGATACTAGCGTTACGCCGTGTGCTGCTGACACATCACATGACTGTCTAACACAGGTGGTGATATTTGCGCTACGCCATTGGTTGGTGACACATCACATGAATGTCTAACACAGGTGGTGATATTTTCGCTATGCCGTGTGTTGGTGACACATCACATGAATGTCTAACACAGGTGGTGATATTAGCGCTACGCCGTGTGTTGGTGGCCCATCACATGACTGTCTAACACAGGTGGTTATATTAGCGCTGCGCCGTGTGTTGGTGACCCATCGCATGACTGTCTAACACAGGTGGTGACAATAGCGTGACGCCGTGTGTTGGTGACACATCATATGACCGTCTAACACAGGTCGTGATATTAGCGCTACGCCGTGTGTTGGTGACACATCACATGACATACGTGGTGATAATAGCGCTACGCTGTGTGTTGGTGACACATCACATCACTGTCTAACACAGGTGGTGATATTAGCGCTACGCCATGTGTTGATGACACATCACATGATGTCTAACACAGGTGGTCATACTAGCGCTACGCCATGTGTTGGTGACACATCACATGAATGTCTAACACAGGTGGTGATATTAGCGCTACGCCATGTGTTGGTGACACATCACATGACTGTCTAACACAGGTGGTGATATTAGCGCTACACCGTGTGTTGTGACACATCACATGAATGTCTAACACCGGTGGTGATATTAGCGCTAACCCGTGTGTTGGTGACACATCACATGAATGTCTAACACAGGTGGTGATATTAGCGCTACGCCGTGTGTTGGTGACCCATCGCATGACTGTCTAACACAGGTGGTGACAATAGCGTTACGCCGTGTGCTCGTGACACATCACATGACAGTCTAACACAGGTGGTGATATTAGCGCTACGCCGTGTGTTGGTGACACATCACATGACATATGTTGTGACAATACCGCTACGCTGTGTGTTGGTGACACATCACATGAATGTCTAACACAGGTGGTGATATTAGCGCTACGCCGTGTGTTGGTGACACATCACACGACTGTCTAACACAGGTGGTGATATTAGCGCTACGCCGTGTGTTGGTGACACATCATATCACTGTCTAACACAGGTGGTGATAATAGCGCTACGCCGTGTGTTGGTGACACATCACATGAATGTCTAACACAGGTGGTGATATTTGCACTACGCAGTGTGTTGGTGACACATCACATGACACAGGTGGTGATATTAGCGCTACGCCGTGTGTTGGTGACACATCACATCACTGTCTAACACAGGTGGTGATAATATCGCTACGCCGTGTGTTGGTGACACATCACATGAATGTCTAACACAGGTGGTGATATTAGCGGTACGCCGTGTGTTGGTGACACGTCACATCACTGTCTAACACAGGTGGTGATAATAGCGCTACGCCGTGTGTTGGTGACACATCACATGAATGTCTAACACAGGTGGTGATATTAGAGCTACGCCGTGTGTTGGTGACACATCACATGACACAGGTGGTGATAATAGCGCTACGCCGTGTGTTGGTGACACATCACATCAATGTCTAACAGAGGTGGTGATTTTAGCGCGACGCCGTGTGTTGGTGTCACTACACATGAATGTCAAAAAGAGGTGGTGATATTAGCGGTACGCCGTGTGTTGGTGACACATCAAATGACATATGTTGTGATAATAGCGCTACGCTGTGTGTTGGTGGCACATCACATGAATGTCTAACACAGGTGGTGATATTAGCGCTACGCCGTGTGTTGGTGACACATGACATGACATACGTGGTGATATTAGCGCTATGCCATGTGTTGGTGACACATCACATGACTGTCTAACACAGGTGGTGATATTTGCGCTAAGCCGTGTGTTGGTGACACATCACATGACATATGTTGTGATAATAGCGCTACGCTGTGTGTTGGTGCCACATCACATGAATGTCTAACACAGGTGGTGATATTTGCGCTACGCCATGTGTTGAAGACACATCGCATGATTGTCTAACACAGGTGGTGATATAAGCGCCTGCCGTGTGTTGGTGACCCATCAAATGAATGTCTAACACACGTGGTGATATTAGCGCTACGCCGTGTGTTGGTGACACATCACATGAATGTCTAACACACGTGGTGATATTAGCGCTACGCCGTGAGTTGGTGACACATCGCACGACTGTCTAACACGGGTGGTGATATTAGCGTTGCGCCGTTTGTTGGTGACACATTAAATGACTGTCTAACACAGGTGGTGATATTAGCGCTCGCCGTGTGTTGGTGACACACCACATGACTGTCTAACACACGTGGTGGTATTAGCGCTACACCGTGTGTTGGTGACACATCACATGAATGTCTAACAGAGTGGTGATATTAGCGGTACGCCGTGTGTTGGTGACACATCACATGACTGTCTAACACAGGTGGAGATATTAGCGCTACGCCGTGTGTTGGTGACACATCACATCACTGTCTACCACAGGTGGTGATATTAGCGCTACGCCGTGTGTTGGTGACACATGACATGACACAGGTGGTGATATTAGCGCTATGCCATGTGTTGGTGACACATCACATGACTGTCTAACACAGGTGGTGATATTTGGAATACGCCATGTGTTGATGACACATCACATGATTGTCTAACACAGGTGGTGATATTAGCGCCTGCCGTGTGTTGGTGACACATCACATGAATGTCTAACAAAGGTGGTGATATTAGCGCTACGCCGTGTGTTGGTGACACATCACACGACAGTCTAACACAGGTGGTGATATTAGCGTTGCGCCGTTTGTTGGTGACACATCACATGACTGTCTAACACAGGTGGTGATATAAGCGCTACGCCGTGTGTTGGTGACACATCACATGAATGTCTAACACAGTTCGTGATATTAGCGCATCGCCGTGTGTTGGTGACACATCACATGAATGTCTAACACAGGTGGTGATATTAGCGTTGCGCCGTTTGTTGGTGACACATCACATGAATGTCTATCACAGGTGGTGATATTAGTGTTACGCCGTTTGTTGGTGGCACATCACATGACTGTCTATCACAGGTGGTTATATTAGCGCTACGCCGAATGTTGGTGACCCATCGCATGACTGTCTAACACAGGTGGTGATACTAGCGCTACGCCATGTGTTGGTGACACATCACATGAATGTCTAACACAGGTGGTGATATTAGCGCTACGCCATGTGTTGGTGACACATCACATGACTGTGTAACACAGGTGGTGATATTTGCGCTACGCCATGTGTTGGTGACACATCACATGAATGTGTAACACAGGTGGCGATAATAACGCTACGCCGTTTGTTGGTGACCCATCACATGACTGTCTAACACAGGTGGTGATATTAGCGCTACACCGTGTGTTGGTGACACATCACATGAATGTCTAACACCGGTGGTGATATTAGCGCTAACCCGTGTGTTGGTGACACATCACTTGACTGTCTATCACAGGTGGTGATATTAGCGTTACGCCGTTTGTTGGTGACACATCACATGACTGTCTAACACAGGTGGTGATATTAGCGCTACGCCGTGTGTTGGTGACACATCACATGAATGTCTAACACAGGTGGTGATACTAGCGCTACGCTATGTGTTGGTGACACATCACATGAATGTCTAACACAGGTGGTGATATTAGCGCTACGCCATGTGTTGGTGACACATCACATTACTGTGTAACACAGGTGGTGATATTTGCGCTACGCCATGTGTTGGTGACACATCACATGAATGTCTAACACAGGTGGTGATAACAGCGCTACGCCGTTTGTTGGTGACCCATCACATGACTGCCTAACACAGGTGGTGATATTAGCGCTACACCGTGTGTTGGTGACACATCACATGAATGTCTAACACCGGTGGTGATATTAGCGCTAACCCGTGTGTTGGTGACACATCACTTGACTGTCTATCACAGGTGGTGATATTAGAGTTACGCCGTTTGTTGGTGACACATCACATGACTGTCTAGCACAGGTGGTGATATTAAAGCTACGCCGTGTGTTGGTGACACATCACATGAATGTCTAACACAGGTGGTGATATTAGCGCTACGCCGTGTGTTGGTGACCCATCGCATGACTGTCTAACACAGGTGGTGACAATAGCGTTACGCCGTGTGCTGGTGACACATCACATGACCGTCTAACACACTTTGTGATATTAGCGCTACGCCGTGTGTTGGTGACACACCACATGACATATGTTGTGATAATAGCGCTACGCTGTGCGTTGGTGACACATCACATGAATGTCTAACACGGGTGGTGATATTTGCGCTACGCCGTGTGTTGGTGACACATCACACGACTGTCTAACACAGGTGGTGATATTAGCTCTACGCCGTGTGTTGGTGACACATCATATCACTGTCTAACACAGGTGGTGATAATAGCGCTACGCCGTGTGTTGGTGACACATCACATGAATGTGTAACACATGTGGTGGTATTTGCACTACGCAGTGTGTTGGTGACACATCACATGACACAGGTGGTGATATTAGCGCTACGCCGTGTGTTGGTGACACATCACATGACTGTCTAATACAGGTGGTGATATTAGCGCTACGCCGTGTGTTGGCGACACGTCACATCACTGTCTAACACAGGTGGTGATAATAGCGCTACGCCGTGTGTTGGTGACACATCACATGAATGTCTAACACAGGTGGTGATATTAGCGCTACGCCGTGTGTTGGTGACACATCACATGACACAGGTGGTGATAATAGCGCTACGCCGTGTATTGGTGACACATCACGTGAATGTCTAACACAGGTGGTGATATTAGCGCTACGCCGTGTGTTGGTGTCACATCACATGAATGTCTAAAAGAGGTGGTGATATTAGCGGTACGCCGTGTGTTTGTGACACATCACATGAATGTCTAACACAGGTGGTGATATTTGCACTACGCAGTGTGTTGGTGACACATCACATGACACAGGTGGTGATATTAGCGCTACGCCGTGTTCGCGACACATCACAGGACTGTCTAACACAGGTGGTGATATTTGCGCTACGCCATGTGTTGCTGACACATCACATGAATGTCTAACACAGGTGGTGATATTAGCGCTATGCCGTGTGTTGGTGACATATCACTTGAATGTCTAACACAGGTGGTGATATTAGCGCTACGCCGTGTGTTGGTGACACATCACACGACTGTCTAACACAGGTGGTGATATTAGCGCTACGCCGTGTGTTGGTGACACATCACATCACTGTCTAACACAGGTGGTGATAATAGCGCTACGCCGTGTGTTGATGACACATCACATGAATGTCTAACAGAGGTGGTGATATTACCGCTACGCCGTGTGTTGGTGACACATCACATGACACAGGTGGTGATAACAGCGCTACGCCGTGTGTTGGTGACACATCACATGAATGTCTAAAAGAGGTGGTAATATTAGCGCTACGCCGTGTGTTGGTGACACATCACATGACACATGTGGTGATATTAGCGCTACGCCGTGTTGGTGACACATCACATGACTGTGTAACACAGGTGGTGATAATAGATTTATTCCGTGTGTTGGTAACACATCACATGACACAGGTGGTGATATTAGCGCTACGCCGTGTGTTGGTGGCACATCACATGACACAGGTGGTGATATTAGCGCTACGCCGCGTGTTGGTGACACGTCACATGACAGTCTAACACAGGTGGTTATATTAGCGCTACGCCGCGTGTTGGTGACACGTCACTTGACACCGGTGGTGGCATTAGCGCTACCCCGTGTGCTGGCGACACATCACATGACACAGGTGGTGATATTAGCGTTACGCCGTGTGTTGGTGACACATCACGTGACTGTCTAACACAGGTGGTGATATTAGCGCTACATCGTGTGGTGGTGACACATCACATGACACAGGTGGTGATACTAGCGTTGCGCCGTGTGTTGGAGACACATCACATGACTGTCTAACACAGGTGATGATATTTGCGCTACGCCATTGGTTGGTGACTCATCACATGAATGTCAAACACAGGTGGTGATATTAGCGCTACGCCGTTTGTTGGTGACCCATCACATGACTGTCTAACACAGGTGCTGATATTAGCGCTGCGCCGCGTGTTGGTGACGCATGACATGACACAGGTGGTGATATTAGCGCTATATCGTGTGTGGGTGACACATCACATGACACAGGTGGTGATATTAGCGCTACGCCGCGTGTTGGTGACACATGACATGACACAGGTGGTGATCTTAACGCTATGTCGTGTGTTGGTGACACATCACATGACACAAGTTGTGATATTAGCACTATGTCGTGTGTTGGTGACACATCACATGACACAGTTGGTGATATTAGCAATATGTCGTGTGTTGGTGGCACATCACATGAATGTCTAACACAGGCGGTGATATTAGCGCTACGCCTAGTGTAGGTGGCCCATCACATGACTGTCTAACACAGGAGGTGATATTAGCGATACGCCGTGTGCTGGTGACACATCATTGAATGTCTAACACAGGTGGTGATATTAGCGCTACGCCGTGTGTTTGAGACACGTCACACGACTGTCTAACACAGGAGGTGATATTAGCGCTACGCCGTGTGTTGGTGACACATCACATGAATGTCTAACACAGGTGGTGATATTAGCGGTACGCCGTGTGTTGGTGACACATCACATGAATGTCTAACACAGGTGGTGATATTAGCGGTACGCCGTGTGTTGGTGGCACATCACAAGACTGTCTAACACAGGTGGTGATATTAGCGCTACGTCGTGTGTTGGTGACGCATCACATCACTGTCTAACACAGGTGGTGATATTAGCGCTACGCCGTGTGTTGGTGACACATGACATGACACAGGTGGTGATATTAGCGCTATGCCATGTGTTGGTGACACATCACATGACTGTGTAACACAGGTGGTGATATTTGCGCTACACCATGTGTTGATGAAACATCACATGATTGTCTAACACAGGTGGTGATATTAGCGCCTGCCGTGTGTTGGTGACCCATCACATGAATGTCTATCACAAGTGGTGATATTAGCGCTACGCCGTGTGTTGGTGACACATCACATGAATGTCTAACAATGGTGGTGATATTAGCGCTACGCCGTGTGTTGGTGAAACATCACACGACTGTCTAACACGGGTGGTGATATTAGCGTTGCGCCGTTTGTTGGTGACACATCACATGACTGTCTAACACAGGTGGTGATATTAGCGCTACGCCGTGTGTAGGTGACACATCACATGAATGTCTAACACCGGTGGTGATATTAGCGCTAACCCGCGTGTTGGTAACACATCACTTGACTGTCTATCACAGGTGGTGATGTTAGCGTTACGCCGTTTGTTGGTGACACATCACATGCCTGTCTAACACAGGTGGTGATATTAGCGCTACGCCGTGTGTTGGTGACACATCACATGACATATGTTGTGATAATAGCGCTACGCTGTGTGTTGGTGACACATCACACGACTGTCTAACACAGGTGGTGATATCAGCGCTACGCCGTGTGTTGGTGACACATCATATCACTGTCTAACACAGGTGGTGATAATAGCGCTACGCCGTGTGTTGGTGACACATCACATGAATGTGTAACACAGGTGGTGATATTTGCACTACGCAGTGTGTTGGTGACACATCACATGACACAGGTGGTGATATTAGCGCTACGCCGTGTGTTGGTGACACATCACATGACTGTCTAACACAGGTGGTGATATTAGCGCTACGCCGTGTGTTGGTGACACGTCACATCACTGTCTAACACAGGTGGTGATAATAGCGCTACGCCGTGTGTTGGTGACACATCACATGAATGTCTAACACAGGTGGTGATATTAGCGCTACGCCGTGTGTTGGTGACACATCACATGACACAGGTGGTGATATTAGCGCTACGCCGTGTGTTGGTGACACATCACATGACTGTCTAACACAGGTGGTGATATTAGCGCTACGCCGTGTGTTGGTGACACGTCACATCACTGTCTAACACAGGTGGTGATAATAGCGCTACGCCGTGTGTTGGTGACACATCACATGAATGTCTAACACAGGTGGTGATGTTAGCGCTACGCCGTGTGTTGGTGTCACATCACATGAATGTCTAAAAGAGGTGGTGATATTAGCGGTACGCCGTGTGTTTGTGACACATCACATGAATGTCTAACACAGGTGGTGATATTTGCACTACGCAGTGTGTTGGTGACACATCACATGACACAGGTGGTGATATTAGCGCTACGCCGTGTTCGCGACACTTCACAGGACTGTCTAACACAGGTGGTGATATTTGCGCTACGCCATGTGTTGCTGACACATCACATGAATGTCTAACACAGGTGGTGATATTAGCGCTACGCCGTGTGTTGGTGACACATCACACGACTGTCTAACACAGGTGGTGATATTAGCGCTACGCCGTGTGTTGGTGACACGTCACATCACTGTCTAACACAGGTGGTGATAATAGCGCTACGCCGTGTGTTGATGACACATCACATGAATGCCTAACAGAGGTGGTGATATTACTGTTACGCCGTGTGTTGGTGACACATCACATGACACAGGTGGTGATAATAGCGCTACGCCGTGTGTTGGTGACACATTACATGAATGTCTAAAAAAGGTGGTAATATTAGCGCTACGCCGTGTGTTGGTGACACATCACATGACACATGTGGTGATATTAGCGCTACGCCGTGTTGGTGACACATCACATGACTGTGTAACACAGGTGGTGATAATAGATTTATTCCGTGTGTTGGTAACACATCACATGACACAGGTGATGATATTAGCGCTACACCGTGTGTTGGTGGCACATCACATGACACAGGTGGTGATATTAGCGCTACGCCGCGTGTTGGTGACACGTCACATGACTGTCTAACACAGGTGGTGATATTAGCGCTACGCCGCGTGTTGGTGACACGTCACTTGACACTGGTGGTGGCATTAGCGCTACCCCGTGTGCTGGCGACACATCACATGACACAGGTGGTGATATTAGCGTTACGCCGTGTGTTGGTGACACATCACATGACTGTCTAACACAGGTGGTGATATTAGGGCTACATCGTGTGGTGGTGACACATCACATGACACAGGTGGTGATACTAGTGTTGCGCCGTGTGTTGGAGACACATCACATGACTGTCTAACACAGGTGATGATATTTGCGCTACGCCATTGGTTGGTGACCCATCACATGACTGTCTAACACAGGTGGTGATATTAGCGCTACGCCGCGTGTTGGTGACGCATGACATGACACAGGTGGTGATCTTAACGCTATGTCGTGTGTTGGTGACACATCACATGACACAAGTTGTGATATTAGCACTATGTCGTGTGTTGGTGACACATCACATGACACAGTTGGTGATATTAGCGCTATGTCGTGTGTTGGTGACACATCACATGACACAGGTGGTGATATTAGCGCTACGCCGTGTGTTGGTGACACATGACATGACACAGGTGGTGATCTTAACGCTATGTCGTGTGTTGGTGACACATCACATGACACAAGTTGTGATATTAGCACTATGTCGTGTGTTGGTGACACATCACATGACACAGTTGGTGATATTAGCGCTATGTCGTGTGTTGGTGACACATCACATGAATGTCTAACACAGGTGGTGATATTAGCGCTACGCCTAGTGTAGGTGGCCCATCACATGACTGTCTAACACAGGAGGTGATATTAGCGATACGCCGTGTGCTGGAGACACATCACATGAATGTCTAACACGTGTGGTGATATTAGCGCTACGCCGTGTGTTGGTGACACATGACATGACACAGGTGGTGATCTTAACGCTATGTCGTGTGTTGGTGACACATCACATGACACAAGTTGTGATATTAGCACTATGTCGTGTGTTGGTGACACATCACATGACACAGTTGGTGATATTAGCGCTGTGTCGTGTGTTGGTGACACATCACATGAATGTCTAACACAGGTGGTGATATTAGCGGTACGCCGTGTGTTGGTGACACATCACATGAATGTCTAACACAGGTGGTGATATTAGCGGTACGCCGTGTGTTGGTGACACATCACAAGACTGTCTAACACAGGTGGTGATATTAGCGCTACGTCGTGTGTTGGTGACGCATCACATCACTGTCTAACACAGGTGGTGATATTAGCGTTACGCCGTGTGTTGGTGACACATCACACGACTGTCTAACACGGGTGGTGATATTAGCGTTGCGCCGTTTGTTGGTGACACATCACATGAATGTCTAACAAAGGTGGTGATATTAGCGCTACGCCGTGTGTTGGTGACACATCACACGACTGTCTAACACGGGTGGTGATATTAGCGTTGCGCCATTTGTTGGTGACACATCACATGACTGTCTAACACAGGTGGTGATATTAGCGCTACGCCGTGTGCTGGTGACACATCACATGACCGTCTAACACGGTGGTGATATTAGCGCTACGCCGTGTGTTGGTGACACATCACATGACTGTGTAACACAGGTGGTGATATTTGCGCTACACCATGTGTTGATGAAACATCACATGATTGTCTAACACAGGTGGTGATATTAGCGCCTGCCGTGTGTTGGTGACCCATCACATGAATGTCTAACACAAGTGGTGATAATAGCGCTACGCCGTGTGTTGGTGACACATCACATGAATGTCTAACAAAGGTGGTGATATTAGCGCTACGCCGTGTGTTGGTGACACATCACACGACTGTCTAACACGGGTGGTGATATTAGCGTTGCGCCGTTTGTTGGTGACACATCACATGACTGTCTAACACAGGTGGTGATATTAGCGCTACGCCGTGTGTAGGTGACACATCACATGAATGTCTAACACCGGTGGTGATATTAGCGCTAACCCGCGTGTTGGTAACACATCACTTGACTGTCTATCACAGGTGGTGATATTAGCGTTACGCCGTTTGTTGGTGACACATCACATGCCTGTCTAACACAGGTGGTGATATTAGCGCTACGCCGTGTGTTGGTGACACATCACATGAATGTCTAACACAGGTGGTTATATCAGCGCTACGCCGTGTGTTGGTGACCCATCGCATGACTGTCTAACACAGGTGGTGACAATAGCGTTACGCCGTGTGCTGGTGACACATCACATGACCGTCTAACACAGGTGGTGATATTAGCGCTACGCCGTGTGTTGGTGACACATCACATGACATATGTTGTGATAATAGAGCTACGCTGTGTGTTGGTGACACATCACATGAATGTCTAACACAGGTGGTGATATTTGCGCTACGCCATGTGTTGGTGACACATCACACGACTGTCTAACACAGGTGGTGATATTAGCGCTACGGCGTGTGTTGGTGACACATCATACCACTGTCTAACACAGGTGGTGATAATAGCGCTACGCCGTGTGTTGGTGACACATCACATGAATGTCTAACACATGTGGTGATATTTGAACTACGCAGTGTGTTGGTGACACATCACATGACACAGGTGGTGATATTACCACTACGCCGTGTGTTGGTGACACATCACATGACTGTCTAACACAGGTGGTGATATTAGCGCTACGCCGTGTGTTGGTGACACGTCACATCACTGTCTAACACAGGTGGTGATAATAGCGCTACGCCGTGTGTTGGTGACACATCACATGAATGTCTAACACAGGTGGTGATATTAGCGCTACGCCGTGTGTTGGGACACATCACATGACACAGGTGGTGATAAGAGCGCTACGCCGTGTGTTGGTGACACATCACATGAATGTCTAACACAGGTGGTGATATTAGCGCTACGCCGTGTGTTGGTGTCACATCACATGAATGTCTAAAAGAGATGGTGATATTAGCGGTACGCCGTGTGTTGGTGACACATCACATGAATGTCTAACACAGTTCGTGATATTAGCGCTACGCCGTGTGTTGGTGACACATCACATGAATGTCTATCACAGGTGGTTATATTAGCGCTACGCCGTGTGTTGGTGACACATCACATGAATATCTAACACAGTTCGTGATATTAGCGCTACGCCGTGTGTTGGTGACACATCACATGAATGTCTAACACAGGTGGTGATATTAGCGTTGCGCCGTTTGTTGGTGACACATCACATGAATGTCTATCACAGGTGGTGATATTAGTGTTACGCCGTTTGTTGGTGACACATCACATGACTGTCTATCACAGGTGGTTATATTAGTGCTACGCCGTGTGTTAGTGACACATCGCATGACTGCCTAACACAGGTGGTGACAATAGAGTTACGCCGTGTGTTGGTGAAACATCACATGAATCTCTAACACAGGTGGTGGTATTAGCGCTACGCCGTGTGTTGGTGACCCATCGCATGACTGTCTAACACAGGTGGTGACAATAGCGTTACGCCGTGTGCTGGTGACACATCACATGACCGTCTAACACAGGTGGTGATATTAGCGCTACGCCGTGTGTTGGTGACACATCACACGACATATGTGGTGATAAAAGCGCTACGCTGTGTGTTGGTGACACATCACATGACTGTCTAACACAGGTGGTGATATTTGCGCTACGCCGTTTGTTGGTGACACATCACATGGCTGTCTAGCACAGGTGGTGATATTAGCGCTACGCCGTGTGTTGGTGACCTATCGCATGACTGTCTAACACAGGTGGTGATATTTGCGCTACGCCGTGTGTTGGTGAAACATCACATGAATGTCTAACACAGGTGGTTATATTAGCGCTACGCCGCGTGATGGTGACACATCACATGACACAGGTGGTGATATTAGCGCTACGCCGTTTGTTGGTGACACATGACGTGACACAGGTGGTGATATTAGCGCTATGTCGTGTGTTGGTGACACATCACATGACACAGGTTGTGATATTAGCGCTATGGCCTGTGTTGGTGACACATCACATGACACAGGTGGTGATACTAGCGTTACGCCGTGTGCTGCTGACACATCACATGACTGTCTAACACAGGTGGTGATATTTGCGCTACGCCATTGGTTGGTGACACATCACATGAATGTCTAACACAGGTGGTGATATTTTCGCTATGCCGTGTGTTGGTGACACATCACATGAATGTCTAACACAGGTGGTGATATTAGCGCTACGCCGTGTGTTGGTGGCCCATCACATGACTGTCTAACACAGGTGGTTATATTAGCGCTGCGCCGTGTGTTGGTGACCCATCGCATGACTGTCTAACACAGGTGGTGACAATAGCGTGACGCCGTGTGTTGGTGACACATCATATGACCGTCTAACACAGGTCGTGATATTAGCGCTACGCCGTGTGTTGGTGACACATCACATGACATACGTGGTGATAATAGCGCTACGCTGTGTGTTGGTGACACATCACATCACTGTCTAACACAGGTGGTGATATTAGCGCTACGCCATGTGTTGATGACACATCACATGATGTCTAACACAGGTGGTCATACTAGCGCTACGCCATGTGTTGGTGACACATCACATGAATGTCTAACACAGGTGGTGATATTAGCGCTACGCCATGTGTTGGTGACACATCACATGACTGTCTAACACAGGTGGTGATATTAGCGCTACACCGTGTGTTGTGACACATCACATGAATGTCTAACACCGGTGGTGATATTAGCGCTAACCCGTGTGTTGGTGACACATCACATGAATGTCTAACACAGGTGGTGATATTAGCGCTACGCCGTGTGTTGGTGACCCATCGCATGACTGTCTAACACAGGTGGTGACAATAGCGTTACGCCGTGTGCTCGTGACACATCACATGACAGTCTAACACAGGTGGTGATATTAGCGCTACGCCGTGTGTTGGTGACACATCACATGACATATGTTGTGACAATACCGCTACGCTGTGTGTTGGTGACACATCACATGAATGTCTAACACAGGTGGTGATATTAGCGCTACGCCGTGTGTTGGTGACACATCACACGACTGTCTAACACAGGTGGTGATATTAGCGCTACGCCGTGTGTTGGTGACACATCATATCACTGTCTAACACAGGTGGTGATAATAGCGCTACGCCGTGTGTTGGTGACACATCACATGAATGTCTAACACAGGTGGTGATATTTGCACTACGCAGTGTGTTGGTGACACATCACATGACACAGGTGGTGATATTAGCGCTACGCCGTGTGTTGGTGACACATCACATCACTGTCTAACACAGGTGGTGATAATATCGCTACGCCGTGTGTTGGTGACACATCACATGAATGTCTAACACAGGTGGTGATATTAGCGGTACGCCGTGCGTTGGTGACACGTCACATCACTGTCTAACACAGGTGGTGATAATAGCGCTACGCCGTGTGTTGGTGACACATCACATGAATGTCTAACACAGGTGGTGATATTAGAGCTACGCCGTGTGTTGGTGACACATCACATGACACAGGTGGTGATAATAGCGCTACGCCGTGTGTTGGTGACACATCACATCAATGTCTAACAGAGGTGGTGATTTTAGCGCGACGCCGTGTGTTGGTGTCACTACACATGAATGTCTAAAAGAGGTGGTGATATTAGCGGTACGCCGTGTGTTGGTGACACAACAAATGACATATGTTGTGATAATAGCGCTACGCTGTGTGTTGGTGGCACATCACATGAATGTCTAACACAGGTGGTGATATTAGCGCTACGCCGTGTGTTGGTGACACATGACATGACATACGTGGTGATATTAGCGCTATGCCATGTGTTGGTGACACATCACATGACTGTCTAACACAGGTGGTGATATTTGCGCTAAGCCGTGTGTTGGTGACACATCACATGACATATGTTGTGATAATAGCGCTACGCTGTGTGTTGGTGCCACATCACATGAATGTCTAACACAGGTGGTGATATTTGCGCTACGCCATGTGTTGAAGACACATCGCATGATTGTCTAACACAGGTGGTGATATAAGCGCCTGCCGTGTGTTGGTGACCCATCAAATGAATGTCTAACACACGTGGTGATATTAGCGCTACGCCGTGTGTTGGTGACACATCACATGAATGTCTAACACACGTGGTGATATTAGCGCTAAGCCGTGAGTTGGTGACACATCGCACGACTGTCTAACACGGGTGGTGATATTAGCGTTGCGCCGTTTGTTGGTGACACATTAAATGACTGTCTAACACAGGTGGTGATATTAGCGCTTGCCGTGTGTTGGTGACACACCACATGACTGTCTAACACACGTGGTGGTATTAGCGCTACACCGTGTGTTGGTGACACATCACATGAATGTCTAACAGAGTGGTGATATTAGCGGTACGCCGTGTGTTGGTGACACATCACATGACTGTCTAACACAGGTGGAGATATTAGCGCTACGCCGTGTGTTGGTGACACATCACATCACTGTCTACCACAGGTGGTGATATTAGCGCTACGCCGTGTGTTGGTGACACATGACATGACACAGGTGGTGATATTAGCGCTATGCCATGTGTTGGTGACACATCACATGACTGTCTAACACAGGTGGTGATATTTGGAATACGCCATGTGTTGATGACACATCACATGATTGTCTAACACAGGTGGTGATATTAGCGCCTGCCGTGTGTTGGTGACACATCACATGAATGTCTAACAAAGGTGGTGATATTAGCGCTACGCCGTGTGTTGGTGACACATCACACGACTGTCTAACACAGGTGGTGATATTAGCGTTGCGCCGTTTGTTGGTGACACATCACATGACTGTCTAACACAGGTGGTGATATAAGCGCTACGCCGTGTGTTGGTGACACATCACATGAATGTCTAACACAGTTCGTGATATTAGCGCATCGCCGTGTGTTGGTGACACATCACATGAATGTCTAACACAGGTGGTGATATTAGCGTTGCGCCGTTTGTTGGTGACACATCACATGAATGTCTATCACAGGTGGTGATATTAGTGTTACGCCGTTTGTTGGTGGCACATCACATGACTGTCTATCACAGGTGGTTATATTAGCGCTACGCCGAATGTTGGTGACCCATCGCATGACTGTCTAACACAGGTGGTGATACTAGCACTACGCCATGTGTTGGTGACACATCACATGAATGTCTAACACAGGTGGTGATATTAGCGCTACGCCATGTGTTGGTGACACATCACATGACTGTGTAACACAGGTGGTGATATTTGCGCTACGCCATGTGTTGGTGACACATCACATGAATGTGTAACACAGGTGGCGATAATAACGCTACGCCGTTTGTTGGTGACCCATCACATGACTGTCTAACACAGGTGGTGATATTAGCGCTACACCGTGTGTTGGTGACACATCACATGAATGTCTAACACCGGTGGTGATATTAGCGCTAACCCGTGTGTTGGTGACACATCACTTGACTGTCTATCACAGGTGGTGATATTAGCGTTACGCCGTTTGTTGGTGACACATCACATGACTGTCTAACACAGGTGGTGATATTAGCGCTACGCCGTGTGTTGGTGACACATCACATGAATGTCTAACACAGGTGGTGATACTAGCGCTACGCCATGTGTTGGTGACACATCACATGAATGTCTAACACAGGTGGTGATATTAGCGCTACGCCATGTGTTGGTGACACATCACATTACTGTGTAACACAGGTGGTGATATTTGCGCTACGCCATGTGTTGGTGACACATCACATGAATGTCTAACACAGGTGGTGATAACAGCGCTACGCCGTTTGTTGGTGACCCATCACATGACTGCCTAACACAGGTGGTGATATTAGCGCTACACCGTGTGTTGGTGACACATCACATGAATGTCTAACACCGGTGGTGATATTAGCGCTAACCCGTGTGTTGGTGACACATCACTTGACTGTCTATCACAGGTGGTGATATTAGAGTTACGCCGTTTGTTGGTGACACATCACATGACTGTCTAGCACAGGTGGTGATATTAAAGCTACGCCGTGTGTTGGTGACACATCACATGAATGTCTAACACAGGTGGTGATATTAGCGCTACGCCGTGTGTTGGTGACCCATCGCATGACTGTCTAACACAGGTGGTGACAATAGCGTTACGCCGTGTGCTGGTGACACATCACATGACCGTCTAACACAGGTTGTGATATTAGCGCTACGCCGTGTGTTGGTGACACACCACATGACATATGTTGTGATAATAGCGCTACGCTGTGCGTTGGTGACACATCACATGAATGTCTAACACGGGTGGTTATATTTGCGCTACGCCGTGTGTTGGTGACACATCACACGACTGTCTAACACAGGTGGTGATATTAGCTCTACGCCGTGTGTTGGTGACACATCATATCACTGTCTAACACAGGTGGTGATAATAGCGCTACGCCGTGTGTTGGTGACACATCACATGAATGTGTAACACATGTGGTGATAGTTGCACTACGCAGTGTGTTGGTGACACATCACATGACACAGGTGGTGATATTAGCGCTACGCCGTTTGTTGGTGACACATCACATGACTGTCTAATACAGGTGGTGATATTAGCGCTACGCCGTGTGTTGGCGACACGTCACATCACTGTCTAACACAGGTGGTGATAATAGCGCTACGCCGTGTGTTGGTGACACATCACATGAATGTCTAACACAGGTGGTGATATTAGCGCTACGCCGTGTGTTGGTGACACATCACATGACACAGGTGGTGATAATAGCGCTACGCCGTGTATTGGTGACACATCACGTGAATGTCTAACACAGGTGGTGATATTAGCGCTACGCCGTGTGTTGGTGTCACATCACATGAATGTCTAAAAGAGGTGGTGATATTAGCGGTACGCCGTGTGTTTGTGACACATCACATGAATGTCTAACACAGGTGGTGATATTTGCACTACGCAGTGTGTTGGTGACACATCACATGACACAGGTGGTGATATTAGCGCTACGCCGTGTTCGCGACACATCACAGGACTGTCTAACACAGGTGGTGATATTTGCGCTACGCCATGTGTTGCTGACACATCACATGAATGTCTAACACAGGTGGTGATATTAGCGCTATGCCGTGTGTTGGTGACATATCACTTGAATGTCTAACACAGGTGGTGATATTAGCGCTACGCCGTGTGTTGGTGACACATCACACGACTGTCTAACACAGGTGGTGATATTAGCGCTACGCCGTGTGTTGGTGACACATCACATCACTGTCTAACACAGGTGGTGATAATAGCGCTACGCCGTGTGTTGATGACACATCACATGAATGTCTAACAGAGGTGGTGATATTACCGCTACGCCGTGTGTTGGTGACACATCACATGACACAGGTGGTGATAACAGCGCTACGCCGTGTGTTGGTGACACATCACATGAATGTCTAAAAGCGGTGGTAATATTAGCGCTACGCCGTGTGTTGGTGACACATCACATGACACATGTGGTGATATTAGCGCTACGCCGTGTTGGTGACACATCACATGACTGTGTAACACAGGTGGTGATAATAGATTTATTCCGTGTGTTGGTAACACATCACATGACACAGAAGGTGATATTAGCGCTACGCCGTGTGTTGGTGGCACATCACATGACACAGGTGGTGATATTAGCGCTACGCCGCGTGTTGGTGACACGTCACATGACAGTCTAACACAGGTGGTTATATTAGCGCTACGCCGCGTGTTGGTGACACGTCACTTGACACCGGTGGTGGCATTAGCGCTACCCCGTGTGCTGGCGACACATCACATGACACAGGTGGTGATATTAGCGTTACGCCGTGTGTTGGTGACACATCACGTGACTGTCTAACACAGGTGGTGATATTAGCGCTACATCGTGTGGTGGTGACACATCACATGACACAGGTGGTGATACTAGCGTTGCGCCGTGTGTTGGAGACACATCACATGACTGTCTAACACAGGTGATGATATTTGCGCTACGCCATTGGTTGGTGACTCATCACATGAATGTCAAACACAGGTGGTGATATTAGCGCTACGCCGTTTGTTGGTGACCCATCACATGACTGTCTAACACAGGTGCTGATATTAGCGCTGCGCCGCGTGTTGGTGACGCATGACATGACACAGGTGGTGATATTAGCGCTATATCGTGTGTGGGTGACACATCACATGACACAGGTGGTGATATTAGCGCTACGCCGTGTGTTGGTGACACATGACATGACACAGGTGGTGATCTTAACGCTATGTCGTGTGTTGGTGACACATCACATGACACAAGTTGTGATATTAGCACTATGTCGTGTGTTGGTGACACATCACATGACACAGTTGGTGATATTAGCAATATGTCGTGTGTTGGTGACACATCACATGAATGTCTAACACAGGCGGTGATATTAGCGCTACGCCTAGTGTAGGTGGCCCATCACATGACTGTCTAACACAGGAGGTGATATTAGCGATACGCCGTGTGCTGGTGACACATCATTGAATGTCTAACACAGGTGGTGATATTAGCGCTACGCCGTGTGTTTGAGACACGTCACACGACTGTCTAACACAGGAGGTGATATTAGCGCTACGCCGTGTGTTGGTGACACATCACATGAATGTCTAACACAGGTGGTGATATTAGCGGTACGCCGTGTGTTGGTGACACATCACATGAATGTCTAACACAGGTGGTGATATTAGCGGTACGCCGTGTGTTGGTGGCACATCACAAGACTGTCTAACACAGGTGGTGATATTAGCGCTACGTCGTGTGTTGGTGACGCATCACATCACTGTCTAACACAGGTGGTGATATTAGCGCTACGCCGTGTGTTGGTGACACATGACATGACACAGGTGGTGATATTAGCGCTATGCCATGTGTTGGTGACACATCACATGACTGTGTAACACAGGTGGTGATATTTGCGCTACACCATGTGTTGATGAAACATCACATGATTGTCTAACACAGGTGGTGATATTAGCGCCTGCCGTGTGTTGGTGACCCATCACATGAATGTCTAACACAAGTGGTGATATTAGCGCTACGCCGTGTGTTGGTGACACATCACATGAATGTCTAACAATGGTGGTGATATTAGCGCTACGCCGTGTGTTGGTGACACATCACGCGACTGTCTAACACGGGTGGTGATATTAGCGTTGCGCCGTTTGTTGGTGACACATCACATGACTGTCTAACACAGGTGGTGATATTAGCGCTACGCCGTGTGTAGGTGACACATCACATGAATGTCTAACACCGGTGGTGATATTAGCGCTAACCCGCGTGTTGGTAACACATCACTTGACTGTCTATCACAGGTGGTGATGTTAGCGTTACGCCGTTTGTTGGTGACACATCACATGCCTGTCTAACACAGGTGGTGATATTAGCGCTACGCCGTGTGTTGGTGACACATCACATGACATATGTTGTGATAATAGCGCTACGCTGTGTGTTGGTGACACATCACACGACTGTCTAACACAGGTGGTGATATTAGCGCTACGCCGTGTGTTGGTGACACATCATATCACTGTCTAACACAGGTGGTGATAATAGCGCTACGCCGTGTGTTGGTGACACATCACATGAATGTGTAACACAGGTGGTGATATTTGCACTACGCAGTGTGTTGGTGACACATCACATGACACAGGTGGTGATATTAGCGCTACGCCGTGTGTTGGTGACACATCACATGTCTGTCTAACACAGGTGGTGATATTAGCGCTACGCCGTGTGTTGGTGACACGTCACATCACTGTCTAACACAGGTGGTGATAATAGCGCTACGCCGTGTGTTGGTGACACATCACATGAATGTCTAACACAGGTGGTGATATTAGCGCTACGCCGTGTGTTGGTGACACATCACATGACACAGGTGGTGATATTAGCGCTACGCCGTGTGTTGGTGACACATCACATGACTGTCTAACACAGGTGGTGATATTAGCGCTACGCCGTGTGTTGGTGACACGTCACATCACTGTCTAACACAGGTGGTGATAATAGCGCTACGCCGTGTGTTGGTGACACATCACATGAATGTCTAACACAGGTGGTGATGTTAGCGCTACGCCGTGTGTTGGTGTCACATCACATGAATGTCTAAAAGAGGTGGTGATATTAGCGGTACGCCGTGTGTTTGTGACACATCACATGAATGTCTAACACAGGTGGTGATATTTGCACTACGCAGTGTGTTGGTGACACATCACATGACACAGGTGGTGATATTAGCGCTACGCCGTGTTCGCGACACTTCACAGGACTGTCTAACACAGGTGGTGATATTTGCGCTACGCCATGTGTTGCTGACACATCACATGAATGTCTAACACAGGTGGTGATATTAGCGCTACGCCGTAAGTTGGTGACACATCACACGACTGTCTAACACAGGTGGTGATATTAGCGCTACGCCGTGTGTTGGTGACACATCACATCACTGTCTAACACAGGTGGTGATAATAGCGCTACGCCGTGTGTTGATGACACATCACATGAATGCCTAACAGAGGTGGTGATATTACTGTTACGCCGTGTGTTGGTGACACATCACATGACACAGGTGGTGATAATAGCGCTACGCCGTGTGTTGGTGACACATTACATGAATGTCTAAAAAAGGTGGTAATATTAGCGCTACGCCGTGTGTTGGTGACACATCACATGACACATGTGGTGATATTAGCGCTACGCCGTGTTGGTGACACATCACATGACTGTGTAACACAGGTGGTGATAATAGATTTATTCCGTGTGTTGGTAACACATCACATGACACAGGTGATGATATTAGCGCTACACCGTGTGTTGGTGGCACATCACATGACACAGGTGGTGATATTAGCGCTACGCCGCGTGTTGGTGACACGTCACATGACTGTCTAACACAGGTGGTTATATTAGCGCTACGCCGCGTGTTGGTGACACGTCACTTGACACTGGTGGTGGCATTAGCGCTACCCCGTGTGCTGGCGACACATCACATGACACAGGTGGTGATATTAGCGTTACGCCGTGTGTTGGTGACACATCACATGACTGTCTAACACAGGTGGTGATATTAGGGCTACATCGTGTGGTGGTGACACATCACATGACACAGGTGGTGATACTAGTGTTGCGCCGTGTGTTGGAGACACATCACATGACTGTCTAACACAGGTGATGATATTTGCGCTACGCCATTGGTTGGTGACCCATCACATGACTGTCTAACACAGGTGGTGATATTAGCGCTACGCCGCGTGTTGGTGACGCATGACATGACACAGGTGGTGATCTTAACGCTATGTCGTGTGTTGGTGACACATCACATGACACAAGTTGTGATATTAGCACTATGTCGTGTGTTGGTGACACATCACATGACACAGTTGGTGATATTAGCGCTATGTCGTGTGTTGGTGACACATCACATGACACAGGTGGTGATATTAGCGCTACGCCGTGTGTTGGTGACACATGACATGACACAGGTGGTGATCTTAACGCTATGTCGTGTGTTGGTGACACATCACATGACACAAGTTGTGATATTAGCACTATGTCGTGTGTTGGTGACACATCACATGACACAGTTGGTGATATTAGCGCTATGTAGTGTGTTGGTGACACATCACATGAATGTCTAACACAGGTGGTGATATTAGCGCTACGCCTAGTGTAGGTGGCCCATCACATGACTGTCTAACACAGGAGGTGATATTAGCGATACGCCGTGTGCTGGAGACACATCACATGAATGTCTAACACGTGTGGTGATATTAGCGCTACGCCGTGTGTTGGTGACACATGACATGACACAGGTGGTGATCTTAACGCTATGTCGTGTGTTGGTGACACATCACATGACACAAGTTGTGATATTAGCACTATGTCGTGTGTTGGTGACACATCACATGACACAGTTGGTGATATTAGCGCTATGTCGTGTGTTGGTGACACATCACATGAATGTCTAACACAGGTGGTGATATTAGCGCTACGCCTAGTGTAGGTGGCCCATCACATGACTGTCTAACACAGGAGGTGATATTAGCGATACGCCGTGTGCTGGAGACACATCACATGAATGTCTAACACGTGTGGTGATATTAGCGCTACGCCGTGTGTTGGTGACACATGACATGACACAGGTGGTGATCATAACGCTATGTCGTGTGTTGGTGACACATCACATGACACAAGTTGTGATATTAGCACTATGTCGTGTGTTGGTGACACATCACATGACACAGTTGGTGATATTAGCGCTGTGTCGTGTGTTGGTGACACATCACATGAATGTCTAACACAGGTGGTGATATTAGCGGTACGCCGTGTGTTGGTGACACATCACATGAATGTCTAACACAGGTGGTGATATTAGCGGTACGCCGTGTGTTGGTGACACATCACAAGACTGTCTAACACAGGTGGTGATATTAGCGCTACGTCGTGTGTTGGTGACGCATCACATCACTGTCTAACACAGGTGGTGATATTAGCGTTAGGCCGTGTGTTGGTGACACATCACACGACTGTCTAACACGGGTGGTGATATTAGCGTTGCGCCGTTTGTTGGTGACACATCACATGAATGTCTAACAAAGGTGGTGATATTAGCGCTACGCCGTGTGTTGGTGACACATCACACGACTGTCTAACACGGGTGGTGATATTAGCGTTGCGCCGTTTGTTGGTGACACATCACATGACTGTCTAACACAGGTGGTGATATTAGCGCTACGCCGTGTGCTGGTGACACATCACATGACCGTCTAACACGGTGGTGATATTAGCGCTACGCCGTGTGTTGGTGACACATCACATGACTGTGTAACACAGGTGGTGATATTTGCGCTACACCATGTGTTGATGAAACATCACATGATTGTCTAACACAGGTGGTGATATTAGCGCCTGCCGTGTGTTGGTGACCCATCACATGAATGTCTAACACAAGTGGTGATATTAGCGCTACGCCGTGTGTTGGTGACACATCACATGAATGTCTAACAAAGGTGGTGATATTAGCGCTACGCCGTGTGTTGGTGACACATCACACGACTGTCTAACACGGGTGGTGATATTAGCGTTGCGCCGTTTGTTGGTGACACATCACATGACTGTCTAACACAGGTGGTGATATTAGCGCTACGCCGTGTGTAGGTGACACATCACATGAATGTCTAACACCGGTGGTGATATTAGCGCTAACCCGCGTGTTGGTAACACATCACTTGACTGTCTATCACAGGTGGTGATATTAGCGTTACGCCGTTTGTTGGTGACACATCACATGCCTGTCTAACACAGGTGGTGATATTAGCGCTACGCCGTGTGTTGGTGACACATCACATGAATGTCTAACACAGGTGGTTATATCAGCGTTACGCCGTGTGTTGGTGACCCATCGCATGACTGTCTAACACAGGTGGTGACAATAGCGTTACGCCGTGTGCTGGTGACACATCACATGACCGTGTAACACAGGTGGTGATATTAGCGCTACGCCGTGTGTTGGTGACACATCACATGACATATGTTGTGATAATAGCGCTACGCTGTGTGTTGGTGACACATCACATGAATGTCTAACACAGGTGGTGATATTTGCGCTACGCCATGTGTTGGTGACACATCACACGACTGTCTAACACAGGTGGTGATATTAGCGCTACGGCGTGTGTTGGTGACACATCATACCACTGTCTAACACAGGTGGTGATAATAGCGCTACGCCGTGTGTTGGTGACACATCACATGAATGTCTAACACATGTGGTGATATTTGCACTACGCAGTGTGTTGGTGACACATCACATGACACAGGTGGTGATATTACCACTACGCCGTGTGTTGGTGACACATCACATGACTGTCTAACACAGGTGGTGATATTAGCGCTACGCCGTGTGTTGGTGACACGTCACATCACTGTCTAACACAGGTGGTGATAATAGCGCTACGCCGTGTGTTGGTGACACATCACATGAATGTCTAACACAGGTGGTGATATTAGCGCTACGCCGTGTGTTGGGACACATCACATGACACAGGTGGTGATAAGAGCGCTACGCCGTGTGTTGGTGACACATCACATGAATGTCTAACACAGGTGGTGATATTAGCGCTACGCCGTGTGTTGGTGTCACATCACATGAATGTCTAAAAGAGATGGTGATATTAGCGGTACGCCGTGTGTTGGTGACACATCACATGAATGTCTAACACAGTTCGTGATATTAGCGCTACGCCGTGTGTTGGTGACACATCACATGAATGTCTATCACAGGTGGTTATATTAGCGCTACGCCGTGTGTTGGTGACACATCACATGAATATCTAACACAGTTCGTGATATTAGCGCTACGCCGTGTGTTGGTGACACATCACATGAATGTCTAACACAGGTGGTGATATTAGCGTTGCGCCGTTTGTTGGTTACACATCACATGAATGTCTATCACAGGTGGTGATATTAGTGTTACGCCGTTTGTTGGTGACACATCACATGACTGTCTATCACAGGTGGTTATATTAGTGCTACGCCGTGTGTTAGTGACACATCGCATGACTGCCTAACACAGGTGGTGACAATAGAGTTACGCCGTGTGTTGGTGAAACATCACATGAATCTCTAACACAGGTGGTGGTATTAGCGCTACGCCGTGTGTTGGTGACCCATCGCATGACTGTCTAACACAGGTGGTGACAATAGCGTTACGCCGTGTGCTGGTGACACATCACATGACCGTCTAACACAGGTGGTGATATTAGCGCTACGCCGTGTGTTGGTGACACATCACACGACATATGTGGTGATAAAAGCGCTACGCTGTGTGTTGGTGACACATCACATGACTGTCTAACACAGGTGGTGATATTTGCGCTACGCCGTTTGTTGGTGACACATCACATGGCTGTCTAGCACAGGTGGTGATATTAGCGCTACGCCGTGTGTTGGTGACCTATCGCATGACTGTCTAACACAGGTGGTGACAATAGCGTTACGCCGTGTGTTGGTGACACATCATATCACTGTCTAACACAGGTGGTGATAACAGCGCTACGCCGAGTGTTGGTGACACATCACATGAATGTCTAACACAGGTGGTGATAATTGCACTACGTAGTGTGTTGGTGACACATCACATGACACAGGCGGTGATATTAGCGCTACGCAGTGTGTTGGTGACACATCACATGACTGTCTAATCCAGGTGGTGATATTAGCGCTACGCCGTGTGTTGGTGACACGTCACATCACTGTCTAACACAGGTGGTGATAATAGCGCTACGCCGTGTGTTGGTGACACATCACATGAATGTCTAACACAGGTGGTGATATTAGCGCTACGCCGTGTGTTGGTGACACATCACATGACACAGGTGGTGATAATAGCGCTACGCCGTGTGTTGGTGACACATCACATGAATGTCTAACACAGGTGGTGATATTAGCGTTACGCCGTGTGTTGGTGTCACATCACATGAATGTCTAAAAGAGGTGCTGATATTAACGGTACGCCGTGTGTTTGTGACACATCACATGAATGTCTAATACAGGTGGTGATATTTGCACTACGCAGTGTGTTGGTGACACATCACATGACACAGGTGGTGATAATAGCGCTACGCCGTGTTCGTGACACATCACAGGACTGTCTAACACAGGTGGTGATATTTGCGCTACGCCATGTGTTGGTGACACATCACACGAATGTCTAACACAGGTGGTGATATTAGCGCTATGCCGTGTGTTGGTGACATATTACATGAATGTCTAACACAGGTGGTGATAATAGCGCTACGCCGTGTGTTGGTGACACATCACATGACTGTCTAACACAAGTGGTGATATTAGCGCTACGCCGTGTGTTGGTGACACATCACATCACTGTCTAACATAGGTGGTGATAATAGCGCTACGCCGTGTGTTGATGACACATCACATGAATGTCTAACAGAGGTGGTGATATTAGCGCTATGCCGTGTGTTGGTGACACATCACATGACACAGGTGGTGATAATAACGCTACGCCGTGTGTTGGTGACACATCACATGAATGTCTAAAAGAGGTGGTAATATTAGCGCTACGCCGTGTGTTGGTGACACATCACACGACACATGTGGTGATATTAGCGCAACATCGTGTGTTGGTGACACATCACATGACACAGGAGGTGATACTAGCGTTGCGCCGTGTGCTGGTGACACATCACATGACAGTCTAACACAGGTGGTGATATTTGCGCTACGCCATTGGTTGGTGACACATCACATGAATGTCTAACACAGGTGGTGATATTTGCGCTACGTCGTGTGTTGGTGAAACATCACATGAATGTCTAACACAGGTGGTTATATTAGCGCTACGCCGCGGGATGGTGACACACCACATGACACAGGTGGTGATATTAGCGCTACGCCGTTTTTTGGTGACACATGACATGACACAGGTGGTGATATTAGCGCTATGTCGTGTGTTGGTGACACATCACATGACACAGGTTGTGATATTAGCGCTATGGCCTGTGTTGGTGACACATCACATGACACAGGTGGTGATACTAGCGTTACGCCGTGTGCTGCTGACACATCACATGACTGTCTAACACAGGTGGTGATATTTGCGCTACGCCATTGGTTGGTGACACATCACATGAATGTCTAACACAGGTGGTGATATTTTCGCTACGCCGTGTGTTGGTGACACATCACATGATTGTCTAACACAGGTGGTGATATTAGCGCTACGCCGTGTGTTGGTGACGGATCACATGACTGTCTAACACAGGTGGTTATATTAGCGCTGCGCCGTGTGTTGGTGACCCATCGCATGACTGTCTAACACAGGTGGTGACAATAGCGTGACGCCGTGTGTTGGTGACACATCATATGACCGTCTAACACAGGTCGTGATATTAGCGCTACGCCGTGTGTTGGTGACACATCACATGACATACGTGGTGATAATAGCGCTACGCTGTGTGTTGGTGACACATCACATCACTGTCTAACACAGGTGGTGATATTAGCGCTACGCCGTTTGTTGGTGACACATGACATGACACAGGTGGTGATATTAGCGCTATGCCATGTGTTGGTGACACATCACATGACTGTCTAACACAGGTGGTGATATTTGCGCTACGCCATGTGTTGATAACACATCACATGATGTCTAGCGCCTGCCGTGTGTTGGTGACCCATCAAATGAATGTCTAACACACGTGGTGATATTAGCGCTAGGCCGTGTGTTGGTGACACATCACATGAATGTCTAACAAAGGTGGTGATATTAGCGCTAACCCGTGTGTTGGTGACATATCACTTGACTGTCTATCACAGGTGGTGATATTAGCGTTACGCCGTTTGCTGGTGACACATCACATGACTGTCTAACACAGGTGGTGATATTAGCGCTACGCCGTGTGTTGGTGACACATCACATGAATGTCTATCACAGGTGGTGATATTAGTGTTACGCCGTTTGTTGGTGACACATCACATGACTGTCTATCACAGGTGGTTATATTAGTGCTACGCCGTGTGTTAGTGACACATCGCATGACTGCCTAACACAGGTGGTGACAATAGAGTTACGCCGTGTGTTGGTGAAACATCACATGAATCTCTAACACAGGTGGTGGTATTAGCGCTACGCCGTGTGTTGGTGACCCATCGCATGACTGTCTAACACAGGTGGTGACAATAGCGTTACGCCGTGTGCTGGTGACACATCACATGACCGTCTAACACAGGTGGTGATATTAGCGCTACGCCGTGTGTTGGTGACACATCACACGACATATGTGGTGATAAAAGCGCTACGCTGTGTGTTGGTGACACATCACATGACTGTCTAACACAGGTGGTGATTTTTGCGCTACGCCGTTTGTTGGTGACACATCACATGGCTGTCTAGCACAGGTGGTGATATTAGCGCTACGCCGTGTGTTGGTGACACATCACACGACATATGTGGTGATAAAAGCGCTACGCTGTGTGTTGGTGACACATCACATGACTGTCTAACACAGGTGGTGATATTTGCGCTACGCCGTTTGTTGGTGACACATCACATGGCTGTCTAGCACAGGTGGTGATATTAGCGCTAAGCCGTGTGTTGGTGACCTATCGCATGACTGTCTAACACAGGTGGTGACAATAGCGTTACGCCGTGTGTTGGTGACACATCATATCACTGTCTAACACAGGTGGTGATAACAGCGCTACGCCGAGTGTTGGTGACACATCACATGAATGTCTAACACAGGTGGTGATATTTGCACTACGTAGTGTGTTGGTGACACATCACATGACACAGGCGGTGATATTAGCGCTACGCAGTGTGTTGGTGACACATCACATGACTGTCTAATCCAGGTGGTGATATTAGCGCTACGCCGTGTGTTGGTGACACGTCACATCACTGTCTAACAGAGGTGGTGATAATAGCGCTACGCCGTGTGTTGGTGACACATCACATGAATGTCTAACACAGGTGGTGATATTAGCGCTACGCCGTGTGTTGGTGACACATCACATGACACAGGTGGTGATAATAGCGCTACGCCGTGTGTTGGTGACACATCACATGAATGTCTAACACAGGTGGTGATATTAGCGCTACGCCGTGTGTTGGTGTCACATCACATGAATGTCTAAAAGAGGTGCTGATATTAACGGTACGTCGTGTGTTTGTGACACATCACATGAATGTCTAACACAGGTGGTGATATTTGCACTACGCAGTGTGTTGGTGACACATCACATGACACAGGTGGTGATAATAGCGCTACGCCGTGTTCGTGACACATCACAGGACTGTCTAACACAGGTGGTGATATTTGCGCTACGCCATGTGTTGGTGACACATCACACGAATGTCTAACACAGGTGGTGATATTAGCGCTATGCCGTGTGTTGGTGACATATTACATGAATGTCTAACACAGGTGGTGATAATAGCGCTACGCCGTGTGTTGGTGACACATCACATGACTGTCTAACACAAGTGGTGATATTAGCGCTACGCCGTGTGTTGGGACACATCACATCACTGTCTAACATAGGTGGTGATAATAGCGCTACGCCGTGTGTTGATGACACATCACATGAATGTCTAACAGAGGTGGTGATATTAGCGCTACGCCGTGTGTTGGTGACACATCACATGACACAGGTGGTGATAATAACGCTACGCCGTGTGTTGGTGACACATCACATGAATGTCTAAAAGAGGTGGTAATATTAGCGCTACGCCGTGTGTTGGTGACACATCACACGACACATGTGGTGATATTAGCGCAACATCGTGTGTTGGTGACACATCACATGACACAGGAGGTGATACTAGCGTTGCGCCGTGTGCTGGTGACACATCACATGACAGTCTAACACAGGTGGTGATATTTGCGCTACGCCATTGGTTGGTGACACATCACATGAATGTCTAACACAGGTGGTGATATTTGCGCTACGTCGTGTGTTGGTGAAACATCACATGAATGTCTAACACAGGTGGTTATATTAGCGCTACGCCGCGGGATGGTGACACACCACATGACACAGGTGGTGATATTAGCGCTACGCCGTTTTTTGGTGACACATGACATGACACAGGTGGTGATATTAGCGCTATGTCGTGTGTTGGTGACACATCACATGACACAGGTTGTGATATTAGCGCTATGGCCTGTGTTGGTGACACATCACATGACACAGGTGGTGATACTAGCGTTACGCCGTGTGCTGCTGACACATCACATGACTGTCTAACACAGGTGGTGATATTTGCGCTACGCCATTGGTTGGTGACACATCACATGAATGTCTAACACAGGTGGTGATATTTTCGCTACGCCGTGTGTTGGTGACACATCACATGATTGTCTAACACAGGTGGTGATATTAGCGCTACGCCGTGTGTTGGTGACGGATCACATGACTGTCTAACACAGGTGGTTATATTAGCGCTGCGCCGTGTGTTGGTGACCCATCGCATGACTGTCTAACACAGGTGGTGACAATAGCGTGACGCCGTGTGTTGGTGACACATCATATGACCGTCTAACACAGGTCGTGATATTAGCGCTACGCCGTGTGTTGGTGACACATCACATGACATACGTGGTGATAATAGCGCTACGCTGTGTGTTGGTGACACATCACATCACTGTCTAACACAGGTGGTGATATTAGCGCTACGCCGTTTGTTGGTGACACATGACATGACACAGGTGGTGATATTAGCGCTATGCCATGTGTTGGTGACACATCACATGACTGTCTAACACAGGTGGTGATATTTGCGCTACGCCATGTGTTGATAACACATCACATGATGTCTAGCGCCTGCCGTGTGTTGGTGACCCATCAAATGAATGTCTAACACACGTGGTGATATTAGCGCTAGGCCGTGTGTTGGTGACACATCACATGAATGTCTAACAAAGGTGGTGATATTAGCGCTAACCCGTGTGTTGGTGACATATCACTTGACTGTCTATCACAGGTGGTGATATTAGCGTTACGCCGTTTGCTGGTGACACATCACATGACTGTCTAACACAGGTGGTGATATTAGCGCTACGCCGTGTGTTGGTGACACATCACATGAATGTCTATCACAGGTGGTGATATTAGTGTTACGCCGTTTGTTGGTGACACATCACATGACTGTCTATCACAGGTGGTTATATTAGTGCTACGCCGTGTGTTAGTGACACATCGCATGACTGCCTAACACATGTGGTGACAATAGAGTTACGCCGTGTGTTGGTGAAACATCACATGAATCTCTAACACAGGTGGTGGTATTAGCGCTACGCCGTGTGTTGGTGACCCATCGCATGACTGTCTAACACAGGTGGTGACAATAGCGTTACGCCGTGTGCTGGTGACACATCACATGACCGTCTAACACAGGTGGTGATATTAGCGCTACGCCGTGTGTTTGTGACACATCACACGACATATGTGGTGATAAAAGCGCTACGCTGTGTGTTGGTGACACATCACATGACTGTCTAACACAGGTGGTGATATTTGCGCTACGCCGTTTGTTGGCGACACATCACATGGCTGTCTAGCACAGGTGGTGATATTAGCGCTACGCCGTGTGTTGGTGACCTATCGCATGACTGTCTAACACAGGTGGTGACAATAGCGTTACGCCGTGTGTTGGTGACACATCATATCACTGTCTAACACAGGTGGTGATAACAGCGCTACGCCGAGTGTTGGTGACACATCACATGAATGTCTAACACAGGTGGTGATATTTGCACTACGTAGTGTGTTGGTGACACATCACATGACACAGGCGGTGATATTAGCGCTACGCAGTGTGTTGGTGACACATCACATGACTGTCTAATCCAGGTGGTGATATTAGCGCTACGCCGTGTGTTGGTGACACGTCACATCACTGTCTAACACAGGTGGTGATAATAGCGCTACGCCATGTGTTGGTGACACATCACATGAATGTCTAACACAGGTGGTGATATTAGCGCTACGCCGTGTGTTGGTGACACATCACATGACACAGGTGGTGATAATAGCGATACGCCGTGTGTTGGTGACACATCACATGAATGTCTAACACAGGTGGTGATATTAGCGCTACGCCGTGTGTTGCTGTCACATCACATGAATGTCTAAAAGAGGTGCTGATATTAGCGGTACGCCGTGTGTTTGTGACACATCACATGAATGTCTAACACAGGTGGTGATATTTGCACTACGCAGTGTGTTGGTGACACATCACATGACACAGGTGGTGATAATAGCGCTACGCCGTGTTCGTGACACATCACAGGACTGTCTAACACAGGTGGTGATATTTGCGCTACGCCATGTGTTGGTGACACATCACACGAATGTCTAACACAGGTGGTGATATTAGCGCTATGCCGTGTGTTGGTGACATATTACATGAATGTCTAACACAGGTGGTGATATTAGCGCTACGCCGTGTGTTGGTGACACATCACATGACTGTCTAACACAGGTGGTGATATTAGCGCTACGCCGTGTGTTGGTGACACATCACATCACTGTCTAACACAGGTGGTGATAATAGCGCTACGCCGTGTGTTGATGACACATCACATGAATGTCTAACAGAGGTGGTGATATTAGCGCTACGCCGTGTGTTGGTGACACATCACATGACACAGGTGGTGATAATAACGCTACGCCGTGTGTTGGTGACACATCACATGAATGTCTAAAAGAGGTGGTAATATTAGCGCTACGCCGTGTATTGGTGACACATCACACGACACATGTGGTGATATTAGCGCAACATCGTGTGTTGGTGACACATCACATGACACAGGAGGTGATACTAGCGTTACGCCGTGTGCTGGTGACACATCACATGACAGTCTAACACAGGTGGTGATATTTGCGCTACGCCATTGGTTGGTGACACATCACATGAATGTCTAACACAGGTGGTTATATTAGCGCTACGCCGCGGGATGGTGACACACCACATGACACAGGTGGTGATATTAGCGCTACGCCGTTTGTTGGTGACACATGACATGACACAGGTGGTGATATTAGCGCTATGTCGTGTGTTGGTGACACATCACATGACACAGGTTGTGATATTAGCGCTATGGCCTGTGTTGGTGACACATCACATGACACAGGTGGTGATACTAGCGTTACGCCGTGTGCTGCTGACACATCACATGACTGTCTAACACAGGTGGTGATATTTGCGCTACGCCATTGGTTGGTGACACATCACATGAATGTCTAACACAGGTGGTGATATTTTCGCTACGCCGTGTGTTGGTGACACATCACATGATTGTCTAACACAGGTGGTGATATTAGCGCTACGCCGTGTGTTGGTGACGGATCACATGACTGTCTAACACAGGTGGTTATATTAGCGCTGCGCCGTGTGTTGGTGACCCATCGCATGACTGTCTAACACAGGTGGTGACAATAGCGTGACGCCGTGTGTTGGTGACACATCATATGACCGTCTAACACAGGTCGTGATATTAGCGCTACGCCGTGTGTTGGTGACACATCACATGACATACGTGGTGATAATAGCGCTACGCTGTGTGTTGGTGACACATCACATCACTGTCTAACACAGGTGGTGATATTAGCGCTACGCCGTTTGTTGGTGACACATGACATGACACAGGTGGTGATATTAGCGCTATGCCATGTGTTGGTGACACATCACATGACTGTCTAACACAGGTGGTGATATTTGCGCTACGCCATGTGTTGATGACACATCACATGATGTCTAGCGCCTGCCGTGTGTTGGTGACCCATCAAATGAATGTCTAACACACGTGGTGATATTAGCGCTAGGCCGTGTGTTGGTGACACATCACATGAATGTCTAACAAAGGTGGTGATATTAGCGCTAACCCGTGTGTTGGTGACATATCACTTGACTGTCTATCACAGGTGGTGATATTAGCGTTACGCCGTTTGCTGGTGACACATCACATGACTGTCTAACACAGGTGGTGATATTAGCGCTACGCCGTGTGTTGGTGACACATCACATGAATGTCTAACACAGGTGGTCATACTAGCGCTACGCCATGTGTTGGTGACACATCACATGAATGTCTAACACAGGTGGTGATATTAGCGCTACGCCATGTGTTGGTGACACATCACAATACTGTGTAACACAGGTGGTGATATTTGCGCTTCGCCATGTGTTGGTGACACATCACATGAATGTCAAACACAGGTGGTGATAACAGCGCTACGCCGTTTGTTGGTGACCCATCACATGACTGTCTAACACAGGTGGTGATATTAGCGCTACACCGTGTGTTGTGACACATCACATGAATGTCTAACACCGCTGGTGATATTAGCGCTAACCCGTGTGTTGGTGACACATCTCATGAATGTCTAACACAGGTGGTGATATTAGCGCTACGCCGTGTGTTGGTGACCCATCGCATGACTGTCTAACACAGGTGGTGACAATAGCGTTACGCCGTGTGCTCGTGACACATCACATGACAGTCTAACACAGGTGGTGATATTAGCGCTACGCCGTGTGTTGGTGACACATCACATGACATATGTTGTGATAATAGCGCTACGCTGTGTGTTGGTGACACATCACATGAATGTCTAACACAGGTGGTGATATTAGCGCTACGCCGTGTGTTGGTGACACATCACACGACTGCCTAACACAGGTGGTGATATTAGCGCTACGCCGTGTGTTGGTGACACATCATATCACTGTGTAACACAGGTGGTGATAATAGCGCTACGCCGTGTGGTGACACATCACATGACACAGGTGGTGATATTAGCGCTACGCCGTGTGTTGGTGACACATCACATGACTGTCTAACACAGGTGGTGATATTAGCGCTATGCCGTGTGTTGGTGACACGTCACATCACTGTCTAACACAGGTGGTGATAGTAGCGCTACGCCGTGTGTTGGTGACACATCACATGAATGTCTAACACAGGTGGTGATATTAGCGCTACGCCGTGTGTTGGTGACACATCACATGACACAGGTGGTGATAATAGCGCTACGCCGTGTGTTGGTGACACATCACATGAATGTCTAACAGAGGTGGTGATTTTAGCGCTACGCTGTGTCTTGGTGTCACTACACATGAATGTCTAAAAGAGGTGGTGATATTAGCGGTACGCCGTGTGTTGGTGACACATCAAATGACATATGTTGTGATAATAGCGCTACGCTGTGTGTTGGTGGCACATCACATGAATGTCTAACACAGGTGGTGATATTAGCGCTACGCCGTGTGTTGGTGACACATGACATGACATAGGTGGTGATATTAGCGCTATGCCATGTGTTGGTGACACATCACATGACTGTCTAACACAGGTGGTGATATTTGCGCTAAGCCGTGTGTTGGTGACACATCACATGACATATGTTGTGATAATAGCGCTACGCTGTGTGTTGGTGCCACATCACATGAATGTCTAACACAGGTGGTGATATTTGCGCTACGCCATGTGTTGAAGACACATCGCATGATTGTCTAACACAGGTGGTGATATTAGCGGCACGCCGTGTGTTGGTGACACATCACATGACTGTCTAACACAGGTGGAGATATTAGCGCTACGCCGTGTGTTGGTGACACATCACATCACTGTCTACCACAGGTGGTGATATTAGCGCTATGCCGTGTGTTGGTGACACATGACATGACACAGGTGGTGATATTAGCGCTATGCCATGTGTTGGTGAGACATCACATGACTGTCTAACACAGGTGGTGATATTTGCGCTACGCCATGTGTTGATGACACATCACATGATTGTCTAATACAGGTGGTGATATTAGCGCCTGCCGTGTGTTGGTGACACATCACATGAATGTCTAACAAAGGTGGTGATATTAGCGCTACGCCGTGTGTTGGTGACACATCACACGACTGTCTAACACAGGTGGTGATATTAGCGTTGCGCCGTTTGTTGGTGACACATCACATGACTGTCTAACACAGGTGGTGATATTAGCGCTACGCCGTGTGTTGGTGACACATCACATGAATGCCTAACACAGTTCGTGATATTAGCGCATCGCCGTGTGTTGGTGACATATCACATGAATGTCTAACACAGGTGGTGATATTAGCGTTGCGCCGTTTTTTGGTGACACATCACATGAATGTCTATCACAGGTGGTGATATTAGTGTTACGCCGTTTGTTGGTGGCACATCACATGACTGTCAATCACAGGTGGTTATATTAGCGCTACGCCGTGTGTTGGTGACCCATCGCATGACTGTATAACACAGGTGGTTTTACTAGCGCTACGCCATGTGTTGGTGACACATCACATGAATGTCTAACACAGGTGGTGATATTAGCGCTACGCCATGTGTTGGTGACACATCACATGACTGTGTAACACAGGTGGTGATATTTGCGCTACGCCATGTGTTGGTGACACATCACATGAATGTCTAACACAGGTGGCGATAATAACGCTACGCCGTTTGTTGGTGACCCATCACATGACTGTCTAACACAGGTTGTGATATTAGCGCTACACTGTGTGTTGGTGACACATCACATGAATGTCTAACACCGGTGGTGATATTAGCGGTAACCCGTGTGTTGGTGACACATCACTTGACTGTCTATCACAGGTGGTGATATTAGCGTTACGCCGTTTGTTGGTGATACATCACATGACTGTCTAACACAGGTGTTGATATTAGCGCTACGCCGTGTGTTGGTGACACATCACATGAATGTCTAACACAGGTGGTGATACTAGCGCTACGCCATGTGTTGGTGACACATAACATGAATGTCTAACACAGGTGGTGATATTAGCGCTACGCCATGTGTTGGTGACACATCACATTACTGTGTAACACAGGTGGTGATATTTGCGCTACGCCATGTGTTGGTGACACATCACATGAATGTCTAACACAGGTGGTGATAACAGCGCTACGCCGTTTGTTGGTGACCCATCACATGACTGCCTAACACAGGTGGTGATATTAGCGCTACACCGTGTGTTGGTGACACATCACATGAATGTCTAACACCGGTGGTGATATTAGCGCTAACCCGTGTGTTGGTGACACATCACTTGACTGTCTATCACAGGTGGTGATATTAGAGTTACGCCGTTTGTTGGTGACACATCACATGACTGTCTAGCACAGGTTTTTGATATTAGCGCTACGCCGTGTGTTGGTGACACATCACATGAATGTCTAACACAGGTGGTGATATTAGCGCTACGCCGTGTGTTGGTGACCCATCGCATGACCGTCTAACACAGGTGGTGATATTAGCGCTACGCCGTGTGTTGGTGACACACCACATGACATATGTTGTGATAATAGCGGTACGCAGTGTGTTGGTGACACATCACATGCATGTCTAACACAGGTGGTGATATTTGCGCTACGCCGTGTGTTGGTGACAATCACACGACTGTCTAACACAGGTGGTGATATTAGCGATACGCCGTGTGTTGGTGACACATCATATCACTGTCTAACACAGGTGGTGATAATAGCGCTACGCCGTGTGTTGGTGACACATCACATGAATGTGTAACACAGGTGGTGATATTTGCACTACGCAGTGTGTTGGTGACACATCACATGACACAGGTGGTGATATTAGCGCTACGCCGTGTGTTGGTGACACATCACATGACTGTCTAACACAGGTGGTGATAATAGCGCTACGCCGTGTGTTGGTGGCACGTCACATCACTGTCTAACACAGGTGGTGATAATAGCGCTACGCCGTGTGTTGGTGACACATCACATGAATGTCTAACACAGGTGGTGATATTAGCGCTACGCCGTGTGTTGTGACACATCACATGACACAGGTGGTGATAATAGCGCTACGCCGTGTATTGGTGACACATCACATGAATGTCTAACACAGGTGGTGATATTAGCGCTACGCCGTGTGTTGGTGTCACATCACATGAATGTCTAAAAGAGGTGGTGATATTAGTGGTACGCCGTGTGTTTGTGGCACATCACATGAATGTCTAACACAGGTGGTGATATTTGCACTACGCAGTGTGTTGGTGACACATCACATGACACAGGTGGTGATAATAGCGCTACGCCGTGTGTTGGTGACACATCACATGAATGTCTAAAAGAGGTGGTAAAATTAGCGCTACGCCGTGTGTTGGTGACACATCACATGACACATGTGGTGATATTAGCGCTACGCCGTGTTTGTGACACATCACATGACTGTGTAACACAGGTGGTGATAATAGATTTATTCCGTGTGTTGGTAACACATCACATGACACAGGTGGTGATATTAGCGCTACGCCGTGTGTTGGTGGCACATCACATGACACAGGTGGTGATATTAGCGCTACGCCGCGTGTTGGTGACACGTCACATGACTGTCTAACACAGGTGGTTGTATTAGCGCTACGCCGCGTGTTGGTGACACGTCACTTGACACTGGTGGTGGCATTAGCGCTACCCCGTGTGCTGGCGACACATCACATGACACAGGTGGTGATATTAGCGTTACGCCGTGTGTTGGTGACACATCACATGACTGTCTAACACAGGTGGTGATATTAGCGCTACATCGTGTGGTGGTGACACATCACATGACACAGGTGGTGATACTAGCGTTGCGCCGTGTGTTGGAGACACATCACATGACTGTCTAACACAGGTGATGATATTTGCGCTACGCCATTGGTTAGTGACTCATCACATGAATGTCAAACACAGGTGGTGATATTAGCGCTACGCCGTTTGTTGGTGACCCATCACATGACTGTCTAACACAGGTGGTGATATTAGCGCTACGCCGCGTGTTGGTGACACATGACATGACACAGGTGGTGATCTTAACGCTATGTCGTGTGTTGGTGACACATCACATGACACAAGTTGTGATATTAGCACTATGTCGTGTGTTGGTGACACATCACATGACACAGTTGGTGATATTAGCGCCATGTCGTGTGTTGGTGACACATGACATGACACAGGTGGTGATATTAGCGCTATGCCATTTGTTGGTGACACATCACATGACTGTGTAACTCAGGTGGTGATATTAGCGCTACGCCGAGTGTTGGTGACACATGACATGACACAGGTGGTGATCTTAACGCTATGTCGTGTGTTGGTGACACATCACATGACACAAGTTGTGATATTAGCACTATGTCGTGTGTTGGTGACACATCACATGACACAGTTGGTGATATTAGCGCCATGTCGTGTGTTGGTGACACATGACATGACACAGGTGGTGATATTAGCGCTATGCCATTTGTTGGTGACACATCACATGACTGTGTAACTCAGGTGGTGATATTAGCGCTACGCCGAGTGTTGGTGACACATGACATGACACAGTTGGTGATATTAGCGCTATGTCGTGTGTTGGTGACACATCACATGAATGTCTAACACAGGTGGTGAAATTAGCGCTACGCCTAGTGTAGGTGGCCCATCACATGACTGTCTAACACAGGAGGTGATATTAGCGATACGCCGTGTGCTGGTGACACATCACATGAATGTCTAACACAGGTGGTGATATTAGCGCTACGCCGCGTGTTTGAGACACGTCACACGACTGTCTAACACAGGAGGTGATATTAGCGCTACGCCGTGTGTTGGTGACACACCACATGAATGTCTAACACAGGTGGTGATATTAGCGATACGCCGTGTGTTGGTGACACATCACATGAATGTCTAACACAGGTGGTGATATTAGCGGTACGCCGTGTGTTGGTGACACATCACAAGACTGTCTAACACAGGTGGTGATATTAGCGCTACGTCGTGTGTTGGTGACGCATCACATCACTGTTTAACACAGGTGGTGATATTAGCGCTACGCCGTGTGTTGGTGACACATGACATGACACAGGTGGTGATATTAGCGCTATGCCATGTGTTGGTGACACATCACATGACTGTGTAACACAGGTGGTGATATTTGCGCTACACCATGTGTTGATGAAACATCACATGATTGTCTAACACAGGTGGTGATATTAGCGCCTGCCATGTGTTGGTGACCCATCACATGAATGTCTAACACAAGTGGTGATATTAGCGCTACGCCGTGTGTTGGAGACACATCACATGAATGTCTAACAAAGGTGGTGATATTAGCGCTACGCCGTGTGTTGGTGACACATCACACGACTGTCTAACACGGGTGGTGATATTAGCGTTGCGCCGTTTGTTGGTGACACATCACATGACTGTCTAATACAGGTGGTGATATTAGCGCTACGCCGTGTGTAGGTGACACATCACATGAATGTCTAACACCGGTGGTGATATTAGCGCTAACCCGCGTGTTGTTAACACATCACTTGACTGTCTATCACAGGTGGTGATATTAGCGTTACGCCGTTTGTTGGTGACACATCACATGCCTGTCTAACACAGGTGGTGATATTAGCCCTACGCCGTGTGTTGGTGACACATCACATGAATGTCTAACACAGGTGGTTATATTAGCGCTACGCCGTGTGTTGGTGACCCATCGCATGACTGTCTAACACAGGTGGTGACAATAGCGTTACGCCGTGTGCTGGTGACACATCACATGACCGTCTAACACAGGTGGTGATATTAGCGCTACGCCGTGTGTTGGTGACACATCACATGACATATGTTGTGATAATAGCGCTACGCTGTGTGTTGGTGACACATCACATGAATGTCTAACACAGGTGGTGATATTTGCGCTACGCCATGTGTTGGTGACACATCACACGACTGTCTAACACAGGTGGTGATATTAGCGCTACGCCGTGTGTTGGTGACACATCATATCACTGTCTAACACAGGTGGTGATAATAGCGCTACGCCGTGTGTTGGTGACACATCACATGAATGTCTAACACAGGTGGTGATATTTGCACTACGCAGTGTGTTGGTGACACATCACATGACACAGGTGGTGATATTAGCACTACGCCGTGTGTTGGTGACACATCATATGACTGTCTAACACAGGTGGTGATATTAGCCCTACGCCGTGTGTTGGTGACACGTCACATCACTGTCTAACACAGGTGGTGATAATAGCGCTACGCCGCGTGTTGGTGACACATCACATGAATGTCTAACACAGGTGGTGATATTAGCGCTACGCCGTGTGTTGGGACACATCACATGACACAGGTGGTTATAAGAACGCTACGCCGTGTGTTGGTGACACATCACATGAATGTCTAACACAGGTGGTGATATTAGCGCTATGCAGTGTGTTAGTGACATATCACATGAATGTCTAACACAGGTGGTGATATTAGCGCTACGCCATGTGTTGGTGACACATCACTTGACTGTCTATCACAGGTGGTGATATTAGCGTTACGCCGTTTGTTGGTGACACATCACATGACTGTCTAGCACAGGTGGTGATATTAGCGCTACGCCGTGGGTTGGTGACACATCACATGAATCTCTAACACAGGTGGTGATACTAGCGCTACGCCGTGTGTTGGTGACCCATCGCATGACTGTCTAACACAGGTGGTGACAATAGCGTTACGCCGTGTGCTGGTGACACATCACATGACCGTCTAACACAGGTGGTGATATTAGCGCTAAGCCGTGTGTTGGTGACACATCACATGACATATGTTGTGATAATAGCGCTACGCTGTGTGTTGGTGGCACATCACATGAATGTCTAACACAGGTGGTGATATTAGCGCTACGCCGTGTGTTGGTGACACATGACATGACACACGTGGTGATATTAGCGCTATGCCATGTGTTGGTGACACATCACATGACTGTCTAACACAGGTGGTGATATTTGCGCTACGCCATGTGTTGATGACACATCACATGATTGTCTAACACAGGTGGTGATATTAGCGTTTCGCCGTGTGTTGGTGACACATCACACGACTGTCTAACACAGGTGGTGATATTAGCGTTGCGCTGTTCGTTGGTGACACATCACATGACTGTCTAACACAGGTGGTGATATTAGCGCTACGCCGTGTGTTGGTGACACATCACATGAATGTCTAACACAGTTCGTGATATTAGCGCTACGCCGTGTGTTGGTGACACATCACATGAATGTCTAACACAGGTGGTGATATTCGCGTTGCGCCGTTAGTTGGTGACACATCACATGAATGTCTATCACAGGTGGTGATATTAGCGTTACGCCGTTTGTTGGTGACCCATCACATGAATGTCTAACACAGGTGGTGATACTAGCGCTACGGCATGTGCTGGTGTCACATCACATGAATGTCTAACACAGGTGGTGATATTAGCGCTACGCCATGTGTTGGTGACACATCACATTACTGTGTAACACAGGTGGTGATATTTGCGCTACGCCATGTGTTGGTGACACATCACATTACTGTGTAACACAGGTGGTGATATTTGCGCTACGCCATGTGTTGGTGTCACATCACATGACTGTCTAACACAGGTGGTGATATTAGCGCTACACCGTGTGTTGGTGACACATCACATGAATGTCTAACACCGGTGGTGATATTAGCGCTAACCCGTGTGTTGGTGACACATCACTTGACTGTCTATCACAGGTGGTGATATTAGCGTTACGCCGTTTGTTGGTGACACATCACATGACTGTCTAGCACAGGTGGTGATATTAGCGCTACGCCGTGTGTTGGTGACACATCACATGACTGTCTAACACAGGTGGTGATATTAGCGCTACGCCGTGTGTTGGTGACACGTCACATCACTGTCTAACACAGGTGGTGATAATAGCGCTACGCCGTGTGTTGGTGACACATCACATGAATGACTAACACAGGTGGTGATATTAGCGCTACGCCGTGTGTTGGTGACACATCACATGACACAGGTGGTGATAATAGCGCTACGCCGTGTGTTGGTGACACATCACATGAATGTCTAACACAGGTGGTGATATTTGCACTACGCAGTGTGTTGGTGACACATCACATGACACAGGTGGTGATATTAGCGCTACGCCGTGTTCGTGACACATCACAGGACTGTCTAACACAGGTGGTGATATTTGCGCTACGCCATGTGTTGGTGACACATCACATGAATGTCTAACACAGGTGGTGATATTAGCGCTATGCCGTGTGTTGGTGACACATCACATCACTGTCTAACACAGGTGGTGATAATAGCGCTATGCCGTGTGTTGATGAGACATCACATGAATGTCTAACAGAGGTGGTGATATTAGCGTTTCGCCGTGTGTTGGTGACACATCACATGACACAGGTGGTGATAATAGCGCTATGGCCTGTGTTGGTGACACATCACATGATTGTCTAACACAGGTGGTGATAGTAGCGCTACGCCGTGTGTTGGTGGCTCATCACATGACTGTCTAACACAGGAGGTGATAGTAGCGCTACGCCGTGTGTTGGTGACACATCACATGACACAGGTGGTGATAATAGGGCTACGCCGTGTGTTGGTGACACATCACATGAATGTCTAACACCGGTGGTGATATTAGCGCTAACCCGTGTGTTGGTGACACATCACTTGACTGTCTATCACAGGTGGTGATATTAGCGTTACGCCGTTTGTTGGTGACACATCACATGAATGTCTAACACAGGTGGTGATATTTGCACTACGCAGTGTGTTGGTGACACATCACATGACACAGGTGGTGATATTAGCGCTACGCCGTGTTCGTGACACATCACAGGACTGTCTAACACAGGTGGTGATATTTGCGCTACGCCATGTGTTGGTGACACATCACGTGAATGTCTAAAAGAGGTGGTAATATTAGCGCTACGCCGTGTGTTGGTGACACATCACACGACACATGTGGTGATATTAGCGCTACATCGTGTGTTGGTGACACATCACATGACACAGGTGGCGATACTAGCGTTACGCCGTGTGCTGGTGACACATCACATGACTGTCTAACACAGGTGGTGATATTTGCGCTACGCCATTGGTTGGTGACACGTCACATGAATGCCTAACACAGGTGGTGATATTTGCGCTACGCCGTGTGTTGGTGAAACATCACATGAATGTCTAACACAGGTGGTTATATTAGCGCTATGTCGTGTGTTGGTGACCCATCACATGACACAGGTTGTGATATCAGCGCTATGGCCTGTGTTGGTGACACATCACATGATTGTCTAACACAGGTGGTGATAGTAGCGCTACGCCGAGTGTTGGTGGCTCATCACATGACTGTCTAACACAGGAGGTGATAGTAGCGCTACGCCGTGTGTTGGTGACACATCACATCAATGTCTAACACAGGTGGTGATATTAGCGCTACGCCGTGTGTTGGTGGCCCATCACATGACTGTCTAACACAGGTGGTTATATTAGCGCTACGCCGTGTGTTGGTGACCCATCGCATGACTGTCTAACACAGGTGGTGACAATAGCGTTAAGCCGTGTGTTGGTGACACATCACATGACCGTCTAACACAGGTCGTGATATTAGCGCTACGCCGTGTGTTGGTGACACATCACATGACATATGTGGTGATAAAAGCGCTACGCTGTGTGTTGGTGACTCATCACATCACTGTCTAACACAGGTGGTCATATTAGCGCTACGCCGTTTGTTGGTGACACATGACATGACACAGGTGGTGATATTAGCGCTATGCCATGTGTTGGTGACACATCACATGACTGTCTAACACAGGTGGTGATATTTGCGCTACGCCATGTGTTGATGACACATCACATGAATGTCTAACACAGGTGGTGATACTAGCGCTACGCCATGTGTTGGTGACACATAACATGAATGTCTAACACAGGTGGTGATATTAGCGCTACGCCATGTGTTGGTGACACATCACATTACTGTGTAACACAGGTGGTGATATTTGCGCTACGCCATGTGTTGGTGACACATCACATGAATGTCTAACACAGGTGGTGATAACAGCGCTACGCCGTTTGTTGGTGACCCATCACATGACTGCCTAACACAGGTGGTGATATTAGCGCTACACCGTGTGTTGGTGACACATCACATGAATGTCTAACACCGGTGGTGATATTAGCGCTAACCCGTGTGTTGGTGACACATCACTTGACTGTCTATCACAGGTGGTGATATTAGAGTTACGCCGTTTGTTGGTGACACATCACATGACTGTCTAGCACAGGTTTTTGATATTAGCGCTACGCCGTGTGTTGGTGACACATCACATGAATGTCTAACACAGGTGGTGATATTAGCGCTACGCCGTGTGTTGGTGACCCATCGCATGACCGTCTAACACAGGTGGTGATATTAGCGCTACGCCGTGTGTTGGTGACACACCACATGACATATGTTGTGATAATAGCGGTACGCAGTGTGTTGGTGACACATCACATGCATGTCTAACACAGGTGGTGATATTTGCGCTACGCCGTGTGTTGGTGACAATCACACGACTGTCTAACACAGGTGGTGATATTAGCGATACGCCGTGTGTTGGTGACACATCATATCACTGTCTAACACAGGTGGTGATAATAGCGCTACGCCGTGTGTTGGTGACACATCACATGAATGTGTAACACAGGTGGTGATATTTGCACTACGCAGTGTGTTGGTGACACATCACATGACACAGGTGGTGATATTAGCGCTACGCCGTGTGTTGGTGACACATCACATGACTGTCTAACACAGGTGGTGATAATAGCGCTACGCCGTGTGTTGGTGGCACGTCACATCACTGTCTAACACAGGTGGTGATAATAGCGCTACGCCGTGTGTTGGTGACACATCACATGAATGTCTAACACAGGTGGTGATATTAGCGCTACGCCGTGTGTTGTGACACATCACATGACACAGGTGGTGATAATAGCGCTACGCCGTGTATTGGTGACACATCACATGAATGTCTAACACAGGTGGTGATATTAGCGCTACGCCGTGTGTTGGTGTCACATCACATGAATGTCTAAAAGAGGTGGTGATATTAGTGGTACGCCGTGTGTTTGTGGCACATCACATGAATGTCTAACACAGGTGGTGATATTTGCACTACGCAGTGTGTTGGTGACACATCACATGACACAGGTGGTGATAATAGCGCTACGCCGTGTGTTGGTGACACATCACATGAATGTCTAAAAGAGGTGGTAAAATTAGCGCTACGCCGTGTGTTGGTGACACATCACATGACACATGTGGTGATATTAGCGCTACGCCGTGTTTGTGACACATCACATGACTGTGTAACACAGGTGGTGATAATAGATTTATTCCGTGTGTTGGTAACACATCACATGACACAGGTGGTGATATTAGCGCTACGCCGTGTGTTGGTGGCACATCACATGACACAGGTGGTGATATTAGCGCTACGCCGCGTGTTGGTGACACGTCACATGACTGTCTAACACAGGTGGTTGTATTAGCGCTACGCCGCGTGTTGGTGACACGTCACTTGACACTGGTGGTGGCATTAGCGCTACCCCGTGTGCTGGCGACACATCACATGACACAGGTGGTGATATTAGCGTTACGCCGTGTGTTGGTGACACATCACATGACTGTCTAACACAGGTGGTGATATTAGCGCTACATCGTGTGGTGGTGACACATCACATGACACAGGTGGTGATACTAGCGTTGCGCCGTGTGTTGGAGACACATCACATGACTGTCTAACACAGGTGATGATATTTGCGCTACGCCATTGGTTAGTGACTCATCACATGAATGTCAAACACAGGTGGTGATATTAGCGCTACGCCGTTTGTTGGTGACCCATCACATGACTGTCTAACACAGGTGGTGATATTAGCGCTACGCCGCGTGTTGGTGACACATGACATGACACAGGTGGTGATCTTAACGCTATGTCGTGTGTTGGTGACACATCACATGACACAAGTTGTGATATTAGCACTATGTCGTGTGTTGGTGACACATCACATGACACAGTTGGTGATATTAGCGCCATGTCGTGTGTTGGTGACACATGACATGACACAGGTGGTGATATTAGCGCTATGCCATTTGTTGGTGACACATCACATGACTGTGTAACTCAGGTGGTGATATTAGCGCTACGCCGAGTGTTGGTGACACATGACATGACACAGGTGGTGATCTTAACGCTATGTCGTGTGTTGGTGACACATCACATGACACAAGTTGTGATATTAGCACTATGTCGTGTGTTGGTGACACATCACATGACACAGTTGGTGATATTAGCGCCATGTCGTGTGTTGGTGACACATGACATGACACAGGTGGTGATATTAGCGCTATGCCATTTGTTGGTGACACATCACATGACTGTGTAACTCAGGTGGTGATATTAGCGCTACGCCGAGTGTTGGTGACACATGACATGACACAGTTGGTGATATTAGCGCTATGTCGTGTGTTGGTGACACATCACATGAATGTCTAACACAGGTGGTGAAATTAGCGCTACGCCTAGTGTAGGTGGCCCATCACATGACTGTCTAACACAGGAGGTGATATTAGCGATACGCCGTGTGCTGGTGACACATCACATGAATGTCTAACACAGGTGGTGATATTAGCGCTACGCCGCGTGTTTGAGACACGTCACACGACTGTCTAACACAGGAGGTGATATTAGCGCTACGCCGTGTGTTGGTGACACACCACATGAATGTCTAACACAGGTGGTGATATTAGCGATACGCCGTGTGTTGGTGACACATCACATGAATGTCTAACACAGGTGGTGATATTAGCGGTACGCCGTGTGTTGGTGACACATCACAAGACTGTCTAACACAGGTGGTGATATTAGCGCTACGTCGTGTGTTGGTGACGCATCACATCACTGTTTAACACAGGTGGTGATATTAGCGCTACGCCGTGTGTTGGTGACACATGACATGACACAGGTGGTGATATTAGCGCTATGCCATGTGTTGGTGACACATCACATGACTGTGTAACACAGGTGGTGATATTTGCGCTACACCATGTGTTGATGAAACATCACATGATTGTCTAACACAGGTGGTGATATTAGCGCCTGCCATGTGTTGGTGACCCATCACATGAATGTCTAACACAAGTGGTGATATTAGCGCTACGCCGTGTGTTGGAGACACATCACATGAATGTCTAACAAAGGTGGTGATATTAGCGCTACGCCGTGTGTTGGTGACACATCACACGACTGTCTAACACGGGTGGTGATATTAGCGTTGCGCCGTTTGTTGGTGACACATCACATGACTGTCTAATACAGGTGGTGATATTAGCGCTACGCCGTGTGTAGGTGACACATCACATGAATGTCTAACACCGGTGGTGATATTAGCGCTAACCCGCGTGTTGTTAACACATCACTTGACTGTCTATCACAGGTGGTGATATTAGCGTTACGCCGTTTGTTGGTGACACATCACATGCCTGTCTAACACAGGTGGTGATATTAGCCCTACGCCGTGTGTTGGTGACACATCACATGAATGTCTAACACAGGTGGTTATATTAGCGCTACGCCGTGTGTTGGTGACCCATCGCATGACTGTCTAACACAGGTGGTGACAATAGCGTTACGCCGTGTGCTGGTGACACATCACATGACCGTCTAACACAGGTGGTGATATTAGCGCTACGCCGTGTGTTGGTGACACATCACATGACATATGTTGTGATAATAGCGCTACGCTGTGTGTTGGTGACACATCACATGAATGTCTAACACAGGTGGTGATATTTGCGCTACGCCATGTGTTGGTGACACATCACACGACTGTCTAACACAGGTGGTGATATTAGCGCTACGCCGTGTGTTGGTGACACATCATATCACTGTCTAACACAGGTGGTGATAATAGCGCTACGCCGTGTGTTGGTGACACATCACATGAATGTCTAACACAGGTGGTGATATTTGCACTACGCAGTGTGTTGGTGACACATCACATGACACAGGTGGTGATATTAGCACTACGCCGTGTGTTGGTGACACATCATATGACTGTCTAACACAGGTGGTGATATTAGCCCTACGCCGTGTGTTGGTGACACGTCACATCACTGTCTAACACAGGTGGTGATAATAGCGCTACGCCGCGTGTTGGTGACACATCACATGAATGTCTAACACAGGTGGTGATATTAGCGCTACGCCGTGTGTTGGGACACATCACATGACACAGGTGGTTATAAGAACGCTACGCCGTGTGTTGGTGACACATCACATGAATGTCTAACACAGGTGGTGATATTAGCGCTATGCAGTGTGTTAGTGACATATCACATGAATGTCTAACACAGGTGGTGATATTAGCGCTACGCCATGTGTTGGTGACACATCACTTGACTGTCTATCACAGGTGGTGATATTAGCGTTACGCCGTTTGTTGGTGACACATCACATGACTGTCTAGCACAGGTGGTGATATTAGCGCTACGCCGTGGGTTGGTGACACATCACATGAATCTCTAACACAGGTGGTGATACTAGCGCTACGCCGTGTGTTGGTGACCCATCGCATGACTGTCTAACACAGGTGGTGACAATAGCGTTACGCCGTGTGCTGGTGACACATCACATGACCGTCTAACACAGGTGGTGATATTAGCGCTAAGCCGTGTGTTGGTGACACATCACATGACATATGTTGTGATAATAGCGCTACGCTGTGTGTTGGTGGCACATCACATGAATGTCTAACACAGGTGGTGATATTAGCGCTACGCCGTGTGTTGGTGACACATGACATGACACACGTGGTGATATTAGCGCTATGCCATGTGTTGGTGACACATCACATGACTGTCTAACACAGGTGGTGATATTTGCGCTACGCCATGTGTTGATGACACATCACATGATTGTCTAACACAGGTGGTGATATTAGCGTTTCGCCGTGTGTTGGTGACACATCACACGACTGTCTAACACAGGTGGTGATATTAGCGTTGCGCTGTTCGTTGGTGACACATCACATGACTGTCTAACACAGGTGGTGATATTAGCGCTACGCCGTGTGTTGGTGACACATCACATGAATGTCTAACACAGTTCGTGATATTAGCGCTACGCCGTGTGTTGGTGACACATCACATGAATGTCTAACACAGGTGGTGATATTCGCGTTGCGCCGTTAGTTGGTGACACATCACATGAATGTCTATCACAGGTGGTGATATTAGCGTTACGCCGTTTGTTGGTGACCCATCACATGAATGTCTAACACAGGTGGTGATACTAGCGCTACGGCATGTGCTGGTGTCACATCACATGAATGTCTAACACAGGTGGTGATATTAGCGCTACGCCATGTGTTGGTGACACATCACATTACTGTGTAACACAGGTGGTGATATTTGCGCTACGCCATGTGTTGGTGACACATCACATTACTGTGTAACACAGGTGGTGATATTTGCGCTACGCCATGTGTTGGTGTCACATCACATGACTGTCTAACACAGGTGGTGATATTAGCGCTACACCGTGTGTTGGTGACACATCACATGAATGTCTAACACCGGTGGTGATATTAGCGCTAACCCGTGTGTTGGTGACACATCACTTGACTGTCTATCACAGGTGGTGATATTAGCGTTACGCCGTTTGTTGGTGACACATCACATGACTGTCTAGCACAGGTGGTGATATTAGCGCTACGCCGTGTGTTGGTGACACATCACATGACTGTCTAACACAGGTGGTGATATTAGCGCTACGCCGTGTGTTGGTGACACGTCACATCACTGTCTAACACAGGTGGTGATAATAGCGCTACGCCGTGTGTTGGTGACACATCACATGAATGACTAACACAGGTGGTGATATTAGCGCTACGCCGTGTGTTGGTGACACATCACATGACACAGGTGGTGATATTAGCGCTACGCCGTGTTCGTGACACATCACAGGACTGTCTAACACAGGTGGTGATATTTGCGCTACGCCATGTGTTGGTGACACATCACATGAATGTCTAACACAGGTGGTGATATTAGCGCTATGCCGTGTGTTGGTGACACATCACATCACTGTCTAACACAGGTGGTGATAATAGCGCTATGCCGTGTGTTGATGAGACATCACATGAATGTCTAACAGAGGTGGTGATATTAGCGTTTCGCCGTGTGTTGGTGACACATCACATGACACAGGTGGTGATAATAGCGCTATGGCCTGTGTTGGTGACACATCACATGATTGTCTAACACAGGTGGTGATAGTAGCGCTACGCCGTGTGTTGGTGGCTCATCACATGACTGTCTAACACAGGAGGTGATAGTAGCGCTACGCCGTGTGTTGGTGACACATCACATGACACAGGTGGTGATAATAGGGCTACGCCGTGTGTTGGTGACACATCACATGAATGTCTAACACCGGTGGTGATATTAGCGCTAACCCGTGTGTTGGTGACACATCACTTGACTGTCTATCACAGGTGGTGATATTAGCGTTACGCCGTTTGTTGGTGACACATCACATGAATGTCTAACACAGGTGGTGATATTTGCACTACGCAGTGTGTTGGTGACACATCACATGACACAGGTGGTGATATTAGCGCTACGCCGTGTTCGTGACACATCACAGGACTGTCTAACACAGGTGGTGATATTTGCGCTACGCCATGTGTTGGTGACACATCACGTGAATGTCTAAAAGAGGTGGTAATATTAGCGCTACGCCGTGTGTTGGTGACACATCACACGACACATGTGGTGATATTAGCGCTACATCGTGTGTTGGTGACACATCACATGACACAGGTGGCGATACTAGCGTTACGCCGTGTGCTGGTGACACATCACATGACTGTCTAACACAGGTGGTGATATTTGCGCTACGCCATTGGTTGGTGACACGTCACATGAATGCCTAACACAGGTGGTGATATTTGCGCTACGCCGTGTGTTGGTGAAACATCACATGAATGTCTAACACAGGTGGTTATATTAGCGCTATGTCGTGTGTTGGTGACCCATCACATGACACAGGTTGTGATATCAGCGCTATGGCCTGTGTTGGTGACACATCACATGATTGTCTAACACAGGTGGTGATAGTAGCGCTACGCCGAGTGTTGGTGGCTCATCACATGACTGTCTAACACAGGAGGTGATAGTAGCGCTACGCCGTGTGTTGGTGACACATCACATCAATGTCTAACACAGGTGGTGATATTAGCGCTACGCCGTGTGTTGGTGGCCCATCACATGACTGTCTAACACAGGTGGTTATATTAGCGCTACGCCGTGTGTTGGTGACCCATCGCATGACTGTCTAACACAGGTGGTGACAATAGCGTTAAGCCGTGTGTTGGTGACACATCACATGACCGTCTAACACAGGTCGTGATATTAGCGCTACGCCGTGTGTTGGTGACACATCACATGACATATGTGGTGATAAAAGCGCTACGCTGTGTGTTGGTGACTCATCACATCACTGTCTAACACAGGTGGTCATATTAGCGCTACGCCGTTTGTTGGTGACACATGACATGACACAGGTGGTGATATTAGCGCTATGCCATGTGTTGGTGACACATCACATGACTGTCTAACACAGGTGGTGATATTTGCGCTACGCCATGTGTTGATGACACATCACATGATTGTCTAACACAGGTGGTGATATTAGCGCCTGCCGTGTGTTGGTGACCCATCAAATGAATGTCTAACACACGTGGTGATATTAGCGCTACGCCGTGTGTTGGTGACACATCACATGAATGTCTAACAAAGGTGGTGATATTAGCACTACGCCGTGAGTTGGTGACACATCACATGACTGTGTAACACAGGTGGTGATATTTGCGCTACGCCATGTGTTGGTGACACATCACATGCATGTCTAACACAGGTGGTGATAATAGCGCTACGCCATTTGTTGGTCACCCATCACATGACTGTCTAACACAGGTGGTGATATTAGCGCTACACCGCGTGTTGGTGACACATCACATGAATGTCTAACACCGGTGGTGATATTAGCGCTAACCCGTGTGTTGGTGACACATCACTTGACTGTCTATCACAGGTGGTGATATTAGCGTTACGCCGTTTGTTGGTGACACATCACATGACTGTCTAACACAGGTGGTGATATTAGCGCTACCCCGTGTGTTGGTGACACATCACATGAATGCGTAAAACAGGTGGTGATACTAGCGCTACGCCATGTGTTGTTGACACATCACATTAATGTCTAACACAGGTGGTGAATATTAGCGCTACGCCATGTGTTGGTGACACATCACATTACTGTGTAACACAGGTGGTGATATTTGCGCTACGCCATGTGTTGGTGACACATCACATGAATGTCTAACACAGGTGGTGATAACAGCGCTACGCAGTTTGTTGGTGACCCATCACATGACTGTCTAACACAGGTGGTGATATTAGCGCTACACCGTGTGTTGGTGACCCATCACATGAATGTCTAACACCGGTGGTGATATTAGCGCTAACCCGTGTGTTGGTGACACATCACTTGACTGTCTATCACAGGTGGTGATATTAGCGTTACGCCGTTTGTTGGTGACACACCACATGACTGTCTAGCACAGGTGGTGATATTAGCGCTACGCCGTGTGTTGGTGACACATCACATGAATGTCTAACACAGGTGGTGATATTAGCGCTACGCCGTATGTTGGTGCCCCATCGCATGACTGTCTAACACAGGTGGTGACAATAGCGTTACGCCGTGTGCTGGTGACACATCACATGACCGTCTAACACAGGTGGTGATATTAGCGCTACGCCGTGTGATGGTGACACATCACATGAATGTCTATCACAGGTGGTGAATATTAGCGCTACGCCATGTGTTGGTGACACATCACATTACTGTGTAACACAGGTGGTGATATTAGCGCTACGCCGTTTGTTGGTGACACATCACATCACTGTCTAACACAGGTGGTGATATTAGCGCTACGCCGTGTGTTGGTGACACATCACATGAATGTCTAACACAGGTGGTGATATTAGCGCTACGCCGTTTGTTGGTGACCCATCACATGTCTGTCTAACACAGGTGGTGATATTAGCGCCTGCCGTGTGTTGGTGACCCATCACATGACTGTCTAACACAGGTGGTGACAAAAGCGTTACGCCGTGTGTTGGTGACACATCACATGACTGTCAAACACTGGTGGTGATATTAGCGCTACGCCGTGTGTTGATGACACATCACATGACACAGGTGGTGATATTAGCGCTACGCCGTGTGTTGGTGACACATCACATGAATGTCTAACACAGGTGGTGATATTAGCGCTACGCCGTGTGTTGGTGACACATCACATGACTGTCTAACACAGGTGGTGATATTAGCGCTACGCCGTGTGTTGGTGACACATCACATGAATGTCTAACACAGGTAGTGATATTAGCGCTACGCCGCGGGTTGGTGACACGTCACTTGACAAAGGTGGTGACATTAGCGCTACGCCGTGTGTTGGTGACACATCACATGACACAGGTGGTGATATTAGCGCTACGCCGTGTTGGTGACGCATCACACGACAGTCTAACACAGGTGGTGATAATAGCGTCACGCCGTGCGTTGGTAACACATCACATGACACAGGTGGTGATATTAGCTCTACGCCGTGTGTTGGTGACACATCACATGACACAGGTGGTGATATTAGCGCTACCCGCGTGTTGGTGTCACATCACATGACTGTCTAACACAGGTGGTTATATTAGCGCTACGCCGCGTGTTGGTGACACACCACATGACACAGGTGGTGACATTAGCGCTACGCCGTGTTTTGGTGACACATCACATGACACAGGTGGTGATATTAGCGTTACGCCGTGTTTTGGTGACACATCACATGACACAGGTGGTGATATTAGCGTTACGCCTTGTGTTGGTGACACATCACATGACTGTCTAACACAGGTGGTTATATTCTGCGCTACGCCATGGGTTGGTGACACATCACATGAACGTCTAACACAGGTGGTCATATTAGCGCTACGCCGTGTGTTGGTGACCCATCACATGACTGTCTAACACAGGTGGTGATATTAGCGCTACGCCGTTCGTTGGTGACACATCACATGACTGTCTAGCACAGGTGGTGATATTAGCTCTACGCCGTGTGTTGGTGACACATCACATGACACAGGTGGTGATATTAGCGTTACGCCGTGTGTTGGTGACACATCACATGACTGTCTAGCACAGGTGGTGATATTAGCGCTACGCCGTGTGTTGGTGACACATCACATGAATCTCTAACACAGGTGGTGATATTAGCGCTACGCCGTGTGTTGGTGACCCATCGCATGAGTGTCTAACACAGGTGGTGACAATAGCGTTACGCCGTGTGCTGGTGACACATCACATGACCGTCTAACACAGGTGGTGATATTAGCGCTACGCCGTGTGTTGGTGACACATCACATGACATATGTGATGATAAAAGCGCTACGCTGTGTGTTGGTGACTCATCACATCACTGTCTAACACAGGTGGTGATATTAGCGCTACGCCGTTTGTTGGTGACACATGACATGACACAGGTGGTGATATTAGCGCTACGCCGTGTGTTGGTGACACATCACATGAATGTCTAACACAGGTGGTGATATTAGCGCTACGCCGTGTGTTGGTGACTCATCACATGACTGTCTAGCACAGGTGGTGATATTAGCGCTACGCCGTGTGTTGGTGACACATCACATGAATCTCTAACACAGGTGGTGATATTAGCGCTACGCCGTGTGTTGGTGACCCATCGCATGAGTGTCTAACACAGGTGGTGACAATAGCGTTACGCCGTGTGCTGGTGACACATCACATGACCGTCTAACACAGGTGGTGATATTAGCGCTACGCCGTGTGTTGGTGACACATCACATGACATATGTGGTGATAAAAGCGCTACGCTGTGTGTTGGTGACTCATCACATCACTGTCTAACACAGGTGGTGATATTAGCGCTACGCCGTTTGTTGGTGACACATCACATGACACAGGTGGTGATATTAGCGCTACGCCGTGTGTTGGTGACACATCACATGAATGTCTAACACAGGTGGTGATATTAGCGCTACGCCGTGTGTTGGTGACACATCACATGACTGTCTAGCACAGATGGTGATATTAGCGCTACGCCGTGTGTTGCTAACACATCACATGAATCTCTAACACAGGTGGTGGTATTAGCGCTACGCCGTGTGTTGGTGACCCATCGCATGACTGTCTAACACAGGTGGTGACAATAGCGTTACGCCGTGTGCTGGTGACACATCACATGACCGTCTAACACAGGTGGTGATATTAGCGCTACACCGTGTGTTGGTGACACATCACATGACATATGTGGTGATAAAAGCGCTACGCTGTGTGTTGGTGACACATCACATGACTGTCTAACACAGGTGGTGATATTAGCGCTACGCCGTGTGTTGGTGACACATCACACGACTGTCTAACACAGGTGGTGATATTAGCGTTGCGCCGTTTGTTGGTGACACATCACATGACTGTCTAACACAGGTGGTGATATTAGCGCTACGCCGTGTGTTGGTGACACATCACATGAATGTCTAACACAGGTGGTGATATTAGCGTTGCGCCGTTTGTTGGTGACACGTCACATGAATGTCTACCACAGGTGGTGATATTAGCGCTACGCCATGTGTTGGTGACCCATCGCATGACTGTATAACACAGGTGGTGATATTAGCGCTACGCCATGTGTTGGAGACACATCACATGACTGTGTAACACAGGTGGTGATATTTGCGCTACGCCATGTGTTGGTGACCCATCGCATGACTGTCTAACACAGGTGGTGACAATAGCCTTACGCCGTGTGTTGGTGACACATCACATGAGCGTCTAACACAGGTGGTGATACTAGCGCTACGCCATGTGTTGGTGACACATCACATGAATGTCTTACACAGGTGGTGATATTTGCGCTACGCCATGTGTTGGTGACACATCCCATGACTGTGTAACACAGGTGGTGATATTTGCGCTACGCCATGTGTTGGTGACCCATCACATGAATATCTAACACAGGTGGTGATAATAGCGCTACGCCGTTTGTTGGTGACCCATCACATGACTGTCTAACACAGGTGGTGATGTTAGCGCTACACCGTGTGTTGGTGACACATCACATGAATGTCTAACACAGGTGGTGATATTAGCGCTACGCCGTGTGTTGGTGACACATCACATGAATGTATAACACAGGTGGTGATACTAGCGCTACGCTATGTGTTGGTGACTGACACATCACATGAATGTCTAACACAGGTGGTCATATTAGCGCTACGCCATGTGTTGGTGACATATCACATTACTGTGTAACTCAGGTGGTGATATTTGCGCTACGCCATGTGTTGGTGACACATCACATGAATGTCTAACACAGCGCTACGCCGTTTGTTGGTGACCCACCACATGACCGTCCAACACAGGTGGTGATATTAGCGCTACGCCGTGTGTTGGTGACACATCACATGACATATGTTGTGATAATAGCGCTACGCTGTGTGTTGGTGACACATCACATGAATGTCTAACACAGGTGGTGATATTTGCGCTACGCCGTGTGTTGGTGACACATCACACGACTGTCTAACACAGGTGGTGATATTAGCGCTACGCCGTCTGTTGGTGACACATCATATCACTGTCTAACACAGGTGGTGATAATAGCGCTACGCCGTGTGCTGGTGACACATCACATGAATGTCTAACACAGGTGGTGATATTTGCACTACGCAGTGTGTTGGTGACACATCACATGACACAGGTGGTGATATTAGCGCTACGCCGTGTGTTGGTGGCATATCACATGACTGTCTAACACAGGTGGTGATATTAGCGCTACGCCGTGTGTTGTTGACACGTCACATCACTGTCTAACACAGGTGGTGATAATAGCGCTACGCCGTGTGTTGGTGACACATCACATGAATGTCTAACACAGGTGGTGATATTAGCGCTACGCCGTGTGGTGGTGACACATCACATGACACAGGTGGTGATAAGAGCGCTACGCCGTGTGTTGGTGACACATCACATGAATGTCTAACACAGGTGGTGATATTAGCGCTACGCCGTGTGTTGGTGTCACATCACATGAATGTCTAAAAGAGGTGGTGATATTTGCGGTACGCCGTGTGTTTGTGACACATCACATGAATGTCTAACACAGGTGGTGATACTTGCACAACGCAGTGTGCTGGTGACACATCACATGACACAGGTGGTGCTATTAGCGCTACGCCGTGTTCGTGACACATCACAGGACTGTCTAACACACGTGGTGATATTTGCGCTACGCAATGTGTTGGTGACACATCACATGAATGTCTAACACAGGTGGTGATATTAGCGCTATGCCGTGTGTTGGTGACATATCACATGAATGTCTAACACAGGTGGTGATATTAGCGCTACGCCGTGTTTTGGTGACACATCACATGACTGCCTAACACAGGTGGTGATATTAGCGCTACGCCGTGTGTTGGTGACACATCACATCACTGTCTAACACAGGTGGTGATAATAGCGCTACGCCGTGTGTTGATGACACATCACATGAATGTCTAAAAGAGGTGGTAATATTAGCGCTACGCCGTTTCTTGGTGAACCATCACATGACTGTCTAACACAGGTGGTGATATTAGCGCTACATCGTGTGTTGGTGACACATCACATGATTGTCTAACACCAGTGGTGATATTAGCGCTAACCCGTGTGTTGGTGACACATCACTTGACTGTCTAACACAGGTGGTGATATTAGCGTTACGCCGTTTGTTGGTGACACATCACATGACTGTCTAGGACAGGTGGTGATATTAGCGCTACGCCGTGTGTTGGTGACACATCACACGAATGTCTAACACAGGTGGTGATATTAGCGCTACGCCGTGTGTTGGTGACCCATCGCATGACTGTCTAACACAGGTGGTGACAATAGCGTTACGCCGTGTGCTGGTGACACATCACATGACCGTCTAACACAGGTGGTGATATAAGCGCTACGCCGTGTGTTGGTGACAGATCACATGAATGTCTATCACAGGTGGTGATATTAGCGTAACGCCGTTTGTTGGTGACACATCACATGAATGTCTATCACAGGTGGTGATATTAGCGTTACGCCGTATGTTGGTGACACATCACATTAATGTCTATCACAGGTGGTGATATTTGCGCTACGCCATGTGTTGGTGACACATCACATGAATGTCTAACACAGGCGGTGATATTAGCGCTACGCCGTTTGTTGGTGACACATCACCTGACTATCTAACACAGGTGGTGATATTAGCGCTACGCCGTGTGTTGGTGACACATCACATGAATGTCTAACACAGATGGTGATATTAGCGCTACGCCGTGTGTTGGTGACACATCACCTGACTATCTAACACAGGTGGTGATATTAGCGCTACGCCGTTTGTTGGTGTCACATCACATGTCTGTCTAACACAGGTGGTGATATTAGCGCCTGCCGTGTGTTGGTGACCCATCACGTGACTGTCTAACACAGGTGGTGACAAAAGCGTTACGCCGTGTGTTGGTGACACATCACATGCCTGTCTAACACTGGTGGTGATATTAGCGCTACGCCGTGTGTTGGCGACACATCAAATGACACAGGTGGTGATATTAGCGCTACGCCGTGTGTTGGTGACACATCACATGAATGTCTAACACAGGTGGTGATATTAGCGCTACGCCGCGGGTTGGTGACACGTCACTTGACACAGGTGGTGACATTAGCGCTACGCCGTGTGTTGGTGACACATCACATGACACAGGTGGTGATATTAGCGCTACGCCGTGTTGGTGACGCATCACATGACAGTCTAACACAGGTGGTGATAATAGCGTTACGCCGTGCGTTGGTAACACAACACATGACACAGGTGGTGATATTAGCTCTACGCCGTGTGTTGGTGACACATCACATGACACAGGTGGTGATATTAGCGTTACCCGCGTGTTGGTGTCACATCACATGACTGTCTAACACAGGTGGTTATATTAGCGCTACGCCGCGTGTTGGTGACACATCACATGACACAGGTGGTGACATTAGCGCTACGCCGTGTTTTGGTGACACATCACATGACTGTCTAACACAGGTGGTGACAATAGCGGTACGCCGTGTGTTGGTGACACATCACATGAATGTCTAACACAGGTGGTGATATTAGCGCTACGCCGTGTGTTGGTGACACATCACATGACACAGGTGGTGATAATAGCGCTACGCCGTGTGTTGGTGACACATCACATGAATGTCTAACACAGGTGGTGATATTTGCACTACGCAGTGTGTTGGTGACACATCACATGACACAGGTGGTTATATTAGCGCTACGCCGAGTTCGTGACACATCACAGGACTGTCTAACACAGGTGGTGATATTTGCGCTACGCCATGTGTTGGTGACACATCACATGAATGTCTAACACAGGTGGTGATATTAGCGCTATGCCGTGTGTTGGTGACACATCACATGACACAGGTGGTGATAATAGCGCTATGGCCTGTGTTGGTGACACATCACATGATTGTCTAAAACAGGTGGTGATAGTAGCGCTACGCCGAGTGTTGGTGGCTCATCACATGACTGTCTAACACAGGATTTGATAGTAGCGCTACGCCGTGTGTTGGTGACACATCACATGACACAGGTGGTGATAATAGCGCTATGCCGTGTGTTGATGAGACATCACATGAATGTCTAACAGAGGTGGTGATATTAGCGTTACGCCGTGTGTTGGTGACACATCACATGACACAGGTGGTGATAATAGCGCTATGGCCTGTGTTGGTGACACATCACATGATTGTCTAACACAGGTGGTGATAGTAGCGCTACGCCGAGTGTTGGTGGCTCATCACATGACTGTCTAACACAGGTGGTTATATTAGCGCTACGCCGTGTGTTGGTGACCCATCGCATGACTGTCTAACACAGGTGGTGACAATAGCGTTAAGCCGTGTGTTGGTGACACATCACATGACCGTCTAACACAGGTCGTGATATTAGCGCTACGCCGTGTGTTGGTGACACATCACATGACATATGTGGTGATAAAAGCGCTACGCTGTGTGTTGGTGACACATCACATGACTGTCTAACACAGGTGGTGATATTAGCGCTACGCCGTGTGTTGGTGACACATCACACGACTGTCTAACACAGGTGGTGATATAGCGTTGCGCCGTTTGTTGGTGACACATCACATGACTGTCTAACACAGGTGGTGATATTAGCGCTACGCCGTGTGTTGGTGACACATCACATGAATGTCTAACACAGGTGGTGATATTAGCGTTGCGCCGTTTGTTGGTGACACGTCACATGAATGTCTATCACAGGTGGTGATATTAGCGCTACGCCATGTGTTGGTGACCCATCGCATGACTGTATAACACAGGTGGTGATATTAGCGCTACGCCATGTGTTGGAGACATATCACATGACTGTGTAACACAGGTGGTGATATTTGCGCTACGCCATGTGTTGGTGACCCATCGCATGACTGTGTAACACAGGTGGTGATATTTGCGCTACGCCATGTGTTGGTGACCCATCAAATGAATGTCTAACACAGGTGGTGATAATAGCGTTACGCCGTGTGTTGGTGACACATGACATGAGCGTCTAACACAGGTGGTGATACTAGCGCTACGTCATGTGTTGGTGACACATCACATGAATGTCTTACACAGGTGGTGATATTAGCGCTACGCCATGTGTTGGTGACCCATCACATGACTGTGTAACACAGGTGGTGATATTTGCGCTACGCCATGTTTTGGTGACCCATCAAATGAATGTCTAACACAGGTGGTGATAATAGCGCTACGCCGTTTGTTGGTGACCTATCACATGACTGTCTAACACAGGTGGTGATGTTAGCGCTACACCGTGTGTTGGTGACACATCACATGAATGTCTAACACCGGTTGTGTATTAGCGCTAACCCGTGTGTTGGTGACACATCACTTGACTGTCTATCACAGGTGGTGATATTAGCGTTACGCCGTTTTTTGGTGACACATCACATGACTGTCTAACACAGGTGGTGATATTAGCGCTACGCCGTGTGTTGGTGACACATCACATGAATGTATAACACAGGTGGTGATACTAGCGCTACGCTATGTGTTGGTGACTGACACATCACATGAATGTCTAACACAGGTGGTGATATTAGCGCTACGCCATGTGTTGGTGACATATCACATTACTGTGTAACTCAGGTGGTGATATTTGCGCTACGCCATGTGTTGGTGACACATCACATGAATGTCTAACACAGCGCTACGCCGTTTGTTGGTGACCCACCACATGACTGTCTAACACAGGTGGTGATATTAGCGCTACACCGTGTGTTGGTGACACATCACATGAATGTCTAACACCGGTGGTGATATTAGCGCTAACCCGTGTGTTGGTGACACATCACTTGACTGTCTATCACAGGTGGTGATATTAGCGTTACGCCGTTTGTTACTGACACATCACATGACTGTCTAGCACAGGTGGTGATATTAGCGCTACGCCGTGTGTTGGTGACACATCACATGAATGTCAAACACAGGTGGTGATATTAGCGCTACGCCGTGTGTTGTGACCCATCGCATGACTGTCTAACACAGGTGGTGACAATAGCGTTACGCCGTGTGCTGGTGATACATCACATGACCGTCTAACACAGGTGGTGATATTAGCGCTACGCCGTGTGTTGGTGACACATCACATGACATATGTTGTGATAATAGCGCTACGCTGTGTGTTGGTGACACATCACATGAATGTCTAACACAGGTGGTGATATTTGCGCTACGCCGTGTGTTGGTGACACATCACACGACTGTCTAACACAGGTGGTGATATTAGCGCTACGCCGTGTGTTGGTGACACATCATATCACTGTCTAACACAGGTGGTGATAATAGCGCTACGCCGTGTGCTGGTGACACATCACATGAATGTCTAACACAGGTGGTGATATTTGCACTACGCAGTGTGTTGGTGACACATCACATGACACAGGTGGTGATATTAGCGCTACGCCGTGTGTTGGTGGCATATCACATGACTGTCTAACACAGGTGGTGATATTAGCGCTACGCCGTGTGTTGGTGACACGTCACATCACTGTCTAACACAGGTGGTGATAATAGCGCTACGCCGTGTGTTGGTGACACATCACATGAATGTCTAACACAGGTGGTGATATTAGCGCTACGCCGTGTGGTGTTGACACATCACATGACACAGGTGGTGATAAGAGCGCTACGCCGTGTGTTGGTGACACATCACATGAATGTCTAACACAGGTGGTGATATTAGCGCTACGCCGTGTGTTGGTGTCACATCACATGAATGTCTAAAAGAGGTGGTGATATTTGCGGTACGCCGTGTGTTTGTGACACATCACATGAATGTCTAACACAGGTGGTGATATTTGCACAACGCAGTGTGCTGGTGACACATCACATGACACAGGTGGTGCTATTAGCGCTACGCCGTGTTCGTGACACATCACAGGACTGTCTAACACACGTGGTGATATTTGCGCTACGCAATGTGTTGGTGACACATCACATGAATGTCTAACACAGGTGGTGATATTAGCGCTATGCCGTGTGTTGGTGACATATCACATGAATGTATAACACAGGTGGTGATATTAGCGCTACGCCGTGTGTTGGTGACACATCACATGACTGTCTAACACAGGTGGTGATATTAGCGCTACGCCGTGTGTTGGTGACACATCACATCACTGTCTAACACAGGTGGTGATAATAGCGCTACGCCGTGTGTTGATGACACATCACATGAATGTCTAAAAGAGGTGGTAATATTAGCGCTACGCCGTTTGTTGGTGAACCATCACATGACTGTCTAACACAGGTGGTGATATTAGCGCTACACCGTGTGTTGGTGACACATCACATGATTGTCTAACACCGGTGGTGATATTAGCGCTAACCCGTGTGTTGGTGACACATCACTTGACTGTCTAACACAGGTGGTGATATTAGCGTTACGCCGTTTGTTGGTGACACATCACATGACTGTCTAGCACAGGTGGTGATATTAGCGCTACGCCGTGTGTTGGTGACACATCACACGAATGTCTAACACAGGTGGTGATATTAGCGCTACGCCGTGTGTTGGTGACCCATCGCATGACTGTCTAACACAGGTGGTGACAATAGCGTTACGCCGTGTGCTGGTGACACATCACATGACCGTCTAACACAGGTGGTGATATTAGCGCTACGCCGTGTGTTGGTGACAGATCACATGAATGTCTATCACAGGTGGTGATATTAGCGTTACGCCGTTTGTTGGTGACACATCACATGAATGTCTATCACAGGTGGTGATATTAGCGTTACGCCGTATGTTGGTGACACATCACATTAATGTCTATCACAGGTGGTGATATTTGCACTACGCCATGTGTTGGTGACACATCACATGAATGTCTAACACAGGTGGTGATATTAGCGCTACGCCGTGTGTTGGTGACACATCACATGAATGTCTAACACAGGTGGTGATATTAGCGCTACGCCGTTTGTTGGTGTCACATCACATGTCTGTCTAACACAGGTGGTGATATTAGCGCCTGCCGTGTGTTGGTAACCCATCACGTGACTGTCTAACACAGGTGGTGACAAAAGCGTTACGCCGTGTGTTGGTGACCCATCACATGACTGTCTAACACTGGTGGTGATATTAGCGCTACGCCGTGTGTTGGCGACACATAACATGACACAGGTGGTGATATTAGCGCTACGCCGTGTGTTAGTGACACATCACATGAATGTCTAACACAGGTGGTGATATTAGCGCTACGCCGCGGGTTGGTGACACGTCACTTGACACAGGTGGTGACATTAGCGCTACGCCGTGTGTTGGTGACACATCACATGACACAGGTGGTGATATTAGCGCTACGCCGTGTTGGTGACGCATCACATGACAGTCTAACACAGGTGGTGATAATAGCGTTACGCCGTGCGTTGGTAACACAACACATGACACAGGTGGTGATATTAGCTCTACGCCGTGTGTTGGTGACAAATCACATGACACAGGTGGTGATATTAGCGCTACCCGCGTGCTGGTGTCACATCACATGACTGTCTAACACAGGTGGTGATATAAGCGCTACACCGTGTGTTGGTGACACATCACATGTCACAGGTGGTGATACTAGCGTTACGCCGTGTTTTGGTGACACATCACATGACACAGGAGGTGATATTAGCGTTACGCCGTGTGTTGGTGACACATCACATGACTGTCTAACACAGGTGGTGATATAAGCGCTACACCGTGTGTTGGTGACACATCACATGTCACAGGTGGTGATACTAGCGTTACGCCTTGTGTTGGTGACACATCACATGACTGTCTAACATAGGTGGTGATATTCTGCGCTACGCCATGGGTTGGTGACACATCACATGAATGTCTAACACAGGTGGTGATATTAGCGCTACGCCGTGTGTTGGTGACCCATCACATGACTGTCTAACACAGGTGGTGATATTAGCGCTACGCCGTTCGTTGGTGACACATCACATGAATTTATAACACAGGTGGTGATATTAGCGCTACGCCGTTTGTTGGTGACACATGACAAGACACAGGTGGTGATATTAGCGCTACGCCGTGTGTTGGTGACACATCACATGACTGTCTAGCACAGGTGGTGTTATTAGCGCTACGCCGTGTGTTGGTGACACATCACATGAATCTCTAACACAGGTGGTGATATTAGCGCTACGCCGTGTGTTGGTGACCCATCGCATGACTGTGTAACACAGGTGGTGACAATAGCGTTACGCCGTGTGCTGGTGACACATCACATGACCGTCTAACACAGGTGGTGATATTAGCGCTACGCCGTGTGTTGGTGACACATCACATGACATATGTTGTGATAATAGCGCTACGCTGTGTGTTTGTGACACATCACGTGAATGTCTAACACAGGTGGTGATATTAGCGCTACGCCGTGTGTTGGTGACACATGACATGACACAGTTGGTGATATTAGCGCTATGCCATGTGTTGGTAACACATCACATGACTGTCTAACACAGGTGGTGATATTTGCGCTACGCCATGTGTTGATGACACATCACATGATTGTCTAACACAGGTGGTGATATTAGCGCCTGCCGTGTGTTGGTGACACATCACATGAATGTATAACAAAGGTGGTGATATTAGCGCTACGCCGTGTGTTGGTGACACATCACACGACTGTCTAACACAGGTGGTGATATTAGCGTTGCGCCGTTCGTTGGTGACACATCACATGACTGTCTAACACAGGTGGTGATATTAGCGCTACGCCGTGTGTTCGTGACACATCACATGAATGTCTATCACAGTTCGTGATATTAGCGCTACGCGGTGTGTTGGTGACACATCACATGAATGTCTAACACAGATGGTGATATTAGCGTTGCGCCGTTTGTTGGTGACACATCACATGAATGTCTATCACAGGTGGTGATATTAGTGTTACGACGTTTGTTGGTGACACATCACATGACTGTCTATCACAGGTGGTTATATTAGCGCTACGCCGTGTGTTGGTGACCCATCGCATGACTGTCTAACACAGGTGGTGACAATAGAGTTACGCCGTGTGTTGGTGACACATCACATGACCGTCTAACACAGGTGGTGATACTAGCGCTACGCCATGTGTTGTTGACACATCACATGAATGTCTAACACAGTTGGTGATATTTGCGCTACGCCGAGTGTTGGTGGCTAATCACATTACTCTCTAACACAGGATGTGATATTTGCGCTACGCCGTGTGTTGGTGACACATCACATGAATGTCTAACACAGGTGGTGATATTAGCGCTACGCCGTGTGTTCGTGGCCCATCACATGACTGTCTAACACAGGTGGTTATATTAGCGCTACGCCGTGTGTTGGGGACCCATCGCATGACTGTCTAACACAGGTGGTGAAAATAGCGTTACGCCGTGTGTTGGTGACACATCACATGACCGTCTAACACAGGTCGTGATATTAGCGCTACGCCGTGTGTTGGTGACACATCACATGACATATGTGGTGATAATAGCGCTACGCTGTGTGTTGGTGACACATCACATCACTGTCTAACACAGGTGGTGATATTAGCGCTACGCCGTTTGTTGGTGACACATGACAAGACACAGGTGGTGATATTAGCGCTATGCCATGCGTTGGTGACACATCACACGACTGTCTAACACAGGTGGTGATATTTGCGCTACGCCATGTGTTGATGACACATCACATGATTGTCTAACACAGGTGGTGATATTAGCGCCTGCCGTTTGTTGTTGACCCATGAAATGAATGTCTAACACACGTGGTGATATTAGCGCTACGCCGTGTGTTGGTGACACATCACATGAATGTCTAACAAATGTGGTGATATTAGCGCTACCCGGTGAGTTGGTGACACATCACACGACTGTCTAACACGGGTGGTGATATTAGCGTTGCGCCGTTTGTTGGTGACACATCACATGACTGTCTAACACAGGTGGTGATATTAGCGCTACGCCGTGTGTTGGTGACACACCACATGACTGTCTAACACAGGTAGTGGTATTAGCGCTACACTGTGTGTTGGTGACACATCACGTGACTGTGTAACACAGGTGGTGATATTTGCGCTACGCCATGTGTTGGTGACCCATCGCATGACTGTCTAACACAGGTGGTGACAATAGCGTTACGCCGTGTGTTGGTGACACATCACATGACTGTCTAACACAGGTGGTGATATTTGCGCTACGCCATGGGTTGATGACACATCACATTATTGTCTAACACAGGTGGTGATATTAGCGCCTGCCGTGTGTTGGTGACACATGACATGACACAGGTGGTGATATTAGCGTTACGCCGTTTGTTGGTGACACATCACATGACTGTCTAACACAGGTGGTGATATTTGCGCTACGCCATGGGTTGATGACACATCACATTATTGTCTAACACAGGTGGTGATATTAGCGCCTGCCGTGTGTTGGTGACACATCACATGAATGTCTAACACAGTTCGTGATATTAGCGCTACGCCGTGTGTTGGTGACACATCACATGAATGTCTAACACAGGTGGTGATATTAGCGTTGCGCCGTTTGTTGGTGACACGTCACATGAATGTCTATCACAGGTGGTGATATTAGCGCTACGCCATGTGTTGGTGACCCACCGCATGACTGTCTAACACAGGTGGTGATATTAGCGCTACGCCATGTGTTGGTGACACATCACATGACTGTGTAACACAGGTGGTGATATTTGCGCTACGCCATGTGTTGGTGACCCATCGCATGATTGTCTAACACAGGTGGTGACAATAGCGTTACGCCGTGTGTTGGTGACACATCACATGAGCGTCTAACACAGGTGGTGATACTAGCGCTACGCCATGTGTTGGTGACACATCACATGAATGTCTAACACAGGTGGTGATATTAGCGCTACGCCATGTGTTGGTGACTCATCACATGACTGTGTAACACAGGTGGTGATATTTGCGCTACGACATGTGTTGGTGACCCATCACATGAATGTCTAACACTGGTGGTGATAATAGCGCTACGCCGTTTGTTGGTGACCCATCACATGACTGTCTAACACAGGTGGTGATGTTAGCGCTACACCGTGTGTCGGTGACACATCATATGAATGTCTAACACCGGTGGTGATATTAGCGCTAACCCGTGTGTTGGTGACACATCACTTGACTGTCTATCACAGGTGGTGATATTAGCGTTACGCCGTTTGTTACTGACACATCACATGACTGTGTAGCACAGGTGGTGATATTAGCGCTACGCCGTGTGTTGGTGACACATCACATGAATGTCAAACACAGGTGGTGATATTAGCGTTACGCCGTGTGCTGGTGACACATCACATGACCGTCTAACACAGGTGGTGATATTAGCGCTACGCCGTGTGTTGGTGACACATCACACGACTGTCTAACACAGGTGGTGATATTAGCGCTACGCCGTGTGTTGGTGACACATCATATCACTGTCTAACACAGGTGGTGATAATAGCGCTACGCCGTTTGTTGGTGACACATCACATGAATGTCTAACACAGGTGGTGATATTTGCACTACGCAGTGTGTTGGTGACACATCACATGACACAGGTGGTGATATTAGCGCTACGCCGTGCGTTGGTGACACGTCACATCACTGTCTAACACAGGTGGTGATAATAGCGCTACGCCGTGTGTTGGTGACACATCACATGAATGTCTAACACAGGTGGTGTTATTAGCGCTACGCCGTGTGTTGGTGACACATCACATGACACAGGTGGTGATAAATGCGCTACGCCGTGTGTTGGTGACACATCACATGAATGTCTAACACAGGTGGTGATATTAGCGCTACGCCGTGTGTTGGTGTCACATCACATGAATGTCTAAAAGAGGTGGTGATATTAGCGGTACGCCGTGTGTTTGTGACACATCACATGAATGTCTAACACAGGTGGTGATATTTGCAAAACGCCGTGTGTTGGTGACACATCACGTGACACAGGTGGTGATATTAGCGCTACGCCGTGTTCGTGACACATCACAGGACTGTCTAACACAGGTGGTGATATTTGCGCTACGCCCTGTGTTGGTAACACATCACATGAATGTCTAACACAGGTGGTGATATTAGCGCTATGCCGTGTGTTGGTGACATATCACATGAATGTCTAACACAGGTGGTGATATTAGTGCTACGCCGTGTGTTGGTGACACATCACATGACTGTCTAACACAGGTGGTGATATTAGCGCTACGCCGTGTGTTGGTGACACATCACATCACTGTATAACACAGGTGGTGATAATAGCGCTACGCCGTGTGTTGATGACACATCACATGAATGTCTAACAGAGGTGGTGATAATAGCGCTACGCCGTGTGTTGGTGACACATCACATGACACAGGTGGTGATAATAGCCCTACGCCGTGTGTTGGTGACACATCACATGAATGTCTAAAAGAGTTGGTCATATTAGCGCTACGCCGTGTGTTGGTGACACATCACATGACACATGTGGTGATATTAGCGCTACGCCTTGTTGGTGACACATCACATGACTGTGTAACACAGGTGGTGATAATAGCGTTATTCCGTGTGTTGGTAACACATCACATGACTCAGGTGGTGATATTAGCGCTACGCCGTGTGTTGGTGGAACATCACATGACACCGGTGGTGATATTAGCGCTACGCCGCGTGTTGGTGACACGTCACATGACTGTCTAACACAGGTGGTTATATTAGCGCTACGCCGCGTGTTGGTGACACGTCACTTGACACTGGTGGTGGCATTAGCGCTACGCCGTGTGCTGGCGACACATCACATGACACAGGTGGTGATATTAGCGATACGCCGTGTGTTGGTGACACATCACATGACTGTCTAACACAGGTGGTGATATTAGCGCTACATCGTGTGGTGGTGACACATCACATGACACAGGTGGTGATACTAGCGTTGCGCCGTGTGTCGGAGGCACATCACATGACTGTCTAACACAGGTGATGATATTTGCGCTACGCCATTCGTTGGTGACTCATCACATGAATGTCAAACACAGGTGGTGATATTAGCGCTACGCCGTTTGTTGGTGACCCATCACATGACTGTCTAACACAGGTGGTGATATTAGCGCTACGCCTCGTGTTGGTGACACATGACATGACACAGGTGTTGATATTAGTGCTATGTCGTGTGTTGGTGACACATCACATGACACAGGTGGTGATATTAGCGCTACGCCGTGTGTTGGTGACACATGACATGACACAGGTGGTGATATTAACGCGATGTCGTATGTTGGTGACACATCACATGACACAGTTGGTGATATTAGCGCTATGTCGTGTGTTGGTGGCACATCACATGAATGTCTAACACAGGTGGTGATATTAGCGCTACGCCGTGTGTTGGTGACGCATCACATCACTGTCTAACACAGGTGGTGATATTAGCGCTACGCCGTGTGTTGGTGACACATGACATGACACAGGTGGTGATATTAGCGCTATGCCGTGTGTTGGTGACACATCACACGACTGTCTAACACGGGTGGTGATATTAGCGTTGCGCCGTTTGTTGGTGACACATCACATGACTGTCTAACACCGGTGGTGATATTAGCGCTAACCCGTGTGTTGGTGGCAAATCACATGACTGTCTAACACAGGTGGTTATATTAGCGCTACGCCGTGTGTTGGTGACCCATCGCATGACTGTCTAACACAGGTGGTGTCAATAGCGTTACGCCGTGTGTTGGTGACACATCACATGACCGTCTAACACAGGTGGTGATATTAGCGCTACGCCGTGTGTTGGTGACACATCACATGACATATGTGGTCATAATAGCGCTACGCTGTGTGTTGGTGACACATCACATGAATGTCTAACACGGGTGGTGATATTAGCGCTACGCCGTGTGTTGGTGACACATCACATCACTGTCTAACACAGGTGGTGATAATAGCGCTACTTCGTGTGTTGGTGACACACCACTTGAATGTCTAACAGAGGTTGAGATATTAGCGCTACGCCGTGTGTTGGTGACACATCACATGACACAGGTGGTGATAATAGCGCTACGCCGTGTGTTGGTGACACATCACATGAATGTCTAACACAGTTCGTGATATTAGCGCTACGCCGTGTGTTGGTGACACATCACATGAATGTCTAACACAGATGGTGATATTAGCGTTGCGCCGTTTGTTGGTGACACATCACATGAATGTCTATCACAGGTGGTGATATTAGTGTTACGCCGTTTGTTGGTGACACATCACATGACTGTCTATCACAGGTGGTTATATTAGCGCTACGCCGTGTGTTGGTGACCCATCGCATCACTGTCTAACACAGGTGGTGACAATAGAGTTACGCCTAGTGTGTTGGTGACACATCACATGACCGTCTAACACAGGTGGTGATACTAGCGCTACGCCATGTGTTGGTGACACATCACATGAATGTCTAACACAGTTGGTGATATTTGCGCTACGCCGAGTGTTGGTGGCTCATCACATTACTCTCTAACACAGGATGTGATATTAGCGCTACGCCGTGTGTTGGTGACACATCACATGAATGTCTAACACAGGTGGTGATATTAGCGCTACGCCGTGTGTTCGTGGCCCATCACATGACTGTCTAACACAGGTGGTTATATCAGCGCTACGCCGTGTGTTGGTGACCCATCGCATGACTGTCTAACACAGGTGGTGAAAATAGCGTTACGCCGTGTGTTGGTGACACATCACATGACCGTCTAACACAGGTCGTGATATTAGCGCTACGCCGTGTGTTGGTGACACATCACATGACATATGTGGTGATAATAGCGCTACGCTGTGTGTTGGTGACACATCATATCACTGTCTAACACAGGTGGTGATATTAGCGCTACGACGTGTGTTGGTGACACATGACATGACACAGGTGGTGATATTAGCGTTACGCCGTTTGTTGGTGACACATCACATGAATGTCTAACACACGTGTTGATATTAGCGCTACGCCGTGCGTTGGTGACACATCACATGAATGTCTAACAAAGGTGGTGATATTAGCGCTACGCGGTGAGTTGGTGACACATCACACGACTGTCAAACACGGGTGGTGATATTAGCGTTGCGCCGTTTGTTGGTGACACATCACATGACTGTCTAACACAGGTAGTGGTATTAGCGCTACACCGTGTGTTGGTGACACATCACATGAATGTCTAACAGTGTGGTGATATTAGCGGTACGCCGTGTGCTGGTGACACATCACATGACTGTCTAACACAGGTGGAGATATTAGCGCTACGCCGTGTGTTGGTGACACATCACATCACTGTCTAACACAGGTGGTGATATTAGCGCTACGACGTGTGTTGGTGACACATGACATGACACAGGTGGTGATATTAGCGTTACGCCGTTTGTTGGTGACACATCACATGACTGTCTAACACAGGTGGTGATATTTGCGCTACGCCATAGGTTGGTGACCCATCGCATGACTGTCTAACACAGGTGGTGACAATAGCGTTACGCCGTGTGTTGGTGACATATCACATGAGCGTCTAACTCAGGTGGTGATACTAGCGCTACGCCATGTGTTGGAGACACATCACATGAATGTCTAACACAGGTGGTGATATTAGCGCTACGCCATGTGTTGGTGACACATCACATGACTGTATAACACAGGTGGTGATATTTGCGCTACGCCATGTGTTGGTGACCCATCACATGAATGTCTAACACTGGTGGTGATAATAGCGCTACGCCGTTTGTTGGTGACCCATCACATGACTGTCTAACACAGGTGGTGATGTTAGCGCTACACCGTGTGTTGGTGACACATCACATGAATGTCTAACACCGGTGGTGATATTAGCGCTAACCCGTGTGTTGTTGACACATCACTTGACTGTCTATCACAGGTGGTGATATTAGCGTTACGCCGTTTGTTGGTGACACATCACATGACGGTCTAACACAGGTGGTGATATTAGCGCTACGCCGTGTGTTGGTGACATATCACATGAATGTCTAACACAGCTGGTGATACTAGCGCTACGCCATGTGTTGGTGACTGACACATCACGTGAATGTCTAACACAGGTGGTGATATAAGCGCTACGCCGTGTGTTGGTGACCCATCGCATGACTGTCTAACACAGGTGGTGACAATAGCGTTACGCCGTGTGCTGGTGACACATCACATGACCGTCTAACACAGGTGGTTATATTAGCGCTACGCTGTGTGTTGGTGGCACATCACATGACATATGTTGTGATAATAGAGCTACGCTGTGTGTTGGTGACACATCACATGAATGTCTAACACAGGTGGTGATATTTGCGCTACGCCGTGTGTTGGTGACACATCACACGACTGTCTAACACAGGTGGTGATATTAGCGCTACGCCGTCTGTTGGTGACACGTCACATCACTGTCTAACACAGGTGGTGATAATAGCGCTACGCCGTGTGTTGGTGACACATCACATGAATGTCTAACACAGGTGGTGATATTAGCGCTACGCCGTGTGTTGGTGTCACATCACATGAATGTCTAAAAGAGGTGGTGATATTAGCGGTACGCCGTGTGTTGGTGGCACATCACATGACTGCCTAACACAGGTGGTGATATTTGCACAACGCCGTGTGTTGGTAACACATCACATGACACAGGTGGTGATATTAGCGCTACGCCGTGTTCGTGACACATCACAGGACTGTCTAACACAGGTGGTGATATTTGCGCTACGCCATGTGTTGGTAACACATCACATGAATGTCTAACACAGGTGGTGATATTAGCGCTATGCCGTGTGTTGGTGACATATCACATGAATGTCTAACACAGGTGGTGATATTAGCGCTACGCCGTGTGTTGGTGACACATCACATGACTGTCTAACACAGGTGGTGATATTAGCGCTACGCCGTGTGTTGGTGACACATCACATCACTGTCTAACACAGGTGGTGATAATAGCGCTACGCCGTGTGTTGATGACACATCACATGAATGTCTAACAGAGGTGGTGATATTAGCGCTACGCCGTGTGTTGGTGACACATCACATGACACAGGTGGTGATAATAGCCCTACGCCGTGTGTTGGTGACACATCACATGAATGTCTAAAAGAGGTGGTAATATTAGCGCTACGCCGTGTGTTGGTGACACATCACATGACACATGTGGTGATATTAGCGCTACGCCTTGTTGGTGACACATCACATGACTGTGTAACACAGGTGGTGATAATAGAGTTATTCCGTGTGTTGGTAACACATCACATGACACAGGTGGTGATATTAGCGCTACGCCGTGTGTTGGTGGAACATCACGTGACACAGGTGGTGATATTAGCGCTACGCCGCGTGTTGGCGACACGTCACATGACTGTCTAACACAGGTGGTTATATTAGCGCTACGCCGCGTGTTGGTGACACGTCACTTGACACTTGTGGTGGCATTAGCGCTACGCCGTGTGCTGGCGACACATCACATGACACAGGTGGTGATATTAGCGATACGCCGTGTGTTGGTGACACATCACATGACTGTCTAACACAGGTGGTGATATTAGCGCTACATCGTGTGGTGGTGACACATCACATGACACAGGTGGTGATACTAGCGTTGCGCCGTGTGTCGGAGACACATCACATGACTGCCTAACACAGGTGATGATATTTGCGCTACGCCATTCGTTGGTGACTCATCACATGAATGTCAAACACAGGTGGTGATATTAGCGCTACGCCGTTTGTTGGTGACCCATCACATGACTGTCTAACACAGGTGGTGATATTAGCGCTACGCCGCGTTTTGGTGACACATGACATGACACAGGTAGTGATATTAGCGCTATGTCGTGTGTTGGTGACACATCACATGACACAGGTGGTGATATTAGCGCTACGCCGTGTGTTGGTGACACATGACATGACACAGGTGGTGATATTAACGCTATGTCGTATGTTGGTGACACATCACATGACACAGTTGGTGATATTAGCGCTATGTCATGTGTTGGTGACACATCACATGAATGTCTAACACAGGTGGTGATATTAGCGCTACGCCGTGTGTTGGTGACGCATCACATCACTGTCTAACACAGGTGGTGATATTAGCGCTACGCCGTGTGTTGGTGACACATGACATGACACAGGTGGTGATATTAGCGCTATGCCATGTGTTGGTGACACATCACATGACTGTCTAACACAGGTGGTGATATTAGCGCCTGCCGTGTGTTGGTGACACATCACACGACTGTCTAACACGGGTGGTGATATTAGCGTTGCGCCGTTTGTTGGTGACACATCACATGACTGTCTAACACAGGTGGTGATATTAGCGCCAGGCCGTGTGTTGGTGACACATCACATGAATGTCTAACACCGGTGGTGATATTAGCGCTAACCCGTGTGTTGGTGGCAAATCACATGACTGTCTAACACAGGTGGTTATATTAGCGCTACGCCGTGAGTTGGTGACCCATCGCATGACTGTCTAACACAGGTGGTGACAATAGCGTTACGCCGTGTGTTGGTGACACATCACATGACCGTCTAAAACAGGTGGTGATATTAGCGCTACGCCGTGTGTTGGTGACACATCACATGACATATGTGGTGATAATAGCGCTACCTTGTGTGTTGGTGACACATCACATGAATGTCTAACACGGGTGGTGATATTAGCGCTACGCCGTGTGTTGGTGACACATCACATCACTGTCTAACACAGGTGGTGATAATAGCGCTACTTCGTGTGTTGGTGACACACCACTTGAATGTCTAACAGAGGTTGTGATATTAGCGCTACGCCGTGTGTTGGTGACACATCACATGACACAGGTGGTGATAATAGCGCTACGCCGTGTGTTGGTGACACATCACATGAATGTCTAACACAGGTGGTGATATTAGCGCTACGCCGTGTGTTGGTGACACATCACATGACATATGTTGTGATAATAGAGCTACGCTGTATGTTGGTGACACATCACATGAATGTCTAACACAGGTGGTGATATTTGCGCTACGCCATGTGTTGGTGACACATCACATGAATGTCTAACACAGGTGGTGCTAATAGCGCTACGCCGTTTGTTGGTGACCCATCACATGACTGTCTAACACAGGTGGTGATATATAGCGCTACACCGTGTGTTGGTGACACATCACATGAATGTCTAACACAGGTGGTGATATTTGCACTACGCAGTGTATTGGTGACACATCACATGACACAGGTGGTGATATTAGCGCTACGCCGTGTGTTGGTGGCACATCACATGACTGACTAACACGGGTGGTGATATTAGCGCTACGCCGTGTGTTGGTGACACGTCACATCACTGTCTAACACAGGTGCTGATAATAGCGCTACGCCGTGTGTTGGTGACATATCACATGAATGTCTAACACAGGTGGTGATATTAGCGCTACGCCGTGTGTTGGTGACACATCACATGACACAGGTGGTGATAAGGGCGCTACGCCGTGTGTTGGTGACACATCACATGAATGTCTAACACAGGTGGTGATATTAGCGCTACGCCGTGTGTTGGTGTCACATCACATGAATGTCTAAAAGAGGTGGTGATATTAGCAGTACGCCGTGTGTTTGTGACACATCACATGAATGTCTAACACAGGTGGTGATATTTGCACAACGCCGTGTGTTGGTGACTCATCACATGACACAGGTGGTGATATTAGCGCTACGCCGTGTTCGTGACACATCACAGGACTGTCTAGCACAGGTGGTGATATTTGCGCTACGCCATGTGTTGGTAACACATCACATGAATGTCTAACACAGGTGGTGATATTAGCGCTATGCCGTGTGTTGGTGACATATCACATGAATGTCTAACACAGTTGGTGATATTAGCGCTACGCCGAGTGTTGGTGACACATCACATGACTGTCTAACACAGGTGGTGATATTAGCGCTACGCAGTGTGTTGGTGACACATCACATCACTGTCTAACACAGGTGGTGATAATAGCGCTACGCCGTGTGTTGATGACACATCACATGAATGTCTAACAGAGGTGGTGATATTAGCGCTACGCCGTGTGTTGGTGACACATCACATGACACAGGTGGTGATAATAGCCCTACGCCGTGTGTTGGTGACACATCACATGAATGTCTAAAAGAGGTGGTAATATTAGCGCTACGCCGTGTGTTGGTGACACATCACATGACACATGTGGTGATATTAGCGCTACGCCTTGTTGGTGACACACCACATGACTGTGTAACACAGGTGGTGATAATAGCGTTATTCCGTGTGTTGGTAACACATCACATGACACAGGTTGTGATATTAGCGCTACGCCGTGTGTTGGTGGAACATCACATGACACAGGTGGTGATATTAGCGCTACGCCGCGTGTTGGTGACACGTCACATGACTGTCTAACACAGGTGGTTATATTAGCGCTACGCCGCGTGTTGGTGACACGTCACTTGACACTGGTGGTGGCATTAGCGCTACGCCGTGTGCTGGCGACACATCACATGACACAGGTGGTGATATTAGCGTTACGCCGTGTGTTGGTGACACATCACATGACTGTCTAACACAGGTGGTGATATTAACGCTACATCGTGTGGTGGTGACACATCACATGACACAGGTGGTGATACTAGCGTTGCGCCGTGTGTCGGAGACACATCACATGACTGCCTAACACAGGTGATGATATTTGCGCTACGCCGCGTGTTGGTGACACGTCACTTGACACTGGTGGTGGCATTAGCGCTACGCCGTGTGCTGGCGACACATCACATGACACAGGTGGTGATATTAGCGCTACGCCATGTGTTGGTGACACATCACATGACTGTGTAACACAGGTGGTGATATTTGCGCTACGCCATGTGTTGGTGACACATCACATGAATGTCTAACACAGGTGGTGCTAATAGCGCTACGCCGTTTGTTGGTGACCCATCACATGACTGTCTAACACAGGTGGTTATATTAGCGCTACGCCGCGTGTTGGTGACACGTCACTTGACACTGGTGGTGGCATTAGCGCTACGCCGTGTGCTGGCGACACATCACATGACACAGGTGGTGATATTAGCGTTACGCCGTGTGTTGGTGACACATCACATGACTGTCTAACACAGGTGATGATATTTGCGCTACGCCATTCGTTGGTGACTCATCACATGAATGTCAAACACAGGTGGTGATATTAGCGCTACGCCGTTTGTTGGTGACCCATCACATGACTGTCTAACACAGGTGGTGATATTAGCGCTACGCCGCGTGTTGGTGACACATGACATGACACAGGTGGTGATATTAGCGCTACGCCGTGTGTTGGTGACACATCACATGACTGTCTAACACAGGTGGTGATATTTGCGCTACGCCATGTGTTGATGACACATCACATGATCGTCTAACACAGGTGGTGATATCAGCGCCTTCCGTGTGTTGGTGACACATCACACGACTGTCTAACACGGGTGGTGATATTAGCGCCTGCCGTTTGTTGGTGACCCATGAAATGAATGTCTAACACACGTGGTGATATTAGCGCTACGCCGTGTGTTGGTGACACATCACATGAATGTCTAACAAAGGTGGTGATATTAGCGCTACGCGGTGAGTTGGTGACACATCACACGACTGTCTAACACGGGTGGTGATATTAGCGTTGCGCCGTTTGTTGGTGACACATCACATGACTGTCTAACACAGGTGGTGATATTAGCGCTACGCCGTGTGTTGGTGACACACCACATGACTGTCTAACACAGGTAGTGGTATTAGCGCTACACCGTGTGTTGGTGACACATCACATGAATGTCTAACAGAGTGGTGATATTAGCGGTACGCCGTGTGCTGGTGACACATCACATGACTGTCTAACACAGGTGGAGATATTAGCGCTACGCCGTGTGTTGTGACACATCACATCACTGTCTAACACAGGTGGTGATATTAGCGCTACGACGTGTGTTGGTGACACATGACATGACAAAGGTGGTGATATTAGCGTTACGCCGTTTGTTGGTGACACATCACATGACTGTCTAACACAGGTGGTGATATTTGCGCTACGCCATGTGTTGATGACACATCACATTATTGTCTAACACAGGTGGTGATATAAGCGCCTGCCGTGTGTTGGTGACACATCACATGAATGTCTAACACAGTTCGTGATATTAGCGCTACGCCGTGTGTTGGTGACACATCACATGAATGTCTAACACAGGCGGTGATATTAGCGTTGCGCCGTTTGTTGGTGACACGTCACATGAATGTCTATCACAGGTGGTGATATTAGCGCTACGCCATGTGTTGGTGACCCACCGCATGACTGTCTAACACAGGTGGTGATATTAGCGCTACGCCATGTGTTGGTGACACATCACATGACTGTGTAACACAGGTGGTGATATTAGCGCTACGCCGTGTGTTGGTGACCCATCGCATGACTGTCTAACACAGGCGGTGATATTAGCGTTGCGCCGTTTGTTGGTGACACATCACATGACTGTCTAACACAGGTGGTGATATTAGCGCTACGCCATGTGTTGGTGACCCACCGCATGACTGTCTAACACAGGTGGTGATATTAGCGCTACGCCATGTGTTGGTGACACATCACATGACTGTGTAACACAGGTGGTGATATTTGCGCTACGCCATGTGTTGGTGACCCATCGCATTTCTGTCTAACACAGGTGGTGACAATAGCGTTACGCCGTGTGTTGGTGACACATCACATGAGCGTCTAACACAGGTGGTGATACTAGCGCTACGCCATGTGTTGGTGACACATCACATGAATGTCTAACACAGGTGGTGATATTAGCGCTACGCCATGTGTTGGTGACACACCACATGACTGTGTAACACAGGTGGTGATATTTGCGCTACGCCATGTGTTGGTGACCCATCACATGAATGTCTAACACAAGTGGTGATAACAGCGCTACGCCGTTTGTTGGTGACCCATCACATGACTGTCTAACACAGGTGGTGATATTAGCGCTACACCGTGTGTTGGTGACACATCACATGAATGTCTAACACCGGTGGTGATATTAGCGCTAACCCGTGTGTTGGTGACACATCACTTGACTGTCTATCACAGGTGGTGATATTAGCGTTACGCCGTTTGTTACTGACACATCATATGACTGTGTAGCACAGGTGGTGATATTAGCGCTACGCCGTGTGTTGGTGACACATCACATGAATGTCAAACACAGGTGGTGATATTAGCGCTACGCCGTGTGTTGGTGACCCATCGCATGACTGTCTAACACAGGTGGTGACAATAGCGTTACGCCGTGTGCTGGTGACACATCACATGACCGTCTAACACAGGTGGTGATATTAGCGCTACGCCGTGTGTTGGTGACACATCACATGACATATGTTGTGATAATAGAGCTACGCTGTGTGTTGGTGACACATCACATGAATGTCTAACACAGGTGGTGATATTTGCGCTACGCCGTGTGTTGGTGACACATCACACGACTGTCTAACACAGGTGGTGATATTAGCGCTACGCCGTGTGTTGGTGACACATCACATCACTGTCTAACACAGGTGGTGATAATAGCGCTACGCCGTGTGTTAGTGACACATCACATGAATGTCTAACACAGGTGGTGATATTTGCACTACGCAGTGTGTTGGTGACACATCACATGACACAGGTGGTGATATTAGCGCTACGCCGTGTGTTGGTGACACGTCACATTACTGTCTAACACAGGTGGTGATATTAGCGATACGCCGTGTGTTGGTGACACGTCACATCACTGTCTAACACAGTTGGTGAAAATAGCGCTACGCCGTGTGTTGGTGACACGTCACTTGACACTGGTGGTGATATTAGCGCTACGCCGTGTTCGTGACACATCACAGGACTGTCTAGCACAGGTGGTGATATTTGCGCTACGCCATGTGTTGGTAACACATCACATGAATGTCTAACACAGGTGGTGATATTAGCGCTATGCCGTGTGTTGGTGACATATCACATGAATGTCTAACACAGGTGGTGATATTAGCGCTACGCCGAGTGTTGGTGACACATCACATGACTGTCTAACACAGGTGGTGATATTAGCGCTACGCAGTGTGTTGGTGACACATCACATCACTGTCTAACACAGGTGGTGATAATAGCGCTACGCCGTGTGTTGATGACATATCACATGAATGTCTAACAGAGGTGGTGATATTAGCGCTACGCCGTGTGTTGGTGACACATCACATGACACAGGTGGTGATAATAGCCCTACGCCGTGTGTTGGTGACACATCACATGAATGTCTAAAAGAGGTGGTAATATTAGCGCTACGCCGTGTGTTGGTGACACATCACATGACACATGTGGTGATATTAGCGCTACGCCTTGTTGGTGACACATCACATGACTGTGTAACACAGGTGGTGATAATAGCGTTATTCCGTGTGTTGGTAACACATCACATGACACAGGTGGTGATATTAGCGCTACGCCGTGAGTTGGTGGAATATCACATGACACAGGTGGTGATATTAGCGCTACGCCGCGTGTTGGTGACACGTCACATGACTGTCTAACACAGGTGGTTATATTAGCGCTACGCCGCGTGTTGGTGACACGTCACTTGACACTGGTGGTGGCATTAGCGCTACGCCGTGTGCTGGCGACACATCACATGACACAGGTGGTGATATTAGCGTTACGCCGTGTGTTGGTGACACATCACATGACTGTCTAACACAGGTGGTGATATTAGCGCTACATCGTGTGGTGGTGACACATCACATGACACAGGTGGTGATACTAGCGTTGCGCCGTGTGTCGGAGACACATCACATGACTGTCTAACACAGGTGATGATATTTGCGCTACGCCATTCGTTGGTGACTCATCACATGAATGTCAAACACAGGTGGTGATATCAGCGCTACGCCGTTTGTTGGTGACCCATCACATGACTGTCTAACACAGGTGGTGATATTAGCGCTACGCCGCGTGTTGGTGACACATGACATGACACAGGTGGTGATATTAGCGCTACGCCGTGTGTTGGTGACACATGACATGACACAGGTGGTGATATTAACGCTATGTCGTATGTTGGTGACACATCACATGACACAGTTGGTGATATTAGCGCTATGTCGTGTGTTGGTGACACATCACATGAATGTCTAACACAGGTGGTGATATTAGCGCTACGCCGTGTGTTGGTGACGCATCACATCACTGTCTAACACAGGTGGTGATATTAGCGTTACGCCGTGTGTTGGTGACATATGACATGACACAGGTGGTGATATTAGCGCTGTGCGATGTGTTGGTGACACATCACATGACTGTCTAACACAGGTGGTGATATTAGCGCCTGCCGTTTGTTGGTGACCCATGAAATGAATGTCTAACACACGTGGTGATATTAGCGCTACGCCGTGTGTTATTGACACATCACATGACTGTCTAACACAGGTGGAGATATTAGCGCTACGCCGTGTGTTGGTGACACATCACATCACTGTCTAACACAGGTGGTGATATTAGCGCTACGACGTGTGTTGGTGACACATGACATGACAAAGGTGGTGATATTAGCGTTACGCCGTTTGTTGGTGACTCATCACATGACTGTCTAACACAGGTGGTGATATTTGCGCTACGCCATGTGTTGGTGACACATCACATTATTGTCTAACACAGGTGGTGATATTAGCGCCTGCCGTGTGTTGGTGACACATCACATGAATGTCTAACACAGTTCGTGATATTAGCGCTACGCCGTGTGTTGGTGACACATCACATGAATGTCTAACACAGGTGGTGATATTAGCGTTGCGCCGTTTGTTGGTGACACGTCACATGAATGTCTATCACAGGTGGTGATATTAGCGCTACGCCATGTGTTGGTGACCCACCGCATGACTGTCTAACACAGGTGGTGATATTAGCGCTACGCCATGTGTTGGTGACACATCACATGACTGTGTAACACAGGTGGTGATATTTGCGCTACGCCATGTGTTGGTGACCCATCGCATGACTGTCTAACACAGGTGGTGACAATAGCGTTACGCCGTGTGTTGGTGACACATCACATGAGCGTCTAGCACAGGTGGTGATACTAGCGCTACGCCATGTGTTGGTGACACATCACATGACTGTGTAACACAGGTGGTGATATTTGCGCTACGCCATGTGTTGGTGACCCATCGCATGACTGTCTAACACAGGTGGTGACAATAGCGTTACGCCGTTTGTTGGTGACACGTCACATGAATGTCTATCACAGGTGGTGATATTAGCGCTACGCCATGTGTTGGTGACCCACCGCATGACTGTCTAACACAGGTGGTGATATTAGCGCTACGCCGTTTGTTGGTGACCCATCACATGACTGTCTAACACAGGTGGTGATGCTAGCGCTACACCGTGTGTTGGTGACACATCACATGAATGTCTAACACCGGTGGTGATATTAGCGCTAACCCGTGTGTTGTTGACACATCACTTGACTGTCTATCACAGGTGGTGATATTAGCGTTACGCCGTTTGTTGGTGACACATCACATGACTGTCTAACACAGGTGGTGATATTAGCGCTACGCCGTGTGTTGGCGACATATCACATGAATGTCTAACACAGGTGGTGATACTATCGCTACGCCATGTGTTGGTGACTGACACATCACATGAATGTCTAACACAGGTGGTGATATAAGCGCTACGCCATGTGTTGGTGACACATCACATTACTGTGTAACTCAGGTGGTGATATTTGCGCTACGCCATGTGTTGGTGACACATCACATGAATGTCTAACACAAGTGGTGATAACAGCGCTACGCCGTTTGTTGGTGACCCATCACATGACTGTCTAACACAGGTGGTGATATTAGCGCTACAGCGTGTGTTGGTGACACATCACATGAATGTCTAACACCGGTGGTGATGTTAGCGCTAACCCGTGTGTTGGTGACACATCATTTGACTGTCTATCACAGGTGGTGATATTAGCGTTACGCCGTTTGTTACTGACACATCACATGAATGTCAAGCACAGGTGGTGATATTAGCGCTACGCCGTGTGTTGGTGACCCATCGCATGACTGTCTAACACAGGTGGTGACAATATCGTTACGCCGTGTGCTGGTGACACATCACGTGACCGTCTAACACAGGTGGTGATATTAGCGCTACGCCGTGTGTTGGTGACACATCACATGACATATGTTGTGATAATAGAGCTACGCTGTATGTTGGTGACACATCACATGAATGTCTAACACAGGTGGTGATATTTGCGCTACGCCGTGTGTTGGTGACACATCACACGACTGTCTAACACAGGTGGTGATATTACCGCTACGCCGTGTGTTGGTGACACATCATTTCACTGTCTAACACAGGTGGTGATAATAGCGCTACGCCGTGTGTTGGTGACACATCACATGAATGTCTAACACAGGTGGTGATATTTGCACTACGCAGTGTGTTGGTGACACATCACATGACACAGGTGGTGATATTAGCGCTACGCCGTGTGTTGGTGGCACATCACATGACTGTCTAACACAGGTGGTGATATTAGCGCTACGCCGTGTGTTGGTGACACGTCACATTACTGTCTAACACAGGTGGTGATAACAGCGCTACGCCGTGTGTTGGTGACACATCACATGAATGTCTAACACAGGTGGTGATATTAGCGCTACGCCGTGTGTTGGTGACACATCACATGACACAGGTGGTGATAAGGGCGCTACGCCGTGAGTTGGTGACACATCACATGAATGTCTAACACAGGTGGTGATATTAGCGCTACGCCGTGTGTTGGTGTCACATCACATGAATGTCTAAAAGAGGTGGTGATATTAGCGGTACGCCGTGTGTTTGTGACACATCACATGAATGTCTAACACAGGTGGTGATATTTGCACAACGCCGTGTGTTGGTGACACATCACATGACACAGGTGGTGATATTAGCGCTACGCCGTGTTCGTGACAATTCACAGGACTGTCTAACACAGGTGCTGATATTTGCGCTACGCCATGTGTAGGTAACACATCACATGAATGTCTAACACAGGTGGTGATATTAGCGCTATGCCGTGTGTTGGTGACATATCACATGAATGTCTAACACAGGTGGTGATATTAGCGCTACGCCGTGCGTTGGTGACACATCACATGACTGTCTAACACAGGTGGTGATATTAGCGCTACGCCGTGTGTTGGTGACACATCACATCACTGTCTAACAGAGGTGGTGATAATAGCGCTACGCCGTGTGTTGATGACACATCACATGAATGTCTAACAGAGGTGGTGATATTAGCGCTACGCCGTGTGTTGGTGAGACATCACATGACACAGGTGGTGATAATAGCCCTACGCCGTGTGTTGGTGACACATCACATGAATGTCTAAAAGAGGTGGTAATATTAGCGCTACGCCGTGTGTTGGTGACACATCACATGACACATGTGGTGATATTAGCGCTACGCCTTGTTGGTGACACACCACATGATTGTCTAACACAGGTGGTGATAATAGCGTTATTCCGTGTGTTGGTAACACATCACATGACACAGGTGGTGATATTAGCGCTACGCCGTGTGTTGGTGGAACATCACATGACACAGGTGGTGATATTAGCGCTACGCCGCGTGTTGGTGACACGTCACATGACTGTCTAACACAGGTGGTTATATTAGCGCTACGCCGCGTGTTGGTGACACGTCACTTGACACTGGTGGTGGCATTAGCGCTACGCCGTGTGCTGGCGACACATCACATGACACAGGTGGTGATATTAGCGATACGCCGTGTGTTGGTGACACATCATATGACTGTCTAACACAGGTGGTGATATTAGCGCTACATCGTGTGGTGGTGACACATCACATGACTGTCTAACACAGGTGGTGATACTAGCGTTGCGCCGTGTGTCGGAGACAAATCACATGACTGTCTAACACAGGTGATGATATTTGCGCTACGCCATTCGTTGGTGACTCATCACATGAATGTCAAACACAGGTGGTGATATTAGCGCTACGCCGTTTGTTGGTGACCCATCACATGACTGTCTAACACAGGTGGTGATATTAGCGCTACGCCGCGTGTTGGTGACACATGACATGACACAGGTGGTGATATTAGCGCTATGTCGTGTGTTGTGACACATCACATGACACAGGTGGTGATATTAGCGCTACGCCGTGTGTTGGTGACACATGACATGACACAGGTGGTGATATTAACGCTATGTCGTATGTTGGTGACACATCACATGACACAGTTGGTGATATTAGCGCTATGTCGTGTGTTGGTGACACATCACATGAATGTCTAACACAGGTGGTGATATTAGCGCTACACCGTGTGTTGGTGACGCATCACATCACTGTCTAACACAGGTGGTGATATTAGCGCTACGCCGTGTGTTGGTGACACATGACATGACACAGGTGGTGATATTAGCGCTATGCCATGTGTTGGTGACACATCACATGACTGTCTAACACAGGTGGTGATATTTGCGCTACGCCATGTGTTGATGACACATCACATGATTGTCTAACACAGGTGGTGATATTAGCGCCTGCCGTGTGTTGGTGACACATCACACGACCGTCTAACACGGGTGGTGATATTAGCGTTGCGCCGTTTGTTGGTGACACATCACATGACTGTCTAACACAGGTGGTGATATTAGCGCTACGCCGTGTGTTGGTGACACATCACATGAATGTCTAACACCGGTGGTGATATTAGCGCTAACCCGTGTGTTGGTGGCAAATCACATGACTGTCTAACACAGGTGGTTATATTAGCGCTACGCCGTGTGTTGGTGACCCATCGCATGACTGTCTTACACAGGTGGTGACAATAGCGTTACGCCGTGTGTTGGTGACACATCACATGACCGTCTAACACAGGTGGTGATATTAGCGCTACGCCGTGTGTTGGTGACACATCACATGACATATGTGGTGATAATAGCGCTACGCTGTGTGTTGGTGACACATCACATTTATGTCTAACACGGGTGGTGATATTAGCGCTACGCCGTGTGTTGGTGACACATCACATCACTGTCTAACACAGGTGGTGATAATAGCCCTACTTCGTGTGTTGGTGACACACAACTTGAATGTCTAACAGAGGTTGTGAAATTAGCGCTACGCCGTGTGTTGGTGGCACATCACATGACTGACTAACACAGGTGGTGATATTAGCGCTACGCCGTGTGTTGGTGACACGTCACATCACTGTCTAACACAGGTGGTGATAATAGCGCTACGCCGTGTGTTGGTGACACATCACATGAAAGTCTAACACAGGTGGTGATATTAGCGCTACGCCGTGTGTTGGTGACACATCACATGACACAGGTGGTGATAAGGGCGCTGCGCCGTGTGTTGGTGACACATCACATGAATGTCTAACACAGGTGGTGATATTAGCGCTACGCCGTGTGTTGGTGTCACATCACATGAATGTCTAAAAGAGGTGGTGATATTAGCGGTACGCCGTGTGTTTGTGACACATCACATGAATGTCTAACACAGGTGGTGATATTTGAACAACGCCGTGTGTTGGTGACACATCACATGACACAGGTGGTGATATTAGCGCTACGCCGTGTTCGTGACACATCACAGGACTGTCTAACACAGGTGGTGATATTTGCGCTACGCCATGTGTTGGTAACACATCACATGAATGTCTAACACAGGTGGTGATATTAGCGCTATGCCGTGTGTTGGTGACATATCACATGAATGTCTAACACAGGTGGTGATATTAGCGCTACGCCGAGTGTTGGTGACACATCACATGACTGTCTAACACAGGTGGTGATATTAGCGCTACGCCGTGTGTTGGTGACACATCACATCACTGTCTAACACAGGTGGTTATATTAGCGCTACGCCGCGTGTTGGTGACACATCACATGAATGTCTAACAGAGGTGGTGATATTAGCGCTACGCCGTGTGCTGGCGACACATCACATGACACAGGTGGTGATATTAGCGTTACGCCGTGTGTTGGTGACACATCACATGACTGTCTAACACAGGTGGTGATATTAGCGCTACATCGTGTGGTGGTGACACATCACATGACACAGGTTGTGATACTAGCGTTGCGCCGTGTGTCGGAGACACATCACATGACTGTCTAACACAGGTGATGATATTTGCGCTACGCCATTCGTTGGTGACTCATCACATGAATGTCAAACACAGGTGGTGATATTAGCGCTACGCCGTTTGTTGGTGACCCATCACATGACTGTCTAACACAGTTGGTGACATTAGCGCTACGCCGCGTGTTGGTGACACATGACATGACACAGGTGGTGATATTAGCGCTATGTCGTGTGTTGGTTACACATCACATGACACAGGTGGTGATATTAGCGCTACGCCGTGTGTTGGTGACACATGACATGACACAGGTGGAGATATTAACGCTATGTCGTATGTTGGTGACACATCACATGACACAGTTGGTGATATTAGTGCTATGTCGTGTGTTGGTGACACATCACATGAATGTCTAACACAGGTGGTGATATTAGCGCTACGCCGTGTGTTGGTGACGCATCACATCACTGTCTAAGACAGGTGGTGATATTAGCGCTACGCCGTGTGTTGGTGACACATGACATGACACAGGTGGTGATATTAGCGCTATGCCATGTGTTGGTGACACATCACATGACTGTCTAACACAGGTGGTGATATTTGCGCTACGCCATGTGTTGATGACACATCACATGATCGTCTAACACCGGTGGTGATATTAGCGCTAACCCGTGTGTTGGTAACACATCACTTGACTGTCTATCACAGGTGGTGATATTAGCGTTACGCCGTTTGTTGGTGACACATCACATGCCTGTCTAACACAGGTGGTGATATTAGCGCTACGCCGTGTGTTGGTGACACATGACATGAATGTCTAACACAGGTGGTGATATTAGCGCTGCGCCGTGTGTTGGTGGCACATCACATGACTGTCTAACACAGGTGGTTATATTAGCGCTACGCCGTGTGTTGGTGACCCATCGCATGACTGTCTAACACAGGTGGTGACAATAGCGTTACGCCGTGTGTTGGCGACACATCACATGACCGTCTAACACAGGTGGTGATATTAGCGCTACGCCGTGTGTTGGTGACACATCACATCACATATGTAGTGATAATAGCGCTACGCTGTGTGTTGGTGACACATCACATGAATGTCTAACACGGGTGGTGATATTAGCGCTACGCCGTGTGTTGGTGACACATCACATCACTGTCTAACACAGGTGGTGATAATAGCGCTACTTCGTGTGTTGGTGACACACCACATGAATGTCTAACAGAGGTTGTGATATTAGCGCTACGCCGTGTGTTGGTGACACATCACATGACACAGGTGGTGATAATAGCGCTACGCCGTGTGTTGGTGACACATCACATGAATGTCTAACACAGGTGGTGACATTAGCGCTACGCCGTGTGTTAATGGCACATCACATGACTGTCTAACACAGGTGGTGATGTTAGCGCTAAGCCGTGTGTTGGTGACACATCACATCACTGTCTAACACAGGTGGTGATAATAGCGCTACGCCGTGTGTTGGTGACACATCACATGATTGTCTAACAGAGGTGGTGATATTAGCGCTACGCCGTGTGTTGGTGACACATCACATGAATGTCTAACACAGGTGGTGATACTAGCGCTACGCCATGTGTTGGTGACACATCACATGAATGTCTACCACAGGTGGTGATATTAGCGCTACGCCATGTGTTGGTGACACATCACATTACTGTGAAACACAGGTGGTGATATTTGCGCTACGCCATGTGTTGGCGACACATCACATGAATGTCTAACACAGGTGGTGATAACAGCGCTACGCCGTTTGTTGGTGACCCATCACATGACTGTCTAACACAGGTGGTGATATTAGCGCTACACCGTGTGTTGGTGACTCATCACATGAATGTCTAACACTGGTGGTGATATTAGCGCTAACCCGTGTGTTGGTGACACATCACATGAATGTCTAACAAAGGTGGTGATATTAGCGCTACGCCGTGTGTTGGTGACACACCACATGACTGTCTAACACAGGTAGTGGTATTAGCGCTACACCGTGTGTTGGTGACACATTACATGAATGTCTAACAGAGTGGTGACATTAGCGGTACGCCGTGTGCTGGTGACACATCACATGACTGTCTAACACAGGTGGAGATATTAGCGCTACGCCGTGTGTTGGTGACACATCACATCACTGTCTAACACAGGTGGTGATATTAGCGCTACGACGTGTGTTGGTGACACATGACATGACAAAGGTGGTGATATTAGCGTTACGCCGTTTGTTGGTGACTCATCACATGACTGTCTAACACAGGTGGTGATATTTGCGCTACGCCATGTGTTGGTGACACATCACATTATTGTCTAACACAGGTGGTGATATTAGCGCCTGCCGTGTGTTGGTGACACATCACATGAATGTCTAACACAGTTCGTGATATTAGCGCTACGCCGTGTGTTGGTGACACATCACATGATTGTCTAACACAGGTGGTGATATTAGCGTTGCGCCGTTTGTTGGTGACACGTCACATGAATGTCTATCACAGGTGGTGATATTAGCGCTACGCCATGTGTTGGTGACCCACCGCATGACTGTCTAACACAGGTGGTGATATTAGCGCTACGCCATGTGTTGGTGACACATCACATGACTGTGTAACACAGGTGGTGATATTTGCGCTACGCCATGTGTTGGTGACCCATCGCATGACTGTCTAACACAGGTGGTGACAATAGCGTTACGCCGTGTGTTGGTGACACATCACATGAGCGTCTAACACAGGTGGTGATACTAGCGCTACGCCATGTGTTGGTGACACATCACATGAATGTCTAACACAGGTGGTGATATTAGCGCTACGCCATGTGTTGGTGACACATCACATGACTGTGTAACACAGGTGGTGATATTTGCGCTACGCCATGTGTTGGTGACCGATCACATGAATGTCTAACACTGGTGGTGATAATAGCGCTACGCCGTTTGTTGGTGACCCATCACATGACTGTCTAACACAGGTGGTGATATTTGCGCTACGCCATGTGTTGGTGACACATCACATTATTGTCTAACACAGGTGGTGATATTAGCGCCTGCCGTGTGTTGGTGACACATCACATGAATGTCTAACACAGTTCGTGATATTAGCGCTACGCCGTGTGTTAGTGACACATCACATGAATGTCTAACACAGGTGGTGATATTAGCGTTGCGCCGTTTGTTGGTGACACGTCACATGAATGTCTATCACAGGTGGTGATATTAGCGCTACGCCATGTGTTGGTGACCCACCGCATGACTGTCTAACACAGGTGGTGATATTAGCGCTACGCCATGTGTTGGTGACACATCACATGACTGTGTAACACAGGTGGTGATATTTGCGCTACGCCATGTGTTGGTGACCCATCGCATGACTGTCTAACACAGGTGGTGACAATAGCGTTACGCCGTGTGTTGGTGACACATCACATGAGCGTCTAACACAGGTGGTGATACTAGCGCTACGCCATGTGTTGGTGACACATCACATGAATGTCTAACACAGGTGGTGATATTAGCGCTACGCCATGTGTTGGTGACACATCACATGACTGTGTAACACAGGTGGTGATATTTGCGCTACGCCATGTGTTGGTGACCGATCACATGAATGTCTAACACTGGTGGTGATAATAGCGCTACGCCGTTTGTTGGTGACCCATCACATGACTGTCTAACACAGGTGGTGATGCTAGCGCTACACCGTGTGTTGGTGACACATCACATGAATGTCTAACACCGGTGGTGATATTAGCGCTAACCCGTGTGTTGTTGACACATCACTTGACTGTCTATCACAGGTGGTGATATTAGCGTTACGCCGTTTGTTGGTGACACATCACATGACTGTCTAACACAGGTGGTGATATTAGCGCTACGCCGTGTGTTGGCGACATATCACATGAATGTCTAACACAGGTGGTGATACTAGCGCTACGCCATGTGTTGGTGACTGACACATCACATGAATATCTAACACAGGTGGTGATATAAGCGCTACGCCATGTGTTGGTGACACATCACATTACTGTGTAACTCAGGTGGTGATATTTGCGCTACGCCATGTGTTGGTGACACATCACATGAATGTCTAACACAAGTGGTGATAACAGCGCTACGCCGTTTGTTGGTGACCCATCACATGACTGTCTAACACAGGTGGTGATATTAGCGCTACACCGTGTGTTGGTGACACATCACATGAATGTCTAACACCGGTGGTGATGTTAGCGCTAACCCGTGTGTTGGTGACACATCATTTGACTGTCTATCACAGGTGGTGATATTAGCGTTACGCCGTTTGTTACTGACACATCACATGACTGTGTAGCACAAGTGGTGATATTAGCGCTACGCCGTGTGTTGGTGACACATCACATGAATGTCAAGCACAGGTGGTGATATTAGCGCTACGCCGTGTGTTGGTGACCCATCGCATGACTGTCTAACACAGGTGGTGACAATATCGTTACGCCGTGTGCTGGTGACACATCACGTGACCGTCTAACACAGGTGGTGATATTAGCGCTACGCCGTGTGTTGGTGACACATCACATGACATATGTTGTGATAATAGAGCTACGCTGTGTGTTGGTGACACATCACATGAATGTCTAACACAGGTGGTGATATTTGCGCTACGCCGTGTGTTGGTGACACATCACACGACTGTCTAACACAGGTGGTGATATTACCGCTACGCCGTGTGTTGGTGACACATCATTTCACTGTCTAACACAGGTGGTGATAATAGCGCTACGCCGTGTGTTGGTGACACATCACATGAATGTCTAACACAGGTGGTGATATTTGCACTACGCAGTGTGTTGGTGACACATCACATGACACAGGTGGTGATATTAGCGCTACGCCGTGTGTTGGTGGCACATCACATGACTGTCTAACACAGGTGGTGATATTAGCGCTACGCCGTGTGTTGGTGACACGTCACATTACTGTCTAACACAGGTGGTGATAACAGCGCTACGCCGTGTGTTGGTGACACATCACATGAATGTCTAACACAGGTGGTGATATTAGCGCTACGCCGTGTGTTGGTGACACATCACATGACACAGGTGGTGATAAGGGCGCTACGCCGTGAGTTGGTGACTCATCACATGAATGTCTAACACAGGTGGTGATATTAGCGCTACGCCGTGTGTTTGTGACACATCACATGAATGTCTAACACAGGTGGTGATATTTGCACAACGCCGTGTGTTGGTGACACATCACATGACACAGGTGGTGATATTAGCGCTACGCCGTGTTCGTGACAATTCACAGGACTGTCTAACACAGGTGCTGATATTTGCGCTACGCCATGTGTAGGTAACACATCACATGAATGTCTAACACAGGTGGTGATATTAGCGCTATGCCGTGTGTTGGTGACATATCACATGAATGTCTAACACAGGTGGTGATATTAGCGCTACGCCGTGCGTTGGTGACACATCACATGACTGTCTAACACAGGTGGTGATATTAGCGCTACGCCGTGTGTTGGTGACACATCACATCACTGTCTAACAGAGGTGGTGATAATAGCGCTACGCCGTGTGTTGATGACACATCACATGAATGTCTAACAGAGGTGGTGATGTTAGCGCTACGCCGTGTGTTGGTGAGACATCACATGACACAGGTGGTGATAATAGCCCTACGCCGTGTGTTGGTGACACATCACATGAATGTCTAAAAGAGGTGGTAATATTAGCGCTACGCCGTGTGTTGGTGACACATCACATGACACATGTGGTGATATTAGCGCTACGCCTTGTTGGTGACACATAACATGACTGTGTAACACAGGTGGTGATAATAGCGTTATTCCGTGTGTTGGTAACACATCACATGACACAGGTGGTGATATTAGCGCTACGCCGTGTGTTGGTGGAACATCACATGACACAGGTGGTGATATTAGCGCTACGCCGCGTGTTGGTGAAACGTCACATGACTGTCTAACACAGGTGGTTATATTAGCGCTACGCCGCGTGTTGGTGACACGTCACTTGACACTGGTGGTGGCATTAGCGCTACGCCGTGTGCTGGCGACACATCACATGACACAGGTGGTGATATTAGCGATACGCCGTGTGTTGGTGACACATCATATGACTGTCTAACACAGGTGGTGATATTAGCGCTACATCGTGTGGTGGTGACACATCACATGACTGTCTAACACAGGTGGTGATACTAGCGTTGCGCCGTGTGTCGGAGACACATCACATGACTGTCTAACACAGGTGATGATATTTGCGCTACGCCATTCGTTGGTGACTCATCACATGAATGTCAAACACAGGTGGTGATATTAGCGCTACGCCGTTTGTTGGTGACCCATCACATGACTGTCTAACACAGGTGGTGATATTAGCGCTACGCCGCGTGTTGGTGACACATGACATGACACAGGTGGTGATATTAGCGCTATGTCGTGTGTTGTGACACATCACATGACACAGGTGGTGATATTAGCGCTACGCCGTGTGTTGGTGACACATGACATGACACAGGTGGTGATATTAACGCTATGTCGTATGTTGGTGACACATCACATGACACAGTTGGTGATATTAGCGCTATGTCGTGTGTTGGTGACACATCACATGAATGTCTAACACAGGTGGTGATATTAGCGCTACACCGTGTGTTGGTGACGCATCACATCACTGTCTAACACAGGTGGTGATATTAGCGCTACGCCGTGTGTTGGTGACACATGACATGACACAGGTGGTGATATTAGCGCTATGCCATGTGTTGGTGACACATCACATGACTGTCTAACACAGGTGGTGATATTTGCGCTACGCCATGTGTTGATGACACATCACATGATTTTCTAACACAGGTGGTGATATTAGCGCCTGCCGTGTGTTGGTGACACATCACACGACCGTCTAACACGGGTGGTGATATTAGCGTTGCGCCGTTTGTTGGTGACACATCACATGACTGTCTAACACAGGTGGTGATATTAGCGCTACGCCGTGTGTTGGTAACACATCACATGAATGTCTAACACCGGTGGTGATATTAGCGCTAACCCGTGTGTTGGTGGCAAATCACATGACTGTCTAACACAGGTGGTTATATTAGCGCTACGCCGTGTGTTGGTGACCCATCGCATGACTGTCTTACACAGGTGGTGACAATAGCGTTACGCCGTGTGATGGTGACACATCACATGACCGTCTAACACAGGTGGTGACATTAGCGCTACGCCGTGTGTTGGTGACACATCACATGACATATGTGGTGATAATAGCGCTACGCTGTGTGTTGGTGACACATCACATGAATGTCTAACACGGGTGGTGATATTAGCGCTACGCCGTGTGTTGGTGACACATCACATCACTGTCTAACACAGGTGGTGATAATAGCCCTACTTCGTGTGTTGGTGACACACAACTTGAATGTCTAACAGAGGTTGTGAAATTAGCGCTACGCCGTGTGTTGGTGGCACATCACATGACTGACTAACACAGGTGGTGATATTAGCGCTACGCCGTGTGTTGGTGACACGTCACATCACTGTCTAACACAGGTGGTGATAATAGCGCTACGCCGTGTGTTGGTGACACATCACATGAAAGTCTAACACAGGTGGTGATATTAGCGCTACGCCGTGTGTTGGTGACACATCACATGACACAGGTGGTGATAAGGGCGCTGCGCCGTGTGTTGGTGACACATCACATGAATGTCTAACACAGGTGGTGATATTAGCGCTACGCCGTGTGTTGGTGTCACATCACATGAATGTCTAAAAGAGGTGGTGATATTAGCGGTACGCCGTGTGTTTGTGACACATCACATGAATGTCTAACACAGGTGGTGATATTTGAACAACGCCGTGTGTTGGTGACACATCACATGACACAGGTGGTGATATTAGCGCTACGCCGTGTTCGTGACACATCACAGGACTGTCTAACACAGGTGGTGATATTTGCGCTACGCCATGTGTTGGTAACACATCACATGAATGTCTAACACAGGTGGTGATATTAGCGCTATGCCGTGTGTTGGTGACATATCACATGAATGTCTAACACAGGTGGTGATATTAGCGCTACGCCGAGTGTTGGTGACACATCACATGACTGTCTAACACAGGTGGTGATATTAGCGCTACGCCGTGTGTTGGTGACACATCACATCACTGTCTAACACAGGTGGTTATATTAGCGCTACGCCGCGTGTTGGTGACACATCACATGAATGTCTAACAGAGGTGGGGATATTAGCGCTACGCCGTGTGCTGGCGACACATCACATGACACAGGTGGTGATATTAGCGTTACGCCGTGTGTTGGTGACACATCACATGACTGTCTAACACAGGTGGTGATATTAGCGCTACATCGTGTGGTGGTGACACATCACATGACACAGGTTGTGATACTAGCGTTGCGCCGTGTGTCGGAGACACATCACATGACTGTCTAACACAGGTGATGATATTTGCGCTACGCCATTCGTTGGTGACTCATCACATGAATGTCAAACACAGGTGGTGATATTAGCGCTACGCCGTTTGTTGGTGACCCATCACATGACTGTCTAACACAGTTGGTGACATTAGCGCTACGCCGCGTGTTGGTGACACATGACATGACACAGGTGGTGATATTAGCGCTATGTCGTGTGTTGGTGACACATCACATGACACAGGTGGTGATATTAGCGCTACGCCGTGTGTTGGTGACACATGACATGACACAGGTGGAGATATTAACGCTATGTCGTATGTTGGTGACACATCACATGACACAGTTGGTGATATTAGTGCTATGTCGTGTGTTGGTGACACATCACATGAATGTCTAACACAGGTGGTGATATTAGCGCTACGCCGTGTGTTGGTGACGCATCACATCACTGTCTAAGACAGGTGGTGATATTAGCGCTACGCCGTGTGTTGGTGACACATGACATGACACAGGTGGTGATATTAGCGCTATGCCATGTGTTGGTGACACATCACATGACTGTCTAACACAGGTGGTGATATTTGCGCTACGCCATGTGTTGATGACACATCACATGATCGTCTAACACCGGTGGTGATATTAGCGCTAACCCGTGTGTTGGTAACACATCACTTGACTGTCTATCACAGGTGGTGATATTAGCGTTACGCCGTTTGTTGGTGACACATCACATGCCTGTCTAACACAGGTGGTGATATTAGCGCTACGCCGTGTGTTGGTGACACATGACATGAATGTCTAACACAGGTGGTGATATTAGCGCTACGCCGTGTGCTGGTGGCACATCACATGACTGTCTAACACAGGTGGTTATATTAGCGCTACGCCGTGTGTTGGTGACCCATCGCATGACTGTCTAACACAGGTGGTGACAATAGCGTTACGCCGTGTGTTGGCGACACATCACATGACCGTCTAACACAGGTGGTGATATTAGCGCTACGCCGTGTGTTGGTGACACATCACATCACATATGTAGTGATAATAGCGCTACGCTGTGTGTTGGTGACACATCACATGAATGTCTAACACGGGTGGTGATATTAGCGCTACGCCGTGTGTTGGTGACACATCACATCACTGTCTAACACAGGTGGTGATAATAGCGCTACTTCGTGTGTTGGTGACACACCACATGAATGTCTAACAGAGGTTGTGATATTAGCGCTACGCCGTGTGTTGGTGACACATCACATGACACAGGTGGTGAAAGCGCTACGCCGTGTGTTGGTGACACATCACATGAATGTCTAACACAGGTGGTGACATTAGCGCTACGCCGTGTGTTAATGGCACATCACATGACTGTCTAACACAGGTGGTGATGTTAGCTCTAAGCCGTGTGTTGGTGACACATCACATCACTGTCTAACACAGGTGGTGATAATAGCGCTACGCCGTGTGTTGGTGACACATCACATGATTGTCTAACAGAGGTGGTGATATTAGCGCTACGCCGTGTGTTGGTGACACATCACATGAATGTCTAACACAGGTGGTGATACTAGCGCTACGCCATGTGTTGGTGACACATCACATGAATGTCTACCACAGGTGGTGATATTAGCGCTACGCCATGTGTTGGTGACACATCACATTACTGTGAAACACAGGTGGTGATATTTGCGCTACGCCATGTGTTGGCGACACATCACATGAATGTCTAACACAGGTGGTGATAACAGCGCTACGCCGTTTGTTGGTGACCCATCACATGACTGTCTAACACAGGTGGTGATATTAGCGCTACACCGTGTGTTGGTGACTCATCACATGAATGTCTAACACTGGTGGTGATATTAGCGCTAACCCGTGTGTTGGTGACACATCACTTGACTGTCTATCACAGGTGGTGATATTAGCGTTACGCCGTTTGTTGGTGACACATCACATGACTGTCTAGCACAGGTGGTGATATTAGCGCTACGCCGTGTATTGGTGACACATCACATGAATCTCTAACACAGGCGGTGATAATAGCGCTACGCCGTGTGTTGGTGACCCTACGCATGACTGTCTAACACAGGTGGTGACAATAGCGTTACGCCGTGTGCTGGTGACACATCACATGACCGTCTAACACAGGTGGTGAAATTAGCGCTACGCCGTGTGTTGGTGACACATGACATGACACAGGTGGTGATATTAGCGCTATGCCATGTGTTGGTGACACATCACATGACTGTCTAACACAGGTGGTGATATTTGCGCTACGCCATGTGTTGATGACACATGACATGACACAGGTGGTGATATTAGCGCTATGCCATGTGTTGGTGACACATCACATGACTGTCTAACACAGGTGGTGATATTTGCGCTACGCCATGTGTTGATGACACATCACATGATTGTCTAACACAGGTGGTGATATTAGCGCCTGCCGTGTGTTGGTGACACATCACATGAATGTCTAACAGAGGTGGTGATATTAGCGCTACGCCGTGTGTTGGTGACACATCACACGACTGTCTAACACAGGTGGTGATATTAGCGTTGCGCCGTTCGTTGGTGACACATCACATGACTGTCTAACACAGGTGGTGATATTAGCGCTACGCCGTGTGTTGGTGTCACATCACATGAATGTCTAAAAGAGGTGGTGATATTAGCGGTACGCCGTGTGTTTGTGACACATCACATGAATGTCTAACACAGGTGGTGATATTTGCACAACGCCGTGTGTTGGTGACACATCACATGACACAGGTGGTGATATTAGCGCTACGCCGTGTTCGTGACACATCACAGGACTGTCTAACACAGGTGGTGATATTTGCGCTACGCCATGTGTTGGTAACATATCACATGAATGTCTAACACAGGTGGTGATATAAGCGCTACGCCGTGTGTTGGTTACACATCACATGACTGTCTAACACAGGTGGTGATATTAGCGCTACGCCGTGTGTTGGTGACACATCACATCACTGTCTAACACAGGTGGTGATAATAGCGCTACGATGTGTGTTGATGACACATCACATGAATGTCTAACAGAGGTGGTGATATTAGCGCTACGCCGTGTGTTGGTGACACATCACATGACACAGGTGGTGATAATAGCTCTACGCCGTGTGTTGGTGACACATCACATGAATGTCTAAAAGAGGTGGTAATATTAGCGCTACGCCGTGTGTTGATGACACATCACATGACACATGTGGTGATATTAGCGCTACGCCTTGTTGGTGACACATCACATGACTGTGTAACACAGGTGGTGATAATAGCGTTATTCCGTGTGTTTGTAACACATCACATGACACAGGTGGTGATATTAACGCTATGTCGTATGTTGGTGACACATCACATGACACAGTTGGTGATATTAGCGCTATGTCGTGTGTTGCTGACACATCACATGAATGTCTAACACAGGTGGTGATATTAGCGCTACGCCGTGTGTTGGTGACACATGACATGTCACAGGTGGTGATACTAGCGCTATGCCATGTGTTGGTGACACATCACATGATTGTCTAACACAGGTGGTGATATTAGCGCCTGCCGTGTGTTGGTGACACATCACACGACTGTCTAACACGGGTGGTGATATTAGCGTTGCGCCGTTTGTTGGTGACACATCACATGACTGTCTAACACAGGTGGTGATATTAGCGCTACGCCGTGTGTTGGTGACACATCACATGAATGTCTAACACCGGTGGTGATATTAGCGCTAACCCGTGTGTTGGTAACACATCACTTGACTGTCTATCACAGGTGGTGATGTTAGCGTTACGCCGTTTGATGGTGACACATCACATGCCTGTCTAACACAGGTGGTGATATTAGCGCTACGCCGTGTGTTGGTGACACATCACATGAATGTCTAACACAGGTGGTGATATTAGCGCTACGCCGTGTGTTGGTGGCACATCACATGACTGTCTAACACAGGTGGTTATATTAGCGCTACGCCGTGTGTTGGTGACCCATCGCATGACTGTCTAACACAGGTGGTGACAATAGCGTTACGCCGTGTGTTGGTGACACATCACATGACCGTCTAATACAGGTGGTGATATTAGCGCTACGCCGTGTGTTGGTGACACATCACATGACATATGTGGTGATATTAGCGCTACGCCGTGTGTTGGTGGAACATCACATGACACAGGTGGTGATATTAGCGCTACGCCGCGTGTTGGTGACACGTCACATGACTGTCTAACACAGGTGGTGACAATAGCGTTACGGCGTGTGCTGGTGACACATCACATGACCGTCTAACACAGGTGGTGATATTAGGGCTACGCCGTGTGTTGGTGACACATCACATGACATATGTTGTGATAATAGCGCTACGCTGTGTGTTGGTGACACATCACATGAATGTCTAACACAGGTGGTGATATTTGCGCTACGCCATGTGTTGGTGACACATCACACGACTGTCTAACACAGGTGGTGATATTAGCGCTACGCCGTGTGTTGGTGACACATCATATCACTGTCTAACACAGGTGGTGATAATAGCGCTACGCCGTGTGTTGGTGACACATCACATGAATGTCTAACACAGGTGGTGATATTTGCACTACGCAGTGTGTTGGTGACACATCACATGACACAGGTGGTGATATTAGCGCTACGCCGTGTGTTGGTGACACATCACATGACTGTCTAACACAGGTGGTGATATCAGCGCTACGCCGTGTGTTGGTGACACGTCACATCACTGTCTAACACAGGTGGTGATAATAGCGCTACGCGGTGTGTTGGTGACACATCACATGAATGTCTAACAGAGGTGGTGATATTAGCGCTACGCCGTGTGTTGGGACACATCACATGACACAGGTGGTGATAAGAGCGCTACGCCGTGTGTTGGTGGCACATCACATGAATCTCTAACACAGGTGGTGATATTAGCGCTACGCCGTGTGTTGGTGTCACATCACATGAATGTCTAAAAGAGATGGTGATATTAGCGGTACGCCGTGCGTTTGTGACACATCACATGAATGTCTAACACAGGTGGTGATATTTGCACTACGCAGTGTGTTGGTGACACATCACATGACACAGGTGGTGATATTAGCGCTACGCCGTGTTCGTGACACATCACAGGACTGTCTAACACAGGTGGTGATATTTGCGCTACGCCATGTGTTGGTGACACATCACATGAATGTCTAACACAGGTTGTGATATTAGCGCTATGCAGTGTGTTGGTGACATATCACATGAATGTCTAACACAGGTGGTGATATTTGCGCTACGCCATGTGTTGGTGACACATCACTTGACTGTCTATCACAGGTGGTGATATTACCGTAACGCCGTTTGTTGGTGAGACATCACATGACTGTCTAGCACAGGTGGTGATATAAGCGCTACGCCGTGGGTTGGTGAAACATCACATGCATCTCTAACACAGGTGGTGATATTAGCGCAACGCCGTGTGTTGGTGACCCATCGCATGACTCTCTAACACAGGTGGTGACAATAGCGTTACGCCGTGTGCTGGTGACACATCACATGACCGTCTAACACAGGTGGTGATATTTGCGCTACGCGATGTGTTGATGACACATCACATGATTGTCTAACACAGGTGGTGATATTAGCGCTACGCCGTGTGTTGGTGACACATCACACGACTGTCTAACACAGGTGGTGATATTAGCGTTGCGCCGTTCGTTGGTGACACATCACATGACTGTCTAACACAGGTGGTGATATTGGCGCTACGCCGTGTGTTGGTGACACATCACATGAATGTCTAACACAGTTCGTGATATTAGCGCTACGCCGTGTGTTGTTGACACATCACATGAATGTCTAACACAGGTGGTGATATTACCGTTGCGCCGTTTGTTGGTGACACATCACATGAATGTCTAACCCAGGTGGTGATATTAGCGCTAAGCCGTGTGTTGGTGACACATCACATGACACAGGTGGTGATATTAGCGCTATGCCGTGTGTTGGTGACACATCACATGACTCTCTAACACAGGTGGTGATATTTGCGCTACGCGATGTGTTGATGACACATCACATGATTGTCTAACACAGGTGGTGATATTAGCGCTACGCCGTGTGTTGGTGACACATCACACGACTGTCTAACACAGGTGGTGATATTAGCGTTGCGCCGTTCGTTGGTGACACATCACATGACTGTCTAACACAGGTCGTGATATTAGCGCTACGCCGTGCGTTGGTGACACATCACATGAATGTCTAACACAGTTCGTGATATTAGCGCTACGCCGTGTGTTGGTGACACATCACATGAATGTCTAACACAGGTGGTGATATTACCGTTGCGCCGTTTGTTGGTGACACATCACATGAATGTCTATCACAGGTGGTGATATTAGCGTTACGCCGTTTGTTGGTGACACATCACATGACTGTCTAACACAGGTGGTGATATTAGCGCTACGCCGTGTGTTGGTGACACATCACATGAATGTCTAACACAGGTGGTGCTACAAGCGCTACGGCATGTGCTGGCGACACATCACATGAATGTCTAACACAGGTGGTGATATTAGCGCTATGCCATGTGTTGGTGACACATCACATTACTGTGTAACACAGGTGGTGATATTTACGCTACGCCATGTGTTGGTGACACATCACATTACTGTGTAACACAGGTGGTGATATTTGCGCTACGCCATGTGTTGGTGTCACATCACATGACTGTCTAACACAGGTGGTGATATTAGCGCTACACCGTGTGTTGGTGACACATCACATGAGTGTCTAACACCGGTGGTGATATTAGCGCTAACCCGTGTGTTGGTGACACATCACTTGACTGTCTATCACAGGTGGTGATTTAGCGTTACGCCGTTTGTTGGTGACACATCACATGACTGTCTAGCACAGGTGGTGATATTAGCGCTACGCCGTGTGTTGGTGACACATCACATGAATGTCTAACACAGGTGGTGATATTAGCGCTACGCAGTGTGTTGGTGACCCATCGCATGACTGTCTAACACAGGTGGTGACAATAGCGTTACGCCGTGTGCTGGTGACACATCACATGACCGTCTAACACAGGTGGTGATATTAGCGCTACGCCGTGTGTTGGTGACACATCACATGACATATGTTGTGATAATTGCGCTACGCTGTGTGTTGGTGACACATCACGTGAATGTCTAACACAGGTGGTGATATTAGCGCTACGCCGTGTGTTGGTGACAAATCACACGACTGTCTAACACAGGTGGTGATATTAGCGCTACGCCGTGTGTTGGTGACACATCATATCACTGTCTAACACAGGTGGTGATAATAGCGCTACGCCGAGTGTTGGTGACACATCACATGAATGTCTAACACAGGTGGTGATATTTGCACTACGCAGTGTGTTTGTGACACATCACATGACACAGGTGGTGATATTAGCGCTACGCCGTGTGTTGGTGACACATCACATGACTGTCTAACACAGGTGGTGATATTAGCGCTACGCCGTGTGTTGGTGACACGTCACATCACTGTCTAACACAGGTGGTGATAATAGACTACGCCGTGTGTTGGTGACACATCACATGAATGTCTAACACAGGTGGTGATATTAGCGCTACGCCGTGTGTTGGTGACACATCACATGACACAGGTGGTGATAATAGCGCTACGCCGTGTGTTGGTGACACATCACATGACTGTCTAACACAGGTGGTGATATTAGCGCTACGCCGTGTGTTGGTGACACGTCACATCACTGTCTAACACAGGTGGTGATAATAGCGCTACGCCGTGTGTTGGTGACATATCACATGAATGTCTAACACAGGTGGTGATATTAGCGCTACGCCGTGTGTTGGTGACACATCACATGACACAGGTGGTGATAATAGCGCTACGCCGTGTGTTGGTGACACATCACATGACACAGGTGGTGATAATAGCGCTACGCCGTGTGTTGGTGACACATCACATGAATGTCTAACACAGGTGGTGATATTAGCGCTACGCCGTGTGTTGGTGACACATCACATGACACAGGTGGTGATAATAGCGCTACGCCGTGTGTTGGTGACACATCACATGACACAGGTGGTGATATTAGCGCTACGTCGTGTTCGTGACACATCACAGGACTGTCTAACACAGGTGGTGATATTTGCGCTACGCCATGAGTTGGTGACACATCACATGAATGTCTAACACAGGTGGTGATATTAGCGCTATGCCGTGTGTTGGTGACATATCACATGAATGTCTAACACAGGTGCTGATATTAGCGCTACGCCGTGTGTTGGTGACACATCACATGACTGTCTAACACAGGTGGTGATATTAGCGCTACGCCGTGTGTTGGTGACACATCACATCACTGTCTAACACAGGTGGTGATAATAGCGCTATGCCGTGTGTTGATGACACATCACATGAATGTCTAACAGAGGTGGTGATATTAGCGCTACGCCGTGTTTTGGTGACACATCACATGACACAGGTGGTGATAATAGCGCTACGCCGTGTGTTGGTGACACATCACGTGAATGTCTAAAAGAAGTTGTAATATTAGCGCTACCCCGTGTGTTGGTGACACATCACACGACACATGTGGTGATATTAGCGCTACATCGTGTGTTGGTGACACATCACATGACACAGGTGGTGATACCAGCGTTACGCCGTGTGCTGGTGACACATCACATGACTGTCTAACACAGGTGGTGATATTTGCGCTACGCCATTGGTTGGTGACACGTCCCATGAATGTCTAACACAGGTGGTGATATTTGCGCTACGCCGTTTGTTGGCGTCACATCACATGTCTGTCTAACACAGGTGGTTATATTTACGCTATGTCGTGTGTTGGTGACCCATCACATGACACAGGTTGTGATATTAGCGCTATGGCCTGTGTTGGTGACACATCACATGATTGTCTAACACAGGTGGTGATATTAGCGCTACGCCGAGTGTTGGTGGCTCATCACATGACTGTCTAACACAGGAGGTGATAGTAGCGCTACGCCGTGTGTTGGTGACACATCACATGAATGTCTAACACAGGTGGTGATATTAGCGCTACGCCGTGTGTTGGTGGCCCATCACATGACTGTCTAACACAGGTGGTTATATTAGCGCTACGCCGTGTGTTGGTGACCCATCGCATCACTGTCTAACACAGGTGGTGACAATAGCGTTAAGCCGTGTGTTGGTGACACATCACATGACATATGTGGTGATAAAAGCGCTACGCTGTGTGTTGGTGACTCATCATATCACTGTCTAACACAGGTGGTGATATTAGCGCTACGCCGTTTGTTGGTGACACATGACATGATTGTCTAACACACGTGGTGATATTAGCGCCTGCCGTGTGTTGGTGACCCATCAAATGAATGTCTAACACACGTGGTGATATTAGCGCTACGCCGTGTGTTGGTGACACATCACATGAATGTCTAACAAAGGTGGTGATATTAGCGCTACGCCGTGAGTTGGTGACACATCACATGACTGTGTAACACAGGTGGTGATATTTGCGCTACGCCATGTGTTGGTGACACATCACATGCATGTCTAACACAGGTGGTGATAATAGCGCTACGCCATTTGTTGGTGACCCATCACATGACTGTCTAACACAGGTGGTGATATTAGCGCTACACCGCGTGTTGGTGACACATCACATGAATGTCTAACACCGGTGGTGATATTAGCGCTAACCCGTGTGTTGGTGACACATCACTTGACTGTCTATCACAGGTGGTTATATTAGCGTTACGCCGTTTGTTGGTGACACATCACATGACTGTCTATCACAGGTGGTGATATTAGCGCTACGCCGTGTGTTGGTGACACATCACATGAATGTCTAACACAGCTGGTGATACTAGCGCTACGCCATGTGTTGGTGACATATCACATGAATGTCTAACACAGGTGGTGATATTAGCGCTACGCCATGTGTTGGTGACACATCACATTACTGTTTAACACAGGTGGTGATATTTGCGCTACGCCATGTGTTGGTGACTCATCACATGAATGTCTAACACAGGTGGTGATAACAGCGCTACGCCGTTTGTTGGTGACCCATCACATGACTGTCTAACACAGGTGGTGATATTAGCGCTACACCGTGTGTTGGTGACACATCACATGAATGTCTAACACCGGTGGTGATATTAGCTCTAACCCGTGTGTTGGTGACACATCACGTGACTGTCTATCACAGGTGGTGATATTAGCGTTACGCCGTTTGTTGGTGACACACCACATGACTGTCTAGCACAGGTGGTGATATTAGCGCTACGCCGTGTGTTGGTGACACATCACATGAATGTCTAACACAGGTGGTGATATTTGCGCTACGCCATGTGTTGGTGACACATCACATGAATGTCTAACACAGGTGGTGTTATTAGCGCTACGCCGTTTGTTGGTGACACATCACATGACTGTCTAACACAGGTGGTGATATTAGCGCTACGCCGTGTGTTGGTGACACATCACATGAATGTCTAACACAGGTGGTGATATTAGCGCTACGCCGTTTGTTGGTGTCACATCACATGTCTGTCTAACACAGGTGGTGATATTAGCGCCTGCCGTGTGTTGGTGACCCATCACATGACTGTCTAACACAGGTGGTGACAAAAGCGTTACGCCGTGTGTTGGTGACACATCACATGACTGTCTAACACTGGTGGTGATATTAGCGCTACGCCGTGTGTTGGTGACACATCATATGACACAGGTGGTGATATTAGCGCTACGCCGTGTGTTGGTGACACATCACATGAATGTCTAACACAGGTGGTGATATTAGCGCTACGCCGTGTGTTGGTGACACATCACATGACTGTCTAACACAGGTGGTGATATTAGCGCTACGCCGTGTGTTGGTGACACATCACATGAATGTCTAACACAGGTGGTGATATTAGCGCTACGCCGCGGGTTGGTGACACGTCACTTGACACAGGTGGTGACATTAGCGCTACGCCGTGTGTTGGTGACACATCACATGACACAGGTGGTGATATTAGCGCTACGCCGTGTTGGTGACGCATCACATGACAGTCTAACACAGGTGGTGATAATAGCGTTACGCCGTGCGTTGGTAACACATCACATGACACAGGTGGTGATATTAGCTCTACGCCGTGTGTTGGTGACACATCACATGACACAGGTGGTGATATTAGCGCTACCCGCGTGTTGGTGTCACATCACATGACTGTCTAACACAGGTGGTTATATTAGCGCTACGCCGCGTGTTGGTGACACATCACATGACACAGGTGGTGACATTAGCGCTACGCCGTGTTTTGGTGACACATCAAATGACACAGGTGATGATATTAGCGTTACGCCGTGTGTTGGTGACACATCACATGACTGTCTAACACAGGTGGTTATATTAGCGCTACACCGTGTGTTGGTGACACATCACATGTCACACGTGGTGATACTAGCGTTACGCCTTGTGTTGGTGACACATCACATGACTGTCTAACACAGGTGGTGATATTCTGCGCTACGCCATGGGTTGGTGACACATCACATGACTGTCTAGCACAGGTGGTGATATTAGCGCTACGCCGTGTGTTGGTGACACATCACATGAATCTCTAACACAGGTGGTGATATTAGCGCTACGCCGTGTGTTGGTGACCCATCGCATGACTGTCTAACACAGGTGGTGACAATAGCGTTACGCCGTGTGCTGGTGACACATCACATGACCGTCTAACACAGGTGGTGATATTAGCGCTACGCCGTGTGTTGGTGACACATCACATGACATATGTGGTGATAAAAGCGCTACGCTGTGTGTTGGTGACTCATCACATCACTGTCTAACACAGGTGGTGATATTAGCGCTACGCCGTTTGTTGGTGACACATGACATGACACAGGTGGTGATATTAGCGCTACGCCGTGTGTGGTGACACATCACATGAATGTCTAACACAGGTGGTGATATTAGCGCTACGCCGTGTGTTGGTGACACATCACATGAATGTCTGGCACAGGTGGTGATATTAGCGCTACGCCGTGTGTTGGTAACACATCACATGAATCTCTAACACAGGTGGTGGTATTAGCGGTAAGCCGTGTGTTGGTGCCACATCACATGAATGTCTAACACAGGTGGTGATATTAGCGTTGCGCCGTTTGTTGGTGACACGTCACATGAATGTCTATCACAGGTGGTGATATTAGCGCTACGCCATGTGTTGTTGACCCATCGCATGACTGTCTAACACAGGTGGTGATATTAGCGCTACGCCATGTGTTGGAGACACATCACATGACTGTGTAACACAGGTGGTGATATTTGCGCTACGCCATGTGTTGGTGACCCATAGCATGACTGTCTAACACAAGTGGTGACAATAGCGTTACGCCGTGTGTTGGTGACACATCACATGATCGTCTAACACAGGTGGTGATACTAGCGCTACGCCATGTGTTGGTGACACATCACATGAATGTCTAACACAGGTGGTGATATTAGCGCTACGCCATGTGTTGGTGACACATCACATGACTGTGTAACACAGGTGGTGATATTTGCGCTACGCCATGTGTTGGTGACCCATCACATGAATGTCTAACACAGGTGGTGATAATAGCGCTACGCCGTTTGTTGGTGACCCATCACATGACTGTCTAACACAGGTGGTGATGTTAGCGCTACACCGTGTGTTGGTGACACATCACGTGAATGTCAAACACAGGTGGTGATATTAGCGCTACGCCGTGTGTTGGTGACCCATCGCATGACTGACTAACACAGGTGGTGACAATAGCGTTACGCCGTGTGCTGGTGACACATCACATGACCGTCTAACACAGGTGGTGATATTAGCGCTACGCCGTGTGTTGGTGACACATCACATGACATATGTTGTGATAATAGCGCTACGCTGTGTGTTGGTGACACATCACATGAATGTCTAACACAGGTGGTGATATTAGCGCTACGCCATGTGTTGGTGACACATCACATTACTGTGTAACTCAGGTGGTGATATTTGCGCTACGCCATGTGTTGGTGACACATCACATGAATGTCTAACACAGGTGGTGATAACAGCGCTACGCCGTTTGTTGGTGACCCACCACATGACTCTCTAACACAGGTGGTGATATTAGCGCTACACCGTGTGTTGGTGATTCATCACATGAATGTCTAACACCGGTGGTGATATTAGCGCTAACCCGTGTGTTGGTGACACATCACTTGACTGTCTATCACAGGTGGTGATATTAGCGTTACGCCGTTTGTTACTGACACATCACATGACTGTCTAGCACAGGTGGTGATATTAGCGCTACGCCGTGTGTTGGTGACACATCACATGAATGTCAAACACAGGTGGTGATATTAGCGCTGCGCCGTGTGTTGGTGACCCATCGCATGACTGTCTAACACAGGTGGTGACAACAGCGTTACGCCGTGTGCTGGTGACACATCACATGACCGTCTAACACAGGTGGTGATATTAGCGCTACGCCGTGTGTTGGTGACACATCACATGACATATGTTGTGATAATAGCGCTACGCTGTGTGTTGGTGACACATCACATGAATGTCTAACACAGGTGGTGATATTTGCGCTACGCCGTGTGTTGGTGATACATCACACGACTGTCTAACACATGTGGTGATATTAGCGCTACGCCGTGTGTTGGTGACACATCATATCACTGTCTAACACAGGTGGTGATAATAGCGCTACGCCGTGTGTTGGTGACACATCACATGAATGTGTAACACAGGTGGTGATATTAGCGCTACGCCGTGTGTTGTTGACACATCACATGACACAGGTGGTGATAAGAGCGCTACGCCGTGTGTTGGTGACACATCACATGACATATGTTGTGATAATAGCGCTACGCTGTGTGTTGGTGACACATCACATGAATGTCTAACACAGGTGGTGATATTAGCGCTACGCCGTGTGTTGGTGACACATCACATGACATATGTTGTGATAATAGCGCTACGCTGTGTGTTGGTGACACATCACATGAATGTCTAACACAGGTGGTGATATTTGCACTACGCAGTGTGTTGGTGACACATCACATGACACAGGTGGTGATATTAGCGCTACGCCGTGTGTTGGTGGCATATCACATGACTGTCTAACACAGGTGGTGATATTAGCGCTACGCCGTGTGTTGGTGACACGTCACATCACTGTCTAACACAGGTGGTGATAATAGCGCTACGCCGTGTGTTGGTGACACATCACATGAATGTGTAACACAGGTGGTGATATTAGCGCTACGCCGTGTGTTGTTGACACATCACATGACACAGGTGGTGATAAGAGCGCTACGCCGTGTGTTGGTGACACATCACATGAATGTCTAACACAGGTGGTGATATTAGCGCTACGCCGTGTGTTGGTGTCACATCACATGAATGTCTAAAAGAGGTGGTGATATTAGCGGTACGCCGTGTGTTTGTGACACATCACATGAATGTCTAACACAGGTGGTGATATTTGCACAACGCAGTGTGTTGGTGACACATCACATGACACAGGTGGTGATATTAGCGCTACGCCGTGTTCGTGACACATCACTGGACTGTCTAACACACGTGGTGATATTTGCGCTACGCCATGTGTTGGTGACACATCACATGAATGTCTAACACAGGTGGTGATATTAGCGCTATGCCGTGTGTGTGACATATCACATGAATGTCTAACACAGGTGGTGATATTAGCGCTACGCCGTGTGTTATTGACACATCACATGACTGTCTAACACAGGTGGTGATATTAGCGCTACGCCGTGTGGTGGTGACACATCACATCTCTGTCTAACACATTTGGTGATAATAGCGCTACGCCGTGTGTTGATGACACATCACATGAATGTCTAACAAAGGTGGTGATATTAGCGCTACGCCGTGTGTTGGTGACACATCGCATGACACAGGTGGTGGTAATAGCCCTACGCCGTGTGTTGGTGAAACATCACATGAATGTCTAAAAGAGGTGGTAATATTAGCGCTACGCCGTTTGTTGGTGAACCATCACATGACTGTCTAACACAGGTGGTGATATTAGCGCTACGCCGTGTGTTGGTGACCCATCGCATGACTGTCTAACACAGGTGGTGACAATAGCGTTATGCCGTGTGCTGGTGACACTTCACATGACCGTCTAACACAGGTGGTGATATTAGCGCTACGCCGTGTGTTGGTGACACATCACATGAATGTCTATCACAGGTGGTGATATTAGCGTTACGCCGTTTGTTGGTGACACATCACATGAATGTCTATCACAGTTGGTGATATTACCGTTACGCCGTATGTTGGTGACACATCACATTAATGTCTATCACAGGTGGTGATATTTGCGCTACGCCATGTGTTGGTGACACATCTCATGAATGTCTAACACAGGTGGTGATATTAGCGCTACGCCGTTTGTTGGTGACACATCACCAGACTGTCTAACACAGGTGGTGATATTAGCGCTACGCCGTGTGTTGATGACACATCACATCAATGTCTAACACAGGTGGTGATATTAGCGCCTGCCGTGTGTTGGTGACCCATCACATGACTGTCTAACACAGGTGGTGACAAAAGCGTTACGCCGTGTGTTGGTGACACATCACATGACTGTCTAACACTGGTGGTGATATTAGCGCTACGCCGTGTGTTGGTGACACATCACATGACACAGGTGGTGATATTAGCGCTACCCGCGTGTTGGTGTCACATCACATGACTGTCTAACACAGGTGGTTATATTAGCGCTACGCCGCGTGTGGGTGACACATCACATGACACATGTGGTGACATTAGCGCTAAGCCGTGTTTTGGTGACACATCACATGACACAGGTGGTGATATTAGCGTTACGCCGTGTGTTGGTGACACATCACATGACTGTCTAACACAGGTGGTGATATTAGCGCTACACCGTGTGTTGGTGACACATCACATGTCACAGGTGGTGATACTAGCGGTACGCCTTGTGTTGGTGACACATCACATGACTGTCTAACACAGGTGGTGATATTCTGCGCTACGCCATGGGTTGGTGACACATCACATGAATGTATAACACAGGTGGTGATATTAGAGCTACGCCGTTTGTTGGTGACACATGACAAGACACAGGTGGTGATATTAGCGCTCCGCCGTGTGTTGGTGACACATGACATGAATCTCTAACACATGTGGTGATATTAGCGCTACCCCGTGTGTTGGTGACCCATCGCATGACTGTCTAACACAGGTGGTGACAATAGCGTTACGCCGTGTGCTGGTGACACATCACATGAATGTCTAACATAGGTGGTGATATTAGCGCTACGCCGTGTGTTGGTGACCCATCACATGACATATGTTGTGATAATAGCGCTACGCTGTGTGTTGGTGACACATCACATGAATGTCTAACACAGGTGGTGATATTTGCGATACGCCATGTGTTGATGACACATCACATGATTGTCTAACACAGGTGGTGATATTAGCGCCTGCCGTGGGTTGGTGACACATCACATGAATGTCTAACAAAGGTGGTGATATTAGCGCTACGCCGTGTGTTGGTGACACATCACACGACTGTCTAACACAGGTGGTGATATTAGCGCTACGCCGTTTGTTGGTGACACATGACATGACACTGGTGGTGATATCAGCGCTACGCCGTGTGTTGGTGACACATCACATGAATGTCTAACACAGGTGGTGATATTAGCGCTACGCCGTGTGTTGGTGACACATCACATGACTGTCTAGCACAGGTGGTGATATTAGCGCTACGCCGTGTGTTGGTAACACATCACATGAATCTCTAACACAGGTGGTGGTATTAGCGCTACGCCGTGTGTTGGTGACCCATCGCATGACTGTCTAACACAGGTGGTGACAATAGCGTTACGCCGTGTGCTGGTGACACATCACATGACCGTCTAACACAGGTGGTGATATTAGCGCTACGCCGTGTGTTGGTGACACATCACATGACTGACTAACACAGGTGGTGATATTAGCGCTATGCCATGTGTTGGTGACACATCACATGATTGTCTAACACACGTGGTGATATTAGCGCCTGCCGTGTGTTGGTGACCCATCAAATGAATGTCTAACACACGTGGTGATATTAGCGCTACGCCGTGTGTTGGTGACACATCACATGAATGTCTAACAAAGGTGGTGATATTAGCGCTACGCCGTGAGTTGGTGACACATCACATGACTGTGTAACACAGGTGGTGATATTTGCGCTACGCCATGTGTTGGTGACACATCACATGCATGTCTAACACAGGTGGTGATAATAGCGCTACGCCATTTGTTGGTGACCCATCACATGACTGTCTAACACAGGTGGTGATATTAGCGCTACACCGCGTGTTGGTGACACATCACATGAATGTCTAACACCGGTGGTGATATTAGCGCTAACCCGTGTGTTGGTGACACATCACTTGACTGTCTATCACAGGTGGTTATATTAGCGTTACGCCGTTTGTTGGTGACACATCACATGACTGTCTATCACAGGTGGTGATATTAGCGCTACGCCGTGTGTTGGTGACACATCACATGAATGTCTAACACAGCTGGTGATACTAGCGCTACGCCATGTGTTGGTGACATATCACATGAATGTCTAACACAGGTGGTGATATTAGCGCTACGCCATGTGTTGGTGACACATCACATTACTGTTTAACACAGGTGGTGATATTTGCGCTACGCCATGTGTTGGTGACTCATCACATGAATGTCTAACACAGGTGGTGATAACAGCGCTACGCCGTTTGTTGGTGACCCATCACATGACTGTCTAACACAGGTGGTGATATTAGCGCTACACCGTGTGTTGGTGACACATCACATGAATGTCTAACACCGGTGGTGATATTAGCTCTAACCCGTGTGTTGGTGACACATCACGTGACTGTCTATCACAGGTGGTGATATTAGCGTTACGCCGTTTGTTGGTGACACACCACATGACTGTCTAGCACAGGTGGTGATATTAGCGCTACGCCGTGTGTTGGTGACACATCACATGAATGTCTAACACAGGTGGTGATATTTGCGCTACGCCATGTGTTGGTGACACATCACATGAATGTCTAACACAGGTGGTGATATTAGCGCTACGCCGTTTGTTGGTGACACATCACATGACTGTCTAACACAGGTGGTGATATTAGCGCTACGCCGTGTGTTGGTGACACATCACATGAATGTCTAACACAGGTGGTGATATTAGCGCTACGCCGTTTGTTGGTGTCACATCACATGTCTGTCTAACACAGGTGGTGATATTAGCGCCTGCCGTGTGTTGGTGACCCATCACATGACTGTCTAACACAGGTGGTGACAAAAGCGTTACGCCGTGTGTTGGTGACACATCACATGACTGTCTAACACTGGTGGTGATATTAGCGCTACGCCGTGTGTTGGTGACACATCATATGACACAGGTGGTGATATTAGCGCTACGCCGTGTGTTGGTGACACATCACATGAATGTCTAACACAGGTGGTGATATTAGCGCTACGCCGTGTGTTGGTGACACATCACATGACTGTCTAACACAGGTGGTGATATTAGCGCTACGCCGTGTGTTGGTGACACATCACATGAATGTCTAACACAGGTGGTGATATTAGCGCTACGCCGCGGGTTGGTGACACGTCACTTGACACAGGTGGTGACATTAGCGCTACGCCGTGTGTTGGTGACACATCACATGACACAGGTGGTGATATTAGCGCTACGCCGTGTTGGTGACGCATCACATGACAGTCTAACACAGGTGGTGATAATAGCGTTACGCCGTGCGTTGGTAACACATCACATGACACAGGTGGTGATATTAGCTCTACGCCGTGTGTTGGTGACACATCACATGACACAGGTGGTGATATTAGCGCTACCCGCGTGTTGGTGTCACATCACATGACTGTCTAACACAGGTGGTTATATTAGCGCTACGCCGCGTGTTGGTGACACATCACATGACACAGGTGGTGACATTAGCGCTACGCCGTGTTTTGGTGACACATCAAATGACACAGGTGATGATATTAGCGTTACGCCGTGTGTTGGTGACACATCACATGACTGTCTAACACAGGTGGTTATATTAGCGCTACACCGTGTGTTGGTGACACATCACATGTCACACGTGGTGATACTAGCGTTACGCCTTGTGTTGGTGACACATCACATGACTGTCTAACACAGGTGGTGATATTCTGCGCTACGCCATGGGTTGGTGACACATCACATGACTGTCTAGCACAGGTGGTGATATTAGCGCTACGCCGTGTGTTGGTGACACATCACATGAATCTCTAACACAGGTGGTGATATTAGCGCTACGCCGTGTGTTGGTGACCCATCGCATGACTGTCTAACACAGGTGGTGACAATAGCGTTACGCCGTGTGCTGGTGACACATCACATGACCGTCTAACACAGGTGGTGATATTAGCGCTACGCCGTGTGTTGGTGACACATCACATGACATATGTGGTGATAAAAGCGCTACGCTGTGTGTTGGTGACTCATCACATCACTGTCTAACACAGGTGGTGATATTAGCGCTACGCCGTTTGTTGGTGACACATGACATGACACAGGTGGTGATATTAGCGCTACGCCGTGTGTGGTGACACATCACATGAATGTCTAACACAGGTGGTGATATTAGCGCTACGCCGTGTGTTGGTGACACATCACATGAATGTCTGGCACAGGTGGTGATATTAGCGCTACGCCGTGTGTTGGTAACACATCACATGAATCTCTAACACAGGTGGTGGTATTAGCGGTAAGCCGTGTGTTGGTGCCACATCACATGAATGTCTAACACAGGTGGTGATATTAGCGTTGCGCCGTTTGTTGGTGACACGTCACATGAATGTCTATCACAGGTGGTGATATTAGCGCTACGCCATGTGTTGTTGACCCATCGCATGACTGTCTAACACAGGTGGTGATATTAGCGCTACGCCATGTGTTGGAGACACATCACATGACTGTGTAACACAGGTGGTGATATTTGCGCTACGCCATGTGTTGGTGACCCATAGCATGACTGTCTAACACAAGTGGTGACAATAGCGTTACGCCGTGTGTTGGTGACACATCACATGATCGTCTAACACAGGTGGTGATACTAGCGCTACGCCATGTGTTGGTGACACATCACATGAATGTCTAACACAGGTGGTGATATTAGCGCTACGCCATGTGTTGGTGACACATCACATGACTGTGTAACACAGGTGGTGATATTTGCGCTACGCCATGTGTTGGTGACCCATCACATGAATGTCTAACACAGGTGGTGATAATAGCGCTACGCCGTTTGTTGGTGACCCATCACATGACTGTCTAACACAGGTGGTGATGTTAGCGCTACACCGTGTGTTGGTGACACATCACGTGAATGTCAAACACAGGTGGTGATATTAGCGCTACGCCGTGTGTTGGTGACCCATCGCATGACTGACTAACACAGGTGGTGACAATAGCGTTACGCCGTGTGCTGGTGACACATCACATGACCGTCTAACACAGGTGGTGATATTAGCGCTACGCCGTGTGTTGGTGACACATCACATGACATATGTTGTGATAATAGCGCTACGCTGTGTGTTGGTGACACATCACATGAATGTCTAACACAGGTGGTGATATTAGCGCTACGCCATGTGTTGGTGACACATCACATTACTGTGTAACTCAGGTGGTGATATTTGCGCTACGCCATGTGTTGGTGACACATCACATGAATGTCTAACACAGGTGGTGATAACAGCGCTACGCCGTTTGTTGGTGACCCACCACATGACTCTCTAACACAGGTGGTGATATTAGCGCAACACCGTGTGTTGGTGATTCATCACATGAATGTCTAACACCGGTGGTGATATTAGCGCTAACCCGTGTGTTGGTGACACATCACTTGACTGTCTATCACAGGTGGTGATATTAGCGTTACGCCGTTTGTTACTGACACATCACATGACTGTCTAGCACAGGTGGTGATATTAGCGCTACGCCGTGTGTTGGTGACACATCACATGAATGTCAAACACAGGTGGTGATATTAGCGCTGCGCCGTGTGTTGGTGACCCATCGCATGACTGTCTAACACAGGTGGTGACAACAGCGTTACGCCGTGTGCTGGTGACACATCACATGACCGTCTAACACAGGTGGTGATATTAGCGCTACGCCGTGTGTTGGTGACACATCACATGACATATGTTGTGATAATAGCGCTACGCTGTGTGTTGGTGACACATCACATGAATGTCTAACACAGGTGGTGATATTTGCGCTACGCCGTGTGTTGGTGATACATCACACGACTGTCTAACACATGTGGTGATATTAGCGCTACGCCGTGTGTTGGTGACACATCATATCACTGTCTAACACAGGTGGTGATAATAGCGCTACGCCGTGTGTTGGTGACACATCACATGAATGTGTAACACAGGTGGTGATATTAGCGCTACGCCGTGTGTTGTTGACACATCACATGACACAGGTGGTGATAAGAGCGCTACGCCGTGTGTTGGTGACACATCACATGACATATGTTGTGATAATAGCGCTACGCTGTGTGTTGGTGACACATCACATGAATGTCTAACACAGGTGGTGATATTAGCGCTACGCCGTGTGTTGGTGACACATCACATGACATATGTTGTGATAATAGCGCTACGCTGTGTGTTGGTGACACATCACATGAATGTCTAACACAGGTGGTGATATTTGCACTACGCAGTGTGTTGGTGACACATCACATGACACAGGTGGTGATATTAGCGCTACGCCGTGTGTTGGTGGCATATCACATGACTGTCTAACACAGGTGGTGATATTAGCGCTACGCCGTGTGTTGGTGACACGTCACATCACTGTCTAACACAGGTGGTGATAATAGCGCTACGCCGTGTGTTGGTGACACATCACATGAATGTGTAACACAGGTGGTGATATTAGCGCTACGCCGTGTGTTGTTGACACATCACATGACACAGGTGGTGATAAGAGCGCTACGCCGTGTGTTGGTGACACATCACATGAATGTCTAACACAGGTGGTGATATTAGCGCTACGCCGTGTGTTGGTGTCACATCACATGAATGTCTAAAAGAGGTGGTGATATTAGCGGTACGCCGTGTGTTTGTGACACATCACATGAATGTCTAACACAGGTGGTGATATTTGCACAACGCAGTGTGTTGGTGACACATCACATGACACAGGTGGTGATATTAGCGCTACGCCGTGTTCGTGACACATCACTGGACTGTCTAACACACGTGGTGATATTTGCGCTACGCCATGTGTTGGTGACACATCACATGAATGTCTAACACAGGTGGTGATATTAGCGCTATGCCGTGTGTGTGACATATCACATGAATGTCTAACACAGGTGGTGATATTAGCGCTACGCCGTGTGTTATTGACACATCACATGACTGTCTAACACAGGTGGTGATATTAGCGCTACGCCGTGTGGTGGTGACACATCACATCTCTGTCTAACACATTTGGTGATAATAGCGCTACGCCGTGTGTTGATGACACATCACATGAATGTCTAACAAAGGTGGTGATATTAGCGCTACGCCGTGTGTTGGTGACACATCGCATGACACAGGTGGTGGTAATAGCCCTACGCCGTTTGTTGGTGAACCATCACATGACTGTCTAACACAGGTGGTGATATTAGCGCTACGCCGTGTGTTGGTGACCCATCGCATGACTGTCTAACACAGGTGGTGACAATAGCGTTATGCCGTGTGCTGGTGACACTTCACATGACCGTCTAACACAGGTGGTGATATTAGCGCTACGCCGTGTGTTGGTGACACATCACATGAATGTCTATCACAGGTGGTGATATTAGCGTTACGCCGTTTGTTGGTGACACATCACATGAATGTCTATCACAGTTGGTGATATTACCGTTACGCCGTATGTTGGTGACACATCACATTAATGTCTATCACAGGTGGTGATATTTGCGCTACGCCATGTGTTGGTGACACATCTCATGAATGTCTAACACAGGTGGTGTTATTAGCGCTACGCCGTTTGTTGGTGACACATCACCAGACTGTCTAACACAGGTGGTGATATTAGCGCTACGCCGTGTGTTGATGACACATCACATCAATGTCTAACACAGGTGGTGATATTAGCGCCTGCCGTGTGTTGGTGACCCATCACATGACTGTCTAACACAGGTGGTGACAAAAGCGTTACGCCGTGTGTTGGTGACACATCACATGACTGTTTAACACTGGTGGTGATATTAGCGCTACGCCGTGTGTTGGTGACACATCACATGACACAGGTGGTGATATTAGCGCTACCCGCGTGTTGGTGTCACATCACATGACTGTCTAACACAGGTGGTTATATTAGCGCTACGCCGCGTGTGGGTGACACATCACATGACACAGGTGGTGACATTAGCGCTAAGCCGTGTTTTGGTGACACATCACATGACACAGGTGGTGATATTAGCGTTACGCCGTGTGTTGGTGACACATCACATGACTGTCTAACACAGGTGGTGATATTAGCGCTACACCGTGTGTTGGTGACACATCACATGTCACAGGTGGTGATACTAGCGGTACGCCTTGTGTTGGTGACACATCACATGACTGTCTAACACCAGTGGTGATATTCTGCGCTACGCCATGGGTTGGTGACACATCACATGAATGTATAACACAGGAGCTACGCCGTTTGTTGGTGACACATGACAAGACACAGGTGGTGATATTAGCGCTCCGCCGTGTGTTGGTGACACATGACATGAATCTCTAACACATGTGGTGATATTAGCGCTACCCCGTGTGTTGGTGACCCATCGCATGACTGTCTAACACAGGTGGTGACAATAGCGTTACGCCGTGTGCTGGTGACACATCACATGAATGTCTAACACAGGTGGTGATATTAGCGCTACGCCGTGTGTTGGTGACCCATCACATGACATATGTTGTGATAATAGCGCTACGCTGTGTGTTGGTGACACATCACATGAATGTCTAACACAGGTGGTGATATTTGCGATACGCCATGTGTTGATGACACATCACATGATTGTCTAACACAGGTGGTGATATTAGCGCCTGCCGTGTGTTGGTGACACATCACATGAATGTCTAACAAAGGTGGTGATATTAGCGCTACGCCGTGTGTTGGTGACACATCACACGACTGTCTAACACAGGTGGTGATATTAGCGCTACGCCGTCTGTTGGTGACACATGACATGACACTGGTGGTGATATCAGCGCTACGCCGTGTGTTGGTGACACATCACATGAATGTCTAACACAGGTGGTGATATTAGCGCTACGCCGTGTGTTGGTGACACATCACATGACTGTCTAGCACAGGTGGTGATATTAGCGCTACGCCGTGTGTTGGTAACACATCACATGAATCTCTAACACAGGTGGTGGTATTAGCGCTACGCCGTGTGTTGGTGACCCATCGCATGACTGTCTAACACAGGTGGTGACAATAGCGTTACGCCGTGTGCTGGTGACACATCACATGACCGTCTAACACAGGTGGTGATATTAGCGCTACGCCGTGTGTTGGTGACACATCACATGACTGTCTAACACAGGTGGTGATATTTGCGCTACGCCATGTGTTGATGACACATCACATTATTGTCTAACACAGGTGGTGATATTAGCGCCTGCCGTGTGTTGGTGACACATCACATGAATGTCTAACAAAGGTGGTGATATTAGCGCTACGCCGTGTGTTGGTGACACATCACACGACTGTCTAACACAGGTGGTGATATTAGCGTTGCGCCGCTTGTTGGTGACACATCACATGACTGTCTAACACAGGTGGTGATATTAGCGCTACGCCGTGTGTTGGTGACACATCACATGAAGGTCTAACACAGGTGGTGATATTAGCGTTGCGCCGTTTGTTGGTGACACGTCACATGAATGTCTATCACAGGTGGTGATATTAGCGCTACGCCATGTGTTGGTGACCCATCGCATGACTGTCTAAAACAGGTGGTGATATTAGCGCTACGCCATGTGTTGGAGACACACCACATGACTGTGTAACACAGGTGGTGATATTTGCGCTACGCCATGTGTTGGTGACCCATCGCATGACTGTCTAACACAGGTGGTGACAATAGCGTTACGCCGTGTGTTGGTGACACATCACATGAGCGTCTAACACAGGTGGTGATACTAGCGCTACGCCATGTGTTGGTGACACATCACATGAATGTCTAACACAGGCGGTGATATTAGCGCTACGCCATGTGTTGGTGACACATCACATGACTGTGTAACACAGGTGGTGATATTTGCGCTACGCCATGAGTTGGTGACCCATCACATGAATGTCTAACACAGGTGGTGATAATAGCGCTACGCCGTTTGTTGGTGACCCATCACATGACTGTCTAACACAGGTGGTGATGTTAGCGCTACACCGTGTGTTGGTGACACATCACATGAATGTCTAACACCGGTGGTGATATTAGCGCTAACCCGTGTGTTGGTGACACATCACTTGACTGCCTATCACAGGTGGTGATATTAGCGTTACGCCGTTTTTTGGTGACACATCACATGACTGTCTAACACAGGTGGTAATATTAGCGCTACGCCGTGTGTTGGTGACATATCACATGAATGTCTAACACAGGTGGTGATACTAGCGCTACGCCATGTGTTGGTGACTGACACATCACATGAATGTCTAACACAGGTGGTGATATTAGCGCTACGCCATGTGTTGGTGACACATCACATTACTGTGTAACTCAGGTGGTGATATTTGCGCTGCGCCATGTGTTGGTGACACATCACATGAATGTCTAACACAGGTGGTGATAACAGCGCTACGCCGTTTGTTGGTGACCCACCACATGACTGTCTAACACAGGTGGTGATATAAGCGCTACACCGTGTGATGGTGACACATCACATGAATGTCTAACACCGGTGGTGATATTAGCGCTAACCCGTGTGTTGGTGACACATCACTTGACTGTCTATCACAGGTGGTGATATTAGCGTTACGCCGTTTGTTACTGACACATCACATGACTGTCTAGCACAGGTGGTGATATTAGCGCTACGCCGTGTGTTGGTGACACATCACATGAATGTCAAACACAGGTGGTGATATTAGCGCTACGCCGTGTGTTGGTGACCCATCGCATGACTGTCTAACACAGGTGGTGATAATAGCGTTACGCCGTGTGCTGGTGACACATCACATGACCGTCTAACACAGGTGGTGATATTAGCGCTACGCCGTTTGTTGGTGACACATCACCGGACTGTCTAACACAGGTAGTGATATTAGCGCTACGCCGTGTGTTGATGACACATCACATGAATGTCTAACACAGGTGGTGATATTAGCGCTACGCCGTTTGTTGGTGTCACATCACATGTCTGTCTAACACAGGTGGTGATATTAGCGCCTGCCGTGTGTTGGTGACCCATCACATGACTGTCTAACACAGGTGGTGACAAAAGCGTTACGCCGTGTGTTGGTGACACATCACATGACTGTCTAACACTGGTGGTGATATTAGCGCTACGCCGTGTGTTGGTGACACATCACATGACACAGGTGGTGATATTAGCGCTACGCCGTGTGTTGGTGACACATCACATGAATGTCTAACACAGGTGGTGATATTAGCGCTACGCCGTGTGTTGGTAACACAACACATGACACAGGTGGTGATATTAGCTCTACGCCGTGTGTTGGTGACACATCACATGACACAGGTGGTGATATTAGCGCTACCCGCGTGTTGGTGTCACATCACATGACTGTCTAACACAGGTGGTTATATTAGCGCTACGCCGCGTGTGGGTGACACATCACATGACAAAGGTGGTGACATTAGCGCTACGCCGTGTTTTGGTGACACATCACATGACACAGGTGGTGATATTAGCGTTACGCCGTGTGTTGGCGACACATCACATGACTGTCTAACACAGGTGGTGATATTAGCGCTACACCGTGTGTTGGTGACACATCACATGTCACAGGTGGTGATACTAGCGTTACGCCTTGTGTTGGTGACACATCACATGACTGTCTAACACAGGTGGTGATATTCTGCGCTACGCCATGGGTTGGTGACACATCACATGAATGTCTAACACAGGTGGTGATATTAGCGCTACGCCGTGTGTTGGTGACCCATCACATGACTGTCTAACACAGGTGGTGATATTAGCGCTACGCCGTTCGTTGGTGACACATCACATGAATGTATAACACAGGTGGTGATATTAGCGCTACGCCGTTTGTTGGTGACACATGACAAGACACAGGTGGTGATATTAGCGCTACGCCGTGTGTTGGTGACACATCACATGACTGTCTAGCACAGGTGCTGATATTAGCGCTACGCCGTGTGTTGGTGACACATTACATGAATCTCTAACACAGGTGGTGATATTAGTGCTACGCCGTGTGTTGGTGACCCATCGCATGACTGTCTAACACAGGTGGTGACAATAGCGTTACGCCGTGCGCTGGTGACACATCACATGACCGTCTAACACAGGTGGTGATATTAGCGCTACGCCGTGTGTTGGTGACACATCACATGAATGTCTAACACAGGTGGTGATATTAGCGCTACGCCGTGTGTTGGTGACACATGATATGACACAGGTGGTGATATTAGCGCTATGCCATGTGTTGGTGACACATCACATGACTGTCTAACACAGGTGGTGATATTTGCGATACGCCATGTGTTGATGACACATCACATGATTGTCTAACACAGGTGGTGATATTAGCGCCTGCCGTGTGTTGGTGACACATCACATGAATGTCTAACAAAGGTGGTGATATTAGCGCTACGCCGTGTGTTGGTGACACATCACACGACTGTCTAACACAGGTGGTGATATTAGCGCTACGCCGTTTGTTGGTGACACATGACATGACACAGGTGGTGATATTAGCGCTACGCCGTGTGTTGGTGACACATCACATGAATGTCTAACACAGGTGGTGATATTAGCGCTACGCCGTGTGTTGGTGACACATCACATGACTGTCTAGCACAGGTGGTGATATTAGCGCTACGCCGTGTGTTGGTAACACATCACATGAATCTCTAACACAGGTGGTGGTATTAGCGCTACGCCGTGTGTTGGTGACCCATCGCATGACTGTCTAACACAGGTGGTGACAATAGCGTTACGCCGTGTGCTGGTGACACATCACATGACCGTCTAACACAGGTGGTGATATTAGCGCTACGCCGTGTGTTGGTGACACATCACACGACATGTGTGGTGATAAAAGCGCTACGCTGTGTGTTGGTGACACATCACATGACTGTCTAACACAGGTGGTGATATTTGCGCTACGACATGTGTTGATGACACATCACATTATTGTCTAACACAGGTGGTGATATTAGCGCCTGCCGTGTGTTGGTGACACATCACATGAATGTCTAACAAAGGTGGTGATATTAGCGCTACGCCGTGTGTTGGTGGCACATCACACGACTGTCTAACACAGGTGGTGATGTTAGCGTTGCGCCGCTTGTTGGTGACACATCACATGACTGTCTAACACAGGTGGGTTTTATTAGCGCTACGCCGTGTGTTGGTGACACATCACATGAATGTCTAACACAGGTGGTGATATTAGCGTTGCGCCGTTTGTTGGTGACACGTCACATGAATGTCTATCACAGGTGGTGAAATTAGCGCTACGCCATGTGTTGGTGACCCATCGCATGACTGTCTAACACAGGTGGTGATATTAGCGCTACGCCATGTGTTGGAGACACATCACATGACTGTGTAACACAGGTGGTGATATTTGCGCTACGCCATGTGTTGGTGACCCATCGCATGACTGTCTAACACAGGTGGTGACAATAGCGTTACGCCGTGTGTTGGTGACACATCACATGAGCGTCTAACACAGGTGGTGATACTAGCGCTACGCCATGTGTTGGTGACACATCACATGAATGTCTAACACAGGCGGTGATATTAGCGCTACGCCATGTGTTGGTGACACATCACATGACTGTGTAACACAGGTGGTGATATTTGCGCTACGCCATGTGTTGGTGACCCATCACATGAATGTCTAACACAGGTGGTGATAATGGCGCTACGCCGTTTGTTGGTGACCCATCACATGACTGTCTAACACAGGTGGTGATTTTAGCGCTACACCGTGTGTTGGTGACACATCACATGAATGTCTAACACCGGTGGTGATATTAGCGCTAACCCGTGTGTTGGTGACACATGACTTGACTGTCTATCACAGGTGGTGATATTAGCGTTACGCCGTTTTTTGGTGACACATCACATGACTGTCTAACACAGGTGGTGATATTAGCGCTACGCCGTGTGCTGGTGACACATCACATGACCGTCTAACACAGGTGGTGATATTAGCGCTACGCCGTGTGTTGGTGACACATCACATGAATGTCTATCACAGGTGGTGATATTAGCGTTACGCCGTTTGTTGGTGACACATCACATGAATGTCTATCACAGTTGGTGATATTAGCGTTACGCCGTATGTTGTGACACATCACATTAATGTCTATCACAGGTGGTGATATTTGCGCTACGCCATGTGTTGGTGACACATCTCATGAATGTCTAACACAGGTGGTGATATTAGCGCTACGCCGTTTGTTGGTGACACATCACCAGACTGTCTAACACAGGTGGTGATATTAGCGCTACGCCGTGTGTTGATGACACATCACATCAATGTCTAACACAGGTGGTGATATTAGCGCCTGCCGTGTGTTGGTGACCCATCACATGACTGTCTAACACAGGTGGTGACAAAAGCGTTACGCCGTGTGTTGGTGACACATCACATGACTGTCTAACACTGGTGGTGATATTAGCGCTACGCCGTGTGTTGGTGACACATCACATGACACAGGTGCTGATATTAGCGCTACGCCGTGTGTTGGTGACACATCACATGAATGTCTAACACAGGTGGTGATATTAGCGCTACGCCGTGTGTTGGTGACACATCACATGACTGTCTAACACAGGTGGTGATATTAGCGCTACGCCGTGTGTTGGTGACACATCACATGAATGTCTAACACAGGTGGTGATATTAGCGCTACGCCGCGGTTTGGTGACGCGTCACTTGACACAGGTGGTGACATTAGCGCTACGCCGTGTGTTGGTGACACATCACATGACACAGGTGGTGATATTAGCGCTACGCCGTGTTGGTGACGCATCACATGACAGTCTAACACAGGTGGTGATAATAGCGTTACGCCGTGCGTTGGTAACACAACACATGACACAGGTGGTGATATTAGCACTACGCCGTGTGTTGGTGACACATCACATGACACAGGTGGTGATATTAGCGCTACCCGCGTGTTGGTGTCACATCACATGACTGTCTAACACAGGTGGTTATATTAGCGCTACGCCGCGTGTGGGTGACACATCACATGACACAGGTGGTGACATTAGCGCTAAGCCGTGTTTTGGTGACACATCACATGACACAGGTGGTGATATTAGCGTTACGCCGTGTGTTGGTGACACATCACATGACTGTCTAACACAGGTGGTGATATTAGCGCTACACCGTGTGTTGGTGACACAACACATGTCACAGGTGGTGATACTAGCGTTACGCCTTGTGTTGGTGACACATCACATGACTGTCTAACACAGGTGGTGATATTCTGCGCTACGCCATGGGTTGGTGACACATCACATGAATGTATAACACAGGTGGTGATATTAGCGCTACGCCGTTTGTTGGTGACACATGACAAGACACAGGTGGTGATATTAGCGCTCCGCCGTGTGTTGGTGACACATGACATGAATCTCTAACACATGTGGTGATATTAGCGCTACCCCGTGTGTTGGTGACCCATCGCATGACTGTCTAACACAGGTGGTGACAATAGCGTTACGCCGTGTGCTGGTGACACATCACATGAATGTCTAACACAGGTGGTGATATTAGCGCTACGCCGTGTGTTGGTGACCCATCACATGACATATGTTGTGATAATAGCGCTACGCTGTGTGTTGGTGACACATCACATGAATGTCTAACACAGGTGGTGATATTTGCGATACGCCATGTGTTGATGACACATCACATGATTGTCTAACACAGGTGGTGATATTAGCGCCTGCCGTGTGTTGGTGACACATCACATGAATGTCTAACAAAGGTGGTGATATTAGCGCTACGCCGTGTGTTGGTGACACATCACACGACTGTCTAACACAGGTGGTGATATTAGCGCTACGCCGTTTGTTGGTGACACATGACATGACACAGGTGGTGATATTAGCGCTACGCCGTGTGTTGGTGACACATCACATGAATGTCTAACACAGGTGGTGATATTAGCGCTACGCCGTGTGTTGGTGACACATCACATGACTGTCTAGCACAGGTGGTGATATTAGCGCTACGCCGTGTGTTGGTAACACATCACATGAATCTCTAACACAGGTGGTGGTATTAGCGCTACGCCGTGTGTTGGTGACCCATCGCATGACTGTCTAACACAGGTGGTGACAATAGCGTTACGCCGTGTGCTGGTGACACATCACATGACCGTCTAACACAGGTGGTGATATTAGCGCTACGCCGTGTGTTGGTGACACATCACATGACTGTCTAACACAGGTGGTGATATTTGCGCTACGCCATGTGTTGATGACACATCACATTATTGTCTAACACAGGTGGTGATATTAGCGCCTGCCGTGTGTTGGTGACACATCACATGAATGTCTAACAAAGGTGGTGATATTAGCGCTACGCCGTGTGTTGGTGACACATCACACGACTGTCTAACACAGGTGGTGATATTAGCGTTGCGCCGCTTGTTGGTGACACATCACATGACTGTCTAACACAGGTGGTGATATTAGCGCTACGCCGTGTGTTGGTGACACATCACATGAATGTCTAACACAAGTGGTGATATTAGCGTTGCGCCGTTTGTTGGTGACACGTCACATGAATGTCTATCACAGGTGGTGATATTAGCGCTACGCCATGTGTTGGTGACCCATCGCATGACTGTCTAAAACAGGTGGTGATATTAGCGCTACGCCATGTGTTGGAGACACACCACATGACTGTGTAACACAGGTGGTGATATTTGCGCTACGCCATGTGTTGGTGACACATCACATGACTGTGTAACACAGGTGGTGATATTTGCGCTACGCCATGAGTTGGTGACCCATCACATGAATGTCTAACACAGGTGGTGATAATAGCGCTACGCCGTTTGTTGGTGACCCATCACATGACTGTCTAACACAGGTGGTGATGTTAGCGCTACACCGCGTGTTGGTGACACATCACATGAATGTCTAACACCGGTGGTGATATTAGCGCTAACCCGTGTGTTGGTGACACATCACTTGACTGTCTATCACAGGTGGTGATATTAGCGTTACGCCGTTTTTTGGTGACACATCACATGACTGTCTAACACAGGTGGTGATATTAGCGCTACGCCGTGTGTTGGTGACATATCACATGAATGTCTAACACAGGTGGTGATACTAGCGCTACGCCATGTGTTGGTGACTGACACATCACATGAATGTCTAACACAGGTGGTGATATTAGCGCTACGCCATGTGTTGGTGACACATCACATTACTGTGTAACTCAGGTGGTGATATTTGCGCTGCGCCATGTGTTGGTGACACATCACATGAATGTCTAACACAGGTGGTGATAACAGCGCTACGCCGTTTGTTGGTGACCCACCACATGACTGTCTAACACAGGTGGTGATATAAGCGCTACACCGTGTGATGGTGACACATCACATGAATGTCTAACACCGGTGGTGATATTAGCGCTAACCCGTGTGTTGGTGACATATCACTTGACTGTCTATCACAGGTGGTGATATTAGCGTTACGCCGTTTGTTACTGACACATCACATGACTGTCTAGCACAGGTGGTGATATTAGCGCTACGCCGTGTGTTGGTGACACATCACATGAATGTCAAACACAGGTGGTGATATTAGCGCTACGCCGTGTGTTGGTGACCCATCGCATGACTGTCTAACACAGGTGGTGACAATAGCGTTACGCCGTGTGCTGGTGACACATCACATGACCGTCTAACACAGGTGGTGATATTAGCGCTACGCCGTTTGTTGGTGACACATCACCGGAGTGTCTAACACAGGTAGTGATATTAGCGCTACGCCGTGTGTTGATGACACATCACATGAATGTCTAACACAGGTGGTGATATTAGCGCTACGCCGTTTGTTGGTGTCACATCACATGTCTGTCTAACACAGGTGGTGATATTAGCGCCTGCCGTGTGTTGGTGACCCATCACATGACTGTCTAACACAGGTGGTGACAAAAGCGTTACGCCGTGTGTTGGTGACACATCACATGACTGTCTAACACTGGTGGTGATATTAGCGCTACGCCGTGTGTTGGTGACACATCACATGACACAGGTGGTGATATTAGCGCTACGCCGTGTGTTGGTGACACATCACATGAATGTCTAACACAGGTGGTGATATTAGCGCTACGCCGTGTGTTGGTAACACAACACATGACACAGGTGGTGATATTAGCTCTACGCCGTGTGTTGGTGACACATCACATGACACAGGTGGTGATATTAGCGCTACCCGCGTGTTGGTGTCACATCACATGACTGTCTAACACAGGTGGTTATATTAGCGCTACGCCGCGTGTGGGTGACACATCACATGACACAGGTGGTGACATTAGCGCTACGCCGTGTTTTGGTGACACATCACATGACACAGGTGGTGATATTAGCGTTACGCCGTGTGTTGGCGACACATCACATGACTGTCTAACACAGGTGGTGATATTAGCGCTACACCGTGTGTTGGTGACACATCACATGTCACAGGTGGTGATACTAGCGTTACGCCTTGTGTTGGTGACACATCACATGACTGTCTAACACAGGTGGTGATATTCTGCGCTACGCCATGGGTTGGTGACACATCACATGAATGTCTAACACAGGTGGTGATATTAGCGCTACGCCGTGTGTTGGTGACCCATCACATGACTGTCTAACACAGGTGGTGATATTAGCGCTACGCCGTTCGTTGGTGACACATCACATGAATGTATAACACAGGTGGTGATATTAGCGCTACGCCGTTTGTTGGTGACACATGACAAGACACAGGTGGTGATATTAGCGCTACGCCGTGTGTTGGTGACACATCACATGACTGTCTAGCACAGGTGCTGATATTAGCGCTACGCCGTGTTTTGGTGACACATCACATGAATCTCTAACACAGGTGGTGATATTAGTGCTACGCCGTGTGTTGGTGACCCATCGCATGACTGTCTAACACAGGTGGTGACAATAGCGTTACGCCGTGCGCTGGTGACACATCACATGACCGTCTAACACAGGTGGTGATATTAGCGCTACGCCGTGTGTTGGTGACACATCACATGACATATGTTGTGATAATAGCGCTACGCTGTGTGTTGGTGACACATCACATGAATGTCTAACACAGGTGGTGATATTAGCGCTACGCCGTGTGTTGGTGACACATGATATGACACAGGTGGTGATATTAGCGCTATTCCTTGTGTTGGTGACACATCACATGACTGTCTAACACAGGTGGTGATATTTGCTTAACGCCATGTGTTGATGACACATCACATGATTGTCTAACACAGGTGGTGATATTAGCGCCTGCCGTGTGTTGGTGACACATCACATGAATGTCTAACAAAGGCGGTGATATTAGCGCTACGCCGTGTGTTGGTGACACATCACACGACTGTCTAACACAGGTGGTGATATTAGCGCTACGCCGTTTGTTGGTGACACATGACATGACACAGGTGGTGATATTAGCGCTACGCCGTGTGTTGGTGACACATCACATGAATGTCTAACACAGGTGGTGATACTAGCGCTACGCCATGTGTTGGTGACTGACATATCACATGAATGTCTAACACAGGTGGTGATATTAGCGCTACGCCATGTGTTGGTGACACATCACATTATTGTGTAACTCAGGTGGTGATATTTGCGCTGCGCCATGTGTTGGTGACACATCACATGAATGTCTAACACAGGTGGTGATAACAGCGCTACGCCGTTTGTTGGTGACCCACCACATGACTGTCTAACACAGGTGGTGATATTAGCGCTACACCGTGTGATGGTGACACATCACATGAATGTCTAACACCGGTGGTGATATTAGCGCTAACCCGTGTGTTGGTGACACATCACTTGACTGTCTATCACAGGTGGTGATATTAGCGTTACGCCGTTTGTTACTGACACATCACATGACTGTCTAGCACAGGTGGTGATATTAGCGCTACGCCGTGTGTTGGTGACACATCACATGAATGTCAAACACAGGTGGTGATATTAGCGCTACGCCGTGTGTTGGTGACCCATCGCATGACTGTCTAACACAGGTGGTGACAATAGCGTTACGCCGTGTGCTGGTGACACATCACATGACCGTCTAACACAGGTGGTGATATTAGCGCTACGCCGTGTGTTGGTGACACATCACATGACATATGTTGTGATAATAGCGCTACGCTGTGTGTTGGTGACACATCACATGAATGTCTAACACAGGTGGTGATATTTGCGCTACGCCGTGTGTTGGTGACACATCACACGACTGTCTAACACAGGTGGTGATATTAGCGCTACGCCGTGTGTTGGTGACACACCATATCACTGTCTAACACAGGTGGTGATAATAGCGCTACGCCGTGTGTTGGTGACACATCACATGAATGTCTAACACAGGTGGTGATATTTGCACTACGCAGTGTGTTGGTGACACATCACATGACACAGGTGGTGATATTAGCGCTACGCCCTGTGTTGGTGGCATATCACATGACTGTCTAACACAGGTGGTGATATTAGCGCTACGCCGTGTGTTGGTGACACGTCACATCACTGTCTAACACAGGTGGTGGTAATAGCGCTACGCCGTGTGTTGGTGACACATCACATGAATGTCTAACACAGGTGGTGATATTAGCGCTATGCCCTGTGTTGGTGTCACATCACATGACACAGGTGGTGATAATAGCGCTACGCCGTGTGTTGGTGACACATCACATGAATGTCTAACACAGGTGGTGATATTTGCACTACGCAGTGTGTTGGTGACACATCACATGACACAGGTGGTGATAATAGCGCTACGCCGTGTGTTGGTGACACATCACATGAATGTCTAACACAGGTGGTGATATTAGCGCTACGCCGTGTGTTGGTGTCACATCACATGAATGTCTAAAAGAGGTGGTGATATTAACGGTACGCCGTGTGTTTGTGACACATCACATGAATGTCTAACACAGGTGGTGATATTTGCACAACGCAGTGTGTTGGTGACACATCACATGACACAGGTGGTGATATTAGCGCTACGCCGTGGTCGTGACACATCACAGGACTGTCTAACACACGTGGTGATATTTGCGCTACGCCATGTGTTGGTGACACATCACATGAATGTCTAACACAGGTGGTGATATTAGCGCTATGCCGTGTGTTGGTGACATATCACATGAATGTCTAACACAGGTGGTGATATTAGCGCTACGCCGTGTGTTGGTGACACATCACATGACTGTCTAACACAGGTGGTGATATTAGCGCTACGCCGTGTGTTGGTGACACATCACATCACTGTCTAACACAGGTGGTGATAATAGCGCTACGCCGTGTGTTGATGACACATCACATGAATGTCTAACAATGGTGGTGATATTAGCGCTACGCCGTGTGTTGGTGACACATCACATGACACAGCTGGTGGTAATAGCCCTACGCCGTGTGTTGGTGAAACATCACATGAATGTCTAAAAGAGGTGGTAATATTAGCGTTGCGCCGTTTGTTGGTGACACGTCACATGAATGTCTATCACAGGTGGTGATATTAGCGCTACGCCATGTGTTGGCGACCCACCGCATGACTGTCTAACACAGGTGGTGATATTAGCGCTACGCCATGTGTTGGTGACACATCACATGACTGTGTAACACAGGTGGTGATATTAGCGCTAACCCGTGTGTTGGTGACACATCACATGACACAGGTGGTGATATTAGCGCTACGCCGTGTTGGTGACGCATCACATGACAGTCTAACACAGGTGGTGATAATAGCGTTACGCCGTGCGTTGGTAACACATCACATGACACAGGTGGCGATATTAGCTCTACGCCGTGTTTTGGTGACACATCACATGACACAGGTGGTGATATTAGCGCTACCCGCGTGTTGGTGTCACATAACATGACTGTCTAACACAGGTGGTTATATTAGCGCTACGCCGCGTGTTGGTGACACATCACATGACACAGGTGGTGACATTAGCGCTACGCCGTGTTTTGGTGACACATCACATGACACAGGTGATGATATTAGCGTTACGCCGTGTGTTGGTGACACATCACATGACTGTCTAGCACAGGTGGTGATATTAGCGCTACGCCGTGTGTTGGTGACACATCACATGAATCACTAACACAGGTGGTTTTATTAGCGCTACGCCGTGTGTTGGTGACCCATCGCATGACTGTCTAACACAGGTGGTGACAATAGCGTTACGCCGTGTGCTGGTGACACATCACATGACCGTCTAACACAGGTGGTGATATTAGCGCTACGACGTGTGTTGGTGACACATCACAAGACATATGTGGTGATAAAAGCGCTACGCTGTGTGTTGGTGACTCATCACATCACTGTCTAACACAGGTGGTGATATTAGCGCTACGCCGTTTGTTGGTGACACATGACATGACACAGGTGGTGATATTAGCGCTACGCCGTGTGTTGGTGACACATCACATGAATGTCTAACACAGGTGGTGATATTAACGCTACGCCGTGTGTTGGTGACACATCACATGACTGTCTAACACAGGTGGTGATATTAGCGCTATGCCGTGTGTTGGTGTCACATCGCATGACACAGGTGGTGATAATAGCGCTACGCCGTGTGTTGGTGACACATCACATGAATGTCTAACACAGGTGGTGATATTTGCACTACGCAGTGTGTTGGTGACTCATCACATGACACAGGTGGTGATAATAGCGCTACGCCGTGTGTTGGTGACACATCACATGAATGTCTAACACAGGTGGTGATATTAGCGCTACGCCGTGTGTTGGTGTCACATCACATGAATGTCTAACACAGGTGGTGATATTAGCGCTATGCCGTGTGTTGGTGACATATCACATGAATGTCTAACACAGGTGGTGATATTAGCGCTACGCCGTGTGTTGGTGACACATCACATGACTGTCTAACACAGGTGGTGATATTAGCGCTACGCCGTGTGTTGGTGACACATCACATCACTGTCTAACACAGGTGGTGATAATAGCGCTACGCCGTGTGTTGATGACACATCACATGAATGTCTAACACAGGTGGTGATATTAACGCTACGCCGTGTGTTGGTGACACATCACATGACACAGCTGGTGGTAATAGCCCTACGCCGTGTGTTGGTGAAACATCACATGAATGTCTAAAAGAGGTGGTAATATTAGCGTTGCGCCATTTGTTGGTGACACGTCACATGAATGTCTATCACAGGTGGTGATATTAGCGCTACGCCATGTGTTGGTGACCCACCGCATGACTGTCTAACACAGGTGGTGATATTAGCGCTACGCCATGTGTTGGTGACACATCACAAGACTGTCTAACACAGGTGGTGATATTAGCGCTAACCCGTGCCTTGGTGACACATCACTTGACTGTCTAACTCAGGTGGTTATATTAGCGTTACGCCGTGTCTTGGTGACCCATCGCATGACTGTCTAACACAGGTGGTGACAATAGCTTTACGCCGTGTGCTGGTGGCACATCACATGACCGTCTAACACAGGTGGTGATATTAGCGCTACGCCGTGTGTTGGTGACACATCACATGAATGTCTATCACAGGTGGTGATATTAGCGTTACGCCGTTTGTTGGTGACACATCACATGAATGTCTATCACAGGTGGTGATATTAGCGTTACGCCATATGTTGGTGACACATCACATTAATGTCTATCACAGGCGGTGATATTTGCGCTACGCCATGTGTTGGTGACACATCACATGAATGTCTAACACAGGTGGTGATATTAGCGCTACGCCGTTTGTTGGTGACACATCACCTGACTGTCTAACACAGGTGGTGATATTAGCGCTACGCCGTGTGTTGGTGACACATCACATGAATGTCTAACACAGGTGGTGATATTAGCGCTACGCCGTTTGTTGGTGTCACATCACATATCTGTCTAACACAGGTGGTGATATTAGCGCCTGCCGTGTGTTGGTGATCCATCACATGACTGTCTAACACAGGTGGTGACAAAAGCGTTACGCCGTGTGTTGGTGACACATCACGTGACTGTCTAACACTGGTGGTGATATTAGCGCTACGCTGTGTGTTGGTGACACATCAAATGACACAGGTGGTGATATTAGCGCTACGCCGTGTGTTGGTGACACATCACATGAATGTCTAACACAGGTGGTGATATTAGCGCTACGCCGTGTGTTGGTGACACATCACATGACACAGGTGGTGACATTAGCACTACGCCGTGTGTTGGTGACACATCACATGACACAGGTGGTGATAATAGCGCTACCCGCGTGTTGGTGTCACATCACATGACTGTCTAACACAGGTGGTTATATTAGCGCTACGCCACGTGTGGGTGACACATCACATGACACAGGTGGTGACATTAGCGCTACGCCGTGTTTTGGTGACACATCACATGACACAGGTGGTGATATTAGCGTTAAGCCGTGTGTTGGTGACACATCACATGACTGTCTAACACAGGTGGTGATATTAGCGCTACACCGTGTGTTGGTGACACATCACATGTCACAGGTGGTGATACTAGCGTTACGCCTTGTGTTGGTGACACATCACATGACTGTCTAACACAGGTGGTGATATTCTGCGCTACGCCATGGGTTGGTGACACATCACATGAATGTCTAACACAGGTGGTGATATTAGCGCTACGCCGTGTGTTGGTGACCCATCACATGACTGTCTAACACAGGTGGTGCTATTAGCGCTACGCCGTTCGTTGGTGACACATCACATGAATGTATAACACAGGTGGTGATATTAGCACTACGCCGTTTGTTGGTGACACATGACAAGACACAGGTGGTGATATTAGCGCTACGCCGTGTGTTGGTGACACATCACATGACTGTCTAGCACAGGTGGTGATATTAGCGCTACGCCGTGTGTTGGTGACACATCACATGAATCTCTAACACAGGTGGTGATATTAGCGCTACGCCGTGTGTTGGTGACCCATCGCATGACTGTCTAACACAGGTGGTGAGATTGCGTTACGCCGTGTGCTGGTGACACATCACATGACCGTCTAACACAGGTGGTGATACTTGCGCTACGCCATGTGTTGGTGACACATCACATGAATGTCTAACACAGTTGGTGATATTTGCGCTACGCCGAGTGTTGGTGGCTCATCACATTACTGTCTAACACAGGATGTGATATTAGCGCTACGCCGTGTGTTGGTGACACATCACATGAATGTCTAACAGAGGTGGTGATATTAGCGCTACGCCGTGTGTTCGTGGCCCATCACCTGACTGTCTAACACAGGTGGTTATATTAGCGCTACGCCGTGTGTTGGTGACCCATCGCACGACTGTCTAACACAGGTGGTGAAAATAGCGTTACGCCGTGTGTTGGTGACACATCACATGACCGTCTAACACAGGTCGTGATATTAGCGCTACGCCGTGTGTTGGTGACACATCACATGTCATATGTGGTGATATTAGCGCTATGCCATGTGTTGGTGACACATCACATGACGGCCTAACACAGGTGGTGGTATTTGCGCTCCGCCATGTGTTGATGACACATCACATGATTGTCTAACACAGGTGGTGATATTAGCGCCTGCCGTTTGTTGGTGACCCATGAAATGAATGTCTAACACACGTGGTAATATTAGCGCTACGCCGTGTGTTGGTGACACATCACATGAATGTCTAACAAAGGTGGTGATATTAGCGCTACGCGGTGAGTTGGTGACACATCACACGACTGTCTAACACGGGTGGTGATATTAGCGTTGCGCCGTTTGTTGGTGACACATCACATGACTGTCTAACACAGGTGGTGATATTAGCGCTACGCCGTGTGTTGGTGACACACCACATGACTGTCTAACACAGGTAGTGGTATTAGCGCTACACCGTGTGTTGGTGACACATCACATGAATGTCTAACAGAGTGGTGATATTAGCGGTACGCCGTGAGCTGGTGACACATCACATGACTGTTTAACACAGGTGGAGATATTAGCGCTACGCCGTGTGTTGGTGACACATCACATCACTGTCTAACACAGGTGGTGATATTAGCGCTACGACGTGTGTTGGTGACACATGACATGACACAGGTGGTGATATTAGCGTTTCGCCGTTTGTTGCTGACACATCACATGACTGTCTAACACAGGTGGTGATATTTGCGCTACGCCATGTGTTGATGACACATCACATTATTGTCTAACACAGGTGGTGATATTAGCGCCTGCCGTGTGTTGGTGACACATAACATGAATGTTTAACAAAGGTGGTGATATTAGCGCTACGCCGTGTGTTGGTGACACATCACACGACTGTCTAACACAGGTGGTGATATTAGCGTTGCGCCGTGTGTTGGTGACACATCACATGACTGTCTAACACAGGTGGTGATATTAGCGCTACGCCGTGTGTTGGTGACACATCACATGAATGTCTAACACAGTTCGCGATATTAGCGCTACGCCGTGTGTTGGTGACACATCACATGAATGTCTAACACAGGTGGTGACAATAGCGTTACGCCGCGTGTTGGTGACACATCACATGAGCGTCTAACACAGGTGGTGATACTAGCGCTACGCCATGTGTTGGTGACACATCACATGAATGTCTAACACAGGTGGTGATATTAGCGCTACGCCATGTGTTGGTGACACATCACATGACTGTGTAACACAGGTGGTGATATTTGCGCTACGCCATGTGTTGGTGACCCATCACATGAATGTCTAACACTGGTGGTGATAATAGCGCTACGCCGTTTGTTGGTGACCCATCACATGACTGTCTAACACAGGTGGTGATGTTAGCGCTACACCGTGTGTTGGTGACACATCACATGAATGTCTAACACCGGTGGTGATATTAGCGCTAACCCGTGTGTTGTTGACACATCACTTGACTGTCTATCACAGGTGGTGATATTAGCGTTACGCCGTTTGTTGATGACACATCACATGACTGTCTAACACAGGTGGTGATATTAGCGCTACGCCGTGTGTTGGTGACATATCACATGAATGTCTAACACAGGTGGTGATACTAGCGCTACGCCATATGTTGGTGACTGACACATCACATGAATGTCTAACACAGGTGGTGATATAAGCGCTACGCCATGTGTTGGTGACACATCACTTTACTGTGTAACTCAGGTGGTGATATTTGCGCTACGCCATGTGTTGGTGACACATCACAGGAATGTCTAACACAAGTGGTGATAACAGCGCTACGCCGTTTGTTGGTGACCCATCACATGACTGTCTAACACAGGTGGTGATATTACCGCTACACCGTGTGTTGGTGACACATCACATGAATGTCTAACACCGGTGGTGATATTAGCGCTAACCCGTGTGTTGGTGACACATCACTTGACTGTCTATCACAGGTGGTGATATTAGCGTTACGCCGTTTGTTACTGACACATCACATGACTGTGTAGCACAGGTGGTGATAATAGCGCTACGCCGTGTGTTGGTGACACATCACATGAATGTCAAACACAGGTGGTGATATTAGCGCTACGCCGTGTGTTGGTGACCCATCGCATGACTGTCTAACACAGGTGGTGACAATAGCGTTACGCCGTGCGCTGGTGACACATCACATGGCCGTCTAACACAGGTGGTGATATTAGCGCTACGCCGTGTGTTGGTGACACATCACATGACATATGTTGTGATAATAGAGCTACGCTGTGTGTTGGTGACACATCACATGAATGTCTAACACAGGTGGTGATATTTGCGCTACGCCGTGTGTTGGTGACACACCACGCGACTGTCTAACACAGGTGGTGATATTAGCGCTACGCCGTGTGTTGGTGACACATCATATCACTGTCTAACACAGGTGGTGATAAGAGCGCTACGCCGTGTGCTGGTGACACATCACATGAATGTCTAACACAGGTGGTGATATTTGCACTACGCAGTGTGTTTTTGACACATCACATGACACAGGTGGTGATATTAGCGCTACGCCGAGTGTTGGTGACACGTCACATCACTGTCTAACACAGGTGGTGATAATAGCGCTACGCCGTGTGTTGGTGACACATCACATGAATGTCTAACACAGGTGGTGATATTAGCGGTACGCCGTGTGTTTGTGACACATCACATGAATGTCTAACACAGGTGGTGATATTTGCACAAAGCCGTGTGTTGGTGACACATCACATGACACAGGTGGTGATATTAGCGCTACGCCGTGTTCGTGACACATCACAGGACTGTCTAACACAGGTGGTGATATTTGCGCTACGCCATGTGTTGGTAACACATCACATGAATGTCTAACACAGGTGGTGATATTAGCGCTATGCCGTGTGTTGGTGACATATCACATGAATGTCTAACACAGGTGGTGATATTAGCGCTACGCCGTGTGTTGGTGACACATCACATGACTGTCTAACACAGGTGGTGATATTAGCGCTACGCCGTGTGTTGGTGACACATCACATCACTGTCTAACACAGGTGGTGATAATAGCGCTACGCCGTGTGTTGATGACACATCACATGAATGTCTAACAGAGGTGGTGATATTAGCGCTACGCCGTGTGTTGGTGACACATCACATGACACAGGTGGTGATAATAGCCCTACGCCGTGTGTTGGTGACACATCACATGAATGTCTAAAAGAGGTGGTAATATTAGCGCTACGCCGTGTGTTGGTGACACATCACATGACACATGTGGTGATATTAGCGCTACGCCTTGTTGGTGACACATCACATGACTGTGTAACACAGGTGGTGATAATAGCGTTATTCCGTGTGTTGGTAACACATCACATGACACAGGTGGTGATATCAGCGCTACGCCGTGTGTTGGTGGAACATCACATGACACAGGTGGTGATATTAGCGCTACGCCGCGTGTTGGTGACACGTCACATGACTGTCTAACACAGGTGGTTATATTAGCGCTACGCCGCGTGTTGGTGACACGTCACTTGACACTGGTGGTGGCATTAGCGCTACGGCGTGTGCTGGCGACACATCACATGACACAGGTGGTGATATTAGCGTTACGCCGTGTGTTGGTGACACATCACATGACTGTCTAACACAGGTGGTGATATTAGCGCTACATCGTGTGGTGGTGACACATCACATGACACAGGTGGTGATACTAGCGTTGCGCCGTGTGTCGGAGACACATCACATGACTGTCTAACACAGGTGATGATATTTGCGCTACGCCATTCGTTGGTGACTCATCACATGAATGTCAAACACAGGTGGTGATATTAGCGCTACGCCGTTTGTTGGTGACCCATCACATGACTGTCTAACACGGGTGGTGATATTAGCGCTACGCCGCGTGTTGGTGACACATGACATGACACAGGTGGTGATATTAGCGCTATGTCGTGTGTTGGTGACACATCACATGACACAGGTGGTGATATTAGCGCTACGCCGTGTGTTGGTGACGCATGATATGACACAGGTGGTGATATTAACGCTATGTGGTATGTTGGTGACACATCACATGACACAGTTGGTGATATTAGCGCTATGTCGTGTGTTGGTGACACATCACATGAATGTCTAACACTGGTGGTGATATTAGCGCTACGCCGTGTGTTGGTGACACATCACATGATCGTCTAACACAGGTGGTGACATTAGCGCCTGCAGTGTGTTGGTGACACATCACACGACTGTCTAACACGGGTGGTGATATTAGCGTTGCGCCGTGTGTCGGAGACACATCACATGACTGTCTAACACAGGTGATGATATTTGCGCTACGCCATTCGTTGGTGACTCATCACATGAATGTCAAACACAGGTGGTGATATTAGCGCTACGCCGTTTGTTGGTGACCCATCACATGACTGTCTAACACAGGTGGTGATATTAGCGCTACGCCGCGTGTTGGTGACACATGACATGATACAGGTGGTGATATTAGCGCTATGCCATGTGTTGGTGACACATCACATGACTGTCTAACACAGGTGGTGATATTTGCGCTACGCCATGTGTTCATGACACATCACATGATTGTCTAACACAGGTGGTGATATTAGCGCCTGCCGTGTGTTGGTGACACATCACACGACTGTCTAACACGGGTGGTGATATTAGCGTTGCGCCGTTTGTTGCTGACACATCACATGACTGTCTAACACAGGTGGTGATATTAGCGCTACGCCGTGTGTTGGTGACACATCACATGAATGTCTAACACCGGTGGTGATATTAGCGCTAACCCGTGTGTTGGTAACACATCACTTGACTGTCTATCACAGGTGGTGATATTAGCGTTACGCCGTTTGTTGGTGACACATCACATGCCTGTCTAACACAGGTGGTGATATTAGCGCTACGCCGTGTGTTGTGACACATCACATGAATGTCTAACACAGGTGGTGATATTAGCGCTACGCCGTGTGTTGGTGGCACATCACATGACTGTCTAACACAGGTGGTTATATTAGCGCTACGCCGTGTGTTGGTGACCCATCGCATGACTGTCTAACACAGGTGGTGACAATAGCGTTACGCCGTGTGTTGGTGACACATCACATGACCGTCTAACACAGGTGGTGATATTAGCGCTACGCCGTGTGTTGGTGACACATCACATGACATATGTGGTGATAATAGCGCTACGCTGTGTGTTGGTGACACATCACATGAATGTCTAACACGGGTGGTGATATTAGCGCTACGCCGTTTGTTGGTGACACATCACATCACTGTCTAACACAGGTGGTGATAATAGCGCTTCTTCGTGTGTTGGTGGCACACCACATGAATGTCTAACAGAGGTTGTGATATTAGCGCTACGCCGTGTGTTGGTGACACATCACATGACACAGGTGGTGATAATAGCGCTACGCCGTGTGTTGGTGACACATTACATGAATGTCTAACACAGGTGGTGATATTAGCGCTACGCCGTGTGTTAATGGCACATCACATGACTGTCTAACACAGGTGGTGATGTTAGCGCTAAGCCGTGTGTTGGTGACACATCACATCACTGTCTAACACAGGTGGTGATAATAGCGCTACGCCGTGTGTTGGTGACACATCACATGAATGTCAAACAGAGGTGGTGATATTAGCGCTACGCCGTGTGTTGGTGACACATCACATGACACAGGTGGTGATATTAGCGCTACGCCGTGTGTTGGTGGCACATCACATGACAAGGTGGTGATATTAGCGCTACGCCGTGTGTTTGTGGCACATCACATGACACAGGTGGTGATATTAGCGCTACGCCGCGTGTTGGTGACACATCACATGACTGTCTAACACAGGTTGTTATATTAGCGCTACGCCGCGTGTTGGTGACACGTCACTTGACACAGGTGGTGACATTAGCGTTACGCCGTCTGTTGGCGACACATCACATGACACGGGAGGTGATATTAGCGCTACGCCGTGTGTTGGTGACACATGACATGACATAGGTGGTGATATTAGCGCTATGCCATGTGTTGGTGACACATCACATGACTGTCTAACACAGGTGTTTATATTAGCGTTACGCCGTGTGTTGGTGACACATCACATGACCGTCTAACACAGGTGGTGATACTAGCGCTACGCCATGTGTTGGTGACACATCACATGAATGTCTAACACAGGTGGTGATATTAGCGCTACGCCATGTGTTGGTGACACATCACATGACTGTGTAACACAGGTGGTGATATTTGCGCTACGCCATGTGTTGGTGGCACATCACATGAATGTCTAACACAGGTGGTGCTAATAGCGCTACGCCGTTTGTTGGTGACCCATCACATGACTGCCTAACACAGATGGTGATATTAGCGCTACACCGTGTGTTGGTGACACATCACATGAATGTCTAACACCGGTGGTGATATTAGCGCTAACCCGTGTGTTGGTGACACATCACTTGACTGTCTATCACAGGTGGTAATATTAGCGTTACGCCGTTTGTTGGTGACACATCACATGACTGTCTAGCACAGGTGGTGATATTAGCGCTACGCCGTGTGTTGGTGACACATCACATGAATCTCTAACACAGGTGGTGATATTAGCGCTACGCCGTGTGTTGGTGACCCATCGCATCACTGTCTAACACAGGTGGTGACAACAGCGTTACGCCGTGTGCTGGTGACACATCACTTGACCGTCTAACACAGGTGGTGATATTAGAGCTACGCCGTGTGTTGGTGACACATCACATGACATATGTTGTGATAATAGCGCTACGCTGTGTGTTGGTGGCACATCACATGAATGTCTAACACAGGTGGTGATATTAGCGCTACGCCGTGTGTTGGTGACACATGACATGACACAGGTTGTGATATTAGCGCTATGCCATGTGTTGGTGACCCATCACATGAATGTCTAACACTGGTGGTGATAATAGCGCTACGCCGTTTGTTGGTGACCCATCACATGACTGTCTAACACAGGTGGTGATGTTAGCGCTACACCGTGTGTTGGTGACACATCACATGAATGTCTAACACAGTTCGCGATATTAGCGCTACGCCGTGTGTTGGTGACACATCACATGAATGTCTAACACAGGTGGTGATATTAGCGTTGCGCCGTTTGTTGGTGACACGTCACATGAATGTCTATCACAGGTGGTGATATTAGGGCTACGCCATATGTTGGTGACCCACCGCATGACTGTCTAACACAGGTGGTGATATTAGCGCTACGCCATGTGTTGGTGACACATCACATGACTGTGTAACACAGGTGGTGATATTTGCGCTACGCCATGTGTTGGTGACCCATCGCATGACTGTCTAACACAGGTGGTGACAATAGCGTTACGCCGTGTGTTGGTGACACATCACATGAGCGTCTAACACAGGTGGTGATACTAGCGCTACGCCATGTGTTGGTGACACATCACATGAATGTCTAACACAGGTGGTGATATTAGCGCTACGCCATGTGGTGGTGACACATCACATGACTGTGTAACACAGGTGGTGATATTTGCGCTACGCCATGTGTTGGTGACCCATCACATGAATGTCTAACACTGGTAGTGATAATAGCGCTACGCCGTTTGTTGGTGACCCATCACATGACTGTCTAACACAGGTGGTGATGTTAGCGCTACACCGTGTGTTGGTGACACATCACATGAATGTCTAACACCGGTGGTGATATTAGCGCTACGCCGTGTGTTGGTGACACATCACATGAATCTCTAACACAGGTGGTGATATTAGCGCTACGCCGTGTGTTGGTGACCCATCGCATCACTGTCTAACACAGGTGGTGACAACAGCGTTACGCCGTGTGCTGGTGACACATCACTTGACCGTCTAACACAGTTGGTGATATTAGCGCTACGCCGTGTGTTGGTGACACATCACATGACATATGTTGTGATAATAGCGCTACGCTGTGTGTTGGTGGCACATCACATGAATGTCTAACACAGGTGGTGATATTAGCGCTACGCCGTGTGTTGGTGACACATGACATGACACAGGTTGTGATATTAGCGCTATGCCATGTGTTGGTGACCCATCACATGAATGTCTAACACTGGTGGTGATAATAGCGCTACGCCGTTTGTTGGTGACCCATCACATGACTGTCTAACACAGGTGGTGATGTTAGCGCTACGCCGCGTGTGGGTGACACATCACATGACACATGTGGTGACATTAGCGCTAAGCCGTGTTTTGGTGACACATCACATGACACAGGTGGTGATATTAGCGTTACGCCGTGTGTTGGTGACACATCACATGACTGTGTAACACAGGTGGTGATATTTGCGCTACGCCATGTGTTGGTGACCCATCGCATGACTGTCTAACACAGGTGGTGACAATAGCGTTACGCCGTGTGTTGGTGACACATCACATGAGCGTCTAACACAGGTGGTGATACTAGCGCTACGCCATGTGTTGGTGACACATCACATGAATGTCTAACACAGGTGGTGATATTAGCGCTACGCCATGTGTTGGTGACACATCACATGACTGTGTAACACAGGTGGTGATATTTGCGCTACGCCATGTGTTGGTGACCGATCACATGAATGTCTAACACTGGTGGTGATAATAGCGCTACGCCGTTTGTTGGTGACCCATCACATGACTGTCTAACACAGGTGGTGATATTTGCGCTACGCCATGTGTTGGTGACACATCACATTATTGTCTAACACAGGTGGTGATATTAGCGCCTGCCGTGTGTTGGTGACACATCACATGAATGTCTAACACAGTTCGTGATATTAGCGCTACGCCGTGTGTTAGTGACACATCACATGAATGTCTAACACAGGTGGTGATATTAGCGTTGCGCCGTTTGTTGGTGACACGTCACATGAATGTCTATCACAGGTGGTGATATTAGCGCTACGCCATGTGTTGGTGACCCACCGCATGACTGTCTAACACAGGTGGTGATATTAGCGCTACGCCATGTGTTGGTGACACATCACATGACTGTGTAACACAGGTGGTGATATTTGCGCTACGCCATGTGTTGGTGACCCATCGCATGACTGTCTAACACAGGTGGTGACAATAGCGTTACGCCGTGTGTTGGTGACACATCACATGAGCGTCTAACACAGGTGGTGATACTAGCGCTACGCCATGTGTTGGTGACACATCACATGAATGTCTAACACAGGTGGTGATATTAGCGCTACGCCATGTGTTGGTGACACATCACATGACTGTGTAACACAGGTGGTGATATTTGCGCTACGCCATGTGTTGGTGACCGATCACATGAATGTCTAACACTGGTGGTGATAATAGCGCTACGCCGTTTGTTGGTGACCCATCACATGACTGTCTAACACAGGTGGTGATGCTAGCGCTACACCGTGTGTTGGTGACACATCACATGAATGTCTAACACCGGTGGTGATATTAGCGCTAACCCGTGTGTTGTTGACACATCACTTGACTGTCTATCACAGGTGGTGATATTAGCGTTACGCCGTTTGTTGGTGACACATCACATGACTGTCTAACACAGGTGGTGATATTAGCGCTACGCCGTGTGTTGGCGACATATCACATGAATGTCTAACACAGGTGGTGATACTAGCGCTACGCCATGTGTTGGTGACTGACACATCACATGAATATCTAACACAGGTGGTGATATAAGCGCTACGCCATGTGTTGGTGACACATCACATTACTGTGTAACTCAGGTGGTGATATTTGCGCTACGCCATGTGTTGGTGACACATCACATGAATGTCTAACACAAGTGGTGATAACAGCGCTACGCCGTTTGTTGGTGACCCATCACATGACTGTCTAACACAGGTGGTGATATTAGCGCTACACCGTGTGTTGGTGACACATCACATGAATGTCTAACACCGGTGGTGATGTTAGCGCTAACCCGTGTGTTGGTGACACATCATTTGACTGTCTATCACAGGTGGTGATATTAGCGTTACGCCGTTTGTTACTGACACATCACATGACTGTGTAGCACAAGTGGTGATATTAGCGCTACGCCGTGTGTTGGTGACACATCACATGAATGTCAAGCACAGGTGGTGATATTAGCGCTACGCCGTGTGTTGGTGACCCATCGCATGACTGTCTAACACAGGTGGTGACAATATCGTTACGCCGTGTGCTGGTGACACATCACGTGACCGTCTAACACAGGTGGTGATATTAGCGCTACGCCGTGTGTTGGTGACACATCACATGACATATGTTGTGATAATAGAGCTACGCTGTGTGTTGGTGACACATCACATGAATGTCTAACACAGGTGGTGATATTTGCGCTACGCCGTGTGTTGGTGACACATCACACGACTGTCTAACACAGGTGGTGATATTACCGCTACGCCGTGTGTTGGTGACACATCATTTCACTGTCTAACACAGGTGGTGATAATAGCGCTACGCCGTGTGTTGGTGACACATCACATGAATGTCTAACACAGGTGGTGATATTTGCACTACGCAGTGTGTTGGTGACACATCACATGACACAGGTGGTGATATTAGCGCTACGCCGTGTGTTGGTGGCACATCACATGACTGTCTAACACAGGTGGTGATATTAGCGCTACGCCGTGTGTTGGTGACACGTCACATTACTGTCTAACACAGGTGGTGATAACAGCGCTACGCCGTGTGTTGGTGACACATCACATGAATGTCTAACACAGGTGGTGATATTAGCGCTACGCCGTGTGTTGGTGACACATCACATGACACAGGTGGTGATAAGGGCGCTACGCCGTGAGTTGGTGACACATCACATGAATGTCTAACACAGGTGGTGATATTAGCGCTACGCCGTGTGTTTGTGACACATCACATGAATGTCTAACACAGGTGGTGATATTTGCACAACGCCGTGTGTTGGTGACACATCACATGACACAGGTGGTGATATTAGCGCTACGCCGTGTTCGTGACAATTCACAGGACTGTCTAACACAGGTGCTGATATTTGCGCTACGCCATGTGTAGGTAACACATCACATGAATGTCTAACACAGGTGGTGATATTAGCGCTATGCCGTGTGTTGGTGACATATCACATGAATGTCTAACACAGGTGGTGATATTAGCGCTACGCCGTGCGTTGGTGACACATCACATGACTGTCTAACACAGGTGGTGATATTAGCGCTACGCCGTGTGTTGGTGACACATCACATCACTGTCTAACAGAGGTGGTGATAATAGCGCTACGCCGTGTGTTGATGACACATCACATGAATGTCTAACAGAGGTGGTGATGTTAGCGCTACGCCGTGTGTTGGTGAGACATCACATGACACAGGTGGTGATAATAGCCCTACGCCGTGTGTTGGTGACACATCACATGAATGTCTAAAAGAGGTGGTAATATTAGCGCTACGCCGTGTGTTGGTGACACATCACATGACACATGTGGTGATATTAGCGCTACGCCTTGTTGGTGACACATAACATGACTGTGTAACACAGGTGGTGATAATAGCGTTATTCCGTGTGTTGGTAACACATCACATGACACAGGTGGTGATATTAGCGCTACGCCGTGTGTTGGTGGAACATCACATGACACAGGTGGTGATATTAGCGCTACGCCGCGTGTTGGTGAAACGTCACATGACTGTCTAACACAGGTGGTTATATTAGCGCTACGCCGCGTGTTGGTGACACGTCACTTGACACTGGTGGTGGCATTAGCGCTACGCCGTGTGCTGGCGACACATCACATGACACAGGTGGTGATATTAGCGATACGCCGTGTGTTGGTGACACATCATATGACTGTCTAACACAGGTGGTGATATTAGCGCTACATCGTGTGGTGGTGACACATCACATGACTGTCTAACACAGGTGGTGATACTAGCGTTGCGCCGTGTGTCGGAGACACATCACATGACTGTCTAACACAGGTGATGATATTTGCGCTACGCCATTCGTTGGTGACTCATCACATGAATGTCAAACACAGGTGGTGATATTAGCGCTACGCCGTTTGTTGGTGACCCATCACATGACTGTCTAACACAGGTGGTGATATTAGCGCTACGCCGCGTGTTGGTGACACATGACATGACACAGGTGGTGATATTAGCGCTATGTCGTGTGTTGTGACACATCACATGACACAGGTGGTGATATTAGCGCTACGCCGTGTGTTGGTGACACATGACATGACACAGGTGGTGATATTAACGCTATGTCGTATGTTGGTGACACATCACATGACACAGTTGGTGATATTAGCGCTATGTCGTGTGTTGGTGACACATCACATGAATGTCTAACACAGGTGGTGATATTAGCGCTACACCGTGTGTTGGTGACGCATCACATCACTGTCTAACACAGGTGGTGATATTAGCGCTACGCCGTGTGTTGGTGACACATGACATGACACAGGTGGTGATATTAGCGCTATGCCATGTGTTGGTGACACATCACATGACTGTCTAACACAGGTGGTGATATTTGCGCTACGCCATGTGTTGATGACACATCACATGATTTTCTAACACAGGTGGTGATATTAGCGCCTGCCGTGTGTTGGTGACACATCACACGACCGTCTAACACGGGTGGTGATATTAGCGTTGCGCCGTTTGTTGGTGACACATCACATGACTGTCTAACACAGGTGGTGATATTAGCGCTACGCCGTGTGTTGGTAACACATCACATGAATGTCTAACACCGGTGGTGATATTAGCGCTAACCCGTGTGTTGGTGGCAAATCACATGACTGTCTAACACAGGTGGTTATATTAGCGCTACGCCGTGTGTTGGTGACCCATCGCATGACTGTCTTACACAGGTGGTGACAATAGCGTTACGCCGTGTGATGGTGACACATCACATGACCGTCTAACACAGGTGGTGACATTAGCGCTACGCCGTGTGTTGGTGACACATCACATGACATATGTGGTGATAATAGCGCTACGCTGTGTGTTGGTGACACATCACATGAATGTCTAACACGGGTGGTGATATTAGCGCTACGCCGTGTGTTGGTGACACATCACATCACTGTCTAACACAGGTGGTGATAATAGCCCTACTTCGTGTGTTGGTGACACACAACTTGAATGTCTAACAGAGGTTGTGAAATTAGCGCTACGCCGTGTGTTGGTGGCACATCACATGACTGACTAACACAGGTGGTGATATTAGCGCTACGCCGTGTGTTGGTGACACGTCACATCACTGTCTAACACAGGTGGTGATAATAGCGCTACGCCGTGTGTTGGTGACACATCACATGAAAGTCTAACACAGGTGGTGATATTAGCGCTACGCCGTGTGTTGGTGACACATCACATGACACAGGTGGTGATAAGGGCGCTGCGCCGTGTGTTGGTGACACATCACATGAATGTCTAACACAGGTGGTGATATTAGCGCTACGCCGTGTGTTGGTGTCACATCACATGAATGTCTAAAAGAGGTGGTGATATTAGCGGTACGCCGTGTGTTTGTGACACATCACATGAATGTCTAACACAGGTGGTGATATTTGAACAACGCCGTGTGTTGGTGACACATCACATGACACAGGTGGTGATATTAGCGCTACGCCGTGTTCGTGACACATCACAGGACTGTCTAACACAGGTGGTGATATTTGCGCTACGCCATGTGTTGGTAACACATCACATGAATGTCTAACACAGGTGGTGATATTAGCGCTATGCCGTGTGTTGGTGACATATCACATGAATGTCTAACACAGGTGGTGATATTAGCGCTACGCCGAGTGTTGGTGACACATCACATGACTGTCTAACACAGGTGGTGATATTAGCGCTACGCCGTGTGTTGGTGACACATCACATCACTGTCTAACACAGGTGGTTATATTAGCGCTACGCCGCGTGTTGGTGACACATCACATGAATGTCTAACAGAGGTGGGGATATTAGCGCTACGCCGTGTGCTGGCGACACATCACATGACACAGGTGGTGATATTAGCGTTACGCCGTGTGTTGGTGACACATCACATGACTGTCTAACACAGGTGGTGATATTAGCGCTACATCGTGTGGTGGTGACACATCACATGACACAGGTTGTGATACTAGCGTTGCGCCGTGTGTCGGAGACACATCACATGACTGTCTAACACAGGTGATGATATTTGCGCTACGCCATTCGTTGGTGACTCATCACATGAATGTCAAACACAGGTGGTGATATTAGCGCTACGCCGTTTGTTGGTGACCCATCACATGACTGTCTAACACAGTTGGTGACATTAGCGCTACGCCGCGTGTTGGTGACACATGACATGACACAGGTGGTGATATTAGCGCTATGTCGTGTGTTGGTGACACATCACATGACACAGGTGGTGATATTAGCGCTACGCCGTGTGTTGGTGACACATGACATGACACAGGTGGAGATATTAACGCTATGTCGTATGTTGGTGACACATCACATGACACAGTTGGTGATATTAGTGCTATGTCGTGTGTTGGTGACACATCACATGAATGTCTAACACAGGTGGTGATATTAGCGCTACGCCGTGTGTTGGTGACGCATCACATCACTGTCTAAGACAGGTGGTGATATTAGCGCTACGCCGTGTGTTGGTGACACATGACATGACACAGGTGGTGATATTAGCGCTATGCCATGTGTTGGTGACACATCACATGACTGTCTAACACAGGTGGTGATATTTGCGCTACGCCATGTGTTGATGACACATCACATGATCGTCTAACACCGGTGGTGATATTAGCGCTAACCCGTGTGTTGGTAACACATCACTTGACTGTCTATCACAGGTGGTGATATTAGCGTTACGCCGTTTGTTGGTGACACATCACATGCCTGTCTAACACAGGTGGTGATATTAGCGCTACGCCGTGTGTTGGTGACACATGACATGAATGTCTAACACAGGTGGTGATATTAGCGCTACGCCGTGTGCTGGTGGCACATCACATGACTGTCTAACACAGGTGGTTATATTAGCGCTACGCCGTGTGTTGGTGACCCATCGCATGACTGTCTAACACAGGTGGTGACAATAGCGTTACGCCGTGTGTTGGCGACACATCACATGACCGTCTAACACAGGTGGTGATATTAGCGCTACGCCGTGTGTTGGTGACACATCACATCACATATGTAGTGATAATAGCGCTACGCTGTGTGTTGGTGACACATCACATGAATGTCTAACACGGGTGGTGATATTAGCGCTACGCCGTGTGTTGGTGACACATCACATCACTGTCTAACACAGGTGGTGATAATAGCGCTACTTCGTGTGTTGGTGACACACCACATGAATGTCTAACAGAGGTTGTGATATTAGCGCTACGCCGTGTGTTGGTGACACATCACATGACACAGGTGGTGAAAGCGCTACGCCGTGTGTTGGTGACACATCACATGAATGTCTAACACAGGTGGTGACATTAGCGCTACGCCGTGTGTTAATGGCACATCACATGACTGTCTAACACAGGTGGTGATGTTAGCTCTAAGCCGTGTGTTGGTGACACATCACATCACTGTCTAACACAGGTGGTGATAATAGCGCTACGCCGTGTGTTGGTGACACATCACATGATTGTCTAACAGAGGTGGTGATATTAGCGCTACGCCGTGTGTTGGTGACACATCACATGAATGTCTAACACAGGTGGTGATACTAGCGCTACGCCATGTGTTGGTGACACATCACATGAATGTCTACCACAGGTGGTGATATTAGCGCTACGCCATGTGTTGGTGACACATCACATTACTGTGAAACACAGGTGGTGATATTTGCGCTACGCCATGTGTTGGCGACACATCACATGAATGTCTAACACAGGTGGTGATAACAGCGCTACGCCGTTTGTTGGTGACCCATCACATGACTGTCTAACACAGGTGGTGATATTAGCGCTACACCGTGTGTTGGTGACTCATCACATGAATGTCTAACACTGGTGGTGATATTAGCGCTAACCCGTGTGTTGGTGACACATCACTTGACTGTCTATCACAGGTGGTGATATTAGCGTTACGCCGTTTGTTGGTGACACATCACATGACTGTCTAGCACAGGTGGTGATATTAGCGCTACGCCGTGTATTGGTGACACATCACATGAATCTCTAACACAGGCGGTGATAATAGCGCTACGCCGTGTGTTGGTGACCCATCGCATGACTGTCTAACACAGGTGGTGACAATAGCGTTACGCCGTGTGCTGGTGACACATCACATGACCGTCTAACACAGGTGGTGAAATTAGCGCTACGCCGTGTGTTGGTGACACATGACATGACACAGGTGGTGATATTAGCGCTATGCCATGTGTTGGTGACACATCACATGACTGTCTAACACAGGTGGTGATATTTGCGCTACGCCATGTGTTGATGACACATGACATGACACAGGTGGTGATATTAGCGCTATGCCATGTGTTGGTGACACATCACATGACTGTCTAACACAGGTGGTGATATTTGCGCTACGCCATGTGTTGATGACACATCACATGATTGTCTAACACAGGTGGTGATATTAGCGCCTGCCGTGTGTTGGTGACACATCACATGAATGTCTAACAGAGGTGGTGATATTAGCGCTACGCCGTGTGTTGGTGACACATCACACGACTGTCTAACACAGGTGGTGATATTAGCGTTGCGCCGTTCGTTGGTGACACATCACATGACTGTCTAACACAGGTGGTGATATTAGCGCTACGCCGTGTGTTGGTGTCACATCACATGAATGTCTAAAAGAGGTGGTGATATTAGCGGTACGCCGTGTGTTTGTGACACATCACATGAATGTCTAACACAGGTGGTGATATTTGCACAACGCCGTGTGTTGGTGACACATCACATGACACAGGTGGTGATATTAGCGCTACGCCGTGTTCGTGACACATCACAGGACTGTCTAACACAGGTGGTGATATTTGCGCTACGCCATGTGTTGGTAACATATCACATGAATGTCTAACACAGGTGGTGATATAAGCGCTACGCCGTGTGTTGGTTACACATCACATGACTGTCTAACACAGGTGGTGATATTAGCGCTACGCCGTGTGTTGGTGACACATCACATCACTGTCTAACACAGGTGGTGATAATAGCGCTACGATGTGTGTTGATGACACATCACATGAATGTCTAACAGAGGTGGTGATATTAGCGCTACGCCGTGTGTTGGTGACACATCACATGACACAGGTGGTGATAATAGCTCTACGCCGTGTGTTGGTGACACATCACATGAATGTCTAAAAGAGGTGGTAATATTAGCGCTACGCCGTGTGTTGATGACACATCACATGACACATGTGGTGATATTAGCGCTACGCCTTGTTGGTGACACATCACATGACTGTGTAACACAGGTGGTGATAATAGCGTTATTCCGTGTGTTTGTAACACATCACATGACACAGGTGGTGATATTAACGCTATGTCGTATGTTGGTGACACATCACATGACACAGTTGGTGATATTAGCGCTATGTCGTGTGTTGCTGACACATCACATGAATGTCCAACACAGGTGGTGATATTAGCGCTACGCCGTGTGTTGGTGACACATGACATGTCACAGGTGGTGATACTAGCGCTATGCCATGTGTTGGTGACACATCACATGATTGTCTAACACAGGTGGTGATATTAGCGCCTGCCGTGTGTTGGTGACACATCACACGACTGTCTAACACGGGTGGTGATATTAGCGTTGCGCCGTTTGTTGGTGACACATCACATGACTGTCTAACACAGGTGGTGATATTAGCGCTACGCCGTGTGTTGGTGACACATCACATGAATGTCTAACACCGGTGGTGATATTAGCGCTAACCCGTGTGTTGGTAACACATCACTTGACTGTCTATCACAGGTGGTGATGTTAGCGTTACGCCGTTTGCTGGTGACACATCACATGCCTGTCTAACACAGGTGGTGATATTAGCGCTACGCCGTGTGTTGGTGACACATCACATGAATGTCTAACACAGGTGGTGATATTAGCGCTACGCCGTGTGTTGGTGGCACATCACATGACTGTCTAACACAGGTGGTTATATTAGCGCTACGCCGTGTGTTGGTGACCCATCGCATGACTGTCTAACACAGGTGGTGACAATAGCGTTACGCCGTGTGTTGGTGACACATCACATGACCGTCTAATACAGGTGGTGATATTAGCGCTACGCCGTGTGTTGGTGACACATCACATGACATATGTGGTGATATTAGCGCTACGCCGTGTGTTGGTGGAACATCACATGACACAGGTGGTGATATTAGCGCTACGCCGCGTGTTGGTGACACGTCACATGACTGTCTAACACAGGTGGTGACAATAGCGTTACGGCGTGTGCTGGTGACACATCACATGACCGTCTAACACAGGTGGTGATATTAGGGCTACGCCGTGTGTTGGTGACACATCACATGACATATGTTGTGATAATAGCGCTACGCTGTGTGTTGGTGACACATCACATGAATGTCTAACACAGGTGGTGATATTTGCGCTACGCCATGTGTTGGTGACACATCACACGACTGTCTAACACAGGTGGTGATATTAGCGCTACGCCGTGTGTTGGTGACACATCATATCACTGTCTAACACAGGTGGTGATAATAGCGCTACGCCGTGTGTTGGTGACACATCACATGAATGTCTAACACAGGTGGTGATATTTGCACTACGCAGTGTGTTGGTGACACATCACATGACACAGGTGGTGATATTAGCGCTACGCCGTGTGTTGGTGACACATCACATGACTGTCTAACACAGGTGGTGATATCAGCGCTACGCCGTGTGTTGGTGACACGTCACATCACTGTCTAACACAGGTGGTGATAATAGCGCTACGCGGTGTGTTGGTGACACATCACATGAATGTCTAACAGAGGTGGTGATATTAGCGCTACGCCGTGTGTTGGGACACATCACATGACACAGGTGGTGATAAGAGCGCTACGCCGTGTGTTGGTGGCACATCACATGAATCTCTAACACAGGTGGTGATATTAGCGCTACGCCGTGTGTTGGTGTCACATCACATGAATGTCTAAAAGAGATGGTGATATTAGCGGTACGCCGTGCGTTTGTGACACATCACATGAATGTCTAACACAGGTGGTGATATTTGCACTACGCAGTGTGTTGGTGACACATCACATGACACAGGTGGTGATATTAGCGCTACGCCGTGTTCGTGACACATCACAGGACTGTCTAACACAGGTGGTGATATTTGCGCTACGCCATGTGTTGGTGACACATCACATGAATGTCTAACACAGGTTGTGATATTAGCGCTATGCAGTGTGTTGGTGACATATCACATGAATGTCTAACACAGGTGGTGATATTTGCGCTACGCCATGTGTTGGTGACACATCACTTGACTGTCTATCACAGGTGGTGATATTACCGTAACGCCGTTTGTTGGTGAGACATCACATGACTGTCTAGCACAGGTGGTGATATAAGCGCTACGCCGTGGGTTGGTGAAACATCACATGCATCTCTAACACAGGTGGTGATATTAGCGCAACGCCGTGTGTTGGTGACCCATCGCATGACTCTCTAACACAGGTGGTGACAATAGCGTTACGCCGTGTGCTGGTGACACATCACATGACCGTCTAACACAGGTGGTGATATTTGCGCTACGCGATGTGTTGATGACACATCACATGATTGTCTAACACAGGTGGTGATATTAGCGCTACGCCGTGTGTTGGTGACACATCACACGACTGTCTAACACAGGTGGTGATATTAGCGTTGCGCCGTTCGTTGGTGACACATCACATGACTGTCTAACACAGGTGGTGATATTGGCGCTACGCCGTGTGTTGGTGACACATCACATGAATGTCTAACACAGTTCGTGATATTAGCGCTACGCCGTGTGTTGTTGACACATCACATGAATGTCTAACACAGGTGGTGATATTACCGTTGCGCCGTTTGTTGGTGACACATCACATGAATGTCTAACCCAGGTGGTGATATTAGCGCTAAGCCGTGTGTTGGTGACACATCACATGACACAGGTGGTGATATTAGCGCTATGCCGTGTGTTGGTGACACATCACATGACTCTCTAACACAGGTGGTGATATTTGCGCTACGCGATGTGTTGATGACACATCACATGATTGTCTAACACAGGTGGTGATATTAGCGCTACGCCGTGTGTTGGTGACACATCACACGACTGTCTAACACAGGTGGTGATATTAGCGTTGCGCCGTTCGTTGGTGACACATCACATGACTGTCTAACACAGGTCGTGATATTAGCGCTACGCCGTGCGTTGGTGACACATCACATGAATGTCTAACACAGTTCGTGATATTAGCGCTACGCCGTGTGTTGGTGACACATCACATGAATGTCTAACACAGGTGGTGATATTACCGTTGCGCCGTTTGTTGGTGACACATCACATGAATGTCTATCACAGGTGGTGATATTAGCGTTACGCCGTTTGTTGGTGACACATCACATGACTGTCTAACACAGGTGGTGATATTAGCGCTACGCCGTGTGTTGGTGACACATCACATGAATGTCTAACACAGGTGGTGCTACAAGCGCTACGGCATGTGCTGGCGACACATCACATGAATGTCTAACACAGGTGGTGATATTAGCGCTATGCCATGTGTTGGTGACACATCACATTACTGTGTAACACAGGTGGTGATATTTACGCTACGCCATGTGTTGGTGACACATCACATTACTGTGTAACACAGGTGGTGATATTTGCGCTACGCCATGTGTTGGTGTCACATCACATGACTGTCTAACACAGGTGGTGATATTAGCGCTACACCGTGTGTTGGTGACACATCACATGAGTGTCTAACACCGGTGGTGATATTAGCGCTAACCCGTGTGTTGGTGACACATCACTTGACTGTCTATCACAGGTGGTGATTTAGCGTTACGCCGTTTGTTGGTGACACATCACATGACTGTCTAGCACAGGTGGTGATATTAGCGCTACGCCGTGTGTTGGTGACACATCACATGAATGTCTAACACAGGTGGTGATATTAGCGCTACGCAGTGTGTTGGTGACCCATCGCATGACTGTCTAACACAGGTGGTGACAATAGCGTTACGCCGTGTGCTGGTGACACATCACATGACCGTCTAACACAGGTGGTGATATTAGCGCTACGCCGTGTGTTGGTGACACATCACATGACATATGTTGTGATAATTGCGCTACGCTGTGTGTTGGTGACACATCACGTGAATGTCTAACACAGGTGGTGATATTAGCGCTACGCCGTGTGTTGGTGACAAATCACACGACTGTCTAACACAGGTGGTGATATTAGCGCTACGCCGTGTGTTGGTGACACATCATATCACTGTCTAACACAGGTGGTGATAATAGCGCTACGCCGAGTGTTGGTGACACATCACATGAATGTCTAACACAGGTGGTGATATTTGCACTACGCAGTGTGTTTGTGACACATCACATGACACAGGTGGTGATATTAGCGCTACGCCGTGTGTTGGTGACACATCACATGACTGTCTAACACAGGTGGTGATATTAGCGCTACGCCGTGTGTTGGTGACACGTCACATCACTGTCTAACACAGGTGGTGATAATAGACTACGCCGTGTGTTGGTGACACATCACATGAATGTCTAACACAGGTGGTGATATTAGCGCTACGCCGTGTGTTGGTGACACATCACATGACACAGGTGGTGATAATAGCGCTACGCCGTGTGTTGGTGACACATCACATGACTGTCTAACACAGGTGGTGATATTAGCGCTACGCCGTGTGTTGGTGACACGTCACATCACTGTCTAACACAGGTGGTGATAATAGCGCTACGCCGTGTGTTGGTGACATATCACATGAATGTCTAACACAGGTGGTGATATTAGCGCTACGCCGTGTGTTGGTGACACATCACATGACACAGGTGGTGATAATAGCGCTACGCCGTGTGTTGGTGACACATCACATGACACAGGTGGTGATAATAGCGCTACGCCGTGTGTTGGTGACACATCACATGAATGTCTAACACAGGTGGTGATATTAGCGCTACGCCGTGTGTTGGTGACACATCACATGACACAGGTGGTGATAATAGCGCTACGCCGTGTGTTGGTGACACATCACATGACACAGGTGGTGATATTAGCGCTACGTCGTGTTCGTGACACATCACAGGACTGTCTAACACAGGTGGTGATATTTGCGCTACGCCATGAGTTGGTGACACATCACATGAATGTCTAACACAGGTGGTGATATTAGCGCTATGCCGTGTGTTGGTGACATATCACATGAATGTCTAACACAGGTGCTGATATTAGCGCTACGCCGTGTGTTGGTGACACATCACATGACTGTCTAACACAGGTGGTGATATTAGCGCTACGCCGTGTGTTGGTGACACATCACATCACTGTCTAACACAGGTGGTGATAATAGCGCTATGCCGTGTGTTGATGACACATCACATGAATGTCTAACAGAGGTGGTGATATTAGCGCTACGCCGTGTTTTGGTGACACATCACATGACACAGGTGGTGATAATAGCGCTACGCCGTGTGTTGGTGACACATCACGTGAATGTCTAAAAGAAGTTGTAATATTAGCGCTACCCCGTGTGTTGGTGACACATCACACGACACATGTGGTGATATTAGCGCTACATCGTGTGTTGGTGACACATCACATGACACAGGTGGTGATACCAGCGTTACGCCGTGTGCTGGTGACACATCACATGACTGTCTAACACAGGTGGTGATATTTGCGCTACGCCATTGGTTGGTGACACGTCCCATGAATGTCTAACACAGGTGGTGATATTTGCGCTACGCCGTTTGTTGGCGTCACATCACATGTCTGTCTAACACAGGTGGTTATATTTACGCTATGTCGTGTGTTGGTGACCCATCACATGACACAGGTTGTGATATTAGCGCTATGGCCTGTGTTGGTGACACATCACATGATTGTCTAACACAGGTGGTGATATTAGCGCTACGCCGAGTGTTGGTGGCTCATCACATGACTGTCTAACACAGGAGGTGATAGTAGCGCTACGCCGTGTGTTGGTGACACATCACATGAATGTCTAACACAGGTGGTGATATTAGCGCTACGCCGTGTGTTGGTGGCCCATCACATGACTGTCTAACACAGGTGGTTATATTAGCGCTACGCCGTGTGTTGGTGACCCATCGCATCACTGTCTAACACAGGTGGTGACAATAGCGTTAAGCCGTGTGTTGGTGACACATCACATGACATATGTGGTGATAAAAGCGCTACGCTGTGTGTTGGTGACTCATCATATCACTGTCTAACACAGGTGGTGATATTAGCGCTACGCCGTTTGTTGGTGACACATGACATGATTGTCTAACACACGTGGTGATATTAGCGCCTGCCGTGTGTTGGTGACCCATCAAATGAATGTCTAACACACGTGGTGATATTAGCGCTACGCCGTGTGTTGGTGACACATCACATGAATGTCTAACAAAGGTGGTGATATTAGCGCTACGCCGTGAGTTGGTGACACATCACATGACTGTGTAACACAGGTGGTGATATTTGCGCTACGCCATGTGTTGGTGACACATCACATGCATGTCTAACACAGGTGGTGATAATAGCGCTACGCCATTTGTTGGTGACCCATCACATGACTGTCTAACACAGGTGGTGATATTAGCGCTACACCGCGTGTTGGTGACACATCACATGAATGTCTAACACCGGTGGTGATATTAGCGCTAACCCGTGTGTTGGTGACACATCACTTGACTGTCTATCACAGGTGGTTATATTAGCGTTACGCCGTTTGTTGGTGACACATCACATGACTGTCTATCACAGGTGGTGATATTCGCGCTACGCCGTGTGTTGGTGACACATCACATGAATGTCTAACACAGCTGGTGATACTAGCGCTACGCCATGTGTTGGTGACATATCACATGAATGTCTAACACAGGTGGTGATATTAGCGCTACGCCATGTGTTGGTGACACATCACATTACTGTTTAACACAGGTGGTGATATTTGCGCTACGCCATGTGTTGGTGACTCATCACATGAATGTCTAACACAGGTGGTGATAACAGCGCTACGCCGTTTGTTGGTGACCCATCACATGACTGTCTAACACAGGTGGTGATATTAGCGCTACACCGTGTGTTGGTGACACATCACATGAATGTCTAACACCGGTGGTGATATTAGCTCTAACCCGTGTGTTGGTGACACATCACGTGACTGTCTATCACAGGTGGTGATATTAGCGTTACGCCGTTTGTTGGTGACACACCACATGACTGTCTAGCACAGGTGGTGATATTAGCGCTACGCCGTGTGTTGGTGACACATCACATGAATGTCTAACACAGGTGGTGATATTTGCGCTACGCCATGTGTTGGTGACACATCACATGAATGTCTAACACAGGTGGTGTTATTAGCGCTACGCCGTTTGTTGGTGACACATCACATGACTGTCTAACACAGGTGGTGATATTAGCGCTACGCCGTGTGTTGGTGACACATCACATGAATGTCTAACACAGGTGGTGATATTAGCGCTACGCCGTTTGTTGGTGTCACATCACATGTCTGTCTAACACAGGTGGTGATATTAGCGCCTGCCGTGTGTTGGTGACCCATCACATGACTGTCTAACACAGGTGGTGACAAAAGCGTTACGCCGTGTGTTGGTGACACATCACATGACTGTCTAACACTGGTGGTGATATTAGCGCTACGCCGTGTGTTGGTGACACATCATATGACACAGGTGGTGATATTAGCGCTACGCCGTGTGTTGGTGACACATCACATGAATGTCTAACACAGGTGGTGATATTAGCGCTACGCCGTGTGTTGGTGACACATCACATGACTGTCTAACACAGGTGGTGATATTAGCGCTACGCCGTGTGTTGGTGACACATCACATGAATGTCTAACACAGGTGGTGATATTAGCGCTACGCCGCGGGTTGGTGACACGTCACTTGACACAGGTGGTGACATTAGCGCTACGCCGTGTGTTGGTGACACATCACATGACACAGGTGGTGATATTAGCGCTACGCCGTGTTGGTGACGCATCACATGACAGTCTAACACAGGTGGTGATAATAGCGTTACGCCGTGCGTTGGTAACACATCACATGACACAGGTGGTGATATTAGCTCTACGCCGTGTGTTGGTGACACATCACATGACACAGGTGGTGATATTAGCGCTACCCGCGTGTTGGTGTCACATCACATGACTGTCTAACACAGGTGGTTATATTAGCGCTACGCCGCGTGTTGGTGACACATCACATGACACAGGTGGTGACATTAGCGCTACGCCGTGTTTTGGTGACACATCAAATGACACAGGTGATGATATTAGCGTTACGCCGTGTGTTGGTGACACATCACATGACTGTCTAACACAGGTGGTTATATTAGCGCTACACCGTGTGTTGGTGACACATCACATGTCACACGTGGTGATACTAGCGTTACGCCTTGTGTTGGTGACACATCACATGACTGTCTAACACAGGTGGTGATATTCTGCGCTACGCCATGGGTTGGTGACACATCACATGACTGTCTAGCACAGGTGGTGATATTAGCGCTACGCCGTGTGTTGGTGACACATCACATGAATCTCTAACACAGGTGGTGATATTAGCGCTACGCCGTGTGTTGGTGACCCATCGCATGACTGTCTAACACAGGTGGTGACAATAGCGTTACGCCGTGTGCTGGTGACACATCACATGACCGTCTAACACAGGTGGTGATATTAGCGCTACGCCGTGTGTTGGTGACACATCACATGACATATGTGGTGATAAAAGCGCTACGCTGTGTGTTGGTGACTCATCACATCACTGTCTAACACAGGTGGTGATATTAGCGCTACGCCGTTTGTTGGTGACACATGACATGACACAGGTGGTGATATTAGCGCTACGCCGTGTGTGGTGACACATCACATGAATGTCTAACACAGGTGGTGATATTAGCGCTACGCCGTGTGTTGGTGACACATCACATGAATGTCTGGCACAGGTGGTGATATTAGCGCTACGCCGTGTGTTGGTAACACATCACATGAATCTCTAACACAGGTGGTGGTATTAGCGGTAAGCCGTGTGTTGGTGCCACATCACATGAATGTCTAACACAGGTGGTGATATTAGCGTTGCGCCGTTTGTTGGTGACACGTCACATGAATGTCTATCACAGGTGGTGATATTAGCGCTACGCCATGTGTTGTTGACCCATCGCATGACTGTCTAACACAGGTGGTGATATTAGCGCTACGCCATGTGTTGGAGACACATCACATGACTGTGTAACACAGGTGGTGATATTTGCGCTACGCCATGTGTTGGTGACCCATAGCATGACTGTCTAACACAAGTGGTGACAATAGCGTTACGCCGTGTGTTGGTGACACATCACATGATCGTCTAACACAGGTGGTGATACTAGCGCTACGCCATGTGTTGGTGACACATCACATGAATGTCTAACACAGGTGGTGATATTAGCGCTACGCCATGTGTTGGTGACACATCACATGACTGTGTAACACAGGTGGTGATATTTGCGCTACGCCATGTGTTGGTGACCCATCACATGAATGTCTAACACAGGTGGTGATAATAGCGCTACGCCGTTTGTTGGTGACCCATCACATGACTGTCTAACACAGGTGGTGATGTTAGCGCTACACCGTGTGTTGGTGACACATCACGTGAATGTCAAACACAGGTGGTGATATTAGCGCTACGCCGTGTGTTGGTGACCCATCGCATGACTGACTAACACAGGTGGTGACAATAGCGTTACGCCGTGTGCTGGTGACACATCACATGACCGTCTAACACAGGTGGTGATATTAGCGCTACGCCGTGTGTTGGTGACACATCACATGACATATGTTGTGATAATAGCGCTACGCTGTGTGTTGGTGACACATCACATGAATGTCTAACACAGGTGGTGATATTAGCGCTACGCCATGTGTTGGTGACACATCACATTACTGTGTAACTCAGGTGGTGATATTTGCGCTACGCCATGTGTTGGTGACACATCACATGAATGTCTAACACAGGTGGTGATAACAGCGCTACGCCGTTTGTTGGTGACCCACCACATGACTCTCTAACACAGGTGGTGATATTAGCGCTACACCGTGTGTTGGTGATTCATCACATGAATGTCTAACACCGGTGGTGATATTAGCGCTAACCCGTGTGTTGGTGACACATCACTTGACTGTCTATCACAGGTGGTGATATTAGCGTTACGCCGTTTGTTACTGACACATCACATGACTGTCTAGCACAGGTGGTGATATTAGCGCTACGCCGTGTGTTGGTGACACATCACATGAATGTCAAACACAGGTGGTGATATTAGCGCTGCGCCGTGTGTTGGTGACCCATCGCATGACTGTCTAACACAGGTGGTGACAACAGCGTTACGCCGTGTGCTGGTGACACATCACATGACCGTCTAACACAGGTGGTGATATTAGCGCTACGCCGTGTGTTGGTGACACATCACATGACATATGTTGTGATAATAGCGCTACGCTGTGTGTTGGTGACACATCACATGAATGTCTAACACAGGTGGTGATATTTGCGCTACGCCGTGTGTTGGTGATACATCACACGACTGTCTAACACATGTGGTGATATTAGCGCTACGCCGTGTGTTGGTGACACATCATATCACTGTCTAACACAGGTGGTGATAATAGCGCTACGCCGTGTGTTGGTGACACATCACATGAATGTGTAACACAGGTGGTGATATTAGCGCTACGCCGTGTGTTGTTGACACATCACATGACACAGGTGGTGATAAGAGCGCTACGCCGTGTGTTGGTGACACATCACATGACATATGTTGTGATAATAGCGCTACGCTGTGTGTTGGTGACACATCACATGAATGTCTAACACAGGTGGTGATATTAGCGCTACGCCGTGTGTTGGTGACACATCACATGACATATGTTGTGATAATAGCGCTACGCTGTGTGTTGGTGACACATCACATGAATGTCTAACACAGGTGGTGATATTTGCACTACGCAGTGTGTTGGTGACACATCACATGACACAGGTGGTGATATTAGCGCTACGCCGTGTGTTGGTGGCATATCACATGACTGTCTAACACAGGTGGTGATATTAGCGCTACGCCGTGTGTTGGTGACACGTCACATCACTGTCTAACACAGGTGGTGATAATAGCGCTACGCCGTGTGTTGGTGACACATCACATGAATGTGTAACACAGGTGGTGATATTAGCGCTACGCCGTGTGTTGTTGACACATCACATGACACAGGTGGTGATAAGAGCGCTACGCCGTGTGTTGGTGACACATCACATGAATGTCTAACACAGGTGGTGATATTAGCGCTACGCCGTGTGTTGGTGTCACATCACATGAATGTCTAAAAGAGGTGGTGATATTAGCGGTACGCCGTGTGTTTGTGACACATCACATGAATGTCTAACACAGGTGGTGATATTTGCACAACGCAGTGTGTTGGTGACACATCACATGACACAGGTGGTGATATTAGCGCTACGCCGTGTTCGTGACACATCACTGGACTGTCTAACACACGTGGTGATATTTGCGCTACGCCATGTGTTGGTGACACATCACATGAATGTCTAACACAGGTGGTGATATTAGCGCTATGCCGTGTGTGTGACATATCACATGAATGTCTAACACAGGTGGTGATATTAGCGCTACGCCGTGTGTTATTGACACATCACATGACTGTCTAACACAGGTGGTGATATTAGCGCTACGCCGTGTGGTGGTGACACATCACATCTCTGTCTAACACATTTGGTGATAATAGCGCTACGCCGTGTGTTGATGACACATCACATGAATGTCTAACAAAGGTGGTGATATTAGCGCTACGCCGTGTGTTGGTGACACATCGCATGACACAGGTGGTGGTAATAGCCCTACGCCGTGTGTTGGTGAAACATCACATGAATGTCTAAAAGAGGTGGTAATATTAGCGCTACGCCGTTTGTTGGTGAACCATCACATGACTGTCTAACACAGGTGGTGATATTAGCGCTACGCCGTGTGTTGGTGACCCATCGCATGACTGTCTAACACAGGTGGTGACAATAGCGTTATGCCGTGTGCTGGTGACACTTCACATGACCGTCTAACACAGGTGGTGATATTAGCGCTACGCCGTGTGTTGGTGACACATCACATGAATGTCTATCACAGGTGGTGATATTAGCGTTACGCCGTTTGTTGGTGACACATCACATGAATGTCTATCACAGTTGGTGATATTACCGTTACGCCGTATGTTGGTGACACATCACATTAATGTCTATCACAGGTGGTGATATTTGCGCTACGCCATGTGTTGGTGACACATCTCATGAATGTCTAACACAGGTGGTGATATTAGCGCTACGCCGTTTGTTGGTGACACATCACCAGACTGTCTAACACAGGTGGTGATATTAGCGCTACGCCGTGTGTTGATGACACATCACATCAATGTCTAACACAGGTGGTGATATTAGCGCCTGCCGTGTGTTGGTGACCCATCACATGACTGTCTAACACAGGTGGTGACAAAAGCGTTACGCCGTGTGTTGGTGACACATCACATGACTGTCTAACACTGGTGGTGATATTAGCGCTACGCCGTGTGTTGGTGACACATCACATGACACAGGTGGTGATATTAGCGCTACCCGCGTGTTGGTGTCACATCACATGACTGTCTAACACAGGTGGTTATATTAGCGCTACGCCGCGTGTGGGTGACACATCACATGACACATGTGGTGACATTAGCGCTAAGCCGTGTTTTGGTGACACATCACATGACACAGGTGGTGATATTAGCGTTACGCCGTGTGTTGGTGACACATCACATGACTGTCTAACACAGGTGGTGATATTAGCGCTACACCGTGTGTTGGTGACACATCACATGTCACAGGTGGTGATACTAGCGGTACGCCTTGTGTTGGTGACACATCACATGACTGTCTAACACAGGTGGTGATATTCTGCGCTACGCCATGGGTTGGTGACACATCACATGAATGTATAACACAGGTGGTGATATTAGAGCTACGCCGTTTGTTGGTGACACATGACAAGACACAGGTGGTGATATTAGCGCTCCGCCGTGTGTTGGTGACACATGACATGAATCTCTAACACATGTGGTGATATTAGCGCTACCCCGTGTGTTGGTGACCCATCGCATGACTGTCTAACACAGGTGGTGACAATAGCGTTACGCCGTGTGCTGGTGACACATCACATGAATGTCTAACATAGGTGGTGATATTAGCGCTACGCCGTGTGTTGGTGACCCATCACATGACATATGTTGTGATAATAGCGCTACGCTGTGTGTTGGTGACACATCACATGAATGTCTAACACAGGTGGTGATATTTGCGATACGCCATGTGTTGATGACACATCACATGATTGTCTAACACAGGTGGTGATATTAGCGCCTGCCGTGGGTTGGTGACACATCACATGAATGTCTAACAAAGGTGGTGATATTAGCGCTACGCCGTGTGTTGGTGACACATCACACGACTGTCTAACACAGGTGGTGATATTAGCGCTACGCCGTTTGTTGGTGACACATGACATGACACTGGTGGTGATATCAGCGCTACGCCGTGTGTTGGTGACACATCACATGAATGTCTAACACAGGTGGTGATATTAGCGCTACGCCGTGTGTTGGTGACACATCACATGACTGTCTAGCACAGGTGGTGATATTAGCGCTACGCCGTGTGTTGGTAACACATCACATGAATCTCTAACACAGGTGGTGGTATTAGCGCTACGCCGTGTGTTGGTGACCCATCGCATGACTGTCTAACACAGGTGGTGACAATAGCGTTACGCCGTGTGCTGGTGACACATCACATGACCGTCTAACACAGGTGGTGATATTAGCGCTACGCCGTGTGTTGGTGACACATCACATGACTGACTAACACAGGTGGTGATATTAGCGCTATGCCATGTGTTGGTGACACATCACATGATTGTCTAACACACGTGGTGATATTAGCGCCTGCCGTGTGTTGGTGACCCATCAAATGAATGTCTAACACACGTGGTGATATTAGCGCTACGCCGTGTGTTGGTGACACATCACATGAATGTCTAACAAAGGTGGTGATATTAGCGCTACGCCGTGAGTTGGTGACACATCACATGACTGTGTAACACAGGTGGTGATATTTGCGCTACGCCATGTGTTGGTGACACATCACATGCATGTCTAACACAGGTGGTGATAATAGCGCTACGCCATTTGTTGGTGACCCATCACATGACTGTCTAACACAGGTGGTGATATTAGCGCTACACCGCGTGTTGGTGACACATCACATGAATGTCTAACACCGGTGGTGATATTAGCGCTAACCCGTGTGTTGGTGACACATCACTTGACTGTCTATCACAGGTGGTTATATTAGCGTTACGCCGTTTGTTGGTGACACATCACATGACTGTCTATCACAGGTGGTGATATTAGCGCTACGCCGTGTGTTGGTGACACATCACATGAATGTCTAACACAGCTGGTGATACTAGCGCTACGCCATGTGTTGGTGACATATCACATGAATGTCTAACACAGGTGGTGATATTAGCGCTACGCCATGTGTTGGTGACACATCACATTACTGTTTAACACAGGTGGTGATATTTGCGCTACGCCATGTGTTGGTGACTCATCACATGAATGTCTAACACAGGTGGTGATAACAGCGCTACGCCGTTTGTTGGTGACCCATCACATGACTGTCTAACACAGGTGGTGATATTAGCGCTACACCGTGTGTTGGTGACACATCACATGAATGTCTAACACCGGTGGTGATATTAGCTCTAACCCGTGTGTTGGTGACACATCACGTGACTGTCTATCACAGGTGGTGATATTAGCGTTACGCCGTTTGTTGGTGACACACCACATGACTGTCTAGCACAGGTGGTGATATTAGCGCTACGCCGTGTGTTGGTGACACATCACATGAATGTCTAACACAGGTGGTGATATTTGCGCTACGCCATGTGTTGGTGACACATCACATGAATGTCTAACACAGGTGGTGATATTAGCGCTACGCCGTTTGTTGGTGACACATCACATGACTGTCTAACACAGGTGGTGATATTAGCGCTACGCCGTGTGTTGGTGACACATCACATGAATGTCTAACACAGGTGGTGATATTAGCGCTACGCCGTTTGTTGGTGTCACATCACATGTCTGTCTAACACAGGTGGTGATATTAGCGCCTGCCGTGTGTTGGTGACCCATCACATGACTGTCTAACACAGGTGGTGACAAAAGCGTTACGCCGTGTGTTGGTGACACATCACATGACTGTCTAACACTGGTGGTGATATTAGCGCTACGCCGTGTGTTGGTGACACATCATATGACACAGGTGGTGATATTAGCGCTACGCCGTGTGTTGGTGACACATCACATGAATGTCTAACACAGGTGGTGATATTAGCGCTACGCCGTGTGTTGGTGACACATCACATGACTGTCTAACACAGGTGGTGATATTAGCGCTACGCCGTGTGTTGGTGACACATCACATGAATGTCTAACACAGGTGGTGATATTAGCGCTACGCCGCGGGTTGGTGACACGTCACTTGACACAGGTGGTGACATTAGCGCTACGCCGTGTGTTGGTGACACATCACATGACACAGGTGGTGATATTAGCGCTACGCCGTGTTGGTGACGCATCACATGACAGTCTAACACAGGTGGTGATAATAGCGTTACGCCGTGCGTTGGTAACACATCACATGACACAGGTGGTGATATTAGCTCTACGCCGTGTGTTGGTGACACATCACATGACACAGGTGGTGATATTAGCGCTACCCGCGTGTTGGTGTCACATCACATGACTGTCTAACACAGGTGGTTATATTAGCGCTACGCCGCGTGTTGGTGACACATCACATGACACAGGTGGTGACATTAGCGCTACGCCGTGTTTTGGTGACACATCAAATGACACAGGTGATGATATTAGCGTTACGCCGTGTGTTGGTGACACATCACATGACTGTCTAACACAGGTGGTTATATTAGCGCTACACCGTGTGTTGGTGACACATCACATGTCACACGTGGTGATACTAGCGTTACGCCTTGTGTTGGTGACACATCACATGACTGTCTAACACAGGTGGTGATATTCTGCGCTACGCCATGGGTTGGTGACACATCACATGACTGTCTAGCACAGGTGGTGATATTAGCGCTACGCCGTGTGTTGGTGACACATCACATGAATCTCTAACACAGGTGGTGATATTAGCGCTACGCCGTGTGTTGGTGACCCATCGCATGACTGTCTAACACAGGTGGTGACAATAGCGTTACGCCGTGTGCTGGTGACACATCACATGACCGTCTAACACAGGTGGTGATATTAGCGCTACGCCGTGTGTTGGTGACACATCACATGACATATGTGGTGATAAAAGCGCTACGCTGTGTGTTGGTGACTCATCACATCACTGTCTAACACAGGTGGTGATATTAGCGCTACGCCGTTTGTTGGTGACACATGACATGACACAGGTGGTGATATTAGCGCTACGCCGTGTGTGGTGACACATCACATGAATGTCTAACACAGGTGGTGATATTAGCGCTACGCCGTGTGTTGGTGACACATCACATGAATGTCTGGCACAGGTGGTGATATTAGCGCTACGCCGTGTGTTGGTAACACATCACATGAATCTCTAACACAGGTGGTGGTATTAGCGGTAAGCCGTGTGTTGGTGCCACATCACATGAATGTCTAACACAGGTGGTGATATTAGCGTTGCGCCGTTTGTTGGTGACACGTCACATGAATGTCTATCACAGGTGGTGATATTAGCGCTACGCCATGTGTTGTTGACCCATCGCATGACTGTCTAACACAGGTGGTGATATTAGCGCTACGCCATGTGTTGGAGACACATCACATGACTGTGTAACACAGGTGGTGATATTTGCGCTACGCCATGTGTTGGTGACCCATAGCATGACTGTCTAACACAAGTGGTGACAATAGCGTTACGCCGTGTGTTGGTGACACATCACATGATCGTCTAACACAGGTGGTGATACTAGCGCTACGCCATGTGTTGGTGACACATCACATGAATGTCTAACACAGGTGGTGATATTAGCGCTACGCCATGTGTTGGTGACACATCACATGACTGTGTAACACAGGTGGTGATATTTGCGCTACGCCATGTGTTGGTGACCCATCACATGAATGTCTAACACAGGTGGTGATAATAGCGCTACGCCGTTTGTTGGTGACCCATCACATGACTGTCTAACACAGGTGGTGATGTTAGCGCTACACCGTGTGTTGGTGACACATCACGTGAATGTCAAACACAGGTGGTGATATTAGCGCTACGCCGTGTGTTGGTGACCCATCGCATGACTGACTAACACAGGTGGTGACAATAGCGTTACGCCGTGTGCTGGTGACACATCACATGACCGTCTAACACAGGTGGTGATATTAGCGCTACGCCGTGTGTTGGTGACACATCACATGACATATGTTGTGATAATAGCGCTACGCTGTGTGTTGGTGACACATCACATGAATGTCTAACACAGGTGGTGATATTAGCGCTACGCCATGTGTTGGTGACACATCACATTACTGTGTAACTCAGGTGGTGATATTTGCGCTACGCCATGTGTTGGTGACACATCACATGAATGTCTAACACAGGTGGTGATAACAGCGCTACGCCGTTTGTTGGTGACCCACCACATGACTCTCTAACACAGGTGGTGATATTAGCGCAACACCGTGTGTTGGTGATTCATCACATGAATGTCTAACACCGGTGGTGATATTAGCGCTAACCCGTGTGTTGGTGACACATCACTTGACTGTCTATCACAGGTGGTGATATTAGCGTTACGCCGTTTGTTACTGACACATCACATGACTGTCTAGCACAGGTGGTGATATTAGCGCTACGCCGTGTGTTGGTGACACATCACATGAATGTCAAACACAGGTGGTGATATTAGCGCTGCGCCGTGTGTTGGTGACCCATCGCATGACTGTCTAACACAGGTGGTGACAACAGCGTTACGCCGTGTGCTGGTGACACATCACATGACCGTCTAACACAGGTGGTGATATTAGCGCTACGCCGTGTGTTGGTGACACATCACATGACATATGTTGTGATAATAGCGCTACGCTGTGTGTTGGTGACACATCACATGAATGTCTAACACAGGTGGTGATATTTGCGCTACGCCGTGTGTTGGTGATACATCACACGACTGTCTAACACATGTGGTGATATTAGCGCTACGCCGTGTGTTGGTGACACATCATATCACTGTCTAACACAGGTGGTGATAATAGCGCTACGCCGTGTGTTGGTGACACATCACATGAATGTGTAACACAGGTGGTGATATTAGCGCTACGCCGTGTGTTGTTGACACATCACATGACACAGGTGGTGATAAGAGCGCTACGCCGTGTGTTGGTGACACATCACATGACATATGTTGTGATAATAGCGCTACGCTGTGTGTTGGTGACACATCACATGAATGTCTAACACAGGTGGTGATATTAGCGCTACGCCGTGTGTTGGTGACACATCACATGACATATGTTGTGATAATAGCGCTACGCTGTGTGTTGGTGACACATCACATGAATGTCTAACACAGGTGGTGATATTTGCACTACGCAGTGTGTTGGTGACACATCACATGACACAGGTGGTGATATTAGCGCTACGCCGTGTGTTGGTGGCATATCACATGACTGTCTAACACAGGTGGTGATATTAGCGCTACGCCGTGTGTTGGTGACACGTCACATCACTGTCTAACACAGGTGGTGATTATAGCGCTACGCCGTGTGTTGGTGACACATCACATGAATGTGTAACACAGGTGGTGATATTAGCGCTACGCCGTGTGTTGTTGACACATCACATGACACAGGTGGTGATAAGAGCGCTACGCCGTGTGTTGGTGACACATCACATGAATGTCTAACACAGGTGGTGATATTAGCGCTACGCCGTGTGTTGGTGTCACATCACATGAATGTCTAAAAGAGGTGGTGATATTAGCGGTACGCCGTGTGTTTGTGACACATCACATGAATGTCTAACACAGGTGGTGATATTTGCACAACGCAGTGTGTTGGTGACACATCACATGACACAGGTGGTGATATTAGCGCTACGCCGTGTTCGTGACACATCACTGGACTGTCTAACACACGTGGTGATATTTGCGCTACGCCATGTGTTGGTGACACATCACATGAATGTCTAACACAGGTGGTGATATTAGCGCTATGCCGTGTGTGTGACATATCACATGAATGTCTAACACAGGTGGTGATATTAGCGCTACGCCGTGTGTTATTGACACATCACATGACTGTCTAACACAGGTGGTGATATTAGCGCTACGCCGTGTGGTGGTGACACATCACATCTCTGTCTAACACATTTGGTGATAATAGCGCTACGCCGTGTGTTGATGACACATCACATGAATGTCTAACAAAGGTGGTGATATTAGCGCTACGCCGTGTGTTGGTGACACATCGCATGACACAGGTGGTGGTAATAGCCCTACGCCGTTTGTTGGTGAACCATCACATGACTGTCTAACACAGGTGGTGATATTAGCGCTACGCCGTGTGTTGGTGACCCATCGCATGACTGTCTAACACAGGTGGTGACAATAGCGTTATGCCGTGTGCTGGTGACACTTCACATGACCGTCTAACACAGGTGGTGATATTAGCGCTACGCCGTGTGTTGGTGACACATCACATGAATGTCTATCACAGGTGGTGATATTAGCGTTACGCCGTTTGTTGGTGACACATCACATGAATGTCTATCACAGTTGGTGATATTACCGTTACGCCGTATGTTGGTGACACATCACATTAATGTCTATCACAGGTGGTGATATTTGCGCTACGCCATGTGTTGGTGACACATCTCATGAATGTCTAACACAGGTGGTGTTATTAGCGCTACGCCGTTTGTTGGTGACACATCACCAGACTGTCTAACACAGGTGGTGATATTAGCGCTACGCCGTGTGTTGATGACACATCACATCAATGTCTAACACAGGTGGTGATATTAGCGCCTGCCGTGTGTTGGTGACCCATCACATGACTGTCTAACACAGGTGGTGACAAAAGCGTTACGCCGTGTGTTGGTGACACATCACATGACTGTTTAACACTGGTGGTGATATTAGCGCTACGCCGTGTGTTGGTGACACATCACATGACACAGGTGGTGATATTAGCGCTACCCGCGTGTTGGTGTCACATCACATGACTGTCTAACACAGGTGGTTATATTAGCGCTACGCCGCGTGTGGGTGACACATCACATGACACAGGTGGTGACATTAGCGCTAAGCCGTGTTTTGGTGACACATCACATGACACAGGTGGTGATATTAGCGTTACGCCGTGTGTTGGTGACACATCACATGACTGTCTAACACAGGTGGTGATATTAGCGCTACACCGTGTGTTGGTGACACATCACATGTCACAGGTGGTGATACTAGCGGTACGCCTTGTGTTGGTGACACATCACATGACTGTCTAACACCAGTGGTGATATTCTGCGCTACGCCATGGGTTGGTGACACATCACATGAATGTATAACACAGGTGGTGATATTAGAGCTACGCCGTTTGTTGGTGACACATGACAAGACACAGGTGGTGATATTAGCGCTCCGCCGTGTGTTGGTGACACATGACATGAATCTCTAACACATGTGGTGATATTAGCGCTACCCCGTGTGTTGGTGACCCATCGCATGACTGTCTAACACAGGTGGTGACAATAGCGTTACGCCGTGTGCTGGTGACACATCACATGAATGTCTAACACAGGTGGTGATATTAGCGCTACGCCGTGTGTTGGTGACCCATCACATGACATATGTTGTGATAATAGCGCTACGCTGTGTGTTGGTGACACATCACATGAATGTCTAACACAGGTGGTGATATTTGCGATACGCCATGTGTTGATGACACATCACATGATTGTCTAACACAGGTGGTGATATTAGCGCCTGCCGTGTGTTGGTGACACATCACATGAATGTCTAACAAAGGTGGTGATATTAGCGCTACGCCGTGTGTTGGTGACACATCACACGACTGTCTAACACAGGTGGTGATATTAGCGCTACGCCGTTTGTTGGTGACACATGACATGACACTGGTGGTGATATCAGCGCTACGCCGTGTGTTGGTGACACATCACATGAATGTCTAACACAGGTGGTGATATTAGCGCTACGCCGTGTGTTGGTGACACATCACATGACTGTCTAGCACAGGTGGTGATATTAGCGCTACGCCGTGTGTTGGTAACACATCACATGAATCTCTAACACAGGTGGTGGTATTAGCGCTACGCCGTGTGTTGGTGACCCATCGCATGACTGTCTAACACAGGTGGTGACAATAGCGTTACGCCGTGTGCTGGTGACACATCACATGACCGTCTAACACAGGTGGTGATATTAGCGCTACGCCGTGTGTTGGTGACACATCACATGACTGTCTAACACAGGTGGTGATATTTGCGCTACGCCATGTGTTGATGACACATCACATTATTGTCTAACACAGGTGGTGATATTAGCGCCTGCCGTGTGTTGGTGACACATCACATGAATGTCTAACAAAGGTGGTGATATTAGCGCTACGCCGTGTGTTGGTGACACATCACACGACTGTCTAACACAGGTGGTGATATTAGCGTTGCGCCGCTTGTTGGTGACACATCACATGACTGTCTAACACAGGTGGTGATATTAGCGCTACGCCGTGTGTTGGTGACACATCACATGAAGGTCTAACACAGGTGGTGATATTAGCGTTGCGCCGTTTGTTGGTGACACGTCACATGAATGTCTATCACAGGTGGTGATATTAGCGCTACGCCATGTGTTGGTGACCCATCGCATGACTGTCTAAAACAGGTGGTGATATTAGCGCTACGCCATGTGTTGGAGACACACCACATGACTGTGTAACACAGGTGGTGATATTTGCGCTACGCCATGTGTTGGTGACCCATCGCATGACTGTCTAACACAGGTGGTGACAATAGCGTTACGCCGTGTGTTGGTGACACATCACATGAGCGTCTAACACAGGTGGTGATACTAGCGCTACGCCATGTGTTGGTGACACATCACATGAATGTCTAACACAGGCGGTGATATTAGCGCTACGCCATGTGTTGGTGACACATCACATGACTGTGTAACACAGGTGGTGATATTTGCGCTACGCCATGAGTTGGTGACCCATCACATGAATGTCTAACACAGGTGGTGATAATAGCGCTACGCCGTTTGTTGGTGACCCATCACATGACTGTCTAACACAGGTGGTGATGTTAGCGCTACACCGTGTGTTGGTGACACATCACATGAATGTCTAACACCGGTGGTGATATTAGCGCTAACCCGTGTGTTGGTGACACATCACTTGACTGCCTATCACAGGTGGTGATATTAGCGTTACGCCGTTTTTTGGTGACACATCACATGACTGTCTAACACAGGTGGTAATATTAGCGCTACGCCGTGTGTTGGTGACATATCACATGAATGTCTAACACAGGTGGTGATACTAGCGCTACGCCATGTGTTGGTGACTGACACATCACATGAATGTCTAACACAGGTGGTGATATTAGCGCTACGCCATGTGTTGGTGACACATCACATTACTGTGTAACTCAGGTGGTGATATTTGCGCTGCGCCATGTGTTGGTGACACATCACATGAATGTCTAACACAGGTGGTGATAACAGCGCTACGCCGTTTGTTGGTGACCCACCACATGACTGTCTAACACAGGTGGTGATATAAGCGCTACACCGTGTGATGGTGACACATCACATGAATGTCTAACACCGGTGGTGATATTAGCGCTAACCCGTGTGTTGGTGACACATCACTTGACTGTCTATCACAGGTGGTGATATTAGCGTTACGCCGTTTGTTACTGACACATCACATGACTGTCTAGCACAGGTGGTGATATTAGCGCTACGCCGTGTGTTGGTGACACATCACATGAATGTCAAACACAGGTGGTGATATTAGCGCTACGCCGTGTGTTGGTGACCCATCGCATGACTGTCTAACACAGGTGGTGATAATAGCGTTACGCCGTGTGCTGGTGACACATCACATGACCGTCTAACACAGGTGGTGATATTAGCGCTACGCCGTTTGTTGGTGACACATCACCGGACTGTCTAACACAGGTAGTGATATTAGCGCTACGCCGTGTGTTGATGACACATCACATGAATGTCTAACACAGGTGGTGATATTAGCGCTACGCCGTTTGTTGGTGTCACATCACATGTCTGTCTAACACAGGTGGTGATATTAGCGCCTGCCGTGTGTTGGTGACCCATCACATGACTGTCTAACACAGGTGGTGACAAAAGCGTTACGCCGTGTGTTGGTGACACATCACATGACTGTCTAACACTGGTGGTGATATTAGCGCTACGCCGTGTGTTGGTGACACATCACATGACACAGGTGGTGATATTAGCGCTACGCCGTGTGTTGGTGACACATCACATGAATGTCTAACACAGGTGGTGATATTAGCGCTACGCCGTGTGTTGGTAACACAACACATGACACAGGTGGTGATATTAGCTCTACGCCGTGTGTTGGTGACACATCACATGACACAGGTGGTGATATTAGCGCTACCCGCGTGTTGGTGTCACATCACATGACTGTCTAACACAGGTGGTTATATTAGCGCTACGCCGCGTGTGGGTGACACATCACATGACAAAGGTGGTGACATTAGCGCTACGCCGTGTTTTGGTGACACATCACATGACACAGGTGGTGATATTAGCGTTACGCCGTGTGTTGGCGACACATCACATGACTGTCTAACACAGGTGGTGATATTAGCGCTACACCGTGTGTTGGTGACACATCACATGTCACAGGTGGTGATACTAGCGTTACGCCTTGTGTTGGTGACACATCACATGACTGTCTAACACAGGTGGTGATATTCTGCGCTACGCCATGGGTTGGTGACACATCACATGAATGTCTAACACAGGTGGTGATATTAGCGCTACGCCGTGTGTTGGTGACCCATCACATGACTGTCTAACACAGGTGGTGATATTAGCGCTACGCCGTTCGTTGGTGACACATCACATGAATGTATAACACAGGTGGTGATATTAGCGCTACGCCGTTTGTTGGTGACACATGACAAGACACAGGTGGTGATATTAGCGCTACGCCGTGTGTTGGTGACACATCACATGACTGTCTAGCACAGGTGCTGATATTAGCGCTACGCCGTGTGTTGGTGACACATTACATGAATCTCTAACACAGGTGGTGATATTAGTGCTACGCCGTGTGTTGGTGACCCATCGCATGACTGTCTAACACAGGTGGTGACAATAGCGTTACGCCGTGCGCTGGTGACACATCACATGACCGTCTAACACAGGTGGTGATATTAGCGCTACGCCGTGTGTTGGTGACACATCACATGAATGTCTAACACAGGTGGTGATATTAGCGCTACGCCGTGTGTTGGTGACACATGATATGACACAGGTGGTGATATTAGCGCTATGCCATGTGTTGGTGACACATCACATGACTGTCTAACACAGGTGGTGATATTTGCGATACGCCATGTGTTGATGACACATCACATGATTGTCTAACACAGGTGGTGATATTAGCGCCTGCCGTGTGTTGGTGACACATCACATGAATGTCTAACAAAGGTGGTGATATTAGCGCTACGCCGTGTGTTGGTGACACATCACACGACTGTCTAACACAGGTGGTGATATTAGCGCTACGCCGTTTGTTGGTGACACATGACATGACACAGGTGGTGATATTAGCGCTACGCCGTGTGTTGGTGACACATCACATGAATGTCTAACACAGGTGGTGATATTAGCGCTACGCCGTGTGTTGGTGACACATCACATGACTGTCTAGCACAGGTGGTGATATTAGCGCTACGCCGTGTGTTGGTAACACATCACATGAATCTCTAACACAGGTGGTGGTATTAGCGCTACGCCGTGTGTTGGTGACCCATCGCATGACTGTCTAACACAGGTGGTGACAATAGCGTTACGCCGTGTGCTGGTGACACATCACATGACCGTCTAACACAGGTGGTGATATTAGCGCTACGCCGTGTGTTGGTGACACATCACACGACATGTGTGGTGATAAAAGCGCTACGCTGTGTGTTGGTGACACATCACATGACTGTCTAACACAGGTGGTGATATTTGCGCTACGACATGTGTTGATGACACATCACATTATTGTCTAACACAGGTGGTGATATTAGCGCCTGCCGTGTGTTGGTGACACATCACATGAATGTCTAACAAAGGTGGTGATATTAGCGCTACGCCGTGTGTTGGTGGCACATCACACGACTGTCTAACACAGGTGGTGATGTTAGCGTTGCGCCGCTTGTTGGTGACACATCACATGACTGTCTAACACAGGTGGGTTTTATTAGCGCTACGCCGTGTGTTGGTGACACATCACATGAATGTCTAACACAGGTGGTGATATTAGCGTTGCGCCGTTTGTTGGTGACACGTCACATGAATGTCTATCACAGGTGGTGAAATTAGCGCTACGCCATGTGTTGGTGACCCATCGCATGACTGTCTAACACAGGTGGTGATATTAGCGCTACGCCATGTGTTGGAGACACATCACATGACTGTGTAACACAGGTGGTGATATTTGCGCTACGCCATGTGTTGGTGACCCATCGCATGACTGTCTAACACAGGTGGTGACAATAGCGTTACGCCGTGTGTTGGTGACACATCACATGAGCGTCTAACACAGGTGGTGATACTAGCGCTACGCCATGTGTTGGTGACACATCACATGAATGTCTAACACAGGCGGTGATATTAGCGCTACGCCATGTGTTGGTGACACATCACATGACTGTGTAACACAGGTGGTGATATTTGCGCTACGCCATGTGTTGGTGACCCATCACATGAATGTCTAACACAGGTGGTGATAATGGCGCTACGCCGTTTGTTGGTGACCCATCACATGACTGTCTAACACAGGTGGTGATTTTAGCGCTACACCGTGTGTTGGTGACACATCACATGAATGTCTAACACCGGTGGTGATATTAGCGCTAACCCGTGTGTTGGTGACACATGACTTGACTGTCTATCACAGGTGGTGATATTAGCGTTACGCCGTTTTTTGGTGACACATCACATGACTGTCTAACACAGGTGGTGATATTAGCGCTACGCCGTGTGCTGGTGACACATCACATGACCGTCTAACACAGGTGGTGATATTAGCGCTACGCCGTGTGTTGGTGACACATCACATGAATGTCTATCACAGGTGGTGATATTAGCGTTACGCCGTTTGTTGGTGACACATCACATGAATGTCTATCACAGTTGGTGATATTAGCGTTACGCCGTATGTTGTGACACATCACATTAATGTCTATCACAGGTGGTGATATTTGCGCTACGCCATGTGTTGGTGACACATCTCATGAATGTCTAACACAGGTGGTGATATTAGCGCTACGCCGTTTGTTGGTGACACATCACCAGACTGTCTAACACAGGTGGTGATATTAGCGCTACGCCGTGTGTTGATGACACATCACATCAATGTCTAACACAGGTGGTGATATTAGCGCCTGCCGTGTGTTGGTGACCCATCACATGACTGTCTAACACAGGTGGTGACAAAAGCGTTACGCCGTGTGTTGGTGACACATCACATGACTGTCTAACACTGGTGGTGATATTAGCGCTACGCCGTGTGTTGGTGACACATCACATGACACAGGTGCTGATATTAGCGCTACGCCGTGTGTTGGTGACACATCACATGAATGTCTAACACAGGTGGTGATATTAGCGCTACGCCGTGTGTTGGTGACACATCACATGACTGTCTAACACAGGTGGTGATATTAGCGCTACGCCGTGTGTTGGTGACACATCACATGAATGTCTAACACAGGTGGTGATATTAGCGCTACGCCGCGGTTTGGTGACGCGTCACTTGACACAGGTGGTGACATTAGCGCTACGCCGTGTGTTGGTGACACATCACATGACACAGGTGGTGATATTAGCGCTACGCCGTGTTGGTGACGCATCACATGACAGTCTAACACAGGTGGTGATAATAGCGTTACGCCGTGCGTTGGTAACACAACACATGACACAGGTGGTGATATTAGCACTACGCCGTGTGTTGGTGACACATCACATGACACAGGTGGTGATATTAGCGCTACCCGCGTGTTGGTGTCACATCACATGACTGTCTAACACAGGTGGTTATATTAGCGCTACGCCGCGTGTGGGTGACACATCACATGACACAGGTGGTGACATTAGCGCTAAGCCGTGTTTTGGTGACACATCACATGACACAGGTGGTGATATTAGCGTTACGCCGTGTGTTGGTGACACATCACATGACTGTCTAACACAGGTGGTGATATTAGCGCTACACCGTGTGTTGGTGACACAACACATGTCACAGGTGGTGATACTAGCGTTACGCCTTGTGTTGGTGACACATCACATGACTGTCTAACACAGGTGGTGATATTCTGCGCTACGCCATGGGTTGGTGACACATCACATGAATGTATAACACAGGTGGTGATATTAGCGCTACGCCGTTTGTTGGTGACACATGACAAGACACAGGTGGTGATATTAGCGCTCCGCCGTGTGTTGGTGACACATGACATGAATCTCTAACACATGTGGTGATATTAGCGCTACCCCGTGTGTTGGTGACCCATCGCATGACTGTCTAACACAGGTGGTGACAATAGCGTTACGCCGTGTGCTGGTGACACATCACATGAATGTCTAACACAGGTGGTGATATTAGCGCTACGCCGTGTGTTGGTGACCCATCACATGACATATGTTGTGATAATAGCGCTACGCTGTGTGTTGGTGACACATCACATGAATGTCTAACACAGGTGGTGATATTTGCGATACGCCATGTGTTGATGACACATCACATGATTGTCTAACACAGGTGGTGATATTAGCGCCTGCCGTGTGTTGGTGACACATCACATGAATGTCTAACAAAGGTGGTGATATTAGCGCTACGCCGTGTGTTGGTGACACATCACACGACTGTCTAACACAGGTGGTGATATTAGCGCTACGCCGTTTGTTGGTGACACATGACATGACACAGGTGGTGATATTAGCGCTACGCCGTGTGTTGGTGACACATCACATGAATGTCTAACACAGGTGGTGATATTAGCGCTACGCCGTGTGTTGGTGACACATCACATGACTGTCTAGCACAGGTGGTGATATTAGCGCTACGCCGTGTGTTGGTAACACATCACATGAATCTCTAACACAGGTGGTGGTATTAGCGCTACGCCGTGTGTTGGTGACCCATCGCATGACTGTCTAACACAGGTGGTGACAATAGCGTTACGCCGTGTGCTGGTGACACATCACATGACCGTCTAACACAGGTGGTGATATTAGCGCTACGCCGTGTGTTGGTGACACATCACATGACTGTCTAACACAGGTGGTGATATTTGCGCTACGCCATGTGTTGATGACACATCACATTATTGTCTAACACAGGTGGTGATATTAGCGCCTGCCGTGTGTTGGTGACACATCACATGAATGTCTAACAAAGGTGGTGATATTAGCGCTACGCCGTGTGTTGGTGACACATCACACGACTGTCTAACACAGGTGGTGATATTAGCGTTGCGCCGCTTGTTGGTGACACATCACATGACTGTCTAACACAGGTGGTGATATTAGCGCTACGCCGTGTGTTGGTGACACATCACATGAATGTCTAACACAAGTGGTGATATTAGCGTTGCGCCGTTTGTTGGTGACACGTCACATGAATGTCTATCACAGGTGGTGATATTAGCGCTACGCCATGTGTTGGTGACCCATCGCATGACTGTCTAAAACAGGTGGTGATATTAGCGCTACGCCATGTGTTGGAGACACACCACATGACTGTGTAACACAGGTGGTGATATTTGCGCTACGCCATGTGTTGGTGACACATCACATGACTGTGTAACACAGGTGGTGACAATAGCGTTACGCCGTGTGTTGGTGACACATCACATGAGCGTCTAACACAGGTGGTGATACTAGCGCTACGCCATGTCTTGGTGACACATCACATGAATGTCTAACACAGGCGGTGATATTAGCGCTACGCCATGTGTTGGTGACACATCACATGACTGTGTAACACAGGTGGTGATATTTGCGCTACGCCATGAGTTGGTGACCCATCACATGAATGTCTAACACAGGTGGTGATAATAGCGCTACGCCGTTTGTTGGTGACCCATCACATGACTGTCTAACACAGGTGGTGATGTTAGCGCTACACCGCGTGTTGGTGACACATCACATGAATGTCTAACACCGGTGGTGATATTAGCGCTAACCCGTGTGTTGGTGACACATCACTTGACTGTCTATCACAGGTGGTGATATTAGCGTTACGCCGTTTTTTGGTGACACATCACATGACTGTCTAACACAGGTGGTGATATTAGCGCTACGCCGTGTGTTGGTGACATATCACATGAATGTCTAACACAGGTGGTGATACTAGCGCTACGCCATGTGTTGGTGACTGACACATCACATGAATGTCTAACACAGGTGGTGATATTAGCGCTACGCCATGTGTTGGTGACACATCACATTACTGTGTAACTCAGGTGGTGATATTTGCGCTGCGCCATGTGTTGGTGACACATCACATGAATGTCTAACACAGGTGGTGATAACAGCGCTACGCCGTTTGTTGGTGACCCACCACATGACTGTCTAACACAGGTGGTGATATAAGCGCTACACCGTGTGATGGTGACACATCACATGAATGTCTAACACCGGTGGTGATATTAGCGCTAACCCGTGTGTTGGTGACATATCACTTGACTGTCTATCACAGGTGGTGATATTAGCGTTACGCCGTTTGTTACTGACACATCACATGACTGTCTAGCACAGGTGGTGATATTAGCGCTACGCCGTGTGTTGGTGACACATCACATGAATGTCAAACACAGGTGGTGATATTAGCGCTACGCCGTGTGTTGGTGACCCATCGCATGACTGTCTAACACAGGTGGTGACAATAGCGTTACGCCGTGTGCTGGTGACACATCACATGACCGTCTAACACAGGTGGTGATATTAGCGCTACGCCGTTTGTTGGTGACACATCACCGGAGTGTCTAACACAGGTAGTGATATTAGCGCTACGCCGTGTGTTGATGACACATCACATGAATGTCTAACACAGGTGGTGATATTAGCGCTACGCCGTTTGTTGGTGTCACATCACATGTCTGTCTAACACAGGTGGTGATATTAGCGCCTGCCGTGTGTTGGTGACCCATCACATGACTGTCTAACACAGGTGGTGACAAAAGCGTTACGCCGTGTGTTGGTGACACATCACATGACTGTCTAACACTGGTGGTGATATTAGCGCTACGCCGTGTGTTGGTGACACATCACATGACACAGGTGGTGATATTAGCGCTACGCCGTGTGTTGGTGACACATCACATGAATGTCTAACACAGGTGGTGATATTAGCGCTACGCCGTGTGTTGGTAACACAACACATGACACAGGTGGTGATATTAGCTCTACGCCGTGTGTTGGTGACACATCACATGACACAGGTGGTGATATTAGCGCTACCCGCGTGTTGGTGTCACATCACATGACTGTCTAACACAGGTGGTTATATTAGCGCTACGCCGCGTGTGGGTGACACATCACATGACACAGGTGGTGACATTAGCGCTACGCCGTGTTTTGGTGACACATCACATGACACAGGTGGTGATATTAGCGTTACGCCGTGTGTTGGCGACACATCACATGACTGTCTAACACAGGTGGTGATATTAGCGCTACACCGTGTGTTGGTGACACATCACATGTCACAGGTGGTGATACTAGCGTTACGCCTTGTGTTGGTGACACATCACATGACTGTCTAACACAGGTGGTGATATTCTGCGCTACGCCATGGGTTGGTGACACATCACATGAATGTCTAACACAGGTGGTGATATTAGCGCTACGCCGTGTGTTGGTGACCCATCACATGACTGTCTAACACAGGTGGTGATATTAGCGCTACGCCGTTCGTTGGTGACACATCACATGAATGTATAACACAGGTGGTGATATTAGCGCTACGCCGTTTGTTGGTGACACATGACAAGACACAGGTGGTGATATTAGCGCTACGCCGTGTGTTGGTGACACATCACATGACTGTCTAGCACAGGTGCTGATATTAGCGCTACGCCGTGTTTTGGTGACACATCACATGAATCTCTAACACAGGTGGTGATATTAGTGCTACGCCGTGTGTTGGTGACCCATCGCATGACTGTCTAACACAGGTGGTGACAATAGCGTTACGCCGTGCGCTGGTGACACATCACATGACCGTCTAACACAGGTGGTGATATTAGCGCTACGCCGTGTGTTGGTGACACATCACATGACATATGTTGTGATAATAGCGCTACGCTGTGTGTTGGTGACACATCACATGAATGTCTAACACAGGTGGTGATATTAGCGCTACGCCGTGTGTTGGTGACACATGATATGACACAGGTGGTGATATTAGCGCTATTCCTTGTGTTGGTGACACATCACATGACTGTCTAACACAGGTGGTGATATTTGCTTAACGCCATGTGTTGATGACACATCACATGATTGTCTAACACAGGTGGTGATATTAGCGCCTGCCGTGTGTTGGTGACACATCACATGAATGTCTAACAAAGGCGGTGATATTAGCGCTACGCCGTGTGTTGGTGACACATCACACGACTGTCTAACACAGGTGGTGATATTAGCGCTACGCCGTTTGTTGGTGACACATGACATGACACAGGTGGTGATATTAGCGCTACGCCGTGTGTTGGTGACACATCACATGAATGTCTAACACAGGTGGTGATACTAGCGCTACGCCATGTGTTGGTGACTGACATATCACATGAATGTCTAACACAGGTGGTGATATTAGCGCTACGCCATGTGTTGGTGACACATCACATTATTGTGTAACTCAGGTGGTGATATTTGCGCTGCGCCATGTGTTGGTGACACATCACATGAATGTCTAACACAGGTGGTGATAACAGCGCTACGCCGTTTGTTGGTGACCCACCACATGACTGTCTAACACAGGTGGTGATATTAGCGCTACACCGTGTGATGGTGACACATCACATGAATGTCTAACACCGGTGGTGATATTAGCGCTAACCCGTGTGTTGGTGACACATCACTTGACTGTCTATCACAGGTGGTGATATTAGCGTTACGCCGTTTGTTACTGACACATCACATGACTGTCTAGCACAGGTGGTGATATTAGCGCTACGCCGTGTGTTGGTGACACATCACATGAATGTCAAACACAGGTGGTGATATTAGCGCTACGCCGTGTGTTGGTGACCCATCGCATGACTGTCTAACACAGGTGGTGACAATAGCGTTACGCCGTGTGCTGGTGACACATCACATGACCGTCTAACACAGGTGGTGATATTAGCGCTACGCCGTGTGTTGGTGACACATCACATGACATATGTTGTGATAATAGCGCTACGCTGTGTGTTGGTGACACATCACATGAATGTCTAACACAGGTGGTGATATTTGCGCTACGCCGTGTGTTGGTGACACATCACACGACTGTCTAACACAGGTGGTGATATTAGCGCTACGCCGTGTGTTGGTGACACACCATATCACTGTCTAACACAGGTGGTGATAATAGCGCTACGCCGTGTGTTGGTGACACATCACATGAATGTCTAACACAGGTGGTGATATTTGCACTACGCAGTGTGTTGGTGACACATCACATGACACAGGTGGTGATATTAGCGCTACGCCCTGTGTTGGTGGCATATCACATGACTGTCTAACACAGGTGGTGATATTAGCGCTACGCCGTGTGTTGGTGACACGTCACATCACTGTCTAACACAGGTGGTGATAATAGCGCTACGCCGTGTGTTGGTGACACATCACATGAATGTCTAACACAGGTGGTGATATTAGCGCTATGCCCTGTGTTGGTGTCACATCACATGACACAGGTGGTGATAATAGCGCTACGCCGTGTGTTGGTGACACATCACATGAATGTCTAACACAGGTGGTGATATTTGCACTACGCAGTGTGTTGGTGACACATCACATGACACAGGTGGTGATAATAGCGCTACGCCGTGTGTTGGTGACACATCACATGAATGTCTAACACAGGTGGTGATATTAGCGCTACGCCGTGTGTTGGTGTCACATCACATGAATGTCTAAAAGAGGTGGTGATATTAACGGTACGCCGTGTGTTTGTGACACATCACATGAATGTCTAACACAGGTGGTGATATTTGCACAACGCAGTGTGTTGGTGACACATCACATGACACAGGTGGTGATATTAGCGCTACGCCGTGGTCGTGACACATCACAGGACTGTCTAACACACGTGGTGATATTTGCGCTACGCCATGTGTTGGTGACACATCACATGAATGTCTAACACAGGTGGTGATATTAGCGCTATGCCGTGTGTTGGTGACATATCACATGAATGTCTAACACAGGTGGTGATATTAGCGCTACGCCGTGTGTTGGTGACACATCACATGACTGTCTAACACAGGTGGTGATATTAGCGCTACGCCGTGTGTTGGTGACACATCACATCACTGTCTAACACAGGTGGTGATAATAGCGCTACGCCGTGTGTTGATGACACATCACATGAATGTCTAACAATGGTGGTGATATTAGCGCTACGCCGTGTGTTGGTGACACATCACATGACACAGCTGGTGGTAATAGCCCTACGCCGTGTGTTGGTGAAACATCACATGAATGTCTAAAAGAGGTGGTAATATTAGCGTTGCGCCGTTTGTTGGTGACACGTCACATGAATGTCTATCACAGGTGGTGATATTAGCGCTACGCCATGTGTTGGCGACCCACCGCATGACTGTCTAACACAGGTGGTGATATTAGCGCTACGCCATGTGTTGGTGACACATCACATGACTGTGTAACACAGGTGGTGATATTAGCGCTAACCCGTGTGTTGGTGACACATCACATGACACAGGTGGTGATATTAGCGCTACGCCGTGTTGGTGACGCATCACATGACAGTCTAACACAGGTGGTGATAATAGCGTTACGCCGTGCGTTGGTAACACATCACATGACACAGGTGGCGATATTAGCTCTACGCCGTGTTTTGGTGACACATCACATGACACAGGTGGTGATATTAGCGCTACCCGCGTGTTGGTGTCACATAACATGACTGTCTAACACAGGTGGTTATATTAGCGCTACGCCGCGTGTTGGTGACACATCACATGACACAGGTGGTGACATTAGCGCTACGCCGTGTTTTGGTGACACATCACATGACACAGGTGATGATATTAGCGTTACGCCGTGTGTTGGTGACACATCACATGACTGTCTAGCACAGGTGGTGATATTAGCGCTACGCCGTGTGTTGGTGACACATCACATGAATCACTAACACAGGTGGTTTTATTAGCGCTACGCCGTGTGTTGGTGACCCATCGCATGACTGTCTAACACAGGTGGTGACAATAGCGTTACGCCGTGTGCTGGTGACACATCACATGACCGTCTAACACAGGTGGTGATATTAGCGCTACGACGTGTGTTGGTGACACATCACAAGACATATGTGGTGATAAAAGCGCTACGCTGTGTGTTGGTGACTCATCACATCACTGTCTAACACAGGTGGTGATATTAGCGCTACGCCGTTTGTTGGTGACACATGACATGACACAGGTGGTGATATTAGCGCTACGCCGTGTGTTGGTGACACATCACATGAATGTCTAACACAGGTGGTGATATTAACGCTACGCCGTGTGTTGGTGACACATCACATGACTGTCTAACACAGGTGGTGATATTAGCGCTATGCCGTGTGTTGGTGTCACATCGCATGACACAGGTGGTGATAATAGCGCTACGCCGTGTGTTGGTGACACATCACATGAATGTCTAACACAGGTGGTGATATTTGCACTACGCAGTGTGTTGGTGACTCATCACATGACACAGGTGGTGATAATAGCGCTACGCCGTGTGTTGGTGACACATCACATGAATGTCTAACACAGGTGGTGATATTAGCGCTACGCCGTGTGTTGGTGTCACATCACATGAATGTCTAACACAGGTGGTGATATTAGCGCTATGCCGTGTGTTGGTGACATATCACATGAATGTCTAACACAGGTGGTGATATTAGCGCTACGCCGTGTGTTGGTGACACATCACATGACTGTCTAACACAGGTGGTGATATTAGCGCTACGCCGTGTGTTGGTGACACATCACATCACTGTCTAACACAGGTGGTGATAATAGCGCTACGCCGTGTGTTGATGACACATCACATGAATGTCTAACACAGGTGGTGATATTAACGCTACGCCGTGTGTTGGTGACACATCACATGACACAGCTGGTGGTAATAGCCCTACGCCGTGTGTTGGTGAAACATCACATGAATGTCTAAAAGAGGTGGTAATATTAGCGTTGCGCCATTTGTTGGTGACACGTCACATGAATGTCTATCACAGGTGGTGATATTAGCGCTACGCCATGTGTTGGTGACCCACCGCATGACTGTCTAACACAGGTGGTGATATTAGCGCTACGCCATGTGTTGGTGACACATCACAAGACTGTCTAACACAGGTGGTGATATTAGCGCTAACCCGTGCCTTGGTGACACATCACTTGACTGTCTAACTCAGGTGGTTATATTAGCGTTACGCCGTGTCTTGGTGACCCATCGCATGACTGTCTAACACAGGTGGTGACAATAGCTTTACGCCGTGTGCTGGTGGCACATCACATGACCGTCTAACACAGGTGGTGATATTAGCGCTACGCCGTGTGTTGGTGACACATCACATGAATGTCTATCACAGGTGGTGATATTAGCGTTACGCCGTTTGTTGGTGACACATCACATGAATGTCTATCACAGGTGGTGATATTAGCGTTACGCCATATGTTGGTGACACATCACATTAATGTCTATCACAGGCGGTGATATTTGCGCTACGCCATGTGTTGGTGACACATCACATGAATGTCTAACACAGGTGGTGATATTAGCGCTACGCCGTTTGTTGGTGACACATCACCTGACTGTCTAACACAGGTGGTGATATTAGCGCTACGCCGTGTGTTGGTGACACATCACATGAATGTCTAACACAGGTGGTGATATTAGCGCTACGCCGTTTGTTGGTGTCACATCACATATCTGTCTAACACAGGTGGTGATATTAGCGCCTGCCGTGTGTTGGTGATCCATCACATGACTGTCTAACACAGGTGGTGACAAAAGCGTTACGCCGTGTGTTGGTGACACATCACGTGACTGTCTAACACTGGTGGTGATATTAGCGCTACGCTGTGTGTTGGTGACACATCAAATGACACAGGTGGTGATATTAGCGCTACGCCGTGTGTTGGTGACACATCACATGAATGTCTAACACAGGTGGTGATATTAGCGCTACGCCGTGTGTTGGTGACACATCACATGACACAGGTGGTGACATTAGCACTACGCCGTGTGTTGGTGACACATCACATGACACAGGTGGTGATAATAGCGCTACCCGCGTGTTGGTGTCACATCACATGACTGTCTAACACAGGTGGTTATATTAGCGCTACGCCACGTGTGGGTGACACATCACATGACACAGGTGGTGACATTAGCGCTACGCCGTGTTTTGGTGACACATCACATGACACAGGTGGTGATATTAGCGTTAAGCCGTGTGTTGGTGACACATCACATGACTGTCTAACACAGGTGGTGATATTAGCGCTACACCGTGTGTTGGTGACACATCACATGTCACAGGTGGTGATACTAGCGTTACGCCTTGTGTTGGTGACACATCACATGACTGTCTAACACAGGTGGTGATATTCTGCGCTACGCCATGGGTTGGTGACACATCACATGAATGTCTAACACAGGTGGTGATATTAGCGCTACGCCGTGTGTTGGTGACCCATCACATGACTGTCTAACACAGGTGGTGCTATTAGCGCTACGCCGTTCGTTGGTGACACATCACATGAATGTATAACACAGGTGGTGATATTAGCACTACGCCGTTTGTTGGTGACACATGACAAGACACAGGTGGTGATATTAGCGCTACGCCGTGTGTTGGTGACACATCACATGACTGTCTAGCACAGGTGGTGATATTAGCGCTACGCCGTGTGTTGGTGACACATCACATGAATCTCTAACACAGGTGGTGATATTAGCGCTACGCCGTGTGTTGGTGACCCATCGCATGACTGTCTAACACAGGTGGTGAGATTGCGTTACGCCGTGTGCTGGTGACACATCACATGACCGTCTAACACAGGTGGTGATACTTGCGCTACGCCATGTGTTGGTGACACATCACATGAATGTCTAACACAGTTGGTGATATTTGCGCTACGCCGAGTGTTGGTGGCTCATCACATTACTGTCTAACACAGGATGTGATATTAGCGCTACGCCGTGTGTTGGTGACACATCACATGAATGTCTAACAGAGGTGGTGATATTAGCGCTACGCCGTGTGTTCGTGGCCCATCACCTGACTGTCTAACACAGGTGGTTATATTAGCGCTACGCCGTGTGTTGGTGACCCATCGCACGACTGTCTAACACAGGTGGTGAAAATAGCGTTACGCCGTGTGTTGGTGACACATCACATGACCGTCTAACACAGGTCGTGATATTAGCGCTACGCCGTGTGTTGGTGACACATCACATGTCATATGTGGTGATATTAGCGCTATGCCATGTGTTGGTGACACATCACATGACGGCCTAACACAGGTGGTGGTATTTGCGCTCCGCCATGTGTTGATGACACATCACATGATTGTCTAACACAGGTGGTGATATTAGCGCCTGCCGTTTGTTGGTGACCCATGAAATGAATGTCTAACACACGTGGTAATATTAGCGCTACGCCGTGTGTTGGTGACACATCACATGAATGTCTAACAAAGGTGGTGATATTAGCGCTACGCGGTGAGTTGGTGACACATCACACGACTGTCTAACACGGGTGGTGATATTAGCGTTGCGCCGTTTGTTGGTGACACATCACATGACTGTCTAACACAGGTGGTGATATTAGCGCTACGCCGTGTGTTGGTGACACACCACATGACTGTCTAACACAGGTAGTGGTATTAGCGCTACACCGTGTGTTGGTGACACATCACATGAATGTCTAACAGAGTGGTGATATTAGCGGTACGCCGTGAGCTGGTGACACATCACATGACTGTTTAACACAGGTGGAGATATTAGCGCTACGCCGTGTGTTGGTGACACATCACATCACTGTCTAACACAGGTGGTGATATTAGCGCTACGACGTGTGTTGGTGACACATGACATGACACAGGTGGTGATATTAGCGTTTCGCCGTTTGTTGCTGACACATCACATGACTGTCTAACACAGGTGGTGATATTTGCGCTACGCCATGTGTTGATGACACATCACATTATTGTCTAACACAGGTGGTGATATTAGCGCCTGCCGTGTGTTGGTGACACATAACATGAATGTTTAACAAAGGTGGTGATATTAGCGCTACGCCGTGTGTTGGTGACACATCACACGACTGTCTAACACAGGTGGTGATATTAGCGTTGCGCCGTGTGTTGGTGACACATCACATGACTGTCTAACACAGGTGGTGATATTAGCGCTACGCCGTGTGTTGGTGACACATCACATGAATGTCTAACACAGTTCGCGATATTAGCGCTACGCCGTGTGTTGGTGACACATCACATGAATGTCTAACACAGGTGGTGATATTAGCGTTGCGCCGTTTGTTGGTGACACGTCGCATGACCGTCTAACACAGGTGGTGACAATAGCGTTACGCCGCGTGTTGGTGACACATCACATGAGCGTCTAACACAGGTGGTGATACTAGCGCTACGCCATGTGTTGGTGACACATCACATGAATGTCTAACACAGGTGGTGATATTAGCGCTACGCCATGTGTTGGTGACACATCACATGACTGTGTAACACAGGTGGTGATATTTGCGCTACGCCATGTGTTGGTGACCCATCACATGAATGTCTAACACTGGTGGTGATAATAGCGCTACGCCGTTTGTTGGTGACCCATCACATGACTGTCTAACACAGGTGGTGATGTTAGCGCTACACCGTGTGTTGGTGACACATCACATGAATGTCTAACACCGGTGGTGATATTAGCGCTAACCCGTGTGTTGTTGACACATCACTTGACTGTCTATCACAGGTGGTGATATTAGCGTTACGCCGTTTGTTGATGACACATCACATGACTGTCTAACACAGGTGGTGATATTAGCGCTACGCCGTGTGTTGGTGACATATCACATGAATGTCTAACACAGGTGGTGATACTAGCGCTACGCCATATGTTGGTGACTGACACATCACATGAATGTCTAACACAGGTGGTGATATAAGCGCTACGCCATGTGTTGGTGACACATCACTTTACTGTGTAACTCAGGTGGTGATATTTGCGCTACGCCATGTGTTGGTGACACATCACAGGAATGTCTAACACAAGTGGTGATAACAGCGCTACGCCGTTTGTTGGTGACCCATCACATGACTGTCTAACACAGGTGGTGATATTACCGCTACACCGTGTGTTGGTGACACATCACATGAATGTCTAACACCGGTGGTGATATTAGCGCTAACCCGTGTGTTGGTGACACATCACTTGACTGTCTATCACAGGTGGTGATATTAGCGTTACGCCGTTTGTTACTGACACATCACATGACTGTGTAGCACAGGTGGTGATAATAGCGCTACGCCGTGTGTTGGTGACACATCACATGAATGTCAAACACAGGTGGTGATATTAGCGCTACGCCGTGTGTTGGTGACCCATCGCATGACTGTCTAACACAGGTGGTGACAATAGCGTTACGCCGTGCGCTGGTGACACATCACATGGCCGTCTAACACAGGTGGTGATATTAGCGCTACGCCGTGTGTTGGTGACACATCACATGACATATGTTGTGATAATAGAGCTACGCTGTGTGTTGGTGACACATCACATGAATGTCTAACACAGGTGGTGATATTTGCGCTACGCCGTGTGTTGGTGACACACCACGCGACTGTCTAACACAGGTGGTGATATTAGCGCTACGCCGTGTGTTGGTGACACATCATATCACTGTCTAACACAGGTGGTGATAAGAGCGCTACGCCGTGTGCTGGTGACACATCACATGAATGTCTAACACAGGTGGTGATATTTGCACTACGCAGTGTGTTTTTGACACATCACATGACACAGGTGGTGATATTAGCGCTACGCCGAGTGTTGGTGACACGTCACATCACTGTCTAACACAGTTGGTGATAATAGCGCTACGCCGTGTGTTGGTGACACATCACATGAATGTCTAACACAGGTGGTGATATTAGCGGTACGCCGTGTGTTTGTGACACATCACATGAATGTCTAACACAGGTGGTGATATTTGCACAAAGCCGTGTGTTGGTGACACATCACATGACACAGGTGGTGATATTAGCGCTACGCCGTGTTCGTGACACATCACAGGACTGTCTAACACAGGTGGTGATATTTGCGCTACGCCATGTGTTGGTAACACATCACATGAATGTCTAACACAGGTGGTGATATTAGCGCTATGCCGTGTGTTGGTGACATATCACATGAATGTCTAACACAGGTGGTGATATTAGCGCTACGCCGTGTGTTGGTGACACATCACATGACTGTCTAACACAGGTGGTGATATTAGCGCTACGCCGTGTGTTGGTGACACATCACATCACTGTCTAACACAGGTGGTGATAATAGCGCTACGCCGTGTGTTGATGACACATCACATGAATGTCTAACAGAGGTGGTGATATTAGCGCTACGCCGTGTGTTGGTGACACATCACATGACACAGGTGGTGATAATAGCCCTACGCCGTGTGTTGGTGACACATCACATGAATGTCTAAAAGAGGTGGTAATATTAGCGCTACGCCGTGTGTTGGTGACACATCACATGACACATGTGGTGATATTAGCGCTACGCCTTGTTGGTGACACATCACATGACTGTGTAACACAGGTGGTGATAATAGCGTTATTCCGTGTGTTGGTAACACATCACATGACACAGGTGGTGATATCAGCGCTACGCCGTGTGTTGGTGGAACATCACATGACACAGGTGGTGATATTAGCGCTACGCCGCGTGTTGGTGACACGTCACATGACTGTCTAACACAGGTGGTTATATTAGCGCTACGCCGCGTGTTGGTGACACGTCACTTGACACTGGTGGTGGCATTAGCGCTACGGCGTGTGCTGGCGACACATCACATGACACAGGTGGTGATATTAGCGTTACGCCGTGTGTTGGTGACACATCACATGACTGTCTAACACAGGTGGTGATATTAGCGCTACATCGTGTGGTGGTGACACATCACATGACACAGGTGGTGATACTAGCGTTGCGCCGTGTGTCGGAGACACATCACATGACTGTCTAACACAGGTGATGATATTTGCGCTACGCCATTCGTTGGTGACTCATCACATGAATGTCAAACACAGGTGGTGATATTAGCGCTACGCCGTTTGTTGGTGACCCATCACATGACTGTCTAACACGGGTGGTGATATTAGCGCTACGCCGCGTGTTGGTGACACATGACATGACACAGGTGGTGATATTAGCGCTATGTCGTGTGTTGGTGACACATCACATGACACAGGTGGTGATATTAGCGCTACGCCGTGTGTTGGTGACGCATGATATGACACAGGTGGTGATATTAACGCTATGTGGTATGTTGGTGACACATCACATGACACAGTTGGTGATATTAGCGCTATGTCGTGTGTTGGTGACACATCACATGAATGTCTAACACTGGTGGTGATATTAGCGCTACGCCGTGTGTTGGTGACACATCACATGATCGTCTAACACAGGTGGTGACATTAGCGCCTGCAGTGTGTTGGTGACACATCACACGACTGTCTAACACGGGTGGTGATATTAGCGTTGCGCCGTGTGTCGGAGACACATCACATGACTGTCTAACACAGGTGATGATATTTGCGCTACGCCATTCGTTGGTGACTCATCACATGAATGTCAAACACAGGTGGTGATATTAGCGCTACGCCGTTTGTTGGTGACCCATCACATGACTGTCTAACACAGGTGGTGATATTAGCGCTACGCCGCGTGTTGGTGACACATGACATGATACAGGTGGTGATATTAGCGCTATGCCATGTGTTGGTGACACATCACATGACTGTCTAACACAGGTGGTGATATTTGCGCTACGCCATGTGTTCATGACACATCACATGATTGTCTAACACAGGTGGTGATATTAGCGCCTGCCGTGTGTTGGTGACACATCACACGACTGTCTAACACGGGTGGTGATATTAGCGTTGCGCCGTTTGTTGCTGACACATCACATGACTGTCTAACACAGGTGGTGATATTAGCGCTACGCCGTGTGTTGGTGACACATCACATGAATGTCTAACACCGGTGGTGATATTAGCGCTAACCCGTGTGTTGGTAACACATCACTTGACTGTCTATCACAGGTGGTGATATTAGCGTTACGCCGTTTGTTGGTGACACATCACATGCCTGTCTAACACAGGTGGTGATATTAGCGCTACGCCGTGTGTTGTGACACATCACATGAATGTCTAACACAGGTGGTGATATTAGCGCTACGCCGTGTGTTGGTGGCACATCACATGACTGTCTAACACAGGTGGTTATATTAGCGCTACGCCGTGTGTTGGTGACCCATCGCATGACTGTCTAACACAGGTGGTGACAATAGCGTTACGCCGTGTGTTGGTGACACATCACATGACCGTCTAACACAGGTGGTGATATTAGCGCTACGCCGTGTGTTGGTGACACATCACATGACATATGTGGTGATAATAGCGCTACGCTGTGTGTTGGTGACACATCACATGAATGTCTAACACGGGTGGTGATATTAGCGCTACGCCGTTTGTTGGTGACACATCACATCACTGTCTAACACAGGTGGTGATAATAGCGCTTCTTCGTGTGTTGGTGGCACACCACATGAATGTCTAACAGAGGTTGTGATATTAGCGCTACGCCGTGTGTTGGTGACACATCACATGACACAGGTGGTGATAATAGCGCTACGCCGTGTGTTGGTGACACATTACATGAATGTCTAACACAGGTGGTGATATTAGCGCTACGCCGTGTGTTAATGGCACATCACATGACTGTCTAACACAGGTGGTGATGTTAGCGCTAAGCCGTGTGTTGGTGACACATCACATCACTGTCTAACACAGGTGGTGATAATAGCGCTACGCCGTGTGTTGGTGACACATCACATGAATGTCAAACAGAGGTGGTGATATTAGCGCTACGCCGTGTGTTGGTGACACATCACATGACACAGGTGGTGATATTAGCGCTACGCCGTGTGTTGGTGGCACATCACATGACAAGGTGGTGATATTAGCGCTACGCCGTGTGTTTGTGGCACATCACATGACACAGGTGGTGATATTAGCGCTACGCCGCGTGTTGGTGACACATCACATGACTGTCTAACACAGGTTGTTATATTAGCGCTACGCCGCGTGTTGGTGACACGTCACTTGACACAGGTGGTGACATTAGCGTTACGCCGTCTGTTGGCGACACATCACATGACACGGGAGGTGATATTAGCGCTACGCCGTGTGTTGGTGACACATGACATGACATAGGTGGTGATATTAGCGCTATGCCATGTGTTGGTGACACATCACATGACTGTCTAACACAGGTGTTTATATTAGCGTTACGCCGTGTGTTGGTGACACATCACATGACCGTCTAACACAGGTGGTGATACTAGCGCTACGCCATGTGTTGGTGACACATCACATGAATGTCTAACACAGGTGGTGATATTAGCGCTACGCCATGTGTTGGTGACACATCACATGACTGTGTAACACAGGTGGTGATATTTGCGCTACGCCATGTGTTGGTGGCACATCACATGAATGTCTAACACAGGTGGTGCTAATAGCGCTACGCCGTTTGTTGGTGACCCATCACATGACTGCCTAACACAGATGGTGATATTAGCGCTACACCGTGTGTTGGTGACACATCACATGAATGTCTAACACCGGTGGTGATATTAGCGCTAACCCGTGTGTTGGTGACACATCACTTGACTGTCTATCACAGGTGGTAATATTAGCGTTACGCCGTTTGTTGGTGACACATCACATGACTGTCTAGCACAGGTGGTGATATTAGCGCTACGCCGTGTGTTGGTGACACATCACATGAATCTCTAACACAGGTGGTGATATTAGCGCTACGCCGTGTGTTGGTGACCCATCGCATCACTGTCTAACACAGGTGGTGACAACAGCGTTACGCCGTGTGCTGGTGACACATCACTTGACCGTCTAACACAGGTGGTGATATTAGAGCTACGCCGTGTGTTGGTGACACATCACATGACATATGTTGTGATAATAGCGCTACGCTGTGTGTTGGTGGCACATCACATGAATGTCTAACACAGGTGGTGATATTAGCGCTACGCCGTGTGTTGGTGACACATGACATGACACAGGTTGTGATATTAGCGCTATGCCATGTGTTGGTGACCCATCACATGAATGTCTAACACTGGTGGTGATAATAGCGCTACGCCGTTTGTTGGTGACCCATCACATGACTGTCTAACACAGGTGGTGATGTTAGCGCTACACCGTGTGTTGGTGACACATCACATGAATGTCTAACACAGTTCGCGATATTAGCGCTACGCCGTGTGTTGGTGACACATCACATGAATGTCTAACACAGGTGGTGATATTAGCGTTGCGCCGTTTGTTGGTGACACGTCACATGAATGTCTATCACAGGTGGTGATATTAGGGCTACGCCATATGTTGGTGACCCACCGCATGACTGTCTAACACAGGTGGTGATATTAGCGCTACGCCATGTGTTGGTGACACATCACATGACTGTGTAACACAGGTGGTGATATTTGCGCTACGCCATGTGTTGGTGACCCATCGCATGACTGTCTAACACAGGTGGTGACAATAGCGTTACGCCGTGTGTTGGTGACACATCACATGAGCGTCTAACACAGGTGGTGATACTAGCGCTACGCCATGTGTTGGTGACACATCACATGAATGTCTAACACAGGTGGTGATATTAGCGCTACGCCATGTGGTGGTGACACATCACATGACTGTGTAACACAGGTGGTGATATTTGCGCTACGCCATGTGTTGGTGACCCATCACATGAATGTCTAACACTGGTAGTGATAATAGCGCTACGCCGTTTGTTGGTGACCCATCACATGACTGTCTAACACAGGTGGTGATGTTAGCGCTACACCGTGTGTTGGTGACACATCACATGAATGTCTAACACCGGTGGTGATATTAGCGCTACGCCGTGTGTTGGTGACACATCACATGAATCTCTAACACAGGTGGTGATATTAGCGCTACGCCGTGTGTTGGTGACCCATCGCATCACTGTCTAACACAGGTGGTGACAACAGCGTTACGCCGTGTGCTGGTGACACATCACTTGACCGTCTAACACAGTCGGTGATATTAGCGCTACGCCGTGTGTTGGTGACACATCACATGACATATGTTGTGATAATAGCGCTACGCTGTGTGTTGGTGGCACATCACATGAATGTCTAACACAGGTGGTGATATTAGCGCTACGCCGTGTGTTGGTGACACATGACATGACACAGGTTGTGATATTAGCGCTATGCCATGTGTTGGTGACCCATCACATGAATGTCTAACACTGGTGGTGATAATAGCGCTACGCCGTTTGTTGGTGACCCATCACATGACTGTCTAACACAGGTGGTGATGTTAGCGCTACACCGTGTGTTGGTGACACATCACATGAATATCTAACACAGTTCGCGATATTAGCGCTACGCCGTGTGTTGGTGACACATCACATGAATGTCTAACACAGGTGGTGATATTAGCGTTGCGCCGTTTGTTGGTGACACGTCACATGAATGTCTATCACAGGTGGTGATATTAGGGCTACGCCATATGTTGGTGACCCACCGCATGACTGTCTAACACAGGTGGTGATATTAGCGCTACGCCATGTGTTGGTGACACATCACATGACTGTGTAACACAGGTGGTGATATTTGCGCTACGCCATGTGTTGGTGACCCATCGCATGACTGTCTAACACAGGTGGTGACAATAGCGTTACGCCGTGTGTTGGTGACACATCACATGAGCGTCTAACACAGGTGGTGATACTAGCGCTACGCCATGTGTTGGTGACACATCACATGAATGTCTAACACAGGTGGTGATATTAGCGCTACGCCATGTGGTGGTGACACATCACATGACTGTGTAACACAGGTGGTGATATTTGCGCTACGCCATGTGTTGGTGACCCATCACATGAATGTCTAACACTGGTAGTGATAATAGCGCTACGCCGTTTGTTGGTGACCCATCACATGACTGTCTAACACAGGTGGTGATGTTAGCGCTACACCGTGTGTTGGTGACACATCACATGAATGTCTAACACCGGTGGTGATATTAGCGCTAACCCGTGTGTTGTTGACACATCACTTGACTGTCTATCACAGGTGGTGATATTAGCGTTACGCCGTTTGTTGGTGACACATCACATGACTGTCTAACACAGGTGGTGATATTAGCGCTACGCCGTGTGTTGGTGACATATCACATGAATGTCTAACACAGCTGGTGATACTAGCGCTACGCCATATGTTGGTGACTGACACATCACATGAATGTCTAACACAGGTGGTGATATAAGCGCTACGCCATGTGTTGGTGACACACCACATTACTGTGTAACTCAGGTGGTGATATTTGCGCTACGCCATGTGTTGGATGACACATCACATGAATGTCTAACACAAGTGGTGATAACAGCGCTACGCCGTTTGTTGGTGACCCATCACATGACTGTCTAACACAGGTGGTGATATTAGCGCTACACCGTGTGTTGGTGGCACATCACATGAATGTCTAACACCGGTGGTGATATTAGCGCTAACCCGTGTGTTGGTGACACATCACTTGACTGTCTATCACAGGTGGTGATATTAGCGTTACGCCGTTTGTTACTGACACATCACATGACTGTGCAGCACAGGTGGTGATATTAGCGCTACGCCGTGTGTTGGTGACACATCACATGAATGTCAAACACAGGTGGTGATATTAGCGCTACGCCGTGTGTTGGTGACCCATCGCATGACTGTCTAACACAGGTGGTGACAATAGCGTTACGCCGTGTGCTGGTGACACATCACATGACCGTCTAACACAGGTGGTGATATTAGCGCTACGCCGTGTGTTGGTGACACATCACATGACATATGTTGCGATAATAGAGCTACGCTGTGTGTTGGTTACACATCACATGAATGTCTAACACAGGTGGTGATATTTGCGCTACGCCGTGTGTTGGTGACACACCACGCGACTGTCTAACACAGGTGGTGATATTAGCGCTACGCCGTGTTTTGGTGACACATCATATCACTGTCTAACACAGGTGGTGATAATAGCGCTACGCCGTGTGCTGGTGACAAATCACATGAATGTCTAACACAGGTGGTGATATTTGCACTACGCAGTGTGTTGGTGACACATCACATGACACAGGTGGTGATATTAGCGCTACGCCGTGTGTTGGTGGCACATCACATGACTGTCTAACACAGGTGGTGATATTAGCGCTACGCCGTGTGTTGGTGACACGTCACATCACTGTCTAACACAGGTGGTGATAATAGCGCTACGCCGTGTGTTGGTGACACATCACATGAATGTCTAACACAGGTGGTGATATTAGCGCTACGCCGTGTGTTGGTGACACATCACATGACACAGGTGGTGATAAGGGCGCTACGCCGTGTGTTGGTGACACATCACATGAATGTCTAACACAGGTCGTGATATTAGCGCTACGCCGTGTGTTGGTGTCACATCACATGAATGTCTAAAAGAGGTGGTGATATTAGCGGTACGCCGTGTGTTTGTGACACATCACATGAATGTCTAACACAGGTGGTGATATTTGCACAACGCCGTGTGTTGGTGACACATCACATGACACAGGTGGTGATATTCGCGCTACGCCGTGTTCGTGACACATCACAGGACTGTCTAACACAGGTGGTGATATTTGCGCTACGCCATGTGTTGGTAACACATCACATGAATGTCTAACACAGGTGGTGATATTAGCGCTATGCCGTGTGTTGGTGACATATCACATGAATGTCTAACACAGGTGGTGATATTAGCGCTACGCCGTGTGTTGGTGACACATCACATGACTGTCTAACACAGGTGGTGATATTAGATCTACGCCGTGTGTTGGTGACACATCACATCACTGTCTAACACAGGTGGTGATAATAGCGCTACGACGTGTGTTGATGACACATCACATGAATGTCTAACAGAGGTGCTGATATTAGCGCTACGCCGTGTGTTGGTGACACATCACATGACACAGGTGGTGATAATAGCCCTGCGCCGTGTGTTGGTGACACATCACATGAATGTCTAAAAGAGGTGGTAATATTAGCGCTACGCCGTGTGTTGGTGACACATCACATGACACATGTGGTGATATTAGCGCTACGCCTTGTTGGTGACACATCACATGACTGTGTAACACAGGTGGTGATAATAGCGTTATTCCGTGTGTTGGTAACAAATCACATGACACAGGTGGTGATATCAGCGCTACGCCGTGTGTTGGTGGAACATCACATGACACAGGTGGTGATATTAGCGCTACGCCGCGTGTTGGTGACACGTCACATGACTGTCTAACACAGGTGGTTATATTAGCGCTACGCCGCGTGTTGGTGACACGTCACTTGACACTGGTGGTGGCATTAGCGCTACGGCGTGTGCTGGCGACACATCACATGACACAGGTGGTGATATTAGCGTTACGCCGTGTGTTGGTGACACATGACATGACACAGGTGGTGATATTAGCGTTTCGCCGTTTGTTGCTGACACATCACATGACTGTCTAACACAGGTGGTGATATTTGCGCTACGCCATGTGTTGATGACACATCACATTATTGTCTAACACAGGTGGTGATATTAGCGCCTGCCGTGTGTTGGTGACACATCACATGAATGTTTAACAAAGGTGGTGATATTAGCGCTACGCCGTGTGTTGGTGACACATCACACGACTGTCTAACACAGGTGGTGATATTAGCGTTGCGCCGTGTGTTGGTGACACATCACATGACTGTCTAACACAGGTGGTGATATTAGCGCTACGCCGTGTGTTGGTGACACATCACATGAATGTCTAACACAGTTCGCGATATTAGCGCTACGCCGTGTGTTGGTGACACATCACATGAATGTCTAACACAGGTGGTGATATTAGCGTTGCGCCGTTTGTTGGTGACACGTCGCATGACCGTCTAACACAGGTGGTGACAATAGCGTTACGCCGCGTGTTGGTGACACATCACATGAGCGTCTAACACAGGTGGTGATACTAGCGCTACGCCATGTGTTGGTGACACATCACATGCATGTCTAACACAGGTGGTGATATTAGCGCTACGCCATGTGTTGGTGACACATCACATGACTGTGTAACACAGGTGGTGATATTTGCGCTACGCCATGTGTTGGTGACCCATCACATGAATGTCTAACACTGGTGGTGATAATAGCGCTACGCCGTTTGTTGGTGACCCATCACATGACTGTCTAACACAGGTGGTGATGTTAGCGCTACACCGTGTGTTGGTGACACATCACATGAATGTCTAACACCGGTGGTGATATTAGCGCTAACCCGTGTGTTGTTGACACATCACTTGACTGTCTATCACAGGTGGTGATATTAGCGTTACGCCGTTTGTTGATGACACATCACATGACTGTCTAACACAGGTGGTGATATTAGCGCTACGCCGTGTGTTGGTGACATATCACATGAATGTCTAACACAGGTGGTGATACTAGCGCTACGCCATATGTTGGTGACTGACACATCACATGAATGTCTAACACAGGTGGTGATATAAGCGCTACGCCATGTGTTGGTGACACATCACTTTACTGTGTAACTCAGGTGGTGATATTTGCGCTACGCCATGTGTTGGTGACACATCACAGGAATGTCTAACACAAGTGGTGATAACAGCGCTACGCCGTTTGTTGGTGACCCATCACATGACTGTCTAACACAGGTGGTGATATTACCGCTACACCGTGTGTTGGTGACACATCACATGAATGTCTAACACCGGTGGTGATATTAGCGCTAACCCGTGTGTTGGTGACACATCACTTGACTGTCTATCACAGGTGGTGATATTAGCGTTACGCCGTTTGTTACTGACACATCACATGACTGTGTAGCACAGGTGGTGATAATAGCGCTACGCCGTGTGTTGGTGACACATCACATGAATGTCAAACACAGGTGGTGATAATAGCGCTACGCCGTGTGTTGGTGACCCATCGCATGACTGTCTAACACAGGTGGTGACAATAGCGTTACGCCGTGCGCTGGTGACACATCACATGGCCGTCTAACACAGGTGGTGATATTAGCGCTACGCCGTGTGTTGGTGACACATCACATGACATATGTTGTGATAATAGAGCTACGCTGTGTGTTGGTGACATATCACATGAATGTCTAACACAGGTGGTGATATTTGCGCTACGCCGTGTGTTGGTGACACACCACGCGACTGTCTAACACAGGTGGTGATATTAGCGCTACGCCGTGTGTTGGTGACACATCATATCACTGTCTAACACAGGTGGTGATAAGAGCGCTACGCCGTGTGCTGGTGACACATCACATGAATGTCTAACACAGGTGGTGATATTTGCACTACGCAGTGTGTTGGTGACACATCACATGACACAGGTGGTGATATTAGCGCTACGCCGATTGTTGGTGACACGTCACATCACTGTCTAACACAGGTGGTGATAATAGCGCTACGCCGTGTGTTGGTGACACATCACATGAATGTCTAACACAGGTGGTGATATTAGCGGTACGCCGTGTGTTTGTGACACATCACATGAATGTCTAACACAGGTGGTGATATTTGCACAAAGCCGTGTGTTGGTGACACATCACATGACACAGGTGGTGATATTAGCGCTACGCCGTGTTCGTGACACATCACAGGACTGTCTAACACAGGTGGTGATATTTGCGCTACGCCATGTGTTGGTAACACATCACATGAATGTCTAACACAGGTGGTGATATTAGCGCTATGCCGTGTGTTGGTGACATATCACATGAATGTCTAACACAGGTGGTGATATTAGCGCTACGCCGTGTGTTGGTGACACATCACATGACTGTCTAACACAGGTGGTGATATTAGCGCTACGCCGTGTGTTGGTGACACATCACATCACTGTCTAACACAGGTGGTGATAATAGCGCTACGCCGTGTGTTGATGACACATCACATGAATGTCTAACAGAGGTGGTGATATTAGCGCTACGCCGTGTGTTGGTGACACATCACATGACACAGGTGGTGATAATAGCCCTACGCCGTGTGTTGGTGACACATCACATGAATGTCTAAAAGAGGTGGTAATATTAGCGCTACGCCGTGTGTTGGTGACACATCACATGACACATGTGGTGATATTAGCGCTACGCCTTGTTGGTGACACATCACATGACTGTGTAACACAGGTGGTGATAATAGCGTTATTCCGTGTGTTGGTAACACATCACATGACACAGGTGGTGATATCAGCGCTACGCCGTGTGTTGGTGGAACATCACATGACACAGGTGGTGATATTAGCGCTACGCCGCGTGTTGGTGACACGTCACATGACTGTCTAACACAGGTGGTTATATTAGCGCTACGCCGCGTGTTGGTGACACGTCACTTGACACTGGTGGTGGCATTAGCGCTACGGCGTGTGCTGGCGACACATCACATGACACAGGTGGTGATATTAGCGTTACGCCGTGTGTTGGTGACACATCACATGACTGTCTAACACAGGTGGTGATATTAGCGCTACATCGTGTGGTGGTGACACATCACATGACACAGGTGGTGATACTAGCGTTGCGCCGTGTGTCGGAGACACATCACATGACTGTCTAACACAGGTGATGATATTTGCGCTACGCCATTCGTTGGTGACTCATCACATGAATGTCAAACACAGGTGGTGATATTAGCGCTACGCCGTTTGTTGGTGACCCATCACATGACTGTCTAACACGGGTGGTGATATTAGCGCTACGCCGCGTGTTGGTGACACATGACATGACACAGGTGGTGATATTAGCGCTATGTCGTGTGTTGGTGACACATCACATGACACAGGTGGTGATATTAGCGCTACGCCGTGTGTTGGTGACGCATGATATGACACAGGTGGTGATATTAACGCTATGTGGTATGTTGGTGACACATCACATGACACAGTTGGTGATATTAGCGCTATGTCGTGTGTTGGTGACACATCACATGAATGTCTAACACTGGTGGTGATATTAGCGCTACGCCGTGTGTTGGTGACACATCACATGATTGTCTAACACAGGTGGTGACATTAGCGCCTGCAGTGTGTTGGTGACACATCACACGACTGTCTAACACGGGTGGTGATATTAGCGTTGCGCCGTGTGTCGGAGACACATCACATGACTGTCTAACACAGGTGATGATATTTGCGCTACGCCATTCGTTGGTGACTCATCACATGAATGTCAAACACAGGTGGTGATATTAGCGCTACGCCGTTTGTTGGTGACCCATCACATGACTGTCTAACACAGGTGGTGATATTAGCGCTACGCCGCGTGTTGGTGACACATGACATGATACAGGTGGTGATATTAGCGCTATGCCATGTGTTGGTGACACATCACATGACTGTCTAACACAGGTGGTATTATTTGCGCTACGCCATGTGTTCATGACACATCACATGATTGTCTAACACAGGTGGTGATATTAGCGCCTGCCGTGTGTTGGTGACACATCACACGACTGTCTAACACGGGTGGTGATATTAGCGTTGCGCCGTTTGTTGCTGACACATCACATGACTGTCTAACACAGGTGGTGATATTAGCGCTACGCCGTGTGTTGGTGACACATCACATGAATGTCTAACACCGGTGGTGATATTAGCGCTAACCCGTGTGTTGGTAACACATCACTTGACTGTCTATCACAGGTGGTGATATTAGCGTTACGCCGTTTGTTGGTGACACATCACATGCCTGTCTAACACAGGTGGTGATATTAGCGCTACGCCGTGTGTTGTGACACATCACATGAATGTCTAACACAGGTGGTGATATTAGCGCTACGCCGTGTGTTGGTGGCACATCACATGACTGTCTAACACATGTGGTTATATTAGCGCTACGCCGTGTGTTGGTGACCCATCGCATGACTGTCTAACACAGGTGGTGACAATAGCGTTACGCCGTGTGTTGGTGACACATCACATGACCGTCTAACACAGGTGGTGATATTAGCGCTACGCCGTGTGTTGGTGACACATCACATGACATATGTGGTGATAATAGCGCTACGCTGTGTGTTGGTGACACATCACATGAATGTCTAACACGGGTGGTGATATTAGCGCTACGCCGTTTGTTGGTGACACATCACATCACTGTCTAACACAGGTGGTGATAATAGCGCTTCTTCGTGTGTTGGTGGCACACCACATGAATGTCTAACAGAGGTTGTGATATTAGCGCTACGCCGTGTGTTGGTGACACATCACATGACACAGGTGGTGATAATAGCGCTACGCCGTGTGTTGGTGACACATTACATGAATGTCTAACACAGGTGGTGATATTAGCGCTACGCCGTGTGTTAATGGCACATCACATGACTGTCTAACACAGGTGGTGATGTTAGCGCTAAGCCGTGTGTTGGTGACACATCACATCACGGTCTAACACAGGTGGTGATAATAGCGCTACGCCGTGTGTTGGTGACACATCACATGAATGTCAAACAGAGGTGGTGATATCAGCGCTACGCCGTGTGTTGGTGACACATCACATGACACAGGTGGTGATATTAGCGCTACGCCGTGTGTTGGTGGCACATCACATGACAAGGTGGTGATATTAGCGCTACGCCGTGTGTTTGTGGCACATCACATGACACAGGTGGTGATATTAGCGCTACGCCGCGTGTTGGTGACACATCACATGACTGTCTAACACAGGTTGTTATATTAGCGCTACGCCGCGTGTTGGTGACACGTCACTTGACACAGGTGGTGACATTAGCGTTACGCCGTCTGTTGGCGACACATCACATGACACGGGAGGTGATATTAGCGCTACGCCGTGTGTTGGTGACACATGACATGACATAGGTGGTGATATTAGCGCTATGCCATGTGTTGGTGACACATCACATGACTGTCTAACACAGGTGTTTATATTAGCGTTACGCCGTGTGTTGGTGACACATCACATGACCGTCTAACACAGGTGGTGATACTAGCGCTACGCCATGTGTTGGTGACACATCACATGAATGTCTAACACAGGTGGTGATATTAGCGCTACGCCATGTGTTGGTGACACATCACATGACTGTGTAACACAGGTGGTGATATTTGCGCTACGCCATGTGTTGGTGGCACATCACATGAATGTCTAACACAGGTGGTGCTAATAGCGCTACGCCGTTTGCTGGTGACCCATCACATGACTGCCTAACACAGATGGTGATATTAGCGCTACACCGTGTGTTGGTGACACATCACATGAATGTCTAACACCGGTGGTGATATTAGCGCTAACCCGTGTGTTGGTGACACATCACTTGACTGTCTATCACAGGTGGTAATATTAGCGTTACGCCGTTTGTTGGTGACACATCACATGACTGTCTAGCACAGGTGGTGATATTAGCGCTACGCCGTGTGTTGGTGACACATCACATGAATCTCTAACACAGGTGGTGATATTAGCGCTACGCCGTGTGTTGGTGAACAATCGCATCACTGTCTAACACAGGTGGTGACAACAGCGTTACGCCGTGTGCTGGTGACACATCACTTGACCGTCTAACACAGGTGGTGATATTAGCGCTACGCCGTGTGTTGGTGACACATCACATGACATATGTTGTGATAATAGCGCTACGCTGTGTGTTGGTGGCACATCACATGAATGTCTAACACAGGTGGTGATATTAGCGTTGCGCCGTTTGTTGGTGACACGTCACATGAATGTCTATCACAGGTGGTGATATTAGGGCTACGCCATATGTTGGTGACCCACCGCATGACTGTCTAACACAGGTGGTGATATTAGCGCTACGCCATGTGTTGGTGACACATCACATGACTGTGTAACACAGGTGGTGATATTTGCGCTACGCCATGTGTTAGTGACCCATCGCATGACTGTCTAACACAGGTGGTGACAATAGCGTTACGCCGTGTGTTGGTGACACATCACATGAGCGTCTAACACAGGTGGTGATACTAGCGCTACGCCATGTGTTGGTGACACATCACATGAATGTCTAACACAGGTGGTGATATTAGCGCTACGCCATGTGGTGGTGACACATCACATGACTGTGTAACACAGGTGGTGATATTTGCGCTACGCCATGTGTTGGTGACCCATCACATGAATGTCTAACACTGGTAGTGATAATAGCGCTACGCCGTTTGTTGGTGACCCATCACATGACTGTCTAACACAGGTGGTGATGTTAGCGCTACACCGTGTGTTGGTGACACATCACATGAATGTCTAACACCGGTGGTGATATTAGCGCTAACCCGTGTGTTGTTGACACATCACTTGACTGTCTATCACAGGTGGTGATATTAGCGTTACGCCGTTTGTTGGTGACACATCACATGACTGTCTAACACAGGTGGTGATATTAGCGCTACGCCGTGTGTTGGTGACATATCACATGAATGTCTAACACAGCTGGTGATACTAGCGCTACGCCATATGTTGGTGACTGACACATCACATGAATGTCTAACACAGGTGGTGATATAAGCGCTACGCCATGTGTTGGTGACACACCACATTACTGTGTAACTCAGGTGGTGATATTTGCGCTACGCCATGTGTTGGATGACACATCACATGAATGTCTAACACAAGTGGTGATAACAGCGCTACGCCGTTTGTTGGTGACCCATCACATGACTGTCTAACACAGGTGGTGATATTAGCGCTACACCGTGTGTTGGTGGCACATCACATGAATGTCTAACACCGGTGGTGATATTAGCGCTAACCCGTGTGTTGGTGACACATCACTTGACTGTCTATCACAGGTGGTGATATTAGCGTTACGCCGTTTGTTACTGACACATCACATGACTGTGCAGCACAGGTGGTGATATTAGCGCTACGCCGTGTGTTGGTGACACATCACATGAATGTCAAACACAGGTGGTGATATTAGCGCTACGCCGTGTGTTGGTGACCCATCGCATGACTGTCTAACACAGGTGGTGACAATAGCGTTACGCCGTGTGCTGGTGACACATCACATGACCGTCTAACACAGGTGGTGATATTAGCGCTACGCCGTGTGTTGGTGACACATCACATGACATATGTTGCGATAATAGAGCTACGCTGTGTGTTGGTTACACATCACATGAATGTCTAACACAGGTGGTGATATTTGCGCTACGCCGTGTGTTGGTGACACACCACGCGACTGTCTAACACAGGTGGTGATATTAGCGCTACGCCGTGTTTTGGTGACACATCATATCACTGTCTAACACAGGTGGTGATAATAGCGCTACGCCGTGTGCTGGTGACAAATCACATGAATGTCTAACACAGGTGGTGATATTTGCACTACGCAGTGTGTTGGTGACACATCACATGACACAGGTGGTGATATTAGCGCTACGCCGTGTGTTGGTGGCACATCACATGACTGTCTAACACAGGTGGTGATATTAGCGCTACGCCGTGTGTTGGTGACACGTCACATCACTGTCTAACACAGGTGGTGATAATAGCGCTACGCCGTGTGTTGGTGACACATCACATGAATGTCTAACACAGGTGGTGATATTAGCGCTACGCCGTGTGTTGGTGACACATCACATGACACAGGTGGTGATAAGGGCGCTACGCCGTGTGTTGGTGACACATCACATGAATGTCTAACACAGGTCGTGATATTAGCGCTACGACGTGTGTTGGTGTCACATCACATGAATGTCTAAAAGAGGTGGTGATATTAGCGGTACGCCGTGTGTTTGTGACACATCACATGAATGTCTAACACAGGTGGTGATATTTGCACAACGCCGTGTGTTGGTGACACATCACATGACACAGGTGGTGATATTCGCGCTACGCCGTGTTCGTGACACATCACAGGACTGTCTAACACAGGTGGTGATATTTGCGCTACGCCATGTGTTGGTAACACATCACATGAATGTCTAACACAGGTGGTGATATTAGCGCTATGCCGTGTGTTGGTGACATATCACATGAATGTCTAACACAGGTGGTGATATTAGCGCTACGCCGTGTGTTGGTGACACATCACATGACTGTCTAACACAGGTGGTGATATTAGATCTACGCCGTGTGTTGGTGACACATCACATCACTGTCTAACACAGGTGGTGATAATAGCGCTACGACGTGTGTTGATGACACATCACATGAATGTCTAACAGAGGTGCTGATATTAGCGCTACGCCGTGTGTTGGTGACACATCACATGACACAGGTGGTGATAATAGCCCTGCGCCGTGTGTTGGTGACACATCACATGAATGTCTAAAAGAGGTGGTAATATTAGCGCTACGCCGTGTGTTGGTGACACATCACATGACACATGTGGTGATATTAGCGCTACGCCTTGTTGGTGACACATCACATGACTGTGTAACACAGGTGGTGATAATAGCGTTATTCCGTGTGTTGGTAACAAATCACATGACACAGGTGGTGATATCAGCGCTACGCCGTGTGTTGGTGGAACATCACATGACACAGGTGGTGATATTAGCGCTACGCCGCGTGTTGGTGACACGTCACATGACTGTCTAACACAGGTGGTTATATTAGCGCTACGCCGCGTGTTGGTGACACGTCACTTGACACTGGTGGTGGCATTAGCGCTACGGCGTGTGCTGGCGACACATCACATGACACAGGTGGTGATATTAGCGTTACGCCGTGTGTTGGTGACACATCACATGACTGTCTAACACAGGTGGTGATATTAGCGCTACATCGTGTGGTGGTGACACATCACATGACACAGGTGGTGATACTAGCGTTGCGCCGTGTGTCGGAGACACATCACATGACTGTCTAACACAGGTGATGATATTTGCGCTACGCCATTCGTTGGTGACTCATCACATGAATGTCAAACACAGGTGGTGATATTAGCGCTACGCCGTTTGTTGGTGACCCATCACATGACTGTCTAACACAGGTGGTGATATTAGCGCTACGCCGCGTGTTGGTGACACATGACATGACACAGGTGGTGATATTAGCGCTATGTCGTGTGTTGGTGACACATCACATGACACAGGTGGTGATATTAGCGCTACGCCGTGTGTTGGTGACACATGACATGACACAGGTGGCGATATTAGCGCTACGCCGTGTGTTGGTGACACATCACATGAATGTCTAACACAGGTGGTGATATTAGCGTTGCGCCGTTTGTTGGTGACACGTCACATGAATGTCTATCACAGGTGGTGATATTAGGGCTACGCCATATGTTGGTGACCCACCGCATGACTGTCTAACACAGGTGGTGATATTAGCGCTACGCCATGTGTTGGTGACACATCACATGACTGTGTAACACAGGTGGTGATATTTGCGCTACGCCATGTGTTGGTGACCCATCGCATGACTGTCTAACACAGGTGGTGACAATAGCGTTACGCCGTGTGTTGGTGACACATCACATGAGCGTCTAACACAGGTGGTGATACTAGCGCTACGCCATGTGTTGGTGACACATCACATGAATGTCTAACACAGGTGGTGATATTAGCGCTACGCCATGTGGTGGTGACACATCACATGACTGTGTAACACAGGTGGTGATATTTGCGCTACGCCATGTGTTGGTGACCCATCACATGAATGTCTAACACTGGTAGTGATAATAGCGCTACGCCGTTTGTTGGTGACCCATCACATGACTGTCTAACACAGGTGGTGATGTTAGCGCTACACCGTGTGTTGGTGACACATCACATGAATGTCTAACACCGGTGGTGATATTAGCGCTAACCCGTGTGTTGTTGACACATCACTTGACTGTCTATCACAGGTGGTGATATTAGCGTTACGCCGTTTGTTGGTGACACATCACATGACTGTCTAACACAGGTGGTGATATTAGCGCTACGCCGTGTGTTGGTGACATATCACATGAATGTCTAACACAGCTGGTGATACTAGCGCTACGCCATATGTTGGTGACTGACACATCACATGAATGTCTAACACAGGTGGTGATATAAGCGCTACGCCATGTGTTGGTGACACACCACATTACTGTGTAACTCAGGTGGTGATATTTGCGCTACGCCATGTGTTGGATGACACATCACATGAATGTCTAACACAAGTGGTGATAACAGCGCTACGCCGTTTGTTGGTGACCCATCACATGACTGTCTAACACAGGTGGTGATATTAGCGCTACACCGTGTGTTGGTGGCACATCACATGAATGTCTAACACCGGTGGTGATATTAGCGCTAACCCGTGTGTTGGTGACACATCACTTGACTGTCTATCACAGGTGGTGATATTAGCGTTACGCCGTTTGTTACTGACACATCACATGACTGTGCAGCACAGGTGGTGATATTAGCGCTACGCCGTGTGTTGGTGACACATCACATGAATGTCAAACACAGGTGGTGATATTAGCGCTACGCCGTGTGTTGGTGACCCATCGCATGACTGTCTAACACAGGTGGTGACAATAGCGTTACGCCGTGTGCTGGTGACACATCACATGACCGTCTAACACAGGTGGTGATATTAGCGCTACGCCGTGTGTTGGTGACACATCACATGACATATGTTGCGATAATAGAGCTACGCTGTGTGTTGGTTACACATCACATGAATGTCTAACACAGGTGGTGATATTTGCGCTACGCCGTGTGTTGGTGACACACCACGCGACTGTCTAACACAGGTGGTGATATTAGCGCTACGCCGTGTTTTGGTGACACATCATATCACTGTCTAACACAGGTGGTGATAATAGCGCTACGCCGTGTGCTGGTGACAAATCACATGAATGTCTAACACAGGTGGTGATATTTGCACTACGCAGTGTGTTGGTGACACATCACATGACACAGGTGGTGATATTAGCGCTACGCCGTGTGTTGGTGGCACATCACATGACTGTCTAACACAGGTGGTGATATTAGCGCTACGCCGTGTGTTGGTGACACGTCACATCACTGTCTAACACAGGTGGTGATAATAGCGCTACGCCGTGTGTTGGTGACACATCACATGAATGTCTAACACAGGTGGTGATATTAGCGCTACGCCGTGTGTTGGTGACACATCACATGACACAGGTGGTGATAAGGGCGCTACGCCGTGTGTTGGTGACACATCACATGAATGTCTAACACAGGTCGTGATATTAGCGCTACGCCGTGTGTTGGTGTCACATCACATGAATGTCTAAAAGAGGTGGTGATATTAGCGGTACGCCGTGTGTTTGTGACACATCACATGAATGTCTAACACAGGTGGTGATATTTGCACAACGCCGTGTGTTGGTGACACATCACATGACACAGGTGGTGATATTCGCGCTACGCCGTGTTCGTGACACATCACAGGACTGTCTAACACAGGTGGTGATATTTGCGCTACGCCATGTGTTGGTAACACATCACATGAATGTCTAACACAGGTGGTGATATTAGCGCTATGCCGTGTGTTGGTGACATATCACATGAATGTCTAACACAGGTGGTGATATTAGCGCTACGCCGTGTGTTGGTGACACATCACATGACTGTCTAACACAGGTGGTGATATTAGATCTACGCCGTGTGTTGGTGACACATCACATCACTGTCTAACACAGGTGGTGATAATAGCGCTACGACGTGTGTTGATGACACATCACATGAATGTCTAACAGAGGTGCTGATATTAGCGCTACGCCGTGTGTTGGTGACACATCACATGACACAGGTGGTGATAATAGCCCTGCGCCGTGTGTTGGTGACACATCACATGAATGTCTAAAAGAGGTGGTAATATTAGCGCTACGCCGTGTGTTGGTGACACATCACATGACACATGTGGTGATATTAGCGCTACGCCTTGTTGGTGACACATCACATGACTGTGTAACACAGGTGGTGATAATAGCGTTATTCCGTGTGTTGGTAACAAATCACATGACACAGGTGGTGATATCAGCGCTACGCCGTGTGTTGGTGGAACATCACATGACACAGGTGGTGATATTAGCGCTACGCCGCGTGTTGGTGACACGTCACATGACTGTCTAACACAGGTGGTTATATTAGCGCTACGCCGCGTGTTGGTGACACGTCACTTGACACTGGTGGTGGCATTAGCGCTACGGCGTGTGCTGGCGACACATCACATGACACAGGTGGTGATATTAGCGTTACGCCGTGTGTTGGTGACACATCACATGACTGTCTAACACAGGTGGTGATATTAGCGCTACATCGTGTGGTGGTGACACATCACATGACACAGGTGGTGATACTAGCGTTGCGCCGTGTGTCGGAGACACATCACATGACTGTCTAACACAGGTGATGATATTTGCGCTACGCCATTCGTTGGTGACTCATCACATGAATGTCAAACACAGGTGGTGATATTAGCGCTACGCCGTTTGTTGGTGACCCATCACATGACTGTCTAACACAGGTGGTGATATTAGCGCTACGCCGCGTGTTGGTGACACATGACATGACACAGGTGGTGATATTAGCGCTATGTCGTGTGTTGGTGACACATCACATGACACAGGTGGTGATATTAGCGCTACGACGTGTGTTGGTGACACATGACATGACACAGGTGGTGATATTAACGCTTTGTGGTATGTTGGTGACACATCACATGACACAGTTGGTGATATTAGCGCTATGTCGTGTGTTGGTGACACATCACATGAATGTCTAACACAGGTGGTGATATTAGCGCTACGCCGTGTGTTGGTGACACGTCACATGATTGTCTAACACAGGTGGTGATATTAGCGCCTGCCGTGTGTTGGTGACACATCACACGACTGTCTAACCCGGGTGGTGATATTAGCGTTGCGCCGTGTGTCGGAGACACATCACATGACTGTCTAACACAGGTGATGATATTTGCGCTACGCCATTCGTTGGTGACTCATCACATGAATGTCAAACACAGGTGGTGATATTAGCGCTACGCCGTTTGATGTTGACCCATCACATGACTGTCTAACACAGGTGGTGATATTAGCGCTACGCCGCGTGTTGGTGACACATGACATGATACAGGTGGTGATATTAGCGCTATGCCATGTGTTGGTGACACATCACATGACTGTCTAACACAGGTGGTGATATTTGCTCTACGCCATGTGTTGATGACACATCACATGATTGTCTAACACAGGTGGTGATATTAGCGCCTGCCGTGTGTTGGTGACACATCACACGACTGTCTAACACGGGTGGTGATATTAGCGTTGCGCCGTTTGTTGCTGACACATCACATGACTGTCTAACACAGGTGGTGATATTAGCGCTACGCCGTGTGTTGGTGACACATCACATGAATGTCTAACACCGGTGGTGATATTAGCGCTAACCCGTGTGTTGGTAACACATCACTTGACTGTCTATCACAGGTGGTGATATTAGCGTTACGCCGTTTGTTGGTGACACATCACATGCCTGTCTAACACAGGTGGTGATATTAGCGCTACGCCGTGTGTTGTGACACATCACATGAATGTCTAACACAGGTGGTGATATTAGCGCTACGCCGTGTGTCGGTGGCACATCACATGACTGTCTAACACAGGTGGTTATATTAGCGCTACGCCGTGTGTTGGTGACACATCACATGACATATGTGGTGATAATAGCGCTACGCTGTGTGTTGCTGACACATCACATGAATGTCTAACACGGGTGGTGATATTAGCGCTACGCCGTGTGTTGGTGACACATCACATCACTGTCTAACACAGGTGGTGATAATAGCGCTACTTCGTGTGTTGGTGACACACCACATGAATGCCTAAAAGAGGTTGTGATATTAGCGCTACGCCGTTTGTTGGTGACACATCACATGACATAGGTGGTGATAATAGCGCTACGCCGTGTGTTGGTGACACATTACATGAATGTCTAACACAGGTGGTGATATTAGCGCTACGCCGTGTGTTAATGGCACATCACATGACTGTCTAACACAGGTGGTGATGTTAACGCTACGCCGTGTGTTGGTGACACATCACATGACACAGGTGGTGATATTAGCGCTACGCCGTGTGTTGGTGGCACATGACAAGGTGGTGATATTAGCGCTACGCCGTGTGTTTGTGGCACATCACATGACACAGGTGGTGATATTAGCGCTACGCCGCGTGTTGGTGACACATCACATGACTGTCTAACACAGGTTGTTATATTAGCGCTACGCCGCGTGTTGGTGACACGTCACTTGACACAGGTGGTGACATTAGCGTTACGCCGTCTGTTGGCGACACATCACATGACACAGGAGGTGATATTAGCGCTACGCCGAGTGTTGGTGACACATGACATGACATAGGTGGTGATATTAGCGCTATGCCATGTGTTGGTGACACATCACATGACTGTCTAACACAGGTGGTTATATTAGCGTTACGCCGTGTGTTGGTGGCACATCACATGACCGTCTAACACAGGTGGTGATACTAGCGCTACGCCATGTGTTGGTGACACATCACATGAATGTCTAACACAGGTGGTGCTAATAGCGCTACGCCGTTTGTTGGTGACCCATCACATGACTGTCTAACACAGGTGGTGATATTAGCGCTACACCGTGTGTTGGTGACACATCACATGAATGTCTAACACCGGTGGTGATATTAGCGCAAACCCGTGTGTTGGTGACACATCACTTGACTGTCTATCACAGGTGGTGATATTAGCGTTACGCCGTTTGTTGGTGACACATCACATGACTGTCTAACACAGGTGGTGATATTAGCGCTACGCCGTGTGTTGGTGACACATCACATGAATGTCTAACACAGGTGGTGATACTAGCGCTACGCCATGTGTTGGTGACACATCACATGAATGTCTAACACAGGTGGTGATATTAGCGCTACGCCATGTGTGGGTGACACATCACATTACTGTGAAACACAGGTGGTGATATTTGCGCTACGCCATGTGTTGGCGACACATCACATGAATGTCTAACACAGGTGGTGATAACAGCGCTACGCCGTTCGTTGGTGACCCATCACATGACTGTCTAACACAGATGGTGATATTAGCACTACACCGTGTGTTGGTGACACATCACATGAATGTCTAACACCGGTGGTGATATTAGCGCTAACCCGTGTGTTGGTGACACATCACGTGACTGTCTATCACAGGTGGTGATATTAGCGTTACGCCGTTTGTTGGTGACACATCACATGACTGTCTAGCACAGGTGGTGATATTAGCGCTACGCCGTGTGTTGGTGACACATCACATGAATCTCTAACACAGGTGGTGATATTAGCGCTACGCCGTGTGTTGGTGACCCATCGCATGACTGTCTAACACAGGTGGTGACAATAGCGTTACGCCGTGTGCTGGTGACACATCACATGACCGTCTAACACAGGTGGTGATATTAGCGCTACGCCGTGTGTTGGTGACACATCACATGACATATGTTGTGATAATAGCGCTACGCTGTGTGTTGGTGGCACATCACATGAATGTCTAACACAGGTGGTGATATTAGCGCTACGTCGTGTGTTGGTGACACATGACATGACACAGGTGGTGATATTAGCGCTATGCCATGTGTTGGTGACACATCACATGACTGTCTAACACAGGTGGTGATATTTGCGCTACGCAATGTGTTGATGACACATCACATGATTGTCTAACACAGGTGGTGATATTAGCGCCTGCCGTGTGTTGGTGACACATCACATGAATGTCCAACAAAGGTGGTGATATTAGCGCTATGCCATGTGTTGGTGACACATCACACGACTGTCTAACACAGGTGGTGATATTAGCGTTGCGCCGTTCGTTGGTGACACATCACATGACTGTCTAACACAGGTGGTGATATTTGCGCTAAGCCATGTTTTGGTAACACATCACATGAATGTCTAACACAGGTGGTAATATTAGCGCTATGCCGTGTGTTGGTGACATATCACATGATGTCTAACACAGGTGGTGATATTAGCGCTACGCCGTGTGTTGGTGACACATCACATGACTGTCTAACACAGGTGGTGATATTAGCGCTATGCCATGTGTTGGTGACACATCACATGACTGTCTAACACAGGTGGTGATATTTGCGCTACGCCGTGTGTTGGTGTCACATCACATGAATGTCTAAAAGAGGTGGTGATATTAGCGGTACGCCGTGTGTTTGTGACACATCACATGAATGTCTAACACAGGTGGTGATATTTGCACAACGCCGTGTGTTGGTGACACATCACATGACACAGGTGGTGATATTAGCGCTACGCCGTGTTCGTGACACATCACAGGACTGTCTAACACAGGTGGTGATATTTGCGCTAAGCCATGTGTTGGTAACACATCACATGAATGTCTAACACAGGTGGTAATATTAGCGCTATGCCGTGTGTTGGTGACATATCACATGAATGTCTAACACAGGTGGTGATATTAGCGCTACGCCGTGTGTTGGTGACACATCACATGACTGTCTAACACAGGTGGTGATATTAGCGCTACGCCGTGTGTTGGTGACACATCACATCACTGTCTAACACAGGTGGTGATAATAGCGCTACGACGTGTGTTGATGACACATCACATGAATGTCTAACAGAGGTGGTGATATTAGCGCTACGCCGTGCGTTGGTGACACATCACATGACACAGGTGGTGATAACAGCTCTACGCCGTGTGTTGGTGACACATCACATGAATGTCTAAAAGAGGTGGTAATATTAGCGCTACGCCGTGTGTTGGTGACACATCACATGACACATGTGGTGATATTAGCGCTACGCCTTGTTGGTGACACATCACATGACTGTGTAACACAGGTGGTGATAATAGCGTTATTCCGTGTGTTGGTAACACATCACATGACACAGGTGGTGATATTAGCGCTACGCCGTGTGTTGGTGGAACATCACATGACAAAGGTGGTGATATTAGCGCTACGCCGCGTGTTGGTGACACGTAACATGACTGTCTAACACAGGTGGTTATATTAGCGCTACGCCGCGTGTTGGTGACACGTCACTTGACACTGGTGGTGGCATTAGCGCTACGCCGTGTGCTGGCGACACATCACATGACACAGGTGGTGATATTAGCGTTACGCCGTGTGTTGGTGACACATCAGGTGACTGTCTAACACATGTGGTGATATTAGCGCTACATCGTGTGGTGGTGACACATCACATGACACAGGTGGTGATACTAGCGTTGCGCCGTGTGTCGGAGACACATCACATGACTGTCTAACACAGGTGATGATATTTGCGCTACGCCATTCTTTGGTGACTCATCACATGAGTGTCAAACACAGGTGGTGATATTAGCGCTACGCGGTTTGTTGGTGACCCATCACATGACTGTCTAACACAGGTGGTGATATTAGCGCTACGCCGCGTGTTGGTGACACATGACATGACACAGGTGGTGATATTAGCGCTATGTCGTGTGTTGGTGACACATCACATGACACAGGTGGTGATATTAGCTTTACGCCGTGTGTTGGTGACACATGACATGACACAGGTGGTGATATTAACGCTATGTCGTATGTTGGTGACACATCACATGACACAGTTGGTGATATTAGCGCTATGTCGTGTGTTGGTGACACATCAAATGAATGTCTAACACAGGTGGTGATATTAGCGCTACGCCGTGTGTTGGTGACGCATCACATCACTGTCTAACACAGGTGGTGATATTAGCGCTACGCCGTGTGTTGGTGACACATGACATGACACAGGTGGTGATATTAGCGCTATGCCATGTGTTGGTGACACATCACATGACTGTCTAACACAGGTGGTGATATTTGCGCTACGCCATGTGTTGATGACACATCACATGATTGTCTAACACAGGTGGTGATATTAGCGCCTGCCGTGTGTTGGTGACACATCACACGACTGTCTAACACGGGTGGTGATATTAGCGTTGCGCCGTTTGTTGGTGACACATCACATGACTGTCTAACACAGGTGGTGTTATTAGCGCTACGCCGTGTGTTGGTGACACATCACATGACTGTCTAACACAGGTGGTTATATTAGCGCTACGCCGTGTGTTGGTGACCCATCGCATGACTGTCTAACACAGGTGGTGACAATAGCGTTACGCCGTGTGTTGGTGACACATCACATGACCGTCTAACACAGGTGGTGATATTAGCGCTACGCCGTGTGTTGGTGACACATCACATGACATATGTGGTGATAATAGCGCTACGCTGTGTGTTGGTGACACATCACATGAATGTCTAACACGGGTGGTGATATTTGCGCTACGCCGTGTGTTGGTGACACACCACGCGACTGTCAAACACAGGTGGTGATATTAGCGCTACGCCGTGTGTTGGTGACACATCATATCACTGTCTAACACAGGTGGTGATAATAGCGCTACGCCGTGTGCTGGTGACACATCACATGAATGTCTAACACAGGTGGTGATATTTGCACTACGCAGTGTGTTGGTGACACATCACATGATTGTCTAACACAGGTGGTGATATTAGCGCCTGCCGTGTGTTGGTGACACATCACACGACTGTCTAACACGGGTGGTGATATTAGCGCTACATCGTGTGGTGGTGACACATCACATGACACAGGTGGTGATACTAGCGTTGCGCCGTGTGTCGGAGACACATCACATAACTGTCTAACACAGGTGATGATATTTGCGCTACGCCATTCGTTGGTGACTCATCACATGAATGTCAAACACAGGTGGTGATATTAGCGTTACGCCGTTTGTTGGTGACCCATCACAAGACTGTCAAACACAGGTGGTGATATTTGCGCTACGCCATGTGTTGGTGACACATCACATGAATGTCTAACACAGGTGGTGCTAATAGCGCTACGCCGTTTGTTGGTGACCCATCACATGACAGTCTAACACAGGTGGTGATATTAGCGCTACGCCGTGTGTTGGTGACACATCACATGACATATGTTGTGATAATAGCGCTACGCCGTTTGTTGGTGACCCATCACAAGACTGTCAAACACAGGTGGTGATATTTGCGCTACGCCATGTGTTGGTGACACATCACATGAATGTCTAACACAGGTGGTGCTAATAGCGCTACGCCGTTTGTTGGTGATCCATCACATGACTGTCTAACACAGGTGGTGATATTAGCGCTACGCCGCGTGTTGGTGACACATCACATGACTGTCTAACACAGGTGGTGATATTAGCGCTACGCCGTGTGTTGGTGACACATCACATGACATATGTTGTGATAATAGCGCTACGCTGTGTGTTGGTGACACATCACATGAATGTCTAACACAGGTGGTGATATTTGCGCTACGCCGTGTGTTGGTGACACATCACACGACTGTCTAACACAGGTGGTGATATTAGCGCTACGCCGTGTGTTGGTGACACATCATATCACTGTCTAACACAGGTGGTGATAATAGCGCTACGCCGTGTGTTGGTGACACATCACATGAATGTCTAACACAGGTGGTGATATTTGCACTACGCAGTGTGTTGGTGACACATCACATGACACAGGTGGTGATATTAGCGCTACGCCGTGTGTTGGTGGCATATCACATGACTGTCTAACACAGGTGGTGATATTAGCGCTACGCCGTGTGTTGGTGACACGTCACATCACTGTCTAACACAGGTGGTGATAATAGCGCTACGCCGAGTGTTGGTGACACATCACATGAATGTCTAACACCGGTGGTGATATTAGCGCTATGCCGTGTGTTGGTGTCACATCACATGACACAGGTGGTGATAATAGCGCTACGCCGTGTGTTGGTGACACATCACATGAATGTCTAACACAGGTGGTGATATTTGCACTACGCAGTGTGTTGGTGACACATCACATGACACAGGTGGTGATAATAGCGCTACGCCGTGTGTTGGTGACACATCACATGAATGTCTAACACAGGTGGTGATATTAGCGCTACGCCGTGTGTTGGTGTCACATCACATGAATGTCTAAAAGAGGTGGTGATATTAGCGGTACGCCGTGTGTTTGTGACACATCACATGAATGTCTAACACAGGTGGTGATATTTGCACAACGCAGTGTGTTGGTGACACATCACATGACACAGGTGGTGATATTAGCGCTACGCCGTGGTCGTGACACATCACAGGACTGTCTAACACACGTGGTGATATTTGCGCTTCGCCATGTGTTGGTGACACATCACATGAATGTCTAACACAGGTGGTGATATTAGCGCTATGCCGTGTGTTGGTGACATATCACATGAATGTCTAACACAGGTGGTGATATTAGCGCTACGCCGTGTGTTGGTGGCACATCACATGACTGTCTAACACAGGTGGTGATATTAGCGCTACGCCGTGTGTTGGTGACACATCACATCACTGTCTAACACAGGTGGTGATAATAGCGCTACGCCGTGTGTTGATGACACATCACATGAATGTCTAACACAGGTGGTGATATTAGCGCTACGCCGTGTGTTGGTGACACATCACATGACATAGCTGGTGGTAATAGCCCTACGCCGTGTGTTGGTGAAACATCACATGAATGTCTAAAAGAGGTGGTAATATTAGCGTTGCGCCGTTTGTTGGTGACACGTCACATGAATGTCTATCACAGGTGGTGATATTAGCGCTACGCCATGTGTTGGTGACCCACCGCATGACTGTCTAACACAGGTGGTGATATTAGCGCTACGCCATGTGTTGGTGACACATCACATGACTGTGTAACACGGGTGGTGATATTAGCGCTAACCCGTGTCTTGGTGACACATCACTTGACTGTCTAACTCAGGTGGTGATATTAGCGTTACGCCGTTTGTTGGTGACACATGACATGACTGTCTAGCACAGGTGGTGATATTAGCGCTACGCCGTGTGTTGGTGACACATCACACGAATGTCTATCACAGGTGGTGATATTAGCGCTACGCCGTGTGTTGGTGACCCATCGCATGACTGTCTAACACAGGTGGTGACAATAGCGTTACGCCGTGTGCTGGTGACACATCATATGACCGTCTAATACAGGTGGTGATATTAGCGCTACGCCGTGTGTTGGTGACACATCACATGAATGTCTATCACAGGTGGTGATATTAGCGTTACGCCGTTTGTTGGTGACACATCACATGAATGTCTATCACAGGTGGTGATATTAGCGTTACGCCGTATGTTGGTGACTCATCACATTAATGTCTATCACAGGTGGTGATATTTGCGCTACGCCATGTGTTGGTGACACATCACATGAATGTCTAACACAGGTGGTGATATTAGCGCTTCGCCGTTTGTTGGTGACACATCACCTGACTGTCTAACACAGGTGGTGATATTAGCGCTACGCCGTGTGTTGGTGACACATCACATGAATGTCTAACACAGGTGGTGATATTAGCGCTACGCCGTTTGTTGGTGTCACATCACATGTCTGTCTAACACAGGTGGTGATATTAGCGCCTGCCGTGTGTTGGTGACCCATCACATGACTGTCTAACACAGGTGGTGACAAAAGCGTTACGCCGTGTGTTGGTGACACATCACATGACTGTCTAACACTGGTGGTAATATTAGCGCTACGCCGTGTGTTGGTGACACATCACATGACACAGGTGGTGATATTAGCGCTACGCCGTGTGTTGGTGACACATCACATGAATGTCTAACACAGGTGGTGATATTAGCGCTACGCCGTGTGTTGGTGACACATCACATGACTGTCTAACACAGGTGGTGATATTAGCGCTACGCCGTGTGTTGGTGACAAATCACATGAATGTCTAACACAGGTGGTGATATTAGCGCTACGCCGCGGGTTGGTGACACGTCACTTGACACAGGTGGTGACATTAGCACTACGCCGTGTGTTGGTGACACATCACATGACACAGGTGGTGATATTAGCGCTACGCCGTGTTGGTGACGCATCACATGACAGTCTAACACAGGTGGTGATAATAGCGTTACAACGTGCGTTGGTAACACAACACATGACACAGGTGGTGATATTAGCTCTACGCCGTGTGTTGGTGACACATCACATGACACAGGTGGTGATATTAGCGCTACCCGCGTGTTGGTGTCACATCACATGACTGTCTAACACAGGTGGTTATATTAGCGCTACGCCGCGTGTGGGTGACACATCACATGACACAGGTGGTGACATTAGCGCTACGCCGTGTTTTGGTGACACATCACATGACACAGGTGGTGATATTAGCGTTAAGCCGTGTGTTGGTGACACATCACATGACTGTCTAACACAGGTGGTGATATTAGCGCTACACCGTGTGTTGGTGACACATCACATGTCACAGGTGGTGATACTAGCGTTACGCCTTGTGTTGGTGACACATCACATGACTGTCTAACACAGGTGGTGATATTCTGCGCTACGCCATGGGTTGGTGACACATCACATGAATGTCTAACACAGGTGGTGATATTAGCGCTACGCCGTGTGTTGGTGACCCATCACATGACTGTCTAACACAGGTGGTGATATTAGCGCTACGCCGTTCGTTGGTGACACATCACATGAATGTATAACACAGGTGGTGATATTAGCGCTACGCCGTTTGTTGGTGACACATGACAAGACACAGGTGGTGATATTAGCGCTACGCCGTGTGTTGGTGACACATCACATGACTGTCTAGCACAGGTGGTGATATTAGCGCTACGCCGTGTGTTGGTGACACATCACATGAATCTCTAAAACAGGTGGTGATATTAGCGCTACGCCGTGTGTTGGTGACCCATCGCATGACTGTCTAACACAGGTGGTGACAATAGCGTTACGCCGTGTGCTGGTGACACATCACGTGACCGTCTAACACAGGTGGTGATATTAGCGCTACGACGTGTGTTGGTGACACATCACATGCCATATGTTGTGATAATAGCGCTACGCTGTGTGTTGGTGACACATCACATGAATGTCTAACACAGGTGGTGATATTAGCGCTACGCCGTGTGTTGGTGACACATGACATGACACAGGTGGTGATATTAGCGCTATGCCATGTGTTGGTGACACAACACATGACTGTATAACACAGGTGGTGATATTTGCGCTACGCCATGTGTTGATGACACATCACATGATTGTCTAACACAGGTGGTGATATTAGCGCTACGCCGTGTGTTGGTGACACATCACACGACTGTCTAACACAGGTGGTGATATTAGCGTTGCGCCGTTCGTTGGTGACACATCACATGAATGTCTATCACAGGTGGTGATATTTGTGTTACGCCGTTTGTTGGTGACACATCACATGACTGTCTATCACAGGTGGTTATATTAGCGCTACGCCGTGTGTTGGTGACCCATCGCATGACTGTCTAACACAGGTGGTGACAATAGAGTTACGCCGTGTGTTGGTGACACATCACTAGACCGTCTAACACAGGTGGTGATATTTGCGCTACGCCATGTGTTGGTGACACATCACATGAATGTCTAACACAGTTGGTGATATTTGCGCTACGCCGAGTGTTGGTGGCTCATCACATTACTGTCTAACACAATATGTGATATTAGCGCTACGCCGTGTGTTGGTGACACATCACATGAATGTCTAACAGAGGTGGTGATATTAGCACTACGCCGTGTGTTCGTGGCCCATCACATGACTGTCTAACACAGGTGGTTATATTAGCGCTACGCCGTGTGTTGGTGACCCATCGCATGACTGTCTAACACGGGTGGTGAAAATAGCGTTACGCCGTGTGTTGGTGACACATCACATGACCGTCTAACACAGGTCGTGATATTAGCGCTACGCCGTATGTTGGTGACACATCACATGACATATGTGGTGATAATAGCGCTACGCTGTGTGTTGGTGACACATCACATCACTGTCTAACACAGGTGGTGATATTAGCGCTACGCCGTTTGTTGGTGACACATGACAAGACACAGGTGGTGATATTAGCGCTATGCCATGTGTTGGTGACACATCACAAGACTGTCTAACACAGGTGGTGATATTTGCGCTCCGCCATGTGTTGATGACACATCACACGATTGTCTAACACAGGTGGTGATATTAGCGCCTGCCGTTTGTTGGTGACCCATGAAATGAATGTCTAACACACGTGGTGATATTAGCGCTACGCCGTGTGTTGGTGACACATCACATGAATGTCTAACAAAGGTGGTGATATTAGCGCTAAGCGGTGAGTTGGTGACACATCACACGACTGTCTAACACGGGTGGTGGTATTAGCGTTGCGCCGTTTGTTGGTGACACATCACATGACTGTCTAACACATGTGGTGATATTAGCGCTACGCCGTGTGTTGGTGACACACCACATGACTGTCTAACACAGGTAGTGGTATTAGCGCTACACCGTCTGTTGGTGACACATCACATGAATGTCTAACAGAGTGGTGATAATAGCGGTACGCCGTGTGTTGGTGACACATGACATGACACAGGTGGTGATATTAGCGTTACGCCGTTTGTTGGTGACACATCACATGACTGTCTAACACAGCTGGTGATATTTGCGCTACGCCATGTGTTGATGACACATCACATTATTGTCTAACACAGGTGGTGATATTAGCGCCTGCCGTGTGTTGGTGACACATCACATGAATGTCTAACAAAGGTGGTGATATTAGCGCTACGCCGTGTGTTGGTGACCCATCACATGACTGTCTAACACAGGTGGTGATATTAGCGCTACGCCGTTCGTTGGTGACACATCACATGAATGTATAACACAGGTGGTGATATTAGCGCTACGCCGTTTGTTGGTGACACATGACAAGACACAGGTGGTGATATTAGCGCCTGCCGTGTGTTGGTGACACATCACATGAATGTCTAACACAGGTGGTGATATTTGCGCTACGCCGTGTTTTGGTGACACATCACACGACTGTCTAACACAGGTGGTGATAATAGCGCTACGCCGTGTGTTGGTGGCACATCACAGGACTGTCTAACACAGGTGTTTATATTAGCGCTACGCCGTGTGTTGGTGACCCATCGCATGACTGTCTAACGCAGGTGGTGACAATAGCGTTACGCCGTGTGTTGGTGACACATCACATGACCGTCTAACACATGTGGTGATATTAGCGCTACGCCTTGTTGGTGACACATCACATGACTGTGTAACACAGGTGGTGATAATAGCGTTATTCCGTGTGTTGGTAACACATCACATGACACAGGTGGTGATATTAGCGCTACGCCGTGTGTTGGTGGAACATCACATGACACAGGTGGTGATATTAGCGCTACGCCGCTTGTTGGTGACACGTCACATGACTGTCTAACACAGGTGGTTATATTAGCGCTACGCCGCGTGTTGGTGACACGTCACTTGACACTGGTGGTGGCATTAGCGCTACGACGTGTGCTGGCGACACATCACATGACACAGGTGGTGATATTAGCGTTACGCCGTGTGTTGGTGACACATCACATGACTGTCTAACACAGGTGGTGATATTAGCGCTACATCGTGTGGTGGTGACACATAACATGACACAGGTGGTGATACTAGCGTTGCGCCGTGTGTCGGAGACACATCACATGACTGTCTAACACAGGTGATGATATTAGCGCTACGCCATTCGTTGGTGACTCATCACATGAGTGTCAAACACAGGTGGTGATATTAGCGCTACGCCGTTTGTTGGTGACCCATCACATGACTGTCTAACACAGGTGGTGATATCAGCGCTACGCCGCGTGTTGGTGACACATGACATGACACAGGTGGTGATATTAGCGCTATTTCGTGTGTTGGTGACACATCACATGACACAGGTGGTGATATTAGCGCTACGCCGTGTGTTGGTGACACATGACATGACACAGGTGGTGATATTAACGCTATGTCGTATGTTGGTGACACATCACATGACACAGTTGGTGATATTAGCGCTATGTCGTGTGTTGGTGACACATCAAATGAATGTCTAACACAGGTGGTGATATTAGCGCTACGCCGTGTGTTGGTGACGCATCACATCACTGTCTAACACAGGTGGTGATATTAGCGCTACGCCGTGTGTTGGTGACACATGACATGACACAGGTGGTGATATTAGCGCTATGCCATGTGTTGGTGACACATCACATGACTGTCTAACACAGGTGGTGATATTTGCGCTACGCCATGTGTTGATGACACATCACATGATTGTCTAACACAGGTGGTGATATTAGCGCCTGCCGTGTGTTGGTGACACATCACACGACTGTCTAACACGGGTGGTGATATTAGCGTTGCGCCGTTTGATGGTGACACATCACATGACTGTCTAACACAGGTGGGGTTATTAGCGCTACGCCGTGTGTTGGTGACACATCACATGAATGTCTAACACCGGTGGTTATATTAGCGCTAACCCGTGTGTTGGTAACACATCACTTGACTGTCTATCACAGGTGGTGATATTAGCGTTACGCCGTTTGTTGGTGACACATCACAAGCCTGTCTAACACAGGTGGTGATATTAGCGCTACGCCGTGTGTTGGTGACACATCACATGAATGTCTAACACAGGTGGTGATATTAGCGCTACGCCGTGTGTTGGTGGCACATCACATGACTGTCTAACACAGGTGGTTATGTTAGCGCTACGCCGTGTGTTGGTGACCCATCGCATGACTGTCTAACACAGGTGGTGACAATAGCGTTACGCCGTGTGTTGGTGACACATCACATGACATATGTGGTGATAATAGCGCTACGCTGTGTGTTGGTGACACATCACATGAATGTCTAACACGGGTGGTGATATTTGCGCTACGCCGTGTGTTGGTGACACACCACGCGACTGTCTAACACAGGTGGTGATATTAGCGCTACGCCGTGTGTTGGTGACACATCACATGATTGTCTAACACAGGTGGTGATATTAGCGCCTGCCGTGTGTTGGTGACCCATCACATGACTGTCTAACACAGGTGGTGATATCAGCGCTACGCCGCGTGTTGGTGACACATCACATGACATATGTGGTGATAATAGCGCTACGCCGTGTGTTGATGACACATCACATGATTGTCTAACACAGGTGGTGATATTAGCGCCTGCCGTGTGTTGGTGACCCATCACATGACTGTCTAACACAGGTGGTGATATCAGCGCTACGCCGCGTGTTGGTGACACATCACATGACATATGTGGTGATAATAGCGCTACGCTGTGTGTTGGTGACACATCACATGAATGTCTAACACGGGTGGTGATATTTGCGCTACGCCGTGTGTTGGTGACACACCACGCGACTGTCTAACACAGGTGGTGATATTAGCGCTACGCCGTGTGTTGGTGACACATCATATCACTGTCTAACTCAGGTGGTGATAATAGCGCTACGCCGTGTGCTGGTGACACATCACATGAATGTCTAACACAGGTGGTGATATTTGCACTACGCAGTGTGTTGGTGACACATCACATGATTGTCTAACACAGGTGGTGATATTAGCGCCTGCCGTGTGTTGGTGACACATCACACGACTGTCTAACACGGGTGGTGATATTAGCGCTACATCGTGTGGTGGTGACACATCACATGACACAGGTGGTGTTACTAGCGTTGCGCCGTGTGTCGGAGACACATCACATGACTGTCTAACACAGGTGATGATATTTGCGCTACGCCAGTCGTTGGTGACTCATCACATGAATGTCAAACACAGGTGGTGATATTAGCGCTACGCCGTTTGTTGGTGACCCATCACATGACTGTGTAACACAGGTGGTGATATTTGCGCTACGCCATGTGTTGGTGACACATCACATGAATATCTAACACAGGTGGTGGTAATAGCGCTACGCCGTTTGTTGGTGACCCATCACATGACTGTCTAACACAGGTGGTGATATTAGCGCTACACCGTGTGTTGGTGACACATCACATGAATGTCTAACACTGGTGGTGATATTAGCGCTAACCCGTGTGTTGGTGACACATCACTTGACTGTCTATCACAGGTGGTGATATTAGCGTTACGCCGTTTGTTGGTGACACATCACATGACTGTCTAACACAGGTGGTGATATTAGGGCTACGCCGTGTGTTGGTGACACATCACATGACATATGTTGTGATAATAGCGCTACGCTGTGTGTTGGCGACACATCACATGAATGTCTAACACAGGTGGTGATATTTGCGCTACGCCGTGTGTTGGTGACACATCACACGACTGTCTAACACAGGTGGTGATATTAGCGCTACGCCGTGTGTTGGTGACACATCATATCACTGTCTAACACAGGTGGTGATAATAGCGCTACGCCGTGTGTTGGTGACACATCACATGAATGTCTAACACAGGTGGTGATATTTGCACTACGCAGTGTGTTGGTGACACATCACATGACACAGGTGGTGATATTAGCGCTACGCCGTGTGTTGGTGGCATATCACATGACTGTCTAACACAGGTGGTGATATTAGCGCTACGCCGTGTGTTGGTGACACGTCACATCACTGTCTAACACAGGTGGTGATAATAGCGCTACGCCGTGTGTTGGTGACACATCACATGAATGTCTAACACAGGTGGTGATATTAGCGCTATGCCGTGTGTTGGTGTCACATCACATGACACAGGTGGTGATAATAGCGCTACGCCGTGTGTTGGTGACACATCACATGAATGTCTAACACAGGTGGTGATATTTGCACTACGCAGTGTGTTGGTGACACATCACATGACACAGGTGGTGATAATAGCGCTACGCCGTGTGTTGGTGACACATCACATGAATGTCTAACACAGGTGGTGATATTAGCGCTACGCCGTGTGTTGGTGTCACATCACATGAATGTCTAAAAGAGGTGGTGATATTAGCGGTACGCCGTGTGTTTGTGACACATCACATGAATATCTAACACAGGTGGTGATATTTGCACAACGCAGTGTGTTGGTGACACATCACATGACAAAGGTGGTGATATTAGCGCTACGCCGTGGTCGTGACACATCACAGGACTGTCTAACACACGTGGTGATATTTGCGCTACGCCATGTGTTGGTGACACATCACATGAATGTCTAACACAGGTGGTGATATTAGCGCTATGCCGTGTGTTGGTGACATATCACATGAATGTCTAACACAGGTGGTGATATTAGCGCTACGCCGTGTGTTGGTGACACATCACATGACTGTCTAACACAGGTGGTGATATTAGCGCTACGCCGTGTGTTGGTGACACATCACATCACTGTCTAACACAGGTGGTGATAATAGCGCTACGCCGTGTGTTGATGACACATCACGTGAATCTCTAACACAGGTGCTGATATTAGCGCTACGCCGTGTGTTGGTGACACATCACATGACACAGCTGGTGGCAATAGCCCTACGCCGTGTGTTGGTGAAACATCACATGAATGTCTAAAAGAGGTGGTAATATTAGCGTTGCGCCGTTTGTTGGTGACACGTCACATGACTGTCTAGCACAGGTGGTGATATTAGCGCTACGCCGTGTGTTGGTGACACATCACACGAATGTCTAACACAGGTGGTGATATTAGCGCTACGCCGTGTGTTGGTGACCCATCGCATGACTGTCTAACACAGGTGGTGACAATAGCGTTACGCCGTGTGCTGGTGACACATCACATGACCGTCTAACACAGGTGGTGATATTAGCGCTACGCCGTGTGTTGGTGACACATCACATGACACAGGTGGTGATACTAGCGTTGCGCCGTGTGTCGGAGACACATCACTTGACTGTCTATCACAGGTGGTGATATTAGCGCTACGCCATGTGTTGGTGACCCACCGCATGACTGTCTAACACAGGTGGTGATATTAGCGCTACGCCATGTGTTGGTGACACACCACATGACTGTGTAACACAGGTGGTGATATTAGCGCTAACCCGTGTCTTGGTGACACATCACTTGACTGTCTAACTCAGGTGGTGATATTAGCGTTACGCCGTTTGTTGGTGACACATCACATGACTGTCTAGCACAGGTGGTGATATTAGCGCTACGCCGTGTGTTGGTGACACATCACACGAATGTCTAACACAGATGGTGATATTAGCGCTACGCCGTGTGTTGGTGACCCATCGCATGACTGTCTAACACAGGTGGTGACAATAGCGTTACGCCGTGTGCTGGTGACACATCACATGACCGTCTAACACAGGTGGTGATATTAGCGCTACGCCGTGTGTTGGTGACACATCACATGAATGTCTACCACAGGTGGTGATATTAGCGTTACGCCGTTTGTTGGTGACACATCACATGAATGTCTATCACAGGTGGTGATATTTGCGCTACGCCATGTGTTGGTGACACATCACATGAATGTCTAACACAGGTGGTGATATTAGCGCTACGCCGTTTGTTGGTGACACATCACCTGACTGTCTAACACAGGTGGTGATATTAGCGCTACGCCGTGTGTTGGTGACACATCACATGAATGTCTAACACAGGTGGTGATATTAGCGCTACGCCGTTTGTTGGTGTCACATCACATGTCTGTCTAACACAGGTGGTGATATTAGCGCCTGCCGTGTGTTGCTGACCCATCACATGACTGTCTAACACAGGTGGTGACAAAAGCGTTACGCCGTGTGTTGGTGACACATCACATGACTGTCTAACACTGGTGGTGATATTAGCGCTACGCCGTGTGTTGGTGACACATCACATGACACAGGTGGTGATATTAGCGCTACGCCGTGTGTTGGTGACACATCACATGAATGTCTAACACAGGTGGTGATATTAGCGCTACGCCGTGTGTTGGTGACACATCACATGACTGTCTATCACAGGTGGTGATATTAGCGCTACGCCGTGTGTTGGTGACACATCACATGAATGTCTAACACAGGTGGTGATATTAGCGCTACGCCGCGGGTTGGTGACACGTCACTTGACACAGGTGGTGACATTAGCACTACGCCGTGTGTTGGTGACACATCACATGACACAGGTGGTGATATTAGCGCTACGCCGTGTTGGTGACGCATCACATGACAGTCTAACACAGGTGGTGATAATACCGTTACGCCGTGCGTTGGTAACACAACACATGACACAGGTGGTGATATAAGCTCTACGCCGTGTGTTGGTGACACATCACATGACACAGGTGGTGATATTAGCGCTACCCGCGTGTTGGTGTCACATCACATGACTGTCTAACACAGGTGGTTATATTAGCGCTACGCCGCGTGTGGGTGACACATCGCATGACACAGGTGGTGACATTAGCGCTACGCCGTGTTTTGGTGACACATCACATGACACAGGTGGTGATATTAGCGTTAAGGAGTGTGTTGGTGACACATCACATGACTGTCTAACACAGGTGGTGATATTAGCGCTACACCGTGTGTTGGTGACACATCACATGTCACAGGTGGTGATACTAGCGTTACGCCTTGTGTTGGTGACACATCACATGACTGTCTAACACAGGTGGTGATATTCTGCGCTACGCCATGGGTTGGTGACACATCACATGAATGTCTAACACAGGTGGTGATATTAGCGCTACGCCGTGTGTTGGTGACCCATCACATGGCTGTCTAACACAGGTGGTGATATTAGCGCTACGCCGTTCGTTGGTGACACATCACATGAATGTATAACACAGGTGGTGATATTAGCGCTACGCCGTTTGTTGGTGACACATGACAAGACACAAGTGGTGATATTAGCGCTACGCCGTGTGTTGGTGACACATCACATGACTGTCTAGCACAGGTGGTGATATTAGCGCTACGCCGTGTGTTGGTGACACATCACATGAATCTCTAACACAGGTGGTGATATTAGCGCTACGCCGTGTGTTGGTGACCCATCGCATGACTGTCTAACACAGGTGGTGACAATAGCGTTACGCCGTGTGCTGGTGACAAATCACATGACCGTCTAACACACGTGGTGATATTAGCGCTACGCCGTGTGCTGGTGACACATTACATGACATATGTTGTGATAATAGCGCTACGCTGTGTGTTGGTGACACATCACATGAATGTCTAACACAGGTGGTGATATTAGCGCTACGCCGTGTGTTGGTGACACATGACATGACACAGGTGGTGATATTAGCGCTATGCCATGTGTTGGTGACACATCACATGACTGTCTAACACAGGTGGTGATATTTGCGCTACGCCATGTGTTGATGTCACATCACATGATTGTCTAACACAGGTGGTGATATTAGCGCCTGCCGTGTGTTGGTGACACATCACATGAATGTCTAACAAAGGTGGTGATATTAGCGCTACGCCGTGTGTTGGTGACACATCACACGACTGTCTAACACAGGTGGTGATATTAGCGTTGCGCCGTTCGTTGGTGACACATCACATGAATGTCTATCACAGTTGGTGATATTATTGTTACGCCGTTTGTTGGTGACACATCACATGACTGTTTATCACAGGTGGTTATATTAGCGCTACGCCGTGTGTTGGTGACCCATCGCATGACTGTCTAACACAGGTGGTGACAATAGAGTTACGCCGTGTGTTGGTGACACATCACATGACCGTCTAACACAGGTGGTGATACTTGCGCTACGCCATGTGTTGGTAACACATCACATGAATGTCTAACACAGTTGGTGATATTTGCGCTACGCCGAGTGTTGGTGGCTCATCACATTACTGTCTAACACAGGATGTGATATTAGCGCTACGCCGTGTGTTGGTGACTCATCACATGAATGTCTAACAGAGGTGGTGATATTAGCGCTACGCCGTGTGTTCGTGGCCCATCACATGACTGTCTAACACAGGTGGTTATATTAGCGCTACGCCGTGTGTTGGTGACCCATCGCATGACTGTCTAACACAGGTGGTGAAAATAGCGTTACGCCGTGTGTTGGTGACACATCACATGAAAGTCTAACACAGTTCGCGATATTAGCGCTACGCCGTGTGTTGGTGACACATCACATGAATGTCTAACACAGGTGGTGATATTAGCGTTGCGCCGTTTGTTGGTGACACGTCACATGAATGTCTATCACAGGTGGTGATATTAGCGCTACGCCATGTGTTGGTGACCCACCGCATGACTGACTAACACAGGTGGTGATATTAGCGCTACGCCATGTGTTGGTGACACATCACATGACTGTGTAACACAGGTGGTGATATTTGCGCTACGCCATGTGTTGGTGACCCATCGCATGACTGTCTAACACAGGTGGTGACAATAGCGTTACGCCGTGTGTTGGTGACACATCACATGAGCGTCTAACACAGGTGGTGATACTAGCGCTACGCCATGTGTTGGTGACACATCACATGAATGTCTAACACAGGTGGTGATATTAGCGCTACGCCATGTGTTGGTTACACATCACATGACTGTGTAACACAGGTGGTGATATTTGCGCTACGCCATGTGTTGGTGACCCATCACATGAATGTCTAACACCGGTGGTGATAATAGCGCTACGCCGTTTGTTGGTGACCCATCACATGACTGTCTAACACAGGTGGTGATGTTAGCGCTACACCGTGTGTTGGTGACACATCACATGAATGTCTAACACCGGTGGAGATATTAGCGCTAACCCGTGTGTTGTTGACACATCACTTGACTGTCTATCACAGGTGGTGATATTAGCGTTACGCCGTTTGTTGGTGACACATCACATGACTGTCTAACACAGGTGGTGATATTAGCGCTACGCCGTGTGTTGGTGACATATCACATGAATGCCTAACACAGGTGGTGATACTAGCGCTACGCCATATGTTGGTGACTGACACATCACATGAATGTCTAACACAGGTGGTGATATAAGCGCTACGCCATGTGTTGGTGACACATCACATTACTGTGTAACTCAGGTGGTGATATTTGCGCTACGCCATGTGTTGGTGGCACATCACATGAATGTCTAACACAAGTGGTGATAACAGCGCTACGCCGTTTGTTGGTGACCCATCACATGACTGTCTAACACAGGTGGTGATATTAGCGCTACACCGTGTGTTGGTGACACATCACATGAATGTCTAACACCGGTGGTGATATTAGCGCTAACCCGTGTGTTGGTGACACATCACTTGACTGTCTATCACAGGTGGTGATATTAGCGTTACGCCGTTTGTTACTGACACATCACATGACTGTGTAGCACAGGTGGTGATATTAGCGCTACGCCGTGTGTTGGTGACACATCACATGAATGTCAAACACAGGTGGTGATATTAGCGCTACGCCGTGTGTTGGTGACCCATCGCATGACTGTCTAACACAGGTGGTGACAATAGCGTTACGCCGTGTGCTGGTGACACATCACATGACCGTCTAACACAGGTGGTGATATTAGCGCTACGCCGTGTGTTGGTGACACATCACATGATATATGTTGCGATAATAGAGCTACGCTGTGTGTTGGAGACACATCACATGAATGTCTAACACAGGTGGTGATATTTGCGCTACGCCGTGTGTTGGTGACACACCACGCGACTGTCTAACACAGGTGGTGATATTAGCGCTACGCCGTGTGTTGGTGACACATCATATCACTGTCTAACACAGGTGGTGATAATAGCGCTACGCCGTGTGCTGGTGACACATCACATGAATGTCTAACACAGGTGGTGATATTTGCACTACGCAGTGTGTTGGTGACACATCACATGACACAGGTGGTGATATTAGCGCTACGCCGTGTGTTGGTGGCACATCACATGACTGTCTAACACAGGTGGTGATATTAGCGCTACGCCGTGTGTTGGTGACACGTCACATCACTGTCTAACACAGGTGGTGATAATAGCGCTACGCCGTGTGTTGGTGACACATCACATGAATGTCTAACACAGGTGGTGATATTAGCGCTACGCCGTGTGTTGGTGACACATCACATGACACAGGTGGTGATAAGGGCGCTACGCCGTGTGTTGGTGACACATCACATGAATGTCTAACACAGGTGGTGATATTAGCGCTACGCCGTGTGTTGGTGTCACATCACATGAATGTCTAAAAGAGGATGTGATATTAGCGGTACGCCGTGTGTTTGTGACACATCACATGAATGTCTAACACAGGTGGTGATATTTGCACAACGCCGTGTGTTGGTGACACATCACATGACACAGGTGGTGATATTAGCGCTACGCCGTGTTCGTGACACATCACAGGACTGTCTAACACAGGTGGTGATATTTGCGCTATGCCGTGTGTTGGTGACATATCACATGAATGTCTAACACAGGTGGTGATATTAGCGCTACGCCGTGTGTTGGTGACACATCACATGACTGTCTAACACAGGTGGTGATATTAGCGCTACGCCGTGTGTTGGTGACACATCACATCACTGTCTAACACAGGTGGTGATAATAGCGCTACGCCGTGTGTTGATGACACATCACATGAATGTCTAACAGAGGTGGTGATATTAGCGCTACGCCGTGTGTTGGTGACACATCACATGACACAGGTGGTGATAATAGCCCTACGCCGTGTGTTGGTGACACATCACATGAATGTCTAAAAGAGGTGGTAATATTAGCGCTACGCCGTGTGTTGGTGACACATCACATGACACATGTGGTGATATTAGCCCTACGCCTTGTTGGTGACACATCACATGACACAGGTGGTGATATCAGCGCTACGCCGTGTGTTGGTGGAACATCACATGACACAGGTGGTGATATTAGCGCTACGCCGCGTGTTGGTGACACGTCACATGACTGTCTAACACAGGTGGTTATATTAGCGCTACGCCGCGTGTTGGTGACACGTCACTTGACACTGGTGGTGGCATTAGCGCTACGGCGTGTGCTGGCGACACATCACATGACACAGGTGGTGATATTAGCGTTACGCCGTGTGTTGGTGACACATCACATGACTGTCTAACACAGGTGGTGATATTAGCGCTACATCGTGTGGTAGTGACACATCACATGACACAGGCGGTGATACTAGCGTTGCGCCGTGTGTCGGAGACACATCACATGTCTGTCTAACACAGGTGATGATATTTGCGCTACGGCATTCGTTTGTGACTCATCACATGAATGTCAAACACAGGTGGTGATATTAGCGCTACGCCGTTTGTTGGTGACCCATCACATGACTGTCTAACACAGGTGGTGATATTAGCGCTACGGCGCGTGTTGGTGACACATGACATGACACAGGTGGTGATATTAGCGCTATGTCGTGTGTTGGTGACACATCACATGACACAGGCGGTGATATTAGCGCTACGCCGTGTGTTGGTGACACATGACATGACACAGGTGGTGATATTAACGCTATGTGGTATGTTGGTGACACATCACATGACACAGTTGGTGATATTAGCGCTATGTCGTGTGTTGGTGACACATCACATGAATGTCTAACACAGGTGGTGATATTAGCGCTACGCCGTGTGTTGGTGACACATCACAAGATTGTCTAACACAGGTGGTGATATTAGCGCCTGCCGTGTGTTGGTGACACATCACACGACTGTCTAACACGGGTGGTGATATTAGCGTTGCGCCGTTTGTTGGTGACACATCACATGACTGTCTAACACAGGTGGCGATATTAGCGCTACGCCGTGTGTTGGTGACACATCACATGAATGTCTAACACCGGTGGTGATATTAGCGCTAACCCGTGTGTTGGTAACACATCACTTGACTGTCTATCACAGGTGGTGATATCAGCGTTACGCCGTTTGTTGGTGACACATCACATGCCTGTCTAACACAGGTGGTGATATTAGCGCTACGCCGTGTGTTGTGACACATCACATGAATGTCTAACACAGGTGGTGATATTAGCGCTACGCCGTGTGTTGGTGGCACATCACATGAATGTCTAACACAGGTGGTTATATTAGCGCCTGCCGTGTGTTGGTGACACATCACACGACTGTCTAACACGGGTGGTGATATTAGCGTTGCGCCGTTTGTTGGTGACACATCACATGACTGTCTAACACAGGTGGCGATATTAGCGCTACGCCGTGTGTTGGTGACACATCACATGAATGTCTAACACCGGTGGTGATATTAGCGCTAACCCGTGTGTTGGTAACACATCACTTGACTGTCTATCACAGGTGGTGATATCAGCGTTACGCCGTTTGTTGGTGACACATCACATGCCTGTCTAACACAGGTGGTGATATTAGCGCTACGCCGTGTGTTGTGACACATCACATGAATGTCTAACACAGGTGGTGATATTAGCGCTACGCCGTGTGTTGGTGGCACATCACATGAATGTCTAACACAGGTGGTTATATTAGCGCTACGCCGTGTGTTGGTGACCCATCGCATGACTGTCTAACACAGGTGGTGATATTAGCGCTACGCCGTGTGTTGTGACACATCACATGACCGTCTAACACAGGTGGTGATATTAGCGTTACGCCGTGTGTTGGTGACACATCACATGACTGTGTAACACAGGTGGTGATATTTGCGCTACGCCATGTGTTGGTGACACATCACATGAATGTCTAACACAGGTGGTGCTAATAGCCCTACGCCGTTTGTTGGTGACCCATCACATGACTGTCTAACACACGTGGTGATATTAGCGCTACACCGTGTGTTGGTGACACATCACATGAATGTCTAACACCGGTGGTGATATTAGCGCTAACCCGTGTGTTGGTGACACATCACTTGACTGTCTATCACAGGTGGTGATATTAGCGTTACGCCGTTTGTTGGTGACACATCACATGACTAACACAGGTGGTGATATTAGCGCTACGCCGTGTGTTGGTGACACATCACATGAATGTCTAACACAGGTGGTGATACTAGCGCTACGCCATGTGTTGGTGACACATCACATGAATGTCTAACACAGGTGGTGATATTAGCGCTACGCCATGTGTGGGTGACACATCACATTACTGTGAAACACAGGTGGTGATATTTGCGCTACGCCATGTGTTGCCGACACATCACATGAATGTCTAACACAGGTGGTGATAACAGCGCTACGCCGTTTTTTGGTGACCCATCACATGACTGTCTAACACAGGTGGTGATATTAGCGCTACACCGTGTGTTGCTGACACATCACATGAATGTCTAACACCGGTGGTGATATTAGCGCTAACCCGTGTGTTGTTGACACATCACTTGACTGTCTATCACAGGTGGTGATATTAGCGCTAACCCGTGTGTTGTTGACACATCACTTGACTGTCTATCACAGGTGGTGATATTAGCGTTATGCCGTTTGTTGGTGACACATCACATGACTGTCTAGCACAGGTGGTGATATTAGCGCTACGCCGTGTGTTGGTGACACATCGAATGACTGTCTAACACAGGTGGTGACAATAGCGTTACGCCGTGTGCTGATGACACATCACATGACCGTCTAACACAGGTGGTGATATTAGCGCTACGCCGTGTGTTGGTGACACATCACATGACATATGTTGTGATAATAGCGCTACGCTGTGTGTTGGTGGCACATCACATGAATGTCTAACACAGGTGGTGATATTAGCGCTACGCCGTGTGTTGGTGACACATGACATGACAGAGGTGGTGATATTAGCGCTATGCCATTTGTTGGTGACACATCACATGACTGTCTAACACAGGTGGTGATATTTGCGCTACGCCATGTGTTGATGACACATCACATGATTGTCTAACACAGGTGGTGATATTAGCGCCTGCCGTGTGTTGGTGACACATCACATGAATGTCCAACAAAGGTGGTGATATTAGCGCTACGCCGTGTGTTGGTGACACATCACACGACTGTCTAACACAGGTGGTGATATTAGCGTTGCGCCGTTCGTTGGTGACACATCACATGACTGTCTAACACAGGTGGTGATATTAGCGCTACGCCGTGTGTTGGTGTCACATCACATGAATGTCTAAAAGAGGTGGTGATATTAGCGGTACGCCGTGTGTTTGTGACACATCACATGAATGTCTAACACAGGTGGTGATATTTGCACAACGCCGTGTGTTGGTGACACATCACATGACACAGGTGGTGATATTAGCGCAACGCCGTGTTCGTGACACATCACAGGACTGTCTAACACAGGTGGTGATATTTGCGCTAAGCCATGTGTTGGTAACACATCACATGAATGTCTAACACAGGTGGTAATATTAGCGCTATGCCGTGTGTTGGTGACATATCACATGAATGTCTAACACAGGTGGTGATATTAGCGCTACGCCGTGTGTTGGTGACACATCACATGACTGTCTAACACAGGTGGTGATATTAGCGCTACGCCGTGTATTGGTGACACATCACATCACTGTCTAACACAGGTGGTGATAATAGCGCTACGACGTGTGTTGATGACACATCACATGAATGTCTAACAGAGGTGGTGATATTAGCGCTACGGCGTGTGTTGGTGACACATCACATGACACAGGTGGTGATAACAGCTCTACGCCGTGTGTTGGTGACACATCACATGAATGTCTAAAAGAGGTGGTAATATTAGCGCTACGCCGTGTGTTGGTGACACATCACATGACACATGTGGTGATATTAGGGCTACGCCTTGTTGGTGACACATCACATGACTGTGTAACACAGGTGGTGATAATAGCGTTATTCCGTGTGTTGGTAACACATCACATGACACAGGTGGTGATATTAGCGCTACGCCGTGTGTTGGTGGAACATCACATGACACAGGTGGTGATATTAGCGCTACGCCTCGTGTTGGTGACACGTCACATGACTGTCTAACACAGGTGGTTATATTAGCGCTACGCCGCGTGTTGGTGACACGTCACTTGACACTGGTGGTGGCATTAGCGCTACGCCGTGTGCTGGCGACACATCACATGACACAGGTGGTGATATTAGCGTTACGCCGTGTGTTGGTGACACATCACATGACTGTCTAACACAGGTGGTGATATTAGCGCTACATCGTGTGGTGGTGACACATCACATGACACAGGTGGTGATACTAGCGTTGCGCCGTGTGTCGGAGACACATCACATGACTGTCTAACACAGGTGATGATATTTGCGCTACGCCATTCGTTGGTGACACGTCACATGAGTGTCAAACACAGGTGGTGATATTAGCGCTACGCCGTTTGTTGGTGACACATGACATGACACAGGTGGTGATATTAGCGCTATGCCAAGTGTTGGTGACACATCACATGACTGTCTAACACAGGTGGTGATATTTGCGCTATGCCATGTGTTGATGACACATCACATGATTGTCTAACACAGGTGGTGATATTAGCGCCTGCCGTGTGTTGGTGACACATCACACGACTGTCTAACACGGGTGGTGATATTAGCGTTGCGCCGTTTGTTGGTGACACGTCACATGAGTGTCAAACACAGGTGGTGATATTAGCGCTACGCCGCGTGTTGGTGACACATGACATGACACAGGTGGTGATATTAGCGCTATGTCGTGTGTTGGTGACACATCACATGACACAGGTGGTGATATTAGCGCTACGCCGTGTGTTGGTGACACATGACATGACACAGGTGGTGATATTAACGCTATGTCGTATGTTGGTGACACATCACATGACACAGTTGGTGCTATTAGCGCTATGTCGTGTGTTGGTGACACATCAAATGAATGTCTAACACAGGTGGTGATATTAGCGCTACGCCGTGTGTTGGTGACGCATCACATCACTGTCTAACACAGGTGGTGATATTAGCGCTACGCCGTGTGTTGGTGACACATGACATGACACAGGTGGTGATATTAGCGCTATGCCAAGTGTTGGTGACACATCACATGACTGTCTAACACAGGTGGTGATATTTGCGCTACGCCATGTGTTGATGACACATCACATGATTGTCTAACACAGGTGGTGATATTAGCGCCTGCCGTGTGTTGGTGACACATCACACGACTGTCTAACACGGGTGGTGATATTAGCGTTGCGCCGTTTGTTGGTGACACATCACATGACTGTCTAACACAGGTGGTGTTATTAGCGCTACGCCGTGTGTTGGTGACACATCACATGAATGTCTAACACCGGTGGTGATATTAGCGCTAACCCGTGTGTTGGTAACACATCACTTGACTGTCTATCACAGGTGGTGATATTAGCGTTACGCCGTTTGTTGGTGACACATCACATGCCTGTCTAACACAGGTGGTTATATTAGCGCTACGCCGTGTGTTGGTGACCCATCGCATGACTGTCTAACACAGGTGGTGACAATAGCGTTACGCCGTGTGTTGGTGACACATCACATGACCGTCTAACACAGGTGGTGATATTAGCGCTGCGCCGTGTGTTGGTGACACATCACATGACATATGTGGTGATAATAGCGCTACGCTGTGTGTTGGTGACACATCACATGAATGTCTAACACGGGTGGTGATATTAGCGCCTGCCGTGTGTTGGTGACACATCACATGAATGTCCAACAAATGTGGTGATATTAGCGCTACGCCGTGTGTTGGTGACACATCACACGACTGTCTAACTCAGGTGGTGATAATAGCGCTACTTCGTGTGTTGGTGACAAACCACATGAATGCCTAACAGAGGTTGTGATATTAGCGCTACGCCGGGTGTTGGTGACAGATCACATGACACAGGTGGTGATAATAGCGCTACGCCCTGTGTTGGTGACACATCACATGAATGTCTAACACAGGTGGTGATATTAGCGCTACGCCGTGTGTTAATGGCACATCACATGACTGTCTAACACAGGTGGTGATGTTAGCGCTAAGCCGTGTGTTGGTGATACATCACATCACTGTCTAACACAGGTGGTGATAATAGCGCTACGCCATGTGTTGGTGACACATCACATGAATGTCTAACAGAGGTGGTGATATTAGCGCTACGCCGTGTGTTGGTGACACATCACATGACACAGGTGGTGATATCAGCGCTACGCCGTGTGTTGGTGACACATTACATGACTGTCCAACACAGGTGGTGATATTAGCGCTACGCCGCGTGTTGGTGACACATTACATGACTGTCTAACACAGGTGGTTATATTAGCGCTACGCCGCGTGTTGGTGACACGTCACTTGACACAGGTGGTGACATTAGCGCTACGCCGTCTGTTGGCGACACATGACATGACACAGGTGATGATATTAGCGCTACGCCGTGTGTTGGTGACACATGACATGACATAGGTGGTGATATTAGCGCTATGCCATGTGTTGGTGACACATCACATGACTGTCTAACACAGGTGGTTATATTAGCGTTACGCCGTGTGTTGGTGACACATCACATGACCGTCTAACACAGGTGGTGATACTAGCGCTACGCCATGTGTTGGTGACACATCACATGAATGTCTAACACAGGTGGTGATATTAACGCTACGCCATGTGTTGGTGACACATCACATGACTGTGTAACACAGGTGGTGGTATTTGCGCTACGCCATGTGTTGGTGACACATCACATGAATGTCTAACACAGGTGGTGCTAATAACGCTACGCCGTTTGTTGGTGACCCATCACATGACTGTCTAACACAGGTGGTGATATTAGCGCTACACCGTGTGTTGGTGACACATCACATGAATGTCTAACACAGGTGGTGATAACAGCGCTACGCCGTTTGTTGGTGACCCATCACATGACTGTCTAACACAGGTGGGGATATTAGCGCTACACCGTGTGTTGGTGACACATCACATGAATGTCTAACACCGGTGGTGATATTAGCGCTAACCCGTGTGTTGGTGACACATCACTTGACTGTCTATCACAGGTGGTGATATTAGCGTTACGCCGTTTGTTGGTGACACATCACATGACAGTCTAGCACAGGTGGTGATATTAGCGCTACGCCGTGTGTTGGTGACACATCACATGAATCTCTAACACAGGTGGTGATATTAGCGCTACGCCGTGTGTTGGTGACCCATCGCATGACTGTCTAACACAGGTGGTGACAATAGCGTTACGCCGTGTGCTGGTGACACATCACATGACCGTCTAACACAAGCGGTGATATTAGCGCTACGCCGTGTGTTGGTGACACATCACTTGACATATGTTATGATAATAGCGCTACGCAGTGTGTTGGTGGCACATCACATGAATGTCTAACACAGGTGGTGATATTAGCGCTACGCCATGTGTTGGTGACACATCACATGACTGTGTAACACAGGTGGTGATATTTGCGCTACGCCATGTGTTGGTGACACATCACATGAATGTCTAACACAGGTGGTGATAATAGCGCTACGCCGTTTGTTGGTGACCCATCACATGACTAACACAGGTGGTGATATTAGCGCTACACCGTGTGTTGGTGACACATAACATGACTGTCTATCACAGGTGGTTATATTAGCGCTACGCCGTGTGTTGGTGACCCATCGCATGACTGTCTAACACAGGTGGTGACAATAGAGTTACGCCGTGTGTTGGTGACACATCACATGACCGTCTAACACCAGTGGTGATACTAGCGCTACGCCATGTGTTGGTGACACATCACATGAATGTCTAACACAGGTGGTGATATTAGCGCTACGCCATGTGTTGGTGACACATCACATGACTGTGTAACACAGGTGGTGATATTTGCGCTACGCCATGTGTTGGTGACACATCACATGAATGTCTAACACAGGTGGTGATAATAGCGCTACGCCGTTTGTTGGTGACCCATCACATGACTGTCTAACACAGGTGGTGATATTAGCGCTACACCGTGTGTTGGTGACACATCACATGAATGTCTAACACCGGTGGTGATATTAGCGCTAACCCGTGTGTTGGTGACACATCACTTGACTGTCTATCACAGGTGGTGATATTAGCGTTACGCCGTTTGTTGGTGAAACATCACATGACTGTCTAACACAGGTGGTGATGTTAGCGCTACGCCGTGTGTTGGTGACACATCACATGAATGTCTAACACAGGTGGTGATACTAGCGCTACGCCATGTGTTGGTGACACATCACATGAATGTCTAACACAGGTGGTGATATTAGCGCTACGCCATGTGTTGGTGACACATCACATTACTGTGTAACACAGGTGGTGATATTTGCGCTACGCCATGTGTTGGTGACACATAACATGAATGTCTAACACAGGTGGTGATAACAGCGCTACGCCGTTTGTTGGTGACCCATCACATGACTGTCTAACACAGGTGGTGATATTAGCGCTACACCGTGTGTTGGTGACACATCACATGAATGTCTAACACCGGTGGTGATATTAGCGCTAACCCGTGTATTGGTGACACATCACTTGACTGTCTATCACAGGTGGTGATATTAGCGTTACGCCGTTTGTTGGTGACACATCACATGACTGTCTAGCACAGGTGGTGATATTAGCGCTACGCCGTGTGTTGGTGACCCATCGCATGACTGTCTAACACAGGTGGTGACAATAGCGTTACGCCGTGTGCTGGTGACACATCACATGACCGTCTAACACAGGTGGTGATATTAGCGCTACGCCGTGTGTTGGTGACACATCACATGACATATGTTGTGATAATAGCGCTACGCTGTGTGTTGGTGACACATCACATGAATGTCTAACACAGGTGGTGATACTAGCGCTACGCCATGTGTTGGTGACCCATCACATGAATGTCTAACACCGGTGGTGATATTAGCGCTACACCGTGTGTTGGTGACACATCACATGAATGTCTAACACAGGTGGTGATATTAGCGCTAACCCGTGTATTGGTGACACATCACTTGACTGTCTATCACAGGTGGTGATATTAGCGTTACGCCGTTTGTTGGTGACACATCATATCACTGTCTAACACAGGTGGTGATAATAGCGCTACGCCGAGTGTTGGTGACACATCACATGAATGTCTAACACAGGTGGTGATATTTGCACTACGCAGTGTGTTGGTGACACATCACATGAATGTCTAACACAGGTGGTGATATTAGCGCTACGCCGTGTGTTTGTGACACAACACATGACTGTCTAACACAGGTGGTGATATTAGCGCTACGCCGTGTGTTGGTGACACATCACATCACTGTCTAACACAGGTGGTGATAATAGCGCTACGCCGTGTGTTGATGACACATCACATGAATGTCTAACAGAGGTGGTGATATTAGCGCTACGCCGTGTGTTGGTGACACATCACATGACACAGGTGGTGATAATAGTCCTACGCCGTGTGTTGGTGACACATCACATGAATGTCTAAAAGAGGTGGTAATATTAGCGCTACGCCGTGTGTTGGTGACACATCACATGACACATGTGGTGATATTAGCGCTACGCCTTGTTGGTGACACATCACATGACTGTGTAACACAGGTGGTTATATTTGCGCTACGCCATGTGTTGGTGACACATCACATGAATGTCTAACACAGGTGGTGCTAATAGCCCTACGCCGTTTGTTGGTGACCCATCATATGACTGTCTAACACAGGTGGTGATATTAGCGCTACACCGTGTGTTGGTGACACATCACATGAATGTCTAACACCGGTGGTGATATTAGCGCTAACCCGTGTGTTGGTGACACATCACATGACACAGGTGGTAATATTAGCGCTACGCCGCGTGTTGGTGACACGTCACATGACTGTCTAACACAGGTGGTTATATTAGCGCTACGCCGCGTGTTGGTGACACGTCACTTGACACTGGTGGTGGCATTAGCGCTACGGCGTGTGCTGGCGACACATCACATGACACAGGTGGTGATATTAGCGTTACGCCGTGTGTTGGTGACACATCACATGACTGTCTAACACAGGTGGTGATATTAGCGCTACATCGTGTGGTAGTGACACATCACATGACACAGGTGGTGATACTAGCGTTGCGCCGTGTGTCGGAGAAACATCACATGACTGTCTAACACAGGTGATGATATTTGCGCTACGCCATTCGTTGGTGACTCATCACATGAATGACAAACACAGGTGGTGATATTAGCGCTACGCCGTTTGTTGGTGACCCATCACATGACTGTCTAACACAGGTGGTGATATTAGCGCTACGCCGCGTGTTGGTGACACATGACATGACACAGGTGGTGATATTAGCGCTATGTCGTGTGTTGGTGACACATCACATGACACAGGCGGTGATATTAGCGCTACGCCGTGTGTTGGTGACACATGACATGACACAGGTGGTGATATTAACGCTATGTGGTATGTTGGTGACACATCACATGACACAGTTGGTGATATTAGCGCTATGTCGTGTGTTGGTGACACATCACATGAATGTCTAACACAGGTGGTGATATTAGCGCTACGCCGTGTGTTGGTGACACATCACATGATTGTCTAACACAGGTGGTGATATTAGCGCCTGCCGTGTGTTAGTGACACATCACACGACTGTCTAACACGGGTGGTGATATTAGCGTTGCGCCGTTTGTTGGTGACACATCACATGACTGTCTAACACAGGTGGCGATATGAGCGCTAACCCGTGTGTTGGTAACACATCACTTGACTGTCTATCACAGGTGGTGATATTAGCGTTACGCCGTTTGTTGGTGACACATCACATGCCTGTCTAACACAGGTGGTGATATTAGCGCTACGCCGCGTGTTGTGACACATCACATGAATGTCTAACACAGGTGGTGATATTAGCGCTACGCCGTGTGTTGGTGGCACATCACATGACTGTCTAACACAGGTGGTTATATTAGCGCTACGCCGTGTGTTGGTGACCCATCGCATGACTGTCTAACACAGGTGGTGACAATAGCGTTACGCCGTGTGTTGGTGACACATCACATGACCGTCTAACACAGGTGGTGATATTAGCGCTACGCCGTGTGTTGGTGACACATCACATGACATATGTGGTGATAATAGCGCTACGCTGTGTGTTGGTGACACATCACATGAATGTCTAACACGGGTGGTGATATTAGCGCTACGCCGTGTGTTGGTGACACATTTCATCACTGTCTAACACAGGTGGTGATAATAGCGCTACTTCGTGTGTTGGTGACACACCACATGAATGTCTAACAGAGGTTGTGATATTAGCGCTACGCCGTGTGTTGGTGACACATCACATGACACAGGTGGTGATAATAGCGCTACGCCGTGTGTTGGTGACACATTACATGAATGTCTAACACAGGTGGTGATAATAGCGCTACGCCGTGTGTTGGTGACACATCACATGAATGTCTAACAGAGGTGGTGATATTAGCGCTACGCCGTGTGTTGGTGACACATCACATGACACAGGTGGTGATATTAGCGCTACGCCGTGTGTTGGTGGCACATCACATGACAAGGTGGTGATATTAGCGCTACGCCGTGTGTTTGTGGCACATCACATGACACAGGTGGTGATATTAGCGCTACGCCGCGTGTTGGTGACCCATCACATGACTGTCTAACACAGGTTGTTATATTAGCGCTACGCCGCGTGTTGGTGACACGTCACTTGACACAGGTGGTGACATTAGCGTTACGCCGTCTGTTGGCGACACATCACATGACACAGGAGGTGATATTAGCGCTACGCCGTGTGTTGGTGACACATGACATGACATAGGTGGTGATATTAGCGCTATGCCACGTGTTGGTGACACATCACATGACTGTCTAACACAGGTGGTTATATTAGCGTTACGACGTGTGTTGGTGACACATCACATGACCGTCTAACACAGGTGGTGATACTAGCGCTACGCCATGTGTTGGTGACACATCACATGAATGTCTAACACAGGTGGTGATATTAGCGCTACGCCATGTGTTGGTGACACATCACATGACTGTGTAACACAGGTGGTGATATTTGCGCTACGCCATGTGTTGGTGACACATCACATGAATGTCTAACACAGGTGGTGCTAATAGCCCTACGCCGTTTGTTGGTGACCCATCACATGACTGTCTAACACAGGTGGTGATATTAGCGCTACACCGTGTGTTGGTGACACATCACATGAATGTCTAACACCGGTGGTGATATTAGCGCTAACCCGTGTGTTGGTGACACATCACTTGACTGTCTATCACAGGTGGTGATATTAGCGTTACGCCGTTTGTTGGTGACACATCACATGACTAACACAGGTGGTGATATTAGCGCTACGCCGTGTGTTGGTGACACATCACATGAATGTCTAACACAGGTGGTGATACTAGCGCTACGCCATGTGTTGGTGACACATCACATGAATGTCTAACACAGGTGGTGATATTAGCGCTACGCCATGTGTGGGTGACACATCACATTACTGTGAAACACAGGTGGTGATATTTGCGCTACGCCATGTGTTGGCGACACATCACATGAATGTCTAACACAGGTGGTGATAACAGCGCTACGCCGTTTTTTGGTGACCCATCACATGACTGTCTAACACAGGTGGTGATATTAGCGCTACACCGTGTGTTGCTGACACATCACATGAATGTCTAACACCGGTGGTGATATTAGCGCTAACCCGTGTGTTGTTGACACATCACTTGACTGTCTATCACAGGTGGTGATATTAGCGTTACGCCGTTTGTTGGTGACACATCACATGACTGTCTAGCACAGGTGGTGATATTAGCGCTACGCCGTGTGTTGGTGACACATCGCATGACTGTCTGACACAGGTGGTGACAATAGCGTTACGCCGTGTGCTGGTGACACATCACATGACCGTCTAACACAGGTGGTGATATTAGCGCTACGCCGTGTGTTGGTGACACATCACATGACATATGTTGTGATAATAGCGCTACGCTGTGTGTTGGTGGCACATCACATGAATGTCTAACACAGGTGGTGATATTAGCGCTACGCCGTGTGTTGGTGACACATGACATGACACAGGTGGTGATATTAGCGCTATGCCATGTGTTGGTGACACATCACATGACTGTCTAACACAGGTGGTGATATTTGCGCTACGCCATGTGTTGATGACACATCACATGATTGTCTAACACAGGTGGTGATATTAGGGCCTGCCGTGTGTTGGTGACACATCACATGAATGTCCAACAAAGGTGGTGATATTAGCGCTACGCCGTGTGTTGGTGACACATCACACGACTGTCTAACACAGGTGGTGATATTAGCGTTGCGCCGTTCGTTGGTGACACATCACATGACTGTCTAACACAGGTGGTGATATTAGCGCTACGCCGTGTGTTGGTGTCACATCACATGAATGTCTAAAAGAGGTGGTGATATTAGCGGTACGCCGTGTGTTTGTGACACATCACATGAATGTCTAACACAGGTGGTGATATTTGCACAACGCCGTGTGTTGGTGACACATCACATGACACAGGTGGTGATATTAGCGCTACGCCGTGTTCGTGACACATCACAGGACTGTCTAACACAGGTGGTGATATTTGCGCTAAGCCATGTGTTGGTAACACATCACATGAATGTCTAACACAGGTGGTAATATTAGCGCTATGCCGTGTGTTGGTGACATATCACATGAATGTCTAACACAGGTGGTGATATTAGCGCTACGCCGTGTGTTGGTGACACATCACATGACTGTCTAACACAGGTGGTGATATTAGCGCTACGCCGTGTGTTGGTGACACATCACATCACTGTCTAACACAGGTGGTGATAATAGCGCTACGACGTGTGTTGATGACACATCACATGAATGTCTAACAGAGGTGGTGATATTAGCGCTACGGCGTGTGTTGGTGACACATCACATGACACAGGTGGTGATAACAGCTCTACGCCGTGTGTTGGTGACACATCACATGAATGTCTAAAAGAGGTGGTAATATTAGCGCTACGTCGTGTGTTGGTGACACATCACATGACACATGTGGTGATATTAGCGCTACGCCTTGTTGGTGACACATCACATGACTGTGTAACACAGGTGATGATATTTGCGCTACGCCATTCGTTGGTGACACGTCACATGAGTGTCAAACACAGGTGGTGATATTAGCGCTACGCCGTTTGTTGGTGACCCATCACATGACTGTCTAACACAGGTGGTGATATTAGCGCTACGCCGCGTGTTGGTGACACATGACATGACACAGGTGGTGATATTAGCGCTATGTCGTGTGTTGGTGACACATCACATGACACAGGTGGTGATATTAGCGCTACGCCGTGTGTTGGTGACACATGACATGACACAGGTGGTGATATTAACGCTATGTCGTATGTTGGTGACACATCACATGACACAGTTGGTGCTATTAGCGCTATGTCGTGTGTTGGTGACACATCAAATGAATGTCTAACACAGGTGGTGATATTAGCGCTACGCCGTGTGTTGGTGACGCATCACATCACTGTCTAACACAGGTGGTGATATTAGCGCTACGCCGTGTGTTGGTGACACATGACATGACACAGGTGGTGATATTAGCGCTATGCCATGTGTTGGTGACACATCACATGACTGTCTAACACAGGTGGTGATATTTGCGCTACGCCATGTGTTGATGACACATCACATGATTGTCTAACACAGGTGGTGATATTAGCGCCTGCCGTGTGTTGGTGACACATCACACGACTGTCTAACACGGGTGGTGATATTAGCGTTGCGCCGTTTTTTGGTGACACATCACATGACTGTCTAACACAGGTGGTGTTATTAGCGCTACGCCGTGTGTTGGTGACACATCACATGAATGTCTAACACCGGTGGTGATATTAGCGCTAACCCGTGTGTTGGTAACACATCACTTGACTGTCTATCACAGGTGGTGATATTAGCGTTACGCCGTTTGTTGGTGACACATCACATGCCTGTCTAACACAGGTGGTTATATTAGCGCTACGCCGTGTGTTGGTGACCCATCGCATGACTGTCTAACACAGGTGGTGACAATAGCGTTACGCCGTGTGTTGGTGACACATCACATGACCGTCTAACACAGGTGGTGATATTAGCGCTACGCCGTGTGTTGGTGACACATCACATGACATATGTGGTGATAATAGCGCTACGCTCTGTGTTGGTGACACATCACATGAATGTCTAACACGGGTGGTGATATTAGCGCCTGCCGTGTGTTGGTGACACATCACATGAATGTCCAACAAATGTGGTGATATTAGCGCTACGCCGTGTGTTGGTGACACATCACACGACTGTCTAACACAGGTGGTGATCATAGCGCTACTTCGTGTGTTGGTGACAAACCACATGAATGCCTAACAGAGGTTGTGATATTAGCGCTACGCCGGGTGTTGGTGACACATCACATGACACAGGTGGTGATAATAGCGCTACGCCCTGTGTTGGTGACACATCACATGAATGTCTAACACAGGTGGTGATATTAGCGCTACGCCGTGTGTTAATGGCACATCACATGACTGTCTAACACAGGTGGTGATGTTAGCGCTAAGCCGTGTGTTGGTGATACATCACATCACTGTCTAACACAGGTGGTGATAATAGCGCTACGCCATGTGTTGGTGACACATCACATGAATGTCTAACAGAGGTGGTGATATTAGCGCTACGCCGTGTGTTGGTGACACATCACATGACACAGGTGGTGATATTAGAGCTACGCCGTGTGTTGGTGACACATTACATGACTGTCCAACACAGGTGGTGATATTAGCGCTACGCCGCGTGTTGGTGACACATTACATGACTGTCTAACACAGGTGGTTATATTAGCGCTACGCCGCGTGTTGGTGACACGTCACTTGACACAGGTGGTGACATTAGCGCTACGCCGTCTGTTGGCGACACATGACATGACACAGGTGATGATATTAGCGCTACGCCGTGTGTTGGTGACACATGACATGACATAGGTGGTGATATTAGCGCTGTGCCATGTGTTGGTGACACATCACATGACTGTCTAACACAGGTGGTTATATTAGCGTTACGCCGTGTGTTGGTGACACATCACATGACCGTCTAACACAGGTGGTGATACTAGCGCTACGCCATGTGTTGGTGACACATCACATGAATGTCTAACACAGGTGGTGATATTAACGCTACGCCATGTGTTGGTGACACATCACATGACTGTGTAACACAGGTGGTGATATTTGCGCTACGCCATGTGTTGGTGACACATCACATGAATGTCTAACACAGGTGGTGCTAATAGCGCTACGCCGTTTGTTGGTGACCCATCACATGACTGTCTAACACAGGTGGTGATATTAGCGCTACACCGCGTGTTGGTGACACATCACATGAATGTCTAACACCGGTGGTGATATTAGCGCTAACCCGTGTGTTGGTGACACATCACTTGACTGTCTATCACAGGTGGTGATATTAGCGTTACGCCGTTTGTTGGTGACACATCACATGACTGTCTAACACAGGTGGTGATATTAGCGCTACGCCGTGTGTTGGTGACACATCACATGAATGTCTAACACAGGTGGTGATACTAGCGCTACGCCATGTGTTGGCGACACATCACATGAATGTCTAACACAGGTGGTGATAACAGCGCTACGCCGTTTGTTGGTGACCCATCACATGACTGTCTAACACAGGTGGGGATATTAGCGCTACACCGTGTGTTGGTGACACATCACATGAATGTCTAACACCGGTGGTGATATTAGCGCTAACCCGTGTGTTGGTGACACATCACTTGACTGTCTATCACAGGTGGTGATATTAGCGTTACGCCGTTTGTTGCTGACACATCACATGGCAGTCTAGCACAGGTGGTGATATTAGCGCTACGCCGTGTGTTGGTGACACATCACATGACACAGGTGGTGATATTAGCGCTACGCCGTGCGTTGGTGACACATCATATGACTGTCTAACACAGGTGGTGATATTAGCGCTACGCCGTGTGTTGGTGACACGTCACATCACTGTCTAAAACAGGTGGTGATAATAGCGCTACGCCGTGTGTTGGTGACTCATCACATGAATGTCTAACACAGATGGTGATATTAGCGCTACGCCGTGTGTTGGTGACACATCACATGACAGTCTAGCACAGGTGGTGATATTAGCGCTACGCCGTGTGTTGGTGACACATCACATGAATCTCTAACACAGGTGGTGATATTAGCGCTACGCCGTGTGTTGGTGACCCATCGCATGACTGTCTAACACAGGTGGTGACAATAGCGTTACGCCGTGTGCTGGTGACACATCACATGACTGTCTATCACAGGTGGTTATATTAGCGCTACGCCGTGTGTTGGTGACCCATCGCATGACTGTCTAACACAGGTGGTGATATTAGCGCTACACCGTGTGTTGGTGACACATCACATGAATGTCTAACACCGGTGGTGATATTAGCGCTAACCCGTGTGTTGGTGACACATCACATGAATGTCTAACAAAGGTGGTGATATTAGCGCTACACCGTGTGTTGGTGACACATCACATGAATGTCTAACACCGGTGGTGATATTAGCGCTAACCCGTGTGTTGGTGACACATCACTTGACTGTCTATCACAGGTGGTGATATTAGCGTTACGGCGTTTGTTGGTGACACATCACATGACTGTCTAACACAGGTGGTTATATTAGCGCTACGCCGTGTGTTGGTGACACATCACATGAATGTCTAACACAGGCGGTGATACTAGCGCTACGCCATGTGTTGGTGACACATCACATGAATGTCTAACACAGGAGGTGATATTAGCGCTACGCCATGTGTTGGTGACACATCACATTACTGTGTAACACAGATGGTGATATTTGCGCTACGCCATGTGTTGGTGACACATCACATGAATGTCTAACACAGGTGGTGATAACAGCGCTACGCCGTTTGTTGGTGACCCATCACATGACTGTCTAACACAGGTGGTGATATTAGCGCTACACCGTGTGTTGGTGACACATCACATGAATGTCTAACACCGGTGGTGATATTAGCGCTAACCCGTGTATTGGTGACACATCACTTGACTGTCTATCACAGGTGGTGATATTAGCGTTACGCCGTTTGTTGGTGACACATCACATGACTGTCTAGCACAGGTGTTGATATTAGCGCTACGCCGTGTGTTGGTGACCCATCGCATGACTCTCTAACACAGGTGGTGACAATAGCGTTACGCCGTGTGCTGGTGACACATCACATGACCGTCTAACAGAGGTGGTGATATTAGCGCTACGCCGTGTGTTGGTGACACATCACATGACATATGTTGTGATAACAGCGCTACGCTCTGTGTTGGTGACACATCACGTGAATGTCTAACACAGGTGGTGATATTAGCGCTACGCCGTGTGTTGGTGACACATCACACGACTGTCTAACACAGGTGGTGATAATAGCGCTACGCCGTGTGTTGGTGACACATCATATCACTGTCTAACACAGGTGGTGATAATACCGCTACGCCGAGTGTTGGTGACACATCACATGAATGTCTAACACAGGTGGTGATATTTGCACTACGCAGTGTGTTGGTGACACATCACATGACACAGGTGGTGATATTAGCGCTACGCCGTTCGTTGGTGACACATCATATGACTGTCTAACACAGGTGGTGATATTAGCGCTACGCCGTGTGTTGGTGACACGTCACATCACTGTCTAAAACAGGTGGTGATAATAGCGCTACGCCGTGTGTTGGTGACACATCACATGAATGTGTAACACAGATGGTGATATTAGCGCTACGCCGTGTGTTGGTGACACATCACATGACACAGGTGGTGATAATAGCGCTACGGCTTGTGTTGGTGACACATCACATGAATGTCTAACACAGGTGGTGATATTAGCGCTACGCCGTGTGTTGGTGTCACATCACATGAATGTCTAAACGAGGTGTTGATATTAGCGGTACGCCGTGTGTTTGTGACACATCACATGAATGTCTAACACAGGTGGTGATATTTGCACTACGCAGTGTGTTGGTGACACATCACATGACACAGGTGGTGATATTAGCGCTACGCCGTGTTCTTGACACATCACAGGACTGTCTAACACAGGTGGTGATATTAGCGTTGCGCCGTTCGTTGGTGACACATCACATGACTGTCTAACACAGGTGGTGATATTAGCGCTACGCCGTGTGTTGGTGACACATCACATGAATGTCTAACACAGTTCGTGATATTAGCGCTACGCCGTGTGTTGGTGACACATCACATGACTGTCTAACACAGGTGGTGATATTAGGGCTACGCCGTGTGTTGGTGACACATCACATCACTGTCTAACACAGGTGGTGATAATAGCGCTATGCAGTGTGTTGATGACACATCACATGAATGTCTAACAGAGGTGGTGATATTAGCGCTACGCCGTGTGTTGGTGACACATCACATGACCCAGGTGGTGATAATAGCGCTACGCCGTGTGTTGGTGACACATCACGTGAATGTCTAAAACAGGTGGTAATATTAACGCTACGCCGTGTGTTGGTGACACATCACACGACACATGTGGTGATATTAGCGCTACATCGTGTGTTGGTGACACATCACATGACACAGGTGGTGATACTAGCGCTACGCCATGTGTTGGTGACACATCACATGAATGTCTAACACAGTTGGTGATATTTGCGCTACGCCGAGTGTTGGTGGCTCATCACATGACTGTCTAACACAGGATGTGATATTAGCGCTACGCCGTGTGTTGTGACACATCACATGGATGTCTAACACAGGTGGTGATATTAGCGCTACGCCGTGTGTTGGTGGCCCATCACATGACTGTCTAACACAGGTGGTTATATTAGCGCTACGCCGTGTGTTGGTGACCCATCGCATGACTGTCTAACACAGGTGGTGAAAATAGCGTTACGCCGTGTGTTGGTGACACATCACATGACCGTCTAACACAGGTCGTGATATTAGCGCTACGCCGTGTGTTGGTGACACATCACATGACATATGTGGTGATAATAGCGCTACGCTGTGTGTTGGTGACACATCACATCACTGTCTAACACAGGTGGTGATATTAGCGCTACGCCGTTTGTTGGTGACACATGACAAGACACAGGTGGTGATATTAGCGCTATGCCATGTGTTGGTGACACATCACATGACTGTCTAACACAGGTGGTGATATTTGCGCTACGCCATGTGTTGATGACACATCACATGATTGTCTAACACAGGTGGTGATGTTAGCGCCTGCCGTTTGTTGGTGACCCATGAAATGAATGTCTAACACACGTGGTGATATTAGCGCTACGCCGTGTGTTGGTGACACATCACATGAATGTCTAACAAAGGTGGTGATATTAGCGCTACGCGGTGAGTTGGTGACACATCACACGACTGTCTAACACGGGTGGTGATATTAGCGTTTTGCCGTTTGTTGGTGACACATCACATGACTGTCTAACACAGGTGGTGATATTAGCGCTACGCCGTGTGTTGGTGACACACCACATGACTGTCTAACACAGGTGGTGGTATTAGCGCTACACCGTGTGTTGGTGACACATCACATGAATGTCTAACAGAGTGGTGATATTAGCGGTACGCCGTGTGCTGGTGACACATCACATGACTGTCTAACACAGGTGGAGATATTAGCGCTACGCCGTGTGTTGGTGACACATCACATCACTGTCTAACACAGCTGGTGATATTAGCGCTACGACGTGTGTTGGTGACACATGACATGAATGTCTAACACAGGTGGTGATATTAGCGTTACGCCGTTTGTTGGTGACACATCACATGACTGTCTAACACAGGTGGTGATATTAGCGCTACGCCGTGTGTTGGTGACACATCACATGAATGTCTAACACAGGTGGTGCTAATAGCGCTACGCCGTTTGTTGGTGACCCATCACATGACTGTCTAACACAGGTGGTGATATTAGCGCTACACCGTGTGTTGGTGACACATCACATGAATGTCTAACACCGGTGGTGATATTAGCGCTAACCCGTGTGTTGGTGACACATCACTTGACTGTCTATCACAGGTGGTGATATTAGCGTTACGCCGTTTGTTGGTGACACATCACATGACTGTCTAACACAGGTGGTGATATTAGCGCTACGCCGTGTGTTGGTGACACATCACATGAATGTCTAACACAGGTGGTGATACTAGCGCTACGCCATGTGTTGGCGACACATCACATGAATGTCTAACACAGGTGGTGATAACAGCGCTACGCCGTTTGTTGGTGACCCAGCACATGACTGTCCAACACAGGTGGGGATATTAGCGCTACACCGTGTGTTGGTGACACATCACATGAATGTCTAACACCGGTGGTGATATTAGCGCTAACCCGTGTGTTGGTGACACATCACTTGACTGTCTATCACAGGTGGTGATATTAGCGCTACGCCGTTTGTTGGTGACCCATCACATGACTGTCTAACACAGGTGGGGATATTAGCGCTACGCCGTGTGTTGGTGACACATCACATGAATGTCTAACACCGGTGGTGATATTCGCGCTAACCCGTGTGTTGGTGACACATCACTTGACTGTCTATCACAGGTGGTGATATTAGCGTTACGCCGTTTGTTGGTGACACATCACTTGACAGTCTAGCACAGGTGGTGATATTAGCGCTACGCCGTGTGTTGGTGACACATCACATGAATCTCTAACACAGGTGGTGATATTAGCGCTACGCCGTGTGTTGGTGACCCATCGCATGACTGTCTAACACAGGTGGTGACAATAGCGTTACGCCGTGTGCTGGTGACACATCACATGACCGTCTAACACAGGCGGTGATATTAGCGCTACGCTGTGTGTTGGTGACACATCACTTGACATATGTTATGATAATAGCGCTACGCTGTGTGTTGGTGGCATATCACATGAATGTCTAACACAGGTGGTGATATTAGCGCTACGCCATGTGTTGGTGACACATCACATGACTGTGTAACACAGGTGGTGATATTTGCGCTACGCCATGTGTTGGTGACACATCACATGAATGTCTAACACAGGTGGTGATAATAGCGCTACGCCGTTTGTTGGTGACCCATCACATGACTGTCTAACACAGGTGGTGATATTAGCGCTACACCGTGTGTTGGTGACACATCACATGACTGTCTATCACAGGTGGTTATATTAGCGCTACGCCGTGTGTTGGTGACCCATCGCATGACTGTCTAACACAGGTGGTGACAATAGAGTTACGCCGTGTGTTGGTGACACATCACATGACCGTCTAACACAGGTGGTGATACTAGCGCTACGCCATGTGTTGGTGACACATCACATGAATGTCTAACACAGGTGGTGATATTAGCGCTACGCCATGTGTTGGTGACACATCACATGACTGTGTAACACAGGTGGTGATATTTGCGCTACGCCATGTGTTGGTGACACATCACATGAATGTCTAACACAGGTGGTGATAATAGCGCTACGCCGTTTGTTGGTGACCCATCACATGACTGTCTAACACAGGTGGTGATATTAGCGCTACACCGTGTGTTGGTGACACATCACATGAATGTCTAACACCGGTGGTGATATTAGCGCTAACCCGTGTGTTGGTGACACATCACTTGACTGTCTATCACAGGTGGTGATATTAGCGTTACGGCGTTTGTTGGTGACACATCACATGACTGTCTAACACAGGTGGTTATATTAGCGCTACGCCGTGTGTTGGTGACACATCACATGAATGTCTAACACAGGCGGTGATACTAGCGCTACGCCATGTGTTGGTGACACATCACATGAATGTCTAACACAGGAGGTGATATTAGCGCTACGCCATGTGTTGGTGACACATCACATTACTGTGTAACACAGATGGTGATATTTGCGCTACGCCATGTGTTGGTGACACATCACATGAATGTCTAACACAGGTGGTGATAACAGCGCTACGCCGTTTGTTGGTGACCCATCACATGACTGTCTAACACAGGTGGTGATATTAGCGCTACACCGTGTGTTGGTGACACATCACATGAATGTCTAACACCGGTGGTGATATTAGCGCTAACCCGTGTATTGGTGACACATCACTTGACTGTCTATCACAGGTGGTGATATTAGCGTTACGCCGTTTGTTGGTGACACATCACATGACTGTCTAGCACAGGTGGTGATATTAGCGCTACGCCGTGTGTTGGTGACCCATCGCATGACTCTCTAACACAGGTGGTGACAATAGCGTTACGCCGTGTGCTGGTGACACATCACATGACCGTCTAACAGAGGTGGTGATATTAGTGCTACGCCGTGTGTTGGTGACACATCACATGACATATGTTGTGATAACAGCGCTACGCTCTGTGTTGGTGACACATCACGTGAATGTCTAACACAGGTGGTGATATTAGCGCTACGCCGTGTGTTGGTGACACATCACACGACTGTCTAACACAGGTGGTGATAATAGCGCTACGCCGTGTGTTGGTGACACATCATATCACTGTCTAACACAGGTGGTGATAATACCGCTACGCCGAGTGTTGGTGACACATCACATGAATGTCTAACACAGGTGGTGATATTTGCACTACGCAGTGTGTTGGTGACACATCACATGACACAGGTGGTGATATTAGCGCTACGCCGTTCGTTGGTGACACATCATATGACTGTCTAACACAGGTGGTGATATTAGCGCTACGCCGTGTGTTGGTGACACGTCACATCACTGTCTAAAACAGGTGGTGATAATAGCGCTACGCCGTGTGTTGGTGACACATCACATGAATGTGTAACACAGATGGTGATATTAGCGCTACGCCGTGTGTTGGTGACACATCACATGACACAGGTGGTGATAATAGCGCTACGGCTTGTGTTGGTGACACATCACATGAATGTCTAACACAGGTGGTGATATTAGCGCTACGCCGTGTGTTGGTGTCACATCACATGAATGTCTAAACGAGGTGGTGATATTAGCGGTACGCCGTGTGTTTGTGACACATCACATGAATGTCTAACACAGGTGGTGATATTTGCACTACGCAGTGTGTTGGTGACACATCACATGACACAGGTGGTGATATTAGCGCTACGCCGTGTTCTTGACACATCACAGGACTGTCTAACACAGGTGGTGATATTAGCGTTGCGCCGTTCGTTGGTGACACATCACATGACTGTCTAACACAGGTGGTGATATTAGCGCTACGCCGTGTGTTGGTGACACATCACATGAATGTCTAACACAGTTCGTGATATTAGCGCTACGCCGTGTGTTGGTGACACATCACATGACTGTCTAACACAGGTGGTGATATTAGGGCTACGCCGTGTGTTGGTGACACATCACATCACTGTCTAACACAGGTGGTGATAATAGCGCTATGCCGTGTGTTGATGACACATCACATGAATGTCTAACAGAGGTGGTGATATTAGCGCTACGCCGTGTGTTGGTGACACATCACATGACACAGGTGGTGATAATAGCGCTACGCCGTGTGTTGGTGACACATCACGTGAATGTCTAAAACAGGTGGTAATATTAGCGCTACGCCGTGTGTTGGTGACACATCACACGACACATGTGGTGATATTAGCGCTACATCGTGTGTTGGTGACACATCACATGACACAGGTGGTGATACTAGCGCTACGCCATGTGTTGGTGACACATCACATGAATGTCTAACACAGTTGGTGATATTTGCGCTACGCCGAGTGTTGGTGGCTCATCACATGACTGTCTAACACAGGATGTGATATTAGCGCTATGCCGTGTGTTGTGACACATCACATGAATGTCTAACACAGGTGGTGATATTAGCGCTACGCCGTGTGTTGGTGGCCCATCACATGACTGTCTAACACAGGTGGTTATATTAGCGCTACGCCGTGTGTTGGTGACCCATCGCATGACTGTCTAACACAGGTGGTGAAAATAGCGTTACGCCGTGTGTTGGTGACACATCACATGACCGTCTAACACAGGTCGTGATATTAGCGCTACGCCGTGTGTTGGTGACACATCACATGACATATGTGGTGATAATAGCGCTACGCTGTGTGTTGGTGACACATCACATCACTGTCTAACACAGGTGGTGATATTAGCGCTACGCCGTTTGTTGGTGACACATGACAAGACACAGGTGGTGATATTAGCGCTATGCCATGTGTTGGTGACACATCACATGACTGTCTAACACAGGTGGTGATATTTGCGCTACGCCATGTGTTGATGACACATCACACGATTGTCTAACACAGGTGGTGATGTTAGCGCCTGCCGTTTGTTGGTGACCCATGAAATGAATGTCTAACACACGTGGTGATATTAGCGCTACGCCGTGTGTTGGTGACACATCACATGAATGTCTAACAAAGGTGGTGATATTAGCGCTACGCGGTGAGTTGGTGACACATCACACGACTGTCTAACACGGGTGGTGATATTAGCGTTGCGCCGTTTGTTGGTGACACATCACATGACTGTCTAACACAGGTGGTGATATTAGCGTTACGCCGTTTGTTGGTGACACATCACATGACTGTCTAACACAGGTGGTGATATTAGCGCTACGCCGTGTGTTGGTGACACATCACATGAATGTCTAACACAGGTGGTGATACTAGCGCTACGCCATGTGTTGGTGACACATCAGATGAATGTCTAACACAGGTGGTGATATTAGCGCTACGCCATGTGTTGGTGACACATCACATTACTGTGTAACACAGGTGGTGATATTTGCGCTACGCTATGTGTTGGTGACACATCACATGAAAGTCTAACACCGGTGGTGATATTAGCGCTAACCCGTGTGTTGGTGACACATCACTTGACTGTCTATCACAGGTGGTGATATTAGCGTTACGCCGTTTGTTGGTGACACATCACATGACTGTCTAGCACAGGTGGTGATATTAGCGCTACGCCGTGTGTTGGTGACACATCACATGAATGTCTAACACAGGTGGTGATATTAGCGCTACGCCGTGTGTTGGTGACCCTTCGCATGACTGTCTAACACAGGTGGTGACAATAGCGTTACGCCGTGTGCTGGTGACACATCACATGACCGTCTAACACAGGTGGTGATATCAGCGCTACGCCGTGTGTTGGTGACACATCACATGAATGTCTATCACAGGTGGTGATACTAGCGTTACACCGTTTGTTGGTGACACATCACATGAATGTCTATCACAGGTGGTGATATTAGCGTTACGCCGTTTGTTGGTGACACATCACATTAATGTCTATCACAGGTGGTGATATTTGCGCTATGCCATATGTTGGTGACACATCACATGAATGTCTAACACAGGTGGTGATATTAGCGCTACGCCGTTTGTTGGTGACACATCACATGACTGTCTAACACAGGTGGTGATATTAGCGCTACGCCGTGTGTTGGTGACACATCACATGAATGTCTAACACAGGTGGTGATATTAGCGCTACGCCGTTTGTTGGTGTCACATCACATGTCTGTCTAACACAGGTGATGATATTAGCGCCTGCCGTGTGTTGGTGACCCATCACATGACTGTCTAACACAGGTGGTGACAAAAGCGTTACGCCGTGCGTTGGTAACACATCACATGACACAGGTGGTGATATTAGCTCTACACCGTGTGTTGGTGACACGTCACATGACACAGGTGGTGATATTAGCGCTACCCGCGTGTTGGTGTCACATCACATTACTGTCTAAGACAAGTGGGTATATTAGCGCTACGCCGCGTGTTGGTGACACATCACGTGACACAGGTGGTGACATTAGCGCTACGCCGTGTGTTGGTGACACATCACATGACACAGGTGGTGATATTAGCGCTACGCCGTGTTGGTGACGCATCACATGACAGTCTAACACAGGTGGTGATAATAGCGTTACGCCGTGCGTTGGTAACACATCACATGACACAGGTGGTGATATTAGCTCTACGCCGTGTGTTGGTGACACATCACATGACACAGGTGGTGATATTAGCGCTACCCGCGTGTTGGTGTCACATCACATGACTGTCTAACACAGGTGGGTATATTAGCGCTACGCCGCGTGTTGGTGACACATCACATGACACAGGTGGTGACATTAGCGCTACGCCGTGTTTTGGTGACACATCACATGACACAGATGGTGATATTAGCGTTACGCCGTGTGTTGGTGACACATCACATGACTGTCTAACACAGGTGGTGATATTCTGCGCTACGCCATGGGTTGGTGACACATCACATGAATGTCTAACACAGGTGGTGATATTAGCGCTACGCCGTGTGTTGGTGACCCATCACATGACTGTCTAACACAGGTGGTGATATTAGCGCTACGCCGTTCGTTGGTGACACATCACATGAATGTATAACACAGGTTGTGATATTAGCGCTACGCCGTGTGTTGGTGACACATCACATGAATGTCTAACACAGGTGGTGATATTAGCGCTACGCCGTGTGTTGGTGACACATCAAATGACTGTCAGTAGTATAATTGGACAGTTCGGGCGCCACCTCCACCTCAGGCTCCCAGTGGCCACCTCCACCTCCACCTCAGCCAGAGGCCCCCCAGTGGCCACCTCCACCTCCACCTCCACCTCAGCCAGAGGCCTCCCAGTGGACACCTCTACCTCCACCTCAGCCAGAGGCCTCCCAGATGCCTCCTCCACCTCCCGCGGGAAATTTGAATTTGTAAACAAAGCCACGTGCTTTTTGACAGACAACAACGCACCGCTAACCTCAGTACTGCCATCTTGACGGGCCTAAACCTCAGTAGTGCCAACTTAACCTCACAAGCGCGAGGTAAACAAAGCCACGTGCTTTTTGACAGCCACGTGCTTTTTGACAGATTTGTAAACAAAGCCACGTGCTTTTTGACAGCTGTCATCGACAACAACGCATCGCAAACCTCAGTACTACCATCTTGACGGGCCTAAACCCCAGTAATGCCAACTTAACCTAACTAGCATGAGGTAAACAAAGCCACGTGTTTTTTGACAGCCACGTGCTTTTTGACAGACTTGTAAACAAAGCCACGCGCTTTTTGACAGACAACAACGCATCGCTAACCTCATTACTGCCATCTTGACGGGAATAAACCTCGGTGGTACCAACTTATCCTAACTAGCTCGAGATAAACAAAGCCACGTGCTTTTTGACAGCCACGTGCTTTTTGACAGCTGTCATCCGCCATCTTTAAACTACAGAGCGCTGTGCTGCCCTCTTTCGTCACCTGTCATCGGCAGTGCTGCCATCTTGGCGGGCCTAAACCTTAGTGCTACCAACTTAACCTCACTAGCTCGCGATAAACAAGTCCACGTGCTTTTTGACAGCCACGTGCTTTTTTGACAGCTGTCATCCGCCATCTTTAATCCATAGAGCACAGTGCTGCCCTCTTTAGCTACTTACCTTTGAAATGTGGTGGTGGATAATTTGAAAAAATGCTTTTTTGACAGCAGCCATCTTTGAGCGCCGTGCTACACTCTTTAGCTAGTTACCTTTGAAATGTGGTGGCAGGCAATTCCACATGACAGCAGTCATCTTTAATCAAGAGAGCACCGTGCTGCCCTCTATGTGGTGGCGGCAAATTCTACATGCTCTTGTTTGGAAACAAACTCACGCGCTTTTTTGACAGCCGTCATCCGCCATCTTTAATCAACAGAGCACAGTGCTGTACTCTTTAGCTAGATACCTTTGAAATGTGGTGGCGGCAAATTCTACATGCTCTTGTTGGGAAACAAAGCCACGTGCTTTTTTGACAGCTGTCATCCGCCATCTTTAATCAATAGAGCACTGTGCTGCTATCATGCGGGCAATTTCGTCAGCTGTCATCCGCCATCTTTAATCCAGAGAGAACAGTGCTGCACTCTATGTGGTGGCGATAAATTCCACGTGCTTTACAAACCTATGTGCTTTTCTGACAGCTGTCATCCGTCATCTTTAATCTAGAGAGAACAGTGCTGCACTCTATGTGGTGGCGGCAAATTCCACGTGCTTTACAAACCTATGCGCTTTTCTGTCATCCACCATCTTTAATCCAGAGAGAACAGTGCTGCACTCTATGTGGTGGCGACAAATTCTACGTGCTTTACAAACCTATGCGCTTTTCTGTCATCCACCATCTTTAATCTAGAGAGAACAGTGCTGCACTCTATGTGGTGGTGGTAAATTCCACGTGCTCTTGTTTGGAAACAAATTCTACTCGCTCTTCAGCTGTCATCCACCATCTTTAATCAAGAGAGCACCGTGCTGCCCTCTTTGTGGTGGCGGATAATTTGAAAAAATTCTTTTCGACAAGCAGCCATCTTTAATCCAGAGGGAACAGTGCTGCCCTCTTTAGCTACTTACCTTTGAGGCGGTTAATTTGAAAAATTCTTTTCGACAAGCAGCCATCTTTAATCCAGAGAGAACAGTGCTGCCCTCTTTAGCTACTTACCTTTGAGGCGGTTAATTTGAAATATTCTAGCTGCCATCTTTAATGAAAAGAGCATCGTGGTGCTATCTTGCGGGTAATATTTTACGTCACAGCTGTCATCCAGCATCTTGCATTGCTAACCTTAGTGCTGCCCTCTTTAGCTACTTACCTTTGACGAGCTGTCACCTGCCATCTTGCATCGCAAACCTCAGTGCTGCACTCTATGTGGTGGCGGATAATTTGAGAAAATCTTTTTGACAAGCAGCCATCTTTAATCAACAGAGCACCGTGCTGCCATCTTTAGCTACCGCCATCTTACATCGCTTACCTCGCTGCTGCACTCTATGTGATGGCGGTTAATTCGAACAAGTTTAATCACGCATCGGGCAAGCTAGAGTAAGCACGTGCTGTTGTGCTGACGTCATTGTGCATGTTTAAACTTGTCCGTTTTCTTAAGAGTAAGTCGATGTAAAGGGATGTGGTAGCGGTAAATTCGAACAAGTTTAAACATGCATCGGGGAAAGCTAGAGTAAGCACGTGCTGTTGTGATAACGTCATTGTGCATGTTTAGACCTGATCGTTTTTCTTAAGAGTAAGTCGGAGTAAAGCAATGCAATAAGTACAACATTTTTGAATGCGATCAAATATTTATTTACAAATGTACTACAACAGTGTTCGTTTTTTGCTGCTGACAAGGTTGGTGTGCTTCTTAACAGCGTATGCTTCTGAAATGCCTCCTGCAACATTCAAATTAAACAAAGCATTTAGAAATATACTATACTAAGTATGTTATGCTTTACAGAGAAGATCATATACTTCTTACCTTGCTGTTATTCCTTTTCGGAATCATCATCATCATCATCATGAAGTACTAGAGAAAGTTCATTCATACACTGTGTACAGTGTTCAATCCTCGGATTTGGTCCATCCCAATCATCATCACCATTTTCTCCTCGATGCTTGTAATGTCGTTCACAAGTTCTGCATAAAGCTACTTCGATTGACATCTTACTGTGTAGAGGAAGGATGTCCCAAAAATTATGTACGTAAGAGGCAGCGTACGTATATAAAAATCCTGGTGGTAAGTATTGAATAAGATGTTTCGACATCGACGATCTACGTTTATAGAACATCTTAATAGCCTCACTCACCCGTGAAACATAAATAAGATGTTGCGTATGAGCATGCAAACAGCATGCACATTTACAGTTTTGTTCCATAGCGTACGATGTCGAAGCACACACTAATGAAAATGAAAAAGATCTATTCTTATTTATAGTCTCGTAACAATATTCGTTAGCGGATGGTAAGTAACATCACTCGTATGAATAATAAGACAATAGGCTGCTGTGTTAGCAGGAATGTTTTCAGATGTTTCAAATTCTAAACGAATATCAACTGGAGATTCTTTTATAGATTCTTCATGATAAGAGCAGTCTATAACTACAATCGGTGCTTTATTTTTAAATTCTTGAGGTGTAAATAGCGGACGATCTTCTTTCTGATAATACGATGATTGAAATTTACAAAACATGTCATAGAGCATCCCAAACTTATTTTTCTCAAAGTTAATGTCGATGTTTTCGTAGGGATACGCAATTCCATTGAGATATAGTCTAACGTGTCTTAATTTGCAGTGATCAAACAGGGAGCTATCTTTTTCGTGATTGAATTTACGATTAGTTTGAAATCCAAAAATAATGTACAAGGGCTTCTCAGTAAAACGTGATGTTTTAACAGCCCAGCTATGCTTGTTTGTAGGTGGTAACACAGGATATTCATGCAGCTCCCAACTTCTAAAACGTATAGGTAATGGTGTATCATTTTCTACAATCTTGAGCAATCGAAGTTTTTCACGATCAGATAAGGTTACATGTGGGATCCGCCACAGTATACGATGCAGTGTTATTTTCGATTCTACAGGTGTTTCTACTGCTTTAAGAGAATTGTAATCCCTTCGATCACGGATTAGAATAAGCTCTTGTTTTACGTTGATTATAATACGTGTAAAGTCTTCTGCGAATCCAAAAATATGTTTCAGTGATAACATACCCGTAAAAGTTCCATCCTCATTAATCATCCAGTTGTTAGTAGCTTTTGGACACCATCCAGCCATCCGCAAAAGATTACTTTCTTCATCACAGAAAGAAGGGTAGAGTTTCATTGCGCTTGTAATACCAACATTCTTCGCTCGATCTATTTCAACATTATTTACTTCATATCGCGCTTCAGAAAAGAGAAAAGCTAGAGCATGGTTGTTTAGTTGTGAAGTGCTTGGTCCACTTCCATCAGACTTTTCTAATCGTCCTTCAATATAGAGGTAGCTTTCGTGTGGTAAGGTGTAAACATCTTGTTGATTAATAATAAAATGAATTTCATCATTGTTATTTAATCCAAACGTAAAAGGTTGATAGGAATGAAGCTCACTTCGTACTACACCTTCACGACTTTCTACTGTATTCGTAATGTCTAGCATTTCTTCCATTCTGTTGTAGTAGTGTATATCCTAAATCTTGGAGTATCTGCTTATGGGTATCTGTTAACTCGATGAGTCTCTGCACACATGTAGTATGTCTTCGGAATGTACACCGTGTTTTATAGATGGTTTTCATACTGGTTTAAGATGTAGTTTGTAAGCTACGTACGCGTGCTGATCTAAATGAATAAGCTGATTATGTTTATTTACAAGTCTAAGAGTAATGTTGCTAATGTGTTTTACAGACACAGGATGATAAAGAACTACTGCTGGTTTCTCACAAATAGTATATCCACGTTCCTCTGTAACAATAAAGTCGTGCAGGACGTGCGAAGGTTGTAGATTACTATTCAAGTCTGTAATAATATTACAAGTAATGTTCACATTATAATCATCGAAGAGTTTTATAGGTTGATCAGACTCGTAACGTACGTTCGGTAGGAGCTCCCTCGATGAAAATCCAAGCAGTGATCCAATCGAATCAGGTTGTGATTTGAAGTCAATCTTAAATGATGATTCAATAACACATTTATGCGTAATGTTGCTTATAGTGATTGAGAACTTGTAATTATGATTACTAAAACTATCTTCCCCAAACTGATCAATTAACGTACTTTCAATATAGTCGTGAATATCATCTACTGTATAACTACCTGAGGGTAGTGTTAGCACATACTCATCGTAATAGAACTTGTTTAAACCATCACGCACATTATAGATTTTATTGTAGCTTTCAAACGATACTAGTCCAAGACTATGCGGCTGATAACCAAGTTCGATTGGCGGATTAAAATAGATGGTTGTTTCAGGTCCTTCTCCACGTACAGCAAACGTTCTTTCACTGTTCGTCATCACGTAGATACTAATACACTTTCTCTACTGTCTGGGTTTGATATAAGAACATAAGACATAATCGTCCGCACATGCGTGTATTAAAGTTTTGCACACGGTTTTTATTGTAAACAATGTCTGCACTGGTTCCGAAATAACGTATGAGCTCAAAAGGAGGAGGTAAATCTCCATAGCTATCAAAATACCATACTTTAGATTTACGTTTTACATAAGCAACGTAATGAGTTCCAGGTCCACGACTGTCGTCCAAGTTAATTACGGCACTTTCACGTTCACGTGGACGTGCTGGTAGTTGATCGCGCATATACACTCCTCGAAAATAATGAATTCCTAGTTGTTTAGCAAACGTAAAAACTTCATCATGCGTTAGAGCTCGATATGGCAGTGCATTCAGTAGACGTTTTTTGGAGAAATGTAGATACCAAGCCCTTTCTTGTATGGCGCTAGCTTCATGTTCACACCTTTGCCTCGTAACGCAATTGCCTCCATCGTCTTGTTATGACGTTCACTCTCAACTGTTGTTTCGCTTCTTCTACAGCTTTGACAGTTCTCGCTACAGCACTAGCACCACCTAGCAATGACCCTAAAGCTGCTAAGCCAGCAAATAGCGCAGGAAGAAATCCTCCTCGTTTTGGTACAGGAATAATTCGCGCACGTTTTCTAAATATTGCTCTGCACTTTGGAGAAATTCTCGCTCTTGCTGCGCGTAACGCCTTAGTAATAGCTACACGAGGATTGTATTCCCCTCGAATAGCTTTTTGCGCAGCCTTTATAACATCTTTCCATCCAACAGTTTTTACTTTCTTCTTCTTCTTCATGTCGTTTGGATATCGTTGTTTCACCATGCTGGACACGACTTTACTAGTCAAGAGCAAATCATAAACTAACCGTTGCCTCTTGTTTCGTTTAATATATATATTACTATTACGTACTTTATGATTCAGTTATCATGAAGATTATAAAGCAGCAAGACACGCTACCTGTTACCGACATTGTACCACATCTCTTACCTAGTTCTAGTACAACTACAAGAAAACGTCATGGAACGTTGTTTCCTTTTACTGTCCGATGTATTATATCAGGTCCGTCGGGATGCGGTAAAACAAATCTTTTACTCACACTTATTACTTCTGTAAATGGTGTACGCTTCGAGAATATTTACGTTTTCGCAAAGTCACTCTATCAGCCGCTATATACTATTCTACAAACTGTAATGCACGATCTAGTTAAAGATGGAATAAGATATTTTAAATTTAATTCACATGAGCAAGTACCATCACCAGACGATGTGCTTCCTAATTCTCTAATGATCTTTGATGATGTCGCAACAGAACAGCAAAACGTTATTCGTGCATTCTTTAGTATGGGTCGACATAAATATGTTGATTGCATCTATTTGTGTCAAACCTATTCTCGTGTGCCCAAGCAGTTGATACGCGACAACGCAAATGTTATTGTGCTTTTTCGGCAAGATGAGCGCAACATGCGACATGTGTATAACGATCATGTTAACACTGATATGACATTCGATGACTTTAAACGTATGTGTGCTAAATGTTGGTCATTACACCGTTACAGCTTTTTAGTTATTGATAAAGAAAGTGATGTACAGCATGGACGATATCGCATGGGTTTCGATCATTTTATATGCATTAACACAGAATTACAGTAAATACTTGATTTAAAACCACCATCATGTTAACATCTAGCAAGGAGATCACAAAACATATCATCCAAGCTCGAAACAATATTCGACGGAAATTTAAAGAGCTTAAACGTATTCAACCAGACACGGATTTATTTTTAAAAACACAACTAAGTACACCACTCAAAGAAATTTTTAATTCTACTTCATTACCGCAGTCTACTTCAAGTTTTGCTTCTATGCAAACATCATATCATAAAGAGAAGCATGAAGAAGAAAAGCATGAAGAAGATACGGAAGAGAAGAAGCAGGATGAAGATCAAGAAGAGGAAGATAAGGAAGAAGAAGAAGAAGAAGAAGAACTTAATGATGCATCACCATCTAAGCGTGTTGAGTTTTTAACTACAGATGTTATTGCAGAAACACCTACTACATCGACGCAAAATCTACCATCTTTGTCTGAGGTTATGATTACACCAGAGTATCGCAATCAGTTTAGAACTTTTATTCAAGATACCTATGGATCTCTCTTTGCACCTTATATAGAAAAACTTTTTACAGGACAAACTGACACTACCTATGGTATTCGCTACGAAGATGACTGTTTCCGGATAGGAAATTCAAATGTTAAGATTAATAGCAACAAACTCATTGTAAAAGGTGTTACCTATAAACCTACGAAAGGACTCTTAGAACTTCTTTTCTCACGAATACCTGACAAGGATATAATTTTACAAGATGATCTTAAAAAGTATAAAGCTATACTTTTTGCTACTGATGCAACACGACGTAATTACAAGAGAACAGAAGCTGTAAATGCGAATAAGAGTTACAAGTATCGTGAGTTTATTTCTAAGCTGTTTCCGACTGCACGTAGTCTAGACGTTATCTACAAGCCTTTGTTGCCGTATGTGGATGTAAGATACTGGAATGACCCAAACTTACTCGTTGAACGATTACAACTTTTAAGAGCATCGCAAGAGGCTGGTCACACGGGTCACGGATCAGAAATTCTAGAAATAGAAAGAGAACTACGTTATGCCGGTATTATTTTGTAATGGCTCGTCAAGAGAAGATCTCACCTGTAAAGGTAAACATCGCACATGAGTTACATAAACCAGCACGTCGCACCTACTGTCGCAGACGCGTTATTACACGAGGAAAAGATGATCTCTGGCAAGCAGACTTAGTAGAAATGATTCCATATGCTTCTAGTAATAAAGGCTATAAGTATCTACTTACTGTTATCGATGTGTACTCAAAGTTTGCTTTTGCACAGCCCGTGCGTTCTAAAACAGCAGCTCAAGTTAAAGAAGCATTTAAACATATTGTTGAAGAATCGAAACGCTGCCCAAGGCTTCTTCAAACTGATCAAGGTAAAGAGTTTTACAACAAGGATTTTTCTTCTTACCTCAAGTTACTTGGCATTCAACACTACTCTACGTTCAGCAATCTCAAGGCAAGTGTTGTAGAACGCTTTAATCGTACACTCAAAACAATGATGTGGCGAGAATTTACAGCGCAAGGTTCATATCGTTGGATTGATCTGCTACCTAGACTTTTATCTACCTACAACGATACACCTCATCGCACTATCGGAACAAAGCCACGTCTTGTTACAAAGAATACACCTCGTCTAGATGCTATTCATCTTGTAATCAAAACAGCTGATCCACGTCGCCATCGCTTTAAAGAAGGTGATTTCGTTCGCATCAGCAAACACAAGTCTATCTTTGCAAAAGGATACACACCTAACTGGAGCACTGAAATTTTTCAAATCAGAAGTGTTAAGCTTACTAATCCAGTTACGTATTTACTTCGCGATCTCAGAGGGTAGCCTATTGAAGGAGGATTCTACATCGAAGAACTGCAGAAAACAAAATATCCTGATCACTATTTAGTTGAACGTGTTATTCGACGTCGTGGTAATAAACTGTATGTTAAATGGCTTGGTTTTAATAACAGCTTTAATTCTTGGATTAATAAAGAGGATGTACTTTAAATCTTATGTGTGTTTTCTTTTAATCCTCTACGTTTCCTTTCTTCTAAGTCACTAGGACATGCTGTAGGATTAAACAACACCTGTAATATGTTTTGACAATTCATATTTATTTTAGAATATATATACATACATTTTTATCCTTTGTTCATGTTACGGTCTTTGACACTCAGTTTTCGTTTTATTACACCAACAACGACAAGTGCTGCTATATTCTTCTGAGCAGCTAAAGCACTAAGTAATAACACACACACACACACAGCATAACTTTACGAAGCAGATTTTAACAGCTACACGACATACTCTATGCAAGCAGCATGTAACTACATGTCAGGCGAACGTGTTCTAGGGCCGCAGGGGAGATGAAGCACGAAGAAAAGAAGATCAATCACTCTATTGATGAGTCCACGCCCAACATGCTTCCTCATCTTTCTCCCAGCACGTTTCTTCACCTTTTCCTTGTTTACTCTCTCCACAGCCATGATAAGTGTTTATAAGCGAAGACAACTCGTTAGTTTTAGGTCCGTGATACAGTTTAATTAGTTGACATGTACGGCACTGTCTCACAGAAGGTCTTCTAGCTAAACTCACGTGTTCATAATGTAAACTACACGTTTGAAGCTCTGACAAAACAGGATCTTGAGTCCACTCACGAGGCACCTTATCCCAAATCTTCTTTACAGCATTCGCAGCTACATTGACCAAAAATGCCTTTGGTAATGCATTTAACTCTTCTTCAGTAAAAGTGTTCAGTTTCTTTTTGCATGCATAAAACTTTACGATCGCCTTTTCAACTGCGTTACACTTAGTATCTGTTAGAAATGACATGATGTCTTTACTCTACAAATGTTTCTTTTACACTAAGGTTATTTCGACACTGCAGTTTACATATGTTGTTCACTTCCCGGCATGCACTGCGACACAACCAATCAAAGAGCATGCATACATGTTGTAAAGACTGTTTAGTTGTTTCTCTACTATGCTCTTTCGGAAGAGTTTTAAATGATAGGCACCCCAATTCATGCATGTCGATAACTTCACATGATGATGGTAGAAAATCACGCAACCATTCTTTCTTTTCACAACCCTTTAAAAGAACAAGATCTGCTCTTGACAGATGTGCATTCATCATTAAAGGTAGAAAACGATAAGGTATTCCTTTTTCTTCCCACTTCAAACCTAAATTGTTTTCAATCCACTGAGTCTGCTTTTTATCTTCATCTGTTTGCAAACAGTAAGGGAACGGTGGACTAAATACTAAACTAACAAGTTTTGGAGCCCACAACACACTGCAATCTAAACAGCCACCTCTTTAAACACAAATTTGTTTCCGTTTACTTTAAAGCCTTGCACATCAACTATTAATGTTTTCGTCATGTTTGCACTCCACACTCTATCACTGTTTCCCGAAGACTAAAGCTTTTAGTCAACGAACGGGTTTAAACATGCATGATGACGTCATCACTGCAGCACGTGCTTACTCTAGCTTTCCCGATGTGTGATTAAACTTGTTCGAATTAGCCGCCACCAGCAGCGAGGTAAGCGATGTAAGATGGCGGTAGCTAAAGATGGCAGCACGGTGCTCTGTTGATTAAAGATGGCTGCTTGTCAAAAAGATTTTTTCAAGTTATCCGCCACCACATAGAGTGCAGCACTGTTCTCTCTGGATTAAAGATGGCGGATGACAGCTTGTCAAATAGATTTTTCGTTTCAAAGGTAAGTAGCTAAAGAGGGCAGCACTAAGGTTAGCAATGCAAGATGGTGGATGACAGCTGTGACGTAAAATATTACCCGCAAGATAGCACCACGATGCTCTTTTCATTAAAGATGGCAGCTAGAATATTTCAAATTAACCGCCTCAAAGGTAAGTAGCTAAAGAGGGCAGCACTGTTCTCTCTGGATTAAAGATGGCTGCTTGTCGAAAAGAATTTTTCAAATTAACCGCCTCAAAGGTAAGTAGCTAAAGAGGGCAGCACTGTTCCCTCTGGATTAAAGATGGCTGCTTGTCGAAAAGAATTTTTTCAAATTATCCGCCATCACAAAGAGGGCAGCACGGTGCTCTCTTGATTAAAGATGGTGGATGACAGCTGAAGAGCGAGTAGAATTTGTTTCCAAACAAGAGCACGTGGAATTTACCACCACCACATAGAGTGCAGCACTGTTCTCTCTAGATTAAAGATGGTGGATGACAGAAAAGCGCATAGGTTTGTAAAGCACGTAGAATTTGCCGCCACCACATAGAGTGCAGCACTGTTCTCTCTGGATTAAAGATGGTGGATGACAGAAAAGCGCATAGGTTTGTAAAGCACGTGGAATTTGCCGCCACCACATAGAGTGCAGCACTGTTCTCTCTAGATTAAAGATGGCGGATGACAGCTGTCAGAAAAGCACATAGGTTTGTAAAGCACGTGGAATTTACCGCCACCACATAGAGTGCAGCACTGTTCTCTCTGGATTAAAGATGGCGGATGACAGCTGACGAAATTGCCCGCATGATAGCAGCACAGTGCTCTATTGATTAAAGATGGCGGATGACAGCTGTCAAAAAAGCACGTGGCTTTGTTTCCCAACAAGAGCATGTAGAATTTGCCGCCACCACATTTCAAAGGTATCTAGCTAAAGAGTACAGCACTGTGCTCTGTTGATTAAAGATGGCGGATGACGGCTGTCAAAAAAGCGCGTGAGTTTGTTTCCAAACAAGAGCATGTAGAATTTGCCGCCACCACATAGAGGGCAGCACGATGCTCTCTTGATTAAAGATGACTGCTATCATGTGGAATTGCCTGCCACCACATTTCAAAGGTAACTAGCTAAAGAGTGTAGCACGGCGCTCAAAGATGGCTGCTGTCAAAAAAGCATTTTTTCAAATTATCCGCCAACACATTTCAAAGGTAAGTAGCTAAAGAGGGCAGCACTGTGCTCTATGGATTAAAGATGGCGGATGACAGCTGTCAAAAAAGCACGTGGCTGTCAAAAAGCACGTGGATTTGTTTATCTCGAGCTAGTGAGGTTAAGTTGGTAGCACTAAGGTTTAGGCCCGCCAAGATGGCAGCACTGCCGATGACAGGTGACGAAAGAGGGCAGCACAGCGCTCTGTAGTTTAAAGATGGCGGATGACAGCTGTCAAAAAGCACGTGGCTGTCAAAAAGCACGTGGCTTTGTTTATCTCGAGCTAGTTAGGTTAAGTTGGTACCACCGAGGTTTATTCCCGTCAAGATGGCAGTAATGAGGTTAGCGATGCGTTGTTGTCTGTCAAAAAGCACGTGGCTTTGTTTACAAATCTGTCAAAAAGCACGTGGCTGTCAAAAAACACGTGGCTTTGTTTACCTCATGCTAGTTAGGTTAAGTTGGCACTACTGGGGTTTAGGCCCGTCAAGATGGTAGTACTGAGGTTTGCGATGCGTTGTTGTCGATGACAGCTGTCAAAAAGCACGTGGCTTTGTTTACAAATCTGTCAAAAAGCACGTGGCTGTCAAAAAGCACGTGGCTTTGTTTACCTCGCGCTTGTGAGGTTAAGTTGGCACTACTGAGGTTTAGGCCCGTCAAGATGGCAGTACTGAGGTTAGCGGTGCGTTGTTGTCTGTCAAAAAGCACGTGGCTTTGTTTACAAATTCAAATTTCCTGCGGGAGGTGGAGGAGGCATCTGGGAGGCCTCTGGCTGAGGTGGAGGTGGAGGTGGCCACTGGGAGGCCTCTGGCTGAGGTGGAGGTGGAGGTGGCCACTGGGAGGCCTCTGGCTGAGGTGGAGGTGGAGGTGGCCACTGGGAGCCTGAGGTGGAGGTGGCGCCCGAACTGTCCAATTATACTACTACTGTCTAACACAGGTGGTGATATTAGCGCTACGCCACGTGTGGGTGACACATCACATGACACAGGTGGTGATATTAGCGCTACGCCGTGTGTTGGTGACACATCACATGACTGTCTAACACAGGTGGTTATATTAGCGCTACGCCGCGTGTTGGTGACACATCACATGACACAGGTGGTGATATTAGCGCTACGCCGTGTGTTGGTGACACATCACATGAATGTATAACACAGGTGGTGATATTAGCGCTACGCCATGTGTTGGTGACACATCACATGAATGTCTAACACAGTTGGTTGTATTAGCGCTACTCCGCGTGTTGGTGACACATCACATGACACAGGTGGTGATATTAGCGCTACGCCGTGTGTTGGTGACACATCACATGAATGTATAACACAGGTTGTGATATTAGCGCTACGCCGTGTGTTGGTGACACATCACATGAATGTCTAACACAGGTGGTTATATATTGGCGCTACGCCACGTGTTGGTGACACATCACATGACACAGGTGGTGATATTAGCGCTACGCGGTGTGTTGGTGACACATCACATGACTCTCTAACACAGTTGGTTGTGTTAGCGCTACGCCGCGTGTTGGTGACACATCACATGGCACAGGTTGTGATATTAGCGCTACGCCGTGTGTTGGTGACACATCACATGAATGTCTAACACAGGTGGTTATATATTGGCGCTACGCCACGTGTTGGTGACACATCACATGACACAGGTGGTGATATTAGCGCTACGCGGTGTGTTGGTGACACATCACATGACTCTCTAACACAGTTGGTTGTGTTAGCGCTATGTCGTGTGTTGGTGACACATCACATGACACAGGTGGTGATATTAGCGCTATGCCATGTGTTGGTGACACATCACATGAATGTCTGATACAGGTGGTGATATTAGCGCTACGGCGTGTGCTGGTGACCCATCACATGACTGTCTAACACAGGTGGTGATATTAGCGCTACGCCGTGTGTTGGTGACACATGACATCACTGTCTAACACAGGTGGTGATATTAGCGCTACGCCGTGTGTTGGTGACCCATCACATGACTGTCTATCACAGGTGGTGATATTAGCGCTACGCCGTGTGTTGGTGACACATCACATCACTGTCTAACACAGCTGGTGATATAAGCGCCACGTCTCTTAGAAACCGAGGACTCATGTTACTCTCATTGGAACACAGCATGGCCGCGTGCTTCCCAGCTGTTTTCTATAATATTTTAGGTCTAGACGCGCTTCCTACTTGAAGACAAGCAGATGATCTTGCTTTGCGGAGCACCAGAATTAACTTCAACTTCTTCCCTGCCTATTCATTCAATCTATGGCCCACATCCACGAGGGTTCCATAAACTTCAGGTTTGAATCTCGGTCTATCCTCGGTTGATATTTTAATTTTGAAATGCACGTGGAGTCTGGAAGGCCATCTGACCGTAAATCTCCGGCCGAAACAAAAGTGTACTTGGGGTCTCCAGCGATCCCAGAATCAACTGCGATATTCTGAAGAGAGAAAAATTGTGTGGATCTACTTGTTGGTGGTCTGGTGAGCTGGATAACAGAGCAGGTCCCCAGGGCTGCGGTCTCGTTCTTTAGCCTTCATTGTCGTTTTTCACAAGATAATCTCTGACATCTGGAGTCTTTGCAAGATGCTGACTTATGTCGCTGTGATGAATTGTTAAACATTTCTACTTAAACAGAAATAATTAATTTTTATGAATCCAACCTTGTCCTCCGCAGTAAGTGAGAATGTATAAACAGCAGACAGGTCCTAAATATTTTCAAGGTTGCTTTTTCCCTAAATTGCAAAGGGGATTTTCTGCGAGATTCCCCTGCAAGCAACACAGCTCCTCAGAACTAATAATAGCTCAGTTTGTAATGATGTACACATGTCTTGAGCTTTCCGCCTACAAATTGTTTAAAAATGGTGTCACGTTTCTATGTAGGAAAATCAAAGATTCGTTCTATAGATCTCTCAGTCACGACCATCCATCATCGGTTGACCAGATTCATGTTAGTCTCGTGGCTGACTGAGATCAATGTTCTAGCGGTGAGGCGCTAAACACTTGCTGGTAGGCCTGAGAGGAAGGCTGTTATGCTAGCGTATTGAGGTATTACAATCAGCGTTGTGTGTAAGGTGTTCGTGTATTGTGCGACGTGAGGACGGCTTGTCTCAAAGTGGTCCTTAAAACCCATACTTACCAGTATTGACATTGACACCTGCACTGTGGCCAGGTAACAATGTCTGACTATCCAACAATTATTCACGTCACAGCCTTCATGTTGACCAGGTAATATCGCCTCGCCGTCCATCCATATCTTACAATCACTATGTAAAATTGGCTGGCACCCACCCATACTTCACAGCACAACCTGCACGGTTACTACATGACATTTTCTGGCCATCCATCCACACTTTACATCACAGCCTGCACAGTTACTGATATCCTTGTCTGGCTATCTATCCGTACTTCATGTCACTGCCGGCACATTTGCTAGGTGAGAATTTCTGGTCATCCACCATACTCTACATCACAGCCTGTACAGTTTCTTGGTAACATTGTCTGAAATACACTAATACTTCACATTACAGCCTTCGTCTTTGGTAGATAACATTTTCGGGCCATCCATTCATACCTTACATCCCAGTCTGCACGGTTGCTAGGTAGCATTGTCTGGCTATCCATCCATACTTGACATCACAGCCTGCACGATTGATTAGTAAAATTGTCTCGCCATCTATTCATAATTCACATCACAGTCTGCACAGGTACTACGGGACATTGTATGGTCATCCACTCATGCTTCACATCACAGCCTTAAAGTTTCCTAGGTAATGTACTTTGGTCGTCCATCCATACCTTACAACACAGCCTGAAACGTTACTCGGTATCATTATCGGGCCTTCCATCCATACCTTACAAGAGAGCAGCCACGGTTACCTGGTGAAATTGTCTGGCAATTCATTCTTACCATACATCACATTCTATACGTTTACTAGGTGATACTGTCTAACCATCTATGCTTACATTGCATCACAGCCTGCACGCTTGCTAGGTAACATTGTCTGGCCATCCATCCACACTTCACATCACAGATTTCATGATTGGTAGGTAACATTTTGTGGCCATCCAACCACACTTCGCATCACATTATGTACAGTTTCTTGGTAATATTGTCTGTCAATCCATCCACACTCCACATCACAGCCTGCACTTTGGCTAGGTAACATTGTCCGGACATCTTTCCCTACCTTACAACACAGCCTGAAGCGTTAATATGTGGCAATCTATGGCCATCCATCCGTACATTACAACAGCGCCTGCACAGTCACAAGGTAACATTGCCAGGGTATCCATCCATACCACACATAACAGCCTGCACAGTTACAAGGTAACACTGTCAGGGTATCCATCCATAGCATACATAACAGCCTGCACAGTTACAAGGTAACACTGTCAGGGTATCCATCCATACCGTACATAACAGCCTGCACAGTTGCAAGGTAACACTCTCAGGGTATCCATCCACACCGTACATAACAGCCTGCACAGTTACAAGGTAACACTGTCAGGGTATCCATCCACACCGTACATAACAGCCAGCCTGCACAGTTACAAGGTAACACTGTCAGGATATCCATCCACACCATACATAACAGCCTGCACAGTTACAAGGTAACACTGTCAGGGTATCCATCCACACCGTACATAACAGCCTGCACAGTTACAAGGTAATACTGTCAGGATATCCATCCACACCATACATAACAGCCTGCACAGTTACAAGGTAACACTGTCAGGGTATCCATCCATACCATACATAACAGCGTGCAGTGTTACAAGGTAACACTGTCAGGGTATCCATCCATACCGTAAATAACAGCCTGCACAGTTATAAGGAAACACTGTCAGGGTATCCAACCATACCATACATAACAGCCTGCACAGTTACAAGGTAACACTGTCAGGGTATCCAACCATACCATACATAACAGCCTGCAATGTTGCTAGGTAACATTGTCTGACAATCAATCTATACTTGACATCACAGCCTACACGGTTGCTAGGTATCATTGTACGGCCATCCATTCGTACATCATAGCATGCATGGTTACTAGGTAACATTTTCTGGCCATCCATCCATACTGTACATAAGAGCCTACACGTTTGCTAGGTAACATTTTCCGGCCATCAATCCATACTTCACATCACAGCCTGTACACGTAGTGGGTAACATTGCCTGGCCATGTATCCATACTTCACGTCACTGCCTGCAAATTTGCTAGGTAACATTGAGTGGTCATCCACCATACTCCACACCACAGATTGTAAAGTTCCTCTGTAAAATTTGGTGGTCATCCAAGCATACTTCACATATGAGTCCGTACAGTTTCTAGGTAATATTGTCTAGCTATCCATCCACATCTTACATCAGAGCCTGCGCGATTGCGAGGTAACAATGTGTGGCCATTCATCCAAACTTCGTATCAGAGCTTGTACATTTCCTAGGTAGCATACTCTGGCCATAAAACCATACTTCACATCAAAGCTTGTACGGTGGCTAGGTAACATTTTGTGACCATCCATCCATACCTTATATCATAGACTGCACTGTTGCCAGGTAACATTTTCAGGCCATCCATCCATACCTTATATCATAGACTGCACGGTTGCCAGGTAACATTTTCAGGCCATCAACACATACTCCACATCAGAGGCTGTACAATTTCTTGGGAACATTTTGTGGCCATGCATCCATACTTCACATCAAATCCTGCATGGTTGCTAGATGACATGCCCCACATGACGACCTGCGCAGTTACTAGGAAATAATATCTGGCCATCCATCCATGCTTCACATGACGGCCTGCGCATTTACTAGGCAACATTGTCTGGCCATCCATCCATGCTACACATGACGGCCTGTACAGTTTATTCGTAAATTCGTCTGGCCATCCCTCCATGCTCCACATCACAGCCCATACAGTTTCTTGATAACATTGAGTGGCCATCAACCAATACTTCACATCACAGCTTTCATATTTAGTACTTTATATTTTCTGGCAATCCACAACTACTTTACATCACAGCCTGTACCTTTAATAGGTTATATTGTCTGGCCATCCATCCATACTTCATATCACAGCAAGCATATTTGCCAGGTAACTTTTTCTTGCCATGGACTTATACTTCATATCACAGATTTAATGCTTGGAAGGTAACATCTTCTGCTCATCAATTCTTAGCCTGCACATTTGTTAGGCAACGTTGTCCAGCCATCCATCCATACTTAATAACACAGCCTGTATTTCACTAGGTAATATTTTCTGACCATCTATCCGTAGTTTACCTCATAGCCTGTACTGTTACTATATAATATTTCCTGGCCATCCATCAATAGTTCACATCTCAGCCTGCAAAGGTACTATGTAACATTGTCTGGCAATCCAACCATAATTCATATTATAGCCTTCGAGTTTGATAGGCAATATTTTCGGGCCATCCATCCATACTCCACATCACAGACTTCACGTTTGGTAGGTAATATTTTCTGGCCATACTTCCATAACTAACATCACAGCCTGCGCCGTTAATAGACAACATTTGCTGGCCATCCATCCATACTTCACATTACAGCCTGTACAGTTTCTTGGTAACATTGTCTGACCATGCATTCATACTTCACAACACAGCCTGTAAAATTTCTAGGTAACATTGTCTGGCCATGCATTCATCCTTTGTAAAACAGCCTGTAATATTTCCAGGTAATATTTTCTGGCTATCCGAACATACTTCACATCACATTCCGTACAATTTTTAGTAACCATTGCCTGGCCATCTATCATAACCTTACAGCACAGACTGCACATTTGCTGGGTAACATCGTCTAGCCATCCATCCGTACTTAACATCACAGCCTGAACAATTTCTTGGTAACATTGTAGGTCATCCATCCCTACTTAACATCACAACCTGAACATTTTTTGGTAATATTTTCTGGCCATCTATCCATACTTCACATCACAATCTACATGGTTTCCATGTAACAATGTCTGGCTGTCAACACATACTTCACAACACAGCCTAAAAGTTTGCAATGGAAAATTGTCTGACCATCCATACATACACCACATCACAGCCTGCACAGTTTCTTGATAACATTTTCTGACCATCCTTCCAATCTCCACATCAAAACCTGCATTATTTCTTGATCAATTTCGTTGTCAACTATCCACACTTTACATTACAGCCTGCACAGCTCCTAGGTAACATTCTCAGGATATACATCAATTCCTTACATCACAGCCTGCACTAATACTAGGTAACATTTTATGCCATACATCCATACTCCACATCACAGCCTGCAAGTTTGTTAGGTAACATTGTCTTGCAATACATCCGTACTTCAAGTTATAGCCTGTACTGTTTCCTGGAAGCATTTCCTGGCCATCCATCTATACTCCACATCACAGCCTGTACAGTTGCTAGAGTTACACGTTTGTCGAATTATTTCCTGATGATCTCCGGCCATAAGACTTCTATGTCGAAAGAAGTACGAATATATTTGTTAAAGGTAAACAACTCCATCTTGAGCTAACACGATACATCATGAAACGGAATACTATCAAGTCATTGCTACCCATAACATTCAAACATTCATCTAAAAAAAAATTAATGATATAGCCAAATGGCTACATTCACGCTTAATGGTTAATACTTTCTGGCCATCCATCTGTACAGATATTCAAGAAGAGAATAAACAACAACAGAGAAAATAAATGAAATGTTAGAGGGCATTCGACCAGTGCAGGATATTGTAAATAAAAAATGTGTGTGATTAAATTAATTCCATCCCCTGGTCTATGGAGTTTGGACAGCCCAAGTAGGGGACTGCCTGTAGGGGTGAAGTACAGTGGGGACTTCGAGGGCCCTGGGACCGCTACGGTAGCTGTGAAGGCCCTTCAGGAACTCTGAAAAGTGGTGGCAAAAGGGGCTCTGGTTAAGACGCAGCAGGTCGTTATGCTACTTATGTTCCAAAATGGGTAAAATATAAATATGTAAATAAATTCAATGCTAATTTTAATCATATACCAGTTGTATATTATTATTAGAAGTAATTTCACATACTGTATATGAGTTGACTATGTTTGTAAGATATTATAAGTAGAATTTTGTAAACAATATAAATTTATTAAGGATGATGTATGTGTTTAATAGAACAAATTATTAGCGTAAATTGTATAATATTGTATTCTAGGAAACTTTTCTTCGTCTCTTGTTAATTTAAAATTTAGTGCTTGACAATAATGTATTTTAGTGTACCATTTGCACCTCATTTGCAAATAAAGAGATTTTGATTTGATTTGATTTGATTTGATCCATCCATTCAATACATCAGAGCCTGCATGGTTTCTAGGTAAAATTGTTGGCCATACATTAATACATTAATACACTGGGGATACATTAATTCAGTGTATGCTCGTTTACTTGCGAACTTTGTCTGGCCATCAACACATACTTTACATGGCAGCCTGTGCTGTTTCTTATTAACACTTTCTGACCTTCAATATATACTTCACATCACAGCCTGTACATTTGCTTGAGTTACTGACAACATTATCTGGCCATTCATCCATTCATTACGTCAGTGCATGCTCGTTTACTTGGTAACATTGTTTGGCCATCCATCCATACTCCACATCAAAGCATGTACTGTTTCTTGTTAACACTTTCTGGCCATCGATACATACTGCACATCACAGTCTGTACAGTTGCTTGAGCTACTGATAACATTGTCTGGCCATCCATCCATACTTCACGTCGCTGCCTGCACATTTGTAAGGTGACTTTTTTGCCATCCACCATAGTCCACATCACAGCCGATACAATTTCCTGGCAACATTTTCTGGCCATCGAACCATACCTCACATTACAGCCTAACGTTTGCAAGGTAACTTTCTGACCATCCACCCATACATCACACCACAGCCTGTACAGTTGCTAGGCAACATTTTCCGGGCAATCATTCATACATCAAAATGCAGCTTGTACTGTTTCTTGGTAACATTGTCTGACCATCCATCCGTACACCACATCACAGTGTGTACATTTGCTAGAGTTCCTGATAACATTGCCTTGCCATCCATCCATACTTCACATCACAGTCTGTACAGTTGCTAGAGTTACTGACAACATTGTCTTGCCATCCATCCATACTTCACATCACAGTCTGTACAGTTGCTGGGTAACATTGTCTGGCCATCCATCCATATTTCACATAACAGTCTGTACAGTTGCTAGGTAAGATTTTCTGACCATCAGTCATTCAATCAGTCACTACTGATCTGCATTTAGGGCAGTCGCCCAGGTGGCAGATTCCCTATGTGTTGTTTTCCTGGCCTTTTCTTAAATGATTGAAAATAAATTGGAAATTTATTGAACATCTCCCTTGGTAAGTTCAATCCCTAACTCCCCTTCCTATGAACGAATATTTGCCCCAATTTCTCATCTTGAATTCCAACTTTATCTTCATATTGTGATCTTTCCTACTTTTAAAGACACCATCCAAACTTATTCGTCTACTGATGTCCGCCCACGCCATCTCTCCACTGACAGCTCGGAACATACCACTTAGTCGAGCAGCTCGTCTCCTTTCTCCCAAGTCTTCCCAGCCCAAACTTTGCAACATTTTTGGAACGCTACTCCTTTTTCGGAAATCGCCCAAAACAAGTCGAGCTGCTTTCCTTTGGATTTTTTCCAGTTCCTGAATCAAGTAATCCTGGTAAGGGTCCCAAACACTGGAGCCATACTCTAGTATGGGTCTCACCATGCCCCGTAACGTAGGTCAAACCCGAACACTACGATAAGGGCAGCAAAGGGGGTCAACTAGCTGGTACACAAATAAGCTAGTTGAAAAGTACAAACAGGAAGCGTAACTAGGGTCACCCAAAACAGATCAAATTACTAGACAAGAACAGAAAACTTACCATAAAAGGGCGAAGAAGTGTTACCAAGAACTCGTACTCAGAAATTCATACCTGGTATCAATTACTTCAAGAAAGAAGAACACATTCTTAGGAAATTTAAAACAAGGGATTTATTTAGTTAAATAAATTTTTAAAATGTTAGGAAAAGAAATCAACAACGCAGGAACAATAAATAAGGAAAAGTTACTTAAAATTAGGAAACTAAGTTAAACTTGATTTAAAATCTACGGTGATCGATCACTAGAAAATTGAAAAACAAACAAAACTCTTAATTAAGCGAGGCCTCAACATTCCAGAGAAAATGACAGTTTCAAATTAGTATCAGATCACAATGTACCAAATTTTGTTATTTTAAAAAAAAACTTCTCTGAACCACAGAGTTCTCACCAAGGGATAAATAATAGAAATTTAGAAAAATAGACACAACACTTAATACCCGGAAGAAAAGGAAGTGACCGGATGTTAAAAATTAAAATCACCCCAACGCGATCACAAGCACACGAGGTAAGGAAAATAAAACGGAATTAAATATCATCACATCAAGACGAAGAACTTGGCCAAACATCCAACAGCATCAACGATCAGGGACAAATCTCAACCTTCAAAAACTAACAATCATCAACAAAACCGTTGGCAAGGTAACTAACAAACGCCAAGAAAAAAAGATGGTAACAGGTAACCACGGAAACGAAAGTCCGCAAAAACAAGGGAAAAGAAAGAAAAGACGAAGAACTAGGAACACAAGCAAATTAAGAATCAGAGAAAAATAAATTAATGCCGTCCGCTTTGGTCAGAACTCACATGGTTAAAACAAACTTACTTGGGGTGTTAGATACGGTAGCAATACTGTAAAACGTTTCAAGACGTACCAAAGATATTTCGCATTAGCATAAGGTACTCAACTTCCCCCAATACATCTGCATTTACATCATTAACAACACGAAAAGTTACATTACGAAAAGATGATAATAATATTTTTTTTAAATTATTTTTTAAAAGGAGCTTCGAAGATCTTGCTTTCCCTGAAATTTAGAGTTCACAAACGTCACCAAACCAAAACTTGAATTGTCCGAAGTTGAAGAGGATAACATATTTAAAAAATGCCGAAAATCTTCACCGAAGCAATGACGCCATCGCCATTTTTAAAGATTACTTACAGGCTGAAGAGGCTGAGCGAACAAATGCATTAAGCATACAAACTAGAGAAGAATATCCCGCGTTGGTTGAAACAGAAACACATAATGAGGGCAAGGGAGAAACCCTCTTACTCCTTCCTTCAAGTTACATCCACTGCGAACGCCACAAACTTCTCACAGATGAGACACGCCAAATCCTCGTCCATCTCAAACCACAGTCCAGACAATAATGGCCGGCTCGCCAAAACAAGAATCAACATGGCAGAGTTCGTTCGACAGTGAGCTCTAATTGGTTAATGGGCGTAGTCTCGTAGTTCTAGCTCACAGTTCAGATATCAGTACGTACGAGGAGATCGGACTTGAGCGCCTACACAGATTAGTAGAGGAAAAGTGAACCCTGATATACCACGAAACAGTATTGAAAACCACACCGCCAGGGTAAAGTTAATCTTGACACAATTTCCATGCCCTTAGGCTACTTCGAAAATGTAGTTAGGAAGAAGAATAACACAATGAAATGTCCATGTCAGCCTCTCCCCCCGAAGCTTCGCTATAAACTCTCATATTCGCTGCACGGTGGTCAGAAGTAATCTAATTTTTCGGTGTCACAGTCCAAATCGAAATGACCACAAGCACATGTCCAATTACTAAACATCCAATTAGATAGAATAATACCAAGAGGTAGATTGAAGCTTAGTCCCACTTTAAATTCCGTTCAACACCATTACTCATCATCAACACGGAGTTCAGCATTTTTCACCATTTTCGGGCCTTCCGCAAAACCTTCTTTTAAGAAATAAACACCACAGTTTCAGAGTTTTGAAGGGAAAGAAAGACCATAAGTTCCAAGAAGTACACTATACATATTGTTTTGAATCAAGGCACATCTTCAAACTTAGTTAGTTCACAATAGGTTATGATTTTGATAGTAATTCCATTCACGGTGATGATGACACGCGGCGGGTATTACCAACCTTAAGGTACATGAAAGTTTATACACAATGCATCCATAGGTTTTCCTTCCAATAATTAAACTTGAACTAGCAATTACTCTCTTCTGTACATTCCACTATTCAACTCAAAATTACTATATCGTAGTTAGTACCAGTTCACTGGTTCTAGGATTTAAGAATTGCAGCATCTTACATCCTCCGAAAACAAGATAAAACTCCCTACAACACGAAGATACCCCAAACAAACCGGAAAAGGAAAAGAAGAGAGAACCTCAAGATTGGTGAAAGTTTCCATTAAAATAATTAAATACCAAACGTAAATCACATATAGTAAGCGTTAATTAGGGAAATTGCCGATAAACTTAGGTCTAGAGCGTACCACCATACTAAATTACACAAGAACACCAATTAGGCAGACTAGACTACCTATGAACAAAATGATCTATCAGCACAACATCACCAAGAAAACCCTACATAAAAGATAGGTACCGGTACAGGCAATGGTAGGCTTAATCCACCATACTCCAAAGGTGGTTCTCAAATGTCAAGAATACAGTACTTACCTCAATATACTAATGGTTCCAAACGCTAAACTAAAACGTTAAAAATGGATAAGAAGAAAGGACGTAACGTCACCAAGGATTCCCACCAATACAGGGACCCACCAGAAGGATAATCAATTCACGTCCACCACCGGAGACCCTTAACATCAAAAGATAAATCCCCCAAAATTCCAAGATTCAATACCCCAACAAACAGTTTTACATAAACACACTCAAGACGGACAAGGTAAGTAAGAATAATCTTAAAAACAACAGACTGAGTTCCACAGATCCGTGAGCCAATGATCCATTAATTTTTAAGAACCCACCATAATTCAACCCAAATAATTAATTAGATCTTTAAGAAAGGCAGAATTTAGATTACAGAACATTGACCTCGCATAACCCAACAAGAAGAGACTTTTCTAAAAAGGGCACATCAAGCAGAACAACTACCGACCAGAGCACAAGCACTGTGAAGCCATGAACCAGTTAGCGGTAACTGTCTTTCCAAGCAAAGGAAACCTTATGTAAAATGAGTTGGAGACCTCTAGTACCATCAGGTGTAGGGAGCGCAACAGTTTGTCATCGACAATCATTCCACAAAGGCACACTAAGCGAGGAACAAACAAATACAAAGGGAATCACTGTTCAAGGATTGATGGATAAGGTTTCAGGAGGACATAACTTAGGGTCACATAACTAACCCACATAGCAAGAGGAAAAACTAAAACACCTTCCACAATAGTACACCTAATCAAACAGAAAAGGTATTAAAATACCTCAATTAGATGACTACAGGAGACATGACGAAGAAATAAACCAACCTCTTACACACCAAATAGTCCCAAAAGGGGCCAGAAAATAAATAGGCAGGATGACTCCAAAAGCGATAGCACTTAGGTAGGCAATAACACGCTTAATTAACCAGAACCCAGAACAAGTAGCGGATAAATTAACAACATATATGAATTTCAAAAATTTAACTGAAGGAAAAAACACCATAGGAGATAGGTTAAACAGAATTTATCTCTACAATATCATAGCTATGATTAAGAATGACAACAGAAAAATAGCCCATGCGGGAGGTCACAGTTTTTACATACCAACACCACAACATACAACATGAGTTGCAGAGAAGAACTACATAATTAATTTCCATCTCCCCCAGAACACGATGGTACAATCAGAGGTGCCAAAACACACACCAAAGCGTAATAACACAACTAATATGGACACTGATAAATCCCACAGAACCCATGGTATCCCACGCCAAGAGTCAAAACAACCAAGTCACTCCACACCAAACTGCCACACAGGCAACTGAACAAATACATGGTGCAACAACTCGCCAACACCAAATCTAGGACTAGTAAACCAAGCACTAAGGCAAAAGAAGATAACGTCTCAGGTTTTTAGTCCACGCACGAATTTCACTACTCCAAATAATATCAACAGATGGAAGATGGACACTGACAACACCTCAACATAGAATCTACAACTCGTACAGAAGAATGAAGTAAACAAGATGGCACTAGATTCAAGAAAAAAATTTCAGTAGAATAGTGATATAGCAGTGTGCAAAATTAAATACCACAAGGCTGAAATTTAAATAGTGCACAACCAAATACCTCTAAATGGTGGAAGAGCAACACATCTACAAGATAAAATTTCAAGGAAAGGGTTAATAATTTCAACATTAGGAATGTAATTAAACGAGTAAGGAACACATGAAAATTACTTAAGATTACCATACAGTCAACAGTCACTTGAACAATCACGAAGGGGGGCTACACAACCATTAGAAATGAAATGGCACAGCAACCTGTAATTAGGGATGGAAAAACCGTAAAGATACAGGACCCATGTACGAAGCAAACGGCCTACCAACTCTAATACAGATTTACAGACCACCTAAACGACTAACAACCACCCAAAGGTTTTGACCAAGACCAGGTACAGTAGCGACAGATCAGGAACAGGTAGCAGAGTTAAACTCCCAGTTACAAACCCACAGTACGTAGAGACAGTATTTATCGAAACCGATAGTAGATTCCAAATAAAATAGAACACCAGATTTTAAACCCAAATTTCCAAACCAAAATTTTGCTACAAAGGGAGAATGAAACCAGAGCAAGAATAATTTTTAAGAAATGAAAAAGAATAAGTTTACCAGATCGGGAGCAAGTCCAAAAAATGAACAAATAGTCCAACGTTTACATCAAAGTTCCAGTTAGGTAAAACACAATTTCCTAATTTCATACTTTTTTTAAAAAATTTTAGAAACAAACACCCAAAATAAGAAATCAAATGGAGCAACCAGAAGTCGAGAAACCTACCCAATGGACATGCTGCACAAGGGTGTTAAATACCAATCAACGGAACACGGACATAAAATACTTCCTATACAACAGCATGAGAAGCAGAAAAAAAATACGAAAGGCAGACTCGAAGAATTCATTACTATGCCCTACTCACCGCCAAAGCAGTTTTGGTATGATAAATTAAAGTTTAAACCTAGAAAAGGAAAGATATATGGTGTACAGGTTATATATATATATATATATATATATATTGGTAACAACCTCCAAGAAACGGTCATGTGATAAATTCCACACACTACCAAACCACAATGTTCACACCAGAAACAATACCAATACCAAAACAAATAGAAACATATCAAACCTAGCTTTTAAAAGCACAGAAACATGTACCACAATGAAAACTCCAGGAAGAATTAAATTACACTTAAACAGTAAGATGATATTTTACTTTTAATTAGCTCACAGAAATGTAGTTCTCAGCTGTATGTCTCTTTCAGTACCTTAGAACTTCACAAAGCAGAAACCCAAAAGAAGGGAATTAGGAACCAGCACTGTATATTAACCAGGTTTAACTTGTGACAGATGGACTCTCCTAATCCTTTTAGCAACCGGATCACTCACTAACATTGATACCGGGGACAGAAACTGCAATACGGTGCAAGGACCTTGATACCTGGGTACCAGTTTGGCGGAAAACTTATTAACAGCTTTACTGACTGGGTAACACTTTATGAAGACTGTATCACCAACCTTTACCTTAGTTGTTTTCCTACCCAAATTGTACCTTTTCTTGGTCTTCTCATATGAAACAGACAGATTTTTCTTTGCTTCGTCCCAAATCTTCTGGACATCAAGAGGTTTAGCTAGATCAGGCAAAAGGTCATCGATGCCTAGTACATTTGACATTGGGGAGTATGGAGTGTAGGAAAACATAAGGGACATGGGCGTTTTCCCATGAGACTCATGGATCGCAGAGTTAAATGCATGAGCTAGCCAATGTAAACAGGAGTCCCACTTAGGCTGGTTATGGTGATGGTAGGCTATCAATGCAGACTTCAAATTTCTATTTACCCTCTCAGCATAGGATGGATTAGGATAATATGGGGTAGTAGTGACATGAGAGATGCACAACTCGAAAAGGTATTTTTTGAACAGATGACTAGTAAACCCACTAGCGTTATCGGAGACAAGGAACTTGGGAGGACCAAAAGAAGCAATGATATAATTTAGACAGTTAATAGTGGACCGAGAAGTGGTAGACCTAGTTGGAATAAGCCAAGTGAACCGTGAGAATGCATCGACACACACGAAAATGTGCGTGTTCCCCAAAGAAGATCGAACCATAGGTCCCACGTAGTCGATGAACAGACGTTCCATGGGGCGTGAAGCTTGTGAGGACGACAACAAACCCACACGGTTGTTTAGACTGGGTTTACTTATGGCACAAACCTTGCAAGATTTAATCATGCTTCTGATGTCACTGTCCATTCTTTTCCAGATGAAAAATTCCCTAATTTTCTGCCTAGTTTTGAACATTCCTAAATGACCTCCAATGGGACAGTGGTGGTAATACTTGAAGATGACAGGTACCAGTACCTTGGGAACAACAATTTTGAAACAATGGTCTCCTCGTCCCTTACAACATAGAACACCTTTGACAAGAGAATAAGGTTTTACAAGAGTTCCATTACAAATTTTGTTTATGATTTCATTCAATTCAGGGTCAGATTTCTGGAGATCTTCGATTTCATGGTAAAGCAAAGGTAGCTCAGAAAGAATGGCATTGACTTTAATCACATTACCATCATCAAAATTTTCAACATTAGATTTTACCTCAGGACAAGGTTCCCCATCAAACATTCTGCTGAGACTATCAGCGATGACATTATCTGTACCCCTAATATGTTTGACTTGAAAATTGAAGGCAGAAATCCTAAGTGCCCAACGGGTGATTCTCCCAGTTCTTTTGGGTCGGTTCAAAACCCACGACAACGCCTGATTATCCGTCTCCAGGTCAAAATTTACATGTTCAACAAAGGGCCGAAATTTTTCGAGAGCGAATAGGACAGCAAGGCATTCCAACTCGTAAATCGAGTATTTTCTCTCAAGATCATTGAGGGTTCGGGAGGCATACGCAACAGGTCTTCGACCATCCTCGTACTCTTGTGGGAGTACTCCGGCAATAGCTCTTCCAGATGCGTCGGTCTGAACAATGAAGCGTTTAGAAAAGTCAGGAATTACCAAAACAGGGGCGTTCGAGAGAGCGAACTTCAATTTCTCAAAAGCTGCTTGTTGGAGAGGACCCCAGACAAACTTAACATCTTTTCGCCTTAAATGGTTGAGAAGAGCAGCAACCTCAGCGAAGTTAGGAATAAATTTCCTGAAAAAGTTAACCATTCCCACAAAACGGGCAATGCCTTTGACATCTTTAGGAGGTTGAAAATCACGAATGGTCTGGGTCCTGGATTGATCAATCGAGATTCCACTCGAAGATACAATGTGTCCAAGAAAAGACATACATGGCTGGGCGAAGGTTACCTTAGAAAGCTTAACAGTCAAGCCAGCTTTCCTCAAGCGTTCAAGGACTTCCCGTACATGAATCACATGTTCTTCAAAGGTTTTAGAATAGATAACGCAATCATCGAGATAGTGAAAAACATATTTAAATTTAATGTCAGAGAAGATAGTATCCAGTAATCGTGTCAAAATTCCAGCACCAGAGTTCAGACCGAAGGGTAATCTGACATATTCATACAAATTCCAGTCAGTGATGAAGGCAGTTAGTGGAATGGACCTCATGGATAAAGGAATTTGATAATAGGCCTGGTTAAGGTCCAGTACTGTAAAAAACTTTGCCCCAGAAAACCACCCAAAGCATGTGTGCAGATCAGGTAACGGGATAGACTGAAGGACCACCTTCTGGTTTAATTTTCTATAGTCCAGAACAGCCCGGAAGCCCCCAGAGGACTTGGGTACAAGGAAAACAGGAGAGGCATATGGGGAGCTAGAAGGTTGCATAACCCCTTCTGCTAGAAGTTTTTCAATAATCTTCTTCAATTCCAGCATACGTGGAGGAGAGAGTCTATATGGAAGGGATCTCACAGGTTTGGTATCAGTTAGTTCGATATCATATTCCATAACATCAGTTACCCCTAGTTTACTAGTGAACACTTCAGGGAATTCGCTGCAAAGAGCACGAATTTCATCAGCTTGTTCCTTACTCAAATGATTAAGTTTTAGTTCCTTAACATTGCTAATTTCATCAGGGACTGACTCAGAAACACAATTCGCATTTAAATTACCCTTAGAACCATCAGTCAAATTAAATTTATTAGCAGGGGAAAACTTAAAGAAAAATTTCCTGTCTTGAAGGTCGAGCACAAGTCCAGTTTTGGACAAAAAACCAGTTCCTAGAATCAAATTACACGAAAGGTTAGGAACCACCAGGCACGACACTTTCCAGGTGAAATTTCCAATTCTCAATTTCACCCTAGCAGTCCCTAGAATTTCTACATCATTACCATTAGCAGTAACACACTTTACATCAGAAGGTTGTAAGGTCGGTAACTTACAAGCATATTTCATTTTGGAATACCAATCAGAATTGATTAAATTTACAACGCTCCCAGAGTCAATCAAAGCCATCAATGGTTCATTATTCACTTCAACACTGGTGAAGGTTCCTTCAGAGACAACATTCCCACAAATTTTGTTAAGTTACGAGGACAAATAACCTCATCAGAGTCCCCTACATTCTTAAAAGGTTGAAACTTACGAGACCGGTTTTTAGGTATTAGTCATTTATGGCGTCTTTGAAAAGAATTTGGGCAAACATTTTTAGTGTGCTGCTTAGAGCCACAAAGATAACAACAAACATCATGTCCATTACTCTTAGACGGGCACGAATTCCTTAGATGATCCGTAGAACCACACACAAAACATTTTTTGTTTTCATGTTACCGGGTACAGTAGCATAACCAGTACACTTAGAACTGGTAATAGGAGGGGGAAGGTGTACAGGCCTGGACGCGTCTCCGTGCTTTACATCCTCAGCGAAGGTACACGCAGTCTCGAGTTCAATGAAATTAGTGGGACACTTCACAAGGGAAAGGTAAGCTCGATAAGCGGGAGATATACCTTTTAATATACGAGTTACCATTTCTTCCTCAGGAACCAAAATTCGAAACACCTTACAATAGAACTTTACATCAACAATGTACGTTAGCAAATTTTCGTGAAGGTACTGAGTTCGGAAACAATACTGAGGGATGAGACTCTGAAGGGCTAAGGAGGGGATAAATTTGTTAAGAATTAGTTCATGAAATTCATCAATTTTACACTTCTGAGAGATAGCCTCGGATATTTCCTTTTTTAGAATACCCTCGCAGTGGGAAAATAAGGCCCTATACATGCCTAGTTCATCAACAGAGTATACACTAGCGGACTCCTTCATTTCTACAAGTAACCTTAAATATCTAAGGCACTCCTCGATTGAGTTTACGGAGAAATTCTTTACGCCGAGAAACAGCTCTTTCAAGGAATTATGCGATGTACCACTTAATCGTGATAAAATAGACTCAAGGACAGGAGAAGTTACGCAGCATGCACCTTGAATAGGAGGAGATAAATTTTGACATACACTTTCATTATTACTAAGAGGATTGGTCCCATCCGTAACCAACAAGTTCTCGATTTCCCTACTTGCAATTATTAAATCAAGTTTAGTAGAAATACTGGACGCTAAAGTCAAAAGTCGGGTGCATTCGCTAATGAATTCCCCCTCAGGTTTCAAAGTAAGGAGATCTTGGATACGCCCCGAGTGGTGGTACACTCTAGCCTTGAGTCTACTAACTTGAGACTTCGTAGGAGGGGTTTCAGTAAATTCTTTAAGAATTATGGAAATTTCATTTAAAGAACAATTAATTAAATGCAAAAACTCACCAATCTTGGAGATATATATTTTAGATAGATTAAGAGGCACCTGGAAATGAGTTGAAAGTAAGGCGGCACACTCAGAGACAGTACCCACTGATTCTAAACCTCGGACCACAAGCTCATACTGCAACTCCGACTTACGCAGGTGATGGGGGTGAATAACCGGACGGGCCATGACGATAGACAATATGAAACAAAACAATTCAAAGTTGGAATAAGATGGTTGCAATTCATTTACAAAGGATATTATACCAGTTTAATACTATGTCCTTCTTTCAATAAATTTGAACTTGATACCAGGTCAATTAAAAAAAAGGATACAAACAACCTCCGGGTATGTACGAGCAGCAGGTGCATGAATAAAAAAAAGAACGCAGCTCTGATACCAAAATACTGTCCCGTAACGTAGGTCAAACCCGAACACTACGATAAGGGCAGCAAAGGGAGTCAACTAGCTGGTACACAAATAAGCTAGTTGAAAAGTACAAACAGGAAGCGTAACTAGGGTCACCCAAAACAGACCAAATTATTAGACAAGAACAGAAAACTTACCATAAAAGGGCGAAGAAGTGTTACCAAGAACTCGTACTCAGAAATTCATACCTGGTATCAATTACTTCAAGAAAGAACACATTCTTAGGAAATTTAAAACAAGGGATTTATTTAGTTAAATAAATTTTTAAAATGTTAGGAAAATAATCAACAACGCAGGAACAATAAATAAGGAAAAGTTACTTAAAATTAGGAAACTAAGTTAAACTTGATTTAAAATCTACGGTGATCGATCACTAGAAAATTGAAAAACAAACAAAACTCTTAATTAAGCGAGGCCTCAACATTCCAGAGAAAATGACAGTTTCAAATTAGTATCAGATCACAATGTACCAAATTTTGTTATTTAAAAAAAAACTTCTCCGAACCACAGAGTTCTCACCAAGGGTAAATAATAGAAATTTAGAAAAATAGACACAACACTTAATACCCGGAAGAAAAGGAAGTGACCGGATGTTAAAAATGAAAATCACCCCAACGCGACCACAAGCACACAAGGTAAGGAAAATAAAACGGAATTAAATATCATCACATCAAGACGAAGAACTTGGCCAAACATCCAACAGCATCAACGATCAGGGACAAATCTCAACCTTTAAAAACTAACAATCATCAACAAAACCATTGGCAAGGTAACCAACAAACGCCAAGAAAAAAAGATGGTAACAGGTAACCACGGAAACGAAAGTCCGCAAAAACAAGGGAAAAGAAAGAAAAGACGAAGAACTAGGAACACAAGCAAATTAAGAATCAGAGAAAAATAAATTAATGCCGTCCGCTTGGTCAGAACTCACATGAGTAGTATAATTGGATGGTTCTGCGGCACCTCCGCCGCCGCACGCCTCCTCCTCCGCCGCCTCCTCCGCCGCCGCCGCCGCCGCCCGCGGGAAATTTGAATTTTGGCGAGAAATTTGAATTTTGGCGCGAGATTTGAATTTGTAAACAAAGACACGTGCTTTTTGACAGCTGTCATCGACAACAACGCAACGCTAACCTCACTGCTGCCATCTTTACGGGCCTAAACCTCACTAGTGCCAACTTAACCTAACTAGCGTGAGGTAAACAAAGCCACGTGTTTTTTGACAGCCACGTGCTTTTTGACAGACAACAACGCATCGCTAACCTCAGTACTGCCATCTTGACGGGACTAAACCTCAGTAGTGCCAACTTAACCTCACTAGCATGAGGTAAACAAAGCCACGTGCTTTTTGACAGCCACGTGCTTTTGACAGATTTGTAAACAAAGCCACGTGCTTTTTGACAGACAACAACGCATCGCTAACCTCAGTACTGCCATCTTGACGGGCCTAAACCTCAGTAGTGCCAACTTAACCTCACTAGCATGAGGTAAACAAAGCCACGTGCTTTTTGACAGCCACGTGCTTTTGACAGATTTGTAAACAAAGCCACGTGCTTTTTGACAGACAACAACGCATCGCTAACCTCAGTACTGCCATCTTGACGGGCCTAAACCTCAGTAGTGCCAACTTAACCTAACTAGTGCGAGATAAACAAATCCACGTGCTTTTTGACAGCCACGTGCTTTTCGACAGATTTGTAAACAAAGCCACGTGCTTTTTGACAGACAACAACGCATCGCTAACCTCAGTACTGCCATCTTGACGGACCTAAACTTTAGTGGTACCAACTTAACCTAACTAGCATGAGGTAAACAAAGCCACGTGCTTTTTTGACAGCTGTCATCCGCCATCTTTAAACCACAGAGCACCGTGCTGCCCTCTTTATCGTAGTAGATGTAAAATTCGTCACCTATCATCGGCAGTGCTGCCATCTTGACGGGCCTAAACCTTAGCAGTACCAACTTAACCTAACTAGCGTGAGATAAACAAATCCACGTGCTTTTTTGACAGCTGTCATCCGCCATCTTTAATCTATAGAGCTCAGTGCTGCCCTCTTTAGCTACTTACCTTTGAAATGTGGTGGCGGATAATTTGAGAAATGCTTTTTGACAGCAGCCATCTTTGTGCACCGTGCTGCCCTCTTTAGCTAGATACCTGTGGTGGCGGGCAATTCCACATGACAGCAGCCATCTTTAATCAAGAGAGCACCGTGCTGCCCTCTATATGGTGGCGGCAAATTCTACATGCTCTTGTTTGGAAACAAACTCACGCGCTTTTTTGACAGCTGTCATCCGCCATCTTTAATCAACAGAGCACCGTGCTGCCCTCTTTAGCTACTTACCTTTGAAATGTGGTGGCGGCAAATTCCACGTGCTCTTGTTTGAAAACAAAGCCATGTGCTTTCTTGACAGCTGACATCCGCCATCTTTAATCTATAGAGCACAGTGCTGCCCTCTTTATCGTAGTAGATGTAAATTCGTCACAGCTGTCATCCGCAGTGATGCCATCTTAACGGGCCTAAACCTTAGTGCTACCAACTTAACCTCACTAGCGTGAGATAAACAAATCCACGTGCTTTTTTGACAGCTGTCATCCACCATCTTTAATCCATAGAGCACAGTGGTGCCCTCTTTAGCTACTTACCTTTGAAGTGTGGTGGCGGATAATTTGAAAAATGCTTTTTGATAGCAGCCATCTTTGAGCACCGTGCTGCCCTCTTTAGCTAGATACCTGTGGTGGCAGGCAATTCCACGTGACAGCAGCCATCTTTAATCATGCGAGCACCGTGCTGCCCTCTATGTGGTGGCGGCAATTTGAAAAATTCTACATGCTCTTGTTTGGAAACAAACTCACGTGCTTTTTTCTGACATCTGTCATCCGCCATCTTGCATCACAAACCTCAGTGCTGCGCTCTTTAACTAGATACCTTTGAAATGTGGTGGCGGCAAATTCCACGTGCTCTTGTTTAGTAAACAAAGCCACGTGCTTCTTATGACAGCTGTCATCCACCATCTTTAATCAATAGAGCACTGTGCTGCTATCATGCGGGCAATTTCATCACCTGTCATCCGCCATCTTTAATCTACAGAGCACCGTGCTGCTCTCTGTAGTAGCGGGCAATTTGAAAAGTTCTGTTAGCTGTCATCCGCCATCTTTAATCAAGAGAGCACCGTGCTGCCATCTATGTGGTGGCGGCAAATTCCACGTGCTCTTGTTTAGTAAACAAACTCACGCGCTTTTTTGCCAGCTGTCATCCGCCATCTTACATCGCAAACCTCAGTGCTACACTCTTTAGTTGAAATATGGTGGCGGATAATTTAAAAAGAAAAATTCTACAGCAGCCATCTCTCGGCGCTAATTGCACAAGATGGTGGCTATACATGACTCCTTAAAGGTGCTTATGCAAGATGGCTGCTATACATAGACTACCTTGGGATGCTTGCGCAAGATGGCGGTTATACATAGCTCCTTATGAGGGATGCTTGTGCAAGATGGCGGTTGCTCTTATGAGGCGGCTTAAGGATCCTTGGCTAGAGACGCCCTAAGGATGCTTGCGCAAGATGGCGGATGCAAGATGGCGGCTATACATAGCTCCTTATGAGACAGCCAGTACTCGATACAACATGTGATCAGAACATTGATTGATGTGTTCAGAACACAAAATAAGTAGAATCGAACACTGTACTCGATGTCGTTAACTTCAACATGTGATTAAAACATTGTCTGGTGTGTTCAGAACACTACATAAGTAGAATCGAACGCTGTACAACATGTTAGGGGATACCTTTGTTTAGATTGAAACATAACAAGACTAGAATTGAACACTGCACTCGATGTCGTTACATGTGATCAGAACAATGATTGATGCGTTTCCTCCTCCTCCTCCTCCTCCTCCCCCCTCCTCCTCCTCCTTCTCTACCTCCTCCTCCGCCTCTTATGTCAAGGCATAGCTTTATATCGAACAAGTTTAAACCTGCATCGCGAAGGCAAGCGTGTGCAGCGATAACATTATTGTGCATGTTTAGACTTTCGAAACATCAGAGGGGTAGAATCAAACGCTGTACTCGATACGACATGTGATCAGAACATTGATTGGTGCGTTCAGAAAACAAAATAAGTGATCAAGACTAGAATCGAACAATGTACTCAATACATCATGTGTTTAGAATATGTCAGGGGATACGCTTGTTCTAAGAAGATCAGATTGAAACATAACAAGACTAGAATAGAACACTGTAATCGATGTTGTTAACTTCAACATGTGATCAGAACATTGATTGATGTGTTCAGAACACAAAATAAGTGATCATGACTAGAATCGAACACTGTACTCGATACAACATGTGATCAGAACATTGATCGATGTGTTCAGAACACGAAATAAGTGATCAAGACTAGAATCGAACACTGTACTCAATACAACATGTGTTTAGAACATGTTAGGGGGTACCCTTGTTCTAAGAAGATCAGAATGAAACATAACAAGGCTAGAATCGAACACTGTAATCGATGTTGTTAACCTCAACATATGATCAGAACATTGTTTGATGTGTTCAGAGCAAAAGTACAATTTTGATGATTTGCGCAGCTAACTCGCTCGGTAAACGATATAGCCAAAGTATAACTTCAAATTATTTACCTTCCATCATTCGTCTTGTGTGTAAAAATCAGTCGAACAAGTTATCGCATAAACATGGCTGAAAAAATATCGTGATAGGGTATGGAACCCAGGGGTTACATCTTATCAGAAGGGCAAAAAGGATGAAAGGACTCTTCCTCCTCCTTACCGCACATTCCTTGGCTAAAGGGCTAATAGGCTGAAGGGCTAATGGGCAAAAGGGCTAAAGGGCTAATGGGCTAAAGGGCTAATGGGCTAAAGGGCTAAAGGAGCAACAACCTCGTCCATCGCTATCAGCAAGAACGCTTGTACTTTGTTAGTGTAGAAAATTAATCTTTATTGGTAAATGGTTTCATGTTCAGAACAAGAAATGGAACCTAGGGGTTACGTCTTACCTAATAAAATGCCCGAGGTGCGATGAGTTACGTTTTTCGAACTAGTGTTTGGAACACTGAACTTTTCAAGATGATAGCAGAGAGTTTAGCAATGTTCTGTTGTTGGATTTTAAATTCCGCGCTACAACATGCATAAGGTGGTAGCATTGAGGTTTACCGCCGTAAAGATGGCAAGAGTGAGGTTAACAATGTTCTGTTGTTGGATTTTAAATTCCGCGCTATAACATGCATAAGGTGGCAGCCTTGAGGTTTACCGCCGTAAAGGTGGCAGCAGTGAGGTTAGCGACGCTCTATTGTCCTTCAAAGTGAGGTTAGGGTTCGTCAAGAAGACAGCTGTCAAAAAAGCACGTGGCTATGTTTACCAAACAAGAGCACGTGGCCGTGACGTCACGGTCACGTAATCAATCCTTAGCTCGACGTCGTTAAGAGCAGTATTAGGATGAGCTATGCTTAAAAGTCTTGGGAACAGAGTAGCAGTATGAATTGCTATGTTTCAAAGCGTGTACACATGACCTATCGATTTTACATGCATCGACCATCGAACTAAACTTCATCCGCTAGATCGTGCTGCTATCTTAGCATAACCTAAAAGTACAATGAATAGCCATGTTTCAAAGCGTGTACACATCACCTATCAAATTTGCATGCATCGACTCTCGTACTAAACTTCTTCCGCTAGATTGTTCTGCTATCTTAGCATAACCTATACGCGTGACCTTAAGGTACAACGAATAGCCATGTTTCAAAGCGTGTACACATTACCTATCGACTTTGCATGCAACAAATATCGTACTAAACTTCTTCCGCTAGGTTGTGCTGCTATCTTAGCATAACTTATACACATGAACTTAAAGTACAAAGAATAGCCATGTTTCAAAGCGTGTACACATTACTTATTGATTTTGCATGCATCAAATATCGTACTAAATTTATTCCGCTAGATTGTGCTGCTATCTTAGCATAACCTATACCCATGAACTTAAAGTACAATGAATAGTCATGTTTCAAAGCGTGTACACATCAACTATCGAATTTACATGTATCGACTCTCGTACTAAACTTCTGCAGGTAGATTGTGCTGCTATCTCAGCATAACTAAGACGCATGAACTTAAAGAACAAAGAATAGCTATGTCTCAAAACGTGTACACATTACCTATCGATTTTGCAAGCATCGACTCTCATACTAAACTTCTTCCGCTAGATTGTGCTGCTATCTTAGCGTAACCTATACGCATGACCTTAAGGTACAACGAATAGCCATGTTTCAAAGCGTGTACACATTACCTATCGACTTTGCATGCAACAAATATCGTACTAAACTTCTTCCGCTAGGTTGTGCTGCTATCTTAGCATAACTTATACACATGAACTTAAAGTATGAAGAATAGCCATGTTTCAAAGCATGTACACATTACTTATTGATTTTGCATTCATCGAATCTCGTACTAAATTTCTTCCGCTAGATTGTGCTGCTATCTTAGCATAACCTATACCCATGAACTTAAAGTACAATGAATAGTCATGTTTCAAAGCGTGTACGCATCAACTATCGATTTTGCATGTATCGACTCTCGTGCAAAACTTCTTCAGGTAGATTGTGCTGCTATCTTAGCATAACTAAGACGCATGAACTTAAAGTAAAAAGAATAGCCTTGTTTCAAAGCGTGTACACATTACCTAATGATTTTGCAAGCATCGACTCTCGTACTAAACTTCTTCCACTAGATTGTGCTAAAATCGTGTAAGTGTGCTGCTATCTTAGCATAACCTATCCATTTTACATGCATCGACTATCGCAAGCATAACTAAGACGCATGAACTTAAAGTACAAAGAATAGCCTTGTTTCAAAGCGTGTACACATTACCTATCGATAATGTTTGTATCGAATATCATACTAAACTTCTTCCGCTAGATTATGCTGCTATCTTAGCATAACCTATACGCATGACTTTAAGGTACAAAGAATAGCCATGTTTCAAAGCGTGTACACATTACCTATCGACTTTGCATGTATCGACTCTCGTACAAAACTTCTTCCGCTAGGTTGTGCTGCTATCTTAGCATAACTCATACACATGAACTTAAAGTACAAAGAATAGCTATGTTTCAAAGTGTGTTCACATCACCTATCGATTTTGCATGCATCGAATCTCGTACTAAACTTCTTCCGCTAGATTGTGCTGGTATCTTAGCATAACCTATACCCATGAACTTAAACTACAAAGAATAGCCATGCTTCAAAGCGTGTACACGTCACCTATCGATTTTGCATGCATTAAATATCGTACTAAACTTCTTGCGCTAGATTGTGCTGCTATCTTAGCATAACCTGTACGTATGAACTTAAAGTACAAAGAATAGCCTTGTTTCAAAGCGTTTACACATTACCTAATGATTTTGCACGAAACGACTATCATGCTAAACTTTTTCTACTAGATTGTGCTAAAATCATGTAAGTGTGCTGCTATCTTAGCATAACCTATCGATTTTATATGCATCGACTATCGTACTAGACTTCTTCCGCTAGAGCATGTAGCAATCGCTTTTGTGTATCCCTAACCCATGTGCACGAACTTAAAGCATAAAGATGAGCTATGTTCTAAAGCGTGTACACATCACCTATCGATAATGTATGTATCGAATATCGTACTAAACTTCTCCTGCTAGAGCGTACGAGTATCGCTTGTGCGCGCACGAACTTAAAGCATAAAGAAAAGCAATGTATAAAAATCTTGTAAACAAAGCAGCAGCATTACGTATAGTCAAGATTAAATGCGTGCACACATCATGTATCCATGATGCACACAGTACTAAACTTATTCCATTAGAATGTACAAAGTTCGCATGTGTTTGTACTGCTATCATAGCATAGCCTATGTGCATGAACTTAAAGCATAAAGAATAGTTATGTGTAAAAAATCTTGTGAACATAGAAGAGTGTTAACTACGTAGGTGTAGACATTGAAATTTACATGCTGAGGCAACATACTACGTGACCGTGACGTCCCGGCCACGTGCTCTTGTTTGGTAAACATAGCCACGTGCTTTTTTGACAGCTGTCTTCTTGACGAACCCTAACCTCACTTTGAAGGACAATAGAGCGTCGCTAACCTCACTGCTGCCATCTTTACGGCGGTAAACCTTAAGGCTGCCACCTTATGCATGTTATAGCGCGGAATTTAAAATCCAACAACAGAACATTGTTAACCTCACTCTTGCCATCTTTACGGCGGTAAACCTCAAGGCTACCACCTTATGCATGTTGTAGCGCGGAATTTAAAATCCAACAACAGAACATTGCTAAACTCTCTGCTATCATCTTGAAAAGTTCAGTGTTCCAAACACTAGTTCGAAAAACGTAACTCATCGCACCTCGGGGATTTTATTAGGTAAGACGTAACCCCTAGGTTCCATTCCTTGTTCTGAACATGAAACCATTTACCAATAAAGATTAATTTTCTACACTTAACAAAGTACAAGCGTTCTTGCTGATAGCGATCGACGAGGTTGTTGCTCCTTTAGCCCTTTAGCCCATTAGCCCTTTAGCCCATTAGCCCTTTAGCCCTTTTGCCCATTAGCCCTTCAGCCCATTAGCCCTTTAGCCAAGGAATGTGCGGTAAGGAGGAGGAAGAGTCCTTTCATCCTTTTTGCCCTTCTGATAAGATGTAACCCCTGGGTTCCATACCCTATCACGATTTTTTTTCAGCCATGTTTATGCGATAACTTGTTCGACTGATTTTTACACACAAGACGAATGATGGAAGGTAAATAATTTGAAGTTATACTTTGGCTATATCGTTTACCGAGCGAGTTAGCTGCGCAAATCATCAAAATTGTACTTTTGCTCTGAACACATCAAACAATGTTCTGATCATATGTTGAGGTTAACAACATCGATTACAGTGTTCGATTCTAGCCTTGTTATGTTTCATTCTGATCTTCTTAGAACAAGGGTACCCCCTAACATGTTCTAAACACATGTTGTATTGAGTACAGTGTTCGATTCTAGTCTTGATCACTTATTTCGTGTTCTGAACACATCGATCAATGTTCTGATCACATGTTGTATCGAGTACAGTGTTCGATTCTAGTCATGATCACTTATTTTGTGTTCTGAACACATCAATCAATGTTCTGATCACATGTTGAAGTTAACAACATCGATTACAGTGTTCTATTCTAGTCTTGTTATGTTTCAATCTGATCTTCTTAGAACAAGCGTATCCCCTGACATATTCTAAACACATGATGTATTGAGTACATTGTTCGATTCTAGTCTTGATCACTTATTTTGTTTCCTGAACGCACCAATCAATGTTCTGATCACATGTCGTATCGAGTACAGCGTTTGATTCTACTCTTCTTATGTTTCGAAAGTCTAAACATGCACAATAATGTTATCGCTGCACACGCTTGCCTTCGCGATGCAGGTTTAAACTTGTTCGATATAAAGCTATGCCTTGACATAAGAGGCGGAGGAGGAGGTAGAGAAGGAGGAGGAGGAGGAGGGAGGAGGAGGAGGAGGAGGAAACGCATCAATCATTGTTCTGATCACATGTAACGACATCGAGTGCAGTGTTCAATTCTAGGCTTGTTATGTTTCAATCTAAACAAAGGTATCCCCTAACATGTTGTACAGCGTTCGATTCTACTTATGTAGTGTTCTGAACACACCAGACAATGTTTTAATCACATGTTGAAGTTAACGACATCGAGTACAGTGTTCGATTCTACTTATTTTGTGTTCTGAACACATCAATCAATGTTCTGATCACATGTTGTATCGAGTACTGGCTGTCTCATAAGGAGCTATGTATAGCCGCCATCTTGCATCCGCCATCTTGCGCAAGCATCCTTAGGGCGTCTCTAGCCAAGGATCCTTAAGCCGCCTCATAAGAGCAACCGCCATCTTGCACAAGCATCCCTCATAAAGAGCTATGTATAACCGCCATCTTGCGCAAGCATCCCAAGGGAGTCTATGTATAGCAGCCATCTTGCATAAGCACCTTTAAGGAGTCATGTATAGCCACCATCTTGTGCAATTAGCGCCGAGAGATGGCTGCTGTAGAATTTTTCTTTTTAAATTATCCGCCACCATATTTCAACTAAAGAGTGTAGCACTGAGGTTTGCGATGTAAGATGGCGGATGACAGCTGGCAAAACAGCGCGTGAGTTTGTTTACTAAACAAGAGCACGTAGAATTTGCCGCCACCACATAGATGGCAGCACGGTGCTCTCTTGATTAAAGATGGCGGATGACAGCTAACAGAACTTTTCAAATTGCCCGCTACTACAGAGAGCAGCACGGTGCTCTGTAGATTAAAGATGGCGGATGACAGGTGATGAAATTGCCCGCATGATAGCAGCACAGTGCTCTATTGATTAAAGATGGTGGATGACAGCTGTCATAAGAAACACGTGGCTTTGTTTAATAAACAAGAGCACGTGGAATTTGCCGCCACCACATTTCAAAGGTATCTAGTTAAAGAGCGCAGCACTGAGGTTTGTGATGCAAGATGGCGGATGACAGCTGTCAGAAAAAAAGCACGTGAGTTTGTTTCCAAACAAGAGCAGGTAGAATTTTTCAAATTGCCGCCACCACATAGAGGGCAGCACGGTGCTCGCATGATTAAAGATGGCTGCTGTCACGTGGAATTGCCTGCCACCACAGGTATCTAGCTAAAGAGGGCAGCACGGTGCTCAAAGATGGCTGCTATCAAAAAGCATTTTTCAAATTATCCGCCACCACACTTCAAAGGTAAGTAGCTAAAGAGGGCACCACTGTGCTCTATGGATTAAAGATGGTGGATGACAGCTGTCAAAAAAGCACGTGGATTTGTTAATCTCACGCTAGTGAGGTTAAGTTGGTAGCACTAAGGTTTAGGCCCGTTAAGACGGCAGCACTGCGGATGACAGCTGTGACGAATTTACATCTACTACGATAAAGAGGGCAGCACTGTGCTCTATAGATTAAAGATGGCGGATGTCAGCTGTCAAGAAAGCACATGGCTTTGTTTCCAAACAAGAGCACGTGGAATTTGCCGCCACCACATTTCAAAGGTAAGTAGCTAAAGAGGGCAGCACGGTGCTCTGTTGATTAAAGATGGCGGATGACAGCTGTCAAAAAAGCGCGTGAGTTTGTTTCCAAACAAGAGCATGTAGAATTTGCCGCCACCATATAGAGGGCAGCACGGTGCTCTCTTGATTAAAGATGGCTGCTGTCATGTGGAATTGCCCGCCACCACAGGTATCTAGCTAAAGAGGGCAGCACGGTGCACAAAGATGGCTGCTGTCAAAAAGCATTTCTCAAATTATCCGCCACCACATTTCAAAGGTAAGTAGCTAAAGAGGGCAGCACTGAGCTCTATAGATTAAAGATGGCGGATGACAGCTGTCAAAAAAGCAGGTAGATTTGTTTATCTCACGCTAGTTAGGTTAAGTTGGTACTACTAAGGTTTAGGCCCGTCAAGATGGCAGCACTGCCGATGATAGGTGACGAATTTTACATCTACTACGATAAAGAGGGCAGCACAGTGCTCTGTGGTTTAAAGATGGCGGATGACAGCTGTCAAAAAAGCACGTGGCTTTGTTTACCTCATGCTAGTTAGGTTAAGTTGGTACCACTAAGGTTTAAGTCCGTCAAGATGGCAGTACTGAGGTTAGCGATGCGTTGTTGTCTGTCAAAAAGCACGTGGCTTTGTTTACAAATCTGTCGAAAAGCACGTGGCTGTCAAAAAGCACGTGGATTTGTTTATCTCGCACTAGTTAGGTTAAGTTGGCACTACTGAGGTTTAGGCCCGTCAAGATGGCAGTACTGAGGTTAGCGATGCGTTGTTGTCTGTCAAAAAGCACGTGGCTTTGTTTACAAATCTGTCAAAAGCACGTGGCTGTCAAAAAGCACGTGGCTTTGTTTACCTCATGCTAGTGAGGTTAAGTTGGCACTACTGAGGTTTAGGCCCGTCAAGATGGCAGTACTGAGGTTAGCGATGCGTTGTTGTCTGTCAAAAAGCACGTGGCTTTGTTTACAAATCTGTCAAAAGCACGTGGCTGTCAAAAAGCACGTGGCTTTGTTTACCTCATGCTAGTGAGGTTAAGTTGGCACTACTGAGGTTCAGTCCCGTCAAGATGGCAGTACTGAGGTTAGCGATGCGTTGTTGTCTGTCAAAAAGCACGTGGCTGTCAAAAAACACGTGGCTTTGTTTACCTCACGCTAGTTAGGTTAAGTTGGCACTAGTGAGGTTTAGGCCCGTAAAGATGGCAGCAGTGAGGTTAGCGTTGCGTTGTTGTCGATGACAGCTGTCAAAAAGCACGTGGCTTTGTTTACAAATTCAAATCTCGCGCCAAAATTCAAATTTCCCGCCAAAATTCAAATTTCCCGCGGGCGGCGGCGGAGGAGGCGGCGGAGGAGGAGGCGTGCGGCGGCGGAGGTGCCGCAGAACCATCCAATTATACTACTCACATGGTTAAAACAAACTTACTTAGGGTGTTAGATACGGTAGCAATACTGTAAAACATTTCAAGACGTACCAAAGATATTTGGCATTAGCATAAGGTACTCAACTTCCCCCAATACATCTTCATTTACATCATTAACAACACGAAAAGTTACATTACGAAAAGATGATAATAATATTTTTTTAAAAAATATTTTTTAAAAGGAGCTTCGAAGATCTTGCTTTCCCGGAAATATAGAGTTCACAAACGTCACCAAACCAAAACTTGAATTCTTCAAACTTAAAAAATGCCGAAAATCTTCACCGAAGCAATGACGCCATCGCCATTTTTAAAGATTATTACAGGCTGAAGAGGCTGAGCGAACAAATGCATTAAGCATACAAACTAGAGAAGAATATCCCGCGTTGGTTGAAAAAGAAACATATAATGAGGGCAAGGGAGAAACCCTCTTACTCCTTCCTTCAAGTTACATCCATTGCGAACGCCACAAACTTCTCACAGATGAGACACGCCAAATCCTCGTCCATCTCAAACCACAGTCCAGACAATAATGGCCGGCTCGCCAAAACAAGAATCAACAAGGCAGAGTTCGTTCGACAGTGAGCTCTAATTGGTTAATGGGCGGAGTCTCGTAGTTCTAGCTCACAGTTCAGATATCAGTACGTACGAGGAGCTCGGACTTGAGCGCCTACACAGATTAGTAGCGGAAAAGTGAACCCTGATATACCACGAAACAGAATTGAAAACGACACCGCCAGGGTAAAGTTAATCTTGACACAATTTCCATGCCCTTAGGCTACTTTGAAAATGTAGTTAGGAAGAAGAATAACACAATGAAATGTCCATGTCAACCAGAGACAAATATGCTCTCTCCTTTACATCCTTACTACAACCCCTAAATACTCTCATAACCATGTGCAGAAATCTGTACCCTTTATTTAAAATTCCATTTATGTGATTACCCCAATGAAGATCTTTCCTTATATTAATACCTAGGTATTTACAATGATCCCCAAAGGGAACTTTCAACCCATCAACGCAGTAATTAAAACTGAGAGGACTTCTGCTATTTGTGAAACTCACAACCTGACTTTCATCTCCGTTTATCATCATACTGTTGCCTACTGTCCATCTCACAACATTATTGAGGTCATTTTGCAGTTGCTCACAATCTTGTAACTTATTTATTACTCTGTAGAGAATAACATCTGCAAAAAGCCTTATCTCTGATTCAACTTCTTTACACATATCATTGATATATATATATATAAGAAAACGTAAAGGTCCAATAATACTGCCTTGAAGAATTCCCCTCTTAATTTTTACAGGGACAGATAAAGCTTCACCTAATTCTCTGAGTTCTATTTTCTATAAATAGATCTACCCATTCAGTCACTCTTTTGTCTAGTTCAATTGCACTCATTTTTGCCATTAGTCTCCCATGATCTACCCTATCAAATGCCTTAGAGAGGTCAATCGCGATACAGTCCAAATGACCTGCTATATCTTGCTGGAATCCTACAAGTTGGGCTTCAGTGGAATAACCTTTCCTAAACCCAAACTGCCTTCTATCATACCAGTTATTAATTTTGCAAACATGTCTAATATAATCAGAAAGAATGCTTTCCCAAAGCTTACATACAATGCATGTCAAACTGACTGGCCTGTAATTTTCAGCTTTATGTCTATCACCATTTCTTTTATGTACAGAGGCTACTATAGCAACTCTCCATTCATTTGGCAAAGTTCCTTCAGGCAAAAGTGATCAAATAAGTACTTCATATATGGTACTATATCCCAACCCATTGTCTTTAGAATATCCCCCGAAACCTTATCAATTCCAGCTGCTTTTCTAGTTTTCAACTTTTGTATCTTACTGTAAATGTCATTGCTGTCATAGGTAAGTTTGAATACTTCTTTAGTATTAGTCACCTCCTCTATATGGGCATTATCCTTGTAACCAACAATCCTTACATATTGCTGGTGAATACTTCTGCCTTTTGAAGATCCTCGCATACACACTCCCCTTGTTCATTAATGATTACTGGAATGTCCTTCTTGGAACCTGTTTCCGCCTTAAAGTACCTATACATACTCTTCCATTTTTCACCATCCATCTGTACCCCACAGCACAGACTGTAGAGTTGCTAGAGTTGCTGATAACATTCTATTGCCATCCGTCCATACTCCACATCACAGCCTTCACAGTTGCTAGAGTTATACTTCTGTCGACTGGTTTTCTGATGATCTCCAGTCATAAAACGTTTTTGTCAATAGGAAACACATAAACAAAGGCACTAGGAAAGTTTTTCAATACACGAAAACGGTTGGCTGGACACCCGTGTTATAGCAAGGGACTAAAAGATTGGTGAAAACCGGTCTGGAAGACAGCAAGGCGCGACCTTCACACCAGTTGTTACCAAGCAGTGGGACTGAAAGCAAGTTAAGATATCAGTGTGGTCTAAAGGCGAATAACGGGCAATTATCAGCTACAATTTTGCTTGTGAATTAACAGTTGACCAGTGCCTGGAAGAAATGACTCCTGTGCTGGTGAAAGACTGTCCACATCGGACAACAATTTTTCGCTGCTACAAAGAGTTGCAGAGGGTAAATTTTAGGGTTGAAGACGATCCTCGTTCTGGGCGACCGTCTGAATAAGTGACTGTGGAAAACATTGAAGCTGTGCAGAAAATATTGCAGCAAGAGATACGGTTGACATATCGGCAGGTAGAAAAGACCCGCCACATCCCTTCACCAGCTATTCATTCAATTCTACACGACCATCTCCATGTGAGAAAGGTTTGTTCCCTTAGGGTGTCCCATTCACTTTCAGAGGAACAAGGCGCACATCGAGTGAAAGGGTGCCGAGAAATGCTAAAACAGTTTGAAAATACGACTTCGCGTAACGTCAATAGCATCGTTACAAGTGACGAAACTTGGATTTATTATTACGATGTCCCAACAAAATCCCAGAACAAAGTGTGGCTGTTTGAAGGTGAGGGTACCTCTGTGACTGTGCGAAAGTCGAGGTCAGTGTAGAAAAGGATGATTGCAGTATTCTTTAGTAAACGGGGCATCCTGATTCGGGTTGTGCTAGAAACAAAAAGGAAGTGGTACAGTGAGACTTGTCTGCCTCAAGTCATCCAGGCTCTCAAGCAGCTCCGTCCAATGTCACGGCTCAGCACTTGGCTCTTGCATCACGACAGTGCTCCAGCATATCGTGCTAATGTAACAATGAATTTTCTTGCCAGATCAAGATTGGCTGTGCTTAATCACCCTCCATGCAGTCCTGATCTTGCCTCATGTGACTTCGCACTCTTCCTAGAAGTGAAGCTGAAGCTGAAAGAGCGGCGTTTTGCATCCGACGAGGATATTCTGGCAGCATGGAATCAAGAGTGTGAAAATGTAACCGAAGAAAAGTGGCAGAGTTGGTTCAGTGACTGGTTTCGAAGTATGGAGAAGTGTATTGAGTGTGGTGGAAATGATTTTGAAAAAGTCTAAACCGTTCCATCACATTGCAAAACTATCCTAGTGCCCTTGTATATTTACTAAGGTAAACAACTCCATATTGAGCAAACATGATACCTATATTTATTATCATCATTGTTATTATTAATAATTGGAATTATGTCTTGCAGCATAAATGAAATAGTCATGAAATGGAAGACTATCAAGTCATTCCTACCCATAACCTTCGAACATTCATCTGAAATGAAATAACGGCTACATTCATATAGTTACCAAGTTTTGTGGACCACAGAGAGGTGAAACAAGGTGCGGGCATGAATGGGTCATTAAAGGGCAATCACAAAACCGATTTAAATATTTAAACATTATTGTTATATCTCTTCAAAAGGTATCTTTTACCCTTTTTTAGAATAAGACTTTACAATTTCAGGTACCAAAAGTTTGCTTACAAACTATTTAACAACGTGTAACCATTCAAAATAACAAACTAATGACAAACTCGCAAACTTGAGCTTGCGGCTCCCAAATTCTACCTACTCCAAGAGCACGTTTTGCTCCCCGAGATTATCTGTGAGTCTATTAGACTATTCTTCGAACCTTACAGTCCTCCAAAGGCATTCTTCAATATTTACATTAACACTCAGAGCGTCTTTGCTCTATAAAAGTTACATTTCGAACAAAATGTCCGGGCATAACCTACATTTACAACTCAAAGAGCTTTTACGGTCCTAGACGTTCACCAGTCTAACACCATTACAGAATGGAGAAGAATACCCAATCTACCAGCGCGTTCTGTGGAAACAACAGGTTAACGTTATCAGCCCAAAATCAAAATGAAGTGGACGCGAACAATCGAACTCCTTGACGTGGTTAGAACACTACTTGGGCTCGTAGCCCGACGGTACAGAGGCTAAGCCTATACTACTGAGCTGACTAGCTGGGCTCGTAGCCCGACGATATAGAGGATAAGCCCATACTACTGAGGGGACTAGCTGGGCTCGTAGCCCGACGATATAGAGGATAAGCCCATACTACTGAGGGGACTAGCTGGGCTCGTAGCCCGACGATACAGAGGCTAAGCCTTGACTATTGATGTGACTAGCTGGGCTCGTGGCCCGACAATACAGAGGCTAAGCCTATACTACTGAGGTGACTAGCTGGACTCCTAGTTCGACGATACAGAGGATAAGCCCATACTACTGAGGTGACTAGCTGGGCTCGTAGCCCGACGGTACAGAGACTAAGCCTATACTACTGAGCTGACTAGCTGGGCTCACAGAGGCTAAGTCTATACTACTGAGGTGACTAGCTGGACTCGTATACCGACGATACACAGGATAGGCCTATACTACCGAGGTGACTAGTTGGGCTCGTAGCCCGACGATACAGAGACTAAGCCTGTACTACTGAGGTGACTAGCTGGGCTCGTAGTCCGACGATACAGAGGATAAGCCTATACTATTGAGGTGACTAGCTGGGCTCGTAGTCCGACGATACAGAGGATAAGCCCATACTACTGAGGTGACTAGCTGGGTTCGTAGCCCGACGATATACAAGCTAAGCCCTTACTACTGGGGTGACTAGCTGGGCTCGTAGCCCGACGATACAGGCACTAAGCCTATACTACTGAGGTGACTAGTTGGGCTCGTAGCCCGACGATACAGAGGCTAAGCCTATACTATTGAGGTGACTAGTTGGGCTCGTAGCCCGACGATACAGAGGCTAAGCCTATACTACTGAGGTGACTAGTTGGGCTCGTAGCCCGACGATACAGAGGCTAAGCCTATACTATTGAGGTGACTAGCTGGGCTCGTAGTCCGACGATACAGAGGATAAGCCCATACTACTGAGGGGACTAGTTGGGCTCGTAGCCCGACGACACAGAGGCCAAGCCTTTACTATTGAGGGGACTAGCTGGGCTCTTAGCCCGACTATACAGAGGATAAGCCTACACTACTGAGGTGACTAGCTGGGTTCGTAGCCCGACGATATACAAGCTAAGCCCTTACTACTGAGGTGACTAGCTGGGCTCGTAGCCCGACGATACAGGCACTAAGCCTATACTACTGAGGTGACTAGCTGGAAGAAATCTGTACTTTACAAAATTTAAAGGTTGGAGAGGTTACAGAATCCTAGTCACCTCAAAGTCAACTTGAGAGGGACGTCGAGAGGGTAACTCACTCTCTATTCCTTAATGAAGTTTAAGTTCTTTATAGCTATTAGAAATTTATATTAGAAGTTGGACTTTACATTTTAAGTTGCATAGTTCAATTCGGAAAACTTCCCTTCGAGTTAGCTTTCAAGGACTATCACTTAATATGGATGGACTGTCATTACCTGGAGATGGTGGATGACTCGATGATGGACGAGGACCCCGCCTCCTTTACACACACACTCACTAGACCAGAGCGATGAGCAAGACAAAATGGCTCGAAAAGGGGTAACTTATACACTCAAGAGGAAGGTTCCAGAAAACACTGGGCTAAAGCCCGACACACCCCCAATTCCTATTGGATAATTTACATATGTACAAGAAAACCCCTACCGGTTGAGAATTAAATATATAAATTTCCTATTGGTCAATATTTGAAATCAGCGGTCAGAGACAGAAGTGTAGTAAACCTTTGAACATAACAAAACAAAACATTATCAACTCTGTTTAGCAAACCAAGGTACAACTGTCTTCTGAAATTTAATAGTTCCTTTTTGCACCAGAGGGCATAGTCATAGTTTATAATAGAGACATCTGTAGGAAGAAGTCCAAATTTCTTGCACTCGTTCTTGCAATCTTTAAGATGTCGATCTACAAGGCGCATGACTTAAATGAACGAGGCAGGTGTACCCACCGGTACTCATATTTCATCACTTTTTGTATAAAATATTGTAAATTGAACATTATTACACTGTGTGGGCAGGGCGATATTTTTCTTAAACTTCAATAATCGGCGAATCACTTAGAATTATACTGCAATGCTACATTTAGAGCATTAATACATAGAGTGCATGCTTCAACGTGAGGCCAATATCACGATCAGCTGATCGGGGATTCGAAGTAAGTTCTGGGAGGGTATATGGATAACTGTCAAACGGTGGCATTCGAAAAGGCCATGAATTCGGAACATGGGAGGTACTCACTTAGCTGCTGTTGTTAAGCATAAATTACAATGAAAGCCGTGGACATAAATGGATATTTACAGCGGAAGTCCCTTAACCTGAAGGTGAGTTACCTCAATCTCATTATGATCGTATTTTTTAAGTATTTGTTGTTGAATGTCAATTTTTTATTCTAATGTAAGGGACATTCATTTTTTTCAGTTACCGCATCATATCCGGATTAACGGTTGAGGGTAACATTTGAAAGTTCTTCATAAAGAATTGTAAACTAATTTTAAATATTAATGAGATTGACGTCTAAAATAAACACTTCATAACTTTCACAAACAGCTGCAAAAAAACTGTATTTGCCATTCTTGGTGTAGTTTCGACTGAAATACTTCTACACCAAGCAGTGCCCGAACACAACACAATTATGGAAAGAAACGGGCACGTGTAGCAGTGAACCAACAGATGAACTCTCAGGAGCAGGAGATAAACAGGTAACAAGAAAAATATTCACTTATCATCAGTCGGAAATTTCACAATACAGTAGTGTCATCTGCAGATCAATTGGTACTGGATGCACAGTATATGAGCAAGAGTCTTTTATAATAATGATCATAATAATAAAGAGATGCATAAAAAGCGACAGAGGTTAAATTTCACTCCACCTACTAATTTCGGCTAGGTAAAGCCACATCTGAAATAGCTTACAAATATGAACCGCTGAAGAAAAGAAACCTCCTGCTAGTAAAATGTGGTGTGGGAAATTAAAAATTCTTGGTAATGAATTTGGCTTCATTTTAATTCCAACATCAAGTGCTTCGTTATCAAAACATTCCGGTGAGAAATACTCCGAGCATAATCTTGAATGTTTCCAAGGCAAGAAATTTTCCCTTCTCAATGCAATTACCCATTAATTTTTCCTTGCCTCATTATCAGGAAAACTGAAATCAATTAAAGCACAATATTCAAAAATGCAGCACCCGGGGAACTGAAACTGTATCCAACAAAATAAATTACACGTGATTTTTCCTTTTCTACAGACACATAACGACTTTGTAAAGCATATAAACCCCTCAACAACATCATAGTTTGTGATTATATAAGAAACCACAGATTGATTTAGGGAAATGTTAGCATACCCATGAAAATAAATGCAAGGTCCTTTTTTGAATTACGCTCATCACTATTCCTGTCTATAACGGAATGTTCAAAATTATCGCACTGCCCCCCCCCCAAGTCAGCCGATTAAGATTTTGCATGAACAATGTGACGTCATCAGACATTTGTTGGGTACATGATCGAAGACGCTACCCATGTCGCCATGACACAAGTCCAGCTACCTCAGGCAAAGATGATATAGAACATAGATGGAGAATATTATGTAGCAAGAACGATACACTATACAGCGTAGGGAGAACCAACAGTTAGAGGTCAGGAGTGTTTAATTGACCCTCGTTCTCTTCAGTTCAGACAGACCTGTTAGACCTCTATGCAGACGCATTAACTTCCTTGGAATTCAGTTCCGTTTTGACAAAAGAGGATAAATGAGAACATAACAGGTGGTAAGGTACGGTGAAACTTCTTACGGACAGATCACTTAAGTTCGTTGGATAGTAAAAAGTCTGTGAAGTCTTCTTCCGAACGAATAGCAAAGCAGTTGACATCTGCTCTGAGCTGACCTCAGGTTAGCAGGTCACTACGCGATAGTATTTCAAAGTTCTCGCTCCTATCATTGCGAGCCAGAACATTATCAGAGGGAGAACCTGGCACTCTGCAGGTCACGACTTCTGTAAGAATGTTAGTTCATATTTTGGCGTCAGTAACCTTTTATATTATTGTTGACAATTTGGCTCTAAGTATTAAGCTAATTTGAAATTTTCAAATCGAATATTTGACATAAGAAATAACCACCCACGAGGGACTGAAAGGTTATGTTATTTCAATTTATAAAGGAGATGCTCCCTGCTCAAGTCAGAGTATCAAATTGTTGTTTGATGCCTGACTGTGAGAGAAGTACGATCCAAGGCTCCTTCGTTAAGGGGATCTTCCGTCTGGACAATGCTTTTCTTCTCTAAATTAAAATTACCGATTAAAGGGCCCATTTACGTGATCAATTAAACGGACACTAAATTGCAATGGTATAATCAAATCTCCTTATTTATAATTATATTATCACTTGCCGATGTACCCGTGCTTCGCTACGGGATTCCCAGAAAGATTGACCTTGTCATCTTGACAGACCCTAACCTCACTTTTTAGAACAAGAGAACGGCGCTAACATCACTGCTGCCATCTTCACCACGAGGGCGCGGAATTTGAATAAGTGGCAAAAGCATGTGCTCTTGATAGCTGCAATTATGACAGGTCCCAACCACGTGCTCTTGTTTTGGAGTGGTATTTAAACAAGTGAACGTGGCCAACCTCTCTGCTGCCATCTTGACGGGTCCTAACAAGTGAACGAGGCTAACCTGGCAGCCGTCATCTTGAGAGGTCTTAACCACGTGCACTTGTTTGTAGCGGATTTTGAATAAGTGCACATGGCAAACCCCACAGCCACGTGGGCGAGGAATTTGAACAAGTGAACGTGGCTAACCTGACAGCTGTCATCTGGACAGGTCCTAACGAAGTGCACTTGTTTGGCACGGTATTTGAACAAGTGAACGTGGATAACCTGTCAGCCGTCATCTTGACAGGTCCTGACCACGTGCGCGAGGATTTTGAAACTGTGTGCATGGCTAACCTCAAAGCTGTCATCTTAACTGGAATTAGCAACATACTTTTGTGTATCACGGAAATATGAAATTCCTGACATCAGAGCTGTCATATTGACTTAGCCACGTGCAGGCGCGGAATTTTGGAAAAGAAAACGACTAGGGGCATAACTACACAGAACCTTGTTTTATGCCCAGATTCCTTTCCCAACACCATTTTGCTAGATCCCTGGGTGCCTAACCTTACAGGGACTTAGCTTCAAGGCCAGATGCCCCTCCCGACGCCATCTTGCAAGGTGCCCTTCCCGGCACTATTTTATAGGGGGCGTAATCACAGAGGGTCCTAATTTTAAGGCTAGCGGCCCCACTAGATTTTACCCTTCCCGACACCACCTTGGAAGGACTCTAGTTTTACCGTACCTTACCACCTGTTATGTTCTCATTTATCCTCTTTTGTCAAAACGGAACTGAATTCCAAAGAAGTTAATGCGTCTGCATAGAGGACTAACAGGTCTGTCTGAGCTGACACCTTCTCCGACGCTAACTTAGAGAGGCCTAAACATACAGGACCCTAGTTTTATAGTTAGCTGCCCTTTTCGACCTCCTCATCGTCTGGGCCCCTAGTTTTGGACAGATAGATGCCTTCCCTCACTCTCGTTCTCCTCCTCATGCCCCTTTATGACGCGGGAAAAATAAACTTAAAATACATGACGCAAAAACTGGTTCAATCCTGTTTTTGCTCTATATATCCTAGTCGCCATGTAGAAAAAGATAAAATACTTTACGTCTCCATCCGACGCGTGACCTCTCCTCTTGAACAAGACCAAACATGTTATCAATCAATCTTAATACAGAGGATCGGAAAAATACATTGTTCAATGCCCACTACCAAAACCAACATACTTTTGTTTAGAACATATATATAGTCTCTTGTTATCTCTCAGTAAAGATACACATTCCCATCGTGTAGTGAGTAGAAAAATCTTACCATGATTGTAAATACATGACAGGAGGAGTGCGCGGTATCTTGTTGATATATTCACTGTGACAGAATAAAAGATATAACTCCTGGATAAGGAATACAAAGACTCCGTGATTACAAGTAAGGAACTATCTAACTATGACATAGTGGCCTATAGGCTACTCTACGATGACAAGCGACGTAAAGCAATTTTTAAAACAATAATTGTTCCGGGGTTTATCGTGGATCAACAGAGGTGAAAGAAGGTGACGCAATGAATGGGTCTAACTACAATAACAAGAAAAGAATTTAAAAACTTAAACTGAAGGTTATATTTTCTTAAATAACAAATTTTCATAACAATGAAACGTCAGGTGCACTGACAAATTCTAGACAGGGCAAGAAATCCAAAATTTAGTGACTGTTCACAAAACTGGGCTCAAGCCCCTAGCTTTACAATTCTTGAACTCCTAGTTCAAATTTATAAAAGAGCATCAATGTACTCAAGGGCAGAAATCCCTCAATACATGGAGCACTTGCTCCCAACTTACAATATCAAGCCTCCCAGAGAAACTTTTACAACACCAGAAAAGAGCTGATGTGCTCTCAGTTTTCCAAGCCTATACAAGGCGATATCAGAAAATTACAATCACTCGCAATCAAGGCACAACTTACAAATTTGAAACAGGGGTATCTAGTACCCAACCTATTGGGCCGTTGCGGAAAGAAACAGGTTAAATAAATCGCCCGAAACACAAATTGAATGGAGGCATGTACTTGCCCTCCTATATATGAATTCTTAAAACCTAAAGGGCAACAGGCCGATGTAACGGGCTATTCTCAAACTACTGAGGCTGCACGGATGGAAATAACTTTAACACATTGCAGAAACAAAAGCGTGGCACCTCAAACCAAGATGAAGTGGAGCTCGAGAGGGTCAAACACTCTCTATACCCGATTTACAGTTAAAGATTTTATGAATTAATTATATAAGCCGGCAGAAGTTACAGTTTTAGAAAAGAAGGTTACATAGTTAATGATTCGGACCTTTCCTTCGGGTGAAACTGCGGAGATAGCAAGAAATAAAGATGTTATGTGGTCATTACATGGTCGAAGAACTACTGCCTGGTGAAAGAGGCCTCCCGCCTCCTGCTTGACACACACACTTAGTAAGCTGACGATCAATTGGCCAAGAGACGAGAAAATCCGCAATTTATAAACCCTCTGGGAAAGTTCGAGACCATTCCAGATTAAACTAGCTACACCCTCTCATGTTTATTGGTGAATTTAAAAGTTACACTCAAAATCGAAGAAGACTGCCATTGGTAGAAAATTAATTAGGCTACGAAAATTAAGAATTGCCTGGATTTAAAACTGGCGGAAAGAAAAGATAAATATTGCCAACCCAAAAATGAATGAACATCAATTAGTAAAAAAATTATGAATACAAAACTTCCATAAATCAAGTTCCTTCACTTTGCACCATGGTGCATGATCATAGTTTTTTGCAGTGACATCTATGGAAGAATGTCCAAACTTCTTGATGAAGGGCCAACAAAACAAGTAAAAATCCACACAGTACAGAAAACTTCACAATAACAAAATTATATCAAGTTTTATTGGTGACATATTCAGAGCAAAGTTCTAACTTGTTGTATTATTCGTTTCACATTTCGTAGATAGAGGAGTTCTTTTAGACGCTCATTTTGAACGCGCGGCGTAGAGGTACACCTCCCGGTACAGACCTCCACCCCAAATGTCCTTCCTAGGGTTGACAACGGAGAATTTTGAAAAAAATGATCAGAAATTAGATAGTCACTCTCCCAGCTTTAATTGTAAATTCTGTTTTTATTTTCAATTTTGTGCTTCACTGAGCTACCGCTCATTTTCTGTTTCGTGAAAGACGCAAGCACTTCACTCTCACCACTGGACAAAGCCTCCAGAATGGACGGTACGGTAACTTGTGGAACTTCACTACACGTCAAGCAAGCGCGACTGAGTGTGTGGAGACGGGAGGAATAGCCAGCAGCCTTATCGGGCGAGTCGATTGCTGAGTGAGTGAAGAGGACGGAGGACAGTGGAGGGGCCAACGTCCGCTTTTGCCGCATCCTGAGCTGTGAGATACGGCGCGTATCATAGAACAGCTTACTTAATTCTTTATGAACTCCGTTTGCTCATTTTTTCTGTATCGTTTTTAGACCCGCCACTTGTTGTTATGACTGCCTTTAATACATTTTATTTACATTAGCGATTAGAGTTTAGTTTCTATGGAGTTGGGACCAGTTTCACATGAATGTGAAGATTCTTTGTATCAAGTAGGCAGTGCATTTCAACGAAAACATTTATAGACAGGTTGGAAATAATGAAACAGTTGAATGCGTCACATATGTCTGCATAAAAATTCAAAAGTTTTTGTCATCATTAAGATATGTATAAAAATGTTCAAACATAATGTTTTGAAAAATATTCCCAAAAGTTTAAATATTGATTTTATATTAATTATGTCAAGATATACACGTAAGTGAAATGATATCCATACGAAAATATACGCTCTCGCAAGGATGCGGGTTTTACGTTTTTACAATAAAATAATCTATTGAGATCAAGTGCATACTTAAAAACAGGAAATAATACTATGTTATGAATTAGTTCTGACTTGGGATAATTTTTTGAACGATCTATGAAAAAATGTTGAACCCGTTAGAGAAGAGATTCTCATTTGGACTACGTGCAAGTAGGGTAGCATCCTGCTTCAGGAATTTACCGATCTCAGAACATTTTAAATAAGCCTCGGACCTATGGGATTTACGGAGACCCACTCCCATTTGACAGACCAGGAACTCCTTGGAAACATCTTGGTGAACGAAATGGAATTCGATGGGGAGCTATCAATACCAGTGAGGCTTAGAACTAAATGAAGCCACAACACTAGTTGCAAATCGAGGATTGTGGCGACGTTTATTAAATTCACAGGGGCTTACAGTCTGAATGCTGAAAGACATAAGTCAATGTATGTATGTATATTTTCTTCAATTTTTTTCAAAAAATCTCGCGCGCCGCATGCGGCCCGGGTGCCGCCTTCTGGAAACCCCTGTGCTAGGAAAAATTTTCTGCTGAATGGCTTGCCACAGACATTGCACCAGAAAGGCTGTTTGCATTGTAGTGTTCATAGTTGCCACTCTGGCTGAAGGATGCGACACAGACAATGCAGAGCGCGGCTTGTCGCCCGAACAAGTCCGACTGCGACTTGATAGGTGGTTTTGCTGCTGGAGGACTTGCTGCAGACATTACACCAGTATGGCGTATGGCTTCTCGCTAGTGTGAATCCGGATTTGAAGTGCTTAGTTGACTCTCTCCTTGAAGGATCTGCCACAGTCATTGTACGCCTGCGGCTTTTCGCCCGAATGAGTCAGCAAATGACGGTGTAGGTGGGATTTCCTCCTGAACGACTTGCCGCATACATGGCAGCAGTAAGGTTTCTCGGCTTTGTGAGTCCGCATGTGTCTGTGAACAACTGATACTATGACTGGAGGACTTTCCACACACATTGCAGCAGTATGGCTTCTCCCCCGTGTGAGTTCGCAGGTGACCTGGTAGGTGGGTTTTTGAGCTGAAAGATTTACTACAGAAATTGCAGCAGTATGGCTTCTCCCCTGTGTGTGTCCGCATGTGACCTGTTAAATGAACTTTCTGCCTGAAGGGTTTGCCACTGATACTGCACTAGTACGGCTTATCGCCTGTGTGAGTGCGAATGTGACGTACGTGGTTGACACTCTGGCTAAAGGATTTTCCACGAATATTGCACTAGTATGGCTTGTCGTCTGAGTGAGTCCGCAAGTGGCGTGATAGGTGAAACTTCTTGCTAAATGTCTTCCCGCATACATTACACCAGAACGGCTTCTCGCCTCTAAGCAAGCGCAAGTGGTCTACTAAAAAGATTTTCCGGCTGAAGGATTTACCACAAATGTTGCAATGATATGGCTTGTCGCCTGTGTCAGGCCGCGTATGATTTGCTAGGTTAGCTTTGACGCTGAATGATATTCCACGCATATTGCACCCGTGAGACGTCATGTCTGTATGAGGCCGCACGTGGTTGGTTATGAACCACGATTTCCCGAACTTCTGATGACATAATGAGCACTCGTTTGATACCCCAGTTGCATGTAACCGCATGTGCTCTGACAGCATGTTGCTCTTTGTAAAGCATTTATGACAAAATTCATACACTAGGAGCGGGTGGACCCTGAGGTGTTCCGACAATCTTCTTCCGCTGCTAAAGAGCTCTCCACAGTGGTCGCACTTGAGAGAACGATCATCGTTGTGTATCTTCACATGTCGCACGAGGCTCAACTGCCCGACCAGGACTTTACCGCACACAATGCACCTAAAAGGTGCTCCGCCATCCGGAGGTTGATCAACTGCGTTGCTCACCTCCGGTCTCGATCTACAGTGACAAATTAAAACCATGTGACCAATCGTTCAACAGCCAACTCCACCAAAGCGCTCATACACATAAAGGAATTGCTGCTGAACATTCTACTCGCTGATAACGCATTCAGAGAGCTCGTTATTCACGAACATCACATTCCTGAGGATAAATCTGAGTGTAGTCTTAAATTTCGAAAGCTCTCACTTGTCACGAGGAAGCGGTGCGTCTTTTCCCTCGCATTGTGATATCACGGGCAAGGAACTTATGACGATTTAGGAATTTACAATTTCATAAACCTCCTTTAAACAATGCATGAGAAGTGGTCAAGCCTTAAAGGAGAAACAGAAGATCTGTAATCCGGCACACATTAATCTATTGAAATCCGAATATATCTCTTCTCCTATATAAAGGACGCATATGCTTTGGAGTTTTGATCTCGTTCAACCACTCTGTGCTTTGGGGCATGAAAGTAATTATTTTTGCAAATGCCCTTGTTGTTGAGAGAATCTGATTGTTGTAGATATGAATAAAGTTGAGAACATTGTTTGCCGACAACACGGAAGATCTGCTGAACCAGGGGTATCTAGTACCCAACCTATTGGGCCGTTGCGGAAAGAAACAGGTTTACTGTCATTTACTGTCAAGCAAAGACACATATTTTATTTGTGCACTGTTGTCATATCTGTATAGCATTCCATTTTGTCAAATTATGGTTATTCTTAATTACATCGCTTTGATGTGTAATCAAACAAAGGAGACCTACACACTGGACGCTAGGTTTATACAATGAATTTCGTACTTACTACCATGTATTACATCCGACTATGTCTTAATTGCAATCTTTAACAGAGGCCATATGCAACACTGAAACCACTAATCGTGATGAAATCCTGGAAAAGCACGAATATAACAAGGAGATGACGCCTCCTTCCCTAACACTGATGCATTATTGTCTCCTACAGATACTGCTGTATTAGACATTATGGAGACGACAAAGTATATGGCTTTGGTTGTTTTGTACAATGTTCTCATATCCTGTCCTTGAATACTCTGACAGTGTTCCTTTAACACTACAGCTAGAAGAAGCATCAAAATCAGGGCTTGAGCCAAAATTCGAAATGACAGGGCATTGAGTTTCACCCTAGTGGATACTGCTGCTATGTAAAAGAAGGAATGGGATTCCTCTTATATCAAAAGATCAGAGAAAAAGTGATTATCCTTAGTGGAATGATAACAACGTTGGATAGCATCCAAGTCTGTGCCTGTCTCCACACCGCAGAGTGGTTCTGCATATTATAGGAAAGAAGAGCGAGAAATAAGAATTTCTCGGTTAAGGTGAGATCAGGCAAATGGGAAAAGTCGATCACACAGAACAAAATACATTGTGACATGAAGTGGCACTTCCTAATTCAAGCTGTATGCAGTGAATTCACATGGCCAAGTCGAATGCATGACTTCCTCACAAGCGAAATTTTGGGAGGCTCGACCACGTGTTGTTCCTGCGAGGGGACATTTATTCCAGATATGACAGGCTACACCTCTTGATCATCACACAATATATTGATGTTGACACTACTAGACAATAGGCGGCTGAAAATACGACACTAGATTTTATGTCATACGTTTTCTGGCATATCGTGTCAAACAAAAAGTGCAAAAGTCTGTGGCCATTCTTCTTTACGTGATAATTTGATTTTCGTCACAAGTGATTTATAAGGTTCACAATTAGTTTTTCAGTGTATTTCATTTTGCCCTGATAAACATTCTCAACAAACTACCTACACTGCTGTAACAGGTGACGCGTCCCAGGTAACGGATATGGGTTCCCCCTGGCCTGCCAGCAGAATTGAGCAAAATATAATAACTCTTGCAGACCAAACAGGCACAAAGTACTTCATGGCAATTTTGGCGGAGGTGGAAAATTTGGGTACGGAACAGTTGGCAGAAGAGGTAACCTACTTTTCTCGAAGTTATTGCAGAAAGAATCGTAGCGTTTCTTCTCTGCAGCAGTGGCTCCAAAATGCGTCAAGGACAAGCCGGGCGTAAAATAATACAGTCACATGATTACAGAAATGTGTCTCATGGAATCAGAACAAAGGTCATGGCGTCCTCTGGAAGGGGCACGTGTTGTCAGGGCCCAGTCAGCATATAAAGTATGCAAGGGTTACCGTTGCACAGGCTGTGACGGCTAAGCAAGCTTGTACCCCCATTCTGTATCGCATCATTGAACTATGCCTGGATGAATTAGTAAATTAGTCTCAGCACTTGAGAGAGGCATACAGGCATCTGTGAGGTGCAGGAAAACGATGGAGTGGAGAAACGTCATGCAAAATAGGGTGCGGTTACTAACTAATGTACAACGGAAGTCGAAGAACAAATAATGGTGTTGGCATTGATATATAAGCAAAATTTGATGGTTCAGTCTCCGAGGTTAAAATGTATGACAATCGTTTTATGTAACTCGTCTACATTGGGGAGAGAAGGAATGTCTAATTTCTCAGTGGAACGCTTGAATGCTGGCCAAGCACGGAAACCAAAGATGCTTTCTGGGCACTGCCTGACAAGAAGATCGGTGACTGTCTTATCATTGCTGGTGATCTGAATGGACGTGTTGGATAGAGGAAAGAACACATAGTCCATGGCGGACATAGGTATGTACAGACGAACGACAATGCCTACAAATTCCCGATCATGCTGAAACTGATCATCGCGAATACATGGAACAAAGAGCGTGTTATTCATCTAGTCACGTACTACAGTGGCTCCCATCCAACTCACATTGACTAAATCCTCGTGAGACGAAGGAATCTCAAAGATGTACTACAGACAACAGTTGTTTCTTTCAAAATCATCGCGATGCAACATCGACCTGTCATCTGTACGCTGCGGATAAAGTCGCCAAGAGCCCAATTCTTCTTCTTCTTTCTTCTTTTCTAGCCTATTTCAATCCACTGCTGGATATAGGCCTCTTCCATGTGCTTCCATCGTCTTCGGTCTTGAGCCACTTGGAACCAGCGTGTTCCAGCCAACAGCTTTATGTCGTCGAGCCATCTCTTCTGGGGTCTTCCAATGCCTCTCTTGTGTTCCCATGGTCTCCAGTGAACAATCCTATAGGTCCACCTGTTGTAGTCTTGTCGAGCTACGTGTCCTACCCATTGCCATTTTAGTCTTGCTACTCTCTCTAGGATGTCTGTTACATTAGTTCTTCTCCTGATGTCCTCTGAACGGATCTTATCCCTAAGGCTAATCCCAAGCATTTGTCGCTCCATGGCTCGTTGTGTTCGCTGAAGCTTGCGAGCACTTTCCTTCGTCAGAGTCATCGTTTCCAGACCGTAAGTAGTAACTGGAAGCACGCACGTATTATAAACCTTGGTCTTCAGGTTAATTGGAACATCCTTGTTGGTGAGGATGAATCTTAGTTTTCGGAATGCAGTCCAACTCATACCTATTCTGCGAGGAATTTCTGCACGTTTGTTGTCTTTTCCAAGTTTTATCTTGTGTCTAAGATAGATGTACGCATCGACAGCTTCTATATATTGGTTTCCCATTTTAAGTGGTCGACTGTCTGGGATTAGTATTTTCGTTTTATTAATGTTCATTTCCAAACCAATTTTAGCAGAAGCAGTTTTTAATTCTTGGATCATGCTTTCTAGATCATCTAGATTTTCACTTATGAGCACGATGTCATCGGCAAAACGCAGGTGGTTCAAATATATCCCGTTGATTTTTATTCCTTTATTATCCCAATGAAGGGTTTTGAATACATCTTCCAAGGCAAGGGTAAACAGCTTTGGAGAGATTGTGTCACCTTGTCGAACTCCTTTGCCAACTGGGATTTTATTGGTGATGAGGTCTTCGTCCACTCTGACTACCATTGTTGCTTGATCATAAATGTTTTCCAGGAGCTTTATATACCTTGAGTTTATCATGGCATTTTGAAGTGCCTTAATGATTGCCCAAATCTCCACTGAGTCAAAAGCTTTCTTATAATCAATGAAGGCCAGATGAATCTTGATGTTGTACTCAGTAGTTTTCTCAAGAAGAAGACGAATAGTCTGGATGTGTTCAACAGTTGAGAAACCTTTACGAAATCCCGCTTGCTCGGCAGGTTGATAAAAATCCGGTTCTCTTGTGAGGCGGTTGGTTAAAATTTTAGTCAGGAGCTTGTAAAGGTGTGATAACAAACTCACAGGACGATAGTTCTCTAAATTTTCCTTATCACCTTTCTTGAAGAGAAGTATCACTTCAGCATTTTTCCAATTTTCTGGTATTCTTCCAGAGTTAATACACTTGTTGATGAGTATTCTCACGGCTTCTAACAAATCTCTTCCACCTAATTTCAGCATTTCATTCGTTATTTTATCCTCCCCAGGGGATTCTTTATTCCTTAGTTGTTTAAGTGCATTTTCAATCTCAGCAGTGGTTACTTCCGGTGTTACTTCATGTGTATAATTCTGGGCTAGTTGTTCATCACTGGGTGGTTTATTAATGGTTGATGTATACAGCTTGTAGTAGAAATCTCTAATAACTTCAGTAATGTTTTGCCTATCTGTGACTATTTCTCCATTTTGGTTCTTAAGTTTTGTGATTTTTGGTCTTCCTGTAGACATATTCTTTAAAATCTTCATGTTTTTATTTTCTTCAATTGTCTGCATGATCATGTTATTATTAAATTTCCTTAGATCTTTTCTTATTTCCTTGCGAACGGTCTTGTTAAGATTTTTGTATTCTGCTGTATCCCTGTCCATTGTCTTCCTGTCCTTAATGAGCTCCATGGTATTAAGTGAAAGTCGGTTCCTCTTATTAGTTTTCTTCAATGGGATCTCCTTTGCTGCATTTTGAATACTGACAGTAATTTTCTCATTAAGTTCGTTCACATCCAAGTATTTCAAATCTTCTGTTGGGTTAAGTTTTTTGGTAAGAGCTTGTTGAAATGATGATTGATGTTTTTCTAAGCCCTCTACTCTTGGAAAAGTGTATCCCCTTGTCATTTTGGACCGTTCAAGTTTGAGGTCAAATGTGAAGGTTGCTCGAACTAGCCTATGGTCGCTTCCTGTATCAAATCTGTTGAGAACAGTAACATCTGTACAATATTTCTTCTTGTTGGTCAGAATAAAATCTATCTCATTCTTGGTTTTTCCATCGGGGCTCTTCCATGTCCATTTTCGTTGGATGGGCTTTTTAAAGAAAGTATTCATGCAATAGAGATTTTCGGCTGTGAGATATTCTAGCAATCTTTCTCCTCTTTCATTTCGTTCGCCTAGTCCATATGTACCAATGTTCTCTGGGTCTCCGATTTCCTTTAGACCCACTTTTGCATTGAAGTCTCCAATGATGATACAGAGTTGTGTCTTTTCTGAATTTTTCGCTTTGGTGATATCTTCATACAGCTGTTCCACTGCCTCTTCGTCAGAAGTACTGGTTGGAGCATAGACGTGTATGACTTGTATGGAGAATTTACTATTCAATTTGAGGACGATATATATATGAATTCTTTGATATTTTTATTGACAAGAATAGCAACCCCATGTGTAGAAGCATCCCCGTTATTACGTAAGATGACATGACCTGATGGAAGGGTCTCAGCTTTTTCTCCTTGAAGGCGAGTCTCACAAATACCCAGAATATCCCATTTTATGTCATGCAGTTCTTGTTCTAGCCTTTCCAGGTCTTCAGCTAGTCTCATAGTTCTTATGTTGTATGTGGCTATTCTTACTTTTTTAGTCGTTCTTTTCGAATTTTTGCCTCCCCCAGAATCCTTGAGGCAGACTGACGTATTGTCAGTGTGAGATTCTGAGTCTTTCACTCTACTCACCTGGGGTAGTTTCGTTTGAAAATTCGAAGTCATAGGATTTTATGGAATGTGTTCGGCAATAAAACACCACGCTTGCCAGACGTGTTGGTGAGTTGTGATTCAGCCGCCCCTAACATGGGATAACAGACGCTGACCAGCAAGCCGCCCGATGCGGGAACAGGCACTATAGCTGGATTTGTGGTTCATTGCCCCTTCCGCCTCACTTGCCATACCGAAGAACTTCTACTCTGCCAAGTCAACCGTTGAGGTCTTCACCTTAACCCCGGCAAGGGCCCTCCATACTTATTACCCCTGGAGAGAGGGTGTCCCAGTATTATAAAGCCCCCCCGGAACTGGGCTGCCTGTTGGCCCGAGGGTTCCTTTCCGTGGTTTTAGAACCAGCCCACATTTCTGCGAGCCCTTTATCCGCCACCTTGTTGATGTTAGCTGGTGGGCGTGAGCCCGGGACGGATGAATCATTCAATTTGATTCACCCTCACCGTAAGGGTTGTTAGTCCAAACGGGTAGCAGATGTTCTGCTATGATGTTTATTATTGTATTATCACAGACCACCAAGATGAAGAGCCCAATACTTCATAGGAAACGGACGAAATGGGGTCAAATGGTGGCACCTGAAAAAGCTACAGTGCCACAAATCAACATAGTTGAAATGAGCCGCTCTATTCTTGGAACAACTAAGTCAGGGCGACAAAACGAAGGATTAACTATGACACGTGGCTTCGGAATGACGATGTTAAGTGTGCAGTACGGTTGACGAAACAGCTGTACCACAAGATTCTTGTTCGTTAGAATGTTCACAAAGCAGCGACTAGTAAAGTGAAGGAGGTCACTGTTGTAACAAAAGCAAACAGGTAAGCAGGTCTATATGTGAAACTTGACATACGCGAAAACGAGCGGACCATTTAACGGCTAGTCAAATTGAGGCATCGCTAAACTGAAGAAGTCCAAAGTTTTTAAGGCATCAATGAGGAAATAGACTATTTGCTACTCGACTGGCTACACCAGACTATGCTGAAGGAAATGAAACCAGGGAGAGCCATCTGCCCTGATTACCGTCCGATAGAGTTTTGTTTCTCTCAATGTTAGGGTTGCAGCAGTCTGGCTAGAGCAAGCTTTTGAACCAGATCATGAAAGAAGGTAAAAGACCAACAGATCGGCGAAGGGTTATCCATTCAAATATAAGGAAAGCCCTGCCGATTTTTCTAATTACCATCCAATCGTATTTCTGAGCCACGCAATGACAGATTTCGAACAAATCTGCGAAAAAAGGATTAGCGATTTAGCCAAACATACTGTACAACAAGCCAAGCTGGGTTTGTGTAAAATTGTGGCGCAACAGGAGCAACCCACGCTGCAGGGCTGTTACTTGAGACACTGTGAAAAAATAAGATGCTTCATCACGACTTTCTGGACCCTGAGAAGGCTTTCCATCGGGTACCTCATAACCTAATCAGTCAGCACTACAAGAACATGGCATTCCAGAGCACCTAGTTGAGAGGGTATAATTGCTCTACGAAGAACAAAGGAGTTATGTTCAAGCTGCCGCAGGAGCGTCTAATGAATTCCGCATAACCGTAGGAGTCCACCAAGCCCCTCTCTTATCAATACTGCTGTTCATTCTTGTGATGGACTCCATTACATCAGACTTGCACAGTCCAATACCATGGACACTCCTCTATGCAAATGGTGCCATTTTGAGTCGAGAGAATAAGCCTGTCTCCAGCGTCAAACAGAAGACTGTCCTGCGCCTCAACAAAAAGAAGACAGTACATGACATTACACAGTCAAGAAGTTAGAACCATGCATGTTGGCGGTGAAGATATAGCACGAGCAAAGATATTTAAGTATCTTGGCTTCACAACTTCTGATGATGGCCGACTTACTGATGAAGTCAACTTAAAGATATAGAAAGCACGACTGAAGTGGAGAATGACAACGGGCGCCCTTGCGACCGTCGGATGAAGGACCATCTGAAATCTAAGATTAACCAAATTGTTATCTGTCCTGTCGTTTCATACGACAACGAATGGTGGCCAGCTAAAAAGGTAGAACGCCAACAAAGCATCATGGATACGAAGATGTTTAGGTAGAAGGCTGACATAGCAAGACTGGATCACATTTCAAATGATGTTACAGGAAAACCTCTTTAACTCAAAGTCATTGGGACGCAAGAATTGAACTTCGAATTATGCCATTTCGAATTAACTGCTAACTCGTAGTTCAGATATGCCAACCTCTGCCGCGTCACAAAATATTCTTAAGATCTGTTACTGCATTCAATTAACATTGATAAATAGTTTAAGCCTTTCAAATGCCATAGAAAAAAGCTATTTCTGAAATGTATTCAACAAGGTGAGCTTACAGAATTCAAATAACGCACTTGGACCACTCACTGACAAACATGACCTCAAGCAACGAAATAACAAAAAGCATGATTCAAAGTCGCAAAGAAATCTATGGTGGCTCCCCTGTGCAAGTTTTATTCATTGAATTACTGCACTGCATGCATTTTAAATGTCCTGCACTTGGACGGAAAGTACGTGCCCGAAGTCCTCAAAACATCATGGCTTATCTAATTTTTCTATGACGAGGGGAAATGTCTCTCGCTTCAGTATGCATTACAGGTTTACAACACAGTACAGTGACTATATCCTGGTACGATTTCCCGCTTTGGTACATCTCTCGAAATTCTTCTCGTAATAGCCGCGCCACAAAGTATTCTAAGACCGATTAATCCATGCAATCACCTTGATTCAGAGTTTAAAATTTTCAACTGCCATGGAAAAAGCTATTTCCAAAAAGTATCCAACAAGGTGCATTTACATTATTCAAATAATGCACTTGGATAAATCACTGGCAAACATAACCTTATAAAATCTCACATGTTCCACCTTTGTCAATACAAAAACATTGTTGTCAGATGTTTTATAACATATCCTAATAGCAGTACAAGTTTCGGCACTAATTACGGTGCCATCATCAGTTGCGTGACATTAAAGAGAAACTTAGCAATACACATAAAATATACAACATATTCATACAAATAACTCCTTGTATTAAATTATGTTAAGTTACAACTTACCCAGGTTACTACAAGTTAACAACTTGTGGGTCAAAACATTAAAAACATAAGTGAAAACTCTCAACTTTGGATAATGAGCTGGATTCCATAAATTAGTAATACTTAAAAAAATTTATGCTTTGTATATCAGTTCATTGGCGTTGAACTCCAAGGTCAAATACAATATTGGAGTTAAACAGTAAAGATCTAAATTCAAATTTGTGGTAATTAAAATGTTCATTCCACAGGTATAATACTTTAAAAATCTTATGCTAATAAAACTCATTGTGTTAGAAAAATAAAATAATCAGTAACACTTTTCTTCATCATTATTCTAAGGTTTGAACTGTTTAGGCCCAAAACTTATTTCTAACGCCCTCAACCAACACAGGGCGCCGTTTAACAAGATTCGACGCAGCAATTTGTGTTCTTATAGAACTACTAAAATGCAACTTGTTACCATATTTTTAGACAAGGACATTCAAAAAAGTACATAAATTACGACTGTTGTAAGGCTTTATTAAGACTTTATTATAAGAATATCCTCACTACTGTCATCCTTCTCGCTCATCTTTTTACGCATATACCTACATCATCCTCACTTTTATCATTTGTAATTTATCTTAGAAAGCTACAATAAGAACAATGAGAATCCTGATATATTATCTTCCAGGTTTCAGATTCAAACCGACACCATCCTCAAGGTCCCCGAAAACAACCTTCAGATGATGGGTTTATAACCTCACACCCCCGGAAGGCGAGAAGGCTGGTAGCGTGTCACCCCACAGAGGGAGTTAAAGCGAACACCATAGGGATGGCAAAAAGGTCAAGCAAAAACAACAACACATAAGAATCCACCAAACAAGAGGAAAAAGCACACTTACCTTAGAAGGTGGAGGGAAGCAGAAAAAGGCCGCGGTCAGAAATTGAAAAAGAAACAGTGACAGTGTTTCATTGATTTAGTGAAATGAAAATCCACGATTTGTAAATAGAAATGACTTTAATTCACTTAAGAAAAATGTTTCAATACGTTAAAAGAGAAAATTTAAATTCAGATTGAAATTATAAGTTTTTGAATGTTATTAAAACACCCTGGGTAACTCTAGTAAACTATGGAAAAATCATTCTGTTTTGGAATGTTCAAAAACGAACAAGTGGAAAACCCATTAACTTAGTTAAATTAAGATGAATAGCTATTTAAATTGACATTAATTTAGAGGAGCAATAAAATATAAGTCAAATAGAATTGATTTTTAAAGAAAAATAAGGTGCTGACCTCGATAAGGAAATTAATGAAACGAGAAGGATTAAAGCTTACCTACATGACCGTTCGCCTACCTTAAAATTGATTAAACTTAAAATCTAGAAAACTATTAGGCCTAGGTTGCAGTAAAATTCACCACTAAGGAATCCCTTTTACTTCACGGCGAACCTACGCAAGGGATAGTATATTATCCCACCAGAACACTCGAACCCACAGTTCAAAACTTACCAAACCGAGAAAAATAAGTGGCAAACAAAATTCAGAATAACTTTACACTTAGAGCACACAAAAATCAATCACATCCACGTTACTGAAGGTGCAATTAAACCGCCACGGATCAATTGAAACCAAATTAGCCCAACAATGCAATCAACAACACGTTGCTAGGGCAACAACAACAAAGGCATTCCCACAAGGACAATACTGACACACAAATAGCCCCAAAAGGAAATCCAAATTACAGGAGTCTGAAAAATCAGAACAGAAAACAATAAATTAACCCGAAAATCCAACCCAAAATAAGAAAATTTAGGAAGTTTAACCGAAATCAACAGAACCTTGCGCTGGCTCCCCATTTACATGAAGTTCTAGAAAAATACCACCTAAAATCGTAGTTAAACTTAAAATTAATTTTGATAATCAGTCCACACCGCTGATTTCCTTTAAAACACTAATATGAAGCTTCTTGGTGAACACATGGTAACGTAACGAACATGCAATCATTACACAAGTCAAAGATTATTATTATTATTATTATTATTATTATTATTATTATTATTATTATTATTATTATTATTATTATTATTATTATTATTATTATTATTATCCCGGGTAGAGATCACTTTTGGAGCAACTGACCTAAATCATTTCTTGGAATTTTTCACAGTTATTTGTTCGAAGGTAGAATTCCCAGGAGTAGATTAAAATGTAACTTACAGTTTAAGATCCATGAACAGGGAAGAGACGCCGAGAGCTACATTATATTACCATACACAACCAGGCTCAAAGTAGAAGAAAAATGCAGTTTAACTGCTCGTGCACCAATTGTAGATAAATCGAGGCCAACTACCAGGTTATAAGGGCACCAAATGCCCACAGGGTCCTGGTTTTAACCAGGATCGAAGCTACTGCCCCGAAGCATACCGCCGGTCCAGCACAAACGAACTCTTCTCATGGCGATTACACTCCAACTGTACGCGTCCCACGCCAAGCAGCGTCGCTTGCCTTATTGCTGCACGTACACGCGCAAAATCCCTCAGGCGGACTCGAAAGTTCAAAGCCTAATCGCCAGAGCGTAGCACTTCATAGCGCGACTAGATATGATAAAAAATCGAACAAGAATGGCAAGATATTTCACATTAAATGTGAAACGTTAATGTTCTTTCACAAGGTTCAATGATACAAATTTCTAGCGGCACAGATACCAGTCCACAAAGTTTTCTGAGGCGGTTTGGTACACTGATACCGTCACAAGATTTAGGCTGAAGATGCCCTTACATAAAGGGCGAAACATGTCCCTATAATGTTGTTCATAAGATTTAATTTTTAATTAAAATCACTCTATATATATTGAATAGGTGGAATAAAATAAACAATAATATTTCTTTGGCTTTATCTGTGTTAATCGGGAGTGACAGTTTGAATATCCGGTGAAATTCTGCGAGTACCAACAAGAGGGGAGTCTGTCAGTGTATTCTAGCCAGAATGCAATTTTGCTATTCATATTTCTGCTTACATCTGTCATAGATAGCAGACGATCATAATAATAATTTTTTTTTTATTTTCACCCCAATCATATCTATAGATATGAAGACCATGGAGGAGTGGCACAAAGTGGTCAGCTCAGGGCCATGTGACACTTGACACTCTACAAGTGGAAGGAAGCTGCATCACTAAGCGGTTATTTCAGGAACATGTGCCTATACACAAAAGGAAGTTAGCCTCATCACTAATTACTTAACTCAGGGCGATGTGTCTCTCGTCTAATGGAAGGTAATCTCTTCAGTAATTGTTAAGCTCAAAATATGTGTCTTTCCACAAGTAAGCGATTAGGAAATTTTATCACTCTTAAGACCTGTTCTTATATAATTCAGTATCAAATTGATATGGCATATCTTTTAAACTTTTCAAAATAAGTCATTTAAATTGCTCAATGATATTTGTAGATTGCTGAAATGAGAGTCAGGATAACATAGTGTCTGAGGTGAGATATAAAACAAAGTGGGAAGCAGTAGATAAGATCCGGTCGACTGAAACCTTCAGATGCATCTAAAACCTATGATATATAATGGACTAAGCTACATAGACAATTGACTGTCCTCTGCCTTATATATCAAGGAAAAAGAAAACACACAAAAAGCTTGTTGTTTCCTTGGTTTCCCATTTTCACACCAAGCAAATGCTGGGGTTGTACCTTAATTAAGGCTGTACGGGGAGGTACACCGTAACGCCGCGCATTCAAAATTAGCGCCTTAATGAACGCCTCTATCGATCAAAAGGTGAATTGATACTACATGGACTTAGAACTTGAATCAGAAGATGTCACTACTGAAAATGTCCGGCTCCATGGCTAAATGGTTAGCGTGCTGGCCTTTGGTCACAGGGGTCCCGGGTTCGATTCCCGGCAGGGTCGGGATTTTTAACCATCATTGGTTAATTTCACTGGCACTGGGGCTGGGTGTATGTGTCGTCTTCATCATCATTTCATCCTCATCACGACGCGCAGGTCACCCACGGGTGTCAAATCGAAAGACCTGCACCTGGCAAGCCGAACATGTCCTCGGACACTCCCGGCACTAAAAGCCATACGCCATTTCATTTACTACTGAAAATTTAAGTAATCTGTAAAATTCACTAATCTTGGATTTTCCTAGTCTTGTTTCAAGATTGCTATTTGTACCTGTCACGTTGTTATGTTCACTCAGTGAAAAAGATTGTTAAGTTTGTTTTCGGAAAAGAATTATAACCACTTAAAATTTTAATTCAAGTTTTGATGTCGTAGTTAGACCCATTCAAGCCCACACCGTTTTTCACCTCTTTCTGCTCCACGGGTAAGCCCGCAACAAGTGGTAGCAGAGCGTGGTTGAATGGGTCTAAACTAAGCCCCTTTTGACGGCTAAGCATCGGATCCGCACCGAACTCTAAGAATTTTCTCGGTCGCTGGGAGTTCTTCTAAATTTGTTAGTTTTCTATCAACATGTCTGGCCCTCGCGAATTCCTCTATCCCGGCTACATGATTTATGAGTTACTCATTAGAAATGTTCAATCTGGAGGCACGGTTGCGACAAATACGGCCAAACTTAAAGATTCCTTAGAAATGCCAATTTGCATCCCAATTTTGGGGGAGAAGGAAATTGATGAGGCTCTCTCCACTATCACGGACAATACCACCGAATTAGCGTCTGTAATTATTTTTTTTGAAGTATGCGATCCTTCTAACCGACTTAAAAGAGTACAGGCAAGATTGTTCCATTTTTATAATAGGGACCTATTTTCTCTCAAGTTAATAGAAGACCATACTCAGGAAGCTAGTAATTTAGTTGACCATTTATCAGGTATGTCAAATAGAGTTAATCAATTGTTGATTGGGGCAGCTGCTCCCAAAACTGACCAAACCCCTGTGATAAACCTAACCTGTGAAGAGGACTCTTCCAAGATGGTAGAAAGTAGAAAACTTATAGCGACGCAACAAACATCAGTTCCACTGGAAATTGAGTCTGGTCATCCGAAACAAATTCCACCTTTCTTTCTGAACAATGCTGTGTTTGAAGTGTCTCAACCCACTAGGCCTTCACCAATTATGTCACCCTGTTTCAGGAGTCTGCCCGATCCATTGGCCATGTTGCTTAGGAAAATGTCAAAATTTTCAGTAAATTCCACTAATGATATCACTTCATTTCTGAGGTTCCTTGTCGAATTTCAGGATCACGCACTAGGGTTCTCTCTCTCTCACTCTCAAATTTTTCAAATCATGTATCCGTATTCAGTGGGCGTCGTCTCGGATAAAATAGTCAAAGCTATAGCTAATCGCTCATCCATACGATATTTCCACGCGCATATTTTGGCTAATTTCAATTCACCTAGGGCAATTATAGATGTTCTATTTTAGGGTACAACGTCTGAACAAAAATCTTGCGGACTTCATTCAAGATATCAAATTTTATACCCGAGTGTTCGCTCTGAATTTTTCTTTTACGTCGCACCGACATCGTCTTATGGCGACGATGGGACAGGAAAGGGCTAGGAGTGGGAAGGAAGCCGCCGTGGCCTTAATTAAGAAACAGCCCCAGCATTTGCCTGGTGTGAAAATGGGAAACCACGGAAAACCATTTTCAGGGCTGCCAACAGTGGGGTTCGAACGTACTATCTCCCGAATACTGGATACTGGCCGCAATTAAGCGACTGCAGCTATCGAGCTCGGTCTCTGCATTTTTCCGAAGACCAAATAGTGCAAACTATTGCTGAAGGTATCTCCCCACCTTATCAACCTTATTTATGTTTTGAGTCTTGTCCCCAAACCTCTGCAGAATTAGAGGCTATGTCTGTCTCAGCTGAAGGAGTAAGATATGCCGACATTTTAAGATTTGCAAAGGACCCCCCTCCATCGTCTAGTAGTTTTCGGCCTCCACCTCGCCGAACTTTCACCACCGGCAAGTGCAATGCTTGTGGATCTACGGATCATCTATGTAACAAGTGCCCAGTGATAAAATCGAGTGGGACAAAGAATGGAGCAGGGTTATCTCAAGGATGTTTCAAATGCTGCTCGTTTACTCACCTCGCCAAAAATTGCCCTAATGTCAATAGCACCCCCTCCTGCTCAACTCCGGGTGCAACCTCTATGAACTCCAGTAATATAAAGTGACTAGTGTCTCCGGCTGAGTCGGCATGGTCATCTTCCCAAGGCTCAGCCGCTGTTAAACCCAAAGAAAGCTTTGGTAAGGGCAAAAGCTATTTTAATCTATCATTTGAAGGCCCTAAATAATGCCTCAGAATTGCGGCGGAGACCCCCGTACTTCTACCATTTCTTAAAATTGAACTGAATAGTGAACCCGTCACTGCTCTATTAGACTCACGGAGCAAGTGTTCTATTATTTCGGCAGAATGGTATTCCAAATTAAGGACTTTTTTAAGTTTCCTGAATATTGTTCATCTTCTGTACAATGCGTTTAGGCTAACTCTTCTCCTTTAGAAATTTTGGGTTTCATCCTTGCTAAAATTCGTGATTCTAATTTCAAATAGAAAATAAAATTTCCCTTCACTATTGTTATTACGTCTCGGCGTTTTCCAAATTCGTACGCTCCTCGTCGCCAGATGTTTCATTCCAGGCTTGTGTCTTTGCCATATACCTGCCAATGCCATGTGTTACGCAAACACGTTATGTGAACCGCTTAGACTGATTGTGATGGTTCGGTCAGCTTCTGCTTCAAACGCCAGCGTTGCCACGTCCTGGGGGCCACCTGGTGGCGAATGAACGTACCATTTTCCACTTCTATTATAACGTTCCAAATTTAAAGTGTCATTGTTTAAGAAGCCTTTCTCGAGGACAGTCGAGATTTCTTCTGAGGACTCAGGGCACAGTTCCCTGCGAAACGTTAAGAATTTCACCTTATTTTTCTTGACACGGCATAAGCACAAAAGCCTATACAGTATCATATCTTTATGTACGGGCCGTGAAAACATTAATGACAACATTAAAAACCTCTATGGGGAGGATACTTTCAAGAAGGCTTTAAAATTCAGCAAATTAAGGAGAAATAAGTCTATTCTTCTTTCTTCTTTGTGCTTTCTACTGAGATGCAGGGACCATAACATCAATCCCAACTGTGTGAAGCTGAGGCACACGTTAAATACACCAAAATCCAGGAGAATATATCAACGCGCTAGCAAGGCTCTTGTGATCGAGAGAGTGCATAACACTCGTAGGAAACTGGATTCAGTCTCCCGAGAGTTGTTTCGTTTGCACCTGCTATTAAGCAACGCTCTCTCGCGGGAATTGTTGGTGACTTTCGATCACATTAGTGATATACAGGCTGAACGAAAATTCAACCAGGTGTCATTCAGTCAGAAATCAAAGTTCCTCCGTCTAGCTCAGAAACAGGCGGTCTCTCGCACGAACCCCGATGCTAGTAAAACTGTCGTCAATCCTTCCATGAAATCCTTGGACGAGAACGAAACGGCAGTTCTAGCTAGGAGTCTTAATTTCGCTGTCGCTCCCTCTAAAATTCCCACTGAGGAGTTATTTACTTCGGTTGTGGCAGCCATCCACAAACTACCCACGGATGAGGCTGAGGAGTTGAGACAGATATGTGTGAGACTCATAAGGCCCCTGTTGTACCCGCGCCCAATTTAACAAGAGGCGAAAGGAGAGCTCTGAAGGAACTTAGAGATGATTCTGAACTGACCATTCTCTCAGCTGAAAAGGGTAATGCGACAGTGGTTATGGACACTGACGAGTATAAGAATAAAATCTCGGCTATATTGTCAGAGCCTCTTTACAGACTGAGCTCACGTGACCCCACCACTCGTGAGGTCCAACGCCACCGCGAAGCTCCTAAGGCAATCTTTAATTCCATAAGAAGATGCTAAACATCTGTCCCCGGGGGATGCAGTGCCACCTACATTATATGGACTGCCTAAGATCCATAAAAAATATGTTCACCTCAGACCTATTGTTAGTGCGATAGGTTCTCCTACGTATGCTCTGGCTAAATACCTAAGCAAATTGCTTCAGCCACACATAGGACGTACTGAATCATACGTCAGGGACTCTCGGTATTTCGTCAACTAGCTGTCAACCATAACCCTTCAACCTAATGCATTTTTGGTGAGTTTCGACGTGGAGTCCTTGTTCACTAAAGTGCCGATTGACTCGGTCATGTCTCTCAATGAACACCTGTTCCCTGAGGACATTACTAAGCTAATTTACCACTGCATGACGTCCAGCTATTTCTTATGGGGAGGGAATTTTTACGAACAGACGGACGGAGTGGCTACGGGAAGTCCACTTTCGCCGGTAGTGGCTAATTTCTTTATGGAGCATTTTGAGCAGAATGCTATTGCTTCGGCGCCCGTCAAGCCTATTATATGGTGTAGGTATGTTGATGATGTATTTGTGATCTGGACAGAAGGTCCTGAGAAACTTCATCTATTTCTAGACCACCTAAATCATCAACATCCGTCAATAAAATTCACTATGGAGATGGAGTCGGATGGATGCCTTCCTTTCTTGGATGTTCTAGTAAGAAAGAAACCGGACGGGTCCCTAGGACATACCGTCTATCGTAAGCCTACCCACAAAAATCGCTATCTTAATGCAGATTCTGACCACCATCCAGCACAAAAACAAGGCATCCTCACGACACTTGCCAAGAGGTCGAGACGAACTTGTGAGCCATCACATATCCAGATGGAGATGGACACGCTCAAAGTCGCGTTTAAGGGTAATAGTTACAGCAGTTTGCAGATTCATAGAGCCCTACATCCCAGAGAAACGACCAAGCAAATCTCACAGAAGGAAGAAGTGAAGGGAACCGCCTACTTGCCTTACCTTCACAACACCAGAGATCGAATTGCCAAGGTCCTCCGCAAACACAATATAAAAACCGTGTTTGGCACCGCCACTAAAATTGCTCACAGTCTGAGTAAAACCAAGGACACATTGTCCCCACTTTTTCATCCTGGGGTATACGAAATTCCCTGTACGTGCGGTAAAGTATACATCGGCCAAACATGCCGATCCATTGGTACCCGTATCAAAATCCATGAACGTGATATTCGTCTCAACCCACCTGACAAATCGGCAATAGCTGAGCACGCTCTATCGTCGGGTCATGATGTCATGTCCACGATGCTCGAGCTCTTACCCACACTAGACACTACAGGTCCAGATTTATACGGGAAGCTGTGGAAATACGTAGTAATCCTAACAATTACAATAGGGACACCGGCTATCAATTAAGTAACATCTGGTTGCCAGCCATTAACCCATTAACGCGGGATTTTATTTTTTAGAATTTTTATTTGCCTGTTATACATGTTGCTTCTGATTGTGTCTAGAGTATATATATGAAGTTTTACGCATTTCCGCCCAGTAGTTTCCCCGCGAAGGACCGTGTCCATATGATCACGCTAAGCGGGAGTGGGAGCATTTCATTTTATCATTAATATCTTTGTAAATGTATTATTATTATTTTAATAGGCGACAAGCACATTCTACAAATTCAACATATAATGTACAAAAACACTTGTGTAAAATATATGGGTACAACAAACCATGAAATGAAAAACGTGAGAGCCATAAGAAAAAGCATTTGTTCATCACTCTATCACCGTTTACCGATTTCGTTATCTTTTCTTAGCGTTATTCAACTGTATGGTAAGGAACAAAGCAAGGAATGTAGAGTCCAACGTTGCATTTCAAGCACTGGTTACGTACAGTGCTGAAACAGTTAATTCCAGCACATCTGCGACGATTACCAGATGCTACTAGATGATTTCTGCCATCTAAGCGAATATCATTGGGGGTGCGACCTTCATGAACCGTTCCAATGGGACGTCCTGCCCCAGATGGTGGATTCATGTACGCCTTGAGATATGTCTGTATGATGTGGCGGCGAAAGTCAAGCTGAGGGATGTCAGCACCTGATCTTCTCATAAGCAGCCAGGCATTATGTGCTGTAACATCGAGCATCCACGTAAATAGGGACCACCACCACTTCTTCCCCCGTATGCCTATGCGGTAGTAGGAGACGTTCTCATCCATTTTGTCCGTTCCTCCCATGTGCTTATTATATGCCCCGAAATCAGCGGGACGTCTCACACGTACTCTCTTCTTCTCTGTTTGAGAGTAACGTGAATCGGAAGATGCAGGATCTGCGCCGTAGCACGTGGAGGCAATGGTTACGACGGAATTGTCAACCCATCTTACAATTCCAATCCCATCTTCCACACGCATGGCGACCTCAAATGTTCCACGGGGCTTCTTCTTCATTTCCGTTACTGTGGGAAGAGGACATTCTTTGGGAACACGATTCTCTCTGATAGTCCCAGTCCCTCCGTAGCCACGGCGCTTCAGCTCTTGAAGAAGTGTCATGTTTGTGAAGAGGTTATCAAAGTAAAGGCGGAACGGCAGTACTTTGATGTCCTCTGGCAGTTCATCTAACAACAGCATCATGGGAGCTGCACATTTACCGTAGGCCTTTTCGTATTCAGAGTTTCCTTTTGGATTCTTTCCTTGATAAATATCAAAATTTATAAGGTATCCAGAGGATGTATTCAAACACCAGACTTTGTAACCGAAACGCATCGGTTTCCCCCTTATGAATTGCTTGCAGCCATGCCTGCCAAAGTATTTTACCGTGCACTCGTCGAAATCGAGATTGTGCTCAGGCCTGAACATGGAAACGAATCGCTTTTTCAGAAGATCCATAAGGGGGCGTAATTTCCACATCTTGTCATTGGGAACTGGCTGGGTGCTATCTGCACAATGAATAAATTTACACATATCTAAGAACCTGTCTCTGCGCATAGCATTGACAACTAGTTCATTGCGCAAGTCCTCACTTGCTTCCCAGTACGAACGTTTACTGGGAACAGGGTTGTAACCAGACAGCAACAGAATAGCAATAAATACTTTCATTTCCTCTGGCGACAAATTAGGATCAGGGGAATTTTTTAAAAGTGCGTACATTCTTGATTCTTGCAACAGCAGTTCAATAACTTCACCATCAAAGAAAGTTTCAAAACACCGCACAGGGTATTTATCACGAAACAACGTGTAGCAGGGTTCTGGAAAAACACTCTAATGATTTAGTACGTTACACGTATTCCACGAGTAAATGTTTGTTTTCTTCTTCTTGGCAGAAGTGTTTGCTTGTTTAGTATCATCTGTTGCACATTCTCCAAAACGTACATTATTTGTATACACAATATCCGCCTTGCTGGATAGTTGACGGCCAGTGAGATTGTCAACTAAACCACCACCATCTTCGTCACCTGAATCTTCATCAGATGGTACGTTCACTTCAGGTGGTTCGATGAATATTCCCTTCACCGTTTCCTCTTCACTGTCATCAGCCTCCAAAATATAGAGGACTTCCTTTAGAGTTATGTCCCTGTAAAAATCAGGACATGTGTAAAGAAAGAAGGCTATTTACAGTCTAAACGTACTTTTACCTATATTATGGACTAATAGAAATGTGTGATACATTCGCAACTACCGGAGGTACGTTTTCGAGCACCGTTATTGAGATGTAGAAGCGAAGGTTAGGGCACAGATATGCCGTAAAACAACATATAATAGCAGTGGGAGGAGGAGAAATAACTTTTAAAATGTTAAAACAGAGACCCCTGATAACATTCTCGTAAAATCCTAGCTCATTACATGTGTGTTATTTTATGAAATCGAAAGCCACCGCTAGAGCCTAGCTTGTTCGTACGATCACGCTAAAAATTATTTGCATATAATATAGTAGTAAGAACATTTTTCCTCTTGGAAATTATCCAGCATTCAACATGATTTATATAAAATATATTGGTGCAGTTTTCATGGGCTAATATGTGTGAACAGGACTAGAAAACAATTACTTACTTGAAGCACGCATCCATTGTTGATCCTCACAGAGGCACACTCCAACCCACAATGCAATAATGCCGCCAATGAGAACTATAACATAATATATCGATCAGGCTGAGTTGCCAGATGTACGTCAAAGAGAATAAAACAATAATTATTAGATTAAACCCGAAGGATTTGAAAATATACAATATTATATAAGGCATTGCGATGCGTGATCATATGATCACGCACGGCGTTAATGGGTTAAGAATTTACGTAGGTAGTTCCCTTCCCTGCCCCTTCACTATTGTTATTTCGTCTCGGTGTTTTCCAAAATTCGTACGTTCCTTGTCGCCAGATGTTTTATTACATGCTTATGTCTATGTCTTACACCTGTCATATGTTACGCAAACACGTTATGTGAACCTCTTAGTCTGATTGTGATGGTTCGGTCAGCTTCCGCTTCGAACGCTAGCGTTAAACCATGTCCTGGGGGCCATCTGGCGGCGAATGAACGTACAATTTCCACTTCTACTTCTATTATAACGTTCCAAATTCAAAAGTGTCATTGTTTAAGAAGCCTTTCTCGTGGAGTATCGAGAATTCTTCTGAGGACACAGAACACAGTTTTCTGCGAAACGTTAAGAATTTCACTTTATTTTCTAGACACGGCACAAGCCCAAAAGCCTATACAATATCATGTCTAAATGTTACTTTTATTTTAAAAGGGATTATAAATACCAATTTTAACGTCTGTAACATGTTAGATTTTTGATGTACTGTATGTATTCTCATTTTAAAAATTCAGCCCATATTGAACCCATGACCTAAGAAGATTATGTATTAAATTGTCAGTTGGATAAGAAGTTCGATTCTTGATAGCATGGAATTGACACGGGGGTGATTACATTCGGTCCCACGCTCTGGGATACGTGACGTCAGTCGCACGTGTCAACGGCGGAAGAATCTTAAGTCATTTTTGTGAACTATTTCAGAAGAGCACGAGTATATGGCGTGCCCATGCCAAGTCGAAAATATAGTGCGTATGAAATGAGGTCATTTATCCCAAAAATCGAACATGTATAAATTTTAAATGTCCATAAACACTACCGCCGAAAATGTAGCGAGTATGTAGTCAACTTCAGAACTCTTGTAATTACAGTTTAGTTAAGTCAGATAAGTTATAGAAATTTTCTTGGCGGCAAGGGGAGATGCCCGGAGAGAGGGGGTAGCTGCTATAAATAAGAATTGACGCCATGACGAAGCCCCTGCATTTTATGTCATGAGGCGGAAGACGGAGGGTAGAGCTGCTCTGTAAAATCGAACGACAAAAGTAGACTTAGTCCAACCAACATATTTCAGCTAATGTGGCTGGGGTCTTGACTCCATGTGGAGATAGTTTCTTGAGTGGAAATAATTGTACCAAAGGGGACGGTCAAGGGACCGAATAAAATTTGGAGTGGATGAAGAAAGTAATTCGCGTGCGGAAATAATTACAGTCCACAGTGTGCGCTCAACAAAAACAAGTGAAGGGTATTTTCTTTTTTATGCTTTATTTCCAAGGAACCGGAAGTATTAAAAATGATCTGTACAGCCAAAAATGTAAAAATGGCTAAATAAAAATGCCAGGGTCGCTGGTGAGCCCAATGATGACCATGGCGTAACGTAAGGTATGCGACTTACCATCTTACCACCTATTATATCTTGTTTCATGATCTCTGAAATATGTGTATTTGAATGGGGTATATACGACGCAGTTGGTCACCCCTATGTCGTTTTTTGTAAATGTCGGAATACGACGAAAAAGGGTCATTTGTTTTATTTTCCACTTTGATTAATTTTTGAAGTCTTGCGAGTGGCGTATCATGTTGTAAAAAGTTATTAAATAGGGTTTCGAAGTGATATCACGTCCAATGTAGATCGTAATTTCTATGTGTTTATTGCCCATATTTTGTGATGTTAAATTAAGATGTTCATTCGACGTAAAATTTTTCTGTCTGAAATTTTGACGTAAATAATATAAGAAATGCATGGTTACTCATTTTCAATCGAGTGGAAGCGCGCTATCGGGTGAGAGTATAGTGTGATGAATTCGGTCACGGAGTGAAACGTTTTTCTAGGCCCATTTAAACTGTGCCTGACTGACAATAAGAAGGATTTAGTAGAATTTTTCAGTCATTTCGTGAAAATCCAGTTATTAAAATACGATATCATTTTATGCGAAGTTATTCATTATTAAAGCACTGTGCGTTATTAGACGTCGTGGATTCTAGTAAGTATTTTATTCCAGTTCTTTTGTCGGTGATAGTAGTGAGTTGGGAAACAGGTTAGTTTTTACGTGTGAGTCGAAATGAGATTTGTGAATCAGGTTGGAGACCTGTCAATGAAGCCGGATTTGTGGAAGCCCGAGGAAGATTTTATAACATTGGGAATGGAAAGCAATATACAAGAATCCGCGCTGGTATTAATTTGCGACGTGTATAGTTATTGTGGGCATGTTGAAGTATAATCTACACTGACTGACAGTGACAATGCAACACCAAGGAGGAGTGGTTCGAAAGATATGAAAGTTATGGAAAAAACAGAGATGGCACGGATGAATAATTGATGTTTATTTCAAACCGATATGCAGGTTACACAATGCGCACGGCATCGACTCAGTAGGATGTAGGACCAACGCGAGCGGCGATGCACGCAGAAACACGTCGAGGTACAGAGTCAATAAGAGTGCGGATGGTGTCCTGAGGGATGGTTCTCCATTCTCTGTCAACCATTTGCCACAGTTGGTCGTCCGTACGAGGCTGGGGCAGAGTTTGCAAACGGCGTCCAATGAGATCCCACACGTGTTCGATTGGTGAGAGATCCGGAGAGTACGCTGGCCACGGAAGCATCTGTACACCTCGTAGAGCCTGTTGGGAGATGCGAGCAGTGTGTGGGCGGGCATTATCCTGCTGAAACAGAGCATTGGGCAGCCCCTGAAGGTACAGGAGTGCCACCGGCCGCAGCACATGCTGCACGTAGTGGTGGGCATTTAACGTGCCTTGAATACGCACTAGAGGTGACGTGGAATCATACGCAATAGCGCCCCAAACTATGATGCCGCGTTGTCTAGCGGTAGGGCGCTCCACAGTTACTGCCGGATTTGACCTTTCTCCACGCCGACGCCACACTCGTCTGCGGTGACTATCACTGACAAAACAGAAGCGTGACTCATCGGAGAACAGGACGTTCCGCCATTCCCTCATCCAAGTCGCTCTAGCACGGCACCATGCCAGGCGTGCACGTCTATGCTGTGGAGTCAATGGTAGTCTTCTGAGCGGACGCCGGGAGTGCAGGCCTCCTTCAACCAATCGACGGGAAATTGTTCTGGTCGATATTGGAACAGCCAGAGTGTCTTGCACATGCTGAAGAATGGCGGTTGACGTGGCGTGCGGGGCTGCCACCGCTTGGCGGCGGATGCGCCGATCCTCGCGTGCTGACGTCACTCGGGCTGCGCCTGGACCCCTCGCACGTGCCACATGTCCCTGCGCCAACCATCTTCGCCACAGGCGCTGCACCGTGGACACATCCCTATGGGTATCGGCTGCGATTTGACGAAGCGACCAACCTGCCCTTCTCAGTCCGATCACCATACCCCTCGTAAAGTCGTCTGTCTGCTGGAAATGCCTCCGTTGACGGCGGCCTGGCATTCTTAGCTATACACGTGTCCTGTGGCACATGACAACACGTTCTACAATGACTGTCGGCTGAGAAATCACGGTACGAAGTGGGCCATTCGCCAACGCCGTGTACCATTTATCGTTCGCTACGTGCGCAGCACAGCGGCGCATTTCACATCATGAGCATACCTCAGTAACGTCAGTCTACCCTGCAATTGGCATAAAGTTCTGACCACTCCTTCTTGGTGTTGCATTTGCTCTGTCAGTCAGTGTATGTGCATTTTGTTGGTTAGAATATCGTAAGTAGTATAATTGGATGGTTCTGCGGCCGCCACCGCCACCGGGCTCCCAGAGGCCACCTCCACCACCACCACAGTCAGAGGCCTCCTCCACCACCACCACCACAGCCAGAGGCCTCCCAGAGGTCTCCTCCACCACCCGCGGGAAATTTGAATTTGTAAACAAAGCCACGTGCTTTTTGACAGCTGTCATCGACAACAACGCATCGCTAACCTCAGTACTGCCATCTTGACGGGCCTAAACCTCAGTGGTACCAACTTAACCTAACTAGCGCGAGGTAAACAAAGCCACGTGTTTTTTGACAGCCACGTGCTTTTTGACAGACAACAACGCATCGCTAACCTCAGTACTGCCATCTTGACGGGCCTAAACCTCAGTAGTGCCAACTTAACGTAACTAGCGTGTGGTAAACAAAGCCACGTGCTTTTTTGACAGCTGTCATCCACCATCTTTAAACTACAGAGCACTGTGCTGCCCTCTTTATCGCAGTAGCTGCAAATTCGTCACCTGTCATCGGCAGTGCTGCCATCTTGGCGGGCCTAAACCTTAGTGCTACCAACTTAACCTCACTACCGCGAGATAAACAAATCCACGTGCAGCTGACATCCACCATGTTTAATCTATAGAGCACAGTGCTGCAATCTTTAGTTGAAATGTGGTGGCGGATAATTTGAAAAAATAATCAATATCATCTACCGCTAGTGAACAAAAAGGTTCTAGGTAAAATGAAAGATGAATGTGCTGGGAATATTATCGATTCATTTGTAGGTACTAAATCCAAGTCATATTGCATAAAACTCTTAAATGAATTACAAATAAAGAGACTGAAGGGGGTTAAAAAGAATGTCGTTCAGAATCAGCTAAGTTTTGAAAACTATAACAATTGCATTAAAAGTAATCCACCTGTTTTGCATAAGCAAATGTCTGTCATTAGAAGCAAGAAGCACCAGTTGTACACTCATTTAATTAGTAAGGTAGCCCTTAATAGCGATGATTGCAAACGGTTTGTCATTCCAAATTCTACCAACACTCTGGCCTGGGGGCATAGTAGTATTGATCGGTACTACTTTACATAAAGCAGACGTGTGTGTGTGTGTGTAAACATTATGCTAGAGGTGTGTACTTACGTTACGCTGTCTTACATCACAATTCACTGTACATATTGTAGGGAGAGGTACGCTGAGAGCGTAGTACGGCAAGTTTAAACTTGTACATACAAGAATTGCATCGAGAAGTACGCAAACATTACTAGGGTAAAATGATTCGAGATAAAACTTGTACATACGAGATGTAAATAAATAATGTAGAATTGGCATATTCTTTTATTTTAGGTTAGGTATTACCTTCCTCCCGCTCCTTATTTGCAAGATAGAGTTTTTGTTTATTACTCATAGAAGGAAAGCAAGAAAGAAGGTGTTGAGCAGATTCGTAAGTATGTTATTGTCTAGCTCATGTTGAGAATAGAATCCCTTTTCTTTTTCTAAACAGTGTTTGATTGCAATGCAGTGTTCAACAACATCGAACTATAAACGGTAGTATGTGTTCAAGTCTAAACTTGCAATACTCTTGCTTTTGCAATGCACGTTCGATAGAGATGTAGCTTGATAGAGGAAGAAGAGCAGTTAGTAAGAATGTTGAGAAGATATTTTGTTTTTCTTTCTAAACAGTGCTCGATTCTAGTTATACAATGCAGTGTTCAACAACATCGAACACTAGTATGCAGTTCAAGTTGTAATAAGTTTTGAACAGTAGTATGTATGTGTTCAAGTCTAAACATGCATCACTGCGGGTATGCGAGCGGATAACAGCTAACGAAATTGCCCCGCATGAGGGCAGCACGGTGCTCTTTTCATTAAAGATGGCGGATGACAGCTAACGAAATTGCCGGTTTGTTTCCAAGCAAGAGCGCGTACAATATACCACCACCACATTTCAAAGGTAAGTAGCTAAAGAGGGCAGCACGGTGCTCAAAGATGGCTGCTGTCAAAAAGCATTTTCCAAATTATCCGCCACCACATTTCAACTAAAGATTGCAGCACTGTTCTCTCTGGATTAATGAAGGCGGATGACAGCTGTCAGAAAAGCATATAGGTTAGTAAAGCACGTGGAATTTACCGCCACCATATTTCAAAGGTGAGTAGCTAAAGAGGGGGCAGCACGGTGATTAAAGATGGCGGATGACAGCTGTCAAAAAAGCATGTTGATTTGTTTCCAAACAAGAGCACGTGGAATTTGCCGCTACCACATTTCAACTAAAGAGTGCGGCACTGTTCTCTCTGGATTAAAGATGGCGGATGACAGCTGTCAGAAAAGCGCATAGGTTTGTAAAGCACGTAGAATTTGCCGCCACCACATTTCAACTAAAGATTGCAGCACTGTTCTCTCTGGATTAAAGATGGCGGATGACAGCTGTCAGAAAAGCATATAGGTTTGTAAAGCACGTGGAATTTACCGCCACCACATAGAGGGCAGCACGGTGCTCAAAGATGGCTGCTGTCAAAAAGCATTTTTCAAATTATCCGCCACCACATTTCAACTAAAGATTGCAGCACTGTGCTCTATAGATTAAACACGGTGGATGTCAGCTGCACGTGGATTTGTTTATCTCGCGGTAGTGAGGTTAAGTTGGTAGCACTAAGGTTTAGGCCCGCCAAGATGGCAGCACTGCCGATGACAGGTGACGAATTTGCAGCTACTGCGATAAAGAGGGCAGCACAGTGCTCTGTAGTTTAAAGATGGTGGATGACAGCTGTCAAAAAAGCACGTGGCTTTGTTTACCACACGCTAGTTACGTCAAGTTGGCACTACTGAGGTTTAGGCCCGTCAAGATGGCAGTACTGAGGTTAGCGATGCGTTGTTGTCTGTCAAAAAGCACGTGGCTGTCAAAAAACACGTGGCTTTGTTTACCTCGCGCTAGTTAGGTTAAGTTGGTACCACTGAGGTTTAGGCCCGTCAAGATGGCAGTACTGAGGTTAGCGATGCGTTGTTGTCGATGACAGCTGTCAAAAAGCACGTGGCTTTGTTTACAAATTCAAATTTCCCGCGGGTGGTGGAGGAGACCTCTGGGAGGCCTCTGGCTGTGGTGGTGGTGGTGGAGGAGGCCTCTGACTGTGGTGGTGGTGGAGGTGGCCTCTGGGAGCCCGGTGGCGGTGGCGGCCGCAAAACCATCCAATTATACTACTATCGTATTTGTGTAATTATGTCGGCGGAGTTTAAAAGGGAGCATTCTGAGAAGCCAGTCAGGTAGAACGGACCAGATGTCCCATGTCACTGCCAAACGGACTGGGGCGAAATGCCGTCAGCTGATAGGGGTTCACCGCGGTGATAACGGGACAGGCAAAGTGTGTTACGCGTGGAACTGAGATTGTATTTCTCGGCAGGGGATGACGTTCAATGTTGGATTTAGTTGAAATTTTCATCCGGGAATAACGTGAGTGTTATTAGATACTGTAAAATTTGTTTAATTGGGGACGAAATGAGCATTTGATGCCACGGACTTAGAGTATAATGAACAAGATTAGCCAAATTCAGGGTTGTCCAAAGTATAGAGCGATTGTAGTGATGATATTTTGTCTGTGAGGGGTGCGCAAACTTTATAAAATGTTATGACGAGATATGACATCGTAATTAAATGGCGAGTTGCTTTTGGTTTGTACGTAAATTATTAGGGTTATCCAAGTGTTAATAATGGCTAGGATTAGATTAAAGTGTGAGATCGTGAAACTAGATATAATGAATGATGTAATAGTTCTTTTCCAGCTATCGGAATCATCAGATAAACATCACAGGATTAAATTTTTTACATCACAATTGCGTAGGAATTTGTGAAGAAACCAGAGTCCGCGGAGATAGAATTTGTTGTTCTTTGAGATTTCATTAAATCATTTACATTTATTTAATTATTAAATTCAATGGAACCGCGTTTTGAAATAACTTTAAATCAAGCGAATAACTTGGAGATGCATTCTGGAAATCTTAGTTTGTTTTCTGGGGAATGTGTAAAGGCTAACGTAACAATTAAGGGGACACGTCCGAAGGTAATGGATTTTACTCCCACAAAGTATTGTGAGCTTTGCTATTGTTGTATTATTTAACTTTGATTGATTGAGCAGTGAATGTGCTGGGGATAGTAAAGTGGAAACTTTGGTCATCAACCGATGTAACTTAACTGTGTTTAGCCTTCAGCTGAGAAACTTGGATGTTCAGGGGGCATCAACCTCAGTGACTTATTTTAGGGCCATATGCCACTGTAGCATCATTTTCCTTGCGGTCATCATCCACAATGACTTTAAAGGAACTTAGAAGTTTAGATGTCGATCCATGACATAGTCGCAGGTCACATCGATTCAATTAAGTGTCCATGCCGTATAACCACTGTGTGGCACACACCGATTGGACCGCCCTAATTATACCCAGAGTCCAGAGTTCGTGTTGCGAGGGCTGGACCATAAAGAATCACTATGATGGTACATGTAGTCTCACATGGAAGCCAAATTTAAGGATTTACAGACTTTCCTTTCTTTAATTAATAATTGAGACAATGGTTTCTAGTAAGAATGCCCATCAGGCGGTTACGTCAAAGGCTCACACCAGTGTTCTGACCCTCTATGTAAAGTAATTTTGGTGTCCAGTGGACAAAATTGAGTTAAATGATACCGTGGATATAGCAGAAATGCTACATGACGAAATTGAATAAATAGGAACATTTTAAACGAACCTTTCATTCGAGTAGATAGATCCGAATTACTGAACCCTACCTTTACCTCAGCAAGTGACGAAGAACCCGATACGACCCAAGAGACAGATCTCATGAACTTTGCTGGTAGGTAAGAAAGGTAGGTATCCTCCAGTATGGACCAAAAGGGTTCAGTAAGTCAATCCTTTTCACCATCTCTTAGGTAGATTGTCCAAAAACAAGAAATACGTGATGCTTTATTTTAAAAGGAGATTCTAAGTACCAATTTTCATGACTGTAACATCTTCAATTTATGAAATGTGAGCATCCACATTAAAGGTATTCAACCCCTTTTTCAGTCCATTTCACCCCCCTTAATGGGCTTTTCCGAAAGAAACACGTGTTTCTTAATTTTTAAATACCAATCTTCACGTCTTCAAACTGTTCAGTTTTAGAGATATAGATACACTAATTTTTAAAATTCACCCCTCCTTCACCCCCTTTGCGAAGGAATATTCAAAAATCCTCCTTAGTGAGTACTTACATTGTAATATGAATGTACGGTATCTCCAAAATTTCACTCCTTTATGTCCAGTAGTTTTGGCCCGGCGATGATGAATCAATCAGTCAGGGCAAGTTATTTTATATATATATATGCATAATGATCAATGGGAAGTGGTAAATAAACATGTAAACTGCCTTTGGGATGAGTTTGAAGCAATTTTTCTGGAGTGTGAATCCGTGTATGTACGTTTCAAGGTGGTAAAGAATGCGGAAGACATACTATATTGTAACAGAAAAATAAATGGTTATGGCAGTAAGGAGATGTCGAAGATTCTTACTAGTATATTTAATTTTACAAAAGATTCAGCTAAAGCTAAGATTATGGCAAGCATAATTGGCAGCCATATTAGTGAAAAATGGAAGGGTACGTATAGACAGGCTCGGATTTAGAGTGGCATCCCCATGTACCGCCAACCACTCCCCAGGATAAGTACGTATAATTTGATTTGCTCTGATGTTTCTTTAGCGGCATTTGCAGTGCTGTTGTTTTCCTCTTCATACTCGTTTACGGCTTGAAGACAACCGGTGTTATCACCCACAAACTCTCCCAAAGTTGTTTTGATTAACATCGTAATCCATATACAATTAGATTGCCTGAGTTTGTGAATACAATTCTTTCTCAACAGTGTCATAAAATACATCTTTTCTTCGTAGTTGGGGTCATTTTCTTCGCTGCCTTTCCTGTCATCTGTTCCCTTTACGTAATTCGCATGTGCAGTTCTTGTACGTTCCACATTAATTCCCAACATACCCATCATTCTCATACTTCTCCAACTCATTTTCTCTGAAATGAAAAGACAACGAAAGAGTGTTTACCAACAACTCGAAGGTCATATGAGAGAGCCTAAGGAACACTGCTGATTTGAGAAAGACATGTTAAAATATTTCTTTCACCATCTGACTTTTATAATTTTCCATGGGCACCTTGCTTACAGATGGGTACTTCGTGTTAATGCAGGCGGCGAACGACAGCTCACATTCACAGAATAACCACCGACATTACACAGCGACTCAACAAATATTTTGCCTGCATTGTAACACCACACTAACCTTAGCACACTACTATTTTAGTCGATTCAACAAGAATTTACCTACCATTCCGGCGAATACAGCAGAGGTGGAATGTTGTATAATTCATTGTTAGAAAGTTCGGACAAACGGGCAGCTCTATTAAGAGAAGAGTTACGTGGTCTTCCGTAAACTTCGTGCCATCGCCTGAGATATAAAAACATGTATGTTACACCAGGAGACTTACAAGTTTTTTGTAGAAAAATTTTAGGGTCGAGAAAGATACGAGATTTAATTTATTTTAAATAATTCTTTAAAAATGCGAGAAAGACATATGAGGTTTTATCCAGCAGAGAGAGCGAACGTAAATCCATATAATTCACTCAAACCTATAAACCGTAAAAAATCAGATTTACGAGGTTTCAGAAGAAAGCCGATGGTATGTTATTCATTTCGTAACAATGAGTGAGATACCTAAAAATTGAATTTGTTAAACAGCGCACGGTCTAACCCTCCATCAAATGATAGGCCTACTCATGAAGAACGATGTGAGTGGAAAATGAAACTGCCTGATCCGGAATTAAATGTTAAGGAGTTTAACAAAAAGCAAATATGCCAATTACAAACAGCAGAGCAATTTTTAAATTTACTTGTTCAGAATTAATCAGTCATATGAGACAAATTTCAATCTGCATCAGCATTCAAAAGTACTTCCGCAGAGATCCAAAATTAACTTAGTGAGGTTTCAAGAATATTTATCATTTAATTAAAAATTATTTTGAATATTTGGTCCTTTCGTACTAAAATATTCCCTTTCTATAAAGATAGAAACCGACCTGGCTTACGCCGGTCTGAACTCAGATCATGTAAGGATTAAAAAGTCGAACAGAATTATTAATTAAACTTCTACACCTAATCATATTCCTTAATCCAACATCGAGGTCTCTGTTTCAAGAATGTTCTTTTGTTTCAATCCAAGCCGACGAGCATTACTTTCCGGTATTGTGTTGAAGATAGCAATGAAGAAATGTTCGAATAGGTTTGGAAGAGTGGAATAAAGACAAAAATAACATTATAAGCCAAACCTACTATGTGTACTGGGTAATGGTATACCAAGAGATGGGAAATCAACATACCAGATGGAATTATATGGGACATGCCAAGACTTAGAACGTTGGTGAACAAACATCATTTTGTTAAAAACCCTAGATGAAAACACCACTGCATGGACTGAAGAACTGGTGTAAAACACAGTGAGGGAAGAAGACAATGTGGGAAGAGAAGAAAGCACACTCATCAGAAAAATAAGTATAACTGCGCTCCTTAGTTGGGTACAACATTTTGAAATAATAATAAGTAATGAAATGAGTTATAGTTACTATCCGTGTAGTATGCTTAGTCTTGTGAATGGTCAGTTTGCGATAAATTTGACAGAAGATGACAGCACGTGATTCGGTCTAATGAGGTTTGGGGTCGAAGTTGAAGTCAGTGTCATATGCGTCCGGAGTACTGTATTTCCAAGTGAAGTGAGAAACTTCGTAACTGTCCATAACTGCCGGTGGTAGATATGTTCTGCTTGTCCATGTAGTTATGAAACCATGCTACTCTACCGCCCACACACCCGCACTCACACTCACTCATACCTTACACGCACTCTGCTACCGTAGACACGCACACGCACATACGCACACACATACATACGCACACACGCACGCATACACACACCAACAGGTCCGTGAATACTCACCAACTTACCTCACGAGACGAGGCCGTGGACGGGCTGGAACAGACTAAAACAGTCTGGAGCTGGACTCGAACCAAATTAAACTAAAGGGAGGAGCGGGAGACGGAAAGAACCCAGAACCCTTCCCGATAAATGAAAGAACGGGGTGAAAATACATGGGGGTTTATTAATGAAAAATAAAGCGAAAGAGATCAAACAAACAAAAATAATAAAATCAAGCTTGAAATATTACTCACGGAGATATGCGTAGAAACTTATCATATAGGTTATTCATCCAATCATATCAAGAGGCAGATTGAAAAGACATCAAACATGGCCACACAAGCTTCTTTCAATCACAAACTTGTAACATACGATTTACTTCCTCCACATAATTTCATACACGCGACGTATGACACATTCGTCCTCGCAATGAATTAATATCAGTGGACATACATCGGAAGAACTTACACGCACATCAAATAAAAACATACACGTTACATCTCAAACATCTCCATGTATATGGACCAGCATCCCAGAGAAGAGATCCATCACGCAACAATCCCCGTTTGAAAAGCCCAGCATCCCAGAAAGAAAAAAAATCAAAGAATAAATTTGGCTGCCATAGTTACGAGGCGAGTAAACAATGCTAACAATGAAAAAAGACTCATTCAAATGAAAGCAACAAACGTAAATATATAATTAGGCCAGCAAATAGCCTGAGGAATGGAAATAAGAAAATGTAAATAATACTTAAAAAAATAACACTGTAAGAAAAGGAGAATGCTGTTAATCAGGCAGGCATACAGCACAACCACACGTACACACACACCGTAGAGACCCAAAAGAAATGTATACGGGTAGAATAATCAGTTTTGTCCAGACACATAACGAACACAGAGAGGTCCGCATAGCAAGACAAGTGCTTTCATGGACTCATGAGCTCAATACAAGACGCGTAATATAACAAAGGATTGCCGCATGAAGGCAAAGCACATCCTCACATAATTCACAGTAGCTTCATCGTAACCATCACGCTTGCAACGTATTCATATCGCCTCACCACGGACGAACATGAATACCAGTCATAGCGTCAAACACAACGTCACGCATCAAGAGCTCGGCCATGAGAGAATCGACGAATAAAAATAAATGGCAATAGGTCTCGAACTTCAGACCACATATACGCCAAACAAACACACCACTGACTAAAACCATCCTCCATCCTTACGGGTTTAAGTCACACAAAAAACAGAACACACAAGATCAGAGAAAACTATCAATAAGACAAAATGCAGCATTAACGGTTAAATGTACATAACTAATACGCTCACGCAACCATAGCAAGCCAAAAAAGTTACCTTGATAGACGGGCGTTGCTCAGAGCATTAGGTAGTCACAAAATAGCGACAGAGATAAAGAGTCGGGCATTCAAGTAAATAAATATACTGAAGGAAAAGTAAACGGCACAGGTCAAAGATCTCGTATCTCAAAAAGTACATTGTTGTCTCGACCGCCATGTCGGCTACAACCGTCCTGCGAACTTAATTCAAAGAAGGCGGACACGAGACTGACTAAGAGGGCACTTCGGCTGATGGCCGGAAGCGCACTCTGTCAAGGAGAAAACGAGTCATACGTCACGTCCAGGGAATAAATCGACCCAAAAGTCGATTGCAGTCAAAGAATGTATTACATACAGAGGAGTGCGCCACCAAGGGAAACTTGGTGCGGCACATCTTCCCCACACCCCCTCGAAAATGAGTCCTTACTTGGTGATCAGGCAAGAAGGGCTCATTTTACCACGGGTGAATCTTAACACTAAGTGTGTACACACTCTACAACTAAGCGTATCAATTTAACAATAACTTCAGGCATTAAAAATGGACAATAGAATATGAAAACATCTATGCACACGTCATAATTACACCTTATTTTGAAGATATACAATATAATAAACGTCCTTTCGTTATCAAACACAGATTCATTAAGAATTATGCAGGCGTCAGTGTCCTTTCACCGAGCGATAATTGACTCCAAGGAGAGTTATGGCAAGTCAGGCAAACATATGTATCTGTCGATTAATAATCCAGTGAATTAAACAAGTTCAGACCACAGTATCCCATTACACTCCGACCTCTTCTCAGTCACTGAGGGTGGATTTCGAAGGAATTTAGTCGAGCTATCAATACGTTTCTTTTCCTCACGATACAAGTGTTTCTCACAGGGCAATCATTACCTGAAACACAAAACAATATAAGCATACGTGCTTGCAACAAGTCAAAGTTAACTCCATATTATCAAGTCCAATACATCTTAAGGGTGCTAAATAAATCAATGCTACGAACTTCTGGAGTAATACTTTTTTAACATGGAAACGTGCGCCTTTGATTGCACACGGCCGGAGAGATCCTCCACTTTTACCGTAACAGGTCCCAGAAACTCAGTGATCCTTCTGGGCTCAGACCACTTTCGACACAGCTTTTTACTAATGTGATCCATGGTAGAACTGACAGGGAACCTCTTTACCAGGACCAGATCTCCGACGCGGAAAGACACAGGCATTCTTCCCTTGTTATACCTCTGGGCCACCCTGTCTCTGGCTTTAATCAGTTGCTCGGAGGCTATCTTCCATTTCTCCAAGACATCCAGACGTCGGGAGGGTTCGGAGAGATACTCCACATTCCATTTCAAAGAGAGTGGATCGTTGGGGACCCTGCCCAAAAATAATTCGGCAGGAGTGAACCGGCTGGACTCGTGCATGGCAGTGTTGAAACCTAGGCTGAAAAAAGAGAGATAGCAATCCCAAAGGGATTGGGTGTTATAATGGAAGGCAGACAAACAGATTTTTAGATTTCGATGAAATCTTTCAACAAGGTTCGGTTGAGGGTGATGAGGGCTCAGACGGATATGTTTTATACCCCAGGAGAAGCATAAATTACGGAACTTAGCGCCGGTAAAGATCGAAGAATTGTCAGAGACAAGCGTCCTAGGTGGACCGAAAACTCCGAAGATGTGTTTAGTTAATAAATTCACCGTGACGTTAGAATTAATTTTACGAACAGGGAACAGACAAATGAATTTAGAAAAACCGTCGATAACAGATAAGATACCCACGTTGCCAGATTGAGATCGAGTTAGGGGTCCAAAGAAATCAATGAATAGTTTCTCACCAGGAGAATTAGCAACGTCGGCGGAATGAAAACCGATCTGAGTATTCTGAGCAGGCTTACATTTTTGGCAAACATCACAGGTTTTGACATACTCGAAGACTTCCTTTTTTAGGTTCGGCCAGTAATAATTCCGGGAAATTTTGTGAAAGGTTTTTAACTGACCGAGGTGGGCGCCTAAATGAGAATCGTGATAATAATTTAAGATCATGGGTCTCAGATTCTGGGGGACGAAAATTTTAGAAGTACGGTTGTGAAGACTTTTGTGACACAAAAGGCCCCTTTTTATTTCAAAGAATTCCCAACCTTGTTCCTTCTTCGAAAGTCTATCGGCTAGACGGATACATTCATCGTCTTTCTTCTGGAATTCAGACAATTCGGTAAAACTAAAGGGGTAGTTTCGAAGGATGCAGACAGGAAGATGATTATCGGGGCTGCACCCGATCTCGTAATCAGTTGTCTCGCCACCTTCAAACATGCGCGACAAACAATCGGCAACAATATTATCTTTACCTCTTACATGAACAACAGTGAAATTATAAGACGACAGTCGGAGAATCCAACGAGCAGTCCTCCCTAACCTTTTGACATTGGCAGCCATCCAAGATAGTGCTTGGTTATCAGTATGAATCCAGAAATGTCGGTGTTCGAGGTACGAGTGAAATTTCTCGACACCAAGGACAACAGCCAGACATTCTTTTTCGTACGTGGAGTACCTGGTTTCAGAGTCGAGCAATTTCTTACTGAAATAAGCAATGGGGGCGAGATGATCGTTCTCCAGTCTTTGGTTCAATACAGCAGAGACAGCAATATCACTAGCGTCACACTGAAGGACAAATTCCCCGTTAAAGTCAGGGTTGTGCAATACGGGAGCTTGACAGAGGGCGTCTTTAAGTTGGCAAAAAGCTTGCTCTTGAGCATCGCTCCAGAAGAAACGAACATTTTTCTTTTTCAACGAGTTCAGGGGCGCTGAAATTTCAGAAATGTTGGGGATGAATCTAGAATAAAATCCAATCATGCCAAGAAATCTACGGACAGCTCGTAGGTTCTTTGGTCTGGGAAATTCACGAATGCATTTCACTCTCTCAGGATTAACAGATATGCCGGAGCCGGAAACGATATGTCCTAAAAACTTTATCCTTCTAGAACACAAAGATGCCTTCTCAGGATTGACAGTGAATCCGTGCCTCTTCAACCTAGTGAAAAATTCGCGAAGATGAGCGACATGTTCCTCAAATGTGTCAGAAAAGATCACGACGTCGTCTAAATACGAGAATAAACAAGAGAACTTTAAATCACCGAAGACGGAGTCAAGAATGCGACTCAGCGCTTGGCCGCCTACTGAAATACCCATGGGAACTTTATTAAATTGATATAAGCCAAAGGGGGTGGCAAAAGCCGTAAATTCTCGGCAACTAGGGTCGAGAGGAATCTGGAAATAGGCAGAATTGAAGTCGAAAACAGAGTAGAACTGGGCCTTCCCGAAGGATTGCAGGGCAGATTCGATGGTTGGGAGAGGGAAACTGTCGAATATAACATTGCGATTCAAAGATCGATAGTCAATCACAAGACGATGTTGGCCATCCTTTTTGGGAATCAGAAAGGCGGGGCTACTAAAAGAAGACTTTGATGGGCTAATGACGCCTTTCTCCAGCAGTTCATTGATACACTTTCTCATAGCGGCGAGCTTGGGAGGGGAGCAACTGAAAGGTGGGTGTCTGACGGGAGTACGATCTTTCAGTTCGATGCAGTACGAAAATTCTTTGGCACACCCTAATTTGGCAGTAAGTACCTCAGGGAAATCTTTTAGAAGATCATTGAGCACGGAGACTTGGTCATTGGAAAGATCGGATGGATCGATAAGGGGAACGCCGTTCGATACAAGGCATAACGGATTATTACCAGAAGGAACCTCGAAATGAAAGTTTTCATTGGATCGAAAGCGAAAGGCAAATGAACAGCTGATAAAATCGATAGATAACCCAGTGGCTAACATGAAATCAGATCCAAGGATGAGGGGAACAGTCAAATCGGGAACAACGTTAAAATTCCAGTCCCAGGAAAAATTGTGAATTTTGAAATGGATACGAACACGTCCGGTGGGACACATACGATGGCCATTGGCAGACACGTAAGTTGCGGAACATTCACTATCTCGAAGATGTTTCAAAGCCATGCCTTCTACCACAGACTGATTTATGAAAGAACTCGAGGATCCGGTATCCAAAAGGGCATATAGCGAGCGCGAGCCGGAAATAATTTTGGCCCAAGGAGACGCAAAGGGAAGACCACAAACTTTGCGACTTGAAGAGGTTTGGGGCACCAACGACGGGCCAACTCGTGGGTGCGGGATCAGTTTCCCTGGTTTCCATTGCATCGAGGACAGATATCACGAAATACGCCAACTAGGCCACACTGACAGCATTTTACTGGGGGCTTCGAGTTACACTGCATGAAGACGTGCCCATCTTTTCCACAATTCCAGCATTTAATGGACCTAGACGTCCTCCTACGGGGTACGTTTTGATTTTGAAGACTGCCTGCCATATTATTTAAAGAGTGAGGAGGTTTTGACCGGTAATCAGAACGATCAGTGCATGACGTTGAAGAGAGCGGTTGGGCAAAGGAGACCGATTTAGACACAGAGCGACAGGCGGTATCAGGGAAAGAACAGGCATCGGGTGGAGGAGGGGGTTGATATAAGTGATTCAGTTGAAGAGTAGACTCGTATTCGCGCCCAAGATTGATTATATCATCCACACAATTTACCTCACATCTCTTTATGAAGAGTTTGTAGTTAGGAGCCAAATTACGGTAAAATGTATCAAATATTTCAGTCTCATGAATGTCAACATCAAGACGGTTAAACAAGGTAAGGATACCAGTCGCATACTCATCAATAGGTTCGTTAGGACCTTGGGTTCTCCGTAGGATCTCTTGTTTAAGAACAAAATTCATGTCTGATAGACCAAACCTAATTTTAAGTTCCTTCGAGAAATCGGACCAACATTTGACTTTAAATTTATTTAATCGGAACCATTTACTTGCACGCCCCTCTAACATACCGGGGATGACAGGGACAAATAGGTCTAGGGACACAGAAGTACACGCAGCGACGTCTTCGACTCTCTCTAAGAATTCGATCACGGAGAAACCTTTTTCTTCGCCGGAAAATTTCAAATTCCATTTTCGAACAACATCAAGCGCAGGATTAAATTGAGATGGCCCACTCACAATAGGCTGAGGAATGCGATTTACAGTATGAACATCGATGCTAGAGATAAACTCATTAGGGCGATTGTTTACAGTAATACCCGCATTGTTGTGATCAGAGTTTGAATGAATGGAATTACCTTCCATAGACGTGCCTGAATTATTTTGCATATCAACACTGGGAGGATTTTCACACGCATTATCTTGTATGTTCTCCATTGTTTACAGATAAGATAAATAATGCAAGAGCAACAGTCGACAATGACAAAATCACAACCAAAGTTATACACAAGATTTAACGAAAGTATGCTGTGAAATAGCATCAATTAATATATATTTTATTCATGGCACAGTATAAACACAAAAAGGAGGACTTAATTTTAAAAGAATCCAGCTCTGCTCCACCGAGAATCAGCCCCTCGGTGAAACTTTCCAGCCACGAACCACGCTCTGCATAGCATCTACCGCCCACACACCCGCACTCACACTCACTCATACCTTACACGCACTCTGCTACCGTAGACACGCACACGCACATACGCACACACATACATACGCACACACGCACGCATACACACACCAACAGGTCCGTGAATACTCACCAACTTACCTCACGAGACGAGGCCGTGGACGGGCTGGAACAGACTAAAACAGTCTGGAGCTGGACTCGAACCAAATTAAACTAAAGGGAGGAGCGGGAGACGGAAAGAACCCAGAACCCTTCCCGATAAATGAAAGAACGGGGTGAAAATACATGGGGGTTTATTAATGAAAAATAAAGCGAAAGAGATCAAACAAACAAAAATAATAAAATCAAGCTTGAAATATTACTCACGGAGATATGCGTAGAAACTTATCATATAGGTTATTCATCCAATCATATCAAGAGGCAGATTGAAAAGACATCAAACATGGCCACACAAGCTTCTTTCAATCACAAACTTGTAACATACGATTTACTTCCTCCACATAATTTCATACACGCGACGTATGACACATTCGTCCTCGCAATGAATTAATATCAGTGGACATACATCGGAAGAACTTACACGCACATCAAATAAAAACATACACGTTACATCTCAAACATCTCCATGTATATGGACCAGCATCCCAGAGAAGAGATCCATCACGCAACAATCCCCGTTTGAAAAGCCCAGCATCCCAGAAAGAAAAAAAATCAAAGAATAAATTTGGCTGCCATAGTTACGAGGCGAGTAAACAATGCTAACAATGAAAAAAGACTCATTCAAATGAAAGCAACAAACGTAAATATATAATTAGGCCAGCAAATAGCCTGAGGAATGGAAATAAGAAAATGTAAATAATACTTAAAAAAATAACACTGTAAGAAAAGGAGAATGCTGTTAATCAGGCAGGCATACAGCACAACCACACGTACACACACACCGTAGAGACCCAAAAGAAATGTATACGGGTAGAATAATCAGTTTTGTCCAGACACATAACGAACACAGAGAGGTCCGCATAGCAAGACAAGTGCTTTCATGGACTCATGAGCTCAATACAAGACGCGTAATATAACAAAGGATTGCCGCATGAAGGCAAAGCACATCCTCACATAATTCACAGTAGCTTCATCGTAACCATCACGCTTGCAACGTATTCATATCGCCTCACCACGGACGAACATGAATACCAGTCATAGCGTCAAACACAACGTCACGCATCAAGAGCTCGGCCATGAGAGAATCGACGAATAAAAATAAATGGCAATAGGTCTCGAACTTCAGACCACATATACGCCAAACAAACACACCACTGACTAAAACCATCCTCCATCCTTACGGGTTTAAGTCACACAAAAAACAGAACACACAAGATCAGAGAAAACTATCAATAAGACAAAATGCAGCATTAACGGTTAAATGTACATAACTAATACGCTCACGCAACCATAGCAAGCCAAAAAAGTTACCTTGATAGACGGGCGTTGCTCAGAGCATTAGGTAGTCACCAAATAGCGACAGAGATAAAGAGTCGGGCATTCAAGTAAATAAATATACTGAAGGAAAAGTAAACGGCACAGGTCAAAGATCTCGTATCTCAAAAAGTACATTGTTGTCTCGACCGCCATGTCGGCTACAACCGTCCTGCGAACTTAATTCAAAGAAGGCGGACACGAGGCTGATGGCCGGAAGCGCACTCTGTCAAGGAGAAAACGAGTCATACGTCACGTCCAGGGAATAAATCGACCCAAAAGTCGATTGCAGTCAAAGAATGTATTACATACAGAGGAGTGCGCCACCAAGGGAAACTTGGTGCGGCACACTACTCAGTGAGATGTTCCTAGTAGATACTCCAGAGGTAATAGTGTAGATAATGCCAAGGTTTCTGTGTAAACGGCCCGAGAGAAAATCAACAGGACAGAATGTTTGAAATATGGTAAGGTCCATGGTTTGAACATTGAATAGGATCCTATATCCAGAAGGATCCTTTGTTAATCTAATCACTCCATTAATACCAGAGAAACGGATATCATGTTCCATAGATCCCATTAGACTTGAGTTCATTCATGATGGCAATAACGATGACTGTTAAATTGTCTGATAATACAAGTATTTGGACGAAGATTTGTGCTGTAGTAAAAGGCCATCCATGGCGAGATTTGTCTGCTCACTTGTAAGTCAGTGGAGAGCGGCAGGTATAAACTTGTTTGACAAACTAACAGGTGTTCACATTTATATCAGGTGGACCCTGTTCGGATATAGAAGGGCGTGTTACAATATTATTGATGTTTAAAAAATGGGGAGTTGTTTGAATTTCAGTTCTATTGCATAGGAAAATAAGAGTGGATTCTCAGTAAGAGTTCCGAACATTTGACTTTGTATTCCACTTTCGATGTTTGCATAGCACAGTCATAGTTCGTATTCCCACTGAGCATTTGAATAGTTATTTTGGTCTCAGAAGGATGTCCTTAGCTATTTAGGATTTCCACTTCTTGGTATGTTCGTAGTGCAGCTAGGTGTTAAGGATTGCCGATGGCGTGACCTCTAGTGAAAACATAGGATAGTGGTAGAAGTGCATGGAAGGGATTCTTGGGATTGCTCGGCTATGCTAGGACAGTGAAATGATGTAGCTAGCCAACTGCCCCTATATGAGAGGTGAGTATTCTAGCTTGAGACAAAGAGTCAGTACCACATGGTATTCCATAAGATGTAGTAGCACTCTGGCATTAGTCCATAGGATAGTGCAACACCCCCTAACTATGATGATGAATGACGTTATGAAGAGAAAGTCATAGGGAAGTGTGCACACAAGACAATTTCAAAAAGGAGCAAATAACTCATAATAAATCATATCAAATATACAAGGAAGAGTGCTGGAACATACCCATTACAAAAATGAGATGAGGGGATCCTAGGAATTGCGATTGGATTCACCCCAAAAACGACACCAAGATTTTCAAAAAGTTTAAAATAACAATATAATTCATAAATAATCTTAGCATTACAATTCAAATTTGAAAAATTAAATAAACTCTGGGAAATAATGGAACTTGAAAATAACACAACATTAAGGAGTATAATGAATATTCATTAAATACGGTAAATGACTTAGATGTAAATAAATTCGTATCTATAATAACTAATACCTTTCTATCCCCCCTAAAAATACTGATGCATCAGCGTACCTTAATAATTACTCTTGATAAACACATATTTGAAATATATTAACATTAAATGGAATATAAAATTTAACGCAGAAAAAATGGTTCGATGGCAAATCGAGGGCTTTTTACAGCACCCAGTGGAAGTAAGATGCCCACAAAACCAACATAAAGGACGGTCACACAACATTTCATGACAAATAAAATCAGAACCCAATTGCAGACATAATGTTACAACCACAAGCTCGCACAGCGTTACAAAAATAGCCCAAATTAAAAATAATTTACAACCGCTAAAGCCATGGTAAGCAAGAGCTATAACTAAACCACCAGAATAATATATAAAATTGAACTAGCCAGAACACTTCACATAACCGAAACCAGAAAACGATCACTGCTTTCAGAAGAAAACAATTCATTGTAGTATTCGCGCAGCAATACAGAAGATGCAGTTATCACAGACGGGACAATACTCAATAATCATTTACGTAACCACCAAGCACAAGAGATAAGCAACAATAAGCGGAATAGATAAGATAAGAACCAGGCTCTATATCTTTCGCACTAGGGTTGTCCAAGCCCTCGATTTAACAAACGTTACCAGTACATTGTAGAAGAATTAATATTAATTTAGGGTTACACGAATAATATATAAAATATTACATTAAACGTCCACAAACCGAGCTCGATAGCTGGAGTCGCTTAAGTGCGGCCAGTATCCAGTATTCGGGAGATAGTAGGTTCGAACCCCACTGTCGGCAGCCCTGAAAATGGTTTTCCGTGGTTTCCCATTTTCACACCAGGCAAATGCTGGGGCTGTACCTTAATTAAGGCCACGGCCGCTTCCTTCCCACCCCTAGCCCTTCCCTGTCCCATCGTCGCCATAAGACCTATCTGTGTCGGCGCGACGTAAAGCAACTAGCAAAAAAAAAAAAAAAGTCCACAATGTAAATGAAAATAACACATTCCAACACAAAGAAAGAATATTCCCTAAGAGATAAGACAATTTATAGACTTACGATGATAATAATAATAATAATAATAATAATAATGATAAGACTAGTGTAAGCGTAGTGTGAGTTCGAACTCGGGCAATGAAAGGCCTAAACACACAGAAAGATGTACGAATAATTTAGATGAGAATCATAACAAAATCACCCACAGTTACGTGTACCGAACACACAGCACGACAGCAAAAATTTCGAAAGAGGAATGGCACACGCATCAAGCAAAGGACATAAGCACTCGCAAAATTTTAGAAAACCAAATAAATCCAAGGGAAAATCAACTTTAAATCAAGGCAGAGGAGAATTTTGAAATTACCTACGCAACAATGGCCTACTTCGTGACATACAGAACACACTTGAAACATGACGCCTTACCACCCAACTAAGATATATTATTAAGTCACAACGGACACACGCATGAGCATATAAAAACCATACACAAGGAAAATAATATGAGCACAAGGAAATCATAAAGGCGTACTTACATTAATCCATATATGCCTAGGTAAGGCAACCGTGTTCTGAACTATCACTACAACTCACCAGTAAGAAATAAAATTTACATATTCAAATCATTACAACTACACTACAACAGAAAAATCTTTAAAGAAATACTTGTTCCCTGTTGGGATAGTTCTAGGCCGTCAGCCTATACCCGACGGTGAATTCATTGTATTGGCAGCGGCAACGTACTCCATTGCTCCAGTTAACGTCCGCTTTCAAACAGATTAAAGCGCAGACCGGCACACTATATAATCCGCCGCTAGAAGCGACACAGTCGCGACACAGTCTCGTCTCAGTACTCGCCCTGGCGGGCACCGCCAAAATACACACTGTAGTAGCTATGTACTCTCATAGATGGTGTAGGACTCCATGTAGCAGTCCACAATACGATTATACCCTTAGAGGTAATAACACACCGAATAACTATGTGACGAAAATTCACATTCGTCACATATAGACAGAGTAGATGACCAGTAGGCTAACTTTTCTGAGCGATCATGCACAAATTATCAGAGTCCACCAGATACAAAGTTTAATCCTCTAATTCTTCAAATAGTGTTGAATTCCACTCTCATATAATCATGATAATATCACAGCTCTGTATACAGTCACTAGGCGAATAGAAGGTCCAATAGCAGAATGCAATAATTCACAAAAGATTACTAGTGCCGATAAGAGACACAATTTAAATACATGTCGCGTAGACAGTTGATTGTCCAAATTACATCACATAATTAGAGTTTTTGTATAATAACGCCTCAATAGCAATGATTTATGGCCATGTTGTTCATAGAGGAGTTATAATATTCGTCATGTTTATATTTAGTAGCACTATATAAGTGGATGTAGTTGAACTCCCTGACCAATAATATTCAAGGGTTACCCATTAGTCGAGTTTATTTTAGGGTTTGATTGAACATTATAACAAAATGATAGCATGGGTAAAATTGTAGTTGTGTAGGATTTCTTTTCACGGGTTTTCGTGGATTTATTCCAATCACCGACTTCGACATGTTGATATAACTTCATACATTTAATATAAAAAATACTCTTATATGTTGTGTAATATTACACCATTAATTCAGTAGCACTTGAAGTCCTCCTATTTTGCACGATCACTCTCGTCATCAGGCATGTTCAATTAACTTCAGTGAAGGGTCACATTGGTCATCAGCCACGTTCAATTAACTTAACTTCAATGAGGGATCACTTTGGTCATCAGGCACGTTTCCTTAAACATAAATATTAATTCTATCGGATGGCTTTCACCATTTGTCTTTATCATATGATTCTTCTGTGTTCGTCCATATTACTTCTCATCCTCGCGTCTGGACGGCTCCACAATGAGTGTTACTGAGCACACTTCTACTGAAGTCCGAACACAGAAAAAGCGGTCCATGCCTGAGAACAAGCGGGTGTCATACATCTGTGATTGATGAGGAGATAACTCATGAAATGTTCTTTGCTCCTTTCGAACATGGACCTGGCATTATGTTACCTGAAAATTGTATCTCAGAGAAAATGGCAAAAAAGGATGGACCACTCTCCGATGTACATCATGAGGTGTGATGTGAATTGGAGGTTACTCAGATTCAATGGAGGGTCCAGGTAACTCGTCCTGTGCTGATGGTCAGTTAGTGGACAGATTAAATTAAAAAAGGTCGGGAGATCACTTCCTGATATTTTAGACGGTCGAGAAATCGGAAGCATAACGCACAGTTGTTTATGGATCCGAGCAGATTGAATTTCATGTTTTTGTTTTCCAGTTAACCACAAAGTGGTTTTCTGTAAATAGCGCTTCAAGATTTTTGTGGCGGATATTAATTTCATCCTGAAATCGTCCAGCCGCAGCATTATATTAATGTCACTGACCGCAGACCCTGCTTATGGCCAAATGTTTAAACACACCCGCCATCATAATTCATAATTTTTCATTGAATAAACAGTCAGATCATGTAAGCTTTTAATTTAAGTAAGTAGACCTTCCTTAATACCCGATAGTCATGTATGGAGGTGACGATGAACCATTAATACCCCATGAGACACAAAAGTATCAATCCATGCTGAAGACCTGGAACAGGCAAATATCAGTTTGACAAGACGAAAAGGGTTCAGTACTCATTATGTCTCTTCAACACTGGCCATGTTGAGATATAAGACATTTTTATTGACCTATTTGAGATTCCATTAGAGAAAAGCGAATGGCCAATTCTCTGCCACCCAGTAAAAGAAATGGAGAAACGTATGCACCAGTACACTGCAGCTGTCGACATACGACTCATTATTTACAGATGCCTCCTCAAGAACTAGGTGACCTTCATGAATAGCTACGGGAACTGAAGATGAACTTTCAGGTTGAATTCACAACAGGTTGACAGACACAATATTATCGTAAAAGAGCCGAAGATGCAGGTACAATTTTGAGTTACTGGTCTATTCATAATTAAAGGAACACACTAGTGACATGTAAGAAGGGGGGCAGAGATGTGCTCAGACTTCAGTAACAATCAACTGCATACCCTATTATGACCTGATTCGGCACTTTCGTATTCCCTTGAATTGTTTATTCAAACGTTTGAATATTTTTTCCTGCACTTCTCGACTTTTACCATTTGCCTCCGTCATATGACCTTCTGTGTTCATTCGTGTACCAGGCGGTACACCTCTACGACGCAAGTTCAAATCTTGCGCCAATTGAAACTCCTCTACAGGAGAAACCCTGAACTGTAACAACTGAATCAACTTTCCTGTTTACCAGAAGATGTCTCTAGGTGTTTTTGATTTGCTTTTGTTGATCAAGAAGTGTGGACATTCTCTAACAGATGTCTCTACTAAAAACTATGGTAATACACTCTGGTGTAATGGAATGAACTCTCCCGAAGAAATTTTGTATTCATAAGTTTTGTCTTTACTAAATTTCGTTCTGTGGTTTGTGGGTTGGCAACATTAATAATTTCTTTCCGCCTGTTCAAAATTTAGCCAATCAGTAATTTCTCTAATTAATTTTCCTCCAATCATTGTTTTCTTCTTCGAATTTCCATATGTAATTATTTGTCTACCAATAAAAATGAGGGGGGTGTCTACTCATTCCTGAAAGGTCTCGAATTTTCCACGAGGGTATAAAAACTGATGATTTTCTGGTCTCCTGGCCACTTCAGTAACATCTAGCTTAGTGTGTGGATACGTAGCAGGGGGCGGGAAGCGCCTCTTTCTTCAAGCAGCAGCTCTTCAACAAGGTAATGGCATTTTAACATTTTTATGTCTTGCTAGCTCAGCAGTTTAACTCTCGGGGAGGGTTCGAAACCTTTAATATGTAACCTACCACTTTAAAATGTAAATTCCTCTTCTGTCTATGTAAAAACTACAAATCTCTTCTACTGTAAAGCGGGGATAGAGAGTGCTTTACCCTCTCGAGTTCCCCTTCATTTTGAAATTGAGGTGACTACGTTTCCGTAACCGTTTCTTCTCTTCCTTAATGTATTGAAGTTTTCTCACACGAGTCACCTCCCTAGCTCGGGATTAGCTCCTGTGTATCGGCCTAGAGCCATTTAGGTTTTTAAATGTAGATTTAGGAGTGCAAATTCACGCCTCCATCCTTTTGTTTTGGGCCATTATAATTAACCTAGGTTTGCACACTAAGGCCCAGTAGATTGAGTACGAGATACCTCTGTTTCTTTATTATGCCTTGCTGGAAGGTTGTGTAAAAGTCTGTTATTGCCTTTATAGGCTTGAAAGATCGAGAGCGGGTCAGCTCTTTATGGTGTTGTGATGAAAGGGCCTTAGAGAGACTTGAGATGTAAAGTGGGAGCAAGAGCTCCATGTAATTAAGGGTTTTCTGCCCGTTGGGTATGTGTGGTTGTGACCTGAGGGCTCAGGAATTGTAACTTGGAGCACGAAGCCCAGAACTGGTAAGAACCCGAAAATCGGGCTTTTCTTGTAAAGCTACTCTGGTACCTGATTTTGTTATTTCCCTAGTGGAAACTGGTTAAATTTTTTGGACTTCTAGATTGTGTACCTGATTTAACTGGTTGTTATTTGTTGTACGCTCTAAATTCTATGGTACCATTGTTAAGTTTGAAAATATAACCTTTGTTGAAATTCTAATTCATCTTTCGAACTTGCAGTTAGAACCATTCCAACCCGCACCTTCTTTCACCTCTTATTTCCACGGATAAATCCGTAACAAGTGGTAGAAGAGCGTGGTTGAATGGGTCTCAATTTTGCCCCTTTTCACGGCTAAACATTGCTTTTGATCGAACTCTAACAATTTTCTCTGTCGCTGGAATTTTTCAATTTTTCTAAATTTGTAAAGTTTTGTCATCATGCCCGGCCCTCGCGATGTCCTCAATCCCGGCTATTTGCGCAAGGAGGAATTGATTGATGAAATTAACAATTAGAAATGTGCAATCTGGAGGCACGGTTGCGGTAGATACCAACAAGCTTAATGATTCACTTGATTTGCCTATTTCCATCCCCACTTTGGGAGAGAAAGAGATTGACGACTCTCTCTCCACGATCACTGACAATACTACTGAGCTAGCATCCGTAGTTAGTTTTTTGAAGAAAATGATCCTTCTCCAAATCAACTTAAACGTGTGCAAGCTAGATTGTTTCATTTTTCTAATAGAGTTAACGATCTGTTGTCTCTAAAGTTGAAGGACATTCAAGGGAAGGAGGCTAGTGCTCTTCTCGAAAACCTTTCCACATTGTCCAGCAAGGTTAGTCTATTGTTAACTGGGGCAGTCCCTCCCAAAACCGACCAACCCGCTACGGTAAACGTAGTTAGCGAGGAAGACTCTTCTAAAGGAGAAGAAAATAGGAAATCAGTAGGAGTTCAACAAACCTCTGCCCCATTAGACAACGAATCTGAACGTCGTAACTCGTTGAATAAAGCACCTTCTAAATCAGCTTCCCCGCCACTTAGGCCTCTACCTACCTTGTCACCTGGCTTCAGTAGTTTGCCCAATCCTTTAGCAATGTTGCTCAGAGGTATTTCTAAGTTTTCTGTTAACTCTACCAGTGACGTTATTTCATTCTTACGGTTTTTTTGTTGAATTATTTATCCCTATTCAATTGGGGTTCTATCTGACAAAATAGTTAGGGCAATTGCCGAACAATCAACTATTGAAGAGTTTCATGCACACCTTCTGGCAAATTTTATCCCCGCTCGAGCTAGGTCATCGCTAATTCAAAAGTACTACTACCGAGTACAGCGTCCGGATGAAAACCTTGCCGACTTTATTCAAGACATCAAATTCTACACCAGAGAATTTGCCCTCCATTTTCCAGATCAAATTGTTCAGGCTATAGTGGAAGGAATTTCACCATCTTACGGGTCATACTTGTGTTTTGCGTCGCGTCCGCAAACTTTTGCCGAGTTCGAAGCTATGGCTGTTTCAGCCGAAGGGGTTAGATACGCCGATACCTTACGAGTCGCAAAGGAGCCCTCTCCGTCCTCTAGTAATTTTCGGCCTCCACCTCGCCGACCCGTTACACCCCGTAAATGTTATGCTTGCGGGTCGCCTGACCATCTTCGGAACAAGCGTCCATTAATTAAATCTAGCGGGACAAGGAATAGTGCAGGGTCAGCTCAAGGCTGTTTTAAATGCGGCGCTTCCTCCCATATTGCCAAAAATTCGGGTGCAACTTCCTCCAACAATCAAAAGTGACTAGTGGCTTCGGCTGAGTCGACTAACTCTTCTTTGCGAGGCGCAGCCCCGAGTAACCCTGCCGAAAGCTCAGGGAAATTTCGTTCCTCTAATTCATCTTTTGAAGGTCCCAAGGAATGTCGTAGGATTGCGGCGGATACTCCCGCACCGGTCCCATTTCTCAAAATTGAATTAAATAATGTGCCTGTAACTGCTCTTTTAGACTCAGGCAGTGTTTGTTCCAATATTTCGGCTGAATGGTATTCCAAATAAAAATCTGTGTGTAAACTTCCGGATTATTGTTCGTCTTTGGTTCAATATGTTTCGGCTAACTCATCTCCATTAGAAATTTTAGGTTATCTGTATGCCAAAATTAGAATCGCTAAATTTACTTGGAAAGTTCAATTGTTGGTGGCTAAGCACTTGTCTTGCCCCATTATATTGGGAGCGGACCTCATGCCCCACACTGGTCTAGTGCTCGACCTTCAGAGTAAGTCGTGCACTTTCAAATTTGCTAGTAAATTCAAAATCCCTTTATTAAAATGTAGTTCTGTATCATGTTCATCTGTTTCGCCTACCCAGGATGAGATGTTGTTAGACCTTAGACATCTACCTGTGGAGCAGGCTGATAGTATTCGCAAGTTGTGTCAGTCGTTTCCAGAAGGTTTTTTTCTGATACTCTTGGTGTTACTGACCTCATTGAATACAAGATTGAGGTTACGGATTCGATTCCAGTCCGTTTTCCACCGTATAGGCTATCTCCACCTAAAATGAAGGCTTTGAAGGAAATCATAGATCAGATGTTGAAGGATGGTATTATTCAACCCTCGAAGTCGGCATACTCTTCGCCTATCTTCCTTGTCCCGAAACCGCAAGGTGGCTTCAGGCCTGTGATTGATTATAGGGCTCTCAATCGGAAGGTGGTGTTACAATCTGTGCCCCTTCCAGACCTTCACTCTTGTTTTCCAAGGTTTCCAAAAGCTAAATTTTTCACTATCTTAGACCTCAATCAGGCTTATAACCAGATCCCTCTGACGGAAGAATCAAAGTATCTGACAGCGTTTGCCACTGATTGGAACGTGTACGAATATAACCGCGTGCCTTTCTGGCTTCCCACGGGAGCAGTCGTGCTTACGAGACTGCTAGAGAGGGTCTTCTCCGACATCAAATTTTAGTATCTACACCATTATCTTGATGATGTCGTCGTATTTCCTGAGACCTTTGAAGAACACCTTGATCATCTGAAAGAGGTCCTTAATCGCCTTCGTAAGGCAGGGTTAACAGTTAAACTGTCGAAAGTTGCTTTCGCTAAACCTTCCATGTCATTTCTAGGGCACATTGTGTCGCCCGATGGTGTCGCTGTAGACCAGTCTAGAACACGGGCCATCCGTGATTTCAAACCTCCCAAGGACATCAAAGGTATTGCCAGGTTCATAGGCATGGTGAATTTCTTCAGGAAATTTATTCCTAACTTCGGTAATAGAGCGGCGCCCTTCTTCGTAGGAAAGCCATCAAATTTGAGTGGGGGCCTTCTCAACAAGCCGCTTTCGAAGACCTCAAGTTAGCCCTTTGTAATGCCCCTGTCCTCGCTATGCCCGATTTCTTTAAGAAATTCATCGTCCAAACCGACGCGTCGTCGTCGGCGGTAGTTGCAGTCCTTCAAGAGACCGAACTAGGGAGGCGACCCATCGCCTATGCCTCTAGGACATTATCTGCCCAAGAATCCAAGTATTCCATCTACGAACTTGAAGGTTTAGCAGCTTTGTTTGCTCTAGAAATGTTCCGCCTCTATCTGGAACATGTCAAGTTCGACTTGGAGACAGATAACCAAGCCTTAAGTTGGGTCTTAGGTAGGCCGCGTCGTACAGGCCGCATAGCCCGCTGGGCCATCAGAATTTCTGCCTTCCAATTAGATGTCAGGCATATAAGAGGAACTGGAAATGTTGTGGCAGATGGACTAAGCCTTATGCTCTCTAATGATGTAAAGACCCCTGAACAGGTCGATAGTTCTTCACCTCCCGAGTCCATACTACCTGAGGTTAATGCCATTCTGATCGATGCCCCATGCTCTTTAGGGATATTGAAAAATATCAACGTGAAGATCGAACGCTGGCCCCTATCATGGAAATCCTTTCTTCTGGGGAACATGTCGTCCCTTACGTATTGAGGAATGGTGTTTTATGTTGCCCGTCGAGTCATGATCAAAAGATGAAAGTTGTGGTTCCAGCTGTTCTGGTACCAATGATCTTCAAGTACTACCATGAGACCCCATTAGGGGGCATTTAGGTATCTTGAAAACTAGAGAAAAGATCCGAGAAATGTTCATTTGGAAGGGTATGGACGGAGAAATCCGTGAATTAGTAAAAGCTTGTAAATCTTGTTGGCTTAGTAAACCCACCATGTCCACTAAGCAAGGGCTCTTGTCTTCCCATCAAGCGTCGCGCCCAATGGAACGTCTTTACATCGACTACGTAGGACCCTTCCCCCAGTCAAAGGGGAATGCCAACAAGTTCATCCTTGTGTGTGTAGTGGAATTCACTAGGTTCTCATGGTTATTTCCGACTAAGCTGGCTACCGCTCAGTCCACCATTTCTTGTTTAAACTCCATCTTCGCTTCTTTTGGTCCGTGTCAATATATTGTTTCTGATAATGCTAAAGCTTTCACCTCCAATCTCTTCCGTAAATTCTGTTTTGATCTATCCATCTCACATGTGACTACTTCTGCTTACTATCCTCAACCATCTCTAGCTGAACGGGTCAATCGTAATCTGAGGTCGGCTCTAATTGCCTATCATCATCATGATCATTGTAGGTGGGACACCTCCCTGCACTGGTTAGCCTTTGCTTTGAACTCGGCGGTTCACGAATCTCATAAATTCACCCCTGCTTTATTGATGTTCAAGTTTTTACCCAACACGCCGCTCTCTAACTTTTGGTCTCTTAGTGATATTCTACCTGAGACAATAGATCCAGATAATATTAAAGATCTTTGGAAGAAGGCTAAGGCCAATCTTAAAGTGTCTCATGAAAAGGTTAGGGAAAGATATGATCGTGGACGGGGCCCACCAATTTAAAGGTAGGAGACCAAGTTATGGTCAAGAATTTTGTTCCTGCGGGTAAGCTTGCCCCCAGATTTCATGGGCCGTGCATAATTTTAGATTTTCTTACGCCGGCCACATTGTTAGTGAGCAATCCAGCCACAGAGAGGATATTTAGGGTCCACATTTCTCAAATCAAACCCGTGTAAAATTTTGGTTAACTTTGTCATTTACATTCTACTGGGAACCTGAAGGTTGTATTTTTCTCTAAACCTTAGGCCTTCTGCCCCTAATATTTTTACATTTGGTTTTTTAATCTGTTCTGTATAAATATTGTAAAACCATCTCCGAGGGTACTCTGCTGTCCTCTCCGTATGGCCATTACCAAGCTCCCGTCTCCTGCTAAACCACAACACTGGCAATAACTATAAACATAAAATAAAAGTTTCCATGCCGCTGGCCCCTCTACCTCACCACCAAGACAATACACTAAAACATTAATGTACAACACAAAGTCTGCCGCCGAGATCTTACTGTTTCAGTGCCCACGCAGCCGTGCAGCGCCGTGCCGCCACTGAGGTGGGGTACGGGCCCACTCCACTCCAGTGAGGTCAACCAGTGTACTGCAAGCCGCAGCCCTCCTTCCAGCCAAGGCTGATGTGCGGCGCACCACCCGCAAACTGCTCGAGGAATGTAAACAATCGTCAGGTCTGCGGCGTGCTTCACCACGACTACCCCTCTCATAGTAAAGGGAGAGAGGTATCTCATGGTACTTGAGGGGTCCGAGCGGTCTCCACTGGACACAGGCAGCGGCGGCAGGTCTTGCCGTCAAAATTAATCGTCAGCTAATGTACTTCAACAGTTACACGAACACACTATATCTGCAATTAATAACTTTTTTGGCTTCAAATCAACCTTTGGTGGACTTACAAAAATATTACTTCCATGAATTAATGTTTTGGTTTCGCAATTCTACTACTACAAAGAAATTCTAAACTGGACTTAATCTAGTCGCACCCATGTGTATCAAACAACTTAAATGACCTCCGACTACTGAAAAATTGTATTTTTCCTCTTCGAAATTCTCCTTCAACTAATCAGCAACAACTTGGACCTTGTTTTCTTAAAAGTGTATTTTCTCATCTGTGTCACCCCTTGGAAGGACTTTTGGGGGGGGGGGGGAGGTCTGTACCAGGCGGTACACCTGTAAGACGCAAGTTCAAATTTTGCGCCAATTGAAACTCCTCTACAGGAGAAACCCTGAACTGTAACAGAATAAACTCTCCTGTTTAACAGAAGATGTCTCTAGGTGTTTTTGATTTGCTTTTTTTGATGAAGAAGTGTGGACATTCTCTAACATATGTCTCTACTAAAAACTATGGTAATACACTCTGGTGTAATGGAATGGACTCTCCTGAAGAAATTTTGTATTCATAAGTTTCGTCTTTACTAAATTTCTTTCTGCGGTTTGTGGGTTGGCAACATTAATCATTTCTTTCCGCCTGTTCAAAATTTAGCCAATCAGTAATTTCTCTAATTAATTTTCCTCCAATCATTGCTTTCTTCTTCGAATTTCCATGTGTAATTATTTGTCTACCAATAAAATTGAGGGGGTCTACTCATTCCTGAAAGGTCTCGAATTTTCCACGGGGGTATAAAAACTGATGCTTTTCTGGTCTCCTGGCCACTTCAGTAACATCTAGCTTAGTGTGTGGATATGTAGCGGGGGGCGGGAAGCGCCTCTTTCTTCAAGCAGCAGCTCTTCAACAAGGTAATGGCATTTTAACATCTTTATTTCTTGCTAGCTCAGCAATTTAACTCTCGGGGAGGGTTCGAAACCTTTTATATGTAACCTACCACTTTGAAATGTAAATTCCTCTTCTGTCTATGTAAAAACTACAAATCTCTTCTACTGTAAAGCGGGGATAGAGAGTGCTTTACCCTCTCGATCTCCCCTTCATTTTGAAATTGAGGTGACTACGTTTTCGTAACCGTTTCTTCTCTTCCTTAATGTATTAAAGTTTTCTCATACGAGTCACCTCCCTAGCTTGGGATTAGCTCCTGTGTATCGGCCTAGAGCCATTTAGGTTTTTAAATGTAGATTTAGGAGTGCAAATTCACGCCTCCATCCTTTTGTATTGGGCCATTTTAATTAACCTAGATTTTGCACACTAAGGCCCAGTAGATTGGGTACGAGATACCCCTGTTTCTTTATAATGCCTTGCTGGAAGGTTGTACAAAAGTCTGTTATTGCCTTTATAGGCTTGAAAGATCGAGAGCGGGTCAGCTCTTTATGGTGTTGTGATGAAAGGGCCTTAGAGAGGCTTGAGATGTAAAGTGGGAGCAAGAGCTCCATGTAATTAAGGGTTTTCTGCCCGTTGGGTATGTGTGGTTGTGACCTGAGGGCTCAAGAATTCTAACTTGGGGCACGAAGCCCAGAACTGGTAAGAACCCGAAAATCGGGCTTTCCTTGTAAAGCTACTCTGGTACCTGATTTTGTTATTTCCCTAGTGGAAACTGGTTAAATTTTTTGGACTTCTAGATTGTGTACCTGATTTAACTGGTTGTTATTTGTTGTACGCTCAAAATTCTATGTCACCATTGTTAAGTTTGGAAATATAACCTTTGTTGAAATTTTAATTCATCTTTCGAACTTGTAGTTAGACCCATTCCAGCCCGCACCTCCTTTCACCTCAGACTTCCACGGAAAACTCCGTAACAATCCGGATTACTTCTTATCCTCGCATCTGGACGGTACCTCAACGAATGTTACTGAGCACACTTCTACTGAAGTCCGAAGACAGAAGGGTGGTCAATGGCTGAGAACAAATGGGTGTCATATACCCGTAACTGATGAGGAGGTAACGCAATAAATGTCCTTTGCTCCTCTCGCACACGGACCTGGCGTTATGTTACCTGAAAATTGTATCTCAGAGAAAATGGCAAAAAGAGATGAACCACTCTCCGATGTACATCATAAGGTGTGCCGAAAAGGTGCCTTTTTGGCTGTAGGACGTATTACTTCTCTGCTGTGTGCGATCGCATGACCCTGGCTACATCTCCAGAATTGGAAGTCTTGTGGAACTACGAACACTCGTGCAGTAATTAGTGGGACGTAAAGCAAAATAACATTATTATTTACTCTCGTGCGGCTTCATCCCGGCGAAACGTGACGCTCGTGTACCGTCTCGCCCTGTGCACCGGCAGCGTGGTGATCCGTGCGAACAATTTGTCACAAAACACGGAGCAGAGCGGCATCTCTCCAGCGTGGTTCACATGTGCATGGTTATGTTACAGGATTCTTTGTTCACTTCGTCGCATTACTGAGCTTTCGTGTACCTTATCACCTGTGTACATCCCTATTTGAACTTCTTGGATAGACCGTGAGACTGAAGATTTTCCACACAAATTTCAGTAAAATGACTACCCTTCTGTATGCGCGTGCATGCGCTTTTAGAGTGCATTTCTCCCGGAGAAGTCCTTATTAAAATACTGCGCCATTGTGGCTACTCCCCTGTGTGAGTACGCATGTGACCTGCTAAGTTGCCTTTCTAGATGCAAGGCACTGCATCAGTTAGACTTCTCCTCCGTGTGTTTTTGCAAGTGACAAACTAAGTGGAATTTCTTGGTGAATGTCTTGTAGCACACATTGTAACAGTACGGCTTCTGCCTGTGTGAGTACACACCTGCGATTCATAGTTGCCATTCTGGCTGAAGGACTTGCCACAGACATTGCACATTGAACCAGTGCGGCCTGTCACCAGTATGAATCCGAATGTGAATTGCTAGGTTGCATTTGCTTTTGAACGACTTCCAACAGACATTGCATCAGAATAGTCTTTCGTCTGTAGGAGACCGCATGTGAGGTGTTAAGTTGATTCTCTGGCTAAAGCACTTGCCACAGACATTGCAGGGTTAAGGCTTCTCGCCTGTGTGAGTCCGCATGTGATCTATTAGTTGGCGTTTCTGGCTGAAGGAAATGCCACAGACATTGCAACAGTACGGCATATCGCTACTGTGTGTCTACATGTGGTTCGCTAGATGAACAACCCTACTGAGGGATTTACCACAGACATTGCAACAGTATGGTCTCACGCCTGTGGGGACTTTATGAGAAGGCATGTGTTTGGATAAGTAAAACGCAGTCCTGAACTTTTCATTACATACTGAACATTCGTTTACTCTTCCACTTGCATGCAACCGCATGTCCTCTGTCAGCATGTTCCACTTTGTAAAGGATTTCTTAGAAAATTCGCATACTACGAGCGGGTGGATTCTGAGGTGATCCGCCAAGCCGCTTCCGCTGACGAAGAGCTTTCCACAGTGATCGCACTTCAGAGGATGATCACTTTTGTGACCCTTTAGATGTCGCATGAGGCCCGACTTCCCGGCCATGACGTTACCACACACACTGCATCTAAAACAAGATGTTCCGCCATCCGGAGGTTGATGATCTGTGTTGATCACCTCGGATCTCGAACTGCAGTGAAAATTTGAAACTATGTGACCAATAGCTCAATAGCCAACTCCGCTACAACTCTCACTCAAAGGAATTTCCACTGAACATTCCACTCACCGATAGCCCATGCAGAGAGCGCGTTACTCATGAACGTCACATTACTGAGGGTAATCATCACCTGAGGTAAAATTCAGTGTGTTGACTTTAATTTCAAAAGCTCTCATTTGTTAGGAGATTTTGTTGCAAATTTTCTCTCCAATCACGGTATCACGTGCAAGAAACTTCTGACAATTTAGGAATGTATGGGCTCATAGACAACCTCATTTAAAGAATGCATGAGAAGAAGTGGTTCAGCCTATAAGGAGAAATACAAGCTCATTAATCCCGTACACATTTATCTATTGAAATCCGAATATGACTGTGATCCTACATAAAGGATGCCATATGCTTTGGAGTTTTGATCTTGTTCAACCATTTTGCGCTTTGTGGCAGGCAAAACTTTTTTTTTTTAAATTCCCTGTTGTTGAGGTTGTTTGAGAGAATCTCGGTCTTGTAGATATTAATAAAGTTGAGAATATTGTTTGCCGACAGTCAGCAAGATTTGCTGAACCATGACTAATCATTTATGAATGTTAAATTTTGTCACGCAAACATACATATTGAATTTGTACATTTTAGTCATATCAGTGTAGCATTCTATTGCGTCACAGTGTTGTTATTTCTAATTACATAGCTTTGATGTGCAATCAAACAGAGCTGACCTACATATAGGACGGTAGGTTTATAGAAGGATTTTCAAACTTACTACCATGTATTACATCAGTCTACATCTTAATTGCTGTCTGTTAGCAGAGGCCTTATTCAACACGAGAACCACTAATCCTGATGAAATCCTGGAAAAGCTGGAATATAACAAGCAGATGATGGATCTTTCCCTAACACTGACACTTTCTTCTCTCCTGCAGATACTGCAGTCATAGACATTATGAAGGCACAAATATTATGGCTTTGGTAGTAGTGTTTTATTACAATGTTCTGACATCCTGAAATAGAATCGAAATGCAAGCTATCATGTCCTTGACTATTCTTACAAGCGTTCCTTGAACACTGCAGATAGAAGTAGCATGAACATCAAGGCTTGAGCAAAAATTCGCGATAACAGAACATTGAAATGCACCGTAGTGAATACTGCTGCTATGTAAAGGAGGTAATGAGATTCCCTATATTTCAAACGATCATGGAAAATGCGATTATTTATAGTGGAATGATAACACTGTTCGATAGCATCCAAATCTGTGACTGTCTCCAAATCGCAGAGTGATTCTACATATTCTACGAGAGCAGGAAAATATATATTTCTTGGTTAAAGGTGAGATCTGCTTACAACGGCCACATGAGAGAAGTCAATCATGCAGGCCAAAATACATCGTAACATGAAGTGGCACTTCCCAATTCATGCTGTATGCACTGAATTCACATGGCCCAGTCGAATTCATGACTTCCTCAGCAGTAAAGTAGTGGGAGGATCGACCTTGTGTTGTTACTGCACTCTTAGAATAAGTGGGCAAATAAAAAAAAGGGGACACTGATTCCAGATACGACAGCCTAGACCTCTTCATCATCACACAAGATATTGATGTTGAGAGTACTGGACAACAGGGGGCAGGATATAAGACACTGGGTTGTATGTCGTACTTTTTGTGGCATATCACGCCCCGCGAAAGGTGCTGAAGTCTGTGGCCATTCTTCTTAGACGATTGCGTGAATTTTGTGACAAATGATTTTTGTGACAATTAGTTTTTCAGTACAATGGTATTTCATTTTGTATTGATAATTATTCTCCACAAACCAGCTACATTGCTGTAATACATGGGGTGTCCCAGGTGACGGATGTGGGTTCCCCACTGGCCCACTGGCAGAATTGAGCGAAATATAGTAGCTCTCGCGGATGAAACATGCACAAAGTCTTTAACTGCAATTTTGGCGGAGATGGAGTCGTTCGGTGCGGAGCAGCGTAGCTACCTGCTGTAATGAGCTCTTTTTGCTAGTGGCTATACGTTTCACTAAAACAGATACTGTAGGTCTTATGGCGTTGATGGGATAGGAAAGTCCTCGGAGTTGGAGGGAAATAGCCGTCGCCATAATTAAGGCACATAATTAACCACGGAAAACCATTATCATGGCTGCCGACAGTGGCATTCGAACCCACTACCTCCCGGATGCAAACTCACAGCCGAACGCCCCTAACTCCACGGCCAACTCGCCCACGGTCATGAGTTCTAAAATGCTTGAAGACAAGCCGGTCGTAAAATAGCACCGTCCATGATTACGGAAATGTGTCTCATGGAATAGGAACCATGGTTAGGACGTCCTCTGGAAGGGACACGCGCTGGCAGGGCCCAGTCAGCAGGAGAAGTTTGCAAGGGTTACAGTCGCACGGGCTGTGTCGGCTAAGCAAGCGAGTACCCTCATTCTGTATCGCAACACTGAACTATGCCTGGATGAAGTAGCAAATTAGCCACAACACTTGAGAGAAGGCATATAGACATCTGTGAGGTGCAGGTAAAAAGATGGAGTGGAGAGACAAGTCCTGCAAAATGGGGTCCGGTTTCTAACTGATGTACAACGGAAGACGAAGGACAACTAATGGGTTGGCATGGTTATATCAGCATTATCTGACGGTTCAGTTCCCGACGTGCAAAAGTATAAAAATCGCTAGATGTAACTTGTCTTCATTGGGGAGAGAAGGAAATCCTAATGTATCAGTTGAAACGTCCACACACTCGACTGAGCACCAGAACCAAAGATGCCTTCTGGGCACTGCCTGACAAGAAGCCCGTGGACTATCTTTTCATTGCCGGTGATTTGAATGGGCGTGTCGGACGGAGAAAAGAACAGACAGTCCATGCGGACATGAACATGTACAGAAGAACGACGAAGGCCAACAAATCCCCGAGTATGCAGAAACAGTTCATCGAGAACACACTGTTCAAAAAGCGTGATATTCAACCAGTCACGTACTACAGTGGCTCCCACCTAACACACACTGACTACATCCTTGCGAGAGGAAGGGATCTCAAAGATGTTCTAACGACAACAGTTGTTCCTTACGAAACCGTTGCGATGCAACATCGACCAGTCATCTCTAAGCTGCGGATAAAGTCACCAAGAGCCCAATACTTCGCAGGAAATGGACCAAATGGAACCAAATGGTGGCGCCTGAAATATGGAGGCCAACGTTGTTGCAAAAGTTACAGTGCCACAATTTACCATAGTTGAAATGAGCCGGACTAAACTGAAAGACGCCGCACACTCTATTCTTGGAAGAACTAAGGCACGGCGACAACAACGAAGGATTAACTATGACACGTGGCTTCGGAATGACGATGTTAAGTATGCAGTACGGTTGAAGAAACAGCTGTACCACGGGTTTCTTGCTCGTTGGAATGCCAACAAAGCCGCCACTAGTAAAGTTAAGGAGGTCATTGTTGTAACAAACGCAGGTCTATATGTGAAACTTGACAGGCGCAAAAACGAGCGGAATATTTAACGGCTAGTCAAATCGGCAGAACGGAAGCAGCCCAACGTTTTTACAGCATCAAAGAGGAAACAGATTATTTGCTACTCCACTGGCGGGAAGCGCGAGTACACTGGCGGAACTACTTTGACAAAATTTCAATCTTGGAATTTCCGTATCTACCAATCCCAATCACCTCCGCTGTTGACGGTCCAATGTAGGAAACTGACGTCACCGAAGTCCAGGCTATGGTGAAGGAAATGAAACCAGGGAAAGCCATCTGACCCGATTATCTTCCGGCAGAGATTTGTTTCTCTCAATGGGGGGATGCAGCGTGGCTAAAGCAGACTTTTAAACCAGATCATCAAAGAAGGTCAAAAACCAACAGATTGACGACGGATTATCCATTAAAAATAAGGGAAGCCAAGCCGATTTTCCCAGTCACCGCCCGATCATACTTCTGAGCCACGCAGTGACAGATTTCGAACAAATCTTCAACAAAAGGATTAACGATTATCCAAACATTAAAAAAACCAAGCTGGATTTGTGTAAAATTGTAGCGCAACAGGAGCAACACACGCTGCAGGACAGTTACTTGAGAGACACAGTGAAAAGAATAAGAGGCTTCATCACGACTTTCTGAACTCTGAGAAGGCCTTCCATCGGGTACCTCATAACCTAAACAGTCAGCGCTAAAGGGATATGGCATTCCAGAGCGTCTTCTTGAGAGGTTATAAGTGCTCTACGAAAAACCAAGGCGTTGTGTTAAAGCTGCCGCAGGAGCGTCTGATGACTTCTGCATAACTGTAGGAGTCCATGCGTTGCATGCAGAGGACGATATATTGGGAAAATCAGCGTATAAACAGAAAGTCGGTGAAGAGGGGCGCAAGCGACGAACAAGAAAGCATAGGACAGATAAAGTGCACAACGACCTGAAAGCTGTGAGACTACATACAGACATGGCCCGAGACCGAACTAACTGTAGACAATGAATCACAACACCGGATCCTGTCACCAGACAGGACTAACACTAAGGAAGCAGAACAACAAGAAGCTGATTGATAAATATTATGTTATAAAAATGGGATACAAATGGATATTTTCCACATCCTATCATTCAACTAGCATGTTCAAATTCTCTCCCCTAAAGCCTTAAGTCCAATATCTATAAGGACTTATTTTCACAAAATAGTGTTTGAATGACAGAGCGCTTCTTGATTTTGTGTTTAAGTGACTCCTATAATTGAATTATAAAGAAAAACATATAACTCAACAAAATCAAATTATCAGGATTATCTGTGTTAATCGGGAGCGACAGTTTGAATATCCGGTGAAATTCTATGAGTACCAACAGTGTATTGTAGCTTGAATGGAATTTTGCAATTTGTATTTCTGCATACATAAGTCACAGATAGCAGACGATCAGAATAATCAATTTGTTATTTCCACCCCAATATTGTCTATAAATATGAAGACCATGGGGGAGTGGCACGAAGTGGTCAGCTCAGGGCCATGCGACACTAGACACTGCAAGTGGAAGGAAACTACATCACTAAGTGGTTAGTTCAGGACCGTGTGTCCCTACACAAACGGAAGTTAGCCTCATCACTAATTATTTATCTCAGGGTGTTGTTTCTCTCCACAGATGGAAGGTAATCTCATCACTAATTATTAAGCTCAGAAATATGTGTCTCTCCACAAGTCAGTAATTAGGAAATTTTAGGAATCTTAAATCCTGTTCTTATGTAAGTCAGTACCAAATTGATAGGGCAAATATTTCATATACTTTAAAAGAAGTAATTTAAGTTGCTGCATGACATTTGTAGACTGCTGAAATGAGAGCCAGGAAAACATAGCGTCTGAGGTGAGGTATAAAACAAAGTCGGAAGCAGTAGATAAAGTCCAATCGACTGAATCCTTCAGAAGCATCTAAACTCTATGACATACAAAGTACTAAGCTACATAGACAATGGACTGTCCTCTGCCTTCTATACCAAGGAAAAAAAAGTACACATAAAAGGCTTGTCGCTTTGCTGGTTCGAGAGTGCCTCTGCATAAGATATGTTTAGAAAGAAGAAACATAGTTTAAACTCCATTCAAAAATAGAAACATGCATTTTATGTGTGAAAAGTGTTCATAAGCAACATTTTTATTGGTGGTCATAATAAAAGATTGTTCACTAACGTAGCCTATTGTGTCCTGTTACACAAGAATTACAAAGAAACAGCAGGATTTGAACCTCAAAGAGTTGAAGTATTTAGGTGATCTTCCGTTGTGTGCATGGCACTACTCTTACTAATGAGAGTGCATAAGCTGGTACTGGGTTATTCTGAGGACTGAAATGAACATTTCTTGCCACTAGTTGTGAATGTACAGCTGGAACAAGTCAATGCATCACGTAACAGTCGAGAAGACTCTAACGTCCCACAAAATCAAATAAACCTTTCAGAATTCGTCGTTTCCATCACTAATCTGGTTTGAAGTAAAAGCCTTACGCTATGACTAGTCTTTCTAGGACCTGCCGATACAAGGACACGGTCAATAGCACCAATCCAAGATTATACAATAATTTCCCAGGGACTATCAAAGATCGTTTCACACAGTAACCAACAAAGGTGTGAGACCAAAAAATTAATTAGCAAGTAATTCAATGGCACACCTACAGTTCATAAAACACTACTGCATCAAATGTTTGAAAACAGGATATACACTTGTGCTACCATGTGACGTCAGTGATAAAAATTACAATTTTGATATCATATTATATCATTACATTATTATTTACCTACTTTGACGAGATAATAAATTCACTTATTTGAAGAATTCTGAATGTTTTAGGCAACCTGAGCAAATTTAACACTTCTCTTGCAGGTGTCCGCTTTATTAGATTATACTAATTGTGTAAATGTGTTTGCAATCAGCACACTACAAGCACTTCACTGACAATGAGTGCTAAAATCAAAAGTGAAAATTGGTGACACTCAGCAAGTGTGACCACAACACTGAATTAATAATAAATTCAACACCATATTTTTACGCTTGCAACAACGTGAAAGTTGTATTTGAAAACTATGCTATCTATGATGTAGCACTACTGATCTGAACATTTCATTTCTAAGACACATTATCTGCTTTGGCGTCCACAAATGGAAGAGCCTGACTAAACACACAAGAGAACAGAAAAGACCATAAAAAATGGAATCTAACCAAGTTAATAATTTAAAAATGACACTCTTTGAGTTACTGCACTATTGAACTCAGCCAGCAGTATATTGATTAATGAGCCTAATTATGTCAATTTGAAATTTTTATACTGTTTACAATGTACATAAAATTTTACAATCTTGAAATTGTAGATTCAGTTTATAATCTGCAAACCTGCCTTTTTGTGTGTGTCACTATTGGTACGAACGTACAAATTTACTGAGAATATCTGGAGGTAATAGTAGCAGATGGCATTTCAGATGATAAGAATCTGAAGAACAAATGATGCAGTGACAGTGAAAGAAAGAACACATTTTTCATGGTTTCTTAAAGTTATTGTAAACATATACACTTCAAAAATATCTAGCTTTACCATTTTTTGTAGATATACAGTATATTCAATAAAACTACATGATGGAACATTAAAGATGATCTTAACGTTTGTGAATATTTTAGGTAATTTAAACCAATAGAATTTTGAGATATTAGTGTTTTAATGTAACCTTGTAAAGAAAGGATTAAACTGATGAAAATGGACAGTTTTTGAGATAAACCAAGCACTAATGAACACAACTGTGAATAGGTACAACACATTCCATATTGTATAGGATTTGTAGTGTACGTACATTGTTTCTTCTTTGATGTATTGCAAAAGCTGGTCATCAGTATGTTCTTCTATGAATATTTCCTCCTTAATATCTTCGGAAGGCTATACATAAGAAATAAGAAAAGTGAAATAAAAGAGGAAGGGAATAAAAATATATATCCGCCTAAACAAGAAAAAGCTGAGAAAACACATTTCATAATGGCACGAAAAGAGTAAACTAATTTATCTCCCATTTTAAATATATAAGAATGGAAAGGAATAACTAAGTCAAAATCAATTTAAATGCTAAAGAGGTGTCTACCTTGATGGCAAATGGTACACAAAAGTACATTATTATCAAGCACTAAATTTAAAATAAACAGAGTAGAAGACAATTTCTTAAAATACAGTATTATACAATTTAGACTAATTTTTTTCTAATTAACACAGAGCTCATCCTTAATAAATTTATGTTATTTGCCAAATTCTACTCATATTATCTTCTGTATTTACAATCATAATCAACTCATATACAACATATAAATTATAAACATAAAAGTTATCCACCTACTCAATACATTGTTTTATTTACACTGCATGTATTTACATTACATTGGTTGCTTGGGACTAGTTTCAACCCTATTTGGGGTCATCATCAGCCATATTTAAAGAATACACAATATTTGACGAATTCCTAAAACATGTTTTTAAAGAGAAGTAAGAATAGCATGAAACAAATATACAATTAACACTATGATGTGTAGTTGAATCAGGCGAAGTGCTATGGTGCTAAAAATGTTGCATATGAAAGTGAAATATTACGTGTGACAATGGGTGAGCACGATATAATACAAGAACACAAATACGTTAAAATGTCTGGGTAAAGAATTACAAAAGAGATGCTCTTTTTTCTTTGCTAGGGGCTTTCCGTCGCACCGACACAGATAGCTCTTATGGCGACGATGGGATAGGAAAGGCCTAGGAGTTGGAAGGAAGCGGCCGTGGCCTTAATTAAGGTACAGCCCCAGCATTTGCCTGGTGTGAAAATGGGAAACCACGGAAAACCACTTTCAGGGCTGCCGATAGTGGGACTCGAACCTACTATCTCCCGGATGCAAGCTCACAGCCGCGTGACTCTACGCGCACGGCCAACTCGCCCGCTAAGAGATGCTCTATTTTGTGGAACATCTTTAGTCGAATTTTTTAGACACATGGTGTTTCAGATAGAATTCAGTAGGTCCTGGTAAAACATTACGGTTTTGGACCTAGTGCTATGGTACAAGGAATGAACAAAATATAACATGACACTTATAATATGAGTATACAAGTATGTACAAATGTTTGAGTAACAAATGTGTAGATGGTACCCTCTAGAATAACCTGTGAGGAGTTGATTATACACTGTGTCAGCTTAAGCAGAAATTTTGATATTTGGTGTATTAGGTAACCAAGCTATGTTGATATGACTGCAGGATTGATTGTTGAAACTGAGCAGAATAAATATGAAGTTGTTGAATTCTTCTAAAGTTGTAAGTAGACACTGCGCATGGTGATATGAACAAACGTCGCCCTAAAACTACTCTCAAAAAAGAAACAACTAAACCCCTAACATTTTCCACCTTCACGTTCAACAAAAACAAAAACAAAAAAATAAGAACATGAACATCTTATACAATACGTCGCATATCAACAAGATCAGCAGTTTTTCAAAATCAGGAGTTTATGGGATCAAATGCATTACATGCAGTAAATTTCGTACTTTGCGCAGACCGGAAGAAACGTCAATAAAAGCTACCACGAGCACACTAACGCAATAAAATATTATAAGTTTTCAGCTATCGGCCAACACATGCAAGATTATAACCATAATTTCACCAATACCGAAGAGGATACGGACATTTTCTAATTAGCAAATAAAGGTCCTTTACTCAACAGAATGGAAAAGTACTACATACACCGAGACCAATATTTTAACACCAATTACAATCTTAATGAAATCTCAGAGAAACCCAATGTTGTTTTTGATATATTTATCACCTTTCTCAAAAGCAATAATTCAGCTAACCAGAATTCGATCCTATGTTTAATTAAAGGTACTTTTCCGAAACAATTACCCTTTCTCCCACACCCTTCAGCTACACCTTAAATTCCCCCTCCTTCCCCATCCACTCCCATTCTACTACCACTCTGCCCAACCCGCATGCGCCTGCCCCTCACCTTCCTCCCCACCCATATATCTCCTTCCGCCGCCAGTTGTACACTACGAGCTAAGCTGCACATACAACCGCGCAAGGTGAGTGCCCATTTGCTTCGTTGTTATCTATTATTCTTTCCGCGTACTTTGCGTTTTTACTGACTTTCTCTCATATTAATAGGTCCCATTTGTTCCGCTACGAACTGAGAGTTCTACCCATTCATATCACCACGCGTAGTGTCTACTTACAACTCCAGAAGAATTCAAAAATTCATATTCAGTCTGCACAGTTTCAAGAAACAATCGTGCAGTCATATCAACATAGCTTCTTTAGCTAATACACCAAGTAACAAAATTTCTGCTTAAGCTGACACAGTGTACAATCAACTCCTCACAGATTCTTCTAGAGAGAATCATGTACACATTTGTTACTCAAACATTTGCACATACTTGTATACTCATATTATAAGTGTCACGTTATATTGTGTTCATTCTTAGAAGATTAAAATAGAATATAATAGAATAATTTTATTGTCGTTAGGCAACTGGCAGTTGCAATGGACAGAGTCATAGGTGAATAGTCACAAAATATTACAAGTATTATTATACAAGTACAAATACAGAAAATAAATATAACTATATACAAAAGAGTTAAAATAAAATAACTACTAATTTACCAACGTTTTAGGATGGCGTTGGCCTTTATTACCCACTTTGAAATAGTGTTATTTTTTCTTCAAATTCAGATACTGGGTAGAAGCTATTGGATGTCAACCAATTTTTAAGGGCTCTTTTGAAGTTACATATCCTTTACTTGGGCAGGTAGTTTGTTGAAAAATTTAATGCCATTATACCTGTAATTTTCTTGTGTTGTCGTCAGCCTAACATGTGGTAAATCTAAATCGTTCCTATAACTTGTGCCATATGAGTGTACATTTCTGCAAGTTGTTAGGTCGAGTACCATAGCACTCGGTCCAAAACCGTAATGTTTTGCCAGGATCTACTGAATTATATCTGAAACACCATGTGTCTAAAAAATTCGACTAAAGTTGTTCCACAACTTCTATACCCAGAATTTTAAAAGTATTTGTGTTCTTGTATTATATAGTACTCACCTATTGTCACACGTAATATTTCACTTTCACATGCAACATATTTAGCACCATAGCATTTAGCCTAATTCAACCACACATCATAGTGTTAATTGTATATTTGTTTCATACTGTTCTAGTTTAAATATGGCTGGTGATGACCCCAAGTAGGGTTGAAACTAGTCCCAGGCAACCCATGTAATGTAAATACACGCAGTGTAAATAAAATTATGTATTGAACAGGTAGAAAACATTTTGTAATTTATATGTAAACTCCGTTCAATACGGACCAATAAAGTGAAGTTTATAACCCTTCATCATATACAACATGTGGAATTTCGTCAATTAATACTATACAACTGATATTAGATTAAAATTTGCATTGCATTTAATTATTTTAATTTTTTACCCTTTTTCGAACCCAACTTACATAACGACCTGCTGCATCCTACCCGAGTCCCTTTTGCCACTGCTTCTTGGACAACTGATAAGAAAGATAACAATATTAAAGGCAACACACTGTAGGATAACAGTACAAGGCAGCAATAGAAAAGGAGCAACATTTGTAAGTATGCACATTTAAAATCGCCTACATATCTGCGAACATTCACCAGAGTATATGTACAATTCATGTGGGGATTGAGGCACTTCTGTGTATGTGTACATGTAAAATTTAAGGATAATAATAATAATAATAATAATAATAATAATAATAATAATAATAATAATAATAATAATAATAATAATAATAATCAATACTGCTCTGCATTTAGGGCAGTCGCCCAGGTGGCAGATTCCCTATCTGTTGCTTTCCTAGCCTTTTCCTAAATGATTTCAAAGAAATTGGAAATTTATTAAACGTCTCCCTTGGTAAGTTATTCCAATCCCTCCCTTTCCTATAAACGAATATTTGCCCTAGTTTGTCCTCTTGAATTCCAAATTTATCTTCATATTGTGATCTTTCCTACTTTTATAAACGCCATTCAAACTTATTCGTCTACTAATGTCATTCCACGCCATCTCTCCGCTGACAGCTCGGAACATACCACTTAGTCGAGCAGCTCTTCGTCTTTCTCTCAATTCTTCCCAACCCAAACTTTGCAACATTTTTGTAACGCTACTCTTTTGTCGGAAATCACCCAGAACAAATCGAGCTGCTTTTATTTGGATTTTTTCCAGTTCTTGAATCAGGTAATCCTGGTGAGGGTCCCATACACTGGAACCATACTCTAGTTGGGGTCTTACCAGAGACTTATATGCCCTCTCCTTTACATCCTTACTACAACCCCTAAACACCCTCATAACCATGTGCAGAGATCTGTACCCTTTATTTACAATCATATTTATGTGATTAACCCAATGAAGATCTTTTCCTTATATTAACACCTAGATACTTACAATGATCCCCAAAAGGAACTTTCACCCCATCAACGCAGTAATTAAAACTGAGAGGAATTTTCCTATTTGTGAAACTCACAACCTGACTTTTAACCCCATTTATCAACATACCATTGCCTGCTGTCCATCTCACAACATTTTCGAGGTCACATTGCAGTTGCTCACAATCTTGTAACTTATTTATCACTCTATAGAGAATAACATCATCCGCAAAAAGCCTTACCTCCGATTCCACTTCTTTACTCATATCATTTATATTTATAAGAAAACATAAAGGTCCGATAATACTGCCTTGAGGAATTCCCCTCTTAATTATTACAGGGTCAGATAAAGCTTCACCTACTCTAATTCTCTGAGATCTATTTTCTAGAAATATAGCAACCCATTCAGTCACTCTTTTGTCTAGTCCAATTGCACTCATTTTTGCCAGTAGTCTCCAATGATCCACCCTATCAAATGCTTTAGACAGGTCATTCGCGATACAGTCCATTTGACCTCCTGAATCCAAGATATCTGCTATATCTTGCTGGAATCCTACAAGTTGAGCTTCAGTGGAATAACCTTTCCTAAAACCGAATTGCCTTCTATCGAACCAGTTATTAATTTCACAAACATGTCTAATATAATCAGAAAGAATGCCTTCCCAAAACTTACATACAATGCATGTCAAACTTACTGGCCTGTAATTTTCAGCTTTATGTCTATCACCCTTTCCTTTATACACAGGGGCTACTATAGCAACTCTCCATTCATCTGGTATAGCTCCTCCGACCAAACAATAATCAAACAAGTACTTCAGATATGGTACTATATCCCAATAATACTATATCCCACTAATAACAAAAACACTGTCTCCAAATCATTACCCAATACTATTCCTTGTTTCTCTTTCCCTTTCTGTTGATCCCTATTTCTACAATGACTAGCTATTTTCTTTATCCTCTTTGTTCATTTCCACGTTCCTATATACTTTCTTTCCCAAAACACTTCACAGTAATTTCACATAATCTCACATTATTCCTAGCACTTTCCCAAAAAGTAGACAATGATTAAATCATAACCATAGAATTATCAATCATCCCTCTCTGTGCATCACATTAAGACCAAAGAAAATCAATCAATCAATCAATCAATCAATCAATCAATCAATCAATCAATCAATCAATCAATCAACATTTAGGGCTGTAGGTTGTTTATGTAGAAAAAGATTGTGGAAATGTATGAAACAACTCCCTTGATATATATTATTTCAATCACTAAATCATCTTCCTATAAAATAATATTTGCCAAAATTTGTCCCCTTGAATTCCAACTTATCTTCATGTTGTGATTTTTCCAACATTTGAAGAACATGACTTAAATGTACTCATCAGCTAGTGTCATTCCAAGTCATCTCCCCAATGACATCTCAGCTTGTCGAACAGCTTGTCTCCTTTCTCCAGTCTTCCCAGCCGAAACTTGGCAACATCTCTATAACACAACTCTTTTTCCAGAAATCACCCACAAGAAATGGAGCTGTCTCTGTGGATCATTCCCTGTTCTCTAATCAAGTAATACCAGTGACAGTCGCATACTCTCATTGTGGCCTTGCTGGAGATCTATATGCCCTCTCCTTTACAACCCCTAAATAACCTCATAATTATATAAAGAGATTTGTAAATTTTATTTTCAATTCTGTTTGTGTGATTACCACAATGAAGATCTATCCTTATTATGAATACCTAGGTAATTACAGAGATCCCCATGAGGAACATTCACACCATCAACACAATAATTAAACCAGAGAGGGCTCTTTCTATTTGTGAAACACACAACCTGCATTTTCACCCCGTTTACCAACATAACATTGCCCGATGTCCATCTTACAATACTGTCGAGAATTTTTGGACACACTCACAATCTTGGAACTTATTTATTACAAAGAGCCTTATCTCTGATTAAAGTTCATTCTTCATATTGTTTATATATATATCAGAAAATGAAGGTCTCATAATAATGCCCTGGGGGACCAAGTCCCATCAATGTTGCAGGATCAAATAAACCTTCACCTACTCTAATGTCTGAGTTCTATTTTCGCGGATTACACAGACATGGCCAAATTATTAGAGTAAAAAATATATTTATATCTTTATGTAAATTATCCACCTGTATAGCCTAATCCTTGAACATGTCTGGTGGCAAAGTTACCCCTTGGGATATCCCTGTCCTCACTAATGTAATTTTTCATATAGTGGCTACAGTGAGAACCACAATGTAATTTCATTATTCAGATGGTTTTGTGTCATTTCTGTTAGTGCTCATGTTCTGTTGTTCATCATCTATATCAGCATATTATTGCTGTATGGAAGTAAATAATGTGACCTATTGTTAAAACTGTGCATTCTGTAAGTTACATGCATTATTGATACTATTCACGAGTTCAGTTGATATTTTTTTAAGAGTGGTTCTAGAGAACTGTCAAATTTTGAGGTTATGGGGAGACGAAAGGAGCTTTTGCCAAGAAAGATAGGCATTCTCAGAGAGCTACTTGTTGAGAAACGTTATTCACAGCAAGAGATAGCTTCTACACTGTAGATATCACAGCAGTCTGTTAGTAGAATTAAAAAATGTGAAGATATGACGAAGACAATATATCAACAACGTGATGGAAACTGTGGACGAAAGAAGTAATAATAATAATATTTGTTTTACGTCCCACTAACTACTTTTTAAGGTCTTCGGAGACGCCGAGGTGCCGGAATTTAGTCCCGCACGAGTTCTTTTACGTGCCAGTAAATCTACCGACACGGGGCTGTCGTATTTGAGCACCTTCAAATACCACCGGACTGAGCCAGGATCGAACCTGCCAAGTTGGGGTTAGAAGGCCAGTGCCTTAACAGTCTGAGCCACTCAGCCCGGCGGACGAAAGAAGAAAATAACCTGAATGAGTAAGCGAAAACTGATTAATTTGTCAGTAAACAATCGCAAGGCTACTAGTTCGGATTTACGTAAGAAATTAGAAGAGTATTGAAACATGCCCGTTTAGCATGTTCATTACATGTAGGTTTATCTATGATTGCTAAGAGCTTGCATTAGCTCTCGTTTGACTTCACTAAACTGGCTATTAACTATTTCCCAAACTGTACCGCAGAGGGCAGCGCCCCTGCTTTGTAAACGGATGGTCCTTCCTTCCGCGAGTCTTTGACTTGTATCTCCTTGACTTGACGTCTTTGTTGTTGTTATGGCCTAAAAGAAAGATGGAGTCGCCTCTACTCGGAGTAGCATTTTTGAATTATCGATGGGTTTTTATCAGGTTTAAACTCTGCCTGTATTCATATTCTGATTTTTTTATTGATCAGCTTCAACCTCAGGTAATGTGAGCCTGTGTTTTCACTTTTATTTTATGTTTACCTTGTGGCCGTTTTAAGTGCCTCGTAATCGCGACTGACTGATATACGTCTTTGCCCCGCGATATGAATGGGTGTGTGTTTGCGGGCATTATTGTGGTGGTGGTGACGAGGTAACAGGGTCTCTATGAGAACTGTCATCATGTGCACGACATTATACTTCTTTATTGCCACCAAATGTTACTAGGCTCTGGGTGTCGACACGGAGATACGTCGTACCGAGTGCCTGTGTTTGTGGGCTTGTACGTGGGCCGTGGGTCCATATCGTCCTGCTTTTATATATATATATTTGCAGTGTGCACGTTTCTACGTCGTGTGCGGGAACTTACTTATGGCCAGGTAAGTCATACTACATGTGTTTGCGATCTGTATTGAAAAGAGGTTATTGACCCTACTGTTGCCCGATATTGACAATGCCTGAATGTTTGTGTGTATGTGTGAGAGCGAGCGAGGGGCTATAAGGATATCGTATCGGTCAGTTAATTTATGTTCCTTTTCATTTATTCCTCGTACACTTGGTTTTCACTTCGGGTGCTGTGTTTATTATTTTTATCTTGGTCTATTTTAAGACCGTTTTGCTCGTTCTTATGGCCGCCATATTGTTTCATTTTAAATCGGGTGATGCGCACACCCGCTTTATTTTCTTTGCCTTTTGTGTGCTCTTTGGTATAGAGATGTTGCACTCCTGGCCATCTCGATACCTTCACTGCCTTCATGTAACTATTTGTCGCTCTACTCCGAGAGGCAGCGTGATCTTTTATCCTTTTGATGGTCATTGTTGAAGCTGTAATAATGATGGACGTTTGAGTAATGTTTGGAAAATATAATGTGAACTACTTCGTGGAAAGAAATGACCAAAATATGTCTGTGAGGATCCTTCCTGTTGTAGGTGTTTAAAGATGTTGTGAAAATATCAATTAAGCCGTGAGCACGTCTCAAGGCATTGTTTATCCATATGTTTATGGCATGTTGTGCTCAAAAGATTACGATGCTAGCTTCTACTAACCTGAAGGATAAAAGCATGTATGGAATAATGTTTCAATTATTATTTTTTTTTGGTGGCTTCCTTTTTGCATTTACGTTTTATCTTAATAAACCTCATTTAATTTCATTGGATTTTTATTGCTGGTAGTTAGTTGTTTTTCCTTGTCATAAATTATTATTATTATTAATCAACGTCTTCAGTTCGAGGCTGTTATCTGCCTCTCCCGATCGGAGTCCACGTCCTCGAATCTCCCGTCGGTTACATATGTGTTTTTTTTCGTATTGGGTCCGGTGCAAATGGTAGCAGATGCGTGCTCGATCAGGACGTCTCCTCTGTAATAGACTCGGACGAGACGGAACTGGAGATGGTGATTTATGCTTATTTTTTTTGTGAAGCCTCAATTTCTCTTAATTTATCTTGTGAAGCCACTATTATTCTGACCTTAATTTTGAGTCATATATTCTATTTATTTGCATTGTTGTGCCAATCGGCGTGTATGCGTTGTGTTTATTTGAGTTAAATAGCATTGTGTTGATAATGGAGAGTCAGAAAACGATTGAGATGAGTAAACATACCGACGTTTTGACTACGGAAATGCCCGACGCTGTGAGAGATAAAGGGGAGGATACTGATGAGCTCAATGCTTCACTTGCGTCCGGTAATGATAGTGCTAGGTGCCCTGACCGTGGCAATGTTATTGAGTGTCGTAATCGTGCCCTTGACCTGAACCGTGAGGAGCCCGTTTCTCCTATTTCCAGACCTGCTCGTTATCCGAACGCTAATGCAAATATTAATCCTGTATTTGATGTAGTCCGTAAATGGAAATTAAATTTTTCGGGGGAAGGCAATAGTTCTAGCGTGATTGAATTCTTAGAGCGGGTGGAAGACATCGCAGAGTGCAGCTCGCTACCCCTCGATCTGTTCGTACCCGTCATCCCCGGAATGTTAGAAGGGCCGGCGTTGAGATGGTTTAGATTGACGAAAGGCAATATTCGGTCGTGGGATGATTTCGCCGCATTAAGCAGCGATTTGGTTTATCAGACATGGATTATTGTTTGAAACAGGAAATTTTTAGAAGGACTCGGGGAATGGGAGAAGGTATCGACGATTACGCCACAGGCAATCTAACCCTATTCAATCGTTTAAGCGTTAGGGCACCGGAATATGAGGTCTTGGACCAATTTTATCGAAATCTGGCCCCTGACTATAAATTATATATAAAGAGGTCCCAAGTTGACTGTGTTGAAGACATTATAAATTTAGGCCGTGAGTTCGAATCGACAGTCAGTCAGAACAAGCTGTATCGTCCACCTCCTACTCCTTCCGATTGTTCTTTTCCCGATGTTGCCTGTCGTGTACCCATCAAGACGGTTTCCTTTGGTGCCACCCCCTCTTCATCTCGGCCTTGTGGCAGTCCCGATCGAAAGTCCGACCTTGCATCCCCACCTCGGCGCTATGTCAACGCCATTCAACCCTCTAATCCGACTACCGTAAGCAACGCCACTGCTAGAAAATGCTGGAATTGTGGTAAACTGGGACATATTTCAAAGTACTGCCGGTCTAAGAGTCCTCTCAAATATTTTAATTGTGGTCTTACTGGTGTTACTCGGCGCGTGTGTCCGCGATGCGATCCTGAGCAGGGAAACTGAAGGCGCGCTGGCGTGATGGCCCGCCATTAGCGCCTGATATTGGTGTGAATAAACGAATCTGGGGTCTCCCCTCGCCTACAACCTGGGCCAAGATTTTGATAGGATCGCGAATAGTTTATGGCTTGTTGGATACTGGGTAGAGTGTTTCGTTCATCAGTCAATCCCTTGTATCTTCCCTCAATTTGACGTATCTGCCTGCCTGTGAGAACCTGGGAAAGTTCAAGTCCGCTGATGGGCGTCAGGTGTGTGCCGTGGGTCGTGTCGAGTGTCATATCAAAATTCATGGCTTGTCATGGGACTGGACGTTCAATATTGTTCCCCACTTGTCTGTCCCGGTCATTTTAAGATCCGATTTCATGTTGGCAACTGGTTTGTCCATTGATTTCATCAGTCGTACCTTTGCCTTTCGGTTCAAATCTCATGTGAGTTACCCTTTTGAAACCCCCTTTCAGCGTGGCACCGCATGCGCCATCGTGGAATCTCCACTGCCCAACGCCTCATGTGAATTGACTGAAAATCAAACCTTGATGTTGAACGGTCTGTTAGAAGAATTTTCCGATGTGCTGACTGCCGATCTGGGTTGTGCCAAGAATTTTTCCTATTCAATCGAACTCAAGAACGACACCCCTGTTAGGTCCCCTCCGTTTAGCTGTTCACCCCCTAAATTGTGCGCTATGCGCGAAATAGTAAACGAGTTGTTAGAAAGGAAGGTCATCAGTCCCTCAAAATCGCCCTATAGTAGCCCCGCTTTCCTTGTCCCCAAAAAGGACGGTCGATTTAGGTTCGTGATCGACTATCGAAAAGTAAATAAGAACATCGTCTTTGACAGTTTCCCGTTGCCTACCATCGAAAGCGCATTTCAACATTTTCATGGCGCAAGGTACTTCACTGTTTTTAATTTCAATTCGGCGTACTATCAAATCCCCTTAGACCCTAAAAGTCGTCCTTGCACCGCCTTCGCCACTCCTTTTGGGCTTTGCGAATTCAATAAAGTGCCGATGGGTATCTCAATTGGTGGCCAAGCGCTTAGTCGGGTGATGGACTCGATCTTCGGAGACCTAGAATTTTCTTATGTATTCAATTTTTTGAATGATCTTCTCATATATTCCTCGAGCTTCGACGAACACCTAGCTCACCTGCGCGAGGCACTCACCCGTTTGCGCAAGCACGGTTTTACCATCAATCCCAGAAAGGTGTCTCTTTGCTCTAAGCGCCTGAATTTCCTTGGCCATGTCATCTCCGAGTCCGGCATTGCTGTGAACCCTGACAGAGCCAAATGTATTAGAGAATTTCCTCGCCCGAAGAATGTACGTGGCGTTAGAAGATTCTTGGGTATGGTTGGCTTCTACAGTCGTTCCATTACGATTTCTTCCAAATTTCGGCCCCGTTAAACCTTCTCAAAAAGAAAAATAGTCGCTTCGTCTGGGACGAACCCCAAGCCAATGCCTTCAATCAGTTGAAAAATGCCCTCTATCAAGCCCCTGTTCTTCACAGTCCAAATTTCTCCCGTGATTTCGTTCTACAGTGCGACTCTAGTGAACTTGCAGTTTCCGCCATATTAAATCAATCCGATGACGATGGGAAGCTGGTCCCCATTGCATTATTCAGCAAGTTGTTGCACGGAGCCGAATTGCGGTACTCTATCTATGAAAAAGAATGCCTAGCCGTAGTCTTCGGAGTTGAAAAATTCCGGTCTTACTTGGAACACCGACATTTCTTCGTCCATACGGACAACCAAGCGCTATCTTGGATGAGCGCTAATGTCAAACGACTCGGTAGAACGGCTAGATGGATACTCCGTTTGTCAGCTTATAAATTCACCATTGTTCACGTTCGAGGCAAAGAAAATGTGGTGGCCGACTGTCTGTCGCGCATGTTCGACGGAGTGCCGGAGAGTGAGGTCGAACCCAAAGACGATTGTTATCCATCCGAGTTTGTTGAAAGCGTCAACATTTTGCAAAGTTATCCCTGGTCTTTCATATACATCTCCGAACATCAAAAAAATGATATTGAATGTCAGGAGCTGATGAAGGGTGTCGCCGATGGGTCTCTTCGAGACAAATCATTTGGTGTCAAACGAGGGCTGTTAGTCCACCGCAGCCGTAAAAGTGGCAAAGACAAGGTTTTCGTTCCTCTGGCATTACGATCCATGGTGTTACACTACTACCATGACTCTTACCTAGGTGCTCATCTGGGTCAATTCAAAACCCTGAATCGTATCTCTCGGGATTTCATTTGGCCCAACCTGAAAAAGAATGTACTGGAGTATGTGAAAAGTTGCGACATATGTCAAAGGTGCAAACCTGCGCAATCCTGTCAAACTGGTCTTCATTCCGCTGACATTGCATCCTACCCCGGAGAAAAGTTGTTCGTAGATTTTTTTGGTCCTCTTATGAAGTCCAAAAATGGCAACATCGGAATTCTGTCGGTAGTTGACGCCTTCTCTAAATTTGCCTGGTTGTTTCCGGTTAGAAAAATTAACTCGAGCAGCGCCATTCGCCTTCTATCTCACCATATTTTCGGAGTTTATGGCCCCCCGAAAATGTTAGTAACTGACAATGCGTCTACCTTCAGTGGCAATAAATTTCGCCATCTGTGTTTCGGATGGGGAGTGAAGCAGGTTTTTCTGAGCCCCCACTATCCCAAACCCTCACACGTCGAAAGATTTCATCGCAATCTCAAGGCCTGCCTGAGTGCTTACCATAGCGCTGATCAGCGGACCTGGGATGAAAATCTTGATTTTTTTGTTCTAGCTTTCAACAGTGCAGTCCACGAGTCTCATCGCCGCAGCCCGGCAGAATTATTCATTGGTAGAAATCTGGCTGACCCACTGGAGTTGAAATGGAATATTGGATACCTGAGCAAACCGTCAAGGAACGTAGAGATTGAACAGAAATGGAAAGAAGCAGTCGCCCACTTGATCCGTGCACGAGACCGGGTGGCTGAACAGTTCAACCGGGGCAGAAGAGAGGTCGCCCTGCAAACTGGAGACTTGGTGGTGGTGAAAACGTTTCCTGTCAGTTCTGCAGCTAACCAGGTCACCGCCAAACTGTGTCAAAAATGGTCAGGCCCCAAAAAGATAGTCAGATTCTTGGGACCTGTCACCGTTGAACTACAGGACCTGAAAAGTAACAAATTCAGTAAGGCTCACGTGTCTTTGTTGAAAGTTTATCATCCACGGAGCCAATGATACTTTTTAATTTGTCATAATATGTTTAATACTTGTACATGTTCTTTTGCTTGTAGCAAAATTGGCAAACTTCTAAAATTCCTTTTCTTTCAGGGACAATATTGATGAAAAAGAGAGACCGGAAAGGAAAAATAATAATCGGATTGTCGTGAATTGGAGATGAGACGAAATGAATGCAGATTCCGTGGAGAGGAGAGGACTCCCAATCTCACTTTCGCTCAGCTATTCCGACCATCGCTGGTGGAGACATTAAATAAATTGCGTAAAAAGAAGGGAAAAAAAGGGAAGAGAGAGACTGATTAATTCAGCCTGTTATTGTTAATCAAGAAAGTAGTGAACCTCAAAATGAACTCGATTTCATGATACCTTGTTGTGTACATAGCTCGTAACTATATCTGTCTTGTGTGTTTCCTTTAGTTGTAGTTAGGATGTAAGATTCTTTAGGTTTAGATGTGTGCACACTCTAGTTATAAGGTTTCAGTCTCATTTTAAAATATGTCTCTTGGCTGATCACCAAAGGAAGACACATCTTAAAACGGGGCTGTGGGATGATGAAACATGCTCGTTTAGCATGTTCATTACATGTAGGTTTATCTATGATTGCTAAGAGCTTGCATTAGCTCTCGTTTGACTTCACTAAACTGGCTATTAACTATTTCCCAAACTGTACCGCAGAGGGCAGCGCCCCTGCTTTGTAAACGGATGGTCCTTCCTTCCGCGAGTCTTTGACTTGTATCTCCTTGACTTGACGTCTTTGTTGTTGTTATGACCTAAAATAAAGATGGAGTCGCCTCTACTCGGAGTAGCATTTTTGAATTATCGATGGGTTTTTATCAGGTTTAAACTCTGCCTGTATTCATATTCTGATTTTTTATTGATCAGCTTTAACCTCAGGTAATGTGAGCCTGTGTTTTCACTTTTATTTTATGTTTACCTTGTGGCCGTTTTAAGTGCCTCGTAATCACGACTGACTGATATACGTCTTTGCCCCGCGATATGAATGGGTGTGTGTTTGCGGGCATTATTGTGGTGGTGGTGACGAGGTAACAGGGTCTCTACGAGAATTGTCTTCATGTGCACGACATTATACTTCTTTATTGCCACCAAATGTTACTAGGCTCTGGGTGTCGACACGGAGATACGTCGTACCGAGTGCCTGTGTTTGTGGGCTTGTACGTGGGCCGTGGGTCCATATCGTCCTGCTTTTATATATATATATTTGCAGTGTGCACGTTTCTACGTCGTGTGCGGGAACTTACTTATGGCCAGGTGAGTCATACTACATGTGTTTGCGATCTGTATTGAAAAGAGGTTATTGACCCTATTGTTGCCCGATATTGACAATGCCTGAATGTTTGTGTGTATGTGTGAGAGCGAGCGAGAGGCTAAAAGGATGTCGTATCGGTCAGTTAATTTATGTTCCTTTTCATTTATTCCTCGTACACTTGGTTTTCACTTCGAGTGCTGTGTTTATTATTTTTATCTTGGTCTATTTTATGACCGTTTTGCTCGTTCTTATGGCCGCCATTTTGTTTCATTTTAATTCGGGTGATGCTTTATTTTCTTTGCCTTTTGTGTGCTCTTTGGTACTGAGATGCTGCACTCCTGGCCATCTCGATACCTTCATTGCCTTCATGTAACTATTTGTCGCTCTACTCCGAGAGGCTGCGTGATCTTTTATCCTTGTGATGGTCATTGTTGATGCTGTAATAATGATGGAGGTTTGAGTAATGTTTGGAAAATATGTGAACTACTTCGCGGAAAGAAATGACCAAAATAAGTCTGTGAGGATCCTTCCTGTTGTACGTGTTTAAAGATGTTGTGAAAATATCAATTAAGCCATGAGCACGTCTCAAGGTACTGTTTATCCATATGTTTATGGTATGTTGTGCTCAAAAGGTTACGATGCTAGCTTCTACTAACCTGAAGGATAAAATGAAGTATGTAATAATGTTTCAATTTTTTTTGGTGGCTTCCTTTTTGCATTTACGTTTTATCTTAATAAACCCTCATTTAATTTCATTTGATTTTTATTGCTGGTAGGTAGTTGTTTTTCCTTTTCATGAATTATTATTATTATTATTATTATTATTATTATTATTATTATTATTATTATTATTAATCAACGTCTTCAGTTCGAGGCTGCTATCTGCCTCTCCTGATCGGAGTCCACGTCCTCGAATCTCCCGTCGGTTACATACGTGTTTTTTTTCGTATTGGGTCCGGTGCAGTATGGGTCATTCGTATCACCAGGACTGTGAGAAGAGAGCTCTTTAGTGCTGGATTGAAAGCAAGACGACCTCCAAGAAAAGCAAAGACTAATCCTGCTAGGGCTGCAAAGAGGTTGCAGTGGGCCAAGACTCTCCAGAATTGGTCATCTGATGGCTGGAGAAAGGCAAGTCCATGACAATTACTGCAATTCCTAAATCATCATTCATTATTAAATTCTTAACCCATTCTAACTGATGTAACCATACGAGTACAGAAAAAGTATGAAATTTATCTTTGAAACTGTAGAGCTTATTGCATTTAATGCTAGGCTTATTTGTTTAATTTCTTCAGGTTTGTTTTAGTGAGGTATCCGTATTTCTTGTCGCAGGAGAGACAAGTCAATATGTCAGAAGAAAAGAAGGAGAAGCATTCCGTCCAGATTCTGTGAAACGGAGATTCCAACATCATTTATGGTCTGGAGTGTTTTCTTGGATGATCATATATTGTAAAAGGAACTATGAGACGTGAACAGTATAGTAATTTGAATCCGTTTGTTACCACAGGTGCAACAGTGGTTTGGCCATAGGGAATTTATTTTTATGGAAGATGGGGCTCCTTGCCACAAAGCAAAAAAGTAATAGAATGTTTAAGGGATAACAATGTGAAAGTTCTTGATAGTCCTAGAAACAATCCAGACATGAACCCCATAGAAAATCTTTGGCCGATAGCAAAGAAAAAATCCGAGAAACAAATATAATGACAAAAATTGGCTTGATTGAGAAGCTCGTTCAGATCTGGTTTTATGATGATGATTTAAAGAGTCAGTGTTAAATAGTGATTGAGGGTATGCCCAGTCGAATCAAGTGACTCATTGAAGCTAAGGGGATGCATACCAAGTATTAAAATCATGAACTTAAAAACTGGTAACATTTTATGTGTTCAATTCTCAATTTATTAATGTTTATTCTAATAATTTGGCCACACTTTTATAGCCACCCATTTAGTCACTATTTCATCTAGCCCAACTGCACTCGTTTTTGTCAGTAGTCTCCCAATATCTACCCTATCAATAGCCTTAGATACGTCAAACGTGAAAGATTTGACCTCCTGAATCTAATATTTCTGCTATATCTTGCTGGAATCTACAAGATGAGCTTCAGTGGAATAATGTTTCAAAACCTGAACTACCTTTTATCGAACCGGTTGGTAATTTCGTAAATGTGTGTAATATAATCAGAAAGAATGCATTCCAAGAGGTTGCATGGAACACCAGTCAAGATGACTAGTATTTAAATACTGGCTTTATGTTTATCACATTTTCTTTATACACAGAGTGCTACTACACTAATTCTTCATTCATCTTGTATAGATGCTTCATACATACACTAAGCAATTAAGCACTTCAGATTTGGTTCTATTTCTCAACGAACTGACTAGAAATTTTACCAATCCCAGCAGCATTTCTAGTTTTAAATGTTAGTATTTTATTTTCTATGTTTTTTTTATCGTAGTTCAATGCGGGCATTGCAAAGTAATTTCAAAGGATTGGGTGAAATTGTCAACTGCATCAGGTAACATAAAAGGATATGACCATACCATTGGTGACATATCCTCTGCCTCACGAGTGACGGGTGCGATGCTCATTTGCTGGTGAACGGTGTCTTTCTTACGTGATGCATGACTGTGATGCCCATCGACTAATGGAGTATAAACATTCCCATATTGTATAATTGCTACTCCATACCTTTCTCAGTCTGTCGACATTCAACACTGTACACAGCAACAAGATGTAGTATCATGCAGAATATTCTGGACTTCAGATGTAGTGGCATCCTTCAGTCACAGAGTGCACCTGTGACTTCCCTTCATCTCATTCACGCTGCCTTTATCGTAATTTGCACTTGCACAACTACCCCAGTATCAGTCTGTAGGCAAGACCCTAGATAGCTGAATCAACTTTTATGGAGCCGTTAAATGGCTCGGATGACTCCAGGTATTCACTCTTCTTTTTGTTCATTCTAAGGTTGTATTGTGAGAAACAGGTATACCAATCTTCACCTTGATGCCGCAGTCCCATTCCGGGTCTATCAGTAAGTGCAACATAACCTGATTTAAGATGGCGCCAACTGCTGCTGTTGTGTGAAACGCCTCTCCAGTAAATCTCGTTAATTAGCAAGATTAACAGCCAACAAGTGCCATTTGTGACTTTCTCAGTGTAACTAAACTGTCATTGACCTGAAGCATCTTTCAGTTTGTCCGCGAAAGAAGCTATTCGTCGTGTAGCGTCTATTGAAGATGTTATGAAGGACTTCCAAGGCCGCTTGGAACACGTCGCAAGCTGCACCTGCCGCGCGGATGAGCAGCAGCGGCTAAAGGCTGAGTTCTCCCAGTTCCAAGAAAAGGTGTCTAGTGAGCTGAAAGACATAACAAAAAAAACTGGAATTTACTAAACAGCGCCTCGAACAACAGGCCGAACTGCTTGATGAAGCTGAACAGTACAGCCGGCGGAACCGCTTAGTGCTGCATGGTATTCCAGAGGAGCCGGCAGAGAACGTTTACGATAAAGTTATCAACACGATGAAGGGCAAGTTAAATGTAGATATAACTATGTCTGATATAGATCGTTGCCATCGTTTAGGAGTGCTAAAACGAACCACAGCTCAGGTTGTTGCTTCGGGCAAGCGCCCTATAATTATAAAGTTCGTGCGTTACCATGACCGGGACAGAGTTTGGAGGGCCAAGCGGCTGTTAAAAGGAACTGGCCTTCTACTGACAGAATCCCTGACAGGTATCAGAAAAACTATTCTAAACAGGGCACGTGATCACTTCGGACTCCGACGGGTGTGGACACAGGACGGCCGCATTGTTGTTTTGAAAGACAATGGACAGAAAATGTTTGTTAGCAGCATAGCACAATTAATAAGCCTTATGTGAGCGACGAGATTGACTAGGAAAAACAATGAGTGATATAATAGCGCATAATGTTTGTGTATGTGAATGTGATAGTGTGTGTGAGAGTGATTGTGTAAATATTTCTGGAGGTGCTTATGAAACAACTAGGGTGAGTAGTTTGAATTTTTCTGTTGACAATGGCTAACGTAAATGAGTCAATTATTTATACCGAACAGCATGTCCGTGATGTCATTGACCCTATCCCTCTTCATTGTCGTCCGCCTTCACCCTTACCTTCCCCTTCACCAGCTGTGGCAGGAGACATTCTTAAGGAAACGTTAGCTCCCCACCAACAATATTTTCAGTGTTGTCATATTAATGCACAATCGCTTCTTTGTCACTTTTACGAAATACAGGCTCTATTTAGCAACAGTAACTTGCATTGTATTTGTGTAACAGAGACATGGTTACAGCAGTCACTCAAATCTGATTTCGTAAAGCTGAATAACATGACGTTACATCGCCTAGATCGTTTAAATCGTGTAGGGGGCGGTTGCGCTATATATTGCCGTAGCGACTTAAAAAGTAAAATAATTATGACCTCAGATCCTAAGACTCCATTTCGACCTGAATTCATGTTTGTTGAACTCTTGGTTAATAATCAAAAACTACTGATCGGAGTGGTATACAAGGCGCCGGACATACAACATATATCTGACCTAGAAGTGGCATTATCGAAGTTAACTCCGCTGTACGAAAACATAATCATTCTTGGTGACTTCAATACTAATCTCCTAGTTACAAGTAACGAATCAACATACTTACAAAACTTATTCCATGGCATGAATTACAATATACTGACACTAGACGCGACTAACCATGTTCACAGAATAAACCACAAGTCTCACACACTGATTGATCTTATTATAACAAACAATCCGCAGAAAGTGGTAAAACATGGACAGCTTGCTGTACCAGGTATTTCGACCCACGATCTCATATACTTATGTTACTCTCTCAAGGCACCAAAGTACAAAACCAGGTACATAATGCGAAGAGACTTCAAGCATTTTAATACTGAGATAATACGAAATGAAGCATATCAATTGCCGTGGAATGACATTCTACTGACTAATGACATTGATGATAAGGTTGACAGACTGAACTCTTTAATATTAGGACTGTATGACAAACACGCTCCGAAGAAGCAAATTCGAGTTTCTCACCCTTCGTCTCCTTGGCTAACAAATGAAATTAAGTCGGTCATGGCAAATCGTGATGCATGGTATAGGCGATTTAGGCGAACTGAAAGCACTAGTGATTTCGAAAATTAACGTATTCTTCGAAATCAAGTTAAGAAATTAATTCGTAACAGCAAGAGATAACAAACAGACGAAATTCAGCACTAATATGGAAACATTTGCATCAGATGGGTATAGGTCGCAGCCTGACCATGCAGACACCCAGTATACCACTTGATGATCTAAATTCTCATTTTACGAAAGCAGCATACACTAATAATGATATTACTGACAATAATGACCATGATGCTAACTATCCTAATAATAATAATAATAATAATAATAACAATAATAATCATCATCATCAACCAGTTGATGACCTAACTGATAAGAAGATGTACAATATTATAGGGAAGGATCCACCTTTCAATACTCCGTAGTAAGTTGAACTAAAAAGTAGTTACAACCTGTTTATTGGGACCGGTTTCAACATATTTGAAGTGTCATCATCAGCCAATTAGCGAAGATCTTAAAACAACTAATATATTGAACACAGGCAAAATATTAACATTGTATCATATCGTAGCAATTCAGTTAATGTTCAAAACACAATAATCACAGTCAAGAGAGTAAACAGAACATCACTATCTTGCGCGCCGAAAGTTCATAAGCAGATCAAGTATGCACTTATGTAAAGTCGTTGCTAGGCAGGTCTTGTAGGCATTTGTTTCTCCGGCCGAAGAGTAAAAGGTGACGTGAATGAAGTCTTAGGAAAACAGTGTAGGATTTAATTTCGTCAAAATCAAAGTGGATATATAGGTTTTTAAATAATTTAAAACGTTAAAAAAGAATGAAGCCAAATAAAAATATATTAAAAAATAGGAAGAAATAATGAAAGAAATACGAGGTTCAACTCGAAACAACTTGCCGTAGTAAATGATAAAGAAATGATAAATAGAGAAAGGGGGTGGGGAACGTTTATTAGAGGGTGGTGGTGGTGGTTATTGTTATTAGAGGAAATACAATTGGGCAACAATCCTTTATATAACACTAATTCGAGGAAAAAAGAGGAAGAGAACCGACACTTCGAAAAATGAAGATGTCGGTTAAAGGAAGACAAGGGCCACGAAGGGCGTGAAAATGAAAGACTCCGTAGCCCTCGCAAACCTAATAGCATCGGGGTCGGAAAAGAACAAGAGTTGACCAAGGGAGGTCGGACAGGATAGATGAAAGTGAGGAGCCTGGCACAAGTGGAAGCAATGCCAGGACTCAGCTAAGGGCCCCGTGGTCGCCAACCCACGCTCCGAAGTTCAGAGCCCTTGGGGGATGGAGGGTGGGAAGGAAAGAAAAATGGAAGGGATCCGATACTTCGAAAAATGAAGATATCAGCCAAAGGAAGACAAGGGCCACGAAGGGCGTGAAAATGAAAGACTCCCTAGCCCTCGGAAACCTAAAAGCGTCGGGGTCGGAAAGGAACAAGAGTTGACCAAGGGAGGTCGGACAGGATAGATGAAAGTGAGGTGCCTGGCAAAAGTAAGTGGAAGCAATGCCAGGACTTAGCTAAGGGCCCCGTGGTCGCCAACCCACGCTCCGAAGTTCAGAGCCCCTTGGGTGGGGAGGGGGGAGCTAAGGAGGATCAAGGGGGGTGTTGCGGAAGGGGGAAGTGGCATGAGAGGGTATTGTGTAAATTGTGAAAGATTGATTCCTTATTTGTTGACTTCAGGTTATTCAAAAAGGAGATGAGAAAATCGAAAAGGGCATTGGGTTTCTCAGAAATATCATTCAGATTAAGATTTGGATTGAAAAACTGGTCAAGGTGTATAAAACAGTTTTCGGTGATGTCTAGGAGAGGGCCTTTATTTAGAGTGCTGAGAATTTCAATATCCTGATTTATTGTAGTGAAAGCATGTTTTGTGTCATGTATGTGTTGTCCCACTGCCGAAAATCTGTTGTGCTTTATTGCATTAACGTGTTCAAAGTACCTAATTTTGAAGTTGCGACCAGTTTGACCTATGTAAGAAGAATTACAGTTGTGGCACTTAAAACGGTATACGCCTGATTTAGAAAAGACACTTGTTCTATTTAAGGAGTGGGAGTTATGTAATAATTCAAGGTTTCTATTATTAGTTCGAAAAGAAATCATGGTATTGTGTTTTTTTGAAGACATTAGCTATACTATAGGTATTTGTATTGAATGTGAATGTGGTGTAAGCAGCTGGTTTGGGCTCTGAACTTCGGAGCGTGGGTTGGCGACCACGGGGCCCTTAGCTGAGTCCTGGCATTGCTTCCACTTACTTGTGCCAGGCTCCTCACTTTCATCTATCCTGTCCGACCTCCCTTGGTCAACTCTTGTTCTTTTCCGACCCCGATGCTATTAGGTTTGCGAGGGCTACGGAGTCTTTCATTTTCACGCCCTTCGTGGCCCTTGTCTTCCTTTAACCGACATCTTCATTTTTCGAAGTGTCGGTTCTCTTCCTCTTTTTTCCTCGAATTAGTGTTATATAAAGGATTGTTGCCCAATTGTATTTCCTCTAATAACAATAACCACCACCACCACCCTCTAATAAACGTTCCCCACCCCCTTACTCTATTTATCATTTCTTTATCATTTACTACGGCAAGTTGTTTCGAGTTGAACCTCGTATTTCTTTCATTATTTCTTCCTATTTTTTAATATATTTTTATTTGGCTTCATTCTTTTTTAACGTTTTAAATTATTTAAAAACCTATATATCCACTTTGATTTTGACGAAATTAAATCCTACACTGTTTTCCTAAGACTTCATTCACGTCACCTTTTACTCTTCGGCCGGAGAAACAAATGCCTACAAGACCTGCCTAGCAACGACTTTACATAAGTGCATACTTGATCTGCTTATGAACTTTCGGCGCGCAAGATAGTGATGTTCTGTTTACTCTCTTGACTGTGATTATTGTGTTTTGAACATTAACTGAATTGCTACGATATGATACAATGTTAATATTTTGCCTGTGTTCAATATATTAGTTGTTTTAAGATCTTCGCTAATTGGCTGATGATGACACTTGAAATGTGTTGAAACCGGTCCCAATAAACAGGTTGTAACTACTTTTTAGTTCAACTTACTACGGAGTATTGAAAGGTGGATCCTTCCCTATAATATTGTACATCTTATTTCTCTATTCAATACGGAAAAATTATGAAGTTTTTAATTTTAAATGACCTAACTGATGATGATATTAACGCCATAAATGCTAATTCCCGAGTAAATCAAGTAAAATTCACTTTCAAAAAAGTTGGGGCGAACGATGTGAAGCGTGTAATTTACTTCCTCAAGTCTGATGCTCCGGGTAATGACGACATACCATTATCTTTTATAAAAATATTATTGGTGCCATATTACCTATTCTGACGCATATATTTAATCATTGCCTCGTACAGGGAGTATTCCCAACTGTGTGGAAGCACGGTATCGTCATTCCTATTCCTAAGAAGAATTCTCCTAGTTTACCATCGCCCTATATCCATTCTCCCACCCCTTTCCAAAGTACTAGAACGCTTGGTACATGAACAAGTCCTCACTTACTTGACTAACTTCTCACTGCTTGACCCTTACCAATCTGGTTTCAAGAAAGGACACAGCACAACGACTGCCCTACTGAAAGTAAGTGATGACATCCGACAGGCAATGGACACTCGACAAGTGACTGTACTGGTTCTATTTGATTTTTCTAGTGCTTTTGATACTGTTGTTTCTCAACTGCTACTTTCAAAATTGGATTAATTAAATTTCAGCAAGACGGCAATAAACTTTTTCAGTTCGTACCTCAAAAATCGCCGTCAGTGTGTCAAAGTAAATAATAGCAGATCTGAGTGGCTTAACAAACCCCTCGGTGTCCCCCAAGGGTCTGTACTTGGACCATTGCTGTTTGCAATTTACTTACACGATGTTGCCAAATCGATTACACATTGCAAGTATCATCTTTATGCTGATGATCTGCAGATCTACTACCACTCAAGAACTGATAAAATTCAGAGTGCTGTAGAAAAAGTTAATGCTGATTTAAGTCTCATAAGTAATTTTGCATTGAGTAACAATCTCAAAATTTATCCTCTTAAAACGCAAGCAATAATCATTGGTACTTCGAAAAACTTACACGTCCTAAAACAATACGAAATTCTTCCTGTAGCACTAAACAATACCATTATTCCATTTTGTGAAACAGTTATGAATCTTGGTGTGGCTATAAGCGAAACATTGAACTGGTCGCAACATGTGATGAAAGTGTGCCAAAGGGTATATCAAAGCCTGCATCCTCTGAAGCGGTTTAAAAATATATTTCCTCGGTCCTTGAAAATAAAGCTCATTCAATCACTCTTGTTTCCAATTCTCGAATACTGTGACACAGTTTTTATTGATATCAATAACGAGTAAAGCATGAGACTGCAACGTGCCCAAAATGCATGCATCAGGTATGCATTCGACATACAACCATACGCCCATGTATCCCCATTCTATACACAATTATCTTGGTTACGACTGAATGGCAGACGTAGACTCCACGCAACTACTTTGGTGTATCAAGTGCTTTCTGAAAACACTCCTCCTTACCTATCCACCAGATTTGGCTACCTTAGTTCCCTGCACCTGTTCAATACCCGGTCAGGCTGTACGCCAGAAATTCCTGTGCATCGAACCGCAACCTACAACAGATCGTTCACTATCACCGCCACGAGCTGGTGGAATGAACACCCCAATGACATCAGGGAAGCTAAATCTAAGACAAAATTTAAAATCCTTTGCCAGCGTCATCTTTTAAGCACTTCCGGTCTTTCTTGAGTGTGAATGGGATGCATGAATGAGAGTGAATATGGTTGTTTATTGCAATGTGTTCCTGTATATAATTTAGTTATACTTTACTCACCTTAGTTTAGTTAGTGATACTTTAGTTGCTTTAGTTATACTTTAGGTTGTAAAGATTTCATATGTTTAAATTTCATGTAAAATATACATTGTATATACATGAAGTGGTTAAGTGTAAGAAAGGGCCGGGAGCCCTAACTTCGCCACAATAAAGATGCTTTAATAATAATAATAATAATAATAATAATAATAATAATAATAATAATAATAATAATAATAATATAAGAGAGTCCTAGCGACACTCCTTTGCGGGTCCCATGTAGTGGTGTGCATGCTGATGACAAAGGGCATTAGGGACAGAGTGGAATATTAGCTTACACACCAATTTTCATTGAGAAGCTCTCCGAGACTTTGACAGCGCAACATACACAACCTCTGGTGTTCGTGTATAGCATATTGATCCAAATTATAAACATTTCTGGTACACCATGGTCACGAGTGCAGACCAGATCACATGGTGAGGAACACGGTCGAAAGTCGTTTCAAGATCAAGGAAGGCAATGTACACTGCCTGCTGGTGCTCTCAATGCATCTCAGTTAGCATTCTGGCAGTGAAAATTGCTTGAGTTGTTACAGCACCCTTAACGAAGATGCACTGGTTAGCAATAATGCCGATGAGTTCACCCAGTCAATAATGATGAATACTCTCAAAGATCTTCTCATGAACAATTGAGGGCAAATTGGACGGTAATTTGCACATTCTGCTGGATCGTCATTTTATTTAAAAATAGGCACAAGGTTGTTTGTAGCCCAATGACTGGGAACAGAGCCAGAGTCAACTCTGGCACTGAACAAGCTTGTCAGCCAGTTGATAATGAGTTCTTTAAATTGCTACAACTTCCAGAAGTTTTCTGGAAGGTCATCTGGTCCTGGCACTTTTTGGTTCTTCATACCCCTAATGGCACTGTCGACTTCCTTTGATGTGATGCATAAGATGCGACTTACCATCTGGAATACGGTTATGTGGGAATTCAGTGTAGGAAATCTACAAATGGTGTTGCCAATGTTTGAGGATTTCTTGTCTGTCCTGTAATCACTGGTCATCTTTGCCTCTAATGCACGCAGAGTGCTCAATACTTGTGTCAATTTTGGTCAGCTGGAAAATAGTTCTTTTCTCCTTCCTTGAGATCAGTGGTGTACAGTGTTTATCAGAACAATTCCGACAAAAAAAAATCAAGGATGTTCTTCGTGTTATATTAAGAACAATGGTTCAATCAGACTGGCGGGGAATTATAGTTCTTGAGAAAATAAGGTTAAATTGTTAGTTCCGGGTGCACGATTAAACTGGCGAGCTGCTGCCGTGTTTCAGGGAAGGTAAGGGTAGACAGTTGTTGTGGAGTGTATGATGCAGGCAGAAAAATGCTTTGCGCGTATGAAAAAGTCCCTCATACGTCTTCGATAGGATTGGCTCTAACAGGCAATATCCACAGTTCATTTATTAAATAGCCATAAATGCACTCATAGTTAAAGAACACACACTATTTAGGATACATTTGTCAGACAAGGAAAGCACCAGATTGTTTCTCCTCTCGCCTGTTTTTTCACAGTAATATTCTATATCAATGAACATGCTCGAGGATGCAAAGCTGCCTCGTCGCGATTGTGTATTCCTTTGCTCACAACATTGTAAATTCAATTAAATACTGAACGAAGGAATCAATATGCCCAATGGTTTGATTACAGTATATGTTCAATATGGTTCCCTCCTACTTTGGTACTTCACAATGGTGTAGTAGTGAGTGATTTTGAACTCTGTCCAGAATGTGTAGTGTGTGAACGGCTTGGAAAGCTGCCTGTATTCTTGGTACAAGTATGTCTCCTCTTTCAAGAGGGTTCACATAGTAGTCGATTTGTGCAGAACAAACTGTACACTGCCTACCGGAACGCGAAATGAACGAGAAACCTGTGCATTAGCACAGAGCATTAACTCTGCCTCCCACTTTTCACTTCCCCTCCCTTCCTTCTTCTGATGCACAGCGGCTGACTCTCTGGCACAGCAAATACGGCAAGTTCCTCAATTTGAAATGCACGCCCGGAAAAAACAAGGTCACTTCATTTCCCCAAAAATAAACATTTCACCGTGAACCTGCACCATCATTCTCAACATCACACGAAGAGAATGCTGATCCCTTTGTCAATATTGTTCTGATACACCTTGTACACAGGTCATTACAGTGAGTGCGCCTCGATTCAGCGACAGACATCTTAGCCACACGTTCGGCAAACACAATTATTTCCCTGTGTTCTGGTTCTTTCGTGAAACCCAGTTTATATACAGTAGGTCTTTTTCTTTTCCTACACCTCTCATTGGGCGGGAATCGTTCAAAAACCGTTTGATTTTCAGAACAGTAGGAACTAGGTTTTGTTGTACACAAGCTTACTGTGACGGTTGCAATGTAAGATCAGTAGAATATGTCCACATGTTGTCAATTGTATTCAGGTCAACGAGATGAAAATTTATGCTGTCTGCTAGTGTCTTCTTCTAGTTTTTAAGCTTTCACCACTTGATATTCTCGGGGTCAATTATATCTCCACCTCTAAAATGCATAGAGGTCCTTAAATCCGCTATGCCTACCTTATTCCGAGGTGGTACACACTCAGATGATATGACATTTACATCCTTTGCAAGTCAGAGATCACGGTGGCAAACAAGAATAATGTCAATTTGTTTGCTGCAGTCACCACTGGTATAGGTGGTGAGATGATTGATGCACTTTTGATGAACTTATTACCACTAAAACCAAGTCATTTGCCTCAGTGATAACCAAAATATGAATTCCATCATCATATCAGATACCGTAGGTATTTCCACCATGGCAGCTATAACAATTCTTAGTATGACCAACATGTGCATTAAAATCACAACAGAGAAGTGGCAACTCATCTCCAGGACACACTGAAACATGATCTCGTAGCTCCTGCCATTTCTGTTCTTTGTGTAGATCATCACAGCCAGATGCTGACAGAGAAAACACAAGTTCGAGCGGATGCAATGTCGGGTGTAATTGGCATAAGGCTGTCTAAATAGCGCTGAACCTCAGCAACTCAATCTTGCAGGTTTGTATATATAATGAGTCAACACCATTCCTGCTGGATGTAAACTGGTAGGTAAGTTCATAGACATCTCTGATGTCATGAGATTTCTGGCCTTTCCATGCAAGCAACATACTATCTAATTAACATAGCTGCTCTTCGATTCTAAACCGGACTTACACTATCCTAATTACAAGAGGTTAAGAGAAACAATAGAATTATACATACATACATACATTATCATTACAGACTGTTATGCCTTTCAGCGTTCAGTCTGCAAGCCTCTGGGAATTTACTAAACGTCGCCAGGATCCTCGATTTGCAACTAGTGTTGTGGCCTCATTTAGTTCTATACCTCTTATTTTTAAATCGTTAAAAACCGAGTCTAACCATCGTCGTCTTGGTCTCCCTCTACTTCTCTTACCCTCCATAACACAGTCCATTATTCTACTAGGTAGCCTATCCTCCTCCATTCGCCTCACATGACCCCACCACCGAAGCCGGTTTATGCGTACAGCTTCATCCATCGAGTTCATTCCTAAATTAGCCTTTATCTCCTCATTCCGAGTACCATCCTGCCATTGTTCCCACCTGTTTGTACCAGCAATCATTCTTGCTACTTTCATGTCTGTTACTTCTAACTTATGAATAAGATATTCTGAGTCCACCCAGCTTTCGCTCCCGTAAAGCAAAGTTGGTCTGAAAACAGACCGATGTAAAGATAGTTTCGTCTGGGAGCTGACTTCCTTCTTACAGAATACTGTTGATCGCAACTGCGAGCTCACTGCATTAGCTTTACGACACCTTGATTCAATCTCACTTACTATATTACCATCCTGGGAGAACACACAGCCTAAATACTTGAAATTATCGAGCTGTTCTAGCTTTGTATCACCAATCTGACATTCAATTCTGTTGAATTTCTTACCTACTGACATCAATTTAGTATTCGAGAGGCTAATTTTCATACCATACTCATTGCACCTATTTTCAAGTTCCAAGATATTAGACTGCAGGCTTTCGGCACAGTCTGCCATTAAGACCAAGTCGTCAGCATAGGCCAAACTGCTTACTACATTTCCACCTAACTGAATCCCTCCCTGCCATTTTATACCTTTCAGCAGATGATCCATGTACACTACGAACAGCAAAGGTGAAAGATTACAGCCTTGTCTAACCCCTGTAAGTACCCTGAACCAAGAACTCATTCTACCATCAATTCTCACTGAAACCCAATTGTCAACATAAATGCTTTTGATTGCTTTTAATAATCTACCTTTAATTCCATAGTCCCCCAGTATGGCGAACATCTTTTCCCTCGGTACCCTGTCATATGCTTTCTCTAGATCTACGAAACATAAACCCAACTGCCTATTCCTCTCGTAGCATTTTTCAATTACCTGGCACATACTGAAAATCTGATCCTGACAGCCTCTCTGTGGTCTGAAACCACACTGGTTTTCATCCAACTTCCTCTCAACGACTGATCGCACCCTCCCTTCCAAGATGCCAGTGAATACTTTGAATGTTATACTAATCAATGAGATATCTCGATAGTTGTTGCAATCCTTCCTGTTCCCTTGCTTATAGATAGGTGCAATTACTGCTTTTGTCCAATCTGAAGGTACCTTACCAACACTCCATGCTAATTTTACTACTCTATGAAGCCATTTCATCCCTGCCTTCCCACTATACTTCAGCATTTCAGGTCTAATTTCATCTATTCCTGCTGCCTTATGACAATGGAGTTTATTTACTATTCTTTCCACTTCCTCAAGCATAATTTCACCAACATCATTTTCCTCCTCCCCATGAGCTTGGCTGTTTGCAACACCACCAGGATGATTTCCTTTTACATTGAGAAGATGTTAAAAGTATTCCCTCCACCGCACCTGTGATTCCCTGGGATCTATTATGAGTTCACCTGAATTACTCAAAACACTGTTCATTTCCTTTTTCCCTCCCTTCCTAAGATTCTTTATTACTGTCCAGAAAGGTTTCCCTGCTGCTTGACCTAGCCTTTCCAGGTTATTACCAAAATCTTTCCCATGACTTCTTTTTGGATGCAACAACTATTTGTTTCGCTATGTTTCTTTCATCTACGTACCAATCCCTGTCTGCCTCAGCCCTTGTTTGGAGCCATTTCTGATAAGCCTTCTTTTTACATTTACAAACTGCTCTCACTTTAACATTCCACCAAGATGTTCGCCTTTTCCCATCTTTACACACAGTTGTTCCTAGGCATTCCCCTGCTGTTTCCACTACAGCATCCCTGTATGCCACCCATTCACTTTCTATATCCTGAACCTGCTTACTGTCTACTGCTCGAAACTTCTCACTAATCATATGCATGTACTTCTGTCTAATTTCCTCGTCCTGGAGATTTTCTACCCTTATTCGTTTGCAGACAGACTTCACTTTCTCTACCCTAGGCCTAGAGATACTTAGTTCATTACAGATCAGATAGTGGTCTGTATAATCGAAAAATCCGCGAAAAACTCGTACATTCCTAACAGATTTCCTGAATTCAAAGTCTGTTAAGATATAGTCTATTATGGATCTGGTACCCCTAGCCTCCCATGTGTAGCGGTGAATAGCCTTATGCTTGAAGAATGTATTCGTAACAGCTAAACCCATACTAGCACAGAAGTCCAGCAAACGCTTCCCATTCCCATTAGCTTCCATATCTTCCCCATATTTACCAATCACCCTTTCGTATCCTTCAGTTCTATTCCGAACTCTCGCATTGAAATCACCCATTAGCACTATTCTATCCTTGCTGTTGACCCTGACCACGATGTCACTCAATGCTTCATAAAACTTGTCAACTTCATCCTCATCTGCACCCTCACATGGTGAATACACGGACACAATTCTTGTCCTAATTCCTCCCACTGACAAATCTACCCATATCATTCGCTCATTTACGTGCCTAACAGAAACTATGTTGCGTGCAATGGTATTCCTGATAATGAGCCCTACCCCAGACTCTGCCCTTCCCTTTCTAACACCCGTCAAGTACACTTTATAATCTCCCACCTCTTCCTCATTATCTCCCCTTACCCGAATATCACTTACTCCTAGCACATCCAGATGCATCCTCTTTGCTGACTCAGCCAGTTCTACTTTCTTTCTTCCATAAGCCCCATTAATATTGATAGCTCCCCATCGAATTCCATTTCGTTCGCCAAGTTGTTTCCAAGGAGTCCCTCGCCTGTCAAATGGGAGTGGGACTCCATTACTCCCATAGGTCCGAGGCTTGCTTAAAGTGTTCTGAGCTCGGTAAATTCATGAAGCAGGATGCTGCCCTACTTGCACATAGTCCAAGTGAGGATCTCTCCTCTAACGGGTTATGGACCACCGGTGAATTTTATAGTCCTAGCCGCCTGAGCACAAGGAGGGCCACGAATCAGAATATGTCCGAGATGCCCACTCCCATTCCATAGCAACTGGTATCCCGACTCTCAGGACCACTTACTAGGCCACTCAGCGTTGCCCATGGTTCACGAACTAGGACGTGACTACAGTAACCCACAAACATGAACCAGAATTATAGTGAGAACAAAATTTCTAGGGAGATATCTTACCCACAATGAAAATATTATGTAATAACAAAGCAAGGATGATACTTACTAATGAAATTTCGTATGGCTTTTAGTGCCGGGATACCCCAGGTCGGTTTCGGCTCGCCAGGTGCAGGTCTTTCTATTTGACGCCCGTATGCGACCTGCGCGTCGTGATGAGAACGAAATGATGATGAAGACAACACATACACCCAGCCCCCGTGCCATTGGATTTAACCAATTTACGTTAAAATCGCCGACCCTGCCGGGAATCGAACACGGGACCCTCTGAACCGAAGGCCAGTACGCTGACGGTTCAGCCAAAGAGTCGGACATACTTACTAATAAAATAACTATACTACAAAAATTCTAAGCCACATTACGTATTCTAATTACAATAGCTTAACTGACACAACAAATATTCCTAAACTATGAATCTATGGAACTTTTCAGCCTGTAAATTTTCAATGACTATGTACATAACATTTAGATTCCTTGCTTTATGAAAGAGACAAAGAGATGAACAGTTCGAATGTAATTAACAGTCAAAGAAAGTTGAAATCATAAATTTAAACCTTACTAATTAAAGTTAATTTAACACAGCCTACGGCATATTGGTTTTTTGATGATTTTTTCCATTTCCTTCCACACCGACACAGAAGGTTGTATGGCAATGATGAGCTAAAAATGACACTCGTAAGCACTCTACAAATCTAAAGATAGTTTCACTTTAACTTAAAGTTCTACACAACAACTTATACCGAAAATGCGATTTTCACACACACATAGGATTTCTACAAACCAATTTTACTAATTCAACAATGCATCAATATATAAAAATAATACACATTTAATACTTCTGTATCATTTATACAGTAATCTATATTGTGAAAAGAAGTATTTCATGTACAACAAATTGCATAATTGGAGTTAAAATTCAGATTGCTGCAGGAGCCTAATTTAATTCGGTCAGTGGGCCATTTATAACGGCTGTGGTTAAGGACAGGTTCTGATAACCTTGGAGCAAGTCACCTTTGAACTCATAGCTGCATGGCCACGTGGCGATCCGTTCCTTTTCTCTTATTGGTCAGGAGCCTAACATGCGACAGATATGAACAGTTAACATTTTCAAGTCAAGTTTTCAGAACTCAGCAGTTTCGAACAATGATATTTTAAGAAGACGTGAAAAAAATTTATGATTAGTTTCCAACTCATCACACCTTCTAGTCTGAGAACTGTTAACGGCAGTGTGTAACCGATGCTCAACTTACTCAGCTTTTACCCTACTGCTTTCATACTGCTCTACTTTAGAGCACAATTTCACTTCGCTTTCCCACTACAATTCTACAAGACATTCTAAGCCAAGCAACGTTTATTAGCCGTGATGTCTTACAAAGTGTACACTTCATTTCGTCTTCTGCAAGACATAACCACTACAATATTAATTCCAGAACACATGTGGTATGCAGAAATCATCTGAACCCACAAGTTTACTGTCGAACTGACATTTAAATAGGCATGGATGGAGCACATATTAATGTGCTGTTTTAGTTTCAGTGTGTGTGTGTGTGCGTGCGTGCGTGTGCGTGTGTGTGTGTGTGTGTGTGTGTGTGTGTGTGTGTGTGTGTGTGTGAGAGAGAGAGAGAGAGAGAGAGAGGAAGCCTACTGTTACAAGAAGCTTGCAAGACAAGGACAAGGGAAATCATCATGCTGCTTGCAAGAGGAAGCTCTACTTTCATCACGGTGCACCTTGCAAGGGATATTGCTTCCAGAATGTGCTACTGAGAGAGGAGATCCCACCACACCCTAAACCATGCTAAAGGGACCAATCGTGAGACGTTGCCAGCCAGGACTGTAATACATTAATTAACCTTTTTTCTAGTCACCTCAGTAGTGTGGGATTAGCCTCTGCATCATCGGGCCACAAGCCCAAGTAGAGTTTTTAGACTTGGTTTTCAAGGAGCGCAAGTGTACGCCTCCATACGTTTTGAGTTTGGGCCAGTAATATTACTGGTTTTCTTATTAAGATAGGCCCAGTAGTATGGGTACTAGTTACCCCTGTGTTGTCCGCCTCCGTAGCGTAACGGTTAGTGATATTAGCTGCCGTCCTCGGGGGCCCGGGTTCGATTCCCGGTACTGCCAGGAATTTAAGAATGGCAGGAGGGCTGGTATGTGGTTGAAATGGTACATGCAGCTCACCTCCAATGGGGGTGTGCCTGAAAAGAGCTGCACCACCTCGGGATGAGGACACGAGTTTACTTTTGTCCGACTCGTTGGCTGAATGGTCAGCGTACTGGCCATGGGTTCAGAGGGTCCCGGGTTCGATTCCCGGCCGGGTCGGGGATTTTAACCTTCATTGGTTAATTCCAATGGCCCAGGGGCTGGGTGTTTGTGCTGTCCCCAACATTCCTGCAACTCACACACCACGCATAACACTATCCTCCACCACAATAACACGCAGTTACCTACAAATGGCAGATGCCGCCCACCCTCATCGGAGGGTCTGCCTTACAAGGGCTGCACTCGGCTAGAAATAGCCACACGAAATTATTATTACCCCTGTGTTAACTAAATTGTAAATTGTAGGTGTGCCTAGTGAGGTCAGAGATTGTAATGTTTGGAGTAATGTTGCCTTGAATAGGCTGTAAGGAATTGGGAGCACAGCCTCCTCGGTTGAATTTATAGAGCATGTAAGCTGTTTATGATATTGTTGTAATATTGAGTCGGGCCCTGGAAGACCATATTTTGTAATGTTTGGAGCAAAGAGCTCTTGAATTGTTTCTTAGGAGGTATCTCTCCTGATCTAACCAAAAGCAACTTTTCAACATTGTAAAATTGTAAATTTGGAGCTTGAAGCTCAAAGAACTTTTAAATTATCTATCCTCAGGTTTCTATTCTGGTGTCAAAATTGTAATTGTACCTGATTTTGTGTTCTTTCACAAAGTGAAGAACTTTGTTAACAATTCGATAATCTGAAAAGAAATATGACCTTTATTTTATTGTTTTAAATTAATCTTTGAAATCGTAGATAGACCCATTCAAGCCCACACCTTCTTTCACTTCTCTCTCTCTTCCACGGAAACCGCGGAACAGTGATAATAATAACATGGAGGATCCAACCCACCTTCGTACTGAATACTTAACATGCATACCCAATAAGATAAAAGATGCTGTGCCGTAATTTAGTCCCGCTCAGCTTGCGTCTTCTCTGAATCACCTACCTGGTAATAAAGAATAAAATCCCCGACCTAGCCTGGAATTACAAAATCTAGTGTATTTGAATCAGCCTGGATTACGCACACAACAATAATAATTTGGAGGATCCAACTCGCTTTTGTACTTAACACTCTACATGCATACCTAATAAGAAAGGAATCTGGTGCCGTAATTTAGTACCGCAGGAGTTCGCGTCTGATCAGATTTACCCAATAAATAATAAAACCCCCAACCTAAATGGGAATTACAGAATCTAGAATATTTAAATCAGCCAGGATTACAACTACATGCACATTATTTCTGTAATATTCAATTTTAACCAAGCAATGTTCTGGTATTGAACCATAGGACTCTTCCACACTCAGTTGTCAGAGATCAAAGGGGTTACTCTATTGTAGTTTCTAACAACTAGGCTCACTATAATAATGCCAACAAGTAAACAGGAAGTTTCATATTACTGCATTTTTTGGACCTTGCATGCTGTCCAATTCATGACCATATTGATGAATTCATTCAACAACTTAAATTAAAATACCAGCTAATTGACACTTTATTTCTTGCCTTTGGCAGAATTATAAAAACATAAGCAAGCACAGGTTAGGCTTTGACCACTTAGTGGTCCTCTTCAGCTGTGTCCAACTAGCTTAGATGAAAACATTTTAATATTAAGCACTTTAAAACCTTATTCTATATTCCCATGGGAACTATTGCTTTGAGGTGCTGGAAAATGAGGGGTTTGGGTGGTGGTGGGGTTTGGGTAAGGTGTTATGTGAGAAGGATACTTAAAATTACAATTTGCATCTGCAATAATGTTAAAAAACTTATTTACTAGTTAAACATATTTAAAAACGTCTTAAAACGTATGTGATGAGACACATTTTGTAAAAATACTAGGTGGCTTGATCTTGTATATGCTAAAAAGTTGGTATGTATATCAATCTTCAGTTATTTGTTGATTGTATGTTGTGTTAAGTATCTTCCTGAAAGGTTCCTTTTTAGATTATGGTAAAAGGTTGTGTTGAACTGTTTGACTTGCAATGGCCCTAAGGAAACTTCTGTTATATTGCATGAAATGGTGATCTTCTGCTCTGGGCAGCTTGCCTCACGATCTGCAACCAGCAGAAAAATTGTAAAATATTAAAATGTGTTATTGAACAATTTAATTGAACTGCGGGAAGATGGAAAAATGAAAAGTTTGTATTTCTTAACTCAGCTTTTCTGGAGTGGTGTGTCTATTCCTCGCTGCCTTGGGGATGTGTCTGTATTCAGGATCTAGTGTAATAGCAATGTGTCATGGCTTGTTTGGTCGTATATTCGCCGGAGAAAGGGGAAGCAAGGTTGTGTCGTCATCTAATTTGTCTCATGAAGGGGGAGGGGATACTAGCTGAGGTTCCGTGATGTCTTATTTGAGTATTTCACTTGTTAGTCTTATTTGTTTTCCATTTATCCATTCCATGTATTTACTTATATGCTTGTATAGGATGTTTTTGTTCATTTATTTCATTCAAATTCCGTTATTTGTTCTCTAATTTATCAAGAATAGATTGTTCACAAGACTTCCTTTATTGATCCTACTGATGATTTGGAGAGCCTGTCCGATGTTAGTAAATTTGTGGCTTGCCTCTTTCACATGAGCTCCCGTAGCAGAGAAACTCCTGTACTTCTCTGCATTAATGTACTCCTGATAACTAATCGCAAAGCTCCTTCTAGACTGTCTCACGTATGTGTTTTTGCATTGAGTACATATCAGCCTATAAATGCCTGATTCCTGAAATTCACCATCTTTAAGTTTATTAACTTTATTATGATTGAAAAATATATGTTTCGCGTTGCTGCCAGTTGAGAAAACTACTTCGGTGTTGTGCTTCTTGAACAAATTTTTAATTTTATAAATCCTAGGGCTACTGAAAGTGAATTTGATGTACCTCTTTACTTTCTCCGATTCCTGCTGTAATTTTATTTGTTGTTGGTATTTACACTTAGTAATGATATTGTTGATGAATTTCAAACTGAAACTGTTAAATACGGCTTGTTGGCGAATGTAAGTTAGTTCCTTCTTTCTGCCTGTTTCTGTTAGTGGAATTTCAAAGGCCCAGTTGACAAATAGTATGCAGATATTTTTGTGAAATGGTATGTAAAGAGTTACTTATTATCATGGTCGATGTAAAAGTAAGTTTTCTATGTATTCTAAACACGAAATGGTTGTTTTTCTAATTCGTTTGAATATCTAGAAAATTGAGCATTACTTTTTCTTCTTCTTATATTGTAAATGTAATGTTTGGGCCAAAATTATTTAAGACATTTAGAATACTGTGACTATCATTAAGTTCTTTGTTATTATGGCAAAAGTATGATCAACATAGCGTAGCCTAAGATCCAGTCCTTTTATGTGGCCTCCTATCTGAATGTGATCTAGGTAATCAAGGCATGTATTAGCTAAAATCCAGGAAGCCGGAGCTCCCATAGTGAGTCTGTCCTATTGGTGTATTATATCATTAAAAGAAAAGAAAATAGGGTTCTATTTCCAGTTTACTGATGTGTTTGTGACCTAATAGATTCGTTTCTATAATCTTAATGGTGTCTTTTATAGGAATATTAGTATACATTTCTTTAATATCAAAGGAACTTCTTATGTGAGAAGAAATTAATTTAAAATCTTTAACGACCTTGCAAAACTCTCTGGAGTTTTCTATCGAGGTTTTGATGTAAAAATGTAATTTTGAGTAAAAAACAAGAATAAGTTGAGAGGTTTTATATGTGAGAATTTTACGAAAATTAATTACAGGTCTAATAGGTATGTCTTTTATATGTAGTTTAGGAATATCTATAACTTTAGGGAGTCCTGGGTTCATATTAATGGGTTTCTGTATTTCTAGGTCATTTAAGAGGAAGGGCTTTAGTATCCCTATAAAATTCCTTTGTATTTTTAGCGTGGGATCTTTCTCCATGACCTTAAACTTGTTAAAAAAGTTTATGTTTCCTTAATGTATTCGGTTTTGTTTAATATTACAACCGCTCCACCTGTATTGACTTTCGTTACAACTATGTTAGTTTGTCTAATTTTATGCTGAAGTTATCTACCTCCTTATTGTCAGAATTTAATTCTTATACTTGAATTATGGAGGGAACTTTCTTTCCTAGCTTCGAGCACTAGATCATTTAGAATATCGAAAAAGTGCCTCATCATAGACGTTTTAAGATGTTTTCAAATATGTTTAATTAGTAAATAAGTTTTCTTAAGATTACTGCAGACGCGAATTGTAATTCTCACATATCACCTTACCCAAACCCACCCGCCCTCCCACCCCCCACCCCATCATTTTCCAGCACCTCAAAGCAATAATTTTAGGTTCCCAAGGGAATATAGATTAAGGTTTCAAAGTGCTTACTATTCAAATGTTTCCATCTAAGATATTTGGATACAGCTGAGGATGACCAGTAAGTGGTAGAAACATGTCCTGTGTTTGTTAAAGTTTTTATAATTCTGCCAAAGTATCGATTAGCTGGTATTTTAATTATTGATTCTTAGGACCTCGCAAGCTAGATGTGTGCGAAAATCATCAGAACTGTTAGAGCTTGTCAGCATTATTATTGTGAACCTAGTACTTGGAAACAGCAAACAGAAAACCATTTGGTCTCTAACAACTCAGTGTGGAATACGTGTATGGTTCAGTACTAGCGCTAAGCTTGAAAATGGCTGAATATTAGGGAAATAATGTGCATTTAGGTGTAATACAAGCTGATTTATGAATTCTAGATTTTGTAATTTCCAGCTGAGTTGGTGATTTTACTCTTTACTGAGTAATTCTCATAAGACGCGAACTCTAGCGGGACTAAATCCTGGCACCAGATTACTTTTTCTTATTGGGTAAGCAAGTAGAGTATTCTGTACAAATAATAATAATAATAATAATAATAATAATAATTATTATTATTATTATTATTATTATTATTATTATTATTATTATTATTATTATCGTACCCGCCTTAAAGTACTTCTCTATTGGAGAAACGCTGAACTTAAAGACTGAATTAATTCCACAGTTTCTCAGATGATGTCACTTTGTGTATTTCGATTTGTTGTTGTTTTTCAGTGATCAAGAAGTGTGGACATTCTCTTATAGATGTCACAGCCTAAAAAAAAAAAACTATGATCATGCACCCTGGTGCAAAGTGAAGGAACCTTTTTTGAAGAAATTTTGTATTCATAAGTTGTTGTCTTTACTAAATTTCGTTCTTTCGTTGGTGGGTTGGCAATATTAATCCTTTCTTTCCGCCTGTTTTGAATTTACCCAATCAGTAATTTCTGTAATTAATTTCCCTCCAATCACAGGTTTCTTCGTCATTTTTTACTTGTAACTTTTAGCCGACCAATAAACGCATGTGGATGTGTCTTAATTATTCATGAAAGGTCTGGAATCTTCCACGAGGGTATAAAAACTGCTGATTTTCTGGTCTCTGCGCCACTCGACAACATCTGTTTAGTGTATGGAAGCATAGCAAGGGGCGGGTAGAGCCTCTTCCTTCGGGCAGCAGCTCTTCAATAAGGTAATGGCCATTTAACACCTTTAATCCTTGCTAGCTCAACAGTTTAACCCGCGGGGCAGGTTCGGAACCTTTAATATGTGACCTATCTCTTAAAACATGTAAATCTCTTTCGTCTTTGTAAAACTTCAGATAACTATAGCTGTAAATCGGGGATAGAGAGTGCCTTACCCTCTCGAGCTCCCCTTCATTTTCTTTTGAGGTGACTACGTTTTCATAACCGATTTTCTTCTCTTTCCTAATGTGTTAAAATTTTCTTATATGAGTCAGCTCCCTAGTGTGGGAATAGCCCCTGTTTAATAGGCCTAGTGCACCTTAGGTTTTAACAAGTGTTCATGTAGGAGTGCAAGCTACGCCTCCATTCATTTTGGGCCATTTAATTAATCTGTTCTTTTCCACTGAGGCCCAGTACGTTGGGTACGAAATACCCCCGTTTCATTTGATGTAAGCAGTGCCTTAATGGCAATTTAGTATAAAAGCCTGGTATTGCCTTAAATAGGCTTGGAAATTTTGAGAGCTGGTCAGCTCTTTCTTGTGTTTGAATTGTGCCTCTTGGAGGCTTGGGGTTAAAAGGTGGGAGCAAGTGCTCCATGCAATAAGGGGATTTCTGCCCTTTGGTAATATGTGGTTGTGAGCAGAGAGCTCAGGAATTATGAAACTTGGGGTTCGAAGCCCAGATTTTGTAATGATCCCCTAAAACTTGTGCTTTCGTGGTCTGGTTTGTAATTATACCTTGTACCTGATATTTGGCTTGTTGCTGATTTGTTATTTGTTGAATTGTGAAAGACTATATGAAAATTGTTAAGTTTAAAAAATATATAACCTTTATTTAAATTTTAATTAATCTTTCGGTTTTGTAGTTAGACCCATTCCAGCCCGCACCTTCTTTAACCTCTGCTGTTCCACAGATACGTCGGAACAATTATTATTTTTATTTTTTTTTTGCTAAGGGCTTTACGTTGCACCGACACAGATAGGTCTTATAGCGACGATGGGATAGGAAAGGCCTAGGAGTTGGAAGGAAGCGGCCGTGGCCTTAATTAAGGTACAGCCCCAGCATTTGCCTGGTGTGAAAATGGGAAACCACGGAAAACCATCTTCAGGGCTGCCGATAGTGGGATTCGAACCTACTATCTCCCGGATGCAAGCTCACAGCCGCGCGCCTCTACGCGCACGGCCAACTCGCCCGGTACACAATTATTATTATTATTATTATTTGTAGGTGTGTATGTTTGTGTGTAATCCAGGCTGATTTTCCCAGCTGTGTCACGGATGTTATTCTTTATTAGGTGATTCTGATACGATGATAATTCCTGCTAGACTAACTTCCAGCACCAGACAACTTTTTCTTATTGGATACGCATGTACAGTATTCAGTACGATGTTGGGTTAGATACTCCAAATTTTTATCACTGTTATTATCATTATAAGTGTGTCAACCTCCGAAGCATAATGGTTGGTGTTATTAGCTGCTGTTCACATATGCCCAGGTTCAATTCCCGGTACCGCCAAAAATTTCAAATGGCAGGAGAACTGGTATGTGGATAAAATGGTTCATGCAGCCCACCTCCACTAGGGGTGTGCCTGAAAAGAGCTGCACCACCTCAGGATAAGGACACGAGTTTACGTATTATTACTGTGTGTTTTTGGCATTTAATAGTTGAAATGTTGGGCTGAGTAGCTGAGATATTTAAGGCGCTAGCCCTCTAAGCCCAACTTCACAGGTAAGAGTCTGGTACAGCCTGACGGTACTTGAAAGTGTTCAAATATGTTACCGTAGTGTCGGTAGATTTACTGGCACTTAAAAGGAAACTTGCAGGACTAAATTCTGGCATGCCAGCATCTTTGAAAACTGTTTGAAGTGGGGACTGCTATTTCAATGCTTATGAAATTAATTGCCAAGCTGAGTAGATCAGACGGTGCTGCTATTTTCTTTCTTAGTGTTCATGTGTTGTTGTTGCTGCTGTTTGAGTCATCAGTCCATAGACTGGTTTGATGCAGCTCTCCATGCCACCGTATACTGTACTAACCTTTTCATTTCTATGTAACTACTGCATCCTACATCTGCTGTAATCTGCTTGTCATATACCCTGGTCTATCACTACCGCTCTTACCACTTACACTTCCTTCAAAAACCAACTGAACAAGTTCTGGGTGTCTTAAGATGTGTCCTATCATTCTATTTCTTCTCGCCAAATGTAGCCAAATTGATCTCCTCTCGCCAATTCGATTCACTACCTCTTCATTTGTGATTCGGTCTATCTATCTTACCTTCAGCATTTATCTGTAACACCACATTTCAAAAGCTTCTATTCTCTTTCTTTCTGAGCTAGTTATCGTCCATGTTTCACTTACATACAATGCCACACTCCACACGAAAGTCTTCAAAATCATCTTTCTAATTCCTATATAAATGTTTGAAGTGAGCAAATTTATTTTCTTAAGAAAGCTCTTCCTTGCTTGTGTTATTCTGAATTTTATGTCCTCCTTACTTCTGCCATAGTTAGTTATTTTACTTCCCAAGTAACAATATTCATCTACTTCCTTTAAGACTTCATTTCTTAATTTAATATTTTCTGCATCACCTGCCTTCGTTCAACTGCACTCCATTACTTTTGTTTTGGACTTATTTATTTTCATCTTGTACTCCTTACCCAAGTCTTCGTCCATATCATTCAGCAGCTTCTAGAGATCCTCTGCAGTCTCAGATAAAATAACAATATCATCGGCAAATATCAAGGTTCTTATTTCCTCTTCTTTGATTGTGAATCCCTTTCCAAATTCCTCTTTGATTTTCCTTTACTGCCTGTTCTATATAAACATTGAAAAGGAGGGGGACAAACTGCAGCCTTGCCTCACTCATTTCTGGATTGCTGCTTCTTTTTCAAAGCCCTCAATTCTGATCAGTGCAGACTGATTTTTATACAGATTGTAGATCTGTTCACGGTATCTGATTCCAATCACCTTCAGAATCTTAAATAGCTTGGTCCAATGAACATTATCGAATGAATTTTCTAGATCTATGAATGCCATGTACGTGTGCTTGTCCTTCTTGATTTGATCCTCTAAGATCAGACGTAAAGTCAGGATTGTTTCACGTATTCCTACATTTCTTCTGAAACCAAATTGATCTTCTCCCAACTCAGCTTCAACTTATTTTTCCATTCTTCTGTAAACAATACATGTTAAAATTTTGCAGGCAGGAGGTACTAAACTAATGGCGCAATAGTTTTCACACCTGTCAGCACCGGTTTCTTTGGGAATAGGTATAACAACATCCTGCCAAAAATCGGATGAAACTTCTCCTGTCTCATACATCTTACACACTAAATGGAATAACCTTGCCATGCTGGTTTCTCCTAAGGCAGTCAGTAATTCAAAGGGAATGTCATCAATTCCAGGTGCCTTGTTCCTATTTAGGTCGCTCACAGCGCTGTCAAACTCTGACCTCAAAATTGGGTCTCCCATTTCATCAGCATCAACAGCCTCTTCTTCTTCTTCCAGAACCAAATTATCTACATCTTCACCTTGATACAACTGTTGGATATGTTCCTGCCATCTTTGTCCTCTTTCCCTAGAAATGGCTTCCCATCTGAGCTCTTAATATTCATACACTTTGACTTCCTTTCACCAAAGGTTTCCTTGATTTTCCTGTATGCAGCACCTACCTTTCCTAGGACCATACAACCTTTGACATCCTTGCACTTCTCCTTCAGCCAGTCTTCCTTAGCTACATTGTACTTTCTATCCACTTGATTCTTTAATTGCCTGTATTCTTTTCTGCCCTCTTCATTTCTAGCATTCTTGTAATTTTGTCATTCATCAATTTTTTCTTGCTAGTTGGTTTACGTCGCACCGACACAGATAGGTCTTATGGCGACGATGGGACAGGGAAGGGCTAGGAGAGGGAAGGAAGCGGCCGTGGCCTTAATTTAAGGTACAGCCCCAGCATTTGCCTGGTGTGAAAATGGGAAACCACGGAAAACCATTTTCAGGGCTGCCGACAGTGGGGTTCAAACCTACTATCTCCCGAATACTGGACATTGGCCGCACATTCATCAATCAGGTCTAGTATCTCCTGAGTTATAGACTGATTCTTAGTTGATCTTTTCTTCCTTCCTAACATTCCTTCAGCAGCATTGCTGACTTCATTTTCCATATATCCACTCTTCCTCTATCGTGTTTCCTTCAGCCTTTTCATTTAGTATTTTTGCAACATGTTCCTTGAAACAATGCCTCACACTCTTTTCTTTCAACTTGTCTAGATCCCATCTTTTTGCATTATTCCCTTTCTTCAATTTCTTCAGCTTCAGATGGCATTTCATGACCAACAAGTTGCGGTCAGAGTCCACATCTGCTCCTGGGAAAGTTTTGCAATCCAACACCTGGTTTATGAATCTCTGCCTAATCAATGAATCTTCTTTTTTAAACAACACGTCAAGATTTTTCCACAATTGAGTTAAGGCGAGTAATACAGTCTTTAAGTATAGATCTATCGTTTCCTGCAAAAACTACACGTCACTGCATTGCTTTATCTGGTAGCTCTGCCTGGTAGTAATAGTTTGTTGGAGAAACAGCACTTGTCGCTGACATGTGCATTTTATCCATAAATTGAACTGGCTTGCTGTATCCAATCGGCAGTTCCACGCATCCAGCTGGCGGACATTTCACCTATTATTGAAATGAGCAGGAACGTGCAATACACAGACATGGATTGCAGTGCAGATGCGGAAATCATTGAAATGAATGTGAAAAGAAAGAGAAAGAAATATAAACAAGAAGTAAAAATGCTAGGATTTCTGGAGAAGAATATGTTAATTATCGAGGCAACATTGTACCTGAAAGAAATTGAGGAGGAGATTGCAGGTAAGATTTTCAAGGTATATTCTTTGTACAACATAAATAACATGTTAAATGCCTTTATAGCCATCTAATACATTATATTACTGTTCTCAAATAGGTGCTGTGGGATGTGTTTCCAGCGTACAAATCCTGAAGACAGGGAACCGATCCATACCCAGTTCCGGCAGTTCCAAACAAAGGATGAACAAGACGCATTTCTGATGGGGCTTGTTGCAAGAATGGACGTTAAAAGTAAATGTCCAAGACATGGGGACAGGGAGAAACCGAAAGGACACACATATTGTGTAACTACTTCACATGGCAAAATTCAAGCATGCAAAAAGGCACTTATGCATATTTTAGCTGTCACCGCTGTACGACTACGTAGTATTTGTGGTCATGCTGCTCACTCAACTCCAGCCATTGATCGAAGAGGAATGTCTACTCCAACCAATGCTAAACCAGGTGGTTATACAAGCAATAATTGACCAAATCAAGAGTTTATCTACAAAAATAACGCATTATACAAGCAAAGAAGTGAAATATCTTAATCCTAAACAGAACTTAGTATTGATGCACAAACTTTTTGAAGTAAAACATCCTAGCATGAAAGTATCTTATAGCTTATACAGAAATGTTTTTAAGGAAAGATTCACCCTGTCCTTTGGTCGTCCACAAGTGGATACATGCTCCCGTTGTGAAGAACTCTCAGTAAAAATTAACAACCCATCTTTAAATGACAAAGCAAAGAAAGTTGCAGTAGGGGAATAACTTATACACAAAAGGAGGGCAAAGAAATTTTACTCCAAACTGAAATTTGTCAATGAGATATGCTTGGAAGACCATTCAATTGCTGCTATTACATTCGATTGTATGCAAAATTTGCCCCTGCTAGATATCCCTGTGCAAGATATTTGTTACTTCTGTCAGTTAACAGTGAATATATTTAGCGTCACATCACTGGGTCCTAATAAGACGAAGTTTTATACATATCATGAGGGACAAGGACATAATGGTCTGAATGAGGTTGTCTCTTTTCTTTTGGAATTCATTCTTTTAAAAAATTGCCTATCTGTGGAATCAATGAATCACAGACTTGTACGAGACCAAAAACAATCGTTCCAGATATCGTTCTTCAGACACTTCACATACTCAAGTGAAATGCCGAATATTGTTCAGGCTCAGAAAACTCATGAGACCTAACCAGTACTCCTAAATATAAAATTGAGGTGAATCTGTGATGGGTAAGTTAGTTCAATTACTTACAAAAGATAAAAGATGATCATCGAAGAGATATCCAAGAAGGGTAATATCATGAATGATACATGGGAGAGACGTGTTTTAAGTGCGTAAATTGTCATTTATGAAATTACAACAAGTTTCCTCATTTTATAACACACATGTTTCTCTATGTAACATGTTGACTAGAGTTATCAGGATCCTGATTTTTATCCTTTAGGCATGAGATCATGGCTGATGATGATGCCCAAGCAATGGGCAAAAATGTCCCGTTAAATTAGTATGACAAGATGTAAATCTTAATTTTGAGAACCCAATGTGCATTGAATAGTTGGATCTCAATAATCTTTCGTAACACTGTTGAATTCATATACAATTCAATACGAACCAGTCATGAGATTTGTAACATATAGACATCTGAGATTGTCGTAAACAACACACGGAGTGAAATTAAAGTCCACTGTTTGTATTGGAGTTGAACCCTGTACACAAATGTTAGATTAAAGTTGTGTAGGAAACTATCAAGTCATATTAAGACTATAAACCCAATCATAGATCAAGAAGGCAATCGTCTTGTCAGCAGAAGACTGCACAATACTCCAATACTAGTGGAGTGGAAACATTAGAAGTCCTGTAATATAGCATCTCACAAATATAATTACAATGGCAGAACACCTTTGACTATTACATTCTGGCTCTCAACTCTCTGAGAGACAAATTTAGGATCTCATCAGCAAGGGGAATGGAAAGAAGCCACACACATGCACGTCTCATGTGTTCTAAGTTGAATGCAGATACCTCAGAACAATGAATGTGAAATACACAAAGGTTGCATGTAACCCCAACGTATCCATTCCTTAAAACTAGCATAGATTATGCTGGCCAAATTCTCGTAAAAAATGGCGTGGGATCGAACAAGACCATACTGCCAAGCTACCAAGGCTGTCTACACAGACATGATACCGATCTCACAACAACAACATTTCTCTCCACTATTTACTGACTTAGATTTCATACAGCGATAACTGCATGAACTTCTTCGGAGCAGCTAAAGAAATCAAGGCCTTGGATAACCGACTCCTGGCACAACTGCAGGCATGGGATTGATATGGAATTTCATCCCTCCTGAAGCACCACACTTTCGTGGAATCTGGCAAGCAGCTGTCAAGAGTCTGATATATCACCTCAGAGGAGTGATGGATTCTTATGCCTCGCCAACAAAGAATATACCACTCTTATAACACATACTCACATCCTCTAACAAAATATAAATGACGAACCTTTTCACACTTTTTACATAATTACATCCCATTTCCTTATAGGAGAGCCAATTACTACACTTCCTGATCACGATTATACTTCCTCCCCCATCACAACCTTGCCCACATGGCTATACACTATATTCAGCAGGTAATCCAGAAATCTTGGAAGAGATGGTCAAATGAATATCTCAATAAATGGGCAATGAAATACCCCAAAGCAACACAGTCATACTGAAAGAAGACGACATACATGCTATGAATTGAACGATGGCAGTGATCAAATGTGTATCATGGTAGTGACAAATTCATTCGGGTAAAGAATGTTCAGGTGAGTAACGGTGAACTTACAAGGCCTATTCACAAACATTATCCCTTTTGAAATATGAAACACAGAGGCAAGATAACTCTTGAATGGCTTATTTATTAATTGCATGTTCAAGTAATATTATAAGCCACAATAAACTAGTAACACCACAGACCACATTATGAAGAATAACAATGTACTTCACTGCCACGAGATGGCTACAATGTGTGTGGTATATAAGTGAACACTTGCTGTAAACAAGCGTACCACCTGTAACTTGTATCTACAAATAATTGTTATTATCTTGAAATCAATAACTAATATCATCAATAAGAATACAATTGTGTTTCATTTGGAAGAAACTAGTAAAATATCCTGTAACACTAACAAAAGAATGTATCTTACAGCTACTCTGTGTTCAAAAATATTTACGATGTGGAAAGTACTAGTAAGAATGATATCAGCTCTCAAATGATACTGAGTAGAGGTCTTTGGAACAATCCTAACTGCTGCAAAATTCCTAACGCATGATTGTTGAACAACTTGAAGGAGAAGTGAAAATTAGGTAAGTAAACAGTCAATCTCATAAAAAATGATGTTTTTTGTAGGACTATCAATCGTGTTCACTGAAATCAAGGGTCAAACACTGATATCTGTTGAGCCATTTTCTAACCATTTTCACTACCTGATGATGGCTTATCAAATTATGCACACTACCTCAAGAGAGTTTTCCTGAGATGACCCTGGTTCGGTTAACTCTGATTTAACTTCTTCTTTCAGAGCTATCACTTCCGATTCATATTCAATATTTTCCTGTGGAAAATAAGATATATTAGGTATGCTCATAACACACATCTACAAATATAGTCACCAACAAATGAGCATGTTAATTCATTAATTGCCAATATTACAGCTACATTCAAAATTTCACTAATGTTTAAAGAAGATTTCTACCAGCAGAGGATTGTTATAACCAAAGGCTGTACTGAGAATGGTGTTACTATTCTTGCTCAGTCCTTATGTCAGAGAATGGATGAGACTGAGAACAAAATATAAAATGAGAAACATTTTCTAGCCATATAATACCAGGGATAGAGTTGGGGCTATCTTGCACAAAATTTGGAAGGAAACAGCCGTAGGCATAAACACTAAATTGTATGAACTGCTTTCATACGTACAATCATATCAATCAAATCTTAAAAGTTGTCTGAACCAAATATATTCTGATTTTGCCGAGCTCACAAGGGCTACATAAAGCATTAAGACAGTTCTGTTTCAAACAGCATATTTCAATGCTTCCAAGTGTAAAATAAAAAAAATGGACATGAAAGAAGAGGCTTATCAGAGTCATATAACAGAGAAAGATGTGATGTAGACCAACTCAAAGCAACTAAAAAAGAAATATTTTACTGTTACAAGGATGATATCTAGTGTTCTGGGAAGAACTGTGGGAATGAGAACACTGTCAGTTCAGAGTCAGCAGTGATAGAGTGTACATCTGATGTTTCAGAAGCTCTTTTATGATCTACTACGAGACCTTTAAATTTCTCACTTGGATTCATAAAACCTCGTCAGCACTAAAGGGGGCTTGAGGGACTGTCTTCAAAAGCTTATGTTCTAATATAAGTTAACTTACTAATAAAAGTGAATTAAAGTATAAAGTTCTACAATATACCGACTTAACCCATTCAATAGAAGAAACAGAACAGTAGCCGACCTAAGGAATGGATGAAGAGGATGCACAAAAAGGAGAGGGACATAATGAAAAAAGAGGAAAGAAAAAATTTTGTTTAATGAACCTTAAGTCCTCAAAGTGTCAGAGCCCACTAAGAAGGGGCATATTAAAGAAAATTTTCACAGAAATCAAGCATTCTAGAGCCCTCAGACATGGTTCTCTATATAACATAGATTCTGACCCGTTTTTGAGGAATAAAAGGAGCTAATCACTATTCTGCCCTTCTAAATGTATTTAACATCTGAGCAAAATACTTATTTTTAGAGAATGTACATTCAGATTTTGAGCTATTTTATCTCTCGTATGCCATAGGCAAATCTGCTCTTACCTTAACACACATATCTTCCAGCACATTGCGGATGTGGGATTAACCCAGAGTTATCACACCTATGTTGACATTTTGCATATCAGTCTGGTGTATCCAATCTCAAAACCACTGACAAAAGATTTGTGATTAAAATTCTTCTACACTAATTACAACAGGAGTAATAATTTTTAGCATGTTGTGCTAATGGTGGTGCAGTAGTGTTGGAAATTATTAGTTTTGAAAAAATTACTATGGCCAACAATCCTCTAGTATAATCAGATGTGAAAAATAGAAGAGGTGCAACCCCTAAACCAAAGTAATTTCGATAGTGAAAGTAAAATGTACAGGCTAATCCAACCCCAACCTTAACACACTCGCTAACAGTGTCCGATATTGGCACATATTTCTTTAACATAACTTTCATATCTATTGGAGTCTGATTCAGTAGCATTATAAGAAATATTAAACCTAGAGTTCTTCATCAGGCGTGTGCTCATAACCCACATAAGACTCAGAACATAACATGAAATATCAAAGGTAGAGATCATAAATAGACACTCACATCTTGGATATCTCTTTCGTAGTGCCTGTAACTCAGAATTCAAGAAGCACACATTTATTCAGAGAATAGCATTCATTAATTGCAGAATTTTAGCTTGAAGCAACTACTGGGCAATATCTCATCTGTAAATTAGCAGTTCACAGTGTTTGCAATAGATAATTACTGTCAAATCACAGTTATTCATTGCATATCTCTCTTCAAAATGTAAAGGTATTCAAAGACTCTGAGATGCCAGAATAATGTGCAGGAATTACATTTCATGCCAGTAAAACTACTGACATATGCTGGGATAATTCAGCTTCTTCATATACCCTTAGACAAAAACCGAATTGCCGACATGAAATTAGCATTCCATCAGTTTACACTCTGAGCTATGAGAAGAAGAGCCACTCAACTGAAAGTCACACACTCAGAAAACTGCAATGGACTGTGATTAGAGTAGCAACAAGGAGAGCAAGGAAAGATGAAGAAAATATCTTGACTCTTCTCCAGAATGTTCCAGTGCATCTCCGCCATCATCAGGGTGGTTGCTTTAGACGACCTATACTCACAGTAAACTTCCAAGGCAGAATTTTACTATGTGCTCACCCAACATTTGTGTCATTGTAAAGAAGATTAAATAATGCAAATCTGACTCAGAATTTTGTTTGGAACAAAAATATGTTCTCCATGAGAGCCAGGGACCTACTGGCTATAACCTACTTCAATCTAGCACCCACCATTTTCTATCACTTCAGACACTACTAGCACTCCAATTGGCTGATATGACAGGAAATGATGTCAATCACACAAAGATTCTATTACTAAACCATGCAGAATAAGTACATACCATAAATACCACACACCATCCAGAAATCCATTTCAAAAACCAACAGAGGTAATTAATTAACAACAGACAGTCAGTCAATGGGTACCTATTTAACACATTAAATGCCCTGAAGCCTCAATCTTTAGACACTGCTTATCACAACTTTGTCAGTAGCTGGACCTAACCAAGGCTCCTTCAATATCAAGCCCACAATATTGATTCAAGTTTATGCCACCATCAAACTGCCATCTGCCTAGTAAGTGCTAGAGGACAACTATCCATTTGGCAGCCCTTATCTGGTGGGTTATGCCACCAGAACCCCTTTCCTTTTCCCATGAATAATGTTTTTGCAACTAGTTTGACCCATAGATGTACATCAATACTGTGGTTTGTAGCTCGTAAGAGTTGGCAGATTTGTGTAGTGCACTGAGGTGGATTCCCAGACAAAGAAACAAAACAGTGTAGTACTACGCCTAGACGTCCATACAGCAAATGGTTACTGCTGGTGTTAATACTGAGGAAGCAGATAGTAAATATTGCCCCTGCCAAACTTATTCAGCTACTAAGGGTTATATTCTGACCTCTATAAAGTTAATTGGAATGAGACTTACAAGTGATGCATTTGTTCTTCCTTCAAGCCAGACCGGTTCCTTTTTGATCTTTACTTCCAGGTCCATTTCACACTGCAACTGAAGTAGTTAGAAGGTACTGGGATTGTTGATTACTTCCAATGACCTTACACTGAAACATAAGCCAGAAAAATATTATTATCATTTTGCTGTCTTTGCTACTTACATTGTTTGTCAACAGACTAAGCAACAAGCTTGTAATTTTACATGACCGTCAATATTATGATCATACCGAATGAACTGAAAATTTTACATGACTGTTGATATTGTGCTCATAAGTATAAGACCTCAAGTGTTCTATGACTGATGCTACAAACATAGCTAAGGACCTCCAGTTTTACATGACTTCTAAATCAGTGATCACTTCCATAGAAAATATATCTGTGGATATCAAAATCATAGTCAAAGGACCCCTAGTTTTACATGACACTTTATATCGTATACATAGCTACATAAAATATAGTTTTATATGGAACTGAAACCACAACAGGATGACCTTTCTTGTTAAAAATCCAACATACATTGCTTGTGAATGAAATGCACAAAACTTCATGAAAATTCAGTGACTATTCTGTTTGCATATCACTCTGATTACCCGGGTCCATATCTTGGAATCTTCCTACCAATTTTATCTATTGAACTTCACTTCAAAACCAACTGAACAAGTTCACAGTGCCTTGAGGTTTGTTCTATCAAAATTTTCCTTCTGAGGATCAAATTCTCTCAAACCATTCTCTTATCAAGCTGATTCACTACCTCCTTATTTCAGACATGTTCTATCCATCTGATTTTCAACAACTTCTGATAACATGGCATTTCAAAGGCTTGAACTCTGCTTTTCACAGCACCAGTTTTTATCTATGTTTCACTTCCATACAGTGTTGTAGTCCATACTCAGTGTAAACACAATTTTTAAGTTTTTCAAGCCATTGAACCTAAATAACATGATGGAGAACAGATGGGAGTTTAGGCAGGATTTAGTGATAATAATTATCAATATTGAGAAGGCGTATTATTCTTAGGTGGATTGATAAAAGGAGGCAGGGAGAGGAAAAGAATCAAATAAAAATCAAATGAAAAAAATATGAAATGTCATATGGCTTTTAGTGCCGGGATATCCCAGGATGGGTTTGGCTCACCAGGTGCAGGTCTTTCTATTTGACTCTCGTAGGCGACCTGCGCGTCATGATGAGGATGAAATGATGATGAAGACAACACATACACCCAGCCCCCGTGCCGTAGGAATTAACCAATTAAGGTTAAAATCACCGACCCGGACGGGAATCGAACCCGGGATCCTCTGAACTGAAGGCCAGTACGCTGACCGTTTAGCCAACAAGTCGGACAGTAGTATGAATACTATGATAGGACAAACAAACTGGTTCAAAGTAGAAACAGGACTCAAAAAGGGTGTGCTTCATCCCCTCCAATTTCATTACATTCATGGATGACATCCACAAATTATACAACAAAAAAATGGGAACCAAGGAAGCAAAGGCCTTCGTCTTTGGAGATAACACAGTAATATGGGGAGAAGATGAAATGGAAGTACAAGAACAAGATACTGTATGGAATAAGGAGATAGAGGATTATGGAATGAAAATAAGTGTTGAAAATTGTACGACAGTAGGACAGTAGTTGCGATGAGAGGTAATAGAGAAGGAAGTGGGAATATTGAAGGAAATGGAAGACCATTAGAAGTTGTGGAAAGGTTCAAGTAAGTATATAGGATTTTTTTTTTTAAATTTTACTTCCACCTATTCAATACAATACAAGATATTGACATCCAACTTGAAACATTTTTCAGAAGTGAGACATGTTTCCCCACATATTTTGAGGCATCTTCAGTCACTAATCAAAACCTTATTCTGTCAGATAACATTTCAAACATTCTATAGCTATTATACAAATGTTCATGAAATAACTAAAACTCAATTGTAATGATAAAAACATGTGTTGTTCACTTGATGAAAAAGACGTCATAGGATGGTACAGTTGTACAGAAGATGGCTTGAAGCCTTAGTCAATATTAAATTTTAAATACATAGTGGAAAGCATATAAAATCATTTCATTAAAAATATACAATGCATTCAAATGATATTAAAATAGTAGGTTCTTAAGTGGTACATTCAAAAATGGAGGTGTCTTACAATTATGAGTGGCAGCTGATGGTTTAAAGCCGTAGTAAGAGTTTAATGCATAAGTAGAATAACACATAAATATGAGGTAAAAGAATATGAAAAGAAGTCAAACAGGCCAACAACGCCATGGGTAAGCACCAACATCCTCTCTCATCAACACTTTTAAAAAACCTTCCCAAGTTTTTTCTTCCACTCTCATCAAAATTAATACAGTTTTTCCTTTCTTCATTCAGAACCAACCAATCTACAACTTTATTTCAACAGCCACATCAAACCTTCACAGCATTCGTCAATAAGATAAAATTTCCAATTTCAACACTTTGAAAATATATCGTCAATCAGTTATGAAAGCAACAGCCATTCAACCTCAAGTCAAATTTTACCAACGTAGAGAATAACTGCTTATCATCATTCTCTACAAACTTACTCCGATGACTCGAAATAAATTCAAGCCAACTTTAAACTTTATGTCTACACAATCTCGCAGAACTATTCTAGAAACAACCTTTGAACTATAAACAACCTTTGAACTGTTTGACCTTCAAACATTACGGGCAAATATACGCTGGTGTCTTCAACATTTGCCCAGAATTTTGGAATGTTTTTCCTTATCTTTTATATTTATCAATGTAATCCTTTTCATATTCTTTTACCTCATATGTATGTGTTATTCTACTTATGCATCAAACTCTGACTACAGCTTTTAACCATCAGCTGCCACTCATAATTGTAAGACACCTCCATTTTTGAATGTACCACTTAAGAACCTACTATTTTAATATCATTTGAATGCATTGTATATTTTTAATGAAATGATTTTATATGCTCTCCACTATATATTTAAAATCTAATACTGACTAAGGCTTCAAGCCATCTTCTGAGGCGAAACATATCTCACTTCTGAAAAATGTTTTATGTTGGGTGTCAATATCTTGTACCATCCTATGACGTCTTTTTCATCAAGTGAACAACGCATGTTTTCATCATTACAATTGAGTTTTAGTTATTTCATGAACATTTGTATAATAGCTATAGAATGTTTGAAATGTTATCTGACAGAATAAGGTTATGATTAGTGACTGAAGATGCCTCAAAATATGAGGTGAAACATTTCTCACTTCTGAAAAATGTTTTATGTTGGGTGTCAATATCTTGTATTGTATTGAATAGGTGGAAGTAAATGTTTTTTAAAAAAAATCCTATATAGGCCTACTTAGCAAAATTTTCAATACGGACAGAAAGATGATTTTCATCACTTGTAATAAGGTTCAAGTATTCAGGGAGAATAACTGCAGAAGATGGGAAAATAAATTAAGTAATTAGAAACAGAATTGAACAAGCCAATGGGTTTTACCAATGTGTGAGAAGTATAGTCTGTAACTGGGTCCTCCCAAAGGAATACAAGGAAAATTTGCACCAAATATATTACACACCAATTTTGACATATGCAGCAGGCACATCGACAACAACAAAACATGATGAAAACAGAATCCAAGAAGCAGAGATGACATTCTTTAGGGAAATAAGGGGGAAGATATGAAGTGATAAAATTAGAAACATAGAAATCAGGGAGAGAATTGGATTCCCTGACCCACAAGGTAAGATAGAGACCAGTGAGCTGAAACAGTGTGAACAGATGATGAGAATGGAAGAGGATAAAGTTCCAAAGTGAGTATTTACAGAGAAAGTCATAGGAGGAAGACATGGGGGAATGCCCAGAAATGGGTGAATGGATATGGTGGAGAGCACAGAGAAAAGAGGAGTAAAAGTAGAAATATATTCAAGGAAGGAAGGAAGGAAGGAAGGAAGGAAGGAAGGAAGGAAGGGAGTGGTGGAGAGAGAAAAACTGAAGAGATTTTTCTTCACATTTCAACCAGAAGCTGGGAATGGAAAATGAAGAAGAATCTGTTGAAGTGAAGACAAAAATTTACACAATATGGCTATCACCTGATTTCATCGAACAATGCCACCAACAATTACTTAAGTGACCTTTCTTTATTTTTCTGTGCATGTCATCTCTAATGACATAACCAAGTTGTGTTTACCAGAACAGCCCTTGAAGGGAGTTTGTGTCAATCAATTGGTTTATTTCTTTAGCAGTTTTTATTCTTCCCCAGGTGCTACGGATCTTCCCTATGTTGAATACCTCGAGTAGTGACTCACAGAATTCATTTCAGCCAATAGCAGCGTTCGTTAGTCACTTTGTGATATTTTACTGTAAATGTAAGCATACTGCACTAACAATGGATACTACAATTTCTCCTACAGGTAATATAAGGTGCATTCCTGTGCCCAATTGAGTCCACTTGTACGCATTGCCAGGGAACAGATTTCTATGTAAACACATATCTATTCAGGAAATTATGATCATTTGCATTTTGTATATTTCAATCTATGAGACAATACTGAAGTGTGCTGAGTTTACTTCTTCTGACCATATATTATTGGTTTTACTTCCAAGTAAATACCTTTTACAATTTCCACAGCAGAATTTATTCCTGAAAATTTTTATTCCTTTCCTGCTAGTAGTTTAATGTTGCACTAACAACTCCACGGGGAAAAGGATAGGATTAGGTATGCAGCAGCATTAATTAAGGTTAATTAATGATAAAATGGGGAAACCACAGAAACGTTTTGCAGAGCTGCAGATCCTGGGATTCGAACCCATGCAAACTCACTGCCACTCCCCCCTGAAGATCTTTCACACACCAATTAATGAGAAAATACCTTACAAAAAAGACGCAGCCTAAGTAAATCATCACGAGTAAATACCGGATATAGCTGTTGTTGTGTAATGATGTGATACAGAAGAATCTCCATGACAACACTGATACCGTATAACAAGAATTCTACATGTGATAATTTTACAGATATCCTAAACAGAAACCTCTCAAGATTTCAAACCGTACTATCATATGTCACAGTCTACAGTGTAAAGAACAACTCAGTGTATGGGACCCTCACCAGGATTACCTGATTCAAGAACTGGAAAAAATCCAAAGAAAAGCAGCTCGATTTGTTCTGGGTGATTTCCGACAAAAGAGTAGCGTTACAAAAATGTTGCAATGTTTGGGTTGGGAAGAATTGAGAGAAAGAAGAAGAGCTGCTCAACTAAGTGGTATGTTCCGAGCTGTCAGCGGAGAGATGGCGTGGAATGACATTAGTAGACGAATAGGTTTGAATGGCGTTTATAAAAGTAGGAAAGATCACAATATGAAGATAAAGTTGGAATTCAAGAGGACAAACTGGGGCAAATATTCATTTATAGGAAGGGGAGTTAGGGATTGGAATAACTTACCAAGGGAGATGTTCAATAAATTTCCAATTTCTTTGAAATCATTTCGGAAAAGGCTAGGAAAGCAACAGATAGGGAATCTGCCACCTGGGCGACTGCCCTAAATGCAGATCAGTATTGATTGATTGATTGATTGATTGATTGATTCAACATTCACAATCACTATTCAATTGCACACAGAGGTAAATAACACAGCAACAAGTTAATTAAAATTATACACTACATATTGTAATTTCTTTCTGAAACTACCATCCGCCTTTCTTCACCTGGGTAGTTCTGCAGAAAAAATCATTTTCTAAATTTAAATACGGTATACGATTTATTGCTAATACACACGAGTTGCCGGCACTTGCAACACAAAAGCTAGGGGTGGTCACAAAAAAGCTAGTTATATGCGTATACATTTTTGATGTTAATAAAAAATAAACATTAAGAAAATTAAAAACATTAAATATTAAAAATATGTAGATGCTGAAATTGAGAAAGATTAGTATTAACTTCTTACTGTACTCAATTAAGATAAATAAATTTCGCAAATTTAAATTATTGAACTTGAACATTACCGATAATATGTTAAAGGTTACGGACACAGTGTAAAATGACAGAAATCACAATTCCTCAACGAAGAAAATCCATAACACAATATTAACGGCATAAGCTGCACAACTGGATAATACGCGTCTTGTACAACAACATGCTTGCCACTTCGAAACAAAAACGCGTCTTGTACAACAACATGCTTGCCACTTCGAAACAAAACCTGATATTTTAATGCAGTTTAATCACTTAAAACAAACCCTTGAAGAACAAATTTGATTTGTATCAGTATGGATGGATCATGGATGTCGTCAAGGCATAATGTATGTACTGCGGGTCAGTATATCTCCAAATAATATTATCACATTGGAGGTTTTGTTCCGGCAACGACGATATTCTATTGTTGTTAAATTGGCTGTTGAACACACTTTATTTATTCGTTAATCGATAGAAGAAAGGAATGTGGGAAAATTGAGAAATAACATACATTAAATTAAAGAGTTTTGTTCTTCGCGCAACACCCCGTCCAGACCAGCGGCCCGGTCGTTTCCTAAACTTCCTTCCGTTACTTCAATTAAAATCGTGGCGCGTTCTGAAAGTAGCGTAAGTGCCCGCGTAGTATCTGAGAGATACATAAATTCAGTCCATCTACACAACTCCTAGATAATCTGCGGACGATAGAAACCAACATGAAGTTCGCACAACTACTAGATGTCACCACTTCGAAGACAGGAAGCTAGGAGGGGAGAAGGGTCTGTAGCCTCCAGCAAGCTCAAATTACAGCAAATAATCACCAGTGTGTATCTCTCAGATAACACGCGACAAATGCAGTGTTGAGGCTGAAAATGGCATTTCATCCTACCATATCACTACATTCGTCACACATAAGGACATTAAACAAAATAATAACATACGGCGGAAGGTGCAAGAGTTTGTGGACGAAGTGAACAGATTTATAACAGAGGGAAGTGTGGACAATGGACATGTTTACAGCAGTGACCAAAGTCACTTTCATTTTGATAATGTATTCAATGCCAACACTATCTCACAGAGGAGAGAAAATGGTGGTGGTGATGTCAGTAGTTTTATATTTTTATATTTATCAATGGGTTGGGATATACTACCATATCTGAAGTACCGTTACCTACTTATTTGATTATTGTTTGGTTGCAGGAGCTATAGGTACCAAATGAATGGAGAGATGCTATAGTAGCCCCAGTGGATAAAGCTGGAAATTACAGGCCAGTAAGTTTGACACAAGTTGCATGTAATCTTTGGGAAGGCATTCTTTCTGCTTACATTAGACATGTTCGCGAAATTAATAACTGGTTCGATAGAAGGCAATTCGGTTTGAGGAAAGGTTATTCCGCTGAAGCTCAACTTGTAGGATTCCAGCAAGATATAGCAGATATTTTGGATTCTGGAGGTCAAATGGACTGTATCGCGATTGACCTGTCTAAAGCATTTGATAGGGTGGATCATCGGAGACTACTGGCAAAAATGTGTGCAATAGGACTGGACAAAAGGGTGACTGCATGGGTTCCTATATTCCTAGAAAAAAGATTTCAGAGAATTAAAGTAGGCGAAGCTTTACCTGACCCTGTAATAATTAAGAGGGTAATTCCTCAAGGCAGTATTATTGGAACTTTATGTTTTCTTTATACGAATGATATGAGTAAAGGAGTGGAATCAGAGATAAGGCTTTTTCCGAATGATGTTATTCTGTATAGAGTAATAAATAATTTACAAGATTGTGTGCAACTACAAGATGACCTCGATAATGTTGTGAGATGGACAGTAGAAAATGGCATGATGATAAATGGGGTTAAAAGTCAGGTTGTTTCACAAATAGGAAAAGTCCTCTCAGTTTTAGTTACTGCATTGATGGGATGAAAGTTCCTTTTGGGGATCATTGTAAGTATCTGGGTGTTAATATAAGGAATGATCTCCATTGGGATAATCACATAAATGGGGTTGTAAATAAAGAATACAGATCTCCGCACATGGTTATGAGGGTGTTTAGGGGTTGTAGTAAGGATGTAGAGAGGGTGTATAAGTCTCTGGTAAGATCCCAACTAGAGTATGGTTCTAGTGCTTGGGACCCTCACAAGGATTAGTTGATTGAAGAACTGGAAAAATTCCAAAGAAAAGCAGCTCGATTTGTTCTGGGTGATTTCCGACAAAAGAGTACCGTCACAAAAATGTTGCAAAGTTTGGGCTGGGAAGACCTAGGAGAAAGGAGACGAGCTGCTTGACTAAGTGGTATATTCCGAGCCGTCAGTGGAGAGATGGCGTGGAATGACATTAGTAGACGAATAAGTTTGAGTGGCATCTTTAAAAGTGGGAATATGAAGATAAAGGTGTAATTCAAGAGAACAAATTGGGGCAAATATTCATTTATAGGAAGGGGAGTAAGGGACTGGAATAATTTACGAAGGGAGATGTTCAATAAATTTCCAATGCCATTGAAATCATCTAAGAAAAGACTAGAGAATAACAGGTAGGGAATCTGCCCTAAATGCAGATGAGTATTCACTGATTGATTGATATTGATGCATTACTAGTGACAACTACAGAGTATACGACACTTACTGAAAAGAGCACTGGTGGCACTGGGTGCAGTCTACCGCTATGTCTGGCTCAAGGAGGAAATGGCGTTCCTTTTATCAAGAAATATTTGATAGGTTTTTTCATAAGTGTTGGTATTTGGTAGATGCAACTGCAACCTCATACCTTCTATGAAGAAGCTTTCTTTCTTCATAATGTAGGTCAGACTTGATTGTGCAAATATTCCTACTCCACGCACTCATGTTTTTGTAAATCGGGCCTTAATTTTTTCGAGTGTCAGGAGGTCTTTTACTGTAAGATTATCCCATATTATGTAGAGTCCGTAGGTAGTTATTGGCATTATTGTAGTTTAGAAGAGGTTCATTCCTATTTGGGTTGCGAGCAGTTGGAGATTTTTGATGTTATATATTGCTTTTATTGCTACAGCTGCCCTTTCTTGCACATGTACTCTGAATGATGTCAGCGTTGTTTGGTGGGTGATACCCAAGTATTTAAATTTTGAGACAGCTTCTAGTGATTCATCGTGGAGAGTCAAAGTGTCTTTCGGAGTTTTCCTCCCTCCATTCCTGCAGGTCATTTGTTTGGTTTTCCGTTGATTGATTTGTAGACTGTTTGATTATATCCATATTTCGAGTTTTAATAGCACTTCTTGAGATTCTTTTATATCAGCTAATCCTACGACCATGTCATCTGCATACAATATTAAAGTAGCTGAGAGGTTTTCGACGATTGAGGTGGTATCTGTTGTCATAATATTGAAGAGTGTAGGACTCACTGGATCATATTGAAGAACACCATTTGTCGGCAATATTTTGTTTGATAATGTGACTCCGTCGTTTATTTGAATGTAGTTGTGACTCAATATATCTGTTGTTATTTTTCTAAGTGAGTCAGTATCCCCAACCATCTGTCTAAGTTTGTGGACGAGTATCTGTCTGTCTGTCTATATTGTAGAAAGCTTTCTTGTAGTCTATGAAGACGGTATAATATTTATTTCCAGGGTTTCGTTGGGTACCTTGTATCTGCTCTATCAGGTAAGTGATTGCGTGTTGGGTGCTTCTCCCCTTCCGAAAGCCGAACTGATTTTCTTGGAGAGCTGGGTCTATAGTTTCCATAAGTCAGTTTGAGAAGATATTTGAGAACATTTTATATGTTTTATTTTGAAGTGCAATTCCACGGTATGAGTCTGGATCATTGGCGTCACTTTCCCTTTGAAAATAACTTTATATTTTAGTTTCTCCATGTTTCTGAGATTTTTCCAGTTGTGATAAATTTCTTGAATAAGCATGTCCCGTACTTTTCCATTATGTGAAAGTAATCCTTGAGGTGTTCGGCACATATGCCGTCTGGTCCTGGAGCGTTTTCATTATTACTTGTTTTGTGGTGATTGGGGAGGGTGTGTCTACTCCTTATGCTGCTGGTTGAGTGTTCGTAAAATGACACCGTCCATCCGTAAACCCGTAAAATGCTGCAATTACCGTAAATTGTAAGGATAAACCGTGAAAGTTAGCAGGTATGGAAACGTTACTCACAGCAAGAAATAGCTTCTAGATTACAAATATTACAGCAAGCTGTAGGTAGAATTTTAATATGTGAAGACAAGGGGAAAGACAAAATGTCAAGAACGCTACCAGAAACGATGGGCGAAAAAGAAACTGACTCCAAGGAGTAAGCAAAACTGATTAATTTGCCAGTAAACAATAGAAATGTTACTAGTTCGGATTTACGTAAGAAATTAGAAGAGTATGGGTCATTTGGTACCAGCCAGGACTCTGAGGCGAGAGCTGTTTTATGCTGGAATGAGAGCAAGACGACCTCAAAGAAAAGCGAGGATTACTTCTACTATGGCTGCAAAGAGGTTCCGGTGAGCCAACACTCTACAGAATTGGGCATCTGATGACTGGAAACAGGAAAGTCCATGACAATTCCTGTAATCTGACTGATGTAACCGTACACCACAGTATAAGTGTGAAATTTTTATTTGAAACGGAACAGTTTATTACATTTAATGCTACGCTTATTGATTTTATTTACTTCCGGTTTGTTTTACTGACGAATCGGAATTCATGTCGAAGAAGGGCCAAGTCAATATGTCAGAAGGAAAGGAGGAGACAAATTCCATTTAGACTGTGTGAAGCAGAGAGTGAAGCATCCAACTTCTGTGATGGTCTGGAGTATGTTTTCTCGGTAGGGAGGTGGACGAAAATATATTGTAGAAGGAACTATGAGATGTGAACAGTATAGTGTTAAGAACATGTTTGCTACCTCAGGTTCGAGTGGTTTGGCCAAAGTGAATTTATTTGTATGCCAGATTAGGCTCCTTGCCATAAAGCGAAGGAAGTAATTGGATTTTTAAAGGAAAACTATATGAATGTGCTTGATAAGCCCAGAAACAGACCCGACATGAACCCTGTTACGGGGATACCTGTGGAGCAGAAAGAAGTTAAAGAAGGTGCCGTGGTGAATGGGTCTATCTACAGTATCAAGAAGAGAATTAAAAGTGTTAAAGGTTATATTTTTCTTTTTAGAACTTCAAACTTAACAAGCTTCCACTGAGTGAACACAATAATATATAAGGTACAATGACAAACTAGAAATAAGACAAGAAACATCCAAATTTTAGTGATTTTTACAAATCTTGGGCTTCAAGCCCCTCGCTTTACAATTCTTGAGCTCCCAGCTCGAATTTACAAAGAGCACAAATTTATTCAAGGGCAGAAATCCCCTAATTTATGGAGCACCTGCTCCCGAAATACAATTTCTAGCCTTCTAGAGGCACTCTTTACAAATACAAAATTTTAAAAAGAGCTAACAGGCTCTCGGTTCCATACTGCCTACTCAAGGCAACATTACATCAATCTCGGGTCTCTCAAACCACCATTTAGAAATGGAACTAACTTTTACAGGGGTATTAAATACCCAACCTACTGGGCTTTCGTGGAATATGCATAACATGTTAAATGAATTGCCCGAACACAAAATGAATTCAGATACGAAGTGAAGAAGAAATACGGGATTGGTCAGAAATTAATTACAAAAATCAGTGATTGGCTAGATTCGAAACTGGCAGAAAGAAAAGGAAGAATTGCCAACCCATGAATAAATGAACATCAATCAGTTACAAAAACCTAAAAAACAAAACTTCTTTAAATTATAAGTTCTTGCACCTTGCACCATGGTGCATGATCATAGTTTTTAGTAGTGTCATCTGTAGAAAAATGTCCAAACTTCTTGATGAATATCAAAACAAAACAAGGAGAAATTCACTCCGTTTAGGAAACTGCAAAATAACAAAACTACATAATATTTCGGTGGTGACATCTTCTGATTAATGTTCCAAGTTGGTGTAGTTCCAGTTTCACTGTTTTACCAATATAGGTGTTTATTTAGGCGCTAGTTTTGAATGCGCGGCGTTGAGGTGTACCTCCCGGTACAGACCTCACCCCCCAAATGTCCTTGCTTGGGGTGACACAGAAGAATTTGAGAAAATATTTTCAGTTGAAATAATCTAAGTTTTTTTTTGAAGTTGATAGGTAGAAACTAGTTTAACTCCAGCTTTAGAGTGTCCTTGTCGTTGTAGAATATGAAATACGTGATGATAGATCTGACGGCAAGTCCTGCCGCCGCTGCCGATATCCAGTTGAGGTCGCCCCGGACCCCTCAAGTACCGTGAGATACACCTCTTCCGCCACTATGAGAGGGGTAGTCGTGGTGATCGTCGCCGCTTATTAGAAGTCCATGTACAGTCCCCAGATGAGTTGGCGGTAGGGTCTTCGCACCTCAGCCTTTGCCGGGAGATGGACTCCGCCGTTCACAAGGAGTCTTCACGGGCGTGGAGTGGGCCTATACCCCACTTCAGTTGCAGTACGGCGGCGAACGGCTGAGGGGGCACTGAAACAGTAAGATCTAGGCGACAGAGAAGTGTTCTTGCGGACTTGAGAGTACGATCTTTATTGGTGATGCAGAGGGGCCGACGGCGTGGAAGGTTCTTGTACGCCAACAGTGCGGAGATGCAGGAGACAGGGGCTTAGTAATGGCCCCTAAGGAATAGACAGCAGGAAAACCAGAGGGGAAGATCGTACATACAGATCATATATATAACAAAATAAAATAATTTGTGGCAGAGGGCCTTCAATAAAGGAGATATAACCTTCAAACTCCTCCTAAAATTTAGCGGCAAAAAAGGTACTGCAATTAAACAGGTTTCACCTGGGAGAGGTGGACTCTAAAGATCCAATCTGTGGCTGGATTGCTTACTAATATGGTAATAGGAGTCAAAAAATCCAAAATGACGAAAGGCCCATGGAATCTGGGGGCAAGCTTGGTGGGCCTCCGTCCACGATCATATCTTTCGCTAACTTTTTCATGGGACACTTTAAGGTTGGCCTTAGCCTTCATCCATAGATCCCTAATATTGTCGGGATCTATTGTCTCAGGTAAAATATCATTAAGTGACCAAAGGTTAGAGATCGGCGTGTTAGGAACGAATTTAAACATCAGAGAAGCAGGTGTGAACTTATGGGACTCATGAACCGCCGAATTCAAAGCAAAGGCCAACAAATGCAGGGATGTATCTCACCTGGAATAATCTTCACGATGAAATGCGATGAGAGCCGATCTAAGATTACGATAGACCCGCTCAGCCAGAGATGGTTGAGGATAATACGCCGAAGTAGTTACATGTGATATGGACAGATCAAAACAGAATTTACGGAAGAGGTTGGATGTAAAGTCTTTAGCATTGTCAGAAACTATATATTGACAAGGACCAAATAAGCAAATATGGTATTTAAACAAGAAAGGGTGGACTGAGCGGTTGCCAGATTAGTCGGAAATAACCAGGAAAACCCAGTGAAACCATCTACACATACTGGAATGAATTTGATTGGGAGAAGTGTCCGACGTAGTCTATATAGAGGCATTCCATGGGGCGCGATGCTTCGTGAGATGATAATAGACCTAGATTAGTGGAGAAGGTGGGTTTACTAAGCAAAGAAGATTTACAAGCTTTCACCATTCTCGAATTTCGCCGTCCATACTGTACCGGTTACGACCTGTACATAAGTATTTTTTGAGCATAAGTTACGTTTATTTACCACGCGTAATGTTCCGAGCGCGCCTGGTTTGTTTACCAGCAGCGAGGACCAGCTAGCGAGCGTATGACGACTGTGAGCTGTGACGTAGCCACAGGGGCTAGCTAGACCGCCCGCTCGTCTCAACACGTGTTACCAGCCTTGACTGGTATTTTCTGGATTCCACGTCACTTGTTCTAGAGAGTTCGATGGAGAAAATTTTGAAATTTCTATAATAATGATGCTAGCGAATCGAGCGATATGTCATCTTGTTTGGGATCACCTAAACGTCCCAATGCTCGAGTTTCAAGCAAATCCATCGAGGGATTCGGGAGATATTCAATCAAACCGTATTATGACGTAGACATCCCGGATTGAATAAAAGGAGGACCTACTGTAGCCTATTCACAGTCTCAGCTGAGTAGTCAGCGGGGACACTCTTGCTGCTAGTATCATCGTGGAACTCTGTCATTATACAAGTGTGGGAAGACGATTCTTCCAAGTACTATAAAGTGGACTCATAAGACTTCGAGTGTTGTAGAAAATTTTCTAAGTCTTCGTAATTGAACTTAGAATATTTACAAGTGTTAATTAAATGGACTTGTATTATTTACGTGCCTTCGAGACTAAAACTTTTCTAAGTGTTTGGACTTGTATTATTTACGTGTCTTCGAAGCTGGAATTTTTCTAAGTGTTCGTGAAATGGACTTGTATTATTTTCATGTGTTCGAGACCAGAACTTTTCTACGTGATCATTGAATGGACTTGTATTATTTACGAGTATTCGAGATTGGAAATTTTCTAAGTGTTCGTGAAATGGACTTGTATTATTTACGTGGAATATTTGCGACTGTTGAGGAACTCATCCTTCTAATAGACAGTGATTGATTAACATTGCTAGTGATGAACTTTAACTTTCCAACCGCTTTAAACGAAGTTAGGATTTCACTTACATTTACTCAAAGACTTGTACATTTGCCAGTGTTGGTTTAAAAGACTTATAAATTTCGTCAGTGAATTTATTTATGTGGAAGGACTTGTGTTTTCGTCAGTGGTCACTCAAAGACTTTACGAATTTCACCAGTGATTAACTTTAAATATATGCAAACTTCCAAGTGAATGGACTTGTGTTTTTCATTCGAGTTTAGGCAAAGACTTGCACCTTCGCCAGTAATGAACTTTGAGTTTAACTATAATTTCACAAGAAGGGGCTTGTATTTTTCGTTGCCAAAAGTTATTCAGGGACGAAGATTTTCCTAGTGATGAACTCTAAATTATTAATACCACTCATATCGTTTTAGGAGTGTTGGAAATCTTGATGTACAATTATCAAGAACTCTGCTTATAAGTTGATCATCCAAGGTTTTCATGGACTCAGTGCTACTAGTGACCTTGGGAACATCAATCCTCTCAGTCTCATTGGGCTGAGGTTGTGCATGACTATCTACAACATCGCCTGGATCACCGGGGTTCAACCCGGGCCTCAGAGTTCGAGATATCTCTACTTGCCGTCAATCCAGACAGTCCAGCTGCCTCTGTCTGGAGTATCTGGAGTCCCTGGAATCCCTGGAGTCTTCTGGAACGTGCTTCAACCAGCTTGGCTTGGTGAGCTGGAGAACCCGAGCCATACTATTGGAATACGAGGAAGACAATCCATTTCTACTTAGAGGCGATGTGCAAAATCATGACTTATTTGAATAAACTCTTGTGCATTCAGAGTCAAAGTTTTTCTGTAGATAGGACCCTACCTCCTGTACCGAGCCCTAGCTACAATTAATCCAGTTTTTCGCCCTGAGAACTATAGTCATGCTACTTTAAAATTTAATCTGAGGTTCGGGCTCTTTTTCTGGTACAGAGAGGGGGAAGTATACGTGGTACCCTACACGTAGGGGCTCGATAGCTAGGTCAACAGTGCTATCAATTAAGAGACACTTATAAGACCCTGGACGTGGTGTTCTTTCTTTCTTTATTTGCAAAGTGAAATTTATGCCCTGGACGTGGCAAATTATTTGTGTTTTATGTGTTCTGTGTCATATGGTTGATTTCTATGTGCTGATATATGATGAACTGAGTGCTTTTGAACTTTAAAGCCATTGATATTTCAATTTATATTTGAAATTTTCTAAGTGTCACATATTGAAATATTTTCATTACTCTCAACATGGAAAATATATTAGCAGCAATTGGAGCCCTTAGGCTTAATATGAATGAAGTTAACGCCAATTTAGAGACGAGGCTTACTGCAACATGTGCTAGCTTAGAGCGACGCCTCACTGAAACTAATACTAATCTTTCTAGCTTGGCTGAAGCTCATGTGCAAAATAATGCTAATCTTGCCAATGTAGACCAGCGTTTAAGTAACTTAGCCCAGGCAAATGTGGAATCAAATACCAACTTAGATAGGCGAATAGCTGAAGCAAATGCCGAAACTAAAGCCACTCTTGCCATTCTAGATAAGCGAGTGACGGAATCTAACACCGAAACGAAAGCCACTCTTGCCAACCTAGACAGGCGGTTAGTTGAAGCTGACGCCAGGTTAGATAAGCGTTTACATGACGTGGTTCAATCCCAATTTACGGAAATGAACACAAAATTAGAATCTCGTTTTGAGCAAGCAAGTGTTCGAATAGAAGAAAGATTCACTGAGATCCACTCCCAATTTACTCGCAATATCGAAGAGATTAAAAGTACTATTAAAGACCAAGTCTTAGAAGCTGTTAAGGAAGTTTTAAAGAAGTTTGCTCCTTCCGTTCAACAACGTTCACAGGGCATTGACGAATTCAAGGCCGAATTTCAGGAGTCTCATGGTCAGCTTTCGCAAATGCAGGCCAAAATTGTTTCCGTCCAGGATACCTTAAGGGAGACAGTTAAGAATGACATTTCCAGAGTTGGAAACGAAGTTGCTCTATTAAAATCTAAACAGGGCGAGTTTGACAAACGATTCACTCAGCAAGCAGATAATACGACCACACAAATTAGTCGTATTTGCAAAGATGTGGGTGAACTTAAAACCGAATTGAAGAACGATGTCAAACAGGTCGAAGGAGTAGTCCAACTCCAATTAGGAGATGTCAAAAGTAATCTCGAACAATTAGCCACTAAGGTCGTTAATCTTGAATCTCGAGATACTTCCAGACCTATCTCTAGTTCGATAGAAGGCGTCGAAGGAACGTCGTACCAGACGACTATTGTTAAAATCCAAGAGGAAAAACCCCCTAAATTTTCTGGTAAAGAAGACTATACTGCTAAGGAATTTCTCATAAATGTAGCGGAATATTTTAAAGAACATAAGATTGGCGAAGATAGAAAGCTGAGGACAGTTGCCCGATTACTAGAAGCCAAAGCTCTTTCTTGGTTTTCCGTATTCAAGTCCAATTTCAAGGCATATTCTGAATTTGAGAAGGCGTTTTTGGAATGCAGAAACGCAACACCTTATCAAACTTCAACTGTACTCGAGGAGGTATAACACCTCCATCAATACTTCTCGATACGCAGACTTTCTACTATCCCAGTTGAAGAAAATGCAATACTTAGATCCTCCTTTGCATGAGAAGGAACTTATTCAGGTTATTACTTTGCAATACCCTTCTCACGTCCAAGAAATTTTAGTAGCTGCTAACATACAGAACTTGGATCAATTCGACGCTGTATTACGACGTCTGGATACTGCTCATGCACAGGGCACTTTAAAGCCGAGCAAGAATAAAAACATAGCTGCTCACCCAGTGCAGGTTAATGCTTCTGAGCAACCACGTCAAAGTCCAGAACGAATGGATAACAAGGAAGAGAGAGATTCTCAATCATCACTTCCACGGTATAGAGGGTATAGAAAACGCCCATACCGTAGCCAGATGCCATACCCAACCAAATCTACTTGGTTGAAACAAGAAAGAAAACAAGAGAGTAGAGACTCATATAATCCGGACTTACACAAACGATGGAAGGAAACACAGGACTACCTCCATCAGTTAAAACAAGAGGGTCATCAACCTGGAGCGACTTCTCTTGAATATCAAGAATATAATAAGAGAAACAACACCTTTGGACAAAGTCCAGAATCCACGGGTGCTGTTACAAAAAAACTTAAATTTTTCCAAAACAAGATTGCCTGAAAATGAGGAGGTCGGGTCATTTCACGTTGATATAATTAATTATTTGCTCATCGATGATGACTTACTGTTTGAGGACGAGTCACTTATTCGTCAACAGGTCCAACGAGGTTTACCTATAATTAATATTACCATTGGGGGAGTCCAAGTATCACCATTAGTGGACTCGGGAGCGCAAGTGTCCCTGATTGCTGACAAACTGGTAACATTGATTAAGGATAAATGTGATCTTCTGATTTTGCCAGTTGCACAAGTGAATATCAAGGGCATTATTCCTGACCGGAATATTAAGTGCAAGCAGCAAGTATTCCTTGAGTTTACCATTAATGAGGAAGTGTGTGAACATGTCTTTTTGATAGTTTCGCCTATGAAATTCAACCTTATCTTGGGTTCAGACTTTTTGTGTAAGTACCGTATAAGGCTACTATTGACTACTCTGCCAACACCATTCATCTATGTAGGATTGGGTCTGTAGAGTTGCAGCTGGTGGATGGTGAAGACTTTAGGCTTCAAGGGATTGATTTACCCTATACCCAAGTCGATGGTGTGATTGGCGAAGCCCCCCCAGCCGACCAGGTATTGAGAGAAGAGGGTAATCCCGAGGAAGAAGAGGGACCCGTGTCAGAAGAAGAAGGAGATCCCGATGAAGAGGGAGCCATTGAGGAAGTTTTACATGACAAAGGGCCCGATTTTCTCACTTATATCTCCAGTGTAACTGAAGCGCCAGATCACCACCCTGACATAGCAGCGGCAGAGGAAGAAATTTATCAGGCTTATTGGCACGTTTTTGATGAAAATCCCGGAGAAATTAAGAATTATCAGCACCACCTCAACGTCAAGGATACTTCGCCTTATAAGCGCAAACCATATCCAGTGCCCGAGAAGTACATGGAAGAAACCAGGACACTGATTCGCCAGATGGAGGCTGATGGAATTATTTCCAAGTGCGTCACGCCTTATATTATTCCGCTCACCATAGTAAGGAAACCCGATGGTAAGCTTCGTTTGTGTTTGGACGCTCGTGCCTTAAATGACCGTCTGATCCTTGATTATGACCACCCTCCTCCGCTTAAAGATGTCATTAAGCGATTTTATGGAAAGAAGTATTTTCAGGCATGGATATGTCATCATCCTACTTCCATATTGTATTCCTCATCGCCCTTGGGATGCTATTCTTCCTGCTCCGCCTGATGCAGCCATCGATCAAGAAGCAAGAATTGCTAAGGCACTGGGTACATTGAGACACGCTGCAGATATCAGACAGCGGAGAAATAGAAACCGAAAGTTCAGACCACCCTTGCAAGTGGGAGACAAGGTGTTGATTCGCAAACCTGCGACGTCTCGTCCAGAATTGAGGATCTACGCTAAGTTTTGTCCCCTGTACTTTGGACCTTTCAAGATTTCTAGATCTTTGGACAACGGTGCTTATGAGATCGCAAGATTAGATTGCAACCTTGAAGGCATTTACAATGCTTCTAATCTCAAAAATACTTCGAATAAGGTTCATTAAAGAAAATCCTCACCGTATTTTCTTTTCCCTGAGAGGGAGGGATATGTACCGGTTACGACCTGTACATAAGTATTTTTTGAGCATAAGTTACGTTTATTTACCACGCGTAATGTTCCGAGCGCGCCTGGTTTGTTTACCAGCAGCGAGGACCAGCTAGCGAGCGTATGACGACTGTGAGCTGTGACGTAGCCACAGGGGCTAGCTAGACCGCCCGCTCGTCTCAACACGTGTTACCAGCCTTGACTGGTATTTTCTGGATTCCACGTCACTTGTTCTAGAGAGTTCGATGGAGAAAATTTTGAAATTTCTATAATAATGATGCTAGCGAATCAAGCGATATGTCATCTTGTTTGGGATCACCTAAACGTCCCAATGCTCGAGTTTCAAGCAAATCCATCGAGGGATTCGGGAGATATTCAATCAAACCGTATTATGACGTAGACATCCCGGATTGGATAAAAGGAGGACCTACTGTAGCCTATTCGCAGTCTCAGCTGAGTAGTCAGCGGGGACACTCTTGCTGCTACTATCATCGTGGAACTCTGTCATTATACAAGTGTGGGAAGACGATTCTTCCAAGTACTATAAAGTGGACTCATAAGACTTCGAGTGTTGTAGAAAATTTTCTAAGTCTTCGTAATTGAACTTCGAATATTTACAAGTGTTAATTAAATGGACTTGTATTATTTACGTGCCTTCGAGACTAAAACTTTTCTAAGTGTTTGGACTTGTATTATTTACGTGTCTTCGAAGCTGGAATTTTTCTAAGTGTTCGTGAAATGGACTTGTATTATTTACATGGGTTCGAAACCAGAATTCTTCTAAGTGTTCATTGAATGGACTTGTATTATTTACGTGCCTTCGAGACTGAAACTTTTCTAAGTGTTCACTAAATGGACTTGTATTATTTACGCGTCTTCGAAGCTGGAATTTTCTAAGTGTTCACTGAATGGACTTGTATTATTTTCATGTGTTCGAGACCAGAACTTTTCTACGTGATCATTGAATGGACTTGTATTATTTACGAGTATTCGAGATTGGAAATTTTCTAAGTGTTCGTGAAATGGACTTGTATTATTTACGTGGAATATTTGCGACTGTTGAGGAACTCATCCTTCTAATAGACAGTGATTGATTAAGACTGCTAGTGATGAACTTTAACTTTCCAACCGCTTTAAACGAAGTTAGGATTTCACTTACATTTACTCAAAGACTTGTACATTTGCCAGTGTTGGTTTAAAAGACTTATAAATTTCGTCAGTGAATTTATTTATGTGGAAGGACTTGTGTTTTCGTCAGTGGTCACTCAAAGACTTTACGAATTTCACCAGTGATTAACTTTAAATATATGCAAACTTCCAAGTGAATGGACTTGTGTTTTCATTCGAGTTTAGGCAAAGACTTGCACCTTCGCCAGTAATGAACTTTGAGTTTAACTATAATTTCATAAGAAGGGGCTTGTATTTTTCGTTGCCAAAAGTTATTCAGGGACGAGGATTTTCCTAGTGATGAACTCTAAATTATTAATACCACTCATATCGTTTTAGGAGTGTTGGAAGTCTTGATGTACAATTATCAAGAACTCTGCTTATAAGTTGATCATCCAAGGTTTTCATGGACTCAGTGCTACTAGTGACCTTGGGAACATCAATCCTCTCAGTCTCATTGGGCTGAGGTTGTGCATGACTATCTACAACATCGCCTGGATCACCGGGGTTCAACCCGGGCCTCAGAGTTCGAAATATCTCTACTTGCCGTCAATCCAGACAGTCCAGCTGCCTCTGTCTGGAGTATCTGGAGTCCCTGGAATCCCTGGAGTCTTCTGGAACGTGCTTCAACCAGCTTGGCTTGGTGAGCTGGAGAACCCGAGCCATACTATTGGAATACGAGGAAGACAATCCATTTCTACTTAGAGGCGATGTGCAAATTCATGACTTATTTGAATAAACTCTTGTGCAATCAGAGTCAAAGTTTTTCTGTAGAAAGGACCCTACCTCCTGTACCGAGCCATAGCTACAATTAATTCAGTTTTTCGCTCTGAGAACTATAGTCATGCTACTTTAAAATTTAATCTGAGAATCGGGCTCTTTTTCTGGTACAATACCTTCCCAAATGAACGTCTCTCGGATCTTTTCCCTAGTTTTGAAGATGCCTAAATGCTAATGGGGATTCATTTATTTATTTATTTAATCGTGTCAGAAACATGCATTATACTTACAATAATAATAATAAGAGGACAATAACAAATCTGGTACTATAATCATTAATCATTTCTGATGATGGCAGGTAACAATGTTATTTAAGCTCTCCATAAATACAAAATTAATTAAATGTGGTGTGACCAATAAGCGGCTAATTTACATGCTTCCTTGGTAGCGTCCATCACATTCTGGGGAGAGCAAGTAGTTGGTCACAAGTTACAAACAAGGAGATGGCTCATTGTCTGTTCTTCACCACATTCACATAGAGCGGAGTCACAGCCAAACCCCACTTTCTCATGTTGGTCTTTGTTCTTCCAACTCCTGAACGCAACCTGTTGAGCGTCTTCCATATTGACAAGCTTTCCTCGTGGCCTGGAGGAAGTCTTTCGGAAGGCGTCATCCATCCTGCAAGGTGGCTGGATCATGAACGCCTTGAATTCACTCTGAAGTTCGATGGTGATTCAGTGAGGCTTTCAGTTGTATGGAGAATGCTTTTCCTTGATTTGAGCCGCTGGCTTGCTGGATGGTACCCATATAAAGTATGGGTCGTCAGGTTCAGTGCTTTAGATTTCTCCAGTCTGGATGCACATTCACGGCGGACATCTGGAGGTGGGATACCTGCTAGACAATAAACTTGATCAAGTGGTGTAGATCTCAAACATCCTGTAATGAGTCTGCAGGTTTCATTTAAGGCGAGATCCACTTGATTAGCATGACTAGATCTACACCATACAGGGCAGGCGTATTCTGCTGCTGAATAACAGAGGGCTATTGCTGATGTTCTTAAAAGGAGAGGATGCGTCGCCCAGGTTGAACCCGATAATTTCCGGATACTGTTGTTCCTTGCAAATACCTTCCTTCTGGTATTCAGACAGTGTGTTCTATAGGTTAGTGCTCGGTCAAGAGTTACTCCTAGATATTTAGGAGTGAAGCAGTGTTCTAATATTTTGCCTTCCCACTTGAAGATCATAGGCGCGAGAACAGCTGGAACCACTACTTTCATTTTTTTGGTCATGCCTCGATGGGCAACATAAAACTCCGTTCCTCAACACACAAGGGACGACATGTTCCCCAGGAGAAAGGGTCTCAATAATAGGGGCTAGCACAGGATCTTCACGTTGATATTTTTCAATATCCCTAAACAACATGGGGCATCAGTTAGAATGGCATTAATAAACGAAGGCTAGGGCGTGGGAAGGGAAGAACTATCTTCCTGTTCGGTGATGTCCACATCCTGAGAAAACATGCGGCTTATTCCATCCGCCACGATATTTTCAGATCCTCTGATATGCCTACCATCAAACTGGAAGACAGTAATCCTGATGGCCCAACGGGCTATACGACCAGTACGACGCGGGCTAGCTAATACCCAACTTACGGCTTGGTTATCAGTTTCTAGGTCGCACTTCACATGTTCCAGATAGAGTCGGAACTTCTCTAGTGCAAATAAAACAGGCAAACCCTCAAGTTCATAGATTGAATATTTGGCCTCTTGGGCCGATAATGTCGTAGACGCATAGGCGATGGGTCGCCTTTCGAGTTCAGTTTCCTGAAGAAGCACAGCAGCCACCACCGATGACGAGGCGTCGGTTTGAACGATGAATTTCTTCGAAACATCAGGCATAGCAAGGACAGGGGCTTTGCAGGGAGCTAATTTCATGTCTTGAAAAGCGGCTTGTTGAGAAGGTCCCCACTCAAATTTGACGCCTTTCCTACGAAGTAAGTTCAAGGGCGAAGTTAGGAATAAATTTTCTGAAGAAATTCACCATGCCGATGGACCTGGCAATACCTTTGATATCCTTAGGGAGTTTGTAATCACGGATGGGCTGTGTCCTAGAATGATCAATAGAAACCCCATTGGGCGACACAATATTCCCTAGGGATGACATACAAGGTTTAGCATAAGCTACCTTAGATAACTTAACAGTCAACCCGGTCTTACGAAGGCGATTGAGTACCTCCTTTAGATGTTCAAGGTGTTCGTCAAAGGTCTCAGAAAATACGACATCATCGATATAGTGATACAAGTATTCTAACTTGATGTCGGAAAAGACCCTATCTAGCAGTCTAGTGACCACAGATGCCCGCGTGTGGAGCCCGAAAGGCACGCGGTTGTACTCATACAAGTTCCAATCCGTGGCAAAAGCTGTTAGATATTTTGATTCTTCAGCTAGAGGGATCTGGTTGTACGCCCGATTGAGATCCAGGATGGTAAAGAACTTAGCTTTCCGAAACCATGAAAAACAAGAGTGAAGGTCGGGAAGAGGCACAGATTGTAACACCATCTCCCGATTTAAATCCCTACAGTCAATCACAGGCCTGAAGCCCACTTGGGGTTTCGGCACCGGAAAAACGGGCGATGAATAAGCCGACTTGGAGGGTCAAATAATACCGTCCTTTAACATCTGATCGATGATCTCTTTAAGGGCCTTCATTTCAGGTGGAGACGGCCTATAAGGCGGAAATCTAACTGGGATCGAGTCCGTAACCTCAATCTTGTATTCAATAAGGTCAGTAACAGCAAGAGTATCAGAAAATACATCTGAAAACGACTGACACAATTTACAAATACTCTCAGCCTGCTCCTTAGGTAAATGTCTAAGGTCGAACATCTCATCCTCGGTGGGCGAAACAGATGAACATGACACAGAATTACATTTTAGCAAAGGAATTTTAAGATTTTTAGCACATTTGAAGGTGCACGACTTGCTCGGAATGTCGAGCACCAGACCAGTAGAAGACATGAAATCTGCTCCTAATATTATGGGGCAAGACAAGTGTTTGGCCACAAATAATCTTACTTTCCAGGTGAATTTAGAAATACGAATTTTGGTAAGGATGAAATCTAAAATTTCTAATGGAGGGGAATTAGCCGAAACGCATTGGACTGAAGACGAACAATAATCAGTAAACTTACAAACAGTTTTTAATTTGGAATACCACTCAGCCGAAATAAGAGAACAAACACTGCCAGAGCCGTGATAGGTTCATTACTCAACTCAATTTTAAGAATTGGTACAGGTGCGGGGGTCTCCGCCGCAATCCTGAGGCATCCTTTAGGGCGTGCAAATGATGGATTAGAAGACCCTTTATTCTTACCAGAGCTTACGCTGGGTTTAACAGGGGATGAGCCTTGGGAAGATGAACCTGCCGATCCAGCCGATGACGCTAGTCACTTTCCGTTACTGTTGTTCGCGGAGGTTGCACCAGAAGTTGAGCAGGAGGGGGTGCTATTAACATTAGGGCAACGTTTTGCGAGGTGGGTAAAAGAACCATATTTAAACCATCCTTGAGATGACCCTGCGCCATTCTTTATCCCACTGGATTTTATCACTGGGCACTTGTTACGCAGATCATCCCATCCGTCGACCCACAAGCGTAGCATTTTCGGGTGGTAAAAGTTCGGCGAGGTGAAGGCCCAAAACTATTAGAAGACGGAGGTGGTTCCTTAGCAACTCGAAGATGTCGGCATACCTAACTCCTTCGGCTGAGACCGCCATGGCCTCTAATTCTGCAAACGTTTGAGGACACGACGCGAAATACAGATACGACCTGTAGGGAAGGGAAATCCGTTCGACAATCGTCTGCACGATTTGATCTTCAGGGAAATGAAGAGCGAATACCCTGGTGTAGAACTTCATGTCTTGGATGAAGTCTGCGAGATTTTCATCCAGTCGCTGTACTCTGAAATAGTACTTTTGAATTAATGATGACATGGCTCTAGCCGGAATGAAGTTAGCCAGCAGATGGGCGTGGAAAATCTTCCATAGAAGATTGCTCTACTATTGCTTAAACAATTTTGTCCGAGAGGACACATATAGAGTAAAGGTAAATAATTTGAAGAATTTGGGAATGAGAGAGAGATAACAAAGGAGCGTGATCTTGAAATACAACCAAGAACCTTAGAAATGAAATGACCTCGTTAGTAGAATTCACCGAAAATTTAGAAATTCTTCTAAGCAACATAGCCAATGGATGAGGCAAACTTATAAACCCAGGTGACATAATAGGTAACGGCCTAGGGGGTTGGGAATCATCAGACACAGCCTTGTTTAACAAGAAAGGTGGAATGGATGAACGACGATCAGACTCGTTTTCTAACGGGGCAGAAGTTTCTTGCGTTGCCACAGATTTCCTACCTTCTACACGCTTGGAAGAATCCTCCTCACTTACAATGTTTATCGCTGGGGCTTGGTCGGTTTTGCGAGTACCTGCCCCAGTCAACAATTGAATAACTTTATTTGACATTTATGAACGGTGTTCAACAAGGTTACTAGTCTCCTTAGAATGGTCTTCTTTTAACTTGAGATACAATAGGTCCCTAACCCTATTATAAAAATGGAATAATCTAGCTTGTACTCTCTAAAGTCGATTAGGAGATCGACCACTCACTTCAAAAAACTAACTGCAGATGCTAGTACAGTGGTGTTATCAGTGATAGAGGAGAGGGCCTCACCAATTTTCTTATTTCCCTAAGTTGGGATACTGATAGGTAATTCTAATGACTATTTAAGCTAGGTTTTATCTGCCGCAAACGTGCCTCCAGATTGAACATTCCTAATGAGTAATTCATAAATTAATTCCCCCTTGCGCAAGTAGCCGGGATGGAGGACTTCACGAGGGCCAGACATGATGAAAGAAGATTTACAAATTTTAAAAAAAAATCCAGCGACTGAGAAAAATTCTTACAAGGGAACATCCACAATGGTGAAGTCGCCGATCGCGATGAAACTTAGCAAACACATTGAGATACATGTAAAAACAATGCCAGCATCAATTTTAGGCGCCAACATTCATTAGCGCGTTAACTAAGGGGCCTAAAAGTTGCGACATTTCAAGTTCCGCGCGATCAGCGATGAATACCTGCTGGCCAATGCTAAGCCGGCACACACACTTCCCGTCTGGAGACACACCCTCTGCACCGCCTTTTACCCTCCAAGTGGTTCTCCCCGGCACGTTCCCCTCCCTTCTCCTCGCGCTTGCCGGCTGCTTGGCTGTGGAACGAGACCGGCGCTATATTTTGCTTCTTTACGTACTATAATTATTGAAATCCTTTAAATCACGTTCCGTTTCACACATAATGATAATAAATAACCTAAACTTATTTACTCATATTTTATGCAAATGTTATATTTTCATTCCTGCTAATTCCGGTGGGTTGTCGATTCGTGGGTACAACCCCGAGTTAAGCACCATCGGGCGTGGACAAACGTGGTATAAGGTACCACGTCCGACCTAGGCTTAAATTATTATTTACGTCTGCAACACCTTGAAGCTGTCGGTAGTGTCATTTAGAGTGGACATACATATGAAATGTATTAAAATAAATCACCCACCTTGAAACAACGTTAAATATCCTCTTATTTAAAGAAAGTACGTTCCCGGGTAGAGGATCTCAATGAATGTAATGAGATGTACCTCGGAATATCAAAATATGGTTACAGGTCCAGACCTTCTTTTCATGCCCACTCCCCTACCCCCATTTTGTGTACGCTATCAGTTGTGTCATTACGAAACGAAATCGCGAACAACAGCAATTATAAACTCCGAGTTAGAAACTGCTGGTATTTCCCGTATTACGTACTCTGGTATAAGGAATCTAGATATAATGCTTTTATTTGTGCTTGTATTGAACGATGTATTTATGTTTTGCAGTGAAAGGCACAACACATTTCAATTGCAGCCATGGTTGTCGAACATAAATCAATTAAATGCATAGACAACTTTGATATGAGTATGACATGGAATGATTGACGTAATAAGCAAAGTCTTTAAAAAGAAATAAAGATGTGCATTTATATATGCATAGATATACCGTAATCACAGGCAGAGCTGTAGTCCTACTTACTCGTACTTTGTGCTATAGCTGACAGAGGTCTATGTATTCAACAAGTAGCCATATTAAAGTATCACACTACAGTCTTCTGGGTACAATGGCAGTTACATACGTAAAAGTGTACATGGCTATTGTACGAACTGGTACAACAATGTAAACTGCCTACACAATGTGGAAATTCCAAGGGAGAGGTATGAGGAAAGCTGATAGCGTACGCAGTGTAGCACAGGTTCTGTTGGACAGCTAAGCAGGCGGCAGCGCGGGGAGAGGGAAACGAGTGGTGCTGAACCAGGCGGGGCGGAGGGGAGGAGGAGCAGAGGAACTTGAAATGTCGCAACTTTTAGGCCCCTTAGTTAACGCGCTAATGAATGTTGGCGCCTAAAATTGATGCTGGCATTGTTTTTACATGTACCTCAATGCGTTTGCTAAGTTTCATCGCGATCGGCGACTTCACCATTGTGGATGTTCCCTTGTTAGAGTTCGATACGGATACAATGTTTAGCTGTCAAAAAGGGCTTAATTGAGACCCATTTAACCATGCACTGCTACGACTTGTCACGGGGATACCCGTGGTGCAGAAAGAGGTTAAAGAAGTTGCCGGGTTGAATGGGTCTATCTAGAGTATCAAGAAGTGAATTAAAATTGTAAAAGGTTATATTTTTCTTTTTAGAACTTCCACTGAGTGAACACAATAACATATCAGGTACAATGACAAACGAGAAACAAGGCAAGAAAGATCCAAATTTTAGTGATTTTTACAAATCTGGGCTTCATGCCCCTCGCTTTATAATTCATGAGCTCCCAGCTCAAGCCGACCTCGTGGTGTAGGGGTAGCGTGCCTGTCTCTTACCCAAGCTCCCCGGGTTCGATTCCCGGCCATGTCAGGGATTTTTACCTGGACCTGAGGGCTGGTTCGAGGTCCACTCAGCCTACGTGATTAGAACTGAGGAGCTGTCTGACGGTAAGATGGCGGCCGCGGTCTAGGAAGAAAAGAATAATGGCCGAGAGATTCGTCGTGCTGACCACACAACACCTCGTAATCTAAAGGCCTTCGGGATGAGCAGCGGTCGCTTGGTAGGCCAAAGCCCCTCAAGGGTTGTAGTGCCATGGGTTTTTCCCAGCTCAAATTTACAAAGAGCACAAATTCATTCAAGGGCAGAAATCCCCTAATTTATGGAGCACCAGCTCCCGAAATACAATTTCTGGCCTTCTAGAGGCACTCTTTACAATTACAAAATTTTGAAAAGAGCTAGCAAGCTCTCGGTTCCATACTGCCTACTCAAGGCAACATTACATCAATCTCGGGTCTCTCAAACCACCATTTACAAATGGAACTAATTTTTACATGGGTATTAAATACCCAACCTACTGGGCCTTCGTGGAATATATATAAAAGGTTAAATTAATTGCCCGAACACAAAATAAGTTCAGGCGTATACTTGCACTCCTAGATATGAACACTAAATAAAACTAAGGGGCTCTAGGTCGATGAAACAGGGGCTATTTCCAAACTACTGAGGTGACTCGTATAGCAATTACATTAATACATTACAGTAGGAAAAACAGTTAGAGGAAAACGTAGTTACCCCAAACCAAGATGAAGGGGAGCTCGAGAGGGTACTTCACTCTCTATCCCCGGTTTACAGTTAAAGATTTTATGAAGGTTTAACATTAGCCGGAAGAACGTCACATTTTATAAAAGCTTGTTACATAACTAAGGAGTCGGACCTTTCCCTCGGGCTAAACTGCGGAGATAGCAAGAAAGGATAAAGTTATGTGGCCATTACCTTGTCGATGTTCTAGCTGCCGACGAAAGAGGCCGCCCGCCTCCTGCTTAACACACACACTCAGATAGACGACGACCAATTGGCCAAGAAACGTGAAAAACCGCAGTTTATAAATCTTCAGGGAAGGTTCGAGATCATTCAAGATTAATCAAGACACACCCTTTTAAATTTTATTGGCAGATACGAAGTGAAGGAGAAATACGGGATTCGTCTGAAATTAATTACAAAAATTAGTGATTGGCTAGATTCTAAATTGGCGGAAAGGAAAGGAAGAATTGCCAACCCCCCAAAAAAATTAACATCAATCAGTTACAAAAACTTAGAAAAAAAAACTTCTTTATAAGTTCTTTCACCTTGCACCAGGGTGCATGATTATAGTTTTTAGTGGTGTCATCTGTAGAAAAATGTCCAAACTTCTTGATGAATATCAAAACAAAACAAGGAGAAATTCACTCCGTTTAGGAAACTGCACAATAACAAAATTACATAATATTTCGATGGTGACATGTTCTGATTAAAGTTCCAAGTTGGTGTACTTTCACTTTCACTGTTTTGTCAATAGCGGAGTTCATTTAGGCGTTAGTTTTGAATGCGCGGCGTTGAGGTGTACCTCCCGGTACAAACCCTATAGATAATCTTTGGGCGATAGCAAAGAAAAATCCGAAAGAAGTATAATAAAAAATTGGCTTGATTGAGAAGCTCGTTCAGATCAGATTTCATGGGGACGATTTAAAGAGTCAGTGTGAAATACTCACTGAGGGTATGCCCAGTCGATTCAAGTCACTCATGAATACTAAGGCGATGCATACCAAGTACTAAAGTCATCAACTTAAAAACGGTAACATCTTATGTGTTCAATTCTCAATTTTTTAGTCTACTCTAATAATGCGGCCATGTCTCTATAGTCACATATTTAGCCACTATTTTATCTAACCTACCTGCATTAATTTTTGTCAATAGTCTCCCAAGATCTACCCTATCAAAGTCCTAAGGTGCAATATGTCAATCGTGATGCATTTGACCTCCTGAATCTAATATATCTGCTATATCTTGCTGGAATGTACAAGATGAGCTTCAGTGGAACAATGTTTCTGAAACCTATCGAACCAGTTGGTAATTTCGTAAATGTGTATAATATACTCAGAAAGATTGCATTTCAAGAGCTTGCATGCAACACCACTCAAGACGACTAGTGTAATTATTGGCTTTATGTTTTTATCACTTTTTCTTTATACACACGGTGCTACTTTATTAATCCTCCTTTCATCTGGTATACCTGCTTAATACATACACTAACCAATTAAGCACTACAGATTTGGTTCCCTATCTCAACGAACTGTCTTTCGAATATGCCCAGAAATGTTACCAATCCCGCAGCATTTCTTGTTTTAATATGTGTTTCTTATTTTCAGTGTCTTCTTTTATCGTAGGTCCATGTGAACATTGCAACGTAATTTCAAAGGATTGGGTGAAATTGTCAACTGCGTCAGATACTGCAAAAGGACATTACCATACCATTGGTGACATATCTTATGCATCACGAATGACAGTTGCGATGCCCATTTGCTGGTGAACGGTGTCTTTTTTACGTGATGCAGGACTGCGATGCCCATCGACTAATGGAGTATACACATTCCCATGTCGTATAATTGCTACTCCATACTTTTCTCAGTCTGCCGACATTCAACATCGTCCACAGCAACAAAACGTAGTAGCATGCAGTATATTCCGGACTTCAGATGTAGTGGCATCCTTGAGACACAGAGTGTGGTTGCGACTTCGCATCATCTCATACATGCTGCCTTTTTCATAATTCGCATTTCAACAACTACCCCACTATCAGCCTTTAGGCAAGACCCTAGATACCTGAATCAACTTGGATGGAGCCATTGGACGGTTCAGACGATTCCAGGTATTCACGCTTATTTTTGTTCATTCTAAGGTTGTATTTTGAGAAACAGGTATTCCGATCTTCACGTTGATGCCGCAGTCCCATTCTTGGTTTATCAGTAAGTACAACAACATCTGCATATAAGAGAGTCCTAGGAACACTCCCCATGGAGGTCTCGTGTGGTGGTGTCCATGCTGAGGACAAAGGGCAATGGGGACAGAGTGGAACATTGGTGTACACAGCAACTTTCACTGAGAAACTCTCCGAGATGTTGACAGCGCAACATACATAACCTCTGGTATTCGTGTGTAGCATCTTGATCCAAATTATAAGCATTTCTGGGACACCAAGGTCATGAGTGCAGACGGGATCACACGGTGTGGAACAGGGTCGAAAGTCATTTCAAAATCAAGGAAAGCAACGTACACTGCCTGCTGATGATCTCAGTGCTTTTCAATTAGCATTCTGGCAGTGAAAATTGCATGAGTTGTTCCAACACCCGTAATGAAGATGCAATGGTTAGTAAGAATGCCGACGATTTCAAGCAGGCAATAATGATATATACCTGAAAGATTTCCTCGTGTACAATTGGGGGCAATTTGGAAGGTAATGTGCACATTCTGCTGGATCATGGTTTTGTTTAAAATAGGCACAAGAATGTGTGTAGCCCAATGACTGGGAAACCTTGAGTTATAGTATTGTACGGACTTGTGACCATGCGCATATACCCTGAACTATATATATGTGTGTACATAGATTCATCATACGATAAATAATAATAATACTGGGAAAAGAGTCAACTCTGGCACTAAACACGCTTGTCAGCCAGATTTTAATGGGCTCTTAAAATTGCTACAAATTCCAGAGGTTTCTGGAAGGTTATCTGGTCCTGGCGCTGTTTGGTTCTTCATACTCCTAATGGTACTGTCCACTTCCTTTGATGTGGTAATTCAATGCAGGATATCTCTACAAATGTTGTTGCCAATGTTTCAGGATTTCTTGTTTGTCCTGTAATCACTGGTCACTTTTGCCTCTAATGCACACCGAGTGCTCAATACTTGTGTCAGTTTTGGTCAGCTGGAAGATAGTTCTTCTCTCCTTCCTTTTAATTCAGTGGTGTACTGTGTTTATCAGAACTATACCGACAGAAAATCAAGGAAGCTCTTCGTGTTATGTTAAGAACAATGGTTCAATCAGACTGGCGGGGAAAATTATTCTTTTTGAGAACATGAGGTTAAATTGTTACTTCCGGGTACGCGATTCAAATTAACGAGCTGCTGCCGTGTTTCGGGGAAGACAGGGAAAGCACCAGATTGTTTCTCCTCTCACCTGTTTGTCGCAGTAATATTCTATATTAATTAACATGACCGAAGATGCAAAACTGCCTCGTTGCAATTGTGTATTACTTCACTCACAACATTGTGAAATCAATGAAATACTTAAAGAAGGAATTAACACGTCGAATGGTTTTTTTACAGTACATGTTCAATATGGCCCCCACCTACCTTCACAATGGTGTAGTAGTAAGTGATTTTGGACTCTGACCAGGATATGTAGTGTATGGCGAACGGCTTCGAAAGCTGCCTGTATTCTTGGTGCAAGTATGTCTTATCTTTGTATGGGGTTCACATAGTAGTCAATTTGTGTAGAACAAATTTTACGCTGCCTACCGGAGCTCGGAAACGACTATGCGAAATGAACGAGAAACTTGTGCATTCGCACCGAACATTACCTCTGCTCACCTCCTTTCACTCTCCCTTCCCTCTTCAACACGCACAGCGGCTGACTCTCTGGCATAGCACATACAGCAAAATCGTCAATTTGATTTGCACGCCCGGAAGTAAAAAGGTCACTTTATTACCTCAAAAAGATACATTTCCCTGGCAATCAAACTGCATCATCACTCTCAACATCACACGAAGAGTATGCCTGATTTCTTTGTCAGTATAGTTCCGATACACCTTGTACACATGTCATTACAGTGAGTGCGACAGATTTCTTAGCCACATGTTCGGCAAAGACAATTCTTTCCCTGGGTTCTGGAGTCTATTTGAAACCCAGTTTATATATAGTATGTCTCTGTCTTTTTCTACAGCTCTTCTTGGAGTGGAATCATCCATAAGAACGTTTGATGATGATGTTATTTGCTTTACGTCTCAGTAACTACTCTTACGGGTTTCGGAGACGCTGAGGTGCCGGAATTTAGTTCCGCAGGAAGAACGTTTGAATTTCAATGCAGTAGGAACTAGGTTATTGCGTACCCAAGTTTAGCTTACACCACTTGATCTTCTCGGGGGGCATTTATCCTTGCACTTGTATGATGCATTAAATCCTCTGTGACCACCTTATGCTGAGGTGGTACACAGACGACATGATATTCACATCCCTTCTTAGTCGGAGATCACGGTGCCGATCAAAGATAAGGTCAATTTGGTTGCTGCAGACACCATAAGTACACGTAATGAGATGATTGATGCACTTTTGAAGAACGTATTACCACTAAAAACAAGTCATTTGCCTAGGTGAAAACCAAAATATGAGTTCCATCATAATTTAAGATACCGCAGGTATTACCATCATTGGAACTAAAACCATAATTGGTGTGACCAACATGCGCATTAAGATCACCACAGATAAGTGAGAACTCATCTTCAGGACGCGCTGAAACTTGATCTCGTAGCTCTTGCCAATTCTGTTCCTTATGAAGGACATCACAGCCAGATTGTGACAGAGAAAACACAAGTTCGAGCGGATGCAATGTCGATTGTAATTGACATAGGCTGTCTGCATAGCGCTGAACCTCAGCAACTCAATCTTGCAGGCTTGCGCACACAATTTAGTCAACACCATTCCTGCTGCATGTAACCTGGTAGATAAGTTCATAGACATCTCTAACGTCATGAGATTTCTGGCCTTTCCAAAGCAAGTAACATACTATCCAATTAACATAGCTACTCTTCAATTCTAAACTGGACTTACATTATCCTAATTAAAACAGGTTATCGGAAACAGTAGAATTCAAGTGGGAACAAAATTTCTAGGGACATATCTCTCCTACAATGAAAATATAATATAACAATGAAGCATGCATGATATTTACTAATAGAATAATCACACTACAATAATTCTAAGGCACATTTAGTTGTATTCTAATTACAATAGCTTAACTGACACAACAAGTTGTATTCTAATTACAATAGCTTAAATGACACAACAAATATTCTTAAACTATGAATCTATGGAACTTATGAGCCTGTAAATTTTCATTGACTATGTACATAGCATTTAGTTTCCTTGGTTTTTGAAAGAGAATAAAAGGTGAAAAGTTTGAAAGAAATTATCAATCAAAGAGCAGTGGCCAGTTGAAATCATAAATTTAAGCCCTACTAACGAATGTTAATTAAACATAACATACGGCATATTGCTTTTATGATGTTTTTATGATTTCTGGTATTTCTCTTTCAAACCAACGCAGATAGGTCGTATGGCGATGATGAGCTTGAAAAAGGCTAGGAGTGGTAAGGAAGCAACTGTGGCCTTAATTAAGGTACAGCCGCACTATTTGCGGCCCTGAAGATGGTTTTCCGTGGTTTCCCATTTTCACACAAGGAAAATGCTGGGGCTGTACCTTAATTAAGGCCACGGCTGCTTCCGCACCACTCTTAGCTCCTTCCTGCCTCATCGTTGCCGTAAGACCTATCTGTGTCGGTGTGACGTAAAACAAATAACAAAAAATGTGAAACCATGGAAAACATGCACTTCAGGACTGTCGACAATGGGTTCGAGCCCAGCACCTCCCAAATGCAGGCCGATACGTACACGGCCAGTTGTTCAGTACCATAAAGAAGCAATTCCTCGAATTCCTTCTCATCCAATAATTATTGTGAGAGTATCTTATTATGTAATTTCAAACAATATGTTAAAAAGCAAGTTTTTATTTAAATAATTTGGTGTTCACAGTTACCCAGATTTGCATGCACCCTCGGACATAAGTTTTCATATACATGTCCGAAATTTGACGATACATGGGGTTACTTTGGAAACCTAAAGAGTACAATAGAATCGCAAATGCATCTTCCAAAATTCTATGCAGAGCATGCTTTCCTCCCTTGAAGTCAAGATAGGCTGCCTATCTATGCCCTTCGGTTCTAGGATCGAGGTAGCCCTTACTTCTTCGCAGCTTCTCCGTATGTCTTTCACCTAGAATCCATTTAAGAGACTTACCAAGCTTCTCGGTATTGTAATTACGATAGACAATGCTTTCCTCACTGAGCCAGAAGTTGCTGTTACATATCAGTCTACCAAGCCCACTGAAATGCATGCACCAACCGATCCTATGAGCAATAGTTTCACACCATTCATAGCAGGGACTGGCTGCATAAGGAATGGAATTATTAGCATCGCTCATACCTCAGTCACTTTCATACTGTCAAAGCCAAAGTATAAGACAGAGACAGATCAATGAAAGTAACAAAATAGCTCTAGCCTACACCAGAAGACATAGTGCACTGTAAACACTAGGTCCCACCAACAAAGGCACAGATAGAGAGAAAGAAATAGTTTTATCACAATAGTTCTATGAACTTCGACTTCCTATATCAACACAGGTCTATCCATATTAAGAAAAAAGTATTCACTAGTTTGATGATAAACCGACATCCGGAATCATCCCGTAGAATAATTGGAAGCTAATACTCACAGAAGTGTAAGAAAACACTAGTAAATTGCAGGGTATATACTGTAAAGGGAAATCATGGATCACAGGTATCTGGGCATAGAGAAACGCTCATGGGTCAATTTATCTCCAAAGGGAAGTGATTAGGTTGGATCAAACACATTTCAATGCCACTTCGGTGAATTGTAAATTAACAAATAGTAAATTTAATGATTATCGTTATTTTACTGTAAAACCAATTACAGTATTAAAATTAACAGCTAAAAGATAGCTGAGCATCTCAGTGAAAAGTTAATTGTTAATAATGTATAACTAGGAGACTCGAGCGACAAATCTCGCATGTTTATAAAAGTTTGCAGTGGAGTAACCCCTGGTGAACTAAGGAATACACAAATCAGGACAATATTGGACAGTCGTACTTACCACTTAATATAATCTAATTTTTTTTTTTTTTACATTTATGATATCGACTTGAACGGAAGCAAATTCAAGTGCATTACTATACTGACAAATGTTCCGGAAGTAACTTTTGGTTTTACTATCATTCTTTACTTAACTGATCATTACAGCATATTATTATGACACAAAACAAGCGTGCCAACGGCCAAATGTGAAGTCGACACCAATTATGGCGCGTATTTTCCTACAGTTAACATTTTCAAGGTTAACACCGCCCGAAAAGTTTTCAGAACTCTTCACAAGACCATTTTCGAACCATGAAAATTTAAGGAGAAATGAAGAAAATTTATGATTGGTTTCCAACTATTCACACCTTCTAAGCCGAGAACTGATAAAGACAGTGTGCAATCGACGCTCAACTTACTCAGGTCTTACTCTACTGCTTTCATACAGCTCTACTTTAGAACACAACTTCACTTCGATTTGCCACTACAATTCTACATGATATTCTACGCCAAGCGACGTTTATTAGCCGTGATATCTTAGAAAAGGAACACTATATTTCGTCTTCTGCAAGACATAACCACTACAATATTAATTCCGGAACAAGTGTGGTATGCATAAACCATCTGAACCCGCAAGTTAGGTGCCAACTGACATTTAAATAGGCATGTTTGGAACACATATTAATGTGCCGTTTTAGTTTCAGTGTGTGTGTGTGTGTGTGTGTGTGTGTGTGTGTGTGTGTGTGTGTGTGCGTGTTAGGAAGCTTACTGTTACGAGAAGCCTGCAAGACAAGGAACAAGGGAATCATTGTGCTGCTTGCATGGAGCATCTCTACTTTCACCGTGATGCACTTTCAAGGGATATTCCTTTACGGAATGTGCAACTAAAAGGGAAAATCCCACCACACCCTAAAGGGACTAACCGTGAGATATTGCCAGTCAATTTCCATCATACCGGGCGAGTTGGCCGTGCGCGTAGAGGCGCGCGGCTGTGAGCTTGCATCCGGGAGATAGTAGGTTCGAATCCCACTATCGGCAGCCCTGAAAATGGTTTTCCGTGGTTTCCCATTTTCACACCAGGCAAATGCTGGGGCTGTACCTTAATTAAGGCCACGGCCGCTTCCTTCCAACTCCTAGGCCTTTCCTATCCCATCGTCGCCATAAGACCTATCTGTGTCGGTGCGACGTAAAGTCCCTAGCAAAAAAAAAATTCCATCATAAACATATAAATACCCTTTTAAATTTCCTTTTCAGAAGGACTTATTTTTTGAAATGATATTTTCTGTTGTTTTGTGTTGTGACAGATTCTTGTCATTTCTGATCTACTTATTGTTGGTAAATTTTGTGAATGATTGATATACGCCCATAAACATAAAATCGAGAACACCTTGAAAGAGTAGAGGTAGGAAGTTCATATTCACAGCACATGTGCAATAGTATGTTCTGAAGGAATGATTCGCATTTGACCAATGTCGACCCTCAGGTTCAAGGTCCACACCGATTATCTCTGCGAACCACCACCGACTGGTAAATTGTGCCTGCGGCTCTCGTTGTCGCTATAAACCGAACGTAATGAATCAGTGTGACTTGAGCAGTACTGTACATGCTCCAGTGATGTGCCAGGTACTGTCAAGTTTATAGGTTGAATGACAAGTTTCTTTACGGTCACGAAGTTAGTATTTTTTGTGTTTAAACGCAGAACTTTGTTTAACCACTCAGTTTGCTAAAATCTGTGGATTATCAGCATTTACTGCAAACAGAAAAGTATCATATGCATATTGCAGATTATTTATTACGATTCCATTAACAATGATGATATCATGTTTTCCTTGCAGTGCTTAAGAGAAACACCATTTCACAGTAAATATTGAAGAGGAGTGGAGTTATAACAGAGCCTTGCCTCATCCCTTGCTTTATTTCAATAGCACACCTGTTGGTGTTATCAGCCTTAACAGATGAGGACTGATTTTAATACAGGCTGGCAACGGTTCGTATGTCTTTTATATCTAGACCAATATCATATAGTTTAGTCAATTTAAGAGATAACTAAAAAGTCTCCGGACAACTTGAAATAATGACACACCAAGATGAATCAGTCTCTTCTGAAAGGAAACTTGTTGTCTTTCCTAAACATAGATACCTTGATCATGATCAAGGGTTTCTAGTTTCATGTGGGATGCGAACCAGAAGGATATCTTCTTAATTTCATAACTCCCATATTCCGTGCCGGTACTCTAATCACAGCCAGTTCAGCGGCAATGAAACTAGGCAACCATGCCGCCTGATCTTTATCCTCAGATTAGGTCAGCAATAACCTTATGATAGAAACACCTGTCTTGGTCGAAATGGGCCTGTACTTTTTATCGAACTTGGATCTCATCATCTAAGGCACATTTTGGTGGTCCAGTGACAGAGAACACTAACAAAGGAGATGTGGAGCAATAGCAAGAGACCAAGAAAATACAGAGTTTTGGGTAAATGTGTTGTACGGAAGATACTGTAAGATGTCCTTGGTGATGCGGGTCATACTCATAATGCTCGAGGGATTTCTGAACTCTTTGAGATTGCCGGATTAGTCTTTCACGGCCGGTGTCTTCACTGTATGCCGTGGTCGAATTGCGTTAGTAGCTGCCAATGTTTCGCCGGTAACTGAGCGCAGCATTCTCAAGAATCCGCTCTGTATGAACGTCAGTAGAGTACTCAAAGAGTGGCATGCAGTAAATGGAAGAGTAACCCGAAGTGGCAAGAAATTTCTCTGGAAAGAAACATAAAACACATTGTTGGTGTAGCTCCGAAGACATAGCAGATGGAAACTGCCATGAATGTGAGGATCTGGCAACGCTTGAGGCCGACATGTGGAATGGACGTGTTCCTACAAGCTGGGCTCAGCTTGCCTCGCCTGTCCGTTATGTATAACAGAGGAAAGACTGTTGACAACTTGGCCAAGTGTAGATACATCAAGCCGCACTCAACATACAACAGCCACACCCAGAAATCTGCTCAGCTCTATAGTGATTACTTTCCCCATGATGGAACTACAACTTGTGTAACAATTAGCCAAGTCTACTCCAACTCTCCGTGATGTGATTGTTATTTTTATTACTATTACTATTTGTATTATTATTATTGTTGTTTATATTAGCCTAGAATCTAATGGTACGAAATGTAATATCAATTTTCGAGTCCAAAAATTCACAATTCACAATTCAAATCTTCAATATGAATATGAATGATGAAAGGATGAATTCGAATGTAAAATTATCAGCAGATCCAGCTCACAGAATTAAAATTTACAAATAATTCCAAACCAAAGCTCCGAATACAATTAAAACACGACGATGAACAATGATTATGAACTTAAAATAGTGGTATGTTCTGACCAAGGGGCTGCTCCCAAAGCACATCCCTGAATCGATGATGTTTTGGTTAAAAATCCAGGCCAACGGCCCCTCAAAATGGTATGTATCCCTAGAACAATGGTATTTCTCATGTAGCGGTACTATTCACACGTAAAGTATACTCACGGTGTTCCTCACATTGCGATACTACTCACTGGTAACGCAGACCTATGGTGTTCCTCACATAAGGACGCCAATGATAGGCAACGCAAAACCATGGCGTTCCTAACAGAGTAGGTACTAATCACAGGGACCCGTACTATCCCGTGGTGTTCCTAACATAGTGGGTACTAACCACATCACAGGTAAACACCGGACCCGTAGATTGTAATTGTCACAGTACGGAATGGGGATATGAACACAGTTATGACAATGGCGAGTCACAACAACACTGGGCAGAAGCTATGGAACTCTCTGTTATTCATGATAGTAAACTGCCACCTTCTTTTAACAGTGGCCGTTGCATAAGAGGATATCATTCAGATTTGATTTTAGTCACTAATAACATAGGAGAACAATGCAGCAAGGGAGTATGCAACCCAGTCCCTATGTCTCAACACAGACTAATCCTATGTCAGTTTTATTCCGCTATCCGAACTCAGTATGTTCCCATTCGTCGTAGATGCAACTTCAAAAAGGCAGACTGGTCGAAATTCCCTGCTTTACTGGATGATACGGTCCAAAACATCAAACCACTTCCTGAATCATATGAACAGGTCACTGAGGCTGTTAAGGACATTTCTCGTAAATCTATTCCCCGCGGAAGTCGCACTAGTTACATCGAAGGTCTTAATCTGGATGGAGTATCGCAACTAAATTACTACAAGCTATTCAAACTGAAACCAATAGGTGAAGAAACTATTACAGCAGCACACGCCCTAACTTCTCTAACAGCCTTATCGAAAAGAGAGAGCTGGTCAAAATTAATGTAAGAATTGGATATGACGCAGAGCAGCCAGAAGGCCTGCAGACTCCTAATGAAGCTGAGCGGAGATCCAACCATGACTAACACACATTCTTCTGTTACAGCCAATCAGATTGCCCACCAACTTCTCATGAATGGCAAAATAAAACAAGAAGCCAAAACCCGGAGAGCTATGTTGAAGGTACCTGCGGGTAAGGATGAAGAAACATCTGAGTTTATGCAACATTTCAATTTCACTTGAGTTGGAAAATGCAATTATCAAGTGCAAATCGGGTAATGCTGCGGGTTTGGATGATATGCGAGTTGAGCAAATAAAGAACTTTGGTAGAAACACGAAAGAATGGTTGCTACAATTTTATAATAACTGCTTACAGATGTCCAATATTCCTAAATTGTGGAGCAAAGCACGTGTAATTGCTGTTCTAAAGCCTGGAAAGGACAACAGAGACCCGAGGAACTACAGACCTATTTCTCTTCTGTGCCAACTATATATGATTTTTGAAAGAAAGGTACTCAAAAGACTCGTCCAGAATATCAACAAAAAGCCTCATTCCACAACAGGAAGGCTTTAGACCGGGCATGAATGCTGTTGCACAAATTCTCAACCTCACGCAGTACACTGAGGACGGTTTTGAAAATCGACAAATCACAGGGGTAGCTTTCATTGACCTCAGTGCTGCATATGATAGAGTGAACCACCGTATACTGCTTCAGAAGATCTTTACACACATGAAAGATTCAAAACTTACCAGATTGATGTCAACCTTGTTGCAGAACCGCAGTTTTTAACTTTCAAGGACAAAGAAGCAGATGGAGATCACAGAAAAATGGATTCCCCCAAGTAAGTGTACTGGCTCCATTGCCATTTAATATTTATACCAATGACGAACCATTCCCTAACAAAACAAGAAGTTCCAAATATGCTGCTTAGATTTCCACAAGGAATGTCTTGCCTTATCTGGTGGTCCTTTCAAGGGCTTTGATGTGTGGAGGAAACTTTTCCTGGTTTTCAGCGTAGATTGAGATTGTTGATGACTAGCCTGCCAGTGTGCAACTTTTGAAGAGGTAGAACTCACACTTGACAGCGCTCTGAAGGAATTAGGCACGTATTACAAGGCTAACCACCTAAAGCTGAATCCGTCAAAATCTCTGCTTTGTGCTTTCCACCTCAAGAATAGAGAGGCATCAAGGAAATTACACATCTCCTGGAATGGAAACCTCCTGCAACATTCTTTCAGCCCAAAGTACCTACGGGTTACGTTGGACCGCTCCCTCACTTTCAGAAAACACTGTTGCAACATCAAACACAAAGTCAGTGCCAGAAACAACATCCTGAGGAAGCTGAGAGGTACAAACTGGGGTGCAAAGCCACAAGTTCTTAGAACGACGGCATTGGCTCTGTGATACTCTGCTGCAGAATATGCATCATCTGTGTGGTATAGATCACCCAACGCCAAGACTGTGGACCTGCACTGAATGAAGCTTGTAGATTAATCACACGATGTCTGAAACCAACCCCTGTTGAGAAGATACACCGTCCTGCTTGCGTTGCACCTCCAAGTAATCGTCGAGGAGTCGCGACTGATCAGGAACGACTAAAGATTGAGAATGTTGAAGCTCACCGGCTGTTTGGTCATCAACAATCTCAATCTACGCTGAAAATCAGGAAAAGTTTCCTCCACACATCAAAGCCCTTAAAAGGACCACCAGATAAGGCAAGACATTCCTTGTGGAAATCTAAGCAGCAAGAATGGATGGATGAACATCTTCCGGCTAGCTACAATGAAGACTGGAGTGTTTGGAGGTCCCTTAACCGATTAAGATCTGGTGTCGGCTGGGCTAAGTACTCACTTAAGTTATGGGGCTTCACATCAGAGGAAAGCATATGCGACTGCGGTGAAGAACAGTGAACCATAAGTATCAATGTCCTCACTGCCCATTTTCATGCTCAGAGCAAGAATTAAGAGCAAGATTACAATGCCCTAGGTGTGCCTCAATTTTGGAAAACACCATCTAGATGTACATTAAATTTGGTCAATTTCATTTGTTTGTTAATTTTTGTAAATAGTTTAAAAATTATATAATTTTAACTGTATGATTAAGTATGATTCTGACACGAGTGAATAAATAAATAAGCCAGACCCGTGGCGTTCCTCAGATCGCAAATCCATGGCGTTCGTCACATATTTGTACAAAGCTCAGGGACCCATACTATCCCCTGGCGTTCCTCACATAGTGGGTACTAATCAAAGGTGAAGCCCAGACCCGTGGTGTTTCTTGGAACGCAAACCCATGGTGTTCCTCACATAGTTGTATAAATCTCGGGGACCCGTACTATCGCGTTGTGTTCCTCCAATAGTGTGTACTAAAGATAACTAAAGACCAGACCCGTGTTATTTCCCGGAACTCAACCCCATATGTTTCCTTCATAGTGGTTCTAATCCCAAGGATGATGGATATAAACACAGGTAATTTGGTTGAAAATTCAGCATCTCTTGGACTCGTCCCCAAACCACAGAGGTTTGCGTGTTTGGTCCGTAGGAATTCTTTTATTTCGCTCAAGTCGGCAGGAAAACCGAGTAGGACTCCCCCTATGCGCCACCTGGGGCGCGCCACGTGGGAGTTATCATGACAGCGTAGTAGGTTCGAGGTAAATCTGCTGTAATCTGAAGTCATCTATCCCTTCTGGCTTACCGCTCTTAAAACAGTCAATAGCTGCCATACAGAAAAGCCGCATAAGATGAGTAGATACCAATTTTTCTGAATGTAAAATTTTGAAGTGTTATTGTGAGGATTACCATTTTCAACAAGGTGGTGGGAAATATGTATAGATGTTGCATTAGCATGACCCTCTCTAGCAGTTAGGTTTACAACTCAGACGCTAAGAAACCTCCAGGCATTGTGGCTACTCTTCATTAGATCAATCTCCTCCATCGCTCCTGTTATTAGATATCGCTTTTAGTAGATCTTCCCCAGCTTGTTACGGTTCCGGAGCTCAATGGATCGTTGTCAAAGAGATCACGATAGTTTCACAATATTCCCCTACTTTCTGTATATGGTATGCAACCTCAGGGAATTGAGATACGAGAACAATGCTTCACGATATCTGCAAAATAATCATATGATTCAGGAAAAAGCTCTATATTCAAAATATTCTCGTCCAGTGAAATGGTACATTTCTCACAATCAGCCTTCTAGAAATGATATCTTCTTCGAAAAAGAACTCAGATTCTAAACATTTAAAGATAAGTCATATAAAACTAAGACGAAGCCACAGTACTAGTTGCAAATAGAGAATTGTGGAGGCGTTTAGTAAATTCACACAGGGTCGAAGGCTGAACGGCGTAACAGCATGTAATGAATGTACGAATATGTCTGCGGTCAGATTGTAGCATATATATGGCATATAACAGGACGATGACGGATTTTTGCCCCACTGATTTCGCTGAAAACTCAGATATGTGTTTGCTTACGCGGATGGAAATAAACACAGGTAATTTGGTTGAAAATTCAGCATCTCTTGGACTTCTCCCCAAACCACAGAGGTTTGCATATTTGGTCCGCGGAAAAAATTTTATTTCGCTCAAGTCGGCAGGAAAACCAGGTAGGAATCCCTCTATGCGCCATGTGGGAGTTATCACGACATGGACCCTCTTCCCAGTTGTATCCCCGCCCCAATGTCTTAAACTCCAGAACACTGCCCTTGAGGCGGTAGAGGTGGGATCCCTCGCTAAATCCGAGTGAAAAACCAACCCTGGGGGGTAAACAGATTAAGACATTATATCCATGTTCCATCTCGCACTTTTGAATGATGCTGGAAGTTTGTTATCATGCAGTAGAATGAGATCGCACGAATCTGCCCATTCTACGCCACACTCTCCTCTTTTGTCGGTACTTGGGTAGCAACATATTGTGTTATGACTGTTGAAATCACCAACCACAGATTCACATATTTATGCTGGAAGCGTACACAAATCTAAACACAGTACCTGGTGGCTTATTAATCGATCTCTACTGTGAGAGATTCAGTGTGATCACGGGAGAGGATCTGGATGTTGGACAGCACTGAGGATGTTAAACCATGCATGCCTTTGATTTTTGGACTGCGAAGATTCTAGTCCCGATGAGTTTCTTGAATACATATTATTGGCGTGCGGAGAAATTTGCGAGGGTATATATTTTGTGTTCTTTTTCATATTCTTAGAATTAAGTCAAAAATAAACCAGTATATTCATACGTACAGAGGACGACGATGAGCAGAAAGTGGTAGCTGATAAATGTTAAATAAGGTCTGTTTATTCCAGAAACTTCTACAATGTCGTCCAGTGTATTTTCTATGTGTAGGGCTGATATGACCTTGTATTATTTTAGTGGAAGTTTATCACAGCTTCAACTATTAATTTCTATGTTGAGAAGACACGAGGCGAAATGTACGATGCTTGCATGTTTTAGAAGTTCGCTGTGTTATAAAAAAATTTCGTAAAATCTTTCTTCGTCATGGGACGTTAAATTTAGTGCATTCTTCATCGAATTCTTTCAGACGTAATGAAGCACATGTTTGCAGTAGATCAGTGAAATTTAGAGGAATTTTATATACTTTAATTTGCGACATTTCATGTCCACAGACGTAGAATCAGTTGTGTATGCAAGTTTTGGTCAACTTGTAATTTGTAAATGTCAATAATTGTAATAATATTTATTTATTTATTTATTTGGCATATGGCTACATCACTAAAATCAATTAATATTTGTAATAATGATCTCATACTAATAACAATAATAATTGATTTCATCACGCTAGTAAGTTGAAGACAGGGGAGAGTTCGATTTTAATCTATCTCAGCAGTATAACTAGTCTATTTAGCATTAGAGGTTGCCTCAATACATTTTCTGGCAAGCTAGTTAATGATAAAATTCATATCAAATGTTCGGCCTTCAAATACTGTCTAGTTATTCTATCCAAATTTTGAGACGAGGCACGTGTTTACAAGACTTGCAGTACATGGATTCCATCATGTCATCTGCAAAAACACAACATACCACGAACCGTCAAACTCATGCAAGTGTACATTATGTGGACAGTTATGTGAACGATATCACTTAGAACTCTGCAACATGAGGACTAGATCAATGAGAGACTATGCGTCCAATGGTGCAAGTGTTAAATTGTTATAACACCTTTCACTAATGTACGGCTATTTTGCTGCAATAAATGTTTTATTAATTTCCTCCTGAACGACTTACCACAGATACTGCAACAAAATGGCTTCTCGCCTGTGTGAGTCAGCATATGATCTCTTAGATGGTTTTTCACGCTGAAGAATTTGCCACAGACATTGCAACAATATGGCCTCTCGCCCGTATGAGTCCATTTAAGGCCCGGTTTCACAGTTTAAGTTTAAGCCGAAGCTTTAGTAAGCCACGCACGCCGCTTAAGCAAGGCTTACTCTTTGGCTTAAACACTACGAGTTTCACAGTAGGGGGACCATGTGCAGCTTTACTAAGCTGAACATCTCCGAAGTTGGTAATGCTTGCGCATGCGCAATGATTCAATTCTCATCTTTGTTTACATCCGTAGCGTATGATTGATTGACTTGTAGGTTATACATCGTTTACCAGCCAAGATAATTGAGAAAAATGAACGGAAACTGTGATTCAAATAAGCGTACTGCAAACTTCAGTTCACAAGAAGTTTGCATTTTATTGGAGATTGTAAAAACTTATAAGCATATAATAGAATGTAAACAATCAGATAAAGTATTGTGGAATAGGAAAGATCAAACGTGGAACAAAATTGCGGATACATTTAATGCCAGGAGTGGTGCAGTGCATAGAGATGCTAATGTGTTAAAAAAGAAGTATGAAAATATGAAAAAAATCACCAAAAAGAAGTATGCGGACGAAAAATGTGCTCTTCGAGGTACAGGTGGTGGTCCAAGTAAGCCATCGCTAATAACACCAGTCGACGAAGAACTGAAAGAGTTAATTGGTGTTCAAATTGATGGGTTCGTTTCAGTTTATGACTGTGATGACATTAATGTAGTGCAGAGTAAGTAGGCATATATTCCATTTTCTTTCATTTTGTAAAATGTTGCATGTTAAATGGAAGTAGGCATTGGATTAAGTGGCTCGATACTATTGAAATATTGTCCATATTTCTCTGTTTTTAATTTCAGATTCGAGTGATATTGCTATTGCTGGTTGCAGCTACACTGAGAAAGATAACTGTGTGTCAGGTCAGTAACTGATTTTTTGTTTTTACAATTTGCTTTACATCGCACCGACGCAGATAGATCTTATGGCGACGAATTTATTTTGTAGAGTGAATATCAGTGTTCTATTTTCTGTGTAAAAGAGGCTTCATTAATTTAATTTAATCCTTGATATTATCCTTCGGTAGATTTTTATTCTAGTTTCCCATACATTTATATAATTGTATCTCATTTCTCTATCTTGTAGGCTAATGATTCCTTCACAAAAATTACCGTATCTGTATTTCATCTTACATGGTGTGTCATTTCCTAACTGGATCATTGCTGATTTGTTTGTTGTAATATAGAATTATTATATACTCCAACCTAAGATTCATCCATTCACCACTGATCTGCAGTTAGGCCTGTCGCCCAAGTGGGAGATTCCCTGTCAGTTCTTTACCTATATTTTTCTGAAATGATTTCAAAAAAGTCCGCCTCTGTAGTGTAGTGGTCCTGGAGCGTGATTATCTGCCACCTCAGCCATCCTCAAAGTGGTTTTTCTGTGGTTTCTCAGTTCACCTCCAGGCAAATGTCGCGATGGCCATGACCGCCGCTTCCTACCCTCTTCCTAGCCTATCCCTCCTAATCTTCCCATCCCTCTGCCAGGCCTCCGTTCAGCATAGCAGATGAGGACGCCTGGGCAAGGCACTAGTCCTCCTCCCTAGTTGTATCCCCCGACCCAAAGTATCACGCTCCAGGACACTGCCCTTGAAGGGGTACAGGTGGGATTCCTTGCTGAGTCCGAGGGAAAAACCAACCCTGGCGGGTAAATGGATTAAGAAAGAAAGAAGGATTTCAAAAAAGTTGGTGATTTCACTTACTCCACCCTAGCTTACCTTACTTGAATCTTCTTTTCCATAGACTGGCAGTCTTTCGTATATAGTTTCTGGTTCATATTTGCGATTCATTGAGTTATGGTGGTGGGCCTAAATAAATATAATGTGTCTGAATATTTAAAAAACTACATGTTTTTCACTGTGCTGCTCTAATTCATATATTAATATTTCAGGTTCCATTGCAGAATGTAGTAACACTGGGAAAGACAGCAGCTTATCAGGTCAGTAATTGTTCTGTAAAGTGAATCATATGCATAGAGGGATTGCTTTATTTGTCATGAACATATCAAAGGTATAGGTAATGAGAGTTATAATATTGTACAAGAATGCATTATTCAAATTTTAAAATGATTTTAATTGCTTGAAATTTGTAGGACCAGTTTTCAGTATTACATCTGTAAAGGGCTTTTTTTTTTAACTAAGCCATCAATGTTGAGGCAATCCATATCAGTGTGCTGTTCAATGACCCAGATGATACCTTTTAATTGTTAAAAAAATAGACTTTCATAGTGGCACATATAGCAATCTATGAAATTTTTTAAAGTTTGTTGGATGCAAATTCATAATTATTATTTTAGGAACTCCCAGCAATGACTGGAGTAAATATGTGCCAGCTATGTTGAGGCAACCGATGTCCAAAGAACTGAGATTTGTAGTGGATGATGATGATGATGATGGGAATTATTTATTTCCTGAACCTACTGTTTGTGGTGAGTCTGTACATACTGTTAGCATGCTTATTTCTCTGCTAGGTAAATATCAGTTTTTAGGTTTATGTCATGACCAATTGAATAAAAAATAACTATGAATGTTAAATAATATACGTCCTATTTCATAGTTGCAGCATATTAGGTGAATAATAATTATTCACCTCATAATTATTATTCATACATGTGCTATATTGTTAAGTTCCATGAATTTTAAGAATGGGTTACTTATTTCTACCATTAGGTTTGTTTGGTTTTCATGTAATAATTCACACACCTCATGACAAACTAAATTTATATTCCTACCTATTTCTTCAAAAATGGTGTGCATATGGGAATGTATAATAAGCTGATAAACACATGATAATGATTGCGGGCTTAGAATGCATATTTAGGTATGTGGGAATTAATGTTTGTAAAGCAATATAGTAAATTCTGAAGGATGATGAAAAACATTTATTTTCTAGTTACAACATCACCGGATGTCAAGAAGGCAAATCAGAAGAATCCAACTAAGAAAAACACAGGTATTTTTATTTAAACTGTTAATGATTAAATGCAGAACACAGAAAAAAGTGTTCCAGTTAGTGCTTCCACACAATGTGCCAGCCAAGATTTTCTCATGTTTTGTAGTAATGTACATTACCTACTGGTAAAATTAACAGTATTTTTTTAATGTGTGGTATTATACTTACAGGTAAAGTCAAAGACTCTACTGGGCAATTAATGACCAGTGAAAAGTGGGATCGACTGGCAGAAGCAAAGTTGAAACTTGTCCACTTACAAACCACGCTTCTTCAAAAAGAACATGAATTAAAAATCAAGCAAATGAAAGAACAGCACGATTTGATACTGGAGAGTCATGCACTAAAAATGAAACTACATGAAGTTGAACACAATTTAGTGAAGGAAAAGTTAAAATTAGAGTTAGAAATATTAAAAAAATGCCTGTGATATTTTTATTTATTTATGAAGTATATTGTACATTACATTCTTGACAATTAAAACATGTTTTTAACCTTGAATTTGTCTTACATTTTTGAAATGGTCATAAATAATTGCATTTCTTACAGAGTTATTGAAATTCTGAGTTTTCCTAGCATTAGGTACATTATTCACAACATGAACTGCATTTTCAATATGTGGCTCCAACACTGGTAAGTTCATGTCATTATTAAGGCAGCATATATTGTGTAGTACAGCTGTTGCTACCACTATACTCTGAACTTTGTTATGGTGAAGTCGTATGCCTGTGGAGAGTATTGGGAATCTTCTTTTCCATACACCATAACTCCTTTCTACACAGTTTCTGGTTCGAATTTGTGATTCATTAAACAATTGTTCTTCAGGTGAATCGGGTGCAGCTAGTGGCGTTATCAAATATGGCCTGTTTGGGTAGCCGCTGTCTCCAACGATTAGACTACCATCATCGATAACACCACTCTCAAATCGAGCTCTTATAACAGAATTGTTAAATATAGTAGAATCGTGTGTTGAACCAGGCCATCGAGCAACAATGTCAGTGATCTTTAAGTCAGGATCACACAGAGTCTGAACATTCATGGAAAAAAATCCTTTCCTGCTTCGGAAAATCTCTGCATTCTCTCCTCCTAAAATGAGACAATGACAAGTGGTAGTTAATATGTCAGAGTACAAGAATGTAAGTTACATGGAGTAGTAATAAAAATTCAGAAAGGTTACATGCACAAATTTGCCATGAACAGATAGAAAGCTAAGCTACCTGCTTTTCTATCTAACCTAAACTTCTTCATAGAATCATTTAAGGTGACATGGATGTGAAACTGTATGTTTATTGGCTTATTTCTGAAGACCCATATCCATGAAATTAATGGCATTTGTCTTAATTTATTAGCCATAATTCTTCTTATGCAAGTTAAGAACACTATTACCTGAAATAAAGACTTACAATTGTATCCAAATAGTTATTGCATCTTTCTGAAATAGGTTCTCAAAAAATAATTTTTTCCTTCAAGAAGTTGGAGAGAGTGAGTACCATGTAACTAATATTTTGGGGAAATTAACTTCTATAAGCCTCTATTGTAGCCATTAGGGTTCTAAAGAAGAGTGCTGAGTTTTCTTGCACAAGATCTTACAGTTCCAGAGGAAACTGAACCTAAAAATTGAAAAACATCACTTTTGGTGAAGCTCAAAGCAGACACTTCATGATGTTCAACTCACTCTTAACTGTTTCAAAATTTTCCAGCTCCATATTCACTTTCATCCTATTTTGGTTAAATTGGTGTTAATAGCCTTGAGACCCTCATAGGAGGGGAAGTGTTTGTGGCTATAATGCTTTCCAGTGACCACAGCTTTTTTGGTACAAGACAAAAACTAGGTATTTAACTTGTAATGATAAATGACAGATGAGAGGGATTGTCATGGGTTCAACCATATTTAAAAAAATAAACTTTTGTTGTGCTACTCCATACACATTATATACCTATGAATTCAGGAAAACTCAGTCTGTACACAGAAGTGAAAAACCAAAATACTATTTTTTGATGACTTTTTCACATCCAGGTTCCCTTAAGACAGTCTTCCATACATGAGTGCAACCTTCAAAATGAAAACCCAGCCTTGGAGTTTAAAATTTAACTGTTTAAACTGAATGTACACATTCGTGTAGCCTTCCTGGAGCTGTTGAGCTGATCACAACAGGAAAAGGTCAGTTACATACCATAGGCCTACAAATACAGAATGGATACATGCACGAGTACTCATCCTAGGGTAGAAAGGTAAGGTTATTCATTCACTGTATTATACACATTTACCACAGGCTTCAGTGCATGCATGCAGCATTTCAACTGAAATGTTAAACTCCAATGTTAGGTTCTAAGAGGGGAAGTTGAAAGTGTACATTAGTGAGGTATCCATCCTGCAGCTGTTTAGCTGAACACAACATAAGCCCATCATAACAGGAAAAGGTCAGTTACATACCATAGGCCTACAAATACAGAATGGATACATGCACGAGTACTCATCTTAGGGTAGAAAGGTAAGGTTATTCATGCACTGTATTACACACATTTACCACAGGCTTCAGTGCATGCGTGCAGCATTTCAACTGAAATGTTAAACTCCAATGTTAGGTTCTAAGCGGGGAAGTTGAATGTGTACATTAGTGTATCCATTCTGCAACTGTTTAGCTGAACAAAACATAAGCCCATCATAACAGGAAAAGGTCAGTTACATACCATAGGCCTACAAATACAGAATGGATACATGCACGAGTACTCATCCTAGGGTAGAAAGGTAAGGTTATTCATGCACTGTATTACACACATTTACCACAGGCTTCAGTGCATGCGTGCAGCATTTCAACTACAATGTTAAACTCCAATGTTAGGTTCTAAGAGGGGAAGTTGAAAGTGTACAATAGTGAGGTATCCATCCTGCAGCTGTTTAGCTGAACATAACATAAGCCCATCATAACAGGAAAAGGTCAGTTACATACCATAGGCCTACAAATACAGAATGGATACATGCACGAGTACTCATCCTAGGGTAGAAAGGTAAGGTTATTCATGCACTGTATTACACACATTTACCACAGGCTTCAGTGCATGCGTGCAGCATTTCAACTGCAATGTTAAACTCCAATGTTAGGTTCTAAGCGGGGAAGTTGAATGTGTACATTAGTGAGGTATCCATCCTGCAGCTGTTTAGCTAAACACAACATAAGCCCATCATAACAGGAAAAGGTCAGTTACATACCATAGGCCTACAAATACAGAATGGATACATGCACGAGTACTCATCCTAGGGTAGAAAGGTAAGGTTATTCATGCACTGTATTACACACATTTACCACAGGCTTCAGTGCATGCGTGCAGCATTTCAACTGAAATGTTAAACTTCAATGTTAGGTTCTAAGCGGGGAAGTTGAAAGTGTACATTAGTGAGGTATCCATCCTGCAGCTGTTTAGCTGAACACAACATAAGCCCATCATAACAGGAAAAGGTCAGTTACATACCATAGGCCTACAAATACAGAATGGATACATGCACAAGTACTCATCTTAGGGTAGAAAGGTAAGGTTATTCATGCACTGTATTACACACATTTACCACAGGCTTCAGTGCATGCGTGCAGCATTTCAACCAAAATGTTAAAACTCCAATGTTAGGTTCTAAGCGGGGAAGTTGAATGTGTACATCAGTGTATCCATTCTGCAACTGTTCACCTTAGCGCAACAAAACCTCAAAGCTAGGAGTGACACAAAATGTATTTGTACAGAGAAAAGAGAATAATAATAATAACTGATCATAATGCATACCTGGTGATACAATTCTGACATGAGTGCAGTCTAGAGCTCCGACAACACGAGGAAATCTGGCTATTTTATAAAACTGTTCCCTCAGTTTAATCCTTTCTTCCTGAGTGGCAGGGAACTTGATAAATCTATCCCTCAGCAGAGCAATGTGGTGTGAAACAACTTGGACAGCTCTGCATGCTGTCGATTTCGAGACGCCACAGAAATCGCCGACCGTAATTAACATACTGCCACTTGCATATAACCTCAATGCTAAGAGGAGGATTGTTTCGGGTGAGAGGGCCTTGTTCCTGAAATATAAAGTAAATTGTTGGTTATGCGACGACATGAATGCGATAAAAGAATGAATTGCAAATGTAATATCATACATGTACGGTATATATTAATTAATAGGTCTATTATATTTGTATCTATTATATACCGTAGGTACTTACCAGTCGGTTTTATGTTTAATAGCATCACCAATCATTTCGAGTACCATCATTGCTGACTCTTTACTTAACCGAAATCTGTCGTAGAATTCTCTCATTCCACACATGAAAATGATTTGGACGCGTTCTAAATATTCTTGGTCTTGGTCTTCTTCTGTGCTGCATATGAGCTAAAATAATTTGCATTTCCTCGTCATCAAAGTCGTCTTCTTCAGAAAACATCGTGGTAGACTGAATCCTTAGCTTAAACCTCAGTTGCATACAGCTTAAGCCAGTCACAGATAAGCTCGGCTTACCACTTGCACTCCCCACTGTGAAACTCGTCCAGAGTTTAAGCTCCCGCTTAAACCCGATCCGAGGCTTAAGCGTATACTGTGAAACCGGGCCTAAGACACGCTAGGTTGTTTTTGCTGCTGAGGAATTTGCCACAGACAGTGTGGCATGTTTTCTGTGTGAATCCGGGAGTGTGTCGTGAGTGTACTTTTACTGTAAGTTGGAAGATCTTGCCACAGATACTACAGAAGAAAGGCTTCTCGCCTATGTGAGTTCGAATGCGACCGGTTAAATGGGTTCTCCTTCCGAAGGATTTGCCACAGATATAGCACCAGTGTGGCTTCTCGTCTGTGTGAGTCCGCATATGTTCTCTTAGATAGAATTCCTGCCTGAAGAATTTGCCACAGACATTGCATCTGAGGTGTTCCGACAAGCTGCTTCCGCTACCGAACAGCTTTCCGCAGTGATCGCATTGAAGGGACGTTCATCATTGTGTCTCTTCAGATGTCGTAAGAGGCCCAACTTCCCAGCCAGGACATCACTGCACACATTGCACCAAAAACAAGGTGCTCCTCCATCCGGAGGTCGATGATCTGCATAGCACACCTCAGGTCTCGATCTACAGTGAAAAACTAAATCCATGTGACCAATAGTTCAAGAGCCACCTATCACACAAAGGAATTCCTAATGAACATTCCACTCACTGATACCCCATGCAGAGAGCTTGTTACTCATGAACATCACATTCCTGAGGGTAAACAACATCTGAGGTTAAATTCAGAGTGTGGACTTAAATTTCAAAAGCTCTCACTTGTTACTAGGTTGTATTGCGTCCATTCTCTCGAATCACGATATCACGTGCAAGAAACTTCTGACGATTTCGGAATGTACGAGTTAACAGACCTCATTTAAAGAATGCATGGCAAGTGGTCCAGCCTAAAAGGAAAAATACAAGCCCTTTAATCCTGCACACATTCAGCTATTGAAATTTGTATATTCTGTTCTACATAAATGATGGCACATGGTTTGGAGCTTTTATCTTGTTCAACCGCACTGCGCTTTGTGCATGCAAGTAAAATTTTTTGCAAAAGCTCTCTTAAGGCCGTTTGTGAGATTCGCATGATGTAGACATTAAAAAAGTTGAGAAAGTTGTCATGCAAGCACACATACTGTATTTGTACATTGATATCATATCAGTGTCCCGTTCTATTATGTCACAGTGTGGTTATTTCTAATTAGGTAGCTTTTTATGTGCAAACAACAGAGCCAACCTACATATGGGACAGTAGGTTCATACAAGGAAGTTCATACTTACTACCATATGTTACATCAGCTTACCTCTTAATTGCTGTTTTTAACAGAGGCCGTATACAACATGGAAACCACTAATCCTGATGAAATCCTGGAAAGGCTGATATATAACAAGCAGATGACAGCTCTTACCCTAACACTGACATTTTTTTTTCACCCAGATACTGCTGTCATAGACATTATGAAGGCAACAAGCAATATGGCTTTTGTATGAGTGTTTGTAATAAAAGTTTAGCAATGTGAGTGAATGCTTTAGACTTTTCCAAAATAATTTCCACCACACTCAATACACTTGTCGAAACTAGTCACTGAACCAACTCTGCCACGCTTTTCGGTTACATTTTCACACTCTTGATCCAATGGTGCCAGAAGCTCCACGTCGGATGCAAAACGCCGCCCTCACAGCTTCATCTTCACTTCTGGGAAGAGTGCGAAGTCACATGGGGCAAGATCAGGACTGTATGGAGGACGATCAAACACAGTCCACCCTGATATGGCAAGAAAATCCACAAGTACATTAACACGATGTGCTGGAGCATTTTCGTCATGCATGAGCCAAGTGTTGATGCGTCACCTTGGACAGAGCTGCTTGAGAACCTGGGTGACCTGAGGCAGATAAGTCTCACTGTACCACTTCGCAGTAACTGTCCTTTTTGTTTCTAGCACATCTCGAGTCAGGATGCCCCGTTTAGAGAAGAATACTGCAATCATCCTTATCTTCACTGACCTTGACTTTCGCACAGTCACACGAGTGCCCTCTCCTTCACAGAGCCACACCTTGTTGTGGGATTCTGTTGGGACATAGTAATAATAAAACCATGTTTCATCACCTGTAGCGATGCCAATGACATTACGCGAAGTCCCATTTTCAAACTGTTTTAGCATTTTTCAGCACCGTTTCACTCGATGTGCCCTTTGTTCGTCTAAAAGTGAATGGGACGCCCAAAGGGAACAAAACTTTCTAACATGGAGATGGTCGTGTAGAATTGAATGAAAAGCACGAGCTAGGTTGTGGAGAGTATTTTCTACCTGCCTATATCCACAACCTCTCTTGGTGCAACATTTTCCTCACAGCTTCAATGTTTTCCTCAGTCACTGATTCAGACAGTCGCCTAGAACGAGGATCATCTTCAACCCCAAAATTTCCCCGCTGGAACTGTTTGTACCAGCGTAAAATTGTCCGATGTGGACAGTCTTTCCCCAGCACAGGAGTCATATCCTCCAGGCACTAGTCAACAGTTAATCCACGAGCAAATCTGTAGCAGATAATTGCGTGATATTCACATTTAGACCACACTGACATCTTAACACGTTCGCGGCCGATTACGACACATTGTACCCTGATGAGATAGGTCCTAGTTTCACGATTTGATTTTGTATAAGATAAATACAGATATATAGGAATATTAAATTGAATACAGTGTCAATTTGTGTGGACGGGAGAATTTCAACATAGCCAGCCGTGATCGCGACAAGCCGTCGCCACAGTTAAGCTTGTCATTATGGGGAGAATGTTTCCTGGTCAAAAGATAAGAGGATTAAATCTAGAGCTCTCAACAACAGAAGTAATGACTACGAGGAAGTGAAAGAGTATATATTTCGGACCAAGGAGGAGCAGGTGTATCACCAATACCGAGAATGTGACGTACCAGTTTTTCCATTGCCTCAAGGCATTTTGTGTTGTCAGGTTGCAAGGAAGAGATTTTAAACTAACCGATGCGGTGTTGACCAATGGAAAAATTCATCATAGGCCCGCAGATAAACCAACATAAGAAAAACTCAGAGTGAACTCCAGTTAGCTTCTCCGATAACAATAATTAAATTATTCCAACCACATAATTGAATAGAGGGGATTTTTGGGATATCATTCCCTCGTTGATTAATTGTAATCATAATAAATTAAAGTAATGAATTCGTGGAAATGACCCACGCTATCTCGCCATTGGTCAGGATGAGCACGCCATCAGGGACGCCGAGTTAGCGCGCGAAAGGTGGAGGACAGGAATTAAGTGATATTTCCATGATCACCGAAAGATATGAGTTCAGAATACGACACATGAATGTGTATCGCCAGTTTATTAAGTAGGATAAAGCAAGGGATCAAAATCCACCTGCATATGCCAATTTAGGATAACCAACCCCCTCCCGAGGAGATGACCGCGGATGACCCCGGCGGGAAAACATGTCGTCCATAAATAACCAGTAGTGGGACCTCACATCTCCAGTTCTTACCAGTCACCAGTCGTTATCGGTCACCAGTCGTGTCAGTCGTATGAAGTAGTTGAGATTCTGACACGTTGACTCTGTAAGTCAGTACCTCGGGACGCATTCGAAGTCAGTTAGAGCTGAAAGTGCGTGAGTTACTAGGAGAATGAAGACGAACAGTGAGATTATCCATAGTACCGAGTGTAAATAATCAGTACAACTGTATGTTGAATTTAACAAATGTCAGGTGATTAAATAATAAATAACTAACGGAACACCGATAGTACCTGTGGAAGGAAGTGTGCGGAGCCTGAAGTAAATAGCCCAAGATAGACGGTGAATAACTATCCAAGCAGGGAACTATAGGAGCTAGGCGATTATCAAGACGGCTCAGAAATAAACCAGGAAGTGCCGGTTGAAGACGCGATACGCGCCGGTTCAAATGAACGACACTTCGTCGTAATGTGTCACGACGTGTGTTTCGGGCTTATATGAAGAATATGTTGTGCGAGTGTCAGAGGTCTAGGAGCACCTATAAGTGTTTCTTTTTTGTTATTAGTATTCTTGTATAAAATAGTGTAATAAGGTGTTAATCGTGGGTAATCGCACAGAAGTGTTTTGCTGTGTTAATTTTATATTGTGCGACATGATGGACGAGTAAATCACCATGGGGCCGTAAGGCCTATCTCCCGCTACGAGACAATGGAATTCTACATAGGAATGAGTACACAATTTTAATATTTGGGGTTGTTATCGCGACTAAACGGGGTTCAATGTAGATTAATTAGGGTTACTTAACATGGTCCGCCTCCCGAGTCCATGATTTTATTTTTTTGTTAGACGGACGAACTAATTTATATTAACGTAATAATGGGTTAGATTAATTAATTTGAGTATTTGTTTGTTGTATATAATGTAAATATGGGATATATTTCTTTCAATTAATGCATGCTGTTTGAGTTAAGTTCATTTCAAGTGTTAAATTCCTTTTTGGGCTAACCCATTTATTTGATTTCAATCACTGCGGTGATTATTTGTATGTTAGTTAGGAATATTTTCTATCAGACAGCCAGATTATGAAAGTGCCAGAGTATGTAAAATTCCTGTTGCGTACGGAAGGTCATTAAAATAATAATACAAATATATATATATATATATACACACACACACACACACATATACTTTTTTGAAGAAGAAGAAGAAGAAGAAGAATTAACTTTTTTATATTTTGGACATAATAATGATGTTGGGAGTTGAAATGAAAAATTTGAGATTTTTAACTAATAATAATAATAATGAGAATATTTGAAGAAGGAGAAGAAGAATAAAAAAGGAGCTACTTTTTTACTCTTATTTTTTGATGAAAATAATAAGAGCGAGAAGTTGAAGTATTATAGCAAGGATGATTACGGGTTACGATAATCACGATTTCTACTAATAATAATAATGTTCCATCTGCTATGGGCGATTGTAAGTTCTATATAATAATAATAATGATCGGTGTGTTTGCGAGAAAGAAATAATAATAATGTTTATGAGTTGGCAAAGGAAAGTAAATTAATAATAATAATAATAATATTTTGTGCGTTTGCAAGTTAAAGTATAATAATAATCATGACAGTGCTTCGTGAGTTAGCCAGTGCAAATATAATATTCAATGTTGAGATGACATGTAGCGTAAAGACTTTCATTCGCGTAATCAGTTTGATTTTACGTGAATTTTTGATTTCACGTTTTTGGACTTTATTTTAACCATTAAAATTTGTTTAAAAGCGATAGAGGCACGTGAATTAGAATGGTCACGATATGTTAAAAGCCCAGAATGGTTTGAGCCCATATTTAGAGTTGGAAGTTATGAGGGACGAATATCCGGCGTGAAATAAATTGAGCTGTACTGTTTGTAATGATGAAATAGATGAATCTCAAGGCCTAAGATGATATAAAATGCATATTCCGGTGTTATTAGCGGCAGAATCCACGCACCGAGGATTAATTTGTGATTTAAATGTTTGAAAAGTTCCGATAAAAGGAAATGGACTTCAAACTGGAAGGAATAGTTTAGCAATCGCCGGCATTGGAGGTATTTGCCCAGCCGCGATGTGCCATAGGTTGTGAGATGTGTCTTGGGAGGACGGGTGTCCCCATATAAATTAACGGCAGTACGAAACTGAAGGTACGGTCCCGAATACCGTGTTGTCCCGACCGATATAAAGCAGATCTTAGTGGTTCATAACGGGATTTAACATATGTGACTAAATTCTAAAGAGTGGAAATTAAAATATCATCTTTCCATTTTCAATAATAATAATAATAATAATAATAATAATAATAATAATAATAATAATAATAATCATACTCCAAGTGAATCCTGTCTTAAATAAATTGCGTAGTGCCAACGTAGGCTGAAATTGTAAAGGTTTATGCATTTAACCATAAATATCGCTAACGGTAGTGTAAACGTGACTAATAATAATAATAATAATAATAATAATAATGAAAAGTTGAAAAAAGCAGAAGGGGAAGAACTTGCAATACTAATTTGAGAATAATAATTATGATGAAAGGAAGTTAAGATATATAAAGGGCGATGATTCATTGTTACGAATATAATAATAATAATAATAATAATAATAATAATAATAATAATAATAATAATAATAATAATTTATTAGGAAACTGATCATTAAATTGTGCGGACAAATTACGAGGAAGAACGAACCTTCGTTTGAAACGTCTGCAAGGGTTGGCATATAATCATCCCGGATGACAAATGATAATAATCAAATATAGGATTATAATTGAAATTAATGATAATAAATTAACTGATGGTAGTCACAGAATATGAAAATGATCAGATAAAGAATGGTAATGATATTATTTAATAATCATAGGAGGATATGATAGGGACAGTTTCCTGTGTCGAACTGCTCAGAACCAGATGTTGGGTTTTCACGGGGAGATTGTTAGCGGTAGATACGTAAATAACCCACGGACGGCACATGTCTTCATGGTCAGAGCATAGTAATGAACCTTTCCGTGAGATTGTTAGCGGTAGATACGTAAATAACCCACGGACGGCACATGTCTTCGTGGTCAGAGCACAGTAATGAACCTTTCCGTACGTCTTGTCGTATTGACAAGTGTAAATATTAAAATAGGCTTTGAGTTAATGAACTCTACCTGGCGTGTTTGTGAATCTGGAAATAATAGGCTAGAGTTTGTCCGTACTATAAATTTCCGTTTTTTTTTCGAGGCGATAACATTTCCACGGTAGGTGTCCGGCTCACCAGAATGTATATACCGGAAGTGTCTCATGTCCAAACGGAACGAAGAGACGACAGTAAAAAGTTACTGTCGTACCTTTGTCTCCGAAAGAAGATCTCCAGCGGTGAAACGTCCAATCATACGGATGTGAATTCGATCCCCAGTAACCAATTGGGGCGAATTCACCAGATGTTTACACTACCAGAGTAGTGAGGTAAATCCAAGTAGTATGTCATTTATTTTTCAGGATGGAAGTGTCCCAATGTAATAATTGTCATCATGTGTGGTATGCAAATAAGTGAATAAATTGCTCCTCATTGCAATTTCAATAGGAAACAGTTTCCATATCTTTTTATTGTAGTTAGTCCAGTATGCCCATGGAATTTAAGTTGTCACTTCCCAGTCCTATTGTGGAGTCAAAAATTTGTATCCATGAATGAGTCGTCCCCTGTAACCTTAATTTGCATGCCCCGTTCATCCCTGTGTTCATTTGATGCGCCGATATATAATTTGATTTCCTTCATATAATTTTTTTTATCGTTTTCGAACTGATCACCCCTGAGATAAATGGTAGTCTGGGACTCAGGAAGTGAGCGGGTGCATCATGGCGCTCAACGTAAAAGGGCCTATTGCATCATGTTTGAGCAACGTGTGACTTTATATTTTTTACGAAAAACAAAAATAAAAAAACTGAACTTTTTGTTGTATTAGCGACGATATCATGAGCGACCAGCTCAGTGCCCGATTGCATTATAGATAGGCCCAGATGTTTAACTTAAATGTAAACCCAATCGGGATATTTAATTAAATTTTGACCGCATCACGGTTAAGTTAAATAGTGGTTTTAGATATGTCAAGTAGTAATTCATGTTAAAGTAAGGTTAGTTTCGAACGGGGCTAGACTTGATAATTATACAATAGTATTTTACTGCTATAAAGGCTCATTAAATTAATAATTCCCTATTCTATGAAATTAAAATTTTATTGTGATTTAGTGAGACTCCACATAAATATAACTATCCATGGGCAGGAATTTTATATAGGCAAAATTTATTAGGAATACTGTATTTGGTAAAAGTGTGACTGAGAACCAGATTCAAGTATTAATAAAAAGATAATGGAACTGTGTAAGTTAAATGTAAATTAATTCAAGACAGGTGACTTCAGGTTTTTCATCGTCATATTATCGATTGTTGTTGTTGTTGTTGTCAGAGTCTGGAGTGACTGATGATATCTATTTCAGGCATAATAAGCACGTGATGGCAATTAATATGCAAATTTGAATTACGTTATATGTGAAAAATATTGTTTTGGTTTTGAATTTGGAAATTTAAAATTTTAGAAAATATTAACGAGGATATAACCGTATGATAGGGCCTAGACCCGCAATTGTCGTAATCGTGTGCGATAGGTTGAGAGGCTGATCGGCCCTCTTTTCTCATTTTATATAATGTCAGACGAAGGTGGGGAGCGTCCCCAAGGTGAACAGTTAGGACAGGGAGAGGTGAAAGCTATCACATTGGAAGACTTAATGCGAGTTATGGTTCTAAATAAACAAGAACTCACGGAACAAATAAATGCCGCTAATAGTTCGTTAGAAATTAAAGTAGACAAGGTGCAGGCCGCTAGTGTTTCTTTGGAAAATAAAGTCGATATGGTACAGGCCGCATGTGAAATTAATAAAATAAAACTCACGAAACAAATAGCCGAGGTTCATGCCGCCAGCCTTTCACTGGGACAGGAATTACGGGACCAAATGACCCAAGTCCAGGAGGCGTGTCATTTCGCTAAGGACGAATTGAAAGGGCATATCGACTCTTGTATTATTAGTGTCAATGAAAAGGTTGACCGATTCAGGTATGAGGCGTTACTAGAACGTAACGAAATTAAGGATAAATTAAAGGCCAGTATTCAGGAGATTTCAGCTCAGAGGTTGGTCGACCGCGAAGATTTAAAGGCGCACATCGAAGAGGTGAGGGTTGAATGTCGCAAGGAAAACGATATCATCCGAAGCCACGAGGAAAGTAAAGGTGCACATACTGCAAGTACTTTGGACAGGCACGAAAAGGGAATCGGTGAGTTACGAGGGGAACTGTTCGTACCCTAGTACTAGTAGCCGGTCTCAGAAATGAAATTCAGGATATAAAGACGAATTCGGAAGATCGTAGCCGTAGACTCACACAGTGTGAGGAGGCAAATATAGCATTATTCAGAAAAACTGATGGGTTGGCGGAACAAAGCCAGACGATCGCTGACACAGAGGTCAGAATAGTGGAACAATTTAAGGTCCACACGGGGCAGAATTCAGTGTCCAAGCAAATGTCAGACAGTAATACCGAAAGGCTGGAAGAAATTAGAAAGGATCTGGAACAGGTCAAGGCCAGGTTAGAACAGCCAGGGTCAGTTCAGGACTTCCATCTCCAGTACCGAGAGTTCGAGACCCCAGACAATCAGGGCTTTCATAAAAAGGAAGGCACGTCACAAGCCGATACGACCGGACTTAAGATTGAAGTAGGAGACGGATCGTCATCATCATCAAATGCCCTTCCGACATCTATGGTCCACGTCATCAAAATGTCAGACGACAAACCACCTAGATACGACGCTCGAAGACATATAACCCCTAAAGGCTTCATCCGCGAGATCACTAACTATATTAGTGAAAATAAAATTCCGGCGGAGCGGCAATTACGAACTGTGGAGAAGTTTTTGGACGGAGCACCTGCAATGTGGTTCAGGGCCTTCTTATACACATTCGAGGATTTCATGGGATTCCGATGGAGTTGTATTCTAGACGTTATTCAACATCGTCCCCAACTAAATATTCAGAGTATTTCGTAGCCCAATTACATAAGATGCGGGAATTAGACAATCCGGTCAGTGAGACAGAACTCATTAGCGCTATCGGGAAGCAGTTGCCATTTCAGGTCCAGCGGATGATGTTTGCGTCGAATATTTAGACGGCAGTACAAGCGGAAGCTCTGTTGCGTCAATTAGATCAGACCACGTATCACTCTAACCAGAGGCAACCCAGGCCTAGAGAGCAACAGATAAATAACGTCGAGAGGCAGACGGAAACTAGAACCATCAGTACTAGAAGTCAAGGAAAGAGTACCGATCCAGAACCCAAGAGGATGTATGATCCAGGATGGAGACCCCGACAATGGAATCACGGAGGAGGATTTGCGGAAAGCAACCGGCAAATGAATCGTGATCAATTCCGAGGAGAAAGGGGATACCGTGGATATCAAAGGGGAAGGAGCGAAACTCAGCCATACCACGGAAGAAATCAGAATAACCGTATACGGAGGAATCCCGTAGAGATATGGAGGATCGGCACCAAGAAACTCAGCAGTACCTTGCTGAATTAAATAAGAGGAAATGGAAGGATGCTATCCAGAATCGAAGCCGTGAAGAAGAAGAAGTTGGCGGCGCGGAAAGCTTGCCAATGCAACAGGCAAGGAATGACGGTGGAATTTTGAACCCGAATGCACCTACGTTCAACTCAGAACGAGTGCTAGGGGCGAAAAAAAACGTCAATTTTTAAAAGATAAATGGACCATCGCGGAAGTCGATACATGGATCGTGACTTCCGATGAATTGATCAATGACCCTGAAACCCGGAGTTGTAAGGAGGTGAAGCGCTTACCAGTGATTTACACGAGGATTAGCCACTTAAGGGTACGCTCACTCATTGACACTGGAGCGAGCGTATCAGTCGTTTCGCAAATCCTGATAAACGAATTACAATCAAATGTAAATATTCCTATCATTCCGGTTTCTAACCTCAAAATTCGTGGTATAATCCCAGATAAATCCGTGGTGTGCAAAAATCAGGCCTTGTTGGATATAGAAATCGGTCAATCCACTTTCGCACATTCCTTCATCATCATGAATAAAATAAATTATTACCTGATCATAAGGGCTGACTTCATGACTGAATACCACGCTGTAATCGACATAGGAGATAACTCCGTCAAATTTAGACACGAGGCAGGTGTTGAGGATACCATTATGAATCCAGAGATAGAAAGGGAAGAAGGTGAAGAAGTCTGGAACACTGAAGTCGTTAAAGAAAATCCGGTGGGGAAACCCTTAAGCTCTATGAAGGAAATGGAAGTTGAGGTGATGCCAGATGATCACGAATTATTTGCCGCAGATTTGCAAGAACAAGATGGAAGTTGTGAAAGGGCCATTGCAGCTAAGGTTAACGAAGCAATTATTGATCCAAATGATAAGAAAATTTTAAGCGAAATCCTAGAGAAACATCGGGATACGTTCGGCACAAAACCGGGAAAAATTCAAAATTTTACCTATGAATTGAATGTAAATGACTGGTCTCCATACAAGAAAAAGGTTTATCCAATTGCTGAGAAATTTTATCCGCACGTTAGAGAAGCCATTAGAGATATGGAAGAGAGTGGGTTAATTTCAAAATCACCGACGCCATTTTTAAAACCACTGGTAGTGGTCAAGAAACCTGATGGTTCCGTGCGCATTTGTTTAGATGCGCGGGCCATAAATGAGCGATTGGTTCCGGAGTATGAACAAGCTCCGGCAATCAAAGAAATCTTGAAGAGATTGAGAAGTATGCAATATTTTTCAACTTTCGATCTGACAGCATCCTTTCACCACATATTGTTGGAGGAAAAGTCCAAATTGTTGACTGGGTTTTTATTTGACCAGCAAACTTACGTTTTTAAACGCTCCCGTTCGGTATTAAAAATGCAGGATCAGTACTTATCCGAGCTCTCGACAGGAATCTGAGTCCGAAGGTCAAAGAAGCAACAATAAGATATGTCGACGACATCTTGGTAGCCACGGAGACGCTTTCAGAACACCTGGAAAACATCAATGAAGTTCTCACGGATTTAGGAAAGCATAACTTTAAGGTAAACTTACCGAAATCGCATTTCTGTCGGAAAGAAGTATTGTTTTGGGTCACCTCGTAGATGGAGAGGGTGTGCGACTAAACCCGTTGAAAATTGAGGCGATTAGGATGTTTCCAAAGCCTACGAAGATCAAACATGTTCGGCATTTTCTCGGAATGTGTCAGTTCTTTGCCGACCATTGTCCGGATTATACTACAGTCGTCGCACCGTTGCAAGATCTCCTTAGAAAGAATAATCGCTGGAAGTGGGACCAGTCATGTGAAGAAGCCTTCGCGAAAACCAAACAGCGATTTTTACAAAATGTAAAACTAGGATATCCCGATTTCAACATCAAGTTCATTATTCAAACGGACGCCTCTACCATAGGCTTAGGAGCCGTGCTACTCCAGGAAGATCCTAATGACTCAAGTAGGAAAACGTATATCGCATTCATGAGCCGGAAATTACGGAAACATGAAGTGAAGTATACCATCACTGAATTAGAGATGTTGCCCATAGTCAGCGCTTTGCAATACTGGAAGAAGATTGTGCATGGTTTTCAGGTTGTAATTCGCACCGTTCATAAAGCGCTGACATTTATAATGAAAACTAACATGGCAAGCGAAAGGGTGAGCCGTTGGGCTTTATTCGTTCAACAGTTCGATTTGACCGTTAAACATTGCCCCGGGAAGCTAAATATTTTGGCGGACACTTTGAGCCGAAATCCAAACCCGGAGGAGGTCATGATTTACCGGATCGAGTTGATTGAAGAAGACCAAGAAGTCTTAGAAAGTCTTAGGGAGATAGGGCAAATGCAAAAGAGAGATGGTTTCGACAACATGATGGTCGATTTCTTCACTAAGAAATTGCCACCAGATAGTCCAGATTTCGCAAGGGTGAACAAGTTATCAGCTAATTACCATTACCTAAACGGGATCCTACACAAGTTTGTGGATGACGATCACACGAAACTTCGGATCGTAGTACCGTCAGAGATGCAAATACCGTTAGTAAACCATGTACATCGTGTCATTGGACATGGAGGTATTGGGAAGGTCTTGGCAACTCTTCAGGAGACTTTCGTGTGGGCCAAAATGAATCAAACGGTTCGGGATGTATTACGAACTTGTGATACCTGTCAGAGGATAAAACCGAACCCGCACCTACTCAAGCAATCTCCACGCCCTTTGCTACCCACAGAGCCACGGAAAACCTTCGCAATGGACCTATACGGCCCGTTACCAAAAGCCCGCAGGGGAAACCAGTTCATTCTCGTCAGTTTAGACGTATTTTCAAAATTTGAAGCACTATATCCACTGCAGAAAGCTAATTCCAAAACCGTTTTGAGAGGAATAACATCACACGTAATTCCGAGAATGGGGAAGCCCAAGTTCATCCTTACTGATCATGGCAGTCAGTTCACTTCCGCTGCATTTGCGAATCAGTAGCAACAGCTAGACATTAAACACGTGCTAAGTTCGATTCGCCATCCCGAATCAAACCCTTCAGAAACGATTATGAGAGAGATCGCTAAATTCTGCCGAATATATTGCTCAGAAGCACACTGGCGTTGGATTGACGTGGTGCCTATCATAGCTGAGTGCATTAACACCACGATCCACGAAGCGACGGGTCATATTCCTGAAGTCATAACATTTCAATAGATATCCGACCAGGCCATGGCGCGACGCGGTTGCATGTCCCACAGACCCCCGGGATTCAAACGAAATCTGTGTCAGGAAAACGCGAGAACACTTAGAAGCACAAGCCAAGCGCAGATTAAGGAGACTCAGGAATAAGCGATTCCACCGTCCATTGAGAGTTGGTGAATTGGTTCTAGTTAAGAAACCTGCAGTTTCTAATCCTGAACGCAAGGTGTACCACAAGTTTTGCCAGTTATTTGTGGGGCCTTACAAAATCATACATACTTATGAGAATAATTCATATAAGGTCCAGAGCATGGATGGTAGCACAGAAAACGTGTATAACGCCGCAAATTTAAAGCTGTACCATACACCGACAGATCAGAGAGAGGCTGAGGATGCACGAAACGAGGCTGAGGACGAACAAGAAGAAGATGAGGACGACGGAGAGGATGACGAAGAAGAAGACGGAAGAGAAGAAGAAGTCCAACTGATCCATAGACAAATAGAAGCAAGACCATGCCCAGAATGCGGAGAGCCCGACAGCGATGTCCAAGATTTTGTTAAAAGGATCCACCTGATTCAACGAGAGAATGAAGAACTGAGACTCAATAACCAGAATCTGCGGGACGAGATCAGTCACCGTCGAGACGGAATGAAAGCAGTAATCAAATCTTGATGAAAGTATGATGCGGATATAGCAAAAAAATCTCATGATTATCACAAGATTTTTTTTACCGAGCAACAGCAAAATGTACCCTGATGAGATAGGCCCTAGTTTCATGATTTGATTTTGTATAAGATAAATACAGATATATAGGAATATTAAATTGAATACAGTGTCAGTTTGTGTGGACGGGAGAATTTCAACATAGCCAGCCGTGATCGCGACAAGCCGTCGCCACAGTTAAGCTTGTCATTATGGGGAGAATGTTTCCTGGTCAAAAGATAAGAGGATTAAATCTAGAGCTCACAACAACAGAAGTAATGACTACGAGGAAGTGAAAGAGTATATATTTCGGACCAAGGAGGAGCAGGTGTATCACCAATACCGAGAATGTGACGTACCAGTTTTTCCATTGCCTCAAGGCATTTTGTGTTGTCAGGTTGCAAGGAAGAGATTTTAAACTAACCGATGCGGTGTTGACCAATGGAAAAATTCATCATACGCCCGCAGATAAACCAACATAAGAAAAACTCAGAGTGAACTCCAGTTAGCTTCTCCGATAACAATAATTAAATTATTCCAACCACATAATTGAATAGAGGGGATTTTTGGGATATCATTCCCATGTTGATTAATTGTAATCATAATAAATTAAAGTAATGAATTCGTGGAAATGACGTATGCTACCTCGCCATTGGTCAGGATGAGCACGCCATCAGGGACGCCGAGTTAGCGCGCGAAAGGTGGAGGACAGGAATTAAGTGATATTTCCATGATCACCGAACGATATGAGTTCAGAATACGACACATGAATGTGTATCGCCAGTTTATTAAGTAGGATAAAGCAAGGGATCAAAATCCACCTGCATATGCCAATTTAGGATAACCAATCCCCTCCCGAGGAGATGACCGCGGATGACCCCGGCAGGAAACCATGTCGTACATAAATAACCAGTAGTGGGACCTCACATCTCCAGTTCTTACCAGTCACCAGTCGTTATCGGTCACCAGTCGTGTCAGTCGTATGAAGTACTTGAGATTCTGACACGTTGACAGTAAGTCAGTACCTCGGGACGCATTCGAAGTCAGTTAGAGCTGAAAGTGCGTGAGTTACTAGGAGAATGAAGACGAACAGTGAGATTATCCATAGTACCGAGTGTAAATAATCAGTACAACTGTATGTTGAATTTAACAAATGTCAGGTGATTAAATAATAAATAACTAACGGAACACCGATAGTACCTGTGGAAGGCAGTGTGCGGAGCCTGAAGTAAATAGCCCAAGATAGAAGGTGAATAACTATCCGAGCAAGGAACTATAGGAGCTAGGCGATTATCAAGACGGCTTAGAAATAAACCAGGAAGTGCCGGTTGAAGACGCGATACGCGCCGGTTCAAATGAACGACACTTCGTCGTAATGTGTCACGACGTGTGTTTCGGGCTTATATGAAGAATATATTGTGCGAGTGTCAGGGGTCTAGGAGCACCTATAAGTGGTTTTTTGTTATTAGTATTCTTGTATAAAATAGTGTAATAAGGTGTTAATCATGGGTAATCGCACAGAAGTGTTTTGCTGTGTTAATTTTATATTGTGCGACATGATGGACAAGTAAATCACCATGGGGCCGTAAGGCTTATCTCCCGCTACGAGACAATGGAATTCTACATAGGAATGAGTACACAATTTTAATATTTGGGGATGTTATCGCGACTAAACGGGGTTCAATGTAGATTAATTAGGGTTACTTAACATGGTCCGCCTCCCGAGTCCATGATTTTATTTTTTTGTTAGACGGACGAACTAATTTATATTAACGTAATAATGGGTTAGATTAATTAATTTGAGTATTTGTTTGTTGTATATAATGTAAATATGGGATATATTTCTTTCAATTAATGCATGCTGTTTGAGTTAAGTTCATTTCAAGTGTTAAATTCCTTTTTGGGCTAACCCATTTATTTGATTTCAATCACTGCGGTGATTATTTGTATGTTAGTTAGGAATATTTTCTATCAGACAGCCAGATTATGAAAGTGCCAGAGTATGTAAAATTCCTGTTGCGTACGGAAGGTCATTAAAATAATAATACAAATATATATATATATATACACACACACACACACACACACACGCACACATACTTTTTGAAGAAGGAGAAGAAGAAGAATTAACTTTTTTTTATATTTTGGACATAATAATGATGTTGGGAGTTGAAATGAAAAATTTGAGATTTTTAACTAATAATAATAATAATAATGAGAATATTTGAAGAAGGAGAAGAAGAATAAAAAAGAAGCTACTTTTTTACTCTTATTTTTTGATGAAAATAATAAGAGCGAGAAGTTGAAGTATTATAGCAAGGATGATTACGGGTTACGATAATCACGATTTCTACTAATAATAATAATGTTCCATCTGCTATGGGCGATTGTAAGTTCTATATAATAATAATAATGATCGGTGTGTTTGCGAGAAAGAAATAATAATAATGTTTATGAGTTGGCAAAGGAAAGTAAATTAATAATAATAATATTTTGTGCGTTTGCAAGTTAAAGTATAATAATAATCATGACAGTGCTTCGTGAGTTAGCCAGTGCAAATATAATAATCAATGTTGAGATGACATGCAGCGTAAAGACTTTCATTCGCGTAATCAGTTTGATTTTACGTGAATTTTTGATTTCACGTTTTTGGACTTTATTTTAACCATTAAAATTTGTTTAAAAGCGATAGAGGCACGTGAATTAGAATGGTCACGATATGTTAAAAGCCCAGAATGGTTTGAGCCCATATTTAGAGTTGGAAGTCATGAGGGACGAATATCCGGCGTGAAATAAATTGAGCCGTACTGTTTCTAATGATGAAATGGATGAATCTCAAAGTTTAAGATGATATATAATGCATATTCCGGTGTTATTAGTGGCAGAATCCACGCACCGAGGATTAATTTACGAATTAAATGTTTGAAAAGTTCCGATAAAAGGAAATGGACTTCAAATTGGAAGGAATAGTTTAGCAATCGCCGGCATTGGAGGTATTTGCCCAGCCGCGATGTGCCATAGGTTGTGAGATGTGTCTTGGGAGGACGGGTGTCCCCATATAAATTAACGGCAGTACGAAATTGAAGGTACGGTCCCGAATACCGTATTGTCCCGACCGATATAAGGCAGATCTTAGTGGTTCATAACGGGATTTAACATATGTGACTAAATTCTAAAGAGTGGAAATTAAAATATCATCTTTCCATTTTCAATAATAATAATAATTGTACTGGGCGATACACCTCCACGCCGCTAATTTAAAATTTGCGCCAGTTGAAACTCCTCTGCTGGAGGAAGTCTGAACTTTATATACGCTATTAATTCGCTACCTTCTCAAAAGATGTCACCACGTGGAAAATTTTGAGTTTTTGAACTGTGTCATTTTTGATGTGTTTTTGTTTTGCTTGAAGTAAGAAGTGTGAACTTTCTCTTCTAGAGGACACTACTGAAGATCAACAATAGTGCACCCTAGTGCGAAGTCAAAGAACTATTCTGTTGGAGAAATTTTTATTTCAAATGTTTGTCTTTGCTAAATTTTTTCAGTTATTGTTTAAGTTGGCTGTATACCCCTCTCTTTCCCCTTGTTTTGCATTTAACCAATCCCGAATTTCTGTTATTAATTTCTGACCTATCGTAGGTATCTTCCCCCAACTTGAATATGTTGCTGTATCCTACCCAATAAAAAGTTTGTGGGAGGGTGTTTTCATTCCCCTGACACCTAGAACCTTCCGCGAGAGGATATAAACTGCTGATTTTAGGGTCTCCGGGCCACTTCTGTTCCATCTTTCAGTGTATTAAGTACATAGCAGGAGGCGGGAAGCGCCTCTTTCCTCGGCAGCGGTCAACAACAAGGTAATGGCCGATTAATAACTTCTTTCTTTGCTTGCTCAGCAGTTTAACTCTCGGGGCGGGTTCTAAGCGTTCCACCATGTAACCTTTTCCTAAATGTAACTACTCTTTTCATATATTCTCTTTTAAAGCTACATACTGGGATAGAGAGTGCTAACCCTCTCGAGCTCCCACTCATATTGTTTTGAGGTGAACTTATTTTTCTCAACCTATTCTCGTTAACGTTAAACAAATTGTTCTTTTCTTAAGTCACCTCTTTAGTATGGGATTAGCCCTGGTATTATCGGCCTAGTGCCAAGTAGGTCTTAATCAAAGTGTATTAGGAGTGCAAGTTCGCCTCCTCTCAAATTGTTCCCTTACAGGTCATTTAATTAACCTTCTTTTCATTTTATAGACCTCAGTAGATTGGGTATTTTACCCCTGTGTTTATGTCCGTTGAGGACAACTTGAAGGTGGAGTTTGGTGTGGCCTGGGAGAGGCTTAAATTTGAGAGCGAGTGGCTCTTTTGAAAATTGAGTGTTGTATGCCTCGTGGAGGCTTTTCAGTGTAATTTGGAGCTAGGGCTCCTAGGCATGAATGGGGTTTTCTGCCCCTCTGTTGAAACTTGTGTTTGGAGGTAAAACTGAGCTGATTGCCCAGGCATTGTGTTTTCAGGGCTCGAAGCCCAAATCCTGTAAATATTGTAACTACCCTTTGACTTGCTACTTTGTACCTGCCATGCTTGTTATTTCTTTGTTTTTGAAAAGAAAATATAACCTGGTTAAATTTTAATTAATTTTACTTTAGTAGCTTGAGACCCGTTCACCACCCCGCACCTTCTTTCACGCATAACTACCACAAAAACACGGTAACAAGTGGTAGCAGAGCGTGGTTGAATGGGTCTCAATTTATCCCCTTTTGACGGCTAAACATTGTTTTGTTCCGAACTCTAACTATTTTCCCAGTTGCTGGAATCTTTTGAGTTTTTCAAAATTGTTCTGTCACCATGCCCGGCCCTCGCGATGTTCTCCATCTTAACTATTTGCGCAAGGAGGAGTTGATCTATGAATTGACTATTAGAAATGTACAATCTGGAGGCACGGTTGCAGTAGACACAAACAAGCTTAGAGAGTCCCTAGATTTGCCCATTTCCATCCCCAATTTGGGAGAGAAAGAAATTGACGACTCTCTTTCCACGATCACGGAGAATATTACTGGGCTAGCTTCTGTAGTTAGTTTTTTTTATGAAAATGATCCTTCTCCTAATCAAATTAAGCGTGTGCAAGCTAGGCTGTTTCATTTTTCCAATAGAGTTAACGATCTGTTGTCTCTAAAGTTGAATGACGTTCAGAAGAAGGAAGCTAGTACGCTGCATGAAAATATGTCTGAATTATCTAGCAAGGTCACTCAATTGTTAACAGGGGAGGTTCCTCCCAAAAGCGATCTACCCACCACAGTGAATGTAGGTAGCGAGGAAGAGCCTCATAAGGGAGAAGTTAATAGGAAAACCATCGCCGCTCAAACTATCTCTGCCCCATTGGACAACGAATCTGAACGCCGTGCATCGTTGAGTAACATCCGTTCTGAATTAACTTCCTTGCCATTGAAACCTTTACCTACTATGTCACCCGGGTTTAGCAGCTTGCCTCACCCATTGGCAATGTTGCTCAGAGGTATCTCTAAGTTTTCGGTTAATACCACCAGTGAAGTAATTTCATTTTTAAGATTTCTAGTTGAATTTCAGGATCATGCCCTTGTGTTTTCTCTTTCTCCATGTCAAATTTTGCAAATTATCTATCCTTATGCAATTGGTATTCTTTCTGACAAATTAGTAAGAGCCATAGCCGAACAGACATCTATTGAAGATTTTCATGCACACTTGCTTGCAAATTTTATTCCCGCCCGCGCGAGGTCTTCTCTGATTCAGAAGTACTATTATCGTGTACAGCGATTGGATGAGAACTTGGCTGATTTCATACAAGACATTAAGTTTTATACTAGGGTGTTTGCTCTTCACTTCCCTGAGGATCAAATTGTACAAGCTATTGTGGAAGGTATTTCACCATCTTATAGGTCATACCTGTGTTTCGCGGCGTGCCCGCAAACTTTCTCTGAACTTGAAGCGTTGGCCGTCTCAGCGGAAGGAGTTAGGTACGCCGATTCTTTGCGTGTGGCAAAAGAACCCCCTCCTTCGTTTAGTAATACTCGGCCTCCACCTCGCCGACCAGTCACACCCCGTAAATGTTATGCTTGCGGGTCGCCTGACCACCTTCGCAATAAATGTCCATTGGTCAAAACTAGTAGGGCAAATAATGGAGCTGGTTCAGCACAAGGCTGTTTTAAATGTGGGGCTTTCTCACATATCGCCAAGAATTGCCCAAACTCGAATAGCACCCCCTCCTGCTCAACTTCTGGTGCAAATTCTACCTTTGCCAATAATAAAAAGTGACTAGTGGCTTCGGCTGAGTCGACTAATCCATCTTCCCGAGACTCAGCCTCTGGTAAACAGGTTGTAAATTCAGGGAACGAGCAATTTTCAAATTTATCTTTTGAAGGTCCCAAAGAGTGTCTTAGGATTGCGGCGGATTCCCCCGCACCGGTTCCTTTTCTTAAGATTGAGTTAAATAACGAGCCTATTACAGCTCTCTTAGATTCAGGCAGTGTTTGTTCGATTATTTCGGCTGAATGGTATTCTAAATTGAAATCTGTTTGTAAACTACCTGACTATGTCTCATCTCCTGTTCAATATGTTTCGGCTAATTCATCCCCATTAGAAATTCTAGGTTCCTTATTTTTCAAAATTCGTATTTTTAAATTCACTTGGAAAGTTAAATTGTTTGTGGCCAAGCTCTTGTCTTGCCCCATTATATTGGGAGCGGACTTTATTTTTCACACTGGTCTTGTGTTCGATCTTCAGAGTAGGTCTTGCACTTTCAAATTCGCCTCTAATTGTAGCATCCCTTTATTAAAGTGTAATTCTGCATCATGATCTTCTATTTCGCCTACCCAGGATGAGATGTTGTTAGACCTTAGACATCTACCTGAGGAGCAGGCTGATAGTATTCGTAAGCTGTGTCAGTCGTTTCCAGAGGTGTTTTCTGATACTCTTGGTGTTACTGACCTGATAGAATACAAAATTGAGGTCACGGATTCGATTCCTGTCCGTTTTCCACCGTATAGGCTATCTCCACCTAAAATGAAGGCTCTGAAAGAAATTATCGATCAGATGTTGAAGGATGGTATTATTGGGCCCTCTAAGTCAGCGTATTCCTCGCCTATTTTTCTAGTCCCGAAACCCCAAGGGGGCTTCAGGCCTGTCATTGATTACAGGGCTCTCAATCGGAAGGTGGTGTTACAATCTGTGCCCCTTCCCGACCTTCATTCTTGTTTTTCATGGTTTCGTAAGGCCAAGTTCTTTACTATCTTGGACTTGAATCAGGCCTATAATCAAATTCCACTTGCCGAAGAGTCTAAACACCTTACAGCGTTTGCCACGGACTGGAATTTATATGAATACAACCGCGTGCCTTTCGGGCTCCCCACGGGAGCAGCTGTACTCACTAGGCTGCTAGATAGGGTCTTCTCCGACATCAAATTTGAGTACTTATATCACTACTTGGATGATGTCGTCGTATTTTCAGAGACTTTTGAAGAGCATCTAGATCATCTGCGAGAAGTTCTCGATCGCCTTCGTAAAGCTGGGTTAACTGTTAAGTTGTCCAAGGTTGCCTTTGCTAAGCCCTCTATGTCTTTCCTAGGGCATATTGTGTCACCTGATGGTGTAGCCGTCGATCATTCTAGAACACAGGCCATCCGTGATTTTAAACCTCCCAAGGACATCAAAGGCATCGCCAGGTTTATTGGTATGGTGAATTTCTTCAGGAAGTTTATTCCTAACTTCGCTAATAGAGCGGCGCCCTTAAACCTTCTTCGTAGGAAAGGCATCAAATTCGAGTGGGGACCTTCTCAACAAGCCGCTTTTGAAGACCTTAAATTAGCTCTTTGTAATGCCCCTGTACTTGCTATGCCTGATTTCTCGAAGAAATTCATCGTCCAAACCGACGCGTCGTCGTCAGCAGTAGCGGCAGTCCTTCTTCAAGAGACTGAACTAGGGAGGCGGCCCATCGCCTATGCATCTAGGACCTTGTCGGCTCAAGAAGCCAAGTATTCCATATATGAGCTCGAAGGTTTGGCAGTCTTATTCGCCTTAGAGAAGTTCCGTCTCTATCTGGAACATGTTAAATTCGACCTGGAGACAGATAATCAAGCCTTAAGCTGGGTCTTAGGTAGGCCGCGTCGTACTGGTCGTATAGCCCGTTGGGCCATCCGTATTTCTGCCTTCCAGTTTGATGTTAGACATATCAGAGGTACCGAAAATATTGTCGCCGATGGACTCAGCCGTATGTTTTCAAACGACGTCGAGACCCAAGAACCGGTCGACAGTTCATCACCTCCCGAGTCCATACTATCTGATGTTAATGCCATCTTAACGGATGCCCCCATGCTCTTTAGGGATATCGAGAAATACCAACATGAAGATCCGACGCTGGCTCCGATAATGGAAACCCTTTCTTCTGGGGAACATGTCGTCCCTTATGTTCTGAGGAATGGTGTTTTATGTTGCCCTTCGAGGCATGACAAGATGATGAAGGTTGTCGTTCCAGCTGTCCTTGTGCCTATGATCTTCAAATACTATCATGAGACCCCATTGGGGGGGCATCTGGGAATATTTAAAACTCGTGAAAAGATTCGTGAAATGTTCATCTGGAAAGGTATGGACGGTGAAATCCGTGAACTTGTAAAAGCTTGTAAATCTTGTTTGCTCAGTAAACCCACCATGTCCACCAAGGTAGGCCTTTTGTCTTCGCATCAAGCATCGCGCCCCATGGAACGCCTGTATATTGATTATGTAGGACCCTTCCCCCAGTCGAAGGGAAATGCCAACAAATTCATCTTTGTATGTGTAGATGGTTTTACCAGATTTTCCTGGTTATTTCCGACTAAGCTGGCTACCGCTCAGTCCACCATTACTTGCCTAAATTCTATTTTTGCTTCTTTTGGTCCGTGCCAATATATTGTATCTGATAATGCTAAGGCTTTTACATCTAATTTATTTCGTAAATTCTGTTTTGACTTATCCATCTCTCATGTAACTACTTCTGCTTATTACCCTCAACCATCTCTGGCTGAACGGGTTAATCGTAATCTCAGGTCCGCACTTATTGCCTATCATCATGATGATCATTCCAGGTGGGACACGTCCCTCCATTGGTTAGCTTTTGCTTTGAATTCGGCGGTTCATGAATCACATAAATTTACTCCAGCTTCTTTGATGTTCAAGTTTGTTCCCAACTCGCCGCTCTCTAACCTCTGGTCTCTGAGTGACATTCTACCCGAGACAATAGATCCGGATAATATTAAAGATCTTTGGAAGAAGGCTAAAGCCAATCTTAAGGTATGTCATGAAAAGGTTAGGGAAAGGTATGATCGTGGACGGAGACCCACCACTTTGAATGTAGGTGACCAGGTGATGGTCAAGAACTTTGTTCCCGCGGGCAAGCTTGTCCCCAGATTTCATGGGCCTTGTATCATTCTTGATTTTCTTACGCCAGTTACGTTGTTAGTAAGCAATCCAGCCACCGAGAGGATATTTAGGGTTCACCTGTCACAGGTGAAACCGGTGTAATTTCCGTGTTAACTTGCTTCATATTATTTTGAAAGGAATATGAAGGTTATATTTTTTTGAGTTTCACTTTTAAGGCTTTCTGCCCCTTCTATAATATTTTGTTTTATATGTAAGCATTTGTGTGAAACCTCCCCCGATTTGTTAAACTGCTATCCTGTCCTTGCCTCGGCCATTACCACGCTCCCGTCTCCTGCTCCAATACACACTGTGGCTGAATTATATTAAATGCCATGGACATCTGCACGCCGCTGACCCCTCAACCTCTTCACCAAGCCTGTGCCCTCAAAAAGATGATGGTCCAACACAATTCTGCCGCCTAGCTTTATGTTTCAGTGCCCCCGCAGCTGCGCGGCGCCGTGCAGTAACTGGGGCAGAGGACGGGCCCCCTCTTCTCCAGCGAGGACGTCTGGTGCACGGCGAGCCGGAGCTCTCCTCCCGGCCAAGGCTGATGCGCGGCGCAAGACCTGCTACTTGCCCGCAGCCTGTATATGTTCACCGCGGGCGCGGCGTGTTTCAACACCTCTGCTCCCCTCATTGTGCGGGCGAGCGGTATCTCAGGGTACTTGAGGGGTCCGAGCGGCCTCCCTTTGGACGCAAGCTGCAACGGCCGGTCTGGCCATTCAACTTAATCAACATCAACTACATGGACAGTTACGATAAGCAATGACTACACTTGGGAATTCCACAGCAATATTTGGTGGCAATTGCAAAATTTTCTTCACCTCTAAGTATTAAAAGTTTATCTTCAGAAATTCAACTTCTACAAATATAAAGACTTTACTTCACCTGCAACAACAAAATTTTGAAACTGAATCAAACCAAATTAAGAAATCTTATAAATGCTTCTGCAATCAATCTTCATATCCACAGCATAACTTGGACCTTGTTTCAAACAGATTTCATGTGTCACCCCTGGAGGTACTTTTGGGGGGGGAGGTCTATACCGGGCGGTACACCTCCACGCCGCTAATTTAAAATTTGCGCCAGTTGAAACTCCTCTGCTGGAGGAAGTCTGAACTTTATATACGCTATTAATTCGCTACCTTCTCAAAAGATGTCACCACGTGGAAAATTTTGAGTTTTTGAACTGTGTCATTTTTGATGTGTTTTTGTTTTGCTTGAAGTAAGAAGTGTGAACTTTCTCTTCTAGAGGACACTACTGAAGATCAACAATAGTGCACCCTAGTGCGAAGTCAAAGAACTATTTTGTTGGAGAAATTTTTATTTCAAATGTTTGTCTTTGCTAATTTTTTTTCAGTTATTGTTTAAGTTGGCTGTATACCCCTCTCTTTCCCCTTGTTTTGCATTTAACCAATCCCGAATTTCTGTTATTAATTTCTGACCTATCGTAGGTATCTTCCCCCAACTTGAATATGTTGCTGTATCCTACCCAATAAAAAGTTTGTGGGAGGGTGTTTTCATTCCCCTGACACCTAGAACCTTCCGCGAGAGGATATAAACTGCTGATTTTAGGGTCTCCGGGCCACTTCTGTTCCATCTTTCAGTGTATTAAGTACATAGCAGGAGGCGGGAAGCGCCTCTTTCCTCGGCAGCGGTCAACAACAAGGTAATGGCCGATTAATAACTTCTTTCTTTGCTTGCTCAGCAGTTTAACTCTCGGGGCGGGTTCTAAGCGTTCCACCATGTAACCTTTTCCTAAATGTAACTACTCTTTTCATATATTCTCTTTTAAAGCTACATACTGGGATAGAGAGTGCTAACCCTCTCGAGCTCCCACTCATATTGTTTTGAGGTGAACTTATTTTTCTCAACCTATTCTCGTTAACGTTAAACAAATTGTTCTTTTCTTAAGTCACCTCTTTAGTATGGGATTAGCCCTGGTATTATCGGCCTAGTGCCAAGTAGGTCTTAATCAAAGTGTATTAGGAGTGCAAGTTTGCCTCCTCTCAAATTGTTCCCTTACAGGTCATTTAATTAACCTTCTTTTCATTTTATAGACCTCAGTAGATTGGGTATTTTACCCCTGTGTTTATGTCCGTTGAGGACAACTTGAAGGTGGAGTTTGGTGTGGCCTGGGAGAGGCTTAAATTTGAGAGCGAGTGGCTCTTTTGAAAATTGAGTGTTGTATGCCTCGTGGAGGCTTTTCAGTGTAATTTGGAGCTAGGGCTCCTAGGCATGAATGGGGTTTTTTGCCCCTCTGTTGAAACTTGTGTTTGGAGGTAAAACTGAGCTGATTGCCCAGGCATTGTGTTTTCAGGGCTCGAAGCCCAAATCCTGTAAATATTGTAACTACCCTTTGACTTGCTACTTTGTACCTGCCATGCTTGTTATTTCTTTGTTTTTGAAAAGAAAATATAACCTGGTTAAATTTTAATTAATTTTACTTTAGTAGCTTGAGACCCGTTCACCACCCCGCACCTTCTTTCACGCATAACTACCACAAAAACACGGTAACAATAATAATAATAATAATAATAATAATAATACTCCAAGTGAATCTTGTCTTAAATCAATTGCGTAGTGCCAAAGTAGACTGAAATTGTAAAGGTTTATGCATTTAACCATAAATATCGTTAACGGTAGTGTAAACGTTAATAATAATAATAATAATAATAATAATAATAATAATAATAATGAAAAGTTGAAAAAGCAAAAGAGGAAGAACTTGCAATAGTAATTTGAGAATAATAATTATGATGAAAGGAAGTTAAGATATATAAAGGGCGATGATTCATTGTTACGAATATTATAATAATAATAATAATAATAATAATAATAATAATAATAATAATAATTTATTAGGAAACTGATCATTAAATTGTGCGGACAAATTACGAGGAAGAACGAACCTTCGTTTGAAACGTCGGCAAGGGTTGGCATATAATCATCCCGGATGACAAATGATAATAATCAAATAAAGGATTATAATTGAAATTAATGATAATAATAAATTAATTGATGGTAGTCACAGAATATGAAAATGATCAGATAAAGAATGGTAATGATATTATTTAATAATCATAGGAGGATATGATAGGGACAGTTGTCCTGTGTCGAACTGCTCAGAACCAGATGTTGGGTTTTCACGGGGAGATTGTTAGCGGTAGATACGTAAATAACCCACGGACGGCACTTGTCTTCATGGTCAGAGCATAGTAATGAACCTTTCCGTACGTCTTGTCGTATTAACAAGTGTAAATAATAAAATAGGCTTTGAGTTAATGAACTCTACCTGGCGTGTTTGTGAATCTGGAAATAATAGGCTAGAGTTTGTCCGTACTATAAATTCCCCTTTTTTTTCGAGGCGATAACATTTCCACGGAGGGTGTCCGGCTCACCAGAATGTATATACCGGAAGTGTCTCATGTCCAAACGGAACGAAGAGACGACAGTAAAAAGTTACTATCGTGCCTTCGTCTCCGAAAGAAGATCTCCAGCGGTGAAACGTCCAATCATACGGATGTGAATTCGATCCCCAGTAACCAATTGGGGCGAATTCACCAGATGTTTACACTACCAGAGTAGTGAGGTAAATCCAAGTAGTATGTCATTTATTTTTCAGGATGGAAGTGTCCCAATGTAATAATTGTCATCATGTGTGGTATGCAAATAAGTGAATAAATTGCTCCTCATTGCAATTTCAATAGGAAACAGTTTCCATATCTTTTTATTGTAGTTAGTCCAGTATGCCCATGGAATTTAAGTTGTCACTTCCCAGTCCTATTGTGGAGTCAAAAATTTGTATCCATGAATGAGTCGTCCCCTGTAGTAACCTTAATTTGCATGCCCCGTTCATCCCTGTGTTCATTTGATGCGCCGATATATAATTTGATTTCCTTTATATAATTTTTTTATCGTTTTCGAACTGATCACCCCTGAGATAAATGCTAGTCTGGGACTCAGGGTGTGAGCGGGTGCTACATGTGCGTCATGACTCCACTTTCACTCAGTGCCGATGACGACACACGTGCGTCACATTCCGCGCCAAATATTAAAGCTCGTATTTCCGCCAATATGTATGTAAACAAACAGACCTCTTATCTGTGCACTGTTAAGGTGTTATTAAGCATATGCGCCATCTGCGCATCTGATCAATTGTTAATTACAATCTCTGTAGTCATTACAAGTCGGCATTCAATTCTGCGATGTCAAGAGTGAACAGTGAAGTTTCAGAACCTTCTCACTGGAAGAAGCCCCGTCTTAGCGGGATAAACAGGCGATTTGCAATTAATGAAGATAGTCTGGAAGCTGTCCTGAACGCTAGTGACAGTGACAACATTGATAGTGATGATTGTGTGAACGGTGACTATAGCCACCAGAGTGAGAATTTTAATCACGGATGTGTGTGTCGAACGTCTACTCCCAATTCTCACATTACAGAAGATGAGGAAGACGTTAGTAATATCTCATCTCCAAATCTCCCGCCAAATAACAAGGGCAATATTTCAGGGGTCATTTCTTGGAGTTCAGATTCGTCTTCAGTGAAAGTAATGTACTTTATTGGTCGGCCGGGAGTTAATGTTCCACTGCCAAATCACGTGAAACGTATTATTTTTGTTTGCTTGCAGATGACAACTTGCTGAATAACATTGTAACTGAATGTAACACATTTGCAGAAGAGTTATTTTTGCGAGGAAATGTCACTGAAAAGTAGCACACTGTAATGACTGGTTACATTGTACAGCTTATGGAGTAATGTAAGTATACATTGCTCACACACCAATAATAAGATACTACTGCACAGTTTTTGTGTGTGAAATGTTTAAAAACTTATTTTTCTCTTGTAAAGAAGTTCTACAATTGAACAAAACATTATTTTCCTCGTTCCACTTCATTACCAGTCATGACGCACATGCTGCGTCATACGGCACCGAAGGCGAAAAGCTCATCGGTAGTGCCGCTGACGCAGCGTGAGCGTCATGGCTCGTATGCACATAAACTATATTGATATAATAACCTAAAATGCATAAGGACACAGAAATGAACTCCCTTAAACAAGAAAAGTATTACGGTACCACGGTAATGTTTGCCGATATCCGAGCGGCCGCGAACGTGTTAACATGCTTTCAATTCCACTGCTTGGTGATAACTGGTGTGAAGGTCGCGCCTTGCTCTCTTCTAGACCGGATTTCACCCCCCTTTTCATCCCTCACCATAACAGGGGTGACTGGCCAACCGTTTTTGCATATTGCAAAACTTTCCTAGTGCCTTCTGTTCAATGTTCTGATATCCTGAATTGAACCCAAATGCAAGCTATCATGTACTTGCCGGGCTGAGTGGCTCAGACGGTTAAGGCGCTGGCCTTCTAACCCCAAGTTGGCAGGTTCAATCCTGGTTCAGTCCGGTGGTATTTGAAGGTGCTCAAATACGGCAGACCCGTGTCGGTAGATTTACTGGCATGTAAAAGAACTGCGGGACTAAATTCCGGCATCTCGGCGTCTCCTAAAACCTTAAAAAAGTAGTTAGTGGGACGTAAAACAAATAACATTATTATTATTATTATTATTATCATGTACTTGAATATTCACGCAAGTTTTCCCCTAACAATAAGGCAAAAAGGAGCATGAAAATCAAGACTTGAGCCAAATTTTGAGATTACAGGACGTTGAGTTGCACCTTAGTGGACATTGTTCCTATGTAAAGGAACGAATGAGAAGCCTTTTATTTCAAAAGTTCACTGAAAACCTGATTACTTTTTGTGGATTGATAACACAGTCAGACAGCATCCATGTGTGTGCCTGTCTCCCCACCGCAAGTGGATCTACATACTCTAGGAAAGAAGAGCAAGAAAAAAAATTATTTCTTGCTTAAAGGTGAGATCAGGCACATGGGAAATATCATTCATGCAGAGCAAAATACATCGTAACATGAACTGGTACTTCCTAATTCATTTTGTATTCACTGAATTCACACGGCCGCATCGAATGCATGACTTCTTCCCAAGTAAAGTAATGGGAGGCTCGACCACATGTTCTTACTGCACTCATAAGAGAAAATAAGTGGATAAATCAATGGGGGACATTGATTCCAGACACAACAGGATAGACCTCTTGAAGAGCACACAACATATTGATGTTGACAACAAACCAAACCAAATCACATGGCACTACAGCCCTTCAAGGGCCTTGGCCTACCAAGCGACTGCTGTTCAGCCCGAAGGCCTGCAGATTACGAGGTGTCGTATGGTCAGCACGACGAATCCTCTCGGCTGTTATTCTTGGCTTCCTAGACTGGGATGTTGACAACAGGGAGCAGAAAATATGACACTTGACTGTACGTCATACATTTTGTGGCATATCACGCTAAGCAAAAGGTGCAAAAGTCTGTGGCCATTCTTCTTTATGATATTGTGTGATTTTTATGACAAGTGATTTATGAGGTTCTCAATTAGTTTTTCACTAAAATGGCATTTAATTTTGCATTGACAAATATGATGCACGAACCAGCTACATTGCTGTAACACGTGGCGCATCCCAGGTGAAGGATACAGGTTCCCCCTGGCCTGCCGGCAGACTTGAGCGACATTGAATAGTTCTTGCGGACCCAAATACGCACATTTTTTTTTTGCTAGGGGCTTTACGTCGCACCGACACAGATAGGTCTTATGGCGACGACGGGATAGGAAAGGCCTAGGAGTTGGAAGGAAGCGGCCGTGGCCTTAATTAAGGTACAGCCCCAGCATTTGCCTGGTGTGAAAATGGGAAACCACGGAAAACCATCTTCAGGGCTGCCGATAGTGGGATTCGAACCTACTATCTCCCGGATGCAAGCTCACAGCCGCGCGCCTCTACGCGCACGGCCAACTCGCCCGGTGCACAAGTTTTTAAAGACAACTTTGGCAGAGAAGGAAACGTTCAGTACGGAGCAGTTGGGAGAAGAGGTACTCTATCTTTCTGGAAGTTAACTCAGAAAGGAGCATACCGTTTCATCTCTACAGGAGCAGCTGCAAAAGGCGTCTGTTCCCATGTCCGGAGCGGAGTAACTCCCTGCTGTCATGAGCTCTGAAATGCCTCCAGACACGCCAGCATTAAAATAACACCACACACATAATTACAGAAATATGTCTCATAGAATCGGAACCAAGGTTAGGGTGTTGTCTGGAAGGGATGCGCATTGGCAGGGCCCTGTCCCCAGGAAAAGTATGCAAGGGTTGCGGTCGCATGGGCTGTGACAGCTAAGCAAGCGAGTACCCCCATTCTGTATCCCCTCACTGAACTATGTCTGGATGAAGTAGCAAATTAGCCACAGCACTTCAGAGAAGGCATATAGGCATCTTTGAGGTGCAGGAATGAAGATGGAGTGGAGAAAAGTCATGTGAAATGGGGTGTGGTTACTAACTTATGTACAACGGAAGCCGAAGAACCACTAATGGCGTTGGTATTGTTTTATCAGCAAAATTTGACGGTCCAGTCTCCGTGGTGCAAAAGTATGAAAATCGCTTGATGTAACTCGTCCACATTGGAGAGAGAAGGAAATACTAATTTTTCAGTGGAATGCTCACACACTGGCCTTGGCATGGACACCAAACATGCCTTACAGGCACTGCCTGACAAGAAGACCGCAGACAATCTCATCATTGCCTGTGATCTGAAAGGAAGTGTTGAACACACAGTCCATGGCGTTCATGAATATGGACAGAAAAACGATGGCAACAAATTTCCGATTATGCACAAACTGATCATCATGAACACACAGTTCAAAAAACGAGATATTCATCTAATCACATACTACAGTGGCTCCCATCCAACTTACACTGACTACATCGCTGTGAGACGAAGGAATCTCAAAGATATTCTAGAGACAACAGTTGTTCCTTACGAAACCGCTGCAATGCAACATTGATCAGTCATCTGTAAGCTGCGGAGAAATTCATCAAGAGACCAATACTTCACAGGAAATGGACCAAAAGTGTTCAAATCGTGGCGCCTGAAGAAGGAGACCAATGCTGTTGCAAATGTTAAGGTGCCACAAAGTCACCATAGCTGAAGTGAGTCAGAAGGCGCATGCTCTAATCTTGAAACAACTCAGTCAGGGTGACAACAACGAAGGATCAACTATGACACGTGGCTTGGAAATGACAATGTTATGTGTGCAGTAAGGTTGAGGAAACAGCTGTACCATAGGTTTCATGCTCCTTGGAATGCCTACAAAGCAGCCACTAGTAAACTGAAGGAGGTCATTGCTGTCTCAAAAGCAAACCGGTAAGCAGGTCTATATGTGAAACATGACACGCACGTAAACGACCGGAATATTTACTGGCTAGTCAAATCGAGGCATTGCAAAACGGAAAAAGTCCAACGTTTTTAAAGCATCAATGAGGAAACAGACGATTTGCTACCTGACTGGCGGGAAGCGCGAGTACACTGGCGGAACTACATCATCAAATTTTCATTCTAGGAATCTCCGTATCTGCCAATCCCAATCACCTCCGCTGTTGAAGGTCCAATGTAGGATTTTGACGTCACCAAAGTCCAGGCTATGTTGACGGAAATGAAACCAGGGAAAGCCATCGGTCCTGATTATCTTCCGGCAGAGTTTTGTTTCTCTCAATGGGGGATTGCAGCAGTGTGACTAAAGCAAGATTTTCAACCAGAAAATCAAAAAAGGTCCACACCAACAAATTGGTGATGGAGTATCCATTCAAAAATAAGGGATGCCCTGCCGATTTCTAATTACCGCCAATCATGCTTCTGAACCACGCAATGACAGATTTCAAACAAATCTTCAACAAGAGGATTAGCGATTTAGCCCAACATACAACAAGCCAAACTGCATTTGTGTAAAATTGTGGTGCAACAGGAGCAACCCAAGCTGCAGGGCTATTACTTGAGAGACAGTGAAAAGAATAACAGGCTTCATCATTACTTTCTGTACCCCGAGAACAACTTCCATCCGGTACCTCATAAGCTTATCAGACAGCGCTATAAGAACATGGCATTCTCGAGCACCTTGCTGAGAGGGTATAAATGCCCTGAGAAAAACCAAGGAGTTATGTTCAAGCTGCCACAGTAGCGTCTGATGACTTCCGCATAACTGCAAAATTCCACCCAGGCCCTGCCTTATTACCACTGCTGTTCATTCTTGTGATGGACTCCATTACATCAGACATGCACAGTTGAATACTATGGACACTTCTCTATGCAAATGATATAATTCTGGCTGCAGAGAATATGTGCCAAACAGAAGACTGGAACAATCGACTTTCGCAATATGTCCCATGCCTCAACAAAAAGAAGACAGAATACATGACATTACATCGCCGAGAAGTTGGAGCAATGCATGTTGACAGTGAATGTATAGCACGAGTAGAGAAATTTAAGTATCTTGGTTCCACAATCTCTGATGAAGGCCGACTTACTGAAGAGGTCAACTTAAGGATATACAAAGCCTGGCTGAAGTTGAGAATGACGTGCGCCCTTGCGACGCTCAGATGAAGGATCGTCTGAAATCTAAGACCTAACGAACTGTTATTCATTGTGCGCTTCTCTACAGCGATGAATGCTGGCCACCTAAAGAGGAGGCATCATGGATACGAAGGTGCTTAGGTGGAAGGCTGGAATAACTGGACTGGATCACACTTGAAATGATGTTTTTAGAAAATATTTTGGCATTGCCCTGATCCAGAAGAAAATTGAGGAAAGGCGTGTGCGCTGGTTTGGGCATGTGTTGCTTGCAGAGGACAATATCTTGGGATAGTCAGCGTTTACACAGATAGTCGGTGAAAAGAGGCGCAAGGGATGAACAAGAGAGCATAAGACAGATAAAGTGCACAACGACCTGAAAGCTGTGAGACTACATACTGCACCCTTGAAAATTGGTTATTGGTCTGTATGGAAAGAATATTTTATTACTGGGGTGGAACAATGCATAAATTTATCATCCAGGCGGGTGATTTCAACTCTGCACTGTCTGCTAGCCCGCAGGGAAACAGGTTTTTCCCGTGCCTTGTAAGCGAGTCTGGGTTTTTTTTGTACCTTGTTGAAGACACCAGAGGGGTGGCACGTGGACAGGAACTCTACCAGATTAAAAGCGATCAATACTTTGAGATGTTGACGTCATGATATTTAACCAATTGAATCGCAAGGTTAGCCCGATCGCTAAATCTCAGCCAATAAAATTTAATTAACAAACACACCTACGTCTTGAAGAAATAAATACCCATGTATCTGGGGAAATCATTCTCTTTTGCTCTTTTGCTCTTTTGCTCATGTGCATTCTGCTCATTCGCTCAGTTGCTCAGTTGTCTACGGGAATAATTGTTCGAGCACATGTATTATTGGAAACGGCGTATCTGTCGTGGAACATTAGCAGCATTCATTTGATGAAAGACGATAATTTTTCTGCTTCTGAGGAAATTTTGTGACACAGAAATATCGGAAACGCAGCAGTTCAAATTTCCTTAACTTTATAAATCTGAAGAAAATTTCTAAAGTAGGTAAAAACTGTGCCATCTTGAAGAATCGAGTGTGTGTTGGGGACTATTTCTAAGACATATCTTTTAGTTTCAGCTCTCACCAGAAAACGGAAGATCCCTAGCAGTCCTGAAATATTTTGGAAGAATGGAATTTCAGCATTACAACGGAGTTTGTAATTGTCCTAAGTCCTCGCCTGCTGCAGCCATGTACAATTAAAATTTGAGGCATAATTCAGCCCGGGAGAGAATAATATCGGAGATGGAGTTTGGTTAAATATTCACTGATCATCAACCGAGTCCAGAAGCCAAGTCTACTACAGCTAAGATTTTAAATTATACTTTTCTCTATTTTCTGTTGTAATAATTATGTAGACGTAGTCCTTGCTTGAATATTTGAAATCATTTCTAATAGTCTTTGTAGTCAGGAATTTCACTCTTCTTTCAATGGTGTTGGTAGATTTGATGTGTGTGAGAGTGTATTTGGGACCTATAATTTGTTCTATTTGAGTGAGTGCTTCGTGACATGTTCTCACTGTCCCATGATAAGTCGAGGAAAGTGTTAAAAATATTTGACCTACGCGATAATAGTTATTAATTTATAAAATAATGATGGAATAATTTTGAATTATTTGGGACAGAATATCGACGGTTTCTGTGAATTTAGGATTTTTCCTTGATGTTTTGTGGTTTACCATAGATTCGAAATAGGATAGAGTCATCTATGATTTCATTAAACCATAGCCTGCGATGACGCGACCGCGCGCGTATAATAATAATAATAATAATAATAATAATAATAATAATAATAATAATAATAATAATAATAATAATTGACATTATTACGGTCTAATAGAATGTTTAAAGGTCATGAGTGTAATTATTGCTGTGCTTGTAAGTGATTAATGTGTGCTATATTGAAGTAGATGTTGGCCTGGAATATTGGTCGTGGTTTGAATGTCCACAAATTTTGCATTTACTGTCATTGATATTTTTGAGACTTGTAAATGGATCTTAAGATAGGATTTTATTTGTGTGTCCATTACATGAGTCAGTTAAGGAAGAGAGTGTGTCTTTGAACATAATTTCTTCTTATGCAGCACATATTGATCGATAATTCGAGATAATAGGAGATTAAAAATAACGCAGTCGTGACTCATAGACCGTATGCGCGAATATTTATTTATCTGTGACTGTAGGCAGTTCTATGGAATTTTTTGTGATGATTTCTACTGTAAAATTACCCTGGAACATCGTTGTGGAATCTATTTCATTGGAAAAGTGATAATCCTGTCACAATCACACGTCAGACGATCGTAATGGTAGCCCTTGTCTGTTATTGTCGTCGGGAGAAACTCTCATATTTCAAATAAAATTTAAAATTAAAAATCAAGAGATAGGGTTCGATAAATCTATTTGATAATATTGCCGTGGACCAAAGCTTGAATGTGAGATGGATGAATGACTGATTAGTTTGTAATTGTGATTTCCATGGTTATATTTCGTCATGTTATGTGTACGCTGAGAGCGTAAAGTTTCGATTTTTTTTTGTTGTTTTGTGACGAGCATATGTGGCTCAATTATGAATCTTTAAGTAATTTTATGACGGAATAAGATAGATTAGGATCTTTGCTTCGAGGGAAAATACTTAAGCAAGGATCGCGTCAATGAACTAAGCTCACAAAATGTAAAATGTTTAGCTCTACAATGCGAGAATTTTAAGTCTTTATTGTGAGTTGTGCACAACACTAGGACAATTGACATAAAAATAAGAATCTAATGAGTTGGATATTGGATTTCAAAATAATTTTATTATATAATTTTAAGCTTAAATAATTAATTGGAATAATATTTAATTAATAGAAATGATTTATTTGATTTTTCGTGTGAGGTAAAAATTTGACTCACGGTAAAATGAATCACAGAGTACTGTTAACTTAAATAATAATTTTAAAAAAAGGAATAATTCAGATTTTTGATATTTTGAGATAGGATTTTCTCAAATAATAATTTATTTAATTTCCTAATACGATTTATTGAGACCCACCTTCGTATTTTTACAGAATGCAAATTAATGAAGAACTGTGGGTGAATTCCAGCAGGGAAGAGATAAATAATTTTATTTCAAGATTTTGAAAATATTTATAGAATCTGGAAAGTGCTGATATTTTATTTAATAAATGTTAAAACCCATTTCTTTTTAGTGTTTTCATTTGTCGTCAGTCCTTAGATTGTCCCTGTCCCCTATAATTTAGCGTTGCCTGTAAGCGAACGTTCCGCCTCTGGGACTTTTGCTTACCGGCTGAGCTGTCCGGCAAAACGGGGGCAGGTAGTACAAATTTGGCGCCCGTAACGTGCTGGGCCCGAATTTCATCGGCGACGCCAATCTAAGGACTCGATCTTGTAGTCCAAAATTTGGACATAAGCAAGATGCGGCGACAATAGGATTTTTGGGTTATTTGATAACATTTATTAGCCCAGATCTTTGTGGCAGAGTGCACTTTAGTTAAAGTCAGGAAGGGCCATGTTGAATACCTGAAACAAAATCTTGGAGATTAGGAAAATTTCATTTTTTTATGCGACTGCATTTGCGCAACATTTCGGATTTTAATAGTTAAATATTACTGAAATGACATAAAAATCTTCCCCTAAGGAGGTGAGCTTAATTCATTAGTGGACGTGGAACTGGACTCTGGTTTATACTCTGATATTATTCTCCCCGAGGTCTGAACTGCCGTTTCTTTGAAAAGTTTGTTATTATGGATGAATGGCGTGCATTTTTGGAGAATGCGTTAGGAAATTTGAAAGATAGCTTGAAGCAGGACCTGAAGGATAGCAATGATAGGTTGAAACAGGAACTTAGTGAAAATCAGGAGCGATTGAAACAGGAACTTAGTGCTGAATTAAGTGAAAATAGTGCTAAATTAAAACAGGAGTTAAAACAGGATCTTAGTGAAAATCAGGAGCGATTGAAACAGGATCTCAGTGAAAATCAGGAGCGATTGAGGCAGGAATTAAGTGAGAATAATGAAAATCTGAAATTAGAACTGAACGAGGGACAGGATAAATTTAAATCCGATCTTAAAACTGCATTGGAAGAAATACAGAATAGGACGGACGAAAACATTAATAAACTGCACATAGATGTGAAATTATTTAATGGGAAAATAGCATCCATTCAAAGTGAACTTGTAGCTGTCAAACAGAATTTCTCAGACTTCAAAGGTGAAATACAGGCGGGTATTACAAGTTCGTTAGCTGATATGTCGAACGAAGTTAGTGAGAGACTCGCTAAAGTCCAGACAGACGTACTACAGGGGCTTGATAAATACAAAAATGAGGTGGAGAAAAACTTCAGAAAATTGAGGAGAAAATTGTGGACAATGCAGAGGACCTTACAGCGACTAAGGCAGCATGGAGTAAAAAGTTTACCGGCCTTTACGAAACTTTGAAACAGGTGGAAAAGGGAGTCATAGCAGAAATAAAAGTTTCCCAAGTAACCACGTCAGAAAGGCTAGAATATTTCTATGAGACTATCGAAGAAACACAGACAGGTCTTAAAGAAATGAAAACGAAAGTGGACAAGGAAATTAGTGAAGTAAAAGCTGAGTCCGAAGCATCGAAGCGTGAACTTCAGGATGGAATTAAGGAACTGGTTGAAGAGCTTAAGATAATCAAACTCCAGGGCGAGAGTCACAATATTGTCACTTCAACATTATTGGAAAGGCAAGGTCAATTGGAAAAGCGGATGTCTGGTGAAGTCCCGTCTTCAACTCCAAAAGTAGATAATAGGGTGGACATGGCTAATCCCATAAATAACACAAATCCTTACATAAATCAGGACAGTAGTGGGATAAATTCAGCAAATATTTCAGGTCAAACTCAAATCGTTAATATTATTAAATTACATGAGGAACAGCCAAAGAAGTTCAATAATGCTAAAGGCGTTACTCCCAAAAGCTTCATTCGTGAACTTCAAGAATATTTTAGAGATAATAAGATACCTCCTGAACGCCAATTAAGGGTGACTGAACGCTATTTGGAGAATTCAGTATTAACATGGTATGAAGCGTTCAAGTATTCATTTGAAGATTTTGAAGGGTTTAAGAAAGCATTTCTGGAGAGATATTGGAACAGTGACCTACAGTATAATTTAAAAACAGAACTCTACGCTAAGAGGTACGCTTCTTCTACGCCCACACGCTACGCTGATTATTTTTCGGCTCAATTACGTAAACTAAAGGAGCTTGATATGCCACCCTCAGAAGTTGAAGTAGTTCGTGTAATAATAAGGCAACTTCCAGCGGACATTCAACGTATAATGATTGCTTCGAACGCGCAGACCGCAATTCAAGCTGAGGCCATACTTCGCCAGTTCGATTTAACTTCGAGAGAGCAGCCACGACGTAATCTCGGTCAAGAGCAACAGGTGTTGCAAGCTACAGTCGTCCGAGCCGACAGCGGAACTTCATTCAACCAAGGGAGACCTAGCGGTCGAACTACAAAGGAAATGTCACCAAGAGACCGTTCTCCTAGGTCAGGACACAGAAGTGACGAGGAGAGAGATTATTACCGAAGGAATGTACGACGCAGACCCTATGAAAATATTCGAGGAAGGTGGAGAAGAAATAGTGAAACTAACTATACGGGAGGAAGAAAAAGAAACTGGAGGCAAGAAGAGAGAGAGAAATACATCCAGGAATTACGCAAGGAAAATCAGGAGAAATCCAAGTGGCGTCACGCGATTCAGGACCAGGACGTGAACCCAGATATAGTAGGAGCAGAAAGCTTAGAATACCAAAGGGCTAAGCAAGAAGATAATCGACAATGCTATGAAAAGGAAGATTATAGTCAAGGGGCTATTAAAAAAAACATCCACCCGACTAGGAAATGATAGTACGAATCCTAGCTCTTGTAATTCAGAGGTCCCGAAGGAATGGATTGTAGTTCAGATTGATTCATGGGTTACTAAATCTGATGATCTGTTAGAAGAAAATCATGAGGCTAGTAGAAATAATGCAAGGACGTTACCAATAATATTAGCTAGAGTTTGTGGCGTGAGAGTTAAATGCTTAGTTGACACCGGCTCCACTATTAGTGTAATATCAACATCATTTATGAATGACTTAAGAGAAAGGCATGAAATACCCATCATTCCAGTCTCACATGTTAAAATTAAAGGAATTATCCCTGACAAGATTGTAATTTGCAAGCAGCAGACATTTCTCGATGTGGAAATCGGAAACACCAAGTTCCCTAATACATTTTTGGCCATGACAAATATCAAATTTAATATCATTCTTGGAATGGATTTTCTTACATCATACCACGCAAACATTAGTTTGGACTCCAACCAAATAGTATTTCGTCTGGAGGAATTTTCAGAAATTGCAGTCATGAATCCTGTTGATGTAACCGACCAAGAGGTGTTCCACATAAATTGCGCCTTAACATCGAGGGAGAAAGAAGACCATGAGGCCTTAGAAGAAATTCATCAGGTTCTGGATGACATCATTGAAGAGGGCGAAAATAGAACACATCCCTTGGATCTTATAAATCAGAAGGTGAATTCAGCTCAGGGAACTGATAAGGAAAAGGAACAACTTCGAAATCTATTATTAAAATATAAGAACTTGTTTGATGACAAACCGGGACAAATTCCAGATTTTAAATATTCATTGGTGGCAACTGACTGGACTCCTTTCAAGAAGAAGCCATACCCGATCACGGAGAAATTCCATTCTAGAGTGGAGAAATTAATCGAAGGCATGGAGAAAGATGGGATTATAATGAAAGCTAGTACACCTTTTCTTAGTTCTTTAGTCATCGTAAGCAAGCCAGATGGATCCCTTCGTTTGTGTTTAGACGCTCGTGAGATAAACCGCAAGCTAATCCCTGAAAGAAACCAGGCACCTGCTATTAAAGAAGTTCTAAGGAAATTTCGAGGGATGAATCTCTTTACGTCAGTCGACTTCACTTCTTCATATTATCACATTCTCCTGGAGGAAAAATCTAGACTCCTAACTGGATTCATGTTCAACCAACAGACCTACGTCTTCCGAAAATTGCCCTTTGGCATATGTAACGCAGGAAGCACTCTTATTCGAGCATTGGATTGATGTCTTACGGAGGAAGTAAAGAGCTTCACGACGAAGTACATTTACGATTTACTTTTGGCCAGTGAAACCTTCGAAGATCACTTATCTAAACTGGAGAAATCGCTGGAGAATCTTTCTAGAACGGGATTCCATATAAATCTAGCCAAGTCAAAATTCTGTCCGACTGAAATTTTATTTTTAGGACATATAATAGATGGTGAGGGAATCAGACCTAACCCGGTCAAGATTGAAGCCATAAGTAAATTTCCAAGGCCCATAAGAATAAAACATGTAAGGCAATTTTTAGGGATGGCCAACTTTTTCGCCAACCATTGCCCTAATTTTACGCAGACTGTCGCACCTTTACAGGATATGCTAAAAAAGGGGAACAGATGGAAATGGAATGATGAATGTGAGACAGCATTTAATAAGACCAAAGAAATGCTGATACAAAACGTCAAATTGGGATATCCAGAATTTGGAAAACCGTTCATATTACAAACAGACGCATCAGGTATTGGAATTGGAGCTGTGTTATTCCAAGAAAATAAGGAAGACCCTGAAAGGAGAATTTATCTTGCCTTCGTCAGCAGAAAATTGAGAAATCACGAAAAGCACTACACGGTTACTGAATTAGAGATGTTGTCAATAGTTTATGCCCTCAAATACTGGCAGAAGATAATATATGGGTATCAAATTATTATCAGGACTGATCACAAAGCTTTGACTTTCATGTTGAAAACTACCACGGCATCCGAACGAATATTCAGGTGGACGATGTTTGTCCAGCAATTTGACATCAAACTGGAGCACTGTACTGGAAAAAGCAATTTGTTAGCTGACTGTTTAAGTCGTAACCCGAATGCCGATACTGAGGAAATCCATCAGATTGAATTAGTTCCAGAGGACCACGAATTTTTAAGAAAATTACGTTATATTCGGCAAGCCCAGAAAAGAGACAAAGATTTAAGAAACATCATGGACTTTTTGGAGAAGAGAATCAAACCTGGAGAACCTAATTACAGAAGATATAAGAGGAAAGCTTCACATTACCAATATTTGGATGGAATATTGTTTAAATTCATTGATTCTGCAAAATCTAAACTTAGAGTTGTGGTGCCTCCAAAATTACAGGAATCCCTTATCTGGCATACGCACAGAATAACAGGTCATGGTGGTATTGACAAGACGGTTGCCACTATTCAAGAGAAATTCACTTGGGAGAAACTTCGAACCATTGTTCGTAATGTAGTCCGCACCTGTGATACTTGTCAGCGAGTGAAACCTAGCTCCCATCTGCTTCAGCACAGTCCTATTCCCATAATACCTACAGGGCCTAAACAGTTATTTGCAATGGACCTATTTGGACCTGTCCCGATCTCTAGGAGGGGAAACCGACATGTAATAGTCACTATCGACGTATTTTCTAAGTATATTGCCTTGTATCCTATCCAAAAGGCGAATTCAAAATCTGTAATCCGTCGGATAATCCGCAACCAGATACCTCATATGGGCAAGCCAAAGGCCATATTGACTGATCACGGATCACAATTTACCTCTGCTGAATTTCGTCAAGCTATGGAACAATTGGGCATTAAGCATATATTGAATTCTGTCCGCCATCCATCGAGCAATCCAGCTGAAAGAGTAATGCAGGAACTGTCAAAATTCTGCCGTATTTTCTGCGGAAATACACATTGGTTATGGGTAGATGTGTTACCAATTATGATGGAATGCTTAAATAACACTATGCACGAGGCAACATCTCAGATTCCAGTTGTTCTTCATTTTGACAGACGACCTTACCGACCTTGGGATAGTATCATTCAATGCCCAGGAAATGTAAAACCTACCCTGGAGGAGAATATTGAGAAGGCAGCTAAATCTCTAAAGGAACAAGCTGAGAGAAGGCAAAGACGTGTCATAAACAAGAAATTTCGTCGTCCATTAAAATTACATGAGCTTGTGTTACTCAAGAAACCAGCTTCCTCAGAAACCACAAGTAAATTTTATGCCAAGTTTGCACCGTTATTTATTGGGCTGTACAAAATTATTAAAGTCTATGGGAACAATGCCTATCGCATACAAAGTCTTGATCAATCATATGAAGGAGTTCATAATGGTTCAAATTTGAAGAGTTATAACTGTCCTAAACAATCTGCTATAAATCAAATAAACATCATCTTTGAAGATGAAACATCATGGAACGAAGATGAGGATCCAATCTACCTTCACGCTTCAACGCAGGGCGATATGACGGAAGAAGTATGTAAGGAGTGTCAGGAGTTACAAGATTCCGCCATGAGTCAGTTACGCATGCTTTGTGCTGCGCTGGAACTGGACAATAGTAGGCTACGTGCTGGAACGTCATCTGGAATAATTACAGAATAGTGTGACACATAACTGTACTTCAAAATTTTCAAGGGACATGTTAATTATATTTCCAGATAATAATGATTTAATCTGCCCATCAAATCATTTTTTCAGCCACGGGAGAAGATGCACCCTTGAAAATTGGTTATTGGTTTGTATGGAAAGAATATTTTATTACTGGGGTGGAACAATGCAGGCAGGTGATTTCAACTCTGCACTGTCTGCTAGCCCGCACGGAAACAGGTTTTTCCCGTGCCGTGTAAGCGAGTCTAGGTTTTTTTTGGTACCTTGTTGAAGACACCAGAGGGGTGGCACGTGGACAGGAACTCTACCAGATTAAAAGCGATCAATACTTTGAGATGTTGACGTCATGATATTTAATCAATTGAATCGCAAGGTTAGCCCGATCGCTAAATCTCAGCCAATAAAATTTAATTAACAAACACACCTACGTCTTGAAGAAATAAATACCCATGTATCTGGGGAAATCATTCTCTTTTGCTCTTTTGCTCATGTGCATTCTGCTCATTCGCTCAGTTGCTCAGTTGTCTACGGGAATAATTGTTCGAGCACATGTATTATTGGAAACGGCGTATCTGTCGTGGAACATTAGCAGCATTCATTTGATGAAAGACGATAATTTTTCTGCTTCTGAGGAAATTTTGTGACACAGAAATATCGGAAACGCAGCAGTTCAGATTTCGTAACTTTATAAATCTGAAGAAAATTTCTAAAGTAGGTAAAAACTGTGCCATCTTGAAGAATCGAGTGTGTGTTGGGGACTATTTCTAAGACAGCTCTCAGCTCTCACCAGAAGACGGAAGATCCCTAGCAGTCCTGAAATATTTTGGAAGAATGGAACTTCAGCATTACAACGGAGTTTGTAATTGTCCTAAGTCCTCGCCTGCTGCAGCCATGTACAATTAAAATGTGAGGCATAATTCAGCCCGGGAGAGAATAATATCGGAGATGGAGTTTGGTTAAATATTCACTGATCATCAACCGAGTCCAGAAGCCAAGTCTACTACAGCTAAGATTTTAAATTATACTTTTCTCTATTTTCTGTTGTAATAATTATGTAGACGTAGTCCTTGCTTGAATATTTGAAATCATTTCTAATAGTCTTTGTAGTCAGGAATTTCACTCTTCTTTCAATGGTGTTGGTAGATTTGATGTGTGTGAGAGTGTATTTGGGACCTATAATTTGTTCTATTTGAGTGAGTGCTTCGTGACATGTTCTCACTGTCCCATGATAAGTCGAGGAAAGTGTTAAAAATATTTGACCCTCGCGATAATAGTTATTAATTTATAAAATAATGATGGAATAATTTTGAATTATTTGGGACAGAATATCGACGGTTTCTGTGAATTTAGGATTTTTCCTTGATGTTTTGTGGTTTACCATAGATTTGAAATAGGATAGAGTCATCTATGATTTCATTAAACCATAGCCTGCGATGACGCGACCGCGCGCGTATAATAATAATAATAATAATAATAATAATAATAATAATAATTGACATTATTACGGTCTAATAGAATGTTTAAAGGTCATGAGTGTAATTATTGCTGTGCTTGTAAGTGATTAATGTGTGCTATATTGAAGTAGATGTTGGCCTGGAATATTGGTCGTGGTTTGAATGTCCACAAATTTTGCATTTACTGTCATTGATATTTTTGAGACTTGTAAATGGATCTTAAGATAGGATTTTATTTGTGTGTCCATTACATGAGTCAGTTAAGGAAGAGAGTGTGTCTTTGAACATAATTTCTTCTTATGCAGCACATATTGATCGATAATTCGAGATAATAGGAGATTAAAAATAACGCAGTCGTGACTCATAGACCGTATGCGCGAATATTTATTTATCTGTGACTGTAGGCAGTTCTATGGAATTTTTTGTGATGATTTCTACTGTAAAATTACCCTGGAACATCGTTGTGGAATCTATTTCATTGGAAAAGTGATAATCCTGTCACAATCACATGTCAGACGATCGTAATGGTAGCCCTTGTCTGTTATTGTCGTCGGGAGAAACTCTCATATTTCAAATAAAATTTAAAATTAAAAATCAAGTGATAGGGTTCGATAAATCTATTTGATAATATTGCCGTGGACCAAAGCTTGAATGTGAGATGGATGAATGACTGATTTGTTTGTAATTGTGATTTCCATGGTTATATTTCGTCATGTTATGTGTACGCTGAGAGCATAAAGTTTCGATTTTTTTTGTTGTTTTGTGGTGAGCATATTTGGCTCAATTATGAACCTTTAAGTAATTTTATGACAGAATAAGATAGATTAGGATCTTTGCTTCGAGGGAAAATACTTAAGCAAGGATCGCGTCAATGAACTAAGCTCACAAAATGTAAAATGTTAAGCTCTACAATGCGAGAATTTTAAGTCTTTATTGTGAGTTGTGCACAACACTAGGACAATTGACATAAAAATAAGAATCTAATGAGTTGGATACTGGATTTCAAAATAATCTTATATATATAAAGCCAGAAGGCTGACTGACTGACATAAATGTTTACCCACTTCGACATGAGCTAGAAAGTTGAAATTTGGCAAGCTGATAGCTATTAGCGTGTAACCTACGGAAAAATTCCAAAAATTTTAAATTTTAAATTTTTGCCCCCCTCCCCCCAAACAAAATGGCGGATACCGTGATGCAGTGCCCTAGAAAATTCATATTTGGCAAAGTTCTAGCTCCTAGCCTGTAACCGACGTAGAAATTGCAAAAAGTTAAAATATTTAATATTTCATCCACTAAAGAATTCGAAATATTAAGCCAAATTACATGACGGTGCAGACTTTCGTTTCGAGCTCTCTTGTGGCTAAACGGTAATTGTTATCAATAAACGGACTGCACTTTCGGCCCTTAAAATGAAGAGATCTACAACTTTGGTCCTATGACTTTTTGTCGTATCTCGACTCCTTCTACCTTAGATTGAGCTTCATTTTCCCGGTTTTGGTCATTTTTGTTAAATTTCCATAAATGTTATTACTGATTCACACACTCATAAGATGGATAGATGAACGAAATTCAGGACGCTCCTTGGTAACGTCATTGACCATATGTAGACCGACTTTCGTTATTCTAGCTGCCTTGCAAGTATGGGAAAACGGAGGGTACATGTGGAAACACTATTGAAATTTCGGCCTAATTTATGATTCTTAAGCAATTTATGGCGAAACCCTTTGAGGTACGGCAAAACCTTAAATAACCAAAATTATAGGTCGTTTCATCATCAACCTGCCTGCACAGCTTCAAGACTGTAGCTGTCTGCTATGTTGGCAAAATTATTTTTCAACTGTTGCTAAGCGGACGAAATTTGATATGGATTGAAACGTTCACCCCTTTATATGGTATAAATAGGCGAGATACGAGAGAATGCCCCACACAGTACTGTAGGCGACTAAATGGGACGTCCGATGGTGAAATCCTTACCTCGATACGACTTACCGTTTGGACGCAATGAATTTCCAAGTGGAAGTCTGCACTATTTAGCGTGCACATTGCCCGGCTCTATCTTATCTTATATCCTATATATATAAAGCCACAAGGCTAATTGACTGACTCACTGACTGACATTAATGTTTGCCCACTTCCAAGTGAGGTAGGAACTTGAAATTCGGCAGTCTGATAGCTATTTGACTGCAACCCAAAGAAAAATTCAAAAAAGTTGAAATTTTTCATATTTAGCCCCCCTTCCGCTCAATCAAATTATCGGACTAAAATTTCGTGTTAGACCCTTCCAGATGAGCTAGGAACTTGAAATTCGGCAATCTGATAGCTATTATGCTGTAGCCCAAAGCAAAACTCCAAAAAGTTCAAATTGTTTGTATTTAGCCCCCCATCGAATCAAAATATTGGAATCAAATTTCGGGTTAGACCCTTCCGTTGCAGATGAGCTGAAAACTTGGAATTCGGCAGTCTGATAGCTATTAGGCTGCAACCCAAGGAAAAATTCAAAAATGTTGACATTTTTCATATTTAGCCCCAATTCAGCCCCATCAATATATCGGATTAAAATTTCGTGTTAGACCCTTCCCGATGAGCTACGAAATTGAAATTCGGAAATCTGATAGCTAATAGGATGTAACACAAGTCAAAATTCCAAAAATTTTAAATTTTAAATTTTTGCCCCCCTCCCCCCAAACAAAATGGCGGATACCGTGATGCAGTGCCCTAGAAAATTCATATTTGGCAAAGTTCTAGCTCCTAGCCTGTAACCGACGTAGAAATTGCAAAAAGTTAAAATATTTAATATTTCATCCACTAAAGAATTCGAAATATTAAGCCAAATTACATGACGGTGCAGACTTTCGTTTCGAGCTCTCTTGTGGCTAAACGGTAATTGTTATCAATAAACGGACTGCACTTTCGGCCCTTAAAATGAAGAGATCTACAACTTTGGTCCTATGACTTTTTGTCGTATCTCGACTCCTTCTACCTTAGATTGAGCTTCATTTTCCCGGTTTTGGTCATTTTTGTTAAATTTCCATAAATGTTATTACTGATTCACACACTCATAAGATGGATAGATGAACGAAATTCAGGACGCTCCTTGGTAACGTCATTGACCATATGTAGACCGACTTTCGTTATTCTAGCTGCCTTGCAAGTATGGGAAAACGGAGGGTACATGTGGAAACACTATTGAAATTTCGGCCTAATTTATGATTCTTAAGCAATTTATGGCGAAACCCTTTGAGGTACGGCAAAACCTTAAATAACCAAAATTATAGGTCGTTTCATCATCAACCTGCCTGCACAGCTTCAAGACTGTAGCTGTCTGCTATGTTGGCAAAATTATTTTTCAACTGTTGCTAAGCGGACGAAATTTGATATGGATTGAAACGTTCACCCCTTTATATGGTATAAATAGGCGAGATACGAGAGAATGCCCCACACAGTACTGTAGGCGACTAAATGGGACGTCCGATGGTGAAATCCTTACCTCGATACGACTTACCGTTTGGACGCAATGAATTTCCAAGTGGAAGTCTGCACTATTTAGCGTGCACATTGCCCGGCTCTATCTTATCTTATATCCTATATATATAAAGCCACAAGGCTAATTGACTGACTCACTGACTGACATTAATGTTTGCCCACTTCCAAGTGAGGTAGGAACTTGAAATTCGGCAGTCTGATAGCTATTTGACTGCAACCCAAAGAAAAATTCAAAAAAGTTGAAATTTTTCATATTTAGCCCCCCTTCCGCTCAATCAAATTATCGGACTAAAATTTCGTGTTAGACCCTTCCAGATGAGCTAGGAACTTGAAATTCGGCAATCTGATAGCTATTATGCTGTAGCCCAAAGCAAAACTCCAAAAAGTTCAAATTGTTTGTATTTAGCCCCCCATCGAATCAAAATATTGGAATCAAATTTCGGGTTAGACCCTTCCGTTGCAGATGAGCTGAAAACTTGGAATTCGGCAGTCTGATAGCTATTAGGCTGCAACCCAAGGAAAAATTCAAAAATGTTGACATTTTTCATATTTAGCCCCAATTCAGCCCCATCAATATATCGGATTAAAATTTCGTGTTAGACCCTTCCCGATGAGCTACGAAATTGAAATTCGGAAATCTGATAGCTAATAGGATGTAACACAAGTCAAAATTCCAAAAATTTTAAATTTTAAATTTTTGCCCCCCTCCCCCCAAACAAAATGGCGGATACCGTGATGCAGTGCCCTAGAAAATTCATATTTGGCAAAGTTCTAGCTCCTAGCCTGTAACCGACGTAGAAATTGCAAAAAGTTAAAATATTTAATATTTCATCCACTAAAGAATTCGAAATATTAAGCCAAATTACATGACGGTGCAGACTTTCGTTTCGAGCTCTCTTGTGGCTAAACGGTAATTGTTATCAATAAACGGACTGCACTTTCGGCCCTTAAAATGAAGAGATCTACAACTTTGGTCCTATGACTTTTTGTCGTATCTCGACTCCTTCTACCTTAGATTGAGCTTCATTTTCCCGGTTTTGGTCATTTTTGTTAAATTTCCATAAATGTTATTACTGATTCACACACTCATAAGATGGATAGATGAACGAAATTCAGGACGCTCCTTGGTAACGTCATTGGCCATATGTAGACCGACTTTCGTTATTCTAGCTGCCTTGCAAGTATGGGAAAACGGAGGGTACATGTGGAAACACTATTGAAATTTCGGCCTAATTTATGATTCTTAAGCAATTTATGGCGAAACCCTTTGAGGTACGGCAAAACCTTAAATAACCAAAATTATAGGTCGTTTCATCATCAACCTGCCTGCAAAGTTTCAAGACTGTAGCTGTCTGCTATGTTGGCAAAATTATTTTTCAACTGTTGCTAAGCGGACGAAATTTGATATGGATCGAAACGTTCACCCCTTTATATGGTATAAATAGGCGAGATACGAGAGAATGCCCCACACAGTACTGTAGGCGACTAAATGGGACGTCCGATGGTGAAATCCTTACCTCGATACGACTTACCGTTTGGACGCAATGAATTTCCAAGTGGAAGTCTGCACTATTTAGCGTGCACATTGCCCGGCTCTATCTTATCTTATATCTTATATATATAAAGCCAGAAGGCTGACTGACTGACATAAATGTTTACCCACTTCGACATGAGCTAGAAAGTTGAAATTTGGCAAGCTGATAGCTATTAGCGTGTAACCTACGGAAAAATTCCAAAAATTTTAAATTTTAAATTTTTGCCCCCCTCCCCCAAACAAAATGGCGGATACCGTGATGCAGTGCCCTAGAAAATTCATATTTGGCAAAGTTCTAGCTCCTAGCCTGTAACCGACGTAGAAATTGCAAAAAGTTAAAATATTTAATATTTCATCCACTAAAGAATTCGAAATATTAAGCCAAATTACATGACGGTGCAGACTTTCGTTTCGAGCTCTCTTGTGGCTAAACGGTAATTGTTATCAATAAACGGACTGCACTTTCGGCCCTTAAAATGAAGAGGTCTACAACTTTGGTCCTATGACTTTTTGTCGTATCTCGACTCCTTCTACCTTAGATTGAGCTTCATTTTCCCGGTTTTGGTCATTTTTGTTAAATTTCCATAAATGTTATTACTGATTCACACACTCATAAGATGGATAGATGAACGAAATTCAGGACGCTCCTTGGTAACGTCATTGACCATATGTAGACCGACTTTAGTTATTCTAGCTGCCTTGCAAGTATGGGAAAACGGAGGGTACATGTGGAAACACTATTGAAATTTCGGCCTAATTTATGATTCTTAAGCAATTTATGGCGAAACCCTTTGAGGTACGGCAAAACCTTAAATAACCAAAATTATAGGTCGTTTCATCATCAACCTGCCTGCAAAGCTTCAAGACTGTAGCTGTCTGCTATGTTGGCAAAATTATTTTTCAACTGTTGCTAAGCGGACGAAATTTGATATGGATCGAAACGTTCACCCCTTTATATGGTATAAATAGGCGAGATACGAGAGAATGCCCCACACAGTACTGTAGGCGACTAAATGGGACGTCCGATGGTGAAATCCTTACCTCGATACGACTTACCGTTTGGACGCAATGAATTTCCAAGTGGAAGTCTGCACTATTTAGCGTGCACATTGCCCGGCTCTATCTTATCTTATATCTTATATATATAAAGCCACAAGGCTAATTGACTGACTCACTGACTGACTGACTGACATTAATGTTTGCCCACTTCCAGGTGAGCTAGGAACTTGAAATTCGGCAGTCTGATAGCTTTTAGGCTGCAACCCAAGAAAAAATTGCAAAAAGTACAAATTTTTATATTTAGCCCCCCTTCCGCCCAATCAAAGAAATTTCGTGTTAGACCCTCCCAGATGAGCTAGGAACTTGAAATTCGGCAACCTGATAGATATTAGGCTGTAACCCAAGGAAAAATTCCAAAAAGTTCGAATTTTTGTGTACGTAGCCCCCCACGGAATAAACAAATTTCGGGTTAGATCCTTCAGTTCCAGATGCGCTAGAAACTTGAAATTTGGCAAGGTGATAGCTATTAGCGTGTAACCCACGGAAAAATTCCAAAAATTTTAAATTTTAAACTTTTGCCCCCCTCCCCCCAAACAAAATGGCGGATACCGTGATGCAGTGCCCCACAAAATTAATATTTGGCAAAGTTCTAGCTCCTAGCCTGTAACCGACGTAGAAATTGTAAAAAGTTAAAATATTTAATATATCATCCACTAAAAAATTCGAAATATTAAGCCAAATTAAATGACGGTGCATGCTTTCGTTTCGAGCTCTCTTGTGGCTAAACGGTAATTGTTATCAATAAACGGACTGCACTTTCGGCCGCTAAAATGAAGAGATCTACAACTTTGGTCCTATGACTTTTTGTCGTATCTCGACTCCTTCTACCTTAGATTGAGCTTCATTTTCCCGGTATCGGTCATTTTTGTTAAATTTCCATAAATGATTTTACTGATTCACACGCTCATAAGATGGATAGATGAACGAAATTCAGGACGCTCTTTGGCAACGTCATTGGCCATACGTAGACCGACTTTCGTTATTCTAGCTGCCTTGCAAGTATGGGAAAACGGAGGGTACATGTGGAAACACTATTGAAATTTCGGCCTAATTTATGATTCTTAAGCAATTTATGGCGAAACCCGTTGAGATACGGCAAAACCTCAAATAACCAAACTTATAGGTCGTTTCATCGTCAACCTGCCTGCAAAGTTTCAAGACTGTAGCTGTCTGCCAAGTTGGCAAAATTATTTTTTCAATTTGTGAAAGTGGGCGAAATTTGACATGGATCGAAACGTTCACCTCTTTCTATGGCATAAATATGCGGGATAGGAGAAAGCGCCTACGACAGTAATGTAGACCACTAAAAGGGTCGTCTAACGCCGCAATCCGTACCTCGATACGACGCACCGTTCGCTCGCAATAAATTTCCAAACGAAAGCCTGCACTATTTAGCGTGCACGTTGCCGGGCTCTATCCTATATATATAAAGCCACAAGGCTAACTGACTCACTCACTCACTCACTGACTCACTGACATTAATGTTTGCCCACTTCCAAATGAGCTAGGAACTTGAAATTCTACAGTCTGATAGCTATTGGGGTGCAACCGAAGGAAAAATTCAAAAAAGTTCAATTTTTTTATATATAGCCCCCCTTACGCCCAATCAAATTATCGGACTAAAATTTAGTGTTAGACCCTTCCAGATGAGCTAGGAACTTGAAATTCGGCGGTCTGACAGCTCTTAGGCTGCAACCCAAGGAAAAATTGCAAAACGTTCAATTTTTTCATATTTAGCCCCCCTTTCGCCCAATCAAAGAAATTTCTTGTAAGACCCTTCCAGATGAGCTAGGAACTTGAAATTCGGCAACCTGATAGATATTAGGCTGTAACCCAATAAAAAATTCCAAAAAGTTGAAATTTTTCATATTTAGCCCCCCTTCCACCAAATCAAAGTATCGGAGTGAAATTTCGTGTTAGGCCCTTCCAGATGAGCTAGGAACTTGAAATGTGACAATCTGATAGCTATTTGGGTGTGTCCCAAGGGAAAATTCCAAAAAGTTCAAATTTTTTGTATTTAGCCCCCCTTCGCCGAATCACTCAAATTTCTGTGTTACAGCCTTGCAGATTAGCTAGGAACTTGAAATTCGGCAATCAAATAGCTATTAGGCTGCAACCCAGGAAAAAATTCCAAAAAGTTGAAATTTTTCATATATACTCCCCCTTCCGCCCAGTCAAAATATCGGAGTGAAATTTCGTGTTAGGCCCTTCCAGATGAGCTAGGAACTTGAAATGTGGCAATCTGATAGCTATTAGGGTGTGTCCCAAGGGAAAATTCCAAAAAGTTCAAATGTTTTGTTTTTAGCCCCCCTTTCGCCGAATCACTCACATTTCGGTGTTACACCGTTGCAGATTAGCTAGGAACTTGAAATTCGGCAATCAAATAGCTATTAGGCTGCAACCCAAGGAAAAATTCCAAAAAGTTGAAATTTTTCATATTTAGCCCCCCTTCCGCCCAATCAAAATATCGGAGTGAAATTTCGTTTTGGGCCCTTCCACATGAGCTAGGAACTTGAAATGTGGCAATCTGATAGCTGTTAGAGTGTGTCCCAAGGGAAAATTCCAAAAAGTACAATTTTTTTGTATTTAGCCCCCCTTCGCCGAAATACTGAAATTTCGTGTTACACCCTTGCAGATGAGCTAGGAACTTGAAATTCGGCAGTCGAATAGCTATTAGGCTGCAACCCAAGGAAAAATTCCAAAGAGTTGAAATTTTTCATATTTAGCCCCCCTTCCGCCCAATCAAAATATCGGAGTGAAATTTCGTGTTAGGCCGTTCCAGATGAGCTAGGAACTTGAAATGTGACAATCTGATAGCTATTAGGGTGTTTCCCAAGGGAAAATTCCAAAAAGTTCAATTTTTTTGTATTTAGCCCCCCTTCGCCGAATCACTCAAATTTCGGTGTTACAGCCTTGCAGATTAGCTAGGAACTTGAAATTCGGCAATCAAATAGCTATTAGGCTGCAACCCAAGGAAAAATTCCAGAAAGTTGAAATTTTTCATATTTAGCCCCCCTTCTGCCCAATCAAAATATCGGAGTGAAATTGCGTGTTGGGCACTTCCAGATGAGCTAGGAACTTGAAATGTGGCACTCTGATAGCTATTAGGGTGTGTCCCAAGGGATAATTCCAAAAAGTTCAAATATTTTGTATTTAGCCCCCCCCCGCGCAGAATCACTCAAATTTCGGTGTTACACCCTTGCAGATTAGCTAGGAACTTGAAATGCGGCAGTCTGACAGTTATTAGGCTGCAAACCAAGGAAAAATTCCGAAAAGTTGAAATTTTTCATATTTAGCCCCCTTCCGCCCAATCAAAATATCGGACTGAAATTTCGTGTTAGACCCTTCCATATGAGCTAGGAACTTGAAATTCGGCTGCCTGATAGCTATTTGGTTGTAACCCAAGGAAGAATTCCAAAAAGTTCAAAATTTTCATATTTAGCCTCCACCGAATCGAAATATCGGACTCAAATTTCGGGTAAGACCCTTCAGTTCCAGATGAGCTAGAAACTTGGAATTCTGTAATCTGATAGCTATTAAGCTGCAACCGTGGGAAAAATTCTAAAAAGTTGAAATGTTTCATATTTAGCCGCTTTTCCGTCCAATCAAATTATCGGACTAAAATTTCGCGTTAGACCCTTCCAGATGAGCTAGGAACTTGAAATTTGGCAATGTGATATAAATTAGGCTGCAACTCAAGGGAAAATTCCAAAAAGTTCAAATTTTTCATATTTATCCCCCCACCGAATCAAAATATGGGACTCAAATTTCGGTTTAGAACCTTCCGTTCCAGATGCGCTAGAATATTGGAATTCGGCAGTCTGATAGCTATTAGGCTGAAACCCAAGGAAAATGCCAAAAAGTTAAAATTTTTCATATTTCATCCCCCCGCCCAATCAATATATCGGGCTCAAATTTCGTGTTAGAGCCTTCCAGATGATCTACGATCTTGAGATTCGGCGATGTGATGGCTATTAGGTTGCAACCCAAGGAAAAATTCAAATTTAGTTCAAATTTTTCATATTTAGCCCCCTCCCCGCCCAATCAAATTATCAGACTCAAATTTCGTGTTAGGCCCATCCAGATGATCCAGGAATTGAAATTAATCAATTTGATAGAAATTGGGCTGTAAGCCAAGAATAAATTCCAAAACATTCCATTTTCTCATATTTACCCCTCCACCACCCAATCAAAATCCTCTGCACCCCTCCCCCCCAAACAGAATGGTGGACGCAATGATGCAGTGCCCTACAAAATTCATATTTGGCAAAGTTCTAGCTCCTAGCCTGTAACCGACGTAGAAATTGCAAAAAGTTAAAATATTTAATATTTCCTCCACTAAAGAATTCGAAATATTCAGCCAAATTACATGACGGTGCAGGCTTTCGTTTCGAGCTCTCTTGTGGCTAAACGGTAATTGTTATCAATAAACGGACTGCACTTTCGGCCCTTAAAATGAAGAGATCTACAACTTTGGTCCTATGACTTTTTGTCGTATCTCGACTCCTTCTACCTTAGATTGAGCTTCATTTTCCCGGTTTTGGTCATTTTTGTTAAATTTCCATAAATGATTTTACTGATTCACACACTCATAAGATGGATAGATGAACGAAATTCAGGACGCTCCTTGGCAACGTCATTGGCCATATGTAGACCGACTTTCGTTATTCTAGCTGCCTTGCAAGTATGGGAAAACGCAGGGTACATGTGGAAACACTATTGAAATTTCGGCCTAATTTATGATTCGTAAGCAATTTATGGCGAAACCCGTTGAGATACGGCAAAACCTTAAATAACCAAAATTATAGGTCGTTTCATCATCAACCTGCCTGCAAATTTTCAAGACTGTAGCTGTCTGCTATGTTGGCAAAATTATTTTTCAACTGTTGCTAAGCGGACGAAATTTGATATGGATCGAAACGTTCACCCCTTTATATGGTATAAATAGGCGAGATACGAGAGAATGCCCCACACAGTACTGTAGGCGACTAAATGGGACGTCCGATGGTGAAATCCTTACCTCGATACGACTTACCGTTTGGACGCAATGAATTTCCAAGTGGAAGTCTGCACTATTTAGCGTGCACATTGCCCGGCTCTATCTTATATATATAAAGCCAGAAGGCTGACTGACTGACATAAATGTTTACCCACCTCGACATGAGCTAGAAAGTTGAAATTTGGCAAGGTGATAGCTATTAGCGTGTAACCTACGGAAAAATTCCAAAAATTTTAAATTTTAAATTTTTGCCCCCCTCCCCCCAAACAAAATGGCGGATACCGTGATGCAGTGCCCTAGAAAATTCATATTTGGCAAAGTTCTAGCTCCTAGCCTGTAACCGACGTACAAATTGCAAAAAGTTAAAATATTTAATATTTCCTCCACTAAAGAATTCGAAATATTAAGCCAAATTACATGACGGTGCAGGCTTTCGTTTCGAGCTCTCTTGTGGCTAAACGGTAATTGTTATCAATAAACGGACTGCACTTTCGGCCCTTAAAATGAAGAGATCTACAACTTTGGTCCTATGACTTTTTGTCGTATCTCGACTCCTTCTACCTTAGATTGAGCTTCATTTTCCCGGTTTTGGTCATTTTTGTTAAATTTCCATAAATGATTTTACTGATTCACACACTCATAAGATGGATAGATGAACGAAATTCAGGACGCTCCTTGGCAACGTCATTGGCCATATGTAGACCGACTTTCGTTATTCTAGCTGCCTTGCAAGTATGGGAAAACGCAGGGTACATGTGGAAACACTATTGAAATTTCGGCCTAATTTATGATTCGTAAGCAATTTATGGCGAAACCCGTTGAGATACGGCAAAACCTTAAATAACCAAAATTATAGGTCGTTTCATCATCAACCTGCCTGCAAATTTTCAAGACTGTAGCTGTCTGCTATGTTGGCAAAATTATTTTTCAACTGTTGCTAAGCGGACGAAATTTGATATGGATCGAAACGTTCACCCCTTTATATGGTATAAATAGGCGAGATACGAGAGAATGCCCCACACAGTACTGTAGGCGACTAAATGGGACGTCCGATGGTGAAATCCTTACCTCGATACGACTTACCGTTTGGACGCAATGAATTTCCAAGTGGAAGTCTGCACTATTTAGCGTGCACATTGCCCGGCTCTATCCTATATATATAAAGCCACAAGGCTAACTGACTCACTCACTCACTCACTGACTCACTGACATTAATGTTTGCCCACTTCCAAATGAGCTAGGAACTTGAAATTCTACAGTCTGATAGCTATTGGGGTGCAACCGAAGGAAAAATTCAAAAAAGTTCAATTTTTTTATATATAGCCCCCCTTACGCCCAATCAAATTATCGGACTAAAATTTAGTGTTAGACCCTTCCAGATGAGCTAGGAACTTGAAATTCGGCGGTCTGACAGCTCTTAGGCTGCAACCCAAGGAAAAATTGCAAAACGTTCAATTTTTTCATATTTAGCCCCCCTTTCGCCCAATCAAAGAAATTTCTTGTAAGACCCTTCCAGATGAGCTAGGAACTTGAAATTCGGCAACCTGATAGATATTAGGCTGTAACCCAATAAAAAATTCCAAAAAGTTGAAATTTTTCATATTTAGCCCCCCTTCCACCAAATCAAAGTATCGGAGTGAAATTTCGTGTTAGGCCCTTCCAGATGAGCTAGGAACTTGAAATGTGACAATCTGATAGCTATTTGGGTGTGTCCCAAGGGAAAATTCCAAAAAGTTCAAATTTTTTGTATTTAGCCCCCCTTCGCCGAATCACTCAAATTTCTGTGTTACAGCCTTGCAGATTAGCTAGGAACTTGAAATTCGGCAATCAAATAGCTATTAGGCTGCAACCCAGGAAAAAATTCCAAAAAGTTGAAATTTTTCATATATACTCCCCCTTCCGCCCAGTCAAAATATCGGAGTGAAATTTCGTGTTAGGCCCTTCCAGATGAGCTAGGAACTTGAAATGTGGCAATCTGATAGCTATTAGGGTGTGTCCCAAGGGAAAATTCCAAAAAGTTCAAATGTTTTGTTTTTAGCCCCCCTTTCGCCGAATCACTCACATTTCGGTGTTACACCGTTGCAGATTAGCTAGGAACTTGAAATTCGGCAATCAAATAGCTATTAGGCTGCAACCCAAGGAAAAATTCCAAAAAGTTGAAATTTTTCATATTTAGCCCCCCTTCCGCCCAATCAAAATATCGGAGTGAAATTTCGTTTTGGGCCCTTCCACATGAGCTAGGAACTTGAAATGTGGCAATCTGATAGCTGTTAGAGTGTGTCCCAAGGGAAAATTCCAAAAAGTACAATTTTTTTGTATTTAGCCCCCCTTCGCCGAAATACTGAAATTTCGTGTTACACCCTTGCAGATGAGCTAGGAACTTGAAATTCGGCAGTCGAATAGCTATTAGGCTGCAACCCAAGGAAAAATTCCAAAGAGTTGAAATTTTTCATATTTAGCCCCCCTTCCGCCCAATCAAAATATCGGAGTGAAATTTCGTGTTAGGCCGTTCCAGATGAGCTAGGAACTTGAAATGTGACAATCTGATAGCTATTAGGGTGTTTCCCAAGGGAAAATTCCAAAAAGTTCAATTTTTTGTATTTAGCCCCCCTTCGCCGAATCACTCAAATTTCGGTGTTACAGCCTTGCAGATTAGCTAGGAACTTGAAATTCGGCAATCAAATAGCTATTAGGCTGCAACCCAAGGAAAAATTCCAGAAAGTTGAAATTTTTCATATTTAGCCCCCCTTCTGCCCAATCAAAATATCGGAGTGAAATTGCGTGTTGGGCACTTCCAGATGAGCTAGGAACTTGAAATGTGGCACTCTGATAGCTATTAGGGTGTGTCCCAAGGGATAATTCCAAAAAGTTCAAATATTTTGTATTTAGCCCCCCCCCGCGCAGAATCACTCAAATTTCGGTGTTACACCCTTGCAGATTAGCTAGGAACTTGAAATGCGGCAGTCTGACAGTTATTAGGCTGCAAACCAAGGAAAAATTCCGAAAAGTTGAAATTTTTCATATTTAGCCCCCTTCCGCCCAATCAAAATATCGGACTGAAATTTCGTGTTAGACCCTTCCATATGAGCTAGGAACTTGAAATTCGGCTGCCTGATAGCTATTTGGTTGTAACCCAAGGAAGAATTCCAAAAAGTTCAAAATTTTCATATTTAGCCTCCACCGAATCGAAATATCGGACTCAAATTTCGGGTAAGACCCTTCAGTTCCAGATGAGCTAGAAACTTGGAATTCTGTAATCTGATAGCTATTAAGCTGCAACCGTGGGAAAAATTCTAAAAAGTTGAAATGTTTCATATTTAGCCGTTTTTCCGTCCAATCAAATTATCGGACTAAAATTTCGCGTTAGACCCTTCCAGATGAGCTAGGAACTTGAAATTTGGCAATGTGATATAAATTAGGCTGCAACTCAAGGGAAAATTCCAAAAAGTTCAAATTTTTCATATTTATCCCCCCACCGAATCAAAATATGGGACTCAAATTTCGGTTTAGAACCTTCCGTTCCAGATGCGCTAGAATATTGGAATTCGGCAGTCTGATAGCTATTAGGCTGAAACCCAAGGAAAATGCCAAAAAGTTAAAATTTTTCATATTTCATCCCCCCGCCCAATCAATATATCGGGCTCAAATTTCGTGTTAGAGCCTTCCAGATGATCTACGATCTTGAGATTCGGCGATGTGATGGCTATTAGGTTGCAACCCAAGGAAAAATTCAAATTTAGTTCAAATTTTTCATATTTAGCCCCCTCCCCGCCCAATCAAATTATCAGACTCAAATTTCGTGTTAGGCCCATCCAGATGATCCAGGAATTGAAATTAATCAATTTGATAGAAATTGGGCTGTAAGCCAAGAATAAATTCCAAAACATTCCATTTTCTCATATTTACCCCTCCACCACCCAATCAAAATCCTCTGCACCCCTCCCCCCCAAACAGAATGGTGGACGCAATGATGCAGTGCCCTACAAAATTCATATTTGGCAAAGTTCTAGCTCCTAGCCTGTAACCGACGTAGAAATTGCAAAAAGTTAAAATATTTAATATTTCCTCCACTAAAGAATTCGAAATATCCAGCCAAATTACATGACGGTGCAGGCTTTCGTTTCGAGCTCTCTTGTGGCTAAACGGTAATTGTTATCAATAAACGGACTGCACTTTCGGCCCTTAAAATGAAGAGATCTACAACTTTGGTCCTATGACTTTTTGTCGTATCTCGACTCCTTCTACCTTAGATTGAGCTTCATTTTCCCGGTTTTGGTCATTTTTGTTAAATTTCCATAAATGATTTTACTGATTCACACACTCATAAGATGGATAGATGAACGAAATTCAGGACGCTCCTTGGCAACGTCATTGGCCATATGTAGACCGACTTTCGTTATTCTAGCTGCCTTGCAAGTATGGGAAAACGCAGGGTACATGTGGAAACACTATTGAAATTTCGGCCTAATTTATGATTCGTAAGCAATTTATGGCGAAACCCGTTGAGATACGGCAAAACCTTAAATAACCAAAATTATAGGTCGTTTCATCATCAACCTGCCTGCAAATTTTCAAGACTGTAGCTGTCTGCTATGTTGGCAAAATTATTTTTCAACTGTTGCTAAGCGGACGAAATTTGATATGGATCGAAACGTTCACCCCTTTATATGGTATAAATAGGCGAGATACGAGAGAATGCCCCACACAGTACTGTAGGCGACTAAATGGGACGTCCGATGGTGAAATCCTTACCTCGATACGACTTACCGTTTGGACGCAATGAATTTCCAAGTGGAAGTCTGCACTATTTAGCGTGCACATTGCCCGGCTCTATCTTATATATATAAAGCCAGAAGGCTGACTGACTGACATAAATGTTTACCCACCTCGACATGAGCTAGAAAGTTGAAATTTGGCAAGGTGATAGCTATTAGCGTGTAACCTACGGAAAAATTCCAAAAATTTTAAATTTTAAATTTTTGCCCCCCTCCCCCCAAACAAAATGGCGGATACCGTGATGCAGTGCCCTAGAAAATTCATATTTGGCAAAGTTCTAGCTCCTAGCCTGTAACCGACGTACAAATTGCAAAAAGTTAAAATATTTAATATTTCCTCCACTAAAGAATTCGAAATATTAAGCCAAATTACATGACGGTGCAGGCTTTCGTTTCGAGCTCTCTTGTGGCTAAACGGTAATTGTTATCAATAAACGGACTGCACTTTCGGCCCTTAAAATGAAGAGATCTACAACTTTGGTCCTATGACTTTTTGTCGTATCTCGACTCCTTCTACCTTAGATTGAGCTTCATTTTCCCGGTTTTGGTCATTTTTGTTAAATTTCCATAAATGATTTTACTGATTCACACACTCATAAGATGGATAGATGAACGAAATTCAGGACGCTCCTTGGCAACGTCATTGGCCATATGTAGACCGACTTTCGTTATTCTAGCTGCCTTGCAAGTATGGGAAAACGCAGGGTACATGTGGAAACACTATTGAAATTTCGGCCTAATTTATGATTCGTAAGCAATTTATGGCGAAACCCGTTGAGATACGGCAAAACCTTAAATAACCAAAATTATAGGTCGTTTCATCATCAACCTGCCTGCAAATTTTCAAGACTGTAGCTGTCTGCTATGTTGGCAAAATTATTTTTCAACTGTTGCTAAGCGGACGAAATTTGATATGGATCGAAACGTTCACCCCTTTATATGGTATAAATAGGCGAGATACGAGAGAATGCCCCACACAGTACTGTAGGCGACTAAATGGGACGTCCGATGGTGAAATCCTTACCTCGATACGACTTACCGTTTGGACGCAATGAATTTCCAAGTGGAAGTCTGCACTATTTAGCGTGCACATTGCCCGGCTCTATCCTATATATATAAAGCCACAAGGCTAACTGACTCACTCACTCACTCACTGACTCACTGACATTAATGTTTGCCCACTTCCAAATGAGCTAGGAACTTGAAATTCTACAGTCTGATAGCTATTGGGGTGCAACCGAAGGAAAAATTCAAAAAAGTTCAATTTTTTTATATATAGCCCCCCTTACGCCCAATCAAATTATCGGACTAAAATTTAGTGTTAGACCCTTCCAGATGAGCTAGGAACTTGAAATTCGGCGGTCTGACAGCTCTTAGGCTGCAACCCAAGGAAAAATTGCAAAACGTTCAATTTTTTCATATTTAGCCCCCCTTTCGCCCAATCAAAGAAATTTCTTGTAAGACCCTTCCAGATGAGCTAGGAACTTGAAATTCGGCAACCTGATAGATATTAGGCTGTAACCCAATAAAAAATTCCAAAAAGTTGAAATTTTTCATATTTAGCCCCCCTTCCACCAAATCAAAGTATCGGAGTGAAATTTCGTGTTAGGCCCTTCCAGATGAGCTAGGAACTTGAAATGTGACAATCTGATAGCTATTTGGGTGTGTCCCAAGGGAAAATTCCAAAAAGTTCAAATTTTTTGTATTTAGCCCCCCTTCGCCGAATCACTCAAATTTCTGTGTTACAGCCTTGCAGATTAGCTAGGAACTTGAAATTCGGCAATCAAATAGCTATTAGGCTGCAACCCAGGAAAAAATTCCAAAAAGTTGAAATTTTTCATATATACTCCCCCTTCCGCCCAGTCAAAATATCGGAGTGAAATTTCGTGTTAGGCCCTTCCAGATGAGCTAGGAACTTGAAATGTGGCAATCTGATAGCTATTAGGGTGTGTCCCAAGGGAAAATTCCAAAAAGTTCAAATGTTTTGTTTTTAGCCCCCCTTTCGCCGAATCACTCACATTTCGGTGTTACACCGTTGCAGATTAGCTAGGAACTTGAAATTCGGCAATCAAATAGCTATTAGGCTGCAACCCAAGGAAAAATTCCAAAAAGTTGAAATTTTTCATATTTAGCCCCCCTTCCGCCCAATCAAAATATCGGAGTGAAATTTCGTTTTGGGCCCTTCCACATGAGCTAGGAACTTGAAATGTGGCAATCTGATAGCTGTTAGAGTGTGTCCCAAGGGAAAATTCCAAAAAGTACAATTTTTTTGTATTTAGCCCCCCTTCGCCGAAATACTGAAATTTCGTGTTACACCCTTGCAGATGAGCTAGGAACTTGAAATTCGGCAGTCGAATAGCTATTAGGCTGCAACCCAAGGAAAAATTCCAAAGAGTTGAAATTTTTCATATTTAGCCCCCCTTCCGCCCAATCAAAATATCGGAGTGAAATTTCGTGTTAGGCCGTTCCAGATGAGCTAGGAACTTGAAATGTGACAATCTGATAGCTATTAGGGTGTTTCCCAAGGGAAAATTCCAAAAAGTTCAATTTTTTGTATTTAGCCCCCCTTCGCCGAATCACTCAAATTTCGGTGTTACAGCCTTGCAGATTAGCTAGGAACTTGAAATTCGGCAATCAAATAGCTATTAGGCTGCAACCCAAGGAAAAATTCCAGAAAGTTGAAATTTTTCATATTTAGCCCCCCTTCTGCCCAATCAAAATATCGGAGTGAAATTGCGTGTTGGGCACTTCCAGATGAGCTAGGAACTTGAAATGTGGCACTCTGATAGCTATTAGGGTGTGTCCCAAGGGATAATTCCAAAAAGTTCAAATGTTTTGTATTTAGCCCCCCCCCCCGCGCAGAATCACTCAAATTTCGGTGTTACACCCTTGCAGATTAGCTAGGAACTTGAAATGCGGCAGTCTGACAGTTATTAGGCTGCAAACCAAGGAAAAATTCCGAAAAGTTGAAATTTTTCATATTTAGCCCCCTTCCGCCCAATCAAAATATCGGACTGAAATTTCGTGTTAGACCCTTCCATATGAGCTAGGAACTTGAAATTCGGCTGCCTGATAGCTATTTGGTTGTAACCCAAGGAAGAATTCCAAAAAGTTCAAAATTTTCATATTTAGCCTCCACCGAATCGAAATATCGGACTCAAATTTCGGGTAAGACCCTTCAGTTCCAGATGAGCTAGAAACTTGGAATTCTGTAATCTGATAGCTATTAAGCTGCAACCGTGGGAAAAATTCTAAAAAGTTGAAATGTTTCATATTTAGCCGTTTTTCCGTCCAATCAAATTATCGGACTAAAATTTCGCGTTAGACCCTTCCAGATGAGCTAGGAACTTGAAATTTGGCAATGTGATATAAATTAGGCTGCAACTCAAGGGAAAATTCCAAAAAGTTCAAATTTTTCATATTTATCCCCCCACCGAATCAAAATATGGGACTCAAATTTCGGTTTAGAACCTTCCGTTCCAGATGCGCTAGAATATTGGAATTCGGCAGTCTGATAGCTATTAGGCTGAAACCCAAGGAAAATGCCAAAAAGTTAAAATTTTTCATATTTCATCCCCCCGCCCAATCAATATATCGGGCTCAAATTTCGTGTTAGAGCCTTCCAGATGATCTACGATCTTGAGATTCGGCGATGTGATGGCTATTAGGTTGCAACCCAAGGAAAAATTCAAATTTAGTTCAAATTTTTCATATTTAGCCCCCTCCCCGCCCAATCAAATTATCAGACTCAAATTTCGTGTTAGGCCCATCCAGATGATCCAGGAATTGAAATTAATCAATTTGATAGAAATTGGGCTGTAAGCCAAGAATAAATTCCAAAACATTCCATTTTCTCATATTTACCCCTCCACCACCCAATCAAAATCCTCTGCACCCCTCCCCCCCAAACAGAATGGTGGACGCAATGATGCAGTGCCCTACAAAATTAATATTTGGCAATGCTCTAGATCCAAGCCTGTAACCGACGAAGAAATCGCAACAAGTTCAAATTTTGAATAATTAACCCACTGAAAAATCGAAATATGAAGCCAAATTTAATGACGATGCAGACTTTCGTTTAGAGCTATTTTGTGGCTGAACGGTAATTGCTATCAATGAACTGATTGCACTTTCGCGTCCTAAAATTAAGATGTCTACAATTTTGGTCGTATGACTTTTTGTCGTATCTCGGCCCCTTCTACCTTAGACTGACCTTCATTTCCCCGGTTTTTATCAATTTTGTTAAATTTCCATACATATTTTACTGATTAACACACTCATAAGACAGATAGACACTAAATTCAGCACGCTCCCTGACACGACTATTGGCCATATGTAGACCGACTTTGATTATTCTACTGCTATGAATGTATGGGAAACTGAAGGAATACAGTAACTTACCAAGAAACACTACCTTAATTTCAGCATAATGTATGTACCGTAATCAATTTATGGTGAAGACCATGGAGATACGGCAAAACCTCAAACAACCAAAATTGTAGGTCGTTATATTGTCGTCCAGCGTGCCAAGTTTCAACAATGTATGTTTCTGCTAAGTTGGCAAAATCTTTTTTCAACTTGTTTAAAGCGGTCGAAATTTAACATGGATCGATATGTTCACCTCCTTCCTTGGGATAAATACGCAAGATACTAGAAAAGGCCTAAGACAGTAATGTAGAAGACTAAAGGGGTCGTCTGATGGCGCAATCCATACTTTGATACGACGTACCGTTTTTCCGCAATAAATTTCCTAACCAAAGTCTCCACTATTTAGCGTGCACATTGCCTGGCTCTATATTATATATATAAAACTGTTTGGCTCACTGGCTGGCATAAATGTTTACCCACTTCGGCATGAGCTAGAAACTTAAAATTTGACAATATGATAGCAAATAGGCTGTATTGTGGAAAAGTTCCATATGTTGATTTTGTGTTATTTTTACTTCCCTTGCCTTAAACTAAATTTTGGACGATATGTTGCAGTGCGCCAAAAAATTAAAATTTGTCGCAGTTACATCTTTGGCCTGCAACCGACGGAGAAATTCTAAGGAGTTGAATTGTTTAACGTTTTCATCTCCAGAAGTTATCGAAATCTGGAAGCTATTTTCATTATGGTGCTAAGTAACGTTTCGATAATTTTGGTGGCTAAACTGTAAGTCGTACCGCCAAATGGACAAGACGTTCGGGTCCCATCATGAAGGGTTCTACAACTTCGGTCCCGGGAATTTTAGTCTTATCATGATCCCTTATGCCTTGGATAGAACTCCATTTTTCAGATTAACGTCAATTTTTTACAGTTTTCGTAATTAATTTACTGTTTTACACACTTATAAGACCGATAGAATCATGAAATTTGGCAGGCTCATTGGAACGTTTGTGGGCCACAAGTGACCAAATGCATGATTCTAGCACCCTGTAAACATGGACAAACGAAAGTAATACGTAAACCCTGTCCTCCTAATCCAAGGTTCTAAACCAATCTACGGTCAACTCGAACAGATACGACAAAACATCAAATAACGGAAATATAGAGCGTTTCAACCACAATAAACCTTCCAAGTTTCAAGATTATAGCTCCCCGTTACGTTAGGAAAATAATTTCTTATCTTGTGAGAATCGTACGTAATTTTCACCACGTCGGAACGTTTAAGGCTACCTCGTCTATAAATCGTGAATATACGGTACGAGAAAATATTACAGGACCAAATATGTACGCGAATATATGCGCCGTCTGGTGGCGAATTCGTTCTTCGTAACGAGGTACCTTTTCGTCACAGTAGTTTTCCATGTGAGCACTTGAAATATAGAGGAATTGGGGGTTTGGGGGCGCAGCCCCCAACGAGCGAAAGCGAGTCTTATATATATAAAGCCGCAAGGCTCACTGACTGACATAAATGTTTACCCACTTCGACATGAGCTAGAAACTTGAAATTTGGCAAGGTGATAGCTATTAGCGTGTAACCTACGGAAAAATTCCAAAAATTTTAAATTTTAAATTTTTGCCCCCCTCCCCCCAAACAAAATGGCGGATACCGTGATGCAGTGCCCTACAAAATTAATATTTGGCAAAGTCCTAGCTCCTAGCCTGTAACCGACGTAAAAATTGCAAAAAGTTAAAATATTTAATATTTCATCCACTAAAAAATTCGAAATTATAAGCCAAATTAAATGACGGTGCAGGCTTTCGTTTCGAGCTCTCTTGTGGCTAAACGGTAATTGCTATCAATAAACGGACTGCACTTTCAGCCCCTAAAATGAAGAGATCTACAACTTTGGTCCTATGACTTTTTGTCGTATCTCGACTCCTTCTACCTTAGATTGAGCTTCATATTCCCGGGATCGTTCATTTTTGTTAAATTTCACTAAATGATTTTACTGATTCACACACTCATAAGATGGATAGATGAACGAAATTCAGGACGCTCCTTGGCAACGTCATTGGCCATATGTAGACCGACTTTCGTTATTCTAGCTGCCTTGCAAGTATGGGAAAACGGAGGGTACATGTGGAAACACTATTGAAATTTCGGCCTAATTTATGATTCTTAAGCAATTTATGGCGAAACCCGTTGAGATACGGCAAAAACTCAAATAACCAAACTTATAGGTCGTTTCATCGCCAACCTGCCTGCAAAGTTTCAAGACTGTAGCTGTCTGCCAAGTTGGCAAAATTATTTTTCAATTTGTGAAAAGTGGGCGAAATTTGACATGGATCGAAACGTTCACCTCTTTCTATGGCATAAATATGCGGGATAGGAGAAAGCGCCTAAGGCAGCAATGTAGACCACTAAACGGGTCGTCTAACGCCGCAATCCGTACCTCGATACGACGCACCGTTTGCTCACAATAAATTTCCAAACGAAAGCCTGCACTATTTAGCGTGCACATTGCCTGGCTCTATCTTATCCTATATATATAAAGCCACAAGGCTAATTGACTGACTCACTGACTGACATTAATGTTTGCCCACTTCCAAGTGAGGTAGGAACTTGAAATTCGGCAGTCTGATAGCTATTTGACTGCAACCCAAAGAAAAAATCAAAAAAGTTGAAATTTTTCATATTTAGCCCCCCTTCCGCTCAATCAAATTATCGGACTAAAATTTCGTGTTAGACCCTTCCAGATGAGCTAGGAACTTGAAATTCGGCAATCTGATAGCTATTATGCTGTAGCCCAAAGCAAAACTCCAAAAAGTTCAAATTGTTTGTATTTAGCCCCCCATCGAATCAAAATATTGGAATCAAATTTCGGGTTAGACCCTTCCGTTGCAGATGAGCTGAAAACTTGGAATTCGGCAGTCTGATAGCTATTAGGCTGCAACCCAAGGAAAAATTCAAAAATGTTGACATTTTTCATATTTAGCCCCAATTCAGCCCCATCAATATATCGGATTAAAATTTCGTGTTAGACCCTTCCCGATGAGCTACGAAATTGAAATTCGGAAATCTGATAGCTAATAGGATGTAACACAAGTCAAAATTCCAAAAATTTTAAATTTTAAATTTTTGCCCCCCTCCCCCCAAACAAAATGGCGGATACCGTGATGCAGTGCCCTAGAAAATTCATATTTGGCAAAGTTCTAGCTCCTAGCCTGTAACCGACGTAGAAATTGCAAAAAGTTAAAATATTTAATATTTCATCCACTAAAGAATTCGAAATATTAAGCCAAATTACATGACGGTGCAGACTTTCGTTTCGAGCTCTCTTGTGGCTAAACGGTAATTGTTATCAATAAACGGACTGCACTTTCGGCCCTTAAAATGAAGAGATCTACAACTTTGGTCCTATGACTTTTTGTCGTATCTCGACTCCTTCTACCTTAGATTGAGCTTCATTTTCCCGGTTTTGGTCATTTTTGTTAAATTTCCATAAATGTTATTACTGATTCACACACTCATAAGATGGATAGATGAACGAAATTCAGGACGCTCCTTGGTAACGTCATTGGCCATATGTAGACCGACTTTCGTTATTCTAGCTGCCTTGCAAGTATGGGAAAACGCAGGGTACATGTGGAAACACTATTGAAATTTCGGCCTAATTTATGATTCGTAAGCAATTTATGGCGAAACCCGTTGAGATACGGCAAAACCTTAAATAACCAAAATTATAGGTCGTTTCATCATCAACCTGCCTGCAAATTTTCAAGACTGTAGCTGTCTGCTATGTTGGCAAAATTATTTTTCAACTGTTGCTAAGCGGACGAAATTTGATATGGATCGAAACGTTCACCCCTTTATATGGTATAAATAGGCGAGATACGAGAGAATGCCCCACACAGTACTGTAGGCGACTAAATGGGACGTCCGATGGTGAAATCCTTACCTCGATACGACTTACCGTTTGGACGCAATGAATTTCCAAGTGGAAGTCTGCACTATTTAGCGTGCACATTGCCCGGCTCTATCCTATATATATAAAGCCACAAGGCTAACTGACTCACTCACTCACTCACTGACTCACTGACATTAATGTTTGCCCACTTCCAAATGAGCTAGGAACTTGAAATTCTACAGTCTGATAGCTATTGGGGTGCAACCGAAGGAAAAATTCAAAAAAGTTCAATTTTTTTATATATAGCCCCCCTTACGCCCAATCAAATTATCGGACTAAAATTTAGTGTTAGACCCTTCCAGATGAGCTAGGAACTTGAAATTCGGCGGTCTGACAGCTCTTAGGCTGCAACCCAAGGAAAAATTGCAAAACGTTCAATTTTTTCATATTTAGCCCCCCTTTCGCCCAATCAAAGAAATTTCTTGTAAGACCCTTCCAGATGAGCTAGGAACTTGAAATTCGGCAACCTGATAGATATTAGGCTGTAACCCAATAAAAAATTCCAAAAAGTTGAAATTTTTCATATTTAGCCCCCCTTCCACCAAATCAAAGTATCGGAGTGAAATTTCGTGTTAGGCCCTTCCAGATGAGCTAGGAACTTGAAATGTGACAATCTGATAGCTATTTGGGTGTGTCCCAAGGGAAAATTCCAAAAAGTTCAAATTTTTTGTATTTAGCCCCCCTTCGCCGAATCACTCAAATTTCTGTGTTACAGCCTTGCAGATTAGCTAGGAACTTGAAATTCGGCAATCAAATAGCTATTAGGCTGCAACCCAGGAAAAAATTCCAAAAAGTTGAAATTTTTCATATATACTCCCCCTTCCGCCCAGTCAAAATATCGGAGTGAAATTTCGTGTTAGGCCCTTCCAGATGAGCTAGGAACTTGAAATGTGGCAATCTGATAGCTATTAGGGTGTGTCCCAAGGGAAAATTCCAAAAAGTTCAAATGTTTTGTTTTTAGCCCCCCTTTCGCCGAATCACTCACATTTCGGTGTTACACCGTTGCAGATTAGCTAGGAACTTGAAATTCGGCAATCAAATAGCTATTAGGCTGCAACCCAAGGAAAAATTCCAAAAAGTTGAAATTTTTCATATTTAGCCCCCCTTCCGCCCAATCAAAATATCGGAGTGAAATTTCGTTTTGGGCCCTTCCACATGAGCTAGGAACTTGAAATGTGGCAATCTGATAGCTGTTAGAGTGTGTCCCAAGGGAAAATTCCAAAAAGTACAATTTTTTTGTATTTAGCCCCCCTTCGCCGAAATACTGAAATTTCGTGTTACACCCTTGCAGATGAGCTAGGAACTTGAAATTCGGCAGTCGAATAGCTATTAGGCTGCAACCCAAGGAAAAATTCCAAAGAGTTGAAATTTTTCATATTTAGCCCCCCTTCCGCCCAATCAAAATATCGGAGTGAAATTTCGTGTTAGGCCGTTCCAGATGAGCTAGGAACTTGAAATGTGACAATCTGATAGCTATTAGGGTGTTTCCCAAGGGAAAATTCCAAAAAGTTCAATTTTTTGTATTTAGCCCCCCTTCGCCGAATCACTCAAATTTCGGTGTTACAGCCTTGCAGATTAGCTAGGAACTTGAAATTCGGCAATCAAATAGCTATTAGGCTGCAACCCAAGGAAAAATTCCAGAAAGTTGAAATTTTTCATATTTAGCCCCCCTTCTGCCCAATCAAAATATCGGAGTGAAATTGCGTGTTGGGCACTTCCAGATGAGCTAGGAACTTGAAATGTGGCACTCTGATAGCTATTAGGGTGTGTCCCAAGGGATAATTCCAAAAAGTTCAAATGTTTTGTATTTAGCCCCCCCCCCCGCGCAGAATCACTCAAATTTCGGTGTTACACCCTTGCAGATTAGCTAGGAACTTGAAATGCGGCAGTCTGACAGTTATTAGGCTGCAAACCAAGGAAAAATTCCGAAAAGTTGAAATTTTTCATATTTAGCCCCCTTCCGCCCAATCAAAATATCGGACTGAAATTTCGTGTTAGACCCTTCCATATGAGCTAGGAACTTGAAATTCGGCTGCCTGATAGCTATTTGGTTGTAACCCAAGGAAGAATTCCAAAAAGTTCAAAATTTTCATATTTAGCCTCCACCGAATCGAAATATCGGACTCAAATTTCGGGTAAGACCCTTCAGTTCCAGATGAGCTAGAAACTTGGAATTCTGTAATCTGATAGCTATTAAGCTGCAACCGTGGGAAAAATTCTAAAAAGTTGAAATGTTTCATATTTAGCCGTTTTTCCGTCCAATCAAATTATCGGACTAAAATTTCGCGTTAGACCCTTCCAGATGAGCTAGGAACTTGAAATTTGGCAATGTGATATAAATTAGGCTGCAACTCAAGGGAAAATTCCAAAAAGTTCAAATTTTTCATATTTATCCCCCCACCGAATCAAAATATGGGACTCAAATTTCGGTTTAGAACCTTCCGTTCCAGATGCGCTAGAATATTGGAATTCGGCAGTCTGATAGCTATTAGGCTGAAACCCAAGGAAAATGCCAAAAAGTTAAAATTTTTCATATTTCATCCCCCCGCCCAATCAATATATCGGGCTCAAATTTCGTGTTAGAGCCTTCCAGATGATCTACGATCTTGAGATTCGGCGATGTGATGGCTATTAGGTTGCAACCCAAGGAAAAATTCAAATTTAGTTCAAATTTTTCATATTTAGCCCCCTCCCCGCCCAATCAAATTATCAGACTCAAATTTCGTGTTAGGCCCATCCAGATGATCCAGGAATTGAAATTAATCAATTTGATAGAAATTGGGCTGTAAGCCAAGAATAAATTCCAAAACATTCCATTTTCTCATATTTACCCCTCCACCACCCAATCAAAATCCTCTGCACCCCTCCCCCCCAAACAGAATGGTGGACGCAATGATGCAGTGCCCTACAAAATTAATATTTGGCAATGCTCTAGATCCAAGCCTGTAACCGACGAAGAAATCGCAACAAGTTCAAATTTTGAATAATTAACCCACTGAAAAATCGAAATATGAAGCCAAATTTAATGACGATGCAGACTTTCGTTTAGAGCTATTTTGTGGCTGAACGGTAATTGCTATCAATGAACTGATTGCACTTTCGCGTCCTAAAATTAAGATGTCTACAATTTTGGTCGTATGACTTTTTGTCGTATCTCGGCCCCTTCTACCTTAGACTGACCTTCATTTCCCCGGTTTTTATCAATTTTGTTAAATTTCCATACATATTTTACTGATTAACACACTCATAAGACAGATAGACACTAAATTCAGCACGCTCCCTGACACGACTATTGGCCATATGTAGACCGACTTTGATTATTCTACTGCTATGAATGTATGGGAAACTGAAGGAATACAGTAACTTACCAAGAAACACTACCTTAATTTCAGCATAATGTATGTACCGTAATCAATTTATGGTGAAGACCATGGAGATACGGCAAAACCTCAAACAACCAAAATTGTAGGTCGTTATATTGTCGTCCAGCGTGCCAAGTTTCAACAATGTATGTTTCTGCTAAGTTGGCAAAATCTTTTTTCAACTTGTTTAAAGCGGTCGAAATTTAACATGGATCGATATGTTCACCTCCTTCCTTGGGATAAATACGCAAGATACTAGAAAAGGCCTAAGACAGTAATGTAGAAGACTAAAGGGGTCGTCTGATGGCGCAATCCATACTCTGATACGACGTACCGTTTTTCCGCAATAAATTTCCTAACCAAAGTCTCCACTATTTAGCGTGCACATTGCCTGGCTCTATATTATATATATAAAACTGTTTGGCTCACTGGCTGGCATAAATGTTTACCCACTTCGGCATGAGCTAGAAACTTAAAATTTGACAATATGATAGCAAATAGGCTGTATTGTGGAAAAGTTCCATATGTTGATTTTGTGTTATTTTTACTTCCCTTGCCTTAAACTAAATTTTGGACGATATGTTGCAGTGCGCCAAAAAATTAAAATTTGTCGCAGTTACATCTTTGGCCTGCAACCGACGGAGAAATTCTAAGGAGTTGAATTGTTTAACGTTTTCATCTCCAGAAGTTATCGAAATCTGGAAGCTATTTTCATTATGGTGCTAAGTAACGTTTCGATAATTTTGGTGGCTAAACTGTAAGTCGTACCGCCAAATGGACAAGACGTTCGGGTCCCATCATGAAGGGTTCTACAACTTCGGTCCCGGGAATTTTAGTCTTATCATGATCCCTTATGCCTTGGATAGAACTCCATTTTTCAGATTAACGTCAATTTTTTACAGTTTTCGTAATTAATTTACTGTTTTACACACTTATAAGACCGATAGAATCATGAAATTTGGCAGGCTCATTGGAACGTTTGTGGGCCACAAGTGACCAAATGCATGATTCTAGCACCCTGTAAACATGGACAAACGAAAGTAATACGTAAACCCTGTCCTCCTAATCCAAGGTTCTAAACCAATCTACGGTCAACTCGAACAGATACGACAAAACATCAAATAACGGAAATATAGAGCGTTTCAACCACAATAAACCTTCCAAGTTTCAAGATTATAGCTCCCCGTTACGTTAGGAAAATAATTTCTTATCTTGTGAGAATCGTACGTAATTTTCACCACGTCGGAACGTTTAAGGCTACCTCGTCTATAAATCGTGAATATACGGTACGAGAAAATATTACAGGACCAAATATGTACGCGAATATATGCGCCGTCTGGTGGCGAATTCGTTCTTCGTAACGAGGTACCTTTTCGTCACAGTAGTTTTCCATGTGAGCACTTGAAATATAGAGGAATTGGGGGTTTGGGGGCGCAGCCCCCAACGAGCGAAAGCGAGTCTTATATATATAAAGCCGCAAGGCTCACTGACTGACATAAATGTTTACCCACTTCGACATGAGCTAGAAACTTGAAATTTGGCAAGGTGATAGCTATTAGCGTGTAACCTACGGAAAAATTCCAAAAATTTTAAATTTTAAATTTTTGCCCCCCTCCCCCCAAACAAAATGGCGGATACCGTGATGCAGTGCCCTACAAAATTAATATTTGGCAAAGTCCTAGCTCCTAGCCTGTAACCGACGTACAAATTGCAAAAAGTTAAAATATTTAATATTTCATCCACTAAAAAATTCGAAATTATAAGCCAAATTAAATGACGGTGCAGGCTTTCGTTTCGAGCTCTCTTGTGGCTAAACGGTAATTGCTATCAATAAACGGACTGCACTTTCAGCCCCTAAAATGAAGAGATCTACAACTTTGGTCCTATGACTTTTTGTCGTATCTCGACTCCTTCTACCTTAGATTGAGCTTCATATTCCCGGGATCGTTCATTTTTGTTAAATTTCACTAAATGATTTTACTGATTCACACACTCATAAGATGGATAGATGAACGAAATTCAGGACGCTCCTTGGCAACGTCATTGGCCATATGTAGACCGACTTTCGTTATTCTAGCTGCCTTGCAAGTATGGGAAAACGGAGGGTACATGTGGAAACACTATTGAAATTTCGGCCTAATTTATGATTCTTAAGCAATTTATGGCGAAACCCGTTGAGATACGGCAAAAACTCAAATAACCAAACTTATAGGTCGTTTCATCGCCAACCTGCCTGCAAAGTTTCAAGACTGTAGCTGTCTGCCAAGTTGGCAAAATTATTTTTCAATTTGTGAAAAGTGGGCGAAATTTGACATGGATCGAAACGTTCACCTCTTTCTATGGCATAAATATGCGGGATAGGAGAAAGCGCCTAAGGCAGCAATGTAGACCACTAAACGGGTCGTCTAACGCCGCAATCCGTACCTCGATACGACGCACCGTTTGCTCACAATAAATTTCCAAACGAAAGCCTGCACTATTTAGCGTGCACATTGCCTGGCTCTATCTTATCCTATATATATAAAGCCACAAGGCTAATTGACTGACTCACTGACTGACATTAATGTTTGCCCACTTCCAAGTGAGGTAGGAACTTGAAATTCGGCAGTCTGATAGCTATTTGACTGCAACCCAAAGAAAAATTCAAAAAAGTTGAAATTTTTCATATTTAGCCCCCCTTCCGCTCAATCAAATTATCGGACTAAAATTTCGTGTTAGACCCTTCCAGATGAGCTAGGAACTTGAAATTCGGCAATCTGATAGCTATTATGCTGTAGCCCAAAGCAAAACTCCAAAAAGTTCAAATTGTTTGTATTTAGCCCCCCATCGAATCAAAATATTGGAATCAAATTTCGGGTTAGACCCTTCCGTTGCAGATGAGCTGAAAACTTGGAATTCGGCAGTCTGATAGCTATTAGGCTGCAACCCAAGGAAAAATTCAAAAATGTTGACATTTTTCATATTTAGCCCCAATTCAGCCCCATCAATATATCGGATTAAAATTTCGTGTTAGACCCTTCCCGATGAGCTACGAAATTGAAATTCGGAAATCTGATAGCTAATAGGATGTAACACAAGTCAAAATTCCAAAAATTTTAAATTTTAAATTTTTGCCCCCCTCCCCCCAAACAAAATGGCGGATACCGTGATGCAGTGCCCTAGAAAATTCATATTTGGCAAAGTTCTAGCTCCTAGCCTGTAACCGACGTAGAAATTGCAAAAAGTTAAAATATTTAATATTTCATCCACTAAAGAATTCGAAATATTAAGCCAAATTACATGACGGTGCAGACTTTCGTTTCGAGCTCTCTTGTGGCTAAACGGTAATTGTTATCAATAAACGGACTGCACTTTCGGCCCTTAAAATGAAGAGATCTACAACTTTGGTCCTATGACTTTTTGTCGTATCTCGACTCCTTCTACCTTAGATTGAGCTTCATTTTCCCGGTTTTGGTCATTTTTGTTAAATTTCCATAAATGTTATTACTGATTCACACACTCATAAGATGGATAGATGAACGAAATTCAGGACGCTCCTTGGTAACGTCATTGGCCATATGTAGACCGACTTTCGTTATTCTAGCTGCCTTGCAAGTATGGGAAAACGGAGGGTACATGTGGAAACACTATTGAAATTTCGGCCTAATTTATGATTCTTAAGCAATTTATGGCGAAACCCTTTGAGGTACGGCAAAACCTTAAATAACCAAAATTATAGGTCGTTTCATCATCAACCTGCCTGCAAAGTTTCAAGACTGTAGCTGTCTGCTATGTTGGCAAAATTATTTTTCAACTGTTGCTAAGCGGACGAAATTTGATATGGATCGAAACGTTCACCCCTTTATATGGTATAAATAGGCGAGATACGAGAGAATGCCCCACACAGTACTGTAGGCGACTAAATGGGACGTCCGATGGTGAAATCCTTACCTCGATACGACTTACCGTTTGGACGCAATGAATTTCCAAGTGGAAGTCTGCACTATTTAGCGTGCACATTGCCCGGCTCTATCTTATCTTATATCTTATATATATAAAGCCAGAAGGCTGACTGACTGACATAAATGTTTACCCACTTCGACATGAGCTAGAAAGTTGAAATTTGGCAAGCTGATAGCTATTAGCGTGTAACCTACGGAAAAATTCCAAAAATTTTAAATTTTAAATTTTTGCCCCCCTCCCCCAAACAAAATGGCGGATACCGTGATGCAGTGCCCTAGAAAATTCATATTTGGCAAAGTTCTAGCTCCTAGCCTGTAACCGACGTAGAAATTGCAAAAAGTTAAAATATTTAATATTTCATCCACTAAAGAATTCGAAATATTAAGCCAAATTACATGACGGTGCAGACTTTCGTTTCGAGCTCTCTTGTGGCTAAACGGTAATTGTTATCAATAAACGGACTGCACTTTCGGCCCTTAAAATGAAGAGATCTACAACTTTGGTCCTATGACTTTTTGTCGTATCTCGACTCCTTCTACCTTAGATTGAGCTTCATTTTCCCGGTTTTGGTCATTTTTGTTAAATTTCCATAAATGTTATTACTGATTCACACACTCATAAGATGGATAGATGAACGAAATTCAGGACGCTCCTTGGTAACGTCATTGACCATATGTAGACCGACTTTAGTTATTCTAGCTGCCTTGCAAGTATGGGAAAACGGAGGGTACATGTGGAAACACTATTGAAATTTCGGCCTAATTTATGATTCTTAAGCAATTTATGGCGAAACCCTTTGAGGTACGGCAAAACCTTAAATAACCAAAATTATAGGTCGTTTCATCATCAACCTGCCTGCAAAGCTTCAAGACTGTAGCTGTCTGCTATGTTGGCAAAATTATTTTTCAACTGTTGCTAAGCGGACGAAATTTGATATGGATCGAAACGTTCACCCCTTTATATGGTATAAATAGGCGAGATACGAGAGAATGCCCCACACAGTACTGTAGGCGACTAAATGGGACGTCCGATGGTGAAATCCTTACCTCGATACGACTTACCGTTTGGACGCAATGAATTTACAAGTGGAAGTCTGCACTATTTAGCGTGCACATTGCCCGGCTCTATCTTATCTTATATCTTATATATCTTATATATATAAAGCCGCAAGGCTAACTGACTGACTGACTCACTGACATTAATGTTTGCCCACTTCCAAGTGAGCTAGGAACTTGAAATTCGGCAGTCTGACAGCTTTTAGGCTGCAACCCAAGGAAAAATTGCAAAAAGTACAATTTTTTTATATTTAGCCCCCCTTCCGCCCAATCAAAGAAATTTCGTGTTAGACCCTTCCCGATGAGCTAAGAAATTGAAATTCGGAAATCTGATAGCTAATAGGATGTAACACAAGGCAAAATTCCAAAAATTTTAAATTTTAAATTTTTGCCCCCCTCCCCCCAAACAAAATGGCGGATACCGTGATGCAGTGCCCTAGAAAATTCATATTTGGCAAAGTTCTAGCTCCTAGCCTGTAACCGACGTAGAAATTGCAAAAAGTTAAAATATTTAATATTTCATCCACTAAAGAATTCGAAATATTAAGCCAAATTACATGACGGTGCAGACTTTCGTTTCGAGCTCTCTTGTGGCTAAACGGTAATTGTTATCAATAAACGGACTGCACTTTCGGCCCTTAAAATGAAGAGATCTACAACTTTGGTCCTATGACTTTTTGTCGTATCTCGACTCCTTCTACCTTAGATTGAGCTTCATTTTCCCGGTTTTGGTCATTTTTGTTAAATTTCCATAAATGTTATTACTGATTCACACACTCATAAGATGGATAGATGAACGAAATTCAGGACGCTCCTTGGTAACGTCATTGGCCATATGTAGACCGACTTTCGTTATTCTAGCTGCCTTGCAAGTATGGGAAAACGGAGGGTACATGTGGAAACACTATTGAAATTTCGGCCTAATTTATGATTCTTAAGCAATTTATGGCGAAACCCTTTGAGGTACGGCAAAACCTTAAATAACCAAAATTATAGGTCGTTTCATCATCAACCTGCCTGCAAAGCTTCAAGACTGTAGCTGTCTGCTATGTTGGCAAAATTATTTTTCAACTGTTGCTAAGCGGACGAAATTTGATATGGATCGAAACGTTCACCCCTTTATATGGTATAAATAGGCGAGATACGAGAGAATGCCCCACACAGTACTGTAGGCGACTAAATGGGACGTCCGATGGTGAAATCCTTACCTCGATACGACTTACCGTTTGGACGCAATGAATTTCCAAGTGGAAGTCTGCACTATTTAGCGTGCACATTGCCCGGCTCTATCTTATCTTATATCTTATATATATAAAGCCACAAGGCTAATTGACTGACTCACTGACTGACTGACTGACATTAATGTTTGCCCACTTCCAGGTGAGCTAGGAACTTGAAATTCGGCAGTCTGATAGCTTTTAGGCTGCAACCCAAGAAAAAATTGCAAAAAGTACAAATTTTTATATTTAGCCCCCCTTCCGCCCAATCAAAGAAATTTCGTGTTAGACCCTCCCAGATGAGCTAGGAACTTGAAATTCGGCAACCTGATAGATATTAGGCTGTAACCCAAGGAAAAATTCCAAAAAGTTCGAATTTTTGTGTACGTAGCCCCCCACGGAATAAACAAATTTCGGGTTAGATCCTTCAGTTCCAGATGCGCTAGAAACTTGAAATTTGGCAAGGTGATAGCCATTAGCGTGTAACCCACGGAAAAATTCCAAAAATTTTAAATTTTAAACTTTTGCCCCCCTCCCCCCAAACAAAATGGCGGATACCGTGATGCAGTGCCCCACAAAATTAATATTTGGCAAAGTTCTAGCTCCTAGCCTGTAACCGACGTAGAAATTGTAAAAAGTTAAAATATTTAATATATCATCCACTAAAAAATTCGAAATATTAAGCCAAATTAAATGACGGTGCAGGCTTTCGTTTCGAGCTCTCTTGTGGCTAAACGGTAATTGTTATCAATAAACGGACTGCACTTTCGGCCGCTAAAATGAAGAGATCTACAACTTTGGTCCTATGACTTTTTGTCGTATCTCGACTCCTTCTACCTTAGATTGAGCTTCATTTTCCCGGTATCGGTCATTTTTGTTAAATTTCCATAAATGATTTTACTGATTCACACGCTCATAAGATGGATAGATGAACGAAATTCAGGACGCTCTTTGGCAACGTCATTGGCCATACGTAGACCGACTTTCGTTATTCTAGCTGCCTTGCAAGTATGGGAAAACGGAGGGTACATGTGGAAACACTATTGAAATTTCGGCCTAATTTATGATTCTTAAGCAATTTATGGCGAAACCCGTTGAGATACGGCAAAACCTCAAATAACCAAACTTATAGGTCGTTTCATCGTCAACCTGCCTGCAAAGTTTCAAGACTGTAGCTGTCTGCCAAGTTGGCAAAATTATTTTTTCAATTTGTGAAAGTGGGCGAAATTTGACATGGATCGAAACGTTCACCTCTTTCTATGGCATAAATATGCGGGATAGGAGAAAGCGCCTACGACAGTAATGTAGACCACTAAAAGGGTCGTCTAACGCCGCAATCCGTACCTCGATACGACGCACCGTTCGCTCGCAATAAATTTCCAAACGAAAGCCTGCACTATTTAGCGTGCACGTTGCCGGGCTCTATCTTATATATATAAAGCCGCAAGGCTCACTGACTGACATAAATGTTTACCCACTTCGACATGAGCTAGAAACTTGAAATTTGGCAAGGTGATAGCTATTAGCGTGTAACCTACGGAAAAATTCCAAAAATTTTAAATTTTAAATTTTTGCCCCCCTCCCCCCAAACAAAATGGCGGATACCGTGATGCAGTGCCCTACAAAATTAATATTTGGCAAAGTCCTAGCTCCTAGCCTGTAACCGACGTACAAATTGCAAAAAGTTAAAATATTTAATATTTCATCCACTAAAAAATTCGAAATTATAAGCCAAATTAAATGACGGTGCAGGCTTTCGTTTCGAGCTCTCTTGTGGCTAAACGGTAATTGCTATCAATAAACGGACTGCACTTTCAGCCCCTAAAATGAAGAGATCTACAACTTTGGTCCTATGACTTTTTGTCGTATCTCGACTCCTTCTACCTTAGATTGAGCTTCATATTCCCGGGATCGTTCATTTTTGTTAAATTTCACTAAATGATTTTACTGATTCACACACTCATAAGATGGATAGATGAACGAAATTCAGGACGCTCCTTGGCAACGTCATTGGCCATATGTAGACCGACTTTCGTTATTCTAGCTGCCTTGCAAGTATGGGAAAACGGAGGGTACATGTGGAAACACTATTGAAATTTCGGCCTAATTTATGATTCTTAAGCAATTTATGGCGAAACCCGTTGAGATACGGCAAAAACTCAAATAAGCAAAATTATAGGTCGTTTCATCGCCAACCTGCCTGCAAAGTTTCAAGACTGTAGCTGTCTGCCAAGTTGGCAAAATTATTTTTCAATTTGTGAAAAGTGGGCGAAATTTGACATGGATCGAAACGTTCACCTCTTTCTATGGCATAAATATGCGGGATAGGAGAAAGCGCCTAAGGCAGCAATGTAGACCACTAAACGGGTCGTCTAACGCCGCAATCCGTACCTCGATACGACGCACCGTTTGCTCACAATAAATTTCCAAACGAAAGCCTGCACTATTTAGCGTGCACATTGCCTGGCTCTATCTTATCCTATATATATAAAGCCACAAGGCTAATTGACTGACTCACTGACTGACATTAATGTTTGCCCACTTCCAAGTGAGGTAGGAACTTGAAATTCGGCAGTCTGATAGCTATTTGACTGCAACCCAAAGAAAAATTCAAAAAAGTTGAAATTTTTCATATTTAGCCCCCCTTCCGCTCAATCAAATTATCGGACTAAAATTTCGTGTTAGACCCTTCCAGATGAGCTAGGAACTTGAAATTCGGCAATCTGATAGCTATTATGCTGTAGCCCAAAGCAAAACTCCAAAAAGTTCAAATTGTTTGTATTTAGCCCCCCATCGAATCAAAATATTGGAATCAAATTTCGGGTTAGACCCTTCCGTTGCAGATGAGCTGAAAACTTGGAATTCGGCAGTCTGATAGCTATTAGGCTGCAACCCAAGGAAAAATTCAAAAATGTTGACATTTTTCATATTTAGCCCCAATTCAGCCCCATCAATATATCGGATTAAAATTTCGTGTTAGACCCTTCCCGATGAGCTACGAAATTGAAATTCGGAAATCTGATAGCTAATAGGATGTAACACAAGTCAAAATTCCAAAAATTTTAAATTTTAAATTTTTGCCCCCCTCCCCCCAAACAAAATGGCGGATACCGTGATGCAGTGCCCTAGAAAATTCATATTTGGCAAAGTTCTAGCTCCTAGCCTGTAACCGACGTAGAAATTGCAAAAAGTTAAAATATTTAATATTTCATCCACTAAAGAATTCGAAATATTAAGCCAAATTACATGACGGTGCAGACTTTCGTTTCGAGCTCTCTTGTGGCTAAACGGTAATTGTTATCAATAAACGGACTGCACTTTCGGCCCTTAAAATGAAGAGATCTACAACTTTGGTCCTATGACTTTTTGTCGTATCTCGACTCCTTCTACCTTAGATTGAGCTTCATTTTCCCGGTTTTGGTCATTTTTGTTAAATTTCCATAAATGTTATTACTGATTCACACACTCATAAGATGGATAGATGAACGAAATTCAGGACGCTCCTTGGTAACGTCATTGGCCATATGTAGACCGACTTTCGTTATTCTAGCTGCCTTGCAAGTATGGGAAAACGGAGGGTACATGTGGAAACACTATTGAAATTTCGGCCTAATTTATGATTCTTAAGCAATTTATGGCGAAACCCTTTGAGGTACGGCAAAACCTTAAATAACCAAAATTATAGGTCGTTTCATCATCAACCTGCCTGCAAAGTTTCAAGACTGTAGCTGTCTGCTATGTTGGCAAAATTATTTTTCAACTGTTGCTAAGCGGACGAAATTTGATATGGATCGAAACGTTCACCCCTTTATATGGTATAAATAGGCGAGATACGAGAGAATGCCCCACACAGTACTGTAGGCGACTAAATGGGACGTCCGATGGTGAAATCCTTACCTCGATACGACTTACCGTTTGGACGCAATGAATTTCCAAGTGGAAGTCTGCACTATTTAGCGTGCACATTGCCCGGCTCTATCTTATCTTATATCTTATATATATAAAGCCAGAAGGCTGACTGACTGACATAAATGTTTACCCACTTCGACATGAGCTAGAAAGTTGAAATTTGGCAAGCTGATAGCTATTAGCGTGTAACCTACGGAAAAATTCCAAAAATTTTAAATTTTAAATTTTTGCCCCCCTCCCCCAAACAAAATGGCGGATACCGTGATGCAGTGCCCTAGAAAATTCATATTTGGCAAAGTTCTAGCTCCTAGCCTGTAACCGACGTAGAAATTGCAAAAAGTTAAAATATTTAATATTTCATCCACTAAAGAATTCGAAATATTAAGCCAAATTACATGACGGTGCAGACTTTCGTTTCGAGCTCTCTTGTGGCTAAACGGTAATTGTTATCAATAAACGGACTGCACTTTCGGCCCTTAAAATGAAGAGATCTACAACTTTGGTCCTATGACTTTTTGTCGTATCTCGACTCCTTCTACCTTAGATTGAGCTTCATTTTCCCGGTTTTGGTCATTTTTGTTAAATTTCCATAAATGTTATTACTGATTCACACACTCATAAGATGGATAGATGAACGAAATTCAGGACGCTCCTTGGTAACGTCATTGACCATATGTAGACCGACTTTAGTTATTCTAGCTGCCTTGCAAGTATGGGAAAACGGAGGGTACATGTGGAAACACTATTGAAATTTCGGCCTAATTTATGATTCTTAAGCAATTTATGGCGAAACCCTTTGAGGTACGGCAAAACCTTAAATAACCAAAATTATAGGTCGTTTCATCATCAACCTGCCTGCAAAGCTTCAAGACTGTAGCTGTCTGCTATGTTGGCAAAATTATTTTTCAACTGTTGCTAAGCGGACGAAATTTGATATGGATCGAAACGTTCACCCCTTTATATGGTATAAATAGGCGAGATACGAGAGAATGCCCCACACAGTACTGTAGGCGACTAAATGGGACGTCCGATGGTGAAATCCTTACCTCGATACGACTTACCGTTTGGACGCAATGAATTTACAAGTGGAAGTCTGCACTATTTAGCGTGCACATTGCCCGGCTCTATCTTATCTTATATCTTATATATCTTATATATATAAAGCCGCAAGGCTAACTGACTGACTGACTCACTGACATTAATGTTTGCCCACTTCCAAGTGAGCTAGGAACTTGAAATTCGGCAGTCTGACAGCTTTTAGGCTGCAACCCAAGGAAAAATTGCAAAAAGTACAATTTTTTTATATTTAGCCCCCCTTCCGCCCAATCAAAGAAATTTCGTGTTAGACCCTTCCCGATGAGCTAAGAAATTGAAATTCGGAAATCTGATAGCTAATAGGATGTAACACAAGGCAAAATTCCAAAAATTTTAAATTTTAAATTTTTGCCCCCCTCCCCCCAAACAAAATGGCGGATACCGTGATGCAGTGCCCTAGAAAATTCATATTTGGCAAAGTTCTAGCTCCTAGCCTGTAACCGACGTAGAAATTGCAAAAAGTTAAAATATTTAATATTTCATCCACTAAAGAATTCGAAATATTAAGCCAAATTACATGACGGTGCAGACTTTCGTCTCGAGCTCTCTTGTGGCTAAACGGTAATTGTTATCAATAAACGGACTGCACTTTCGGCCCTTAAAATGAAGAGATCTACAACTTTGGTCCTATGACTTTTTGTCGTATCTCGACTCCTTCTACCTTAGATTGAGCTTCATTTTCCCGGTTTTGGTCATTTTTGTTAAATTTCCATAAATGTTATTACTGATTCACACACTCATAAGATGGATAGATGAACGAAATTCAGGACGCTCCTTGGTAACGTCATTGGCCATATGTAGACCGACTTTCGTTATTCTAGCTGCCTTGCAAGTATGGGAAAACGGAGGGTACATGTGGAAACACTATTGAAATTTCGGCCTAATTTATGATTCTTAAGCAATTTATGGCGAAACCCTTTGAGGTACGGCAAAACCTTAAATAACCAAAATTATAGGTCGTTTCATCATCAACCTGCCTGCAAAGCTTCAAGACTGTAGCTGTCTGCTATGTTGGCAAAATTATTTTTCAACTGTTGCTAAGCGGACGAAATTTGATATGGATCGAAACGTTCACCCCTTTATATGGTATAAATAGGCGAGATACGAGAGAATGCCCCACACAGTACTGTAGGCGACTAAATGGGACGTCCGATGGTGAAATCCTTACCTCGATACGACTTACCGTTTGGACGCAATGAATTTCCAAGTGGAAGTCTGCACTATTTAGCGTGCACATTGCCCGGCTCTATCTTATCTTATATCTTATATATATAAAGCCACAAGGCTAATTGACTGACTCACTGACTGACTGACTGACATTAATGTTTGCCCACTTCCAGGTGAGCTAGGAACTTGAAATTCGGCAGTCTGATAGCTTTTAGGCTGCAACCCAAGAAAAAATTGCAAAAAGTACAAATTTTTATATTTAGCCCCCCTTCCGCCCAATCAAAGAAATTTCGTGTTAGACCCTCCCAGATGAGCTAGGAACTTGAAATTCGGCAACCTGATAGATATTAGGCTGTAACCCAAGGAAAAATTCCAAAAAGTTCGAATTTTTGTGTACGTAGCCCCCCACGGAATAAACAAATTTCGGGTTAGATCCTTCAGTTCCAGATGCGCTAGAAACTTGAAATTTGGCAAGGTGATAGCTATTAGCGTGTAACCCACGGAAAAATTCCAAAAATTTTAAATTTTAAACTTTTGCCCCCCTCCCCCCAAACAAAATGGCGGATACCGTGATGCAGTGCCCCACAAAATTAATATTTGGCAAAGTTCTAGCTCCTAGCCTGTAACCGACGTAGAAATTGTAAAAAGTTAAAATATTTAATATATCATCCACTAAAAAATTCGAAATATTAAGCCAAATTAAATGACGGTGCAGGCTTTCGTTTCGAGCTCTCTTGTGGCTAAACGGTAATTGTTATCAATAAACGGACTGCACTTTCGGCCGCTAAAATGAAGAGATCTACAACTTTGGTCCTATGACTTTTTGTCGTATCTCGACTCCTTCTACCTTAGATTGAGCTTCATTTTCCCGGTATCGGTCATTTTTGTTAAATTTCCATAAATGATTTTACTGATTCACACGCTCATAAGATGGATAGATGAACGAAATTCAGGACGCTCTTTGGCAACGTCATTGGCCATACGTAGACCGACTTTCGTTATTCTAGCTGCCTTGCAAGTATGGGAAAACGGAGGGTACATGTGGAAACACTATTGAAATTTCGGCCTAATTTATGATTCTTAAGCAATTTATGGCGAAACCCGTTGAGATACGGCAAAACCTCAAATAACCAAACTTATAGGTCGTTTCATCGTCAACCTGCCTGCAAAGTTTCAAGACTGTAGCTGTCTGCCAAGTTGGCAAAATTATTTTTTCAATTTGTGAAAGTGGGCGAAATTTGACATGGATCGAAACGTTCACCTCTTTCTATGGCATAAATATGCGGGATAGGAGAAAGCGCCTACGACAGTAATGTAGACCACTAAAAGGGTCGTCTAACGCCGCAATCCGTACCTCGATACGACGCACCGTTCGCTCGCAATAAATTTCCAAACGAAAGCCTGCACTATTTAGCGTGCACGTTGCCGGGCTCTATCTTATATATATAAAGCCGCAAGGCTCACTGACTGACATAAATGTTTACCCACTTCGACATGAGCTAGAAACTTGAAATTTGGCAAGGTGATAGCTATTAGCGTGTAACCTACGGAAAAATTCCAAAAATTTTAAATTTTAAATTTTTGCCCCCCTCCCCCCAAACAAAATGGCGGATACCGTGATGCAGTGCCCTACAAAATTAATATTTGGCAAAGTCCTAGCTCCTAGCCTGTAACCGACGTACAAATTGCAAAAAGTTAAAATATTTAATATTTCATCCACTAAAAAATTCGAAATTATAAGCCAAATTAAATGACGGTGCAGGCTTTCGTTTCGAGCTCTCTTGTGGCTAAACGGTAATTGCTATCAATAAACGGACTGCACTTTCAGCCCCTAAAATGAAGAGATCTACAACTTTGGTCCTATGACTTTTTGTCGTATCTCGACTCCTTCTACCTTAGATTGAGCTTCATATTCCCGGGATCGTTCATTTTTGTTAAATTTCACTAAATGATTTTACTGATTCACACACTCATAAGATGGATAGATGAACGAAATTCAGGACGCTCCTTGGCAACGTCATTGGCCATATGTAGACCGACTTTCGTTATTCTAGCTGCCTTGCAAGTATGGGAAAACGGAGGGTACATGTGGAAACACTATTGAAATTTCGGCCTAATTTATGATTCTTAAGCAATTTATGGCGAAACCCGTTGAGATACGGCAAAAACTCAAATAAGCAAAATTATAGGTCGTTTCATCGCCAACCTGCCTGCAAAGTTTCAAGACTGTAGCTGTCTGCCAAGTTGGCAAAATTATTTTTCAATTTGTGAAAAGTGGGCGAAATTTGACATGGATCGAAACGTTCACCTCTTTCTATGGCATAAATATGCGGGATAGGAGAAAGCGCCTAAGGCAGCAATGTAGACCACTAAACGGGTCGTCTAACGCCGCAATCCGTACCTCGATACGACGCACCGTTTGCTCACAATAAATTTCCAAACGAAAGCCTGCACTATTTAGCGTGCACATTGCCTGGCTCTATCTTATCCTATATATATAAAGCCACAAGGCTAATTGACTGACTCACTGACTGACATTAATGTTTGCCCACTTCCAAGTGAGGTAGGAACTTGAAATTCGGCAGTCTGATAGCTATTTGACTGCAACCCAAAGAAAAATTCAAAAAAGTTGAAATTTTTCATATTTAGCCCCCCTTCCGCTCAATCAAATTATCGGACTAAAATTTCGTGTTAGACCCTTCCAGATGAGCTAGGAACTTGAAATTCGGCAATCTGATAGCTATTATGCTGTAGCCCAAAGCAAAACTCCAAAAAGTTCAAATTGTTTGTATTTAGCCCCCCATCGAATCAAAATATTGGAATCAAATTTCGGGTTAGACCCTTCCGTTGCAGATGAGCTGAAAACTTGGAATTCGGCAGTCTGATAGCTATTAGGCTGCAACCCAAGGAAAAATTCAAAAATGTTGACATTTTTCATATTTAGCCCCAATTCAGCCCCATCAATATATCGGATTAAAATTTCGTGTTAGACCCTTCCCGATGAGCTACGAAATTGAAATTCGGAAATCTGATAGCTAATAGGATGTAACACAAGTCAAAATTCCAAAAATTTTAAATTTTAAATTTTTGCCCCCCTCCCCCCAAACAAAATGGCGGATACCGTGATGCAGTGCCCTAGAAAATTCATATTTGGCAAAGTTCTAGCTCCTAGCCTGTAACCGACGTAGAAATTGCAAAAAGTTAAAATATTTAATATTTCATCCACTAAAGAATTCGAAATATTAAGCCAAATTACATGACGGTGCAGACTTTCGTTTCGAGCTCTCTTGTGGCTAAACGGTAATTGTTATCAATAAACGGACTGCACTTTCGGCCCTTAAAATGAAGAGATCTACAACTTTGGTCCTATGACTTTTTGTCGTATCTCGACTCCTTCTACCTTAGATTGAGCTTCATTTTCCCGGTTTTGGTCATTTTTGTTAAATTTCCATAAATGTTATTACTGATTCACACACTCATAAGATGGATAGATGAACGAAATTCAGGACGCTCCTTGGTAACGTCATTGGCCATATGTAGACCGACTTTCGTTATTCTAGCTGCCTTGCAAGTATGGGAAAACGGAGGGTACATGTGGAAACACTATTGAAATTTCGGCCTAATTTATGATTCTTAAGCAATTTATGGCGAAACCCTTTGAGGTACGGCAAAACCTTAAATAACCAAAATTATAGGTCGTTTCATCATCAACCTGCCTGCAAAGTTTCAAGACTGTAGCTGTCTGCTATGTTGGCAAAATTATTTTTCAACTGTTGCTAAGCGGACGAAATTTGATATGGATCGAAACGTTCACCCCTTTATATGGTATAAATAGGCGAGATACGAGAGAATGCCCCACACAGTACTGTAGGCGACTAAATGGGACGTCCGATGGTGAAATCCTTACCTCGATACGACTTACCGTTTGGACGCAATGAATTTCCAAGTGGAAGTCTGCACTATTTAGCGTGCACATTGCCCGGCTCTATCTTATCTTATATCTTATATATATAAAGCCAGAAGGCTGACTGACTGACATAAATGTTTACCCACTTCGACATGAGCTAGAAAGTTGAAATTTGGCAAGCTGATAGCTATTAGCGTGTAACCTACGGAAAAATTCCAAAAATTTTAAATTTTAAATTTTTGCCCCCCTCCCCCAAACAAAATGGCGGATACCGTGATGCAGTGCCCTAGAAAATTCATATTTGGCAAAGTTCTAGCTCCTAGCCTGTAACCGACGTAGAAATTGCAAAAAGTTAAAATATTTAATATTTCATCCACTAAAGAATTCGAAATATTAAGCCAAATTACATGACGGTGCAGACTTTCGTTTCGAGCTCTCTTGTGGCTAAACGGTAATTGTTATCAATAAACGGACTGCACTTTCGGCCCTTAAAATGAAGAGATCTACAACTTTGGTCCTATGACTTTTTGTCGTATCTCGACTCCTTCTACCTTAGATTGAGCTTCATTTTCCCGGTTTTGGTCATTTTTGTTAAATTTCCATAAATGTTATTACTGATTCACACACTCATAAGATGGATAGATGAACGAAATTCAGGACGCTCCTTGGTAACGTCATTGACCATATGTAGACCGACTTTAGTTATTCTAGCTGCCTTGCAAGTATGGGAAAACGGAGGGTACATGTGGAAACACTATTGAAATTTCGGCCTAATTTATGATTCTTAAGCAATTTATGGCGAAACCCTTTGAGGTACGGCAAAACCTTAAATAACCAAAATTATAGGTCGTTTCATCATCAACCTGCCTGCAAAGCTTCAAGACTGTAGCTGTCTGCTATGTTGGCAAAATTATTTTTCAACTGTTGCTAAGCGGACGAAATTTGATATGGATCGAAACGTTCACCCCTTTATATGGTATAAATAGGCGAGATACGAGAGAATGCCCCACACAGTACTGTAGGCGACTAAATGGGACGTCCGATGGTGAAATCCTTACCTCGATACGACTTACCGTTTGGACGCAATGAATTTACAAGTGGAAGTCTGCACTATTTAGCGTGCACATTGCCCGGCTCTATCTTATCTTATATCTTATATATCTTATATATATAAAGCCGCAAGGCTAACTGACTGACTGACTCACTGACATTAATGTTTGCCCACTTCCAAGTGAGCTAGGAACTTGAAATTCGGCAGTCTGACAGCTTTTAGGCTGCAACCCAAGGAAAAATTGCAAAAAGTACAATTTTTTTATATTTAGCCCCCCTTCCGCCCAATCAAAGAAATTTCGTGTTAGACCCTTCCCGATGAGCTAAGAAATTGAAATTCGGAAATCTGATAGCTAATAGGATGTAACACAAGGCAAAATTCCAAAAATTTTAAATTTTAAATTTTTGCCCCCCTCCCCCCAAACAAAATGGCGGATACCGTGATGCAGTGCCCTAGAAAATTCATATTTGGCAAAGTTCTAGCTCCTAGCCTGTAACCGACGTAGAAATTGCAAAAAGTTAAAATATTTAATATTTCATCCACTAAAGAATTCGAAATATTAAGCCAAATTACATGACGGTGCAGACTTTCGTCTCGAGCTCTCTTGTGGCTAAACGGTAATTGTTATCAATAAACGGACTGCACTTTCGGCCCTTAAAATGAAGAGATCTACAACTTTGGTCCTATGACTTTTTGTCGTATCTCGACTCCTTCTACCTTAGATTGAGCTTCATTTTCCCGGTTTTGGTCATTTTTGTTAAATTTCCATAAATGTTATTACTGATTCACACACTCATAAGATGGATAGATGAACGAAATTCAGGACGCTCCTTGGTAACGTCATTGGCCATATGTAGACCGACTTTCGTTATTCTAGCTGCCTTGCAAGTATGGGAAAACGGAGGGTACATGTGGAAACACTATTGAAATTTCGGCCTAATTTATGATTCTTAAGCAATTTATGGCGAAACCCTTTGAGGTACGGCAAAACCTTAAATAACCAAAATTATAGGTCGTTTCATCATCAACCTGCCTGCAAAGCTTCAAGACTGTAGCTGTCTGCTATGTTGGCAAAATTATTTTTCAACTGTTGCTAAGCGGACGAAATTTGATATGGATCGAAACGTTCACCCCTTTATATGGTATAAATAGGCGAGATACGAGAGAATGCCCCACACAGTACTGTAGGCGACTAAATGGGACGTCCGATGGTGAAATCCTTACCTCGATACGACTTACCGTTTGGACGCAATGAATTTCCAAGTGGAAGTCTGCACTATTTAGCGTGCACATTGCCCGGCTCTATCTTATCTTATATCTTATATATATAAAGCCACAAGGCTAATTGACTGACTCACTGACTGACTGACTGACATTAATGTTTGCCCACTTCCAGGTGAGCTAGGAACTTGAAATTCGGCAGTCTGATAGCTTTTAGGCTGCAACCCAAGAAAAAATTGCAAAAAGTACAAATTTTTATATTTAGCCCCCCTTCCGCCCAATCAAAGAAATTTCGTGTTAGACCCTCCCAGATGAGCTAGGAACTTGAAATTCGGCAACCTGATAGATATTAGGCTGTAACCCAAGGAAAAATTCCAAAAAGTTCGAATTTTTGTGTACGTAGCCCCCCACGGAATAAACAAATTTCGGGTTAGATCCTTCAGTTCCAGATGCGCTAGAAACTTGAAATTTGGCAAGGTGATAGCTATTAGCGTGTAACCCACGGAAAAATTCCAAAAATTTTAAATTTTAAACTTTTGCCCCCCTCCCCCCAAACAAAATGGCGGATACCGTGATGCAGTGCCCCACAAAATTAATATTTGGCAAAGTTCTAGCTCCTAGCCTGTAACCGACGTAGAAATTGTAAAAAGTTAAAATATTTAATATATCATCCACTAAAAAATTCGAAATATTAAGCCAAATTAAATGACGGTGCAGGCTTTCGTTTCGAGCTCTCTTGTGGCTAAACGGTAATTGTTATCAATAAACGGACTGCACTTTCGGCCGCTAAAATGAAGAGATCTACAACTTTGGTCCTATGACTTTTTGTCGTATCTCGACTCCTTCTACCTTAGATTGAGCTTCATTTTCCCGGTATCGGTCATTTTTGTTAAATTTCCATAAATGATTTTACTGATTCACACGCTCATAAGATGGATAGATGAACGAAATTCAGGACGCTCTTTGGCAACGTCATTGGCCATACGTAGACCGACTTTCGTTATTCTAGCTGCCTTGCAAGTATGGGAAAACGGAGGGTACATGTGGAAACACTATTGAAATTTCGGCCTAATTTATGATTCTTAAGCAATTTATGGCGAAACCCGTTGAGATACGGCAAAACCTCAAATAACCAAACTTATAGGTCGTTTCATCGTCAACCTGCCTGCAAAGTTTCAAGACTGTAGCTGTCTGCCAAGTTGGCAAAATTATTTTTTCAATTTGTGAAAGTGGGCGAAATTTGACATGGATCGAAACGTTCACCTCTTTCTATGGCATAAATATGCGGGATAGGAGAAAGCGCCTACGACAGTAATGTAGACCACTAAAAGGGTCGTCTAACGCCGCAATCCGTACCTCGATACGACGCACCGTTCGCTCGCAATAAATTTCCAAACGAAAGCCTGCACTATTTAGCGTGCACGTTGCCGGGCTCTATCTTATATATATAAAGCCGCAAGGCTCACTGACTGACATAAATGTTTACCCACTTCGACATGAGCTAGAAACTTGAAATTTGGCAAGGTGATAGCTATTAGCGTGTAACCTACGGAAAAATTCCAAAAATTTTAAATTTTAAATTTTTGCCCCCCTCCCCCCAAACAAAATGGCGGATACCGTGATGCAGTGCCCTACAAAATTAATATTTGGCAAAGTCCTAGCTCCTAGCCTGTAACCGACGTACAAATTGCAAAAAGTTAAAATATTTAATATTTCATCCACTAAAAAATTCGAAATTATAAGCCAAATTAAATGACGGTGCAGGCTTTCGTTTCGAGCTCTCTTGTGGCTAAACGGTAATTGCTATCAATAAACGGACTGCACTTTCAGGCCCTAAAATGAAGAGATCTACAACTTTGGTCCTATGACTTTTTGTCGTATCTCGACTCCTTCTACCTTAGATTGAGCTTCATATTCCCGGGATCGTTCATTTTTGTTAAATTTCACTAAATGATTTTACTGATTCACACACTCATAAGATGGATAGATGATTGAAATTCAGGACGCTCCTTGGCAACGTCATTGGCCATATGTAGACCGACTTTCGTTATTCTAGCTGCCTTGCAAGTATGGGAAAACGGAGGGTACATGTGGAAACACTATTGAAATTTCGGCCTAATTTATGATTCTTAAGCAATTTATGGCGAAACCCGTTGAGATACGGCAAAAACTCAAATAAGCAAAATTATAGGTCGTTTCATCGCCAACCTGCCTGCAAAGTTTCAAGACTGTAGCTGTCTGCCAAGTTGGCAAAATTATTTTTCAATTTGTGAAAAGTGGGCGAAATTTGACATGGATCGAAACGTTCACCTCTTTCTATGGCATAAATATGCGGGGTAGGAGAAAGCGCCTAAGGCAGCAATGTAGACCACTAAACGGGTCGTCTAACGCCGCAATCCGTACCTCGATACGACGCACCGTTTGCTCACAATAAATTTCCAAACGAAAGCCTGCACTATTTAGCGTGCACATTGCCTGGCTCTATCTTATCCTATATATATAAAGCCACAAGGCTAATTGACTGACTCACTGACTGACATTAATGTTTGCCCACTTCCAAGTGAGGTAGGAACTTGAAATTCGGCAGTCTGATAGCTATTTGACTGCAACCCAAAGAAAAATTCAAAAAAGTTGAAATTTTTCATATTTAGCCCCCCTTCCGCTCAATCAAATTATCGGACTAAAATTTCGTGTTAGACCCTTCCAGATGAGCTAGGAACTTGAAATTCGGCAATCTGATAGCTATTATGCTGTAGCCCAAAGCAAAACTCCAAAAAGTTCAAATTGTTTGTATTTAGCCCCCCATCGAATCAAAATATTGGAATCAAATTTCGGGTTAGACCCTTCCGTTGCAGATGAGCTGAAAACTTGGAATTCGGCAGTCTGATAGCTATTAGGCTGCAACCCAAGGAAAAATTCAAAAATGTTGACATTTTTCATATTTAGCCCCAATTCAGCCCCATCAATATATCGGATTAAAATTTCGTGTTAGACCCTTCCCGATGAGCTACGAAATTGAAATTCGGAAATCTGATAGCTAATAGGATGTAACACAAGTCAAAATTCCAATAATTTTAAATTTTAAATTTTTGCCCCCCTCCCCCCAAACAAAATGGCGGATACCGTGATGCAGTGCCCTAGAAAATTCATATTTGGCAAAGTTCTAGCTCCTAGCCTGTAACCGACGTAGAAATTGCAAAAAGTTAAAATATTTAATATTTCATCCACTAAAGAATTCGAAATATTAAGCCAAATTACATGACGGTGCAGACTTTCGTTTCGAGCTCTCTTGTGGCTAAACGGTAATTGTTATCAATAAACGGACTGCACTTTCGGCCCTTAAAATGAAGAGATCTACAACTTTGGTCCTATGACTTTTTGTCGTATCTCGACTCCTTCTACCTTAGATTGAGCTTCATTTTCCCGGTTTTGGTCATTTTTGTTAAATTTCCATAAATGTTATTACTGATTCACACACTCATAAGATGGATAGATGAACGAAATTCAGGACGCTCCTTGGTAACGTCATTGGCCATATGTAGACCGACTTTCGTTATTCTAGCTGCCTTGCAAGTATGGGAAAACGGAGGGTACATGTGGAAACACTATTGAAATTTCGGCCCAATTTATGATTCTTAAGCAATTTATGGCGAAACCCTTTGAGGTACGGCAAAACCTTAAATAACCAAAATTATAGGTCGTTTCATCATCAACCTGCCTGCAAAGTTTCAAGACTGTAGCTGTCTGCTATGTTGGCAAAATTATTTTTCAACTGTTGCTAAGCGGACGAAATTTGATATGGATCGAAACGTTCACCCCTTTATATGGTATAAATAGGCGAGATACGAGAGAATGCCCCACACAGTACTGTAGGCGACTAAATGGGACGTCCGATGGTGAAATCCTTACCTCGATACGACTTACCGTTTGGACGCAATGAATTTCCAAGTGGAAGTCTGCACTATTTAGCGTGCACATTGCCCGGCTCTATCTTATCTTATATCTTATATATATAAAGCCAGAAGGCTGACTGACTGACATAAATGTTTACCCACTTCGACATGAGCTAGAAAGTTGAAATTTGGCAAGCTGATAGCTATTAGCGTGTAACCTACGGAAAAATTCCAAAAATTTTAAATTTTAAATTTTTGCCCCCCTCCCCCAAACAAAATGGCGGATACCGTGATGCAGTGCCCTAGAAAATTCATATTTGGCAAAGTTCTAGCTCCTAGCCTGTAACCGACGTAGAAATTGCAAAAAGTTAAAATATTTAATATTTCATCCACTAAAGAATTCGAAATATTAAGCCAAATTACATGACGGTGCAGACTTTCGTTTCGAGCTCTCTTGTGGCTAAACGGTAATTGTTATCAATAAACGGACTGCACTTTCGGCCCTTAAAATGAAGAGATCTACAACTTTGGTCCTATGACTTTTTGTCGTATCTCGACTCCTTCTACCTTAGATTGAGCTTCATTTTCCCGGTTTTGGTCATTTTTGTTAAATTTCCATAAATGTTATTACTGATTCACACACTCATAAGATGGATAGATGAACGAAATTCAGGACGCTCCTTGGTAACGTCATTGACCATATGTAGACCGACTTTAGTTATTCTAGCTGCCTTGCAAGTATGGGAAAACGGAGGGTACATGTGGAAACACTATTGAAATTTCGGCCTAATTTATGATTCTTAAGCAATTTATGGCGAAACCCTTTGAGGTACGGCAAAACCTTAAATAACCAAAATTATAGGTCGTTTCATCATCAACCTGCCTGCAAAGCTTCAAGACTGTAGCTGTCTGCTATGTTGGCAAAATTATTTTTCAGCTGTTGCTAAGCGGACGAAATTTGATATGGATCGAAACGTTCACCCCTTTATATGGTATAAATAGGCGAGATACGAGAGAATGCCCCACACAGTACTGTAGGCGACTAAATGGGACGTCCGATGGTGAAATCCTTACCTCGATACGACTTACCGTTTGGACGCAATGAATTTCCAAGTGGAAGTCTGCACTATTTAGCGTGCACATTGCCCGGCTCTATCTTATCTTATATCTTATATATATAAAGCCACAAGGCTAATTGACTGACTCACTGACTGACTGACTGACATTAATGTTTGCCCACTTCCAGGTGAGCTAGGAACTTGAAATTCGGCAGTCTGATAGCTTTTAGGCTGCAACCCAAGAAAAAATTGCAAAAAGTACAAATTTTTATATTTAGCCCCCCTTCCGCCCAATCAAAGAAATTTCGTGTTAGACCCTCCCAGATGAGCTAGGAACTTGAAATTCGGCAACCTGATAGATATTAGGCTGTAACCCAAGGAAAAATTCCAAAAAGTTCGAATTTTTGTGTACGTAGCCCCCCACGGAATAAACAAATTTCGGGTTAGATCCTTCAGTTCCAGATGCGCTAGAAACTTGAAATTTGGCAAGGTGATAGCTATTAGCGTGTAACCCACGGAAAAATTCCAAAAATTTTAAATTTTAAACTTTTGCCCCCCTCCCCCCAAACAAAATGGCGGATACCGTGATGCAGTGCCCCACAAAATTAATATTTGGCAAAGTTCTAGCTCCTAGCCTGTAACCGACGTAGAAATTGTAAAAAGTTAAAATATTTAATATATCATCCACTAAAAAATTCGAAATATTAAGCCAAATTAAATGACGGTGCAGGCTTTCGTTTCGAGCTCTCTTGTGGCTAAACGGTAATTGTTATCAATAAACGGACTGCACTTTCGGCCGCTAAAATGAAGAGATCTACAACTTTGGTCCTATGACTTTTTGTCGTATCTCGACTCCTTCTACCTTAGATTGAGCTTCATTTTCCCGGTATCGGTCATTTTTGTTAAATTTCCATAAATGATTTTACTGATTCACACGCTCATAAGATGGATAGATGAACGAAATTCAGGACGCTCCTTGGCAACGTCATTGGCCATACGTAGACCGACTTTCGTTATTCTAGCTGCCTTGCAAGTATGGGAAAACAGAGGGTACATGTGGAAACACTATTGAAATTTCGGCCTAATTTATGATTCTTAAGCAATTTATGGCGAAACCCGTTGAGATACGGCAAAACCTCAAATAACCAAACTTATAGGTCGTTTCATCGTCAACCTGCCTGCAAAGTTTCAAGACTGTAGCTGTCTGCCAAGTTGGCAAAATTATTTTTTCAATTTGTGAAAGTGGGCGAAATTTGACATGGATCGAAACGTTCACCTATTTCTATGGCATAAATATGCGGGATAGGAGAAAGCGCCTACGACAGTAATGTAGACCACTAAAAGGGTCGTCTAACGCCGCAATCCGTACCTCGATACGACGCACCGTTCGCTCGCAATAAATTTCCAAACGAAAGCCTGCACTATTTAGCGTGCACGTTGCCGGGCTCTATCTTATATCTTATATATATAAAGCCACAAGGCTAATTGACTGACTCACTCACTGACTCACTGACTGACATTAATGTTTGCCCACTACCAAGTGAGGTAGGAACTTGAAATTCGGCAATCTGATAGCTATTTGGCTGCAACCCAAGGAAAAATTCAAAAAAGTTGACATTTTTCATATTTAGCCCCCCTTACGGCCCATCAAAATGTCGTAGTAAATATTCGTGTTAGACCCTTCCAGATGAGGTAGGAACTTGAAATTCGGCAGTCTGACAGCTTTTAGGCTGCAACCCAAGGAAAAATTGCAAAAAGTACAATTTTTTTATATTTAGCCCCCCTTCCGCCCAATCAAAGAAATTTCGTGTTAGACCCTTCCAGATGAGCTAGGAACTTGAAATTCGGCAACCTGATAGTTATTAGGCTGTAACCCCTGGAAAAAATCCGAAAAGCTAAAATTTTTAATAATTAACCCCCTCCCACCGAATCAATATATAGGACGGTGCAGGCTTTCGTTTCGAGCTCTCTTGTGGCCGAACGGTAATTGCTATCAATGAACGGATTGCACTTTCGACTCCTAAAATTAAGAGATCTACAACTTTGGTCTTATGACTTTTTGTCGTATCTCGACCCCTTCTACCTTAGATTGAGCTTCATTTTCCCGGTTTCGCAAAATTTTGTTAAATTTCCATAAATTATTTTCTGATTCACACACTCGTATGATAGATAGATGAACGAAATTCAGCACGCTCCTTGGCAACGGCATTGGCCATATGTAGACCGACTTTCGTTATTCTAGCTGCCTTGCAAGTATGGGAAAACGGAGGGTACATGTGTAAACACTACTGAAATTTCGGCCTAATTGATGATTCTTAAGCAATTTATGGCGAACCCCGTTGAGATACGGTAAAACCTCAAATAACCGAAATTATAGGCCGTTTCATCGTCAACTTGCCTGCAAAGTTTCAACACTGTAGCTGTCTGCCAAGTTGGAAAAATTATTTTTCAATTTGTGAAAAGTGGGCGAAATTTGACATGGATCGAAACGTTCACCTCCTCTATGGCATAAATATGCGGGGTAGGAGAAAGCGCCAAAGACAGTAATATAGACCACTAAAAGGGTCGCCTAACGCCGCAAACCGTACCGCGATACGATGCACCGTTTGCTCGCAATAAATTTCCAAACGAAAGCCTGCACTATTCAGCGTGCACATTGCCCGACTCTATCTTATCTTATATATATAAAGCCACAAGGCTAATTGACTGACTCACTCACTGACTCACTGACTGACATTAATGTTTGCCCACTACCAAGTGAGGTAGGAACTTGAAATTCGGCAATCTGATAGCTATTTGGCTGCAACCCAAGGAAAAATTCAAAAAAGTTGACATTTTTCATATTTAGCCCCCCTTACGGCCCATCAAAATGTCGTAGTAAATATTCGTGTTAGACCCTTCCAGATGAGGTAGGAACTTGAAATTCGGCAGTCTGACAGCTTTTAGGCTGCAACCCAAGGAAAAATTGCAAAAAGTACAATTTTTTTATATTTAGCCCCCCTTCCGCCCAATCAAAGAAATTTCGTGTTAGACCCTTCCAGATGAGCTAGGAACTTGAAATTCGGCAACCTGATAGTTATTAGGCTGTAACCCCTGGAAAAAATCCGAAAAGCTAAAATTTTTAATAATTAACCCCCTCCCACCGAATCAATATATAGGACGGTGCAGGCTTTCGTTTCGAGCTCTCTTGTGGCCGAACGGTAATTGCTATCAATGAACGGATTGCACTTTCGACTCCTAAAATTAAGAGATCTACAACTTTGGTCTTATGACTTTTTGTCGTATCTCGACCCCTTCTACCTTAGATTGAGCTTCATTTTCCCGGTTTCGCAAAATTTTGTTAAATTTCCATAAATTATTTTCTGATTCACACACTCGTATGATAGATAGATGAACGAAATTCAGCACGCTCCTTGGCAACGGCATTGGCCATATGTAGACCGACTTTCGTTATTCTAGCTGCCTTGCAAGTATGGGAAAACGGAGGGTACATGTGTAAACACTACTGAAATTTCGGCCTAATTGATGATTCTTAAGCAATTTATGGCGAACCCCGTTGAGATACGGTAAAACCTCAAATAACCGAAATTATAGGCCGTTTCATCGTCAACTTGCCTGCAAAGTTTCAACACTGTAGCTGTCTGCCAAGTTGGAAAAATTATTTTTCAATTTGTGAAAAGTGGGCGAAATTTGACATGGATCGAAACGTTCACCTCCTCTATGGCATAAATATGCGGGGTAGGAGAAAGCGCCAAAGACAGTAATATAGACCACTAAAAGGGTCGCCTAACGCCGCAAACCGTACCGCGATACGATGCACCGTTTGCTCGCAATAAATTTCCAAACGAAAGCCTGCACTATTCAGCGTGCACATTGCCCGACTCTATCTTATCTTATATATATAAAGCCACAAGGCTAATTGACTGACTCACTGACTGACTCACTGACTGACATTAATGTTTGCCCACTACCAAGTGAGGTAGGAACTTGAAATTCGGCAATCTGATAGCTATTTGGCTGCAACCCAAGGAAAAATTCAAAAAAGTTGACATTTTTCATATTTAGCCCCCCTTACGGCCCATCAAAATGTCGTAGTAAATATTCGTGTTAGACCCTTCCAGATGAGGTAGGAACTTGAAATTCGGCAGTCTGACAGCTTTTAGGCTGCAACCCAAGGAAAAATTGCAAAAAGTACAATTTTTTTATATTTAGCCCCCCTTCCGCCCAATCAAAGAAATTTCGTGTTAGACCCTTCCAGATGAGCTAGGAACTTGAAATTCGGCAACCTGATAGTTATTAGGCTGTAACCCCTGGAAAAAATCCGAAAAGCTAAAATTTTTAATAATTAACCCCCTCCCACCGAATCAATATATAGGACGGTGCAGGCTTTCGTTTCGAGCTCTCTTGTGGCCGAACGGTAATTGCTATCAATGAACGGATTGCACTTTCGACTCCTAAAATTAAGAGATCTACAACTTTGGTCTTATGACTTTTTGTCGTATCTCGACCCCTTCTACCTTAGATTGAGCTTCATTTTCCCGGTTTCGCAAAATTTTGTTAAATTTCCATAAATTATTTTCTGATTCACACACTCGTATGATAGATAGATGAACGAAATTCAGCACGCTCCTTGGCAACGGCATTGGCCATATGTAGACCGACTTTCGTTATTCTAGCTGCCTTGCAAGTATGGGAAAACGGAGGGTACATGTGTAAACACTACTGAAATTTCGGCCTAATTGATGATTCTTAAGCAATTTATGGCGAACCCCGTTGAGATACGGTAAAACCTCAAATAACCGAAATTATAGGCCGTTTCATCGTCAACTTGCCTGCAAAGTTTCAACACTGTAGCTGTCTGCCAAGTTGGAAAAATTATTTTTCAATTTGTGAAAAGTGGGCGAAATTTGACATGGATCGAAACGTTCACCTCCTCTATGGCATAAATATGCGGGGTAGGAGAAAGCGCCAAAGACAGTAATATAGACCACTAAAAGGGTCGCCTAACGCCGCAAACCGTACCGCGATACGATGCACCGTTTGCTCGCAATAAATTTCCAAACGAAAGCCTGCACTATTCAGCGTGCACATTGCCCGACTCTATCTTATCTTATATATATAAAGCCACAAGGCTAATTGACTGACTCACTCACTGACTGACATTAATGTTTGCCCACTACCAAGTGAGGTAGGAACTTGAAATTCGGCAATCTGATAGCTATTTGGCTGCAACCCAAGGAAAAATTCAAAAAAGTTGACATTTTTCATATTTAGCCCCCCTTACGGCCCATCAAAATGTCGTAGTAAATATTCGTGTTAGACCCTTCCAGATGAGGTAGGAACTTGAAATTCGGCAGTCTGACAGCTTTTAGGCTGCAACCCAAGGAAAAATTGCAAAAAGTACAATTTTTTTATATTTAGCCCCCCTTCCGCCCAATCAAAGAAATTTCGTGTTAGACCCTTCCAGATGAGCTAGGAACTTGAAATTCGGCAACCTGATAGTTATTAGGCTGTAACCCCTGGAAAAAATCCGAAAAGCTAAAATTTTTAATAATTAACCCCCTCCCACCGAATCAATATATAGGACGGTGCAGGCTTTCGTTTCGAGCTCTCTTGTGGCCGAACGGTAATTGCTATCAATGAACGGATTGCACTTTCGACTCCTAAAATTAAGAGATCTACAACTTTGGTCTTATGACTTTTTGTCGTATCTCGACCCCTTCTACCTTAGATTGAGCTTCATTTTCCCGGTTTCGCAAAATTTTGTTAAATTTCCATAAATTATTTTCTGATTCACACACTCGTATGATAGATAGATGAACGAAATTCAGCACGCTCCTTGGCAACGGCATTGGCCATATGTAGACCGACTTTCGTTATTCTAGCTGCCTTGCAAGTATGGGAAAACGGAGGGTACATGTGTAAACACTACTGAAATTTCGGCCTAATTGATGATTCTTAAGCAATTTATGGCGAACCCCGTTGAGATACGGTAAAACCTCAAATAACCGAAATTATAGGCCGTTTCATCGTCAACTTGCCTGCAAAGTTTCAACACTGTAGCTGTCTGCCAAGTTGGAAAAATTATTTTTCAATTTGTGAAAAGTGGGCGAAATTTGACATGGATCGAAACGTTCACCTCCTCTATGGCATAAATATGCGGGGTAGGAGAAAGCGCCAAAGACAGTAATATAGACCACTAAAAGGGTCGCCTAACGCCGCAAACCGTACCGCGATACGATGCACCGTTTGCTCGCAATAAATTTCCAAACGAAAGCCTGCACTATTCAGCGTGCACATTGCCCGACTCTATCTTATCTTATATATATAAAGCCACAAGGCTAATTGACTGACTCACTGACTGACTCACTGACTGACATTAATGTTTGCCCACTACCAAGTGAGGTAGGAACTTGAAATTCGGCAATCTGATAGCTATTTGGCTGCAACCCAAGGAAAAATTCAAAAAAGTTGACATTTTTCATATTTAGCCCCCCTTACGGCCCATCAAAATGTCGTAGTAAATATTCGTGTTAGACCCTTCCAGATGAGGTAGGAACTTGAAATTCGGCAGTCTGACAGCTTTTAGGCTGCAACCCAAGGAAAAATTGCAAAAAGTACAATTTTTTTATATTTAGCCCCCCTTCCGCCCAATCAAAGAAATTTCGTGTTAGACCCTTCCAGATGAGCTAGGAACTTGAAATTCGGCAACCTGATAGTTATTAGGCTGTAACCCCTGGAAAAAATCCGAAAAGCTAAAATTTTTAATAATTAACCCCCTCCCACCGAATCAATATATAGGACGGTGCAGGCTTTCGTTTCGAGCTCTCTTGTGGCCGAACGGTAATTGCTATCAATGAACGGATTGCACTTTCGACTCCTAAAATTAAGAGATCTACAACTTTGGTCTTATGACTTTTTGTCGTATCTCGACTCCTTCTACCTTAGATTGAGCTTCATTTTCCCGGTATCGGTCATTTTTGTTAAATTTCCATAAATGATTTTACTGATTCACACGCTCATAAGATGGATAGATGAACGAAATTCAGGACGCTCCTTGGCAACGTCATTGGCCATACGTAGACCGACTTTCGTTATTCTAGCTGCCTTGCAAGTATGGGAAAACAGAGGGTACATGTGGAAACACTATTGAAATTTCGGCCTAATTTATGATTCTTAAGCAATTTATGGCGAAACCCGTTGAGATACGGCAAAACCTCAAATAACCAAACTTATAGGTCGTTTCATCGTCAACCTGCCTGCAAAGTTTCAAGACTGTAGCTGTCTGCCAAGTTGGCAAAATTATTTTTTCAATTTGTGAAAGTGGGCGAAATTTGACATGGATCGAAACGTTCACCTCTTTCTATGGCATAAATATGCGGGATAGGAGAAAGCGCCTACGACAGTAATGTAGACCACTAAAAGGGTCGTCTAACGCCGCAATCCGTACCTCGATACGACGCACCGTTCGCTCGCAATAAATTTCCAAACGAAAGCCTGCACTATTTAGCGTGCACGTTGCCGGGCTCTATCTTATATTATATATATATAAAGCCGCAAGGCTAACTCACTCACTCACTCACTCACTCACTCACTGACATTAATGTTTGCCCACTTCCAGGTGAGCTAGGAACTTGAAATTCGGCAGTCTGATAGCTTTTAGGCTGCAACCCAAGGAAAAATTCTAAAAAGTTGAAATTTTTCATATTTAGCCCCCCTTCCGTCCAATCAAATTATCAGCCTGAAATTTCGTGTTCAACCCTTCCAGATGAGCTAGGAACTTGAAATTCGGCAATCTGATAGCTATTAGGGTGTGTCCCATGGGGAGATTCCAAAAAGTTCATATTTTTTGTATTTAGCCCCCCCTTCGCCGAAACACTGAAATTTCGTGTTACACACTTGCAGATGAGCTAGGAACTTGAAATTCGGCAATCAAATAGCTCTTGGGCTGCAACCCAAGGAAAAATTCCAAAAAGTTGAAATTTTTCACATTTAGCCCCCCTTCCGCCCAATCAAAATATCGGACTGAAATTTCATGTTAGACCCTGCCAGATGAGCTAGGAACTTGAAATGTGGCAATCTGATAGCTATTATGCTGTGTCCCATGGGGAAATTCCAAAAAGTTCAATTTTTTTGTATTTAGCCCCCCTTGCGCCGAAACACTGAAATTTCGTGTTACACCCTTGCAGATGAGCTAGGAACTTGAAATTCGGCAATGAAATAGCTCATGGGCTGCAACCCAAGGAAAAATTCCAAAAAGTTGACATTTTTCATATTTAGCCCCCCTTCCGCCCAATCAAAATATCGGACTGAAATTTAATGTTAGACCCTGCCAAATGAGCTAGGAACTTGAAATGTGGCAATCTGATAGCTATTAGGGTGTGTCCCATGGGGAAATTCCAAAAAGTTCAAATTTTTTGTATTTAGCCCCCCCTGCGCCGAAACACTGAAATTTCGTGTTACACCCTTGCAGATGAGCTAGGAACTTGAAATTCGGCAATCAAATAGCTGTTGGGCTGCAACCCAAGGAAAAATTCCAAAAAATTGAAATTTTTCATATTTAGCCCCCCTTCCGCCCAATCAAAATATCGGAGTGAAATTTCGTGTTAGGCCCTTCCAGATGAGCTAGGAACTTGAAATGTCGCAATCTGATAGCTATTAGGGTGTGTCCCAAGGGGAAATTCCAAAAAGTGCAATTTTTTGTATTTAGCCCCCCCTTCGCCGAATCAATCAAATTTCAGTGTTACACCCTTGCAAATTACCTAGGAACTTGAAATTCGGCAATCAAATAGCTATTAGGCTGCAACCCAAGGAAAAATTCCGAAAAGTTGAAAATTTTTCATATTTAGCCCCCCTTCCGCCCAATCAAAATATCGGAGTGAAATTTCGTGTTAGGCCCTTCCAGATGAGCTAGGAACTTGAAATTTGGCAATCTGATAGCTATTAGGGTGTGTCCCAAGGGAAAATTCCAAAAAGTTCAATTTTTTGTATTTAGCCCCCCCTTCGCCGAATCACTCAAATTTCGGTGTTACACCCTTGCAGATTAGCTAGGAACTTGAAATTCGGCAATCAAATACCTATTAGGGTGCAACCGAAGGAAAAATTCCGAAAAGTTGAAATTTTTTATATTTAGCCCCCCTTCCGCCCAATCAAAATATCGGAGTGAAATTTCGTGTTAGGCCCTTCCAGATGAGCTAGGAACTTGAAATGTGGCAATCTGATAGCTATTAGGGTGTGTCCCAAGGGAGAATTCCAAAAAGTTCAAATTTTTTGTATTTAGCCCCCCCTTCGCCGAATCACTCAAATTTCGGTGTTACACCCTTGCAGATTAGCATGGAACTTGAAATTCGGCAATCAAATAGCTATTACGGTGCAACCCAAGGAAAAATTCCGAAAAGTTGAAATTTTTCATATTTAGCCCCCCTTCCGCCCAATCAAAATATCGGAGTGAAATTTCGTGTTAGGCCCTTCCAGATGAGCTAGGAACTTGAAATGTGGCAATCTGATAGCTATTAGGGTGTGTCCCAAGGGAGAATTCCAAAAAGTTCAAATTTTTTGTATTTAGCCCCCCCTTCGCCGAATCACTCAAATTTCGGTGCTACACCCTTGCAGATTAGCTAGGAACTTGAAATTCGGCAATCAAATAGCTATTACGGTGCAACCCAGGGAAAAATTCCGAAAAGTTGAAATTTTTCATATTTAGCACCCCTTCCGCCCAATCAAAATATCGGAGTGAAATTTCGTGTTAGGCCCTTCCAGATGCGCTAGGAACTTGAAATGTGGCAATCTGATAGCTATTAGGGTGTGTCCCATGGGGAAATTCCAAAAAGTTCAAATTTTTTGTATTTAGCCCCCCCTGCGCCGAAACACTGAAATTTCGTGTTACACCCTTGCAGATGAGCTAGGAACTTGAAATTCGGCAATCAAATAGCTGTTGGGCTGCAACCCAAGGAAAAATTCCAAAAAATTGAAATTTTTCATATTTAGCCCCCCTTCCGCCCAATCAAAATATCGGAGTGAAATTTCGTGTTAGGCCCTTCCAGATGAGCTAGGAACTTGAAATGTGGCAGTCTGATAGCTATTAGGGTGTGTCCCATGGGGAAATTCCAAAAAGTTCAAATTTTTTGTATTTAGCCCCCCCTGCGCCGAAACACTGAAATTTCGTGTTACACCCTTGCAGATGAGCTAGGAACTTGAAATTCGGCAATCAAATAGCTGTTGGGCTGCAACCCAAGGAAAATTTCCAAAAAGTTCAAATTCTTCATATTTAGCCCCCCTTCCGCCCAATCAAAATATCGGAGTGAAATTTCGTGTTAGGCCCTTCCAGATGAGCTAGGAACTTGAAATGTGGCAATCTGATAGCTATTAGGGTGTGTCCCAAGGGGAAATTCCAAAAAGTTCAATTTTTTGTATTTAGCTCCCCCTTCGCCGAATCACTCAAATTTCGGTGTTACACCTTTGCAAATTGGCTAGGAACTTGAAATTCGGCAATCAAATAGCTATTAGGCTGCAACCCAAGGAAGAATTCCAAAAAGTTGAAATTTTTCATATTTAGCCCCCCTTCCGCCCAATCAAAATATCGGAGTGAAATTTCGTGTTGGGCCCTTCCAGATGAGCTAGGAACTTGAAATGTGGCAATCTGATGGCTATTAGCGTGTGTCCCAAGGGATAATTATAAAAAGTTCAAATTTTTTATATTTAGCCCCCCCATCGAATCACTCAAATTTCGGTGTTACACCCTTGCAGATTAGCTAGGAACTTGAAATTCGGCAATCTGACAGTTATTAGGCTGCAATCCAAGGAAAAATTCCGAAAAGTTGAAATTTTTCATATGTAGCCCCCTTCCGCCCAATCAAAATATCGGACTGAAATTTCGTGTTAGACCCTTCCCTATGAGCTAGGAACTTGAAATTCGGCTGCCTGATAGCTATTTTTCTGTAACCCAATTAAGAATTCCAAAAAGTTCAAAATTTTCATATTTAGCCTCCACCGAATCGAAATATCGAACTCAAATTTCGGGTAAGACCCTTCAGTTACGGATGAGCTAGAAACTTGGAATTCGGTAATCTGATAGCTATTAAGCTTCAACCTTGGGAAAAATTCTAAAAAGTTGAAATGTTTCATATTTAGCCGCTTTTCCGTCCAATCAAATTATCGAACTGAAATTTCGCGTTAGACCCTTCCAGATGAGCTACAAACTTGAAATTTGGCAATCTGATATAAATTAGGCTGCAACCCAAGGGAAAATTCCAAAAAGTTCAAATTTTTCATATTTATCCCCCCACCGAATCAAAATATGGGACTCAAATTTCGGTTTAGAACCTTCCGTTCCAGATGCGCTAGAATATTGGAATTCGGCAATCTGATAGCTATTAGGCTGAAACCCAAGGAAAATGCCAAAAAGTTAAAATTTTTCATATTTAATCCCCCCGCCCAATCAATATATCGAGCCCAATTTCTTTGTTACAGCCTTCCAGATGATCTACGATCTTGAGATTCGGCGATGTGATGGCTATTAAGTTGCAACCCAAGGAAAAATTCAAATTTAGTTCAAATTGATCATATTTAGCCCTCTCCCCGCCCAATCAAATTATCAGACTCAAATTTCGTGTTAGGCCCATCCAGATGATCCAGGAATTGAAATTAATCAATATGATAGAAATTGGGCTGTAAGCCAAGAAAAAATTCCAAAACATTCCTTCTCATATTTACCCCTCCACCACCCAATCAAAATCCTCTGCACCCCTCCCCCCAAACAAAATGGCGGACGCCATGATGCAGTGCCCTACAAAATTAATATTTGGCAATGCTCTAGATCCAAGCCTGTAACCGACGAAGAAATCGCAACAAGTTCAAATTTTGAATAATTAACCCACTGAAAAATCGAAATATGAAGCCAAATTTAATGACGATGCAGACTTTCGTTTAGAGCTATTTTGTGGCTGAACGGTAATTGCTATCAATGAACTGATTGCACATTCGCGTCTTAAAATTAAGATGTCTACAATTTTGGTCGTATGACTTTTTGTCGTATCTCGACCCCTTCTACCTTAGACTGACCTTCATTTCCCCGGTTTTTATCAATTTTGTTAAAATTCCATGCATTTTTTACTGATTAACACACTCATAAGACAGATAGACACTAAATTCAGCACGCTCCCTGACACGACCATTGGCCATATGTAGACCGACTTTGATTATTCTACTGCTATGAATGTATGGGAAACTGAAGGAATAACTTACCTAGAAACGCTACCTTAATTTCAGCATAATGTATGTACCGTAATCAATTTATGGTGAAGACCATGGAGATACGGCAAAAATTCAAACAACCAAAATTGTAGGTCGTTATATTGTCGTCCAGCGTGCCAAGTTTCAAGAGTGTAGGTGTCTGCTAAGTTGGCAAAATCTCTTTTCAACTTGTTTAAAGCGGTCGAAATTTGACATGGATCGATATGTTCACCTCCTTCCTTGGTATAAATACGCAAGATACTAGAAAAGGCCTAAGACAGTAATGTAGAAGACTAAAGGGGTCGTCTGATGGCGCAATCCATACTTTGATACGACGTACCGTTTTTCCGCAATAAATTTCCTAACCAAAGTCTCCACTATTTAGCGTGCACATTGCCTGGCTCTATATTATATATATAAAACTGTTTGGCTCACTGGCTGGCATAAATGTTTACCCACTTCGGCATGAGCTAGAAACTTAAAATTTAACAATATGATAGCAAATAGGCTGTATTGTGGAAAAGTTCCATATGTTGATTTTGTGTTATTTTTACTTCCCTTGCCTTAAACTAAATTTTGGACGATATGTTGCAGTGCGCCAAAGAATTAAAATTTGTCGCAGTTACATCTTTGGCCTGCAACCGACGGAGAAATTCTAAGGAGTTGAATTGTTTAACGTTTTCATCTCCAGAAGTTATCGAAATCTGGAAGCTATTTTCATTATGGTGCTAAGTAACGTTTCGAGAATTTTGGTGGCTAAACTGCAAGTCGTACCGCCAAATGGACAAGACGTTCGGATCCCATCATGAAGGGTTCTACAACTTCGGTCCCGGGAATTTTAGTCGTATCATGATCCCTTATGCCTTGTATAGAACTCAATTTTTCAGATTAACGTCAATTTTTTACAGTTTTCGTAATTAATTTACTGTTTTACACACTTATAAGACCGATAGAATCATGAAATTTGGCAGGCTCATTGGAACGTTTGTGGGCCACAAGTGACCAAATGCATGATTCTAGCACCCTGTAAACATGGAAAAACGAAAGTAATACGTAAACCGTGTCCTCCTAATCCAAGGTTCTAAACCAATCTACGGTCAACTCGAACAGATACGACAAAACATCAAATAACGGAAATATACAGCGTTTCAACCACAATAAACCTTCCAAGTTTCAAGATTATAGCTCCCCGTTACGTTAGGAAAATAATTTCTTATCTTGTGAGAATCGTACGTAATTTTCACCACGTCGGAACGTTTAACGCTACCTCGTCTATAAATCGTGAATATACGGTACGAGAAAATATTACAGGACCAAATATGTACGCGAATATATGCGCCGTCTGGTGGCGAATTCGTTCTTCGTAACGAAGTACCTTTTCGTCACAGTAGTTTTCCATGTGAGCACTTGAAATATAGAGGAATTGGGGGTTTGGGGGCGCAGCCCCCAACGAGCGAAAGCGAGTCTTATATATATAAAGCCACAAGGCTAATTGACTGACTCATTCACTGACTCACTGACTGACATTAATGTTTGCCCACTACCAAGTGAGGTAGGAACTTGAAATTCGGCAATCTGATAGCTATTTGGCTGCAACCCAAGGAAAAATTCAAAAAAGTTGACATTTTTCATATTTAGCCCCCCTTACGGCCCATCAAAATGTCGTAGTAAATATTCGTGTTAGACCCTTCCAGATGAGGTAGGAACTTGAAATTCGGCAGTCTGACAGCTTTTAGGCTGCAACCCAAGGAAAAATTGCAAAAAGTACAATTTTTTTATATTTAGCCCCCCTTCCGCCCAATCAAAGAAATTTCGTGTTAGACCCTTCCAGATGAGCTAGGAACTTGAAATTCGGCAACCTGATAGTTATTAGGCTGTAACCCCTGGAAAAAATCCGAAAAGCTAAAATTTTTAATAATTAACCCCCTCCCACCGAATCAATATATAGGACGGTGCAGGCTTTCGTTTCGAGCTCTCTTGTGGCCGAACGGTAATTGCTATCAATGAACGGATTGCACTTTCGACTCCTAAAATTAAGAGATCTACAACTTTGGTCTTATGACTTTTTGTCGTATCTCGACCCCTTCTACCTTAGATTGAGCTTCATTTTCCCGGTTTCGCAAAATTTTGTTAAATTTCCATAAATTATTTTCTGATTCACACACTCGTATGATAGATAGATGAACGAAATTCAGCACGCTCCTTGGCAACGGCATTGGCCATATGTAGACCGACTTTCGTTATTCTAGCTGCCTTGCAAGTATGGGAAAACGGAGGGTACATGTGTAAACACTACTGAAATTTCGGCCTAATTGATGATTCTTAAGCAATTTATGGCGAACCCCGTTGAGATACGGTAAAACCTCAAATAACCGAAATTATAGGCCGTTTCATCGTCAACTTGCCTGCAAAGTTTCAACACTGTAGCTGTCTGGCAAGTTGGAAAAATTATTTTTCAATTTGTGAAAAGTGGGCGAAATTTGACATGGATCGAAACGTTCACCTCCTCTATGGCATAAATATGCGGGGTAGGAGAAAGCGCCAAAGACAGTAATATAGACCACTAAAAGGGTCGCCTAACGCCGCAAACCGTACCGCGATACGATGCACCGTTTGCTCGCAATAAATTTCCAAACGAAAGCCTGCACTATTCAGCGTGCACATTGCCCGACTCTATCTTATCTTATATATATAAAGCCACAAGGCTAATTGACTGACTCACTCACTGACTGACATTAATGTTTGCCCACTACCAAGTGAGGTAGGAACTTGAAATTCGGCAATCTGATAGCTATTTGGCTGCAACCCAAGGAAAAATTCAAAAAAGTTGACATTTTTCATATTTAGCCCCCCTTACGGCCCATCAAAATGTCGTAGTAAATATTCGTGTTAGACCCTTCCAGATGAGGTAGGAACTTGAAATTCGGCAGTCTGACAGCTTTTAGGCTGCAACCCAAGGAAAAATTGCAAAAAGTACAATTTTTTTATATTTAGCCCCCCTTCCGCCCAATCAAAGAAATTTCGTGTTAGACCCTTCCAGATGAGCTAGGAACTTGAAATTCGGCAACCTGATAGTTATTAGGCTGTAACCCCTGGAAAAAATCCGAAAAGCTAAAATTTTTAATAATTAACCCCCTCCCACCGAATCAATATATAGGACGGTGCAGGCTTTCGTTTCGAGCTCTCTTGTGGCCGAACGGTAATTGCTATCAATGAACGGATTGCACTTTCGACTCCTAAAATTAAGAGATCTACAACTTTGGTCTTATGACTTTTTGTCGTATCTCGACCCCTTCTACCTTAGATTGAGCTTCATTTTCCCGGTTTCGCAAAATTTTGTTAAATTTCCATAAATTATTTTCTGATTCACACACTCGTATGATAGATAGATGAACGAAATTCAGCACGCTCCTTGGCAACGGCATTGGCCATATGTAGACCGACTTTCGTTATTCTAGCTGCCTTGCAAGTATGGGAAAACGGAGGGTACATGTGTAAACACTACTGAAATTTCGGCCTAATTGATGATTCTTAAGCAATTTATGGCGAACCCCGTTGAGATACGGTAAAACCTCAAATAACCGAAATTATAGGCCGTTTCATCGTCAACTTGCCTGCAAAGTTTCAACACTGTAGCTGTCTGCCAAGTTGGAAAAATTATTTTTCAATTTGTGAAAAGTGGGCGAAATTTGACATGGATCGAAACGTTCACCTCCTCTATGGCATAAATATGCGGGGTAGGAGAAAGCGCCAAAGACAGTAATATAGACCACTAAAAGGGTCGCCTAACGCCGCAAACCGTACCGCGATACGATGCACCGTTTGCTCGCAATAAATTTCCAAACGAAAGCCTGCACTATTCAGCGTGCACATTGCCCGACTCTATCTTATCTTATATATATAAAGCCACAAGGCTAATTGACTGACTCACTGACTGACTCACTGACTGACATTAATGTTTGCCCACTACCAAGTGAGGTAGGAACTTGAAATTCGGCAATCTGATAGCTATTTGGCTGCAACCCAAGGAAAAATTCAAAAAAGTTGACATTTTTCATATTTAGCCCCCCTTACGGCCCATCAAAATGTCGTAGTAAATATTCGTGTTAGACCCTTCCAGATGAGGTAGGAACTTGAAATTCGGCAGTCTGACAGCTTTTAGGCTGCAACCCAAGGAAAAATTGCAAAAAGTACAATTTTTTTATATTTAGCCCCCCTTCCGCCCAATCAAAGAAATTTCGTGTTAGACCCTTCCAGATGAGCTAGGAACTTGAAATTCGGCAACCTGATAGTTATTAGGCTGTAACCCCTGGAAAAAATCCGAAAAGCTAAAATTTTTAATAATTAACCCCCTCCCACCGAATCAATATATAGGACGGTGCAGGCTTTCGTTTCGAGCTCTCTTGTGGCCGAACGGTAATTGCTATCAATGAACGGATTGCACTTTCGACTCCTAAAATTAAGAGATCTACAACTTTGGTCTTATGACTTTTTGTCGTATCTCGACCCCTTCTACCTTAGATTGAGCTTCATTTTCCCGGTTTCGCAAAATTTTGTTAAATTTCCATAAATTATTTTCTGATTCACACACTCGTATGATAGATAGATGAACGAAATTCAGCACGCTCCTTGGCAACGGCATTGGCCATATGTAGACCGACTTTCGTTATTCTAGCTGCCTTGCAAGTATGGGAAAACGGAGGGTACATGTGTAAACACTACTGAAATTTCGGCCTAATTGATGATTCTTAAGCAATTTATGGCGAACCCCGTTGAGATACGGTAAAACCTCAAATAACCGAAATTATAGGCCGTTTCATCGTCAACTTGCCTGCAAAGTTTCAACACTGTAGCTGTCTGCCAAGTTGGAAAAATTATTTTTCAATTTGTGAAAAGTGGGCGAAATTTGACATGGATCGAAACGTTCACCTCCTCTATGGCATAAATATGCGGGGTAGGAGAAAGCGCCAAAGACAGTAATATAGACCACTAAAAGGGTCGCCTAACGCCGCAAACCGTACCGCGATACGATGCACCGTTTGCTCGCAATAAATTTCCAAACGAAAGCCTGCACTATTCAGCGTGCACATTGCCCGACTCTATCTTATCTTATATATATAAAGCCACAAGGCTAATTGACTGACTCACTGACTGACTCACTGACTGACATTAATGTTTGCCCACTACCAAGTGAGGTAGGAACTTGAAATTCGGCAATCTGATAGCTATTTGGCTGCAACCCAAGGAAAAATTCAAAAAAGTTGACATTTTTCATATTTAGCCCCCCTTACGGCCCATCAAAATGTCGTAGTAAATATTCGTGTTAGACCCTTCCAGATGAGGTAGGAACTTGAAATTCGGCAGTCTGACAGCTTTTAGGCTGCAACCCAAGGAAAAATTGCAAAAAGTACAATTTTTTTATATTTAGCCCCCCTTCCGCCCAATCAAAGAAATTTCGTGTTAGACCCTTCCAGATGAGCTAGGAACTTGAAATTCGGCAACCTGATAGTTATTAGGCTGTAACCCCTGGAAAAAATCCGAAAAGCTAAAATTTTTAATAATTAACCCCCTCCCACCGAATCAATATATAGGACGGTGCAGGCTTTCGTTTCGAGCTCTCTTGTGGCCGAACGGTAATTGCTATCAATGAACGGATTGCACTTTCGACTCCTAAAATTAAGAGATCTACAACTTTGGTCTTATGACTTTTTGTCGTATCTCGACCCCTTCTACCTTAGATTGAGCTTCATTTTCCCGGTTTCGCAAAATTTTGTTAAATTTCCATAAATTATTTTCTGATTCACACACTCGTATGATAGATAGATGAACGAAATTCAGCACGCTCCTTGGCAACGGCATTGGCCATATGTAGACCGACTTTCGTTATTCTAGCTGCCTTGCAAGTATGGGAAAACGGAGGGTACATGTGTAAACACTACTGAAATTTCGGCCTAATTGATGATTCTTAAGCAATTTATGGCGAACCCCGTTGAGATACGGTAAAACCTCAAATAACCGAAATTATAGGCCGTTTCATCGTCAACTTGCCTGCAAAGTTTCAACACTGTAGCTGTCTGCCAAGTTGGAAAAATTATTTTTCAATTTGTGAAAAGTGGGCGAAATTTGACATGGATCGAAACGTTCACCTCCTCTATGGCATAAATATGCGGGGTAGGAGAAAGCGCCAAAGACAGTAATATAGACCACTAAAAGGGTCGCCTAACGCCGCAAACCGTACCGCGATACGATGCACCGTTTGCTCGCAATAAATTTCCAAACGAAAGCCTGCACTATTCAGCGTGCACATTGCCCGACTCTATCTTATCTTATATATATAAAGCCACAAGGCTAATTGACTGACTCACTGACTGACTCACTGACTGACATTAATGTTTGCCCACTACCAAGTGAGGTAGGAACTTGAAATTCGGCAATCTGATAGCTATTTGGCTGCAACCCAAGGAAAAATTCAAAAAAGTTGACATTTTTCATATTTAGCCCCCCTTACGGCCCATCAAAATGTCGTAGTAAATATTCGTGTTAGACCCTTCCAGATGAGGTAGGAACTTGAAATTCGGCAGTCTGACAGCTTTTAGGCTGCAACCCAAGGAAAAATTGCAAAAAGTACAATTTTTTTATATTTAGCCCCCCTTCCGCCCAATCAAAGAAATTTCGTGTTAGACCCTTCCAGATGAGCTAGGAACTTGAAATTCGGCAACCTGATAGTTATTAGGCTGTAACCCCTGGAAAAAATCCGAAAAGCTAAAATTTTTAATAATTAACCCCCTCCCACCGAATCAATATATAGGACGGTGCAGGCTTTCGTTTCGAGCTCTCTTGTGGCCGAACGGTAATTGCTATCAATGAACGGATTGCACTTTCGACTCCTAAAATTAAGAGATCTACAACTTTGGTCTTATGACTTTTTGTCGTATCTCGACCCCTTCTACCTTAGATTGAGCTTCATTTTCCCGGTTTCGCAAAATTTTGTTAAATTTCCATAAATTATTTTCTGATTCACACACTCGTATGATAGATAGATGAACGAAATTCAGCACGCTCCTTGGCAACGGCATTGGCCATATGTAGACCGACTTTCGTTATTCTAGCTGCCTTGCAAGTATGGGAAAACGGAGGGTACATGTGTAAACACTACTGAAATTTCGGCCTAATTGATGATTCTTAAGCAATTTATGGCGAACCCCGTTGAGATACGGTAAAACCTCAAATAACCGAAATTATAGGCCGTTTCATCGTCAACTTGCCTGCAAAGTTTCAACACTGTAGCTGTCTGCCAAGTTGGAAAAATTATTTTTCAATTTGTGAAAAGTGGGCGAAATTTGACATGGATCGAAACGTTCACCTCCTCTATGGCATAAATATGCGGGGTAGGAGAAAGCGCCAAAGACAGTAATATAGACCACTAAAAGGGTCGCCTAACGCCGCAAACCGTACCGCGATACGATGCACCGTTTGCTCGCAATAAATTTCCAAACGAAAGCCTGCACTATTCAGCGTGCACATTGCCCGACTCTATCTTATCTTATATATATAAAGCCACAAGGCTAATTGACTGACTGACTCACTGACTGACATTAATGTTTGCCCACTACCAAGTGAGGTAGGAACTTGAAATTCGGCAATCTGATAGCTATTTGGCTGCAACCCAAGGAAAAATTCAAAAAAGTTGACATTTTTCATATTTAGCCCCCCTTACGGCCCATCAAAATGTCGTAGTAAATATTCGTGTTAGACCCTTCCAGATGAGGTAGGAACTTGAAATTCGGCAGTCTGACAGCTTTTAGGCTGCAACCCAAGGAAAAATTGCAAAAAGTACAATTTTTTTATATTTAGCCCCCCTTCCGCCCAATCAAAGAAATTTCGTGTTAGACCCTTCCAGATGAGCTAGGAACTTGAAATTCGGCAACCTGATAGTTATTAGGCTGTAACCCCTGGAAAAAATCCGAAAAGCTAAAATTTTTAATAATTAACCCCCTCCCACCGAATCAATATATAGGACGGTGCAGGCTTTCGTTTCGAGCTCTCTTGTGGCCGAACGGTAATTGCTATCAATGAACGGATTGCACTTTCGACTCCTAAAATTAAGAGATCTACAACTTTGGTCTTATGACTTTTTGTCGTATCTCGACCCCTTCTACCTTAGATTGAGCTTCATTTTCCCGGTTTCGCAAAATTTTGTTAAATTTCCATAAATTATTTTCTGATTCACACACTCGTATGATAGATAGATGAACGAAATTCAGCACGCTCCTTGGCAACGGCATTGGCCATATGTAGACCGACTTTCGTTATTCTAGCTGCCTTGCAAGTATGGGAAAACGGAGGGTACATGTGTAAACACTACTGAAATTTCGGCCTAATTGATGATTCTTAAGCAATTTATGGCGAACCCCGTTGAGATACGGTAAAACCTCAAATAACCGAAATTATAGGCCGTTTCATCGTCAACTTGCCTGCAAAGTTTCAACACTGTAGCTGTCTGCCAAGTTGGAAAAATTATTTTTCAATTTGTGAAAAGTGGGCGAAATTTGACATGGATCGAAACGTTCACCTCCTCTATGGCATAAATATGCGGGGTAGGAGAAAGCGCCAAAGACAGTAATATAGACCACTAAAAGGGTCGCCTAACGCCGCAAACCGTACCGCGATACGATGCACCGTTTGCTCGCAATAAATTTCCAAACGAAAGCCTGCACTATTCAGCGTGCACATTGCCCGACTCTATCTTATCTTATATATATAAAGCCACAAGGCTAATTGACTGACTCACTGACTGACTCACTGACTGACATTAATGTTTGCCCACTACCAAGTGAGGTAGGAACTTGAAATTCGGCAATCTGATAGCTATTTGGCTGCAACCCAAGGAAAAATTCAAAAAAGTTGACATTTTTCATATTTAGCCCCCCTTACGGCCCATCAAAATGTCGTAGTAAATATTCGTGTTAGACCCTTCCAGATGAGGTAGGAACTTGAAATTCGGCAGTCTGACAGCTTTTAGGCTGCAACCCAAGGAAAAATTGCAAAAAGTACAATTTTTTTATATTTAGCCCCCCTTCCGCCCAATCAAAGAAATTTCGTGTTAGACCCTTCCAGATGAGCTAGGAACTTGAAATTCGGCAACCTGATAGTTATTAGGCTGTAACCCCTGGAAAAAATCCGAAAAGCTAAAATTTTTAATAATTAACCCCCTCCCACCGAATCAATATATAGGACGGTGCAGGCTTTCGTTTCGAGCTCTCTTGTGGCCGAACGGTAATTGCTATCAATGAACGGATTGCACTTTCGACTCCTAAAATTAAGAGATCTACAACTTTGGTCTTATGACTTTTTGTCGTATCTCGACTCCTTCTACCTTAGATTGAGCTTCATTTTCCCGGTATCGGTCATTTTTGTTAAATTTCCATAAATGATTTTACTGATTCACACGCTCATAAGATGGATAGATGAACGAAATTCAGGACGCTCCTTGGCAACGTCATTGGCCATACGTAGACCGACTTTCGTTATTCTAGCTGCCTTGCAAGTATGGGAAAACAGAGGGTACATGTGGAAACACTATTGAAATTTCGGCCTAATTTATGATTCTTAAGCAATTTATGGCGAAACCCGTTGAGATACGGCAAAACCTCAAATAACCAAACTTATAGGTCGTTTCATCGTCAACCTGCCTGCAAAGTTTCAAGACTGTAGCTGTCTGCCAAGTTGGCAAAATTATTTTTTCAATTTGTGAAAGTGGGCGAAATTTGACATGGATCGAAACGTTCACCTCTTTCTATGGCATAAATATGCGGGATAGGAGAAAGCGCCTACGACAGTAATGTAGACCACTAAAAGGGTCGTCTAACGCCGCAATCCGTACCTCGATACGACGCACCGTTCGCTCGCAATAAATTTCCAAACGAAAGCCTGCACTATTTAGCGTGCACGTTGCCGGGCTCTATCTTATATCTTATATATATAAAGCCACAAGGCTAATTGACTGACTCACTCACTGACTCACTGACTGACATTAATGTTTGCCCACTACCAAGTGAGGTAGGAACTTGAAATTCGGCAATCTGATAGCTATTTGGCTGCAACCCAAGGAAAAATTCAAAAAAGTTGACATTTTTCATATTTAGCCCCCCTTACGGCCCATCAAAATGTCGTAGTAAATATTCGTGTTAGACCCTTCCAGATGAGGTAGGAACTTGAAATTCGGCAGTCTGACAGCTTTTAGGCTGCAACCCAAGGAAAAATTGCAAAAAGTACAATTTTTTTATATTTAGCCCCCCTTCCGCCCAATCAAAGAAATTTCGTGTTAGACCCTTCCAGATGAGCTAGGAACTTGAAATTCGGCAACCTGATAGTTATTAGGCTGTAACCCCTGGAAAAAATCCGAAAAGCTAAAATTTTTAATAATTAACCCCCTCCCACCGAATCAATATATAGGACGGTGCAGGCTTTCGTTTCGAGCTCTCTTGTGGCCGAACGGTAATTGCTATCAATGAACGGATTGCACTTTCGACTCCTAAAATTAAGAGATCTACAACTTTGGTCTTATGACTTTTTGTCGTATCTCGACCCCTTCTACCTTAGATTGAGCTTCATTTTCCCGGTTTCGCAAAATTTTGTTAAATTTCCATAAATTATTTTCTGATTCACACACTCGTATGATAGATAGATGAACGAAATTCAGCACGCTCCTTGGCAACGGCATTGGCCATATGTAGACCGACTTTCGTTATTCTAGCTGCCTTGCAAGTATGGGAAAACGGAGGGTACATGTGTAAACACTACTGAAATTTCGGCCTAATTGATGATTCTTAAGCAATTTATGGCGAACCCCGTTGAGATACGGTAAAACCTCAAATAACCGAAATTATAGGCCGTTTCATCGTCAACTTGCCTGCAAAGTTTCAACACTGTAGCTGTCTGCCAAGTTGGAAAAATTATTTTTCAATTTGTGAAAAGTGGGCGAAATTTGACATGGATCGAAACGTTCACCTCCTCTATGGCATAAATATGCGGGGTAGGAGAAAGCGCCAAAGACAGTAATATAGACCACTAAAAGGGTCGCCTAACGCCGCAAACCGTACCGCGATACGATGCACCGTTTGCTCGCAATAAATTTCCAAACGAAAGCCTGCACTATTCAGCGTGCACATTGCCCGACTCTATCTTATCTTATATATATAAAGCCACAAGGCTAATTGACTGACTCACTCACTGACTCACTGACTGACATTAATGTTTGCCCACTACCAAGTGAGGTAGGAACTTGAAATTCGGCAATCTGATAGCTATTTGGCTGCAACCCAAGGAAAAATTCAAAAAAGTTGACATTTTTCATATTTAGCCCCCCTTACGGCCCATCAAAATGTCGTAGTAAATATTCGTGTTAGACCCTTCCAGATGAGGTAGGAACTTGAAATTCGGCAGTCTGACAGCTTTTAGGCTGCAACCCAAGGAAAAATTGCAAAAAGTACAATTTTTTTATATTTAGCCCCCCTTCCGCCCAATCAAAGAAATTTCGTGTTAGACCCTTCCAGATGAGCTAGGAACTTGAAATTCGGCAACCTGATAGTTATTAGGCTGTAACCCCTGGAAAAAATCCGAAAAGCTAAAATTTTTAATAATTAACCCCCTCCCACCGAATCAATATATAGGACGGTGCAGGCTTTCGTTTCGAGCTCTCTTGTGGCCGAACGGTAATTGCTATCAATGAACGGATTGCACTTTCGACTCCTAAAATTAAGAGATCTACAACTTTGGTCTTATGACTTTTTGTCGTATCTCGACCCCTTCTACCTTAGATTGAGCTTCATTTTCCCGGTTTCGCAAAATTTTGTTAAATTTCCATAAATTATTTTCTGATTCACACACTCGTATGATAGATAGATGAACGAAATTCAGCACGCTCCTTGGCAACGGCATTGGCCATATGTAGACCGACTTTCGTTATTCTAGCTGCCTTGCAAGTATGGGAAAACGGAGGGTACATGTGTAAACACTACTGAAATTTCGGCCTAATTGATGATTCTTAAGCAATTTATGGCGAACCCCGTTGAGATACGGTAAAACCTCAAATAACCGAAATTATAGGCCGTTTCATCGTCAACTTGCCTGCAAAGTTTCAACACTGTAGCTGTCTGCCAAGTTGGAAAAATTATTTTTCAATTTGTGAAAAGTGGGCGAAATTTGACATGGATCGAAACGTTCACCTCCTCTATGGCATAAATATGCGGGGTAGGAGAAAGCGCCAAAGACAGTAATATAGACCACTAAAAGGGTCGCCTAACGCCGCAAACCGTACCGCGATACGATGCACCGTTTGCTCGCAATAAATTTCCAAACGAAAGCCTGCACTATTCAGCGTGCACATTGCCCGACTCTATCTTATCTTATATATATAAAGCCACAAGGCTAATTGACTGACTCACTGACTGACTCACTGACTGACATTAATGTTTGCCCACTACCAAGTGAGGTAGGAACTTGAAATTCGGCAATCTGATAGCTATTTGGCTGCAACCCAAGGAAAAATTCAAAAAAGTTGACATTTTTCATATTTAGCCCCCCTTACGGCCCATCAAAATGTCGTAGTAAATATTCGTGTTAGACCCTTCCAGATGAGGTAGGAACTTGAAATTCGGCAGTCTGACAGCTTTTAGGCTGCAACCCAAGGAAAAATTGCAAAAAGTACAATTTTTTTATATTTAGCCCCCCTTCCGCCCAATCAAAGAAATTTCGTGTTAGACCCTTCCAGATGAGCTAGGAACTTGAAATTCGGCAACCTGATAGTTATTAGGCTGTAACCCCTGGAAAAAATCCGAAAAGCTAAAATTTTTAATAATTAACCCCCTCCCACCGAATCAATATATAGGACGGTGCAGGCTTTCGTTTCGAGCTCTCTTGTGGCCGAACGGTAATTGCTATCAATGAACGGATTGCACTTTCGACTCCTAAAATTAAGAGATCTACAACTTTGGTCTTATGACTTTTTGTCGTATCTCGACTCCTTCTACCTTAGATTGAGCTTCATTTTCCCGGTATCGGTCATTTTTGTTAAATTTCCATAAATGATTTTACTGATTCACACGCTCATAAGATGGATAGATGAACGAAATTCAGGACGCTCCTTGGCAACGTCATTGGCCATACGTAGACCGACTTTCGTTATTCTAGCTGCCTTGCAAGTATGGGAAAACAGAGGGTACATGTGGAAACACTATTGAAATTTCGGCCTAATTTATGATTCTTAAGCAATTTATGGCGAAACCCGTTGAGATACGGCAAAACCTCAAATAACCAAACTTATAGGTCGTTTCATCGTCAACCTGCCTGCAAAGTTTCAAGACTGTAGCTGTCTGCCAAGTTGGCAAAATTATTTTTTCAATTTGTGAAAGTGGGCGAAATTTGACATGGATCGAAACGTTCACCTCTTTCTATGGCATAAATATGCGGGATAGGAGAAAGCGCCTACGACAGTAATGTAGACCACTAAAAGGGTCGTCTAACGCCGCAATCCGTACCTCGATACGACGCACCGTTCGCTCGCAATAAATTTCCAAACGAAAGCCTGCACTATTTAGCGTGCACGTTGCCGGGCTCTATCTTATATCTTATATATATAAAGCCACAAGGCTAATTGACTGACTCACTCACTGACTCACTGACTGACATTAATGTTTGCCCACTACCAAGTGAGGTAGGAACTTGAAATTCGGCAATCTGATAGCTATTTGGCTGCAACCCAAGGAAAAATTCAAAAAAGTTGACATTTTTCATATTTAGCCCCCCTTACGGCCCATCAAAATGTCGTAGTAAATATTCGTGTTAGACCCTTCCAGATGAGGTAGGAACTTGAAATTCGGCAGTCTGACAGCTTTTAGGCTGCAACCCAAGGAAAAATTGCAAAAAGTACAATTTTTTTATATTTAGCCCCCCTTCCGCCCAATCAAAGAAATTTCGTGTTAGACCCTTCCAGATGAGCTAGGAACTTGAAATTCGGCAACCTGATAGTTATTAGGCTGTAACCCCTGGAAAAAATCCGAAAAGCTAAAATTTTTAATAATTAACCCCCTCCCACCGAATCAATATATAGGACGGTGCAGGCTTTCGTTTCGAGCTCTCTTGTGGCCGAACGGTAATTGCTATCAATGAACGGATTGCACTTTCGACTCCTAAAATTAAGAGATCTACAACTTTGGTCTTATGACTTTTTGTCGTATCTCGACCCCTTCTACCTTAGATTGAGCTTCATTTTCCCGGTTTCGCAAAATTTTGTTAAATTTCCATAAATTATTTTCTGATTCACACACTCGTATGATAGATAGATGAACGAAATTCAGCACGCTCCTTGGCAACGGCATTGGCCATATGTAGACCGACTTTCGTTATTCTAGCTGCCTTGCAAGTATGGGAAAACGGAGGGTACATGTGTAAACACTACTGAAATTTCGGCCTAATTGATGATTCTTAAGCAATTTATGGCGAACCCCGTTGAGATACGGTAAAACCTCAAATAACCGAAATTATAGGCCGTTTCATCGTCAACTTGCCTGCAAAGTTTCAACACTGTAGCTGTCTGCCAAGTTGGAAAAATTATTTTTCAATTTGTGAAAAGTGGGCGAAATTTGACATGGATCGAAACGTTCACCTCCTCTATGGCATAAATATGCGGGGTAGGAGAAAGCGCCAAAGACAGTAATATAGACCACTAAAAGGGTCGCCTAACGCCGCAAACCGTACCGCGATACGATGCACCGTTTGCTCGCAATAAATTTCCAAACGAAAGCCTGCACTATTCAGCGTGCACATTGCCCGACTCTATCTTATCTTATATATATAAAGCCACAAGGCTAATTGACTGACTCACTCACTGACTCACTGACTGACATTAATGTTTGCCCACTACCAAGTGAGGTAGGAACTTGAAATTCGGCAATCTGATAGCTATTTGGCTGCAACCCAAGGAAAAATTCAAAAAAGTTGACATTTTTCATATTTAGCCCCCCTTACGGCCCATCAAAATGTCGTAGTAAATATTCGTGTTAGACCCTTCCAGATGAGGTAGGAACTTGAAATTCGGCAGTCTGACAGCTTTTAGGCTGCAACCCAAGGAAAAATTGCAAAAAGTACAATTTTTTTATATTTAGCCCCCCTTCCGCCCAATCAAAGAAATTTCGTGTTAGACCCTTCCAGATGAGCTAGGAACTTGAAATTCGGCAACCTGATAGTTATTAGGCTGTAACCCCTGGAAAAAATCCGAAAAGCTAAAATTTTTAATAATTAACCCCCTCCCACCGAATCAATATATAGGACGGTGCAGGCTTTCGTTTCGAGCTCTCTTGTGGCCGAACGGTAATTGCTATCAATGAACGGATTGCACTTTCGACTCCTAAAATTAAGAGATCTACAACTTTGGTCTTATGACTTTTTGTCGTATCTCGACCCCTTCTACCTTAGATTGAGCTTCATTTTCCCGGTTTCGCAAAATTTTGTTAAATTTCCATAAATTATTTTCTGATTCACACACTCGTATGATAGATAGATGAACGAAATTCAGCACGCTCCTTGGCAACGGCATTGGCCATATGTAGACCGACTTTCGTTATTCTAGCTGCCTTGCAAGTATGGGAAAACGGAGGGTACATGTGTAAACACTACTGAAATTTCGGCCTAATTGATGATTCTTAAGCAATTTATGGCGAACCCCGTTGAGATACGGTAAAACCTCAAATAACCGAAATTATAGGCCGTTTCATCGTCAACTTGCCTGCAAAGTTTCAACACTGTAGCTGTCTGCCAAGTTGGAAAAATTATTTTTCAATTTGTGAAAAGTGGGCGAAATTTGACATGGATCGAAACGTTCACCTCCTCTATGGCATAAATATGCGGGGTAGGAGAAAGCGCCAAAGACAGTAATATAGACCACTAAAAGGGTCGCCTAACGCCGCAAACCGTACCGCGATACGATGCACCGTTTGCTCGCAATAAATTTCCAAACGAAAGCCTGCACTATTCAGCGTGCACATTGCCCGACTCTATCTTATCTTATATATATAAAGCCACAAGGCTAATTGACTGACTGACTCACTGACTGACATTAATGTTTGCCCACTACCAAGTGAGGTAGGAACTTGAAATTCGGCAATCTGATAGCTATTTGGCTGCAACCCAAGGAAAAATTCAAAAAAGTTGACATTTTTCATATTTAGCCCCCCTTACGGCCCATCAAAATGTCGTAGTAAATATTCGTGTTAGACCCTTCCAGATGAGGTAGGAACTTGAAATTCGGCAGTCTGACAGCTTTTAGGCTGCAACCCAAGGAAAAATTGCAAAAAGTACAATTTTTTTATATTTAGCCCCCCTTCCGCCCAATCAAAGAAATTTCGTGTTAGACCCTTCCAGATGAGCTAGGAACTTGAAATTCGGCAACCTGATAGTTATTAGGCTGTAACCCCTGGAAAAAATCCGAAAAGCTAAAATTTTTAATAATTAACCCCCTCCCACCGAATCAATATATAGGACGGTGCAGGCTTTCGTTTCGAGCTCTCTTGTGGCCGAACGGTAATTGCTATCAATGAACGGATTGCACTTTCGACTCCTAAAATTAAGAGATCTACAACTTTGGTCTTATGACTTTTTGTCGTATCTCGACCCCTTCTACCTTAGATTGAGCTTCATTTTCCCGGTTTCGCAAAATTTTGTTAAATTTCCATAAATTATTTTCTGATTCACACACTCGTATGATAGATAGATGAACGAAATTCAGCACGCTCCTTGGCAACGGCATTGGCCATATGTAGACCGACTTTCGTTATTCTAGCTGCCTTGCAAGTATGGGAAAACGGAGGGTACATGTGTAAACACTACTGAAATTTCGGCCTAATTGATGATTCTTAAGCAATTTATGGCGAACCCCGTTGAGATACGGTAAAACCTCAAATAACCGAAATTATAGGCCGTTTCATCGTCAACTTGCCTGCAAAGTTTCAACACTGTAGCTGTCTGCCAAGTTGGAAAAATTATTTTTCAATTTGTGAAAAGTGGGCGAAATTTGACATGGATCGAAACGTTCACCTCCTCTATGGCATAAATATGCGGGGTAGGAGAAAGCGCCAAAGACAGTAATATAGACCACTAAAAGGGTCGCCTAACGCCGCAAACCGTACCGCGATACGATGCACCGTTTGCTCGCAATAAATTTCCAAACGAAAGCCTGCACTATTCAGCGTGCACATTGCCCGACTCTATCTTATCTTATATATATAAAGCCACAAGGCTAATTGACTGACTCACTGACTGACTCACTGACTGACATTAATGTTTGCCCACTACCAAGTGAGGTAGGAACTTGAAATTCGGCAATCTGATAGCTATTTGGCTGCAACCCAAGGAAAAATTCAAAAAAGTTGACATTTTTCATATTTAGCCCCCCTTACGGCCCATCAAAATGTCGTAGTAAATATTCGTGTTAGACCCTTCCAGATGAGGTAGGAACTTGAAATTCGGCAGTCTGACAGCTTTTAGGCTGCAACCCAAGGAAAAATTGCAAAAAGTACAATTTTTTTATATTTAGCCCCCCTTCCGCCCAATCAAAGAAATTTCGTGTTAGACCCTTCCAGATGAGCTAGGAACTTGAAATTCGGCAACCTGATAGTTATTAGGCTGTAACCCCTGGAAAAAATCCGAAAAGCTAAAATTTTTAATAATTAACCCCCTCCCACCGAATCAATATATAGGACGGTGCAGGCTTTCGTTTCGAGCTCTCTTGTGGCCGAACGGTAATTGCTATCAATGAACGGATTGCACTTTCGACTCCTAAAATTAAGAGATCTACAACTTTGGTCTTATGACTTTTTGTCGTATCTCGACCCCTTCTACCTTAGATTGAGCTTCATTTTCCCGGTTTCGCAAAATTTTGTTAAATTTCCATAAATTATTTTCTGATTCACACACTCGTATGATAGATAGATGAACGAAATTCAGCACGCTCCTTGGCAACGGCATTGGCCATATGTAGACCGACTTTCGTTATTCTAGCTGCCTTGCAAGTATGGGAAAACGGAGGGTACATGTGTAAACACTACTGAAATTTCGGCCTAATTGATGATTCTTAAGCAATTTATGGCGAACCCCGTTGAGATACGGTAAAACCTCAAATAACCGAAATTATAGGCCGTTTCATCGTCAACTTGCCTGCAAAGTTTCAACACTGTAGCTGTCTGCCAAGTTGGAAAAATTATTTTTCAATTTGTGAAAAGTGGGCGAAATTTGACATGGATCGAAACGTTCACCTCCTCTATGGCATAAATATGCGGGGTAGGAGAAAGCGCCAAAGACAGTAATATAGACCACTAAAAGGGTCGCCTAACGCCGCAAACCGTACCGCGATACGATGCACCGTTTGCTCGCAATAAATTTCCAAACGAAAGCCTGCACTATTCAGCGTGCACATTGCCCGACTCTATCTTATCTTATATATATAAAGCCACAAGGCTAATTGACTGACTGACTCACTGACTGACATTAATGTTTGCCCACTACCAAGTGAGGTAGGAACTTGAAATTCGGCAATCTGATAGCTATTTGGCTGCAACCCAAGGAAAAATTCAAAAAAGTTGACATTTTTCATATTTAGCCCCCCTTACGGCCCATCAAAATGTCGTAGTAAATATTCGTGTTAGACCCTTCCAGATGAGGTAGGAACTTGAAATTCGGCAGTCTGACAGCTTTTAGGCTGCAACCCAAGGAAAAATTGCAAAAAGTACAATTTTTTTATATTTAGCCCCCCTTCCGCCCAATCAAAGAAATTTCGTGTTAGACCCTTCCAGATGAGCTAGGAACTTGAAATTCGGCAACCTGATAGTTATTAGGCTGTAACCCCTGGAAAAAATCCGAAAAGCTAAAATTTTTAATAATTAACCCCCTCCCACCGAATCAATATATAGGACGGTGCAGGCTTTCGTTTCGAGCTCTCTTGTGGCCGAACGGTAATTGCTATCAATGAACGGATTGCACTTTCGACTCCTAAAATTAAGAGATCTACAACTTTGGTCTTATGACTTTTTGTCGTATCTCGACCCCTTCTACCTTAGATTGAGCTTCATTTTCCCGGTTTCGCAAAATTTTGTTAAATTTCCATAAATTATTTTCTGATTCACACACTCGTATGATAGATAGATGAACGAAATTCAGCACGCTCCTTGGCAACGGCATTGGCCATATGTAGACCGACTTTCGTTATTCTAGCTGCCTTGCAAGTATGGGAAAACGGAGGGTACATGTGTAAACACTACTGAAATTTCGGCCTAATTGATGATTCTTAAGCAATTTATGGCGAACCCCGTTGAGATACGGTAAAACCTCAAATAACCGAAATTATAGGCCGTTTCATCGTCAACTTGCCTGCAAAGTTTCAACACTGTAGCTGTCTGCCAAGTTGGAAAAATTATTTTTCAATTTGTGAAAAGTGGGCGAAATTTGACATGGATCGAAACGTTCACCTCCTCTATGGCATAAATATGCGGGGTAGGAGAAAGCGCCAAAGACAGTAATATAGACCACTAAAAGGGTCGCCTAACGCCGCAAACCGTACCGCGATACGATGCACCGTTTGCTCGCAATAAATTTCCAAACGAAAGCCTGCACTATTCAGCGTGCACATTGCCCGACTCTATCTTATCTTATATATATAAAGCCACAAGGCTAATTGACTGACTCACTGACTGACTCACTGACTGACATTAATGTTTGCCCACTACCAAGTGAGGTAGGAACTTGAAATTCGGCAATCTGATAGCTATTTGGCTGCAACCCAAGGAAAAATTCAAAAAAGTTGACATTTTTCATATTTAGCCCCCCTTACGGCCCATCAAAATGTCGTAGTAAATATTCGTGTTAGACCCTTCCAGATGAGGTAGGAACTTGAAATTCGGCAGTCTGACAGCTTTTAGGCTGCAACCCAAGGAAAAATTGCAAAAAGTACAATTTTTTTATATTTAGCCCCCCTTCCGCCCAATCAAAGAAATTTCGTGTTAGACCCTTCCAGATGAGCTAGGAACTTGAAATTCGGCAACCTGATAGTTATTAGGCTGTAACCCCTGGAAAAAATCCGAAAAGCTAAAATTTTTAATAATTAACCCCCTCCCACCGAATCAATATATAGGACGGTGCAGGCTTTCGTTTCGAGCTCTCTTGTGGCCGAACGGTAATTGCTATCAATGAACGGATTGCACTTTCGACTCCTAAAATTAAGAGATCTACAACTTTGGTCTTATGACTTTTTGTCGTATCTCGACTCCTTCTACCTTAGATTGAGCTTCATTTTCCCGGTATCGGTCATTTTTGTTAAATTTCCATAAATGATTTTACTGATTCACACGCTCATAAGATGGATAGATGAACGAAATTCAGGACGCTCCTTGGCAACGTCATTGGCCATACGTAGACCGACTTTCGTTATTCTAGCTGCCTTGCAAGTATGGGAAAACAGAGGGTACATGTGGAAACACTATTGAAATTTCGGCCTAATTTATGATTCTTAAGCAATTTATGGCGAAACCCGTTGAGATACGGCAAAACCTCAAATAACCAAACTTATAGGTCGTTTCATCGTCAACCTGCCTGCAAAGTTTCAAGACTGTAGCTGTCTGCCAAGTTGGCAAAATTATTTTTTCAATTTGTGAAAGTGGGCGAAATTTGACATGGATCGAAACGTTCACCTCTTTCTATGGCATAAATATGCGGGATAGGAGAAAGCGCCTACGACAGTAATGTAGACCACTAAAAGGGTCGTCTAACGCCGCAATCCGTACCTCGATACGACGCACCGTTCGCTCGCAATAAATTTCCAAACGAAAGCCTGCACTATTTAGCGTGCACGTTGCCGGGCTCTATCTTATATCTTATATATATAAAGCCACAAGGCTAATTGACTGACTCACTCACTGACTCACTGACTGACATTAATGTTTGCCCACTACCAAGTGAGGTAGGAACTTGAAATTCGGCAATCTGATAGCTATTTGGCTGCAACCCAAGGAAAAATTCAAAAAAGTTGACATTTTTCATATTTAGCCCCCCTTACGGCCCATCAAAATGTCGTAGTAAATATTCGTGTTAGACCCTTCCAGATGAGGTAGGAACTTGAAATTCGGCAGTCTGACAGCTTTTAGGCTGCAACCCAAGGAAAAATTGCAAAAAGTACAATTTTTTTATATTTAGCCCCCCTTCCGCCCAATCAAAGAAATTTCGTGTTAGACCCTTCCAGATGAGCTAGGAACTTGAAATTCGGCAACCTGATAGTTATTAGGCTGTAACCCCTGGAAAAAATCCGAAAAGCTAAAATTTTTAATAATTAACCCCCTCCCACCGAATCAATATATAGGACGGTGCAGGCTTTCGTTTCGAGCTCTCTTGTGGCCGAACGGTAATTGCTATCAATGAACGGATTGCACTTTCGACTCCTAAAATTAAGAGATCTACAACTTTGGTCTTATGACTTTTTGTCGTATCTCGACCCCTTCTACCTTAGATTGAGCTTCATTTTCCCGGTTTCGCAAAATTTTGTTAAATTTCCATAAATTATTTTCTGATTCACACACTCGTATGATAGATAGATGAACGAAATTCAGCACGCTCCTTGGCAACGGCATTGGCCATATGTAGACCGACTTTCGTTATTCTAGCTGCCTTGCAAGTATGGGAAAACGGAGGGTACATGTGTAAACACTACTGAAATTTCGGCCTAATTGATGATTCTTAAGCAATTTATGGCGAACCCCGTTGAGATACGGTAAAACCTCAAATAACCGAAATTATAGGCCGTTTCATCGTCAACTTGCCTGCAAAGTTTCAACACTGTAGCTGTCTGCCAAGTTGGAAAAATTATTTTTCAATTTGTGAAAAGTGGGCGAAATTTGACATGGATCGAAACGTTCACCTCCTCTATGGCATAAATATGCGGGGTAGGAGAAAGCGCCAAAGACAGTAATATAGACCACTAAAAGGGTCGCCTAACGCCGCAAACCGTACCGCGATACGATGCACCGTTTGCTCGCAATAAATTTCCAAACGAAAGCCTGCACTATTCAGCGTGCACATTGCCCGACTCTATCTTATCTTATATATATAAAGCCACAAGGCTAATTGACTGACTCACTCACTGACTCACTGACTGACATTAATGTTTGCCCACTACCAAGTGAGGTAGGAACTTGAAATTCGGCAATCTGATAGCTATTTGGCTGCAACCCAAGGAAAAATTCAAAAAAGTTGACATTTTTCATATTTAGCCCCCCTTACGGCCCATCAAAATGTCGTAGTAAATATTCGTGTTAGACCCTTCCAGATGAGGTAGGAACTTGAAATTCGGCAGTCTGACAGCTTTTAGGCTGCAACCCAAGGAAAAATTGCAAAAAGTACAATTTTTTTATATTTAGCCCCCCTTCCGCCCAATCAAAGAAATTTCGTGTTAGACCCTTCCAGATGAGCTAGGAACTTGAAATTCGGCAACCTGATAGTTATTAGGCTGTAACCCCTGGAAAAAATCCGAAAAGCTAAAATTTTTAATAATTAACCCCCTCCCACCGAATCAATATATAGGACGGTGCAGGCTTTCGTTTCGAGCTCTCTTGTGGCCGAACGGTAATTGCTATCAATGAACGGATTGCACTTTCGACTCCTAAAATTAAGAGATCTACAACTTTGGTCTTATGACTTTTTGTCGTATCTCGACCCCTTCTACCTTAGATTGAGCTTCATTTTCCCGGTTTCGCAAAATTTTGTTAAATTTCCATAAATTATTTTCTGATTCACACACTCGTATGATAGATAGATGAACGAAATTCAGCACGCTCCTTGGCAACGGCATTGGCCATATGTAGACCGACTTTCGTTATTCTAGCTGCCTTGCAAGTATGGGAAAACGGAGGGTACATGTGTAAACACTACTGAAATTTCGGCCTAATTGATGATTCTTAAGCAATTTATGGCGAACCCCGTTGAGATACGGTAAAACCTCAAATAACCGAAATTATAGGCCGTTTCATCGTCAACTTGCCTGCAAAGTTTCAACACTGTAGCTGTCTGCCAAGTTGGAAAAATTATTTTTCAATTTGTGAAAAGTGGGCGAAATTTGACATGGATCGAAACGTTCACCTCCTCTATGGCATAAATATGCGGGGTAGGAGAAAGCGCCAAAGACAGTAATATAGACCACTAAAAGGGTCGCCTAACGCCGCAAACCGTACCGCGATACGATGCACCGTTTGCTCGCAATAAATTTCCAAACGAAAGCCTGCACTATTCAGCGTGCACATTGCCCGACTCTATCTTATCTTATATATATAAAGCCACAAGGCTAATTGACTGACTCACTGACTGACTCACTGACTGACATTAATGTTTGCCCACTACCAAGTGAGGTAGGAACTTGAAATTCGGCAATCTGATAGCTATTTGGCTGCAACCCAAGGAAAAATTCAAAAAAGTTGACATTTTTCATATTTAGCCCCCCTTACGGCCCATCAAAATGTCGTAGTAAATATTCGTGTTAGACCCTTCCAGATGAGGTAGGAACTTGAAATTCGGCAGTCTGACAGCTTTTAGGCTGCAACCCAAGGAAAAATTGCAAAAAGTACAATTTTTTTATATTTAGCCCCCCTTCCGCCCAATCAAAGAAATTTCGTGTTAGACCCTTCCAGATGAGCTAGGAACTTGAAATTCGGCAACCTGATAGTTATTAGGCTGTAACCCCTGGAAAAAATCCGAAAAGCTAAAATTTTTAATAATTAACCCCCTCCCACCGAATCAATATATAGGACGGTGCAGGCTTTCGTTTCGAGCTCTCTTGTGGCCGAACGGTAATTGCTATCAATGAACGGATTGCACTTTCGACTCCTAAAATTAAGAGATCTACAACTTTGGTCTTATGACTTTTTGTCGTATCTCGACCCCTTCTACCTTAGATTGAGCTTCATTTTCCCGGTTTCGCAAAATTTTGTTAAATTTCCATAAATTATTTTCTGATTCACACACTCGTATGATAGATAGATGAACGAAATTCAGCACGCTCCTTGGCAACGGCATTGGCCATATGTAGACCGACTTTCGTTATTCTAGCTGCCTTGCAAGTATGGGAAAACGGAGGGTACATGTGTAAACACTACTGAAATTTCGGCCTAATTGATGATTCTTAAGCAATTTATGGCGAACCCCGTTGAGATACGGTAAAACCTCAAATAACCGAAATTATAGGCCGTTTCATCGTCAACTTGCCTGCAAAGTTTCAACACTGTAGCTGTCTGCCAAGTTGGAAAAATTATTTTTCAATTTGTGAAAAGTGGGCGAAATTTGACATGGATCGAAACGTTCACCTCCTCTATGGCATAAATATGCGGGGTAGGAGAAAGCGCCAAAGACAGTAATATAGACCACTAAAAGGGTCGCCTAACGCCGCAAACCGTACCGCGATACGATGCACCGTTTGCTCGCAATAAATTTCCAAACGAAAGCCTGCACTATTCAGCGTGCACATTGCCCGACTCTATCTTATCTTATATATATAAAGCCACAAGGCTAATTGACTGACTCACTGACTGACTCACTGACTGACATTAATGTTTGCCCACTACCAAGTGAGGTAGGAACTTGAAATTCGGCAATCTGATAGCTATTTGGCTGCAACCCAAGGAAAAATTCAAAAAAGTTGACATTTTTCATATTTAGCCCCCCTTACGGCCCATCAAAATGTCGTAGTAAATATTCGTGTTAGACCCTTCCAGATGAGGTAGGAACTTGAAATTCGGCAGTCTGACAGCTTTTAGGCTGCAACCCAAGGAAAAATTGCAAAAAGTACAATTTTTTTATATTTAGCCCCCCTTCCGCCCAATCAAAGAAATTTCGTGTTAGACCCTTCCAGATGAGCTAGGAACTTGAAATTCGGCAACCTGATAGTTATTAGGCTGTAACCCCTGGAAAAAATCCGAAAAGCTAAAATTTTTAATAATTAACCCCCTCCCACCGAATCAATATATAGGACGGTGCAGGCTTTCGTTTCGAGCTCTCTTGTGGCCGAACGGTAATTGCTATCAATGAACGGATTGCACTTTCGACTCCTAAAATTAAGAGATCTACAACTTTGGTCTTATGACTTTTTGTCGTATCTCGACCCCTTCTACCTTAGATTGAGCTTCATTTTCCCGGTTTCGCAAAATTTTGTTAAATTTCCATAAATTATTTTCTGATTCACACACTCGTATGATAGATAGATGAACGAAATTCAGCACGCTCCTTGGCAACGGCATTGGCCATATGTAGACCGACTTTCGTTATTCTAGCTGCCTTGCAAGTATGGGAAAACGGAGGGTACATGTGTAAACACTACTGAAATTTCGGCCTAATTGATGATTCTTAAGCAATTTATGGCGAACCCCGTTGAGATACGGTAAAACCTCAAATAACCGAAATTATAGGCCGTTTCATCGTCAACTTGCCTGCAAAGTTTCAACACTGTAGCTGTCTGCCAAGTTGGAAAAATTATTTTTCAATTTGTGAAAAGTGGGCGAAATTTGACATGGATCGAAACGTTCACCTCCTCTATGGCATAAATATGCGGGGTAGGAGAAAGCGCCAAAGACAGTAATATAGACCACTAAAAGGGTCGCCTAACGCCGCAAACCGTACCGCGATACGATGCACCGTTTGCTCGCAATAAATTTCCAAACGAAAGCCTGCACTATTCAGCGTGCACATTGCCCGACTCTATCTTATCTTATATATATAAAGCCACAAGGCTAATTGACTGACTGACTCACTGACTGACATTAATGTTTGCCCACTACCAAGTGAGGTAGGAACTTGAAATTCGGCAATCTGATAGCTATTTGGCTGCAACCCAAGGAAAAATTCAAAAAAGTTGACATTTTTCATATTTAGCCCCCCTTACGGCCCATCAAAATGTCGTAGTAAATATTCGTGTTAGACCCTTCCAGATGAGGTAGGAACTTGAAATTCGGCAGTCTGACAGCTTTTAGGCTGCAACCCAAGGAAAAATTGCAAAAAGTACAATTTTTTTATATTTAGCCCCCCTTCCGCCCAATCAAAGAAATTTCGTGTTAGACCCTTCCAGATGAGCTAGGAACTTGAAATTCGGCAACCTGATAGTTATTAGGCTGTAACCCCTGGAAAAAATCCGAAAAGCTAAAATTTTTAATAATTAACCCCCTCCCACCGAATCAATATATAGGACGGTGCAGGCTTTCGTTTCGAGCTCTCTTGTGGCCGAACGGTAATTGCTATCAATGAACGGATTGCACTTTCGACTCCTAAAATTAAGAGATCTACAACTTTGGTCTTATGACTTTTTGTCGTATCTCGACCCCTTCTACCTTAGATTGAGCTTCATTTTCCCGGTTTCGCAAAATTTTGTTAAATTTCCATAAATTATTTTCTGATTCACACACTCGTATGATAGATAGATGAACGAAATTCAGCACGCTCCTTGGCAACGGCATTGGCCATATGTAGACCGACTTTCGTTATTCTAGCTGCCTTGCAAGTATGGGAAAACGGAGGGTACATGTGTAAACACTACTGAAATTTCGGCCTAATTGATGATTCTTAAGCAATTTATGGCGAACCCCGTTGAGATACGGTAAAACCTCAAATAACCGAAATTATAGGCCGTTTCATCGTCAACTTGCCTGCAAAGTTTCAACACTGTAGCTGTCTGCCAAGTTGGAAAAATTATTTTTCAATTTGTGAAAAGTGGGCGAAATTTGACATGGATCGAAACGTTCACCTCCTCTATGGCATAAATATGCGGGGTAGGAGAAAGCGCCAAAGACAGTAATATAGACCACTAAAAGGGTCGCCTAACGCCGCAAACCGTACCGCGATACGATGCACCGTTTGCTCGCAATAAATTTCCAAACGAAAGCCTGCACTATTCAGCGTGCACATTGCCCGACTCTATCTTATCTTATATATATAAAGCCACAAGGCTAATTGACTGACTGACTCACTGACTGACATTAATGTTTGCCCACTACCAAGTGAGGTAGGAACTTGAAATTCGGCAATCTGATAGCTATTTGGCTGCAACCCAAGGAAAAATTCAAAAAAGTTGACATTTTTCATATTTAGCCCCCCTTACGGCCCATCAAAATGTCGTAGTAAATATTCGTGTTAGACCCTTCCAGATGAGGTAGGAACTTGAAATTCGGCAGTCTGACAGCTTTTAGGCTGCAACCCAAGGAAAAATTGCAAAAAGTACAATTTTTTTATATTTAGCCCCCCTTCCGCCCAATCAAAGAAATTTCGTGTTAGACCCTTCCAGATGAGCTAGGAACTTGAAATTCGGCAACCTGATAGTTATTAGGCTGTAACCCCTGGAAAAAATCCGAAAAGCTAAAATTTTTAATAATTAACCCCCTCCCACCGAATCAATATATAGGACGGTGCAGGCTTTCGTTTCGAGCTCTCTTGTGGCCGAACGGTAATTGCTATCAATGAACGGATTGCACTTTCGACTCCTAAAATTAAGAGATCTACAACTTTGGTCTTATGACTTTTTGTCGTATCTCGACCCCTTCTACCTTAGATTGAGCTTCATTTTCCCGGTTTCGCAAAATTTTGTTAAATTTCCATAAATTATTTTCTGATTCACACACTCGTATGATAGATAGATGAACGAAATTCAGCACGCTCCTTGGCAACGGCATTGGCCATATGTAGACCGACTTTCGTTATTCTAGCTGCCTTGCAAGTATGGGAAAACGGAGGGTACATGTGTAAACACTACTGAAATTTCGGCCTAATTGATGATTCTTAAGCAATTTATGGCGAACCCCGTTGAGATACGGTAAAACCTCAAATAACCGAAATTATAGGCCGTTTCATCGTCAACTTGCCTGCAAAGTTTCAACACTGTAGCTGTCTGCCAAGTTGGAAAAATTATTTTTCAATTTGTGAAAAGTGGGCGAAATTTGACATGGATCGAAACGTTCACCTCCTCTATGGCATAAATATGCGGGGTAGGAGAAAGCGCCAAAGACAGTAATATAGACCACTAAAAGGGTCGCCTAACGCCGCAAACCGTACCGCGATACGATGCACCGTTTGCTCGCAATAAATTTCCAAACGAAAGCCTGCACTATTCAGCGTGCACATTGCCCGACTCTATCTTATCTTATATATATAAAGCCACAAGGCTAATTGACTGACTCACTGACTGACTCACTGACTGACATTAATGTTTGCCCACTACCAAGTGAGGTAGGAACTTGAAATTCGGCAATCTGATAGCTATTTGGCTGCAACCCAAGGAAAAATTCAAAAAAGTTGACATTTTTCATATTTAGCCCCCCTTACGGCCCATCAAAATGTCGTAGTAAATATTCGTGTTAGACCCTTCCAGATGAGGTAGGAACTTGAAATTCGGCAGTCTGACAGCTTTTAGGCTGCAACCCAAGGAAAAATTGCAAAAAGTACAATTTTTTTATATTTAGCCCCCCTTCCGCCCAATCAAAGAAATTTCGTGTTAGACCCTTCCAGATGAGCTAGGAACTTGAAATTCGGCAACCTGATAGTTATTAGGCTGTAACCCCTGGAAAAAATCCGAAAAGCTAAAATTTTTAATAATTAACCCCCTCCCACCGAATCAATATATAGGACGGTGCAGGCTTTCGTTTCGAGCTCTCTTGTGGCCGAACGGTAATTGCTATCAATGAACGGATTGCACTTTCGACTCCTAAAATTAAGAGATCTACAACTTTGGTCTTATGACTTTTTGTCGTATCTCGACTCCTTCTACCTTAGATTGAGCTTCATTTTCCCGGTATCGGTCATTTTTGTTAAATTTCCATAAATGATTTTACTGATTCACACGCTCATAAGATGGATAGATGAACGAAATTCAGGACGCTCCTTGGCAACGTCATTGGCCATACGTAGACCGACTTTCGTTATTCTAGCTGCCTTGCAAGTATGGGAAAACAGAGGGTACATGTGGAAACACTATTGAAATTTCGGCCTAATTTATGATTCTTAAGCAATTTATGGCGAAACCCGTTGAGATACGGCAAAACCTCAAATAACCAAACTTATAGGTCGTTTCATCGTCAACCTGCCTGCAAAGTTTCAAGACTGTAGCTGTCTGCCAAGTTGGCAAAATTATTTTTTCAATTTGTGAAAGTGGGCGAAATTTGACATGGATCGAAACGTTCACCTCTTTCTATGGCATAAATATGCGGGATAGGAGAAAGCGCCTACGACAGTAATGTAGACCACTAAAAGGGTCGTCTAACGCCGCAATCCGTACCTCGATACGACGCACCGTTCGCTCGCAATAAATTTCCAAACGAAAGCCTGCACTATTTAGCGTGCACGTTGCCGGGCTCTATCTTATATCTTATATATATAAAGCCACAAGGCTAATTGACTGACTCACTCACTGACTCACTGACTGACATTAATGTTTGCCCACTACCAAGTGAGGTAGGAACTTGAAATTCGGCAATCTGATAGCTATTTGGCTGCAACCCAAGGAAAAATTCAAAAAAGTTGACATTTTTCATATTTAGCCCCCCTTACGGCCCATCAAAATGTCGTAGTAAATATTCGTGTTAGACCCTTCCAGATGAGGTAGGAACTTGAAATTCGGCAGTCTGACAGCTTTTAGGCTGCAACCCAAGGAAAAATTGCAAAAAGTACAATTTTTTTATATTTAGCCCCCCTTCCGCCCAATCAAAGAAATTTCGTGTTAGACCCTTCCAGATGAGCTAGGAACTTGAAATTCGGCAACCTGATAGTTATTAGGCTGTAACCCCTGGAAAAAATCCGAAAAGCTAAAATTTTTAATAATTAACCCCCTCCCACCGAATCAATATATAGGACGGTGCAGGCTTTCGTTTCGAGCTCTCTTGTGGCCGAACGGTAATTGCTATCAATGAACGGATTGCACTTTCGACTCCTAAAATTAAGAGATCTACAACTTTGGTCTTATGACTTTTTGTCGTATCTCGACCCCTTCTACCTTAGATTGAGCTTCATTTTCCCGGTTTCGCAAAATTTTGTTAAATTTCCATAAATTATTTTCTGATTCACACACTCGTATGATAGATAGATGAACGAAATTCAGCACGCTCCTTGGCAACGGCATTGGCCATATGTAGACCGACTTTCGTTATTCTAGCTGCCTTGCAAGTATGGGAAAACGGAGGGTACATGTGTAAACACTACTGAAATTTCGGCCTAATTGATGATTCTTAAGCAATTTATGGCGAACCCCGTTGAGATACGGTAAAACCTCAAATAACCGAAATTATAGGCCGTTTCATCGTCAACTTGCCTGCAAAGTTTCAACACTGTAGCTGTCTGCCAAGTTGGAAAAATTATTTTTCAATTTGTGAAAAGTGGGCGAAATTTGACATGGATCGAAACGTTCACCTCCTCTATGGCATAAATATGCGGGGTAGGAGAAAGCGCCAAAGACAGTAATATAGACCACTAAAAGGGTCGCCTAACGCCGCAAACCGTACCGCGATACGATGCACCGTTTGCTCGCAATAAATTTCCAAACGAAAGCCTGCACTATTCAGCGTGCACATTGCCCGACTCTATCTTATCTTATATATATAAAGCCACAAGGCTAATTGACTGACTCACTGACTGACTCACTGACTGACATTAATGTTTGCCCACTACCAAGTGAGGTAGGAACTTGAAATTCGGCAATCTGATAGCTATTTGGCTGCAACCCAAGGAAAAATTCAAAAAAGTTGACATTTTTCATATTTAGCCCCCCTTACGGCCCATCAAAATGTCGTAGTAAATATTCGTGTTAGACCCTTCCAGATGAGGTAGGAACTTGAAATTCGGCAGTCTGACAGCTTTTAGGCTGCAACCCAAGGAAAAATTGCAAAAAGTACAATTTTTTTATATTTAGCCCCCCTTCCGCCCAATCAAAGAAATTTCGTGTTAGACCCTTCCAGATGAGCTAGGAACTTGAAATTCGGCAACCTGATAGTTATTAGGCTGTAACCCCTGGAAAAAATCCGAAAAGCTAAAATTTTTAATAATTAACCCCCTCCCACCGAATCAATATATAGGACGGTGCAGGCTTTCGTTTCGAGCTCTCTTGTGGCCGAACGGTAATTGCTATCAATGAACGGATTGCACTTTCGACTCCTAAAATTAAGAGATCTACAACTTTGGTCTTATGACTTTTTGTCGTATCTCGACCCCTTCTACCTTAGATTGAGCTTCATTTTCCCGGTTTCGCAAAATTTTGTTAAATTTCCATAAATTATTTTCTGATTCACACACTCGTATGATAGATAGATGAACGAAATTCAGCACGCTCCTTGGCAACGGCATTGGCCATATGTAGACCGACTTTCGTTATTCTAGCTGCCTTGCAAGTATGGGAAAACGGAGGGTACATGTGTAAACACTACTGAAATTTCGGCCTAATTGATGATTCTTAAGCAATTTATGGCGAACCCCGTTGAGATACGGTAAAACCTCAAATAACCGAAATTATAGGCCGTTTCATCGTCAACTTGCCTGCAAAGTTTCAACACTGTAGCTGTCTGCCAAGTTGGAAAAATTATTTTTCAATTTGTGAAAAGTGGGCGAAATTTGACATGGATCGAAACGTTCACCTCCTCTATGGCATAAATATGCGGGGTAGGAGAAAGCGCCAAAGACAGTAATATAGACCACTAAAAGGGTCGCCTAACGCCGCAAACCGTACCGCGATACGATGCACCGTTTGCTCGCAATAAATTTCCAAACGAAAGCCTGCACTATTCAGCGTGCACATTGCCCGACTCTATCTTATCTTATATATATAAAGCCACAAGGCTAATTGACTGACTCACTGACTGACTCACTGACTGACATTAATGTTTGCCCACTACCAAGTGAGGTAGGAACTTGAAATTCGGCAATCTGATAGCTATTTGGCTGCAACCCAAGGAAAAATTCAAAAAAGTTGACATTTTTCATATTTAGCCCCCCTTACGGCCCATCAAAATGTCGTAGTAAATATTCGTGTTAGACCCTTCCAGATGAGGTAGGAACTTGAAATTCGGCAGTCTGACAGCTTTTAGGCTGCAACCCAAGGAAAAATTGCAAAAAGTACAATTTTTTTATATTTAGCCCCCCTTCCGCCCAATCAAAGAAATTTCGTGTTAGACCCTTCCAGATGAGCTAGGAACTTGAAATTCGGCAACCTGATAGTTATTAGGCTGTAACCCCTGGAAAAAATCCGAAAAGCTAAAATTTTTAATAATTAACCCCCTCCCACCGAATCAATATATAGGACGGTGCAGGCTTTCGTTTCGAGCTCTCTTGTGGCCGAACGGTAATTGCTATCAATGAACGGATTGCACTTTCGACTCCTAAAATTAAGAGATCTACAACTTTGGTCTTATGACTTTTTGTCGTATCTCGACCCCTTCTACCTTAGATTGAGCTTCATTTTCCCGGTTTCGCAAAATTTTGTTAAATTTCCATAAATTATTTTCTGATTCACACACTCGTATGATAGATAGATGAACGAAATTCAGCACGCTCCTTGGCAACGGCATTGGCCATATGTAGACCGACTTTCGTTATTCTAGCTGCCTTGCAAGTATGGGAAAACGGAGGGTACATGTGTAAACACTACTGAAATTTCGGCCTAATTGATGATTCTTAAGCAATTTATGGCGAACCCCGTTGAGATACGGTAAAACCTCAAATAACCGAAATTATAGGCCGTTTCATCGTCAACTTGCCTGCAAAGTTTCAACACTGTAGCTGTCTGCCAAGTTGGAAAAATTATTTTTCAATTTGTGAAAAGTGGGCGAAATTTGACATGGATCGAAACGTTCACCTCCTCTATGGCATAAATATGCGGGGTAGGAGAAAGCGCCAAAGACAGTAATATAGACCACTAAAAGGGTCGCCTAACGCCGCAAACCGTACCGCGATACGATGCACCGTTTGCTCGCAATAAATTTCCAAACGAAAGCCTGCACTATTCAGCGTGCACATTGCCCGACTCTATCTTATCTTATATATATAAAGCCACAAGGCTAATTGACTGACTCACTGACTGACTCACTGACTGACATTAATGTTTGCCCACTACCAAGTGAGGTAGGAACTTGAAATTCGGCAATCTGATAGCTATTTGGCTGCAACCCAAGGAAAAATTCAAAAAAGTTGACATTTTTCATATTTAGCCCCCCTTACGGCCCATCAAAATGTCGTAGTAAATATTCGTGTTAGACCCTTCCAGATGAGGTAGGAACTTGAAATTCGGCAGTCTGACAGCTTTTAGGCTGCAACCCAAGGAAAAATTGCAAAAAGTACAATTTTTTTATATTTAGCCCCCCTTCCGCCCAATCAAAGAAATTTCGTGTTAGACCCTTCCAGATGAGCTAGGAACTTGAAATTCGGCAACCTGATAGTTATTAGGCTGTAACCCCTGGAAAAAATCCGAAAAGCTAAAATTTTTAATAATTAACCCCCTCCCACCGAATCAATATATAGGACGGTGCAGGCTTTCGTTTCGAGCTCTCTTGTGGCCGAACGGTAATTGCTATCAATGAACGGATTGCACTTTCGACTCCTAAAATTAAGAGATCTACAACTTTGGTCTTATGACTTTTTGTCGTATCTCGACCCCTTCTACCTTAGATTGAGCTTCATTTTCCCGGTTTCGCAAAATTTTGTTAAATTTCCATAAATTATTTTCTGATTCACACACTCGTATGATAGATAGATGAACGAAATTCAGCACGCTCCTTGGCAACGGCATTGGCCATATGTAGACCGACTTTCGTTATTCTAGCTGCCTTGCAAGTATGGGAAAACGGAGGGTACATGTGTAAACACTACTGAAATTTCGGCCTAATTGATGATTCTTAAGCAATTTATGGCGAACCCCGTTGAGATACGGTAAAACCTCAAATAACCGAAATTATAGGCCGTTTCATCGTCAACTTGCCTGCAAAGTTTCAACACTGTAGCTGTCTGCCAAGTTGGAAAAATTATTTTTCAATTTGTGAAAAGTGGGCGAAATTTGACATGGATCGAAACGTTCACCTCCTCTATGGCATAAATATGCGGGGTAGGAGAAAGCGCCAAAGACAGTAATATAGACCACTAAAAGGGTCGCCTAACGCCGCAAACCGTACCGCGATACGATGCACCGTTTGCTCGCAATAAATTTCCAAACGAAAGCCTGCACTATTCAGCGTGCACATTGCCCGACTCTATCTTATCTTATATATATAAAGCCACAAGGCTAATTGACTGACTGACTCACTGACTGACATTAATGTTTGCCCACTACCAAGTGAGGTAGGAACTTGAAATTCGGCAATCTGATAGCTATTTGGCTGCAACCCAAGGAAAAATTCAAAAAAGTTGACATTTTTCATATTTAGCCCCCCTTACGGCCCATCAAAATGTCGTAGTAAATATTCGTGTTAGACCCTTCCAGATGAGGTAGGAACTTGAAATTCGGCAGTCTGACAGCTTTTAGGCTGCAACCCAAGGAAAAATTGCAAAAAGTACAATTTTTTTATATTTAGCCCCCCTTCCGCCCAATCAAAGAAATTTCGTGTTAGACCCTTCCAGATGAGCTAGGAACTTGAAATTCGGCAACCTGATAGTTATTAGGCTGTAACCCCTGGAAAAAATCCGAAAAGCTAAAATTTTTAATAATTAACCCCCTCCCACCGAATCAATATATAGGACGGTGCAGGCTTTCGTTTCGAGCTCTCTTGTGGCCGAACGGTAATTGCTATCAATGAACGGATTGCACTTTCGACTCCTAAAATTAAGAGATCTACAACTTTGGTCTTATGACTTTTTGTCGTATCTCGACCCCTTCTACCTTAGATTGAGCTTCATTTTCCCGGTTTCGCAAAATTTTGTTAAATTTCCATAAATTATTTTCTGATTCACACACTCGTATGATAGATAGATGAACGAAATTCAGCACGCTCCTTGGCAACGGCATTGGCCATATGTAGACCGACTTTCGTTATTCTAGCTGCCTTGCAAGTATGGGAAAACGGAGGGTACATGTGTAAACACTACTGAAATTTCGGCCTAATTGATGATTCTTAAGCAATTTATGGCGAACCCCGTTGAGATACGGTAAAACCTCAAATAACCGAAATTATAGGCCGTTTCATCGTCAACTTGCCTGCAAAGTTTCAACACTGTAGCTGTCTGCCAAGTTGGAAAAATTATTTTTCAATTTGTGAAAAGTGGGCGAAATTTGACATGGATCGAAACGTTCACCTCCTCTATGGCATAAATATGCGGGGTAGGAGAAAGCGCCAAAGACAGTAATATAGACCACTAAAAGGGTCGCCTAACGCCGCAAACCGTACCGCGATACGATGCACCGTTTGCTCGCAATAAATTTCCAAACGAAAGCCTGCACTATTCAGCGTGCACATTGCCCGACTCTATCTTATCTTATATATATAAAGCTAGAAGGCTAACTGACTCACTCACTCACTCACTCACTCACTCACTGACTGACATTAATGTTTGCCCACTTCCAAGTGAGCTAGGAACTTGAAATTCGGCAGTCTGATAGCTTTTAGGCTGCAACCCAAGGAAAAATTCAAAAAAGTTGAAATTTTTCACTTTTAGTCCCCCTTCCGCCCAATCAAAGTATCGGGCTGAAATTTCGTGTTAGGCCCTGCCAGATGAGCTAGGAACTTGAAGTGTGGCAATCTGATAGCTATTAGGGTGTGTCCCAAGGGAAAATTACAAAAAGTTCAAATTTTTGGTATTTAGCCCCCCCTTCGCCGAAACACTGAAATTTCGTGTTACACCCTTGCAGATGAGCTAGGAACTTGAAATTCGGCAGTCAAATAGCTATTAGGCTGCAACCCAAGGAAAAATTCAAAAAAAATTGAAATTTTTCACATTTAGCCCCCCTTCCGCCCAATCAAAGTATCGGGCTGAAATTTCGTGTTAGACCCTGCCAGATGAGATAGGAACTTGAAATGTGGAAATCTGATAGCTATTAGGGTGTGTCCCAAGGGAAAATTACAAAAAGTTCAATTTTTTTGTATTTAGCCCCCCCTTCGCCGAAACACTGAAATTTCGTGTTACACCCTTGCAGATGAGCTAGGAACTTGAAATTCGGCAGTCAAATAGCTATTAGGCTGCAACCCAAGGACAAATTCCAAAAAGTTGATATTTTTCATATTTAGCCCCCCTTCCGCCCAATCAAAATATCGGAGTGACATTTCGTGTTAGGCCCTTCCAGATGAGCTAGGAACTTGAAATGTGACAATCTGATAGCTATTAGGGTGTGTCCCAAGGGAAAATTCCGAAAAGTTCAATTTTTTTGTATTTAGCCCCCCTTCCGCCCAATCAAAGAAATTTCGTGTTAGACCCTTCCAGATGAGCTAGGAACTTGAAATTCGGCAACCTGATAGATATTAGGCTGTAACCCAAGGAAAAATTCCAAAAAGTTCAAATTTTTGTGTACGTAGCCCCCCACGGAATAAAAAAATTCGGGTTAGATCCTTCAGTTCCAGATGCGCTAGAAACTTGAAATTTGGCAAGGTGATAGCTATTAGCGTGTAACCCACGGAAAAATTCCAAAAATTTTAAATTTTAAATTTTTGCCCCCCTCCCCCCAAACAAAATGGCGGATACCGTGATGCAGTGCCCTACAAAATTAATATTTGGCAACGTTCTAGCTCCTAGCCTGTAACCGACGTAGAAATTGCAAAAAGTTAACATATTTAATATTTCATCCACTAAAAAATTCGAAATTTTAAGCCAAATTAAATCACGGTGCAGGCTTTCGTTTCGAGCTCTCTTGTGGCTAAACGGTAATTGTTATCAATAAACGGACTGCACTTTCGGCCGCTAAAATGAAGAGATCTACAACTTTGGTCCTATGACTTTTTGTCGTATCTCGACTCCTTCTACCTTAGATTGAGCTTCATTTTCCCGGTTTCGGTCATTTTTGTTAAATTTCCATAAATGATTTTACTGATTCACACACTCATAAGATGGATAGATGAACGAAATTCAAGACACTCCTTGGCAACGTCATTGGCCATATGTAGACCGACTTTCGTTATTCTAGCTGCCTTGCAAGTATGGGAAAACGGAGGGTACATGTGGAAACACTATTGAAATTTCGGCCTAATTTATGATTCTTAAGCAATTTATGGCAAAACCCGTTGCGATACGGCAAAACCTCAAATAACCAAAATTATAGGTCGTTTCATCATCAACCTGCCTGCAAAGTTTCAAGACTGTAGCTGTCTGCCAAGTTGGCAAAATTTTTTTCAACTGTTGCTAAGCGGACGAAATTTGATATGGATCGAAACGTTCACCCCTTTATATGGTATAAATTGGCGAGATACGAGAGAATGCCCCACACAGTACTGTCGGCGACTAAATGGGACGTCCGATGGTGAAAACCTTACCTCGATACGACTTACCGTTTGGACGCAATGAATTTCCAAATGGAAGTCTGCACTATTTAGCGTGCACATTGCCCGGCTCTATCTTATCTTATATATATAAAGCTAGAAGGCTAACTGACTCACTCACTCACTCACTCACTCACTCACTGACTGACATTAATGTTTGCCCACTTCCAAGTGAGGTAGGAACTTGAAATTCGGCAACCTGATGTATATGAGGCTGTAAACCAAGGAAAAATTCCATACAGTTAAATTTTTTTGTATTTAGCCCCCCCACGGAATCAAAATATCGGACTCAAATTTCGGGTCAGACCCTTCAGTTCCAGACGAGCTAGGAACTTGAAATTCGGTAATCTGATAGCTATTCGGCTGTAACACCAGGAAAAAATGCAAAAAGCTGAATCTTTTCCTATTTAGCCCAAGTCCACCCAATCAAAGTATCGGACTAAAATTTCGGGGTATATCCTTCCAGATGAGCTAGGAACATGAAATTCAGCAATCTGATAGTTATTAGGCTGTAACCCCTGGAAAAAATCCGAAAAGCTAAAATTTTTAATAATTAACCCCCTCCCACCGATTCAATATATAGGACGGTGCAGACTTTCGTTTCGAGCTATTTTGTGGCCGAACGGTAATTGCTATCAATGAACGGATTGCACTTTCGTCCCCTAAAATTAAGAGATCTACAACTTTGGTCCTATGACTTTTTGTCGTATCTCGACCACTTCTACCTTAGATTGAGCTTCATTTTCCCGGTTTTGGTAATTTTTGTTAAATTTCCATAAATGATGTTACTGATTCACACACTCATAAGATGGATAGATGAACGAAATTCAGGACGCTCCTTGGCAACGTCATTGGCCATATGTAGACAGACGTTCGTCATTCTAGCTGCCTTGCAAGTATGGGAAAACGGAGGGTACATGTGGAAACACTACTGATATTTCGGCCTAATTTATGATTCTTAAGCAATTTATGGCGAAACCCGTTGAGATACGGCAAAACCTCAAATAAGCAAAATTATAGGTCGTTTCATCGTCAATCTGGCTGCAAAGTTTCAAGACTGTAGCTGTCTGCCAAGTTGGCAAATTTATTTTTCAATTTGTGACAAGTGGGCGAAATTTGACATGGATCGAAAAGTTCACCTCCTTCTATGGCAACAATATGCAGGATAGGAGAAAGCGCCTAAGACAGTAATGTAGACCACTAAGAGGGTCGCCTAACGCCGCAATCCGTACCTCGATTCGACGTACCGTTTGCTCGCAATAAATTTCCAAACGAAAGCCTGCACTATTTAGCATGCACATTGCCTGGCTAAATGTTGACTTTTGCTATTTTTATTTCCCTCCTTTTAAACTAAATTGTGGACGATGTGTTTCCGTGCGCAAGAAAATTAATATTTGTCGCAGTTACAACTTTGGCCTGCAACCGAGGGAGAAATTCGAAAGAGTTGCATTGTTTAACGTTTTTATCTCCAGAAATTATCGAAATCTGGAAGCAGTTTTCATGATGGTGATAACTAACGTTTCGAGGATTTTGGTGGCTAAACTGTAAGTCTTACCGCCAAATCGACCAGGCGTTCGGATCACATCATGAAGAGATCTACAACTCCGGTCCCGGGAATTTTAGTCGTATCTTGATCCCTTATGACTTGGATAGAGCTGCTTTTTCAGATTTGACGTCCATTTTTCCACATTTTCCCTAATTAATGTTACTGTTTTACACACTTATAAGACCGACAGAATCATGAAATATGGCAGGCTCGTTGGAACGTTCGTGGATCATATGTGAGCAAAATGCATGATTCTAGCACCCTGTAAAAATGCAAAACGGAAGTAATTCGTAAACACTGTACTCCTAATCAAAGGTTCTACACCAATCTTCCCCTAATTCGATGCAGATACGACAGAACATCAAAGAACGTAAAAATAGAGCGTTTCAACCACGATAAACCTACCAAGATTCAAGACTATAACTCCCATTTACGTTAGGAAAATATTTCATATCTTGTGAGAATCGTACGTAATTTGCACCACGTCCAAACGTTTAACGCAATCTTTGCTATAAATCGTGTATATACGGTACGAGAAAATATTATAGGACCAAAAATATACGCAAATAAATGGGCCGTCTGGTGGCACAATCCGTTTTCCGTAACGAAGTACCCATTCCTCACAGTAATTTCCCATAAGACCACTTGTAATATAGAGGAATCGGGGGTTTGGGGGCGCAGCCCCCAACGAGCGAAAGCGAGTCTTATATATATAAAGCCACAAGGCTAATTGACTGACTCACTCACTGACTCACTGACTGACATTAATGTTTGCCCACTACCAAGTGAGGTAGGAACTTGAAATTCGGCAATCTGATAGCTATTTGGCTGCAACCCAAGGAAAAATTCAAAAAAGTTGACATTTTTCATATTTAGCCCCCCTTACGGCCCATCAAAATGTCGTAGTAAATATTCGTGTTAGACCCTTCCAGATGAGGTAGGAACTTGAAATTCGGCAGTCTGACAGCTTTTAGGCTGCAACCCAAGGAAAAATTGCAAAAAGTACAATTTTTTTATATTTAGCCCCCCTTCCGCCCAATCAAAGAAATTTCGTGTTAGACCCTTCCAGATGAGCTAGGAACTTGAAATTCGGCAACCTGATAGTTATTAGGCTGTAACCCCTGGAAAAAATCCGAAAAGCTAAAATTTTTAATAATTAACCCCCTCCCACCGAATCAATATATAGGACGGTGCAGGCTTTCGTTTCGAGCTCTCTTGTGGCCGAACGGTAATTGCTATCAATGAACGGATTGCACTTTCGACTCCTAAAATTAAGAGATCTACAACTTTGGTCTTATGACTTTTTGTCGTATCTCGACCCCTTCTACCTTAGATTGAGCTTCATTTTCCCGGTTTCGCAAAATTTTGTTAAATTTCCATAAATTATTTTCTGATTCACACACTCGTATGATAGATAGATGAACGAAATTCAGCACGCTCCTTGGCAACGGCATTGGCCATATGTAGACCGACTTTCGTTATTCTAGCTGCCTTGCAAGTATGGGAAAACGGAGGGTACATGTGTAAACACTACTGAAATTTCGGCCTAATTGATGATTCTTAAGCAATTTATGGCGAACCCCGTTGAGATACGGTAAAACCTCAAATAACCGAAATTATAGGCCGTTTCATCGTCAACTTGCCTGCAAAGTTTCAACACTGTAGCTGTCTGCCAAGTTGGAAAAATTATTTTTCAATTTGTGAAAAGTGGGCGAAATTTGACATGGATCGAAACGTTCACCTCCTCTATGGCATAAATATGCGGGGTAGGAGAAAGCGCCAAAGACAGTAATATAGACCACTAAAAGGGTCGCCTAACGCCGCAAACCGTACCGCGATACGATGCACCGTTTGCTCGCAATAAATTTCCAAACGAAAGCCTGCACTATTCAGCGTGCACATTGCCCGACTCTATCTTATCTTATATATATAAAGCTAGAAGGCTAACTGACTCACTCACTCACTCACTCACTCACTCACTGACTGACATTAATGTTTGCCCACTTCCAAGTGAGCTAGGAACTTGAAATTCGGCAGTCTGATAGCTTTTAGGCTGCAACCCAAGGAAAAATTCAAAAAAGTTGAAATTTTTCACTTTTAGTCCCCCTTCCGCCCAATCAAAGTATCGGGCTGACATTTCGTGTTAGGCCCTGCCAGATGAGCTAGGAACTTGAAGTGTGGCAATCTGATAGCTATTAGGGTGTGTCCCAAGGGAAAATTACAAAAAGTTCAAATTTTTGGTATTTAGCCCCCCCTTCGCCGAAACACTGAAATTTCGTGTTACACCCTTGCAGATGAGCTAGGAACTTGAAATTCGGCAGTCAAATAGCTATTAGGCTGCAACCCAAGGAAAAATTCAAAAAAAATTGAAATTTTTCACATTTAGCCCCCCTTCCGCCCAATCAAAGTATCGGGCTGAAATTTCGTGTTAGACCCTGCCAGATGAGATAGGAACTTGAAATGTGGAAATCTGATAGCTATTAGGGTGTGTCCCAAGGGAAAATTACAAAAAGTTCAATTTTTTTGTATTTAGCCCCCCCTTCGCCGAAACACTGAAATTTCGTGTTACACCCTTGCAGATGAGCTAGGAACTTGAAATTCGGCAGTCAAATAGCTATTAGGCTGCAACCCAAGGACAAATTCCAAAAAGTTGATATTTTTCATATTTAGCCCCCCTTCCGCCCAATCAAAATATCGGAGTGACATTTCGTGTTAGGCCCTTCCAGATGAGCTAGGAACTTGAAATGTGACAATCTGATAGCTATTAGGGTGTGTCCCAAGGGAAAATTCCGAAAAGTTCAATTTTTTTGTATTTAGCCCCCCTTCCGCCCAATCAAAGAAATTTCGTGTTAGACCCTTCCAGATGAGCTAGGAACTTGAAATTCGGCAACCTGATAGATATTAGGCTGTAACCCAAGGAAAAATTCCAAAAAGTTCAAATTTTTGTGTACGTAGCCCCCCACGGAATAAAAAAATTCGGGTTAGATCCTTCAGTTCCAGATGCGCTAGAAACTTGAAATTTGGCAAGGTGATAGCTATTAGCGTGTAACCCACGGAAAAATTCCAAAAATTTTAAATTTTAAATTTTTGCCCCCCTCCCCCCAAACAAAATGGCGGATACCGTGATGCAGTGCCCTACAAAATTAATATTTGGCAACGTTCTAGCTCCTAGCCTGTAACCGACGTAGAAATTGCAAAAAGTTAACATATTTAATATTTCATCCACTAAAAAATTCGAAATTTTAAGCCAAATTAAATCACGGTGCAGGCTTTCGTTTCGAGCTCTCTTGTGGCTAAACGGTAATTGTTATCAATAAACGGACTGCACTTTCGGCCGCTAAAATGAAGAGATCTACAACTTTGGTCCTATGACTTTTTGTCGTATCTCGACTCCTTCTACCTTAGATTGAGCTTCATTTTCCCGGTTTCGGTCATTTTTGTTAAATTTCCATAAATGATTTTACTGATTCACACACTCATAAGATGGATAGATGAACGAAATTCAAGACACTCCTTGGCAACGTCATTGGCCATATGTAGACCGACTTTCGTTATTCTAGCTGCCTTGCAAGTATGGGAAAACGGAGGGTACATGTGGAAACACTATTGAAATTTCGGCCTAATTTATGATTCTTAAGCAATTTATGGCAAAACCCGTTGCGATACGGCAAAACCTCAAATAACCAAAATTATAGGTCGTTTCATCATCAACCTGCCTGCAAAGTTTCAAGACTGTAGCTGTCTGCCAAGTTGGCAAAATTTTTTTCAACTGTTGCTAAGCGGACGAAATTTGATATGGATCGAAACGTTCACCCCTTTATATGGTATAAATTGGCGAGATACGAGAGAATGCCCCACACAGTACTGTCGGCGACTAAATGGGACGTCCGATGGTGAAAACCTTACCTCGATACGACTTACCGTTTGGACGCAATGAATTTCCAAATGGAAGTCTGCACTATTTAGCGTGCACATTGCCCGGCTCTATCTTATCTTATATATATAAAGCTAGAAGGCTAACTGACTCACTCACTCACTCACTCACTCACTCACTCACTGACTGACATTAATGTTTGCCCACTTCCAAGTGAGGTAGGAACTTGAAATTCGGCAACCTGATGTATATGAGGCTGTAAACCAAGGAAAAATTCCATACAGTTAAATTTTTTTGTATTTAGCCCCCCCACGGAATCAAAATATCGGACTCAAATTTCGGGTCAGACCCTTCAGTTCCAGACGAGCTAGGAACTTGAAATTCGGTAATCTGATAGCTATTCGGCTGTAACACCAGGAAAAAATGCAAAAAGCTGAATCTTTTCCTATTTAGCCCAAGTCCACCCAATCAAAGTATCGGACTAAAATTTCGGGGTATATCCTTCCAGATGAGCTAGGAACATGAAATTCAGCAATCTGATAGTTATTAGGCTGTAACCCCTGGAAAAAATCCGAAAAGCTAAAATTTTTAATAATTAACCCCCTCCCACCGATTCAATATATAGGACGGTGCAGACTTTCGTTTCGAGCTATTTTGTGGCCGAACGGTAATTGCTATCAATGAACGGATTGCACTTTCGTCCCCTAAAATTAAGAGATCTACAACTTTGGTCCTATGACTTTTTGTCGTATCTCGACCACTTCTACCTTAGATTGAGCTTCATTTTCCCGGTTTTGGTAATTTTTGTTAAATTTCCATAAATGATGTTACTGATTCACACACTCATAAGATGGATAGATGAACGAAATTCAGGACGCTCCTTGGCAACGTCATTGGCCATATGTAGACAGACGTTCGTCATTCTAGCTGCCTTGCAAGTATGGGAAAACGGAGGGTACATGTGGAAACACTACTGATATTTCGGCCTAATTTATGATTCTTAAGCAATTTATGGCGAAACCCGTTGAGATACGGCAAAACCTCAAATAAGCAAAATTATAGGTCGTTTCATCGTCAATCTGGCTGCAAAGTTTCAAGACTGTAGCTGTCTGCCAAGTTGGCAAATTTATTTTTCAATTTGTGACAAGTGGGCGAAATTTGACATGGATCGAAAAGTTCACCTCCTTCTATGGCAACAATATGCAGGATAGGAGAAAGCGCCTAAGACAGTAATGTAGACCACTAAGAGGGTCGCCTAACGCCGCAATCCGTACCTCGATTCGACGTACCGTTTGCTCGCAATAAATTTCCAAACGAAAGCCTGCACTATTTAGCATGCACATTGCCTGGCTAAATGTTGACTTTTGCTATTTTTATTTCCCTCCTTTTAAACTAAATTGTGGACGATGTGTTTCCGTGCGCAAGAAAATTAATATTTGTCGCAGTTACAACTTTGGCCTGCAACCGAGGGAGAAATTCGAAAGAGTTGCATTGTTTAACGTTTTTATCTCCAGAAATTATCGAAATCTGGAAGCAGTTTTCATGATGGTGATAACTAACGTTTCGAGGATTTTGGTGGCTAAACTGTAAGTCTTACCGCCAAATCGACCAGGCGTTCGGATCACATCATGAAGAGATCTACAACTCCGGTCCCGGGAATTTTAGTCGTATCTTGATCCCTTATGACTTGGATAGAGCTGCTTTTTCAGATTTGACGTCCATTTTTCCACATTTTCCCTAATTAATGTTACTGTTTTACACACTTATAAGACCGACAGAATCATGAAATATGGCAGGCTCGTTGGAACGTTCGTGGATCATATGTGAGCAAAATGCATGATTCTAGCACCCTGTAAAAATGCAAAACGGAAGTAATTCGTAAACACTGTACTCCTAATCAAAGGTTCTACACCAATCTTCCCCTAATTCGATGCAGATACGACAGAACATCAAAGAACGTAAAAATAGAGCGTTTCAACCACGATAAACCTACCAAGATTCAAGACTATAACTCCCATTTACGTTAGGAAAATATTTCATATCTTGTGAGAATCGTACGTAATTTGCACCACGTCCAAACGTTTAACGCAATCTTTGCTATAAATCGTGTATATACGGTACGAGAAAATATTATAGGACCAAAAATATACGCAAATAAATGGGCCGTCTGGTGGCACAATCCGTTTTCCGTAACGAAGTACCCATTCCTCACAGTAATTTCCCATAAGACCACTTGTAATATAGAGGAATCGGGGGTTTGGGGGCGCAGCCCCCAACGAGCGAAAGCGAGTCTTATATATATAAAGCCGCAAGGCTCACTGACTGACATAAATGTTTACCCACTTCGACATGAGCTAGAAACTTGAAATTTGGCAAGGTGATAGCTATTAGCGTGTAACCTACGGAAAAATTCCAAAAATTTTAAATTTTAAATTTTTGCCCCCCTCCCCCCAAACAAAATGGCGGATACCGTGATGCAGTGCCCTACAAAATTAATATTTGGCAAAGTCCTAGCTCCTAGCCTGTAACCGACGTACAAATTGCAAAAAGTTAAAATATTTAATATTTCATCCACTAAAAAATTCGAAATTATAAGCCAAATTAAATGACGGTGCAGGCTTTCGTTTCGAGCTCTCTTGTGGCTAAACGGTAATTGCTATCAATAAACGGACTGCACTTTCAGCCCCTAAAATGAAGAGATCTACAACTTTGGTCCTATGACTTTTTGTCGTATCTCGACTCCTTCTACCTTAGATTGAGCTTCATATTCCCGGGATCGTTCATTTTTGTTAAATTTCACTAAATGATTTTACTGATTCACACACTCATAAGATGGATAGATGAACGAAATTCAGGACGCTCCTTGGCAACGTCATTGGCCATATGTAGACCGACTTTCGTTATTCTAGCTGCCTTGCAAGTATGGGAAAACGGAGGGTACATGTGGAAACACTATTGAAATTTCGGCCTAATTTATGATTCTTAAGCAATTTATGGCGAAACCCGTTGAGATACGGCAAAACCTCAAATAAGCAAAATTATAGGTCGTTTCATCGCCAACCTGCCTGCAAAGTTTCAAGACTGTAGCTGTCTGCCAAGTTGGCAAAATTATTTTTCAATTTGTGAAAAGTGGGCGAAATTTGACATGGATCGAAACGTTCACCTCTTTCTATGGCATAAATATGCGGGATAGGAGAAAGCGCCTAAGACAGTAATGTAGACCACTAAAAGGGTCGTCTAACGCCGCAATCCGTACCTCGATACGACGCACCGTTCGCTCGCAATAAATTTCCAAACGAAAGCCTGCACTATTTAGCGTGCACGTTGCCGGGCTCTATCTTATCTTATATATATAAAGCCGCAAGGCTAACTGACTGACTGACTCACTCACTCACTGACATTAATGTTTGCCCACTTCCAGGTGAGCTAGGAACTTGAAATTCGGCAGTCTGATAGCTTTTAGGCTGCAACCCAAGGAAAAATTCAAAAAAGTGCAAATTTTTCATATTTAGCCCCCCTTCCGCCCAATCAAAGAAATTTCGTGTTAGACCCTTCCAGATGGACTAGGAATTTGAAATTCGGAAATCTGATAGCTATTCGGCTGTAACCCAAGGAAGAAATGCAAAACTCTGAAGGTTTTCCTATTTTGCCCCCCTCCACCCAATCAAAATATCGGACTAAAACTTCGGGGTAGATTCTTCCAGATGAGCTAGGAACTTGAAATTCGGCAATCTGATAGTTATTAGGCTGTAACTCCAGGAAAAAATCCTAAAAGGTCAAATTTTTCATAATGATCCCCCTCCCACCGAATCAATATATAGGACTCAAATTTCGGTTTACACCCTTCCAGATGGGCTAGGAACTTGAAATTCGGTAATCTGATAGCTATTCGGCTGTAACCCCAGGAAATATGGAAGAAGCTGAAACTTTTCATGTTTAGCCCCCCTCCACCCAATCAAAATATCGGATTAAAATTTCGTGGTAGATCCTTCCAGATGAGCTAGGAACTTGAAATTCGGCAATCTGATACCTATTAGGCTGTAACCCTACGAAAAAATGGAAAAAGCTGAAACTTCTCCTATTTAGCCCCCTCCACTCAATCAAAATATCGGACTAAAATTATGAGGTAGATCCATCCAGATGAGCTAGGAACTTGAAATTCGTCTATCTGATACCTATTAGGCTGTAACCCCAGGTAAAATTCCATAAAGCTCAAAATTGTCATAATTAACCCCTCCCACCGACTCAATATATAGGACTCAAATTTCGGGTTAAACCCTTCCAGATTAGCTAGGAACTTGAAATTCTGCAATCTGATAGCTATTATTCTATAACCCAAGGAAAAATTCCAAAAAGTTCAAATTTTTCATAATAGCCCCCCGCACCGAATAAAAATATCGGGCTCAAATTTCGTGTTACACCCTTCCGCCCAATCAAATTATCGGACTCAAAATTCGTGTTAGACCCTTCTAGCCGGAAATCTGATACCTATTAGGCTGTAACAAAAGGAAAAATTCCGGAAAGTTCGATTTTTTCATATATAGCCCCCCCTCCGCTCTATCAAATTATCGGACTCATATTTCGTGTTAGACCCTTCAAGCCGGCAATCTGATACCTATTAGACTGTAACCAAAGGAATCATTCCAAATAGGTCAAATTTTTAATATTTAGCCCCCCGCACCGAATCAAAATATTCGACTCAAATTTCGGGTTAGACACTTCCAGATGAGCTAGGAACTTTAGATTAGGCAATGTGATAACTATTAGGCTCCAACCGAAGGAAAAATTCCAAAAAGTTCACATTTTTAATATTTAGCCCCCTCCTCGCCCAATAAAAATATTGGACTCAAATTTCATGTTAGGCCCTTCCAGATGAACTAGGAAGTTGAAATTAGGCAATCTGATAGAAATTCCAAAACATTCCAATCCCTCATATTTACCCCTGCACCACCCAATCAATATCCTCTGCCCCCCTCCCCCCAAACAAAATAGCGGAAACCGTGATGCAGTGCCCTACAAAATTATGATTTGGCAAAGTTCTAACTCCTAGCCTGTAAACGACGTAGAAATTTTAATAAGTTCAAATTTTTTATATTAAATCCACTAAAAAGTTCGAATAATTAAGCCAAATTTAATGACGGTGCAGGCTTTCGTTTCGAGCTCTCTTGTGGCTAAACGGTAATTGTTATCAACAAATGGATTCCACTTTGGGTCCTAAAATGAAGTGATCCACAACTTTGGTCCTATGACTTTTTTGTCGTATCTCGACTCCTCCTACCTTAGATTGAGCTTCATTTTCCCGGTTTCGGTCAATTTTGTCAAATTTCCATAAATTAACTCGCTGACATTAATGTTTACCCACTTCCAGATGAGCTAGCAGCTTGAAATTCGGCAGTCTGATAGCTATTGGGCTGCAACCCAAGGATAAATTCCAAAAAGTGAAAATTATTCATATTTAGCCCCCTTCGCACAATCAATATATCGGTCTGAAATTTCGTATAAGACCCTTCCAGATGAGCTAGGAAATTGAAATTCGGCAATCTGATAGATATTAGGCTGCAACTCAATGAAAAATTTCGTGTTGGACGCTGCAATGAACGAAATATTCCAAAAGTTCAATTTTTTAATTATTTAGGCCACCCCCAACTCCCAATCAAAATATGGGTCTCAAATTTCGTGTTACACCCTGCCAGATGAACTACAAAGTTGAAATTCGGCCGAGGAGAAATTTTAAACCGTTCCAATTTTACATATTTACCCCCAATCACCACCCAATAGCTGCCTCTGTGGATCAGCGGTAGAGTGTCGGCCTCCGGATCCCAAGATAGCGGGTTCAAACCCGGCAGAGGTAGTCGGATTTTTGAAGGGCGGAAAAAAGTCCATTCGACACTCCAAGTCGTACAATGTCGGCATGTAAAAGATCTCTGGTGACACATTTGGTGTTTACCCGACAAAATTCATTAAATCTCAGCCATAGACGCCCAAGAGAGTTTCGGTTTACTCGGTCTGCCATTTAGTGGGGGCCTAGAGTAAAACGGAACGTCGAAATTGACGAGCAGACAGCCAGATGGCGTCAAATTGAAATGTCTGCACACGGTAGCTGAGGCCATACGATTATTATTATTACCACCCAATCAAAATCAAAATGCATGATTCTAGCACCCTGTAAAAATGGAAAAACGAAAGTAAAACGGAAACACTGTACTCCTAATCCAAGGTTCTAAACCAATCTACGGTGAAAACGCTGCAGATACGACAAAACATCAAACAACGGAAATATAGAGCGTTTCAACCACGATAAACCTAAAAAGTTTCAAGACAATATCTCCCCGTTACATTAGGAAAATAATTTCCTAACTTGTGTGAATCGTACGTAATTTTCACCACGTCGAAACGTTCAACGCTATCTTCGTTTCTATAAAACGTGAATGTACGGTACGAGAAAATATTAGAGGACCAAACATGTACGCGAATACATGGGCAGTCTGGTGGCGCAATCCCTTTTTCTCAACGAAGTACCGGTTTGTCACAGTAATTTTTCATGTGACCACTTGTAATGTAGAGGAATGGGGGGTTTGGGGGCGCAGCCCCCAACGAGCGAAAGCGAGTCTTATATATATAAAGCCACAAGGCTAATTGACTGACTCACTGACTGACTCACTGACTGACATTAATGTTTGCCCACTTCCAAGTGAGCTAGGAACTTGAAATTCTACAGTCTGGTAGCTATTGGGGTGCAACCGAAGGAAAAATTGCAAAAAGTACAATTTTTTTATATTTAGCCCCCCTTCCGCCCAATCAAAGAAATTTCGTGTTAGACCCTTCCAGACGAGCTAGGAACTTGAAATTCGGCAACCTGATAGATATTAGGCTGTAACCCAAGGAAAAATTCCAAAAAGTTCGAATTTTTGTGTACGTAGCCCCCCACGGAATAAACAAATTTCGGGTTAGATCCTTCAGTTCCAGATGCGCTAGAAACTTGAAATTTGGCAAGGTGATAGCTATTAGCGTGTAACCCACGGAAAAATTCCAAAAATTTTAAATTTTAAATTTTTGCCCCCCTCCCCCCAAACAAAATGGCGGATACCGTGATGCAGTGCCCCACAAAATTAATATTTGGCAAAGTTCTAGCTCCTAGCCTGTAACCGACGTAGAAATTGTAAAAAGTTAAAATATTTAATATTTCATCCACTAAAAAATTCGAAATATTAAGCCAAATTAAATGACGGTGCAGGCTTTCGTTTCGAGCTCTCTTGTGGCTAAACGGTATTTGTTATCAATAAACGGACTGCACTTTCATCCCCTAAAATGAAGAGATCTACAACTTTGGTCCTATGACTTTTTGTCGTATCTCGACTCCTTCTACCTTAGATTGAGCTTCATATTCCCGGGATCGTTCATTTTTGTTAAATTTCACTAAATGATTTTACTGATTCACACACTCATAAGATGGATAGATGAACGAAATTCAGGACGCTCCTTGGCAACGTCATTGGCCATATGTAGACCGACTTTCGTTATTCTAGCTGCCTTGCAAGTATGGGAAAACGGAGGGTACATGTGGAAACACTATTGAAATTTCGGCCTAATTTATGATTCTTAAGCAATTTATGGCGAAACCCGTTGAGATACGGCAAAAACTCAAATAAGCAAAATTATAGGTCGTTTCATCGCCAACCTGCCTGCAAAGTTTCAAGACTGTAGCTGTCTGCCAAGTTGGCAAAATTATTTTTCAATTTGTGAAAAGTGGGCGAAATTTGACATGGATCGAAACGTTCACCTCTTTCTATGGCATAAATATGCGGGATAGGAGAAAGCGCCTAAGGCAGCAATGTAGACCACTAAACGGGTCGTCTAACGCCGCAATCCGTACCTCGATACGACGCACCGTTTGCTCACAATAAATTTCCAAACGAAAGCCTGCACTATTTAGCGTGCACATTGCCTGGCTCTATCTTATCCTATATATATAAAGCCACAAGGCTAACTGACTCACTCACTCACTCACTGACTCACTGACATTAATGTTTGCCCACTTCCAAATGAGCTAGGAACTTGAAATTCTACAGTCTGATAGCTATTGGGGTGCAACCGAAGGAAAAATTCAAAAAAGTTCAATTTTTTTATATATAGCCCCCCTTACGCCCAATCAAATTATCGGACTAAAATTTAGTGTTAGACCCTTCCAGATGAGCTAGGAACTTGAAATTCGGCGGTCTGACAGCTCTTAGGCTGCAACCCAAGGAAAAATTGCAAAACGTTCAATTTTTTCATATTTAGCCCCCCTTTCGCCCAATCAAAGAAATTTCTTGTAAGACCCTTCCAGATGAGCTAGGAACTTGAAATTCGGCAACCTGATAGATATTAGGCTGTAACCCAATAAAAAATTCCAAAAAGTTGAAATTTTTCATATTTAGCCCCCCTTCCACCAAATCAAAGTATCGGAGTGAAATTTCGTGTTAGGCCCTTCCAGATGAGCTAGGAACTTGAAATGTGACAATCTGATAGCTATTTGGGTGTGTCCCAAGGGAAAATTCCAAAAAGTTCAAATTTTTTGTATTTAGCCCCCCTTCGCCGAATCACTCAAATTTCTGTGTTACAGCCTTGCAGATTAGCTAGGAACTTGAAATTCGGCAATCAAATAGCTATTAGGCTGCAACCCAGGAAAAAATTCCAAAAAGTTGAAATTTTTCATATATACTCCCCCTTCCGCCCAGTCAAAATATCGGAGTGAAATTTCGTGTTAGGCCCTTCCAGATGAGCTAGGAACTTGAAATGTGGCAATCTGATAGCTATTAGGGTGTGTCCCAAGGGAAAATTCCAAAAAGTTCAAATGTTTTGTTTTTAGCCCCCCTTTCGCCGAATCACTCACATTTCGGTGTTACACCGTTGCAGATTAGCTAGGAACTTGAAATTCGGCAATCAAATAGCTATTAGGCTGCAACCCAAGGAAAAATTCCAAAAAGTTGAAATTTTTCATATTTAGCCCCCCTTCCGCCCAATCAAAATATCGGAGTGAAATTTCGTTTTGGGCCCTTCCACATGAGCTAGGAACTTGAAATGTGGCAATCTGATAGCTGTTAGAGTGTGTCCCAAGGGAAAATTCCAAAAAGTACAATTTTTTTGTATTTAGCCCCCCTTCGCCGAAATACTGAAATTTCGTGTTACACCCTTGCAGATGAGCTAGGAACTTGAAATTCGGCAGTCGAATAGCTATTAGGCTGCAACCCAAGGAAAAATTCCAAAGAGTTGAAATTTTTCATATTTAGCCCCCCTTCCGCCCAATCAAAATATCGGAGTGAAATTTCGTGTTAGGCCGTTCCAGATGAGCTAGGAACTTGAAATGTGACAATCTGATAGCTATTAGGGTGTTTCCCAAGGGAAAATTCCAAAAAGTTCAATTTTTTGTATTTAGCCCCCCTTCGCCGAATCACTCAAATTTCGGTGTTACAGCCTTGCAGATTAGCTAGGAACTTGAAATTCGGCAATCAAATAGCTATTAGGCTGCAACCCAAGGAAAAATTCCAGAAAGTTGAAATTTTTCATATTTAGCCCCCCTTCTGCCCAATCAAAATATCGGAGTGAAATTGCGTGTTGGGCACTTCCAGATGAGCTAGGAACTTGAAATGTGGCACTCTGATAGCTATTAGGGTGTGTCCCAAGGGATAATTCCAAAAAGTTCAAATATTTTGTATTTAGCCCCCCCCCGCGCAGAATCACTCAAATTTCGGTGTTACACCCTTGCAGATTAGCTAGGAACTTGAAATGCGGCAGTCTGACAGTTATTAGGCTGCAAACCAAGGAAAAATTCCGAAAAGTTGAAATTTTTCATATTTAGCCCCCTTCCGCCCAATCAAAATATCGGACTGAAATTTCGTGTTAGACCCTTCCATATGAGCTAGGAACTTGAAATTCGGCTGCCTGATAGCTATTTGGTTGTAACCCAAGGAAGAATTCCAAAAAGTTCAAAATTTTCATATTTAGCCTCCACCGAATCGAAATATCGGACTCAAATTTCGGGTAAGACCCTTCAGTTCCAGATGAGCTAGAAACTTGGAATTCTGTAATCTGATAGCTATTAAGCTGCAACCGTGGGAAAAATTCTAAAAAGTTGAAATGTTTCATATTTAGCCGCTTTTCCGTCCAATCAAATTATCGGACTAAAATTTCGCGTTAGACCCTTCCAGATGAGCTAGGAACTTGAAATTTGGCAATGTGATATAAATTAGGCTGCAACTCAAGGGAAAATTCCAAAAAGTTCAAATTTTTCATATTTATCCCCCCACCGAATCAAAATATGGGACTCAAATTTCGGTTTAGAACCTTCCGTTCCAGATGCGCTAGAATATTGGAATTCGGCAGTCTGATAGCTATTAGGCTGAAACCCAAGGAAAATGCCAAAAAGTTAAAATTTTTCATATTTCATCCCCCCGCCCAATCAATATATCGGGCTCAAATTTCGTGTTAGAGCCTTCCAGATGATCTACGATCTTGAGATTCGGCGATGTGATGGCTATTAGGTTGCAACCCAAGGAAAAATTCAAATTTAGTTCAAATTTTTCATATTTAGCCCCCTCCCCGCCCAATCAAATTATCAGACTCAAATTTCGTGTTAGGCCCATCCAGATGATCCAGGAATTGAAATTAATCAATTTGATAGAAATTGGGCTGTAAGCCAAGAATAAATTCCAAAACATTCCATTTTCTCATATTTACCCCTCCACCACCCAATCAAAATCCTCTGCACCCCTCCCCCCCAAACAGAATGGTGGACGCAATGATGCAGTGCCCTACAAAATTCATATTTGGCAAAGTTCTAGCTCCTAGCCTGTAACCGACGTAGAAATTGCAAAAAGTTAAAATATTTAATATTTCCTCCACTAAAGAATTCGAAATATTCAGCCAAATTACATGACGGTGCAGGCTTTCGTTTCGAGCTCTCTTGTGGCTAAACGGTAATTGTTATCAATAAACGGACTGCACTTTCGGCCCTTAAAATGAAGAGATCTACAACTTTGGTCCTATGACTTTTTGTCGTATCTCGACTCCTTCTACCTTAGATTGAGCTTCATTTTCCCGGTTTTGGTCATTTTTGTTAAATTTCCATAAATGATTTTACTGATTCACACACTCATAAGATGGATAGATGAACGAAATTCAGGACGCTCCTTGGCAACGTCATTGGCCATATGTAGACCGACTTTCGTTATTCTAGCTGCCTTGCAAGTATGGGAAAACGCAGGGTACATGTGGAAACACTATTGAAATTTCGGCCTAATTTATGATTCGTAAGCAATTTATGGCGAAACCCGTTGAGATACGGCAAAACCTTAAATAACCAAAATTATAGGTCGTTTCATCATCAACCTGCCTGCAAATTTTCAAGACTGTAGCTGTCTGCTATGTTGGCAAAATTATTTTTCAACTGTTGCTAAGCGGACGAAATTTGATATGGATCGAAACGTTCACCCCTTTATATGGTATAAATAGGCGAGATACGAGAGAATGCCCCACACAGTACTGTAGGCGACTAAATGGGACGTCCGATGGTGAAATCCTTACCTCGATACGACTTACCGTTTGGACGCAATGAATTTCCAAGTGGAAGTCTGCACTATTTAGCGTGCACATTGCCCGGCTCTATCTTATATATATAAAGCCAGAAGGCTGACTGACTGACATAAATGTTTACCCACCTCGACATGAGCTAGAAAGTTGAAATTTGGCAAGGTGATAGCTATTAGCGTGTAACCTACGGAAAAATTCCAAAAATTTTAAATTTTAAATTTTTGCCCCCCTCCCCCCAAACAAAATGGCGGATACCGTGATGCAGTGCCCTAGAAAATTCATATTTGGCAAAGTTCTAGCTCCTAGCCTGTAACCGACGTACAAATTGCAAAAAGTTAAAATATTTAATATTTCCTCCACTAAAGAATTCGAAATATTAAGCCAAATTACATGACGGTGCAGGCTTTCGTTTCGAGCTCTCTTGTGGCTAAACGGTAATTGTTATCAATAAACGGACTGCACTTTCGGCCCTTAAAATGAAGAGATCTACAACTTTGGTCCTATGACTTTTTGTCGTATCTCGACTCCTTCTACCTTAGATTGAGCTTCATTTTCCCGGTTTTGGTCATTTTTGTTAAATTTCCATAAATGATTTTACTGATTCACACACTCATAAGATGGATAGATGAACGAAATTCAGGACGCTCCTTGGCAACGTCATTGGCCATATGTAGACCGACTTTCGTTATTCTAGCTGCCTTGCAAGTATGGGAAAACGCAGGGTACATGTGGAAACACTATTGAAATTTCGGCCTAATTTATGATTCGTAAGCAATTTATGGCGAAACCCGTTGAGATACGGCAAAACCTTAAATAACCAAAATTATAGGTCGTTTCATCATCAACCTGCCTGCAAATTTTCAAGACTGTAGCTGTCTGCTATGTTGGCAAAATTATTTTTCAACTGTTGCTAAGCGGACGAAATTTGATATGGATCGAAACGTTCACCCCTTTATATGGTATAAATAGGCGAGATACGAGAGAATGCCCCACACAGTACTGTAGGCGACTAAATGGGACGTCCGATGGTGAAATCCTTACCTCGATACGACTTACCGTTTGGACGCAATGAATTTCCAAGTGGAAGTCTGCACTATTTAGCGTGCACATTGCCCGGCTCTATCCTATATATATAAAGCCACAAGGCTAACTGACTCACTCACTCACTCACTGACTCACTGACATTAATGTTTGCCCACTTCCAAATGAGCTAGGAACTTGAAATTCTACAGTCTGATAGCTATTGGGGTGCAACCGAAGGAAAAATTCAAAAAAGTTCAATTTTTTTATATATAGCCCCCCTTACGCCCAATCAAATTATCGGACTAAAATTTAGTGTTAGACCCTTCCAGATGAGCTAGGAACTTGAAATTCGGCGGTCTGACAGCTCTTAGGCTGCAACCCAAGGAAAAATTGCAAAACGTTCAATTTTTTCATATTTAGCCCCCCTTTCGCCCAATCAAAGAAATTTCTTGTAAGACCCTTCCAGATGAGCTAGGAACTTGAAATTCGGCAACCTGATAGATATTAGGCTGTAACCCAATAAAAAATTCCAAAAAGTTGAAATTTTTCATATTTAGCCCCCCTTCCACCAAATCAAAGTATCGGAGTGAAATTTCGTGTTAGGCCCTTCCAGATGAGCTAGGAACTTGAAATGTGACAATCTGATAGCTATTTGGGTGTGTCCCAAGGGAAAATTCCAAAAAGTTCAAATTTTTTGTATTTAGCCCCCCTTCGCCGAATCACTCAAATTTCTGTGTTACAGCCTTGCAGATTAGCTAGGAACTTGAAATTCGGCAATCAAATAGCTATTAGGCTGCAACCCAGGAAAAAATTCCAAAAAGTTGAAATTTTTCATATATACTCCCCCTTCCGCCCAGTCAAAATATCGGAGTGAAATTTCGTGTTAGGCCCTTCCAGATGAGCTAGGAACTTGAAATGTGGCAATCTGATAGCTATTAGGGTGTGTCCCAAGGGAAAATTCCAAAAAGTTCAAATGTTTTGTTTTTAGCCCCCCTTTCGCCGAATCACTCACATTTCGGTGTTACACCGTTGCAGATTAGCTAGGAACTTGAAATTCGGCAATCAAATAGCTATTAGGCTGCAACCCAAGGAAAAATTCCAAAAAGTTGAAATTTTTCATATTTAGCCCCCCTTCCGCCCAATCAAAATATCGGAGTGAAATTTCGTTTTGGGCCCTTCCACATGAGCTAGGAACTTGAAATGTGGCAATCTGATAGCTGTTAGAGTGTGTCCCAAGGGAAAATTCCAAAAAGTACAATTTTTTTGTATTTAGCCCCCCTTCGCCGAAATACTGAAATTTCGTGTTACACCCTTGCAGATGAGCTAGGAACTTGAAATTCGGCAGTCGAATAGCTATTAGGCTGCAACCCAAGGAAAAATTCCAAAGAGTTGAAATTTTTCATATTTAGCCCCCCTTCCGCCCAATCAAAATATCGGAGTGAAATTTCGTGTTAGGCCGTTCCAGATGAGCTAGGAACTTGAAATGTGACAATCTGATAGCTATTAGGGTGTTTCCCAAGGGAAAATTCCAAAAAGTTCAATTTTTTGTATTTAGCCCCCCTTCGCCGAATCACTCAAATTTCGGTGTTACAGCCTTGCAGATTAGCTAGGAACTTGAAATTCGGCAATCAAATAGCTATTAGGCTGCAACCCAAGGAAAAATTCCAGAAAGTTGAAATTTTTCATATTTAGCCCCCCTTCTGCCCAATCAAAATATCGGAGTGAAATTGCGTGTTGGGCACTTCCAGATGAGCTAGGAACTTGAAATGTGGCACTCTGATAGCTATTAGGGTGTGTCCCAAGGGATAATTCCAAAAAGTTCAAATATTTTGTATTTAGCCCCCCCCGCGCAGAATCACTCAAATTTCGGTGTTACACCCTTGCAGATTAGCTAGGAACTTGAAATGCGGCAGTCTGACAGTTATTAGGCTGCAAACCAAGGAAAAATTCCGAAAAGTTGAAATTTTTCATATTTAGCCCCCTTCCGCCCAATCAAAATATCGGACTGAAATTTCGTGTTAGACCCTTCCATATGAGCTAGGAACTTGAAATTCGGCTGCCTGATAGCTATTTGGTTGTAACCCAAGGAAGAATTCCAAAAAGTTCAAAATTTTCATATTTAGCCTCCACCGAATCGAAATATCGGACTCAAATTTCGGGTAAGACCCTTCAGTTCCAGATGAGCTAGAAACTTGGAATTCTGTAATCTGATAGCTATTAAGCTGCAACCGTGGGAAAAATTCTAAAAAGTTGAAATGTTTCATATTTAGCCGTTTTTCCGTCCAATCAAATTATCGGACTAAAATTTCGCGTTAGACCCTTCCAGATGAGCTAGGAACTTGAAATTTGGCAATGTGATATAAATTAGGCTGCAACTCAAGGGAAAATTCCAAAAAGTTCAAATTTTTCATATTTATCCCCCCACCGAATCAAAATATGGGACTCAAATTTCGGTTTAGAACCTTCCGTTCCAGATGCGCTAGAATATTGGAATTCGGCAGTCTGATAGCTATTAGGCTGAAACCCAAGGAAAATGCCAAAAAGTTAAAATTTTTCATATTTCATCCCCCCGCCCAATCAATATATCGGGCTCAAATTTCGTGTTAGAGCCTTCCAGATGATCTACGATCTTGAGATTCGGCGATGTGATGGCTATTAGGTTGCAACCCAAGGAAAAATTCAAATTTAGTTCAAATTTTTCATATTTAGCCCCCTCCCCGCCCAATCAAATTATCAGACTCAAATTTCGTGTTAGGCCCATCCAGATGATCCAGGAATTGAAATTAATCAATTTGATAGAAATTGGGCTGTAAGCCAAGAATAAATTCCAAAACATTCCATTTTCTCATATTTACCCCTCCACCACCCAATCAAAATCCTCTGCACCCCTCCCCCCCAAACAGAATGGTGGACGCAATGATGCAGTGCCCTACAAAATTCATATTTGGCAAAGTTCTAGCTCCTAGCCTGTAACCGACGTAGAAATTGCAAAAAGTTAAAATATTTAATATTTCCTCCACTAAAGAATTCGAAATATTCAGCCAAATTACATGACGGTGCAGGCTTTCGTTTCGAGCTCTCTTGTGGCTAAACGGTAATTGTTATCAATAAACGGACTGCACTTTCGGCCCTTAAAATGAAGAGATCTACAACTTTGGTCCTATGACTTTTTGTCGTATCTCGACTCCTTCTACCTTAGATTGAGCTTCATTTTCCCGGTTTTGGTCATTTTTGTTAAATTTCCATAAATGATTTTACTGATTCACACACTCATAAGATGGATAGATGAACGAAATTCAGGACGCTCCTTGGCAACGTCATTGGCCATATGTAGACCGACTTTCGTTATTCTAGCTGCCTTGCAAGTATGGGAAAACGCAGGGTACATGTGGAAACACTATTGAAATTTCGGCCTAATTTATGATTCGTAAGCAATTTATGGCGAAACCCGTTGAGATACGGCAAAACCTTAAATAACCAAAATTATAGGTCGTTTCATCATCAACCTGCCTGCAAATTTTCAAGACTGTAGCTGTCTGCTATGTTGGCAAAATTATTTTTCAACTGTTGCTAAGCGGACGAAATTTGATATGGATCGAAACGTTCACCCCTTTATATGGTATAAATAGGCGAGATACGAGAGAATGCCCCACACAGTACTGTAGGCGACTAAATGGGACGTCCGATGGTGAAATCCTTACCTCGATACGACTTACCGTTTGGACGCAATGAATTTCCAAGTGGAAGTCTGCACTATTTAGCGTGCACATTGCCCGGCTCTATCTTATATATATAAAGCCAGAAGGCTGACTGACTGACATAAATGTTTACCCACCTCGACATGAGCTAGAAAGTTGAAATTTGGCAAGGTGATAGCTATTAGCGTGTAACCTACGGAAAAATTCCAAAAATTTTAAATTTTAAATTTTTGCCCCCCTCCCCCCAAACAAAATGGCGGATACCGTGATGCAGTGCCCTAGAAAATTCATATTTGGCAAAGTTCTAGCTCCTAGCCTGTAACCGACGTACAAATTGCAAAAAGTTAAAATATTTAATATTTCCTCCACTAAAGAATTCGAAATATTAAGCCAAATTACATGACGGTGCAGGCTTTCGTTTCGAGCTCTCTTGTGGCTAAACGGTAATTGTTATCAATAAACGGACTGCACTTTCGGCCCTTAAAATGAAGAGATCTACAACTTTGGTCCTATGACTTTTTGTCGTATCTCGACTCCTTCTACCTTAGATTGAGCTTCATTTTCCCGGTTTTGGTCATTTTTGTTAAATTTCCATAAATGATTTTACTGATTCACACACTCATAAGATGGATAGATGAACGAAATTCAGGACGCTCCTTGGCAACGTCATTGGCCATATGTAGACCGACTTTCGTTATTCTAGCTGCCTTGCAAGTATGGGAAAACGCAGGGTACATGTGGAAACACTATTGAAATTTCGGCCTAATTTATGATTCGTAAGCAATTTATGGCGAAACCCGTTGAGATACGGCAAAACCTTAAATAACCAAAATTATAGGTCGTTTCATCATCAACCTGCCTGCAAATTTTCAAGACTGTAGCTGTCTGCTATGTTGGCAAAATTATTTTTCAACTGTTGCTAAGCGGACGAAATTTGATATGGATCGAAACGTTCACCCCTTTATATGGTATAAATAGGCGAGATACGAGAGAATGCCCCACACAGTACTGTAGGCGACTAAATGGGACGTCCGATGGTGAAATCCTTACCTCGATACGACTTACCGTTTGGACGCAATGAATTTCCAAGTGGAAGTCTGCACTATTTAGCGTGCACATTGCCCGGCTCTATCCTATATATATAAAGCCACAAGGCTAACTGACTCACTCACTCACTCACTGACTCACTGACATTAATGTTTGCCCACTTCCAAATGAGCTAGGAACTTGAAATTCTACAGTCTGATAGCTATTGGGGTGCAACCGAAGGAAAAATTCAAAAAAGTTCAATTTTTTTATATATAGCCCCCCTTACGCCCAATCAAATTATCGGACTAAAATTTAGTGTTAGACCCTTCCAGATGAGCTAGGAACTTGAAATTCGGCGGTCTGACAGCTCTTAGGCTGCAACCCAAGGAAAAATTGCAAAACGTTCAATTTTTTCATATTTAGCCCCCCTTTCGCCCAATCAAAGAAATTTCTTGTAAGACCCTTCCAGATGAGCTAGGAACTTGAAATTCGGCAACCTGATAGATATTAGGCTGTAACCCAATAAAAAATTCCAAAAAGTTGAAATTTTTCATATTTAGCCCCCCTTCCACCAAATCAAAGTATCGGAGTGAAATTTCGTGTTAGGCCCTTCCAGATGAGCTAGGAACTTGAAATGTGACAATCTGATAGCTATTTGGGTGTGTCCCAAGGGAAAATTCCAAAAAGTTCAAATTTTTTGTATTTAGCCCCCCTTCGCCGAATCACTCAAATTTCTGTGTTACAGCCTTGCAGATTAGCTAGGAACTTGAAATTCGGCAATCAAATAGCTATTAGGCTGCAACCCAGGAAAAAATTCCAAAAAGTTGAAATTTTTCATATATACTCCCCCTTCCGCCCAGTCAAAATATCGGAGTGAAATTTCGTGTTAGGCCCTTCCAGATGAGCTAGGAACTTGAAATGTGGCAATCTGATAGCTATTAGGGTGTGTCCCAAGGGAAAATTCCAAAAAGTTCAAATGTTTTGTTTTTAGCCCCCCTTTCGCCGAATCACTCACATTTCGGTGTTACACCGTTGCAGATTAGCTAGGAACTTGAAATTCGGCAATCAAATAGCTATTAGGCTGCAACCCAAGGAAAAATTCCAAAAAGTTGAAATTTTTCATATTTAGCCCCCCTTCCGCCCAATCAAAATATCGGAGTGAAATTTCGTTTTGGGCCCTTCCACATGAGCTAGGAACTTGAAATGTGGCAATCTGATAGCTGTTAGAGTGTGTCCCAAGGGAAAATTCCAAAAAGTACAATTTTTTTGTATTTAGCCCCCCTTCGCCGAAATACTGAAATTTCGTGTTACACCCTTGCAGATGAGCTAGGAACTTGAAATTCGGCAGTCGAATAGCTATTAGGCTGCAACCCAAGGAAAAATTCCAAAGAGTTGAAATTTTTCATATTTAGCCCCCCTTCCGCCCAATCAAAATATCGGAGTGAAATTTCGTGTTAGGCCGTTCCAGATGAGCTAGGAACTTGAAATGTGACAATCTGATAGCTATTAGGGTGTTTCCCAAGGGAAAATTCCAAAAAGTTCAATTTTTTGTATTTAGCCCCCCTTCGCCGAATCACTCAAATTTCGGTGTTACAGCCTTGCAGATTAGCTAGGAACTTGAAATTCGGCAATCAAATAGCTATTAGGCTGCAACCCAAGGAAAAATTCCAGAAAGTTGAAATTTTTCATATTTAGCCCCCCTTCTGCCCAATCAAAATATCGGAGTGAAATTGCGTGTTGGGCACTTCCAGATGAGCTAGGAACTTGAAATGTGGCACTCTGATAGCTATTAGGGTGTGTCCCAAGGGATAATTCCAAAAAGTTCAAATGTTTTGTATTTAGCCCCCCCCCCCGCGCAGAATCACTCAAATTTCGGTGTTACACCCTTGCAGATTAGCTAGGAACTTGAAATGCGGCAGTCTGACAGTTATTAGGCTGCAAACCAAGGAAAAATTCCGAAAAGTTGAAATTTTTCATATTTAGCCCCCTTCCGCCCAATCAAAATATCGGACTGAAATTTCGTGTTAGACCCTTCCATATGAGCTAGGAACTTGAAATTCGGCTGCCTGATAGCTATTTGGTTGTAACCCAAGGAAGAATTCCAAAAAGTTCAAAATTTTCATATTTAGCCTCCACCGAATCGAAATATCGGACTCAAATTTCGGGTAAGACCCTTCAGTTCCAGATGAGCTAGAAACTTGGAATTCTGTAATCTGATAGCTATTAAGCTGCAACCGTGGGAAAAATTCTAAAAAGTTGAAATGTTTCATATTTAGCCGTTTTTCCGTCCAATCAAATTATCGGACTAAAATTTCGCGTTAGACCCTTCCAGATGAGCTAGGAACTTGAAATTTGGCAATGTGATATAAATTAGGCTGCAACTCAAGGGAAAATTCCAAAAAGTTCAAATTTTTCATATTTATCCCCCCACCGAATCAAAATATGGGACTCAAATTTCGGTTTAGAACCTTCCGTTCCAGATGCGCTAGAATATTGGAATTCGGCAGTCTGATAGCTATTAGGCTGAAACCCAAGGAAAATGCCAAAAAGTTAAAATTTTTCATATTTCATCCCCCCGCCCAATCAATATATCGGGCTCAAATTTCGTGTTAGAGCCTTCCAGATGATCTACGATCTTGAGATTCGGCGATGTGATGGCTATTAGGTTGCAACCCAAGGAAAAATTCAAATTTAGTTCAAATTTTTCATATTTAGCCCCCTCCCCGCCCAATCAAATTATCAGACTCAAATTTCGTGTTAGGCCCATCCAGATGATCCAGGAATTGAAATTAATCAATTTGATAGAAATTGGGCTGTAAGCCAAGAATAAATTCCAAAACATTCCATTTTCTCATATTTACCCCTCCACCACCCAATCAAAATCCTCTGCACCCCTCCCCCCCAAACAGAATGGTGGACGCAATGATGCAGTGCCCTACAAAATTAATATTTGGCAATGCTCTAGATCCAAGCCTGTAACCGACGAAGAAATCGCAACAAGTTCAAATTTTGAATAATTAACCCACTGAAAAATCGAAATATGAAGCCAAATTTAATGACGATGCAGACTTTCGTTTAGAGCTATTTTGTGGCTGAACGGTAATTGCTATCAATGAACTGATTGCACTTTCGCGTCCTAAAATTAAGATGTCTACAATTTTGGTCGTATGACTTTTTGTCGTATCTCGGCCCCTTCTACCTTAGACTGACCTTCATTTCCCCGGTTTTTATCAATTTTGTTAAATTTCCATACATATTTTACTGATTAACACACTCATAAGACAGATAGACACTAAATTCAGCACGCTCCCTGACACGACTATTGGCCATATGTAGACCGACTTTGATTATTCTACTGCTATGAATGTATGGGAAACTGAAGGAATACAGTAACTTACCAAGAAACACTACCTTAATTTCAGCATAATGTATGTACCGTAATCAATTTATGGTGAAGACCATGGAGATACGGCAAAACCTCAAACAACCAAAATTGTAGGTCGTTATATTGTCGTCCAGCGTGCCAAGTTTCAACAATGTATGTTTCTGCTAAGTTGGCAAAATCTTTTTTCAACTTGTTTAAAGCGGTCGAAATTTAACATGGATCGATATGTTCACCTCCTTCCTTGGGATAAATACGCAAGATACTAGAAAAGGCCTAAGACAGTAATGTAGAAGACTAAAGGGGTCGTCTGATGGCGCAATCCATACTTTGATACGACGTACCGTTTTTCCGCAATAAATTTCCTAACCAAAGTCTCCACTATTTAGCGTGCACATTGCCTGGCTCTATATTATATATATAAAACTGTTTGGCTCACTGGCTGGCATAAATGTTTACCCACTTCGGCATGAGCTAGAAACTTAAAATTTGACAATATGATAGCAAATAGGCTGTATTGTGGAAAAGTTCCATATGTTGATTTTGTGTTATTTTTACTTCCCTTGCCTTAAACTAAATTTTGGACGATATGTTGCAGTGCGCCAAAAAATTAAAATTTGTCGCAGTTACATCTTTGGCCTGCAACCGACGGAGAAATTCTAAGGAGTTGAATTGTTTAACGTTTTCATCTCCAGAAGTTATCGAAATCTGGAAGCTATTTTCATTATGGTGCTAAGTAACGTTTCGATAATTTTGGTGGCTAAACTGTAAGTCGTACCGCCAAATGGACAAGACGTTCGGGTCCCATCATGAAGGGTTCTACAACTTCGGTCCCGGGAATTTTAGTCTTATCATGATCCCTTATGCCTTGGATAGAACTCCATTTTTCAGATTAACGTCAATTTTTTACAGTTTTCGTAATTAATTTACTGTTTTACACACTTATAAGACCGATAGAATCATGAAATTTGGCAGGCTCATTGGAACGTTTGTGGGCCACAAGTGACCAAATGCATGATTCTAGCACCCTGTAAACATGGACAAACGAAAGTAATACGTAAACCCTGTCCTCCTAATCCAAGGTTCTAAACCAATCTACGGTCAACTCGAACAGATACGACAAAACATCAAATAACGGAAATATAGAGCGTTTCAACCACAATAAACCTTCCAAGTTTCAAGATTATAGCTCCCCGTTACGTTAGGAAAATAATTTCTTATCTTGTGAGAATCGTACGTAATTTTCACCACGTCGGAACGTTTAAGGCTACCTCGTCTATAAATCGTGAATATACGGTACGAGAAAATATTACAGGACCAAATATGTACGCGAATATATGCGCCGTCTGGTGGCGAATTCGTTCTTCGTAACGAGGTACCTTTTCGTCACAGTAGTTTTCCATGTGAGCACTTGAAATATAGAGGAATTGGGGGTTTGGGGGCGCAGCCCCCAACGAGCGAAAGCGAGTCTTATATATATAAAGCCGCAAGGCTCACTGACTGACATAAATGTTTACCCACTTCGACATGAGCTAGAAACTTGAAATTTGGCAAGGTGATAGCTATTAGCGTGTAACCTACGGAAAAATTCCAAAAATTTTAAATTTTAAATTTTTGCCCCCCTCCCCCCAAACAAAATGGCGGATACCGTGATGCAGTGCCCTACAAAATTAATATTTGGCAAAGTCCTAGCTCCTAGCCTGTAACCGACGTACAAATTGCAAAAAGTTAAAATATTTAATATTTCATCCACTAAAAAATTCGAAATTATAAGCCAAATTAAATGACGGTGCAGGCTTTCGTTTCGAGCTCTCTTGTGGCTAAACGGTAATTGCTATCAATAAACGGACTGCACTTTCAGCCCCTAAAATGAAGAGATCTACAACTTTGGTCCTATGACTTTTTGTCGTATCTCGACTCCTTCTACCTTAGATTGAGCTTCATATTCCCGGGATCGTTCATTTTTGTTAAATTTCACTAAATGATTTTACTGATTCACACACTCATAAGATGGATAGATGAACGAAATTCAGGACGCTCCTTGGCAACGTCATTGGCCATATGTAGACCGACTTTCGTTATTCTAGCTGCCTTGCAAGTATGGGAAAACGGAGGGTACATGTGGAAACACTATTGAAATTTCGGCCTAATTTATGATTCTTAAGCAATTTATGGCGAAACCCGTTGAGATACGGCAAAAACTCAAATAACCAAACTTATAGGTCGTTTCATCGCCAACCTGCCTGCAAAGTTTCAAGACTGTAGCTGTCTGCCAAGTTGGCAAAATTATTTTTCAATTTGTGAAAAGTGGGCGAAATTTGACATGGATCGAAACGTTCACCTCTTTCTATGGCATAAATATGCGGGATAGGAGAAAGCGCCTAAGGCAGCAATGTAGACCACTAAACGGGTCGTCTAACGCCGCAATCCGTACCTCGATACGACGCACCGTTTGCTCACAATAAATTTCCAAACGAAAGCCTGCACTATTTAGCGTGCACATTGCCTGGCTCTATCTTATCCTATATATATAAAGCCACAAGGCTAATTGACTGACTCACTGACTGACATTAATGTTTGCCCACTTCCAAGTGAGGTAGGAACTTGAAATTCGGCAGTCTGATAGCTATTTGACTGCAACCCAAAGAAAAAATCAAAAAAGTTGAAATTTTTCATATTTAGCCCCCCTTCCGCTCAATCAAATTATCGGACTAAAATTTCGTGTTAGACCCTTCCAGATGAGCTAGGAACTTGAAATTCGGCAATCTGATAGCTATTATGCTGTAGCCCAAAGCAAAACTCCAAAAAGTTCAAATTGTTTGTATTTAGCCCCCCATCGAATCAAAATATTGGAATCAAATTTCGGGTTAGACCCTTCCGTTGCAGATGAGCTGAAAACTTGGAATTCGGCAGTCTGATAGCTATTAGGCTGCAACCCAAGGAAAAATTCAAAAATGTTGACATTTTTCATATTTAGCCCCAATTCAGCCCCATCAATATATCGGATTAAAATTTCGTGTTAGACCCTTCCCGATGAGCTACGAAATTGAAATTCGGAAATCTGATAGCTAATAGGATGTAACACAAGTCAAAATTCCAAAAATTTTAAATTTTAAATTTTTGCCCCCCTCCCCCCAAACAAAATGGCGGATACCGTGATGCAGTGCCCTAGAAAATTCATATTTGGCAAAGTTCTAGCTCCTAGCCTGTAACCGACGTAGAAATTGCAAAAAGTTAAAATATTTAATATTTCATCCACTAAAGAATTCGAAATATTAAGCCAAATTACATGACGGTGCAGACTTTCGTTTCGAGCTCTCTTGTGGCTAAACGGTAATTGTTATCAATAAACGGACTGCACTTTCGGCCCTTAAAATGAAGAGATCTACAACTTTGGTCCTATGACTTTTTGTCGTATCTCGACTCCTTCTACCTTAGATTGAGCTTCATTTTCCCGGTTTTGGTCATTTTTGTTAAATTTCCATAAATGTTATTACTGATTCACACACTCATAAGATGGATAGATGAACGAAATTCAGGACGCTCCTTGGTAACGTCATTGGCCATATGTAGACCGACTTTCGTTATTCTAGCTGCCTTGCAAGTATGGGAAAACGCAGGGTACATGTGGAAACACTATTGAAATTTCGGCCTAATTTATGATTCGTAAGCAATTTATGGCGAAACCCGTTGAGATACGGCAAAACCTTAAATAACCAAAATTATAGGTCGTTTCATCATCAACCTGCCTGCAAATTTTCAAGACTGTAGCTGTCTGCTATGTTGGCAAAATTATTTTTCAACTGTTGCTAAGCGGACGAAATTTGATATGGATCGAAACGTTCACCCCTTTATATGGTATAAATAGGCGAGATACGAGAGAATGCCCCACACAGTACTGTAGGCGACTAAATGGGACGTCCGATGGTGAAATCCTTACCTCGATACGACTTACCGTTTGGACGCAATGAATTTCCAAGTGGAAGTCTGCACTATTTAGCGTGCACATTGCCCGGCTCTATCCTATATATATAAAGCCACAAGGCTAACTGACTCACTCACTCACTCACTGACTCACTGACATTAATGTTTGCCCACTTCCAAATGAGCTAGGAACTTGAAATTCTACAGTCTGATAGCTATTGGGGTGCAACCGAAGGAAAAATTCAAAAAAGTTCAATTTTTTTATATATAGCCCCCCTTACGCCCAATCAAATTATCGGACTAAAATTTAGTGTTAGACCCTTCCAGATGAGCTAGGAACTTGAAATTCGGCGGTCTGACAGCTCTTAGGCTGCAACCCAAGGAAAAATTGCAAAACGTTCAATTTTTTCATATTTAGCCCCCCTTTCGCCCAATCAAAGAAATTTCTTGTAAGACCCTTCCAGATGAGCTAGGAACTTGAAATTCGGCAACCTGATAGATATTAGGCTGTAACCCAATAAAAAATTCCAAAAAGTTGAAATTTTTCATATTTAGCCCCCCTTCCACCAAATCAAAGTATCGGAGTGAAATTTCGTGTTAGGCCCTTCCAGATGAGCTAGGAACTTGAAATGTGACAATCTGATAGCTATTTGGGTGTGTCCCAAGGGAAAATTCCAAAAAGTTCAAATTTTTTGTATTTAGCCCCCCTTCGCCGAATCACTCAAATTTCTGTGTTACAGCCTTGCAGATTAGCTAGGAACTTGAAATTCGGCAATCAAATAGCTATTAGGCTGCAACCCAGGAAAAAATTCCAAAAAGTTGAAATTTTTCATATATACTCCCCCTTCCGCCCAGTCAAAATATCGGAGTGAAATTTCGTGTTAGGCCCTTCCAGATGAGCTAGGAACTTGAAATGTGGCAATCTGATAGCTATTAGGGTGTGTCCCAAGGGAAAATTCCAAAAAGTTCAAATGTTTTGTTTTTAGCCCCCCTTTCGCCGAATCACTCACATTTCGGTGTTACACCGTTGCAGATTAGCTAGGAACTTGAAATTCGGCAATCAAATAGCTATTAGGCTGCAACCCAAGGAAAAATTCCAAAAAGTTGAAATTTTTCATATTTAGCCCCCCTTCCGCCCAATCAAAATATCGGAGTGAAATTTCGTTTTGGGCCCTTCCACATGAGCTAGGAACTTGAAATGTGGCAATCTGATAGCTGTTAGAGTGTGTCCCAAGGGAAAATTCCAAAAAGTACAATTTTTTTGTATTTAGCCCCCCTTCGCCGAAATACTGAAATTTCGTGTTACACCCTTGCAGATGAGCTAGGAACTTGAAATTCGGCAGTCGAATAGCTATTAGGCTGCAACCCAAGGAAAAATTCCAAAGAGTTGAAATTTTTCATATTTAGCCCCCCTTCCGCCCAATCAAAATATCGGAGTGAAATTTCGTGTTAGGCCGTTCCAGATGAGCTAGGAACTTGAAATGTGACAATCTGATAGCTATTAGGGTGTTTCCCAAGGGAAAATTCCAAAAAGTTCAATTTTTTGTATTTAGCCCCCCTTCGCCGAATCACTCAAATTTCGGTGTTACAGCCTTGCAGATTAGCTAGGAACTTGAAATTCGGCAATCAAATAGCTATTAGGCTGCAACCCAAGGAAAAATTCCAGAAAGTTGAAATTTTTCATATTTAGCCCCCCTTCTGCCCAATCAAAATATCGGAGTGAAATTGCGTGTTGGGCACTTCCAGATGAGCTAGGAACTTGAAATGTGGCACTCTGATAGCTATTAGGGTGTGTCCCAAGGGATAATTCCAAAAAGTTCAAATGTTTTGTATTTAGCCCCCCCCCCGCGCAGAATCACTCAAATTTCGGTGTTACACCCTTGCAGATTAGCTAGGAACTTGAAATGCGGCAGTCTGACAGTTATTAGGCTGCAAACCAAGGAAAAATTCCGAAAAGTTGAAATTTTTCATATTTAGCCCCCTTCCGCCCAATCAAAATATCGGACTGAAATTTCGTGTTAGACCCTTCCATATGAGCTAGGAACTTGAAATTCGGCTGCCTGATAGCTATTTGGTTGTAACCCAAGGAAGAATTCCAAAAAGTTCAAAATTTTCATATTTAGCCTCCACCGAATCGAAATATCGGACTCAAATTTCGGGTAAGACCCTTCAGTTCCAGATGAGCTAGAAACTTGGAATTCTGTAATCTGATAGCTATTAAGCTGCAACCGTGGGAAAAATTCTAAAAAGTTGAAATGTTTCATATTTAGCCGTTTTTCCGTCCAATCAAATTATCGGACTAAAATTTCGCGTTAGACCCTTCCAGATGAGCTAGGAACTTGAAATTTGGCAATGTGATATAAATTAGGCTGCAACTCAAGGGAAAATTCCAAAAAGTTCAAATTTTTCATATTTATCCCCCCACCGAATCAAAATATGGGACTCAAATTTCGGTTTAGAACCTTCCGTTCCAGATGCGCTAGAATATTGGAATTCGGCAGTCTGATAGCTATTAGGCTGAAACCCAAGGAAAATGCCAAAAAGTTAAAATTTTTCATATTTCATCCCCCCGCCCAATCAATATATCGGGCTCAAATTTCGTGTTAGAGCCTTCCAGATGATCTACGATCTTGAGATTCGGCGATGTGATGGCTATTAGGTTGCAACCCAAGGAAAAATTCAAATTTAGTTCAAATTTTTCATATTTAGCCCCCTCCCCGCCCAATCAAATTATCAGACTCAAATTTCGTGTTAGGCCCATCCAGATGATCCAGGAATTGAAATTAATCAATTTGATAGAAATTGGGCTGTAAGCCAAGAATAAATTCCAAAACATTCCATTTTCTCATATTTACCCCTCCACCACCCAATCAAAATCCTCTGCACCCCTCCCCCCCAAACAGAATGGTGGACGCAATGATGCAGTGCCCTACAAAATTAATATTTGGCAATGCTCTAGATCCAAGCCTGTAACCGACGAAGAAATCGCAACAAGTTCAAATTTTGAATAATTAACCCACTGAAAAATCGAAATATGAAGCCAAATTTAATGACGATGCAGACTTTCGTTTAGAGCTATTTTGTGGCTGAACGGTAATTGCTATCAATGAACTGATTGCACTTTCGCGTCCTAAAATTAAGATGTCTACAATTTTGGTCGTATGACTTTTTGTCGTATCTCGGCCCCTTCTACCTTAGACTGACCTTCATTTCCCCGGTTTTTATCAATTTTGTTAAATTTCCATACATATTTTACTGATTAACACACTCATAAGACAGATAGACACTAAATTCAGCACGCTCCCTGACACGACTATTGGCCATATGTAGACCGACTTTGATTATTCTACTGCTATGAATGTATGGGAAACTGAAGGAATACAGTAACTTACCAAGAAACACTACCTTAATTTCAGCATAATGTATGTACCGTAATCAATTTATGGTGAAGACCATGGAGATACGGCAAAACCTCAAACAACCAAAATTGTAGGTCGTTATATTGTCGTCCAGCGTGCCAAGTTTCAACAATGTATGTTTCTGCTAAGTTGGCAAAATCTTTTTTCAACTTGTTTAAAGCGGTCGAAATTTAACATGGATCGATATGTTCACCTCCTTCCTTGGGATAAATACGCAAGATACTAGAAAAGGCCTAAGACAGTAATGTAGAAGACTAAAGGGGTCGTCTGATGGCGCAATCCATACTCTGATACGACGTACCGTTTTTCCGCAATAAATTTCCTAACCAAAGTCTCCACTATTTAGCGTGCACATTGCCTGGCTCTATATTATATATATAAAACTGTTTGGCTCACTGGCTGGCATAAATGTTTACCCACTTCGGCATGAGCTAGAAACTTAAAATTTGACAATATGATAGCAAATAGGCTGTATTGTGGAAAAGTTCCATATGTTGATTTTGTGTTATTTTTACTTCCCTTGCCTTAAACTAAATTTTGGACGATATGTTGCAGTGCGCCAAAAAATTAAAATTTGTCGCAGTTACATCTTTGGCCTGCAACCGACGGAGAAATTCTAAGGAGTTGAATTGTTTAACGTTTTCATCTCCAGAAGTTATCGAAATCTGGAAGCTATTTTCATTATGGTGCTAAGTAACGTTTCGATAATTTTGGTGGCTAAACTGTAAGTCGTACCGCCAAATGGACAAGACGTTCGGGTCCCATCATGAAGGGTTCTACAACTTCGGTCCCGGGAATTTTAGTCTTATCATGATCCCTTATGCCTTGGATAGAACTCCATTTTTCAGATTAACGTCAATTTTTTACAGTTTTCGTAATTAATTTACTGTTTTACACACTTATAAGACCGATAGAATCATGAAATTTGGCAGGCTCATTGGAACGTTTGTGGGCCACAAGTGACCAAATGCATGATTCTAGCACCCTGTAAACATGGACAAACGAAAGTAATACGTAAACCCTGTCCTCCTAATCCAAGGTTCTAAACCAATCTACGGTCAACTCGAACAGATACGACAAAACATCAAATAACGGAAATATAGAGCGTTTCAACCACAATAAACCTTCCAAGTTTCAAGATTATAGCTCCCCGTTACGTTAGGAAAATAATTTCTTATCTTGTGAGAATCGTACGTAATTTTCACCACGTCGGAACGTTTAAGGCTACCTCGTCTATAAATCGTGAATATACGGTACGAGAAAATATTACAGGACCAAATATGTACGCGAATATATGCGCCGTCTGGTGGCGAATTCGTTCTTCGTAACGAGGTACCTTTTCGTCACAGTAGTTTTCCATGTGAGCACTTGAAATATAGAGGAATTGGGGGTTTGGGGGCGCAGCCCCCAACGAGCGAAAGCGAGTCTTATATATATAAAGCCGCAAGGCTCACTGACTGACATAAATGTTTACCCACTTCGACATGAGCTAGAAACTTGAAATTTGGCAAGGTGATAGCTATTAGCGTGTAACCTACGGAAAAATTCCAAAAATTTTAAATTTTAAATTTTTGCCCCCCTCCCCCCAAACAAAATGGCGGATACCGTGATGCAGTGCCCTACAAAATTAATATTTGGCAAAGTCCTAGCTCCTAGCCTGTAACCGACGTACAAATTGCAAAAAGTTAAAATATTTAATATTTCATCCACTAAAAAATTCGAAATTATAAGCCAAATTAAATGACGGTGCAGGCTTTCGTTTCGAGCTCTCTTGTGGCTAAACGGTAATTGCTATCAATAAACGGACTGCACTTTCAGCCCCTAAAATGAAGAGATCTACAACTTTGGTCCTATGACTTTTTGTCGTATCTCGACTCCTTCTACCTTAGATTGAGCTTCATATTCCCGGGATCGTTCATTTTTGTTAAATTTCACTAAATGATTTTACTGATTCACACACTCATAAGATGGATAGATGAACGAAATTCAGGACGCTCCTTGGCAACGTCATTGGCCATATGTAGACCGACTTTCGTTATTCTAGCTGCCTTGCAAGTATGGGAAAACGGAGGGTACATGTGGAAACACTATTGAAATTTCGGCCTAATTTATGATTCTTAAGCAATTTATGGCGAAACCCGTTGAGATACGGCAAAAACTCAAATAACCAAACTTATAGGTCGTTTCATCGCCAACCTGCCTGCAAAGTTTCAAGACTGTAGCTGTCTGCCAAGTTGGCAAAATTATTTTTCAATTTGTGAAAAGTGGGCGAAATTTGACATGGATCGAAACGTTCACCTCTTTCTATGGCATAAATATGCGGGATAGGAGAAAGCGCCTAAGGCAGCAATGTAGACCACTAAACGGGTCGTCTAACGCCGCAATCCGTACCTCGATACGACGCACCGTTTGCTCACAATAAATTTCCAAACGAAAGCCTGCACTATTTAGCGTGCACATTGCCTGGCTCTATCTTATCCTATATATATAAAGCCACAAGGCTAATTGACTGACTCACTGACTGACATTAATGTTTGCCCACTTCCAAGTGAGGTAGGAACTTGAAATTCGGCAGTCTGATAGCTATTTGACTGCAACCCAAAGAAAAATTCAAAAAAGTTGAAATTTTTCATATTTAGCCCCCCTTCCGCTCAATCAAATTATCGGACTAAAATTTCGTGTTAGACCCTTCCAGATGAGCTAGGAACTTGAAATTCGGCAATCTGATAGCTATTATGCTGTAGCCCAAAGCAAAACTCCAAAAAGTTCAAATTGTTTGTATTTAGCCCCCCATCGAATCAAAATATTGGAATCAAATTTCGGGTTAGACCCTTCCGTTGCAGATGAGCTGAAAACTTGGAATTCGGCAGTCTGATAGCTATTAGGCTGCAACCCAAGGAAAAATTCAAAAATGTTGACATTTTTCATATTTAGCCCCAATTCAGCCCCATCAATATATCGGATTAAAATTTCGTGTTAGACCCTTCCCGATGAGCTACGAAATTGAAATTCGGAAATCTGATAGCTAATAGGATGTAACACAAGTCAAAATTCCAAAAATTTTAAATTTTAAATTTTTGCCCCCCTCCCCCCAAACAAAATGGCGGATACCGTGATGCAGTGCCCTAGAAAATTCATATTTGGCAAAGTTCTAGCTCCTAGCCTGTAACCGACGTACAAATTGCAAAAAGTTAAAATATTTAATATTTCATCCACTAAAGAATTCGAAATATTAAGCCAAATTACATGACGGTGCAGACTTTCGTTTCGAGCTCTCTTGTGGCTAAACGGTAATTGTTATCAATAAACGGACTGCACTTTCGGCCCTTAAAATGAAGAGATCTACAACTTTGGTCCTATGACTTTTTGTCGTATCTCGACTCCTTCTACCTTAGATTGAGCTTCATTTTCCCGGTTTTGGTCATTTTTGTTAAATTTCCATAAATGTTATTACTGATTCACACACTCATAAGATGGATAGATGAACGAAATTCAGGACGCTCCTTGGTAACGTCATTGGCCATATGTAGACCGACTTTCGTTATTCTAGCTGCCTTGCAAGTATGGGAAAACGGAGGGTACATGTGGAAACACTATTGAAATTTCGGCCTAATTTATGATTCTTAAGCAATTTATGGCGAAACCCTTTGAGGTACGGCAAAACCTTAAATAACCAAAATTATAGGTCGTTTCATCATCAACCTGCCTGCAAAGTTTCAAGACTGTAGCTGTCTGCTATGTTGGCAAAATTATTTTTCAACTGTTGCTAAGCGGACGAAATTTGATATGGATCGAAACGTTCACCCCTTTATATGGTATAAATAGGCGAGATACGAGAGAATGCCCCACACAGTACTGTAGGCGACTAAATGGGACGTCCGATGGTGAAATCCTTACCTCGATACGACTTACCGTTTGGACGCAATGAATTTCCAAGTGGAAGTCTGCACTATTTAGCGTGCACATTGCCCGGCTCTATCTTATCTTATATCTTATATATATAAAGCCAGAAGGCTGACTGACTGACATAAATGTTTACCCACTTCGACATGAGCTAGAAAGTTGAAATTTGGCAAGCTGATAGCTATTAGCGTGTAACCTACGGAAAAATTCCAAAAATTTTAAATTTTAAATTTTTGCCCCCCTCCCCCAAACAAAATGGCGGATACCGTGATGCAGTGCCCTAGAAAATTCATATTTGGCAAAGTTCTAGCTCCTAGCCTGTAACCGACGTAGAAATTGCAAAAAGTTAAAATATTTAATATTTCATCCACTAAAGAATTCGAAATATTAAGCCAAATTACATGACGGTGCAGACTTTCGTTTCGAGCTCTCTTGTGGCTAAACGGTAATTGTTATCAATAAACGGACTGCACTTTCGGCCCTTAAAATGAAGAGATCTACAACTTTGGTCCTATGACTTTTTGTCGTATCTCGACTCCTTCTACCTTAGATTGAGCTTCATTTTCCCGGTTTTGGTCATTTTTGTTAAATTTCCATAAATGTTATTACTGATTCACACACTCATAAGATGGATAGATGAACGAAATTCAGGACGCTCCTTGGTAACGTCATTGACCATATGTAGACCGACTTTAGTTATTCTAGCTGCCTTGCAAGTATGGGAAAACGGAGGGTACATGTGGAAACACTATTGAAATTTCGGCCTAATTTATGATTCTTAAGCAATTTATGGCGAAACCCTTTGAGGTACGGCAAAACCTTAAATAACCAAAATTATAGGTCGTTTCATCATCAACCTGCCTGCAAAGCTTCAAGACTGTAGCTGTCTGCTATGTTGGCAAAATTATTTTTCAACTGTTGCTAAGCGGACGAAATTTGATATGGATCGAAACGTTCACCCCTTTATATGGTATAAATAGGCGAGATACGAGAGAATGCCCCACACAGTACTGTAGGCGACTAAATGGGACGTCCGATGGTGAAATCCTTACCTCGATACGACTTACCGTTTGGACGCAATGAATTTACAAGTGGAAGTCTGCACTATTTAGCGTGCACATTGCCCGGCTCTATCTTATCTTATATCTTATATCTTATATATCTTATATATATAAAGCCGCAAGGCTAACTGACTGACTGACTCACTGACATTAATGTTTGCCCACTTCCAAGTGAGCTAGGAACTTGAAATTCGGCAGTCTGACAGCTTTTAGGCTGCAACCCAAGGAAAAATTGCAAAAAGTACAATTTTTTTATATTTAGCCCCCCTTCCGCCCAATCAAAGAAATTTCGTGTTAGACCCTTCCCGATGAGCTAAGAAATTGAAATTCGGAAATCTGATGGCTAATAGGATGTAACACAAGGCAAAATTCCAAAAATTTTAAATTTTAAATTTTTGCCCCCCTCCCCCCAAACAAAATGGCGGATACCGTGATGCAGTGCCCTAGAAAATTCATATTTGGCAAAGTTCTAGCTCCTAGCCTGTAACCGACGTAGAAATTGCAAAAAGTTAAAATATTTAATATTTCATCCACTAAAGAATTCGAAATATTAAGCCAAATTACATGACGGTGCAGACTTTCGTTTCGAGCTCTCTTGTGGCTAAACGGTAATTGTTATCAATAAACGGACTGCACTTTCGGCCCTTAAAATGAAGAGATCTACAACTTTGGTCCTATGACTTTTTGTCGTATCTCGACTCCTTCTACCTTAGATTGAGCTTCATTTTCCCGGTTTTGGTCATTTTTGTTAAATTTCCATAAATGTTATTACTGATTCACACACTCATAAGATGGATAGATGAACGAAATTCAGGACGCTCCTTGGTAACGTCATTGGCCATATGTAGACCGACTTTCGTTATTCTAGCTGCCTTGCAAGTATGGGAAAACGGAGGGTACATGTGGAAACACTATTGAAATTTCGGCCTAATTTATGATTCTTAAGCAATTTATGGCGAAACCCTTTGAGGTACGGCAAAACCTTAAATAACCAAAATTATAGGTCGTTTCATCATCAACCTGCCTGCAAAGCTTCAAGACTGTAGCTGTCTGCTATGTTGGCAAAATTATTTTTCAACTGTTGCTAAGCGGACGAAATTTGATATGGATCGAAACGTTCACCCCTTTATATGGTATAAATAGGCGAGATACGAGAGAATGCCCCACACAGTACTGTAGGCGACTAAATGGGACGTCCGATGGTGAAATCCTTACCTCGATACGACTTACCGTTTGGACGCAATGAATTTCCAAGTGGAAGTCTGCACTATTTAGCGTGCACATTGCCCGGCTCTATCTTATCTTATATCTTATATATATAAAGCCACAAGGCTAATTGACTGACTCACTGACTGACTGACTGACATTAATGTTTGCCCACTTCCAGGTGAGCTAGGAACTTGAAATTCGGCAGTCTGATAGCTTTTAGGCTGCAACCCAAGAAAAAATTGCAAAAAGTACAAATTTTTATATTTAGCCCCCCTTCCGCCCAATCAAAGAAATTTCGTGTTAGACCCTCCCAGATGAGCTAGGAACTTGAAATTCGGCAACCTGATAGATATTAGGCTGTAACCCAAGGAAAAATTCCAAAAAGTTCGAATTTTTGTGTACGTAGCCCCCCACGGAATAAACAAATTTCGGGTTAGATCCTTCAGTTCCAGATGCGCTAGAAACTTGAAATTTGGCAAGGTGATAGCTATTAGCGTGTAACCCACGGAAAAATTCCAAAAATTTTAAATTTTAAACTTTTGCCCCCCTCCCCCCAAACAAAATGGCGGATACCGTGATGCAGTGCCCCACAAAATTAATATTTGGCAAAGTTCTAGCTCCTAGCCTGTAACCGACGTAGAAATTGTAAAAAGTTAAAATATTTAATATATCATCCACTAAAAAATTCGAAATATTAAGCCAAATTAAATGACGGTGCAGGCTTTCGTTTCGAGCTCTCTTGTGGCTAAACGGTAATTGTTATCAATAAACGGACTGCACTTTCGGCCGCTAAAATGAAGAGATCTACAACTTTGGTCCTATGACTTTTTGTCGTATCTCGACTCCTTCTACCTTAGATTGAGCTTCATTTTCCCGGTATCGGTCATTTTTGTTAAATTTCCATAAATGATTTTACTGATTCACACGCTCATAAGATGGATAGATGAACGAAATTCAGGACGCTCTTTGGCAACGTCATTGGCCATACGTAGACCGACTTTCGTTATTCTAGCTGCCTTGCAAGTATGGGAAAACGGAGGGTACATGTGGAAACACTATTGAAATTTCGGCCTAATTTATGATTCTTAAGCAATTTATGGCGAAACCCGTTGAGATACGGCAAAACCTCAAATAACCAAACTTATAGGTCGTTTCATCGTCAACCTGCCTGCAAAGTTTCAAGACTGTAGCTGTCTGCCAAGTTGGCAAAATTATTTTTTCAATTTGTGAAAGTGGGCGAAATTTGACATGGATCGAAACGTTCACCTCTTTCTATGGCATAAATATGCGGGATAGGAGAAAGCGCCTACGACAGTAATGTAGACCACTAAAAGGGTCGTCTAACGCCGCAATCCGTACCTCGATACGACGCACCGTTCGCTCGCAATAAATTTCCAAACGAAAGCCTGCACTATTTAGCGTGCACGTTGCCGGGCTCTATCTTATATATATAAAGCCGCAAGGCTCACTGACTGACATAAATGTTTACCCACTTCGACATGAGCTAGAAACTTGAAATTTGGCAAGGTGATAGCTATTAGCGTGTAACCTACGGAAAAATTCCAAAAATTTTAAATTTTAAATTTTTGCCCCCCTCCCCCCAAACAAAATGGCGGATACCGTGATGCAGTGCCCTACAAAATTAATATTTGGCAAAGTCCTAGCTCCTAGCCTGTAACCGACGTACAAATTGCAAAAAGTTAAAATATTTAATATTTCATCCACTAAAAAATTCGAAATTATAAGCCAAATTAAATGACGGTGCAGGCTTTCGTTTCGAGCTCTCTTGTGGCTAAACGGTAATTGCTATCAATAAACGGACTGCACTTTCAGCCCCTAAAATGAAGAGATCTACAACTTTGGTCCTATGACTTTTTGTCGTATCTCGACTCCTTCTACCTTAGATTGAGCTTCATATTCCCGGGATCGTTCATTTTTGTTAAATTTCACTAAATGATTTTACTGATTCACACACTCATAAGATGGATAGATGAACGAAATTCAGGACGCTCCTTGGCAACGTCATTGGCCATATGTAGACCGACTTTCGTTATTCTAGCTGCCTTGCAAGTATGGGAAAACGGAGGGTACATGTGGAAACACTATTGAAATTTCGGCCTAATTTATGATTCTTAAGCAATTTATGGCGAAACCCGTTGAGATACGGCAAAAACTCAAATAAGCAAAATTATAGGTCGTTTCATCGCCAACCTGCCTGCAAAGTTTCAAGACTGTAGCTGTCTGCCAAGTTGGCAAAATTATTTTTCAATTTGTGAAAAGTGGGCGAAATTTGACATGGATCGAAACGTTCACCTCTTTCTATGGCATAAATATGCGGGATAGGAGAAAGCGCCTAAGGCAGCAATGTAGACCACTAAACGGGTCGTCTAACGCCGCAATCCGTACCTCGATACGACGCACCGTTTGCTCACAATAAATTTCCAAACGAAAGCCTGCACTATTTAGCGTGCACATTGCCTGGCTCTATCTTATCCTATATATATAAAGCCACAAGGCTAATTGACTGACTCACTGACTGACATTAATGTTTGCCCACTTCCAAGTGAGGTAGGAACTTGAAATTCGGCAGTCTGATAGCTATTTGACTGCAACCCAAAGAAAAATTCAAAAAAGTTGAAATTTTTCATATTTAGCCCCCCTTCCGCTCAATCAAATTATCGGACTAAAATTTCGTGTTAGACCCTTCCAGATGAGCTAGGAACTTGAAATTCGGCAATCTGATAGCTATTATGCTGTAGCCCAAAGCAAAACTCCAAAAAGTTCAAATTGTTTGTATTTAGCCCCCCATCGAATCAAAATATTGGAATCAAATTTCGGGTTAGACCCTTCCGTTGCAGATGAGCTGAAAACTTGGAATTCGGCAGTCTGATAGCTATTAGGCTGCAACCCAAGGAAAAATTCAAAAATGTTGACATTTTTCATATTTAGCCCCAATTCAGCCCCATCAATATATCGGATTAAAATTTCGTGTTAGACCCTTCCCGATGAGCTACGAAATTGAAATTCGGAAATCTGATAGCTAATAGGATGTAACACAAGTCAAAATTCCAAAAATTTTAAATTTTAAATTTTTGCCCCCCTCCCCCCAAACAAAATGGCGGATACCGTGATGCAGTGCCCTAGAAAATTCATATTTGGCAAAGTTCTAGCTCCTAGCCTGTAACCGACGTAGAAATTGCAAAAAGTTAAAATATTTAATATTTCATCCACTAAAGAATTCGAAATATTAAGCCAAATTACATGACGGTGCAGACTTTCGTTTCGAGCTCTCTTGTGGCTAAACGGTAATTGTTATCAATAAACGGACTGCACTTTCGGCCCTTAAAATGAAGAGATCTACAACTTTGGTCCTATGACTTTTTGTCGTATCTCGACTCCTTCTACCTTAGATTGAGCTTCATTTTCCCGGTTTTGGTCATTTTTGTTAAATTTCCATAAATGTTATTACTGATTCACACACTCATAAGATGGATAGATGAACGAAATTCAGGACGCTCCTTGGTAACGTCATTGGCCATATGTAGACCGACTTTCGTTATTCTAGCTGCCTTGCAAGTATGGGAAAACGGAGGGTACATGTGGAAACACTATTGAAATTTCGGCCTAATTTATGATTCTTAAGCAATTTATGGCGAAACCCTTTGAGGTACGGCAAAACCTTAAATAACCAAAATTATAGGTCGTTTCATCATCAACCTGCCTGCAAAGTTTCAAGACTGTAGCTGTCTGCTATGTTGGCAAAATTATTTTTCAACTGTTGCTAAGCGGACGAAATTTGATATGGATCGAAACGTTCACCCCTTTATATGGTATAAATAGGCGAGATACGAGAGAATGCCCCACACAGTACTGTAGGCGACTAAATGGGACGTCCGATGGTGAAATCCTTACCTCGATACGACTTACCGTTTGGACGCAATGAATTTCCAAGTGGAAGTCTGCACTATTTAGCGTGCACATTGCCCGGCTCTATCTTATCTTATATCTTATATATATAAAGCCAGAAGGCTGACTGACTGACATAAATGTTTACCCACTTCGACATGAGCTAGAAAGTTGAAATTTGGCAAGCTGATAGCTATTAGCGTGTAACCTACGGAAAAATTCCAAAAATTTTAAATTTTAAATTTTTGCCCCCCTCCCCCAAACAAAATGGCGGATACCGTGATGCAGTGCCCTAGAAAATTCATATTTGGCAAAGTTCTAGCTCCTAGCCTGTAACCGACGTAGAAATTGCAAAAAGTTAAAATATTTAATATTTCATCCACTAAAGAATTCGAAATATTAAGCCAAATTACATGACGGTGCAGACTTTCGTTTCGAGCTCTCTTGTGGCTAAACGGTAATTGTTATCAATAAACGGACTGCACTTTCGGCCCTTAAAATGAAGAGATCTACAACTTTGGTCCTATGACTTTTTGTCGTATCTCGACTCCTTCTACCTTAGATTGAGCTTCATTTTCCCGGTTTTGGTCATTTTTGTTAAATTTCCATAAATGTTATTACTGATTCACACACTCATAAGATGGATAGATGAACGAAATTCAGGACGCTCCTTGGTAACGTCATTGACCATATGTAGACCGACTTTAGTTATTCTAGCTGCCTTGCAAGTATGGGAAAACGGAGGGTACATGTGGAAACACTATTGAAATTTCGGCCTAATTTATGATTCTTAAGCAATTTATGGCGAAACCCTTTGAGGTACGGCAAAACCTTAAATAACCAAAATTATAGGTCGTTTCATCATCAACCTGCCTGCAAAGCTTCAAGACTGTAGCTGTCTGCTATGTTGGCAAAATTATTTTTCAACTGTTGCTAAGCGGACGAAATTTGATATGGATCGAAACGTTCACCCCTTTATATGGTATAAATAGGCGAGATACGAGAGAATGCCCCACACAGTACTGTAGGCGACTAAATGGGACGTCCGATGGTGAAATCCTTACCTCGATACGACTTACCGTTTGGACGCAATGAATTTACAAGTGGAAGTCTGCACTATTTAGCGTGCACATTGCCCGGCTCTATCTTATCTTATATCTTATATATCTTATATATATAAAGCCGCAAGGCTAACTGACTGACTGACTCACTGTCATTAATGTTTGCCCACTTCCAAGTGAGCTAGGAACTTGAAATTCGGCAGTCTGACAGCTTTTAGGCTGCAACCCAAGGAAAAATTGCAAAAAGTACAATTTTTTTATATTTAGCCCCCCTTCCGCCCAATCAAAGAAATTTCGTGTTAGACCCTTCCCGATGAGCTAAGAAATTGAAATTCGGAAATCTGATAGCTAATAGGATGTAACACAAGGCAAAATTCCAAAAATTTTAAATTTTAAATTTTTGCCCCCCTCCCCCCAAACAAAATGGCGGATACCGTGATGCAGTGCCCTAGAAAATTCATATTTGGCAAAGTTCTAGCTCCTAGCCTGTAACCGACGTAGAAATTGCAAAAAGTTAAAATATTTAATATTTCATCCACTAAAGAATTCGAAATATTAAGCCAAATTACATGACGGTGCAGACTTTCGTCTCGAGCTCTCTTGTGGCTAAACGGTAATTGTTATCAATAAACGGACTGCACTTTCGGCCCTTAAAATGAAGAGATCTACAACTTTGGTCCTATGACTTTTTGTCGTATCTCGACTCCTTCTACCTTAGATTGAGCTTCATTTTCCCGGTTTTGGTCATTTTTGTTAAATTTCCATAAATGTTATTACTGATTCACACACTCATAAGATGGATAGATGAACGAAATTCAGGACGCTCCTTGGTAACGTCATTGGCCATATGTAGACCGACTTTCGTTATTCTAGCTGCCTTGCAAGTATGGGAAAACGGAGGGTACATGTGGAAACACTATTGAAATTTCGGCCTAATTTATGATTCTTAAGCAATTTATGGCGAAACCCTTTGAGGTACGGCAAAACCTTAAATAACCAAAATTATAGGTCGTTTCATCATCAACCTGCCTGCAAAGCTTCAAGACTGTAGCTGTCTGCTATGTTGGCAAAATTATTTTTCAACTGTTGCTAAGCGGACGAAATTTGATATGGATCGAAACGTTCACCCCTTTATATGGTATAAATAGGCGAGATACGAGAGAATGCCCCACACAGTACTGTAGGCGACTAAATGGGACGTCCGATGGTGAAATCCTTACCTCGATACGACTTACCGTTTGGACGCAATGAATTTCCAAGTGGAAGTCTGCACTATTTAGCGTGCACATTGCCCGGCTCTATCTTATCTTATATCTTATATATATAAAGCCAGAAGGCTGACTGACTGACATAAATGTTTACCCACTTCGACATGAGCTAGAAAGTTGAAATTTGGCAAGCTGATAGCTATTAGCGTGTAACCTACGGAAAAATTCCAAAAATTTTAAATTTTAAATTTTTGCCCCCCTCCCCCAAACAAAATGGCGGATACCGTGATGCAGTGCCCTAGAAAATTCATATTTGGCAAAGTTCTAGCTCCTAGCCTGTAACCGACGTAGAAATTGCAAAAAGTTAAAATATTTAATATTTCATCCACTAAAGAATTCGAAATATTAAGCCAAATTACATGACGGTGCAGACTTTCGTTTCGAGCTCTCTTGTGGCTAAACGGTAATTGTTATCAATAAACGGACTGCACTTTCGGCCCTTAAAATGAAGAGATCTACAACTTTGGTCCTATGACTTTTTGTCGTATCTCGACTCCTTCTACCTTAGATTGAGCTTCATTTTCCCGGTTTTGGTCATTTTTGTTAAATTTCCATAAATGTTATTACTGATTCACACACTCATAAGATGGATAGATGAACGAAATTCAGGACGCTCCTTGGTAACGTCATTGACCATATGTAGACCGACTTTAGTTATTCTAGCTGCCTTGCAAGTATGGGAAAACGGAGGGTACATGTGGAAACACTATTGAAATTTCGGCCTAATTTATGATTCTTAAGCAATTTATGGCGAAACCCTTTGAGGTACGGCAAAACCTTAAATAACCAAAATTATAGGTCGTTTCATCATCAACCTGCCTGCAAAGCTTCAAGACTGTAGCTGTCTGCTATGTTGGCAAAATTATTTTTCAACTGTTGCTAAGCGGACGAAATTTGATATGGATCGAAACGTTCACCCCTTTATATGGTATAAATAGGCGAGATACGAGAGAATGCCCCACACAGTACTGTAGGCGACTAAATGGGACGTCCGATGGTGAAATCCTTACCTCGATACGACTTACCGTTTGGACGCAATGAATTTACAAGTGGAAGTCTGCACTATTTAGCGTGCACATTGCCCGGCTCTATCTTATCTTATATCTTATATATCTTATATATATAAAGCCGCAAGGCTAACTGACTGACTGACTCACTGTCATTAATGTTTGCCCACTTCCAAGTGAGCTAGGAACTTGAAATTCGGCAGTCTGACAGCTTTTAGGCTGCAACCCAAGGAAAAATTGCAAAAAGTACAATTTTTTTATATTTAGCCCCCCTTCCGCCCAATCAAAGAAATTTCGTGTTAGACCCTTCCCGATGAGCTAAGAAATTGAAATTCGGAAATCTGATAGCTAATAGGATGTAACACAAGGCAAAATTCCAAAAATTTTAAATTTTAAATTTTTGCCCCCCTCCCCCCAAACAAAATGGCGGATACCGTGATGCAGTGCCCTAGAAAATTCATATTTGGCAAAGTTCTAGCTCCTAGCCTGTAACCGACGTAGAAATTGCAAAAAGTTAAAATATTTAATATTTCATCCACTAAAGAATTCGAAATATTAAGCCAAATTACATGACGGTGCAGACTTTCGTCTCGAGCTCTCTTGTGGCTAAACGGTAATTGTTATCAATAAACGGACTGCACTTTCGGCCCTTAAAATGAAGAGATCTACAACTTTGGTCCTATGACTTTTTGTCGTATCTCGACTCCTTCTACCTTAGATTGAGCTTCATTTTCCCGGTTTTGGTCATTTTTGTTAAATTTCCATAAATGTTATTACTGATTCACACACTCATAAGATGGATAGATGAACGAAATTCAGGACGCTCCTTGGTAACGTCATTGGCCATATGTAGACCGACTTTCGTTATTCTAGCTGCCTTGCAAGTATGGGAAAACGGAGGGTACATGTGGAAACACTATTGAAATTTCGGCCTAATTTATGATTCTTAAGCAATTTATGGCGAAACCCTTTGAGGTACGGCAAAACCTTAAATAACCAAAATTATAGGTCGTTTCATCATCAACCTGCCTGCAAAGCTTCAAGACTGTAGCTGTCTGCTATGTTGGCAAAATTATTTTTCAACTGTTGCTAAGCGGACGAAATTTGATATGGATCGAAACGTTCACCCCTTTATATGGTATAAATAGGCGAGATACGAGAGAATGCCCCACACAGTACTGTAGGCGACTAAATGGGACGTCCGATGGTGAAATCCTTACCTCGATACGACTTACCGTTTGGACGCAATGAATTTCCAAGTGGAAGTCTGCACTATTTAGCGTGCACATTGCCCGGCTCTATCTTATCTTATATCTTATATATATAAAGCCACAAGGCTAATTGACTGACTCACTGACTGACTGACTGACATTAATGTTTGCCCACTTCCAGGTGAGCTAGGAACTTGAAATTCGGCAGTCTGATAGCTTTTAGGCTGCAACCCAAGAAAAAATTGCAAAAAGTACAAATTTTTATATTTAGCCCCCCTTCCGCCCAATCAAAGAAATTTCGTGTTAGACCCTCCCAGATGAGCTAGGAACTTGAAATTCGGCAACCTGATAGATATTAGGCTGTAACCCAAGGAAAAATTCCAAAAAGTTCGAATTTTTGTGTACGTAGCCCCCCACGGAATAAACAAATTTCGGGTTAGATCCTTCAGTTCCAGATGCGCTAGAAACTTGAAATTTGGCAAGGTGATAGCTATTAGCGTGTAACCCACGGAAAAATTCCAAAAATTTTAAATTTTAAACTTTTGCCCCCCTCCCCCCAAACAAAATGGCGGATACCGTGATGCAGTGCCCCACAAAATTAATATTTGGCAAAGTTCTAGCTCCTAGCCTGTAACCGACGTAGAAATTGTAAAAAGTTAAAATATTTAATATATCATCCACTAAAAAATTCGAAATATTAAGCCAAATTAAATGACGGTGCAGGCTTTCGTTTCGAGCTCTCTTGTGGCTAAACGGTAATTGTTATCAATAAACGGACTGCACTTTCGGCCGCTAAAATGAAGAGATCTACAACTTTGGTCCTATGACTTTTTGTCGTATCTCGACTCCTTCTACCTTAGATTGAGCTTCATTTTCCCGGTATCGGTCATTTTTGTTAAATTTCCATAAATGATTTTACTGATTCACACGCTCATAAGATGGATAGATGAACGAAATTCAGGACGCTCTTTGGCAACGTCATTGGCCATACGTAGACCGACTTTCGTTATTCTAGCTGCCTTGCAAGTATGGGAAAACGGAGGGTACATGTGGAAACACTATTGAAATTTCGGCCTAATTTATGATTCTTAAGCAATTTATGGCGAAACCCGTTGAGATACGGCAAAACCTCAAATAACCAAACTTATAGGTCGTTTCATCGTCAACCTGCCTGCAAAGTTTCAAGACTGTAGCTGTCTGCCAAGTTGGCAAAATTATTTTTTCAATTTGTGAAAGTGGGCGAAATTTGACATGGATCGAAACGTTCACCTCTTTCTATGGCATAAATATGCGGGATAGGAGAAAGCGCCTACGACAGTAATGTAGACCACTAAAAGGGTCGTCTAACGCCGCAATCCGTACCTCGATACGACGCACCGTTCGCTCGCAATAAATTTCCAAACGAAAGCCTGCACTATTTAGCGTGCACGTTGCCGGGCTCTATCTTATATATATAAAGCCGCAAGGCTCACTGACTGACATAAATGTTTACCCACTTCGACATGAGCTAGAAACTTGAAATTTGGCAAGGTGATAGCTATTAGCGTGTAACCTACGGAAAAATTCCAAAAATTTTAAATTTTAAATTTTTGCCCCCCTCCCCCCAAACAAAATGGCGGATACCGTGATGCAGTGCCCTACAAAATTAATATTTGGCAAAGTCCTAGCTCCTAGCCTGTAACCGACGTACAAATTGCAAAAAGTTAAAATATTTAATATTTCATCCACTAAAAAATTCGAAATTATAAGCCAAATTAAATGACGGTGCAGGCTTTCGTTTCGAGCTCTCTTGTGGCTAAACGGTAATTGCTATCAATAAACGGACTGCACTTTCAGCCCCTAAAATGAAGAGATCTACAACTTTGGTCCTATGACTTTTTGTCGTATCTCGACTCCTTCTACCTTAGATTGAGCTTCATATTCCCGGGATCGTTCATTTTTGTTAAATTTCACTAAATGATTTTACTGATTCACACACTCATAAGATGGATAGATGAACGAAATTCAGGACGCTCCTTGGCAACGTCATTGGCCATATGTAGACCGACTTTCGTTATTCTAGCTGCCTTGCAAGTATGGGAAAACGGAGGGTACATGTGGAAACACTATTGAAATTTCGGCCTAATTTATGATTCTTAAGCAATTTATGGCGAAACCCGTTGAGATACGGCAAAAACTCAAATAAGCAAAATTATAGGTCGTTTCATCGCCAACCTGCCTGCAAAGTTTCAAGACTGTAGCTGTCTGCCAAGTTGGCAAAATTATTTTTCAATTTGTGAAAAGTGGGCGAAATTTGACATGGATCGAAACGTTCACCTCTTTCTATGGCATAAATATGCGGGATAGGAGAAAGCGCCTAAGGCAGCAATGTAGACCACTAAACGGGTCGTCTAACGCCGCAATCCGTACCTCGATACGACGCACCGTTTGCTCACAATAAATTTCCAAACGAAAGCCTGCACTATTTAGCGTGCACATTGCCTGGCTCTATCTTATCTTATATATATAAAGCCGCAAGGCTCACTCACTGACATAAATGTTTACCCACTTCGACATGAGCTAGAAACTTGAAATTTGGCAAGGTGATAGCTATTAGCGTGTAACCTACGGAAAAATTCCAAAAATTTTAAATTTTAAATTTTGGCCCCCCTCCCCCCAAACAAAATGGCGGATACCGTGATGCAGTGCCCTACAAAATTAATATTTGGCAAAGTTCTAGCTCCTAGCCTGTAACCGACGTAGAAATTGCAAAAAGTTAAAATATTTAATATTTCATCCACTAAAAAATTCGAAATGTTAAGCCAAATTAAATGACGGTGCAGGCTTTCGTTTCGAGCTGTCTTGTGGCTAAACGGTAATTGTTATCAATAAACGGACTGCACTTTCGTCCCCTAAAATGAAGAGATCTACAACTTTGGTCCTATGACTTTTTGTCGTATCTCGACTCCTTCTACCTTAGATTGAGCTTCATTTTCCCGGTTTCGGTCATTTTTGTTAAATTTCCATAAATGATTTTACTCATTCACACACTCATAAGATGGATAGATGAACGAAATTCAAGACGCTCCTTGGCAACGTCATTGGCCATATGTAGGCCGACTTTCGTTATTCTAGCTGCCTTGCAAGTATGGGAAAACGGAGGGTACATGTGGAAACACTATTGAAATTTCGGCCTAATTTATGATTCTTAAGCAATTTATGGCGAAACCCGTTGAGATACGGCAAAACCTCAAATAACCAAAATTATAGGCCGTTTCATCGTCAACCTGTCTGCAAAGTTTCAAGACTGTAGCTGTCTGCCAAGTTGGCAAAATTATTTTTCAACTGTTGCTAAGCGGACGAAATTTGATATGGATCGAAACGTTCACCCCTTTATATGGTATAAATTGGCGAGATGCGAGAGAATGCCCCACACAGTACTGTCGGCGACTAAATGGGACGTCCGATGGTGAAAACCTTACCTCGATACGACTTACCGTTTGGACGCAATGAATTTCCAAATGGAACTCTGCACTATTTAGCGTGCACATTGCCCGGCTCTATCTTATCTTATCTTATCTTATATATATAAAGCCGCAAGGCTCACTCACTGACATAAATGTTTACCCACTTCGACATGAGCTAGAAACTTGAAATTTGGCAAGGTGATAGCTATTAGCGTGTAACCTACGGAAAAATTCCAAAAATTTTAAATTTTAAATTTTGGCCCCCCTCCCCCCAAACAAAATGGCGGATACCGTGATGCAGTGCCCTACAAAATTAATATTTGGCAAAGTTCTAGCTCCTAGCCTGTAACCGACGTAGAAATTGCAAAAAGTTAAAATATTTAATATTTCATCCACTAAAAAATTCGAAATGTTAAGCCAAATTAAATGACGGTGCAGGCTTTCGTTTCGAGCTGTCTTGTGGCTAAACGGTAATTGTTATCAATAAACGGACTGCACTTTCGTCCCCTAAAATGAAGAGATCTACAACTTTGGTCCTATGACTTTTTGTCGTATCTCGACTCCTTCTACCTTAGATTGAGCTTCATTTTCCCGGTTTCGGTCATTTTTGTTAAATTTCCATAAATGATTTTACTCATTCACACACTCATAAGATGGATAGATGAACGAAATTCAAGACGCTCCTTGGCAACGTCATTGGCCATATGTAGGCCGACTTTCGTTATTCTAGCTGCCTTGCAAGTATGGGAAAACGGAGGGTACATGTGGAAACACTATTGAAATTTCGGCCTAATTTATGATTCTTAAGCAATTTATGGCGAAACCCGTTGAGATACGGCAAAACCTCAAATAACCAAAATTATAGGCCGTTTCATCGTCAACCTGTCTGCAAAGTTTCAAGACTGTAGCTGTCTGCCAAGTTGGCAAAATTATTTTTCAACTGTTGCTAAGCGGACGAAATTTGATATGGATCGAAACGTTCACCCCTTTATATGGTATAAATTGGCGAGATGCGAGAGAATGCCCCACACAGTACTGTCGGCGACTAAATGGGACGTCCGATGGTGAAAACCTTACCTCGATACGACTTACCGTTTGGACGCAATGAATTTCCAAATGGAAGTCTGCACTATTTAGCGTGCACATTGCCCGGCTCTATCTTATCTTATCTTATCTTATATATATAAAGCCGCAAGGCTCACTCACTGACATAAATGTTTACCCACTTCGACATGAGCTAGAAACTTGAAATTTGGCAAGGTGATAGCTATTAGCGTGTAACCTACGGAAAAATTCCAAAAATTTTAAATTTTAAATTTTGGCCCCCCTCCCCCCAAACAAAATGGCGGATACCGTGATGCAGTGCCCTACAAAATTAATATTTGGCAAAGTTCTAGCTCCTAGCCTGTAACCGACGTAGAAATTGCAAAAAGTTAAAATATTTAATATTTCATCCACTAAAAAATTCGAAATGTTAAGCCAAATTAAATGACGGTGCAGGCTTTCGTTTCGAGCTGTCTTGTGGCTAAACGGTAATTGTTATCAATAAACGGACTGCACTTTCGTCCCCTAAAATGAAGAGATCTACAACTTTGGTCCTATGACTTTTTGTCGTATCTCGACTCCTTCTACCTTAGATTGAGCTTCATTTTCCCGGTTTCGGTCATTTTTGTTAAATTTCCATAAATGATTTTACTCATTCACACACTCATAAGATGGATAGATGAACGAAATTCAAGACGCTCCTTGGCAACGTCATTGGCCATATGTAGGCCGACTTTCGTTATTCTAGCTGCCTTGCAAGTATGGGAAAACGGAGGGTACATGTGGAAACACTATTGAAATTTCGGCCTAATTTATGATTCTTAAGCAATTTATGGCGAAACCCGTTGAGATACGGCAAAACCTCAAATAACCAAAATTATAGGCCGTTTCATCGTCAACCTGTCTGCAAAGTTTCAAGACTGTAGCTGTCTGCCAAGTTGGCAAAATTATTTTTCAACTGTTGCTAAGCGGACGAAATTTGATATGGATCGAAACGTTCACCCCTTTATATGGTATAAATTGGCGAGATGCGAGAGAATGCCCCACACAGTACTGTCGGCGACTAAATGGGACGTCCGATGGTGAAAACCTTACCTCGATACGACTTACCGTTTGGACGCAATGAATTTCCAAATGGAAGTCTGCACTATTTAGCGTGCACATTGCCCGGCTCTATCTTATCTTATCTTATCTTTTATATATATAAAGCCGCAAGGCTCACTCACTGACATAAATGTTTACCCACTTCGACATGAGCTAGAAACTTGAAATTTGGCAAGGTGATAGCTATTAGCGTGTAACCTACGGAAAAATTCCAAAAATTTTAAATTTTAAATTTTGGCCCCCCTCCCCCCAAACAAAATGGCGGATACCGTGATGCAGTGCCCTACAAAATTAATATTTGGCAAAGTTCTAGCTCCTAGCCTGTAACCGACGTAGAAATTGCAAAAAGTTAAAATATTTAATATTTCATCCACTAAAAAATTCGAAATGTTAAGCCAAATTAAATGACGGTGCAGGCTTTCGTTTCGAGCTGTCTTGTGGCTAAACGGTAATTGTTATCAATAAACGGACTGCACTTTCGTCCCCTAAAATGAAGAGATCTACAACTTTGGTCCTATGACTTTTTGTCGTATCTCGACTCCTTCTACCTTAGATTGAGCTTCATTTTCCCGGTTTCGGTCATTTTTGTTAAATTTCCATAAATGATTTTACTCATTCACACACTCATAAGATGGATAGATGAACGAAATTCAAGACGCTCCTTGGCAACGTCATTGGCCATATGTAGGCCGACTTTCGTTATTCTAGCTGCCTTGCAAGTATGGGAAAACGGAGGGTACATGTGGAAACACTATTGAAATTTCGGCCTAATTTATGATTCTTAAGCAATTTATGGCGAAACCCGTTGAGATACGGCAAAACCTCAAATAACCAAAATTATAGGCCGTTTCATCGTCAACCTGTCTGCAAAGTTTCAAGACTGTAGCTGTCTGCCAAGTTGGCAAAATTATTTTTCAACTGTTGCTAAGCGGACGAAATTTGATATGGATCGAAACGTTCACCCCTTTATATGGTATAAATTGGCGAGATGCGAGAGAATGCCCCACACAGTACTGTCGGCGACTAAATGGGACGTCCGATGGTGAAAACCTTACCTCGATACGACTTACCGTTTGGACGCAATGAATTTCCAAATGGAAGTCTGCACTATTTAGCGTGCACATTGCCCGGCTCTATCTTATCTTATCTTATCTTATATATATAAAGCCGCAAGGCTCACTCACTGACATAAATGTTTACCCACTTCGACATGAGCTAGAAACTTGAAATTTGGCAAGGTGATAGCTATTAGCGTGTAACCTACGGAAAAATTCCAAAAATTTTAAATTTTAAATTTTGGCCCCCCTCCCCCCAAACAAAATGGCGGATACCGTGATGCAGTGCCCTACAAAATTAATATTTGGCAAAGTTCTAGCTCCTAGCCTGTAACCGACGTAGAAATTGCAAAAAGTTAAAATATTTAATATTTCATCCACTAAAAAATTCGAAATGTTAAGCCAAATTAAATGACGGTGCAGGCTTTCGTTTCGAGCTGTCTTGTGGCTAAACGGTAATTGTTATCAATAAACGGACTGCACTTTCGTCCCCTAAAATGAAGAGATCTACAACTTTGGTCCTATGACTTTTTGTCGTATCTCGACTCCTTCTACCTTAGATTGAGCTTCATTTTCCCGGTTTCGGTCATTTTTGTTAAATTTCCATAAATGATTTTACTCATTCACACACTCATAAGATGGATAGATGAACGAAATTCAAGACGCTCCTTGGCAACGTCATTGGCCATATGTAGGCCGACTTTCGTTATTCTAGCTGCCTTGCAAGTATGGGAAAACGGAGGGTACATGTGGAAACACTATTGAAATTTCGGCCTAATTTATGATTCTTAAGCAATTTATGGCGAAACCCGTTGAGATACGGCAAAACCTCAAATAACCAAAATTATAGGCCGTTTCATCGTCAACCTGTCTGCAAAGTTTCAAGACTGTAGCTGTCTGCCAAGTTGGCAAAATTATTTTTCAACTGTTGCTAAGCGGACGAAATTTGATATGGATCGAAACGTTCACCCCTTTATATGGTATAAATTGGCGAGATGCGAGAGAATGCCCCACACAGTACTGTCGGCGACTAAATGGGACGTCCGATGGTGAAAACCTTACCTCGATACGACTTACCGTTTGGACGCAATGAATTTCCAAATGGAAGTCTGCACTATTTAGCGTGCACATTGCCCGGCTCTATCTTATCTTATCTTATCTTATATATATAAAGCCGCAAGGCTCACTCACTGACATAAATGTTTACCCACTTCGACATGAGCTAGAAACTTGAAATTTGGCAAGGTGATAGCTATTAGCGTGTAACCTACGGAAAAATTCCAAAAATTTTAAATTTTAAATTTTGGCCCCCCTCCCCCCAAACAAAATGGCGGATACCGTGATGCAGTGCCCTACAAAATTAATATTTGGCAAAGTTCTAGCTCCTAGCCTGTAACCGACGTAGAAATTGCAAAAAGTTAAAATATTTAATATTTCATCCACTAAAAAATTCGAAATGTTAAGCCAAATTAAATGACGGTGCAGGCTTTCGTTTCGAGCTGTCTTGTGGCTAAACGGTAATTGTTATCAATAAACGGACTGCACTTTCGTCCCCTAAAATGAAGAGATCTACAACTTTGGTCCTATGACTTTTTGTCGTATCTCGACTCCTTCTACCTTAGATTGAGCTTCATTTTCCCGGTTTCGGTCATTTTTGTTAAATTTCCATAAATGATTTTACTCATTCACACACTCATAAGATGGATAGATGAACGAAATTCAAGACGCTCCTTGGCAACGTCATTGGCCATATGTAGGCCGACTTTCGTTATTCTAGCTGCCTTGCAAGTATGGGAAAACGGAGGGTACATGTGGAAACACTATTGAAATTTCGGCCTAATTTATGATTCTTAAGCAATTTATGGCGAAACCCGTTGAGATACGGCAAAACCTCAAATAACCAAAATTATAGGCCGTTTCATCGTCAACCTGTCTGCAAAGTTTCAAGACTGTAGCTGTCTGCCAAGTTGGCAAAATTATTTTTCAACTGTTGCTAAGCGGACGAAATTTGATATGGATCGAAACGTTCACCCCTTTATATGGTATAAATTGGCGAGATGCGAGAGAATGCCCCACACAGTACTGTCGGCGACTAAATGGGACGTCCGATGGTGAAAACCTTACCTCGATACGACTTACCGTTTGGACGCAATGAATTTCCAAATGGAAGTCTGCACTATTTAGCGTGCACATTGCCCGGCTCTATCTTATCTTATCTTATCTTATATATATAAAGCCGCAAGGCTCACTCACTGACATAAATGTTTACCCACTTCGACATGAGCTAGAAACTTGAAATTTGGCAAGGTGATAGCTATTAGCGTGTAACCTACGGAAAAATTCCAAAAATTTTAAATTTTAAATTTTGGCCCCCCTCCCCCCAAACAAAATGGCGGATACCGTGATGCAGTGCCCTACAAAATTAATATTTGGCAAAGTTCTAGCTCCTAGCCTGTAACCGACGTAGAAATTGCAAAAAGTTAAAATATTTAATATTTCATCCACTAAAAAATTCGAAATGTTAAGCCAAATTAAATGACGGTGCAGGCTTTCGTTTCGAGCTGTCTTGTGGCTAAACGGTAATTGTTATCAATAAACGGACTGCACTTTCGTCCCCTAAAATGAAGAGATCTACAACTTTGGTCCTATGACTTTTTGTCGTATCTCGACTCCTTCTACCTTAGATTGAGCTTCATTTTCCCGGTTTCGGTCATTTTTGTTAAATTTCCATAAATGATTTTACTCATTCACACACTCATAAGATGGATAGATGAACGAAATTCAAGACGCTCCTTGGCAACGTCATTGGCCATATGTAGGCCGACTTTCGTTATTCTAGCTGCCTTGCAAGTATGGGAAAACGGAGGGTACATGTGGAAACACTATTGAAATTTCGGCCTAATTTATGATTCTTAAGCAATTTATGGCGAAACCCGTTGAGATACGGCAAAACCTCAAATAACCAAAATTATAGGCCGTTTCATCGTCAACCTGTCTGCAAAGTTTCAAGACTGTAGCTGTCTGCCAAGTTGGCAAAATTATTTTTCAACTGTTGCTAAGCGGACGAAATTTGATATGGATCGAAACGTTCACCCCTTTATATGGTATAAATTGGCGAGATGCGAGAGAATGCCCCACACAGTACTGTCGGCGACTAAATGGGACGTCCGATGGTGAAAATCTTACCTCGATACGACTTACCGTTTGGACGCAATGAATTTCCAAATGGAAGTCTGCACTATTTAGCGTGCACATTGCCCGGCTCTATCTTATCTTATCTTATCTTATATATATAAAGCCGCAAGGCTCACTCACTGACATAAATGTTTACCCACTTCGACATGAGCTAGAAACTTGAAATTTGGCAAGGTGATAGCTATTAGCGTGTAACCTACGGAAAAATTCCAAAAATTTTAAATTTTAAATTTTGGCCCCCCTCCCCCCAAACAAAATGGCGGATACCGTGATGCAGTGCCCTACAAAATTAATATTTGGCAAAGTTCTAGCTCCTAGCCTGTAACCGACGTAGAAATTGCAAAAAGTTAAAATATTTAATATTTCATCCACTAAAAAATTCGAAATGTTAAGCCAAATTAAATGACGGTGCAGGCTTTCGTTTCGAGCTGTCTTGTGGCTAAACGGTAATTGTTATCAATAAACGGACTGCACTTTCGTCCCCTAAAATGAAGAGATCTACAACTTTGGTCCTATGACTTTTTGTCGTATCTCGACTCCTTCTACCTTAGATTGAGCTTCATTTTCCCGGTATCGGTCATTTTTGTTAAATTTCCATAAATGATTTTACTGATTCACACGCTCATAAGATGGATAGATGAACGAAATTCAGGACGCTCTTTGGCAACGTCATTGGCCATACGTAGACCGACTTTCGTTATTCTAGCTGCCTTGCAAGTATGGGAAAACGGAGGGTACATGTGGAAACACTATTGAAATTTCGGCCTAATTTATGATTCTTAAGCAATTTATGGCGAAACCCGTTGAGATACGGCAAAACCTCAAATAACCAAACTTATAGGTCGTTTCATCGTCAACCTGCCTGCAAAGTTTCAAGACTGTAGCTGTCTGCCAAGTTGGCAAAATTATTTTTTCAATTTGTGAAAGTGGGCGAAATTTGACATGGATCGAAACGTTCACCTCTTTCTATGGCATAAATATGCGGGATAGGAGAAAGCGCCTACGACAGTAATGTAGACCACTAAAAGGGTCGTCTAACGCCGCAATCCGTACCTCGATACGACGCACCGTTCGCTCGCAATAAATTTCCAAACGAAAGCCTGCACTATTTAGCGTGCACGTTGCCGGGCTCTATCTTATATATATAAAGCCGCAAGGCTCACTGACTGACATAAATGTTTACCCACTTCGACATGAGCTAGAAACTTGAAATTTGGCAAGGTGATAGCTATTAGCGTGTAACCTACGGAAAAATTCCAAAAATTTTAAATTTTAAATTTTTGCCCCCCTCCCCCCAAACAAAATGGCGGATACCGTGATGCAGTGCCCTACAAAATTAATATTTGGCAAAGTCCTAGCTCCTAGCCTGTAACCGACGTACAAATTGCAAAAAGTTAAAATATTTAATATTTCATCCACTAAAAAATTCGAAATTATAAGCCAAATTAAATGACGGTGCAGGCTTTCGTTTCGAGCTCTCTTGTGGCTAAACGGTAATTGCTATCAATAAACGGACTGCACTTTCAGCCCCTAAAATGAAGAGATCTACAACTTTGGTCCTATGACTTTTTGTCGTATCTCGACTCCTTCTACCTTAGATTGAGCTTCATATTCCCGGGATCGTTCATTTTTGTTAAATTTCACTAAATGATTTTACTGATTCACACACTCATAAGATGGATAGATGAACGAAATTCAGGACGCTCCTTGGCAACGTCATTGGCCATATGTAGACCGACTTTCGTTATTCTAGCTGCCTTGCAAGTATGGGAAAACGGAGGGTACATGTGGAAACACTATTGAAATTTCGGCCTAATTTATGATTCTTAAGCAATTTATGGCGAAACCCGTTGAGATACGGCAAAAACTCAAATAAGCAAAATTATAGGTCGTTTCATCGCCAACCTGCCTGCAAAGTTTCAAGACTGTAGCTGTCTGCCAAGTTGGCAAAATTATTTTTCAATTTGTGAAAAGTGGGCGAAATTTGACATGGATCGAAACGTTCACCTCTTTCTATGGCATAAATATGCGGGATAGGAGAAAGCGCCTAAGGCAGCAATGTAGACCACTAAACGGGTCGTCTAACGCCGCAATCCGTACCTCGATACGACGCACCGTTTGCTCACAATAAATTTCCAAACGAAAGCCTGCACTATTTAGCGTGCACATTGCCTGGCTCTATCTTATCTTATATATATAAAGCCGCAAGGCTCACTCACTGACATAAATGTTTACCCACTTCGACATGAGCTAGAAACTTGAAATTTGGCAAGGTGATAGCTATTAGCGTGTAACCTACGGAAAAATTCCAAAAATTTTAAATTTTAAATTTTGGCCCCCCTCCCCCCAAACAAAATGGCGGATACCGTGATGCAGTGCCCTACAAAATTAATATTTGGCAAAGTTCTAGCTCCTAGCCTGTAACCGACGTAGAAATTGCAAAAAGTTAAAATATTTAATATTTCATCCACTAAAAAATTCGAAATGTTAAGCCAAATTAAATGACGGTGCAGGCTTTCGTTTCGAGCTGTCTTGTGGCTAAACGGTAATTGTTATCAATAAACGGACTGCACTTTCGTCCCCTAAAATGAAGAGATCTACAACTTTGGTCCTATGACTTTTTGTCGTATCTCGACTCCTTCTACCTTAGATTGAGCTTCATTTTCCCGGTTTCGGTCATTTTTGTTAAATTTCCATAAATGATTTTACTCATTCACACACTCATAAGATGGATAGATGAACGAAATTCAAGACGCTCCTTGGCAACGTCATTGGCCATATGTAGGCCGACTTTCGTTATTCTAGCTGCCTTGCAAGTATGGGAAAACGGAGGGTACATGTGGAAACACTATTGAAATTTCGGCCTAATTTATGATTCTTAAGCAATTTATGGCGAAACCCGTTGAGATACGGCAAAACCTCAAATAACCAAAATTATAGGCCGTTTCATCGTCAACCTGTCTGCAAAGTTTCAAGACTGTAGCTGTCTGCCAAGTTGGCAAAATTATTTTTCAACTGTTGCTAAGCGGACGAAATTTGATATGGATCGAAACGTTCACCCCTTTATATGGTATAAATTGGCGAGATGCGAGAGAATGCCCCACACAGTACTGTCGGCGACTAAATGGGACGTCCGATGGTGAAAACCTTACCTCGATACGACTTACCGTTTGGACGCAATGAATTTCCAAATGGAACTCTGCACTATTTAGCGTGCACATTGCCCGGCTCTATCTTATCTTATCTTATCTTATATATATAAAGCCGCAAGGCTCACTCACTGACATAAATGTTTACCCACTTCGACATGAGCTAGAAACTTGAAATTTGGCAAGGTGATAGCTATTAGCGTGTAACCTACGGAAAAATTCCAAAAATTTTAAATTTTAAATTTTGGCCCCCCTCCCCCCAAACAAAATGGCGGATACCGTGATGCAGTGCCCTACAAAATTAATATTTGGCAAAGTTCTAGCTCCTAGCCTGTAACCGACGTAGAAATTGCAAAAAGTTAAAATATTTAATATTTCATCCACTAAAAAATTCGAAATGTTAAGCCAAATTAAATGACGGTGCAGGCTTTCGTTTCGAGCTGTCTTGTGGCTAAACGGTAATTGTTATCAATAAACGGACTGCACTTTCGTCCCCTAAAATGAAGAGATCTACAACTTTGGTCCTATGACTTTTTGTCGTATCTCGACTCCTTCTACCTTAGATTGAGCTTCATTTTCCCGGTTTCGGTCATTTTTGTTAAATTTCCATAAATGATTTTACTCATTCACACACTCATAAGATGGATAGATGAACGAAATTCAAGACGCTCCTTGGCAACGTCATTGGCCATATGTAGGCCGACTTTCGTTATTCTAGCTGCCTTGCAAGTATGGGAAAACGGAGGGTACATGTGGAAACACTATTGAAATTTCGGCCTAATTTATGATTCTTAAGCAATTTATGGCGAAACCCGTTGAGATACGGCAAAACCTCAAATAACCAAAATTATAGGCCGTTTCATCGTCAACCTGTCTGCAAAGTTTCAAGACTGTAGCTGTCTGCCAAGTTGGCAAAATTATTTTTCAACTGTTGCTAAGCGGACGAAATTTGATATGGATCGAAACGTTCACCCCTTTATATGGTATAAATTGGCGAGATGCGAGAGAATGCCCCACACAGTACTGTCGGCGACTAAATGGGACGTCCGATGGTGAAAACCTTACCTCGATACGACTTACCGTTTGGACGCAATGAATTTCCAAATGGAAGTCTGCACTATTTAGCGTGCACATTGCCCGGCTCTATCTTATCTTATCTTATCTTATATATATAAAGCCGCAAGGCTCACTCACTGACATAAATGTTTACCCACTTCGACATGAGCTAGAAACTTGAAATTTGGCAAGGTGATAGCTATTAGCGTGTAACCTACGGAAAAATTCCAAAAATTTTAAATTTTAAATTTTGGCCCCCCTCCCCCCAAACAAAATGGCGGATACCGTGATGCAGTGCCCTACAAAATTAATATTTGGCAAAGTTCTAGCTCCTAGCCTGTAACCGACGTAGAAATTGCAAAAAGTTAAAATATTTAATATTTCATCCACTAAAAAATTCGAAATGTTAAGCCAAATTAAATGACGGTGCAGGCTTTCGTTTCGAGCTGTCTTGTGGCTAAACGGTAATTGTTATCAATAAACGGACTGCACTTTCGTCCCCTAAAATGAAGAGATCTACAACTTTGGTCCTATGACTTTTTGTCGTATCTCGACTCCTTCTACCTTAGATTGAGCTTCATTTTCCCGGTTTCGGTCATTTTTGTTAAATTTCCATAAATGATTTTACTCATTCACACACTCATAAGATGGATAGATGAACGAAATTCAAGACGCTCCTTGGCAACGTCATTGGCCATATGTAGGCCGACTTTCGTTATTCTAGCTGCCTTGCAAGTATGGGAAAACGGAGGGTACATGTGGAAACACTATTGAAATTTCGGCCTAATTTATGATTCTTAAGCAATTTATGGCGAAACCCGTTGAGATACGGCAAAACCTCAAATAACCAAAATTATAGGCCGTTTCATCGTCAACCTGTCTGCAAAGTTTCAAGACTGTAGCTGTCTGCCAAGTTGGCAAAATTATTTTTCAACTGTTGCTAAGCGGACGAAATTTGATATGGATCGAAACGTTCACCCCTTTATATGGTATAAATTGGCGAGATGCGAGAGAATGCCCCACACAGTACTGTCGGCGACTAAATGGGACGTCCGATGGTGAAAACCTTACCTCGATACGACTTACCGTTTGGACGCAATGAATTTCCAAATGGAAGTCTGCACTATTTAGCGTGCACATTGCCCGGCTCTATCTTATCTTATCTTATCTTTTATATATATAAAGCCGCAAGGCTCACTCACTGACATAAATGTTTACCCACTTCGACATGAGCTAGAAACTTGAAATTTGGCAAGGTGATAGCTATTAGCGTGTAACCTACGGAAAAATTCCAAAAATTTTAAATTTTAAATTTTGGCCCCCCTCCCCCCAAACAAAATGGCGGATACCGTGATGCAGTGCCCTACAAAATTAATATTTGGCAAAGTTCTAGCTCCTAGCCTGTAACCGACGTAGAAATTGCAAAAAGTTAAAATATTTAATATTTCATCCACTAAAAAATTCGAAATGTTAAGCCAAATTAAATGACGGTGCAGGCTTTCGTTTCGAGCTGTCTTGTGGCTAAACGGTAATTGTTATCAATAAACGGACTGCACTTTCGTCCCCTAAAATGAAGAGATCTACAACTTTGGTCCTATGACTTTTTGTCGTATCTCGACTCCTTCTACCTTAGATTGAGCTTCATTTTCCCGGTTTCGGTCATTTTTGTTAAATTTCCATAAATGATTTTACTCATTCACACACTCATAAGATGGATAGATGAACGAAATTCAAGACGCTCCTTGGCAACGTCATTGGCCATATGTAGGCCGACTTTCGTTATTCTAGCTGCCTTGCAAGTATGGGAAAACGGAGGGTACATGTGGAAACACTATTGAAATTTCGGCCTAATTTATGATTCTTAAGCAATTTATGGCGAAACCCGTTGAGATACGGCAAAACCTCAAATAACCAAAATTATAGGCCGTTTCATCGTCAACCTGTCTGCAAAGTTTCAAGACTGTAGCTGTCTGCCAAGTTGGCAAAATTATTTTTCAACTGTTGCTAAGCGGACGAAATTTGATATGGATCGAAACGTTCACCCCTTTATATGGTATAAATTGGCGAGATGCGAGAGAATGCCCCACACAGTACTGTCGGCGACTAAATGGGACGTCCGATGGTGAAAACCTTACCTCGATACGACTTACCGTTTGGACGCAATGAATTTCCAAATGGAAGTCTGCACTATTTAGCGTGCACATTGCCCGGCTCTATCTTATCTTATCTTATCTTATATATATAAAGCCGCAAGGCTCACTCACTGACATAAATGTTTACCCACTTCGACATGAGCTAGAAACTTGAAATTTGGCAAGGTGATAGCTATTAGCGTGTAACCTACGGAAAAATTCCAAAAATTTTAAATTTTAAATTTTGGCCCCCCTCCCCCCAAACAAAATGGCGGATACCGTGATGCAGTGCCCTACAAAATTAATATTTGGCAAAGTTCTAGCTCCTAGCCTGTAACCGACGTAGAAATTGCAAAAAGTTAAAATATTTAATATTTCATCCACTAAAAAATTCGAAATGTTAAGCCAAATTAAATGACGGTGCAGGCTTTCGTTTCGAGCTGTCTTGTGGCTAAACGGTAATTGTTATCAATAAACGGACTGCACTTTCGTCCCCTAAAATGAAGAGATCTACAACTTTGGTCCTATGACTTTTTGTCGTATCTCGACTCCTTCTACCTTAGATTGAGCTTCATTTTCCCGGTTTCGGTCATTTTTGTTAAATTTCCATAAATGATTTTACTCATTCACACACTCATAAGATGGATAGATGAACGAAATTCAAGACGCTCCTTGGCAACGTCATTGGCCATATGTAGGCCGACTTTCGTTATTCTAGCTGCCTTGCAAGTATGGGAAAACGGAGGGTACATGTGGAAACACTATTGAAATTTCGGCCTAATTTATGATTCTTAAGCAATTTATGGCGAAACCCGTTGAGATACGGCAAAACCTCAAATAACCAAAATTATAGGCCGTTTCATCGTCAACCTGTCTGCAAAGTTTCAAGACTGTAGCTGTCTGCCAAGTTGGCAAAATTATTTTTCAACTGTTGCTAAGCGGACGAAATTTGATATGGATCGAAACGTTCACCCCTTTATATGGTATAAATTGGCGAGATGCGAGAGAATGCCCCACACAGTACTGTCGGCGACTAAATGGGACGTCCGATGGTGAAAACCTTACCTCGATACGACTTACCGTTTGGACGCAATGAATTTCCAAATGGAAGTCTGCACTATTTAGCGTGCACATTGCCCGGCTCTATCTTATCTTATCTTATCTTATATATATAAAGCCGCAAGGCTCACTCACTGACATAAATGTTTACCCACTTCGACATGAGCTAGAAACTTGAAATTTGGCAAGGTGATAGCTATTAGCGTGTAACCTACGGAAAAATTCCAAAAATTTTAAATTTTAAATTTTGGCCCCCCTCCCCCCAAACAAAATGGCGGATACCGTGATGCAGTGCCCTACAAAATTAATATTTGGCAAAGTTCTAGCTCCTAGCCTGTAACCGACGTAGAAATTGCAAAAAGTTAAAATATTTAATATTTCATCCACTAAAAAATTCGAAATGTTAAGCCAAATTAAATGACGGTGCAGGCTTTCGTTTCGAGCTGTCTTGTGGCTAAACGGTAATTGTTATCAATAAACGGACTGCACTTTCGTCCCCTAAAATGAAGAGATCTACAACTTTGGTCCTATGACTTTTTGTCGTATCTCGACTCCTTCTACCTTAGATTGAGCTTCATTTTCCCGGTTTCGGTCATTTTTGTTAAATTTCCATAAATGATTTTACTCATTCACACACTCATAAGATGGATAGATGAACGAAATTCAAGACGCTCCTTGGCAACGTCATTGGCCATATGTAGGCCGACTTTCGTTATTCTAGCTGCCTTGCAAGTATGGGAAAACGGAGGGTACATGTGGAAACACTATTGAAATTTCGGCCTAATTTATGATTCTTAAGCAATTTATGGCGAAACCCGTTGAGATACGGCAAAACCTCAAATAACCAAAATTATAGGCCGTTTCATCGTCAACCTGTCTGCAAAGTTTCAAGACTGTAGCTGTCTGCCAAGTTGGCAAAATTATTTTTCAACTGTTGCTAAGCGGACGAAATTTGATATGGATCGAAACGTTCACCCCTTTATATGGTATAAATTGGCGAGATGCGAGAGAATGCCCCACACAGTACTGTCGGCGACTAAATGGGACGTCCGATGGTGAAAACCTTACCTCGATACGACTTACCGTTTGGACGCAATGAATTTCCAAATGGAAGTCTGCACTATTTAGCGTGCACATTGCCCGGCTCTATCTTATCTTATCTTATCTTATATATATAAAGCCACAAGGCTAACTGACTGACTGACTGACTCACTGACTCACTGACATTAATGTTTGCCCACTTCCAAGTGAGCTAGGAACTTGAAATTCGGCAGTCTGACAGCTTTTAGGCTGCAACCCAAGGAAAAATTGCAAAAAGTACAATTTTTTTATATTTAGCCCCCCTTCCGCCCAATCAAAGAAATTTCGTGTTAGACCCTTCCAGATGAGCTAGGAACTTGAAATTCGGCAACCTGATAGATATTAGGCTGTAACCCAAGGAAAAATTCCAAAAAGTTCAAATTTTTGTGTACGTAGCCCCCCACGGAATAAAAAACTTTCGGGTTAGATCCTTCAGTTCCAGATGCGCTAGAAACTTGAAATTTGGCAAGGTGATATCTATTAGCGTGTAACCCACGGAAAAATTCCAAAAATTTTAAATTTTAAATTTTTGCCCCCCTCCCCCCAAACAAAATGGCGGATACCGTGATGCAGTGCCCTACAAAATTAATATTTGGCAAAGTTCTAGCTCCTAGCCTGTAACCGACGTAGAAATTGCAAAAAGTTAATATATTTAATATTTCATCCACTAAAAAATTCGAAATATTAAGCCAAATTTAATGACGGTGCAGGCATTCGCTTCGAGCTCTCTTGTGGCTAAACGGTAATTGTTATCAATAAACGGACTGCACTTTCGTCCTCTAAAATGAAGAGATCTACAACTTTGGTCCTATGACTTTTTGTCGTATCTCGACTCCTTCTACCTTAGATTGAGCTTCATTTTCCCGGTTTCGGTCATTTTTGTTAAATTTCCATAAATGATTTTACTCATTCACACACTCATAAGATGGATAGATGAACGAAATTCAAGACGCTCCTTGGCAACGTCATTGGCCATATGTAGGCCGACTTTCGTTATTCTAGCTGCCTTGCAAGTATGGGAAAACGGAGGGTACATGTGGAAACACTATTGAAATTTCGGCCTAATTTATGATTCTTAAGCAATTTATGGCGAAACCCGTTGAGATACGGCAAAACCTCAAATAACCAAAATTATAGGCCGTTTCATCGTCAACCTGTCTGCAAAGTTTCAAGACTGTAGCTGTCTGCCAAGTTGGCAAAATTATTTTTCAACTGTTGCTAAGCGGACGAAATTTGATATGGATCGAAACGTTCACCCCTTTATATGGTATAAATTGGCGAGATGCGAGAGAATGCCCCACACAGTACTGTCGGCGACTAAATGGGACGTCCGATGGTGAAAACCTTACCTCGATACGACTTACCGTTTGGACGCAATGAATTTCCAAATGGAAGTCTGCACTATTTAGCGTGCACATTGCCCGGCTCTATCTTATCTTATCTTATCTTTTATATATATAAAGCCGCAAGGCTCACTCACTGACATAAATGTTTACCCACTTCGACATGAGCTAGAAACTTGAAATTTGGCAAGGTGATAGCTATTAGCGTGTAACCTACGGAAAAATTCCAAAAATTTTAAATTTTAAATTTTGGCCCCCCTCCCCCCAAACAAAATGGCGGATACCGTGATGCAGTGCCCTACAAAATTAATATTTGGCAAAGTTCTAGCTCCTAGCCTGTAACCGACGTAGAAATTGCAAAAAGTTAAAATATTTAATATTTCATCCACTAAAAAATTCGAAATGTTAAGCCAAATTAAATGACGGTGCAGGCTTTCGTTTCGAGCTGTCTTGTGGCTAAACGGTAATTGTTATCAATAAACGGACTGCACTTTCGTCCCCTAAAATGAAGAGATCTACAACTTTGGTCCTATGACTTTTTGTCGTATCTCGACTCCTTCTACCTTAGATTGAGCTTCATTTTCCCGGTTTCGGTCATTTTTGTTAAATTTCCATAAATGATTTTACTCATTCACACACTCATAAGATGGATAGATGAACGAAATTCAAGACGCTCCTTGGCAACGTCATTGGCCATATGTAGGCCGACTTTCGTTATTCTAGCTGCCTTGCAAGTATGGGAAAACGGAGGGTACATGTGGAAACACTATTGAAATTTCGGCCTAATTTATGATTCTTAAGCAATTTATGGCGAAACCCGTTGAGATACGGCAAAACCTCAAATAACCAAAATTATAGGCCGTTTCATCGTCAACCTGTCTGCAAAGTTTCAAGACTGTAGCTGTCTGCCAAGTTGGCAAAATTATTTTTCAACTGTTGCTAAGCGGACGAAATTTGATATGGATCGAAACGTTCACCCCTTTATATGGTATAAATTGGCGAGATGCGAGAGAATGCCCCACACAGTACTGTCGGCGACTAAATGGGACGTCCGATGGTGAAAACCTTACCTCGATACGACTTACCGTTTGGACGCAATGAATTTCCAAATGGAAGTCTGCACTATTTAGCGTGCACATTGCCCGGCTCTATCTTATCTTATCTTATCTTATATATATAAAGCCGCAAGGCTCACTCACTGACATAAATGTTTACCCACTTCGACATGAGCTAGAAACTTGAAATTTGGCAAGGTGATAGCTATTAGCGTGTAACCTACGGAAAAATTCCAAAAATTTTAAATTTTAAATTTTGGCCCCCCTCCCCCCAAACAAAATGGCGGATACCGTGATGCAGTGCCCTACAAAATTAATATTTGGCAAAGTTCTAGCTCCTAGCCTGTAACCGACGTAGAAATTGCAAAAAGTTAAAATATTTAATATTTCATCCACTAAAAAATTCGAAATGTTAAGCCAAATTAAATGACGGTGCAGGCTTTCGTTTCGAGCTGTCTTGTGGCTAAACGGTAATTGTTATCAATAAACGGACTGCACTTTCGTCCCCTAAAATGAAGAGATCTACAACTTTGGTCCTATGACTTTTTGTCGTATCTCGACTCCTTCTACCTTAGATTGAGCTTCATTTTCCCGGTTTCGGTCATTTTTGTTAAATTTCCATAAATGATTTTACTCATTCACACACTCATAAGATGGATAGATGAACGAAATTCAAGACGCTCCTTGGCAACGTCATTGGCCATATGTAGGCCGACTTTCGTTATTCTAGCTGCCTTGCAAGTATGGGAAAACGGAGGGTACATGTGGAAACACTATTGAAATTTCGGCCTAATTTATGATTCTTAAGCAATTTATGGCGAAACCCGTTGAGATACGGCAAAACCTCAAATAACCAAAATTATAGGCCGTTTCATCGTCAACCTGTCTGCAAAGTTTCAAGACTGTAGCTGTCTGCCAAGTTGGCAAAATTATTTTTCAACTGTTGCTAAGCGGACGAAATTTGATATGGATCGAAACGTTCACCCCTTTATATGGTATAAATTGGCGAGATGCGAGAGAATGCCCCACACAGTACTGTCGGCGACTAAATGGGACGTCCGATGGTGAAAATCTTACCTCGATACGACTTACCGTTTGGACGCAATGAATTTCCAAATGGAAGTCTGCACTATTTAGCGTGCACATTGCCCGGCTCTATCTTATCTTATCTTATCTTATATATATAAAGCCGCAAGGCTCACTCACTGACATAAATGTTTACCCACTTCGACATGAGCTAGAAACTTGAAATTTGGCAAGGTGATAGCTATTAGCGTGTAACCTACGGAAAAATTCCAAAAATTTTAAATTTTAAATTTTGGCCCCCCTCCCCCCAAACAAAATGGCGGATACCGTGATGCAGTGCCCTACAAAATTAATATTTGGCAAAGTTCTAGCTCCTAGCCTGTAACCGACGTAGAAATTGCAAAAAGTTAAAATATTTAATATTTCATCCACTAAAAAATTCGAAATGTTAAGCCAAATTAAATGACGGTGCAGGCTTTCGTTTCGAGCTGTCTTGTGGCTAAACGGTAATTGTTATCAATAAACGGACTGCACTTTCGTCCCCTAAAATGAAGAGATCTACAACTTTGGTCCTATGACTTTTTGTCGTATCTCGACTCCTTCTACCTTAGATTGAGCTTCATTTTCCCGGTTTCGGTCATTTTTGTTAAATTTCCATAAATGATTTTACTCATTCACACACTCATAAGATGGATAGATGAACGAAATTCAAGACGCTCCTTGGCAACGTCATTGGCCATATGTAGGCCGACTTTCGTTATTCTAGCTGCCTTGCAAGTATGGGAAAACGGAGGGTACATGTGGAAACACTATTGAAATTTCGGCCTAATTTATGATTCTTAAGCAATTTATGGCGAAACCCGTTGAGATACGGCAAAACCTCAAATAACCAAAATTATAGGCCGTTTCATCGTCAACCTGTCTGCAAAGTTTCAAGACTGTAGCTGTCTGCCAAGTTGGCAAAATTATTTTTCAACTGTTGCTAAGCGGACGAAATTTGATATGGATCGAAACGTTCACCCCTTTATATGGTATAAATTGGCGAGATGCGAGAGAATGCCCCACACAGTACTGTCGGCGACTAAATGGGACGTCCGATGGTGAAAACCTTACCTCGATACGACTTACCGTTTGGACGCAATGAATTTCCAAATGGAAGTCTGCACTATTTAGCGTGCACATTGCCCGGCTCTATCTTATCTTATCTTATCTTATATATATAAAGCCGCAAGGCTCACTCACTGACATAAATGTTTACCCACTTCGACATGAGCTAGAAACTTGAAATTTGGCAAGGTGATAGCTATTAGCGTGTAACCTACGGAAAAATTCCAAAAATTTTAAATTTTAAATTTTGGCCCCCCTCCCCCCAAACAAAATGGCGGATACCGTGATGCAGTGCCCTACAAAATTAATATTTGGCAAAGTTCTAGCTCCTAGCCTGTAACCGACGTAGAAATTGCAAAAAGTTAAAATATTTAATATTTCATCCACTAAAAAATTCGAAATGTTAAGCCAAATTAAATGACGGTGCAGGCTTTCGTTTCGAGCTGTCTTGTGGCTAAACGGTAATTGTTATCAATAAACGGACTGCACTTTCGTCCCCTAAAATGAAGAGATCTACAACTTTGGTCCTATGACTTTTTGTCGTATCTCGACTCCTTCTACCTTAGATTGAGCTTCATTTTCCCGGTTTCGGTCATTTTTGTTAAATTTCCATGAATGATTTTACTCATTCACACACTCATAAGATGGATAGATGAACGAAATTCAAGACGCTCCTTGGCAACGTCATTGGCCATATGTAGGCCGACTTTCGTTATTCTAGCTGCCTTGCAAGTATGGGAAAACGGAGGGTACATGTGGAAACACTATTGAAATTTCGGCCTAATTTATGATTCTTAAGCAATTTATGGCGAAACCCGTTGAGATACGGCAAAACCTCAAATAACCAAAATTATAGGCCGTTTCATCGTCAACCTGTCTGCAAAGTTTCAAGACTGTAGCTGTCTGCCAAGTTGGCAAAATTATTTTTCAACTGTTGCTAAGCGGACGAAATTTGATATGGATCGAAACGTTCACCCCTTTATATGGTATAAATTGGCGAGATGCGAGAGAATGCCCCACACAGTACTGTCGGCGACTAAATGGGACGTCCGATGGTGAAAACCTTACCTCGATACGACTTACCGTTTGGACGCAATGAATTTCCAAATGGAAGTCTGCACTATTTAGCGTGCACATTGCCCGGCTCTATCTTATCTTATCTTATCTTATATATATAAAGCCGCAAGGCTCACTCACTGACATAAATGTTTACCCACTTCGACATGAGCTAGAAACTTGAAATTTGGCAAGGTGATAGCTATTAGCGTGTAACCTACGGAAAAATTCCAAAAATTTTAAATTTTAAATTTTGGCCCCCCTCCCCCCAAACAAAATGGCGGATACCGTGATGCAGTGCCCTACAAAATTAATATTTGGCAAAGTTCTAGCTCCTAGCCTGTAACCGACGTAGAAATTGCAAAAAGTTAAAATATTTAATATTTCATCCACTAAAAAATTCGAAATGTTAAGCCAAATTAAATGACGGTGCAGGCTTTCGTTTCGAGCTGTCTTGTGGCTAAACGGTAATTGTTATCAATAAACGGACTGCACTTTCGTCCCCTAAAATGAAGAGATCTACAACTTTGGTCCTATGACTTTTTGTCGTATCTCGACTCCTTCTACCTTAGATTGAGCTTCATTTTCCCGGTTTCGGTCATTTTTGTTAAATTTCCATAAATGATTTTACTCATTCACACACTCATAAGATGGATAGATGAACGAAATTCAAGACGCTCCTTGGCAACGTCATTGGCCATATGTAGGCCGACTTTCGTTATTCTAGCTGCCTTGCAAGTATGGGAAAACGGAGGGTACATGTGGAAACACTATTGAAATTTCGGCCTAATTTATGATTCTTAAGCAATTTATGGCGAAACCCGTTGAGATACGGCAAAACCTCAAATAACCAAAATTATAGGCCGTTTCATCGTCAACCTGTCTGCAAAGTTTCAAGACTGTAGCTGTCTGCCAAGTTGGCAAAATTATTTTTCAACTGTTGCTAAGCGGACGAAATTTGATATGGATCGAAACGTTCACCCCTTTATATGGTATAAATTGGCGAGATGCGAGAGAATGCCCCACACAGTACTGTCGGCGACTAAATGGGACGTCCGATGGTGAAAACCTTACCTCGATACGACTTACCGTTTGGACGCAATGAATTTCCAAATGGAAGTCTGCACTATTTAGCGTGCACATTGCCCGGCTCTATCTTATCTTATCTTATCTTATATATATAAAGCCGCAAGGCTCACTCACTGACATAAATGTTTACCCACTTCGACATGAGCTAGAAACTTGAAATTTGGCAAGGTGATAGCTATTAGCGTGTAACCTACGGAAAAATTCCAAAAATTTTAAATTTTAAATTTTGGCCCCCCTCCCCCCAAACAAAATGGCGGATACCGTGATGCAGTGCCCTACAAAATTAATATTTGGCAAAGTTCTAGCTCCTAGCCTGTAACCGACGTAGAAATTGCAAAAAGTTAAAATATTTAATATTTCATCCACTAAAAAATTCGAAATGTTAAGCCAAATTAAATGACGGTGCAGGCTTTCGTTTCGAGCTGTCTTGTGGCTAAACGGTAATTGTTATCAATAAACGGACTGCACTTTCGTCCCCTAAAATGAAGAGATCTACAACTTTGGTCCTATGACTTTTTGTCGTATCTCGACTCCTTCTACCTTAGATTGAGCTTCATTTTCCCGGTTTCGGTCATTTTTGTTAAATTTCCATAAATTATTTTCTGATTCACACACTCATATGATAGGTAGATGAACGAAATTCGGCACGCTCCTTGGCAACGTCATTGGCCATATGTAGACCGATTTTCGTTATTCTAGCTGCCTTGCAAGTATGGGAAAACGGAGGGTACATGTGGAAACACTATTGAAATTTCGGCCTAATTTATGATTCTTAAGCAATTTATGGCGAAACCCGTTGAGATACGGCAAAACCTCAAATAACCAAAATTATAGGCCGTTTCATCGTCAACCTGTCTGCAAAGTTTCAAGACTGTAGCTGTCTGCCAAGTTGGCAAAATTATTTTTCAACTGTTGCTAAGCGGACGAAATTTGATATGGATCGAAACGTTCACCCCTTTATATGGTATAAATTGGCGAGATGCGAGAGAATGCCCCACACAGTACTGTCGGCGACTAAATGGGACGTCCGATGGTGAAAACCTTACCTCGATACGACTTACCGTTTGGACGCAATGAATTTCCAAATGGAAGTCTGCACTATTTAGCGTGCACATTGCCCGGCTCTATCTTATCTTATCTTATCTTATATATATAAAGCCGCAAGGCTCACTCACTGACATAAATGTTTACCCACTTCGACATGAGCTAGAAACTTGAAATTTGGCAAGGTGATAGCTATTAGCGTGTAACCTACGGAAAAATTCCAAAAATTTTAAATTTTAAATTTTGGCCCCCCTCCCCCCAAACAAAATGGCGGATACCGTGATGCAGTGCCCTACAAAATTAATATTTGGCAAAGTTCTAGCTCCTAGCCTGTAACCGACGTAGAAATTGCAAAAAGTTAAAATATTTAATATTTCATCCACTAAAAAATTCGAAATGTTAAGCCAAATTAAATGACGGTGCAGGCTTTCGTTTCGAGCTGTCTTGTGGCTAAACGGTAATTGTTATCAATAAACGGACTGCACTTTCGTCCCCTAAAATGAAGAGATCTACAACTTTGGTCCTATGACTTTTTGTCGTATCTCGACTCCTTCTACCTTAGATTGAGCTTCATTTTCCCGGTTTCGGTCATTTTTGTTAAATTTCCATAAATGATTTTACTCATTCACACACTCATAAGATGGATAGATGAACGAAATTCAAGACGCTCCTTGGCAACGTCATTGGCCATATGTAGGCCGACTTTCGTTATTCTAGCTGCCTTGCAAGTATGGGAAAACGGAGGGTACATGTGGAAACACTATTGAAATTTCGGCCTAATTTATGATTCTTAAGCAATTTATGGCGAAACCCGTTGAGATACGGCAAAACCTCAAATAACCAAAATTATAGGCCGTTTCATCGTCAACCTGTCTGCAAAGTTTCAAGACTGTAGCTGTCTGCCAAGTTGGCAAAATTATTTTTCAACTGTTGCTAAGCGGACGAAATTTGATATGGATCGAAACGTTCACCCCTTTATATGGTATAAATTGGCGAGATGCGAGAGAATGCCCCACACAGTACTGTCGGCGACTAAATGGGACGTCCGATGGTGAAAATCTTACCTCGATACGACTTACCGTTTGGACGCAATGAATTTCCAAATGGAAGTCTGCACTATTTAGCGTGCACATTGCCCGGCTCTATCTTATCTTATCTTATCTTATATATATAAAGCCGCAAGGCTCACTCACTGACATAAATGTTTACCCACTTCGACATGAGCTAGAAACTTGAAATTTGGCAAGGTGATAGCTATTAGCGTGTAACCTACGGAAAAATTCCAAAAATTTTAAATTTTAAATTTTGGCCCCCCTCCCCCCAAACAAAATGGCGGATACCGTGATGCAGTGCCCTACAAAATTAATATTTGGCAAAGTTCTAGCTCCTAGCCTGTAACCGACGTAGAAATTGCAAAAAGTTAAAATATTTAATATTTCATCCACTAAAAAATTCGAAATGTTAAGCCAAATTAAATGACGGTGCAGGCTTTCGTTTCGAGCTGTCTTGTGGCTAAACGGTAATTGTTATCAATAAACGGACTGCACTTTCGTCCCCTAAAATGAAGAGATCTACAACTTTGGTCCTATGACTTTTTGTCGTATCTCGACTCCTTCTACCTTAGATTGAGCTTCATTTTCCCGGTATCGGTCATTTTTGTTAAATTTCCATAAATGATTTTACTGATTCACACGCTCATAAGATGGATAGATGAACGAAATTCAGGACGCTCTTTGGCAACGTCATTGGCCATACGTAGACCGACTTTCGTTATTCTAGCTGCCTTGCAAGTATGGGAAAACGGAGGGTACATGTGGAAACACTATTGAAATTTCGGCCTAATTTATGATTCTTAAGCAATTTATGGCGAAACCCGTTGAGATACGGCAAAACCTCAAATAACCAAACTTATAGGTCGTTTCATCGTCAACCTGCCTGCAAAGTTTCAAGACTGTAGCTGTCTGCCAAGTTGGCAAAATTATTTTTTCAATTTGTGAAAGTGGGCGAAATTTGACATGGATCGAAACGTTCACCTCTTTCTATGGCATAAATATGCGGGATAGGAGAAAGCGCCTACGACAGTAATGTAGACCACTAAAAGGGTCGTCTAACGCCGCAATCCGTACCTCGATACGACGCACCGTTCGCTCGCAATAAATTTCCAAACGAAAGCCTGCACTATTTAGCGTGCACGTTGCCGGGCTCTATCTTATATATATAAAGCCGCAAGGCTCACTGACTGACATAAATGTTTACCCACTTCGACATGAGCTAGAAACTTGAAATTTGGCAAGGTGATAGCTATTAGCGTGTAACCTACGGAAAAATTCCAAAAATTTTAAATTTTAAATTTTTGCCCCCCTCCCCCCAAACAAAATGGCGGATACCGTGATGCAGTGCCCTACAAAATTAATATTTGGCAAAGTCCTAGCTCCTAGCCTGTAACCGACGTACAAATTGCAAAAAGTTAAAATATTTAATATTTCATCCACTAAAAAATTCGAAATTATAAGCCAAATTAAATGACGGTGCAGGCTTTCGTTTCGAGCTCTCTTGTGGCTAAACGGTAATTGCTATCAATAAACGGACTGCACTTTCAGCCCCTAAAATGAAGAGATCTACAACTTTGGTCCTATGACTTTTTGTCGTATCTCGACTCCTTCTACCTTAGATTGAGCTTCATATTCCCGGGATCGTTCATTTTTGTTAAATTTCACTAAATGATTTTACTGATTCACACACTCATAAGATGGATAGATGAACGAAATTCAGGACGCTCCTTGGCAACGTCATTGGCCATATGTAGACCGACTTTCGTTATTCTAGCTGCCTTGCAAGTATGGGAAAACGGAGGGTACATGTGGAAACACTATTGAAATTTCGGCCTAATTTATGATTCTTAAGCAATTTATGGCGAAACCCGTTGAGATACGGCAAAAACTCAAATAAGCAAAATTATAGGTCGTTTCATCGCCAACCTGCCTGCAAAGTTTCAAGACTGTAGCTGTCTGCCAAGTTGGCAAAATTATTTTTCAATTTGTGAAAAGTGGGCGAAATTTGACATGGATCGAAACGTTCACCTCTTTCTATGGCATAAATATGCGGGATAGGAGAAAGCGCCTAAGGCAGCAATGTAGACCACTAAACGGGTCGTCTAACGCCGCAATCCGTACCTCGATACGACGCACCGTTTGCTCACAATAAATTTCCAAACGAAAGCCTGCACTATTTAGCGTGCACATTGCCTGGCTCTATCTTATCTTATATATATAAAGCCGCAAGGCTCACTCACTGACATAAATGTTTACCCACTTCGACATGAGCTAGAAACTTGAAATTTGGCAAGGTGATAGCTATTAGCGTGTAACCTACGGAAAAATTCCAAAAATTTTAAATTTTAAATTTTGGCCCCCCTCCCCCCAAACAAAATGGCGGATACCGTGATGCAGTGCCCTACAAAATTAATATTTGGCAAAGTTCTAGCTCCTAGCCTGTAACCGACGTAGAAATTGCAAAAAGTTAAAATATTTAATATTTCATCCACTAAAAAATTCGAAATGTTAAGCCAAATTAAATGACGGTGCAGGCTTTCGTTTCGAGCTGTCTTGTGGCTAAACGGTAATTGTTATCAATAAACGGACTGCACTTTCGTCCCCTAAAATGAAGAGATCTACAACTTTGGTCCTATGACTTTTTGTCGTATCTCGACTCCTTCTACCTTAGATTGAGCTTCATTTTCCCGGTTTCGGTCATTTTTGTTAAATTTCCATAAATGATTTTACTCATTCACACACTCATAAGATGGATAGATGAACGAAATTCAAGACGCTCCTTGGCAACGTCATTGGCCATATGTAGGCCGACTTTCGTTATTCTAGCTGCCTTGCAAGTATGGGAAAACGGAGGGTACATGTGGAAACACTATTGAAATTTCGGCCTAATTTATGATTCTTAAGCAATTTATGGCGAAACCCGTTGAGATACGGCAAAACCTCAAATAACCAAAATTATAGGCCGTTTCATCGTCAACCTGTCTGCAAAGTTTCAAGACTGTAGCTGTCTGCCAAGTTGGCAAAATTATTTTTCAACTGTTGCTAAGCGGACGAAATTTGATATGGATCGAAACGTTCACCCCTTTATATGGTATAAATTGGCGAGATGCGAGAGAATGCCCCACACAGTACTGTCGGCGACTAAATGGGACGTCCGATGGTGAAAACCTTACCTCGATACGACTTACCGTTTGGACGCAATGAATTTCCAAATGGAACTCTGCACTATTTAGCGTGCACATTGCCCGGCTCTATCTTATCTTATCTTATCTTATATATATAAAGCCGCAAGGCTCACTCACTGACATAAATGTTTACCCACTTCGACATGAGCTAGAAACTTGAAATTTGGCAAGGTGATAGCTATTAGCGTGTAACCTACGGAAAAATTCCAAAAATTTTAAATTTTAAATTTTGGCCCCCCTCCCCCCAAACAAAATGGCGGATACCGTGATGCAGTGCCCTACAAAATTAATATTTGGCAAAGTTCTAGCTCCTAGCCTGTAACCGACGTAGAAATTGCAAAAAGTTAAAATATTTAATATTTCATCCACTAAAAAATTCGAAATGTTAAGCCAAATTAAATGACGGTGCAGGCTTTCGTTTCGAGCTGTCTTGTGGCTAAACGGTAATTGTTATCAATAAACGGACTGCACTTTCGTCCCCTAAAATGAAGAGATCTACAACTTTGGTCCTATGACTTTTTGTCGTATCTCGACTCCTTCTACCTTAGATTGAGCTTCATTTTCCCGGTTTCGGTCATTTTTGTTAAATTTCCATAAATGATTTTACTCATTCACACACTCATAAGATGGATAGATGAACGAAATTCAAGACGCTCCTTGGCAACGTCATTGGCCATATGTAGGCCGACTTTCGTTATTCTAGCTGCCTTGCAAGTATGGGAAAACGGAGGGTACATGTGGAAACACTATTGAAATTTCGGCCTAATTTATGATTCTTAAGCAATTTATGGCGAAACCCGTTGAGATACGGCAAAACCTCAAATAACCAAAATTATAGGCCGTTTCATCGTCAACCTGTCTGCAAAGTTTCAAGACTGTAGCTGTCTGCCAAGTTGGCAAAATTATTTTTCAACTGTTGCTAAGCGGACGAAATTTGATATGGATCGAAACGTTCACCCCTTTATATGGTATAAATTGGCGAGATGCGAGAGAATGCCCCACACAGTACTGTCGGCGACTAAATGGGACGTCCGATGGTGAAAACCTTACCTCGATACGACTTACCGTTTGGACGCAATGAATTTCCAAATGGAAGTCTGCACTATTTAGCGTGCACATTGCCCGGCTCTATCTTATCTTATCTTATCTTATATATATAAAGCCGCAAGGCTCACTCACTGACATAAATGTTTACCCACTTCGACATGAGCTAGAAACTTGAAATTTGGCAAGGTGATAGCTATTAGCGTGTAACCTACGGAAAAATTCCAAAAATTTTAAATTTTAAATTTTGGCCCCCCTCCCCCCAAACAAAATGGCGGATACCGTGATGCAGTGCCCTACAAAATTAATATTTGGCAAAGTTCTAGCTCCTAGCCTGTAACCGACGTAGAAATTGCAAAAAGTTAAAATATTTAATATTTCATCCACTAAAAAATTCGAAATGTTAAGCCAAATTAAATGACGGTGCAGGCTTTCGTTTCGAGCTGTCTTGTGGCTAAACGGTAATTGTTATCAATAAACGGACTGCACTTTCGTCCCCTAAAATGAAGAGATCTACAACTTTGGTCCTATGACTTTTTGTCGTATCTCGACTCCTTCTACCTTAGATTGAGCTTCATTTTCCCGGTTTCGGTCATTTTTGTTAAATTTCCATAAATGATTTTACTCATTCACACACTCATAAGATGGATAGATGAACGAAATTCAAGACGCTCCTTGGCAACGTCATTGGCCATATGTAGGCCGACTTTCGTTATTCTAGCTGCCTTGCAAGTATGGGAAAACGGAGGGTACATGTGGAAACACTATTGAAATTTCGGCCTAATTTATGATTCTTAAGCAATTTATGGCGAAACCCGTTGAGATACGGCAAAACCTCAAATAACCAAAATTATAGGCCGTTTCATCGTCAACCTGTCTGCAAAGTTTCAAGACTGTAGCTGTCTGCCAAGTTGGCAAAATTATTTTTCAACTGTTGCTAAGCGGACGAAATTTGATATGGATCGAAACGTTCACCCCTTTATATGGTATAAATTGGCGAGATGCGAGAGAATGCCCCACACAGTACTGTCGGCGACTAAATGGGACGTCCGATGGTGAAAACCTTACCTCGATACGACTTACCGTTTGGACGCAATGAATTTCCAAATGGAAGTCTGCACTATTTAGCGTGCACATTGCCCGGCTCTATCTTATCTTATCTTATCTTTTATATATATAAAGCCGCAAGGCTCACTCACTGACATAAATGTTTACCCACTTCGACATGAGCTAGAAACTTGAAATTTGGCAAGGTGATAGCTATTAGCGTGTAACCTACGGAAAAATTCCAAAAATTTTAAATTTTAAATTTTGGCCCCCCTCCCCCCAAACAAAATGGCGGATACCGTGATGCAGTGCCCTACAAAATTAATATTTGGCAAAGTTCTAGCTCCTAGCCTGTAACCGACGTAGAAATTGCAAAAAGTTAAAATATTTAATATTTCATCCACTAAAAAATTCGAAATGTTAAGCCAAATTAAATGACGGTGCAGGCTTTCGTTTCGAGCTGTCTTGTGGCTAAACGGTAATTGTTATCAATAAACGGACTGCACTTTCGTCCCCTAAAATGAAGAGATCTACAACTTTGGTCCTATGACTTTTTGTCGTATCTCGACTCCTTCTACCTTAGATTGAGCTTCATTTTCCCGGTTTCGGTCATTTTTGTTAAATTTCCATAAATGATTTTACTCATTCACACACTCATAAGATGGATAGATGAACGAAATTCAAGACGCTCCTTGGCAACGTCATTGGCCATATGTAGGCCGACTTTCGTTATTCTAGCTGCCTTGCAAGTATGGGAAAACGGAGGGTACATGTGGAAACACTATTGAAATTTCGGCCTAATTTATGATTCTTAAGCAATTTATGGCGAAACCCGTTGAGATACGGCAAAACCTCAAATAACCAAAATTATAGGCCGTTTCATCGTCAACCTGTCTGCAAAGTTTCAAGACTGTAGCTGTCTGCCAAGTTGGCAAAATTATTTTTCAACTGTTGCTAAGCGGACGAAATTTGATATGGATCGAAACGTTCACCCCTTTATATGGTATAAATTGGCGAGATGCGAGAGAATGCCCCACACAGTACTGTCGGCGACTAAATGGGACGTCCGATGGTGAAAACCTTACCTCGATACGACTTACCGTTTGGACGCAATGAATTTCCAAATGGAAGTCTGCACTATTTAGCGTGCACATTGCCCGGCTCTATCTTATCTTATCTTATCTTATATATATAAAGCCGCAAGGCTCACTCACTGACATAAATGTTTACCCACTTCGACATGAGCTAGAAACTTGAAATTTGGCAAGGTGATAGCTATTAGCGTGTAACCTACGGAAAAATTCCAAAAATTTTAAATTTTAAATTTTGGCCCCCCTCCCCCCAAACAAAATGGCGGATACCGTGATGCAGTGCCCTACAAAATTAATATTTGGCAAAGTTCTAGCTCCTAGCCTGTAACCGACGTAGAAATTGCAAAAAGTTAAAATATTTAATATTTCATCCACTAAAAAATTCGAAATGTTAAGCCAAATTAAATGACGGTGCAGGCTTTCGTTTCGAGCTGTCTTGTGGCTAAACGGTAATTGTTATCAATAAACGGACTGCACTTTCGTCCCCTAAAATGAAGAGATCTACAACTTTGGTCCTATGACTTTTTGTCGTATCTCGACTCCTTCTACCTTAGATTGAGCTTCATTTTCCCGGTTTCGGTCATTTTTGTTAAATTTCCATAAATGATTTTACTCATTCACACACTCATAAGATGGATAGATGAACGAAATTCAAGACGCTCCTTGGCAACGTCATTGGCCATATGTAGGCCGACTTTCGTTATTCTAGCTGCCTTGCAAGTATGGGAAAACGGAGGGTACATGTGGAAACACTATTGAAATTTCGGCCTAATTTATGATTCTTAAGCAATTTATGGCGAAACCCGTTGAGATACGGCAAAACCTCAAATAACCAAAATTATAGGCCGTTTCATCGTCAACCTGTCTGCAAAGTTTCAAGACTGTAGCTGTCTGCCAAGTTGGCAAAATTATTTTTCAACTGTTGCTAAGCGGACGAAATTTGATATGGATCGAAACGTTCACCCCTTTATATGGTATAAATTGGCGAGATGCGAGAGAATGCCCCACACAGTACTGTCGGCGACTAAATGGGACGTCCGATGGTGAAAACCTTACCTCGATACGACTTACCGTTTGGACGCAATGAATTTCCAAATGGAAGTCTGCACTATTTAGCGTGCACATTGCCCGGCTCTATCTTATCTTATCTTATCTTATATATATAAAGCCGCAAGGCTCACTCACTGACATAAATGTTTACCCACTTCGACATGAGCTAGAAACTTGAAATTTGGCAAGGTGATAGCTATTAGCGTGTAACCTACGGAAAAATTCCAAAAATTTTAAATTTTAAATTTTGGCCCCCCTCCCCCCAAACAAAATGGCGGATACCGTGATGCAGTGCCCTACAAAATTAATATTTGGCAAAGTTCTAGCTCCTAGCCTGTAACCGACGTAGAAATTGCAAAAAGTTAAAATATTTAATATTTCATCCACTAAAAAATTCGAAATGTTAAGCCAAATTAAATGACGGTGCAGGCTTTCGTTTCGAGCTGTCTTGTGGCTAAACGGTAATTGTTATCAATAAACGGACTGCACTTTCGTCCCCTAAAATGAAGAGATCTACAACTTTGGTCCTATGACTTTTTGTCGTATCTCGACTCCTTCTACCTTAGATTGAGCTTCATTTTCCCGGTTTCGGTCATTTTTGTTAAATTTCCATAAATGATTTTACTCATTCACACACTCATAAGATGGATAGATGAACGAAATTCAAGACGCTCCTTGGCAACGTCATTGGCCATATGTAGGCCGACTTTCGTTATTCTAGCTGCCTTGCAAGTATGGGAAAACGGAGGGTACATGTGGAAACACTATTGAAATTTCGGCCTAATTTATGATTCTTAAGCAATTTATGGCGAAACCCGTTGAGATACGGCAAAACCTCAAATAACCAAAATTATAGGCCGTTTCATCGTCAACCTGTCTGCAAAGTTTCAAGACTGTAGCTGTCTGCCAAGTTGGCAAAATTATTTTTCAACTGTTGCTAAGCGGACGAAATTTGATATGGATCGAAACGTTCACCCCTTTATATGGTATAAATTGGCGAGATGCGAGAGAATGCCCCACACAGTACTGTCGGCGACTAAATGGGACGTCCGATGGTGAAAACCTTACCTCGATACGACTTACCGTTTGGACGCAATGAATTTCCAAATGGAAGTCTGCACTATTTAGCGTGCACATTGCCCGGCTCTATCTTATCTTATCTTATCTTATATATATAAAGCCACAAGGCTAACTGACTGACTGACTGACTCACTGACTCACTGACATTAATGTTTGCCCACTTCCAAGTGAGCTAGGAACTTGAAATTCGGCAGTCTGACAGCTTTTAGGCTGCAACCCAAGGAAAAATTGCAAAAAGTACAATTTTTTTATATTTAGCCCCCCTTCCGCCCAATCAAAGAAATTTCGTGTTAGACCCTTCCAGATGAGCTAGGAACTTGAAATTCGGCAACCTGATAGATATTAGGCTGTAACCCAAGGAAAAATTCCAAAAAGTTCAAATTTTTGTGTACGTAGCCCCCCACGGAATAAAAAACTTTCGGGTTAGATCCTTCAGTTCCAGATGCGCTAGAAACTTGAAATTTGGCAAGGTGATATCTATTAGCGTGTAACCCACGGAAAAATTCCAAAAATTTTAAATTTTAAATTTTTGCCCCCCTCCCCCCAAACAAAATGGCGGATACCGTGATGCAGTGCCCTACAAAATTAATATTTGGCAAAGTTCTAGCTCCTAGCCTGTAACCGACGTAGAAATTGCAAAAAGTTAATATATTTAATATTTCATCCACTAAAAAATTCGAAATATTAAGCCAAATTTAATGACGGTGCAGGCATTCGCTTCGAGCTCTCTTGTGGCTAAACGGTAATTGTTATCAATAAACGGACTGCACTTTCGTCCTCTAAAATGAAGAGATCTACAACTTTGGTCCTATGACTTTTTGTCGTATCTCGACTCCTTCTACCTTAGATTGAGCTTCATTTTCCCGGTTTCGGTCATTTTTGTTAAATTTCCATAAATGATTTTACTCATTCACACACTCATAAGATGGATAGATGAACGAAATTCAAGACGCTCCTTGGCAACGTCATTGGCCATATGTAGGCCGACTTTCGTTATTCTAGCTGCCTTGCAAGTATGGGAAAACGGAGGGTACATGTGGAAACACTATTGAAATTTCGGCCTAATTTATGATTCTTAAGCAATTTATGGCGAAACCCGTTGAGATACGGCAAAACCTCAAATAACCAAAATTATAGGCCGTTTCATCGTCAACCTGTCTGCAAAGTTTCAAGACTGTAGCTGTCTGCCAAGTTGGCAAAATTATTTTTCAACTGTTGCTAAGCGGACGAAATTTGATATGGATCGAAACGTTCACCCCTTTATATGGTATAAATTGGCGAGATGCGAGAGAATGCCCCACACAGTACTGTCGGCGACTAAATGGGACGTCCGATGGTGAAAACCTTACCTCGATACGACTTACCGTTTGGACGCAATGAATTTCCAAATGGAAGTCTGCACTATTTAGCGTGCACATTGCCCGGCTCTATCTTATCTTATCTTATCTTTTATATATATAAAGCCGCAAGGCTCACTCACTGACATAAATGTTTACCCACTTCGACATGAGCTAGAAACTTGAAATTTGGCAAGGTGATAGCTATTAGCGTGTAACCTACGGAAAAATTCCAAAAATTTTAAATTTTAAATTTTGGCCCCCCTCCCCCCAAACAAAATGGCGGATACCGTGATGCAGTGCCCTACAAAATTAATATTTGGCAAAGTTCTAGCTCCTAGCCTGTAACCGACGTAGAAATTGCAAAAAGTTAAAATATTTAATATTTCATCCACTAAAAAATTCGAAATGTTAAGCCAAATTAAATGACGGTGCAGGCTTTCGTTTCGAGCTGTCTTGTGGCTAAACGGTAATTGTTATCAATAAACGGACTGCACTTTCGTCCCCTAAAATGAAGAGATCTACAACTTTGGTCCTATGACTTTTTGTCGTATCTCGACTCCTTCTACCTTAGATTGAGCTTCATTTTCCCGGTTTCGGTCATTTTTGTTAAATTTCCATAAATGATTTTACTCATTCACACACTCATAAGATGGATAGATGAACGAAATTCAAGACGCTCCTTGGCAACGTCATTGGCCATATGTAGGCCGACTTTCGTTATTCTAGCTGCCTTGCAAGTATGGGAAAACGGAGGGTACATGTGGAAACACTATTGAAATTTCGGCCTAATTTATGATTCTTAAGCAATTTATGGCGAAACCCGTTGAGATACGGCAAAACCTCAAATAACCAAAATTATAGGCCGTTTCATCGTCAACCTGTCTGCAAAGTTTCAAGACTGTAGCTGTCTGCCAAGTTGGCAAAATTATTTTTCAACTGTTGCTAAGCGGACGAAATTTGATATGGATCGAAACGTTCACCCCTTTATATGGTATAAATTGGCGAGATGCGAGAGAATGCCCCACACAGTACTGTCGGCGACTAAATGGGACGTCCGATGGTGAAAACCTTACCTCGATACGACTTACCGTTTGGACGCAATGAATTTCCAAATGGAAGTCTGCACTATTTAGCGTGCACATTGCCCGGCTCTATCTTATCTTATCTTATCTTATATATATAAAGCCGCAAGGCTCACTCACTGACATAAATGTTTACCCACTTCGACATGAGCTAGAAACTTGAAATTTGGCAAGGTGATAGCTATTAGCGTGTAACCTACGGAAAAATTCCAAAAATTTTAAATTTTAAATTTTGGCCCCCCTCCCCCCAAACAAAATGGCGGATACCGTGATGCAGTGCCCTACAAAATTAATATTTGGCAAAGTTCTAGCTCCTAGCCTGTAACCGACGTAGAAATTGCAAAAAGTTAAAATATTTAATATTTCATCCACTAAAAAATTCGAAATGTTAAGCCAAATTAAATGACGGTGCAGGCTTTCGTTTCGAGCTGTCTTGTGGCTAAACGGTAATTGTTATCAATAAACGGACTGCACTTTCGTCCCCTAAAATGAAGAGATCTACAACTTTGGTCCTATGACTTTTTGTCGTATCTCGACTCCTTCTACCTTAGATTGAGCTTCATTTTCCCGGTTTCGGTCATTTTTGTTAAATTTCCATAAATGATTTTACTCATTCACACACTCATAAGATGGATAGATGAACGAAATTCAAGACGCTCCTTGGCAACGTCATTGGCCATATGTAGGCCGACTTTCGTTATTCTAGCTGCCTTGCAAGTATGGGAAAACGGAGGGTACATGTGGAAACACTATTGAAATTTCGGCCTAATTTATGATTCTTAAGCAATTTATGGCGAAACCCGTTGAGATACGGCAAAACCTCAAATAACCAAAATTATAGGCCGTTTCATCGTCAACCTGTCTGCAAAGTTTCAAGACTGTAGCTGTCTGCCAAGTTGGCAAAATTATTTTTCAACTGTTGCTAAGCGGACGAAATTTGATATGGATCGAAACGTTCACCCCTTTATATGGTATAAATTGGCGAGATGCGAGAGAATGCCCCACACAGTACTGTCGGCGACTAAATGGGACGTCCGATGGTGAAAATCTTACCTCGATACGACTTACCGTTTGGACGCAATGAATTTCCAAATGGAAGTCTGCACTATTTAGCGTGCACATTGCCCGGCTCTATCTTATCTTATCTTATCTTATATATATAAAGCCGCAAGGCTCACTCACTGACATAAATGTTTACCCACTTCGACATGAGCTAGAAACTTGAAATTTGGCAAGGTGATAGCTATTAGCGTGTAACCTACGGAAAAATTCCAAAAATTTTAAATTTTAAATTTTGGCCCCCCTCCCCCCAAACAAAATGGCGGATACCGTGATGCAGTGCCCTACAAAATTAATATTTGGCAAAGTTCTAGCTCCTAGCCTGTAACCGACGTAGAAATTGCAAAAAGTTAAAATATTTAATATTTCATCCACTAAAAAATTCGAAATGTTAAGCCAAATTAAATGACGGTGCAGGCTTTCGTTTCGAGCTGTCTTGTGGCTAAACGGTAATTGTTATCAATAAACGGACTGCACTTTCGTCCCCTAAAATGAAGAGATCTACAACTTTGGTCCTATGACTTTTTGTCGTATCTCGACTCCTTCTACCTTAGATTGAGCTTCATTTTCCCGGTTTCGGTCATTTTTGTTAAATTTCCATAAATGATTTTACTCATTCACACACTCATAAGATGGATAGATGAACGAAATTCAAGACGCTCCTTGGCAACGTCATTGGCCATATGTAGGCCGACTTTCGTTATTCTAGCTGCCTTGCAAGTATGGGAAAACGGAGGGTACATGTGGAAACACTATTGAAATTTCGGCCTAATTTATGATTCTTAAGCAATTTATGGCGAAACCCGTTGAGATACGGCAAAACCTCAAATAACCAAAATTATAGGCCGTTTCATCGTCAACCTGTCTGCAAAGTTTCAAGACTGTAGCTGTCTGCCAAGTTGGCAAAATTATTTTTCAACTGTTGCTAAGCGGACGAAATTTGATATGGATCGAAACGTTCACCCCTTTATATGGTATAAATTGGCGAGATGCGAGAGAATGCCCCACACAGTACTGTCGGCGACTAAATGGGACGTCCGATGGTGAAAACCTTACCTCGATACGACTTACCGTTTGGACGCAATGAATTTCCAAATGGAAGTCTGCACTATTTAGCGTGCACATTGCCCGGCTCTATCTTATCTTATCTTATCTTATATATATAAAGCCGCAAGGCTCACTCACTGACATAAATGTTTACCCACTTCGACATGAGCTAGAAACTTGAAATTTGGCAAGGTGATAGCTATTAGCGTGTAACCTACGGAAAAATTCCAAAAATTTTAAATTTTAAATTTTGGCCCCCCTCCCCCCAAACAAAATGGCGGATACCGTGATGCAGTGCCCTACAAAATTAATATTTGGCAAAGTTCTAGCTCCTAGCCTGTAACCGACGTAGAAATTGCAAAAAGTTAAAATATTTAATATTTCATCCACTAAAAAATTCGAAATGTTAAGCCAAATTAAATGACGGTGCAGGCTTTCGTTTCGAGCTGTCTTGTGGCTAAACGGTAATTGTTATCAATAAACGGACTGCACTTTCGTCCCCTAAAATGAAGAGATCTACAACTTTGGTCCTATGACTTTTTGTCGTATCTCGACTCCTTCTACCTTAGATTGAGCTTCATTTTCCCGGTTTCGGTCATTTTTGTTAAATTTCCATGAATGATTTTACTCATTCACACACTCATAAGATGGATAGATGAACGAAATTCAAGACGCTCCTTGGCAACGTCATTGGCCATATGTAGGCCGACTTTCGTTATTCTAGCTGCCTTGCAAGTATGGGAAAACGGAGGGTACATGTGGAAACACTATTGAAATTTCGGCCTAATTTATGATTCTTAAGCAATTTATGGCGAAACCCGTTGAGATACGGCAAAACCTCAAATAACCAAAATTATAGGCCGTTTCATCGTCAACCTGTCTGCAAAGTTTCAAGACTGTAGCTGTCTGCCAAGTTGGCAAAATTATTTTTCAACTGTTGCTAAGCGGACGAAATTTGATATGGATCGAAACGTTCACCCCTTTATATGGTATAAATTGGCGAGATGCGAGAGAATGCCCCACACAGTACTGTCGGCGACTAAATGGGACGTCCGATGGTGAAAACCTTACCTCGATACGACTTACCGTTTGGACGCAATGAATTTCCAAATGGAAGTCTGCACTATTTAGCGTGCACATTGCCCGGCTCTATCTTATCTTATCTTATCTTATATATATAAAGCCGCAAGGCTCACTCACTGACATAAATGTTTACCCACTTCGACATGAGCTAGAAACTTGAAATTTGGCAAGGTGATAGCTATTAGCGTGTAACCTACGGAAAAATTCCAAAAATTTTAAATTTTAAATTTTGGCCCCCCTCCCCCCAAACAAAATGGCGGATACCGTGATGCAGTGCCCTACAAAATTAATATTTGGCAAAGTTCTAGCTCCTAGCCTGTAACCGACGTAGAAATTGCAAAAAGTTAAAATATTTAATATTTCATCCACTAAAAAATTCGAAATGTTAAGCCAAATTAAATGACGGTGCAGGCTTTCGTTTCGAGCTGTCTTGTGGCTAAACGGTAATTGTTATCAATAAACGGACTGCACTTTCGTCCCCTAAAATGAAGAGATCTACAACTTTGGTCCTATGACTTTTTGTCGTATCTCGACTCCTTCTACCTTAGATTGAGCTTCATTTTCCCGGTTTCGGTCATTTTTGTTAAATTTCCATAAATGATTTTACTCATTCACACACTCATAAGATGGATAGATGAACGAAATTCAAGACGCTCCTTGGCAACGTCATTGGCCATATGTAGGCCGACTTTCGTTATTCTAGCTGCCTTGCAAGTATGGGAAAACGGAGGGTACATGTGGAAACACTATTGAAATTTCGGCCTAATTTATGATTCTTAAGCAATTTATGGCGAAACCCGTTGAGATACGGCAAAACCTCAAATAACCAAAATTATAGGCCGTTTCATCGTCAACCTGTCTGCAAAGTTTCAAGACTGTAGCTGTCTGCCAAGTTGGCAAAATTATTTTTCAACTGTTGCTAAGCGGACGAAATTTGATATGGATCGAAACGTTCACCCCTTTATATGGTATAAATTGGCGAGATGCGAGAGAATGCCCCACACAGTACTGTCGGCGACTAAATGGGACGTCCGATGGTGAAAACCTTACCTCGATACGACTTACCGTTTGGACGCAATGAATTTCCAAATGGAAGTCTGCACTATTTAGCGTGCACATTGCCCGGCTCTATCTTATCTTATCTTATCTTATATATATAAAGCCGCAAGGCTCACTCACTGACATAAATGTTTACCCACTTCGACATGAGCTAGAAACTTGAAATTTGGCAAGGTGATAGCTATTAGCGTGTAACCTACGGAAAAATTCCAAAAATTTTAAATTTTAAATTTTGGCCCCCCTCCCCCCAAACAAAATGGCGGATACCGTGATGCAGTGCCCTACAAAATTAATATTTGGCAAAGTTCTAGCTCCTAGCCTGTAACCGACGTAGAAATTGCAAAAAGTTAAAATATTTAATATTTCATCCACTAAAAAATTCGAAATGTTAAGCCAAATTAAATGACGGTGCAGGCTTTCGTTTCGAGCTGTCTTGTGGCTAAACGGTAATTGTTATCAATAAACGGACTGCACTTTCGTCCCCTAAAATGAAGAGATCTACAACTTTGGTCCTATGACTTTTTGTCGTATCTCGACTCCTTCTACCTTAGATTGAGCTTCATTTTCCCGGTTTCGGTCATTTTTGTTAAATTTCCATAAATTATTTTCTGATTCACACACTCATATGATAGGTAGATGAACGAAATTCGGCACGCTCCTTGGCAACGTCATTGGCCATATGTAGACCGATTTTCGTTATTCTAGCTGCCTTGCAAGTATGGGAAAACGGAGGGTACATGTGGAAACACTATTGAAATTTCGGCCTAATTTATGATTCTTAAGCAATTTATGGCGAAACCCGTTGAGATACGGCAAAACCTCAAATAACCAAAATTATAGGCCGTTTCATCGTCAACCTGTCTGCAAAGTTTCAAGACTGTAGCTGTCTGCCAAGTTGGCAAAATTATTTTTCAACTGTTGCTAAGCGGACGAAATTTGATATGGATCGAAACGTTCACCCCTTTATATGGTATAAATTGGCGAGATGCGAGAGAATGCCCCACACAGTACTGTCGGCGACTAAATGGGACGTCCGATGGTGAAAACCTTACCTCGATACGACTTACCGTTTGGACGCAATGAATTTCCAAATGGAAGTCTGCACTATTTAGCGTGCACATTGCCCGGCTCTATCTTATCTTATCTTATATATATAAAGCCGCAAGGCTCACTCACTGACATAAATGTTTACCCACTTCGACATGAGCTAGAAACTTGAAATTTGGCAAGGTGATAGCTATTAGCGTGTAACCTACGGAAAAATTCCAAAAATTTTAAATTTTAAATTTTGGCCCCCCTCCCCCCAAACAAAATGGCGGATACCGTGATGCAGTGCCCTACAAAATTAATATTTGGCAAAGTTCTAGCTCCTAGCCTGTAACCGACGTAGAAATTGCAAAAAGTTAAAATATTTAATATTTCATCCACTAAAAAATTCGAAATGTTAAGCCAAATTAAATGACGGTGCAGGCTTTCGTTTCGAGCTGTCTTGTGGCTAAACGGTAATTGTTATCAATAAACGGACTGCACTTTCGTCCCCTAAAATGAAGAGATCTACAACTTTGGTCCTATGACTTTTTGTCGTATCTCGACTCCTTCTACCTTAGATTGAGCTTCATTTTCCCGGTTTCGGTCATTTTTGTTAAATTTCCATAAATTATTTTCTGATTCACACACTCATATGATAGGTAGATGAACGAAATTCAAGACGCTCCTTGGCAACGTCATTGGCCATATGTAGACCGATTTTCGTTATTCTAGCTGCCTTGCAAGTATGGGAAAACGGAGGGTACATGTGGAAACACTATTGAAATTTCGGCCTAATTTATGATTCTTAAGCAATTTATGGCGAAACCCGTTGAGATACGGCAAAACCTCAAATAACCAAAATTATAGGCCGTTTCATCGTCAACCTGTCTGCAAAGTTTCAAGACTGTAGCTGTCTGCCAAGTTGGCAAAATTATTTTTCAACTGTTGCTAAGCGGACGAAATTTGATATGGATCGAAACGTTCACCCCTTTATATGGTATAAATTGGCGAGATGCGAGAGAATGCCCCACACAGTACTGTCGGCGACTAAATGGGACGTCCGATGGTGAAAACCTTACCTCGATACGACTTACCGTTTGGACGCAATGAATTTCCAAATGGAAGTCTGCACTATTTAGCGTGCACATTGCCCGGCTCTATCTTATCTTATCTTATCTTTTATATATATAAAGCCGCAAGGCTCACTCACTGACATAAATGTTTACCCACTTCGACATGAGCTAGAAACTTGAAATTTGGCAAGGTGATAGCTATTAGCGTGTAACCTACGGAAAAATTCCAAAAATTTTAAATTTTAAATTTTGGCCCCCCTCCCCCCAAACAAAATGGCGGATACCGTGATGCAGTGCCCTACAAAATTAATATTTGGCAAAGTTCTAGCTCCTAGCCTGTAACCGACGTAGAAATTGCAAAAAGTTAAAATATTTAATATTTCATCCACTAAAAAATTCGAAATGTTAAGCCAAATTAAATGACGGTGCAGGCTTTCGTTTCGAGCTGTCTTGTGGCTAAACGGTAATTGTTATCAATAAACGGACTGCACTTTCGTCCCCTAAAATGAAGAGATCTACAACTTTGGTCCTATGACTTTTTGTCGTATCTCGACTCCTTCTACCTTAGATTGAGCTTCATTTTCCCGGTTTCGGTCATTTTTGTTAAATTTCCATAAATGATTTTACTCATTCACACACTCATAAGATGGATAGATGAACGAAATTCAAGACGCTCCTTGGCAACGTCATTGGCCATATGTAGGCCGACTTTCGTTATTCTAGCTGCCTTGCAAGTATGGGAAAACGGAGGGTACATGTGGAAACACTATTGAAATTTCGGCCTAATTTATGATTCTTAAGCAATTTATGGCGAAACCCGTTGAGATACGGCAAAACCTCAAATAACCAAAATTATAGGCCGTTTCATCGTCAACCTGTCTGCAAAGTTTCAAGACTGTAGCTGTCTGCCAAGTTGGCAAAATTATTTTTCAACTGTTGCTAAGCGGACGAAATTTGATATGGATCGAAACGTTCACCCCTTTATATGGTATAAATTGGCGAGATGCGAGAGAATGCCCCACACAGTACTGTCGGCGACTAAATGGGACGTCCGATGGTGAAAACCTTACCTCGATACGACTTACCGTTTGGACGCAATGAATTTCCAAATGGAAGTCTGCACTATTTAGCGTGCACATTGCCCGGCTCTATCTTATCTTATCTTATTATATATATATAAAGCCGCAAGGCTAACTCACTCACTCACTCACTCACTGACATTAATGTTTGCCCACTTCCAGGTGAGCTAGGAACTTGAAATTAGGCAGTCTGATAGCTTTTAGGCTGCAACCCAAGGAAAAATTCCAAAAAGTTGAAATTTTTCATATTTAGCCCCCCTTCCGCCCAATCAAAGAAATTTCGTGTTAGACCCTTCCAGATGAGCTAGGAACTTGAAATTCGGCAACCTGATATATATGAGGCTGTAACCCAAGGAAAAATTCCAAAAAGTTAAATTTTTTTGTATTTAGCCCCCCACGGAAGCAAAATATCGGACTCAAATTTCGGGTCAGACCCTTCAGTTCCAGATGAGCTAGGAACTTGAAATTCGGTAATCTGATACCTATTCGGCTGTAACACCAGGAAAAAAATGCAAAAAGCTGAATCTTTTCCTATTTAGCCCCCCTCCACCCAATCAAGGTATCGGATTAAAATTTCGGGATAGATCCTTCCAGATGAGCTAGGAACTTGAAATTCGGCAATCAAATAGCTCTTGGGCTGCAACCCAAGCAAAAATTCCAAAAAGTTGAAATTTTTCATATTTAGCCCCCCTTCCGCCCAATCAAAATATCGGAGTGAAATTTCGTGTTAGGCCCTTCCAGATGAACTAGGAACGTGAAATGTGGCAATCTGATAGCTATTAGGGTGTGTCCCAAGGAAAAATTCCAAACAGTTCAATTTTTTGTATTTAGCCCCCCCTTCGCCGAATCACTCAAATTTCGGTGTTACACCCTTGCAGATTAGCTAGGAACTTGAAATTCGGCAGTCAAATAGCTACTAGGCTGCAACCCAAGGAAAAATTCCGAAAAGTTGAAAATTTTTCATATTTAGCCCCCCTTCCGCCCAATCATAATATCGGAGTGAAATTTCGTGTTAGGCCCTTCCAGATGAGCTAGGAACTTGAAATTTGGCAATCTGATAGCTATTAGGGTGTGTCCCAAGCGAGAATTCCAAAAGGTTCAAATTTTTTGTATTTAGCCCCCCTTCGCCGTATAACTCAAATTTCGGTGTTACACCCTTGCAGATTAGCTCGGAACTTGAAATTCGGCAATCAAATAGCTATTACGGTGCAACCCAAGGAAAAATTCCGAAAAGTTGAAGTTTTTCATATTTAGCCCCCCTTCCGCCTAATCAAAATATCGGAGTGAAATTTCGTGTTAGGCCCTTCCAAATGCGCTAGGAACTTGAAATGTGGCAATCTGATAGCTATTAGGGTGTGTCCCATGGAGAAATTCCAAAAAGTTCAAATTTTTTGTATTTAGCCCCCCTGCGCCGAAACACTGAAATTTCGTGTTACACCCTTGCAGATGACCTAGGAACTTGAAATTCGGCAATCAAATAGCTGTTGGGCTGCAACCCAAGGAAAAATTCCAAAAAGTTGAAATTTTTCATATTTAGCCCCCCTTCCGCCCAATCAAAATATCGGAGTGAAATTTCGTGTTAGGCCCTTCCACATGAGCTAGGGACTTGAAATGTGGCAATCTGATAGCTATTAGGGTGTGTCCCAAGGGAAAATTCCAAAAAGTTCAAATTTTTGTATTTAGCCCCCCCTTCGCCGAATCACTCAAATTTCGGTGTTACACCTTTGGACACCTTTGCAGATTAGATAGGAATTTGAAATTCGGCAATCAAATAGCTATTAGGCTGCAACCCAAGGAAAAGTCCCAAAAAGTTGAAATTTTTCATAATTATCACCCCTTTCGCCCAATCAACTTATCGGAGTGAAATTTCGTGTTAGGCCCTTCCAGATGAGCTAGGAACTTGAAATGTGGCAATCTGATAGCTATTAGGGTGTGTCCCAAGGGAAAATTCCAAAAAGTTCAATTTTTTTATTTAGCCCCCCTTCGCCGAATCACTCAAATTTCGGTGTTACACCCTTGCAGATTAGCTAGGAACTTGAAATTCGGAAATCAAATAGCTATTAGGCTGCAACCCAAGGAAAAATTCCGAAAAGTTGAAATATTTTATATTTAGCCCCCCTTCCGCTCAATCAAAATATCGGAGTGACATTTCGTGTTAGGCCCTTCCAGATGAGCTAGGAACTTGAAATTCGGCTGCCTGATAGCTATTTGGCTGTAACCCAATTAAGAATTCCAAAAAGTTCAAAATTTTCATATTTAGCCTCCACCGAATCGAAATATCGGACTCAAATTTCGGGTAAGACCCTTCAGTTCCGGATGAGCTAGAAACTTGGAATTCGGTAATCTGATAGCTATTAAGCTTCAACCTTGGGAAAAATTCTAATAAGTTGAAATGTTTCATATTTAGCCGCTTTTCCGTCCAATCAAATTATCGGACTGAAATTTCGCGTTAGACCCTTCCAGATGAGCTACGAACTTGAAATTTGGCAATCTGATATAAATTAGGCTGCAACCCAAGGGAAAATACCAAAAAGTTCAAATTTTTCATATTTATCCCCCCACCGAATCAAAATATGGGACTCAAATTTCGGTTTAGAACCTTCCGTTCCAGATGCGCTAGAATATTGGAATTCGGCAATCTGATAGCTATTAGGCTGAAACCCAAGGAAAATGCCAAAAAGTTAAAATTTTTCATATTTAATCCCCCCGCCCAATCAATATATCGAGCTCAATTTTTTTGTTACAGCCTTCCAGATGATCCACGATCTTGAGATTCGGCGATGTGATGGCTATTAGGTTGCAACCCAAGGAAAAATTCAAATTTAGTTCAAATTTTTCATATTTAGCCCTCTCCCCGCCCAATCAAATTATCAGACTCAAATTTCGTGTTAGGCCCATCCAGATGATCCAGGAATTGAAATTAATCAATATGATAGAAATTGGGCTGTAAGCCAAGAAAAAATTCCAAAACATTCCATTTTCTCATATTTACCCCTCCACCACCCAATCAAAATCCTCTGCACCCCTCCCCCCAAACAAAATGGCGGACGCCATGATGCAGTGCCCTACAAAATTAATATTTGGCGATGCTCTAGATCCAAGCCTGTAACCGACGAAGAAATCGCAACAAGTTCAAATTTTGAATAATTAACCCACTGAAAAATCGAAATATGAAGCCAAATTTAATGACGATGCAGACTTTCGTTTAGAGCTATTTTGTGGCTGAACGGTAATTGCTATCAATGAACTGATTGCGCTTTCGCGTCCTAAAAATAAGATGTCTACAAATTTGGTCGTATGACTTTTTGTCGTATCTCGACCCCTTCTACCTTAGACTGACCTTCATTTCCCCGGTTTTTATCAATTTTGTTAAATTTCCATACATTTTTTACTGATTAACACACTCATAAGACAGATAGACACTAAACTCAGCACGCTCCCTGACACGACCATTGGCCATATGTAGACCGACTTTGATTATTCTATTGCTATGAATGTATGGGAAAATGAAGGAATAACTTACCTAGAAACGCTACCTTAATTTCAGCATAATGTATGTACCGTAATCAATTTATGGTGAAGACCATGGAGATACGGCAAAACCTCAAACAACCAAAATTGTAGGTCGTTATATTGTCGTCCAGAGTGCCAAGTTTCAAGAGTGTAGGTGTCTGCTAAGTTGGCAAAATCTCTTTTCAACTTGTTTAAAGCGGTCGAAATTTGACATGGATCGATATGTTCACCTCCTTCCTTGGTATAAATACGCAAGATACTAGAAAAGGCCTAAGACAGTAATGTAGAAGACTAAAGGGGTCGTCTGATGGCGCAATCCATACTTTGATACGACGTACCGTTTTTCCGCAATAAATTTCCTAACCAAAGTCTCCACTATTTAGCGTGCACATTGCCTGGCTCTATATTATATATATATAAAACTGTTTGGCTCACTGGCTGGCATAAATGTTTACCCACTTCGGCATGAGCTAGAAACTTAAAATTTAACAATATGATAGCAAATAGGCTGTATTGTGGAAAAGTTCCATATGTTGATTTTGTGTTATTTTTACTTCCCTTGCCTTAAACTAAATTTTGGATGATATGTTGCAGTGCGCCAAAGAATTAAAATTTGTCGCAGTTACATCTTTGGCCTGCAACCGACGGAGAAATTCTAAGGAGTTGAATTGTTTAACGTTTTCATCTCCAGAAGTTATCGAAATCTGGAAGCTATTTTCATTATGGTGCTAAGTAACGTTTCGATAATTTTGGTGGCTAAACTGTAAGTCGTACCGCCAAATGGACAAGACGTTCGGATCCCATCATGAAGGGTTCTACAACTTCGGTCCCGGGAATTTTAGTCGTATCATGATCCCTTATGCCTTGGATAGAACTCCATTTTTCAGATTAACGTCAATTTTTTACAGTTTTCGTAATTAATTTACTGTTTTACACACTTATAAGACCGATAGAATCATGAAATTTGGCAGGCTCATTGGAACGTTTGTGGGCCACAAGTGACCAAATGCATGATTCTAGCACCCTGTAAACATGGAAAAACGAAAGTAATACGTAAACCCTGTCCTCCTAATCCAAGGTTCTAAACCAATCTACGGTCAACTCGAACAGATACGACAAAACATCAAATAACGGAAATATAGAGCGTTTCAACCACAATAAACCTTCCAAGCTTCAAGATTATAGCTCCCCGTTACGTTAGGAAAATAATTTCTTATCTTGCGAGAATCGTACGAATATATGCGCCGTGTGGTGGCGAATTCGTTCTTCGTAACGAAGTACCTTTTCGTCACAGTAGTTTTCCATGTGAGCACTTGAAATATAGAGGAATTGGGGGTTTGGGGGCGCAGCCCCCAACGAGCGAAAGCGAGTCCTATATATATAAAGCCACAAGGCTAATTGACTGACTCACTGACTGACATTAATGTTTGCCCACTTCCAAGTGAGGTAGGAACTTGAAATTCGGCAGTCTGATAGCTATTTGACTGCAACCCAAAGAAAAATTCAAAAAAGTTGAAATTTTTCATATTTAGCCCCCCTTCCGCTCAATCAAATTATCGGACTAAAATTTCGTGTTAGACCCTTCCAGATGAGCTAGGAACTTGAAATTCGGCAATCTGATAGCTATTATGCTGTAGCCCAAAGCAAAACTCCAAAAAGTTCAAATTGTTTGTATTTAGCCCCCCATCGAATCAAAATATTGGAATCAAATTTCGGGTTAGACCCTTCCGTTGCAGATGAGCTGAAAACTTGGAATTCGGCAGTCTGATAGCTATTAGGCTGCAACCCAAGGAAAAATTCAAAAATGTTGACATTTTTCATATTTAGCCCCAATTCAGCCCCATCAATATATCGGATTAAAATTTCGTGTTAGACCCTTCCCGATGAGCTACGAAATTGAAATTCGGAAATCTGATAGCTAATAGGATGTAACACAAGTCAAAATTCCAATAATTTTAAATTTTAAATTTTTGCCCCCCTCCCCCCAAACAAAATGGCGGATACCGTGATGCAGTGCCCTAGAAAATTCATATTTGGCAAAGTTCTAGCTCCTAGCCTGTAACCGACGTAGAAATTGCAAAAAGTTAAAATATTTAATATTTCATCCACTAAAGAATTCGAAATATTAAGCCAAATTACATGACGGTGCAGACTTTCGTTTCGAGCTCTCTTGTGGCTAAACGGTAATTGTTATCAATAAACGGACTGCACTTTCGGCCCTTAAAATGAAGAGATCTACAACTTTGGTCCTATGACTTTTTGTCGTATCTCGACTCCTTCTACCTTAGATTGAGCTTCATTTTCCCGGTTTTGGTCATTTTTGTTAAATTTCCATAAATGTTATTACTGATTCACACACTCATAAGATGGATAGATGAACGAAATTCAGGACGCTCCTTGGTAACGTCATTGGCCATATGTAGACCGACTTTCGTTATTCTAGCTGCCTTGCAAGTATGGGAAAACGGAGGGTACATGTGGAAACACTATTGAAATTTCGGCCCAATTTATGATTCTTAAGCAATTTATGGCGAAACCCTTTGAGGTACGGCAAAACCTTAAATAACCAAAATTATAGGTCGTTTCATCATCAACCTGCCTGCAAAGTTTCAAGACTGTAGCTGTCTGCTATGTTGGCAAAATTATTTTTCAACTGTTGCTAAGCGGACGAAATTTGATATGGATCGAAACGTTCACCCCTTTATATGGTATAAATAGGCGAGATACGAGAGAATGCCCCACACAGTACTGTAGGCGACTAAATGGGACGTCCGATGGTGAAATCCTTACCTCGATACGACTTACCGTTTGGACGCAATGAATTTCCAAGTGGAAGTCTGCACTATTTAGCGTGCACATTGCCCGGCTCTATCTTATCTTATATCTTATATATATAAAGCCAGAAGGCTGACTGACTGACATAAATGTTTACCCACTTCGACATGAGCTAGAAAGTTGAAATTTGGCAAGCTGATAGCTATTAGCGTGTAACCTACGGAAAAATTCCAAAAATTTTAAATTTTAAATTTTTGCCCCCCTCCCCCAAACAAAATGGCGGATACCGTGATGCAGTGCCCTAGAAAATTCATATTTGGCAAAGTTCTAGCTCCTAGCCTGTAACCGACGTAGAAATTGCAAAAAGTTAAAATATTTAATATTTCATCCACTAAAGAATTCGAAATATTAAGCCAAATTACATGACGGTGCAGACTTTCGTTTCGAGCTCTCTTGTGGCTAAACGGTAATTGTTATCAATAAACGGACTGCACTTTCGGCCCTTAAAATGAAGAGATCTACAACTTTGGTCCTATGACTTTTTGTCGTATCTCGACTCCTTCTACCTTAGATTGAGCTTCATTTTCCCGGTTTTGGTCATTTTTGTTAAATTTCCATAAATGTTATTACTGATTCACACACTCATAAGATGGATAGATGAACGAAATTCAGGACGCTCCTTGGTAACGTCATTGACCATATGTAGACCGACTTTAGTTATTCTAGCTGCCTTGCAAGTATGGGAAAACGGAGGGTACATGTGGAAACACTATTGAAATTTCGGCCTAATTTATGATTCTTAAGCAATTTATGGCGAAACCCTTTGAGGTACGGCAAAACCTTAAATAACCAAAATTATAGGTCGTTTCATCATCAACCTGCCTGCAAAGCTTCAAGACTGTAGCTGTCTGCTATGTTGGCAAAATTATTTTTCAACTGTTGCTAAGCGGACGAAATTTGATATGGATCGAAACGTTCACCCCTTTATATGGTATAAATAGGCGAGATACGAGAGAATGCCCCACACAGTACTGTAGGCGACTAAATGGGACGTCCGATGGTGAAATCCTTACCTCGATACGACTTACCGTTTGGACGCAATGAATTTCCAAGTGGAAGTCTGCACTATTTAGCGTGCACATTGCCCGGCTCTATCTTATCTTATATCTTATATATATAAAGCCACAAGGCTAATTGACTGACTCACTGACTGACTGACTGACATTAATGTTTGCCCACTTCCAGGTGAGCTAGGAACTTGAAATTCGGCAGTCTGATAGCTTTTAGGCTGCAACCCAAGAAAAAATTGCAAAAAGTACAAATTTTTATATTTAGCCCCCCTTCCGCCCAATCAAAGAAATTTCGTGTTAGACCCTCCCAGATGAGCTAGGAACTTGAAATTCGGCAACCTGATAGATATTAGGCTGTAACCCAAGGAAAAATTCCAAAAAGTTCGAATTTTTGTGTACGTAGCCCCCCACGGAATAAACAAATTTCGGGTTAGATCCTTCAGTTCCAGATGCGCTAGAAACTTGAAATTTGGCAAGGTGATAGCTATTAGCGTGTAACCCACGGAAAAATTCCAAAAATTTTAAATTTTAAACTTTTGCCCCCCTCCCCCCAAACAAAATGGCGGATACCGTGATGCAGTGCCCCACAAAATTAATATTTGGCAAAGTTCTAGCTCCTAGCCTGTAACCGACGTAGAAATTGTAAAAAGTTAAAATATTTAATATATCATCCACTAAAAAATTCGAAATATTAAGCCAAATTAAATGACGGTGCAGGCTTTCGTTTCGAGCTCTCTTGTGGCTAAACGGTAATTGTTATCAATAAACGGACTGCACTTTCGGCCGCTAAAATGAAGAGATCTACAACTTTGGTCCTATGACTTTTTGTCGTATCTCGACTCCTTCTACCTTAGATTGAGCTTCATTTTCCCGGTATCGGTCATTTTTGTTAAATTTCCATAAATGATTTTACTGATTCACACGCTCATAAGATGGATAGATGAACGAAATTCAGGACGCTCCTTGGCAACGTCATTGGCCATACGTAGACCGACTTTCGTTATTCTAGCTGCCTTGCAAGTATGGGAAAACAGAGGGTACATGTGGAAACACTATTGAAATTTCGGCCTAATTTATGATTCTTAAGCAATTTATGGCGAAACCCGTTGAGATACGGCAAAACCTCAAATAACCAAACTTATAGGTCGTTTCATCGTCAACCTGCCTGCAAAGTTTCAAGACTGTAGCTGTCTGCCAAGTTGGCAAAATTATTTTTTCAATTTGTGAAAGTGGGCGAAATTTGACATGGATCGAAACGTTCACCTCTTTCTATGGCATAAATATGCGGGATAGGAGAAAGCGCCTACGACAGTAATGTAGACCACTAAAAGGGTCGTCTAACGCCGCAATCCGTACCTCGATACGACGCACCGTTCGCTCGCAATAAATTTCCAAACGAAAGCCTGCACTATTTAGCGTGCACGTTGCCGGGCTCTATCTTATATCTTATATATATAAAGCCACAAGGCTAATTGACTGACTCACTCACTGACTCACTGACTGACATTAATGTTTGCCCACTACCAAGTGAGGTAGGAACTTGAAATTCGGCAATCTGATAGCTATTTGGCTGCAACCCAAGGAAAAATTCAAAAAAGTTGACATTTTTCATATTTAGCCCCCCTTACGGCCCATCAAAATGTCGTAGTAAATATTCGTGTTAGACCCTTCCAGATGAGGTAGGAACTTGAAATTCGGCAGTCTGACAGCTTTTAGGCTGCAACCCAAGGAAAAATTGCAAAAAGTACAATTTTTTTATATTTAGCCCCCCTTCCGCCCAATCAAAGAAATTTCGTGTTAGACCCTTCCAGATGAGCTAGGAACTTGAAATTCGGCAACCTGATAGTTATTAGGCTGTAACCCCTGGAAAAAATCCGAAAAGCTAAAATTTTTAATAATTAACCCCCTCCCACCGAATCAATATATAGGACGGTGCAGGCTTTCGTTTCGAGCTCTCTTGTGGCCGAACGGTAATTGCTATCAATGAACGGATTGCACTTTCGACTCCTAAAATTAAGAGATCTACAACTTTGGTCTTATGACTTTTTGTCGTATCTCGACTCCTTCTACCTTAGATTGAGCTTCATTTTCCCGGTATCGGTCATTTTTGTTAAATTTCCATAAATGATTTTACTGATTCACACGCTCATAAGATGGATAGATGAACGAAATTCAGGACGCTCTTTGGCAACGTCATTGGCCATACGTAGACCGACTTTCGTTATTCTAGCTGCCTTGCAAGTATGGGAAAACGGAGGGTACATGTGGAAACACTATTGAAATTTCGGCCTAATTTATGATTCTTAAGCAATTTATGGCGAAACCCGTTGAGATACGGCAAAACCTCAAATAACCAAACTTATAGGTCGTTTCATCGTCAACCTGCCTGCAAAGTTTCAAGACTGTAGCTGTCTGCCAAGTTGGCAAAATTATTTTTTCAATTTGTGAAAGTGGGCGAAATTTGACATGGATCGAAACGTTCACCTCTTTCTATGGCATAAATATGCGGGATAGGAGAAAGCGCCTACGACAGTAATGTAGACCACTAAAAGGGTCGTCTAACGCCGCAATCCGTACCTCGATACGACGCACCGTTCGCTCGCAATAAATTTCCAAACGAAAGCCTGCACTATTTAGCGTGCACGTTGCCGGGCTCTATCTTATATATATAAAGCCGCAAGGCTCACTGACTGACATAAATGTTTACCCACTTCGACATGAGCTAGAAACTTGAAATTTGGCAAGGTGATAGCTATTAGCGTGTAACCTACGGAAAAATTCCAAAAATTTTAAATTTTAAATTTTTGCCCCCCTCCCCCCAAACAAAATGGCGGATACCGTGATGCAGTGCCCTACAAAATTAATATTTGGCAAAGTCCTAGCTCCTAGCCTGTAACCGACGTACAAATTGCAAAAAGTTAAAATATTTAATATTTCATCCACTAAAAAATTCGAAATTATAAGCCAAATTAAATGACGGTGCAGGCTTTCGTTTCGAGCTCTCTTGTGGCTAAACGGTAATTGCTATCAATAAACGGACTGCACTTTCAGCCCCTAAAATGAAGAGATCTACAACTTTGGTCCTATGACTTTTTGTCGTATCTCGACTCCTTCTACCTTAGATTGAGCTTCATATTCCCGGGATCGTTCATTTTTGTAAATTTCACTAAATGATTTTACTGATTCACACACTCATAAGATGGATAGATGAACGAAATTCAGGACGCTCCTTGGCAACGTCATTGGCCATATGTAGACCGACTTTCGTTATTCTAGCTGCCTTGCAAGTATGGGAAAACGGAGGGTACATGTGGAAACACTATTGAAATTTCGGCCTAATTTATGATTCTTAAGCAATTTATGGCGAAACCCGTTGAGATACGGCAAAAACTCAAATAAGCAAAATTATAGGTCGTTTCATCGCCAACCTGCCTGCAAAGTTTCAAGACTGTAGCTGTCTGCCAAGTTGGCAAAATTATTTTTCAATTTGTGAAAAGTGGGCGAAATTTGACATGGATCGAAACGTTCACCTCTTTCTATGGCATAAATATGCGGGATAGGAGAAAGCGCCTAAGGCAGCAATGTAGACCACTAAACGGGTCGTCTAACGCCGCAATCCGTACCTCGATACGACGCACCGTTTGCTCACAATAAATTTCCAAACGAAAGCCTGCACTATTTAGCGTGCACATTGCCTGGCTCTATCTTATCCTATATATATAAAGCCACAAGGCTAATTGACTGACTCACTGACTGACATTAATGTTTGCCCACTTCCAAGTGAGGTAGGAACTTGAAATTCGGCAGTCTGATAGCTATTTGACTGCAACCCAAAGAAAAATTCAAAAAAGTTGAAATTTTTCATATTTAGCCCCCCTTCCGCTCAATCAAATTATCGGACTAAAATTTCGTGTTAGACCCTTCCAGATGAGCTAGGAACTTGAAATTCGGCAATCTGATAGCTATTATGCTGTAGCCCAAAGCAAAACTCCAAAAAGTTCAAATTGTTTGTATTTAGCCCCCCATCGAATCAAAATATTGGAATCAAATTTCGGGTTAGACCCTTCCGTTGCAGATGAGCTGAAAACTTGGAATTCGGCAGTCTGATAGCTATTAGGCTGCAACCCAAGGAAAAATTCAAAAATGTTGACATTTTTCATATTTAGCCCCAATTCAGCCCCATCAATATATCGGATTAAAATTTCGTGTTAGACCCTTCCCGATGAGCTACGAAATTGAAATTCGGAAATCTGATAGCTAATAGGATGTAACACAAGTCAAAATTCCAATAATTTTAAATTTTAAATTTTTGCCCCCTCCCCCCAAACAAAATGGCGGATACCGTGATGCAGTGCCCTAGAAAATTCATATTTGGCAAAGTTCTAGCTCCTAGCCTGTAACCGACGTAGAAATTGCAAAAAGTTAAAATATTTAATATTTCATCCACTAAAGAATTCGAAATATTAAGCCAAATTACATGACGGTGCAGACTTTCGTTTCGAGCTCTCTTGTGGCTAAACGGTAATTGTTATCAATAAACGGACTGCACTTTCGGCCCTTAAAATGAAGAGATCTACAACTTTGGTCCTATGACTTTTTGTCGTATCTCGACTCCTTCTACCTTAGATTGAGCTTCATTTTCCCGGTTTTGGTCATTTTTGTTAAATTTCCATAAATGTTATTACTGATTCACACACTCATAAGATGGATAGATGAACGAAATTCAGGACGCTCCTTGGTAACGTCATTGGCCATATGTAGACCGACTTTCGTTATTCTAGCTGCCTTGCAAGTATGGGAAAACGGAGGGTACATGTGGAAACACTATTGAAATTTCGGCCCAATTTATGATTCTTAAGCAATTTATGGCGAAACCCTTTGAGGTACGGCAAAACCTTAAATAACCAAAATTATAGGTCGTTTCATCATCAACCTGCCTGCAAAGTTTCAAGACTGTAGCTGTCTGCTATGTTGGCAAAATTATTTTTCAACTGTTGCTAAGCGGACGAAATTTGATATGGATCGAAACGTTCACCCCTTTATATGGTATAAATAGGCGAGATACGAGAGAATGCCCCACACAGTACTGTAGGCGACTAAATGGGACGTCCGATGGTGAAATCCTTACCTCGATACGACTTACCGTTTGGACGCAATGAATTTCCAAGTGGAAGTCTGCACTATTTAGCGTGCACATTGCCCGGCTCTATCTTATCTTATATCTTATATATATAAAGCCAGAAGGCTGACTGACTGACATAAATGTTTACCCACTTCGACATGAGCTAGAAAGTTGAAATTTGGCAAGCTGATAGCTATTAGCGTGTAACCTACGGAAAAATTCCAAAAATTTTAAATTTTAAATTTTTGCCCCCCTCCCCCAAACAAAATGGCGGATACCGTGATGCAGTGCCCTAGAAAATTCATATTTGGCAAAGTTCTAGCTCCTAGCCTGTAACCGACGTAGAAATTGCAAAAAGTTAAAATATTTAATATTTCATCCACTAAAGAATTCGAAATATTAAGCCAAATTACATGACGGTGCAGACTTTCGTTTCGAGCTCTCTTGTGGCTAAACGGTAATTATTATCAATAAACGGACTGCACTTTCGGCCCTTAAAATGAAGAGATCTACAACTTTGGTCCTATGACTTTTTGTCGTATCTCGACTCCTTCTACCTTAGATTGAGCTTCATTTTCCCGGTTTTGGTCATTTTTGTTAAATTTCCATAAATGTTATTACTGATTCACACACTCATAAGATGGATAGATGAACGAAATTCAGGACGCTCCTTGGTAACGTCATTGACCATATGTAGACCGACTTTAGTTATTCTAGCTGCCTTGCAAGTATGGGAAAACGGAGGGTACATGTGGAAACACTATTGAAATTTCGGCCTAATTTATGATTCTTAAGCAATTTATGGCGAAACCCTTTGAGGTACGGCAAAACCTTAAATAACCAAAATTATAGGTCGTTTCATCATCAACCTGCCTGCAAAGCTTCAAGACTGTAGCTGTCTGCTATGTTGGCAAAATTATTTTTCAACTGTTGCTAAGCGGACGAAATTTGATATGGATCGAAACGTTCACCCCTTTATATGGTATAAATAGGCGAGATACGAGAGAATGCCCCACACAGTACTGTAGGCGACTAAATGGGACGTCCGATGGTGAAATCCTTACCTCGATACGACTTACCGTTTGGACGCAATGAATTTCCAAGTGGAAGTCTGCACTATTTAGCGTGCACATTGCCCGGCTCTATCTTATCTTATATCTTATATATATAAAGCCACAAGGCTAATTGACTGACTCACTGACTGACTGACTGACATTAATGTTTGCCCACTTCCAGGTGAGCTAGGAACTTGAAATTCGGCAGTCTGATAGCTTTTAGGCTGCAACCCAAGAAAAAATTGCAAAAAGTACAAATTTTTATATTTAGCCCCCCTTCCGCCCAATCAAAGAAATTTCGTGTTAGACCCTCCCAGATGAGCTAGGAACTTGAAATTCGGCAACCTGATAGATATTAGGCTGTAACCCAAGGAAAAATTCCAAAAAGTTCGAATTTTTGTGTACGTAGCCCCCCACGGAATAAACAAATTTCGGGTTAGATCCTTCAGTTCCAGATGCGCTAGAAACTTGAAATTTGGCAAGGTGATAGCTATTAGCGTGTAACCCACGGAAAAATTCCAAAAATTTTAAATTTTAAACTTTTGCCCCCCTCCCCCCAAACAAAATGGCGGATACCGTGATGCAGTGCCCCACAAAATTAATATTTGGCAAAGTTCTAGCTCCTAGCCTGTAACCGACGTAGAAATTGTAAAAAGTTAAAATATTTAATATATCATCCACTAAAAAATTCGAAATATTAAGCCAAATTAAATGACGGTGCAGGCTTTCGTTTCGAGCTCTCTTGTGGCTAAACGGTAATTGTTATCAATAAACGGACTGCACTTTCGGCCGCTAAAATGAAGAGATCTACAACTTTGGTCCTATGACTTTTTGTCGTATCTCGACTCCTTCTACCTTAGATTGAGCTTCATTTTCCCGGTATCGGTCATTTTTGTTAAATTTCCATAAATGATTTTACTGATTCACACGCTCATAAGATGGATAGATGAACGAAATTCAGGACGCTCCTTGGCAACGTCATTGGCCATACGTAGACCGACTTTCGTTATTCTAGCTGCCTTGCAAGTATGGGAAAACAGAGGGTACATGTGGAAACACTATTGAAATTTCGGCCTAATTTATGATTCTTAAGCAATTTATGGCGAAACCCGTTGAGATACGGCAAAACCTCAAATAACCAAACTTATAGGTCGTTTCATCGTCAACCTGCCTGCAAAGTTTCAAGACTGTAGCTGTCTGCCAAGTTGGCAAAATTATTTTTTCAATTTGTGAAAGTGGGCGAAATTTGACATGGATCGAAACGTTCACCTCTTTCTATGGCATAAATATGCGGGATAGGAGAAAGCGCCTACGACAGTAATGTAGACCACTAAAAGGGTCGTCTAACGCCGCAATCCGTACCTCGATACGACGCACCGTTCGCTCGCAATAAATTTCCAAACGAAAGCCTGCACTATTTAGCGTGCACGTTGCCGGGCTCTATCTTATATCTTATATATATAAAGCCACAAGGCTAATTGACTGACTCACTCACTGACTCACTGACTGACATTAATGTTTGCCCACTACCAAGTGAGGTAGGAACTTGAAATTCGGCAATCTGATAGCTATTTGGCTGCAACCCAAGGAAAAATTCAAAAAAGTTGACATTTTTCATATTTAGCCCCCCTTACGGCCCATCAAAATGTCGTAGTAAATATTCGTGTTAGACCCTTCCAGATGAGGTAGGAACTTGAAATTCGGCAGTCTGACAGCTTTTAGGCTGCAACCCAAGGAAAAATTGCAAAAAGTACAATTTTTTTATATTTAGCCCCCCTTCCGCCCAATCAAAGAAATTTCGTGTTAGACCCTTCCAGATGAGCTAGGAACTTGAAATTCGGCAACCTGATAGTTATTAGGCTGTAACCCCTGGAAAAAATCCGAAAAGCTAAAATTTTTAATAATTAACCCCCTCCCACCGAATCAATATATAGGACGGTGCAGGCTTTCGTTTCGAGCTCTCTTGTGGCCGAACGGTAATTGCTATCAATGAACGGATTGCACTTTCGACTCCTAAAATTAAGAGATCTACAACTTTGGTCTTATGACTTTTTGTCGTATCTCGACCCCTTCTACCTTAGATTGAGCTTCATTTTCCCGGTTTCGCAAAATTTTGTTAAATTTCCATAAATTATTTTCTGATTCACACACTCGTATGATAGATAGATGAACGAAATTCAGCACGCTCCTTGGCAACGGCATTGGCCATATGTAGACCGACTTTCGTTATTCTAGCTGCCTTGCAAGTATGGGAAAACGGAGGGTACATGTGTAAACACTACTGAAATTTCGGCCTAATTGATGATTCTTAAGCAATTTATGGCGAACCCCGTTGAGATACGGTAAAACCTCAAATAACCGAAATTATAGGCCGTTTCATCGTCAACTTGCCTGCAAAGTTTCAACACTGTAGCTGTCTGCCAAGTTGGAAAAATTATTTTTCAATTTGTGAAAAGTGGGCGAAATTTGACATGGATCGAAACGTTCACCTCCTCTATGGCATAAATATGCGGGGTAGGAGAAAGCGCCAAAGACAGTAATATAGACCACTAAAAGGGTCGCCTAACGCCGCAAACCGTACCGCGATACGATGCACCGTTTGCTCGCAATAAATTTCCAAACGAAAGCCTGCACTATTCAGCGTGCACATTGCCCGACTCTATCTTATCTTATATATATAAAGCCACAAGGCTAATTGACTGACTCACTCACTGACTCACTGACTGACATTAATGTTTGCCCACTACCAAGTGAGGTAGGAACTTGAAATTCGGCAATCTGATAGCTATTTGGCTGCAACCCAAGGAAAAATTCAAAAAAGTTGACATTTTTCATATTTAGCCCCCCTTACGGCCCATCAAAATGTCGTAGTAAATATTCGTGTTAGACCCTTCCAGATGAGGTAGGAACTTGAAATTCGGCAGTCTGACAGCTTTTAGGCTGCAACCCAAGGAAAAATTGCAAAAAGTACAATTTTTTTATATTTAGCCCCCCTTCCGCCCAATCAAAGAAATTTCGTGTTAGACCCTTCCAGATGAGCTAGGAACTTGAAATTCGGCAACCTGATAGTTATTAGGCTGTAACCCCTGGAAAAAATCCGAAAAGCTAAAATTTTTAATAATTAACCCCCTCCCACCGAATCAATATATAGGACGGTGCAGGCTTTCGTTTCGAGCTCTCTTGTGGCCGAACGGTAATTGCTATCAATGAACGGATTGCACTTTCGACTCCTAAAATTAAGAGATCTACAACTTTGGTCTTATGACTTTTTGTCGTATCTCGACCCCTTCTACCTTAGATTGAGCTTCATTTTCCCGGTTTCGCAAAATTTTGTTAAATTTCCATAAATTATTTTCTGATTCACACACTCGTATGATAGATAGATGAACGAAATTCAGCACGCTCCTTGGCAACGGCATTGGCCATATGTAGACCGACTTTCGTTATTCTAGCTGCCTTGCAAGTATGGGAAAACGGAGGGTACATGTGTAAACACTACTGAAATTTCGGCCTAATTGATGATTCTTAAGCAATTTATGGCGAACCCCGTTGAGATACGGTAAAACCTCAAATAACCGAAATTATAGGCCGTTTCATCGTCAACTTGCCTGCAAAGTTTCAACACTGTAGCTGTCTGCCAAGTTGGAAAAATTATTTTTCAATTTGTGAAAAGTGGGCGAAATTTGACATGGATCGAAACGTTCACCTCCTCTATGGCATAAATATGCGGGGTAGGAGAAAGCGCCAAAGACAGTAATATAGACCACTAAAAGGGTCGCCTAACGCCGCAAACCGTACCGCGATACGATGCACCGTTTGCTCGCAATAAATTTCCAAACGAAAGCCTGCACTATTCAGCGTGCACATTGCCCGACTCTATCTTATCTTATATATATAAAGCCACAAGGCTAATTGACTGACTCACTGACTGACTCACTGACTGACATTAATGTTTGCCCACTACCAAGTGAGGTAGGAACTTGAAATTCGGCAATCTGATAGCTATTTGGCTGCAACCCAAGGAAAAATTCAAAAAAGTTGACATTTTTCATATTTAGCCCCCCTTACGGCCCATCAAAATGTCGTAGTAAATATTCGTGTTAGACCCTTCCAGATGAGGTAGGAACTTGAAATTCGGCAGTCTGACAGCTTTTAGGCTGCAACCCAAGGAAAAATTGCAAAAAGTACAATTTTTTTATATTTAGCCCCCCTTCCGCCCAATCAAAGAAATTTCGTGTTAGACCCTTCCAGATGAGCTAGGAACTTGAAATTCGGCAACCTGATAGTTATTAGGCTGTAACCCCTGGAAAAAATCCGAAAAGCTAAAATTTTTAATAATTAACCCCCTCCCACCGAATCAATATATAGGACGGTGCAGGCTTTCGTTTCGAGCTCTCTTGTGGCCGAACGGTAATTGCTATCAATGAACGGATTGCACTTTCGACTCCTAAAATTAAGAGATCTACAACTTTGGTCTTATGACTTTTTGTCGTATCTCGACCCCTTCTACCTTAGATTGAGCTTCATTTTCCCGGTTTCGCAAAATTTTGTTAAATTTCCATAAATTATTTTCTGATTCACACACTCGTATGATAGATAGATGAACGAAATTCAGCACGCTCCTTGGCAACGGCATTGGCCATATGTAGACCGACTTTCGTTATTCTAGCTGCCTTGCAAGTATGGGAAAACGGAGGGTACATGTGTAAACACTACTGAAATTTCGGCCTAATTGATGATTCTTAAGCAATTTATGGCGAACCCCGTTGAGATACGGTAAAACCTCAAATAACCGAAATTATAGGCCGTTTCATCGTCAACTTGCCTGCAAAGTTTCAACACTGTAGCTGTCTGCCAAGTTGGAAAAATTATTTTTCAATTTGTGAAAAGTGGGCGAAATTTGACATGGATCGAAACGTTCACCTCCTCTATGGCATAAATATGCGGGGTAGGAGAAAGCGCCAAAGACAGTAATATAGACCACTAAAAGGGTCGCCTAACGCCGCAAACCGTACCGCGATACGATGCACCGTTTGCTCGCAATAAATTTCCAAACGAAAGCCTGCACTATTCAGCGTGCACATTGCCCGACTCTATCTTATCTTATATATATAAAGCCACAAGGCTAATTGACTGACTCACTGACTGACTCACTGACTGACATTAATGTTTGCCCACTACCAAGTGAGGTAGGAACTTGAAATTCGGCAATCTGATAGCTATTTGGCTGCAACCCAAGGAAAAATTCAAAAAAGTTGACATTTTTCATATTTAGCCCCCCTTACGGCCCATCAAAATGTCGTAGTAAATATTCGTGTTAGACCCTTCCAGATGAGGTAGGAACTTGAAATTCGGCAGTCTGACAGCTTTTAGGCTGCAACCCAAGGAAAAATTGCAAAAAGTACAATTTTTTTATATTTAGCCCCCCTTCCGCCCAATCAAAGAAATTTCGTGTTAGACCCTTCCAGATGAGCTAGGAACTTGAAATTCGGCAACCTGATAGTTATTAGGCTGTAACCCCTGGAAAAAATCCGAAAAGCTAAAATTTTTAATAATTAACCCCCTCCCACCGAATCAATATATAGGACGGTGCAGGCTTTCGTTTCGAGCTCTCTTGTGGCCGAACGGTAATTGCTATCAATGAACGGATTGCACTTTCGACTCCTAAAATTAAGAGATCTACAACTTTGGTCTTATGACTTTTTGTCGTATCTCGACCCCTTCTACCTTAGATTGAGCTTCATTTTCCCGGTTTCGCAAAATTTTGTTAAATTTCCATAAATTATTTTCTGATTCACACACTCGTATGATAGATAGATGAACGAAATTCAGCACGCTCCTTGGCAACGGCATTGGCCATATGTAGACCGACTTTCGTTATTCTAGCTGCCTTGCAAGTATGGGAAAACGGAGGGTACATGTGTAAACACTACTGAAATTTCGGCCTAATTGATGATTCTTAAGCAATTTATGGCGAACCCCGTTGAGATACGGTAAAACCTCAAATAACCGAAATTATAGGCCGTTTCATCGTCAACTTGCCTGCAAAGTTTCAACACTGTAGCTGTCTGCCAAGTTGGAAAAATTATTTTTCAATTTGTGAAAAGTGGGCGAAATTTGACATGGATCGAAACGTTCACCTCCTCTATGGCATAAATATGCGGGGTAGGAGAAAGCGCCAAAGACAGTAATATAGACCACTAAAAGGGTCGCCTAACGCCGCAAACCGTACCGCGATACGATGCACCGTTTGCTCGCAATAAATTTCCAAACGAAAGCCTGCACTATTCAGCGTGCACATTGCCCGACTCTATCTTATCTTATATATATAAAGCCACAAGGCTAATTGACTGACTCACTCACTGACTCACTGACTGACATTAATGTTTGCCCACTACCAAGTGAGGTAGGAACTTGAAATTCGGCAATCTGATAGCTATTTGGCTGCAACCCAAGGAAAAATTCAAAAAAGTTGACATTTTTCATATTTAGCCCCCCTTACGGCCCATCAAAATGTCGTAGTAAATATTCGTGTTAGACCCTTCCAGATGAGGTAGGAACTTGAAATTCGGCAGTCTGACAGCTTTTAGGCTGCAACCCAAGGAAAAATTGCAAAAAGTACAATTTTTTTATATTTAGCCCCCCTTCCGCCCAATCAAAGAAATTTCGTGTTAGACCCTTCCAGATGAGCTAGGAACTTGAAATTCGGCAACCTGATAGTTATTAGGCTGTAACCCCTGGAAAAAATCCGAAAAGCTAAAATTTTTAATAATTAACCCCCTCCCACCGAATCAATATATAGGACGGTGCAGGCTTTCGTTTCGAGCTCTCTTGTGGCCGAACGGTAATTGCTATCAATGAACGGATTGCACTTTCGACTCCTAAAATTAAGAGATCTACAACTTTGGTCTTATGACTTTTTGTCGTATCTCGACTCCTTCTACCTTAGATTGAGCTTCATTTTCCCGGTATCGGTCATTTTTGTTAAATTTCCATAAATGATTTTACTGATTCACACGCTCATAAGATGGATAGATGAACGAAATTCAGGACGCTCCTTGGCAACGTCATTGGCCATACGTAGACCGACTTTCGTTATTCTAGCTGCCTTGCAAGTATGGGAAAACAGAGGGTACATGTGGAAACACTATTGAAATTTCGGCCTAATTTATGATTCTTAAGCAATTTATGGCGAAACCCGTTGAGATACGGCAAAACCTCAAATAACCAAACTTATAGGTCGTTTCATCGTCAACCTGCCTGCAAAGTTTCAAGACTGTAGCTGTCTGCCAAGTTGGCAAAATTATTTTTTCAATTTGTGAAAGTGGGCGAAATTTGACATGGATCGAAACGTTCACCTCTTTCTATGGCATAAATATGCGGGATAGGAGAAAGCGCCTACGACAGTAATGTAGACCACTAAAAGGGTCGTCTAACGCCGCAATCCGTACCTCGATACGACGCACCGTTCGCTCGCAATAAATTTCCAAACGAAAGCCTGCACTATTTAGCGTGCACGTTGCCGGGCTCTATCTTATATCTTATATATATAAAGCCACAAGGCTAATTGACTGACTCACTCACTGACTCACTGACTGACATTAATGTTTGCCCACTACCAAGTGAGGTAGGAACTTGAAATTCGGCAATCTGATAGCTATTTGGCTGCAACCCAAGGAAAAATTCAAAAAAGTTGACATTTTTCATATTTAGCCCCCCTTACGGCCCATCAAAATGTCGTAGTAAATATTCGTGTTAGACCCTTCCAGATGAGGTAGGAACTTGAAATTCGGCAGTCTGACAGCTTTTAGGCTGCAACCCAAGGAAAAATTGCAAAAAGTACAATTTTTTTATATTTAGCCCCCCTTCCGCCCAATCAAAGAAATTTCGTGTTAGACCCTTCCAGATGAGCTAGGAACTTGAAATTCGGCAACCTGATAGTTATTAGGCTGTAACCCCTGGAAAAAATCCGAAAAGCTAAAATTTTTAATAATTAACCCCCTCCCACCGAATCAATATATAGGACGGTGCAGGCTTTCGTTTCGAGCTCTCTTGTGGCCGAACGGTAATTGCTATCAATGAACGGATTGCACTTTCGACTCCTAAAATTAAGAGATCTACAACTTTGGTCTTATGACTTTTTGTCGTATCTCGACCCCTTCTACCTTAGATTGAGCTTCATTTTCCCGGTTTCGCAAAATTTTGTTAAATTTCCATAAATTATTTTCTGATTCACACACTCGTATGATAGATAGATGAACGAAATTCAGCACGCTCCTTGGCAACGGCATTGGCCATATGTAGACCGACTTTCGTTATTCTAGCTGCCTTGCAAGTATGGGAAAACGGAGGGTACATGTGTAAACACTACTGAAATTTCGGCCTAATTGATGATTCTTAAGCAATTTATGGCGAACCCCGTTGAGATACGGTAAAACCTCAAATAACCGAAATTATAGGCCGTTTCATCGTCAACTTGCCTGCAAAGTTTCAACACTGTAGCTGTCTGCCAAGTTGGAAAAATTATTTTTCAATTTGTGAAAAGTGGGCGAAATTTGACATGGATCGAAACGTTCACCTCCTCTATGGCATAAATATGCGGGGTAGGAGAAAGCGCCAAAGACAGTAATATAGACCACTAAAAGGGTCGCCTAACGCCGCAAACCGTACCGCGATACGATGCACCGTTTGCTCGCAATAAATTTCCAAACGAAAGCCTGCACTATTCAGCGTGCACATTGCCCGACTCTATCTTATCTTATATATATAAAGCCACAAGGCTAATTGACTGACTCACTGACTGACTCACTGACTGACATTAATGTTTGCCCACTACCAAGTGAGGTAGGAACTTGAAATTCGGCAATCTGATAGCTATTTGGCTGCAACCCAAGGAAAAATTCAAAAAAGTTGACATTTTTCATATTTAGCCCCCCTTACGGCCCATCAAAATGTCGTAGTAAATATTCGTGTTAGACCCTTCCAGATGAGGTAGGAACTTGAAATTCGGCAGTCTGACAGCTTTTAGGCTGCAACCCAAGGAAAAATTGCAAAAAGTACAATTTTTTTATATTTAGCCCCCCTTCCGCCCAATCAAAGAAATTTCGTGTTAGACCCTTCCAGATGAGCTAGGAACTTGAAATTCGGCAACCTGATAGTTATTAGGCTGTAACCCCTGGAAAAAATCCGAAAAGCTAAAATTTTTAATAATTAACCCCCTCCCACCGAATCAATATATAGGACGGTGCAGGCTTTCGTTTCGAGCTCTCTTGTGGCCGAACGGTAATTGCTATCAATGAACGGATTGCACTTTCGACTCCTAAAATTAAGAGATCTACAACTTTGGTCTTATGACTTTTTGTCGTATCTCGACCCCTTCTACCTTAGATTGAGCTTCATTTTCCCGGTTTCGCAAAATTTTGTTAAATTTCCATAAATTATTTTCTGATTCACACACTCGTATGATAGATAGATGAACGAAATTCAGCACGCTCCTTGGCAACGGCATTGGCCATATGTAGACCGACTTTCGTTATTCTAGCTGCCTTGCAAGTATGGGAAAACGGAGGGTACATGTGTAAACACTACTGAAATTTCGGCCTAATTGATGATTCTTAAGCAATTTATGGCGAACCCCGTTGAGATACGGTAAAACCTCAAATAACCGAAATTATAGGCCGTTTCATCGTCAACTTGCCTGCAAAGTTTCAACACTGTAGCTGTCTGCCAAGTTGGAAAAATTATTTTTCAATTTGTGAAAAGTGGGCGAAATTTGACATGGATCGAAACGTTCACCTCCTCTATGGCATAAATATGCGGGGTAGGAGAAAGCGCCAAAGACAGTAATATAGACCACTAAAAGGGTCGCCTAACGCCGCAAACCGTACCGCGATACGATGCACCGTTTGCTCGCAATAAATTTCCAAACGAAAGCCTGCACTATTCAGCGTGCACATTGCCCGACTCTATCTTATCTTATATATATAAAGCCACAAGGCTAATTGACTGACTCACTGACTGACTCACTGACTGACATTAATGTTTGCCCACTACCAAGTGAGGTAGGAACTTGAAATTCGGCAATCTGATAGCTATTTGGCTGCAACCCAAGGAAAAATTCAAAAAAGTTGACATTTTTCATATTTAGCCCCCCTTACGGCCCATCAAAATGTCGTAGTAAATATTCGTGTTAGACCCTTCCAGATGAGGTAGGAACTTGAAATTCGGCAGTCTGACAGCTTTTAGGCTGCAACCCAAGGAAAAATTGCAAAAAGTACAATTTTTTTATATTTAGCCCCCCTTCCGCCCAATCAAAGAAATTTCGTGTTAGACCCTTCCAGATGAGCTAGGAACTTGAAATTCGGCAACCTGATAGTTATTAGGCTGTAACCCCTGGAAAAAATCCGAAAAGCTAAAATTTTTAATAATTAACCCCCTCCCACCGAATCAATATATAGGACGGTGCAGGCTTTCGTTTCGAGCTCTCTTGTGGCCGAACGGTAATTGCTATCAATGAACGGATTGCACTTTCGACTCCTAAAATTAAGAGATCTACAACTTTGGTCTTATGACTTTTTGTCGTATCTCGACCCCTTCTACCTTAGATTGAGCTTCATTTTCCCGGTTTCGCAAAATTTTGTTAAATTTCCATAAATTATTTTCTGATTCACACACTCGTATGATAGATAGATGAACGAAATTCAGCACGCTCCTTGGCAACGGCATTGGCCATATGTAGACCGACTTTCGTTATTCTAGCTGCCTTGCAAGTATGGGAAAACGGAGGGTACATGTGTAAACACTACTGAAATTTCGGCCTAATTGATGATTCTTAAGCAATTTATGGCGAACCCCGTTGAGATACGGTAAAACCTCAAATAACCGAAATTATAGGCCGTTTCATCGTCAACTTGCCTGCAAAGTTTCAACACTGTAGCTGTCTGCCAAGTTGGAAAAATTATTTTTCAATTTGTGAAAAGTGGGCGAAATTTGACATGGATCGAAACGTTCACCTCCTCTATGGCATAAATATGCGGGGTAGGAGAAAGCGCCAAAGACAGTAATATAGACCACTAAAAGGGTCGCCTAACGCCGCAAACCGTACCGCGATACGATGCACCGTTTGCTCGCAATAAATTTCCAAACGAAAGCCTGCACTATTCAGCGTGCACATTGCCCGACTCTATCTTATCTTATATATATAAAGCCACAAGGCTAATTGACTGACTCACTGACTGACTCACTGACTGACATTAATGTTTGCCCACTACCAAGTGAGGTAGGAACTTGAAATTCGGCAATCTGATAGCTATTTGGCTGCAACCCAAGGAAAAATTCAAAAAAGTTGACATTTTTCATATTTAGCCCCCCTTACGGCCCATCAAAATGTCGTAGTAAATATTCGTGTTAGACCCTTCCAGATGAGGTAGGAACTTGAAATTCGGCAGTCTGACAGCTTTTAGGCTGCAACCCAAGGAAAAATTGCAAAAAGTACAATTTTTTTATATTTAGCCCCCCTTCCGCCCAATCAAAGAAATTTCGTGTTAGACCCTTCCAGATGAGCTAGGAACTTGAAATTCGGCAACCTGATAGTTATTAGGCTGTAACCCCTGGAAAAAATCCGAAAAGCTAAAATTTTTAATAATTAACCCCCTCCCACCGAATCAATATATAGGACGGTGCAGGCTTTCGTTTCGAGCTCTCTTGTGGCCGAACGGTAATTGCTATCAATGAACGGATTGCACTTTCGACTCCTAAAATTAAGAGATCTACAACTTTGGTCTTATGACTTTTTGTCGTATCTCGACTCCTTCTACCTTAGATTGAGCTTCATTTTCCCGGTATCGGTCATTTTTGTTAAATTTCCATAAATGATTTTACTGATTCACACGCTCATAAGATGGATAGATGAACGAAATTCAGGACGCTCCTTGGCAACGTCATTGGCCATACGTAGACCGACTTTCGTTATTGTAGCTGCCTTGCAAGTATGGGATAGGAGAAAGCGCCTAAGGCAGCAATGTAGACCACTAAACGGGTCGTCTAACGCCGCAATCCGTACCTCGATACGACGCACCGTTTGCTCACAATAAATTTCCAAACGAAAGCCTGCACTATTTAGCGTGCACATTGCCTGGCTCTATCTTATCCTATATATATAAAGCCACAAGGCTAATTGACTGACTCACTGACTGACATTAATGTTTGCCCACTTCCAAGTGAGGTAGGAACTTGAAATTCGGCAGTCTGATAGCTATTTGACTGCAACCCAAAGAAAAATTCAAAAAAGTTGAAATTTTTCATATTTAGCCCCCCTTCCGCTCAATCAAATTATCGGACTAAAATTTCGTGTTAGACCCTTCCAGATGAGCTAGGAACTTGAAATTCGGCAATCTGATAGCTATTATGCTGTAGCCCAAAGCAAAACTCCAAAAAGTTCAAATTGTTTGTATTTAGCCCCCCATCGAATCAAAATATTGGAATCAAATTTCGGGTTAGACCCTTCCGTTGCAGATGAGCTGAAAACTTGGAATTCGGCAGTCTGATAGCTATTAGGCTGCAACCCAAGGAAAAATTCAAAAATGTTGACATTTTTCATATTTAGCCCCAATTCAGCCCCATCAATATATCGGATTAAAATTTCGTGTTAGACCCTTCCCGATGAGCTACGAAATTGAAATTCGGAAATCTGATAGCTAATAGGATGTAACACAAGTCAAAATTCCAAAAATTTTAAATTTTAAATTTTTGCCCCCCTCCCCCCAAACAAAATGGCGGATACCGTGATGCAGTGCCCTAGAAAATTCATATTTGGCAAAGTTCTAGCTCCTAGCCTGTAACCGACGTAGAAATTGCAAAAAGTTAAAATATTTAATATTTCATCCACTAAAGAATTCGAAATATTAAGCCAAATTACATGACGGTGCAGACTTTCGTCTCGAGCTCTCTTGTGGCTAAACGGTAATTGTTATCAATAAACGGACTGCACTTTCGGCCGCTAAAATGAAGAGATCTACAACTTTGGTCCTATGACTTTTTGTCGTATCTCGACTCCTTCTACCTTAGATTGAGCTTCATTTTCCCGGTATCGGTCATTTTTGTTAAATTTCCATAAATGATTTTACTGATTCACACGCTCATAAGATGGATAGATGAACGAAATTCAGGACGCTCCTTGGCAACGTCATTGGCCATACGTAGACCGACTTTCGTTATTCTAGCTGCCTTGCAAGTATGGGAAAACAGAGGGTACATGTGGAAACACTATTGAAATTTCGGCCTAATTTATGATTCTTAAGCAATTTATGGCGAAACCCGTTGAGATACGGCAAAACCTCAAATAACCAAACTTATAGGTCGTTTCATCGTCAACCTGCCTGCAAAGTTTCAATACTGTAGCTGTCTGCCAAGTTGGCAAAATTATTTTTTCAATTTGTGAAAGTGGGCGAAATTTGACATGGATCGAAACGTTCACCTCTTTCTATGGCATAAATATGCGGGATAGGAGAAAGCGCCTACGACAGTAATGTAGACCACTAAAAGGGTCGTCTAACGCCGCAATCCGTACCTCGATACGACGCACCGTTCGCTCGCAATAAATTTCCAAACGAAAGCCTGCACTATTTAGCGTGCACGTTGCCGGGCTCTATCTTATATCTTATATATATAAAGCCGCAAGGCTCACTGACTGACATAAATGTTTACCCACTTCGACATGAGCTAGAAACTTGAAATTTGGCAAGGTGATAGCTATTAGCGTGTAACCTACGGAAAAATTCCAAAAATTTTAAATTTTAAATTTTTGCCCCCCTCCCCCCAAACAAAATGGCGGATACCGTGATGCAGTGCCCTACAAAATTAATATTTGGCAAAGTCCTAGCTCCTAGCCTGTAACCGACGTACAAATTGCAAAAAGTTAAAATATTTAATATTTCATCCACTAAAAAATTCGAAATTATAAGCCAAATTAAATGACGGTGCAGGCTTTCGTTTCGAGCTCTCTTGTGGCTAAACGGTAATTGCTATCAATAAACGGACTGCACTTTCAGCCCCTAAAATGAAGAGATCTACAACTTTGGTCCTATGACTTTTTGTCGTATCTCGACTCCTTCTACCTTAGATTGAGCTTCATATTCCCGGGATCGTTCATTTTTGTTAAATTTCACTAAATGATTTTACTGATTCACACACTCATAAGATGGATAGATGAACGAAATTCAGGACGCTCCTTGGCAACGTCATTGGCCATATGTAGACCGACTTTCGTTATTCTAGCTGCCTTGCAAGTATGGGAAAACGGAGGGTACATGTGGAAACACTATTGAAATTTCGGCCTAATTTATGATTCTTAAGCAATTTATGGCGAAACCCGTTGAGATACGGCAAAACCTCAAATAAGCAAAATTATAGGTCGTTTCATCGCCAACCTGCCTGCAAAGTTTCAAGACTGTAGCTGTCTGCCAAGTTGGCAAAATTATTTTTCAATTTGTGAAAAGTGGGCGAAATTTGACATGGATCGAAACGTTCACCTCTTTCTATGGCATAAATATGCGGGATAGGAGAAAGCGCCTAAGACAGTAATGTAGACCACTAAAAGGGTCGTCTAACGCCGCAATCCGTACCTCGATACGACGCACCGTTCGCTCGCAATAAATTTCCAAACGAAAGCCTGCACTATTTAGCGTGCACGTTGCCGGGCTCTATCTTATCTTATATATATAAAGCCGCAAGGCTAACTGACTGACTGACTCACTCACTCACTGACATTAATGTTTGCCCACTTCCAGGTGAGCTAGGAACTTGAAATTCGGCAGTCTGATAGCTTTTAGGCTGCAACCCAAGGAAAAATTCAAAAAAGTGCAAATTTTTCATATTTAGCCCCCCTTCCGCCCAATCAAAGAAATTTCGTGTTAGACCCTTCCAGATGGACTAGGAATTTGAAATTCGGAAATCTGATAGCTATTCGGCTGTAACCCAAGGAAGAAATGCAAAACTCTGAAGGTTTTCCTATTTTGCCCCCCTCCACCCAATCAAAATATCGGACTAAAACTTCGGGGTAGATTCTTCCAGATGAGCTAGGAACTTGAAATTCGGCAATCTGATAGTTATTAGGCTGTAACTCCAGGAAAAAATCCTAAAAGGTCAAATTTTTCATAATGATCCCCCTCCCACCGAATCAATATATAGGACTCAAATTTCGGTTTACACCCTTCCAGATGGGCTAGGAACTTGAAATTCGGTAATCTGATAGCTATTCGGCTGTAACCCCAGGAAATATGGAAGAAGCTGAAACTTTTCATGTTTAGCCCCCCTCCACCCAATCAAAATATCGGATTAAAATTTCGTGGTAGATCCTTCCAGATGAGCTAGGAACTTGAAATTCGGCAATCTGATACCTATTAGGCTGTAACCCTACGAAAAAATGGAAAAAGCTGAAACTTCTCCTATTTAGCCCCCTCCACTCAATCAAAATATCGGACTAAAATTATGAGGTAGATCCATCCAGATGAGCTAGGAACTTGAAATTCGTCTATCTGATACCTATTAGGCTGTAACCCCAGGTAAAATTCCATAAAGCTCAAAATTGTCATAATTAACCCCTCCCACCGACTCAATATATAGGACTCAAATTTCGGGTTAAACCCTTCCAGATTAGCTAGGAACTTGAAATTCTGCAATCTGATAGCTATTATTCTATAACCCAAGGAAAAATTCCAAAAAGTTCAAATTTTTCATAATAGCCCCCCGCACCGAATAAAAATATCGGGCTCAAATTTCGTGTTACACCCTTCCGCCCAATCAAATTATCGGACTCAAAATTCGTGTTAGACCCTTCTAGCCGGAAATCTGATACCTATTAGGCTGTAACAAAAGGAAAAATTCCGGAAAGTTCGATTTTTTCATATATAGCCCCCCCTCCGCTCTATCAAATTATCGGACTCATATTTCGTGTTAGACCCTTCAAGCCGGCAATCTGATACCTATTAGACTGTAACCAAAGGAATCATTCCAAATAGGTCAAATTTTTAATATTTAGCCCCCCCGCACCGAATCAAAATATTCGACTCAAATTTCGGGTTAGACACTTCCAGATGAGCTAGGAACTTTAGATTAGGCAATGTGATAACTATTAGGCTCCAACCGAAGGAAAAATTCCAAAAAGTTCACATTTTTAATATTTAGCCCCCTCCTCGCCCAATAAAAATATTGGACTCAAATTTCATGTTAGGCCCTTCCAGATGAACTAGGAAGTTGAAATTAGGCAATCTGATAGAAATTCCAAAACATTCCAATCCCTCATATTTACCCCTGCACCACCCAATCAATATCCTCTGCCCCCCTCCCCCCAAACAAAATAGCGGAAACCGTGATGCAGTGCCCTACAAAATTATGATTTGGCAAAGTTCTAACTCCTAGCCTGTAAACGACGTAGAAATTTTAATAAGTTCAAATTTTTTATATTAAATCCACTAAAAAGTTCGAATAATTAAGCCAAATTTAATGACGGTGCAGGCTTTCGTTTCGAGCTCTCTTGTGGCTAAACGGTAATTGTTATCAACAAATGGATTCCACTTTGGGTCCTAAAATGAAGTGATCCACAACTTTGGTCCTATGACTTTTTTGTCGTATCTCGACTCCTCCTACCTTAGATTGAGCTTCATTTTCCCGGTTTCGGTCAATTTTGTCAAATTTCCATAAATTAACTCGCTGACATTAATGTTTACCCACTTCCAGATGAGCTAGCAGCTTGAAATTCGGCAGTCTGATAGCTATTGGGCTGCAACCCAAGGATAAATTCCAAAAAGTGAAAATTATTCATATTTAGCCCCCTTCGCACAATCAATATATCGGTCTGAAATTTCGTATAAGACCCTTCCAGATGAGCTAGGAAATTGAAATTCGGCAATCTGATAGATATTAGGCTGCAACTCAATGAAAAATTTCGTGTTGGACGCTGCAATGAACGAAATATTCCAAAAGTTCAATTTTTTAATTATTTAGGCCACCCCCAACTCCCAATCAAAATATGGGTCTCAAATTTCGTGTTACACCCTGCCAGATGAACTACAAAGTTGAAATTCGGCCGAGGAGAAATTTTAAACCGTTCCAATTTTACATATTTACCCCCAATCACCACCCAATAGCTGCCTCTGTGGATCAGCGGTAGAGTGTCGGCCTCCGGATCCCAAGATAGCGGGTTCAAACCCGGCAGAGGTAGTCGGATTTTTGAAGGGCGGAAAAAAGTCCATTCGACACTCCAAGTCGTACAATGTCGGCATGTAAAAGATCTCTGGTGACACATTTGGTGTTTACCCGACAAAATTCATTAAATCTCAGCCATAGACGCCCAAGAGAGTTTCGGTTTACTCGGTCTGCCATTTAGTGGGGGCCTAGAGTAAAACGGAACGTCGAAATTGACGAGCAGACAGCCAGATGGCGTCAAATTGAAATGTCTGCACACGGTAGCTGAGGCCATACGATTATTATTATTACCACCCAATCAAAATCAAAATGCATGATTCTAGCACCCTGTAAAAATGGAAAAACGAAAGTAAAACGGAAACACTGTACTCCTAATCCAAGGTTCTAAACCAATCTACGGTGAAAACGCTGCAGATACGACAAAACATCAAACAACGGAAATATAGAGCGTTTCAACCACGATAAACCTAAAAAGTTTCAAGACAATATCTCCCCGTTACATTAGGAAAATAATTTCCTAACTTGTGTGAATCGTACGTAATTTTCACCACGTCGAAACGTTCAACGCTATCTTCGTTTCTATAAAACGTGAATGTACGGTACGAGAAAATATTAGAGGACCAAACATGTACGCGAATACATGGGCAGTCTGGTGGCGCAATCCCTTTTTCTCAACGAAGTACCGGTTTGTCACAGTAATTTTTCATGTGACCACTTGTAATGTAGAGGAATGGGGGGTTTGGGGGCGCAGCCCCCAACGAGCGAAAGCGAGTCTTATATATATAAAGCCACAAGGCTAATTGACTGACTCACTGACTGACTCACTGACTGACATTAATGTTTGCCCACTTCCAAGTGAGCTAGGAACTTGAAATTCTACAGTCTGGTAGCTATTGGGGTGCAACCGAAGGAAAAATTGCAAAAAGTACAATTTTTTTATATTTAGCCCCCCTTCCGCCCAATCAAAGAAATTTCGTGTTAGACCCTTCCAGACGAGCTAGGAACTTGAAATTCGGCAACCTGATAGATATTAGGCTGTAACCCAAGGAAAAATTCCAAAAAGTTCGAATTTTTGTGTACGTAGCCCCCCACGGAATAAACAAATTTCGGGTTAGATCCTTCAGTTCCAGATGCGCTAGAAACTTGAAATTTGGCAAGGTGATAGCTATTAGCGTGTAACCTACGGAAAAATTCCAAAAATTTTAAATTTTAAATTTTTGCCCCCCTCCCCCCAAACAAAATGGCGGATACCGTGATGCAGTGCCCTACAAAATTAATATTTGGCAAAGTCCTAGCTCCTAGCCTGTAACCGACGTACAAATTGCAAAAAGTTAAAATATTTAATATTTCATCCACTAAAAAATTCGAAATTATAAGCCAAATTAAATGACGGTGCAGGCTTTCGTTTCGAGCTCTCTTGTGGCTAAACGGTAATTGCTATCAATAAACGGACTGCACTTTCAGCCCCTAAAATGAAGAGATCTACAACTTTGGTCCTATGACTTTTTGTCGTATCTCGACTCCTTCTACCTTAGATTGAGCTTCATATTCCCGGGATCGTTCATTTTTGTTAAATTTCACTAAATGATTTTACTGATTCACACACTCATAAGATGGATAGATGAACGAAATTCAGGACGCTCCTTGGCAACGCCATTGGCCATATGTAGACCGACTTTCGTTATTCTAGCTGCCTTGCAAGTATGGGAAAACGGAGGGTACATGTGGAAACACTATTGAAATTTCGGCCTAATTTATGATTCTTAAGCAATTTATGGCGAAACCCGTTGAGATACGGCAAAAACTCAAATAAGCAAAATTATAGGTCGTTTCATCGCCAACCTGCCTGCAAAGTTTCAAGACTGTAGCTGTCTGCCAAGTTGGCAAAATTATTTTTCAATTTGTGAAAAGTGGGCGAAATTTGACATGGATCGAAACGTTCACCTCTTTCTATGGCATAAATATGCGGGATAGGAGAAAGCGCCTAAGGCAGCAATGTAGACCACTAAACGGGTCGTCTAACGCCGCAATCCGTACCTCGATACGACGCACCGTTTGCTCACAATAAATTTCCAAACGAAAGCCTGCACTATTTAGCGTGCACATTGCCTGGCTCTATCTTATCCTATATATATAAAGCCACAAGGCTAATTGACTGACTCACTGACTGACATTAATGTTTGCCCACTTCCAAGTGAGGTAGGAACTTGAAATTCGGCAGTCTGATAGCTATTTGACTGCAACCCAAAGAAAAATTCAAAAAAGTTGAAATTTTTCATATTTAGCCCCCCTTCCGCTCAATCAAATTATCGGACTAAAATTTCGTGTTAGACCCTTCCAGATGAGCTAGGAACTTGAAATTCGGCAATCTGATAGCTATTATGCTGTAGCCCAAAGCAAAACTCCAAAAAGTTCAAATTGTTTGTATTTAGCCCCCCATCGAATCAAAATATTGGAATCAAATTTCGGGTTAGACCCTTCCGTTGCAGATGAGCTGAAAACTTGGAATTCGGCAGTCTGATAGCTATTAGGCTGCAACCCAAGGAAAAATTCAAAAATGTTGACATTTTTCATATTTAGCCCCAATTCAGCCCCATCAATATATCGGATTAAAATTTCGTGTTAGACCCTTCCCGATGAGCTACGAAATTGAAATTCGGAAATCTGATAGCTAATAGGATGTAACACAAGTCAAAATTCCAAAAATTTTAAATTTTAAATTTTTGCCCCCCTCCCCCCAAACAAAATGGCGGATACCGTGATGCAGTGCCCTAGAAAATTCATATTTGGCAAAGTTCTAGCTCCTAGCCTGTAACCGACGTAGAAATTGCAAAAAGTTAAAATATTTAATATTTCATCCACTAAAGAATTCGAAATATTAAGCCAAATTACATGACGGTGCAGACTTTCGTTTCGAGCTCTCTTGTGGCTAAACGGTAATTGTTATCAATAAACGGACTGCACTTTCGGCCCTTAAAATGAAGAGATCTACAACTTTGGTCCTATGACTTTTTGTCGTATCTCGACTCCTTCTACCTTAGATTGAGCTTCATTTTCCCGGTATCGGTCATTTTTGTTAAATTTCCATAAATGTTATTACTGATTCACACACTCATAAGATGGATAGATGAACGAAATTCAGGACGCTCCTTGGTAACGTCATTGGCCATATGTAGACCGACTTTCGTTATTCTAGCTGCCTTGCAAGTATGGGAAAACGGAGGGTACATGTGGAAACACTATTGAAATTTCGGCCTAATTTATGATTCTTAAGCAATTTATGGCGAAACCCTTTGAGGTACGGCAAAACCTTAAATAACCAAAATTATAGGTCGTTTCATCATCAACCTGCCTGCAAAGTTTCAAGACTGTAGCTGTCTGCTATGTTGGCAAAATTATTTTTCAACTGTTGCTAAGCGGACGAAATTTGATATGGATCGAAACGTTCACCCCTTTATATGGTATAAATAGGCGAGATACGAGAGAATGCCCCACACAGTACTGTAGGCGACTAAATGGGACGTCCGATGGTGAAATCCTTACCTCGATACGACTTACCGTTTGGACGCAATGAATTTCCAAGTGGAAGTCTGCACTATTTAGCGTGCACATTGCCCGGCTCTATCTTATCTTATATCTTATATATATAAAGCCAGAAGGCTGACTGACTGACATAAATGTTTACCCACTTCGACATGAGCTAGAAAGTTGAAATTTGGCAAGCTGATAGCTATTAGCGTGTAACCTACGGAAAAATTCCAAAAATTTTAAATTTTAAATTTTTGCCCCCCTCCCCCAAACAAAATGGCGGATACCGTGATGCAGTGCCCTAGAAAATTCATATTTGGCAAAGTTCTAGCTCCTAGCCTGTAACCGACGTAGAAATTGCAAAAAGTTAAAATATTTAATATTTCATCCACTAAAGAATTCGAAATATTAAGCCAAATTACATGACGGTGCAGACTTTCGTTTCGAGCTCTCTTGTGGCTAAACGGTAATTGTTATCAATAAACGGACTGCACTTTCGGCCCTTAAAATGAAGAGATCTACAACTTTGGTCCTATGACTTTTTGTCGTATCTCGACTCCTTCTACCTTAGATTGAGCTTCATTTTCCCGGTTTTGGTCATTTTTGTTAAATTTCCATAAATGTTATTACTGATTCACACACTCATAAGATGGATAGATGAACGAAATTCAGGACGCTCCTTGGTAACGTCATTGACCATATGTAGACCGACTTTAGTTATTCTAGCTGCCTTGCAAGTATGGGAAAACGGAGGGTACATGTGGAAACACTATTGAAATTTCGGCCTAATTTATGATTCTTAAGCAATTTATGGCGAAACCCTTTGAGGTACGGCAAAACCTTAAATAACCAAAATTATAGGTCGTTTCATCATCAACCTGCCTGCAAAGCTTCAAGACTGTAGCTGTCTGCTATGTTGGCAAAATTATTTTTCAACTGTTGCTAAGCGGACGAAATTTGATATGGATCGAAACGTTCACCCCTTTATATGGTATAAATAGGCGAGATACGAGAGAATGCCCCACACAGTACTGTAGGCGACTAAATGGGACGTCCGATGGTGAAATCCTTACCTCGATACGACTTACCGTTTGGACGCAATGAATTTACAAGTGGAAGTCTGCACTATTTAGCGTGCACATTGCCCGGCTCTATCTTATCTTATATCTTATATATATAAAGCCGCAAGGCTAACTGACTGACTGACTCACTGACATTAATGTTTGCCCACTTCCAAGTGAGCTAGGAACTTGAAATTCGGCAGTCTGACAGCTTTTAGGCTGCAACCCAAGGAAAAATTGCAAAAAGTACAATTTTTTTATATTTAGCCCCCCTTCCGCCCAATCAAAGAAATTTCGTGTTAGACCCTTCCCGATGAGCTAAGAAATTGAAATTCGGAAATCTGATAGCTAATAGGATGTAACACAAGGCAAAATTCCAAAAATTTTAAATTTTAAATTTTTGCCCCCCTCCCCCCAAACAAAATGGCGGATACCGTGATGCAGTGCCCTAGAAAATTAATATTTGGCAAAGTTCTAGCTCCTAGCCTGTAACCGACGTAGAAATTGCAAAAAGTTAAAATATTTAATATTTTATCCACTAAAAAATTCGAAATATTAAGCCAAATTCAATGACGGTGCAGGCTTTCGTTTCGAGCTCTCCTGTGGCTAAACGGCAATTGTTATCAATAAACGGACTGCACTTTCGTGCCTTAAAATGAAGAGATCTACAACTTTGGTCCTATGACTTTTTGCCGTATCTCGACTCCTTCTACCTTAGATTGAGCTTCATTTTCCCGGTTTTGGTCATTTTTGTTAAATTTCCATAAATGATTTTACTGATTCACACACTCATAAGATGGATAGATGAACGAAATTCAGGACACTCCTTGGCAACGTCATTGGCCATATGTAGACCGACTTTCGTTATTCTAGCTGCCTTGCAAGTATGGGAAAACGGAGGGTACATGTGGGAACACTATTGAAATTTCGGCCTAATTGATGATTCTTAAGCAATTTATGGCGAAACCCGTTGAGATACGGCAAAACCTCAAATAACCAAAATTATAGGTCGTTTCATCGTCAACCTGCCTGCAAAGTTTCAAGACTGTAGCTGTCTGCCAAGTTGGCAAAATTATTTTTCAATTTGTGAAAAGTGGGCGAAATTTGACATGGATCGAAACGTTCACCTCTTTCTATGGCATAAATATGCGGGGCAGGAGAAAGCGCCAAAGATAGTAATATAGACCACTAAAAGGGTCGCCTAACGCCGCAAACCGTACCGCGATACGATGCACCGTTTGCTCGCAATAAATTTCCAAACGAAAGCCTGCACTATTCAGCGTGCACATTGCCTGGCTCTATCTTATCTTATATATATAAAGCCGCAAGGCTCACTGACTGACATAAATGTTTGCCCACTTCGACATGAGCTAGAAACTTGAAATTTGGCAAGGTGATAGCTATTAGCGTGTAACCTACGGAAAATTTCCAAAAATTTTAAATTTTAAATTTTTGCCCCCCTCCCCCCAAACAAAATGGCGGATACCGTGATGCAGTGCCCTACAAAATTAATATTTGGCAAAGTCCTAGCTCCTAGCCTGTAACCGACGTACAAATTGCAAAAAGTTAAAATATTTAATATTTCATCCACTAAAAAATTCGAAATTATAAGCCAAATTAAATGACGGTGCAGGCTTTCGTTTCGAGCTCTCTTGTGGCTAAACGGTAATTGCTATCAATAAACGGACTGCACTTTCAGCCCCTAAAATGAAGAGATCTACAACTTTGGTCCTATGACTTTTTGTCGTATCTCGACTCCTTCTACCTTAGATTGAGCTTCATTTTCCCGGTTTTGGTCATTTTTGTTAAATTTCCATAAATGATTTTACTGATTCACACACTCATAAGATGGATAGATGAACGAAATTCAGGACGCTCCTTGGCAACATCATTGGCCATATGTAGACCGACTTTCGTTATTCTAGCTGCCTTGCAAGTATGGGAAAACGGAGGGTACATGTGGAAACACTATTGAAATTTCGGCCTGATTTATGATTCTTAAGCAATTTATGGCGAAACCCGTTGAGATACGGCAAAACCTCAAATAACCAAACTTATAGGTCGTTTCATCGTCAACCTGCCTGCAAAGTTTCAAGACTGTAGCTGTCTGCCAAGTTGGCAAAATTATTTTTTCAATTTGTGAAAGTGGGCGAAATTTGACATGGATCGAAACGTTCACCTCTTTCTATGGCATAAATATGCGGGATAGGAGAAAGCGCCTAAGACAGTAATGTAGACCACTAAAAGGGTCGTCTAACGCCGCAATCCGTACCTCGATACGACGCACCGTTCGCTCGCAATAAATTTCCAAACGAAAGCCTGCACTATTTAGCGTGCACGTTGCCGGGCTCTATCTTATCTTATATATATAAAGCCGCAAGGCTAACTGACTGACTGACTCACTCACTCACTGACATTAATGTTTGCCCACTTCCAGGTGAGCTAGGAACTTGAAATTCGGCAGTCTGATAGCTTTTAGGCTGCAACCCAAGGAAAAATTCAAAAAAGTGCAAATTTTTCATATTTAGCCCCCCTTCCGCCCAATCAAAGAAATTTCGTGTTAGACCCTTCCAGATGGACTAGGAATTTGAAATTCGGAAATCTGATAGCTATTCGGCTGTAACCCAAGGAAGAAATGCAAAACTCTGAAGGTTTTCCTATTTTGCCCCCCTCCACCCAATCAAAATATCGGACTAAAACTTCGGGGTAGATTCTTCCAGATGAGCTAGGAACTTGAAATTCTGCAATCTGATAGCTATTATTCTATAACCCAAGGAAAAATTCCAAAAAGTTCAAATTTTTCATAATAGCCCCCCGCACCGAATAAAAATATCGGGCTCAAATTTCGTGTTACACCCTTCCGCCCAATCAAATTATCGGACTCAAAATTCGTGTTAGACCCTTCTAGCCGGAAATCTGATACCTATTAGGCTGTAACAAAAGGAAAAATTCCGGAAAGTTCGATTTTTTCATATATAGCCCCCCCTCCGCTCTATCAAATTATCGGACTCATATTTCGTGTTAGACCCTTCAAGCCGGCAATCTGATACCTATTAGACTGTAACCAAAGGAATCATTCCAAATAGGTCAAATTTTTAATATTTAGCCCCCCCGCACCGAATCAAAATATTCGACTCAAATTTCGGGTTAGACACTTCCAGATGAGCTAGGAACTTTAGATTAGGCAATGTGATAACTATTAGGCTCCAACCGAAGGAAAAATTCCAAAAAGTTCACATTTTTAATATTTAGCCCCCTCCTCGCCCAATAAAAATATTGGACTCAAATTTCATGTTAGGCCCTTCCAGATGAACTAGGAAGTTGAAATTAGGCAATCTGATAGAAATTCCAAAACATTCCAATCCCTCATATTTACCCCTGCACCACCCAATCAATATCCTCTGCCCCCCTCCCCCCAAACAAAATAGCGGAAACCGTGATGCAGTGCCCTACAAAATTATGATTTGGCAAAGTTCTAACTCCTAGCCTGTAAACGACGTAGAAATTTTAATAAGTTCAAATTTTTTATATTAAATCCACTAAAAAGTTCGAATAATTAAGCCAAATTTAATGACGGTGCAGGCTTTCGTTTCGAGCTCTCTTGTGGCTAAACGGTAATTGTTATCAACAAATGGATTCCACTTTGGGTCCTAAAATGAAGTGATCCACAACTTTGGTCCTATGACTTTTTTGTCGTATCTCGACTCCTCCTACCTTAGATTGAGCTTCATTTTCCCGGTTTCGGTCAATTTTGTCAAATTTCCATAAATTAACTCGCTGACATTAATGTTTACCCACTTCCAGATGAGCTAGCAGCTTGAAATTCGGCAGTCTGATAGCTATTGGGCTGCAACCCAAGGATAAATTCCAAAAAGTGAAAATTATTCATATTTAGCCCCCTTCGCACAATCAATATATCGGTCTGAAATTTCGTATAAGACCCTTCCAGATGAGCTAGGAAATTGAAATTCGGCAATCTGATAGATATTAGGCTGCAACTCAATGAAAAATTTCGTGTTGGACGCTGCAATGAACGAAATATTCCAAAAGTTCAATTTTTTAATTATTTAGGCCACCCCCAACTCCCAATCAAAATATGGGTCTCAAATTTCGTGTTACACCCTGCCAGATGAACTACAAAGTTGAAATTCGGCCGAGGAGAAATTTTAAACCGTTCCAATTTTACATATTTACCCCCAATCACCACCCAATAGCTGCCTCTGTGGATCAGCGGTAGAGTGTCGGCCTCCGGATCCCAAGATAGCGGGTTCAAACCCGGCAGAGGTAGTCGGATTTTTGAAGGGCGGAAAAAAGTCCATTCGACACTCCAAGTCGTACAATGTCGGCATGTAAAAGATCTCTGGTGACACATTTGGTGTTTACCCGACAAAATTCATTAAATCTCAGCCATAGACGCCCAAGAGAGTTTCGGTTTACTCGGTCTGCCATTTAGTGGGGGCCTAGAGTAAAACGGAACGTCGAAATTGACGAGCAGACAGCCAGATGGCGTCAAATTGAAATGTCTGCACACGGTAGCTGAGGCCATACGATTATTATTATTACCACCCAATCAAAATCAAAATGCATGATTCTAGCACCCTGTAAAAATGGAAAAACGAAAGTAAAACGGAAACACTGTACTCCTAATCCAAGGTTCTAAACCAATCTACGGTGAAAACGCTGCAGATACGACAAAACATCAAACAACGGAAATATAGAGCGTTTCAACCACGATAAACCTAAAAAGTTTCAAGACAATATCTCCCCGTTACATTAGGAAAATAATTTCCTAACTTGTGTGAATCGTACGTAATTTTCACCACGTCGAAACGTTCAACGCTATCTTCGTTTCTATAAAACGTGAATGTACGGTACGAGAAAATATTAGAGGACCAAACATGTACGCGAATACATGGGCAGTCTGGTGGCGCAATCCCTTTTTCTCAACGAAGTACCGGTTTGTCACAGTAATTTTTCATGTGACCACTTGTAATGTAGAGGAATGGGGGGTTTGGGGGCGCAGCCCCCAACGAGCGAAAGCGAGTCCTATATATATAAAGCCACAAGGCTAACTGACTCACTCACTCACTCACTGACTCACTGACATTAATGTTTGCCCACTTCCAAATGAGCTAGGAACTTGAAATTCTACAGTCTGATAGCTATTGGGGTGCAACCGAAGGAAAAATTCAAAAAAGTTCAATTTTTTTATATATAGCCCCCCTTACGCCCAATCAAATTATCGGACTAAAATTTAGTGTTAGACCCTTCCAGATGAGCTAGGAACTTGAAATTCGGCGGTCTGACAGCTCTTAGGCTGCAACCCAAGGAAAAATTGCAAAACGTTCAATTTTTTCATATTTAGCCCCCCTTTCGCCCAATCAAAGAAATTTCTTGTTAGACCCTTCCAGATGAGCTAGGAACTTGAAATTCGGCAACCTGATAGATATTAGGCTGTAACCCAATAAAAAATTCCAAAAAGTTGAAATTTTTCATATTTAGCCCCCCTTCCACCAAATCAAAGTATCGGAGTGAAATTTCGTGTTAGGCCCTTCCAGATGAGCTAGGAACTTGAAATGTGACAATCTGATAGCTATTTGGGTGTGTCCCAAGGGAAAATTCCAAAAAGTTCAAATTTTTTGTATTTAGCCCCCCTTCGCCGAATCACTCAAATTTCTGTGTTACAGCCTTGCAGATTAGCTAGGAACTTGAAATTCGGCAATCAAATAGCTATTAGGCTGCAACCCAGGAAAAAATTCCAAAAAGTTGAAATTTTTCATATATACTCCCCCTTCCGCCCAGTCAAAATATCGGAGTGAAATTTCGTGTTAGGCCCTTCCAGATGAGCTAGGAACTTGAAATGTGGCAATCTGATAGCTATTAGGGTGTGTCCCAAGGGAAAATTCCAAAAAGTTCAAATGTTTTGTTTTTAGCCCCCCTTTCGCCGAATCACTCACATTTCGGTGTTACACCGTTGCAGATTAGCTAGGAACTTGAAATTCGGCAATCAAATAGCTATTAGGCTGCAACCCAAGGAAAAATTCCAAAAAGTTGAAATTTTTCATATTTAGCCCCCCTTCCGCCCAATCAAAATATCGGAGTGAAATTTCGTTTTGGGCCCTTCCACATGAGCTAGGAACTTGAAATGTGGCAATCTGATAGCTGTTAGAGTGTGTCCCAAGGGAAAATTCCAAAAAGTACAATTTTTTTGTATTTAGCCCCCCTTCGCCGAAATACTGAAATTTCGTGTTACACCCTTGCAGATGAGCTAGGAACTTGAAATTCGGCAGTCGAATAGCTATTAGGCTGCAACCCAAGGAAAAATTCCAAAGAGTTGAAATTTTTCATATTTAGCCCCCCTTCCGCCCAATCAAAATATCGGAGTGAAATTTCGTGTTAGGCCGTTCCAGATGAGCTAGGAACTTGAAATGTGACAATCTGATAGCTATTAGGGTGTTTCCCAAGGGAAAATTCCAAAAAGTTCAATTTTTTGTATTTAGCCCCCCTTCGCCGAATCACTCAAATTTCGGTGTTACAGCCTTGCAGATTAGCTAGGAACTTGAAATTCGGCAATCAAATAGCTATTAGGCTGCAACCCAAGGAAAAATTCCAGAAAGTTGAAATTTTTCATATTTAGCCCCCCTTCTGCCCAATCAAAATATCGGAGTGAAATTGCGTGTTGGGCACTTCCAGATGAGCTAGGAACTTGAAATGTGGCACTCTGATAGCTATTAGGGTGTGTCCCAAGGGATAATTCCAAAAAGTTCAAATGTTTTGTATTTAGCCCCCCCCCCGCGCAGAATCACTCAAATTTCGGTGTTACACCCTTGCAGATTAGCTAGGAACTTGAAATGCGGCAGTGTGACAGTTATTAGGCTGCAAACCAAGGAAAAATTCCGAAAAGTTGAAATTTTTCATATTTAGCCCCCTTCCGCCCAATCAAAATATCGGACTGAAATTTCGTGTTAGACCCTTCCATATGAGCTAGGAACTTGAAATTCGGCTGCCTGATAGCTATTTGGTTGTAACCCAAGGAAGAATTCCAAAAAGTTCAAAATTTTCATATTTAGCCTCCACCGAATCGAAATATCGGACTCAAATTTCGGGTAAGACCCTTCAGTTCCAGATGAGCTAGAAACTTGGAATTCTGTAATCTGATAGCTATTAAGCTGCAACCGTGGGAAAAATTCTAAAAAGTTGAAATGTTTCATATTTAGCCGTTTTTCCGTCCAATCAAATTATCGGACTAAAATTTCGCGTTAGACCCTTCCAGATGAGCTAGGAACTTGAAATTTGGCAATGTGATATAAATTAGGCTGCAACTCAAGGGAAAATTCCAAAAAGTTCAAATTTTTCATATTTATCCCCCCACCGAATCAAAATATGGGACTCAAATTTCGGTTTAGAACCTTCCGTTCCAGATGCGCTAGAATATTGGAATTCGGCAGTCTGATAGCTATTAGGCTGAAACCCAAGGAAAATGCCAAAAAGTTAAAATTTTTCATATTTCATCCCCCCGCCCAATCAATATATCGGGCTCAAATTTCGTGTTAGAGCCTTCCAGATGATCTACGATCTTGAGATTCGGCGATGTGATGGCTATTAGGTTGCAACCCAAGGAAAAATTCAAATTTAGTTCAAATTTTTCATATTTAGCCCCCTCCCCGCCCAATCAAATTATCAGACTCAAATTTCGTGTTAGGCCCATCCAGATGATCCAGGAATTGAAATTAATCAATTTGATAGAAATTGGGCTGTAAGCCAAGAATAAATTCCAAAACATTCCATTTTCTCATATTTACCCCTCCACCACCCAATCAAAATCCTCTGCACCCCTCCCCCCCAAACAGAATGGTGGACGCAATGATGCAGTGCCCTACAAAATTAATATTTGGCAATGCTCTAGATCCAAGCCTGTAACCGACGAAGAAATCGCAACAAGTTCAAATTTTGAATAATTAACCCACTGAAAAATCGAAATATGAAGCCAAATTTAATGACGATGCAGACTTTCGTTTAGAGCTATTTTGTGGCTGAACGGTAATTGCTATCAATGAACTGATTGCACTTTCGCGTCCTAAAATTAAGATGTCTACAATTTTGGTCGTATGACTTTTTGTCGTATCTCGGCCCCTTCTACCTTAGACTGACCTTCATTTCCCCGGTTTTTATCAATTTTGTTAAATTTCCATACATATTTTACTGATTAACACACTCATAAGACAGATAGACACTAAATTCAGCACGCTCCCTGACACGACTATTGGCCATATGTAGACCGACTTTGATTATTCTACTGCTATGAATGTATGGGAAACTGAAGGAATACAGTAACTTACCAAGAAACACTACCTTAATTTCAGCATAATGTATGTACCGTAATCAATTTATGGTGAAGACCATGGAGATACGGCAAAACCTCAAACAACCAAAATTGTAGGTCGTTATATTGTCGTCCAGCGTGCCAAGTTTCAACAATGTATGTTTCTGCTAAGTTGGCAAAATCTTTTTTCAACTTGTTTAAAGCGGTCGAAATTTAACATGGATCGATATGTTCACCTCCTTCCTTGGGATAAATACGCAAGATACTAGAAAAGGCCTAAGACAGTAATGTAGAAGACTAAAGGGGTCGTCTGATGGCGCAATCCATACTTTGATACGACGTACCGTTTTTCCGCAATAAATTTCCTAACCAAAGTCTCCACTATTTAGCGTGCACATTGCCTGGCTCTATATTATATATATAAAACTGTTTGGCTCACTGGCTGGCATAAATGTTTACCCACTTCGGCATGAGCTAGAAACTTAAAATTTGACAATATGATAGCAAATAGGCTGTATTGTGGAAAAGTTCCATATGTTGATTTTGTGTTATTTTTACTTCCCTTGCCTTAAACTAAATTTTGGACGATATGTTGCAGTGCGCCAAAAAATTAAAATTTGTCGCAGTTACATCTTTGGCCTGCAACCGACGGAGAAATTCTAAGGAGTTGAATTGTTTAACGTTTTCATCTCCAGAAGTTATCGAAATCTGGAAGCTATTTTCATTATGGTGCTAAGTAACGTTTCGATAATTTTGGTGGCTAAACTGTAAGTCGTACCGCCAAATGGACAAGACGTTCGGGTCCCATCATGAAGGGTTCTACAACTTCGGTCCCGGGAATTTTAGTCTTATCATGATCCCTTATGCCTTGGATAGAACTCCATTTTTCAGATTAACGTCAATTTTTTACAGTTTTCGTAATTAATTTACTGTTTTACACACTTATAAGACCGATAGAATCATGAAATTTGGCAGGCTCATTGGAACGTTTGTGGGCCACAAGTGACCAAATGCATGATTCTAGCACCCTGTAAACATGGACAAACGAAAGTAATACGTAAACCCTGTCCTCCTAATCCAAGGTTCTAAACCAATCTACGGTCAACTCGAACAGATACGACAAAACATCAAATAACGGAAATATAGAGCGTTTCAACCACAATAAACCTTCCAAGTTTCAAGATTATAGCTCCCCGTTACGTTAGGAAAATAATTTCTTATCTTGTGAGAATCGTACGTAATTTTCACCACGTCGGAACGTTTAAGGCTACCTCGTCTATAAATCGTGAATATACGGTACGAGAAAATATTACAGGACCAAATATGTACGCGAATATATGCGCCGTCTGGTGGCGAATTCGTTCTTCGTAACGAGGTACCTTTTCGTCACAGTAGTTTTCCATGTGAGCACTTGAAATATAGAGGAATTGGGGGTTTGGGGGCGCAGCCCCCAACGAGCGAAAGCGAGTCTTATATATATAAAGCCGCAAGGCTAACTGACTGACTGACTCACTGACATTAATGTTTGCCCACTTCCAAGTGAGCTAGGAACTTGAAATTCGGCAGTCTGACAGCTTTTAGGCTGCAACCCAAGGAAAAATTGCAAAAAGTACAATTTTTTTATATTTAGCCCCCCTTCCGCCCAATCAAAGAAATTTCGTGTTAGACACTTCCCGATGAGCTAAGAAATTGAAATTCGGAAATCTGATAGCTAATAGGATGTAACACAAGGCAAAATTCCAAAAATTTTAAATTTTAAATTTTTGCCCCCCTCCCCCCAAACAAAATGGCGGATACCGTGATGCAGTGCCCTAGAAAATTCATATTTGGCAAAGTTCTAGCTCCTAGCCTGTAACCGACGTAGAAATTGCAAAAAGTTAAAATATTTAATATTTCATCCACTAAAGAATTCGAAATATTAAGCCAAATTACATGACGGTGCAGACTTTCGTCTCGAGCTCTCTTGTGGCTAAACGGTAATTGTTATCAATAAACGGACTGCACTTTCGGCCCTTAAAATGAAGAGATCTACAACTTTGGTCCTATGACTTTTTGTCGTATCTCGACTCCTTCTACCTTAGATTGAGCTTCATTTTCCCGGTTTTGGTCATTTTTGTTAAATTTCCATAAATGTTATTACTGATTCACACACTCATAAGATGGATAGATGAACGAAATTCAGGACGCTCCTTGGTAACGTCATTGGCCATATGTAGACCGACTTTCGTTATTCTAGCTGCCTTGCAAGTATGGGAAAACGGAGGGTACATGTGGAAACACTATTGAAATTTCGGCCTAATTTATGATTCTTAAGCAATTTATGGCGAAACCCTTTGAGGTACGGCAAAACCTTAAATAACCAAAATTATAGGTCGTTTCATCATCAACCTGCCTGCAAAGCTTCAAGACTGTAGCTGTCTGCTATGTTGGCAAAATTATTTTTCAACTGTTGCTAAGCGGACGAAATTTGATATGGATCGAAACGTTCACCCCTTTATATGGTATAAATAGGCGAGATACGAGAGAATGCCCCACACAGTACTGTAGGCGACTAAATGGGACGTCCGATGGTGAAATCCTTACCTCGATACGACTTACCGTTTGGACGCAATGAATTTCCAAGTGGAAGTCTGCACTATTTAGCGTGCACATTGCCCGGCTCTATCTTATCTTATATCTTATATATATAAAGCCAGAAGGCTGACTGACTGACATAAATGTTTACCCACTTCGACATGAGCTAGAAAGTTGAAATTTGGCAAGCTGATAGCTATTAGCGTGTAACCTACGGAAAAATTCCAAAAATTTTAAATTTTAAATTTTTGCCCCCCTCCCCCAAACAAAATGGCGGATACCGTGATGCAGTGCCCTAGAAAATTCATATTTGGCAAAGTTCTAGCTCCTAGCCTGTAACCGACGTAGAAATTGCAAAAAGTTAAAATATTTAATATTTCATCCACTAAAGAATTCGAAATATTAAGCCAAATTACATGACGGTGCAGACTTTCGTTTCGAGCTCTCTTGTGGCTAAACGGTAATTGTTATCAATAAACGGACTGCACTTTCGGCCCTTAAAATGAAGAGATCTACAACTTTGGTCCTATGACTTTTTGTCGTATCTCGACTCCTTCTACCTTAGATTGAGCTTCATTTTCCCGGTTTTGGTCATTTTTGTTAAATTTCCATAAATGTTATTACTGATTCACACACTCATAAGATGGATAGATGAACGAAATTCAGGACGCTCCTTGGTAACGTCATTGACCATATGTAGACCGACTTTAGTTATTCTAGCTGCCTTGCAAGTATGGGAAAACGGAGGGTACATGTGGAAACACTATTGAAATTTCGGCCTAATTTATGATTCTTAAGCAATTTATGGCGAAACCCTTTGAGGTACGGCAAAACCTTAAATAACCAAAATTATAGGTCGTTTCATCATCAACCTGCCTGCAAAGCTTCAAGACTGTAGCTGTCTGCTATGTTGGCAAAATTATTTTTCAACTGTTGCTAAGCGGACGAAATTTGATATGGATCGAAACGTTCACCCCTTTATATGGTATAAATAGGCGAGATACGAGAGAATGCCCCACACAGTACTGTAGGCGACTAAATGGGACGTCCGATGGTGAAATCCTTACCTCGATACGACTTACCGTTTGGACGCAATGAATTTACAAGTGGAAGTCTGCACTATTTAGCGTGCACATTGCCCGGCTCTATCTTATCTTATATCTTATATATATAAAGCCGCAAGGCTAACTGACTGACTGACCCACTGACATTAATGTTTGCCCACTTCCAAGTGAGCTAGGAACTTGAAATTCGGCAGTCTGACAGCTTTTAGGCTGCAACCCAAGGAAAAATTGCAAAAAGTACAATTTTTTTATATTTAGCCCCCCTTCCGCCCAATCAAAGAAATTTCGTGTTAGACACTTCCCGATGAGCTAAGAAATTGAAATTCGGAAATCTGATAGCTAATAGGATGTAACACAAGGCAAAATTCCAAAAATTTTAAATTTTAAATTTTTGCCCCCCTCCCCCCAAACAAAATGGCGGATACCGTGATGCAGTGCCCTAGAAAATTCATATTTGGCAAAGTTCTAGCTCCTAGCCTGTAACCGACGTAGAAATTGCAAAAAGTTAAAATATTTAATATTTCATCCACTAAAGAATTCGAAATATTAAGCCAAATTACATGACGGTGCAGACTTTCGTCTCGAGCTCTCTTGTGGCTAAACGGTAATTGTTATCAATAAACGGACTGCACTTTCGGCCCTTAAAATGAAGAGATCTACAACTTTGGTCCTATGACTTTTTGTCGTATCTCGACTCCTTCTACCTTAGATTGAGCTTCATTTTCCCGGTTTTGGTCATTTTTGTTAAATTTCCATAAATGTTATTACTGATTCACACACTCATAAGATGGATAGATGAACGAAATTCAGGACGCTCCTTGGTAACGTCATTGGCCATATGTAGACCGACTTTCGTTATTCTAGCTGCCTTGCAAGTATGGGAAAACGGAGGGTACATGTGGAAACACTATTGAAATTTCGGCCTAATTTATGATTCTTAAGCAATTTATGGCGAAACCCTTTGAGGTACGGCAAAACCTTAAATAACCAAAATTATAGGTCGTTTCATCATCAACCTGCCTGCAAAGCTTCAAGACTGTAGCTGTCTGCTATGTTGGCAAAATTATTTTTCAACTGTTGCTAAGCGGACGAAATTTGATATGGATCGAAACGTTCACCCCTTTATATGGTATAAATAGGCGAGATACGAGAGAATGCCCCACACAGTACTGTAGGCGACTAAATGGGACGTCCGATGGTGAAATCCTTACCTCGATACGACTTACCGTTTGGACGCAATGAATTTCCAAGTGGAAGTCTGCACTATTTAGCGTGCACATTGCCCGGCTCTATCTTATCTTATATCTTATATATATAAAGCCACAAGGCTAATTGACTGACTCACTGACTGACTGACTGACTGACATTAATGTTTGCCCACTTCCAGGTGAGCTAGGAACTTGAAATTCGGCAGTCTGATAGCTTTTAGGCTGCAACCCAAGAAAAAATTGCAAAAAGTACAAATTTTTATATTTAGCCCCCCTTCCGCCCAATCAAAGAAATTTCGTGTTAGACCCTCCCAGATGAGCTAGGAACTTGAAATTCGGCAACCTGATAGATATTAGGCTGTAACCCAAGGAAAAATTCCAAAAAGTTCGAATTTTTGTGTACGTAGCCCCCCACGGAATAAACAAATTTCGGGTTAGATCCTTCAGTTCCAGATGCGCTAGAAACTTGAAATTTGGCAAGGTGATAGCTATTAGCGTGTAACCCACGGAAAAATTCCAAAAATTTTAAATTTTAAACTTTTGCCCCCCTCCCCCCAAACAAAATGGCGGATACCGTGATGCAGTGCCCCACAAAATTAATATTTGGCAAAGTTCTAGCTCCTAGCCTGTAACCGACGTAGAAATTGTAAAAAGTTAAAATATTTAATATATCATCCACTAAAAAATTCGAAATATTAAGCCAAATTAAATGACGGTGCAGGCTTTCGTTTCGAGCTCTCTTGTGGCTAAACGGTAATTGTTATCAATAAACGGACTGCACTTTCGGCCGCTAAAATGAAGAGATCTACAACTTTGGTCCTATGACTTTTTGTCGTATCTCGACTCCTTCTACCTTAGATTGAGCTTCATTTTCCCGGTATCGGTCATTTTTGTTAAATTTCCATAAATGATTTTACTGATTCACACGCTCATAAGATGGATAGATGAACGAAATTCAGGACGCTCCTTGGCAACGTCATTGGCCATACGTAGACCGACTTTCGTTATTCTAGCTGCCTTGCAAGTATGGGAAAACGGAGGGTACATGTGGAAACACTATTGAAATTTCGGCCTAATTTATGATTCTTAAGCAATTTATGGCGAAACCCGTTGAGATACGGCAAAACCTCAAATAACCAAACTTATAGGTCGTTTCATCGTCAACCTGCCTGCAAAGTTTCAAGACTGTAGCTGTCTGCCAAGTTGGCAAAATTATTTTTTCAATTTGTGAAAGTGGGCGAAATTTGACATGGATCGAAACGTTCACCTCTTTCTATGGCATAAATATGCGGGATAGGAGAAAGCGCCTACGACAGTAATGTAGACCACTAAAAGGGTCGTCTAACGCCGCAATCCGTACCTCGATACGACGCACCGTTCGCTCGCAATAAATTTCCAAACGAAAGCCTGCACTATTTAGCGTGCACGTTGCCGGGCTCTATCTTATATAATATATAAAGCCGCAAGGCTCACTGACTGACATAAATGTTTACCCACTTCGACATGAGCTAGAAACTTGAAATTTGGCAAGGTGATAGCTATTAGCGTGTAACCTACGGAAAAATTCCAAAAATTTTAAATTTTAAATTTTTGCCCCCCTCCCCCCAAACAAAATGGCGGATACCGTGATGCAGTGCCCTACAAAATTAATATTTGGCAAAGTCCTAGCTCCTAGCCTGTAACCGACGTACAAATTGCAAAAAGTTAAAATCTTTAATATTTCATCCACTAAAAAATTCGAATTATAAGCCAAATTAAATGACGGTGCAGGCTTTCGTTTCGAGCTCTCTTGTGGCTAAACGGTAATTGCTATCAATAAACGGACTGCACTTTCAGCCCCTAAAATGAAGAGATCTACAACTTTGGTCCTATGACTTTTTGTCGTATCTCGACTCCTTCTACCTTAGATTGAGCTTCATTTTCCCGGTTTTGGTCATTTTTGTTAAATTTCCATAAATGATTTTACTGATTCACACACTCATAAGATGGATAGATGAACGAAATTCAGGACGCTCCTTGGCAACATCATTGGCCATATGTAGACCGACTTTCGTTATTCTAGCTGCCTTGCAAGTATGGGAAAACGGAGGGTACATGTGGAAACACTATTGAAATTTCGGCCTGATTTATGATTCTTAAGCAATTTATGGCGAAACCCGTTGAGATACGGCAAAACCTCAAATAACCAAACTTATAGGTCGTTTCATCGTCAACCTGCCTGCAAAGTTTCAAGACTGTAGCTGTCTGCCAAGTTGGCAAAATTATTTTTTCAATTTGTGAAAGTGGGCGAAATTTGACATGGATCGAAACGTTCACCTCTTTCTATGGCATAAATATGCGGGATAGGAGAAAGCGCCTAAGACAGTAATGTAGACCACTAAAAGGGTCGTCTAACGCCGCAATCCGTACCTCGATACGACGCACCGTTCGCTCGCAATAAATTTCCAAACGAAAGCCTGCACTATTTAGCGTGCACGTTGCCGGGCTCTATCTTTTCTTATATATATAAAGCCGCAAGGCTAACTGACTGACTGACTCACTCACTCACTGACATTAATGTTTGCCCACTTCCAGGTGAGCTAGGAACTTGAAATTCGGCAGTCTGATAGCTTTTAGGCTGCAACCCAAGGAAAAATTCAAAAAAGTGCAAATTTTTCATATTTAGCCCCCCTTCCGCCCAATCAAAGAAATTTCGTGTTAGACCCTTCCAGATGGACTAGGAATTTGAAATTCGGAAATCTGATAGCTATTCGGCTGTAACCCAAGGAAGAAATGCAAAACTCTGAAGGTTTTCCTATTTTGCCCCCCTCCACCCAATCAAAATATCGGACTAAAACTTCGGGGTAGATTCTTCCAGATGAGCTAGGAACTTGAAATTCGGCAATCTGATAGTTATTAGGCTGTAACTCCAGGAAAAAATCCTAAAAGGTCAAATTTTTCATAATGATCCCCCTCCCACCGAATCAATATATAGGACTCAAATTTCGGTTTACACCCTTCCAGATGGGCTAGGAACTTGAAATTCGGTAATCTGATAGCTATTCGGCTGTAACCCCAGGAAATATGGAAGAAGCTGAAACTTTTCATGTTTAGCCCCCCTCCACCCAATCAAAATATCGGATTAAAATTTCGTGGTAGATCCTTCCAGATGAGCTAGGAACTTGAAATTCGGCAATCTGATACCTATTAGGCTGTAACCCTACGAAAAAATGGAAAAAGCTGAAACTTCTCCTATTTAGCCCCCTCCACTCAATCAAAATATCGGACTAAAATTATGAGGTAGATCCATCCAGATGAGCTAGGAACTTGAAATTCGTCTATCTGATACCTATTAGGCTGTAACCCCAGGTAAAATTCCATAAAGCTCAAAATTGTCATAATTAACCCCTCCCACCGACTCAATATATAGGACTCAAATTTCGGGTTAAACCCTTCCAGATTAGCTAGGAACTTGAAATTCTGCAATCTGATAGCTATTATTCTATAACCCAAGGAAAAATTCCAAAAAGTTCAAATTTTTCATAATAGCCCCCCGCACCGAATAAAAATATCGGGCTCAAATTTCGTGTTACACCCTTCCGCCCAATCAAATTATCGGACTCAAAATTCGTGTTAGACCCTTCTAGCCGGAAATCTGATACCTATTAGGCTGTAACAAAAGGAAAAATTCCGGAAAGTTCGATTTTTTCATATATAGCCCCCCCTCCGCTCTATCAAATTATCGGACTCATATTTCGTGTTAGACCCTTCAAGCCGGCAATCTGATACCTATTAGACTGTAACCAAAGGAATCATTCCAAATAGGTCAAATTTTTAATATTTAGCCCCCCCGCACCGAATCAAAATATTCGACTCAAATTTCGGGTTAGACACTTCCAGATGAGCTAGGAACTTTAGATTAGGCAATGTGATAACTATTAAGCTCCAACCGAAGGAAAAATTCCAAAAAGTTCACATTTTTAATATTTAGCCCCCTCCTCGCCCAATAAAAATATTGGACTCAAATTTCATGTTAGGCCCTTCCAGATGAACTAGGAAGTTGAAATTAGGCAATCTGATAGAAATTCCAAAACATTCCAATCCCTCATATTTACCCCTGCACCACCCAATCAATATCCTCTGCCCCCCTCCCCCCAAACAAAATAGCGGAAACCGTGATGCAGTGCCCTACAAAATTATGATTTGGCAAAGTTCTAACTCCTAGCCTGTAAACGACGTAGAAATTTTAATAAGTTCAAATTTTTTATATTAAATCCACTAAAAAGTTCGAATAATTAAGCCAAATTTAATGACGGTGCAGGCTTTCGTTTCGAGCTCTCTTGTGGCTAAACGGTAATTGTTATCAACAAATGGATTCCACTTTGGGTCCTAAAATGAAGTGATCCACAACTTTGGTCCTATGACTTTTTTGTCGTATCTCGACTCCTCCTACCTTAGATTGAGCTTCATTTTCCCGGTTTCGGTCAATTTTGTCAAATTTCCATAAATTAACTCGCTGACATTAATGTTTACCCACTTCCAGATGAGCTAGCAGCTTGAAATTCGGCAGTCTGATAGCTATTGGGCTGCAACCCAAGGATAAATTCCAAAAAGTGAAAATTATTCATATTTAGCCCCCTTCGCACAATCAATATATCGGTCTGAAATTTCGTATAAGACCCTTCCAGATGAGCTAGGAAATTGAAATTCGGCAATCTGATAGATATTAGGCTGCAACTCAATGAAAAATTTCGTGTTGGACGCTGCAATGAACGAAATATTCCAAAAGTTCAATTTTTTAATTATTTAGGCCACCCCCAACTCCCAATCAAAATATGGGTCTCAAATTTCGTGTTACACCCTGCCAGATGAACTACAAAGTTGAAATTCGGCCGAGGAGAAATTTTAAACCGTTCCAATTTTACATATTTACCCCCAATCACCACCCAATAGCTGCCTCTGTGGATCAGCGGTAGAGTGTCGGCCTCCGGATCCCAAGATAGCGGGTTCAAACCCGGCAGAGGTAGTCGGATTTTTGAAGGGCGGAAAAAAGTCCATTCGACACTCCAAGTCGTACAATGTCGGCATGTAAAAGATCTCTGGTGACACATTTGGTGTTTACCCGACAAAATTCATTAAATCTCAGCCATAGACGCCCAAGAGAGTTTCGGTTTACTCGGTCTGCCATTTAGTGGGGGCCTAGAGTAAAACGGAACGTCGAAATTGACGAGCAGACAGCCAGATGGCGTCAAATTGAAATGTCTGCACACGGTAGCTGAGGCCATACGATTATTATTATTACCACCCAATCAAAATCAAAATGCATGATTCTAGCACCCTGTAAAAATGGAAAAACGAAAGTAAAACGGAAACACTGTACTCCTAATCCAAGGTTCTAAACCAATCTACGGTGAAAACGCTGCAGATACGACAAAACATCAAACAACGGAAATATAGAGCGTTTCAACCACGATAAACCTAAAAAGTTTCAAGACAATATCTCCCCGTTACATTAGGAAAATAATTTCCTAACTTGTGTGAATCGTACGTAATTTTCACCACGTCGAAACGTTCAACGCTATCTTCGTTTCTATAAAACGTGAATGTACGGTACGAGAAAATATTAGAGGACCAAACATGTACGCGAATACATGGGCAGTCTGGTGGCGCAATCCCTTTTTCTCAACGAAGTACCGGTTTGTCACAGTAATTTTTCATGTGACCACTTGTAATGTAGAGGAATGGGGGGTTTGGGGGCGCAGCCCCCAACGAGCGAAAGCGAGTCTTATATATATAAAGCCACAAGGCTAATTGACTGACTCACTGACTGACTCACTGACTGACATTAATGTTTGCCCACTTCCAAGTGAGCTAGGAACTTGAAATTCTACAGTCTGGTAGCTATTGGGGTGCAACCGAAGGAAAAATTGCAAAAAGTACAATTTTTTTATATTTAGCCCCCCTTCCGCCCAATCAAAGAAATTTCGTGTTAGACCCTTCCAGACGAGCTAGGAACTTGAAATTCGGCAACCTGATAGATATTAGGCTGTAACCCAAGGAAAAATTCCAAAAAGTTCGAATTTTTGTGTACGTAGCCCCCCACGGAATAAACAAATTTCGGGTTAGATCCTTCAGTTCCAGATGCGCTAGAAACTTGAAATTTGGCAAGGTGATAGCTATTAGCGTGTAACCTACGGAAAAATTCCAAAAATTTTAAATTTTAAATTTTTGCCCCCCTCCCCCCAAACAAAATGGCGGATACCGTGATGCAGTGCCCTACAAAATTAATATTTGGCAAAGTCCTAGCTCCTAGCCTGTAACCGACGTACAAATTGCAAAAAGTTAAAATATTTAATATTTCATCCACTAAAAAATTCGAAATTATAAGCCAAATTAAATGACGGTGCAGGCTTTCGTTTCGAGCTCTCTTGTGGCTAAACGGTAATTGCTATCAATAAACGGACTGCACTTTCAGCCCCTAAAATGAAGAGATCTACAACTTTGGTCCTATGACTTTTTGTCGTATCTCGACTCCTTCTACCTTAGATTGAGCTTCATATTCCCGGGATCGTTCATTTTTGTTAAATTTCACTAAATGATTTTACTGATTCACACACTCATAAGATGGATAGATGAACGAAATTCAGGACGCTCCTTGGCAACGTCATTGGCCATATGTAGACCGACTTTCGTTATTCTAGCTGCCTTGCAAGTATGGGAAAACGGAGGGTACATGTGGAAACACTATTGAAATTTCGGCCTAATTTATGATTCTTAAGCAATTTATGGCGAAACCCGTTGAGATACGGCAAAAACTCAAATAAGCAAAATTATAGGTCGTTTCATCGCCAACCTGCCTGCAAAGTTTCAAGACTGTAGCTGTCTGCCAAGTTGGCAAAATTATTTTTCAATTTGTGAAAAGTGGGCGAAATTTGACATGGATCGAAACGTTCACCTCTTTCTATGGCATAAATATGCGGGATAGGAGAAAGCGCCTAAGGCAGCAATGTAGACCACTAAACGGGTCGTCTAACGCCGCAATCCGTACCTCGATACGACGCACCGTTTGCTCACAATAAATTTCCAAACGAAAGCCTGCACTATTTAGCGTGCACATTGCCTGGCTCTATCTTATCCTATATATATAAAGCCACAAGGCTAATTGACTGACTCACTGACTGACATTAATGTTTGCCCACTTCCAAGTGAGGTAGGAACTTGAAATTCGGCAGTCTGATAGCTATTTGACTGCAACCCAAAGAAAAATTCAAAAAAGTTGAAATTTTTCATATTTAGCCCCCCTTCCGCTCAATCAAATTATCGGACTAAAATTTCGTGTTAGACCCTTCCAGATGAGCTAGGAACTTGAAATTCGGCAATCTGATAGCTATTATGCTGTAGCCCAAAGCAAAACTCCAAAAAGTTCAAATTGTTTGTATTTAGCCCCCCATCGAATCAAAATATTGGAATCAAATTTCGGGTTAGACCCTTCCGTTGCAGATGAGCTGAAAACTTGGAATTCGGCAGTCTGATAGCTATTAGGCTGCAACCCAAGGAAAAATTCAAAAATGTTGACATTTTTCATATTTAGCCCCAATTCAGCCCCATCAATATATCGGATTAAAATTTCGTGTTAGACCCTTCCCGATGAGCTACGAAATTGAAATTCGGAAATCTGATAGCTAATAGGATGTAACACAAGTCAAAATTCCAAAAATTTTAAATTTTAAATTTTTGCCCCCCTCCCCCCAAACAAAATGGCGGATACCGTGATGCAGTGCCCTAGAAAATTCATATTTGGCAAAGTTCTAGCTCCTAGCCTGTAACCGACGTAGAAATTGCAAAAAGTTAAAATATTTAATATTTCATCCACTAAAGAATTCGAAATATTAAGCCAAATTACATGACGGTGCAGACTTTCGTTTCGAGCTCTCTTGTGGCTAAACGGTAATTGTTATCAATAAACGGACTGCACTTTCGGCCCTTAAAATGAAGAGATCTACAACTTTGGTCCTATGACTTTTTGTCGTATCTCGACTCCTTCTACCTTAGATTGAGCTTCATTTTCCCGGTTTTGGTCATTTTTGTTAAATTTCCATAAATGTTATTACTGATTCACACACTCATAAGATGGATAGATGAACGAAATTCAGGACGCTCCTTGGTAACGTCATTGGCCATATGTAGACCGACTTTCGTTATTCTAGCTGCCTTGCAAGTATGGGAAAACGGAGGGTACATGTGGAAACACTATTGAAATTTCGGCCTAATTTATGATTCTTAAGCAATTTATGGCGAAACCCTTTGAGGTACGGCAAAACCTTAAATAACCAAAATTATAGGTCGTTTCATCATCAACCTGCCTGCAAAGTTTCAAGACTGTAGCTGTCTGCTATGTTGGCAAAATTATTTTTCAACTGTTGCTAAGCGGACGAAATTTGATATGGATCGAAACGTTCACCCCTTTATATGGTATAAATAGGCGAGATACGAGAGAATGCCCCACACAGTACTGTAGGCGACTAAATGGGACGTCCGATGGTGAAATCCTTACCTCGATACGACTTACCGTTTGGACGCAATGAATTTCCAAGTGGAAGTCTGCACTATTTAGCGTGCACATTGCCCGGCTCTATCTTATCTTATATCTTATATATATAAAGCCAGAAGGCTGACTGACTGACATAAATGTTTACCCACTTCGACATGAGCTAGAAAGTTGAAATTTGGCAAGCTGATAGCTATTAGCGTGTAACCTACGGAAAAATTCCAAAAATTTTAAATTTTAAATTTTTGCCCCCCTCCCCCAAACAAAATGGCGGATACCGTGATGCAGTGCCCTAGAAAATTCATATTTGGCAAAGTTCTAGCTCCTAGCCTGTAACCGACGTAGAAATTGCAAAAAGTTAAAATATTTAATATTTCATCCACTAAAGAATTCGAAATATTAAGCCAAATTACATGACGGTGCAGACTTTCGTTTCGAGCTCTCTTGTGGCTAAACGGTAATTGTTATCAATAAACGGACTGCACTTTCGGCCCTTAAAATGAAGAGATCTACAACTTTGGTCCTATGACTTTTTGTCGTATCTCGACTCCTTCTACCTTAGATTGAGCTTCATTTTCCCGGTTTTGGTCATTTTTGTTAAATTTCCATAAATGTTATTACTGATTCACACACTCATAAGATGGATAGATGAACGAAATTCAGGACGCTCCTTGGTAACGTCATTGGCCATATGTAGACCGACTTTCGTTATTCTAGCTGCCTTGCAAGTATGGGAAAACGGAGGGTACATGTGGAAACACTATTGAAATTTCGGCCTAATTTATGATTCTTAAGCAATTTATGGCGAAACCCTTTGAGGTACGGCAAAACCTTAAATAACCAAAATTATAGGTCGTTTCATCATCAACCTGCCTGCAAAGTTTCAAGACTGTAGCTGTCTGCTATGTTGGCAAAATTATTTTTCAACTGTTGCTAAGCGGACGAAATTTGATATGGATCGAAACGTTCACCCCTTTATATGGTATAAATAGGCGAGATACGAGAGAATGCCCCACACAGTACTGTAGGCGACTAAATGGGACGTCCGATGGTGAAATCCTTACCTCGATACGACTTACCGTTTGGACGCAATGAATTTCCAAGTGGAAGTCTGCACTATTTAGCGTGCACATTGCCCGGCTCTATCTTATCTTATATCTTATATATATAAAGCCAGAAGGCTGACTGACTGACATAAATGTTTACCCACTTCGACATGAGCTAGAAAGTTGAAATTTGGCAAGCTGATAGCTATTAGCGTGTAACCTACGGAAAAATTCCAAAAATTTTAAATTTTAAATTTTTGCCCCCCTCCCCCAAACAAAATGGCGGATACCGTGATGCAGTGCCCTAGAAAATTCATATTTGGCAAAGTTCTAGCTCCTAGCCTGTAACCGACGTAGAAATTGCAAAAAGTTAAAATATTTAATATTTCATCCACTAAAGAATTCGAAATATTAAGCCAAATTACATGACGGTGCAGACTTTCGTTTCGAGCTCTCTTGTGGCTAAACGGTAATTGTTATCAATAAACGGACTGCACTTTCGGCCCTTAAAATGAAGAGATCTACAACTTTGGTCCTATGACTTTTTGTCGTATCTCGACTCCTTCTACCTTAGATTGAGCTTCATTTTCCCGGTTTTGGTCATTTTTGTTAAATTTCCATAAATGTTATTACTGATTCACACACTCATAAGATGGATAGATGAACGAAATTCAGGACGCTCCTTGGTAACGTCATTGACCATATGTAGACCGACTTTAGTTATTCTAGCTGCCTTGCAAGTATGGGAAAACGGAGGGTACATGTGGAAACACTATTGAAATTTCGGCCTAATTTATGATTCTTAAGCAATTTATGGCGAAACCCTTTGAGGTACGGCAAAACCTTAAATAACCAAAATTATAGGTCGTTTCATCATCAACCTGCCTGCAAAGCTTCAAGACTGTAGCTGTCTGCTATGTTGGCAAAATTATTTTTCAACTGTTGCTAAGCGGACGAAATTTGATATGGATCGAAACGTTCACCCCTTTATATGGTATAAATAGGCGAGATACGAGAGAATGCCCCACACAGTACTGTAGGCGACTAAATGGGACGTCCGATGGTGAAATCCTTACCTCGATACGACTTACCGTTTGGACGCAATGAATTTACAAGTGGAAGTCTGCACTATTTAGCGTGCACATTGCCCGGCTCTATCTTATCTTATATCTTATATATATAAAGCCGCAAGGCTAACTGACTGACTGACTCACTGACATTAATGTTTGCCCACTTCCAAGTGAGCTAGGAACTTGAAATTCGGCAGTCTGACAGCTTTTAGGCTGCAACCCAAGGAAAAATTGCAAAAAGTACAATTTTTTTATATTTAGCCCCCCTTCCGCCCAATCAAAGAAATTTCGTGTTAGACCCTTCCCGATGAGCTAAGAAATTGAAATTCGGAAATCTGATAGCTAATAGGATGTAACACAAGGCAAAATTCCAAAAATTTTAAATTTTAAATTTTTGCCCCCCTCCCCCCAAACAAAATGGCGGATACCGTGATGCAGTGCCCTAGAAAATTAATATTTGGCAAAGTTCTAGCTCCTAGCCTGTAACCGACGTAGAAATTGCAAAAAGTTAAAATATTTAATATTTTATCCACTAAAAAATTCGAAATATTAAGCCAAATTCAATGACGGTGCAGGCTTTCGTTTCGAGCTCTCCTGTGGCTAAACGGCAATTGTTATCAATAAACGGACTGCACTTTCGTGCCTTAAAATGAAGAGATCTACAACTTTGGTCCTATGACTTTTTGCCGTATCTCGACTCCTTCTACCTTAGATTGAGCTTCATTTTCCCGGTTTTGGTCATTTTTGTTAAATTTCCATAAATGATTTTACTGATTCACACACTCATAAGATGGATAGATGAACGAAATTCAGGACACTCCTTGGCAACGTCATTGGCCATATGTAGACCGACTTTCGTTATTCTAGCTGCCTTGCAAGTATGGGAAAACGGAGGGTACATGTGGGAACACTATTGAAATTTCGGCCTAATTGATGATTCTTAAGCAATTTATGGCGAAACCCGTTGAGATACGGCAAAACCTCAAATAACCAAAATTATAGGTCGTTTCATCGTCAACCTGCCTGCAAAGTTTCAAGACTGTAGCTGTCTGCCAAGTTGGCAAAATTATTTTTCAATTTGTGAAAAGTGGGCGAAATTTGACATGGATCGAAACGTTCACCTCTTTCTATGGCATAAATATGCGGGGCAGGAGAAAGCGCCAAAGATAGTAATATAGACCACTAAAAGGGTCGCCTAACGCCGCAAACCGTACCGCGATACGATGCACCGTTTGCTCGCAATAAATTTCCAAACGAAAGCCTGCACTATTCAGCGTGCACATTGCCTGGCTCTATCTTATCTTATATATATAAAGCCGCAAGGCTCACTGACTGACATAAATGTTTGCCCACTTCGACATGAGCTAGAAACTTGAAATTTGGCAAGGTGATAGCTATTAGCGTGTAACCTACGGAAAATTTCCAAAAATTTTAAATTTTAAATTTTTGCCCCCCTCCCCCCAAACAAAATGGCGGATACCGTGATGCAGTGCCCTACAAAATTAATATTTGGCAAAGTCCTAGCTCCTAGCCTGTAACCGACGTACAAATTGCAAAAAGTTAAAATATTTAATATTTCATCCACTAAAAAATTCGAAATTATAAGCCAAATTAAATGACGGTGCAGGCTTTCGTTTCGAGCTCTCTTGTGGCTAAACGGTAATTGCTATCAATAAACGGACTGCACTTTCAGCCCCTAAAATGAAGAGATCTACAACTTTGGTCCTATGACTTTTTGTCGTATCTCGACTCCTTCTACCTTAGATTGAGCTTCATTTTCCCGGTTTTGGTCATTTTTGTTAAATTTCCATAAATGATTTTACTGATTCACACACTCATAAGATGGATAGATGAACGAAATTCAGGACGCTCCTTGGCAACATCATTGGCCATATGTAGACCGACTTTCGTTATTCTAGCTGCCTTGCAAGTATGGGAAAACGGAGGGTACATGTGGAAACACTATTGAAATTTCGGCCTGATTTATGATTCTTAAGCAATTTATGGCGAAACCCGTTGAGATACGGCAAAACCTCAAATAACCAAACTTATAGGTCGTTTCATCGTCAACCTGCCTGCAAAGTTTCAAGACTGTAGCTGTCTGCCAAGTTGGCAAAATTATTTTTTCAATTTGTGAAAGTGGGCGAAATTTGACATGGATCGAAACGTTCACCTCTTTCTATGGCATAAATATGCGGGATAGGAGAAAGCGCCTAAGACAGTAATGTAGACCACTAAAAGGGTCGTCTAACGCCGCAATCCGTACCTCGATACGACGCACCGTTCGCTCGCAATAAATTTCCAAACGAAAGCCTGCACTATTTAGCGTGCACGTTGCCGGGCTCTATCTTATCTTATATATATAAAGCCGCAAGGCTAACTGACTGACTGACTCACTCACTCACTGACATTAATGTTTGCCCACTTCCAGGTGAGCTAGGAACTTGAAATTCGGCAGTCTGATAGCTTTTAGGCTGCAACCCAAGGAAAAATTCAAAAAAGTGCAAATTTTTCATATTTAGCCCCCCTTCCGCCCAATCAAAGAAATTTCGTGTTAGACCCTTCCAGATGGACTAGGAATTTGAAATTCGGAAATCTGATAGCTATTCGGCTGTAACCCAAGGAAGAAATGCAAAACTCTGAAGGTTTTCCTATTTTGCCCCCCTCCACCCAATCAAAATATCGGACTAAAACTTCGGGGTAGATTCTTCCAGATGAGCTAGGAACTTGAAATTCTGCAATCTGATAGCTATTATTCTATAACCCAAGGAAAAATTCCAAAAAGTTCAAATTTTTCATAATAGCCCCCCGCACCGAATAAAAATATCGGGCTCAAATTTCGTGTTACACCCTTCCGCCCAATCAAATTATCGGACTCAAAATTCGTGTTAGACCCTTCTAGCCGGAAATCTGATACCTATTAGGCTGTAACAAAAGGAAAAATTCCGGAAAGTTCGATTTTTTCATATATAGCCCCCCCTCCGCTCTATCAAATTATCGGACTCATATTTCGTGTTAGACCCTTCAAGCCGGCAATCTGATACCTATTAGACTGTAACCAAAGGAATCATTCCAAATAGGTCAAATTTTTAATATTTAGCCCCCCCGCACCGAATCAAAATATTCGACTCAAATTTCGGGTTAGACACTTCCAGATGAGCTAGGAACTTTAGATTAGGCAATGTGATAACTATTAGGCTCCAACCGAAGGAAAAATTCCAAAAAGTTCACATTTTTAATATTTAGCCCCCTCCTCGCCCAATAAAAATATTGGACTCAAATTTCATGTTAGGCCCTTCCAGATGAACTAGGAAGTTGAAATTAGGCAATCTGATAGAAATTCCAAAACATTCCAATCCCTCATATTTACCCCTGCACCACCCAATCAATATCCTCTGCCCCCCTCCCCCCAAACAAAATAGCGGAAACCGTGATGCAGTGCCCTACAAAATTATGATTTGGCAAAGTTCTAACTCCTAGCCTGTAAACGACGTAGAAATTTTAATAAGTTCAAATTTTTTATATTAAATCCACTAAAAAGTTCGAATAATTAAGCCAAATTTAATGACGGTGCAGGCTTTCGTTTCGAGCTCTCTTGTGGCTAAACGGTAATTGTTATCAACAAATGGATTCCACTTTGGGTCCTAAAATGAAGTGATCCACAACTTTGGTCCTATGACTTTTTTGTCGTATCTCGACTCCTCCTACCTTAGATTGAGCTTCATTTTCCCGGTTTCGGTCAATTTTGTCAAATTTCCATAAATTAACTCGCTGACATTAATGTTTACCCACTTCCAGATGAGCTAGCAGCTTGAAATTCGGCAGTCTGATAGCTATTGGGCTGCAACCCAAGGATAAATTCCAAAAAGTGAAAATTATTCATATTTAGCCCCCTTCGCACAATCAATATATCGGTCTGAAATTTCGTATAAGACCCTTCCAGATGAGCTAGGAAATTGAAATTCGGCAATCTGATAGATATTAGGCTGCAACTCAATGAAAAATTTCGTGTTGGACGCTGCAATGAACGAAATATTCCAAAAGTTCAATTTTTTAATTATTTAGGCCACCCCCAACTCCCAATCAAAATATGGGTCTCAAATTTCGTGTTACACCCTGCCAGATGAACTACAAAGTTGAAATTCGGCCGAGGAGAAATTTTAAACCGTTCCAATTTTACATATTTACCCCCAATCACCACCCAATAGCTGCCTCTGTGGATCAGCGGTAGAGTGTCGGCCTCCGGATCCCAAGATAGCGGGTTCAAACCCGGCAGAGGTAGTCGGATTTTTGAAGGGCGGAAAAAAGTCCATTCGACACTCCAAGTCGTACAATGTCGGCATGTAAAAGATCTCTGGTGACACATTTGGTGTTTACCCGACAAAATTCATTAAATCTCAGCCATAGACGCCCAAGAGAGTTTCGGTTTACTCGGTCTGCCATTTAGTGGGGGCCTAGAGTAAAACGGAACGTCGAAATTGACGAGCAGACAGCCAGATGGCGTCAAATTGAAATGTCTGCACACGGTAGCTGAGGCCATACGATTATTATTATTACCACCCAATCAAAATCAAAATGCATGATTCTAGCACCCTGTAAAAATGGAAAAACGAAAGTAAAACGGAAACACTGTACTCCTAATCCAAGGTTCTAAACCAATCTACGGTGAAAACGCTGCAGATACGACAAAACATCAAACAACGGAAATATAGAGCGTTTCAACCACGATAAACCTAAAAAGTTTCAAGACAATATCTCCCCGTTACATTAGGAAAATAATTTCCTAACTTGTGTGAATCGTACGTAATTTTCACCACGTCGAAACGTTCAACGCTATCTTCGTTTCTATAAAACGTGAATGTACGGTACGAGAAAATATTAGAGGACCAAACATGTACGCGAATACATGGGCAGTCTGGTGGCGCAATCCCTTTTTCTCAACGAAGTACCGGTTTGTCACAGTAATTTTTCATGTGACCACTTGTAATGTAGAGGAATGGGGGGTTTGGGGGCGCAGCCCCCAACGAGCGAAAGCGAGTCTTATATATATAAAGCCAGAAGGCTGACTGACTGACATAAATGTTTACCCACTTCGACATGAGCTAGAAAGTTGAAATTTGGCAAGCTGATAGCTATTAGCGTGTAACCTACGGAAAAATTCCAAAAATTTTAAATTTTAAATTTTTGCCCCCCTCCCCCAAACAAAATGGCGGATACCGTGATGCAGTGCCCTAGAAAATTCATATTTGGCAAAGTTCTAGCTCCTAGCCTGTAACCGACGTAGAAATTGCAAAAAGTTAAAATATTTAATATTTCATCCACTAAAGAATTCGAAATATTAAGCCAAATTACATGACGGTGCAGACTTTCGTTTCGAGCTCTCTTGTGGCTAAACGGTAATTGTTATCAATAAACGGACTGCACTTTCGGCCCTTAAAATGAAGAGATCTACAACTTTGGTCCTATGACTTTTTGTCGTATCTCGACTCCTTCTACCTTAGATTGAGCTTCATTTTCCCGGTTTTGGTCATTTTTGTTAAATTTCCATAAATGTTATTACTGATTCACACACTCATAAGATGGATAGATGAACGAAATTCAGGACGCTCCTTGGTAACGTCATTGACCATATGTAGACCGACTTTAGTTATTCTAGCTGCCTTGCAAGTATGGGAAAACGGAGGGTACATGTGGAAACACTATTGAAATTTCGGCCTAATTTATGATTCTTAAGCAATTTATGGCGAAACCCTTTGAGGTACGGCAAAACCTTAAATAACCAAAATTATAGGTCGTTTCATCATCAACCTGCCTGCAAAGCTTCAAGACTGTAGCTGTCTGCTATGTTGGCAAAATTATTTTTCAACTGTTGCTAAGCGGACGAAATTTGATATGGATCGAAACGTTCACCCCTTTATATGGTATAAATAGGCGAGATACGAGAGAATGCCCCACACAGTACTGTAGGCGACTAAATGGGACGTCCGATGGTGAAATCCTTACCTCGATACGACTTACCGTTTGGACGCAATGAATTTACAAGTGGAAGTCTGCACTATTTAGCGTGCACATTGCCCGGCTCTATCTTATCTTATATCTTATATATATAAAGCCGCAAGGCTAACTGACTGACTGACTCACTGACATTAATGTTTGCCCACTTCCAAGTGAGCTAGGAACTTGAAATTCGGCAGTCTGACAGCTTTTAGGCTGCAACCCAAGGAAAAATTGCAAAAAGTACAATTTTTTTATATTTAGCCCCCCTTCCGCCCAATCAAAGAAATTTCGTGTTAGACCCTTCCCGATGAGCTAAGAAATTGAAATTCGGAAATCTGATAGCTAATAGGATGTAACACAAGGCAAAATTCCAAAAATTTTAAATTTTAAATTTTTGCCCCCCTCCCCCCAAACAAAATGGCGGATACCGTGATGCAGTGCCCTAGAAAATTCATATTTGGCAAAGTTCTAGCTCCTAGCCTGTAACCGACGTAGAAATTGCAAAAAGTTAAAATATTTAATATTTCATCCACTAAAGAATTCGAAATATTAAGCCAAATTACATGACGGTGCAGACTTTCGTCTCGAGCTCTCTTGTGGCTAAACGGTAATTGTTATCAATAAACGGACTGCACTTTCGGCCCTTAAAATGAAGAGATCTACAACTTTGGTCCTATGACTTTTTGTCGTATCTCGACTCCTTCTACCTTAGATTGAGCTTCATTTTCCCGGTATCGGTCATTTTTGTTAAATTTCCATAAATGATTTTACTGATTCACACGCTCATAAGATGGATAGATGAACGAAATTCAGGACGCTCCTTGGCAACGTCATTGGCCATACGTAGACCGACTTTCGTTATTCTAGCTGCCTTGCAAGTATGGGAAAACGGAGGGTACATGTGGAAACACTATTGAAATTTCGGCCTAATTTATGATTCTTAAGCAATTTATGGCGAAACCCGTTGAGATACGGCAAAACCTCAAATAACCAAACTTATAGGTCGTTTCATCGTCAACCTGCCTGCAAAGTTTCAAGACTGTAGCTGTCTGCCAAGTTGGCAAAATTATTTTTTCAATTTGTGAAAGTGGGCGAAATTTGACATGGATCGAAACGTTCACCTCTTTCTATGGCATAAATATGCGGGATAGGAGAAAGCGCCTACGACAGTAATGTAGACCACTAAAAGGGTCGTCTAACGCCGCAATCCGTACCTCGATACGACGCACCGTTCGCTCGCAATAAATTTCCAAACGAAAGCCTGCACTATTTAGCGTGCACGTTGCCGGGCTCTATCTTATATATATAAAGCCGCAAGGCTCACTGACTGACATAAATGTTTACCCACTTCGACATGAGCTAGAAACTTGAAATTTGGCAAGGTGATAGCTATTAGCGTGTAACCTACGGAAAAATTCCAAAAATTTTAAATTTTAAATTTTTGCCCCCCTCCCCCCAAACAAAATGGCGGATACCGTGATGCAGTGCCCTACAAAATTAATATTTGGCAAAGTCCTAGCTCCTAGCCTGTAACCGACGTACAAATTGCAAAAAGTTAAAATATTTAATATTTCATCCACTAAAAAATTCGAAATTATAAGCCAAATTAAATGACGGTGCAGGCTTTCGTTTCGAGCTCTCTTGTGGCTAAACGGTAATTGCTATCAATAAACGGACTGCACTTTCAGCCCCTAAAATGAAGAGATCTACAACTTTGGTCCTATGACTTTTTGTCGTATCTCGACTCCTTCTACCTTAGATTGAGCTTCATTTTCCCGGTTTTGGTCATTTTTGTTAAATTTCCATAAATGATTTTACTGATTCACACACTCATAAGATGGATAGATGAACGAAATTCAGGACGCTCCTTGGCAACATCATTGGCCATATGTAGACCGACTTTCGTTATTCTAGCTGCCTTGCAAGTATGGGAAAACGGAGGGTACATGTGGAAACACTATTGAAATTTCGGCCTGATTTATGATTCTTAAGCAATTTATGGCGAAACCCGTTGAGATACGGCAAAACCTCAAATAACCAAACTTATAGGTCGTTTCATCGTCAACCTGCCTGCAAAGTTTCAAGACTGTAGCTGTCTGCCAAGTTGGCAAAATTATTTTTTCAATTTGTGAAAGTGGGCGAAATTTGACATGGATCGAAACGTTCACCTCTTTCTATGGCATAAATATGCGGGATAGGAGAAAGCGCCTAAGACAGTAATGTAGACCACTAAAAGGGTCGTCTAACGCCGCAATCCGTACCTCGATACGACGCACCGTTCGCTCGCAATAAATTTCCAAACGAAAGCCTGCACTATTTAGCGTGCACGTTGCCGGGCTCTATCTTATCTTATATATATAAAGCCGCAAGGCTAACTGACTGACTGACTCACTCACTCACTCACTGACATTAATGTTTGCCCACTTCCAGGTGAGCTAGGAACTTGAAATTCGGCAGTCTGATAGCTTTTAGGCTGCAACCCAAGGAAAAATTCAAAAAAGTGCAAATTTTTCATATTTAGCCCCCCTTCCGCCCAATCAAAGAAATTTCGTGTTAGACCCTTCCAGATGGACTAGGAATTTGAAATTCGGAAATCTGATAGCTATTCGGCTGTAACCCAAGGAAGAAATGCAAAACTCTGAAGGTTTTCCTATTTTGCCCCCCTCCACCCAATCAAAATATCGGACTAAAACTTCGGGGTAGATTCTTCCAGATGAGCTAGGAACTTGAAATTCGGCAATCTGATAGTTATTAGGCTGTAACTCCAGGAAAAAATCCTAAAAGGTCAAATTTTTCATAATGATCCCCCTCCCACCGAATCAATATATAGGACTCAAATTTCGGTTTACACCCTTCCAGATGGGCTAGGAACTTGAAATTCGGTAATCTGATAGCTATTCGGCTGTAACCCCAGGAAATATGGAAGAAGCTGAAACTTTTCATGTTTAGCCCCCCTCCACCCAATCAAAATATCGGATTAAAATTTCGTGGTAGATCCTTCCAGATGAGCTAGGAACTTGAAATTCGGCAATCTGATACCTATTAGGCTGTAACCCTACGAAAAAATGGAAAAAGCTGAAACTTCTCCTATTTAGCCCCCTCCACTCAATCAAAATATCGGACTAAAATTATGAGGTAGATCCATCCAGATGAGCTAGGAACTTGAAATTCGTCTATCTGATACCTCAAAATTGTCATAATTAACCCCTCCCACCGACTCAATATATAGGACTCAAATTTCGGGTTAAACCCTTCCAGATTAGCTAGGAACTTGAAATTCTGCAATCTGATAGCTATTATTCTATAACCCAAGGAAAAATTCCAAAAAGTTCAAATTTTTCATAATAGCCCCCCGCACCGAATAAAAATATCGGGCTCAAATTTCGTGTTACACCCTTCCGCCCAATCAAATTATCGGACTCAAAATTCGTGTTAGACCCTTCTAGCCGGAAATCTGATACCTATTAGGCTGTAACAAAAGGAAAAATTCCGGAAAGTTCGATTTTTTCATATATAGCCCCCCCTCCGCTCTATCAAATTATCGGACTCATATTTCGTGTTAGACCCTTCAAGCCGGCAATCTGATACCTATTAGACTGTAACCAAAGGAATCATTCCAAATAGGTCAAATTTTTAATATTTAGCCCCCCCGCACCGAATCAAAATATTCGACTCAAATTTCGGGTTAGACACTTCCAGATGAGCTAGGAACTTTAGATTAGGCAATGTGATAACTATTAGGCTCCAACCGAAGGAAAAATTCCAAAAAGTTCACATTTTTAATATTTAGCCCCCTCCTCGCCCAATAAAAATATTGGACTCAAATTTCATGTTAGGCCCTTCCAGATGAACTAGGAAGTTGAAATTAGGCAATCTGATAGAAATTCCAAAACATTCCAATCCCTCATATTTACCCCTGCACCACCCAATCAATATCCTCTGCCCCCCTCCCCCCAAACAAAATAGCGGAAACCGTGATGCAGTGCCCTACAAAATTATGATTTGGCAAAGTTCTAACTCCTAGCCTGTAAACGACGTAGAAATTTTAATAAGTTCAAATTTTTTATATTAAATCCACTAAAAAGTTCGAATAATTAAGCCAAATTTAATGACGGTGCAGGCTTTCGTTTCGAGCTCTCTTGTGGCTAAACGGTAATTGTTATCAACAAATGGATTCCACTTTGGGTCCTAAAATGAAGTGATCCACAACTTTGGTCCTATGACTTTTTTGTCGTATCTCGACTCCTCCTACCTTAGATTGAGCTTCATTTTCCCGGTTTCGGTCAATTTTGTCAAATTTCCATAAATTAACTCGCTGACATTAATGTTTACCCACTTCCAGATGAGCTAGCAGCTTGAAATTCGGCAGTCTGATAGCTATTGGGCTGCAACCCAAGGATAAATTCCAAAAAGTGAAAATTATTCATATTTAGCCCCCTTCGCACAATCAATATATCGGTCTGAAATTTCGTATAAGACCCTTCCAGATGAGCTAGGAAATTGAAATTCGGCAATCTGATAGATATTAGGCTGCAACTCAATGAAAAATTTCGTGTTGGACGCTGCAATGAACGAAATATTCCAAAAGTTCAATTTTTTAATTATTTAGGCCACCCCCAACTCCCAATCAAAATATGGGTCTCAAATTTCGTGTTACACCCTGCCAGATGAACTACAAAGTTGAAATTCGGCCGAGGAGAAATTTTAAACCGTTCCAATTTTACATATTTACCCCCAATCACCACCCAATAGTTGCCTCTGTGGATCAGCGGTAGAGTGTCGGCCTCCGGATCCCAAGATAGCGGGTTCAAACCCGGCAGAGGTAGTCGGATTTTTGAAGGGCGGAAAAAAGTCCATTCGACACTCCAAGTCGTACAATGTCGGCATGTAAAAGATCTCTGGTGACACATTTGGTGTTTACCCGACAAAATTCATTAAATCTCAGCCATAGACGCCCAAGAGAGTTTCGGTTTACTCGGTCTGCCATTTAGTGGGGGCCTAGAGTAAAACGAAACGTCGAAATTGACGAGCAGACAGCCAGATGGCGTCAAATTGAAATGTCTGCACACGGTAGCTGAGGCCATACGATTATTATTATTACCACCCAATCAAAATCAAAATGCATGATTCTAGCACCCTGTAAAAATGGAAAAACGAAAGTAAAACGGAAACACTGTACTCCTAATCCAAGGTTCTAAACCAATCTACGGTGAAAACGCTGCAGATACGACAAAACATCAAACAACGGAAATATAGAGCGTTTCAACCACGATAAACCTAAAAAGTTTCAAGACAATATCTCCCCGTTACATTAGGAAAATAATTTCCTAACTTGTGTGAATCGTACGTAATTTTCACCACGTCGAAACGTTCAACGCTATCTTCGTTTCTATAAAACGTGAATGTACGGTACGAGAAAATATTAGAGGACCAAACATGTACGCGAATACATGGGCAGTCTGGTGGCGCAATCCCTTTTTCTCAACGAAGTACCGGTTTGTCACAGTAATTTTTCATGTGACCACTTGTAATGTAGAGGAATGGGGGGTTTGGGGGCGCAGCCCCCAACGAGCGAAAGCGAGTCTTATATATATAAAGCCACAAGGCTAACTGACTGACTGACTCACTGACATTAATGTTTGCCCACTTCCAAGTGAGCTAGGAACTTGAAATTCGGCAGTCTGACAGCTTTTAGGCTGCAACCCAAGGAAAAATTGCAAAAAGTACAATTTTTTTATATTTAGCCCCCCTTCCGCCCAATCAAAGAAATTTCGTGTTAGACCCTTCCAGATGAGCTAGGAACTTGAAATTCGGCAACCTGATGTATATGAGGCTGTTACCCAAGGAAAAATTCCAAAAAGTTAAATTTTTTTGTATTTAGCCCCCCACGGAATCAAAATATCGGACTCAAAATTCGGGTCAGACCCTTCAGATCCAGATGAGCTAGGAACTTGAAATTCGGTAATCTGATAGCTATTCCGCTGTAACACCAGGAAAAAATGCAAATAGCTGAATCATTTCCTATTTAGCCCGCCTCCACCCAATCAAAGTCTCGGACTAAAATTTCGGGGTAGATCCTTCCAGATGAGCTAAGAACTTGAAATTCAGCATCCTATATATATAAAGCCACAAGGCTAACTCACTCACTCACTCACTGACATTAATGTTTGCCCACTTCCAAGTGAGGTAGGAACTTGAAATTCGGCAGTCTGATAGCTATTAGGCTGCAACCAAAGGAAAAATTCCAAAAAGTTTAATTTTTTTTTAATTTAGCCCCCCTTCCGCCCAATCAAAGAAATTTCGTGTTAGACCCTTCCAGATGAGCTAGGAACTTGAAATTCAGTAATCTGATAGCTATTCGGCTGTAACACCAGGAAAAAATGCAAAAAGCTGAATCTTTTTCTATTTAGCCCCCCTTTCGCCCCATCAAATTATCGGACTAAAATTTCGTGTTAGACCCTTCCAGATGAGCTAAGAACTTGAAATTCGGAAATCTGATAGCTATTAGGCTGTAACCCAAGACAAAATTCCAAAAAGTTCAATTTTTCGTATTTAGCCCCCGTCGAATCAAAATGTCGGACTCAAATTTCGGGTTAGACCCTTCCGTTCCAGATGAGCTGGAAACTTGGAATTCGGTAGTCTGATAGCTATTAGGCTGGAATCCAAGGAAAAATTCAAAAACGTTGATATTTTTCATATTTAGCCCCCTTCCGCCCCATCAAATTATCGGACTAACATTTCGTGTTAGACCCTTCCAGATGAACTAGGAACTTGAAATTCGGAAGTCTGATAGCTATTAGGCTGTAACCCAAGGCAAAATTCCAAAAAGTTCAATTTCTCATATTTAGCCCCCGTCGAATCAAAATGTCGGCCTCAAATTTCGGGTTAGACCCTTCAGTTCCAGATGAGTGACATTTTTCATATTTAGCTCCCCTTCCGCCCCATCAAATTATCGTACTAACATTTCGTGTTAGACCCTTCCGGATGAAATAGGAACTTGAAATTCAAAAATCTGATAGCTATTAGGCTGTAACCCAAGGCAAAATTCCAAAAAGGTCAAATTTTTCGTATTTAGCCCCCCGTCAAATCAAAATGTCGAACTCAAATTTCGGGTTAGACCCTTCCGTTCGAGATAAGCTAGAAATTTGGAATATGGCCGTCTGATAGCTATTAGGCTGCAACTCAAGGAGAAATTCAAAAACGTTAAAATTTTTCATATTTAGTCCCCCTTCCGCCCCATCAAAATATCGGACTAAAATTTCGTGTTAGACCCTTCCGGATGAAATAGGAACTTGAAATTCAAAAATCTGATAGCTATTAGGCTGTAACCCAAGGCAAAATTCCAAAAAGGTCAAATTTTTCGTATTTAGCCCCCCGTCAAATCAAAATATGGGACTCAAATTTCGGGTTAGACCCTTCCGTTCGAGATGACCTGGAAACTTGGAATTCGGCAGTCTGATAGATATTAGGCTGTAACCCATGACAAAATTCCAAAAAGTTCAATTTTTCGTATTTAGCCCCCCCCCCCCGAAATTTCGTACACGCTTTCTGATACCTATTAGGCTGTAAAAAAAGGACAAATTCCAGAAGTTCAAATTTTTCGTATTTAGCCCCCGTCGAATCAAATCGTCGGACTCAATTTTCGGGTTAGACCCTTCCGTTCCAGATGAGCTAGAAACTTGGAATTTTTCGTATGTAATTTTCACCACGTCGAAACGTTTAACGCTATCTTTTCTATAAATCGTGAATGTACGGTACGAGAAAATATTAGAGAACCATACATGTAAGCGAATATATGGGCCGTCTGGTGGCGCAATCCGTTTTTCGTAACGAAGTACCGGTTCGTGTCTGTAATTTTCCATGTGACCACTTGTAATGTACAGGAATGGGGGGGGGGTTTGGGGGCGCAGCCCCCAACGAGCGAAAGCGAGTTTTATTATATAATTGGAAGCTTAAATAATTAATTGGAATAATATTTAATTAATAGAAATGATTTATTTGATTTTTCGTGTGAGGTAAAAATTTGACTCAAGGTAAAATGAATCGCAGAGTACTGTTAACTTAAGTAATAATTTTAAAAAAAGGAATAATTCAGATTTTTGATATTTTGAGATAGGATTTTCTCAAATAATAATTTATTTAATTTCCTAATACGATTTATTGAGACCCACTTTCGTATTTTTACAGAATGCAAATTAATGAAGAACTGTGGGTGAATTCCAGCAGGGAAGAGATAAATAATTTTATTTCAAGATTTTGAAAATATTTATAGAATCTGGAAAGTGCTGATATTTTATTTAATAAATGTTAAAACCCATTTCTTTTTAGTGTTTTCATTTGTCGTCAGTCCTTAGATTGTCCCTGTCCCCTATAATTTAGCGTTGCCTGTAAGAGAACGTTCCGCCTCTGGGACTTTTGCTTACCGGCTGAGCTGCCCGGCAAAACGGGGGCAATACAGACATGGCCCGAGACTGAACTAACTGGAGACAATGAATTACAACAATGGACCAGGCAGAACTAACACTAATGAAGCAGAATAACAAGAAGTAGACTGATGAATATTCTGTTATAAAAATGGGATACAATGGATATTTTAAAGATCCTATAACTTCATATGTCTTAATTCTCTCCCCTAAAGCCTTTGTCCTATAGCTATAAAGCATTATTTTTGCAAAATAGTATTTGAATGACAGAACGCTTCTGAATTCGATGTTTAAGTAACTCCCATAAATGCATTATAAATAAAAATATATAACTCAACAATATAAAAATTTCAGGATTATCCGTATTAATCGACGGTGACAGATTGAATATCCGGTAAAATTTTACTAGTACAATAAGTGGGGAGTTCGTAAGTGAAATCTAACCTGAATGGATGGCAGATGATCATAATAATTGTTATTTTCACCCCGATCATTTCTATAAATATGAAAACCATGGATGAGTGGCACAAGGTGGTCAGCTCAGAGCCATATGGCACTCTGCAAAAGGAAGGAAACCATATCACTAATTACTTAGCTCAGGGTGATGTGTATCTCCACAAATGGCAGGTAATCTCATCATTAATTGGTAAGTTAAAAAATGTGTCTTATCTCAAGTCAGCAATTAAGAAATTTTATGAATCTTTAAACCTCTTCTTATGTAATTCAGTACCAAATTGACACAGCAATTCTCTTAGACTTTTTAAAAGAAGTCATTTATGTTGCGCATGATATTTGTAGACTGCTGAAATGAGAATCAGTATCACATAGCGCCTGAGGTGAGATCAAAGTGGGAAGCAGTAGATATGATCTGGTCGACTGAAACCTATAGAAGCATCTAAAATTTATGATATACAATGGACTAAGCTACGTAGACAATGGCCTGCCCTCTGCCTTTTATACCACCGAAAAAGAATACACACAAAAGGCCTTTGCTGGTTTGAGTGTGCCTCTGCACAAGATATGTTTAGAAAGAAGAAAGCTAATATAAACTCCATCCAAAAATAGAAACATGCATTTAGTGTGTGAAAAGTATGTATAAGCAACATTTATATGGTCATCATAATACAAGATTGTACACTAAAGTAGCCTATTGTGTCCTGTTACACAAGAACTACAAACAGCAAAATTTGAACCTCAAAGAGTTAACGAATTTGGGCAATCCTCGGTTGTGTGCATGGTTCTACTCTGACTAATGAGAGAGTGTAAGCAGGTACTGGTAGTTTTGAGGACTGAAGTGAATATTTCTTGCCATTAGTTGTGAATGTAGAGTAGGAACATGACAATGTATCACATAACAGACGAGAAGACTCTAACCACCTACAAAATCAAATGAAACTTCCAGAATTCGTAGTTTCCATCACAAACCATGTTTGTGAGTCAAACCTTAGGCTATAACGAGCGATTGCAGGACCTGCTGATACAAGGACTCGGTTAAGAGCACCAATCCGAGATTATACAATTATTTTCCAGGTATTATCAAAGATCGTTTCACATAGTAACCAACAAAGGTAACCTACAGTTCAAAAATCACTACTGCATTAAATGTTTGAAAACAGGATATGCACTTGTGCTACTTAGTAACATCAGTGATTAAGATAACAATTTTGAAATAATATCATTACATAATTATTTATCTACCTTTAAGAGATAATAGATTCACTTACTTGAATTCTGAATTTTTTAAGCAACCTGCACAAATTTGAAACTTCACTTGCAGCTGTCCATTTTATTAGTTTATACTAATTGTGTAAATGTGTTTGCAATCAACACACTACACGAACTTGACTAAAATGAAAAGTGGGAATTGGTGACAATCAGCAAGTGTGACCACAACACTGGAACAAACATAAAATCAATACCAAATTTTTTAATGCTTACAACAAGTTATATTTGAAAACTATGATATCTAGGATGTAGCACTATTGATCTGAACGTTCCATTACTAGAACACATTATCTGCTTTGGCATCCACAAATGGAGGAATCTGACTTAACACACAAGAGAACAGTAAAGATCATAATAAAGGAATCTATCCAAATAAATAATTTAAAATTACATTTTTGAGTTATCGCACCATTGAAATCAGCCAGTATTATATTGATTAATGAAAATAATTACATTAGTTTGAAAATATTATATTGTTTACAATGTTCATAAAACTTAACCATTTTGAATTTGTAGATTTAGTTGATAACTTACAAACATGACTGCTTCTGTGTTTCACTGTTGGAACGAAAGTACACAAATACTGAGAATATCTGGGGGTAATAGCTATAGATGGCATTTCAGATGATAAGAATTTGATGAACAAATGATGGGGTAAAAGTGAAAGAAAGAACACATTTTTTATGGTTGCTTAACGGTATTGTAAACAAATACACTTCAATAATGTCTACGTTTACCAGAGATTATTTTTGTAGATATACATTCAATAAAACTACACGACAGAACATTAAATATGATCTTAAAGTTTTTGAATGTTTTAAACAATTTTAATCAATAGAAATTTAAGATAGTAGTGTGTAAATGTAACCTTGTAAAGAAAGAATTCAACTGGTGAAAATGGCCAGCTTTTGCAGATAAACCAACCACTACTCAACACAACTGTGAATAGGTACAACACATTCCATATTGTATAGGATTTGTAGTGTACGTACTTTGTTTCTTCTTTGATGTATGGCAACAGCTGATCATCAGTATGTTCTTCTATGCATATTTCCTCCTTAATATCATTGGACAGCTATAAGTAACAAATAAGAAAAGTAAAGGAATCAAAATGTATAAGCCTAAACAAGAAACAGCTGAGAAAATAAATTTCATAAAGGCAAAAAAGAGTATAATTAATTTATCTCCCATTTAAAAAATATAAGAATGGAAAGGAACAAACAAATCATAATCACTTTAAATGCAAAAGAGGTGTCTACCTTGCTGGCAAATGGTACACAAAAATACATTATCAAGCACTAAATTTTAAATGTACAGAGAAGAAGACAATTTTACACAATTCAGCATTATACAATTTACTCTTTTTTTTTTTAACACAGAGCTCATCCTTAATAAATTTATATTCTTTACTAATTTTGACTGATAATATTGTCTGTATTTACAAACATAATCAACTCATATATAACATGTGGAATTACTTCAAATAATACTTTACAACTGCTATTTGATTAAAAATTACATTAATTTTTTTTTTCCCCCTCCTTGGAACATAACTTGCAAAACAACCTGCTGTGTCATAACCTGAGTCACTTTTGCCACTGCTTTTTGGACAACTGATAAGAGAGATAAGAACATGAAAAGGAACACACTGTAGGATAGCAGTAGACAAGGTAGCACAGAAGAGGAGAAATATTTGTAAATATGTAAATTTAAAATTGCCCACATATTTGTGAATATTCAGCAGAGTATATGTACACATACATGTGGGGATGGAGGCACTTCCGGGTATGAGTACAAGTACAATTTAAGGAAAATAGATAATTATAACAATAATAATAATAATAATATTAATAACTACTCTCTCCAAATCATTAAGAAATACTATTCATTGCTTCCATTTCTCTTTCAGTTGATTCCTATTTCTACAATGACTAGCTACTTTTCTTTATCCTATTTTATTCACATTCTCCCTCTTATATTCACATTCCTCTGTTCCCATCTTTCTATACATGGCTTGACTTGTCACCTCTTTGTTCATTTCCATGTTGCTATATACTTCCTTTCCCAAACCACTTCACTGTAATATCAAATAATCCCACATTATTCCTACCACTTTCCCAACAAGTAGACAATACTTAAATCATAACCATAGAAATATCCATCATTCCTCTCTGTACATCACATTAAGACCAAGAAAAATAAATAAATAAATAAATAAATAAATAAATAAATAAATAAATAAATAAATAAATAAATAAATAAATAAATAAATAAATAAATAAATAAATAAATAAATAAATAAATAAATAAATAAATAAATAAATAAATAAATAAATAAATAAATAAATCAATCAATCAATCAATCAATCAACAACACTTACGACTGACAGTTTTTTATGTAGAAAAGGATTGTGGAAATGTATGAAACAAATCCCTTGGTAAATTATTTCAATCACTAAATCATCTTCCTATAAGTGAACATTTGCCAAAATTTGTCCCCTTTAATTCCAACTTATCTTCATGCTGTGACCTTTCCTGCATATAAGCAACATGACTTAAATGTATTCTATTCATCAACTAATGTCATTCCAAGCCATCCCTCCTATTACATTTTAGAATATAATGCTTAATCGAACTGCTTGTCTCCTTTCTCCAAGTCTTCCCACTGAAACTTTCCAATATCTCTGTAATACAACTCTTTTGAGATAAAGCACCCACAAGAAATGGAGCTGTTTCTGTGAATTATTTCCTGGCCTCTAATCAAGTAATACCGGTAAGGGTCTCATACTATCATTGTGGCTCTGCTGGAGATTTATATGCCCTCTCTTTTATAAACCCTAAATTACCTCATAATCATATTAAGAGATCTGTAAATTTTATTTTCGATCCTGTTTATGTGATTACCACAATGAAGATCTATCCTTATTACGAATACCTAGGTACTTACAGAGATCACCATAAGGAACTTTAACCCCATCAACACAATAATTAAACCAGAGAGGACTCTTTCAACTTGTAAAACACAGAACCTGACTTTATAACCCATTTACCAATGTCCATCTTACAATATTGTCAAGGTCTTTTTTCTTCACTCATAATCCTGAAACTTTTTTGTTACAAAGAGCCTCATCTCTGATTTCAGTTCCTTATTCATATTGTTTATATATATCAGGAAATAAGGTTTCATAATATTGCCCTGTGGGACCCAATACCATAATTGTTACAGGATCAAATAAAGCTTCACGTACTCTAATGCTCTGACTACTATTTTCTAGAAATACACCAGACGTGACCAAATTATTAGGGTAAAAGATATATTTCTATCTTTATATAAATGATTGACCATTATAGCCTAATCCTTGAAAAATGTTTGGTGGTAGAGTTACCCCTTGGGATATTCCTGTCCTCACTAATACTTTTTTCCATATAGAGACTACAGGGAAAACCACAATGTAATTTCATTATTCAGATGTTTTTGACATTTTTGTTAGTGCTCATGTTCTGCTGTTTATCATCTATATCTACATATTGTTGCTGTATGGAAGTAAATAATGTGACCAATTGTTAAGTCTGCATTCTGTAAGTTACATGCATTATTGATACTATTTACAAGTTCAGCTGATATTTTTAGGAGTGGTTCTAGAGAACTCTCAAATTCTGAAGTTATGGGGAGACGAAAGGACCTTTCGCCAAGAAAGATAGGCACTGTCAGAGAGCTACTTGTTGATGAACGTTATTCACAACAAAAGATAGCTTCCAGATTGCAAATATCGCAGCAATCTGTTAGTAGAAATAAAAAAGGGGAAGACAAGAGGAAGACAAAATGTCAACAATGTGTTGGAAACTGTGGACGAAAGAAGAAACTAACTCCAAAGAGTAAGTGAAAACTGATTAATTTGTCAGTAAGCAATTGCAAGGCTAATAGTTCGAATTAAATGAGAAATTAGAAAAGCTGTTTAATGCTGGAATGAAAGCAAGACGACCTCGAAGAAAAGCAAAGATTACTCCTGCTATGGCTGCAAAGAGGTTCCAGTGGGGCATGGCTCTCCAGAATTGGTCATCTGATGACTGGAAAAAGGCAAATCCTTGACAATTACTGTAATTCCTAAATTATCATTCATTATTCCATTTCTAAAACAATCTAACTGATGTAACCATACAGCACAGTACAAAGATGAAATTTTCTATGAAACTGTGCAGCTTGTTGCATTTTATGATAGGCTTATTTGTTTAAATTATTTCAGGTTTGTTTTACTGACGAATCGGTATTTCCTGTCGAAAAAGAGACAAGTCAATATGTCAAAAGGAAAGAAGGAGAAGAATTCCATCCAGATTCTGTGAAGCAGGGAATTAAGCATCCAAACTCGGTGATGGTCTGGGGTGTGAACGATTATATATTGTAGAAGGCACTATGAGACGTGAAGAGTATAGTATTAAGAATCTGTTTGCTACATCAGGTGCAAGAGTGGATAGATCAAAGTGAATTTGCCACAAAGCAATAAAAAGTAATGGACTGGGCATACCCTCAAACAGTATTTTACACTGACTCTTTAAACGTCATCATGAAATCAGATCTGAACGAGCTTCTCAATCAAGCCGATGTTTACATCTTGCTGGAATCTACAAGATGAGTTTCAGTGGAATACTGTTTCCCAAGCCTGAACTACCTTCTATCGATCCAGTTAGTAATTTCGTAAATGTGTATAATATAATCAGAAAGAATGCATTCAAAGAGCTTGCAAGCAACACCAGTCAAGATGACTAGTGCGTAATTATTGGCTTTATATTTATCACGTTTTCTTTATACACAGTGTGTTACTACACTAATTCTTCATTCATCTGGTATAGCTGCTTCATGTATACTTTCATCAATTAAGAACTGCAGATTTGATTGTATATCTCAACGAATTGATTTTCGTACATGCCCAGAAATTTTACCAATCCCAGCGGCATTTCAAGCTTTAATTTTTTGTATCTTATTTTCAATTTTTTATCGCAGGCTCGTAGGTCCATGTGGACATTGCCAAGTAATTTCAAAGAATTGGGTGAAATTGTCATCTGCATCAGGTACTGCGAAAGGGCATGACCACACCTTTTGGTGACATCTCCTGTGGCTCACGGGTGACGAGTGCGATGCCCACCGACTAATGGAGTATACACATTCTCATGTTGTATAATTGCTACTCCATACCTTTCTCAGTCTGTCGACATTCAACACCATAGATAGCAACAAGACGTAGTACAATGCAGTATAGTCTGGACTTCAGTTGTAGTGGCATCCTCCAGTCACAGAGTGTGCCTGTGACTTCCCTTCATCTCATCCATGCTGCCTTTATCATAAATCGCACTTCCACAACTTTTTTTGCCAGTTGCTTTACGTCGGACCGATACAGATAGGTCTTATGGCGACGATGGGACAGGGAAGGGCTAGGAGTGGGAAGGAAGCGGCCGTGGCCTTAATTAAGGTATAGCCCCAGCATTTGCCTGGTGTGAAAGTGGGAAACCACGGAAAACCATTTTCAGGGCTGACGACAGTGGGGTTCTAACTTACTATCTCCCGAGTACTGGATACTGGCCGCACTTAAGACTTCAACAACTACCTCACTATCAGTCTTTAGGCAAGATAATAGACACCTGAATCAACTTCGATGGAGCCATTAGATTGTTCGGACGACTCCAGGTGTTCACTCTTCGTTTTGTTCATTCTAAGGTTATACTGTGAGAAACAGGTATTCCAATCTTCACCTTGATGCCGCAGTCCCATTCTGGGTCAATCAGCAAGTGCAATATCATCTGCATATAAGAGAGTCCTAAGAATACACTTGTGCAGTTCTTATGTGTAGGTATCCATGCTGACAACAAAGAGCAATAGGGACATTGTGGAACATTGGTGTTATGACGGATTTTAAGGAGTTTGAAGGTGTTTGGCTATCTAACAGACTTACCATTAGGCCAAGGAGTGGCGACATTCATTACTTGTATCTTGTGGAGCTGTCTGAGACTCTCTCAAATGTATAAATGTATTATGTAACCCAGTAATTCCTGTTAGTTAGCCAATATGCCGTGAGCACAACACTTCTCTGGTTGCCTGTGTGTACGCTCCTGCCACCTAGGTGTGTCCACCGAAACTTATATTTTTAATCGTCATCTTGCTTGCTGAAAGACAATGGTGTGTGATGGCAGTTGTTATCTTGGTTGATTGGAAGGAGCAATCTTTCTCATAACTGCGACTGGACAAAGTTAAATAGCATTTCCAGCAAACCAGAAGAAATGTGGGTGCAGTTTGACCCAGGTTAAGGTAATCGCCGCCCAACAATATGCCAAAGCATGCTTTGATGGTTTACTGATTTGCCGACAACTGTAAGTATTAATATTTTTCTTCCTTCTACGGAACCAGAAATGGTGCGATGGATACTGCATTGAGAGTAAAATTATAACAGGTAATATGAAACGAATATGAATAAGGTTATTGCGGGAATACGTACATATTTCAATCTAAACGAAATTTATGTTTGAAAAGAATGTTCTGAGTTTCAGGTCATCTCCACTGTATTGTGATCTAATGTCAATCAATCTTTGCGGTTTCGAAGTAAGTATTAACCTGGTAATCTCGTTTGACATCTATCTCAAAATTAATATAAATTTTATTAATTGTGTTCAAAGGTGATACGTTATGGGGTAGTAAAAATGGTTATTAATCCGTGATGTATGATTTATTAACGTCATCTTGTGGATTAAGGATATGGTGGTTTAATTTGTTTGTTTCATATTAATTGTTTTATTCACCTGAAAACCACCAAACTGGAGTGTAAATGAAGGAAGTGAAAACAGAATCTTATAACTAACTCGGTTCTTTTTGGTCAGCCATTATTTCCTGGTCATGTGATTTTGTTGGCATGGTTACCGAATGTAAACCGTTGTGGGGCGTGTGCTCTGTTGTTTGATATTTGACGTACTTTCGCTTTTTGGGAGCTAACAAATGACGTTCGACTATGGGGAGATTGTAATTGATTCTTTCGGGTAACGGACGTGCTTTATGATTTGTGCTGATCGTGCCTACGTCTTTCCCTCCGATTTGGCGTTTGGTATTTAATGATACGTCGATATTAAATCATTTTCTTCTCTTAGGTTTATTATGGGGTTCTTCTTTATCTTGAACCCCCTAATTTATTTAATTACTGAACCTTAAACCCGTGACATTCATTATTCCTATTTACTACTGGTGCAAATGAGGTAGTCACTAAGGATCTGTTTTCCACTAGATATTATGAACTTTTTTTTTTTTTTTTTTTTTGCTAGTTGCTTTACATCGCACCGGCACAGATAGGTCTTATGGCGACGATGGGACAGGGAAGGGCTAGGAGTGGGAAGGAAGCGGCCGTGGCCTTAATTAAGGTACAGCCCCAGCATTTGCCTGGCGTGAAAATGGGAAACCACGGAAAACCATTTTCAGGGCTGACGACAGTGGGGTTCGAACCTACTATCTCCCGAATACTGGATACTGGCCACACTTAAACGACTGCAGCTATCGAGCTCGGTAGATATTATGAACTAAAGATTCTTCAAGTCATGGAGTGGTTATTAACATAATTTGGTTAGGTTATTTTCAAGAAATTGTGGAACTTCCAAATTTTAAGGTACCGTTATGATGGGCTACTTGGACCCTTGAGGTGTTACTTGGACCCACATGAAAGAAAAGTTTTCATCGTCTGAAGCCCGTTATACAATACGATATCCAAGTAGTTCACTGTTCCTTCCGTTAGGTGGCATCACAATGCAGGGCTATGCACGTTCGAACTAGTTTTGCAGTAATCCACTAAGAAACAGCACAGTCTATACAGTGGTTTGACAAAAGTGACGCGATTTTTTCACTGCAAACTTTTATCTGTCTACTGTATTTTCATGGAAGCCAGAACATTGGTAAGTAAAGATGTAAACCATTACATACAGGGCATTAACATGCTGTAGGAATCTTTCTCAGATGTAGCAATATTTTTGTAGAATTTTTTATTTATAGAGTGAGTAAACATAACCAGGAGTTCCGGGCTACTTGAACCCACGTCTACGTGGGTCCAAGTAGGCCGCAACATTTAACTTATCTTACAGAATGCGATAACTGGTCTGTTTCCATATTTCATAAACTTTAAAATGTAACTTTGTTCTCTTTCCTTTACAGATATGAGCATTATGGTATACAAATATAAAAGACTGTCTGGAAGTTGAAAATACGCAGATTATACTGACCAACAGCTTGAAGAATATTTAGCAGTGATTCATTCAGGGCAAATGTCGCAAAGGAAAGCTGAAGAAGTCTTTAAAATAAGTCGATCAACCATGAAGAGAAAAGAAAACAAATCCAGTCAGAAACCAGGACATCCCAAAGTATTTACTGAAAAAGAGGAGCTAACCTTCGCTAGTGTGTGATTTCGGATATCCCATTGACGAATTTGATTTCAGATTTATTGTGAAGTCTTACTTAGCTATGCATGGTAGAACTGGAACAGCTTTTAAAGACAATCTTCCAGGGTGTGATTGGGTGAAATTATTTTTGAACAGGCACCCCCAGTTAACAGTAAGATTTGCTGCTAATATAAAGCGGGCTCGTGCAGCAGTGGATGAAAATGTTATCAGTGAATACATTGACAATATGAGTGATTTACTTGACGGTATCCCCCAGAAAACTTTTACAATTACGACGAGACCAACACGAGTGACGATCCTGGGAAAAAGAAGGTTATTTGTCGCAGAGGATGTAAATATCCAGAAAGGATATTGAACTCTACGAAATCCATCACCAGTGTCATGTTCTGTGGTAATGCAGCAGGAACCTCACTTCCTCCTTACGTCATTTATAAGGCCGAGAATCTTTGGGCACATGAACTGAAAACGGACCCACTGGAGCTCGTTACATGGTTGGATTGATTTGGCAATTTTTGAAGAGTGGTTCGTTTCTCATGTCCTACCAATCCTTAAGAAGCAAGAAGGGAAGAAGGTCCTCATTGGCGATAATTTGACTTCTCATTTCTATGTGAATGTTATCAAACTGTGTGAGGAAAATAATATTCACTTTGTCAGTTTGCCACCAAACTCCTCCCATTTAACTCAGCCCCTGGATTTTGCTTACTTCAGGCCTCTTAAAATGAAATGGAGGGACATTCTCACTAGATGGAAACAATCATAAGCTGGGAAAAGGATTTCAACATTGCCAAAAGATCAGTTCCCAATGCTGCTGAAAAGACTCCTACAGGAATTAGCCTCAAACTTATCCGACTATTTAAAGTCTGGGTTCAGGAAGTCGGGAACATTTCCAATAAATAAAGAGGAAATTATTAGTCGATTACCTAATCAAGATAGATCTGCAAACTTGAATTTGATTGGAGAAGCATTCCTGGCACAGCTTGAGGAAAAGAGGAGTGAATTTGTTAGCAGTACTCCTCGCATCAAAAGAAGGAAGAAATTACAAGTGCCCCCTGCAAAAAGTATTTCTGAAAGTGACATTCAGACACAAGAACCTTCAACTCCTAAGCGAGTTTGCCCACCTAGAAAAGACAAAAGGAAAAAGAAGGGAAAAGAAGTAACATCATCCTCTCAGGATGATGATAGTTTCAGCCTGCAGTTTTCTGGACACAGTGATCTATGCATTTCTACTAGTGAGGATGAATTTGTAAGTCCTTTGGAACAAAATGTCGCCGCTTCCAGCAAAGAAAATGGTAAAGATAAACCTTCATTGAATAATGTGGGAGAAGGAGATTTTGTTCGTGTTCTATGAAATGGGAAAGTTTCCAGGTCTAGTACTGAGTACTCGCAGTGATGGTGCCATTGTAGATTGTATGGAGCCTACCAAAAAAGCCTGGAGATGGCCGAAAGAGGACACACTTCTTTATAAATGGCGTGATATTAAGTTAAAAAATTAATCCTCCTAAGTTAATTAACAGAAGTTTATTTACACTCCAGCTGTAAGACTTTGCAGCCTGTGTAGTGTTAAAATAAAAATTAATCTCTTAGTTAATTGAAATGAATTAGTGACATTAGAACAAAATACAGCACAGAGGTATTAAGATTTTGTTATAAAAATATCTTGTTCAAATCTAAAATAAGTTGTCTAGTGCCTATCATCTGGTGGTTATTAAAATGTTCGCTGTTTGTTTTTCAGTGTAATCGAATGGTGTTATTAACGAAACAGCCCAAAGATGAATGTTATTTCGACCCAATTTTCAAAAAGCTCCCCTGTACCTTGTGTTCAATACATACCAATAAAACTATCTTCGAGCTTTAAAATAACACCTACAATTACATAAAATAAAAGTTTTGGGACCTATTTAAAATTTGTATTTGCCTAATAAAGCTAAAAAGTGGAAAAGAACTTGAAAATTGGGTCCAAGTAACCCGTGTTGGCGGAACATTGTATTAATTGCAAATAATTGGTTCACGTTGGGACCGTTATACGTAAAATCTGTCTTTTTATTTTATTCTAATTGAAGCCCAAAGAGAATTGCTTAGTTAAATTGATTAATTTAGGACATTGTCATTACGTGTTAATGATGTCGGAAACCATTCAAGGTACTTATTTCAATTAACTGTTTTCTTGCTTGGGACTGGTTCTTATTATTTCAGACGGTATAAACGTTTTTCATTTGTTCTGCTTGACCTCGTAGGCTTAGCTCAACCACTTAATGCAACGACATTTGAATCGTTCACCCGAAAAACGTTGTATCCAACAAAAAGTAAATTTTGCAGGAGGACAAAAAAACGGTTTAATGCTTAACTATTATTATTTTTGAACATAAACTGGATTTGTAAGGTAACACTACCATTAAACAATGTAATGTGAAGTTGTCAACACAGTATGGTACATTTACAACATGATTATCGGCAACACAAACAATTTTCAGCAGGAATAACATTGTATGTTGCTAGTTACAACGTTGTTCTTATGAAATACACTCACAATATTATCTGAAATCCCTTCAACAAAATAGAACACAGCAGTAAAAATAATCAGAATACCTGAGTACAGTAATATCACACTTCTGCAGAAAACTTGTGTCTCATTATCATTGCAAAATTGGTTGCAATACACTATAACTTGTAAAGTCAGATAGTTACGATTTCATATCACAAAAACGACTATTACACACTGGGGTGTAAAACATTATTCATTTAGTAAGTTTTCATAGAAACCTCTCTTTTCAGCAGGAATATACTGACACATGTCCAACAGATGCTTTTTTTTTTTGCACTCCTGATTGGTATAGGTGTTCCATATAAAACCTGAAAAGCTGAAATGTTCATAGGTGGCAAATTTATGTTTCTAGTTCATCTTGTCTTCTTTGCCAAGCATTGATATACCCAAGGTTGTAAAATATTATGACTTTTTGTTCCTCTAAGTGTAGTGGGATCATCGGACGACATTTGAAGCCATGCATATGCTGTTATTTTGAACGACCCCTTGCTTAAGCTGGTATCAAGTACGGTAAGATCCTTGAAATCTTCACTTTCCATCACGCAAACCAGAAAACCACGTTTTGGCATTTGCAATCACAGGTACTCAGTCGAATGGCTCATACACAGGGAATAAATTTTGTTCCTCTCTAATCATGGAGAAGTTCCTGTCACAGGGCAAGAAACTGTGCCCTGTGACAAGGAATTTTTGATCTTCAACAGTAAAATACTTGCAGACAATCAGATTCTGGTACAGAGCAATCATTCGCCAGTTATTATTCTGACCAATACAACGGTCAGACCAGACTATCAAATTACGAATTTCACCAGCTTTAAGTGCCTTGAAGTGCGTAGTAACATATTTCAGTATGCAAGAAGATATTTCTGCTTACCCCTTCTGGCAATACTTTCATGCCAGAAATACATGAAAGCAGTATTGTTACCCATATTATGGATTGCTAGGTTGTAGCACGAGTACTGATGTTGGTAGAACACAGAAGAATGGTGTAATTGTGGACAAAATAGCACTTGCTGAAGATGTACACACAAGGTCACTACATTTTTGTTGGTTTTGCTATTATCAGAATCAGCTGCAAGTATTTTGTACGCTAGTTCAGCTCTAGTGTGGTGAATTGTGCTTTCAATTTCAATCTGTTTACATTCCTCTTCAGATCAGGCTGCAGTCATCCGAATGAACAATCTGTCACAGTATGAACAGGAATCGGACCTGGGAATTCCAAATTTCAATTGAAAATCACTTCTAAAGGTGTCTCTATATGTGCTTTCAGTGACATTAACATTAGGATATTTCTCCTAGAAAAGTTCATACATTTTCCGCACATTCAGTTGTGGACTTAAGAAAGAGTTCACACTCTTATGCCTGGAGTAGTAACTTTCCTGTTTTGGAAATGACTCAATATGTCTTTTTACTTAGTCTTTGTCACAATTAGGAATTCTGTTTGGCCTGTTGGAATGCTTTCCTCTTTTGTGCTGAAGAGGCAAGTTGGCTTTCATTTTTTCAATCAAGATTTGCACTCTACGAGGTGTAATACTATACACATTGCACAATGTCTTCTGACAAACCTGTACCCTACCATTTTCCAGAGGTAAGTAGTAAAGAACTGAACACTGGCGACGAGATACTTCTTCTGGGGTAGTCTGTCTCTTTACTTCCCCTACTTCAATGCATTGGTGAGCCAAAAATGTTGTTCGGTTATCATAATTAAGCCCACAGAACGTCTGGAACAACTTTATTTTACTATTCGCAGGTACATTTCCGCACGAAAACTTGCAGTGGCAAACTTTTTCCTAAAAATAAAAGAAAAAACTCAATTGAATCGGAATAAATTAGACCTACATTTAGCATATAAAAGCTTACTTGTTGTTTGTGAACTAGAGGCAAATTGTTTTCATCATGAAAATGAAATCATATGATCTGTACTATTGCAACAACAGCTACATAGCCTAAACATTTTAACGTGCCTATATTTCAAAATAAGAATTGCTCTATAACCATGATATTGTTCCAGAAGTGCATCAGGCTTGTATAAGTATGGGTTCTAAATATTTTACATAGGTAAATTCAATACTGACCGATCAGTTAATATACTTTAAGCATTATATGGATCGGAATCAGTTACAACGTTGTTCTACTTACCACACTTGGTGGTAGGTTTCCAGGAACAGGTTGCTTGTTTTTCAAAATATATGGGCATCCGCTGTCCTTCAGTGCCTTTCATCTGTTATCCTTCCAATTAGCAAGATTAACTTTCCGCTTTTACCTTTATTTAGTCTTTTTGATCACTGTTTGTTAGCGACACAACAACAGAGTTGGCCATGTTGCTTGTAGTTACAACGTTGTTCTACTAAACGGTAATTTGAAATATTCATCATGGTGCCAACTGTTATTTTCTGCAAGAACAATGTTTCCCATCGCATGTAGGATACCATATAGAACGTTATTCCACCTTTAACTCACTTTCAACAAAACCTTTGGTTACAACGTTTTTCGGGTGAACGATTCATTTGTTGCGACATCCTCGTAAGTGTGAATTTGTTTCCTGTTATTTGCTTGTTTAGTTTGGTCTCAGGTCGTGCAATATCTATTGTAGCAAATATCCCAGTAAGGCCGCGATAGTATTCTGGTAGCAGCTTATGTGGTTACTACGTCTGTGTTGCTACGACCGTGTTCTTGCTTATTGTTTTGCTCAATTAATTTATCTTGTTGCTTTTGTTGCCTTTTAATAAATTGTAAGAGGTCGTAATTGCAAATTTTTATTATTAAGTGCTGACTGAAATAATAAAGAAGGGTGTATTAGGGGTGCCAAGCTGTAAAGGAAAAAGGCAAGATTTAGCTTGAACTGTAATGTGGAATGTTTCTGTTTCATGTTCAAATTGTCATCTTGATGGAGTATATTCCGGATGTTGCGGAGGAGTAATGTATCTCGGTGTTATTGGTTTGTTATTCTATGCCTTTTGAGCTTCCGTATGTTAAGCTACTGTTTGTTGTCTTAATTATGTTTTAACCTGGTAGTATGACTGCGAATTGGCGAGTTATTTAATTTGATTATCATCAAACTATTCATTTGGTTATTCAGTTCTCTGTGAAGTTAAATTTGAGAATTTTATTATAATTACGGACTAAGATCTGAGAACATCTCTATTGTTAACTGTTCTGGTGTGTATCTGTGTCTCTCTGTCTTGTTATTTATTTTGGGCGTGATAATTCTATGTGTTTAGTGTGCCCAATTTACCAGCGGAGTGACAATTATCAGACGTCTAGTCGTTCCCTTTGTGCTTAAACTCTCGTAGGTTGCTCGTATAGTCTCATTTTCTGTTCTTCAGTTCACGGTGCATTTTAGAGTATTTAAAAGTTGAAAAAGATACTAAAAACTTCTAGCTGGAAGCAAATTTGGTAAAAGGAAGTTCATGTATTGCGTGTTATCTGTTTGGTTGATCTGTTTCTTGTCCCGCCCGGTAATACTTCCCTATCAGTTTAGGAAGGCGAAGTTAGTGTGCGAACTGTCCATACGCAACTTAGAACCAGTCTGAACAGTAGGGGAGCGTGCTGCCTTACTAACAGCAAATGTCCATGTTCCAATTAACCTCTCATTTATCGACCGAAACAAATGTGGTGAAATCTTGGATCTAATATGCGACTTATTGCAGGAAATAAATGTCATCAGGAGTAGTTTTCCGAACTGCCTCTATCAAGAGCTCAGATAAACAGACTGAAGGCCAGAGCTCTTGACTACCTTCGCCGCATTCAGGACCTACTTGCGATTAAACCTGACGCAGAACTTATATCCGAATACATTAAGTTGTTAACTGTTGTTTCATGCATTTCCGCGGAACTTGATAATTAACAGGGATATAAAAAACCTGGCAATTTCTGAGAAAAGTAATCCCATCATGTCTACTTCCGACCCTTCCCCAACTACTATGGCACCCTCCCCTAATAACTAAAGTACCTGCTGTATGACAACTTCAATTTTGGAAAACTTGTTAGTCCGATTTAATTCTGCTTCCTCTCCCAACTCTTTGAAATAAATGTTTAAGGGTGTAAGTAACTTTTCCGTTAATCCTATTGAAGAGAGTATTAGGTTACCACGATTTCTTATGGATTTAACTGATTCTGGTAGTGTTTATTCAGGTGACGATTTGGGTATGTTCCGCGACCTCTTCCCTCATTGCGAAGGGATCTTGAAAAGAGAAATTTCTGAAGCTATATCGCGAAACATGTAGATCGATGCCTTCTATGAACTGGTGCCGGGAAAATTCATCCCCTCCATTGCTCTCCAGAGAATAATCACGCAACACTGTTTCAGAACACAGTTTCCGCACGAGAATTTACTAAGTTACGTTCTGGATTTGAGATTTTATTGTAAGGTATTTAAAATTTCCGTTCCGGAAGAAGAGATTGTGGCCATAATTCTAATGGGTATATCTCCTTTATACCATTCCTAACTTTCGTTGACTCGGTGTCCAACCAACTTTCAGGAACTTGAAGAAGCGTGTTAATTCGCTGAAGACGTTAAACACGGAGATGCTTCCCCTCCTGTTAAACCAGTGTATCCTGTTGCTTCTTTAGCCCCTAAAGATGTAAATGGTCGTAAATGATTCAACTGCGTGTCCAGAAATCATTTGAGGAACACTTGCCCTACTGTCAAGCATAAGCCTAGGGGCTGTTATACCTGTGGCGCTAAACAGCACCTTAAAAAATATTGCCCCATGTTGGTTCAAAATAGTGTGTAGCCATCCTAATCTCGAAAATTCCATAGCTTCCGAAAACTGTCTGTCCCCGCAATGCAATAAGATTTTTGCGCATGTCCCCTCCCAAGGTAATTGTGCTCTTGGTGAAGTCAATATTGAACCTGTAAATGCCTTGCTTGATACGGGAACTGTGGTGTGCTTAATTAATTTTTCAAGGTATTATCAAATTAAATCTTCATGTAAGTTGCCTGAGTAGGAATATACTAATGTCAAATGTGTTTCTGCTAATTGTCAAGTCTTGAAAATCTTGGGTTTGGTGACGGTTAAACTAAGGGTAGGTCATTTTACCTGGAAGATCAAGTGCTTCATATAAGTTATTTAGGGAAAGTAGAAGCCAATCAAGTCCATGCTTTTGTAAAGAATTTCCGGAAATTTTAACCAGCATATTAGGTTTGACTGACGTTTTGGAATACGACATTGAATTACAGGACAACCAACCGGTTAGATCTCTCCCTATCATCATTCGCCACAACGGATGCATGAGTTGAAAAAGATAATTGAACAAATGGAGAAAGATGGCGCTATCAGACTCTCTACTTCACCATATGTTTGCCCAATACTCTTTATACCTAAGTCCTCTGGCGGTTGCAGAGCTGTTATCGAATATCGTACCTCCAATAATAAGATAGTACTCCGATCTATCCTACTGCCGGACCTGCACACTTGTGTCGGATGGTTTTCTGGGACGAAATTCTTCACTGTACTTGACCTGAACCTGGCGTATTACCAGGTACCTTTAATTAAGAAATCTATACGAGTTCTTGAGGTTGCCGTTTGTCTTCTCATGTGCGCGTCCTGACCATACTGTTGAATTCTATCCTCTCTGAAAAAGTTCAAGTTTGTGTTCAACTATTTGGACGATATAATAATTTCTTCTAATACATTTGAGGAACATATGGAGCACATTACGGAAGTTTTAGAACGCCTGAAGAAGGCCGGACTTACCGTGAAACTATCCAAAGTTGCATTCGCCAAGCCTAGCATATCCTTCCTCGGGCATGTAATTTTGTCAGATGCTCTCTCGGTTGACCATTCTAGAACTCAGGGCATCAGAGATTTCCAACTCCCCGAAGGATGTTAAAGGTGTTGCCCGCTTCATCTGTATGGTCAACTTTATCCGGAAGTTCATTTCCAACTTTGCCGATATTGCTGTTCCTTTGAGTTATCTTAGACGGAAAGATGTAAAGTTCACCTGGGGTAGTGCCCAACAGATAGCTTTCAATTCATTGAAAAATGCTCTAACCAATGCCCCGGTACTGGCGGTCCCAGATTTCAATAAGCGATTCATCGTAAAAAACGATGCTTCAGATAAGGCTAATGCTGGTGTCCCCTTGCAGGAATATGAAGATGGGCGAAGACCTATAGCTTATGTATTTAAGATTCTTAACAATCTGGAAAGCAAATACTCTATTTATGAACTGGAATGTTTCGCTGTATTATTTGCACTTGCGAAGTTTAAGCCTTTCATTGAACACGTAAACTTTGAGTTAGAAACTGACGATCAAGCTCCTTCTTGGGTGCTAAATCGGCCTAAAAGAACCGGTAGAATAACTAGATAGCACTTCGTATTTCATCTTTTAGTTTCAATGTTCGACATATTAGAGGTTCTGAAAATGTCATTGCCAATAGCTGGAGTAGAATGTTTGAGGGAAATGATGGTACTGATGTGAATCCTGATGTGGAAAACTTGAAGTTAATGTTGTTGCCATCCTTTCGGACATTCCTTTATTGTACCATGGGTTTTGGGATCATAAAAAATCTGACCCAGAATTGAAAGGGATCATCGACACAATTAATGATGGTACCAAAGTAAAACCTTACTCACTATCCAAGGGAGTTCTTCGTTGTAAGGGTCGGAAGGACCACAGCCTCAACATTGTTGTTCGCAAGGTTCTTGTACCAGTCATATCTAACTATTACCACTCTTCTCCCATTGGTAGTCATCAGGGTACTTTCAGTACCAGGCAGAAAGTCAGACGGTTCTTCATCCGGAAGAAAGTGGACAGCGACATTACAATTATGATTAAATCTTGCAAATCTTATGCCATTAGTAAGCCTAACTTTAATATACGAATTGGATTGTCATCGTCCCGAGCCTCTCGTCCGATGGAAAGGTTATTAATCGACTAGGTGGGCCTGCTACCTAGGTCTTCTCTGGGGAATACTCATATCTCTGTGTGCATAGATGCATCCTCTAGGTTTTGTTGGATATTTCCCAACAGATCCACTAACTCTCGTACTTCTATTAACTGCTTAAATTCTATTTTTGCATCCTTTTGTCCTCATAAGTTTCTACTTTCTGACAACGCCAGTGCCTTCACTAGAAATCATCATGACACTCAATCCAAATGGGATTTTTGTCTGCACTGGTTGGCACATGCCTTCATCTCCGCTAATCATGAATCACATGGTAAGACACCAATGGCCCTCATGTTCAGTTATACACCATATTCTCCTATGTCAAATGTGCTGTGTATTGAAGATCTTCTACCCGAATTGTCTGAACCTAATGACGCTCAAATAATTTGGAATGAAGCGAAAAAGAATATGTCTGTGTCGTTTGAGAATGTCAACAGTAAGTACGATAAAGATAGAAAGTCATCTAAATTGAAGTTTGGCGATCATGTGTATGTTAAATGTTATCCCATCAGCAAAGCCATCAATAAGTTTCCAGCAAAGCTTGCCCCCAGATATTAAGGCTCTTGTACCTTGTTACAGTTTTTGTCTCCAGTATCTGTATTGGTGAGTGATCCGGTTGCTAAACGCATTAAAGCAGGTTCATTGGTAATGTTACCCTAATCCCTTATTGGTTAAATGCAACCTTTGTAGCGACTTTGTATTTTTAGTTGAACATAGTACACATACTGCAGGTTGGTGAGCAAATTGATTTGTTTTCATTATGTTAGATATTGGTTGATCGGTCATTAGGGAAACTGTTTTCATGATTTTTCCGACTGATAACTTGTAACCTATGAATTTGGGACAACATTATCTTTCTTGGTGCTATCGTGCTATTCCTTTAAATTATTGTCATTGTGTACTTGAACCGTGTGCTTGTGTGGTGTGCAGCTAAATTACCATTTTAGTATTTAACTTCGTCAACCTTGCTAATTGTGCTTTAGGGATGGTTTCCTGTCTACTATTTGTTGTAACTTAAGTTGACGGAATATTGTCTTTCCTGTTTCTGCGTGGAATATTTAGCGCTGACGTGACACGATCATTTCTCAGCTATTGTGTGTTTGTATTTAGGGTGAGTGGAGTGCGTTAGCAGCATGAATTATTTTTCATTTCATTATTTTTCATGCTATGCGTGGGTATGCATGGCTCTTGTTAATGATTCGAGCTACTTGTGTGTCATTTATTTATAGCGCGATTATTGGTTATGGTTTTGTAATATATTCAGTTAAAATTTTCAGATTTATTTCTATAACTTACGATTGTAAATCATGTGAATATAATCAGTTGAATCAGATTGTCACTACGTCAGGAGTGGACGATATGTACGTCATTGGGTCGTGTGGCCGTTCAAATAAAGCTCTCTCATTGGCTAAACTTATCTCGCCTTCCCATAGCCTAAGCTTTCCCCTGACCTCGACTGAGTCATGTAGCCTGCACCTGATTCATTCCGACTCCTTAGCTGATGTGGTATTTTGAAAATAACGTATATTATTACTGATTATCTACCTCAACATGTTTCATACGTAAAATTGGCGACGAGGTAAAAGTCGTCACATTGCAACGAGCGCCAGTAGTTCATCATGGCAACAAAATATTTCTCGTGTGTTTCCACAGTGAATGACGCAAAATAGTAAAGTCCGTTGTAGCATGCCTCCTTTCGCTCCATGCCCCTAGACAAGAGTTTTTCACCGCCTTAGCAACTTTACGTCGCTTATATCACGCGATGTCTTGATTTGGTAATATTGGACCATTTGACAATTCGGAAGAAAGTTGGTCAACCTACGTGGAACGCTTTGAAATTTACGTACAGTGCAACGACATTCCGAATGCTAAAATGGTTAGTTTATTCCTCACAGTGATCGGTGTTAAAACCGACAATTTACTGAAAGATTTAATCACTCCTGATAAAACTTCTGACAAACCCCTTGATACCACTGTTAAAATCGTCCGAGACCATCTTCATCCTAAACCTTCATTTATAGTTGAAAGATATAAACTCAGCAGGCAAGATCCATTGGAACATGAGACTGTTCAACTAAAGCAGTTATCCAAATATTGCGAGTTCGAGGACAAACTTCCTGATTATTTACGAGATAGGTTAGTCAGTGGCATCTCTGATGAATTCCTCAAGAAACGACTGCTGTCGGAGGAGAATTTCACATTCCAGAAGGCCGAAAAGCTGGCAAAATCGCTGGAAGCAACTGACAAGGATGCATTGTCCTTGGCCTACCACACCACACCAAGACTAAAGAAGTTTACAGCACGGCATTCTCCACGCAGCAATGTACCTAATGTGTTATCACGTGTTACGAAAGTGCCTCAGTGTTTTTGTTGTGGTCATAAATATGGGCATTCTACCGCTAGGTGCCAATATCGTGAATATATTTGCAATTTTTATCGGAAGAAGGGTCATTTAGAGAGGGTCTGCAAGTCAAAAAATAAGAGCAAGTTTCAGTTTCATGTGTAAAAACCAAACATGCTTACAAGCAATCCTTCATTTTCTACGGGAATTAAGAATCAGCAAGGAAATAGAGTTAGACCCAACCAGCATTATATAGACTTACATAAACCCAAGGTTAGTCAAGAAAAATTGTGTGATGAAGTTTATGATATTTCTAACAGTTTTCAGTGTGACGAAGGTGAGCAAATCACATAACAAAAATTGAGCCCATTAGAGTAAATTTAATTGTTGAAGGAAAGCCAATTAATTTTGAAGTAGGCACTGGTGCTTGTGTGTCTGTTGTTTCTGAAATTTTTTATCAGGCTAACTTAAGACATGTAACATTGATTTCCACAGACTTAGTTTTAAATTCTTACACCAACGAGAAATTCAAGCCTGTTGGGAAGTTAGAAGTAAATATTAAATATCAGTCCCTGGAAAAGAGTATAGATTTGTATCTTATTAGCAATGGATCTAATCCTCCCATGGGGCATGATTGGATAAAAGAGCTACAAGTTGTCATAAGCATTCCCAGCAGTGAAAACCACGTAAACTTAACGAATGTAAAAATCAATGCAGAGTCTAAATTAGTGCAAGACTTATTTAACAAATTTCCACAGGTATTCACTAGTAAATTAGGTGAGAAAACGTTGAACTAGTGTTCAAAAGTTTAATGGATGGGGAAATTACTTCCCCAGGATCTTCAAGTGGATGAGGCACTCTGATTGTTCCGGTATTAAAAAAAGACTGTTAAAATCCGTATTTGCGGAGATTTTCAGGTCACTTTTAACCCCCTTTCTAGAAGCCGATAGAACTGAAGACATCTTTCTTGTCTTACAAAAGGGAATTCAGTTTCCTAAAATAGATTTGTCATCACCTTATATACAGTTGAGGTTAGAGGAAGTACAAAACTATGCACTATAAGTACACATAAAGGGTTATATGCTTACAACCGTCTTTGTTATGGAATCTCATCAGCACCGGCTATATTTCAAAGAGTTATTGAACAAATATTACAAGGTATACCAGGTGTGGCCTCATTCCTTCATGATATTATTGTGGCTGGAGCTGACACAGCAGAACGTTTGTCAAGATTACGAGAAGTTTGTAAACGCCTAAGTAGTAATGGGTTAACTGCTGGTAGAGATAGGTGCAAGTTTTTCTGTGACAGTCTAGAATATTTAGGCTATGTCTTAAGCAAGGATAGTTTAGCTACAGCCAATGATAAGGTTAAAGTAATTGTTGAGGCTCCAGTTCCTCAAGATGTTGCACAGTTTAAAGGATTTCATGGTCTTGTTAACTACTATGCTAAATTTATCCCCAATGAAGCCACTGTTCTTACACCCTTGTACCAGCTTCTTAGAAAAAATGCAGATTATCACTGGAATTTAGCTTGTCAAAAATCTTTTGAATTAGGCAAAGAAAAGTTCCTTTCGGCTAAGATACTAGCACAGTGCAACCCTGACTTAGCAATCAAGTTGTCATGTGATGCGTCACCTTACAGCATTGCGAGTGTTTGAAGTATAATAGCAAAAGATGATACTGAGAGACCTATTTCTTTCGCAAGTAGAGTCTTAAACTCAGCCGAAAGAATTACTCTCAAATTGATAAAGAAGCCTTGAGCATTGTGTATGGTGTAAAGAAGTTCAATCAGTATCTATGGGGAAGACGTTTTACTCAGTGTACAGATCACAAGCCGCTTCTAACCATTTTTGTCCAAGAAAGGGTTTACCAGCCTTTGTAGCAGGTAGATTGCAACGCTACGCATGAATATGGCATTAAGTATGCTATATCTCAATGCCATGGCAATGCAGATGGCTTATCAAGGCTGCCTTTATCAGCCAATCATTTTGAGGATATTGATGTTATTTTAGAGTACGTAGGTAGTTATTTACAATGCATAATGCAATCTGATATTCCCATAAACATTAACGATATACGTACTGAGACCCAAAAGACCAGGAGTTAAACAAAATCCTAGGTTGTGTGTTGTACGGATGGCCTACTACGCCAGATCCAACTTTAAGCAACATTGTTAAAAGACAAAGAAAGCTGAGCTAACTGTAGAACAAGGAATTTTGATGTGAGGCTACAGAATCGTAATTCTAAGGTCCTTGGGAAAGTCCTTGTTAAATGAATTACACAGTGGACACCTTGGGGTAGTTAAAATGAAATCATTAGCTTGTTGTGTTTTGGTGTACATCAAGAAGCTTGAACTTTTTCAAAAACTCTGGTGCAAGGTGAAATTATGAGTTTAAAAAGATTTGTGTTTATAGGTTATCTCAACTAAATTAACTTTCATTTATTTAATATTTCAAGGCTTGCAACACTTCCTTCTCATCCCACCAGCTTTTGAATCTGGCCAATCAGAAACTTTCTGCATTTAATTTTCAACCAATAATAGGTTTTTGTTACTTTTGATTCTGCCAATAAAATAAGAGGGTGTGTCCCGATTTAGTCCAGAACCCACTCGAACCCTCCCCTTGGGTATATAAGCTGCGGCTTTTCCGAGCTATCTTGCCTTATTGATCGTCGAAGTTCTGAGTGTGTGTGTTAAGACAGGAGGCCTCATTCTTCGGCAGGCAGAACATCAGCCCAGGTAATGTCCAGCATTTTTCTACCTCTGTAGCTATCACCGCAAACTTAACTGAGGGGAAGGTCTTAATCTTCAACTATGTAACTATCTGTTTTCTAAAATGTAAACTTTCTTCCTGCTAATGTAAAATTTCATAAGATTCAAATTGTAACTCGGTGATATAGAGTGCGTTACTCTCTCGAGCTTCCCTTCAATTTATCTTGATGTGACTACCATTTTGTAACCGTTCCTCTCTTGTAAATTGATATAGGGTATGAGAGATGGGGAGAGAGGAAAGAATGGGTATGGAGAAGGGTTATAAGGAGAGTGGCTGATATAGAAAGACAGAGTTTCATAATGGAATGTAGAGAAAGAGCCTCACTATCAGTATTAAACAAATTGGTAGAAACTGTGAACCCGAAAACCGAAGTCGAGGACAGGAAGGGTAAAAGAGGTTTATACTGGTGGGTTTTGGGAATTCCAAGAAATAGAGGGTGGATAGGTGGAGAAAATGTATTCTATGTGGAGAAAGATGGTCGAACCTACATATATTTATCGAACGTAGGGAGTTAGAGGAGTTGAAAAAGAAAGTGTTGGGTAAGAAAGAGATAGAAAAAGTAGAAAAAAAAGGAAAAGATGACGGTATGGCTAGCCAGAGAATGGGGAAGAGGAACAAATATTTCCAAATATTTAAATATGGTCGAATTAGATTTATAATGAAATTAAGAGAACAAGAGGTAGAAGAGGATTGCAGAGGAAGCGGAGGAAATAGGTAGACGAAACTGCTAGGTTACATACAATTTTATTACAATAAGATGAGTTTGGAATATAAACAGATAAGATTGTATGATGAAAAGAAAATTTGGATATACTGGGAGAGGATTGCATTATATGACAGAACGTAGGTAAATGAGTTGATAACACAATAGAAGAAACTTTAAACATTAGTTTAAGATTCTAATAAGTAATGAGTGGCTGTGAGGAGGAGGAACTGTTGGACTGTTTAGGAACATAAATAAGTGGTAAGAAATGGGAGGAATAAGGAAAAGACAGGTTTGATTTGTTGGCAATTCGGTGGTTTAATATGTAAGTTCAACTATGGAAAAAAAAATGTAATTAGAGAGTATTTTCAAGTTTTAGTCTAAGAGACCTAAGAAAGATGAATGAAATGTGAGGAAGAAGGAACTAGAGAATTGTCAACAAGTACGTTTGTAAATAGTGTTTAAATTTTAAGATTCTAATAAGTAATGAGTGGCTGTGAGGAAGAGGAACTGTTGGACTGTTTAGAAATGTTGGACTGCTTAGAAATGTAAATAAGTGGTAAGAAAGGTGAGGAATAAGGAAAAGGATATGGAGAATTGTCAACAAGTACGTTTGTAAATAGTGTTTAAATATTAACTATAGGGTGTAGTGGATGAACATAATCAAGCAGTGTAAAAGTCAACGCATAAGTATTATAAGAGAGATGAACAGAGGCAAGGAAGAAGTGAGAGGGGAAGATTGGGATGGAAGGGGGAGGGGTATAAGATGTAGACGGGTGGGGTGGTACAGTCCCATCCCATGGTGAAAGATGAAGCATGTCCGCTCACAGAATATCAAGTGAATCAAGATGGGGGAAGGTATGAAGTAAGACGACTCGGTTATAGGCGGAGCAGTAGATAAAAACGTGGCGGATCGTATGATGGACTGGTCAACTGCCTATACGATTCGTCACGCAAAAGAGGAGGGAAGCACGAGCTATAGGTAGGGGTAATATCTGACCCGGGAAGGAATTCCACGTGCAGCCAGTGTCTTTTTTTTCTCTCTCTTGGTTTAGTTAGCTGTAGATAGTAGAATATGTGTTAGTACATTAGAATTGAGGTAGGGGATACCCTAACATGCAGTAGGTGTTCCTCGCATGCCAGAGACATCTCAATAGTTTTAGGCAAGGTGGTGCAGTACATGGTACGGATTCTGCCGGTACTGTCACCACTAAACGAGTAGAGTAGATAGTCAATAGTTTTAGTGTAGATAGTAAGAAGTTTTACAAGATATATAATAGTATGTTAGTTTATATTGTTTTGTTTTGTTTTTGGGTTTAGGTGTATTTCACGGTCTTTATTGCCTGTAACCGATGGTGTACACTAGGGTGGGCAATAAAGAGTTGTATTAACTATTAACTCTCTTGTAAATTACCAAGTAACTTGTTCTTTTAGTCACCTCAGTAGCTTGGGGTTAGCTTCTGCCCAAGTAGGGTTTTATACTTGGTTTTGGAGCGCAAGTGTACGCCTCCATACACTTTGGTTTTGGGCAGTAATTTAACCTGTTCTTCTTTTCCTTGAAGGCCCAGTAGTTCAGGTAATATATACCCCTGTGTACAAAAATTCTACATTGTGGTTTGGACCTAGAGAGGCCAAAAGTGTAAGGTTTTTGTGTAATGTTGCCTTGAGTAGGGTGTAAGAAATTGGGAGCATAGCCTCCTAGATTGAAGTTGGAGAGCACGTAAGCTCTTTTCTGAGACTGCTGTAATCTTGAGGGGTGCCTCTGGAAGGCTATTAATTGTAATGGTTGGAGCAGAGTGCTCTGTCTTGGGAGTTTCTCTCCTTGCCTATCTAAACGCTACATTGGCGGCGTTATAAACTTGTAATTTGGAGCTTGAAGCTCAGATATTTTAAATTTCATCTATCCACATTGCTTTGTACCTCCAAACTCGTTATTTCACTAAGTGAAAAGTTTTGTTAAGTTTGAGGTTTGAAAAGAAATATAACCTTTATTTAAAGTTTTAATGTTATTTTGATATGGTAAATAGACCCATTCCAGCCCACAACTTCTTTCACCTCTCTCTGTTCCATGGAAACTCCGGAAATTCAAACTTCTAATCTGGGCAAAGAAAACAATCGCTGATTTGGGGTCTCAAACCAGAAGCTCACTTGAACTCAGAACTAAAGATCTTATGTTCATAAGAAAAAAATGTTAAAAATCCTAAAACAGGCCCAGAATCCACGACCAGCTTTTCTTTCAATGAATACTATGTGAGAACGATTAGCACTAAGTACGTTACCTGAATGTGGAGAGAGAATGCAACAAATTTATTATAAAGTGAGGTTGTGACAGCAAAAAAAGAATGGCAGTAGGAAGATGCTGATTGGACCTGGAAGTATTTGCTGTGACATGAAATACAAAGTTCGTGGCTTTTGCTATTAGCCTAGTATGCACATCTCAGCAAAAGGACACTGGCAGTGCGAGCAAGATGACAAGTCTTGGAAGTAACTTACTTGCTAATGCAGGGAATACAAAGTTTATTGTTCCTGCATTGAGCTCCGGGCTGCAGATTTGAACCCTGGGGACGTGTAATTGCCTGCTGTGGTGTTTACATCACTTGGCACCAAACATTAGAGCTGTAAGTAATTAAAAAATCCCCTGGGAATCCAACTCGGCACAGTTTCGTTTGAAATGCTCACTATCATAATATTTACAGGATTGTGCTATTACAGGCGTAATAATTTATACCCTCTCCGTAAATATTATTGGACTGGCTGCATGGCTATTGATATTCGTGTCTTTAAAGTGGTTCGCTGCTACGTATTCAACAAGTAATTCATAGTCACAGATGCCATGGTTTTCAAAGTTTATAAACAGAAACTTCCATCGGCTTGAAAGGTTATTAAGATGCCCATCTGTAGTGTATGGCCAGACGGTGCCTTCCCTGTATTCTCCTGCTTTCTAGTGTCGAAGGTATGAATTACCTCGCCATGCGTTCCCCCTACACTGGGCGTGTATGCGCATGCCATCATTGCGGCTGTGCACTGACTGGAGGCTCCTGGGTAATCGTCATTATCGTTCTGAGAGTGAAGCGTGATGCAACGGCGACGTGCTTCTCTGCCTAGCGGCATAGTTTTGGTATTTAAAATGGAGCCTGGTTGAAGTTAATTCGATAGGGCTTACGCCCTTGTGAACTTAAAGTTTTTTTTCCTGATTTTATTTTATTATTATCTTCCTCGTCTGGATATTGTGTGTGCTTTTAAGGACTCCCTCTGCCATATGTAAGTAAACATTGGAGGCTGAAACAACTTCTCTACCGCAGCAAGCTGATACAATATAAGTGTTTTTACTACGCTTCTTTTACTGATTCCGTGTGATGAACTGAATATTTCGAGAAGTGGAGTGCACTCCAGAACATAATGAAGTTTTGCATCATCTAAATTCTGCAATTTAACCTAGTGGTTTTCGAACCTTTTTCTTTTCCCGGTTTTAATAAAAGAAGTAATTGCGTGTCATTTGTTCTGTTCACTGAGGACTTTCGAGTACTGTTAATTGTTATTTTATTAATGTAAACTTAATATTGAATGTTTATTTGTGGCCTTCTAGGCCTGATAGGTAGGGGTTAACGCAATGCTTCGGCAAGGTCACTAACCCAGCGAGTTTCTACAAGGGTGTGGGGGTTTGCGTTCGTATTCTAATTTCATTTTAAATTCTTTGCCGGCTTCTTAATGAAATGTTATTATTATTTTGCTTAGTATCTTCGTGGGTTTTCAGCATCCTGTTTTTCTTTTGTCTCTTAATATGTATTCGCCTATTGCTGATTGGCGGTTTGTGACTGGCCCTTTCCTCAACTGGCCTAGCGTGTGTTCGTTGCTATGGGAACACTAATGTTGTGGTGGCTGATGCTGGTTGTTGATGGAAATGATATGATGCTTCTGTCATAAAATTAGTTTGTGGGTGGTTCTACCTGTTCCCTTTAATTATATTTGGCACTTTCCTCTCCCAGTTGGCATGTTTTCCTACCTCTATCGCTGATCTGATTTTTATTATTATTATCATTTTTGGGAAAACCTTTCTTGACACTCGAAGGTGATATTACTCCTTTTCTTGTACGAACTGCTTGGGATGTACCTCAAATAACATTTTAAAAAAAAAGAAAAGGCAATTAAGTGAACTCGATTCCTAAAATTCAAACTAAGTATAATGGCAATACCAAATTTGGAGTGAGGTGGAATAAGTGTTTCAATATGGCGTATGGCCTTAATTATTTTATTTCTAATGAATCGGTCAACCGTAGGTTTTTCTTAAAACGATTTTTCAGTACTAAGTTTGGTTTTTGGTTTTTCCCAGCGAGGATTTTTCAATTAATGTGTAAGTTTCTTATGTTTTATCATTAAATCTCTCTATGTTCCCAAGTAAGTGGTTGTGTTCATTTGTAAAAGGTAAACATTTTAAGATGACCAGGTCTCCATTTAATCCACCCCTCTGGTGTCACGGTTCATTAAACAGTGAGTTCTTGTTCATTTTTCTCTTTGATTTTTGTTTGGTTTTGCACGTTTCCACAACTCTGACCTGTACCTTTTAGGTATGGTCAAAGAATTTGTGCTGTCACTTAGAGTAATTGTGGTTAATTGCGCTAAGTTATACAGTGAGTGGTAGCGGAGCTCTGGTTTATTCATTTGTTTTTAAGTGCTCGTAGCTAACTGCGTGCTATATGCTTTAATAACCCTTTCTTTAAACTTGTTATCTTTTCTGTTTGTGCTGACTACCAGTGGGTTAGTTGCATTGTCCCTTTAAAAACCTGGTCGTTGTGTAATTTTAAATTGGTTAGGGATTCAAAGAGAGTAAGAATTGAATGTATCTTTCTCTGAAATGAACGCTTTTAGTTGGATTAATGTGCTAACTTGCCGTTTCATGTAGCACAACGATATCGAGGGTGGTTCTGTATGCTCATCAGCTCAGGAAATCTGAGTTAGTTTATGAACTAACTACCCGGGGTGTCAGACCTGCTAACAGAATCACGGAGTGTGTTGCATTATTGACCTCGCATGTCCAGGGTCCTACTAATCTCAATTTTGTCACGATAAGCAACTCTGGTGAGTCATTGAATTTTATTCCTGATGCCTTATCTAACATTGAGATAATTAGAGAGGAATTCACTGAAATCTCCCCCCACAAAGGGGCTGATTAACCGACATAAGTCTGGAGTGTGGCATTATTTAGGTCGCATCCAAGATTTAATTATTATGAGTCTTGAACCTAGCTTTATTTCTGGATGTACTAAACTGTTGACCATTGCTTCTAGTATTTCTGCTGAACTAGACATAATGTTAGCAAGTAAGGATATGGAGAACTTATCGATTGTTGAAAGGGGAACCTGCTCCTTTCCTCCCTCTAGTAATGCTACTAATCATGTTGATGCCTCCTCTAATTATCAAGGTGCATGTTGTTCAGTCTTCCCAGTTTTAGAGATTCTGTTAGCCTGTTCAAATTCCACTCCTTATCACTCCTCATTAAAGGACCACTTCAATGGAGTTAAAAAAAAATCAGTCAATTCAATTGAAGAAAGTACCAGGTTTCTGAGGTTCCTGGTAGAAATGACCGAGTCTGGTAGTGTTTATTCCATCGATGACCTGGGAATTTTCCGTGCCCTGTTCTCCACTGTGAGGGGATCTTGAAACACGAAAATTCTGAACCTATTTCAAGAAACTTAAAGATAACGGACTTTACCAGGAGGTACACCTCATCCCCGTACATTTAAAGGAAGCGCCTTAGAAAACATTATCTATCGAACAAATCTTGAAACATCTAGTGCATGAAGTTGGGACATTGATCAGAAGATGTCACTACTAAATAACAGAGTAACATGACATTTTAAAGTTTCCTAAACTGACTGGATTTCCTTGTTTTGTTTTGGTGTATCATAAGAAGTTCGCACTTCTCTCCGTAGATGTCTCTTCAAAAAACTGAGGTCATGCATTCTGGTGCAAGGTGGAATAATCAGTGATTTAAAGAAGTTTTGTGTTTATAGGTTTTCTCAACTGTACTGACTTTCATTTCGATACTTGAGTGTTTGCAACAATTCCTTCTCATCCCGCCAGAGTTGGTTTTTAACCAATCATACATTTTCTGTATTCATTTTTCATCCAATCATAGGCTTCTTGTAACTTTTGATTACCCAATAAAATGAGGAGTGTCCGGATTTAGTTCAGAGCCTTTTCGAACACTCCTCTTGGGTATAAAAGCAGCGGCTTTTCCAAGTTAACTTGTCTTATTGATCGTCGAAATTCTGAGTGTGTGTGTTTAGAGAGCATGCGGGGTTCCTCATTCTTTGGCAGCCAGAACATCAGCCCAGGTTATGGCCACCAGTTTTTCTATCTCTGTAGCTATCTCCACAAAATGACCCGAGTGGTTTGCTCTAATCTTTAATTCTGTAACCGGCTGTTTTCTAAAATGTACACTTTCTTCTTTCTCATGTAAAACCTCATAAAGACTTAAACTGCAAATCGGGGATAGAGAGTGCATTACCCTTTCGAATTCCCCTTCAATTCATCTTGAGGTGACTATAATTCTGTTACTGTTTTCATCCTGTAAATCATTAATTAACTCGCCGTTCTGGTCACCTCGGTAGTTTGGGATTAACCTCTGTATCACTGGGCCACGAGCCTAAGTAGAGTTTTAAACTTGGTGTCCAAGGAGTGCAAGTGCACGTCTCCATACATTTTGAGTTTGGGCCAGTAATTTAACCTGTTCTTGTTTTTCATGAAGGCCCAGTAGGATGGGTACTAGATATCCATGTGTAATCTAAATTGCAAATTGTAGGTTGTGTCTAGAGAGGCCACAAATTGAAAGGTATTGTGTAAAGTTGCCTTGAGTAGACCGTAAGAGTTTGGGAGTGCAGTCTCCTTGGTAGAAATTGTAGAGCATGTAAGCTCTTGTGAAAATCTGTAATAAATGTTTGTGTACCTTTCAGTGGTGCCTTTGGAAGGCTGTAACGGTTGGAGCAAAGTGCTCTGGAAAATTATATCTTGGGAGATATCTCTCCTTATCTAACTTAACACAACATTAGAGAAGTTGAAAACTTGTAACTTTGGAGCTCTAAGCTCAAACCTTGTAAATTACCAATCCTTGGGTTTTCTATACTTGTATCTAAATTGCTATTTTGTACCTGACTACCTGTACCTGAAGATATCTTCTGTTAATAGTTAATTTTCTGAAAAGAAATATAACCTTTATTTTAAAGTTTCAAATTAATCTTTGTCTCTCGTAGATAGACCCATTCCAGCCCACACCTTCTTTCACCTCTCTCTGCAAATGTTATAATAAACTTTGTAAATGCTGATCCCTTACTACCTTTTATTCTTCTTATTCCCCGTAAAACTTAGGAATCCTACTTTGGTCTTTCCTAGTTTTCTCCACAAGACACAAGAAGTTACAAATAGTACAGCACAAAAATATTGAAAAAAGTTTCACAACAAATCGCGAAGGTAATATTACAAAAATCAGTGAGACTGACTCTACTGTATATGTACAGTTAGATTCATTAAAAAGAACGGATATTTCCTAACCAACTCTGCATGAGAAATAAGAAGTATTAGAGAGTATATCGTAGAAAAAATAGAATAGGAGAAACTTGCTGAATTAGTGTCCAAATAACTACAAATGAACATGATCAGCATCACAAACAACGAGTAGAAAACATTTAACTATCGCCACATTCCAGGTTTGAAAAGTATTTTAAAATATCAACTTATATACTACTAAGAAGTTACATGTATTAGTTGCCTACATATTTTAGGAAATACTATTATTTTGGGCTCTTTACTTTGTATAAGGATAATGCACGCATGGGCACATAAGTGTAATTTCTTACTCTCAAAATAATGTTGAACATAAGTGTAAGATTTACCATTTGCATTTAGATTTATAAACAACCAACATTTATAAACATTTTAAGCTAATCTCCCCAATGATAAGTTAAAAATTGAGGCTTCTACAAAAAAATTTACAGCCAAATGAAAAAACTCAGCACTGAGGTACCAAACAGTCAACTGGTAACTCAGCAATTAAAAGGTTAAGGCAACTCAGTTTGAAGTCATAGAATGTTTACTGTGAACCTTAAGTAGTTTAGTAATTGAAGGATGACATTGAATATTCTTGTAGGAAGCTTGTAGTGTTATGATACAGTAGAGTGTACAGCTGTGTGACAGATGGAGTTGTTACTGTTATTAAACCCATATTTGTAATGTGACGAAGCAAAAAAAGGTTCACGACTGTGTGTTGCCATGTATGTCTTTAGTAGCTGATGTGACAGCTTCCTCTTGTAGTATTAGTCAAATGGGGACGCTCGTGCTTGAAGTTAGCTACAACTTGAATGTTGAAATCGAATACTGAGGGATGTGTGGTGAAGAATCTGTAATGAGAGGAGGGTAAAAGGAATTTTAAGATTAGAGAAAGGGTTACATTTGGCGAATCAGACCTGCACAAGCCAATACCATGGACACTTCTCTATGCTGATGATGTCATGTTGGCTGCTGAGAATAAGCTTCATTTCCAGCGCCAAACAGAAGAGTGGAACAACCGACTAGCGCAATATGGTCCGCGCCTAAACAAAATGAAGACAGAATACATGACATTCGATCCTCAAGAATTTAGAACCATCCACGCTGATGGTGAAGATCTATCACGAGTAGAGGAATTTAAATATATTGGCTCCACAATCTCTGACAATGGCAGACTTACTGACGAGGTCAACACAAGAATACACGCAGCCTGGTTGAAGTAGCAAATGACAACGGGCGTCACTTGCGACAGTTAGATGAAGGACCATCTGAAATCGAAGATCTACCGGACTGTTATCCATCCTGTCACTCTCTACGGCACTGAGTGTTGGCCTGCTACAAAGGAGGTAGAACGTCGACTAAGCGTCATGGAGACAAAGATGCTTAGGTGGACAGCTGGCACAATAGACTGGATCATATTTCAAATGATGATATTAGGAAGTTTTGGCGTTGCACCGATCCAGAAGAAAATACAGGAAACAGTCTACACTGGTTTGGGTATGAGTTGCGTGCATAAGGCAATACACTGGCAAAGTCAGCGTATAGTTGGAAATCGCTGGAAAAAGGTGCAAGGGACAACTACAGAGCACAACTACCTGAAAGCGGTAGGACTACATCCAGACATGGCCCGAGATTGAATTAAATGGAGACAACTAATCCACAGAGCAAACACTGCCACCAGGCGGGACAAACGCTAAAGAAGAACAAAAAGTTAAATTTGACGAAAAACTCTGTGTATACATTTACTTACCCCTCGACTTTGCTGGTGTGAACTAGTTGCCTTTGCAGCATCAGAATGAATGACACCTGCACTTTTTGTTTTGTATGTGTGTGGAATTGAAGGAAAGGGGTGTGGTAGGGGAGAGGAGATGGGTGGAGGGTTAAGCTGTAGGAGGTTGGTAGGGGTGGACACAAAGGGAGTTACCTTTAATGGAATGATGGGAGCTTTGTGGATATTAGTTTTAGATTTTTAGAATTTAGATTTCATGATTGTAGCAAGTTGGGTAAAATCTTGTATAAGCGATTCTTTACTTCCATTAAATTATTCAGATTTAGGTCTTTATTATAGTATTGGTCCAAATGTACATACATATATAATTAAGAAGCATATATATATAAATGCTTCCTAATTCAGTCATTTCCCTTTGCCGACTCTTTTGATAATTGTAAAGTACTGTTCAATAGTTATGAATTGATGCTTTTCCATTCATGTGGGAAATCATGGCTCAGAACATGTTGTGTTTATTGGCATTATAATTATCTGGTGTGAAGAAACTCCAGGTTGTTTGCTCGATGCACGAGACGTCAGATTGCGTGCATTTGAGCCTGTACATGCCTGAGCAGGAATAGATGCTACTGTTTGAGTTGACTGTGTTGTGATTGAGAAGCAGCTTTTGATTCGTATTTGTTGTCCTAAAGGCAATGTTGATATTTTGCTTTTTTAAGCATTTTTTTAATCTGGTAAATACCTGGATTATTGTAGGTGAATGTGTTGAACTTAGATTTTTTTGGGTTTATCCACGACGAGGTTTGTTGCTAATTTAAGTTTGATCTTGTTTATTATTCAGTTAACTCTTTCTGTTTTAAAACAACCAATTCTTTATGTAACTGATTTCTGTTTGCAGGCTCTTGGGTTTTCTAAAAATTTGGAAATCGAATGTATTGTTAACGCGTGTTTCTGTGAAGTCTAAAAAGTTAATGGATCCACTGAACTCGTCCTCTTTGGTGAATTTGATATTTTGTTTGACGTTCTTTAAAAGAACTAAAATTTTGTTACTATTGTCAAGACTATTATCTATTATTGCAAAGTTTTCATGTACATACCTAAGCCAAAGGCTGAGTCCCTTTAATTTTCACATTATTTTACGTGTTCTAACGAATCAATGTATACGTCAGACAATGGCTAATAATGGATCATGCATTGCCAGGCCATACTGGTGATAAATTTTGCCATTGAAAGTAAAATAGTTGTTCTTTAACACAAAGTTCAGAATCTCAGTGAACTCATCTATTTCAAACGTGCTAAGATTACTTTGTTTGGAAAGGCTGTCTTTGATAATATTCAGTGTTTCTTTTGTCGGCACGTTAGAATATATGTTGTTTTATCAAAGGAGCACATAATGTGGTAGGTAGTACGGTAAATTTCTTTAAGATAACACAGAAGTCAACAAAAATTCTTTAATGGGGATTTGTTATAAAATCTATAATATATTTTGAGAAAACAGTGAATGTGTTTCAAAGTCTTAAAAGTCAGGCTATTTCTGCAAATGATGAAGGGACACATGGGTGTGTCTTTCTTGTGTAATTTATGTAAGGCTCTGGCCGTTGGGATAATAGAGTATATGTGGATTAGTTTTTGCTGCTCTTGCTCACTGAATAAGAAAGTTGAATTCTTTATTAGTGTTTTTAAAATTCATTGAATTCTGGTTCTGGGTTCCTTCCTGACTATTGAAAATGTTGCATCTGCAAAAAAAGTTTTCTCTTTTTGTAATATATTCCTTTCTGTCTAATAAAACTGTAGTCCCTCGTTTGTTTGCTTTAGTTACTATGATGTTACTGTCATTAATTTTGCTTTTTAATCCTTGAATTCGATTTGTGTGGTTGGGATCAGAAGTTTTATTTAATTCCTCAGTTACTGTCGGTAATTTATTTTTTATTACGTACCTGGAATCGTTCTGCACATCGAAGGGGAGTTTTGATATATTCGACTCAACCTCTGCTATAGTGTTGATCACGTCACTTTCTTTGCATGTGCTGGGCCAATTATGCTTTAATCCTTTGCTTAACAGGTCAATTTCTTTTTCTGAGAAGTTTGTGTTTGTTATATTGAATATAGCTGGCGAGTTGTTAAAAGCTGGGATGCTTTTTAATTTTTCTACGTTCTTTTTCAGTAACTGCAGCTGAGTTTCTTTTTAATAAGAAAGTTTATAATCTAAAGTCATTTGTTTCCTACTCAAGATATCATTTAAATTATAATCTACATGTAGCTGAAGGAACTTCATTCTATTGGGGATATGTGTTGAGATACTGCTAAGTGTATCTTGTATAACTGTAAAATTAACTGCGACTTCTTTTGATAGAATGTTTTGATTTCATCCTTAAGCCAGATTTCATTGGTTCTATTTTTAGTTTTTAGTTAAATTGGGACCAGGTATGCCTTTCCTCTGAACATGTCTCAAAAATCTTGCGACCAACTTTAGTCATATAAATTCTTTTAAATATGATGGATTGATTGATGTTTGTTGTTTAAAGAAGGCTAACACTGAGTTTATCGGCCCCTAATGGTAAGAAATGAGATTAAATGAAATGATAAATTATAAGTCCAAAATCCTCCACTGACCAAAATTCAAAGGGTGAGGACGAAGAATGGATGGATGGATATGAATTTAAAATGATCAGTGGAACCGACCCACTATTCCTCACATGCACAGAAGCTGACACATAACAATAGTATTACTGCTTCTATAGCACGATACTGAATCGATGATCCAAAATCCAAGTCATCGCCGCCTTATAATGGTACTTATCGCTAGAAAAGTAGAACCATGGTATTTGTCATGTTGCAGTACTAATCAAAAGTAGCGTAGACTCACGGTATTCCACACATTATGGAACTACTCACAGGTAATGAAATTCACACATGGATTACAGACCTACAGAGTTTCGCACATAACCGCACAATTTGCAAGCAACGCAAACCTATGGTGTTCATCACATATGTGTACTAACCACAGGGACTTGTACTATCCCATGGTGTTCCTCATATAGTGGGTACTAATCATAGGCAAGCCAGAACCATGGGTTCCCTCATCTGATGGTGTCGCTCATATAGATCTACTAATCACAGGTACTGTAAATGCTGTCGTGCAGTCTTTTGTTACTAATCACGAACCTATTTGGTACTGGACATAGTGGTACTATTTGCAAGTAAAAGCAACCCACGGTGTTCCCTGCGTGGTGGTACTAATCACAAGTGGTTTCATGGTTCTAATATAATCATCCCTGGTTGCCCCTTTAGTCACCTCTAATGACAGGCAGGTGATACCGTGGTTGTATTCTTCCTCTGTGTCCCCCCACCCACAGCAGGTTGTGTGTTCGGTCCGTGAGAGGCATTTTATTTCCCTCAAGTCCGCCGCAAGCCGGATAGGACACCGCTAACCACCACCTGGGACGTGCCACGTGGGAGTATCACCTCTCCCCCTGCTACGCCAGCGTAATAGGTTTGAGGTTCTTTTAAATAGGCTATGTCTTTACATATTTTACAGATCTTTACCTTTAGGTTGAGGTATTTGTTTAACTCATAGGGAGCCTGGTTGGCTTTGACATTACATGTTACAAATCTCAAGACTGGTCCGTTAGGAAATGTACATTAATTCAACAATACTACAAAAGTTTATTGAGATCCACCTATTCAATACACATTGGGTTCTCAAAAATTAAGATTTACATCTTGTCGTACTAATCTAATGGGTCATGTTTCACCTATTGCATGGGTATACCTGCCAACGTTTAGAAATCAAAAATAGGAAGATTTTTTAATTCTTGGATTTCAGCACATATATTCCACCAGAGTCTACGTGAAAAAAGGTCAGGATAAAGGTCTGCACGCACCAACATGGGATGCGGGAGCAGGAGGGGGAATGATCCCATTGTGAGCTGTTGTGAGTACAGCGGGATATGGATCCATTCACACCGGTGCATTACTCTCCCAACTACATGGCAGGATTGCTGCGAACCATTTTCAGTTCGCAGCATGCAGCGTTTCCTGCATCCCGCATTCATTGTGACGGTAACAATGGTAACTGAACTGTTAACAGATTGCAAAAAGAAACATCCAAATCTTTACGACATGAGTAATGAAGATTACAAGAATATAAGGAAGAGTTGTGGGATGAAATAGGAAAAGAAATGCGTATACCTGGAAGGTATCAATTCTTTAATTATCACTGTTTGTTTGTGACTTCTTTTTTCACATATTTCTCCATTCGTAAACTTCCAGATACACGTAAGATGTATACTAAAACTATCTATACACTGTTTTTATGCATTATTATTATTATTATTATTATTGCTAAATGGTGTGAAGCCTAGGTGTAATAAGGGTAGTCTAATTAAAGAGCACACCGTAGGATGTCACTATTATTATTATTAAATAAATTTCCATTGTGAGGTATCCCGGTGGATATATATTCTCACAATACTATGGGAACGACGTTAAATGAAAACATAAGTTACCTAACGATAAGAAATTATATGAAAGACATTGGAAGAAATTATAATAAAAAGGGAATTTTATGATAACGAAATGAGAAGTATAAAAAAGCAATATATGAAAACAATTATTTTCCTAAATTTAAAATCATTTTCCTACAACATTTCATTTCTAGAAATCAATAATTAATATAATCAAAAAGATAACAAAAGTGTTTCAGTGGAAGCAACTAGTAAAGTATAATGTAACAGTAACGAAAGAATGCATCTTATAGCTACGTTGTGTTCAAAAATATTTACGAAGTCAAAAGTATTAGTATGAATGATACCAGCTCCCAATTTATATACAGTAGAGGTCTTTAGAGCAATTCTAACTGCTGCACAATTTATAACGCAAGATCATGGAACAACTTGACGGAAAAGTGAAACTTAGGTAAGTAAACAGTCAAAAACTCCTCAGACTATCAATCGTGTGCACTGAGATGAAGGGTCAAACACTGATATCTGTTGAGCCATTTTCTAACCATTTTCATTACCTGACAATGGCTTATCAAATTATGTACATTACCTCAAGAGAGTTTTCCTGTGTTGATCCTGGCTCTGTTAACTCTGATTTAACTTTTTCTTTCAGAGCTATCACTTCTGATACATGTTCAATATCTTCCTGTAGAAAATAAGATATATTAGGTATGCACATAACACAGATCTACAAAGATAGTCACCAACAAATGAGCATATTAATTCATTAGTTGCCAGTATTACAGTTACAGAGGTGTGCAAATTATTAGACTCACCATCATATTTTCACATTTTTCTGTTTATCACGATTTATATCTCAATAAATACGGGAGGAATGACTTATTTCGTTTCATTGAGCTTTGCTTATGTGTGGATCATAGTATTGGGCCATGGTATTAAGTATGTGTGGTAGGTAAGTTTCTTTTTCTGGAGGTGGCAGCAATTGTTGTTTTACTTCTCTACACAAACTGTTCTGTTCAGCCTCTTGATATGTAATTTGCTATATCATTCTTGCTTTGTTGAGGAGTATGCGATAATGTGGGGTCAGTAGGATGGTTTCTAGTGATTTACAAGGCTTTATTGTTTCAAAAAGGCAGTAGCATTGTTGTATTTGATACTTCAGTACTGATTCTTCTGTGAAGTTTCTTTTCTGTTAAAAAGTGGTTATGGGGAAGACGGCAGAATTATCACCAAGGAAAAAGGCCTTGGTTGCACGCCTATTGAAAGAAAACGTATTTTCTCAACGCGATATTTCAAGAAAACTGGATGTTTCAAAGAAATCAGTGAGCCGAATCAACGTGGTAATCAAGGCTGGTGATGAACTTCTTACAAAACGAAAAGGTAACTGAGGTCAAAAGCCTAAAATGAGTCCATGAATGACTAGAAAACTTACACAGATAGCTAAAGCAAACAGAAGAGCATCCAGTAAGGACATTTCAGACAATGTGAAATCATATGGTGTGGAGATAATACTGCCTATTGTTCACAGACGACATTGTGCCGCCGGTCTGTTAGCACACAGACCCCGTAAGAAGCCAAGAATCACGCCTGCAATGGCCACAAAAAGGCTGATTTGGGCCAAGGAAGTTCAGGAGAAATTTTGTGGTGACTGGAGTAGGGTAACATTATTTTTAAAAACCAGTAGTAGGAAAGAAGTTGCAGTTCATGAAGTGAATATATAACTCACAACAGGATACATATTTGTCTTGTTTTAGAAAGTTACTATAGCATGATATTTATGGTTCCTCTTAATTCCTTTTTTAGGTCGTCTTCTGATGAATCAATATTCTTTATCAGCCAAGAAAGCGCTCAGTACGTTTGCCGAGCAAACGATGAGGAGTTCCATCCTCAGTGCATCGCAGAGGCAGTAAAGCATCCAACCTCCGTGATGGTATGGAGCTGCATGTCATCCAAGGGAACTGGCAGGTTGTATCTGGTACAAGGTAATATGAGACAAGAAAAATACAAGAAAGTGCTAGAAACATGACTATTTCCACAGCTGAAGGAATGGTTTCCGGATGGAGATTTGATCGTCACGCAGGATGGAGCACCCTGTCATAAAGCCAAATCAGTGTTCAAATTCCTAAAAGAAAACAATGTAAATGTCCTTTTTCTCTGGTCAGGTAACAGCCCGGACGCAAACCCTATCAAGAATCTGTGGGCAGTAGTTTAAAAAAGCTGAGAAAGAAAAAGATTACAAACAAGATTCCACTTTTCGAGGAGCTTGTGAAGATACAGCACAGCGACCAAGATATCAAGGAAAATTGTAAAACATTTATCAACTGCATGCCAAACCGTATGAAAATGATTATAAAAACAAGAGATACCATACTAAGTATTAAACATTATGAAAGAGTGTTTTAATAGACGTGTTTGCAAAAGAAACTGGGTTGTATGTGGATTTTTTGTTTGTGTCTAATAATTTGCACAATTCTGTACTTTCAATATTTCACAAAAGTTTAAGGAAGATTTCTAGCAGCAGAGGATTGTTATAACCAAAGGCTGTACTGAGAATGGTGTTACTATTCTTGCTCACACCTTATATCAGAGAAAGGAAGAGATTGGGAACAAAATATAAAACGATAAAGATTTTCTAGCCATATCAGAAAATATACTACCAGGGATGGACTTGAGGCAATCTCGCACAGAATTTGGAAGAACACAGCCATAGCCATAAACACTAAATTGTATGAATTGTTTTCATATGTACAATCATATAAATCATATCTTAAAAGTTGTTTGATCCAATTACAAGTGTTATAACTGTTCTCCATCATATTTTGTTCTCAGCATAGAGTTTGTTTACAGACAGATTACAATACCTTGAAATATTGGAATGAGATTCTCCACTATGGTTCTGCTGAGCTCACATGGGCTACATAAAGCATTAAGAAAGTTCTGTTTCAAACAGCATATTTCAATTCTTCCAAGTATAAAATGAAAATAAACATGAAAGGAGCAGGCTTATCACAGTCATATACCAGTGAAAGATGTGATTTAGCCCAAACTCAAAGCTACTACAAAAGAAATATTTTAATACTACAACGATGTTGATGTTATGTAGTGTTCTGTGAAGAATTGAGGGGATGAGAACATTGTCAGTGGAGAGTCAGCGGTGTTGGAGTGTACATCTGCAGTTTCCGAAGCTCTTTTATGATTGACTATGGGACCTTTAAATTTCTCACTTGGATTCATAAAACCTTGTCGGCACTGTGATCAAAAGCTTATGGTCAAGTTAAGTTACTAATAAAAGTGAAATAAGTATAAAGTTCTAGAATATACTGACTTAACCCATTCAACATAGAAGAAAGAGAGCAGTAGCCAAACTAAGGAATGGATGAAAAGGATGCACAAAATGGAGAGGGAAATAATGAAAAAGAGGAAAGAAATTTCTTTGTTTAATGTGCCTTAAGTCCTCAAGGTGTCAGAGCCCACTAAGAAGGGGCATATTAAGGACAAGGGATACCATACTAAGTATTAACCAATATGAAAGAGTGTTTTAATAGACGTGTTTGCAAAAGAAACTGGGTTGTATGTGGATTTTTTGTTTGAGTCTAATAATTTGCACTCAACCAGTTATTAGACATGGTTCTCTATAATTATGCTGTAGGAATAAAATGAGCTAATCACTAATCTGCCTTTCTAAATAAATTCAATGTCTGAGCAAAGTACTTATTTTGAGAGAAAGTGTATGTATGTTTAGTCATCATCCCGAAGGCTAGTTGGATCCTCAACAGCTCTGCCATCAGCTGTCATGGATGGCCTAAGCATCACTGAAGAGGCATACTAGGGAAATGAGGAGTGAGGTACTTTCCCGTTGCTTTCCTCACTGAGCCAGAAGTTGCTATGACATATCAGTCTGCCAAGCCCACTGAAATGCATGCACCAATCGAACCTATGAGCAATAGTTTCACACTATCCATAGCAGCGACCGGCTGCATAAGGAATGGCATTGTCAAAGCCAAGTATAAGACAGAGACAGATCAATGAAAGTAACAAAATTGCTCTAGCCTATACCAGAAGACATAGTGCACTGTAAACAATAGGTCCCGCCAGCAAAGGCGTACACGTGGATTTTGAGCTATTTTATCTCTCGTATGCCACAGGCAAATCTGCTCCTTCCTTAACACATATCTTCCAGCACATTTTGGATGTGAGTGTAACCCAGGCTTATCACACCTTTGCTGACATTTTGTTCAGCAGACTGGTGTATTCAGTCTTAAAACCACCAATGAAAGATTTGTGATTTAACTTCTTCTGCATTAATTATGATAGGAGTAATAATTTTTAACATGTGGTGCTAATGGTGGTGCAGTAGTGTTGGAAGATATTAGTTTTTTTAAAAAGTACTTTGGGCCAACCATCCTGTATTATAATCAGAGGGGAAAAATAGAAGAGGTGCAACACCTAAACCAAAGTAATTTCGATACTGACAGTAAAAAGTACAGACTAATCCAACCCCAACATTAACACACTCGCGAACAGTTTCCAATACTGGCACACATTTCTTTAACATAATATTCATATCTGTTCAAGTCTGATGCAGTAGCATTATAAGAAATATTAAACCTAGAGTTTTTGATCAGGAGTGCCCTCATATGCCAGTTTCAAGTCTGACATAACAAGAAATATCAAAGGTAGAGATCTCTAACAGCAATAAACTCACACCTTGGATATGTTCAGACACCATTCTCTTCTGTAGTGCCTGCAACTCAGAACTCAAGAAGCACACATTTACTCTGAGAATAGCAATCATTAATTGCAGAATTTTTGCTTTAAGCAACCATTGGGCAATATCTCATCTTTAAATTAGCAGTGATTGCAACAGATTATTACTGTCAAGTTACAGTTATTCATTGAGCATCTCTTTTCAAATTGTCAAGGTTTTCAAAGAATCTGAGGTGCCACAATGCTGAGCAGGAATTCACGTTCATGCCAGTAAAACTACAGATATATGCTGGGATAATTCAGCTTCTTCAAATACCTCTAGACCTAACCTGAATCACACTCGCTGACATGAAATTAGCATGTCATCAGTTTACCCCCTGAGTTATAAGATGAAGATCCACTGAACTGAAAGCAACATGCTCAGAAGTTTGCAATGGACTGTGATTAGAATAGCAGCAGACAGAGCAAGGAAAGATGATGAAAATATCTTGCATCTTCTCCAAAATTTTCCTGTGCATCTCTGCCTTCATCACGGTGTTTGTTTTTAACGAGCTATACTCACAGTAAACTTCCAAAGCAGAATTTTACTACGTGCTCACGGAACATTTGTGTCATTGTAAAGATGTTTAAATTATTCAAATCTGAGCTCGAATTTCTCTTCGAGTAAAAATAAGTTTTCCATGAGAGCCAGGACCTACCGGCCATAAACTAATTCAAACTAACACCCACAATTTTCCATCCCTTCATCAACTACTAGCACTGCAATTGGCAGATATGATAGTAAATGACGTCAAACCCACAAAGATTCCATAACCACACCATGCAGAATAAATTCATAACCACATACACTCCAAGAATAACTTTCAATAACCAACAGAGGTGATCAATTAACAACAGACACTCACTCAAGGGGTACTTAGCTGATGAAATGCCCTGAAGCCTCAATCTTGACACACTGCTAATCACAACTTTGTCACTAGCTGGACGTAACCAAGGCTCCTTCAATATCAAGTCCACAACATCGATTCAACTTCATGCCACTATCAAACAAAGAATGCACTGCCATCTCCCTAGTAATTGCCAGAGGCCAACTGTCCACTCGGCGACCCTTACCTGGTGGCACATGCCACCAGAACCCCTTTCCTTGTCCCTTGAGCAATGTCTTTGTCACTAAATTGACCAATAGCTGTACATCAATACTGTGGTTTGTAGTTTCTAAGAGTTGGCAGCTTTGTGTAGCGCGCTGTGGTGTATTCCCAGACAAAGAAACAAAACAGAGTCGTACTACGCCTAGATGCTCACACAGCAAATGGTGACTGCTGGGTTAACATTAAGGAAGCACATAGTAAATTATGCCCCTGCCAGACTTATTCAGGTACTAAGGGTTAAATTCTGACCTCTAGGAAGTTATCTGGAATGAGACTTACAAGTGATGCATTTGTTGTTCTTTCAGGCCAGGCTGGTTCCTCCTTGATCTTTATTTACAGGTCCATTTCACACTGCAACTGAAGTAGTTACAAAGGACTGTTGATAACTTCCAATGACCTTACACTGTAACATAAGCCAGAAAAATATATTACCTTATTGCTGTCATTGCTACTTATTGCAAGCTGTCCACTTCATGGCCGTATCGATGAGTTTAATCAACAAATTAATCTAAAAAGCCACCTAATCGATACTTTATTTCTTTTGCCTTTGGCAAACTTAAAAATACATTAACAAACACAGTACATGTTTCGACCACTTAGTGGTCATCTTCAGCTGTATATAAAAAATCTTAGATGATAACATTTAAAAGCAAGCACATTGGATCTTAAAACTATATCCCATGGGAATCCAAAAACTATTGTTCTAGATGCTTTAAATGAATTGGAAGATGGGGGGGGGTTGGGGGTAAGGAGATTTATGTGAATAATACTTAAATTACAGTATTGTTTACAATTGTGTTTAAAAAACTTAAATGATGAAAAACATATTTAAAACTATTTTAAAGCGTCTATGGTAAAATTCTTTTTGATAAAATTAGGTGGCGTGAATAAAAAGTTTGTGTTGGTTCTCCAAGGCAACGCGGATTAAACATTTGCCAGATAAGATCGCGAGGCAAGCTGCCCGAATCAGATCGCCATTTTGTATAACAGAAGCCACCACAGGGTTTTAACAAGTTAAACGACTAACACAATTTCTTTTATCACATTCCGAAGAGCAATTCTCGGATGTTAAACAGTCAACACGGCCTTTTAACCACAAGAATATCACTCAAGGAAGTTATTAAATATAAACAATAAATACCTGAAGACTGGTGCATCTGACAAACTTTCATTCAAGCACAAGTGTTTTTGAATAAGTGCCTTACCATAGACACTTTAGAATATTTTAAAGTATGTTTATTTAAAACAAACTGTTTAACAGCACCACAGACGCAAATTTTAATTAAGTTATTATTTTCTCACAAATGCCTGAAGATTATTACAAACACATACTTTTTATTCACGCCACCTAATTTTATCAAAAAGAATTTTACCATAGACGCTTTTAAATAAGTTTTTCATCATTTAAGTTTTTTAAACACAATTGTAAATGATACTGTAATTTAAGTATCATTCACATAAATCTCCTTACCCCCAACCCCCCACCTCATCTTCCAATTCATTTAAAGCATCTAGAACAATAGTTTGTGGATTCCCATGGGATATAGTTTTAAGATCCAATGTGCTTGCTTTTAAATGTTATCATCTAAGATTTTTTATATACAGCTGAAGATGACCACTAAGTGGTCGAAACATGTACTGTGTTTGTTAATGTATTTTTAAGTTTGCCAAAGGCAAAAGAAATAAAGTATCGATTAGGTGGCTTTTTAGATTAATTTGTTGATTGCTACTTATGTTATTTGTCAAGAGACCAAGCAACAAGTTTGTACTTTTACATGACTGTCAATATTATGATCATACTGAAAAGACTCAAAATTTTTGATAACTGTTGACATTGTGATCATACCTATCGGACCTTGAGTTTTTATGACTGATACTATGATCATAGCTAAGGACCTCCAGTTTTACATGTCTTCTAAAACAGTGATTTCTTTCATAGGAAATATAATTGATCATATCTGTCCATATCAAAACCATAGTCAAAGGACCCCTAGCTTTACAAGACACCTTATATCGTATTCATAACTGCATAAAATACAGTTTAATAAGGGACTGAAACAACAATAAGATCACCTTTCTTGTTAAAAATTCAACGTACATCGCTTGTGATCGAAATGCACAAAACTTCTTGAAAATTCAGTGACTATTCCATTAGCAGACCACTCTGATCACCTGGGTCCATATCTTGGAATCTTCCTACCATATTTATCCTTAACACTTCACTTCAAAACTAACTGAACAAGTTCACAGTGCCTTGAGATTTGTACTATCAAAATTTTGCTTCCTAGGATCAAATTCTCTCGAACCATTCTCAACTCATGAAGCTGATTCACTATCTATTTAATTGAGATATGTTCTATCAATCTGACCTTCAACAACTTCTGATAACATGGTATTTCAATGGCTTCAACTCTGTTTCTCTTGGCACCGGTTATTATCTACATTTCACTTCCATACGGTGTCATACTCCACACTTGGAGTAAACAAAAGTTTTTAGTTTTTCAACCTATTGAACCGAAAGGACATGATGGAGAACAGATGGGAGTTTAGGCAAGATTTAGTGATGATATTTATCGATATTGAGAAGGCATATGTCAGTGTAGCATGGCAAGTAGTCTTGGATGCATTGATAATAAAGAAGGCAGGGAGAGAAGAATCAATTATAAAAGCCATAAATGAAAAGTGAGAGGATGTGTTTTATCCCTTCCGATCTTCATTACATTCATGGATGAAATCCACAAGAGTATAAAACCAAAAAAAAAAGGAACCAAGGAGGCAAACGCCTTACTCTTTGCAGATAACACAGTAATAAGGGGAGAAGAAGAAATGGAAGTACGAGAACAAGACACTGTATGGAATCATGAGGTACAGGAATATGGAATGAAAATAATTGTGGAAAAGTGTACGATAGTAGTGGTGATGAGAGGTAATAGAGAAGGAAGTAGGAATATTGAAGGAAATGGAAGACCATTAGAAGTTGTGGAAAACCGGGTGACTTGGCCATGCAGTTAGGAGCGTGCAGCTGTGAGCTCGCATCCAGGAGATAGTGGGTTCGAACCCCAGTCCACAAAATGGTTTTCTGTGGTTTCCTTAATTACCTTAATTAAGGCCAGCACTGCTTCCTTCCCATTTCTAGGTCATTCCCGTCCCATCATCGTCATAAGACCTATCTGTGTCGGTGCGACGTAAAGCAACTAGCAAAAAAAAAGTTTAAGCTTCAAGTATTCAGGAGAAGAGTTGCAGATGAAGGGAAAGTAAATTCAGAAATTGAAAAGAGAATTGAATAAGTCAATGGGTTTTACCAATGTGCGAGATGTATAGTCTGTAACTGGGATGTCCCAAAGGAATGCAAGAAAATTTTGCACCCAATGTATTACACACCAATTTTGACATATGCAGCAGACAACATGGACCGGGCGAGTTGGCCGTGCGTGTAGAGGCGCGCGGCTGTGAGCTTGCATCCGGGAGATAGTAGGTTCGAATCCCACTATCGGCAGCCCTGAAAATGGTTTTCCGTGGTTTCCCATTTTCACACCAGGCAAATGCTGGGGCTGTACCTTAATTAAGGCCACGGCCGCTTCCTTCCAACTCCTAAACCTTTCCTATCCCATCGTCGCCATAAGACCTATCTGTGTCGGTGCGACGTAAAGCCCTTAGCAAAGAAAAAAAAACATGGTGAGAGCAGAATCCAAGAGGCCAAGATGAAATTCCTTGGAGAAATAATAGGGAAGACATGAAGGGACCAAATCAAACATAGAAATCAGGGAGAAAATTCGATTCCTTAAACTCCAAGGCAAGATAGAGACCAGTAAGCTGAAATGGTATGAGCACATGATGAGAATGGGAGAGGGTAGAGTTCCAAGGTGAGTATTTGAAGAGAAAGTCATAGGAGAAAGGTATTGGGGAATGTCAAGAGGGGGGTGTATGGATAGAGTGAAGGAGAGTACAGAGAAGAGAGGAGTAAAAGTTGAAAAAAATATTCAAGGAAGGAAGGGATTGGTGGAGAGAGAAAAAACTGAGTACGTACTTCATTCACATTTGAAAATGGAAAATGAAGAAGAATCTGTTGAATTGAAGACAAAAATTTATACAATACTGCCATCAGCTCATTTCATCGAACATTGCCACCAACATTTATTAAGTGACCTTTATTTTTCTGTGCATGTAATGTCTAATGACACAACCGAGTAGTGTTTACCAGAGTGCCCCTTGAAGGGAGTTACGTGTAAAACAATTGGTTTAAATGTTTGGAAATTTTTATTGTTCCCCAGAAACTCTTCTGTATTGAATACCTCGAGTAGTGCCTCATAGAATTCATTTCAGCCAATGGCAGTGTTTGTTAGTCACTTTGTGATATTTTACTATAAATATACTGAACTCACAATGAATACTAAAATTTACCTTACAGGTAATACAAGCTTCGTTCCTGTGGCCAATTGAGTGGAATCGTATGCGTTGCCAGAGAAGAGATTACCATCTAAACACACATCTATTCAGGAAACTATGATCAACTGTATTTTGTATAATTCAATGTAGGGGACAATACTGAAGTGTGCTGTGTTTACTTGTTCTGGTTACCACAGGTTATAATATTAATAGCCTATATTAATGGTTTTCTTTCAAGTACCGGTAACTACCTTTTAGAGTTTCTGCAGTCAGAATTTATTCCTGATGATTTTTCTTCCATTCCTGCTAGTAGTTTAATGTTGCACTAGCAAGTCCAAGGGAAAAGGATAGGGTTTGGTATGCGGCAGCATTAATTAAGGTTAATTAATGATAAAATGGGGAAACCAGGGAAGCATTTTGCAGGGGTCCCAATCCTGGGATTCGAAACCATACAAACTCACCGCCACTTGCCCCTGAAGATCTTTTACACACCATATCTTACGACAGAGAGGCAGCCTACTTTTACCTAAATCATCACGAATAAATACCAGATATAACGGAAACCTCACAAGATTTCGAACCCTACTACCATATGTCACAGCCTACAGTGTAAAGAACAACTCAACATTCACAGCGTCACTATTAAATTGCACACACAGATGAATAACACAGCAATAAAATAATAAAAATTATACACTACACATTGTAATTTCTTTCTGAAACTACCATCGGCTTTTCTTCACCTGTGTAGCTCTTCAGAAAAAATTCTCATTCTACTAAATCTAGATATACGATATATTGTTACTACACACGACTTGCCGGCACTTAACAACGCAGGGCTGGGAGTTTTCTTGAACTTGAACATTACCGACAATATGTTAGAGGTTGTGGACACAGTGTAAAATGATAAAAATCACAATACCTCAATGAAGAAAATCCACAACCCAATTAACGGAATAACCTGTCCAACTGGCTAATATGCGTCCTATATAACAACATACCTGCCACTTCGAAACAAAACCGGATATATTAATGCAGTTTAATCACAAACCCTTGAAGAAAAATTTTGATTTGTATCAGTCCGTAGAACAGGCTGAATTTAGGAAAGGATGTATTCCAATGACAGCTACAGAGCATCAAGTCATCAGTCAATACTGATCTGTATTTACGGCAGTCGCCCGGGTGGCAGATTCCCTATCTGTTGTTTTCCTAGCATTTTCTTAAATGTTTTCAAAGAAATTGGAAATTTATTGCACATCTCCCTTGGTAAGTTACTCCAATCCCCATCTCCCCTTCCTATAAATGAACATTTGCCCCAATTTCTCTTCTCAAATTCCAACCTTATCTTCATACTGTGACCTTTCCTACTTTTAACCCGCCAGTGCACGGGTCACAAAAACTTACATGAGTAAACGGGTTGGGTCCACCGAGCAGAGAATGACAATAACGCATTGGCTCGCTGAAGCCGAGTTTTGCGCGCATCGCCATGTTGGTATTAGCCGCAGTGTTAGTTAATTCTTATCCGAGTCATGTTAATTCCTATCAGAGTCTGTCATTTTAAAAGAATTCTGTAACATTATTTCATTGGTTAACATATCTAACGCAGTAGAAAAGCGCCTTAGTCATAATTATAAGCACGGGACAATCCAGAACACTATTTTAATCGCAGTAATGGTAGTTAAAAATTTGGAAATATGAGCACAAATAGCCTGTTATTATATCAGATTGTATTCAGCTCAAACGAATCGCCGATTTGCAAGGTGCAGCTAAAAATAGTGGAACATTTTCATAAAGACCTATTTTAGAGATACCATATACAGTATACATCCACACATAATATCATACCCAATAAAAATATACACAGTCTGTAGGCCTATAAACAAAATAATACACGGTCAATAATAAAGATATCCTGGAAGACCAGAAGTATGAGGTAAATAGGCCTAATCATTATAGAATTGTTGAGCCAAGTAAATCATATCAAAAACAGGGAAATATTTCTCATTAGTACACTTGATGAAATTAATTCATTCATCTCAAGGATTGAAATGGAATTGGCGTATGGCTTTTAGTACCGAGAGTGTCCGAGGACAAGTTCGGCTCGCCAGGTGCAGGTCTTTTGAATTGACGTCTGTAGGCGACCTGCACGTCGTGATGAGGATGAAATTATGATGAAGACAGATACACCCATCTCCCGTGCCAGCGGAATTAACCAATTATGGTTAAAATTCCCGACCCTGCCGGGAATCGAACCCGGGACCCCTGTGACCAAAGGCCAGCACGCTAACCATTTAGCCATGGAGCCGGTCATCTCAAGGATTATTTTGTAATGTATACACACATACATTATCATTATAGACTTATGCCTTTCAGCGTTCAGTCTGCAAGCCTCTGTGAATGTACTAAACGTCGCCACAATCCTCTATTTGCAACTAGTACTGTGGCCTCGTTTAGTTCTATACCTCTTATCTTTAAATCGTTAGAAACCGAGTCTAACCATCGTCGTCTTGGTCTCCCTCTACTTCTCTTACCCTCCATACCAGAGTCCATTAATCTCCTAGGTAACCTATCCTCCTCCATTCGCCTCGCATGACCCCAACACCGAAGCCGGTTTATGCGTACAGCTTCATCGAGTTCATTCCTAAATTAACCTTTATCTCCGCATCCCGAGTACCCTCCTGCCATTGTTCCCACCGGTTAGTACCAGCCATCATTCTCTCTACTTTCATGTCTGTTACATCTAACTTATGAATAAGATATCCTGAGTCCACCCAGCTTTCGCTCCCGTACAGAAAAGTTGGTCTGAAAACAGACCAATGTAAAGATAGTTTCGTCTGGGAGCTGACTTCCTTCTTACAGAATACTATCGATCACAACTGCGAGCTCACTGCATTAGCTTTACTACACCTTGATTCAATCTCACTATATTACCATCCTGGGAGAAAACACAGCCTAAATATTTGAAATTATTGACCTGTTCTACTTTTGTATCACCAATCTGACATTCAATTCTGTTGAATTTCTTACCTATTGACATCAATTTAGTCAAGAAGTTAATATAAAGAACCAACTAATCGATATTCTCTTCTTGATTATACTCATTGATACGGTCATGAAATGGACGACTTGTAAATCAATTTAGTCTTCGGCAAGGATAATTTTCATACCATACTGCAGGCTTTCGGCACTATCTGCCATTAAGACCAAGTCATCAGCATAGTCTAGACTGCTTAGGCCTACTAAATTTCCACCTAACTGAATCCCTCCCTGCAATTTTATACCTTTCAGCAGATGATCCATGTAAACTATGAACAGCAAAGGTGAAAGTATTATTAGTATTAGTATTTATTAATGAACATAACAGGCGTTCAGCCCCGAATACATGTTCACAATAATAATAAATAAATAAATAAAATAAAATTAATAAAATTAATAAACATAGTCCAACCTAAGCCACCACTCTCCACCATATACAAAATGAAATGAACAATAAAACAAAAGGACCTAATGCCACGGTTCTATACCAGAACCCGCTCCATCAACACCAGTTTATTCTACTGCTGGTGTTGCAACTTTCGGCTTGTTATCACTCACACGTACCCACTCATCACGCAACCTTCTTGCTTCAGCATTTTCATCACCTCTATTGTTCCCTGACCTACTCCAACATAAGCTACAACAGCAACATTACACGATTGCATACCAAACCAGCCATAACACTAACATTGCATTCATTCTTTCAGATTCCACCTCCTATAGTAAAAGGCTAAATAATAACAACAATATTCCATCATTTCATTCCAATCCATCATACCACAGCTTTTACCAATCCGCGTTAACATTGCTTCATTTCATTTCATTCCGCCATAACACTCCATAATAAAATTACCTCTCCATCTCCGAAAATTTTCAAACAAACCAAAATTTACAAAATTGATAATAAAATCACCTCTCTCCAGCTCCAAAAATTCAATACTCATACCAGACACCAATACAATAATACCACCTCCCAACTCCCACGAATTCAGCCATAAATAAACCATCTCAGTACCTAACCATACATCACCTAATCATAAATACAAAGCCTTCAATACTTCTGACACCACATTTCAGCAATACAACACCAACTCCACATCATATACCACCTCTACTTATATCACCACTTCTCCCACACCACATTCCAATGATATAACACTTCATAAATTTATCATAACTCATAATCATAAATACCAAGCCCTCAATATTTTCCGACACCACATTTCAGCAATACAACACCAACTCCACCTCTTATACCACCTCAACTTCTTCTACCATTACACTCACCTTCTGCCATCCGCCATCTTATACCACCACTTCTCCAACACCACATTTCAATGCTATAACATATCATAACTTATACATCACTTCTCCATCACAACCTTTCAGCCTCCACAAATAAATAACACATAATCATACATACCAAGCCCTCAATATTTTCCAACACCACATTTACCACCACTCCTCCATCTCCAAATATAGTACCAAACCATACATCACCTAAATACTAAGTCTTCAATACTTCCAACACCACATTTCAGCAATACAACACCCACTCCGCATCATATACCACCTCTACTTATATCACCACTTCTCCCACACCATATTCCAACGATATAACACTTCATAAATTAATCATAACTCATAATCATAAATACCAAGCCCTCAATATTTTCCGACACCACATTTCAGCAATACAACACCAACTCCACCTCTTATACCACCTCAACTTCTTCTACCATTACACTCACCTTCTGCCATCTGCCATCTTATACCACCACTTCTCCAACACCACATTTCAACCCTATAACATATCATAACTTATACATCACTTCTCCATCACAACCTTTCAGCCTCCACAAATACTCATACATACCAAGCCCTCAAAAGCTTCCAACACCACATTTCAGCAATATAACACCAACTCCACCTCATCCAACACCACATTTCAGCAATATAACACCAACTCCACCTCAAATACCACCTCCACTTCTTCGACCATTACACTCTCCTTCTGCCCTCCACCATTTTCTACCACCACTTCTCCAATACCTCATTTCAGCCCAATAACACGTCATTACTTACATACCACTTCTCCATCACCACATTTCAGCCTTCACAAATAAATACCATCATAACTTCCAACTCCACAACACCACCTACATCTCTTAATTCTTCGACCATCATGCCCTTAATTACTTACTACTCGCTTTATTATTATTATTTCTTCTTTCTATAAATAGCTGCCAACATGGCCCTAAGTTCACTATCTCTCTGTTCTCTCCGTTCGCCCCGGCTCAGCTCTTGCCGGAGCCTCTGCCGGGTTACCTCTGTCCTTACTTGTTTACGCTGATCTTGCACTTCACTGCATACACTTCCCTTACTTCTCTCTTCCCTGCAAATAGCCACATTCTCACTTGGCCTCTCTGCCAGCACTTCTTCACTCCGAACACTGCTATTGGTCACTTTATCACTTGACACCTCTCCCTGACTCTCTTCACGCGGTACACTGTTAATTTTTGTATTTTGCCTATCCTCTCCACTAATCGCTGCACTACTCCCTTTTTCTTCAGCCCGCTTTGATTTCATCTCCAAGCCCATCCTCAGCACACTGTTGTTTGTATTTCGCCTCACTTGCCTACAGTTTATTGAACTACTCTCCTTTTCTCCCTCTTATTTTAACTTCGATTCTAAATCCATCAATCTATCCACAGACCAGATTCTCTTCCATTTTCTGTCTGACACCACTAGATTTTGACCTCTGATATTTGCCCTCAGCCCCTGTTTTGCAGCCAGTATCTTGTGTTTTCTGAGTAGCCTCTCATTTCTGATCGCGTCACTTCCCACGTCTCTCTTTATCCATATTTTATCCCTCTGGATATTTCCCGCATTTGCTAACACAATATCCGCCATCAATGTTGAAAACAATTGAACCTTTATAGGCCTATTGCCTCTAGTTCTCCCCACTCTCTGCACATCGTCAATATCCACTTCACTAAAATTTATTTTCATTTTTCCCTGTATTAGGTCCACTACTTTATAAGTTGTAATTACTTTGACTTCATTCGTCTCCTCAGGCACTCCATAAATAAACAAGCACTTCTTCCTTCTATATAAAGTATTCGCTTCCACTTCTACTTTCAGCTTTAAATTCTCCTCTTCAAGTCGTCCTACTTTTTCCCTTAATGCTACCACTTCCACGGTGTTATTTCTCACCTGTGCCGCTATGTCGTCCGTTTTTCCTCTTATCCATACTTCCATTTTTTCAATCTTACTGGTCTGTTCTTCAATCATCTCTTTTATTTGCCCGAAAGGGCAAACTTCTGTCAACACCTCTCTTACAGCTCTTTTGATTGCGTCCATATTTTCTCTTTCCTCATTTCTACTAGATGACGGGCCTGGGTTCAACTCTACTCCCCCAATACATAGTAAAATTATAATCACTGCTGCCGATAACAATAGTTCTCCTTTCCTTTCCATATCCATTTTACACCCACCTGGCTTCTTTTCTTCTTTCTTCATTTTCCTCTGCCATCTTCCTATCGTCACTCTGTACTGCTCTATACCAATCATTGTTGGCCCACTTCTCGGCGACCTTCCAGCACTCCACACTCTCGAACTCCACTCCCCCTCCCGGGACTCACCGCTCAATGCGACCTCCTTTGTCGGTGGCTTAGGCAAGACTGAGCAAAGGTGAAAGATTACAGCCTTGTCTAACCCCTGTACCAATAACTCATTCTACCATCAATTCTCACTGAAGCCCAATTGTCAACATAAATGCCTTTGATTGATTTGAATAATCTACCTTTAATTCCATAGTCCTCCAGTATGGCGAACATCTTTTCACTCGGTACCCAGTCATGTGCTTTCTCTAGATCTATGAAATATAAACAAAACTGCCTATTCCTCTCGTAGCATTTTTCAAGTAACTGGCACATACTGAAAAACTGATCCTGACAGCCTATCTGTGGTCTGAAACCACACTGGTTTCATCCAACTTCCTCTCAACAACTGATCGCACCCTCCTTTCCAAGATGCCAGTGAATACTTTGCCTGGTATACGAATCAATGAGATACCTCGATAGTTGTTGTGATGTAATGAAATAAAATAACCATACCTTAAATAACTATATAACTATATGGACTTCAAGTAAGATAAAATAAGGTACATAAAACACTCACAAATATTACACTTTCAATGACATTTACATCATATAAAATAATGTACACATGACTAGGCCTAATATTTTACTGGTCAGAACACACAAAATACATTCTAATTAAATATATTTCAGTATGTGTGTCGCATACCAGTAGACAAAGAATTCATTTTTCCCTACTGTCCAGAAAACAATACCTGTTGGGTAAATTGTTGGCAAATTTGAGAGGGATGCATTTGATCATTGTAGTTTCTACAAAAGTGGTAAAACCTTATGGTCAAATATTTGTTGGCAATTGCTTCAATTAGCAATGGGAAATGATTAGTTTCAAGTTCCTGGTCAAGAAAATGGCTTTTAATATCCTCAAAAATGTCAGTTCCTATGCACTCTTGTAACACTTTACAAACCAGATGCTTAACCTTAAATGAACTCTGAGCAGAAGGAACTTTAACATCCCTAATACTCATACTTTGCCTGAACGCAATTTCACAAAATTTACAAATTTTGTAAAAATTTCTTGATGGTTTCATTAAACCACCCCTATCTTTGACTGAAATAAGGCCATTTAACTTGTCACTAGTGTCTATAAGGATGCTGAGACATTCTGGACATAGAATCTTACTTTCTAAACTCCTGACTACAAGCCCTTCAATGTACTCAGAGATGCATGTTCTCTAGATGCATACCTTCCTTTTGTTGCAACTCGTCCATGTCATTGTAGTTTGTTTTTCCAGGTAATACAATATAGTCATGATCCAGAAGGCAATGTTGAAGAGATGTTTGGGACAATACCTCAGATGAATACTCTAGCATTCTTGCGTTAGGGAATGATGCATTTTTCACATCCTCAGGTGACTTGCTCTGAGCAGTCAAAATACTGATTTTTGTCCAGTGGGAGAGCGTTGCCATTTCTGGATTCATGTAACTCAGAACTAATTAATATTTTCTTCAATGCAGCAGTGAATTGCCTAACAGCGGGGTTGTTATTATGTGCACCCTGAGATCTAAACTGAGCAGTCTCTCAAGATGGTCTTGACTTACTTTATACAAAGGAAAATACTCCAGTGGAAAGTTTTCTGATGAGTACCCTACAAAGGTATCGTACATTGAAATGGTGCTCTCAATATCAATTAGAAACCCCAAAAATCCTGTCTTTCTGGCAGATAAGTACACGGGCTTGTCACTGAATCCCTCCTGTAGCTGCATAATGTACTGTTTGGCCCTCAAAAGGAAATCTTTGATTTCAGAAATATTCTGTAAATTCAGAGCTTTCTTAAAGTATTTACCCCTTATACTCCTAGAATTTAGAACATCAAAGAGAATGTTAAATATCTGTATAAATTCTGCTGTAGCCTGGAAACCTTCAATATGTTTACTTGAACAATACAGTAGAGCATCACTAAGAGACTGACTTAAAAGTTGTGCAGCTAATTTGATCTTCATTTTCATTTTCCTATAATGTATGTGTGAATTCCTGACTTTGTTCTCTAGATGCATACCTTCCTTTTGTTGCAACTCGTCCAACATCTCAATAAAATTCCACTCTATTACCTCACCTGACCCATTACATAAGTATTTCCTGTCACCTAAAGTATTCCTAACCAATTTCAACATGTGGCTGCATCCAGAAAAAAAATCAACTGGCTGTTTGGTAACTGGGTGGAGGAAATGAGTAACCATGTTACTTACATCGAAGTTGCAACCCAGGTTTTCAACTGAAGCAATATTTGTTGCAGCACCATCACAAGTCAATGAAGTCACTGTCACACCAGAATCATGCAGCAATGTCAAACACTGTTTTGTAAGAGCACTTATTTGTGCAGCTTTTATGCCATGCACAAAGGATACTTTGGATAAAGTATCGATTAGGTGGTTTTTACATTAATTTGTTGATTGCAAGGTGCAGCTAAAAATAATGTAACATTTTCATAAAGACCCATTTTAGAGAAAGAATATTTATATACCGTAGATACCATATACAGTACACATCCACAAAGAATATCACACACAATAAAAATATACGAAGTCTGTAAGCCTATAAATAAATACACGGTCAATAATAAAAATATCTTGGAAGAGCAGTATGAGGTAAATAGGCCTAATTATTACAGAATTGTTAAGCCAAGTAAATCATATCAAAAATTAGATAAATATTTTTACATTAGTACACTTGATGAAATTAATTCATCTCAAGGAGTAGGCTATTTTGTAATGTAATGGAATAACCATACCTTAAATAACTATATAGCTATATGGACAACAAGTGTGATAAAATAAGGTACATACAACACCCACAAAAATAACACTTTGAATGACATTCACATTATATAAAATAATGTGCACATGACTAGGCCTAATATTTTAGTAGTCAGAACACACAAAATACATTCTGATTAAGTATATTTCAGTATGTGTGTCGCATACCAGTAGACAAGGAATTAATTTTTTTCCTATTGTCCAGAAAACAATATCAGTTTGGTGAAATGTTGGCGAATTTGAGAGGGATGCATTTGATTATTGTAGTTTCTACAAAAGTGGTGAAACCTTATGGTCAAATATTTGTTGGCAATTACTTCAATTAGCAATGGGAAATGATTAGTTTCGTCGCCATAAGACCTATCTGTGTCGGTGCGACGTAAAGCCCCTAGCAAAAAAAAAAATGATTAGTTTCAAGTTCCTGGTCAAGAAAATGGCTTTTAATATCCTCCAAAATGTTAGTTCCTATGCACTCTTGTAACACTTTACAAACCAGATGCTTGACCTTAAATGAACTCTGAGCAGAAGGAATTTTAATATCCCTAATACTCATACTTTGCCTGAACGCAATTTCACAAAATTTACAAATTTTGCAAACATCTCGTGATGGTTTTATTAAACCACCCCTATCTTTGACTGAAATAAGGCCATTTAACTTGTCACTAGTGTCTATAAGGATGCTGAGGCATTCTGGACATAGAATCTTACTTTCTAAACTCCTGACTACAAACCCTGCAATGTACTCAGAGATGTCCCATGTCATGTCATTGTAGTTTGTTTTTCCAGGTAATGCAATATAGTCATGATCCAGAAGGCAATGTCGAGGAGATGTTTGGGACAATACCTCAGATGAATACTCTAGCATTCTTGCGTTAGGGAATGATGCATTTATCACATCCTCAGGAGACTTGTTCTGAGCAGTCAAAATACTGATTTTGTCCAGTGGGAGAGCGTTGCTATTTCTGGATTCATGTAACTCAGAACTAATTAATATTTTCTTCAATGCAGCAGTGAATTGCCTGGCAGTGGGGTTATTATTATGTCCACCCTGAGATCTAATATAACTAAACAGTCTCTCAAGATGGTCTTGACTTACTTTATACAATGGAAAATACTTCAGTGGAAAGTTTTCTGATGAGTCCCCAACAAAGACATCATACATTGAAATGGTGCTCTCAATATCAATTAGAAACCCCAAAAATCCTGTCTTTCTGGTGGATAAGTACCGGTACATGGGCTTGTTACTGAATCCCTCCTGTAGCTGCATAATGTACTGTTTGGCCCTCAAAAGGAAATCTTTGATTTCAGAAATATTCTGTAAATTCAGAGCTTTCTTAATGTATTTACCCCTTATACTCCTAGAATTTAGAACATCAAAGAGAATGTTAAATATCTGTATAAATTCTGCTGTAGCCTCACAACCCTTGAAACCTTCAATGTATTTGCTTGAACAATACAGCAGAGCATCACAAACAGACTGACTTAAAACTTGTGCAGCTAATTTGACCTTCATTTTCATTTTCCTATAATGTATGTGTGAATTCCTGACTTTGTTCCCTAGATGCATACCTTCCTTTTGTTGCAACTCGTTCAACATCTCAATAAAATTCCACTCTATTACCTCACCTGACCCATTACGTAAGTATTTCTTGTCACCTAAAGTATTCCTAACCAATTTCAACATGTGACAAGCATCCAGAAAGAAATAAACTGGCTGTTTGGTAACTGGGTGGAGGAAATGAGTAACCATGTTATTTACATCGAAGTTACAACCCAGGTTTTCAGCTGAAGCAATATTTGTTGCAGCACCATCACAAGTCAATGAAGTCACTGTCACACCAGAATCATGCAGCAATGTTAAACACTATTCTGTAAGAGCACTTATTTGTGCAGCTTTTATGCCATGTACAAAAAAGTATCCTAAAGGAATCTTCCAGGAATTGTTCACAAATACTAAGTGAAAAACTAAGGCTTCTGAAGCTAATGGTGCTGTGTCATCTTCATTATTAATTCCAACATTTACAGACCCATGAAATTTATTGCCATCCCATTCCAAATGTTTCCTTATAGCCATGGAATCAAATAAAAGGGCACAAATCTTAGTGCCTGTGTATGATTTAAGTACCTGAAAAGCTTCAGCACAGAACCCAGGATTAGCATCTACATTTTGATACCATCGAGATAATGTTCTAGGGTGTGGAAGGCAAGTGTCAAAAGTGTTTCTCACAAATGAATATGCCTTTGGAGAAAGAAAATGAAGAGTAATGGCAAATGCTTTTAACTTCTCATCATACAACTTTTGCACTTTGTTACATGAAGCCTTATCTTGTTGTCATTTATACAAACACAATGAGGTACGGTACCGGTATCTGACAAACCACTTAACATTTCACAGTACTCATTATCTATCAGGGCCTTCTTTTTAAGACTATCTACAACAGTACTTATTTCAGCCACCTTTTTCTTCATTCGCCTCTTTTTCTGGTGCAATAATTTTATTTTATTTCTGTACGCAATTTCTTTGGTTTTCATATGATCTATTTGAGCACTAAAACACGTCTCTGCACTTTTATTACAGATAGATTTTTCCACTGCAGGTACTTCCTGAACTGCTGTAGAGGAGTCTAATGAAGGCATTTCCACAGTCTTTATGATTTTAAGGACCCTTCTCTCCTGTATTTAAATTTAAGAAATAGTAGGCTTACTCTATAAATATGTATTTCGACATATTTCTCAATCAAATGCTAAAATGAAGAGAAACTAACCTTTGATTGTATTTGTAGGTACTTTGGGAAAGCAGCAAACACAGATGGCACAGCCCATTCCCTCAGTCTTACGACACACAATGAAGTACGATCAAAATCACGTTCAGTAAAGTGAACTGAACATATAAGTAGGTGCTGAAAGGTGTGGGGGACCAATTTTCCCTTCGTATAGCTCTTATCCATTTCTTCCGTCGTTCATTATCTTTAGGAAAACTGTAAATGATAAAGGGGCTTCTTAACCTATACTGCATGTGCAAGGGGAAAACAATTCGGCACTGAATATTCGCAAAAACATATTGCTTACCTGTGAAAAGTTATCCCTGGTATTTTCTTTGAAGCTCTGTTTGCACATCCATACGCTACACAAGTCGGCATTTTAAAACCATAACACAAACTTCCTTTATTTACTTCACACGTGGTGCACTGTTCACTCAGTTACACTAACTGGTCTCCAATGTTTTGGTACAAACAACATGGCGGCCACTTTTGTCCACTGACTTCAACCAAATACAGTAGAGACAATACACGACACTTACGGATTTCGCCTTGCTAAAATGGGAGACCAAGGTCTGTCTAGACAGACCTTGTGGGAGACAATTCGACGGTGGCGCTCCTAGTGACTTGACCTGAACAAATCGCGCTAAATTCAAATATCAATGGAAATGTATACACGGAAATGGATAAATAAATTACGTCTAGAAAGACAGTGGTATTGAGATATTAACTTCGAAGTTGATAAAGCAATTCTGGATAAATGAATGAAGAATTATTTAAAAGGTTATTATTCAAAGACTGAAATTAGACATATAAACAAGGTGTGAAATGGACTGCTGTGAAATGGCTTGATCTTTCATTTATGCATTACTTTTCTAGCTTTAGCATACCTGCCTGAAATCATACGGTTATCCATTTGTATTTTTTCCTCATTTAAAAACAATGCATCATCACATTAAGACATTTGTCAATAAAAATATCGGCACATTGCTTACACACATGATGCAATGAATTAACATTTAATAGCTGGACAATTTTCCTCTTAACATGAAGCCTACTAACAGAAAGAAAATCTATAAAATCCCGGCTTTAATCTGAGAAGAGGGATAAAAGAAAGAAAAGTGTGAAAATGTTGTCGATAGTGATGCTTTGAGGAATATTTACGTACAATTAGAGTAAAAATGTAACATACGCTTGGCTGTATAGTCGAGGATTTCTAAAGTCGCTGGCCTGGAAATGATCTGCACAGATCTTATAATTCTTATACAAGCGTAACGTCCCTTCTTTCTTGTACACTTTATCCAAATCGCTTCTGTGACATTTCAAAACCCACAGATCACACCTACAACAACACATCGGTATTAAAGGTTAACTGCTGCACTATACAATAAAATATGCGTATTATACTTTAAGCCCGTTAAAACATGGGTCGAGCAGGTCAGAAGATTATGAAGTACTATAAAAATCTCTGTCACTGGAAGAATATATATGCAAACACAATATTACTTACATGTTCTTGTCACGAGGGAACCTGAAGAACGAGCGCGCATTTTTCTCTACTTCGTAATTACTGCAGCCAAACACAGCACATACCTTTCCCCTCATGTTGAGAGGAGATATCAAGGAATGACACACGCTACTATTTAATTATGTCAACTCACTGAAAACGAATAAATAACACCAAAAACATCACACAAAAATACACGTGCTCTGTATAAATTCTGCTGTAGCCTCACAACCCTTGAAACCTTCAATGTATTTGCTTGAACAATATAGCAGAATCAGTACCGTTCAGGTCTATCCGCTAGTGTGTGCTCCAATAGCTGTCCCTCGATATCTCGCTCAGTGTCGTGTATTGTCTCTACTGTATTTGCTTCAACTCAGACGTCACATTGCCATCTCTATGTTATTCTGTGCTCGGTGGTTGGGTCTCACAGACCCATCATCATATTTCTTTTTATAGTGTGCTAATATATTTTTATTTTCAGTATTCAATCTCTCCTATTCCGATAACATTATAAATACATTGCTGTCACAAAACCGTGGATGATTAACACTTACTTAACATTTTACAAAGCAATTCTCTAACCACTGCAAATTTACACACAATATTTTATTTGATCACAAAATTCAGAACTTATCAAGTCAAAATTTATGAAATCGTCATAACCTAATCTTCACGATCCAGAATGTACACTGGAACATTCACATTTCAGCTTTACATTCACTGCACACAAATACGGAGAGTTCAAGATGCATTAACTTTCTGCACAAACAGCACGAGTAGCGGGTCTTTCTGTCTCTACAGTATGCACGACGTCCTCTTTTATTTTCTGTATTTTCACATCCTGCTTCTACCGTCAACCCAGATATCCTTCTTGCAGCATCACGAATGCTCTTAGGGAGATATATTCAGACAACCCTTCCTCTTATTTGTTCTTCAGTTAGAAGAAACAAGAGTTTCTTCAAAAAAATTACTATGTTCCTTGCGTCTGGAGAGTTAGAGTTGTTGGCTCTGAATATTAAATATGCGTTAAAGTATGTAATATTCAGCAACGCATAGAAGACCACCATTGTCCAAAGTCTGGTGTTTCGAGCCGTCCTTTCGTCTACATAGCCTACACCACCCTTAGCTGAATTATAGAATGTGACTATTACAGGCTTCCTCTTTCCTTTTATACTTTCCTCAGTTTTATCATCGCTGTGCATCGACGAGAGGAAAACCACAGTAAATTTCATCATCTGATAATGGTTCCTCCAATAATGCGGCAACTCGTTCCATATCACGTGGATTGCTGACATCATAACACTCCTTTTCCTTAGACCTACGAAGAAACGAACTCATTAGCCCAGGTCAACCCATTTTCAGTCTCACCCCTGTACTTAAAACCGAAGGAACTAAGGTGAAAGACAGCCAGGCTAGCTAAACCACGGATTTGGACAAAACGCTAAGATATAATCACCCTATAATCTTCTTTATATACACGGTTAACATGGAAAGACTAAAATGCTTATGATAAAAAAACTTACACGACTGCACGGGTTGGGTCTCACAGGCCCACAGAGCACTTTAACTTACCACTGCTCACGTGCTAAAGCAATCACTCCCATGTTCGTCTGCAGGAATACTACACCGGTGATAAAAGGAAGGTAGCAGAAGCCGGAAGTATGCAGCTATCACCGTCTATCAGAAAATGTTGGAAATACCAGCGCATGGGTCTCACAGACCCAACCCGTGCATTGGCGGGTTAAAGACGCCACTCAAACTTATTCGTCTACGGTACTAATGTCATTCCACGCCATCTCTCCGCTGACAGCTCGGAACATACCAGTTCTCCCAATTCTTCCCAGCCCAAACTTTGTAACATTTTTGTAAAGCTACTCTTTTGTAGGAAATCACCCAGAATAAATTGAGCTGCTTTTCTTTGGATTTTTTCCAGTTCTTGAATCAGATAATCCTCGTGTGGGTCCCATACACTGGAACCATACTCTAGTTGGGGTCTTACCAAAGACTTATATGCCCTTTCCTTTACATCCTTACTACAACCCATAACACCCTCATAACCATGTGCAAAGATCTGTACCCTTTATTTACAATCATATTTATGTGATTACCCCAACGAAGATCATTCCTTATATTAACACCTAGATACTTATAATGATACCCAAACGAACATTCACCCCATCAACGCAGTAATTAAAATTAAGAGGACTTTTCCTATTTGTGAAACTCACAACCTGACTTTTAACCCCGTTTATCAACATACGGTACCGTTGCCTGCTGTCCATCTCACAACATTATCGAGGTCACGTTGCAGTTGCTCACAATCTTGTAACTTATGTATTACTCTATACAGAATAACATCATCTGCAAAAAGCCTTACATCTGATTCCACTTCCTTACTCATATCATTTATATATATAAGAAAACATAAAGGCCCAATAATACTGCCCTGAGGAATTCCCTCTTAATCATTACAGCGTCAGATAAAGCTTCGCCTACTCTAATTCTCTGAGATCTATTTTCTAGAAATATAGCCACCCATTCAGTGACTCTTTTGTCTATTTCAATTGCACTCATTTTTGCCAGTAGTATCCCAAGATCCACCCTATCAAATACTTTAATTTAATTTAATACAGAAATGTACACTCAAGTTTGAGCATTAAATAATTTTCACTTTTCAGTCTTTGCTATAGTCTGTTATTGTCCTGATTCTTTTCGTGCAAGTTATGATGTGGTATCTACTACACTTCTGCCCACACAAAATGCACTTACAGCCTTCGTCTGGCTCATGGAACTTCTGGTTTACGCATATCTTGTGGTGAAACCCATGTATGGAGAGTCGTGTTATCACGGGGCGCTGTGTGTTGCACTCTCTAGTCCATCTATCGTCCGTCATCGCTGGTGAGGTGTAGAAGTCTAGGTCAATTTCATTTTTCTTCCTTTACCTGATGTTTACTAGTGTCCAGCTTGCCTCCGTTGATTGTAGGTAGAATTGTGATCGTATGTCTTCTATGAAATACGTCTCCCGCACCATTTCGTATACCATCCGGGATGGCGCTGTCTTTTCAACTCGGGTAATCCTCTTCATGAACATTGCTTTTATTCTTTCTATTCTCATCAGATCTCCGATCTTCAGCTTTCCCACACGATCTCAATTCCATATGTTATCACTGGCGCTACTGTCGTCTTGAAAAGTCTCATCGCCGTGCTGATTGATAGGTTTGAAATGTTTTGGATGCTGCATGAGGCTCTGATTGCTGCTGCCGTTCTTTCTTGAATATGTATACCAAAGGACGCCGCCGTTGTTTGTAGTGTTATTCCCAAATATTTGTAATTTCGTACCTTTTGTAGTGGCTTTTGGTGTAATGTTATGTCGTCTTTGGGCGTTGATTTCCCACCTTTTCTGAAGGTCATTTGTACTGTCGTTTCTTCATTTATCTGTAGGCTGTTTTCCTCCGCCCAGGTCTCTAGTCTGTGGACTACCCTTTGCACCTTCTCCTTTTCTTTCGCTCCGATTAGCATGTCATCTGCGTATAGGATCAGCTCTGCTTTTGATCCTTCCTCTACTATGCGGTTCACATCTGCGGTATAAATGTTGAAAAGTGTGGGACTCATGGGATCCCCTTGCATAACTCCGTTCGTCTGTATTATGTCTTCAGAAATTTCTACATTGTTGTTTATTCGAATTATGTTCCTCTGTAGACATGCTTCAACTATTCTCACTAGTGGGTCTCTCTCACCGATTGTCATTTTCATTTTCTCGATTAGCTTTCGCCTGTCGATTGAGTCGAATGCCTTCTTGAAATCAACAAATACCGCGTGATATTTCCCTCCTTTGTGTCTTAAGGCTTCTTCTACCTGATTTATTAGGTATTTCACTGACTGGACCGTGCTCCTGCCTTTCATAAAACCGAATTGATTTTCTGGAATGTACCCACTGAAGGTTTCTAGTAATCTTTCATTTAGTATCTTCGTGAAAACTTTAAAGGATGCATTTTCTAGTGCTACTCCTCTAAATGAGTCTAGTGATGTTCTGCTCCCTTTTCCTTTGAACAGTATCTTTAGAGTCGCTGTGTTCCATCCCTCTGGTATTTTCCCAGTCTGTATACATTTGTTCATTAGGTCTTTCCACAGTTCTTCCATCTCGTCAAGTGAGTCTTTTAAGTGTTCCATGTAAACAATGACAGGTCAATCGCAATACAGTCCATTTGACCTCCTGAATCCAAGACATCTGCTAGAACTTGCTGGAATACAACAAGTTGATCTTCAGTGGAATAAACTTTCCTAAAACCGAACTGCCTTCTATCGAACCAGTTATTAATTTCATAAACATTTCTTATATAATCAGAAAGAATGCCTTCCCAAAGCTTACATGCAACGCATGTCAAACTTACTGGCGTGTAATTTTCAGCTTTGTGTCTATCACCCTTACCTTTACACACAGGGGCTACTATAGCAACCCTCCATTCGTTTAGTATAGCTCCTTCAAGCAAACAATAATCAAATAAGTACTTCAGATATAGTACTATATAACAACCCATTGTCTTTAGTATATCCCCAGAAATCTTATCAATTCCAGCCTCTTTTCTAGTTTTCAACTTTTGTGTCTTATTGTAAATGTCATTGTTATCATATGTAAATTTCAATACTTCTTTAGCATTAGTCTCCTTCTCTATCTGGACATTATCTTTGTAACCAACAATCTTTGCATACTGCTGACTGAATACTTCTGCCTTTTGAAAATCCTCGCATACACACTCCACTTGTTCATTAATGATTCCTGGAATATCCTTCTTTGAACCTGTTTCTGCCTTAAAGTACCTATATATACCCTTCCATTTTTCATTGAAATTTGTATGACCATCAATTATGCTTGCATTCATGTTATCCTTAGCTGACTTCTTTGCTACATTAAATTTTCTTGTAAGTTCCTTCAATTTCTCCTTACTTCCATATCCAGTTCTAACTCTATTTCGTTCCAACCTGCACCTCCTTCTTAGTCTCTTTACTTCTCTGTTATAATATAGTGGATCTTTACCATTCCTTACCACCTTTAAAGGTACAAACCAATTTTCACATTACTCAACCATTGCTTTAAACCCATCCCAGAGAATGTTTACATTTTTATTGACCGTTTTCCACCGATCATAGTTACCTACTTTTTTATAACTGTCTCATGCCTGCTTTATCAGCCATATGTATACGACACATATTGAAAAGGGCACTGGGTGCCATGTCCCGCTATGTTTGGCTCAAAGAGGTCATATAAGACAGAAGGACCATCCGCGGTTATAAACAGACGGGAATACAAAAATTCGACGTCAGTTGCTTCACGGGAGAAAAGGAATGATACAGCAGGTCCATAACTAGTAACGTATGTGACTGAACTTTACGATCGAACTCTTCGCATACTAACAATAATAAAATCGTACAGCTTTTTATACATACATGTACTATATATTACCATTATAGTCCGTTATGCCTTTGCAGCGTTCAGTCTGCAAGCCTCTGTGTATTTACTAAGCGTCGCCACAATCCTATATTTGCACGTAGTGCCGTGGCCTCATTTAGTTCTATACCTTCTACCTTTAAATCGTTAGAAACTAGTCAAAGCATTGTCGTTTAGGTCTCCCTTTAATCTTCTTACCCTCCATAATTCTCCTAGGTAACTTATCCCCCTCCACTCGTCTCACATGATTCCACCACTGAAGACGGTTTATGCGTACAGCTTCATCCATCAAGTTCATTCCTAACTTAGCCTTCATCTCCTCGTTCCGAGTACCCTCCTGCCATTCTTCCCACCTTTTCGTAAAACCAATCAATATCGCTACTTTCATGTCGGTTACTTCTAACTCATGAATAAGATATCCTTAGTCCACCCAGATTTCGCACTCGTAAAGAGAAGTTGGTCTGAAAACAGACCGATGTACAGATAGTTTTTTTCCGGGAGCTGACTTCCTTCTTGCACAAGGATCGCAACTGCGAGCTCACTGCATTAGCTTTACTACACCTTGATTCAATCTCACTTACTATATTACCATCCTGGGAGAACACACAACACAAATACCGGTACTCAAAGTTATCTGCCTGTTCCAGCTTTTTTCACCAATCTGACATTCAATTCTGTTGACTTTCTTACCTGCTGATATCAATTTAGTCTTCGAGGGGAAAGGTAACTGTCACACTATACTCATTGCACATATGTTCGCGTTCCAAGATATTAGACTGCAGGCTTTCCGCACAATCTGCTATTGAGACGAAGTCGTCAGCAGAGGCCAGATTGCTTACTATATTTGCACCTGCCTGAATCACTCCCTCCCAATTTATACGTTTCAGCAGATGATCCACGTAAACTACGAAGAGCAAAGGTGAAAGATTACAGCCTTGTCTAACCCCTGTAAGTATCCTGAACCAAGAACTCATTCTACCATAAATTCTCACTGCAGCCTAATCGTCATAAATCCCTTTGATTGATTTTAATAATCTACCCTTAATTCCATAGACACCCAGTATGGTGAAAATGTTTTCTCTCGGTAACCTGTCGTATGATTTCTCTAGATCTAAGAAACCTAAGTACAACTGCCTATTCAACTCGTAATAATTTTTAATTACCTGGCGCATACCGGTACTGAAAATCGGGTCCTGACAGCCGCTCTGTGGTCTCTACCACACTGGTTTTCATCCAAATTCCTGTCAACCACTGAACGCACCCTCCCTTCCAAGATACCAGTGAATTCTTTGTCTGGTATAGTAATCAATGAGATATCTCGATATGTTGTTGCAATCCATCCCGTTCCCTTGCTTAGATAGGTGCAATTACTGCTTTTGTCCAATCTGAAGGTACCTTACCAAAACTCCATACTAATCGTACTATTCTATAAAGTAATTTCATCCCTGCCTTCCCAGTATACTTCACCATTTCAGATATAATTTAATCTCCACCCGCTGCTTTATGAATATGGAGTAATTTCACCAACATCATTTTCTTCCTCGTTGTTCGCGACACCACCAGGAAATTTCCTTAAGATTTTAAAAATGTTCCCTCCACCTGTCCAGTGATTCCCTGGGATTTAAACATGAGTTCACCTGAATTACCCAAAACACTGTTCATTTCATTTTTCCTTCCTTTTCTTAAGATACTTTATTACTGTCCAGAAAGGCTTCCCTGCTTCTTGACATAGCCTTTTCAGGTTATTACCTTAATCTTCCCACGAATTATTTTTGGATTCAACAAGTATTTGTTTCGCTCTGTTTCATTCATCTACGTACAATTACCTGTCAGCACCGGCCGTTGTTTGGAGCCATTTCGGACAAGCCTTCTTTTTAAGTTTACAAGCTGCTCTCACTTCATCATTCCACCAAGATGTTCGCTTTTCCTAGCGTTAATCAGAGTCGTCCGTAGGCATTCTCTTGCTGTTTCTACGACAGCAACGTATATCCTGAACATGCTTACTGTTCACGGTTCGAAACTTCTCACTAATCATATCCATGTACTTCTGTCTACTGTCCTCGTCCTGGAATTTTTCTACTCTTATTCGTTTGCAGACAGATTTCACTTTCCTATATCCCAGGCCTATAGAGATACTTAGTTCACTACAGATCAGATAGTGGTCTGTATCTTCGAAAAATCCCTGAAAATCTCGTACATTCCTAACTATCTTCCTGAATTTGAAGTTGGTTAAGATATATTCTGTTTTATGTATCTGGTACCCCTAGCCTCCGATGTGTAGTGGTGAATAGCCTAATGCTTGAAGAATGTATTGAATATCTTCCCCACATTTACCAATCATCCTTTCGAATCCTTCTGTTCTATTTCAAACTCTCGCCTTTATATCGCCCTTTAGCACTACCTTATCATTGCTGTTGACCCAGACAATGATGCCACTCAATGCTTCAAACAACTTGTCAACTTCATCCCCATCTGCACACTCACATGGTGAATACACTGAGACAATTTTTGTCGTAATTCATCCAACCCACACCTACCCACATCGTTCGTTAATTTAAGTGCCTAACAGAAACTATGCTGTGTACAAAAGGCACTAGGAAAGTTTTACAATGTAAGTGAACGCTTTAGACTTTTCAAAATACTGTAATTTCCACCACACTCAATACACTCATCCATACGTAGGAACCAGTCACTGGACCAACTCTGCTACTTTTCTTCGGTTACATTTTCACACTCTTGGTCCCATGCTGCCAGAAGCTCCTCGTCGAATGCAAAACGCCGCCCTTTCAGCTTCATCTTCACTTCTGGGAAGAGTCCAAAGTCACATGGGGCAAGATCAAGACCCTATGGACGGTGATCAAGCACAGTCTACCCTGTTCTGGCAAGAAAATCTATTGTTACATTAGGACGATGTGCTGGAGCATTGTCGTGATGCAAGAGCCAAGTGTTGAGCCGCGACCTTGGACGGAGCTGCTTGAGAGCCTGGATGACCTGAGGAAGACAAGTCTCACTGTACCAATTCGCAGTAACTGTCCTTTGTGTTTCTAGCACAACACGAGTCAGGATGCCCCGTTTAGTGAAGATTACTGAAATCATCCTTTTCTTCACTGACCTTGACTTTTGCACAATCACAGGAGTACCCTCATCTTCAAACAGCCACACCTTTTTCTGGGATTTTGTTGGGATATCGTAATTATAAAGCAAAGTTTCGTCACCTGTAACGATGATATTGACGTTACGCGAAGTCCCATTTTCAAACTGTTTTACCATTTCTCTGCACTATTTCACTCGATGTGCCCTTTGTTCCTCTTAAAGTGAATGAGACACCAAAAGGGAACAAAACTTTCTCACATGGAGATGGTCCTGTAGAACTGAATGGATAGCTAGTGCAGGGATGTGGAGGGTCTCTTCTACCTGCCGATATGCCAACCGCCTCTCTTGTTGAAACATTTTCCTCACAGCTTCAATGTTTTCCTCCGGTAACAGATTCAGACGGTCGCCCAGAACGAGAAGCGCCTTCAACCCCAAAACTTCCCATCCGAAACTCATTATACCAGCGGAAATGTTTTGTCCGATGTGGACAGTCTTTCCCCAGCACACGAGTCATTTCCTCCAGGCACTGGTCAACAGTTAATCCACGAGCAAAGCTGTAGCGGATAATTTTGCGATATTCACCTTTAGACCGCACTGACATCTTAACTTGCTTTCAATCCCACTCCTCGGTAACAACTGATGTGAAGGTCGCGCCTTGCTGTCTTCTAGGCTGGTTTTCACCCCTCTTTTCATCCCTCACCATACCAGGGGTATCCAACCAACCGTTTTTGCGTATTCCAAAACTGTCCTAGTGCCCTTTGTAGAATATTATTCCTGATAAACAGTCCCACCTCATACTCTGCCCTTCCCTTTATAACACCCGTCAAGTAGAATTTATAATTTCCCGTCTCTTTTTCGTTATCTCTTCTTACCCGAATATCACTTACCCCTAGTACATCCAGATGCATCCTGTTTGCTGACTCAGCCAGTTCTACTTTCTTTCTTCCATAGGCCCCATTAATACTGACAGCTCCCCATCCAATTCCATTTTGTTCACCAAGTTGTGCCCAAGGAGTCCTTCGCCTGTCAAATGAGAGTAGGACTTCAATACTCCCATAGGTCCGAGGCTTGTTTAAAACGTTCTGAACACGGTAAATTCATGAAGCAGGATGTAACCCCATTTACAAATAGTCCAAGTGAGGATCTCTCCTGTAACGACTTAGGGACCACCGGTAGATTGCGTAGTCCTAGCCACCTGAGCACAAGGAATAACATTACACGGAACCCATGTCCGAGAACCCATTCCCGTTCCATAGCAACTGGTATCCTGACCCTCCGGACCACTACTAGGCCACTCAGCCGTTGCCCATTGTTTACGATCTAGGACGTGACTGCAGTAAACCACACCATGAACGATCAGTTATTATTATATATTATTATTATTATTATTATTATTATTATTATTGCTATTATTATCATTATTGTACAGGGAGGTACACCTCAACTCCGTGAATTTAAATGCAGCGCCTTAAAGAATGCTATCAAACACATAAAGTTTGCAACAGCTACTTGATGAAGTTGGGACTTTTCTCCATAGTTGTCTCTATTAAAAAACTTATGTCAGCACTCTGGTGCAAAGTGGAACAACAAAAAATTTAAGGATATTTTGTGTTTATAGGTTTTCTGAAATTAATAGATTTTTCTTTGTTTTTGATACTTTAAACTTTGCAACACTTCGTACTAATTCCGCTAACTTTGGATTCTGGCCAATCAGATAGTTTGTGTATTTATTTTTCAGCTAATGATATTAATCTTGAACCTATCTTATCTACCAATAAAAGGAGAGGGTGTGTCATGTTTTAGTCCAGAACTTTCTCGAACCTTCCTTTCGGGTATAAAAGCTGACGCTTTTCGAGTTAATTTGTCCCATTGAACGTCGAGTGTGTGTATTAAGAGAGGAGGCGGGGTCCTCATCCATCGGCAAGCAGTACACCAGCTAAGATAATGGCCAACATTTATCTAACATAGTAGTCACCTCTGCAACCTAACTCGGGGGGAAGGTTTCCGATCTTTCACAATGTAACAGTGAATTTCCAAAAATGTAAACTTTCCTTTCTTCTCATGTACAAGTTCAAGTAAGTCAAAAGTACCTAACTGAAAATCGGGGATAGAGAGTGCGTCATCCTTTCGAATTTTCCTTCAATTTAACCTGGAGGAGACTACGATTATGTAACTGTTTACACTGTTGTAAATTGTAACTGAATTTATCCATCTAGTCACCTCAGTAATTTGGATTAGCCTCTGTATTATCGGGCCACAAGCCCAAGTAGGGTTTTAATCTTAAATTTCAAGGAGCGCAAGTTTCCGCCTCCATCCATTTCTTTATTTTGGGGCCAATAATTGAACCTGTTGCTTTTCATAAAGGCCCAGTAGAATGGGTACTCGGTACCCCTGTTTTATTTCTTCTAGGTAAATTTAAAAGTAAACTGATACGGTGTTGTTAAATGTAGGTTGTGCCTAGAGAGGCCTGAAAGTGTAAATTTTATAGAGCATAGAAGCTCTCTCTTGTAATGTAAAGATATTTGTATGAATTTTGAATGGTGCTTTGGGAAGGCCGCAACTTGTAGCCTTTGGAGCAAATGATCCTCTTGAAAATAATGTGATTTCAATATCCCGTAAAAGAAATTGGGAGATCTTCATCCTTGCGTTAGAAAGCAGCCTCCGTGCTCTTGGGAATTATCTTATGGGGGCGAAAAGCTCAAGTTCCTAATGTGTTACTAGTTGAATACGTTTTTTGATGTTACCTACGCTGTACCTGATCTAACTATTTCTGTAACTGAAATCCTGATTTCACAAAGCGACTTGATTGTTAGTATTCAATTGCTGAAAGGAAAAAACAAGAAAAAAGGGAAATATAACTTTGATTCTTAAAGTTTTAAATTAATGTTTTGACTGTCGTAGATAGATCCCCCAGCACCTTCTTTCACTTCTCTGTTCCACGTAAACACCGTAACAATTGTTATTATTGTTGTTGTTGTTGTTATTATGATAATCATTATTATTATTCCAGAAACATCGTGGATCAAAAAGGTGTAAGAATGTGGTGGGCTGAATGGATGGACAAGGAATTGACAAGAGCATAATTTAATTCACTAAAATTCGAAATTTGATTAATTCCTCTTTGTTCTTATTTAAAATTTGGCGAGTAGAACATCTGAATAAACAATAAGAATATAATAATGAACTCGATAGCTCCAACAACAATGTCTTAAAGTCCAAAATCAGGTACAAAATAAGCGAGAATTATCAGCATGATAATATACGAGGGATGAGTATTATTACCTCTCAAACAGGTACACTATTTTATAAAAGCAGGTTTGCTCCATTAACTTCCATAGCCTAAGAGTCTGAGCTCCAAACTGTAATATCGTCCAGCCTCTAAGAGGCATACATTTCTTATAGCGCACATGGTTATACAAGGGCAATCACCAAGTGAGGTATTTGCAGTCATTTCTTCTCAGTTATTCTAATCTTCTTTCCCGTAAACATAAAGAGGGACAATGAGTGCCCATACTAAATGGCCATATTGCCAAAAGGAAAAGGTTGATCATGATCGGGGAGAGCAAAATGCAGGGAGGCGAAAAACCTGCACTCCTTCTAGAAACTCTTAAAATCTTAACCCTCTCTTGCCTGAATAGTGAAAATAAAAAGTGTACTTAATTTTTTCACCTTATTCTAATGGAATGCGATCAAATAGTAAATGCTAATACTTTCAAATCATAATTTTAATTTTTGGTATTAAAAATTTTAAGTACCGTCAGGCATATAGGAGGCTTCATATTTGGGTAGATAAGAATTTTCAATTTTGGAATTATATCACATTTATTGTCTCAAAATATTAGTAGAACATGTTTTTCATACCTAAAACTATTACAAAAATGTAAAAGCAAGATTTAAAGCAAATATGTGTAATAAGTGTGACGTTGTTCATATGTAGAACATCTTGCATACATCCTATACAACTGACACATTATGATACTCTGCAAAGCAGTTTTTTCATTGCAGCAAAGAAAAACACTACATTTAGTACACTTTGAATGGGGTCTTGACTGCATCTTCTTTCTCGAACATACCTCACATCGACCACGTTTTTTTTTTACAAAAACAACAAAATGATTTCCACGACTACTTAGTCTGACATCACTGGGCACAAAATCTTCTGTTTTCATCCATTTGGTAGACAAGTTTGCTCTGGTGACTTTGGTGACATCATATCACGTGAAAGTTTTCCTGGAAGAGGAATTTCTTTCATCCTTTTGGTAGACAAGTTTGCTCTGGTGACTTTGGTGACCTCATATCATGTGAAAGTTTTCCTGGAAGATGAATTTCTTTCTGGTTCATCAGTCCTAGGGCCACATTACGCCGGAATGCCATTAGAGGGACTTTTTCATGCAGATTACAGTACATGATGTAGGCCTTGACAAATGCTATCTCGATCATTCCCCAAAATAATCTATGCCACCAATTTTTGGATCGACACATCTAAACCATATACGCCTCGAAGTCTGTCAGCATGGTCCACTCCACCCATGTGGGCATTGCAGTCTTGCAAACAACCGGGCAATCAACAGTAACATTACTTCCATCCTTCTGTTTCCTAGAAACAGTTGTGGTTTCTGTTCAATGGACATTAGATACTAAGCACACACCTTCACTGTCTTTCCATAGAAAAACACCGATGTCCATCGAAGAAATTCTATGGCCAGAACACCTCCTTTTCATTTCTTTTTCAGGCACAACATTCTGTCGGATTGCCTTTCTAGTCATTATAATGGTTCCACATGCTAGAGTATTTTCCTCTTTCAACCTTTCAAGAAGTGGGAGAGAAGTAAAATAGTTATCAAAGTACAATTTCCTGTGTTGTCCCCAGGATGGCTTTGACAGGCTCAGCACAACTTTTGCTCCAAGCCCATAATTCTGGAATTCTTGTTCTAGGGCCTGATTCTTCCTTTGATATATGTCAAATTTTAGAATGTACCCATCTGATCTGCAATGCGCCACAGTTTATAATCCCTTTTTATTGGTTTCATGGGATTGTACTGCTTGATACTACTCCTTCCCTTGAACAAAATCATTGACTCATGGATGCTAAGTTCCCCTGTTCCCTTGTAAATGTCTGGAAAATGACCATTTAATGCTGTTACCAATGGCCTTGTAAAGCTTGTCCGTGTAATTTTCCGGAATTTTGGAATTGTAATTGATGTGTAACATGGTGAGTATGGTATCAAATCTGTCACCACTCATTGTTCTTCTAATTAGCGGGATTCCTAAGTCTTCACTTGTTGATGGTGGTGGTGGTGATTATTGTTTTAAGAGGAAGTACAACTAGGCAACCATCCTCTATATAACACTAATCAGAGGGGATAAAAGGAAAGGGTCCGACACTTCGAAAAATGAAGATATCGGCCAAAGGAAGACAAGGGCCACAAAGGGCGTGAAAATGAAAGACTCCCTAGCCCTCGGAAACCGAATAGCGTCGGGGTCGGAAAAGAACAAGAGTTGACCAAGAGAGGTCGGATAGGATAGATGAAAGTGAGGAGCCTGACACAAGTAAGTGGAAGCAATGCCAGGACTCAGCTAAGGGCCCCGTGGTCGCCAACTCACGCTCCAAAGTTCAGAGCCCCTGAGGCCCCTTTTAGTCGCATCTTACGACATGCAGGGGATACCGTGGGTGTTATTCTACCGCCTCCACCCACAGGGGGACTTCACTTGTTGACCAGTAGTTTTTCCATGAAGGGAGCTTATGATAACCCATAAAGAAATTAATGCCTAAAAATGCTAATAGTTCCTCTTTTTTCAGGGTCCCACACTTTTGCGTTGCATACAAATTACTCTGAAACGTCATATTTTCAATTACCAGTTCAAGCACGGCTATTATTACATCTGTTGCTGTTTCACATGGAGAAAATACATCCTCTGTTGAACCTGGGGGAAGAAAGACGTATTATTAGGATAAAAGCAACATTAGGTAACAATACAGTTCATTGGTAGCTCACAACAATGTACAAACCTTCATTCATACTGTACTGCGGACTTCTGGTTTCCAAACACCGTTTTCTCCATTTTCTGTCAATATTAATTATCGGAGAGGCTTTTGAGGTAGACCCGACTGGATCCACATCTACGTCCGATTATTGGGGAAGTTTCCAACATTTCCGTCCTCAGTTTCACGAGTTATTGCAAACAATTCATGATCAAAAATGGCATCAAATAAAGTAGAATTACTGGTCGTAACTGCACCCGGATCATCATCTTCTTCCTCCTCTTTATCAGTATTTTCAGAATCATCGTCCGGCAAGTCCTCTATTATTATCTTACATGTATCATCATCAGTCAACCTGGCTGCTTTGTCACACATATTGCAAAGTTGATACTAGTACTTTTATTTGAGATGTGGTATGTCTTAATATTTGGAGATATATTCTTAAATTATTGAAGAAAACTTCATAAATGCCGAATATTTTGCATCCGTAAAGTATTACTTTCTGTTTTGGATATGACTAACATGAAACCCTCCGTATGGCCTGACGGTACTTGTAAGTACCTCGCCATTTACTAGCTATATATACACTCCAATTGCAAATTTCATCAATTTGAGTATTTTACTGCATTACATGTACTAAAAACACTTGCAGGTCGAATGTAACAATAGGAGCTAAGAAATAATCAATCAAAATTTCATTTGTTTACAGTGGTAACACTATGACTACAATCCTAAGAATAAAATGATCTCCCGCGTTTTTCATCAATACCAACCACAAAAATGAAATATCTCTGTTTCAAGAATTAGGTACTTGAAAGTACCATGAGGAAAATACAAGGGTAGGATGTACTGAATCATTTCAAAGCCATAAAATATGAGATGGTACTTTAAAGTATCGTCAGGCAAAAAAGGGTTAAGTGAGCTTATGGCCCAAGGAAACACAACCTAAGACTATTCTCCGCCGGGGCGACTAAATGATAAACATTAAATATCAAAAACTGTTAATAATTTTAGAGGATAAGAAACTTTAGTCACCCCATAGCGAGTTGAATGGTAGGCAACAGAGGGTAATCATTCTTGCACCTTACATTACATATTACCCAGTAGGGAATAAAACAAAGCCCTTGGGCTGGATAACATTCTACATCTAAACCACCAGGTTTAGAAATGTACATGAAATAAGAAAGCTTTGAAAACATTCCCTCAAGCTATCTCTTGGAGCTGTCACATGATAAGAAAATGCTGCCATTACCTTGAGTTGGTGGGACTTCCGAACGCCGGTCTGCGACCTCTGCCCCTGCACAAAAGAAACTGGAGCCATGACAATGACAACACGGCCTTAAAGCGCCCAGCTCTCATAGTATCTCTAGGGGAAGTTCCAGAATCTGTTACAGATAGGCTGGATACTTTACACACCCCAAATTTTATTTGGCTACAGAAAATATTCGTAAAATTTCTAATTGGTTGATAGATACAGGAGATTAAGAGGGGGGTCAGAGGTGTTGACAGCCTTGACACAAAAACAAAACGATCTTCAAACTAAGGTTAGCCACCAATTATAAATTAATTGTCCATAATCCCGGCTGGAGGGCATATAGGGCTATGGTAGAGACATCTACAATAGTTTAAAATCCAAGTGCTTCCCATAACATTATCTCAAGTCCAATTACATAGATGGCCTTATAGAAGGCACGCAGTTAATTTTTATTTATTTCCTATTTTGTTTACGACGCAGCGACACAGTGAGGTCATATGGCGACGATGGGACAGGAAAGGCCTAGGAATGGGAAGGAACCAGCCGTGGCCTTAATTAAGGTACTGCCCCAGCTTTTGCGTGGTGTGAATTTGGAAAAGTATGGAAAACCCTCTTCAGGGCTGCCGACAGTGTGGTTCGAACCCACTGTCTCCCGGATGCGAGCTCATAGCTGTGCATCCCTAACCGCATGGCCAACTCGCACGGTACACGCAGTTTAACTGAATGGAAAAGGTTTACCCCCGGTACAGACCGCCACCACTTAAGGTTCCAACACGGTATGAACAGCTTTGAAATCTTGAATCTTGCCATACGTCATTTTTGAGAAAACGTGCATAAGATGGAGTATAACTTGATAGAGAGTCCTTTCTTATTTAGTTGTTGAAGTAAAGTAGTTTAGATAGTGTTTGCGAAGTAGTGGAACTTCGGGCTGTTGGGCACAAAGTCGATGGCAAGAGCGGCAGCCAGTGACGATGTCAGGATGGGGTCACCGGATCCCCAAGGTAACCTGAGATATCGTGCTCCCGTATATTGTGGGGAGCAACCAAGGCTATGGTCACAAAGGACCGAGTAGCATTGTTGTGGTCAACGATAGATTGGGTGGTTGGAGTCTAGCATCTGAGACACTCCAAAAGGAGTCTGTTTAAACGGAGTCGCAGCTGGAACGAGGCGGGCCCGTACCCTGCGCTGCCACTGGTTGACACGACGTGGCCTCAGGTGAAAGTAGGACACTGTAACATTGAGCATTGAGGCAACAGTAACTTACAGACAGTGTTAAATATGGTGCAGGCAAGGTTGGCGACTTCGGAGGAATAGTGCACGGAGTTTCTGACACAGGTTTGGAGGCAGGGTCCTTAATGGCTAAATGGTAATGCAATCATGGAAGGGAAGGTTTTCAAAAATGGATTTAAACTAAAAATGAAAGTTAACTCATGATATAAACTATATATGTTCAATATTTCACAACCCTCAGGGGCAGAAGGCCTCCTTATTCTAACTTGCTTATATAAAATTTAAACTAACAAGATGCTAAGGAAAGAAATATAATTAAATCAGCAACATCATCACTTGGTGGCATATAGTGAAGAAGCAAAAGCCTTCACACAGGTTTTACTTGACACAGGTGTACCCATAAAATACTTTCATTCCCGGCTTAATCACCAAAACGTTGACAGGAGTAAGGAAATCAAGTATAATGCAAGATCCATGAAATCTGGGGGCCAGCTTGACCGCGGGAACAATTTTTTTTAACCATAACCTGATATCCAATTTTTTAAAACTGATGGGTCTTTGTCCACGGTCATACCTAATTTTTACTCTCTGATGAGACGCCTTAAGCTTATTTCTGTCTTTTCTCCATAAATCCCGGATATTCTCTGGATCTATTGTCTCTGGCAAACGTTCATTAATCGACTACAAATTTAACAAATGAGTATTTGGGTCAAACATAATCATAAGAGAAATTGGATAAAGTTTGTGGGACTCATGAACGCCCGAGTTAAATGCCAATGTTAACCAGAGTAAGGCAGTGTCCCAACGAGAATGACCTTCGTGGTGGAAAGCATTAAGGGCAGATCGAGATTAGTAGTATAATTGGACAGTTCGGCCGCCTCCTCCTCCTCCCGCCGCCTCCTCCGCCGCCCGCGGGAAATTTGAATTTTGGCGGGAAATTTGAATTTTGGCGCGAGATTTGAATTTGTAAACAAAGCCACGTGCTTTTTGACAGCTGTCATCGACAACAACGCAACGCTAACCTCACTGCTGCCATCTTGACGGGCCTAAACCTCACTAGTGCCAACTTAACCTCACTAGCATCAGGTAAACAAAGCCACGTGTTTTTTGACAGCCACGTGCTTTTTGACAGACAACAACGCATCGCTAACCTCAGTACTGCCATCTTGACGGGCCTAAACCTCAGTAGTGCCAACTTAACCTAACTAGCGCGAGGTAAACAAAGCTACGTGCTTTTTGACAACCACGTGCTTTTTGACAGATTTGTAAACAAAGCCACGTGCTTTTTGACAGCTGTCATCGACAACAACGCATCGCAAACCTCAGTACTACCATCTTGACGGGTCTAAACCTCAGTAGTGCCAACTTAACCTAACTAGCATGAGGTAAACAAAGCCACGTGTTTTTTGACAGCCACGTGCTTTTTGACAGATTTGTAAACAAAGCCACGTGCTTTTTGACAGACAACAACGCATCGCTAACCTCAGTACTGCCATCTTGACGGGAATAAACCTCGGTGGTACCAACTTAACCTAACTAGCTCGAGATAAACAAATCCACGTGCTTTTTGACAGCCACGTGCTTTTTGACAGCTGTCATCCGCCATCTTTAAACTACAGAGCGCTGTGCTGCCCTCTTTCGTCACCTGTCATCGGCAGTGCTGCCATCTTGGCGGGCCTAAACCTTAGTGCTACCAACTTAACCTCACTAGCTCGAGATAAACAAATCCACGTGCTTTTTGACAGCTACGTGCTTTTTTGACAGCTGTCATCCGCCATCTTTAATCCATAGAGCACAGTGCTGCCCTCTTTAGCTACTTACCTTTGAAATGTGGTGGCGGATAATTTGAAAAAATGCTTTTTTGACAGCAGCCATCTTTGAGCGCCGTGCTACACTCTTTAGCTAGTTACCTTTGAAATGTGGTGGCAGGCAATTCCACATGACAGCAGTCATCTTTAATCAAGAGAGCACCGTGCTGCCCTCTATGTGGTGGCGGCAAATTGAAAAATTCTACATGCTCTTGTTTGGAAACAAACTCACGCGCTTTTTTGACAGCCGTCATCCGCCATCTTTAATCAACAGAGCACAGTGCTGTACTCTTTAGCTAGATACCTTTGAAATGTGGTGGCCACGTGCTTTTTTGACAGCTGTCATCCGCCATCTTTAATCAATAGAGCGCTGTGCTGCTATCATGCGGGCAATTTCGTCAGCTGTCATCCGCCATCTTTAATCCAGAGAGAACAGTGCTGCACTCTATGTGGTGGCGGCAAATTCCACGTGCTTTACAAACCTATGCGCTTTTCTGTCATCCACCATCTTTAATCTAGAGAGAACAGTGCTGCACTCTATGTGGTGGCGGCAAATTCCACGTGCTTTACAAACCTATGCGCTTTTCTGTCATCCACCATCCTTAATCTAGAGAGAACAGTGCTGCACTCTATGCGGTGGCGGCAAATTCCACGTGCTTTACAAATCTATGCGCTTTTCTGTCATCCACCATCTTTAATCTAGAGAGAACAGTGCTGCACTCTATGTGGTGGCGGCAAATTCTACGTGCTCTTATTTGGAAACAAATTCTACTCGCTCTTCAGCTGTCATCCACCATCTTTAATCAAGAGAGCACCGTGCTGCCCTCTTTGTGGTGGCGGATAATTTGAAAAATTCTTTTCGACAAGCAGCCATCTTTAATCCAGAGAGAACAGTGCTGCCCTCTTTAGCTACTTACCTTTGAGGCGGTTAATTTGAAAAATTCTTTTCGACAAGCTGCCATCTTTAATCCAGAGAGAACAGTGCTGCCCTCTTTAGCTACTTACCTTCGAGGCGGTTAATTTGAAATATTCTAGCTGCCATCTTTAATGAAAAGAGCATCGTGGTGCTATCTTGCGGGTAATATTTTACGTCACAGCTGTCATCCACCATCTTGCATTGCTAACCTTAGTGCTGCCCTCTTTACTACTTACCTTTGACGAGCTGTCATCCGCCATCTTTAATCCAGAGAGAACAGTGCTGCACTCTATGTGGTGGCGGATAATTTGAAAAAATCTTTTTGACAAGCAGCCATCTTTAATCAACAGAGAGAACAGTGCTGCCATCTTTAGCTACCGCCATCTTACATCGTTTACCTCGCTGCTGCACTCTATGTGGTGGCGGCTAATTCGAACAAGTTTAATCACGCATCAGGCAAGCTAGAGTAAGCACGTGCTGTTGTGATGACGTCATTGTGCATGTTTAAACCCGTTCGTTGACTAAAAGGTTTAGTCTTCGAGAAACAGTGATAGAGTGTAGAGTGCAAACATGACGAAAACATTAATAGTTGATGTGCAAGGCTTTAAAGTAAATGGAAACAAATTTGTGTTTAAAGAGGTGGCTGTGTTAGATTGCAGTGTGTTGTGGGCTCCAAAACTTGTTAGTTTAGTATTTAGTCCACCGTTCCCTTACTGTTTGCAAACAGATGAAGATAAAAAGCAGACTCAGTGGATTGAAAACAATTTAGGTTTGAAGTGGGAAGAAAAAGGAATACCTTATCGTTTTCTACCTTTAATGATGAATGCACATTTGTCAAGAGCAGATCTTGTTCTTTTAAAGGGTTGTGAAAAGAAAGAATGGTTGCGTGATTTTCTACCATCATCATGTGAAGTTATCGACATGCATGAATTGGGGTGCCCATCATTTAAAACTCTTCCGAAAGAGCATAGCAGAGAAACAAGTAAACAGTCTTTACAACATGTAGGTATGCTCTTTGATTGGTTGTGTCGCAGTGCATGCCGGGAAGTGAACAACATATGTAAAGTGCAGTGTCGAAATAACCTTAGTGTAAAAGAAACATTTGTAGAGTAAAGACATCATGTCATTTCTAACAGATACTAAGTGTAACGCAGTTGAAAAGGCGATCGTAAAGTTTTATGCATGCAAGAAGAAACTAAACACTTTTACTGAAGAAGAGTTAAATGCATTACCAAAGGCATTTTTGGTTAATGTAGCTGCGAATGCTGTAAAGAAGATTTGGGAAAAGGTGCCCCGTGAGTGGACTCAAGATCCTGTTTTGTCAGAGCTTCAAACGTGTAGTTTACATCATGAACACGTGAGTTTAGCTAGAAGACCTTCTGTGAGACAGTGCCGTACATGTCAACTAATTAAACTGTATCACGGACCTAAAACTAACGAGTTGTCTTCGCTTATAAACACTTATCATGGCTGTGGAGAGAGTAAACAAGGAAAAGGTGAAGAAACGTGCTGGGAGAAAGATGAGGAAGCATGGTGGGCGTGGGCTCATCAATAGAGTGATTGATCTTCTTTTCTTCGTGCTTCATCTCCCCTGCGGCCCTAGAACACATTCGCCTGATACGTAGTTACATGCTGCCTGCATAGAGTGTAGCTGTTAAAATCTGCTTCGTAAAGTTATGCTGTGTGTGTGTGTGTGTTATTATCTAGTGCTTTAGCTGCTCAGAAGAATATAGCAGCACTTGTCGTTGTTGGTGCAATAAAACGAAAAACTGAGTGACAAAGACCGTAAAATAAACAAAGGATAAAAATGTATGTATATAGTCTAAAATAAATATGAATTGTCAAAACATATTACAGGTGTTGTTTAATCCTACAGCATGTCCTAGTGACTTAGAAGAAAGGAAACGTAGAGGATTAAAAGAAAACACACATAAGATTTAAAGTATATCCTCTTTATTAATCCATGAATTAAAGCTGTTATTAAAACCAAGCCATTTAACATACAGTTTATTACCACGACGTCGAATAACACGTTCAACTAAATAGTGATCAGGATATTTTGTTTTCTGCAGTTCTTCGATGTAGAATCCTCCTTCAATAGGCTGTCCTCTGAGATCGCGAAGTAAATACGTAACTGGATTAGTAAGCTTAACACTTCTGATTTGAAAAATTTCAGTGCTCCAGTTAGGTGTGTATCCTTTTGCAAAGATAGACTTGTGTTTGCTGATGCGAACGAAATCACCTTCTTTAAAGCGGTGACGACGTGGATCAGCTGGTTTGATTACAAGATGAATAGCATCTAGACGAGGTGTATTCTTTGTAACAAGACGTGGCTTTGTTCCGATAGTGCGATGAGGTGTATCGTTGTAGGTAGATAAAAGTCTAGGTAGCAGATCAATCCAACGATATGAACCTTGCGCTGTAAATTATCGCCACATCATTGTTTTGAGTGTACGATTAAAGCGTTCTACAACACTTGCCTTGAGATTACTGAACGTAGAGTAGTGTTGAATGCCAAGTAACTTGAGGTAAGAAGAAAAATCCTTGTTGTAAAACTCTTTACCTTGATCAGTTTGAAGAAGCCTTGGGCAGCGTTTCGATTCTTCAACAATATGTTTAAATGCTTCTTTAACTTGAGCTGCTGTTTTAGAACGCACGGGTTGTGCAAAAGCAAACTTTGAGTACACATCGATAACAGTAAGTAGATACTTATAGCCCTTATTACTAGAAGCATATGGAATCATTTCTACTAAGTCTGCTTGCCAGAGATCATCTTTTACTCGTGTAATAACGCGTCTGCGACAGTAGGTGCGACGTGCTGGTTTATGTAACTCATGTGCGATGTTTACCTTTACAGGTGAGATCTTCTCTTGACGAGCCATTACAAAATAATACCGGCATAACGTAGTTCTCTTTCTATTTCTAGAATTTCTGATCCGTGACCAGTGTGACCAGCCTCTTGCGATGCTCTTAAAAGTTGTAATCGTTCAACGAGTAAGTTTGGGTCATTCCAGTATCTTACATCCACATACGGCAACAAAGGCTTGTAGATAACGTCTAGACTACGTGCAGTCGGAAACAGCTTAGAAATAAACTCACGATACTTGTAACTCTTATCCGCATTTACAGCTTCTGTTCTCTTGTAATTACGTCGTGTTGCATCGGTAGCAAAAAGTATTGCTTTATACTTTTTAAGATCATCTTGTAAAATTATATCCTTGTCAGGTATTCGTGAGAAAAGAAGTTCTAAGATTCCTTTCGTAGGTTTATAGGTAACACCTTTTACAATGAGTTTGTTGCTATTAATCTTAACATTTGAATTTCCTATCCGGAAACAGTCATCTTCGTAGCGAATACCATAGGTAGTGTCAGTTTGTCCTGTAAAAAGTTTTTCTATATAAGGTGCAAAGAGAGATCCATAGGTATCTTGAATAAAAGTTCTAAACTGATTGCGATACTCTGGTGTAATCATAACCTCAGACAAAGATGGTAGATTTTGCGTCGATGTAGTAGGTGTTTCTGCAATAACATCTGTAGTTAAAAACTCAACACGCTTAGATGGTGAAGCATCATTAAGTTCTTCTTCTTCTTCTTCCTTATCTTCCTCTTCTTGATCTACATCCTGCTTCTTCTCTTCCGTATCTTCTTCATGCTTTTCTTCTTCATGCTTCTCTTTATGATATGATGTTTGCATAGAAGCAAAACTTGAAGTAGGCTGCGGTAATGAAGTAGAATTAAAAATTTCTTTGAGTGGTGTACTTAGCTGTGTTTTTAAAAATAAATCCGTGTCTGCTTGAATACGTTTAAGCTCTTTAAATTTCCGTCGAATATTGTTTCGAGCTTGGATGATATGTTTTGTGATCTCCTTGCTAGATGTTAACATGATGGTGGTTTTTAATCAAGTAGTTACTGTAATTCTGTGTTAATGCATATAAAATGATCGAAACCCATGCGATATCGTCCATGCTGTACATCACTTTCTTTATCAATAACTAAAAAGCTGTAACGGTGTAATGACCAACATTTAGCACACATACGTTTAAAGTCATCGAATGTCATATCAGTGTTAACATGATCGTTATACACATGTCGCATGTTGCGCTCATCTTGCCGAAAAAGCACAATAACATTTGCGTTGTCGCGTATCAACTGCTTGGGCACACGAGAATAGGTTTGGCACAAATAGATGCAATCAACATATTTATGTCGACCCATACTAAAGAATGCACGAATAACGTTTTGCTGTTCTGTTGCGACATCATCAAAGATCATTAGAGAATTAGGAAGCACATCGTCTGGTGATGGTACTTGCTCATGTGAATTAAATTTAAAATATCTTATTCCATCTTTAACTAGATCGTGCATTACAGTTTGTAGAATAGTATATAGCGAATGATAGAGTGACTTTGCGAAAACGTAAATATTCTCGAAGCGTACACCATTTACAGAAGTAATAAGTGTGAGTAAAAGATTTGTTTTACCGCATCCCGACGGACCTGATATAATACATCGGACAGTAAAAGGAAACAACGTTCCATGACGTTTTCTTGTAGTTGTACTAGAACTAGGTAAGAGATGTGGTACAATGTCGGTAACAGGTAGCGTGTCTTGCTGCTTTATAATCTTCATGATAACTGAATCATAAAGTACGTAATAGTAATATATATATTAAACGAAACAAGAGGCAACGGTTAGTTTATGATTTGCTCTTGACTAGTAAAGTCGTGTCCAGCATGGTGAAACAACGATATCCAAACGACATGAAGAAGAAGAAGAAAGTAAAAACTGTTGGATGGAAAGATGTTATAAAGGCTGCGCAAAAAGCTATTCGAGGGGAATACAATCCTCGTGTAGCTATTACTAAGGCGTTACGCGCAGCAAGAGCGAGAATTTCTCCAAAGTGCAGAGCAATATTTAGTAAACGTGCGCGAATTATTCCTGTACCAAAACGAGGAGGATTTCTTCCTGCGCTGTTTGCTGGCTTAGCAGCTTTAGGGTCATTGCTAGGTGGTGCTAGTGCTGTAGCGAGAACTGTCAAAGCTGTAGAAGAAGCGAAACAACAGTTGAAAGAGAGTGAACGTCATAACAAGACGATAGAGGCAATTGCGTTACGAGGCAAAGGTGTGAACATGAAGCTAGCGCCATACAAGAAAGGGCTTGGTATCTACATTTCTCCAAAAAACGTCTACTGAATGCACTGCCATATCGAGCTCTAACGCATGATGAAGTTTTTACGTTTGCTAAACAACTAGGAATTCATTATTTTCGAGGAGTGTATATGCGCGATCAACTACCAGCACGTCCACGTGAACGTGAAAGTGCCGTAATTAACTTGGACGACAGTCGTGGACCTGGAACTCATTACGTTGCTTATGTAAAACGTAAATCTAAAGTATGGTATTTTGATAGCTATGGAGATTTACCTCCTCCTTTTGAGCTCATACGTTATTTCGGAAGCAGTGCAGACATTGCTTACAATAAAAACCGTGTGCAAAACTTTAATACACGCATGTGCGGACGATTATGTCTTATGTTCTTATATCAAACCCAGACAGTAGAGAAAGTGTAATAGTATCTACGTGATGACGAACAGTGAAAGAACGTTTGCTGTACGTGGAGAAGGACCTGAAACAACTATCTATTTTAATCCGCCAATCGAACTTGGTTATCAGCCGCATAGTCTTGGACTAGTATCGTTTGAAAGCTACAATAAAATCTATAATGTGCGTGATGGTTTAAACAAGTTCTATTACGATGAGTATGTGCTAACACTACCCTCAGGTAGTTATACAGTAGATGATATTCACGACTATATTGAAAGTACGTTAATTGATCAGTTTGGGGAAGATAGTTTTAGTAATCATAATTACAAGTTCTCAATCACTATAAGAAACATTACGCATAAATGTGTTATTGAATCATCATTTAAGATTGACTTCAAATCACAACCTGATTCGATTGGCCCACTGCTTGGATTTTCATCGAGGGAGCTCCTACCGAACGTACGTTACGAGTCTGATCAACCTATAAAACTCTTCGATGATTATAATGTGAACATTACTTGTAATATTATTACAGACTTGAATAGTAATCTACAACCTTCGCACGTCCTGCACGACTTTATTGTTACAGAGGAACGTGGATATACTATTTGTGAGAAACCAGCAGTAGTTCTTTATCATCCTGTGTCTGTAAAACACATTAGCAACATTACTCTTAGACTTGTAAATAAACATAATCAGCTTATTCATTTAGATCAGCACGCGTACGTAGCTTACAAACTACATCTTAAACCAGTATGAAAACCATCTATAAAACACGGTGTACATTCCGAAGACATACTACATGTGTGCAGAGACTCATCGAGTTAACAGATACCCATAAGCAGATACTCCAAGATTTAGGATATACACTACTACAACAGAATGGAAGAAATGCTAGACATTACGAATACAGTAGAAAGTCGTGAAGGTGTAGTACGAAGTGAGCTTCATTCCTATCAACCTTTTACGTTTGGATTAAATAACAATGATGAAATTCATTTTATTATTAATCAACAAGATGTTTACACCTTACCACACGAAAGCTACCTCTATATTGAAGGACGATTAGAAAAGTCTGATGGAAGTGGACCAAGCACTTCACAACTAAACAACCATGCTCTAGCGTTTCTCTTTTCTGAAGCGCGATATGAAGTAAATAATGTTGAAATAGATCGAACGAAGAATGTTGGTATTACAAGTGCAATGAAACTCTACCCTTCTTTCTGTGATGAAGAAAGTAATCTTTTGCGGATGGCTGGATGGTGTCCAAAAGCTAGTAACAACTGGATGATTAATGAGGATGGAACTTTTACGGGTATGTTATCACTGAAACATATTTTTGGATTCGCAGAAGACTTTACACGTATCATAATCAACGTAAAACAAGAGCTTATTCTAATCCGTGATCGAAGTGATTACAATTCTCTTAAAGCAGTAGAAACACCTGTAGAATCGAAAATAACACTGCATCGTATACTGTGGCGGATCCCACATGTAACCTTATCTGATCGTGAAAAACTTCGATTGCTCAAGATTGTAGAAAATGATACACCATTACCTATACGTTTTAGAAGTTGGGAGCTGCATGAATATCCTGTGTTACCACCTACAAACAAGCATAGCTGGGCTGTTAAAACATCACGTTTTACTGAGAAGCCCTTGTACATTATTTTTGGATTTCAAACTAATCGTAAATTCAATCACGAAAAAGATAGCTCACTGTTTGATCACTGCAAATTAAGACACGTTAGACTATATCTCAATGGAATTACGTATCCCTACGAAAACATCGACATTAACTTTGAGAAAAATAAGTTTGGGATGCTCTATGACATGTTTTGTAAATTTCAATCATCGTATTATCAGAAAGAAGATCGTCCGCTATTTACACCTCAAGAATTTAAAAATAAAGCACCGATTGTAGTTATAGACTGCTCTTATCACGAAGAATCTATAAAAGAATCTTCAGTTGATATTCGTTTAGAATTTGAAACATCTGAAAACATTCCTGCTAACACAGCAGCCTATTGTCTTATTATTCACATGAGTGATGTTACTTACCATCCGCTAACGAATATTGTTACGAGACTATAAATAAGAATAGATCTTTATCATTTTCATTAGTGTGTGCTTCGACATCGTACGCTATGGAACAAAACTGTAAATGTGCATGCTGTTTGCATGCTCATACGCAACATCTTATTTATGTTTCACGAGTGAGTGAGGCTATTAAGATGTTCTATAAACGTAGATCGTCGATGCCGAAACATCTTATTCAATACTTACCACCAGGATTTTTATATACGTACGCTGCCTCTTACGTACATAATTTTTGGGACATCCTTCCTCTACACAGTAAGATGTCAATCGAAGTAGCTTTATGCAGAACTTGTGAACGACATTACAAGCATCGAGGAGAAAATGGTGATGATGATTGGGATGGACCAAATCCGAGGATTGAACACTGTACACAGTGTATGAATGAACTTTCTCTAGTACCTCATGATGATGATGATGATGATTCCGAAAAGGAATAACAGCAAGGTAAGAAGTATATGATCTTCTCTGTAAAGCATAACATACTTAGTATAATATATTTCTAAATGCTTTGTTTAATTTGAATGTTGCAGGAGGCATTTCAGAAGCATACGTTGTTAAGAAGCACACCAACCTTGTCAGCAGCAAAAACGAACACTGTTGTAGTACATTTGTAAATAAATATTTGATCGCATTCAAAAAATGTTGTACTTATTGCATTGCTTTACACCGACTTACTCTTAAGAAAAACGATCAGGTCTAAACATGCACAATGACGTCATCACAACAGCACGTGCTTACTCTAGCTTTCCCGATGCATGTTTAAACTTGTTCGAATTTACCGCTACCACATTCCTTTACACCGACTTACTCTTAAGAAAACGGACAAGTCTAAACATGCATGATGACGTCATCACTGCAGCACGTGCTTACTCTAGCTTGCCTGATGCGTGATTAAACTTGTTCGAATTAGCCGCCACCACATAGAGTGCAGCAGCGAGGTAAACGATGTAAGATGGCGGTAGCTAAAGATGGCAGCACTGTTCTCTCTGTTGATTAAAGATGGCTGCTTGTCAAAAAGATTTTTTCAAATTATCCGCCACCACATAGAGTGCAGCACTGTTCTCTCTGGATTAAAGATGGCGGATGACAGCTCGTCAAAGGTAAGTAGCTAAAGAGGGCAGCACTAAGGTTAGCAATGCAAGATGGTGGATGACAGCTGTGACGTAAAATATTACCCGCAAGATAGCACCACGATGCTCTTTTCATTAAAGATGGCAGCTAGAATATTTCAAATTAACCGCCTCGAAGGTAAGTAGCTAAAGAGGGCAGCACTGTTCTCTCTGCATTAAAGATGGCAGCTTGTCGAAAAGAATTTTTCAAATTAACCGCCTCAAAGGTAAGTAGCTAAAGAGGGCAGCACTGTTCTCTCTGGATTAAAGATGGCTGCTTGTCGAAAAGAATTTTTTCAAATTATCCGCCACCACAAAGAGGGCAGCACGGTGCTCTCTTGATTAAAGATGGTGGATGACAGCTGAAGAGCGAGTAGAATTTGTTTCCAAATAAGAGCACGTAGAATTTGCCGCCACCACATAGAGTGCAGCACTGTTCTCTCTAGATTAAAGATGGTGGATGACAGAAAAGCGCATAGGTTTGTAAAGCACGTGGAATTTGCCGCCACCGCATAGAGTGCAGCACTGTTCTCTCTAGATTAAAGATGGTGGATGACAGAAAAGCGCATAGGTTTGTAAAGCACGTGGAATTTGCCGCCACCACATAGAGTGCAGCACTGTTCTCTCTAGATTAAAGATGGCGGATGACAGCTGTCAGAAAAGCACATGGGTTTGTAAAGCACGTGGAATTTACCGCCACCACATAGAGTGCAGCACTGTTCTCTCTGGATTAAAGATGGCGGATGACAGCTGACGAAATTGCCCGCATGATAGCAGCACAGCGCTCTATTGATTAAAGATGGCGGATGACAGCTGTCAAAAAAGCACGTGGCTTTGTTTCCCAACAAGAGCACATAGAATTTTTCAAATTGCCGCCACCACATTTCAAAGGTATCTAGCTAAAGAGTACAGCACTGTGCTCTGTTGATTAAAGATGGCGGATGACGGCTGTCAAAAAAGCGCGTGAGTTTGTTTCCAAACAAGAGCATGTAGAATTTTTCAATTTGCCGCCACCACATAGAGGGCAGCACGGTGCTCTCTTGATTAAAGATGACTGCTGTCATGTGGAATTGCCTGCCACCACATTTCAAAGGTAACTAGCTAAAGAGTGTAGCACGGCGCTCAAAGATGGCTGCTGTCAAAAAAGCATTTTTTCAAATTATCCGCCACCACATTTCAAAGGTAAGTAGCTAAAGAGGGCAGCACTGTGCTCTATGGATTAAAGATGGCGGATGACAGCTGTCAAAAAAGCACGTAGCTGTCAAAAAGCACGTGGATTTGTTTATCTCGAGCTAGTGAGGTTAAGTTGGTAGCACTAAGGTTTAGGCCCGCCAAGATGGCAGCACTGCCGATGACAGGTGACGAAAGAGGGCAGCACAGCGCTCTGTAGTTTAAAGATGGCGGATGACAGCTGTCAAAAAGCACGTGGCTGTCAAAAAGCACGTGGATTTGTTTATCTCGAGCTAGTTAGGTTAAGTTGGTACCACCGAGGTTTATTCCCATCAAGATGGCAGTACTGAGGTTAGCGATGCGTTGTTGTCTGTCAAAAAGCACGTGGCTGTCAAAAAACACGTGGCTTTGTTTACATCATGCTAGTGAGGTTAAGTTGGCACTAGTGAGGTTTAGGCCCGTCAAGATGGCAGCAGTGAGGTTAGCGTTGCGTTGTTGTCGATGACAGCTGTCAAAAAGCACGTGGCTTTGTTTACAAATTAAAATCTCGCGCCATAATTCAAATTTCCCGCCAAAATTCAAATTTCCCGCGGGCGGCGGCGGAGGCGGCGGAGGAGGAGGCGGAGGAGGCGGCGGGAGGAGGAGGAGGCGGCCGAACTGTCCAATTATACTACTGAGATTAATGATTAACCCGCTCAGCTAGAGATGTCTGTGGGTGATACGCAGACGTCACAAGTGACATAGAGAGATCGAAACAGAACTTACGAAGTAAATAAGAGGGGAACGCCTTAGCGTTTTCAGAAACAATATACTGACAGGGTCCAAAAGATGACAGAACAGCATTGAGACAAGAAATAGTGGAGTGAGCAGTGGCAAGCCTAGTCGGAAACCGTGTGAAACTTTGCAAGCACACAAGAATGAATTTATTCCCATTAGTAGTAGGGCTATGTATATTCTAAAACAAACAACCATCAGCATTTTTGTGCTAAGTCAGCACCCGAGGTCATTGACCCCTTGCAAGGTCATTGACCCCTAGTACTGTTGTTTGTTGATTCGCGCCCTACCAAAAATACGGTGTGGATGAGTGACAGATATGCTCTCTCTCTCTCTCTCTCTCTCTCCCTAGAGGTCCACCACCTCTTCGATGAGTCCGCTACTAAAAATATATTGCTCCGGCGAAGATGCCAGGGCATGGTCACCCCTCTTGAGGCGACAAATGTGTTTCTGCCACGAGCATCTCTATTTATTGCATCGTTGAGTGGGTGGGGAATGCGCAGATCTATGAGCAGTAAAGTGGGTAATGCGCGCGCATCGACTGCCAATAGTTGCGCTATCTGGTAGAAGAGAATGTAAATTCATATCGAAATTTACGATAGTCGAGCGCGCGCATCGACTGCCGAGGCTACCTGCGCGTCGTGATGTTGATCACACCAACGCTGTTATCAGCGCAGCCTGCTGAGTAAGTTGGACGTACTACCCGCTTTTTTCAGATCACTCTATTTTTTTCTGTCTACGTGTAACTATGTAACCTGCTTTTCTTTCTATTACCCCTTAGAGGTGGTTAACTAGTAAGGTGTAGCTTTACGACATTGTGTAGGTGTAAGAAAGAACATACGCACTAACTACATACTGACCCTTTCTGTCATTTAGGCGACCTACTCGTAATGATGTCGATAAAAGAGGACACATACACCAGTAATGAATAAAATTCTCCTACTTTGCCGGGGAATCGAACCCGAGAACCTCTGTGGCAATGAGCACAGATTGTCGCGCGTGCGTAGCAGAGATGGGAAATAAACCTCTAACTGAATATTAAATACTATGAGCGGAGATTTTCGTTCATGCGAGGTAGAACCGGGACCTGGGTAAAAAAAATATCTCTCCTCGCTGGAAATCAAAACCTGTGGCCTGCGAAGTGCAACGTAATATTGAGTACCTGACCTAGTCAAGATTCGAACTCTGGTGGGTTACTAGATAAGTAAAAGAATTTCTACAATGTGGATGGCACCCTCCTAACATTGGAGTTAATGTAGCATGAGTACTGAATGTGTGTCTCTGGAACGACCAATTCCATAATGTACGTTGTAGAAGCACACACTAATAATAATTATAACCTTGTAGATGGTAAGTGGCAATATGCTGTTGTGTTAGCAGGAATATCATCTTCTTCTTATTTATCGGTTTACCCTCCCGGATCGGTTTTTCTCTCGGACTCAGTGAGGGATCCCACATCTACCACCTGAAGGGCATTATCCTGGAGCTATAGTCCCTGGGTCAGGGGATACAACTGAGGAGGACAACCAGTACCTCGCCTAGACAGCCTTACTTGCTATGGTGACAAGGAACAGGTAAGGAAGTGGCTGTGGCCTTATGTCACGTACTATCCCGGCATTTGAATAGAGGAGAAGTGGAAACCGCGGAAAACACTTGGTCAGCGTAACGTTCGGCCTGCAGCCCGGTTATCTAACTCAAAGTCTAAAAGCAAACGTATAAAGCCTTATAGCCGCTATCTTGTTCTATGTTCAACTCAAAATCTTGAGAAGTTAACGTGTCATCAGCGTAACGTTAGACCTGCAGTCCCGGTATCGAACTTCGTGTTTAAAAGCAAACGTATGACGTCTTATAGCCAGCATCTTGCTCTAAGTTCAACTCGAAGTCTTAAGAGGTTAAGGCGTGGTCATCGTAACGCTAGGCATGCAGCCCGAATAACGAAATTGAAAGTTTAAAAGCGTACGTATAGCCGCTATCTTGCCTCGGGTGCCCTAGCAATATGAAGTTGCACACGGCTACTACCTTGGCCGTGGCCTTATTTAAGGTACAGTCCTCCGCATTCACCTAGTGTAAAACTATCTTCAGCGGTGGACGACAGTGGGATTCGAACCCACTATCTCCCGGAATGCTGACTAAGGGTTACGGACGGACAAAACACCATCAACAGCGTTATATGCCCTCACTCCATATGTGCACTGCGGAGAGGACTGGAATTTAAACAGGTACTTTTTCGGCATACAATCTAGTAAGAAGAAATTGTATACCACCACATCCCTTGCCCTGCTAGGCTGTGTGGCTCAGAGGCTGGCCTTCTATCGAAAATCCCTTGGCATAGCCAGGAATCGAACCCAGAGGTGTGGGAATTCGAACCTACTTCAGGCTGCGAACTAGTGGGCGTAGGCTTAAGTTAGGTACTATCCCGTCATCTTCCCCGAGACCTGTAGGTAATAATCTCAACCCCCTACACCTCACTGCCAGTGCAATAATTTTTATCTGATTAATTTTATAATACCTTTTCTATAGCGTATGCATGTTAGAGATATGGCGAACAGGCAGCGGGCAGTGCGTAAGCGCAGTCTCCGCAAAAAATGTGGAAGCCCGTTTCGTGTGGGAACAGCAGAGATACACGCGAGCAAGCTGGGGCGAGCCACGCGTATTCACTTGATAAGACAACGCACACACAAGACTATCTCAATGCAGTGATTACATTTATTATTTCAAATCATGAATACATTCTAAAAGGAAAGTACAAACAAATGAAAGAAGTGAATGTACACGTACATAAAATGTGCGAGTATTTCCCGTGCATATCTTCACTACGTAAATAAATGGTGTTACGTAGTCCAATTCGTGTGTTATGTAATGTGTTCAATATCTGTGATTATTATTATTATTATTCATACCGAAAATAGGAGCAAATACATCTCCTTAACACACTACGATGTAGAATTATTTTTTGCAGATGACTGTGGCTGAAGCAACACAGAAGAGGCATACAAAGGAAAATCAGTAAGGTAGATTCCCGTTGTTTACTTCACGGTTCTGCGATTTAGATTTTTTATTCAAGCTCAGTGGCTATGTGACTGTGTAGTCCAAAGAGGTAGCTCCCTTGAATTTTCCAGACAAACCTCCGCAGCATTTGCATAGTAACATCGCTAATCATTTTACCGAGAAGACGGGTAAATATTGTTGGGGTGATGTGTCGTACAGTCCTAGCATTTGCTTTGTATTTTGGCACCTCGGAATCCGCGAAATCCGTAAAAGTAGTTAGTCGGAAGAAAAGCCAATAACATTATTCTTATTAAGACGGAATAATATTGTCGGGTGCTGTAACATACAGTCCTGGCATTTGCTTGGTATTTACTATGGGCTAGTTCGTGAGGCTGGGCTCGATTCCCAGCCAGGTTACCGGAAGTATATCCAGGCTCAGTCCGGTGGTATTACAAGGTGATCAAATATAACAGCCTAGTGTCGGTAGATTTACTACCACTCGATTAAATTCCGGCACCTCGGCACCCGCTGAAATCCGTAAAGGTAGTTAATGGGATGGAAAGCCAATAACATTATTATTATTATTATTATTATTATTATTATTATTATTATTATTATTATTATTCTTATTATTATTATTATTATTATTATTATTATTATTATTGAGACGGAACAATACTGTCTGGTGCTGTAACATACAGCCTTAGCATTTGTTTGGGATTTACTATGGGCTAGTTCGTGAGGCCGGGTTCGATTCCTAGCCAGGGTACCGGAAATAAAACTATAAGTCCATCCTCTATTATCATTATAGTAGTGATTATTATTTTAGGAGGAAGTACAACTGTACATCCACCTTCTTATTCACATTAAGAATAGTAGTAATTATTTATTTAAGTATAGTATCCACTGCCTGATGTCCACAGAAAGTCAATACCTGTGCTAGGGGGATAGTTCATTCGTAACTTCTATTAGTGTAGAGTGAAAATGTAAAACTACGGAAGGAATTACCACTATACATCCATCTCCTATTATCAATAATATTAGTAGTGATTATTGTTTTAAGAGGAAGTACAAAACTGTAATTATCCGTTTCTTTATTCTTACAATATGACATTCAATTACGTTTTAAAGTAAGTACTGGGATGCGTGTTACCATTAATTGTGGTAGAGATTATTGTTTTCTTCAAACGCAAGAGTACGTATATTTTCTTCAGTATATTCTACAATTAAAATGTGTTCTGTGATCGTAGTAACTTTAATGTTGTGTGCCTTTGTTAAAATTCTAGACACTGGCCGGAATCGAACCCGGGATTTCTATGGCTAAATGCCAGCATGCTAACCCATTTAGCCATTAAGCCGGATTAATAATATCAATATAAGCGTATGGTATTATCGCATGGCAGAAGATACTGTTTTTTCGATAATCTCTATTTAATATGAACATTAGAGTAGGCACACAAAAATCTCTAGTGTTTAACACAATAAGCTCGAAATGTTTCAATTAAAAATTCAGTGTTGTAATCATTTTAAAAACTGATGTAAGAGGCGTCTAAAATGGTGTGCTGGGGGATAGTTCATTCGTTAACTTCTATTTGCGTAGAGTGAAGATGTGAAACCACGGACGGAAGTACAACTATACATCCATGTTATATTATCATTAATAGTAGTAGTGATTATTGTTTCAAAAGGAATTACAACTGTACAGTACTTATCCGTTTCTCTATTCTTACAATATGACATTCAATTACGTTTTAAAGTAAGTTCTGTGATGCATGTTCCCGTTCGAGCTTACATCTATCCGTTATTTATTGTGGTAGTGATTATTGTTTTCTTCAAACGTAAGAGTACGTATATTTTCTTCAATATATTTTTCGATTAAAATGTGTTCTGTGATCGTAGTAACTTTATGTTGTGTGCCTTTGTTAAAATTCTAGACACTGTCGGGAATCGAACCAGGGATTCTATGTCTAAAAGCCAGCATGCTAACACATTTTTTGCACACGGCTGTGGTTGTTGTAAATACTTTCCGGTTGCAGGCAGTGTAAGTAAAATGCCTTTTTTACTGTGTAGGCAACAGAGAAGAGGCATACAATGAAAAGTCAGTAAGGTAGTTTCCAGTTGTTTTTTCAAGGAGAGTTTGAAGTTTCTGAGATTGCGATTTTTATTCAATCTCACTGCATTTGTAACTGTGTAGTCGAAAGAGATAGGCCCCTTATCTTTTAACAGACAGACATACCTCCCCCAGCATTTGCATGGAAACATCGCTAATCATTTCTCCGTCTACTTCAATTTCCCTAGGTGATTATATCATTGGACCATGAGTTGCTGACAACAGTGCCCTTAGCTTAGTCTGCGATTTGCTACTTAAAACTATAATCAACACCGCCGAATACAAGCTCACAACTGGGCGACCATAACACCAGAGCTACTCTCTCTCGGTATTATTATACCTTCCTCTGTGGATCAGTAGAAGAATGTTAGGCACCGGGTCCAAAGATAGCGGGTTCATACTGTAATGTTGACGTTACTTAGTTAGTATTGTAGTAGTGGTGGTGGTGGTTATTGCTCTAAGAGGAAGCAGAACTGTACATCAGTCCTCATTATCAATACTAGTAGTAGGGCCCTTACTGTTCGTCTTGCATATTAATGACATATCTTCCACACTTCAGTATTGCAACTACCACTTATATGCTGATGATATGCAGATATACAAACACACCACTACAAACAATTTACATGAAACAGTTCAGCACATTAATTCGGATATTGAAAGGCTTACCGCCTATGCTAAAAACAACCACTTACTCCTAAATCCTCGTAAAACACAAAGTATTATCATAGGAAACTCTAAATTATTACATGTAATAAGCAATATCAATCCTCCTCCAATCATAATCAATGACATTGCTGTACCGTACCTTAAAAATGTAACTAATCTTGGAATCTCCATCAATGAGAATCTGACCTGGAATGAACACGTAACAAATGTATGTAGAAAGGTTCATGCAGCTCTATATCCCCTGAAACGTCACAAGAATTCTTTTCCTCAAAAACTTAAATTAAAATTAATCCAAGCACTACTATTCCCAATTTTAGACTACTGTGATACAGTACTAGTCAATCTAAATGCTGAACAAGCTTTGAGACTTCAGCGAGCACAAAACTCATGCATACGATATGCCTTCCAACTGCGACATGACACTCATGTTACACCATATTTCAAAACATTGGGATGGCTACGCATAAATGAACGAAGGAATTATCACCTAATGACACTTGTTTACCAAGTGCTCTCGACGAACACTCCTACTTACCTCTCTTCTAATTTTCGTTTCCTTTCCTCATTCCATGAAATTAGTACCCGTTCTGGTTCCTTACTTGAAATTCCACTAAGTCGAACCAATTCCTACAATCAATCCTTTTTAGTTACCGCATCGAGACTCTGGAATACACTCCCAATGGACATTCGGCACCTTACTTCCTCTCATAAATTCAAATCTGCCTGCAGAAAGTTTTTCCTGGTAACATAAACTGAGTTGTGTGAGTCATTGTGTGTATGTTGTGTGAATGGGTTTTCTTCATTTATTATTATTATTATTATTATTATTAATAATATTAATATTGTTATTATTATTAATATTGTTATTATTATTATTATTATTAGTAATTATCACATTAATTGCTGTACTGATATGTAGGCCTAACTTACCGGTAGTCTTAGAATTATCTGTCTGTAGTATTATTTTTAGAATTTCTATGTCTTACTTTTATGTTTACATTTTTAAATTCTGTTTATAGTGGTTAAGTGTAAGAGAGGGCCGTGAGCCCTAACTTCGCCACAAATGTAAGTCAGGAATAAATAAATAAATAAATAAATAGTAGTAGTGATTACAGTTTTAAGAGGAGGTGCAACTATACATCCATCCTCGATTAACATTAATAGCGGTTGTGTATAGTTTCCCCTGCTTATCGTTCATTCACCGTTTATAGTCAGGTTGAGCTTTCTCAGATCTTAGCATTTGCTTGTCTTCGAGAGAGAGAGGTCACTAAAAGGGTGCCGCCAGAGTAGCCGTCCGAGATATTCAGCGTAATAGAATATTTTTTGTGACTGTTCGATTTATAGCCAGATTAGAGATATTTCTTGCGGTATCCCCCTGTCTGACGTAAGTAGTGACTAAAAGGGTAAAATCACTTTATAAACAAGATAAGTTAACAACAGACAATATATGATTACATTTCCACTCCCTCTACCCAAGCAGCTGAAAACAGGATTGATCCAGTTTTTGCGACAAGATAGACAGGGCCGTCCAAGCCATTCAGCGTAACAGAGTAAGTATATACTATTCTTAGTGTGTTTAAAAAGTCCTCTTCGCAGTGAAAGGACGGTGTTCATAGTTGTTTGTCGGATGGGGACATAAAGCCTTATGCTAACCTCACAACGCTATTCGATACAAAGAGGGGTATGTGTTACTACCTTCTCCTTATAACATGTCCTTTTTCACATGTATGTATCTCAGGTAATCATAATTAAATACTAAAATGTAATTGCTATACCTGTGGGTGAAGTGTTCAGAGAATAAAAACTCGTCCGAGTGTATTTGCGCGATGTAAAGAAATGTACGTGTAAGGGCTACCTCACAGCATTTGCTGGTCGTACAATCAATTCTGTATTTTGCGTGTGTTCGGTTTTACGATAGAGTGTTGTGTGCGTATAACATCAAAGAAGTAGTGCGTTTGTTAACATGTATAGACTTGTTATCTTACTCACAGTAGACCTGGGATTTTAAGGCAAATGCCTACTTCGTTCCTTGCGAAATAACATGATTTTTTAAAAATATGTTGATGTTTCATAATGAATACCTTACATTAACAGAGTTTTATAGTGCCCTAAAATGCCTATTTGGACCTTTAGAGCCTATTTTACTATTTTAGTGCCTAAAAATGCCTATTTTCTACATTTAAAATAAAATTCAACTTCTATAATTTTTACAATCACACAATGGACATCCTGGAACGAGCAGAACAGGAGAGGGTGGGTTTTTCACAGAAATGTGCTCTTCCCAGACAACTGTTACCAAAGGAATGCTGAGTGAAGGGTGGAGGTGGAGGATTAGCTCAGAAGAACAACGAGCAGGTAGTAAAGGACGTACTGTGTCGAGTGACGGGGTGAGGGTTTGGGGAGATTATCTAGGAAGAACAAGGAGCAGGTAGTAAGAAGGGACATTCTGTGTCAAGTCTCCAGTGAAAGAACATTTGTTTAAGTGAATATAGTTCATCATGCCTAAAACAAAATCATCTAAGAGTGCACTTATACAACAATGGCTTGTACAATTTCCAGGGATGACTTTTGATGGCAAGATTATTTTCTGCCAGTACTGCAATAAACAGGTATGTGCATATATCGTAAATTTCATATTAATCTAAAACTAAGGTTTTGATATTGGCTCCTCTAATTAATTGTAGAGACCTAGTTCAGACGACCTGGGTTCGATTTCTAGTACCGGCAGTAATTTAGAAATCTATGAGGTCTGGAACGGTGTTAACCCAGCATCGTGAGGACAATTGAGAAGCTACAGTGGGCAGGGGTCACGGAGGCAAGGCAATACGGCTGAGGGATGTATCGTGCTGACCACACTCCACCCATTATCTGCAGGCCATGAGCTGGGCAGCAACCGTTATTGAAAGCCAAGGCCCTTCGGGGACTGTAGTGTTCTTGTTCTTAATTAACTTTAGAGTAATAATGGCTTAATTTAAATAGTACAAAATTACAAATTTTATTCAATAGCTCACCTTTTCTATTCCTCATCTTAGTCTCTAATTGACATCACTTTATTGTGTTTTAGATTTCACATGAGAAAAAATGCCACCTTCAGCAGCATGCAGATACTGCCAGTCACAAAGCGAAAGCAGCCATGAAAAGTAACATTAGACAGACTCTGCTCACACAAACTATATCTCCTACAACCCATAATGGTTTCTATGCTGATATGTGTAGAGCCCTAGTTGCAGCAAATATCCCCTGGAATGCTGTGCATAATCCGGTTTTCAGAGATTTTTTAGAGAAATACACCAAGCAGCACATCCCATCAGCATCTACATTAAAGAAGAACTACTTAGATATTTGTTACAATGAGGTCATTTTGTCAATTAGGGAGGATATTGGGGAGTCTTGCATATGGTTGTGTGTGGACGAAACCACCGACTCTGTGGGCAGGTACATTGCTAACCTTATAGTAGGAAAACTGGAACCCAATCAGGCATCTACCGCTCACTTTCTTTGCTCTAAACAGCTTGAGAAAGTCAATAGTCAAAGCATTGCATACTTCATCAACAAGGGGTTGCAATTGTTGTATCCTGGGAGTGTTGATGATTCTAAAGTCCTTCTCCTTGTCTCCGATGCTGCTTCCTACATGATTGCCACTGCACCTCTCCTCAAAACTTTCTATCCTTCTTTAATTCATGTTACTTGCATGGCCCATGCCTTGCATAGACTCGCAGAAACTGTTAGGGCCGAGTTTCCTGCAGTAAATACTCTCATTTCAACAATGAAGAAAGTGTTCTGTAAGGCTCCATCAAGAATAGCCATCTTTCGAGAGAAACTCCCCTTTATTCCCCTTCCACCACAGCCAATCATCACCCGTTGGGGTTCCTGGCTGGAAGCTGCCCTGTATTATGCAGAACATCTTGAGGAAATCAAGACTGTGATAGACAATTTGCCCTTAACGGACAACTCTGCATGTGTGTCGTCTGTCAAAGAGCTGTTAAATGATTGTTCCAGTGTTCAGAGAGACATTGCGTATATTCAGGCAAATTTTTCATTTCTTCCAGTCACCATTACAAAAATGGAGGAAAAAGGAAACAGTCTCAAACAGCAATTTTCTGTAATTGAGGAAGCTGAGAATAACATACAAAGTGCTAGGGGCAAAGTAGGGGACAAAATAAGAGACAAGTGGTCTAGTGTACTGCAGAAGAACTCAGGTTATTCAGTGCTGAAAAGGGTACATCAGGTAATGGATGGGGAAAAGGTAGACTTACCAAGTGAAATTGAATTGAAAAATGTAGATACATTTTCCTATGTCCCTCTAACATCTGTGAGTGTGGAGCGCACTTTTTCTGCTTTCAAAATGATTTTAACAGACAAAAGACACAGCCTGACTGTGGAAAATTTGGAGAAGATTATTGTTATGTACTGTAAAGCAAACTACGAATGAAAGTACTGTAGGAATGTTCCTCACAAATAATAAACACATACTCCATTCGCGTTTATGCCGTTATTGGATGCCTACAGTGCTGTAATTGTCTACAGTGATTTTAGTATTAAGGTTTTAAATCAGTACTGATAATGGTATATCATATAATCCATAACTTCTTTTGTCACATTACTTTTTATATTGTTTTTGATAAATGTCTTTTTTATTATGTCTTAATTTTGCAGTTATTTCGGTTAAGAATAGGGATACCACGTTTGTTAAAGTAAAAAAGTATCACGTTACAGTTTAAGTGTATATTGTAATATTTTAAACTCTATTTCCTGCCTATCCACACATTTTTAAAATATATTTTAAGTGCCTGTTTTCTCTTTTAAAAGCCTATTTACTTGTTTTAAAAGCCTATTTTAGGCGCCTAAAACTAATTTTTTTTGAGCCTAAAATCCCAGGTCTACTCATCAGATAGTTTCAGTGTTCGATTCCATGCATGTAAATGTTTATGGTAACTGTGTTATGAACCATGTGTAGACAGCATACGAAATAGTGAGTGAGGTATTTTTATCCTTGCATTAATTCAGTGAGATTCCATGTATTAAAGATATTTATTCCGACGGTGAACTGAGAGAGAAGATGGTTCGAATCCATGATTTTTCAAGGCTCGAAATCCATATGATGGATGTATTATTCTAATGCTGAAAGGAAAGGGATCATAGTTCGAATCCATGGTTTTTTATTCTGTTTACGGTGACTATTGTGTTTGCGTCATAAAAAGTTGATGTTATATTCGCGAAATGAGGAGAGAGAAAGAGGGAGAGAGGATTAGTTTTATTCCATGCAATCATCATCTGCCTACGTGTTAAATTACCTTGTTTTTAACAATGTACCTTGCCCCTACTCCCATCATGTATTTATAATAAAGGTAAGTATTTTTTCTGTTCGGAAGACGATGCGAATGTATGCTGACTAGTCAAATTTCTACTGTAAGATAACAACGGACTATATATGTTCTAAACACAAAAAGTTGTTGCTCTTGGTAGAGGGCACAGTACCATGCATTTTTTCAGTCATCTGTAACAGGATTGATTAACAACATGTTTTCTCTTGTTGAGGTCGTCATGCGTCGGGTGGAATTGTAAAGCCTTAGCGACGGTGTATTTTTGGCTTCCTCCGATTAACAACATATTTTATCTTGTTTAGGAAGGGGGGTCACGCGTCAGATGGAAACGTAAAGCCTTAGCGATGGTAAAGTTTTACTTCGTCCATAAATTGAAGAGGGGAGGGCATCTATCCTTAAAACTGTGTCAGATACCGGTAAACATGTAAGGAGGAGGGATTGAGCTGACCTCCGTAACGTGACGCTGTCGAGGAGGGCAGCTGGTCTTAAACTACAGTCCTTATGCCCCCACTCTATGATGGTGTCGTGAAGGGCGTCTTGCCTTAAAACTTGGGTCCATAGGCCACATGGGGCATGTCGAGAAAGGCATCTGGCCTTATAACTAGGATACTCTGAGGTTAGGCGCCCCTCTAAGATGATGTCACGGAAGGGGGATGTCGAGAAGGGCAGCTAGGTTAGGACGCTGGCTATGTCCCGTCATAATAACAGCAGTAAGGTTAGGATCGTACCCTTTTTCAAAAATCCGCGGCACACAAGTGCACACGGCTACGTCCCTGTCAATATAATACCAGTGATGTTTTAGGGATCGAACACAATTTTCAAAATTGCGAGGCAAACTTTCACGTGGTTAGGACCTTTCAAGATGGCACCTTTAATCTTGACATCTGTTTCAATTCCCCGCCCACGTGCTTAAGACGGTAGCATTGAGGTTACGACCTCTGATGATGGCATCAGAGAGGTTAACGACGTTTACCTGTTCAATGTGTGCACGTGGATAGGAACTGTCAAGATGTCAGCTGTCATCTTGTCAGCTGTTTTTCCAATTCCGCGCCCACATGGTTAAGATGGCAGCAGTGAGGTTAGGGCATGTCAATATGGTAGAAGTGAGGTAAGCCACGTTCAGTTGTTCAAAATCCACGCCGAACAAGTGTACATGGTTAGGACCTGTCAAGATGGCAGCTGTCATCTTGGCAGCTGTCATTTATTTAAATTCCGCGCCCATACGGTTAGGATGGCAGCAGTAAGGTTAACCACATGCACCTGTTCACAAAAAGTAATGTTAGGGTCTGTCAAGATCGCAACAGTGAGGTTAGCGTCGTTCTCTTCTCCAAAAAAGGGAAGTTAGTGTCTCCCAAGATGCCAGATGTCGTCCTGACAGCTGTCAAAAGCACGTAGCCCAGCACGAGGCCTTATTTGCAAACAATTTGACATCGCGGTCACGTGGTCATGACTTCAAGGGGTCAATGACCTTGGCAGGGGACAATGACCTCCGGGCTGACTAGGCACAAAACTGCTGACGAAGTGGTTTAGAACATAGATAGACTATACTAGTGTGCAAGTATAAGCAGCCAATCAGTTTTACGCCCCCCCCCCGTTTCATAGCAGATTTCTCGACAATTTTACCTAAGGCAAGCACGTGTGTACTGTTTGAAAAAGAATATATTGTGACATTTTAGGTCTATCGTAATTGGCAGTGAATTTTATGTGACGGGACTGTACGCCACGTGTTCCGCGCAGAGTGTTCGCCGCGGAACCCAAAAGGGTGACTTTCTTTTTTCCTTTGTATAACCTGTTGGGGGGTAAAGAACAGTGTTATCACCGCAAGAAAAGACGGGAAAATGTTTTAATACTGCAGGACTCTCCAACCACGAGAAACATTACATTTAAAACTTTCCGTAATATCAAAACTTCAGATTCGACGTCTTAATAAACATTCTCTAACAAGTGTGCATAAAAGATTTGATAACGCATTTTAGGAAGGCATAAATAATAATATTATGAATTAAAATTTATTATGGAATTAATTAATTAATTAGCAATCAGGAGACATGTTAATTACGACGTAGAGGAATTCAGGACGTCAATCGAATCACGAGGTACGCTGGACATCAGACCTCAGGATATAGGTGGTGATTACTGGATACGCGTGTTCTTCTGATGCTCACTACGCAAGGAGGTCCTTTATTGACCTGGACAGCTGTTACTTGCCACCAAGAGAAGAATAGTGTCGTTTATTGATAGTTTAACAGATCATCTTGAGTCATAGCAGACGTCCGTAGTGTTTATGAAGAAAGTACGTATCATTACATGTCAATTGTGAAACCACGAGTTGGGAATCCATACTAATATTTTTGTGTAAGTTGCAGTGTACATCAGGAAGTACCAGTTCATGACTAGCCGTGGCAATGAAAACCAACAGTAGGAGATTTGTGTGCCCCGAAGACATCGTCCAGCTTAATATGCAACACTAAAAGGCAGGACCGATGCCGACAGCGTCCTAATGTCATGAATCCCGCCTAGAAGGAAAACAGGGTCATCAAGACATCCAAGTTAAGTCGACAATTCATTTATACTTGGTATTATCTGTTCTATGTAGCTTTAATATGTAGTTAACTTTCTCGTTGAAGGGATTATTGGTTGAACAGTAGTTTGAGTAGATTTCTAGTATCTTCACCATGTCATTTTCTTGTGTTAGACGACGCTGAGTCTGTATTTTCTCCTGTTATACGATTTTTAAGGTGCGTGATGACTGTATGTCATCATCATCGACCATGCGGGTTTCAATAAGTCATGTCATCAGACAAGGGTCTGGTTTAAATATCAGCCCTCGGCTAACCTATAAGGAATATAACTTTTCCATTCAACTACTACAATATTGAAGATCGTGCACGTGTAATATTTTTATTCTTCGGAGTTTATTTCTCCAATATTTTACCAAAGGTGTTTACTACATTTTCACAGGAGAGCAGGCTAATCTAACGTATGAATGCTACGCTAGTGATACGGATAGATTTCTCTTGGATCCGATTTCAAACTTCTAAGGGGGGACATTGTCTGATTATTATATTCATATGTGATTCCGGTCATTTATGTAATTTTATCCGTGATATTTTGGACGGACGTTGCGAATTATTTTTGATATTTTACATCTCACGTTGTGCCATGTGGATAGATGTTCTATTGGATTATGAAAATGTTATGTGCTATTTGGTGGTGAACTTTCGCGGCTCTATGATCAGAAGCACATGTAATCTATTTTCTGCGGCGTTCTGTACAATGATGAATGGATATTTAGAGAAGATTTACCATCATTTTATGTATCTGCGAGTAGTTGTTGTTGAGCGTATGAGATGATTAGAGTCTTTTGTCATACTGGATGAGCGTCACCGCAGTAAGATCAAAATCGTAGCTGTATAATACTAGCCATTCTTCGATATTTGACAAATTTTGGTAACGACCTGAGTTCGATGTAGGTATTGACGATCTTATCAGTCACCATTACCCGGACTATTTCTACCGGATTAAATTACTGTTGTACCAGGCCATCATTTAAGAGAGTGTTCCATCTCCATAAAATGGATGAATAACGTGTGGACACGTGTTTTATATTTGTAAAGTAGTATTCTTAGTTGTAGTGGGTTACATTTCTTTCCTTGGTGGATGAAGGTAACGGGAGATTTATTACGTACACTTTCTTTTATTATTTCCACAGGTTGAGTGATTTTATTCTTAATGTAAATTATTGATGTGTGTGTTACCATCGTTGTTCTAAGTTTCGGCGTTGTGTTAAGGTCATTACATATGGTTAAAGATTTAATTTTAAATAACTTTTCTCGCTATCCTTTATCACGTAAAGTCACGTGTGTTCTGAGGTTACGCTGAACAGATAATCACCAAATGTCGAGTTAAATGGGAGAAACCAAAACTTTAAGAAAAATTAAGTGTGTATTTTTTAATTTTTTTTTGTATTTTCATATTTTGACCAGTCATCTAACTTAATTATTTAAAATCATTTTCCGGATTTTCCGGCATGATTTGACATGCGTACGAGCATCATACTCTGAACAAATAAAATTTAACATTCAAAAATATTCGATCATTATGATTCAAAGTAAAATTTTGTCAGAATTAGTAGGAATTTATTAATATGTACCATCCCATTTGCTTTATTTTTGGATGTACAGCAAGATTAGACGTAAAATTTGAAATTTGAGTGATCGTCTCACACAATCATAATTCTCAGAATACCGAATTATTTTTGTAATAAACAACCCACCATTACTTTATATGTTGGTGGCTCATAATTTGCCGATATCTGCCCATTTCCTTTGATCCACACCATGTTGTTCATGGAACATATCAATCCCTTACTGATGACCCCTGAGGGTGTCTTTTGTCTCTAATGTGTTAGTCGTGGCTTAAAAGGGCAGAATATACATCTATACTTCAAAGTAAAATTGAATTACACCTTTTTACAATTTTTTAAGATCATCATCATCATCTTCATCGCTGTCATTATCGGTGACCTTTTATCTGCTGTCTGCTCTTAGCAACTGTAATAATTATGTCGGGCTGGACGTGTGAAGGTTGTTGATTATTATTCAAGTCTGTAATGTTACAGGCAATGTTTACATGATGACCATCGAAGAGTGTTATAGGTTGATCAGACAAGTAACGCACGTTCGGTATGAGATCTCTTCGTGAAAATCCAAGCAATGGTACAATTGAATCAGATTGTGATTTGAAGTCAATCTCAAATGATGACTCAATAGCACATTTATGTGTGATGTTGCTTACAGTATTTGAGAACTTGTAATTATGTTTACTAAAACTCTCTTCCCTAAACTGTTCAAGTAACGTACTTTCAATGTAGTCATGAACATCGTCTACTGAATAATTGCCTGATGGTGGCGTTTGCACATATTCATCGTAATAGAACTTGTTTACGCCATTACGTACATTTTACATTTTATTGTAGCTTTCAAACAACACAAGTCCAAGACTATGTAGCCGTTGACCGAGTTCGATCGGTGGATTAAAGTAGACAGTGGTTTCAGGTCCCTCTCCGTGTACAGCGAACGTTCTTTCACCGTTAGACATTACGTGCACACTGTTTATTTTTTATACTATCTGGGTTTGGTACATGAACATAAGACATAATCGCACGCACATGCGTGTATTTAAAATTTGCACACGGTTTTTATTGCAAACAATTTCTGCACTGCTTCCGAAATAACGTATGAGCTCAAATGGAGGAGATATGTCTCCATGGCTTTCGAAATGCCATACTTTAGATTTACGTTTTACGTAGACAACGTGTTGATTTCCAGGCCCGCGACAGTTGTCTAAGTTAATTACAGCCCTCTCACGTTCACTTGGTCATGCAGGTAGTTGATGGCGCATATACACACCTCGAAAATAATGAATTCCTAGCTGTTGGCAAACGTAAAAATTTCTTCCTGGGTTAGAATTTGACGTACAAGTGCATTTAGTAGACGTCTTTTGGAGATATGTAGATGCCAAGCCCCTTTCTTGTGTGGCGCTAGCTTCATGTGTACGCCTTTGCCTCGTAATGCAATGCAATTGCCTCCATTGTCTTGTTATGATGTTCACTCTAATTCAACTGTTGTTTCGCTTCTTCGACAGCTTTAACAGTTCTTTCTACAGCACTAGCACCACCCAGCAAATTCCCTAAAGCTGCTGTACAGCGAAGAGTGCAGGAAGAAATATTCATCGTTTCTGTATTGGAATATTTCGTGCACGTTTACGAAACAATGCTCTGCACTTTGGAGAAATTCTCACTCTTGCTGCGCGTAGTGCCTAAGTAATAGCTATACACTGATTGTATTCCCCATGGACAGCTTTTGTGCAGCCATTGCAACATCTTTCCACCCAACAATTTTAGATTTCTTCTTTATGTTGTTTGGATATCGTTATTTCACAATTCTCTACACGACTTTACTCGTCAAGAGCAAATTATGAACTGCCAGTTACCTGGTGTTTCTTTTGATATATATATATATATATATATATATATATATATATATATATATATATATATTAGTATTGCCTAATTTATTATTCAGTTACCATGAAGATTATAAAGCAGCAAGACACACTACCTGTTAGTGACATTGTGCCACATATCTTACCTAGTTCTTGTACACTTACAAACGTCATGCAACGCTGTTTCCTTTTACTATTCGATGTATTATATCTGGCCCATCGGGATGTGGGAAGACAAATCTTTTACTCACACTCATTACGTCTTTAAATGACACACGCTTCGAGAATGTTTACGTTTTCGCCGAGTCACTCTATCAGCTGCTATATACTATTCTACAAATTGTAATGCACGATATGGTCAATGATGGAATGAAATAGTTTGAATTTAATTCACACGAGCAAGTACCATCACCAGATAATGTGCTTCCCAATTCTCTTATGATCATTGACGATATCGCAACAGAACAGCAAAACGTTTTTCGTGCATACTTTAGTATGGGCGTCATAAATATGTAGATTGCATCTATTTATGACAAATCTATTCTTGTGTGCCTAAGCAGTTGATACGCGACAACGCAAATATTATTGTGCTTTTTCGGCAAGATGAGCGCAACATGCGGCATGTGTATGATGATCATGTTAATAAAGATATGACATTCAATTAATGTAAACGTATGTGTGCTGCATGTTGGTCATCACATCGTTACGGCTTTTTTCTTATAGTTAAAGAAAGTAATGTTCAGTATAAACGATATGGCATGGGTTTGGATCATTTTATATACATAATCAGAGAGTTACACTCAGCACTTGATCAGAAACCACCATCATGTCAAGACCTAGCAAAGAGATTACAATCCATGCTCGAAATAATATTCGACGGAAATTTAAAGACAAAAAAACGTATTCAAAAAGACACTGATCTATCCATGAAAACGCAACTAGGTACACCTCTGAAAGAAATTTTTAATTCTTCTTCATTGCCGTGGTCTACTACAAGTTTTGTTTCTGTGCAAACATCATATGATAAAGAGAAGCATGAAAAAGGAAAGCATAAAGAGAAGCATAAACAAGAAAAGCATAAAGAAGAAGAGAAGCATGATGTGGAAGAGGAAAAGCAGAACAGTGATGAAAAAGAGAATGATGAAGAAGAACATAACGATAATTCACCATCTGCTATATGGGCCACTAAATCATGACAGTTAAAAAGGTTACATCTCTTTCCTTTTTTGCTATTCGCTTTACGTCGCAGCGACAGAGATAGATTGCTATCCGTCATATCTCTTTTTTAAATTAGTCTTGAATATGAAAATTCATGAGGTAAAGTAGAATGTTAAATATGGAAGCCTTCTGTCCCACTAATAGATTTAATGTTTCACCTCTTACTGTTCTACCTTTGTACAAATCTTCCCCTCTAGTAAGGTTTATCTTATTCCGTCACCTGGCAGCCATTACCTTATTCCCCGCCTCCAACACCAAGCCTGCCATCATACACTCACCCTCTACGCAGCCCGCCACGAACCTAACCAAAACGCAGAAAATACTCAACTCTCACTCTCCACAAAACAATCTCTGTCGCCAAGTAAATTACTGTTTCAGTGCCCTCTCTGTCATCGGCAGCCGAGTTATAACATCTGGTAAGCGATGCTGACGTGTGGTAAGGGCCCACTCTGCTATGGCCCAGTCTCCTTCATTAAGGCATGCTGGAGCACATTCCTTCCTGAAAAGGGCTGAGGTGCGGTAATTCAACCGCCTACCTATCTTGGTGTAGTATCTCTACATCTGGTCTGCGGCGAACATAACCATGGCTACCCCTCTCATGATAGCGGGAGAGGTGTATCTGAGGGTACTTGGGGAGTCCCAAGGACGCCACCCTGGTATCGGCGGAGATGGCCAATCTTGCCGTCAAACTTGAACTATATACCCCAGACTCCTACGACTTCAAGATTGATTTTGACTTAAACATTTTCTTCTGAAAGAACCTCTTCAAGAAAATCTCTATCTGCAAAATATGTTTTTCTCTAACAAGCAAATTTCATAGTTTAACCGTAACGAGAGACCTTTTGGAGGAGGTCTCTACTGCAAGGTTGTACCCACACTGCGCATTAGAATTAAGCGTCTTGAGAATTGACAGCTTACTCTTGAAAGAACTAGTGCAAGTAATTTGGACGTTGGTGAACAGATGTCACTACTAAAGTGATAAAGTAGGTAATTTGTTATTTCAAGGTTTCCTAAACTGGACTGATTTGTTTTTTGTGTACCACAGTCGTCAACACTTCAATCTATGGCTGTCAACTTTAAAATTACCCAAGCAGAAATTTTGGGTATTTAACATTCAACCAATCAGGGTTTTCTTGTACATATTTAATAAGCCATTAAAATTGACCTGTCTGGCCAGGTATATCCTGCTACGGTAATTGAGTATGTCGAAAAGCCAGCATCTCAACGCCCAGTGTTGGGCGGCCGGAAATGACCCAGCCAACTCAGGGGACCAACGGCTTCGGGCGGAGGAGTCTTGTTAGTTGGGCGATGAACCCTCAGTGGAGGAATGCCACTGGAATTCATAACTGCAAGCGTCTGACCCATAGTAAGCGGCTTGTGAGCAGCTTCTGTTCTCCAGGTTATGGGCGGCTGTTAACCTGATGTGCAGAAGGCAATGAGAAACCACTGCAGAAGCAAAATCCCAAGATTAGCTGTCATGGATAGAAGCTTGTGCGAAACAGAAAATACTGATTATGGACTTCGGAAGCCAAGATCCGGCAGGAGATGGGATGGCTGCAAGTCCTCTCAGGTCGTCATCCAAAGAAATCCTTGCAGGAAAGTGCATAATAAGTTCAATGCACGGAATTGGAATGTGGAAACGTTACTAAGAATAGGAAATCTAGAAGAAGTCAAAATCGCAATGCAAGAAACAGCACTTGATACTTTGGGAGTATGTGAAACAAGGTGGTCAGGAAACGGGGACTTCTGTTCAGACGAACTTAGAATAATTAACAGTGGAAGTTTATTTATTTATTTAATCGTGTCAGAAACATACATTATACTTACAATTATACAGGATAATAACAAATCTGGTACTATAATCATTAATCATTTCTGATGATAGCACGTAACGATAAGATTTAAGCTCTACATAAATACAAAATTAATTAAATTGGTGCGACCAATAAGCGACTAATTCACATGCTTCCTTGGTAGCGTCGATCACATTCTGGAGAGAACAAGTAATTGGACACAAGTTAAAAACAAGAATATGGCTCAATGTCTGTTCTTCACCACATTCACATAGAGTGGAGTCACAAAATCAACCCCACTTTGCTCATGTTGGTCTTTGTCCTTCCAACTCCTGAACGCAACATATTCAGCGTCTTCCACTTTGACAATACAGTGGAAGTGAAAAGTTGGGAATGAATGGAGTTGCTATTATCTTGCTGAGAAAATGGTCCAGTCACGTGATAAAAACATATGTAAGTGACAGGTTGATGATGATCAAAGTGAAAGCCACTCGAGTGGATCTAGTGATCATTCAGGTATACTGCCCAACTTCAAATAGTTCCGATGGAAAGATAGAGATAGTCCACGAGCAAATTGAAAGCTTGTTGGAACTCGTAGGAAGTAAAGATAAATTGGTTATAATGGGCGATTTCAATGCCTGTGTTGGTCCATATAGCAACTTGAAATATGCTGGTAAATTCGGACTATGGAACATGAACAAAAGAGGTCAAAGACTATTAGAATTTGGTGAACAACATGACATGGTTATGACAAACACATTATTTGAAGTACCTGTCCGAAGGAGATACATATGGAAAGCACCTGCAGATAATGCACGATATCAGATTGATTATAAATTAGTCAGACAGCGATATAGAAACCAGATTAAATCCACGCACATCTATCCAGGACCTGATGAGGACAGCGACCACAATCTTGTAATAGCCAAGTGTGACATTAATCTAAAGTAGAATATGAAATTAACACAGCACAAATGGAACACACAACGTTTAAAGAACACTGGCATACAAAATGAAAACTAATCATTTAGCAGACACTTTTCATGACAGTGCAAAATGGGAGGAAATAAGGAATGGTATAATTGAAGATGCTGAGGAAGTGCTGGAAAGATGACAATTACAGCCGAGGAAGCCATGGATGAGTGATGAAATCAAACCTTATTCGCGAAAGGAATAAGGAGAGGAGACTAGGGAATAAAGAAAGATACAACTAATTAGAAATCAAATCACAACCAAGTGTCGCAAAGCAAAGGAGAACTGGACGAAGGAGGCAAGTGAGATTATAGAAAAAGACATGATCAGAGGACAGGTGGAAAAGGCATATTTCAATATCAGAACCCTACAACACAAACCAAAAAAACCAGAAGCTCCACAGTCAGAGGTAAAATGGGAAGCCTCCTGTTCAACACCGAAGAAATCTGAGAACGTTGGAAAAAAGTACACTGAAGACCTGCACCAAGGAAACGATGTAAATAATAAAACCAGCTACATTGAAAAACAACACGAGATAGATGAATGCAGAAAGGGTTCCTCAATCACATCTTCAGAGTTTAATGCAGCACTACACAGTCTCCAGGAAGAGAAAGCACCCGGTCCAGATAACATTCCAGCAGAACTTCTGAAACACTTGGGTGACGATATAAAACGTTCCTTTTTTCAGCTGGTGTCAGATTGCTATGAGAAGGGCATATCTCCTCCTGACTTTAGTAAAACCAAACCTGTTGCAATACCACGAAAATAGAAATGCCACGGACTGTTCAGATCGTCTGTCACTCCCCTGTCTCATGCTTCAAAAATACTGCTCAACATCATCAAGAATAGAATTAAAGGGAAGTTAAAACACTATATCGATAATGACCAGTTAGAATTTCAATCAGGGAGAGGTACTAGGGGAGCAATTCTGACATTACGTTTAATTCTGGAGAGAAGACTTGAGAAGAACAGGAAAGTATACGTGACCTTTGTTGACTTAGAGAAAGCTTTTGATCGAGTAAACTTGGAACAACTTCTCCTTACCATGAAAAAAGCAGGAATTGATTGGAAGGAAAGAAGCCTCATACTAAATTTATACAGAATGCAGAACACTGATTTAGAAATCAGTAGGACAAAGAAAATGCTAAAATAAGAAGAGGAGTTAGGCAAGGATGTCCACTCCCTCCTTATCTCTCCATTATGTTCATCGAAGAAGCCATCGCAGTGATGAAGGAGAAAACAACGGAGATCAAAATTAATGGCCAACAAGTGCACTCTATAAGATTTGCTGATATTGCCATACTAACAGAAACAGGCAAAAGTATGCAGAGAATGATCAATAAACTGTATTAACAGAAATTTTAGGCAAATAGGACCTCAAAATTAATACACGAAAAAACCATGACAATATGTAAATACAAGAAAACACCTATAAGACACTTCAAAATTGGCCCCGATAAAATTGAACTAGTGAAACTGTTCTAGTACCGAGGAACCCTGATCACGAGTGATAATCGGACCATTTCAGAAGTCACGAAGAGGATAACAATGGCAAAGAGAGCATTCCGAGATGAAAAGCACCCGCTAGTCAACAAACATATAGATATTCAAACTCGGAAGGTCTATGCAAAAATCTTTGTATGGAGCATGCTTCTGTATGGTTGCAAAAGCTGGACATTAGGAATGCAAGAAAAGAAAATACTAGGGGCAATTGAAATGTGGATCTGGAGAAGAATGCACAGGATAAGTTGGACTGAAATGAAGAGCAATACCGAAGTCTGTAGAGAGATAAGAGAAGAACGGAATCTGAAAACTGAAATTGAAAAAGGGAAAATAAAATTTATTGGTCATATTCTGCGACATGAGGCGTTCCTCTGTAATATCATTGAAGGAAGAATTGCTGGAAAAAGGGGAAGAAAACGACCCAGCGTGTCTTATTTCAAGAGCCTGCTTCTGAGGATGAAGTGCAAGATCTATGCTGAGTTGGCTCAAGATAAACATCTGTGGCTGTAGCGACAAGGCTTAGCCATTAGAATATGATGATGAAATAAAATTGGGGGTGTGTCGGACTTTAGTCCGAATCTCTCTCGAACCTCCCTCTCGGGTATAGAAGCTGGCAATTTTTCGAGCTACCTTGTCTTCTTGATCGTCAAGTGTACTGAGTGTGTGCTAATAGTGGAGGCGGGGACGTTTCGCCCTTCATCGACTAGTCCAGCGCAATAAGGTAATGGCAGCCATGTACTAACTAGGTGATAGCTTCTGAAAGATACCCCGAGGAGAAGGTTTCCTGTCCTTGAGAAGGTGCAAAGGTGTGAAAATTATTAGAATCAAAGCAAAATGTTTGATATTTTCCAGTTTCCCTCACTCTAGAATCACGTAGCGACGTGATATTAACAACGTTACTTAATTGAGTGCATCAGACGACCTATAACTTCATAATAATGTAGAATTTGGCAGCACTGTGCAGAAAACATTGTTGGTAGCACAGTTTAAGCAGTCAGCGGCCTTCGTTGTGAGTGCTGAGGACATGGTTGTTGTTGTTTAAAAGCGGGTTTAATTCATCTGGAAGGTGGTCTATTGTCGCGGCCACCAAATTAGTCGGGTGAGGAAAACTGCGCTGTCGTCAGATATGGCAACGGCGAAGCGAAAGATGGTCGAGAGTCGCTTACCTCCGAGCACGGATTGGCAACGCTGATCGTGCAGTGCTGTCTAGCGGGAGCCCAACCGCTCCAGGGCACCTTAAAACTGAGTCATTCCCTGTCAAGCAGCTGCTGAGCTCACACCGTAAGTTCTGTTAAAGATGGATAGTGAATGTGTTCAGCCTGGTGTTACTTCGGGTGCATCATCTGAACAGGACGAAGTAAGTGCGAGAAACGAACAAGAAACTCCTCTGCAGCGTCGTTGGTTGGAAGGGCTTAAGATGAAGGATTTAGCCAGCCAGACAAAATCCGTAATAGTGAATGTATTGCAATACGTGCAGAAGTTGGCCGAATCAAATATTCTGCAGACTGTGGACTTCGTGAAAAGCCAAGAATTGACTGCAACAGTATGTAATGTTAGCCTTCGCTCAGTCCAGAGATGTGTTAATGAAGCGAAATATTCACCCAACCAAAAAATACTTTCATCTCCAAGGAAAAACTTGATGAACCAGCCCTCTCTTGGGGCCATGAGGTAGTAAGGTTGTCACCATACCACTGCCAATACAACCCAATTGAATTGATTTGGGCTTAAGTCAAGAGAGAAGTGGCAGAGAGGAACAAGACATTCAAAATAAAGGACGTAGAAAAACTCACGTCAGAAGCCATCGACCGTGTGTCTGCTGCAGATTGGGAAAAGGGCTTCAATCGCCCGGAAAATCTTCAAGCAGACGATTGGGCCAAGGAAATAGTAAGGGATGAAAGAATGGAGCCATTCATCATTAGTGTAAATGACGACTCGACAGATAGTGAGATGAGTAATGACAGTGACTATGAAATCTTAGACTGCCTTGTAGCTAGAAACTCATTAAATAAAAATTCATTGCAAATTAATGTAAACCTATTCTTTAAAACAGTTATTTTTCTATATTACTCAGTCCAATATACAGTATTCAAATATTTAAAGTTATAATGTAGTAAAACTGATACAGATTAATATGTAATCCGAACGTATTTACGGCGTCCTGCAGCCCGTGCTGGCGCACGCGCCCCGAACTGCCTCAGCTAGCGACATTTACATGATCGCTTTTCGAGCCATTTTCCAGGCAAACTACAAGACTCGCGGAAATATGTTCCAAATAAAAAAATATAAGTCAGGCAATTTCTTACATTTTTCCCGGAGACAACATTTTATTGGCTGAAAAAATAAAAGCTTGGCCGCTTCCTGAAATTATCAATACATGATTCTACAGATTTGAATTTACTCGTTCAAGATTTTATTTTTAATAATTATTTAAAGTGGTTTATATGAAAAATAGTTATATTACTGAAATCAGCAGTCTTTTCTGAAGCTTGTAGTATAATTTGTTTTGAATCATTGTATGAAGTAACATCAGGAGCTTGAGAGAGAACAATGTGCCTCGCGCTACGAAATTATGTGTTTAGTTAGACATTTCTTTGCCAGTTGCTATATAACCTTGGCAACAGCGTAATATCTCTTCCCGCCTAATTTGGTGGCCGCGACAATAGGTGTGTTTCATGTTTAGAAGAGTAATTCTCAATTTTTTGATTTCGTGGGTTATGGGTCGGAAAAATGATATATCGCCAAGAAAAGTTGCACCTGTAAAGTTGCTACCGGAAGAAAAACAGTATTCACACCGTGTAATAGCAAATAGGTTACAAGTTTCTCGATAATCTGTAAGCCACATGTGCCAGACAGCAAGAGATGGATATAACCTCAGTCCTGCACGTCGAGGGAAGTGTGGACGCACGAGCAAACTACCTCCGAGAACTCAACGCAAACTTGTCCAGATGCTCAAAGACAACAGAAGAGTTACCAGTCAAAATTTAAAGAAGTATCTGGAGACGCACTGAGTCGACGTTTGTACCTCCACAGTCTGCAGAAGGCATATTAGTGCAGGTCTGCCGTCACGTCGCCCAAGATAAAGAAGCAAAACTTACCACGGCAATGGCTACAAGGAGACTTAGGTGGTCTCATGAATTCAGAATTCAGTTTGGAGATGATTGGAGCAAGGTAAATAATCTGTATAAAAGGAAATTAGAAATCTGTATTTGAAAATTCCTCTTAAAATATAATTTTATTTCAATACAAACCTAGCAAAATGCAAGTGGAAATACTCCTCGGTTCAGTTCTGTTTATATAAGCACGTAGCAACTGAAATCATGGCTTTATCACGAGTAAATTATTTCTTTCTCAGATCTGTTTTTCTGACGAGTCTATATTCTCCGTACAAGAAGAAAGTAGCCAATATGTGAGAATGACTGAAGAGGAATTTTCTGAGCTCTGTATAGCAAAAACTGTAAAACATCCACAACTATTACGGTGTGGAGTATCATGTCGGCAGAGGGTGCAGGCCGTTTTATATTGCGGAAGGTACAATGAATCAAATTCAGTGTAGATAAGTTCTGGAAAAGAGGCTTCTACCTCAGGCAAATGACTGGTTTCCTGAGGGAGATTTTGTATTCATCCGTGATGGTGCACCTTGCCATAAAGCTAAGTCAGATACCTAGTTCTTAGCTGAAATCAACGTAAAGACGTTGCCATCGCCTGAGAATAGCCCAGACATGAACCCGAAAGAGAATCTATGGGCAATCGTCAAGCAGAAGTTGAGGAAGAACAACATTACAACAAAGTTGCAATTCATTGAGAAGCTTATCCAAATATGGCATCATGTTGATTATATCAAGAACGCATGCTCAAGAATTATAGAAAGCATGCCAAGGAATATTGATCTGCTCATCAAGAACATTGCTTGCTTGTAGTTTAAAGGGGCCTAACATCGAAGGTCATCGGCCCCATCAAGAACAAAGGCATGCACACAAAATACTAATGTACTGTTCAGTTGGAGAAAATTTTTCTTAGACAATAAAATGTGCTTATTTTAAAAGAAAATCATCTTGAGTGGAATAATTTTCACACATCTGTAACTTTAAATTACTGATCTACAATAATGTAAACTTCTGCAAATTTAAATCTCAAACTAGCCTAAAACTTAACTGAAATTCAGGAGTAGAGAGTGCGACACCCTCTCGATTTCCCTATCAATTTGAATTTGAGGCGAGCATGTTTTTGTAACCGTTTCCTATCTGTAGCCTTGTAACTTAAATTTCCTCCATCTAGTCAAGTCAGTAGAATAGGATTAGCCTCTGTAACTTCGGGCCATAAGCCCAAATAGGGTTTTAATCTTGTGCGCACATTTCAAGGAGAGTAAATGCCTGCCTCTGTATCATTTTGATTTTTGGGCCAGTAACTTTAACCTGTATTTTTTTTCTTCCACCAAGACTTGGCAAAATGGGTATCGATACTCCTGTTAAGTGGTTAAACTGTTGAGTGTTGAAGACAGTGAAGGGAAATGGCGAGAACTGTCTCCTTGATTCGTGAATGTATGGAGCAATATTGCTTGAGTATATTGGTAAAATTTAGTGCTCAGGTTATTTATTAACTAATTTTGTTGATTTTCTGACTTATTCTGCTTTGTATGTAAACTACTGTACCTGAAATCTTGTTCCGTCGCTGAGCGACTTGTTTGTTAATATTTTGGCAGTTGAAAAAAAAAAGAGGAAAAAGTAAATACAACCTTAATTTTAAAGCGTTTAATTAATCTCTTCACTGTAGTAGTAGACCCGTTTATGCCCGCACATTCTTTCACCTCTTTCCAACACGAAAACACCATAACAATAAAATTCATGTTGAATGTTTGGCCTTCAGAGATGGTCTAGTTATTCCATACAGCAATAGAGAAGGGTGAATTCAGTCCCTAGAAAACCTTCATGCAATAATTGCATCTGAAACAAATCCAAATCTCATATAAGAAAGTCTGATATATGGAAGGATTTACTTGATAATTTCATAAACAAAATCTGGTAACTCAGTTTGGCAAAATTACTCACGTAAATAATTTCAAATACTTGGGGAAATCATCCAACCATCTGCATTAAATCATGAGGCAAACAGAGACAGATTTCTGTATTACAAGTATGCCACAGGGTCACATGGAAAAGGTACAACAAAAATCAATATCTCAGAACGCTAAATTAAAACATTATAACACCGTAATTAAGCCTGAAGCAATACACACATCAGAAGCCTTAATCATTGGAGAAGGATCACTATCTAAAATTATCAAAAAACAGGAAATGAAGTCCTCAAGGAAATCTTTGGCCCAGTATGCATAGAAGGAGTGTGGATGAATAGGAGGCCTCTGGAATTTTACCAACATACTGAGAACATATCAGATATAATTGGAATAAGGCGACTGAAATTTGATGGCCATATTCAAAGAATGGATGATGAAAGGATCATTAAAAATATATTTCATAATGCCTCTTCACTAAAGTTAAGAATAACTGGATAACCAAATTGAAACAGACCTTCAAGAAATCAGCATATTAAATTATATGGGACACGCCTAGCTTTAGAATGTCAGTGAACAAATATAATTTTGCTGAAAATCCATGATGACAACATCACTGCATGGTCTGAAGAATGGATGAAAAACACAGCAAGGGGAGAAGAGAATCTGTGAATAGAAGAAAGCACACTCACTTGCAAAATAAGTACAATCGCGCTCCTTAGTTGGGCACAACATTCTGAAATAATAATAAGTAATGGAATGAGTAATAGTTACCATCTGTGTGGCATGCTTTGTTTTGTGAAAGGTCAGTCTGCGATAAATTAGAGAGGAGGTGATAGCACGGGTTTCGGTCTAATGTGTTTTGCGGTCAAAGTTGAAGTCAGTGTCATATGCGTCTGGAGTATTATATTTCCATGGGAAGTGAGAAACTTCGTAACTGTCTATAACTGTCAGTGGTAGATATGTTGTATTTATCCATGCAGTTATGAAATCATGTGACTCAGTTACTGAGACATGTTCCTCGTAGATACTCCAGAGTTAAAAATGTAGATAATGCCGAGATTTCCTTGTAAAGAGGCCCAAGGGAAGATCGTCAGGACAGAATGTTTTGAAATATGGTAAGGTCCGTGGTTTGAACATTGAATAGGATCCTATATGCAGACGGATCCTTTGTTCATCTAAGAGATCAGTTAATACCAGTGAATTGCACATCGTATTCCACAGATCCCATTAGACTTGAGTTGATGGAAATATGGTTGCCTTATAAACTGTCTGATAATACGAGGATTTGGACGTAGATTTGTGCTGTAGTAAAAGTTCATATTCCCACTGAGCATTTAAATAATTATTTTGGTGTCAGAAGGATTCCTTATATATTTATAATTTCCACTTCTTTCAGTGCATCTAGGTGTTAACGATTGTCGATGGTGTGTCCTCCAATGGAAATGTAGGATGGTGGTTGAAATGCATGCAAAGGATTCTTGGATTTGGTCGGCCAAGCTAGCACAGTGAAATAATGATGCTAGTCAACTGCCCCTAGATGAGAGGTGGGTATTCCAGTTTGACACAAAGAGTCAGTGCGACATGGTATTCCATGTAGTAGCATTCTGCCATTTGTCCACGGGATACCCACGATTTATGGCCATGTTGTTCATGGGGGAGTTGTAATATTTTGAATGTTTATATTTTAGTACGACTGTATAAGTGGATGTAGTTGAACTCCGTGACCAATATTTAAGGGTTACCCATGAGTCGATTTTATTTTGGAATTTGAACGTTATAAAAAATGATATCATGGGTAAAATTGTAGTAACATAGTATGATTTTTCACAGGTTTTCATGATTTTATTCCAACCACCGACTTCAACCTGTTGTTTTGGTTCATGATATAACTTCATACATTTAATATAAAACTAATATTTTATGTTGTGTAATATTACTCAATTAATTCACTGGTACCTGAAATCCTCTCATTTTGGAGGGTCTCTTTGACCATCAGGCACATTCAATTAACTTCAACGAGGGGTCTTTTTGGTCATCAGGCAAGTTCAATTAACTTAACTTCAATTAGGGTCAATCTGGTCATCAGGCACGTTTCCTTAACCATGAACATTAATTTATTGGGTGACCATGATAGCTAGGTGATGTGAAACGGAGGTTACACAGTTTCAATTGAGGGTCCAGGTAACACGTTCTATGCTGATGGGCAGTTAGTGGAGAGCCCCAATTGAAAAAAAGATTTGACGATCTCTTCCTGATATTTAGACGATAGAGAAATCGGAGGCAAAATACACAGTTTTCTAGTTAACAAAGTGGTTTTCTGTAAAGAGACCTTCAGGCTTTCTTTTGTGGTGGATATTAATTTCATCCTGAAATTGTGCAGCCGCAGCGTTGTATTAACGTTTAACCACTGTTTACGGCCATATTTGTAAACACACCTGTCATCAAATTTCATTGTTTTTGAATAAACATATGCAAGCTTTTACGTTAAGTAGGCCTTCCTTAATACCTGATAGTCAGATCTGGATGTGATGATGAGCCATTAACACCCCTTGAGACACAAGAGTCGAAGACCTGGAACAGGCAATTATCAGTTTGACATAACGAAAAGTGTTCAGTACTCAGTATGTCCTTTCAACACATGCAACGTTGAGATATAAGAGATTTTAGTGACTTATTTGAGGTTCCATTAGAGAAAAGCAAATGGCCCATTCTCTGCCACTCAGCAAAAAATTGGAGAAACTTATGCACGGGTATACTGCAGCTGTCGATGTACGAGTCCTTAATTACAGACACCTCGTGGAGAACTACGTGATCATCATGAATAGCTACGGGCACTGAAGATTAACTTCCAGTTTGCATACAGAACAGTCTGACAGACAAAATGCTATCATACAAAAGCCAAGGGAGCCGGTACAGTTTTGAACTACTCACTTGTGACATGTAGCAAGGGGAGCGCAGTAGTGCTCAGACTTCACAGTAACTGCATACCCTATTATGACTTGAATCAACACTTATTTATTCCCTAAAATTGTTTATTCAAACGTTTGAAAATTTTTCTTGCACTTCTAGTCATTTCCAACTTGCATTTGCCATATAATTCTTCTGTGTTTATCCGGATTACTTGTTATCCTCGCATGTGGACGGCTCCTCAACGAGTGTTACTGAGCAAGCTTCTACTGAAGTCCGAAAACAGGAAAAAGAGTCGTCCATGGTTGAGAACAAGCGGGTGTCATTATGTTACCTGAAAATTGTATCTCAGAGAAAATGGCAAAAAGGGATGGACCGCGCTCCGATGTACATCATGAGATGTGCCGAAAAGGTGCCGTTCTGGCTGAAGAACTAATTACTTCTCTGCTGTGTGCAATAGCATGTCCTTGGTTACATCTCCAGATTTGGAGAACGTTTGTAGAATTCCGAACTCTCGCGCATTAGTTAGTGAGACGTAAAGCAAAATTACATTTATGATTTAATCTCGTGCGGATCCACCGTTAGTCCGCCGCTTCGCCCCTTTTACAGCGACAGCGTGGTGCTACTTGCGAACGGCTAGCACAAAGTGCGGAGCAGTGCGACACCTCTCCAGTGTGGTTCACATGTGCACGGTTAAGTTACATGATACTCTGAACATTTTATCGCATTACTGAGCAGTCCTGTGCCCTAACACCCGCGCGTGTGTGTGTAGGGATATGAACCGTTAGACTGATTTCAGGCTGAAGATATGCCACAGACATTCCGGCAGTATGGCTTGTCGTCATCATGAATCGTCAAATTTTTCAGAATGCAAATAACCCCGAAATCGCCCGTTTCAGTCCGCATATAACATGCTAGCTATTTTCAGGATAATTTGGTGCAGAAATTGCATTAGTGTGCCTTGTCCCCCGTATGAGTCGGAATGTGCCAGGCAAGGCAAGATATTACTGCCGAATGATGTGGCACAGACATTGCATTAGAGTAGGGTAACAGTACCAGTAGTTGACAGGGTTAAGTGTTAAAAATTACTTTTTCTCAAATACTCATTGATGTGGTACTTTTTTGACACTATTATCATGATTTTTAGGATCAGCGACTTGTTTTCTTTTAAGATATTCAGTAATTATTTGACATAACACAACATATGATTTTTTAATAAATTTTGAAATTGTACCTAGAAATGTACCAGTAATTGACATATCAAAATAAGCAAGGTACCAGTACTTGACACTTTTAGAAACCAGTAGTTGACATATAGAAAAAACTGCATTGCCATAGGTGATGTACAGAAAATACTCATTTACACAACATGAACACCTTCTATTATAGACCTACAGAGACAAAACATGATATTTACAATATTATTACAAAAGGCTAAACAAATACAAATTACAAAATTGAAGTTTCATTAGCAATAGGCTCCCTGATCAATTTAAGGAATGAGCAATTTCTTTTGAACACAAGAATGTTTGATATTCTTAACGGTTCTACCAGTCCACATCTAGCGACTCAGAAAACTGATATCTACCCGAATCAGATGAACCAAACAACACTGGAGACTTTAAAATCTTGAATATTTGGTCAGGACTGACAGTTCTTATGTCTTTTGTATTTCTGACAAAAACATTCCGAAGTCTTGTGAGAGGATTTAGTGTCATAGCTTCATACTTATTTTCAAAAACTTCACAAACCACCAATGCCAATTTAGTCATTCTTTTACTATTTGGCTTACGGATGTGGCATAGAATGAAACTTCCTTCCTTAACTAGGCCTAAGTCACCTCTAGAAACAGTCTCATTGTCACATTTCTTTACAGTGATCGAGCTGTCGGGTACAGGCAGGTTGTTTGGCTCAAAGTTTTGTTTGTTCTGATTTGTGTTTCTTCCAGGCTCCTTGCTGATATCAGTATTGTTAACTTCAAGACTTAATTCATGAAGAACTTGAATTTCTATGTCAGACTGAAAGTTTTCCCCTGGTAGTACTTCATCTTCATCGGAAGGGCTCTTCCCTGGCTGTAAGGGCGTGCTGTCTTTTCCAGAATTGGCATTTATAACACGATGGATATAATCCAGGTCTGAGTGATCAGAAAGATCAAAGCTGACATCATCAGCACTGTCTCCAGATGGGATCCATTCTTCATCTGAGGACGAGGAAATAATTTTCATTGTTTTCTTTCTTGTAGTCCTAGGCTTAAGTGTTTTAACTTTTTGTAACTTCACCTTTCTCAGTTCTTCCTTTTCTTCCTTCTTTCGTTTCCTTTCTGCAGCTCTTTTCTTCTTATTTTCTTCCATCTCTAGTTTCTTCTCATTCTTTTTCTTGTGGTATTCTATCCATGGTTGTGATGTAACTACGCTGGGAAATAGCTCCCTTTTTCTTTTTCTTTCAGTAGGTGTTTCCGGCCAGTGAAGTGCTCTCTTGAAGGGGCTTGGGACATTTGGCAGGTTACTATATGTTGCTGAAATACCATGGACATTATTTTTGGTTACTTGCACTTCAGTGCATGAGCTCTGAGTGCCACTAGTTCCGGGACGGTCCATATCAATGTTTCCTCGCATGTCATTTCGGTTCGAAGTCTGGTTCTTTATTTTCTTCCACACTTCAAATAAAGACTTATCCTCTATTTTACCGTCCCATGATACTTGATTCTCCTTGGAATTAAATAAAATAACTTTCTCTGGGCCGATAGCACTTTCCAAGACAGTTAGCGCCAAAGGAGTGCTAGGCCTAGGCCTAGTAAGATCCATATTGATATTACTAGGACTATTTGTTGGCTTATTCAGCAGTGAGGGAGCCTCTGGGTTCCAAGGATGTAATCCACACTTTTTTGAACCCATTACTGATTATGGCTGGGTTTATCTCTGCTAGAACAGCACGAAGAATAGGGGCAAAATCCTTTTTCTTCAAAATTGGGTTGCTCAGATTTTCAACTCTCCACTCATGCACCTTGTCCTTCCATTTTCCTTTTAATGCCCTAAAGACAGCAACATCCATAGGTTGGATGAGATGAGTGGCATTGGGATGTAACGCCACAAGGATGAATCCTTTCTCAGAGCAAAATTGGCTTGTGTGTAGAGTCAAATGAGAAACATGGCCATCCATGAAGAAAATCACTGGCAATGGAATATCATTTTCCAGTAGCCAAGGGTAAAAGACATTCGCCATGTACTCAAAAAATAAGGGACCTGTCATCCAGCCACTCTCAGACCTTCCGATGCCCCAGTTCGGAGGAACGCTATTAGCTATCTCAGCTGGTATGCGCTCATACCTGAAGACAAGCAAGGGCGGTGCCATTAGACCAGCAGCATTAGCAGTTACTAATACTGTAATACACTCTTTATGGTCACAGTTAACTACCTGAAAGACTTTCTTCTCCCCTTTACCAGCTAGTACCTTGTTACCTTTCGGATTTAAGAAAAATGCAGATTCATCGGAATTAAAGAGGCGTGAGGGGTCACTGAGAACGGTAAGCAGATTTTCCTCCTCTAAATACTTATGAATATTCTGAAACCAATTCTGTAAATCAGCTGAACTCACACGTGCTCTTGCAACTGTTAAATTTTCTGCAACTCTCAAGGTAATTGCAGGGTGTCTGTTCAAGAAAGATTTTATCCATTTATTTCCCGACTTAAATTTTGATGCTTTGTTCAGTTCTTTTAGAAGGTGAATGGCACTATTAATCAGCTCAGATTTTGTGACTGGAAAACCTGCTCTAGCCATAGATTGGATCCAGTCCACAAGTAATAGCTCTTCATGCGTTGACAGGATAGGATCAGGTCCCATCCTTCTTTCAATTCTAGTTTTCCCTCGGCATTTGTAAAGTAGAGTAATACGAGGCACACCAAAACGCCTTGCTGCTGCCGCCACTGATGAACCTCCTCGGACATCATCTACTGCATCTTTCATCTGCTCAGGGGTATAGTTCAAAATTCTATTCCTCACTTTCTTCGGTGGCATGTTTCCAACTCTTAAAGAAAAAGGAGAAAATGAACCCATGCAAATATCAAAATAGATACCCATGTAAATATCGAATAGAAGATTTAGTGTAGATTGGAACCTACATTATAGAATTTTAACACGAGTAAATGAATAATATGTTTGAAAGAAAAAAATTAATTAAAAAATAACTTATAGTTAGCAAGAACCAGTCGTTGACATGGTAGAAGACCAGTACTTGACACCCCCTTTCATCTACTGGTAGGAATAACTTATTTAATATGGGACTCAGCACAAATGTCATAACTTACTACAAATTATGCGGATAAGCCGTTATCAATATAGGTCCTTACAAAAATGCCCAGACCCAGTAGTTGACAGGGGATGTCAATGACTGGTGACTCATGACATTTTGAGAACCAGTAGTTGACAGGCAGTATTAGTGCTCAAAGAAGCTTCACTGTAAACAACTACCAATAGAATGATGTCTATGCTTAATGAACTTAACGTTTGTACCTTGTAACTGCAAAAAATATCATATGACAAATAAATATAAAGCAATTTACTTACCACTGCTCCTTATCAAAATCGGTAAGGAAACACGCTGTGAGGCTTGGAGCAAGCACGCCGCCATTAAATTCTAAGAATGCTCGACTACCCAGACTACTCACTCCAGCGGGCTCAGACGGAATTACAGTTAACCGCTGTGCGCTCCACCTCTTCCAAGGAGCTTATGAAATGGTTTTGATTCAACACATGTCAACTACTGGTATCTCTGTCAAACACTGGTACTGTCACCCTAGCTTCTCTCATGTGTGAGTCCGTACAAAATGTGCTGGAGTTACTGCTGAAAAATTGCCACAGACATTGCCGAGTGCGACTTCCAACATGCAAGACCGCATGTGGTTGTTGCAGAACAAAAATTCTCCAGAACGTTTTATAACATACAGAGCACTCGTTTACTATCCTACTTGTAGGTAGCCACATATGCCCATGTCACGGTGGCTTTCCTTTCTGAATGAAGGATTTGCCCACACATTGAGTCAGTGCGCCTTGTCCTCTACGTGAATCGGCATGTGCCACGCTAGGTTGGATTTCCCCTGAATGACTTGCCACAGATAGTACATCTGTACGGCTTTAGACCTGTATGAGTCCTTAGGTGATTAGCAAGACTGATTTTTTTGTTGAAGGACTTCCCACAGAAATTACAACAGAATGGCTTCTCGCCTGTGCCAGTCCGCATGTGAAGGGCTAAGTCGATTCGCCGGCTGAAGAACTTGTCACAGACATTACAACGGTAAGGCTCCTCGGCTGTATGAATTCGCACATGATCTTTATGACAAAATTCGCACACTAGGAGCGGGTGGATCCTGAGGTGCTCCGACAAGCTGCTTCCGCTGCCGAAGAGCCTTCCACAGTGATCGCACTTCCCGGCCAGGAATTTACCGCACACATTGCACCCAGAACAAGGTGCTCCGCCATCCACAGGTTGATGATCTGCGTCGCTCACCGCGGTTCTCGGTCTAGAGTGACAAATTAAAAACATGTTTAACCGCCAAGTCCACTACAACTCTCACACAAAGGAAATGGTACTGAACATTCCACTCACTGATATCCCATTCAGAGAGCTCGTTACTCATGAACATCACATTCCCGGAGGTAAACATCATGTGAGGTCAAACTCCGAGTGTACACTTACATATCAAAAGCTCCCACTTTTTGCGAGGATGTTGTGGGCCTTCTCTCTCAAATCACATCAGGCGCAAGAAACTTATGACGATTTCGGAATGTACGAGCTCATAGACAACCTCATTTAAAGAAAGCATGAGAAGTGGTCCAGCCTAAAAGGAGAAATAAAAGCTCTTTAATCCTGCACACAATTTCTATTGAAATCCGAATATATCTGTTCTCCTACATAAAGGAGGGAATGTGCTTTGGAGTTTTGATCTTGTTCAACCAATCTGCGCTTTGAGGCAGGCAAGTCATGATTTTTGTAAAAGCCCTTCTTGCTGATGTTGTTTGAAATAATCTCAGCTTTGTAGATATTAATACAGTTCGGAGCATTGTTTGCTGACAGTCAGCAAGATCGGCTGAACCATTGCTAATATTTGATTAATGTTATTTATTGTCACGCAAACATACATATTGTATTTGAATATTGTTGTCATATCAGTGTAGCATTCTAATATGTCAGAGTGCACTTTCTAATTACATAGCTTTGATGTTCTCTCAAAGAGAGTGGACTTACATATAGGACGGTAGGTTTATACAAGGAAGTTCATACCTACTACCATGTAATATATCAGTCTATGACTTAATTGCAGTCTTTAACAGAGACAGTATTCAAAATGGAAATCACTAAACCTGATGAAATCCTTAAAAAGCTGGAATATAACAAGCAGATGACGGCTCTTTCCCTAACACCGATGCCTTATTTTCTCCTCCAAACACTGCTGCGATAGACATTATGAAGGCGATAAAGAATGTGGCTTTGGTAGTAGTGTTTTATTACAACGTTCTGATATCCTGAATTTGAACCAAAATGCATGCTATCAGGTCCTTGAATTTTCTAACACTACAGATACAAGGAGCATGAAAATCAAGGCTTGAACTAAAATTCGAGATAACAGGGCATTGAATTTTACCATAGTGGATATTGCTGCTATGTAAAAGAAGGAATGAGATTCCTTTTATTTCAAAAATCACGGACAAAGTGATTATTTTTGGTGTAATGATAACATCGTTGGAGAACATCCAAGTCATGCGCCTGTCTTCCCACTGCAGAGTGGTTCTACATATTCTAGGAAAGAAGAGAAAGAAATACAAGTCATGGTGAAAGGTGAGATCAGGCACATGGGAAAAGTCAATCAGGCTAGACCTCTTGATCATCACACAACACTAGACAACAGGGAGCAGAAAATACAACACTGAATTGTATGTCATACGTTTTGTGCCATAGCCAAGCAAAAGGTGCAAAAATCTGTGAATATTTTTCTTTGCGTGATTATGTGATTTTTGTCACAAGTGGTTTATCAGGTTCACAATTCATTCTTCAGAAAAATGGTATTTCATTTCGCCCTGAAAAATATTCTCCACAAACCAGCTACATTGCTGTAACACGTGGCGTGTCCAAGGTGACGGATACGGGTTCCCTAGTGGCCCGCCAGCAGACGTGAGTGAAACATTATAGCTCTCGCGGACCAAACATGCACAAAGTCCTTAATGGCATCTTAGGAGGAGATTGAGACGTTCGGTACGAAGTGGTTGGCAGAAGAGGTACTCTACCTTTCTGGAAGTTAATGCAGAAAGGACCGTAGCGTTTCTTCTCTAGAGTAGCAGCTGCAAAAGGCGTCTATTCCCCACATACGGAGCGGCTTAACTACCTGCTGTCATGAGCTCTAAAATGCTTCAAGACAAGCCGGCCAAAAATATCACAGTCACATGATTAAGAAATATGTCTCATGGAATCGAATTCAAGGTTAGGGCGTCTTCTGGAAAGGATGCACATTGACAGGGTCCAGTCAGCATGAAACGTATGCAAGGGTTACCGTCGCACAGGCTGTGACGGCTAAGCAAGCGAGTAATCCCCATTCTGTATCGCATCACTGAACTATGTCTTGATGAAGTAGTGAACTAACCACAGCACTTGAGAGTAGGCATATAGGCATCTGTGAGGTGCAGGGAAAAGATGGAGTGGTGAAAAGTGTCGCTAAATGGGGTGCGATTACTCTTTGATGTACAATGAAAGCCGAAGGAAAATCTAAGGTTGTTGGCATTGTTATATCAGCAAAATTTGACGGTTCAGTCTCCGAGGTGCAAAAGCATGACAATCACTGGAAGTAACTCGTCTACATTGGGGAGAGAAGTAAATTCTGATTTTTCAGTGGAACGCTCCAAAACTCGCCAGGTCACGGAAACCAAAGATGCCTTCTGGGCACTGCCTGATAATAAGACCGCTATCTTATAGTTGCTGGCTATATGAATGGATGTGTCAGACGGAGGAAAGAAGAACGCATAGTCCACAGCAGACACTGATATGGACAGAAGAACGACGATGACCAACATATTGCCAATTATGCAGAAACTGATCAAATTGAACACACGGTTCAAAAAGAGTCACGTACTAGAGTGGCTCCCATCCAAGTCACACTGAATAAATCCTCGTGAGACGAAGGAATCTCAAATAAGTTCTGGAGACAACAGTTATTCCTCATGAAACCGTTGCGATGCAACATCGACCAGTCATCTGTAAGCTAGGATAAAGTCAAGGTAACTAGAATAAAAGGTAGGCTACTCCGGCGCTTGGAGCTTCCATTCGCTGGAGCGCTATGACGTCACGCGATATGAACGATAGCGAGTAAGGTACACAGTCGCAGTACAGCAAACCTGTGAGTTCTCGTGCCTGCGAAACATCTTCTCAATCTCTCATCAAATAAAAGTCTGGTTTAGTCCGATTCGATAAGTAACGGCACTTCCAATAGATTTAAAAACGTGAAAATGCGTTAAATATCGTCACATGCTGAGCAGGTAGAACATCAACTATCAAATACGTGACATATATTACGATAAGAAATAAAACATTGCCATGCAACTCAAAATAATTAATTTATCTCCTGATGAAGTAAATATTTATATCAAATGGCGTAGGAAAATATACATCATATCGAAACCTTTATGGAATGATATTAAATTATTAAAACGTACGTGTCAGGAGACTTAATTACTTGATGGACCAGCCCAAAGCTTAGCCCTCTTACTGGCACATTTTCTCAGTGCTAGTTCTTTACTCATTGCATTAAAATGCCATATCCTGATAAATGTCCTGCTCCTTCCGTAGAGACAAATTATTTTGTCATGGAATACTGGAAATTTTGACTTAATAGTAGAAATAAGTGTCCCCCATAAGTCCAACCCCTCGTCCACGTCGTGGGGGACGGGCAACGGTACGAAGTAGGGGATAGCCTGTAAGGGTGAAGTACAGCGGGGACCTTGTGTGCCCCAGGACCGCTACGGTAGCTGTGAAGGCCTTACAGGAACCCTGAAAAGTAACGGCTAACGGGGCTCTGGTGAAGTCCTTAACGGCAACTGAGGCGGAGGAGGAGACCTTTGGTACGGCAAAGTTGGCGGAGGAGGTAACCCTTCCTCTTGTGGTAAAATAAAGAGGAAAACCACTGCCTTGTGGTGAAGAGGGATCTTCAAAGGCTAAGGGAGACTACCCCAACAGAAAACAGCAGGCTTGGAGGCGTAGGTGGCAGCCCCACCACCAAGCTCGGGTGCTGTGGGCCAATAACTCGCACAACCTTAAATTACATTATTACAGAAACATCAACAATGAGAAACCGGACGGATCCGAAGATGACGACCTTTGGCTTGAAAAGGCTAACGAAAATTGGGCTATGGAATGTGAGGACTCTGCGGTAAAGTGCAAGGCTACGACAGGCAGTGGCATGTATGAGGAGTTATGGCCTGAACATCCTAGGTTTGAGTGAGGTAAGATGGAGTGAGTTTGGGGAACTGGCAACCCATGATGGAGCTACATTTATATACTCTGGAAGACCCGAGGGCGACGGAGCGAGTTATGGAGGTGTGGGTATATTAATGGATAAGGAGGCCAAGAGGAGCCTTATGGAGTGGTACCCAGTGACGGAAAGGATAATAGTGGCACGTTTTAAGACCAATATTAGAAACATTGTGTTGATAGTATGCTATGCACCTACGGAGTCAGCGGAGGAGGAAGACAAACAGACGTTCTATGGACATCTTAATAGAACGGTTAAGAAACAGAAAAGGAAGGATATCATCCTAGTTGGAGGAGATTTGAATGCAAAAGTGGGACAGGACAACGAAGGACTTGAACATATTATGGGAGGGCATGGTTTAGGGGAACGAAATGAGAATGGACAGCTATTTGTGGACTTCTGTGCAAGCCACGATTTGGTTATTGGTGGTACTATATTTCCACATAAAGACTGCCATAAGGTGACATGGGTATCACCGGATCATAGGACAGAAAACCAGATAGATCATGTGGCTATTGGACGAAGGTGGAGGAGTTCATTGTTGGATGTGAGGAATAAGAGAGGTGCAGACATTGGTAGTGATCACCATCTTGTTGTGGCCACCTTTAGAATGAAGATACAGGCACAAAAGAGAAGGATAGAGCAAATAAGGAAGCGATATGATGTTGGAAAGCTAAGGGATGACAGAAATGTGAAAGAAGCCTTCAGGATAGAACTAAAGAATCGATTCCAAGCACTCACTGAGGTGGAGGATGAAACTATTGAGGAAAAATGGGTGAAGACTAGATCTGTATTTACTGAAGTAAGTGAAAATATCCTGGGTTTTAAGGACAGGAGGAAAAAAGACTGGATGACTGACCAGACATGGGAAATTATCAGACAAAGGAAAGAGATAAAGGAAGTAATGAATGCATGTAAGACACGAGCAAGGAAGGCAGAATTGCAATCCAAATATGCTGCGAAGGATAAGGAAGTAAAGAGAAGTGTGAGGAGAGATCAAAGGAAATGGATAGATGACCTATCTCAACAAGCAGAGGAGGCAGCCAGAAAGGGAAATCTTAGAGAACTCTATACCATCACCAGAGTTCTGGCAAGGAAGCAGATGCAGAAAAACCGTCCAGTCAGAAACAAAGATGGTGTCCTCCTAACAAACTCCGAGGATCAACTGAAGCGATGGCAGGAACATTTCTCTGCAGTGTTAAACCACTCCTTGGAGGAGCAAGTAGATGCAGGAGAAGGCGAAGAAGAGGAAGAAACCCAGCCTGACCCAAGGATTAAAGTCTGCATTCCAACAGTGGAGGAAATCAAGCGGGCATTGAGAGAGTTACATATTGGTAAGGCAGCAGGTGTTGACAATATTCCAGCAGAAGTCATGAAGGTTGAAATGGATACCAATGCCAATATGTTGCTGCCGCTATTTGAGAAGACATGGCTTAATGGAGAAATGCCGACAGATTGGAAATGTGGGTTGCTGGTGAAGTTGCCAAAGAAGGGCGATACGTCAAACTGTAACAACTGGAGGGGCATTACGCTTCTTTCAATCCCTGGCAAAGTCTTCACCAGGGTTTTGTTGAACAGAATTAAGGAGTATATCAACTTGAGGCTCCGACGGGAACAGGCAGGCTTTCGATCAAATCGCTCGTGTGTAGACCAAATAAACACCTTGAGGATAATTCTGGAGCAGTGTGCTGAATGGTCATCTCGCCTCTATGCAGTGTTCATCGATTTCGAAAAAGCTTTTGATTCGATCAACAGAGAAGCTATGTGGAAGGAAGTGAAGCGGTATGGTGTGCCATCACAAATTACCAACCTCATTCAGGAAACATACCGTGATTATACATGCAGAGTCATACATGAGGGCCGTGTATCTGAACCTATATCTGTACGTTCAGGAGTACGTCAAGGTTGTATCCTCTCGCCAACCTTGTTCCTGGTGGTGATTGATGCGGTAATGCGAAATGTAACGCGAAATGTGAAACGTGGTATCCAGTGGGGATTGGCAAATAGGTTAGAAGACCTAGACTTCGCTGACGATGTGTGTCTCCTGTCTGAGGCACATGGTGAAATGCAATCAAAGATTGAAGACTTGGTAAAAGAAGGAAAAAAGGTGGGACTAACGATTAACTCAAAGAAGACCAAGGCCCTAAGGATGAACACCAACAAACTAGACCCATTTGTCTTCAGCGATGAACCTATAGAGGATGTGGATAGTTTCACCTACTTGGGCAGCGTAGTTTCCAAAGATGGAGGAGCAGTACAGGATGTTTCTCAACGTATACAAAAAGCGAACGGTGCCTTTGTTCGGCTCTATCCGGTATGGAAGAACAACAAAATATCTATCAGGACCAAACTTCGCATTTTCCGAAGTAATGTCAAGGCTGTTCTACTGTATGGGTCCGAGACCTGGAAGGTGATTAAAGTGATTACCTCCAAGTTGCAGACCTTTGTCAACCGCTGTTTAAGGAAGATTTTAAACATCTACTGGCCGGAAGTAATCTCCAATCATGAACTATGGAGAAGGACGGGTGAAACCGAGATGGCCATACAGATAAAGCGGCGGAAATGGAAATGGATAGGGCATACGTTGAGGAAAGGGAATGAAGCCATCGAGAGAGAGGCACTGGATTGGAACCCGCAGGGTAAAAGGAGGAGAGGAAGGCCCAAACAAACGTGGTGAAGATCTGTACACATGGAGGCAATGGAAGAAGGCAAGACCTGGAGAGAGGTGAAGAGGTTGGCTGACAACAGGATCAGATGGAGATGCTTTGTTGATGCCCTATGTTCCACAAGGAACAACAGGAATTAAGTCAAGTAGAAATAAGTGTTTTCATTACGTTTTCGCATCTGGATACAGTCTTACCGTGAAACACACCAAATGAAATTTCGAACTGGGCTATGTTTTTAACCACTCATGACTGGGATGTGTGAGGTCCCCTTCTGAGATTACCGAGGTCCAGTAACAGGTCTCTTCTCGGACGACATTTTTGTCTCTTTCTTCGTATTTACTGTATATTGGATCACGGATACTGTATTACACGAGCTTCGAAATATATTCAGAAATATAAGTTATTAGCTCATAATAATGTTAATGTTATTGGATTTTACGTCCCACTGACTATGTATTTGAGCACCTTCACCACCGGACTGAGACAGGATCGAACCTGCCAAGTTGGGCTAAGAAGGCCAGCGCTCTACCATTTAGGTTGCTACTCAGCCCGGCTATTAGCATATAACAATAACTATGGGAAATATGATTTTAATTCAGTTATTTATATCTGACACCTTTTTACCGCACGAGCAGTAATAATGGAGAAATTCAAGTGTTTGTTACAAAGTGTTTCAATACCCAGGCATTGCTAATGAGGAAGTATTGTTATGCCATCACAGTAGCAAACAAACTGGCTATGATGGTTGTTGTCGTTACTGTCTTTATAATAGGCGAAGTAATAATAATAATAATAATAATAATAATAATAATAATAATAATAATAATAATAATGTTATTTGTGTTACGTCTCATTAACAACATTTACGGATTTCTGAGACTCGAGGTGCCGTAATTTTGTCCCACGGGAGTTCTTTTACGTGCCGACAATTTATAGCACCACACACGTTTCCATAATATGTTGACTGCATTTTAATCAGTACAATGGTTCTACTTCAGATACTGACAAAACGAACACTGTTCACATAGTGAACCACTATAAAATTATTATGTGTCCGTGATCCGAGATACAGTACATACGTAGAAAGAGACAAAAATGTCAGTCGGTCGGTCACTTGCTTTCTTGGCTTACGCTGCGTGAACCATCAACGATAATCCCCAAGTGTAAGCGTACGAAATGTAGACCATAGAAACCTCTACAAAAAAGTCCGGGATGGCACATACCTATTTCCAACTCGCTGCCCTCTAGAAGCGATTTTATGCTATAGTCCGCGGTAAAAATATAACTCCTTAAAATTAAATAAATATTTAGATATTATGCTCCAGTTCCTCTTCAAAATAAATTGTTTGACCTCCTCCAGTATTTTATAAGGACTACAAGAACCTTGTCAGGACATTATTTGCATGAATGTTTCAGAAATTATGACCATTTTAAACTGTGGTGGTAATACGTGTCAGCAGGACGGGCGAGCGCTGTCTCATATCACATGACGTCACGCAGAAGGCGACCAGGGAGAGAAACAAGTGAGCCCTATGCGGGAAAAGACCCCCCTAGGATAAAGTCACCAAGAGCCCAAAAATTCAAAGGAAATGGACCAAATGGGATCAAATAGTGGTGCCTGAAGGACGATAACATTGTTGCAAAAGTTACAGAGCCACAAATCACCCCAGTTGAAGTGAACCGGACTAAGCTGAAAGACGCCGCACGCTCTATTCTTAGAACAACTAAGTCAGGGCAACGACAACACGTGGCTTCGGAATGACGATGTTAAGTATGCATTACGGTTGAAGGAACAGCTGTACCACAAGTTTCTTGCTCGTTGGAATGCCTGCAAAGCAGCCCCTAGTAAAGTGAATTAGATTATTGTTGTAACAAAAGTAAGCCGGTAAGTAGGTTTATAGTGAAACTTGACACGCACGAGAACGAGTGAAAAAATTAACGGCTAGTCAATTCAAGGCAACGCAAAAAGGAAGAAGTCCAACGTTTCTACGGCATCATTGAGGAACCAGACAATTTGCTACTCGACTGGTGATTAGCGCGAGTACACTGGCGAAACTACTTTGATAAAATTTCAATATTGGAATTTCTATATCTACCAATCCCAATAACCTCCGCTGTTGAAGGTCCAATGTAGGAAATTGACAACATCGAAGTCCAGGCTATGCTAAAAGAAATGAAACCAGGGAAAGCCATCTGTCACGATTATCCTCTGGCAGAAATTTGTTTCTCTCAAGGGGGATGCAGCAGTGTTGCAAAAGCAAGCTTTTCAACCAGATCATCAAAGGAGGTCGAAAACCAACAGATTGGTGACGGAGTATCCATTCAAAAATAAGGAAAGCCCTGCCAGTTTTTTCTTATTACCGCCCGATCATACTTCTGAGCCATGCAAAAACAGATTTCAAACAAATTTTCGACAACAGAATTAGCGATTTAGCCAAACATACAACAAGCCATGCTGGATTTGTGTAGAATTGTGGCGCAAAAGGAGCAACGCTGCAGTGCTCTTACTCGAGAGACACAGTGAAAAGAATAAGAGGCTTCAACACGAATTTCTGGGCACTGAGAAGGCCTTCCATTGGGTAACTCGTAACCTAATCACTCAGCGATACAAGAAAATGGCATTTCAGAGCACCTTTTTCAGAGGGTATAACTGCTCTATGAAGAACCAAGGACTTATGTTCAATCTTCCGCAGGAGCGTCTATTGAATTCTGCATAACTGTAGGAGTCCACCAAGGCCCTGCCTTATAGTTACTGCTGTCCATTCTTGTGATGGTCTCAATTTACATTACATCAGACCTGCACAGTCCAATACCATGGACACTTCTCTATGCAAATTATATCGTTTTAGCTGCCGAGAATAAGTTTGATCTCCAGCGTCAAGCAGAAGACTGGAACAATCGACTAGTGCAATACCGTATGTCCTGCGCCTCAACAGAAAGAAGACAGAACATATGACATTATATCGTCGAGAAGTTTGAACCATGTATGTTGACGGTGAAGATATAGCACAAGCAGAGAAATTTAAGTATCTAAGCTCCACAATCTCTGATGATGGCCGGCTTACTGACAAAGTCAACTTAAGGATATACAAAGCCTGACTGAAGTGGAGAATGACAACGGGCGCCCTTGCGACCGACGGATGAAGGACCATCTGATGTCTAAAATCTACCGAACTGTTATCCGTCCTGTCGTTTTCTACGGCAACGAATGCTGGCCAAATAAAGAGATAGAATGCCAACTAAGCATCATGGATACGAAGATGCTTAGGTGGAAGGCTGGCATAACTAGACAGGATCACATTTCGAATGATGTTACTGTATTAGAAAACGTTTTGGCATTGCATCAATACAGAAGAAAATTGAGGAAATGCGAGTGCGCTGGTTTGAGCATGTGTTGCGTGCAGGGGACGAAATGTTGGGAAAGTAAGCGTATACACAGAAAGTCGTTGAAAAGAGGTGCAAGCGACGAACAAGGCAGCATAAGAAAGATAAAGTGCACAACGACCTGAAAGCTGTGAGACTACATTCAGACATAGCCCGAGACTGAACTAACTGGAGACAATGAATCACAACCCCGGACCCTGCCACCAGGCAGGGCTTACACTAAAGAAGCAGAATAACAAGATGCAGATTGATGAATATTATCTTATAAAAATGAGATACAATGTATACTTTACACATCCTATCATTCAACGGAGTATGTTCAAATTTTCTCTTGTAAAGCCTATGTCCAATGTCTAAAGAGACTTATTTTCACAAAATACAGCAGTGTTTGAATGACAGCACGCTTCTGGATTTCGTGTTTAAGTGACTCCTATAAATGCATTCTAAAGAAAAATTTATAATAAAATAAAATATTTAAAAAAAATCAGGATTATCTGTGTTAATGGGGAGTGACAGTTTGAATATCCGGTGAAATTTTATGAGTCCCAACAAGAGGGGAGTCCATCAATGTATTCTAGCCTGAATAGAATTTTGCAATTCATATTTCTGCTTACATCCGTCATAGAAAGCAGACGATCAGGATATTCAAATTATTTTCACCAAAATCAAGTCTATAAATATGAAGACCATGGAGGAGTGGCACAAAGCGGTCAGCTAAGGGCCATGTGAGACTCGAACTCTACAAGTGGAAAGAAACCGCATCACAAAGTTGTTAGTTCAGGACCATGTGTCTGTACATAAACGGAAATTAGTCTCATTACTAATTATTTAGCTCAGGGCGATGTGTCTCTCCACTAATGGGATGTAATCTCATCACAAATTGGTAGGGACTTGAAAAATTAGCATTTATTTACTTCAATATTAGCATCTATTTACAACGTTAAAATAATCGCACGGTATTATTCATTTTAATGATTCCCAGTTTAAGAAGTGCAATTATTGTCCTTGGTTCACACACAATACAAATTCATTTTTCAAACGAAAGCACTGTCAGTACTTCAGCATCGTTTTTATCAAACTGCACCGTCTGCATGTAACCACTATCTTGTAATGAGACAACACGTGCTAGCTATCTACATTGTTCGTTGGGGTCCACACCAACGCAAGACAGTGTTTAGCAAATATGCAGAACTCTGTCTGAACTGCAGTTAATGGAAGCATGACATCACATTTTCCACTTTCTTTCATCCGGGTTTGAATTGCATGTTTCAGAGAACAGTAACAAGGCCGGATATTGTTTTGTGAGATCTGTTTCTCCAAACAATTTCTCGAGCTCAACTAATTTATCAGTGTTATTCAAAATTATATTCTTAGGATACAAAGCTTGAGAAATTGACACAAAATGGAAATAGCCTAGCCTTGTTAAGCAACAGAATGGGATGATAGCTCATATTTATGAAGACTGAGGAAGTAGCAATGAGTATTCCATTAGGAAAGTATATTACTCTCCATGCCTGCTGTAGAGGAGTGAGTTTAATCAAAGCATCATTAGTTGCCACAGAAAAAATTCCCCAAATGAAGGTAAAACTGGAGTCAAGGTTATGCAGTTAGGGGTAAAGGAGACGAGAAAGTAGGATACAGAGACCCTTCAAGTTCAGTAAGTAGGTCAACAAATCCAGCTGCATAATCTGTGACAAAAACCATGCGGGAGTGAATCCTATTCACTTCTCGGTCACTCAGATCAGTCAGGAACTTAATACCACAGTTGTTTGATGTCTTTCATGTCAGACATCTTGAAAAATGTAACATCAATAAAGTAAGTACTCAAATAAAAGACAAGCTGAAACAAGCTATTCCATTGGGTCATGACAGGTACATGAAAAAGGTTTGCTTCCTTTGAAGCACCATACTTTGATGTCAAGAATTGTAAATAATTATATTTTCGCATTACTGTGATCAAAATTTCAGACATAACTATCGCAACCACATGTTTCAAATTTGTCATCACTGCGACCCAACTATTGCCAACCAAGCTGATCTTATGTGCCCAGCACTGTACATGAATTAAATGATCCCCTATGACCACACTTAATGTTTCATAACACCGGGTCATATACGGGACACTGCCACTAACTAACACTTTAACTTCATCATATGGTATACTATAACTGTACAGAGCTCGTAAAACAGTACCAGAGCAGTTTGCGGCATTTCCTGAATCATGATAGTTTACAGAAACAACGTGCAGCTCTGTTTTCGATCCGGCTGGGACTTGGAATATGATGATAGAAACACAACGGCCCATTCTATCTCTAGTTTCATCACAGAGTACGTTGAAGTTCTTCCCCACTAGAGCCTCTGCTATTCGTTTTTGATGGTCAGATTCAAATTCTAGAAAGGAAGAAAGACTTCAGATTATAATAACATAATTTAAAATTACTGGATGAATTGGGTACGGGTAAAGTAGTTCGATATGGAAATCACACATAGAGTTCTCACACATGGCAGCTCATTTGAAAACTCAGTAATCCAAGCTCTTAGCTGTTTGCTTTCCAGCTTTTCCAGAGGTATATTTGCTTTGGCAAATCCTCCAACTGTACATTTCGAGAAATTATCTCTGGAAATTTTTTGTCGCTTTCAACTATCTCACTGTGTAAGCAGAGAAGATTGCTTTCTTTGATACGTACTAGAAGCAGGTGTTGAACTTCCGTTATCACATCGCTTACCCATGTGTTTTTCCAATTTAACATGTTTCCCAACCAACTCGACAATTACAATACTTGCAAAACACTGTCACTGAATCTGTGGCATATAAACCAGCCTTTGTATACTGCTGAGCCCTTCAGTGCAAATTTTTTTCATGCGCCCCATAACCTGAAGGATGCTCGACTTCCTACTCTTCACTAGTTTCAATTTTGAACAACAGGAAAAGAAAGCTTTTCTATCTCGTTACTTCCGTGACACTCGATTTCCATTTTAATAATAATCAATACAGATCCTATTCCCCTTGCTATTCCCATTGTAATAGATTAAACTCAGCAAACAACAATCTATAGAATACTTTTCTTCATCAATAGGAATGGTCGAAAGATTTGCACAACATATTTTCAGTATTTCTGATGATTTCGCAGAAATATGTTGTTTTCGCCAGTAAAATAGCATTTTTTGCAGAATTTGCATCAAAATTGCATATTCATACTAATTTCACATTTTGGGTCACAATTCACATTTTTTCCCACTTCTATTTGTGCGTAAAAATGATTATATTGCACATTAGAATTACCGCAGGCATGGATTCAATACAAGATTCAAAAATTAGCATTTATCGCAAATGCGACTTTTCAGGCCCTATTAATTGGTAAGCTCAGAAATATGTGTCTTCACACAAGTCAGCGATTAGGAAATTTTACGAATCTTAAAACCTGTTCTTATATAATTCACTACCAAACTGGCATGACAAATCTTTTAGACATTTTAAAAGAAGTCATTTAAGTTGATGAATGACATTTTCAGACTGCTGAAATGAGAGTCAGGATAACATAGCACATGAGGTGAGATAAAAAACAAAGTGGGAAGCAGTAAATGATATCTAAAATCTATGATATGCAATGGAATAAGCTGCATAGAAAATGGACTGTCCTCTGCCTTATAGACCAAGGAAAAAGGAAAAACAAGAAAGGCTTGTTGCTTTGCTGGTTTCAGAGTGCCTCTGCACAAGATATTTTTAGGAAGAAGAAAGCTAATTTAAACTCCATCCAAAAATAGAAATATGCATTTTGTGTGTGAAAGTTATTCATAAGCAACGTTTTTATAGGTGGTCATAATACAAGATTGTTGTTAACGTAGGCTATTGTGTCCTGTTACACAAGTATTACAAAGAAACAGCAGAATTTGAACCTCGAAGAGTTGACGTAATTGGGCGATCTTCAGTTGTGTGCATTGTTCTAATCTAATAAGAGAGTGTAAGCTTACTGCGCAGTTCTGAGGACTGAACTGAATATGTCGTGCCACTAGTTGTGAATGTACAGTGGGAACAAGTCAATGTGTTGCATAACAGACGAGAAGACTCTAACCATCCACAAAATCAAATAAACCTTTCAGAATTCTTAATTTCTATTAGTCATCTGGTTAGAAGACAAACCTTAGGCTATGAATAGCCATTGCAGGATCTTCTAGTACAAGGGATTGTTCAAGAGCACCAACCTGTGATTACACAATCATTTCCCAGGGATTACCAAACATTGTTTTGTACAGTAACCAACAAATTTGTGAGAGTAAAAAGTTAATTAGCAAGTAGTTCAGACCCCCTACTGCATTAAATGTTTGAAAACAGGATATATACTTCTGGTACTTTGCAATGTCAGTATTAAAATTTTGAAATAATATTATATCATTACATTATTATTTACCTACTTTTACAGATAATAAATTTGCTTACTTGAAGAATACTGAATTCTTTTTAGGCAACCTGCACAAATTTAAAACTTCACTTGTAGCTGTCCATTTCAATACTTTATACTAATTGTGTAAATGTGTTTGCATTCAACACACTACAAGCACATAACTGACAATGAGCACTAAAATGAATAGTGCGAATTGGTGACAATCAGCAAGTGAGACCACAACATGGGACCAAAAATAAATTCAATACCACAATATTATTTTTATGCTTACAACAATGTGGAAGTTTTATTTGAAAACTATGATATCTATGATGTAGCACTACTGATCTGAACATTTCGTTTGTACAGTATGTATCTGCTTTGGGGTTCACAAATGAAGGAATCTGACTTAACACACAAGAGAACAGAAAATATATTAAGAAAAGAATATAACCAAATAAATAATTTAAAAATGACATTTTTTGTAGTTATCCCACTATTGAACACAGCCATCATTATAATTATTAATGAACCTAATTATGTTAGTTTGAAATTATTATACTGTTTACAATATACACAAAACCTAACAATTTTGAATTTGTAGATTTAGTTTATAATCTACACACATGACTTTTTCTCTTCGTCACTGTTGGTATGAACGCATAAAATTACTGCGAATATCTGGAGGTGATAACTGCAGGTGTCATTTCAGATGATAAGAATGTAATGCACAAAAGATGCAGTGACAGTTAAAGAAAAAACACATTTTTCGTGGTTGCTTAAAGATATCGTAAACAAATACACTTCAAAAATATCTAGCTATACCAGTGATTCTTTTTGTAGATATATATTCAATGAAACTACATGACGGAACATTATATATGATCTTACAGTTTCTGAAGATGTTAGGTAATTTTAACCAATATAATTTTAAGATGTTAATGTTTAAATGCAACCTTGTAAAAAAAGGATTAAACTGATGAAAATGGCCAATTTATGGAGATAAATCAACCACTACTGAACACTACTGTGAATAGGTACAACCTATTCCATATTGTATGGTATTTGTAGTGTACATACTTTGTTTCTTCTTTGATGTATGGCAACAGCTGATCATCAGTATGTTCTTCTATGAATAATTCCTCTTTAATATCTTCGGACAGCTATAAGTAAGAAATAAGAAAATTAGAATAAAGAAGTAAGGAAATAAAAATGAACAGAGGAGAAGACAATTTCTTTTAATGCAGTATTATACAATTTACACTACTTTTTTCCTATTAAACACACAGCTCATCCTTAATACATTTACATTATTTACATAATTCTACTCATATCTTCTGTACTTAAACATTATCAACTAATATACAACATGTGGAAATTCTTAAAATAATACTGTAAAACTGCTATTAGATTAAAATTTACATTGCATTTATTTATTTAATTTCTTAACCTTTATGGAACCTAACTTGCATAATGACCTGCTGCATCTTAACCCGAGTCCCTTTTGCCAGTGCTTTTCAGACAAATGATAAGAGAGATAAGAATGTGACAAGGTAGCAATAGAAAATGACAAATGTTTTTAATATGAAAATTTAAAATTGCCTATATATTTGTGAATATTCAACAGAGTATATTTACAAATACATGTGGGGATAGGAGGCACTTATGTGTACATGTTCAATTTTAAGAATAATAATAATAATAATAATAATAATAATAATAATAATAATAATAATAATAATAATAATAATAATAATAATATTAATATCTTATTATATATTATATATATTATAGTATATATATTATATATTATTATATATTATATTATATATTATTATATTATATTATATTATATTATAATATAATATTATTATTATTATTATTATTATTATTATTATTATTATTATTATTATTATTATTATTATTATTATTATAATACCATCTCCAAGTCATTACCCAAAACAATTTCTTGCTTCTCTTTCTTTTTCTGTTGATCCCTATTTCCACAATGACTAGCTATTTTGTTTTTCCTCTTAGATTCACATTCACTTCTTCCCATATTTCTATACATGACTTGACTTGTCACCTCTTTGTCGATTTCCATGTTCCTATATAAATTCTTCCCCATAACACTTCACTGTAATATCCAATAACCCCATATTATTCCTACCATTTTCCCAACAAGTAGACAATGCTTAAATAGTAACCATAGAAATATCCATCATCCCTCTCGGTACATCACATTAAGACCAAAAACATAAATCAATCAATGCCTCAAACAATCAATCAAACAATGAATGAATGAATCAATGAATGAATCAATCAATCAATCACTCACTCAATCAATCAATAGTTCACCATTTAGGGCTGTTGGTTGTTTATGTAGAAAAGCAACTCCTTTAGTAAATTATTTCAATGAAATGAAATGTCGTATGACTTTTAGTGCCGGGATATCCCAGGACGGGTTTGGCTCGCCAGGTGCAGGTCTTTTTAATTGACTCCCGTAGGCGACCTGCGCGTCGTGATGAGGATGAAATGATGATGAAGACAACACATACACCCAGTCCCCGTGCCATTGGAATTAACCAATTAATGTTAAAATCCCCGACCCGGCCGGAAATCGAACCCGGGACCCTCTGAAGTGAAGGCCAGTACGCTGACCGTTCAGCCAACGAGTCGGACATTATTTCAGTCACTAAATCATATTCCTATAAGTGAATATTTGCCTAAATTTGTCCCCTTTAATTGTTGTGACCTCTCCTACATTTAAAGATCATAACTTAAATGTATTCATCAACTAATGTCATTCCAAGCCATCTCTCCAATGACATCTCAGAATATACTGCTCAATTGAATAGCTTGTCCCCTTTCTCCAAGTCTCCCCAGCTGAAACTTTGCAACATCTCTGTAACACAAAAATTTTTTTTTAGAAATCCTCCACATGAAATTGTGCTGTTTCTGTGGATAATTTCATATTGTCTAGTCAAGTAATTCTGGTGACGGTCTCATATGTTCATTGTGGAATTGCTGGAGATTTATATGCCCTCTCTTTTACAAAACCTAAATAAACTCATACACATATTAAGATATCTGTAAATTTTATCTTCAACCATGTTTATATGATTACCACAATGGAGATCTATCTGTATTATGAATACCTAAGTACTTACAGAGGAACTTTCACTCCATCAACACAATAATTAAACCAGGGAGGACTGTTCTATTTGTGAAATACACAACCTGACTTTTCACCCCCTTAACCATCATTGCATTGCCCAATGTCCATCTTACAATACTCTCGAGGTCTTGATGCAGTCACTCACAATCCTGAAACTTATTTATTACAAAGAGCCTTATCTCTGATTAAAGTTCATTATTTGTATTGTTCATATGTGTAGCATGAAATAAAGATCACATAACACTGCCCTGCGGGATCCAATCCCATAACTGTTACAGGATCAAATAAAGCTTCTGGTACTCTAATGCTCTGAGTTCCATTTTCTACAAATACACCAGATGTGGCCTAATTATTAGGGTTAAATATATATTTCTATCTTTATGTGAATTATCGACCTTTACAGCCTAATTGTTGAACATGTTTTGTGGTAAAGTTACTCCTTGGGACATACCATTCAAAATCTCTTTATTTGCAAATGAGGTGTCTACCTCGGTGGCGAATGGTATTCTAAAATACATTATTGTCAAGCACTAAATATTAAATTAACAAGAGAATAAAATTTTCCTATAATACAATATTATATTATTTATGCTAACAATTTTGTCTATTAAACACACAGCTCATCCTTAATAAATGTACATTGTTTACAAAATTCTACTTATAATATCTCCTGTACTACTTACAAATATAGTCAACTGATATACAGTATGTGGAATTACTTCAAATGATACTGTACAACTGGTATAAGATTAAAATTTACATTGCATTTATTTACTTTTTCTTTTCATTACCCAACCTGGAACCTAAGTAGCATAATGACCTGCTGCATCTTAACCAGAGCCCCTTTTACCACCACATTTCACAGTTCCTGAAGGGCCTTCACAGCTACCGTAGCAGTCCCAGGACCCTTGAAGTCCCCACTGTACTTCACCCCTACAGGCAGTCCCCTACTTTGGCTGTCCAAACTCCATGGACCAGGGGATGGAATTAATTTATTCACACACATTTTTTATTTACATTAACCTGCACTGGTCGAATGCCCTCTAACATTTCATTTATTTTCTCTGTTGCTGTTTATTCTCTTTTTGAATATCTGTACAGATTTTGGAAAAGGATCAAACACTACCCCTGGTAAACAGTTCCACTCTTTCACACCTTTCCCAATGAATGAAAATTTACCCCAATCGCTTCGGCTAAAATTCCTTCTAATTTTATATTTGTGGTCAGTCCTGCCGATATAATTATTTTCCAACTGAAGCCTCTCACGTATATCTCCCCATGCTTCTTCTCCTGTATAGGCTCTATATAATCCTATAAGTCTAGTTTTCTCCCTTCTCTTACTTAAAGTATCCCACCCTAGTTCATTTAGCATTTCTGATACACTACTCTTTCTCCTGAAATCCCTTGTTACAAATCTTGCTGCTTTCCTCTGCACACTATCTTTTTTTTATATTAGGTATTCTTGGTAAGGATCCCAAACACTGTTTGCATATTCCAATAATGGACGAACCATACTTAAGTAACTTTTCTCTTTCAATTTTTTGTTGCATCCTTTAAGTAGCCTCATTATGAGATGTAACAATCTGTATGCTTTCCCAACAATGTCATCCACATGACCCTTCCAGTGCAAATTACTTTCAAATCTTACACCTAAGTATTTGCACTTGCCATCTTTTGGGGTAACTACCCCATCCAAAGTATATTCAAATTCAGTTTTAAAACTCCTGTTTATAAATGTTGTAACAGTTGATTTGGCTCCATTAACTTTCATGTTATTCTCCTCAACCCAAAGTTGGATACTCTCAAGGTCCCTTTGTAATTCTGAACAATCCTCAATGGCATTTACTCGTATTTCCCTATAAACAATTATGTCATCTGCATACAATCTTATTTTTGACGTTATATTGTTCCCTAAATCATTTACGTATATTAAGAAAAGTAATGGACCAATTATACTACCCTGTGCAATTCCCTTCCAAACTCTCTCTTCCTGCGATACGTTAATTCCTACTTTGACTTTCTGAACCATTGAATTTAGAAATGGTTTTACCCAACGTGTAACCTTTACGTCCAATCCTATTCCCTCCAATTTCTTTAATAATATTCCATGTTCCACTCTATCAAAGGCTTTGAAAAGATATATGGCTATGCAATCTAACTGGCCTCCTGAATCTAATTGATCTGATATGTCCTGCTGAAATCCCACCAGTTGTGCCTCACAAGAAAATTTCTTTCTAAATCCATACTGTCTCCTCATGAACCAATTTTTATCATCACGTATCCCTCTGATGTACTTTGATATTAAACTCTCCAGTATTTTACAAACTATACTGGTCAGGCTGATGGGTCTGTAGTTCTCTGGTTTCCTTTTATCACCCTTTTCTTTATAAATTGGTATTATTATACATTCCTTCCATTCCTTTGGTATTACACTATTATTTATGACATAGTCAAAGAGAAATTTTAAATAAGGCACTATGGACCACCCCATTGTTTTTATCACCTCTCCAGTAATTTGATCACTTCCTGCTGCTTTTCCTTGCGGAAGCAGTTGGATTTCTCTGAAAATATCTTCATTTGTGAATGAGAAGCTTCTTGTTTCCCTCTATGTCTCTCCCTCTGTATCTTCTGTTTCAGTTTCCAACTCCTGACAATCATCTACTGAATCTCTGAATTCCCTACTAAGGAGGTTTGCTTTCTCAGTATCTGTTAAATAGTGTTCATCACCTTCTCCCACCATTGTAGGAATTTGGATTCCTTTTCCTTTTTGATTCCTGATACACGAATACAGCTTTTTCCATTTCCCTTTGTGGTCATTATGCTCTTGAAGAATGCCATTCATATAATTCTCTTTTGCTTCCTTTTTCACTCTATTCAGTTCCCTCATTAGCTGTTTTCTACCATCTCTACTCTCCCCACCTTCTTTGATTTTCCTGTTAACTATTCTACATTTTCTTTTTAATTTTCTTATTTCCCTTGTATAATAAACAGGGTCTGAGGTCATTTTACCCTTCTTAACAGGTACAAATCTCTTCTCTCCTTCCCAAATGATTTCTTTGAATTTAGCCCAAAGTGTATCCACATTACTCCCTTCACTTATCCAACAACTGAACTGTGATTTAGGTAAGTCCCAAATTCATCAACTTTAGTTTTTCTGTACAATTTCTTGTCTTGTGTGACTCTCTTATTAAGCATTTTTGGTACCAGTCCTACATCCATTATTACAGCCTTATGGTCACCTATTCCTTGAATTACCTCAGTTTTATCAACAATTTCCCATGGTTTAACCAAGAATACATCTAGTAAGTTATTGAGACGAGTCGGTTCTTGTACTACTTGTGTAAATCCTCCCTCCCAAATTAACTTATTTGCCAGTTTCTGTTCATGGGCTTCACTTGCAGCTCCATTGCGTTCAACCTCAGGCAAGTTTAGATCTCCCCCAATTATTACCACATCATTATTATTATTTTTATGAGTATAATCTATTATTTTCTCAAATATTTCCATGTCTCTTTCCTCTCTTCCAGGCCTGTACATTCCTATAATTCCCACCTCCTTCATATTTTCACAAATTAATTTTATCCCTAATATTTCATCCCTTTCATCGGTAAACCATTCATGTGAACAATAAGTTTCCTTCACCAGAATAAACACCCCCCTCCCTTTTTACTTCCTCGGTCCCTACGATAGACTGTGTACCCTTCTGGAAATACTTCTCTATTACTTACCCCTTCTCTCAACCATGATTCCACTCCTATCACCACATCAGTCTGTCCCCACTAATGTATTTCTTTTTTCATATAGTGGCTACATTGAGAACCACAATGTAAACGGTTTTGTGTCATTTTGGTTATTGCTCATATTCTGTTGTTTATCATCTATATCTGCATATTGTTGCTGCATGGAGCTAAATATTATGACCTATTGTTAAGACAGTGCATTCTGTAAGTTACATGCATTACTGATACTATTCACGAGTTCAGTTGATTTTTTAAGAGTGGTTCTAGAGAACTGACAAATTTTGAGGTTATGGGGAGGTGAAAGGACCTTTCGCCAAGGAAGATAGGCACTGTCAGAGAGCTTCTTGTTGAGAAACGTTATTCACAGCAAGAGATTAGTTTGCTAATATCAAACAAACTGTTAGTAGAATTTAAAACTGTGAAGACAAGAAGACAAATGTCAACAACGTCTTCAAAACTGTAGGCAAAAGAAGAGGCTAACCCCAAGGAGTAAGCAAAAACTGATTCATTTGTCAGTAAACAATAGCAAGGCTACTAGTTCGGATTTATGTCAGCAATTAGAACAGTATGGGTCATTCGTAAACCCATCAACCTGGGCCCAATGTTTGGGAAGCCGGGCTCTGCCTGTCACAAGTCAGGACAAAGGGCGAGTGATAGAGGAATAACACCTCTTTAAAAAAGCCTTGGTCCAGCTGACACTGCTGGTAGTCCTATGTAAGGGTCCCTTGCTAGGGTTATGGTGAAGACCTCAACGGCAGTGGCGGAAGAGAAGAGGGACTTCGGAACGGTGGAACTGACGGAAGAGGCAGCCCTCCTATTCGGGGAAAACAGAACAGGAACTGCTGCCTTGTAGTTAGAAGTGGGAACTACAAAGGCTAAGGGAAGAAACCCCGACAGAAAGTCAGTAGGCCTGGCTACTTAGTAGGCAGCCCCTTCACCAGGCTTTGGTTGCTGAAGGCCAATAACCTACACGCCCGAGAATAACGTATTATAGAAACATCAATGAATAGAAGCCGGATGGATAAAATGGATTTGACCTTTACCATGAAATCGGACACGAGAATAGGAATGTGGAATGTACAGACAATGTGGCAGGCAGGAAGATTGGCTGAAGTATCTAGCGAGATGAAGCGATACAGGTTCGAAATGCTAGGCTTGAGTGAGACGAGATGGACAGGGTTCGGTGAAATAAAGAACCAGGAAGGGGGCACGCTGCTGTATTCGGGACTAGAAGATGAACATAGAGGGGGTGTTGGATTATTGATCACTCTAAAAACAAGGAAGAGTTTGATAGAATGGTACCCAGTCTCAGAAAGGATTGTAGTAGCTTGATTTGCATCAAGAGTTAGACCAATTACAGTGGTGCAGTGTTATGCACCAACAGAGTCAGGAAAAGAAGAAGAAAAAGCGCAATTTTATGGTCAGCTACATAGAACCCTGTAAAAGGCAAAGAAAAGGGATATTATGATCCTGATGGGATACCTGAATGCGAAAGTTGGCAATGACAACCAAGGAGTAGAAAATACAATGGGAAAACATGGTATAGGTAATAGAAATGAGAATGGTAAAAGACTTACTGGATTTCGTAGTAACCACAGGCTGGTGATAGGAGGCACTATCTTCCCTCATAAGACCTCATCGACCATTTCACTATCAGCAAGAAATGGCGAACTTCCCTGCTGGATGTGAGGAACAAGAGGGGGACAGATGTGGGAAGTGACCATCACAAAGTAGTAGCTACGCACCAACTGAAGATCGCAAGTACTAGGCACATACATAAGAAGAGGTGAATAAATTATAACTGGGATAAACTGAAGGATAAGGAGGTGCAACAATATTGTTCACTAGAACTGAGTAACCGATTCCAACATTTATGAGAGGACGTAGGGCAAGATATTGAACATAATTGGAAGAGTACCTGTGAAAAGGTCTTAGGCGAACGGGAGACAAGAGGAGAGGAATGGATTACTTCTGAGATATGGGAAGCCGTGAATCAAAGGAACGAATGTAAGGAAATATTCAATACCGCAAGAACACAAGAAGAAGAGGTATAAGCTAGAACTGACTTTAATGAACTTAACAAAATAGTGAAGAGGAGATTTCGACGTGACAAACGAGCATTTATCAATAATATTGCAACACAAGCTGAGACGGCAGTACAAAACAATGATAGCAAGACCCTTTACCAAATTACGAAGAGACTAACAGAAAAGTTTTATAGATCTGACAAGCCATGGAAAGCCCAAGGTAGGAGAATATTGTCTACACAAAAGGAACAGCTAGAAAGATAGAGAGAACACTTTCTGGAGATTTTGAATCGTGAAACAATCGAGGAAGGGGAGACAGAGGTAATGACAGAAGAAAAGTAGGAAGATGTTGCTATCACTGCAGAACCACCATCAAGAATAGAGATCGGGGCGATGACCTTCGATGTTAGGCCCCTTTAAACAACAAGCATCATCATCATCATCATCATCAAGAACAGAGATCCATAGGGCCATTAAACAACTAAAGAATGGCAAAGCAGCAGGCATGGACAATATTGCACCGGAGGCCTTGAAAGTGGATGTGGGGTACTTCAGTCAAAATTCTGTTCCCACATTTCAAGAAGATTTGGGAAGCAGAGAAGATCCCTACAGACTGAGAGAAAGGACTGTTGATTACACTTCTGAAAAAAGGAGATTTATTAGAATGTGATAACTGGAGAGAGATTACCCTCCTATCGATACCAAGTAAGATACTCTCACGAGTAAATTTAGAAAGGTTGAAAAAGTGAGTTAACTCAAGGCTGAGGAAAGTACAAGCAGAATTTAGAGGTTATTCCTGTACAGACCAGATCAACACACTGCGCATAATTATAGAACAATCCACGGAGCTGCAATCGTCACTGTATCTATTATGTGTAGACTTTGAAAAGGCGTTTGATAGTGTACTGAGGAAGAAGATGTGGAAAGACATGGAAGAGTTTGGGATTCCAAAGAAAATTAAAAAGATAACCCAAGAAATGTATGAGAACTACACATGTCAAGTTTTACATCAGGGGATGTTGTCTGAGCCCATCCCAGTAAACACAGGAGTTAAGCAAGGATGTTTGCTGTCACCTATACTATTTCTGATGGTGGTGGATCTTATGATGAAGAAGGCAATGAATCGCCGAAGTGGAATTCAATGGGGCTGACAGGCAGGTTGGAGGACTTGGACTTCACAAATGACTTGTGTTTGCTAGCCAGCAGTTCTAAGGATATGGAAGCAAAGCTGAATGATTTAAAAACCGAAGCATTAGAGGTGGGACTGAAGATAAATGAAAAGAAAACCAAGGAAATGCGCTATAATAATTGAAAAAAGGTGCTATTATTTTTAGGAAACCGAAAGGTCGAGCAAGCCAAGCAGTTTTGCTACCTGGGAAGTATAGTCACCCCTGAGGGATGAGCTATAGAGGATACAGGAAATAGAATAAATATGGCTAAAGGAGCATTTGCAATGCTGAGACCAATCTGGAAATCAGGGGAACTTAACACCTATACCAAACTACGCATCTTCAATACAAATGTCAAATCAGTACTGCTCTATGGGTGTGAAACATGGAAGGCTAACAAACAACTGATTAGCAGACTTCAAACATTTGTGAACAGAAGTTTGAGGGATATCCTAAGGATATGGTGGCCACAAGTAATCTCCAATGAAGTGCTGTGTAAAAGAACCCATAAAACCCCCATCGATATTGAGATGCGTCGTAGGAAATGGAAGTGGATTGGGCATACATTACGGCGGGATAAAGACAACTTAGTAAGGCAAGCCCTGGAATAGAACCCACAAGGTAGCTGGAGAAGAAGCAACACATGGAGGACAAGTGTAATAGCAGAAGAGATGGAGAAAGGAGGGAAGACCTGGATCGAGATCAGGACGATGGCGCAGAATACAGTCCGGTGGCGGAAGTTCACTGATGCCCTATGCTCCACTTAGGAGATACAGAAATTAAGTCAAGTAAGTCATAGGTCATTCGTATCAGCCAGGACTGTGAGACGAGAGCTGTTTAATGCTGGAATGAAAGCAAGACCACCTTGATGAAGAGGTTCCAGTGAGCCAAGAATCTCCAGAATTGGTCATCTGATGACTGGAGAATAACCATGACAATAAGAATGACAATAACTGTAATTCCTAAATAAACATTCAATACTCCATGCTTTACCCAATCTAACTGATGCAACCATACAGTACAGTAAAAGTATGAAATTTTTCTTTGAAACTGTACAGCTTATTGCATTTAATGCTAGGCGTATTTGTTTTACTTATTTCAGATTTGTTTTAGTAACAAAACGGCCTTTACTCTCGAAGAAGAGACAAGTCAAAATGTCAGAAGAAAAGAAGGGGAAGCATTCCATCCAGATTGTGTGAAGCAGAATGTGAAGCATCCAACTTCAGTGATGGTCTAGAGTGTGTTTTCTTGGTATGCCTGTGGACGATCATATATTGTAGAAGGAAATGTGTGACATGAACATTATTGTATGATGATGATGATGCTTGCTGTTTTAAGGGGCCTAACATCGAAGGTCATTGGCCCAACATCATTGTATTAAGAACCCGTCTGCTACCTCAGGTGCAAGAGTGGTTTGGCCTAAGTGAATTCACTTTTACGCAAAATCGGCCTCCTTGCCACAAAGCGTAAAAAGTAACGGGATTTTTAAAGGAAAACAATGTAAAAGTGCTTGATTGGTCTAGGAACAGTCCACACATGAATCCCATAGAAAATCTTTGGGCGACAACAAAGAAAAAATCAACAAAACATATATAACGAATGGTTCATGTTTGTGGGTTACTGTAGTCACGTCCTAGTTCGTGAACCATGGGCAACGGCTGAGTGGCCTAGTAAGTGGTCCTGAGAGTCGGGATACCAGTTGCTATGGAATGGGAGTGGGCATCTCGGACGTATTCTGTGTCGTGACCCTCCTTGTGCGCAGGCGGCTAGGACTATACAATTCACCGTTGGTCCATAACCCTTTAGAGGAGAGATCCTCACTTGGACTATGTGCAAGTAGGGCAGTATCCTGCTTCATGAATTTACCGAGCTCAGAACACTTTATGGAAGCCTCGGACCTATGGGAGTAATAGAGTCCCACTCCCATTTGACAGGCGAGGGACTCCTTGGAAACAACCTGGCGAACGAAATGGAATTCGATGGGGAGCTATCAATATTAATGGGGCTTATGGAAGAAAGAAGGTAGAACTGGCTGAGTCAGCAAAGAGGATGCATCTGGATGTGCTAGGAGTAAGTGATATTCGGGTAAGGGGAGATAATGAGGAAGAGATAGGAGATTATAAAGTGTACTTGACGGGTGTTAGAAAGGGAAGGGCAGATTCTGGGGTAGGGCTCTTTATCAGGAATACCATTGCACACAACATAGTTTCTGTTAGGCACGTAAATGAATGAATGATGTGGGTAGATTTGTCAGTGGGAGGAATTAGGACAAGAATTGTGTCCGTATATGCACCATGTGAGGGTGCAGATGAGGATGAAGTTGACAAGTTTTATGAAGCATTGAGTGACATCGTGGTCAGGGTCAACAGCAAGGATAGAATAGTGCTAATGGGCGATTTCAATGCGAGAGTTGGGAATAGAACTGAAGGATATGAAAGTTGGATTGGTAAATGTGGGGAAGATATGGAAGCTAATAGGAATGGGAAGCGTTTGCTGGACTTCTGTGCTAGTATGGGTTTAGCTGTTACGAATACATTCTTCAAGCATAAGGCTATTCACCGCTATACATGGGAGGCTAGGGGTACCAGATCTATAATAGACTATATCTTAACAGACTTTGAATTCAGGAAATCTGTTAGGAATGTACGAGTTTTCCGGGGATTTTTCGATGATACAGACCACTATCTGATCTGTAGTGAACTAAGTATCTCTAGGCCTAGGGTAGAGAAAGTGAAATCTGTCTGCAAACGAATAAGGGTAGAAAATCTCCAGGACGAGGAAATTAGACAGAAGTACATAGATATGATTAGTGAAAAGTTTCGAACAGTAGACAGTAAGCAGGATCAGGATATAGAAAGTGAATGGGTGGCATACAGGGATGCTGTAGTAGAAACAGCAAGGGAATGCCTAAGAACAACTGTGTGTAAAGATGGGAAAAGGCGAACATCTTGGTGGAATGATGAAGTGAGAGCAGCCTGTAAACGTAAAAAGAAGGCTTATCAGAAATGGCTCCAAACAAGGGCTGAGGCAGACAGGGATTTGTACGTAAATGAAAGAAACAGAGCCAAACTAAAAGTTGTTGAATCCAAAAAGATTTTGGTAATAACCTGGAAAGGCTAGGTCAAGCAGCAGGGAAAACTTTCTGGACAGTAATAAAGAATCTTAGGAAGTGAGGGAAAAAGGAAATGAACAGGGTTTTGAGTAATTCAGGTGAACTCATAATAGATCCCAGGGAATCACTGGAGAGGTGGAGGGAATATTTTGAACATCTTCTCAATGTAAAAGGAAATCATCATGGTGGTGTTGCAAACAGCCAAGCTCATGGGGAGGAAGAAAATGATGTTGGTGCAATTATGCTTGAGGAAGTGGAAAGGATAGTAAATAAATTCCATTGTCATAAGGCAGCAGGTATAGATGAAATTAGACCTGAAATGGTGAAGAATAGTGGGAAGACAGGGATGAAATTGCTTCATAGAGTAGTAAAATTTGCGTGGAGTGTTGGTAAGGTACCTTCAGATTGGACAAAAGCAGTAATTGCACCTATCTATAAGCAAGGGAACAGGAAGCATTGCAACAACTATCGAGGTATCTCATTGATGAGTATACCAGGCAAAGTATTCACTGGGATCTTGGAAGGGAGGGTACGATCAGTCGTTAAGAGGAAGTTGGTTGAAAACCAATGTGGTTTCAGACCGCAGAGAGGCTGTCAGGATCAGATTTTCAGGATGCGCCAGGTAATTGAAAAATGCTATGAGAGGAATAGGCACTTGTGTTTATGTTTCGTAGATCTAGAGAAAGCATATGACAGGGTACCGAGGGAAAAGTTCGCCATACTGGGGGACTATGGAATTAAAGGTAGATTATTAAAATCATTCAAAGGTATTTATGTTGACAATTTGGCTTCAGTGAGAATTGATGGTAGAATGAGTTCTTGGTTCAGGGTACTTACAGGAGTTAGACAAGGCTGTAATCTTTCACCTTTGCTGTTCGTAGTTTACATGGATCATCTGCTGAAAAAGGTATAAAATGGCAGGCAGGGATTCAGTTAGGTGGAAATGTAGTAAGCACTCTGGCATATGCTGATGACTTGGTCTTAATGGCAGATTGTGCCGAAAGCCTGCAGTCTAATATCTTGGAACTTGAAAATGGAGGCAATGAGTATGGTATGAGAATTAGCCTCTCGAAGACTAAATTGATGTCAGTAGGTAAGAAATTTAACAGAATTGAATGTCAGATTGGTGATACAAAGCTAGAACAGGTCGATAACTTCAAGTATTTAGGTTGTGTGTTCTCCCAGGATGGTAATATAGTAAGTGAGATTGAATCAAGGTGTAGTACAGCCTATGCAGTGAGCTCGCAGTTGCGATAAGCAGTATTCTGTAAGAAGGAAGTCAGCTCCCAGACAAAATTATCTTTACATCGGTCTGTTTTCTGACCAACTTTGCTTTACGGGAATGAAAGCTGGGTGGACTCAGGATATCTTATTCATAAATTAGAAGTAACAGACATGAAAGTATCAAGAATGATTGTTGGTACAAACAGGTGGGAACAATGGCAGGAGGGTACTCGGAATGAGGAGATAAATGCTAATTTAGGAATGAACTCGATGAATGAAGCTGTACGCATAAACCGGCTTCGGTGGTGGGGTCATGTGAGGTTACCTAGGAGAATAATGGACTCTGTTATGGAGGGTAAGAGAAGTAGAGGGAGACCAAGACGATGATGGTTAGACTTGGTTTCTAACGACTTAAAGATAAGAGGTATATCGGGAGATAGTAGGTTCGAACCCCACTGTTGGCAGCCCTGAAAATGGTTTTCCGTGGTTTCCCATTTTCACACCAGGCTGTACCTTAATTAAGGCCACGGCCGCTTGCTTCTCACTCCTAGTCCTTCCCTGTCCCATTGTCGGCGTAAGACCTATCTGTGTCGGTGCGACGTTAAGCAACTAGCAAAAAAAAATAAAATAAAATAAGAGGTATAGAACTAAATGAGGCCACAACACTAGATGCAAATCGAGGATTGTGGCGACGTTTAGTAAATTCTCGGAGGCTGCAGACTGAACGCTGAAAGGCATAACAGTCTATAATGATAATGTATGTATGTATGTATGTATGTATGCATGTATGTATGTATGTATGTATGTATGTATATATAACGACAAAAATTTGCTTGATCGAGAAGCTTGTTCAGATCTGATTTTATGGAGATGATTGAAAGAGTCAGTGTAAAATACTGATTGAGGGTATGCACAGTCGAATTAAGTGACTCATTAAAGGTACGGGGATGCATACCAAGTACTCAAGTCATAAACTTAAAAATTGGTAACATCTTGTGTGTACAATTTTCAATTTTCTAATGTTTACTCTAATAATTTGGCCACAACTTTATAGCCAACCATTAAGTCACTAATTTTCGTCAGTAGTCTCCCAAAATCTACCCGACCAAAGGCGTTAGATATGTCAAATGTGATACATTTGACCTCCTGAATCTAATATTTCTGCTATATATAGCAGGAATCTACAAGATGAGCTTCAGTGAAATAATGTTTTCTAAACCTGAACTACCTTCTATCGAACCAGTAGGTGTTTTCGTAAATGTGTATAATATAATCAGAAAGAATGCATTCCAAGGGCTTGCATGCAACACCAGTCAAGATGACTAGCGTGTAATTATTGGCTTTATGTCCATCACATTGTCTTTATACTCAGGGTGCTGCTTCATACATACACTAATCAATTAAGCACTACAGATTTGGTTTTATATCTCAACGAACTGACTTTCGTATATGCCCAGAAATATTACCAATCTGAACAGCATTTCTAGTTTTAAATTTAGTATACTTTCAAGGTGTTTTTTTTTTTTTTTTTTTTTTTGTAGGTCCATGTGGACATTGCAAAGTAATTTCAACAGATTGGTTGAAACTGTCAACTGCGTCAGGTGCTGCAACAGGACATGACCATACCAATGGTGACATGGCAGAATCCCGACGGATCATTTACTGTATTTATTGAATTATCGAATTTATTTATTGTATGCTTTTGAAGAGTATGTGTTTGGTGAAATATAACTTCTTCAAACGTGGCGCACGTGTTGACTAACGAGTGTAGATTAAAGTAATAGTAAATGTCATGACTCATGAACCATGAATTTGGATGCTAAAATTTGACCTGTATTATGTGCGTATCTGTAAACAACAATTCTTCTAAATATCAACCGCTGATATTATTATGACCATATTATTATGATCATCTCTAAGTGATCACTTAGATTTTTATCACGTTTCTCAGAGAGTCGTTATTGGATTTTTGACCTATACCGTCATTGTGAGATTCCATGTGCAGATGGTGAAAATCGAAATCTAACATTCAAAGTCTAGAATTTGCTGTAAATAGTGTAAAAAATATTTGTGTGTCTTTGTGTGAATGTTGAGTGAGTGGTGTAGTGCTTTTCATTGACTTGTGATATTTTTGAAATGTGGTTTTGACTTGGTCACCTGTTCATCATGTTGGACCCAGGTTATGAGCATCGTTGTTTGAGCTGATTTAATTTAATGGAAGTTAAACCTTTAGTGAATTTTATTTTAAAATTAAGTTCAGGCAAGATTAAGGTACCCGACACCAATGAATAAGAGTGGATTACTTCAATCGTGTGGACGAAGTTTCCCCTAACTGGAAAGTTTGTAATGTAAATTTTTTCAAGGTGTGAGATGCTAAGAGTTATCTTTTACGTGTTGTTCAGTCAAATATTGAAGGAAATTTTGTGGAAATAATTATTAGGAGAGCATAATTTAATGAAAATAAGTCTGATAGAGACCGGTTTAACTAATATTTCTTACAAATAATGTTTAAAGTACAGTTCAATGGATTTCATGCTTGATGGATGAGGTAATGTAATTTAAGCTTACCTACGAGTAGGACGACATGATTAAATATTTTCTGAGAGGATTTTGTGAAGTTATGATGCCATCATTTATTTCATTTACTTGAAGAATTTAAAATTTCATTTTGAAAGAGTAGATGTTATCACTAGATGACTTAGGATCATTTACGAGCCAGGAATTTCAGTGATATTTAAGTTCTAGCATCTTGTAAATAATTACAACATTATTAGGAGAAATCCTCCCAACATAAATTTTTATTTTGTTTTCTTGAAGTCGGAAGTAGACTAATGTTAGTTTGTTACAATTTCAGTATAATTCAACTTCGAAAGTTTGGAGAACAATAATGCTGGCAGAGAAGAACTTTGATTTTTGATTTCCCACAAGATTTAATGATTATAATTTGTTAAATTTGTTATCAAGTACTAGTTTGTAAATAAATGTCAAAACCTGTTGTTTAGAATATTTTTTATTGTCGCTAGCCCTTGTATCCTTCCCTGCCTTTAAAAAGTAAGAGAAGCAGACAACGAACGGTCCACCCTTGGGACTCTCGCTCTCCAGCTGAGCAGACCGGGAATATTGGGGGAAATACCTTTATAAAGCTACTTCAAGGGCCTTAACCGAACGGCTGCAGAATCAAAGATGCTAGCGTGTGAGCTGATGCGTAACGTGCTGTTGGTTTTTAGTGTTTGAAACCCTAAATTTTTATTGTAACAATTCGAGCTCAGAGATTTAAATTCTAGGACTTATAGTAGCTTATAATAATGTTGATATCACTTCAGAGATGAAATCTTAAACGTTCACAACTGAAAAAAAATGTTCGCATAACACATGACTGGAAATGGAACCCAGGCTCTTTCCTTTGGACTGCTGACTACCATAGTAACTAAATGATTGTGCATTCAATTCAAAAACACCCAACCTTTGAGCTACAAGAAATGCAAATTTTGCTGACCTGACTACAATTCGAACCTGGAACTCGCTTACTTGGGAAGCAAAGAAGCATGCTAACTAAATGACTGCACATTAACAGCTTATGTGTCTCATTGAAACACCTAGCGTTAGCGTTACAAGATTCAAAGGAAAAAATCACCAACAGAACTAGGATTTGAACCTGGAGCTCGCTTGGACCAAAAGCTGAAGTGTTATTCAAATATCTAACTCTGAAAAAATTCACACCTCCAATTCTGAGCAAAGAAAACAATCGCAGATTTGGGGTCTCAAACCTGGAGCTAACTTTGACTCAGAACTAGAGATCTTAGGTTCACAAGAAGAAAAAATATGTTAAAAATCCTCAACCCGACCTGGAATCGATGACGAGCTTTTCTTTCACTGAAGACTAAGTGTGAACGATTAGTACACACTACATTAACTTAATGTTGAGAGAGAATTCAACAAATTTAGTATAAAGTGAGGTGCATCTCAGCAAAAAAAAAATTGACTGCAGGAACATGCTGATTAGATTTGGAAATATTTGTTGTGACAAGAAATACAAATATCATTGTTTTTACAATTATCCTAGTATGCATGTCTCAGCAAAAGAGCATTGGCGGTATGAGCAATTTGACTAAACTTGGAAGTAACTCTTTTTTTTTTTTTTTTTTTTTGCTATTTGCTTTACGTCGCACCGACACAGATCAGTCTTATGGGGACGATGGGACAGGAAAGGCCTAGGAATGGGAAGGAAGCGGCTGTGGCCTTAATTAAATGGGAAACCACGGAAAACCATCTTCAGGGCTGCCAACAGTGGGGTTCGAACCCATTATCTCCCGGATGCGAGCTCACAGCTGCGCGCTCCTAACTGCATGGCCAACTTGCCCGGAGAGTAACTTATTTGTTAAGACAGGGAATACAAAGTTTACTGTTTCTGCATCGAGCTCTGTGCAGGAGATATGAACCCTTCAGACGTGTAATTGCCTGCTGTAATGTTTACATCATTTGGCACCTAACATTAGCGAGCAATTAAAAAATCCTCAGGCGCCTGGGAATCAAACTCGGAACACTTTCCCTTGGACTGCTGACTATCATAATACATAAAGGATTGTGCGTTAAATTCAAAACACACAACCTTCGAGCTAAGAGAAATTAAAAATCACCGACCAGACTTGGAATCGAACCGGCTGGATTTTTTTGCATGAGTAAGAAACAAGCATGCTAACTAAATGGCTGTACATTAAAAGCTTGTGTGTTTAATTGAAACACATTGACTTCCTTTCAAGGTGGGGACAATAATTATATTTGTTTTACTTCTTACTAACTACACCCAAACGTTTGAAAAGTTCGCATTAATGGTAATTTTGAAGATCCAAGCTGCTTTCATGCTGAATACTGAACATTAATGCACAATAAGAAACATAAGGCCAGCACATTAACCGCCTGAGCTACTCACTCGGCAATTCAACTATTAAGTGCCAAAATGCACACACACTAATAATGATGTTGATAATAATAGTCTGGGGGATCTGCCCCACTTTCGTACTGAATACTCAACATGCGTACCCATGTAGAAAAAATTAGCTGGTGCCGGTATGTAGTCCCGCAGGAGTTTGTGTCTTATCATAATAATAAGAAAGAATAATAATAGTAATAAATAATAAAATCCCCGACCCAGCTGGGAATTATAAAATCTAATATATTTAAATCAGCCTGGACTACACACACACAAACAACAATAATAATGAATTGGAGGATTCAACCCACTTTTATACTGAATACTCTACATCCATACTCAATAAGAAAAAAATTATGGTGCCGGAATTTAGTCCCGCAGAGGAGTTTACGTCTTATCAGAAAAACGCAATAAAGAATAAAACCCCCAATGTAACAGGTAATTACAAAATCTAGAATATTTAAATCAGCCTGGATTACACCTACATGCACATTATTTCTGTAATATTCAGTCGTTACCAAGCAAAGTGCTAGTTCTGTACCATGGACGTGTTCCACCCTCAGTTGTCGGAGACCAAAGGGGTTACTCTATTGTACTTTCTATCAACTACACTCACAATAATAATCCTGACAAGTAAACAGGAAGTTTTGTGTTATTGCATTCTTTGGACCTCGCAAGCTAGATGTGTCATCAGAACTGTTAGAGCTTGTCAGCGAGCCTAGCAGTTAGAAACTATAAACAGTAACCCCTTGGTCTCTGGCAACTGCGTGTGGTTCAGGACTAGCACTTTACTTTGTAATGATATAATGTGCGTGTAAGTGTAATTCAGGCTGATCTAAATATTCTGCATTTTGTAATTACCGGCTGGGTTGCGTATTTTACTTTTTACAAGTAATTCTGATAAGACGCAAACTCCTGCGGGACTAAATTCTGACACCAAATAACTTTTTATTATCGGGTATGTGTGTAAGAAGATGGGTTGGATCCTCCAAATTATTATCATTATTAGTGTATCAGCCTCCGCAGCATAACGTTTAGTGTTATTAGCTGCCATTTTCACACCAGGCAAATCCTGAGGCTGTACCTTAATTAAGGCCACGGCCACTTCGTTCCCACTCCCACCGAGCTTGATAGCTGCAGTCGTTTAATTGCGGCCAGTATCCAGTATTCGGGAGATAGTAGGTTCGAACCCCACTGTCGGCAGCCCTGAAAATGGTTTTCCGTGGTTTCCCATTTTCACACCAGGCAAATGCTGGGGCTGTACCTTAATTAAGGCCACGGCCGCTTCCTTCCCACTCCTAGCCCTTTCATGTCCCATCGTCGCCGTAAGACCTATCTGTGTCGGTGTGACGTAAAACAACTAGCAAAAAAAAAGTTCCCACTCCTGGGCCTTTCCTGTTCCATCGTCGCCATAAAACCTATCTGTGTCGGAGCGACGTAAAGCAAATAACAAAAAAAAAAAAATTAGTACTTAAAAGTACTGGCTTTTAACTGTAACCTGGAGTATCAAAGATATGTCAACACAAACGGTCCACCTCTGGATTCCCTTGTGTTCACCAACTGGGTACAGAGCAGCTTGAGGGCAATATATAAACATGCAAGCTATTAAATAACATTTCAGGCATGTTTAGGAGTATCGAGACTTGGAACACGTCTGGTAAATGAAACAAAGTACAACACCAGACTACATTTTTTAAACACAACTGTTTGATAATCACAAGAATTACAAAAATTAAGTCTTTTTCATGTTGTTCAATATTAATGTCTTCTTGAATTGAAAATAAACTCTCACAAATTTCTACAGATTAAGTACATTAAATATTATAATTCACAAGCAAATTACCAACTATCTTACTCAACACAATCTCCTCGATATCCACCAGTCCGGCTTCAGACCGACACACAGCACTTGCAGTGCATTAACACATGTGACTGATGACATAGGGCAAGCTATGGACAACAAACAACTGACAGTTCTAGTGTTATTGGGCTTTAGTAAAGCTTTTGACACTGTTGACAGACATACTTTTATCCAAATTAAATAGTTTAAATTTCTCCGCGAGTGCACACCAGTGGATCAGATCCTATCTCACCAGTCACCGGCAGTGTGTACTTAATAACAGCAATGAATATTCAAATTGATGTAAAACACGTCATCTGAATGAAGATTTGATGACCATAGATATATGGGTCAGAAATCATGGATTAAAATTAAACCCATCTAAATACCAGGCAATAATTATTGGTTACCCTAAATTACTTTGCAAACTCAATCGAACAGTGTTACCACAGCTGTCCATAAGTGGTACTCCCATACCGTATAGCCAAAATGTAAGAAATCTTGGTATAATATTTGACAAACATCTGTCCTGGTCTGCCCAAACTATATCTGTAAGTAGAAAAATATACGGAATGCTACACTGTCTCGGTAAATTCAATTTCACTTTCCCTTTTAAACTAAAGAAAATTCATGTTGAATCACTCGCATTAACTCATTTTGATTACTGCGATATAGTTTATAACAACCTAGGAGTAGACTGGGGAAGGAAATTGCAGTGTGCTCAGAATGCTTGTGTAAGATTTATCTGTGAACTTGGTTACGCAGACCTTGTCACACCGTCATACATGCGGCTTGGGTGGCTTCACCTGCAAGAACGACGCACACTTCATACTCTTTGCTTTTTGGATAATATTCTTAAAACTTCTCAACCAGCCTATCTCCATGATCGCATGAAGCTCCCCTCCACAGTCCATGACAAAAATACCCAATCCTGCAGCACCATGTGTTTATCCCTTCCTGTACACGTAACAGTAATCTACACGAAATCATTCACCGTTACCGCAGCCCGACAATGGAATCTCTTACCAGTGGACATCAGAAGCATGTCAAGCAGTTCAGCTTTTAAACGTGCCTGTGTTGAAATATTAGGTGAACATGCATGAATCATTAAATTATGACCTGAAAACACCTCCTACTATCGCCTCTCCATCACTATTTCCCTCTCCCTTTCACAGATCTTCTTTTTTTTTCATTACTTTCTTCTTACTAATCTTTCTCTTGCCCTCTCAACTGAAGGAGATATTTCGATGTACTGTAGAAATGTATATATTTTCTAAACTTTCTTCTAAGTAGTAGTTCTAGTACTTATCATTCATATATTTTTAATGTACTCTACGTACGATTTATATTAAATAGATGATACGATTTTTAAAGTGTGATTACTTTTGTTAATAATATTACTGTCATTATTGTTAATATGATCACATTATTGTCATCAGTAGTTATTATTAAGTGTTCTAGGTTAAGACTGGTTAAGTGTAAGAAAGGGAGTACATCCCTTACTTTAATAGGATAAATAACACATTATTATTATTATTATTATTATTATTATTATTATTATTATTATTATTATTATTATTATTATTACCTACAGGTCCCTACAGAAATAATGTTTGACTACCTCCATGACTATGGTGTGATGCAGTAAGGAATGTAAAAATCTGTTCACTGTTTCCATGTTCAATCATGGCTGGTCATCAGCGGTTATGTGAGAAAACTATACAAAATATATTGTATGAAATTAGTGAGAGTGAACATATAGAGGAAGCTGATGACGCATTGGCTGATCCTGATTTTGTGTTTCCCGAAGAAACTGATGATGAGTGTACCGGGAGGTACACCTAGACACCGTGGATTTAAATGAAGCGCCCTGAAGAACACTATCTATCATATAAAAAATTTAAGCATCCAGTACAAGAAGTTGAGACGTTGATCAAAAAATGTCACTACTAAAATGACAGAGTAATATGTTATTTTAAAGTTTCCCAGACTGACTGGATTTCTTTTGTTTTGTTTTGGTGTATCACTGGTTGCAACAACTATTTCAAGAAATTTGGACTTTTCTCCATAGATGTCCGTATTAAAGAACTGATGTCATGCACTCTGGTGTTAAGTGGAATAACTAGAAATTTAAAGATATATTGTGTTTATAGGTTTTCTGAACTGAATTGACTTTCATTATTTTTGATACTTCAAGGTTTGCAACACTTCTTACTCATCCTGCCAACCTGGGAGTCTGGCCAATCATAAATTTTATGTATTTATTTTTCAGCCAATCATGGGCTTCTTGTAACTTTTTGTCTGTCCAGTAAAATGAGAGGGTCTGTCCAGATTTGGTCCAGAGCCTTCTCAAACCTTCCTCTCAGGTATAAAAGTTGACGCCCTTTCGAGCCAACTTGTCTTATCGATCGTCGTATTACTGAGTGTGTGTGTTAAGAGAGGAGGCAGGGGTCCTCATGTTTCGGCAGGCAGAACACTAGCCCTGCTAATGGCCACCAGTTTTCTATCTCTGTAGTTACCTCCGCAAGCTGAACTCGAGGGGAAGTTACAATCTTTAACTATGTAACGGTCAAGTTCCTAAACTGTAGATTTCCTTACTTCTCATGTAAAATTTCATGGAATTCCTAAAGACTTAAACTGTAAATCGGGGATAGTGAGCGCGTTACCCTCTCGAAGTCCCTTTAGAATTAATCATGAGGTGAGTACAATTTTGTAACTGCTTACCTCTTGTAAATTTAAATTAACCTGTCCATCTAGTCACCTCGGTAGTTTGGGGTCAACCTCTGCATCATCGGGCCACACGCCCAAGTAGGGTTTTTATTTCTGATTTCGAGGAGTGCAAGTGTTTGCCTCCATACGTTTTCATTTCTGGGCCAGTAATTGAACCTGTTATTATCCACAAAGGCCTGGTAGAATGGGTACTCGATACCCCTCTATTGTTTCTTAAACCCAACTGCTAGAGTCTTCTCAAATGTAGGTTGTGCCTAGAGAGGCCAGAAATTGTAAAGTATTATGCAAATGTAAAAGTTGAAAGTAGCCTTAAGTAGGCCATAATTGTTTGGGAGCGCAGCCTCCTTGGTAGAATGTTGTTTCTGGTAATGTAATAGATATTTTTGAAATACTGAGTGGTGCCTGTGGAAGGCCGTAACTTGTAACCATTGGAGCAAAGTGCTCATGAAAATTGTGTTTTGGGAGATTTCTCTCATTGTCTACATAACTAAATGCAATATTAGTGGTTTTGGGACCTTCGTAAATTATGGACTTGAAGCTTAAAATTGTAACTTACAACTTATTGGTTTTCCTCTTTGTCAAGTTTGTACCACAATTGCTCTGTACCTTAAATCTTGCTCTCTCACCAAGTGAATAATTTTGTTAAAATTTAGTATCAGAAAAGAAATATAACCTTTATTTTAAAGTTCTAAATTAATCTTTGACTATCGTAGATAGACCCATTCCAGCCCGCACCATCTTTAACCTCTGTGTTCCATGAAAACTCGGTAACAATGAGGATCATGTTTCTCTCAAGGGAGAAAACATGGGAAGTTCCACGTGTCCGATAATGAACTACAAGATAAGGTTGACTCTGTACAACAAGAAGTGTGCATGTCTCGAAATGGGATGGAATGAAGAAAACAACCCTCTTGACAATCACGTGTAAGCTACGTTCAACATATACAGTAAAGTCCCTATTTAACGTTTTTAGAGGGACGTGATATTTTTAACCTTAAATAACGGTTTACTTGAAATCGAGATTACAGTAGGAAGCACACATTTCGCAGAGATCATTGCCTGTATTAACATAAATTGTACCATCATACATTACTTACATAATGACAGCAATAAAAGAAGGAGATAACCATCCTACACTCTGTACTGTAGCTACAATTTGTTCTTCATTTTGAAAATCTCTTTCGGTGAATGCAAACCGCTTCAGTTTAAAATTTTTTTTATAAAGGTACAAATGATTTTCCATAAAAGTCAGAAAAGATAACATAGTTGCACAAAAACATATTAAAAGTGGTATAAAACGGCAATCGGTTTGTTTAAAAATTTTTGCAGATATTTTCCAAAAAAGCGGCTTACCCATTAGCACGCATTTTCTAATTCCAATAGTCGAAACACTCATGTTCCATTTCATTGTGAAGAACTGTAATAGCATCAATCCAGAGGATTGTGGCAAACATTTCTATTTTCTTATTTCAAGCAGCATCTCCTAACCTAGGTTTACTGTGCACGTATTACGAAAACATATTTCAAACTCCCTGTAGAATAATGACAATTTTACTATAAATTTAGATGAAAACAGCTTTTTCTGAGGACGCGAAAATACATAACCTAAACTCTGAAATTAGTTATGAAGACTGCTGTATTATTAAAAGGAGAAGTACATGGTATAACTAGCTCTGTGGATCAGTGGTAGAGTGTCGGCCTCCGGATCCCAAGATAGCAGGTTCAAACCCAGCAGAGATGGTTGGATTTTTGAAGGGCGGAAAAAAGTCCATTCGTCACTCCATGTCGTGCGATGTCAGCATGTAAAAGATCTCTGGAGACACATTTGGTGTTTACCCGACAAAATTCATTAAATCTCAGCCATAGATGCCCAAGAGAGTTTCGGTTTACTCGGTCTGCCGTCTAGTAGGCTTACAGTAAAACAGAACATCGAAATTGATGAGCAGACAGCCAGATGTTGTCAAATTGAAATGTCTGCACATGATAAATGAGGCCATACGATTATTATTATTATTAGTAGTACATGGTAATAACATCAAGCAATTATTTATTTCAGCTTTTATTTCTAAGCAGTTAACAACTGCTATCATTGCACTTATTGCAAAAACATATTATCGCGATATTTAGTACACCAGTCAGAATCATGAAAAGACCTTGCCTTGCTTAACATCGATTCACTCCCATGTAGCGAGGAATCAATATCTAAGATGATGGAACGCATTCAATATAAACTCTGAAGTAGTGTATGAATACTGATTGCCTGTGATAACGGATGACTCAGTAAGAGTCCTCACCGTAACCAAATGATATTGCACAGATTAATATAGGAATTTTGAAAGGTTAAAACAACATTGTCATTAAAACGGGGAGTTCTCTTCTACTACAGCGGCCGCGGTCAAATATATCAGTCCGACATCTCACTTCAGACCTAAGTGCCCATACTCTAAATTCCTCTTCTGCCTTGAACCATCCTTAGCAAGCTTATGACATCTTTTGCACAGGTTCATAATGTCCCATAACCAAAATGAAGAGAAACAAATATTTGAGAAATTTAATATGTCCTTCATGCTAAAGTGAGTTTTGCTCTATTTTGAATTATGTGAAATCGAATAGACAATCGTATTGCCGTTATGGAATAATTTTCAGGACTGCAAATTTCTTCTGTTAAATGCAGGTTTATGCTAAATCAAGGTCACACAAAATGGCAGTTATACTGCAGTATGAACTATGATATTGCTTCATTTACATTATATACAACCTATATCTATAGGCCTATAAACTCATCAAGATTTCAGTAGGTAATATTTATAATACTTCAGAGAAATGTACATTTCAATCGTTGTATTCCAGATTGAGTAACAGAATGAAAATTACACCTGGACCCATGAGATTTGCTTTTTAGACGGCAGGTGATTCTCAGATGTCGGCAATGAAGTTATTCGTTATTGATAAAAGGATAGAAACCATTTTATGCGAAACAAATTGTGAAATGGAGAGGGTTTTAGTAGATAATGAAAAAACCAAAAACTCATTTCTTTGATAAAGCTTAAATGAGTTTTAGGTATGTAAAAATTTAGTAGCATGAGCAATTTCTGTCTTCACTGTTGACTGCTAATGATCACAACCAACAATGACACACAGTTATCTACATTTACAGGCTTGGTTTTGCTAGTCGGAGTCTGCAAATCAGCGGGTGAATCACTTCAAGAATTATGGAAGGAAGCAGGTCGTCTTAACCTTCAAGCTACAATGTCTCTTCAATAGTTCCAACAGTAACCCAATTTTGATGTTTGATAACATGGAAGACTGACCAGCCCTTAGACGTAATGGCAAGTTAGCAGCAATAAGGGATGTCCTTGACACGTTCATTTCACAACTACCTAAAGAGTTCGTTCCATATGAAAATGATTCTGTGGGTAAACAGAAGATTTGCTTTGGGGAAAAATGTCCCCTTTAAATAGGGTTTATCTAGAAAACCAAGAGTAAAATATGGAATTAATCTACGGCTCAACTCGGATTTGGACGTGACTTATGTGTGTGCCGCTGAAATTTACAATGTAAACCAGTAAACAAACAGAGAATGGCAAACCAGGGAAGAAATGTGGTACTGAGATCAAAAATCAAAATCTCTTTATTTGCAAATGAGGTGTCTACCTCGGTGGCAAATGGTACACTAAAATACATTATTGTCAAGCACTAAATTTTAAATTAACAAGAGATGAAGAAAATTTTCCTAGAATACAATATTATGCAATTTACGCTAATAATTTGTCCTATTAAACCCATACATCATCCTTAATAAATTTATATTGTTTACAAAATTCTACTTATAATATCTTACAAACATAGTCAACTCATATACAGTATGTGAAATTACTTCTGATAATAATATACAACTGGTATAAGATTAAAATTAACATTGAATTTATTTACATATTTATATTTTACCCATTTTGGAACATAAGTAGCATAACGACCTGCTGCGTCTTAACCAGAGCCCCTTTTGCCACCACTTTTCAGAGTTCCTGAAGGGCCTTCACAGCTACCGTAGCGGTCCCAGGGCCCTCGAAGTACCCACTGTACTTCACCCCTACAGGCAGTCCCCTACTTGGGCTGTCCAAACTCCATAGACCAGGGGATGGAATTAATTTAATCACACACATTTTTTATTTACAATATCCTGCACTGGTCGAATGCCCTCTAACATTTCATTTATTTTCTCTGTTGTTGTTTATTCTCTTCTTGAATATCTGTACAGATTTTGGAAAAGGATCAAACACTACCCCTGGTAAACTGTTCCACTCCTTCACGCCCTTCCCAATGAATGAAAATTTACCCCAATCGCTTCGGCTAAAATTCCTCCTAATTTTGTACTTGTGGTCAGTTCTACCAATATAATTATTTTCCAACTGAAGCCTCTCACGGATATCTCTCCATGGTTCTTCTCCTGTATAGGCTCTATATAATCCTATAAGTCTAGTTTTCTTCCTTCTCTTACTTAAAGGTTCCCAACCAAGTTCCTTTAGCATTTCTGATACACTACTCTTTCTCCTGAAATCCCCTGTTACAAACCTTGCTGCTTTCCTCTGCACACCATCTAGTTCTTTTATTAGGTATTCTTGGTGAGGATCCCAAACACTGTTTGCATATTCCAATAACACTAGTCAACAGCCATTTTGCATCTGGAATGTGATACATCAACTAGTATGTATTTTGGTGTGTAGAATCCGAATATACCTTTCAAAATGTTCTAGCACGTACCATTTTTGAGTTTGAAAGGTTTTTTATTTTTGTATTCAGTATTTCGCTTTTTGCTGTTCTTCTGTTTTGATGTCTAATTGTTTCTTATTGATTTGCAGAGGAGAGCTAGAAGATCTACAAATCGTCAGTAAATGGTTGGTGTGGTAATTCAGTGGTGTGAAAGAGATCCTCAGTGAGTGTTTCCTGTGAAAGATAGTGCAAAGTGTTTAAAACTTACACTAAGAAAAATGGCAACTAGTAAATCTCGTTGCTGTCTAAACCACCCCGACAACTTTTGTTATGTGTGTGGGAAATTCACTCCAAAAGCCCAGAGAAAACCAATCACTGATTTGGTTAAGAAGGCATATGAATTGTATTTTGATTGTCCTGTTGGTGATCAAGATAAAAAATTTGCACCTCATATTGCCTACATAACCTGTACTACAACTTTAACCGAGTGGTTGAAAGGAAAACGCCGAGCCATACCATTCGCTGTTCCGATGGTGTGGTGTGAGCCTAAAGACCATTATTCAGACTGTTACTTCCGTCTTACAAATATTTCGGGACATTCAAGCAAAACTAGACATAAAATAAAGTATACAAATGTATCTTCAGTGCATTTGCCTGTGCCCCATGACGAGGGGATGTCTGTTCCTGTCTGTAACTTGAAAGCCATGGAACCAGACACCATGTCAAGTGAATCAGAAAGTACTGAAGATATAGAAGAGTACTGCCCTCAATATCATGACACTTCACCTCAGCTCTTTAATCAAGAGGAACTGAACGATTTGGTTCGCGATCTAAAACTTTCAAAACAGCAAGCTGAACTCTTGGGGTCGAGACTGCAGCAACGGAACTTTCTAGCTCCAGGGACAAAAATTTCCTGTTTCAGATCAAGAGGTGCTTCCTTCGCTCAATATTTCGATATGCAGAATTCAATGTGTATGTAGAGATGTCAATGGTCTGATGATGCAGCTAGGTGTACAACATAATCCACAGGAGTGGCGAATATTTATTGAATCCAGCTTGAAAGCAGTACTACTGCATAATGGCAATGCATTTCCATCGGTACCTTTGGCTTACGCAGTAGACATGAAAGAAACTTATGAAGCCATGGCTTTGCTGCTAGAGGAAATCAAATATAAGGATCATGAATGGCAGATGTGCTGTGATTTAAAAGTTGTTGCACTCTTTACAGGTTTACAGGCTGGATTCACGAAATACTGCTGCTTTTTGTGCCTTTGGGACAGCCGTGACATCAAGAACCACTATACAGTCAAGGAATGGCCTATAAGGAAGTCGTATGTTCCTGGAAACATAAATGTGAACAATACCCCATTGGTTGAGCCTGATAAAATCATTTTGCCTCCCCTTCATATCAAGTTGGGCCTTATCAAGAACTTTGTAAAAGTTCTGGATAAAGAAGGTGAGGCCTTCAATCACTTAAAAGAAAAGTTTCCCAAATTAAGTGAAGCAAAGCTGAAAGAGGGTATATTTGTTAGACCACAAATAAGAAAATTGCTGAAATACCCAACCTTTGATACCAAACTCACAGATATCCAATTAGCTGCTTGGTCTTCTTTTAAAGCAATTGAGAAGGGCTTTTTGGGTAACAGGAAAAACAAAAACTATGTTACCATTGTGAATGATCTGTTGGACAACTATAAGAACATGGGGTGTAGAATGTCGCTTAAAATTCACTTTTTACATTCTCACCTTGATTTTTTCCCGGAAAATTTGGGAGCCGTAAGCGATGAGCATGGTGAACGCTTTCACCAAGACATTCTTACCATGGAACACTGTTACCAACGCCATTGGAACCCTTCGATGATGGGTGACTACTGCTGCTGGGGTCTTGTTCGGGAGAGTGATGAAACGGCAAACAACAGAAGAGCTTCGTCGTCACATTTTTCAAAAACCAAAGACGATTAAAGGTGAAAATATCTTCTGAACTAATTTGGACCTTTTATTGGCATCATGCCCATATATACATACAAAACAGTATTGATTTCAAACGTTCTGAATGTGTATTTTTGTTTGACTTAATTGTGTCAATTTTCGCTATTGCCGTTTTTTATTCTGCTATATATCTAGGAAATGTGACGTCATAGAGAAAAACTGATTTTACCAGTGTATTCAGCACCCCAAAATTAGGTAAATCCACCTATTTACAAACCAGATGCAAAAAAAATGTTTAAATTTGTTAACTAGTGTAATGGACGAACCATACTTAAGTAACTTTTTTCTTTTAATTCTTTGTTGCATCCTTTAAGTAGCCTCATTATGACATGTAACGATCTGTATGCTTTCCCAATAATGTCATCAACATGACCCTTCCAGTGCAAATTACTTTCAAATCTCACACCTAAGTATTTGCACTTGCCATCTTTAGGGATAACTACCTCATCCAAACTGTATTCAAATTCAGTTTTAAAGCTCCTGTTTGTAAATGTTGTAACAGTTGATTTGTCTCCATTAATCTTCATATTATTTTCTTCAACCCATTCTTGGATACTCTCAAGGTCCCTTTGTAATTCTGAGCAATCCTCAATGTTATTTATTTCCCTATAAGCAATTATGTCATCTTGAGATGTAAGTCTTTATTATAGTATTGTTGCAAACATATATAAATTATTTCTAATTCATTCATTAATTTCCCTTTGGCATTCTTTTGATAATTGTACGGTCCTGTTCAATATTTGTGAATTGATACCCTGTAACTTTCGTGTAGGAACTCATGACTAAGAACTTGCTGTGTTTATTGGCATTATAATGCACTTGATACCTTGTAAAGCAACACCGCCCTCTTTGCCCGATGTACGAGACGTCATACTGCATGCATTTAAGCCTGTATATGCCTGAGCCGGAATAGATACTACTGTTTGAGTTGACTCCGTACTGACTGAGAAACAGGTTTTGGTTGGTATTTTGTTTTCTTAAGGCAACGTTGATATTTAGTTTTTTAAGGGGTTTGTTACCTGGTAGACACCTGGATTATTGTGGGCAAAATTGACAAACTTAGATTTTTTGGTTTTATCTGGGACAAGGTTTGTTGCTAATTTAAGTTTGATCTTGTGGATTATTCAGTTAACTGCTTCTGTTTTAAATCCATTCAATTTTGCCAAATTCGTTATGTAATTGATTTTTGTTTTTAGGCTCTTAGATGTTAAAAGGATTTTTAATGCTCTGTGAATTAAACTGTTTGAGGGAGTTAGGGTGTACTGATGACTTTTTAATTGTTAGTGGGTTAGAGTGGGTTTTCTAAAAATTCAGAAATTGAATATATTGTTAATGCGTGTTACTGTGATATCTAACATGTTAATGGATCCATTGACCTCATACTCCTTGGTGACCTTTATATTTTGGTCAAGGATGTTAAAAAATCTAAGATTTCATTACTTTTGTTAAGACTATCATCGATTATTGCAAAAGTATCGTCTACGTACCTAAGCCACAGGCTGAGTCCCAATATTTTTGATGTTATTTTATGGTGTTCTAAGGAGAATCCATGTTTATGTCAGCCAAGATGAATGACAATGGATCACGCATTGCTAGGATATTCTCGTGATAAATTTTTCTGTTGATAGTAAAACAGTTGTTCTTTAATACAAAGTTCAGAATCTTAGTGAACTCATCTATGTCAAACGAGCTAAGATTTCTGTGTTTGACAACATTGTCCTTGATAATGTTTACTGTTTCTTTTCTTGGCATGTTAGATTACATGTCCGTAATGTCAAAGGAGCAGATGATGTCATTGGGTAGTAAGGTAAATTTCTTTAAGATATCACAAATATCAACTGAGTTCTTTAATGGTGATTTGTTATTAAATCTATAATGTTTCTGAGAAAACAGTCAATGTACTTTGAAGTCTTAAAATTTGGGCTTTTCTGATTTTTATGATGGGATGCATGGGTGTGTCTTTTTTGTGTAATTTAGGTAAGGCTCTGGCTGTGGGGATATTAGTGTTCATGTGGATGAGTTTGTGCTTCTCTTGCTAATTGAGTCAGGAAGTTGAATTCTTTATTACTGTTCTTAAATTTTGTTGAATTTTAGTTGTGGTTTTCTTGTTGACTGCCAAAAATGTTGCATCTAAAAAAGTCTCCTGTTTTAGTAATATATTTGTTCCTGTCTAATAAAACTGTGGTCCCTCCTTTGTTGGCTTTAGTTACTATGATATTATTGTCATTAATTTTAGTTTTTAATCCTTGAATCAGATTTGTGTGGTTGGAATGTGAAATTTTATTTAATTCCCCGGTTACTGTTGGTAATTTCTTCTTTATTTCGTACCTGGTATCGTTCTGTGAATCTAAGGGGAGTTTTGGAATATTTGACTCAAACTTTGATATATTGTGTTGATCACGTCACTTTCTTTCTGTGTGCTGGGCCAGTTATGCTTTAATCCTTCGCTTAACAGGTCAATTTCTTTTCCTGAGAAGTTTGTGTTTGTCATAGTAACTATGGCTGGTGAGTTGTTAAAAGTTGGGATGCTTTTTATTTTTTCTACATTCTTTTTGGGTAACTGCACCTGACTTTCTCTTGAGTAAGCATGTTTATTATCTAAATTTGTTTTGTTTCCTGCTTAAGGTATCATTTAACTTATAATCAACATATAGTTGAAAGGAACTCCATTCTACTGGGGATATTTGTTGAGATACTGCTAAGTGTATCTCGTATAATTTTAAATTTAATTGCAACTTCTTTCGATAGAATGTTTTCATTTCATCCTTAAGCCAGATTCCATTGGTTCTATTTTGGGTTTTAGATAAATTGGGAGCAGGTAAGCCTTTCCTCTGAACATGTCTCAAAAATCTAGGGGCAAACTTTAGTCATAGACATTCTTTGAAATAATTTATGTCTTTACTTATTTTACTGATTTTTACATTTAAGTTGAGGTATTTGTTTAACTTATAGGGAGCCTTGTCCTGGTTGGCTTTGACATTACATGTTACAAATCTCATGACTGGTCTATATTGAAATGTACATTAATTCAACAATGTTACATAAGTTTATTGAGATCCACCTATTCAATACACATTGGGTTCTTACAATGAAGATTTACATCTTGTCGTACTAATTTAATGGGACATGTTTTGCCCATTGCATAGGCATCACCAGCCATGATCTCATGCCTACAGGATAAAAATCAGGATCTCGATTACTCTAGTCAATGTGTTACATAGAAAAACATGTGTGTTATAAAAATGAGTTCACAAACGATAATATACACAATTACAACACATCTAAAAATGCAGTCTTATACTGATATTTTCAAAATATTTTAAAAATAGTCAATCTGTCTACATTTCCATGAACGATAGGAATGTCTATGGCTAAAATTATGGCATCAAGTTACCAGTTCAAAGTATAAATGGAATTTGGTTTAAGGCAACTCAATTTGAAGTTGTAGAATTGTTACTATGAACCTTAAGTAGTGTAATGATTGAAAGATGACATTGAATATTCCTGTAGGAAGCTTGTTGTGTTATCATAGAGTGTACAGCTGAGTGACTGAAAGAGTTGTTATTGTTACTAAACCCGTATTTGTAAGATGAGTCCGCAGTCTCCTTATTTTTGTTGAAGAAGTTAAGAAAAGGTTCATGACAGTGTGTTTCCATGTACATGTCTTTACTAGCTGATGTGATAGCTTCCTCTTGTACTATTAGTTAAATGGGGATGCTTGTGCTTGAAGTTGGCTACAACTGGAATGTTGAAATCAACCACTGAGGAATGTGTGTTGAAATATCTGTTACGAGAGGAGGGTAGAGGGATTTTTAAGATTAGAGAAAAAAGGGTTAAATTTGATGAAAAACCCTGTGTATATATTTACTCACCCCCTCGACTTTTCTGGTGTGAACTACTTTGCTTTGCAGCATCAGAACGAATGACACTTCCATTTCTTGTATTGTATCTATGTGGAAGTGAAGAAACTGGGTGTAGCAGAGGAGAGGAAATGGGTGGAGCATTGAGCTTCTGCACTGTTGGCAGCAGGCTGAACATTTACAGTGATAACAGCATGAACTTCTTTGGAGCAGATAAAGAAATTAAGGCCTTCCTGCAAAACACCCTCAGAAAACCAACTCTTTACCCAAATGCAGGCATGGGGCTGACAAAGCATTTCATCAGTTCTGCAGCACCACACTTTGGTGTGATGAGTGATGGATTCTTATCACTTCACCAACAAAGAATTGACATCTCTTACAACACATACCGGTACTCACGTCCCATAACTAAAGTTGGATGTTGAGTGTTTTGACAATTCATACAAACTACATCACCTTTCCTTATAAGAGAGCAAATTGCTACACTCCCTGATCATTATTATACTTCGTATCCCATCACAACATAGCCTACATGGCTATATATTCAGCACCTAACCCAGAACTCCTGGAAGAGAAGGTCAAATGAATATCTCAATAAATGGGCAATGAAATACCCCATAGCAACATAGTCATACTGGAAGAAGATGACACACATGCTACTAAGTGGATGATGGCAGTGATCAAATGAGTATCCTGGTTGTGACGAATTCATTCATATAATGAATGTTCAGGTAAGTAACTGTGAACTTCCAAGGTCTAGTCACAAACACTACCCCTTATGTAGTTTGAAACAGAAAGGCAAAGACCACTCATGAAGGGCTTATTTATTCATTGCATGCTTAACTGATATTATAAATTCCAATGGACTAGTAACACCACAGACAACATTAGGAAGAATAAAAATGTTTTTCACTTGCCACGAGATGGCTACAATGTATGTAGTATATAAGTGAACACTCTCAGTAAAGAAGCATATCACCTGCAACTTATATCTACAAATAATTGTATTATCTAGAAATCAATAATGTAATCAGTAAGATTACAAAGGTGTTCCATTTGGAACCAACTAGTAAAATATCCTGTAACAGTAAGGAAAGAATGTATCGTATAGCTCCGTTTTGTTTCAAAATATTTACCAAGTCAAAAGTATTAGTAGGAATGATACCGGCTCCCAATTTATATATAGTAGAGGTCTTTTGAGCAATCCTAACTGCTGCACAATTCATAATACAAGATCATGGAACAACTTGAAGGAAAAGTGAAAATTAGTTAAGTAAATAGCCAATCTCATAACAATGTATATTTTCCATAGTACTATCAACCATGAGCACTGAAATGAAGGATCAAACACTGATATCTGTTGAGCCATTTCAATTTATTTTCATTACCTGAGGATGGCTTATTAAATTATGTACATTACCTCAGGAGAGTTTTGCTGTGTTGACCCTGGCTCTGTTAACTCTGATTTAACTTCTCCTTTCAGAGCTATCACTTCTGATATATGTTCAATATTTTCCTGTGGAAAATAATACATATTAGGTATGCTCATCTAGAAATATAGTCACCAACAAATGAGCATATTAATTCAATAATTGCCAGTATTACAGTTACTTTCAGAAATTCACTAATATTTAAGGAAGATTTCTACCAGCAGAGGATTCTTATAACCAAAGGTTGTACTGTGAATGGTGTTACTATTCTTGCTCAGTCCTTATGTCAGAGAAAGGATGAGACTGAGAACAAAATATAAAATGCGAAACATTATCGAACCATATAAGAAGATATTCTATCAGGGATGGAACTGGGACCATCACGCACAGAATTTGGAAGGAAGCGGCCTTAGACATAAACACTAAATTGTATGAAGTGTTTTCATATGTACAATTATATCATTTAAATCTTAAAGGTTGTTTGAACCAATTACAAGTGTTATAACTGTTCTAAATCATTTTTTGTTCTCAGCATAGAGTTTGTTTACAGACAGATTAAAATGCCTTGAAATATTGCTATCACATTCTCTACTCTGGTTTTGCGGAGCTCAAAGGGGATACATAAAGGAGTAAGACAGTTCTGTTTTAAACAGCATATTTCAATGCTTCCAAGTGTAAAATAAAATAATAATCATGAAAGAAGCAGGCTTATCACAGTCATATAACAGTGAAAGATGGGATGTAGCCCTAACTGAAAGCAACAACAAATGAAATATTTTACTACTACAAGGACGTTATGTAGTGTTCTGTGAAGAACTGTGGGGATAAGAACACTGTCAGTTGAGAGTCAGCAGTGTTGGAGTGTACATCTGCAGTTTCAGAAGTTCCTTTATGATCTACTACAAGACTTGTAAATTTCTCACTTGGATTCATAAACTCTCATCGGCACTAAAGGGGGAAGGGAGGGAATGTGATCAAAAGCTTATATTCTAATATAATTCCATAGACAAGGTTCTCTATATAACAACAGAGTCCGACCTGTATTTGAGGAATAAAATGAGATAATCACTATTCTGCCTTTCTAAATTAATTCACTTCTGAGCAAAACACATATTTTGAGAGAATGTACATTCAGATTTCGAGCTATTTTATCTCTCGTATGCCATAGGCAAATCTGCTCTTTCCTTAACACACATATATTCCAGCACATGGTGGATGTGAGGGTAATCCAGAGTTATCACACCTGTGTTGACATTTTGATTAGCAGACTGGTGTATACAGTCTCAAAGACAGCAACAGAAGGTTTATGATTTAACTTCTTCTACACTAACTATGATAAGAGTAATAATTTTTACAATGTTATGCTAATGGTGGTGCAATAGTGTTGGAAGATATTAGTTTTAAATAAGTACACTGGACCAACCATCCTCTATTAAAATCAGAGGGGAAAAATAGAAGAGGTGAGACTCCTAAACCAAAATAATTTTGACAGTGACAGTAAAAAGTACAGAGTAATCCAACCCCAACCTCAACACACTGGCTAACAGTTTCTGATATTGGCAAACATTTCTTTAACATAATTTACATATCTGTACAAGTCTGATGCAGTAGTGTTTTAACCAATATTAAACCTAGAGTTCTTGATCAGGAGTGCACTAAAGTGCCAGGTTCAAGTCTGACACAGAACATAACAAGAAACATCAAAGCTAGAGATCTTGAACAGCAGTACACTCACATCTTGGATACGTTCAGACACCATTCCCTTCTGTAGTGCCTGTAACTGAGAATTCAAGAAGCACACATTTATTCAGAGAATAGCATTCATTATTTGCAGTATTTTAGCTTTAAGCAACTACTGGGCAATATCTCATCTGTAAATTAGCAGTTCACATTGTTTGCAATAGATTATTATTGTTAAGTCACAGTTATTCATTGAACATCTCTCCTCAAACTGTCAAGGTCATCAAAGACTCTGAGGTGCCAGAATGATGTGCAGAAATTCACTTTCATGGCAGTAAAATTACAGATGTATGCCGGGAAAATTCAGCTTCTTCAAATACATCTAGACCAAAACCAAATCACACTCACCGACAAGAGATTAACATCAGTTTACCCTCTGAGCCACTGAACTGAAATCCACACATTCAGACGACTGAGGAAAGATGAAAAAAATATCTTGCAAGTTCTCCAAAATTTTCCACTGCATCTCCACCATCGTCCGGGTGTTTGCTTTTGATGAGTTATACTCACAGTCAACTTCCAAGGCAGAATTTTAATACATGCTCACCCAAAATCCGTGTCATTGTAAAGAATTTTAAATGATGCAAATCTGACCTGAAATTTCTTTTCGAGGAAGAATATGTTCTCCCTGAGAGCCAGGGACCTACTGGCCTTAACTTAATTCAATCTAGAACCAAACCATTTTCCATCACTTCAGTAACTACTAGCACTCCAATTGGGTGATATGATAGGAAATGATGTCAATTCCACAAAGATTCCATTACCAAACCATGCAGAAGAAATACATAACCACACACCCTCCAGAAATCCATTTCAATAGCCAACAGAGGTAATCAATTAACAACAGATAGTCAGTCAATGGGTACTTAACACATGAAATGCCCTGAAACCTCAATCATGAGACACGACTAATCACAACTTTGTCATTAGCTGGACCTAACCAAGGCTCCTTCAATATCAAACCCACAACATTGATTCATCTTTATGCCACTATCAAACTGCCATCTCGCTAGTAAATGCTAAAGGCCACCTGTCATCTTGGCAGCCCTTATCTGATGGCTTATGCCACCAGAAACCCTTTCCTTGTCCCATGAACAATGTTTTTGCAACTAGTTTCACCCATAGATGTACATCAATACTGTGGTATGAAGCTTTTAAGAATTGGCACCTTTGTGTAGTGCACTGTGGCAGATTCCAAGCCAAAGAAACAAAACAGAGTCGTACTACGCCTAGATGCTGATGCAGCAAATGGTGACTGCTGGTGTTAATACTGAGGAAGCACATAGTAAGTTATGCCCCTGCGAAACTTATTCAGTTACAAAGGGTTAAATTCTAACCTCTATAAAGTTCCCTGGAATGAGACTTACAAGTGATGCATTTGTAGTTCCTTCAAGCCAGGCTGGTTCCTCTTTGATCTTTACTTCCATGTCCATTTCACACTGCAATTGAAGTAGTTAGAAGGTACTGGGATCGTTGATTACTTCCAATGACCTTTCACAGAAACATAAGCCAAATAGATATATTACCTTATTGCTGCCATTACTACTTACATCATTTACCAACAGACTAAGCAACAGCTTGCAATTTTACATGATCATCAACATTATGATCATACCAAAGAGACTCAAAATTTTACATGAATATTGATATTGTGATCATAACTATAGGACCTCAAGTTTTCTACGACTAATACTATGATCATAGCTAAGGACCTCGAGTTTTACATGACTTCTAAAACAGTGATCACTTCCATACGAAATATAACATATCTGTCGATATCAAGATCATAGTCAAAGGACCCCTAGTTTTACATGACACCTTATATCACATTCATAGCTACATAAAATAGAGTTTTATATGGAACTAAAACCACAACAATATGACCTTTCTTGTTAAAAATTTAACGTACAATGCTTGTGATCAAAAAGCACAAAACTTCTTGAAAATTGAATGACTATTCTGTTTGCATATCTTCTATAATCAAATTCTCTCATACCATTCTCCTCTCCTCTCATCAAGCTCATTCACTATCTCTTCATTTGAGACATGTCCTATTCATCTGATCTTCAACAACTTCTGATAACATGGCATTTCAATGGCTTGAACTTTGCTTTTCTCGGCACCAGTTATTAACTATGTTTCTCTTCCATATGGTGTCATACTCCACACTCACTGTAAATTTAATTTTTAAGTTTTTCAATCTGTTGAACCAAATGAACATGATGGGGTACAGATGGGAGTTAAGGCAGGATTTGGTGATGATATTTATCGATATTGAGAAGGCATATGTCAGTTTACCATATCAAGTAGTCTTGGATAAACTGATAAAAAGGAAGGGAGGGAGAGGAGAAGAATCAATTATAAAAGCCATAAAGGAAATGTGACTAGGTAGTATGAAGACTATGATAGGACAAGCAAACTGGTTCATAACAGAAACAGGACTTCAAAAAGGATGTGTCTTATCCCCTCCAATCTTCATGGATGAAATCCAAAAGAGAATACAACAAAAAATGGGAACCAAGGAAGCAAAGGCAGATGACACAGTAATATGGGGAGAAGATGAAGTGGAAGTACAAGAACAAGATAATTTATGGAATCAGGAGATAGGATAATACAGAATAAAAATAAGAGTGGAAAACTGTACAATAGTAGTGGTGACGACAAGTAATAGAGAAAGAAGTGGGAAAATTGAAGGAAATGGAAGACCATCAGAAGTTGTGGAAAGCTTCAAGTATTCAGGGAGAATAATTGCAGAAGATGGGAAAATAAATTTAGAAATTGGAAAGAGAATTGAACATGCCAATGGGTTTTACCAATATGTGAGATGTATAGTCTGTAACTGGGTTATCACAAATGAGTACTAGAAAAATTTACACCCAATATATTACACAGCAATTATGACATGCAGCAGGCACATGGACAACAACAAAACATGATGAAAGCAGAATCCAAGAGGCCAAGATGAAGTTCCTTAGAGAAATAATAGAGAAGACATGAAGTGATAAAGTAACAAACATAGAAATCAGGGAGAGAATTGGATTCCCTGAACTGCAAGGCAAGATGGAGACCAGTAAGCTGAAATGGTATGAACACATGATGAGAATGGAAGAGGATAGATTTCCAAAGTGAATATTTACGGAGAAAAACATCGGGGAATGCCCAGAAAGGGGTGAATGGATATGGTAAAGGAGAGTACAGAGAAGAGAGGACCAAAGTTAAAAAAATATTCAAGGAAGAAAGGGAGTGGTGGAGAGAGAAAAAACTGAGGAGGTTCTAGTTCATGGCCTAACCACCCAAAAGCTGGTTCTATTCCCGTGATCGTAAGATCTGTGGCTGTGAAAGCCATTTTTGAAATCGTAACTCCATAGGGAGTACATATTTTGTAAACGGAGATTTTTCACTTCTCCTTTAGCACGTTAGCAATCCTTATTTGCTAACACAGCAGGACCACGCATTTGGTCATCTCTCAGTTTCTGCAAGATCTTTGTGGCGTGGATACTATCTTCATCCGTATATAAAATTTCCGTCAGTCATCATCTCTGTCTTCTAGAAGCTTCTAGAACCTTCCATCTACGGGTTTTACTTCTGAACTTCACCTCGTGGATTCTCCTAAAAAGGCCTTGCTCCCTACTATGCCCATCATGAGCTCGCCTCTGGAAGGTGATTCGACTTCTCCTCTGGATACTTTAGAACATCAGGACATGGATAACCAGAGCATCAAGACTGCCCGTTCTCGTGAGGCAGATTCACCTAGCCCTACAGGTGGCCGGAAGAAGGTTTGTGCCCTTCCACCGCCTTCCGATGATGAGTCTACAGGCTCCACCTCCACGGGCAGCTCCGCGGCTGAACGAGCAGGCATGCCGTCCTCAGTCAGCGGTATCAACCCGCTGCCCCCTTCCGAGAACGTTCTACCAGCACCGTCCACTTCTTCAGGTTCACCGGCTTTCTATATGCCAGGGAATGACCGAAGCTACGCCGCAGCAGCGAAGAACCCTGCGCTACCCAACCAAGTTCGTCAGCGCAGTATCATTACATCCACCCCCCACCCATCCTCCCCAGTTCCATATCATTAAGCTCACCAATATCGAAACCCATCTTGCCAATACCAGGACCCTTTAACAGCTGATTTCCCGTTTCACTCCTAACTTGGCCCAGTATCATCTGGATATTAACCTCAAGACCTCCCTACCATTTTATTTCCATTTCACCGGGGCCATCGGCATATATCAGTTAGGTAAGCACACCAGAGCTACCAACCTGTCTTAGCAATGACCAGTGTTTCGCCAGCAAGCTCCATCTCGACCCACTCCCATACTATCTGCGGTGGGATATGGGGTCGAACGGGACTACACGAGGAGGTGGCTGCTCAGCTCCAGCTTGGGGGCCACGTCATCTACCAGGTTGTACGGATCAAGAATGTAACTGGACCGACGTCTCTGGTGCGGATCCTTTCCCGGGACGTCAACACCTTAGACAACCTTCTATGGGACGGCGCGCTGATCTACACCCCCCGCCATTGCGTTGAAGCTTCTCGATCCGCTCCACCACGCCGTGTCCGCTACGAGCGCTGTCAACGCTTCGATCATCTCTCGGGGCAGCCCTGCATTCTCCCTGAGGTATGTGTCATATGTGCCCAGAAGCACCCCACTTAATGCATGTACTAATAAGCAGTCCCCACAGTGTGTAAATTGTAGTGAGTCCCACCCCTCTTTTAGCTACAAATGTAAGGTGAAACCTCTGCCCATCCCTAACCATCCCGAAACTGCTGTCCCTGTCATTTCACAGGACCTTCCTACTCCTGCCCCTTCCTCCAACCCCTCCCCCCCCCCCACAGTACGGAGAACAACATCCAAAACGTCCTTCGTTTCCGTCGTCCACAAATCCTTAAACAACTCCAACTTGTGGCACGGTTAGTGTTTAACACACATGTGGATGTGGCGAATACAGGGAACAGAATGCACTTTGCATTCATTCACCTGAACGCCATCACCATTATTCAATAAGAACATAACATTAAGTTCTATTATTTAAATATTCGTTCAGTTAACACCAACCGTGTCCTCCTTCAAACCTCCCTTTCTTTGTATGCCTCGGATTTCTTTATTCTTAATGAAACATTTTTGACTCGCCGTCAGCATTCTATCTTTCCCACTTCTAATTTGTTTCGTGCTCATCGACCCCATAAAGCTAGCGGTGGCGTTGCCATTGGTGTCCGAAAGGATCTAACCGTTCGCAGACACTTCTGTCAGTTTCCTGATAACTTTAAAAACATCTCATTATAGAAATTATTACCTCCACTCAATCTTTAGCCATAGTTACTCTTTATCTTCCGGGTCGAAATCCCCCTCGCAACACTTTTATTAAACAATCGATACTTCTTTTCAAAATTATATCTTTGTTTCCGATTTAAATATCACTTCCTACACCCTTTACCATCGTTCTCTTATTAACACTGTCTGCCATAATATCCGGGGCATACATTTTCCCTTCCCTTTCCCCACTCTACCTTGCCATAATTCCACCCCTGATGTCCTTCTTGCCTCGCCTTCCTTTTCCACCCACGTTAAGGTCCAACCCTGTTTCATGCTCAACAGCGATCACGCTCCTGCCCTCATCACCATTCCCGGTTTTCTGTCACACAACCCTCCTACTCGCCCTCCCGCCACCCGCCGCTATAATCATACCGATTGGAATGCTTACAGTATGACTGTCACTACTCTTCTTCGCGACTCCCCCTCCTCCACTTCCCATCAAGACCTTCAGTCACTTGTAACTACATGCTTTACTCACCGCAGATCTTCGCATACCTCGTCACACCTATACTCCTCTTAAACCCCCCATTCAACTACAGGACTTCAACTCTTATGACTAGCACAGGACTTATATCGTGAATATGCCCGTACACGTGACCCCGCTACGCTACTTAACAACAGACGTACACTCAGACATGCACGTTAATATATAAAAGTTATTCGTCGCAAATATTGGACTATGGCTTGTACTGACTTCTGACACACACGAACCACACAGCTCGTCCTGACTTACAACAAACGTTCTCTCATTTTCCGAATATAGACTATACTCATCCTCTTAACACTCCGATCACTCCTCAGGAAATCCGTTCTTTTGTTTCCCACCGTCGTAGTCCCGCTCCCGGCCCCGAAAACATCACCTACCCCCATACCCCTCCTTTTTGATTTATTGAATATTTTATACACTACCATGCTCTACCCTGGTTTTTATCCCGAACATTGGGATGGAGCTAACGTTCTCTTATTCCTTAAACCTGGTAAGCCCCCTTCAGATATCACCTCCTATCGTCCTGTCCGCTTGCTACGTATCCTTTCAAAAATATTTGAAGGCATACTTGCGCGCCACATATCCCATTATCTCACCTCCTCAAATCTTCTTCCTTCCTCCCAAGCCGGTTTTCGATCTCATTATTCTACTCATGGTCACCTTTTTCATATTGCATCATCCCTTAACACTTTTCTCCGCCCCCGCAAAACCGCGGCCCAAGTATGCCTGGATGTCAACCCAGCCTTTGACTCTGTTTTGTATCCGGGTCTCCTTTTCAAATTTCACCTACTTCCCCTCCCTGACACGCTTATCCGTTTTATTTACAATTTCCTTCCCTCCCGTACTGCGCGTATCATTATACATCATACTCCGTCGTACTCTTTTCCTGTCACTTCTGGTGTATCACAAGGCAGCCCGTTGTCTCCAATCTTATATCTTTTATTTACTCACAATATCCCTTATTATGATCCTTCCCTTCGCCTTTATCAATATGCGGATGATCTTGCCCTATGTAACACCACCGTTTCCCTTATTAACAAACTCCAACACTATCGCAACATCCTCGAATCCTGGTACAATTCCTGGCATATTTCTGCCAATCTCGCCTAAACACAATTCGTTTTCCATAAAAAAATCCGACCCGTGTCGTCCTCGTCATCGCGTCCCACTCACGTTATATAACACTCCGTTAACCGAAACTAACACATTAACATACCTACGTATCCTCTTTCAGAACAACTTTCGTTGGAACCATCACCTTAGCCTATAAGAAAGCCTATTCCAGTTTTCGATCCCTTCGTATGCTTACTGGGCGTACTTGGGGTCTAAACCCGTCTCAAATCCTTAATATTTACAAATCCTTTATTCGCCCGATTATTACTTACGCTTTACTTACATGGATAACAGCTGACGCACGACAATACAAACAACTCCTCAAACTTGACCGCCACGCTCTACGTATTGCCCATCACCTTCCATTTGATACCCTTTCTGCTAATTTTACCGCCCGTTACTCCTTTCCCGCCATTCTCGAACATCTTCATTCCATCCGTCTGTAATATCTCACTAACGGCACACTACATCGCAATTCCCTTGTTACCGAATCCCTGAGCCTCTCCCCATGACTATATTAAACAACGCCTGTTCCCCTGCCACCTCTTATCTTTTCCCTCCCCCCATCACTTAGTTTCACTTCCTCCCCGCCACTGTCTTCTAACGTATCTAACAATTTTAGTAATTTGCTATGCACTTCTTTTGCTCCTGGGTACAGTGGTGCACACCACACTTGCGATACTGCGAGATTATTTATCATTTTGTTTCTTATTACCATTATTATGATTGTCCGGCTCCAGGGCTAAGTGGTTAGCGTGCTGGCCTTTGGTCACAGGGGTACCGGGTTCGATTCCCGGCAGGATCGGGAATTTTAACCTTAATTTGTTAATTTCGCTGGCACGGGGTCTGGGTGTATGTGTCGTCTTCATCATCATTTCATCCTCATCACGACGTGCAGACCGCCTAAGGGCGTCAAATCATGCAAACTCACCACCACTCACCCCTGAAGATCGTTTACACACCAATAAATGAGGAAATACCTTACGAAAAAAAGGCAGTCTAACTAAATCATCACGAGTAAATACCGGTACCGGACATAGCTGTTGTGGTGTAATGATGTGATACAGAAGAATTCTCCATAACAACACAGATATAACGATAATTCTACAGATATTTTAAACGGAAACGTCTCCATGTTTCGAACCCTACTACGGTACCATATGTCACAGCTTACATTGTAAAGAACAACTCAACATTCACAGCGTCACTATTAAATTGCACACAGAGGTAAATAACACAGCAACACATTAATTAAAATTATACACTACATTTTGTAATTTCTTTCTGAAACAACCATCCGCATTCCTTCACCGGAAAAAAAAATCATCATTCCACTAAATGTAAATATACGATACATTGCTACTACATACGGGTTGCCGGCACTTGCAACGCAAAGGCTAGGGGTTTTAAAAAAAAAAGCTAGTTGTATGCGTGTACATTTTAATGTTTAATTTAAAATAAATTTTAAGAAAATTAAAAATAAGTAGCTAGTTGTATGCGTGTACATTTTAATGTTTAATTTAAAATAAATTTTAAGAAAATTAAAAATAAGTAGAATGCTGAAACTGAGAAAGATTAGTGTTAACTTCTCACTGTTTTCAACTGAGATCTATAAATTATTGAACTTGAATATTACCGACAATATGTTAGAGGTTGTGGACACACTGTAAAATGATAGAAATCACAATTCCTCAATGAAGGAAATCTGTAACACACTTAAAAGCTGTACAACTGGCTAATATGCGTCTTATATGACAACATACCTGCCACTTCGAAACAAAACCGGATATTTAATGTTGTTTAATCACTTAAAACGAACTCTTGAAGAACAAATTTGATTTGTATCAGTCAGTAGAACAGGCTGAAGGTAGGAAAGGATGTTTGCCGTTATCGATATCTCGATACAATGAGGTTATACAACACAACAGTTTCTTTTCAATATGGTAATTATATGTAGACTCACAATTAGCTCACGCACTCCTTGCTTTTCAGAACACGAACTATCCTTCTGTTTATTTCATTTCCAGTCTGAGATTCAAATCTATGGTAGAAATATTATCCCATGATGACGGCGCGTTATTTATTTCATTTCCAGTCTGAGATTCAAATCTACGGTAGAAATATTATCCCATGATGACGGCGCTAGTCCGCCTCTGTGGTGTAGTGGTTAGCGTGATTAGCTGCCACCCCCCGGAGGCCCGGGTTCGATTCCCGGCTCTGCCACGAAATTTGAAAAGTGGTACGAGGGCTGGAACGGGGTCCACTCAGCCTCGGGAGGTCAACTGAGTAGAAGTGGTTTTCCGTGGTTTCCCACTTCTCCAGACGAATGCCGGGATGGTACCTAACTTAAGGCCACGGCCGCTTCCTTCCCTCTTCCTTGCCTGTCCCATCCAATCTTCCCATCCCTCCACAAGGCCCCTGTTCAGCATAGCAGATGAGGCCGCCTGGGAGAGGTATCCCAGTTGTATCCCCCGACCAAGAGTCTGAAGCTCCAGGACACTGCCCTTGAGGCGGTAGAGGTGGGATCCCTCGCTAAGTCCGAGGAAAAAACCGAACCTGGAGGGTAAACAGATGATGATGACGGCGCTTCCATACCCGGTGTGCAAATTTAGGAAAGAAAAAAGGCATAGAAAAATGAGCAATACCTGAAGTAGCTTGCCAGGGACCAACCATTCAATCCTAAGAAGTATCACAAGAAGAATGGAAACCTAGACTGTATAGATCGGTGAACTACAACCATTTCCTATGTTGCTATTGGTTGGGCAAGTTTCCTACTGTATCTAGGGATGAGCGCGACTGGAGCCTGGAATCGAGAGCGTCGACTCCATCGACTCCGAACACCGGTCTCGGTTCGCATAAAGCCTCTCGACTCCAAGTTAACTTGATGCGCATTGCGGGGCCGCACGGTCGCTTCGCATGAAGCCTCGCGACTCCAAGCGAACTTGACTTGCGTGTCGAGGCGCGGAAAATAACATGAAATATTATACATGTTGTCCGCCTCTGTGGTGTAGTGGTTAGCGTGATTAGCTGCCACCCCCGGAGGCCCGGGTTCGATTCCCGGCTTTGCCACGAAATTTGAAAAGTGGTACGAGGGCTGGAACGGGGTCCACTCAGCCTCGGGAGGTCAACTGAGTAGAGGTGGGTTCGATTCCCACCTCAGCCATCCTGGAAGTGGTTTTCCGTGGTTTCCCACTTCTCCTCCAGGCGAATGCCGGGATGGTATCTACCTTAAGGCCACGGCCGCTTCCTTCCCTCTTCCTTGCCTATCCCTTCCAATCTTCCCATCCCTCCACAAGGCCCCTGTTCAGCATAGCAGGTGAGGCCGCCTGGGCGAGGTACCTACTGGTCATACTCCCCAGTTGTATCCCCCGACCAAGAGTCTGAAGCTCCAGGACACTGCCCTTGAGGCGGTAGAGGTGGGATCCCTCGCTCACTCCGAGGGAAAAACCGAACCTGGAGGGTAAACAGATGATGATGATGATGATGATGATGATGATTATACATGTTGCTGCTCATTTGCCCATTGGGTTTTTTAAGAGTATTGTAGAGTGAAGTACGATATCGTTAACGAAGACGACGAGCGTAATGGTGTAGTTGAAATAAAATTAAACGTGTATCGGCATAGCAGACCACGGACATTTAATTTCACGTCTTTATTTGTCGTGATCAGGAAATTGATAAACAGATATCGATGGTAAATCATTATGAATTGCACATGAACGATGAAAACAAATCTAATATGGGTAAATCCTCTAACATAATTTGAACACAGACTACAGCATATAAAGCCTCCGTGGCTCAGGCGGCAGCGCGTTGGCCTCTCATCGTTGGATTCCCTGGATCAAATTCCGGTCACTCCACGTGAGATTTGTCTTTCTCCGGGTACTCCGTTTGCTCTGTCATCTTCCATTCTTTTTTTTTTTTTTTTTGCTAGGGGCTTTACGTCGCTCCGACACAGATAGGTCTTATGGCGACGATGGGATAGGAAAAGCCTAGGAGTTGGAAGGAAGCGGCCGTGGCTTTAATTAAGGTACAGCCCCAGCATTTGCCTGGTGTGAAAATGGGAAACCACGGAAAACCATCTTCAGGGCTGCCGATAGTGGGATTCGAACCAACTATCTCCCGGATGCAAGCTCAATCTTCCATTCTAGCAACATTCTCCAACATCATTTCATTTTATCTGTCAGTCATTCATCATTGCCCCAGAGGAGTGCGACAGGCCTCGGCAACCGGTACAATTCCTATCCTCGCCGCAGGATGGGGGCTTCATTCATTCCATTCCTGACCGGGTCACTGACTGGAAAAACAGGTTGTAGGTTATCATTATAATTCAAGGACCACGTTAAGTCTTGTTGCATTATTAATATTATTATTAGTTGTAGTAGTAGCAGTAGTAGTAGTAGTAGTAGTAGTAGTAGTAGTAGTAGTAGTAGTAGTAGTAGTATACACAAAAGTCCCTTTTCGCGACAGCCCTGGTAGGCCTTGGTCTACCAAGTGACCTATGCCCAGCTCGAAGGCCAGTAGATTACGAGGTGACGTGTGTTCAGCACGACGAATCCTTTCGACCGTTATTCTCGACTTTCTAGACCCGGTCTCTACCTCAACGTGATCACGAAACCTGAGATACAGGTAAAAATCCCTGACCTGGCCGGAATCGATCCCGGGGCCTAGACTAAGGAGGCGGCTATTATGACGCACAACGTTTGGTAAAATATTTGTTGTAAAACCACACTCTAAGCACTCGCTTCTTTTTTTTCTGTTTTATGCCCCAGGCCAAGGGTATTAATAATTTACGACTAAAAAACGTATGCCGGCCGAGCATCGAACCCAGAACCGCCGGGTGACAGGCGCACGCGTTGCCCCCTACACCGCGGAGCTGAACTCGTTGAAATCAATACTGACGAGTATGTTAAAGTATACTGTCAGATTATTATTGCCACTACAATTATCGTCATCACTATCATCATCGTCGCCAAAATAGACCTACAACATTAACACTAATGATGACAAAATCCCGAAACAATATTTAATGTTTGCTGGCTAATAATCATCTTGTATTCATCGTATCGTCCGCCTCTGTGGTGTAGTGGTTAGCGTGATTAGCTGCCACCCCCGGAGGTCCGGGTTCGATTCCCGGCTCTGCCACGAAATTTGAAAAGTGGTACGAGGGCTGGAACGGGGTCCACTCAGCCTCGGGAGGTCAACTGCGTAGAGGTGGGTTCGATTCCCATCTCAGCCATCCTCGAAGTGGTTTTCCGTGGTTTCCCACTTCTCCTCCAGGCGAATGCCGGGATGGTACCTAACTTAAGGCCACGGCCGCTTCCTTCCCTCTTCCTTGCCTATCCCATCCGATCTTCCCCTCCCTGCACAAGGCCCCTGTTCAGCATAGTAGGTGAGGCCGCCTGGGCGAGGTACTGGTCATTCTCCCCAGTTGTATCCCCGACCAAGAGTCTGAAGCTCCAGGACACTGCCCTTGAGGCGGTAGAGGTGGGATCCCTCGCTGAGTCCGAGGGAAAAACCGAACCTGGAGGGTAAACAGATGATGATGATGATGATTCATCGTATCTCATGTTACCAAAGGAGGAACGTGGAACTATAATTCCAAGCAGTTCCGACAATAGTTGATAGATGGCGTTACTGCATCAGTGGAGTCGACACTGGAGTCGAGAGTGTCGGTTCCAGAGGTAGCAGTCTCGACTCTTCGCGACTCCGTTCGCAGCCCATCCCTAACAGTATCTGATAGAACTCTCATTGTGTCCAGTAGTAATGGGAAGAAGCAGTTCACCTCTGGGAACTAGTTCATTCACTCTCACTCCCAAGAAAGAACTACTTCACGAACTACTTCACGAACTGCTTCAAAATGTGTAACGTTTCCGCCAGAGTACTCTGCAACATCTGAAGTAGTTCGTCCGCGAACGAGTTCCTTCTCATTCCCTTCACACAAGGCTTGAACGTTTCGCGAGCTTTCTAGAACGAGGAAGTACACAAAGTAGACAACAGCAGGGGCGTATTCTCCTTGAATGCAAGGCATGCACTGCATGCGTCACGATAACGCAAATAACTGTCTGAAATATGGTTTCAAGTAAAATATTAACGATTTCATCCCGCAGAAGTTCAAAAGTTCCGCGCAACTGTACTAGTTCCGTTGCTTGACTACGTGTGGTTCTGGTGTAGTCTCGCCATCTATTCCACTCTTGAAAGAAAGAGACAGCAAATGGAGGAGTTAAGGAAGTAAGGCATTCAATCTTAAAATCGTATTCGGTGGCAGACATAGTTCTGAAACCCTCCGAATGATGTCGCTACAATTGAAACTTGGTCACACTTTGTCACCCCATACACGTGCTACCCTCTGCCATCTGTTAGCAATTTGGAGAAAGTCGGCATGTCCAACTTTACTGCGAACGGGACCCACGGATTACCCCCTAGCGAGAACCCAACCTGACGAAATCAAATAGACCAAACTGACAAATTCCACTGGGGTGACCACTGAGCTGTAATATACTGTATATTGAGATCACTGGGGGTGACTTACCTCCGTGCTTGAGTTGTGGCTGAGTAGTGAGTTCATTCATTGTGTGTTTAGCTGATTATTGAGTTCATTCTATGCGTGCTATCCCTGTGCTATTCGTCGCTTCTTGTGTTTTTTATATTCTCTGCATGTGTGGTATTTTAACGATGGACGAGTCTAAAACGGATATAATTGTAGATCTGCTTGAAAATCCATTTACTGGCCGTTCGTTTGATGAAAAGATTCAAATAGTTAAAGCCGGGAGATCTCTCCCTTCCCTCGCAAATTTAAATAAATTTAAATAGAAAATTTAAAAAACAGAAAACAAGAATTGTGTTTGCACGTTCAATCCAGAAACTTACAGTAAAACTGTTTGGCTCTCTGGCTCTGAGTCACTAAACAAATTATTCTGTTGGCCTTGCTTATTGTTTGTTTCTGAAAATTCCCCTTGGAACAGCAAGAAACGATTGTCATATCCACGCATGGATATCATTAGGTACCTTCGGTAAAACTAGGATAGATTTGCAGTTGGATAAGCTGAAGCAGGAAAATGTTCTAAGACACAACGAAGCCGTTAAGAAAAACAAGAAAATTCTGAAACGGCTGATTGCGGTGACATGCTTTTTGTGGAAGCAGGCGTTACCATTCCGTGGGTACAATGAGGCTAGTGATTCCAACAACAGAGGGAATTACAAAGAACGAATTAAAATGTTAGCAGAGTTTGATGAAAAATTAGTCACTTCACAACGATTTGTCCGGCTAAATGGTTAGCGTACTTGCATTTGGCCACAGGGCTCCCGGGTTCGATTCCCGGCAGGGTCGGGAATTTTAACCACGAGGGCTGGGTGTATTTCATCCTCATCACGACGCGCAGATCGCCTACGGGAGTTAATTCAAAAGCCCTGCACCTGGCGATCCGAACATGTCCTCGGACACTTCCGGCACTAAAAGCCATACGCCATTTCATTTCAGAACGATTTAATTCAAAGCAACTGCATCGTAATGACCGCTGAAATAACGATTCAGGTTGGAGAAGCTAAATTCGTAGGAATTATGATCGATGAGACTTATGATGTTTCGAACTTTTCACAGTTATCTATTGTCTTTTTTTTCTCTTTGCTAGTTGCTTTACGTCGCACCGACACAGATATGTCTTATGGCGACGATGGTACTGGAAGGGGTTAGGAGTGGGAAGGAAGCGGCCGTGGCCTTAATTAAGGAACAGCCCCAGGATTTGCCTGGTGTGAAAATGGGAAACCACGGAAAACCATTTTCAGGGCTGCCGACTGTGGGATTCAAACCTACTATCTCCCGAATACTGGATACTGGCTTATCTATTGTCCTCAGATACGTTCATAATGGTGATGTTGAAAGATTTATTGGTCTCTATAATGTGAGTTCTGATAGGACAGCGAATGCATTAGTGAGACTTGCGATTGAGTGTCTGGATAACTTTGACTGCCGCGAAAAATTAGTTGCGCAGACTTTCGATGGAGCGCGGTGCTTGCAGGTCAGCTGAATGGTATGCAAGCTAAATTAAAAGTAGTTCCTAAGGCTGTATTCACCCACTGCTACGCTCACAAGCTTAATTTAGTCTTCTCTCAAGTCGTTTCATGACAAAAGAATGTCGTATATTCTTCGCAACGATGAGTGGCTTTGCGACAATTTTTAGCAATTCTTCTAAAGAGAACTAACCTGCTGGACAGTATCCTCAAGAAAATGTTTCCTAAACTTGCTCCAACAAGGTGGAACTATTCCAGCCGTTTAGTACAGACCATCGCGGAATATCGTGCTCCTCTCCAAGAGCTTTTCGAAAGTATTTTGGAGGAACCTGGGAACTGGGATAACAATACAATTAAGGAGGCAAGCGGGTTTCTCGTGAAGTTAATAGAATTTCAGTTCAATTTTATTCTGAAAGTTTTAAATGAAATATTTTCATTGACTGATGTTACATATATCATCCTTCAATCTAAGACCGTGGACATTGCATATTGCACCAGAGAAGTGAATTCCTTATAAACTAAAGTATCTATATGCGAAACAGTGGATTTGATAACATCTGGGATAGAACAGAAGAGAAATTTGATCCACTAAGGAAGAGAATAAAGGATGAAACTTAATTTTCGGTTAAAGATGAGTATGTGAGGGTTTACCTGGAATTACATGATACTATTCTAGCACAGTTAAAATATCGCTTCTGTTCATTAGGAGATCTGTCCTTCATTGAAATGCTTGATTGCAAGAAAATTTCATTTTTTCTGGCGATATTCCTGATGATCAGTTCAGTAAATTGACATAAGTTTATGGAAAATATTTTGATATAGTACGACTTAAATCTGAATTGAGGGCAATGCTCGCTTCTGAACACTTCAAAGATAAGACTGTGGCTCAAATCCAGAATCACATTGATTACTACTGTACTATTTCCGCTACATCATCTGTAGAGCCCTCTTTCTCGGCCTTAAAGCGAATAAAATCTTTCGTCCGCAATTCTCAAGGTCAAAGTCGTCTCTCTGCATTAGGAATGATGTCTATAGAGAAAGATTTCCTTGTTAAGGTGAAAACACGCGAGGACTTAATACAGTGAGGTCACCGAGGAATTTCGCAAGAAGAATCGCAGAGTCGAGTTCACCTACATGTAATTAGGGTGAGTAGAATTGAAATTTATTTAATACATTTTGTGTTACTAGTTGCATGCCGCAGTGGAGATTCCAGGATACGCCACTGGACAACAGGTAGCACACAGGTGCACTTCCCTATAACATTCGTAGTTTCTACAGAGATGAACGTTCTTATTACCGGTAATGTCAGCTCACACTCTCTCCCCCCTGCCCACAACCCCTCAGGAATGTGAGTGTAGGAAAAACCTAGTTCTTTTCAAGGATAATGACAATTTCTGTTAAATATTGTCGACTTGAAAATGAGATGTTTTAAACGCTGATCTGTTATCGCAAGAGAAACTCATTTCTTGGTGGTGATTTCATCCCCTCACTTAAAAATAAATTTATAACATCTGAGCGTTGGTCAACTTTTTCTCGCCGGTGGCGCTAAACGTCAAGGCGGATTTAAGTAAAACTACTTTAAATAGTTCTGTAATAGATTCAGACTAGTCAATACGGATCAAACAATCATATTAATCTATCATGGTTAAGTTTATCAATAGACTCCAACAGTCTCGCTCCCAAGAAATAACTACTTTATGAACTACTTCAAAATGTGTAATTTTCCCGCCAGAGCACTCTGCAACCGCTGAAGTAGTTCATCCGCGAACAAGTTCCTCCCATTCCCTTCACAGTCGTGAAGTTCTGCAGTTCGCGAAGTAGTTCTCGAGATACGAGCGAATACTTCACAGTTCTTTCGTTATGTTCTTTGCTCTGTGTATATATAGTTCGCGAAGTACTTCTCGAGAGACGAGTAAACACTTCACAGTTCGTGGGAGTGAAGTAGTTCCCGAGATCTAGTTCGTTTGCGAACTACACATCACTATGTCCAGCACGTGGCTGCCACATAATAACGAATGGTTTTTCTACAGCATACTAGATGCTGACCTTGTTGTCTTCGGGCATGAGGGCTTCCAGGTACCGTACTTAAACTTCACCACTATTTCACAGGTGTTACCTGCACATTTCAGGCCTCTCACACCGTGTTCTGGGTATGAATTTCAGTATCATCAGGTTGCACAATATCTGGTGAATGCATCCCTCCCCTCAGACCTGATATATGTCTTCCACCGATCAGTAAATATTTTCACACCACGAAATAAAGGACGTAAGAAATGTATATAAAGAGGGGGGCGAAGTAATATACATGAAATGGACAGAATGCAACACGAGAGATTTACACAACTAAACAAACCAGCAAATATTACACCGAAAATTTCCATGCTTCTCTACATACCCCCATAATATAATGACTATTGGTATAACCAGTTGCCAGAATTAAGTCATTTTCACATTGGGTTTAGTTTCGTGCAGTAATCACTATCAGTAATTTTGTCACAAACGGTAACCTAACCATCCTATTAGTAATTTTGACTGTGGCACTATTAAATAACTAAACTCTAACCTAAGCATAAATGCTTGCTAGTAAATCAGAATCTCACCAGTCACTGTCAGTAATGTTGTCACAATCAGTAACCTAATCCTGCCTCTTACTAATTTTAACATTGGTAGTAATAAGTATTAAGGTTAACCAAATTCTTACCTAACCCTGTCACTAACAAAATTCTTATTACCAGTGACAACTACAGAGTATACGACACTTGGGCCCCATTCACAATGCAAACGTAATCGTAAACTTAACGGCGTAACGTAACCGTAAAATTAACGTAAAATTTGTGGTATTCACAATGGAGGAACGTAACATTAACGTAAAGAGTACTCAGCAGCCAATCAAAACACCGCCACGTTATTTAGCACGGAAGTCGGGTTTTAGGCTATTTCGCAGTTTTATATTTCAGTACCTCGATGGAATCAAACAACGCGGTAGCGGAATTCATATTACTTCAAACATCTATTGCTTTGCTCCCGGGAGCTGTGTAGGCCTACCTGAAAAGGCGATCTAAAATACGGTGCCGAAAATGGGTTCATCCCTTGAATCAAAGAAGATTATCTCAGTGCTATTTCGGTCATCTACTGTAAGAAATGACCCTCATCAGTTCTTGTTGGACATGCGGATGAAACCTGAACTGTTTGCCTTTCTTACGATTTGCTTCCCCTTTTCTAATAAAAAGAAATGTAAGGTCCCCTTTACCGACATTTATGCCCCTATCTATCACACCCCGATGAGATGGTTGGATCTATTTGTTTGGATGATACCGTTTTCGTAAACTAGCAGTCCGTCATAATGTTAAGAAATATACAGGGACACTGTTCCATTTATGACAGGGATTGCCTCTCGTCCGTTCGCCAGCGCTGCGAGCTTGTCTCCCGCCATTCGCCGTCAGATTTCATTGCTACAGGATATTTATTTCCACCTATTATTTTTGGTACAGCGTCTTTGTATTTCTTTTTCCTTTTATCATACATACGGTACACACAAAGATTATTTTGAAAGAGAATTACAAGTGTTTCGTCGAAAGAAGTCATTATATCGTGCACAAAATACAATGTTTACCTCTGCTCTGATTGGCTGGTTCTTAAAGTTAACGTAAAATTAACCGCAAGAGCTTGGAGTTTGCAATCCATTAATTTTACTGACTCGCAGTTAAGTTTACGTCGGTGCATTGTGAATGCTTCCATTAGATAAGATGGCCGCTAACTTCTAAGTTAACGTTAATTTTAAGTTTACGTTACGTTTCGTTTGCATTGTGAATGTGGCTTTACTGAAAAGAGCACTGGCGGCACTGGGTGCAATGTACCGTTACGTCTGAATCAAAGAGAAAATATAAGAGAGAAGGAACCTTTCCGGGTATAAACAGACGGGAATACACAAATTCGACGCCAGTTGCTTCACGGAAGAAAAAATACACAGCAGTTCCATAAGTCGTAACGTAGGCTACGTGGACAGCCATGGAAGGAGGGATCAACTGACTGAAATTTACGATTCAATTCTTCGAATGCTAACGGAAATAAAATAGCTTCTTTATACGTACATAATACATACATGCATCTTCATTATACAGTAGTCCGTTATGTCTTTCAGCGTTCACTCTACAAGCTTCTGTGAATTTACTAAACGTCACCACAATTTTCTACTTGAAACTGGTGTGCCGTGGCCTCATTTAGTTCTATACCTCTTCAAATTGTTAGAAACTGTGTCAAAACATTGTCGTCTTTGTCCCCTCTACTCCTCTTACCCTCAATAATAGTATCTATTATTCTCCTAGGTAACCTATCCTCCTCCATTCGTCTCACATGTCCCCACCACCGAAGCCGGTTTATGAATGAAAGTTTTATTGCAGCAAAAAGCCAGAATAGATACAATACACATACAATTACTTGCAATTAATCACTGTACAATTTCGTTAGTGATATACGTCAGACACCATTTGTTTGTAGTATTTTGCTTGATAATGTGACTCCGTCGTCTATTTGAATGTAAGATAGTTGTGACTCAATACATCTCTTATTATTTTTGTAAGTGCGTTAGTATCCCCAACCATCTGTCTAATATGTGGACGAATATCTCTCTGTCCATATTGTCGAAAGCTTTCTTGTAGCCTATGAAGAAGGTATAACATTTATTTCCAGGGTTTCGTAGGATACCTTGTATCTGCTCTACCAGGTAAGTGATTGCGTTTTGGACGCTTTTCCCCTTCCAAAAACCGAATCGATTTTCTGGGAGAGCTGGGCCTGTAATTTCCCTAAGTCAGTTTGTCAAGATATTTGAGAACATTTTATATGTCATATTTTGAAGACCAATTCCACGGTATGAGTCTGGATAATTGGCGTCACCTTTCCCTTTCAAAATAATTTTATAGTTGAGCTTCTCCACGCTTCTGGGATTTTTCCAGTTGTGATAAATTTGTTGAATAAAAGTATCCAGTACTCTTCTATTATTTGAAAATAATCCTTGATGTGTTCGGCACATATGCCGTCTCGTCCTGGAGCCTTTTTACTCGTTTTATCTTTTTTGTGGTGATTAGGGAGGGCGTGTCTACTCCTTATGCTGATGGTTGAGTATGCTCCCAATGGAACCTCTCTCGCGGGCATTATTCTTCGCTTTCTGAGTGCTGTGAAGGGATCATTTTTGGCAATTTCGACTTGTCCTTCTTGCTTCCTCTTCTATGTAACATGTCCTTTTCATTTTTATTAGTTCTTTATATGATTTTCCTTTCCTCGCGTATTGGGATAGATCCGTCTCTGGCATTGAAGTTCTTTCCTTTTGTATTGTTGCCAATGTGTTTTTTCTCTTAATATGTCATTCCTTGTCAAACCACGGTTGCGCTCTCCTCCTCTTGTAGTGGATTGTGCGGGACAAGAGTGTTATAGTACAGAGTTCTATAGATTTTCCAATTCATTCTGGTTGATTCGTGACGTTGCTTCAGTTATTTTGTCTATATTCTTTGTGAGATCATCTATCTCTATTTTCCTGGATGTGGTGTAGGGTTCTGGATTGTTTTGTGGGAGTGACTTGTGGATGTTGATTGTTGTGACTATTTGAATGTGTTTCCTAATAAGTGTCAGTGCTGATGTCCAGAGTCCTTTTTGGTTTATGACGTTTATAGGAAACGAGGTCAATGGTACTACTGCCGTTTGATGTTATTCAAGACGGCGACTACTGTGTGTGTGAGTCTGTGCTATCCGTGGTGGATAATGGTGTAAGATGCAGTGAAAAATGTGGCAAATGCAGAAGAGTAGTTAAAAATGGGATTCTGTGTCGTAAGTGTGATGAATGGTACCATTTTCGTTGTGCAAATATTGTAAATAGGTCTGATATTGAAGAAAGTGTGTGGCTGTGTCCCGAGTGTAAACAAACTGATAGCGAGGTAGAACAACAAGGAAGAGAGACTTACGAATCTATGCTTAAGATTTTGGGAGTGCTACAAGAAGACTTATGTGCTCTGAAGCTTGAAAATGAAAGCTTAAAGGACAGAATAAAGAAACTGGAAGATAAAGAAGACAGTGGAGAAGGAAGATCGCCGTGGACGGAAGTGACGCGTAGCCATTGTAGGCCTAATGTTAAACATATGGGAGAAACTACGTACAACTTAAAACCGAAAAAAAAAAAACTCTTTGCAGTGCCAAAATAGATTTCAGTTATTGCAACAAGTTCCAGAATAAGACACATCAAGTTTTCCGAATAATTTTAAATCCAGTGGAGGTAACCTACAGAAGAAGAAAAACAACCGGAAGTCAAGATCGCCAAAAATTCATCTCTACGCAGACAGTCAAGGGCGGGGTATGGCAGAAGGCATCAAGGATGAGCTGCATAATTCAGAAACTGATGTTTTAGGACTAATAAAACCAGGTGCCAAAACTGAAGACGTCCTTTCAAGTTGTGATCCTGTGTCAGAGAAGGAAAACTACGTGGTGATTGTGAGTGGTACAAATGACATTGCTGCAAATGAAGGTGAGGAACTAATTACGACCCTCAGAGGTAAGATTTCGAAACTACCTGATTCAAAAGTAATTGTAATTAATGTGCCACCCAGGTATGACCTTATAGAAGACTTGTGTGTGAACAAAGCTCTACATGATGTAAATATAAAAATCAAGAGATTAAGTAAGAGTTTTAGAAATGTCTATGTAGTAGGTAGATACTTTAGGTCTTGGCAGGCAAATGTTCACTAGGCATGGGCTACATCCGAATGGTAATGGAAAAGCAACTCTCTGTAGACAAATTGCTACAATCATCAACAGAGATTTGCAAACTAATATGCACTTAAGAAAACCCATACCACTAAATTGGCATATACAGGGAAACTTGCCAGAAAACCCAGATCCTTAAATCAAGATCTATGTACAAAGATCTGAGATCCAGGGACGTTCTCAACTCATGAGTCAAATGTTACCCAATTACAACAGTCAAGTTTTAGGGAGGAAGGGGGTCTGAGATTGCTCTTGGTAAACTGTCAGAGTGTAGTAAATAAACAAATAAAATTCAGTACATTGATGGAATCTTATTAGACTGATGTGGTAATAGGAGTAGAATCATGGTTGAGAGAAGGGGTGGGTAATAGAGAAGTATTTCCAGAAGGGTATACAGTCTATCATAGAGACCGAGGAGATAAAAAGGATGGGGGGTTGTTTATTCTGGTGAAGGAAACTTATTGTTCACATGAATGGTTTACCGATGAAAGGGATGAAATATTAGGGGTAAAATTAGTGATAATATGAAGGAGGTGGGAATTATAGGAACATACAGGTCTGAAAGAGAGGAAAGAGACATGGAAATATTTGAGAAAATAATAGATTATACTCATAAAAACAATAATAATGATATGGCAATAATTGGGGGAGATCTAAACTTGCCTGAAGTTGAATGGAATAGAGCTGCAAGTGAAGCCCATGAACAGAAACTGGCAAATAAGTTCATTTTGGAGGGAGGATTAACACAAGTAGTACAAGAACCGACTTGTCTCAACAACTTGTTAGATGTGTTCTTGGTTAAACCATGAGAAATTGTTGATAAAACTGAGGTAATTCAAGGAATAGGTGACCATAGGGCTGTAATAATGGTTGTAGGACTTGTACCAAAAATGCTTAATAAGAGGGTCACACAAGACAGGAAATTATACCGAAAAACTAAAGTTGATGAATTTGGGACTTACCTTAAATCACAATTCATTTGTTGGATAAGTGAAGGGAGTAATGTGGATACACTTTGACTAAATTTAAAGGAATCATTTGAGAAGGAGAGAAGAGATTTGTAACTGTTAAGAAGGGTAAAACGACCTCAGACCCTGTTTATTATACAAGGGAAATAAGGAAATTAAAAAGAAAATATAGAATAGTAAACCGGAAAATCAAAGAGGGTAGGGAGAATAGAGAAACTAGAAAACAGCTAACGAGGGAACTGAATAGAGTGAAAAAGGAAGCAAAAGAGAAATATATGAATGGCATACTTCAAGAGGGTAATGACCACAAAGGGAAATGGAAAAAGATGTATTCATATATTAGGAATCAAAAAGGAAAAGGAATATAAATTCCTACAATGGTGGGAGAAGGGGGTGAACACTATTCAACAGATACTGAGAAAGCAAATCTATTTAGTAGGGAATTCAGAGATTCAGTAGAAGATCGTCAGGTGTTGGAAGCAGTAACAGAAGATAGAGAGGGAGAGACACATAGGGAAACAAGAAGCTTCTCATTCACAAATGAAGATATTTTCAGAGAAATTCAACTGCTTCAGCAAGGAAAAGCAGCAGGAAGTGATCAAATTACTGGGGAGGTATTAAAGACAATGGGGTGGTACATAGTGCCTTATTTAAAATTTCTCTTTGACTATGTCATAAATAATAGTGTAATACCAAAAGAATGGAAGAAATCTATAATAATACCAATTTATAAAGGAAAGGATGATAAAAGGAAACCAGAGAACTACAGGCCAATCAGCCTGACCAGTATAGTTTGTAAAATACTGGAGAGTTTAATAGCAAAGTACATCAGAGGGAAATGTGATGATAAAAATTGGCTCATGAGGAGCCAGTATGGATTTAGAAAGAAATATTCTTGTGAGGCACAACTGGTGGGATTTCAGCAGGACGTATCAGATCAGTTGGTTTCAGGAGGCCAGTTAGATTGCATAGCCATAGATCTTTCCAAAGCCTTTGATAGAGTGGAACATGGAATATTATTAAAGAAATTGGAGGGAATAGGATTGGGTGTAAGGGTTATACGTTGGATAAGAACATTTCTAAATTCAAGGGTTCAGAAAGTCAAAGTAGGAAATAATATATCACAGGAAGAGAAAGTTTGGAAGGGAATTGCATAGGGTAGTATAAACGGTCCGTTACTTTTATACACAAATGATTTAGGGAACAATATAACATCAAAAATAAGATTGTATGCAGATGATATAATTTTTTATAGGGAAATAAATAACATTGAGGATTGTTCAGAATTACAAAGGGACCTTGAAAGTATCCAAGAATGGGTTGAAGAAAATAATATGAAGATTAATGGAGGCAAATCAACTGTTACAACATTTACAAACAGGAGCTGAATTTGAATATACTTTGGATGAGGTAGTTCTCCCTAAAGATGGCAAGTGCAAATACCTAGGTGTGAGATTTGAAAGTAATTTGCACTGGAAGGGTCATGTTGATGACATTGTTGGGAAAGCATACAGATCGTTACATGTCATAATGAGGCTACTTAAAGGATGCAACAAAGAATTAAAAGAAAAAAGTTACTTAAGTATGGTTCGTCCATTAGTGGAATATGCAAACAGTGTTTGGGATCCTCACCAAGAATACCTAATAAAAGAAATAAATAGTGTGCAGAGGAAAGCAGCAAGATTTGTAACAGGGGATTTCAGGAGAAACAGTAGTGTATCAGAAATGTTAGAGGAACTTGGGTGGGAAACTTTAAGTAAGAGAAGGGAGGAAACTAGACTTATAGGATTATATAGAGCCTATACAGGAGAAGAAGCATGGGGAGAAATCCATGAGAGGCTCCAGTTGGAAAATAATATTGGCAGAACTGACCACAAGTATAAAATTAGAAGGAATTTTAGCAGAAGCAACTGGGGTAAATTTTCATTCATTGGGAAGGGCGTGAAGGAGTGGAACAGTTTACCAGGGGTAGTGTTTGATCCTTTTCCAAAATCTGTACATGTATTCAAGAAGTGAATAAACAGCAACAGGGAAAATAAATGAAATGTTAGAGGGCATTTGAGCAGTGCAGGCTATTGTAAATAAAGAAATGTGTGTTTAAAAAAAATTAATTCCATCCCCAGGTCCATGGAGTTTGGACAGCCAAAGTAGGGGACTGCCTGTAGGGGTGAAGTACATTGGGGACTTCGAGGGCCCTGGGACTGCTACAGTAGCTGTGAAGGCCCTTCAGGAATGAAAAGTGGTGGCAAAAGGGGGCTCTGGTTAAGACGCTGCAGGTCGTTATGCTACTTAGGTTCCAAAATGGGTGAAAAAATAAGTAAATCAATGTAATGTAAATTTTAATCTTATACCATTGCATAGTATTATTTGAAGTAATTCCACATACTGTATATGAGTTGACTATGTTTGTAAATATAGTAGATATTATAAGTAGAATTTTGTAAACAATATAAATTTATTAAAGATGATCTGTTTGTTTAATAGAAAAAAATTGTTAGCATAAATTGTATATTATTGTATTCTAGAAAAAAAATTCTTCTCTTGTTAATTTAAAATTTAGTGCTTGCCAATAATGTATTTTAGCGTACCATTTGCACTGAGAGGCGGTTTGCAGAGAACGGAGACTCCTGCTGCTGGTCGTCCTTTAGTCGGTTGACCAAATGAATGGAATACGTAGAAACCTTGAATGTTACAGTGTTTTGCTAGGAAAGTTTCCGTGGTGATGATAATATAGTATTTTGTTATAGTTTCTGTAGGTATGCTTATGTATGTATGTTCAGTCCTCAGCCCTATGGCTGGTTGGATCCTCAACAGCTCTGCCATCAGCTGTCATAGCTGGCCTCGGCATTACTGAAGAGGCGTACTAGGGAAATGAGGAGTGAGGTAGTTTACCGTTGCTTTCCTCGCCGAGCTAGAACTTGCTATTACATATCAGTCTGCCAGGCCCACTGAAATGCATGCACCAACCGACCCTATGAGCAACATTTTCACACCATTCATAGCAGGGACTGGCTGCATAAGGAGTGGCATTACCAGCATCGCTCATACCTCAGTCACTTTCATATTGTCAAAGCCAAGGATAAGACAGAGACAGATCAATGAAAGTAACAAAATTGCTCTAGCCCATACCAGAAGACATAGTGCACAGTAAACACTAGGTCCTGCCAGCAAAGGCTTAGGTATGCATCAGAAGGCATTTTGTAACCCTGCTATATTCCATTGTAGGACGTAAAGACATGAGTTCCACATTTTCGACTTCTCGGTATCTCCGAAAGCGAAACTTTCTAACCACAACTTCCCTTGGCCAAAAGCCTCCTCTTCTCGTTACTAAATGTGATTAAAGGAAAAGACTACCTTAAAAGCTCTCCTCCCAGGCGTACATTTTCTACAATTCCATCTTTCTTTACATAGTCCCGCATATTTGCAATAGTCGTGGTTTTCTTCAGTCGGACTACATATAACCAAAACATTTTGTCTGCAGCCTGAAGTTCACTTTCGATTTCTTCCATTTTGTTTCCAATAACATCCTTATTGTAGTGTAATGAAATTGTATATAAGTACATACTACGTGAGTGAACTACGATGTTCCTGACAATAAAGAATTGTTCAGGATTTCCTCCATTCTCCCACAACATTTTATGCATGCAGAATTATCATACTTATATACCGATATTAAATTTGTTGGATTGGTGGTCAGTCCGAAGACAAAATACCCTGAAAGTATGTTCTTACAGTAAAAAGAAAATTGAAACGTTCTGGATTTGAAACTCGAGGTTTTTAACGTCAAAACGACTGTGATAACTGTCACAGGCCCACATCGTGTGAACTGTGAAATTTATGGAACTACTTATCAATGCGCACCCTCAACTTCGAGTGCATTAAGAGGTCCATTTATATCGCACTAACAGCTCAATATTTGATTGATAAGGGGCGTAGAGAGTAACCTCTAAACAGATGCCAGCTCAGTACGTGTTGCGTTTATCAGTTCTCATGCCATTACCTTGCTGGGTATTTTTAAGTGGATTCGAATATCATTGCAATGTAAGACTATTTACTGTCAAACACTGATCAATTATAAACAACACGCCAGTGCGCGAAGAATGATGCAAGTGGCAATATGCTATTGAAGAGTTGGTCACATCAAGCCGTGTGGGTAGGAAAATCTCGAGCTGTCTGGTATTGGTACAATCAGGGCTGTAGTGATAACAGAAAAATACGGTTTCAATCTCACTGGAGAAATGATAACATTGAATATGAACGTTCGTGTAACGGGTTGTAATAATGGGCTTGGATCAATTAAAACAGGAAGGTAATATATTGCATTAAATTAGTTATAATGTTTAAAAATCTTAGAATTCCAGTTTATTTTAAGAAAATGCAAAATCTGAATGGCAAGGAAACTGCACAGCACGGCTATAGCAGAATATTATAATAATTATTATGCTTTGTTAAGTTAACTCAAGGGTTGATTTTTATTTAAAATAGTTTTTTAATGTTGTAAGTAGTTTCCATATTAATACGTATTTGAGCAAGCAGGCATTGTTGCATGGAAAGGAACACGGGAACAGATTTTTTATATGGGGCAAAAATTGAAATATCTTGTGAGTACTTTGTTCCTGTGTTAATATGCTTCCTTGACTACAAGATAACTTTTGATTGTGTTGTCTGGAATAAAGTATGGCAGGTTCTTGGTGAATTTGGCATTCCAAAACATCTGATATCATTACCGGTACTGAAAATTCTGTATGGAAACAACATGCAACTGTAAAGGTAGATGGCGACAGTTTAGAATTCTTCCGTATTTCGCTGGGTGTCCGGCTGTGCTGAATATGTGATGAAGAAAGGCCTCAATGACTGGACTGGAGGCATATCTATTGGTGGACGAAAAATCAGTAACTCGCGCTTTTCTGTTGACAACACTCCCCTTGCCAGCATTGCATAATTATTAGCAGGGGTAAAAATGCAAGCTTAGAATAAGGCCTAGAGATCAACCTGAGAAAGTACAAACTAATGGTACTTGACAGAGTGGCACTGATCCAGATAACAGTTCGATTAAGGGAACTCGAGGTGGTAAATGACTTGATATACCTTGAGTCGACCATGTGTGATACCGGAAGTTCTGACAAATAGATTAGGAGACGTACCAACCTAGAGCGCGTTGCCCTGAGCGAACTTGAAAAATATGGCAGAGCAGAGCAATAACAATGAGTACAAAGATTAGACTAGTTGATTAACTTGTGTTTTCTCTCTTCCTTTATCGTTCCGAGACCTGGGCCCTCAAGGCAAGAGATGCAATAACAAAGAGTACAAAGATTAGACAAGTTGATTAACTTGTGTTTTCTCTCTTCCTTTATAGTTCCGAGACCTGGGCCCTCAAGGCAAGAGATAAGTACCGTGTCGACGCCTGTCAGATGTGGTGTTGGAGAAGGATGCTCCGTATACGTTGGACGGTGCATCTATTGATCAAGAACTGAATATCTCCGAACGTCCCTCTTTCTGCGTCATAACGAGAATAGTCCAATTCTTCGGGCATACTGTAAGACGGGACATTGAAAATCTGGAGAAGTGTATCATGGAAGGCAAAGTTGTCGGCAGAAGAACACGAGGACGGACATCAATCAGGTGGATTGATCAAGTGCTGCATACCACCGGTATGACTCTTCAGCAGGCTTTAGGAGAAGCTGGACATCGCCAAAGTTGGCGCCGCTTAATCTAGAATATTGTGTGAAGTCAAATGGGATCACAACGCTCAGCAATGAGTTACACGACTCACGCTGTTGTCCATTAGTTTTATCAGTTAGTTATTATATATCTCACTACTTTTCTACAGTACCTTTAATTATAATAATAATAATTGTAGCGGGAGGTACACCTCGACCCCGCAAATTTAAAAGAAGCGCCTCAAGAAATTCTTATCTTTCCAACTAAATATGAAACCACTAATGCCTGAAGTTGAGACATTGACCAGAAGATGTCACCACTGAATAATTGAGTAATGTGTTATTTTGAAGTTTCCTAAACTGACTGGATTTATTTATGTTTTGGTTATGGTGTACAGGAAGAAGTTTGACCTTTTCTCCTTATAAAAACTGTAGTCATGCACTCTGGTGCACGGTAGAAGAACTAGTGATATGAAAAAGTTTTGTGTTCTTATGTTTTCTCAACTAAATTAATGTTCATTTACCGGTATTTTGTTATTTCAGGGTTTGCAACACTTCCTTCTCATCCGAGCAGCTTTTGAATCTGGCCGGTTAGAAAATGGTGTATTTATTTTTCAGTCTATCACAGGCTTGTTGTAGATTTTTATTCATCCAATAAAATGAGAGGGTGTGGCCGGATTTAGTCCACAACCCTCCCTAACCTCCCCTCGGGTATATAAGCTGCGGATTTTTCAAGCTCCCTTGTCTTATTGATCGTCGACTTACTGAGTGTGTGTGTTAAGAGAGGAGGCGTGGAGCATCATTCTTTGGCAGGCAGTACACCAGCCCAGGTAATGGCCACCAGTTTTATATTTCTGTACCTACCTCCGCAGACTTACACGAGGGTAAGGTTCTAATTTTTAATCATGTAACCACCTGTTTTTAAAATATAAACTTTCTTTCGGCTAGTCTAAAATTTCATAAAGACTTTAATTGTAAATCAGGGATAGGGAGTGCGTTACCCTCTCGAGTTCCCCTTCAATTTATTTTGATGTGACTACGATTTTGTAACCGTTTTTCTCCTGTAAGTTACCAAGTCACTTATTCTTCCAGTCACCTCAATAGTGTGGGATTAGCCTCTGAATCATCCGGCCACAATCCCAAGTAGGGTTTTAAAATCGAAATACAAGGAGCGCAAGTATACGCCTCCATATATTTTGTGTTCGAGCCGGTAACTTAACCTGTTCTTCTTTTCCACGAAGGCCCAGTAGTTTAGGTAATAGATACCCCTGTGTACGTAACTTGTACGTTGGGCATAGAGAGGCCAGAAATTGAAAGATTTCCTTGAGAAATGCTGCCTTGAGTAGGCTGTAAGAAAATGGGAGCGCAGTCTCCTTGGTTAAATTTGGAAAACATGTGAGCTCCTTTCTAGTATTTATGTAATATAGTGGGGCATTTGGAAGGCCGTAAATTTGTAACGGTTGGAGCAATGTGCTCTGGAATCGGGAGATTTCTTTCCTTGCCTATGCAAACGCTACATTGGCGACATCGTAAATTTGTAAATTAGGGACTTGAAGCCCAAATGTGTCAAATTCCCTATTCTGAGGTTTTCTATTCTGCTATTAAAATTTTCCTTGTATCTGATACTTTGGTTTTCTTCCGTAAGTGAAGAATTTTGTTAAGTTTCGAGGTCTGAAAAGAAATATAACCTTTATTTAAAGTTTTAGGTTAAATTTTGATATCGTAGACAGACCCATTCCAAGCAGCATCTTCTTTAACCTCTCTGTGATCCACTGAATCCCGGTAACAAGTTGTAGCAGAGCGATGTTGAATGGGTCTAGATTTAGCCCTTTTAGACGGCTAAGCGTAGGATCAGTTCTGAACTCTAGGAATTTTCTCGGTTGCTGGGAATTTTTCCAAATTATTAACTTATCTGTCAACATGTCTGATCCTCGCGAAGTCCTCGCTCCCAGGTACTTGCGCAAGGAGGAATTGATTTATGAGTTACTCGTTAGAAAGTTGCAATCTGGAGGCACGATTGTGCCAGATGTTGCCTAGCTCAAAGAGTCATTGGGATTTCCTATTTCCATCCCAGTCTTTGGGGAAAAAGAAATTGTTGAGGCTCTATCCACTATCACACCAATACCACCGAGCTAGCGTCTGTAGTTAGCTTTTCTGAGGTGAGCGATCTATCTGCTAACCAACTTGAGAGAGAACAGGCTACACTGTTTCATTTCTATGACAGGGCTAGGGACCTATTGTATCTCAAATTAAAGGAGGATCATGCTAACTAGGCTATTAATCTGGTTGAACATCTCTCAGATATGTCTAATAGAGTGAGTGAATTGTTGACTGGGGCAGCTGCTCCCAAAACCGACCAAGTCCCTTTAAAAAACTTGGCTACTGAGGATAATTCGTCTAAAGCTGTAGAAAGTAAGAAATCTGTGGCAACTCAACAAATTTCTGCCCCACTGGAAACTGAGTCTGGTCATCCTAGACAAATTCCACATTTCTTTTTGAACAATGCTGTGTTAGAGACCTCTCAACCTTCTATGCCGTCACCAGTTATGTCACCCGGTTCCAGTAGTCTGCCTCATCCATTGGCTATGTTGCTGAAGAGTATTTCAAAATTGTCAGTTAACTCAACTAATGAAGTAATTTCTTTCCTAAGGTTCCTTGTGGAATATCAAGACCATGTGTTAGTGTTCTCCCTATCGCATTCCCAAATACTTCAAATTATGTATCCATATTCTGCAGGCGTCCGGCGTCCTTTCGGACAAAATAGTTAAAGCTATAGCTGATACAGCATCCATAGAAGACTTCCACGTCCACCTCATTGCAAATTTCATTCCGGCCAGAGCCATGCCATCATTGATCCAAAAGTTATATTTTAGGATACGATGTGATGAAAATTTGAAGACTTCATCCAAGATATTAAATTATACACCAGGGTTTTCGCTCTGCATTTTTTCAAAGATCAAAAAGTGCAAACAATTGCCGAAGGCATCTCTCCGCCCTATCGGTCTTATCTATGTTCAGCGTCTCGTCCTCAAACCTTTTCAGAGTTAGAGGCTATGGGTGTATCAGCTGAAGGAGTAAGGCACGCCGACACCAGGAAAGGAGCAGGTTCATCTCAAGGTTGCTTTAAATATGGCTCTTTTACTCACCTCGCCAAGAATCACCCTAATATCAATAGCACCCCCTCCCGGTCAACTTTGGGTGCAACCTCTGCTAACCCTAAGAATGGGAAATGACTGGTGTCATCGGCTAAGTCAGTATGTCCATTTTCGCGAGGCTCAGCCCCTGCTGAACCCAGTAAAAGTTCTGGTAAGGGTAAAGTTGCTTCTAATTCATCAGAAGTCCCTAGAGAATGCCTTAGAATTGCGGCAGAGACCCCTGCACTTGTACCATTCCTTAGAATTGAAGTAAATAATGAACTCGTCACCGCCCTATTAGACTCAGGAAGTGTGTGTTCTATAATTTCGGAAGAATGGTGCTCTAAATTAAAAACTGTTTGTAAGTTTCCGGATTATAGTTGCTCTTCTGTTAAATGCAATTCGGCTAACTCATCTCCATTAGAAATTTTAAATTTCACTTTTGCTAAAATTCGTATTTCAAAGTTACCTGAAAAGTGAAGTTATTTGTGGCTAAACACTTGTCTTGCCCTGTAATACTGGGGGCCGATTTGATGTCTTCTACCAGTCTTGTGCTCGACATTCAGAGCAAGTCGTGCACGTTCAAATTTGATAGTAACATTGACATTCCTCTTTCAAAATGTAATTCTACGTCATGTTCATCTGTTTCGCCTACCCAGAGTGAGATGTCGTTAGATTTTAGACATCTACCTGAGGAGCAGGCTGAAAGTATTCGAAAGTTGTATCAGTCCTTTCCGGATATATTTTCTGATACTCTTGGTGTTACTGACCTTATCGAATATACGATTGAGGTTACGGATTCGATTCCACTTAGATTTCCGCCTTATAGACTGTCCCCACCTAAAATTAAGGATCTTATGGAAATCATCAATCAGATGTTAAAGGATGGAATAATTCGATCATCTAATTCGGCGTATTCATCGCCCATTTTTCTTGTGCCGAAACTGCAAGGTGGTTTCAGGCCTGTGATTGATTACAGGGCTTTCAACCGTAAGGTGGTGTTACAATCTGTGCCCCTTTCTGTTCTTCACTCTTGTTTCTTATGGTTTTGAAAGGCCAAGTTCTTTACCATCCTTGATCTTAATCAGGCATATAACCAGATACCTCTAGCAGAAGAATCGAAATATCTATCGGATTCCGACAAGGATTGGAACTTGTATGAATACAACCTCAAGCTTATTGGGTTCCCCACGGGGCAGCTGTTCTTACAGACTGCTAGATAGGGTCTTCTCGGACATCAAATTCGAATATCTCTATGATGCCGTCGTGTTTCCTAAGACCATTGAAGAACATGTATATCATCTGAAGTAAGTCCTAAATCGACTTCGAAAACCTGAGTTGACTGTCGAACAATCTAGGGTAGCTTTTGCTAAACCTTCTATGTCCTTCTTAGAGTACATCCTGTCGCCCGATGGTGTTTCCATTGACCATTCCAGAACTCAGGCTATTCGTGACTTCAAGCCTCCTAAAGACATGGTGAATTTTTTCAGGAAATTTATTCTTAACTTCGCTAACTGAGCGGCGCCCTTGAACATATTCCGTAGGAAAGGCGTCAAATTTGATTGGGGGCCGTCTAAGCACGCAGCTTTTGAAGATCTGAAACTAGCTCTTTGTAACGCTCCTGTATTAGCCATGCCAGATATCTCTAAGAAATTCATTGTTCAAACAGACGCATCGTCATCAGCGGTTGCTGCTGTCCTTCAAGAAACGGAACTCGGAATGCAACCTATTGCCTACGCTTCCAGGACATTATGGGCTCAAGAGGCCAAATATTCTAACTATGAACTTGAGGGTTTGACAGTTTTGTTTGCACTAGAGAAGTTCCGCCTTTATCTGCTACATGTCAAATTCGACCTAGAAACGGATAAAAAAGCTTAAGTTGGGTATTAGTTAGGCCTCGTAGTACGGGTCGCATATCCCGATGCGCAATCCGGATTTCTGCTTTCTAATTTGATGTGAGGCATATTACAGGACCTGAAAATGTAGTTGCGGTGGACTAAGCCGCATGTTTTTTCATGAAGTGGAGATCACCGAACAGGAAGATAGTTATTCTCTTCCGACGCCCATACCTTCGGGGATTAATGCTATTCTAATTGATGCCCCTGTGTTATTTCGGGATATTGAAAAATATTAACGTAAAGATCCTGTGCTGGCTCCTATAATGGAAACCCTTTCTTCTGGTGAACATGTCGTCCCTTATGTGTTGAGAAACGGGGTTTATGTTGCCCTTCGATGCAAATCAAAAATGAAAGTTGTGGTTCCAGCTGTGCATGTGCCTATGATCTTCGTGTACTATCATGAAATCCCATGAGAGGGGCATTTAAGCATCTTCAAAACACAGGAAAATATCCGAGCGATATTCATTTGGCATGGTATGGACGGTGAAATGAGAGAAATGGTGAAAGCTTGTAAATGTTGCTTGCTTAGTAAGCTCACCTTGTCCAGTAAGCTAGGGCTCTTGTCATCTCATCAAGGGTCTCGCCCCATGGAACGTCTATATATAGACTACGCCGGACCATTCCCACAATCCAAGGGGAACGGAAATTTATTCATTCTTGTGTGTGTAGACGGCTTCACTAGTTTTTCATGGTTATTTCCGACTAAGCTGGCAACCTCGCAGTCTACAATATCTTGTTTGAATAGTATTTTTTTCTTCTTTTGGTCATTGTCAATATATAGTTACTGATAATGCTAAGGCATTTACGTCCAACTTATTCCGTAAATTCTGTTTTGACCTGTCTATCTCACGCGTAACAATTTCGGCTTATTACCCTCAACCATCTCTGACCGAGCGGGTCAATCGTAATCTCCGTTCTGCCTTAATTGCATTTCATCATGAAGATCATTCCAGGTGGGATACGTCCCTGCATTGGTTAGCTTTTGCTCCAAATTGGGCACTTCATAGTCAAACAAGTTCACTCCAGCATCTCTCATGTTCAAGTTTATTCCTAACACTTCGCTCTCTAATTTTTGGTCACTTAATGATATATTACCAGAGACAATAGATCCCGATAATATTTGAGATATATGGAAGAAGGCTAAAACCAGTCTTAAAGTTTCCCATGAAAACGTTACATAAGGATATGATCGTGGACGTAGGCCCATCAATTTAAAAGTTGGAAACAGGTCATGGTTGAAAATTTCGTTCCAGCGGGCAAGTTTGCCCCCAGATTCCATGGGCCATGTATCATTTTAGATTTTCTAACCCTGGTTACCTTATTGGTCAGTAACCCAGCCACGGAGAGGGTATTTAGCGTTCACCTCTCTCAGGTGAAACCTGTGTAAATTCACGATTGTTTTACACTCGTCACTAAACACTGGCAGGAGTCGACGGTTATCTTTCTTTTAAGAAGCGTCGTCCATCTTAAAATCTATTTAATGCCAATAGGGAGACCTTCTGCTCCTATTATAATAAGTAGGTATTATATTTACTGTTATATAACTTTCCCTCCGAGAAAATTCCTGTTAGCCAGTACCTGGTGGCCATTACCTAGCCCCCGTCTCATTAATCCACGCATTGCTGACACACACTACCCAGCAATGCCGCCCGTCTTCCTGCTGCTTGCTTCCATGCTCCAGCAAAACAGTTTCTGTCGCCCAGATACTTATTGTTTCAGTACCCTCCCAGCCGTCGGCGGCCGTGTCTCAACATCTGGCGAGCGATACCGGAGTGGGGTAAGGGCCCACTCCACTCTAGTGAAGTCTCCTTCTGAGCGGCGCGCCGGAGCTACATCTTTCCGGCAAGGGCTGAAGTGCGATAACTCTACTGCCAATGCATCTAGGGACTGTACTTCAACATCTGCTCTGTGGCGACCATCACCACGACTACCCCTCTCAGTAGAGGGAGAGGTGTATCTGAGTGTACATTGGGGGTCCAGGGAACCTCACCTGGGTATCGGCAGCGGCGGCCGGTCTTGCCGGTAAACTTAATCGGTATACCAAGGTTTCTACGATGGCCAAAAGACTTCAAATATTGTTTTCCAAATTAATTTTCTAACAAAGACCTTCAGAAAGATATCTTCGATCATCTATAAAATTTCAATATGAAAATGTTCCTCAAGCAAATTTCTTCTGTGTCACCCCAAGAAAGGACGTTTGGGGGAGGTCTTTACCGGGAAGTAAACCTCAACTCCGCACATTTAAAGAAGCGCCTCAAGGAAATCTATCTATCAAACTAAACTTGAAACCATTAATGCCTGAAGTTAAGATATTCACCAGAAGATGTCACCACTGAATAATTGAATAATATGTTATTTTGAAGTTGCCTATACTGACTGAATTTTTTTTTTTGGTGTACAGGAAGAAGTTTGAACTTTTCTACATAGGTGTCCTTACAAATACTGTGGTCATGCACTCTGGTGCACTTTGGAAGAACTAGTGATTTAAAGAAGTGTTGTGTTCTTATGTTTTCTCAACTAAATTAATGTTCATCTAATTTGTTACTTCAAGGTTTGCAACACTTCCTTCTCATCCCGTCAGCTTTTGAATCTGGCCATTTAGAAAATTTTGTATTTATTTTTCAGCCTATGACAGGCTACTTGTAGATTCTTATTCGGCCAATAAAAATGAGAGGGTGTGTCCGGATATAGTCCAGAACTCTCTCTAACCTCCCCTCGGGTATATAAGTGGTGGCTTTTTCAAGATCCCTTGCCTTATTGATCGTCGACTTACTGAGTGTGTATGTTAACACAGGAGGCGAGTACACCAGCCCAGGAAATGGCCACCAGTTTTATATTTTTGTAGCTACCTCCGCAGACTTACACGAGGGGAAGGTTCTAATTTTTAACTATGTAACCACCTGTTTTCCAAAATGTAAATTTTCTTTTGGCCAATGTAAAATTTCCCCTGTAAATTACCAAGTAACTTATTCTTCTAGTCACCTCAGTAGTGTGGGACTAGCCCAAGTAGGATTTTAAAACCGAGCTTCAAGGAGCGCAAGTGTACGCCTCCATACATCTTGTGTTCGGGGCAGTAACTTAATCTATTCTTCTATTCCACGAATGCCCAGTAGCTTGGGTAATAGGTACCCCTGTGTACAAAAAAATGTAAATTGTATCTTGGGCCTAGAGAGGCCAGAAATTGAAAGATATTTTTGTGTAATGTTGCCTTGACTGGGCTGTAAGTAATCGGGAGCGTAGTCTCCATGGTGAAACTTGGAGAGCATGTGAGCTCTTTTCTGGTATTCTTGTAATATACTGGGGCGTTTGGAAGGCCGTAAATTTGTAACGATTGGAGCAGTGAGTAGTTACGGGGCGAGCGTTGCATATCAAGGACGCTTTCCGATTGGCTGACAAGGGTGTGTCTCGCCTCTGATTGGTCCTTCTCGCGGGGTGGGGTGGGAATGCGATCAAGGACACCTTCTGATTGGCTGACCGGTGTGATGTCTGACAGGTGTGTAGTGGAAGTGTAAGTTGGCCTAAGCGACAAGGTTTTCTTACCTAACTTCATGTGGTGGTATGTAAATAGTATGGATATCCTTCGATTGGTGAAGATTCGGTATGTGGTGGGGTTGACTAAGGAGTTGTTTTGTAAAGGGGGTTATAGCGCCTCCTCCTCTTCTTTGACATGCTGCCCTTCTTACTGTTGTGTGTAAATAGTATGGTTACCTTCGATTAGATCGTTTTGCCGAGGAGTGGATATTAGGCTAATTGATGGCTCATTCTCCCTCACCTTATATTGTAGAAGGTTTCTGTACTTTCTGCTAACTGATTGAATTGTTGGCTAATGATGACTAAAATTTACAAAACAGAGAAAACAGAGCATAAAGGGAAATAAAAGGAAGAGGATACATATGTGTAGGAAAAATCGGAAAGAAAGTGTACTATAGGACGTGCAATCAACTCAACAACTATGCAGCGACGTGCGAAGGGAAGTTCTACACCTGGTAGACGCATAAGTAAAACCAGTAAACATAGAGTAGGAAAGAGAAAGAATAGACCAGATTGGAAAAAGGTTACTAACAATCAATCTTTAACAGACGTAAGGCATGAAATAGAGAAGAAAAAAGAACTAGTAGAGGCAGTAAAAGATATAAAGCAAAAATACCATGCTCTTAAATTAGGGCAGTAAAAGGCTGAAGCCGAGCTAGAAAAATATTCCAACCTATATCGAAACAATGCTTGTGAGAAGAGAGGAAACAAACAATATTAAGAAAAAAAGGGGAAGTTAAACAAAGTACAAGAGACATCGCGGTAGGTAACGAAATTGAGGAAGTGGAAGAAGACGAAGATGATGATGATGAAGAAGAAGAATCGAATACTGGGGACGAGCTACAAATCAAGCAAGAAGACGATAATCAAGACGAACTACTACATACAGGGTCAAGCAGAGAACAAGATGGTACAATTAAAGTAGAAACAGACATTGATAATGTACTACAGGTACATTTAAATATTTTTAACAACCGAACATTGGCTAAAGCAATACTCGATACTGTGAACGGAGTTCGACGCTTGAAGAACAAACAGAACAAGATTAGTGATAAGGAATTGTGTTTAAAGAAAGAAAGATATATGTTGGAAATCGAGAATACACTGCTACAAGCGGTTTGTACGAGCTGCTATTTAAAAAGGTTCCAAGACGAGAAATGTATAATTTAGAAGACGATTTTCGAGTATACATAGACATACTGAATTATAGTAATGCTTATAGGAAACAATATAAACCAAACCATCCTGGAAGATCATCCGATGGATATACATTTATGAAAATAATAAAAAACAAAGTTCAAGTGCGCGTGCAGTTTCAGGGATAGTTATGAAAAGACACAGCACTAATGCTTTTAACTACGTATTCTGGAATAACCCAAACGAATTAGTAGATCATTTGAAACTACTTATGGCATCTACAGCAGCAGGACACAACGCTCACCACAATGAAATAATATCTATTGAAGAAGAACTACGGGAAGCAGGAATTATTGCATAGAAACAGGAGAAAGAACAGAAAAAACACCAGAAGTATGTCTACTACGATCAAAGAGGGAATCGCCGCTGAGCTACACAAGCAGGCACGACGACGTTACCAACGACACCATGTTGTAACAAGAGGTTATGATGATCTCCATCAAAGGGATCTTTTCGAAATGATACAGTACGCAAAAGTTAACAAAGGATATCAATATCTATTAACAATTATAGATGTATATTCAAAATATGCATGGGCACATCCGTTAAAAATGAAAGAGGGAAAATAAGTAATGGAGCCACTACATCAGATTTACAAGAAGAGTAGACGCTACCCGAAAAACTTGCAAACAGGTTATAGAAAAGAGTTCTACAATACATAAGTACAACAATGGTTCAAAAAGCATCAAATTAACCACTACAGCACGTACAGCAACCTTAAGGCAAGCATTGTAGAGCGATTCAATGGAACACTTCGCACTCGTACGTGGAGAATGTTTACAGCACAAGTATCATACAAATGGGTAACGAAACTTCAGCAGGTTGTAAACGACTACAACAATACTTACCATCGTACGATTCGAATGAAACCAAAAGCTTGCTTTCTACTGTCTACAGCAGAATAAAGAAGATTGATGGACGCAAGAATAAACTACGGGTCGGCGACATAGTACGCATTTCAAAAGTAAAACATCAGTCCGAGAAAGGATACAAACCGAACTGGACAACAGAACTATGTACTGTAGATAGAGTTAAACATACTTACCCAGTTACTTACCTGCTAAGGGACTACCAAGGAAAACAGATTGCTGACAGCTTCTACAGCGAAGAACTCCAACGAACTAAGTACCCTAAGCAATGTTTGGTTGAGAAAATATTAAGGAAGAAAGGTGATAAACTACTAGTAAAGTGGTTAGGATTTGATTCAAAGCACAATAGCTGGGTAGATAAAAAGGATGTACTAGCCTAAATTGAAATAAAGAAACTATTAAAATATTCCAAACTAGTTATTACAATTTTCCTGTACCAAATTTATCTACAATTATCAGGGTCTTTATCAGTATATTTATGCGCAAGCATCTTGAACAGTTGGGGATAATTACCAGCTTCTTCCGTGGTCGGTACTAGCACCGTTAAGCGTGGGTACAAACGTCTGCACAGGTCGTCTGTTGGTTGCATCACAGCCAGTGGTTTTAGTCTATGTAGAGATCGTGCTACCTCTTCTAGATGTTGAACACTACCCCTCTGCTGCATCCTGGACGGTTGCTTTATTATTGGCGTAGAATGCTGTCGATGAGCTGTGTGTTCTGCTTCATCTGTGTCTTGATCAATGCTCTCACTGAGAGTAACACAGTAAGAATGCATGAGCAGCACCGGTGGTGTTACAGTAATTATAAAATTTAGGATTCGTCGACATTCAGCTACCTGGAGGCTACTCCAAATACTTATTAATAATCGTCGTAGTTCTGACAAGGTCAACTCATCCACAAACCGTGGTTCAGCTGCAGATATCCCATTAGAAGCCTCGGACAAACCGATACGTACTGCTTGGTCCGCCATCGTTGCTGAAGTATACAACCGGGATACGTTGTTGTGGTATTCAGTCGAATCCATAGTGAAGTCGAAATAATGAAGCAGTGTGCTGAGCTGCTGGAATATATACTCTGATCAGAAGAGAAAACAAGGAATTAAGTTGCTTACTTGCCTCCCATCCATACACACACACACACACACACACACACACACACATACAAGGTTAAATTTGTTCTTTTGACACACTGAGCTAACCAGTTTTTCTGTATGCTGAGATGAAGCCAAATATTTGTGCTAAGGAGCAACTAGAAGTAATGATGTAGTCTAGTGCTGAATAAGTTAGAATGTGGTCATGGTTCCCGAAACAACTCTCACTATCTACCTGCTTATACGTTTACATAAGGTTAAGCTGGGCTGAGTTGCTTTCGAAAACTGGAACTAGGTCGAACATCTGTCCCAGCCGTGTGCCAAGAGCAGCCAGGAGAAATTATGTTAATAACAACATGTTGGAGAGATACATAAAGTTTATCTATATGAGGAAATTAAATAATGTAGCTTGGAGCTAAATAAATTACTATGCAGGCAAGTTGTTACCAAACTGGCTGCTACTTGCTTATTACTATTAATAAATTACATATAGACTGAAGTAGTTCTAAACATGAGACAGTGTGTAATAATTCAACATAAAGCGGTAGATCATGTGTAACAATCGTAGGATCTGATTCAAGAGCACTGCTGCTAAACATAAATGCTAATCTGTCTCCAGCTCGAACAGAATGCACTGTACCAACACCCATTTTAGTTTATTTTCCATTTAAAATACAATGAAGAGACTCAGGTTCGGGAGTAATAGTGTGTACTTTAATTTTACCATTATATGGGAATGTATACTGTGAACTACCATTGTGCAACACATACATAACATCAGGTGAACTTCCATTATTAATGATATCAATTCCTAAGACGAAAGAATGTTGTTGCGCAACATTTTTACTAATTTTGTTTCATATCCTCACTATATGCCGCCCGTAGGTGTTCCAATGAACTGATGGTTTTATCCAATAAATTATGAATGCTAGCAATAGCAGATGTAGCGGCAACATGATCTTGAAACTGACCAAACGTTACAGCATCCCGAGCATTTTTCCCTTCTGCAAGATTGACAAGCTTTCTGTTCTTCATATCTAATTTACCATCAGGAAGGAGCCAAAGTAGGTAATTTTAAAGACTAGTAAGATTTGTGATTTTCTCTCGAGTAACAGAATTTTCAGTTGCAAGTGAACTCACAGCATCAAGTAAACACTGTAGATTTACTGCATCTTGATTATTCTGAGGTGCAGCCAAGGTGCTCTTCATGGAGACGGACAGATCATTAAACTCGAAGTTTGATGAAATCATTCTGCATTCGTTCGTGTATTGTTCTAGGAATCTCTTATTGACTGGATCTCCCTCGTCTTCAGGATCATGTAAATCGACTAAACGATTATTTTTTACTCCTATAATGGCATCGGCACTAACATCGAACAGGTGAGCATAAGGCACAAGTTGATTTAGTTTTTCGCGCACAATAGTCTGTATTTCGGCAATAAGAGGACGCAATGAAGAATATTCCCTATATGATGTTCAACTCAGCGCATCGTACTGAACGTAATGTCTTCAATAAATTTATACCTGAGGGCATGTGCTTCTTTACTCCGAGAATACTGTTCAAGAAATTATTTCTGAAACAGCATCGTTAGCTCCTTTAGGTGTTCCTAAATGAGTTATTCTTCTGTTCCGGACAATAAAAAAGATGTTTTCTGTACTAATATGGACAGCAAAGGCATAACTTCGAATGCTTTGATCTAGAACATCATGTTTGTCTGTATAATTTCATGTTTGTTTCAAAAAAGATTTCCAACTCTTCGAAGCGTGTTTGAACATCTATTTTAAAATCGTTTGCGTTCTCTTTACTTTGAGCGTATGTTTCGAGTAACTGCTTATTTAAAACATCTTGTCGTAATTGATGATCTTCAACATCCGTTAGTCGTTTGTGCTGGAACGTTATGCTGTTTTCTGTAGGATTTTGTCGAATGTTTAAGTTGCAATCATCTTCAAGTTTCTGTAAACGAGCACAAATGTCTTCATCTGCTTTCAACATATCTGCAACAGTTGTTTTACTAGCAGTATTGTCATCAACGTATTTTTTCGTAACAGCATCATACATTTCTGTAGGTTCTCTTAATTCTCGTTGAACTTTACCCTTAACATTAAATATATCGTTGGCAAGAGAAAAAGAGTTTACCAAACGGGAGACGTCTTCTTCCAATATATTTAATTTGGTTTGTAAATGTTGTACAAGATCGTAGGAAACGGCATCGGTCTACTCTACAGGCATTACAATATTCGCTATGTGCATACCTTTTGCATCTAGAACATCACCATTCAATTCTAGACGATGATCACTGACACACTTTTGCATAGAGGCAATACTCTCCTGTAGTTTTTGTATATCTTGTAATGTTGCAGCATCATTTTGGTCTACAGGTTTTCCTATGTTTACAACTCTCTTGCCTTTCATGTCAACAGCATCTACAGTAGCTTCTATTGGTAAATCGCCTACATAGGATGCTTCTCCTTCTTTTACAACAAGAGTGATAATTTTAGCTCTTCAATAGCTTGAGTTAGTGTTTGTATATCTAGTAGTGTTGCAGCATCATTTTGGTCTACAGGTTTGCCAATGTTTACAACTCTCTTGCTTTTCATGTCAGCAGCATCTGCAGTAGCTTCGATTGGTAATTCGCTTGTACATGATGTTTTTTCTTTTCTATCAGGAGTAGTTGATAACTTTAGTTCTTCAATAGCTTGAGTAACATAACGTTTGTTGCAAACATCACTGTTTTATTTAGGATCGCCTACCTGTGTGAGACGTTTGATAATTAGCAAATAGTTACCATTTACCGTGCGGTAGAGAGTATTCAACGCTAACTACATAGTTGCCTTATCCACATAACGTTTCATTGACACTTCATCCTGCTTGATGGGGTCGGTAACAGAAATAAGGTTACCGCACGATCCGTTCATTGTGCTGCGATCCGTGTACTATGAGTGATGCTTACATACTGAATTATATTTCCCTTATTTTATCTTTACATACTAGTGTCAAATAAATGTTTTTCGTCTGTAGAGGGTTGTGGACACCAGGAACAATTTCGAATCATTGGATTTGGACCATCCCAGTCATCCGAACCATTATTTCCCCGCCAAGCGTAATGTTTTATTACAATATTTGCATTCCGTTACTTCTCTTTACATCCTAGTGTGAAGAGATAAAATATCCCAAAAATCGTGTACCTACAAAGCTGCATACGTACTCAGAAAACCGGCGGCTATATACAGAATTCTATCTCTCGATATTTCACATAGTTCACTTATTAATTCATTACATTTAGCATGATCTCAGCAAATATATACAACCATTTTTATTCTTCTTCTTCTTCTTCATTATTCCTCTTACTGTCGAGAACGTCCATTGTGTAATCTGTTCGTCTTGAGAGTTAAGCACAAACTGAATATATTTTACCTTTCTCCTTCTTATTTGTAGTGGATGTATCGATAACAAAGGAATGATCAAAAACCTTTCCTATATCGACCATTGTTGAATGGACTGCCTTTATCGATGACCATGAAACCATACTTATTATTTCTCCAACACAGTGAGCAGAGGGTCTTAAACGTTTCAAAGTCTAGATCCATGTTTACGTGATGATCGTAAACGTGACGTAAATTACATGTATCTCGTTGCAAAAGGATAAGGAAATTACCATTGTCGCGCACTAAATGCTTCGGAAGATGTGTATATGTTTGGCACAAGTGGAAAACATCTATCCCAAAATGTCTACCCATGCAAAACTTGTTTTTCATATGATCTTGCTTGTCGCAGACAACATCGACGAAAATAAAAGCAGAATTAGCTTTCCCCTCTTGCGGATCAACAACACTTTTATTTCCCGTGTACTGAAAATATTTTATTCCAAGAATAACCGAAAGAATGTTCTTAGGCATTTTATATGCATTTTGATTCAAGATCTTCGAATACACATACCCGTTTTCGACACGCAATCCGTTCGGGTGTTTTAATAATGAAAACTTTACAGTAGTTTTCCCCGTGTTCGGCGGACCGAATATAATACATATTAGTGTAGCCGGTAAAAGATCTCTGTGTCGTCGTTCTCAAAACGTATCAGTCTTTTCTTTTACACTGTGGAGACGAAGCGTTGTCTTTTATCTTACTGTTCTAATCATAACGAGCACATTGACAAAAGGATAGATTATGCATATTAATAGATATAAAACTACTTGCCCTTCTCGGTCTACTCTCAGATCATGCAAGTATATCAAGGTGTCAACAACAGTAAGAGGAGAAGCAGGAGGAAGATTAGATGTAGGAAGAGTAGAAAGAAGAGGAAGACAACCCAGCTAAATAAAATAGACAAGTGCATGGAGAATATCGTGGGCCTGCACATGAATCATGTAATATTTTATATCGTGTTAATAAATTTCTTCCTTGCTTTTTCATAACTTGTCAGGGTACGAGAGCCACTTCATTGTTAGAGAGTTTGCAAGATTAAATTGAACAAAGTTCACAGTAATTGCACAAAACCATGAGCGCTTTATTTCATTCAGTCATCGTGTAGGCGATATTAGCATTCGCTTTCTAGATTCCTATACATTTATGAACTTTTCTCTTGATACACTTTTAAATAGACTTTCAAGCGAGGACCTAAAATATATTCATCAGTATTTTCCAGATCCTGAGAAATTTAAACTTTGTATGAGGAAAGGTATTCTGCCACGAGACTTTATTCAAAGCATTCAAACATTAGAAGAAACAAAATTACCTCCTCAGACAGCACTTACTAGTGTAATAAATGAATGTAGTACACTAACAGTAAGCTCTTCCTCATATGATAAGCATACAATATCGATTTCAGATGAAGACTATTTGCATGCATATAATGTGTGGTCAATATTTAATATAAAGTAATTAGGTAAATATGCTGATATGCATTTAAAAGTAGACACACTTTTCTCTGTGATGTGTTTGAAAAGTTTCGTAAAATGTGTTTAACTCTTTATGGATTATACCCTTGGTATTACTACACGACTCCCGGTCCTTCGTGGCATGTAGCCTAATGTTAAAGTATACAGGAGTTAAACTTGATCTTCTTACTGATGTTGACATGCTTTTGTTTTTTGAACGCGGAATTCGCGGTGGAATTTGTTTCGCTTGTTAACAGACATGCAATTGCAAATAATACATACCTCAAAAATTATGATACAGAGAAAGAAGATTCTTATCATATGTATTTTGATGATACTAATACGTATGGGTATGCAATGTCACAGGCTTTACCATATAAAGATTTTTTTACGGCGAAAAGAAACTCAAAATGAATATTTTTTTGTTTATTTAAATGCTAAACACCCTAATAGAAGTTTAGTGTTAGAGGTTTCTCTTGCACATATCCTTTTAATCTGCATCGTTCACATTCTGACCCTCCGTTCTGCTTTGAAATACCGTATTGATTCTGCCTGATATTACATCAAAGCATGTTAAACTGCTAGTTACTCTATTTCCAAAAAAAGCGGTATGTTATTCACATTCAATGACTTGTTCAAAGTCTAGAATACGGCTTACAATTAGAGTGTATTCACCGTATTATCCCTTTTAAGCAGGGAGCATGGCTTAAACCGTATATGGATTTAAATACAAAGCATCGTCTACGTGCTATATCAACATTTCAGAGTACGTTTTTCAAACTCATGAATAACTCCATCTATAGAAAATGCATGGAAAACGTTCGCAAACATCGCTACTTTCACTTAATTAACAAATGAGAAGGGCGGCATGGGGCATGCAAGTATATCTCAAAACCGAATTTTAAATCCTATCATGTCATTGATCGTTACCTGATTACTGTTGAAATGGTGGGAATGGTCATAGAAGATTTCTAGAAACTAAAAATGTATCATATTCATTATGGATTTGCAAAGCAGCAGTTTTCAAACCTTTCACTTTTGTATACGGATAGAGATAGTTATATTTACCATATTCGGAATACAAACTTCTACAATGTAATGCGAAACTGTTGTGATTATTGGGATTTGATTATTTGGACTCGGAAGACGGCGATGAATTGTGTATATAAAGTATTTATTCAATTGTTTGTTTTGGTTTCTCCTCAGTATGTGAATTTTGGAATTGTTTAATTTGTTTGAAGTCGATATGATTTTAATATTATTTGATTGTCATGGTAATTCTGGTGCATCCTGTACCACACGCGCCACATCGGCGTGGGAGATTTCCGGTTTCATCAATTTCATCAATTTCGTAATTTCTAGAGGATTCCCAAATGTTCTTTGTCAGCACTATTTTTTCTGCGCTCCTATTGGAGAAAATAAAAGGAAATGTGATTGGTAGGTGAAGGAAAACATCGTACGCTCATTGGCCGTGGTATGATTTCATAATATCCGGGGAGAAGCGTTGTCGCTGGAGCCTTGCTCTGCGAGGGCGTCTTTTCTGTTTGACCACTGAAGGGAACGGTCTCCTTCCAAGGTACGGGTCTTCTTGGCCCCACCATCCGGTAAGCACAATTTTTTTTTTTAACTTTTCAGGTATTCAGTTTCAGATGTAGTATTTCATTTAATTTATCTTGCCTGAGCGTACCCGTGTTTCCTTCTGCTTCCAAATGTTATCATTATGACTTAGCCGTTTCGGTAAGTCACCTCTCTTTGTTAAGAGATAGTTCCCGTTTGTTGTTTTGTAAACTAAATGTTATACGCCTTTCGACGTATTCCTTATAAGTAATTTTTTCCTCGGGACTGTCTCATCCATTCCGCTTCATCGTGGAATATTCATCTTTAGGTCGGGTACCCTTTCTCAGAAGTGTTTTTGAGGGGGCTACCCACTGAAGATGCTCTGCTCCATGATTATACGTAAATATTTTTCTTCTTGGATGTATCTCTTCACTTTAGTATAACGTTACCTTCCTTTTATTTATTTCAAACTGTTTTGGGTTTTTAAAGGTAACGCCACGACAGTGGTACGTCATGTGTGATGTTCCGGTGTAAAAGAAATTTCATAACTAAATGCTACCCTCATGTAAACTGTAAACTGTAAATTGTAATGGTTGTTGAAATAATGCCGTCAAGATTTTAATGGTATATTGGCTATTGCTTTATATATGAAATTGAATCTAAATTTTAAGTAAAGTGTAGGATTACATTGACTTCGCTTCTTCAGTATTACCAATACCTTCCACCGCCTGGATATGGTTCCCAGCCGCTTCCCGGTTATCCTTTCTTAATAGTCATGTTGGTTAAACTGTTTGTTTATTTCCTGTGATTAATGTGCTTGCAAATTTAGTTTCGTAGATGTTGACATGACTAGCGTAGAGTACTTTTGGTGAATGTATTACGGTAGCAAACATTTTCTCTTCATTAAACCTATTAATTGTAACCTTACCCTTTGGAGAGGTTGCAGAAACCATTCTGAATACTTTGACACTTCATCCTATTTACCATGTAATCGATTTGACATTAAGCCACTTAATAAGAAAGTTTAGGTCTTATGAAAGATGAATGTGGTATGAATATTTTAACGGAGTTTATTAGTTTAGCACCAAAAATGTATGCATATGAGACAGCAAAATTCACAATCTGTGACAAAGCCAAAAGGCGTACGTTCAAGCGCAGTTAGGCATTTATATGTTCAACGCTATTGTAATATACTAGCATCTAAGAATGCTGACTTTGTAGACAGATAAGAATACAATCACACAGACATCATATTTTTACTATAGCAGAATAAATGTTCATAATTCTATTTGATAATAAAAGTATGTGGAATAGAGATTCTCTTACGATTGTACCAAGGGGGCGCAACAACAACAGCATATAGCTGTTTTGTTGTGGTATGCTTTTTTATGTAAATAATACTCATACAACTTTCATTATTGTAAATGTAATAATTGTGTGTAAAAAGGGGAAGATTATCTACAAAAATATTTTACATCATCATTTATTTAAAATTCTATTTTTATTTCTATTTTCAAGATGTAAAATATACACCACATATTTAAAATGTAACATTGTGTTTATTTTCAAAAAATAATGAATATGTAAAATATTTTCAGAAAATTATATCATTTCCATATTTTTATAGCATCACAAAAACTGATAATAATATTTATTTGCAATGCTCAAAAATCACTAATAATAATATTTCTTCTTGTTTTCGAATGGGTCTACTATGGACCACGTTAAGCATAATTAATTTACGGTTCTTCCTCTTTCGATCGGCCCAGTACTTCTTCATCCTTTCGGAGTGGGCTTCTTTACGTTCTCGTGACCAGTTGTTGCCGGTCCGTTTTTTGCTACTTTGATCTTGGAATCCCTTAATTTTGTTGATGATTTTTCTGTATTCCTGTCTATTGTATACTGCCTGCTGTGATATATTATTTTCCTCCATATCCTCCTTGAACCCTTTAAGCCAGCTAGTTTGTGTCTTCCTGTTCTCCATGTATTCCAGAATTCGCTTGGCTGTTCTCTCTGGTGGCATTCTTTTAATGTGTCCGTAGAAGCAGAGTCTTCTCTTCTTGAAGGATGTTGTGATTTTTTCGGTTCTTTTGTATAGTTCCTCATTTGGTCGCACTCTAAATTCTTGACCCACTTTCCTGGGCCCTAGTATCTTCCTCAAGATCTTCCTTTCTGTCTTTTCAATGTTTTCTAGTAAGCCCTTCCTGTTCAGTGGAATACATTCTATCGCATATAGACTTTCTGGTTTTATGACAGTGTTGTAATGTCTGATTTTTGCAGTGAATGAAACTGATTTTTTATTGTAGACATTTCGACATAACTGGTATGCTGCTTCCATCTTTCTTGCCCTTTCCTTTAATGCTATTCCTGGTAGTCCTGTTGGGGTTATCCATTCCCCTAGATATTTAAACTTCTGTACTCTTTTAATTGTTCTTTTTGTCCTGAATCATTAGTTCCGTCTTTTCGAAGGATATCTGAAGTCCCGTCTTTACAGCAGTCTCTTGAAGTGTTTCAATTTGTACCTTGGCTGTTTCAGTGTCTTCTGCCAGTATTGCCATATCATCTGCGAATGATAGACAGTCAATTTTGACTCCAGATCTTACCAGTGATATTCCATTTTCCACCCCTAATTCCGTCAGTCTCTTCCTCCACTCTCTGACCACTTTTTCAAGTATAACATTAAACAGGAGTGGTGACATCCCGTCCCCTTGTCGGACACCTGTTTCGATCTTGAATGGTTTTGACAACATACCCATAAACTTAACCTGTGATGTAATGTCAGTGATGGTTTCTTTGATTAAATTTCTAGTATTTTTATCTATCCCAAACTCTTCTAACGTGCTTATCAAGGTTGCTCTGTCGACTGAATCATAGGCTTTCTTCAAATCCACAAATACAATCACTAGATTTTTGGCTGTGAGTGGACGTAGTTGTATTATGGAGATTAGGTTGAAAATTTGCTCGCTGCATGATCTCCCTTTCTGGAATCCTGCCTGGTATTCACCAAGTTCTTTTTTCTATTATCCCTTCAGTCCTGTTTTGTAGTGCCTTGGATAGAATTTTAGAGGCAACTGGTGGCAATGATATTCCTCTGTAATTGTTAACGTTTGTTCTGTCTCCTTTTATGTGCAGCGGGTGTATTAATGATGTCTTCCATTCCTTTGGGATGCTCTCCGTCTGCCAAATCTCCTCAAACAGTGCTTCTAGCTGAGTCACTAAGTGTTCTCCGGCATATTTCAATAACTCTGCAACTATTGAATCTTCACCTGACGTCTTATTGTTCTTCAGTCCTGTTATTATTCCCCTGATTTCTTCTTTATTAGGTGGTTCTGAGTCCAGTGTCTTGGGTTTCTCAAACATTACAGTTTCCCCCGGTTTTTTTTACAGTTCAGTAGTTTCTGGAAATAATTTGCAAGGTGTTGGCAATTCTGTTCATTTCCAGTGATTAGATTTCCTTCGTCATCTTTGAAGCATAGGGTTGGCGGTTTGTATCTTGTTAAGTTCCTCCTGAATGTCTGGTAGAAATTACGTGTATTGTTTTTCACGAAATCTTCTTCTAGTTTCTTTAGTTGCTGTGTGTCATAATGTTTCCGTTCACTTCTTATGGTTTTAGCTGTTGTTTTCCTTTGTGCTTTGAATGCCTCCCAGTCTTCTGGTTTCTTAGTTGAGTTCCATTTCTTCCATGTCTGAGCCCTTCTTTGTAGTGCTTCTTCGCAAACTTCATTCCACTACGGATGTTTCTTCTTTTTACTTCGTTATAATGTTTGTTTACTAAGTAGATTAACTTGGAATATACAAAAAAATCACTAATAATGACGAAGATAAATGATACAGATCAAAAATTGTATATTGTTTTATTTTTACTAAAGTATATTATCATTACACATCTATTCTCCCTTTGTCCGCCTACTAAGATTATTAGAAGAAAAACTGTAAGAATAAGTAAAAAATTCGAAAGGGTAAGAAAGTATTACCTTCTCCTTACCACATCCTCTTCTTCCATCCACCGCTCCCTCCTCTTCTTTTATCAAACGAAAAGGGTAAAAAGAAAGTAGGTAAGTAGAAACTTATGCGACACATAGCATCAGGAGGTAAAAGAACAGGAAGACAACTCTACGCCCTGCATTCCAGTTTAATAACATAACGTTAGTATATTATTATTATTATTATTATTATTATTAAAGCGTCTTTATTGTGGCGAAGTTAGGGCTCCCGGCCCTTTCTTACACTTAACCACTTCATGTATATACAATGTAATTTTTACATCAAACTTAAACATATGAAATCTTTACAACCTAATGTATAACTAAAGCAACTAAAGTATCACTAACTAAACTAAGGTGAGTAAAGTATAACTAAATTATATACAGGAACACATTGCAATAAACAACCATATTCACTCTCATTCATGCATCCCATTCACACTCAAGAAAGACTGGAAGTGCTTAACAGATGACGCTGGCAAAGGATTTTAAATTTTGTCTTAGATTTAGCTTCTCTGATGTCATTGGGGAGTTCATTCCACCAGCTCGTGGCGGTGATCGTGAACGATCTGTTGTAGGTTGCGGTTCGATGCACAGGAATTTCTAGCGTACAGCCTGACCGGGTATTGAACAGGTGTAGGGAACTAAGGTAGCGAAATCCGGTGGATAGGTAAGGAGGAGTGTTTTCAGAAAGCACTTCATACACCAAAGTAGTTGCATGGAATCTACGTCTGCCATTCAGTCGTAACCAAGATAATTGTGTATAGAATGGGGATACAAGGGCGTATGGTTGTATGTCAAATGCATACCTGATGCATGCATTTTGGGCACGTTGGAGTCTCATGCTTTGCTCGTTATTGATATCAATAAAAACTGTATCACAGTATTCGAGAATTGGAAACAAGAGTGACTGAATGAGCTTCATTTTCAAGGACCAAGGAAATATATTTTTAAACCGCTTCAGAGGATGCAGGCTTTGATATACCTTTTGGCACACTTTCGTCACATGTTGCGACCAGTTCAATGTTTCGCTTATAGCCACACCAAGATTCATAACTGTTTCACAAAATGGAATAATGGTATTGTTTAGTGCTACAGGAGGAATTTCGTATTGTTTTAAGATGTGTAAGTTTTTCGAAGTACCAATGATTATTGCTTGCGTTTTTAGAGGATTAATTTTGAGATTGTTACTCAATCCAAAATTATTATGAGACTTAAATCAGCATTAACTTTTTCTACAGCACTCTGAATTTTATCAGTTCTTGAGTGGTAGTAGATCTGCAGATCATCAGCAAAAAAAGATACTTGCAATGTGTAATCGATTTGGCAACATCGTGTAAGTAAATTAGCAATGGTCCATGTACAGACCCTTGGGGGACACCGAGGGGTTTGTTAAGCCACTCAGATCTGCTATTATTTACTTTGACACACTGACGGCGATTTTTGAGGTACGAACTGAAAAAGTTTATTGCCGTCTTGCTGAAATTTAATGAATCCAGTTTTGAAAGTAGCAGTTGAGGAACAACAGTATCAAAAGCACTAGAAAAATCAAGTAGAACCAGTAAAGTCACTTGTCGAGTGTCCATTGCCTGTCGGATATCATCCGTTACTTTCAGTAGGGCAGTCGTTGTGCTGTGTCCTTTCTTGAAACCAGATTGATAAGGGTCAAGCAGTGAGAAGTTAGTCAAGTAAGTGAGGACTTGTTCGTGTACCAAGCGTTCTAGTACTTTGGAAAGGGGTGGGAGAATGGATATAGGGCGATAATCTGATGGTAAACTAGGAGAATTCTTCTTAGGAGTAGGAATGACGATGCCGTGCTTCCACATAGTTGGGAATACTCCCTGTACGGGGCAATGATTAAATATATGCGTCAGAATAGGTAATATGGCCCCAATAATATTTTTATGAAAGATAATGGTATGTCGTCATTACCCGGAGCATCTGACATGAGGGAGGAAATTACACGCTTCATATCGTTCGCACCAACTTTTTTGAAAGTGAATTTTACTTGATTTACTCGGGAATGATCATTTATGGTGTTAATATCATCATCAGTTAGGTCATCAACTGGTCGATGATGATGATTATTATTACTATTATTATTATTATCATTATTAGTATAGCTAGCATTATAGTCATTATTGCCAGTAATATCATTATTAGTGTATGCTGCTTTCGTAAAATGAGAATTTAGATCATCAAGTGGTATACTGGGTGTCTGCATGGTCAGGCTGCGACCTATACCCATCTGATGCAAATGTGGCCATATTAGTGCTGAATTTCGTCTGTTTGTTATCTCTTGAATATATTTATACTTCCTGTTACGAATTAATTTCTTAACTTGATTTCGAAGAATACGGTAATTTTCGAAATCACTAGTGCTTTCAGTTCGCGTAAATCGCCGATACCATTCATCACGATTTGCCATGACCGACTTAATTTCATTTGTTAGCCAAGAAGACGAAGGGTGAGAAACTCGAATTTGCTTCTTCGGAGCGTGTTTGTCATACAGTCCTAATATTAATTAAAGAGTTCAGTCTGTCAATCTTATCATCAATGTCATTAGAATGTCATTCCACGGCAATTGATATGCTTCATTTCGTATTATCTCAGTATTAAAGTTCTTGAAGTCCCTTCGCATTATGTACCTGGTTTTGTACTTTGGTGCCTGGAGAGAGTAACATAGGTATATGAGATCGTATGTCGAAATACCTGGTACAGCAAGCTGTCCATGTTTTACCACTTTCTGCGGATTGTTTGTTGTAATAAGGTCAATCAGTGTGTGAAACGTGTGGTTTATTCTATGAACATGGTTAGTCGCGTCTAGTGTCAATATATTGTAATCCATGCCATGGAATAAGTTTTGTAAGTATGTTGATTCGTTACTTGTAACTAGGAGATTGGTATTGAAGTCACCAAGAATGATTATGTTTTCGTACAGCGGAGTTAACTTCGATAATACCACTTCTAGGTCAGATATATGTCGTATGTCCGGCGCCTTCACTCCGATCAGTAGTTTTTGATTATTAACCCAGAGTTCAACAAACATGAATTCAGGTCGAAATGGACTCTTAGGATCTGAGGTCATAATTACTTTACTTTTTAAGTCGCTACGGCAATACATAGCGCAACCACCCCCTACACGATTTAAACGATCTAGGCGATGCAACGTCATGTTATTCAGCTTTACGAGATCAGATTTGAGTGACTGCTGTAACCATGTCTCTGTTACACAAATACAATGCAAGTTACTGTTACTAAATAGAGCCTGTATTTCGTCGAAGTGACAAAGAAGCGATTGTGCATTGATATGACAACACTGAAAATATTGTTGGTGGGGAGCTAACCTTTCCTTAAGAATGTCTCCTGCAACAGCTGGTGAAGGGGAAGGTAAGGGTGAAGGCGGACGACAATGAAGTGGGATAGCTTCAATGACATCACCGACATGCTGTTCGGTATATCTGAAGCAAAAACGTAATATTAACGATAAATATTCGACTGATTCTCTATCCGTTATTCTATACAAACTAGACTGGGGCATCGTCATCAGTTAACTATTTAATTGTATAAATATCAAAATTACGATTTCTATCAAGATAGATAGGGCAGCTATCCTTAAAACTATGGTTCTCTGAGGTTACGGACCCCTCGAAGATGGTGTCGGGAACGGGCATGTCGAGAAGGGCAGCTAGTATTAAAACTAGGGCCCTTAGGCCCCTCCAAGATGGTATTGGGGAAGGGAAATGTCGAGAAGGACAGCTAGCCTTAAAAGTTAGAGTCCTTAGGCACCCTGTAAGATTGTGACGGGAAAGGGCATGTCTGGAAGGGCAGCTAGCCTTAGAACTATAATCGTCTGAGGTTAGGTCCGTCTAAGATGATGTCGGGAAAGGTGATGTCGAGAAGGGCAACTAGCCTTAAAACTAGAGACCTCTAAGGTTAGACCCCACAAGATAGTCGATAAGGGCAGCTTGCTCTAAGACTAGAGACCTCTGAGGTTAAGTCCCTCCAAGTTAGTGTCGGGAATGCCGCACCTCACAAAATCACGTGACTAAGTCCCATTAAGAAAACAGCAGTGAAGTTACGGATCGTTCAGTTTTTCAAATAATTCCTAGCACGTGGCTATGTCCCGTCAAGATAACTACAGTGAGGTTAGGTTCGTTCAAATTCCACTTGTCAAAAGCAAGAGGCTAAGTCCCGTCAAAATGACAGCAGAGAGGATAGGATCGTTCAGAACTCCGCTCCACAAAAATGCATGTAGCTAAGTCCTGTCAAGATAACGGCTGTGAAGTTAGCCAAGCACACTTTTTCAAAATCCGTGCCAAAAAAGTGCACGTGGTTAGGAGCTGTCAAGATAACGGCTATAAGGTTAGCCACACTCTTGTTTAAATTTCGCGGCAAACAAGTGCACGTGGTTAGGACCTGTCAGGATTGCAGCAGTAAGATTAGCCACGTTCACTTGTTCTAATTCCGCGCGCAAGTGGCCGAAAAAGTAAGGTAGGGACCTGCCAAGAAGACAGCTGTCACCTTGACAGTTGTCACTTATTCAAATTTCGCGCCAACGTGGTTAAGGTAACAGTGAGGTTAGCCAAGTTCACTTGTTCAAATTCCGCACCAACGTATCCGGTAAAATAAGGTTAGGACTTCTCAAGATGACAGGTGTCATCTTGACAGCTCCCACTTATTCAATTCCACGCCCACGAGGTTAAGATGGCAGCAGTGAGATCAGCCATGTTCACTTGTTCGCAAAAAGTAAGGTTAGGACCGGTCAAGGTGGCAGCAGTGAGGTGGGCAACGTTCTCTTGTTCAATAAGTGAGGTTAGTTTCCGTCAATATGACAGATGTCATCTTGACAGGTGCCAAAAGCACGTGGACTTGTTGGTAAACAATGTGACGTAACGGTCACGTGTTCATGGCGTCAATGACCTCGGGTGTTGTCTCAGCACAAAAATTGTTGACGGTTGTTTGTTTTAGAATATGGCCAGCCCTACTACTCGTTACGTACAACAAAGGAAGGGTTGTTTACTACTCGGCCTTGTGTAAATATTTCAAACTGCACTCAACATACAACAGCCCCACCCAGGAATCTCCTGAGCTGTATAGTGATTACAGTCCTCATGCCGGAACTACAACGTGTGCAACAATTAGCCAAGTCTACTCCATCTCTTCGTGATGTGATGATGATGATTGTAGTTTAAAGGGGTCATCGACCCCTAACGGCATGAAATGTAATAAAAATGTAAAGTCCAAAAATTCATCCTCTGACCAGAATTCAAAGTTTGATTGTGAATAATGAATGGATGAATACGAATGTAAGATAATAATCGGATCCAACTCACAATATTCAAAATTAAAAATAATTCCAAAATCAATCCTCTGACTTTGTACTTTGTGTCGAACTTGGATGTCATAATCTAAGGCATCATTTGGATGGTCCAATGACAGAGAACACTAGGAAGGGAGATGTGGAGCTACAGGCATGATAAACTGATCCTCGGAACGCAAACCCAAAGTGTTCATCACATAGTTGTACTAATTTTAGGGACACGTACTATCCCGTCGCGTCGTGTTCATCAGATAGTGTGTACTAATGACAGGTGAAACCCAGACCCGCGCTGTTCCTCGGAAAAACATTGTGGTACTAATCACAGGGACCCTACTATACCATGTCCTTCCTCACAGTGTGGGTACTAATCACAGGTAAACCCCAGACCCATGGTGTTCCTCACATAGTGGGTATTAAGGACAGGTGAAACCTAGACCCGTGGTGTTCCTCGAAACGCAAACCCATGGTGTAGCTCACAGAGTGGTACTAATCTGAGGGACCCGTACTATCTCATGGTGTTCCTTGGAACGAAGACCCCATGACGTCCACAAAACAGATTCTGAAACTTCCACTATGTGAGGAACACCACGAGTCTGGGGTTTACCTGTCATTCGTAACCAATATGTGAGGAACACCATGGGATAGTATGGGTCTCTGAGACCTGTACAACTATGTGACGAACACCATGGGATTGCGTTCAAAGGAACAGCACACTTCTGGGGTTTAACTGTGAATCTCCTTGAGATTCTCCAACCCAATGCCGGCAAACGGATTGCCACCGTCATAGTGGTGCGTACTATACACTGGTACTGTAAACCCATAATAATCCTCCATCAGACCCATGGTATTCCTGTGTTTGTTGTACTAATCACAAGGGTAATGAGTAGTATAATGGGAGAGTTCTGCGGCCTCCTCCCGCGGGAAATTTGAATTCTGGCGGGAAATTTGAATTTTTGGCGGGAAATTTGAATTTTGGCGCGAGTTTTGAATTTGTAAACAAAGCCACGTGCTTTTTGACAGCAGTCATCGACAACAACGCATCGCTAACCTCACTGCTGCCAGCTTGACGGGCCTAAAACTCAGTAGTGCCAACTTAACCTAACTAGCGTGAGGTAAACAAAGCCACGTGTTTTTTGACAGCCACGTGCTTTTTGACAGACAACAACGCATCGCTAACCTCAGTACTGCCATCTTGACGGGCCTAAACCTCAGTAGTGCCAACTTAACCTAACTAGCGCGAGGTAAACAAAGCCACGTGTTTTTTGACAGCCACGTGCATTTTGACAGACAACAACGCATTGCTAACCTCAGTACTGCCATCTTGACGGGCCTAAACCTCAGTAGTGCCAACTTAACCTAACTAGTGCGTGGTACACAAAGCCACGTGCTTTTTTGACAGCTGTCATCCGCCATCCTTAAACCACAGAGCACTGTGCTGCCCTCTTTATCGCAGTAGCTGCAAATTCGTCACCTGTCATCCGCAGTGCTGCCATCATGACGGGTCTAAACCTTAGTGCTACCAACTTAACCTAACTAGCGCGAGGTAAACAAAGCCACGTGTTTTTGACAGCTGTCATCCGCCATCTTTAATCTATAGAGCACAGTGCTGCCCTCTTTAGCTACTTACCTTTGAAATGTGGTGGCGGATAATTTGAAAAATGCTTTTTGACAGCAGCCATCTTTAATCTAGAGAGCACCGTGCTGCCCTCTTTAGCTAGATACCTGTGGTGGCAGGCAATTCCACATGACAGCAGCCATCTTTAATCAAGAGAGCACCGTGCTGCCCTCTATGTGGTGGCGGCAAATTCTACATGCTCTTGTTTGGAAACAAACTCACGCGCTTTTTTGACAGCCGTCATCCACCATCTTTAATCAACAGAGCACAGTGCTGCCATCTTTAGCTAGATACCTTTGAAGTGTGGTGGCGGCAAATTCCACGTGCTCTTGTTTGGAAACAAAGCCATGTGCTTTTTGACAGCTGTCATCCGCCATCTTTAATCAACAGAGCACCGTGCTGCTATCATGTGGGCAATTTCGTCAGCTGTCATCCGCCATCTTTAATCCACAGAACACCGTGCTGCCCTCTTTATGGCTACTACCTTAAGCACGTAGTAGCGGGCAATTTGAAAAGTTCTGTGAGCTATCATCCGCCATCTTTAATCAAGAGAGCACCGTGCTGCCATCTTTATCTAGATACCTTTGAAATGTGGTGGCGGCAAATTGAAAAATTTCACGTGCTCTTGTTTGGAAACAAACTCACGTGCTCTTTGACAGCTACCATCCGCCATCTTTAATCAACAGAGCATAGTGCTGCCCTCTTTAGTTTGAAATGTGGTGGCGGCAAATTCCACGTGCTCTTGTTTGGAAACAAAGCCATGTGCTTTTTTTGACAGGTGTCATCTGCCATCTTTAATCAACAGAGCACCGTGCTGCTATCATGCGGGTAATTTCGTCAGCTGTCATACGCCATCTTTAATCTACAGAGAACAGTGCTGCACTCTATGTGGTGGTGGTAAATTCCAAGTACTCTTGTTTGGAAACAAATTCTATGTGCTCTTCAGCTGTCATCCACCATCTTTAATCAAGAGAGCACCGTGCTGCCCTCTTTGTGGTGGCGGATAATTTGAAAAATTATTTTCGACAAGCAGCCATCTTTAATCCTCAGAGAAAAGTGCTGCCCTCTTTAGCTACTTACCTTTGAGGCGGTTAATTTGAAAAATTCTTTTCGTCAAGCAGCCATCTTTAATCCAGAGAGAACAGTGCTGCCCTCTTTAGCTACTTACCTTTGAGGCGGTGACAGCTGTCATCCACCATCTTTAATCAATAGATCACTGTGCTGCTATCATGCAGGCAATTTCGTCAGCTGTCATCCGCCATCTTTAATCTACAGAGCACCTTGCTGCCCTCTATGTAGTAGCGGGCAATTTGAAAAGTTCTGTTAGCTGTCATCCGCCATCTTTAATCAAGAGAGCACCGTGCTGCCATCTTTAGCTAGATACCTTTGAAATGTGGTGGCGGCAATTTGAAAAATTCTATGTGCTCTTGTTTAGTAAACAAAGCCACGTGCTTTTTTGACAGCTGCCATCCACCATCTTTAATCAATAGAGCACTGTGCTGCTATCATGCGGGCAATTTCGTCAGCTGTCATTCGCCATCTTTAATCTGCAGAGCACCGTGCTGCTCTCTGTAGTAGCGGGCAATTTGAAAAGTTCTGTTAGCTGTCATCCGCCATCTTTAATCAAGAGAGCACCGTGCTGCCATCTTTAGCTAGATACCTTTGAAGTGTGGTGGCGGCAAATTGAATAATTCCACGTGCTCTTGTTTAGTAAACAAACTCACGCGCTTTTTTGTCAGCTGTCATCAGCCATCTTTAATCTATAGAGCTCAGTGCTACACTCTTTAGTTGAAATATGGTGGCGGATAATTTAAAAAGAAAAATTCTACATCAGCCATATCTCGACGCTAATTGCACAAGATGGCGGCTATACATGACTCCTTAAAGGTGCTTATGCAAGATGGCCGCTATACATAGGTTCTTATGAGATGCCCTTGGGATGCCTGCGCAAGATGGCGTTTATACAAGGCTCCTTATGAGACGCCCTAGAGATGCTTGCGCAAGATGGCGGTTGCTCTTATGAGGCGGCTTAAGGGTCCTTGCACAAGATGGCTAGAGATGCCCTAAGGATGCTTGCGCAAAATGGCGGACGCAAGATGGCGGCTATACACGACTCCTTATGAGACGCCTTAAGGGTGCTTGCGCAAGATGGCTGCTGCTCTTATGAAGAAAACTAGCTTAGAGGCTAACGTGTCGTGCTAGTCCGATTCATTAAATTTGGGGCTTAAATGCATAATATTAAATATCTCGAAAACGGTGCATCGTAGAGCAAAACGGACAAAATATTTCTACCCAATACCTCGGTTCGCAGTATGGGGAACAAGTAAAACATAGTCTAATGATGAGATCAGCGGTTCGGTTCAAACTTAGGTCCTTTGGCATTAGCTCTGTTTCAGCTTGTAATGAAGCAAGTCTTCGTAACATGATCAGGTCTAGCTATGGTAGAGAGTATAACGTACCGTGCAGGTTCGATTCATTACATTTGGGGCTTAAATGCAAAATGTTAAATATCTCGAAAACGGACAAAATTTTTCTACCTGATACCTAGGTTTGCAGTATCAGGAACAAGAAAAACATAGTCTAATGATGAGATCGATGGTTCGATTCCTACTTAGACCCTTTGGCATAAGCACCTATCTACGTCTACAAGATGGCGGCTATACATAGCTTCTTATGAGACAGCTTAAGAGCGCTTGCACAAGATCACTGCTGCTCTTATGAGACGCCCTAGGGGTGCTTGCGGGAGGTAGCAGCGACAAGACGATGACTATACACAGCTGCTTATGATACGGCCTAGAGGTGCTTACACAAGATGGTGGCTGCTCTGATGAAGAAAGCTAGCTTTGCATCGTGCAGGTATTTTTACAGCACTAAACCTCATACCTTTGAAATGTGGTGGCGGGTAATTTGAAAAATTCGACGTGCTTTTTCATAAGCTGTTAAGGCCTCCTCTTATGTCAAGGCATAGCTCTATCGAACAAGTTTAAACCTACATCGGAATAGCTAGAGTAAGCACGTGCTGCAGTGATGACGTCATTAAGCATGTTTAGACTTGCAAATCACAGAAGAAACGTAAGAAGGCTGGGATCGAAAACTGCACTCTATGCCGTTAACTTTATCATGTGATCGGAACATTGATTGAAGTGTTTAGAACACTAAATAAGTAGAACCGAACACTGTACTCGATACAACATGTGTTTAGAACATGTCAGAGGATACCTTTGTTCTGAGAAGATTAGTGTACCGCACATTCCTTGTAGGGCTAATAGGCTAAGGGGCTAATGGGCAAAAGGGCTAATGGGCTAAAGGGCTAATGGGCTAAAGGCCTAAAGGAGCAACAACCTCATCGATCGCTATCAGCAAGAACGCTTGTACTTTGTTAAATGTAGAAAATTAATCTTTATTTGTAAATGGTTTCATGTTCAGAACAAGGAATGGAACCTAGGGGTTACGTTTTACCTAATAAAATCCCCGAGGTGCGATGAGTTACGTTTTTCGAACTAGTGTTTGGAACACTGAACTTTTCAAGATGATAGCAGAGAGTTTAGCAATGTTCCGTTGTTGGATTTTAAATTCCGCGCTATAACATGCATAAGGTGGCAGCCTTGAGGTTTACCGCCGTAAAGATGGCAGCAGTGAGGTTAGCGACGCTCTATTGTCCTTCAGAGTGAGGTTAGGGTTCGTCAAGAAGACAGCTGTCAAAAAAGCACGTGGCTATGTTTACCAAACAAGAGCACGTGGCTGTGACGTCACGGTCACGTAATCAATCCTTAGCTCGACGTCGTTAAGAGCAGCATTAGGATTAGCTATGCTTAAAAGTCTTGGGAACAGAGCAGCAGTATGTATTGCCATGTTTCAAAGCGTGTACACATCACCTATCGATTTTACATGCATCGACCATCGAACTAAACTTCATCCGCTAGATCTTGCTGCTATCTTAGCATAACCTATACCCATAAAATTAAAGTACAATGAATAGCCATGTTTCAAAGCGTGTACACATTACCTATCGATTTTGCATGCATCGACTCTCGTACTAAACTTCTTCCGCTAGATTGTGCTGCTATCATAGCATAACCTACACGCGTGACCTTAAAGTACAATGAATAGCCATGTTTCAAAGCGTGTACACATTACCTATCGACTTTGCATGCAACAAATATCGTACACTAAACTTCTTCCGCTAGATTGTGCTGCTATCTTAGCATAACTTATACACATGAACTTGAAGTACAAAGAATAGCCATGTTTCAAAGCGTGTACATATTACTTATTGATTTTGCATTCATCGAATCTCGTACTAAATTTCTTCTGCTAGACTTTGCTGCTATCTTAGCATAACCTATACCCATGAACTTAAAGTACAATGAATAGTCATGTTTCAAAGCGTGTACGCATCAACTATCGATTTTGCATGCATCGACTCTCGTACAAAAACTTCTTCAGGTAGATTGTGCTGCTATCTTAGCATAACTAAGACGCATGAACTTAAGGTACTTAAGGTACTGAACTTCTTCCGCTAGATGAATAGTCATGTTTCAAAGCATGTACACATCAACTATCGAATTTGCATGTATCGACTCTCGTACTAATCTTCTGCAGGTAGATTATGTTGCTATCTTAGCATAACTAAGACGCATGAACTTAAAGTACAAAGAATAGCTATGTCTCAAAGCGTGTACACATTACCTATCGATTTTGCAAGCATCGACTATCGTACTAAATATCTTCCGCTAGATTGTGCTGCTATCTTAGCATAACCTATACGCATGACCTTAAGGTACAAAGAATAGCCATGTTTCAAAGCGTGTACACATTACCTATCGACTTTGCATGCAACAAATATCGTACTAAACTTCTTCCGCTAGGTTGTGCTGCTATCTTAGCATAACTTATACACGTGAACTTAAAGTACAAAGAATAGCCATGTTTCAAAGCGTGTACACATTACTTATTGATTTTGCATTCATCGAATCTCGTACTGAACTTCTTCCGCTAGATTGTACTGGTATCTTAGCATAACTTATATACATGAACTTAAAAGTACAAATAATAGCCATGTTTCAAAGCGTGTACACTTTACCTATCGATTTTGCATGCAATGACTCTCGTACTAAACTCCTTCCGCTAGATTGTGCTGCTATCTTAGCATAACCTATACGCATGACCTTAAAGTAAAAAGAATAGCCATGTTTCAAAGTGTGTACACATCACCTATCGATTTTGTATGCAACAAATATCGTACTAAACTTCTTCCGCTAGATTGTGCTGCTTTCTTAGCATAACTTATACACATGAACTTAAAGTACGAAGAATAGCCATGTTTCAAAGTGTGTACACATTACTTATTGATTTTGCATGCATCAAATATCGTACTAAATTTCTTCCGCTAGATTGTGCTGCTATCTTAGCATAATCTATACCCATGAACTTAAAGTACAATGAATAGTCATGTTTCAAAGCGTGTACGCATCAACTATCGATTTTGCATGTATCGACTCTCGTACAAAAACTTCTTCAGGTAGATTGTGCTGCTATCTTAGCATAACTAAGACGCATGAACTTAAGGTACAAAGAATAGCTACGTTTCAAAGCGTGTACACATCACCTATCGATTATGCATTCATCGACTCTCGTACTAAACTTCTTACGCTAGACTGTGCTGCTATCTTAGCCTAACCTATACGCATGAAGAATAACCATGTTTTAAAGCGTGTACACGTCACCTATCGATTTTGCATGCATCAAATATCGTACTAAACTTCTTGCGCTTGATTGTGCTGCTATCTTAGCATAACCTAAACGCATGAACTTAAAGTACAAAGAATAGCCTTGTTTCAAAGCGTGTACACATTACCTAATGATTTTGCACGAAACGACTATCATACTAAACTTTTTCCACTAGATTGTGCTAAAATCGTGTAAGTGCGTTGCTATCTTAGCATAACCTCTCGATTTTACATGCATCGACTATCGTACTAGACTTCTTCCGCTAGAGCATGTAGCAATCGCTTTTGTGTATCCCTAACCCATGTGCACGAACTTAAAGCACAAAGAAGAGCTATGTTCCTAAGCATGTAGACATCACCTATCGATAATGTATGTATCGAATATCGTACTAAACTTCTCCTGCTAGAGCGTACGACTATCGCTTGTGTGTGCACGAACTTAAAGCATAAAGAATAGCAACGTATAAAAATCTTGTAAACAAAGCAGCAGCATTAAGTATAGCCATGTTTAAATGCGTGTACACATCATGTATCCATGATGCACGCAGTATTAAATTATTCCATTAGAATGTACAAAGTTCGCATGTGTTTGTGCTGCTATCTTAGCATAGCCTATGTGCATGAACTTAAACCATAAAGAATAGTTATGTGTAGAAAATCTTGTGAACATAGCAGAATGTTTACTACGTAGGTGTAGACATTGAACTTTGCATTCCGAGGCAGCATACTACGTGACCGTGACGTCACGACCACGTGCTCTTGTTTGGTAAACATAGCCACGTGCTTTTTTGACAGCTGTCTTCTTGACGAACCCTAACCTCACTCTGAAGGACAATAGAGCGTCGCTAACCTCACTGCTGCCATCTTTACGGCGGTAAACCTCAAGGCTGCCACCTTATACATGTTATAGCGCGGAATTTAAAATCCAACAACGGAACATTGCTAAACTCTCTGCTATCATCTTGAAAAGTTCAGTGTTCCAAACACTAGTTCGAAAAACGTAACTCATCGCACCTCGGGGATTTTATTAGGTAAAACGTAACCCCTAGGTTCCATTCCTTGTTCTGAACATGAAACCATTTACAAATAAAGATTAATTTTCTACATTTAACAAAGTACAAGCGTTCTTGCTGATAGCGACCGATGAGGTTGTTGCTCCTTTAGCCCTTTAGCCCTTTAGCCCTTTAGCCCTTTTGCCCGTTAGCCCTTTTGCCCATTAGCCCCTTAGCCTATTAGCCCTACAAGGAATGTGCGGTAAACTAATCTTCTTAGAACAAAGGTATCCCCTGACATGTTCTAAACACATGTTGTATCGAGTACAGTGTTCGGTTCTACTTATTTAGTGTTCTAAACACTTCAATCAATGTTCCGATCACATGATAAAGTTAACGGCATAGAGTGCAGTTTTCGATCCCAGCCTTGTTACGTTTCTTCTGTGATTTGCAAGTCTAAACATGCTTAATGACGTCATCACTGCAGCACGTGCTTACTCTAGCTATTCCGATGTAGGTTTAAACTTGTTCGATAGAGCTATGCCTTGACATAAGAGGAGGCCTTAACAGCTTATGAAAAAGCACGTCGAATTTTTCAAATTACCCGCCACCACATTTCAAAGGTATGAGGTTTAGTGCTGTAAAAATACCTGCACGATGCAAAGCTAGCTTTCTTCATCAGAGCAGCCACCATCTTGTGTAAGCACCTCTAGGCCGTATCATAAGCAGCCGTGTATTGTCATCTTCTTGTCGCTGCTACTTCCCGCAAGCACCCCTAGGGCGTCTCATAAGAGCAGCAGTGATCTTGTGCAAGCGCTCTTAAGCTGTCTCATAAGAAGCTATGTACAGCCGCCATCTTGTAGAAATAGGTAGGTGCTATTGCCAAAGGGTCTAAGTAGGAATCGAACCGTCGATCTCATCATTAGACTATGTTTTTCTTGTTCCTGATACTGCAAACCTAGGTATCAGGTAGAAAAATTTTGTCCGTTTTCGAGATATTTAACATTTTGCATTTAAGCCCCAAATGTAATGAATCGAACCTGCACGGTACGTTATACTCTCTACCATAGCTAGACCTGATCATGTTACGAAGACTTGCTTCATTACAAGCTGAAACAGAGCTAATGCCAAAGGACCTAAGTTTGAACCGAACCGTTGATCTCATCATTAGACTATGTTTTACTTGTTCCCCATACTGCGAACCGAGGTATTGGGTAGAAAAATTTTGTCCGTTTTGCTCTACGATGCACCGTTTTCGAGATATTTAATATTATGCATTTAAGCCCCAAATTTAATGAATCGGACTAGCACGACACGTTAGCCTCTAAGCTAGCTTTCTTCATAAGAGCAGCAGCCATCTTGCGCAAGCACTCTTAAGGCGTCCCATAAGGAGTCGTGTATAGCCGCCATCTTGCTTCCGCCATCTTGCGCAAGCTTCCTTAGGGCATCTCTAGCCATCTTGTGCAAGGACCCTTAAGCCGCCTCATAAGAGCAACCGCCATCTTGCGCAAGCATCTCTAGGGCGTCTCATAAGGAGCCTTGTATAACCGCCATCTTGCGCAAGCATCCCAAGGGCATCTCATAAGAACCTATGTATAGCGGCCATCTTGCATAAGCACCTTTAAGGAGTCATGTATAGCCGCCATCTTGTGCAATTAGCGTCGAGAGATGGCTGATGTAGAATTTTTCTTTTTAAATTATCCGCCACCATATTTCAACTAAAGAGTGTAGCACTGAGCTCTATAGATTAAAGATGGCGGATGACAGCTGACAAAAAAGCGCGTGAGTTTGTTTACTAAACAAGAGCACGTGGAATTTTTCAATTTGACGCCACCACATTGAAAGGTATCTAGCTAAAGATGGCAGCACGGTGCTCTCTTGTTTAAAGATGGCGGATGACAGCTAACAGAACTTTTCAAATTGCCCGCTACTACAGAGAGCAGCACGGTGCTCTGTAGATTAAAGATGGCGGATGACAGCTGACGAAATTGCCCGCATGATAGCAGCACAGTGCTCTATTGATTAAAGATGGTGGATGACAGCTGTCAAAAAGCACGTGGCTTTGTTTACTAAACAAGAGCACATAGAATTTTTTCAAATTGCCGCCACCACATTTCAAAGGTATCTTGCTAAAGATGGCAGCACGGTGCTCTCTTGATTAAAGATGGCGGATGACAGCTAACAGAACTTTTCAAATTGCCCGCTACTACATAGAGGGCAGCAAGGTGCTCTGTAGATTAAAGATGGCGGATGACAGCTGACGAAATTGCCTGCATGATAGCAGCATAGTGCTCTATTGATTAAAGATGGTGGATGACAGCTGTCACCGCCTCAAAGGTAAGTAGCTAAAGAGGGCAGCACTGTTCTCTCTGGATTAAAGATGGCTGCTTGTCGAAAATAATTTTTGAAATTAACCGCCTCTGAGGTAAGTAGCTAAAGAGGGCAGCACTGTTCTCTGAGGTTTAAAGATGGCTGCTTGTCGAAAAGAATTTTTCAAATTATCCGCCACCACAAAGAGGGCAGTACGGTGCTCTCTTGATTAAAGATGGTGGATGACAGCTGAAGAGCACATAGAATTTGTTTCCAAACAAGAGTACGTGAAATTTACCACCACCACATAGAGTGCAGCACTGTTCTCTGTAGATTAAAGATGGCGTATGACAGCTGATGAAATTACCCGCATGATAGCAGCACGGTGCTCTGTTGATTAAAGATGGCAGATGACACCTGTCAAAAAAGCACATGGTTTTGTTTCCAAACAAGAGCACGTGGAATTTGCCGCCACCACATTTCAAACTAAAGAGGGCAGCACTATGCTCTGTTGATTAAAGATGGCGGATGGTAGCTGTCAAAAAGCACGTGAGTTTGTTTCCAAACAAGAGCACGTGAAATTTTTCAATTTGCCGCCACCACATTTCAAAGGTATCTAGATAAAGATGGCAGCACGGTGCTCTCTTGATTAAAGATGGCGGATGATAGCTCACAGAACTTTTCAAATTGCCCGCTACTACGTGCTTAAGGTAGTAGCCATAAAGAGGGCAGCACGGTGTTCTGTGGATTAAAGATGGCGGATGACAGCTGACGAAATTGCCCACATGATAGCAGCACGGTGCTCTGTTGATTAAAGATGGCGGATGACAGCTGTCAAAAAAGCACATGGCTTTGTTTCCAAACAAGAGCACGTGGAATTTGCCGCCACCACATTTCAAAGGTATCTAGCTAAAGATGGCAGCACTGTGCTCTGTTGATTAAAGATGGCGGATGACGGCTGTCAAAAAAGCGCGTGAGTTTGTTTCCAAACAAGAGCATGTAGAATTTGCCGCCACCACATAGAGGGCAGCACGGTGCTCTCTTGATTAAAGATGGCTGCTGTCATGTGGAATTGCCTGCCACCACAAGTATCTAGCTAAAGAGGGCAGCACGGTGCTCTCTAGATTAAAGATGGCTGCTGTCAAAAAGCATTTTTCAAATTATCCGCCACCACATTTCAAAGGTAAGTAGCTAAAGAGGGCAGCACTGTGCTCTATAGATTAAAGATGGCGGATGACAGCTGTCAAAAAACACGTGGCTTTATTTACCTCGCGCTAGTTAGGTTAAGTTGGTGGCACTAAGGTTTAGACCCGTCAAGATGGCAGCACTGCGGATGACAGGTGACGAATTTGCAGCTACTGCGATAAGGAGGGCAGCACAGTGCTCTGTGGTTTAAAGATGGCGGATGACAGCTGTCAAAAAAGCACGTGGCCTTCAAAAAGCACATGGCTTGATTTACCACGCACTAGTTAGGTTAAGTTGGCACTACTGAGGTTTAGGCCCGTCAAGATGGCAGTACTGAGGTTAGCGATGCGTTGTTGTCTGTCAAAAAGCACGTGGCTGTCAAAAAACACGTGGCTTTGTTTACCTCGCACTAGTTAGGTTAAGTTGGCACTACTGAGGTTTAGGCCCGTCAAGATGGCAGTACTGAGGTTAGCGATGCGTTGTTGTCTGTCAAAAAGCACGTGGCTGTCAAAAAACACGTGGCTTTGTTTACCTCACGCTAGTTAGGTTAAGTTGGCACTACTGAGTTTTAGGCCCGTCACGATGGCAGCAGTGAGGTTAGCGATGCGTTGTTGTCGATGACAGCTGTCAAAAAGCACGTGGCTTTGTTTACAAATTCAAATCTCGCGCCAAAATTCAAATTTCCCGCCAAAAATTCAAATTTCCCGCCAGAATTCAAATTTCCCACGGGAGGGGGCCGCAGAACTCTCCCATTATACTACTGTAATGGATCTAAAGACAGGTAGATTGGTTCAAAATTCAGCATCCCTTGCTCTCGTTCCCCACCCACCAGGTTTTGTGTGTTTAGTCCGGGAGAGTTATTTTACTTCGCTCAAGTCGGCCGGAAAACCTGATAGGACGCCCTAATCACCGCCTGGGATGCAGCACGTGGGAGTAACACCTCTCTATCTGCTAAGACAGCGTAGTAAGTTCGTGGTTAATCTGCTGTTATCTAATGTCGTTTATCCATCCTGGATTACCGCTTTTACAAATGGCACTAGCTGCCATGCAGAAAAGCCGCATAAGATGACTATACTCTACTTCTTTGACCGTAACATATGGAAGTTGTTGGTGAAGTTTACCATTTTCCAGGAGTTGGCGTGCATTGTTTAGCTGTTACATTACCTCTCTACCTCTTGGGTAACAACTCAGACGCTTAAGAAACCTGCAAGGTTTCTGGCTACTCTTCCATAGATCAGTTCCCTCCATCGCTCCACTTGTTAGATTTCGCATTTACAGATATTTTCCCAAGTTTGGATGTTACCGGAGCTCAAAGGATCATTATCCAAGAGATCAGGATAGTTTCTCAATATTTCCTTAGTTTATCTATATAGTATGAAGCCTCAGGGAATTGAAATACGAGAACAATGCTTCACCATATTTACAAAATCATATAATTCAGTAAAAGGCTCTATATTCAGAATGTTCTCGTGCAATGAAATAGTATATTTCTCTCATCAGCCTTCGTAAAACGATCTTCTTCGAAAAGGAACTCAGATTCTCATGATTTAAAGATAAGACGTATAGAACTAAGACGAGGCCACAGAACTAGTTGCAAACAGAGGATTGTGTAAATTCACAGAGGGTCGCAGGCTAAACGCTGAAAGGCATAACAGTGTGTCACGAAGGTGCATGTATTAAACAGAACTGTCTGCGGTCAGATTGCAACATATATCTGGCATATAACAGGACGATGAGGGATTGCTTGCCCCACTGATTTCGCTGATAACTGAAATATGTCTCAGATACAGTAACATAATGTTTGGATTATATCCATGCCTCCACCTCGCACTGTTGAATGATGCTGGAAATTTGTTATCATGCAGTAGAATTAGATCACAGGAATCTGCACATTCTACCCCAGCCTATCCGCTTTTGTCGGTGCCTGGGTAGCCCCAGGTTGTATTATAACTATTGAAATCACCATCCTCAAACTTCACATATTCATGCTGGAAGGCTCCACAAATGTAAATACAGTACCTGGTGGCTTATTAATTGAGCTCTACTGTGAGAGTTTCAGTGTCATCACGGGAGAGGATCTGGATGTTAGATAGCACTGAGGGTGTTCATACACTAAACACATGTACTTTATGGCTGCCTTTGTGGACCCGTGGTAGAGTGTCAGCCTCCGGATCCCAAGATAGCGGGTTCAAACCCGGCAGAGGTAGGCGGATTTTTGAAGGCCGGAAGAAAATCCATTCGACACTCCATGTCGTACGATGTCGGCATGTAAAAGATCTCTGGTCATACATTTGGTATTTACCCGACAAAATTAAATTAATCTCAGCCATAGACGCCCAAGAGAGATCCGATTTACTCTAGGTCCGCTAGATGGCAGACTGAGTAAACCGGAATGTCGAAATTGACGAGCAGACAGCCAGATGGCGTCAAATAGAAATGTCTGCAAACGGTAGCTGAGGCCATACGATTATTATTATTATTATTATTATTATTATTATTATTATTATATGTACTTGATTTTTGGACAGCGAAGATTATAGTCTCGGTGAATTTAATCAATGCATATTATTAGCATGTAAGGAAAATTGTGAAGGTATATATTTCGTGTTGTATTTTGTGTTGTCTTTCAGATTCTTAGAATTAAGACAATAAAAAGAATAACATAATCGAAATGTAAAATATTATGCAAAATTGTGTAAAATAAACCAGTAAACTCATACATAGAGAGGACGATGAGCAGAAAATGGGAGCTGATAAGATTTAATTAATGGTCTGTGTATTCCAGTAACTTCTACAACGTAGTCTGGTGTATTTTGCTATTTGTAGGGTTTGATTTGACGTATTATTTTAGTGGATGTTTATCACAGTTTCAAAAATTTTTGTGCTGAGAAGACACAAGGCGAAATATACGATACTTGCGTGTGTTAGAAGTGACACATTGTTATAACAGAGAAAAAGTCATAATTTTCTCAGGATGGTACATTCAATTTAGTGCATCTACCATCGAAATTGTTCAGACGTAATGAGGAACATGTTTGCAGGGGAGCAGTGACATTTAGAGGAATTTAAAGTACATTAGTTTGCGAGATTTCATGTCCAAATAACTAATCAGTTGTGTATGAAAATCCGAAAGTTTTGCTCAACTTGTAATTAGTAAATGTCAATAATTATTGTACTGCGAGGTACACCTCAACGCCGCGCATTCGAAGCTAGTGCCTATATGAATTCCTCTATTGGTGAAACAGTGAAAGTGAAACTACACCAACTTGGAACTTTGATCAGAAAATGTCGCCACCTAAATATTGAGTAATTTTGTTATTGTGCAGTTTCCTAACCTGAGTGAATTTCTACTTGTTTTGCCTGACATTCATCAAGAAGTTTGGACGTTCTTCCATAAATGACAAAACTAAAAACTATGATCATGAACCCCGGTGCGAAGTGAAAGAACCTATAATTTAAAGAAGTTTTGTATTTCTAGGTTTCTAAAACTAATTGATATTCATTTATTTTTACTTTTTCTTTCCGCCAGTTTTGAATCCAACCAATCAGTAATTTCTGTAATTAATTTTACACCTATCACAGGCTTCTTCTCCGATCCTGAGTGTTACTTTTGAAATCTACCAAGGAAATTCAGACGGTGTGTCTTGATTAATCGTGAATGATCTCGAACCTTCCCTGAGGGTTTATAAACTTCGGCTTTTCTCGTTTCTTGGCCAATTGATCAACGTCCATCTGACAGTGTGTGCGCTTAGCAGGAGGCGGGCGGCCTCTTTCGTCGGCAGCTAGTACATCTACAAAGTAATGGCCACATAACATCTTTCTTTCTTGCTAACTCCGCAGTTTAACCCGAGGGAAAGGTCCCAATCGTTAGCTATGTAACCTAACTTTTTAAAAATGTAACTTTCTGCACGCTAACGTAAGAACTTCATAAGATCTTTAACTGTAAATTGGGGGTAGAGAGTAAAGTACCCTCTCGAGCTCCCTTTCATCTTGGTTTGAGGTGTCTACGTTTTTGTAACCTTTCGTTTCTGCTATGTATTAAAGTTATTTCCATCCGTGCTACCACAGTAGTTTGGGATTAGCCCCTGTTTCATCGGCCTAGTGCCCTATAGGTTTTAAATTTCTTCTGGAGCACCGTCGTCGCCTCCATTAAAATTGTACTCGGGCCGCTTATTGAACCTGTTCTTTTTTACTATGGTGCTGTAGGTTGGGAACTAGATACCTCGGTGTAATAATATTTCTATCTGTAAACAGTTCTTTGCTAGACCAGATTTTCATGCAATGTTGCCTTTAGTAGGCTTGAGAGACTGAGAGCCTGGTTGCTCTTTTGCAAGTTTTGAAATTGTAAAGTGTGCCTCTGGAAGGCTTGAGATTTAGATTGTGGAGAGCAAGTGCTCTTGAATTAGGAGATTTCTTCCCATGAATAATTTGTGCTCTTTTGTAAATTTGAGCTAGAAGCTCAGGAAATGTAAAGCGAGGGCTGGAAGCCCAGGATCTGTTAAGATTACTTATCTTGTCTGTTCCTAGACTGGTTTTAAGATGTTTCATTGTTCTGAAAAATTGTTAAGTTTGAACTTCTGAAAATATAATCTTCAGTTTAAGTTTTTAATTAATTTTGATATTGTAGTTAGACCCATTCACCCCAACACCTTCTTTCACCTCTGCTTTCCACCTATACCCCAGAACAAGTGGTAGCAGGGCGTGGTTGAATATGTCTCAATTAAGCCCCTTTTGACGGCTGAACATAGGATTCGATTTGTACTGTAACAATTTCTCGATCGCTGGAATTTTTCCTAAATTCGTAACCTTCCTTTCATCATGTCTTGCCCTCGCGAAGTCCTCCATCCCGGCTACTTGCGCAAGGAGGAATTAATTTATGAATTACTAATTAGAAATGTTCAATCTGGAGGCACGGGTGCGGTAGATACCACCAGGCTTAATGAGTCATTAGAATTACCTATTAGTATCTCAACTCCGGGAAAAAAAGAAATTGATGAGGCTCTATCCACTCTCACGGACAACACCACTGAACTAGCATCTGTAGTAAGTTTTTTTAAGTGAGTGATCCATCTCCCAATCAACTTAAAAGAGTACAGGCAAGATTGTTCCATTTTTACAATAGAGTTGGCGATCTATTGTCTGTTATGTTAAAAGAGGTCATGCTAAAGAGGCGAGTAATTTAGTTGATCATCTATCAAACATGTCAGATGAAGTCAGTCAATTGCTGTATGGGGCAGCTGCTCCCAAAAACGACCAAGCCACGGTGATAAAAACTGTGAGTGAGGAAGATACATCCAAGAATGTAGAAAATCTGTGGCAAATCAACAAACTTCCGCCCCACTGGAAACTGAGTCTGGTCATCCTAGACAAATTCCACATTTCTTTTTGAATAATGCTGTGTTAGGGACCTCACAACCTTCTATGCCGTCACCAGTTATGTCAACCGGTTTCAGCAGTCTGCCTCATCCACTGGCTATGTTGCTGAAGGGCATTTCAAAAGTCTCAGTAAATTCCACTAACGATGTCATATCATTTTTAAGATTTTTAGTTGAATTTCACGATCACGCTCTAGTGTTTTCCTTTTCTCACTCTGAAATTCTTCAATCCGTAGGCGTCATATCGGACAAGATAGTTAAGGCTATAGCGGATAGACCATCTATAGAAGACTTCCATGCTCACCTTTTGACAAATTTCCTTCCGGCTAGGGCAATGTCCTCTCTAATACAGAAGTTCTATTTTAGGGTACAACGTCTGGACGAAAATCTGGCTGATTACATCCGAGATATCAAATTTTATACCCGAGCGTTCGCCCTGCATTTTTCGGAAGACCAGATAGTGCAAACTATTGTTGAAGGGACCTCACCACCTTATATATATTATTTATGTTTTGAGTCTCGTCCCCAAACCTTGGCAGAATTAGAGGCTATGACTGTCTCAGCCGAAGGTGCGCGGTATGCCGACACCCTACGAGTCGCTAAGGAGCCCCCTCCATCTTCTAATAGTTTTCGGCTTTCACCTCGCCTAACATTCACCACACGTAAATGCTATGATTGTGGTTCTACGGAACATCTCCGTAACAAGTGTCCTTTGATCAAATCCAGTGGGACAAAGAATGGAGCAGGATCATCACAAGGATGTTTTAAATGTGGCTCGTTTACTCATATTGCCAAGAATTGTCCTAATGTAATGGCACCCCCTCCTGCTCAACTTCTGGTGCAACCTCCACCAACTCAAATAATCGAAAGTGACTAGTGTCATCGGCTGAGTCAGCAGGGTCATTTTTCCAAGGCTCAGCCCCCGTTAAACCCAGCGAAAGTTTGGGCTGAGACAATATTAAATAATGTGAGCCTCCCCCCTATAACCATTTTGAACTGGCCCTGTGGCCTAGAATATTGGTGTCAAACGGCTTACGCCAGCATACATTTTTTTAAAGTTACGGTAGACAGCGGGCCATTGTCTGGCCTTGTGGTTGGTTGAGTATAACTGCGCATGCGCTGGCCTACGACCAGGCAAAACTTGGCTCCTGCTCGCTTGCCGACGCGAGAGGCAGTTCGCTTCAGTCAGCCATGATGTGCGCTTGTGTGTTTGAGAACTACGCAATGGAGAGGTGGAGTACCAGGAAACCACCGTAATCTCTACGTTAACGGGGATTTTCCCGGTATGAACTAGTTGGAGACCTCCTGCCATTTCTTCTGATCATATTTTTGGATTTATTTTTCGTCTGGATACTTCCCAACGAGGTCTGGATGCCGGTCGTGTGACTGTATTTCTTCGTCAACAATGTCAGGTTTAAATTCCTCTCATTTCTTCATCACCAAAGGTATGTACCAGTGTTTGAAATCATTTTAAACGTCGTCCTGAAGAGGATTTTGATATTTTCGAAGATTTCTGGAATAATAATAATAATAATAATAATAAATATTTGGACTTCGCCGTTAAATTAATACCTATGTGCGTGTGTGGTATCGAAAATCTGAAAAACAGTTTCGGCAACTAATCACAGTAATGTGGAAGGTTCACCGTGAACTAAATTGGAATTATTAATTTAAAATTTAAACGAATTATTTTTGGCACTTTAAATTGTTACTTTCCTTGTAAACCAAGGTACAGTCTCCAAGGTACCGAGCTTTACCTTCTTCGGCTTTCTGGTTACTTTCCTATGTTTTGTTTTCTATCTCGTTTGGTATGTTTTCTTCTCCCCTCCCCCTTCTGGGGTTTTGTTGTGTCTGGCGTGGGAGCCGGTGTGCATCTAGAAGTATTTGTTTCTGAGTTGAGTGTATCGTTCTCTGTTTTCAGTTAATTTATTAAGTTCGACCGCCCTTTAACGTTGTGTTACTATTTTTTTGCCCCGAAGGAGTTTTGTTTTTACGTGAAATTCCATATGTCTTGGAAACTGTCCTTGGTGAAAACTGAACGTTTTTAATTTTGGTAATTATGAGAAGCGGCCGCGTTGAAGATCCATTTTATTGAATAATTGTTAACTTAGTTTTTTATTAAATAACTATCCGTGATCGATCACATTTTATTTCAAGGTAGTATTTATGTAAGGAAGTCATTTGGTTTTCCGTTGTTTTCTGAACACATTTTATTAGGTACGGAGGTCATCCCTTTCTTTCTTTGTTGTTTTCATAAAATTTTCAATTTATTATCTGTTAAGGAGTATTTATTTACCATTAATTGTTAATTAATAATGAATTAATTTTCCTTTTAAACTATACCTGGGTATTTTCTGTTTTATTCTATTTATTGTTAATTACCTTTTCCACCTTTCAACTTTACGTTGACCTTATTTACATTTTGGCTTTACGTCTTAAAATAAAAATAGGTTTTATCAACTTAATGACTTGGTTTGTTACCTACGATTTGCCCTTCCATTAAATTTCTTCAACTTAATTGAAGTGTTGGTTTTCATTCGCCACGTTCGGTGGAGCACTGCCACCGATTTTCTTGTACATTTACTTCCACGGCCTTTATCGTCTTCCTCCGCTGCTTCCGGTAAGTTTTTCTATGGTTTCTTGTTTTTTTATATTGTGACTGTACCTTTATTGTCTTTCTTCTTGTGCCCTTCATTCTCCCTCGTGTTCGCTATTACTCCCATTCTGGGGCGGACACGCTAGCAACCTTCTCGCCAGGGTCTCTATCTATCTCTCTCTCTCTCTCTCTCTCTCTTTCTCTCTCTCTGTCCTCTTTTCCCCTCTCTTCTTCTCTCACCCTGGTGGGTAAGGTTATTCACCTCATCATCCCTAGGTGGTACCGGGGTCCTAGAGGGTGGTGAGCGGTGAGAGAGTAAGGATAAGAGTTCTTCTAATTTATCATTTGATGGTCCTAAGGAATGCCTCAGGATTGCGGCGGAGACCCCCGCACTAGTACCATTTCGTAAGATCGAGTTGAATAGTGAACCGGTCACTGCTCTATTAGACTCTGGGAGTGTTTGTTCTATATTTTCGGCTGAGTGGTATTCCAAATTAAAGTCTGTCTCTTAGTTTCCTGAATATTGTTCGTCTTCAGTCCATTGCGTTTCGGCTAATTCTTCTCCATTAGAAATTTTAGGTTTCATCATTGCCAAAATTCGTATTTCTAAATTCACCTGGAAGGTAAAATTGTTTGTGGCCAAACATTTGTCTGGCCCCATAATATTAGGAGCAGACTTCATGTCTCATTCCGGTCTAGTGCTCGACATTCAGAGCAAGTCGAGCACTTTCAAATTTGCTAATAACTGTAAAATTCCCTTGCTTAAGTGTAATTCTGTATCATGTCCATCTGCTTCGCCTAAAGATGTTGTTAGACCTTTGACATCTACCTGGGGAGCAGCTGATAGTATTCGTAAGTTGTGCCAGTCGTTTCCGGATGTATTTTCCGATAGTGTTACTGACCTCATTGAATACAAGATTGAGGTTACGGATTCGATCCCAGTTAGGTTTCCTCCTTATAGGCAATCTCCACCTAAAATGAAGGCTCTTAAAGAGATCATCGACCAAATGATAAAAGATGGTATTATTCGACCCTCTAAGTCGCCGTATTCATCGCCCATTTTCCTGCTACCGAAACCCCAAGGTGGTTTCAGCCCTGTGATTGACTATAGGGCTTTAAATCGGAAGGTGGTGTTACAATCTGTGCCTCTTCCCGACCTTCACTCTTGTTTTTCATGGTTTCGAAAAGCTAAGTTCTTCACCATCTTAGACCTTAATCAGGCGTACAACCAGATCCCTTAAGCGGAAGAATCGAAACATCTAACAGCTTTTGCCACGGATTTGAACTTGTATGAGTAAACCCGCGTGCTTTTCGGGTTCCCCACAGGGGTAGCTGTTCTCACGAGACTGCTAGATAGGGTCTTCTCCGACATCAAGTTTGAATACTTGTATCACCTGGATGATGTCGTCGTATTTTCTGAGACATTTGAAGAACACCTAGATCATCTGAAGGAAGTACTCAATCGCCTTCGTAAGGCTGGGATGACTGTGAAATTGTCTAAGGTAGCTTTTGCTAAACCTTCCATATCATTCCTAGGACATATTGTGGCGCCCGATGGTGTTTCTATTGATCATTCTAGAACACAAGCCATCCGTGATTTCAAACCTCCTAAGCACATCAAGGGTACTGCCAGGTTCATAGGCATGGTGAATTTCCTCAAGAAATTTATTCCCAACTGCGCTAACAGAGCAGCGCCCTTGAACTTACTTCGTAGGAAAGGCGTCAAATTAGAGTGGGGGCCGTCTCAACAAGCCGCCTTTGAAGATCTGAAATTAGCTCTTTGTAATGCCCCGGTTCCTGCAATGTCTGATTTTTCCAAGAAATTAATTGTCCAAACAGACGTCTCATCATCGGCGGTGGCTGCTGTCCTTCTTCAGGAAAATGAAATCGGAGGACGACCCATTGCTTATGCGTCTAGGACATTATCAGCACAAGAGGCCAAATATTCCATCTATGAACTTCAAGGTCTGGCTGTTTTATTTGCATTAGAAAAGTTCCGCCTTTAATCTGGAACATGTCAAGTTCGACCTACAAACTGAAAATCAAGCCTTAAGTTGGGTCTTAGCTAGGCCGCGTCGTACTGGTCGTATAGCCCGATGGGCCATTAGGATTTCTGCCTTCCAGTTTGATGTTAGGCATATCAGAGGATCTGAAAATGTTGTTGCGGACGGACTAAGCAGTATGTTTCCTCATGATGTGGAGACCGCCGAACAGGATGATAGTTCTTCTCTTCTCACGCTCACACCTTCGGGCATTAATGCCATTCTAACTGATGATCCCATGTTGTTCAGGGATATTGAAAAATATCAACGTTAAGATCCTGTGCTGGCCCCTATTATTGAAACCCTTTCTTCTGGGGAACATGTTGTCCCTTATGTGTTGAGGAACGGGGTTTTGTGTTGCCCGTCGAGGCATGACCAAAAGATGAAAGTAGTGGTTCCAGCTGTTCTTGTGTTTATGATCTTCAAGTATTATCATGAGACCCCATCAGGGGGGCATTTAGGCATCTTCAAAACTCGAGGAAAGATCCGAAAGATATTTGGAAAGGTATGGACGGTGAAATTCGTGAATTGGTAAAAGCTTGTAAATCTTGTTTGCTTAGTAAAACCACATTGTCCACCAAGTTAGGGCTATTATCATCTCAACAAGCGTCGCGCCGCATGGAACGCCTCTATATAGATTACCAGGGACTCTTCCCCCAATCAAAGGGGAACGACAACAAATTCATTCTAGTGTGTGTAGATGGTTTCACTAGGTTTTCCTGATTATTTCCAACTAAGCTGGCTACCGCTCAGTCCACCATTTCTTGTTTAAATATCATATTTGCATCTTTTGGTCCTTGTCAATATATAGTTACTGATAATGCTAAAGCATTCACATCCAATTTATTCCGCAAATTCTGTTTTGACCTGTCAATATCACATGTAACTGCATCGGTGTATTATCCTCAACTATTTCTGTCTGAGCGGGTCATTCGTAATATTAGATCTGCTCTAATTGCATTCCATCATGAAGATCATTCCTGGTGGGATACATCCCTGCGTTGGTTGGCCTTTGCTTTGAATTCGGCAGTTCGTGAGTCCTATACGTTCACTCCAGCTTCTCGATGTTTAAATTTGTGCCTAACACGCCGCTCTCTAACCTTTGGTCACTTAATGATATCTTACCAGAGACAATAGATCCCGGTAATATTAGAGATCTATGGAGGTAGGCTAAGGCCAACCTTAAAGTATCCCATGAAAAGGTTAGGGAAAGTTATGGTCGTGTACGGCGGCCCACCAATTTAAAAGTCGGAGATCAAGTCATGTTTAGAAACTTTGTTCCCGCGGGCAAGCTTGTCGCCAGATTTCATAGGCAGGCATTATATTGGATTTCCTCACTTCCGTTACATTATTAGTGAGCAATCCAGCCACAGAGACGAACTTTAGAGTACACCTGTCTCTACTCAAACGTGTATAAATTAAAACATTAGCCACTAAAATATAGCAAGAGTTTGAAGGTTATATTTTTTATTATTATGGGAGGCATTCTGCCCCAAATTATTTTATTTACTTATATATAATCTGTATGTACGATCTTCCCCTCCGGTTTTCCTGCTTTCAATTCCTCAGTGGCCATTACCAAGCCCCCGTCTCCTGCATCCCCGCACTATTGGCATTAAAACACCTTCCGCGCCGCCCGCCCCTCTGCATCACCAAAAAAGATCGTACTCTCAAGTCTGCTACAACCCTTCTCTGTCGCCTAGATCTTACTGTTTCAGTGCCCCCTCAGCCGTTCGCCGCCGTACTGCATCTGAAATGGAGTACGGGCCCACTCCACTCCCGTGAAGGCTCCTGGTGAACGGCGCGTCGGAGTCCATCTCCCGGCGAAGGCTGAAGTGCGGTGTCCCGAACGCCAAGACATCTGGGGACTGCATATATACTTCTAATCTGCAGCGTCCATCATCGCGACTACCCCTCTCATAGCAGCGGGAGAGGTGTATCTGAGGGTACTTGAGGGGTCCGGGCGATCTGAAATTGGTATCGGCAGCGGCTGCAGGTCTTGCCGTCTAACCTAATGAGCATGTAATGAACTTCAACGGCTACCTGGACACACTAAATATGCATTTAATAATATTTGTTACAAATCAACTTCCGAAGAAGACTTAGAAATGTTCAACTGGAAATGTTTTCCAAAATTCTTCTTCGTCACCCCAAGGAAGGATATTTGTGTGGGGGGGGGAGGTCTGTACCGGGAGGTACACGTAAACGCAGCCCGTTCAAAGCTAGCGCCTAAATGAACTCCCCTATTAGTGAAAAAGTGAAACTGAAACTACACCAACTTGGAACTTTAATCAGAAGATGTCACCACCTAAATATTGAGTAATTTTGCTATTGTGCAGTTTCCTAATCTGAGTGAATTTCTACTTGTTTTGTTTGACATTCATCAAGAAGTTTGGATATTCTTCCACAGATGACACCACTAAAGACGATGATCATGCACCCCGGTGCGAAGTGAAAGAACCTAAAATTTAAGGAAGTTTTGTATTTCTAATTTTTTAAAAGTAATTGATGTTTTTATTTTTGGGTTACCAACATTTACTTTTTCTTTCCACCAGTTTTGAATCCAACAATCACTAATTTCTGTAATTAATTTTCCACCTATCACAGGCTTCTTCACCGATTCTGAGTATTACATTTGAAATCTACCAAGAAAATTCAGAGGGTGTGTCTTGATTAATCGTGAATGATCTCGAATCTTCCCTGAGGGTTCATAAACTGCGGCTTTTCTCGTTCCTTGGCCAATTGATCAACGTCCATCCGACAGTGTGTGCGCTTAGCAGGAGGCGGGCGGCCTCTTTCGTCGGCAGCTAGTATATCTACTAGGTGATGGCCACATAACATCTTTCTTTCTTGCTAACTCCGCAGTTTAACCCGAGAGAAAGTCCGAATCGTTACCTGTGTAACCTAACTTTCTAAAAATGTAGATTTCTGCAGGCTAATGTAAAAATTTCATAAAATCTTTAACTGTAAATTGGGGATAGAGAGTGAAGTACCTTCTCGAGCTCCCTTTCATCTTGGTTTGAGGTGTCTACGTTTTTGTAACCTTTCGTTTCTGCTGTATATTAATGTTATTTCCATCCGTGCTACCTCAGTAGTTTGAGATTATCCCCTGTTTCATCGGCCTAGTGCCCTACAGGTTTTAATTTTCTTATTCAGCACAGTCGACGCCTCCATTCAAATTGTACTCGGGCCACTTATTGAACCTGTTCTTTTTCAATATGGCCCTGTAGGTTGGGTACTAGATACCTCGATTTAATAATATTTCTATTTGTAAATAGTGCTTTTCTAGACCAGAGATTGTCAGATTTTCATGCAATGTTGCCTTTAGTAGGCTAGAGAAACTGAGAGCCTGGTTGCTCTTTTGCAAGTTTTGTAATTGTAAAGTGTGCCCCTGGAAGGCTTGAGATTTAGATTGTGGAGAGCAAGTGCTCTTGAATTAGGGGATTTCTTCCCCTGAATAATTTGTGCTCTTTTGTAAATTTGAGCTAGAAGCACAGGAAATATAAAGCGAGGGCTTGAACCCCAGGATCTGTTAAGATTACTTATCTTGTCTGTTCCTAGACTGTTTTAATATGTTTCACTGTTCTGAAAAATTGTTAAGTTTGAACTTCTGAAAATATAATCTTCAGTTTAAGTTTTTAATTAATTTTGATATTGTAGTTAGACCCATTCACCCCAGCACCTTCTTTCACCTCTGCTTTCCACGGATACCCTGGAATAATTATAATGATTATTATTTGTTATTTGGCGTATGGCTACATCAGTCAAAACAATTAATATTTACAATAATTATATCAAACCAATAACAATAATATATGATTGCATCAAGCTACTGAATTGAAAACAGGGGAGAGTACATTTTAATGTATATCAGCAGTATAACTATGGTATTTAGCATTAGAGTTTGCCACAAGATATTTTCTGGCAGGCTAGTTAATGATAATATTCATATCAAACGTATGGCCTTCGCAGATGATCTAGTTATTCTATCCCACAATAGGCTGAATTAATTCAGTACTGCGAAACCTTCATGCTATTGCAGCCAAAATGAATCCAAATCTCATATAAGAAAACCCGATTCATAGAAGGATCTACTCGATGATTACAGAAACAAAATCTTGTAACTCGGTTTGGCAAATTCCTCAACTAAATCATTTCAACCATCTGCGTTACATCATGAAGTAAAAAAGCAAGATTTCTATCTTACAAATAGGCCATAGAATCACATGGAAAATGTACAACAAAATTTAATATCCCGGAATGCTAAATAAAAAAAATGGAGCACTGTAATTAAGCCTGAAGCATTACACACGTCAGAAATCTCGGTCATTGGAGAAAGATCACCATCGAAAAACAAAAATGGAAAAACCTCAGGGAAATCATTGGCCCAGTACGCATAGGAGTGTGGATGAACAGGAGGTCTCCGACATTATACCAACATAATCAGAAAATACCAGGAACAATTGGAAAAAGGCGATTGAAATTTGATGGCCATATTAAAAAATGGATGATTAAAGACTCACTATAAATATTTAGTTATGCCTCCTCACTAAAAGTCAAGAATAAGTGGATAATCGAAATTAAAAGGGACATTCAACAAATCAGCATACCAGATGGAATTATATCGGACACGCCTAGCTTTAGAACGTTGGTGAACAAATATCATTTTGCTAATGCGCCGTTCCCGCGTCCAGGTCGAGTCGCAATTAGATCCAGACTAGCAGATTCGGGTGATGAATTCGATACCGAGAGCGGACCATCGGGGTATACGGTTGAATAAACATAACCTACGCAATGGACGTCACCAGTTCCCGATCCGGGTCGTTTCCGCTTAAATTTTCATTAATTCTTAACCTACGATTACTTAAGACTACATACTTAAGTCATTGAAAAAGTGAATATTTTTTTCTCATTCGATTTTATTAAATAAATAGAAAATCTTACAAAGTTAATGAAGTAACCTGATCTCAAGGAAAAAATATTATTAACTGACTTTGAAGTTCATTTATCTTTCAAATGTTTTTTAAAAAAGGAGAGAGGCCTTTAATTAAATTGAAAAGAACAAGTTCAAAATATATACAACTTTGACTGGGAGGTGGAAAATGTCTCTAAGCAGATTCTTTAGGCTATAGTCAATTATAAAAATTGCATTTCTTTCTTTAAACTGTCATTACATAATCTGGTTCCATAAAAAATTTCACTTGATTTACACATATATCACCTAATCAATTCACAGTAAGTTAGCTTCACTTGTCAGTAGCTGTCCATATTCCATTATCAGCATAACTGTTTGTTAATTGAGATAAAAAGAAAATATTTTCTAATTATTTCAAAGTTATTGACTTATATGAAAAAAGATAATTCATTAAGTCATCACTTCGTTCAAAAATAAAATAATTTAAATATCATTACTGTTATTTACTCAAGTTGGTCATTGAAAAGAAATATTAATTTCAAAAATTAATTAAAGTGCCAACACATTAATTATTCGCGATCTGTCATCATTCTATCACTCATATCTGACGACTATTCAATGCAATTATTCTAGATATTGAATAGTCTAACTTGTAAGAAGACTCTATCAGTTACTATCAACCTTTATTTACAGATAATATTAACAGTGATATCATTCAATTTAATCAAATAAGCTTTCTAACTTTCCTTGTTTGTATGAAAATGTTTGTGGTTAGAAATATATGCTACATTTGCGTCATCCTCCCTACGTGGATTTATTTTTGATGTTCTACAGGTATTTGTTAACATGGGCACGTTATATAGTTCGTATTCAGTGCTATATATGGATTACTGAAGAACTAACACGCATTTGAGAACCAAGTATAACTATCCACTACCTTGAAATTGCGTCAAATGACCTAAGACCGTCGATAAAATTATCTATTTCTTTACTCTCGACGAAACAATGATCATCATTATTACTCTTCATAGCACTCGACCATTCTTCATATATAAATCATCTACTTCATACTACACACCTCATGTCTCACTTTACATTACACTAAGCATGATAATCCATTTTAATTTGACGCATGTTACTATATAATCATTATTCGTTCACTTAATTATCCCATTATGTTCTCAAATTTCTTCAGATTCCATTAATTACCATCGTATGTCCTCCTAAGACGTTGCTATAACCTGTATAGTATACGATTATATATCAACTCCATTTCGCAGTATTATGCCTTAATGTAGACCTAATATCAACCATAATGTCGTATCATATCTGTATTTATGCTAAGTTAATCTCTTTTCATTCAACATTGACAACATTACGAACGTAAGATCTGATTATCACTGATTAAATACTTCCTAATCCAATGAACTTGTTATTCTGGTCAGATGACTACCTAATAACCTCCAATATTGTTATTTTGGTTGACTTTCCGCGTAACATCACTTCTTTGGAAACTTAAGATAGCACTTTAAATGTATATTTCATGAAAATATAAAATGACACTTCTCAAACAAAATATTATTTGAATTGCGCACATAAGATGGACTTAAATGATTTATCTTTTCTTCCTGCTTCCCTCGTCGCTCTTACATGTCCAGCTGACTAGGAGATGCTGTATTTAAGTTCACGACATCGTATCAGCCTCTTGGGATCATCTGGGTAGGTCTTTGGTCTTCTTCGGTCATCATGGGATTGATTTGTCGGCTCGTGTCCCCATAATACAGGTAGCCTCCACCTCAGCCTTTCTAGCTGGTTTCTTGCTCAGTTGAAACGGAAATACAAATTGACATGATCATTTTCGTCATCTTATGAGTACAAGGCCTGCTATGATCTACTAATGTTTTGAGACTAATGCTTCTTATAATATCTTAATTAAAGTTCTGTATTTTGTCAATGTGACTATTAAAGCTTCGATCCGGACGTTATTTAATTTCCTACATCTTGCTCTTCCTACATCTTCCTTTCTAATGTCTTGAGATAAAATTCTCTCGCTAGGTACGTCGCCTTCTCGGTATATCGTGACGTAGTAATTACGAAGAATGCTGATCCAACTCTGCCATTTCATTTTACGAAGCTTTCTAAATTCTGTAATGCTGATGTCTTGCAGAGTTGTCGTCAACGATTATTCCTATTTATCTTTTAACGTCAACCTTCGTTTTCACGTTTAGCCTCCTTCTTGAATTAATTGCTGTCGCGATCCACTGGTAGCTCTTTTCCAAATCGAATATATACTATTTTTCAATAATACATTTTAACAATATTATGTCTTCTTTCTTTTTCACCGCCTTCCATATTTCATTCATTTACTTGCACCCGGTGAAAACATCATTTTTTTGACATTTATGAATATGTTAACGTTTTGTTTCCGACGTTCTCGTGGCATAGCGATCATTTTTGCTCCAGAAAATCTTCACTGGTAAGAGTGAAATGGCGCACTATCAACCCAAGACAAGAAGACCAGTGCATGGACGGAAGAACGGATGAAAAACACAGCGAGGGAAGAAGACCAATCTGGGGAGAGAAGAAAGCACACTCATCTGCAAAATAAGTACAACCGCGCTCCTTAGTTGGGTACATTTTGAAATAGTAGTAATAATAAAACGCAATGGAATAAAGGAATAGTTACTATGCGTGTAGTATGCTTTGTCTGTGAAAGGTCAGTCTACGACATATTTGTCAAGAGGTGATAGCATGGGGTTCGGTCTAACGAGTTTTGTGGTGGATGTTGAAGTCAATGTCATATGTGTCTGGAGTACTGTAGATCAAGTGGAAGTGAGAAGCGTTGTAACTCTCCATAACTGTCGGTAGTAAATATGTTCTATTTGTTCATGTAGTTATAAAACCGTGCGACTCAGTGAGACATTTTCCTAGTAGATACCCCAGAGGTAACAGTGTAGATAATGCTGAGGTATCCTTGTAAAAAGGCCCGAGGGATAATCGTCAGGGCAGAATGTTTTGAGATATGGCAAGGTCCATAGTTTGAACATTGAATAGGATCCTATATCCAGAGGGATGCTTTGTTCATCTAATAATTCCATTAATACCAGTGAAACGCATATCATATTCCACAGGTCCCATTAGACTTCAGTTCATTCATGATGGCAACAATGTTGACCGATAAATTGTCTGATAATACAAGAATTTTGACGTAGATTTGTGCTGAAGTAAAAGGCCATCCGTGGTGATATTTGTTTGCTCACATTTATGAGGCGGATCCTGTTCGGAAATAGAAGGGCGTGTTACAACATAATTGATGTTAAAATAAATGGGTAGTTATTTGAATTTCAATTCTATTGTGTAGGCAAATAATAGAGTGGATTTTCAGTAACAGTTCCGAATATTTGACTTTGTATTCAAGTTTCGATGTTTCCATAACACAGTCATAGTTCGTATTTCCACTGAGCATTTAAATCATTATTTGGGTGTCAGAAGGATGTCCTCAGATATTTAGGAATTCCATTTCTTGATATGTTTGTAGTGCAACTAGGTGTTAAGGATTGTCGATGGTGTGTCCTCCAGTGCAAACATAGGATGCTGGTTGAAGTGCATGGAAGGGATTCTTGGGATTGCTCGCCGAGGCTGGGAACACGAACTGCTCCTAGATGAGAGGTGAGAATCCTAGTTTGACACAAAGAGTTGGTACCACACGGTATTCGATAAAATGTAACAGCACTCTGCGATTAGTCCATGGGATACGTATGATTTATGGCTGTTTTTCATCAAAGAGTTGTTATATTTTGCGTGTTTAAATTTTAAAATAATAACAATAATAATGTTATTTGTTTTACGTCCCACTAACTACCTTTTAATGTCTTCGGAAACGCCGAGGTGCCGGAACTTAGTCCCGCAGGAGTTCTTTTACGTGCCAGTAAATCTACCGACTTGGGGCCGTCGTACTTGAGCACCTTCAAATACCACCGGACTGAGCCAGGATCGAACCTGCCAAGTTGGGGTTAGAAAGCCAGCGTCTTAACCGTCTGAGCCACTCAGACAGGCTGTTTAAATTTTAGGCTGGGAACACGAACTGCTCCTAGATGAGAGGTGAGTGGATGCAGTTTAAGTCTGTGACCAATAATAGTTATGGGTTACCCATGAGTCGAGTTTATTTTGGATTTGATTGAGGGTTACCCATGAGTCGAGTTTATTTTGGGTTTGATTGAAAGTCATAACAAAAAGATAGCATGTGAAAAATTGTAATAGTATAGGATTTCCTTTCACAGGATTTCATGGATTTATTCCAATCACCGACTTCAACCTGTTGTTTTGGTTCGTGAAACAACTTCATACTTTAATATAAATAATACTGTGTTATGTTGTGTATTATTACACTTAATTCACTGGCACTTGAGGTCCTGTTGTTTTGGCGGGTAACTTTGGTCATTAGCCACGTTCAATTAATTTCAATGAAGGGTCACTTTGGTCATCAGCAACGTTCAATTAACTTAAAATCAATAAGGGGTACTTTCGTCATCAGGCACGTTTCCTTAACCTTAAACATTAAATATATTAGGTGATCATGATAGGTCTGTGACGTAAATTGGAGGTTACTCAGATTCAATTGAGGGTCCAAGTAACTTGTTCTATACTGAAGGTCAGTTAGTAGACAACCTAAATTAGAAAATTGTCTGGCGATCACTTCCTGATATTTATACGATCGAAAAGAGCCAAGCAGATTGAATCTCATGTTATTTTCTAGTTAACCACAAAGTGGTTTTCTGTAAGTATCCCTTCAGGCTTTCTTTTGTGGCGGATATTAATTTTATCCTGAAATCGTCCAGCCGCAACGTAATATTAAGGCCACTTACCGCAGACCGCTGTTTCTGGCCTTATTTGTAAACACACCTGCCATAATGTTTCATTGTTTGTGATTGAATAAACATAGTCAGATTATGTAAGCTTTTTATTTATGTAAGTAGGTCTTCACTGATACACAATAGTCTGGAAGTGAACAAGACCCATTAAGACCACTGAGACACAAGAGTTAACAATCCATGCTGTAACAGGCAAATGTTCAGTATTCAGTATATCTCTTCAACACTTGCGACTTTGAGATGTAAGAGATTTTCAGGGACTTATTTGAGGTTTCATTAGAGAAAGCCAAGTGGCCAATTCTCTGCTACCCGGTAAACAAAAATGGAGGAAATTAAGAGCAAGTATACTGCAGCCGTCGACATGCGTGTTCTTACTTACATAGGCCTCCTGGAGAACTACGTGATCTTCACGAATAGCTAAAGACACTGAAGTTAAACGTTCAATTTGCATTCAGAACAGGTTTTTGCTATTTGCTTTACGTCGCACCGACACAGATATGTCTTATGGCGACGATGGGATAAGAAAGGCCTAGGAAGTGGAAGGAAGCGGCCGTGGATTTAAGGTACAGCCCCAGCATTTGCCTGGTGTGAAAATGGGAAACCACGGAAAACCATCTTCAGGGCTGCCAACAGTGGGGCTCGAACCCTCTATCTCCCGATAACTGGATACTGGTCGCACTTAAGCGACTGCAGCTATTAAGCTCGGTTTAGAATAGGTTGACAGACATAATAACAGAGGGAGACGGTATAGTTTTTAGCTACTGGTCTGCTCATAATTAAAGGAATGCACGAGTGACAGAGAGAAAGGGGAGCACAGGTATGCCCAGTCTTCAGCAGCAGTTTCATCAATTGCATACCCTATTATGACTGAATTGGCACTTATTTTTCTGTTGAATTGTGCATTCACTCGTTTGAATACTTTTTCCCTCGCCTCTAGTTACTTTACCACTCGTCCCTGCCATACGTTTCTTCTGTGTTCATCCGGATTACTTATTATCCTCTCATCTGGACGGCTCCTAAATGAGTGATAATGAGCACACTTACACTGAAGCACGAAAACAGGAAAAGTGTCGTCCAAGGCTGAGAATAGGCGGGTATCATATATATGTGATGACGAAGAGATCTCATCCTTGCTTCTTTCACACATGGACCTGGCATTATGTTACTTGAAAATTGTATCTCAGAGAAAAGGCACAAAGGGATGGACCGCCGGGAAGGTGCCGTTTTGAATTAAGAACTAATTTCTTCTCTGCTGTGTGCGATCGCATGTGCCTGGCTACATCTAAAGAATTGGAGGTCTTGTGGAACTCCGGACTCTCATGTACTAGTTAGTGCGACGTAAAAGAAAAGAACATTATAATTAAATTCCTCACAAAGCAAGGGACAGTCCGGCTCCCATCTCGCTTCTGGTTTACAAGGGCACGAACACGTTATATCATTCTATGTACATTATACAGCATTACTGAGCATTCGTGTGCCTTAACATCCATGTGCAATCGGATGTGAGCTGTTGGATAGACTTTCTGGCTGACGATTTGCGACATACATTTCTAAAGTATTGCTTCTCGTGTGTATGCGTCTGAATGTGTTTCGAGAGTGCAGTTCTCCTGAAGAAGTGCTAAATACAAATATTGCAGCGGTGTTGCTACTCGCCCATCTCACCCCATATGTGACCTGCTAAGTTGCCTTTCCGGATGAAGGATATGCCACAGATATTGCTTCAGTTCGCTTTGTCGACCGTGTGAGTCCGGATGTGACGTGATATGGTTGCTTTCCGGCTGAAGGATTTGCCACAGTCATTACAGGAGTATGGCTTCTCATCCGTGTGAGTCGGCAAGTGATTCGTTAAATGGTCTTTAACTCTGAAAGATTTGCCACAGATATTGCATATGTGTCGCTTTACGGTTGTGTGATTTCGCAAATGTCTCCTGAGTTTACTTTTTCCGGTGAAGAGATTACCACAAATATTACACCAAAATGGTCTCTCGCCTGAGTGACACCACATGTGACTCGTGTATTCTCTTTCATCAGCGAAGAGCTTACGACAGACATTGCAACAGAATCGCTTCTTTGTTGCGTGAGTCTGTAGGTGACGCACATGGTGGGATTTTCTTTGGAATGATTTGCCGCAGACAATACAATGGTAAGGCTTGTCGCCTGTGTGAATTTTTAAGTGATCTTGAAGATGGGCTTTCCGGAGGAATGATTTGCCACAGATATTGCAGCAGTAAGGCCTGGTTCCAGTATGAGTCCGCATGTGAAGTATTAGGCCGCCCCTCTGGCTGAAGGAATTGCCACAAACATTGCAACAGTAATCCTTCTCTCCTGTGTGAGTAACCATGTGTTTCGATATTGTACTTTTATCGGTGAAGAGCTTACCACAAATATGGCACCCATATGGCTTCTCTCCCGTATGTGTCCGCGTGTGACGTACGAGTTGTGATTTCGTATTAAAGGACTTGCCACAGAATTCACAACAATATGGCTTCTTACCTGTATGGGTTCTTAGATGAACTGCCAGGTAGCTTTTCTGGATTAATTTGCCGCAGACATTGCAGCAGTAAGGCTTCTCGCCCGTATGACAATGCATGCGGGTTTTCAAGTTCCACGAATACTTGAACTGTTTATGACATACTGAGCACTCGTCGGTTGTCGTACTTGTATGCAACCGCATGTGCTCGGTCAGCGTGTTCTTTTTAAAGCACTTATGACAAAATTCGCACTTTAGGAGCGGATGGATCCTGATGTGTTCCGACAAGCCGCTTCGGCTGCCGCAGAGCTTTCCACAGTGATCGCACTTGAAGGGATGATTATATTCCTGTCTCTTCAGATATCGCAAGAGGCCCAACTTCCCGGCCACGACTTTACCGCACACATTGCACCTAAAACCAGGTGCTCTGCCATCCGGAAGTTGAAGACCTGCGTTGCTCACTTCTGGCCTCGATCTACAGTGACAAATTAAAAGCATGTGCCCAATAGTTCAACAGCCAACTCCACTACAACTCTCACACAAAAGAATTACTACTGAGCATTCCACTCACTGATATCCCTTTCAGAGAGCTCTTACACTTGAACATCACATTCCTGTGGGTAAACATGATCAGAGGGCAAATTCCAAGTGTGGTCTTAAATTTTAAAAGCTATCACTTGTTACGAGGTGGTGGTGCGTCTTGTCAGCCGAATCACGATATCACGCGCAAAAATCTTCAGGCGATTTGGAGATGTACGAATACATAGACAACCTCATTTAAAGAATGCATAATATATGGGCCATTCTAAAAGGAGAAAAACAAGCTCTTTAATCCGGCACATATTTATCTACTGAATTCCATATATGTATGTTTTCCTACATATGCATATGCTTTGGAGATTTGATCGTGTTCAACCACTGCGCTTCGTGGCAGGCAAGTAATAATTTTTTTAAAAGCTCTTGTTGTTAAGGTTGTTTGAGAGAATCTCAGTGTTGTAGATATTAATTTGAGAACATCGTTTGCCAACTGTCAGCAAGATCTGCTTAACCATGGTTTATCTTTTATGAAAGTTATTTACTCACGCAAACATACATATTGTATTTGTACATTGTTGTCATTATATCACAGTGTGATTATTTCCAATTACATAGCTTTGATGAGCAATCAAAGGGAGCCGACCTACATATAGGATGCCAGGTTTATACAAGGATGTTCATTCTTACTAGAGTGTATTAAAATTTAAGAATTTCATCGTACATATATCCGTATTGAGCCGAGGATAAAATGGGAACAACATATGGGTCCACCTATTCAAAACAAACAGTGTTATCATGGTTAAGTTGCATTTTAATGAGTAATTGGGACGAGTTTCAACGTCCATTTCTGTGTCATCTTTAGCCAAAAATTGGAAAACACATATAGACATATACATATAAATAACTACGCAGGGCTTGGCATTAGAATAATGTAACTCTATGTTTAAAATGATTGCAATGGACTAAGAGTTAAGTGAGTGATAATGAACTAGGAGAAATTTGACAACACTGAGTTAAAAATGTTATATAAACAACACGTAACATTTTAAAATTTGTCCTTATCAAAATCATTAAGAATATGAGAGTCCCGCATTAAAGAAACCTATGTCAAAAGGTAACCTAAAAGAGGAGCTCAACAACATCCGGTCTATAGCAAAATTCAATGGATTCAAAGAAACCTTCATCGAAAGAATAATCAATAAGTTCGGACATCGCCCAAAATTTATTACGAGATAAATCTAGAAATGACGCTTTGCAACATTCGCTTTTAACAAAGAAATGTACAACACCACGTACGTTTTAAGAAAAGCATTATACAAAGATATCTTTTCGAACTGGTAACAGAAGTATCGACATTCTACACAACTCCGCTTCAATAAATAAAAGTATCATTTTTCCTAAATCTGGAGTCTATATATTCTTTTCTCAAGACTGCAATAGTTCGTACCTGGGCCAAACGTAACGTAATTTTAAAATCAGATATGCAGAACATGTCAATGCAGAAAAACGTAATGGGTTCTCAGCAGTGCGCCTACTTATGAAAGAAATTAAACAAATTTTTTCTTGGATTGTACAAGTATATAAGGTTCAAAATAAAGGTCCATTGTTGGATATTACTGAAGGTTGTTACATCCACTTAGATCAATATTTCAATTCAGGCTAAAATTTAAATGAAATCTCAGAAAAATCTAAAATATTCCTTGATTTCCTGATCGCATTTTTAGAAACAATAAAATTCTGAATAGCGGATTAGTCTTTCAAAATATTCAGAATACTTGTTCACGCCAAGCACATTCTCCACATTACTCTCTCTCTCGCTCCTCTCCCCCTCTTTCTATCAATCTACACCTCTCTCGCTGGCCATCCATCCCCTGCTTCCCCTCTCCTACCACAGCACACAGTGCTTATACGACCCAGTGCATTATAACATGCAGCTCCTTCTCTACCGCACGTCACAGCACTCGCCTCTAGAGGTGAGTCTCAAACTGTCTCATTACTTTCACATAAATACGTTCTATTTTAATTTATTTACTAAATTGCCCCCCCCTTTCTTTCCTTCATATCTCGTATTGAACTACGAATCCCTAATAGGTCATTGGCACATAATATGGAATCCACCTTACATACATAACATTAACAAACATCAAATTACAAGCTACAGAAAAACCCCCGATTTCGGAAAAGAACACCTCTTATTTTTATACTGCAATTTTCAGCTAAAAGGAGTCAGCTGATTTTTCATATAATGAAGAAACACATCATACTCCTAAAAATGTTGTATAAGTCTTTTTCTTATGTTAAATTATTGGCAACGCGGGTTGTACCCGAAACTTCAAGATCCTATTAGACTTTCAGAAAACAAGTTTAAACGTATTATGCTTTTGTCTTAAGAATGAATGGTATGTTTCTAACCCCACATTGAAGAATATTATAGTTATAAGTGAAAAACTCTATTGAAATTTTTGTGACGGAAATTCGAACTTGACTCTCATTTTCATAATGATTTCTATAACGGAACTACTTTAAAATGTTATGTGTTGTTATAGAATGAATGTTAACGTTTTTCACTCAGTGTTGTCAAATTTCTCCTAATTCATTATCACACATTTTAACTCCTAAACCATCTCAATCATTTTAAACATAGAGTTATATTGTTCTGGTGCATTGCTCTGTATGTTTATATGTGTGTCTTTATCTGTTTTCAATTTTTGGCTGAAGATGACACAGAAATTGGCGATGAAACTAGTCCCAACTACTAACAAAAATGTTGTAATTTACCCAATATAACATTGTTTTGTATTGAATAGGTGGACCCATAAGTCGTTCCCATTTTACTTACATCAGTCTGTCATAATAGCTGCCTTTAACAGAGTCCATATGCAACATGGAAACCACTATTACTGATGAAATCCTTGAAAAACTGGAAGATAACAAGCAGATGACGGCTCTTTTCCTAACAATGACGGTTTCTTTCCTCCTCCAGATACTGCTGTCATAGACATTATGAAGGCGACAAGAAGTATTGCTATGGTAGTAGTGCTTTATTACAGTGTTCTGATATCCTGAATTTGAGGCCAAGTGCAAGCTGTCATGTCCTTGAATATTCTTACAAGTGTTCCTTTAACACTACAGATAGAAGAAGCATGAAATTCAAGACTTGAGCCAAAATTAAAGATGACAGGACATTGAATTTCACCATACTAGATATTGCTGCTACGTAAAACAAGGAATGAGATTTCTTTTATTTCAAAAGACCACAAAATGACACAGTAGTTCTACATAATCTAGGAAGAAAGAGCGAGACATACAAATTTCTTGGTTAAAGGTGAGATCAGGCACTTGAGAAATGTCGATCACGCAGGCCAAAACACATTGTAACATGAAGTAGCACTTCCCAATTCATGCTGTATGCATAAAATTCACATATCCCAGTCGAATGCATGACTTCCTCACAACAAAATAGTGGGAGCCACAATCATGTGTTGTTACTGCACTGTTAGGAGAAAATAGGTGGAAAAATAAAAGGGGAAGTAATTGATTCCAGATCCGGCAGGCTAGAACTCTTGATCATCATATGATATATTGATGTTGACACTACTAGACAACATGCGGCAGAAAATACGACACTGGATTGTATGTCATTCGTCTTGTGGCATATCACGCCAATCAAAAGGTGCTAAAGTCTGCGGCCATTCTTCTTTACAGGATTATGTGATTTCTGTTACTAGTAATTTATCAGTTTCACAATTAGTTTTTCAGTAAAATGGTATTTCATTTTGACCTGATAAATATTCTCTATGAACCAACTACATTGCTGTCACACGTGGCGAGTCCCAGGTGACGGATACGGGTTACGCACTGGCCTGCCGGCAGACTTGAGCGAAATATAATAGCTCTCGCGGACCAAACACGCACAAAGTCATTAGTGGCAATTTTGGTGGAGAGTGAGACGTTCAGTAAGGAGCAGTTGGCTGAAGACGTTTTCTACCTTTGTGGAAGTTAATACAGAAAGGAGCGCAGCATTTCTAAATAAGAAGAGAGGCTGCAAATGGCGTCTATTCCCCATATCAGGAGCTGCGTAACTACCTGCTGTCATGAGCTCTAAAATGCTTCAAGACAAGCCAGCCGCAATATGATACCGTCACATGATCACAGAAATATGTCTCATGGAATCAGAACCAAAGTTAGGGAGTCCTCTGGAAGGTACATGCGTTGGCAGGGCCCAGTCGGCATTAATAGTATGCAAGGGTTACTGTCAGACGGGGACAGCTAAGCAAGCAAGTACCCCTATTCTGTATCACATCACTGAACTATGTCCGGATGAAGTAGCAAATTATCCACAGCATTTGAGAGAAGACATATGGGCATCTATGAGGTGCAGAAAAATGAAGAAGTGGAGAAAAGTCATGCGAAATGGGGTGCGGTTACTAAGTGATGTACAGCGGAAGCCGAAGTACAACTGATGGTTTTGGCATTATTATATACGCAAAATTCGGCGGTTCAGTCTCCAAGGTGTAAAAGTATGGCAATCGCTTGATATAACTTGTCTACACTGGGGAAAGAAGGATGTTCTAATTTTTCAGTGGAACACTCCAAAACTGGCCAGAGAATGGAAACCAAAGATGCCTCCTTGGCATTGCTTGACAAGAAGACCAGTGACTATCTTATCGTTGCTGGTGATATGAATGGACGGAGAAAGGAACACAGTCCATGGCGGACAGAGATATGGACAGAAAAACTATGATCGCCAAAAAATTCCCGATTTTTTTTGCTACGGGCTTTACGTCGCACCAACACAGATAGGTCTTATGGCGACAATGGGACAGGAAAGGCCTAGGAGTTGGAAGGAAGCGGCCGTGGCCTTAATTAAGGTACAGCCCCAGCATTTGCCTGGTGTGAAAATGGGAAACCACGGAAAACCATTTTCAGGGCTGCCGATAGTGGGATTCGAACCTACTATCTCCCGGATGCAAGCTCACAGCCGCGCGCCTCTACGCGCACGGCCAACTCGCCCGGTAAATTCCCGATTATCCTGAAAGTAATCATCGCGAACACATGGTTCAAAAAACGTGATATTCATCTAGTCACGTACTAGAGCGACTCCCATCCAACTCACATTGACTACAGCCTTGTGAGACGAAGGATTCTCAAAGGTATTCTAGAGACAACAGTAGTTCCTTGCGAAAGTTGCGATGCAACATCGACCAATCATCTATAAGCTGCGAATAAGGCCAGCAAGAGCCCAATACTTCGCAGAAAATGTACCAAACGGGAAGAAATGATGGCACCTGAAGAAAGAGGCCAAAAGCTACAGGGCCACAAATCACCAGAGTCGAAGTAAGCCGGACTAAAGTGAAAAACGCGGCACGCACTATTCCTTGAACAACTAAGTCAGGGCGACGACAACGAAGGATTACTTATGACACATGGCTTTAGAATGATGATGTTAAGTATGCAGTACGGTTGAAGAAACAGTTGTACCACGAGTTTCTTGCCCGTTGGAATGCCTACAAAGCAGCCACTAGTGAAGTGAAGAAGATCGTTGCTGTACAAAAGTAAACCGGTAAGCAGGTCTATATGTAAAATTTGACACGCGCGAAATCGAGCGGAATATTTAACGGCTAGTCAAATCCAGGCAATGCACAACGGAAGGAGTCCAATATTTTTACGGCATCAATGAGGAAACAGACAATTTGCTACTCGAATGGCAATAAGCCCGAGTACATTGGCGGAACTATTTTGACAAAATTTCAATCTTGGAATTTCCATATCTCAATCATCTCCGCTGTTGAAGGTCCAATGTAAGAAATTGTTCCGTACTATTTCTTGTAATGGGTTTAGTGTTTTCAATTAGTGGAATTTTCTGTTTTTAAGTTAATGAATTCTATCAATGTTATTTCCTGAATGAACTACGGTTTTCAGACCGTGTTATTCTCTTTTTTTCACTCGTTAGTTTCAAACTAAATTACTTTAATTCTCTGAGATGGGACGGTGTTAGTATTGGTTTCATGTTAGGTTTTCATTCTTTAATAACAGGTTTTTTCCGACTTAATCAAGATTTTTCTTTCATTATCTGAGTGGTTCAACGCCAAAACAAGGGATCTTTTTCCTTTTCCTCTGGGTGTTTAATATGGGCCACATGGGGAAGTACTTGTTGGATGTTATTTTCCTATCCTTGTGACTGATTTTCATTATTTGCTTTTGGTAATTGTTCATTTCACACCGTTTTATAGGTAGTGCCGGCCGGTGTTTGTTTGCTAACCGCTAGTGTGGTGAGTTTACTGCGCTGGTGGCTTAGTTAGTGGTAGCAGAAAGCTCTGGTTGTTTTTTTTCTTGAGGGCGCTGCTAACCATTGTCCTCTTTTCCCCTTTTTCCTGGGTAATTTTACTTGTGATGGCGTTGAATGGTTGGATTATGAAGGAGGACTATGTATGGTAACTGTATGCATAATTGTGAAAAGAAGTGCAAGTATCTTTCCTAATTTTTTTGAACTCTGTTTCATGTTCATTCATCATGTCCAGCGGGGTGTTGTTTCCATACCATTTGCGGAAGTCCGAACTCTTGTATGAGCTCCAGGTACGTGGCTTGGAGACTGACGGCACTGTGAATGTGCAGCTCGTTTATCATCCCATCTCCAGGTTCCGATTGATCTATCTAAGGTAGAAGTTAACAACCCTGGTGAGTCCATACTTGAGATTAAAAGTAATGTAGAGGAGATTCAATCCTTCAGAAATGAATTTATTGAGGTGACGCATACTAAGGCCCAAGTAGATCGGCTCAAGGCTAGATCATTCCACTATTGTGGGCGGATTCAAGACCTTTTGACAGTTAAGCCTGCTGCAGAAAATATTAGCGAGTTAACAAGTTTGTTATGTCTCGCCTCTAGTACCTCAACTGAGTTAGGCCTGATGTTAGCGTGTAGACAGGTAGAAAATTTATCTGTGGCTGACAGACAAAGTCCTTTATGTCCTAACCCTAATAACCATCCTGACCAAGTTGTTTCCAATACTAATGAACTAGCGCCCACCTGTGTTCCTACGTCTGTGTTAGAACGCCTCATCTCTAGGTTAAATGTTACCCCTTCTCATAATTCCCTTAACGAACTGTTTAACGGAGTTAAGAATTTTTCTGTGAATTCAATCGAAGAAACCTTCGGATTCCTAAGATTCCTTGTAGAAATGAAGGAATCCGCTAGTGTATATTCTGTTGATGATCTTGGCATGTATAGGGCCTTATTTTCCCATTGTGAGGGTATTTTAAAGAGAGAACTTTCTGAGGCTAATTCTCAGAAGTGTAAAATTGATGATTTTCATCAACTAATTCTTAATAAATTTATTCCCTCCTTAGCCCCTCAGAGTCTCATACCACAGCATTGCTTCAGACCTCAGTTCCTGCATGAAAACTTGCTAGCTTACATCCTAGACTTGAAATCATTTTGTAAAGTATTCAGGATTTCGGTCCCTGAAGAGGAAATGGTTGGCCATATCCTAAAAGGAATATCCCCTTCTTACAGATGCTATCTTTCCCAAATGATGTGCTCCTCTACCTTTGTTGAATTAGAAGCTGCGTGTTCCTTGGCAGAGGATGTGGAGCACGGAGACCAATCTCGATCTGTACACCTTCCCCCTCCTTCTACCAATTCTAATTGTTCTGGTTATGCTAATGTACCCTGTAATGTGAACTTATAAAATGTTTTGTGTGTGGTTCTGCTGAGCATCTAAGGAATTCATGCCCATCTAAGAGTCATAAACATGATGTTTGTTGTTACCTTTGTGGCTCTAAGCAACATACTAAAAATTTCTGCCCTAATTCATTTCGAAGACGCCATAAATGACTAAAACCTAATAACCGGTCTCATAAATTTCAATGTAGGTTATCTGCCCTCTTAACTGCAACAAAATATGCGGTAATGTTGTTTCTAAAGGTACTTTCACTAGTGTTGAAGTGAACAATGAACCATTAATTGCATTAATTGATTCTGGAAGCGTTGTGAACTTAATCAATTCTGCTTGGTATTCTAAAATGAAAAGTGCTTGTTAGTTACCGGCTTTACTACCTTTTGAGGTAAAATGTGTTACTGCTAATGGTAATAATGTGGAAATTCTTGGGACTGCTAAGGTGAAATTGAGGATAGGAAATTTTACCTGGAAAATATCGTGCCTTGTGGTACCTAACCTCTCATGTAATATGATTTTAGGAATTGGGTTTTTGTCCAAGACTGGACTTGTGCTTGACCTTCAAGACAGAAAATTTTCCATTAAATTTTCCCCCACCTGTAAATTTAATTTGATTAATGGTTCTAGGGGTAATTTAAATGTCTATTGTGTTTCTGAGTCAGTACCTGATGAAGTTAGTAATATTAAGGATATAAAACTGATCATTTGATTAATGAAAAGGCTGAGGAAATCCGTGCTCTCTGTAGTGAATATCCTGAAGTATTCAACAGTAAGTTAGGGGTAACTGATGTTCTTGAATATGATATCGAACTAACAGATACCAAACCTGTGAGATCTCCTCCGTATAGACTCTCTCCTCCACGTATGCTGGAATTGAAAAAAATTATAGAGAAAATGCTTGCGGAAGGGGTTATCTGACCTTCTACCTCTCCGTACGCCTCACCTGTTGTCCTTGTACCCAAGCCCTCTGGTGGCTTCCGTGCTGTTCTGGACTATAGGAAATTAAACCAGAAGGTGGTCCTTCAGTCTATTCTGTGACCTGACCTGCACACCTGCTAGTGTGGTGAGTTTGCTGCACATGGCATTAAATCATCGAGAAGTTGGAACCATGCATGTTGACGGTGAAGATATACCATGAGCAGAGAAATTTAAGTAACTTGGCTCTGCAATCTATGATGATCACCGACTTACTGACGAAATGACTTAAGGATATATAAAGCCTGACTTAAGTGGAGAATAACAACGGGTGGCCTTGCGACCATCGGATTAAGGACCATCTGAAATCTAAGATATACCGAACTGTTATCCGCACTGTCGTTTTCTACTGCAAAGAATGCTGGCCAGCTAAAGAAGAAGAACGCCAACTAAGCATCATGAATACGAAGATGCTTAAGTGGAAGGCTGGTATAACTAGACTGGATCATATATCAAATTACGTTACTGTATTAGAAAATGTTTTGATATTGCACCAAACCATAAGAAAATTGAGGAAAGGCGTGTGCACTGGTTTGGACATGTGTTGCGTGCAGAGGACGGGTATATTGGGAAAGACAGTGTATACACAGAAAGTCAGTGAAAAGAGGCACAAGCGACGAACAAGACAGCATAGGACAAATAAAGTGCACAACGAACTGAAAGCTGTGAGACTACATACAGACATGGCCCGAGACCGAACTAACTGGAGACAATGAATCACAACACCGGACCCTGCCACCAGGCAGGACTAATGTTAAAGAAGCAGAATAACAAGAAACAGATTGATGAAAATTCCGTTATAAAAATGGGATACAATGGATATTTTACACATCCTATCATTAACTATGTATGTTCAAATTCTCTCCCCTAAAGCCTATGTCCAATATAAAAAAAGATTTATTTTCACAAAATATAGAAGTGGTTGAATGACAGAATGCTTATGGATTTCATGCTTAACACACTCCTACAAATGCATTATGAAAAATATATAACTCAACAAAATAACATTTCAGGATTATCTGTGTTAATTTGGAGTGACGGTTTGAATATCCAGTGAATTTCAATGAGTACAAAAAAGAGGGGAGTCCGTCAGTGTTTTCCAGCCTGAATGGAATTTTGCAATGCATATTTCTGCTTACATCCATCATAGATAGCAGATGATCAGAATAATAAATTTGTTATTTTCACCCCAATCAAGACTATAAGCAGGAAGACCATGGAGGAGTGGCACAAAGTGTTCAGCTCAGGGCCATTTGACACTCGACACTCTACAAGTGGAAGGAAACCGCATCACTAAGTGGTTAGTTCAGGACCATGTGCCTCTCCACTAATGGAAAGTAATCTCATCATTAATTGGTAAGCTCAGAAATATGCATCTTTCTACAAGTCAGTGATTAGGAAATTTTATGACTCTTAAAACCTGTTCATATATAATTCAGTACCAATTTGACATCGAAAATCTTTTAGGCATTTTAAAAGAAGTCGTTTAAGTTGTTGAATGATATTTGTAGACTGCTGAAATGAGAGTCAGGATAACATTGTGCCTGAGGTGAGATATAAAACAAAGTGGGAAGCAGTAGCTAAGATCCGGTAGACTGAATCCTTCAGAAACATCTAAAAACTATCATATACAATGGATTAAGGTACATAGAAAATGGACTGCCCTCTGCCTTATTTACCAAGAAAAAAGAAAACACAAAATGCTTTACGCTTTGCTGGTTCCAGAGTGCCTCTGCACAAGATGTGTTTAAGAAGAAGAAAGCTAATTTTAACTCCATCCAAAAATAGAAGTATGCATTTTGTGTGTGAAAATTATTCATAAGCAACATTTTTATTGGTGGTCATAATACAAGATTGTTCTTTAACATTTAGCATATTGTGTCCTGTTACACAAGAATTACAAACAAACAGCAGAATATGAACCTCAAAAAGTTGATGTATTTTGGCGATCTTCAGTTTTGTGCATGGTTCTATTCTGACTAATGGGTGAGTGTAAGCTGGAACTGGGCAGTTCTGAGGACTGAAATGAAAATTTCTTGCCACTAGTTGTCAATGTACAGTAGGAACAAGTCAGTGCATCGCATAACAGTCGAGGAGACTCTAACCACACGTAAAATCAAATTAACCTTTCAAAATTCGTAGTTGCCATCACTAATCTGGTTTGAAGTCAAACCTTAGGCTATGACTAGCCATTGCAAGGTCTGCCATACAAGGGCTCGCTTAAGAGCACTAATCCGTTATTATACAAATATTTCCCAGGGATTATCAAAGATCGTTTCACACAGCAACCAACAAAGGTGTGAGAGCAAAAAAATTAATTAGCAAGTAGTCCAATGGCATTCCTACAGTTCAACAAACACTACTGCATGAAATGTTTGAAAAAAGTATATACACTTGTGCTACTTTGTAATGTCAGTGAAACAAATTATAATTTTGAAATAATATTATAACATTACATTATTAGTTACCTACTTCAACCTGCACAAATTTAAAACTTTACTTGTGGCTGTCCATTTTATTAGTTTATACTAATTGTGTCAATCTGTTTGCAATTAACACACTACAAGCACGTGACTGACAATGAGCACTAAAATGAATAGTCTGAATTGGCAACAATCAGCAAGTGTGACCTGAACACTGGAACAAGAATAAATTCAATACCATGATATTTTTTTTACACTTACAACAATGTGGAAGTTTTATTTCAAAACTATGATATCTAAGATGTAGCACTACTGATCTGAATGTTTCATTTCTACAACAGATTATCTGCTTTGGCATCCATAATGGAGGAATCTGACTTAAAACACAAGAGAACTGAAAAGATCATAAATAAAAAGAATCTAACCAAATAAATAGCTTGAAAAAGATATATTCTTGAGTTATCGCACTATTGAACTCAGCCAACTTATACTGATTAATGAACTTAATTTAGATTAAAATTATTATTACACTAGCAAATGTACCCGTGCTTCGCTACGGTATTTTACAATGTATACAGATATTGAAGTAAATTGCTGTACATGAATTGAATTAAAAAAATTAATTGCATGTGTCCTGGCGTTATCCTAGAAAAAGCATGGGGAGGTCCACAGACGTTGTTTCCAATGTGAAGTGCGAGTTGCAGAGTTGTGATGATAACAACAGGTCCACTTGTCTGCCGCAATTCATTATGCATAACGTCAGTCATATTTTGATGGGTAAATTTATCTATACCTAATGATAAAGAGAATCAGGTAAAAGTGTTTTTTAATGCACGCTCCCTTGCCTTCTGCAAGACAAATCAGGAAGGGAATTATGCATTACAATGGTACACAGGCATTGGAGAACTACCCCATTCCTGTTGCTAGTTAAAGTCGATGTGGGGAGTACTGATTACAACAGCGGATGCCCTCCTGCTCAGAGTCACTATTGATTTGTAAAGTACTAATTACAATGTAAGACACCCCTTTCTAGATCGCTACAAATCGGCTTAAATTAATAAATGTAGATTGACATACGGCAGAATATGCATGTTCACCTTCATCATTTACAGAATAACTGCTGCTAAATGGTGCATTACCGGGCGAGTTGGCCGTGCGTGTAGAGGCGCGCGGCTGTGAGCTTGCATCCGGGCGATAGTAGGTTCGAATCCCACTATCGACAGCCCTGAAAATGGTTTTCCGTGGTTTCCCATTTTCACACCAGGCAAATGCTGGGGTTGTACCTTAATTAAGGCCACGGCCGCTTCCTTCCAACTCCTAGGCCTTTCCTATCCCATCGTCGCCATAAGACCTATCTGTGTCGGTGCGACGTAAAGCCCCTAGCAAAAAAAAATGGTGCATTCATATTGAAAAACGGATTGTATAAAAAGACGATTCTGGCCTCATTTAGCTACCTAAATGGCTGGCACTATGATACTTCCTCGTATCTCATCTATTTAAAGGCAAGATTATTTTAGAAAGATTGAATAGGGTGAAATTTGTGTAAGGTTTTCACACAGTGAATTACTTTTCAGATACTTATGCGACAGCTTCAAACATAGAAGTTGGCTGGGTCGGCCAATATTCGTGTAGAATTTGAAGATCCCATCCTTCCTATAAGTGAATCAAACCATCAACTATACGTGTACAAAGTACAAAATTTAGGTAAAACCAGAAATAAAGCCAAATTTAACAAAAGGGATAGTGTACCAGTAAACGAGCCCGACTCTCAGATTAAATTTTAAAGTAGCATGAATATAGTTCTCAGGGCGAAAAACTGGATTAATTGTAGCTAGGGCTCGGTACAGGAGGTAGGGTCCTATCTACAGAAAAACTTTGACTCTGATTGCACAAGAGTTTATTCAAATAAGTCATGAATTTGCACATCACCTCTAAGTAGCAATGGATTGTCTTCCTCGTATTCCAATAGTATGGCTCCGGTTCTCCAGCTCACCAAGCCAAGCTGATTGAACCACGTTCCAGAAGACTCCGGGGATTCCAGGGACTCCAGATACTCCAGACAGAGGCAGCTGGACTGTCTGGATTGACGGCAAGTAGAGATGTCTCGAACTCTGAGGCCCGGGTTGAACCCCGGTGATCCAGGCGATGTTGTAGATAGTCATGTACAACCTCAGCCCAATGAGACTGAGAGGATTGATGTTCCCAAGGTCACTATTAGCACTGAGTCCATGAAAATCTTGGATGATCAACTTATAAGCAGAGTTCTTGATAATTGTACATCAAGACTTCCAACACTCCTAAAACGATATGAGTGGTATTAATAATTTAGAGTTCATCACTAGGAAAATCCTCGTCCCTGAATAACTTTTGGCAACGAAAAATACAAGTCCCTTCTTGTGAAATTATAGTTAAACTCAAAGTTCATTACTGGCGAAGGTGCAAGTCTTTGCCTAAACTCGAATGAAAAACACAAGTCCATTCACTTGGAAGTTTGAATATATTTAATGTTAATCACTGGTGAAATTCATAAAGTCTTTGAGTGACCACTGACGAAAACACAAGTCCTTCCACATAAATAAATTCACTGACGAAATTTATAAGTCTTTTAAACCAACACTAGCAATTGTACAAGTCTTTGAGTAAATGTAAGTGAAATCCTAACTTCGTTTAAAGCCGTTGGAGAGTTAAAGTTCATCACTAGCAATGTTAATGTTCCTCAACAGTCGCAAATATTCCACGTAAATGAAAGAGGTCCATTTCACGAACACTTAGAAAAATTCCAATCTCGAATACTCGTAAATAATACAAGTCCATTCAATGATCACGTAGAAAAGTTCTGGTCTCGAACACATGAAAATAATACAAGTCCATTCAGTGAACACTTAGAAAAATTCCAGCTTCGAAGACGCGTAAATAATACAAGTCCATTTAGTGAACACTTAGAAAAGTTTCACTCTCGAAGGCACGTAAATAATACAAGTCCATTCAATGAACACTTAGAAAAGTTCTGGTCTCGAACCCATGTAAATAATACAAGTCCATTCAGTGAACACTTAGAAAAATTCCAGCTTCGAAGATACGTAAATAATACAAGTCCAAACGCTTAGAAAAGTTTCAGTCTCGAAGGCACGTGAATAATACAAGTCCATTTAATTAACACTTGTAAATATTCTATGTTCATTTACGAAGACTTAGAAAATTTTCTACAACACTCGAAGTCTTATGAGTCCACTTTATAGTACTTGGAAGAATCGTCTTCCCACACTTGTATAATGACAGAGTTCCACGATGATAGTAGCAGCAAGAGTGTCCCCGCCGACTACTCAGCTGAGACTGTGTGAATAGGCTACAGTAGGTCCTCCTTTTATTCGATTCGGGACGTCTACGTCATAATACGGTTTGATTGAATATCTCCCGAATCCCTCGATGGATTTGCTTGAAACTCGATTATTGGGACGTTTAGGTGATCCTAAACAAGATGACATATCGCTCGACTCGCTAACATCATTATTATAGAAATTTCAAAATTTTCTCCATCGAACTCTCTAGAACAAGTGACGTGGAATCCAGAAAATAGCAGTCAAGGCTGGTAACACGTGTTGAGACGAGCGGGCGGTCTAGCTAGCCCCTGTGGCTACGTCACAGCTCACATTCGTCATACACTCGCTAGCTGGTTCTCGCTGCTGGTAAACAAACCAGGCGCTCTCGGAACATTACGCGTGGTAAATAAACGTAACTTATGCTCAAAAAATACTTATGTACAGGTCGTAACCGGTACATATCCCTCCCTCTAAGGGAAAAGAAAATACGGTGAGGATTTTCTTTAATGAACCTTATTCGAAGTATTTTTTGAGATTAGAAGCATTATAAATGCCTTCAAGGTTGCCATCTAATCTTGTGATCTCATAAGCACCGTTGTTCAAGGATCTAGAAATCTCCATGCCTGAAAAGTACTTCTTTCCATAAAATCGCTTAATGACATCTTTAAGCGGAGGAGGGTGGTCATATTCAAGGATCATTCGGTCATTTAAGGCACGAGCGTCCAAACACAAACGAAGCTACCATCGGGTTTCCTTACTATGGTGAGCGGATAAATATAAGGCGTAACGCACTTGGAAATAATTCCATCAGCCTCCATCTGGCGAATCAGTGTCCTGGTTTCTTCCATGTACTTCTCGGGCACTGGATATGGTTTGCGCTTATAAGGCGAAGTATCCTTGACGTTGAAGTGGTGCTGAAAATTCTTAATTTCTCCGGGCTTTTCATCAAAAACGTCCGAATAAGCCTGATAGATTTCTTCCTCTGCCGCTGCTATGTCAGGGTGGTGATCTGGCGCTTCAGTTACACTGGAGATATAAGTGAGAAAATCGGGCCCTTTGTCATGTAAAATTTCCTCAATGGGTCCCTCTTCATCGGGATCTCCTTCTTCTTCTTTTTTTTTGCTAGGGGCTTTACGTCGCACCGACACAGATAGGTCTTATGGCGACGATGGGATAGGAAAGGCTTAGGAGTTGGAAGGAAGCGGCCGTGGCCTTAATTAAGGTACAGCCCCAGCATTTGCCTGGTGTGAAAATGGGAAACCACGGAAAACCATTTTCAGGGCTGCCGATAGTGGGATTCGAACCTACTATCTCCCGGTGCAAGCTCACAGCCGCGCGCCTCTACGCTCACAGCCAACTCGCCCGGTCCTTCTTCTTCTTCTGACACGGGTCCCTCTTCTTCGTCGGGATCACCCTCTTCTCTCAATACCTGGTCGGCTGGGGCGGCGTTGCTAATCACACCATCGACTTGGGTATAGGGTAAATCAATCCCTTGAAGCCTAAAGTCTTCACCATCCACCAGCTGCAACTCTACAGACCCAATCCTACATAGATGAATGGTGTTGGCAGAGTAGTCAATAGTAGCCTTATACTTAGACAAAAAGTCTGAACCCAAGATAAGGTTGAATTTCATAGGCGAAACTATCAAAACGACATGTTCACACACTTCCTCATTAATGGTAAACTCAAGGAATACTTGCTGCTTGCACTTAATATTTCGGGCAGGAATAATGCCCTTGATCTTCACTTGTGCAACTGGCAAAATCAGAAGATCACATTTATCCTTAATCAATGTTACCAGTTTGTCCGCAATCAGGGACACTTGCGCTCCCGAGTCCACCAATGGTGATACTTGGACTACCCCAATGGTAATATTAATTATAGGTAAACCTCGTTGGACCTGTTGACGAATAGGTGACTCGTCCTCAAACAGTAAGTCATCATCGATGTGCCAATAATTTATTATATCAACGCGAAATGACCCGACCTCCTCATTTTCAGGCAATCTTGTTTTGGAAAAATTTAAGTTTTTTTGGTAACAGCACCCGTGGATTCTGGACTTTGTCCAAAGGTGTTGTTTCTCTTATTATATTCTTGATATTCAAGAGAAGTCGCTCCAGGTTGATGACCCTCTTGTTTCAACTGATGGAGGTAGTTCTGTGTTTCCTTCCATCGTTTGTGTAAGTCCGGATTATTTGAGTCTCTACTTTCTTGTTTTCTGTCTTGTTTCAACCAAGTAGGTTTGGTTGGGTATGGCATCTGGCTACGGTATGGGCGTTTTCTATACCCTCTATACCGCGGAGGTGATGATTGAGTATGTCTCTCTTCCTTGTTATCCATTCGTTCTGGACTTTGACGTGGTTGCTCAGAAGCATTAAACTGCACTGGGTGAGCAGCTATGTCTTTAATCTTGCTCGGCTTTAAAGTGCCCTGTGCATGAGCAGTATCCAGACGTCGTAATACAGCGTCGAATTGATCCAAGTTCTGTATGCTAGAAGCTACTAAAATTTCTTGGACGTGAGAAGGGTATTGCAAAGTAATAACCTGAATAAGTTCCTTATCAGGCAAAGGAGGATCTAAGTATTGCTTTTCCTTCAACTGGGATAGTAAAAAGTCTGCGTATCGAGAAGTATTGATGGAGGTATTATACCTTCTCGAGTACAGTTGAAGTTTGATAAGGTGTTGCGTTTCTGCATTTCAAAAACGGTCAATTAACGCCTTCTCAAAATCAGAATATGCCTTAAAATTGGACTTGAATACGGAAAACCAAGAAAGAGCTTTGCCTTCTAGTAATCGGGCAACTGTCCTTAGCTTTCTATCTTCGCCAATCTTATGTTCTTGAATATATTCCGCTACATTTATGAGAAATTCCTTAGCAGTATAGTCTTCTTTACCGGAAAATTTAGGGGGTTTTTCCTCTTGGATTTTAACAATAGTCGTCTGGTACGACGTTCCTTCGACTCCTTCTATCGAACTATAGATAGGTCTGGAAGTATCTCGAGATTCAAGATTAACGACCTTAGTGGCTAATTGTTCGAGATTAATTTTGACATCTCCTAATTGGAGTTGGACTACTCCTTCGACCTGTTTGACATCGTTCTTCAATGCGGTTTTAAGTTCACCCACATCTTTGCAAATACGACTAATTTGTGTGGTCGTATTATCTGCTTGCTGAGTGAATCGTTTGTCAAACTCGACCTGTTTAGTTTTTAATAGAGCAACTTCGTTTCCAACTCTGGAAATGTCATTCTTAACTGTCTCCCTTAAGGTATCCTGGACGGAAACCATTTTGGCCTGCATTTGCGAAAGCTGACCATGAGACTCCTGAAATTCGGCCTTAAATTCTTCAATGCCCTGTGAAAGTTGTTGAACGGAAGGAGCAACCTTCTTTAAATCTTCCTTAACAGCTTCTAAGACTTGGTCTTTAATAGTATTTTTAATTTCTTCGATATTGCGAGTAAATTGGGAGTGGATCTCAGTGAATCTTTCTTCTATTCGAACACTTGCTCGCTCAAAACGAGATTCTAATTTTGTGTTCATTTCCGTAAAGTGGGATTGAACCACGTCATGTAAACGCTGATCTAACCTGGCATCAGCTTCAGCTAACCGCTTATCTAGGTTGGTATTTGATTCTGCCAGATTATTTAACTTAGCATTGGATTCAGCTAATCGCCTATCTAGGTTGGTATTTGACTCAACATTTGCTTGGGCTAAGTTACTTAAACGTTGGTCTACATTGGCAAGATTAGCATTAGTTTGCACATTAGCCTCAGCCAAGCTAGAAAGATTAGTATTAGTTTCAGTGAGGCGTCGCTCTAAGCTAGCACATGTCGCAGTAAGCCTAGTCTCTAAATTGGCGTTAACCTCATTCATGTTAAGCCTAAGGGCTTCAATTGCTGCTAATATATTTTCCATGTTGAGAGTAATGAAAATATTTCAATATGTGACACTTAGAAAATTTCAAGTATAAATTGTTATAGCTTTAAAGTTCAAAAGCACTCAGTTCATCATATATCAGCACATACAAACCAACCATATGACACAGAACACATAAAACACAATTTATTTGCCACGTCCAGGGCATACATTTCACTTTGCAAATAACGAAAGAAAGAAAGAAAGAAAGAAAGAAAGAAAGAAAGAAAGAAAGAAAGAAAGAAAGAAAGAAAGAAAGAACACCGCGTCCAGGGTGTTATAATTGTCTCTTAATTGATAGCACTGTTGACCTAGCTATCGAGCCCCTAAGTGTAGGGTACCACGTATACTACCCCCTCTCTGTACCAGTAAAAGAGCCCGACTCTCAGATTAAATTTTAAAGTAGCATGAATATAGTTCTCAGGGCAAAAAACTGGATTAATTGTAGCTAGGGCTCGGTACAGGAGGTAGGGTCCTATCTACAGAAAAACTTTGACTCTGATTGCACAAGAGTTTATTCAAATAAGTCATGAATTTGCACATCACCTCTAAGTAGAAATGGATTGTCTTCCTCGTATTCCAATAGTATGGCTCCGGTTCTCCAGCTCACCAAGCCAAGCTGGTTGAACCACGTTCCAGAAGACTCCGGGGATTCCAGGGACTCCAGATACTCCAGACAGAGGCAGCTGGACTGTCTGGATTGACGGCAAGTAGAGATGTCTCGAACTCTGAGGCCCGGGTTGAACCCCGGTGATCCAGGCGATGTTGTAGATAGTCATGTACAACCTCAGCCCAATGAGACTGAGAGGATTGATGTTCCCAAGGTCACTATTAGCACTGAGTCCATGAAAATCTTGGATGATCAACTTATAAGCAGAGTTCTTGATAATTGTACATCAAGACTTCCAACACTCCTAAAACGATATGAGTTGTATTAATAATTTAGAGTTCATCACTAGGAAAATCCTCGTCCCTGAATAACTTTTGGCAACGAAAAATACAAGTCCCTTCTTGTGAAATTATAGTTAAACTCAAAGTTCATTACTGACGAAGGTGCAAGTCTTTGTCTAAACTCGAATGAAAAACACAAGTCCATTCACTTGGAAGTTTGAATATATTTAATGTTAATCACTGGTGAAATTCATAAAGTCTTTGAGTGACCACTGACGAAAACACAAGTCCTTCCACATAAATAAATTCACTGACGAAATTTATAAGTCTTTTAAACCAATACTAGCAATTGTACAAGTCTTTGAGTAAATGTAAGTGAAATCCTAACTTTGTTTAAAGCCGTTGGAAAGTTAAAGTTCATCACTAGCAATGTTAATGTTCCTCAACAGTCGCAAATATTCCACGTAAATGAAAGAGGTCCATTTCACGAACACTTAGAAAAATTCCAATCTCGAATACTCGTAAATAATACAAGTCCATTCAATGATCACGTAGAAAAGTTCTGGTCTCGAACCCATGAAAATAATACAAGTCCATTCAGTGAACACTTAGAAAAATTCCAGCTTCGAAGACGCGTAAATAATACAAGTCCATTTAGTGAACACTTAGAAAAGTTTCACTCTCGAAGGCACGTAAATAATACAAGTCCATTCAATGAACACTTAGAAAAGTTCTGGTCTCGAACCCATGTAAATAATACAAGTCCATTCAGTGAACACTTAGAAAAATTCCAGCTTCGAAGATACGTAAATAATACAAGTCCAAACGCTTAGAAAAGTTTCAGTCTCGAAGGCACGTGAATAATACAAGTCCATTTAATTAACACTTGTAAATATTCTATGTTCATTTACGAAGACTTAGAAAATTTTCTACAACACTCGAAGTCTTATGAGTCCACTTTATAGTACTTGGAAGAATCGTCTTCCCACACTTGTATAATGACAGAGTTCCACGATGATAGTAGCAGCAAGAGTGTCCCCGCCGACTACTCAGCTGAGACTGTGTGAATAGGCTACAGTAGGTCCTCCTTTTATTCGATTCGGGACGTCTACGTCATAATAAGGTTTGATTGAATATCTCCCGAATCCCTCGATGGATTTGCTTGAAACTCGATTATTGGGACGTTTAGGTGATCCCAAACAAGATGACATATCGCTCGACTCGCTAACATCATTATTATAGAAATTTCAAAATTTTCTCCATCGAACTCTCTAGAACAAGTGACGTGGAATCCAGAAAATAGCAGTCAAGGCTGGTAACACGTGTTGAGACGAGCGGGCGGTCTAGCTAGCCCCTGTGGCTACGTCACAGCTCACAGTCGTCATACACTCGCTAGCTGGTCCTCGCTGCTGGTAAACAAACCGGGCGCTCTCAGAACATTACGCGTGGTAAATAAACGTAACTTATGCTCAAAAAATACTTATGTACAGGTCGTAACCGGTACAATAGAGATACGACAAAAAGTCATAGGACCAAAGTTGTAGATCACTCCAAATTGAACAGAGATTGTGCCATCCGCTTTGTGATACGACCCACCGTTTAGCCACCAAGTACCTCGAAAGGAAGGTCTGCACCATCATTAAAATTGCCTCCATATTTTGATATTTTTTGTGGGTAAAAAAATATATTTTTAAAACATCTCTTAAATTTTCCATCGGTTACAGGCAAAAAGCTATAATTTTGCCAAATTTATATTTTCTAACTCGTCTGGGAGACTGTTCTGCCATCTTGATATGGGGAGGGGGTTAAAAATTAGGAAACTTTTAAGCCCAAGAAACCTATAGGTTATCGTTCAGGATAAATATCACCGACTGTGTTCTTATGCAGATTTGTAACTCCCAACGTGTCCCTCTAAGAGAATTTTGAGAATTTTAGATTTTTCTAGGGATCCTGATGTCATCAGGTTGTCTTGTACCAAGTTTTAAGTTTATAGGATGCCTAGAATGGTCTCATTAATTCACGTCTGTTTTCATTTTTATGCCTTAATTTATATATGTATAGTATAGTATATATAGATGGCGCCAAACTGACTTCTATTTATTAATATGGATTATATATTTCACCCGCTTCCAAAGTGGTTCTAGAGGATTCTTACTCCCAGAGTATATTTTCCAGGTAGTAAGTCAAACTTGAAAGTCATACTGGAATATACACACGTCTATTACCTTGGGCATTCTCGACAATTTATTTTTTCACCCTTTCTCACCCTCTATGCCAAAGGGGGGCATTTTTTGACAATTTACTTTTTCACCCTTTCTCACCCTCTATGCCACAGGGGGCTGAAGCTGGACTTTAAAAATTCGGAATGTTACTATTCATCTCAGCGACCCGAAAACTATGGATTAATTAGGTAGTATATTCGATTAGTATTATATCTCACTCCCCCTCCCCCTAAAGGGGGTTAAACTTCGAGTTTTAAAAATTCGGGAGTGATACTATTCATCTCAGCGACCCCGAAAACTATGGCTGTGACACTATTTTCGATTATTTTTAAATGTGAATCCCCCGCACCCCTACCAGAAAGGGGGATGTACTTGAACTTATAAAATATCCGGAGTCTCACTATATCTCTCAGCGACCCCGACAACTGTGGATTCGACACTCCTTTCAATTATTTTCATATATCACTCTCCCATCGTCCCCTACCACGAAGGGGGCAGAACTTGGACTTAAAAAAATTTCGGAGTGTGACTATTCATCTCAGCGACCACGTAAAGTATGGATTCAACACTACTTTTGATGATTTTTGTATCTGAGCCCCCTTGCTTCCTGCTCCGAAGGTTTCTTGGGGTGTATAACCCCCACGTGGTTTGTCTTTTGATACAAAAAATCCGGAGTGTCACTAATCATCCCAGTGACCCCGAAAGGTATCGATTCGACACTATTTTCGTTAATTTGTATATCTGACCACCCTCAGCCCCACCCCTAAGGGTTCCTGTGCTGTCTTACCCCCACATGGTTTATCTCCTGATACTAAAAATCCGAAGTGTGCAATTCACCTCGGCAACCCCGAAAACTATGTATTCGACACTATTTTAGTTTATTTTTATATATCACTCTCCCCTCACTCCCAAAGGGGGCTGAACTTGGACTTTAAAAAACCCGGAGGGTCACTATTCACCTCAGCAACCCCGAAAAGTATGAATTCAACACTATTTTTGTTTATTTGTATATCTGACCCCCTTGCACCCCAGCCCCTAAGGCTTCCTGGGCTGTCTTATCCCCACGAGGTTTGTCTCCCGATACTAAAAATCTGGAGTGTACAATTCACCTCTACGACCCCGAAAACTATGTATTCGACACTATTTTTGTTTAATTTTATATATCAGTCCTCCCTCGCCCCCACCCAAAAGGGGGAAGAAATTTGACGTTTTAAAAATCGGGAATGTCACCCACCTCAGCGATCCCAAAAATATGGATTCGACACTATTTTCGATTATTTTTACCTACCCCCCTAACCCCCGCCCCTAAGGGGGCTAGAGGTGGCTTACCCCCACAGTGCTCGTCTCCGGATAGCAAAGAATAAGTTTTCAAAATTTGATTGAAATTGCTACAGTGGTTCAGGAGGAGATGTGTCATTTACATACACACATACATACATACATACATACATACAAACATACATACATACATTTTCGTTTATATTTATATGTATCGCTCCCCCCTCACCCCCCCAAAGGGGCTGAACTTGGGACTTTAAAAAACCAGCAGTAACACTATTCATCTCAGCGACCCCGAGAAGTATGGATTCGACACTATTTTTGTTAATTTGTACATCTGACTCCCTTGCCCCCCCTGCCCCTAAGGTTTCCTGGGCTGTCTTATCCCCACGTGGTTTGTCTCCTGATACTAAAAATCCGGAGTGTACAATTCACCTCGACGACCCCGAAAACTATGTATTCGACACTATCTTTGTTTAATTTTATATATCAGTCCCCCTCACCCCACATCTAAATGGGAGAAGAAATTTGACTTTTAAAACATTGGGAGTGTCACTATTCACCTCAGCGACCCCAAAAACTATGGTTTCGACACTATTTTCTATTATTTTTTTCCTGATCCCCGTAACCCCCCACGCCTAAGGGGGCTAGAGGTGGCTTACCCCCACAGTGCTTGCCTCTGGATAGCAAAGAATAAGTTTCAAAATTTGATTGAAATTGCTCCAGTGGTTTGGGAGGAGAGGTGTCATTTCCACACATACATCCATCATCAGTCCCCCCTCCCCCCACACAAATGGGAGCAGAAATTTGACTTTTAAAAAATCGGGAGTGCCACTATTCACTTCAGCGACCCCAAAATCTATGTATTCGACACTATTTTCGATTATGACTTTATCTGAACCCCCTAACCCCCACCCCTAAGGGGGCTAGAGGTGGCTTACCCCCACAGTGCTCGTCTCCGGATAGCAAATAATAAGTGTTCAAAATTTGACTGAAATGGCTCCAGTGGTTTAGGAGGAGATGTGTCATTTACATACATACATACATACATACATACATCCACCCATTTTTATATATAGTAAGATAAGATTGTTTACAATGTACATAGATCCTAACAATTTTGAATTTGTAGATTTAGATTATAATCTACAAACATGGCTTTTTCTGTGTGTCACTGTTCATATGAACATACAAAATTACTGAGAATATCTCGAGGTAATAGTTACAGATAACATTTCAGATGATAAGAATGTGAGTAACAAAAGATGCAGTGACAGTGAAATAAAGAACACATTTTTCATAGTTGCTTAAAGGTATTGTAAACAAATACACTTCAAAAATATCTAGCTTTACCTGAGATATTTTTGTAGATATATATTCATAAAACTACATGATGGAACACTAAATATGATGCCATCAATGCTTTCACAGTCTGTAATTTTAGACATGATACTGTATTGGCTTATGGCCTTATGCAATGTCAAGAAAATAAGGTGAAATTCTTTGTTTTGCAGAGAACTGTGCTCTGCGTCATCAGAAGAGAATCTCGACTGTTCACGAGAAAGGCTTCTTAAACAATGACTTTTTGAAATTTAGACGTTATCAAATAAGTGAAAATGGAACATTCTTTTGCCACCTGATGGCTCTTCAGATGTAGCAAAGCACTAGCGTTTGAAGCGGAAACTGACTGAACCATCAGAATCAGTCTGAGAGGGTCACAAAGCATGTGTACATAACATATGACATTGACAGGTGCATGGCAATGACACAAGCCTGGAATGAAACATCTGCCGATGAGGAGCGTATGAATTTGAAAAACACAGAGACAAAATAACAATATTGAAGGGAGAGGGAAGGGAACTACCTACGTAATTCCTTGACGGGTGGCAACCAGGCATTACTTGATAGCCACTGTCCCTGTCAAAATTTTTAGGATTTCTAAGTATTTCCACAGCTTCCCGTATAATCCTGGACCCATAGTGTCTAGTGTGGGTAAGACTCTAGCATCTTGGAACATGACTTCATGACCCGATCATAGATTATAAATTTACTCATTCAGGACAAATATTTTAAGTTCCCTATGGGAATCAACATCGATATTATATGATGGCCAGGCAGGCATCAATTTTGGGAAATGAGACATAGCTCTCATAGTGCACTGGCACTGCTGGTGGCTTCAAGTAGCCTATGCAGTGGCCTCCATGGTATGCACAAGCCTTGCGTCTTGGGAGGTGTGCTAAGTCCCAACTGACCCAACTTAGCACACGGGGGCGAAACGCAGGCAACCAAGAATGAGTTAGCTGGAAAATTTATAATGTCCAATAACGGACCATTATATTGGTATTATAAATTTACTCATTCAGGACAAATATTTTATGTTCCCTATGGGAATCAACGTCTCTTGGCGAGTGTCATGAGAATGCCTTGTTTTTGTGCTGGAATGTGGTGAGAATCTGCATGGAGATCGCAGTTTGTGTGGGTAGGCTTACGCCAGACGGTATGTCCCTAAGGAGCCATCCGGTTTCTTTCTTACCCTACCCACATAAACTGCTATCTTCATGCAGATTCTCACCACTGTCCAGTACAAAAACAAGGCATTCTCATGACACTCGCCAAGAGGGCGAGACAAATTTGTGAGCCATCAAATATCCAGGTGGACATGGATACGCTCAATGTCACGTTCAAGGGTAATGGTTACAGCGATTTGCACATTCAGTGAGCCCTGCATCCCAGGGAAACGACCAAGCAAAGTTGACAGAGGGCAGAAGTGAAGGAAACTGCATGCTTGTTTTACATTCACACCATCACAGATCGAATTGCCAAAGTACTCCACAAACAAAATATAAAAGCCGTGTTTGGTACTGCCACTAAAATTGCTCACAGTCTGAGTAAAACCGAGGACAAATTGTCCCCAATTTTACATCCTGGGGTATACAAAATTCCCTGTACTTGTGGTAAGTTATACATCGGCTAAGCATGCTGGTCATTTGGTACCCGTATCAAGGAACATGAACATAATATTCGTCTCATCCTGCCAGACAAATTAGCAATAGCTGAGGACGCTCTATCGTTGGGTCATGATGTCATGTTCCAAGATGCTCGAGTTCTTACCCACACTAGACACTACAGGTCCAGAATTATACGGGAAGCTGGGGAAACATGTAGAAAACCTGACAATTACAACAGGGACACTAGCTCAATACGGACCATGAAACTAATCGATTACAGGGACACTAGCTATCAAATAAGTAATACCTGGTTGCCAGCCATTAAGGATTTACGTAGGTAGTTCCCTTCACTGTCCTTTAACTATTGTTATTTCGTCTTGGTGTTTCCCCAATTTGTACGTTCCTCATCACCAGATGTTTCATTCCAGGTTTGTGTTAATGCCATACATCTGTCAATGTCATATGTTACGTACACATGTTATGTGACCCTATTACATTGATTCTGATGGTTCGGTCAGCTTCCACATCGAACACCAGCACTGTGCCAGGACTGGGGAGACATCTGGTGATGAATGAACGTACAAATTGCCTGTCTGTTATAACTTCTACATTACAAAAAATAATTTTTTAAGAAGCCTTTCTCGTGAACAATCGAGATTTTCTTCTGATGACACAGAGCTCAGTTCCCTGCGAAATGTAAAGAATTTCACTAATGTAACCTTGTAAAGAAAGGATTAAACTGATTAAAATGGCCACTTTATGGAGATAAACCAACCACTACTGAACACAACCGTGAACAGGTACGACATATTGCACACTGTGTAGATTTTGTAGTGTACATACCTTGTTTCTTCTTTGATGTATGGCACCAGCTGATAATCAGTATGGCCTTCTATGAACATTTCATCCTTAATATCTTCAGACGGCTATAATTGAGAATTAAGAAAAGTAGAATACAGAAGTAAGGGAATAAAAATATATAGGCCTAAACAACAAACAGTTCAGAAAATAAATTTCATAGTGCCACAAGAAGAGTATAATTAATTTATCTCCCATTTTAAAAATATAAGCATGGAAAGGAACAATCAAGTCAAAATAATTTTAAATGCAAAAGAGGTTACAAATAGTACACAAGAACATTATTATCAAGCGCTAAACGTTAAATGAACGGAGAAGAAGACAATTTCCTAAAATACAGTATTATACAAATTACATCTTTTTCCTATTAAAGACACAGCTCATCCTAAATAAATTTACATTATTTACAAAATTATACTCATAATATCTTCTGTATTTTTGAACATAATCAACTCATATACAACTTGTGGAATTACTTAAAATAATATTATACAACTGCTATTAGATTAAAATTTACATTGCATTTATTTATTTAATTTTCTTACCCTTTTTTGGAACCTAAATTGCATAATGACCTGCTGCGTCTTAAACCAAGTCCCTTTTGCCACTGCTTTTCAGACAACTGATAAGAGAGATAAGAACGTGACAAGGTAGCAATAGAAAAGGAGGAACATTTGTAAATATGAAAATTTAAAATGGCCTACATATTTGTGAATATTCAACAGAGTATAAGTATACATACATGTGGAAATGGAGGCACTTCCATGTATGTAAACATGTAAGATTGAAGGAAAATAAATAAATAATAATGAAAAAGTAATACTAATAATAATGCACCCTACGGATCAGGGTGACAATAGTATTTTTCCCAACTAGTCAGTTACATATCTCAGGGTATTCATGCCTCCAGAAAAATGGTTAATTTTTCTATGTTTTGGTTTAACTTGCGTTCATAGAGAAAAATAATGACACCATATGCGGTCCAGCATTACGTAATTCAACGCTCAGTAGTGGATTTCGCGTACGCAAACTTCAGTCAACCTTTCGACAAACACATCTGCATAACGAGAACCTTACTCACTAAGTATAACTACAGACTACCATTACAAATGAAAACTCATTCCATTCTATAAAAAATCAATCAAGAAACACATTTATTAAATTACCAAGACTTGCGAAAGAAATGGTTAATGTCAAATATTGCTCATGATCTTCCAATTGTCAACCTAATAAATAAATATTCTAATTCCTAAATCAAATATTCTAAGTCAGCGCTGGCTTATTCCTAAACTAAGTTTTCATATCTTAACATTCTGGGTCGCGTATTCCTGAAATGAATTGTTGCTTTGTTTCATCTTCCTATTAAAATTTACATCTGGTCATTTAAGTATACAATATATCATAGTCTTCTGATCACGGTCAAAATTCGGTATATCAGTAAATTATTCCATCACTCACGGTGTTAATTATACCCTCATTAAAATACAATCATTACATTGTTCAAATTATCGTGGAAATGAACTGAATATAAATAAAAGTGTTCTGAATACTAATATCAGTGACCTAAGTTACATTGAAAATTATCTGAGTTCGTTGGTGCAGACTACAGTGAAGAAAATGAAATATTGAATGACGCACTAAGCTTCTCGGTCCAATTGCCACTTAAGTATGGCTCCTAGCTAAATATTCGCTCTAATAATATTTCAGATTAACAAAGCATCGATGATATCCTACGTAAATCTCAAATAATTTCCCTACTCTAGCTATACAATTTCTTATGTAACGTATTCCAGTTCAATATGCACGTAGCCAATAAGCATTTTTCATATATGGATGTGCAAGTGCCTACATTAAGATACTTCAACACTACATTACCATACTAGTTACATCCTAGTTTGATCTTTCACGCCATTAACATTCATTCAGAATACGACACAGTCATGCATTCATATACCCATCACCGGTTGTTATAATAGTCAAACCACTTTCACACTTCATTAAAATATGCGTAACTTTATTGTCCATACCCTGCTAGAGTTCCTCCCTGGGCCATACTTATATTCCGTAGTCGCTTTACTTGTGCTCCTATATCGCACATTATATATATATATACGTTTTACTTCCAGTTAATCTGCGCAATAATACATTTAAAGTATCATATATACTTCATTATTTCATTACTAACCTTCGTTTCAACCCATATTTAATTCATTTAACATCTATAATTATCGCGTTTAACCTCCAATATTAATTAAACACAACGATACGTATCACTCCGATAGCGCAGAATTCGTTCCTCAAAACGCATTTTGTCATACAATTTAACATATAACCCCAAATTCAGTATCTATTTTTTCCAATATAATAACACAGCAAAGAGTATGGTAATTTTAACTTAACCAATTCAAACATGCGTCCCTCTGTGACGTAAACTGGGTTTGACTGGTATTACATCATTCATGGATCTTTCTAACTAATCGGGATTCTATGAAACATATGTTACACTACGTCACACTTTTAAATCGCATTCTTACTTCCTTGGATAAGATGATATAGTAAATATGTTACCAATCTGTCACGAGATATCGTCTTAAATATTTCACACTGCACTTCCTTGTATTCACTGCACACGTAATTATCTCACGTTTAGGCTATTCAGATTTATTGCATATACTGGCAATACTCTACATAAGAAATTATACTACTTAAAACTATTACTTAGCTCGCCATTCAATATCTCGGGCCTTAGTTGCTCTTCGGTCTGGTCACAGGCCTTGGATTGAGAACTGGGCAGGTTCTCCATCACTGGTCTCTCGGGTAGAGTGACCTCCTCCACACGGGTCGGGTGGTTTTAACTGCCAGGATGACCCTCCAGGTTGGTCTATGCCGATTTAGCAAGCCATTATCTGTTCAGGAACACAGTAGAGAGTATCCATCGATACTGGAAAATGTGAATTCATCATGGTTCTGAGAAGTATATATATATTTTTATAATGATTGCCTCTTTATTTAGGCTATCGTTGCAATTATTTCCACTTAATATAGCTCAATTTCAAGCTCTCGCGACTCAATCAACTTCTTGTTTCCGAACGATTTTTGCGCCTAAGTATTATGACGACCTTTTCGAAATTTCTGGATTTTATTTCTTCTTTACTGTATTTCAACGTTTATCTCTTCGTTTTCTTCAATATTACCGACCTCTGAGCTTAAAATTCACGTTAGATACTGCAAATCATGCTTATTTTTTTAGAGCGATGTTCAGGAAGTCTTATCCTTACGAGGTCAATTTTAAGTCCGTTTTTATAATAATCCGATTGACCCTTCTTATTTTTTACAACAATTCAATCGATTCTACACCATTGTACACCGCCTTCATAGTGGTAGGTTTAAGTTAGTCATGGCCTTCTGACATATATAAGTATCGATATCCTACTACACATTTCTTTGCCTTGGCTGGCCTCTATCTTCCGTAGGCGTCATTTTTTAATACGTCCAGTAAATGCATCGGGTACATTTTATTCCCCCAGCACAGATTAAATATATTGCTTGCGATATATTTATTCTCTTGAACTATGATCGACAAATGTGACGATGCATTTCTGCTATTTCTCCATGGTTCTTTGATCGATTAATGGATTTTATTTCCCTATGGAATCGTATCGATTATTCTGTTATTATAACTGATGTTGTTTAGCTTCTCCAAGCCTATCTCTTTGATATCAGCTGATTCACCAATATATTTATTCTGTACTTGATTCGTATATGTCTTTATTTTGATCTCGGCCTTCCATGATTTCAGGATCACTTTTCTCCACCATAATCTTCAAGTGTTCCCTTTCGTCCGTAATGTTGTTAAGTTGTATGGTTTCTACAGATTGCGTTCCACCACTTTCGGTTACTGGGAACCGGACTTCTCGTTTTTCCATATCAATGGTCATTCTGGTCGTTAACATGAAATCTATACCAAAGATGATATTATATTTTATCCTCTTCATAATCATAAATGGATGTTCAAATTTGTGCTTTCCTATCATGACTGTAACATATGCTTGCAGCTTGCAGTCAACAGATTTATCTGGGATTATTCCTCTTATTTTAATTCCTGATACAGGGATTGTAGGTATGTAGATTCTTTTAGTAAGCTCTTGGAAAAACGTTGATATCATTACACTAATACTTGCTCCAGAGTCCACCAAGCAATGCAACTTTATGTCGGCCACTGTTACTACAATTACGGGTAAACTATATTTTGTTCTTTCTTTGCCTCGATCATTTTCGTCAAGCAGATCACCAGGTCGAATATCCCAGTGGACTACTTGCGCAAATATCCAACTACGAATTTTGTCGAATCTACCATTTCTTTCGCTATATGATATCTCCTCACTTTTCAGTTGGAAACTGACGTTTTTTCTTTCAGGTGGCTCCGAATTTCCTACAAATTCAGGAGTATTTGGATTGAGTCTCCCCTCTTCTGCTTTCCTTCGTTTATATGACTGCAATTCGAGGCTCTCCGCCCCCTCGATGTCTCCATTTATATCTTTGTCTTTTATTGCTTCTTCCCATCTGTTCTTATTTCGTCTTTCCTCTCGTAGTTGTATATACCTTCGGTTTTCTTCGCTCCTACGATAATTATTTTGCCCTTTTTGATTATTAAACCATGTTCTGTTTCTAAAATGCTGTTGGTTCCTACTGCCTCGAAATCTTGGATTATTCGTATAATGTGGATTATGTCTACTATTATTCTGTCCATATTCCGGATTAGAATTTCCACTGCATTGGCAACAACATCTCTTTCTGCCCTTCTCTCTTTGTTCGTCATGGTCCTCTGGTCTATTCTTTGACTTGTGATTTTCCCTATGGTTCCTTTCCTCGGGACTAATGATGTTTATTGCTTCTTCTTGGGCCGTATTCCGTACATTTCTATTCAATGGATATGAGGATGTCATATCGATCTGCCTTAGCTTCCTCTCCATATCGACTGCGGTTTCAACATCTGAGGCTGCTAATAACCTCTGCACCTCCGGTGGGAATTGTCTTTGAATAGTTTTTATGGCCTCTAGCTCGCTTGGTGCTGAGTCTAAGTCCTGAAACCTATGAAAATGAAAAGAAAAATAGTCGCTGTATCGGGTTTGACCCGTTGACGAAAACTTTCTTGCGTAAAGTTCGGTTCTTAGTTGTTGTTGAATTTCTGGACTCCAAAATTTTCTTAGGAACGCTGCCTTAAATTCCTCATAGCTGTGGAAAGAATATCTAAAAGCTTGGAACCAGATGTTCGGGTTTCCGTCTAGATGTTTTTCTATCACGCGCAGCTTCTTATCCACTTGAATTCTACCTTCGCGAAAATGTTCCTCAATATCTCTGAGAAATTGCTTAGGTGATATTTTTGACGTGTTGTCAAAATGCTTTGGGCGATCGTCGTAAGTTTTTATGACGTTTATTATGGTTGGACTTTCATTCTGACCGCTTCCATTTACTATGTCTATGCTCTGCCTACTTGGATCCAGTGTTCTTGACGGTGTGGTCTCCCTCTCATTAATCTGAATTTCTATCGCTTTTTGCCTTTCGCTATAATTTGAAATAACGGATTTCGTTGTCTGGTTTTCTTTCCTAATTTCTTGCATCTCCTTCCCAATCTGCCTTAATTCCTCTTCCGTCTTCTCCATCTTCTGGTCCGTTTCATTCTTATCGCTCTCGATCCTCTCTTTAAATTCATTAATTTTACCGGCCACCGTGCCAGCAGCCTGATCGAATTTCTCCTCCAATTCGTGATGTCTGAACTTCAATCCTTCCTTGCCGCTTGTTATTTCACTCAATTCGTCCCATTTCTTCTCATTACTGACTTTTAGTTCTCGGAGATTGTTGGTCAGTTTGCTAATCTCCTCATCCTTCAACTTCTTGATGATTTCCTGGCTTTCTGTAACCTGTCCTTTAATTTTGTCCATTTCTTCGTGTATCTGCTTGTTTTTATTTTCCATACTCTGAGTCATTTCGGTTAGCCTATTCTGTATTTCCAACCGAGTTCTTGTGTTGTCTTCCTTTATATCCCCCTGTTTCCTTCTGAGTTCTTCTATCAATTCTCTCAGTTTATCCCCTTGCTTTCTATTCAGCTCTTGCAATAATTCTTGCTGTTTCTCTTTCCTCTCTTCACATTGCTTTTGTTGCCACTCCTCCAGTTTCTCTTCTTGTTCTCTACGGAACTCCTTTAAGAATTCTTGTTGTTCTTTTTTTCTCTGCCCGTCTCCCGTCCTCCTCTTCTTCCTGTTTCTTTTCTTTCTCTTCACGGTCTCCTTTCTCCTTCCTCTTTTCGTCCTCTCGTTCTTGTTTTTCTTTCTGTCTGTCTTCTTCTTGTTTCTTTTATTTCTCTTCACGTTCTTTCTTCTTCTGTCTTTCTTCCTCTTGTTTCTTCATATATTCTTGAAACCATAACGGTATTCCTTCCTGCCTTTCCTGTGCTCTTTTCATTTCTTCTTCTTGTTCCCTTCTGGTTTGCACTCTTCCCTGAGTTGCCATTATCTCGTCAATTTCAGTAATATTTCGAGTGACTTTCTAATTTCCTAGCCAACTCTAATTTTTCAAAGTTATCTAATATCACACAGTATCAATAAATATGTGAAATATTTTTCAATTTCTTATACTAAGATACTCATAAAGCTAGCAATCAAGTCTTATATACTAAATATTCACTTAGTTTCTCAAATTATTTCAAATATAGACCTTCCTGAAGATCGACATCATCCTACCAGTTGAAGTATGAGCAACTTCCCAACGAAATCAGATCACATTCCCTTGAATTCATTTCAGAAATAGTTACCCAAAAAGAAAAATAATTATCCACCATGTGGTATTCATCATTCACTTACATACTAACTATTACTCCAAGTATCAAGAATAAATTCAATCATATTTTAAAATAAAGAATGAAGTGTGAAGACCTACAATCATTTCAATAAAAAGGATAAAATGTGCTCCTATCACTCCATCTAACAATCTACTTCTGAAAAATATTCCTACTTAAATATCATTTTCTCAATATTTAATTATTAGCTTCTCATCCGAGCCTATTTTCTTGACAAATCTCCAAGTATCTTCTTCACCAACCGCATGTTGAGCTCTTTTGCTTCCCTCAAAGTTTCGCGATATCATTCTCTTTTGACCTCAGCACCGAGTGTCAAAAATAACTGGCTTATTTTTGGATGTCCATTATATTGCAGTCTTCGGTGCCTTTCTCCATCTATCCCTTTATCAACTACTACCTTTCTCTTCAGACCCCCATGTTGGTTCAGCAGTAAGTTATCGGGCTATTTTCTCGGGTCTAACTCTCAACTAAATAATCGTTCCCGCGGTGTCTTTCCCTTCTTGTGCCAGGTTGAGTGACAATTAGATAACTGGCTTATTTTTGGTGACTGATACGTTTCCTTCTCCGGCATCTTTCTCTTTAATCGACCCACGTTGGAGCGGCAATTAAATACTGCACCCTACGGGTCAGGGTGACCACAGTATTTTTCCCAACTAGTCAGTTACATATCTCAGGGTATTCATGCCTCCAGAAAAATGGTTAATTTTTCTATGTTTTGGTTTAACTTGCGTTCATAGAGAAAAATAATGACACCATATGCGGTCCAGCATTACGTAATTCAACGCTCAGTAGTGGATTTCGCGTACGCAAACTTCAGTCAACCTTTCGACAAACACATCTGCATAACGAGAACCTTACTCACTAAGTATAACTACAGACTACCATTACAAATGAAAACTCATTCCATTCTATAAAAAATCAATCAAGAAACACATTTATTAAATTACCAAGACTTGCGAAAGAAATGGTTAATGTCAAATATTGCTCATGATCTTCCAATTGTCAACCTAATAAATAAATATTCTAATTCCTAAATCAAATATTCTAAGTCAGCGCTGGCTTATTCCTAAACTAAGTTTTCATATCTTAACATTCTGGGTCGCGTATTCCTGAAATGAATTGTTGCTTTGTTTCATCTTCCTATTAAAATTTACATCTGGTCATTTAAGTATACAATATATCATAGTCTTCTGATCACGGTCAAAATTCGGTATATCAGTAAATTATTCCATCACTCACGGTGTTAATTATACCCTCATTAAAATACAATCATTACATTGTTCAAATTATCGTGGAAATGAACTGAATATAAATAAAAGTGTTCTGAATACTAATATCAGTGACCTAAGTTACATTGAAAATTATCTGAGTTCGTTGGTGCAGACTACAGTGAAGAAAATGAAATATTGAATGACGCACTAAGCTTCTCGGTCCAATTGCCACTTAAGTATGGCTCCTAGCTAAATATTCGCTCTAATAATATTTCAGATTAACAAAGCATCGATGATATCCTACGTAAATCTCAAATAATTTCCCTACTCTAGCTATACAATTTCTTATGTAACGTATTCCAGTTCAATATGCACGTAGCCAATAAGCATTTTTCATATATGGATGTGCAAGTGCCTACATTAAGATACTTCAACACTACATTACCATACTAGTTACATCCTAGTTTGATCTTTCACGCCATTAACATTCATTCAGAATACGACACAGTCATGCATTCATATACCCATCACCGGTTGTTATAATAGTCAAACCACTTTCACACTTCATTAAAATATGCGTAACTTTATTGTCCATACCCTGCTAGAGTTCCTCCCTGGGCCATACTTATATTCCGTAGTCGCTTTACTTGTGCTCCTATATCGCACATTATATATATATATACGTTTTACTTCCAGTTAATCTGCGCAATAATACATTTAAAGTATCATATATACTTCATTATTTCATTACTAACCTTCGTTTCAACCCATATTTAATTCATTTAACATCTATAATTATCGCGTTTAACCTCCAATATTAATTAAACACAACGATACGTATCACTCCGATAGCGCAGAATTCGTTCCTCAAAACGCATTTTGTCATACAATTTAACATATAACCCCAAATTCAGTATCTATTTTTTTCAATATAATAACACAGCAAAGAGTATGGTAATTTTAACTTAACCAATTCAAACATGCGTCCCTCTGTGACGTAAACTGGGTTTGACTGGTATTACATCATTCATGGATCTTTCTAACTAACCGGGATTCTATGAAACATATGTTACACTACGTCACACTTTTAAATCGTATTCTTACTTCCTTGGATAAGATGATATAGTAAATATGTTACCAATCTGTCACGAGATATCGTCTTAAATATTTCACACTGCACTTTCTTGTATTCACTGCACACGTAATTATCTCACGTTTAGGCTATTCAGATCTATTGCATATACTGGTAATACTCTACATAAGAAATTATACTACTTAATACTATTACTTAGCTCGCCATTCAATATCTCGGGCCTTAGTTGCTCTTCGGTCTGGTCACAGGCCTTGGATTGAGAACTGGGCAGGTTCTCCATCACTGGTCTCTCGGGTAGAGTGACCTCCTCCACACGGGTCGGGTGGTTTTAACTGCCAGGATGACATCTCCCTCCAGGTTGGTCTATGCCGATTTAGCAAGCCATTATCTGTTCAGGAACCCAGTAGACAATATCCATCGATACTGGAAAATGTGAATTCATCATGGTTCTGCGAAGTATATATATATATATATATTTATAATGACTGCCTCTTTATTTAGGCTATCGTTGCAATTATTTCCACTTAATATAGCTCAATTTCAAGCTCTCGCGACTCAATCAACTTCTTGTTTCCGAACGATTTTTGCGCCTAAGTATTATGACGACCTTTTCGAAATTTCTGGATTTTATTTCTTCTTTACTGTATTTCAACGTTTATCTCTTCGTTTTCTTCAATATTACCGACCTCTGAGCTTAAAATTCACGTTAGATACTGCAAATCTTGCTTATTTTTTAGAGCGATGTTCAGGAAGTCTTATCCTTACGAGGTCAATTTTTAAGTCCGTTTTTATAATAATCCGATTGACCCTTCTTATTTTTTTTAAACAATTCTATCGATTCTACACCATTGTACACCGCCTTCATAGTGGTAAGTTTAAGTTAGTCATGGCCTTCTGACATATGTAAGTATCGATATCCTACTACACATTTCTTTGCCTTGGCTGGCCTCTATCTTCCGTAGGCGCCATTTTGTAATACGTCCAGTAAATACATCGGGTACAATAATAATAATAATAATAAATACTATCTCCAAATCATTACCCAATACCATCCCCTGCTTCTCTTTTTCTTTCTGTTGATCCCTGTTTCCACAATGACTAGCTATTTTCTTTATCTTCTTATATTCACATTACCCTGTTCCAATATACACTACTTTCTTTCACAAAACCCTTCACTGTAATACCAAATAATCCCAAATTATTCCTACCACTTCCCAACAAGTAGACAATGCATAAATCATAACCATACAATTTTCTATCATCCCTCTCTGTACATCACATAAGACCAAAAAACAGAAATCAATCAATCAATCAATCAATCAATCAATCAATCAATCAATCAATCAATCAATCAACAGCATTTAGGGCTGTCAGTTTATGTAGGAAAAGATTGTGCAAATGTATGAAACAACTCCCTCGGTAAATTATGTCAATCACTAAATCATTTTCCTATAAATGAACATTTGCCAAAACTGTTCCCCTTGAATTCCACCTTGACTTCATATTGTGACCTTTCCTACATTTAAAAAACATGACTTATTTATTCATCAGCAGCAGGCGTGGTGAATATTACTTTAGAGCATACTTAACAGGACTTCCTTGTTAAATTAAGCACATCTCTCCAATGACATCTCGGAATATACTGCTTAATTGAACAGCTTGTCTCTTTTCTCCAAGTCTCTCTTTTACTGGTGGCTTTACGTCACACCGACACAGTTAGATCCTATGGTGACGATGAGATAGGTAAGGCCTAGGAGTTGGGAGGAAGCGGCCGTGGCCTTAATTAAGGTACAGCCCCAGCATTTGCCTGGTGTGAAAATGGGAAACAACAGAAAACCATCTTCGGGGCTGCTGACAATTGGATTTTAACCCACTATCTCCCGGATGCAAGCTCACAGCTGCGCGCCTCTAACCACACGGCAAACTTGCCCGGTTTTCTCCAAGTCTTACCAGCTGAAATTTTGCAACATCTCCGTAACACAACTCCTTAGACAGAAATCACCGGAAAGAAATGGAGCTCTTTCTATGGACTATTTCCTGTTCTCTAATCAAGTAAATCTAGTGACGGTCTCATGCTGTCACTGTGCCTTTGCTGGAGATTTATATGCCCTCTCCTTTAAAACCCCTAAATAACCTCATAATCATATTAAGAAATCTGTAAATGTTATTTTCAAACTTGTTTATGTGATTACCACAATGAAGATCTATCCTTGTTATGAATAACTAGGTACTTACAGAGATCCCCATGAGGAACTTTCACCCCATGAATACAATAATTAAACCAGAGAGGATTCTTTCTATTTGTGAAAAACACAACATGGCTTTCCATCATAACATCGCCCGATGTCCATCTCAAAATACTGCCAAGGTCTTTTTGCAGTCACTCACAGTTCAGAAACTTGCTTATTACAAAGAGCCTTATCTCTGATTTCAGTTCATTATTCATATTGTTCCATACCTGCCAACTTTTGAAAAGGACTATCAGGAAAACTCATGTGCGACAACAAATCTAACGTTTTTCGACATAGCCCGGCTTGACGAAAATAATAATACTTCTGGGCTACAAAATACAATAATTCATGCATTAATCAAGGTACTACAACGCAATCATATCTACTTACATCATAGGCCAAACATCTATAGAGGAATAGAACAAATAAGAAGAAATCCATGTTAAACAGCAGCAGGCGTGGTGAATATTACTTCAGAGCATACTTAACAGGACTTCCTTGTTAAATTAAGCACATATGCGATAATAGAAAAAGGATTTACACAATAAAACTCATTTAACGTAACATAGGCAAGAAATAATATAACACACTCTGCAAATCACACACTAGTTCAACCTGAAAGTCATAGTTGTGTCCTTTTTAGCTTCCTGCATAAAGTCTTTAGAACATGTTTTGCCATAACAGGGACCAGAACTCCTGGTCTTCAAAGTAGAAATAGACTCCAAAGATTCATTGGACATGGATGATCTAAACTCTGTTCTATTTTTCATCACAAGGCTGAAATCAGGTTCACATTCTGCATTGTTATGGGGTATGGTGAGAATATACAGCATTACCCTAGAAATTCTTTTATACTTAAGAAGTCCATTGGCTCCACGAATTCTTGAGATTTGTGCCCAACTGGAATTGTTTGCAGCATTGTGATTTGCTACCAAAGTGTCATCAACATGAATCATTCACCACCTCATCTGTAGTTTTATTCTCTTCCTTGCATAACATGATAGGAAACCTTTCCAAGAAAAAAAAACGAATGGAAGAAAACTGCCCATCTTATGTTCTGTCTAACGTAGCAAATTGAGCATGTTTTAACACATCATCTTTGAGTGGAAACTTGTTGATGATGTAGTCTCAGGCAGTACCAAAGTAGTTTCTCACTGATGAAAAGAAAAGTGATTTATCTGTATCCTAGTGATCATTCACTATGTTGCAAGGCTGAATGCCAATAACTAACTCATCATCACTTAAATCGTTGCGTCCACCATATGCAATATTAATATCACACCTACATACCGTGCAAAAGGCAAATTTTTCTGCCTTTCTTCATTTTAGTATGCTCATAAAATCAACAGAAAATGATTCATGATAATCTACTATCGGAATATAGCATATGGAAATGTCCGAGAACAAACTGAAACATCGAAAGCAATCTGGACCAATGAACGTCACATAAAATTATAACATAAACACTCAAGGCAGTCAAACGCTTCACTAAAACATGTCAAAGCACACAATGTCTTAAACAACTAAACGAGCACGACACCAACCTCGCAAACAAAGAATATGCACATGGTAAAAACGTACACACAAACACGTGGAACTAATGCAAATATTATTATTATTATTTATAACTTAATGGGCTCCGCTAACAGCGGTATACTGAGTCACTGGGACGAATGTCATTAAACTAGTCCAAATTCCGAAGTACGAAGTTATAGCACAAAAACTCGAGCACTTCAAAATATAATCACAACCTTAAAAGGCCTAAACATTCTTGATTTTAGTATGCACGGAAAATCAACAGAATATGATTCTTTAAATGTCCGGGTTAGTAAACAAAGAACAACACTTGCGTAGTCAAAGAATATAGGTTAAATCACAACAAGCGTATGGAGCGGAACAAAGAATTTGCGGAGCAGAGTCTGTTGACACCTAAGATTCACACGGAAGAACTGTTATCCCGGGCCCCGGTTTTAAATTCAGTTTCAATAACGACACAAACATCAAAACATCACAGGGTTGAAAATACAGATCATATCAAAGAATGAGTTATTGACTATCGTGGACTTGCCTTCAACCAAGATCGAGCGTGCTTTGACCCACACAAACAATCGATTGTACAGAAGTGGAGCGATTATCAAATGCTGTTTCAAATTTTTGCCCGCAAAGTCGTAACATGACACCGTCTATCCGTAAGACCATAAAATGCTGCAATTTCCATAAATTTTATGGATAAACCATAAAAGTTGGCAGGTATATTGTTCATTTATATCGGGAAATAAAGGTCTCATAATAGTGCTCTGTGGGACCCAATCCCATAATTGTTACAGGATCAAATATAGCTTCACTTACTCTAATGCTCTGAGTTCTATTTTCTAGAAACACACCAGACGTAGCCAACTTATTACTGTAAAAGATATAGTTCTGTCTTTATGTAAATTATTGACCTTTATAGCATAATTCTTGAACATGTTAGGTGGTAAAGCTACCCCTTGGGATATCCCTGTACTCACTAATGTATTTTTTTCATATAGTGGCTACAGTGAGAACCACAATGTAAATTCATTATTCAGATGGTTTTGTGTCATTTTTGTTAGTTTATTCTGTTGATCTGTTGTTTATCACCTATATCTGCATATTTTGCAGTATGGAAGTACATAATGTGACCTATTGTTAAGATTGTGCATTCTTTAAGTTACATACATAACTGATACTATTCACAAGTTCAGTTGGTATTTTTATGAGTGGTTCTAGAGAACTCCCAACTTTTCAGGTTATGGGGAGACAAAAGGACCTTTCGCCAAGAAAGATAAGCAATGTCAGAGAGCTCCTTGTTGACAAATGTTATTCGTAGGAAGAGATAGCTCCTACATTGCAGATATCACAGCAATCTGTTAGGAGAATTAAAAATTGTGATGACAAAAGGAAGACAAAATATCAACAACGTATTAGAAACCATGGGCAAAAGAAGAAACTAACCCTAAGGAGTAAGAAAAAACTGATTAATTTTTCAGTAAACAATCGCAAGGCTACTAGTTCGGATTTACATCAGAAATTAGAAAAGTGCGGGTCATTTGTATCAACCAGGACTGTGAGATGAGAGCTGTTTAATGCTGGAAGGAAAGCAAGATGACCTTGAAGAAAAGTAAAAATTACTCTTGATATGGTTGCAAAGAGGTTCCAGTGGGCCAAGAATCTCCAGAATTGATCATCTGATTACTGTAGAAAGTCAAGTCCATGACAATAACTGTAATTCCTGAATTATCATTCATTACTCCATTTTTAACCCAATCTAACTGATGTAACCATACAGTACAGTAAAATAATGATTATTCTTATTGCATTTAATGCTAGCCTTATTTGTTTTATTTATTTCAGGTTTGTTTTACTGACAAATAATTATTTACTGTCAAAGAAGGGGCAAGTCAATATGTCAGAAGAAAAATCAATATGTCAGATTGTGTGGCTGCCAAATGCAAGACTAGTGTGGTGTAAGAGTACCAAATATCTATATATGAAGGGAACTGTGCTTTGTTAGCGGCTTCCTGGCAGTATTTATGACACTGTGTGTGAGTGTTGTCTAGTGAATTTGTGATCATTTGATATTGATTTTTAATGCAAGTCTATTGTGTTGTTATGACATAGGTGATAGTCATCTTGCTTTGCCCTCAATTCACAGACAACATTACTAAGAGAGACACTCGATATAATTATTTACTATATTTGCATTGCCCTAAGTGTCAGCCATTTTGTTCTATCTGCCATAAATGCCATGGAAACTATGACAAAGACGGAAACTATGCATGCTCTTATCGACGTTGCCAAGGAACTAGAGTCTACACCTGTCAACACCATTACAATGGACATACTTTTGACGGTATGGAGTAGACTGTACAGCCAGCAACTCCACACCGAGTGTAAGGAGGCGAAAAATAATCTGATACCCTCACGGAACCAACGGATTCGGGCGGATGAGCTCCTTGAGGAAGGACGGTGGTCCCTCAGTGGAGGAAATGCCACTGGAATCCACTGATAACCTGATGTCGGGCAGCAGAACCATCAGTATCGACTTGATGCATAGAGCAATTCATGCTTGAGATGGGTGCCAAGTGTGAAATGTGCTACTGGGCACGTGCATGTAGGCAAGCAGGCTGCATTTGCGAAATTTGCGACTGGAAGAACAAAGTAGAATGTGGCTACTTTGAATGTGAGAGGACTTTCAGCTTCATGAAAACTTCTCCTGATAATACAAGAACTGGAAAGGTATAATATAGGAGTGGATGGGCTAAGTGAAACTCACTGGAAAAACAATGGCCATTTTAGAAGTGGTAAACATTGGGTCTACTTTTCTGGAAATTAAGAAAATAGCAGTAACGAGGTCGCAATTGTGATCAGAGACAAACTGAATGGCCTAGTGAAAGGATATAAAACTGTTAATGATCGCATTATAACACTAAGTCTCAAATGCAAGCCACTTTCAATCAACATCATTCAAGTTTATGCCCCAACAGCGGATGCGTCTGATGAAATAATTGACCACTTCTATCAAGATCTTGATGCTACTGTTTCAGCTTTTCCAAGCAGAGAAATGACTATTGGTATCCCTTTCAAACCTGAAAGAAAACTGATGGTGTGAATTTTTGTTTGTACATCAAAAACCGACTAAAATGCTCTTAAATAGATATATTTATAGTTTATTCTACAAAATAACACCTGAGAAAAAGCACCTACACAATTGTGCGTGTCAGGACTTAATTCACTACTTACAAAAAATAAAAATTACCTCAATGCATGTGAATATATATATCTCCATGATCAAATGTTCTATTTTACAGTGGGGAATGATTTAAAACAATTAAATCTTCGTTAAAATGCAAGTAAATATTACATTTTCTTCACTGTGAACAAGTTTAGCTTTTAGTGCCCTTTAGGCAGCAGCGCCTTGTCGTCGGATCTGAAAGAAAACTGGAGGTGAGAATTTTTGTTTGTACATCAAACACTTACTAAATTGCTCCCAAATACATGTTTTTACAGTTTATTTTACCAAATGAGAACTTTCAGCTATAAAACAGAACCCACACAATTGTGCGTGTCAGGACTTAATTCACTACTTACAAAAATAAAAATTAAAACATTCAACTAAGTACATGTGAATGTACACATGTACATGATCAAATGTTCTATTTTACAGTGTGTAACAATGCATTTTAAACAATTTCAGTCATGTAGATTACATTTCTCACACAGAGTAAGAGTTTTGCTTTCACAGCCCTTTTGGTGGTAGTACCCAGCACTCTTGCATGCATTGCCTGTAGGGAAACCTAGCCCGCACAAATGTGCGTATCAACATTTGAAACCTCATGGTATTATGTACGATGTTGTAAGTTCACAATTTACACACTTAATTGATTATATTCTGATATTCAGTAGAGCTTGTAGATTAATATGAATGCAATAAATAAACACTTATTTTAGGCACTACTGCTTCCCGCCATCTGGCTGATGAACTGTATTTTTAAACTCTTCTGCCTGCCCCCTGGTGGTCATGTGTTAAATAAAAACAACTGAAGTACATGCTACATGTCCTGCACAAGCACTGCAATCCGGTCTAGCACCATGAAAACATCAAATAAGCTCAGACATAAAGAAAATACGAACCCGCACAACTGTGCGTACACGGTCTGAAAGTGTTATGGGAGACTTCAATGCCAAAATTGGTTCAACACAACATGATGAGCATGTCAGAACATTGATAGGAAGATACAGAATTGGAGAAAGAAATGAACGGGGGAACAGGCTTCTTGAGTTTGCAATTCAAAACAGATTCACTATAACTAATACTGTCTACAAGCATCACATACGGCACATGTACACATGGACTTCGCCTGATGGTCAATATGAAAATCAGATTGACTACATCTTGATCAGTTCAAGATGGAGGTCTTCTGTAATGGACACCGAAACCTGTCCAGGTGCAGTATGTGGCAATGATCATCAGCTTCTTAGAGCAGATATAAGAATAAAACTTCAAACACCAGTTAAAATATCACACAGGATACCACAAGGAGTTAATATGTCGTCATTCAAGGAATCATTGGTGCGAAGAGCCTCCATATTACAGGACCCAGTAACAACTGCAGAAGGGCAGCAGAATGTGACTAAAAACTGGATAGAATCCTCTTTGAATGAATCTCGAGTACCAAATACTAGAAGGCAACAGTGGATCTCAGACTTGACCCTTCAGCTTGTAGAAGAAAGAAGGTGCCTTAAAAAATCTGGCATTAACACTAAAGAAAAAACAGAGCAAATGTCTGATCTTGATAGAAGGATTCAGTCTTCTTGTAGAGGAGATAAGAATAATGTCCTTAGTAACATTTGTTTTGAGATTGAAGACCATGCAAATCAAAACCACAGCAAGGATCTTTTTGACAAAATTAAAATAATCACTCAAGAATTCAAGCCATATTCCTGGAAAATACAGAACTCACAGGGTGATGATGTTGTGGATAAAGAGAATGTTCTCGAAACATGGAGACTGTACTACCAGGATCTGTACAGTGAACAATGTAATGCACAAGACCAAGTGAAGATAGACAAACAGTCAGATCCTGAACCAGACATCCTCCGAGATGAAGTAGAAAAGGCTTTGAAAATGCTGAGAACTGGAAAAGCGTGTGGACCTGATGGAATAAGGGCAGAAGTCTTGAAAGCTACAGACAATGCTGGAATTGAAATGCTGTTGAAAATCTGCCAAGCAATATGGAATTCTGGAAGATGGACCGAGGAATGGGTACAGTTAATCTATGTCCCAATCCACAAGAAAGGATCGAGGAAAAAATGTGGAAATTATCGCTTAATTGCTTTGATTTCACATGCCAGTAAAGTTATGCTTCATATCCTGCAAGAGAGACTCCGGGCATTCCTAGAGTATCAAATTCCTGAAGTCCAGACTGGATTCATGAAAGGAAAAGGCACTTGAGAACAGATCTTAAGCCTAAGACAAATCATAGAAAAGGCTAGAGAATTCAATGTTGCGGTATACCTGTGCTTTATTGACTACCAAAAGGCCTTGGGTAACTGTCAAATGGAACCATTCTTGAAAAATTTTGGATGACATGGGTTTGCCCGTCCATTTGATTGATCTCCTCAAGTCATTGTATAAGGAAAATACAGCCACTGTGAAAATTCAAAACAAACAGTCTCAGCAGTTTCGTACAAGGGCTGGAGTTCGCCAGGGATGTATTCTGTCACCGTTACTTTTCGATCTCTATGGTGAGTATGCAATGAGAAGTGCATTAGGTGGCTGGGACAAAGGGTTTTCCATTGTGGGATGCAAGATCAACTACTTAAGATTTGCTGATGACAACACCTTGATAGCATCATCTGAAGAGGAGTTGACTGAGCTGATCAAGAGAGTAGAGGAAGCAAGCCCAGAAATTGGATTTCGCCTAAATTGACAGAAAACCACAGTCATGATAGTTGATCGTAAGAACAACAACAGTCCACGTATCAAACAGATTGGAGGGTATGAAGTTATACATCAGTATGTATACATAGGCTCCTTACTATCCAATTCTGGTGGTTCCAAAGATGAATCCGCTGAGAGACCTTACACGATAGACAAACTTTTATCTGAAGTTGGTTCAGGATTGATTGGACATTGCAAGTAATCAGCTTCATTTTCCGTATCAAAATTTAATCACTAAATTTTACACTATTGAGAATCTTCCACCGTTTTGATACTTTATTTTGCCTTTTGGCAAATTTTTTATTTATATATTAACAGTACAAGTTTCGTTCCTTGTTTAGGAACATTCTCAGCTGTTATAGTGGCTTAGGTGAATGGTTAAAATTTTAAAATACATAGATTTACAAATACATTGATTCACATAAAAACTAAATACGAATTAGATGATATTAAAACAGTGTGTGGTTAGTGTGTTACTGGTATGAGAGCAGATGATTACATGGTTGATTGACTTAAAACCATGTCTATTCATTAGAATAGATGTTCAAAAAAATTTTCACTTGTTACATAAAAAGTCTGTATGCAATTAAAATTCTTTAAAAAATATTTGACTTCATAGCATTGTTCGAATTGTTGAAAGTTTTGCTTCCTTTCTTTCCAGGTAAGTTGTTGTATGTTGTGTGCTTGCTTATAGTGCTTTTGACTGAGTCTAATGTGGTCACTTTTGGAGCTGATTGTTGATCTATTAATGTGAAGGGAGCCTCGTTTCAAATTTCTGAAATGAAATAAAATACGGTAGTGGAAATTTGTTCGAAAGCTGTGTCTTTGGGTAATATAGAATGTATAAAAAGTTCATTTACCTTGCTATGGCTGAATTCCGATTCTACTGTGACCCTGGAGGGACGTTTGATACTGCTTTGCGTCTGGTGAAGTAATGGTGTGTGTATTCCGTTGTATGCTCCTCCCTACGGGGAGGTGGGGCTGCGGAGAGGGGAGGGGGCGTGTCGGTTACAGTGACGGCATCAGCTTCGGGAGGGATGGGTAGAGGGGATGTACAAAATGGCGGAGGCTCTGTCTTGTTCATTCTTCTACTATCTGTATTGTGTCTTTTGCCTAATGCTTCGAGACTTGGTAATGTCCCTTCAAATAAAGGGTTTCTATTATCAAGAGTTTCATTGAGGTTATTGTCTTGATCACTTTTTTGTTCTAAATAAATGTATAGATTTTCTAAAGTATTAAGGAGAGCTCCTTTGTTTATTTTATGTAATATAATTAAGTCCTTCTCTATGGTTGTAAATTGATGTCCCGTTAAACTCACGTTCTGGCCCACCACGGAAATTTCTTTATGTCTTTCGGCATTGACATGTTCTTGGTATCTTACAGTAAAACTGCGCCCAGTTTGTCCGACATAACGTTTTTTACATTGATGGCATTTTAATTTATAAACCCCTGATTCAGAGTGTTTGTTTTTACCTAGGAAATTGACAATGTTGTGATTAAAAAATTTTTGCTTTGTGTTGTTGCTGGTTGAAAATGCGATCTTATGATTATGTTTTCTGAATAAATTGGTTACTGTGTATAGGTTAGGGTTGTTGAATGTGAACTTAGCGCATTTGTTTTTCTTTTTCGTTTCGGGTGTTAGATTGGTTTGCAATTTTTGTTTGAATTTACCGATTATTTTGTTTATTATCTTTGGTTCAAAACCGTTATACTGGGCTTGTTTGCGAATAAAGAGCAGTTCTTTTTCTCTTTCTGTGTGTGTAAGGGGTATGTTAAACGTTCTGTATATGTAACTGTAATAAGCTGACCTTTTTTGCGATTCTGGGTGCAATGAGTAGTTTTTTATTGTGGTGGGCGTGAAAGTAGGTTTTCTATGTATCTTGAAGACGAACTCTTCCCTTTTTCGTGTTACATTTATGTCCAAAAAATTTATTGATTTTTCTTTCTCTTTTTCTTGTGTGAACTTTATTCTGGAATCAAGTATATTTAATTTATTGAGGATATCGTCACTGTTATTCTCTTTTTGATCTATTACGGCCAAAATGTCATCTACGAAGCGTATCCATAAATTAAGACCTTCTATTTGTCCTATTATTTTGGTACGTTCTAGGTAGTCGAGATAAATATTGGCTAAAATGCCCGAAGCCGGAGCACCCATTGGGAGGCCTTCTTGTTTATATATTTTGTTATTGAAAGTGAAGTAGTTGTGTTTCATAATGAATTTGAGTATGTTAATGAAATCCTCTACTTCTGGAATGCTGAGTTGATTATGTTCTATGAGATTCTTTCTGATAATTTTTATTGTTTCGTCCACTGGAAGGTTTGTGTACATGTCCTTGATATCGAAGGAACATGTTACTTGATGTGGTGTTAACTTAAAGTTTTTGAGTACTTTGCAAAAATCGATGGAATTTTTTATTGGTGTCTTGTTGTGAAAAACGTAATGTTTGGTTAGGAAAGTGTGTACGTATTGCGATGTTTTATAAGTAGGACTGTTGCGGAAGTTTATTATTGGTCTTATGGGGATTCCTTCTTTATGTAACTTGGGTAAAGCTTTTGCTGTTGGAATGCCGGGATTCATGTTTATCAATTTTTGGACGTATTGTTCATTCAAAATAAAAGTTGCATTTCTTAATAGTGTTTTAAAACTCTTTCTGAGTTTTAGTTGTAGGGTCTCGTTCTATTTCCGAAAAAGTACTATTGTTGAAGAAAGTTTCTGCTTTTTGATGTATTCCTCTTTATCTAAAACTACTATTGTCCCTCCCTTGTCCGCTTTGGTAATTACTATTTCTTCTTGTTTTATTTTATGTGACAAGCTTGAAGTATGTTCGTTTCTATTATGAGAAACTTTTAAACCTTTTATTAAGTTCGGAATTTTCTTTCTTACCTCGTGTCTGACGTCATTCTGAATTTTGTTAGGGAGTTTTTGTATTACCGTTTCTACTTCTGCAATGGTGGTTATTAGCTCTTTTTCTTTATTCCTACTTGTCCAATTGAAATTGGGGCCTTGACTTAGGGTTTTCATTTCCTCCTCGGTAAGATTAACTTTGGAAATGTTCTTAACTGGCAAACGGTAATCTTCCAATTCGATTACTGAATTTGAAGAGTAAGCTTTGCTGTTTTCGTTTTTGGACTTAGCATTTTTTAAAGATGTTAATTTGTTGTTAAGGGTTTCCTGTTTTCTACTTAAAATGATATCCATTTTTTCGTGGATGTATCTTTGAAACGAATCCCACTCTAAGGGTAACAGTAGTGTTGGACTTTGGAGATGTGCTAAATACATTTTACCATTGAGAAATGCTTTGTTTCTGTAAAGGTATTTTATTTCATTTTTTAGCCATATTTGATTGACTCTTTCTTGTATTTCAAAGTGATGTCTGGATGGTACGTGCTCCTTTTGAGTTTTACTTAGAAATCTAGGAACTAGGTTGTCTTTAAGACATTTCCTTAAAAAATCTATGTCTTTAGTTAACTTAGCTACCTTCACCTTTAGATTAAAGTAGATGTTACCTTGTTTATTTGCCTGGTTGGCCTTTGAATTGCAAGTAATCAGCTTCATTTTCCGTATCAAAATTTAATCACTAAATTTTACACTATTGAGAATCTTCACCGTTTTGATACTTTATTTTGCCTTTTGGCAAATTTTTTATTTATATGTTAACAGTACATGTTTCGTTCCTTGTTTAGGAACATCCTCAGCTGTTATAGTGGCTTAGGTGAATGGTTAAATTTTAAAATACATAGATTTACAAATACATTGATCACTTAAAAACTAAATACGTATTAAGATAGATGATATTAAAACAGTGTGTGGTTAGTGTGTTACTGGTATGAGAGCAGATGATTACATGGTTGATTGACTTAAAACTATGTCTATTCGTTAGAATAGTTGTTCAAAAAAATTTTCACTTTGTTACATAACAAGTCTGTATGCAATTAAAATTCTTTAAAAAATGTTTGACTTCATAGCATTGTTCGAATTGTTGAAAGTTTTGCTTCCTTTCCTTCCAGGTAAGTTGTTGTATGTTGTGTGCTTGCTTATAGTGCTTTTGACTGAGTCTAATGTGGTCACTTTTGGAGCTGATTGTTGATCTATTAATGTGAAGGGAGCCTCGTTTCAAATTTCTGAAATGAAATAAAATACGGTAGTGGGAATTTGTTCGAAAGCTGTGTCTTTGCGTAATATAGAATGTATAAAAAAGATCATTTACCTTGCTATGCCTGAATTCCGAATCTACTCTGACCCTGGAGGGACGTTTGATACTACTTTGCGTCTGGTGAAGTAATGGTGTGTGTATTCCGTTGTATGCTCCTCCCTACGGGGAGGTGGGGCTGCGGAGAGGGGAGGGGGCGTGTCGGTTACACTGACGGCATCAACTTCGGGAGGGATGGGTAGAGGGGATGTACAAAATGGCGGAGGCTCTGTCTTGTTCATTCTTCTACTATCTGTATTGTGTCTTTTGCCTAATGCTTCGAGACTTGATAATGTCCCTTCAAATAAAGGGTTTCTATTATCAATAGCTTCATTGAGGTTATTGTCTTGATCACTTTTTGTTCTAAATAAATGTATAGATTTTCTAAAGTATTAAGGAGAGCTCCTTTGTTTATTTTATGTCCTGCTCTATGGTTGTAAATTGATGTCCCGTTAAACTCATGTTCTGGCCCATCGCGGAAATTTTTTTATGACTTTCGGCATTGACATGTTCTTGGTATCTTACAATAAAACTGCGCCCAGTTTGCCCGACATAACTATTTTTTACATTGATGGCATTTTAATTTATCAACCCCTGATTCAGAGTGTTTGTTTTTACCTAGGGAATTGACAATGTTGTGATTAAAAAATTTTTGCTTCGTGTTGTTTCTGGTTGAAAATGCGATCTTATAATTATGTTTTCTGAATAAATTGGTTACTGTGTATAGGTTAGGGTTGTTGAATGTGAACTTAGCGCATTTGTCTTTCTTTTTCGTTTCGGGTGTTAGATTGGTTTGCAATTTTTGTTTGAATTTACAGATTATTTTGTTTATTATCTTTGGTTCAAAACCGTTATACTGGGCTTGTTTGCGAATAAAGAGCAGTTCTTTTTCTCTTTCTGTGTGTGTAAGGGGTATGTTAAACGCTCTGTATATGTAACTGTAATAAGCTGACCTTTTTTGCGTTTGTGGGTGCAATGAGTAGTTTTTTATTGTGGTGGGAGTGAAACTAGGTTTCCTATGTATCTTGAAGACGAACTCTTCCCTTTTTCGTGTTACATTTATGTCCAAATAATTTATTGATTTTTCTTTTTCTTTTTCTAGGGTGAACTTTATTCTGGAATCAAGTGTATTTAATTTATTGAGGATATCGTCACTGTTATTCTCTTTTTGATCTATTACGGCCAAAATGTCGTCTACGAAGCGTATCCATAAATTAAGACCTTCTATTTGTCCTATTATTTTGGTATGTTCTATGTATTACAAGTTGTCCATTTCATGACCGTATCGATGTTTAATCAAGAAGTAAGTATAAATATCCACCTAATCGATACTTTATTAATGCCTCAGCAAAATTGAATAAAATTAAAACTTACAGGACATGTTTCGACCACTTAGTGGTCCTCTTCAGCTGTATAAATAAAGAACTGAAAAGAAAAACATTGACAATAAGCACAAATAAACGTTCTTTGGAGACTCCTTTGATAAAAATGGAGGTCATCAGAATAGGTCATCTTGCCTCTCGTTCTTGTTTGGAAAAGATGTTTATTCTGCGCTCTCTAGAGGGTCTGTCTTTGAGCGCGACCTGGTGAAGTAACGATGTGATACAGTTTGACAATTCATGGAAAGCTCTGGAGAGAAGGGAAGTAGAGTTTTATCACCATCTAAAATAACATGTGAGGGAGGAGGGAGATTGGGCTGTGCTTCTGCGATGTCGTGTTTGATTATATCTCTTGTTCGTCTAGTCTGTTTCATGTCTACCCATTCTAAGTATTTGCTAATATTCTCATATAAGATGTTTTTATGCTCATTGTTTTCGTTGAGATTCTCTTCACCGTTTTCCAATTTATCAAGAACGATGTGGATGTTTTCCAGGTTGTTCATAAGATTACCTTTATTTATCATACAGATAATTTGAAGGTCCTGTTTTATATTGGTGAATTTGTGGTTGGACTCTTTCATATGGGATCCCATGGCAGAGAATCTTTTGTATCTTTCAGCATTGACGTGTTCTTGATATCTAATTGAGAAGTTCCTTCCAGATTGTCCCACGTAAGTTTTTTTACATTGAGCACAAGTCAGCTTATAAATACCCAATTCCTGGAATTCGTCATCTTTATGTTTATTAGCTTTATTATGACTAAAGAATCTATGTTTCGTGTTGTTGTTTGTAGAGAAGGCTACCTTGGTATTGTGTTTCTTGAATAAGTTGGTGATTTCGTAAATCTGCGGGTTATTAAAGGTGAATTTTACATATCCTTTTTCTTTTTCTGAATGCTGTTTAAGTTTAATTTGTTGTTGGTATTTGCATTTAGTGATGATTTTCTTGATGAATTTCAAACTGAAACCATTATGTAGAGCTTATTATAGTTTCGTCAACAGAGCCTTTGAAATTCCGCTAACAGAAACGGACAGGAAAAAGGAGCTTTCTTTCATTCGTCAACAGGCTCTACATAATGGTTTCAGTTTGAAATTCATCAATAAAATCATCACTAAATGCAAATACCAACAACAAATTAAACTTAAACAGCATTCAGAAAAAGAAAAAGGATATGTAAAATTCACCTTTAATAACCCGCAGATTTACGAAATCACCAACTTATTCAAGAAGCACAATACCAAGGTAGCCTTCTCTACAAACAACAACACGAAACATAGATTCTTTAGTCATAATAAAGCTAATAAACTTAAAGATAACGAATACCAGGAATTGGGTATTTATAAGCTGACTTGTGCTCAATGTAAAAAAACTTACGTGGGACAATCTGGAAGGAACTTCTCAATTAGATATCAAGAACACGTCAATGCTGAAAGATACAAAAGATTCTCTGCCATGGGATCCCATATGAAAGAGTCCAACCACAAATTCACCAATATAAAACAGGACCTTCAAATTATCTGTATGATTAATAAAAGTAACCTTATGAACAACCTGGAAAACATCCACATCGTTCTTGATAAATTGGAAAACGGTGAAGAGAATCTCAACGAAAACAACGAGCATAAAAACATCTTATATGAGAATATTAGCAAATACTTAGAATGGGTAGACATGAAACAGACTAGACGAACAAGAGATATAATCAAACACGACATCGCAGAAGCACAGCCCAATCTCCCTCCTCGCTCACATGTTATTTTAGATGGCGATAAAACTCTACTTCCCTTCTCTCCAGAGCTTTCCATGAATTGTCAAACTGTATCACATCGTTACTTCACCAGGTCGCGCTCAAAGACAGACCCTCTAGAGAGCGCAGAATAAACATCTTTTCCAAACAAGAACGAGAGGCAAGATGACCTATTCTGATGACCTCCATTTTTATCAAAGGAGTCTCCAAAGAACGTTTATTTGTGCTTATTGTCAATGTTTTTCTTTTCAGTTCTTTATTTATACAGCTGAAGAGGACCACTAAGTGGTCGAAACATGTCCTGTAAGTTTTAATTTTATTCAATTTTGCTGAGGCATTAATAAAGTATCGATTAGGTGGATATTTATACTTACTTCTTGATGTTCTATGTAGTCGAGATAAATATTGGCTATAATGCCCGAAGCCGGAGCACCCATTGGGAGGCCTTCTTGTTTATATATTTTGTTATTGAAAGTGAAGTAGTTGTGTTTCGTAATGAATTTGAGTATGTTAATGAAATCCTCTACTTCTGGAATGCTGAGTTGATTATGTTCTATGAGATTTTTCTGATAATTTTTATTGTTTCATCCACTGGAATGTTTGTGTAGATGTCCTTGATATAGAAGGAACATCTTACTTGATGTGGCGTTAACTTAAAGTTTTTGAGTACTTTGCAAAAATCGATGGAATTTTTTATTGGTGTCTTGTTGTGAAAAACATAATGTTTGGTTAGGGAAGTGTGTACGTATTGCGATGTTTTATAAGTAGGACTGTTGCGGAAGTTTATTATTGGTCTTATGGGGATACCTTCTTTATGTAACTTGGGTAAAGCAAACCAACAACAACACGAAGCATAAATTTTTTAATCACAACATTGTCAATTCCCTAGGTAAAAACAAACACTCTGAATCAGGGGTTTATAAATTAAAATGCCATCAATGTAAAAAAAGTTATGTCAGACAAACTGGGCGCAGTTTTACTGTAAGACACCAAGAATATGTCAATGCAGAAAGACATAAAAAAAATTCCGCGATGGGCCAGCACATGAGTTTAACGGGACATCAATTTACAACCATAGAGCAGGACTTAACTATATTATATAAAATAAACAAAGGAGCTCTCCTTAATACTTTAGAAAATCTATACATTTATTTAGAACTAAAAAGTGATCAAGACAATAACCTCAATGAAACTATTGATAATAGAAACCCTTTATTTGAAGGCACATTATCAAGTCTCAAAGCATTAGGCAAAAGACACAATACAGATAGTAGAAGAATGAACAAGACAGAGCCTCCGCCATTTTGTACAACCCCTCTACCCATCCCTCCCGAAGTTGATGCCGTCTCTGTAACCGACACGCCCCCTCCCCTCTCCGCAGCCCCACCTCCCCGTAGGGAGGAGCATACAACGGAATACACACACCATTACTTCACCAGACGCAAAGCAGTATCAAACGTCCCTCCAGGGTCACAGTAGAATCGGAATTCAGCCATAGCAAGGTAAATGAACTTTTTTATACATTCTATATTACGCAAAGACACAGCTTTCAAACAAATTCCCACTACCGGATTTTATTTCATTTCAGAAATTTTTAACGAGGCTCCCTTCACATTAATAGATCAGAAATCAGCTCCAAAAGTTTCCACATTAGACTCAGTCAAAAGCACTATAAGCAAGCACACAACATACAACAACTTACCTGGAAAGAAAGGAAGAAAAACTTTCAACAATTCGAACAATGCTATGAAGTCAAACATTTTTTAAAAATTTTAATTGCATACAGACATTTTATGTAACAAAGTGAAACATTTTTTGAACAAATATTCTAATGAATAGACATAGTTTTAAGTCAATCAACCATGTAATCATCTGCTCTCATACCAGTAACACACTAACCCCACACTGTTTTAATATCATCTATATTAATTCGTATTTAGTTTTTAAGTGAATCAATGTATTTGTAAATCTATGTATTTTAAAATTTTAACCATTCACCTAAGCCGCTATAACAGCTGAGGATGTTCCTAAACAAGGAACGAAACATGTACTGTTAACATATAAATAAAAAATTTGCCAAAAGGCAAAATAAAGTATCAAAACGGTGGAAGATTCTCAATAGTGTAAAATTTATTGATTGGACATGTAATGCGACGAGTTGGTAGTCTTCAAAAGCCGATTGTTGAGGGCAAAGTCCAGGGAACCAGATGAGGACGAGTACCAACGTGATGGATTGACATGGTGAATGGCCCCCTACAGGGTTCTCTCAGAGCAACCACATTGAAAGCCTTAGATAGGGAAGAATGGCGGAGTATGGTTCATCGACTAGAGGGCTGATATTATGATAGTCACGACGCCTTAGTCATGAGACAAAACAAAGAAGAAGAAGAAGAAGAAGTGAAGCACAGAGTGAAGCATCCACCTACAATGATGGTCTGGAGTGTATTTCCTTAGTACGGCACTGGACGATTATATATTGTCGAAGGAACTATGAGATGTGAACAGTATAGTATTAAGAACCCGCGTGCTACCTCAGGTGCAAGAGTGGTTGGACCTAAGTGAATTTATTTTTTATGCAAGATGGGGCTCCTAGACACAAAGCGAAGGAAGTAATGGAATTTTTTTAAAGGAAAACAATGTCAAAGTTCTTGATTGGCCTAGAAACAGTTGAGAAAAGAACCCCATACAAAATCTGGCCGACAGCAAAGAAAAAATCTGAAAAACAAATATAACGACAAAAATTTCTTGATTGAGACACTCATTCAGATCTGGTTTCATGATGATGATTTAAAGAGTCGGTGTAAAATACTGATTGAGGGTGTGCCCAGTTGAATCAAGTGACTCATTAAAGCTAAGGGTCGGCGCGACATAAAGCCCCTAGCAAAAAAAAAAAAAAAAAAAAGAGCTAAGGGGATGCATACCAAGTACTAAAGTCATAAACTTAAATACTGGTAACATCTCATGTGCTCATTTCTCAATTTTTAATGTTTACTTTAATAATTTGGCCACATCTTTATTGCCAACCACTATTTTGTCTATCCCAAGTGCACAAATGTTTGTCAGTAGTCTCCCAAGATCTACCCTACCAAAGCCTTAGATATGTCAATTGTGATACATTTGACCTCCAGAATCTAACATATCTGCTATATCTTGCTGGCATCTACAAGATGAGCTTCAGTGGAATACTGTTTCCTAATCCTGAACTACCATCTATCGAACCTGCTGGTAATTTCATACATGTGTATAATATAATCAGAAAGAATGCATTCCAAGAGCTGGCATGCAACACCAGTCAACATGACTAGCGTGTAGTTATTGGTTTTATGTTTATCATATTTTCTTTATACACAGGGTGCAGCTACACTAATTCTTCATTCATGTGGTATAGCTGCTTCATACACACACTAATCAATTAAGCACTACAAATTTGGTTCTATATCTCAATGAACTGACTTTCATATATGCCCCAGAAATTTTATGAATCCCAGAAGAATATCTAATTTTAAATTTTGTATCTTATCCTCAATGACCATTTTATATTGTAGGTTCATGTGGACATTGCAAAGTATTTTAGAAAGATCGGGTGAAATTGCCAACTGTGTCAGGTACTGAAAAAGGAAATGACCATACCATTAGTGACATATCCTATGCCTCACAAGTGATGTGTGCGATGCTCATTTGCTGGTGAACGGTGTCTTTTTTGCGTGATGCGGGACTGTGATGCCAATCGACTAATGGAGAATACACATTCCCATATTGTATAATTGCTACTCCACACCTTTCTCAGTCTGTCGACATTCAACACCGTACACAGCAACAAGACGTAGTACCATCCAGTATATTCTGGACTTCAGATGTAGTGGCATCCTTCAGTCACAGTGTGCCTGTGACTTATCTTCATCTCATCCATGTCAGCCAGTTGATAATGAGTTTTTTTAAATGGTACAACTTCCAGAAGTTTGCTGGAAGGTCATCTGGTCCCGGCGCTTTTTGGTACTTCCTACTCCTAATGGCACTGTCGACTTCCTTTGATGGGATGCATAAGATCGGACTTACCTTCTGGAATAGGGTGATGTGGGAATTCAACGCAGGAAATCTCTACAAATGTTGTTGCCAATGTTTGAGGGTTTCTTGTCTGTCCTGTAATCACTGGTCATCTCTGTCACTAATGCACACAAAGTGCTCAATACTTGCGTCAATTTTGGTCAGCTGGAAAATAATTATTTTCGCCTTCCTTTGAGTTCAGTGGTGTACAGTGTTTATCAGAACTGTAAAGAAAATAATCAAGGATGATCTTCGTGTTATGTTGAGAATTATTGTTCAATCAGACTGGAGGAGAAAATTATTCTTTTTGAGAAAATGAGGTTAAATTGTTACTTCCAGGTGGGCGATTCAAATTTATAAGCTGCACCCATGTTTCAGGGAAGACAATGGTAGAGAGAGGTTGTAGAGTGTATGATGCAGACTGAGCTAACGCTTCTCGCATACACAAAAAAATCCTCATACGACTACTATAGGATTGTCTCTGACAAGCAATATCTACAGTTCATTTATTAAACAGCCATAACTGCACACACAATTAAAGAACACACTATATTTAAGATGCTTGAGCAAACAGTGAGTGTGAACACGTAGTGTAGTGCGTGCCGTGAAAGATGGTACGAGTGGAACAGTACCGAGCCGCTATTGGGAGGTGGCAGTAGAAGAATAGAAAGGAGCATTAGTATGGTTTGGTGAACAAAGAAGAGATGGTAAAGATGGGTACAATGGTACCAGTAGCAGCAGTGTTAGCTGTCCTTATCGTCACTGGGTGGGGGGTGGAATTAAACCCCGGCCCGAATGCCAGTGGCAACTTCAGCTTGGAAGTTTTGGCAGCATTTAAGGAGATAGTGAGTGAGTGAAGGTATACACGAATCAAGACACTGGGACCAAGTATAAGGAATAAAGGACATTTTGAAGGAACAATCAAGGTAGATAGGGAGTATGAAGAATTGGATAGAAACAAAGAAGGAAGAGTCAATGAACAGAACGTGTAGGAATGAGAAAGGACTAGAATTGTTAAGAGAGAAAGTTAAATATCTAGAAGAGGAGGTAGGGAAGATGAAGAAAGAAGTAGAGGTGTGCAGCCAGGAAAGGATGAAGAAAGCTGTATTTGTATATGGTGTGAAACAAGATGAGAAAAAGGCAAGGTGGACATGATTTGTAAGGTGGTAGATGTCATTCAGAACCGCATGAATATAAATTTTATTGAAGAAGACATAGATGAAGTTAGAAAAGTGGGAAAAGTTAAAGGTCGCAGACCTATTAGAGTAAAATTATTGTCTACTCTAATGGCAGAAATAGTGCTAAGGAACACATACAACCTGCAAGGACAGAAATTATGGTTAAAGAGAAATAGGGTAAAGAAGGAAGTGAAATAATGAAAACATTGAATAGACATCTATGGAGAGCGAGGGAACGAGGGCTAAAAGCACATATAAGGGGGCAGAGACTAGTGGTAACAAATGGTAAATGGTTTAGACAGTTTTCAGTGGCAAAATTGAAGGCGATGGATGATCATGACAGAATGGAGGTGGAGGGGATCACAGAACAAGATAGAAGTAAGGACACAGAACACAGTATGAATCGGGTGGAGGATAGTGACGAGCAGTGCCCAGGAAGAAGAGGAGAGCGCAGTGCGGACTTAGAAGAAGTGAGTCTAGCAGTGGTAGATGAGGCAGTGTTTCAAGAATCGTTATGAGATCAAGTGGAGGGACCAAGTTTCCTAATTTTTATAACAAACGATCCTCTGTGTAACACTTTGACTAGAGTAATCAGGATCCTGACATTTATCCCTTAGGCATGATCTCACGGCTGATGATGCCCATGCAATGGGCAAAATGTGTCCTGTTAAATTAGTATGACAAGATGCAAATCTAAATTCTAAGAACCCAATGTGTAGGTGGATCTGAATAAACTTTTGTAACATTGTTGAATTAATGTAGATTTCTATATGGACCAGTCATGAGATTTGTAACATATAATTTTTTGAGATTGTCGAAAACAACCCACAGAATGAAACTGAAGTCCACTGTTCGTATTGGAGCTGAACCCTGTACACAAATATTAGATTAATGTTGTGTAGGAAACTATCAACTCATATCAAGGGTATAAAACCAATCATACATCAAGACGGCCATCTTCTTGTCAGTGAAAGAATGTACAACACTCCAATACTAGTGGAGTGGAAACATTAGAAATTCTGTATCATCTCACAAATATAATTATGATGGCAGAACACCTTCAGCTACTTCATCCTGGCACTCAACTCTCCGAGACACAAGTTTAGCATCACATCAGCAATGGAAATGGAAAGAAGACACACTCATACACGTCTCAAGTGTTCTAAGTGAATGCAGATACCTCAGAACAATTAATGCGAAATACACAAATGGTGCCTGTAACTGTGACATACCCTTTCCTTAAAACTAGCATAGACTATGCTGGCCAAATTCTAATAAAAAAATCGTGTAAAATTGAACAAGACCAGACTGCCTACCTATCAAGGCAGTCTACATAGACGTGATACCTGATCTACTGCAACATCATTTCTCTCCACACTTTATTGACTTAGTTCTCATGCAGGTCGACCCCTGAACATTTACAGCAATAATGGCACAAACTTCTTCGGAGCAGCTACAGAAATCAAGGCATTTCTGCAACAACCTTCAGAAAACCAACTTTTCAGATAACTGCAGGCATGAAACTGACGTGGCATTTCATTCCTTCTGCAGCACCACACTTTGGTGGAATCAGGGAAGCAGCTGTCAAGAGTCTGATATATAACCTCAGATGAGTGATGAATTCTTATCGCTTCACCAACAAAGAATGGACCATTATTACAATACATACTCACATCCTCTCAGCAAAGCTAAATGACAAACCTTTTGAAACGACATTTCCTTATAGGAGAACCAATTACTACACTCTCTGATCATGATTATACTTCTTCTTTCATCACAACCTTGCCCACATGGCGTTATATTCAGCAGCTAATCCAGAACTCCTGGAAGAGATGGTGAAATGAATATCTCAATAAATGGGCAATGAAATACCCCCTAGCAACATAGTCATACTGAAAGAAGATGACACACATGCTATGAAGTGGACAACGAGTGTGATCAAATAAGTATCCTGGTAATGATGAATTCATTTGTGTAACAAAGTATGAAACAGAAAGGTAAGAGAACTCTTGAATGGATTATTTATTCATTGCATGTTTAAGTAATATTATAAGTCACAATGGACCAGTAAAACCACAGACCACATTAGGAAGAACAAGAATATTTTTCACTTGCCATGAGATGGCTAAAATGTGTGTAGTATATAAGCGAACGCTCACAGTAAACAGGCATATCACCTGCAACTGGTATCAACAAATGACTGTGTTATCTAGAAATCAATAATGAATATAATCAATAAGATAACAAAGGTGTTTCATTTGGAAGCAACCAGTAAAATATCCTGTAACAGTAACAAAACTATGAATCTTATAGCTACTTTTTGGTCAAAACTATTTACGAATTCAAAAGTACTAACTCCCAAAATAATATACAGTAAATGTCTTTGGAATAATCCTAACTGCTGCACAATTCATAATGCAAGATTGTGGAACAACTTGAAGGAAAAGTATAAATTAGGTAAGTAAACAGTCAATTTCATAAAAAAGTATATAATCTGTAGGAATTTCAATCATGTGCACTGAAATGAAGGATCAAACCCTGGTATCTGTTGAGCCATTTTCTAACCATTTTCATTACCTGACGATGGCTTATCAAATTATATACATTACCTCAAGAGAGTTTTCCTGCAATGACCCTGGCTCTGTTAACTCTGATTTAACTTCTTCTTTCACAGCTATCACTTCTGACACATGTTCAATATTTTCCTGCGGAAAATAAGATATATTAGATGTGCTCATAACACACATCTATGAATACCGCCACCAACAAATGAGCATGTTAATTCATTAATATCCAGTATTACAATTACTTTCAGAATTTCACTAATGTTTAAGGAAGACCAACAGAGGATTGTTACAACCAAAGACTGCACTGAAAATGGTGTTACTATTCTTGCTCATACCTTATGTCAGAGAAAGGATGAGACTTAGAACAAAATATAAAATGCAAAACATTTTCTAGCCATGTCAGAAGATATACTACAAAGGATGGAATTGAGGCCATCTAAAACAGAATTTGGAAGGAAGCAACCATAGGCATAAACACTACATTGTATGAACTGTTTTCATATGTACAATCACATCAATCAAATCTTCAAATTTGTTTGAACGAATTAGAAGTGTTACAACTGTTCTAAATATTTTTTTTTGTTCTCAGCATAGTTTGTTTATAGACAGATTAAAATAACTTGAAATAATGGAATCACATTCTTTACTCTGGTTTAGTTGTGATCACAGGGGCTACATAAAGCATTAAGGCAGTTCTGTTTCGAACAGCATATAACAATTCTTCCAAGTGTAAAATAAAAAACATAAACATGAAAGAAGTACCATAGGCTTATCACAGCTATATAACAGCAAAAAATGTGATGTAACCCAAAGTCAAAGCAACCACAAATGAAATATTTTACTATTACAAGCATGTTATGTAGTGCTTTTCGAAGAACTGTGGGGATGAGGACACTGTAAGTGGAGAGTCAGCAGTGTTGGAGAGTACATCTGCAGTTTCAGAAGATCTTTTATGATCTGCTACAAAAAATTCAAATTTCTCACTTGGATTCTTGTCAGCAGTAAAGGGGGGGGGGGGGGGGGAGGGAGGGACTGTGACCAAAAGCTTATATTCTAATATAAGTTAACTTACTGATAAATGTGAATTAAAGTATCAAGTTCTAGAATATGCGACTTAACCCATTCAATATACACCAAAGTAATTTTGAAACTGACAGTAAAAAGTACAGACTAATCCAACCCCAACCTTAAGTTCCTAAGAGTTGGCAACTTTGTATAGCGCGTTGTGGTGTATTTCCAGACAAATAAACAAAACAGAGTCGTACTATGCATAAATGCTCACTCAGCTATTGGTGACTGCTGGTGTTAATACTGAGAAAGCACATAGAAAAGTATGCCCCTGCCAAACTTATTCAGCTATTAAGGGTTAATTTCTGACTTCTATAAAGTTATCTGTAATGAGACTTACAAGTGATGCAGCTGTTGTTCCTTCAAGACAGGCTGGTTCCTCTTTGATCTTTGCTTCCAGGTCCATTTCACACTGCAATCTGAAGTAGTTAGAAGGTACTGGATTGTTGATTACTTCCAATGACCTTACACCAAAACATAAGCCACAAAAATATATTACCTTATTGATTTCATTGATACCTATGGTGTTTGTCAACAAATTAAGCAACAACATGACTGTCAATATTATGATCATACCAAAAAACTTGAAATTTTATATGACTGCTGATATTGTTATCATACCTACAGGACCTCAGTTTTTATGACTGGTACTTCGATCAAAGCTAAGGACCTCCAGTTTTACATGACTTCTAAAACACTGATCAATTCCATAGGAAATATAAGTTAACATATCTGTCAATATCAAGATCATAGTCAAAGGACCCCTAGTATTACATGACACCTTTTATTGTATTAATAGCTATATAACATACAGCTTTATATGGAACTGAAACTGCAACAAGATGATCTTTCTTCTTAAACATCCAATGTACTGTACATCACTTGTGATCGAAATGCACAAAATTTCTTGAAAATTCAGTGACTATACCATTTGCATACCACTCTGATCACTCGGGTCCATATATCTTCCTGCCATTTTCATCCTTTGCAATTAGCTTCAAAACTAACTGAATAAGTTCACATTTCTTTGAGATTTGTTCTATCAAAATTTTCCTTCCCAGGATCAAATTCTCTCATACCATTCTCCTCTCATCAAGCTGATTCACTATCACTTTATTTGAGACATGTTCTATCAATCTGATCTTCAAGACCTTCTGATAACACGGCCTTTGAGGGGGGAGACCTAGCTTAACACGGGGAAAATAAGCCAATATTAATTCGATTGTTATATATGCTACGAACGTTGTTGAAAAATACTGCACATATCCCAGTATTGGTATGCTTCAGAGCAATCAGAAGCAACTTCAATAATGTCAAAATTCTAATTATAACATTTTCAAATAAAATGTTCAAAATTTCCCACGTTTTTAACAATATATCACGGTTTCCTTCATAACTCTCTTAATGATTCACGGATAATTATGAATTTTTCAGAGTTTCCTCCCATAGTGTTGTACTACAATATGTACCTCGTTCAGATCAATAGGATTTAAATTAGATTTTATATAACATTTTTATTTCAAAAACTATTAATATCTTCTGGTACTCGGAATAAAAACACGACAAAAAATCCAAATCACAGTCTATGTTAACAATTGAGGTTCATTTTGTAGCTGGAGTTTTGATACACACTTTAAAAAGGAAAAGTACTAACATTTTTATAAACTTGGAATTTATAAGGGAAACGGTGATATACTGTTAAAAAGGTGGGAAATTTGGAACATTTTATTTTAAATTATTAAAATTATTAAAATTCTGACATTATTAAAGTTGTTTCTGGTTGCCAGGAAGCATGCCAATACTGGGATATGTGCAGCAATTGTAGCATATTTAACAATCGAATGAATATTAACCTATTTTTTTCCTTTGCTAAGCTGGGTGTCTCCCCTTAAAAGGCTTCAACTCTGTTTTCTCGACACCATTTATTATCTATGTTTTACTTCCATATGGTGTTATACTCCATACTCAGTGTAAACATAATTTTGAAATTTTTCATTCCATTGAACCTAAAGAACATGATAGAGAAAAGATGGGAATTTAGGCTGGATTCAGTGATGATATTTATCGACGTTGAGAAGGCATATGTCAGTGTGCCATGGCAAGTGGTGTCGGATGCATTGATAAAAGAAGAAGGTAGGGAGAGGTGAAGAATAAATTACAAAAGCCATGAACGAAAAGTGAGTAAATAGTATGAATACTATGATGGGACAACAAACTGGTTCAAAGTGGAAACTGGACTTCAAAAAGGATGTGTTTTATTCCTTCCAATCTTCTTTAGAGTCATGGATGAAATCCACAAAAGTATACAACAAAAAATGGGAACCAAGGAGGCAAAGACCTTACTCTTTGCAAATGACACAGTAATACGTGGAGAAGATGAAATGGAAGCACAAGAACAAGATACTGTATGGAATCAGGAGATGGAGGAATATGGAATATGGAATGAAAATAAGTGTGGAAAAGTGTATGACAGTAGTGGCGACAAGAGGTAATAGAAAGTAAGAGAAAGTAGGAAAATTGAGGTAAATGGAAGACCATTAGAAGTTGTGGAAAGCTTCAAGTATTCGGGGAGAATAATTGCAGAAGGTGGGAAAATAAATTAAGAAATTGGAAAGAGAATTGAACAAGCCAATGGGTTCTATCAATATGTGAGATCTATAGTCTGGAACTGGGACGTCCAAAAGGAATGAAAGAAAATTTTGCACCCTATGTATTACACACCAGTTTTGACATATGCAGCATCAGGCACATGGACAACAGCAAACTATGATGAAAGCAGAATCCAAGAGGCCAAGATGAAATTCCTTAGAGGAATAATAAGGAGGATATGAAGGGATAAAGTCAGAAACATAGAAATCAGGGAAAGAATTGGATTCCCTAAAGTTCATGACAAGATAGAGACCAATAAGCTGAAATGGTATGGACATACGATGAGAATGGGAGAGGGTAGAGTTCCAGAGAGTGATTACCAATATGTGAGATGTATAGTCTGTAACTAGGACGCCCAAAGGAATGCAAGAAAATTTTGCACCCAATGTATTACACATTGATTTTGACATATGCATCAGGCACATGGACAACAACAAAACATGATGAAAGCAGAATACATGAGGCCAAGGTGAAATTCCTTACAGAAATAACAGGGAGGGCATGAAGGGATAAAGTCAGAAACATAGAAATAAGGGACGAATTGGATTCCCTGAAGCTGAAATGGTATGGACACATGATGAGAATGGAAGAGGATAGAGTTTCACAGTAAGTATTTTCAGAGAAAGTCATAGGAGAAAGACATTGGGGAATGCCCAGAAAGGGGTGAATGGATACGGTAAAGAGAGTAGAGAGAAGAGTGTTGTAAAAGTAGAAAAAATATTCGAGGAAGGAAGTGAGTGGTGGAGAGAGAAAAACTGAGGAGGTTCTTGATCCATACTTCAACCCAGAAAACTGGAGATGGAAAATTAAGAAAATTCTGTTAAAATGAAGACAAAAATTTATACAATACTGCTATCAGCTCATTTCCTCGAACAATGACACCAACCTTTACTTAAGTGTGTTTTCTTTATTTTTCTGTGCATGTCACATCTAATGACACAACCGAGTGGTGTTTACCAGAGTGCCCCTTGTACGGAGTTCAATGTCAAACAACTGGCTTAAATGTTTAGCACTTTTTATTGTTCCCCAGGTGGTACAAAAATTGTCTATGTTGAATACCTTGAGTAGTGCCTTAGAGAATTCTTTTCATTCAATAGCAGTGTTTGATATTTCACTGTAAAAGTAAACATACTGCACTAACAATGAATACTAAAATTTCTCCTACAGGTTATACAAACTTCATTCCTGTAACTAATTGAGTCGATTCTTATGCATTGCCAGGAACAGATTTCTATGTAAACACATATCTATTCAGTAAACTATGATCAATTGTATATTTTGTATACTTCACTGTAGGGGACAATACTGAAGTGTGCCGTGTTTACTTGTTCTGGCCATCACAGATTATTCTAATAATATGTCACTGAATTTACTTTCATGCAACTACCTTTCACAGTTTCCACAGCCAGAATTTATTCCTGAAGATTGTTCTTCCATTTCTGCTAGCAGTTTAATGTTGCACTAACAACTCCAAGGAAAAGGGATAAGATAAGGTATGCACCGGCATTAATTAAGGTTAATTAATGATAACATCGGGAAACCACGGAAACATTTTCCAGGACTACAGATCCTGGGATTCGACCCCATACAAACTCACCACCACTCGCACCTGAAAATATTTTACACAGCAATAAATCAGAAAGGAAGCCAACTGTTACCAAAATCATCATGAATAAGTACCAGATATAGCTGCTGTGGGGTAATGTTGTGATACAGAAAGATCTCCATAACAACAATGATATAACAATATACAGATATCCTAAATGGAAACATCTCAAGATTTTGAACCCTACTACCATATGTTGCGGTATACAGAGTGAAGAAAAACTCAACATTCACAGCGTCACTATAAAATTGCACACAGAGGTAAGTAATACAGCAAAACAATAATTAAAATTACACACTACATATCGCAGTTTTTTTCTGAAACTACCATCCGCATTTCCTCCCCTGCGTTGCTCTTCAGAAAAAATCCTCATTCCACTAAATTTAGATATACGATATATTACCAGGGTGTGAAATCAGAAAGAAGTGGTTGGGGGGAGAAGGAACATAGGGCTTAACTACTAGTGTTTATTTCAGGCAGTACCTGGAGGAGGGGAGGGGGTACAAAATTTTCCTGTAATTGAATTACCCTCTCCCCCCAGAAAAATGTAAGTTTGAGATCTTTTGTTTGAATTTTGCTGTTATAACGAGAATGATAAACATTAGAACGTTATTCCAATCAGCTGAGAAGTTTATGAGAGACAGTCGCTATCTTAAGAAAGGCCAGACGAGGCGCAATTTGTCATGATTTATTGCTTTTTTAATGGAAATTTCCTCTACCAGGGCTATGTATTGACTGAAGAAATTTGTCAGTTTGTACCCTGCTTAAGTGAATATTGTCCTATTGATACCTATAGCAAACACACCCACTCCAAGTACAGTAGTGTAAACTCGAGCTACTTATAGCGATGACAAGGGAGGATAATTTCAAATAATTTACATTCTTGCCCGGGTTTCAGATGGACTTGCCAGCGTGAAACATCAACAACAGGCTGCACAGGCGGAGTTGTCACTGCTACGTTGTTTTAATGCACAAGGTCTGGCAGTCATTTGAATTATTTCTGATGTTTTTATGAAAATATGCCCAGTAAAAATCATTAATTTCAGCAATAAATTATGTGCTCTACATTTTTCTGTTTATTTTATAATGAAAGGATCCCCCCGCGCAATTTTACTTGGGGGGAACCTCTGAGATAAAATCGTCGATGGGGGGAAATTCCTTCCCACCCCCGATTATGCACCAAGGCTAATACATACAACTTGCAAGCATTTGCAACGCTAAGGCTGGGAGCTTCTAAAAAGCAAAGTAGTTACATGCGTATTCATTTTCAATGCTTAATTAAGAATAAAATTTACGAAAATTAATAACATAAAATATTAAAAAACCGGGGGAGTTGGCCGTGCGGTTAGGAGGGCGCAGCTGTGAGCTCGCGTCCGGGAGATAGTACCTTAATTAAGGCCACGGCCGCTTCCTTCCCATTCCTAGGACTTTCCTGTGCCATCGTCGCCACAAGACCTATCTGTGTCGGTGCGACGTAAAGCAAAATAGCAAAAAAGAAAAAAAAAGATTAAAAATAGGTAGGGTATGTAGAATGCTGAAACTGAAAAAATTCTAATAGTTTCTATTGAGATCTATACATTTAGCAAAATTGAATTATTGAGTTTGAACATTACCGACAATATGTTAGAGGTTGTGGACACAGTGTAAAATGATAGAAATCACAATTCCTCAATGAAGAGATACCGTAACTCACTTAACGGAAAAAGCTGTAGAATTGACTAATACGCGCCTTATATAACAACATACCACACACTTCGAAACAAAACCAGATATTTGAATGTTGTTTAAAAACAAATTCTTGAAGAACAAATTCGATTTGTAACAGTCAGTAAAACAGGTTGAATTTAGGAAAGGATGTATTACTAGCGACAACTACAGGGTATGTGACACTTCTTCTCTTGAAATGTGAATGGGCTTGTCATATCACCCAGTTTCAATACTTGTAATAAATCACACTGTAACACTCATACCAAAATAAATAACTGTGGGGAGAGTTGTAGTTTAACATATCCGTAATGTCTACAACTGCAGTACGCGACACTTACTGAAAATATCGTTGTGAAGAGGAGGCGGTCCTCCGGTTGTTTGAATCGGATAATACGATAAGAGCGCTTGGCGTACCAAGCGACTGCTGCTCATCCCGAAGGCCTGCAGATTGCGAAGGGTCGTGTGGTCAGCACGACGAATCCTCTAGGTCGTTATTCTTGCCTTTCTAGACCGCGGCCGCTATCTCACCGTCAGATAGCTCCTCAATTCTAATAACGTAGGCTGAGTGGACCTCGAACCAGCTCTCAGGTCCAGGTAAAAATCCCTGACCTGGCCGAGAATCGAACCCGGTGCCTCCTGGTACGAGGCAGGCGCGCTAACCGTATACCACGGGGCCGACTTTCTCTAGATCTACGAAACATAAACACAACTATCTATTCACATCGTAATATTTTACATTTACCTGGTGCGTACTGAACATCGGATCTTGACAGCCTCTCCTTGCTCTGTAACCACACTGCTTTTCATCCAACTTAATTTGAACCACTGATCGCACCCTCCCTTCCAAGATGCCAGTGAATACCTTACTTGGTATAGTAATCAATGAGATACCTCGATAGTTGTTGCAATCCATCCTGTTCCCTTGCTTATAAATAGGTGTAATTACTACATTTGTCCAATCTGAAGGTACCTTACCAACACTCCATTCTAATCTTACTACTCTATGAAGCCATTTCATCCCTGCCTTCCCACTATACTTCGCCATTTCGGGTCTAATTTCATATATTCACTTGGAGATTATTAAAATCAATCAAAGGCATTCATGATGACGATTAGGCTGCAGTGAGAATTGACGGTACGATGAGTTCTTGGTTCAGGATACTTACAGGGGATAGACAAGGCTGTAATCTTTCACCTTAGTTGTTCGTAGTTTACATGGATCATATGCTGAAAGGTATAAAGTGGCAGGGAGGGATTCAGTTAGGTGGAAGTGTAGTAAGCAGTTTGGCCTATGCTGACGACTTGGTCTTAATGGTAGATTGTGCCGAAAGCCTGCAGTGTAATATCTTGGAACTTGAAAATATGTGCAATGAGTATGGTATGAAAATTAGCCTCTCGAAGACTAAATTTTACGGAAATATTGCCCTCCCGTCCCCATTTTGGTGGGGCTTAACTACACAGGACCTAGTTTTAGAGACAGATGCGCCTCCCGTCACCGTTTCCACCACAACGCTGTTCACTATTCCTCTTATAGAGTTTGTAGTTCTACAAGAAAAGGAAATGTGTTATTACTTACATTCACATGATAAGCAGTTCTACTTATGACAGATGGACAGTTGTTGTTATTGTATGTTGCAGTGTAAAACTATACATCATATCTACCTAAGTGTGCACGATAATATTAAAAAAAAGTATTATTATTATTATTATGTATGATTTTTGTAGTGTGACTTTTTCAAGACGAGACAATTTTCAACGACATAAACTGTAAGGAGTAACTTCGGAATATTTCCATGCAAACGATGTACTGCTGCGTACAACAGGCGTGATAATCTCGCACAACATGTGAATTCTAAACATATTTGTTTAAGTAATCTACCAGTAGAACGCTTAGAAACTTTGACTAAATGTCGAAAGCGCAATATAAAGGAGCGCGATCCAAACGATACGACATCGTCTCAGCCTACTACAAGTTCTGTAACTAACCTCACACCACCAGATAAAGAGAAGCAAGGAGAGGAGATGCATAAGGAGGAAGAGGAAGAAGAACTCAACATTTGAGTCGTATGTGCGAACAAACGTCTATGTTACATTCCCTATAAATTGAGAAAAACGGCAATAAAGATAATTGTTGATCGCGGGACATGGCTACGCGAGAGAATGTAACATAGATCTTTGTTCCGTAAACCAACAGGTTATAAGTGCACGCGCTCACTCATTCGTACATAATGTATGCATGCAGAGGAGAATTGTGTTATTTTAAAGTTTTAGCCTAATTATGATTTGGTGCGTACAATTCTTCACTCACTATGGTCACGTTTCCTTTTCCTGCATCTGTCTTTCGTCAACTTGTGTACACTGCTTGGGGACAACAGCACATCACTACCGTCTGATAGCATGATTATGGTTTCGATCAGTAACAAACTCAGTAATATAAGGCTGAACGAACCAGAACAATCTCCGGACTAGAATGTGTTCATTACATTGAATTAAATTCGTGGCATTGTCGAGCGCTCGCGCCGGAAACGATGTAACATAGACTTTCGTTCCATTATTTTTCAAGTGCATTTCTCTTCAAAATTTCCGGAATACTATAGCCATCTGTTGGGATATGCTCAAACTACCTGCAAATACATATCCAGGACACATCATGGATGTTTGTTCCGTGAATATCTCAACATACATACATACATTATCATTACAGACTGTTATGCCTTTCAGCGTTCAGTCTGCAAGCCTCTGTGGATTTACTACACGTCGCAACAATCCTCGATTTGCAACTAGTGTTGTAGCCTCACTTAGTTATACCACTTATCTTTAAATCGTTAGAAACTGAGTCTAACCATCATCGCCTACTTCTCTTACCCTCCATAACATAGTCCATTATTCTCCTAGGTAACCTATCCTCCTCCATTCGCCTCACATGACCACACCACCGAAGCCGGTTTATGCGTACACCCATCGAGTTCATTCCTAAATTAGCATTTATCTCCTCATTCCGAGTACCCTCGTGCCATTGTTCCCACCTGTTTGTACCAGCAATCATTCTTGCTACTTCCATGTCTGTTACTTGTAACTTATGAATAAGATATCCTGAGTCCACCCAGCTTTCGCTCCCGTAAAGCAAAGTTGGTCTGAAAACAGACCGATGTAAAGATAGTTTCGTCTGGGGCTGACTTCCTTCTTACAGAATACTGTTGATCGCAACTGTGAGCTCACTGCATTAGTTTTACGACACCTTGATTCAATCTCACTTACTATATTACCATCATGGGAGAACACACAACCTACGTACTTGAAATTATCGACCTGTTCTAGCTTTGTATCACCAATCTGACATTCAATTTTGTTGAAATTCTTACCTACTGACATCAATTTAGTCTTTGAGAGGCTAAGTTTCATACCATACTCATTGCACCTATTTTCATGTTCCAAGATATTAGACTGCAGGCTTTCGGCACAATCTGCCATTAAGACCAAGTGATCAGCATAGGCCAGACTGCTTACTACATTTCCACCTAACTGAATCCATCCCTGCCAATTTATACCTTTCAGCAGATGATCCATGTAAACTACGAACAGCAAATGTGAAATATTACAGCCTTGTCTAACCCCTGTAAGTACTCTGTACCAAGAACTCATTCTACCGTAAATTCTCACTGAAGCCCAATTGTCAATATACATGCCTTTGATTGATTTTAATAATCTACCTTTAATTCCATAGTCCCCCAGTATAGCCAACATCTTTTCCCTCGGTACTCTGTCATATGCTTTCTCTAGATCTACGAAGCATAAACACAACTTTCTATTCCTCTCGTAGAATTTTTCAATTACCTGGCACATACTGAAAATCTGATCCTTACAGCCTCTCTGTGAAACGTAGGCGTTTTTTCGCGCATACAACTCATTTCCTTACCATGTGAGCTTTTTCATTCTACTTTATTTTATAAGCCGTCTACAAGTTCTGTCGCTGTGCAAATACCTCAAGAAGAGAAGCAAGATGTGGTAATAGAAGATAAAGAAAAGGAAGAAGATTTTACCGCTTTCTCACAACTAAACCGTGTTAAGATTTTATCAACAGATAACATTGCAGAACCACATACTACATCAAAACAAGTCCTTCCGTTCTCTATACATCAACTGACTGCAGATATTCTTAATGTTAACAACAAAGCTCTGTTCCCCTATGCAGATGTATGATACTGTAAAGACCTTAACTTACACGTTGAACGATTACAACTCCTAAGAGCTTATCATGATGCTGGTTACAAAGTGTATGGACGAGAGATTCAAGAAACAGAGGAAGAAGTACGCCGCAGCGGTATTATTGTGTAATTGCTCTTTAAAGATAAGACGCACATGAGTTACAACAACGAATTCATTGCACCTACCGTTGTAGACGGCGACATCACATGTAGAAATGGGCAGAGGCGGTCGTACCTTTTGTGCTGAAGTGCTGCAGCACATTGCCTATTGGGAAAATAAATTAGTTTAAAAATATTATCTACAATCAAATGCAGTGCATTGAAAGAGACGTCAGCCAAAGAATAGAAAATTATTCAACTCCCCTCACAACCACGTAACTACTGGTGCGCTCCACGCCGGGAGCATTGCGATCACAGCTCAGCGAGCTTTTAGCCAGAAACCAGGAACTCTGCCTTTTGCGCACGCGTGCCGAACTTTTCCGACACAAAGAGAATGTGTTCCGATACGCTGTGGAAACAACAGCCAAGGCATCACTTCACAGTGATTCCTCGTTCGACCACGGAGAGGCAGCACTTGCACTAGTCACACTTGCATTACGACCGACATAAGAACGTGGCACGTGGCACCCCCTTGACTCAGCGGTAGTATTTAAGAGGGGATCGCTCAAAGCAAACGGTAAAACAAAATACTATAGAGCTGTTCGCGCCAGGTCTTTTAATACCAAAGAGGACAGAATACTACCAATTTGCCTATTCCATAGCCACATTTGTAAATCGATGAACTATAAAAATTGTACTTTTAATGTTGTCAAAATAAGGACATGATATTGTGATTTTCTTTAATTAAAATGTCTAGTTTATAAATGACACTATAAAAACATAACATATAATTTTACATTACGACGTTGCTGGTTTTATTTCAATGGTGTTGGTAAAATTGGGAAGTTCTGTTTTTGCGCGCTCAGACCAAGTGTCTGAGATCGTGATTTTGCTATTGCAGGTGTTATTATGTGTTTAATTATATAGTTTTTTATGAGGAATGTGTATATGTGTTGGGGTTATTTACGTGTTTGTTTGGTGTGGAAAACTCAGTGGAGAGCCTCTTGAAAAACACATACAGCTATGTTTTAAAATATTTTTACTGTTTGGATTGGGGATGGGTTACAGCACACAACTGATTTTCTGCACCAGCCGCCACTGGAAATGGGATAAAACCGGTAGTAGCTTGATTAATTTTGTAAATAATTACAAAATAACTATTTTATTAATTAAAAAAATTCTACTTACTGCATTCCCTTTGCCTCCGTACACCTATCGTAAAAGCTTGAGTTTTCTAGAGAGTAACCTTTTCAACGAACAAGTCATATCATGCATAACCATGTCGACGTGACCGCTACATGTTTAAAAACCGATTGACTTTAGTATCACAGTCGTACAGAGCAGCTGTACGTAATACTGCGCAAAAGGATGAGGAGGAGGAACGCATCTATCCGTAAAGCTGGGCCAGAAGATGAGGAGGAGAAGGAGGGTATCTACCCATAAAACTGGAGGCCAGAAGATAAGGAGGGCATCTGTTTCTCGGATGGAGACGTAAAGCCTTAAGCTGACCTCTCGAGCATAGGTGCACAACAAAGTAGTCCATCGGGTGGAGACGTAAATCCTTGACATTTGTCATACTGTCATGTCGCAGCTCTAAAGCCCTGCGCCAGTCCGCATTAAGACTATGTCGCCATAGTTATGCAATTTTGGATTTGTTCTTCACTGTCGAATGGAGACATAAAGGCTTGAGCTGACCTTTCAGCAGCCGGGTTCCAAGTTGGCGATTGCGTAATTAGGCCCCTCCAAAATGGCGCCTATGAGGAGAGGTTATCTGACCGTAAAACTGGGCCCAAGATGAAGACTGTAGTTGTGCCCATCCAAAATGGTGTCTAAGATGAGGGAAGGACATCTAACAGTAAAACTGCGCCCAAGATAGCAACTGTGTTGATAGGCAACTCCAAAACGGCGCCTATGATGAGGTAAGTGTGTCTGACCGTAAAACCTAGGTCCAAAATAGCAACTGTGCAGTTAGGCCCTTCCAAAATGGTGGCGGGATGGACATCAGACCCTAAATCTGGGCTCAAGATGGTAAATGTGTAGTTATGAGAATTAAAAAACGTTTTTTCATTGGTGTGAACGGTCTTGAAAGCTACTTTTAACTTGTGTTTTTTTTTAAATGTTTGAAATAGGATATATGTTAATATTAAAGGTAAATGTGGTGAACTTCTCTTTAGGGGAAGATTCTTTTTCTGAGGTGGTCTTGGGTTTACTTTTAAATTTATTGAGAATTTTATGCACGGCTATTGCATAAATGGTGTTGATTTCCTTTCTAAAACTCTGATGGGATAAAGGAACATTAAGAACTCTGAAAATCATACTATTGTAAGCTGTCTTCTTCTGTGTCCCTGGGTGTAGAGAAGTTTGGTGGATTGTGTTTATTGTGTGAGTGGGCTTCCTCTAAATATTAAAAGAAATGTTTTTATTCTGATTGCGAGTAATAGTTAAATCGAAATAATTAAGGGTATTGTTGTCCTCGGATTCTATCGTAAACATTATGTGCAGTTCCAGGTTATTAAGTAATTCAGGAACGGTGTTGCTATCAAGAATGTGAGAATCCAGGATAATAAAAGTATCATCCACGTACCGAGCCCAGTGTTCGATCCCATTAATTTTACTTATAATATGAGTGTATTCAAGGAAATCTACGTAAATATCAGCGAGGATTCCCGAGGTTGGTGACCCCATAGGAAGACCCTTCTGTTGGTATGTGATGTTATTAAAAGTGAAAAAGCCATTATTTAATGTAAACTTGAGGATCTGAATAAACTCTTCTATCTCCCCTACAGTCAATTTACTGAATTTGGAAAGATTGTTTTTTACTACTTCGGTGGTTTTATTAACGGGTAGATTCGCGTTTTTTATTCTATTGCAGAATTCCAGGGAATTTTAAACTGACGAGTTAGCCTGAAATAAATAATATGTTTTATGAAAATTGTGGATATATTGGGATATTTTGTACGTCGGACCAATTCTGAAGTTAATAACGGGCCTTATGAATCTTCGGTAACGCTTTCGCCGTAGGTAACTTGGGATTCATGATGATCAATTTTGATTTTTCTATCTCAGTAAACAAGAACAAAAGGTTCTTAATTAAAGCTTTCAGTTCTCTTTGTATTCTATTAGTAGGATATTTTTTATTACGTTAAAGGATTGTGCTTTATTTACGTAGTCACTTTTCTCCATTACTACAGTAGCATTACCTTTATCTGCTTTAGTTACTATTAAATCGTTATCTTTAATTTTCTTTTTGAGATTGCGTATGTTGGTGACATGTTCTTGATTGGGTTTGGCAGTACCGGTATGTTTCTGATCGAAAGAAGAGTAACTTTCACTTAACTTCATATCTAACCTCAATTTGAACATCTGTAGGTAACCTATTAACTGTTAATTCATATTCGGTCAACGTAATGATTAAATCGTCGTGCTTGAAGGACGTTTCCCAGTTATGTTTTGTCCCTTATTCGATATCTTGAGGTCCTTAGGATCAAGGTCAACTTGACTGAGGTTCACTACTGGCGGGTGAAAAACGTTCGATTCCGCGTGATTCTGCGTGTTTTAGGTATTGTGGGAAGCTTTTATTAAGTTATTCCACTTCTTATCAAGAGTGCTTTGTTTTTTCTGCAGTAAAACCTTATCGAGTCTATTGGTAACGTGAGCCTGAAATGTAGTCCATTGGAGAGGACATAATAAGGTCGAAACTTCTAAATGAGTGTCGTAAAGATTATTGTTAAGAAGAGCTTTTCTTCTTTTGAAGGAATTTAATTTCCTCTCTTATCCAAATTTTATCCGTTTTTGTTGAGTCGCGCGGGTTTTAGCCATGTCTCTATGAGTTTTCTTAGCAAATTTTATAAAATTAGTGACGTCATTAGTTAGGCATTTTCTTAAAAACATAAATCTTTACCTAATTTGGCAACCGTTACCTTCAAATTATAATATAGGTTTGTTTTCTTACTAGCCTGGATGGCGTTACCATTGCAAGTTATAAATCTCATTCCGTATTGACGGTTATCACTTTACAAATGAAAATATTTATAAAATCCGCCTTATCAATACAAATCAAGTCATCTGTTAGATGAAGCAAAGTCTATCCATGTTTCAGCCTAATCTCAAGGCCATCTTCAGTAGCAAAACAATAATTACATGGTATCTGTTGGGAATGCACTTCGAAAACGATAAAACACGGGTACAATTCCACAATAATCGAACACATTTATTTTAATACACATATATACATGGAAGCCATCTTGCGAACTACAAAAATGATACCAAACTAAAACTTGAAGTGTGTTTCTTTGCTTATTTCAAAGCTCTCGTAAACAAATCTCAGGAGTAACAAGAATCAACGAGGTTACACTAACTGATCTCACACAACATCCTCCCATCTAAGTCAAATGAATGTTAACATGAATTGACTTACACCCTTAATGCACAAATTGCCACTTTCATAAAATAGTCCTGAAACAATTACAAAATGATAAAATTCAATAATATAAACACAAATAAATATGTTAATTGACACATATCACAAATTTAACTTTTCTGGCTTGTGAATCAATCGTCCTAGACGAGTTATTTTCACTGTCTGCTTTGAAACTTGAGGACCATCTTCAGCAGGAGTAGAAGAGTCACATGCTCCGGCCTCGTGATTATCCTTTATATTTTCCTCACTTGGAACAAAGTCTTTCCTTAGGTGGTTTCGGATTTCCTGGGTATCCTCAGGTGGTTGAAACTCGAGTTCTAGTGGGTATATTCTTTGAACTGGCCTTATAAGCTCGCCTGAAGCAGTGACGACACCAACTACTCTAACATTGCCATCCTTTCCCTTAACAAGCTCGACAACTCGTCCCAATGGCCAATCCATTCTTCTAGTGTCATCATTGCCAACCAAAACAATTTCTCCCAGTTTGAGATCATGTGGCTTATCCTTGCTGGCGAATAACTTCAACTGACCTAAATACTCAGTACGAAATCTTTCTCTAAGATTCTTTTTCAACTGAAGGCGATACTGCAGTCTTTTCCGAAGATCAGTTGCTTCGAACAGGTCATACTCAGGTACTCCTACTTCTTCTATGTCGTGTAGAAACATGTTTGGAGTTAGAGCAGCCAGATCTGATGGGTTGTCAGACAAATAGGTTAATGGCCGAGAATTTATGACGGTTTCGCAGTCAGAGGATTGTCTGCATCTCTTCATAGTTGACAGATGATCGACCAAGCACTCGACGGAGAAGAGTTTTGAGCATTCCTACTAGTCGTTCCCACCAACCTCCCCACCATGGCGAAGCTGGAGGATTAAAACGCCAATCTATCTTCCGCGCTGAACTGTATTGTGAGATTGCATTCCAGTCCAGTTTGTGACAGGAGTTCTTAAACCCAACAAAATTTGTTCCCTCGTCACTGTAGACAATGACAGGTCTTCCTTGTTTGCTGCAGAAACGTCTGAAAGCTTGTAGAAAGCTATCTGTTGATAACGAAGATACCAGTTCCAATCGAACTGCACGGTAAACTCCACAAGTGAATAAGCAAACCCATGCCTTCTTCGAGGTTCCATCATCGGCTTTGATGTAGAGAGGACCAGCAAAATCAACTCCAGTAACTTCAAAAATCCTTGCGTCACGCACTCTACTCTCAGGTAAAGGTGAAGGATGAGCTGCCAACTTCTTTGAACTATGACGTTTACAAATCATGCAGGAGTTAATAACAGCTCTAATTGTTTGTCTACCTCCTAGAATCCAATACTGTTGCCTCAGAATTGACAAAAGCATCTGCGTACCAGCATGACAGTTGCTAAGATGGGCGTCCATAATCAGTCGCTGAACGACAGGGTGATCAGCCTTTGGGAGCACAATGGGATGACAAAAGTCCCTGACATCATCCCGGTTTGATATCTTGATATCTTGGTCATCAAGCGAATCAATCCCTGTTCGTCAACAAACGGAAGTAAGTTCTTTAGTTTGGAATTGAAAACATCTATGAACACTTCCTCCTGCACCCACCGTAAAATCTTCCTTTCTGCCGTGACAAATTCCTCACTTGTCAGGTCACAATGTATGCGTTGAGCTTTGCTGATGCGACATTTGGTCAGAAAGCGGAACATCCAGCCTACCATCCTTACAATTTTCTTGTACTGAGAAAAGTGTTGGTAATACCAATCTTTACCGATGTCTTCTGAATTACTTGATATCAATGAAACGACATTCTTCCTTCTCTCCGAATTTATCTCTTCCTCATTATAAGAAAAGTCAGTTTGTGGCCAGCAGTCTGGATTTTCTCTCAACCAACCAGGGCCTTCCCACCAATGGCATTGTATCAACTTCTTCACAGAACATCCGCGTGATGGAAGATCTGATGGGTTTTCTTTTCCAGGAACATGTCGCCATTCGCAACCAACTGACAGTTCTCGTATCTCTTTAATCCGGTTCATGACAAAAGCATCCCATGCTTCACTTCGCTGAATCCAAGCGAGAACAGTTGAAGCATCTGTCCAAAAATTGCCTTAATATCGGGAATACAATAATCCTTTACAATCGATGCATATAATCTCGTTGCTATTGAAGCTGCTAAAAGTTCTAACCTGGGAATGGTCAATCCCTTGCCTGATTTTCCAGTTGGTGCAACTCTTGACTTGGCAGCCACCAAGTGAACACTCACTTCACCCCCTTGCTCAATACGCAGGAATACAGCTGCTGCATATGATGTCTGACAGGCATCTGAAAAAATGTGAAGTGTCCAGGAGTCGTCTGAGCTGTTGCAGTTAGACAACCAACGAGGAATCTTGACTTGAGCTAAAAGAGGAACTTCTTCAAGCCAACTCAAGAATTTCATTTTCATCTCTTCATTGACTTCTTCATCCCATGTCAAACCTTCTCTCCAAGTCTGTTGAAGCAACACTACATGTGACACCCACCGGATCAAAAATTCTATGGGCAGCACTCAAAATAACTTTCTTTGTTATTTTCTCGAAGCTAATCGAAAGAAGGTTATCTATGTTGATTGCTAGGGAATCGTCGGACTTGTTCCACAGGAGTCCTAACACATTGGTAGGTCCGGAAACATCATTACTTCCGGTCAACTCCCACCCTCGAAGACAAAATTGCCGTTCCCTCATGACACCTGAAGCTACATCAATAAACTGTTTAGCTTGTTCTTCATCGTCCAAACTGGCAAGGCAATTATCAACATAGAAGCTATGGGTAAGAAGTTCCACAAATGACTTGGGCCATGGTGACTTCCCTTCCTCACACAGTACTAATGTATTTTCAAGGTGAAGTTTGATGCATGATTCTAATAGAAAAGGACTTGGAGAGACTCCAAATACAACACGACAATGTCTGTATGTCTTGAGACTTCCATTTCTGTCTAACCACAAGAATCTCAAAAAATTTCTGTCTCTCTCACGAATGCTGATCTGGAGAAAAGCTCTTCTTATGTCTCCAACAACTCCCACCTTCTTCAGTCGGAAACGAGCCAACACGGAAGGTATTTTCTCAATTAAATTAGGGCCTTTCTCAAGACATTGATTGAGGCTGGGCTGTTTATCTTCTTTAGACGAGGCATCGAACACGGGGCGCACTGGTGTTGTTGATCCAGGTTTCACAACGTGACGATGAGGCAAATAGTGGCAATGAACATCCATTTCCTGAGAAGGCACTTCTTCTATCACCCCTTCCCTCAGCCAGTCATCTAGTACTTCCAGATAAGCATCATAGTAACCTTCAGTCTTCAATCTCTTAACAGTAGACATCAGTCTCTTCAGTGATAATTGGTAATTATCAGGCAGTGGAGGATGGTTCTCAACCCGTGGGAGGTGAACTTCAAACCGCTCTTCTTCATTGACTGATACTGTATCAAGGAAACGTTGCTGTGTAGTAGACTCAATCTCAGATCTGCTGCGTTTCTCAGGATCGCTAATCCCTAAAGTATCTAGAGTCCACAAATCTGTGATGGTGGCTTCTCTTGTTAGCATAGCAGTCACCACCATAGCCATACTTTCCTCATTCCTATGTTCTGAAGGTACTTTGCCCATTAAAATCCATCCCAAACGAGTTTCCATGGCCACTAGTCCAGTACTTAGTATCTTGTGGCCTCCTGTAAACAATTTGCCTGCAACATCAGCTCCAATTAATATTTCTATTGGTCCATAAGATTCGATGTCACTCAAAACAATGTTCTGACTACTTAGTTCTTCAATCCAAGGACCTTGCTGTACTGAAGGTATGGCACCACAAATTCTTGTTTGGTCTAATGCTTCAAAGTGACAGTTGTAGCTACCATCCAGACTAGAGAGATAAATAGTGTACACACAATGATGGTATACTCCAGTGGTTGTACCTCCAAATAGCAAGTGTTGGATATTTTCCTGTCTGCCAGTTTGATATCTCATTTCCGTGGCTGTACTCTTCAAAATGTAGGAATGTTGTGATGCTGAATCAATTAATGCTCTTACAGTCCTCTCAACTCCTTGGCCCCGAACCTTGACAACTAGTGTTTGCATCAGCACCCCACAATGGTTCGACAAACTAGCTAAAGCTTCATCTTTCTGGACTTGCGCACTAGAAGCCATCTTGTCTCCTGTTGAGTTTGGTCTCTCTACGGCTGAGTCTACCTGGGTTTGTGGCAACTTATCACACATAAGCACAAAGTGTCCTCGACTACAAATGATGCACCTAGGCCTATTTCTACATTTCTTCGCTGGATGTCCGACCTTGAGACAAGAAAAACAGCATCTTTTAGTCTCAAGTGCAAGACGACGTTCTGCAAAGTCATCTTCTGGGCCTTAATACAGTTTTGAGACTTGTGATTAGACGAACAAAAGACACACCCCGCTGTTTCTCTACCAGATGCAGTAAGGAGACCTGCTGCTGTGGGAATGTTCTCATTCGGATTAGTGGTGTAATTCAAGCTCTCTTCCTTCCTCTTTGGACCTCCCTTGACAGCTACCGAAGACAATACACCAAACCCTGACATAGCCAAAATAATCTTCTGTTCCTGTTCTACTTCACATCTAAGAAATTGCATCAAACTGTCTAAACGATTCTTGGAATTCACACTCTGGTCACCGACACTAGCCCCCCCCTGGTTCAACAGCTGAATTTGAAGAAGACTGGCCAATGAGCGCGATTGAAGAAGTTCTCTCCCAAGTTCTTAGAATGTCCTCAGGCAAACATGACTCTACTAGTGGTAAAAGCATGGAATTACACTTGTCCGTTGTGACACCTAAGGTTCCTAGGGCTCCTATGTGGCTCTGAAGCTTATCATAGTTGGATGATAAACACACCTTATTAGGACTCACAGCATTCTGTAAGATTAAACTTAACAACTCCCTAATGTACACTTCTACCAGAAAATCATCCTTCCCATAGCGTGCTTTGAGACTTGATATTGCTTTACAGTAATTTTCTCCGGTAGCAGGAAAGCTCTCAACTAAATCTCTTGCTCTGGATCCAGAAGTGGTGGCCTGTATGAGGTATTGGAATTTATCACTAGGGTGTAAAAGAGAGTCCTCATCAATTTTCTTAAATTGTGACCAGAAAGGAAGCCAATCTTTTAGTTCACCTCCGAACTTTTTCAATTCCAACAAAGGCAGTTTGTATGAACGCTTAACTTGGAGTGACAAGTTAGAATTAACTGATACTGCAGTAGCTTCTGAGTTCCGGTCTTCATTTAATAATTTCGTAACAACAGTCTTAACCTTATCAAATATGAACTTATACTCGTCAGCCATACTGATTTCTTTGTCTAACTCGTCATCCCTAACCTCCACGTTCTCAATCATATTAGTGAAGATAAGAGTATCCATACCTGTTAATTCATGAAATTTTGTTTCTAATAGATCCATATGTGCACTAATACTTTCCGTATCTTTCTCCGGCATCTGTAGTAACGCGTCGAGCTCATTGTAGATCTTGGTTATTGATCGCCGTAATACCGCTCTTGATTTCTTTGTCACAGCTATATTCACTTCCATGCTTGAAATACTAAGTATGAAACTGTTTATGTGATTATATAACTGTCTAATATCCTGTCACGGTCGCCAAATGTTGGGAATGCACTTCGAAAACGATAAAACACGGGTACAATTCCACAATAATCGAACACATTTATTTTAATACACATATATACATGGAAGCCATCTTGCGAACTACAAAAATGATACCAAACTAAAACTTGAAGTGTGTTTCTTTGCTTATTTCAAAGCTCTCGTAAACAAATCTCAGGAGTAACAAGAATCAAAGAGGTTACACTAACTGATCTCACACGACAGTATCATTGCACGGTTAAAGACATAAAAGCGTATTATTTTCTGATGATTCTCATGAAACTGGTAAGAAAACCAAAAGTCAAGTTGTGCTGGTCTAACAGGAAGGCTCAGAAAGTAAAATATTTTCAGAGACTATGACATTTGAACTATTCTGTCATATTTCACAATTTCTGCACTTCCCTGATGACATGTTTACAGATCCAAAAGACCGTCTAAGAAAAATCAGACCATATATTTGCTCTGCATACAAAGTTTCAGAATATCTACAATCTTGACAGAGTTATAGGTATTGATTACAGTGTTATGAAATTTCTAGGCAGACTCCCATTCATGCAATATAATGATTTCAAAGAAGCCAGGTTTGTTATTAAAATTTATAAACTCTGTGAAAGTGCTTCTGGATACTATTCCCAGTTCAAAATGTATACCAGACAAGCAAATAGGGTGTTATTCCAGTAACAAAAGCAGCAGTGTTGGAAAAAATGGAAGCAAACTTGAACTAAGGTCATATATTGTATCTTGATAACTGGTATGTTTCTCCTGAACTTTTCACACCTTGTTGGAGAACTGAACTCATGCCATGCATGCCTTATACTGTAACAGGAAGAACGTGCTTCCAGAGTTCCACTTGGTAAAACTGACGATAGGTGAGGCTATTAGCATGACAGCTACTAATATTATCGCAAAAAATGTAAAGACAAAAAGGATGTGCATTTACTTTGAAATTTTGATAAGGCCTTGGACACTGATGTGAAAATTCGAAGAAAATGAGGTGGAGAGGAAGTTGTGAAAAACCTCAAGGGTATTGGAATATACAACCAGAAAATGAATGCAGTATATCATCAAGACCAAGTCCTTGCATGTTTCCTCGGAACGCGATGTACTATCAAGGGTTATAAAACGATAATGCTGTATCTATTGGATGTGGCTATCTTCAATTCATACATTGTGTTCATGAAGGTTACTGGCAGGTGGCTGCATTATACAGAATCTCTCACAGCATTTCCCGAGCGATTCTTGCAGAGTGTTGCTCTCCTGCCTACGACAACAAAAGGAAGAACGCCCAGTCAACACAGCCACCTGCGGCTTCAGGCAAATGTATGGGGACACTTTCCAGTGCCTATTCCTCCAACAGAAAAGAAGAAACATCCTCCAAAGCCCTAAAATGTTTGCAAGGGTCATAAAATAAGGTCCCAAGTGAGGTGTTTATGTGAAAAAAGTGGTATTCCACTCCACCTGGAGAGCTGCTTCAAAAATATTACACGATGATTCACTACTGAAAAACAGAGGAACAGTTAATGAACAGTTAGGCATTGGCGTGTGATGTATCTATCTTTGAAAAAAAATGCCACTTTTTAACCAATCCTCAATATACAAATTTAAGACATTATTTTCAAAAATAAATAGGTTTCTTCCCAGGCAGGTTAGACATTAGTCAGGTTCCAATGGGTTAATTAAAGTATAGTTTGAGAATTTGCGTGGTTTAAAAGTGGAAAAACACAGATAACCATCTTTGGAAGAATGGCTGAAAGAGAAGTGCAAGGATGTGGAAGGCCTTATTGTCCTAGGAAAAGTAGAAACTGCATGCAGGAAAATCAAAGAAGCCTTTGGGGAAAGGAAAACTAGGTAAGAAAGAGTAGTGATGAATGGTACAACAGTGCCGATGGATTGGATATGGAGGAACATAGTCAACAGATTGCTGATAATCCTATGAAACTGCAGTCCAATGGTTGTGCTCATTTCATATGTGCATCCTTCCCCCTGTATCCAAACAAATCCCCTAAACAAGAGCTCAGATGGAAAAAAAAGACAAAGCAGAAATATGGCAGGAACATATCCAACACCAGTATCAAGGTAAAAAAGTAGAAGATAAGGTTCTGGAAAAATAAAAGGCTCTTGATGCTGATGAAATGGGAGTCCCAATTTTGAGGTCAGAATTTGAGAAGTTTTGAAAGACCTAAGAATAAAAATGGCACCAGGAATTGATGGCATACCCTCAGAAATACTGACTGCCTTAAGGGGAACTACCATGCTGAGGCAATTCCCTTTAGTGTGCAAGATGCATGGAAAAGCAGAACTGCCATACGACCTTAGGACAAATGATGTTATATATATATTCCCATGAAAGCAGTGCTGACAAGTGTGAAAACTATCGCACCATTAGTTTAGTAAGGAAAGACAATTTGACACTGAGTTGGAGGACATCAATTTGGCTACAGAAGAAATGTAAGAACACATGAAGCAATCCTGACTTCACGTCTGATCTTAGAGGATTGAATTAAGAAGGACGAGCACACATACATAGTGTCCGTAGAACAACAAAAGGCATTCCTTATCAGATAGAGAAAAAGAAGAATAATTTACAATCTGCACAAAAATCAGTCTGCTGTGATAAGCATCAAAGACTTTGAGAAAGCAGCAGTATTCCATAAGTTAGTGAGGCAGGACTGGAGGTTGCCCCTCCTTTACAACATTCATATAGAAGAAATGGGCAGTGAAGGATACCAAAGAGGAATTTGGAAAGGGTATCGCAATCAAAAGACAGGAAATCAAGTCTCTGAAGTTTGCTCATGATATTCTTATTTTATCTCAGTTTGCAGAACATCTGGAGAAATTGTTGAAAGGTAGAGGCAGAGTCTTAAGGAAGGAGTACGAGATCAACATAAAAAAATCCAACACAAAAATAATGGAATGCAGTACAACGAAGTCAGCTGATGCAGGAAAAATTAGATTAGGAAATGAACTTCTAAAGGTAGTAGATGTATATTGTTACTTGGGTAGTAAATAAACTAATGACAGCAGAAGTAATGAGGACACAAAATGCAGACTGCAGGCTAGCACAAGCAAGGAAGGCCTTTCTTCAGAAAACAAGTCTGCACCTTTCGAACAGTGATAAACGGATTACATAGATGTTTTTGAACACATTTGTCTGGAGCATGGTGATGTATGGAACACTAACATGGACGGTAACTAGCTCAGGAAAAAAAGGTAGAAGCTCCTGAAATATAGTGTGAAATATGAATGTTGAAAGTGAGCTGGAAAGATCGAATCATGAACGAAGAGATACGGAATGAAATTGGTGACAGGTCAATTTGGCTAAATTTGACAAGAAGAGATAAAATGATAGGACATATCTTAAGACACCCATGACATGTTCAGTTGGTTTTTGGGGGAAGTGTAGTCAGTAAGAACAGTAGGGGTAGACAACGACATGAATTTGCTAAGCAGATCAGAGCAGATGTAGGATGTAGCAGTTATCTAGAGATGAAAAGGACACCACAGGTTAGGGGCTCAAGAAGGGCTGCATCAAACCAGTCTTTGGACTGATGACTCTCAAACGATAACAAGTGAGAAATTGTGTCCTGGTTAACAGAGACTACAATTCGTTTCCAAGAAGACATGCTTAGAACCTGGTTATATTCATTAAGTAAGATGAAAAAGCCAGTCAAGTGCACTTATAAAATAGACTGTCATTAAGCCAAACTTGGTCATACTGTATTACACCTTTCTCCATATCACCCAGAATTGAATCCCATTAAGCTGATATGGGCAAGTGTCAAGCATGGCATTTCTGAACAAAATGTGGTGTTTAGAATTTATTTTATTATTTATTGTCTTGTTTTATATGGCAGGACTCAGGCTATGAAGCCTGCTATTCTGTCAGGCCATACGTACACTTACATGAAGAGTTATATACACACTCAATTATCTACAATTAAATATCTTAAGGTATCAATCAAATGTTTTAATTAACCCAATAACTTAACTACGATCTAATCCTACTATGTTATGAATTATTATTACTTAACCCGAGACCTGAGTTCATTTTTGCCGAGATCACTGTGACAACAATTAAAGCCCTAATAGGAGTTGTATATCGGCCACCACGGGTAGGTCAGCTCTCAGACATTGAAGATATCCTGCAAAGACTATCACCTGCTTATGAACATATTTTAATATTTGGAGATTTCAATACTAATTTAATGGAACAGGCTGGAGATACAAAGCAACTCTTATTTTTTTTCCAGACGTGTGACATGACAACACTTCCACTAAAATCGACAAATCATACCTCATCTTCACATACACTAATTGACTTAATGGTCACTAACAACACACAGAAAATAGTATCACATGGACAAATTCCTACCCCTAGCATATCGACATATGACTTAATATATATGTCTTACTCGCTCAAAGTACCGAAGTATAAGTCCAGATACATCACATTCAGGGACATTAAACATATAAACTTACATCATCTGAGAGTTGACGCCTTGAATAGTCCTTGGGATGACGTAAAATATATAATCGGTATCGATAAGAAAGTTGAAACTTTAAGTTCAATTATACTTGATCTCCTTGATAAACATGCACCTAAACGTACGGCCAAAGTCTCCCGACCTCCTTCTCCATGACTGACCGATGACATTAAACAAATGATGTCTCACCGTGACGCGTTACACCGGCTCTACAGACGTGCACACTCTTCCAGTGCGTTGAACAGTATCGGACACTTCGGAATAGAATTAAAGTAATAATTTGAAATAAGAAATTTTCTTTTTACAATCACCTGGCTGGAAATTTAAATGTGTCAAACACTTGGAAACAATTTCGTTCCATTGGAATTGGGAAAGCTGTGCCCCAGCCATGTAATTCAGACATCTCTCTGGAGAGATTGAATGCTCATTTTTCTGGAATAAAAATTGAACCGGAAATACACACAATATCACAGACTATAAAATCTCTTCTGAACCAACCACCACCAAATAGGCCATTCATTGAATTTCATGAAGTCACAGAGATTAACGTGAAACGCGAGGTATTATCAATTACATCATCCGCTGTAGGACCTGATGAAATACCCATACTCATAATACAACACATCATTAACATTATTCTTCCCGCCATTACTCATATATACAACACGTGCCTCACAAGTGACCTCTCTCCAAGAATGTGGAAAAATGCCATTATAAATCCTGTTCCCAAAACTTCCTCACCTGTACTTATGACAGATTATCGACCTGTTTGCATACTTTCATCTCTCTCCAAGCCTTTTGAACGCATAGTACACGTGCAATTAACCGAATATTCAAATAAATACAAACTACTTGACCCTTTAAAATTTGGGTTTCAAACAGGGACACAGTACGGCCACTGCCCTGCTGAAAGTTACAGACGACATGAGACGTGCTATGGACGAAAGGCAGGTGACATTACTTACACTTCTTGATTTTAGCAGCGCATTTGACATATAAATATAGACGTACTGGTTGCTAAATTGAAATCGCTTCACCTTGGACAGACAGCTCGAGAATTCTTTCTCTCACATCTTACGGAACGAAGTCCATTTGATACTCCATGTCGTATGATATCGGCTTTCTTCTACAGATCTGTTCGTCTGCGAATTCAAGCCTTTTTGATCTTCGCATGTTGATTAGTAGTTTTGCGACTTTGTGCAGGACAGAATGTGGTGTCGTGTCTTTGTGCCTAACAGAGTGAAAAACTGACCTCCAACATTCATAAACATTTTACATGTTTTTTATGGCTGATGATGACCTAGACTAAGATCGAAACCGGTCCCATTTAAATAGAAATGTGATTGCTACGTTTCTTTCTTTTGAGTATTGAATAGGTTGAACCTCCTTTCCAGTTATTTAATTTTTAACATTGATATCGGCATGTAAAAGATCTCTGGTGATACATTTGGTATTTACCCGACAAAATTAATTAAATCTCATCCATAGACGCCAAAGAGAGATCCGGTTTACTCGGTCTGTCATCTAGTGGGCCTAGAATAAAACGGAACGTCGAAATTGACGAGCAGACAGCCAGATGGCCTCAAATCGAAATGTCTGCACATGGTAGCTGAGGCCATACGATTATTATCATCGTTAATATAGCTAACAAAGAGAAGTGGCTCTTAATGTTACTGAGAGGGTATGCACGTCTGTAAGTCGTGCGTGAGATTTCTGGGTAGCTAAAAGAATACACTGCGATTTTTGGACATTGATTTTTAATGCATGGTCATCGGTCCACCTTCATATACTTTCTAGGTCGTCATTCATATTATTTATTGCAGTCAGTAAGTCACAAGGATGTGCATGTGTATATATTTGTATGTCGTCTGCGTACACATGATATTTTAGTCACCTCAGTACAGGCCATGAAAGCCCTTGGAGGAGTGGAAGGTAATGGCTTCCACCATTGTTAACCTCAGCACGTGATGCGGTAGAGTGGTTAGCTCTACGCCCGGCCGCCTTTGCCCCCAGGAATTATCCTGGTACTCATTTTTGGTGTAGGCTGAGTGAACCTCAGGGCCATATGCACCTCCGGAAGTGGAAATCTCGTTTCTTAAATTTTACGACTTCCTGACGGGGATTCGAACCCACATCCCTCCGGGCGAACCGAGCACGCCTTTACCGTCTCAGCCAGGCAGCCCCTACACATGATATTGACAATGTTTAATTACTTGTGTTAGTCCTGAAATGAAGATCAAAAATAGGAGTGGCGCTAGCACTGACCGCTGTTGTATTCCAGTCTCAGAATGGAAGCATTACTGTAATTTATAGTGAACAAATTGCTTCTAATACAAATGCGGACTGGAAGTAAATTTTGTGAGCATGTAAATAAATTTAAAGATCAGTAATTTCAATTGAAGGTTTATTGGACCATGGTAAACATAAACGTGTGAAGTGAAATGGACAGAAATAGTGACAGTGATGGAAGCAATACTGAAACCGTAAGAGAAACTGGTAACATAATTACAGACACTGCCAGCGGTAGTGAAATAGGCATGAATATAGAATATAATGAAACAGTGGGAGGGGCATTCCTTAAGAGATTTAGTATGCCTAAATATTGTGACAGTGAATGATCCATAGTCTTCTATCATGTGATTAACATACTGAGTTAAGTGTAATGTGCAGTTACGTGTGTAATTATTGGAAGAATTTTTGTACGGCTTCTTAACAGGAATACTATAATTTACAATGAGACTGTATGTTTCATAATTCATGCATGGTACAATATCCTCACTTACACTCTCCTATGTATGCACGAACCTAGTTCTTGTCACCTTCCACTACAGCGCACTTCCTGTCCTGCACCTAAAGGAGTGTTGTCCACAATTTACAAAAGCTGTACCCAAAGATTGTGACTACACCGTCAGAAATTTCTCTGATGTACAATATACAGGCAGACAGGTTAAAAAATTATGGTATATCTAGGGAGTAACATACGACCATTGTGCTGAAATCAAATGCTGGACAGAGGAAGCAGAGCCCACCTTCATTAGCATGTGGCAAAGCCTATCCTGAAACGATCTCAGAATAAAACTCAAAAAGAGTATAACAAAGTGCTGTGTCCTCTCCATCCTACAAAATAACATAGATCCTTATATATTTTACTACCCACAGAAAAGAGAATCGAAACTTTCAAGATGCGGATATATAATGGCAAATTGTGTAATTTCTGTAGGTTATTTTCATTTCGCATCAACGTAGATAGGTCTCATGCCAACAAAAGGATAGGAAAGGGCTAGGAGTAGAAAGGAAGCAGCCATGGCCTTAATTATGGTACAGCCCCAGAATTTAATATGAAAATGGGAAACCATAAAAACCATCTTCAGGGCTGCCGACAGTGGGGTACCGCACAAAACGAGCTGTCGACCTCAGCTTATCAAGACAATTTAACTCAAGAGGCTGAAACACAAGTATCACATCATGAGGACTCCTAAAAAGGCCTGTCTGTTACAAGTAATATTTTGAGGGAAAAAATTAGGCAAAAGAGGACTTAGAAGAAGACGGTCATCTCGGATCAATATTTTGAAGAAATGTGTTGGAACTCTTTGACACATGGGAAAAGGAAGATAGCCATGCTCATAGGCTAAATTCGGTTAGGATAAGGTAGCAGCAGTAACAGTGAAGAAACCAGCCACCAGATGAAATGCAGTGGAGGGACTTTGAACAATAATCGCTGCTATATATTACCTAGAATAAAATTTCGAACTACATGAAGAAAATATGAAAATCGTTTCAAAATATTGGAAATCTCACTATACGTCTTTCCAAGGATCTTCTAAATGTCTGCATTAAAATGAGAAATTGCTCAATGAAGTATATTCAGAAGTTTGTTACAATTTCCATTATCACAAAAAGTCTTCAAAATATTAGATTACTTCAAAATGTGTTCACCTGTGTTTCTCTTGGCAGTGCAAACTCTGATTTTGGTTGTTCTTTCAAATGCATCTCTTCTGATATAATTTTGTAATTGTCCTGTGGAAAAGTTAATATATTAGGCAAATTTTTCAGACACATCTGGAAATGTATTTATATGAGTGTTAACAATTCATCATTTGCTAGTAAATGAGACAGTTTCAGTTTCAAATCTTAATTATCATTTGTCAGAAAATCTTTATGTCGAGTATCCATAAAAGCATGACAACTAAGAGACCTTCAGAAGTGGAGGCATGTCATGCTTGAATACTCAGAGTTATTTTTGAAGAGTAGAACAATTATATAATATTTAACCTTCCAAAATCACACTGAATGTTCACAAAAATGTACAGACATACAAATAATCTGCTTGTCATAAACAAACCAATTCAGATATATTATGAAGTTCATAATTTATCACTGTTATCGTTCACATCCTGTACCAGCAAGTAAAACACAGCAGGAAAATGTACCTTCCATACTTCCTCTTGTATATCAAGTTCTCAGCCTGAAGGCAGGGAAGATCCTCAACAGCTCTACCATCAGCTACCAAGGAGAGCTGGGTGTCTCTGAGGAGGCAAACTAACCATTGCTTTCCTCTTCCAGCCAGACAGTGCTGTTTCACACCAGTCCCTCATGTTCACTGAACTGTACACACAGACCAGCTATTTCACACCTTTTCATATAGGATCTGGCTGTATTAGGAAAGGTGTTACCCATACTGCTCATATCTCAGTCATTTTCATAACGTAAAGTGAAGGATGAGACTGAGACCCAAAATACAACTGACAAACGTGTTCTGGGCAAATCCAGAAGACAACAGGCATTGAGCACACAGTATCTCACCAGAGATGGATTAGGGCAGGCCACCTCATATGGAAGTCATCAACGACATAAGCCCTAAACAACACGAACCATACAATTATTCCAATAGATTATCAACAATGTCATAGAGGGCCTCTGTATGCCTGACATCAGTGCTCCTTTTGAAGGCATGAGTACATATGGTCAGCTGACAGGGATATTGCAAATTGCTTTACGTTGCACCAACACAGATAGGTCTTTCGGCGATGGTGGGATATGAAAGTGCTAGGAGTGGAAAGGAAATTACCATGGCCTTAAATAAGGTGCAGCCCCAGCATTTACCTGGCATGAAAACAGTAAACGATGGAAAACCATCTTCAGGGCTGCCAACAGTGAGTTTGACCCACTACTTCCTGAACACAAGCTCACAGCCGTATGACCCTATACAATTTTTGGGATCAGCACTGCATGTTGATAGTTCCAAAATCATGCAGAAGTAGTAGATCAAATAAGTAAATATAGTACGGAGCAAGTTCCTGAAGACTAGCAAGACATATATGCGGATCGGCACTGTACTTCGTGAACTACAACTGAAAATACACATTTGATCCTAGACTTCTTCATAACATTGAATTTCCAACATACAGTGCTCCCTAAAGAGTTATGGGGCTTCTTACACAGCCTCTGATGGAATTTTTTAAACTTCACATTTTGTTTACCCGTGCATTGCCTTCTTTATATTATTTGCAATTGGCTGAAACTTCAACACACATCGCTCCCTAAAGTGTTTTAGTGCTTCACAAACAGCTACTGATGGAATTTTTTAAACTTCACATTTTGTTTACCTGTGCATTGCCTTTTATACTTATTTGCAATTGGCTGAAATTTGAACACACAGTGCTCCCTAAAGTGCTTTAGTGCTTCACAAACAGCAACTGATGGAATTATTTAAACTTCACATTTTATTTATCTGTGCATTGTCTTTTATACTTATTTGTGATCAGCTTATGATGATTAAGAATAATGGTCGAAACTGGTACCGATTATAATTAAGTAGGAGTGTAAAAATTACATTTCTTATTTTAATAGTACCGTCATATATCTTCTTTTAACTTAATAGTGTGTAAGATATACCTCTAAATCAATTAAATATATGCAGTATTTGCGTCTTTTGCAGTGTTACATAATATCAGCTTCATATACGCACTGGCCGTACTGAATCAATCAACCTAATCAACACAAACTTCCGGGTAACTTCACTGATAACTTCAGGCCATGCTACCAATGAGCGAAAATGCGGACTGCACTAATGCAATTTTAATCTTGTATTGTATATGAGGAGCCAACAGAGCCCAATAAATGTATAATTCTTTTGTAGTGCACAAGCACTGACACATATGGATTTGGTGTAGTGTAATGAATCTACAAGAAACACATCCTTTTCTTATCATCATGGTTAAGATGCATAGTATGAAAGATATGACCCATTTATTGTTCTTTTCCTCGCTGCTTATACATTCATATTTTTCTATAGGAGTCAGTTCAAAAAAATCTGCAACAGCCACAATTATTATTATTATTATTATTATTATTATTATTATTATTATTATTATTATTATTATTATTATTATACATCATTATCTAAAGGCTTCGCCTTGTCGCTGCAACCATTGATCTCTTCTCTCCACGATCCTTTTCATCTCTCCATAACCTTGGCATCCCATCATCTCAACTACCTCTTCAATGATCTTCTTCCTTGGTTTCCCTCCGCCTTTCTTTCCCATCACCTTGCCTTCGAACAAGCTCTTTATGAAGTTATTATGCCGGAGAATGTGACCGAAAACTGACGCTTTTCTCCTTTTTATCGTTGTTATTAAATGTCTCTAGGTGTTTATTTCTCTAAGCACTGCTTCATTAGTTTTCTTCTCAATCCAGCTAGTTCTTGTCATCTTCCTCCGTAGCCACATTTCCACTGCCTCTAGTCGTTTCACGTCCTCCTTCAAGAGAGTCCATCCTTCACAGCCATATAGCAGCACACTCTAAATGAATGTTTTGATAAATAATTTCTTTTATTCAATATTTAAGGATTTATTAGTTAAGAGCTGCTTCTTCTCCTCAAAGGCTTTCTTACATAGGGAAATCCTTCTATTTATTTCCACAGTGCATCTGTTGTCATCGGTAATAACTGATCCTAAGTAGCAGAACTTGTGCACCTGTTTTATTAAAATATTTCCAATTCTGAGCTGTGCCTCTGGCTTCATTTAAGATTTGCTTACAACCATAACATTAGTTTTATTTACATTAATGTTAAGTTGGAAATCTTTTAAGATGGCTGTTAATTTGTTGAGCATGATCTGCATGTTCTTCCCATTATTATTATTATTATTATTATTATTATTATTATTATTATTATTATTATTATTATTATTACTATTCTGAATGGCTAAATTAAGATGAGAAGGACCATTCCTTGAACATTTTGTTTCATTCTTATTCTAATAACAAAATCTTCCTCAATGGGGCTGACTGATCAAAAATCACCATCAAGGAGGTGAACTAAAAGTGAACCAACACTCAAATCAGGTGGCATTTTTGTATATCATGTAATAAGGCAATAAACTGATGATTGTATGTAAGAATGCATTTAGCATTTTGTACTGCATAAAGAACAGTGGAATCTTCCAGATAACTCCAGACCATGCTACCAATAGTGGCAAACATGGACACTGTGCTAATGCAATTGTTATCCAGACATAGACACATACATGCATACATACATACGTACATACATACATACATACATCATACATACATACATACATACATGCATACATACATACATATTCATTACAGACTGTTATTCTTTTTGATGTTCTGTCTGCAAACCTCTGTGAATGTACTAATCACCACAAGAATCCCCGATTTTGACTAGTTCCATACCTCTTATCATAAATCATTAGAAACTGAGTCTAATCATCATCGCCTTGGTCTCCCTGTATTCCTCTTACACTCCATGACCAACTCCATCATTCTCCTAGGTAACCTAACTTGTTCCATTCGCCTAACATAACCCCACCAATGCTTAAAGACTACAGCTCCATCCATAGAGTTCAATCCTAATTTAGCCTGTATTTCTTCATAACAAGTACCATCCTGCCATCATTCCCACCTGTTTTTACCAGCAATCATTCTTGCTATTTTCATGTCTGTTACTTCTAAGTTGTGAATAAGTTATCCTGAGTCCACCTTGCCTGGTATACTGATTATTAAGATACCTTGATAACTGTTGCAATCATTCCTCTTTGTCTGCTTATAGGTAGGTGCAACTACAGCCTCCATCCAATCTGAAGGTTGTAATATAATATAATATAATATAATATAATATAATATAATATAATATAATATAATATAATATAATATAATTTCGTGTGGCTATTTCTAGCCAGATGCAGCCCTTGTCAGGAAGACCCTCCGATGAGGGTGGGCGGCATCTGCCATGTGTAGGTAACTGCGTGATTTTGTGGTGGAGGATAGAGTTGTGTGGTGTGTGAGTTGCAGGGATGTTTGGGACAGCACAAACACCCAGCCCCCAGTGAATTGGAATTAACCAATGTAGGTTAAAATCCCAGACCCAGCCGGGAGTCGAACCCGGGACCCTCTGAACTGAAGGCCAGTACGCTGACCATTCAGCCAACAAGTCCGACAATCTGAAGGTACCTTACTACCATTCCATGATTATCTTATTTTATGAAGCCATTTCAACCCTTCCTTCCCAATATACTTCACAATTCCAGGTCTAATTACATTTATTCCTGATACTTTATGAAAATGGAGTAGAATTACGATCCTTTCCTATTCCTTACGAATAATTTCACCAACATCATTGCTCTCTTGACATAAAAGTTGAGAAACAATAGGGATTGCAAGTAATATATGACACAGCAACATTCCAGAAGAAAGACTGTGTTCTATGATTGAGAAAATTATTCGTGATAATTAATTTGATGAGTGTGATTCTGCGTTTTCTGACTCATCAGACTCCTTAAAGTGGTATTATGACAGTACATCTACTGTTTCATGTGAATATAAAAACTGATTAATTCTAAGTGATTTACAATAAATGTGAAATTCCTCTCAGGTAGAAAGAAAGTTTCTCACAGCATATGTGATTTAGGAATTAAGACTGTAAGGCATTATGAAAAGATATCTCCCTCATTAATCCTATCAAAATAGTGTACATGAGCATAAAGTTTTACAAATAGATTTCCAGTAAGGTTGGTAGATTTCAAATTAGGTTGGCCATGTATATTATCGGCACAGTAAAATCACTGTTTCATTCTTCACATAAATCTCCAGTCAATTCATGGGTGCTGAAATGATATTGAACCTAAAAACAATTCATGGATAAGAGGATTCTAAATGTGGGTTCAAATACATCCAGTATTTTTCAGTTACAAGAACTCAAACAACAACAAAAAGAAAGGCAAGACCCATAAGCTAACATTATTTCATCTGAAATGGATAATTAAAAGAAAATACTGCCACAATAATCAATACACAGATGCACAGTTGTTACAGTTTATAAATGATGCAGCTCAGCAGAACATCAGTCCATGAAGCAGCTTTCCATGTCAATTTATCCTGTCCTACCAGCCTCTTCTCCAACTAGTGCAGTGTTTTCCCCAGAAATTTTGTCAGCGTGTATCAGGAATGAGTGGCTAGGTGGGGAATACTACGCACTACAAAAAATATGAAGAAATGCTATTTATTCCCCTCTGGCATTCATATTAACAGACGGGTAACAGTAACTGCAAAATTGAACTATTTTAGTATTTTTACCCCAAACAAGACAACAGAGGATTTTGAACTTCTAGTGTTCTACTGCTCATTCATAATCATTAAATACCAGGGATTAATATTGCATTGCTGTGGAATGGCATACAGTTTTGTGTCATCATTAAACACCGCTAAACATTTAAATTCCGATGCAATTATGCCAAAAATAATGATTGATAATTTAACTAAACAGTTTCATAGTATGTAATTAGCACATATCTAGGTTATGTTACGATGGCAGTCTGTAAACATCGCAGGGCACTTCACCCATTCAGGGGTCTTAGGGATAGCACTGTAGTTGAACTAATATTTACTACAATTCTTTTATCACGTTAACATCATGGCCTGCCCTAAAACTCTAAACCTCCACACTTGCTCCTAAACTAAATTAATGAAATCCTCCAGGAAATTGTTTCTAAAATGATAACAATAATATGGTTCTTACAACATTCCTTCACTTGTGCTACATTTCATAGAACATTAATAAAGCGGGCCCCACCATTTAAGGGGCAACGTGCCCGCCTGTCATCCGACGGTCCCGGGTTTGATTCCCTGCTGGGTCAGGGGTTTTTCATTGTAAATGATTAATATCCCAGTCCTGGTGACTGGGTGTTTGTGTCATCCTTAACGTTCATTTCCTCACATTCAACACTCCACACTTCCTCCATTTAAATTACATGCAGGTACATACTACATGGTGCAAGTAGGGGCAAAAGATCTCTATAGGTCGATGCCCCGAACAAATATCATTAAAAAATAATCAATAAAGCTGTTGCAGTACCTAAGGCCACACAATCTGGTCAGGTGATACCAGTGCTGTAATGTATGTATGTTCAGTCTTCAGCCCTAAGGCTGGTTGGATCCTCAACAGCTCCGCCGTAAGCTGTCATAGATGGCCAAGGCATCACTGAAGAGGCGTACAAGGGAAATGAAGAGTGAGATAGTTTTCCGTTGCTTTCCTCGCCGAGCCAGAAGTTCCTGTTACATATCAGTCTGCCAAGCCCACTGAAATGCATGCACGAACCGACCCTATGAGCAACATTTTCACACCATTCATAGCAGGGACTGACTGCATAAGGAATGGTATTACTAGCATCACTCATACCACAGTCACTTTCATATTGTCAAAGCCAAGGATAAGACAGAGACAGATCAATGAAAGTAACAAAATTACTCTAGCCCGTACTAGAAGATATAGTGCATTGTAAACACTAGGTCCTGCCAACAAAGGCAATATCATGGTGGATAAAAAGGTGGTAACTAATTTGCCATTAACTGGTTTTTAAATGCAGTACTGTATAGGGTGATTTTTCATTTGAATGGAATATTTAACCATCACACCATCCACATGTGCCCTGTAAATTCCTCACCCTAACAGCAAATAAGTATAGTACTCCCCTAGATTTATCCCTCTGTGCAATCTCAAAAGCAACACTTCATGAAGCTTTAAGAGTATTGTGACAGTGGAAAATCCAATTATCAAAGTTGAACATCAATGTTATAAAACATTTTCAATCAGTAGAATAGATGAGTAAAAATCAATAATGAGCAAGCTCCCCATATAGAAGTTATTTAAATCTGTTCATGCCAAAGAGGATAATGTAGAATTATCAATACTGCATTAATGGACTCGATCCCCTCATGATTTTAGGTGAAAAGGAAGCGACCAGTCACAATCAGCCATTTTATCATGAACAGTAACCTAAATGCCATTGCAGTAGTTTTACCTAATGTAAAAAGTCCATAGCACTGATAGGATCCAGAATCAGCACTAAGTTTCAGGTACTGATATCTCAAATTCATTGGAAATCTTACTGGGGCCTTGCAGGTAAGACAAAGGTGCTTATTCTTTAAAGAATAGGGCCTACTCAGTTAATTTACACTGAAAATAATTAGTGTTTTGTAACCAATCATGAAACTATCCATGGGGAAAATAATGATGCAAGATTCCAATGCCAACAACTCTCTACTATTTCCAACAACAATGAATGACATCCAGCACATAATATACTATGGGTGATGGTGTGGTCTGCCCTCGAAATATATTATCAGTTTCAAATTTCGTACAATTATTTCACTCGTACATATTTTGGGAGCTCCAAATTACTTCATGAATGATTTCTACATCATAAGTCAATTTTCACCATATCTTAAGGTCTAACATTATTCATCTATCCATAAGACACCATCAATATATACCATCATTTTTAACATATACACACATAATGGTCATTTCTTGATAATGTTTGTTATAATGGAACACTTTAAAACATAATGGAACACTTTAAAACATTTATGAGAAGTTCAACTGGTTATTCTTATGTTATGTAACACTTTAAAACATGAATTAAAACGTAAGATTGTTTCCTTAGAAAAATCAAAGTGCTGAAATGTTTCTTCCTACTGTTTGTTCTGTTGTAGCCCACTTAAGTGTAAAAGCAAAGCAAAGTCATCTCCGTACAAGCCATGAAGGCCCTTGGAGGGGTGGAATGTAAAGGCTTCCACTATCCGTAACCTCGGCACTTGATGGGGTAGAGTGGCTAGCCTTTGCCCCCAGGAATTAACCTGATACTCATTTTTGTAATAGGCTGAGTGAACCTCACGGCCATATAAACCTCCGGAAGTGGAAATCTCGTTTCGTAAATCTTATGACTTCCTGACGGGGATTCGAACCCACGTCCCTCCGGGCGAACCGAGCACGCCTTTACCGCCTCGGCCAAGCAGCCCCTCCACTTAAGTGTAGGCCTATTAAGAAATTAACTGTTATACTACCAAAGATAATATTTTAGCCTTGTTATTCCTAGAACACTTTCTAGAATGAACTGCTTTATCATTGAATTATTTGACTCCTTAAGATCTAAACGTGTAATTCATTATATCATGTCAGATGGAATCTTTCTATGTTGGTGCTGGGCTGGAATTTCGACAGAGCAGATCAAACGTTCTATCATGTCCTTGAATTCATGGCTATTATTTGCTCTTCTTCATGTAAATTATTGAAGCAGAGGAAGACTACCCGCTCACCAGCCTAACACTTATTGATTCTATGTCGTGCAAACTAGCTTTAAAGTTTTCGAAACACCAAGATGACAGAAATCGTTCCCACAAGAGGCTAATGTATTTGAGCACCTTTAATACCATCAGGGTGATAAAGGCTTTAATATGCCAACTTGCAACCAGAAGGCAAGCCCTCCACAACCTGAGCTACTGAGACTGCCATTTTTCCTGACAAGAGCTATAAAGCAAACAGAGATGAAGAAGAACTCACTTCTTCTTCAGCTTTTAGACATGCTGTGCCTAATAAAAGATGCATACTTGTAAATTCTGCATTTGCATAATGATAAAATAGTATACTTAGTCAATTTGAGATTAGTATACAAATATACTTGTACCTTAAGAAAAGACAGCACGATACTCATATATCACATGAAAATCAGTTGAAAGTAGAGTTATTTAACCAGTCAAACTCCGATGACTGCTAAGAGTTTAATTGTAATCACTATAAAGTTACCTGTGATGATACTTACACATGAAGTATTTGAAGTTTCCTCAAAACAGATTGGTTCCTCTTTGACTTTTACTTCCAAATCCATTTTAAATAGTGTGCAAAGATATAGACGCTTTTGGGATGTAGATTACTTCCACAGACCTTGCACTGAAACATGAGCAACAAACATTATTATTGTTATCTTAGAGGTGAAGTTTCCACGGTGTGATGAATTATTTAGTTATTTTCTGGGTTGAACCATATTGTTGTCAGTACATCACGTACAGTTTGCCGACGTTTCGAATACATTGCAGTATTCTTTGACAAAGCGACTGAAATGTCGCTACTCGATCCGAGGTAGTCAGTCTCCCAGGCAGCAGTCACAACTACAAGAGTGGCCCTGATGTTGGTCTTTATTACCTAGCATTTCTGGCTGACGTAAGCCCCTGGCTGTCTCGTGATAATTCGGGAAGGTATGTGTAACAGCCAGGTAGTCGGAGCTTGCCCGCGCTGTTATGAAAACACGCAGGCCGAAACCCCAATTACATAAGAGCGCGGGCAAGCCCCCACTACCTGGCTGTGACACATAACTTCCAGAATTCTCACGAGGCAGCCAGAGCCTTACGTCAGCCAGAAAGGCTAGGATATAAAAGATCAAGGTCAGTTGTGACTGCTGCCTAGAAGACTGACTACCTCAGATCGAGTACGGGTATTTCAGTCACCTTGATAAAGAATACTGCAACGAACTCGAAACATCGGCAAACTGTACGTGATGTACAGAAAACAGCAACACGGTTCAACCCGGAGTAGAAAACGTCACGGGTTCTGCCGCCACCTCCAACTCAGGCCCTCCGCAGACGCATCATCCTCCTCCTCCGGCCCTCGGGAGAGGCCTATTCCTCCTCCGGCTCTTGAAAAGCCCTCCTCCTCCTACTCGTCCTCCTCCTCAGGCCCTCGGGAGACGCCTCCTCCTCCTCCTCCTCCTCCTCAGGCTTTCGGGAGAGGCCTCATCCTCGCGCGGGAAATTTGAATTTTTGCTCGAGATTTGAATTTGTAAACAAAGCCACGTGCTTTTTGACAGCTGTCATCCGCCATCTTTGAACAACAACGCATCGCTAACCTCAGTGCTATCTTCACGGGTCTAAACCTCAGTGCTGCCATCTAAACTTTACTAGCGCGAGATTTGAATTTATAAACAAAGCCACGTGCTTTTTTCACAGCCACGTGTTTTTTGACAGCTGTCATCTTTAAACAACAACGCATCGCTAACCTCAGTGCTGCCATCTTAACGGTACAAAACCTCAACAGCAACGCATCGCTAACTTCAGTGCTGCCATCTTGAGGTACTACACCCTACCGGGCTTCGAATGGATGACCCACGCATAAGAATGCCTCCACGTAACGGGGTAAACACCCACGGATGAGATTGGATTGAAGAGCGGGTCGAATTGCTTAACGAGCTTCGAACCGCTCCCCTTCCTACTTTCTGTGCCGGCCCGGCAGCCTGAGCACTTGGGGAAGTGGTACGTTCGAAAGAAAAAAAAACTAATACTTAAGATGGAGCCTTATGTCTATGATATGAAAGTAGGATCTCTGGGTTCAAATGCCTATTGGATACTGCTTAACACTGCTACAAATGACAAGAATCATAAAATAGGGGTTACGAATACAAATTTATTCAAAATGACAATTTAAAAAAAATTGACACAGCTCTATACAATGACTCTCCGCATATGGGAGGAAAGAAAATAATAATCACTTTAAAATACGAATCGCCCATGGGTGTCGTCTGCACAACGGGATGATTGAGGTTTTGCGACTTGCTATCGTTCATTTTTTCCCATTAATTCATACCGTTCATGAAATTTGTACATTATTCTGTCTATCACACCGTGAGATGACCTGATGTCCCTATACACAAATATTACTAGCTGTTTTAAGCACGAACCATAACCGGGGCCTACACTACATAATATCATATTAAAAGACACATTTGCATAATGCACAAACAAACACAAATACCATTTTTGCTAAACCCCGGACTCCTCATCTATCACCAAGACCACACAACGTGCACATAGGTTCTGTTTGAACTCAAAAATATGTGCACATAATTACGAAACATACACAGATATATGGATATATACACTTCATGCACACAGGAGAGCCATTCCTAGAAAAGAAAAAAAAACATGGTTATCACTGTCTCCGGCCCAAGGCGTACGCCTGGAGCAACCCGCTCAAGGGCGCCATCATAATCCGGGGTCGAACTGGCCGACTCCCGACCGAGAGGTACTGTGGGTTTCTGTAGATCCCTAGAATAGTTACAATCTCATATCGCCGGATATCTGGGGGGATCCCTACTCATTTATTAAATACCTTCAAAAGAAATCACCGTGATATTATCATTATTCAAGTATTCTTAGCTAGGCCATTTAAACCAACCGAGGGGAGCGCGAGGTTGACCCAGGGCTCCAAGTTAGTCTTAACACAATGGTTTAAAGGGATCCCTCTGTCACGAGGGCGAGAGCCTGACATTCACAACAAAAGGAAGGCCGGCCATTCACTTCGCACGGCCGTTCTGATTCTTCTCTCGCTCACACGTCTACCCTCTCATCTCGGGGACACACATTCATGGCCCGCTTCATTTGCTTATTCATATCATTATGGAATTTCCATGAAATACTCTTTTTATTCACTCCCTTCTCATTATTATCACTGAGACTGTGGGCACGATCACTTCTCAATCATCTCATCGTAAATTCCTATTCGGCCTTCTCACTACGTCTCATATCGCGTATCTTCTTCCCTTGGGCCTATGGCTCTCATGGCTCCTCGTTCATACCACATAAATACACTTATATTTAAACCTTCTGACCAAAGATTAAGGACTCCTGCCCCTGGGTCTTACCCCGGCTATAGATAAAAAAAACACTCCAAATCCTTATGGCCAATTAATCAAAAATCACGGGAAACTTGCACATGGTTCCACACACCTGTCTAAATCACACAATATGTACCTCTCCCGGTCGGGATTTCTTCTTTCTTGCAGTCCATGCACTGATTATATCTGTAAGCTAGGCATGCATTGTCTGACTGACCCATGAGTTTCCCTGGCATATTTGACAACCACGTGGGGCAGTGACTACCAACATCTCGACATGTTTCCTTGCTCGCCAACACCATTTTTCCAACCTCCCCTACGGGAAACTCAAATATTCTCCTAACCTTGTTCCCATATCTGCTAGGACATTCTACATATTACTAAAAATATAACCCTCACGATAAGCTAATCATTAAGAAAGAAATATGAGTCGTCCGGGAATTTAGCTCCCTTGAATTTTACTTCAACATTATAAAAATCAATAAAAATTTCCATATAGGACATGCATTAACTTACAACATTTGATATTTACAAAAGAACGCTAATCCTATCCCCGGGTTATGTCATGCTTAGAAATTAAATTTGGACATCACTCATCTGTTTGGTGGCCGTTGTCTCTCCTTCCACGGGAGACCCATGGTGAAGTTCTTAGTACTCCATGACCACTCGGTAGGCGGCGGGCGTGCAGTCCTTCATCCCTGGTCCATACAAGTCCGACATCCTGGGGGACTCGTCACAGCTGAAATCTTACAGTAATCCAAGATGGGTACACTTTACACTCGTCACACGGCCTCTATTTCAGAATTTACACCCACGAATAAGGCGGTCTTTCAAACCACGGCGGGCGCGTTCACAGTAAGAATCGGGTGGCTCACGAGACTCGAGCCCCTGATTCAAAGCAACACTTTGGGTGATACCAAATTATGAATTTCACTGACTCATTAAACCGGCAGTTTCTCAGCCGTATTCTGCTACTTGTTGGTAAGTTATGCTCGCGGTTTTTACTAGTTTGACACGCAGCACAGAAACAATACCTAGGCTCGTTTGGCCTCCCGTTCACTTCACAAAGCGTGCTGGACACAATGGCGCTTTCAATACGCGGTCAAGGGTTTCTGACTTAAACTGGGGCACCGCGGGACATAGTGTCCTTCTCAACGACCGTAAAAGAACAACTGTCTCTGCAATGGCCTGCTCGGCCTATATTATCTTGCCCGCCGGAAGCTTGGGGGCGTCAACGTTCACGGTTCATTTAGAACAAGAGCTCCTCTCGTACCAAGAATTGACGATATTTAAATATTGCATCTTGTAGCCCTCTGTCTCCTCTTTCATTTGAGCCAGGCGTGCTGGACCTACGATCAGCAGTTTTTATGTAATTTGCTTCCCGCCTTTGATTAATTCATAAGCGTCCCTCGGGAGGTGGAGTAAACTTTGAGCGCGACTCTTGGCTTGGGTGACGTCGCTGTATCCACATGTGTTAGCGATATGTTACATCTTGACAGCTGGTGACCTCATTTCTTCCCCTGCATAAGTTATTACATATTTTTAGTCTGGGGAACGCAGAAAATTCCGCTCTATTCAAGGGTGTGTCTCACATAATTTTCCTATGTCTGGATTAAAATATCATTCCATTGTTTAAGCGCCAAAGTCCGACGTTGGCACCCGTGACACGTGCATAAAAAACCGGAAGTTCCTTATGTTCGTTTGGAACTCTGGGAAGCTAGGCCACACCTCGGGGCGTATCTGACTACTCCAGCATCGCGTCCCCTTCTATCTCTCTCTGCGAGTTGAGAGCGTATTTCCGCGGGGGCTTGGCTGTTGCTTTGTCCTCCCTTTGTTCGCAGGCGCTCTTTTCGCGGGTTCCATTCTGGCAGAACGCCGCTCGATCCCCTTCGCCCATACTGCTACCAATGACGCGACCTGTAGGAGTAATTTTAATGGAGTATAAAGGCCCATATCATTCCCATGAGCTGTACAGGACACTGTACGGTTTCATACTCCGCCTGCTTCATCAAAGAAAAATCACGAACTCGGGATTTTTCTTTCCCTTTAAACTGTCTCGGAAAATAGTCACTGGTGATGGTCGCGTAACTTGTGGACCTTCTCGGTCAACTCTGTGTTCTCCAGTTGTATCTGGTAGCATAGATTAATTAAAGCGTTCCTAAGACCGGTCCTCTCAGAACATTCTGGACAATCTTCACAGGTCGATGCCTCGGACTCGCTCCCTTCTTCCAAAACAATGTGATTCACGGCATCATCTTCTTCATCGGCTTCCATTTCTTCCATTGGATCCGGGTTGTCCTCGTCATCCTCGGCTTCTCCTGGTTCTTCTTCCTCCGGACCTTCTTCAGGGTGTTGTCCTGGGGCATGGTAAAATTTGGTTATCCGCAGCGTTGTAAGTGGTCTCTGTTCTTCCGTCCATTGACTGTACTTCGTACGTGTTATTCTCTAGGTTCCGATGTAGGGTTCCGTAAACTATGGGAATAATTCCTCGCTGTCAGACTCTTCTCGGCCTATGCCTGGACATCTTGCACCGTTGTCTTCACACAAGTTCAGTTTTACTCCTCCTGGGCTCCCGCTGATTCCAACTTGGTCTCATCTGATGCATAATCAATAATATATTCGTGCCCCCTTAAAATATGTGGCGAAAAAAAAATTGCCCACATCTATGGTGAAATTTATTTACATAATATACAGTTTCTCATGCGACCACAATTCGCTATTAATCCTGTAGATCCTCTCTTCGCCCTCCGGGATCGTACTCTGAGACGTGGGGGTCTAATTGGAGGCCCCTGCCTCTGCCTTCCTTAGGATGAGGTTCACAATTCTTCCCTTCTTCCTTCTTTCCTGCGCTAACGCTCCCGTAGCTGCACCGGTCCTCCTTCTTCCGAGCTCTGTTATTACGTAAGGTACGCTGCACGGGTCGCGATCTCATGGTCCTTCCGTAGCGTCGCTCCTCTCTTCCCGACAGCAATTTCCTCCGTCTAGTGAACCATCCGTACTTGTAGCGGTATCGTCTTTTACGTCGACCTAATACATTCTTCTTCCTTCCTCTGGGCTGAGATACCCAGTTCGATCCTCCAGCTGGTTGAAACTGTTTGTTCTCCATCACCTGTTCACTTAGCTCCGTACGAGAATTAGCGCTCGTACTTACTTCTCCCATTACATTTACATTAGCGACCTTTCATTCATTATAAGCTAGGGATACGCCTGTCGCCTCTTGTCCACTCACAATGGCCTGGGTACTTAAAGATAGCTCGCCCCCTTCTTTCAGCTCTGCTCCCAGATGACCCAATGTCTTCCTTTCTTCTCCGGAGTTCACTACCTGCTCCCAGCAGTTCGTGTCCCTCCGTTCCACGGCTACTGCTACGTCCATTAGCGAGCCACACTCCCTGGCTTCATTCTTTGACCTTTCCATCTCGCACTTCCTTTCGGCATCTGGGGTCGCATCTCTTTCCACTAAGTCTTCTGGTTTGGGTTCGATCCCTGCCTGATGTACGCGTGACTCCATATCTTCTAGTCCTGAGTTCGACTCCCCAGTATCTTCAACTGACGCTCCTATGTCATTAGTCGTTCTCGCTGTTCCGGCTCTTACCAATTCAGTTTCTACTTCTTCTCTCGGCTCCAGATGGCTTATCGCGACGTCATCTATTATCTCCATTATCTCTTCCACTCTTGAGTACACTCCGCCAGCCCTGTCGCTCATCTCCAAGCCTGGTGGTCGCCGTACGTCAGTTTCATCCACCTCGACGTCACCCTGGGTTTCGGATGCGTCTATCTCGGTATCCCTTTTAGTGGCCACCTTCTCTCCTCCGTTGTTCCTATCTCCTTTCACTATATGTTCTGTAGAAACTTTACAGATTCGTCCGACTCCCATTTCTTCGGTCATCTCCTTCCGCAGCTTCTCGACCTCATCGTACATCTGCGTCTGGACCTCCTTGAATTTGGTTGTCGCAGTATCCTACACTTGGGCTATGCTGTCCCTGAGTTCATCCGCCACTTTGTTGAGGGACTCCGTCGTCTGCGTCCTTAGTTCTCGGACTTCCGCTTTGGTATCCTGCACGTCTCTTGCAACATCCTGTACACGGGTGCTTACCTTCTCCATCTCTTCCTCGCACGCGCTTACCCTGGTGTCCGTCAGGTCGATCTTCTTTGTCACCCTAATCTCCACTTGCTTTATTCGCTGGAGGACGTCATCCAACTTCCCCTCTAACGCCTCGGTCATCTTTGCCTCCAATCTCGCGGCGTTCTCGTCGCTACGTTCACGACCTAGTCTCATATCCTCTGCGAGCTCGTCTAACGAAGCCTTATTCGTAGCCGCCTGAGCCTGGCGAAGCTCTGACTGCCTGTCAAACTGCGCCTTAAAGCCTGCTGCCTGCTTCTCGAAATGTTCTTTCAAAAGTTCCCTCTGCTTCTCGAAATGTTCTGCCAATAATTGGCGCATCATATCCCTCACGGCCTCCATGTCCATATTAAATTCAATTTTGGAGAAAGCGGATCTCCCGTGGGCAGAAAATTGACCACCGGTGATCGACAGAAAGCGTAGATGCATTCAAAAAAAAAATTTTTAAATAGAAATTTCAGCGTGACCTAACTTTACTCGAAATTCCACCAAATCAATCCAAACTGGGCCTACAAACGGCTTGTGTCACGCCCCCTACCATATTAACGTCACAATTCATTGTATAGGAGATTCCGTCATATCATTTGACACTAATAATAACAATAATAATACTGGTTCTACGTTAGCCCTTTTATCCTGGAATAAGTTTTCCGGTCTCGCGCGCGGCCTACCGTGGGCTCGATTTTACGTATGCCGGAAACATGGCATACCCCAGTCACTAATGGATGTTATCACCTTGAGATTGGTAAGATGACGTTAGCAGACAATTACCCGTCTCAAACTGGCAACATCGCATCCGTCACTGCGCAAAAATTAGAGCATGGGTTGAGGTACCCTGCTCTATCCGCGGCGTATAAAGCCCTCTCGAAAAACATACTTATATCTGCCAAATGTTGTTACCTCAGCGCACAATCTTTGGCCGATACCCGTAACTGGCGAAATTTGAAGAATTCTGCCGGCCGTTTTAACCTCACACTGAGAGAACCATAACACTGTCTCCCAACGAACTGACGACTTCATAGTCTGTCCCGGGTATCCATTTTGAATTTATGAGCGACACTCATGCGGATTTCCACTTAAACTGGACACATGATTTTTCTGTTCTTGTCATTTTCCTATCCTATTTATTATTCACGTCGCTCCCTTTCATGGCTGATCTTGTGTGAGTTATCATCACGAGTTGTGACTTACGCACACCCGTACGATGACCATGACAGTCCGGCTGAGTATCACACAATCAGAACAACCCTTGCAGTATCCAATTTATAATTATGAATCTTAGCACTTCGGACATGTGCTTAACGTCTCCATCCGTTCGGTTACGTGGCGGGTACTCCATTCCAAATAACTGCCAACCCGTTCGATACCAAATGTAATCAGATTGTGGCACGAACCTGGCAATTTGACTCCATCATAGCACACTATCCTCCCTGTGGGCGGCCTATCTATTACTCAAAATGCTCCAGCGTACACTATAAACAATGCCCGGCCACGAAGGGCGCCAAGTATACACCCTACCGGGCTTCGAATGGATGACCCACGCATAAGAATGCCTCCACGTAACGGGGTAAACACCCACGGATGAGATTGGATTGAAGAGCGGGTCGAATTGCTTAACGAGCTTCGAACCGCTCCCCTTCCTACTTTCTGTGCCGGCCCGGCAGCCTGAGCACTTGGGGAAGTGGTACGTTCGAAAAAAAAAAAACTAATACTTAAGATGGAGCCTTATGTCTATGATATGAAAGTAGGATCTCTGGGTTCAAATGCCTATTGGATACTGCTTAACACTGCTACAAATGACAAGAATCATAAAATAGGGGTTACGAATACAAATTTATTCAAAATGACAATTTAAAAAAAATTGACACAGCTCTATACAATGACTCTCCGCATATGGGAGGAAAGAAAATAATAATCACATTAAAATACGAATCGCCCATGGGCGTCGTCTGCACAACGGTATGATTGAGGTTTTGCGACTTGCTATCGTTCATTTTTTCCCATTAATTCATACCGTTCATGAAATTTGTACATTATTCTGTCTATCACACCGTGAGATGACCTGATGTCCCTATACACAAATATTACTAGCTGTTTTAAGCACGAACCATAACCGGGGCCTACACTACATAATATCATATTAAAAGACACATTTGCATAATGCACAAACAAACACAAATACCATTATTGCTAAACCCCGGACTCCTCATCTATCACCAAGACCACACAACGTGCACATAGGTTCTGTTTGAACTCAAAAATATGTGCACATAATTACGAAACATACACAGATATATGGATATATACACTTCATGCACACAGGAGAGCCATTCCTAGAAAAGAAAAAAAACATGGTTATCACTGTCTCCGGCCCAAGGCGTACGCCTGGAGCAACCCGCTCAAGGGCGCCATCATAATCCGGGGTCGAACTGGCCGACTCCCGACCGAGAGGTACTGTGGGTTTCTGTAGATCCCTAGAATAGTTACAATCTCATATCGCCGGATATCTGGGGGGATCCCTACTCATTTATTAAATACCTTCAAAAGAAATCACCGTGATATTATCATTATTCAAGTATTCTTAGCTAGGCCATTTAAACCAACCGAGGGGAGCGCGAGGTTGACCCAGGGCTCCAAGTTAGTCTTAACACAATGGTTTAAAGGGATCCCTCTGTCACGAGGGCGAGAGCCTGACATTCACAACAAAAGGAAGGCCGGCCATTCACTTCGCACGGCCGTTCTGATTCTTCTCTCGCTCACACGTCTACCCTCTCATCTCGGGGACACACATTCATGGCCCGCTTCATTTGCTTATTCATATCATTATGGAATTTCCATGAAATACTCTTTTTATTCACTCCCTTCTCATTATTATCACTGAGACTGTGGGCACGATCACTTCTCAATCATCTCATCGTAAATTCCTATTCGGCCTTCTCACTACGTCTCATATCGCGTATCTTCTTCCCTTGGGCCTATGGCTCTCATGGCTCCTCGTTCATACCACATAAATACACTTATATTTAAACCTTCTGACCAAAGATTAAGGACTCCTGCCCCTGGGTCTTACCCCGGCTATAGATAAAAAAAAACACTCCAAACCCTTATGGCCAATTAATCAAAAATCACGGGAAACTTGCACATGGTTCCACACACCTGTCTAAATCACACAATATGTACCTCTCCCGGTCGGGATTTCTTCTTTCTTGCAGTCCATGCACTGATTATATCTGTAAGCTAGGCATGCATTGTCTGACTGACCCATGAGTTTCCCTGGCATATTTGACAACCACGTGGGACAGTGACTACCAACATCTCGACATGTTTCCTTGCTCGCCAACACCATTTTTCCAACCTCCCCTACGGGAAACTCAAATATTCTCCTAACCTTGTTCCCATATCTGCTAGGACATTCTACATATTACTAAAAATATAACCCTCACGATAAGCTAATCATTAAGAAAGAAATATGAGTCGTCCGGGAATTTAGCTCCCTTGAATTTTACTTCAACATTATAAAAATCAATAAAAATTTCCATATAGGACATGCATTAACTTACAACATTTGATATTTACAAAAGAACGCTAATCCTATCCCCGGGTTATGTCATGCTTAGAAATTAAATTTGGACATCACTCATCTGTTTGGTGGCCGTTGTCTCTCCTTCCACGGGAGACCCATGGTGAAGTTCTTAGTACTCCATGACCACTCGGTAGGCGGCGGGCGTGCAGTCCTTCATCCCTGGTCCATACAAGTCCGACATCCTGGGGGACTCGTCACAGCTGAAATCTTACAGTAATCCAAGATGGGTACACTTTACACTCGTCACACGGCCTCTATTTCAGAATTTACACCCACGAATAAGGCGGTCTTTCAAACCACGGCGGGCGCGTTCACAGTAAGAATCGGGTGGCTCACGAGACTCGAGCCCCTGATTCAAAGCAACACTTTGGGTGATACCAAATTATGAATTTCACTGACTCATTAAACCGGCAGTTTCTCAGCCGTATTCTGCTACTTGTTGGTAAGTTATGCTCGCGGTTTTTACTAGTTTGACACGCAGCACAGAAACAATACCTAGGCTCGTTTGGCCTCCCGTTCACTTCACAAAGCGTGCTGGACACAATGGCGCTTTCAATACGCGGTCAAGGGTTTCTGACTTAAACTGGGGCACCGCGGGACACAGTGTCCTTCTCAACGACCGTAAAAGAACAACTGTCTCTGCAATGGCCTGCTCGGCCTATATTATCTTGCCCGCCGGAAGCTTGGGGGCGTCAACGTTCACGGTTCATTTAGAACAAGAGCTCCTCTCGTACCAAGAATTGACGATATTTAAATATTGCATCTTGTAGCCCTCTGTCTCCTCTTTCATTTGAGCCAGGCGTGCTGGACCTACGATCAGCAGTTTTTATGTAATTTGCTTCCCGCCTTTGATTAATTCATAAGCGTCCCTCGGGAGGTGGAGTAAACTTTGAGCGCGACTCTTGGCTTGGGTGACGCCGCTGTATCCACATGTGTTAGCGATATGTTACATCTTGACAGCTGGTGACCTCATTTCTTCCCCTGCATAAGTTATTACATATTTTTAGTCTGGGGAACGCAGAAAATTCCGCTCTATTCAAGGGTGTGTCTCACATAATTTTCCTATGTCTGGATTAAAATATCATTCCATTGTTTACGCGCCAAAGTCCGACGTTGGCACCCGTGACACGTGCATAAAAAACCGGAAGTTCCTTATGTTCGTTTGGAACTCTGGGAAGCTAGGCCACACCTCGGGGCGTATCTGACTACTCCAGCATCGCGTCCCCTTCTATCTCTCTCTGCGAGTTGAGAGCGTATTTCCGCGGAGGCTTGGCTGTTGCTTTGTCCTCCCTTTGTTCGCAGGCGCTCTTTTCGCGGGTTCCATTCTGGCAGAACGCCGCTCGATCCCCTTCGCCCATACTGCTACCAATGACGCGACCTGTAGGAGTAATTTTAATGGAGTATAAAGGCCCATATCATTCCCATGAGCTGTACAGGACACTGTACGGTTTCAGTACATACCTTTAAAATGTTGTGGCGGGCAATTTCCACGTGCTTTTTTGACACCTGTCATCCACCATCTTGCATCGCTGAACTTAGTGCTGCCCTCTTTAGCTAATTACCTTCGAAATGTAGTGGCGACAATTTGAAAACTTCTAAATGCTTTTTGACAGCAACCATCTTTAATCAACAGAGCACAGTGCTGCCATCTTTAGCTACTACCTTTAAAATGTGGTGGCGGTAATTTCTACGTGACAGCTCTCATCTGCCATCTTACATAGCTTACCTTAGTGCTGCTATCTTTTCGATACTGCGGGTAATTTAATATCCACGTGCGTTTTTGACAACTGTCATCCTCCATCTAGCATAGCTCACCTCAGTGCTGCTATCTTTACGGTACTAAACCTTATCGTGGTGGTGGTGGTGGTGGTGGGAAATTTAAAATCTGCATGCTTCTTTGACAGCTGTCATCCGCTATCTTTAATCAAGAGAGCACCGTGCTGCTATCGTTACGGCACTGCGGGTAATTTGAAAAATTCCGCCAGCTGTCATCCGCAGTCTTTAATCAACAAAACATCGTGTTGCTATCTTTAGCTACATACATTTAATATGTGGTGGCGGCAATATGAAATTTTATCCAGCTGCCATCTTTAATCAACAGAGCACCGTGCTGCTATGTTTAGCTGCTACTTTTGAAATGTGGTGGTGGGTAATTTGAAAAATTCCGTTAGCTATCATCATTAAACAGTAAAACTTTAATCCATTCGCGGACCTAACCTCTCATCTACCATCTTGAAGGAGACTATCCTTAGTTTACAACAAGATGCCCAGCACTTAGAGGTTACTACACAAGATGGCGGCACTGTTATAGCCTCCTCTTCCTCCTCCGCCTCGTCTACCTCCTCCTCCTCTATCAAGGCATAGCTTTATCGATCATGCATTTCTAAGGCGTGAGTGTGCAGCGATAACATCATTGTGCGTGTTTAGACTTGTGGATTACAAAAGAAACAGAACAAGACAAGAAAATTGATTGATGTGTTGAGAACACTAAATAAGTGATCAAGACTAGAATACTAATTCACATACGGTCCCCAGAAGTAAAATTCCACCAGCGACAAGATACCCTGGCAATCATATGGGCCCCTATCTTGTTTTTGTTGAAGCAAATGATAACAAAAATGTGGGCAACTTACACCCAATGGCTCTTTTATGAGCGAAAAATTCCGGGTATAAAAGCTATTCATAGAAAAGGAAAAAATCGGATCCAATTAACTTGTTTTACAGCTGATGCTGCTAATCATTTTATGCAACACACCATTCTCAGAGAGAAAAACATGAAAGCTTATATACCTTCCTCAAATGTCTACAGGGTCGGTTTAGTAAGGGGAGTGGATTTGTCGTTAACTGAAGATGAAATTAAGCAATTTATAGATTCACCTGTGCCGGTTATAGGAGTCCAGCGCCTTAAACGAAGAAAATCTAATGGTGATTCATTCGAGTATGTTCCGACAGGAACAGTGAAGATCACTTTTGAAACCCAAGTTCTCCCTCAGCAGATTTCTATTTTTAGCGTCATTTTGGATGTTCAGGTTTTCATCTCTAATCCTATTATTTGCAAGCATTGTCAACGTTACGGACATACAGCTCCCAATTGCAGGGCAAAAACTCCTCGTTGTGGCCGATGCAGCAATAACCATGTCACGAAAGACTGTCAACAAACGCTTGTCAAATACCTCCACTGTGATCAGAATCACCAGGTAGGATCCTCCAGATGTGCCGTACACCAACAACAGACGGCTATTAAGAAGCATATGTGTTCTGAAAACGTTTCCTTTGAAGAAGCCAAAAATAGGTTGCAGCCCGTTACCTATAATCCTACCATACTACCCCATCATTTTCCGTCCTTAGCTGAAACTCTGGGACCCAGACCTGATAATTTCAACCCGCGTAAACGCAAAATCACTACCTATGTACACAGGGAACCACGTCCACCCCCAAGTCCGGGTTATGATAGGGAGACCTATCTCAATATAATACGAACCCCCCCAACGGAACAATCACCAGCTACCCAAACTCCGACTACCCATAGTATTACACCGGAGGCCCCTACTAATCTTACTAGCAAACATGATCAGGGAATAACCCCTTCCACATCACAAGTAACCCCTGTTAAAGATATACGTAAAGAGATCCAGGACGACTTTGTTAATCTGATGGAGCTAATGGGTCCAAATGTCCAATGGAGACACTTATTAAAGTTGATACTTGAAAAAATCCTCCCCCTTTTAGATACTAAGCATGCAGATTGTGCAATGGAACTGTAGGAGTGTGGTAAACAAGCGACTTGAGTTAATCTTACTCATTAACGAATTCCAACCAGATATTATCTTCTTACAAGAAACATGGTTTTCAAATTGTATTAACATTCGCATAAAGGGATATACTATCGAACGGTTAGATGGTCCAGGGTATGGTGGAATTGCAATTTTAATTAAGAATTGCATACCCTATCATCTTCTCCAATCGGAACAGGCTATAGCAGACACTTACTTTCAGCGCATACAAATAAACGATTTTATTCTTTCTAACTTTTACTGTCCTCCCGACATACATGGTTCCTACCATAATTGGTCCAATTTTTTCACCAATTTACCGGTGCGAAGCAAAATATTATATTTGGAAACTTCAATGCTGGGGAAGCAAGAGCAATAGCGTCAAAGGAACTCATATCTTAACCTCTTCTCTTGAAGTAAATCTCACCATAATTAATGATAGAACACCCACCCGGCTAACAGCCCCTACAAATGCTCCGAGCGCGGCCGATCTTACTATATGTACCACGGATATAGCGTATAAATTATCTTGGCAAACTATTAAGGATCTTCATGGTAGTGATCATTTTCCCATTCTCGTTACATGGTCTAATCACAAGCCCTTTTCTCATCACACGCTTCCTCGAATACCCATACGCAATCTGAATAATATGGATTACGATCTCTTTTCGTAATTTATTCAGGATTATTTCAGTCATACCTTTAAAACGACACCCGCGGAATATGATTCACTTTTACACTGTATAAAATCGTATCTCGACATCTATCATCCAATCATTTACAAAACTTCAACCAACCATAATCCGACGCTCAACATCCGTTGGTGGGATCAAGAATGTAAGGTCTGGATTAGATGACGGAGAAACCTGCTGAAAAATTTACGAAAACATTTTACTTTTACTAATTATATACAATATAAACGAATCTGTGCAAAAATTAGAGTTTTATTTAACAATAAACGTCGAATTACATGGAAAACCTTTGTAGAGAGTATTAACAGTACTACATCCAGCAAGATTATCTGGACCAAAATTCGCTCTCTTAGTAACGCTAGGCTCTCATCCCAACCTATCGCTTTATCTCCACCCCAATTATATCAATTCTATTGCAATCTAACACCCGATTTTGTTCAGCCTGAATATCTCTTAAGTGGTTCATACACATCTAATAAATATCAAACTTTGATGAATCCTATTACATATCAGGAATTAGAAGTCGCCCTACATAAAAAACTACATCCCCAGGATCAGATTTTATAACCTACAAGATGCTCAGCTCCATACCAATTAAGGCTAAATACATTATTCTTAACCGGTATAATAAAATTTTAACAGATGCCTTAATACCATTAGACTGGAATACTTTTGACATCATTCCAATACATAAACCAGGTACTGATCCCTTACAACCTCAAAATTACAGAGGTATAATCTTAGGGTCCTGTCTACGTAAAACCTTTCAACGCATCCTACTCCGCAGATTAATATGGCAATTAGAGTATCATAATGATTTACCGAAATGTCAATTTGCCTTCATAAAAGGACGAAGTACCACAGACGCCTTAAATATTTTTCTTACGGACCTTTTATTAGCACGCTGCAGAAAACAAGATACTATAGCGGTTTTTCTAGATGTTAAAGAAGCTTACGATAATATTGATCTTCACATTTTGTTTCAAAAACTACACAAGTTAACCTTCCCACTACCCCTTATTCATATATTTAAAAACCTTTTACTAAATCGAACATTAAATTTGAAAAATTATATACTTAACGCTTGTCCACGAAAGGCCAATGTCGGGATTCCTCAGGGGGATATATTAAGTGGTATACTTTTTACTTTATATACAAATGATTTGGAACGAGTAGTAACGCCTCATGCACGTATATTGCAATTTTGCAGACGACATATTTATCTATACCACACAAGATAACGTCGACCAATGTCGACACTCCATCTTCCCAGCCCTCTCCCATATACATAAGTGGATGGAAGACCACAGTTTAGAAATCACACACACCAAAAGTGCCGCGGTTATATTTACCCAAAAACGAACATATGACAAATCTGCATTACCATATGCCAACCACCATATTGCTATTCGATCCTATACCAAATATTTAGGGATTTTCATAGACAATAAGTTAAATTGGAAGACACATTTTGCCCGACTTAAGTCCAAAATTGAAAATACAATCCCTATCCTTAAGTCCTTAACTCGTAGAAACTGGGGATCGGATCCGGCCACGTTACTACTTTTATATCAAAATTCAATCCGGGCAAGGATAGATTATGGCTGCCATTTCTTCAATACAGCGTCACCTACCACCCTCCCACGTTAAAATTCACCTCTTTACGAATCATATTACGGGCATTACGCACAACACCCACCAATGCCTTACTAGTTGAAGCAGCAGAACTCCCATTGGCTATGAGACGAGAATATCTAGCGTCTAAATATTTACTTTAAAAGATAGCTCTGAATCGACATCCCATATTACCTAAACTACAACTTTTTTCTGCTAGTTGCTTTAGGTCGCACCGACACAGATAAATCTTATGGCGATGATGGGACAGGGAAGGGCTAGGAGTGGGAAGGAAGCGTCCGTGGCCTTAATTAAGGCCACCATTTGCCTGGTGTGAAAATGGGAAACCACGGAGAACCATTTTCAGGGCTGCCGACAGTGGGATTCGAACCTACTATCTCCCGAATACTGGATACTGGCCGCACTTAAGCGACTGCAGCTATCGAGCTCGGTACTACAACTTTTAAATGAGTACCAAATCTGTCAAAAATTGAAAGCCAGCAACATACCGGCAATTCTGCTGGCATATGAAGTACGTTTTCCATTAAGGAATAATGTTTTGCAGACAAGATCATTACCGGCATACTCTCACGAATACAACTTATCTACATACCACCCTTCCATCATTACTACTACTTTCGAACACCTTCCGGGTAATCTGAAGAATAATCCCACTCTAGTTAATAAAACTTTACAAGCATTTCTCAGTCCGCATAAACAACACACAAACTGCTTTACAGACGGATCTAAGACTTCAGAGGGAACTGGAGCAGCCTATTACATCCCCCAGCTTAACATCCAGCAACTATTTACGTTACCAACCAACGCTTCCATATACACTGCTGAAATCTTTGCTATTCGACAAACTCTTTTATGTTTACGGCAATATAATATTCCCAATGCCATCATCTGTACCGATTCATTAAGTGTCCTCCAAAGTATCAAAACCCCGCAGAAATCTAGTAGTTGGTATATATGGAACGTCCGTAAATTGTTATACAACCTTTCCTTAAATCAGCATGATATAATATTAATCTGAATACCAAGTCATTACAGCATACCCGGTAATGTTCAGGTTGATCGTTTAGCTAAAGCAGCAGCTGAAGGTCAAGGTCTTCCCTATCACCTCGCCATTCCTCACACGGATTATGCCCCTACTATCAAACAGAACGTACTTCAAAAATGGTCTTCTCTCTGGAAAAATTCCGCAAAAACGAAGGGTAAAGATTATTATCAACTACAACCGGAACTGCAAATAACCCCCTGGTTCACTATGGGCACTTATTCTAGGAGACATATAACTACCATAATCCGCCTAAGATTCAATCATGAGCTCACACCGGCATATAAGTATAGATTTCATATCAGTGACACAGATACCTGCGCCTGTCAGCAAACATGTGGCACAATTCATCATATAGTATTCCAATGTTGCAACTATTCTAACCAACGAAAAACGTTTTTCCAAGCACTAATAAATCATAAAGTTCCTCTCCCAACAAGTGTCGCTTGTCTCATTCATACTCCTACGGAGCCATTAATTAATATGTTCACCAATTTCCTTGATGAATGTAAAATCGCATTATAGGCCACTCATTTATTCTACCCCACAGGTCACTAACATTCTCCCACTTACAACACATAACCTGGCTATCCCTTTACCCTGCACATGATAAACAACAGTTAAAAACCCTCAGATCACCGACAATAGAAGAACGTCCATATCTATCATTGATACCACATATAGGTGAAACTAACCTTACTTAACTGCAACCTCTTATAGGGTTAAATGAATACTTTAATCATCCATTACCATCACAAGCTTCATCCTCTGATCCAACCTTCCTTGCTTGCTTGCTGATGCTTATGGGCTGTGTCTACGACATTTCACCCAGTCAATACTCGCTTACTCATGTAAACACACTGGTATAAATGAAAACTTTAGTTCTATAATCGTTACTTGAGCTTGCAAGTAGAAAAACACAAAACACTGAACTTCACTATATCACATAACAACCCGATTTGGCGAGAGGAGACTGCTGTTATACGGGAAACTTCCAATCTTGCAATCACACTGCGTCTAAAGCTTCACCCACACGAAGAATCCAAAATAGCACTCACAAGTAATACACTGAGGATAAGGAATCACTCAAATAGAACCTTCTAAAGCATGAGCACTTCTCATCCTATATTGTAGATAGAATTATAACACGATATTGGCTTCATCTAGAAACAAATTGAGCACCCTAATAATCTCGACTGTAGGATTACAGAGCAAACAAGAAACACTGGTAGGAAAAACCTGCTTGAGTCGCTTAAGGTTATTCAGAAGTTTTTTACGGGGGTTAGTATATAAAGAACATTCAAAGAAAATGTGATTGGGGTCGCCATTACGGATATCTGTACCACACAAACAGTGTGTATCCTGCGTTAAATGGAAACGTGATCGATATTGTGGTGTAAGGGCATGATTAAACCGTAACCTAATGATGTTAATAATATGTCGTCTAGTATAAGATCCTCGTATAAACCAAGGTTTAACTAAAAGCGTTGGTTGTAAATGATAATAGAAGTTACCTTTGACTTGTGCCGTCTGTCGAAAGAAATTCTGCCAGTCTTGGTGCCCCTCCTGTCGGATAACAACTACATAATCAGAAGCAGGAACAATATTGTTAGTATTCGGCACAGGAAGACGAGAAGCTTGTTTTGCAAAACAATCTGCTTTTTCATTACCATCTATACCAACATGACCTGGTACCCATACTAAAGTTATGGAAATACCGACGTTGTCCAGCATATAAAGGAGACTCTTGACATTGTAAATATACCAATTATAAGATAACTCATACGAAACCAAAGATTGTAAGGCACTCAGCGAATCCGTATAGATTGTAGCTCGCGTATATCCCTGTCGCTGAACAAAAGTAAAGCTTGCTGTATGGCGAATAGCTCCGCCGTAAAAATCGAACAGTCACGAGGCAAACCATATTGTTCTTTAACATTTAGAGACGGTATATAATAAGCGGAACCAACTCCATTAATGTTCTTTGCCCCATCTGTAAAAATGTTTATGCTTCGTGGAATATGAGAAAATTTTACTCTTTTAACAGGACAAATCTCGTTCTCCTGCAGACAAGGAACATTAGTAGAGCCATTACGCATAGGCCAAATTATTTGAGGCTTAAAATAAGAAACAGGATAGGGTAAGGTATAGGGTAGTAAAGTAACACTGTGTATTAAGGTACACTGTTTCGACTTCAATGTATTAAACGCATGAAACAATACAGGCAATCTGCGTAAACCCTGGCGCCGAACTGAATAATACTCCGAGAGTAACTGTAACTTCGGAATTAGAGGATGACTTGTGAAAGAAAACTTTTTAAGTAAATATTTCGTCGCAAGTATTCTTCTACGTACTTGTAAGGGAGCTTCGCAGGCTTCAACTAAAAGGGCATTGGTAGGTGTGGACTTTAAAGCTCCAATACAGGATCGTATTGCTTTATATTGACAAGTGTTAAGAATATTCAAGTTAGTAGAAGATGCTACGTCAAAAATATGTGATCCGTAATCCAATATCGTCCTAATAGTGGTTTTGTACAAAGATAGCATCACAACGGGATCTGCCCCCCATTGCCTACGGGTTACGGCCTGTATGACCTGAATATACCGTTCACTCTTCGAACGCAAATATAAAAAATGATGTTTCCATGTAAGTTTTTGGTCGATAAATAACCCAAGATATTTATGTTGAGTAACCACTGGTATTTCATACTGATCAAAAGCAAGTGGCGATCGGTCATAGGTTCGGTGATGTGTAAATATCATTGCTCGACATTTCGCTATGGAAAGATTTAATCCATGGGCCTCTAACCATGTTCTAGCTTCATGAAGCGTGAAACTAATATGTTGTCTACAGAGCTGTAAATCTTGATGCGTACAATAAATCAAAAAATCATCAGCATACGCCTGTATTCGAGCATGACGTAAAATGACCGTTTCAAAATCTTTCATAAAAAGAGCGAACAGAATACCACTCACAATATCGCCCTGTGGCAACCCATTACTTACCTGCCGGGGCTGGAGTGTACAAGGTGTCGATTTAAATCGGAGTGTTCGATAAGTCAGAAGTTGTCTGAGAATGCTAATAAATCCCTCAGGAATCTTAAGAATTGCAAGTTTTTCCCATAATATGTTCAAAGGTACGGAATCATAAGCCCGTTGAATATCAAGAAAAACCGCTATGGTACTATGTTTTCTATGACGAGCTAATAGTAAATCGATAACAAAACTATTAAATGCATCAGATGTACTGCGTCCCTTAAAAAGGCATATTGATATCGAGGCGTCAAGTTATAGTATTCTAATACCCAGAGGATTCTTCGAAGTAAGATCTTTAGAAAGACTTTACGAATGCACGAACCGAGGACTATACCGCAATAATTACTTACCTCAGTGGGTAACTGCTTATTTTTAAGAATGGGAATTAGGAAAAATTCATTCCAACTAACCGGTGGACTGTGATTGCGAAAAATATCATTATACCTATTTAGTAATACCTTCTTTGCTCTAATAGGTAGTAATTGGAGCATTTGATAGGATACATTATCTGGACCTGGGGAAGATTTTGAGCATGAGTGGAGTACTGCCTCTAATTCCTGATAGTCGCAGGGTTGTAGCAATACGGAAAAACGTGCTTCTAATGGGTCTTGGGAAGGAACATACTGTGGCACTACAAAATCTGGCGTCTCTCTAACAAGAAAATCTGATAATACTTGCCCTGGGATGGTCTTGGCAGGGGCGTGCTGCGTAACTCTTGTGATTGCCCTGATGGCATTCCACAAGTCTGCAATTGGAACCTGACGCGTGAAGGACGATATAAACTCCCTCCAAGCGACACGACGTTTTTGATGGAAAATTCGGCGGGTTTGTGCCATGTGTCGTTTGAGCCGGAAGTAATTTTCAGGTGTTGCGTGCTGCCTATATTGTCGAAACAGTACTTTACGAGTTTGAATCAGCAAATGACATTCGTCATCCCACCACTTAACATGCACAGGTTTCCTAGAAGATAAAGGAGGTGAAGCGCTGATGGGGTGGTGAAGGTTAATATAAGCTGTTAAAATCTGCAGTAAAGTTTGATATGAAAAAGTATTGTCCGGTATTTTTGTAACGCATCCTCAATGTACGCGGTATATATTTGTGGTTTAAATCTCCTCAAAGATCGAATCATGTTATGCTGCAATGTGGGGTGCGGTGGAGAGACGGGTCTGCCTACACCATAAGAAATAACAATATGGAAATGATCACTAGAATAAGTATCACTCAAAGTATGCCATGTAGCGATAGACACCATATTTCGCTTACACAATGTTAAATCTACTGCGCTAGTAGGGGCAGAAGGCGCAGTCAAACGCGTAGGAGAGCCATCATTCAAAATAGCAAAAGCATGGTTATTTACTTCATTAAGGAACTGTGTAACTTGAAGTGTATCCAAATGTTCCCCCCACAGTGTGTGATGAAGATTAAAGTCCCCAAAGATAAAAACATATGGTTCGTTAGTAAATTGTTGAAAGAATTGGTTCCATTGTCTCTCAGTAATGGAAAATTCAGGAGGACAGTAGATATTCACAAGTAAAAAATGCATATAATATAATCCTATAACATATGTATGGGGTATGGCCTGAATATTCGAATGGATGCGATATGTCACGGACGAGTGGACCAAAAAGGCAACCCCACCGTAACCGGGTCCATCATTACGTAAAACTTTGTAATTTGGATACTTAATGCGAGTCTCTAGATGAAACCAAGTTTCTTGTATAGCTAAAAAGTGAGGTACTGTTTCCTGTATTAATTTAAATAGCTCATGACGCTTGTTCATGAGACTTCTAGCATTCCATTGAGTGATTCTGATCATAGAATTGAATAAAACTACAAATCCTGTCCCTTAACTGGAATACATTATGAGCTAACGCGGGGTGATCACCCAATAATTGTACCAATTGCTGAATAGATTGATAAAGACCACTTTGAAGATGTTCTCTTTGCCTCTGAAATGACGAAAGCGGTTGCGCCATGGCGGCGCTACTCGTGGCAACAGGTTCGTCCAAAGGTGCCTCCATCCGACGGCTTGCGCCGCCGTAAACAGGTGTAACTCTTGAAGCTGACATCTCCATGCGGGGAATCTCTCTAACCAAATTTTGATAACCTTCCTTATCATATCCTGGGGCTGGTACTGGCCTCGGTGATTTTAAAATTACTTGTGTGAATTTTCTCTTACGGGGATTCGAATGTGTAGGAGTCTGCCCCTCCCCAGTTAAAGGGGGAAAATTTTGAGAAGTGTCCACTAGATTATATTCACTAGGTTGGATTTTTTGTACAGCGTCCTTGAAAGATAAGTTCTGATGGCTCGTGATCTTTTTTATGTGGACTTGCTGTTGGTGAGTTGGACAGTCAACATTGCCAGTTGAATGGGAGCCGCGACAATGCACGCATTGCAAGAAAGTTTCCGTACAGTTCACCGTAGTATGGTGCAATGCACATTTCCCACACCTGGGACTTGTTGCTCTGCAATGTTTATCAACGTGACCGTACCTCTGGCATTTTTTACAGATAATGGGAGCAAAAACATATGGCTCCACCTCTAAATGCACCTGATATAATGACACGTACTGTGGAAGTTTTTGCGCACGAAAAACCACTTTTATAGATCCAGTAGGTACATACTGTGTGCCTTCTTCGTTAACAATTCGACGGTTCAAACGCTTTACAGATTTTATAGTAGCAGGAGACTTTAAGTGCTTTAATATAGCATCCTCAGTCAAGGTCTTCTCTACTCCCCTGATAACTCCTACCCGCAATACATTAGAGCTAGGTATATATGCCCGTAACTTAAGCTCAACTAATATAGGGTGTTTCAAAAATGAATTTGCCTGTACGGCATATACAAATTCTATTTGTACCCTATTTCGTCCCTTGCGGGCCACTGATTTTATGCCTGGAATATTTTTCTCATAGAAAATCCTACCCAGCGTCATAGGATGCATGTTACCGACATTGCCTGTTGCTGTGGACTCAACAAAAATAATGAAAGGTCCATAATGGGTACTAGGATAAAGTTCCTGCGACTCATTCTTCGAAATCGAAGCATCAGTCTCTTTATGCACTACCTCATTGGGTGGAATCGATGTACTCACGGTACTACTATTCTCACTTAGACTATCATCCTCATCCTGATCCATTTGAACTGTCTCTTCCCGAGCAACTGGGAGGGTTGAAGGATCCGGAGACTCCTCACCACCACTTTGCTCCCCCATAACGTACTTATTACACTCGTAGAATCACTACTCTATACCGTCCACGCTACCTCCTCACAGCGACTGTCAACTCAACTACACACGAGCATTGTCAAGAGGGAACTCCAAGATCCAACCTTATTTACGAAAACGAAATTGCAAGACTTACACTTCCCAAGATTACCAACCTACGGTTATTAACTCAACGAAAACAAATACATTATCAAACGGTGTAGTTATTGGGTACGGAGTTAAAACTATGCCCAACAGCATACAGGAAGAAGAAGGAGAAGAAGAACAAGGAGGAGGAAGCAGAGTGGTTAGGGGATGCATGGGAACATCTGGTCTTGGAGACTTGGCAATTATTGAAGGTGTCATGGATCATCGCAAATATACCGATGTGTTGCGAGGCCACTTATGTAGCAGTGCACAGAGACTGGGTCTTGATGGCATTTTTTACTTTCAACAAGACAACAACCCGAAACATGGATGATCGTAAATATACCGATGTGTTGCGAGGCCACTTATGTAGCAGTGCACAGAGACTGGGCCTTGATGGCATTTTTACTTTCAACAAGACGACGACCCGAAACATGGATGATCGTAAATATACCGATGTGTTGCAAGGCCACTTATGTAGCAGTGCATAGAGACTGGGTCTTGATGGCATCTTTTACATTTAAGAAGACGACGACCCGAAACATTCCCTCTGCGAATGCGGGAGTGGTTACTATATAAAGCACCAAGAAGAGTTTTCACTCCACACAGAGCCCTGATCTTAACCCAATAGAGCATCTTTGGAGTCACATGGAGAAAAAGTTTGAAAACTCGCAACGATTCCCTCCATGCCAAGAAGTCTACAAACTGTTTTCAGGGCCAACGGTATGCACACAGGCTACTACACTTGCCCTGAGTTTCGTGATTTACAGAGACTTTAATTTCATTTCTGTACAGGTACCGTATGTCAATATATTTTTGATACGTTGAGCAACTGATTTTGTTTTGTGAACTATTATTTTTGTTGTGAGAAACCAATTATACTCGAAGAACTTTATATTTACTACTGTATATTTCAATAAATATATCGGTGTCTTGGCATCACCTTTATTTGTGTGGAATTTATGTATGGTGTTAGGTGTGCCAATACTATTTTGGTACCTACTGCGCATGAACAGGCTATTCAGAATCAATTCGGTACCATGTTGGAATAAATTTAAGTTACATGTATTATCACTAAGAATGGTAGCTGAGATATATTAAAATGTAGACGGCTGAAAAAACAGAATTTTCTGGCGCCGATCTTTTATGTACGATATAAAGTTCCTTATGGAGAACTACAAGAATGAGACTCCTTTGGACACGGTGTAAAACATAAGACACTGCAATTACCTGATGAAGAAAATCTTACGAGAAACTGCACAATCCACAGAATAAACCTGCACAAGCAGCCGCAACATGTCCGGGATGCACAGTACAAAACAAATTAATTGGAACATTAAATAACAACAAGCCAAGCACTTCGAAAGTAAATCGACCGGAAATAGCGAATAAAGCTCCTCGCGAATTTATAACCAGTGAGTCGTTCAATCAATCAATCAATCAATCAATACTGATCTGCATTTAGGCAGTCACCCCAAGTGGCAGATTCCCTATCTGTTGTTTTCCTAGCCTTTTCCTAAATGATTTCAATTACATTGGAAATTTACTGAAATCTCCCTTGGTAAGTTATTCCAATCTCTAACTCCCCTTCCTAAAAATGAATATTTGCCCCAATTCCAACATTACGTTCATATTGTGATCTTTCCTACTTTTAAAGACGTTCTTCCCTGCCCAAACTTTGCGATATTTTTGTAACGATACTCTTTTGTCGGAAATCTCTCAGAACAAATCGATCTGCTTTTTTTTTTAATTTATTTTTTTTCCAGTTCTTGAATCAAGTAATCCTGGTGAGGGTCCCCTACACTGGAACCTTACTCTAGTTGGGGTTTTACCAGAGCCTTATATGCCCTCTCCTTTACATCCTTACTACAACCCCTAAACACCCTCATAACCATGTGCAGAGATCTGTATCCTTTATTTACAATCCCATTTATGTGATTACCCCAATGAAAATCTTTCCTTATATTAACACTCAGGAACTTTCACCCTATCAACGCAGTAATTAACCCTTAATTAGTCGCTCACGGGGATTCCTTGGGGCCGATTACATTTTGCACGGTAATGAACTTCCCAGTTGAACTGTGGGTGTCCCCATCCCTCTACCTTTCTCCTTGTTCATTTGGACTCGTCCTGCCAGCATTTCGACACGATCGTGCATCCTGTGTGCGAGTGTGGGATAATTGTTTTGACGAGTGACATCGTCTGGACGTTTCCTCCATGTGCAATGAAGTAAATTACTTTATATTTAGTTGCATATTTTATATTTATTTTGGAGGTTGTTTTGTTTTTTTTAAATGATTTTTGAAAAATATTATTTCATGTTTCATATGATGTGATCGTCATACGTTTTTGGCGAGTCTCACGAATTTAATATCATAAGATCATCCGACATACTTAAGGTCTATAGTATTCTGCTTTTAGATCAAACAAACTGTGTAAAAATAACCTACAAATAATTAAAAGGTTTTCTTTTGATTATACCGAAGAATAGTGCAAACGAGTATGCCAAAGCAATATCTCAAAGGACGAAAATGACGCGCATTTCTAACCGCGGAGGTTACCTCCGTGCGTGACTAGTAACGTAATAATTTTCGCGCGACTAGACAAGAGTTAATACTGAGAGGACTTTTCCTATTTGTGAAACTCACAACCTGACTTTTAACCCCGTTTATCGTCATACCATTGCCTACTGTCCATCTCACAACATTGTCGAGGTCATTTTGCAGTTGCTCACAATCTTGTAAATTATTTATTACTCTATACAGATTAACATCATCCGCAAAAAGCCTTACCTCTGATTCCACACCTTTACTCATATCATTTATATATATAAGAAAACATAAAGGTCCGATAACACTGCCTTGAGGAATTCCCCTCTTAATTGTTACAGGGGCAGTAAAGCTTCGCCTACTTTAATTCTCTGAGATCTATTTTCTAGAAATATAGCAACACATTCAGTTACTCTTTTGTCTAGTTCAACTGCAATCAATTTTTCCAATAGTCTCCCATGATCCACCCTATCAAATGCTATATACAGGTAAATCGAGATACAGTCCATTTGACCTCCTGAATCCAAGATATCTGCTATATCTTGCTGGAATCCTACAAGTTGTGCTTCAGTGGAATAACCTTTCCTAAAACCGAACTGCCTTCTGTCGAACCAGTAATTAATTTCGCAAACATGTCTAATATAATCAGAAAGAATGCTTTCCCAAAGCTTACATACAACGCATGTCAAACTTACTGGCCTGTAATTTTCAGCATTATGTCTATCACCTTTTCCTTTATACACAGGGGCCACTATAGCAACTCTCCATTCATTTGGTATATAGCTCCTTCAACCAAACAATAATCTAATATGTACTTCAGATATGGTACTACATCCCAACCCATTGTCTTTAGTATATATCCAGAAATCGTATCAATTCCAGCCGCTTTTCTAGTTTTTTAACTTTTGTATCTTATTGTAAATATCATTGTTATCATATGTAAATTTTAGTACTTATTTAGCATTAGTCACCTCCTCTATCTGGACATTATCCTTGTAACCAACAATCTTTATATACTGCTGACTGAATAATTCTGCCTTTTGAAGATCCTCACATACACACTCTTCTAGTTCATTACTTAATTCTGGAATGTCCTTCTAGGAACCTGTTTCTGGCTTAAATTTCCTATACCTACCCTCCCATTTTTCACTAGAATTTGTATGACTGCCAATTATGCTTGCCATCATATTATCCTTAGCTGCCTTCTTAAATAGATTCAATTTCCTAGTAAGTTCCTTCAATTTCTCCTTATTTCCACAACCATTTCTAACGCTATTTCTTTCCAATCTGCACCCCCTTCTTAATCTCTTTATTTTTTTATTATAATAAGGTGGGTCTTTACCATTCCTTAGCACCTTTAAAGGCACAAACCTGTTTTCACATTCTTCAACAATTTCTTTAAACCCATCCCAGAGTCTGTTTACATATACATACACACCCGGTATAATTTAATTATATCCAGCTAACTATTGCACATGGATAGAAGTCAAAAGACATCTCGGACAACCAAGTCGAACGTTTGCAGTTAGACCACAAGACAGGAAATACATGGCATGCGTACCTACCGAGAGACGGGAGACGAATGGGAATCAGAAGCGTACACCACCAATTACCACTATGCTCATTGCCTGTCTAGCATACAAATTGGCCGTTGCGCTTCATTATTGTCGTCAAACTTGAGTTTGCAGTTTCGATAGTATATTGTCAATCAATTAATCAATCAATCACTACTGATCTGCAGTTAGGACAGTCGTCCAGGCAGCTGATTCCCTATCTGATAATTTCCTATACTTTTCTTAAATGATTGCAAAGAAATGGAACATTTATTGAACAATTTCTTGGTAAGTTATTCCAATCCCTAACTCCGCTTGCTATAAACGAATATTTGCCCTAATTTGTCCTCTTGAATTCCAACTTTAGCGTTCCTACTTATAAAGACACCACTCAAAGTTATTCAAATACTAATGTCATTCCACGCCGTCTCTCCACTGACACCTCGGAACATACTACACAATTGAGCAGCTCGTGTCCTTTCTCCCAAGCCTTCCCAGCCCAAACTTTGCAACATTGTATATTATGATTGATATTAGGACTTTGCCATTGTTACATTCACGGCCCGTACTTATAGACATGATATAGGCTTTTGGGCTTATGCTTTATTTTCTTGACATGGCATAACCTCTAAATTCTACATCATGTCGATATTATAATTGATGATTTTTGAAAGACTTATTTCTTTGAAGAACCTTTTTTGCCTTCCATCTGATACCAAATTTACAAACCATAGGTAGCGGTATTGCATAGTTGCGTATCGGAAGCCTGTGTGTTACCTTTATGTGGCACTTCTCAATTCGTGTCCACTGCTGCGCCCAGTGCTGTGGTGGCATCATCAATATCTCCATCTTTCACTTGACGAATGTATTAGTTGTAGGGCAATGTATGTTCTAAATCACTGGCTTCCGCATTTATTTCTGTTGAGTAGCACCCGAGGTCTTTGACCGCGGCCAAGGTCATTGACCCTATAACGTCATGACCAGGTGACCGAGCCGTCAAGAGAAACTGGCCTTGTTGGTATACAAAAGCGCGTGCTTTTGATAGCTGTCAACTTGACAGACCTAACCCCACTTCCTTCGATAAGAGAGCGTCGCTAACCTCACTGCTACCATCTTGACAGGTCCTAACCTTACCTTTTTGTGAACAAGTGAACGTGGCTAAACTCACTGCTGCCATTTTGACAGCTCCTAACCTCACTGCTGCCATCTTAACTACGTCGTACGTGGAATTTAACCCTGGAACCGGCAAGCAGTTCACCTTCAAGCGGCAAGCATTTAGGCGAGTTTTGCAAGCAACTTTTAAAAAATTCATAAAAATGTTGTTTTTCGATTTATTTTTATGTATAACATGTCATTTTATTCAGAAAAGGACGGAGAATTCTATAGTAGGAAATTAAACTTACCAATTTTGTATCCTGAAGCAGTATGGACGAAGTATCCAACACATACTAAGTATTCCAAAATAATCCGAAAGTTATGGGCAACGTGTACGTAAAAAGTAATATCATATGACAATTTTACTATATACAAAATTTGCATTATTTTATGCCGATTAATAATATGTGCAAAAGGTTTCACTACATTGAAGTATTGTAAAGTAAAATAGAACTGAAGTAACACAGGCACATCGCACCAAGACGTGAGTCTACTTAGTCAGATTCATCCTCGCTACCTTCGAAGTGGCTCATCTTTCTTCCTGCTTTCATAGGCCTCCAAAAATGTTCTAATTTATGAAAGTACTGTTGATGGACATTACAATTACATCCTGGGCACAAGAAGTGGGTGCGTGACTGTTTTTCTGCAGTCGAACAGACAGGGCACAACCGCAGTTTCTTTCCTGGGAGGCGTACCAGCTGATGTCCCTTTTCTCCTGAAGGTCCAGGTGGAATGTTTTGAAGAGTTTCTTCATCTACAAGACCTTCGGCAATAATAACCATAAATTACTCCTGTTCAAGGGGTTGGTCGGTGTTCAAACTACAGAGTATATAGGCATCAAAAATTACCATTACCAACAGGTTAGAATATTTCTTTCGAAACGTTTGAGTGACATGACTTTAGAAAAAATAGAAATAAGTTATTTGCGATTTTGAAGTGTACCACTATTTTTCAATGTTGTTATTGGGGTTCAGACCCATATTTATAAATAGAGAAATGATTTTTTTTTCATTTCCTATACTGTATCGTCAACCCATCTTTGCAGACGTGAATACGGACCCATATTTCCGGAATTAGTTTAATTTCGTATAATTTCCTGTGCGTATGTATTTATTAGTTTCAGTCACTAAAGGATTCCGGATAGCATTGGAGAAAAACAAATAGAAATATGTTAGAGGAGGAATGCTCCTGGGAGGGCAATTTCATATACTTGCGTTTCTAAACTTGAACTTCTCTTCCACTTTTATTTCTGGCTCTGGAGGATAAACTCTTGTCCACTTCGGTTCTGTTTTGTCAACTGCATCACCGTCATTATCATTATTATCATCAGTGGCTGGTTCATTATGTTCCACATCATCGTCAATAACAGTGTCGAAATCACTTAGCCCAGGCTCATATAACTTGCCACTACCTGACCAATTATTGTCAACATCATCGTCAATTCCTTCTAAAAGTATGTCACTATCACCTTCGCCGTCAGATCAAACAAACAATTACGAATTTCACTACTTCCCTGACAATTCATTCATTTTGCGCCACGAAAGCTAATGCACATCGGACAATTACAGCAAGCACAACAGAATGACGGTCTGCAAAGCGTTCTCGTTTTTACACGTGTATACCGCACACTCTGTTACAATATAAACTACTTTAGAATTGTAGTGTATTTATAGAGTAGAGTTTCCTCTTCAATATGATGCAAGATATGTCATAAAGATGCTGAGTTTCAAGGCGCTATCTCAAAATTAGTCAGTGCTGGCGTAATGCATCTCGATAGCGACTCTGCCGGTTGAGTAACAGGGAAATGAGTCGCGATCGCGACGATTGCCGGTTCCAGGGTTAAACAGCTACCAAGATGACAGCTGCCATCTTGACAGATCCTAAACACGTGCATTTGTCTGCCGCGGAATTTTGAACGTGGCAAACGTCGCTGCTGCTATCTTAACAGGTCCTTGCCTCATTGCTGCTATCATAACCACGAGGGTGCGGAATTTGTACAGCTGGAACCTAACCTCACCTTTCTGGAGAAGTGAACGTCGCTAACATCACTGCTGCCATCTTGACAGACCCTAAACTCACTGCTGCCATCTTAACCACGGGGGAGGGGTGCAAATTTAAACACCATCTTGACAGGTCCTAACCGAATTAACATGTTTGGTGCGGATTTTGAAGAAGTGAACGTCGCTGACCTCACTGCTACCATCTTGACAGATACTAACCGCACTGCTGCCATCTTTACTACATGAGGCGCAGAATTTAAACAGCTGTCAAGATGACAGCAGCCATCTTGACAGGTCGTAACCATGTGCAATGGTTTGGCCTTCGATTTTGAACAAGTGAACGTCGCTACCCTCACAGGTGCAATCTTGACATGTCCTAACCTCACTGCTGCCATCTTCTCTACGTCAGCGCGGAATTTCAATCAGTAACAGCTGTTAATATGACAGCTGCCGTCTTGACAGGTCCTACCCACGTACACTTGTTTGGTGCGGATTTTGAACATGTGCCCTTGTCGACACCCCCCTTCCCCGACACTAACCTTGAGGGGGCCTAAACTAAGAGGATTATAGTTTTAAGGCTGGCTGATCTTCTCGCCATACACTCTTCCCGCCACCATCTTGGAGGGGGCCTAAGAGGGCAGCTCATGACATTATATCTCCATCAGACAGTAACGAACAATTCTAACTATGTATAACCATGACGACATGATCTTATGCTTAAGGCTTTACGTAGTGCCTCTGACGGGACTGAGCACGTGGGATACTAAGATTATTCTGCTTTTAACATGCAGCGATGACGTCGACATGGTTATGCATGTTTAGACTCGTTTGTTATCAAGGTCACTCTCTAGTTAACTCAAGCCTTTATAGATAGTATGAGTGTGAATTTTTCGTTAGTCTATGAGATACTGTGATAGAGAATAGAGCGTCTTATTCCATCATGACAAGAACATTAATAGTGGATGTACAAGGCTTCAAAGTAAATAGCAACAAATTTGTGTTTATTGAGGCGGCTGTGTTGGATTGCACAGTGCTGTCGACGCCAAAACTCGTCAATTTAGTATTTGGCCCAACTTTCCCTTCCTGTTTGGAAACAGATAAGGATAAAAGGCAGACTCAATGGATTGAAAAAATTTCATCATCAATGGGAATAAAAGGAATAGCTTATCGCTTTCTATCTTTGATCATGAACACTTGTTTGTAAGAGCAGATCTTGATTTTCAAAGGGTTGTGAAAAGAAGGAATGGTTGGGTGAGTATCTACCATGAACGTGTGAAATTATCAATATGCAGCAATTAGGATGTCCATAATTTAAAACTCTTTACAAGGACCATAATGGATAAATAATTAAACAGTCTTCACGACATGTTTGCATGCTCTTTGACTGGTTGTGTTGCGGTGTATCTCGGGAGGTGGACAACATATGTAAATTGCAGTGTCGAAATAACGCCAGTGTGAAAGTCACATTTTAGAGTAAAAACATCATGTCATTTCTATCCGATACGTATAACGCAGTTGAAAAGGCAATCGTAAAGATTTGTGCATGCAAAAAGACAATAAACACTTTTGCAGAAGAAGAGATGAATGCATTACCAAAGGCATTTTTGGTTAATATAGCTGCGAATGCTGTAAAGAAGATCTGGGGTAAGTTGCCTAGTGAGTGGACTCAAGACCCTATTTTGTCAGAACTTCAAACGTGTAGTTTACATCATGAACAAGTGAGTTTTGAGCCACATTCCACACGCACATAATCCTGCTCACCGTGCATAATATAACATTATTAGCTAAAAACTGAGGCCCGGATCGCGACTGGGAAAGGCCACAAGCTACAAGCCTTGAGCTGGAGATGAGCCTCTCGAGAGAAAAATACCAAGAGACTAATTTTCAAAACAAAATAGGGAAAGAAAATCAATATGAAAATTATACATACGTAATTCCCCTTTTACAGAGATGTATCAACAGTGCCACTGTGACGCTTACCATCATTCAGAATCGAATTATATTACAATCAGTTGAACTGCTTATAAGCGTGCGGTTACATTCAGATTATCCCCACATAAACACGACGCAATCCACACAGTTCTATAAAAGGTGGTCTAATTTTCCAACAGTTATTAATTTCACCCACTCAAGTTATCTCCACTCCGTACATCACACCTCTCATCTTTTATATCTCTTACTTTTCCAACAATACGTCACCCCCAGAAGAACTATACTCCCACGCTTTAAAGAGCAGAGTAAAGGAAATAATTATTCGTAGAACCTCCGGAGTAGATAAGGAGCACGAACACGAACTACAAAAAATAATGGTAAGAGCCAAAAGCATGCGCAGTGCTTTCATGAAAGAAAGATAAAACATGTCAGCCGGAAACAATACAAGATGATATGATAGGTGCAAAGGCCGAAAGGAAAATGCACCACCAATCAGGTAGCGAAATAAAATTAAAAACAAAAACATTATAAAATTCAAACAAAGATATTCCTTCTTGATACCCCACCCATTTACACTCACGTCCGTAGACACACAATATCAGGCAACAAAACCGTAAGAACGAAAAGCGGTCCTGAGTGTCCATCGAGGATTCAAATTCTCCAATAACACGACACCAAGGTCGATAGAAGGCGGTTCCCAATTATTAGCGCCACATGACACAAAAAATCGTACAGTGTAGATGGGAGTAGACGCAGAAGAATACACGCACATAGTCATTTGAGTACCATAACGTTGAGAATAAACATAAAACCATTAAGCACAGAGAATCATGTTTCATTCATACTGTGGGGTACACAAGGGATATCGTTTTTTGCTAGTGGCTCTACGACTAAGAGAGGTCTTATGACGACGATGAAATAGGAAAGGCCTAGGAGACGGAAGGAGGCGACCATGACCTTAATTAAGGTACATCCCCAGCATTTGCCTGGTGTAAAAATGGAAAACCATCTACAGGGCTTCCGACAGTGAGATTCGAACCCACTATCTCCCGGATGCAAGCTCACAGCCGCGCGCCCCTCACCTCATGGCCAATTCGCCAGGTATAAGATGTAACAAAACCATGATACGTAAAAGAAAAATGTGAATAAACGATATCGTTACCCGAAGTAATATCAACGTGTAATGAAAGGAGGCGAATGGTAGTAGAAAATCCATTTGAAACATTTAAAAACATTTGGGTACATTAAAAGTGTAGCATCTAGCAGCATGGAGTCCATTTTATATCGAATTAAAAACCAACATATTTTCCTCAACTCAAAGAGATAAGAAGAATACATTCCGGTGAAAGGTTAGACCGTCCGTAACAAAAAAACACAATGACTGCCATCATCCGTACAATCACGAAAGTTACCGGGTCGTCCCACGTGAAGCAGTAACGAGCCATTCTGCCAAATACATCCAGCTCGGGACGAAACCGAACTGACACAAGAATCAAAAAAGGTCATCTTATCGTGTCATTTGATCAGACAAGGAGACACGTTTTAGAAAGGGGCCGCAAAATTATTACTAAAACTGCACGCACTGACTAAATCTACGGTTCTTATATTTAAACAATGTATTAATATACAGGTTTATACATGGGTACGATAATTGATTGCACCAAAGGAGAAGGGAGAGGCAGTTCACTCAAACTGGGGTCCGTACACTCTCCTAATGCATGAGGTATACATAATGGTCCTTATCGTTTTGTTATTTGGTACGTAGGTCACCTACGTCTGTGATATTCCCCAATACCATTATGGAAGTTCGACCTTTCTCCTCGTGTTATGCGATCAATACGTGGTCGCTTTTGAAACTTCTTCCCTTTTATTATATACTAGCTGTTACCCACGGCTTCGCTCGCGAGGATTTCGTCACTTGATAAAAATGAATTGTTCCCCGGTACTGCACAAAGACATTATTTGAAAATCCATAAGTATAAAAACTCGCCAAAAAATTGCATTTCATTTACCGGTACCCAAGAACCTCTTTAAGCCACGTCTGTGGCATTGCATTTCGGGGTTAAGATGACCAAGCTATTGGCAGAGCTAAATCTGGAACATGCGACATTGAACTCTACATGTGAGAAACAGTCCTCTTTTAAGTCGGAAAAAAGAAAGCGTTTCTTTATTCCTGAAGGAGATTCCAAATACCAATTTTCACTTCTGTAACATCTTAGTTCTTGAGATATAAGTATACTCATAAAGAGAATTCAACTCCTTCGTCACTTATTTTCGATCTCCAGCTTAAGTTGATTTTCCGAAAACAAAACGTACGTGTTAAAGGAGATTACAAATACCAATTTTCACGTCTGTAACGCGTTACGTTTATGAGATATACTCATTTTAAAAACTGCCCCACTCCTTGGCTGAGTGGTCAGGGTTGAGGCCTTCGGTTCACAGGGTTCCGGGTTCGATTCCGGGCTGAGTCGGGGAATTACATCGTGTGTGATTAATTCTACTGGCTCAGGGACAGGTTGTTTGTGTTTGTCACAACACTCTCATTTTCATATTCACTCAGCACACCACTTTTCCAACCACAACAGGAACACGCCACATTAATTTCATCCTTACACATAAGATTGGTGTCAGGAAGGGCATCCTGCCGTAAACAGGGTGAAATTTACATTTGCAACACTGTTCTCATCCGCGGCCCCACAGGTGTGGGTAAAGCGGTAGAAGAAGGAGATATTCATTTTAAAAATTCACCCGCTTTATTTATTATTTAACCTCCCAGAGTTGATTTTCCAAAAAGAGAGTATTCATTTATTTTTAAAGGAGATTCCAAGTACCAATTTTAACGTCTGTAACATCTTCTGAGATATATATATGAATGGTTGAAAACCATAACGGTATAAGTGACATCTTTAAAAAGAAATGAGTTAAGTGCAGAATGTAACTCCGGGGGGGTGTATCTTTTCACCAGCAAAGAGATACAAGTGATAGCGGTAATATTCTGCGCTATAGTGATGGGTGGTATTGTAGTGCTTACCGAGTTTTGTTCTTTGCGTCAAGGGACTTAAATTGAGATCTGTCTCGTCCTTATAAGACAAATTCTATATTTCGCCTATATTAGACTAATAATTTTATATCTCCCCGCCCCCCCCCCTGGAATGATTTTGAAAAGAAAATATAGCCCGTGTTACTGGCAATGTAGTTTTCCATGCGTGAAGTAGTTTTTAAAATCGGTTCTGTAGTTTTTGATTCTATCCGTTACAAACAAATATACACATTTTTCCTCTTTATAATATTAGTATAGATATATCCAAGGAAATAAAGTAGTTCATCTGTCCCTGGAAAATAAAATATCTTATAATTCTAGTATTACACGAACAAGAGGAAAGAACAATCTTGCAACAGCTGAAGATAAAAAAAATTGGTATAAGGTTTTACATTTTTCTTGGATAGTAAGATTTTAATAAAGATACGTGGGACTTGGATACCCTGTGACATTTTATGTCTTCTAGCTTAACTGTTACAGTTCCAAGAAATTCAGTAATTTTTTGGGACCGGAACATATCTGGCAATGTTTCGCAGTGATTTGGTCCGCTGCTGAGCAGACAGGAAGAGTTTCACGACGACCAGATCTCCAGCTGTGAAACTGACGGCTTTCCTTCTTTGGTTGAACTTTTTAGCCACACGGTTATGGGCTTTGATCAGTTGTTCGACGGCTTTTTTTCCATTCTGACTTAACATCCAGGTTCCTCGATGTCTCAGACAGGTGTTTGACGTTCCATTATAATTGAAGTGGATCTGCGATATTTCTACCTGAAAATAAATCAGCTGGCGTATGGCAGTGGGATTCATGCAGAGCTTTGTTGAAAACCACAACAAAAATGCTAGTTTATCGTCCTAACTAAGTTGATCAGCGCTGTGGGAGGCACTCAGGCACTATTTCAGACTTCTGCTTGCTCGATGGGGTAATGTGGATTTAGAAAAATGTGTTTGATTCCCCAAACGAAGCAGAGGTGACGGAATTTATTGCAGTTGGGAGTCCCGAAAACTCAAAAAATGTGCCGGGACAGCTCATAGACGGCAGCATTCGAATTTATTTTATGGAACGGGAACAACCACACAGCCACAACAAACACAGAGAAAAGGCATCGATAACAAAAAGTATTCCGACATGATTGTTCTTCGATTTCAGTAGAGGACCGAAATAATGAATGAATGATTTTTCACCAGGGTAAGAAGCTACATCAGCAGAATGGAGCCCGATTTGCGAACTTTGTGCAGGGTTACACCGTTGGCAGATATCGCAGCTTTTTACGTACTCTAGGACATAATGTTTGAGGTTAGGCCTGAAATAATCCCGCGAAACTCGTTGGGAGGTTTTTACTGACCTAGATGGGCGCCTAGGTAGGAATCGTGAATGTGATGCAGCATCATGGATCTTAATTCAACGCGAACAAAAATGCTGTTCCTCCTATTCTTGCGGTTCCGACGAACGAACAATACTCGTTTGATTAAAAATTCGCTGTCACGAACGGACCCATCGGCGATGCCTCTGATCAAATCAGAACAATCATTGTCTTCCTTTTGGTGAACAGAAATATCGGTGAAAGACCAAGGATAGTTTTGAAGAATATAGATTCCTTCAAGCGAGTCTCAGTTTAGTAAGGGAGCTGTGAGAGTTCTGAAACAATGGGAGGTGCGTCACCATTTTCCCACGAGGTCACTGACCCGTGATCACCGAAAGCCTCAGCATACGAGCGTGACGTCATCACAGGTGGTTACACGGACACCATCCTCCCGCAAGCCAACATGAAGTTGCTTTATAGCTATTAATAAAAAGCGTTGCACTTGCACATTTTCTTAATTATGCTATGTTTTCATTTAAAACTCAACAAAATATTTTCGAAATATCGCATGCAGAGAAGATAAATAATATATGATATCCAGTATATATTGAAATTAAGATTTACTACGCAAAATAATGTAGCGTAAACAAGCAGTATTCCCACAACAAACAAATAAATAAATAAAGTAAAATATGTTCTCTTGATTCTCTAATACATTCATAATAGATGTTAGACACAGTCAAGAAAGTATTGCATATGAGACAGTTTATTGATGAATCAAACAGTAATCACTTCACATACTAGCAATTTGTGGCTTACTTACCATTGTTAGAAGGTCCATTGTACGTTCAAAAACCTTAATATACACTGACTGACAGAGCAAATGCAACACCAAGAAGGAGTGGTCAGAACTTTATGCCAATTGCAGGGTAGACTGACGTCACTGAGGTATGCTCATGATGTGAAATGCGCCGTTGTGCTGCGCACGTAGCGAACGATAAATGGGACACGACGTTGGCGAATGGCCCACTTCGTACCGTGATTTCTCAGCCCACAGCCATTGTAGAACGTGTTGTCGTGTGCCACAGGACACGTGTATAGCTAAGAATGCCAGGCCGCCGTCAACGAAGGCATTTCCAGCAGACAGACGACATTACGAGGGGTAGGGTGATCGGGCTGAGAAGGGCAGGTTGGTCGCATCGTCAAATCGCAGCCGATACTCATAGGGATGTGTCCACGGTGCAGCGCCTGTGGCGAAGATGGTTGGCGCAGGGACATGTGGCACGTGCGAGGGGTCCAGGTGCAGCCCGAGTGACGTCAGCACGCGAGGATCGGCGCATCCGCCGCCAAGCGGTGGCAGCCCCGCACGCCACGTCAACCGCCATTCTTCAGCATGTGCAAGACACCCTGGCTGTTCCAGTATCGACCAGAACAATTTCCCGTCGATTGGTTGAAGGAGGCCTGCACTCCCGGCGTCCGCTCAGAAGACTACCATTGACTCCACAGCATAGACGTGCACGCCTGGCATGGTGCCGGGCTAGAGCGACTTGGACGAGGGAATGGCGGAACGTCGTGTTTTCCGATGAGTCACGCTTCTGTTCTGTCAGTGATAGTCACCGCAGACGAGTGTGGCGTCGGCGTGGAGAAAGGTCAAATCCGGCAGTAACTGTGGAGCGCCCTACCGCTAGACAACGCGGCATCATGGTTTGGGGCGCTATTGCGTATGATTCCACGTCACCTCTAGTGCGTATTCAAGGCACGTTAAATGCCCACCGCTACGTGCAGCATGTGCTGCGGCCGGTGGCACTCCCGTACCTTCAGGGGCTGCCCAATGCTCTGTTTCAGCAGGATAATGCCCGCCCACACACTGCTCGCATCTCCCAACAGGCTCTACGAGGTGTACAGATGCTTCCGTGGCCAGCGTACTCTCCGGATCTCTCACCAATCGAACACGTGTGGGATCTCATTGGACGCCGTTTGCAAACTCTGCCCCAGCCTCGTACAGACGACCAACTGTGGCAAATGGTTGTTAGAGAATGGAGAACCATCCCTCAGGACACCATCCGCACTCTTATTGACTCTGTACATCGACGTGTTTCTGCTGCATCGCCGCTCGCGGTGGTCCTACATCCTACTGAGTCGATGCCGTGCGCATTGTGTAACCTGCATATCGGTTTGAAATAAACATCAATTATTCGTCCGTGCCGTCTGTTTTTTCCCCAACTTTCATCCCTTTCGAACCACTCCTTCTTGGTGTTGCATTTGCTCTGTCAGTCAGTGTATATATACAGTATGGCATATAAATATTCATCCTGTAAGGAATCTTTGCTGGCAGGACCTAGTGTTTACAGTGCAGTATGTCTTCTGGTATGGGCTAGAGCAATTTTGTTACTTTCATTGATCTGTCCCTGTCTTATCCTTGGTTTTGACTCTATGAAACTGACTGAGGTTTGAGCGATACTAGTAATGCCTTTCCATGTACAGCCAGTCCCTGCTCTGAATGGTATGAAAATGTTGCTCATAGGATCGGTCGGTGCATCCATTTCAGTGGGCTTGGCAGACGGGTATGTATTAGCAACTTCTGCCTCAGTGAGGAAAGCAACGGGAAACTACCTCACTCCTAATTTCCCTAGTACGCCTCTTCATTAATGCCTAGGCCATCTATGAGAGCTGATGGCAGAACTGTTGAGGATCCAACCAGCCTTAGGGCTGAAGACTGAACATACATACAAGGAATTTACATACTGTACATAGTTTTATTTCAGAAAATGTCATCAAAAGAGATGTTCTGTATCGTTATGATAGCTGTAAAATACATTGTGTACTTTGTATAAACCGAAAATGCGAGAGTACAGCAATGTAAGTTTGATATTTCGACAAATTCCTGCAAGCTCGCTTATTCAGGATTAACGGTACTGTATTTGGGGGGAAGGATCTTTGAGGTCACCATAGGTATTGTACCAGGAATGACTATGGCCTGGCACATCATTTTTATAATTCTTTATTTATTAAAGAACTGCTCAGCTTTAGCCTCGTAAACAGCCGTACGGACGTTCTTGACTCCGCTGCTTGCTGTAGGAGTGAGAGACAGCGCGAGCGGGGAACAGGCCAAGTGACGTAATGTCGACCCTCCCCTATGGAATAGTCGGGAAATATTCTCATAACTTTCGAATGGCTTAAGTTACAGAAATTCGAGTTACACCAGCGTGAAACCCGCATTTTCAATGATAATAGCCGAAATTTGAAGTCAATCCATTGTGTAACTTCGAAGATGTTAAGATAGAAATTTCGCCATACGAGACCACTTCTCCATCGCTTGACGCGGCGAGCCAGACCGCAATGGGTATATAAGGTCAACGACTCGCCTTGTACACTCACCAAGGACGAGCTGACTGTCGTAGCGGAAGGACGTACGTGCCTCTGGGTCCGCTTTCTCTCTCCTTGCCAGGCGCTCTGTACTTTTTAAGTATCAGCCAGGCACTTGTACTTATTAGTACATCTTCGAAGGAGCATTGTCTGAACTGTAGCACGTTTCAGTGCTCGCTCTTTCTTCTGTTTCAGGATTTCTTACAGGAGGACCAGGATGGAGAAGCTATCAGTTCCAGCGAGACTGGCCGACTACAACCACAAGGGAGTGGTGGCGAAACTGCAAGCGCTGCTCAGGTTGTTGGACGCCCCCGATTTTCGACGCCCGTCGCTGGTGGTGTACAACCGGTGGGGGAAGAACACTTACCGGGGAACGAGCGACATAATCGATCTCCTCAGTGTGATCGCTGAGTTCCTGGGAGGGAAGATCACAGAGATCATCGGCCTGCATGTCAGTCGAGCTGCAGACCTCGATGTGCGCCCCTCAGGACAGGGAACGCAGTCGAGTGTTAGCACCGACCGACGCCGCCGCCGCCAGCCAGGAGAAGGAAGATGACGACGACGCAGAATGCATGTCTGTCGAGCTGCAGACCTCGATGTGCGCCACACAGGACAGGGAACGCAGTCAAGTCGTAGCATCGACCGACGCCGCCACCGCCAGCCGGGAGAAGGAAGAAGATGGCGACGCAGCGCAGCCACCAGCTACCCCGGGGTCACCAGGCCGGCAGGAGGGCCATCACGACGAGGCCTCTTCCCCCACCGAGAAGAAATCCTCGGGAAGAAGACGACGCCGGAACAGGAAGCAGAAGGCGACGCCAGCCCACCAGGAGAGGGCCACAAAGCCGCACCCCAAGACTGCTCCCAGGAGAGCGGTCAACCGTGGAGCCAATCAGGAGAGGACCTCAGCGGGTAGCGGCAATCAGGTGAGAGTGAACGTCCCCCTCAGCAGTTCTTGCAGTGTTTCCGCTGTCTGAGGTGGGGCCATCGTCAGGTCAGCTGTGGGCTCCAAGTAGGGTGCAACCGCTGTGGTGGTCATCACCACTACACGGCCTGCGCAACACTTAAGGAGGCGCCGGTGTGCGCCAATTGCGTGGGGCGCCACCAGGTCTCCCACCGCAGTTGCCCAGTCTACCGGGCCATGGCGCGGCCAGAGATGAAGGAGGCCCGGCGCCATAACCCACCCCCTTCCAGGAGGCTCCCGCCTCGGCGGGCTTGGCCTCATTCTCCGGGATCGGAGACTGGGTACGAGGTACCCCAAGGAGGTGGAGCCGTGCGACAGGCCCTAGTAGTACTAGACGCATGGCTCCGCAGCCGCAAGGACCGAGCTAGTCATAGCAGTGCCCAGACGGACTGATCCCCTGGCAGACGGAATGGCGAGGAATGGGTTTATGACTTGTGACCTGTTCCCAACTAACACAACCTCTGGTCTTTTTCCAGCCCACATCCTTGCATGTGCTTTCAAAAGACGTCAGGTTTTACACGTGGGCTCTTTCTTCTTTCTACCTATGTGGTTTTTCCCTGACCCTTCAGTACCTAACATCAACACCACCTTACCTAACACAAACTCTTTCCGTGGTAGCGAGTCTGACTCGGAAAACGGCAGATACTCCTTGTATCAGTTCCCACTCCTCCCTGCTATCTCCTTCTTCTTCTTAGAAATAATAGCATGTCGGAGGCCATGTAGATTGAGTCGATGGTCACGCGGGAGGAGCGGCTTCCGGGGCACCCCCGAAAAAAAAGTGTACTCTCAGTTGAAATCAACAACCCAACCATGGAAGGCGGTAATGCTGCTGTATCGCTCTAAGCGAAGTCGAAGTGAACGCCGTGCTATAATGCTTAGAAGTTCGCCGTACGAGATCGCGATACTTAGAAATTTCAACCGCGTCGTGGACTTGTGAAATATCTCAAAGTGCCTCTAAGTTGAACTCCGTGTTATAAAATTTAGAATTATCTACCGAGTTGTGAACTCGTGAATTTGAATGTGTATTTACGTTGAATTTAATACAAGTGCTAGACTTGTCAATTTCCATCGCATTGTGGACTTAACAATTTTCTATGTGTATTCGAGCTCTATCACTATCAAGTACAAATTTACGGACATTGAAAGGACTGTGCGTGCCATAATTTAGCCCCTTCTTGACCATTGGGACTTACAAGTCCCGCCCTCATAAAAGTGCATTAACATTTTATTTGCAGAGTTTGGATGATACTTCACTATTGGGACTTGCTAGTCCCACTTCTGAGCAGGAAGCAATATACTTGTAGTGTTATAACTGGTCAAGAGATGGCAGGTAAACGGTTATATCTTAGCTGTGGTATCTAGGCAACCGTACAGAAAAGTGTAATCAGTTTTCAAATGATTTATTGCCTTGTGTGACAGTATAAATAAACTTATGAGATTATATTTATGAAACATGCATATTTGGGATTATATTTCTATTACTGCACAAGGCTTCTAATATGTAATATCGTAAATATTCACATATTTCTAAAAAGGACTTGCAAGTCCTGATGGGCAGCTAGTGACACTCGTGTCGTGAGTGTTTTGTTCCAAGCCTTAGTGTTCTTGGAGGGCGGCAAGAATTATACACGTTGTGTTAGTTAGAATTCCAGTGAAATGTTGAAAATGTTTAGGCCTAAGACAAAAGGATTAAGTGAAGATGAACTTATTTCTGTCTTATGTGAAGATATTCCAGTGAATGAAGGAAACTTAACCGATTTGGAAGACAGCGACAAAGAAGAAACAGCTGATAATTTTTGTATTTGATGCAGAATTGGAAGCTGCTGACTGTATTTATTTATTTTCCCATCAATGGCCTAACACTAATACAAATACAAATAATACAAATGCAAATAAATAAAAATATACAATGATATTTGAATGGTATTTCGCTCAAATATAATTTTCATTACTTTTATGGGGTTATGTTAGTCACTGACAATGTTACAGGACGGACGGACGGACGGACGGACGGACGGACGGACGGACGGACGGATGGATGGATGGACGGACGGACGGACGGACGGATGGACGGATGGATGGATGGATGGATGGATGGATGGACGGACGGATGGACGGACGGATGGACGGACGGATGGACGGACGGATGGATGGATGGATGGATGGATGGATGGATGGATGGATGGATGGATGGATGGATGGATGGATGGATGGATGGATGGATGGATGGATGGATGGATGGATGGATGGATGGATGGATGGATGGATGGATGGATGGATGGATGGATGGATGGATGGATGGATGGATGGATGGATGGATGGATGGATGGATGGATGGATGGATGGATGGATGGATGGATGGATGGATGGATGGATGGATGGATGGATGGATGGATGGATGGATGGATGGATGGATGGATGGATGGATGGATGGATGGATGGATGGATGGATGGATGGATGGATGGATGGATGGATGGATGGATGGATGGATGGATGGATGGATGGATGGATGGATGGATGGATGGATGGATGGATGGATGGATGGATGGATGGATGGATGGATGGATGGATGGATGGATGGATGGATGGATGGATGGATGGATGGATGGATGGATGGATGGATGGATGGATGGATGGATGGATGGATGGATGGATGGATGGATGGATGGATGGATGGATGGATGGATGGATGGATGGATGGATGGATGGATGGATGGATGGATGGATGGATGGATGGATGGATGGATGGATGGATGGATGGATGGATGGATGGATGGATGGATGGATGGATGGATGGATGGATGGATGGATGGATGGATGGATGGATGGATGGATGGATGGATGGATGGATGGATGGATGGATGGATGGATGGATGGATGGATGGATGGATGGATGGATGGATGGATGGATGGATGGATGGATGGATGGATGGATGGATGGATGGATGGATGGATGGATGGATGGATGGATGGATGGATGGATGGATGGATGGATGGATGGATGGATGGATGGATGGATGGATGGATGGATGGATGGATGGATGGATGGATGGATGGATGGATGGATGGATGGATGGATGGATGGATGGATGGATGGATGGATGGATGGATGGATGGATGGATGGATGGATGGATGGATGGATGGATGGATGGATGGATGGATGGATGGATGGATGGATGGATGGATGGATGGATGGATGGATGGATGGATGGATGGATGGATGGATGGATGGATGGATGGATGGATGGATGGATGGATGGATGGATGGATGGATGGATGGATGGATGGATGGATGGATGGATGGATGGATGGATGGATGGATGGATGGATGGATGGATGGATGGATGGATGGATGGATGGATGGATGGATGGATGGATGGATGGATGGATGGATGGATGGATGGATGGATGGATGGATGGATGGATGGATGGATGGATGGATGGATGGATGGATGGATGGATGGATGGATGGATGGATGGATGGATGGATGGATGGATGGATGGATGGATGGATGGATGGATGGATGGATGGATGGATGGATGGATGGATGGATGGATGGATGGATGGATGGATGGATGGATGGATGGATGGATGGATGGATGGATGGATGGATGGATGGATGGATGGATGGATGGATGGATGGATGGATGGATGGATGGATGGATGGATGGATGGATGGATGGATGGATGGATGGATGGATGGATGGATGGATGGATGGATGGATGGATGGATGGATGGATGGATGGATGGATGGATGGATGGATGGATGGATGGATGGATGGATGGATGGATGGATGGATGGATGGATGGATGGATGGATGGATGGATGGATGGATGGATGGATGGATGGATGGATGGATGGATGGATGGATGGATGGATGGATGGATGGATGGATGGATGGATGGATGGATGGATGGATGGATGGATGGATGGATGGATGGATGGATGGATGGATGGATGGATGGATGGATGGATGGATGGATGGATGGATGGATGGATGGATGGATGGATGGATGGATGGATGGATGGATGGATGGATGGATGGATGGATGGATGGATGGATGGATGGATGGATGGATGGATGGATGGATGGATGGATGGATGGATGGATGGATGGATGGATGGATGGATGGATGGATGGATGGATGGATGGATGGATGGATGGATGGATGGATGGATGGATGGATGGATGGATGGATGGATGGATGGATGGATGGATGGATGGATGGATGGATGGATGGATGGATGGATGGATGGATGGATGGATGGATGGATGGATGGATGGATGGATGGATGGATGGATGGATGGATGGATGGATGGATGGATGGATGGATGGATGGATGGATGGATGGATGGATGGATGGATGGATGGATGGATGGATGGATGGATGGATGGATGGATGGATGGATGGATGGATGGATGGATGGATGGATGGATGGATGGATGGATGGATGGATGGATGGATGGATGGATGGATGGATGGATGGATGGATGGATGGATGGATGGATGGATGGATGGATGGATGGATGGATGGATGGATGGATGGATGGATGGATGGATGGATGGATGGATGGATGGATGGATGGATGGATGGATGGATGGATGGATGGATGGATGGATGGATGGATGGATGGATGGATGGATGGATGGATGGATGGATGGATGGATGGATGGATGGATGGATGGATGGATGGATGGATGGATGGATGGATGGATGGATGGATGGATGGATGGATGGATGGATGGATGGATGGATGGATGGATGGATGGATGGATGGATGGATGGATGGATGGATGGATGGATGGATGGATGGATGGATGGATGGATGGATGGATGGATGGATGGATGGATGGATGGATGGATGGATGGATGGATGGATGGATGGATGGATGGATGGATGGATGGATGGATGGATGGATGGATGGATGGATGGATGGATGGATGGATGGATGGATGGATGGATGGATGGATGGATGGATGGATGGATGGATGGATGGATGGATGGATGGATGGATGGATGGATGGATGGATGGATGGATGGATGGATGGATGGATGGATGGATGGATGGATGGATGGATGGATGGATGGATGGATGGATGGATGGATGGATGGATGGATGGATGGATGGATGGATGGATGGATGGATGGATGGATGGATGGATGGATGGATGGATGGATGGATGGATGGATGGATGGATGGATGGATGGATGGATGGATGGATGGATGGATGGATGGATGGATGGATGGATGGATGGATGGATGGATGGATGGATGGATGGATGGATGGATGGATGGATGGATGGATGGATGGATGGATGGATGGATGGATGGATGGATGGATGGATGGATGGATGGATGGATGGATGGATGGATGGATGGATGGATGGATGGATGGATGGATGGATGGATGGATGGATGGATGGATGGATGGATGGATGGATGGATGGATGGATGGATGGATGGATGGATGGATGGATGGATGGATGGATGGATGGATGGATGGATGGATGGATGGATGGATGGATGGATGGATGGATGGATGGATGGATGGATGGATGGATGGATGGATGGATGGATGGATGGATGGATGGATGGATGGATGGATGGATGGATGGATGGATGGATGGATGGATGGATGGATGGATGGATGGATGGATGGATGGATGGATGGATGGATGGATGGATGGATGGATGGATGGATGGATGGATGGATGGATGGATGGATGGATGGATGGATGGATGGATGGATGGATGGATGGATGGATGGATGGATGGATGGATGGATGGATGGATGGATGGATGGATGGATGGATGGATGGATGGATGGATGGATGGATGGATGGATGGATGGATGGATGGATGGATGGATGGATGGATGGATGGATGGATGGATGGATGGATGGATGTTTTATTTTTAGGTGTTAATCCTGAAAATGGTGATAACTATGATGAACTGTGCAATGTTTTTGAAGCAAATGCTGAAGATGGTCCATCAATTGAAGGTAAGACTGCAAGAAATAAAGATAAACTTCCTGAGCCCAACGGAGGATGGAGAAGAAAGCTCCCTTTGACGGCGATACCTGTATATGAACATCTGTTATGCAAAGAACAAGAAATGATGGCACTAAAATAGAGGTAAAGTTCCCCATTGTAGTAAAAGACTACAATGCAGATATGGGAGGTGCTGACAAAGCTGATCATCTGCGTGCCCTGTACTGTGTTGATAGAAAGTCAAGAAAGTGGTGGCAAAGGTGGTTTTGGGGAATATTTGACATAATTCTTGTCAATACCTTCATCATACACAACCATATGTACCCAAAGATAACAGTCCTGCAATTCAGAATAACTGTTGCCCAAGGACTGGTGACAAAAAAGAATGTAGGAAGGAAGAAATTCAGCCAAAGACCCATGCCAACTGATGCACCCCAACCTAAAAGAGGGAAAAGTGCCTACTCAGTGTCCAATGATGTAAGGCTAGGAAATAGGGGATGTCATTGGCCTGCATTTTCACTGAATAGAGGAAGATATGAAGTGTACAGCCTACAGAAAGTTGAGTCTAGGCTTTACTCAATTTGTAAAATTTGTATAGTTCATTAGTGCTGCAATGACAGGTAAAACTGCTTTGCCCTGTACCATCAAGCAGGTGTGACAGTGCATACTTGTATTTTTCAGTTGTAAATGTGTCCTGTACCTTGATGTCATAAGTTAGAATGCTCAAAGTTTTACAGGAAGCCTATTTCAAATTTTGTATTTTCAGTTGTATATATTAGTTAAATAGTTACTTTATACTTATTTAATAATTCATCACAAATCATGTGCTTCCTTTTTAAATAATAATTGTAAATAATTAATGTATATATTGTCTCAACATATACATCTATGTTATGGTTAATACTGGGTTTTGTGACTGTTTACTGCCGAACGGGACTTCTGAGTCCCATTCTTTTTTGTTATAATGTATTTATCCTTTTTGTAAAATGCTATGTAGTATGTTTCATTTAGAGTGTATTAACCTTAAATTTAACAATATTCAACAAAAATATTTTATATATATATAGTGGTCAAGAAACTGCGCATTTAAACTCCTGTGACTTAAGACGTGAGATCATTTTTACTGTAAATATTTCAAAACAGAGACCTGTGTTTCAGACTGTACTAAAATACATTGTTATTTGAGTGTTTCGTTAACTACTGCATTACGAAGTGCAAATATGAACTGTGCTTTCAAACTCATATAATTTCCAAGTGCAATAATAGTCACTCTTAACAAACAGTGCTACGTTTCGTATTACCGTGTCAATTGAACTTTTCCGTGTGTCCATTATCTCTGACAACACCGGAAATCTGGACAAGGTATTGAAAACTCGTATTTCTTTAAACATCAATTTCAACGTGGGACAGGCTACATCGTTGGAGGAGATGCGTGGTACATCGAAGGATAATACGTGGTACGTCGAGGAATTTGGAACGTGGTACGCCGCTGTTGGTGCTGAGTTCGACCTCATGCTGATCATCGTGGGATTTCCAGTCGCCGATCTGCGGATCCGCATTTCATCTGTTCCTGTTTGCTGAATTCAGGTGATATAAATGCACTTTACAATTTTTCTCTGGTGAATAATATCAACATATCACTGAGTAATTTCAAACCCACTTTATCTATCACAATTCTTGAGTGCCTAATTCATAAATTTTTTATCGTGTGACATTCAATTCTACAACCTAGATAGACTGTAGGAAGGAAATTAAATGACAACAAGGCAACTTAAAAAGACTAGGATTTTCTGACGCAAGTGTGTATTTTGAAATCATATTCACTCTATTTAAATATACTTTAGTGTTTCACAGAAGTGATTTACAAGATTCAATATTTAATTTGAAATGTTTAAACCTTAGTCAGTTGATGAATTAATTTAAACTTCAGGTTCATGATATAAGTGTTTACTTTGAATCCTATTTAATTTGAATTTATGAGTGGAGGCTTAATTGGACTTTTAGGATCAACCTACATGAACTGTACGGTTTATTTAAGTGAAGTTATTAAGAGTATAATTGATTTCTGGACATTCTCAAACGTCAAGAGAACATATTTGACGAAGTGTTACATTTTGTTCAACTTTACCAGCATTTAAGAGTTCTGGCATTTAATTTTAACTTGAACATGTTAATGGAAAAATTTATTTTCAAGACAGTCTCTAGTGTTTGAATGAAGAATAGAAGCAGGGTGATTTTTATTCAAATCTTGAATAAATTTATCAGAAAAATTTATACCACATATTATTTGCCCTGCGAATCTTCCTTCTCTGTACCGGCTCCAAAAGTACCGCACACTACATGAGATCCTTCCCATGCTCATGAGCCCAACAACTTTTCCTGGTACAGTATAGAGAATAACAATTATAGTTTGCAATAAACACTATCGCTTTATTACAGCTTAATTATATAATTATGTCAACAAAATTGTTATTTTCTCAAAATACTTTTTTCAAAATGCGCACAAACACTTCAAATTTAGATGTTCGGGTGCATTACATTTACCTGAACTACCTGAAATAAACGTACCATAAGCAAACTAAATATTGGTGTTAGATTATCCACTAAATAATGATACATTCACACATATTCATGATAAACTTTTAGGCTTCCAGTGTTCAATCTGCAAGCCTCTGTGAACTTCCTAAACTCTGACGCACTCCTTTATTTGTAACAAGCCCTGTGACCTCGTTTTGTTCCATACTTCAGATCTTTAAATAACTAGAAACTGAGGCTAACCATCGTAGTCAAGTTCTCGCTCTACTTCTCTTACCTTCTATGACCATGTCAATTAAACTCCTAAGTAACTTATTCCCCTCCATTCACTTCACATGACCCCACCACCGAAACCGGTTTATGCGTACCGCTCCATCAATAGGGTTCATCTCCTCAATTAGAGTACCCTCCTGCCATTGTTTCCACCTGTTTGTAGCAGTGATCATTCTCGCTACTTTCATGCCAGTTGCTTCTAAGTTACGAATAAGATACCCTGAACCCATCCAGTTTTCACACGTAAAGCAAAGTTAATCTGAAACAGACCGGTGTAAAGATAGTTTTGGTGGGAACCGACATCTTTCTTACAGAATATTGTTCATCGCAGCAGCAAGTTCACTGAATTAGCTTTTCTGCACCTTGATTCAATCGGTAACCAAATCAATCACTACTGATGTGCATTGAGGGCAGTCGCCCAGATGGCAGATTCCCTATCTGTTGCTTTCTTAGCCTTTTCTTAAACGATTGCAAAGAAATTCTAAATTTATTGAACATCTCCCTCTAAGTTTTTCTAATCCCTAACTCCCGTGGAAATTACGTTTTGACTTGGCCTTTGTCAAGAGACATGTAAAGAATACTGCGTCTGTGAGAAATAGCAACGGGCTGTGTCCCGGGATAATTAATGGATTTCTCTTCAAAACTCATCCTTCTGGAACAACTTTAGATAATCTGGCTTAAGCTGTAAAACGCTGGGATCTGTTGGGCTCTAGTCTCGAGGGTATTACCAAAAGCTGTCCTCTAAAGCCACTTCTGGTAGGTAAGTGGTATCAGGGCTTCGTGCCAAAGTTTCATTTTCGACCTCAATAATGAACAGAAACATTTTCCTTCCATTTAGACGAGGTCACCGAGCACATGGCCTGATACAAGTACGCATGGGTATTTCTATAAACGAATATTTGTCCGAATTTGTTCTCTTGAATTCCAAATTTTTCTTCATATTGTGATCTTTCCTACATTTAAAGACACTACTAAAACTTATTCGTTTACTGATGTCCTCAGTAGTATAATTGGATGATTCGGCCGCCACCACCGCCACCGGCTCCCAGAGGCCTCCTCCGCCACCGCCACAGCCAGAGGCCTCCCCAGAGGCCTCCTCCGCCACCGCCACCCGGGAGGCTTTCCTAGAGGCCCGCTCCACCACCCGCGGGAAATATGAATTCGTAAACAAAGCCACGTGCTTTTTTGACAGCTATCATCGACAACAACGCATCGCTAACCTCAGTACTGCCATCTTGACGGGCCTAAAACTCAGTAGTACCAACTTAACCTAACTAGCGCGAGATTTGAGTAGGTAAACAAATCCACGTGTTTTTTGACAGGCACGTGCTTCTTGACAGACAACAACGTATCGCAAACCTCAGTGCAGCCATCTTGACGGACCTAAACATCAGTGCTACCAACTTAACCTCACTAGCGCGTGATTTGCATCGGTAAACAAATCCACGTGCTTTTTGACAGCTGTCATCCGCCATCTTTAAACTACAGAGCACCGTGCTGCCCCCTTCATCGCAGAAGCTGCAAATTCGTCACCTGTCATCGGCAGTGCTGCCATCTTGGCGGGTCTAAACCTTAGTGGTACCAACTTAACCTAACTAGCGCGAGATTTGAATCGGTAAACAAATCCACGTGCTTTTCTGACAGCTGTCATCCGCCATCTTCAATCTATAGAACACAGTGCTGCCCTCTTTAGCTACTTACCTTTGAAATGTGGTGGCGGATAATTTGAAAAATGCTTTTTGACAGCAGCCATGTTTGAGCACCGTGCTGCCCTCTTTAGCTAGATACCTTTGAAATGTGGTGACACACAATTCCACCTGACAGCAGCCATCTTGGAGCACAGTGTTACCCTCTTGGTGGTGGCGGGAAATTCCACGTGCTCTTGTTTGGAAACAAACTCACGTGCTTTTTTCTGACAGCTGTCATCCACCATCTTGCATCACAAACCTCAGTGCTGCACTCTTTAGCTAGATACCTTTGAAATGTGGTGGCGGCAAATTCCACGTGCTCTTGTTTGGAAACAAACCTATGCGCTTTTTTGACAGCTATCATCCACCATCTTTAATCCAGAGAGCACCGTGTTGCCCTCTTTAGCTACTTACCTTTGAAATGTGGTGGCGGCAAATTCTACGCGCTCTTGTTTGGAAACAAACCCATGTGCTTTTCTGACAGCTGTCATCCGCCATCTTTAATCAACAGAGCACCGTGCTGCACTCCTTAGTTGAAATGTGGTGGCGGCAAATTCCACGTGCTCTTGTTTGGAAACAAATTCTACGTGCTCTTCAGCTGTCATCCACCATCTTTAATCAAGAGAGCACCGTGCTGCTCCCTTTGTGGTGGCGGATAATTAAAAAATTCTTTTTGACAAGCAGCCATCTTTGAGCACAGTGCTGCCCTCTTTAGCTACTTACCTTTGAGGCGGTTAATTTGAAAAATCCTATTTGACAAGCAGCCATCTTTAATGAAAAGAGCATCGTGCTGCTATCTTGCGGGTAATTTTTACGTCACAGCTGTCATCCACCATCTTGCATTGCTAACCTTAGTGCTGCCCTCTTTAGCTACTTACCTTTGAGGCGGACTATTTGAAAAAAGATCTATTTGACAAGCTGTCACCCGCCATCTTGCATTGCAAACCTCAGTGCTGCACTCTTTAGTTGAAATGTGGTAGCGGGTAATTTGAAAAAAAATCTTTTTTGACAAGCAGCCGTCTTTAAACTACAGAACACCGTGCTGCTATCTTTATCGTAGTAGCGAGCAATTTAAAATCTAGATGCTTTTTTCTAACAGCTGTCATCCGCCATCTTTAATCTAGAGAGCACCGTGCTGCCCCCTTTGTAGTGGTAGTAAATTCCACGTGCCTGACAAACCCACGTGCTTTTTTGAGAGCTGTCATCCGCCATCTTTAATCTAGAGAGCGCAGTGCCGCACTCTATGTGGTGGCGGATAATTTGAAAAATTCTTTTTGACAAACAGCCATCTTTATTCAACGCAGTTACCGCTATCTTACATCGCTTATCTCGGTGCTGCACTCTTTAGTTGAAATGTGGTGACGGTAAATTCGAACAAGTTTAATCATACATCGGGGAGCTAGAGTAAGCACGTGCTGCAGTGATGACGTCATCATGCATGTTTAGACTTGTCCGGTTTCTTAAGAGTAAGTCGGTGTAAAGCAATGCAATAAGTACAACATTTTTGAATGCGATCTAATATTTATTTACATATGTATTACAACAGTGTTCGTTTTTGCTGCTGACAAGGTTGGTATGCTTCTTAACAACGAATGCTTCTGAAATGCCTCCTGCAACATTCAAATTAAACAAAACATTTAGAAATATATGATACTAAGTATGTTATGCTTTACAGAGAAGAATCCTCCACAGTATACGATTTTCGATTCTACTGGTGTTTCTACTGCTTTAAGAGAATTGTAATCACTTCGCCCACGGATTAGAATAAGCTCTTGTTTTGCGTTGATTATAATACGTGTAAAGTCTTCTGCGAATCCAAAAATATGTTTCAGTGATAACATACTTCTTACCTTGTTATTCCTTTTCGGAATCATCATCATCATCATGAGGTACTAGAGAATGTTCATTCATACACTGTGTACAGTGTTCAATCCTCGGATTTGGTCCATCCCAATCATCATCACCATTTTCTCCTCGATGCTTGTAATGTCGTTGACAAATTCTGCATAAAGCTACTTCGATCGACATCTTACTGTGTAGAGGAAGGATGCCCCAAAAATTATGTACGTAAGAGGCAGCGTACGTAGATAAAAATCCTGGTGGTAAGTATTGAATAAGGTGTTTCGGCATCGACGATCTATGTTTATAGAACATCTTAATAGCCTCACTCACTCGTGTAAGATAAATAAGATGTTGCGTATGAGCATGCAAACAGCATGCATATTTGCAGTTTTGTTCCATAGCGTACGATATCGAAGCTCACACTAATGCAAATGATAAACAGCTATTCTTATTTATAATCTCGTAACAATATTCGTTAGCGGATGGTAGGTAAAATCACTCATATGAATAATAAGACAATAGGCTGCTGTGTTAGCAGGAATGTTTTCAGGTGTTTCAAATTCTAAACGAGTATCAACTGGAGATTCTTTTATAGATTTCTCATGATAAGAGCAGTCTATAACTACAATCGGGGCTTTATTTTTAAATTCTTGATGTGTAAATAGCGGACGATTTTCTTTCTGATAATACGATGATTGAAATTTACAAAACATGTCATAGAGCATCCCAAACTTATTTTTCTCAAAGTTAATGTCTATGTTTTCGTAGGGACACGTAATTCCGTTGAGATATAGTCTAACGTGTCTTAATTTACAGTGATCAAACAGTGAGCTATCTTTTTCGTGATTGAATTTCCGATTAGTTTGAAATCCAAAAATAATGTACAAGGGCTTCTCAGTAAAACGTGATGTTCTAACAGCCCAGCTATGCTTGTTTGTAGGTGGTAACACAGGATATTCATGCAGCTCCCAACTTCTAAAACGTATAGGTAATGGTGTATCATTTTCTACAATCTTGAGCAATCGAAGTTTTTCACGATCAGATAAGGTTACATGTGGAATCCTCCACAGTATACGATGCAGTGTTATTTTCGATTCTACTGGTGTTTCTACTGCTTTAAGAGAATTGTAATCACATCGCCCACGGATTAGAATAAGCTCTTGTTTTGCGTTGATTATAATACGTGTAAAGTCTTCTGCGAATCCAAAAATATGTTTCAGTGATAACATACCCGTAAAAGTTCCATCCTCATTAATCATCCAGTTGTTAGTAGCTTTTGGACACCATCCAGCCATCCGCAAAAGATTACTTTCTTCATCACAGAAAGAAGGGTAGAGTTTCATTGCACTTGTAATACCAACATTCTTCGTTCGATCTATTTCAACATTATTTACTTCATATCGCGCTTCAGAAAAGAGAAAAGCTAGAGCATGGTTGTTTAGTTGTGAAGTGCTTGGTCCACTTCCATCCGACTTTGCTAGTCGTCCTTCAATATAGAGGTAGCTTTCGTGTGGTAAGGTGTATACATCTTGCTGATTAATAATAAAATGAATTTCATCAATGTTATTTAATCCAAACGTAAAAGGTTGATAGGAATGAAGCTCACTTCGTACTACACCTTCACGACTTTCTACTGTATTCGTAATGTCTAGCATTTCTTCCATTCTGTTGTAGTAGTGTATATCCTAAATCTTGGATTATCTGCTTATGGGTATCTGTTAACTCGATGAGACTCTGCACACTTGTAGTATGTCTTCGGAATGTACACCGTGTTTTATAGATAGTTTTAATACTGGTTTAAGATGTAGTTTGTAAGCTACGTACGCGTGCTGATCTAAATGAATAAGCTGATTATGTTTATTTACAAGTCTAAGAGTAATGTTGCTAATGTGTTTTACAGACACAGGATGATAAAGAACTACTGCTGGTTTCTCACAAATGGTATATCCACGTTCCTCTGTAACAATAAAGTCGTGCAGGACGTGCGAAGGTTGTAGATTACTATTCAATTCTGTAACAATATTACAAGTAATGTTCACATTATAATCATCGAAGAGTTTTATAGGTTGATCAGACCCGTAGCGTACGTTCGGTAGGAGCTCTCTCGATGAAAATCCAAGCAGTGGTCCAATCGAATCAGGTTGTGATTTGAAGTCAATCTTAAATGATGATTCAATAACACATTTATGTGTAATGTTGCTTATAGTGACTGAGAACTTGTAATTATGATTACTAAAACTATCTTCCCCAAACTGATCAATTAACGTACTTTCAATATAGTCGTGAATATCGTCTACTGTATAACTACCTGAGGGTAGTGTTAGCACATACTCATCGTAATAGAACTTGTTTACACTATCAGGCTCATTATAGATTTTATTGTAGCTTTCAAACGATACTAGTCCCAGACTATGCGGCTGATAACCAAGTTCGATTGGTGAATTAAAATAGACGGTTGTTTCAGGTCCTTCTCCACGTACAGCAAACGTTCTCTCACTGTTCGTCATCACGTAGACACTAATGCACTTTCTCTACTGTCTGGGTTTGATATAAGAACATAAGACATAATCGTCCGCACATGCGTGTATTAAAGTTTTGCACACGGTTTTTATTGTAAACAATGTCTGCACTGCTTCCGAAATAACGTATGAGCTCAAAAGGAGGAAGTAAGTCTCCATAGCTATCAAAATACCATACTTTAGATTTGCGTTTTACATAAGCAACGTAATGAGTTCCAGGTCCACGACTGTCGTCCAAGTTAATTACGGCACTTTCACATTCACGTGGGCGCGCTGGTAGTTGATCGCGCATATACACTCATCGAAAATAATGAATTCCTAGTTGTTTAGTAAACGTAAAAACTTCATCATGCGTTAGAGCTCGATGTGGCAGTGCATTCAGTAGACGTTTTTTGGAGAAATGTAGATACCAAGCCCTTTCTTCTATGGCGCTAGCTTCATGTTCACACCTTTGCCTCGTAACGCAATTGCCTCCATCGTCTTGTTATGACGTTCACTCTCTTTCAACTTTTGTTTCGCTTCTTCTACAGCTTTGACAGTTCTCGCTACAGCACTAGCACCACCTAGCAATGACCCTAAAGCTGCTAAGCCAGAAAACAGCGCAGGAAGAAATCCTCCTCGTTTTGGTACAGGAATAATTCGTGCACGTTTACTAAATATTGCTCTGCACTTTGGAGAAATTCTCGCTCTTGCTGCGCGTAACGCCTTAGTAATAGCTACACGAGGATTGTATTCCCCTCGAATAGCTTTTTGCGCAGCCTTTATAACATCTTTCCATCCAACAGTTTTTACTTTCTTCTTCTCCTTCATGTCGTTTGGATATCGTTGTTTTACCATGCTGTACACGACTTTACTAGTCAAGAGCAAATCATAAACTAACCGTTGCCTCTTGTTTCGTTTAATATATATATATATATATATATATATTACTATTACTATTACGTACTTTATGATTCAGTTATCATGAAGATTATAAAGCAGCAAGACACACTACCTGTTACCGACATTGTACCACATCTCTTACCTAGTTCTAGTACAACTACAGGAAAACGTCATGGAACGTTGTTTCCTTTTACTGTTCGATGTATTATATCAGGTCCGTCGGTATGCGGGAAAACAAATCTTTTACTCACACTTATTACTTCTGTAAATGGTGTACGCTTCGAGAATATTTAAGTTTTCGCAAAGTCACTCTATCAGCCGCTATATACTATTCTACAAACTGTAATGCACGATCTAGTTAAAGATGGAATAAGATATTTTAAATTTAATTCGCATGAGCAAGTACCATCACCAGACGATGTGCTTCCTAATTCTCTTATGATCTTTGATGATGTCGCAACAGAACAGCAAAACGTTATTCGTGCATTCTTTAGTATGGATCGGCATAAATATGTTGATTGCATCTATTTGTGCCAAACCTATTCTCGTGTGCCTAAGCAGTTGATAAGCGACAACGCAAATGTTATTGTGCTTTTTCGACAAGATGAGCGCAACATGCGACATGTGTATAACGATCATGTTAACACTGATATGACATTCGATTACTTTAAACGTATGTGTGCTAAATGTTGGCCATTACACCGTTACAGCTTTTTAGTTATTGATAAAGAAAGTGACGAACAGCATGGGCGATATCGCATGGGTTTCGATGATTTTATATGGATTAACACAGAATTACAGTAACTAGTCGATTAAAAACCATCATCATGTTAACATCTAGCAAGGAGATCACAAAACATATCATCCAAGCTCGAAACAATATTCGACGGAAATTTAAAGAGCTTAAACGTATTCAAGCAGACACGGATTTATATTTAAAAACACAACTAAGTACACCACTCAAATAAATTTTTAATTCTACTTCATTACCGCAGTCTACTTCAAGTTTTGCTTCTATGCAAACGTCATATCATAAAGAGAAGTATGAAGAAGAAGAAGAAGAAGAAGAAGAAGAAAAGCATGAACAAGATAAGGAAGAGAAGAAGCAGGATGTAGATCAAGAAGAGGAAGAGGAAGATAAGGAAGAAGAAGAAGAACTTAATGATACATCACCATCTAAGCGTGTTGAGTTTTTAACTACAGATGTTATTGCTGAAACACCTACTACATCGACGCAAAATCTATCATCTTTGTCTGAGGTTATGATTACATCAGAGTATCGCAATCAGTTTAGAACTTTTATTCAAGATACCTATGGACCTCTCTTTGCACCTTATATAGAAACAATTTTTACAGGACAAACTGACACTACCTACGGTATTCGCTACGAAGATGACTGTTTCTGGATAGGAAATTCAAATGTTAAGATTAATAACAACAAACTCATTGTAAAAAGTGTTACCTATAAACCTACGAAAGGAATCTTAGAAGTTCTTTTCTCACAAATACCTGACAAGGATATAATTTTACAAGATGATCTTAAAAAATATAAAGGAATACTTTTTGCTACTGACGCAACACGACGTAATTACAAGAGAACAGACGCTGTAAATGCGAATAAGAGTTACAGGTATCGTGAGTTTATTTCTAAGCTGTTTCCGACTGCACGTAGTATTGATGTTATCTACAAGCCTTTGTTGCCGTATGTGGATGTAAGATACTGGAATGACCCAAACTTACTCGTTGAACGATTGCAACTTTTAAGAGCATCGCAAGAGGGTGGTCACACTGGTCACGGATCAGAAATTCTAGAAATAGAAAGAGAACTACGTTATGCTGGTATTATTTTGTAATGGCTCGTCAAGAGAAGATCTCACCTGTAAAGGTAAACATCGCACATGGGTTACATAAACCAGCATGTCGCACCTACTGTCGCAGACGCGTTATTACACGAGGAAAAGATGATCTCTGGCATGCAGACTTAGTAGAAATCATTCCATATGCCTCTAGTAATAAGGGGTATAAGTATCTACTTACTGTTATCGATGTGTACTCGAAGTTTGCTTTCGCACAACCCGTGCGTTCTAAAACAGCAGCTCAAGTTAAAGAAGCATTTAAACATATTGTTGAAGAATCGAAACGCTGCCCAAGGCTTCTTCAAACTGATCAAGGTAAAGAGTTTTACAACAAGGATTTTTCTTCTTACCTCAAGTTACTTGGCATTCAACACTACTCTACGTTCAGCAATCTCAAGGCAAGTGTTGTAGAACGCTTTAATCGTACGCTCAAAACAATGATGTGGCGAGAATTTACAGCGCAAGGTTCATATCGTTGGATTGATCTGCTACCTAGACTTTTATCTAACTACAACGATACACCTCATCGCACTATCGGAACAAAGCCACGTCTTGTTACAAAGAATACGCCTCGTATAAATGCTATTCATCTTGTAATTAAAACAGCTGATCCACGTCGCTATCGCTTTAAAGAAGGTGATTTTGTTCGCATCAGCAAACACAAGTCTATCTTTGCAAAGGGATACACACCTAACTGGAGCACTGAAATTTTTCAAATCAGAAGTGTTAAGCTTACTAATCCAGTTACGTATTTACTTCGCGATCTCAGAGGACAGCCTATTGAAGGAGGATTCTACATCGAAGAACTGCAGAAAAACAAATATCCTGATCACTATTTAGTTGAACGTGTTATTCGACGTCGTGGCAATAAACTGTATGTTAATTGGCTTGGTTTTAATAACAGCTTTAATTCATGGATTAATAAATAGGATGTACTTTAAATCTTATGTGTGTTTTCTTTTAATCCTCTACGTTTCCTTTCTTCTAAGTCACTAGGACATGCTGCAGGATTAAACAACACCTGTAATATGTTTTGACAATTCATATTTATTATATATATATATATATACATTTTTATCCTTTGTCAATTTTACGGTCTTTGTCACTCAGTTTTCGTTTTAATGCACCAACAACGACAAGTGCTGCTATCTTCTGAGCAGCTAAAGCACTAGGTAATAACACACACACACACACAAACACACACACACACACGCAGCATAACTTTACGAAGCAGATTTTAACAGCTACACGACATACTCTATGCAGGCAGCATGTAACTACGTGTCAGGCGAACGTGTTCTAGGGCCGCAGGGGAGATGAAGCACGAAGAAAAGAAGATCAATCACTCTATTGATGAGTCCACGCCCAACATGCTTCCTCATCATTTCGCAGCATGATTCTTCACCTTTTCCTTGTTTACTCTCTCCACAGCCATGATAAGTGTTTATAAGCGAAGACAACTCGTTAGTTTTAGGTCCGTGATACAGTTTAATTAGTTGACATGTACGGCACTCTCTCACAGAAGGTCTTCTACATAAACTCACGTGTTCATGATGTCAACTACACGTTTGAAGCTCTGACAAAACAGGATCTTGAGTCCACTCACGAGGAACCTTATCCCAAATCTTCTTTACAGCATTCGCAGGTACATTAACCAAAAATGCCCTTGGTAATGCATTCAACTCTTCTTGAGTAAAAGTGTTTAGTTTCTTTTTGCATGCATAAAACTTTCCGATCGCCTTTTCAACTGCGTTACACTTAGTATCTGTTAGAAATGACATGATGTCTTTACTCTACAAATATTTCTTTTACACTAAGGTTATTTCGACACTGCAGTTTACATACGTTGTTCACTTCCCGGCATGCACTGCAACACAACCAATCAAAGAGCATGCATACATGTTGTAAAGACTGTTTACTTGTTTCTCTACTATGCTCTTTTGGAAGAGTTTTAATTGATGGGCACCCCAATTCATGCATGTCGATAATTTCACACGATGATGGTAGAAAATCACGCAACCATTCTTTCTTTTCACAACCCTTTAAAAGAACAAGATCTGCTCTTGACAAATGTGTATTCATCATTAAAGGTAGAAAACCATAAGGTATTCCTTTTTCTTCCCAATTCAAACCTAAATTGTTTTCAATCCACTGAGTCTGCTTTTTATCTTCATCTGTTTGCAATCAGTAAGGGAACGGTGGGCTAAATACTAAACTAACAAGTTTTGGTGCCCACAACACACTGCAATCTAACACAGCCACCTCTTTAAACACAAACTTGTTTCAGTTTACTTTAAAGCCTTGCACATCAACTATCAATGTTTTCGTCATGTGTGCACTCTACTCTCTATCACTGTTTCTCGAAGACTAAAGCTTTTATTCAACGAACGGGTTTAAACATGCGCACCTACAATAACGTCATCGCTGCAGCACATGCAAACTCTTGTTTTTATGATGAAAACTTATTGCATTCCTTTACACGGACTTACACTTAAGAAAACGGACAAGTCTAAACATGCATGATGACGTCATCACTGCAGCACGTGCTTACTCTAGCTTTCCCGATGCATGTTTAAACTTTTTCGAATTTACCGCCACCACATTTCAACTAAAGAGTGCAGCACCGAGGTAAGCGATGTAAGATAGCGGCAACTGCGTTGAATAAAGATGGCTGTTTGTCAAAAAGAATTTTTCAAATTATCCGCCACCACATAGAGTGCTGCACTGCGCTCTCTTGATTAAAGATGGCGGATGACAGCTGTCAAAAAAGCACGTGGGTTTGTAAAGCACGTGGAATTTACTACCACTACAAAGGGGGCAGCACGGTGCTCTCTAGATTAAAGATGGCGGATGACAGCTGTTAGAAAAAAGCATCTAGATTTTAAATTGCTCGCTACTACGATAAAGATAGCAGCACGGTGTTCTGTAGTTTAAAGACGGCTGCTTGTCAAAAAAGATTTTTTCAAATTACCCGCTACCACATTTCAACTAAAGAGTGCAGCACTGAGGTTTGCAATGCAAGATGGCGGGTGACAGCTAGTCAAATAGATCTTTTTTCAAATAGTCCGCCTCAAAGGTAAGTAGCTAAAGAGGGCAGCACTAAGGTTAGCAATGCAAGATGGTGGATGACAGCTGTGACGTAAAAATTACCCGCAAGATAGCAGCACGATGCTCTTTTCATTAAAGATGGCTGCTTGTCAAATAGGATTTTTCAAATTAACCTCCCCAAGGGTAAGTAGCTAAAGAGGGCAGCACTGTGCTCAAAGATGACTGCTTGTCAAAAAGAATTTTTTAAATTATCCGCCACCACAAAGAGAGCAGCACGGTGCTCACTTGATTAAAGATGGTGGATGACAGCTGAAGAGCACGTAGAATTTGTTTCCAAACAAGAGCACGTGGAATTTGCCGCCACCACATTTCAACTAAGGAGTGCAGCACGGTGCTCTTTTGATTAAAGACGGCGGATGACAGCTGTCAGAAAAGCACATGGGTTTGTTTCCAAACAAGAGCGCGTAGAATTTGCCGCCACCACATTTCAAAGGTAAGTAGCTAAAGAGGGCAACACGGTGCTCTCTGGATTAATGATGGCGGATGATAGCTGTCAAAAAAGCGCATAGGTTTGCTTCCAAACAAGAGCACGTGGAATTTGCCGCCACCACATTTCAAAGGTACCTACCTAAAGAGTGCAGCACTGAGGTTTGTGATGCAAGATGGCGGATGACAGCTGTCAGAAAAAAGCACGTGAGTTTGTTTCCAAACAAGAGCACGTGGAATTTCCCGCCACCACAAAGAGGGTAGCAATGTGCTCAAAGATGGCTTCTGTCAGGTGGAATTGTCTGCCACCACATTTCAAAGGTATCTAGCTAAAGAGGGCAGCACGGTGCTCAAACATGGCTGCTGTCAAAAAGCATTTTTCAAATTATCTGCCACCACATTTCAAAGGTAAGTAGCTAAAGAGGGCAGCACTGTGCTCTATAGATTGAAGATGGCGGATGACAGCTGTCAGAAAAGCACATGGATTTGTTTACCGTTTCAAATCTAGCACTAGTTAGGTTAAGTTGGTACCACTAAGGTTTAGACCCGCCAAGATGGCAGCACTGCCGATGACAGGTGACGAATTTGCAGCTACTGCGATAAAGAGGGCAGCACGGTGCTCTGTAGTTTAAAGATGGCGGATGACAGCTAGTGAGGTTAAGTTGGTAGCACTGATGTTTAGGTTCGTGAAGATGACTGCACTGAGGTTTGCGATACGTTGTTGTCTGTCAAAAAGCACGTGGCTGTCAAAAACACGTGGGATTGTTTACCTATTCAAATCTCGCGCTAGTTAGTTTAAGTTGGTATTACTGAGGTTTAGGCCCGTCAAGATGGCAGTACTGAGGTTAGCGATGCGTTGTTGTCGATCATAACTGTCAAAAAAGCACGTGGCTTTGTTTACGAATTCAATTTTCCCGCGGGTGGTGGAGCGGGCCTCTAGGAAGGCCTCCCGGGTGGCGGTGGCGGATGAGGCCTCTGGGGAGGCCTCTGGCTGTGGCGGTGGCGGAGGAGGCCTCTCGGAGCCGGTGGCGGTGGTGGCGGCCGAACCATCCAATTATACTACTGTCCTCCCACTCCATCTCTCCACTGACAGCTCGGAACATACTTCTTAGTCGAGCAGCTCGTCTCCTTTCTCTCAAGTCTTCCGAGCCCAAACTTTGCAACATTTTAGTAACATTACTCTTTTGTTGGAAATAGCCCATACACTGGAACCATACTCTAATTGGGGTCTTAACAGAGACTTATATGTCCTCTACTTTGCATCCTTACTACAATCCCTAAATACTCTCATAACCAGGTGCAGAGATATGTACCCTTTATTTACAATCATATTTATGTGATTACCCCAATGAAGATCTTTCCTAGGTATATACAATGATCTCCAAAGGGAACATTCATCGCATCAACGCAGGAATTAAAACTGAGAGAAGTTTACCTATTTGTGAAACTCACAACCTGACTTTTAACCTCATTTATCTTCATACTACATTTTTGAGATCATTTTACAGTTGCTCACAATCTTGTAACTTGTTTATTACTCTGTACAGAAAATATCATCTGCAAAAAGCCTTATCTCTGATTCCAATTCTTTACAAGTATAAAGGTCAAATAATACTGCCTTGAGGAATTCCCCTCTTAATTATTACAGGGACAGATATAAACGTCACTTACTCTAATTCTCTGAGTTCTACTTTCTAGAAACAGAATCACACATTCAGTCACTTTTTGTCAAGTCCAATTGCACTCTTTTTTCCAGTAGTTTCCCATGATCTACCCTATCAAATGCCTTAGACAAGTCAATCGTGATACAGACCAATTGACCTCCTGAATCCATGATATCTGCTATATCTTGCTGGAATCCTACCAGTTCAGTTCAGTGGAATAACCTTTCCTAAACCCAAATTGCCTTCTATCAAAGCGGTTATTAATTTCGAATACATGTCTTATATAATCAGAAAGAATGCCTTCACAAAACTTACATGCAATGCATGTTAAACTGAGTGGCCTGTAATTTTCAGCTTTATATTTATCACCCTTTCCTTTATACACAGGCACTACCACAGCAACTTTCCATTCATTTGTATAGTTCTTTCATGCAAACAATAATCAAGAAAGTACTTTAGTATATCCTCCGAAAGCATATACATTCCAGCTGCTATTTTAGTTTTCAAATTTGTATCTTACTGTAAATGTCTTTGCTGCCATAGGAACATTTTAATACACCTTTATCCTCTATCTGGAAATTATACTTGTAACCAACAATCTTTGCGTACTGCTGACTGAATATTCCTGCCTTTTGAAGATCCACGCATACATTAATTGTTCATTAATGATTCTTAGAATATCCTTCTTGGAACCTGTTTCTGCCTTAAAGTACGTATACATACTCTTCCAGATTTTCACAAAAAATTGTATGGCCGCCCATTATGCTCGCCATCACGTTATCCTTAACTGACTCCTTTGCTAGATTCAATTTCCTACTAAGTTCCTTCAATTTCTCCTTAATGCAAAGCCTTTTATAACTCTAATTATTTCCAACCAGGACCTCTTTCTTAGTCTCTTTAATTCCCTGTTATAACATAGTGGATCTTTACCATTTCTTACCACATTTAAAGGTACAAAATCTATTTTCGCATTTCTCAAAAATTGCTTTAAACCCATCCCAGAGTCTGATTACATTTTTATTAACCGTTTTCCACCGATTATAGTTACTTATTAAAAACTCCCTCATGCCATATGGTACTATATTCTACCATCCTTGTAGAACACACATCCTAAATACTTGTTCCACTTTTCTTCTCTTAGTCTTGGAAGGGTTAATTTTCATATCACACTAATTGCAACTATTTTCAAGTTCCAGACTGCAGGCTTTCAGCGCAATCTGTCAACAAGACCAAGTCATTGTCATAGGCTAACTGGCTTACTAGTTTTCCACCCAACTGAATCCATTCCTGCCATTTTATACCTTTCAAGAGATGAAAGTTTACTGCCTTGTCTAACCCCTGTAAGTACCTTGACCCAAGAACTCATTCTAACATGAATTCTCACCGCAGCCCAATTCTCAAAATACATGCTTTGACTGCTTTTAATAATCTACCTTTAGTCGCATATTTCCCAGTATGCTTAACATCGTTTCCCCTCTGTACTCTGTCATATGTTCTCTCCAGGTCTCCGAAAATTATTACTGTATACTCTTTCGTAGCATTCTTCAGTTACCTGGCACATATTGGAATTCTGATCCTGACAGCCCCTCTATGGTCTGAAACCACACTAGTTTTCATACAACTTATTCTTAACCACTAATCGCACCCTCTATTCCAAAATGCCAGTGAACAACTTCTCTGTTATACTGATTAGTGAAATAATTCGCTTTCATCCAATATCCCATGTGAAACATGCTCGTTTAGCATGTTCATAACATGTAGGTTTATCTGTGATTGCTAAGAGCTTGCATTAGCTCTCATTTGACTTCACTAAACTTCAGCTTCAACCTCAGGTAATGTGAGCTGTGTTTTCGCTTTTATTTTATGTTTATCTTGTGGCCGTTTTAAGTGCCTTGTAATCGCGACTGACTGATATACGTCTTTGTCCCGCGATATGAATGGGTGTGTGTTTGCGGGCATTATTGTGGTGGTGGTGGTGACGAGGTAACTGGGTCTCTACGAGAATTGTCATCATGTGCACGACATTATACTTCTTTATTTCCACCAAATGTTACTAGGCTCTGGGTGTCGACACGGAGATACGTCGTACCCAGTGCCTGTGTTGGTGGGCTTGTACGTGGGCCATGGGTCCATATCGTCCTGCTTATATATATATATATATTTGCAGTGTGCACGTTTCTACATCGTGTGTGGGAACTTACTTATGGCCAGGTGAGTCATACTACATGTGTTTACGATCTGTTTTGAAAAGAGGTTATTGACCCTATTGTTGCCCGGTATCGACAATGCCTGAATGTTTGTGTGTATGTGTGAGAGCGAGCGAGGGGTCTAAAAGGATGTCGTATCGGTCAGTTAATTTATGTTTCCTTTTCATTTATTCCTCGTACACTTGGTTTTCACTTCGAGTGCTGTGTTTATTAATTTTATCTTGGTCTATTTTATGACCGTTTTGCTAGTACTTATGGCCGCCATTTTGTTTCATTTTAATTCGGGTGATGCGCACACCCGCTTTATTTTCTTTGCCTTTTGCGTGCTCTTTGGTACAGAGATGCTGCACCCCCGGCCATCTCGATATCTTCATTGCCTTCATGTAACTATTGTTCGCTCTACTCCGAGAAGCTGCGTTATCTTTTATCCTTGTGTTGGTCATTGTTGATGCTGTAATAATGATGGAGGTTTGAGTAATGTTTGGAAAATATAATGTGAACTGCTTCGCGGAAAGAAATGACCAAAATAAGTCTGTGAGGATCCTTCCTGTTGTAGGTGTTTAAAGATGTTGTGAAAATATCAATTAAGCCGTGAGTACGTCTCAAGATATTGTTTATCCATATGTTTATGGTATGTTGTGCTCAAAAGGTTACGATGCTAGCTTCTACTAACCTGAAGGACAAAAGCACGTATATAATAATGTTTCAATTTTTTTCGGGTGGCTTCCTTTTTGCACTTACGTTTTATCTTAATAAACCCTCATTTAATTTAATTTGATTTTTATTGCTGGTAGTTAGTTGTTTTTCCTTGTCATGAATTATTATTATTATTATTAATCAACGTCTTCAGTTCGAGGCTGTTATCTGCCTCTCCTGATCGGAGTCCACGTCCTCGAATCTCCCGTCGGTTATATATGTGTTTGTTTTTCGTATTGGGTCCGGTGCAAATGGTAGCAGATGCGTGCTCGATCAGGACGTCTCCTCTGTAATAGACTCGGACGAGATGGAACTGGAGATGGTGATTTATGCTTATTTTATTATGTGATGTCTCAATTTCTCTTAATTTATCTTGTGAAGCCACTATTATTCTGACCTTAATTTTGAGTCATATATTCTATTTATCTGCATTGTTGTGCCAATCGGCGTGTATGCGTTGTGTTTATTTGAGTTAAATAGCATTGTGTTGATAATGGAGAGTCAGAAAACGATTGAGATGAGCAAACATACCGACGTTTTGACTACGGAAATGCCCGACGCCGTGAGAGATAAAGGGGAGGATACTGATGAGCTTAATGCTTCAGTTGCGTCCGATAATGATAGTGCTAGGTGCCCTGATCGTGGAAATGTTATGGAGTGTCCTAATCGTGCCCTTGACTTGAACCGTGAGGACCCCATTTCTCCTATTTCCAGACCTGCTTGTTATCCGAACGCTAATGCAAATATTAATCCTGTATTTGATGTAGTCCATAAATGTAAATTAAATTTTTCGGGGGAAGGCAATAGTTCTAGCGTGATTGAATTCTTAGAGCGGGTGGAAGACATCACAGAGTGCAACTCGCTACCCCTCGATCTATTCGTACCCGTCATCCCCGGAATGTTAGAAGGGCCGGCGTTGAGATGGTTTAGACTGACGAAAGCCAATATTCGGTCGTGGGATGATTTCGCCGTCCGCATTAAGCAGCGATTTGGTTTATCAGACATGGATTATTGTTTGAAACAGGAAATTTTTAGAAGAACTCAGGGAATGGGAGAAGGTATCGACGATTACGCCAGAGGCATTCTAACCCTATTCAATCGTTTAAGCGTTAAGGCACCGGAATATGAAGTCTTTGTCCAATTTTATCGAAATCTGGCCCCTGACTACAAATTATATATAAAGAGGTCCCAAGTTGACTGTGTTGAAGACATTATAAATTTAGGCCGTGTGTTCGAATCGACAGTAAGTCAGAACAAGCTGTATCGTCCACCTCCTACTCCTTCCGATTGTTCTTTTCCCGATGTTGCCTGTCGTGTACCCATCAAGTCGGTTTCCTTTGGTGCCCCCTTTTCTTCTCGGTCTTGTGGCAGTCCCGATCGACAGTCCGACCTTGCATCCCCACCTCGGCGCTATGTCAACGCCATTCAACCCTCTAATCCGACTACCGTAAGCAACGCCACTGCTAGAAAATGCTGGAATTGTGGTAAACTGGGACATATTTCAAAGTACTGCCGGTCTAAGAGTCCTCTCAAATGTTTTAATTGTGGTCTTATTGGTGTTACTCGGCGCGTGTGTCCGCGATGCAATCCTGAGCAGGGAAACTGAAGGCGCGCTGACGTGATGGCCCGCCGTTGGCGCCTGATATTGGTGTGAAGAAACGAATCTGGGGTCTCCCGTCGTCTACACCCTGGGCCAAGTTTTTGATAGGATCGCGAATTGTTTATGCCTTATTGGATACCGGGTCGAGTGTTTCGTTCATCAGCCAATCCCTTGTATCTTCCCTCAATTTGACGTATCTGCCTGCCTGTGAGAACCTGGGAAAGTTCATGTCCGCTGATGGGCGTCAGGTGTGTGCCGTGGGTCGTGTCGAGTGTCATATCAAAATTCATGGTTTGTCATGGGACTGGACGTTCAATATTGTTCCCGACTTGTCTGTCCCGGTCATTTTAGGATCTGATTTCATGTTGGCAACAGGGTTGTCCATTGATTTCATCAGTCGTGCCTTTGCCTTTAAATTTAAATGTGATGTGAGTTACCCCTTTGAAATCCCCTTTCAGCGTGGCACTGCATGCGCCATCGTGGAATCTCCACTGTCCAACACCTCATGTGAATTGACTGAAAATCAAACCTTGATGTTGAGCGGTCTGTTAGAAGAATTTCCCGATGTGCTGACTGCCGATCTGGGTTGTGCCAAGAATTTTTCCTATTCAATCGAACTCAAAAACGACACTCCTGTTAGGTCCCCTCCGTTTTGCTGTTCACCCCCTAAATTGTGCGCTATGCGTGAAATGGTAAACGAGTTGTTAGAAAGGAAGGTCATCAGTCCCTCAAAATCGCCCTATAGTAGCCCCGTTTTCCTTGTCCCCAAAAAGGACGGTCGATTTAGGTTCGTGATCGACTATCGAAAAGTCAATAAGAACATCGTTCTTGACAGTTTCCCGTTGCCTACCATCGAAAGCGCATTTCAACATTTTCATGGCGCAAGGTTCTTCACTGTTTTTGATTTCAATTCGGCGTACTACCAAATCCCCTTAGACCCCAAAAGTCGTCCTTGCACCGCCTTCGCCACTCCTTTGGGGCTTTTCGAATTCAATAAAGTGCCTATGGGTATCTCAATTGGTGGCCAAGCGCTTAGTCGGGTGATGGACTCGATCTTCGGAGACCAAAAATTTTCTTATGTATTCAATTTTTTGGATGATCTTCTCATATATTCCTCGAGCTTCGACGAACACCTAGCTCACCTGCGCGAGGTACTCACCCGTTTGCGCAAGCACGGTTTTACCATCAATCCCAGAAAGGTGTCTCTTTGCTCTAAGCGCCTGAATTTCTTTGGCCATGTCATCTCCGAGTCCGGCAATGCTGTGAACTCTGACAGAGTGAAATGTATTAGAGAATTTCCTCGCCCAAAGAATGTACGTGGCGTTAGAATATTCTTGGGTATGGTTGGCTTCTACAGTCGTTTCATTAAGGATTTCTCCCAAATTTCGGCCCCCTTAAACCTTCTCAAAAAGAAAAATAGTCGCTTCGTCTGGGACGAACCCCAAGCCCATGCCTTCAATCAGTTGAAAGATGCCCTCTGTCAAGCCACTGTTGTTCACAGTCCAAATTTCTCCCGTGATTTCGTTCTAAAGTGCAACTCTAGTGAACTTGCAGTTTCCGCCGTATTAAATCAATCCGATGAGGATGGGAAGCTGGTCCCCATTGCATTCTTCAGCAAGTAGTTGCACGGAGCTGAATTGCGATACTCTATCTATGAAAAAGAATACCTAACCGTAGTCTTGGGAGTTGAAAAATTCCGGTCTTATCTGGAACACCGCCATTTCTTCGTCCATACGGACAACCAAGCGCTATCTTGGATGAGCGCTAATGTCAAACGACTCGGTAGAACGGCTAGATGGATACTCCGTTTGTCAGCTTATAAATTCACCATTGTTCACGTTCGAGGAAAAGAAAATGTGGTGGCCGACTGTCTGTCGCGCATGTTCGACGGGGTGCCGCAGAGTGAGTTCGAACCCGAAGACGATTGTTATCCATCCGAGTTTGTTGAAAGCGTCAACATTTTGCAAAGTTATCCCTGGTCTTTCACAGACATCTCCGAACATCAAAAAAATGATATTGAATGTCAGGAGCTGATGAAGGGTGTCGCCGATGGGTCTCTTCGAGACAAATCATTTGGTGTCAAACGAGGGCTGTTAGTCCACCGCAGCCGTAAAAATGGCAAAGACAAGGTTTTCGTTCCTCTGGCATTACGACCCATGATGTTACACTACTACCATGACTCTTTCCTAGGTGCTCATCTGGGTCAATTCAAAACCCTGAATCGTATCTCTCGGGATTTCTTTTGGCCCAACCTGAAAAAGAAAGTACTGGAGTATGTGAAAAGTAGCGACATATGTCAAAGGTGCAAACCTGCGCAGTCCTGTCAAACTGGCCTTCATTCCGCTGACATTGCATCCTACCCCGGAGAAAAGATGTTCGTAGATATTTTTGGTCCTCTTATGAAGTCCAAAAATGACAACATCGGAATTCTGTCGGTAGTTGACGCCTTCTCTAAATTCGTCTGGTTGTTTCCGGTTAGAAAAATTAACTCGAGCAGCGCCATTCGCCTTCTATCTCACCATATTTTCGGAGTTTATGGCCCCCCGAAAATGTTAGTAACTGACAATGTGTCTACCTTCAGTGGCAATAAATTTCGTCATTTGTGTTTCGGATGGGGAGTGAAGCATTTTTTTTGAGCCCCCACTATCCCAAACCCTCACATGTCGAAAGATTTCATCGCAATCTCAAGGCCTGTCTGAGTGCTTACCATAGCGCTGATCAGCGGACCTGGGATGAAAATCTTGATTTTTTGTTCTAGCTTTCAGCAGTGCAGTCCACGAGTCCCATCGCCGCAGCCCGGCAGAATTATTCATTGGTAGAAATCTGGCTGACCCATTGGAGTTGAAATGGAATATTGAATACCTGAGCAAACCGTCAAGGAACGCAGAGATTGAACAGAAATGGAAAGAAGCAGTCGCCCACTTGATACGTGCACGAGACCGGGTGGCTGAACGGTTCAACCGGGGCAGAAGAGAGGTCGCCCTGCAAATTGGAGACTTGGTGGTGGTGAAAACGTATCCTGTCAGTTCTGCAGCTAACCAGGTCACCGCCAAACTGTGTCATAAATGGTCTGGCCCCAAAAAGATAGTCAGATTCTTGGGACCTGTCACTGTTGAACTACAGGACCTGAAAAGTAACAAATTTAGTAAGGCTCACGTGTCTTTGTTGAAAGTTTATAATCCACGGAGCCAATAATACTTCATTAATTTGCCATATTATGTTTAATACTTCTACATGTTCTTTTTTGCTTGTAGCAAAATTGGAAATCTTCTAAAATTCCTTTTATTTCAGGGATAATATTGATGAAAAATAGAGACCGGAAAGAAAAATAATAACCGGATGTCGTCAATTGGAGATGAGACGAAATGAATGCAGATTCCGTGGAGGGAAGAGGACTCCCAATTTTACTTTCGCTCAGCTATTCCGACCAACGCTGGTGGAGGCATTAAATAAATTGCGTAAAAAGGAGGGATAAAAAAGGGAAGAGGGAGACTGATTAATTCAGCCTGTTATTGTTAATCAAGAAAGTAGTGAACCTCAAACTGAACTCGATTTCATGATACCTTGTTGTGTACATAGCTCGTAACTGTATCTGTCTTGTGTGTTTCATTTAGTTGTAGTTAGGATGTAAGATTCTTTAGGTTTAGATGTGTGCACACACTAGTTATTAGGTTTGAGTCTCATTTTAAAATGTGTCTCTTGGCTGATCACCAAAGGAAGACACATTTTAAAAGGGGGCTGTGGGATGATGAAACATGCTCGTTTAGCATGTTCATAACATGTAGGTTTATCTGTGATTGCTAAGAGCTTGCATTAGCTCTCATTTGACTTCACTAAACTGGCTATTAACTACTTCCCAAACTGTACCGCAGAGGGCAGCGCCCCTGCTTTGTAAACGGATGGTCCTTCCTTCCGCGAGTCCTTGACTTTTATCTCCTTGTCATGATGTCTTTGTTGTTGTTATGACCTAAAAGAAAGAAAGATGGAGTCGCCTCTACTCGGAGTAGCATTTTTGAATTATCGATGGGTTTTTATCAGGTTTAAACTCTGCCTGTATTCATATTCTGATTTTTAATTGATCAGCTTCAACCTCAGGTAATGTGAGCTGTGTTTTCGCTTTTATTTTATGTTTATCTTGTGGCCGTTTTAAGTGCCTTGTAATCGCGACTGACTGATATACGTCTTTGTCCCGCGATATGAATGGGTGTGTGTTTGCGGGCATTATTGTGGTGGTGGTGGTGACGAGGTAACTGGGTCTCTACGAGAATTGTCATCATGTGCACGACATTATACTTCTTTATTTCCACCAAATGTTACTAGGCTCTGGGTGTAGACACGGAGATACGTCGTACCCAGTGCCTGTGTTGGTGGGCTTGTACGTGGGCCATGGGTCCATATCGTCCTGCTTATATATATATATATTTGCAGTGTGCACGTTTCTACATCGTGTGTGGGAACTTACTTATGGCCAGGTGAGTCATACTACATGTGTTTACGATCTGTTTTGAAAAGAGGTTATTGACCCTATTGTTGCCCGGTATCGACAATGCCTGAATGTTTGTGTGTATGTGTGAGCGAGCGAGGGGACTAAAAGGATGTCGTATCGGTCAGTTAATTTGTTTCCTTTTCATTTATTCCTCGTACACTTGGTTTCCACTTCGAGTGCTGTGTTTATTATTTTTATCTTGGTCTATTTTATGTCCGTTTTGCTCGTTCTTATGGCCGCCATTTTGTTTCATTTTAATTCGGGTGATGCCCACATTCGCTTTATTTTCTTTGCCTTTTGCGTGCTCTTTGGTACAGAGATGCTGCAACCCTGGCCATCTCGATATCTTCATTGCCTTCATGTAACTATTGTTCGCTCTACTCCGAGAGGCTGCGTTATCTTTTATCCTTGTGTTGGTCATTGTTGATGCTGTAATAATGATGGAGGTTTGAGTAATGTTTGGAAAATATAATGTGAACTGCTTCGCGGAAAGAAATGACCAAAATAAGTCTGTGAGGATCCTTCCTGTTGTAGGTGTTTAAAGATGTTGTGAAAATATCAATTAAGCCATGAGCACGTCTCAAGATATTGTTTATGGTATGTTGTGCTCAAAAGGTTACGATGCTAGCTTCTACTAACCTGAAGGACAAAAGCACGTATGTAATAATGTTTCAATTTTTTTTGGGGTGGCTTCCTTTTTGCATTTACGTTTTATCTTAATAAACCCTCAATTTCATTTGATTTTTATTGCTGGTAGTTAGTTGTTTTTCCTTGTCATGAATTATTATTATTATTATTATTAATCAACGTCTTCAGTTCGAGGCTGTTATCTGCCTTTCCTGATCGGAGTCCACGTCCTCGAATCTCCCGTCGGTTATATGTGTTTTTTTCGTATTGGGTCTGGTGCACATGTTAATCTTATTATTCTATGAAGCTATTTAATCCCTGCCTTCCCATTATATTTCACCATTTCAGGTCTAATTTCATATATTCCTGCTGCTTTATGACTATGGAGATGATTTAACGGTACCATCCTCTCCACTTCAAGTGTAATTTCACCAACATAATTGATCGCCTCCACATGAGCCTGGTTGTTTGTGACGTAACCAGAAATATTTCCTTTTACGACGAGAAGATTATCAAAATATCCGTTCCACCTGACAAAGGATTTCCTGTGATCTTCTATGAGTTACCTGATTTACCCAAAACACAATTCATTTACTTCTTCCCTCCCTTTCAAAGATTCTTCATACCTGTCCAGAAAGCTTCCCTGAAACTTAACCGAGCCTTTCCAGGTTATTACCGAAATCTCCTCAAGACTTCTTGTATTTAACAATAATTTTGATTGCCTAGATATATGTCAACTACATTAGTTTATCTAAACGTCTATTCAAAACATCTCACTGAGAATCAGCAGTGCTAAATTATGATGCAGGTTACCATTGTTATTCTGTTTAAAGGATGCTTAAGTGTCAAAACTGTTCTGAAACTTAGTAGTGGATAAGAAATTGGTGTGTAGTAAAGAGCATGAATTAATCACAGATAGGGCAGGATTAAAATATCCTCAGGAAATGGCAGTGATGATTCTTGTATAGAGGCTACATGTGTGTTCATGCAAAAGCTGTTAAGGGAATGATGGAAAATTTCCAAGACTAAAAATTCAATAGCCATCAGCCTTCAGCTAAAAGTCTGTAAATTTCGTTTCTTTCCTCCTTGTAAACAACTTGGCGAATGAAATGGAATTCGATGGGGAGCTATCAATATTAATGGGGCTTATGGAAGAAAGAAAGTAGAACTAGCTGAGGCAGCAAAGATGATGCATCTGGATGTGCTAGGAGTAAGTGACATTCGCGTAAGGGGAGATGACGAGGAAGAGATAGGGGATTAAAAAGTGCACTTGACGGGTGACAGAAAGGGGAGGGCAGAGTATAGGGTAGGGCTGTTTACCAGGAATACCACTGCACGCAACATATTTTCTGTTAGGCACATAAATGAGCGAATGATGTGGGTAAATTTGGCAATTAGAGGGATTGGGACGAGAATTGTCTCAGTGTATTCACCATGTGAGGGTGCAGATGAGGATGAAGTTGACAAGTTTTATGAACCATTGAGTGACATCGTGGTCAGGGTTAACAGCAAGGACAGAATAGTGCTACTGGGCGATTTCAATTCGAGAGTTGGAAATAGAACTGAAGGATACCACAGGGTGATTGGTAAGGAAGATATGGAAGCTAATGGAATGGGAAGCGTCTGCAGGACTTCTGTGCTAGTATGGCTTTAGCAGTTACGAATACATTCTTCAAGCATAAGGCTATTCACCGCTACACGTGGGAGGCTACGGGTATCAGATCCATAACAGAATATATCTTAAACGAATTCGAATTCAGGAAATCTGTTAGGAATGTACGAGTCCTCCGGGGATTTTTCGATGATACAGACCATTATCTGATCTGTAGTGAACTGAGAATCTCTAGGCCTAGAAAAGAGAAACTGAAATCTGTCTGCAAACTAATAAGGGTAGAAAATCTCCAGGACGAGAAAATTAGACGGATGCACATGGAACAGTAGAGAGTAAACAGGTTCAGGATATTGAAAGAGAATGGGTGGCATACAGGGGTGCTGTAGTAGAAAGAGAAATAATAATAATATCCTTGTGTATAATTTCTATTGCTCATTTATCTGAAGATGCCATCGCATTTGTGTCGCTTTTCTGCACATTAATTCCAATTCCCTAATATTTCAAACTCGTTTACTGCAGTACGAGAGTATTTAATCTTCTTATGACGTTTCCTAAACTAACATTTTAAACAACCTGCTTGTGCCCCTGTGCCGCCCCTCATGATATTATACATCAGAATTACAAACAATACAGGTGACTACACATTTAATAGATTTCAGACAACTTAATAATTTGTAGACTATAGCATGGAGGACTATTATAGATTAAATACACGTGCATAACGGTATTTTAGAGTGTCATCAACCTCGAAGTGTGGAACTATAGGTTGCTGAGTGGCAACAATATTATACCATTCATGGAAGAAAGCAAAAATCTACTTCCACTGTTGTTTTAACATAATTACCCTTTTAAAGATATTTCCAAAAATCGAACATCTAATCAGCCTTACTCCACAGTAAGTAGATAGAAGGGCATTAAGTGGAACTTATTGGACAAACAAACTTTCAGGCAGAGCAAAAATTCCATGCCACTTCTCCAGAGAGAGATAAGAATGTTATGTAATAATAACAATAATGTTACTGAGCCACACAACCCAGCTGTTATTTAAGGAAAGACCTGTTAGGAAAACATGGCACTGTATATATGAGAAAAGTGCGGCCTGAATCGTGTGTTAGTAGACTGGTAACATCGACGATTTTACCACTGAGAAAATTTAGTATTGTATACATCGCTATGGATGGGCATTAGCCCAAACCATGTTAACACTAGAACAATAGTGGGAAAATCGTAACATGAACGGTCGGGCTAGGCGTGGCAGACCCAATATCAAAACAATTACGTCAACAATTTTAGTGATTAATTTTGCACCAAAAATATTTTTAATAAAATATTCTGAGAATAGTCGACTCAATAAAAAACTTTAAAATGTTCACCGAAAAATCAGCATAACATTTAGGGTTCAATAAACACACGGATATGAACATTTATGGCAAGCAATATGTACTTAATGCATGTATCTGTTAAGAGCAATGTCCAAAAATGAACAAAATGATTGTTAATATGACAACCAATATGTAACAGGTATATATCACTTAGAAAAGTTCCAACTGGATCACATTCGTTGGTTTCTTCTTCCTTTAATCAACAAAATAACAAGGACAGCCATTTGCATTTGAATCCTTTGTAATCACCGTGAAACTGGAATTAGGTATAGTTGCTATCTCAATGTCTTCTTCTTCTTCTTCTCCTCCTCCTTCAATAAATTAGCTGTTGGATTCAGTATTACTGCTTATCACAAAATCTGGGTCAGAGTTTGAATCACCTTTCTTGGGATACACAGTCGTCAAACAAAATGAGATTTCAGAGATAAACATATCTGAACGTTGAATAGAATGGTGTAGCCGTTCTATAAAATATTTTCTAAGATTATGAATTCTAGAAAATAACGTTGAAACGTACCATATAACAACATAGGCGTTTCCGATAGGGTCTAAATGTTTGTTCCTATGGAATGTACTGTACTTACAAAAAGAACAAACGTACAATGATACATAACATCAGTGTAGATGTTCACTAAGGTGAGCTACCAGGTCTGTCCGAAAATGAGTCTTGTGGGAAAATGTTTTAAATTAATTTATTAAAATGGCTTGATCCCTCTGCAGTGTTAGTGGGCGATTTCTTTTTATGATTAAACTTCTATGAAACATACTACCGGACTTATAACACAGAAGCATTTATTCTGGAGGCTGTGTGAGGAGGTGTTTACAAATTTACCATACACATTACAAGAGCAAGAGGTTCCACCAAGTTCTTCAGAAGAACGTCCCCGTTCCACACCACAAGCCCCTTCCCTAAATCATTTACCTCATTCGTTACACCAGTGGAAACTTTTTCCGTTATAAGTGACCCAGTGCATTCGAAAATTTAATATCTTTCATTACTTACTGCCACATTCTTTCCAGACTTGTAGGCGCCCAGCAACATACATGGACAGGTGTGTCTGAAGACGAAATGTCAGCGGAAACGCACATTACAACACTGCAATATCTTTAAGCAGTTGCTCATTAAGGTGGCAATTTTCACGAAACCTTTTACCACTTTAATTACGAGAGTTTGGGCGGTGCTCACTATGTATTAACAGGACTGTCCGAAAATTATACTTGCAGGAAACGAGCTACGACAGTCAAGAAGTGGCATCACTCGAAGCGTTCATCACAAGTGAACGGAGGCTTATATATTTCTTTTAGCAGGTGCCCATTGGGTGTGCTCTCTTCACGAAACTTATTACCACATTAGTTACGAGAGTTTGGGCGACAGATGTTTACGAAAAATATATTGGCGGAAAACGCACTACAACATTCAATATGAGAGTGTGACCTGTATCCATCCAGTGTGTGTGTGTGTGTTGTGATAACACATATATCACACCCTCACTCTATATTCAAAAGTAGGAGATATTTGTCAATATTTGATTATTCATTACTATTTTATTTGTATATTTTTAGTATTTAAAACTGAAAGGTATCCACATGTGATATTAGCAATTGGTTCTGTAAAAACGAATGGGAAATATTGCTAATTACAACTCAGAAATTTGTATGAGTCATGCGGACATCCCAGATGGAGATGAGGCGACCTTGTTGATGTAGTAGTCCGAAAGTTCCTGTGAGTCATTTGAATAGAACAGTCTGATGTGGTGGCCTTGTTCATGTCATGAAATCCCGAAGAGGTTTGGGACGTGCTCTTGACACCTCCTACACGTGATTGGATGTCCAGGATCGATCTATACGCATCATGTAAGAGGTGTATGCAAGCATGTGATCAAACGGCGAGAAGCATACTGGACTTGGCTTCAAACTTTGGTGGAGGAAACTTGACGTCAAACAGGAGAGATGTAACTTGTAGCAACCTGGCTTTATTTTGTTTGTGAAGTGTGGTAATAACCTATAACTTGTAATGGATTTAGTATTATTCCCCGCTATGTACGATCAGTTCAGCATTTTATTCATGCGTCTCTTACTGTCTGCGTCACGGTGAATTCAAATCTCAAGATTCCTTGAACCTTCTCTGATTTGGTAATGGTGAGCCATCTGGCGTTCGAGTTTGAACCAGTCGTAGGAGGTGACCAAGCGGTGCTGCTATCTAGCCGGGAAGTAGTTAACCCTGCTAGGCCAGTGATCGTGGCTTGTCAATAATGAAATCGATTGCAGTTTTTTTAATTCTTGTTGGTGAATTGGAAGAAGACGCCTTGAAAAACTACGCTTCTGGTTCTGGTTTGAGGAAAAATTATCCGTGAAGAGAAGGAAAATGATTGTGGGATTTGATCCTGGATAAACATTTCTCCATCAGGGCGTAAGGGCCTGAAGAACTGGTTTGTTATTTTAAAGTGATTTCATTTCTTCTTGCGTCTGACCTTGTAAGTAGCTTCAAGCATATCTATTATGGTTAACCTACCCCATCGAAGGCTGCTAATTATTGTGTTAAGAGACATGGACACTACTAAACACTACGATATGTGTGATTTTCTACAGCTGATCTTTCGGACTTTCGAGCTTAAAATTTTTAAGAGTTAAAAAAACAAAAAAAAAACTGGACTTCATCATATCTATGTAATACTTAAATGTAATACTCATACCTTTGGTATTTGAATTCGAGTGTATGAAAGATATTAATGTTTGCTTTAATGCTGTTTTTGAAGTTTCCATGTTAGTAAAAGTATATTTACGTTGCGGAGCTCCCAACTAACTACTATATACGAAGTGTTTGCTTAAGCTTATGGTGGTTAACTTCATTTCCTCCTTTAAATCGTAATAATTATGTTATTATTTAAATATATTTAAGCTCTTCGGAGCAAGTAAGAGGAAAAGAATAAGTTTTAGGATGAAAGCTTTTCTGATGAATTACTCGGTACTTGAGTTGGGATTTGATCATGGTGGTTGTCACTCTGTTACACCAACCGTGTAACAGAATGCAAACGAAAGGGGGCGTTGCTCCTTTGTGACTGACACATGAGTGTCGGGTAATTATTATGTCTTGACTGTCATCTGATTTTTGGGAAGGATTGTTTGCCCGTGTTGCTTACCTTTCTTCAGTCTTGTGTGACTGATTTTATTGAAGTTACTGTTCCTTGTGGGGTATCTAATTATTGTGCTACTTGTGGATTTATTGCATGTCATTGCATTATATCTGACTCATTTCTGAAGTAATGTGTGTTGTGGGTTATGACTGTTTCTCATACCATTTGTGGTAACCGAGATAATCGATTGAAGAAGTTTTCAGCCTACATATTGAAATATTTGATTCATGTTTTCTTATTTGAGTTGACCTCCCATTACTTAAGGGATCTGAATTTTAATTACAGATTGGAAGTTGGTACTTACCTTAAATGATTTGGGTTGACTTAGCATTTTAGGTTGAAATGAACTACATTGATTTATTGTTCTGGAAGATTTTCAGCCCTCATTCTTAAAACTTGATTTTAATATTATACTTCTGAATTGAGTTTCTTTCATTAATTGCTCGAAATTTCAATTATTTTAAGAAGGTCAGATGTTCCTTATGATTTTGGCTTATTAAAGTTTTTATTTAAATTGATCAAGGAATTATTATTTCAGCCAATTAGCTAAGCTTATTTTAAGTTGATTCGCTTGGCCTCTTGTGTCCAGTGCTTCCTCAATCAGCGACGGCCTTTGTTGGGATAATTTGTAAGTATTTCCTTTAATTTTGCTTATTTATCCCTGGTCGTGCTAACACTCTTGACTTTAACCTTATGTTGTGAGAGTGTGTTTGGTAGCAGAGCGTGGTTTTCTGTACAGCTACGTTCTGATATCTTGTGAAAGCATATTTTTCTTTCTTGTTTCTTGTGACTGTTGGCTATTTCGTTAGATCATCGATATCACCTTGGCTGAAATAATAAGTCAATTAAGACTAGGAAATTAAACTTGTGAAGGGAAAGACAGGCTTGTGTCGAGTGCTAACCTTGGCGTTTTCTGTTTCATATCAATATGAGTGCACGTGCTGTGTTGTTGCCAAGAATGCTGAGGAAGGGTGAGCTGTTGTACGAGCTCGATATTCGGGGTTTGATGTCCACTGGTTCAATGGAAGGCGATGTTACCTTGCTTCTGGCCTCCCTTGATTCCCCTGTAGATCCAGGTAACATGAGCATCGACTTGGGTAAGTCAGTGCATGCAATGTCCAGTTCTATTAACGAATTATTAGTGTTTATAAAACAGTTAAAAGAGTGTAGTCCATCAGATTACCAATTGAGAAGATTAAAAGCTCGTACCAATCACTTTATTAACAGGGTGCAAGATTTGATTTCTCTTGGACCTGAAGGTGAATTGATGTCTCAATGCACTTCGTTGTTGACTTCAGTAATTAATATTTCGGTTGAACTCGATTTTATGATTAACATGAAGAAGGTTGGTCAGTTATCATTAAGTGATGAGATTGAAACTAATGAAGGTAACAACCTTGGTGCCACTAATGAGTTAATTACTCCTCAGACCGTCAATAATCCATCCTCATCTCATTGCTGCGGACTTAGTCCTGCGGTTGAGAATTTGTTAATTAGGTCATGTTCGGCTCCCAATTCTATTAAGGATCTTTTCAAAAATGTAATGACCTTTTCTGTAGATTCCATTGACGAAACCATCAGATTCCTGCGGTTTCTAGTAGAATTATCTGAGTCGGCTAATGTGTATTGCATGGATGCTCTGGGAATTTTTAGAGTATTATTTCCCAACTGTCAAGGTGTACTTAAAAGAGAAATTTCTAAGGCTATTAGCAGTAATTTAAGTGTAAATGAATTTCACGAGTTAATTTTGGCAAGATTTATTCCATCCCTTGCGTTACAAAGTCTGGTTCCAAAACATTGTTATAGAACGCAGTTCTTGCATGAAAATCTATTGGCCTATGTCTTGGATTTGAAATTTTATTGCGAGGTTTTTAAAATCATGGTACCGGAAGAAGAGATGGTAGGTCGTATAATCAAAGGCATTACTCCTCAATATCGGTCCTTTTTATCCCGAGTAGTTTTGCAGAACTCGAGGAAGCTTGTACATTTGCCGAGGATGTAAAACATGGAGATGAGTCCCGGCACACAAGGTATCCCCCTCCCTGTGTTTCATTTCGCTCTAACAATGTCTCCGCTCATCCTGTGCCTTCTTCTTCCTTCAAAAAATGTTACGCTTGTGGATCTAGAGATCACCTGAGGAATAATTGCCCTTCCGAGAGAAGAAAAGATACATTGAGTCGTAGACAAAATGGTAGTTGTTATGTTTGCGGATCTAAGTCACATATGAAAAGGCAGTGCCCTAAGGTAAACAATAGTAATTTTCAATGACCGTGTGGTATGCCAAATGCAGATAATGAAAGCTGGTTGGTTGAAGGTCATGTGAATAATGAGTGTTCTTTTCCGGGAATGTTAGGTATTTCTAGTAATGTTGTTTCTAAAACCTCGACCATTTGTATTGAAGTGAATAACGAACCTGCACTGGGATTGATAGATTCCGGTAGTGCTGTGTCACTTATGAGTGAGACTTGGTATTCGAGGATGAAGGTTTGTTGCAAATTACCTGAAATTAGGACTTCTAAACTTAATTGTGTGACTGCTAATGGAGGCAGATTAAGAATTCTAGGTTGTATATCTGTCAAAATTAGAATTGCCGAGTTTACTTGGAAAACAGATTGTCTCGTGGCTTCTGATTTATCTTATCAAGTAACTTTAGGGACGGATTTTATGGGCAAGGTTGGAATGATTTTGAATTTACAAGATAGGAACTTTAGTTTCAAATTTTGTCCTAATAGAATTTTCAAATTTCACGAAGATGTAGTGTTTCAAGGGTATTCTGCTTGTGCATTGGATGAGGATGTTGAGGAAGGGGAAGGTAATAAATTAGATCTTGATCACCTGCCTCTCGATCAAGCTCGTAAAATTCGTGATCTTTGTGCTAGGTATCCTGAAGTTTTCACTGATAAATTGGGATTGACTAATGTGCTTAAATACCACATTGATATTACGGACAAGATTCCTGTTAGATCTCCGCCCTATAGGTTATCACCACCTAAGATGGTTGAATTAAAGAAAATCATCGATAAGATGCTTCAGGATGGTGTTATTCGACCTTCTATCTCTCCGTACTCGTCTCCGATGTTTCTGGTGCCCAAGTCATCTGGAGGTTTCAGGCCAGTGACGGATTATAGAGAGTTAAATCGTAATATTGTCATGCAGTCTGTGCCCCTACCGGATTTGCATACGTGCTTCTCTTGGTTCCATGGTGTTAATTATTTTTCGACCTTTGATTTGAATCAGGCATACAACCAAATACCTCTTCATGAGGAATCTATTCCTCTCACTGCTTTTGCCACTGACTGGAATCTGTATGAATACACGGTTATACCTTTCGAGCTTTCGACGGGAGTGGCTGTGTTAACCCGATTACTGGATTCTGTGTTTGGGGATGTGAAATTTAAGTACGTTATTCATTATCTTGACGATCTTGTTGTATATTCTGCAAATTTTGAAGATCATCTCAAGCATGTACAGGAGGTAGTTGAAAGATTGAAGAAAGCAGGTTTAACTGTCAAGCTTTCCAAGACCAATTTTGCCAAATCTCAGATCTCCTTCTTGGGACATATAGTATCGTCACAAGGTATTTCAATTGATCATGCCCGTACTCAAGCTATTCACGATTTTAAACCACCTAAAGATGTGAAAGTGATTGCCAGATTCATTGGTATGACTAATTTCTTTAGAAAATTCGTTCCGAATTATGCTGAAATTGCTGCCCCTTTGAATTCCTTACGTAGAAAGAATGTCAAATTTGTGTGGGAAGACCCTCAACAAAGAGCCTTTGAAACCTTGAAGAGAGCTCTCAGTAATGCTCCTATACTTGCTATTCCTGATTTTAATAAAAGGTTCATTATCCAGACTGATGCCTCAGGCAAGGCTATTGCCGGAGTCTTATTGCAAGAGTCGGAAATGGGTAGACGTCCTATCGCTTACGCATCTAGAGCTCTCTCCCCTCTGGAAAGGAAATATTCTGTCTATGAATTAGAGTGTTTAGCGGTACTATTTTCGTTGGAGAAATTCCGTGTTTATGTGGAGCACGTTGATTTTGATTTAGAGACTGACAATGAAGCTCTTTCCTGGGTTCTGAAAAGACCCAAAAGAGCTGGAAGACTAACTAGGTGGGCGCTGAGAATTTCTGCTTTTAAATTTAATGTTCGGCACATTCGTGGAACGGAAAATGTAATCGCTGATGGGCTTAGTCGCATGTTTGATGAGGAGGATGTTTTTGAAAACTTGGAAGCGAAGAGTGTACCTCAAATTGGTTCGGTAAATGTGAATTCTATCTTGACTAATCTTCCAATGTTGTATCAAGATATTGCTCTGCATCAAAACGATGATCCTCAGTTAAAGGAAATTCTGGAAAAGATTAATTCTGGTAAAATTATCAAACCCTATTCCTTGGTGAAAGGGGTACTCTGTTGTCAATCTCGTTATGATAAAAGGATAAAGATTGTTGTCCCCAAGGTTTTAATTCCTGTCATATTTCAGTATTACCATGATAGTCCTGTTGGTGGACACTTGGGAAACTTCAAAACTAGGTCAAAAATAAGGGAGTTCTTTATTTGGAAAAACATTGATAGGGATATCATATCCATGGTTAAGTCTTGTAAAAGTTGCGCCATTAGTAAACCTAATCTAAACAAACGTGCGGGGTTGTTGTCATCGACTCAAGCTTCCAGAGCTATGGAGCGATTGTTTATCGATCATGTTGGATCCTTTCCACGTTCCAGTCGAGGAAATACTCATGCATTGGTGTGCATTGATGGGTTTACCAGGTTTTGCTGGATCTTCCCGACTAGATCGACCAATTCGCAGTCCACTATTTCTTGTTTAAATTCTATTTCTGCCTCCTTTGGAACTCCTAAGTTTCTTGTATCTGACAATGCTGCTGGGTTTACTAGCCATTTATTCAGGAAGTACTTGTTTGATTTGTGCATCTCCCATGTAACCACTACTCCATATTATACCAATCCCTCATATTCCGAGAGAATGAATAGAAATTTAAAATCTGCTCTCATAGCTTACCACCACTCGAATCATACCAAGTGGGACACCTGTCTTCATTGGTTGTCATATGCATTTAATACTGCTGTTCATGAGTCTCATGGCAAAACTCCTATGGAATTAATGTTGAGTTTTGTTCCATTTTCTCCTCTATCAAATCTCCTTCGAATTGAGGAACTGCTTCCTGAAGTCTCTACTCCTCGCGATGTGCGAAAGGTGTGGGATGAGGCCAAAACGAGGTTGGCTGTGTCGTATGAAAAGGTACGAAAGAACTATGACAAAGGCCGAAAACCCACCAAGCTAAATGTTGGAGACCAAGTCTTCGTAAAATGTTATCCTGTCAGCAAGGCTATAAATAAATTTACTTCAAAATTAGCTCCTAGATTTCAGGGACCTTGTACGATATTGCAGTTTTTGAGCCCTGTATCTATGCTTGTCAGTGATCCTGTGGCGAAAAGGATTCGGAGAGTTCATTTATCCCAAGTGAAAGCGACTTGATATATTGGGGGGGTTGGTTGAGTTTAAAATCTTATTTGTGGTTGGTAATTATGGATCGGGTTATTGTTTGATTAAAATGGGTAATGGAAGTGCGGAAATTGTGCTGTCCATATGGAGGTTGGGAAGTTATGTATTGGGGCGTGTGTATCTTGATAATTTTCATCCTTGGTGAGTATGAATCTTGTTGAAGTGGACAAATGTAAGAAAGACTGTATTAAATGTTTCATCATGTTTAAGTAGGGAATATCTGTGAAATTAATACTCAGTGATCAATGGATGGAAGTTAAAATAATGTTATTATTATTATCATTGTTAAGTATAATCGGTGTGAATTTAATTGGAGCCTGTTGTGGTGGGGGATTGAAATTTGAGAATTGTGGTGATTCCCAGTTTTGGTAATGTGGCCTTAGTAGTATGATTCAGCGGTGTGCAGGATGGATGTCTATAAGAGAACTTTGTGTTTAAAAAAATTTGGGTGATATTGGTATTGATATAGTGTCTATTAGAAAAATTCTAAGATTTTAATTACCTATGTTGAGTGCTTGCGTTCCATAACGTAGTACCGTAAAATTTCTGATGTATCTTGTAATCTCGAGGTTTTTTCCTTGTCTGGGTACTTACTTGCGGTGATAATAAGAAGAAGGTGTTTCTCTGGAGCTATGGGTCTTAAAGGTTTGGTTATGAAATCTTAAGGAAAGGTGTTGAGGATATTGGATACTCTGCCCTGATCCGAGTGAAGTTAATTGGATGAAATCCTGTCGTCCGGAGCTGGAGAAGAGTTACTGGTTGCTGTGTGCATGAGCCTTGTGCTCTTACTGTATCTTCGTTCTTGGTTTCCGGGGAAAAATGGATTTTTTTGGGTAAATGAACTTCACGTTTTTTCTTTGATGTAATTTGGTTCTCAGTATACATCGCGTTTATTTCATGAATCTCTTCTTGCTGTTCTTTTATTTGGTTTGGCATGTGAATTACTAAGGTAGGTGGTGGGTTAAATCTTGTAGCGTTATTTCTGAGCCTATGCAAGTTGTAATCGGGTGGCCTTATTTTGAATAGCAGTCGAGTATCCTGCCTGTACATCACTGTTTTCTTTCTGCTGAGGGTTTTAGGGAAATTTAAACCTATTTTGCTGTACTGATTTGGTTTAGAGTTGTAGAGTCATGTTAGAGGTTTGGCATTCGTCGGCTTCATGGGTTGTTGTGAGATTTTGGTTTGGGTAATATAGGATTCATGACCTAAGGAGTGTACATCCTTTTGACCTTATGGTATGGTTTCTGATCCTTGTGTATCGGTGAAGTTTGGAATTATGGGTTTGATTTTGGGAATTATGTTGGGTTGGCATTATGGTTTCGTTGAGAGGTAACTGTGTTCCTCTGAAGTCATAATGGTGGTTATTGCCATTGTTGTAATGATATTGGGTGGGCACTCTGTGATTTGTGTGATGCTGTCGAGGATTTGTTTGCCCTTTACCCTTGTGGCTGACACATCGGCACTGGTAATCATTTGAGTGGTGTTGGATTGTTGTTGTGGTAATCTACTTTGGGGGAGTTTTCGATGGACATCAAGAGTAGGTTGGACATGACTTTTGATGTGATTTCTTGGTGTCGAGTGGGATTTAAATAGAACTAATCTTGGCGTCTACAACTCTTTTGGGAATGATTATTAGCTAATTGGTATCTTGGTGACTGTCATCTTGTTCTTGGTTCAACTTCTTATATTCTCTGCCATAACCCGTTCTTCTGAAGTCATCTTGTTAATCCTACGATCTTAATTTTCATTTCGATTAACCTGCCTGTCTAGCGCATTTTTTTAAATGGAGCCTTTCCTGGATTAGTATCGTTGGTATCGTAACTTATCGTTCTGTTATGTAGAAGAATAAGTATGGGATTATTCTCCTTGTACAGTCGGTATTGCAGTCATCGATCCTCTACCTGCATATGGGAGCTTGTAGTAGGACTATGTGATTTCAGGCTAGTTTGTCTCCGGTGTTTCTCCTGGTCATTTCCTATCCCGGTGTAAGTGTTGATATTGTGTGTTGATTGCCTGGTAATTGCTGATAGTTCGGTTGTTGATGACCCACCTTACGCGTACCCTACATCTGAATTGTACATATGTCTCCAACTGTAATTAACCTTTTACCCTTGGCTCTAAACATTCATATCTTCTATTCTTGCTTTGCTTACTGTTCTAAACGTGTTATTCGGTATCCTTCTATTTATTATAGTTTCTTGTTTTCACCTTCTGCTTGGAACGAGTATATGTGTAGTAAGCCTATGGAAGTTGAAGCTGTGAGAATGGAATATTAATTTAAGCCAAGAAATGATTTGAAAATTAAAAAAAAAGGTTATCATCTATTGATTGGGGGGTTTTGATTTCACAGATATGTCTGTTAAAATTTTAGCCTTATTGATATATTGATTGATTTGCTACACTTAAACTTGATGTGATAATTATCGTGAATGATCTGATGTTCAGGTTTCGGCTCTTGCAGTGGTATTCTGATCGGATTGGAGGAAAATGATGATAAAGTGATTAGTGTGATAAGTTACTTAAATAATTATCTAATGTTTGTTGCACTGACTTACTTCTTGTGGAGGCTTATGTTTTCCTATTTATTTTGGTCCTTTTCTCCTTCTTCTTCTTCTTCTTCTTGTGTTTTCCTTTTGGGGTATTTATGTGGTAATATGGTTATCACTCATGAAGTCTTGTCATTCCCTATAATTGAAGCCCTGAATTATGTTCGAATGAGAATTATGCTATGTTTTAAACATTGTAAGACCTGTTTTCTTGTGTAGGTTATGTGTCTGAAAATTTATTGTGATTAAGCAAACTCCGATTACCTTAGTTACCTTAGTATTATCTGAACAATTCAAGGAAAATTGGCGCGCTAATGATATTGTGCGTGAAAACATGGACTTAATTGAACACTAAACTGCGAGTGGTCTGTATCACTGTTATATATCACCCAAGTATACCTCTGTTCACATTGAGACGTGTTTATGTTAAATTATTGAAGATGGAACCTTTCTTACACATATTCTTGAGACAACAGATGGTTTTCAACTATGCCTGCTTGATATACGCCACCACATGTTGATGCTTTCGGGGGGGAGGCTGTAATGGATTTAGTATTATTCCTCGCTATGTACGATCAGTTCAGCATTTTATTCATGCGTCTCTTACTGTCTGCGTCACGGTGAATTCAAATCTCAAGATTCCTTGAACCTTCTCTGATTTGGTAATGGTGAGCCATCTAGCGTTCGAGTTTGAACCAGTCGTAGGAGGTGACCAAGCGGTGCTGCTATCTAGCCGGGAAGTAGTTAACCCTGCTAGGCCAGTGATCGTGGCTTGTCAATAATGAAATCGATTGCAGTTTTTTTAATTCTTGTTGGTGAATTGGAAGAAGACGCCTTGAAAAACTACGCTTCTGGTTCTGGTTTGAAGATAAATTATCCGTGAAGAGAAGGAAAATGATTGTGGGATTTGATCCTGGATAAACATTTCTCCATCAGGGCGTAAGGGCCTGAAGAACTGGTTTGTTATTTTAAAGTGATTTCATTTCTTCTTGCGTCTGACCTTGTAAGTAGCTTCAAGCATATCTATTATGGTTAACCTACCCCATCGAAGGCTGCTAATTATTGTGTTAAGAGACATGGACACTACTAAACACTACGATATGTGTGATTTTCTACAGCTGATCTTTCGGACTTTCGAGCTTAAAATTTTTAAGAGTTAAAAAAACAAAAAAAAACTGGACTTCATCATATCTATGTAATACTTAAATGTAATACTCATACCTTTGGTATTTGAATTCGAGTGTATGAAAGATATTAATGTTTGCTTTAATGCTGTTTTTGAAGTTTCCATGTTAGTAAAAGTATATTTACGTTGCGGAGCTCCCAACTAACTACTATATACGAAGTGTTTGCTTAAGCTTATGGTGGTTAACTTCATTTCCTCCTTTAAATCGTAATAATTATGTTATTATTTAAATATATTTAAGCTCTTCGGAGCAAGTAAGAGGAAAAGAATAAGTTTTAGGATGAAAGCTTTTCTGATGAATTACTCGGTACTTGAGTTGGGGTTTGATCATGGTGGTTGTCACTCTGTTACACCAACCGTGTAACAGAATGCAAACGAAAGGGGGCGTTGCTCCTTTGTGTCTGACACATGAGTGTCGGGCAATTATTATGTCTTGACTGTCATCTGATTTTTGGGAAGGATTGTTTGCCCGTGTTGCTTACCTTTCTTCAGTCTTGTGTGACTGATTTTATTGAAGTTACTGTTCCTTGTGGGGTATCTAATTATTGTGCTACTTGTGGATTTATTGCATGTCATTGCATTATATCTGACTCATTTCTGAAGTAATGTGTGTTGTGGGTTATGACTGTTTCTCATACCATTTGTGGTAACCGAGATAATCGATTGGAGAAGTTTCCAGCCTACATATTGAAATATTTGATTCAAGTTTTCTTATTTGAGTTGACTTCCCATTACTTAAGGGATCTGAATTTTAATTACAGATTGGAAGTTGGTACTTACCTTAAATGATTTGGGTTGACTTAGCATTTTAGGTTGAACTGAACTACATTGATTTATTGTTCTGGAAGATTTTCAGCCCTCATTCTTAAAACTTGATTTTAATATTATAATTCTGAATTGAGTTTCTTTCATTAATTGCTCGAAATTTCAATTATTTTAAGAAGGTCAGATGTTCCTTACGATTTTGGCTTATTAAAGTTTTTCTTTAAATTGATCAAGGAATTATTATTTCAGCCAATTAGTTAAGCTTATTTTAAGTTGATTCGCTTGGCCTCTTGTGTCCAGTGCTTCCTCAATCAGCGACGGCCTTTGTTGGGATAATTTGTGAGTATTTCCTTTAATTTTGCTTATTTATTCCTGGTCGTGCTAACACTCTTGACTTTAACCTTATGTTGTGAGAAACTGTGGAGTGCTCAGGCACATGGTGTTGTACTACTTTAGGTAGCTTGGTATTATATGTTGGTGAGAGGTATGGGGTACTGTACCTCAGATTTTCCACAATTTACGTTCCAGAACATCAAGCGTGTGTTGCTCGAGTGATGGACCATTAAACCAAATGTTAAGAGTCAGTGAACGCAGTAATACAACATACAGAAACGTGTTGTCGAATAATAGATTAGTTTGCAATATAACAACAACGAACGCAATGATGTAGACGTGTCTAATAAGTGCAGTATTTCTTCACGCAACTACGATATGTATAAGCAAGTGCATATTCAACTCGGACTTTTGACCAAAACTGTTAAACACATCGGTCTTTACTAAAGCAGAAAGCTGGAATACATCTTGCGTTTGCCAACACTGGTCCTGGTAACAAAAGTAATTATGGCATTGATTACAGGAATGCAGAAACTCATCAGTATGGGTCAGCGTTTGTTAACGAAAAAATCTACCATTATAGAAAACAATTCTACGCACAATAATTACAGGAACATGGACTCCACTATAATGCATAAGCAGGGGCTGCTGATTGGTCATCTTTGTGGACGTTCGCCAGCATGCGTTCGTAGGTGTTCCCAAAGATGTGACTTCTTAGAAAAATTACTACTACACTGATCAGAGCAATATGGAAGCTTCTCAGTATGCAAAGCATGTGATTTCCTAGATTGACCACACGTATGGAACGCTCAGCAGTATGTGTAAGTATTTGTGCCGAAGATACGACTTCCTAGAAAACTTATTACTACAGTGTGGGTGAGCACCAGTATGTCCCGGCAAAGAAGGGAATTTTGCGAAAACTCCTTACCACATTATACATTACAAAAAATGCGGTCGCTAACGCTCACCAGTATGCGTAAGTAGGTGACGTCGAAGATGAGATTTCAGACGAAACGTCTTACCACACAGTGTACACGAGTGAGGTCGCTCACCAGTGTGTGTACGAAGGTGATTCCGAACACTCGACTTAACAGAGAACTTTTTACCACATAGACTACAGGAATGTGGTTGCTCACCGGTATGTGTTAGAAGGTGAGTGCGTAGATTTGACTTTACAGAAAAGGTTTTACCACATAGACCGCAGGAGTGTGGTCGGTCGCCGCTGTGTATACGCAGGTGGACCCGAAGTGTCGACTTTTCAAAGAATTTCTTACCACAATGATCACAGCAAAGTTGACGCTCTTTTCTATGTCTAAGCAGATGACGCTTATAAGGGTAATTTTGAGAAAACTTCCTCCCACACTCCTCACAAGAATGTGGTTGCTCTTCAGTATGTGTAAGCAGGTGTAAGAGAACACTAGACTTGTGAGAAAACCTTTTGCTACATTCATTACAGGAAAATGATTTCCCACTAGTATATCGCTTACGAGTATGTGCAGCAAGGTGTTTTCGAAAACTTGACTCTTCAGAAAAATTAAAACCACATTGATCACAGGAGTATGGACGCTGCTCAGGACATGCAACTAGTTGACATCGAAGGTACGACTTCTGAGAAAACTTCTTACCACAAAGTTTACGGGATTGTGGACGCTCTCGAGTATGTGTATGCAGGTGACGTCGAATTTGAGACTTGTAAGAAAACGTTTTACCACAATGTTTACAAGAATGTGGTCGCTCTCCACTGTGTTTAAGTAGGTGATTCCTAAGTGTCGACTTTTCAAAGAACTTCTTACCACATTGATCACAAGAATATTGACGCTCAGCGGTATGCCTGAGCTGATGACGTCGAAGATTCGACTTCCGAGAAAACTTTGAACCACACTCATTACAACAGACTGTCCATTGTCTAATGGGATCAGTGTCAAAAAATAAATCTGTGTTGCATTCATTATGAGTAGGTATAGTGCACATCACCTCACTTACTTCTTTCAATATCTTGCACCTACGGTTGCTTGTATCCACTGGACCTCCGGTCAATAATGCAATGTTCCCAAGTCTAGAAAACAGATAATAAGTTATTAGATTTTATGATTAAGATAACGAAATCAAATACAATATCCATAAGGAAACGCAATATATATGTACGAAAATTGCTTCTTATCACATTACATTACAATCATTTCAGATAAAGGCTCTAACACATATGCCCATATGATTTCGAATTGCCAAACAACATATGATAAGTTTGCACTTAAGCGCAGCATATCCAAACAATACAAAAGTGTCCAATATTGGAAGCAATTATTGTGATAATGCTTCCCGTAGTGATTTCCTTTTGTGCATTCTTCAACTTTATTTTAACTGAAACTCATCGTACGTACGATGCCAAATAATAAATAATGTTTTAATAGCTTCATTCTGAGTGAGGTTACATGTTGACAAGATTTCTCTATCATTTACAGTGACATTGTCAGGGCTTTTGGACAATTTGACGTCCAATTTCTGAGATACAGATGTGTACTATAAAGCCAGGAAGAAATTTCTGACTAAAGCTCCTCAGCTAATTTAACTGAACTAGTACCTGTCAACTCGTGGTCAATGTAAAACAAGAACATGAAGTCGGGTGAGATTCTGTGTTTTCGTCAGCAAGTTGAACTAGAAAGGTCGGAGCAGGAAATGGGGCATAAGTTCTAAAAGTAGTAAGGTGGTAGTCGTTGATCTCTTCATCAGAGGATTCATGCCACACAATATTCAGAAGACTCCTGTGGTAGGGAGGTATTAACAAAATTTGTATATCTTAGGAATATCAACGGAATGAGTAACAAGGTAGGTTATGAACCTTCAACCAATAGACAAGAAGTCAGGCTAAATTTCAGGGTCAACCATTTAAAAACAGTTCAAAGCTATCCCGTTTCATGATTTACAACAACTGTCAAACTCAACTCTTGGCTCGGTTGTCATGCCAGAATCTTTGAGCACACAATATGAGGCACTGAAATCTTAATGGGCTAGAAGTCACATGAGGGGTACATTTTCAATGTGTTCCGTTTCACTATATTCACGCATGAAAATTACATACAGCTGATTCAAATTAGGAAATCTAGCAAACCCATTTTTAATGTATTCCATCATTTTAACAGCATTATTCTTAGACAGAGCTACAGGACGAAATTTGTTGTTAAACCTGCCAGAATCACCCATTTCATTATTATTCAAGAAAATGTTTTTACATGCCCTTTCTTCAGGAGTAAGAAATGGTCGATGGAGTTCTTGTAGCTTGCAATGCCTTTGCCATTTTTGTGTAAAGGTAATCAAGATTTATAAGCCTGGCACATCGAATCTGCCGTTATGCTTAATACAACACTCAGGGATGGTGACTGACATTCCCCGACCAAATTAGGTCATCCAACAAGGTGGGATAACCTTTTCATGCAAGGTATTAGAAGGCAAAATATCACAGTAGACTTCAGCTCTTAGCGAGATATAAATAACAGAACACTTGAAATCACATCACGAGCAATATACTAACTGGAGCAATCAATTTTCTGTGCGGGAAGTTGGCTTGTGGTTGTATTCACAACTGCACAGTTCAACTTCAATATACAATCTGACACAATAGAAAACAAAACAAGGTTGCATGTGGATCATCCAGGTGATATGTGAGTATTGCCTATACCAAATATAGGTAGCCAACATATCTTAGTACAAGCGCCAAGCTTCGTGACAAGACTATAAGACACTAAGGATAAATGACTCCCCCAGTCCAAAAAATGTTAAACTAGCACAACCTCTCCTGAACTCTTCAACAAATGCTACACAGGCTGTACTTAACTAAATATTTGAATGGGTGGAACAATAGGAGAACTTCTAACATTTATACCATTATTGGGAATTGTTTTTTCTTTACAAACCAATAAGGTGTGGGGCCATTGTACTGGGGGCACTTGTGTCGCTTACAATATTGAGCTATATGGCAAGCAAAGAACATAGATATCAAAGGTTATTTTCCATCGCAAACTTGCAGCAATAATCAATGTTTGCTTGAAATTTCAACAATCAGAATGACTATGATTATAAAGTTTTCCACACTTACAATTAAAGGAAATGCTCTTATTAGTATTGTAAAACAAAATCCAAAACAAATGACAATGACAAAATGGCCATGAATCAAAAATAATCAGTGGATCCAATTCAAAATGCCTTATTTTCAGAGATAATGCTTGTGGTTTAAAAGGGTCCAAAATCCATGTCACTGAACCATGCAGTATTATTAATTACTGGTAAAGCAGAACCTTTGCCTTCCTCCTACAGTGGTACTAATCACAGGAAATATAGACACATGGCATGTCATTCATAATGGCACCACTCACAGGTAACACAAACCAATGGTGTTCCCCACATTAGGGTACTACACACAAACAATGCAGACTGATGGTTTCCCTCACATAGTGGGACTAAACGCGGTCACCGACTGGATCAATGATGACGATGATGATCATATTTCTGGTTCAAAGGAGCCTACCCGTTAGGTAACCAGACCCTATTTGTATGAGGTGAACAAAATGAAAGGATAATTAAAACTTCAACATGTATTCATTGACAAGAATCTAAAGTAAATGATGGTGAAAAATTAGCATGAATTCAAATCAATCAGTGGATCCGATTGACAACGCTTTAATGACTTCGCAATGCAGGCTATGATTAGAAAGAACTTCAGGATAGAACATACAACTTAGTCTGGAGTCCCAACGCTCAATGCTGCATCAGCCTCTTTGCATCCCAGAGTCGGCGTATTTCCTGCTCCACAGAGCGAGTTTGCTACATGTTCTTAGGTCTTATAGCCAAGAACATCCACTCGAAGGATGGTAAGTTCAAACCTGCAGTTACGAAGATAGTTTTAAAGTGGTCCCACATATTCATACCAAGCTGGTTAACATAACGTCACTGTAGTCTGAAACTCCTTATTCTCAAAAACTTAGTAGCGCTTGATCTCCTCCCTATGGACAGAGTAGCATATGACCTCTTCCTACTCAGTACTCATTTCTGTTACAAAATTGAGTAAACCTCAGATTTGTCTCTCGGACCTCTTAACAGACAATCAAACTTACACCTTTATCGAATAGACCTAAATGAATTGCTGTTAAATGCCCTCCTCACCACCACCATTAAGAAACAATCGCTGAATCTCTGAGTTCTGAGGTAGAGATCTGAACCCCAAAAACTACAACAAAAACTACACTCGTATTCATTTAGCAAACTGGTATTGATATAATCTCTTTACGAGTAACAAAAGACAATGGCGGGTGAAGTGGAGGAACGTGTAGATGAAGCTCTACTAAGTTTGGAAAAATCGCGGAAACAGGAGTATACCTGGAAAACAGAACTGAATGAGAACATTCTAGAAACGGTGAGTGTTCTGAAGACCTGCTTTAATTAATTAAAAGTAGACCTATAGCGAAAGAGGAAAAAACGATACACCAAAAAGAGGTTATGGGTAACCAAGGAAATGTTACAACTAAGGGAGCAGGCAGCTGCGCTACGGGACAACAAGCGCCATCTAGCAACAAGGAACAGAACCAAAAGGAGGTCACGGGTTACCAAGGAAATTCCACAACTGAGGGAGCAGACAGAACCCCTGCGGGACGACTAGCGACATCTAGCAACTACAAACAGAACCAGCAGAGTCCCATCTACCGACAACGCCCAGAAAGCAAACAACGTTACTACGGTCCGAGTAGCGCCATCGACACACGACGAACAGAACAAACCCAGAGTTCCATCTACCGACAACGGCCAGAATCAGCAAGAAGAGACACCTACTAACACCATACAGGAGGAAATCAGGAGCCAGCAAGCAGTGTCACCCACCGGCACCGAGCAGAAGACAAAGAGTAGCCAGCTACCGCTTAACGATCCAAGCGAAGAAACATACAGAACACTTGAAGACAAAAGCACAAAAAGAATGGCCCAGCAAATACAATCAATAATGGAAAATATCACGCAAAATATCAAAAAGATGATAAGAGAGGAGATCAGATGTACAAATCAACATAATCTGACACCTCAGCTAGATAACTCAAAAACAACCCTCGAAATATCATACCGCTTGCAACACCCCCTAATAATGATGGGACCGGGCGAGTTGGCCGTGCGCGTAGAGGCGCGCGGCTGTGAGCTTGCATCCGGGAGATAGTAGGTTAGAATCCCACTATCGGCAGCCCTGAAAATGGTTTTCCGTGGTTTCCCATTTTCACACCAGGCAAATGCTGGGGCTGTACCTTACTTAAGGCCACGGCCGCTTCCTTCCAACTCCTAGGCCTTTCCTATCCCATCGTCGCCATAAGACCTATCTGTGTCGGTGCGACGTAAAGCCCCTAGCAAAAAAAATAATGATGGGTGAATAACGTTCTGAAGAGAACGTCATAGGGAAGTGCTCACAAGTCAAAATAAAAACAAAGGAGCAAAGGAAGCAAAACAATAAGTAACACCTCAAAATGTAAATAAGGAAGCAAGGAAACAAGGAAGAGTGCAGGACCTTACCCATTAAATGAGATTATAGGAGGGGATCACAAGGAATTGCGACGGATATCGCTCAAATGACACCAACATTAAAATTTTAAAATAAATATATACTAGAACGAAAATTCATTTTTACATATTATCAAATAAGAGATCGCTTAGACCACGATAAATAAAATGAATAATAAGGAATGAAAATCAAAATGGCACCCATGAAAATTGGGTAAAATAAATAATCTAGATATAAATATAATTAATATTTCTTAAAATAAAATAGTTTCCTCATTTTAAACAGAAAATCCTGGTGCACCAGAGAACTTAAACATAACAAGTTACTACTAAGTGTTCGCAAACAAACTTAAAATTTTAATATAATTAACAACAAATTATTTAATAGAAAGCTTCCGATACACCCTAGTGGAAGGATCATTCCCTGAAAAACCCACATCACGTAAATCAAACAATGCATGAAAATAAAAGAACTCCGCACAACCGCCTACCAATATGAAAACACATTTCGCAAAGAAATTAATATAACATCAGCACAAATAAATTATGAATAAATCACCCCATATAGTAGACGTGGTAATTAACAACAACACGACCTGAAATACATAATGTAATGAGGCAGGACACACATCACAAGAAATAAAACACACGATCTCGCCTCAATACCGCAAAACAATTCCTCATAATATTTACAGCGGCACACACCAGCGTACATAAATCTCCGCGAGACAATAATGCCCAATTTCAGTTGCGTAACTGCCACATGACGATAAGATAAGATAAGCAACAACAATATGAAGAGTAGATAAGGCCAAAGCTAGGATCGCTCCACACTAGGGGTGCCCAAAACCCTCAATTAAAACTCCAAACTATACATTGTTAAGAAATTACATCATTGAAATAAATGTGGGTATCCCCATAGCATAAGGTAATAATCAAATAACACCACACACAGTAAAGCAGAAATATACAATCCTAATCCCTAACTATATGTATCAAACAAATGATAAATCAACGAAATGTCTAACTAATAATAATAATAATAATCATAATCATAATCATAATAATAATAATAATAATAATAATAATAATAATAATAATATTTTTAAAAAGGGGTGGTGTTCGGTGCAAACGCAGTAATTAGGTCGGAAAACGAGTAACAGGAGGCCGAAACATACGAAACAAAACACCAAACAATAATATGAGAATCACAACATCAGAGAAAAGACGATAATGAGCACCACAATAAGCACCGCAAAATGAATATGTATTTTACAAATAAAAACAGCACACGTGTTAGGGAAAACACACGCTACCACACAGAAATAATAATAAACCGAAGGAAGTCAAAAATTTAGAAAAAAAAAGCAGGGACGATTTTTGACGGTTATCTAGAGCAAATAATGCACTACGCCCTTACACACCACACACTTCAAGTATGAACGCCATCACCCAACGGTGGCCTAATTTCACTTACAATAAAAAACACTCTGTTTGTGTAGCGCTTATACAAGTTGTACAGATACATGGACCTCCGTGCCATCTATAAGTGTGCTTAGCAACTTCTCTGTGTTTCGGCGGTCTCCGCCAGAGCGTGTAGCATTGAAAAAAAAACATTACGCACGTCGCCAACGGGCTGCCTAAGAGGATATGACAAAATAATATTAACAGGAACATTCCTCACTGACCATTGGCAACATGCAAAATATTATTACACCGTAATAAAACCAAAGGCTTACCTTCGTGGTGATCAATTATGCTCAGGTAACCTATTCGTGTTATACCTAATTACTACTGCACCCACAAATAAAAATAAGAAAAGACTTACATAATAAACACAGATATTCTTAAAGTACTGTACACAATATTAGTCTTCCTCGCTAGGCGAGGTATACCCTCCTTTATTAACCGATTCCAATCGGTTCAGCCATAATAATTTTAGTAACAGAGCCGCTGTTAGACATGGCCATAGCGTCCAGTCACGAGCAACTCCAACCGCCAAAAGGTACACTTCACACACGGCCACATGGCGCGACACAGTCTTAACATTGCTACACGCTCTGGCGGAGACCGCCGAAACACAGAGAAGTTGCTAAGCACACTCATAGATGGCACGGAGGTCCATGTATCTGTACACCTTGTATAAGCGCTACATAAACAGAAATCTACGTGACGAAAAGTCACAATTGCCAGGTTTAGATAGAATAGATGACCAATATTCTAACAGTTCAGAGCGCTCATGCATTAATTAACCCGAGTCTACCAGGTACAAGGTTTTGGTCATCCCATACTCCAAATGATGTAGAATTCCAGCTCGAAATAGATAATGGCAATATTATCAATGACGATGTCATCACATTAGCAATAAAGCAGGGTCCAACAGTAAGATGCTTAATCCACAAAATGTCACTTGTGCGGGTAGTTCACACAATTTAATAAGTGTCGTGTAGACAGTTGATTGTTCAAAGTATATGGCATAACGAACGTATTTTGTAAATAACGCTGCACGCTTCGGAAGAAATGTGCAGAAGTCCAACATGCGAAGAGAAACACACCCTACCCTGACGCCTATAAGAAGAAATGAGGATTATAATTTAGAGGGAGATAACTTCCCAGCGATAAAAAATGACTCACCACAAGGCCAAAAACAAGAAACATCAACAGGCTAAAGAGCCGGGGAGAAGTGGACATCTATAATCGGCAAATGGAAGAGACAACCAATGCGAACACAAGCGTCCATAACTGGAAGAGGAACAGAAGACGAAACATACAAGCAGCAGAAAAGATGGCCTGGATCTTCATAGGAAGACTACAAGAGGAAACAACAGCAGAGGACATAAAGAAATTCCTTACCAAGAAGGAAATTAAAGGAAACGTAATCTGCGAAGAATTATCAACGAAGTAAACACGAAATGCTTCAAAGTGGAAATCCCATTTTAATACCTTGAAAGAGTTAATAAATCCGACTTCTGGCCAACGAACATCGCCGTCAGACGTTTAAAGTCTTTTCGGAGGAACACAGGGATGCAACTGGAATAAAACACACAATGGACTTTGGAGTAATACAAAATACAGAGGAAATGAGAATAAAGGACACATACAAATAATGTTATGGAACATTAAAAAAAAACATTACGCACGTCGCCAACGGGCTGCCTAAAAGGATATGACAAAATAATATTAACAGGAACATTCCCCACTGACCATTGGCAACATGCAAAATATTATTGCACACATCTACAAGCGAAACAAGGAGAAAGAAGAAGACCCATAGGAGGAATATCCGTTCTCTTGAAGCCTTGGCTGACCCCAATAAAAATGATAACGCAACTGGATCATTCTCTACCAATAGAAACAAAACACATCACAATTATAGCCACTTACTTTCAACCACATACAACGGCCTTGGAAATAATAGACGAATTAGGACAACTAGTAACTCAGAGCAAACAAGATAACCCCCTAATCATAGCAGGAGACTTAAACTGTAGGTTGGATGTACACAATTAAAACAAAAGTAGTCATGGAAAATTACAAGAAGATGGCCTTCTCCTATTAAATAACAAACAATCCAACCTACATATCTCACAACGGAACAAGCGTGATAGATGTTGCACTCATAAAAGGACAAATGAAAGGAGAAATAACCCCTATCTGGTCAGCAAATCGCACACCAATAAGAAAGCATATCCCAATGAAAATAAAAATTCATGGAAACAAACAAATAAACAAAAGGCCTATTATCAATCAAGACTAGAAGAAGCGGCACAAATATTAGAGGAATTGCTAATACAAGCCGCAACCCCGACAAAGGACTGAAAGCCGAAACAATGGTTCGACCGGGAATGCTACCTGCTAAGAAAAGAAGTACTGAACGCCCTGTATGAGCTAAAAACGAACAAGAAGAACCCTATGGCCCATTCACAAATGCAAACGTGACGTAACGTAAACTTAAAATGAACTTATAAGTTAGCGGCCATTTTATCTAATAGATCCATTCACAATGCGTCGACGTAAACTTAACTGCGAGTGCGTAAATTTAAGGGATTGCAAACTCCAAGCTCTTGAGGTTAATTTTACGTTAACTTTAAGAACCACCCAATCAGAGCAGAGGTAAACATTGTTTTATGAGCACGATATAATGTCTTCTTTCGACGAAACACTTGCAATTCTCTTTCAAAATAATCTTTGTGTGTATGTATGATAAAAGGAAGAAAGAATTACAAAGACGCTGTACCGAAAAATAATAGGTGGAAATAAATACCATGTAGCAATGAAATCTGACGGTAAATGGCGGGAGACAAGCTCGCAGCACTGGTGACCGGACGAGAGACAATCCCTGTCATAAATAGAATAGTGTCCCTGTGTATTTCTTAACATTATGACGGACTAGTAGTTTAGGAAATCGATATCATCCAAACATCTAATCGGAGTGTGATAGATAGGGGCATAGATGTCGGCAAAGGAGACCTTATATTTCTTTTTATTAGAAAAGGGGAAGCAAATCGTAAGAAAGGCAAACAGTTCAGGCTTCATCCGCATGTCCAAAACGAACTGACGAGGGTCATTTCTTACAGTAGATTACCGAAATCGCGCTGAGGTAACCTTCTTTGATTCAAGGGATGAACCCTTTTTCTGCACCGTTGTTTAGTTCGCTTTTCCAGATAGGCCTACACAGCTCCCAGGAGCAAAGCAATAGATGTTTGAAGTAATATGAATTCCGCCACCACGTTGTTTGATACCATCGAGGTATTGCAATATAAAACTGCGAGATAGCCCAAAACCCGACTTCCGTGCTAAATAACATGGCAGTGTTTTGATTGGCTGCTGTGTACTCTCTACGTTCATGTTCATGTTACGTTCCTCCATTGTGAATACCACAAATGTTACTTTAATTTTACAGTTACGTTAAATCGTTAAATTTACGGTTACGTTTGCACTGTGAATGGGGCCTTACACTCTATCAGGTATACAATAGAAAAAAGTCTCTATAAAACGCTCACGCGGGAAAAGAAAAGGATATACTGGGAGGAAAAAGGTAAAATAATAGTAGAAGAGGCAAGGAAAGACCCACATCTCGCTTTACGTCCCTGGAAGCAAACACAGACACACTATATCAACATGGAAGAATGGATGACACACTTTAGCAATATGCTCAACAAGGAAGGAACAACAAACATCCCAGAAAATTATTAAAGTACCAATGCAGATGATATAATTGTTTACAGGGAAATAAATACAATTGAGGATTGTTCAGAATTACAAAGGGACCTTGAGAGTATCCAACAATGGGTTGAAGAGAATAACATGAAAGTTAATGGAGGCAAATCAACTGTTACAACATTTACAAACAGGAGTTTTAAAACTGAATTTGAATAAACTTTGGATGGGGTAGTTATCCCAAAAGATGGCAAGTGCAAATACTTAGGTGTAAGATTTGAAAGTAATTTGCATTGGAAGGGTCATGTGGATGACATTGTTGGGAAAGCATACAGATCGTTACATGTCATAATGAGGCTACTTAAAGGATGCAACAAAGAATTAAAAGAGAAAAGTTACTTAAGTATGGTTCGTCCATTATTGGAATATGCAAACAGTGTTTGGGATCCTCACCAAGAATACCTAATAAAAGAAATAGATAGTGTGCAGAGGAAAGCAGCAAGATTTGTAACAGGGGATTTCAGGAGAAAGAGTAGTGTATCAGAAATGTTAAAGAAACTAGGGTGGGAAACTTTAAGTAAGAGAAGGGAGAAAACTAGACCTATAGGTTTATATAGAGCCTATACAGGAGAAGCAGCATGGGGAGATATCCGTGAGAGGCTTCATTTGGATAATAATTATATCGGCAGGACTGACCACAAATATAAAATTAGAAGGAATTTTAGCAGAAGCGATTGGGGTAAATTTTCATTCATTGGGAAGGGTGTGAAGGAGTGGAACAGTTTACCAGGGGTAGTGTTTGATCCTTTTCCAAAATCTGTACAGATATTCAAGAGGAGAATAAACAGCAACAGAGAAAATAAATGAAATGTTAGAGGGCATTCGACCAGTGCAGGTTAATGTAAGTAAAGAATGTGTGTGAATAAATTAATTCCATCCCCTGGTCTAAGGAGTTTGGACAGCCAAAGTAGGGGACTGCCTGTAGGGGTGAAGTACAGTGGGGACTTCGAGGGCCCTGGGACCGCTACGGTAGCTGTGAAGGCCCTTCAGGAACTCTGAAAAGTGGCGGTAAAAGGGGCTCTGGTTAAGACGCAGCAGGTCGTTATGCTACTTAGGTTCCAGAATGGGTAAAGAAAAGAAAAAGTAAATAAATGCAATGTAAATTTTAATCTTATACCAGTTGTACAGTATCATTTGAAGTAATTCCACATACTGTATATCAGATGACTATATTTGTAAGTAGTACAGGAGATATTATAAGTAGAATTTTGTAAACAATGTAAATTTATTAAGGATGAGCTGTGTGTTTAATAGAAAAAATTCTTAGCGTAAATTATATAATATTGTATTACAGGAAAATTTTATTCTCTTGTTAATTTAATATTTAGTGCTTGACAATAATGTATTTTAGTGTACCATTTGCCACCGAGGTAAACACCTCATTTGCAAATAAAGAGATTTTGATTTTGATTTTTTTGATACACTAGCGCCAACAGAATGGACTCCGCTGTCAACAAATGAAGTCCAAAACATCATCTCATGCACTAAGAAAAACAAAAGTCGCAGGACCAGACAACATATACAGTGAGTACATAAAAGACACTGCTCATCTCCTACTGCCTACATGGACAAACTTATACAATAAATGCGTTGAGACGGCCTCAGTACCGGATAGATGGAGACATTCAACTATTAAAGTACTCTATAAAGGAAATAGTGACCCATGTAACACAAACACATACAGAGGCATCGCTCTGGAGAACGTACCGTTCAAGATATTCACAAAAAAATCGTGGCGAGTCAGAGAAGAAATAGATGAATATCTACCAGAAAATCAATTCGGATTCAAGAAAGGAAGATCATCTATTAATGCCATACAATTACTACTCAATGACATACGGGAAGTCCTTGAAAAAAGGGAAAAGTTTTACGCAATGTTCATAAACTTCACAAAAGCATTCGTCGTCATAAATCGGGAACTCCTGACCCAGAAGCTGGAAGAAGGCCCCAACATAAACAATGTGTGGACTAAAAATATAAAAACGATACTACAATGGAACAAAATAAGAATCTCAGACAATATATCACTCTCAGAACCGATACTTCAAATGAACGGAGTATTCATTTTTGTTTTTGATGATGGTATTTAGGCAAGGAGGAAAGATCCCAGCAATGGCAGAAATCTTTATAAAGAGACAGAAAGTAGCCATAGTTAACGACTTCAAGTACCTTGGCATTACTCTGCGAACAAGTGCCAAATGCTTTACAAAACATGTAACAGAGAAAGCAATACAGGCGGTACGGGCGATGCACGAAATCAACTACATCGGAACACTCAGCCTAGAGACGGCGATGGCAATATTTAGATAAAAATTCATGCCTATACTAACATATGGGATAGAAATCATATGGCCGTACCTCTCAGAAAACAACCTATCCTCTCTAGAAAGAGTAAAAGCTCTATACATAAAAAGAGCGATCGGGGTATCTAAGACAACAAGATCAAGACTCGCCTACCTCCTAGCTTGAGAATCCTTCCTCACTGAAGACTTCAGAACACACCTACCCTACCCAACACCAGAGCATCAGAAAATCTCCTAGCAACACTCAACAAAAAAAAAAAAGAGAAGGGATTCCTTTAGAATTCTTTGGAACTGGGGCCATGATAGAGCGGACATGGACAACATCCAACTTCTAGATGAGGCACGTATTCACAAGACTGGCAGTACATGGTTTCCACCATCTAATTTGTACCAACACCTCATACCATAAACCGACAGAGACATGCAAGCGCAAACTATGTGAATATGTGTGTGAACGTTACCACGTAGTACTCTACATCAAAAGAAAAAAAAATTAAAGAATATGCAATCCAAGGCGCAAGCACAAGAGTACAGTGCATATAAATGTATTATTTTTCTCTCTATCTGTATGGCTATTTGGCTGCAATAAATATATTATTATCCATCCCTTCAGAACAACATTATCATTCTTTAAATGGATATATATCTGAAAACATAAAAATAGGAATCTCTATCGGAAATCAAACAATAGTCTTAGCAACAATTTATATACCTCTTTGCTATGCCCCACATTAGAAATTTGTAGAAAATACTGATCGTAAATACAGTATTTACATCACGATCAAGGTTTTTAAAATCACTTCATATACACAACAACAACAAAGTAGTTACCATCAACTACTACATGATATACTTACTCTTCCTATCCCCCAAACCGCCCTACATCAAATACGAGCTCTGAATGTCTCATCCTCAGCGCTAACCTAGCAATGAACAGTGATATTACCATGCTACCTTCAATGGGAAATGACCATGTTCCTGCCTTACTAGCCATAAAAATGTAAGAACAAACCCATAGCAACGTAACCAACATCCCCAAACATTCATACGGTATATACGAACCTATTGTGTAGCATATAAACAATATCATACGAATCTTTTTGTAGTCTTCCTTCCGCGTTTGTAATTCCAACATGACTAATTTGGCTTTCATAATTTCATAATTTTTTTCATTTTGTTATCAGGTTTCCATGGTTCCATATCAAGCATGGTTTCAAAATAAGATCTTCATATGACCATACTATTTTATCTAGAACCACCTGAGTTAAGACCGTCGAATGCCACACCTTATATAAACAAGAGTTATTCTTCACATGAATGACATATGTTTTGCAATTTTTATTCAACAAGGCAAAGATGTAAACATTTTATGGCATATGCTTCAAACTGGATAATCTCTCATGTGTGTACGGACTTAACAACTGAGATTCTCATCTTAGATATTAAAGAATTTCACTTCATGGTCTGACGCGTCATAATCTCATTCCATATTTTTGTACCATAATTTTAACTTATTTTTAATCACTATTATATGCGTGGAATGTGTTTGATACTGTTTTTTATGTTTGTATTTTGTTTAATTGTATCACTGGCTGATGATGACATGTAATTAGTGTCGAAACTAGTACCACTCTTTTATGAACAGCATGTGATATAATTCACATCAATAAATTAGTACTGAAAAGGTGGACCCAAAATACCTTTAATTCACTGACAAATATAAAAAAATCCTACCCCTAGTATCTAATAATGCATAAGAAATCTGCACTCAGTGATAATAAGACAATGACTGACATATTTGCACATCATTATATAGTATTTTTCTTACTACTTTCCGATCCCATTATGTACCATCCTCACCACGAAGCAATATGGGAATATTCAGGTATCACACAAAATCCTCTTCACCTTGCCTATGAATCCACTCCAGCTCTTGACTCCCAACATCCCTTAAATGCTCCCATTACAGTCTAAGATATATAAGATGCACTCAGGACTAAAAAGAACACTGCCCCTGGACTAGATCAAATTACTTACCGACACATAAAAGAAGCTCCACATCCCTTCCTACAATCCAAAATGAAGTATACACCATAATTCTCCATACTGGATTCATCGCCAACCCTCCCCCCAAATTGGGTACATACCAAAAATTTGTCATTTCGAAAGCCCCTAAAACTACCATCCCAATTAACTTCTTAATGTCCCATAAATCTTCTAAGTGTTCTGAAATCTTAGAAATCATCTTGGCTCACTGTATATACACATATCTCGACACCCTTCATCTCATATCTCAATAACATGCAAGTTTCTGTACTCAGCACTCATGACCATGTCTTTCATATCTGTATCCATCACAAAATATTGACCTACAAAAATATGCACAGCCCTTACCTGTCTTGATGTTGAGAATGCCTTTCAATGGACTGATATATAAATTCCATCTTCCAGTTCCAATGACAATCACCAATTTCCTAGCCAAAATCAGTATCCAAAACACATTCACCTACACCTCTCCAATTAAAGCAGGAGTACCACAAGGTATCCCACTGTCACCAATTTTGTATGCCCTGTTTTGTATCAATATTACCCCACCTATACCCCCACATTCATTGTGTCAGTTTGCTGAACACAGAGCAATACTGGCTGTGGAATCCAATAACTGATCCCCTCAATCCCGTCACCAAACCAATTTAAATGAACTCGAACAATGGCTCAATCTCTGACAAATCAAAATAAATTTCAGCAAAAAAATGCATAATTTTTGCCTAATCGCAAATGTAGATGCCGCCCCACTAACAAACACCTCCTAACCTTAAATAGTCAACTCCTTGCTGTAACGACCACAGTTACCTACCCAGACATAACGTTTCAAAATAATTTTCAGTGGAATACACATTTGGACCAAATTTATAAAAAGGCATCCCGCAGGATTCACCTCATCCCCTGTCTGTTAGGTCAAACCTAGGGATTAAAAGCCATAAAAATCACACCTCCTACCAAGCATCACTTCCCGCTTCTGAGTCAGACCATAGATATATCTTAACTCAAAATGGAATTTTGGTCAAATACAGGTCGCACATCTCTGAGCAAGGTTCTCCTTGTTACTTTTTCCTCAGAAATTATGACAACTTGTCTTATTCACATGAAGAAGAATTCGTTAATAACTTTATGTCATCGATTGTATACTGAAACATAAAATATATATAAATGTATCTAAGTAAAAATATAAAATAAATATACTTAACATTGTTCACATCGAGAAAAGCAATGTTTTCTGTTCTGTTATTATATTTCTAGTGATTCAATACTTCTATTTTTATTTCTGACGTGTTTTTAAAATGCAGAAGAAAAGTTTTTAATTTACTTTCATAAAATATATGAAATTAGCACAAATATCCGTAAGTGTAACTGGCAGAAAGTCCATTTGTTAGATTGATGGTTCGCTCCTGTAGAGGGGAGAATGAAAAACCATTAAACTAAAATAATTGGTTCATCTCTCTTTGCCTCTCTCTGTCTTTAGAAAAATATCTACCATGAAAAAATCTACCCCGGGTTATATTTGCAAAGATTATGGAAGAGCCTTTCTCTAGGGGTACAACAAGAGTGCCATAAGATGTCGTTTAGTGCAATTTTTTGGTGCAAACACTGTCAAAGTCTGTTCTACAACCCTTCTAACGACTTGTAGTGTTCCTTCATCGAGAAAGAAGTTTAAAGAGCTCAAACGTATTCTACCAGATAATTATTGATTTATGAACAGTACAGTTTTACAAATTATTTCAAACTATACTTCATTGCCTAGATTTAAAGTTCTGTTCCTATGCTCACATCTCAAGAGGAAGAGAAGCAAGATAAAGAAGAGGAAGAAAAAGATTATCTCAATGGTATTTACCAACAGAGTTTTTAATTTTATTTCATTCCGTAAGCCGACAACATGTTATCGCAGTGCAAACATCTAAAGAAGGAGAGCAGCAGGATGAGGTACAAAATGAAGAAGGCAATGAAAAAGAAGACGACCGAGAAGGTCTCAACGCCTTTTTACCAAAAAAGGAAGTTAAATACAGTTTTCTACATATCAAATGTCTGCAAGTAGTCCAGAATGTTAACAACAAGCCTCTGTTACCGTATATAGATGTAAGATCCCAACCTACTCGTAGAACGCTTGTAACAGATAAGAACCGATCTAGATTGTCATTACACAAAGTATGACGCAGAGATTCTAGAAATAGGGCAACAATGACATTGTGTGGGTAATATTGAGTAATAGATTATACAGTACAGTCAGCACAGTACCTTTCTTTTTTTTCTGTAGCATACAGTACACTATAATGTTGCAGACCCTTCAATAACCTACATCTCTTAGGGTGTTATCTCCAACTCTATCTGTAGAGCAGGTCTCAAGCCTGGATAAAGCAAGAGAGACACCCGAAATAGTAGGCGAGATAAAATGCTAGTTTAGGGCGAAGTATAAAATGTAATTCTTGTATAACAGCGTTAGTAGTCTTTCTATTGAAAAATGCTACATAACTAAAGGTGTAAAACATAACATTTCTATTCATTTGTGGCCGGACTTGATTTTTCAAGTTCATGTACAGACAATTTTAACACAGATATTCATGAATATAAACTTAACTAAGTTATAAGGAGATAGTTGCAAAAAATGTAAAAAATATTGTAATGCACAACTCATTAATCCACACTTTTTAGTCACTGCTCATTAGTCCGCACTCATTAGTAACTGCTAATACACCCTTGCTCAATTGCCCTCTGATCATTTGCAATCACTTATTAGACCGTGCTCATTAAGTCATGCTTAACTGACCCTTGCTCATTAGCGACTGCTCACTGCTGATGACCACGCAGTTTTCAATAGTATTAGCTCTTGCCTAGGCAGTTTAGCAAACTCGGAAGACGGATAGGTTTTGTACCATATTTAGGATTACATGACATATTCTCAGCATAAATTAGTCTATACAAACTAGATATGGCAACATGGCAATGGCAGAGTAGTGGGTGTGTGACGGTAGTACTCCTCAATATTTTGTGATTTTTGTTGTACCTAAATTGAATAACGAAGTGAAAATGTGTGCCGCTGGATTACTAAGGTCTGAAGAACTGATGTACGTATTAGATTGTTATTAGATCTTAATTAGTGATGTATTACTACTCAAGTTTAAGTCATTTGAGGAAGAATCTGTGTATATAAACACTGAGGTGAAGTGCTACCAACTTGACCATATTTCCAAAGAGTAGTGAAGTGCAGACACCATGAGCCTAATCAATTTATTTCTATATCGATCTTGATACCATTCTTCACCACCATGAGCTCTTGTATAGCATGCCAGAACTCTGTTTCCAGGCAAGATATAAATTCTAAGATTCAGAGTAGTAACTGCCAAGGTCGGTCCAATTGCAAATGTGTTAATATTGGAGACGTTGAATTATATTTCATAAAACCGAGTAATCAAGTTTGGAGGTGTGCTCGTTGTGAAAAGGAAAGACGAAATAGTGTGCATGGCCTGGAACTGGCAACAACACCATCTATAGGGGACAGCTCTTACTTGAGGTGAAGAAAGAAATTGCAGAGGTTACGAAATCAAGTGTAGAGGTTGGGCGAGAGTTAGGCAAAAGTTTAGAGTTAGATCATGTAAAGCTGGATGAGAATGCAACATTTATAAAAAAAAAGTCGGAAGAAATAAAACAATGCACGGAGAAAGTGGAGAAATTGAGATCAGAAAATTTAATCTTAAGAAGCAGTTAAAAGACACAAATACAGTAAGGTGAACTCGATCAGTATGGTCGACGTAACACTGTTGAAATTTTAGGGACGCCTGAATGAGTTAATGAGGAGGTTGATGAAATTGTTAAGAATGTAGGTCGAGTATTAAATGTGGAGATCAAGAATGAATCGATTGATGCATGTCATAGGTTGAAGAGGCAATTGCATCAAGCCTCAGCTGCCATTGTAGTGAAGTTTGTGCACCGTAGTGTAAGAATGAACTAATTCAAAAACGCAAGGTTAAAAAGGATTTAAATGCGTCTCATCCGTATTCTCTGAGTATGAGACGGTGTATATAAACCTTAGTTTGATGTACCTACGAAGAAAGGTCCTTGGCCAAGGTCGAAAAATTAAGGAGAGAAATTATGCTTTTCTATGCCTAGATCATGGAGGTAACATTAAACTCCAAAAAAAAGAGAGGGTGATCGGCAGGTATTCAATCTAAAAACCCTTGATGATGTGAATGGATTAAATGGGAATATGTAGCTGTTGTATTTTCAGAAAAATGATTTTTAATGTAATTAATATTTACTACAAGAATGTAAGAGGGTTAAACAGCAAAATTTCGGAGTTTTATGTTAACAGTAGTGAATCATAATACGATATTCTGTGATTACGGAAACATGGTTGCAATCTCATGTTGCTAACAGCGAACTGTTTAGTAGGGATTTTAATGTGTATAGAAAGGATCGTAGAGGTGCAAAGAATGGAGCAGGGGCATTAATAGCTGTTAAAAGTTCTATGGTATCAAGACAAACAACCCTAGATATTGGTGATACTGAAGCAGTTCCTATAAAAATTATATTTAATGGTCACGGTTATGTAAATATGTCAGTGTATCTTCCACTTGCAACCAAATTGGGAACATAGATTGTTTGAAGTTAATAAGGACCTTTTAAATTTAGATCGTATTATAGCTGGGGAGCTTAATTTGCCATTAATTACTGGTGAGCAAAGTAATCATGTAAATTTTGGACCTGCACATAGATCTTTAGCTGAGTTTGTCATTCTGTCAGTTGCACTTGTCAATAATATTCTTCATGCAAATGGAAATACACTTGAACTTACTATTACGAATGTTAACACATTAATAGGATATAGAGATTAGTGCCCCTTAGTTAAGAAGGATAGTTATCATCCTGCAATTGTAGTCAGACTACTATTAAACAGAGAACGTAGCCATGTTTCACAACAACCTAAACAATCTAAGCAGTTATTTGCCTTTAGAGGGGCTAATTTCTTTCAAATGAATAAAATGTTTGAGCAAATTGGTCTAGGATTGTAGAACATACAAACGCTGACCAGCCTGGTGAGTATTTCTATGCTCAGATGCACTCCGTATTTTGTGAAACGGTACCAATGAAGTATCTTCACACAAAGAAAAAATATTCTCCATGGTTTTCTGAAGACATAATACATGACGTGAAACTGAAGGAAATTCATAGGAAGTGAGGGAAATATTCAGAGTATAGTAGGGTAATATTTAGCCAGTTAAAGAGAGTAACGAAATATATGATATATAAAGCGTATAAGAATTATATTTCTAGACTTGAAGAGAATATCAAAAGTGATGTCAGTCAGTTCTGGAGCTATATGAAATGCAAAAGAAATACCAAGGAAATTCTGCAACAGGACATGAAATTTAACAGTATCTTAATAATAACAAAAGTATAGGTGATGGCTTTGCAAACTTTTTTGGATCGGTATATTCAAAACGTCCACCAACCTATGATATTCCTGACACATCTGATTTATATGTAAATTAACCGTTATCTTTAGAATTTGTGGATGAAAAGGAATATATGTTAGTTATTAGAAAATTAAAACCTAAAAGGTCAAGTTGTGTTGATTAAATATGGCCGTACCTACTGAAAGCATGTTCGAATGTGTTGGATTTCCCATAAAAGCATTATGTAACATTGTGGTAGAAACGCAAAATTTTCCAGAAGTATGGAAAATAGCGAAAGTATGCCAGTTTTAAAATGTGGGGACAGTAAAAATATTGGAAACTCTTGCCCTGTTTGTATTTAATGTGCACCGGCTAATGTATTTGCGCAAATAATGTACACGCGTATATTTAATCATTTGAGGGTTGGTATACATATTAATTGGCATGGTTTTATGCCAGGTAGATCAACTACGAGTAATATATGAAAAGTTATAAAATATGTGTATGCCGTTTTGAATAATGAAGGATAGGTCGACGTAAAATACACAGATTTTCTACAGCTTTCGACAGATTAGATCATTACATTACCTAGCCAACATTGGAAACATTCTTCGAGAACGGGACCCCTAAATCGAAAAGAACTTCAGAATGCTTCTATTCTAAAAATTTTAAATTCAACGGCGTTTTTCCATCACATATCACATGCATTTCATCTGGCACACTGTCTCGTCTCCAACGTGGTTTCTCAAGTCCCTTCGCTCCCGTCCTAGCCATTCATGGTGTTGGCATTTCTACAAAAACACACTGTCAGCTTGAATTTTCAACACAGTGCTTTCATCCTGCTCTTTGGATTGTTATCAAACTAAATATTTTAGACTAAGAGGTCCGCAAGCACTTTTCCTTCGTTTCCGTTGGTATCATTTGTTTTCTTCTTAGGCTAGCACACTTCAATTATGTGTTATGTTAGCCAAAATATGTTTGAATTTTATTGTTCCATTCAGAAATGGAATTATGATTTATATTGAATCAGGACGATACATTTAATTTTTCCGTTTGTAAATTAGGTTATGGCATTTTAATGAGAAAATTGTCATGTTTTGGTCTGACCCATCCTTGGATAAAACTGCTTGCATCTTACCTTAGTGCACGGAAACAATATATTTGCTATCATCAACATGAGTGTAACGCATACAATGCTACTTCTGGGGTACCACAGTGGTCTAACCTTGGCCCTTTATCCTTTATTATATTTTAACGATTTGCCCAATAGAATTAGTTTTTCTCATCTTCATTATATGCTGATGATGTCAAACTTTATAAAGAGATTAAAAATGTTGATGATATGTTGAAATTACAACATGATGTGGATTATTTTTATGCATGGAGTATTGAAAACTGTTTGCGACTTAATATAATAAATGCTGTTTCCTTCAGATTTCAAATTTAAAAAATACAATGAATTATAAAAATAAAACTAATAACGAAGAATTTAATTTGTTCACTCTGTTAATGATTTAGGGGTAATTGTTACGAGAAATTTATCTTTCAAGGAGCATTTTAATACCATGGTTAATGATTCCTATAAGAAATTTAGTTTTTAATTAGAAATTCATGAGATTTCACTAACACATATACACTCACATTGTTGTTCAATAGTATTGTCCGATCAAAACTCGAGTATTCATGTAAAAGTTGGTCTCCATGTTATAAATATTATCGAAATCAAGTTGAAAGAGTGCAGAAACGCTTATTAAGATATTTTTATTTTAAAACTATAAAATATTCCCTTTTAGAAATTTTTCATATAAATTTTTTTGAAAGTATTTAAATATGTATCACTAGTCAGTAGACATGTAATAGCTCAATAAATTTAATGTTAGAAAAGGAAATTTAAGATTCCGGCAATTGTTCATATCTCGTCTCCAGAACTGTGTTTTAAAGAACTATCCCTTTATCAATACGTGTGAAACATACATTAATTAATAAATATCATATAGATCTTGATTTTGTGTATGAATATGACAAAAGTGTAAATATATGAAAAAAATTGTACTCGTCAAAATGACTTGTTTATATGTATAATATTTACATGATTTCGATACAATTTATTTTTTAAATATAGTAACTTTTTTTTTTGCTATGGGCTTTACGTCGCACCGACACAGATAGGTCTTATGGCGACGATGGGATAGGAAAGGCCTAGGAGTTGGAAGGAAGCGGCCGTGGCCTTAAATAAGGTACAGCCCCAGCATTTGCCTGGTGTGAAAATGGGAAACCACGGAAAACCATTTTCAGGGCTGCCGATAGTGGGATTCGAACCTACTATCTCCCGGATGCAAGCTCACAGCCGCGCGCCTCTACGCGCACGGCCAACTCGCCCGGTAAATAAATATAGTAACAGACTTCTGTATATTGTGATACTGTTTCATCCCCTTCATCTTCTCATTTACAAAGCATTTTCATATTTTCTTCTTTTTGGTATTTCTGTGTGATTGGTGTCAAATAATTTGTAATAGCCACCTATAAGTGGAGTGTGTCTCTGCTGGTGGCACATTTAATAAATAAATACAATGCTACTAAGTTATTAAGTTCACTTCTGATTTTCATCCTTAGATTAGCGCCAAGCAGTATATCAAGACTCAAAAGGCTGGTGCTCTGCCATCTGAGCTACTCAGAATAAGTTAGTCTACAATATTTAAATATCACCTCTCTCCAGTGATCTTTAGATCTGCCCTTTAGGCTGATTGCAGTGGAGCGCTCACCTCCTAAGTTAGTCTACAAAGACGTGAAATGCTGCAATATTTCAACACATATTTTTAAAATCTAAAGCGAAAGTTCTTAATCTCTAAGTGATGTAAACATTATGGAATGCAATTAGACGTCTCTAAAGTTCAAATCTATAACCTCAAAAAGTTAAAATCAACAACTGAGTGACTCCGTGGTCGCTCAGATCTGAGATCGAGCTGCATTACGTCCATATAAGCAATTCAAATGTGTTGGGCCTTACACCACATCCCTAGTCCTATATATACAATGTATACACACTATCATGTACAGAACTACTAGTTCAACTGCGAATTACCTCAGGTTGCCTTCCATTACAACCCTATCAGTATTAAAAGTTACACCATCTCCCTCGTCCCATTAGCAAAATGTGCAGCCACTATCTTGTTCCAAGTCCAACAACGAGTCCAAAAGATCACCCTCCAATCTTTCCCCTCTATGAGTAAAGCATATCCATTAAGCATTACATCATAGCCCTAGTCTCATTAGTACAATGTGTAGCCGAAATTTTGTTCCAAGGTCCGCTCCGAGGGAGCTAATGCTTCTGCACATTGCACAGAAGATAACTGGAGGTATGTTGTCAAGGTCGGAAGCAGCATTTTGAAGGGTGTTAATTCCCTCGATCACTGTGAAGTAAAGGATGTAGAGGGAGCGTGGTAATGGCTTAGCTGTGTTTGGGTACATATTTGTACTTTTCCCAGGCTCATTATTGCTTACTTGAAATTTCTCACTGAACGTTAAGGCAATGGCCCCGGGGCAGGCAACTATTGTCGTTAGAGTAGAATGTACACTGACTGACAGAGCAAATGCAACACCAAGAAGGAGTGGTCAGAACTGTATGCCAATTGCAGGGTAGACTGACGTCACTGAGGTATGCCCATGATGTGAAATGCGCCGCTGTGCTGCGCACGTAGCGAACGATAAATGGGACACGGCGTTGGCGAATGGCCCACTTCGTACCGTGATTTCTCAGCCGACAGTCATTGTAGAACGTGTTGTCGTGTTCCACAGGACACGTGTATAGCTAAGAGTGCCAGGCCGCCGTCAACGGAGGCATTTCCAGGAGACAGACGACTTTACGAGGGGTATAGTGATCGGGCTGAGAAGGGCAGGTTGGTCGCTTCGTCAAATCGCAGCCGATACCCATAAGGATGTGTCCACGGTGCAGCGCCTGTGGCGAAGATGGTTGGCGCAGGGTCATGTGGCACGTGCGAAGGGTCCAGGCGCAGCCCGAGTGACGTCAGCACGCGAGGATCGGCGCATCCGCCGCCAAGCGGTGGCAGCCCCGCACGCCACGTCAGCCGCCATTCTTCAGCATGTGCAAGACACCCTGGCTGTTCCAATATCGACCAGAACAATTTCCCGTCGATTGGTTGAAGGAGGCCTGCACTCCCGGCGTCCGCTCAGAAGACTACCATTGACTCCACAGCATAGACGTGCACGCCTGGCATGGTGCCGGGCTAGAGCGACTTGGATGAGGGAATGGCGGAACGTCGTGTTCTTCGATGAGTCACGCTTCTGTTCTGTCAGTGATAGTCACCGCAGACGAGTGTGGCGTCGGCGTGTAGAAAGGTCAAATCCGGCAGTAACTGTGGAGCGCCCTACCGCTAGACAACGTGGCATCATGGTTTGGGGCGCTATTGCGTATGATTCCATGTCACCTCTAGTGCGTATTCAAGGCACGTTAAATGCCCACCGCTACGTGCAGCATGTGCTGCGGCCGGTGGCACTCCCGTACATTCAGGGGCTGCCCAATGTTCTGTTTCAGCAGGATAATGCCCGCCCACACACTGCTCGCATCTCCCAACAGGCTCTACGAGGTGTACAGATGCTTCCGTGGCCAGCGTACTCTCCGGATCTCTCACCAATCGAACACGTGTGGGATCTCATTGGACGCCGTTTGCAAACTCTGCCCCAGCCTCGTACGGACGACCACCTGTGGCAAATGGTTGACAGAGAATGGAGAACCATCCCTCAGGACACCATCCGCACTCTTATTGACTCTGTACCTCGACGTGTTTCTGCGTGCATCGCCGCTCGCGGTGGTCCTACATCCTACTGAGTCGATGCCGTGCGCATTGTGTAACCTGCATATCGGTTTGAAATAAACATCAATTATTCGTCCGTGCCGTCTCTGTTTTTTCCCCAACTTTCATCCCTTTCGAACCACTCCTTCTTGGTGTTGCATTTGCTCTGTCAGTCAGTGTACTTTATGTTGATTTGCCGTGTTTACTATTAAGGTATTAAAACATGTCCTTGCTGTTGTTACTTATCTTGTTTATGTAGTTTTTGTGTGCTTCGTGGACGAGTTTCTTGGTGGTATTCCTCACACATCTGTATTTGTCCCACGTAAGATTGCTTTCCGTCCCGTTTCCATTTACCAGCCAGCTTTTTTTCGTAGCAATATACTACACTAGAACATTTTTTTACTGGTGGTTTCTTGTATTTTGTTGTAGCTGTAACTGTTAGGTGTTCGGAGGAACAGAGAATTACTGCTGTTTCCAGTACTGAGGATGGAGGGTTAGCAAGAACAAGAGTTTTCATTATACAGGTTGGTTCAGTAATTCATTATTCAACGAACACATTGTAAAATTCTACAATGAAAGTTGCTGCTAATGGACTGATGGGAGGAGGCAGGAGGTGAGGGCTATCATGCTGCCAGAACATTTCCAGGATAAAATCACCCGCCTTCTAGATACTTTTGAATCAATGCTGTATATTTTATACACGGCTTAGAGACAGTAGTAATATCTCATTAATGTCACCGGTGGAGTTCGGAGCTCGGTACACGTAACCCAAAAGGAACTTGCTTCCAGCGCAACTGAATTCCACCCAAACAAATTCTGCCTCAACAATTACAAAGAATGGATACCGACCACCCAATCAATGTCTTATTACTATGCAGTACCGGTTTCGACCTTCACAGGGTCAACTGGTCATGAGATCTAAATTAACTTAATACATAATTTAAAAACATTACTAGCTCTAATGAGGAAAGTCACATGATATAAGTGATAATATAACAAAATTACAATGATATTATTTGTCCTCTGGTTTAAGAAACAAGCGTCGATATTTTATGACATGCACTTGTTACTTAAAATTCTGGTGTACTGTTCGTGAGTAACAGATAATTTGTTAAAATACAAATTTTTACACTTAAAATGTTTATAGCCTTCTGATGTACACTTTGGAGTATAATTCATGTTGGTGAATCGTTGGATACGTTCATGGATATGTTTGTACCAAGAATTCTGGAATATTCCAAGATATGGATGTGATAAAAATTAGTAAGATATAGTAAATTAACCCATATATGCCCACCTTTTTTTTCGTTTTGAACATCTTCCATCTTCACATAAAATGGTCAAATGGATGCACTGATGTTGTAAAAAATGAAAAATAAATTGTTTCCTATTCCAGTCGTGAGGAAAGTGCCGCCCCATAAATGGGGCGGTGGGCATGGGAGGGTACATGTAAAGCAAATTACTTTCCCTTTTGACTAGAAGTTTACTACGTTCACACATTCAATTACATCACAAGATATACAAATACAAAATATAAAACTCGTCAAATAAACAAAGAATAGTGTTCCAAGTTAGAGAGATTGTTAAATTATTTCCATTTGTTACCATTATACACGTAAAAACATAAGAACGTTTGATGGAAATCACTTGCTTTATGTCACTTAACAATGGAACTTCTCAAAGCAATTAGCATGGCAGCCCACATCACATTTTCTACATTTCTTGGTAGTGTTCTTATGGCATTCTGCGCATCGAATCTGGGTTGGGTTTGATATTATTACATGCCCAACCCCATCCAACCGCACTTCATCTTGCACGCGCCGTTTCACAGATTTCAGAAGTCTACCAATTGCAGGACGATTGGTGTATTTTCCTAGGTAACATTGGACAATATAACGTATGAAGCCCAAAAAATCACAAGTGCCTTTATCCATTCCTGCAGGAGTCATCCTATACAGCTGGTATGCATTATTGATACTGCAGCTCAACGGGAACAGTATAAGCTGCCAGTACCATTTTTTCATCCTTATACCAGGCCGATAAGCTGACACATTTTGGTCCAGCCGGTCCACTCCTCCCATATATAGATTATACTGAGCAGCAAGCGCTACGTGTTTTACGGATATCCTCTTTCTTTCCTTGGAACTCCAACGACTGCACATGCCCATTTGCGAAACACCTGTTCTGTTGGATGCCAGAGTTACAATATTATTGTCGTTAAACCTTACGAGAGTTATTCCTGAGTTTACATCTGTGACTTGGTCATAAGCACCTCGTGGAAGCTTTTTCATTACAGCAGGGTCCTGGAGAGGGGCATTTTCAATACGATTATTACGAATCGTGCCAGTGCAGTCATGACCACTTCTTCCTAGTTTTGATAAGAGAGGCAGGGATGTAAAGTAGTTATCAGTAAATATACTATATGCCGAACCTTGAGGCAGTTTATTCACCATGTCTACAACTACTGATCCTCCAACACCAAGGTCAGGGTTTGTGTTACCTGTAGAGGCACCTTGATAAGGCTCAGCTTGAACAAGATACCCTAATCGCGAACACATAGACCACACTTTGAAGCCGAACCTTACCGGTTTATTTTGGATGTGCTGTTTGGTTCCATGTCTTCCAAAGTATGGGACCATGGTTTCATCAATGCTCAAGTACGCGTCTTTAGGAAATAATTTTAACCATTTCCCATTTACATGATCCCAAAGTGGGCGCACTTTTGCGAATTTATCATTTGGATTTAGAGTGTTATTATCAGAAATGTGTAAGTAGCGAAGTAATTCTTCAAATATATTCCTTGAAATAGCACCTGCGACCCCGGGATGGTAAGTATCAGCACCTGAATCCCAGTAGAGACGATGCCTAGCAACAGTACAATATCCACTCAAAAGTAATATGGCAATAAGTAACCTGATTTCATTAACGTCAACATCAAAATTATGGTTACCTTTGAACATGGCATATCGTTTTGTCTCATTAACAATGGTGTTTATTATTTGGTCATCCCAAAATAGTTCGAAAAGTTCTACAGGAGATTTGTTTGTGTTTAAAAATTCTGGTCTTGTCCATTCGTGTTCAGGTTTGGAGGGTATATCAACATGTTCCCACTTACGTGTTGGTGGCAATGTTTTCTTCTTTCGGGGAGGTGATAACATGTAGTTATCACTAGAAGTAGCTGAGGATGCAGTCTGTTCATTGTGACTACCTGATGATGCTACTTGGTCAGCACAGCTAGTATCATCCCGTATCTCAGGTACTCCCAATACCATTTCTTCAAATCGATTTTCAGAAATGACAGTAGCCCGCAGCTCTCCCTCAGCCCGAAGTTGGTTCCCAGATAGATGATTGATGTTTCCGTCTTCGTCACCACTTTCCTCATCACTATAAAGATGATTTTCCGGAGGACAAGTGTATATTGTAGCACTTGCAAATTGTTGGTCGTCACTCTCAAGAATCGCCAAGATTTCATCGATGGTCAACCTAAAATATTATAAGAAACACGTGAAAATATTTTAACGATATATCTACAGTAGGTAACAATACTGATATAATGCAGATGATAGTCTATAATCATTTGTTCCGTTATTTTTACAACATTTTTGCTGGATTACTCGATGCATATTGTGTTTTATAATCAGTTACGGCGTAGGATAGGGAATCTGTAACTCGTGTATATCTACATATCATAACACAAATTATTTTAGTCAGTAGAACATATGCTGCCGTAATGATTGTACTATAAAATAAGGTGTACCCGCCCATGCCCATTGCCCCATTTTTGGGGCATTGAAAGAAATGACTGGAAACAGTACTCAAATTACAAATAACCAGCTAAATTCTATTACAGCAACATTATGCAAGTTATATACCATAAGGAATCACACAAACATACTAATAATTATCAATAATAATTAAAATACTTACTTGTTCTGAGAGGTCATGTTGCATGTTCACAATGAGCTGTAGTCAACAATGAATAACTGTTATGTTGAAGCAGCTGTGTGTTGGCAGGGACCCAGGTCTTATCCACCAATGCCAACCCTCTTGAAATATAACATCAAACTTACCTCAGGAAGAAATTCCTTGAAATATAAAAATAAAATTCCAGCTGCCCCAAAAATGGGGCGGTGGGCATATATGGGTTAAAATTCGATGTTCTATAACATAAATTGTTCACAGTATTCTTGCGGTACACTTTGGAGTTACATTCGTGTTGATGAAGCATTGTGTACGTTCTGAGGTACGTTTGTACCAAGCATTCTAGAATGTTCAATGATGTGAATTGTTTATCTTGTGCGTTCATACAGTTGATAATGTTGGATGATTTGCATCGAAATACTGTGGTGTGTCATTAATTTCCTTGGGACTAATCTCGTTATAAGGTGTTGAAAAGGTGCAGATGCTCCCTCCTTGTAGTTGTGTTGTTGGACATGCTATTAATCTGCGAGAACAAAGAAGAAAATGAAGTATAAGTGTTTTGTCAATAGATTGTCCATTGAACGTGTGGAATAAGTGCTTACTTACATATTACTGTTGGCATGTCGATGTGTACAGTACGGGAGCAGGTCGCACTGCTCCGTGTACGTCTAGGGCTGGTACTTGTGGTTACGGAGAGGAGAAGTGGAGGGGCGATAGGGGTAATGATTGGGGATGTTGAAGTAGAGCTGGGCGTGTCTTCGGGAGGTTCCTTGATATGTATTGGATTCTGTTTCTTAACTATTTTTATGTAGGTTTTTTAAATCGGTATACTGTATTAAAGAGGATGTTAACTATATATGTAATTTCATTTAAGTTAAAATTTGAGTTTTGCATATTGATCTAATGTAAGATTCTTTCGTTATATTGAGTAGAGACCCCTTCGGGCTCATAGTCAGAATCTGCATGTCGTTTTCAATATTTGTTAAATTATGCTCATAATCCTCGTTATGTTGAGCTATAGACGAAAAGTGATTATGTTTTAAAGCTTTAATGTGTTCATTGTAATACCTAAAAAAAATTCTTCGACTACGTCCGATATAGCTAGCCTCTGTTCTCGCAGATTACTAGCATGTCCAACAACACAACTACAAGGAGGGAGTATCTCCATCTATTCAATACCTTATAACGAGATTAGTACCAAGGAAATTATTGACACAGTACACTATTTCGATGTAAATCACCCAACATTCTCAGCTGTATGAACGCACAAGATAAACAATTCACATCATTAAAATAATAATCGTATGGCCTCAGCTACCGGGTGCAGACATTTCAATTTGACGCCATCTGGCTGTCTGCTCGTCAATTTCGACGTTCCGTTTTACTCTAGGTCCCCACTAGATGGCAGACCGAGTAAACCGAAACTCTCTTGGGCGTCTAAGGCTGAGATTTAATTAATTTTGTCGGGTAAACACCAAATGTGTCACCAGAGATCTTTTACATGCCGACATCGTACGACATGGAGTGTCGAATGGACTTTTTTCCGCCCTTCAAAAATCCGACTACCTCTGCCGGGTTTGAACCCGCTATCTTGGGATTCGGAGGCCGACACTCTACCACTGATCCACTGAACATTCTAGAATGCTTGGTACATACATACCTGTGAGCTACACAATGCTTTACCAACGTTCATATAACTCCAAAGTGTACCGCAAGAATACTGTGAACATTTTATTTTTTAGAACATCGTGTTGTAATGTACTATGTATTACTAGTTTTTATTACATCAATACCTTGGAATATTGTAGTATGCTTGGTACAAATATATCCATGAATGTATGCAACGATTTACCAACATGAATTAAACTCCAAAGCGTACCTCAAGAATTCTATAAACATTTTAAGTGTAAAAATTGTATTTTAACAAACTGTCTCTCACTCACGAACAGTACACCAGAATGTAAGTAAAATATTCGTGTCATGAAATATCGACGCTTGTTTTTTAAACCAGATACACATAATATCATTATCACTCATATCATGTGACTTTCTTCATTAGATTTAGTAATGTTTTAAAATTATATGTTAAGTTAACTTTGGATCTCTGTGAAAGTCGAAACCGGTACTGCATGGTAATAAGACATAATAAAGTATTGATTAGGTAGACCGTCCCCATACTGTGTAATTGTGAATACAAGTATCAATACGTACATGAAACTGAGAGATTATAATATTGAAGCCAACCAGGCAAAACGAAATGCATACAGATACCAGAATTTAAAGATCAAAGAAACGAACGTAATTAAAAGCATTGCTTTCTTGAGGGAATGTCTATGGAATGAACTAACACGAAAATGTCATCAAATACAACAACAAATATAGGAATACCCCACAGATAAACAATACACAGGGAAAGACTACTAACATTTGGTTAAAAGATGAAATAAAATTTCTAAACCGATAAACTGCCTGCTGTCATTTCTTGATAGATACAGTACTTTTGAATCCATCTCTTGGCACAGGCCAGAGTAAAGTGTATCTTCCACCGAAGTCCCAGTCAGCATCCATGGCTATGACGATATAGAAGTTGCTGGGTTATGGGTAGTGCTGCGTACTGACATTCAGAGCGTGACTAGTGCGTCTGAGTGTTATGAAAGGTGCTGCTCATAGGGTCAGTTGTGCTGCAATAGTACTTTCTGACCCAGTGAGGAAAGCAATGGCAAACTACCTCACTCCTCATCTTGCTAAGTACACCTCATTTTGGTGCTTCCATTGGTTTTTGGAGTTTCCTTATAACTACATAACCTTTGGTGGTACTATTTGAGGATCCAACCAGCCTCTGGGCTGATGACCTAACAGACATACCGAAAAAATACATTCTCTGAACACAAAACGTTATGGAGCACATTAAAAGCCTCGCAAAATCTAATATGAAGCTATTGGGATAACTTCCTAGCAATGACACAAGAAAAATTAGCAGACATGGCAGTCCAGAAACAAAATACAATGGACAGGAAATTAAACGAACTTAGACATTCATTCAATCAAAGCACACAGGACATTCCTCTCGATGAAAACATCTCGCATAAACCTAACAAAGCTCATAAACATATATTACTCCCACCTATAAAAAACTTAACAAACACAAACTTTAATGAAATAAAAGCCGATATATTGAGTGGAGGACCCAAACACAACTGGGAGAATACTTAAGCCTTTCAAAAAATCACGACCATCACCGCGAAAACTGAAAACGCACTAAATAAAATCCGGTATGATTTACGAGACGAAGTCAGATACGAAATACTGAAAAAAACTACAGCAATACATCGACAAGATTTATAATAATAATAATAATAATAATAATAATAATAATAATAATAATAATAATAATAATAATAATCATAATAATAATAGAAACACCGTTAATATCGCACAAGTATAAAACTGAAAGACAAAATCAAGCAAAAATAATTTAATAGCGACAAAAGCAGATAAAGGCAACATTAGTGTCATAATAGACAAAAATGAATATACAACGAAAACCAAAGAGTGTTTTCAAATTAAACCTACAGATCCCACCACTAATATCCAAAAAAATCTGAAAATGTAACTAAAGAATACTCACTTTCTTTTAAATCAACAAGAAATCGCGAAGTTAACTATAATGAACCCGAAACTACCGACCGCAAAAGCTTTCCCGAAAATTCATACAGAAAATGTACCTATGAGGCCAATCATAAATTAGAGCTCTAGCCCTACTTAAAAATTGTCGCAGTTTATTCAAAAATTCCTGGAAAAAACAGTACACAATTTTAGCCAAGAAAACAATGCGGAATTCTACAGAATTTTGCAACATTACCAAAAAAATTGAAATCAAGCAGTACCACAGTCCAGCATCATACGAAATAACGAACATAATCCTAACATACCTACTCACAAAAAAAAAATTAAAAATTAATTGAAAATAATTTTAAAACCACAGTAACTTCATCATCCTAGAAATAGAAGAGTTTATGATTTTACTTGAATTCGCCATCAACAATAATTTCAAATTCCATAACACAATTTACCAACAATAAGGTCTTCATATGGGATCCCCTGCTTCAGGTATACTAGCAGAAGTGTACATTGATCATTTAGAGAACCAAGAGATATGCTAAATTCAAAACATCTTTTTCCGGTGCAGATTTGTAAATGACATTTTTGTTATTATAGACAATACATTCAAAAATGAGACAAATATATTAGAAACACAAAAGAAAATAGACCTACATATAAAATTCACAATGGAAAAGGAAAATGATTGCATTTTAAATTATTTAGATATATCTGTGATGATGATGCTTGTTGTTTTAGGGGGCCTAACATCGAAGGTCATCAGCCCCTAATGGAACAAGATGGACGACATGAGATAAGAAATTAAAATTTTAAAAAGTATCCACTGACTAAAGTTAAAAAGTGGTGATGACGAAAACTGAGTATGAGATTAAAAGAGTTAGTGGATCTAATTCGCAAGGCCTTATTTTCTAATAAAATAAGAGAAAATACAGGAGACAAAGGAATAAGGCATTGCCTGGTAGTATAAATATATATACATAATGTACGTTAGACGTTAAAATATCACATTAAAATACGCAACACAAACTAAAATGAAGTCAGTAGGATAAAAGGGCAATTAACACAAATACACTAGGACAACGGACATCATTACACCTCAGGTCTACGGACTGCTCGTCATCTCGCAATAAGAGGGAGATGGTACGCGGGAGTTTAGATTACGGCGCAGATCGACCAGGTCCCACGCACTCCGTATGGATGTGTACCGCGGTAAGATGATCGCCGCAAGTACACACCGGAGGGGGTTCTCCTTTCAATAAATAGGAGTGCGTCAGGATACCATAGGCGATCCGAAGACGACATAATACCACTACTTCCCACCGAGAAATCCGAAGGGTATTCGTTATACTTTTTATCGCTCTCAGTTTATTTGGAAGAGGAGTGGCCTGCCACACCCATCTCCCAATGGGACATAACCAGATGCCTCAGCTAAGAACGAATATCACTTGCTGGAACCTTGAAAGGCAACGGGGGCTGTGTACCTGTCTCCTTGGCAGCCTGATCTGATAACTCGTTTCCCTCTATGCCCATGTGGCTTGGGAGCAACAGAAACGTGATTATGGTGCCAGCATCCGAACACCCAGCCAGCAGGTCCTGGATCCGCTGCACCAGAGGGTGCCGAGGGAAACAGGTATCAATAGACTGTAGCGAGCTCAAGGTGTCAATACACAAAAGAAAGTGTCGGCGCTCATTGGACAGTGCGTACCGCAGAGCTTCACAGATAACATAGAGCTCTGCTGTGTACACACTACAGGTTTCCGGGAAAGCAAAAAGAAACCTAACAGTGTCGACAACAAACGCACAGCCCACTCTAGTGTCTGTTCTCGACCCATCTGTGTAAACGACGACTCAGCCTAGATACCGGCCAACATCGGACAGGAAGAGCCTCCGATAAATCGAAGGGTCCATGTTTTCCTTCGGACCAGTGTGCAGATTCAGGATTATTTCAGGACGACGTACAACCCACGGAGGTACCCCACATGGTTGTCTGACAAGGCAAGGAAGCGAAGGTACGTGAAACAATCAGTGACTGCTATCCAAGCGTATTCCAACCGGCTGCGTTGCTCGAGGACAAGCAGCGTACAGCAAACGGTTGCCATTGTTGAATACTCAAGGAGAGCTTGGAGTGGCATCTGTCGCAAATTAGCAGCATACGAAAGAAGCAATTGGTGGCGCCTCAGGTGTAAAGGCGGCACACCAGACTCAGCGAGCAGGCTAGCTATGGGGCTTCTACGAAAAGCGCCCGTCGCCAAACTAACCACGCTGTGGTGGCGGCTGTTCACTTCGCAAGCACGCTTGGTCTTGCGGAGCCATATGCTGCACTGCCGTAGTCCAGCCGGGATAAAATATGTGCCCTATAGAATCGTAGGAGCACCGTGCGATCAGCATCCCAATTAGTGCTGCTATGAAACTTTATGATATTCAGCTTCTTAGTGCATTGCACTTTTAACTGCCACACGTGTGGCTCCCACAAAAATTTGCTATCGAAAAGGGGCCCAAGAAATCGGTAAGTGTCAAAAACAGGAAGAACGGTATTTCCTAAGTATAGCTCAGGTTGTGGGTGAAGAGAACGGAGCCGACAAAAGTGGACAACAGAGGACTTTGCGGTGGAAACCGAAAGCCATGTTCTAAGGTCCACTGCTCCACTCTCCTAATAGCTTGCTGTAATTGTCGCTCTGCGGCTGCCATACTACGCGAGCTATCGTGCAGAGCGAAGTCGTCCATATATAGCGACGGTATTACTGCTGAACCAGCAGCAGCGACAATACCGTTTATGACAACTGCAAACAGAGTGACACTAAGAACCGATCCCTGTGGGACTCCATTTTCTTGAACGTGGCATTGCGAATATGTCCTCCCTACTCGGACACGAAATAGATGGAGGGACAAAAATTTGCAATAAATACCGGCAAGTTACCTCGGAATCTCCACTGATGCAGGACTGAAAGGATACCATATCGCCATGTGGTGCCGTAGGCCTTCTCTAAGTCAACGAATACAGCTACCAAAGGCTGTTTGCGGAGAAATGCATCCTGGATAGAGCTCTCCAGGCGTACCAAGTGGTAAGTTGTCGATCGAGCGGCTCGAAAACCACACTGGTACCCAGAGAAGAGTCCTTGTTTCTCCAGACACCACACAAGTCGGCGATTTACCATCCTCTCAAATAGCTTACACAGGCACTTTGTAAGACAAATCGGTCTGTAACTTCCTGCATACTTAGGATCTTTGTCAAGCTTGAGGACAGGAATGACTATGCCCTCTCGCCACTGAGACGGAAAATCACCCTCTATCTAGATTCGGTTGAACACACGAAGGAGATATCGTAGACTATCATCACTAAGGTGTTTCAACATCTGGTTATGGATGTTGTCTGGTCCAGGAGACGTGTCCTTGCAAAGCGCTAAGGCGCTGCGTAGTTCCCACTCTGTAAAGGGCACGTTATAGTCATCTGAAGCTTGAGTGGCAAAACTAAGGTGATGACGTTCTGCCTCCCACTTCAGAGCGAGGAAATCATGATGGGAATTCCCGGAGCCAGATACATCCGCGAAATGACCAGCTAGATAGTTAGCAATCAAGAGAGGTTCAGTGACGACACTGCCTGCAATGGAAATTCCCGGTACAGAAGATGATCCTTGGCTAATCGAAATACGTCGAAGTTCAGTCCACACTTCAGATGATGGAGTATGTGACGTCATAGACGACACATATCTCTCCCACGAAGCTTTCTTACTTTGGCGAATAAGAACTCCCGCCTTAGCGCAGAGTTTCTTAAATGTTACCATGTTGGCCACAGTAGGCTGCCTACGACGACGGCAGCACGACGGCGTTCTTTGATAACTGCTGCAATTTCTTCGTTTCACCGAGGAACGAGTTTTCGGCGAGGAGGCCCTGAGAAGGAAGGAATGGACTCCTCAGCAGCAGCAAGGACAACTTGTGTTATATAAGTTACTTCGCCGTCTATGGTCCGCGTGGTATCGGCGTTAAAGACAGCTGGGGATGTGACCTTTGGCCAATCAAGCCTCGATGGATTTTTGTTTCATCAAAGTAAGGATGATGGGAAATGGTCACTGTCACAAAGATCGCTGTGTCTATTCCACCGAAACAGCGGAACCAATGTTCGGCTGCATAGACTTCCTGCATACACACACCACAATATTTCGATGTAAATCATCCAACATTCTCAATTGTATGAATGCACAAGATAACAATTCACATCATTGAACATTCTAAAATGCTTGGCACAAACATACCTGCGAACATAAACAATGCTTTAACAATATTAATATAACTCCAAAATGTACCACAAGAATGCTGTGAACATTTGGTTATAGAACATTGTATTTTAATGTACTATGTGTTACTAGATTTTATCACTCCCATTCCTGGGATATTCTAGAATGCTCGGTACAAACATATCCATGAACGTATGCAATGATTTACCAACATGAATTAAACTCCAAAGTGCACCTCAAGAATGCTATAAAAAAAGCTTGAGTGGCACAACTAAGGTGATGACGTTCTGCCTCCCACTTCAGAGCGAGGAAATCACGATGGGAATTCCCCGAGCCAGATACATCCGCGAAATGACCAGCTAGATAGTTAGCAATCAAGAGAGGTTCAGTGACGACACTGCCTGGAATGGAAATTCCCGGTATTGTATTTTAACAAATTACCTGTTACTCACGAACAGTACACCAGAATTTTAAGTAACATATGCATGTCATAAAATATTGACGCTTATTTTTTAAACCAGAGGACACACAGTATCATTGTATATTTTAATATTATCACTCATATGTGACTTCTCTCATTAGATTTAGTAATGTTTTTAAATTATATGTTAAGTTAACTTTGGATATCATGACCAGCTGGGGATGACCTCTGTGAAGGTCAAAGCCGGTACTGCATGGTAATGAGACATAATAACGTATTGAATAGATGGACGGTATCCATTCTTTGTAATTGTGAATACAAGTATCAATACAGACATGAAACTGGTATATTATAATATACAATTCTGTCTTTGTTTCCAGCAGCTTAAAGCGCATACGGTTGAATTCGGGGTTCATGGCAATAAGTGTTCCTCCCCCTGAGGTTTCTAAATACTGTGCATGACTGAGGTACCACTTCTAAGTCATAGATTGATGGATTCAGTCAGGATTCACAAATGCACACAATTGGTGGGTCTAAAGCAGCACGAGTGGCCAGAACTGCCTGTTTACACTTCACATATTTCAGTCTGTGAGCACTAAATCAAAACACAGTAAGTGGCCTGTTATGTGCAGTCCAATATTCTGAGATGGCAACATTATTATTTACACTGCTTGATGTCATGTTAAAAAATGATTCTGAGATTGAGGAGAACCATATTTCCAACACAACCATGTCTGCACACCTGAGTCAATTTTCTGCAGTAGAGGTGTAAAATAACTGCACATGTTCACAGGACTGGTGAATAAAAAATGTACATGTCACAAATAGCTGATTCACATGATGTTTAGAATTACACACATTACACAGGCATTTGAATGAGACATTTGAGTTTGGTCCTGGGTTCAATTTAACATCTCCACTAAGAGCACTTGAACACATCACAACGTGGGGAAATGATACGGCAGATTGGCAACTTTGCTCACTCCGGCAACCATCCAACCCCCCAGATGTCCGATACCCATTCATTCTGTAGACCTCCATATCTACACCATGTCCAAGAATTAATCTTACATTTAAATACTACTAATAAGCGCTTATTAATTTCTAAATCTGTATACAATTCTATATTTGTCAAGGAATACTTTGAGACTACGTTTGCAGATGTTATTACATTTTATACCATTAAAAACACGACATAAACTCGGAGAACTTGTATCACTACTGAGCTGCTTGCCACCATCTTGAACTATTTTCTGGTTATTTTGTTGTGATGAGCTGCAGATTTTAAATATTCAAGAATAGCATTTTTGCAAAACATAATATTTGAAACCTTCACTTTCATCCAATACAGCCAAACAAGTAGCAGTGTTGCCAGCATACCTACCCCAGAATATACCTTCCACCTGCCTGAACACTGAGAATGCCGAGGCCAACCTCTCGCTCTGAAACAACCCCATTTTTGCTTTTGTTTACTCACTTAATTTAACCGTACCAGGATGCATTTCTCTAACAGGTTGCTTACCTGTTACTCATGACCTTATTTCAGTTTTGTTGATTTGATAGTTCTTGAAGTACTGTGATGAGTGAGTGAGTGAGTGAGTGGTGGTTTGCATTTCTAACATAAATTGCCTCTGATTGTGCAGAAATCAGCTACTACTTACATGGTCAAATGTAAGAACAAAGGTTGTGAAAGAGCAACAGGAGGCTAAGTTAAATGTTGGAGAGCAAAAAATATTTGACATTTAGATTCTCAAATACCTCCAAACTGCACGGAGCAGTGTTCGTAATGAGGTGATGCAGGTGAAGAAGAGTAAACCAAAATACAGATGTAGAAATATAACACATCAGCCACTGAATTTTCAGCCACACGATCCCAAGATCAAATTACAAATAAATTCTGAGTATGAAAGGCAAATTGAGTACTTAGGAACATGGTCATTCAACGGCAAATAATCCGGCCTTGAATGGAGAGTTATAGATTTTTAAGGAACATATTTCAATATGTATCCGCTATCGTTTTGAATATTATGCCTTTGCTTATATATTTGTGATTCATTTTATGGCTGATGATGATTTTATATATGTTGATAAAGTCCCCAAGTTTAATAAAAGGTATTTGTAACATCAACACGTACCTAATTAGTATTGAAAAGGTTGAACCTAATAGATACTTTATTGTTGAGGGTTAGGGGTGTAAAATCTAATTAAGCTAAACTGTACTTACTTGTCTTCTTCTTTGACACAAGCGACCAACCGACCTACTGTATGTTCATCTACAGTTATTTCATTCTTAACATTGCTGGAAGGCTGTAAGGAACAAATATGCAAAACAAAATAAGAAATGTAGAATAAACAGATAACTAGAGTAAAAGTTTATAAACAGACATGACATAGCTGACAAAGTAAACTGCGTAGTTGCACAATAAAAATATCAGTTCATTCCCCCAATGGAAAGGGAACAAGCAAGCAAGTGTTAAGTCAAAATTATATAATGAACAGGAACAAGAAAACGAAACTCATAATAGGATAAGGAGGATAGCACTGGAAGAGGGAGCAAAAGAAGAAGAAAAAATTGAAGGACAACAACAATCACTGTAATTTTTCTTCTCTTCCTACAACTTCCTGTCATCGCGTTCATCCTATTATATGTTCTTGAATGACTGAACACTTGTTTGAATCTTGTGTTCCCACAGATGACTCCGATTGTCAGATAGACATACATTGGATTTTAACTTGAGAATTGTCAATCCCTTGCCTACCATGTTCAAGTTCGTACAACAAACAGTCAGTTGTTGGACTTTTCATGGACTCTAGACAATCTGAAGGCTTAATTAATATATAATTACATAATTTACATCCAGATTTTAAAGGACAATGCTGGCCGTGTTTTCTACAGATAGCAAGTACACCACATTCCTCGACGCCCCAGAATCGATTCTCGGAAAAGTCAGAGATTTTCATCAGAATCTGACAGCTAGTTACTGGTCCAGTCAGGCTGTATGAGAACAAAGAAGTTGTTAATTGACAGAGAGGTAGAGTCCTTAGTCCAAAAAGCCAAGAATAATGGCGAAGAAGATTTCTTTTGCGCACCACACACCGACTTACAAACTGCAGGCCATCAGGCTTAGCAGGGGTCGCTTGACAGGGTAATGCTCATCAGAGCTGTAGAGCCACAGGTTTTGGTTTGGTCTTAAAAGGACTCTGTTCAAAGAGTTTAAAATTACCTAGTATGTATTCCAGGTATGACCAGAACAGCTTAACATTTAAAAAAAAATTATAATTCATCTGAAGTAGTCTACACTTGACTTTGAATGGAATGTTAGTTTAATGTTACTCGTATCTCCCAAGTTTTTGAATGAGAGGAACCTTACACTTTACTTCCTTACAAGTGAATCTCCCACTGTTCTAACAAAGGTGAAAGATTCAATTTAGTTAAATGTCATTGTTTATTTCACCAATAGAGCAATATTCAATTTAATTCATCACTCTAAACCTTAGTAATGACAGTTGAAGGATCAAAATTTGAACCATACTTATGGCATGTTCCACGATTTGACATTTCATTATGTAAATGGCTTCCTTCAGTTTTGTGTGTCAGTCTAATAACGTCCAGTAGGGAGCAGCACACGCTATGTTTTTATCTGTGAGGTCGTTCGTTTTGCTGAAGGGATAATTTTTACTCTGTGGAGTTCTTCTGCTGTTCTATGTGGGACGGTTACTAACAATGGCTGCCGCTATGTTTGGTGTGGCATTTTTATGCTTTAAATATTCCTTTAATGTGTTCAAGCCTGGACCTTTCACGCTAACTGCTATCCGATTTTACCATTGATAATCACAGGTATGTGATAGTTCGGTTTATATTTAAATTTGGTGACGAGTTATTCCCGTATGTTACGGTCGATGGCATACTTCTTTCCGCTCCGTCGTACGATGTGCTTTGAATGAATGTGTTTGTGGTCTTGTAGTTATAATTGAAAAAGGGTCTCTGTGGTTATGATTTGGTGCACTGCGTGCTTTAATACTGCGTGATCCTCGTGATGTGCCCCTTGTCTCGACCGCAGGAGATACCAATCCAGGTTGTACAAGGCGCAACATGCCAGTGATATGAATAAAGTAATGTTCAGTTCTGACCTTATGTGTAATTGCACGCCGCACGCAAACATTTGAATACGTGAGACGCGCTGATAATGACCGTGGAGTCATGATTTATGGTTTGTATTTGACTACGAAATCTGAACGGCCGCTCGTGTTTTATTTTCCCGCTACCCTCATTGTGTGTGCGTGAATGTGGTATGTATGTGAGTTCGGATGTGTGGGGGAGAAAAGAGTGATATGTCGACCGACCTGTTGTATTTGTCTTTAAAATTCTGCGCCTTGTTTGGTTTTCAGCGCAGAGCTATATTTATTTATTATTCATGGCTGATGCTCAGCTTGAGTACCCGCCATGTTGGTTTCATATTTGCGTATGGGCGTACCTATTGTATTCTTTGGATCTGTCTTGGCTTTGATTGGTCCATGGAGGCTGTGCTCAGTATCATCTGTCGTTATTCTTATCTGCCTTTTGTTCTCCGGCACGGCTTATTGTTGTGCTAACGTTTCTCATTGTTAGTTACCTGTTGTAATATGTGGTGCAGTGCCTTCGATATGTGTATCCTGGTAAAACGGGCGACCTGGTTGAATTGTTAACGATGGAAAGGAAGCTGCTGGTAATGTAAGAGTGATGTGTTGAGAGGCAGTGAGCATTTTAAATTACGTATCAATATTTTTTGAAGAGTATTAGCTTGAGTTCACACCATGTTTCAACTATGTGAAAAAGAACAAGGTATGTCCATGAGTATTACGATTAATTTCCCTATTTATTTTATGTGATTTTCTTTTCTTCGTTTAAATATTTTTCTCTCATATTTATTTAATAAATCCCCTGGTTTAAACAATTCTTTTATTTCTAATAGATGTAGTCTTGCCCTTGTTGCCCGATTACAAGGGGGGTTTTCAGCTCAGGGTTATGTATGTGCCTTGCCCTGTCGACACGATCCGGACCTCAAATATTGTTCCCCATGAATATTTCACTAAGGTATTGCTTGGATCACTGATTTATGAAGTGATAGATGGGGAGGGTGTGGCACAGGGGATTTATTAAATAAATATGAGAGAAAATATTTTCAACCAAGAGGAGCAAATCACACAAAATAAATAAGACAATTAATCGTAATACTCATGGACATACCTTGTTCTTTTTCACATAGTTGAAACATGGTGTGAACTCAAGGTAATACTCTTCAAAAAATATTGATACGTAATTTAAAATTCTCACAGCCTCTCAACACATCACTCTTACATTACCAGCAGCTTCCTTTCCATCGTTAACAATTCAACCAGGTCGCCCGTTTTTACCAGGATTCACATTTCCAAGGCACTGCACCACATATTACATCAGGCAACTAACAACGAGAAACGTTAGCACAACAATAAGCCGTGCCGAAGAAAAAAAGGCAGATAAGAATAACGACAGATGAGACTGAGCACAGCCTCCATGGACCAATCAAAGCCAAGACAGATCAAAGAATAGAATAGGTACGCCCATGCGCAAATATGAAACCAACATGACGGGTACTCAAGCTGAGCATCAGCCATGAATAATAAATAAATATAGCTCTGCGCTGAAAACCAAACAAGGCGCAGAATTTGAAAGACAAATACAACAGGTCGATCGACATATCACCCTTTTTCTCCCCCACACATCCGAACTCACATGCATACCACATTCACGCACACACAATGAGGGTATCGGGAAAATTAAACACGAACGGCCGTTCAGATTTCGTAGTCAAATACAAACCATAAATTATGACTCCACGGTCATTATCAGCGGGTCTCACGTATTCAAATGTTTGCGTGCGGCGTGCAATTACACATAAGGTCAGAATTGAACATTACTTTATTCACATCACTGGAATGTTGCGCCTTGTACAACCTGGATTGGTATCTCCTGCGGTCGAGACAAGGGGAACATCACGAGGATCACGCAGTATTAAAGCACGCAGTGCACCAAATCATAACCACAGAGACCCTTCTTCAATTATAACTACAAGACCACAAACACATTCATTCAAAGCACATCGTACGACGGAGCGGAAAGATGAATGCCATCGACCGTAACATACGGGAATAAATCGTCACCAAATTTAAATATAAACCGAACTATCACATACCTGTGATTATCAATGGTAAAATCGGATAGCAGTTAGCGTGAAAGGTCCAGGCTTGAACACATTAAAGGAATATTTAAAGCATAAAAATGCCACACCAAACATAGCGGCAGCCATTGTTAGTAACCGTCCCACATAGAACAGCAGAAGAACTCCACAGAGTAAAAATTATCCCTTCAGCAAAACGAACGACCTCACAAAAAAAACATAGCGTGTGCTGCTCCCTACTGGACGTTATTAGACTGACACACAAAACTGAAGGTAGCCAGTTACATAATTAAATGTCAAATCGTGGAACATGCGATAAGTATGGTTCAAACTAATATCATATATTTTGAAACTAGAAGCAGAAAAACAGAGGAACCTCCCATTTCCTGTGTAAAAAGTACTGAAAAAATCAAGGATCCAAAGCTCATGGGTACCACTTCCGTGGAAAATCTCAAGGCTCAATTCTTCTCAGATGAGTCTCTTCATGATCGGTGCATCTATGGATATGACAGGAAGCACATGTAAAATTATATTAACTTTAATTGTAACATTTTATACCAGAAAAGCATAACAACAAAGATTTAATAAACAATCTATATTAACTTGATGAGAAGAAACATGCTGGGAACAGGTGATTCTCCAGATATATCTACAAAATATTTTCAATGGACTGGTCATATGAAGATTAAGTAGACAACAGGTGGATAAAAACAGAAATTATGTTTAATTAGCTCTATAAGATGAAGGCAAGCTGAGGAATAGAAGATAAGATGGTTGGAACTCTAAGAGTGACAACACTGCTGATGAGACGCCATGCAATGGAATCTAACAATGTCATTGACAGCACACATTAGTTGCATACCGACCTTACCTCAGACCATACATTCTCACATCGCACGAATGTAAACTGGCATAATGAACACAGCTTCGGGTTAGATGGCAATCTAAGTCAGTGTTGCCACGATGTTCTTGAATCAGGAACAAAGGAATTGGTTAAAGATTGTATGTGCCAGAGGTCGTACAACAAGAGAATGTCCTCAAGGTGTTCAAGAAGCATGCAGCGAAATTGCATAGCGTTACAGGACAGTGGCAAAGTGAGTTAAATCCTTTAACGAGGGACACCAATAAGTGGCAGACGTGTGTCAGCCAGGTCATCCTACTGTCAGTGAAGGAGAAGTGCTTGCTCTTGCAGTGTTGATGGACACTGTTAAAATTGAAATAATTGATAAGGAGGTTCAACCTATTCAATACAATGCAGTGATTATATTCTTATTTAATAATAAGTAGAAGTTGTACCGGTTTCGACCCTAGTCCAGGTCATCATCGGCCGATTAAAACATAAAAAACAGTGCATAGGAAAAGAAAATAAAGGATCAAATACACTCCGGATCAGTAGAAGAGGCGACATAAAAATGAACGGGTGTAGACACTGTACAATTTAGAAGACGTAAAATGTAAGTCACGTAAATGAAACAGTGCATAATTTTCTGAGCGGCAGTATGGCACACGCAGTGTTAGGCAAAGTCTTATAACGTTTATGAATAGCGGAGAACGGTAAATGAGCTAGCTCTTATACACTGTCAGGCACAAAGTCAAAACATAATTTTTAACTTTAAATTTTAATAGACACTGGTCGATGTCATATGAAATGTGAGCTCACCGGGAGGTGGCAAGTTACTTCAATAGATCTACTCATCTTCAACTCCAGCACAAATATGGATCTTCATATGTGTTCGATTATGTTTTGACTTTGTGCCTGACAGTGTATACAAGCTACAGTAGCTCATTTAACCCTTCTCCGCTATTCATAAACATTATGAGACGTTGCCTAACACTGCGTGTGCCATACTGCCGCTCAGAAAATTACGCATTGTTTCATTTAAGTGACTTACATTTTACTTCTTCTGAATTTTACAGTGTCTGCCCCCGTTAACTTTTATTTCGCCTCTTCTACTGATCTGGAATGTATTTGATCCTTTATTTTATTTTCCTATGCTTTGTTTTTCATGTTTTAATCGGCTGATGATGACCTGGACTAGGGTCGAAACCGGTACCACTTCTGCTTATCATTAAAGAAGAATGTAATCACTGCATTTCTTATTCTTTTGTATTGCATAGGTTGAACCTCTTTATCAATTATTTCAATTTTAACTGTAATACTTTTCAATACGGAACAACGAGATTTGTAACTTTAAATTTTAATGGACACTGGTCGATGTCAAATGAAATGTGAGCTGGTCCAAGACATCGGGTTAGCGAATATGTCTGTGCTTAATGTCAGAAGGAACACCTGGGCATGAGAAAATTTTCATTTAAATGGGTTCAGCGTGATTCAACGGAAATGCAGAAATGATTACGATACGATGTTGCTCGTAACCATTTGAGGTACTGTAAGTACGAAGAAGATGCTTTCTTATGCAATATCGTTACACTGGATGAGACATGGTCTACATTGTATGAGGCACAACTGAAACGCTGATCGAAATAATGGCATCATTAGCGGAAACCACAAAGATTGAGAGTTCGTGAGAACCCCAGCCAAGTGAAAGTTATTGTTTTACTCATGTATACAAAGGGTAACAACCCCACAGCAGGACCGATATCTGGCCCTGACCGCCAGAGGAAATCGGAATGCATCAGCAAGACAATTGTCGGTGGAGCTTTCAGCTGCCTTACGGGTTGCCGTTTCCCGGCAAACTGTGTACCGGACGCTCAGAACAGCAGGGTTGTGTGACCGATGGAGGAGCAAGTTGGGGAAGAAGAGGATAGGAGGAGGGGTTTAAGGCCGGTCCTGTGAACAGTGTGGTAGGGGTTTGTAATGTGATAGGGTATTATGTATCGCGCTAAATATTCACAGGCTATTGGGAAGATCGACACATCTAAAGTCTTTAATTAAAAAATCAAAGATAATGTTAGTTTTTCTGAGATTTCGTTCAGGTTCGAATCTGAGTTAAAGAACTGATCCAAGTGAATTACGCATTCCCCTGTGATGTCGAGAACAGGGCCTTTGTTTACATTCATAAGAACGTCTAAATCCTGTTTTATGTTACTGAAGTTATGCTTGAAATCTTGAAGGTGTTGTCCGACTGCCGAGTATCTATTGTGTTTTATGGCATTTACATGCTCCAATGTATCTGATTTTGAAGCTTCTCCCGATCTGTCCAATATACGACGACTCAAAATTTTGACATTGGAACCTTTAGACTCTTTTTTATAGATGTCAGTTTTATTAATTGAGCTGGTATTATAAATGATGTCCATATTTCTATTATCAGTTCGATATACGATTTTAGTGTTATGTTTCATCTAAATATTTGTAATGCTGTAAATATATTGATTGAAAGTAAAGGTTGAATAATGTTCAGGTTTAGTTTTCTCTATAGTTGAAGTTGAATTTAAGCAATATCTGTTTAATTGATAATGCGCTCTATAAATGCATTATCACACCCGTTACATTTAGATTTAGAGCGAATTGTATTTAATTCTTTATTTAGCGGTATACTGAATGCCTGGCCTATCATACTGCTGAAGGTACCACATTTGAGTGCTTCGGGATGGGAAAATTATTTCTTGATGGTAGTAGCTCTCTGTGTAGTTTTCCTGTAAATATTGTTTTCTATAGAAGAAGGAAGTCTGTTTAACCTGAGATCTAGAAAATTTATGCTTCCATTTCACTCGGATGCCAAAGTGAACTTTATCCACGGATCAATATTGTTCAAAATTTTAAGGGTGGATCCTTCGTCAAGGATAACGTGAATGTCATCTACAAACCTGGCCCAAAATTTTATATTCACAAAGTCACTCCATAATCATTTTGGTAGTGGCATTGATTATATTCATGTTCGGCCAATTATGTTTTGGACTTTTTTCTAGTATCTTCTTTTCCTGATCTTTTGATATATTTATAACGGGAGGGTGAAATTTCTAAATCAAGTTGTTTAAATGGTTATGAGTTTCTGTTTCCATTTCTGTACCCCTGTTTCTCATCACATTAACATTAAGTGTGTTGAGCATTTTGTCTCATACAAGCTGTTTTTGTGCTGATGTTATAGAGTCGGAAGTAGCTGTTAATAAAATGCCCCAGGAAATAAAAGATGAGGTTAGATCCAATATTAGGGGAAAACTGATCAAAATCCGTGTATCAAATAAATTCATTACCTACTAGTAACAATCTAAACCTAGAACATTTTGTAGGACAGGAACAGGTAATAACACGAAGAGTTCTTTTACAGTGACTAAATATGACCCGACCCAAAAAATACAACATCACCGAAAATCAACCCTAAAATACGTCATTTTTATTTGCAGAACACAAGAGAAATAACTAATAACTATGAACCCTAATGAACGCTACTGCAAGTAGCGAAAGCTTTACCTAGGATCCATAAGGCTGGCGTCCCCTTATGCCCCATCATCAGTTATATGCCAAGCCCATTGTATAAATTAACACAATTTACCCAGAAATTTCTAAGACAGAATTATAATTTTGTGTCGAATAAGTATGTGAAAACACCACTGAGTTAATTAAAAAACTAGATATATTTGAAATACAGCCTTCGCACTCGTTGCATTCTTTCATCATAACGAATATGTATTGCCCCACCAGTTAGGTTACCCGGTGCCAACTAAACTGATTGGCAGTAAAAACACAACACAGGACAAAGATCCAGTTGAAAGGAACAAAACGAAAGCGTGATAAACACTACACACCCAGAAAACACCAAAAGTAACATAGTAAAAGGCAAACTTACCTCCAGGTGGTAGAAAAAAAACAGGTGGATCAAGCTACCAACCGACAGTGTGTCAAATAAATGTTGCGTGGAAATAAAGACAAAACTTTCTTTTAAAAAAAATAATATATATAATTCATGAAACTCAGATTAACAAATTAAAAAAATGGCATCATCGTAGTTAGTAATATTAGAAAAAAACTAGGTACCAGAAACTAAATAAAATCAGATGACATAGGATTAAAATAAGGAGGCCTTTAAAATTCAAAGAGGTTAATTTAAATTAGGTAAAATAAGGGAGGCAGACCTCACTTAAAACCACAGGAAATACACAATTAAACTCAAGAAACACCCAAAGATAAATTAATGAAAAATCATTTGAAACCGCCGGTCGGTAAGAAAATAATGAAAGTAAATTAAATGGTACCTTGAGTTTGAAACAGACCAAAATTAAGAAATTAAAACACAAAACGCCAGTCAGCAAGAAAGATATAGGCTGCAGGAAGGATTACAATCACCTCAACCTGTTTACTTAGCAACAACCACCAAATCATTTATCAGAGGATTCCATTTGGAAAGGATACTTTGTTAAAAATTAGAAAATACAACCTTCTTGGTTCACCGTTATTCCTTGAGAGGTGCCTACTCTCTATCCGTTTCACATCAGCAAACGGGGAACCATTAATACAGTGGGAGTTCCAGTCATGGGATGCTAAGTGCTTTTCATAATAATTTACCAAGGGAAAGAAACCCTCCACAACCAACATAGAAGGAAAAGGGAAAGAGAGCAACTGGGGTGCCCAAGAAACAGTAAATGCGCAACGGGGTGTCAAAAATACTGAACCAACATCAGACAGGGTAGTCTCCCAACATAAAAATCATCACCAACATCATTCCATTTCAAAAACAACATCCATTACCCCGGCAACAAAAGCAATTGTTAAACCATGGGAGAACCAATCCCGATGGAAGGACCAACAATGGCACCAAAACAATGGAGGCCAGAAGGGCATAAATCATACGCAAAACACGTTTAAAGGCCCCCCAAAAAATAAAGGATATTAAATTAAAATAAACCAGCATAGCACAAGTAATCCCTACTGGATCTCCCATGTATTACCCTACTTTTAAAAAACAAAATAAATTTCAGAGCAACAGTAACATCATTACGGAGTGATGATAATAATAATAATAATAATAATAATAATAATAATAATAATAATAATAATAATATTAATAATAATAATAAAAATTTTACACCACTGCTTTTCTTTGGAAATTACCACAAGTAACACTTAAATTCCATTACGAGAAATGTTATACACTAGGTACTCTGAATTAACAAGGTCTTTTCAACCCGATACTTTGTTTTGGAAGAGCACAATAATTTTACCCAACAATGAAAATGTCCACATCATTATAATCGAAACGCACAACTTTGATAATTAATAAGTTTCCTCCGAAGAAATCACACGAACAGTTCACCGCTGATGAAAATACCAAAATAACAAAGGTTGACTTACAGGTTGGTTGCTTGCTCAATCAGTAGTATGATTTATACATGGCTCGGCCATGTGCACTTTACCAGTTGAAGATCTTCCTTCGCAGCATATTAAAAACAATCACTCACTACGAGGTTACAAATTGAGAATATAAAGAAAATATGATGAGGGTGTGGAGCACATCCCCACATCCTTATGATTTACTATCCACCGTCCATGATGCTATCCCAAAGCGTTGCTTTGAGTTCAGAACGCCAACGACTTTTTGCCATGATTGCAAAGCAGCAACTGCTCGCTTCGCTTCCCTCTCTCTCGCGCCAGAGAGAGTGTCTACATCAAGATGGCTGACACCAAGCGCTGATTGGCCGGAGCAGCTTCGAAGAGAAAGGGGATAAATAGTTCCCATTATAGCCGTAGATAGCGGTAACAATCAGAGCTCACATGCGCTCGCAGAGTTAAACATGAAAAGTTGTGAGAACACCGTTGAAAGCAGAAGAAAATTACAATACAGTTTTCTACACCGTAATAGGCAAACTCAAAACGTTGGTGGAAAGGAGACCAAACGAAACCTCTGTTTCAGCCTCCCCCCTTTAAGGGTTACATATCTTCTTACATCACTCCATGACGTAGTCCAGTGTATGAAATTAAGCTAGATTTTAAGTGTTTCAGTCCACAACAAATAAAAGTCACTGGTACCAAGTCCATCTTCAGATTGACATAGCATGCAGAAGTAAAAGCATTCCAAAACGGGCAATGTACATAGCTCACCACCAATCAACCTTTAAGTTCATTGAACACAGTTCAAAGTCCGGAAGTTATAGGTTACGATAAACTTACACAGCGCCACAACACAGTTTTTCTTTTGAAATTCACAATCTCCAAACAGTTTAAGGATTCAATTTTCCTACATGTTTTACACCAAGTTCGCTTTAGATTACCTTTCACATACAGTTTCATAGCAAACGCTTTACCATAACCATTCCTGAGTTCATGTGGAATCTGGAAGTTTTAAAATTTTTCACATAACCAGAACCAATGTTCTTCGCTTGCAGACTTCAATCACCAAACACACCTTGGTTTACAAGTTCAATGGACCATTAGAAAACCGTATTTTAAGTCCACTACAGTTCAGGATAGATCACCTAACATCTCTTACAATACCCTTCCAACCTTTAAACCAATTTTCTTTATTAAATCGGGTTGCTAATAAAGAAAGGACCAAAGGGAGGGAAGGAAAATGCAACGTTGGTGAGTAATCATAAATAAGGTGATAAAATCCAAAATATACAGGTCACGTGATTATATAGGTTGGCACTAGTGTATATCTTTGGCTTGAGAAGGTACCAAGAGCAAGGAAAAGGAAAAAAATAAGTAAAGAAAAGGAAAGGAACCTTACTAAACAGAATATTTTCCTAAAAAATAGCAAGGAGCAAAAATTACAATAACAGATAAGTCACATGCATACAATCGGAGCACAATCAAGGTTTCCGATATCAGAAAGAAACCACCTTAAATAAGGTCACTTAATAATTACACCAAATAATTAAGGAGAATAAATGCCCTCAACGAAGGAGCACACTTACACATTAAATACAAGACGGTAGTAGGCTACGCACAGACACAGCTTAACCTTAGGAAAGGAAAACTAAACGAACCCCAATTACTCACTTTAGGGAGTTTCAACAAGATGACGAGACGGTAGATACATGATTGCAAAAAAAAAAAAAACCACGTACCTCGAAAAGTACAGTTTAGGATATAGGCAACATGACCAAACAATTCCACAGAACTGCCACAGAAACGCCGCAGAACCACCCATAGTGGAGCCAACCAAAGGCTAGTTTACCAAATATACAACAGAAATCTTCCCAAAAATTAGTAATACTCAAGTTTACAGTGCCACACAAGAAATCATATACATAACCCAGTAGAAGGAGAATATGAAACAGTATAGCGATCAAAATAAGTACACCAGAATGACAAGTTTAGCAAAAACAAATCCATGGCTACAGGGTAAAGGTTTACTCAGGAAGAGCAAATTGATAGAACGGGCGGAGACATCTAGAGCTCAAATAGATGGAGGGCACGTGTTCAAGTTGGTCATCAACGACCAAACTAACAACAGCATCAAGCAACGAGTAACCGGGATGGACAGAATTAAATTTCACAAGACCATAGCAGTACCATGGGAAAAACAGAACAGGAGCGGTTTTGAGAAAACAAATTTCATGAGGTTAAACACAAGCACAACCCAAAGACCAACCAACGTCCGCAAACTCCAGTTATTTCCCACCCGGACAGCTAATCAAATTAAAAGGAACGTGAAATACGCCTCAGATCAGATGACCAGCAGGGAAAAGGGGAACCATGTCCTACACAACATAACCTACCAGTAGCCCGTCAGGACCTCGACACAAATCGGACTAAAAATAAGTGACATCACAATCACCCTGTAGCTCAACAGCAGACAGGTACCTATCTCCATTTCCCAAGGAGATGAGGTAAATAAAAGAATAAATGGCAGAGACGAGGCAGGACGATAGAAAAATTTTCCATAAAACTAGGAAGAAGGAAGGAAGGCTACCCACATACCTCATGATCATTTAGCGGAAAGACGCTAGCATACATCCAGAGTTTCCTCAAATAATCCACTACTTATTCGAAGAAACACAGAACGATAGATGTTAAAACGACCATATCGGCAAGCATTGAAATCCACCAAGCAACACCTAGAGCGGTAGGTTGACATTAAATGAACTTATAGCAATAATAAAGGAATACATGATGACGTCAGAGAAACAGTTATGCATGAAAACAAGGGAATGGCAGAAACAAAATACAACAGGAAACCAGTTACCTAAATCCACCTTCATACAATAATACAAGAGTTGCGTGCAACCAAAAACCAACAATTCCCAAATCTACCAGGACACAGGAGAAATCACAAGGCAATACAATCTTCTATCAAGTATCATAACTACCAAAAACTACTACACAGCATCAAAACCTCAATAACTTCCAGAAACATGAGTCAGCCCATCAGGGTTTAAAAGATTACACAATCTTCAACACCATGCTAAGAATTCATCACGCGACCATCAAAATTTACACATCAAACAGAACTTCGGTACCAAAATAACACCACCAGATACAGGCCCAACACCAAACCAATCGCGGCGAAAGAAGTAGAGCTCTCAGGTTAAGGACCTTACTTGACAACCAAACACTACAACAACAGGTAGATAAGGTAGGATACTCTACATACTACAAGAACACACAACTCGCATAGAACAACACAGAACAGGAAACAGAACAAATAATTTGAAACAAGGAACCTGGCGAATAAAGCTTCCAGAGGAGCACAGAACTAAAAGATAATCGTGGGGGCAACAGAAAACAATAATGAAAAGGAAATTTCCAACAGTTATCAAATTGAGTACGAAGAACTTTTAGGAACAACGAGCTAGCTACGAGCCAATCTCAAAAGGAACTCACAACTCCCAAAGACACGGGAATAGTAAGGAACAGGACATTAGATGAATTAGCAAGGGAGGAGCACCTATTACCAACCGTCAGGCAGTGGAGAACCAGGAAGACTCAAGTCCATGCACAAGGCAAACAGGTTACCACTCTCAACACCAATCAACAGAGCTCCTTCACAACTAATCACATCCGCCAAAGATTTAACATAAAGAAGGCTTCACTGACATTAGAAGAGTTTTCTCAACCTACACTCATTAACAAATGATATTACAAGGGAAGCCAAATCCTGCGATGACACCTTACTATCAGCACGAGAGAGCAATCATACAGTAGAAATGAAACAAACAGCCCAGAGACAGAAAAACCAGGGAAATCAGAGATAATGATAATGTACAACATCTCGAAAGGGAGCCCTAACCCCACAGTGCATACGCAAATCACGATGAAAATCAATAGCTACAGATTATACAGACCTAATTTTTTTGGAAGAACAATCCAGGGTTGTAGACAAACCCAAGCTACCCTAGGATGGGAACAAGAAATAGAACCTAGCAGGGCACGGAAAGATAGCACAGGCAGGACGATTTTAACCAACAAGTTTTAAATCAACACAGGTAGATTGACTAGAAATTCACCATATAGCGGAGCTACAAGGTCTACATAAAATAAATAAGCTTCACATGCCAAGTCCGCTTCATTACGAAATATCGACAAGAGACCTTACAGGATAATTTTTCCAGACCTATCAAAGGAAAAGCACGCACAGGAAACCATCGTAAGCCAGGGAATCAATAGAGAGATTTTAAAAAAATCAGAAAAAATTACACGGTTTTACACACTACCCATGAATTAACCTTAAGTAGCCCACTAAAAGGTAGTTCTTAGGCGCATCTTTAAACCGTACACCACATCCTACCAAAGGTTGTACCAAACACCAAAATTAAAGGGAAACAAAAGGGAAACTACACCTTAACCAGATTTGATTTGAGACAGATGAACTCGCCTAATTCTCTTAGCGATGGGATCACTAACTAACACTGATACAGGGGACAAGAACTGCAAAATGGTACAAGGTCCTTGGTACCTGGGAGCCAGTTTAGCAGTAAATTTTTTGATAGCTTTACTAATTGGGTAGCATTTAATGAAGACTTGGTCTCCAACCTTCAACCTTGTTGATTTTCTACCCTTGTTGTACCGTTTCTTAGCCTTCTCGTACGATACAGACAGATTTTTCCTCGCTTCATCCCAAATTTTCTGAAGATCATTGGTTTGGACAGGTCAGGAAGAAGGTCATCGATTCCATGTAGGTTGGACATGGGCGAATACGGAGGGTAACCAAACATCAGAGACATAGGCTTCTTACTATGAGTTTCATGTAAGGCTGAGTTGAACGCATGGGCCAGCCAGTGCAGGCAAGAATCCCACTTGGACTGATTGTTATGATGAAACGCAATCAAGGCGGACTTTAGATTCCTGTTCATTCTCTCAGCGTAAGATGGGTTAGGATAGTATGGAGTGGTAGTTACATGTGAGATGCACAACTCGAACAAATATTTCCTGAATGAATGGCTGGTGAAAGCACTGGCGTTGTCGGAGACTAAAAACTTGGGAGGACCAAAGGACGCAAAGATAGAGTTCAAACAACTGATAGTCGTTCGAGTGTCAGTAGATCTCGTAGGGATAATCCAGCTGAATCGAGAAAAGGCATCAATGCACACGAAAATGTGGGTGTTTCCTAAGGTAGAACGGGGGAGCGGACCCAGGAAATCGATGAAGAGCCGTTCCATTGGGCGAGAGGCTTGAGAAGAAGATAAAAATCCGACACGGTTGTTCAAACTCGGTTTGCTAATAGCACAGGCTTGACAAGATTTCACCATGTTTTTAATGTCATTATACATCCTTTTCCAAAAGAGGATCTGTCTAATCTTTTCCCTAGTCTTGAACGTACCCAAATGTCCCCCAATTGGAGAGCAGTGATAATATTTGAAAATTTCCGGGACAAGGACCCTAGGGGCAACAATTTTCAAATTCCGACTCTTTCGACCTTTACAACAAAGAACACCCTTAACAAGAGTGTATGGCTTTACTACAGATCCTTTGTTAAGGTTATCAATGATCTCCTTCAAATCTGGATCAGTTTTCTGATGATCTGCAATTTCATGATATAGTAGAGGAAGATCCGAAAGAATGGCATTAACTCCAAAGACGTTAGTTACAATTTTTTTATCATCAGGATTTACATCGGTGCTAAAATTATCTTCAAACATCCTACTTAGGCCGTCGGCGATGACGTTCTCGGAACCCCTGATATGCCTGAGATTGAAATTGAAAGATGAAATCCTCAAAGCCCATCTAGTGATACGACCAGTTCTCTTGGGTCGGTTCAATACCCAAGAAAGAGCTTGGTTGTCTGTCTCGAGATCAAAATTAACATGCTCGATGAAGGGTCTGAATTTTTCCAGGGCAAACAACACGGCCAGAGATTCCAACTCATAAATGGAGTACTTGTTTTCTAAGTTGGTAAGAGTCCTGGACACGAAAGCTACGGGCCTACGTCCATCCTCGTACTCTTGTAGAAGAACACCAGCAATCGCATTGCCAGAGGCGTCAGTTTCCACTATGAACCTTTTATTAAAATTTGGAATAGCCAAAACGGGAGCATTCATCAGAGCGGATTTCAAAGCTTCAAAGGCTTCTTGCTGAGGACGACCCCAGAAGAACTTCACGTCTTTACGTCTAAGATGATTTAACGGAGCAGCTATCTCTGCAAAATTAGGAATGAACTTCCTGAAAAAATTGACCATGCCCACGAACCGTGCGATACCTTTGACATCTTTAGGGGGTCGAAAGTCCCTAATAGCCTGAGTCCTAGAGTGGTCGATGGAGATACCATCGGAGGAAACCACATGTCCAAGGAAAGACATACTCGGCTTAGCAAACGCTACCTTTGACAACTTGACAGTCAGTCCAGCTTCCCTCAAGCGATCCAGGACTTCTCTAACATGTTCGACATGTTCTTCGAAAATTTTTGAGAATATAACCAGGTCATCAAGGTAATTAAAGACGAACCTAAACTTAATATCAGAGAGAATAGTGTCTAACAGCCTCGTGAGAACAGCCGCGCCACAAGAGATGCCAAACGGAAGCCTCAGAAATTCATAGAGGTTCCAATCAGTGATGAAAGCGGTCAGTGGAATGGAAGACTTAGACAATGGGACTTGGTGATATGCCTGATTGAGATCTAACACGGTGAAAAACTTGGCACCCGAGAACCACCCAAAACAAGTGTGCAGATCGGGTAAAGGGATGGATTGCAAGATGGCCTTGCGGTTTAAAGCCCTGTAATCGATAACAGCCCTGAAACCTCCAGAGGGTTTAGGTACCAGGAAGACCGGGGATGCATAGGGAGAGGTAGATGGACGGATCACTCCGTCAGCTAACATTTGGTCAATAATCTTTTTAAGCTCGAGCATACGAGGAGGTGAGAGGCGGTAAGGAGGGGATCTGACAGGAGTGTTATCTGATAACTCAATCTGATACTCGAGAACATCAGTAACTCCTAACTTGCTAGTAAACACATCAGGGAAATCATTACATAGAACACGAATACGTTCAGCTTCCTCCTCACTTAAATGGCTGAGATCCAATTTATCAATTTCACCAACTCCTTCCGGCACTGATTCATCTACACAGGAAACCTTGATTGCACACGAGGAAAGATCCCTAAAATTAAATTTAGAATCAGGAGAAAATTTAACGAAAAACATCCTAGCTTGAAGATCCATAACTAGTCCCGTTTTCGACAAGAACCCTGTCCCTAAAATCATGTTGCAAGACAGGTTAGGTGCCACAAGGCACGTGATTTTCCAGGTGAAATTCCCAATTCTTACTTTTACCTTTACAGCCTCCAGAATTTCCAACTTGTTCCCTTTAGCAGCCACACACTTCACACCAACAGGTAATAATTCATCCAGTTTACAAGCACTCTTCAGCTTGGAATACCATCCAAAATTAATCACGTTGACAATACTGCCAGAATCAATCAAAGCTAACAGGGGTTCGTTATTTACTTCGACTTCAGCAAAGGTACCATGGGAAACACCACAGGTAGAAATCTTATTACACCTTTGGGGACAGATAACCTTAGCAGAGCCCGGAGACTTTCCAAAATTAGAATTTTTATACTTTATTTGGGAAACTTCTAGTCATTGACCAGATTTAGGAGCAGACAAGGGGCAATTATTCTTAAGATGCTGAGCAGATCCGCAAGTAAAGCAACAACCCCTAGAGTTGCGCTTAACTACGGTACAAGCATTCCTGAGGTGATTCCTAGAACCGCAGTTAAAACACTTCTTGGCATTGGCATCCTTATACATAGAAGAGTGGACAGGAGGAACAGGTTTGGCAGGTGGAGGTAAACTTACAGGTCTGGAGGCATCTCCATGCTTGACGTCTTCAGCGAAGGAGCATGCAACCTCCAGTTCATCAAAAGTAGTTGGGCACTTACTCAGGGAAAGGTAGGACCTGTATGAAGGAGAGATCCCTTTTAAAATTCTTGCCACCATTTCTTCCTCGGGAACAGTAATTTTGAAAACATTACAGAAAAATCTGAGGTCAAGGATATAAGAAAGTAAATTTTCATGAAGGAACTACGTCCGAAAACAATGTTGAGGAATTAAGCTTTGTAACGCCAAGGAGGGAAAACATTTTTTCAACACCGATTCATGAAATTCATCAACCTTAAGTTTTGATGAAATGGCCTCTGAGATTTCCCGTTTCAGAATACCTTCACAATGGGAGAAAAGAGCACGAAGGATACCCAAATTATCGATAGAATAAACTTTACCGGAATCCTTCATTTCTACTAGAAACCGCAGAAAACGAATGCTTTCCTCAATCGAATCTACTGAGAAATTTTTCACCCCATGGAAAAGCTCCTTTAAAGGGTTGTAGGTGGGAGTAAGGCTCATTTTAGACAACAAACTTTCCAGGACGGGAGAGGCAGCACAACATAAGCCTTGGTTATTAGGAGGGGTAACTACATGGTTTGAGGAACACAGAGGAATAGGGTCAGAAGGATTACATTTTTGACTGATTTTTAAGTTATCCATATCTCTGCTGGCAATCATCAGGTCCAGCTCAGCGGAAATGCTAGAGGCAATAGCCAACAATTTGGTGCACTGAGAGATAAACTCGGGTTCAGGTTTAAGCGACAACAAATCATGGATCCTTCCCAAGTAGTGATATACTCTGGCCTTTAAACGGTCAATTTGTGCTTTAGTAGGAGACAATTCCAAGAACTCTTCCCTTATTACTTCTATCTCAGTCAGGGCCTCAGTGATAAAATGAAGTGACTCACCAACTTTGCTGGGGCGAACACGAGAAGGATTAATGGGCACCTGAATAAGCTCGGAAAGAAGATTAGCACAATCAGCAACAGAACCCGCTGGACTAGCTCCACGTATCGCTAGCTCATAGGTTAACTCTGCCTTACGGAGCTTGTGGGGAAACAGGACCGCTCGAGACATCGTGGAGGTACATGCAACAAAATTCCAACAAATTAATCAAGATAAATGTGCTTCTCTTCACAAAAGTAAGTAACCTTTAAGACCATTTGCCTTTTTTCCACCACTCAACCATTTGACACACTGTACAGTTTTCAAGAAAGGGGGATACGACCGACCTACAGGTAATTAACACTAGCACGAGCGTAGTCAACTTAGGAACCACGCTCTGAAACTACCACTTACTGTCCCACCAGTTAGGTTACCCGGTGCCAACTAAACTGATTGGCAGTAAAAACACAACACAGGACAAAGATCCAGTTGAAAGGAACAAAACGGAAGCGTGATAAACACTACACACCCAGAAAACACCAAAAGGAACATAGTAAAAGGCAAACTTACCTCCAGGTGGTAGAAAAAACAGGTGGATCAAGCTACCAACCGACAGTGTGTCAAATAAATGTTGCGTGGAAATAAAGACAAAACTTTCTTTTTTTAAAATGAATATATATAATTCATGAAACTCAGATTAACAAATTAAAAAAATGGCATCCTCGTAGTTAGTAATATTAGAAAAAAAACTAGGTACCAGAAACTAAATAAAATCAGATGACATAGGATTAAAATAAGGAGGCCTTTAAAATTCAAAGAGATTAATTTAAATTAGGTACAATAAGGGAGGAAGACGTCACTTAAAACCACAGGAAATACACAATTAAACTCAAGAAACACCCAAAGATAAATTAATGAAAAATCATTTGAAACCGCCGGTCGGTAAGAAAATAATGAAAGTAAATTAAATGGTACCTTGAGTCTGAAACAGACCAAAATTAAGAAATTAAAACACAAAACGCCAGTCGGCAAGAAAGATATAGGCTGCAGGAAGGATTACAATCACCTCAACCTGTTTACTTAGCAACAACCACCAAATCATTTATCAGAGGATTCCATTTGGAAAGGATACTTTGTTAAAAATTAGAAAATACAACCTTCTTGGTTCACCGTTATTCCTTGAGAGGTGCCTACTCTCTATCCGTTTCACATCAGCAAACGGGGAACCATTAATACAGTGGGAGTTCCAGTCATGGGATGCTAAGTGCTTTTCATAATAATTTATCAAGGGAAAGAAACCCTCCACAACCAACATAGAAGGAAAAGGGAAAGAGAGCAACTGGGGTGCCCAAGAAACAGTAAATGCGCAACGGGGTGTCAAGAATACTGAACCAACATCAGACAGGGTAGTCTCCCAACATAAAAATCATCACCAACATCATTCCATTTCAAAAACAACATCCATTACCCCGGCAACAAAAGCAATTGTTAAACCATGGGAGAACCAATCCCGATGGAAGGACCAACAATGGCACCAAAACAATGGAGGCCAGAAGGGCATAAATCATACGCAAAACACGTTTAAAGCACCCCCAAAAATAAAGGATATTAAATTAAAATAAACCAGCATAGCACAAGTAATCCCTACTGGATCTCCCATGTATTACCCTACTTTTAAAAAACAAAATAAATTTCAGAGCAACAGTAACATCATTACGGAGTGATGATGATAATAATAATAATAATAATAATAATAATAATAATAATAATAATAATAATAATAATAATAATAAAAATTTTACACCACTGCTTTTCTTTGGAAATTACCCCAAGTAACACTTAAATTCCATTACGAGAAATGTTATACACTAGGTACTCTGAATTAACAAGGTCTTTTCAACCCGATACTTTGTTTTGGAAGAGCACAATAATTTTACCCAACAATGAAAATGTCCACATCATTATAATCGAAACGCACAACTTTGATAATTAATAAGTTTCCTCCGAAGAAATCACACGAACAGTTCACCGCTGATGAAAATACCAAAATAACAAAGGTTGACTTACAGGTTGGTTGCTTGCTCAATCAGTAGTATGATTTATACATGGCTCGGCCATGTGCACTTTACCAGTTGAAGATCTTCCTTCGAAGCATATTAAAAACAATCACTCACTACGAGGTTACAAATTGAGAATATAAAGAAAATATGATGAGGGTGTGGAGCACATCCCCACATCCTTATGATTTACTATCCACCGTCCATGATGCTATCCCAAAGCATTGCTTTGAGTTCAGAACGCCAACGACTTTTTGCCATGATTGCAAAGCAGCAACTGCTCGCTTCGCTTCCCTCTCTCTCGCGCCAGAGAGAGTGTCTACATCAAGATGGCTGACACCAAGCGCTGATTGGCCGGAGCAGCTTCGAAGAGAAAGGGGATAAATAGTTCCCATTATAGCCGTAGATAGCGGTAACAATCAGAGCTCACATGCGCTCGCAGAGTTAAACATGAAAAATTGTGATAACACCGTTGAAAGCAGAAGAAAATTACAATACAGTTTTCTACACCGTAATAGGCAAACTCAAAACGTTGGTGGAAAGGAGACAAAACGAAACCTCGGTTTCAGTATCCAAGTATCAATACTAAGAAACTTTTTCCTATTATCCAAAATAATTTAAAGAAATATAGTAACCTCAGTAAATTCGAGATCCAAGATTTCATGGAAATTTTGAAACATGTTGTTAAAAATAAATTCTTCCGCTTTAATAGTTGCATATATCAGCAGTATGATTTGGCTATGGCGTCACCGACCTCAGGGATATTAGCGGAAATATACACTGAATATTTAGAGCGTATATGTATGTTGGGTATTCAGCCCAAAGGCTGGCTTGATCCTCTACAGCTCCACCAACAGCTGTCACAGATAGCTTACGTGTCACTGAAGAGGCATACTAGTGACGAGTGAGGTAGTTTCCCGTTGCTTTTCTCACTGAGCCAGAAGTTGCTATTGCATATCAGTCTGCCAAGCCCACTGAAATGCATGCACCAACTGACCCTATGAGCGATATTTTCACACCATTCATAACAGGAACTGGGTGCATAAGGAATGGCATTACTGGCATCGCTCATACCTCGGTCACTTTCATATTGTCAGAGCCAAGGATGAGACTGAGACATGTCAATGAAAGTAACAAATATATTATTATCCATACCAGAAGACAGAGTGCACTGTAAACACTACATCCCGCCAGCAAAGGCACATTTAGAACATTTGGAGCATACAGCAGTTAATAACAAAAGTGACGTTGTGAACATAAAATATTCAGCCAGGTTTGTAGATGACACACACGTTATCCTTGACGAAAGAATTACTGATGCAGGCTTTACCCTTAACAATTTAAAAAATACTGATCCTCAGATAAAGTTCACTCTAGAATCTGAGTCAAATGGAAGCATAAATTTTCTAGATCTCACGTTAAACAGACTTCCTTCTTCTATGGAATACAATATTTACAGGATACTGACACAGATAGTTATTACCATCAAGAATTATTCTTTCCATCCCAAAGCACACAAATGTGCTACCTACAGCATTATGGTAGACCGGGCATTCAGGATACCGCTAAATAAAGAAAATTTAAATAAAGAATTAAATACAATTCACTCCAAACCTAAATATAATGGATGTGATAATGCACTTATAGAGCGTATTATCAATTAACGCAGATATTGCAGAAATTCAACTTCAACTATAGAGAAAACTAAACCTGATCATTATTGAACCTTAAATTCAGAGAAGATATTTACAGCATTACAAATATTTTGAACAAACATAACACCCAAATCACAAACCGAGCTGATAATGGAAATATGGACATCATATATATAATACCAGCTCAAATAATAAAACTGATACGTATATAAAAAAGTGTCTAAAGGTTTCAATGTCAAAACTGTGAGTCCTCATATATTGAACAAACTGGGAGGAGCTTAAATATCAGATACATTGGAGCATGTAAATGCCATAAAACATAATAGATACCTGGCAGTCAGACAACACATTCAAGGTTTCAAGCATAACTTCAGTAACATAAAACAGGGTTTAAGGTTCATATGAATGTAAACAAAGGCCCTGTTCTTGACGACACAGCGGAATGCTTCCTTCCCTTCGATCAGTTCTTTAACTCCAATCCGAAGCTGAACAAAATCTCAAAAAACTAACATTCTCTTTGTTTTTAATTAAAATCTTTAGATGTGTCGATCTTTCGAATAGACGGTCAATACTTAGGGAGATAAACAAAACCCTATCACGTTACAAAGCCCTACCAGGTTGTTCACATGACGGCCTTAAACCCCTCCTCCTATCATCTCCTCCCCAACCCACCACTCCCCCTCTCCCTCCTACCTCACTACACTCCACCCGTCAGTATTAGTCCGTACCTTCTCACAAACTGTAGCTTGTAAACATGCTGTCCAAGGTGAGCCATTTATACCATATATTACTCATACTTTAGCTTGTCCAGGCCCATTATATATTAATACTTAGAATTATTTGTTTTGTTTTCGCTTCAGGCTGATTCAAATCCTTCCAATTGAACTGGGAAATTTTTGTTCACCTGCATTGCATCAGAAGAGAAGGACAACCATTTTTTAATTTATAATTTTATCAATACATCATTAAATAATTTTAATGAACACAACAAGCCTTTCGAAACAACCAGTGTAACAAGATATACTAATGCATATTTCTATATGTTCTTTACATAAACAAGGTGTTATCAAATAAAATTACATTTTAACTTTGACAACATTTAAATAACAAGCGTCTTAAAGGATGGACAAATTATTGCCAAAGATTCAAATGCAACCGTAAATATGACATGCAATGATTTGAGTATTAGCACATAAACAGATCAACAAAAACAGTGTATCAAGTGATTGCCAAAAATGTTTAACTATTTTGTTTGTTGTTTTAAGGGGCCTAACTTCAAAGGTCATCGGACCTTAAACTATTTTATTCAGCACACAGCGTAAATAAGCGTTTCAAAAGAATTTTATATGTCAATGACACATTAAAACTTTTTAACCTTTTATTGTTAAAAATCTACGTACAGTATGTGTTTATGTATCATAACGTCAATTTTAATTATCACGTCTTTTTTCAATTGAGTTATTAATGTATTTTATGGCTGATGATGACATATATATGTCAAAACTGGTACCATTATTAAATAAATGTTGTAAATAATATCTTATACAACTCGTAATTTGTATTGTAAAGGTTGAACCTCAAAAGCTTAACTCTGTGATCCCAGTTCAATACGGACACAAAAATGTAGTTTATATCTTTGAATTGGTGCATATGTCATGCGATTTGCGGTCTATTTCCTGTTGCCCTCCTTACTCGTAACTTATGCTAAACTTTGGACACCAGTGTAAATGGAATTCAACCTTCCCAGACCACAGAATACTGTTTGTGCTTGTTAGCAAACAAACATGGCTGATGATTATGTAGATACCTTCAAGTGGTTAGAAAATGATAATGAGAATGATTTTTCTTCAGAAGACTGTGCTATTTCTTACACTAATAATGATAGTGTTAGGGAAATGATTCTAGTGATGACGACAGCATGGACGATGTAAACGAAGACCGAGGTAGCATGACTGCTTTACGAGATGGATCTTCCATATGCAATTTGTCAAACATTTCCAATACACTAGTGTTTCTGGTCTCAGTGACATTGAATTGAGAAGACTGTATTAGATGTGTGTTCAGAATTTCTTGGGGATGAGTTCTAGGAAATGATTGTGATAGGAACCAATGATTATGATGCTTTCCAGGCAAATAATTTGATGAGAAAAATCTGTAATGTGACAGTGAATGGTATCCTTGCATGGTTGAAGATATAAAAGTGTACATTTTGCTGATGAATTTCATGAGTCAGGTAAGAAAACCCAAACTCAATTTATGCAGGTCTAACAGGAAGATTTATCAAGAAAAATATTTTCAGAGACTATGACATTTGAACTATTCTGTCAAATTTCATGATTTCTGTACTTCTCTGATGACATGTTTACCAATCCAAGTGACTGTTTAAGAAAAATCACACCAGTTATTTCATATTTGCAAACAAAGTTTCAGAATACCAACAATTTTGACAGAGATATAGGTACTGATTACAGTGTTATGGAATTTCTATGTAGACTCCCTTTTGTGCAATACAATCCTTCCAAAAAAGCCAAGTTTGTTATTATTATAAATTCTGTCAAAGTGCTTCTAGATACTGTTCCCAGTTCAAAATTTCTACCAGACAAGGCAAACAGGGTGTTATTCCAGCAGCAAAAGCAGCAGGGTTGGAAATAATGGAAGCAAACTTGAACCATGGTCATATATTTTTGTAAGTGGTGTTTCTCCTGAACTTTTTTGCAACTTGTTGGAGAATTGAACTCATGCTGTGGGTACCTTATGCTGTAGCAGGAAGAACATGCTTCCAGAGTCCCACACAGTAAAACTGATGAAAGGTGAAGCTATTAGTATGATAGCTAATAATATTCTTGCCATAAAATGTTGATGAAGACTTGGACTTTAATGTGAAAATGCAAAAAAAATGAGGTGGAGGGGAGGAAGTAGTGAAAAACCCCAAGGGTATTGGAAGATACAACCAGAAAATGAATGCAGTATATCGTCAAGACAAAGTTCTTGCATGTTTCCCCATAACGCGATGGACTATCAAGGGTTATAAAGAGATAATGCTGTATGTATTGGATATGGCTATCTTCAATTTATACATTGTGTTCATGAACATTACTGGCAGGTGGCTGCATTATACAGAATTTCTCACAGCATTTGCCGAGCAATTGTTGCAGAGTGTTGCTCTCCTGCCTACGACAACAAAAGGAAGAACACCCAGGCAACACAGCCACCTGCAACATCAAGCCCATGTACAGGGACATTTTCCAGTGCCTATTTCTCCAACAGAAATGAATAAACATTCTTCTAGGCACTGCAAAGTATGCAGGGGTCATAACATAAGGTCCGAAGTGTGGTGGCTATGTGAAAAATGTGTTATTCCACTCCATTTGGAGAGCTGCTTCAAAAAATATCACACGATGATTCACTCCTGAAGGCTGAGAAACAGTTAATGAACAGGTAGGCATTGACCTGTGATGTATATAGCTTTGAAAAAATGCCAATTTTTGACCAATCCTCAATGTACAAAACAAAAATATAATTTTTAATATAAATAGTTTTCTTTCCCTGCAGGAGAGACTATTAGTCAGGTTCCAATGGGTTAATTAAAGTACAGTTTCAGAATTTGACCGGTTTAAAAGTGGGAAAACACAGAAAACCATCTTTGGAAGAATGGCTGAAAGAGAAGTGTAAGGATGTTCAAGGCTTTATGGTCCTAGAAAAGGTAGGAACTGCATGCAGGAAAATCAAGGAAGCCTTTGGAGAAAAGGAAAACTAGGTAGGAAAGAGTAGTGATGGGTGATAAAACAGTGGCAATGGATTGGATATGGAGGAACATAGTCAACAGATTGCTGATAATCCTATGAAACAGCAGTCCAACGATTCGGCTCGTTTCGTATGTGCATCTTTCCCACTGCATCCAAACATACACCTTCAAGAAGAGCTCAGATGGAAAAACTTCTAGCAAAAAAAGGACAAAGCGCAAATATGGCAGAAACATATCCAACACCAGTATCAAGGTAAGGAAGTAGATGATAGGGTTCTGGAAAAATAATAGGCTGTTGATGCTGATGAAATGGGAGTCCCAATTATGAGGTCAGAATTCGAGAAGTTTTGAAACATCTAAGTATAAACAAGGCACCAGGAATTGATGACATACCCCCAGAATTACGGACTGCCTTAGGAGAAACCAGCATGGTGAGGTCATTCCCTTTAGTATGCAAGATGCATGGAAAAAGAAAATTGCCATACGATTTTTGGCAGAATTATGTTATATCTATTCCCATGAAAGCCAGTGCTAATAAGTGTGAAAACTATCGCACCATTAGTTCAGTATGGAAATACAATTTGACACTGAGTTGGAAGACATCAATTTGGCTACAGAAGAAATGTAAGAACACATGAAGCAATCCTGACTTTAAGTCTCATCTTAGAGGATTGAATTAAGAATGACAAGCACACTTACATAGTGTATGTAGAACAACAAAAGGCATTTATTATCAGATACCGAGAAAGAATAATGTACAATCAGCATAAAAATCACTCTGCTGTGATAAGAATTGCAGACTTTGAGAAAGCAGCAGTATTCCATAAGGGAGTAGGGCAGGACTGTGAAAGGGTATCAAAATCAAAGGAGAGGAAATCAAATCTCTGAAGTTTGCTCATGATATTATTATTTTATCTCAGTCTGCAGAAGATCTGGAGAAACTGTTCAATGGTAATGAAGTGCAGTAGAACGAAGTCAGCTGATGCAGGAAAAATTAGATCAGGAAATTAACATCTAAAGGTAGCAGATGAAATTGTTACTTGGGTAGAAAATAAACTAATGACAGCAGAAATAATGAGGACAATAAAATGCACACTGGAGGCTAGCACAAGCAACGAAGGCTTTTCTCAGAAAACAAATTTGCGCCTTTCAAACAGTGATCAACGGAAGTTTTTGAACACATTTGTCTGGAGCATGGTGTTGTATGTAAGAAAAACATGCACAATACCTAGTTCAGAAAAAAAAAGGGTAGAAGCTCCTGAAATATAGCGTTAAAGATGAATGCTGAAGGTGAGTTGGGTAGATCGAATCATGAACAAAAGGATACTGAATAAAATTGGTCAGAGACCAATTTGGCTAGATTTGATGAGATAGAATGGTAGGACACATCTGAGGACACCCAGGACTTGTTCAGTTGGTTTTTGAGAGAAGTGTAGTCAGTAAGAACAGTAGGGGAAGAACAAGATATGAATATGACAAGCAGATCAGAGGAGATGTAGGATGTAGTAGTTATCTAGAGATGAAAAAGACACCACAGGAAAGGGGCACATGAAGAGCTGCATCAAACCAGTCTTCTGACTGATGACTCTCAAACAATAACAAGTGAGAAATTGTATCCTGGTTAACAGAGGCTGAAATTCATTTCCAACAGGACATGCTGAGAACCCAGTTATATTCATTAATCAAGACTAATAAGCCAGTCCAGTGCACTTATAAAATGGACTGTATTTAAATCAAACATGGTCATACTGTGTTACAGCTTTCTCCATATCACCCAGAATTGAATCCCATTAAGCTGATATTGGCAAGTGTCAAGAATGGCATTTCTGAAAAATTTGTTATGTTCAGAATGGAAGAATTTCTATAATTTATGGTGAACAACTTGCTTCTATTACAAATGAGGACTGGAAGTAAAATATGTGAGCATGTAAATAAATTTGAAGATCAGTAATTTCATGTGAAGGTTTATTGGACCCTGGTGAACATAAATGTGGGAAGTGAAATGGACAGAAATAGTGACAGTGATGGAAGCAATACTAAAACTGGAAGTGAAAGTGGTAATAAAACGGTAGACACTGCCAGTGCAACTGAAATAGGCATGGATACAGAATATCATGAAGCAGTGGGAGGGGCATTCTCTAAGAAATTTAGTATGCCTAGATACAGTGACAGTGACTGGTCCATAGTCTTCTATCAAGTGATTAACATACTGAGTTATGTGTAATGTGCAGTTATGTGTGTGATTTGTAAATAGATTCTTAACAGGAATACATTAATTTATGATGAGATTGTATGTTTCATAAGGCATGCATTGTACAATATCCTCACTTACACCCTCCTATGTATGCTTGAACCTAGTCCTTGTCACCTTGCACTATAGCACACTTCCTGTCATGCACTTAAATGAGCGTTCTCCACAATTTGCAAAAGCTGTAACCAATGATTGTGACTTTGTCCTCAATATAACAAAAACCAAACCCGAAACCGAATGGCGCAAGAGCCCGAAGGGCCATGGCCTACAAAACAACCGCTGCTCAGTCCGAAGGCCTACAGATTATGAGGTGTCGTGTGGTTAGCACGACGGATCCTCTCGGCCGTTATTCTTGGCTTCCTAGACCGGGGCCACTATCTCACTGTCAGTCAGCTCCTCAATTTTAATCACGTAGGCTGAGTGGACCTCGAACCAGCCCTCAGATGCAGGTAAAAATCCCTGACCTGACCAGGAATCGAACCACGGGCCTCCGGGTAAGAGGCAGGCAGACTACGCCTACACAGCAGGGCTCGCAACAAAAGCAATATAAAAAAGAAACCTACACCATCAGAAATCATTCTGATGAACAGCATACAGGCAGATAGGGTAAAAAAATATGGTATATCTAGGGAGTAACATAGGACCATTGTGCTGAAATCAAATACTGGATAGATAAAGCAGAGTCCATCTTCATTAGAATGTGGCAACTCTTATCCTGAAATGATCTCAGAATAAAGCTCAAAAAGAGAATAACAAAGCGCTGTGTCCTCTCCAGCTTACTAAATACATTTTATTACCCATACAAAAAAGAATCCATACTTTCATGATGTGGATACATAACGGCAAATTGTATAATTCCTGTGCGTTATTTCCATGTCACACCAATGGAGATAGATTTGATTTGATTTCATTTGTTTATTTATCATCAACAGAGTTATTGATTCCCCAATTACAGATGATATAATACATTCAAATAATAACAATATTAACAGAACTTACTACTACCACTAATTATAAACAAGCAATATATAATATATACATATTTACAAAACACATTAGGAAGGAAAAAAGACATGTTTTGAAATGACCGAAGGAAGGACGTATAACTTTCAGTTACTAAATGGGCAGAACAAGATACAAGGAATACTCTGTCTATGAAGTGTCCATAACATGTCTGCGAATTTCACTAGCTGACGAGTGAAATATATCCACTATCCCGCTAATTTCGTTCAGGGATCTTAGGGCCTGCATAAACCAAGAGTTCCTGTGTGATTCCGTTCTGCACCTGGGTAAGTGAAAGGTGACAGCCTGTCGGGTATTGCGGGAAGGAACATGAATTGGTAGCAACTGGAGTAAATTGGGACAGTCAAGGAAATTACCGATACATTTGTGTATGAGAAGTGCGTTGACATACCTGCGCCTAGTCCTAAGCGACTCAATACACATATTTGTACAAAACAAATCATAATATGTCGATGACAGCTTGATACCCAAACCCTTTTTACTAATCCATTTTGAGAATCTGATCTGTACTCGCTCTAAGGCATTATCTAAGTATTGCTGTGAGGGGATCCACACTTCAGAGCAGTACTCTAGACTAGATCGTATAAGCGAAAAATACAGGGTTTTCAATGGGACAACAGATTTAAAACTCTTGCAATTTCTTTTGAGGAAGCCTAACGTTTTAAATGCCTTGTTAACGATATTTAACACATGCTCATTGAAAGACAGACCATTTTGATTACTAAAAATAATACCAAGATCGTTAATTTTATTAACACGCTTCACTTCTTGATTCCCTACATTATAATTGAATATATTAACTTGAGTTTTTCTCGTGAAGGATATCGCACTGCACTTTGAAATATTTAGGCTTAAATGCCAGTTTTTGCACCAATCACTAATATTATTTATATCAGACTGTAACAATTCGCAATCACTCATCTTTTCAATTACCCTGTAGATTTTAAGGTCATCAGCATAGAGCAGGTAGTTGCTCGAATGGATTTGTGATGGCAGATCATTAATAAATAGAAGGAAACATAGAGGTCCCAGTAGTGAACCTTGTGGGACGCCAGACATAGGCTGATAAGGACGAGAAATGATACCCTCGTATTTTACTGAATACCTTATTTCGTTAAGATAACATTTAAACCATTCATGCAAGCTTCCATGAATCCCATATGCTGACAACTTAGTCAGAAGAGCATTATGCTGCACTGAGTCGAAAGCCTTAGAAAAGTCCGTGTACACGGCATCAACCTGCTTGCAATTGTCCAGAGCGCTAGATATGAAGTGGGAGTACACAGCAAGATTGGTGGTAGTTGAGCGTTTCTGGACAAACCCATGCTGGTTAATATTAATTAAACCACTGACTGCACTGTACACGGCTTTGTATACGACTCTTTCCGCTACTTTGGATATGAGTGAAAGAAGAACTACTGGTCTGTAATTGACAAATAAAGATCTGTCACCTTTCTTAAACACTGGAATAACATAGCCTTTCTTCCATTCCGACGGGAAATTGCCTGTACGAAGAGACCAGTTGATTATCATAGCTAGTGGGGCTGCCAGCTCCTCAGCACACTCACGTAACACAATTCCTGGAATTTGATCTGGACCACAAGACTTCTTCGTATCCATCGACTTCAAGATGTTGCAGACTTCCGTTGCCGAAGTTACTACTGATGATAAATTAATTTCGCCTAATTGTTCGGTGTGAGAATTACAAGGAACACTGGGTGGATGGAATGTTTTGAAAGTGTCAGCAAAATTGTCCAGAAATTCTTTCAATGAGCTAATTTCCTTGTCTTCATTAATCATCATAGATGGTAGCCGCCTAGATTTTGTTTTGCAATTAATAAATTTCCAAAATCTTTGTGGGTGTCTGATAATATCTTTCTCAACAGACCCGACATAATCCCTGTACTTTCTCCGCTGCATTTGTTTGTATTCCTTTCTTAGCGCCGCGAATTCGATGTAATCTGAAGGAAGTGAAGACTTTGCAGCTCGTTTCCTTGCTCTTTCCTTTGCCCGCATTTTGTCTGTAAGTTCGGAATCATACCAAGAGGGAAGACGCCTGGTCTTCATGATGCGGAAAGGTACGGCGTCCTGAAGAGCGCTGTGCAGTAAGTCATAAAACAAGTCAACTGCGGCATCAAGAGATGGGCAGGATTCGAGCAAGTTCCACGGACAACGGGATAAGATATTTCGTAGATGGGGAAAGTCTGCTTTTGTCCAAACGAATAATGATTTTGTAGTCTGTGGTAAACGAGGAACACGGGAAATATGAAGTCTGAGCTCAAGCGCAGAATGATCTGATTGTACTAACTGTTCTGTTGCTTCACACAGGGTATTATTAGTGACTTTTTCAGACACGAAAGCAAGGTCCAGGAAGTTATTTCCTCGTGTTGGAAAACCGCAAACTTGGCGAAGGTTAAATTCGTTAGTGATCTCTAAAAGAAAGCAGGCTTCCTCGTTGACATGGGCGAGAATAGGATTAATAGATCCCGAATCGTCTGACGCCCAGGCTAATTGGCTTATATTGAAATCTCCGCATACAATAATAGTGTCATTTTGTTTTGCTACGCGATTGATTCGAGCCAGGGTTTCTCGGAAGTCTGCGAGCCGTACTTTCACCTCGTCCGGGGGAAGGTAACAGCAGACTATGTATAGCGCTCGGCCAGGGGATGGGGTGGCTTTCACAACAACACATTCCCAGTTTCCCGTTAAGTCATGTCGTTGCACTGGACCGTACGCAGAGTTCACTGCTATTAAAACCCCACCTCCCTTTTTCCTACTAGTAATGATATTTTGCCTATCTTGGCGGAAAATAACATAATTGTCATTCAGTATTTCACTATTGTCGATTGAAGAGCCGAGCCAGGACTCCGCTAAACACACGCAGTCGTAATGCATCTCACTCAGAGCGACGTTAAAGTCCACGAGTGATTTCTTAAGACTACAGACATTCTGGTAGTGGATGCTAAGGCTGGTATTTACCTCCGGTCCTGGGTTAAGCTGGACATCGCCGGCAACTGCTAGTAGTAGAACACTCAGCGTCAGGATGGATGTGTCACTGGCCGAAGGCTTGTGCTTTACACGTTGACTGGACGCCGTTCTCTGCTGCTTGCCGTTAACACACAACACGTGGGAACTTATTTGCAGCTTATTATTGGAGAGTATATCTTCCCAACAAGTTGCACCGCACTTAACATCAAAGTATACGCTAGTCGGTTCAATTTCATTCACACGTAACCGCGATAAAAGCACTTGGACCACAAGAAACACACTTATTATCAGGAACACACTTACAACACGCCTGCAACCGTCCGCCATCTTAGCAAACAGGTCTTATGCAGACAGAAATAGGAAAGGGCTAGTAGAAAGGAAGCAGCCGTGGCCTCAATTAAGGTACAGCCCCAGCATATTAATGATATGAAAATGGGAAACTATAAAAACCATCTTCAGGGCTGCCGACAGTGGGGTACCCCACACAACGAGCTGTTGACCTGAGCTTATCAAGACAATGTACCTTAACAGGCTGAAATACATATATCACATTATGAGGACTCCTAAAAAGGACAGTCTGTTACAAGTAATATTTTGAGGAAAAAATTAAGGCAAAAGAGGACTTAGAAGAAGACAGACATTGTTATTTATGAGTTTCATACATCTATATATATAAGAAAGGAATTCCATCTTATCAATACTATTTGTTGAAAATATAGACTTACATCAGTACCGGTTTTGACCCTATTTGGTCATCATCAGCTGACAAATCATATTACATCTATTAGGCATTGGTCTGTGTTACTTATGCAAATAGTTGTCGTCACCCATTAGCACATCCGGATATCTTAATGGGGATATGAGTTGGACGTTATCGTCATTTAATTTGTAAGTCCGTGAAAGTAAAATTGTTTTTGAGATTTAAATATGATTTTAAAAACTTAACCTAAGCTTAAAACTAATTGTACATACATATTAAACACATTTAAAAACACTGAAATATGTATATAAAACACCTTGTGAATTTAAAAGTTCATGTCTTGCGTATTCTTCTTCAGAATACCTCCTTAGAGTCTTGTGCACATATATTTATGTTGGTAGATTTCATGCTCGTAAACAGTGGTGTAGGTTCTTGAGAATGTTCTATTTGACTAAAAGATGTCTTCATGTATGCTTATAATAAAAACACGTCATTAAATGGTCCAGTATTTTGGATAAACACAATATGTGGTTCAGCTGTAAACTTGTTCATAAAAGATTGAAGATCCAACCAACAACACGCAAAGAAACATTGAAAGCCTACTTAAGAACTCACACTTTCTTCTCACCAAAACAGAATCCGCAAAACTCATAACACTGAACCCCCAACTACCGACTGCTACCGCCTACCATAAAATACATAAAGAAAACATACCTATGAGTCCAATCAAAAATTACAGAGCTAGCCCAACCTATAAACTTTCGCAATTCATTCATTCTCAAGAACTTACACCACTGTTTACGAGCAAAAAATCAACCAACATAAATATATTCAGACAAGAATCTAACGAGGGAGTATGAAGAAGGAATACGCAAGACATGAAGTTTAAATTCACAAAGTGGTTTATATGCACATTTTCAGTGTTTTTAATGTGTTTAATATGTATGTAGAATTAGTTTTAAGCTTAGGTTAAGTTTTTCCAACCATATTTAAATCTCAAAAACAATTTTACTTTCATGGACATACAAATGAAATGACGATAACATCCAACTTCTATCCCCATCAGACATCCGGATGTGCAAATGGAAGACGACATCTTTTTAGATAAGTAATACATACCAATGCCTAATAGATGTAATATTATGATTTGTCAGCTGATGATGACCAAATAGGGTTGAAACATGTACTGGTGTAAGTCTATATTTACAATAAACAGTATTGATAAGGTAAAATTTCTTTCTTATCCACATACGAGGACGGATATCTAGGATCAACATTTTGAGAAATGAGTTGGAGCGCTTGGGCACATGACAAAAGGAAGATAGCCATGCTCGTAGCCTAAATCTGGTTACAGTATGATAAGGTAGCAGTAAGAGTGAAGAAACCAGCCACAAGACTGCCGTGCAGTGGAGGGACTTTGAAAAATAATGTTGTTGTTTGAGTCATCAGTCCATAGACTGGTTTGATGCAGCGTTCCATGCCACCCTATCCTGTGCTAACCTTTTAATTTCTACGTAACTATTGCATCCTACATCTGCTTTAATCTGCTTGTCATATTCATACCTTGGTCTACCCCTACCGTTCTTACCACCTACACTTCCTTCAAAAACCAACTGAACAAGTCCCGGGTGTCTTTCGATGTGTCCTATCATTCTATCTCTTCTTCTCATCAAATTTAGCCAAATCGATCTCCTCTCACCAATTTGATTCAGTATCTCTTCATTCGTGATTCGATCTGTCCATCTCACCTTCAGCATTGTTCTGTAACACATTTCAGAAGCTTCTATTCTCTTTCTTTCTGAGCTAGTTATCGTCCATGATTCACTTCCATACAATGCCACGCTCCACACGAAAGTCTTCAAGAACATCTTGCGAATTCCTATATCAATGTTTGAAGTGAGCAGATTTCTTTTCTTAAGAAAGCTCTTCCCTGCTTGTGCTAGTCTGCATTTTATGTCCTCCTTACTTCTGCCATCGTTGGTTATTTTTCTACCCAAGTAACAATATTCATCTACTTCCTTTAAGACTTCGTTTCCTAATCTAATATTTCCTACATCACCTGCCTTCGTTCGACCGCACTCCATTACCTTTGTTTTGGACTTATCTATTTTCATCTTGTACTCCTTACCAAAGACTTCATCCATACCATTCAGCAACTTCTCGAGATCTTCTGTAGTCTCAGATAAAATAACAATATCATCGGCAAATCTCAAGGTTTCGATTTCCTCTCCTTGGACTGTGATTCCCTTTCCAAATTTCTCTTTGATTTCCTTTACTGCCTCTTCTATGTAAACATTGAAAAGGAGAGGGGACAAACTGCAGCCTTGCCTCAATCCTTTCTGGATTGCTGCTTCCTTTTCAAAGCCCTCGATTCTTATCACTGCAGACTGATTTTTATACAGATTGTAGATAATTCTTCGTTCTCGGTATCTGATCCCTATCATCTTCAGAATCATAAATAGCTTGGTCCAATCAACATTACCGAATGCCTTTTCTAGATCTACGAATGCCATGTACGTGGGCTTGTCCTTCTTGATTCGATCCTCTAAGATCAGACGTAAAGTCAGGATTGCTTCACGTGTTCCTACATTTCTTCTGAAGCCAAATTGATCTTCTCCCAACTCAGCTTCAACTTGTTTTTCCATTCTTCTTTAAATAATACGTGTTAAAATTTTGCAGGCATGAGATACTAAACTAATGGTTTTCACACCTGTCAGCACCAGCTTTCTTGGGAATAGGTATAACAACATTCTGCCGAAAATCGGATGGGACTTCTCCTGTCTCATACATCTTGCACACTAAATGAAATAACCTTGCCATGCTGGTTTCTCCTAAGGCTGTCAGTAATTCAGAGGGAATATCATAAATTCCAGGTGCCTTGTTCCTATTTAGGTCACTCACAGCTCTGTCAAACTCTGACCTCAAAATTGGGACTCCCTTTTCATCAGCATCAACAGCCTCTTCATGTTCCAGAACCAAATTATCTATATCTTTACTTTGATACAACTGTTGGATATGCTCCTGCCATCTTTCTGCTTTGCCTTTTTTCCCTAGAAGTGGCTTTCCATCTGAGCTCTTAATATTCATGCACCTAGATTTCCTTTCTCCAAAGGTTTCCTTGATTTTCCTGTATGCAGCATCTACCTTTCCCAGGACCATACAGCCTTCGACATCCTTGCACTTCTCCTTCAGCCATTCTTCCTTAGCTACCTTGCACTTTCTATTCACTTGATTCTTTAATTGCCTGTATTGTTTTCTGCCCTCTTAATTTCTAGCATTCTTGTATTTTCGTCGTTCATCAATCAGGTCTAGTATCTCCTGAGTTATCCACTGATTCTTAGTTGATCTTTTCTTCCTTCCTAACATTTCTTCAGCAGCCCTACTGACTTCATTTTTCATGACTCTCCACTCTTCCTCTATACTGTTTTCTTCGGCCTTTTCATTTAGTCCTTGTGCAACATGTTCCTTGAAACAATCCCTCGCACTCTTTTCTTTCAACTTGTCTAAATTGCATCTTTCTGCATTCTTTCCTTTCTTCAATTTCTTCAACTTCAGATGGCATTTCATGACCAACAAGTTGTGGTCAGAGTCCACGTCTGCTCCTGGGAAAGTTTTGCAATCCAACACCTGGTTTCTGAATCTCTGCCTAATCATAATGAAGTCTATTTGATACCTTCCAGTGTCTCCAGGTCTCGTCCACGTATACAGCCGTCGTTTGTGGTGTTTGAACCAAGTATTGACAAGGACTAAATTATGATCAGTGCAGAATTCAACCAGCCGAATTCCTCTTTCATTCCTTTGTCCCAATCAAAATTCTCCTACTGTACTACCTTCTCTTCCTTGGCCTACCACTGCATTCCAGTCTCCCATCACAATTAGATTGTCATCACCTTTTACATATTGTATTAAATCTTCCATCTACTCATATATTCTTTCAATTTTTTCATCATCCGCTGAACTAGTAGGCATATAGACCTGAACTACTGTGGTGGGCATTGGTTTGGTGTCTATCTTGACGACAATAATTCCTTCACTATGCTGGTCGTAGTAGCTTACCCGCTGCCCTATTTTCTTATTCATTATTAAACCAACTCCTGCATTTCCCCTGTTTGATTTCGTGTTGATAATTCGGTAGTCGCCTGACCAAAAATCCTGTTCTTCCTGCCAACGTACTTCACTTATACCAAATACATCTAACTTTAGCCTATCATCTCCCTTTTCAGATTCTTTAACCTACTACAACGATTCAAACTTCTAACATTCCACGCTCCAACTCGCAGAATGTCAGTATCCATCTTTCTGATGATCGCCCCTCTCGTGTAGTCCCCACCCGGAGATCCGAATGAGGGACTAGTTTACCTCCGGAATATTTTACCCGAGAGGAAGCCATCATCAGTACATCATTCATACAGAGAGAGCTGCATGTCCTTGGGAGGTAGTTACGGCTGTAGTTTCCCCGTTGCTTTCAGCCGTGTAGCAGTATGAACACAGCTAAGCCATGCTGAGTATTATTACAAGGCCGTATCAATCAATCATCTAGCAACTACCGAAAGGCTGCTACCCCACTTTCGATGAACCATTCGTTAGTCTGGTCTCTCAACAGATACCCATCCGATATGGTTGCACGTGCAGCTCGGCTATCTGCATCCTTGGGACACGCAAGAATCCCCACCGTGGCAAGGTCACATGGTTCGCAGAGGAGGTGGAAAATAATAGCTGCTATTAATTACCTAGCAAAAAATTTCAAACTACATGAAGAAAATATGAAAATCGTCCCTAATTTTGGAAATCTCACTATACATCTTTCCAAGGATCTTCAGAATGTCTGCTTTTAAAGGGAGAAGTTGCTCAATTAAGTCTATTCAGCAGTTTGTTACTATTTCCATTATCAGGAAAATGTCATCAAAATATTAGATTACTTCAAATGTGTTCACCTGTGTTTCTCTTGGCACTGCCAACTCTGATTTTGGTTCTTCTTTCAAATGCATCTCTTCTGATATAATTTTGTAATTGTCCTGTGGAAAAGTTAATATATTAGGCAAATTCTTCAGACACATCTAGAAATGTATTTATATACGGGTGGGCTAAAAAATTCATCATTTCCTAGTAAATGAGACAGTTTCAGTTTCAGTTTCAAATCTTTATTATTATTTGTCAGAAAATCACCATGTCGAGTACACATAAAAGCATGACAACTAAGAGATCTTTAGGAGTGGAGAAATGACCTGTTTGAATGCTCAGAGTTATTTTTGAAGAGTAGAACAATTACATAATATAAAACCTTCCAAATAACACCAAATGATCATGAAAATGTACAGACATACTTACAAATAATCTGCTCATTATAAAAAACAAATTCTGAAATATTAAGAACTTCAAAGTTTATCACTGTAATATTTCACATCCTGTACCAGCAAATAAAACTCAGCAGGAAAAGGTATCTTCCATATTTCCTCTTGTATATGAAGTGCTCAGCCTGAAGCCAGGGAGGATCCTCAACAGCTCTACCATCAGCTGCCACAGAGAGCTAGGTGTCACTGAGGAAGCAAACTAAGGAAATGAAGAGTAAGGTAGTTTTCCATTGCTTTCCTCTTCCAATCAGACAGTGCTGTTACATACCAGTCTCCCATGTTCACTGAACTGTACACTCAGACCACCTATTTCACACTTTTTTCTATAGGATCTTGCTGTATTAGGAATGGTGTTACCCATACTGCTCATATTTCAGTCACTTTCATATCGTAAGAGCCAAGGATAAGACTGAGACCCAAAATACAAGTGACAAACTTGTTCTGGGCAAATCCAGAAGACCACAGACATTGAGCACACAGTAACTCACCAGAGATGGATTAGGGCAAGCCACCTCATATGGAAGTCATAAGGCCTAAACAACATGAGCCATAACCTATAGGTTACCTACAATATCATCGAGGGCCTGTATGCCTGACAGCAGTGCTCCTTGTGAAGGCACGAGTACATATGGTCAGCTGACAGGGATATTGCAACTTGCTTTACTTTGCACCAACACAGATAGGTTTTTGGTGATGATGGGATAGGAAAGGGCTAGGAGTGGAAAGGAACTGACTGCGGCACTAATTACGGTACAGCCCGACCATTTGCCTGGCATGAAAACAGGAAAACATGGAAAACCATGCTCAGGGCTGCCAACAGTGGCTTCGACCCACTATCTTCCGAATACAAGCTCACAGCTGTATGACCCTAACCACAGGGCCACTTGCTCAATATACCTATATTGTGCGTTGTGACAGGACTTCATATGTATTGAGAAGCAAAAGGTCAGATTGTTATCTCAAGAATGCCTGCCCTATATTCAGCATATAGCTGCACTAATCAGTATAACTAATCCAAGGATACATTTTGTTTTAACTAAGTGTTACAGAATTACAACTGACATTGCTTTAGCAATTCCTGTTTGATATTAACTCCGTTTTAATGTTTAAACAGAGGAAGTACTGTAAGACAGAGTTATTATTCATTTGAGCATGTTTCTGATTTCCTTTTTAAAGACCAAGGACATAACTCAACAATGGGCTGTGAGGATGAAAAGAGACAAATTGTATCCCACCCAATAGAGTCATTTATGCTCTGCACACTTCAAAGTTAAGTACATGTATCAAATGGCCAGTGGCTATTACTGCAACACATGACAAAGTTCAAAGCATTTTATCTTCCTTAACATTTGCAAACGAAGAAAATAGAGTGCTCACTGCCAAAAATACACAAACAAGAAAACCCTCCAGAGGCAACCTGTTAAAATTAGGGTGTAAAAAGTGGGGACTATTAAAGAGTTTTAAATTGTCTTCCTCCAACAATTTGCTGCTCCTATTTATCATACAATTTAAAATTGTAGTGATCTGGGTGACATTGTTTCAATTTTTTTAATCACCAAACCTATGACCAAAACTACAGATTTTGTCCCATCCCTAACAAATTAAAGCAGCAATTGGTGCAGGCTACTAGCAAAATAAACAGCTGAAATCATAGCAAAGCACACAAAGGGAAACAGGAGGAAAGTCTTCCATCAACAAGAAATCATTGAAGGTCTTCACAAGAAACATAACGATTCATGTTCTGGGTAGCTATGTCCAAGAGGTGATCCAAGACCTTGTCAGGCTTCAGGCCAACCCAAACATGCATCAATATCCCCAGTATCCCTATTGTTACTGGTACCTCAGGATATTTTAACACCACTACATCTTCAAAATCTTTGTCACTGGGCAACATCTACTGATGGCAGTCCAGCTTCTACAGGGGAAAGTTTTTAAAAGAAAGTAAAAGTTAGGAATGTTTCACAATCAATCCTCGGAACTTAGATGTTTAATTAAATGACTTGTATTGAATATGAGGATCCGATACAGTCCTATAAAGGTATAATTGCTTTGTAGTGCACAAGCACTGACACATGTGGATTGGTTCAGTGTCATGAGTCTACATGAAACACATCCTTTTCTTATCATCATGGTTGAGACTCACGGTATGGAAGATACGACACGTTTATTGTTCTTTGCCTTAGTGGTTAGACATTCATGTTTTCATATAGGTGTCAGTTCAAAAAATCAGCAACAGACAACAATTATTATTATTATTATTATTATTATTATTATTATTATTATTATTATTATTATTATATTCTGAATGGCTAAATTAAGATGAGAAGGACCATTCCTTGAAAATATTGTTTCATTCTTATTCTAATAGCAAGACTCTTCCTTAATGGGGCTGACTGATCAAAAATCACCATCAAGGAGGTGAACTAAAAGTGAACCAACACTCAAATCTGAAAGCATTATGTATATCATGTAATAAGGCAATAAACTGATGATTGTATGTAAGAGTTCATTTAGTATTTTGTACTGCATAAAGAACAGAGGAGTCTTCCGGATAAATTCAGACCATGCCGCCAATAGTGGCAAACACGGACACTGGACTAATGTAAGTTTTATCCACGAGGACATTACGAAATGTCCTGTCAAAGGAATAGATACATACGTATTCATTATAGACTGTTATTCCTTTTGGTGTTCAGTCTGCAAGCCTCTGTGAATGTACTAATCACCACAACAATCCCTTATTTCTAACTAGTTCTATATCTCTTACCTTTAAAAAAATTAGAAACTGAGTCTAATCATCATCGCCTTGTTCTCCCTGTATTCTTCTTACCCTCCATGACTGACTCCATAATTCTCCTAGGTAACCTATCCTGCTCCATTCACCTCACATGACCCCACCATGATTTCCTTCATGACAACAGCTCCATCCATTGAGTTCAATCCTAATTTAAACTTTATTTATTCATAACAAGTACCCTCCTGTCATTGTTCCCACCTGTTTTACCAGCAATCCTTCTTGCTACTTTCTATCTGTTACTTCTAAGTTATGAATAAGTTATCCTGCACCCACCGAGCTTTCACTCCCGTATAGCAAAGTTGGTCTGAAAACACCTATGTAAATATAGTGTTGTCCAGGAGCTGACTTCATTTTTCCAGAATACTGTTGATTGCAACTGTGAGCAGAATGCATTAGCTTGATTCGTGTTCACTTATATATTACCAGCCTGGGCATGCACACATCCTAAATATCTGAAATTGTCTACCTGTTCCACCTTCGTATCCCCAATCTGACATTCATTTATCTTGGACGTCTTACCTACTGACATCAGTTTAGTCTTGGAAAGGCTAATTTTCATACCATATTCATTGTACCTATTTTCAAGTTCCACCCCAGTAGACTGCAGGCTTTAGGCAAAATCTACCGTTAAGCTAAATTTGTCAGCATACGCCAGATTGCTTACTAAATTTTCACCTTACTGAATCCCTTCCTGCCACTTTATAACTTTTAGCAGATTATCTATGTAAACTAGCAACAACGAAGATTTTTCAAAATTCTGGCGAATACAGAAAATCCAATCCTGAAAGTCACTTTACAGTCTGAAGCCACACTGCTTTTCATCCTACTTCATCTGAACCGCTGACCTCACCTCCCTTCCACGAGCCAGAAAAACATTGTCTTGTATACTGATTATTAAGATACCTTGATAATTGTTGCAATCCTTCCTCTTTGCTTGCTTATAGATAGGTGCAAATACAGCTTTCATCCAACCTGAAGGTACCTTACTAACACTCCATGATAATCTTACTTTATGAAGCCATTTCAACCCTTCCTCCCATTATACTTCACCATGTCAGGTCTGATTTCATTTATTCCTGCCGTTTTATGACAATGGAGTATATCTACCATCCTTTCAGATGCCTTAATTTCTCCAATATCATTGTCCTCTTGGCACAAGAGTTGAGAAAAAATACAGATTGCAAGTAATATATGACACAGCGATGTTGCAGAAAAAAAATGTGTTCTACGACTGATAATATTATATGTGAGAATTAATTTGATGAGTATGATGCTGTACTGCAAGAATGGACTAAAAATGGTATTGTTGAAGAGAGGCATTATGAAGGGGCTAGAGGTAAAGGATACATTCTGCCTCATCATGGTGTATTTAAGGACGGTGCAACAATATGAACTAGGCCCATATTCGACATATCCAGCAAAAGGAAGAGGGAGTTGTCACTGAATGACTGTATGACAAATGTCCAAACTTAATTGAACTTATTCCCTCTATTCTGTTCAGGTTTAGAGAGAGACCAGTGGGTGTTAGAATATTACACGTTGGCACTCGCATGATATTGTTGCACTTGCATGAAAGGTTTTTGGTTATACAAGGACGAAGGAGCAGCCAGACCATGCCGTCAAGATCTGTGAGATAAAAAACGGCACCAAATTAAGAAGGCAGATGTTGATTCTGGAACTCTAGCAGAAAAAAGAATAAGAGAAGCTGTGGTATTTGAGGTGACAGGTGACCTTGCTGGACTCTTGATACTGAAAGTAAAAAGGAAGGGGTGGATTATGCCCTTTACATTTGCTATGTATAGGGCAGTGCACTAGGAACTGGTCAGCAATTTCACATAACGAATGGATTTTTACCGAGTTGTCGACGGTTCACCACTCGATGAGAAAGACCAAAAGTGTCCACAACAACAATGGAACAAATTTCACTGGTACAGATAATTTGTTCTGAACTGTTGACTAAAACCACATGGAAAGAGAGTCCACAATGCAGCGAATACAGTAGAGGATTAACCCTTCCACAGCAGGCTGGTGGGGTGGTTGGTGACAAAGTCTGATTCAGATAGTAAAGAGAAATTTGAGATGTATCCTCGGGAGAGCTTCACTGTGTTGCAAAGAGATGACGACGCTACTGTGTGAGTGTGAAGCTGCCATTAATTCCTGTCCTCTTACCTACTTGACTGAGAATCCTGAAGATCTCAACCAACTTTCACCTTCAAGTATTTTGTAAGATGATGTCTGCATGGGAATACTCGATTTAGATCAACTGGATTCTGTGAACTTATCAAGGAGACTTTGATTTCTACTACACATGCAACTAGACTTGAGAAGAGTAACTAGGTCAGTTTATCCACAAGCAGAATAAGATGTCTATAAACACTGGAGAAGGGGATGTGGTGCTGGTTGCAGCTGATGGGAAGAACTGGATCGACTGGCCATTAACACGGGTGCTGGAAGTGTAACATGGGGAAGAGTTTGAAGATATGTAAGGCTGAAAATATTGTCAGGTGAGATGACTAGTCCACATCGGTGATTTCTGAAACTGCAGAGGAGGATGCTGACGACTGTCCTAGTAACATTCAGTCTCATGAACAGTCCGACTCACCAGGCTCCTCAAAGTGGCATAATGACAGCATGTATACTGTTCCATGTGAATATAAAAACTGATTAAATCTAAGTACATACATACATTATCATTATAGACTGTTATGCCTTTCAGCACTCAGTCTGCAAGCCTCTGTGAATATACTAAACGTCGCCACAATCCTTGATTTGCAACCAGTGCTGTGGCCACATTTAGATCTATACCTCTTATCTTTAAATCATTAGAAACTGAGTCTAACCAACGTCGTCTTAGTCTACCTCTACTTCTCATACCCCCATAGCAGAGTCCATTATTCTCCTAGGTAACCTATCCTCCTCCATTCGCCTCACATGACCCCACCACCGAAGCCAGTTTATGCGTACAGCTTCATCCATCGAGTTCATTCCTAATTTAGCCTTTATCTCCTCATTCTGAGTACCCTCGTGACATTGTTCCCACCTGTTTGTACCAGCAATCATTCTTGCTACTTTCATGTCTGTTACTTCTAACTTATGAATAAGATATCCTGAGTCCACCCAGCTTTCGCTCCCGTAAGGAAAAGTTGGTCTGAAAACAGACTGATGTAAAGATAGTTTCGTCTGGGAGCTGACTTCCTTCTTACAGAATAATGTTGATCGCAACTGTGAGCTCCTGCATTAGCTTTACGACACCTTGATTCAATCTCACTTACTATATTACAATCCTGGGAGAACACACAACCTAAACACTTGAAATTATCGACCTGTTCTAGCTTTGTATCACCAATCTGACATTCAATTCTGTAGAATTTCTTACCTACTGACATCAATTTAGTCTTCGAGAGACTAATTTTCATACCATACTCCTTGCACCAATTTTCAAGTTCCAAGATATCACATTGCAGGCTTTCAGCACAATCTGCCATTAAGACCAAGTCGTCAGCATAGGCCAGACTGCTTATTAAATTTCCACCTAATTGAATCCGTCTCTGCCATTTTATACATTCCAGCAGATGATCCATGTAACTACATACAGCAAAGGTGAAAGATTACAGCCTTGTCTAACCCCTGTAAGTACCCTGAACCAAGAACTCATTCTACCATAAATTCTCACTGAAGCCCACTTGCCAACATAAATACCTTTGATTGATTTTAATAATCTACCTTTAATTCCATAGTCCCCCAGTATGATGAAGTTCTTTTCCCTCGGTACCCTGTCATATGCTTTCTCTAGATATACGAAACATAAACACAACTGCCTATTCCTCTCGTAGCATTTTTCAATTACCTGGCGCATACTGAAAATCTGATCCTGACAGCCTCTCTGTGGTCTGAAACCACACTGGGTTCATTCAAATTCCTCTCAGCGACTGATCGCACCCTCCCTTCACAGAGGCCAGTGAATACTTTGCCTAGTATACTAATCAATGAGATACCTTGATAGTTGTTGCTATCCTTTCTGTTGCCTTGCTTATAGATAGGTGCAATTACTGCTTTTGTCCAATCTGAAAGTACCTTACCAACACTCCATGCTAATTTTACTACTCTATGAAGCCATTTCATCCCTGCCTTCCCACTATACTTCACCACTTCAGGTCTAATTTCATCTATTTGTGCTGCTTTATGATAATGGAATTTATTTACCATCCTTTCCACTTCCTCAAGCATAATTTCACCAACATAATTTTCCTCCTCCCCATGAGCTTGGCAGTTCGCATCACCTCCAGGATGATTTCCTTTTACATTGAGAAGATGTTCAAAATATTCCCTCCAGCTATCCAGTGATTCCCTGGGATCTATTATGAGTTCACCTGAAATACTCAAAACACTCTTCATTTCCTTTTTCCCTCCCTTCCTAAGATTATTTCTTACTGTCCAGAAAGGTTTCCCTGCTGCTTGACCTAGCCTTTTCAGGTTGTTACTAAAATCTTCCCATGACTTCTTTTTGGACTCAACAACTATTTGTTTCGCTCTGTTTCTTTCATCTACGTACAAATCCCTGTCTGCCTCAGCCCTTGTTTGGAGCCATTTCTGATAAGCCTTTTTTTACATTTACAAGCTGCTCTCACTTGATCAATCCACCAAGATGTTCGCCTTTTCCCATCTTTACACACAGTTGTTCCTAGGCATTCCCCTGCTGTTTCTACTACAGCATCCCTGTATGCCACCCATTCACTTTCTATATCCTGAACCTGCCTATTGTCTACTGTTTGAAACTTCTGACTAATCATATCCATGTACTTCTGTCTAATTTCCTCATCCTGGAGATTTTCTACCCTTATTCGTTTGCAGACAGATTTCACTTTCTCTACCCCAGGCCTAGAGATACTTAGTTCACTATAGATCAGATAGTGGTCTGTATCATCGAAAAATCCGTGGAAAACTCGTACATTTCTAACAGATTTCCAGAATTTGAAGTCTGATAAAATATAGTCTATTATGGATCTGGTACCCCTAGCCTCCCATGTGTAGCGGTGAACAGCCTTATGCTTGAAGAATGTATTCGCAACTGCTAAATCCATACTAGCACATAAGTCCATTCCCATTAGCTTCCATATCTTCCCCACATTTACCAATCATCCTTTCGTATCCTTAAGTTCTATTCCCAACTCTCGCATTGAAATTGACCATTAGCACTATTCGATCCTTGCTATTGACCCTGACCATGATGTCACTCAATGCTTCATAAAACTTGTCAACTTCATTCTCATCTGCACCCTCACATGACGAATACACGGACACAACTGTAGTCCTAATTCCTCCAACTGACAAATCTACCCACATCATTCGCTCATTTACGTGCCTAACAGAAACTATGTTGCGTGCAATGGTAGTCCTGATAAAGAGCCCTACCCCAGACTCTGCCCTTCCCTTTCTAACACCCATCAAGTACACTTTATAATATCCTATCTCTTCCTCGTTATCTCCCCTTACCCGAATATCACTTACACCTAGCACATCCAAATGCATCCTCTTTGCTGACTCAGCCAGTTCTACTTTCTTTCTTCCATAAGCCCCATTAATATTGATAGCTCCCCATCGAATTCCATTTCATTCGCCAAGTTGTTTCCAAGGAGTCCCCTGCCTGTCAAAAGAGAGTGGGACTCCGTTACTCCCATAGGTCTGAAGCTTGCTTAAAATTGAAATCTAAGTGATTTACAATTAATGTGGAGTTCCTCTCAGGTGGAAAGAAGGCTTCTTACATTCTATGTGCTATAGGACTTAAGACTGTAAGGCATTCTGAAGAGTTATCTTCTTCCTTAATCTTCACCTCAAAATAGTGTACATGAGCAGGAAGTTTTACAAGTAGATTTCCAGTGAGGTTGATAGATTCAAATAAGGTTGGCCATGTATAATTTTTGGGAGAGTAAAATCACTGCTTCAGTCTTGACATAAATCCCTAGTCAATTGATGGATGTTAAAATGATCTTGAACCTAAGAACTATGCATGGATAAGAGCATTCTAAATGTGGGTTCAAATACATCCGGTAGTTTTTCAGTTAAAAGACCTCGAAAAACAACAAAAGAAAGGCAAGGCCCCTAAGCTAAAAAAATAGTTAGGTATCATTATTACACCTGAAATGTATAATTAAAAGAAAATGCTGTGAAAATAATGAATATATAGTTACACAGTTGTTACATTTTTTATATAGATTACAACCAATGCTAATATGCATGGCTCATTAGTCCCTGGACTAGAATGATGTAGCCATCCATGACAATTTATCCTGTCCTGCAAGCTACTTCTCTAACAAGTGCAGTGTTTTCCCCAGAAATTTGTCAGCCAGGTATCAGGAATGAGAGGCTAGGTGGGGAACACTACGTACTAAAACGGATATGAAAACACTTCAATTTTTTCCCCTCATGGCATTTGTACTAACAGACGGGTAACAGTAACTGCAAAATTGAACTATTTTAGTATTTTTACTCTGAACAAGACAACGGAGAATTTTGAACTTCCAGTGTTTTAGTGCTCATTCATAATCATTTAATACCAGGGATTACTATTCCATTGTTGTGGAGTGCCATACGGGTTTGTGACATCATTTAAAACTGTTAAGCATTTACACTGATGTTATGCTGAAAATAATGATTGATCATTTAACTAAAGAGTTTTACAGTATGTAATTAGTGGATCTCTAGTTTATGTTAGCTGGGCGGTCTGTAAACATGGCAAGGCACTTCACCCATTAAGAGGTCTTAGGGATAGCACTAGTTGAACTAACATTTACTACAATTCTTTTATCATATTAACATCATGGCCTGCCCTATCACTCTAAACCACTAGACTTGCTCCTAACGAGATCAAAGGGTACGGGCTACATGCACATGGTAGTTGTGTAAACAAATACAAAATCAGCTGGTTACTTTATTCCAATAAGTTGTAGCCTAAGGTCCCGGCACACTTTGTACTGTACTTTGCACCTTCGTTCATACATCGATTAAACTTAATAATCAAATTCCTATAGCGCCTATCATAATAATATTGCAGTTCAATCCCCCAGTGTAGTTTTGACAGAAATTATTGCAGACAACCTCTTATATTTTGGCATTTAAGGACACTTATGTTCTCAGTCCCACATAGTAGGGAAAATAATAGTAATCCACCAGTGGTAATATTCATATAACCACATTTCAGTTTAGAATTGTAGTGCAGATATGGTATATTTAGATTGTACATTATCTTACCTGCTATATTCATGTGTATCATTGTGTGTGTATCCATTAAAGCAATGTACTAATAATAATCCGTCTAAGCATTTAGGTTAATTGGTAATCTCGGAGTACAGTAGTTCGTGCAAATGTTAAACTTCCAATTTCATTTTCTGTTTGTGCTTAGCAGTGACATACGGTACTGGTATTGTAATTAGGATATGTCTGAACGTAGCTTAAAATTATTACATTGTACTGTACAGCAGTATACGAGTAATATCTTATTAGAAATTTGCGTGCTTATTTTATTATTGTAAAATGTTTATGTAGTATAGTATAGGTATCTGCAGAAACTCTTTTAGTAAAATTCTGCTCTTGTAATTAGGATAGGCTTATCCGCAGTATAAAATTGTGTAACTCTTGCATATTCCTTTCAGTATTTAGTGATTAACAGCAATTTCTATCTGTTATAGTGTTATTAAAGCAATGTACATGTTCTGACAGTTCGCAGCACGTGGCGCCGAACAAAGGAGTGGAAGCGCTGTATTGCCACATGATCCGGCAGAAGTTACTACATCACAGTTAGGCTCTGCAGAAAATAATACACATTAACAGTGAACATGAAAAAGTTAGAACATTAAATATCGTTGCTGTTATTCCGAGGTGGCTCAGAAGTAATTTTATTAGCTCAAATATCGTAAGACAAACTCCTCATTTCCCTTCCTCATAGGTTTTAATCACTCTATCTCTGGGAGATTGATTTTAATTTTAGGTAGATTTCAGTATCAGAATGGCATTTTGACAGGCCTGCTCAACATTCTGGGTTCGAACCCAGGTGAGGGTGAGAAAAATATCTAAGAGATTTTTGTACAACGAGGAGAAAGGTTCAGACCCTGTCATAGGTAATGGCACAATTTAAGATGCCAGCTATAATTGGAATTGGAGCTGTGTGAGGTAAAAGTCCATCTTGTCGTTTCGAGCGCCTTGCAATCATTAGTCATGAGACCTCATTTTATTGAAATCTGAACCATGTTTATCGCATGTTCCACGATTTGACATTTAATTATGTAAATGGCTTCCTTCAGTTTTGTGTGTCAGTCTAATGACGTCCAGTAGGGAGCAGCACACGCTATGTTTTTATCTGTGAGGTCGCTCGTTTTGCTGAGCGATAATTTTTACTCTGTGGAGTTCTTCTGCTGTTCTATGTGGGACGGTTACTAACAATGGCTGCCGCTATGTTTGGTGTGGAATTTTTATGCTTCAAATATTCATTCAATGTGTTCAAGCCTGGACATTTCACGCTAACTGCTATTCGATTTTACCATTGATAATCACAGGTATGTGATAGTTGGTTTATGTTTAAATTTGGTGACGATTTATTCTCGTATGTTACGGTCGATGGCATACATATTTCCGCTCCGTCATACGATGTGCTTTGAATGAATGTGTTTGTGGTCTTGTAGTGATAATTAAATAAGTCTCTCTCTGGTTATGATTTGGTGCACTGCGTGCTTTAATACTGCGTGATCCTCATGATGTGCCCCTTGTCTCGACCACAGGAGATACCAATCCAGGTTGTACAAGGCGCAACATGCCAGTGATGTGAATAAAGCAATGTCCAATTCTGACCTTATGTGTAATTGCACGCCGCACGCAAACATTTGAGTACGTGAGACCCACTGATAATGACCGTGGAGTCATAATTTCTGGTTTGTATTTAACTACGAAATCTGAACGGCCGTTCGTGTTTTATTTTCCCGATACCCTGATTGTGTATGCGTGAATGTGGTATGCATGGGAGTTTGGATGTGTGGGGGAGGAAAAGATGATATGTCGATCGACCTGTGTACTTATCTTTCAAATTCTGCGCCTTGTTTGGTTCTCAGCGCAGAGCTATATATATTTTACTCGCTTTCGCTCGTTGGGGGCTGCGCCCCCAAACCCCCCATTCCTCTACATTACAAGTGGTCACATGAAAAATTACTGTGACAAACCGGTACTTCGTTGAGAAAAAGGGATTGCGCCACCAGACTGCCCATGTATTCGCGTACATGTTTGGTCCTCTAATATTTTCTCGTACCGTACATTCACGTTTTATAGAAACGAAGATAGCGTTGAACGTTTCGACGTGGTGAAAATTACGTACGATTCACACAAGTTAGGAAATTATTTTCCTAATGTAACGGGGAGATATTGTCTTGAAACTTTTTAGGTTTATCGTGGTTGAAACGCTCTATATTTCCGTTGTTTGATGTTTTGTCGTATCTGCAGCGTTTTCACCGTAGATTGGTTTAGAACCTTGGATTAGGAGTACAGTGTTTCCGTTTTACTTTCGTTTTTCCATTTTTACAGGGTGCTAGAATCATGCATTTTGATTTTGATTGGGTGGTAATAATAATAATCGTATGGCCTCAGCTACCGTGTGCAGACATTTCAATTTGACGCCATCTGGCTGTCTGCTCGTCAATTTCGACGTTCCGTTTTACTCTAGGCCCCCACTAAATGGCAGACCGAGTAAACCGAAACTCTCTTGGGCGTCTATGGCTGAGATTTAATGAATTTTGTCGGGTAAACACCAAATGTGTCACCAGAGATCTTTTACATGCCGACATTGTACGACTTGGAGTGTCGAATGGACTTTTTTCCGCCCTTCAAAAATCCGACTACCTCTGCCGGGTTTGAACCCGCTATCTTGGGATCCGGAGGCCGACACTCTACCGCTGATCCACAGAGGCAGCTATTGGGTGGTGATTGGGGGTAAATATGTAAAATTGGAACGGTTTAAAATTTCTCCTCGGCCGAATTTCAACTTTGTAGTTCATCTGGCAGGGTGTAACACGAAATTTGAGACCCATATTTTGATTGGGAGTTGGGGGTGGCCTAAATAATTAAAAAATTGAACTTTTGGAATATTTCGTTCATTGCAGCGTCCAACACGAAATTTTTCATTGAGTTGCAGCCTAATATCTATCAGATTGCCGAATTTCAATTTCCTAGCTCATCTGGAAGGGTCTTATACGAAATTTCAGACCGATATATTGATTGTGCGAAGGGGGCTAAATATGAATAATTTTCACTTTTTGGAATTTATCCTTGGGTTGCAGCCCAATAGCTATCAGACTGCCGAATTTCAAGCTGCTAGCTCATCTGGAAGTGGGTAAACATTAATGTCAGCGAGTTAATTTATGGAAATTTGACAAAATTGACCGAAACCGGGAAAATGAAGCTCAATCTAAGGTAGGAGGAGTCGAGATACGACAAAAAAGTCATAGGACCAAAGTTGTGGATCACTTCATTTTAGGACCCAAAGTGGAATCCATTTGTTGATAACAATTACCGTTTAGCCACAAGAGAGCTCGAAACGAAAGCCTGCACCGTCATTAAATTTGGCTTAATTATTCGAACTTTTTAGTGGATTTAATATAAAAAATTTGAACTTATTAAAATTTCTACGTCGTTTACAGGCTAGGAGTTAGAACTTTGCCAAATCATAATTTTGTAGGGCACTGCATCACGGTTTCCGCTATTTTGTTTGGGGGGAGGGGGGCAGAGGATATTGATTGGGTGGTGCAGGGGTAAATATGAGGGATTGGAATGTTTTGGAATTTCTATCAGATTGCCTAATTTCAACTTCCTAGTTCATCTGGAAGGGCCTAACATGAAATTTGAGTCCAATATTTTTATTGGGCGAGGAGGGGGCTAAATATTAAAAATGTGAACTTTTTGGAATTTTTCCTTCGGTTGGAGCCTAATAGTTATCACATTGCCTAATCTAAAGTTCCTAGCTCATCTGGAAGTGTCTAACCCGAAATTTGAGTCGAATATTTTGATTCGGTGCGGGGGGGCTAAATATTAAAAATTTGACCTATTTGGAATGATTCCTTTGGTTACAGTCTAATAGGTATCAGATTGCCGGCTTGAAGGGTCTAACACGAAATATGAGTCCGATAATTTGATAGAGCGGAGGGGGGGCTATATATGAAAAAATCGAACTTTCCGGAATTTTTCCTTTTGTTACAGCCTAATAGGTATCAGATTTCCGGCTAGAAGGGTCTAACACGAATTTTGAGTCCGATAATTTGATTGGGCGGAAGGGTGTAACACGAAATTTGAGCCCGATATTTTTATTCGGTGCGGGGGGCTATTATGAAAAATTTGAACTTTTTGGAATTTTTCCTTGGGTTATAGAATAATAGCTATCAGATTGCAGAATTTCAAGTTCCTAGCTAATCTGGAAGGGTTTAACCCGAAATTTGAGTCCTATATATTGAGTCGGTGGGAGGGGTTAATTATGACAATTTTGAGCTTTATGGAATTTTACCTGGGGTTACAGCCTAATAGGTATCAGATAGACGAATTTCAAGTTCCTAGCTCATCTGGATGGATCTACCTCATAATTTTAGTCCGATATTTTGATTGAGTGGAGGGGGCTAAATAGGAGAAGTTTCAGCTTTTTCCATTTTTTCGTAGGGTTACAGCCTAATAGGTATCAGATTGCCGAATTTCAAGTTCCTAGCTCATCTGGAAGGATCTACCACGAAATTTTAATCCGATATTTTGATTGGGTGGAGGGGGGCTAAACATGAAAAGTTTCAGCTTCTTCCATATTTCCTGGGGTTACAGCCGAATAGCTATCAGATTACCGAATTTCAAGTTCCTAGCCCATCTGGAAGGGTGTAAACCGAAATTTGAGTCCTATATATTGATTCGGTGGGAGGGGGATCATTATGAAAAATTTGACCTTTTAGGATTTTTTCCTGGAGTTACAGCCTAATAACTATCAGATTGCCGAATTTCAAGTTCCTAGCTCATCTGGAAGAATCTACCCCGAAGTTTTAGTCCGATATTTTGATTGGGTGGAGGGGGGCAAAATAGGAAAACCTTCAGAGTTTTGCATTTCTTCCTTGGGTTACAGCCGAATAGCTATCAGATTTCCGAATTTCAAATTCCTAGTCCATCTGGAAGGGTCTAACACGAAATTTCTTTGATTGGGCGGAAGGGGGGCTAAATATGAAAAATTTGCACTTTTTTGAATTTTTCCTTGGGTTGCAGCCTAAAAGCTATCAGACTGCCGAATTTCAAGTTCCTAGCTCACCTGGAAGTGGGCAAACATTAATGTCAGTGAGTGAGTGAGTCAGTCAGTCAGTTAGCCTTGCGGCTTTATATATATAAGATAAGATAGAGCCCGGCAACGTGCACGCTAAATAGTGCAGGCTTTCGTTTGGAAATTTATTGCGAGCGAACGGTGCGTCGTATCGAGGTACGGATTGCGGCGTTAGACGACCCTTTTAGTGGTCTACATTACTGTCTTAGGCGCTTTCTCCTATCCCGCATATTTATGCCATAGAAAGAGGTGAACGTTTCGATCCATGTCAAATTTCGCCCACTTTTCACAAATTGAAAAATAATTTTGCCAACTTGGCAGACAGCTACAGTCTTGAAACTTTGCAGGCAGGTTGGCGATGAAACGACCTATAATTTTGCTTATTTGAGGTTTTGCCGTATCTCAACGGGTTTCGCCATAAATTGCTTAAGAATCATAAATTAGGCCGAAATTTCAATAGTGTTTCCACATGTACCCTCCGTTTTCCCATACTTGCAAGGCAGCTAGAATAACGAAAGTCGGTCTACATATGGCCAATGACGTTGCCAAGGAGCGTCCTGAATTTCGTTCATCTATCCATCTTATGAGTGTGTGAATCAGTAAAATCATTTAGTGAAATTTAACAAAAATGAACGATCCCGGGAATATGAAGCTCAATCTAAGGTAGAAGGAGTCGAGATACGACAAAAAGTCATAGGACCAAAGTTGTAGATCTCTTCATTTTAGGGGCTGAAAGTGCAGTCCGTTTATTGATAGCAATTACCGTTTAGCCACAAGAGAGCTCGAAACGAAAGCCTGCACCGTCATTTAATTTGGCTTATAATTTCGAATTTTTTAGTGGATGAAATATTAAATATTTTAACTTTTTGCAATTTGTACGTCGGTTACAGGCTAGGAGCTAGGACTTTGCCAAATATTAATTTTGTAGGGCACTGCATCACGGTATCCGCCATTTTGTTTGGGGGGAGGGGGGCAAAAATTTAAAATTTAAAATTTTTGGAATTTTTCCGTAGGTTACACGCTAATAGCTATCACCTTGCCAAATTTCAAGTTTCTAGCTCATGTCGAAGTGGGTAAACATTTATGTCAGTCAGTGAGCCTTGCGGCTTTATATATATAAGATATAAGATAGAGCCCGGCAACGTGCACGCTAAATAGTGCAGGCTTTCGTTTGGAAATTTATTGCGAGCGAACGGTGCGTCGTATCGAGGTACGGATTGCGGCGTTAGACGACCCTTTTAGTGGTCTACATTACTGTCGTAGGCGCTTTCTCCTATCCCGCATATTTATGCCATAGAAAGAGGTGAACGTTTCGATCCATGTCAAATTTCGCCCACTTTCACAAATTGAAAAAATAATTTTGCCAACTTGGCAGACAGCTACAGTCTTGAAACTTTGCAGGCAGGTTGACGATGAAACGACCTATAAGTTTGGTTATTTGAGGTTTTGCCGTATCTCAACGGGTTTCGCCATAAATTGCTTAAGAATCATAAATTAGGCCGAAATTTCAATAGTGTTTCCACATGTACCCTCTGTTTTCCCATACTTGCAAGGCAGCTAGAATAACGAAAGTCGGTCTACGTATGGCCAATGACGTTGCCAAGGAGCGTCCTGAATTTCGTTCATCTATCCATCTTATGAGCGTGTGAATCAGTAAAATCATTTATGGAAATTTAACAAAAATGACCGATACCGGGAAAATGAAGCTCAATCTAAGGTAGAAGGAGTCGAGATACGACAAAAAGTCATAGGACCAAAGTTGTAGATCTCTTCATTTTAGCGGCCGAAAGTGCAGTCCGTTTATTGATAACAATTACCGTTTAGCCACAAGAGAGCTCGAGACGAAAGTCTGCACCGTCATGTAATTTGGCTTAATATTTCGAATTCTTTAGTGGATGAAATATTAAATATTTTAACTTTTTGCAATTTCTACGTCGGTTACAGGCTAGGAGCTAGAACTTTGCCAAATATGAATTTTCTAGGGCACTGCATCACGGTATCCGCCATTTTGTTTGGGGGGAGGGGGGCAAAAATTTAAAATTTAAAATTTTTGGAATTTTGACTTGTGTTACATCCTATTAGCTATCAGATTTCCGAATTTCAATTTCGTAGCTCATCGGGAAGGGTCTAACACGAAATTTTAATCCGATATATTGATGGGGCTGAATTGGGGCTAAATATGAAAAATGTCAACATTTTTGAATTTTTCCTTGGGTTGCAGCCTAATAGCTATCAGACTGCCGAATTCCAAGTTTTCAGCTCATCTGCAACGGAAGGGTCTAACCCGAAATTTGATTCCAATATTTTGATTCGATGGGGGGCTAAATACAAACAATTTGAACTTTTTGGAGTTTTGCTTTGGGCTACAGCATAATAGCTATCAGATTGCCGAATTTCAAGTTCCTAGCTCATCTGGAAGGGTCTAACACGAAATTTTAGTCCGATAATTTGATTGAGCGGAAGGGGGGCTAAATATGAAAAATTTCAACTTTTTTGAATTTTTCTTTGGGTTGCAGTCAAATAGCTATCAGACTGCCGAATTTCAAGTTCCTACCTCACTTGGAAGTGGGCAAACATTAATGTCAGTCAGTGAGTCAGTCAATTAGCCTTGTGGCTTTATATATATAGGATAAGATAGAGCCAGGCAATGTGCACGCTAAATAGTGCAGGCTTTCGTTTGGAAATTTATTGTGAGCAAACGGTGCGTCGTATCGAGGTACGGATTGCGGCGTTAGACGACCCGTTTAGTGGTCTACATTGCTGCCTTAGGCGCTTTCTCCTATCCCATACTTGCAAGGCAGCTAGAATAACGAAAGTCGGTCTACGTATGGCCAATGACGTTGCCAAGGAGCGTCCTGAATTTCGTTCATCTATCCATCTTATGAGCGTGTGAATCAGTAAAATCATTTATGGAAATTTAACAAAAATGACCGATACCGGGAAAATGAAGCTCAATCTAAGGTAGAAGGAGTCGAGATACGACAAAAAGTCATAAGACCAAAGTTGTAGATCTCTTAATTTTAGGAGTCGAAAGTGCAATCCGTTCATTGATAGCAATTACCGTTCGGCCACAAGAGAGCTCGAAACGAAAGCCTGCACCGTCCTATATATTGATTCGGTGGGAGGGGGTTAATTATTAAAAATTTTAGCTTTTCGGATTTTTTCCAGGGGTTACAGCCTAATAACTATCAGGTTGCCGAATTTCAAGTTCCTAGCTCATCTGGAAGGGTCTAACACGAAATTTCTTTGATTGGGCGGAAGGGGGGCTAAATATAAAAAAATTGTACTTTTTGCAATTTTTCCTTGGGTTGCAGCCTAAAAGCTGTCAGACTGCCGAATTTCAAGTTCCTACCTCATCTGGAAGGGTCTAACACGAATATTTACTACGACATTTTGATGGGCCGTAAGGGGGGCTAAATATGAAAAATGTCAACTTTTTTGAATTTTTCCTTGGGTTGCAGCCAAATAGCTATCAGATTGCCGAATTTCAAGTTCCTACCTCACTTGGTAGTGGGCAAACATTAATGTCAGTCAGTGAGTCAGTCAGTGAGTCAGTCAATTAGCCTTGTGGCTTTATATATATAAGATAAGATAGAGTCGGGCAATGTGCACGCTGAATAGTGCAGGCTTTCGTTTGGAAATTTATTGCGAGCAAACGGTGCATCGTATCGCGGTACGGTTTGCGGCGTTAGGCGACCCTTTTAGTGGTCTATATTACTGTCTTTGGCGCTTTCTCCTACCCCGCATATTTATGCCATAGAGGAGGTGAACGTTTCGATCCATGTCAAATTTCGCCCACTTTTCACAAATTGAAAAATAATTTTTCCAACTTGGCAGACAGCTACAGTGTTGAAACTTTGCAGGCAAGTTGACGATGAAACGGCCTATAATTTCGGTTATTTGAGGTTTTACCGTATCTCAACGGGGTTCGCCATAAATTGCTTAAGAATCATCAATTAGGCCGAAATTTCAGTAGTGTTTACACATGTACCCTCCGTTTTCCCATACTTGCAAGGCAGCTAGAATAACGAAAGTCGGTCTACATATGGCCAATGCCGTTGCCAAGGAGCGTGCTGAATTTCGTTCATCTATCTATCATACGAGTGTGTGAATCAGAAAATAATTTATGGAAATTTAACAAAATTTTGCGAAACCGGGAAAATGAAGCTCAATCTAAGGTAGAAGGGGTCGAGATACGACAAAAAGTCATAAGACCAAAGTTGTAGATCTCTTAATTTTAGGAGTCGAAAGTGCAATCCGTTCATTGATAGCAATTACCGTTCGGCCACAAGAGAGCTCGAAACGAAAGCCTGCACCGTCCTATATATTGATTCGGTGGGAGGGGGTTAATTATTAAAAATTTTAGCTTTTCGGATTTTTTCCAGGGGTTACAGCCTAATAACTATCAGGTTGCCGAATTTCAAGTTCCTAGCTCATCTGGAAGGGTCTAACACGAAATTTCTTTGATTGGGCGGAAGGGGGGCTAAATATAAAAAAATTGTACTTTTTGCAATTTTTCCTTGGGTTGCAGCCTAAAAGCTGTCAGACTGCCGAATTTCAAGTTCCTACCTCATCTGGAAGGGTCTAACACGAATATTTACTACGACATTTTGATGGGCCGTAAGGGGGGCTAAATATGAAAAATGTCAACTTTTTTGAATTTTTCCTTGGGTTGCAGCCAAATAGCTATCAGATTGCCGAATTTCAAGTTCCTACCTCACTTGGTAGTGGGCAAACATTAATGTCAGTCAGTGAGTCAGTCAGTGAGTCAGTCAATTAGCCTTGTGGCTTTATATATATAAGATAAGATAGAGTCGGGCAATGTGCACGCTGAATAGTGCAGGCTTTCGTTTGGAAATTTATTGCGAGCAAACGGTGCATCGTATCGCGGTACGGTTTGCGGCGTTAGGCGACCCTTTTAGTGGTCTATATTACTGTCTTTGGCGCTTTCTCCTACCCCGCATATTTATGCCATAGAGGAGGTGAACGTTTCGATCCATGTCAAATTTCGCCCACTTTTCACAAATTGAAAAATAATTTTTCCAACTTGGCAGACAGCTACAGTGTTGAAACTTTGCAGGCAAGTTGACGATGAAACGGCCTATAATTTCGGTTATTTGAGGTTTTACCGTATCTCAACGGGGTTCGCCATAAATTGCTTAAGAATCATCAATTAGGCCGAAATTTCAGTAGTGTTTACACATGTACCCTCCGTTTTCCCATACTTGCAAGGCAGCTAGAATAACGAAAGTCGGTCTACATATGGCCAATGCCGTTGCCAAGGAGCGTGCTGAATTTCGTTCATCTATCTATCATACGAGTGTGTGAATCAGAAAATAATTTATGGAAATTTAACAAAATTTTGCGAAACCGGGAAAATGAAGCTCAATCTAAGGTAGAAGGGGTCGAGATACGACAAAAAGTCATAAGACCAAAGTTGTAGATCTCTTAATTTTAGGAGTCGAAAGTGCAATCCGTTCATTGATAGCAATTACCGTTCGGCCACAAGAGAGCTCGAAACGAAAGCCTGCACCGTCCTATATATTGATTCGGTGGGAGGGGGTTAATTATTAAAAATTTTAGCTTTTCGGATTTTTTCCAGGGGTTACAGCCTAATAACTATCAGGTTGCCGAATTTCAAGTTCCTAGCTCATCTGGAAGGGTCTAACACGAAATTTCTTTGATTGGGCGGAAGGGGGGCTAAATATAAAAAAATTGTACTTTTTGCAATTTTTCCTTGGGTTGCAGCCTAAAAGCTGTCAGACTGCCGAATTTCAAGTTCCTACCTCATCTGGAAGGGTCTAACACGAATATTTACTACGACATTTTGATGGGCCGTAAGGGGGGCTAAATATGAAAAATGTCAACTTTTTTGAATTTTTCCTTGGGTTGCAGCCAAATAGCTATCAGATTGCCGAATTTCAAGTTCCTACCTCACTTGGTAGTGGGCAAACATTAATGTCAGTCAGTGAGTCAGTCAGTGAGTCAGTCAATTAGCCTTGTGGCTTTATATATATAAGATAAGATAGAGTCGGGCAATGTGCACGCTGAATAGTGCAGGCTTTCGTTTGGAAATTTATTGCGAGCAAACGGTGCATCGTATCGCGGTACGGTTTGCGGCGTTAGGCGACCCTTTTAGTGGTCTATATTACTGTCTTTGGCGCTTTCTCCTACCCCGCATATTTATGCCATAGAGGAGGTGAACGTTTCGATCCATGTCAAATTTCGCCCACTTTTCACAAATTGAAAAATAATTTTTCCAACTTGGCAGACAGCTACAGTGTTGAAACTTTGCAGGCAAGTTGACGATGAAACGGCCTATAATTTCGGTTATTTGAGGTTTTACCGTATCTCAACGGGGTTCGCCATAAATTGCTTAAGAATCATCAATTAGGCCGAAATTTCAGTAGTGTTTACACATGTACCCTCCGTTTTCCCATACTTGCAAGGCAGCTAGAATAACGAAAGTCGGTCTACATATGGCCAATGCCGTTGCCAAGGAGCGTGCTGAATTTCGTTCATCTATCTATCATACGAGTGTGTGAATCAGAAAATAATTTATGGAAATTTAACAAAATTTTGCGAAACCGGGAAAATGAAGCTCAATCTAAGGTAGAAGGGGTCGAGATACGACAAAAAGTCATAAGACCAAAGTTGTAGATCTCTTAATTTTAGGAGTCGAAAGTGCAATCCGTTCATTGATAGCAATTACCGTTCGGCCACAAGAGAGCTCGAAACGAAAGCCTGCACCGTCCTATATATTGATTCGGTGGGAGGGGGTTAATTATTAAAAATTTTAGCTTTTCGGATTTTTTCCAGGGGTTACAGCCTAATAACTATCAGGTTGCCGAATTTCAAGTTCCTAGCTCATCTGGAAGGGTCTAACACGAAATTTCTTTGATTGGGCGGAAGGGGGGCTAAATATAAAAAAATTGTACTTTTTGCAATTTTTCCTTGGGTTGCAGCCTAAAAGCTGTCAGACTGCCGAATTTCAAGTTCCTACCTCATCTGGAAGGGTCTAACACGAATATTTACTACGACATTTTGATGGGCCGTAAGGGGGGCTAAATATGAAAAATGTCAACTTTTTTGAATTTTTCCTTGGGTTGCAGCCAAATAGCTATCAGATTGCCGAATTTCAAGTTCCTACCTCACTTGGTAGTGGGCAAACATTAATGTCAGTCAGTGAGTCAGTGAGTGAGTCAGTCAATTAGCCTTGTGGCTTTATATATATAAGATAAGATAGAGTCGGGCAATGTGCACGCTGAATAGTGCAGGCTTTCGTTTGGAAATTTATTGCGAGCAAACGGTGCATCGTATCGCGGTACGGTTTGCGGCGTTAGGCGACCCTTTTAGTGGTCTATATTACTGTCTTTGGCGCTTTCTCCTACCCCGCATATTTATGCCATAGAGGAGGTGAACGTTTCGATCCATGTCAAATTTCGCCCACTTTTCACAAATTGAAAAATAATTTTTCCAACTTGGCAGACAGCTACAGTGTTGAAACTTTGCAGGCAAGTTGACGATGAAACGGCCTATAATTTCGGTTATTTGAGGTTTTACCGTATCTCAACGGGGTTCGCCATAAATTGCTTAAGAATCATCAATTAGGCCGAAATTTCAGTAGTGTTTACACATGTACCCTCCGTTTTCCCATACTTGCAAGGCAGCTAGAATAACGAAAGTCGGTCTACATATGGCCAATGCCGTTGCCAAGGAGCGTGCTGAATTTCGTTCATCTATCTATCATACGAGTGTGTGAATCAGAAAATAATTTATGGAAATTTAACAAAATTTTGCGAAACCGGGAAAATGAAGCTCAATCTAAGGTAGAAGGGGTCGAGATACGACAAAAAGTCATAAGACCAAAGTTGTAGATCTCTTAATTTTAGGAGTCGAAAGTGCAATCCGTTCATTGATAGCAATTACCGTTCGGCCACAAGAGAGCTCGAAACGAAAGCCTGCACCGTCCTATATATTGATTCGGTGGGAGGGGGTTAATTATTAAAAATTTTAGCTTTTCGGATTTTTTCCAGGGGTTACAGCCTAATAACTATCAGGTTGCCGAATTTCAAGTTCCTAGCTCATCTGGAAGGGTCTAACACGAAATTTCTTTGATTGGGCGGAAGGGGGGCTAAATATAAAAAAATTGTACTTTTTGCAATTTTTCCTTGGGTTGCAGCCTAAAAGCTGTCAGACTGCCGAATTTCAAGTTCCTACCTCATCTGGAAGGGTCTAACACGAATATTTACTACGACATTTTGATGGGCCGTAAGGGGGGCTAAATATGAAAAATGTCAACTTTTTTGAATTTTTCCTTGGGTTGCAGCCAAATAGCTATCAGATTGCCGAATTTCAAGTTCCTACCTCACTTGGTAGTGGGCAAACATTAATGTCAGTCAGTGAGTCAGTGAGTGAGTCAGTCAATTAGCCTTGTGGCTTTATATATATAAGATATAAGATAGAGCCCGGCAACGTGCACGCTAAATAGTGCAGGCTTTCGTTTGGAAATTTATTGCGAGCGAACGGTGCGTCGTATCGAGGTACGGATTGCGGCGTTAGACGACCCTTTTAGTGGTCTACATTACTGTCGTAGGCGCTTTCTCCTATCCCGCATATTTATGCCATAGAAAGAGGTGAACGTTTCGATCCATGTCAAATTTCGCCCACTTTCACAAATTGAAAAAATAATTTTGCCAACTTGGCAGACAGCTACAGTCTTGAAACTTTGCAGGCAGGTTGACGATGAAACGACCTATAAGTTTGGTTATTTGAGGTTTTGCCGTATCTCAACGGGTTTCGCCATAAATTGCTTAAGAATCATAAATTAGGCCGAAATTTCAATAGTGTTTCCACATGTACCCTCTGTTTTCCCATACTTGCAAGGCAGCTAGAATAACGAAAGTCGGTCTACGTATGGCCAATGACGTTGCCAAGGAGCGTCCTGAATTTCGTTCATCTATCCATCTTATGAGCGTGTGAATCAGTAAAATCATTTATGGAAATTTAACAAAAATGACCGATACCGGGAAAATGAAGCTCAATCTAAGGTAGAAGGAGTCGAGATACGACAAAAAGTCATAAGACCAAAGTTGTAGATCTCTTAATTTTAGGAGTCGAAAGTGCAATCCGTTCATTGATAGCAATTACCGTTCGGCCACAAGAGAGCTCGAAACGAAAGCCTGCACCGTCCTATATATTGATTCGGTGGGAGGGGGTTAATTATTAAAAATTTTAGCTTTTCGGATTTTTTCCAGGGGTTACAGCCTAATAACTATCAGGTTGCCGAATTTCAAGTTCCTAGCTCATCTGGAAGGGTCTAACACGAAATTTCTTTGATTGGGCGGAAGGGGGGCTAAATATAAAAAAATTGTACTTTTTGCAATTTTTCCTTGGGTTGCAGCCTAAAAGCTGTCAGACTGCCGAATTTCAAGTTCCTACCTCATCTGGAAGGGTCTAACACGAATATTTACTACGACATTTTGATGGGCCGTAAGGGGGGCTAAATATGAAAAATGTCAACTTTTTTGAATTTTTCCTTGGGTTGCAGCCAAATAGCTATCAGATTGCCGAATTTCAAGTTCCTACCTCACTTGGTAGTGGGCAAACATTAATGTCAGTCAGTGAGTCAGTCAGTGAGTCAGTCAATTAGCCTTGTGGCTTTATATATATAAGATAAGATAGAGTCGGGCAATGTGCACGCTGAATAGTGCAGGCTTTCGTTTGGAAATTTATTGCGAGCAAACGGTGCATCGTATCGCGGTACGGTTTGCGGCGTTAGGCGACCCTTTTAGTGGTCTATATTACTGTCTTTGGCGCTTTCTCCTACCCCGCATATTTATGCCATAGAGGAGGTGAACGTTTCGATCCATGTCAAATTTCGCCCACTTTTCACAAATTGAAAAATAATTTTTCCAACTTGGCAGACAGCTACAGTGTTGAAACTTTGCAGGCAAGTTGACGATGAAACGGCCTATAATTTCGGTTATTTGAGGTTTTACCGTATCTCAACGGGGTTCGCCATAAATTGCTTAAGAATCATCAATTAGGCCGAAATTTCAGTAGTGTTTACACATGTACCCTCCGTTTTCCCATACTTGCAAGGCAGCTAGAATAACGAAAGTCGGTCTACATATGGCCAATGCCGTTGCCAAGGAGCGTGCTGAATTTCGTTCATCTATCTATCATACGAGTGTGTGAATCAGAAAATAATTTATGGAAATTTAACAAAATTTTGCGAAACCGGGAAAATGAAGCTCAATCTAAGGTAGAAGGGGTCGAGATACGACAAAAAGTCATAAGACCAAAGTTGTAGATCTCTTAATTTTAGGAGTCGAAAGTGCAATCCGTTCATTGATAGCAATTACCGTTCGGCCACAAGAGAGCTCGAAACGAAAGCCTGCACCGTCCTATATATTGATTCGGTGGGAGGGGGTTAATTATTAAAAATTTTAGCTTTTCGGATTTTTTCCAGGGGTTACAGCCTAATAACTATCAGGTTGCCGAATTTCAAGTTCCTAGCTCATCTGGAAGGGTCTAACACGAAATTTCTTTGATTGGGCGGAAGGGGGGCTAAATATAAAAAAATTGTACTTTTTGCAATTTTTCCTTGGGTTGCAGCCTAAAAGCTGTCAGACTGCCGAATTTCAAGTTCCTACCTCATCTGGAAGGGTCTAACACGAATATTTACTACGACATTTTGATGGGCCGTAAGGGGGGCTAAATATGAAAAATGTCAACTTTTTTGAATTTTTCCTTGGGTTGCAGCCAAATAGCTATCAGATTGCCGAATTTCAAGTTCCTACCTCACTTGGTAGTGGGCAAACATTAATGTCAGTCAGTGAGTCAGTCAGTGAGTCAGTCAATTAGCCTTGTGGCTTTATATATATAAGATAAGATAGAGTCGGGCAATGTGCACGCTGAATAGTGCAGGCTTTCGTTTGGAAATTTATTGCGAGCAAACGGTGCATCGTATCGCGGTACGGTTTGCGGCGTTAGGCGACCCTTTTAGTGGTCTATATTACTGTCTTTGGCGCTTTCTCCTACCCCGCATATTTATGCCATAGAGGAGGTGAACGTTTCGATCCATGTCAAATTTCGCCCACTTTTCACAAATTGAAAAATAATTTTTCCAACTTGGCAGACAGCTACAGTGTTGAAACTTTGCAGGCAAGTTGACGATGAAACGGCCTATAATTTCGGTTATTTGAGGTTTTACCGTATCTCAACGGGGTTCGCCATAAATTGCTTAAGAATCATCAATTAGGCCGAAATTTCAGTAGTGTTTACACATGTACCCTCCGTTTTCCCATACTTGCAAGGCAGCTAGAATAACGAAAGTCGGTCTACATATGGCCAATGCCGTTGCCAAGGAGCGTGCTGAATTTCGTTCATCTATCTATCATACGAGTGTGTGAATCAGAAAATAATTTATGGAAATTTAACAAAATTTTGCGAAACCGGGAAAATGAAGCTCAATCTAAGGTAGAAGGGGTCGAGATACGACAAAAAGTCATAAGACCAAAGTTGTAGATCTCTTAATTTTAGGAGTCGAAAGTGCAATCCGTTCATTGATAGCAATTACCGTTCGGCCACAAGAGAGCTCGAAACGAAAGCCTGCACCGTCCTATATATTGATTCGGTGGGAGGGGGTTAATTATTAAAAATTTTAGCTTTTCGGATTTTTTCCAGGGGTTACAGCCTAATAACTATCAGGTTGCCGAATTTCAAGTTCCTAGCTCATCTGGAAGGGTCTAACACGAAATTTCTTTGATTGGGCGGAAGGGGGGCTAAATATAAAAAAATTGTACTTTTTGCAATTTTTCCTTGGGTTGCAGCCTAAAAGCTGTCAGACTGCCGAATTTCAAGTTCCTACCTCATCTGGAAGGGTCTAACACGAATATTTACTACGACATTTTGATGGGCCGTAAGGGGGGCTAAATATGAAAAATGTCAACTTTTTTGAATTTTTCCTTGGGTTGCAGCCAAATAGCTATCAGATTGCCGAATTTCAAGTTCCTACCTCACTTGGTAGTGGGCAAACATTAATGTCAGTCAGTGAGTCAGTCAGTGAGTCAGTCAATTAGCCTTGTGGCTTTATATATATAAGATAAGATAGAGTCGGGCAATGTGCACGCTGAATAGTGCAGGCTTTCGTTTGGAAATTTATTGCGAGCAAACGGTGCATCGTATCGCGGTACGGTTTGCGGCGTTAGGCGACCCTTTTAGTGGTCTATATTACTGTCTTTGGCGCTTTCTCCTACCCCGCATATTTATGCCATAGAGGAGGTGAACGTTTCGATCCATGTCAAATTTCGCCCACTTTTCACAAATTGAAAAATAATTTTTCCAACTTGGCAGACAGCTACAGTGTTGAAACTTTGCAGGCAAGTTGACGATGAAACGGCCTATAATTTCGGTTATTTGAGGTTTTACCGTATCTCAACGGGGTTCGCCATAAATTGCTTAAGAATCATCAATTAGGCCGAAATTTCAGTAGTGTTTACACATGTACCCTCCGTTTTCCCATACTTGCAAGGCAGCTAGAATAACGAAAGTCGGTCTACATATGGCCAATGCCGTTGCCAAGGAGCGTGCTGAATTTCGTTCATCTATCTATCATACGAGTGTGTGAATCAGAAAATAATTTATGGAAATTTAACAAAATTTTGCGAAACCGGGAAAATGAAGCTCAATCTAAGGTAGAAGGGGTCGAGATACGACAAAAAGTCATAAGACCAAAGTTGTAGATCTCTTAATTTTAGGAGTCGAAAGTGCAATCCGTTCATTGATAGCAATTACCGTTCGGCCACAAGAGAGCTCGAAACGAAAGCCTGCACCGTCCTATATATTGATTCGGTGGGAGGGGGTTAATTATTAAAAATTTTAGCTTTTCGGATTTTTTCCAGGGGTTACAGCCTAATAACTATCAGGTTGCCGAATTTCAAGTTCCTAGCTCATCTGGAAGGGTCTAACACGAAATTTCTTTGATTGGGCGGAAGGGGGGCTAAATATAAAAAAATTGTACTTTTTGCAATTTTTCCTTGGGTTGCAGCCTAAAAGCTGTCAGACTGCCGAATTTCAAGTTCCTACCTCATCTGGAAGGGTCTAACACGAATATTTACTACGACATTTTGATGGGCCGTAAGGGGGGCTAAATATGAAAAATGTCAACTTTTTTGAATTTTTCCTTGGGTTGCAGCCAAATAGCTATCAGATTGCCGAATTTCAAGTTCCTACCTCACTTGGTAGTGGGCAAACATTAATGTCAGTCAGTGAGTCAGTCAGTGAGTCAGTCAATTAGCCTTGTGGCTTTATATATATAAGATAAGATAGAGTCGGGCAATGTGCACGCTGAATAGTGCAGGCTTTCGTTTGGAAATTTATTGCGAGCAAACGGTGCATCGTATCGCGGTACGGTTTGCGGCGTTAGGCGACCCTTTTAGTGGTCTATATTACTGTCTTTGGCGCTTTCTCCTACCCCGCATATTTATGCCATAGAGGAGGTGAACGTTTCGATCCATGTCAAATTTCGCCCACTTTTCACAAATTGAAAAATAATTTTTCCAACTTGGCAGACAGCTACAGTGTTGAAACTTTGCAGGCAAGTTGACGATGAAACGGCCTATAATTTCGGTTATTTGAGGTTTTACCGTATCTCAACGGGGTTCGCCATAAATTGCTTAAGAATCATCAATTAGGCCGAAATTTCAGTAGTGTTTACACATGTACCCTCCGTTTTCCCATACTTGCAAGGCAGCTAGAATAACGAAAGTCGGTCTACATATGGCCAATGCCGTTGCCAAGGAGCGTGCTGAATTTCGTTCATCTATCTATCATACGAGTGTGTGAATCAGAAAATAATTTATGGAAATTTAACAAAATTTTGCGAAACCGGGAAAATGAAGCTCAATCTAAGGTAGAAGGGGTCGAGATACGACAAAAAGTCATAAGACCAAAGTTGTAGATCTCTTAATTTTAGGAGTCGAAAGTGCAATCCGTTCATTGATAGCAATTACCGTTCGGCCACAAGAGAGCTCGAAACGAAAGCCTGCACCGTCCTATATATTGATTCGGTGGGAGGGGGTTAATTATTAAAAATTTTAGCTTTTCGGATTTTTTCCAGGGGTTACAGCCTAATAACTATCAGGTTGCCGAATTTCAAGTTCCTAGCTCATCTGGAAGGGTCTAACACGAAATTTCTTTGATTGGGCGGAAGGGGGGCTAAATATAAAAAAATTGTACTTTTTGCAATTTTTCCTTGGGTTGCAGCCTAAAAGCTGTCAGACTGCCGAATTTCAAGTTCCTACCTCATCTGGAAGGGTCTAACACGAATATTTACTACGACATTTTGATGGGCCGTAAGGGGGGCTAAATATGAAAAATGTCAACTTTTTTGAATTTTTCCTTGGGTTGCAGCCAAATAGCTATCAGATTGCCGAATTTCAAGTTCCTACCTCACTTGGTAGTGGGCAAACATTAATGTCAGTCAGTGAGTCAGTGAGTGAGTCAGTCAATTAGCCTTGTGGCTTTATATATATAAGATATAAGATAGAGCCCGGCAACGTGCACGCTAAATAGTGCAGGCTTTCGTTTGGAAATTTATTGCGAGCGAACGGTGCGTCGTATCGAGGTACGGATTGCGGCGTTAGACGACCCTTTTAGTGGTCTACATTACTGTCGTAGGCGCTTTCTCCTATCCCGCATATTTATGCCATAGAAAGAGGTGAACGTTTCGATCCATGTCAAATTTCGCCCACTTTCACAAATTGAAAAAATAATTTTGCCAACTTGGCAGACAGCTACAGTCTTGAAACTTTGCAGGCAGGTTGACGATGAAACGACCTATAAGTTTGGTTATTTGAGGTTTTGCCGTATCTCAACGGGTTTCGCCATAAATTGCTTAAGAATCATAAATTAGGCCGAAATTTCAATAGTGTTTCCACATGTACCCTCTGTTTTCCCATACTTGCAAGGCAGCTAGAATAACGAAAGTCGGTCTACGTATGGCCAATGACGTTGCCAAGGAGCGTCCTGAATTTCGTTCATCTATCCATCTTATGAGCGTGTGAATCAGTAAAATCATTTATGGAAATTTAACAAAAATGACCGATACCGGGAAAATGAAGCTCAATCTAAGGTAGAAGGAGTCGAGATACGACAAAAAGTCATAGGACCAAAGTTGTAGATCTCTTCATTTTAGCGGCCGAAAGTGCAGTCCGTTTATTGATAACAATTACCGTTTAGCCACAAGAGAGCTCGAAACGAAAGCCTGCACCGTCATTTAATTTGGCTTAATATTTCGAATTTTTTAGTGGATGATATATTAAATATTTTAACTTTTTACAATTTCTACGTCGGTTACAGGCTAGGAGCTAGAACTTTGCCAAATATTAATTTTGTGGGGCACTGCATCACGGTATCCGCCATTTTGTTTGGGGGGAGGGGGGCAAAAGTTTAAAATTTAAAATTTTTGGAATTTTTCCGTGGGTTACACGCTAATAGCTATCACCTTGCCAAATTTCAAGTTTCTAGCGCATCTGGAACTGAAGGATCTAACCCGAAATTTGTTTATTCCGTGGGGGGCTACGTACACAAAAATTCGAACTTTTTGGAATTTTTCCTTGGGTTACAGCCTAATATCTATCAGGTTGCCGAATTTCAAGTTCCTAGCTCATCTGGGAGGGTCTAACACGAAATTTCTTTGATTGGGCGGAAGGGGGGCTAAATATAAAAATTTGTACTTTTTGCAATTTTTTCTTGGGTTGCAGCCTAAAAGCTATCAGACTGCCGAATTTCAAGTTCCTAGCTCACCTGGAAGTGGGCAAACATTAATGTCAGTCAGTCAGTCAGTGAGTCAGTCAATTAGCCTTGTGGCTTTATATATATAAGATATAAGATAAGATAGAGCCGGGCAATGTGCACGCTAAATAGTGCAGACTTCCACTTGGAAATTCATTGCGTCCAAACGGTAAGTCGTATCGAGGTAAGGATTTCACCATCGGACGTCCCATTTAGTCGCCTACAGTACTGTGTGGGGCATTCTCTCGTATCTCGCCTATTTATACCATATAAAGGGGTGAACGTTTCGATCCATATCAAATTTCGTCCGCTTAGCAACAGTTGAAAAATAATTTTGCCAACATAGCAGACAGCTACAGTCTTGAAGCTTTGCAGGCAGGTTGATGATGAAACGACCTATAATTTTGGTTATTTAAGGTTTTGCCGTACCTCAAAGGGTTTCGCCATAAATTGCTTAAGAATCATAAATTAGGCCGAAATTTCAATAGTGTTTCCACATGTACCCTCCGTTTTCCCATACTTGCAAGGCAGCTAGAATAACTAAAGTCGGTCTACATATGGTCAATGACGTTACCAAGGAGCGTCCTGAATTTCGTTCATCTATCCATCTTATGAGTGTGTGAATCAGTAATAACATTTATGGAAATTTAACTAAAATGACCAAAACCGGGAAAATGAAGCTCAATCTAAGGTAGAAGGAGTCGAGATACGACAAAAAGTCATAGGACCAAAGTTGTAGATCTCTTCATTTTAAGGGCCGAAAGTGCAGTCCGTTTATTGATAACAATTACCGTTTAGCCACAAGAGAGCTCGAAACGAAAGTCTGCACCGTCATGTAATTTGGCTTAATATTTCGAATTCTTTAGTGGATGAAATATTAAATATTTTAACTTTTTGCAATTTCTACGTCGGTTACAGGCTAGGAGCTAGAACTTTGCCAAATATGAATTTTCTAGGGCACTGCATCACGGTATCCGCCATTTTGTTTGGGGGAGGGGGGCAAAAATTTAAAATTTAAAATTTTTGGAATTTTTCCGTAGGTTACACGCTAATAGCTATCAGCTTGCCAAATTTCAACTTTCTAGCTCATGTCGAAGTGGGTAAACATTTATGTCAGTCAGTCAGCCTTCTGGCTTTATATATATAAGATATAAGATAAGATAGAGCCGGGCAATGTGCACGCTAAATAGTGCAGACTTCCACTTGGAAATTCATTGCGTCCAAACGGTAAGTCGTATCGAGGTAAGGATTTCACCATCGGACGTCCCATTTAGTCGCCTACAGTACTGTGTGGGGCATTCTCTCGTATCTCGCCTATTTATACCATATAAAGGGGTGAACGTTTCGATCCATATCAAATTTCGTCCGCTTAGCAACAGTTGAAAAATAATTTTGCCAACATAGCAGACAGCTACAGTCTTGAAACTTTGCAGGCAGGTTGATGATGAAACGACCTATAATTTTGGTTATTTAAGGTTTTGCCGTACCTCAAAGGGTTTCGCCATAAATTGCTTAAGAATCATAAATTGGGCCGAAATTTCAATAGTGTTTCCACATGTACCCTCCGTTTTCCCATACTTGCAAGGCAGCTAGAATAACGAAAGTCGGTCTACATATGGCCAATGACGTTACCAAGGAGCGTCCTGAATTTCGTTCATCTATCCATCTTATGAGTGTGTGAATCAGTAATAACATTTATGGAAATTTAACAAAAATGACCAAAACCGGGAAAATGAAGCTCAATCTAAGGTAGAAGGAGTCGAGATACGACAAAAAGTCATAGGACCAAAGTTGTAGATCTCTTCATTTTAAGGGCCGAAAGTGCAGTCCGTTTATTGATAACAATTACCGTTTAGCCACAAGAGAGCTCGAAACGAAAGTCTGCACCGTCATGTAATTTGGCTTAATATTTCGAATTCTTTAGTGGATGAAATATTAAATATTTTAACTTTTTGCAATTTCTACGTCGGTTACAGGCTAGGAGCTAGAACTTTGCCAAATATGAATTTTCTAGGGCACTGCATCACGGTATCCGCCATTTTGTTTGGGGGGAGGGGGGCAAAAATTTAAAATTTAAAATTATTGGAATTTTGACTTGTGTTACATCCTATTAGCTATCAGATTTCCGAATTTCAATTTCGTAGCTCATCGGGAAGGGTCTAACACGAAATTTTAATCCGATATATTGATGGGGCTGAATTGGGGCTAAATATGAAAAATGTCAACATTTTTGAATTTTTCCTTGGGTTGCAGCCTAATAGCTATCAGACTGCCGAATTCCAAGTTTTCAGCTCATCTGCAACGGAAGGGTCTAACCCGAAATTTGATTCCAATATTTTGATTCGATGGGGGGCTAAATACAAACAATTTGAACTTTTTGGAGTTTTGCTTTGGGCTACAGCATAATAGCTATCAGATTGCCGAATTTCAAGTTCCTAGCTCATCTGGAAGGGTCTAACACGAAATTTTAGTCCGATAATTTGATTGAGCGGAAGGGGGGCTAAATATGAAAAATTTCAACTTTTTTGAATTTTTCTTTGGGTTGCAGTCAAATAGCTATCAGACTGCCGAATTTCAAGTTCCTACCTCACTTGGAAGTGGGCAAACATTAATGTCAGTCAGTGAGTCAGTCAATTAGCCTTGTGGCTTTATATATATAGGATAAGATAGAGCCAGGCAATGTGCACGCTAAATAGTGCAGGCTTTCGTTTGGAAATTTATTGTGAGCAAACGGTGCGTCGTATCGAGGTACGGATTGCGGCGTTAGACGACCCGTTTAGTGGTCTACATTGCTGCCTTAGGCGCTTTCTCCTATCCCGCATATTTATGCCATAGAAAGAGGTGAACGTTTCGATCCATGTCAAATTTCGCCCACTTTTCACAAATTGAAAAATAATTTTGCCAACTTGGCAGACAGCTACAGTCTTGAAACTTTGCAGGCAGGTTGGCGATGAAACGACCTATAATTTTGCTTATTTGAGTTTTTGCCGTATCTCAACGGGTTTCGCCATAAATTGCTTAAGAATCATAAATTAGGCCGAAATTTCAATAGTGTTTCCACATGTACCCTCCGTTTTCCCATACTTGCAAGGCAGCTAGAATAACGAAAGTCGGTCTACATATGGCCAATGACGTTGCCAAGGAGCGTCCTGAATTTCGTTCATCTATCCATCTTATGAGTGTGTGAATCAGTAAAATCATTTAGTGAAATTTACAAAAATGAACGATCCCGGGAATATGAAGCTCAATCTAAGGTAGAAGGAGTCGAGATACGACAAAAAGTCATAGGACCAAAGTTGTAGATCTCTTCATTTTAGGGGCTGAAAGTGCAGTCCGTTTATTGATAGCAATTACCGTTTAGCCACAAGAGAGCTCGAAACGAAAGCCTGCACCGTCATTTAATTTGGCTTATAATTTCGAATTTTTTAGTGGATGAAATATTAAATATTTTAACTTTTTGCAATTTGTACGTCGGTTACAGGCTAGGAGCTAGGACTTTGCCAAATATTAATTTTGTAGGGCACTGCATCACGGTATCCGCCATTTTGTTTGGGGGGAGGGGGGCAAAAATTTAAAATTTAAAATTTTTGGAATTTTTCCGTAGGTTACACGCTAATAGCTATCACCTTGCCAAATTTCAAGTTTCTAGCTCATGTCGAAGTGGGTAAACATTTATGTCAGTCAGTGAGCCTTGCGGCTTTATATATATAAGATTTATTATTCATGGCTGATGCTCAGCTTGAGTACCCGCCATGTTGGTTTCATATTTGCGCATGGGCGTACCTATTCTATTCTTTGATCTGTCTTGGCTTTGATTGGTCCATTGAGGCTGTGCTCAGTCTCATCTGTCGTTATTCTTATGTGCCTTTTGTTCTCCGGCACGGCTTATTGTTGTGCTAACGTTTCGCATTGTTAGTTGCCTGATGTAATATGTGGTGCAGTGCCTTGGATATTTGAATCCTGGTAAAACGGGCGACCTGGTTGAATAGTTTATGATGAAAGGACGCTGCCGGTATTGTAATAGCGATGTGTCGAGGAGCAGTGAGCATTTTAAATTACGTATCAATATTTTTGAAGAGTATTAGCTTGAGTTTTCACGCCATGTTTCAACTATGTTAAAAAGAACAAGGTATGTCCATGAGTATTACGATTCATTTCGTTATTCATTTTGTCTGATTTGCTTCTCTTGGTTTAAATTTTTTCTCTCATATTTATTTAATAAATCCCCTGGTTTAAACCATTTCTTCTTTTATTTCAAATAGATGTAGTCTTGCCCTTGTTACCTGATTACAAGGGGGGGTTTTCAGCTCAAGGGTATGTCTGCGCCTTGCCCAGTCGGCACGATCCGGGCCTCAAATATTGTTCCCCATGAATATTTCACTAAGGTATTGCTTGGATCACTGATTTATGTAGTGATAGATGGGGAGGGTGTGGCTCAGTAAATGGTAGCAGAAGTGTGCTCGACTGGGATACCTCCTCTGAAAGGAAATCGGACGAGGTAGAGCTGGAAACCTATTCGAAATCAGGTCTGGTCGCTTTAATTTAATCTCATGAGTCAGTTAGTCTCTGGCCCTAATTTTAAGTGTGATCTATAATTTATGTGCATTGTTGAATTCATATTCATTGTTGTTATTTTGTGTATGTGTCTTGTGTTAATACCTTTGAAACTTGGATTGCGATATGGATAATCGGAAGGCTGTAGAAATAAATAATCGTAACGATAGTGTTAATAGCGACATGCCTAACCCGGAAAGCGAAATGGAGCAAGGGACAAATGAACTCCATGCTTCGTCCGCGGGAAGCAACCGCTGTAATTCATGCCCAGACGATAATAATGTCATTACCTTTCGTGGTCGTATTCCTGACGAAAATCGTAAGCGATTAACTTCCCCTTCTCCTAGGCGCAGTTCCGACCGGCATGCCGAAGTGAACCTCGTGTTTGAAATTGTGAGAAAATGGAGGTTAAATTTCTCTGGTGAAGGGAAAACCTCCAGTGTAATTGAATTTTTGGAGCGAGTTGAGGACATAGCTGAGTGTAGCTCGTTACCTCTCGATTTGTTTGTGCCCGTCATCCCGGGAATGCTAGAGGGACCGGCTTTAAAATGGTATAGGGTTATTAAAGGGAGTATCATAACGTGGAGTGAATTTGCCAACCGCATTAAGGAGCGATTCGGGGTATCTGATATGGACTACTGTCTGAAGCAGGAAATCTTCCGTAGAACGCAAGGAGTAGGTGAAAGCATCGACGACTATGCCACTGGGACTTTGACATTATTTAACCGCATGAATGTTAAGGTGCCCGAAGACGAGATTTTCGACCAATTCTATAGAAATCTTGCCCCCGACTACAAGCTACACATTAAACGGTCTCTAGTTCAGAGCGTCGACGACATCATTAACCTGGGTCGCGAATTCGAGGGCATAGTTAGCCAAAACAAACAATACCGTCCGCCTCCCATTCCATCCGAGTGCTCTTTTCCTGATGTCGCTTGCCGTATGCCCATCAAATCTGCTACTTTTGGCACCTCCCCTCCCCCATCTCGTCCCATCCGTAGCCCCGAACGCAAGCTCAACCTTCAAACTCTGCCCCCGCTTTATGTCAATGCAACCCAACCATCCAACACAGCTCCTGTAAAGGGTGGTAGAGTCAAGTCATGTTGGAACTGTGGTAAATTAGGCCACGTCTCAAAGAACTGTTGGTCCACGCCCCCTGCAAAGTGTTCTCAGTGTGGTCTTGTTGGTGTCACAGCGCGCGTATGTCCTCGTTAGAACCCTCAGCAGGGAAACTAGAGGCGCGCCGGCGTGATGGCCCGCCGTTGGCGCCTAAGGTCGGTCTCAATAAAAGGATCTGGGGCCTTCCGTCATCTACCCCATGGGCCAAAGTTTATATTGGGTCTCGTGTATTGTATGGCTTGTTGGATACCGGCTCGTGTATTTCTCTTGTAGACAAATCTCTAGTGCTTTCTATGAAATTAGAGTATCTTCCTGAAAGTGAGAACCCGAGAAAGTACGTGTTTGTCGATGGTCGTGAGGTATGTCCCGTTGGTAGAACCAAGTGCCGTGTGTCGTGGGATTGGACGTTTCATGTTGTGCCCAACCTGTCCGCGCCGATCATACTAGGCACCGATTTTATGTTGGCTACCGGCTTGTCCCTCGATTTCATTAATCGATCCTTTGCCTTTCGCTTTAAATCTGATGTCAGTTACCCCTTTGAGACACCATTTCAGCGTCCCACTGTGTCCGCCCTGACGGAACCTCTTCTTATCAATGCCTCATGTGAGCTCAGCGAAAACCAAAATCTCATGTTGAACTGCCTATTAGAGGAGTTTTCCGACGTCTTGGCCGATAAGCTCGAGCGTGCCAAGAATTTCTCATACGCCATCAAACTCAAAGATGACACTCCTGTGAGGTCCCCTCCGTTCAGTAGTTCGCCCCCGAAGTTGTCCGCTATGAGGGAATATGTCAACGATCTGCTAGACAAGAAGGTCATCAGTCACTCCAAGTCCCCTTTTAGTAGTCTCGCCTTCCTAATCTCTAAAAAGGACGGCAAACTGAGATTCGTGATAGACTACAGAAAGGTCAACAAGAACTTTGTCTTCGACAGCTTCCCATTACCCACCATCGGAAGTGCCTTCCAGCATTTTCATGGCGCCAAGTACTTCACTGTATTTGACTTCAATTCCGCATATTATCAGATCCCCTTGGACCTTAAAAGTCGCCCCTGTACTGCCTTCACCACTCCGTTTGGATTGTTCGAATTCAATAAAGTCCCGATGGGCATTTCTGTGGGAGGACAAGCGCTTAGCCGCGTGATGGACTCAATTTTCGGTGACCTCAAATTTTCCTGTGTATTTAATTTTTTGGACGATCTTCTGATCTTTTCACCCAGCTTTGACGAGCACCTGGCCCATCTTCGCGAAGTTCTCAGTCGGTTGCGCAAGCACGGCTTCACGATCAACCCAAAGAAGGTCTCTCTTTGTACCAAACGGCTAAATTTTCTAGGTCACGTTGTATCTGACTCTGGCATCGCTGTAAACCCTGACCGGGTTAAGTGCATCAAAGATTTTCCCACGCCCAAAAACGTTTGCGGTGTGCGAAGATTTCTTGGTATGGTAGGATTTTACAGCCGGTTCATCAAAAATTTCTCTCAGATTTCGGCCCCTTTAAACCTGCTTTAAAGAAAAGGTTGTCGCTTTGTCTGGAGCCATGATCAAACCCAGGCCTTCGAACAATTGAAACAGGCACTCTGTGAAGCCCCTGTATTGCATAGTCCGGATTTTTCGCGCGATTTCATTTTGCAGTGCGACTCCAGCGAGCTCGCTGTGTCCGCGGTGCTCAATCAAGCCGATGAGCAGGGTAAGCTAGTCCCCGTCGCGTACTTCAGTAAACTACTACATGGAGCTGAACTGAGGTATTCCATTTACGAAAAAGAATGCCTAGCAGCAGTTTTGGGTGCCGAAAAGTTTCGCTCGTATCTTGAACACCGCCATTTTTATATCCACACGGACAATCAAGCTCTCTCGTGGATGAGCGCTAATGTGAAAAGACTTGGTCGAACCGCCAGATGGATTCTCCGATTATCTGCGTACAAATTTACTGTCGTACATGTCCGTGGAAAGGACAATGTTGTAGCCGACTGCGTGTCGCGCATGTTCGAGGGAGTGAAGGAGAGTGAGGTCCAACCTGAGGAAGACCGTGTCCCAACCGAAGATGATAACACCATTAGTATTTTGCAAAATTTCCCATGGTCCTTCACGGATATCTCCGAACACCAGAAGGACGACTCCGAGTGTCGTGAGTTGTTGAAACGAATCGCGGATGGCTCTCTTGAAGACGAGTCGTATAGTGTTAAGAGAGGATTGTTGTCCCGTCGAATTCGGAAAAATGGTAGTGACAGAATTTACGTACCCTTGAAATTGAGGCCCATGCTACTTCAGTTTTATCACGACTCCTATCTGGGCACCCATTTAGGTCAATATAAGACTTTAAATCGAATCTCTCGTGGCTACTTCTGGCCTAACTTGAAAAGAGATGTTTTGGAGTATGTAAAAAGTTGCGATGTTTGCCAAAGGGCTAAACCCGCACAGTGTTCTCCCGTTGGACCCCATTCTGCGGACATAGCGACATGCGCCGGGGAAAGGTTATTCATTGACTATTTTGGCCCCCTCACCAAGTCCAAGAGTGGCAACGTTGGGATCTTGTCCGTCGTTGACACATTTTCAAAATTTGTTTGGCTATTTCCCGTGCGCAAGATAAATTCGAACAACGTTGTGCATTTCCTATCCCGGCACATTTTTGGAATATACGGACCCCCTAAGACGATAGTGACCGACAATGCGTCCACCTTTAACTGTCGAAAGCTCCGACATTTATGCTTTGGGTGGGGAATCAAGCATGTGTTTTTAAGCCCTCACTATCCCAAACCCTCGCACGTCGAAAGGTTCCATCGAAATCTCAAAGCTTGCTTGACGGCCTTTCACAGCGCTGACCAGCGCAACTGGGACTGTAATCTTGATTTCTTTGTTTTAGCATTCAACAGCAGTGTACATGAGTCGCACCGGCAAGCCCCGGCAGCTCTATTTCTAGGTACAGATCTCGTCGACCCTCCGCAATTGAAGTGGAATATTGGGTATCTGTCCAAACCGTCCAGGACGATGGACGTAGAGGTAAAATGGAAGGAAGCAGTGACTCAGTTAACCAAGGCTCGAGACCGTGTGGCCAAGAGGTACAATCGAAACAGAAAGAGAGTAAAGCTGGAAGTTGGAGACTTGGTCGTAGTGAAAGTTTTTCCATTGAGCTCAGCGGCAAATCAAGTCACGGCCAAATTATGTTATAAGTGGTCTCAGCCTAAAAAGGTAACGAGATTCCTGGGACCTGTGACTGTAGAGCTGGAAGACGTAGTAAGTAAGAGGGTGAGCAAAGCTCACGTCTCGATAGCAAAGGCTTACCATCAACGAAGCCAGTAAACCTCGTATATTTCTATATCTTACATATTTGTAGTGGTGTATATTAACCTTGTCCTTAATGAATTCCCAGTTTTCTAACATGCCTTTTCTTTCAGGTAAAAATCGTGTTTCATGAATGAGAACGGAAACGAAGGAAAGGAAAGAAAGGAAAAAAAGGGAAGGGGTTCGAATTGCTGGAGTTGAACTGAATTCACGTCCAGATCCCTGAGTGCATGGAAATATTATACCCAACCGCCTTGACTTTTTGAATGCCTAGATTGAGTGCGCGAACGAAACAGTGTAAAAATAGAGTGAAGTAAGTCAGCGTTGCACGTGACAAGCTAATACGGATCTCCCGCGAGGCAAAACTGTCTTATTTAAAATGTGTAATATGGTGACTGTTCTTGTAAATTTCATGTGTCTGTAAATAATTGTAGATATAAGTAGTTCATAAGCACCTAGGTTAAGTGGGCGGGCGCTCGTACTTTTAAGTCATGGACCTCTTTTAAAATGCGTCCACTCGTCTGATCAACGAGTTTCGGAGCATTTTAAAAGGCGGTGCCGCTGGATATTTGAACCATGCTTATCGCATGTTCCACGATTTGACATTTAATTATGTAAATGGCTCCCTTCAGTTTTGTGTGTCAGTCTAATGACGTTCAGTAGGGAGCAGCACACGCTATGTTTTTATCTGTGAGGTCGCTCGTTTTGCTGAGCGATAATTTTTACTCTGTGGAGTTCTTCTGCTGTTCTATGTGGGACGGTTACTAACAATGGCTGCCGCTATGTTTGGTGTGGAATTTTTATGCTTCAAATATTCATTCAATGTGTTCAAGCCTGGACATTTCACGCTAACTGCTATTCGATTTTACCATTGATAATCACAGGTATGTGATAGTTGGTTTATGTTTAAATTTGGTGACGATTTATTCTCGTATGTTACGGTCGATGGCATACATATTTCCGCTCCGTCATACGATGTGCTTTGAATGAATGTGTTTGTGGTCTTGTAGTGATAATTAAATAAGTCTCTCTCTGGTTATGATTTGGTGCACTGCGTGCTTTAATACTGCGTGATCCTCATGATGTGCCCCTTGTCTCGACCGCAGGAGATACCAATCCAGGTTGTACAAGGCGCAACATGCCAGTGATGTGAATAAAGCAATGTCCAATTCTGACCTTATGTGTAATTGCACGCCGCACGCAAACATTTGAGTACGTGAGACCCACTGATAATGACCGTGGAGTCATAATTTCTGGTTTGTATTTAACTACGAAATCTGAACGGCCGTTCGTGTTTTATTTTCCCGATACCCTGACTGTGTATGCGTGAATGTGGTATGCATGGGAGTTTGGATGTGTGGGGGAGGAAAAGATGATATGTCGATCGACCTGTGTACTTATCTTTCAAATTCTGCGCCTTGTTTGGTTCTCAGCGCAGAGCTATATATATTTTATTTATTATTCATGGCTGATGCTCAGCTTGAGTACCCGCCATGTTGGTTTCATATTTGCGCATGGGCGTACCTATTCTATTCTTTGATCTGTCTTGGCTTTGATTGGTCCATTGAGGCTGTGCTCAGTCTCATCTGTCGTTATTCTTATGTGCCTTTTGTTCTCCGGCACGGCTTATTGTTGTGCTAACGTTTCGCATTGTTAGTTGCCTGATGTAATATGTGGTGCAGTGCCTTGGATATTTGAATCCTGGTAAAACGGGCGACCTGGTTGAATAGTTTATAATGAAAGGAAGCTGCTGGTAATGTAATAGCGATGTGTCGAGGAGCAGTGAGCATTTTAAATTACGTATCAATATTTTTGAAGAGTATTAGCTTGAGTTTTCACGCCATGTTTCAACTATGTTAAAAAGAACAGTGTATGTCCATGAGTATTACGATTCATTTCCTTATTCATTTTGTCTGATTTGCTTCTCTTGGTTTAAATTTTTTCTCTCATATTTATTTAATAAATCCCCTGGTTTTAACCATTTCTTCTTTTATTTCAAATAGATGTAGTCTTGCCCTTGTTACCAGATTACAAGGCGGGGGGTTCAGCTCAAGGTTATGTCTGCGCCTTGCCCAGTCGGCACGATCCGGGCCTCAAATATTGTTCCCCATGAATATTTCACTAAGGTATTGCTTGGATCACTGATTTATGTAGTGATAGATGGGGAGGGTGTGGCTCAAATCAGAAGCAAAACAAAAAAGTATATATCCTATCATAGATCATGATTCCTAATTTCTAAACTCTCACATGCCTTGTCTAAAATTCTAAAAATTGAAGTCCATCCACCTTAATGAGAAGGAAGCACAGAAGGAGAATAAGAAGAAGAATTTATAATTATTATTTTCGGAGACAAAAAAATAATAATCATTATCAAAATTTCGAAGGATGCTGGAAACATCTCTTACACTTCAATTCAAATATTAGCTTTTCAAGGCAATTTTGTCAACTTCATGCAAAAACTGGAAAATTTGCATTACCAATTTTCAAGAAAATTCCGAAATTACATTTTATGCATATGATACTGATTATCAGAAAGCAGACTCCCGTACTGGTTACTCAGCTTTAAAATGCACTTTGGAGAAGTTTATCACAGTAGAATGTTCCTCACATTCACGGTGTGAGTGGAGCAACTCCCAGGGAGGAATCGCTTTCTTCACCTGCGGAGCTGGAGCTGGAACCAAGGGAGATGATCATTTCTTCCCTGCAGTGTTCCAAAACTCTTTCCTTTTTCCACTGCTTCTGCGCCAGTTCCCATGTGTGTTTCACCATAGAGGCCCATTTTTCTGCAGTGACATTCTCAATACCCTCTCTGGCCAGTCTCTCTATTTCAGTGATGGTGAACCTCTTGTTGTTCTCAGCTATGTAACCCTTCAAATATAACCAAATATTTTCTATGGAGTTCAAATGGGCATGGTAAAGAGGCAGCCCGATCACCTGGTGGCCAATCATTTTTGCTATCTCATCAATGACATAAACAGGTTTCGGTTTGTAAGTTGCCACAAGCTCCAACAGCTCTGCCTTTGTAGTACAAGGTTCAACGGTAATATCCGTGTTCTGAGGCAAGACATTTATTTCTATCCAAGCCAGCATGTCAGCTTTTCTCGTCTGCATTGTTCGGGCTCTGTCCGCTTTTACAGAATGGTATGGAGCATTATCCATAACAATAGTGCACTTGGGAGGAATGTTTTAAGGGAGAGAATTTTCAAACCATGCCGTGAAGGAAGCAGCATTCATTTCTTCGTGGTAGTCCCCTGTTTTTTGCGACCGGAACATGAGGAAACAATTTCGAACGAAGGCTCGTGCAGTGCCAGCATGCAGGATATTGACCCTACCTCCCTTTCCTAATGGGGCTTTCTTTGTGCCTTCTGGAGTTCTGTCTGACCACCCCTTGGTTAAGGAGTGGCCAGCGTTTACATATGTTTCATCGAGCCACACAATGGTTTTGTAATCTGCATTCCTAACAGCCCTCAAGTAGCGACAGCACCAAGCCACGATATCATGTCTTTCCATCAAAACAGTTCGGTTTGAGTATTTTTCAAAATGAAATCCTAACTTATGAAGGGAGATTCGAAGGGAAGACGCACTACCAAAAAACAATTTATATTCTCTAAGGCTCTTATGTAGTTTCTGTAGTGTTGGGTGTTCCTTTCTCTTGTAATAGGCATATATATGCCGTCGAATTGCTCCTTCCTGGAAACCATCCATACTGGTCACACGTTTGCCATAGTGCCGGGTTTTGCCCGGTGTTGATAACCCGTCATGTGATAGTCCAGATACATCCACTCCCTCTCTTTCCCCTTCCCCTTCTTCCCAAGGCTCATTTTCTTTCTTTCCATTCTTTCCATTTTCTTTCCCTATTCTAATTACTGGAGCTTGAGAAATTTTTAAAGCTGCTGCTGTTCTTTCTACAACTTTGTTAACGTCTATCAGTGGGCCTCCATTTTCTCTTTCAGCAACAAAATATTCCTGAAAGACACATACCATATCGCGAGCTTGACCACGAATAGCGAAGCCATGCCTCCCCATTTCCCTTGCCTTTTTTCAAGGTGAATGAATTCTAGGTCACCCTTGTCGTTTAGCGGCGCTCTGAACGGGTTGCAACATTTTGAGTTCAGTAAATGAGACGGCGTTAAAACAACACTATACTACACAATACTAAAATTTCCACTACACTAGAATGCCAGCCTCGATAACGATACAATTATTAACACGAACACAATAGCACTATAATATTTAGCTGATTTCAAAAACACACTATACGGATAATGATATCGCTCAAAGTAGACATTGTTGTATAGCCCAGCCACAAGTGCTACGGTATACTACATTGGCAACGTGGAACTCGGACCGACAGCCTCCGAAGCTTTAAGACAGCAGGGGTAGGAAAAGGGAGAGTGCATGTTGAGCTGGGTTTGGCTGAAACGGGAGGTGTTTACTGTTTGCCATAGTAACTGCCACCTCCTACTACCACGCTGAGAGCAGTCAGAACACACATTGTTTTAATAGTACTATAGGGTGTTGTAGGATAAAAATAGAATACGACTAAGTAGTATTGTAGTGTAGTAGTCGTGTGATCTAAGTACTATCCTACACAATATTTCTTTCTGTTCATTTTTTCTTGCACAAAACAAGTTATTTATTTTTCCTCTTCTTTTCATTTTTTCCATAAACAAAGGCTAAAGAATGCAAGTGTAGGAACTGTGGGTGTGGCAAGGCATCGAGGGGTATGAGGGAGGAGCTGGGGAATTTGAGGGAGATAAGTGGGATTCTCACAGAAGAGAGAAATGAAGGTAGGCCTCCCTCAAAGAATGTACAGTTTACAGCAGATGTAAAAGAGGGATGGGAAGGAAAGGGGGGAACTGTGGAAGACGGGTGGTCTAATGTTCTAAGGGGAAGGAGATTGCAGGCTAAGGGCTCCATTCAGGATCAGAATTCAGGACAGGTGTCTGTGAGAAATCGGTACGAGCCACTCCAGTTAGAGCAACAGAGGGAAGATGAGGAACAGGGAAATGTTGCTGAGATATGTGGAAGTAGGAGGAAGGGAAAAGGTGGGAATGGGAAATGTAGAGTAGACAATAGGAAAGGACAGGTGGAACAGGGTCATGGGAGGGAGGAAAGGGAGGAAAGGGAGGAGGAAGTAGCTTCTGCAGCTATCAGGAAAGATAGGGCTGACTAGAAGGGGAGAGGGTCAAAGGAGGTGGGTAGGGTCGAGGCTCTGGTCATGGGAGATTCCATCGTTAGACACGTGGCGAAAGTGTGTGGAGGAAAGGGAACCAGGGTAGTGTTATTCAGTAATTAGGTAGAGGCAGGTGCTGTGAAAAGTAGAAGAGAAGGAGGAGGGTAACGAGAAGGTGGTAGTGTTTCATGTTGGTACCAACAAAGTAACAAGCTGGTGTAAGTACCAGCATAGTTGGGAATGTGTGGTATGTGCAGCACGGGTGAAGTTTAAGAAAGCGGAGATTGTTGTCAGTGGAATACCGTGTAGGAGGGATACTGACTGGAGGGTGACTGGGGATTTAAATGAGACTATGGAGTGGGTATGTGGGAAAATGGGAGTGAAATTTCTAGATCCTAATGGGTGGGTAGTAGATAGGGATCTGCGCTCAGACGGCATTCACTTAAACCACAGTGGTACGTATAAGTTAAGAAATTTGTTTAGAAGGGCAATAGGGAGGTACATTCAGGGAAACGGAGTTGTCCAGGGAGTGGTGATAAGGATACAGAGATCTGGAAGTCAAGTAGGGACGACATAAAAATGTTATTGTTGAACTGTAGAAGTATTGTAAAGAAAGGAATAGAATTAAATAATTTAATAGATATATATTTACCAGATATTGTAATAGGAGTTGAATCATGGCTGAGAAATGATATAATGGATACAGAAATTTTCTCATGGAACTAAAGTGTGTATGGTAGATAGGTTAGGAATGGTGGTAGGCAGAGTATTCAATCTGGTGAAAGAATAATTTGTAAGCTATGAAAAGGTTAAAGATGAGAAACTCGAAATTCTAGTTGTAAGAATCATTTTTAAAGATAATAGGCAACTTGATGTCTTTGAAGTGTACAGATCGGGAAAGGGTAGTGCTGACATGGATTCAGAATTATTTGATAAGATAATCAGTTATGTGGGAAACGACAAGGAAAGGAATGTGATTGCAGTGTGAGATATGAATTTACCAAATGTCATTTGGGAAGCAAATGCGAATGACAGGAAGCATGACCAACAAATGGCAAATAAGCTAATATGGGAAGGACACCTGATTCAGAAAGTGATGGAACCAACTAGAGGGAAAAATATCCTGGACGTGGTGCTGCTACAACCGGATGAGCTCTATAGAGAAACCGAAGTAATAGATTGTATTAATAACCACGAAGCTGTTTTTGTCGTAGTTAAAAATGAATGTGATAGAAAGGAAGGTTTCAAAAGTAGGACTATTAGGCAGTACCATATGGCTGATAAAGCAGGCATGAGGCAGTTTTCAAAAAGTAATTATGATCGGTGGAAAACGGTAAATAAGAATGTAAACAGACTCTGGAATCGGTTTAAAGTAATTGTTGAGGAATGTGATCACAGGTTTGTACCTTTAAAGGTGGTAAGGAATGGTAAAGACAAACCTTATTAATATAGAGAAATTAAGAGACTAAAAAGGAGGTGCAGACTGGAAGGAAACAGAGTTAGAAACGGCTGTGGAAGTAAGAAGAAATTGAAGGAACTTACTAGGAAATTGAATCTAGCAAAGAAGGCAGCTAAGGATAACATGGTGGCAAGCATAATTGGCAGTCATACACATTTTGGTGAAAAATGGAAGGGTATGTATAGGTACACAAAGGCAGAAACAGGTTGCAGGAAGGACATTCAAGGAATAATTAATGAACAAGGAGAGTGTGTATGTGAGGATCTTCAAAAGACACAAATATTCAGTCAGCAGTATGTAAAGATTGTTGGTTCCAAGGAAAATGTACACATAGAGGAGGTGATTAATGCTAAAGAAGTAATAAAATTTACATATGATAGCAATGATATTTACAGAAAGATGCAAAAGTTGTGATACAGTACCATATCTGAAGTACTTATCTGATTATTGTTTGGTTGAAGGAGACATACAAAATGAATGGAGAGTCGCTAGAGTAGCCCCTGTGTATAACGGAAACGGTGATAGACATAAAGCTGAAAATTACAGGCCAGTCAGTTTGACATGTGTTGCATGTAAGCTTCGGGAAGACATTCTTTCTGATTACATTATACCTGTTTGCAAATTAAGAACTGGTTTGATAAAGGCATTTTGGGTTTAGGAAAGGTTATTCCACTGAAGCTCAACTTGTCGGATTCCAGCAAGATTTAGCAGATATTTTAGATTCTGGTGGTCAAATGGACTGTATCACGACTGACCTGTCTAAAGCATATGATAGGGTGGATCATGGGAGACTACTGGCAGAATTGAGTGCAACTGGACTAGACAAAAGAGTGACTGAATGGGTTGCTATATTTCTAGAAAATAGATCTCAGAGAATTAGAGTAGGTGAAGGTTTATCTGACCCTGTAATAATTAAGAGGGGAATTCCTCAAGGCAGTATTATTGGACCTTTATGATTTCTTATATATATAAATGATATGAATAAAGGAGTGGAATCAGAGGTAAGGCTTTTTGCAGATGATGTTATTCTGTATAGAGTAATAAATAAGTTACAAGGTTGTGAGCAACTGCAAAATGACCTCAATAATGTTGTGATACGGACAGTAGGCAATGGTATAATGATAAAGGGGGTTAAAAGTCAGGTTGTGAGTTTCACAAATAGGAAAAGTCCTCCCAGTTTAAATTACTGCATTGATGGGGTGAAAGTTCCTTTTGGGGATTATTGTAAGTTTCTAGGTGTTAATATAAGGAAAGATCTTCATTGGAGTAATGACATAAATGGGATTGTAAATAAAGGATACAGAACTCTGCACAAGGTTATGAGGGTGTTTAGGGGTTGTAGTAAAGATGTAAAGGAGAGGGCATATACGTCTCTGGTAAGACCCCAACTAGAATATGGTTCCAGTGTATGGGACACTCACCAGGATTACTTGATTCAAGAACTGGAAAAAATCCAAAGAAAAGCAGCTCAATTTGTTCTCGGTAATTTCTGACAAAAAAGTAGCATTACATAAAATCAGCTTCATGGTCCGTATCGCACTTCAATAGATTCACAATTAAGTATTTATTTATTTTCCACCTAGTCGGTACAATGATTGCTTAAGGCAATTTTAATGGTCAAAAGTGGTACATGTTTCGTATATTATCAACATCTTCAGCCACATAACACTGTTTAGATGAAAAATATATAAAATTGACAAAGTAATGCTTTAGAGGAAGTGTCCTTAAAATTAACATAAGATTGACAACATTAAAACAAACAAATAACTCAAGAGAAAATATATAAATTATTTCTACAAGAGAAAGCAGTCGTCAAGGAAACACATGTACAATATTGTTTTAATGTTGTCAATCTTATGTTAATTTTAAGGACACTTCCTCTAAAGCATTACTTTGTCAATTTTATATATTTTTCATCTAAACAGTGTTATGTGGCTGAAAATGTTGATAATATACGAAACATGTACCACTTTTGACCATTAAAAATTGCCTTAAGCAGTCATTGTATCGACTAGGTGGAAAATAAATAAATACTTAATTTTGAAAAAAAGTAGCATTACAAAAATGTTCCAAAGTTTGGGCTAGGATGAACTGGGAGAAAGAAGACGAGCTGCTCGACTGAGTGGTATGTTCCGAGCTATCAGCGGAGAAATGGCGTGAAATGACATTAGTAGACGAACGAGTTTGAGTAGCGTCTTTAAAAGTAGAAAATATCACAATATGAAGGTAAATTTGGAATTCAAGAGGAAAAATTGGGGCAAATATTCATTTACAGAAAGGGGAGGTAGGGATTGGAATAACTTACCAAGAGAGATGCTCAATAAATTTCCAATGTCATTGAAATCATTCAAGAAAAGGCTACAAAAACAACAGATAGGGAATCTGCCACCTGGGCGACTGCCCTAAACGCAGATCAGTATTGATTGATTTATTGATTAATGAAATCCTGCAATAATTTGTTTCTAAAAAGATAATAATAATAAGGTTATTATAACATTCCTTCAGTTGTGGTGATTTCATAGAACATTAATAAAGCTGGCAACATGCCTGCCTCTCACACGGCGGCCCAGGGTTTAATTCCCGGCTGGGTCAGGGATTTTTAATTGTAAATGATTATTATCCCTCACCTGGGGAGTGGGTGCTTGTGTCGTCCTTAACGTTCCTTTCCCCACATTCAACACTCTCCACTTCCTCCATTCCAATAACATTCAGGTTCATATTACATGGTGCAAGTAGGGGCAAAATATCTCTACAGGTTGATGCCGAGAACAAATAGCATTTAAAAAAATTAAGCAGCTGCAGTACCTACACCCACACAATCAGGCCAGGTGATAGCAGTGTTGTACCATAATGATGGAAAAAGAGGTGGTCAACTATTTTGCCATTAATTGGTTTGTAAATGCAGTACAAGGTGACTATTTCATTTCAATGGAGTACTTAACCATCTCACCATCACATGAACCCTGTGAATCTCCCACCCTAAAAGGGAATAAATATAGTACTCCCCTAGATGTATCCCTCTGTGCAATCTCCAAAGCAACACTTTAGGAAGCATTAAGAGTATTGTGACAGTGGAAAATCCAATTATCAAAGTTGACCATCAATGATATAAAATATTTTCAATCAGGAGAAAAGGATGAGTAAAAATCAAAAACGAGCAAGCTTCTCATATGGATGTTAATTCAAATCTGCCGGTGCCAAAGAGGATAATACAGAAATATCAATACTGCATTAATGGACTCCATCCCCTCATGACTTTACGCGAAAAAGGAAACTACCAGTCACAATCAGCAATTTTATCATAAACAGTAACATAAATGTCACTGTAGTAGTTTCACCTAATAAAAACTGCCATAGCAGTGACAGGATCCAGAGACAGTATTAAATTTCAGGTACTGATATCTCAAACTCATTGGAAACCTTACTGCGGCCTTGTAGGTAAGATAAAGGTACGCGTTCTTTAAAGAATAGGGCTTGCTCAGTTAATTTACTCTGAAAATAATTAGTGTTATGTAACCAATCATTAAACTATCCATGGGGAAAAGTAATGAATACAAGGTTCCAATGCCATCAAATATCCATTATTTCCAATAACAATGAATGACGTCGAGCATATAATATGGGTGATGGTATTGTCTGCCCTGACAATATATTATCTCTTTCTAATTTTGTACAATTATTTCTCTCGTACATGTTTCGGGTGACCCTACTCAGTTCATCAGCGATTTCTACTGCACCCTACGGGTCAGGGTGACCACAGTATTTTTCCCAACTAGTCAGTTACATACCTCAGGGTATTCATCCCTCCAGAAAATTGGTTAATTTTTCCACGTTTTGGTTTAACGTGCGTTCAAAAAGAAAATGATACCATCTGCGGTCCAGCATTACGTAATTCAACGCTCAGTAGTGGATTTCGCGTACGCAAATTTCAGTCAACCTTTCGACAAACACATCTGCATAACGAGAACCTTACTCACTAAGTATAACTACAAACTACCATTACAAATGAAAACTCATTCCATTCTATAAAAAGTCAACCAAGAAACACATTTATTAAATTATCAAGACTTGCGAAAGAAATGGTTAATGTCAAATATTGCTCATGATCTTCCAATTGTCAACCTAATAAATAAATATTCTAATTCCTAAATCAAATATTCTAAGTCAGCGCTGGCTTATTCCTAAACTAATTTTTCATATCTTAACATCCTGGGTCGCGTATTCCCGAAATGAATTGTTGCTTTGTTTCATCTTCCTATTAAAATTTACATCTGGTCATTTAAGTATACAGTATATCATAGTCTTCTGATCACGGTCAAAATTCGGTATATCAATAAATTATTCCATCACTCACGGTGTTAATTATACACCCTCATCAAAAATACAATCATTACATTGTTCAAATTATCGTGGAAATGAACTGAATATGAATAAAAGTGTTCTGAATACTAATATCAGTGACCTAAGTTACATTGAAAATTATCTGAGTTCGTTGGTGCAGACTACAGTGAAGAAAATGAAATATTGAATGACGCACTAAGCTTCTCGGTCCAATTGCCACTTAAGTATGGCTCCTAGCTAAATATTCGCTCTAATAATATTTCAGATTAACAAAGCATCGATGATATCCTACGTAAATCTCAAATAATTTCCCTACTCTAGCGATATAATTTCTTATGTAACGTATTCCAGTTCAATATGCACGTAGCCAATAAGCATTTTTCATATATGGATGTGCAAGTGCCTACATTAAGATATTTCAACACTACATTACCATACTAGTTACATCCTAGTTTGATCTTCCACGCCATTAACATTCATTCAGAATATGACACAGTCATGCATTCATATACCCATCACCGGTTGTTATAATAGCCAAACCACTTTCACACTTCATTAAAATATGCGTAATTTCATTGTCCATACCTTGCTAGAGTTCCTCCCTGGGGCATATTTATATTCCGTAGTCGCTTTACTTGTGCTCCTATATCGCACATTATATATATACGTTTTACTTCCAGTTAATCTGCGCAATAATACATTTAAAGTATCATATATACTTCATTATTTCATTACTAACCTTCGTTTCAACCCATATTTAATACATTTAACATCTATAATTATCGCGTTTAACCTCCAACATTAATTAAACACAACGATACGTATCACTCCAATAGCGCAGAATTCGTTCCTCAAAACGCATTTTGTCATACAATTTAACATATAACCCCAAAATCAGCATCTATTTTATTTCAATATAGTAACACAGCAAAGAGTATGGTAATTTAACTTAACCAATTCAAACATGCGTCCCTCTGTGACGTAAACTGGGTTTGACCGGTTTTACATCATTCATGGATCTTTCTAACTAACCGGGATTCTATGAAACATATGTTACAGTACGTCACACTTTTAAATCGCATTCTTACTTCCTTGGATAAGATGATATAGTAAATATGTTACCAATCTGTCACGAGATATCGTCTTAAATATTTCACACTGCACTTTCTTGTATTCACTGCACACTTAATTATCTCACGTTTAGGCTATTCAGATCTATTGCATATACTGGTAATACTCTACATAAGAAATTATACTACTTAATACTATTACTTAGCTCGCCATTCAATATCTCGGGCCTTAGTTGCTCTTCGGTCTGGTCATAGGCCATGGATTGAGAACTGGGCAGGTTCTCCATCACTGGTCTCTCGGGTAGAGTGACCTCCTCCACACGGGTCGGGTGGTTTCAACTGCCAGGATGACATCTCCCTCCAGGTTGGTCTATGCCGATTTAGCAAGCCATTATCTGTTCAGGAACACAGTAAACAATATCCATCGATACTGGAGAATGTGAATTCATCATGGTTCTGCGAAGTATATATATATTTTTTATAATGATTGCCTCTTTATTTAGGCTATCGTTGCTATTATTTCCACTTAATATAGCTCAATTTCAAGCTCTCGCGACTCAATCAACTTCTTGTTTCCTTCTGGTTTTGCGTCTAAGTATTTTGACGACCTTTTCGAAATTTCTGGATTTTATTTCTTCTTTACTGTATTTCAACGTTTATCTCTTCGTTTTCTTCAATATTACTGACCTCTGAGCTTAAAATTCCCGTTAGATACTGCAAATCTTGCTTATTTTTAGAGCGATGTTCAGGAAGTCTTATCCTTACGAGGCCAATTTTTAAGTCAGTTTTTATAATAATCCGATTGACCCTTCTTATTTTTTTAAAACAATTCTATCGATTCTACACCACTGTACACCACCTTCATAGTGGTAGGTTTAAGTCAGTCATGGCCTTCTGACATATATAAGTACCGATATCCTACTACACATTTCTTTGCCTTGGCTGGCCTCTACCTTCCGTAGGCGCCATTTTGTAATACGTCCAGTAAATGCATCGGGTACATTTTATTCCCCCAGCACAGATTAAATATATTGCTTGCGATATATTTATTCTCTTGAACTATGATCGACAAATGTGACGATGCATTTCTGCTATTTCTCGATGGTTCTTTGATCGATTAATGGATTTTATTTCTCTATGGAATCGTATCGATTATTCTGTTATTATAACTGATGTTATTTAGCTTCTCCAAGCCTATCTCTTTGCATACCAGCTGATTCACCAATATATTTATTCTGGACTTGATTCGTACTTCCGTGGGTCTTATATTGTGGTTTCTCCAGCTCTGTTTTCTGGGAAATACAGCTTCATGTTATTTGCATCGTGAACGTTTTTGTATTTCCCGTTCATGCTTACAATAAGATACGCGTTATTTCCATAAGCTTGCTCAGTTCTGTACGGTCCTTCATATAAATGATTGAACTTAGCGAATATTTTGGCTGGTGCGTTCGTTACTGGTGCCTTTTTAAACAAAACGAGATCGTTTTTCTTAAACGGTGCGCGAAATCTTTTATTTCGTAACCTTCTTAGCCTCTTCTCAGACTGTTGTTTTAGCCTCTCTTGGACCATTTTATTGATCTGCTGGATGTCTGGTTTCTCTTCAAGTGATATGTTTATTATGCTGTCCCATGTTCTCCGTGATTCTTTATTGTGATGCACACGGTTTGGTATCTGAGCAATTGATTCATTTACGGTGTTATTTAGGCATTCCTTTATTATCTTTATTACATCAATCCATTTCCAGCGACAATGATTGCAGTATATCCTACAGAATTTTGCTATCTCCTTCACGTATCGCTCCACTGGATTTGCCGACGGATGCCGTACTGAACATAATACGTGTTTTATGCCCATATTTTTCCTCTTTTCTCGGAACAACATAGATGTGAATTGTGTCCCCCTGTCCGACAATATTCTTTCGGGCTTGCCCATTTTAGGAAATACCTTCTCCACTAGTCAGTGTAGAACTTGCTTTGTATTTGCCCGTTGTATTGGCTGTAGTGATATATACTTTGAAAAGATGTCAATTACTACCAATATTTATTTGTTTCCCTTTTTGGCTGTCGGCAATTTTCCAAAAATGTCAATTGCATATATTTCTCTTACTTTAGATGGCAATATGGCGATAGGTTGGTTACTAGTGATAAAATTGTTATGTTTAACCCGCTGACAAATATCACAGGTTTTAATTGTGCTTCTGACTGATTTCCTCAGCCCTGTCCATGTGAACTTTTCTGATAACGTTCCAATGACTTTATCGATTCCTGCATGTCCTGTTATTTTATGTACGTGCCAAATTAATTCACATTGCAGCGCTCGTGGTATTACTACTCTTTTCTTACGCGTGGTCTCATCCACGACCTTTGTTAATATGCCGCTCAACATCTTATATTTATTTTCTATCAATGGTTCCCTCTCATCAGCCATTAACTTGTCAATGATGATCTTTAACTTTTCATCCATTTTTTGATATTCAGCAAGGTCTTCCAGTTTTGTTAGCAACTCCTCGTCTTGACTATCTAACGTTAACTGTAACATATTCTCCACGTGGTCTGCTGGATTTCTGCTCAATGCATCGGCTAATACATTTTCTTTCCCGCTGCAGTGTTCAATTCTGATGTTAAATTGCTGTGTATAAAGCATCCACCTAACAACTCTTTCACTGGTCATCATTGCTTTTAACCCAAAAGTTAGTGCCTTGTGATCCGTTCTGATGATCACGGGGTATCGATAAATAATCCGTCTCCATTGCTGCAGCGCCTGTATTATGGCAAGGAGTTCGAGCTCCGTCGTTGTATAATGTAGCTCGTGTTTTCACAGTTTTCTGCTCGTAAAGGCTAAGTACGTTCGTTTCTTATTCTCCTCTGCTTCTTGGTATAAACATGCTCCGCGTCTGCCTGGACAATAAAATCATTTTCGAAATCAGGGTACCCTAGTTAGATACTTTGATAAGCAATTCTTTCATTCTTATGAATGCGTTTTCAGTTTCTTCGTTCCATTTCCAGCGGTTATTTGCCTTTAAGAGTTCCTGGAGCGGTGCAGCTATCTCTGTATAACCTCTACAGTGGTCTGAAAAGAATCCAGTCATACCTAGGAATTGTCTTATGTGCTTCACTTTCGAAGGACGTGGGAAATCACAAATTGCTTTGATCTTTACCGGGTTTGGCTTAACTCCTTCGCCGTCTATTATATGTCCAAAGAAAAGCACTTGATTTTGGCAGAAATTTGATTTCGCTACGTTAATTTTAAATCCGGTTTTCTGCAGGTTACTCAACAATTTTTCTAATTTTTCGCAGTGTTCCTCGAAAGTTGTACTGCCAAATACTAGATCATCGACATAACAGTTGACAAATCCTTTTACTTCATCTGTTAGGTTCTTATCTAAGGCCCTTATCAAAACAGCAGAACTATTCTTCATACCAAAGGGTAATCTGCAGTAGGCGTATGTTTATTTATCAAACATAAACCCTGTTAGTATCCTTGACTTTTCTTCCAGCACGATGTGATGGAAGGACGATGTACAATCTAAGCTCGAGAAGTACTGCAGACCTCTAAATTTTTTTATTATATCCTTAATCCTTGGGACCTTATTGTACTCTGGGATAAGGCTTTCATTGAGGACCCTGCGTCCACACACGGTCTGAGTTTTCGTTGCTTTTCTTTACTATTACCAGCGGACTTAAGTAAGGTGTGGTTGTCTTTACTATTATTCCGTCAGCCATCATCTCCAGAATATTTTTTCTTACTTCTGTTAAATACCTTTCTGGTACATCGTATAACTTTCCCTTATATGGCGTCCAGTCGTTAACTAATATTTTGTACTTAAAGTTGGGTAATTGACCCGATTTATTGTCGAAAACCTCGACATGTCTTTTCAAAATTTCAAAGATCTTCCGCTTTTCTGTGGATGATATTGTAGTTTCGGCCATAGTCTTCCAAATTTCAGTTTTCTCTTCCTCCTCCTCTTCGATAGCCATTATCTCTTCGAGCCTTTCAATCAGTTCTAAATCTATCTCTTGTTCATATATGTCTTTATTTTGATCTCGGCCTTCCATGATTCCAGGATCAATTTTCTCCACCATAATCTTCAAGTGTTCCCCTTCGTCCGTAATGTTGTTAAGTTGTATGGTTTCTATAGATTGCGTTCCACCACTTTCTGTTACTGGGAACCCGACTTCTCGTTTTTCCATATCAATGGTCATTCAAGTCGTTAACATGAAATCTATACCAAAGATGATATTATATTTTATCCCCTTCATAATCATAAATGTATGTTCAAATTTGTGCTTTCCTATCATGACTGTAACATATGCTTGCAGCTTGCAGTCAACAGATTTATCTGGGATTATTCCTCTTATTTTAATTCCTGATACAGGGATTGTAGGTATGTAGATTCTTTTAGTAAGCTCTTGGAAAAACGTTGATGCCATTACACTAATACTTGCTCCAGAGTCCATCAAGCAATGCAACTTTATGTCGGCCACTGTTACTACAATTACGGGTAAACTAAATTTTGTTCTTTCTTTGCCTCGACCATTTTCGTCAAGCAGATCACCAGGTCGAATATCCCAGTGGTCTACTTGCGCAATTATCCAACTACGAATTTTGTCGAATCTACCATTTCTTTCGCTATATGATATCTCCTCACTTCTCAGTTGGAAATCGGCGTTTTTTTCTTTCTGGTGGCTCCGAATTTCCTACAAACTCAGGAGTATTTGGATTGAGTCTCCCCTCTTCTGCTTTCCTTCGTTTATATGACTGCAATTCGAGGCTCTCCGCTCCCTCGATGTCTCCATTTATATCTTTGTCGTTTATTGCTTCTTCCCATTTGTTCTTATTTCGTCTTTCCTCTCGTAGTTGTATGTACCTTTGGTTTTCTTCGTTTCTACGATAATTATTTTGTCCTTTTTGATTATTAAACAATGTTCTGTTTCTAAAATGCTGTTGGTTCCTACTGCCCCGAAATCTTGGATTATTTGTATAATGTGGCTTATGTCTACTACTATTCTGTCCATATTCCGCATTAGAATTTCCACTGCATTGGCAACAACATCTCTTTCTGACCTCCCTTTGTTCGTCATGGTCCTCTGGTCTATTCTTTGACTTGTGATTTTCCCTATGGTTCGCTTCCTCGGGACTAATGGTGTTTATTGCTTCTTCTTGGGCCGTATTCCGTACATTTCTATTCAATGGATATGAGGATGTCATATCGATCTGCCTTAGCTTCCTCTCCATATCGACTGCGGTTTCAACATCTGAGGCAGCTAATAACCTCTGCACCTCCGGTGGGAATTGTCTTTGAATAGTTTGTATGGCCTCTAGCTCGCTTGGTGCTGAGTCTAAGTCCTGAAACCTATGAAACTGAAAAGAAAAATAGTCGCTGTATCGGGTTTGACCCGTTGACGAAAACTTTCTTGCGTAAAGTTCGATTCTTAGTTGTTGTTGAATTTCTGGACTCCAAAATTTTCTTAGGAACGCTGCCTTAAATTCCTCATAGCTGTGGAAAGAATATTTAAAAGCTTGGAACCAGATGTTCGGGTTTCCGTCTAGATGTGTTTCTATCACGCGCAGATTCTTATCCTCTTGAATTCTACCTTCCGGAAAATGTTCCTCAATATCTCTGAGAAATTGCTTAGGTGATATTTTTGACGTGTTGTCAAAATGCTTCGGGCGATCGTCGTAAGTTTTTATGACGTTTAATATGGTTGAACTTTCATTCTGACTGCTTCCATTTACTAAGTCTACGCTCTGCCTACTTGGATCCAGTGCTCTTGACGGTGTGGTCTCCCTCTCATTAATCTGAATTTCTATCGCTTTCTGCCTTTCGCTATAGTTTGAAATAACGGATTTCGTTGCCTGGTTTTCTATTCTAATTTCTTGCATCTCCTTCCTAATCTGCCTTAATTCCTCTTCCGTCTTCTCCACAGTCTGGCCCGTTTCATTCTTATCGCTCTCGATCCTCTCTTTTAATTCATTAATTTTACCGGCCACCGTGCCAGCAGCCTGATCGAATTTCTCCTCCAATTCGTGATGTCTGACCTTCAATCCTTCCACGCCGCTTGTTATTTCACTCAATTCGTCCCATTTCTTCTCATTACTGACTTTTAGTTCTCGGAGATTGTTGGTCAGTTTGCTAATCTCCTCATCCTTCAACTTCTTGATGATTTCCGGGCTTTCTGTAACCTGTCCTTTAATTTTGCCCATTTCTTCGTGTATCTGCTTGTTTTTATTTTCCATACTCTGAGTCATTTCGGTTAGCCTATTCTGTATTTCCAACCGAGTTCTTGTGTTGTCTTTATTTCCTCCTGTTTCCTTCTGAGTTCTTCGGTCAATTCTCTCAGTTTATCCTCTTGCTTTCTATTCAGCTCTTGCAATAATTCTTGCTGTTCCCCTTTCCTCTCTTCACGTTGCTTTTGTTGCAACTCTTCCTGCTCCTTTCTTCTTTCTTCACGTTGTTTCTGTTGCCACTCTTCCTGCTCCTTTCTTCTTTCTTCACGATGTTTTTGTTGCCACTCCTCCAGTTTCTCTTCTTGTTCTCTACGGAACTCCTTTAAGAATTCTTGTTGTTCTTTTTTTCTCTGCCCGTCTCCTATCCTTCTCTTCTTCTTGTTTCTTTTCTTTCTCTTCACGTTCTTTCTTCTAATTCTGTCTTTCTTCCTCCTGTTTCTTCATATATTCTTGAAACCATAACGGTATTCCTTCCTGCCTTTCCTGTGCTCTTTTCATTTCTTCTTCTTGTTCCCTTCTGGTTTGCACTCTTCTCTGAGTTGCCATTATCTCGTCAATTTCAGTAATATTTCGAGTGATTTTCTAATATCCTAGCCAACTCTGATTTTTCAAAGTTCTCTAATATCACACAGTATCAATAAATATGTGAGATATTTTTTCAATTTCCTATACTAAGATACTCTTAAAGCTAGCAATCACGTTTTATATACTAAATATTCACTTAGTTTCTCAAATTATTTAAAATATAGACATTCCTGAAGATCGACATCATCCTACCAGTTGAAGTATGAGCAACTTCCCAACGAAATCAGATCACTTTCCTTTGAATTCATTTCAGAAATAGTTTCCCAAAAAGAAAAATAATTATCCACCATGTGGTATTCATCATTCACTTACATACTGTCCCCTTCAAAAGTGGTAATAATTTAGTAAAGGAGAATGATTTATTTCATCAGCGAGTTGGAACATTATTTAATCGCCAGGAGGGTGAGATTTTGTATTTCCGTGCTAGTGCGAGCCTGCCACTTGCGAACCGGTTTTCCCGACCTAGCAAGAGAACGAGGAAGCGGGGTGAAATTCCTGTTAGGTGGCCTTCAAACACATGTGTGTGTACCACGTGACCCGGCGAGCAGCGTGATCTCAGTCGATCAATAAATGCAAAGTCAAGTGACGTGAAACTGGAGCAGCCAATAAAAATGACAACCTTCACAGGAATGCAACAGATCCACCAATTAGATGTAATTAAGAGGCACACCTACGTCTTAAGACAGGGAATTAATGGTAATTCCAGAGGAAATTTTATAGAGGGATCTTACTTCTGAACACTTGATTTGAGCGTTACTCTAATTGCAGCTACGGTAGAGACTGGACGTCGTTTGCTTCACTGGGAGACTTTACATTACAGAAGGCATTGAGGACTGTATAAACTGCAATTCAGACACTTGGAAAAATTAGCTACGATTTATTTAGTGTTGTCATAAGGTAAGTGTCCACATCCAAATTATAAAACATCGCGTGTGTATCCTGGACTATTGCTAAGACTTTTGTTAGTTTCAGCTTTCTACAAGAACTCAGAAGAAGGAAGGTCGTTGGTTCGAGCTCACTTCAAGATGGCTATCCAGTTCCGTGAAGAATACTACAGTTTCCTGTGCACCTTCAGCTCCTCCATGAGTCACTAATCATGTAAGGCGTCGGACATGGGCAAGACTTGGTTCGATGGAAGGTGATGTGACCACGTACTAGGTCATCAGCCAGAATCCAGTTCACACCAGCCACATGAGTATTCTTTAAGAATTCATTTTTCTTTCTATTTCTGTAAAATGTTTGTAAAACGTAGCCTTACCTTATTCATTTAGATTTCTATTAGTTTTGCAGTTTGACTTTTCATTCTTCTTTCTTTGGTGGGAGGTAGTTTGTGCTCTGGAATGAATGTGTATTTGTTCTATTAGTTAGAGGAGTGTATGTCATCGAGAGAGACCTCAACTGTCCTAAGAATTTAGAAGGCAGGAGTGATAAAAGTAAATGAACCCCGCGTTAATTTTGAATGATTTTGAAATAATTTGAAAATTAATGGAGATAAATTAGGACGGTGATCTAGTGTTTTTCTAAGTGTAAAATTTATTCTACGATCGTACGACACGTTTGTGGGCTTGAGTTTGTTTAGAGTCATCCGAATAACTTCGTACGATAGCTTTGCGAGTGAGATTATGCACGGTCGTAAATATAATAATAATGAGTAAAAATAATTAAACCTAATTACGGGCTAAAATTATTTAATAAGGTAATGGGTTTAATGTTAGTTTATTCTTGGAAAGAATTATCGTGTGCTCACTTTATGAAAAGTAAGCCTGGAACATGGCAATCCTCCGGACGGAGTAATGACGAATTATAGGTATATTTTCTGCGCAATTAATTTGAGTATGACTTGCAGATGGACATTATATTTTGAGTGATAATTATTGCATCCATTCGAGTCATTTTTGGGAAGAGATGTGTCATTGAACATGATTTCTTCGAGCTTCAGTGCAGATTGAGAGCCACGACATTATAGGTGAATAAAAATAAATGCCGCAACTCATGTACAATAAGCGCGTGTTCTAATATTTTGACCTGTGCTGTAGTTATTTTACTTGCTTATTTTGGATGATTTCTGTTTAAAATATTCCTTGAACATCGTTGTATAATTAATTTCTACACATAAGTGATAACCTCAATTCTATCACATTCTAAATCGATACTTAGGATATACGTGATATTGTCATCTAGAGAATGATTTCCCTAATTTGCAATAAATCCTAAATTTAATAATAATGGGTTAGTGTTCGTGTGAATAATATTACAATATGGTCGTGTACCTATGTGTGAATGTGTGATGTGTGATTTGGTCATATTCTGTGTTTTATGAATATTTCTTGAATGATTTTATGATGATATTCTCAACTGCGCGCGTCAAATTTTTGACCGATTTATATTATTTTGCGTGTCCGTAATTGGATGAATTATGAATCTTTAGAAGATTTTATTGTAATTTACGGTAGATTAGGGCCTAATTCGCTAAGTTAAAGTGAATAAGAGAAGGCAACGTCCGTGGACTGATGTCACGAAACTGAATTATTAGATATTGTACAGTCACTTTCTGCATAAAACCGAGTAAAATTTAAGTTGATATGAGTTCAAGTAAAAATTTATTATAAGAAGTTTAGTCAATTAATAATTATAAAAATGAAGTAATTGTTAAAGGAAGACTTATTAACCATAATTTCTGTAATTAAATAATTTTCAATAATTTAAATAAGGAAGAGAAAATGATCATTTTCTTATGAAATAAAAGCGAAATCCGGATGGAATATTTGAATTTAAGCAATTTGATTATCAGTATAGGAGAGTGATATCAGATATTATTTTGATTTTCGATTCATTTTACAGTAAATTAATGATCCCTATATTTGTTATTACAGACACGAACAGTCGTTGAACTTTAATTTGAGCAAGATCCCCCATAAATGATAGCACGAGGAGAAGATATTTCCAAGAATCAAACCCAGATTTTGTGAATTTAATTGTTTTATTGGAAGGAGTGTCAGTTTTTAATAAATGTATAAACCTATTTTAGTCTCCTTTCATTTGTCGCTAGTCCTTCATGTATCCCTGCCTTTAAAAATTTCTGCACAGCCGATAGCGAACGGTCCACCTCTGAGACCCTCGCTCTCCGGCGAGCTGAGCCCGGCATGATGGGGGCAGGTATAGATTTGGCGGCCAACGTGGTTAGGCCCGATTTATTGGCTGTACCAATAAAAGGACTCGATCTTGTAGTCCAGAATTTGGACAAAAACAAGATGCGGCGACAAATAAAAAATTTTCCCAGGTTATTTTTTGAGACATTTATTAGCCCAAAATTTTGTGGCGAACTACACACATGTTAAAGTTTAGGAAGGGCCTTGTTGTTTAATTATAAACAAAATCTGGATGATAGTTGTCAAAAATTTTTTAGCGGCTATTTTCCGCATAATTTGGACTTAGGCTGTAGGATTGTATTTTGCGACGTTAATCTTCTCTGAAGGCTGTGACATCAATCCACTTGTGACTGATGAATTGGATTCTGGTACGTGGCCATCGAACGTAGTCCTCCCATGTCTGAATTGCCGTTTATTTCAAAGGAAAATGAGTACTGTAACGATGGAGGATTTACGCACACTCCTAGACGGAGTAGTGTTAGACTTACAAAATAATTTAAAACGGGAAATGAATGAGAATCAAACTAAATTAGAGCAAAGACTTAGTGAAAATAATGAATTATTACAACAAAAACTTAGTGAAAATAGTGAAAATTTAGAGCAAAAACTTAGTGAAAATCTAGAGAAAAAAACTTAGCGAAAATAGTGAGTTAATAAAACGGGAACTCAAAGGCACTATTGAGGAAATTCAAATCAAGACAGAGGAAAATATCGAAAAATTACACATGGACGTTACATTATTTAACGGGAAGTTAGCTTCAGTTCAAAGTGAATTGGTATCCGTGTAGCAAAATTTTTCGAATTTAAAGGGAGAAATCCAGGCAGGAATCGACAACTCCATGTCAGCTATGTCCAATGAATTTAGTGAGAGGCTAGCTAAAGTACAAACTGGGATATTGCAAGGATTAGGCAAGTATAGGGACGAGGTGCAAGATAAATTTCAAGCGATTGAGGAGAAAATCGATGATAATGCCCAGGACTTAACAGCAACCAAGACAGCGTGGTCTAGGAAATTCACACAAATTTTCGAAACCGTGAAACAGGTAGAAAAGGGCGTTATTGCTGAAATAAAGGTAGCCCCCCAAGTCACCAACTCAGAGCGACTTGAATATTTTTACGAAACAATTGAGGAGACACAACAGAGTTTAAAAACTATGAAAACCTCAATAGATAAAGAAATAGGAGAGGTCAAAGCTAGTTCGGAATCTTATAAACAAGAACTACAGAATGGAATCCAGGAACTTACTAAAGAGTTACAGTTGCTTAAGTTGCAAGGCGAGAGTCATAATATTGTAACCAACACATAGTAAGAGAGGCAAGGTAATTTAGAGAAGAAGGTATCCGGACAAGTCTTATCTTCAACTCCGAAGCATGACGACCAAATTAATACCAATAACCGTGTGAATATCACCAATTCAGCTCCAGGATATAGCAGCGGAGGAGTAAGTCAGCTTAATACGTCAGGTAAAACGCAGATAGTAAATATAATTCGAATGCAGGAAGACCATCCAAAAAATTTAATAACGTGAAAGGGGTAACTCCCAGGAGTTTTATTAATGAACTACAGGAATATTTTCGGGACAAGAAGATACCAGAAGAGCTCCAACTGCGAGTGACGGAAAGATATTTGGAGAATTCTGTATTGACGTGGTTCACACCGTTCCGATATTCATTCGACAATTTCGAAGGATTCAAGAGGGCTTTCCTAGAAAAATATTCGAACACATACATTCAACATAACCTCAAGACAGAGTTGTATGCTAAGAGGTATGCCCTATCCACGCCGACACGATTTTCTGAATTTTTCTCCAGCCAGCTACGTATGTTACGGGAGCTAGACACGCCTCCATCGGAAGCTGAGTTAATAAAGGTTATTACCAGGCAACTTCCAGCAGAGACGCAACGAATTATGATCGCTTCAAATGTACAAACAGCAATTCAAGCTGAGGCCATATTACGACAACTCGACATGACATCTAGAGAACTACAGAAGCGAAATCCCGGCCAAGAACAACAAGTTTTCCAAGCCAATGTCACCAGACCTGAAGAAAGGAACATTGTTAACCAAGGGAGAAATTGGGGTAGAAATGTCGAAGGAAGACCACCCAGAGACCGATCTCCGAGACCAGGACGCCGAGATGACGAAGAATGGAATTATTCCAGACGTAATGTCCGAAGAAGACCGTACGAGAACAACAGGGACAGATGGAGAAGAGAGCCAGAGAATAGAAGACCTGAGAGACGCAAGAGAAACTGGAGGGAGGAAGAGAGAGAGAAGTATCTGCGTGAACTCCAGCAGTCCAGCCAAGAGCGTAAGAAATGGCATCGGGCTATACATGATCAGGACGTTAACACTGATATTGTTGGAGCGGAGAGTTTGGAGTACCAGAGAACAAAGCAAAGGGAAGATAAAGGACATTCTGAAGATGATGGGTACAATCAAGGTGCCATCAAAAAAAACAACCCCTGAATTAGTAGGAGATAGTCTCGACACTAACCCTTATATTAATAGTGAAACGCAAGAATGGATAATTGTTCAGATAGATTCCTGGATGACAAGATCAGATGACCTACTAGAAGAAAATCAGGAGTCGAACACAAACTACCTAAAACACTACCTATAATTTTGGCTAGGATATGTGGCGTAAGAGTGAAATGCTTAGTGGATACTGGATCTACAATTAGTGTCATTTCAACTTCTTTCCTAAATGATTTAAAGGACAGACATGATATCCCGATTATACCAGTATCTCGCATTAAAATAAAAGGAATTATACCGGATAAGACTGTGGCATGCAAACTACAGACACTGTTGGATGTTGAAATTGGAAATACAAAATTTCAGAACGTATTCTTGGCTATGTCAAATATAAAATTTAACATCATTCTAGGAGTTGACTTTTTGACATCTTACCATGCCAATATTGATCTAAATTCCAACCAGATTATTTTTCGATTGGATGAGACATTTGAAACGGCTATGGTTAACCCAGCCGATATAACTGATCAGAGTGTGTTTCTCATTAGTAACGCCTCGACATCGTGGGATTCCGAAGACCAGGAGGCCACAGAAGAGGTAAATCAGGCCCTGGATAATATCATAGAAGAGGGCGACGATGCAACACACCCGTATGACCTCATAAACTCTAAGGTTAACCAAGCTATAGGAACGGAAGAACAGAGAGGCCGACTCCGAGAGTTATTGTTAAAGTATAAATCATTGTTTGATGATAAACCAGGCCAGATCCCTGACTTTAAATATTCTCTATTAGTCACAGATTGGACTCCGTTTAAAAGGAAGCCTTATCCGATCCCTGAGAAATTTCATTCTCGGGTAGGGAAAATTATTGCAGAAATGGAGAAAGACGGGATTATCATGAAGTCCAGTACACCATTCATAAGTGCTCTAGTGGTGGTACATAAACCAGATGGATCTCAGAGAATATATTTAGACGCACGTCATATTAACTACAAATTGATACCAGAAAGAGACCAGGCGCCAGCAATTAAAGATGTCCTTAGAAAATTCCGTGGCATGAACTTGTTCACATCAGTGGATTTTACCTCCTCGTATTACCACATTCTTTTGGAAGAAAAGTCAAGGTTATTGACTGGATTTATGTTTGACCAGCAAACATACGTTTTTAGAAAATTGCCTTCGGCATTTGTAACGCCGCAGCCGCTCTTATACGTGCCTTAGACAGATGCCTTACAGATGAAGTCAAGAGTTTTACTACTAAATATATTGATGATCTGCTTATGGCGAGTGAAACATTCGAAGAACATCTTGTTAAACTAGAAAAGCTGTTGAGCAATCTTTCAAAATCTGGGTTCCACATAAATCTAAAGAAATCGCGCTTCTGCCAGTCTGAAATATTATTTTAGGCCATATTATTGATGGAAAAGGGATAAGGCCGAACCCTGTAAAAATTGAAGCTATTAGCAAATTTCCAAGGCCGATCCGTGTCAAACAAGTACGGCAGTTCCTAGGCATGGCCAACGTCTTTGCGAGCCATTGTCCCAACTATACCCAAACGGTAGCTCCACTTCAAGATCTATTGAAAAAAGGTAACAGATGGAAATGGAATGAAGAGTGTGACCTGGCATTTACCAAGACCAAAGAGATGCTGTTGAATTACGTTAAGCTAGGATATCCTGATTTCGGAAAACCCTTTATACTACAAACGGATGCATCTGGAATCGGAATTGGGGCTGTGTTATTCCAGGAGGACGGAGAGAAGCCGGAAAATAGAACTTACCTAGCCTTCGTTAGTCGGAAATTACGAAATCATGAAAAGCATTACTCCGTAACTAAGATAGAAATGTTATCCATAGTATTTGCATTGAAATATTGGCAGAAAATCATCTACGGATTTCCGATCATTATTAGAATAGATCATAAAGCTTTAACTTTCATGCTAAAGGCTACTATGGCATCAGAACGGGTATTTCGATGGACAATGTTTGTGCAACAATTCAACATCCAATTGGAGCATTGTTCTGGGAAAAGTAATTTACTGGCCGACTGTCTGAGCCGTAATCCTAACGAGGAAGTACTGGAAGTCAACCAACTTGAACTAGTTCCCGAGGATCATGAATTCTTAAGAAAACTCCGATACATACGGCAAGCTCAAAAAAGAGACAGTGACTTAAGGCCTATCATTGATTTCCTAGAGGCTAAAATTAAACCTAGAGATCCTGGATACCGTAGAATAAGAAGAAGAGCATCCCGATACCAGTATTTAGATAACATTCTATTTAAATTTGTGGATCCGGAAAAATCGAAATTGAGAATTGTTGTACCTTCAAAATTATTGGAACCTTTAATTTGGCATGCACATCGAATCACCGGACATGGCGGTATCGATAAAACACTGGCTACCATACAAGAAAAATGTATATGGGACAAACAAAGATCAATAGTGAGGAATATAGTTCGAACCTGTGACACATGTCAGAGAGTAAAGCCAAGCTCCCATTTATTGCAACATAATCCTATTCCAATCATACCTTCCAAGCCTAAACAGTTGTACGCAATGGATTTGTTCGGTCCCGTTCCTACATCAAAGAGAGGTAACCGACATGTTGTCGTCACCATCGATGTATTCTCAAAATATGTGACTTTATACCCAATTCAAAAGGCCAACTCAAAATCTGTTATTAGGCGAATCACCCGTAATTTAATTCCGCATATGGGCAAGCCTAAAGCACTTCCACTGACCACAGATCGCAGTTCACATCTGCAGAATTTCGTGAAGCCATGGAACAGCTTGGGATTAATCACATATTGAACTCGATCCGACATCCATCTAGCAACCCGGCAGAGAGAGTGATGCAGGAACTATCTAAATTCTGTAGAATATTTTGTGGAGATGCACACTGGCTTTGGATCGATGTTCTACCCATAATGATGGAATGTTTAAACAATACAGTACACGAGGCTACGTCACAGATTCCTGTTACTCTTCACTTCGACCGACAACCGCACCGACCTTGGGACGATATTGTCCAATGCCCTGGTAATCTGTAGCCTACGCTGGAAGAAAACATTCGGAAAGCCGCCACTTCATTGCGCGAGCAAGCTGAGCGGAGACAACGCAGAATGAAGGATAAAAAGTTTCACCGACCTCTCAGACTCAATGAATATGTTCTTTTGAAAAAGCCAGCTACGTCAGAAACAACTAGCAAGTATTACGCCAAATTTGCACCTCTTTTTATCGGTCCTTACAAAATTATAAAAGTTGATGGGAACAATGCTTACAGAATCCAGAGTCTAAATAAAGATTATAAAGGTATTCATAACGCCCAGAATTTAAAAAGTTATTTTTCTTCTAAACCTATAGATGGTCGTCATATCAATCTCATAATGGAAGAGGAAACGCCGCGGGATATAGATGAGGATCCAACCTACTGCCATGCTTCAACTCAAGTAAATTTACAAGACGAGATCTGTGAAGAATGCCGTGAATTGGAAGAGGAGGTAATGGATCAAATTCGACTGCTTGGCGCTGCACTTGAGGCAGATAACGCGAGGCTTCGTGCTGGAACGGAACCATAGATTAAGGTGACACTTGATTATCACTTAAATTTTCAGGGAACATGTTAATTGGAGATTTCCTGTAATAATGATTCCATCTTCAGATCAAATCATTATTTAACCAAGGGAGAAATATGTCCCCTTCAAAAGTGGTAGTAATTTAGTAAAGGAGAATGATTTATTTCATCAGCGAGTTGGAACATTATTTAATCGCCAGGAGGGTGAGATTTTGTATTTCCGTGCTAGTGCGAGCCTGCCACTTGCGAACCGGTTTTCCCGACCTACTAAGAGAATAAGGAAGCAGGGTGAAATTCCTGTTAGGTGGCCTTCAAACACCTGTGTGTGTACCCCGCGACCCGGCGAGCAGCGTGATCTCAATCGATCAATAAATGCAAAGTCAAGTGACGTGAAACTGGAGCAGCCAATAAAAATGACAACCTTCACAGGAATGCAACAGATCCACCAATTAGATGTAATTAAGAGGCACACCTATGTCTTAAGACAGGGAATTAATGGTAATTCCAGAGGAAATTTTATAGAGGGATCTTACTTCTGAACACTTCATTTGAGCGTTACTCTAATTGCAGCTACGGTAGAGACTGGACGTCGTTTGCTTCATTGGGAGACTTTACATTACAGAAGGCATTGAGGACTGTATAAACTGCAATTCAGACACTTGGAAAAATTAGCTACGATTTATTTAGTGTTGTCATAAGGTAAGTGTCCACATCCAAATTATAAAACATCGCGTGTGTATCCTGGACTATTGCTAAGACTTTTGTTAGTTTCAGCTTTCTACAAGAACTCAGAAGAAGGAAGGTCGTTGGTTCGAGCTCACTTCAAGATGGCTATCCAGTTCCGTGAAGAATACTACAGTTTCCTGTGCACCTTCAGCTCCTCCATGAGTCACTAATCATGTAAGGCGTCGGACATGGGTAAGACTTGGTTCGATGGAAGGTGATGTGACCACGTACTAGGTCATCAGCCAGAATCCAGTTCACACCAGCCACATGAGTATTCTTTAAGAATTCATTTTTCTTTCTATTTCTGTAAAATGTTTGTAAAACGTAGCCTTACCTTATTCATTTAGATTTCCATTAGTTTTGCAGTAGTTTGACTTTTCATTCTTCTTTCTTTGGTGGGAGGTAGTTTGTGCTCTGGAATGAATGTGTATTTGTTCTATTAGTTAGAGGAGTGTATGTCATCGAGAGAGACCTCAATTGTCCTAAGAATTTAGAAGGCAGGAGTGATAAAAATAAATGAACCCCGCGTTAATTTTGAATGATTTTGAAATAATTTGAAAATTAATGGAGATAAATTAGGACAGTGTTCAATTGTTTTTCTAAGTGTAAAATTTTCATTCTACGATCGTACGACATGTTTGTGGGCTTGAGTTTGTTTAGAGTCATCCGAATAACTTCGTACGATAGCTTTGCGAGTGAGATTATGCACGGTCGTAAATATAATAATAATGAGTAAAAATAATTAAACCTAATTACGGGCTAAAATTATTTAATAAGGTAATGGGTTTAATGTTAGTTTATTCTTGGAAAGAATTATCGTGTGCTCACTTTATGAAAAGTAAGCCTGGAACATGGCAATCCTCCGGACGGAGTAATGACGAATTATAGGTATATTTTCTGCGCAATTAATTTGAGTATGACTTGCAGATGGACATTATATTTTGAGTGATAATTATTGCATCCATTAGAGTCATTTTTGGGAAGAGATGTGTCACTGAACATGATTTCTTCGAGCTTCAGTGCAGATTAATTGAGAGCCACGACATTATAGGTGAATAAAAATAAATGCCGCAACTCATGTACCGTAAGCGCGTATTCTAATATTTTGACCTGTGTTGTAGTTATTTTACTTGCTTATTTTGGATGATTTCTGTTTAAAATATTCCTTGAACATCGTTGTATAATTAATTTCTACACATAAGTGATAACCTCAATTCTATCACATTCTAAATCGATACCTAGGATATACGTGATATTGTCATCTAGAGAATGATTTCCCTAATTTGCAATAAATCCTAAATTTAATAATAATGGGTTAGTGTTCGTGTAAATAATATTATAATATGGTCGTGTACCTATGTGTGAATGTGTGATGTGTGATTTGGTCATATTCTGTGTTTTATGAATATTTCTTGAATGATTTTGTGATGATATTCTCCACTGCGCGCGTCAAATTTTTGACCGATTTATATTATTTTGCGTGTCCGTAATTGGATGAATTATGAATCTTTAGAAGATTTTATTGTAATTTAAGGTAGATTAGGGCCTAATTCACTAAGTTAAAGTGAATAAGAGAAGGCAACGTCCGTGGACTGATGTCACGAAACTGAATTATTAGATATTGTACAGTCACTTTCTGCATAAAACCGAGTAAAATTTAGGTTGATATGAGTTCAAGTAAAAATTTATTATAAGAAGTTTAGTCAATTAATAATTATAAAAATGAAGTAATTGTTAAAGGAAGACTTATTAACCATAATTTCTGTAATTAAATAATTTTCAATAATTTAAATAAGGAAGAGAAAATGATCATTTTCTTATGAAATAAAAGCGAAATCCGGATGGAATATTTGAATTTAAGCAATTTGATTATCAGTATAGGAGAGTGATATCAGATATTATTTTGATTTTCGATTCATTTTACAGTAAATTAATGATCCCTATATTTGTTATTACAGACACGAACAGTCGTTGAACTTTAATTTGAGCAAGATCCCTCATAAATGATAGCACGAGGAGAAGATATTTCCAAGAATCAAACCCAGATTCTGTGAATTTAATTGTTTTATTGGAAGGAATGTCAGTTTTTAATAAATGTATAAACGTATTTTAGTCTCCTTTCATTTGTCGCTAGTCCTTCATGTATCCCTGCCTTTAAAAATTTCTGCACAGCCGATAGCGAACGGTCCACCTCTGAGACCCTCGCTCTCTGGCGAGCTGAGCCCGGCATGATGGGGGCAATACTAACTATTACTCCAAATATCAAGAATAAATTCAATCATATTTTAAAATAAAGAATGAAATGTGAAGACCTACAATCATTTCAATAAAAAGGATAAAATGTCCTCCTATCACTCCACCTAACAATCTACTTCTGAAAAATATTCCTACTTAAATATCATTTTCTCAATATTTAACTATTAGCTTCTCACCCGAGCCTATTTTCTTGACAAATCTCCAAGTATCTTCTTCACAAACCGCACGTTGAGCTCTTTTGCTTCCCTCAATGTTTCGCGATATCATTCTCTTTTGACCTCAGCACCGAGTGTCAAAAATAACTGGCTTATTTTCGGATGTCCATTACATTGAGGTCTTCGGTGCCTTTCTTCATCTATCTCTTTATCAACTACTACCTTTCTCTTGAGACCCCCATGCTGGTTCAGCAGTAAGTTATCGGGCTATTTTCTCGGGTCTAACCCTCAATTAAATAATCGTTCCCGCGGTGTCTTTCTCTTCTTGTGCCAGGTTGAGTGACAATTAGATAACTGGCTTATGTTTGGTGACTGATACGTTCCTTTCTCCGTTATCTTTCTCTTGAATCGACCCACGTTGGACCGGCAATTAAATACTGCACCCTACGGGTCAGGGTGACCACAGTATTTTTCCCAACTAGTCAGTTAAATATCTCAGGGTATTCATGCCTCCAGAAAAATGGTTAATTTTTCACATTTTGGTTTAACGTGCGTTCAAGGAGAAAATAATGATACCATCTGCGGTCCAGCATTACGTAATACAACGCTCAGTAGTGGATTTCGCGTACGCAAACTTCAGTCAACCTTTCGACAAACACATCTGCATAACGAGAACCTTACTCACTAAGTATAACTACAAACTACCATTACAAATGAAAACTCATTCCATTCTATAAAAAGTCAACCAAGAAACACATTTATTAAATTATCAAGACTTGCGAAAGAAATGGTTAATGTCAAATATTGCTCATGACCTTCCAATTGTCAACCTAATAAATAAATATTCTAATTCCTAAATCAAATATTCTAAGTCAGCGCTGGCTTATTACTAAACTAAGTTTTCATATTTTAGCATTCTGGGTCGCGTATTCCTGAAATGAATTGTTGCATTGTTTCATCTTCCTATTAAAATTTACATGTGGTCATTTAAGTATATCATAGTCTTCTGATCACGGTCAAAATTCGGTATATCAGTAAATTATTCCATCACTCACGGTGTTAATTATACACCCTCATCAAAAATACAATCATTACATTGTTCAAATTATCGTGGAAATGAACTGAATATGAATAAAAGTGTTCTGAATACTAATATCAGTTATCTAAGTTCCATTGAAAATTATCTGAGTTCGTTGGTGCAGACTACAGTGAAGAAAATGAAATATTGAATGACGCACTAAGCTTCTCGGTCCAATTGCCACTTAAGTATGGCTCCTAGCTAAATATTCGCTCTAATAATATTTCAGATTAACAAAGCATCGATGATATCCTACGTAAATCTCAAATAATTTCCCTACTCTAGCTATATAATTTCTTATGTAACGTATTCCAGTTCAATATGCACGTAGCCAATTAGCATTTTTCATATATGGATGTGCAAGTGCCTACATAAAAATATTTCAACAATAAATTACCATACTAGTTACATCCTAGTTTGATCTTCCACGCCATTAATATTCGTTCAGAATATGACACAGTCATGCATTCATATACCCATCACCGGTTGTTATAATAGTCAAACCACTTTCACACTTCATTAAAATATGCGTAACTTTATTGTCCATACCTTGCTAGAGTTCCTCCCTGGGGCATACTTATATTCCGTAGTCGCTTTACTTGTGCGCCTATATCGCACATTATATATATACGTTTTACTTCCAGTTAATCTGCGCAATAATACATTTAAAGTATCATATATACTTCATTATTTCATTACTAACCTTCGTTTCAACCCATATTTAATTCATTTAACATCTATAATTATCGCGTTTAACCTCCAACATTAATTAAACACAACGATACGTATCACTCCAATAGCGCAGAATTCGTTCCTCAAAACGCATTTTGTCATACAATTTAACATATAACCCCAAATTCAGTATCTATTTTTTTCAATATAATAACACAGCAAAGAGTATGGTAATTTAACTTAACCAATTCAAACATGCGTCCCTCTGTGATGTAAACTGGGTTTGACCGGTATTACATCATTCATGGATCTTTCTAACTAACCGGGATTCTATGAAACATATGTTACACTACGTCACACTTTTAAATCGTATTCTTACTTCCTTGGATAAGATGATATAGTAAATACGTTACCAATCTGTCACGAGATATCGTCTTAAATATTTCACACTGCACTTTCTTGTATTCACTGCACACTTAATTATCTCACGTTTAGGTTATTCAGATCTATTGCATATACTGGTAATACTCTACATAAGAAATTATACTACTTAATACTATTACTTAGCTCGCCATTCAATATCTCGGGCCTTAGTTGCTCTTCGGTCTGGTCATAGGCCTTGGATTGAGAACTGGGCAGGTTCTCCATCACTGGTCTCTCGGGTAGAGTGACCTCCTCCACACGGGTCGGGTGGTTTCAACTGCCAGGATGACATCTCCCTCCAGGTTGGTCTATGCCGATTTAGCAAGCCATTATCTGTTCAGGAACACAGTGGACAATATCCATCGATACTGGAGAATGTGAATTCATCATGGTTCTGCGAAATAAATATATATTTTTATAATGATTGCCTCTTATTTAGGCTATCTTTGCTATTATTTCCACTTAATATAGCTCAATTTCAAGTTCTCGCGACTCAATCAACTTCTTGTTTCCTTCTGGTTTTGCGTCTAAGTATTTTGACGACCTTTTCGAAATTTCTGGATTTTATTTCTTCTTTACTGTCTTTCAACGTTTATCTCTTCGTTTTCTTCAATATTACCGACCTCTAAGCTTAAAATTCACGTTAGATACTGCAAATCTTGCTTATTTTTAGAGCGATGTTCAGGAAGTCTTATCTTTACGAGGTCAATTTTTTAAGTCAGTTGTTATAATAATCCGATTGACCCTTCTTATTTTTTTAAAACAATTCTATCGATCTACACCATTGTACACCGCCTTCATAGTGGTAGGTTTAAGTTAGTCATGGCCTTCTGACATATATAAGTACCGATATCCTACTACACATTTCTTTGCCTTGGCTTGCCTCTACCTTCCGTAGGCGCCATTTTGTAATACGTCCAGTAAATGCATCGGGTACATTTTATTCCCCCAGCACAGATTAAATATATTGCTTGCGATATATTTATTCTCTTGAACTATGATCGACAAATGTGACGATGCATTTCTGCTATTTCTCGATGGTTCTTTGATCGATTAATGGATTTTATTTCTCTATGGAATCGTATCGATTATTCTGTTATTATAACTGATGTTGTTTAGCTTCTCCAAGCCTATCTCTTTGCATACCAGCTGATTCACCAATATATTTATTCTGGACTTGATTCGTACTTCCGTGGGTCTTATATTATGGTTTCTCCAGCTCTGTTTTCTGGGAAATATAGTTTCATGTTATTTGCATCGTGAACGTTTTTGTATTTCCCGTTCATGCTTACAATAAGATACGCGTTATTTCCATAAGCTTGCTCAGTTCTGTACGGTCATTCATATAAATGATTGAACTTAGCGCATATTTTGGCTGGTGGGTTCGTTACTGGTGCCTTTTTAATCAAAACGAGATCGTTTTTCTTAAACGGTGCGCGAAATCTTTTATTTCGTAACCTTCTTAGCCTCTTCTCAGACTGTTGTTTTAGCCTCTCTTCGACCATTTCATTGATCTGCTGGATGTCTGGTTTCTCTCCAAGTGATATGTTTATTATACTGTCCCATGTTCTCCGTGATTCTTTATTGTGATGCACACGGTTTGGTATCTGAGCAATTGATTCATTTACGGTGTTATTTAGGCATTCCTCTATTATCTTTATTACATCAATCCATTTCCAGTGACAATGATTGCAGTATATCCTACAGAATTTTGCTATCTCCTTCATGTATCGCTCCACTGGATTTGCCGACGGATGCCGTACTGAACATAATATGTGTTTTATGCCCATATTTTTCCTCTTTTCTCGGAACAACATAGATGTGAATTGTGTTCCCCTGTCCGACAATATTCTTTCGGGCTTGCCCATTTTAGGATATACCTTCTCCACTAGTCTGTGTAGAACTTGCTTTGTATTTGCCCGTTGTATTGGCTGTAGTGATATATACTTTGAAAAGATGTCAATTACTACCAATAAGTATTTTTTTTTCCCTTTTTGGCTGTCGGTAATTTTCCAAAAAATGTCAATTGCATATATTTCTCTTACTTTAGATGGCAATATGGCGATAGGTTGGTTACTAGTGATAAAATTGTTATGTTTAACCCGCTGACAAATATCACAGGTTTTAATTGTGCTTCTGACTGATTTCCTCAGCCCTGTCAATGTGAATTTTTCTGATAACGTTCCAATGACTTTATCGATTCCTGCATGTCCTGTTATTTTATGTACGTGCCAAATTAATTCACATTGCAGTGCTCGTGGTACTACTATTCTTTTTTACGCGCGGTCTCATCCACGACCTTTGTTAATATGCCGCTCAACATCTTATATTTATTTTCTATCAATGGTTCCCTCTCATCAGCCATTAACTTGTCAAAGATGATCTTTAACTTTTCATCCATTTTTTGATATTCAGCAAGGTCTTCCAGCTTTGATAGCAACTCCTCGTGTTGACTATCTAACGTTAACTGTAAAATAATCTCTCGTGGTCTGCTGGATTTCTGCTCAATGCATCGGCTAATACATTTTCTTTCCCGCTGCAGTGTTCAATTCTGATGTTAAATTGCTGTGTATAAAGCATCCACCTAACTACTCTTTCACTGGTCATCATTGCTTTTAACAAAAAAGTTAGTGCCTTGTGATCCGTTTTGATGATCACGGGGTATCCATAAATAATCCGTCTCCATTGCTGCAGTGCCTGTATTATGTCAAGGAGTTCGAGCTCCGTCGTTGTATAATGTAGCTCGTGTTTTCGCAGTTTTCTGCTCGTAAAGGCTAAGTACGTTCGTTTCTTATTCTCCTCTGCCTCTTGGTATAAACATGCTCCAAAACCAATGTTTGACGCGTCTGCCTGGACAATAAAATCATTTTCGAAATCAGGGTTCCCTGGTTTGATACTTTGATAAGCAATTCTTTCATTCTTATGAATGCGTTTTCAGTTTCTTCGTTCCATTTCCAGCGGTTATTTGCCTTGAAGAGTTCCTGGAGCGCTGCAGCTATCTCTGTATAACCTCTACAGTGGTCTGAAAAGAATCCAGTCATACCTAGGAATTGTCTTATGTGCTTCACTTTAGAAGGACGTGGAAAATCACAAATTGCTTTGATCTTTACCGGGTTTGGCTTAACTCCTTCGCCGTCTATTATATGTCCAAAGAAAAGCACTTGGTTTTGGCAGAAATTTGATTTCGCTAGGTTAATTTTAAATCCGGTTTTCTGCAGGTTACTCAACAATTTTTCTAATTTTTCGCAGTGTTCCTCGAAAGTTGTACTGCCAAATACTAGATCATCGACATAACAGTTGACAAATCCTTTTACTTCATCTGTTAGGTTCTTATCTAAGGCCCTTATCAAAACAGCAGAACTATTCTTCAGACCAAAGGGTAATCTGCCGTAGGCGTACGTTTGGTTATCAAACATAAACCCTGTTAGTATCCTTGACTTTTCTTCCAGCACGATGTGATGGAAGGACGATATACAATCTAAGCTCGAGAAGTACTGCAGACCTCTAAATTTTTTTATTATATCCTTAATCCTTGGGACCTTATTGTACTCTGGGATAAGTTTTTCATTGAGGACCCTGGCGTCCACACACGGTCTGAGTTTTCCGTTGCTTTTCTTTACTATTACCAGCGGACTTAAGTAAGGTGTGGTTGTCTTTACTATTATTCCGTCAGCCATCATCTCCTGAATAATTTTTCTTACTTCTGTTAAATACCTTTCTGGTACATCGTATAACTTTCCCTTATACGGCGTCCAGTCGTTAACTAATATTTTGTACTTAAAGTTGGGTATTTGACCCGGTTTATTGTCGAAAACCTCGACATGTCTTTTCAAAATTTCAAAGATCTTCCGCTTTTCTGTGGATGATATTGTAGTTTCGGCCATAGTTTTCCAAATTTCAGGTTTCTCTTCCTCCTCCTCTTCGATAGCCATTATCTCTTCGAGCCTTTCAATCAGTTCTAAATCTATCTCTTGTTCATATATGTCTTTATTTTGATCTCGGCCTTCCATGATTTCAGGATCAATTTTCTCCACCATAATCTTCAAGTGTTCCCCTTCGTCCGTAATGTTGTTAAGTTGTATGGTTTGTATAGATTGCGTTCCACCACTTTCTGTTACTGGGAACCCGGCTTCTCGTTTTTCCATATCAATGGTCATTCAAGTCGTTAACATGAAATCTATACCAAAGATGATATTATATTTTATCGTCTTCATAATCATAAATGGATGTTCAAATTTGTGCTTTCCTATCATGACTGTAACATATGCTTGCAGCTTGCAGTCAACAGATTTATCTGGAATTATTCCTCTTATTTTAATTCCTGATACAGGGATTGTAGGTATGTAGATTCTCACTTCTCAGTTGGAAATCGGCGTTTTTTCGTTCAGGTGGCTCCGAATTTCCTACAAACTCAGGAGTATTTGGATTGAGTCTCCCGTCTTCTGCTTTCCTTCGTTTATATGACTGCAATTCGAAGCTCTCCGCTCCCACGATGTCTCCATTTATATCTTTGTCTTTTATTGCTTCTTCCCATCTGTTCTTATTTCGTCTTTCCTCTCGTAGTTGTTGTATGTACCTTCGGTTTTCTTCGTTTCTACGATAATTATTTTGTCCTTTTTGATTATTAAACCATGTTCTGTCTCTAAAATGCTGTTGGTTCCTACTGCCCCGAAATCTTGGATTATTCGTATAATGTGGATTATGTCTACTACTATTCTGTCCATATTCCGCATTAGAATTTCCACTGCATTGGCAACAACATCTCTTTCTGCCCTTCTCCCTTTGTTCGTCATGGTCCTCTGGTCTATTCTTTGACTTGTGATTTTCCCTATGGTTCGCTTCCTCGGGACTAATGATGTTTATTGCTTCTTCTTGGGCCGTATTCCGTACATTTCTATTCAATGGATATGAGGATGTCATATCGATCTGCCTTAGCTTCCTCTCCATATCGACTGCGGTTTCAACATCTGAGGCAGCTAATAACCTCTGCACCTCCGGTGGGAATTGTCTTTGAATAGTTTTTATGGCCTCTAGCTCGCTTGGTACTGAGTCTAAGTCCTGAAACCTATGAAACTGAAAAGAAAAATAGTCGCTGTATCGGGTTTGAGCCGTTGACGAAAACTTTCTTGCGTAAAGTTCGATTCTTAGTTGTTGTTGAATTTCTGGACTCCAAAATTTTCTTAGGAACGCTGCCTTAAATTCGTCATAGCTGTGGAAAGAATATTTAAAAGCTTGGAACCAGATGTTCGGGTTTCCGTCTAGATGTGTTTCTATCACGCGCAGATTCTTATCCTCTTGAATTCTACCTTCCGGAAAATGTTCCTCAATATCTCTGAGAAATTGCTTAGGTGATATTTTTGACGTGTTGTCAAAATGCTTTGGGCGATCGTCGTAAGTTTTTATAACGTTTAATATGGTTGAACTTTCATTCTGACTGCTTCCATTTACTAAGTCTATGCTCTGCCTACTTGGATCCAGTGCTCTTGACGGTGTGGTCTCCCTCTCATTAATCTGAATTTCTATCGCTTTCTGCCTTTCGCTATAGTTTGAAATAACGGATTTCGTTGTTTGGTTTTCTATCCTAATTTCTTGCATCTCCTTCCTAATCTGTCTTAATTCCTCTTCCGTCTTCTCCATCTTCTGGCCCGTTTCATTCTTATCGCTCTCGATCCTCTCTTTTAATTCATTAATTTTACCGGTCACCGTGCCAGCAGCCTGATCGAATTTCTCCTCCAATTCGTGATGTCTGACCTTCAATCCTTTCACGCCGCTTGTTATTTCACTCAATTCGTCCCATTTCTTCTCATTACTGACTTTTAGTTCTCGGAGATTGTTGGTCAGTTTGCTAATCTCCTCATCCTTCAACTTCTTGATGATTTCCGGGCTTTCTGTAACCTGTCCTTTAATTTTGCCCATTTCTTCGTGTATCTGCTTGTTTTTATTTTCCATACTCTGAGTCATTTCGGTTAGCCTATTCTGTATTTCCAGCCGAGTTCTTGTGTTGTCTTTATTTCCTCCTGTTTCCTTCTGAGTTCTTCTGTCAATTCTCTCAGTTTATCCTCTTGCTTTCTATTCAGCTCTTGCAATAATTCTTGCTGTTCCTCCTTCCTCTCTTCACGTTGCTTTTGTTGCCATTCTTCCTGCTCCTTTCTTCTTTCTTCACGTTGTTTTTGTTGCCACTCTTCCTGCTCCTTTCTTCTTTCTTCACGTTGTTTTTGTTGCCACTCCTCCAGTTTCTCTTCTTGTTCTCTACGGAACTCCTTTAAGAATCCTTGTTGTTCTTTTTTTTCCTCTGCCCATCTCTTATCCTTCTCTTCTTCTTGTTTCTTTTCTTTCTCTTCACGTTCTTTCTTCTCCTTCTGTCTTTCTTCCTCCTGTTTCTTCATATATTCTTGAAACCATAACGGTATTCCTTCCTGCCTTTCCTGTGCTCTTTTCATTTCTTCTTCTTGTTCCCTTCTGGTTTGCACTCTTCCCTGAGTTGCCATTATCTCGTCAATTTCAGTAATATTTCGAGTGATTTTCTAATTTCCTAGCCAACTCTAATTTTTCAAAGTTCTCTAATATCACACAGTATCCATAAATATGTGAGATATTTTTCAATTTCCTATACTAAGATACTCTTAAAGCTAGCAATCACGTTTTATATACTAAATATTCACTTAGTTTCTCAAATTATTTAAAATATAGACATTCCTGAAGATCGACATCATCCTACCAGTTGAAGTATGAGCAACTTCCCAACGAAATCAGATCACTTTCCTTTGAATTCATTTCAGAAATAGTTTCCCAAAAAGAAAAATAATTATCCACCATGTGGTATTCATCATTCACTTACATACTAACTATTACTCCAAATATCAAGAATAAATTCAATCATATTTTAAAATAAAGAATGAAATGTGAAGGCCTACAATCATTTCAATAAAAAGGATATAATGTCCTCCTATCACTCCATCTAACAATCTACTTCTGAAAAATATTCCTACTTAAATATCATTTTCTCAATATTTAACTATTAGCTTCTCACCCGAGCCTATTTTCTTGACAAATCTCCAAGTATCTTCTTCACCAACCGCATGTTGAGCTCTTTTGCTTCCCTCAACGTTTCGCGATATCATTCTCTTTTGACCTCAGCACCGAGTGTCAAAAATAACTGGCTTATTTTTGGATGTCCATTACATTGCAGTCTTCGGTGCCTTTCTTCATCTATCTTTTTATCAACTACTACCTTTCTCTTGAGACCCCCATGTTGGTTCAGCAGTAAGTTATCGGGCTATTTTCTAGGGTCTAACCCTCAATTCCTCAATTAAATAATCGTTCCCGCGGTGTCTTTCTCTTCTTGTGCCAGGTTGAGTGACAATTAGATAACTGGCTTATTTTTGGTGTCTGATACGTTTCTTTCTCCGGTATCTTTCTCTTTAATCAACCCACGTTGGAGCGGCAATTAAATACTGCACCCTACGGGTCAGAGTGACCACAGTATTTTTCCCAACTAGTCAGTTACATATCTCAGGGTATTCATGCCTCCAGAGAAATGGTTAATTTTTCCACGTTTTGGTTTAACGTGTGTTCAAAGAGAAAATAACGATACTATCTGCGGTCCAGCATTACGTAATTCAACGCTCAGTAGTGGATATCGCGTACGCAAACTTCAGTCAACCTTTCGACAAACACATCTGCATAACGAGAACCTTACTCACTAAGTATAACTACAAACTACCATTACAAATGAAAACTCATTCCATTCTATAAAAAGTCAACCAAGAAACACATTTATTAAATTATCAAGACTTGCGAAAGAAATGGTTAATGTCAAATATTGCTCATGATCTTCTAATTGTCAACCTAATAAATAAATATTCTAATTCCTAAATCAAATATTCTAAGTCAGCGCTGGCTTATTCCTAAACTAAGTTTTCATATCTTAACATCCTGGGTCGCGTATTCCTGAAATGAATTGTTGCTTTGTTTCATCTTCCTATTAAAATTTACATCTGGTCATTTAAGTATACAGTATATCATAGTCTTCTGATCACGGTCAAAATTCGGTATATCAGTAAATTATTCCATCACTCACGGTGTTAATTATACACCCTCATCAAAAATACAATCATTACATTGTTCAAATTATCGTGGAAATGAACTGAATATGAATAAAAGTGTTCTGAATACTAATATCAGTTATCTAAGTTCCATTGAAAATTATCTGAGTTCGTTGGTGCAGACTACAGTGAAGAAAATGAAATATTGAATGACGCACTAAGCTTCTCGGTCCAATTGCCACTTAAGTATGGCTCCTAGCTAAATATCCGCTCTAATAATAATTCAGATTAACAAAGCATCGATGATATCCTACGTAAATTTCAAATAATTCCCTACTCTAGCTATATAGTTTCTTATGTAAGGTATTCCAGTTCAATATGCACGTAGCCAATAAGCATTTTTCATATATGGATGTGCAAGTACCTACATTAAGATATTTCAACACTACATTACCATACTAGTTACATCCTAGTTTGATCTTCCACGCCATTAACATTCATTCAGAATATGACACAGTCATGCATTCATATACCCATCACCGGTTGTTATAGTAGTCAAACCACTTTCACACTTCATTAAAATATGCGTAATTTTATTGTCCATACCTTGCTAGAGTTCCTCCCTGGGGCATATTTATATTCCGTAGTCGCTTTACTTGTGCTCCTATATCGCACATTATATATATACGTTTTACTTCCAGTTAATCTGCGCAATAATACATTTAAAATATCATATATACTTCATTATTTCATTACTAACCTTCGTTTCAACCCATATTTGATTCATTTAACATCTATAATTATCGCGTTTAACCTCCAATATTAATTAAACACAACGATACGTATCACTCCAATAGCGCAGAATTCGTCCCTCAAAACGCATTTTGTCATACAATTTAACATATAGCCCCAAATTCAGTATCTATTTTTTTTTCAATATAATAACACAGCAAAGAGTATGGTAATTTAACTTAACCAATTCAAACATGCGTCCCTCTGTGATGTAAACTGGGTTTGACCGGTATTACATCATTCATGGATCTTTCTAACTAACCGGGATTCTATGAAACATATGTTACACTACGTCACACTTTTAAATCGTATTCTTACTTCCTTGGATAAGATGATATAGTAAATACGTTACCAATCTGTCACGAGATATCGTCTTAAATATTTCACACTGCACTTTCTTGTATTCACTGCACACTTAATTATCTCACGTTTAGGCTATTCAGATCTATTGCATATACTGGTAATACTCTACATAAGAAATTATACTACTTAATACTATTACTTAGCTCGCCATTCAATATCTCGGGCCTTAGTTGCTCTTCGGTCTGGTCATAGGCCTTGGATTGAGAACTGGGCAGGTTCTCCATCACTGGTCTCTCGGGTAGAGTGACCTCCTCTACACGGGTCGGGTGGTTTCAACTGCCAGGATGACATCTCCCTCCAGGTTGGTCTATGCCGATTTAGCAAGCCATTATCTGTTCAGGAACACAGTAGACAATATCCATCGATACTGGAGAATGTGAATTCATCATGGTTCTGCGAAGTATATATATATTTTTATAATGATTGCCTTTTTATTTAGGCTATCGTTGCTATTATTTCCACTTAATATAGCTCAATTTCAAGCTCTCGCGACTCAATCAACTTCTTGTTTCCTTCTGGTTTTGCGTCTAAGTATTTTGACGACCTTTTCGAAATTTCTGGATTTTATTTCTTCTTTACTGTCTTTCAACGTTTATCTCTTCGTTTTCTTCAATATTACCGACCTCTGAGCTTAAAATTCATGTTAGATACTGCAAATCTTGCTTATTTTTTTAGAGCGATGTTCAGGAAGTCTTATCCTTACGAGGTCAATTTTTTAAGTCAGTTTTTATAATAATCCGATTGACCCTTCTTATTTTGTTTAAACAATTCTATCGATTCTACACCATTGTACACCGCCTTCATAGTGGTAGGTTTAAGTTAGTCATGGCCTTATGACATATATAAGTACCGATATCCTACTACACATTTCTTTGCCTTGGCTGGCCTCTACCTTTCGTAGGCGCCATTTTGGAATACGTCCAGTAAATGCATCGGGTACACTACATCATAAATCAATATGCCGCATATCTTAAGGTCTAACACTATTCATCTAATCACGAGACATCATCAATATATACCATTATTTTTAATACATGCATACATAATAACCATTTCTTGATAATATAAATTGTAGTAGAACACTTTAGAAAATTTAAAAAAGTTCAACTGGTTATTCTTATGTTATGTAACACTTTAAAACATGTATTAAAATGTCAGATTGTTACCTTAGAATAAGCGATCAGTGATAAAATGTTTCTTGCTACTGTTTGTGCTGTTGCAGCCCACTTAAGCGTAGGCCTATTAAAAATGAACTATTATAATACCAAAGTTAACATTTTTGGCTTATGATTCCTAGAACACTTTCTAGAATGAACTGGTTTGCCACTGAATTATTTGAATCCTTAAGATCTAAACATGTAGTTCATTATATCATTTCAGATAGAATCTTTCTATGGTGGTGCTGTGGTGGAATTTTCACAGAATGGATCAAACCTCCCGTCATATCCTTGAATTCGTGGCTATTATTTGCTCTCCTTATTGTAAATAATTGAAGCAGAGGAAGACTACCCGCTCACCAGCCTAACATTTATTCATTCTATGTCATGCAATCTAGCTTTAAAGGTTTGGAAACACTAAGAGGACGGAAATCGTTCCCACAAGAAGCTAATGTACTTGAGCACCTTTAATACTGTCAGGGTGATAGACGATTTAATATGCCAACTTGAAACCAGAAGAAAAGCCCTCCAAAACCTGAGCTACTCAGACTGCCGTTTTTCCTGGCAAGAGCTACAAAGCAAAGCCAGATGAAGACAAACCAACTTCTTCTTCAGCTTTCAGACATGCTGTGCCAAATGAAAGGTGCATACCTGTAAATTCTGCATTTGTGTAATCTTAGAAAATATACTTATTCAATTTGAGATTAGTATACAAATATATATGTGCCTTAAGAATAGACAGCAAGATATTCATATATCACCTGCACATCAGATAAAAGTATAGTTATATAACCAGTCAAACCCAGACGACTGCTAAGGGTTTAACTGAAATCACTATAAAGTTACCTGGAATGATACTTACGCATGAGGTATTTCGTGTTTCCTCAAAGCAGATTGGTTCCTCTTTGATCTTTACTTCCAAGTCCATTTTAAACAGTGTGTGAAGGTATACACTGTTTTGGGATGTAGATTACTTCCACAGAACTTGCACTGAAACATGAGCAACAAACACTATTATTGCTTTTTTGTTGTCAAGACTGTAGTTTTAGGTGACTGTCGATTTTATGCTCATATCCATAGGACCATCCAGTTTTGCCTTGAAACTGAACCTCAGGGATAAACATTTTCAATGAAAGAACATCCTACACCCACAGAATGGGATTAATTTGCACACCCCTTGTGAAAAGCCTGCAACTATGCAACTTATATATCACCCACTACACTGGGAGTCCAATGACTGGTTTGATGTAGCTTCTTTTCTTTTTACGATTTGTTTACATCACACTGACACAGATAGGACTTACGGCATTATGGCGAGGAGCGGGAAGCAAGTGACCGTGGTCTTGAAGAAGAAATAGTCCTAGCATTTCTTTGGCGTGAAAATGGAAAAACACAGAAAACTGTCTCTAGGGCTGTGACTTCCTTCCCACTAGTACACCATTCCTATCCCATCATTACCATAAGTTCTCTCTGTGTCAGTGCAATACAAATACAATTGTAACAAAAAAAGGAATTCTACAACCAAACCATCGAAACTATTCATTTCTTGCTCAGCTTCCAGGGCAAATGATCCGCTTTTAGCCACTGTGAAGATACAATCCCCATGCCCTGTCCATCTGCTAGCTCTATTGCTTGTGTTCATTTTGCACTGCTCAATATAAACCTCACTCTCTTTACACTAGAGACCAGCAGTGATTCAGATACAATATAAAATCTGAAAGGCACTCTTGGGAATGTTCTGATATAGTACATTCAGTTTTGTTTTCAATCCACAAATCTTCAGATAGTAAGTGGTGAACTCAGTCTTATTCAGAACACTTACAGATTATGTAAATCATCCTGGATGGTAATGACAGTTGAGGGTAATCCCTGTGCCTTATGTATTTTAATAAGCCAGATTGTTACAAAGATATAGCCATAGTTCTTCTCCTGATGCACAGTATTCACCAGGGCAGCAGCCCCTTTAAGAGCTAACACATAATATGTTGAATTCAGTAGCACTTTAGCCAGATTCCTTATTGATCAAACACATTATATTATAGAGGATAGCCAGATACTCATTGCCAACTTTATCCAAAAATTTGCAACCATTACTGATTATGCTACATTATATACTGTATGTCCATTACAACAAACAGTTTTGAACTGGCTATGAACTCCTTTGTTACAGCAAACAGTACTGAACTGGTTATGAACTCTTTTGTTGCAACAGTTCCGAACTGGCTATAAACTATTTTGTTAAAATAAACAGTTCTGAAATGGATATAAACTACTTCGTTACAACAAACAGTTCCAAACTGCCTATGAACTCCTTCAAAATTATCTTAATGGGCAGACATGAATCAGAATGCTTCCAGAACTGATTGTTAATAATGGTTTGTTGGAATTAGTAAATAACATTTGTGGACAGTATCAACGCCATCTACGAATTGTTGCAAAACATTAAACAATGGATGATGGAAGACCTCACTATTCCACTGAGAAGTGCTGCATGTAGTCACACCATTTACTGGTTGAACCAAATGTGTATGTACACAACATGCAGTCCCTGGTATTGAACGCACACTTCTGGCATTGGCACTGAAATGGATCTGAATGTCATTAGAACAGCATGAATACAGAACTCACAGTTCAGAAGCAGTCCTGAGTTTCTGTTGGAACAGCATGTACACCGGCACCAAAAAGTATGGGCACAGACACCTTTTCACATGTAATACAATTGTATAAAGGTTAGCAACATTATACGTATACCATTAACCCTTACTCAATAAAGGAAATAATTTGTATATTAAACTACTTTCTAAACACAACCTACACACACGTATTCTATAAAAAAAGTATTGGCACACTGCACATCGTTTGTTATCGAGCTTTACAGACAGTGCCATGTGTACCAGATTTGTGCAATCAGAGTGGACGAGATCAGTCGCTTGCCTGACGCCAGTTTATGGGTCATTCTGTTGTCACGATTAATCAGAAGGCGAAGGAGCATTTCGTGTCATTCCACACCAAGCTGGTTTTCTTGAATTCGTAGGGTAAAAGTTACCATGAAATTAGTAGAGAACTTTCTGTTACTTACTTGAAAGTGCGGGCAATCATCAAGAAATTTCAAGAGATTCGAAAATGCAGGCAATCATCAAGAAATTTCAAGAGACTTGTACAACATGTAGGGAGCATCAAAGCATAGTTCGTCTTGCAATAAGAGGGTTCTTTAAAATGCAGGGTTGATTGTATCGGACATCCAGTCCACGTTCTAAAAACAGGTCAGTCCATAAACTATTAGGAATGTTTTGAATGCAGCAGATATTGATGCATGATCTCTCAGAAAGAAACAATTTATTCTGCAAGTTAACCGAAGGAGACACTTCCAGTTTGCTAAAGATAATGTCCATAAATCGATTGAATTTTGAAATTCTGTGATATCTTCTGACGAATCCAAGTTTAACTTGTTTGGATCTGATGAAAATCCAAAAGTGTGGTGCAAATCAAATACAGAGCTCCAATTACAACATGCCCTACTTACAGTAAAACATGGGGGGGGAGGAAGCATTGTGGTTTGGGGATGCATGGGAAATTCTGGTCTTGCTGACTTGGCAATTATTGTAGGTGTCATGAATCATCGCAAATATACCGATGTGCTGCGGGTCCATTTATGTAGCAGTGCACAGAAACTGGGTCTTGATGGCATCTTTTATTTTCAACAAGACAACAACCCGAAACATACGGCTCTGCCAACGTGGGAGTGGTTGCTATATAATGCACCAAGAAGAGTTTTCACTCCCCACTGAGCGCTGATCATAACCCCATAGAGCATCTTTCGAATCACTTGGAGACAAAAGTTTGAAAACGTTTTTCTACAGGGAAGCGCAAGTTTCAGACGGTGTTGTAGGAGGAATGGTCAAAGATATCAGGAGAGATAACTCACAACACGGTTCCCTCCAAACCAAGACGTCTTTAAACTGTCACCAGTGCCAACGGTATGCACACAGGCTATTAGACTTGAGTTATGCGAATTACAGAGACTTTAATTTCATTAGTGTATAGGTGTGCCAAAACTTTTTTTGATGTGTAGAGCAACTGATTTTGTTTTGTAAACCACCGTATTATTTTTGTTGTGAGAAACCAATTATACTCGAAGAAACTTCTATTTATTACTGTACATTTCAATAAATATATCCGTGTCTTGGCATCATCTTTCATTTGTGTGAAATTTCTATATAATGGTAGGTGTGCCAATACTTTTTGGTGCCAGTGTATACTACTGCGCAAGAGCAGGTTATTCAGAATCAATCCGCTACCATGTTGGAACAAATTTGCATGTATTATCACTAAGAATGGTAGCCTAGCTGAGATTTACATAATGTAGACAGCTTACAATCGGCTGAAAAACAGAATTATTTGCCGCTGGACTTTTATGTTTAAATACGAACTGAACAATAAAGCTTACCTTATTTCGTATGACGTAAAGTACGATATAAAGTTCCTTATGGAGATGTACAAGAGTGCGACTCTTTTGGACACGGTGTAAAACGTAAGAAACTGCACCAACCACAGAATAAACCTGCACAAGCAGCCGCAATATGTCCGAGAAGCCCAGTACAAAACAAATTAATTAGAACATTACATAACGACAAGCAACCCACTTCGAAAGTAAACCGGAAATAGTGAATAGGGCTCCTCACAAATTTATAACCAGTGCGTCGTTCCACTTATCTCCAGGTAACTACTGCACATGGATAGAAGTCAAAAGTAGTGATGTGCGCGAGTGATGCCTGGAGTCGCCGTACTCGACACTTTCGAGTCCAGGCTCGGACTCGTCTCACTTGCGAAGTGCTCGATGACAGCACGACGTCACACGTTCGCTCTCTCGCCCGCTCTTGGATGGTTGAAGCATGCGTACATGTGGTCCCTGAGGTTTTATGGGATTGCGATAGTGCGGTACGATATAAAAAAACCATAATGAAGAGCAAAAGGAATAAACTAAATTTGATGATGACTTGAGAACGATAATACTACAGCTACATACGCATAAGGTGATAAAATATGAAAATGTCTGTTCACGGCGTCTCACACCCACTCCACTGAATATGCCCTCTAATCTAATATTGATATCATAGCTTATCTGTTCTTCTGAGCCCAACTTGGAGGTTCGATACTGGTTCAGCCCGGTGGTATTTGAAGGTGCTCGGACATGTCAGAATTACTAGCACGTTAATGAACTGGGGGACTACGATAAATTCCGGCAACTGGGCATCTCCGAAAACCATAATAATGTACGTAGTTGGACGTAAAACTCATAACATTATCATGATTATTATTATTATTATTATTATTATTATTATTATTATTATTATTATTATTATTATTATTATTATTGTTGTTGTTGTTGTTGTTGTTGTTGTTGTTGGTGTTGTTGTTGTTGTTGTTGTTGGTGTTTAAAATCTTTGTCACGATATGTATGTTGTATTTAGTATATTTTAAACATGTGTTATTTTTATACACGGTCTTTCTGCACACATTGTATTGCTTCGCTACTGAAAAGTTGGATCTCAGGTAGCCATTATGCCATAGATACCGCCTACTACAATCGTCCGGTTGACAGGTGAATAGTTTACATGTACATCATACTTTCGGCTGATATAATGTGGGGTATTAAGATTAGGCGTCCAGAATGTGATGTATGTAACGCAGCAAATCATCAGACAGAACGTCATTCTGTTCTAGCTAAACAGCTGATGGAACGCAATGAACAAAATACGCCCTCCGTTTTGACATTTATCATTACAATATATGACTGTGCAAGAGAACAAAACCGAATGTACTGAAGTCTTTAGAAGTTGAGCGAAGGTCGAAGAACAGTTGCGGGTAAACATCAACAATGTCAAGTAGAAAACACCTGAATGCAGTACCGGTACTTGAAATCAGTGTGAGAATGCGTAAAGGGTAATTACGTTACCATCGTGGAACTGACAAGGATCATAATGCAGACCAAGGCAAATTATGTAACATAGTTATGTAAACAATGTAAACGTAGTATAATAACAGAAAATCAAGGGTGTAATGTATTACTTACATAATGCATTCTATTAGCCTACTTAAAATAAATATTTTGTGCTCTGCTTTTCTCTAGGTCGATGAATACTAATATTTTCCATCCTTCAGCAACAAAAATATGATACCGGTACAGTACTGTAATTCCGTTGCTGGTCAACGGTGATCTAAGTGCTCACAGTTGTAACAGGGTTTTGTAAATACATCAGTTCTCTCTCACACAGGAAACATGATGTGTAGCAACAATGTTCGACACCTACAACCCTAATGTGGTTATTTAAAGATTGAAAGGAACCCAATCCTTTGTGTGTTAATTGCTTCATGAAATATGCAATTACAGGTATTAAAGGACGCACCCCACTTAGCTACTGGCCAGTGAATGTTAATGTGATTTAACCAAATAGGAATCAGATGAGATTTACATGTTATGTATGCAGACTGCGTGAATACAATACCATTAAGTGATACTACAGCACATAATTATGTTTCTGAATGCCCTACAGATGTATCTTTGCAATAAATTTCTCTGGCACTAATGTTGTCACTATTTCGCACAATATTAATACACGTTTTCCTCCAAGGACGTAGCGGGAATAACATTTCATAGCTATCAAGAAGTCCCTGCTGGCTACTTCCAAATACAGTAGAGACAATACACGACACTGAGCGAGATATCGAGGGACAGCTATTGGAGCTCACTCTAGCGGATAGACCTGAACGGTACTGATTCTGTCATAAGAGCACGTGTATTTTTGTGTGAAGTTTTTAGTGTTATTTATGCGTTTTCTGTGAGTTGACATAATTAAATAGTAGCATGTGTCATTCCTTGATATCTCCTCTCAACATGAGGGAAAGGTATGTGCTGTGTTTGGCTGCAGTAATTACGTAGTAGAGAAAAATGTGCGCTCGTTCTTCAGGTTCCCTCGTGACAAGAACATGTAAGTAATATTGTGTTTGCATATATATTCTTCCAGTGACAGAGATTTTTATAGTACTTCATAATCTTCTGACCTGCTCGACCCATGTTTTAACGGGCTTAAAATATAATACGCATATTTTATCGTACAGTGCAGCAGTTAACCTTCAATACTGATGTGTTGTTGTATGTGTGATCTGTGGGTTGTGAAATGTCACAGAAGCGATTTGGATAAAGTGTACAAGAAAGAAGGGACGTTACGCTTGTATAAGAATTATAAGATCTGTTCAGATCATTTCCAGGCCAGCGACTTTAAAAATCCTCGACTATACAGCCAAGGGTATGTTACATTTTTACTCTAATTGTACGTAAATATTCCTCAAAGCATCACTATCGACAACATTTTCAAACTTTTCTTTCTTTTATCCCTCTTCTCAGATTAAAGCCGGGATTTTATAGATTTTCTTTCTGTTAGTAGGCTTCATGTTAAGAGGAAAATTGTCCAGCTATTAAATGTTAATTCATTGCATCAGATGTGTAAGGAATGTGCCGATATTGTTATTGACAAATGTCTTAATGTGATGATACATTGGTTTTAAATGAGGAAAAAAGACAAATCCAACCGTAAGATTTCAGGCAGGTATGCTAAAGCTAAAAAAGTAATGCATAAATGAAAGATCAAGCCATTTCACAGCAGTCCATTTCACACCTTGTTTTTATGTCTAATTTCAGTCTTTGAATAATAATCTTTTCAATAATTCTTCATTCATTTATCCAGAATTGCTTTAGCAACTTCGAAGTTAATATCTCAATACCGCTTTCTTTTTAGACGTAATTTATTTATCCATTTCCGTATATACATTTCCATTGATATTTGAATTTAGCGCGATTTGTTCAGGTCAAGTCACTAGGAGCACCACCGTCGAATTGTCTCCCATTTTAGCAAGGCGAAATCCGTAAGTGTCGTGTATTGTCTCTACTGTATTTGCTACTTCCAAGCCGCACCATAATAAAATAAATAATAATAAGAGAACGCTGCCATTATCAGCATTAGTAAAGGTGGGGAAGAGAATTCAATCATACTTGTCTATCTTTCAAGATGAGATCCAGTTATTTAATAACATCCCTGTGGAGATAAAAACAGCACCAACTTTGGCAAAATTCAAACATAGAGTCAAGCATTATTTTTGGGAAAGGTACAGTGCTGTTTAAATCAAAATATCAGATGTCATTTAAGGCATTCTCCCAAACAATCTTGCAAACTGTCCGGAACTATTCTTGTACCTCTACAACTTTTATATTATGTAAATGTAAATACTCTGTAATCTGTTCTTGTACCTCTGCAACTCTGTGTTATGTATATATACTATAAATACTCTGTAATCAATTCCTGTACGTCTGCAACTTTTGTGTTATGTAATTGTAAATAATCTGAAATCTATTCTTGTACTTCAGCAACTCTTATGTAAATGAAAATATTCCATAATCCATTCTTATACTTTTGCAACTTTCATGTTACGTAAATGTAAATACAGTCAGAAATAATTCTCTGTGATCCTCATATTGATGATATACATATTTTATATATTGTATGTGTTTATATGTTCAACCATTTACTAATTATCTTATATACACAAACTGTATTTTGATGTGTAAATGCCCGCCAGTATGTAATGTCCTGTACAATTCCTATATATGAGCCTGCAGGCTCGTTGGAATTAATTGAAATAAATGAATGAATGAATGAGTTTGTTAGTAAGTCATAAATTTCACTGCCTAAGATGATAATTGTTACGGAGATTATCTGTGGAGCAGAAAGATGTGAAATACGGTGCGGGTGCTGAATGGATCTAACTACCAGTCCAAAATTGAATTTAAAACTTTAACAAAGGTTATATTTCTTTAGAATTTCAAAAATTAACAAATAACATAACAGGGACAATTAGCAATCCTGAAACAAGACTTGGAAAAATCCAACATTCAGAACTTTAACAATTTTGGGCTTCAAGCCCCTATTTTAAAATTTTCTGAGCTACGAACTCAACCTTCAATTCAAAATGAGGAACAATTCAAGAGCGCTTGCACCCTAAATTATGATATATAGCCTTCCAAAGGCACTCTTTACTGTTACAAAACCTTGAAAAGAGCTTACAGGCTCTCAGTTCCTTTCGGCCTACTCAAGGCAACATTACATGAAAACCTGACAATCTCTGGCCTCTCAAGGCACTATTTACAAGTTGAAATGTATTTTACATAGTGGTATCTGGTATCCAACCTACTGAGCCTTTTCGAAAAAGAACAGGTTAAATAAACGGCCCGAACACAAACTGAATGGAAAATGAAATGTTTAAACCTACAGGGCTCTCAGCCGATGAAACTGGGGCTATTCCCAAACTACTGAGGTGGATCGAATGGAAATACATGACAGAAACGAAAGGTTTTGAAAACGTAGCCACCTCAAACCAAGATGAAGGGAAGCTCGAGAGGGTAACTCACTCTCTATCCCCGATTTACAGTAAAAACATAGTGAAAATTTTACATTAGCCAAAAGAATATTTACATTTTAGAAAAGTTTGTTACATAGTTAAAAATTCGGACCTTTCCCTCGGATTAATTTGCGGACACAGGAAGAAAGACAGAATTTCTGTGGCCATTACCTTGTAGATGTTCTGCTGCCCGAAGAAAGAGGTGCCTCGCCTCCTGCCTTAACACAGACACTTAGAAAGATGGCGATCAATTGACAAGGAAACGCGAAAAGCCGCAGTTTATATACCCTCAGGGAAGGTTCGAGAGGATTCTGGGCTAATCCGTACACACCCTCTCAATTTTATTGGTTAATCTCAAAAGTTACACTCAAAATCGAACAAGAAGCCCGTGATAGGTTCAAAATTAATTACAGAAATTTTTCATTGGCCAGATTTAAAACTGACGGAATGAGACAGAAGTGTTGCAAACCTAGATTTACAAAAAAAAAAAAAAAGAAAGTTGAGAAAACCTGTAAACGCAAAATTTCTGTCAATAGCAACATCCTTTACTTTGCACCAGAGTGCATGATCATAATTTTAAGGTAGTGTCATCTGTGGAAAAATGTTCTAACTTTTTGACGTATAGCAAACAAAACAAGGAAAAATGCTGTTAGTTTAGGAAACTTCACAATAACTAAATTACTTAATATATTTTTTTTGCTAGTTGCTTTACGTCGCACCGACACAGATAGGTCTTATGGCGACGATAGGACAGGGAAGGGCTAGGAGTTGGAAGGAAGCGGCCGTGGCCTTAATTAAGGTACAGCCCCAGCATTTGCCTGGTGAGAAAATGGGAAACCACGGAAAACCATTTTCAGGGCTGCCGACAGTGGGGTTCGAACCTACTATCTCCCGAATATTGGATACTGCCCGCACTTAAGCGACTGCAGCTATCGAGCTCGGTTACTTAATATTTCAGTGGTAACATCTTCTGATTAAATTTCCAACATCATAGAGAGTTTCGCATTTTGATCGATAGATGAGTTTATTAAGGCGGTTATTTTTGAATGAGCGAAGTTGAGGTGTACCTCTCGGTACAGCCCTCCCCCCCCCCCAAAGTCTTTCCTTGGGGTGACACAGAAGAAGAATTTTGGGAAACATTTCCATTCAAAAAAAATTATAAATCTTTTCCCGAAAGTAGATTTGTAGAAAAAACTTGTAGATCCAAATTTAGAGTGTCCTTGTGTTCGTTGAAGTTAAATCATGCGAATTTGGTTTGACGGCAAGACCTGCCGCCGCTGCCGTTACCCAGATGAGGTTGCCCGGATCCCCCCCCCCAAGTACCCTCAGATACACCTCTCAGTCTCCCATGAGAGGGGTAGTCGTGGTGATGGTCACCGCAGATTGGATGTATATGTGCAGTCCCCAGATATGTTGGCGGTAGGGTTTATATACCCTCAGGGAAGGTTCCAGAGGATTCTGGGCTAATCCGTACACACCCTCTCAATTTTATTGGTTGATCTCAAAAGTTACACTCAAAATCGAACAAGAAGCCCATGATAGGTTCAAAATTAATTACAGAAATTTTTCATTAGCCAGATTCAAAACTGGCGGAATGAGACAGAAGTGTTGCAAACCTAGATTTACCAAAAAAACAAATGAAAGTTGAGAAAACCTGGCGTATAGCCGGGAAGATGGACTCCGGCGCGCCGTTCACAAGGAGTCTTCACTGGAGTGGAGTGGGCCCTTACCCCACTCTAGTTACTCTCGCCGGAACACGAAAAGCCGCAGTTTATATACCCTCAGGGAAGGTTCGAGAGTATTCTGGGCTAATCCGTACACACCCTCTCAATTTTAGTGGTTAATCTCAAATGTTACACTCAAAATCGAACAAGAAGCCTGTGATTGGTTGAAATTTAATTACAGAAATTTTTCATTAGCCAGATTCAAAACTGGCGGAATGAGGCAGAAGTGTTGCAAACCTAGATTAACCCAAAAAAAATGGAAGTTGAGAAAACCTGCAAAAACAAAATTTCTTTCAATAACAGCTTCCTTTACATTGCACCAGATTAAATGATCATATTTTCTTGGTAGTGTCATCTGTGGAAAAATGTTCAAACTTTTTGATATATAGGGAACAAAACAAGGAGAAATTCAGTCAGTTTAGGAAACATCCATAGAAAACACGCAATAGTGATTACATTCCTCCATATAGGGTTGACGTCAGGAAGGGCATCCGGCCATAACCAGGGACAGATTCACATGTGCGACGTTGGTCACACCCGTGACCCCACAGGTGTGCAGAAAGGGGCAGAAAAATATTTAAATTTTTTAACCATTTCATACGCACAGGCTGAGATGGGTATCTCCCTATGGTACAGTAATGGAAGAGACCATACTGCCAGCAACTCTACGCCGAGTGTCGGTTATGAAGGAATATCCCTGAAGCCTAGTGCCGGTTCCATCAGCTGGTGTGACAACAGGGCAAGTATGAGAGGGGATGCCGTTGTCGATACAGTGAAGCGCAACACTATGAGGACAATTTACTGTACAAATACACTTTTAAAAATAAGCAGAGATTCCACCTTACCAATAGAATTAATGGATATCCTGTTCAGATATGATCTCAGTGCAGTATAGTAGTACTCTATAACTGTCACGTTCAGAGTTTGAATCACTACAACTGTCACTAGCAAAAGGTATGAGGAGTTCTTCAAGCTATCCATTCCCCTTCCAGTACTCAACTCTCAACTTGTAAAGTTCATACTCATTCCACTCCTCACTTGTAACAGTTGCAAGAGCCTACGGTGATGTGCTCTTTATCCTCGAGTAACTGGTACATACAGTATTTTTGTCAACAATTAGGTGTTTCACAGTACTCAAATCTATTAGGTAGTTCTTTCAATTCTATTTCCTGCCAGATGTTGCAGGTACTTCATTAATCTGATGGGTGTAGTACAACACATTGTCCATCACTATGACACATCTGACATGTATGGTACAAGCTGCTTTTAAGTCAAGTGATGAAGTTGTAGACCTCCATTTAGTTTTTATTTAAAAAAGCATAGTCCATACATTTTCTCGCTACCTGATATGATCACTCTCTGGCCTGCGCTGTCCCAAGACAGGAAACCTAGTGCATCGTCCTCCCAAAACTTCATTACAGTATATGATGGACGGATACGAGATTCATCAAAAAATAGGACAGATCCCGTCATTCTCTGCTCAAGTTCTCAGGTACACCAATCTCTTAAGCACAACATAGTTTCTTTCATCTCCTTAAATTTAAAGCCTATTGAATATTTTCTCAGAAACTATCAGAGATTATAACATTACATTTTGTAAAGATGCACATGTGAGTACAGTAAAGCTTTTGGTGGAAGGATATTTTGATAAGCACAGTTTTATGTGTGTTGTTAGGAAAAACATAATGATATGGCAGAGGAAACCTAGTGGGGTAAGAAACATGAAGAGACCTGTGGTTAAAGCTATACTTGATCCAAGTGACGGTATGGAGGCTGCTGGAATGAAAGCAATATTTAGTCGTTATGTCCAGAAGTACGGTGTTCCGTATGTAAAGTATCTCGGTGGTGGAGACTCCAGTGCGTACAAGGCAGTGTGTGAAAGCCATACGTATGGAGCTGATCGTATAGTTGAAGAACTGGAATGCATAGGGCATATCCAGAAACGGATGGGAACTAGGCTGAAGAAGGCGGTAGCTCTTTCGAAAGGAAAACTCTGGAAGATGGGAAGCAACTTGGTGGTAAAAATAGACTCACTGCCAAAAGGATAAACGATATTCAGTGCTATTATGGTATGGCAGTTAGGAACAACATACAGGATGTGAAAGCAATGCAAAAAGCTGTGTGGGCTATTTACTTCCACTTGCTTTAAACAGATGAGGACTCAATACATGGTTTATGTCTGGAATCCTGGTGCAAATATAAGAAATCAAAAATCAATTAAGAACTATTCGAGCATAAAAATAAACTTTCTGCAGCCGTGATGAATGAAATAAAATCTACTTTTAAAGTCCTAGGCCACCCAGACTTGCTGACGAAAAGTGTCCATGGAAGGACGCAAAATCCAAATGAGAGTATCACATTTGTATCAGCAAAGGTTGTACAGATTGCAGCTTTTGATACTGTAATCATTTTTAATAATGGCAGTTCTGTAATAGTTGACACAATTCGTAACCTCGGTTTCTCTCCAGGTGAATTCACTTTGAGGATTTTAAAATACTTTGATGACAAACGTGTTGCTGCTGCCGATGCAGCAGTGGATACAATATCTAGATTTGCTCAGCACATGAGGGCATCAAAGAAAAAGAAGCCACTACTTGAAGAAAGAGACTCAGAATACACATGCAGCAAATTTTATTGAAGAACTTCAAGTGTGATATGTGTCCAACATTAAATGCATTTTTCTAGAAACGTGACTGTTTCACATTCCTGGATATTTTCTCATAAACTCTCAGAGATTATAATATTAAATTTTGTAAAGGAGCACGGGCAAGTACAGTAAAGCTTTTGGTGGAAGGATATTTTAATAAATTAAGGGATACCTATGTCACAGCCATGAAAATATCGTTGAAATGGGCCCAAAATATTATGAAAATTTTAAGTACATCGTTTTAAATTACTTTACTCGAAACATTTCTCCTTCCACCGATTTCTTTGTACATACATTGCCTAAATCTGCACTGAATTTGAGATGTCTATCGCCAGTGGTGTAAGAGAGAAAGGTACCAGTACATAACATTGTCTCAAATATTTTAATTTAATTTTTTATAATTATTTTGAATAATAAGTCATGGCACTGAATAACTTTGGTAGGATTCTTTAAATTGTGCTGTTTTTAGTTGCTATGCTTTAGTTTCCTAGGTTTAATAAAAGCAAAAAATTAAAAATTGCAGGAGTGTAATTTTGCCTACATCTCCCCTTAAGGCAGACAACTTCAGTTTTCGAAGCTTCGGACACCTTACGTTATTTCCCTTTGACTACTGTTGTGAGGTGTACTTCCTCTTAAAACAACCACCACCACCACCACCACCACCACCACCACCACCACCGCTGCCTCCAAGCTTACAGACGCGCGACTTTAACAGCGAGGTCAACTCGCTCGATACTGGGTTTACTAGGTGAAAGGTAACCTTAAAATCGTCCATTATGAACTGTAGCTTAATTTTTTAATTATTAATGCGACTGACACCCGCAATAAACACGTTTTTAACTTCACAAAGAGCTGTAAGATACTATATTGCTATGTTTGATGCACGTTTCATAGAAATAAGCCTACATCAAACCAATGCCCAAGCACAAGACATAGAGAGCGACACACAGCCTTCAGGACCATTGTGGAGAAAACAAATAAAGAACTTGAATATCAAACTTCAGTGAATCACATACCAACAGCGGTGGAAAGGAAACTACTCTCAGGGACAAAAGATAAACAGGTAGGCTAACAAGAAATAATCATTTATGATAAGTCGGAAAGAGGAAAAATTATCTATCGTCATACATACAACTCAAAACATGGCTGCACTTGATGGAAATGCCTCCGTTAGCGACGATGTCAGGCCTACAGCCCCTCTATGTTGCTCTAGCTCTTTGGCTATTTACAGATAGAGGATTCTGGGGGTGCTTAGTAAATTCACAGAGGCTGCACCAACCGTTCCGTCGCTTGCTGGCACAAGTCATGCATAGACAAGAGATATGAAAAATACCCACAATCAAACAATATAAAAATAAAACAACACGATACACACCACAGGTGCAAGAGCTGGGATCCCAATGATCCGAAGATGAAATATTTGGCACGGTAAGAAATAGTTGAAACTTCTCGAAGAAAAGCAGAAGACTTTCTTGGCAAATAAAGTAATTATTTTATTAGTGAAACAAGTGAATTAAAGTAGGCCTACATTAATGGAAAATATGTCCCCTAAATTAGAAAGCAAGTAAGTAATTAAAATCAATTAATAAATTACTAACGTAATGAGGACTGCATTAGTGAAACAAGTGATCTAAAGTACATTAATGGAAAATCCGCCCTCTGAATAAAAATGCTAATAACTAATAAAAATCACTTTCTTAATAAATTAAAGAATTAATGAGGACTACCTTTAGGAAAATAAGATTTAACAGAACTATTGCCTTGATTCTTAAAACTAGTAGTAAATCTTCGATAAAATAAAAGAAACCTGTTTTCCACTTTACAAATCACCTCGACGTTACATTTCACCACTTCTTTCTATTTCCTTTTTGCTAATACCAGGACTAAGCAAATAGCTATCACAGAGGTCAGATCCCAAACTCACATTTAATACGTATAACCCATCCCAAAAGACGGAAAAATCCAAGAAATGGAAGGAAAATCAAACAAGTAATATTAAAGAAGGGAGCACTTGTAATTCTCCGCGAAGAAGCAAGACCAATACAGGTCAATTCATCTACGTCACACCCACTCGAGTTAACAAAAATAGTCACTATCACCAACACTGCAGTTGCCAAGGAGATGATAACACGACCACACACGAAAGCATAAATAACAATGGGATAAACTCAAAGAGTGAAAGAAGTACAATAAGGAATTAGATGCATAAAACAAGAATAAATGAAATTAAACAAGTTGGAAAAGAATAGCACTGAATCCAAAACCCTAACTGAGATTCCGAATTCCAGGCGAAATCTCACGTGATCTCTATACCTTCAATAAATTAAACCCATTATGTTGCTCAATACAATTAATGGTTAAATAATTTTCAAGTACCGTATTCTCCATTACGCAGTAATTAATAATAATAATAATAATAATAATAATAATAATAATAATAATAATAATAATAATAATAATAATAATAATAATAATATGTTATTACAAAGGTGGATGTAGCAACATTACCGGGAAACGATTTACAATCAAAACTCCTTAGGAGGTATTAACTACCTACATCAATTATAATAAACCGTTTTACATTTTAGTTACAGATAGAACGAAGGCTAAAATTTCTTCCTTGAGGTCCTCAAGATGCAAACAGTTCAGAGGAGAAAACAAATATCCAGAAATAATATTTAACCAGTCCCAGAAGGATGAATAAAATTGGAATGACGGTGAACTCACATGATGTCTTTAGATTAGTAGCAACGCTTAGGCGTCTGTAACGTAATACTCACTCCGGTAAAATGAATTCAATAGGAACAAAGTAAAAGGAGTACACATTCCAACTAACCAAAAAGTAAATGATTCTGAGGTATAAAACCCTCACACAAACAGATTTTATCCCGGGTTCATAATGTAGACTGAAGCCGGACACTTACGTGCCCACCAAACACATCTCACTCGCATCATGGCTGATCGTCCACTCAACTCGGCAGACTAGCCCACACCAAGCAGAAGCCTCTCCAAGCCTGCCTAATTGGTTGGAATGAAAGCGAGAAGCAAGTTGGACTCGGGACCCAAGAATATTTCTCGTGGCGAGTTAATTAAATACATAAGACATTAAAGATAAGACATACCTCCTAGTGCGGAGAGGACAAAAATAAAATTTAGCGACATGAAGTCTCACAGAATGTGGTAGTTGAATACAAGACGGAAATAAATTCCCATAGACACCAATTTCTACAGTAATATTGCCGGTAAAAAATATAGTGGAAGAGTCCTTAAAAACACGTCACCTAGGTGACAAGGCTTGCTGACTGAATGCTGAAATGCTTAATAATATATAATTAATTTCGTTTATTTTCCGGCTTGAACCGTGTTGTTGTTGTTGTTGTTGTCTGTACACCACGTACAGTTTGCCGACTTTTCGAATACATTGCAGTATTCTTCGTGAAGAATGGTTATTTCGGATCGAGTTGGGGTATTTCAGTCGCCTTGACAAAGAATACTGCAATGTATTCGAAACGTCGTCAAACTGTACGTGGTGTACAAACAACAACAACAACAACAACAACAACAACAACAGCAGCAGCAACAGCAACAGCAACAGCAACAACAACAACAACAACACGGTTCAACACGAAAAATAAAATAATTCTTCACACCGTGGAAGCTTCACCTCTAATATATAATTAAGATGTATGTATGGTTGTAGAAATGTGTAAAATTTAATTTGCACAGGAATACTCTGGAAGCAGATTTCAGTTATACAAATGATATACACCTCACATTTCTTTAAAATTTCTTATCATGGCTTAACCGTTACATAACACTTCAGTTGAGCCATCGCACACTAATGACAGATACTTTTAACTGTCACGAGGGAAGATGAAAGCCGACAACGTTGAGAAAACATTTAGCTGTTACCAGTAGCTTTCAAAGAGATTATTATCATGTATCAGTCATTCAGCTCATGGAATGGGAAATAAAATACACGACGGTGAACATGGCATGTCATAAGCGATATCACCACTCTGATACACGACATACTTAAATAATAGTTGCTCACTTAGAGGCATTTGACAGTTCCTGGTGTATACGTTAGTTTTCCACGTGTATTGGTGTTATTTACATCACCTGTGGCATTAGTGATGAGATTTATGTTAATTTCTTCCAATGGTTTCGAGTACTGAAGTGCAGATATATTGTTTAACTTTTCTTTGACATTGATCATGCACTTGGAAGATAATCATCTACAAAGCCGCGCTCCTAGGTGAAGAGTAATACAAAACAAAACGGCATCAACTAGTAGGCAAGAACTCGAAATATTGACTGTTACTTAGCACCGTCGCAATCATCTCTTGCACAATCCATGACACTCCATTTTATTTCTCTTTTAGCACACGAAGAGCGCTGTGTCAGAATAACTTCACATATCGTGCCGAATTTCATGACCATGTGAACATCAAAAGCAGAATTTTATTACGGTTTTAACGACCACAGAACATTTTTATGCCATCTCCTCTTTTCCTTCTGGATCTGCTGCTGGACTGAACTACCTCCGTCCGTTGCTCCTGAAATACCTTCTCCATTGTCAAGAGCATGATTCTGAGGAGCAACTCATAAGGTTTCTCGAAGTCTACTTGACCTCATCATTTCTGGCAGAGCCCCTTTCGAGGTTCGCCCACTATTTTTTGGTTCCTCACTCACAGCTTTGAATAAGAAATATGGTGTCATTCGCCCTACAACTGTCGGTACGGTTTGGGTTCGAATAGCTGCGAAAATGATATGTTATAGAATCCGCATACCTGTTATGGACTTCTTATATTCCCACCAACTTGGAGTTTGTGTTCCCAATGGAGCTGAATCTGCTGTCCATGCCCCACATATCTGTTACTCGTGTCGTCTCCTCAACAGTGCCCGAAAGCTTTCGTTAAATTATACTTTCGTAGTACTTTCAACGAATTCCATGGTGATGCTATATTGTTGACAGTGAAGAATGCGTTTCCTTCCATCTATCCGTGTGTATACCAGTGCAGCTAACAGACAAGTGACCTTTCCCTTGATGAAGAAATTATACTTTCACAATGTGGAGTTCAACTAGGTGACCCACTCGGTCCTGCTCATTTCGCAGTTACTCTTCAGTCGATTGTCAACTCCATTAATACCCAGTTAAACATTTGGTTTCTTGATGAAGGTACCATTGCTGATGAACCTGACTTCGTCCTTTCATCTCTGGACAACTTTCGCACACAAGCTTCAAACATTGGTCTACATCTTAATTTTTCTATGATCGAAGTGGGTTCTCTTGGCGTTCATCGGAAGAAGCGGAGATACTGTACGAGAAGTCTAACGCTTCTACCCTGGAATTCGTCTTTTCCAGTTAGTGCAGCGTTATTCCCTGGAGCTCTGTGCAGATTATTGGCTGAAAGGCCGAAGAAACTTAAGACGATTTTTATCACGTCTTTCCATGGTTTCCTCACATTAAGCCTTCTTCTTGCTCCATGCTTCGTTTTCCATCCCTTGATTTAGGTACTTCCTGCGTTGTTCTCCGTCTTGGCGTGAGACCCCAATATTGGAGGAATTTACTTTGTGTTGAAAAACGGCGGCGAAACCATCCTCAAATGCTCCCTGAGTGGAAATGCCTGGATACCGTCTTTTCTTTCCCTTCGTTTTGAAGGCCTCGGCATTCGTCTTGTTGTGGATATGGCGATTCCGAAATTTTAGCGCCTTTCCACGTTTCTCTTCGCCTTGTCAAGGCTCATCTTCCATCATCCACATGGTAGATGCTCAGACCCTGGTGCTGCCTCAGTGTTCAAGTTTGGTCGGCGTAATTCCCCCTGATATTTGCAAAAGAAGTATTCCAGCTGCTCGGGATGCTACTCTTATCAGTCTTCCCCACTCGCTTCTGCAGCAGCCAACTAGTAGTCTTCAAGACAAAGCCCGTCTCCTCGCTGGTTCCACTCCTGAATCTTCTGCATTGTTCCAAGCATTATCGTCGCCTTCCAATGAGAGTTTCCGTATCGCTGTGGCTTTAAGTTTGAGAGTAGCCGTATGGGAACCTCACCGGTGCTCAGATTTTGTGACTATGTTGATCGACGTGGCCTCCATAGCCTTTCCTGTTTGAAAAGTAAAGCCAGGCTCATACGCCACTCCACTATAAACGATGTCATCTTGTGGGTTCTGATTTCAGCAGACGTTGCTCCTATACGAGACCACACTAGCTCCCGTTCAGACGGTAAAAGGCCAGACGGAAAGACACTTGTGGTATGGAAAAGTGGTAAACCTCTCTTGTGGGATTTTACCTGTGCCGACACATTCGCCAAGTCCAATCTTTCCCTTTCATCACTGAGTGCTGGAGGTGCACTCGCGAATAGGATATATTCTAAAAGAAGAAAAATACAGCGATTGGTTGGACAAATAATAACAGTATCTAAGCAAAATAGGGCAAACATTCCAATATATAATTTGAGGTTATACTGAAATACTAATTGATATACTGAACTGAAATATACAATATAAACGACAAATAATATTAAAAATACACAAAATTATTGTTTACACCTTTGTACCATGTTACTTACTTACTTACTTACTGGTCGGCGCTACAGTCCTTGTAGGTCCTTGGCCTCCTTTATCACCTGCCTCCATTTATCTCGGTCCTCAGCTTTTCTTCTCCAACGTTTAACTCCTAACTTTCTAAGGTCATCCTCAACATCATCAATCCATCTTTTCCTGGGTCTTCCTCTCCTCCTCATTCCATCAAGTTTCCCTATAAACACCTTTTTAACGGTGCAGGTTTCTGCCATTCTCTGAACATTCTAATTCTTCCCTGCTTAATTTTAGTAACAATATCTGGCTGGCCAAACAGTCCTTGCAGCTCTACATTTGTCCTCATTCTCCACCCATCCTGCTCTCTTACTGCACCGAATATCTTTCTCAGTATCTTCCTTTCCCACCGTAACAGCCACTGTTCTTCTCTGGAGGTCATCACCCAGCATTCTGATCCATACATAACTATTGGTCTTAGTACTGTTGTGTATATTTTAATTTTTGTATTCCTGCTGACATTCCTGGATTTAAATATATTTTGCAAGGCGTAAAAGCATCGGTTTCCACTTGTTATCCTCTCCTGTATTTCCACGGAGGTTTTATTGTCTTTTGTTATTATAGAGCCTAGATATTTGAAAGATGTGAATCTTTGATATTCCTTCCCATTTAATCTTACTGGGGTCCTTCCTCTTACTCCCTCTGTATCTCCCATCTTCATATATTTTGTTTTGTTTATATTCACTTCTAGTCCTAGGTCCCGTGCTTTCTCTTCTAATACTGAGTAGCTCTTTTCAAGAGCTCTTTCATTTCTTGCAATTATTGCTACATCATCAGCATATGCTATCACTTGTACTAATCTATTCAAAATGGTTCCCACTGGGTTGGTGGGCAATTGACGGATTACTTTTTCCAATGCTAATGTACCATGTTAACCTAAAGAAAATATATCTCTTACGTATCCTAAACATGTCGTAGAAAGGTACCCAGTAACCAGTGCCCAATTAACCAACCCTGTGTACGCCGAGTACTAGTACAGGGATGTGTTTGCTGTCTCACCCTTTGTCAGCACTCCGATGTACAACTTCTTACTTATTATCCTACCTCACTTCATCACACGCATATATGCACCACAAATTTCAGTCTCCAATCTAAATATTAGTAACAGCCGAGAGAATGAGAAAGGTTCATTTGCAGTTTTGTTCGAAATACAAGGGATATAAGGTGAGCCAGGCCAAGTGCTTCAGACAATAGTGTAGGTCTTCTGAGCTAGTCTGCTGGAGTTCAAATCGACCAGTCTCGTTTATTAGATTTTTATTCAAGGTAAAGAACTGGGGAAATAAATTTTGGCACTCGGTGTGACTCCAGAACACTGAAAGCAGATAATAGTGGGTAAACTATTATTACCACAGTGGTGGAATTAAAATGTGCAGACACCTAGAAGGAGTTATACTAGATTAACGAACGTTGGTAGGCGTGTTTATACACCTGAAAAATGAAGTTGATTCAAATTCCACGCAAATCGCATCAGCGTGGACCTAGTGGCTGCCATATGACTTTGAACATCAGGTTTTCTTTAAATACAAGCTGTACTTTGCGAGAGTGTTAGTTACCTCTGAGATTGGACAGAGTGACTGTAAGTGGGTCAAGAATGCCTTTACGACGACGAAGAGGTCAGTATTAACAGCTTACTGCGGTTGAAGGAAGCCTCAAAATAGGGTTACCTGAAGGTGGATATTCCTTCCGCGCTACTGCAGAACAAGTAGGCAGGAATGTCTCCAATGTGTATGCATTCTCGCAGCATTGGTCACGAGAAGGTACGCTCGCAAGAAGACCGGGCTCCGGATGTCCCCGTCGCACCACCGAGAGGGATGACCGCCGTATGTGACGTATGGCTGTGGTGCAGTGGTCTGTGTCTGCAGCAGCGATTCCAGCGGCAGTTGGCACCAGGGTAACGCCACAGTTCTGCGGTGTTCACTCCACTTACCACAAACTAGTAGTCTTCAACACAAAGCCCGTCTCCTCGCTGCAGAGTGGTCGTATGAAACATTCAGCGGCAAGATTTTTATCCTAATATCCAAGATGTAAAGAGCGAGTGTTCGCTTTATCAATTCTCAAGGAACCTCCTACATCTGATTACATTTCCACAAGTGCACACGAATAGAAATGGAAATAACAGAAAACGAGTAGATCGTTGTGCCTACAGGCATAGAAACAGGATCAAGGGGGACAAGCTCTCCATGTCTTGATAAACAAGCTGAATAACCGATTGCGTTTATAGAATGAAATCTCTTGCTGTTTGCAGAATGTCATGTGTGAGCTGAATGGTGGTTGGAGTAGACGTCCGCTGTGTTTTCCGATTAAAGCCAGTTCTGTCTGGGTGCCAGTGATGGTCATGTGTTTGTTAAATGAAGCCAGGTGAGCGTCTGCACTCCACCTGTCTGTGGCTTCGACACACTGAACTTTCACCGGGCATTCTGATCTGGGGAGCAATTTCCTATGACAGCAGGAGCATTCTGGTGGTTATGCCATGCACCCTGACTGAAGCTGTATACGTCCGTCCGACTGCTGATTCTATCCGTTTTTCTGGCGCTCATTAACTGCATTCCCTGGAGTGTTTTCCAACAGGATAATTCACGCCATGCTGCTGTTGTAACCAAACGTGCTCTACAAAGTGTCGAGATGTTGCCTTAGCCGCTGGATCCCCCCATCTGCCCCCAATCGAGCACGTATGAGACATCACTGGACGACAACTTCAGCGTCATCCACAACCGGCATTAACCGTCCCTGAATTGATCGACTAAGTGCAAAAGGCATGGAATTCCAACCCAAAAGCTGATAGCCCGCACCTGTACGACACAATGCATGCACATTTGCATGCCTGCATTCAAGTGTCAGGCGATTACACCAATTATTAATGGAAAAGCATGGGTCATTTGCGATGGCCGTTTTCGCGCGAATATTCTGAACAAGGTAATAATTATATACTTCTTAATTATCGAACCATTTGCCGTATTATGAAGAGGCAGGGGACGTTCGTTTGATTGTGGATTTCAACATAGTGTCAGCGCATTATTATCGGTGCTGCAGGGCAGACTAACATTAATGATCTAAAAGACCACATCGGTTGATATGAGTATGTAGCAAAGATGCAAGTTTGATAAGACTGAACTTAACAGATTTTATGGAGAAGAAAAATAGCCGAGCAGCAGTGCCAAACTGAGTCAGTTGGTTTGAGAGATCTGCCGTCGTGTGCTTGTCCAAAGTATTAATGTTTTAAACTCCACATTATTTCAAGTATGTTATTTTTCAAAGCCAACAAAGTGCACAATAATAGAAATTTATACAACGAGTAGAACGTGGTGCCTACAGGCTTAGAAACAGGATCAAGGGAGACAAGGTCTCCAAGTCCTGATAAACAAGGTGAAAAACCGATTACGTTGACAGAATGAACTCTCTTGCTGTTTGCGGTTTGTATTCAGTTTGAAACACACACACTATAACCTGCATCACCCGACTTACTGTATTAGCGTAATTAGAGAATCGTGCTGTGTGCACAGTCTGCACCGTACAGTCTGCAAAGAAGTAAATCTCTCCTCATGAAGAAGTTTGTCGTTCAATAAAAAGGTGTTCTTCACTGTAGAGGTGCATGCTAAAACAGGGCTGAAATTACAATTTGCAAATCAAAAATGTCTGAACTCTAGGGTAATTATTTTAAAAAGAGATATACTCTCTAAATACATTAAGACTGGAGAAAAGCTCTTGTGGACAACGATACTATCAGGCCTTCTTTTCTTTCCAGACAGCACTAATTGCATGCTTATTTCTCAATGTAAAAGCTGGGCACACATAACTGCAAAGTGGCCGTATGAAACATGCAGTGGCAGCTTTTTACCCTAAAATCCAAGATGAAAAGGACGAGTGTTTATTTTATCCATTCGCACGAAACCGCTCATGGTCTTTCCTCCGACATCTGACTACATTTCCAGTAGTTGCCAGCTGGAAAGTTAAACACGGCTGAAGCTTAACACAATATCGTATATGAGAGAAATTATGAATCCAACGTTCTGCCGGGTAATCAAATCTCCTCGCACAGAATTGCAGAAATAAAGTTTATATTTATAAGTAGAGGCGCCAGCTGTTAGGATATGATCTGTTGTTATTGCAGATTCGGTATCTCAACTCTGGGCTCCGGGTTCAACTACAATTTGTCCGTGTAAAATATTTTAATAATAATATCATTGGCTTTACGTCATACTGACTACTTTTACGGTTTTCGGAGGAACCGTGTTGCAAGAATTTACTACCGCAATACTTTTCGTGCCAGTAAATCTACCGACACGAGGCTGACGTACTTAAACTCCTTCAAACACCACCGGCATGACCCAGGTTTGAACCTACCAAGTAGGGTTCAGAAGGCTAGCACCATAACAAACTGAGCCATTAATCTGGGCAAAATATTTAATAGTCTTGAAAGGAAAATGCATAGGTTTATTTATCTTCTATTTGCATTTTTGGTTGTCATAGTGGGATCGAGTGATCTGTTTTTTGCTACCTGAAATGTTTGAATTAAAACACTTATTAACTCAGAGTTATGGATTGATCATCAACAACAACAACTGAAAGCTACCCCAAACTAAATAGTAAAGCTTAATTCATACAAGGTTGATACCATGTCCCTTAAGCCAGAAAATCAGACAAAATTCCAAATTAAAAAAGTAGCCTATGAATAATATCACATCCAACGTTGAATTGTAGATTAGGTGCACCAGAGTGAACCACGTAGGCTAATCAGCATCGGTGAGGATCGAGTCAAAACAGTATGTTCTCTAATTTGAAGATTCCTCGTGTGGCAACACATACGTTGACTGTGAATATTCATTACTTCACTGAAGAATATCGAAGGTGTTACTTCGGTGTTCTATGATGAGTGTAATGAACTCGGGGGTGCCCCCCAGAAGATTTTCAAGTAGGAGAAATATCTCGATAATGTACACTTATATTTCATTCTTACGGACTTCGTACACACGTCCTCGAATTCATCATGGTTAGGAATTACGGTTTTTAACTACGTACGTAGGTACATTATCAGAGGAATTCTGCTGTGTTAACAGCAAGACAAATTTAATTTATGAAAGTGAAATGTCCATTACCGTAATTATCCCTTCATTGACTACATTGTATAATTGGATGGTTCTGCGGCCTCCTCCTCCTCGCGCGGCGCGGGAAATTTGAATTCTGGCGGGAAATTTGAAATCTGGCGGGAAATTTGAATTTTGGCGCGGGATTTGAATTTGTAAACAAAGCCGCGTGCTTTTTGACAGCTGTCATCGACAACAACGCATCGCTAACCTCACTGCTGCCATCTTGACGGGCCTAAACCTCAGTAGTGCAAACTTAACCTAACTAGCATGAGGTAAACAAAGCCACGTGTTTTTTGACAGCCACGTGCTTTTCGACAGACAATAACGCATCGCTAAACTCAGTACTGCCATCTTGACGGGCCTAAACCTCAGTAGTGCTAACTTAACCTAACTAGCGCGAGATAAACAAATCCACGTGCTTTTTGACAGCCACGTGCTTTTTGACACCTGTCACTTAACCTAACTAGTGCGAGGTAAACAAAGCCACGTGTTTTTCGACAGCCACGTGCTTTTTGACAGACAACAACGCATCGCTAACCTCAGTACTGCCATCTTGACGGGCCTAAACCTCGGTAGTGCCAACTTAACCTAACTAGTGCGAGGTAAACAAAGCCACGTGTTTTTTGACAGCCACGTGCAGCTGTCATCCGCCATCTTTAAACCACAAAGCACTGTGCTGCCGTCGTTAGATGCAAAATTCGTCACCTGTCATCCGCAGTGCTGCCATCTTGACGGGTCTAAACCTTAGTGCTACCAACTTAACCTAACTAGCGCGAGGTAAACAAAGCCACGTGTTTTTTGACAGCTGTCATCCGCCATCTTTAATCTATAGAGCACAGTGCTGCCCTCTTTAGCTACTTACCTTTGAAATGTGGTGGCGGATAATTTGAAAAATGCTTTTGACAGCAGTCATCTTTGTGCACCATGCTGCCCTCTTTAGCTAGATACCTGTGGTGGCAGGCAATTCCACATGACAGCAGCCATCTTTAATCAAGAGAGCACTGTGCTGCCATCTTTAGCTAGATACCTTTGAAATGTGGTGGCGGCAAATTGAAAAATTTCACGTGCTCTTGTTTGGAAACAAACTCACGTGCTTTTTTTGACAGCTACCATCCGCCATCTTTAATCAACAGAGCATAGTGCTGCCCTCTTTAGTTTGAAATGTGGTGGCGGCAAATTCCACGTGCTCTTGTTTGGAAACAAAGCCATGTGCTTTTTTGACAGCTGTCATCCGCCATCTTTAATCAACAGAGCACCGTGCTGCGGGCAATTTCGTCAGCTGTCATCCGCCATCTTTAATCCACAGAACACCGTGCTGCCCTCTTTATGGCTACTACCTTAAGCACGTAGTAGCGGGCAATTTGAGTAGTTCTGTTATCTATCACCCGCCATCTTTAATCAAGAGAGCACCGTTCTGCCACCTTTAGCTGGATACCTTTGAAATGTGGTGGCGGCATATTGAAAAATTTCACGTGCTCTTGTTTGGAAACAAACTCACGTGCTTTTTTGACAGCTACCATCCGCCATCTTGAATCAACAGAGCATAGTGCTGCCCTCTTTATTTTGAAATGTGGTGGCGGCAAATTCCACGTGCTCTTGTTTGGAAACAAAGCCATGTGCTTTTTTGACAGCTGTCATCCGCCATCTTTAATCCAGAGAGCACCGTGCTGCCCTCTTTATCGTAGTAGATGTAAATTCGTCACCTGTCATCCGCAGTGCTGCCTTCTTTAGCTAGATACCTTTGAAATGTGGTGGTGGATAATTTAAAAAGAGAAATTCTACAGCAGCCCTCTCTCGACGCTAATTGCGTAAGATGGCGGCTATACATGACTCCTTAAGGGTGCTTACGCAAGATGGCTGCTATACACAGGTTATTATGAGACGCCCTTGGGATGCTTGCGCAAGATGGCAGTTATACATGGCTCCTTATGAGATGCCCTAGGGATGCTTGCTCAAGATAGCGACTGCTCTTATGGGACGGCTTAAGTGTCCTTGCACAAGATGGCTTGAGACACCCTAAGGATGCTTGCGCAAGATGGCGGACACAAGATGGCGGCTATACACAACTCCTTATGAGACGCTTTAAGGGTGCTTGCGCAAGATGGTTGCTACTCTTATGAAGAATGCTAGCTTAGAGGCTAACGTGTCGTGCTAGTTCGATTCATTAAATTTAGGGCTTAAATGCAAAATGTTAAATATATCGAAAACGGTGCACCGTAGAGCAAAACGGACAAAATTTTTCTGCCTAATACCTAGGTTCGCAGTATGAGGAACAAGAAAACCATAGTCTAATGATGGGATCAACGGTTCGGTTCCTACTTAGGCCCTTTGACATTTGCTCTGTTTTAGCTTGTATTGAAGCGAGTCTTCGTAACATGATCAGGTCTAACTATGGTAGAGAGTATAACGTACCGTGCTGGTTCGATTCATTAAATTTGGAGGCTTAAATGCAAAATGTTAAATATCTCGAAAACGGTGCATCGTAGAGCAAAACGGACAAAATTTTTCCGCCTAATACGTAGGTTCGTAGTATCAGGAACAAGAAAAAACATAGTCTAATGATGGGATCAACGGTTCGATTCTTACTTAAGCCCTTTGGCATTGGCAGCTATCTATTTCTACAAGATGGTGGCTGCTCTTAAGAGACACAAGATGGCTTGAGACGTCCTAGGGATGCTTACGCAAGATGGCGGACACAAAATGGTGACTATACATAGCTCCTTATGAGACAGCCTAGGGGTGCTCGCACAAGATGGCAGCTACTCTTATGAAGAAAGCTAGCTTAGAGGCTACTGCGCAAGATAACAGCTGCTGTTATGCATGTGGTGGAGGGCAATTTGAAATTCTATGTGCTTAATCAACAGAGCACCCTGCTACCCTCTTTAGCTGAAATGTGGTGGTGGATAATTTGAAAAATTGTTTTAACAGCTATCATCCTTAAACAATGGCGACTATACATAGGCTGTTAAGGCCTTATCATTCTCCTCCTCCTCCCCCCTCCTCCTTCTCTACCTCCTCCTCCGCCTCTTATGTCAAGGCATAGCTTTATATCGAACAAGTTTAAACCTGCATTGCGAAGGCAAGCGTGTGCAGCGATAACATTATTATGCATGTTTAGACTTTCGAAACATAAGAAGAGTAGAATCAAACGCTGTACTCGATACGACATGTGATCAGAACATTGATTGATGCGTTCAGAAAACAAAATAAGTGATCAAGACTAGAATCGAACACTGTACTCAATACATCATGTGTTTAGAATATGTCAGGGGATACCCTTGTTCTAAGAAGATAAGATTGAAACAAAACAAGACTAGAATAGAACACTGTAATCGATGTTGCTAACTTCAACATGTGATCAGAACATTGATTGATGTGTTCAGAACACAAAATAAGTGATCATGACTAGAATCGAACACTGTACTCGATACAACATGTGATCAGAACATTAACCGATGTGTTCAGAACACAAAATAAGTGATCAAGACTAGAATCGAACACTGTACTCAATACAACATGTGTTGAGAACATGTTAGGGGGTACCCTTGTTCTAGGTTTCATTCCTTGTTCTGAACATGAAACCATTTACAAATAAAGATTAATTTTCTACACTTAACAAAGTACAAGCGTTCTTGCTCATAGCGATCGATGAGGTTGTTGCTCCTTCAGCCCTTTAGCCCTTTAGCCCTTTTGCCCATTAGCCCTTTAGCCCATTAGCCCCTTAGCCCTACAAGGAATGTGCGGTAAGGAGGAGGAAGAGTCCTTTCATCCTTGAAACAATATGTTTCCGAACCGATATTTCATGTTACATATTTATGTAATAACTTGTTCAACAGGTAGGGACTTAAATGTAAGCAGAGTATTTCTTATAGCACTACCGTTCTGTTTAATTTTACTTCCCGCATAAGCTACATGCTTGTAACCCATGCCAACAGATTGACTGATATTTCATGTTACATGTTTATGCGATAACTTGTTCGACTGATTTTCACACAAGACGAATGATGGGAGGTAAATAATTTGAAGTTATACTTTGGCTATATCGTTTACCGAGCGAGTTAGCTGCGCAGTATGGGTACAGTGTGTTTTTTGATTTTTACACTAGGAAAATCATTGAAGTTGTAGTTTTGCAATATTGCTTACTGTGCGAGTTAGCTATGCGATATGTGCACAGTGTGTTTCCATAGTTTTTGATTTTACACTAAGCAAATCATCAAAATTGTACTTTTGCTCTGAACACATCAAACAATGTTCTGATCATATGTTGAGGTTAACAACATCGATTACAGTGTTCGATTTTACTCTTGTTATGTTTCATTCTGATCTTCTTAGAACAAGGGTACCCCCTAAAATGTTCTAAACACATGTTGTATTGAGTACAGTGTTCGATTCTAGTCTTGATCACTTATTTTGTGTTCTGAACACATCGATCAATGTTCTGATCGCATATTGTATCGAGTACAGTGTTCGATTCTAGTCATGATCACTTATTTTGTGTTCTGAACACATCAATCAATGTTCTGATCACATGTTGAAGTTAGCAACATCGATTACAGTGTTCTACTCTAGTCTTGTTATGTTTCAATCTTATCTTCTTAGAACAAGGGTATCCCCTGACATATTCTAAACACATGGTGTATTGAGTACAGTGTTCGATTCTAGTCTTGATCACTTATTTTGTTTTCTGAACGCATCAATCAATGTTCTGATCACATGTCGTATCGAGTACAGCGTTTGATTCTACTCTTCTTATGTTTCGAAAGTCTAAACATGCATAATAATGTTATCGCTGCACACGCTTGCCTTCGCAATGCAGGTTTAAACTTGTTCGATATAAAGCTATGCCTTGACATAAGAGGCGGAGGAGGAGGTAGAGAAGGAGGAGGGGGAGGAGGAGGAGGAGAATGATAAGGCCTTAACAGCCTATGTATAGTCGCCATTGTTTAAAGATGATAGCTGTTAAAACAATTTTTCAAATTATCCACCACCACATTTCAGCTAAAGAGGGTAGCAGGGTGCTCTGTTGATTAAGCACATAGAATTTCAAATTGCCCTCCACCACATGCATAACAGCAGCTGTTATCATGCGCAGTAGCCTCTAAGCTAGCTTTCTTCATAAGAGTAGCTGCCATCTTGTGCGAGCACCCCTAGGCTGTCTCATAAGGAGCTATGTATAGTCACCATTTTGTGTCCGCCATCTTGCGTAAGCATCCCTAGGACGTCTCAAGCCATCTTGTGTCTCATAAGAGCAGCCACCATCTTGTAGAAATAGATAGCTGCCAATGCCAAAGGGCTTAAGTAAGAATCGAACCGTTGATCCCATCATTAGACTATGTTTTTTCTTGCTCCTGATACTACGAACCTACGTATTAGGCGGAAAAATTTTGTCCGTTTTGCTCTACGATGCACCGTTTTCGAGATATTTAACATTTTGCATTTAAGCCTCCAAATTTAATGAATCGAACCAGCACGGTACGTTATACTCTCTACCATAGTTAGACCTGATCATGTTACGAAGACTCGCTTCAATACAAGCTAAAACAGAGCAAATGTCAAAGGGCCTAAGTAGGAACCGAACCGTTGATCCCATCATTAGACTATGGTTTTCTTGTTCCTCATACTGCGAACCTAGGTATTAGGCAGAAAAATTTTGTCCGTTTTGCTCTACGGTGCACCGTTTTCGATATATTTAACATTTTGCATTTAAGCCCTAAATTTAATGAATCGAACTAGCACGACACGTTAGCCTCTAAGCTAGCATTCTTCATAAGAGTAGCAACCATCTTGCGCAAGCACCCTTAAAGCGTCTCATAAGGAGTTGTGTATAGCCGCCATCTTGTGTCCGCCATCTTACGCAAGCATCCTTAGGGCGTCTCAAGCCATCTTGTGCAAGGACACTTAAGCCGTCCCATAAGAGCAGTCGCTATCTTGAGCAAGCATCCCTAGGGCATCTCATAAGGAGCCATGTATAACTGCCATCTTGCGCAAGCATCCCAAGGGCGTCTCATAATAACCTGTGTATAGCAGCCATCTTGCGTAAGCACCCTTAAGGAGTCATGTATAGCCGCCATCTTACGCAATTAGCGTCGAGAGAGGGCTGCTGTAGAATTTCTCTTTTTAAATTATCCACCACCACATTTCAAAGGTATCTAGCTAAAGAAGACAGCACTGCGGATTTCAGGTGACGAATTTACATCTACTACGATAAAGAGGGCAGCACGGTGCTCTCTGGATTAAAGATGGCGGATGACAGCTGTCAAAAAAGCACATGGCTTTGTTTCCAAACAAGAGCACGTGGAATTTGCCGCCACCACATTTCAAAATAAGGAGGGCAGCACTATGCTCTGTTGATTAAAGATGGCGGATGGTAGCTGTCAAAAAAGCACGTGAGTTTGTTTCCAAACAAGAGCACGTGAAGTTTTTCAATTTGCCGCCACCACATTTCAAAGGTATCTAGCTAAAGATGGCAGCACGGTGCTCTCTTGATTAAAGATTGCGGGTGATAGCTAACAGAACTTTTCAAATTGCCCGCTACTACGTGCTTAAGGTAGTAGCCATAAAGAGGGCAGCACGGTGTTCTGTGGATTAAAGATGGCGGATGACAGCTGACGAAATTGCCCGCAGCACGGTGCTCTGTTGATTAAAGATGGCGGATGACAGCTGTCAAAAAAGCACATGGCTTTGTTTCCAAACAAGAGCACGTGGAATTTGCCGCCACCACATTTCAAACTAAAGAGGGCAGCACTATGCTCTGTTGATTAAAGATGGCGGATGGTAGCTGTCAAAAAAGCACGTGAGTTTGTTTCCAAACAAGAGCACGTGAAATTTTTCAATTTGCCGCCACCACATTTCAAAGGTATCTAGCTAAAGATGGCAGCACAGTGCTCTCTTGATTAAAGATGGCTGCTGTCATGTGGAATTGCCTGCCACCACAGGTATCTAGCTAAAGAGGGCAGCATGGTGCACAAAGATGGCTGCTGTCAAAAGCATTTTTCAAATTATCCGCCACCACATTTCAAAGGTAAGTAGCTAAAGAGGGCAGCACTGTGCTCTATAGATTAAAGATGGCGGATGACAGCTGTCAAAAAACACGTGGCTTTGTTTACCTCGCGCTAGTTAGGTTAAGTTGGTAGCACTAAGGTTTAGACCCGTCAAGATGGCAGCACTGCGGATGACAGGTGACGATTTTTGCATCTAAAGAGGGCAGCACAGTGCTTTGTGGTTTAAAGATGGCGGATGACAGCTGCACGTGGCTGTCGAAAAAACACGTGGCTTTGTTTACCTCGCACTAGTTAGGTTAAGTTGGCACTACCGAAGTTTAGGCCCGGCAAGATGGCAGTACTGAGGTTAGCGATGCGTTGTTGTCTGTCAAAAAGCACGTGGCTGTCGAAAAACACGTGGCTTTGTTTACCTCGCACTAGTTAGGTTAAGTGACAGGTGTCAAAAAGCACGTGGCTGTCAAAAAGCACGTGGATTTTTTTATCTCGCGCTAGTTAGGTTAAGTTAGCACTACTGAGGTTTAGGTCCGTCAAGATGGCAGTGCTGAGGTTAGCGATGCGTTGTTGTCTGTCAAAAAGCACGTGGCTGTCAAAAAACACGTGGCTTTGTTTACCTCATGCTAGTTAGGTTAAGTTGGTACCACTGAGGTTTAGGCCCGTCAAGATGGCAGCAGTGATGTTAGCGATGCGTTGTTGTTTGTGAAAAAGCACGTGGCTGTCAAAAAACACGTGGCTTTGTTTACCTCGCGCTAGTTAGGTTAAGTTGGTACCACTGAGGTTTAGGCCCGTCAAGATGGCAGCAGTGAGGTTAGCGATGCGTTGTTGTCAATGACAGCTGTCAAAAAGCACGTGGCTTTGTTTACAAATTCAAATCTCGCGCCAAAATTCAAATTTCCCGCCAGAATTCAAATTTCCCGCGCCGCGCGAGGAGGAGGAGGCCACAGAACCATCCAATTATACTACTCACAACACTTCAAAAATTTGTCATCTCCGGTGTCGTGTTATATTTTCACTACTTTGTCAATTATATTAATTACAACACGAGATGTTTCCATTCGCGTTATAGGTTATGTGAAATTTCCATAATCGATCTTTGTCATAAAAAATTTCTGAATTCATGGGTCGTGCCTTTGAATAGGCAACAGAATGTTCAGATGTTCATGAATAATTGGTTTGCGTGATTTTACTGTAATGTTCTGCGTAATACAAGTCAGCTTAACTCCAGTGCCTCATGTAGTACCTAAGTACAGGCTGAGCACAATGAGGAATACGCTGCGCAATTTTCCTACATTTTAACATTTTCGTTTCATATTTCATGTCATCTTTAGATTTGGCCATCATATTTGTACAACAAACATGTATATGCTTCCATGTATTATTGATACACCTGGGATTGAACTCAGGTATTGTACGATTGTAATAGCAGCTCTATCTCTAGCATTCAATGAACAACTTGTGAGATTTAACTGATATGTTCTGCGTATTACAACTTTGCTTTAAACCAAGTGCCTCATCTTGTAACTATACAATGAGCCTTGCTTCGTTGTATCAGAGCTCCACGCCACACGGAAAATTCAATACCGATGCCCTCACTAATAAGCAACATCAAAATTGGATGGAAGCAAAGCGCAAATATCGTTATCCACCAAGATAAAATAACGTCAGATTTATAGAAATTTAATGAATTTATAGAACCCTACCAGACAGAGATCCCAGGACCTAATACGGAGTGCTTTTATCGCGCCGATTACGTTTATCATTCCATGAACCAGTAGGCCACAACGAGGGAAGGCTCCGTTTCTCAAGCGAGGTAGATGAAGAGCAGGGCACGCCAAGGCCGACTGCGTGAGAGAGAAACGCGCAAGCGAGACAGTCACGGAAATTAAATAACACAAGCTTGTTGAATTTGTTCAGGAAATTACAATTGCCGGTTGAGAGGGAGGGGGGGAATATGAGATGCTTCAACGTTCGAAAACCCAAGGAACTGATTTCTATCCAGCACGGGTACACGATATGGGCGAAATCAAAAGGCAAAAACAGCCAATATACAGTTACGGTGACTGAGAACGAAAGATTTACAACTCCAAAAGTGAATTTTTGAGATTTTTCTGTCAATGTTTACCATATGCCAACCTCTACAACCTCCGAATTTGTAACAACACAACATCTAATGCATTCATTTTAGCAAGCACTTCAAACAGTTTTCATTGTTCTGAAATTCGTCGCTTTTGTTAATTCAAACCTTTGACTACATTATAACAACCACGCAATATTCGCGTACACACCAATTTTCATAAAATTGATGGAACACGTCGATTTTTGATAAGCAATGATGTAAACTGCTAAACCTCTAAACTGTTCTCTTGAAAGGCATGGATGTTGAATTGTAACTCTTTCGTTCTGCTCCATCGAATTGTGCATCGAATCATGCTTTAATTCATCATCCTGGTAGAAGGTATGAAATTACAGCGAACCATTAACAGGAAGTCGGCTGCCCTCAGAAAGAACTATTTGTTAGTCTGTTGAGGGAGCTGTGACTTCAAAACATGAGGATGCGATGCTTCCCCTTTATTGTTTCCAGAGCCGTTGCTGTCCCCTGTCGAGAAGTCGGAGCTCTTTGTGAGTTGTAAATTTTGCTCTTCGTTCAGAGCGATTAGAGAAGAGAATCCAGTAATTAATATTGAAGACCTGGAGCTGAGAACAGTGGACTTGTAAATAGATTCAATAATAATTGCAACCGTTAATGTAGGCGCTGAACTAGACGAGCTTATAAAATTTGTACTAAGCATTATGCACTTACGATTGGACGAACTAAGACCATGATGATGATGATGATGATGCTTGTTATATAAAGGGGATTTATACTTAAGGTCATCGGCCCCAACTAAGACTATTGGGTGTTATATAATATCTGCTTATGAGTGGACGGACCAGTCAGGCCAGTAAGCACACCAAACACTATCTGGCATTTTTCAAAGCTCGAGCCCTTGAGTTTGAGTGTCGCGCGCGGTAAACGTGTACCATAACGTTCGTGCAGCCCGCTAGTTCGGAGAATTGTAAGTGAAGAATTACTAAATAGCCCAATGTTTTATGTAGCAGTGACGCATCTACCCACTCTTCAAGAATAAAGCCTCATTAGTATGGTAGTCGATATCACAAACAGACCCATGAACTTCCCTGAAGTCAATATTATCGCCATGAAACACTAATCGCCAATGAAAGACACTACAAGGCCCATGTTCATCACAAGATAGAGACGAGGTAAGTATTAATCATTATTATTTTATTTAGGAGAACTGTAACCGCACATGGTCATCTACACAAATATGTAAATATCAATCACTGATGATTCATTGTGGCGAATTTGACTTTCCTAATTACCTAGTGTATATTTTGTTTAATGCATATCATCTTATGGTTGATGGATTGTATAAGTGAGAATTTGTAAATTGCGGTGTAAACATTAGTAATCACGAGTGTACAGATGTATATGCTTAATGTCCAGTCGACATGAAATATGTTTACTTTAGAAAATATTATAGCTAATGTAGAAACATTATCTTTATATTGTCATAAACGTCTCAGGCTTCAACTATCATGGGAAAACTATCAGCAAGTTAACATTAACCGAATTAAACATTCCACGATGATCAGGCAAAAATATATCTCAGTGAAAGGAAACTCAGAAACTTACTAATATTTTGAGACTGAAATATTTAAACATAATTTAAGATCTTATCCAAGCAAAAGCTGCCCAGAAAAACTAAGATATTACGAAAACCCATAGCACTACAAAACGAAAGCTTACTCTTCAAGTATACATTACTCATCTTGCAAGTAATCAGAAAGGAAACTGTTTTATTGCATAGCTAAGCAGGGTATCTCTGAAGAAGAAGGGCGGTGGAAACCTAACAAAATGTTATATAAAACCAAACCCCATGGAACTAAAGCCCCTGAAGGGCCTTGGCCTACCAAGCGACCGCTGCTCAGCACGAAGGCCTGCAGATTACGAGGTGTCGTGTGGTCAGCACGACGAATCCTCTCGGCCGTTATTCTTGGCCTTCTAGACCGGGGCCGCCATCTCACCGTCAGATAGCTCCTCAAATCTAATCACGTAGGCTGAGTGGACCTCGAACCAGCCCTCAGATCGAGGTGAAAATCCTTCACCTGGCCGGGAATCGAACCCGGTACCTCCGGGTAAGAGGAAGGCACGCTGCCCCTACACCACGGGGCCGGCAAAATGTTATACAGAATGGAGATATAAAAATAATTGCCAACGACAAAATTATTCGAGATTCTAAAATTAATGTAACAATGTTTGGGAAATAATAAATTATGGAACTGGTAGGAAGGTAATAAAAGAGTCAACAGCCATTGCACAACACATCCTGATTTACTTCTTTATGAACAAGTACAAACTGGAAAATAACTCTGATATCCTTGACGGGAATTACAATTTAACTCCTGATATTCTGAGTTACCATCAATTACAGATGTAATGCTGTAAATTTTATGTGACATGACATTACAGTTTAAAGGTCTGGCCACGGTAACTGGTAGTATACATGAATTGTGTATGACTAGTGGCAAGTAAATAATAATAATATCCTTGTGTGTAATTTCTGTTGCTCATTTAACTCAAGATGCCATCGCATTTGTGTTGCTTTTCTGCACATGAATCCCAATTCTCTAACATTTCAAATTCTCGTTTACTGCAGTACGAGGGTTAAATAATTAATTAATAATTATTAGTACGAGGGTATTAACTCCTCTCATGTCATTTCCTAAAATAACATTTTAAACAAGAATTACCTGCTTGTGCCCCTGTGCCGCCTCTTATGATATTATACATCACAATTAAACACAATACAGGTGACTAGACATTTAACGGATTTCAGACAACTTAATAATTTGTAGACTATAGCACGTAGCACTATTATAGAGTAAATACCAGTGCATTACAGTATTTTGAAGTGTCTTCGAGCTCGAAGTGTGGAGCTGTAGGTTGCTGAACGGAAACATTATTATTATTATATTCATACAAGAAAGCAAAAAATCTACTTCCACTGTTGTTTTCACACAAGTACACTTTTAAAGATATTTCCACAAATCGAACATCTAATCGGTCATACTCCACAGTAATTAGTTAGAAAGGCATTAAGGGGAACTTATTGGGCAAACAAACTTTCAGGCACAGAAAACTCCACGAAGAATCTCCAGAGAGAGATAAGGATGTTATGCAATAATAACAATAATAATACTGAACCACACATCCCGGCTGTTGTTTAAGGAAAGACCTGTTAGAAAACGTGACACTGTATTCATGAGAAAAGTGTGGCCTCAATTGTGTGTTAGTGGACTGGTGACATCGACGATCTTACCACTGAGAAAATTTACTTATGTACACATCGCTATGGATGGGCGTTAGCCCAAACCATGTTAACCCCTTGAACAATAGTGTGAAATTCGTAGCATGAACGGTTGGGCAAGGTGTGATAGACCCAATATCAGCACAATCATGTAAACCATTTTAGTGATTAATTTTGCGCCAAAAATGTTTTAGAATAAAATAGCATGTCAATACCATGAAAACATTCTGAGAATAGTCGACTCAAAGCACTTTAAAATGCCCACTGAAAAATCAGCGTAACTTTTAGGGTTCAAAACACACGCGGATATGAATATTTGTGGCAAGCAATATATAAGTAACGCATATATCAGTTAAGAGTATTGTCCCAACATGAACACAATGATTCTCAATATGGCAAGCAAAATGTAACATGTATATGACACTAAGGGAAGTTCCGGCTGGATCACATTCGTCGCTTTCTTCTGCCTTTATCAACACAATAACGAGAACTATTAGAAATTGAAAACCTATGTAATCACCGTAAAACTGGAATTAACTATAGTTGCATCTTCAATGTCTTCTTCTTTTTCTTCCTCTTCTCCAACAATAAATTAGCTGTTGGATTCAATATTACAGGTTATTACAAAATCAGGATCAGGGTTCGAATCATCGTTCTAGGGTTAAACAGTTGTCAAAACAAGATGAGAATTCATACATAAACATACCTGCACGTTGAATACAGGGGTGTAGCCGTTCTATAAAATCTTTTCGAAGATTAAAAATGCCAGGAAATAACATTGAAACGCATCATATGACAACATGGGTGTTACCGATATGGTCTAAAAACGTGTCCCTTGCGAGTGTAGTTAGAAAAAGAACAAACGACCAATGATACATAACATCAGTGTAGATGTTCATTAAGGTGAGTTACCAGGTCTGACCGAAAAGAGCCTTGTAGGAAAACGTTTTTAATTCATTTATAAAAATGGATTGATCGTTCTGTAGTGTTAGCGCGTGGTATTCTTCTGAAGATAAAACTTCTACGAAACCTACTACCGTACTTATAACACAGAGGCATGTATTCTGGAGACTGAGTGAGCAGGTGTTTACAAAATTACAACACTCGTTTCAAGAGTGAGAGAGGTTCTACCAAATTCTTCAGAAGAGCGTCCCCGTTCCAAAACACAAGTCAGGATATATAGTTTTATTTTACGCTTGAGAAAATTTACCATCACATTGACATCAAATAGTGTGACCGTACCACATGTTTTCCAACTTGCATCTTCCCTAAATCATTTACCACATTCGTTATACCAGTGGAAACGTTTTCCGTTATAAGTAACCAGGTACATTAGGAAAAGAGACTTCTCGAATTACCTACTGCCACATTCTTTACAAATTTGTAGGCGCCCAGCATTATGCGTGGGTAGGTGTGTTTGAAGACGAGATATCAGCTGAAACGCTCACCACAAGAGTGAAGAAGCTGTACGATACATTTAAGCAGTTGCTCACTAAGCGTGCGCTTTACACGCAAACTTTTACCACATTAGTTACGGGAGTTCGTGCGAAAGTCAGTATATATGAAAACGTGTTTCCGAAAATTATATTTGCAGGAAACGCACTACGAGAATCAATAAAGTAGCGACATCTGGCGAAACGTTCATCATAACAGTACGGAGGCTTATAAGTGTCTTGTAACAGGTGCCCATTAGGTGTGCTCCTTTCACGAAACTTTTTACCACATTAGTTCGGCAGTTTGGGCGACAGATGATTCCGAAGAATATATTGGCGGAAAATGCACTACATCATTCGAAATGAGAGTGTAACCAATAACCATCCAGTGTGTGTGCGTGTGTGTGTGTGTAATAGTACATATATCACAACCTTTCACTATATTAAAGAAAGTTATTATTGTCAGTATTCGATTCATTATTATTATTATTATTATTCTTTCATTTGTATATTTATTCCTAATATTTTAAACTGGAAGGTATCCATATGTGATATGGGTAATTTGTTTTGTACAAACGGATAGAAAACAGTACTAATTACAAATGGGAAATCTGTATGAGTCATACGGACATTCCAGAGTCCGAGGAGGTGACCCTGTTGATGTTGTAGTCGGAAACTTCCTATGAGTTATGTCTATAGCCCAATCTGATGGGGTGGCCTTGTTGATGTCATGGGATCCGCAAGAAGTTCAGTGAGTGGTCTTAACATGATTGGATGGCCAGGATGCATCTAGACGTATCATGTAAGACGTCTATGTAGGCATGTGATCAAACGGCGAGAAGTACACTGGACTGGACTTCAAACTTTGGTGGAGAAAAGTTGACTTCAAACAGCGGAGGAGAGATGTAACTTGTAGGAACTTGGTTTTATTGTTTTTGTGAAGCGTGATAATAACCCATAACTGTGGATTGCTTAGGCATTTCGTATTGTACCACTTAATGCAGCCTTTTATTAAATGTTGGTGCGAGGTATAGGATGCTGTATTTCAGACTTTTCACAATTCATGTTCCGAAACAAAAAGCGTGTGTTGCTCCAGTAATGTATCTTTAAACCGCGCGTTAAGAGTCAGTTAACACAGTATTATAAAGGTGGAGTACTGTGTGATACAACAAGTGCCAATAATGAAGATATGCAAGTCGTGTTGATACCCAGACAGTGAAGGGTACTTATCTACACGTGTGCTTTGATCAACGGGTTGACCCCAAGTGGTGGCTTGTTCCTCGCTTTTGGTTTCCCAATGTATTTTTTGTTGTTTATTGTGTAAATATGGAGCTTTCCAGCGATATATTGCGAGTGTATTTTACGTATATTTTGTAGTGTTTATGTCGTGCCCGTCTCGGATATTTTTCAAAATATAGATAACTATTTTAGAATCAGTGGAGTTACTGATGAAACTAGGTGAAGTTCCTACCTATTTAGTCGTTTTCAGAGAACAACGAAAGGCCTGAAGATGTTCCATTACACAGTCTCCTGAACACGCCCTGGGAGAGAAAGGATTATCATGCTCTAATTCTGGGGATCCATTCTGGTTAGCTTATCCTACGGACATTTCGAAATATTCTTTATTAATTTATTTTTATTATATTAGTAATTTATTCACATACATTTCATTTGACGCCCAAGCATGAGGATATTATTTTATTCAGTTTTGATTTTATTTAAACATATTGCAATGCTTAATCATTAACATTATTTTACACATGTCCCTAGCATGGAGAGCTTAGGATTTGATTTGATTTACTCAAATAGCATTAATGCTGTTAATTTTTATTCACATATATGGCAGAATGTGTGTAGATATTGTATATCAACTTTGCACTCTTCAAGAAAATTCTTACCACATTCATTACACGAAAGTGGGAACTATCCATTAATCGTAAAATTTAGTTGTCAAATTAGATTAGGCTGAAATATTACCACATTGAACACAACGATGTGAAAGTGTCTAATAAGCACTGTATTACTTCAAGCAAAAAATATAGAAAATAAGCAAGAGCATATTCAACTCAGACTATTGACCAAAACTGTTACACACATCGTTCTCAACAAAGTGGGAGAGCTGCAATATATCTCGCGTTTAAAAAAATAATACTTGATAATACAACTTATTATCGCATTACTTACATAAATGTATCGCAAGTCAGTATAAATATGATAAGTTGTATTTAGTTTGTACTCAACTTTCACTGGTTGTGTACAAAGTTTATAGGTTGTCATTAAACATCATACGCCAAATAAATAAATAAACGTATATTGTCAACGAACTTCTTTTTCAGAAAACTACTTCGCAGAGTAATTGCCAGAACATGGACGCTCAGGAGTATGAATAAGCAGGTGCTACTGAATAGTCGTCTTGTGTGGACGCTCACCTGTATGTGTAAGCAGATGACGGCGAAGATGAGAGTCTCGAGCAAACTTATTACCACATTGATCACAACAAAATGGACGGTCTTTGGTATGGGTGAAAAGGCGACATCGATGATGCGACTTCTGATAAAACTTCCCTTCACATTAATGACATTAATTTGGCCGCTCCTCTGTATACGTAAACAGGTGTCTCCGAAGACTTGACTTATCAGAAAACAACTTACTACAATGACCACAGGAGCGCGAGGAATCATTATTATGTGCATACTGGTGACGCGTAAGATTTGACGTCTTCGAAAACGTCTTACCACATTACTTACAGGAATAAAAACACTCACGGGTGTGTGTGCCCAGATGGTTCCGAAGACTCCAAATGAGAGGGAAGTTCTTACCACATTGTTTACAAGACTGTAGACGCACGCCAGTATGTGAAATTAGGTGTTTCTGAAGACTTGCTCTTTGAGTAAACTTAAAACCGCAATGATCACAAGAAAATGGTCGCTCACCGGTATGTATAAGCAATTGACGCCGAAGATTCGACTTCAGAGAGAACGTTTTACAACATTGATCTCACCAATGTGGACGCTTTTCAGTATGTGTTTCCTGGTGTTTCGGATTATTCCAAATATGAGAGAATGTATTACCACATCGGTTACAAAAAAGTTGACGCTCAGCAGTATGAATAACAGGGTGTTTAGGTAGATTTTATTTCTGAGAAAACTTACAACCACAATCTTTACAGTAGAGTGCCCATTTGCTAAAGGGTAGGATTGGCCTTTGATCAGAGTCAGAGAACATGTGTTGGTTGCTTTCATTATGAGTGGGCTTTTTGCACATTACCTCACTTCCGTTTTTCAATACCTTGCACGTACTGTTGCATGTACCCACTAGACCTCCGGTCAGTGATGCAACGTTCCCAATTCTACAAAAGAGAAAACAAAAAAATTATTACATTTTACGATTAAGATAAGAAAATCAAATACAATATCCAGAAGCAAATGCAATATATATACCAAAAATGCTTCTTATCACAATACTTAGCATTCCCTATCTCATTAATTTCAAATAAGCATGTAACACATAAGCCCATATAATTTCCAATAGCCAAATAGAATATATGATATGTTTGCACTTAACCACAGGACATCCAAACAATTCAAGAGGGTACGATATGAAAGCAATAGTTTGAGAATGCTTCTCTTTGTGATTTTCTTATGTGCATTCTCCAGCTTATTTTACCTGAAACTCATACCATTTAGGATGCCAAATAATAACTAATGTTTTAATAGCGTCATGCTTAGTGAGGTTACGTGTTGACAAGATTTCTCTATCATCCACAGGGACATTGGCAAGGGCTTCTGGACAATTTGCCGTCCTATTTCGGAGATACAAATGTGTATTTTAAAGTCAGGAAGAAATTTCTGACTGAAGCTCCTCAGCCACTTCAACTGAGCCAGTACCCGTTCATGATGACATCAACGTACAAGAAAAGAATATGCAGTAGGGTGAGATTCTGTGTGTTTGTCAGAAAAATGAACTAGAAATCTCGGAGCAAGAAATAGGGCAGACGAATAACAGTAGTAAGGTGGTAGTCCTTGATCTCTTCATCAAGGGATTTATGCCATGCTATATTCTGAAGACTCCTGTGGTTGGGATGAATTAAAAAAATTGTATATCTTAAGGAATATCAGCTAAATGAATAAGAAGATAAGTTATGAAACTTAAAGCAATAGACAGGAAGTCAGGCTGAATTTCAGGGTCAACCATTTACAAAGAGTTCAAAGCTCGAAGTTCAAAGTCACAAGGGGTATATTTTCCATGTGTCCCGTTTCGACGTATTCACGCATGAAAAATACATACATCGGTTTCGTATCTGGAAATCTAACAAACGTATTTTCAATGTGTTGAGCATATTAACAAGAATATGCTTAGACTGAGCTACAGGTGACACTTCAGGACGAATAGGAAATTTGCTATTGAACCTGCCAGAATTATCCAGTTGATCATTATTCAAGAAAATGTTTTTCACTTTCCCTCTCTTCACGAGTAAGAAATGATTGATGGAGTTCTTCAAGCCTCCGAAACCTTTGCAATTTCGTGTAGAGAGAATCAAGATTTATAAGCCCGGCACACCGAACTTTGGCGTTATTCTTAACACAAAACTCAGGGATGGTGCCTGACAATCCACAACCAAATTTGGTCATCTATCAAGGTGGTATGTCCTTCCATATGCAAGGTATTTGGAGACAAAGTATCATAGTAGATTTCAGCTCTTAGCAAGATATAAATAGCAGAACGCTGCTTAAATATACTAACACTTAAAATGTCATCACGAGCAATATACAAACTGGAACAATCAATTTGATGTGCAGGAAGTGAGCTTGTGCATGTATTCACAACCGCACAGTTCAACATCAATATGCAATTGGATATATTAGAGAACGAAACAAGGTTGCAAGTGGATCTTCTAGGCGATACATCAGTACTACCTATACCAAATATAGCTAGCCAACAAATCTTAGTATAAATGCCAAGGTCGCACGCTCGCGTAGAAGTTGTTTGTGCGATAGCTGATGTATGCATTATCAATAGGTGATATGTACCCGCTTTTAAACCTTGCTATTCTTACTGCTACTATGTTCGCAAGATTTTTAAACATCGCTATTCTTTGTGCTTTAAGTTCGTGCGCATGGGTCATGCTAAAGTAGCAGCGCAAACACATGTGAACATTGTACATTCTAGCGGAATGTGTTTGGTATAATATCTGATGCATGCAAAATCGATAGTTGATGTGTACACGCTTTGAAACTTAACTATTCTTCGTGCTTTATGTTCGTGCACATAGGTTATGCTATGATAGCAGCACACTCTAGCGGCAGAAGTTTAGTACTCTAGTTGATGCATGTATAATCGATAGTCAATGCGTACACGCTTTTAAAACATTGCTATTCTTACTGCTGCTGCTATGTTCACAAGATTTTTATACATCGCTATTCTTTATGCTTTAAGTTCATGCGTATAAGTTATACTAAGTTAGCAGCATAGATATAAGGTTGTCGCACGCTCTAGTGGAAGAAGTTTAATACGAAAGACGATGCATGCAAAATCGATAGGTGATGTGTACACGCTTTGAACTTGGCTATTCTTTGTGCTTTAAGTTCGTGCACATAGGTTATGTTAAGATTGCAGCACATAAAAGCGATGATTGCACGCTGTTGTAGAAGAAGTTTAGTACGATAGTCGATGCATACATCATCGATAGGTGATGTGTACACGCTTTAGAACATAGCTCTTCCTTGTGCTTTAAGTTCGTGCACATGGGTTAGGGATACACAAAAGCAATTGCTACATGCTCTAGCGGAAGAAGCCTAGTACGATAGTCGGCGCATGCATCATCGATACGTGATGTGTACACGCTATTCTTTATGCTTTAAATTCATGCACATAGGTAGCAGCACACAATTGTGATCGTTGTACACTCTAGCGGGAGAAGTTTAACTTTATACACATACGTTAGCAATAGACATATGCGATCGTTGTACGAAAGTCGATGCATGCAAAATCGATAGGTGATGTGTACACGCTTTGAACTTAGCTATTCTTTGTAGTTTAAGTTCATGCGTATAGGTTATGCTAAGATAGCAGTACAATCTAGAGGAAGAAGTTTAGTATGAGAGTCGATGCATGCAAAATCGATAGGTAATGTGTGCACGCTGTGAAACATAGCTATTCCTTGTACTTTAAGTTCATACGTATAGGTTATGCTAAGGTAGCAGCACAATCTAGTGGAAGAAGTTTAGTATAATATTCGATGCATGCAAAATCGATAGGTAATGTGTACACGCTATGAAACATGACTATTCTTTGTACTTTAAGTTCATGCGTATAGGTTATGCTAAGATAGCAGTACAATCTAGTGAAAAAAGTTTACTATGATAGTCGATTCATGTAAAATCAATGGGTAATGTGTGCACGCTTGATAGTCGATTCATGTAAAATCAATAGGTAATGTGTGCACGCTTTGAAACATGGCTATTCTCTGTACCTTAAGTTCATACGTATAGGTTATGCTAAGAGAGCAGTACAATCAAGTGAAAAAAGTTTAGTATGATATTCGATTCTTGCAAAATCAACAAAATAATGCGTACACGCTTTGAGACATGGCTATTCCTTGTACTTTAAATTCATGCGTATAGGTTATGCTAAGATAGTGGTACAATCTAGCGGGAGAAGTTTGGTACGAGAGTTGGTGTATGCAAAATTGATAGGTAATGTGTACACGCTTTGAAACATGGCTATTCTTTGTACTTTAAGTTTATGGGTATAGGTAATGCTAAGATAGCAGCACAATCTAGCGGAAGAAGTTTAGTACGATAGTCGATGCATGTAAAATCGATAGGTGATGTGGACACGCTTTAAAACATGGCTATTCATACTGCTGCTCTGTTCCCAAGTTTTATAAACATAGCTAATCCTAATGCTGCTCTTAACGACGTAAAGCTAAGGATTGATTACGTGACCGTGACGTCACAGCCACGTGACCTTGTTTGGTAAACATAGCCACGTGCTTTTTTGAAAGCTCTCTCCTTGACGAACCCTAACCTCACTTTGGAGGACAATAGAGCGTCGCTAACCTCACTGCTGCCATCTTTACGGCGGTAAACCTCAAGGCTGCCACCTTATGCATGTTATAGCGCGGAATTTAAAAACCAACAAATGAACATTGCTAACCTCACTTTTGACATCTTTACGGCGGTAAACCTCAAGTCTGCCACCTTATGGATGTTATAGCGTAGAATTTAAAATCCAACAACAGAACATTGCTAACCTCACTCTTGCCATCTTGAAAAGTTCAGTGTTCCAAGCACTAGTTAGAAAAATGTAACTCATCGCACCTCGGGTATTTTATTAGGTAAGACGTAACCCCTAGGTTCCATTCCTTGTTCTGAACATAAAACCATTTACAATAAAGATTAATTTTCTACACTTAACAAAGTAAAAGCGTTCTTGCTGATAGCGATCGATGAGGTTGTTGCTCCTTTAGCCCTTTAGCCCATTAGCCCTTTTGCCCATTAGCCCTTTAGCCAATTAGCCCTCCAAGGAATGAGCGGTAAGGAGGAGGAAGAGCCCTTTCATCCTTTTTGCCCTTCTGATAAGATGTAACCCCTGGGTTCCATACCCTATCACGATTTTTTTTCGGCTTAGCATTTTGCATAGTAGCCCTCGCCTGCACAACCTACATGCTTGTAATCTATGTCAACAGATTGAAACAATATGTTTCCGAACCGATATTACATATTTATGTAATAACTTGTTCAACACCTAGGGACTTAAATGTAAGCAGAGTATTTCTTATAGCAATAGCGTTCTGTTTAATTTTATTCCCGCATAAGCTACATGCTTGTAACCATGCCAACAGATAGACTGATATTTCATGTTACATGTTTCTGCGATAACTTGTTCGACTGATTTTCTCACAAGACGATTGATAGAAGGTAAATAATTTGAAGTTATACTTTTGCTATATCGTTTACCGAGCGAGTTAGCTGCGCAGTATGGGTACAGTGTTTTTTATTTTTTACACTAGGCAAATCATTGAAGTTTTAGTTTTGAAATATTGCTTAATGAGCGAGTTAGCTACGCGATATGTGCACAGTGTGTTTCCATAGTTTTTGATTTTACACTAAGAAAATCATCAAAATTGTACTTTTGCTCTGAACACATCAAACAATGTTCTGATCATATGTTGAAGTTAACAACCTCGATTACAGTGTTCTATTCTAGTCTTGTTATGTTTAAATCTGATCTTCTTAGAACAAGGGTACCCCCTAACATGTTCTAAACACATGTTGTATTGAATACAGTGTTCGATTCTAGTCTTGATCACTTATTTTGTGTTCTGAACACATCGATCAATGTTCTGATCACATGTTGTATCGAGTACAGTGTTCGATTCTAGTCATGATCACTTATTTTGTGTTCTGAACACATCAATCAATGTTCTGATCATATGTTGAAGTTAACAACATCGATTACAGTGTTCTATTCTAGTCTTGTTATGTTTCAATCTGATCTTCTTAGAACAAGGGTATCCCCTGACATATTCTAGACACATGATGTATTGAGTTCAGTGTTCGATTCTAGTCTTGATCAATTATTATGTTTTCTGAACACATCAATCAATGTTCTGATCACATGTTGTATCGAGTATAGCGTTTGATTCTACTCTTCTTATGTTTCGAAAGTCTAAACATGCACAATAATTTTATCGCTGCACACGCTTACCTTCGCGATGCAGGTTTAAACTTGTTCGATATAAAGCTATGCCTTGACATAAGAGGTGGAGGAGGAGGAGGAGTTAGATAAGGAGGAGGAGAATGATGAGGCCTTAACAGCCTATGTATAGTCGCCATTGTTTAAAGATGACAGCTATCAAAATAATTTTTCAAAATATCCGCCACCACATTTCAGCTAAAGAGGGCAGCAGGGTGCTCTGTTGATTAAGCACATAGAATTTCAAATTGCCCCTCCACCGCATGCATAATAGCAGCTGTTATCTTGCGCAGTAGCCTCTAAGCTAGCTTTCTTCATAAGAGTGGCAGCCATCTTGCGCAAGCACCCTTAAAGCGTCTCATAAGGAGTTGTGTATAGCCGCCATCTTGCGCAAGCATCCTTAGGGCGTCTCAAGCCATCTTGTGCTAGGACCCTTAAGCCGTCCTGTAAGAGCAGCCGCTATCTTGAGCAAGCATCCCTAGGGCATCTCATAAGGAGTCATGTATAACTGCCATCTTGTGCAAGCATCCCAAGGGTGTCTCATAAGAACCTATGTATAGCAGCCATCTTGCGTAAGCACCCTTAAGGAGTCATGAATAGCCACCATCTTATGCAATTAGCGTCGAGAGATGGCTGCTGTAGAATTTTTCTTTTTAAATTATCCACCACCACATTTCAAAGGTATCTAGCTAAAGATGACAGCACGGTGCTCTCTTGATTAAAGATGGCGGATGACAGCTAACAGAACTTTTCAAATTGCCCGCTACTACAGAGGGCAGCACGGTGCTCTGTAGATTGTAGATGGCGTATGACAGCTGACGAAATTACCCGCATGATAGCAGCACGGTGCTCTGTTGATTAAAGATGGCAGATGACAACTGTCAAAAAATCACATGGCTTTTTTTCCAAACAAGAGCACGTGGAATTTGCCGCCACCGCATTTCAAAGGTATCTAACTAAGGAGGGCAGCACTATGCTCTGTTGATTAAAGACGGCGGATGGTAGCTGTCAAAAAAGCACGTGAGTTTGTTTCCAAACAAGAGCACGTGGAATTTTTCAATTTGCCGCTACCACATTTCAAAGGTATCTAGCTAAAGATGGCAGCACGGTGCTCTCTTGATTAAAGATGGCGGATGATAGCTAACAGAACTTTTCAAATTACCCGCTACTACGTGCTTAAGGTAGTAGCCATAAAGAGGGCAGCACGGTGTTCTGTGGATTAAACATTGCGGATGACAGCTGACGAAATTGTCCGCATGATAGCAGCACGGTGCTCTGTTGATTAAAGATGGCGGATGACAGCTGTCAAAAAAGCACATGGCTTTGTTTCCAAACAAGAGCACGTGGAATTTGCCGCCACCACATTTCCAAGGTATCTAGCTAAAGAGGGCGGCACTGTGCTCTGTTGATTAAAGATGGCGGATGACGGCTGTCAAAAAAGCGCGTGAGTTTGTTTCCAAACAAGAGCATGTAGAATTTTTCAAATTGCCGCCATCACATAGAGGGCAGCACGGTGTTCTCTTGATTAAAGATGGCTGCTGTCATGTGGAATTGCCTGCCACCACATTTCAAAGGTATCTAGCTAAAGAGGGCAGCACGGTGCTCTCTAGATTAAAGAGGGCTGCTGTCAAAAAGCATTTTCAAATTATCCGCCACCACATTTCAAAGGTAAGTAGCTAAAGAAGGCAGCAATGTGCTGTATAAATTAAAGATGGCGGATGACAGCTGTCAAAAAAGCACGTGGATTTGTTTACCGATTCAAATCTCGCGCTAGTGAGGTTAAGTTGGTAGCACTAAGGTTTAGGCCGGTTAAGATGGCAGCACTGCGGATGACAGGTGACGAATTTGCAGCTACTGCGATAAAGAGGGCAGCACAGTGCTCTGTGGTTTAAAGATGGCGGATGACAGCTGTCAAAAAAGCACGTGGAATTGTTTACCTATTCAAATCTCGCGCTAGTTAGGTTAAGTTGGTACTACTGAGGTTTAGGCCCGTCAAGATGGCAGTACTGAAGTTAGCGATGCGTTGTTGTCTGTCAAAAAGCACGTGGCTGTCAAAAAACACGTGGCTTTGTTTACCTCGCGCTAGTTAGGTTAAGTTGGTACTACTGAGGTTTAGGCCCGTCAAGATGGCAGCAGTGAGGTTAGCGATGCGTTGTTGTCGATGACAGCTGTCAAAAAGCACGTGGCTTTGTTTACAAATTCAAATTTCCCGCGGGTGGTGGAGGAGACCTCTGGGAGGCCTCTGGCTGTGGTGGTGGTGGAGGAGGCCTCTGGCTGTGGTGGTGGTGGAGGAGGCCTCTGGGAGCCTGTGGTGGTGGTGGCGGCCGAATCCGCCTATTATACTACTCACGAAACCTTCCACCGCATTTGTTACGGCAGTTTGTGCGAAAGTCAGTAAGTATCAACAGGTGTTTCTGAAAAATATATTTGCAGGAAATGCGCTATGAGTCAAAAAAGGAGTAACATCAGGCAAAACGTACGCCTCAAGAGTACGGAGGCTTATAAATATCTCTTAGCAGGTGCCAATTAGGTGTGCTCTTTTCACGAAACTTTTTACCACATTTGTTACGAGAGATGTTTCCGAAAAATACATTGTCGGAAAACGCACTACAACATTCAACATGAGAGTGTGACCAATATCCATCCAGTGTGTGTGTGTGTGCGTGTGTGTGTGTGTGTGTGTGTGTGTGTGTGTTGTGATAGTACATATATCACATCATCGCATTATATTCAAAAGTATCAAATGTCGATATTGTTAATATTTGATTTATTATTATTATGATAATTATTTAATTTGTAAATTTATTCCTAATTTTTTAAACTGGAAGGTATACATATGCGATATAAGTAATTCGTTTTGTTAACGGATGGGAAAGAGTGCTAATTAAAACTCGGAAATTTGTATGAGTCAGGTAGACATCCAGGAGTCCAATGAGGTGACCTTGCTGATGTTGTAGCCAGAAAGTTCCTATGAGTTATGTGAATAGCCCATACTCTGTTGAGGTGGCCTTGTTGATGTCATGAGAACCGGAAGAGGTTCTGTGCGTGGCCTTGACAAGATCTTCTACACGTGATTGGATGGCCAGGATCAATCTAGACTTATCACGTAAGAGGTCTATATAGGCATTGACTTCAAACAGCAGAGGAGAGAAAATGTAACTTCTTGGAACCTGGTTTTATTGTGTTTGTGAAGCATGGTAATAACCTATAACTGTGGAGTGCTTAGGCACTTGGTATTGTACCACTTAAGGCAGCTATGTATTATATGTTGGTGAGAGGTATGTGCTGTATTTCAGACTTTCTACAATTTATGTTCCGGAGCAACAAGCGTGTGTTGTTCGAGTGATGTACATTTAAACCGAGTGTCAAAGGCAGCGAACACGGTATTATAAAGGTACAGTGTCTCTGTGATGTAACAACTGCCAATAATGATAACATGCAAGTTGTGTTGATACACAGAGACAGTGAAGGGTACTCATCTACATATGTGCTTTGTTCAATAGGTTGACTGCAAGTGGTGGCTTGGTCCTCGCTTTTTTCCCACTGTGTTTGTTGTCGATTATTGTGTAAATATGGAGTCTTCCAGCGATATATTATGAGTGTATTTAGTTTATATATTGGTGTCTTGATGAGGTGCCCACCACGGATATTTTTCAGAATATAGTTAATTATTTTAGAATCAGTGGAGTTATTGATGAAGCTAGCTCAAGTCCCTACCTATTACGTCGTTTTCAGAAGGCTAGGCGGGGCCTGAAGAAGATGTACCAGTACCCAGCCTTATGTAAACGCCCTGGGAGAGAATGAATCATCATGCTCTATTAAAATTCGAGGGATACACTGTGGTGAACTCTGGCGCCTATAATACTGATATTTCGAATGTTACTTTGTTAATTTATGTTATTTTAATAATGTTGGTAATTTATTCAGGTAGATTTCATTTGACGCCCACGCGTAAGGAGATTTTTTATTCATATTTCATTTTATTCTAATCATACTGCAATGGTTAAATCTTTCCTAGCTTTTATCCTGTCCGCTGGTTTACTACATCTCCTCCATTTCGTCCTATTGCTGAATTCGTCACGTTTTAAACAAACTGTCAGTCCACCACTTTAAAGCCCTTCCACGTGGTTGTATTCCTCCCTGATCAACTTTGAGAGCTGTTTTAGCAATTAAGCCATCCTTCCTTTTCATGACGTTATCGTACCAACGACGACGCGCTTCCCTCACTTTCTCCACAATTGGAGCGACGCCAAGCCTTTGTCGAAGATCTTCATTTTTTTTTGGTCACGCTAAGTCAGTCCAAGTGTCCATCGAAACATCTCCCTTTGCATTGTATGTAGAGTCTGTTCATGCATTTTTGTCATTGAATGACATTCTGCCCCTTAAATAGCTGCTGCTTGCACCACGGTCTTGTAAATTTTTCTTTAGATGGTGAGGCATATTGTTATAGTAGAGGACTCCGGTGACTTGTCCCCACTTGAGCCAGGCTGCATTTACCCGCGCTCGGGTATCAAATGAAACATCACAGTTCGAAGTGACAACTGACCCTAGGTACTCAAAATGCATGGTTTTCGACAAGTCTTGATTATTGATCATTATGGTCCCACTAGTTTGGGGGCAACATTCTAGGTATTCGGTTTTCTGGGTGTTGAAGCGCAGGCCATTGTCACTCTTAGCTTGTGTCTGGCGTTGGAGTCTAAGACGTGTTTTTGGGCAAGTACCACATCATCTGCATAAAGAAGGGTCCAGTGACGCGATGTATGTATGTCAGCTGTTGCTGCATTCAAGCAGAGGATAAATAATAATGGTGATAGAGCTGAGCCCTGGTGTACACCCACGGTGATATCAAAAGGCGGAGTGATTACAGCTGGACTCCGGACCACACTAGTTGTATTATGATACATAAGTTGTACCCAGCTTACACAGGCTTGCGGGACTTCGTGACTACGAAGAGCTCGTCAGATAAGTTCATGTGGGACTCGGTAAAATGCTTTTTCTATGTCCAGAAATGCTATGTTTACACTCTTCGGCCTCTCCCTATGTTTAGCCCTCAATAGACGTGTGGCATGTGTGGCATCGATTGTGCTGCAGCCCTTAACATATCCACATCGGTTGGAAGTTACTGTACCAATGTTTCTGAGCCTGTTGTCCAGCACTCGTTCGAATATCTTCAGTGTATGGCAGAGATGTCGAATAGGGTGTTATGTTGAGAAGTCCCTCAATCTCCTTTACCCTTCCATATTGGGACTGTCGTGCTAGTTGTCCACGCGGGGGAAGTTTCTTCTCGATGATGATCTGTTTGAAGAGTGCGGCCAGGAATTCTGCAGCGGGGTTGCCAAGAATTTTCTGAATTTCTGCTGGTATGTCACATGGGCCAGTTGCTTTTCTATTCTTCATCTTCTTTATGGCAATCATTAATTCCTCCGCCATAATCAAAGGCACGGTTCCATAGACGGGATCAGACCTTGCAATCGGTGGATGATCAAATTCTTTGTTACTGATATCTGCAAAATAGTCTGACCATCGTTGAAGGATAGCTTATTGTTTTCGTAGTAAATTGTTGTCAGCTACCTTGATATGCATGACGTATCCAATGTCCTGGGTTCACCGGTTGCGGGACTTCGCAAGTCGATAAACGTTATATTCTCCTGCTGGTGTTGAAGCGTTATTTTACTAAGTACGCTTGTTATGCGATCTACCTTGGACAATCTACTGTCTATGCAACATTTGTTTAAGTTGTGTCCCTTACACGCACTCATAATTTTGGGTGAATTATTGCTTTCTGCCATGGACTTCGTGTTCCGGGCCTAGCGACTGTGCGGAACTGTAATATTACCACGATAACATGAGACTAGAATTCTACTCTATGTGAAGTATTGGTTTAGTAAACTCTGTGTCTGGTAGAGCTCAGAAGCTGTTAGCCTACTGGCGAATGTGACTTTTCCTCACATAATTGTTCTGTGTATTACCGCCGCTGAGGGTATAAGCATTGTGGTCTGCCACGCGGACTTGTACGCCATCTATTAGTGAGCATAGCTACTGCAGTGTGGTTTTGGACGGCGCCACCAGGGCGGGTAACTGGACTAGCGAGTGTCGCTCCTACCGGCGAACACTGAAGGTGATATTCTGCGCGTGAAGGCGAGAGAGAAAAGACCTTGGCGTTGTACTGAAGGCGGGTTCGACCGTTGCTAAGACTATGTGTGCCCGAACTGGTATAGGGTGATTGCCCTGAAACATCACCACATCTAGAAATGGGATGTGTATTATTTTTGTTCAGTGGTAGACATGTTATTCCTTGAGTGTATATTCGTAGTTAAGTATGTTGTTTATTTGGTGTTAGTGAAGTGGTAGTATTTGGGTCGACTATGTGGTAAGTTATCTTGGCACTCGACCTACTGGTAAATATGTTTAATTAGTTATTTCTGTTACTATTATTTTAATGTGTACTTACTATATTCAAACTGGGTATGGATCTGATGGATATTTGAGTTTGGTGACACTGAGTTCTGCTTTTCACGTGTGTGCGTAGTACGTAAAGGATGGTCATTATTGTGCCGAGATAATTTTTCCTTGTTTCTTGAAGTTTGTGCTTCTTTTCTTTTATTCTGCCCTTATATTGGTGTATTCGCGAGTGATTTATTTCTTGGTGATACGATTTCATGCGTGTGCCGTTCCCTGTGGAAATTTCATTTATTAATTTTTTCTCCTCTTTCGTCTGTGTTTGGTAGGTACTTTTGGCCTACTCATGTTCATCTATGGTTTCTCTCTTATGCGTGTTTAGTGCCTCTTGGCGTGCGTTTTGGCTTTCGTGTGCCCGTAATTGAAAGAATACTACACTACACTTGTCTCTATTATTTTCTTTAAAATTCTATTAACGTTATTATTAGTAGTAGTAGTAACATTTTCGTAAGATTGTATATGCTTTTATTTCTTAATGAATATTTTATTTGAGTTTCGTTAGGTTATTTTCTTTCCCTTTAGGGCTTTTAAGTATAATATTACTCTATTGTTGGTGTAATATCGCATTAGTGTTATCTCACTTTCAACAATACAATTGTTAACGTTCAGTATGTCGAGGGTTTGGGCAGCCCAGGAGCGAAGGATATGGTGCCTGTATCTTATCTTAGGTTGGGGATTGTTGTCTTTATCTATTCATGCCTGACAGTTACGTAATATTATTATTAAAGTGAGAGTGTGAACTGGCTCTGCCGCGATGACGGAATCTTCTGTATTGTTCCGTCAATACTACTATGAATTAATTTTCTTCTGAAACTGTTGGTGTGGGCTTCTGTCTTGGTGATGTGAAGTGATCTGCTTGTGCTATTTTACAGATGTTTCTGTGGTTTAATTATCGCGCTTATTTACCATGTTTTTGTGATTGTGAATTATTTGTACCTTGGGCAATTTTTTTCTTTTCTAACGCGGTGCGAGTTTGGGGTTGTGACATTATGTTCGTAATTGTGAGCTGATTTCATTTGTCATGTACGGTGGTGTATCCTTCGTGTCTGGGTTTGTGGTGGCCCATTTACTTCGACTGGGAGCTGTCGGAGTCCTCGGTTTACAATGTAAATTCTTCCTTTTTCTGGCTTAAATGTTAAAGTTTCACTTAATTTTAATATACTCCAAACATGTGCTTACCGTGGCAATTATGAAATCTGACTGATGCATCAGTGTATAGTCAAAATATATATTTGGGAAAAGAAAGGTACCTTTATATAGGAATGATTTTTTTCTATTTTATCTAATTCATTTATTTACTGGATATCCATTTTTCCTCTTCATGTTGTGTTAATTCTTCTGAGTTTCTTTAATTTTTATTTTGAAAGGTTTGAATTGTAGTGTATAGAATGATTTATTTATATTTTATTTCAAATTTTTGAAAATCTTGGTGTTATTCTCTTTGTGGTGTCTGCTAAGCAATTTCCAGGATCCCCACCACTACCATTTTCATGGGTATGCGTCAGCACCCTTCCTTGCTTCCTCTATTCCGTATCCTTGAAGTGTTTTTCTGATTTATCTTGTACGTGCACGTCCCTATGACCCTTGTCATCTACTTCTATTGTTTGGGGCGTTGCAGTGTGTCAAGCTGGTTGTACAGATACTGGTAACAACGATCTTTTGCAGCAGCCACTGTTCATTTCGCTGCTGATTTCAGCACGTTATATCTCTGAAGGTCAGTATCCAGGCGTGTCTTCCACCACGTCTTAAAGGCTGCCTTTTTCTCCTTGGTAGCTTTTTGGATTTAATCATCCCACCACAAGGTCTGTTTCTTAATGTATTTTCGCCCGGGTTTTGTTTTTCCCAGAGCTTATGTTGCTGCCTGATGTATCAGTTTTGCAGCATTTTCCAGCACGTCCTCAACTGACTGGTCAGGCTTTACTAAAAAGTTGATTAAACCCGTCTTAATTTCATTTTCGTGGACATTCATTTTCCGCCACTTGATACGTTCATGTCCAGTTTTAAGTGTCTTAGGACGTTTGACAGTTCTTCGAATATCCAGAACAAGCAAGCGCTGTTGTGGGGCAATGCTGTTATATGGAATCACTTTGAAATCCATTAGCATCATCAGGTCTTTTGTCGAACCATCCAGTAATCGATCTGAGTAGCATGACCTCCACTGACATATGTAGATAGATGTGTTATCCTTTCCTTGAAATATGTGTTGGTCGCAACTAGGTCATGAGCCTCTGCACAATCAAGTATAAGACATCCTTCATCGTTTCGCGTGTCAAGACTATATCCTCCATGATATCGCCCACATCCATCCCGTTTAGATCCGACATGTTCATTTAAGTCTCACCCCAGGAAAATGAACTCATCTGGAGGAATTGTTCCAAGATCGGCATCAAGACTGCCAGAACACATTCTTCTCATTTTCCGTGCATCCAGTTAGAGGTACATAGCAAGATATGATATGGGCAGTTATTGATGTTAAATCAATATTGACAGACATGAGCCCATGCGACACTCTGAAGACACATCTCATGTTGTTGCTGCAGCATAGGCCAACCACTATTGCCACACAATTCGATGTTGTGCTGGTGCGATGATAGATGAGTTTGCAGTCATATCCAATCTCTTCCGACTTGGAACCTCTCCACATGGTCTTCTGTATGCAGGTATTATCAACATGCCTGTTCTTCAACATTTCTGCTAGCTCACGATGTCAGCCAGTCAACGTTCCAATATTTCGTGTAGTAAATCTTACTCTCGCATGAGTAACTTCCTTAACCTATGCCGTCCATGGGAGGGTAAGCATTGCACATTTTTCACGTCACACAGCGCAAGTGACACAAGTCGATTTGGGGGAACGCCCCAGCGTGTTCCGAATTTCGAGAAGACGTAGCCATGGATGCGCTAGTCGCTTAACCTGTCGGTGAGGGCACTCGATACCCACTGCCAGGCAATACGTAGGCCGCCCCTAATATGGAGAACAGACGCCATTCGCGGCCGCTCCACTGGAGTACAGACGCTGCTGATTTGCACGTTTTAAAGATGGTTTATTTAAATACGGCAATGATGGAAGTACATAACGCAGATTCTGTGATCCAGGGAACACCAGATGTGTGGTCAAGAGATCGTATATGATTCGAAGTTTCTATGGCGACTGTTTTAAATCGTACAATATGTTTGACACTCAGGGCAGGAATTTATAGACACATATATATTATAATACATTGCTTTCTATTTAGTGTTATCTATGGTTGTCGTCTTGTGTGGACGCTCAGCAGTATGTGTAAGCAGATGACGCCGAAGATTCGACTTCTGAGAGAACTTCTTGCCACATTGCTTACAAGAATGTGGACGCTCTCCAATATGTGAATGCAAGTGATGCCATAAGCACGACACCCGAGAAAACTTCTTACCACATTGCCTACAAGAATGTGATCTCTCACCACTATGTGTAACCATATGTTCACGAACACTGAACTTTTGAGAAAATTTAGTTCCACACTGGTCACAAGAATACGGCCGCTCACGAGTATGTGTGAGCAGATGACGCCTAAGACTCGACTTTTGAATAAGCTTAGAACCACACTGATCACAGGAATAAGAATAGTCACGAGTATGTGTAAGCAGGTGATTCCGAAGAAAATTTCTTACCACATTGTTTACAAGAATGTTGTTTCACTCCTGTGTGCAGAACTATGTGTTGGCGAAGATTCCTAACGTGATAGAATGATTTACCATATTGATCACAAAAATATGAACGCTCACCAGTATGTGTGACCAGATGTTGTCGAAGATGAGACTTCTGAGAAAACTTCATACCACATTGCTTACAGGAATGAGGACGCTCTCCACTATGTGTAATTAAGTGTAGCCGAAGATTCGACTTCCGTGAAAATATAGAGCCACATTCACTACACATTGGCCTTTTATCAGAGTCAGAGAACATGTGTACGCTGCATTCATTGCGAGTGGGCAAAATGCAAATTACCTCACTTTCTTCTTTCAATATCTTGCACCTACTATTACATGTACCCGATGGACCTCCAGTCAATAATGCAACGTTTTCAAATCTAGAAAACAGAAAACCTGAAGTTATTACAGTTTACGATTACGGTACCACATTCAAATACAATATCCAGAAGGAACGCAATATACAGGATGTACCAAGATTGCTTCTTATCACATTACATCGCACTCCAAAATCTCAATAATTTCAGATAAACGCTCTAACACATAAGCCCATATAATTTCCAATAGCAAAATAGAATATATAATAAGTTTGCACTTAACCACAGCACATCCAAACAATTCGAGAGGACTTATTGTGAGAAACCTTCCCACAGTAATTTCCTTTCAATTTTTCAATTCTATTTTAAGTCAAACTCATCACATTTTGGATGTCAAATAATATCATGTTTTAATAGCTTCATCCTTAGTTACAGTAGGTTACATGCTGACAAGATTTCTCTATCATCTACAGGGATATTGGCAAGGGCTTCAGGACAATTTGACGTCCAATTTCAGAAATACACATGTGTACACTTAAGCCGGGAAGAAATTTCCGACAGAAGCTCCTCAGCTACTTCAATTGAACTAGCACCTGTCAACACGATATCAACGTAAGAACTAGAATATGCAGTAGCGTGAGATTCTATCGTCAGCAAGTTGAACTAGAAATCTCGGAGCAGGAAATGGGGCAGAACTTGTAAAACTAGTAAGGTGGCAGTCCTTGATCTCTTCATCAGAGGATTCATGCCACACAACATTCAGAAGACTCCTGAGGTCGGGATGAATTAACACAAATTTGTATATCATAGGAATATCAGCTGAATGAGTAACAAGGTAAGTTATGAATCTTAAAACAGTGGAGAGGTGGTCAGGCTGAATTTTGGGTTCAACCATATACAAAACGTTCAAAGCTTTCAAGATTCACAACATCTCTCAAACTCAATTCATGGCTTGGTTGTCATGCCAGAATATTTATGCACACAATAATGGGAAAGCTTAATGAGTTAGAAGCCACAAGGAGTATATTTTACATGTGTGCCGTTTTACTGTATTCACGCATGAAAATTACATACAGCTGTTTCAAATCTGGAAACCTAGCCAACTTATTTTCAATATGTGTGAGCATTTTAATAGCATTATGCTTAGACTGAGCTACAGGTGACACTTCAGGAGGAATAGAAAATTTGCCTATAAATCTGCCAGAATCATACATTTGATCATTATTCACGAAAATGTCCTTTAAAAACCCTTTCTTCAGGAGTAAGAAATGGTTGATGGAGTTCTTCAAGCTTCCAAAACCTTTGCAAATTTTGTGTAAAGAGAATCAAGTTTTATAAACCTGGCATACCGAACCTTTGCGTTATTCTTAACACATAACTCAGGGATGACAATCCCCAACCAAATTAGGACATCTAACAAGGTGAGATAACCTATCTTATGCAAGGTATTAGAAGACAAAATACCATAGAAGACTTCATCTCTTAGCAAGATGTAAGTAGCAGAAAGCTAGATCCGGCTAGCAGCGCGATTGCACTTCCAGTCGCACTTCGACGGAACTTTCTCTGGGACGTGAATGCACTGTGCATTATTTCTCCTTGATTCTAGTCCCTGTTGTAGTAAATGAATGTTTATTACGTTAATGTGCTTTATTAAAGGGTCGAGTGACGGCTTCCCCAATAGATGTCACGAGGGGTAGCAATTAATATTCAAAAATTCCATGCCTTCACAACAATTATCATGCTTTAAATAAATATCTATCTGATGACTTAAAAATAGAAACCACTATTGGAAATCAAATAACAGGTTTAGCTACAATTTATATACTGTACCTCTTGGCTATTCCCCACATCAGAGATTTGTATAAAATACTGATCCTAAATACAGTACTTACATCGCGATCACAGATTTTAAAATTACTTCATATAAACGACAATACAAGCTATTTATGATCAACTATTACATGATATCCAGGGCGTGGACTTATCCTTCCCTTCCCCCACCCCACCTTACATCAAATATGAGCCCTGAATTGCTGATCCTCAGCCCCAACCTAGCAGTGAACCGTGAAATGGCCATGCTACCTTCAATAGGAAATGACAATGGCCCTGCCTTACTAACCATACCAAATGTAGTGACAAACCCATAGAAACAGCCAACGTCCCCAAACACTCATACAGTATACATGAACCTATTGGGTAGCATACAGAGCAAGAACATCAGACATAATATGCAATACTGAACCACCAACTTAACAGCATGAATTAAAAGATAAAGGTAAGAAATTAGAATCCCCACTAACTATTGTCAAACCAACTCCACATTCCTCACCACACCTCCCTTTTATACAACCTCCCCTGCCTCCCTAAGCACTCCAAATATGAAAATATTCCCATGAACATTACACAGCATATCTTCGAAACTGCGACCCAAATATTCAGGAAGAGAAGAGTTCGAAATATTTCTACACTTTCTTCCGCGTTTCTAATTCCAATATAACTAATTTGGCTTCCGTATTTTTACATTTTGTCAACAGGTTTTTATGGTCCCATATCGAACTGGGAATCAAGCATGGTTTCAAAATGGGATCTTCATATGACCATACTATTTTCTGTGGAAACACATGAGTTAAAAACGTCGAATGCTACACCTTATGCAAGCAAGAGTTATTCCTCACACGAATGGCATAAGTTTTGCAATTTTCTTTTATCACCACAAAGATATTAACATTTTATGACTTACTTGCTTCCAGCTGGATCATCTCTCATGTGTGTATGGACTTAACAACAGAGTTTCTCACCTTAGATATTAAAGAATGTTACTTCATGGCCTGACGCACCAGAATCTCTTTCCTTATATTTGCACAGAAATTTTCAATTATTTTAAATCACTATTTTATGTGTGCCATGTGTTTGATACTGTTCTTTGGATGTATTAATTGTATTCCTGGTTGATGATGACACGTCTAATTAGTGTCGAAACAAGTACTGCTCTTTTATGAACGGGATGTGATATAATTCACATCAATAAATTAGTATTAAAAATTGGACCCAAAATACCATTAATTCACTGACAAACTTAAAGCAATCCTAACATATTATCTAGTAATGCATAACAAACCTGCACTCAGTGATAACAAAACAATCGCGGACACTTTTGCAGATCTGAATATACAGGTATCACACAAAATTATCTTTGCCTTACCTTTGAATCCGCTCCAGCTCTTGAACTCCAAGATCCCCTAAATTCTCCTATTAGAGACTAAGATATAAAAGACGCACTCAGGACTAAAAAGAACACTGCCCTCGACTAGATCAAATTACTTACGACACATAAAAGAAGCCCAACATCCATTCCTACAACTCCAAAATGAAGTATACACCATAATTCTCCACACTGGATTTTTCCACACCCCTCACCCCAAATTAGAAACATGCCAAAACTTTTCCATTTTGAAAGCCCCAAAAACCACCATCCCAATTAACTTCATATTGTCACATAAATCTTCTACCTGCGTGTTCTAAAATCTTAGAAATCACCTTAACTCACTGTATATACACCTATCTCAAATCCCTCCACCTCAGTAACATGCCAGTTTCTGTCCTCAGCACTCCATATATGACCATGACATTCATATCTATGTATCCATTACAAAATATTTACCCACAAAATATGCGCAGCCCTACCAGTCTTGACATTGAGAATGCCTTTCAAAGGACTGATAATGTCCTTTTTGTATCAATATTACCCAACCTATACCCCCATTTTCATTGTGTCAGTTTGCTGAACACAGCAATACTGGCTGTGGAATACAATAACTGATCCTCAGCACTCCATACATGACCATGTCTTTCATATCTCTGTATCCATCACAAAATATTTACGTACAAAAATATGCACAGCCCTTACCTGTCTTGATGATGAGAATGCCTTTCAATGGACTGATATACAAATTCCATCAACTTCCAGTTCCAATGACAATCACCAATTTCCTAGCCAAAATCAGTCTCCAAAACACATTTACCCACACCTCTCCAATTAAAGCAGTACCACAAGGTATCCCACTGTCACCACTTTTGTATGTCTTGTTTTTATCAATATTACCCTACCTATATGGCCACATTCATTGTGTCAGTTTGCTGAGCACAAAGCAATACTGGCTGTGGAATCCAATAACTGATCCCCTCAATCCCGGCACCAAACCAATTTAAATGAACTCGAACAATGGCTCAATCTCTGACAAATCAAAATAAATATCAGCAAAAACTGTATAATTTTTCTTAATTCTAAATGTAGATGCCGTCCCAAACAAACATCTTCTAAGCTTAAATAGTCAACTCTTCGCTGTATCGATCACAGTTACCTAACAACGCATAAGGTTTCAAAATAATTTTCAACGGAATGTACATTTGGACCAAAATTATAAAATGGCATCCCACAGGATTCACCGCCTCCCCTGACTGTAAGGTCAAACCTGGGGATTGAAAGCCTTAAAAATCACCCCTCCTACCAAGCACCGCTTCCCGCTTCGGAGTCAGAACACAGATAAATTTAAACTCAAAATGGAATTATGGACAAATACAGATCGCACATCTCTGTGCGAGGTTCTCCTTGTTATTTTTTCCATAGAAATTGTGACAACATGGCCTATTCACATGGAGAAGAAATCTTTAATAATTTTATGTCATCAATTGTATACTGAAACTTAAACTATATATAAATGTATCTAAGTAAAAATATTAAAGAAATATATTTAACATTGTTTAACATTTTATGTCATAATCCATATTAATAAATGGAAGTCATTTTGGCGCGATCTATATATACTGTACTATATATATTAAGGCATAAAAATGAAAACAGACGTGAAATGATGAGACCATTCCAGGCATCTTAGAAACTTAAAACTTGGTACCAGACAAGCTGATGACATCAGGAGCCCTACAAAAATCTAAAATTCTCAAAATTCTCTGAGGGGGACACGCTGGGAGTTACAAATCTGCATAAGAACACAGTCGCAGATATTTATCCAGAACGATAACCTATAGGTTTCATGGGCTTAAAAGTTTCCTGAAAGGCGTACCTTTTAACCCCCTCCCCCATATCAAGATGGCAGCACAATCCCCAGACGAGTTAGAAAATTTATATTTGGCAAAATTATAGCTTTTAGCTGTAACAGATGAAAAATTTACGAGATGTTTAAAAATTAATTTTTTACCCCCCCAAAAAATATCGATGTATGGAGGCAATTTTAATGACAGAGCAGACATTCCTTTTGAGGTATTTCGTGGTTAAACGGTGAGTCGTATCAGAAGACAGATGGCACAACCTCTGTTCAATTTGGAGTGATCTACAACTTTCGTCCTATGACTTTTATCGTATCTCTATCCCTTATACGTTAAATTTGGCTCCATTTCTGGATTTACCTAAATTGAGCACTTTGTACACGTATAATTAATGGTTTCATTCACTTATAAGAAAGATGGGATCATCAAATTCTACAAGAATAATGGCCCACCCAGTAGCCATATGTGAGCCAAATTCTGCATGAATCTGTCGCATAAGTATCTGAAAAGTATTTAACTGTGTGAAAACCTTACACAAATTTCACCCTATTCAACGTTTCTAAAATAATCTTACAGTTAAATGGATAAGATACGAGGAAATATCATAGGGCCAGCCATTTACACCGCTAAATGAGGACAGATGCGTCTTTTCGTTGAGTCCGTTTTTCGATATGATGCACCGTTTAGCAGCACTTATTCCGTAAAAGAAGGTAAACATGCATACACTTCCGTATGCCGATCTACATTTATTCATTTACGTCGATTTGTAGCGATCTAGAAGGGGTGTGTCTGACATCGTAATTAATACTTTACAAGTCAACAGTGACTGTAAGCAGGAGTGCGCCTGCTGTAGTAATCAGTACTCCCCTGGCATTAGGAATGGGGTCCTCGTCCAACGCCTGTGTACCACTGCAATGAATAATAGCAGACTAGCAGAAGGCAAAGGAGCGTGCATCTTTATCATTAGGTACAGGTGCCCCCTTGCAAGATGCCCCGATTATAAAAAAAAATTACCCATCAAAATGTGACATACGTTATGCATAGTGAATTGCGGTAGACAAGTGAACCTGTCGTTATCATGACAACTCCGCTACTGGCACTTTACGTTGGAAACAACGTCTGCGGACCCCCTACGCTTTTTCTCGGATAACGCCAAGAGACATGCAATTTAAAAATTCTTATTCACTTCATGTACAGTAATTTACTTTGATATCCGTGTACAACGTAGAATACCGCAGCGAAGCACGGGTACATTTGCTGGTGTGTTAATATATAGAAGACATTGAATTCAATTTCTTAAAATCTGAAAATCAAGTTTGGATGTGCGCTCGTTGTGAAAAGGAAAGACAAAATAGTGTACATGGCTAGGAACTAGCAACAACACCAACTATTGGGGGCATCTATCAGCTCTTACTTGAGGTGAAGGAACAAAATGCAGAGGTTAAGAAATCGAGTGTAGTTGTTGAGCGAATGTTAGGCAAAAGATTGGAGTTAGCTCACGTAAAGTTGGATGAGAATGCAACATTTATTAAGAAACAGTCGGAAGTAATAAATCAATGCATGGAGATAATTGAGAAATTGAGAGCTGAATATTTAATGTTAAGAAGAAATTAAAAGACATACAAATTTAGTTAGATGAAGTCGATCAGTATGGTCATCGTAAAACTTGAAATTTTATGCACACCTGAATGAGATCGTGAGGATATTTATGAAATTGCTAAGCATGTGGAGATCAGGAATGAATCCACTGATGCATGTCAAATGTTGAAGAGGCAATTGCATCAAGCTTCAGGTGCCATTGTAGTGAATTGTGCACACAGTGGTGTCAAGAATGACTCATTCAAAAACGCAAGGTTAAAAAGGATTTAAATGCGTATCATCTCAGTTTCTCTGAGCATGAAACGGTGTACATAAACCATAGTTTGATGTCCCTACAAAGGCCAAGCTCGGGGAATTAAGGAGAGAAATTATACTTTTCTACGGCTAGATCTTGGAGGTAACATTAAACTCCAGAAAAGGGTGGTGATCGGCAGGTGTTTAATCTAAAAACCCTTGACGATGTGAATGGATTAAATGACAATGTGTAGCTGATGTATTTTCAGAAAAAAGATTTTTAATGTAATTAACATTTACTACCAGAATGTAAGAGGGTTAAACAGTAAGATTTAGGAGTTTTATGTTAACAATAGTGAATCAGAATATGATATTCTGTTGATTACAGAAACATGGCTACAATCTCATATTGCTAACAGTGAACTGTTTAATAGGACTTTAATGTGTATAGGATGGATCGTAGAGGTACAAACAAAGCAGGAGGGGCATTAAAAGCTGTTAAAGGTTCTATAGTATCAAGGCAAATAATGCTAGATTTTGGTGATACCGAAGCACTTCGTGTAAAAGTTATATTTAATGGTCACAGTTACGTAATAATGTCAGTGTATTTTCCACCTGCAACCAAATTGGAAACATATTTGTAATTGTTTGAAGTTAATAAAGGACATTTAAAATTTAGATCTTATTAGAGCTAGTGACTTTAATTTGACATTAATTACAGGTGAGCAAAGTAGTCTTGTAAATTTTGGACCTGCACATAGAAACTTTGCTGAATTTATGTCCTTCTATCAGTTGCACTTTCTGCCGCGTTACCGGCTATCAACAGCAGAAGTTAAACATAGGCAAGGTAATAAAGGGCAACACACAAAAATAATTCATTAATGTTTAACACTTACCGTTACATAAGTTAAATCCAACAGTTACCCAGAGACCATGAATCCAAAATAACCCCTGGTATGGCAATAAGTTGTTTTAACACTACCAAAGAAAACAAGGTGTTCTTTGAGAACAAGGTACATAATACTTTATTGAATAAATAAGAGTAAAAGGGAGACATAATTAGTATAAAATTAAGGAAATGAACGCCCTCAAAATGATACCATAATCTACTCAAAAGAAAAATAGTGATGTATAAATTTAAAATATTCGGCCGAACGAAAAGGAAAAAAAGGAAGAATAGATTTACTATATTTCTAAAAACCACCAAGAAATTGAGCACTTAGTAACCTGTTTTACAATCCACCAGAAACCATTTCTTTGCTAAGTTATTCCCTTCCTTAGTTTCAAACAATTTAATTTTCTTTCATTATTATTATTATTATTATACTTGAACAGTACCAACAACCAATCTCGAGATTCCACCCGAATTCAGTTCTTATCTTACTGCCGGAAAACATAGTTAAACATACAACCCAACAGGAGGGCAGAAAAACAAACCACAGAAAAAAAGGAAAATAAAGAAGGAAAAGGCAAGGAAAACAAGTTAATACACCACAAAGATGTGGAGACCACCAGACCCATATGATAAAAATCAAACGCAAAGACCATGAGCCACCCCATTATAATAATAATAATAATAATAATAATAATAATTATCAACCCAGCCGGTTGCTATGGTAACGAAAACACATCCAGCGTCCATAGCAACCACCAATATCAAAACAAGTACAAGAATGGTACATACACAGGAGGAAAGAAACCCCAAAATCATTATGAAAAAGAACACAACAAGATAAAATAAATTAACCGGAATTAGAATGTGGCAGTAAAACATTTCACTGAAATTCAGGCGAAACTTCTCGTGCTCTATAATCAATAAACAGAGTAGTTACCTTTCAAATTACACATACCGAAAACGTTAGAAAAGTATAAACCAATTTGCCTTTTCAGAACGAGAAGAAATGCGAAATCATAATACTTATTTGGATGTAACTTTCTTAAAATTCACTACCCTCAATTTTCAGAAACAATTAAGCGATATTATCAAGGTACAATAAAGGAACCCGATTTAAAGAATGCCCTAACAAAAATCAAAAGAATGCGACGATGGACGCTTTTAGAAGTTCACACACCCGAAATCTTGAGACACGAAGTTTTGTACACCATCTTCCATAGAATCCAGAAACGAAAAGGGATAGAACTGTGAAGAGACATGTTGGTTCAAGCTGCAGAAACACGTTACTTATGTACATACACTAGTACTTTACCACATCCAGAAGAAAAGTAAATAAATCAGAGGACGTTCACTTTTCTAAAAGAAGTTAAAGAAGATTTCTGAGGGCAAGCCCTCACACAAATTCCACCCATCCAGGCTTCATATCGCATTTGGAAACCAAATGCCAGAGCGGAGTAAATACACGTCCTTCCTCCATCATAAACAAGGCACGACTCATGGCGGCACACCACGATAATCAGCCTGGCCCCGGCGAGCGGAAAGAGAAAGTAATAGACTCGCCCTCAAGAAGACACTACAACCAGGGTTATCCTGAACTAGTACCAATAGGTAGCGCGCGTGTACTACTCGGACTACGCCATTCCACCTTCATTTGTTTCAGTGCTTGAAGGTTAGAATATCGCTCTCATTTAATTGACTCGTAAGTACTTTTGTGGTGTCCTAGAGTTCAGCAAAATGCCAGATTACTGTTGTGTGCCATTGTGCAAAATCCGAGGCATGCCATTTTCGTTCCATCAGTTTCCGAAAGAAAACAGCGGATACATTCAATCAAAAGGAAGAATCTTGTACTGAGCCAGATTACGAAGAATGATAGAGTCTGTTCAGCACATCTTAGGAGCGATGATTATAGAACGACGTTATTAGGTATGTAGATAAGTATATAAATGATAACTAGTACGCCTATGGGCTATCTAACATTAAATGTGTTAAAGTGTGTGTAGAGGTACAGCAGAGAGGTACATGCCACTTGCAATTATATTATCGTTCGAATGACTATGAATATTTTGATTTTGTAGGTGAAAGGTCGCGGTTGAAATTACATGCAGTGCCATCTGTATTTCCCTGGACTCCTGACACCGGCTCAGATGTAAAGATGAGAGAGGTTAGGGCACATAACAGAGGAAAGGAGGAGGATGATCTGATGACAAGGCAAGACACAGCTGTGCTTCTGGACACCAATGACTTACCTATAGCAGCATTTGAAGAGTGTCAGTCATCTACTGTTAATGAAAATATGAACCTTCCATTACCAAGCGGTACCGGTAACTTATTTAGGGATGTTGCATGCCAAACCAAAGACAGTGAGGGTGTACTTGATATTGAAAGACTTCTAACAATATCTGGTGCAGTGCAACTCTTCACAGGTTTTGACAACAGAGATCATTTTTATTTAGTGTTTCAAGCCCTGGGAAGAGGTAGATTTAGTCTCCATGTATTTCCAATTTCACCAGAATACTGTTTCTGTTTTTTCTTTTAACAATGATGAAATTGAGAATGGCCAAAACAGATAAGGAACTTGCATATGATTTTGGTTTAAATGTAACAACAGTAGGACTAATTTCTCTGTATGGATAAATTTTATGTATTGTCAGTTCAACGAATTAAATATTTGGGTTGATCAGAAGACTGTGAGGTAAAACTCCCCTATGGAATTTAAGAAGCAATATCCTAACACAAGAGTAATTTTAGACTGTAATGAAATTCCAATAATGAAGCCTAAGAGTTCTAGTGCCCAACAGAAAACATTTTCTACATACAAAAACTGTAACACTGTGAAGGTACTGATTGGAATAAATCCATCAGGATTTGTGTGTTTTATATCAGATGCATATGGTGGATCAGTTTCAGACAAGCAGTTGTTCATAAAATCTAATATTATTGACTTGTTGGAAGAGGGTGACTCAGTAGTGGTTGACCGAGGATTTCAAATTCTAGACCTACTTTGCTCAAAGGGAGTAAGTGTAAATATTCCACCCTTCTAGAAAGGGAAAAGGCAGTTCTCCATCATGGAAAATACCATGACAAGGAGAATTGCTTCCAAAAGAATACACACTGAAAGGGCTACAGGCTTAGGGAAAACATACAAAATTCTACAAACAAAGCTTCACATGAGCAAAGTTCCTCTGTCAGGTAGGATTATTTTTGTATGTTACATGTTGTGTAATTTCAGGAGATCAATCATGTGATAGCTAGCATTTATATATTTACAATAAAATGAAGCCTACTAAAGCAAAACATGGTAGGTAGACTATATTATGTTACAAGTGAGCATTTGCTGGAAGCATGGTATAAAAACAATCTTCATTGTTCATTTATACAAAAAGCTGGAATAAGGTACTCATAGTAAAATTTCTCAAGCTGTGGTAGCATTTCTTGAATAAACTCCTCATTCCTCTCAATGTTTATGATTACCATATCAACAGCTGTATAGACAGCAAAACTACAGAACTGTCTATCAGTGATAAACAACTGTCCTTGCACTTGAAAATAATAGTTGTGTGACTGCTTCAAATGTATGCCATGTTTGTCCTGCAATACTGACAGATACTTTGTCATATTCATGGCTTGGCACACCTTTCAGTTCCAGCACTCTGCCATTCCCAATGAGTCCATCACAACTTGCTGCCAGATAGTTTTTTGGTGCGATGAATAATCAACCCCCATTTGGATACACTATGATCTGTAATTTCTTCATACCTCCTCCTTGCCAGACATTCCTTATCCAAACCCCACTTCACAAATTTATTTTGGTATTGTCTACCTGCAATTATTGTATGGGCCAAAGTTTTGGCATCTTTAGTGCGGCATATTCTACCAAAATAACTTGCAGTTAGCCTGTACTTCCTTTCCTTGTACCATAGTGCACATCTGGATTGCCCTCTTGTTCCCTTTCTATATCTTTCATGGAATCCTCAGAAACAGACATTAACTCAGATAAATAATTTGAGTTTGTGTCTGTTCCATAAAAATGATCATGTGCAACAGACAAGATGTTAACATTTGATTTGGGAAGTGACGGCCAATAAGACAGTTTCATTCCTGGATTTTCAATTAAATGTCTCACATATGATTCATAACCTTCCTCGTTTCTGAGTGAGGCTGGTCTTGGATCAAAACATAACCGTGAACCTGTTGCTATGGGCAGATTTGACACTTTTAAGGGACTTCCATGTACTTTCCTTTTACATGCAGGCTGGTGAAATGTTTGTAAAACATCAGTTGGTGTTTCTGAACATTTTATAAAACCAGTTTTGCTGAAGTATTCAAGGGCATAACAAAGGGCAGCAGAATGCTTACAACAGGCTTTGGGTCCAATACCTGCTACACACTCACAACTTGCTGCTAGAATGCCAGAACCACAGCGATTCAACTTAACAGTGTACTCTTTGTTTTTTTGTGAATTGTGATCTCACAGAAGACAGTAAAAGTACCCTATCACTCTCAAACACACACTGAATGATTTTAATGAACTTTTCATTAAATAAATTATATCCGGCATCACATAACGACTTATAATTCTTCACTGGAGCTCCATCAATCTTGGATTTTCTGAAAACGAAGTAGTCCATCAAGTGAATATATGATAATTTCACATGAGCTGGAAAGGAGATTGATAAACCTTTAAAGTTCATGTCACTTGTAAACACTCTTGGTAACCCTATTTTCTGTTGGCGTCTCCATTGTCAGATGTATTCCCATTTTCATATAAGCCCGCAATCTAAAAAGAACAAACATTCATAGATAATTATAGTACCAGTGTGTATGGTACTGATTATATCCCTGTATTTATTATTTAAAATAATTTCGCGCAGACAGAGTGTAAAACATGTCTACCGTACCTTTGACAAAGCTCTTGTTTATTATCACCAACTCTCCCTCCTCATATCCTCAACTCTTCTTTTAAAGTGATCATATTCATTTTATCTATGTTAGGATAAATATTAAATACGGCACTATTGGCATCATCCACATTCTCATTCATAACTTTACTATGCATAACCTTACATGTATTGAAAAACAATCTCATTCTACTCCGAGTAGTACACTCATGCCATCTAGTGGCAAAAGTTTTCATACGATAACCTTCTTAGGGCCCTTAATTTTACCAGACCAAGTTTAAGGATTCAAAGAGAAAACATTAAGGTAATATACTCTCATGGTGACAGTGACGAAGATGGTATCAAATAAATAAAGTGGGCAAGTCCACGTAGAAAGTACTAGTAGAATACAAGACAGAAATAATTTCTGAATAACACCAATTTCTATAGCACGAATGCAGATTCCAAATATGGTTAGGGAGAGCTAAAACTCATCACCAACGTGACAACTTGGTCAATAATAATCTTCATGCAAATGGAAATACACTTGCTCTTCTAATTACCAATGTTAGCATATTAACAGTATGTAGAGATGAGTGCCCCTTAATTAACAAGGATAGTTCTCATCCAGCATTTGTGGTCACACTACTATTAATCAGACAGCCTAGCCATGTTCACAACAACCTAAACAATCTAAACAGTTATTTGACTTTAGAGGGACTAAATTCTTTTAAATGTATAAAATATTTGAGCAAATGGATTGGTCTAGGTTTGTAGAATTTACAAATGCTGACCAGGCTGTTGAGTATTTATATGCTCAGGTACACTCTGTATTTTGTGAAATGGTACCAATGAAGAATTTTCACACAAAGAAGAAATATCCTCAATGGTTTTCTAAATACATAATAAATAACCTGAAATGGAAGGAAATCCATAGAAAGCAAGGGAAATATTCAAAGTATAGTAGGGTAATATTTAGCCAGATAAGGAGAGCAATGAAATATATGATCAATAAAGCATATCAGAATTAAATTTCTAGACCTGAAGGGAATATCAAAAGTGATGTCAATCACTTCTGGAGCTATACGAAATGCAAAAGAAATATCAAGGAAAGTGTGCAACAGGGTTAAAATTTAACAAGATCTTACTTATTAATAACAAAAGTATAGTTGATGGCTTTGCAACCTTTCTTGGAATGCTATGTTCGAAAACTCTACCAATCTAAGATATTCCTGACATATGTTTTATATGTTACTTATCCGTTATCTTTAAAATTCGTGGATGCAAAGGAATATATGTTAGGTATTAAAAAAACAAAACCTAAAAGGTCATATGGTGTTGATGGAATACCACAGTACCTACTGAAATCATGTTCGAATGTGTTGGGTTTCCCCTTACAAGCCTTATAAAATATTGTGATAAAAATGCTAACCTTTCCAAAACTACAGAAGGTAGCAAAAGTGTGTCCAGTTTTTAAATGTGGGGACAGTAAAAATATTGAATACTATTGGCCTCTTTGTATCTTATGTGCACCAGCTAAAGTACTTGAGCAAATAATGTACACGCATATTTTTAAACATGTGAGGGTCGGTATACATATTAATTGGCATGGTTTTATGCCAGGTAGATACTCTACAAGTAATCTATTAAAATTTATACAATATGTGTACGCTGTTTTGAATAATCAAGGACAGGTCGACGTAATATACATAGATTTTTCTCAAGCTTTCAACAAATCAGATCATTACATTACCTAGCCAACACTGGATAAAATCTTCGAGAATGGAACCAGTAGCCTAAATTGAGAAGAAATTGAGAATGCTGATATTCTAAAAATTGTTAATTCAACGGCATTTTCTCATCACTTATCACATGCATTTCATCTGGCACATTGTCTCCTCTCAACTTGGTTTCTCAAGTTATTTCACTCCCCTCTTAACCATTCATGGTTATGGCATTTCTACAAATAAACACACAGTCAGCCTGAATTTTCAACATACTGTATTCATCCTGTTCTTTGGATTGTTATCAAACTAAAAATTTTAGGCTAAGGGGTCTGCAAGCTTACCACAAGCACTTATTGTTCATTTCCATCTGTATCATTTGTTTTCTTCTTAGTCTAGCATACGTTTTGGACTCAATTATGTTTTGCGAGTTATTTATTGCTCCTTCTATATGTAAATATTGTATGGTATAGTGTTATTGTTTTATTTCTGCCATGTCTCTTTTGCCATTCATTTGCTCCATTTGTTTTAGCACATTTTTAGCTTGTATTATATAATTACTTTAACCCCCTGCACTTATTTCACTGAAGATGGCTCAAATAAGCTGAAACATCTTTGAATGTTATTGCTTCATCTAATGATGGAATTATGTTTTTGTATTGAATTAGGAGCATACATATAATTTTTTCCTCTGTAAATTAGATCATGGCATTTTAATGATAAAATTGCCATATTTTGGTCTGACCCATCCTTGATTAAAACTGCTTCCATCTTAGTGCAAGGAAACAATATATTTGCTATCAGCAAGATGAGTCTTATGCGCATAATATTACTTCTGGTGTACCACAAGAGTCTAACCTTGGTCTTTTATCCTTTGTTTTATTTATTAAGGATTTTCCCACTAGATTAGATTTTCTCAACGTATATTATATGCTTATGATGTCAAACTTTATAAGGAGATTAAAAATGTTGATGATATGCTGAAATTAAATGTTGATTTGGATTATTTATATGCATGGAGTATTGAACAGTGTTTGCGACTTAATATAAATAAATGCTGATTCCTACAGATTTCAAATAACAAAAATTCATTAAATGATAAATATAAAATTAATAATGAAGAATTCAAAATTCACTCTGTTAATGACTTAGGGGTAATTGATACAAGAAATTTATTTTTGAAGGGGCATATTAATACCATGGTTAATGATTCCTATAAGAAATTGGCCTTTTTAATTAGAAATTCAAGAGGTTTCACAAACACGTATGCACTCACCTTCTTGTTCAATAGTATTGTCCATAGATATAAATATATAGTTTGTTATTCAAAGTCATTGTGTGTTGCATCTGTAAAGCCATACGCTAAATAAATAAGAGCATTGTCCAATCAAAACTTGAGTATTCGTGTATAATTTGGTCCCCATATTTTAAATATTATCAAAATCAAGTTGAAGAAGTGCAAAAATGCATTTTTAAGATATCTTCAATTAAAAAAATATAAGACATTCCCTTTTGGAAATTATGTTTCTTGTGAATTTTTGTTGAATGAATTTAAATATGTATTGCTAGCCAGTAGTCATGTAATAACTCAACAAATTTATCTCTATAAGATTGTTAATGCATTAATTGAAGATAATAGTTTGCTTCAACTGTTATGCTTTAAGGCTACAAAAGGATATTTAAGATTTTGGCAATTGTTCATAACTCCAGTCTCCAAAACTGTATTTTTTAAGAACTCTCCATTTATCAATATGCGCAAAACATACAATAACTTAATTAATAAACATCATATTGATCTAGACTTTGTGTATGAATATGACAGATATGTAAATATATTAAAAGAATTGTACTCATCAGAGTGATTCATTTATATATATATTACTTACACGATTTGGTTAGAATTTATTTTTTTAAATGTAGTAAACAGACTTCTGCATTTGAGATACTGTTTCATTCATTTCATCACCTCATTTACATAGCATTTTCATATTTTTGGTATTTCTGTGTGCTTTGTGTCTAATAAATGTAAAAGCAACCTATCATTGGAGTGTGCCTCCATTGGTGCCACATTTAATAAATAAATAAATAAATAAATAAATAAATAAATAAATAAATAAATAAATAAATAAATAAATAAATAAATAAATAAATATAATGCTACTAACTTTTAAAGTTCACTTCTGACTATCATTCTAAGGCCATGCAGTATTTTAAAACTCAAAAAGCTAGTGCTCTGCCAACTAAGCTACTTAGCCTAAGTTAGTCTACAATGTTTCAAAATCACCTCTGTCCAGTGATCCTTAGATCAGCCCTTTAGGCTGATGACAGTGAAGCGCTTACCTCATAAGTTAGTCTACACACACTTGACAGCTATCTTTCAACACAAGTTTTAAATTCTGAAGTCAACGCTTTAAACTCCAAGTGATGTAAACATTATGGTATGCAATTAGAAGTCTCTAAAGCTCAAATCTATAAGCTCAAAAAGTTAAAATCAACAAGTGAGTGACTCTGTGGTTGCTCAGCTCTGAGATCGACCTCCATTATGTCCATATAAGCAATTCAAATGTGTTAGGCCGTACACCACATCCCTAGTCCCATATAAACAATTTATACTCACTATCTTGTATGGAACTATATGTTCAACTCCGATTCCCTTAGGTTGCCTCCCATTATGCAATATCAGTATTAAACATTACACCATCTTCCAAGTCCCATTAGTGAAATATGTAGCCAGTATCTTGTTCCAAGTTCAGCACCAAGTCCCAAAGGACACCCTCCAATCTTTCCCCTATATGAGTAAATCATATGCATTAGCCTTACACGATGTCCCTAGTCTCATTAGTACAATGTGTAGCCGAAATTCTGTCCCAAGGTCAGCTCTGAGGGAGCTAATACTTCTGCACATTACACAAAAGATAACTGGAGGTATGTTGTCAGGGTCGGAAGCAGTATTTTGAAGGCTGTTAATTACCTCAATCTCTGTGAATTAAAGGATGGAGAGGGAGAGTAGTAATGGCTTACCTGTGTTTGGGTGCATATTCATACTTTTCCCTTGCTCATTATTGCCCCCTTTAAATTCCTCACTGAATGTTGAGGCAATGGCCTCGAGGAGGGCAACTATTGTCATTAGAGTAGAATGCACTTTGTGCTGATTTGCCATATTAAGGTATAAACAAATGTCTTTGCTGTTGTTATTTTCCTTGTTTATGTAGTTTTTGTATGCTTTGTGGATGAGTTTTTGGTAGTTTTCCTCAGACATTTACAAATGTCCCACATAAGATTGCTTGTATCCTGTTTCTGTTTCCTGTAAAGCATATTCCTTTTGCATATCATTTTGACTACTTCTTTTGTGATCTATGGATTGTTCTTCTTGGTAACGATGGGTAGCTGGCTTCTTAAAATTTATGATAGCAGTTCCCAGCCAGCTTTTTGTAGTAATAAACTACTTTAATATATTTTTTTACTGGTGGTTTCTTGTATTTTATGGTAGCTGTAACTGCTAGGTGTCCAGAGATACAGGGAATTACTGCTGTTTCGAGTACTGAGGATGGAGGGTTAGTAAGGACAAGAGTTTTCATTACACAGGTTGGTTCAGTAATTAATTGTTACAGGAACACGTTGTAGAATTCTACAACGAAAGTCGCTGCTAATGGACTGATTGAAAGAGGCAGGAGGTGAGGGGGATAATGCTGCCAGATCATTTCAAAAATAAAATCAACAGCCTTCTAGATACTTTTGAATCAATGTTGTATATTTTGTACATGGCTTAGAGAAAGTAGTAATTCCTCATTGATGTCACCAGTAGAGTTGGAGCTCGGTACACCGAACCCAAGGGAATTTGCTTCCAGTGCACATAATTTCCACCAAAACACATTCTGCCCTTATTTCTAGCAGCTCAAAGTGCACACGTTTGAATTTGGGTTTCATGGCCATAAGTGATCCTCCCCCTGAGGTTTCCAAAATACTGTGCATGACTGAGGTGCCACTTCTATGTCATAGATTGACAAATTCAGCCAGGATTCACTAACGCACATAACTGGTGGGTATAAAGCAGCAAGAGTGGTCAGAACAGCCTGTTTACACCTCACATATTTCAGCTGTAAAACACACTAACTGTCCTGTTATGTGCAGTCCAATATTCTGAGTTGCTACCATCATTATTTACACTGCTTTTATGTCATGTTAAAAATTTATTCTGAGATTGAGGAGAACTACATTTCCAACATGGCCATGTCTGCATCCCTGAGTTAAATTTCTACAGTAGAGATGTATTAATCATTGCACATGTTCTTTGGACCGGTGAGTAAAAAAATGTACATGTCACAAATAGCTGATTCATATGTTTAGAATCACACACATTACACAGGCATTTGAGTGAGACTTCTGAGTTTGGTCCTCAGTTCAATTCCACATCTCCACTAAGAGTAATTGAACACATCAAATGGTGGGGAAATGATATGGGCGGTTTGGCAACTTTGCTCCCTCCGGCAAACCTCCAAACCCCCAGATGTCCGATACCCACTCCTACGGTGGACTGTAGACCTTCACGTCTACAACATGCCCAAGAATAATCTCACATTTACATACTACTAATAAGCACTTGTTAATTTCTAAAAATGCATAAAATTCTGTTTGTCAAGGAGAATTTTAATACTACTTTTGCAGGTGTTATTACACTTTATACCATTAAAAACATGACACAAACTTGGAGAACTCATATTACTACCGAGGTGCTTGCCACCATCTTGAACTATCTTCTGGTTATTTTGTCATGATGAGCTGCAGTTTAAATATTTAAGAATAGCATTCTTATAAAACTAAATATTTCAATCCTTCTCTTCCATCCAACACAGCCAGACAAGAGGCAGTGTTGCCAATATTCCTATCACAGAATATAATTTCCACCTGCCTGAACACTCAGGATGCCAAGGCCAACATCTCGCTCTGAATCAACCCCACTTTTGCTTTTGTTTACTCTCTTTAATTTAACCGTTCCAGGATGCATTTCTCAAATAGGTTGCTTACCTGTTACTCATGACCATATTTCACCTTTAATGATTTGATAGTTCTTGGAATATTGTGATGAGCGAGTGAGTGGTGTTTTGCATTTCTACCATACATTACCAGTGACTGCAAAAATCAGGTACTACTTACACTGTCAATGTAAGAACAAAGGTTGTGGAAGAGCAACAAGTTATATGTTGGAGAGCAATAAAGACTTGACACTTAGACACATACATATCTCCAAACTGCATAGAGCAGTGTTTATAATGAGGTGATAGAGGTGAAGAAGAATAAACAAAATACAGATGATGGAATATAACACACCAGCCACTGTGGACCATTGCTGGATTTTCAGCCTCTGGATCCCAAGGTCAAATTCCCAATGGTCAGAATAAATTCTGAGTATGGAAAGCAAATTGAGTACATCAGAACGTGGTCATACAACTGCAAATAATCAGGCCTTCAAATATAGGAAAGATGCTAGGCAGATTTTTGATGTTATTCTTCCACCTGCAACAACATTAAAAAATATGTACCTAATAACACCAAGATAAAAATCTACTATGCCATCATACGAGCCATTACATTTAATGGCTTTGAAACTTAAAAAGCTAGTGAAGGCGACAGTAAAAATATCAATATCACAGAAAGAAGGTATTTGCGAAGTGTCACTAATGAAAGAAATAGGGGTTTGGAATGAAGAACCATAAAGATGTATAAAGGTATCAAACTAAACAGAATCAAGTGTCTAATACACGTCAGAATGATTCTCAGGACTGGTCATGTTGCAGGAATATCCAACTGCTAAGTCATGGTCAACCAGACACCCCAAGAACAGCTATTACAATATGGAGAATGAACTGGGATGGTAATAATCATAGTACCAGCTCAGATACAAACTGGTGCCAACTAGGTGGCCTGCTGATCACTAGATACTACAGGCTGACTTATTTTAATTTTTTTGGAATCTTTTCACGAGCCATGATCAAACCAACAAATTCAGACCATGAATGAAGTACAGGAGACAGAATAAGAGAATGATCTTGATGGACCTGTGCTCGCCTTTAACCCAAGATATTGGGATATCAACGACTTCACTGTACCTCTTACCTGCAGAGGGAGCTATTGAACATATGAATAGCAAATTCCATATTGTCGAGGGTCAGGTGTGAAAAATCTACTTAAGATAAAAAGTACTTACTTGTCTTCTTCTTTGAAACAAGCGACCAGCTGACCTACTGGATGTTCATCTACACTTATTTCATTCTTAATATCACTGGAAGGCTGTAAGGATCAAATATGCAAAATAAAGTAAGAAATATAGAGTAAGCAGATAACTAGATTAAAAGTTCATAAAGAGACATGACATAGCTGACAAAATTAACTGTACAGTTGCACAATAAAAATATCAATTTATTCTCCCAATGTAAAAAAGAAACAAGCAAACAAGTGTCAAGTCAAAATTATATGAAGAACAGAAACAAGAAAAGGAACTCATAATAAGATAAACAGGACAGCAATGGAAGGGAGAGCAAATGAAAAAGAGAAAACTGAAGGACAACAATAATCTCTGCAATTTTTCATCCTATTATGTGTTCTTAAATGACTGGTCACTTGTTTGTTTCTTGTGTTCCCACAGATGACTCTGATTGTCAGATAGACGTACATTGGATTTTAACCTGAGAAAGGTCAATCTCTTGCCTACCATGTTCAAGTTCGTACAACAAATAGTCAGTTGTTGGACTTTTCATTGACTCTAGACAATCTGAAGGCTTTATTAATATAGACTTGTAACATTTACATTCAGATTTTAAAGGAAAATACCAGCCATGTTTTCTATGGATAGCAAATACAGGACATTCCCGGAAGCCCCAGAACTAATTCTCGGAAAAACCGGAGATTATTATCACACTATGACGGCTAGTTGCTGCTCCAGTCAGGCTGTATGAGAACAAAGAAGTTGTTAACTGATAGTGAGGTAGAGTCCTTAGTCTAAAACACCAAGAATGGCCAAGAAAATTTGTTTTGCTCACCACACAGCAACTTATAAACTGCAGGCCATCAGGCTGAGCAGGGGTCGTTTGACAGTATAAAGCTCATCAGAGCTGTAGAACCACAGGTTTCTGGATTGGTCTTAAATGGACTCTGTTTAGAGAGTTTAAAACTACCTAGTATGTTTTGTAGACATGACCAGATCAGCCTAACCTTTTATAAAATTATCATTCAACTGAAGTCGTCTACACTTGAATTTGTATGCAATGTTAGATTCTTCTTTTTTTTTTGCTAGGGGCTTTAAGTCGCACCGACACAGATAGGTCTTATAGCGACGATGGGATAGGAAAGGCCTAGGAGTTGGAAGGAAGCGGCCGTGGCCTTAATTAAGCTACAGCCCCAGCATTTGCCTGGTGTGAAAATGGGAAGCCACGGAAAACCATTTTCAGGGCTGCCGATAGTGGGATTCGAACCTACTATCTCCCGGATGCAAGCTCACAGCCGCACGCCTCTACGTGCACGGCCAACTCGCCCGGTCAATGTTAGATTAATGTTATCTCTCGGTTTTTTTGAAAGAGAGAAACCTTACATTTTTGATTCCTCACAAGTGAACCTTCTACTGTTCTAACAAAGGTGAAAGGGTTCAATTTAGTTAAACGTCATTGATTATTTCATCAATAGAACGATATTCAAATGAATTCATCAATCTAAACCTTACTAATGACAGTTAAAGGATCATATTTTGAAACTAACAACCAGCAGTGGCAAGAAGCTTGCAGTAAAACTGCATAGCCTTACAGGACAGTGGCACGGTGGGTAAAGATCTTTAACAAGGGAAACCAATAAGTGCCATTTTGCTTTGTAGCAAATGCTGCAAAAAATCAAGGATCCAGAGCACATGGGTTACACTTCCCTGGAAAATCTCAAGGCTCAATTCTTCTCAGATGAGTCCCTTTAGGAATGGCTACATCTATGGAAGCACATGTAAAATCATATTAACTTTAATGTAAAATGTTATACCGGAAAGGCAACCCCATTTGTTCACAACAACAAAGCTTTAAACAACAATCTATATTAACTTCATGAGAAGAAACATGCTGGAAACAGGCGATTCTCCAGATATATCGATAAAATATTTTAAATGGAATGGTCATATGAAGATTAAGTAGGCCACACGTGGATGAAAACAGAAATGATGTATAATTAGCTCTATAAAATGAAGGCAAACTGAAGTACGGGAGATAAGATGGTTGGAACTTTAAGAGTGACAACACTGCTGATGAGACGCCATGCAATGGAATCTAATAATGTCACTGACAGCACACGTTACTTGTATACCTACCTTACCTCAGATCACACGCATGCAAACTGGCATAATGAGCACAGCCTAGGGTTAGTGGCAAGAAGCTTGCAGTGAAACTGCATAGCCTTACAGGACAGTGGCACGGTGGACAAAAGTCTTTAACAAGGGACAACAATAAGTCGCAGATGTGCGTCAGCTAGGTCATCCTAGTGTCAGTGAAGGAGAAGTGCATATTCTTGCCGTGTTAATGGGACACTGGACGATGTCATATAATATGTGAGCTGGCCCAAGATTCTGGGTTAGTGAATACGACTCTGCTTCATATTAGAAGGCACTCTGGGCATGAGAAAAATTCCATCTAAATGGGCTCATCGTGATTCAGTGGAAATACAGAAATTATTACAATATGATATTACTCGTAACCATTTGGAGTACTGTAAGTACAAAGAAGAGGCGTTCTTATGAAATATCGTTATGCTGGATGAAGTCATGGGCTAAATTGTATGAGCCACAAGCTGAAATGCTGATCGAAATAATGGCATCATACCGGCAAATGACAAAGATTGAGAGTTCGTGAGAACTAAAGCCATATGAATGTTATTGTTATAATCATGTATGACTGTGATGGTTTTATCCTAATGCACTATGTTCCTCCACAGCATACCGTCAATGTGTATTACCCAACATTTTCCATGAAAACGCATGGCTGCATACAGTGCAAATGTGGCTGATTTGTTTGGTCGATGGGGCTGGGAATTGCTGTACCATATACTATAGACTACAGATTTAAGCCATTGTGACTTTGACTTGATTCACAAGATGAAGGAACCACTTCGGGGTCTTTGCTCCAGAACTGTTTCAGAGACTGGTCAGGCAGTAAACTGCTCCATTCGAACTATCAACATACCAGATGCTGCAATAGATATCCTATGATGTCCGCATCATTGGTAACAATATGTTGGTGACTAGTTTGAAGGACAGTAAACCATGGTATAACATTCATATCTTCTGTACGAGTTGTAATTGAATATTTGCTACTATTAAAGTTCCAACCCAATAAGTTTCTCTTTACAACTTGCTTCATGATGCTCCGGCACAGATACCTCTTATGGCAACGATGGGATGGGAAAGGGCTAGGAGTGGGAAGGTAGCAACCTTGGCATTAACTCATTGGCGCCGACTTACAGAACCGTTCCTTATGCCACCAATTTGAACCGAACACCGACATACGGAACTGTTCCGTACCAACTTATAAACGTATGGACTTTTAGTTACTAGCAAGTGATAAGTCTTGTGTCGCATGCAATTTACTCTTTGAAGTTCAGTGAAACTTATACACTAGTGTTCAAATGTTAAGCATAATCACTAAATGAGGCCATACCGCCTCATAGGAATGTCAGACGGATTGCTGAACAAACGGAAGCTGATTCATACACCATGTCACACAAATTGTCCAAAAAACAATTTCAAAAAGATTCTGGTAGTTAAGTTACATCATTTCCAACAACTAACAAAACTTGGCAATGTCTTCCACAACAAAATATGCTGTTACTACGATGTATGGTTACCCCTAATGGCCACAAATGCTTCGCAGCTATGTGGCATGCTCTCTAACAGATGGCGCAAGAGCTCCTGTGTAAGGCAATCCCATTCCTCCGAAAGGGCAATGCGAAGGTCTTGGAGGTTCCTTTGTAGAGGTTGACATGATGCAATTTGTTTCCCCAGTGCACCCCAGACATGTTCTATACATTTGAGATCCGCAGACCTCACTGGCCAGTCCACGCGATGAATGTCTTCCCCAACCACAATTTCATCCACCAGAGCAGCACGGTGCGGTCCGGCATTATCTTCCATTAAGTGGAAGTCTGGAACAATCACATGTCTGAAGAGTTGAACATGTGGTCTCAGTACCTCATCCCTGTCTCTCCAAGATCTAACAGTGTTCCTCGGATTACCCATGAAGATGTGCAGGTCCTTACGGCCCTTCAACATGATGCCGCCCCAAACCATGACGCCACCATCACCATACTGGTCCTGTTCCACGATGTTCCTGTTGTTGTATCGGCTACCCGGTGCTCTCCGTGTTAATGTGCAATGGGAATGGTTCTGCAAACTGAACGGGATTCATCTGTGAAGAGCACATGCCTCCATTCATTCATGGCCCAGTTTCAATGTTGATGGCTGCAAAGTAAACGGGCCTGTCTCTGTGCTGGAGTGAGCGGGATGCACACCACTGGACGTCGAGCAAACGGCCCTCTGTACCGAGCATCTGGTACACAGTTTGCCAGGAAACGGCAACCCCTGAGACAGCTGAAAGCCACACCGACAATTGTCTTGCAGATGCATTGCGATTTCGTCTGGTGATTAAGGCCAAATATCGGTCCTGCTGTGTGATGGTTACCCTTGGTCGACCTGGTACTAGCCTACGAATAACATCTCCTGTCTCAGGAAATTGTCTCAAAAGCCTGGGAATGAATCTTTATGGCACATTCAAGGATACGGTGACTTTGGTTTATGTCTGGCCTGCTTCCAGGTGGCCAAGTATTCTACCCTGCAAAACGGGATCCAAATGGTGTCGTTGTGCCATTATGTTGTCACGATCACCATGAAGCTACACTCCGCACACTACAACAGGGTAAACACAACTGAGGGATTATGGGGCGCAGGCACTTGCTGTGTTTAGCTTGAGAACAAATATGCATCTTTCAGTGATAAATGGATTACTTAGATGTTTCTGAACACATTTTCTGGAGCAGGTGTTGTATGGAAGGAAAATATGGACGATAACTAGCTCAGGAAAAAAACAGAAGAAGCTCCTAAAATATAGTGTTAAAGATGAATGCTGAAGGTGAGCTGGGTAGATCGAATCATGAATGAACAGATACGGAATCAAATTGGTGAGAGATCAATTTGGCAAGAAGAGATAGAATGATAGAACATATCTTAAGACACCCAGGACTTGTTCAGTTTGTTTTTTGAGAGAATTGTATTCAGTAAGAACAGCAGGGGTAGAACAAGATATGAATATGACAAGCAGATCAGAGCAGATGTAGGATGTAGTAGTTATCTAGAGATGAAAAGGACACCACATTATAGGAGGACATCAAGAGGTGCATCACATCAGTCTTTGGACTGATGACTTTAAAACAATAACATGTGAGAAATTGTGTCCTGGTTAACGGAGACTGCAATTTGTTTCCAAGAGGATATGCTTTGAACCCGGTTATATCCATCAATCGAAATGAACAAGCCAGTCCAGTGCAGTTATAAAATAGACTGTATTTAAGCCAAACAAGGTCATACTGTATTACAGCTTTATCCATATCAACCAGAATTGAATCTCATTATGCTGATATGGGCAAGTGGGAACAAAAGATGATGTTGAGAATGGAAGCATTTCTATAATTTTTGGTAAACAAATTGCTTCTATTACAAGTGAGGACTGGAAGTAAAATTTATGAGAACGTAAATAAATTTGAAGATCAGTAAATTCAACAGAGGTTTTATTGGATCATTGTCAACATAAATGTGGGAAGTGAAATGGAGAGAAATAGTGACAGCGATGGAAGCAATACTGAAACCGCAAGAGAGACTGCCAGCGGAAGTGAAATAGGCATGGATAGAGAATATGATGAAACAGTTTGAGGGGAATTTTCTATGAGATTCAGTATGCCTAGATATAGTGACAGTGAATGATCCATAGTCTTCTATCAACTGATTAACATACTGAGTTATGCGTGACTTGCAGTTATGTGTGTAATTATTGGAAGTATTTGTGAAAGGCTTCTTAACAGCAATACTATAATTTAAGATGAGTTAGTATGTTTCATAAGGCGTGCACTGTACAATATCCTCACATATACTCTCCTATGTATGCTCAATTTTAGTACTTGTCAGCTTCCACTACAGCGCACTTCCTGTCCTGCACTTAAATGAGTGTTCTCGACAATTTGCAAAAGTTGTCCCCTAGGTTGTGACTTTGTCCTCAACACATCCAAAGCAATGTAAAAAAGGAACTTACACCATCGGGAATGTTTCTGATGCACGACATACAGGCAGACAGGGTAGAAAAATATGGTATATCTAGGGAGTAACATAGGACCATTATGCTGAAATCAAATGCTGGATGGAGAAAGCAGAGTTCATCTTCATTAGCATGTGGCAACTCCAGTCCTGAAATGATATCATAATAAAGCTCAAAAAGAGAAAAACAAAGTGCTGTGTCCTCCCCACCCTACTAAATACTGTAGAGCCCTATATATATTATTACCCAGAGAAAAGAGAATTAAAATTTTAAGATGTGGACGTATAATGGCAATTTGTGGAATTCCTGTGGATTATATTCATGTTGCACCAAGGGAGATAGGTCTTATGCCTGCAAAAGGATAGGAAAGGGCTAGGAGTAGAAAGGAAGCAGTCATGTCCTTAATTATGGTACAGCCCCAGCATATTAATGATATGAAAATGGAAAACCATAAAAACCATCTTCAGGGCTGCCGACAGTGGGGTACCCCACACAACAAGCTGTCGACCTCAGCTTATCAAGACAGTTCATCTCAAGAAGCTGAAACACATGTATCACATTATGAGGACTCCTAAAAATGACAATCTGTAACAAATATTTTGAGGAAAAAATTTAGGTAAAAGAGGAATTAGAAGAAGACGGACATCTCTGATCAATATTTTGAAGAAATGGGTTGGAGCACTTTAGCACATGACAAAAGGAATATAGCAATGCTCACAGCCTAAATCCAGTTAGGATAAGGTAGCAGTAACAGTGAAGAAACCAGTCACCAGGTTCAATGCAATGGAGGGACTTGAAACAATGATAGCTGCTATATGTCACCTAGCATAAAATTTCAAACTACATGAACAATATATGAAAATCATTTGTAAATATTGGAAATCTCACTATACATCTTTCCAAGGATCTTCAAAATGTCTGCTTTAAAATGGGGAGTTGCTCAATGAAGTCTATTCAGCAGCTTGTTAGAATTTCCATTAACAGGAAAAGTCATCAAACTATTAGATTACATCAAATGTGTTCACCTGTGTTTCTCCTGGCACTGCAGACTCTGATTTTGTTTCTTCTTTCAAATGCATGGGAATACTAGACTTAGATCAACTGGATTCTGTGAACTTGTCAAGGAGATTTTGATTTCTACTGCAGTTGCAACAAGATTTTGAGAGGAGTACCTAAGTCAGTTGATCCAGGAGCTGAATACGATGTCTATAAACACTGGAGAAGGGGATGTGGTGCTGGCTGCAGCTGATGGGGAGAACTGGACTGACTGGCCATTAACACGGGTGGTGGAAGTGTATCGTGGAAAGAGTTGGACGATTTGTGAGGTTGAGAACATTGTCAGGTGAGGTGACTAGTCCACATCGGTGACTTCTGAAAATGCGAAGGACGATGCTGATGACTGTCCCAGTAGCATTCACTCTCATGAACAGTCTGACACATCACTCCTCAAAGTGGTATTACGACACCACGTCTACTGTTTAATGTGAATATAAAAACTGCTTAAATCTAAGTGATTTACAATAAATGTGAAGTTCGCCTCAGGTAGAAAGAAAGTTTCTCACAGGCTATGTGCTTTAGGAATTAAGACGGTAAGACATTCTGAAAACACATCTCCCTCATTAATCCTCCTATCAAAATAGTGTACATGAGCAGAAAGTTTTACAACTAGATTTCCAGTTAGGTTGGTAGATTTCAAGTACAGTTGGCCATGTATATTTTTTGGGAGAGTAAAATTACTGTTTCAGTCTTCACATAAATCCCCAGTCAATTCATGGATGTCGATATGATATTGAACCTAAACACTATCCACGGATAAGAGGATTCTAAATGTGGGTTCATATACATCCAGTAGTTTTTCAGTTACAAGAATTCAAAAGACAACAGAAAGAAAGGCAAGACCCCTAAGCTAAAATATATTTAGGTATCATTATTACACCTGAAATGGATAATAAAAAGGAAATGCTGTCAAAATAATCAATATATAGATACACAGTTGTTACAATTTTTTCATATAGATTACATTTATTACTGTTTTGTGTGGCTTATCAGTCCATGGACTAGAATGATGGAGCTTTCCATGTCAATTGATCCTGTCCTAACAGCTTCTTCTCTAAGTAGTGCAGTGTTTTCCCTAGAATTTTTGTCAGCTGGGTATCATGAATGAGTGGCTAGGTGAGGTATACTATGTACTAAAATGGATATGAAATATTTCAATTTATTACCCTAAAGGCATTCATATTAATAGATGGATAACAGTAACTGCAAAACTAAACTATTTTAGTATTTTTACCCTGAACAAGACAACAGAGGATTTTGAGCTTCTAGTGTTCTACTGCTCATTCATAACCATTCAATACTGGGGATTACTATTCCATTGTTCTGGAGAGCCATACTGGTCTGTGACATCATTCAAAACCTCTAAACATTTAAACTCTGATGTATATATGCTGAAAATTATGATTGATAATTTAACCAAACAGATTTACAGTATGTAACTTGTGCATATCTAGGTTATGTTAGCTGGGAAGTCTGTAAACATGTCAGGGCAAGTCACCCATTAGGATGGCTTAGGGATAGCACTGTAGTTAAACTAATATTTACCACAATTCTTTTATCACATTAATATCATAGCCTGCCCAATCACTCTAAACCTCTACAGTAGACTTGCTCCTAAACTAAATTAATGAAATTCTGCAGGAATTTGTTTCTAAAAAGATAGCAATAATAAGGCTGTTATAACATTCCTACAGTTGTGCTAGATTTTATAGAACATTAATAAAGCTGGCCCCACCGTGTCAGGGGCAACACGCCCGCCTATTACCCGATGGCCCCGGGTTCAATTCCTGGCTGGATCAGGGGATTTAAATTGTAAATTATTAATATCCCTGGCCTGGGGACTGCGTGTTTGTGTCATCCTTAACATTCCTTTCCTCACATTCAACACTCTACACTTCCTCCGTTCCAATTACATGCAGCTCCATATTATGTGATGCAACTAGGGGCAAAAGATCTCTATAGGTTGATTCCAGAACAAACAGCATTTAAAATAATAATAATAATAATAATAATAATAATAATAATAATAATAATAATAATAATAATAATAATAATAATAATAAAGCTGTTGCAGTACCTACAGCCACACACACAATTCAGGTGATACCAGTGTTGTAATATCATGGTGAAAAAAGAGGTGGTCAACTATTTTGCCATTAACTGGCTTTTAAATACAGTATAAGGTGACTTTTCATTTCAATGGAGTACTTAACCATCTCACTATCCTGACCCTAACAGAGAATAAGTATAATACTCCCCTAGATTTATCCCTCTATGCAATCTCAAAAGCAACACTTTAGGAATCCTTAAGAGTATTGTGACAGTGGAAAATCCAATTATCAAATTTGACCATCAATGTTACAAAACCTTTTCAAACAAGAGATAAGACGAGTAAAAGTCAATAATGGGCAAGCTCCCCATATTAAGGTTAATTTAAATGTGTTCGTGCCAAACAGAATAAATTAGAATTATCAATACCACATTAATGGACTCAATCCCATCAAGATTTTAGGCGAAAAGGAAGCGACCAGTTACAGTCCGTAATTTTATCATGAACAGTAACCTAAATGTCACTGCAGTAGTTTTACCTAAGGAAAAGAGTCCATAGCACTGATAAGATTCAGAATCAGCACTAAGCTTCAGGTACTGATATCCCAAATTCATTGGAAATCTTACTGGGGCCTTGTGGGTAAACGGCTGATGATGACCCCTAGATGGGTCGAAACTAGTACCGTATAATTTTGTAATTTTGTGAATATATTGTATTGAAAAGGTGGAAACATTTACGTTATTATTATTATTACTTATATATTATTCTCAGTTCAATACGGACAAAAAACATGAAATTCATAACCATCAATAAAACAAAGGTGCTCATTCTTTAAAGAACAGGGCTCGCTCGGTTAATTTACACTGAAAATAATTAGTGTTATGTAACCAATCATGAAACTATCCAAGGGGAAAAATAATGAATACAAGGTTCCAATCCCAACAACTATCCACTATTTCCAATAACAATGAATGACATCCAGCACATAATATACTACAGGTGATGGTTTGGTCTGCCCTGTCGATATATTATCAGTTTCTAATTTTCACATGTACATGTTTCAGAGCACCAACTCACTTTATCAGCGTTTTCTACAGCACAAATCAATATTCCCCATATCTTAAGGTTTAGCATTATTCATTTATGCATAAGACATCATCAATATATACCATTACTTTTAACACATGCACTTCTTGATAATGTTTTTTGTAATGGAACACTTTAAAAAATAATGTGCACTTATGAAAAGTTTAACTGGTTATTCTTACGAAGTGTGTTCAAAAAAAGACCAAACTTTGTAAATTGAAATGGGATTCTAAATTCCCATGGAGGGAATTAGATATTTTTCCCCAACAGAGCATATCAAAAATTAGATCAAAAATTAGATGTATGGCTTTTCAGGTGTTTGCTCTATTAACCAGCATTTCGTCTTAGGCCTGACACTAGACTCATCAGAGTGGGATGTGTCAGACCCTACCCACTTATGCTGGGGTGTATGCAGGTGAACTTATCAGAAGCCTCTTATGTGGCACAGTCTGATAACTGCATAGGGTCTGACACATCCCACTCTGATGAGTCTAGTGTTATCGTCCTTGAATTCGTGTCTATGATTTTCTCTACTTACAGTAAATTATCGAAGCAGAGGAAGACCACCCACTCACCGGTCTAACACTTATTGATTCCATGTTGTGCAAACTAGCTTCGAAACACTAAGATGACGAACATCATTTCTGTAAGAGGCTAATGTATTTGAGCACCTTTAATATCATCAGGGTGATAAAGGATTTAATACGCCAACTTGAAACCAGAAGGCAAGCCCCCCACAACCTGAGCTACTCAGACTGCCATTTTTCATGACAAGATTTAGAAAACAAAGGGAGATGAAGATAAACCCAATTCTTCTTCAGCTTTCAGACATGCTGTGCCAAATAAAAAGTGCATACCTGGAAATTCTGCATTTGTATAATCATAAAAATGTTACATAGTCAATTTGACATTAGTATACAAATATATCTGTGCCTCATGAATAGACAGCAAGATATCTCTTGATCAGATAAAAGTAGGGTTATGTAACCAGTCAAACTCAAATGACTGACAGGGTTTAATTGTAATTACTATAAAGTTACCTGGAATGATACTCACACATGAAGCTTTTGAAGTTTCCTCAAAGCAGGTTGGTTCCTCCTTGATCTTTACTTCCAAGTCCATTTTAAATAGCGTGTGAAGGTTTAGACTGTTTTGGGATGTAGAGTATGTCCACAGACCTTGCACTGAAACATGAGCAACAAACACTATTGTTGCTGTTTTGTAGTCCAGGCTGTAGTTTCAGGTGACTGATGATGTTGTGCTCATAGCCAGAGGACCTCCAGTTTTACCTGGAACTCAGGGATAAACATTTTCAATGAAAGAATATCCCACACCCACAGAAAGGGATTAATTTGCACAACCCTTGTGAAAAGCCTGTGACTATGCAACTTAAATATTGCCCACTACTCTGGAGTCCAAAGACTGGTTTGATGTACCTTTTTTTTTTTTTTACGATTTGCTTACATCACACTGACACAGATAGGACTTACGGCATTATGGCTAGGAGTGGGAAGCAAGCGACTGTGGCCTTGAGTAAGGTAGAGTCCCAGCATTTCTTTGCTGTGAAAATGGGAAAACACAGAAAACTGTCTCTAGGGCTGCAAATTCCTTCCCACTGCTAGCCCTTTCCTATCCCATCATTAACATAATTCCGATCTGTGTCAGTGCAATGTAAAGCCAATTGTAACAAAAAGAAATTCTACAACCAAGCCTTCGAAACTATTCATTTCTTTCTCAACTTGCAGGGCAAATAATCTGCTTTTAGCCACTGTGAAGACACAGTCCCCGCACCGTCCCATTATACCTTAATTAAGGCCACAGACGCTTCCATCACACTCCTAGCCCTTTCATATCCTATCGTAGCCACATGACCAATCTGTGAGAGTGTGACGTAAACCAGCTTGCAAAAAAAATATAGGACAGCCAGGTACTCATTGGCAATGTTATCCAAAAAGTTGCAACCATTACTGATTATGCAGTAGGTTATAATGTATGTCCATTACAACAAAGAGTATCAAAATAGCTATGAACTTCTTTGTTACAACAGTTCTGAACTGACTATAAACTATTTTGTAACAACAAACAGTTCTGAACCGGCTATAAACTACCTCGTTACAACAAACAGTTCCGAACTGGCTATGAACTCCTTCAAAATTATTATAATGTGCTTATATGAATCAGAATGCTACCAGAACTGATTGTTTGTTGGAATTAGTAAATGGCATTTGTGAACTGTATCAACGCCATCTACAAATTGTTACAAAATGTTAAACAATTGATGATGGAAAACCTTACTATTCCAATGAGAAGTACTGCATGTAGTCACACAATTTACTGGTGTAATCAAATGTGCATGTATAGAACATGCAGTCCCTGATATTGAACGTGCACTGCTGGCATTGGCTCTGAAATGGTTCTGAATGTAGTAGAACAGCATGAATTCAGAACTCACAGTGCAAAAGCAATTCTGAATTTCTGTTGGAACAGCATGTACACTGGCACCAAAAAGTATTGGCACAGACACCTTCTTGCATATAATACAATTGTATAAATACTAGAAACATTATATGTATACAATTAACCCTTACTCAACAAAGGAAATAATTTGTATATTAAACTATTTGCTAAACACATGTAATCTATTAAATTAGGGTTTTGGCAAACTGTACGTCGTTTGTTATTGAGCTTTACAGACAGTGCGGTGTGTACCAGATTTGTGCAATCTGAGTTGACAAAGAGTTCAGTCGCTTACCTGATGCCAGTGTATGGGTCGTTCACTTGTAACAATGAATCCAAAGGCGAAGGAACATTCTGTGCCATTCCGCACCAAGGTGGTTAACTTGCATTCGCAGGGTAAATGTTATCTGGTACAACAGACAATAAACACAGATCTGGATGTCCGAGAGTTCTTACATGTAAGGAGAGTCAAAGCATAGTTCGTCATGCACTAAAAGAGTTCTTTAAAATGCAGGGTTGATTGTATCGGAGATCCAGTCAACGTCCAACAAACAAGTCAGTCCTCAAACTATTAGGAATATTTGAATGCAGCTAATATTCATGGGTGATCTCCCAGAAAGAAACCGTTTATTTTGGAAGTTAATCAAAGAAAACACTTCAAGTTCACCAAAGATTATGTCAATAAATCGACTGAATTTTGGAATTCTGTGATACTTTCTGACGAATAGAAATTTAACTTGTATGGATCTGATGGAAATGTACAAGTGTGGTACAAACCAAATACAGAGCTCCAATCACAACATGCCCTACCTACAGTAAAACATGGGGGGGAAGCATAGCGGTTTGGGGATGCATGGGAACTTCTGGTCTTGCTGACTTGGCGATTATTATCGTAAATATACCGATGTGTTGCGAGGCCAATTATGTAGCAGTGCACAGAAACCGGGTCTTACTTTCAGCAAGACAACGACCTGTGAACGTGGAAGTGGTTACTGTATAACGCACCAAGACGAGCTTTCACTCCACACAGAGCCCTAGTCTTAACCCAGTAGAGCATCTCTGAAACCACTTGGAGACAAAAGTTTGAAAATGTCGTTCTACAGAGAAGCGCGAGTTTCAGACGGTGTTGTAGAAGGAATGGTCAATGATCTCAGGAGAGATAACTTGCAACATGGTTCACTCCATGCCAAGATGCCTACAAACTGTCATCAGTGCCAACGGTATGCACATAGCCTACTAGACTTGAGTTACGTGAATTACAGAGACTTTAATTTCGTTTGTGTACAGGTGTGCCAATATTTTTTCATGTGTAGAGCAACTGATTTTGTTTTGTAAACATTTCTCTATGTTGCAAGAAACCAACTATACTCGAAGAACCTTATATTTACTACTGCACATTTCAATAAATAGACCAGTGTCTTAGCATCACCGTTATTTGTGAGGAATTTGTATATAATGGTATGTGTGCCAATACATTTTGGTGCTAATGCATACTACAGCGCCTGAGGAAGCTATTCAGAGTCAATTCGGTACCATGTTGGAAAAAATTTGCATATATTATCACTAAGAATGTCACCTGAGATATATTTAATGTAGACAACTTATAGTCGGCTGAGGAACTGAATAATCTGGAAATTGGAAATTTTATGTTTAAATACGAACTGAATAATAAAGCTTACCTTATTTCCTATCACGTAAAGTACGGGATAAAGTTGGAGGTGTACAAGACTCGGACTCCTTTCGACACGGTGTAAAACGCAAGAAACTGCAATTTCCTGATGTAGAACATCTTAAGAGAAACAGCACAATGCACAGAATAAACCTTCACAAGCAGCCGCAATACGTCCGAGATGCACAGTACAAAACAAATTAATTCGAACATTAAGAAATAACGAGAAGCCAACCACTTCGAAGGTAAACCGGAAAAAGCTAACAGGGCTACTCACATATTTATAACCATTGCGTCGTTCCTCGATCGTATACATACACACCTGGTATAATTCACTTATCTCCAACTAACTACTGCACATGGATAGAAGTCAAAAGTCATCTGGGACAACCAAGACCCACCATTACACTCAGACCACAAGACAGAAAATACATGGCGTGCGTACCTACAGAGAGACGGGAGACGAATGGGAATCAGAAGCGTACACCTCCAATAACCACCATGCTCATAGGTTATCTAGCATACAAGTTGGCCGTTACGCTTCCTTACTGTTGTCAAACTTGTGTTTGCAGTTTCGAAATGTAGATTGTCAGTCAATTAATCAATCAATCTGCAGTTGGGCAGTCGTCCAGGTGGCAGATACGGTACCCTATCCGTTGTTTACCTAACGTTTTCTGAAACGATTGCAAAGAAATTGCAAATTTATTGTATTGTATTGTATTTATTAATGAACATAACAGGCTTTCCGCCCCGAGTACATGTTCACAATAATAATAAATAAATAAATACTAAATACTGCTACTGTACACCTTGGCCGTGCCATGAAGCCTGTCAGATACTCCGGAAACGTGACCTCAAAAGTTAGGTCACCACGGTAGTCATCCTCCGTCTCTTCATGCCACGTCCAGCTACTCCCCTGTCTAATTCTAAATTCACACTTAAAACATCAATAACTAATAAAATTAATAAACGTAGTCCAACCTAAGCCACCCCTCTCCACCATATACAAAATAAAATGAACAAAAAAAACAAAAAGACCTAACGCTACAGTTATAGACCAGACCTCCTCAGCCGGGTCTATATTTACATTCTACTGCTGGTGTTGCAACTTTCTGCTTGTTGTCACTCACACATACCCACTCATCATGCAACCTTCTTGCTTCAGCATTTTCATCACCTTTATTGTTCCCTGACCTACTCCAAAATAAGCTACAACAGCAACATTACACGATTGCATACCAAACCAGCCATCTTTCAGATTGCACTTCCTATAGTAGAAGGCTAAATACTAACAACAATATTCCGTCATTGCATTCCAATCCACCATACCACAACTTTTACCAATCCGCGTTAACATTGCTTCATTTCATTTCATTTCGTCATAACACTCCATAATAAAATTACCTCTCCATCTCCAAAAATTTCGGCAATGAATAACAAATACCAATCACGCACATACCAACACCTCTCCACCATCACATTTCTTCGTCCTCTCCATACCAGACACCAATACAATAATACCACCTCCCAACTCCCACGAATTCAGCCGTAAATAAACCATCTCAATACCAAACCATACATCTGCCTTCCACTATTTTATATCACCACTTCTCCCACCACACATAACACCTCATAAAGTAATCACAACACATAATCATAAATACTAAGCCTTCAATACTTCCAACACCACATTTCAGCAATACAACACCAACTCCACATCATTCCAACGATATAACACCTCATAAATTAATCATAACACATGATCATAAATACTAAGCCTTCAATACTTCCAACACCACATTTCAGCAATACAACACCAACTCCACATCATATACCACCTCTACTTATATCACCACTTCTCCCACACCACATTCCAACGATATAACACCACCTAAATTAATCATAACACATAATCATAAATACCAAGCCCTCAATATTTTCCAACACCACATTTCAGCAATACAACACCAACTCCACCTCATATACCACCTCTACTTCTTCTACAAATACACTCACCTTCTGCCATCCACCATCTTAATCATAAATACTGAGCCTTCAATACTTCCAACACCAAATTTCAGCAATAGAACACCAACTCCACATCATATACCACCTCTACTTATATCACCACTTCTCCCACACCACATTCCAACGATATAACACCTCCTAAATTAATCATAACACATAGTCAAAAATACCAAGCCCTCAATATTTTCCAACATCACATTTCAGCAATACAACACCAACTCCACCTCATATACCACCTTTACTTCTTCTACCATTACACTCACCTTCTGCCATCCACCATCTTATACCACCACTTCTCCAACACCACATTTCGACCCTATAACATATCATAACTTATATACCACTTCTCCATCACAACATTTCAACCTCCACAAATAAATACCATTCTCGCTTCTCAACTCTACTTTCAGTAACCGAACCGCCTACTACTGTTTTTTACTTCTAGTAGCTACCCCCCTCTCATGTCCACTTTGTACCCCATATTTCTTTAGCTCCCCTCATGTCTGTATAGTTTCTATTTCTCCCTCCGCTCAAACTCTGATTTTGCTCGAAAAACTCACGGGTTAAATCTGACCTTACTTTTTTACCCTGATCTTGCCTTACTACACCACCACACTCGGCTCTCTCAGCTTCTTGTTGCTCACTCTCCTTGCGCCCGTCCCCCATTTGTTCTTTGGCCTCTCCACTGCACTGACCGTCCACTGCTCTTTCCTTGCCGTTATTCCTACTTCCACTTAGCACTTCTCTCTGTCTCCCTTGACACCTTTCAGTAATACTTCCGATAATTACACTTCTACCCTCGTTACCTTTCACTTGCCTATTATCTTCCACTCGTTTGTCTTCCCCATTATTCACTACACTTCTCTTAGCCTCCTCATCTTGTTTCATCCTCCGTTCTAGATCCATCAGTCTATTCACCGACCATATTCTCCTCCAGTTGTTGCCTGTCACCACTAATTCCTGTCCTCTGATGACTGCATTCAACCCCTGCTGCCTGGCCCGTATCATGTGTTTTTTAAGGATCCTTTCATTCCTCCACACTTCCGTTCCCATGTCCCTTCTTATCCATATTTTTTCCCTTTGCACGTTACCTGCATTACGCACCACTATATCAGCCATCAATGTAGAAAATAATTGCACTTTGATAGGCCTATTACCTCTAAGTCTTCCCACTCTTGTCACATCATCAATGTCCACTTCACTGAAATTTACTTTCATTTTACCCTGAATTATGTCCACTACTTTATAAATTATACTCGTCTTATCTTCCTTCTTCCCCTCTTGCACTCCATATATAAATAAGCATTTATTTCTGCGACTTCGGGTGTTAGCAACTACGTCGGCTTTCAATTTCGACATCTCCTCTTCCAATCTCCCTATCTCATCTCTTAATGCTGAAACTTCTGCACCATTTCTTCTCACCTGTGACGCTGTGTCTTCTACCTTTTCTTGAAACAACCCCTTCATTTTTTCAAACTCCCTCGTTTGTTCCTTGATCATGTTTTTGATTTGTTCAAAGGGACATGTCTCCGCGACCACCTCTTTTACGATTTTTCTGATTGTTTCCATGTCCTCCAAGCTCATATTTCCCCTGGAAGTCGGACCTGGGTTCAGTTCTACTCCCCCGATCCAAAGCAGTATCAAACTCACCGCTGCAGAAAGCATAAATTCTCCTATTTTGTCCAGTTCTATTTTACATCCTCTTGTCTTCAATTCTTCTTTCTTCTTTCTTCCCTCCCAACCACCTATGCTCGCCCTGTACTGTTCTACACCAATCATTGCCTATAAGCACCTCGCTGACTTCCAGCACTCCGCACTTACACTACCTTCTCCCACTCCAGGGACCCTCCACTCCGTACGTCTGCACTCGCCGGTGGCTCTAGGTGAACTGTGGCAAATTTATTGAACATCTCCCTTGGTAAATTATTCCAATCCCTAACTCCGCCTGCTATAAATGAATATTTGCCCCAAGTTTTCCTCTTGCAATCCAACTTTAACTTTCCTACTTTTAAAGATACCACAAACAGTTCTTCGTCTACTAATGTCATTCCACGCCATATCTCCACTGACACCTCAGAACATACCACATAATCGAGCAGCTTGTCTCCTTTCTCTCAACTCTTCCCAGCCCACACTTTGCAACATTGTATATCATGATTGATATTACGTTATTGCCATTGTAGCATTCACGGCCCGTACTTATAGACATGATGTCCGGCTCCATGGCTAAATGGTTAGCGTGCTGGCCTTTGGTCAAAAGGGTCCCGGGTTCGTTTTCCGGCAGGGTCGGAAATTTTAACCTTCACTGGTTAATTTCGCTTGCACGGGGTCTGGGTGTATGTGTCGTCTTCACCATCATTTCATTCTCATCACGATGCAGGTCGCCTATGGATGTCAAATCAAGAGACCTGCATCTGGCGAGCCGAACTTGTCCTCGGACACTCCCGAGACTAAAAGCTATACGCCATTTCATAGACATAATATAGGCTTTTGGGATTATGCCTTAGGCCTATTTTCTTGACATGGCATAACCCCAGAAGTCTATATCATGTCGATATCATAATTGATGGTCTTTGAAAGATTTATTTCATTGAAGAACCTTATCTTCCTTCCATCTGATACCAGACTTACAAACAATAGGTAGCGGTGTCGCAAGGTTGCGTATCGGAGGCCTATGTGTTACATTCATTTGACACTTCTCAATTCATGTCCATTGCTGCGCCCAGTGTTGTGATGGCATTATCATTATCTCCATCTTTCACTTGAAAAATCCAGTAGTAGTAGTAGGGCAATGTATTTTCTAAATCACTGGTTTCAGCATGTTTTCTGCTGAGTCAGCACCCGAGGTCGTTGACCCCGGCCAAGGTCATTGACCCTATGACGTCAAAGCCACATGACGTCATGAGCACGTGGCCTTTATTGAAAACAAAAGCACGTGCTGTTGATAGCTGTCAACTTCACAGAACCTAAGCCATCTTTTGGGACAAGAGAACGTCAGTAAGGTAAGGACCTCTTAAGATAGCAGCAGTGAGGTTAGCCATCTTGAGAGACCCTAAACTCACTGTTGCCATCTTAACCACGTGGGGTGCGGAATTTGAACAGCTGTCGAGATGAATATCTCAATTTTGCAGCCAGACTTATCCTAGAAGGGCGTTTCTTTCCTGACCTATAAGAAGTTCTGGGTCCTTTATCCATCATAACATAGGATGTTTACCTAACCTAACAATGTATATAACAACCAATATACTCGAAACAAAGCACTATCCCGTTATATACATTGAATTTAAAATACTCACACTATACACACACACAGTAAAATGAACTTAGGGTACTGCTTTTCACTGGATAAATAATTTTATCACTCAGGAATAAGATTTCTCGTGCAAAATGTATATAAATTAAAACAGGAACATGCTTCTACAACGCGACGTAAAGAGATACTAAACACGTAAACAAAGATAGAAGAGAAAATATGCAACCTCGAAAATGCACTTGTGTGGCTAAAATAAATCTGCTGTTTTACAACACATTTTTAGTTCCCTTCGTTGGACTAGTAAATTATTTCTCTTATTTTAGTATTTATTTTGACTACGTAGTAAACAAATGAAAGGAGACTGCGTAGCTGAGTGTCTGTCGTCCTCGGAGGGAAATGTCTCGCGCAATATTCAAAACTCCGAACAAACAACAACAACGAAGACTGTGGCGTCTCAGTAGAAAGAGGGCGTGGATCGGACATTAAATCCCACGCGCTCTCCCTTTAAATAGCCGCTGGGAGGTTTAAAAATGGCGCTGCATGGAAATATAACATTTTCTGATAGAGAAAAGATGGAGCTATTTTTTAAACAAAACTCTAAAAGTGATTTTTCGACCCAAATTCCACAAATTTCAGTTATAACCCCCCTTAATCAGTAACAGTTGTCAAGATGACAGCTGCCGTCTTGACAGGTCCTAACCGCGTGCACTTCGGTGCGGATTTTGAACAAGTGGCCTTGGCAACACCCCCCTTCCCCGACACTCTCTTAGAGGTGCCCAACTTCAGAGGATTATAGTTTTAACTCTAGCTGATCTTCTCGACATACACCCTTCCGGACACCACCTTGGAGGAGGTCTAGGAGGTCAGCTCATTGCCTTATGTCTCCATTCGACAGTAACGAACAAGTCTAAACATGTATAACCATGACGACGTGATCTTATGCTTAAGGCTTTACGTCCCCTCATCCGACAGACTGTCTCCGACGGGATTGAGCACGTGCGATACTAAGATTATTCTGCTTTTAACACGCAGCGATGACGTCGCCATGGTTATGCATGTTTAAACTTCTTCGTTATCAAGGTACTCTCTAGTAATCTCAAGCCTTCAGAGATAGTATGAGTGTGAATTTTTCGTTAGTCTCTGAGATACTATGATAGTGAGTAGAGCGCTTTATTCCATCATAACAAGAACATTAATAGTTGATGCACAAGGCTTCAAAGTAAACGGCAACAAATTTGTGTTTAATGAGGTGACTGTGTCGGATTGCAATGTGTCGTTTGGAAATAGATGAAGACAAAAGGCAGACCCAATGGATTGAAAAAAAAATTAGGTCTGCAGTGGGAAGAAAAAGGAATACCTTATCGCTTTCTATCTTTAATAGTGAACGCTTATAAATCAAGATATCCAGCATAGTGTAGAAACGACATGTTTGCATGCTTTTCGTTAGGTTATGTTGCAGTACATGTCGGGAGGTGAACAACATATGTAAATTGCATTGTCGAAATGACGTCAGTGTGAAAGAAACCTTTGTAAAGACATCATGTCATTCCTATCCGATACTAAGTGTAACGCAGTTGAAAAGACAATCGTAAAGTTTTATGCATGCGAAAGAATCTAAACACTTTTACTGAAGAAGAGTTGAATGCGTTACGAAAGACATTTTGGTTAATATAGCTGCGAATGCTGTAAAGAAGATCTGGGATAAGGTGTCTCCTGAGTGGAATCATGACCCTGTTTTGTCAGAGATTCAGGCGTGTAGTTTATATCATGAACAAGTGAGTTTTGAGCCACACCCTGCACACACAAAATCCTGCTCGCCGTACATAATATAACATCGTTAGTTAAAGACTAAGGTCCGGATCGCGAGTGGGAAAGACCACAAGCTACAAGCCTTGAGCTGGAGATGAGACTCTCGGCATAAAAAATACCAAGAGACTCATTTTCAAAAGAAAATACCAAGAAATTCAACAAATAACAAGGAAATATTTATAGAATTAATAAAATAAAAATTGGAGAAAGTAAATGGATTTGAAAGTAGGGAAAGATAATCAATATGAAAATTATACGTACGTAATACCATCATTCAGAATTGAATTATATTACAATCAGTTGATCCGGTTATAAGCGCGCGATTGCAATCAGATTATCCCCACACAAACACAACGCAATACACAGTTCCTTAAGAGCTGGTCTAATTTCCCAACAGTTGTTAATTTAACCTAGTCAACTTATCTTCACTCCCATATATCACTCCTCTCATCTTTTATATCTCTTATTTTTACAACAATCTGTCACTCCCCCCAAAAAGAAGCTATACTCTTACGCATCAAAGAGTAGACTAACGGAAATAATTTTTCGTAGAATCTCCGGAGTAGATTGAAAGGAGCACGTACACGAACTACAACACAATCAATTGTAAGGGCCAAAAGTATGTGCAGTGCATACATTAAAGAAAGGTAAAACATGTCGGTCGGAAACGGTACAAAAGGCTAACATAGGTGCGAAGGCCGAAATGAAAATGCACGAACAATCAGGTAGAGAAATAAAATTAAAAATAAGAAAAAAATGAAATTCAAACAAAGATATTCCTTCTTGATACCCCACCCATTTACACTCACGTCAGTACACACCTACAGTCAGGCTAAAACAATACGAGCGAAGAGCGGTCCTGGTGTCCATAAAGGATTCAAATTTTTCAATAACACGACACCAAAGTCGATAGAAGACGATTCCCATTTATTAGGGTCACGTTTATACATAAACATAAATTTGGCAATGGGATCAGCAGGTCCCGTATTCACATCAAAACCCATCCAGATTGCGATTCGTACAGAGCGAGTGAAGCCTCGCGGTGACACAAGTAACCATAGAGTGTACATGGGAGGAAGTCGCAAAAGAATACACGCACATAGTAATTTGACGACCATTACGTTGAGAATAAACACAAACACATTAAGCACAGAGAATCGTGTTTCATTCATACCGTGGGGTAAACAAGGGACATCAACAACCATGAATATACGTTATCGTTACCTGAAGTAATATCAACGTGCAATGAAAGGAGGCGAATGGTAGTGGAATATCCCTTTGAATCGTTTAAAAAGGTTTCAGTACAATAAGAATTCCGCATCTAGATGCATGGAGTCCATCTTATATCTTATTAAAATTCGACACATATTCCTCAATTCAAAGAGATGAGAAGAAAACTTTCCTGTTGCAAGTTAGACCATCCGTGTCAGAAAACATAAGGACTGCCATAATTCGTACAATTACGGAAGTTACGGGATCGTCCCACGTGAAGCAGTAACGAGCCATTTTACCAAATACATCCAGGAAGGGACGAAACCGAACTGACACATGAATAAGAAATGCCTCATCTTAGTGTAGCTAAGAGACATTCAGTGAGACAGTTTCCTACTTGCCAACTCATTAAACTGTATCACGGACCTAAAACTAAGGAGTTGTCTTCGCTTATAATAACTTATCATGGCTGCTAAAGGAGTAAACAAGTTTTCGCAGAAGAGGTGAAGAAACATGTAGGGAGAAAGGCGGGGAAGCACGCTGGGCATGGACTCATCAGTAAGGTAACTGATATTCTTCCCATTGAGATTCATCGTCCCAGTTACCAGTACTGCGACCCTGGAACTCGCATGACGTCCGCTTGGCACGTAGTGATCTTAGTATTAACATGTTAGATGCTGCCTGCAAAGAGCATGACATTGCTTATCGCCAAAACAATCCTAAAATAAGATGTATAGCTGATAAGAATCTGCATCGTAAAGCTATGCAGTGTGTGTCGTCACTTAGTACTTCAGTTGCTGAGAAGAGAGCATCACTTGTCGTTGCCGGTGCAACAAAAAGAATACTTTACTAGAAAGTGGCATTAAACAACGAAGACTATATGTAAGAAAGTTAAGAACAGATTTACTTGAAAAAATATATACTGTACATTCTAATATTAATAGGATTTGTAAAACGTATTTCCAGGTGCTGTTTTAATTTTTAAGTTTTAATCCTACCCTTCAGCATGCCCTAAATTATCTAGTGGAAATAATGTTGACTTACATGTTTAATCCTGTCTTATGGCATAGGAGGAAGGAGAGGTATGTGTTCGAGAGTAAGAAACACCAGTTTTACAGTAACACGTTCGATTAAATAATGATTATGATATTTTGAATTCTGCAGTTATTCGATGTAGAATCCTTCAATAGGCTGTCCTCTGAGGTCGCGAAGTAAATATGTAACTGGATTAGTAAGCTTAACAATCCTGATTTGAAACATTTCTGTGCTCCAGTTAGGGGTGTATCCTATTGCAAAGATAGACATGTGTTTATTGATGGGAACGAAATCGCCATTTGTAAAGCAATGGCGGCGCGGATCAGAGATGAATAGCATCTAAGCGTGTTGTATTCTTTGTAACAAGACGTGGCTTTGTGCCGATAGTGCGATGGGGTGTATCACTGTAGGTAGACACGAGACCAGGTAGCAGTTCAGTCCAACGATATGAACTTTGAGCTGTAAATTCTCGCCACATCATTGTTTTGAGTGTACGATTACAACGTTCTACAACACTTGCCCTGAGATTGCAGTACGTAGAGCAGTGATGAATGCCAAGTAACTTGAGGCAAGAAAAAAATCCTTGTTGTAAAACTCTTTGCCTTGATCGGTTTGAAGAAGCCTTGGGCAGCGTTTCGATTGTTCAACAATATGTTTAAATACATCTCTGACTTGAGCTGTTGTCTTAGGATGCACAGGTTGTGCAAAAGCAAATTTAGAGTACAGATCGATGACAGTAAGTCTATAATTAAACGCCTTACTGCTAGAAGCATACAGAACCATTTCTACTAAGTCTGCTTGCCAGAGATTATCTTTTCCATGTGTAATAACGCGTCTGCGACAGTAGGTGCAACGTGCTGGTATATGTAATTCGTGTGCGATGCCTATCATGACAAGCCATTACTAAATAATACCCGCATGTCGTAATTCTCTCTATTTCTAGAATTTCTGATTCATGACCTGTGTGACCAGCATCATACGAAGCTCTTAGAAGATGTAATCATTCAACGAGTAAGTTAGGATCATTCAAGTATCTTACGTCTATATACGGCAAAACAAATGCTTCCAGATAACATGAAGACCACATGAAGGTGGTTGATGTGAAGGAAACAGCTTAGAAGTAAACTCCCGATACTTGTAACTCTTATATGCATATACAGCTTCTGTCGTCTTGTAATTACGTCGTGTTGCGTCAGTAGCAAAATGTATTGCTTTATATTTTTAAGATCATCTTGTAAGGTTACATCCTTATCAGGTATACGTGAGAAAAGAATTCTAAGCGTCCTTTAGTAAGTTCACAAGTAACACCCTTTACGATGAGTCTCTGTCAATTAATGTTAACATTTGCATTACCTATCCAGAAACAGTCGTCGCTTAGATGGTGAAGAATCGTTAAGTTCTCCTTCCTCATCCTCACCTTCGCCATCCCCTTCTTCATCCTTATACTGCTTCTCCTCTTCGTTATGCTTTTGTTGTTGATGCTTCTCTTCTTCTTCATGCTTTTCTTGTTCATTCTTCTCTTTATCATATGATGTTTTGCAGAGAAACAAAACTTGTAGTAGACTGGGGCAATGAAGTAGAATTAAAAATATTTTCAGTGGTTCACCTAGACGCATTTTCAAGAAGAAATCAGTGTCTGCTTGAATTCGTTTAAGCTCTTTAAATTTTCGACGGATATTGTTTCGAGCACGGATTATATGTTTTGTAATCTCTTTGCTGGATGTTGACATTAAGGTGGTTTCTGATCAAGTGGTTATTGTAACGCTGTGTTAATGATATAAATGATCAAATCCCATGCGATAACGTCCATAATGAACATCGCTTTTTATCAGTATCCAAAAATCCGTAACGATGTAATGACTAACATGTAGCACACATAGGTTTAAAGTCATAAAATTTCATATTAGTGTTAACATGACCATAATACACATGCGGTCATTTTGCCGACATAGCACAATAATATTTGCGTTGTCGCGTATTAACTGCTTAGGCACAAGAGAATAGGTTTGACATAAATAGATGCAATCTATGTATTTATGTCGCCCCATACTAAAGTATGCACGAATAAGTTTTGCTCTTCTGTTGTGACGTCGTCAAATATCATGAGAGAATTGGAAAGCACATTATCCGATGATGGTACTCCCTGACGTGAATTAATTTGAAAATACTTTAATCCATCTTTAACTAGATAGTGCATTACAATTTGTAGAATAGTATACAGCGGTTGATAGAGTGACTTCGCGAAAACATAAATATTCTCGAAACTTATGCCATTTAAAGATTTGACTTTACACATCCCGATGGGCCTGACACAATACATCGAAGAGTTAAAGGAAACAACGTTCCATAGCGTCTTCTTGTAGGTAGTGTGTCTTATTGTTTTAAAACCTTCATGGTAACAGATGAAGAAAGTAGGCAATAGTAATATATATATCAACCGAAACAAGTAACTGTCAGTTCATAATTTGCTCTTCACGAGTAAAGTCGTGTAGAGAATGGTTAAATAACGATATCCAAACGAAATGAAGAAGGAAACTAAAACTGTTGGATGGAAAGGTGCTGTAAAGGCTGCACTAAAATCTATTCGTGGGGAATACAATCCGCGTTTAGCCGTTACTAAGTCACTTCGCGCAGCAAGAGCGAAAATTCCTCCAAAGTGGAGAGCAATGTTTTGTGAACGAGCAACAATTACTCCTGTACCAAAACGAGGAGGATTTCTTCCTGCGCTGTTTGCTGGACTAAGAGCTTTAGGGTCTTTGCCGGGTGGTGCTTGTGTTGTAGCAAGAACTGTTAAGGCAGTAGAAAAAGCGAAACAACAGTTGAAAGAGAGTGAACGTCATAACAAGGCAATGGAGGCAATTGCATTACGAGGCAAAGGCGTACACATGAAGCTATCGCCATACAAAAAGGGCTTGGCATCTACATATAACCAAATTACGTCTAATGAATGCACTGCAACATCGAGCTCTAACCCATGAAGAAGCTTTTACGTTTACTAAACAACTTGGATTCATTAATTTCGAGGTGTGCCTATGCGCGATCAACTACCAGCACGCCCACGTGAACGTGAGAGTGCTGTATTTATCTGAGGCAACAGTCGAGTGCGTGGAACTTTATACGTTGTCTACATAAAACGTAGACCTAAAGTATGGTATTTCGATAGCTATGGAGACATACCTCCTCCATTTGAACTCATACGTTATTTCGGAAGCAATGCAGACAATGTTTACAATAAAAACTGTGTGATAAAATTCAGTACACGCATGTGCGGATGATTAAGTCTTATGTTCTTATGTCAAACCCAGACAGTAGAAAAAGGACATTATTGTGCACGTATTGAGTAACGGTGAAAGAATGATCGCGGTACTCGGTGAAGGATCTGAAACAACTGTCTAATTCAATCCGCCAATCGAACTCGGTTATCAGCTACATAGTGCTGGACTTGTGTCGTTTGGAATCTACAATAAAATCTATAATGTTCCTGATGGTGTAAACAAGTTGTATTACTATGAGTATATGCTAACACTACCATCAGGCAGTTATTTAGTAGACGATTTCATGGCTACATTAAAAATACGTTAATTGAACAGTTTACTGAAGAGAGTAATAATAATTACAAGTTCTCAATTACTGTAAGCAACTTCGCACATAAATGTGTTATTGAGTCATCATTTAAGATTAACTTCAAATCACAACCTGATTCGATTGGTCTATTACTTGGATTTTCATCAAGAGAACTCATACCGAAATTATAACACTATAAGATGATCATCATGTCAACATTACTTGTAATATTAACACAGACTTGAATAGTAATCAACAAAGTTCACACGTCTTGCACGACTTTTTATTACAGAGGAAAGTGGTTATACTGTTCGCGAAAATCCGTCTATAGTTCTTTATCATCCAGTGTCTGTAAAACACAATAGTAACATCACTCTTAGACTTGATGATGGTGATGATGATGATTGTTGTTTAAAGGGGCCTAACATCGAGGTCTTCGGCCCCTAATGGTACGAAATGAGACGAAATGGAATGACGAATTAAAAGTCTAAAATTCTCCACTGTCCAGAATTCAAAGCGTGAGAACGAAGAATGAACGGATGGTCACGAATGTAAAACAATCAGTGGATGCGACCCGCAATGCATTACATTCACACAAACTGACGTAAAAGAATAGGATTACTGACCAAGGGACTGCTGCTATAGCATAACACTGAATCGATGATGCTTGCAGGGGGTCCAAAATCTAAGTTATCGGCCCCTCATAACGGTACTGATCGCTAGGAAAGTAGAACGATGGTATTTGTCCTGTTGCGGTACTAATCAAATGTAGCAGAGACTTGCGGTATTCCACACATTATTGAACTACTCAGAGGTTATGAAATTCGACATATAATACAGACCTATGTTTTTCTCACATTGCGGCGCCATTTAAAGGCAACGCAAACCTATGGTGTTCATCACATAAGAGTACTAACCACAGGGTCCTTCCCCTATCCCGTGGTGTTCCTTGTATAGTGGGTACTAATCACAGGCAAGGCAGAACCATGGTAGCTATCATCTCATGGTCCTGCTCATATGGTGTACTAATCACAGGTACTGCAAAAGCCGACCGCACGGTGCTCCTGTGTGCTACTAATCACAAACCTATTTGGTACCTAATAAGTAAAAGCGACCCATGATGCTCTCCGCGTGGTGATACTAATCGCAAGTAGTTTCGTGGTCCCAAGACAATCATCCCTTGGTCGCCCCTTTTAATCGCATCTTACGACAGGCAGGGGATACCGTGGGTGTATTCTTCGTTTGCGTCCCCCACCCACAGGGGGTTGTGTGTTTGGTCCGCGAGAGATACTTTATTTCCCTCAAGTCCGCCGGCAAGCCGGTTAGGACCCCCCTATCCGCCAGTTGGGACGCGCCACGTGGGAGTATCACCTCTCCCCCTACTACGCCAGCGTAGCAGGCTCGTGGACTCTTAAACTTATGAATAAACATAATCAGGTTATTAATTTAGATCGGCACACATAGGGAGCTTACAAACTTCATCTTAAACCAGTATGAAAAAATAGATGAAACAAGATATATATTACATGCTAGCGAATACTGGACGAGTTAACAGATAACCATAAGCAGATTCTCCAAGATTTAGGTTATACGCTACTACAACAAAATGGATGAAATGCTAGACATTATGAACACAGCAGAAACTTGTGGAGGTGTAGTACTAAGTGAGCTTCATTCTTATCAACCTTTTACATTTGGACTGAATAACAATGATGAAATTCGCTTTATCATTAATCAGCAGGATGTATACAGCCTACGACACGAACGCTACCTCTATATTGAAGGACGACTAGATGAGTCAGATGGAAGTGGACCAAGCACATCTCAACTAAACAACCATGGTCTAGCTTTTATATTTTCTGAAACGCGATAGGAAGTAAATAATATGGGAATAGATTGATCGGGGAATATTTGTATTACAAGTTCAATTAAGATCTACCCTTCTTTTAGTGATGAAGAAAGTAATATTTTATGGATGGCAGGACAGTATCCAAAAGTTACCAACAACTGGATTATTAATGAGGACGGATCTTTTAGAGGTATGTATCATGGAAACATATTATTGGCTTCGCAGACGACTTTAGACGTATTATAATCAACGCAAAACAAGAGCTAATTCTGATCCATGATCGATGTGATTACAATTCTCTTAAAGCAGCAGAAATACCCGTAGATTCGAATATTACACTTCATCGTATATTGTGGAGGATTCAACATGTAACATTATCTGCTCGAGAAAACGTCGATTGCTGAAGACTGTAGAAAATGATATATTATTGCCTATACGCTTTCGAAGTTGGGAGCTCCATGAATATCCAGTGTTACCACCTAAAAACAAGCATAGCTGGGCTGTTAAAACATCACGTTTTACTGAAAAGCCTTTGTATACTGTTTCTGGATTTCAAACTCATCGTAAATTCAACCATTAAAAAGGTAGTTCACTTTTTGATCACTGTAAATTAAGAAATATTTGACTATACCTCAACGAAATTGCGTATCCCTACGAAAACATAGGCATGAATTTTGAGAAAAATAAATTTGGTTTGCTCTATGACATGTTTTGTAAATTTCAATCATCGTACTATTTGAAAGAAGATCGTCAGCTCTTTTCGCCTGCAGAATGTAACCTGTTATCCGGGGAGTTTCGACTGAGAAACGAACATTCGTAGCGGGAAATATATTTTGACTGGAAACGAGTTACCACGTCACGCTCATTATGCTTCCGCGAAAGACGAAGTAACTCGTTCCGCACATTATGCGTGCATTCGTTCGCGGAAGACGAGTTATCTAGGCTGCCTGATTTGGCATAAATATGTCTTGTGGCTGGCGGTAATCTGAAAATTTGCGTTACAGAAGTGAGTGTCTTACGGCCTGTGGTCATCGGAAATTAGAAGCCGTTGACTAATGACCATGACCGAGAGACATGTATATGATCATTTGATTTAATTTGTTTATTCAAGCCATAATTGAATATCCGATTCTCTTGCAACTGCTTCAATATTTATTTTACTATTCGAAATAAAACGTAAAATGAGCATGAGGATTACCATGGCTATTCCAGTGCGAAGTGGGTGCATTACGTGTTGTAGACAAGCTAATATCTTCTCCCTCTTCTTCATTTTCAGACAAAAGTTTCCTGTCACTTTTACCACTTGATCTATCGTTACTATCCAAAGAGTTGTCATCTAATTCGTCATCTGAACCAATGAGATGAAGAATAGATTATTATCCAAACGGGCTAGCCATTATGTACGGAAGAAAATAAAATGATATATTGGCGCAGACTGAGGCGCAGCAAGTCTGCAACCTATGGGGACCTATAAAGCGATCACAGAAATACACTCAACAACAATAAGAGACGAGATAACACGTTCTGCCCAGCAGATAATAATTTTCGAAGGTTCTAGACGAGTTGACTTGTCATTACACGATTGAGTAATAACTATTGGTAGAGGAATTAACTCGCCATGCCCGGTTAAGAGGTTAAAAATAAAGCACCGATTGTAGTTGTAGACTTCTCTAATCATGAAGAATATATAAGGAATCAATTGTCGACATTCGCTTAGAATTTGAAACATCTGAAATTTTCCCTGCTAACACAACAGCTTGTTGTTTTGTTATTCATATGAGTAACTTTACTTACCATCCGCTAACGAATATTGTCATAAGACTATAAATAACGATAGCCCTTTATCATGAAATGTAGTGTGTGCTTCTACATCGTACACTAAGGAACAGAAAGAAGAAAAAGACTACACGGTTACAGACAATCGTCTTGATAACGAACAAAACTGTGAATGTGCATGCTGTTCGCATGTTAAAACGCATTATCTCACACAAGCTAACATCTTCTCCCTCTTCTTCATTTTCAGAAGAAAGTTCACTGTCACTTTTACCACACAAGTAAGTGAGCCTATTAAGATGTTCGGAACCTTATATCAAATACCATCCTTTCGTAAATTCTTTTTGGTACATCCTTCCCAGTAAGATGTCAATCGATGTACGTTTATGCAGACCCAGTCACCGTCATTACAAGTATCGACGGAAAGTGGTGGTGAAATTTTTTCCTTCATTGCAGTACCTGGTAATGATTTATAAAGGAAGAAAACACATGAATAACAATAAGGTAAGAACAGCATTAGCTTCTTTGTAAAGCGAAATATACATAGTATAATATATTTTTTTAAACTTAATTTCATAAACAATATATGTTTTGTTTAATTTGAATTTTGCAGGAAGCATTAGAGGCATTACAATTTTAGAAGCATGCTACATCTTCACAGTAAGCTGTTAAGGAGTACAGCAAACTTGTCGACAGCATAACCAAGACTGTTGTATAACCGGTAGTAGTTTGTTTAATTTTGTAAATAATTATATAATAAATATTTCATTAAATTCAAAATGTTCTACTTATTGCATTCCCTTTACCTCTTTACACATATCGGAAATATTCACACTCATACTATCTATAAAGGCTTGAGTTTACTAGAGAGTGACCATGATAACGAACAAGTCTAAATATGCATAACCATCACGACGTCATTGCTGTATGATAAAAACAGAATAATCTAAGTATCGCACGTGCTCCGTCCCGTCGGAGACAGTCTGTCGGATGGGAGGACGTAAAGCCTTAAGCATAAGATCACGTCGTCATGGTTATACATGATTAGACTTGTTCGTTAAGGTCGGGTGGAGACATAATTCCATTAGTTGACTTCTTACGCCACCTCCAAATGGTGTCGGGAAGAGTGTATGAGGAGAAGGACAGCTAGCCTTAAAACTATAATCCTCTGTGCGTAGGCCTCCCTAAGATAGTGTCTTGGAAGGGGGATGTCGCGAAGGGCACTTCTTCAAAATCCGCATCAAACAAGTGCACGTGGTTAGGACTTGTCAATATGGCACAATTGAGGTTAGCGACGTTCACTAGTTCAAAATACGCGCAAAACAAGTACACGTAGTTAGGATCTGTCAAGATGGCAGCTGCCATTTTGACAGCTGTTCAAATTCCACGCCCCACGTAGGTAGGATGGCAGCAGTGAGGTTAGAGTCTGTCAAGATGGCAGCAGTGAAATTAGCCACGTTCACTTGTTCAAAATCCGCGCCAAACAATTGCACGTGGTTACGACCTGGCAAGATGGCAGGTGTCATCTTGACAGCTGTTTAAATTCCGCACCCACGTAGTTAAGATGGCAGCAGTGAGGTTAGCCACGTTCATTTGTTCACAAAAAATTAAGGCTAGAACCTGTCAAGATGGCAGCAGTGGCGTTAGCGACGTTCTCTTGTCCAAGAAAGTGGGGTTAGGCTCTGTCAAGGTGACAGCTGTTGTCTTGACAGCTGTCAAAAGCACGTGCTTTTGTTTACAAACAAGGCCACGTGCTCATGACATGAGGGTCTCGTGGTCATGGCGTCATAGGGTCCATGAACTTGGCAGGGGTCAATGACCTCGGGTGCTGACTCAGCAGAAAAATGCTTGCGCCAGTGATTTAGAATATACAATGCCCTACTACTTGCAGTACACTTCGAAATTACTTCACTTCGAATATTGCTCTTCCACGAAATTTGAAACTGGTACGAGAACTGGAACGGGATCCACTCAGCCTCAGGAGGTCATTTAAGTAGTGAAGGTTCGATTCCCATCTCATCCTTCCTCGAAGTTGTTTTTCGTATGAAGACCACGTCAGCTTCTTTCCCTATCCCTTGCCCTTCTCTTCCCATCCTCCACAAGGCCCCTGGCCAGCATAGCGCGATGGCCACTTACTCCCCAGTCAGACGCACCGACTTCGGGTAAGTATTGGAGCGGCGTCACGATTAACATTTAAATGGGAACGTGGGACGCTGAGAACACCCCACGTGTAATATTCACTTGTTTTTTCTGACAGACTGTTGAGGAACTCAGTATTAATATAACGTCATTTGCATTGTTTGAATTTATGTCTATTATTGCTGACAATAGCATTTATAGGCTAGGGTGTCGTCAGCACCCCGCATACCCAGTTACGTTACACATCGTGTCTAGTTGGTTTGTACTTCGCAAACTGAGCTGTCGCTTCTGGGGTGGTTTTGAGAGTGTGTGAAATGAATCCTTCTTTAGATGAAGTGCAGAAACATATCAGGAACCTTTTAAATGAAGGTTCAGAGGACGATTCTGATGAGTTAATAGAATCTGATTATTGTGAAACTGATAACTGTATATTTAGTGACCACATTTCTGAAAGTGCTGATGGCCCTGATGGCATCAAATTACGGTCAACACCGGGTTCCATACTATCGCCATCAACTACAAGAAAACCAACGTACATGCCAGGGAAGGACAAGAAAACTAAATGGGGAAGGAGTGCAGCAGTTGGTAATGTCCATACCTGGAAACAAAACTTAATAACTCATCTACCAGGTACAAAACTAATGGCAAAGAACTGTGCTACTCCACTTAAATGTTTTAATGTACTTCTAAGTGATCTTATAATTTGTACTGTAACCCAGTGCACAAATATTTACATTGAAAAAATCGGTCAATTTACACCAATAAGAGCAAGTACAGGAAGACAAATGAAGAAGAAATACGTTCTTTCATTGGGCTACTGTTTATGCCGGTTCCTATCGGGCAGCAAAACTGAACTTGGAGAATCTTTCCTCAAATGATGGCTTAAGGATTGAAATATTCCATATCACTATGTCACCGGACAGATGTTGTTTTTGAAGAATTGTCTAAGGTTTAAGACCATTCAGCGTAGTGAATTGGATAAGTTAGCGGCCATCAGGGAGGTATTCCCAATTATAAAAGTTGTTACTCCTTCTCTGAATATGTTACTGTCGATGAACAGCTTGTTCCTTTTTGGCGGAAATGCAGCTTTAGGCAGTTGATAAGTAGCAAACCCGCCAAATATGGTATTAAAATACAAACGGTGAGTGACTCCAATACATGGTATACTGCTGCAATGGAAATCTTTGCGGGGAAGCAGCCTGAAAGGCCTTTTCAAGTGTCAAATTCACCCAGAGACGTCGTGCTGAAACTTTCAGAGTCTATTCAAGGAACAGGTAGAATTATTACTGTAGACAATTGGTTTATTAGTACAGAATTTGCTCAGGATTTGGTTCAAAAAGGATTTCCTCTTGTAGGTACAGTGACAAAAAACAAACCTCAACTCCCCAAGGAACTTACTGATATCAAAGAAAGAGAAATAAACCGTACACTTTTCGCTTATTGTGACTAAATAACTTCAATGTCATACGTTCCAAACAAAGGTAGGAACCTTCTTATGATTTCAACCATGCAACCCAACAGCGCAGAAATTGATACTTCATCAGAGAAACTAAAATATGCAATGATCATAACCTTCTACAACCTTACTAAATGAGGCGTTGAAACAGCAACCAAGATGTCTGTAACATACTCCATAGCTAGAAGGTCCAAAAGATGGCGTTTGGTGGTATTCTTTCGCATGCTGAATATTCCAGGCATTAACGCACAAGTAATTTTCATGTCCAATAATTGTTCATCCAATTTGAGCAGACGACAGTTCCTGAGGAAGTTGTGCCAGGCTCTAGTACGTCCTCAAGTGGGAAAACGATCAGCAATGACTCCTGAACGACAACCTCGCTCATTTGGCAGGTGTACAGTATATCTCAGATCATCAGACAAGAAAACCAAATTTTTCTGCAGCAAATGTCATCAGTTCATGTCTCTGAATCACATGAAAAACATCTGTGCAAACAAAGAAACATAGGAGATGATGACGAAAAGGAAGGCCTTTGTTGAAGGGTACTTCCTTGTGTGTTAGCTTCAAAAACTGAAATACTGTTTCAGGGGTTCTATAACTTGTTTCTTACATATTTGTGTTTGTAAATAATTGTCTGTAAGTAATGAAGAATTGAGCTTAAAATGTACATGCAGTACGAAACCGAAATATTATCACTTTTGGGTTGGAAATCAGTAAGGTTTTTATATAACTGCGGTGCCAAATATCTTATGGTAATATTTTAAAGGTAGTAATAAAGATTGAATTTGGTATATTTGGTCTTTATTTAACATTTGTAAAAGAATAGTGCAAGTTATGAGTACCCCACATACCCACTTATGTAACTCATACACACATCTGTCGGATGCAGGTGATAAGCTACAGGTAGGCTCTTTCGGCAGGAGTAGGCTATGTGCCGGCACCGGGTTTTACTCTCAGCGTACTGTCGTATATTACATTCTTATGCAGTTTCGAATAACCAGAGGGTGTGCAAAAAGCCAGCATTAAGTAAGGGCATATAACGCTGTTGATGGGGACGTTAAACCCTGTACAGGCTCCTTCAACAGGAGTAGCCTATGTACCGGCGCCGTGCAGGCTCCTTCGGTAGAAGTAGGCTATGTACCGGCACCGGGTTTTACCCTCTCCGTACAATCATAATTTTATCTTAGGAACTTACACTAGAAAGAATTACTAACACGACTAAGAAAACGCTCTTTGAGTTACAAGTAGCTTAACATGTACGCAATGTCCTCGTTCAAGGTTACTACAGCCGGAAGATGAGTGTACAATTTCAGTCAACGCATGCATTCCTCACCTCGCTCTAACTACACAGGTACAACTTCAAAGACAGTGTTCTAAGCAGCGGAACAAAAATGTAACCTGGTGTGAGTACATAGATTTATTCTGATAAACGGTTGTCTCAAACTCGCGACCCAAACTACTGATTTCTTTCACGCTTTCAACCTGTGCTTGTTTTATGTAAAGTTATTGATCGGCGGCCAGATTCTGATAAAACTGATCAAATACTTCCGATTCGGAGGCCTTGACACACTAAAGGTTGAATAGCGTAAATATTCCAGTGGCATAGTCGTCAATGGATTCTCCTAGTGCTTGAGTTCTTCTGAAAATGTCCTGTTTCAAGCAGTAGTCCATATCGGACCAACCAAATCTCTGTTTTATTTGCGTAGCAAGATCTTCCCAGGATTGGATATACGCTTTTGCTTACCTGAACCACTTCATCGCCGGCCCTTCCAGCATTCCAGGGATGACCCTTACGAACAGATCAGGAGATAAGGAGCTACATTCGGCAATATCTTCAACCCGTTCTATTACCTATTACCTTCACCCAAAAAATTCAGCTTTCATTTATGCACAATGTCAAAAACCGGGTTAATATTAGGAATACGGTCACTAATTGGACTAGTAATTTGTGAATCACAGTTCACGAGTTTTTCAACGAGGGCATTTTCACCACCGGCAATCGTATCCCTCGCTTCAAGATATTTAGCTCTCTCACCACCAGATACGGAACACGTGTGAATGTCATCTAATTCATGACCCATATCTTTTACATTGTTGGAGATATCTCCATTAAAAATTTCACTCTCACTGCCCATATTCAAGCCATTATCTCCTTCCGTAATTAGGAGCCGGGCTAAGTGGCTCAGACGGTTAAGGCGCTGGCCTTCTGACCCCAGCGTGGCAGATTCGATTCTGGCTCAGTCCGATGGTATTTGAAGGTGCTCAAATACGTCAGCATCGTGTCGGTAGAATTACTGGCACGTAAAAGAACTCCCGCGGGACTAAATACCAGCACCTTGGCGTCTCCGAAGACCAAAAAGTAGTTAGTGGGACGTAAAACAAATAACATTATTATAATTACATAATTAGGACGGAATTTCAGCGGCAACAGACATGCAAAAGATAACGGATCTTCGTAAATAAGTTAGCATACCTAAAATAAGGTGACAACATCATACGTGGAGAATGGGGTTACTGGGAAGTGTTTTAACATGCTCACAATACATTTTCATCCCCAGCTCAACCTCATCCCAATTTTATTCGAAGGAGATTACCCAGTCTAACCGCATGACTGCTACCATTTGAGCCACAGCCCGCAAGTACAAAATCTGCTCAATGTGCCTAATATAACGTCATTAGCTAAAAACTGAGGCCGGGATCGAGACTGGGAAAGACCAGAAGTTATAAGCCTTGAGCTGGAAATGAACCTCTCGGCAGAAAAATACCAAGAGCCTAGTATCCAAATTCAACAAATAACAAGAAAACATTTATTGAAATAATAAAATGAATAAATGGAGAAAATAAACGAATTCGAAAGTAGGGAAAGATAATATGAAAATTATATATACGTAATTCCCCTTTTACAGAGATGAATCAACAGTGTCACTGCGACGGCGGTATACCATCATTCAGAATCGAATTATATTACAATCAGTTGAATCGCTTATAAGCGTGTGATTGAATTCAGATTATCACCACATACACACGACGCAATACACGCAGTTCATTAAAAGGTGGTCTAATTTTCCAACAATTATTAATTTCACCTACTCAACCTATCTCCACTCCCGTATATCACACCTCTCTTCTTTTATATCTCTTATTTTTACAAGTATCCGTCACCCCCCAAAAAGTATACTCCTACGCATCAAAGAGCTGACTAAAGGAAATAACTATGCGTAGAATCTCCACAGTAGACTTAAAAGGAGCACGAACACGACCAACAAAAAAATAACGGCAAGGGCCAAAAGCATGCGCAGGCCATACATACATACATTGTATTTACTTCTAAATTTACATTTACTACTTCTGTTACAAAGTTGGTACGTTACCCATCCACACGATATATTGTAATTCATACTATTGGTGGTAGGCTCATAAAAATTATTATGTCGGAAAGCATCACGACACGTTGAAACTTGTGCGTCAAAATTATCCACGGAATCCCTCTTGGAACATTTTCCGGTGTTGTTTCCTTTTGACTGTTCGAGTGTCTAGCCATGCATCATGCACCTACGCGATTAATGCGTGTGTTTGTGTGTTTAGGCTTGCAAAATTATTTTTGGTCTTATAGAACAATCTTCTGTGCTCCCACATATTTCTGCTGCAGACATTTTCGCGCGATTTTCCATCCATGCAACTATATCTGATGAGCAAGAATATGTGTGACAATTATAATTGTTTACTGCACTTTGTACTGGTATGATAAGGTTACATGTATTTGCTGTCAATTTGTGTGATGTGTGGTGGAGCGCTGGTCACGTTGCATCTCTTTCTGGTCATACTTAACGCGTTTATCTACTGGCATATGGTGAATATCTGCTATTCTTCAACCAAGTAAGATCATTCCATGTTTACTGTACTTAAAATTTTGGACTGTCATCTTCTGTAATCAACGTGTGAAGATTTGATTTGGACATTGAAATTGTACCATGTAATATTGTATCCAACGTCTCAACTTTTCGCTTCCCCGTGTTTTGGCTTTCAGAGGGGAGAATCTGTGATATGAATTAAAGCTACCCTCATTCATTTGACATATGTATTTGTGTGTGGGGAATTCATCTACAATTATCGCGCACTCTTTGAATTGCCGTTAATTTATGTGACAGAACTATGCCTATTTAAATGTGTAATCTGCTATTGATACGCCAGTAGCTTCGATATTTCTCATTCGCTCAGTAAGCTAGTTGATTTGCGCTCGCAGGCGCACTACTCCCTTGAACTAAGCGATGTGCTTCTTGCTCGCTGCAAACGAGTCATTTGGTAGGCAAGCGCCATCATGGACGCTATTACTAACCGTGTTCTGTGGAAGATGCGAATGAGAGCGCGATACGCCTGGCTGATAGCCCTGTAAACTAAGGCATTTCCCTTAGTTGCAGTATATTTAATGTTTTAATATTTTTTATTTGCCTTTCTTTAGTACATAAGTGACTGGAATATCTGAGTGAGCGCGCTTCATTGCAAAATGACCTAACAATGTAAGTTATCGAATTATATTAAACTGGACACCCAAGGATGTAAGTACAAGTATCCTTTTAATTGTTTCGAAACTGTTCTTGTTATTTCGAGAAGAAGTGTCTGAGTAACACGCTATCATTGACATGAATATTGTGGGAAATTTCGGCGACGCTGTCAGAATTGTATCAAGCCAACCCCGCAACTGTAATTCGAAATTACGCCTACCTTTCCAGGACCCGTCGGCGACGGTTTATTCGTTAAATTAAAGTGGGATTTCTTCATCCTAAAGATTTTAAAATGTAACATGTTTTTAAAATTCAATATTCCAATTGTAATTGATAATGGGGTAATTCTGGATCTCGGTATATGCGCGGATGAGAGGCAAATTATTCCATTCATTTTATTTCATTGAGATTGTCGTTGTGATGCCTTTTCTGTTCCTTAAAGTTATTGAGATTACTATTATTATTATTATTATTATTATTATTATTATTATTATTATTATTAATTTTAGTTGGTGGATTTCTTTCTATATTTCCTGGTTCAGGGTTGTGGTCTCTATAGCACTGTTATCAATTAATTGGATGATGCTCTGTGCTAGTATAATTTTCGTGATGGGGTCATTCTTTAACTCCTTACTGGGATGGTTTATTTCCTGTCCTATTCGTACATTACCATATTCCAGGGTCTCCTGAAAATTAAATTCAGTAACCGGCATTTTAATCCACTATTAATAGCTTTTTTGGAGGAAATGACTGTCACAGATAAAATACTTACCGATAATAATAATAATAATAATAATAATCGTATGGCCTCAGCTACCGTTTGCAGACATTTCAATTTGACGCCATCTGGCTGTCTGCTCGTCAATTTCGACGTTCCGTTTTTCTCTAGGCCCCCACTAGGTGGCAGACCGAGTAAACCGAAACTCTCTTGGGCGTCTATGGCTGAGATTTAATTAATTTTGTCGGGTAAACACCAAATTTGTCACCAGAGATCTTTTACATGCCGACATCGTACGACATGGAGTGTCGAATGGAATTTTTTCCGCCCTTCAAAAATCCGACTACCTCTGCCGGGTTTGAACCCGCTATCTTGGGATCCGGAGGCCGACATTCTACCGCTGATCCACAGATACTTACCGATGACAATATTTAACGTGGAAGGGAGAAGCCCACTCCGAGAGTAGATTCATCAAAAGGCCGGGAACAAGTACTCACCTAAAGTTTCAACTCTCCTTACCATGTCATGTGAAATGAGCCACACCATTAAAGTTAAAAGATGTTAATCAACACATTCATACCTTCGAATGAAATTAAAATTCTACTAAATAAAAAGAAATATCTTGTCAATTAAAATTAAGATTGTGAAACAATTAAAACCAGAAGTTGAAATATTTCTTAGATCAAGATAAAAATTCAAGGTTGAGGTACCTCAAAACAACCTTAACTATATCCCTAATATTATATTATTATTATTACTATTATTATGATTATTATTATTATTATCAAGATTATTTTGGAGTGTGTATAGTATCCGGAACCTCAGAATTAGAACAGGCCTTGGTTAACTAGGCAAGGAATATTATCAGATAAAAATGAATTTTGGCACTAGACATGTACATCAACTGGCAATATTAAAAAAACTGACTAGCACAATAAATTCAATAAATAGATTCCACATTTAACTGACTAGCTAGCAGAATAAATGACAGCCATTAAGCACAATTCCATCCATGAGTAATATTCGAAGACAGTCATCTATTGTAATAAGGAGAGAGAAAATCATCATCAAACAAACTCGTAACCGGGCAACCAGCCATAATTATAGGCAAGCCAAAAAGCTTAGAGAAATTTAGCCTTTCGGCCATTAATAATTTTGAGGTTTCGTTTACATTAGAGAAGAATACCGGTACCACGAAATGCAGTTGTGAATTTTTAGGCCTACACACATCATGCGATGTTCACATAACACTTTTAATAATCTTTAACCTCGATTTAGAACCATGATATAGCTTTTAAAACTTACTAGATGGGATAATTATTGAATTAAGGTAGTCATTTTAGCACATTTTAAGGATTCTAAACAGAATAATTGCGAATTACAGATGTAGCATATCTGCCGATCACACGGACACTGTGATGAGTTCCACACATAAATTTCAACTCATAGTACAAGAAAAGGTTACATATTTACCTTGAGGTTCCGACCACAACACTACCTGATTAAAATGAAAATTGAATGAAATAGTTTACCACCTGGGCACATGAAACGGATGAAACTGATTTGCCCTAAAAATGGAAATATTCGGGGTAAATCAAACAACAACGGCTAGTGCTCACTTGAAGAAAACATCTTGGAAAGACGAAAACCCACAGGGTTTTTTGTCCAGGATCAAAAATCCTTCCTACACACATTCTTATCTGTCACACAACAAAATTTGCTTCCGATTCAGAAACCATCTTGCTCGACTACAAAAGTCATAATTCATTTGTCCAGTACAACTATTTGTCTCACTGTCGGAGTTCCGACTGGCAGCTGCGTGGAGCGCCACCAACTGGCTGAGTCTTTTTTAAAGAGGAACGCCAACAGGCTGCGCAGCGATGCACACTCGTTTCAAATCATAATTTGAGACGAATCTCAATGTATCAGCGAAGGGAGCTAAAGTTCTTAATAAAGTCTCAATGACAAATTTAAAATTCTATACATTATTACTGTAATATCGTGGTTGTAGGGAACTGAAATGTGTTTCTCCCATTCCTTAAAGATACTTGCGTTTACGCTCCTGAGACTATTCATGTCCATGTTTTCCTTTTTCCTTCCATTATGAAGTGTCACTTACCTTATATCCCTCTATGCTACATTTGTGTGGGTCTTGCCTGGTGTTTGATGATTTTATGTTAGCTTGGCTTGGGAAGCTGTAGACTTCATCGTGTGTACCACTGTTCAGTTAACTGTGGAATTTTAATGTCGTTTCCCTTCGTAATTATTAACTAATTTTGGAAATATTTTTATTTGTTTTTTGCAATTCTCTTGACCCTTCATTTAATTATTTATGTATGGAAAATTTGGTTTGCGACCTTTGGTTTTAAAATTGAGCGTGTTTTCTGGGATGATTGAAATGCTTATGGAAAACTGGCCAGTGGTGTATTTAATTCTTAACTTACGGATCCGTCTTAATATTTGCCATTTATTGATGCTGATGCGAGCTGCAGACTACACTTATTTCTCTGTACTGTAAGAGTTCCTTTAGTTTGTAATGTGAGTGAGTTTTCACAATTTTAATTATTTTAAAAATAAGAAATTTGTCTCTTATTTGAATGAATTAATTTAATACGAAATATTTGCTTTTTGGGGGTACAAGTTCTCCGAATAGCTTATTTTATTACATCGTAAGGATTATTTTACATTGTTATATGAGTGTGCAATCACAATTTTATTTATTTAAAAATGTGTATTTAATGCATGATTAAAAGAGTTAATTTTATCATTAAATTATTTGTTCTTGATTTTGTTCATTTTTCAATCTATTGCAGAAAGTCTTAAATCTTATTTAAGTATCATTCATATTTTTTCCTCTTCCTAATTTTTAAGTAAGTTTTTGATTTACTGAATTTTAATTTCGCTTTTATTTACTAGTTAGCGATACTGACATGGCCACCCCTCAAGTAGTAAGCTAAGATCCTGTGCTCTTATCCTTTAGGTTCTGGGTCCTCCACGTCGGAACGTTTAATGCTGCTGCCCCCAAAGGTAAGTACTTTCGTCTTGTGCTCACTTTGTCATTTCATGTGTGTTCATTGTTGTGTATGCGCTTGAGCGTTGCAGAGGGTTTGGAAGCAGAAGCAGCAATCCAGAAAGGATTGAGGCAAAGCTGCAGTTTGTCCCCCTCCTTTTCAATGTTTAAATAGAACAGGCAGTATAAGATATCAAAGAGGAATTTGGGAAGGGAATCGCAATCCAAAGAGAGGAAATCAAGACCTTGACACTTGCCGATGATATTGTTATTCTATCTCAGACTGCAGAAGATCTCGAAAAGCTGCTGATTGGTGTGGAAGAAGCCTTCGGTAAGGGGTACAAGATGAATAGAAATACGTTCAAAACAAAAATAATGGCATACAGTCGAACGAAGGCAGGTAATGCAGGAAATATTAGATTAGGAAATGAAGTCTTAAAGGAAGTAGATGAATATTGTTACTTGGGTAATAAAATAAAATAAATAAAATGCAGACTAGCACAAGGAAGGCAGAGCTTTCTTAAGAAAGGACATTTGCTCACTTCAAACATTGATGTAGGAATTAGAAAGATGTTTCTGAAGACTTTCATCTGGAGTGTGGCATTGCATGGAATTGAAAAATGGACGACGACTAGCTCAGAAAGAAACAGAATATAAGCTTTTTGAAATGGGGTGTTACAGAAGAATACTGAAGGTGAGATAGTTGGATCGAATCACAGATAAAGAGGTGCTGAATCGAATTTGTGAGAGATCGATTTTGCTAAATATGATGAGATCAAGGGACAGAATGACACGACATCTCAAGACAACCAGGACTTATTCAGTTGGTTGCTGAAGGAAGCGTAGGCGGTAAGAACGGTAGAGGTTGACCAAAGTATGGATATGACAAACAAATTAGTGCAGATGTCGGATACAATAGTTACGTAGAAATGAAAAGTTTAACACAGGAGAGGGTGGCATGTAGAGCTGCATTTAACCAGTCTGACTGAAGACTAAAACAACAACATTTAAAATGGCACCCAGCGTGAGGTGTTAACGTATTTGATTTGATAATTTTAGTCATATGGCGATGTTTATTAATGATTTTGTTATTAACATATATTATACCCAATTTGCACTCTTCAAGGAACTTCCTACCACATCCATTACGACAGAGTCATAACCTGAACGGCGACTCTCACTAGTATGGATAAGCAGGGGTTACTGAATAGTCGTCTTTGGACGTTCACGATGTAACTTCTTAGAAAACTTATTACCACAATGTTTAAAGAGAATGTGGTCGATCACCATTATGTGTAAGCAGGTGGTTCCGAAGTTTATTTTGAGTAAACTTAGAACTGTTCTGATCACAGGGATATGGACGCTCAGCAGAATGTATATACAGGGAATTCGTAGATCTGACTCCTGAAAAAGCTGTTTTGTAGTCATTAATCACAAACATGGACGCTCGCCAGTATGTGTACGCAGGTGAAACTTAAGATGTGAATTCTGGGAAAACTCCTGACCACATTGTTTACAGAAATGTGGACGCTCACGAGTATGTGTAACTACGTGTTTAATAAGACTTGACTTTACAGTAAACTAAGAAGACGCTCAGCAGAATGTATATACAGGGAATTCGAAGATCTGACTCCTGAAAAAACTGTTTTGTAGTCATTAATCACAAATATGGACGCTCACCAGTATGTGTAACCAGGTGTTTCCGAAGACTTGACTTTTCAATAAAATTAGAACCACATTGATCACTGGAATTTCGACGCTCACCAGTATGTGTACGAAGGTGATTCTCGAGATGCGATTTCCGCGAAAACTTCAGACTACATTGCTTACAAGAATATGGACGCTCACCAGTATGTGTAACCAGGTGTTGCCGAAGACTTGACTTTTCAATAAAATTAGAACCACATTGATCACAAGAATATGGACGCTCTCCAGTATGTATACGAAGGTGACGCTGAAGATTCGACTTCTTACTAAACCCCTTACCACATTATTTACAGGAATATGGACGCTCGCCAGTATGTGTAAATTGGTGATTTCGAAGACTTGTCTTTTCAGTAAAATTAGAACCACATTGATCACAGGAATATGGACGCTCACCAGTATGGATAAGAAGGTGACGCCGAAGACTCGACTTCTTAGGAAACCTCTTACCACATTGTTTACAAGAATATTGATGCTCACCAGAATGTGTAGCAAGTTGTCGCCGAAGTTGCAACTTCCGAGAAAACTTACAACCACATTCATTGCAACATGGATCCCATTGGCTATTGGGATGGATTGGACTTTCATCAGAGTCACGGAACATCTGTAGGTTGCATTCATTACGAGTGGGCAAAATCCACATTACCCTACTTCCTTCTTTCGTTATGTTGCACCTACTCTTACACGTACCCACTGGACCTCCGGTAATTAATGGAACATTCCAAAATCTAGAAAACGACAAAAAAAAGTTATTACATTTTACGATTAAGATCACAAAATCAAATACAATAATCAGAAGCAAACGCAATATATGTACCAAGATTGCTTCTTATCACATAACATAGCAGACCAAATCTCAACAATTTCAGATAAAGGCTCTAACACATAAGCCCATATAATTTCCTTTTACCAAATAGAATATATGATAAGTTTGCACTTAACCACAGCACAGCCGAACAATTCAAGAGGGTCCTATATGGAAGCAATTATTGTGAGAATGCTTCCCTTAGTGATTTACTTACCTTTATTCTCAACTTCATTTCAACTGAGACTCATCACATTTAAAATGCCAAATAATAACTAATGTTTTAATATCTTCATCCTTAGTGAGATTACATGTTGTCAAGATTTCTCTATCATCTACTGGGCATTGGCAAGGGCTTCTGGCCAATTTGACGTCCAATTTCTGAGATATACATGTGTACTATAATGCCGCAAAGAAATTTCTGACTGAAGCTCCTCAGCTACTTCAACTGTGGTAATACCTATCAACACGTCAAGGTAAAAGCAAAAATATGCAGTACGGTGAGATTCTGTGTGTTCGTCAGCAAGTTGAACTAGAAATCACTTAGCAAGAAAAGGGGGCACGACTTGTAACAGTAGTAAGGTGGTAGTTCTCTTCATCACAGGATTCATGGCAAGCAATATTCTGAAGACTCCTGTGGTCGGGTTGTATTAACACAAATTTGTATATCTTAGGAATATCAGCTGAATGAGTAACAAGATGGGTTATGAATCTTAAAACAATAGACAGGAAGTCAGGCTAAATTTCAGAGTCAACCGTTTACAAAGGGTTCAAAAGCTATCCCATTTCAAGATTCACAACTTCTGTCCAACTTAACAGTTGGGTTGGTTATCACGGTAGAATCTATGTGTACACAATGATGGGCCATATGTATGTTGATGAGTTAGAAGTCATAAGGGGTATATTTTCCATGTGTCCCGTTTCACTGTATTCACGCATGAAAATTACATACAGCTGTTTCAAATCTGGAAACCTAACAAACTTATTTTCATTGGGTTCGAGCATTTTAACAGCATTATGCTTAAACTTAGGTACACGTGACTCTTCAGGACGAATAGGAAATTTGCCATTAAACCTGCCGGAATCATCCATTTCAACATTGTTCAAAAAATGTTCTTCACATGCCCCTTTTTCAGGAGTAAGGAATGGTTTATGGCGTTCTTCAAGCTTCCAAATCCTCTGAAATTCTGTTTAAGGAGAATCAAGATTTATTAGCCTGGAACACCGAACTTTGGCGTTATTCTTAACATAAAAATTAGGGATGGTGCCTGACAATCCCCGACCAAATTTGGTCATCTAACGAAGTGCGATAACCTTCTTTATGCAAGGTATTAGAAGACAAAATATCATAGTAGACTTCAGCTCTTAGCAAGATTTAAGAGGAAGAACGCTCCTTTAAATATACTAACACTTAGAACGATATCACGAGCAATATACCGACTGGAACAATCAATCTGCGGTGCGGGAAGTTGGCTTGTGGTTGTATTCACAGCTGCACAGTTCAACTTCAATGTATAATCTGACACATTACAGAAGGAAACAAGGTTGCATGTTGATCATCCAGGCGATACATCAGTATTTCCTATACCAAATATAGGTAGCCAACAAATCTTAGTACAAATGCCGAGCGTCGTGACAAGTCTACAAGACACTTAGGATAAATGACTCCCCCAGTCCAATAAAATCTGCAACTAGTATAATCTCTCCTGAACAGATCTTTACTGCTACACACACTGTGGTTAACTAAATACTTGAGAGTCTGGCACAATTGCAGAACTTCTAACTTGTATATCATTATTGGGAATTGTTTGATCTTTACAAACCAATAAGGTGTGGGGTCCATTGTACAGGGGACACTTGTGTCGCTTACACTGTTTAAATACATGAGAAGCTAAAAATATAAATACCAAAGGTTACTTTCCCTCAAAAACTTGCAGTGGTAATTAATGTTTGTTCGAACTTTCTATAATCAGAATTGCTACGATTATCAAGTTTTCAACACTTACCGTTAAAGGAAATGTCCTTTTTGGTATTGTGTAATAAAATCTAAAACACATGACAATGACAAAAGGGTCATGAATCAAAGAAAATTAGTGGATCCAATTCACAATGCCTTATTTTCGGAGATAATGCTTGTTGTCCAAAAGGATCCAAAATCCATGCACTGAACCTTGCATTAGTATTAATTACTGGTAAAGTAGAACCATGGCCTTCCTCCTATACTGGTACAAATCACACATATCGTACTCATGGCGTTCCTCTCATGGTGGTACTAATCACAGGTAATATAGACACAGGGCGTGCCTACATAATGGCACCCCTCAAATGTAACACAGACCAGTGGTGTTCCATATATTACGGTACTACACACAAGCAATGCAAACCGATGTTGTTCCTCACATAGTGGGACCAAACACGGCCGCCGACTAGATCAATGATGATGATGATCATAATTCTGGTTTAAAGGGGCCTACTCGCTAGGTAAACAGACCCTATTGGTACGAGGTGCAACAAAATGAAACAATAATTAGAACATCAACATGTATTCATTGACAAGAATCTAAAGTAAATGATAGTGAAAAATTAGCGTGACTTCAAAACAATCAGTGAATGCGATTGACAATGCTTTAATGACTTCACTATGCAGGGTTGGATTAGAAAGAACTTTAGGATAAAACATGGAACATAGCTTGGAGTCCCAACGCTCAATGCTGCATCAGACTGTTTGCATCCCCGAGTCAGCGTGCTTTCTTCCTCCACAGAGCGGGTTTGCTACATGTTTTTAGGTCCTATAGCCAAGAACATCCACCCGAGGGATGGGAAGTTCGAATCCACAGTTAAGAGGATAGTTTTAAAGTGGTTTCACATTTTCATGCCTAGCTGGTTAACATAATGTCACTGTAGTGTGATACTCCTTCTCCTCAAAGACATAGTAGCGCTTGACCTCCTCCTTATGGACAGAGTAGTGTATGACCTCTTCCTAGTCAGTACTCATTTCTGTTACAAAATTCAGAAAGCCGCAGATTTATTTCTCGGACCTATTAACAGACAACCAAACATACATCTTTATCGAATAGCCCCAAATGAGTTGCTGTTAAAATTTTTACTTCATCCATTCACATTAAAATAAATGCCTTCTCCACCACCACCTTTAAGGAACAAACGCTGAATCTCCGTGTTCTGAGATAGAGATTTGAACCCCAAAAGCTACAACAAAAAGTACACTCATATTCACTTAAAAACGGGTATTGATGTCATCTTCTTACAGAGAATCGGTTCATCATGAGATTCGACTACTGAGTAGAATGACTATCATAATTAAACTTATGTTTTAATGGTTCACCTTTTCAATCCTATATTATGCAATGTTTATAGACTATATAGTATTGGAAAGGTGGGCCACTAAAACGTAAGTTTAATTATTATTGTGATCTCAATTCAATACGGATCAAAAACAAGAAGTTTATATCCTATGATATTGAGTAATATGGCAAAGCAACTATGAGCTGCGGCATAAGAACTTCAACAGAAACCAACAGAGACAACCATCAGTAAGAAATATACTACCTGCAGGAAATGCTTCTTCAATGGTGCCTGGAAATTCGATACCATCACCACCACCATGAGGACAACAAATTGCAATGGAGGATAATGCAGGGAAGCAGACTAGGAGCCTGGAAGACAGTGATTCTCCAAGCCCAATAACTTGCTATTGCACCTGAGGAATAAATCCCACTTGAATTGACTGGCAGAACACAAACACCACACCCAGTTAGGCGGCAAATCACATCTCAACATCAGAGTGATATTCTAGCACAGTTCCACTTACCAGCTGCGAATCGCTCGATGGTATTTATGCCATTAAAATATCAGGAGCTAAGCAGAGGCATCAAAAGAACCCGCACCACTCACACAAAGTAAACGCAAAAGCACAACAACAAACACTGGTCTTCCTGTCCCATTCTACATAGTGAAGATGAGAAATCTGAATCCGGGTATCAACCACTCGCTCCAAATCTACAATATAATCACCAAGCTTCTCCCCAATGCCACATGAGTTTATCTCCTAGAAATTCAGTACTCCCCATCAAAATTCCTAGGAATTTTTACAGTCCTAGACAATAAAATAAGACAGGCACGTTTTGGACACATGCTGCAGCATACAACCCGGCTCAAAAATGCGGCGCAACTAACCGAATTTGCGTCCAGCATCCAACTGGCCAGTGGTGCCACACTGGGTTGATAGCAGCTACACGGAGGACGTTATCACCGGCCATCTTCAGAAACATGGACATCAAACATTCCGGGCCATTCGGATCCGGGATTCTATGGGGGACACCTCGCTGATGCGCATCCTGTCCCGAATTATGGCAACAAATGAACCAGCTTCTGAGTGACGATTTGCTGATCTACATGACGCGAAATCATGTGAAGGCCCCTTCGTCGTCTTGACCACGGCGCTGGTGATTGTGATCATCGCCAATTCTATGATCATCCTACTATTGCTTTCTTCACAATGTATGTGCAATTTGTTGTGGTCAACACACCTCAAGTGCTTGTACGAGAAAGGGATCTCTAAAATGCAACACTTGCAGTGAAGATCATCCACCTTTCTCAGTTAAATGTATGGGTAAACGTCAACCTTCTCCCACTCAGCCGGAAAAACTATTACCTATCACACCAATTGACACCCCTACCCAACCCTCCCCTTCCACTCTTCCCCTCCTTCCACTGAGACCATTCTGAAAATCATCACTATTGGGCTGCAGAACTTTGTCCCAGTCAACGTCCTGATTTCTGGATCAGATCCAGCTACCGGCGCGATTGATATTCCAGACTAAGTTTGACGGAATTTTCTCTGAGACCCGAATGCACTGTGAATTATTTCCCCTTGATCCTAGTCCACTGTTGTAATAAATAAATCTGTATTACATTAATGCATGTTTTTTAAGGGTCCAACTGCTGCCCCAATAGATGTCACAGAGGGGTAGCAATAACTATTCATAAATCCATCCCTTGAGAACAGCATTGCCATTCTTTATATGAATATCCATCTGAAGACTTAAAAATAGAAATCACTATTGGAAATTAAGTAATAGCTTTAGCAACAATTTATATACTTTTAGGCTTTTTTAGAAATTTTTAGAAAATACTGATCGTAAATACATTACTCACATCAAGATCCCAGATGTTAAAGTTACTTCATATACACAACAACAACAAGCTATTTACGATCAACTATTGCATGATATACTCACACTCCCCATCGACCAACCCAACGTACATCAAATGGATGTTTTCCAGTTCCTGAATGATGTAATCCTGGTAAGGGTCCCATACACTGGAACCTAGTAATGATGTAAAGGAGAGAGCATATTTGTCTCTGGTGAGACCCCATCTAGAGTATGGTTCCAGTGTATGGAATCCTTACCAGGATTACTTGATTCAGGAACTGGAAAACATCCAAAGAAAAGCAGCTCGATTTGTTCTGAGCGATTTCCGACAAAAGAGTAGCGTTACGAAATTGTTGCAAAGTTTGGGCTGGGAAGACTTGGGAGAAAGGAGATGAGCTGCTCGATTAAGTGGTATGTTCTGAGCTGTCAGTGGAGAGATGGCGTGGGAGGACATAAGTAGACGAATAAGTTTGGATGGTGTCTTTAAAAGTAGGAAAGATCACAATATGAAGATAAAGTTGGAATTCAAGAGAACAATTGGCGCAAATATTCGTTTATAGAAAGGGGAGTTAGTGATTGGAATAACTTACCGAGGGAGATGTTCAATACATTTCCAATTTCTTTGCAATCATCTAAGAAAAGGCTAGGAAAACAACAGATAGGGAATCTGCCACCTGGGCGACTGCCCTAAATGCAGATCAGCAGTGATTGATTGATTGATTGATTGATTGATTGATTGATTGATTGATTGATTGATTGATTGATTGATTGATTGAGCCCTGAATATTTGATCCTCAGCCCTAAGTTAGCAATGTACCGTGACTTCACCATGCTACCTTCAATGGGAAATGACCATGTCTCTGCCTTACTAACCATAAAATATGTACTAATAAACCCTTAGCAACATAACCAACATCCCCAAACATTCGTACGCTATACACGAACCTATTAGGTAGCATACAGACAAACAATATCAGGCATAATATGCAATACTGAACCACCTATTTCAGAGCATGAATTACAAGATAAAGTTAAGAAATTAGAATTCCCACTAACTATTGTCAACTGACTCCACATTCCTCACCACACTTCCCATCTATGCAAACCTCCCCTGCCTCCCTAAGCACTCCAAATATTAAAATATTCCCATGGATATTATAAGGAGTACCTTTGAATCCCTGACCCAAATATTCAGGAAGAGAAGAGTTCGAACCGCTTTCTACTCTTCTTTCCACGCTTGTAATTCCAACGTGACTACTTTGGCTTTCATCATTTTTTCATCAGGTTTCCATGGTCCCATACTGAAATGGGAATCAAGCATGATTTCAAAATAAGATCTTCATATGACCATATTATTTTCTCTGGAACCACCTGAGTTAAGATCGTCGAATGCCACAAGTTATACGAAAAACGTGTTATTCTTCACATGAATGACATATGTTTTGCAATCTTCTTTCAACAAGATAAAGATATAAACATTTAACGACTTATATGCTTGAAGCCGGATCATCCCTCACGTGTGTATGGACTTAACAACTGAGTTTCTCACGTTAGATACTAAACAATTTTACTTCATGGTCTGGCGCACCATATCTCTTTCTATATTCTTGCACCATAATTTTAACTTATTTTTAATCACTATTGTACGTGTGCTATGTGTTTGATACTGCTTTTTTATGTTTGTATTTTGTTTAATTGTATCACTGCCTGATGATGACACGTAATTGGTAGCGAAACTAGTACCATTCTTTTATGAACGGCATGTGATATAATACAGATCAATAAATTAGTACTGAAAAGGTGGACCCAAAATACCTTTAATTCACTGACAAACATAAAGCAATCCTACCCGTATTATCTAATAATGCATAACAAATATGCACTCAGTGATAATAAAACAATGACTGGATTTTTTGCAGATCATTATAAAGTAATTTTCTCACCATCTTCCGATCCCAATATCTACCATTCTGACTACGATGTAATATCGGAATATTCAGGTATCACACAAAATCCTCTTTGCCTTGCCTTTGAATCCGCTCTAGCTCTTGAATTCCAACATCCCCTAAATGGTCCTACTACAGTCTAAGATACAAAAGACACACTCAGAACTAAAAGGAACACTGCCCCTGGACTAGATCAAATTACTTACCGACACATAAAAGAAGCCCCACATCACTTCCTACAACTCAAAATTGAAGTATACACCATAACTCTCCATATACTGGATTCATCCCTACCCCACCCCCGAAACTGGGTACAAGCCGTTTTGAAAGCCCCAAAAACTATCATCATAGTGAGTCATAGTGTCCATTTTAATGGACATGGATTTTCTGTTTGTATATTGGACACCCAGGAAGGTAAATTTCTACTTAATAGCTTCTGTTGACTGCCATGATAACTTCTGTTCAAAAACACATAGGTGATCTTGCTTTCTAGTGGGGAAACTCTGAACTTTACATTGTAGAAGACAAGATGGAGGCTTCTTGTTCATATGTGGTTGATTAGCGTTATTTTATTTAATTTTATTCAGTATTGTGGTATTTTGTTGGTAAGAATATAAATACTACGGCCTTAAAAATGGCATACTTATTTTAGTTTTCCAGTACTAAATGTATTATCCATAAAATAATCTTGAAATATGTCAATTTTTCTGGACATTATTACTCAGGGGTGGCATTTGTACCCATACATAACCTAATTGATTCTGTCTTTCAGGAAACCGTAAGAGCAGAACGCTGAACGCTGAAGAGATTCTAGATCAACTAGTGGATGGAAATGCGTCCGAAATCGATGGTTTAAATGATAGTGATGATGAACCAATGCATGAGGATTGCTTACGCGATTTAGACTATTCTGATCAAGGTGGGTTTTTCTAACCTTGTAGGCTTCCATGCTTTTATTCCGATATGCCTATATGAAATATGGTCTTTCATTTCCTATTGTTGTTTCAGATCCTTCTTGTGATGAACTCGAAGATCAAGACCAAACACAAGAAAATGGCTTATTGCTGTTTTATGAGTTCACTGAGAAAAAGAAGATTCAGTGGCAGCGATCAGCGCTGTTGTCTCCTCCTGAGCAAGAATGGGAACCACAACCGAGTGAAAGTGAAGAACTTCATGGACTGCTGTCTCCTCGCATGTATTTTAATATGTATATTCGCAGTGAAATTATAGAAACATTTGTTGTGATGACCAATATGTATGCTATAGAGAAGGGTGTCTCACATTTTGCACCCATAACGTCAAGTGAAATTGAAATACTGCTGGGACTGCACATAATAATGGGCAACCTATACTATCTCAGAGTAAAAATGTATTGGGATATTTCAACAGGTCTATGAATTTTCCGAGAAAATATGGATGTAAATAAGTTTTTTCGTTTACGAAATTATCTTCATTTGGTGAATATACCTGACCATGATACGAATAACACTGATAGGTTTTACAAGGTCCGTCCAATTTATGACACTGTCATGGCGCGTTGTTTAAAACTTACTCTGGAACATCAGTAATGTGTTGACGAACAAATTATTCCTTTCAAAGGAAATCTGGATGTAAAACAGTATATTAGAGGGAAGCCATCGCCTTGTGGAGTGAAAGTGTATCATTTGTCAGGGAGAAGTGGAATAACTTACGACTTCCCTCTTTATCAAGGCACGAGTACGGAGATAGATAGACAGATGCAACAACAGTTGGGTCATGGAGCTGCATTTAGCTAAGAGGATCACAGGTAAAAATCATGAGCTTTATTTTGACACTTCGCCGAATAACACATGCAATAGACCTAACATTAGCAAATTCTTGGCTGAAGTACAAACGTGATGCTAATGAACTAGAATTGGCTTACAGGTTAACCCAGAACAGATACAACAAAAGAGCAATATCTTACAAGGCGAAACTTAGACACTACAGCTCAGTGGTAAAGCCAGAGGGTCTCTACGCTTCAGAGAGCCTGACAATGAATAAAAAGGGTGAGCTTCAAGATCTCGAAAAAAAGGAGAGGAGAATCTTAAGGAAAATTTTAGGACCACAGAAAAATGCTGATGGGGAGTGGAAGAATAGGAAAAATGATGACCACTATAAATACACCGAAAAAATCACTATCACCATGCGAAAGCGAAGGCTAAAATTCTATGCGCATCTAGAAAGAATGGACGAGAAACGGCTAAGTGAAAAAATATTCCAGTACACCACTGTACTAAAAGTGGGTGAAAGAGGTAAAGAGAGATGCAATAGAAAGTGGACTTAGAGTGGATATGGTTCACAACAAAAAAGAATTTAGAAGTCGAGTGGACAGCATCAAAACATTCCAGGAGAAACCACCAAAATGTAGACCCAAATTGGTCTTATCTGAGAAAGAAAGGAAGATCAGAAGTGAAAGAACGAAGAGGTTCTGGGAGGAGAAGAAGAAGAAGAAGAGAAAGCCTTAAGTTCAATGCTGTCCATAGGCGGCCAAATTTGGAAACAAGAAGAAAAAGAACTAGGTTTACAACAAAGAAAACCACTTGACTTGCTCCATTTCCAGCAAGCTGTAGCAGATTCTCTAATAAAGTCACACAGACAAGCCCAAGGAAGGAGAGGTCGCCCAGCAGCAACATACTATGTCACAATTCCTAAACAGCCCAGACGTGGTTCAGGAACTCCCGTCCCAGATGTCCGATATGATGGGATCAATCATCTGCCAGACATGGATGGACTAAAGGAGGCATCAAGATGCAGGTTTGAAGGATGTAAAGGGAAGACACATGTCCTCTGCGGGAAATGTCATCGTCATCTTTGTCTAACCAAAGAAAGAAACTGATTCAGGAAGTACCACAGTAAATAAACAGTTGTATAAAAGTGACATTTATGAGGTATTACCATGTAAAATCTGTTCATTTCCATGGAAATATAAGTCTCAAGCGGAACAATCAGTGCAACACTATAATATATCCCTCACCTGCTAAAACAACCATTGAGTAATTTTGTCCATAAAAATGGACATTGAGGATCTGGCATACCTGAAGGTCTTTGACCATGAAATTTGGTCTGGAGGCTATTTATGGACCCGGTATTGATAAGGAATATTTTTTTTTCAAAGCAATAACATTCATGACTCAAAGGGTTAACTTCATATAGAACCATCAATCTTCTAACAGAGTGTTCTAAAATCTTAGAAATCAACTTAGCTCACTGTATACACACCTATCTCGACTCCCCACATCTCATACCTCAATAACACCCCAGTTCCTGTCCTCAGCATTCCATTCATGACCATGTTTCTCATATCTATGTATCTATCACAAAATATTTACCTACAAAAATATGCGCAGCCTTACCAGTCTTGATGCTGATACTGCCTATCAACGGACTGATATATAAATTCCATCATCTTCCAGTTCGAATGACAATCACTAATTTCCTGGCCAAAATCAGTATCCAAAACACATTTACATACACCTCTTCAATTAAAGCAGGAGTACCACAAGGTATCCCACTGTCACCACTTTTGTTGGTCCAGTTTTGTATCAATATTACCCAAAATTATACCCCCACTTTCATTGTGTCAGTTTGCAGAACCCACACAATACTGGCTGTGGAATCTAATAACTGATCCTTCAAATCCCGTCACCGCACCAATTTAAATGAACTCGAACATTGGCCCAATCTCTGACAAATAGAAAATTAATGTCAGCAAAAAATGTATATTTCCTAATTGTAAATGTACATGCCGTACCACTAACAAACCCTTTCTAACCTTAAATAATCAACTCCTTGCTGCAACGACCACACTTACGTACCTAGGCATAACGTTCCAAATAATTTTCTATGGAATGAACATTTGGACCAAATTTTTAAAAAGGCATCCCGCAGGATTCACCTCCTCCCATGGCTGTTAGGTCAAACCTGGGGATTAAAAGCATTACAAATCTCAACTACTACCGAGCACCATATGCCACTTCTGAGTTAGACCATAGATAAAATTAAACTCAAAATGGAATTATGGACAAATACAGATCGCACATCTCTGGGCGAGGTTCTCCTTGTTATTTTTCCCCTGAGAAAATATGACAACTTGGCTTATTACATTGAAAAGAATTCAATAATAATTTTATGTCATCGATTGAATATTGAAATTTAAAATATATATAAATGTATCTAAGTAAATATACAAAATAAATATATTTAACATTGTTTCACGTCGAGAAAAACAATGTTTTCTGTTCTGTTATTATATTTGTAATGATTCGATACTTTAACAAGAAAAGTATTTTTATTTCTGACAGCATGTTTTACAAAAGCAGAAGAAGTTTATTAATTTACTTCCATAAAACATGTGACATTAGCACGCAACCCTAACTGAAACAAATATCTGTAAATGTAATTGTCCAAAGAGTCCATTTGTTAAACTGATGGCCCGCTACCGTAATGGGGAGAATGAAATAACTATTAAACTAAAAAAAAATGATTCATCTCTCTTTGCCTCTCTCTGTCTTTAGGAAAATATCTACTATGAAACAACCTACCCCGGGTTATATTTGGAAAGATTGTGGAAGAACCTTCCTCTGAGTGTACAACAAGAGTGCCATAGAATGTGTAGTGCAATTTTTAGTGCAAACGCTGTAAAAGTCTGATCTACAACCCTTAAAATGACAAACGTCATGAAGAAGCTTGTAGTGTAGCTTCATCGAAAAAGAAGTTTAAAGAGCTTAAAACGTACTCTACCAGATAATTATTTATTTATGAATAGTAAACCTTTACACATTTTTTCAAACTATACCTCATTGTTTAGATATACAACAAGCTCTGTTCCTATACTCACATCTCAGGAGGAAGAGAAGCAAGATAAAGAGGAAGAAAAATATGATCTCAATGGTATTTACCAATGAGCTTTTAATTTCATTTCATTGCCTACGCCTTCTACACGTTCTATCGCAGTGCAAATATCTAAAGAAGGAGAGGACCAGGATGGGGTACAAAATGAAGAACGCGATGAAGAAGAATACGACCAAGAAGGTCTTAACGCCTTTTCACCAACAAAGCAAGTTAAATACAGTTTTCTACATATCAAATGTCTGCACGTAGTCCGAAATGTTAACAACAAGCCTCTGTTACCGTATGCAGATGTAAGATCCCAACCTACTCGTGGAACGCTTGTAACAGATAAGAGCCGATCTAGATTGTCATTACACATAGTATGGAGCAGAGATTCAAGAAATAGGGCAAGAATTACATTGTGTGGGTATTACTGAGTAATAGATTTTACAGTACAGTCAGGAATGTACCTTTCTTCTTTTCTGCAGCATACAATACACTATAATGTTGCAGACTCTTCAATAAGGTACATCCCTTAAGATGTTATCTCCAACTCTATCTGTAGAGCAGGTCTTAAGCCTGGATAAAGCAAGAGAGACACCCGAAATAGTAGGCTAGCTAAAATGGTAGTTTAGGGGGAAGTATAAATTGTAATTCTTGTATAAAAGCTTTAGTACTCGTTCTATCGAAAAATGCTACACAACTAAAGATGTAAAACAGAACGTTTCTAATCATTTCTGGCCGAACTTGAGTTTTCAAGTTTTTGTACAGGCTATATTAACACAGATAATCACGAATATAAACTTAACTGAGATGTAAGGATATAGTTGCATGAAATGTAAAAAAACGTTGTAATGCACACCTCATTAATACACACTTTTTGTCACTGCTCATTAGCCCACACTCATTAGTAACTGCTAATACTCTCGTGCTCAATTGCCCCCTGATCATTTGCAATTTCTTATTGGACCCTGCTCATGAAGTCATGCTAAAACCCTTGCTCATTAGCGACTGCTCATTACTGATGACCACGCAGTTTTCAACAGTCTTACCCCTCACCTAGGCAGTTTACCAAACTTGGAAGATGAATGGGTGTTTGTACCATATTTAGAATTAGATGACATTTTCTCAGCCTTAGTCTATACAAACTAGATATGGCACCATGAAAATGGCTGAGTAGTGGGTGTGTGACGGTAGTGCTCCTCAATATTTTGTGATTATGGCTGTACCAAAATTGAAAAACGAAATGAAGCTGTGTGCCGCTGGATTACTAAGGTTTGAAGAACTGATGTACGTATTAGATTGTTATTAGATCTTAATTAGTGATGTATTGTCATTTGAGGAAGAATCTGTGTATAAGGACATTGAAATGAAGTGCATCCAACTTGAACATATTTCCAAAGAGTAGTGAAGTGCAGTTACCCTGAACCTACACAATCGATTTCTATATCGATCGTGATACCATTCTTCACCACCATGAGCTATTGCGTAGCATGTCAGAAGGCTGTTTCTAGGCAAGATATAAATTCTAAGATTCAGAGTAGTAACTGTCAAGGTTGGTTCCATTGCAAATATTTTCTTACATTATATATAAAAATGGATGCATGTGTGTAAATGACACATCTCGTCCTAAACCACTGGAGCAATTTCAACGAAAGTTGGTTCACTTATGACTTACTATCTGGATACGAGTACTGTGGGGGTAAGCCATCCGCAGCTCCCTTAGGGATGGGGTCAGGGGGGCACGGTATAAAAATAATCGAAAAAAGTCTCGAATCCACAGTTTTTGGGATCGCTGAGATGAATAGTGATACTCCCGGTTGTTTTTAAGTCAAAGTTCAGCTCCCTTTCGAGTGAGGGCGAAGGGGGGAGAGATAAGTAAATTCAAAAGGAATAGTGTCGAATCCATACTTTTCGGGGTCGCCGAGGGGAATTGTACACTCCACACTTTTAGTATGAGGAGATAAACCACGTGGGGGTAAGACAGCCCAGGAAACCTTAGAGGCGGGGGCGAGGGGGTCAGATATACAAATTAACTAAAACAGTGTCGAATCCATACTTTTTGGGTCGCTGAGTTGAATAGTGACACTCCGGATTTTTAAATTCCATGTTCAGCCACCTTCGCGGATGGGGGGGGGGCAAGGGGGAGTGATATATAAAAGCATACGAAAATACTGTCGAATACATAGTTAACGGGGTCACCGAGGTAAATTGTATACTCCGAAGTTTTAGTATCAGGAGACAAACCACGTGGGGGTAAGGCAGCCCAGGAACCCTTACGGGCAGGAGGGGGGGCGAGGGGGTGAGATATTAAAATCATCGAAAGTAGTGTCGAATCCATACTTTTCGGGCTCGCTGAAATGAATAGTGACACTCAGGAAATTTAATGTCCTTTGGGATGGGGGCGATTGGGAGTAATACATAAAAATATTATAAAATATTGTCCAATCCACTTAAAGAAATTCAATGAGGATACTCTCAGAACTTGCTTATCTGCAAAAACAAGTTTGAAGTCTGCTAAAAGGAAGCTACAGATCGGAAATAAGCAATTGATTGCATTAGATGGGGACAACGGACGAATTACTGATAAGGAAAAACTTCTTGAGTTCATCGGGAACTTTTATAGCAAATTGTACGAGAAGACTGATGATAACCTGTCTTTGCCTGACTTATCCAACATTTCTCAAGTCCCGGAAGTTCTCTCATCTGAGATCAGACATGCTATAAACAGTATGAAAAAAGAATCAGTCGCAGGTAGCGATAACCTTACAGTTAGCGTTCTCAAACTTGCTGCTGATGAAATTTTAAGCCACTTGGCAAAAATATTCACGTCTTGTCTACGCAATGCATTTATCCCTCCATCTTGGAACAGAGCAATTATAATTCTCCTGCACAAAAAAGGGAACGTACATGACATCAGAAACTATCGTCCTATTAGCTTGCTTTCTGTCCTTTATAAGGTTTTCAACAAGGTACTGACAAATTGAATCAGTTCAACGCTTCATTTTGCCCAGCCAATTGAACAAGCAGGTTTCCGCCGAGGTCTTGGAACAATCGATCACATACTCACACTTCGTGAAGTTATCAGCAGAAGTAATGAATACCAAATGCCGCTCTGTCTAGCCTTTGTGGACTTTCAAAAGACATTTGACTCGGTGAGTCACGCTGCTGTTATGCAACCCTTGGTCGAACACGGCGTAGATGCTGCCTACATAAGAGTAATTCAGCATATCTACGAAACCTCTTCAGCCTTCGTGAACGTCAAGGTGCCAACCACGGATTTTCCCATTTAAAGAGGTGTAAAGCAAGGCGACCACATATCTCCCAAGCTGTTCTACGCAGTATTAGGAATGGCCATGTCAAAAATCAACTGGCAAAGTACAGGAATCGAAATCAATGTGAAAAGGCTGAATAATTCAAGGTTTGCAGACGACATTACACTTTTGGCCAACGACATCGATGAACTACAAAGTCTATACAAGATCTTGTCTCAGCCTGTCAAAAAGTGGGACTATCCATGAACCTTTCTAAAACCAAAGTAATGCTCAACAAATGGGCCTCGGCAGGAAATCTGCATGTGGGAAACTCCACATTACATCAGGTCAATGATTTTGTCTATCTTGGGCAGCTTGTAAACATCAAAGAGGACTTAAGACCAGAAATCTTCCGACGTATCAAACTAGGATGGCAAGCTTACGGAAGAAATTTTTCAATCTTAAAATCCAACATGTCAACCCACCTGAAGAAGATAGTCTTTGACAAGAGTGTTCTCCCTGTACTGACTCACGGTTGTGAAACCTGGACATAGAGCGAGTTTGTTAAGCAAAAACTCAGAACATCCCAAAGAGCTATGGAACGGTGCATGCAAGGCTTCACGAAGAAAGACAGGAAGAAAGCAGATTACATCAGGTCAGTCACAAAGGTCAGTGACATTTTAGAAAGGGTGTTTACCCTTAAATGGCAGTGGACAGGCCATGTTGCTCGGAGAACTGATGGTAGGTGGACAAAGCTTGTGCTTCAGTGGAGTCCGAAAGATCACCTGAGATTACTGGGATCAACTGGCAGAACATCGCTCAAGACCGTCCCCTTGCTTCGGACTTAAAGAGGCCACATCGCAAAAACAATTGAATATGGATGATAGTGATGGTGATAGTGTCGAATCCATAGTATTCGGGGTCGCTGAGATGAATAGTTACACACCGGACTTTTTTAAGTCCATCTTCAGCCCCTTTGGCAGAGGTGTGAGAAATGGTGAAAAAATAAGTTGTCAAAATGTCCGAGACAATGGACGTGTGTATTTTCCAGCATGACTTTCAAGTATGACTTACTGCCTGGAAAACATACTGTGGGAGTAAGGCGCCCTAGAACCACTAAAGAAGCGGGTGAAATATAATCTATATTAATAAATGGAAGTCAGTTTGGCGCGATCTATATATACTGTACTATATATATTAAGGCATAAAAAAGAAAACAGACGTGAATTGATGAGACCATTCTAGGCATCTTAGAAACTTAAAACTTGCCACCAGACAAGCTGATGACATCAGGATCCCCAGAAAAATCTAAAATTCTTAAAATTCTCTTCTGACGGGGACACGCTGGGAGTTTCAAATCTGCATAAGAACACAGTCGGTGATCTTTATCCAGAACAATAACTTATAGGTTTCATGGGCTTAACAATTTCCTGAAAGTCATAACTTTTAATGCCCTCCCCATATCAAGATGGCAGCAAAATCTCCCAGTCTAGTTAGAAAATTGATATTTGGCAAAATTATAGCTTTTAGCCTGTAACCGACGGAAAATTTACGAGATGTTTAAAAAATTTATTTTTTGTCCCAAAAAATATCGAAGTATGGAGGCAATTTTAATGACGGAGCAGACATTCCTTTCGAGGTATTTTGTGGTTAAACGGTGAGTCGTATCAGACAACAGATGGCATAATCTCCGTTCAATTTGAAGTGATCTACAACTTTCGTCCTATGACTTTTTGTTGTATCTCTATCCCATATACGTTAAATTTGGCTCCATTCCTGGATTTACCTAAATTTTGCACCTCGTACACGTATAATTGATGGTTTGATTCACTTATAGGAAATATGGGATCATCAAATTCTACAAGAATATTGGCCCACTCAGTAGCCATATGTGAGCCAAATTCTATGTTTGAACCTGTCGCGTAAGTATCTGAAAAGTAATTCACTATGTGAAAACCTGACACAAATTTCACCCTATTCAACGTTTCTAAAATACTTTATACCGTTAAATAGATAAGATACGAGGAAATATCATAGGGCCAGCCATTTACATCGCCAGATGAGGCCAGAGGCGTCTTTTCGTACAGTCCGCTTTTCGATATGATGCACCGTTTAGCAGCAGTTATTCTGTAAAAGAAGGTAAACATGCATATACTACCGTATGTCGATGTACATTTATTCATTTAAGTTGATTTGTAGTGATCTAGAAGGGGTGTGTTTGACATAGTAATTAATACTTTACAAATCAATAGTGACTGTAAGCAGGAGTGCGTCTGCTGTAGTAATCAGTACTCCCCACATCGACTTTAACAGGCAGTAGGAACGGGGTCCTCCCCGAACGCCTGTGCACCATTGTAATGAATAATTTCCTTCTCGATTTGACTAGCAGAAGGCAAGAGAGCGTGCATTTTTCTTCAAAACGCTTTTACCTGGTTCTCTTTATCATTAGGTACAGGTCACCCCTTGCAAGGGTGCCCCGATTATAAACAAATTTACCCATCAAAATGTGACTTACGTTATGCATAGTGAATTGCGGTAGACAAGTGGACCTGTCGTTATCATGACAATTCCGCAACTGGTACCTTACATTGGAAACAACATCTGCGGACCTCCCTATGATTTTTCTCGGACAACGCCAAGAGACATGCAGTTTAAAAATTCTTTTTCACTTCATGTACAGTAATTTACTTTGATGTACGTATACAATGTAGACTACCGTAGCGAAGCACGGGTACATTTGCTAGTGTGTTAATATGGGCGACAGTGAATTAAATTTATTAAAATCTGAAAATTAGGTTTGGAGGTGTGCTTGTGAAAAGGAAAGACAAAATAGTGTACATGGCTAGGAACTAGCAATAACACCAAATATTGGGGACATCTATCAGCTATTACTTGAGGTGAAGGAACAAACTACAGAGAATAAAAAAACGAGTGTAGAGGTTGAGTGAAAGTTTGGCAAAAATTGGAGTTAGCTCACGTAAACTTGGATGAGAATGCAACATTTATAAAAAAACAGTCGGAAGTAATAAATCAATGCATGGAGAAATTTGAAAATTGAGAGCTGAAAATTTAATCTTAAGAAGCAATTAAAAAACACACGAATTCAGTTAGATGAACTCCATCAGTATGGTCGACGTAACACTGTTGAAAATTTTATGCATACCTGAATGAGTTAATGAGGATGTTTATGAAATCGTTAAGCATGTGGAGATCCAGAATGAATCCATTGATGCATGTCATACGTTGAAGAGGCAATTGAATCAAGCATCAGATGCCATTTTAGTGAAGTTTGCACACCGTAGTGTCAAGAATGAACTAATTCAAAAACGCAAGGTAAATTTTTTTTAAATGCGTCTCACCTCAGATTCTCTGAGTATGAGACGGTGTATATAAACCCTAGTTTGATGTCCCTACGAAGAAAGTACCTTGCCAAGTTCAAAAAATTAAGAAGAGAAATTATGCTTCTCTATGGCTAGACCATGGAGGTAACATTAAACTCCAAAAAAGAGAGGGTGATTGGCAGGTGTTTAATCTAAAAACCCTAGACGATGTGAAGGGATTAAATGACAATGTGTAGGTGTTGTATTTTCAGAAAAATGACTTTTAATGTAATTAATATTTACTACCAGAATGTAAGAGGGTTAAACAGTAAGATTTTGGAGTTTTATGTTAACAATAGTGAATCAGAATACGATATTCTCTTGATTACAGAAACATGGTTACAATCTCATATTCCTAACAGCGAACTGTTTAGTAGGGATTTTAATGTGTATAGAAAAAGATCGCAGAGGTACGAAGGAAGGAGGAGGGATATTAATAGCTGTTAAAGGTTCTATCGTATCAAGGCAAATAATGCCAGATTTTGGTGATACTGATGCATAAGTCATATATCAAGATACTGATGCAGTTAGTGTAAAAATTATATTTAATGGTCACAGTTACATAATAATGGCAGTGTATTTTCCACCTGCAACCAAATTGGAAACATATTTGGACTTCTATGGATTGTTTGAAGTTAATAAGTACATTTCAATGAATATTGAGTTTTCACGACCGCATTGTAATCGAAACCGACTTTCAACCTATTAGGTCGTGTTACGTACATTTAATACGTTTTGAAGAGATGTTAAGTACAGAACAATCGACGCGAAATCGGGAGGTTGTGGGTTTGGATCCCACTGGTGTCTGGTTGGCCATTTTAGTTCTGTAATTAACATCTCTTCAACACGCACTAAATGTATGTAACACGACGTAATAAGTTGAAAGTCGGTTTCAAGTACATTTCAAATTTAGATCGTATTATAGCTGGTGACTTTAATTTGCCATTAATTACTGGTGAGCAAAGTAACCTTGTAAATATTGGACCTGTACATAGATCCTTAGCTGAATTTATGTCCTTCTATTAGTTGCACTTGGTCAATAATATTCTTAGTGTACATGGAAATACAATTGATCTTATAATTACGAATGTTAGCACATTAACAGTATATAGAGATGAGTGCCCCTTAGTTAACGAGGATAGTTCTCATCCTGCAATTGTGTTCACACTACTATTTAACAGAGAGCGTAGCCATGTTTCACAACAACCTAAACAATCTGAGCAGTTATTTCACTTTAGAGTGGCTAATTTCTTTCAAATGTATAAAATATTTGAGCAAATGGATTGGTCTAGGGTTGTAGAATTTACAAACGCTGACCAGGCTGTTGAGTATTTTTATGCTCAGGTACACTCCGTATTTTGTGAAACGGTACCAATGAAGAATTTTCACACAAAGAAAAAATACCCTCCATGGTTTTCTAAAGACATAATAAATAACCTGAAAGTGAAGGAAATCCACAAAAAGCAAGGGAAATGTTCCAAGTATAGTAGGTTAATATTTAGCCAGATACGGAGAGTAACGAAATATATGATCAATAAAGCATATAAGAATTATATTTCTAGACTTGAAAGGAATACCAAAAGTGACGTCAACGACTTCTGGAGCTATATGAAATGCAAAAGAAATGCCAAGGAAAGTCTGCAACAGGGCATACATTTAACAAGACATTACGTAATAATAACAAAAGTATAGCTGATGGCTTTGCAACCTTTTTTGGATCGCTATATTCGAAACCTCCACCAACCTAAGATATTCTTGACACATCTGTTTTATATGTTAATTATCTGTTATCTTTAGAATTCGTGTATGCAAAGGAATATATGTTAGCTATTAAAAAATTAAAACCTAAAAGGTCATGTGGTGTTGATGGAATACTGCCGTACCTACTGAAAGCATATTCGAATGTGTTGGATTTCCCCTTACAAGACTCATATAACATTGTGATAAAAACGCAAACCTTTCCAGAACTACGGAAGATAGCAAAAGTGTGTCCAGTTTTTAAATGTGGGGACAATAAAAATATTGAAAAACAGGCCCTGTTTGCATTTTATGCGCACCAGCTAAAGTATTTGAGCAAATAATGTACACGCTGTAATGGATTTAAAATAATTCTTCGCGATGGTACGATGCATCTTGTTTATGCGTCCATTTTCTTGTCTGGCCCACCGTGTATTCAAACTTCAGGATCCCATGGACTTTCTCTAATTGGTGATGGTGTGCTATCTAGCGGTCGACTTGGAATTTAAGCGGCGAGGTAGCTAAGTAGTGCCGCTATCTGGGCGCAAGTAGTGAAGTTTTCTCAGTCGTAGTCGGGTCGACAATGCAGATAGCAGTTGTTCTGATTATTGCTTCTTAACCTGAAGACGCTGGAACCCGTTCTCTTCTCATTGTGCCTTAAGAAGAAAAAATTATAATGCAAGAAGAGGAGATGGTCCTGAAATTGGACCCTGGGTGATGGATTGTCCATCTAGGCGAAAGGCCTGAATATTTGGTTATCCTTTGAAATATTTTATATATTTTGTTTCCTTCAACCTCGTAAGTAAGCTGCATCCATCTTCTGTACTGAACTAAGCTACCAAGGAATGGATTAATTTATAGCGTTAATACGCGGAGATCTTAAACCTACAAATGTGAAATTCTGCATGTGGTTTCAAAAAGAAATAGACTTCCTAAAACAGGTCCTCATAATAATCTTGTAAAATGGTAATATTTTCGGGCTTCAAATTAAAATTGTCAGTATGGCATTTGTTTACCTTCTTGATTTCAGTTAGTTAAGGTTTCGTGCACGAAAACAAATTATGTTTAAGGAGCTCCTTGACAGTTGATCATGTACGTAGTATCTGTATGACCCAGATGATGGTCTTCATTTCATTCCTTTCTTTAAAAAAACATTATATTTATATTTATTATTATAATATTTTCAAGCCATGTCGGGCTACTAAAAGAGAAACAACGAGGTTTTAATGTAGGGCTTCTAATGACTCCCTCGGTACTTCAAGTGCCTGTTTTGTTTTAGGTGGTCGTCATCTGTTACACACCGGTGTAACAGAATGCAAACATAACCGTAGCCATGCTGTGTTGAATCTGACATATGAGTATCAACTTATTATTGGTAACTTGACTTTCAACTGATTTTGGTGAGGATCTTCGTGCATGTGGAAGGTTTTACTGCTGAGTTTGACTAACTCATTTGGTTTAAGCTACCGTACCTTGGAGAATATTTGGTTATTTATCCGATTTATGGATTTATGTCCATGTTAAAAAAATTTCTTCGTGTTAACTGAAGTTATGCATTTTCGTGGGCTTGATAAAATTTTTATGCAGCCCTGGAGTAACCGAGTTCATTAGGGAAATTTCTGCTTTCTTTTAGTAATGATTGATTTAAGATTTTAATCTTCTATTGATCTACGTTTGTTAATTGTTCTAAAAGAATTTCTGCCTCCTGGCAATAAGAGTTAGTAAAAAAATATTTTCAATTGCTATCCTTGATGAATTATTCTGAATGGTTTTCACGTTCATTGTGTAGTGGTAATTGATTTTTAAATAATGTAATTTTGAGGTCGAAAATTCTTAAATTATTTACCTAATTAAAATTTTGTTTCATCAAATTTAATTTGAGTTATTATTTCAGCCAATTAGTAAATTAAGCTATGCCTCTTGTGTCCAGAGCTTCCTCAATCAGCGACGGCCTTTTCTTGGGATAATTCGTAGGCATTCTAGTTTTTATATGCTTGTTTTTATCCCTGGTCGTGCTAACACTCTTGACATTTTCCTTAATATTGTGAGAGTGTTCGTTAGCAGGTGCGTGGTTGCCTTAGTAACTACGTTCTGTTATTTGGCATCATTTGATATTATTTGGTATCTGACTGTCTGGTTTGGTGTACAGCTACCTTCCGATATCTTATTGAGGCATATTTTCCCTGTTTGTTTCTTGTGGCTGTTGGTTATTTCACCAGGTCACAAGTATAAAATTGGCTGGAATAATAAGTGGATTTGAGGACAGAATTTAAAGTTGTAAAGAGAAAGACAAACTTACGTTGGGTGATAACTTACTGATTTTCTGTTTCATATCAAAATGGGTGCTCGTGCTGTATTGTTGCCAAGTATGCTGCGGAAGGGTGAGCTGTTATATGAGATTGAAGTGCGTGGCTTATTATCCACCGGATCTATGGAGGGTGACGTTACCTTGCTTTTGGCTTCCCTTGATTCCCCTGTAAATCCAGGTAACATGAGCGTCGACTTGGGTAAGTCAGTGCATGCAGTCTCCATTTTAATTAACGAATTGCTTGTGTTCGTTAAACAACTTAAAGACTGTAATCCATCAGATTACCAGTTGAGAAGGTTAAAAGCTCGTACTAATCACTTTATCAACAGGATTCAAGATTTAATTTCTCTTGGTCCTGAAGTAGAGTTGATGTCTCAATGTACTTCGTTGTTGACTTCCGTAATTAATGTTTCTGTGGAACTTGATATTATGATTAATGTGAAAAAGGTTGGTCAGTTGTCATTGAGGGACGAAATTGAAACAAACGAAAGTAATAACCTTGGTGAAACTAATGAGCATATTACTCCTCAAACCGTCACTAATCCCTCCTCATCTCATTGCTGTGCGCTCAGTCCTGCGCTTGAGAATTTGTTAAGTAGGTCATGTTCGGCACCCAACTCAATTAAAGATCTTTTCAAAAATGTAAAGGTTTTTTCTGTTGATTCCATTGATGAAACAATCAGATTTATGCGCTTTCTGGTAGAATTAACTGAATCAGCTAATGTATATTCCATGGATGCTACTGGAATTTTTAGGGTATTGTTTCCTAACACTGAAGGAGTTTTAAAAGAGAAATTTCTAAAGCTATCAGTAATAACTTAAGTGTAACTGAATTTCATGAATTAATACTAGCAAAATTTATTCCATCACTTGCGTTACAGAGTCTCGTCCCAAAGCATTGTTTTAGGACACAGTTTTTGCATGAGAGTCTGCTAACTTATGTCCTGGATTTAAAGTTTTACTGCGAGGTATTTAAAATCATGGTACCGGAAGGAGAGATGGTAGCGCGAATTGTTAAGGGTATTACTCCAAAATATAGGTCCTTCTTGGCATTAACTAAGTGTCCCAGTAATTTTGCGGAACTTGAGGAAGCATATACCTTTGCTGAAGACGTAAAACATGGAGATGAGTCTCGGCACACTAGGTATCCTCCTCCCTGTGTTTCTTATTGACCTAATAATATTTCTACTCATCATGTCACTCCTTTTTCATCTAAAAATGTTACGCTTGTGGAACCAGGGATCATCTAAGGAATAATTGTCCTTCAGAGAGGAAAAGAGGTACTGTGAGTCAAAATCAAAACGCTAGTTGTTATGTTTGCGGTTCTAAGTCACATATGAAAAGACAGTGCCCTAAATTGAGGAATGGTAATTCACAATGACCTATTAGTGTACCCAGTGCAGTGAATAAGAACTTATTGGTTGAAGATCATGCAAATAATAAGATTCCCTTTCCTCAAATATTAGGTACTTCTAGTGATATTGCTCCGAAATCTTCGACCATTTGTCTTGAAGTTAATAACGAACCTGCATTGGGGTTGATTGATGATTCTGGTAGTGTGGTGTCACTTATGATTGAAGCTTGGTGTTTGAAGATGAAAAATTGTTGTAAATTACCAACTATTAAGGCCTCTAATCTTCAATGTGTGGCAGCTAATGGAGGCGGATTAAGGAATCTGGGTTCCGTTTCCGTTAAGATCAGAATTGCTGAATTCACTTGGAGAGCTGATTGTTTGGTTGCCTATGATTTATCTCACCAAATAATTTTAGGTGCTGATTTTATGGTCAAGGTTGGAATGATTTTGGACCTTCAAGATAGAAATTTTAGTTTCAAGTTTTGTCCCGGCAGAATTTTCAATTTTCATGAGGATATAATATTTCAAAGGTATCCTGCTTGTGCCTTAGATGAGGACATTGAGGACAGCGAAGGCAATACATTAGATCTTGATCATCTGCCTCGCGACCAAGCTCGTAAAATTCGTGACCTTTGTACAATGTACCCTGAAGTTTTCACTGATAAATTGGGATTGACTAGTGTGCTTAAATACCACATTGATATTACGGACAAGATTCCTGTTAGATCTCCGCCCTCTAGGTTATCACCAACTAAGATGGTGGAGTTAAAGAAAATCATCGATAAGATGCTTCAGGATGGTGTTATCAGACTTTCTAACTCTTCATATTCGTCTCCGATGTTTCTGGTGCCCAAGGCATCTGGAGGCTTCAGGCCAGTTATTGATTATCGGGAATTAAATCGTAAGATCCTCATGCAGTCAGTGCCCTTACCTGATTTGCATACTTGCTTCCCTTGGTTCTATGGTGCTAATTATTTTTCAACCTTTGATTTGAATCAGGCATACAATCAAATACCTCTAGATGAGGAATCTATTCCCCTCACCGCTTTTGCCACCGACTGGAATCTGTACGAATACACTGTTATACCTTTTGTGTTCTCGACGGGAGCGGCTTTGTTAACGCGATTACTGGATTCTGTGTTTGGAGATGTGAAATTTAAGTACGTTATTCATTATCTTGATGATCTTGTTGTGTACTCTACAAGTTTTGAAGAGCATCTCAAGCATGTGCAGGAGGTAGTTGAAAGATTGAAGAAAGCAGGTTTAACTGTCAAACTTTCCAAAACTAACTTTGCCAAAATCAAATCTCTTTTCTGGGACATATAGTATCGTTACAGGGTATTTCTATTGATCATGACCGTACTCAAGCGATTCACGATTTCAAACACCCTAAGGATATAAAAGGAATCGCCAGATTCATTGGCATTACTAATTTCTTCAGGAAGTTCGTTCCTAATTATGCTGAAATTGCTGCTCCATTGAATTCCTTACGTAGAAAAGATGTCAAATTTGCGAGGGAAGAACCACAACAAAGAGCCTTTGAAACCTTGAAGAAAGCTCTCAGTAATGCTCCTATACGTGCTATTCCTGATTTTAATAAAAGGTTCATTATCCAGACTGATGTCTCAGGCAAGGCTATTGCCGGAGTCTTATTGCAGGAGTCTGACTTGGGTAGACGTCTTATCGCCTATGCGTCTAGGTCTCTCTCTCCTCTGGAAAGAAAGTATTCTATTTATGAATTGGAGTGTTTAGCGGTACTATTTTCGTTGGAGAAATTCCGTGTTTATGTGGAGCACGTTAGTTTTGATTTAGAGACCGATAATTAGGCTCTTTCCTGGGTTCTGAAAAGACCCAAAAGAACTGGAAGATTGACTAGGTGGGCGCTGAGAATTTCTGCTTTAAAATTTAATGTTCGGCACATTCGTTGAACGGAAAATGTAATCGCTGATGGGCTTAGTCGCATGCTTGATGAGGAGGATGTTTGTGAAAACTTGGAAGTGAGGTGTGTATCTCAATTTGGTTTGGTAAATGACTAATCTTCCAATGTTGTGTCAAGATATTGGTCACCATCAAAACCATGATCCTCAGTTAAAGGAAATTCTGGAAAAGATTAATTCTGGTGAAAAAAAAATGAAATGGCGTATGGCTTTTAGTGCCGGGAGTGTCCGAAGCCCAAGTTCGGCTCGCCAGGTGCAGGTCTTTCTATTCGACACCCGTAGGTGACCTGCTCGTCGTGATGAGGATGAAATGATGATGAAGACAGCACATACACCCAGCCCCCGTGCCACTGGAATTAACCAATTAAGGTTAAAATCCCCGACCCGGCCGGGAATCGAACCCGGGACCCTCTGAACCGAAGGCCAGTACGCTGACCGTTCAGCCAACGAGTCGGACAATTCTGGTAAAATTATCAAACCCTATTCCTTGGTGAAGGGGTACTCTGTTGTCAATGTCGTTATGATAAAAGGATAAAGATTATTGTCCCCAAGGTTTTAATTCCTGTCATATTTCAGTATTACCATGATAGTCCCGTTGGTGGACACTTGGGAAACTTCAAAACTAGGTCAAAAATAAGGGAGTTCTTTATTTGGAAAAACATGGATCGGGATATCACATCCATGGTTAAGTCTTGCAAAAGTTGAGCCATTAGTAAACCTAACCTAAACAAAGGTGTAGGGTTGTTGTCATCGACTCAAGCTTCCAGAGCTATGGAGCGATTGTTTATCGGTCCAGTTCCAGTCGAGGAAATACTCCTGCATTGGTGTGCATTGATGACTTTACCAGGTTTTGCTGGATCTTCCCGACGAGATCGACTAATTCGCAGTCCACTATTTAATGTTTAAATTCTATTTTTGCCTCCTTTGGAACTCGTAAGTTTCTTGTATCTGACAAAGCTGCTCGGTTTACTAGTCATTCATTCAGAAAGTACTTGTTTGACTTGTGCATCTCCCATGTGACCACTACTCCATATTATCCCTACCCCTCACATTCCGAGAGAATGAATAGAAATTTAAAGTCTGCTCTCATAGCTTACCACCACTCGAATCATACCAAGTGGGACACCTGTCTTCGTTGGTTGTCATATGCATTTAATACTGCTACCCGTGAGTCTCATGGCAAAACTCCTATGGAATTAATGTTTGGTTTTGTTCCATTTTCTCCTCTATCAAATCTCCTTCGAATTGAGGAACTATCTGAAGTCTCTAGTCCTCGTGATGTGCGAAAGGTGTGGGATGAGGCCAAAACGAGGTTGGCTGTGTCGTATGAAAAGGTACGAAAGAACTATGACAAAGGACGAAAACCCACGAAGCTAAGTGTTGGAGACCAAGACTTCGTAAAATGTTATCCTGTCAGCAAGGATATAAATAAATTTTCTTCAACATTAGCTCCTAGATTTCAGGGACCTTGTACGATATTGCAGTTTTTGAGCCCTGTATCTATGCCTGTCAGTGAACCTGTGGCGAAAAGAATTCGGAGAGTTAATTTATCCCAAGTGAAAGCGGCTTGATATATTGTGTGTCTTGGGTTGAGTTCAAAATCTTATATGTGGTTGGTGGTAATTAATCGGGTTATTGTTTGATTAAAATGAGGGATGGAAGTGCGGAGATTGTTCTGTCCGTAGGGATGTTGGGAAGCTGTGTATTGGGGTGTCTGTATTTTGATAATTTTCATCCTTGGTGAGTATAAATCTTGTTGAAGTGGACAAATATAAGAAAGACTGTATTATATGTTTCATCCTGTTTAAGTAGGGTATATCTGTGCAATTAACACTCGGTGATCAATTGATGGAAGTTTAAAATAATGTTATTATTATCATTGTTAAGTATGATCGGTGTGCATTTAATTGGGACCTGTTATGGTAGAAGATTGAAATTTGAGAATTGATGTGGTTCCCGGTTTTCGTAATGTGACTTTGGTATTATGATTCAGCGGTGTGCAGGATGGATGTCTGCAAGATAACTTTTCCGCGATTTGAAATTTTTTCTGTGATATTGGTATTGATATAGTGTCTATTAGAAAAATTTAATGATTTTAATTACATATGTTGCACTGCTCGGTTCTAGCAATGTGAAGTCATTGTGGAAATGTATACGTTACTTAATTTTCTGAGTGTTTGCGTTCCGTAACGTAGCACTGTAAAATTCCTGATGTATCTTGTAATCTCACGAGATTTTTCCTCGTCTGGGTACTTACTTGCAGTGATAATTTTAGTAAGAAAAATGTGTTTCTCTGAATCAATGGCTCTTAAAGGTATTGTTATGAATACTTGGGGGTAGGTGTTGAAGATATAGGATACTCTGCCTTAATCCGAGTGAAGTTAATTGTATGAAGTCCTGTCGCCCGGAGCTGGAGAAGAGTTACTGGTTGCTGTGTGAATGAGCCTTGTGTTCTTACTGTATCTTAATTCTTGGTTCCTGGGGGAAAATGGATTTTTTTGGTTTAGATGAACTTCACGTTTTTCTTAGAAGTCATTTCGTTCTCAGTATACATCGTGTTTATTTCATGAATCTCTTGTTGCAGTTCTCTTATTTTGTTTGGTATGTAAATTATTTAGCTAAGTGGTCTGTTAAATCTTAAAACGTTACTTCTGAGCCTATGCAAGTTGTAATCGGGTGGCCATATTTTCTAATAGCAGTCTAGTATTCTGCCTGTACATCACTGTTTTCCTTCTGCTGAAGTTTTTGGGGAAATTTGAACCTATTTTGCTGTACTGATCTGGTGTAGAGTTGTAGAATTATGTTAGAGGTTTGGCATTTGTCGCCTTCATGTGTTATTGTGAGATTTTTGTTGGGGTAACATAGGATTCATAACCTACGGAACGTAGGCGTCCTTTCACCCTTATGGTATGGTTCTGATCCTTGTGGAAAGTGTGAAATTTGGCATTATGGGTTTGATTTTGGGAATTATATTGGGGTGGCATTATGGTTTCGTTGAGAGGTAACTGTGTTCCTCTGAAGTCATGATGGTAGTTATTGTCGTTGTTGCTTGGGACTCGGTGATTTGTTGGGATGTTGTCGAGGATTTGGTAGATCCTTTACCCTTGTGGCTGACACATCGGCACTGGTAACCATTAGAGTGGTGTTGGATTGTTGTTGTGGTAATCTAGTTTGGGGTAGTTTTGGGTGGACATCAAGAGAAGGTTGGACATGACCTTTAATATGATTTCTTGGTGTCGAGTGGGATTTAAATACAACTAATGTATGCATCTACAACTCTTTTGGGAATGATTATTAGCTAATTTGTACCTTGGTGACTGTCGTCTTGCTCTTGGTTCAACTTCTTATATTCTCTGCCATAAACCGTTCACTTGAGGCAGTTTGTTCTATGTTTAGAATTTTAACGTTCATTTCAATTAACCTGCCTGTCTAGGGCATTTTATTATGGAGCTTCATCTGAATAGTGTCGTTGGTATAGTAACTTACCGTTCTGTCATTAGAAGAATGAGATTATTCGGCTCGTGCAGTCGGTACTGCAGTCATCGATCCTCTACCTGCATATGGGGCTTGTAGAAGGATTATGTGAATTCAGAATAGTTTGGTCTCCCGTGTTTCTCCTGGTCATTTTCTGACCTGGTGTAGGTGTTGATATTGTGTGTGTTAATTGCCTGGTAACTGCTGATAGTTCGGTTGTTGATGACCCACCTTACGCGTACCCTTCATCTGAATTGTACATATGTCTCCAACTGTAATTAACCTTTTACCGTTGCTCTGAACATTGATATCTCCTACTCTTGCTTTCTTTCCTGTACTAAGCATGTTGTCCAGTGTCCTTTCAATTATTATTGTTACTAGTCTTTCACCTCTTTGGAATGAGTATATGTGTAGTACGGCTATGGAAGTTGAAGCTGTGTAAATGGAATAATTCATTTTAACTAAGAAATGATTTGAAATTTTTAAAGAAGGTATATCATCTATTGATTGGGGGGTTTTGATTTCACAGATATGTCTGTTAAAATTTTATCTTAATTGATATATTGATTTATTCGCTACACTTACCCTTGATGTTGTAATTTATCGTGATTGATCTGATATTCAGTTTATGCCACTTGCTGTCGTATTCTGATCTGACTGGAAGAAACTGATGATAAAGCGATTGGTGTGATAAGTCACTTAAAGAACTATCTAATGTTTGTTGCACTGACTTATTTCTCGAAGAGGCTTATGTTTCCCTATTTATCTTGTTTCTTTCTTTCTTCTTCTTCTTGTGTTTCTTTTTTGGGTATTAATGTGGTAATATGGTTATCACTCAAGAAGTCTTGTCTTTCCCTATAATTGAAGCCCCTGAATTAAGTTCAAATGAGAATTTATGCTATGTTTAAACATTGTAAGACCTGTCTTCTTGTGTAGGTTGTGCCTCTGAAAATTTATTGTGGTTAAGCGAACTCCGATTACTTTAGTAACCTTGGTATTACCTGAACATTTTAAGGAAGATTGGTGTCCTGATGATATTGCGCGTGAAAACATGGACTTGACTGAACACTAAACAACTGCAAGTGGTCTGTATCACTGCGTTATACATCACCCAAGTATACCTCTGCACACTTCGAGACGTGTTAATGTTAAATTATTGAAGATGGAGCATTTTCTTATATATATACTTGCGACAACATATTGTTTTCATCAAGGCCTGCTTGTTATACCCCACCCCATGTTGATCCTTTCGAGGGGGAGGCTGTAATGGATTTAAAATTTTTCTTCGCGATGGTACGATGCATCTTGTTTATGCGTCCATTTTCTTGTCTGGCCCACCGTGTATTCAAACTTCAGGATCCCATGGACTTTCTCTAATTGGTGATGGTGTGCTATCTAGCGGTCGACTTGGACTTTAAGCGGCGAGGTAGCTAAGTAGTGCCACTATCTGGGCGCAAGTAGTGAAGCTTTCTCAGTCGTAGTCGGGTCGACAATGCAGGTAGCAGTTGTTCTGATTATTGCTGCTTAACCTGAAGACGCTGGAACCCGTTCTCTTCTCATTGTATCTTAAGAAGAAAAAATTATAATGCAAGAAGAGGAGATGGTCCTGAAATTGGACCCTGGGTGATGGATTGTCCATCTAGGCGAAAGGCCTGAAGATTTGGTTATCCTTTGAAATATTTTATATATTTTGTTTCCTTCAACCTCGTAAGTAAGCTGCATCCATCTTCTGTACTGAACTAAGCTACCAAGGAATGGATTGATTTATAGTGTTAATACGCGGAGATCTTAAACCTACAAATGTGAAATTCTGCATGTGGTTTTAAAAAGAAATAGACTTCCTAAAACAGGTCCTCATAATAATCTTGTAAAATGGTAATATTTTCGGGCTTCAAGTTGAAATTGTCAGTATGGTATTTGTTTACCTTCTTGATTTCAGTTAGTTAAGGTTTCATGCACGAAAACAAATTATGTTTAAGGAGCTCCTTGATAGTTAATCATGTACGTAGTATCTGTATGACCCAGATGATGGTCTTCATTTCATTCCTTTGTTTGTTTGGAAGACCCCTGAAGAGATGGCTCGACGACATAAAGCTGTTGGCTGGAACACGCTGGTTCCAAGTGGCTCAAGACCGAAGACGATGGAAGCACATGGAAGAGGCCTATATCCAGCAGTGGATTGAAATAGGCTAGAAAAGAAGAAGAAGAATTTAAAAAACATTATATTTATATTTATTATTATAATATTTTCAAGCCATGTCGGGCTACTAAAAGAGAAACAACGAGGTTTTAATGTAGGGCTTCTAATGACTCCCTTGGTACTTCAAGTGCCTGTTTTGATTTAGGTGGTCGTCATTTGTTACACACCAGTGTAACAGAATGCAAACATAACCGTGGCCATGCTGTGTTGAATCTGACATATGAGTATCAACTTATTATTGGTAACTTGACTTTCAGCTGATTTTGGTGAGGATCTTCGTGCATGTGGAAGGTTTTACTGCTGAGTTTGACTAACTCATTTGCTTTAAGCTACCGTACCTTAGAGAATATCTGGGTTAGTTATCCAATTTATGGATTTATGTCCATGTTACAAATAATTTCTTCGTGTTAACTGAAGTTATGCATTTTTGTGGGCTTGATAAAATTTTTATGCAGCCCTGGAGTAACCGAGAAGTTCATTAGGGAAATTTCTGCTTTCTTTTAGTAATGATTGATTTAAGATTTTAATCTTCTATTGATCTACATTTGTTAATTGTTCTAAAAGAATTTCTGCCTCCTGGCAATAAGGGTTAGTAAAAAAAAAAATTTTCAATTGATATCCTTGATGAATTATTCTGAATGGTTTTCACGTTCATTGTGTAGTGGTAACTGATTTTTAAATAATTTAATTTTGAGGTCGAAAATTCTTAAATTATTTACCTAATTAAAATTTTGTATCATCAAATTTAATTTGAGTTATTATTTCAGCCAATTAGTAAATAAAGCTATGCCTCTTGTGTCCAGACCTTCCTCAATCAGCGACGGACTTTTCTTGGGATAATTCGTAGGCATTCTAGATTTTATATGCTAGTTTTTATCCCTGGTCGTGCTAACACTCTTGACATTTTCCTTAATGTTGTGAAAACTCGTATATTTAATCATGTGAGGGTTGGTATACATCTTAATCGGCATGGTTTTATGACACGTAGATCAATTACAACTAATCTATTAAAATCAATAAAATATTTTTATGCCGGTTTGAATAATCAAGGACAGGTCGATGTAATATACACAGATTTATCTAAAGCTTCGACAAATTAGATCATTATATTACCTAGCCAACATTGGCAACAATCTTCGAGAACGGGACCACTAAATTGAGAAGAAACTGAGAATGCTGATATTCTAAACATTTTTAATTCAACGGCATTTTTCCATCACTTATCACATGCATTTTATTGGGCACATTGTCTCCTCTCAAACTTGGTTTCTCAAGTTTTTCACTCCCCTCTTAACCATTCATGGTGATGGCATTTCTACAAATAAACACAGAGTCAGCCTGAAGTGAATTCATCCTGTTTATTGGATTGTTATCAAACTAAAAATTTTAGACTAAGAGGTCTGCAACAGCACCACAAGCACTTATTGTTCGTTTCCGCCTGTATCATTTGTTTTCTCCTTAATCTAGCACACTTTTTCAACTCAATTATGTTTTATATTACCCTTTTTTCACTGAATTTATCTCAGCAAGTTTATTATTGCTCCTAAAAGTAAATTATGTACGGTATATTGTAATTGTTTTATTTCTGTCATGTCTCTTTTGCCGTTCAATTGTTCCTTCATTATGTTTTAGCACATTTTTAGCTTGTATATTGTAATTACTTTAACCTCCTGCTCTTATATCACTGAAGATCGCTCAAATGAGCTGAAACATCTTTGAATTTTATTGCTTCCTCTAATGATGGAATTATGTTTTTGTATTGAAGTAGGAGGATACATTCAATTTTTTCCTTTGTAAATTAGATCATGGCATTTTAATGAGAAAATTGTCATAGTTTGGTCTGACCCATCCTTGGTTAAAACAGCTTCAACCTTAGTGCAAGGAAACAATATGTTTGCTGTCATCAACATGTGCCTTACGCATACAATGTCACTTCTTGTGAGTTTCCTCTTTAGTTCAATTCCACATCTCCACTAAGAGCAATTGAACACATCACAAGATGGGGAAATGATATGGGTAGTTTGGCAACTTTGTTACCCCCCGGCAACCCTCCAATCCTCCAGATGTCCAATACCCATTCCTACGGTGGACTGTAGTCCTTCACGTCTACAACATGCCCAAGAAATAATCTCACATTTAAATACTACTAATAAGTGCTTATTAATTTCTAAATCTGTGTGCAATTCTTCCTTTGTCAAGGAGTATTTTGATACTACTTTTGCAGGTGTTATTACACTTTATACCATTAATAACACAACACAAACTCGGAGAAGTTGTATCACTACCGAGCTGCTTGCCACCATTTTGAACTATCTTCTGGTTATTTTGTTGTGATGAGCTGCAGAGTTAAATTTTCAAGAATAGCATTCTTGCAAAAATAAACATCTGAATCCTTCACTTCCATCCAACACAGCCAGACAAGAGGCAGTGCTGCCAACATTCCTATCCCAGAATATACTTTCCACCTGCCTGAACACTCAGGATGCCAAGGCTAACATCTCGCTCTGAATCAACCACACTTTTGCTTTTATTTACTCTCTTAATTTAAAAGTTCCAGGATGCATTTCTCAAATAGGTTGCTTACCTGTTCCTCATGACCTTATTTCACTTTTAATGATTTGATAGTTCTTGGAATATTGTGATGAGTGAGTGAGTGGTGTTTTGCATTTCTACCATACGCAGAAATTAGCTACTACTTACACTGTCAGATGTAAGAACAAAGATTATGAAAGAGCAACAGGACGCCAAGTTAGATGTTGGAGAGCAATAAAGACTTGACATATAGACACTTACATATCTCCAAAGTGCATAGAGCAATGTTCATAATGAGGTGATAAAGGTGAAGAAGAAAAAACAAAATACAGATGATGGAACATAACACACCAGCCAGTGTGGTTCATTGCTGGATTTTCAGCCACTGGATCCCAAGTTCAAATTTTCAAAGGTCAGAATAAATTCTGAGTATGGAAAGCAAACTGAGTACCAGTACATCAGAACATGGTCATCCAACTGCAAATAATCAAGCCTTCAAACATAAGAAAGATTCGAGGCAAGTTTTTGATGTTATTCTTCCAGCTGTAACAACATTAAAAATATGTACCTAATAACACCAAGATAAAAATCTACTATGCCATCATACGAGCCATTATATTTAGTGGCTTTGAAACTTAGCAAGCCACTGAAGGTGACGTAAATATATCGATATCACAGAAAGGAGGTATTTGTGAAGTGTCACTAATGAAAGAAATAGGGGTTTGGAAAGATGAATCATAAAGATGTAAAGAGGTATGAAAGGGGACAGAAACAGCAGGTTCATTCTCTGGACTGGTCATGTTGCAAGAATGGCCAACTGCTAAGTCATGGTGAACCAGACATGCCAGGAACACCTATCACAATACGGAGAAAAGAACTGGGATAGTAATATTAATAATTATTGTACTGGCTCAAATACCGACTGGTGCCAACTAGGCAGCCTGCTGATCACTAGATACCACAGGCTGACTTATTTGAATTTTGTGGAATTTTCTCACGAGCCATGATCAAACCAACAAGTTCAGACCATGAGTGAAGTACAGGAGACAGAATACGAGAATGATCTGGATGGACCTGTGCTCGCCTTTAACCTAAGATATTGGGATATCAAGGACTTCACTCCACCTCTTGTCTACAGAGGGAGCTACTGAACATATAAATAGCAAATTCCATATTGTCAAGGATTAGGTGTGTAAAATCTAACTAAGCTAAACAATACTTACTTGTCTTCTTCTTTGAAACAAGTGACCAACTGACCTACTGGGTGTTCATCTACAGTTATTTCATTTTTAATATTGCTGGAGGGCTGTAAGGAACAAATATGCAAAACAAAGTAAGAAATGTAGAGTAAACAGATAATTAGAGTTTATAGACATGACAGCTGATAAAATAAGCTGCATAGTTACACAATAAAAATATCAATTTATTTTCCCAATATAAAAAGGAAACAAGCAAATAAGTGTCATGTTAAAATTATATGAAGAGCAGGAACAAGAAAAGGAACTCATAATACGATAAAGAGGACTGCACTGGAAGGGGGAGCAAAAGAAGAAGAAAAACTTGAAGGACAACAATAACCTCTGCAATATTTCTCCTCTTCCTACAACTTCTGCTTGTTGTTTAAAGGGGCCTAACATCGAAGGTCATCGGCCCCCTACAACTTCTGTCATTGTGTTTATCCTACTATGTGTTCTTAAATGACTGGTCACTTGTTTGTTTCTTGTGTTCCCACAGATGACTCTGATTGTCATATAGACATACATTGGATTTTAACCTTAGAAAGGTCAATCTCTTGCCTACCATGTTCAAGTTCATACAACAAATAGTCAGTTGTTGGAATTTTCGTTGCCTCTAAACAATCTTAGGGCTTTATTAATATAGACTTACAATATTTACATTCAGATTTTAAAGGACAATGCTGGCCGTGTTTTCTATGGATAGCAAGAACACCGCATTCCTGGAAGCCCTAGAATTGATTCTCGGACAAGTCAGAGATTATAATCAGGCTCTGACGGCTAGTTGCTGGTCCAGTCAGGCTGTATGAGAACAAAGAAGTTGTTAATTGATGGAGAGATAGAGTCCTTACTCTCAAAAGCCAAGAATAATAGCAAATAAAATTTGTTTTGCTCACCACACACCGAGTTATAAACTGCAGGTCATCAGACTGAGCAGGGGTCGCTTGAGAGGGTAATGCTCATCAGAGCTGTAGAGCCACAGGTTTTGGTTTGGTCTTAAAAGGACTCTTAGTACATTTTCTAAAAATGACCGGAACAGCCTAACCTTTTTTAAAAATTATCATTCAGCTTAAGTAGTCTACACTTTACTTTGCATGCAATGTTAGATTAATGTTATCTCTCGGGTTTTTTGAAAGAGAGAAACCTTACACTTTACTTCCTCACAAGTGAAACTTCCACTGTTCTAACAATGGTGAAAGGATTCAATTTAGTTAAATGTCACTGATTATTTCACCTACAGAGCAATAATCAAATGAATTCTGCAATTGAAACCTTACTAACGACAGTTGAAGGATCATAACTAATGTCATATACTTTGAAACTAGCAACCAGCAAAAGAGAAGAAACTCCCATTTTCCTGTGTAGCAAATATTGCACAAAAAAAAAAAAAAAAAAAAAAAAAAAAAAAAAAAAAAAGAAATCAAGGATCCAAAGCACATGGGTTACACTTCCCTGTTGTATATGTTGTATATGTTTATGTATATGTATATGTTTATCAGGAACTCAAGGGAGACTTCATTAGTTAGTCGGAACATAGAAAAATGATGAACTCTTCTCAGAAGAACTCTTAAGGTTTCACTTTACTTTGTCCTGCCTGCTGGCTCCTCAGAAATGTGTGCGCGTGTGTTTTACATTCAGGAATCATTCAAGAAGAACACTTTCGCACTGCAAGATGTGTGGTTAAGGTTATTTTTAATTTGTATAACTTTTGTTTTCTCAACGATTCATTTGTTTCCTATATTCGTCCCTGTTTTTATCTCCTTGTAAGATGTGTATTGTTTAATGTAACGCCTTGTGTAACATAAATGCCTACATGCTTGCCTGTTTCCCATTTTGGCTGATGATGACGCAAACACAGCGTCGAAACTAGTTCCAAGTACAAATACATGTTATAAATAAAATATAACTTTTTGTATTGAAAAGGTGGACCGTTTTAAGTTTTTCCTATCATCCCTGGAAAATCTCAAGGCTCAATTCTTCTCAGATGAGTCTCTTCAGGAACGGCTGCATCTATGGATATGCCATGAAGCACATGTAAAATCATATTAAGTTTAATGAAAAATTTTATACCGCAAAGGCAACCCCATTTGTTCACAACAACAAAGCTTTAAACAACAATCTATATTAACTTCATAAGAAGAAATATGCTGGAAACAGGCGATTCTCCAGATATATTGATAAAATATTTTCAATCAACTGGTCATTTGAAGATTAAGTAGGCCGCATGTGGATGAAAACAGAAATGATGTTTAATTAACTCTAGAAAATGAAGGTGAACTGGAGTATGGGAGAAAAGATTGTTGGAACTTTAAGAGTGACAACACTGCTGATGAGACGCCATGCAATGGAATCTAACAATGTCACGGACAGCACACCTTAATTGTGTACCTAACTTACCTCACATCACACGCATGCAAACTGGCATAATGAAAACAGCCTAGGGTTGGCACGGTGGGTAAAAGCCTTTAACAAAGGACACCAGTAAGTGGCAGATGTGTGTCATCCTAGTGTCAGTGAGAGAGAAGTGCATGTTCTTGCCATGTTAATGGACACTGGATGAAGTCATATTATATGTAAGCCAGCCCAAGACACTGGGTTAGCGAATACGACTGTGCTTCATATTAGAAGGCACTCTGGGGATGAGAAAAATTTCATCAAAATGGGTTCATCGTGATTCAACGGAAATGCAGAAATTGATTATGATAAGATGCTGTTCGTAACCATTTGGAGTACTGTAAGTATAAAGAAGAGGTGTTTTCATGCAATATCCTTATGCTGGATGAGACATGGGCTAAATTGTATGATCCACAGCTGTAATGCTGATCAAAATAATGGCATCATTATGGGAAACCACACAGATTGAGAGTTCATGAGAACCCCAGCCATGTGAAAGTTGTTGTTATACTCATGTATGACTGTGATGGTTTTATCATAATGTACTATATTCCTCTACGGCATACTGTCAATGCGTATTACCCATTATTTTCCACCGCATGACTGCATACAGTGCAAACGTGGCTGTTTGCTTGGTCGATGGGGCTGGGAATTGTTGTACCGTACACTATAATCCACAGATTTAAGCCGTTGTGACCTTGACTTGATTCACAAAATGAATGAACCACTTCAGGGCCTTTGCTCCGGAACTGTTTCAGAGATTGGTCAGGCAGTAAGCTGCTCCATTCGAACTATCAACATAACAGGTGCTGCAATAGATATCCTATAATGTCCACATTGTTGGTAACAAGATACTGGTGACTACTCTGAAGGAAAGTAAATCATGGTATAACATTCATATCTTTTGTATGAGTTGTAATTGTATATTTGCTACTATTAAACATGTTTCTATTTACAAATAAGTTTCTATTTACAACTTGCTTCATGGTGCTCCGGCACAGATAGGTCTTATGGCAATGATGGCATGGGAAAGGGCTAGGAGTGAGAAGGAAGCAACCTTGGCATTAAGTCATTGGCACTGACTTACGGAACCACTCATTACGCTGCCAATTTGAACCGAACACCAACATACGGAACTGTTCCATACCAACCTATAAACGTTTTGAGTTTTTGTTACTAGCAAGTGATTAGTCTTGCGCCGCATGCAGATTACTCTTTGAAGTTCAGTGAAACTTCTACACTAGTATCCAAATGTTAAGCATAACACTAAACGAGGCCATACCTCCTGATAGGAATGTCAGACGGATTGCTGAACAAACGGAAGCTGAATCACACATCATGTAACACAAATTGTCCAAAAAACAGTTTCAAAAGATTCTGATAGTTAAGGTACACCACTGCCAACAACTAACAAAACTTGGCAATGTCTTTCACAACAAAATATGCTATCAATAGGATGTATGGTTACATCTAATGGCCACACATGCTTCACAGTGATGTGGCATACTCTTTAATAGATGGTGAAGAGCTGTTGTGAAAGTCAATCCCCTTCTTCCGAAAGGGCAATGCGAAGGTCATGAAGGGTCCTTGGTGGAGGATGACACAATGCAATTCGCCTCCCCAATGCATCCCAGGCATTTTCTATACGTTTCAGATCTGCAGACCTCGCTGGCCAGTCCTTGCGATGACTGTCTTCCCCAGCCACAATTTCAGCCACCGGAGCAGCACGGTGCGGTCCGGCATAATCGTCCATTAAGTGGATGTCTGGACCAACCACACGTCTGAAGAGTTGAACATGAGGCCTCAGTACCTCATCCATGTCTCTCCAAGAAATAACAGTGTTCCTCGGACTACCCGTGAAGATGTGCAGGTCCGTACGGCCCTTCAACATGACGCCGCCACACATGCTGTCACCACGACTACTGGTCCTGTTCCATGATGTACCTGTGGTTGTATCGGCTACCTGGTGCTCTCCAGATTAATGTGCGAAGGGAATGGTTCTGCAAAGTGAACGGGATTCATCTGTGAAGAGCACATGCCTCCATTCATTCATGGCCCAGTTTCGATGTTGATGGTTCCACAGTAAATGGGCCCGCCTCCGTGCTGGAGTGAGTGGGACGCACACCGCTGGACGTCGAGCAAATGGCCAAGCTGTTCTGAGCCTCTGGTACACAGTTTGCTGGGAAACAGCAACCCCTGAGACAGCTGAAAGCTCCGCAGACAATTGTCTTGCAGATGCATTGCGATTTCGTCGGGTGGTTAAGGCCAAATTTCGGTCCTGCTGTGGGGTGGTTATCCTTGGTAGACCTGGTACTGGCCTATGAATAACATCTCCTGTGTCTCGAAATTGTCTCCAAAGCCTGGAAATGGAACATTGAGGCACACTGAACGATACGGTGAATTAGGTCTGTGTCTGGCCTGCTTCCAGGCGGCGGAGTATTCTACCGTGCAAAATGGGGTCTAAATGGCGTTGTTGTGCGATCATGTTGTCACGATCACCATGAGGCTACACTCTGCACACTATAACAGGGCAAATACAGCTGAGGGAATATGGGGCGCAGGCACTTGCTGTGTTTAGCTTGCGAACAAATTTGCATCTTTCATACAGTGATAAATGGATTACTTAGATATTTTTGAACACATTTCTCTGGAGCATGGTGTTGAATGGAAGAAAAACATGGACGATAACTACCTCAGAAAAAAAAAAGAAGGTAGAAGCTCCTGAAATATATTAAAGATGAATACTGAAGGTGAGCTGGGTAGATCAAATCACGAACGGAGAGATACGGAATCAAATTGGTGAGAGATCAATTTGGCTAAACTTGACAAGAAGAGATAGAATGATAGGACATATCTTAAGAAACCCAGGACTTGTTCTGTTGGTTTTTGAGAGAATTGTAGTCAGTAAGAACAGTAGGGGTAGAACAAGATATGAATATGACAAGCAGATCAGAAGAGATGTAGGATGTAGTAGTTATCTAGAGATGAACAGGACACCACAGGATAGGGGCACATGAAGAGCTGCATCACATCAGTCTTTGGACTGACTCTCAAACAGTAACATGTGAGAAATTGTGTCCTGGTTAACAGAGACTGCAATTCGTTTCCAAGAGGATATACTGACAACCCGGTTATATATTCATTAATTAAGATGAACAAGCCAGTCCAGTGCAGTTATAAAATAGACTGTATTTAAGCCAAACAAGGTTATACTGTATTACAGCTTTCTCCATATCACACAGAATTGAATCTCATTATGCTGATATGGGCAAGTGTCAAGAATGGCATTTCTGAACAAAATATGATGTTCAGAATGGAAGCATTTTTATTATTTATGGTGAACAAATTGCTTCCATTACAAGTGAGGACTGGAAATAAAATTTGTGAGAATGTAAATAAATTTGAAGATCAGTAATTTCAACAGAAGTTTTATTGGACCATGGTAAACAAAAACGTGGGAAGTGAAATAGACAGAAATACTGACAGTGATGGAAACAATATTGAAACCACAAGAGAAAGTGGTAAAACCACAAACACTGCCAGCCGAAGTGAAGTAGGCATGGATACAGAATATGATGAAACAGTGGGAGGGGCATTCTCTAAAAGATTTAGTATGCCTAGATATAGTGACAGGGAATGATCCATAATATTCTATCAAGTGATTAACATACTGAGTTATGTGTAATGTACAGTTATGTGTATAATTATTGGAAGGATTTGTGAAAGTCTTCTTAACAGGAATACTATAATTTACGATGAGATTGTATGTTTCATAAGGCATGCATTGTACAAGATCCTCACTTATACTCTCCTATGTATGCTCGAACCTAGTCCTTGTCACCTTCCACTACAGTGCACTTCCTGTCCTGCACTTAACACGTTGACTGCCAGGACATATAGCAAGAAATGTCCCGGTGGCCAAAGCATTTTTTCTACTATACATGTAGTAAATAAGCGTTAAAGCAAAATTCGAAGTGATATTTCACTTAAGTGTTCAATGTACGTACGAAATACAATAAAATTTCTCAGCACCCCGAAGTACAGCCGTGGCCCCACAGAAAATTTCACTGCATGGTTTTGCCTAGACGGCCAGAGCGGTACAGTCTAGCGGTACCAGAAGCTTGCATCGCTTGATAACACACATTGTAGATAACAGAGCGAGCCACGATTTGTTTACTAGTGCTTACGACTACAATCGCAAGTCACTCATTCTTTTACAGTAGGGGGTGTGTGAAATACTTGCGAGATATTTCTACGTTATTTTACCAGTGAACGGAGAGGTTAGTTATAAAAATGACACTAGCCCTTCAGTATGAGATCTCTGGTAAGTAGTGTCCATGTCAAACTGGTCTATTACATTTTGCAACACAAAACACTCTTCACCAAATTAAATTTGAAGGATATTTATTTCCTATTTACTCCTTGCCAAATGCTCAACGGTAATGTAAAATTTTGCTATGTTGTCGATGAATGTTGTCAATTTAGAAAATGCAAATACGCTCATTTTTACGTTATACGTATTGCGATAACCGTAGAAATCTGCTCAGGTATGGGTGCAACAATTTGGAAGAAATCAGTGTAACGTATTGATTAGGTAATAATAAGCTTGGGATGAAAATGGGAAATCACAGAAATCCATAACCAGGTTTCCCGACAGTAGTATTCAAGCCCACGATCTCCAAAATCTTGAGCTTGCGAGTTAGCTAACCCGGCACACCTAAGCGCTTAGCTAAACTGATTGGACAAATACTCACATATTGCCAATGAAAGGAGGTTGGATTAATAAAAAATAAAGACTATATTTTGGAAACCAAGCATGCCAGGATTTGCTCCGAAGCCATAGCGGTACGCTAGCATAGCGAATTCAACGGCTCAGCGGTCCGCCGGCCCGGCAGCGAAAGTCAAATAGCAACACCTGTCAGCGGTACTTTGTACCGCCGTGGCCTCGTGAGACACTCACTCAGCGGTACAATGTACCGCTCTGGCAGCCAACGTGTTAAATTAGTGTTCTCCATAATTTGCAAAAGCTGTACCCAAAGATTGTGACTTTGTCATCAACATAACAAAAAACATCCCCAAACCCCATGGCACAACAGCCCCTGAATGGCCATGGCCTACCAAGTGACCGCTGCTCAGTCCGAAGGCCTACAGATTATGAAGTGTTGTGAGGTCAGCACGACAGATCCTCTCGGCCCTTATTCTTGGCTTCCTAGACTGGGGCCACTATTTCACCATCAGTTATCTCCTCATTATAATCATATAGGCTGAGTGGACCTCGAACCTGCCCTCAGGTGCAGGTAAAAATCCCTGACCTGGCTGGTAATTGAACCTGGGGCCTCCGGGCTAGAGGCAGGCAAGCTACCCTTACACTGAGGGGCCGGCAATGTAAAAGGAAACCTACACCATCAGAAATCATTCTGATGTACAGCATACAGGCAGACAGGTTAAAAATATTATATATCTAGGGAGTAACATAGGACCATTGTGCTGAAATCAAATGCTGGATAGAGAATCTTCATTAGCATGTGGCAACTCCTATCCTGAAACGATCTCAGAATAAAGCTCAAAAAGAGAATAACAAAGTGCTGTGACCTATCCACCTTATTCAAAACTGTAGAGGCCTATATACTATATTATCAAAAGAAAAGAGAATCCAAACTTTCATGATGTGGATATATAATGACAAATTGTGATATTCCTCTGGGTTATTTCCATGTCGCACCAACGGAGATAGGTCTTCTGCCAACAAAAGTATAGGAAAGGTCTAGTAGAAAGAAAGCAGCCGTGGCCTCAATTAAGGCACAGCCCCAGCATATTAATGATATGAAAATGGTAAACGATAAAAACCATATTCAGGGCTGCAGAGAGTGGGGTACCCCAACACAATGAGCTGTTGACCTGAGCTTATCAAGACAATTTAACTCAAGAGGCTGAAATACATGTATCACATTATGAGGACTCCTATAAAGGACAGTCTGTTACAAGTAATATATTGAGGAAAAAATTCAGGAAAGAGAGTACATAGAAGAAGACGGACATCTGGGATGAACATTTTGAAGAAATGGGTTAGAGCTCTTTGGCACATGACAAAAGGAAGATAGCCATTCTCGTAGTCTAGATCTGGTTAGGATACGGTAGCAGTAACAGTGAAGAAACCAGCCACAATATGCCATGCAGTGGAGGGACTTTGAACAATAATAACTGCTATATATTGAAATAGGAATGCCCTCCGAGCATTCGCGTTCGTGTATTTCTTGAGAAGAACGCACTAACACCCGACTGTATGGATTCAAAACGAAAGCCGAGCACGCAGACGTAATGGTGGACTGCATGCAAGCGCTGCTACAGTGCGCCAGCCAAGGCCAAGTGATGTCACACCGAAAGTTCTATTCGATTCTATGGCATTTCATCAGGAACAGAAGGTTAAATCGTAATTTTGAGAACGTCACCTTGTAGGCCAGGACAACAAATGCTACTACATAAAATTTCATTAAAATCTGCGGAAGGATGGCCGAGATATGAATTTTTGTAGAAGCTCATATTTCCAGTCTCGCCGTCCGACCTTGAGCCATATAAGGAGTTGCCAGCCTCGAGGAGACCAGAGTGTGTCAGTGTGTCACAGTGTGTGTCACAGTACCTCGTCATGACACAGTCGTCTCGCTGATGTGATACAGTTCGTTACTCTGACCGGCTAAGGACCAGGGTTTGAAAGTATGTAATACGAGTGTTGAAAGCCTTCTATGTGGACTCTAACTTAGCGTGTAAGCGTAATCACTTGATATTTCAAAACTGTGCTTAAAGGACTTAGGGCATAAAGACTGTGCTTTAGTTGTTTCCTCTACAAGAGACTGTGTTAGGCTATTTCGTAAAATTGTGCCCTAGTGAAAGTACAATTCTTTTTATGGACAGTGTCAATTTGTTTCATAAAGGACAGTGCCAACCTTCCATTTAAAGACTGTATCAAGTCACCCCGTGAAAAATCAGTGTCGACAATTTTTTTCTTTTTTTTTTATAAGACTGTGCCAACCTTCATTTTCAAAAGACTGTGTCAATCCATTTCACAAAACTGTGCTAACATTTACTTTCATAAAACTGTGACAATATTCCCTTTCAAGGACTGTGCTGATCCGTGAAGTAGGGTTCCTTTATTTCTTTTCAAGGGACTATGTTAATTCTCCTCATACAGGTGTCTACATTTATCGCCGAAAAGTTGTATTAAATTACGTGTAAAAATGTGCCTCAGTGGAAAATTTATCTCGGAGAAACTACGTGATTTTCTTTGTTAAGAATGAGTCGTAACAGAACGTGGTTCTCTTTCACAAGACTGTGTCATAAATTTTCTGTCTTTACAGAAACTTTAATTTATTTCTACACGTGTGTGTACTAGAACATTGCATACTCATTACAAACAGTGCAGAGACTGTGTCCGGAGGACTTAATTTAATTTCTTTTGCACTGAGATTAAGTGAAGTGGTAAACCATCGTATCTCAGAAAGTTCCAGATTATTTTCATTGCCTATCACTTCAAGTTCGATAACGACTATTGCACAAACAATATTAATCATTCTCAAAGAACTGTGAATTTGAATTCATCTCTTTTTTTCAAATGTGCATCCAACACCATTTATAGTGGAACTTATTCGGCCAGTAAACAGTGTCTCGCCATAATTTGCAGTGGAGTGCAGTAGAGAAGTGTTGTGTCAGATTCTATTGACATTCTGTGCGAAAGTTTAACATTTCTCTGCTCCTTTCATGGGACTTAGTGGAATACAAAGCTAAACAACTATTCCACGCTGCACTATCGTCAGAAGACCCCCCCCAGGTTCCAGTCTCCTTCAACATCAAGGGCTAACAACCACCGTGGGACAAAGCCGATGCCACAGAACGATGCTTTCCCCACATATTTGAGGGCATTCGAACCATTCATCTGTAAAAGGTGATGTAATTTCTATGCATTTTTATTGTTAACAAACTGCAAGTTCCACTTTAAATATGAACTCATTTCACTACCCTTCTCTAGTACTCTCTAAAGCATGAACTGTACACGCCTTGGCGTTATCCATGCTCTCCACAAAGCTGAAGTACACGCGTTCCTGTTTCAATATTACCTAGCATAAAATTTCGAACTACATGAAGAAAATATGAAAATTGTTTCAAAATATTGGAAATCTCACTTCTTTCCATGGATTGTAAAAATGTCTGCTTTAAAATGAGGAGTTGCTCAATTAAGTCTATTCAACAGTTTGTTAAAATTTCCATTATAAGAAAAATGTCATCAAAATATTAAACTATTTCAAATGTGTTCACCTGTGTTTCTCTTGGCACTGCCAACTCTGATATCGGCTCTCCTTTCAAATGCATCTCTTCTGATATAATTTTGTAATTCTCCTGTGGAAAAGTTAATATATTAGGCAAATTTTTCAGACACATCTGGAAGTGTATTTATATACGAGTGCGCTTAACAATTCATCATTTCTAGTAAATGAGACAGTTTCAGTTTCAAATTTTCATTATCATTTGTCAGATAATCTCCATGTTGGGTATCCATAAAAGCACAACAACTAAGAAACCTTCAGGAGTGGAGGAATGTCCTGTTTGAATGCTCAGAGTTATTTTTGAAGATTAGAACAATTATATAATTTAAAACCTTCCAAAATGTGATGTTATTAAAGAATGTGGACTCCCTCAGCACGTAATTTAAAATTCGTGTTACGTTCTGAATTGAAACGTGTGTACATCGCAGTGCATCCTGTTAGCGTTCCTTGTAAACAATGTCCTACCCAGTTGGTGGTGCTCCTAGCGGCTGTCAGTATAAGCTGCGACAATTAGGTAAATTATTGAGACGGACAAATGAAAAATGTTGTTGGTGGTCTATACGGTGATGGAGTCTGCTTCAGATGGAATGTTGTGTTTCTTGCTAGAAAAGATGGGAAAGGGAAAGGAATATGATCCGGGATAAGGATCCTTGTTGAATTAAAGGGTTGTACACCATTTCTTGCATCATCGTCAGCCGGCGAATTTGTTTTCTTCAAAATGTGGGATTTGTTGTTTTCTTCTAAGTCAATGTAGGCCTAGTAATGTTTAAGTATGTTTTAATCTGTTGTATTTATTCCGGAACCTCTAACTAACTAAATGTGCTGATTGGTATGGCTAAATTTAGTGTCAATTTCATCACACTGTCAACTAAGTCTCATATTCCGTGGACTCTATTCAAATCAAGACATTCGATATAATCAATGTTCACTTCTGGTAACATCATTAATAGTAATGCTTAAATGATGTTTCATTATTTAATGATTGGGAAGGTTAATTTAAGACTGATTAATGTGCTCGTATAAGTGAGGTTAGGCCTATGATGGATGATGATGTACAGGCTCACATTCTTTTCTTCTAATGTAATTGTAAACCCAAAATTATTTCCGTAGCTCACTGGAGCCTTGATTTTCGATACGTTACATTTGGACCTGGCTACTGTTTTGGTTGTTGCCAGCTTCTTACGTTCTTTTGATGGTAATTGTTTTTTTATGCCTTCTGTTGTTTTTTGTCAACAACTAGTGACTTCAGATGTTACCAAAAAAAAGGTTGATGACTGGATAACTTTTCTTGTGCACCCTTAACTTGTGATTTCGTGGAAGAATCCTAACTGATTATCAAATTTGATCAGGCACAAACTTAAATAATTTTCACCTATATTCTTGACCCTTAAATGTTGAGAGATTGTCTCTTTTATTCTGATATTATATTACTAGATCCACCGAACTGAAATAATTTTGGGGTTCCGGATATCATTTTCTCTTTAATAATAATCTATTTATCCTAGTTACAATTTAAATAAATATTTGGTTTCTTTTGGAGTGAGCTACCTCATTTAAGACTTTGAAACTGATTATCAGCAAACTCAGTATCTCTAGTTAATCAGTTGAGCTCACTAATTTTACTTAGTAACAGATATTAACATTTAAAGCTCTTCCTTAATTACATATGTGATACTTAAATTCAAATAGATTTATTAAAATGATTTATTTTTAACTAGTGTTTCTCATTTCTTAAGATATAGGTAAGAGAGCAGAAGTTTTAATAATAGTTCCAGGCCTTTATAATGCACTTTGGAGTGGGCTTCTCCCTTCCACAATAAATTATTGCCATTGATAAGTATATTTCTAATGTGACACAAAATAACACCAAATGATCTGCAAAGTGTACGGACACACTTACATATAATCCACTTTTCTTTTTGTTAGTGGCTTTACGTCACACCTACACAGATAGGTCCTATGGCGACGATGGGACAGCGAAGGCCTAGGAGTTGAAAGGAAGTGGCCGTGGCTTTAATTACGGTACAGCACCAGCATTTGCCTGGTGTGAAAATGGGAAACCATGGAAAAACCATCTTCAGGGCTGCCGACAGTGGGATTCGAACCCACTATCTCCCGGATGCAAGCTCACAGCCACATGCCCTGATCGCACGGCCAACTCGCCCAGTCAATTCATCTGCTCGTTATAAAGAAACCAATTCTGAAATATTAAAAACTTCAAAATTTATCATTGTTACCTTTTACATCATGTACCACCAAATACAACTCAGCAGGAAAATGTATCTTTCATACATCCTCTTGTATATGAAGTGCTCAGCCTGAAGGCAGGGAGGATCCTCAAAAGCTCTACTATCAGCTTCCATAGAGAGCTAGGTGTCACTCAGGAGGCAAACTAAGGAAATGAAGAGTATGGTAGTTTTCCATTGCTTTCCTCTTCCAGCCAAACAGTGCTGTTACATACCAGTCTCTCATGTTCACTGAAATGCACACACAGACCAGCTATATGAAAGTCAATTTCACACCTTTTTCTATATGATCTGGCTGTATTAGGAATGGTATTACCCATACTGCTCATATCTCAGTCACTTTCATATCATAAGAGCCACGAATGGAACAGAGACCCAAAATACAAGTTACAAACTTGTTCTGGGCCAATCCAGAAGACAATAGGCATTCAGCACCAGAGATGGATTAGGGTAGACCATCTCATCTGGAAGTCATAAACCCTAAACAACATGAACCATAACCTATAGGTTATATACAATATCATAGAGGACTTGTATGCCTGTCATCAGTGCTCCTTGTGAAGGCATGAGTACATATGGTCAGCTGATAGGGATATTGCAACTTGCTTTACGTTGCACCGACACAGATAGGTGTTTTTGCGATGATGAGATAGGAAAGGGCTAGCAGTGATGAGGAAGTGACTGTGGCCCTAATTAAGGTACAGCCCGAGCATTTGCCTGGTGTGAAAACAGGAAACCATGGAAAACCATCTTCAGGGCTGCCAACAGTGGGATCGACCCATTATATCCCAAATACGAGCTCACAGCTATAAGACCCTAACCGCATAGCCACTTGCCCAATAGAGATATACTGTGCATTGTGACAGGACTTCATATGTACTGAGAATCAAAAGGTCAGATGGTTGTCACAAGAATGCCAGCCCCATGTTCAGCATATGGTTGCATTATTCAGTGTAACTAATGCAAGGATAAATTTTGTTTTAACTGTTACTGAATTATAACTGTCATTGCTTTTGCAATTATTTTTTATATTAAACTCATTTTTATTTTTATACAGAGGAAGTACTGTGAGACAGAGTTATTCATTTGATCATGTTTCTGATTTCCTATTTAAAGACCAGGGAATTAACTCAACAATGGGTTGTAAGGATGAAAAGAGACAAATTGCACCCCACCCAATACAGTCATTTATGGTCAGCATACTTCGAAGTTAAGTACATGTACCAAATGACCAGAGGCTATTACTACCAAATATGACATGGTTCTAAGCATTTTATTTTCTCACACATTTGCAAACAAAGAAAACAGAATGCTCACTGCCAATAAAACATAACCAAGAAATCCCACCAGAGGCAACCTGTTAAAATAAAGTATATAAAGTGGGGACTAACAAATAGTTTTAAATTATCTTTTCCTAACCATTTGCTGCTCCTATTTATAATGCAATAAAAAAAAACTGTAGAAATCACTGAATGTCTTCACAAGAAACATAATGATTGAGGTCTAAATGTTCAGGGTAGCTATTTCCAAAGGGTGATCCAAGACCTTGTCAGACTTTAGGCCAACCCAACCATCCATTGATATACCCAGTATCCCTATTGTTACCGGTACTATATATTCAGCAACTTTGAAATAATTGCAATGATTGGAATGAAGTTTGTTGGACTGAACTCCCAGCGTTCTTTTCCACATCCAGTAGAGTTTGAGCAAAAGGCATTCACTTTCCTTGATGCTACTCACAATATAAAACTTGCCCTAGCAGAGAAGCAGGTTCTTGTAGATGGTAGTGCTCCAGACCACGAAAATATTACCGAGGTGAAATACGTGGAAGAACTCGTTACTATTACAGGAAGTGATAGGCCTGCACACTGGTTATAGATTAAGTAGAAAGACTTTAGAGTGGGTGAGACAGAAGATAAACATTTCCTTAGGTGCATAAACCTTCAGTAATTTTGCAGCTAATACCCTTAAATTTTGCAGTGATCTGGGTCCTGAAGTGTTTACTGATTGTGAAAGCACCATTAATTTTGCAATATTCCTAAATCTTGCATTGGATTTAATAAATTCATGCCACCTTACATGTAGGCAAACCAAGGCTGCAAACAGATATTCCAACGAGGCCAAAATCTGTACTGATATTGAAAAATGCATAAGTTATCCTAATAATATTACACTAACTGATGGTTCATCACTCTGTCACTCTAAGAAAATAACTGCAATGAATGGTATCATTTCTGATTTGTTAAGTGTGCAAGGTCTTGCAGAAACATATTTCTGGGGAGAGGATTCTGTACTAAGATACCTCCTCACATGGAGTTTAAGCCAGGTTCACCTGGAATTCATTCTCTCATATGTGAGGAACAGAGATGGATACAAAATTCTGGTCAACTCAAAGCTACATACTGGAAGTGTCTCAATGGTGAGATTGTCTGGCTGCATGGCTAAATGCTTAGCGTGCTGGCCTTTGGTCACAGGAGTCCCCGGTTCGATTCCCGGCAGGGTCGGGAATTTTAACCATAATTAGCTTATTTCGCTAACATGGGGACTGGGTGTATGTGTCGTCTTCATCACCGTTTCATCCTTATCAAGATGAGCAGGTCGCCTACAGGTCTCAAATCAAAAGACCTGCATCCGGGGAGCCAAGCCTGTCCTCGGACACTCCCAAAACTAAAAGCACATGCCATTTCATATTTTTACTGGTCAGATTGACCAGTCAGATCTTGTAATTCTAATAAGTGTTTTTGAAAGGTACTGTTTTATTGAACCTTGGTCTTGTACGGGCAATTCAACAAGAACTTGATTTCGACAGACTTGATCAAGATTAAGTCACCAATTATGTAGTCCTTTCTTTATATAGTGAATATATTGATTATATTGCAAGCAGGGAGTAAAATATTAAGATAATAATTTCATAATGTTCCATATTGAGATGAGTTTACTATTAAGTTAAAAGAAGGTATATGATGTTTTAACCTTTCAATCTTATTAAAATAAGAAATGTAATTTTTACATTCCTACTTAATTATAATTCGTAACGGTTTTGACCATTACTCTTGGTGATCATCAGCCAATCACAAATAGGTATAAAAGACAATGCACAGGTAAATAAACTGTGAAGTTTAAATAATTCCTTCAGTTGCTGTTTGTGAAGCACTAAACCTCTTTAAGGAGCACTGTGTGTTGACATTTCAGCTCATCACTAAAAAGGGTAAAAGACTATGCACAGGTAAACAAAATGTGAAGTTTAAAAAATTCTGTCAGATGCTGTCTAAGAAGTATTATAACACTTTAGGGAACACTGTGTGTTAGAAATCCAATGTTATGAAGAAGTATAGGATAAAGTACATATTTTTAGTTGTAGTTTGTGAAACACTATATTATTTTAGGGATCAGCACTGCATGTTGATAGTTATAAAATCATGAAGAAGTCATAGATCAAATACGTAAATGTAGCACGGAGCAACTTCTTGGAGAGCATGAAGACATATGTGCAGATCGCCACTAAGCTTATTTTATGAAGCTATTTCAACCCTTGCTTCCAACTATACTTCAAAATTTCAGGTCTAATTTCATTTATTCCTGCTGCTTTATGACAATGGAGTTTATCAACCATCCTTTCAAATTCCTTAAGAATAATTTCACCAACATCATTACCCTCTTGACACAAAGGTTGAGAAACAACAAGGACTGCAAGTAATATATGACAGAGCGATGTTGCGGGAAAAAGCCTGTTTTCTATGACTGACAAAATCATTCATGAGAATTAATTTGATGAATATGATGCTGCACTGCAAGAATGGGCTAATGACGGTATTGTTGAAGAGAGACATTATAAAGAAGCTAGAGGTAAAAGTTACATTCTACCTCAACAGGGTGTATTTAAGGACAGTGCAACATGCAAATTAGGCCAATATTTGACGCATCCAGTAAAAGGCAGAGGGAGTTGTCACTAAAGGACTATATGACAAAGGTCCAACCTTAATTGAACTTATTCCCTCTGTTCTGTTCACGTTTTCGAGAGAGGCCAGTGGGTGTTGGAATATTACATGTTGGCACTCGCATGTTACTGTTGCATATGCCTGAAAATTTTTTGGTTATACAAGGACGAAGGAGCAGCCAGACCTTTCTCTCAAGATGTGTTAAGAGAAAAACGGCACAAAGCTAAGAAGGCAGATGCTGATTCTGGAACTCTATCGGAAAACAGAATAAAAGATGCTGTGGTATTTGAGGTGACAGGTGTAGATCTTGCTGGACTCTTGACACTGAAAGTAAAAAGGAAGAGGTGGATTATGCTCTTTATATTTGCTGTGTATAGGGCAGTGCAGTTGGAACTGGTCAGCAATTTCATAAAGAATGGACTTTTACTGAGTTTTCAACGGTTCATCACTCGATGGGGCTGACCAAAAGTGTCTACCACAACAATGGAACAAATCTCACTGGTACAGATAATTTGTTTAGGACAGTTGACTAAAGCCACACAGAAAGAGAGACCACAATGCAGTGAATACAGTAGAGGATTTACCCTCCCACAGCAGGCTGGTGGGATGGTTGGCGGCAAAGTCTGATTCAGATAGTAAAGAGAAATTTGAGATGTGTCATTGGGAGAGCTTCAATGTGTTGCGAAGATATGACGACAATACTGTGTGAGTGTGAAGCCGTCGTTAATTCCCGTCCTCTTACCTACTTGCCTGAGAAGCCTGAAGATCTCAAACAACTTTCACCTTCATGTATTTTGCAAGACAATGTCTGCATGGGAATACTAGATTTAGATCAACTGGATACTGTGAATTTATCAAGGAGATTTTGATTTCTACTACAGTTGCAACAAGATTTTTAGAAGAGTACCTAAGTCAGTTGATCCAGATGTCCATAAACACTGGAGAAGGGGATGTGTTGCTGGTTGCAGCTAATGGGAAGAACTGGATTGGTGGGCCATTAATTACAGTGGTGGAAGTGTATCGTGGGAAAGAGTGACATCAGTGAAATCTGAAGCTGCGAAGGAGGATGCTGAAGAATGTCCCAGTAGCTTTCACTCCCATGAAGAGTCTGAATCATAAGACTCCTCAAACTGGTTATATGACAGCGCGTACTGTTTCATGTGAATAGAATAGCACTCCTCTAGATTTATCCCTCTGTGCAATCTCAAAAGCAACATTTTAGGAAGCCTTAAAAGTATTGTGACAGTAGAAAATCCAATTATAATAGTTGACCATCGACGTTATAAAACCTTTTCAATCAGGAGAAAAGATGAGTAAAAATCAATAATGAGATAGCTCCCCATATAAACAATAATTTCAATATATTGGTGCCAAACAGGACAATATAGAATTATCAATACTGCATTAATGGACTCGATCCCCTCATGATTTTAGGTGAAAAGGAACCGACCAGTCACAACTAGTAATTTTATCATGAAAAGTAACCTAAATGTCACTGTAGTAGTTTTACCTAATGAAGAAAAGTCCATAGCACTGATAGGATCCAGAATCAGCACTAAGTTTCAGGTAATGATATATCAAACTGATTGGAAATATTACTGGGGCCTTGTAGGTAAGATAAAGGTGCTCATTCTTTAAACAACAGGGCCTGCTGAGTTAATTTACACTGAAAATGATAAGTGTTATGTAACCAATCATTAAAATATCCATGGGGAAAAAAAATGAATACAGGGTTCCAATGACAACTATCCACTATTTCCATAACAATGAATGTCATTGAGCATATAATATACTACGGATGATGGTTTGGTCTGCCCTGTCAATATATTATCAGTTTCTAATTTTGTACAATTATTTCACTTGTACATGTTTCGGAGCCCCAACTCACTTCATCAGCGATTTCTACAATAAAAATCAATATTCCCCATATCTTAAAGTCTAACATTATTCATCTAGACAAAACACATCATTAATATATAACATTATCCTTAACACATACACACATAATGACCATTTCTTGATAATGTTTGTTGTAATGGAACACTTTAGAACATTTATAAAAAGTTCAACTGGTTATTCTTATGTAACACTATGAAACATGTATTAAAATGTCAGATTGTTTCCTTAGAAAAATCAATCAGTGATAAAACGTTTCTTGCTACTGTTTGTTCTGGTGTAGCCCATTTAAATACAGGCCTACTAAAAATTAACTATTATACTACCATTGTTAACATTTTTGCCTTGTTATTCTTAGAACACTTTTTAGAATGAACTGGTTTACCATTGAATTATTTGACTCCTTAAGATCTAAACGTGTAATTCATTATATCATTTCAGATGGAATCTTTTTATGTTGGTGTTGGGCTGGAATTTCGACAGAGCGAATCAAACCTCCCATCACGTCCTTGAATTTGTGGCTATTACTTCCTATTCCTATTGTAAATTATCGAAGCAAAGGAAGACTACCCGCTCACCAGCCTATCATTTATTGATACTATGTCGTGCAAACTAGCTTTATAGGTTTCGACACACTTAGATGACGGAAATCGTTCCCGCAAGGGATAAATATATTTGAGCCCCTTTAATACCATCAGGGTGATGAAGGATTTAATATAACAACTTGAAACCAGAAGGCAAGCCCTCCACAACCTGACATAATCAGACTGCCATTTTTCCTAACAAGAGCTACAAGCAAAGAAAGAAGAGAATCCCATTTCTTCTTCAGGTGTCAGGCATGCTGTGCCAAATAAAAGATCCAAACCTGTAAATTCTGCATTTGTGTAATAAAAAATATACTCGACCAATTTGAGATTAGTATACAATAATATATGTGCCTCAAGAATTGACAGCGAGATACTCATATATCTCCTGAACATCAGATAAATGTTCAGTTATGTAACCGGTCAAAATTCAGATACTCCTAAGGGTTTAATTGTAATCACTATAAAGTTACCTGGAATATTACTTACACATGAAGTATTTGATGTTTCATCAAAGCAGATAGGTTCCTCTTTGATCTTTACTTCCATGTCCATTTTAAATAGTGTGTGAAGGTATAGACGGTTTTGGGATATAGATTACTTCCACAGCCGTTGCACTGAAACATGAGCAACAAACACTATTATTGCTGTTTTGTAGTCAAGTCTGTAGTTTTAAGTGACTGTTGATATTGTGCTCATAGCCACAGGACCTCCAGTTTTACCTGGAAACTGACCCTCAGGGATAAACATTTTCAATGAAAGAACATCCCACAGCCAAAGAATGGAATTAATTTGCACACCCCTTGTGAAAAGCCCCACTACAACGGGGGTCTAATGACTGGTTTGATGTACCTTCTTTTTTTTACGACTTGTTGACATCACGCTGACTCAGATAGGACTCATGGCATTATGGCTAGAAGTGGAAAGCAAGTGACTGTGGCCTTGAGTTAGGTAGAGACCCAGCATCTCATTGGTGTGAAAATGGGGAAACACATAAAATTATCTCTAGAGCTGTGACTTCCTTCCCACTCCCAGCCCTTATCTATCCCATCACTACCATAAGTCCTATCTGTGTCAGTGCAATGTAAAGCCAATTGTAACAAGAAAAAAATAAATTCTACAACCAAACCGTTGAAACTATTCATTTCTTGCTCAACTTGCAGGGCAAATGATCTGCTTTTATCCACTGTGAAGACACAATCCCTGCCCCCTGCCCCTCCGCTAGCTCTATTAGTCGTGTATATTTTGTACTGCTCAATATAGACCTCACTCTCTTTACACTAGAGTCCAGCAGTGATTCAAATACAATATAAAATTTGAAAGTCACTACTATGAATATAAACTTTGAAAGTCACTATTATGAACATAAAATTCAAAAGTCACTGTTAGGAATGTTCTGATATAGTACATTCAGTTTTGTTTTCAATCCACGAACCTTCGGTTAGTAAGTAGTGAGCCATCATATTCATAACACTTAAAAATTATGTAAATCATACTGGATGTTAATGACAATTGTGGGTAAGCCCTGTGCCTTATGTATTTTAATAAGGCAGTTTCTTACACAGATATAGACATAGTTCTTCTCTCGATGCACAGTACTCACCTGGGCTAGCAGCCCCTTTAAAAGCGACCAAATAATATGTTGAATTCAGCAGCAGTTTAGCCAGATTCCTTATTGATCAAACAAATGATTTGATAGAGGAAAGCCAGGTACTCATTGGAAACTTTATCAAAAAAGTTGTAAACATTACTGATTATGCTATATTATATACTGCATTTCCATTACAACAAGCAGTTCTGAACTGACTATAAGCTACTTAGTTGCAACAATCAGTTCTGAACTGGCTATGAACTCCCTCAACATTATTTTAATGAACATACATGAATCAGAATGCTTCCAGAACTGATTGTTAATAATAGTTTGTTGGAATTAGTAAATGGCATTTGTGAACTGTATCAAAGCCATCTAAGGACTGTTACAAAACATTAAACAATGGATGATGGAAGACCTCACTATTCCAATGAGAAGTACTGCATGCACTCACATCATTTACTGGTCGTGTCAAATGTGTATGTATAGAACATGCAGTCCCTTGTATTGAATGCACACTGCTGGCATTGGCTCTGAAATGGTTCTGAATGTAGTTAGAACAGCATGAATTCAGAACTCACAGTTCAGAAGCAGTTCTGAATTTCTGTTGGAACAGCATGTACACTGGCACCAAAAATTATTGGCACAGACACCTAGACACCTTTTCGGATATAATACAATTGCATAAATACTAGGAACATTACATGTATACCATTAACACTTACTCAATAAAAGAAATAATTTGTATATTAAGCTTTCTTATAAACACAAGGTAAACACATGTAATCTATTAAATTAGGGTTTTCTCCTGCTCAAAAAAGTATTGGCACACTGTACGTTATTTCTTATTCAGCTATACAGACAGCACCATGCATACCAGTTTTGTGCAATCGGAGTTGACAAACAGTTCAGTTGCGTGCCTGACGCCAGTGTATGGGTCATTCACTTGTCATGATGAATCCTAAGGTAAAGGATCATTCCGTGTCATTCCTCACGAAGGTGGTCTTCTTGCATTTGCAGAGTGAAAGTCACCGTGAAATTGGTAAAGAACTTTCTGATACTTATTCAACAGTGCGGGCAATCATCAAGATGTTTCAAGAGACTGGTACAACAGACTGGACGTCCAAGAGTTCTTACATGTTGGGAGCGTCGAAGCACAGTTCGTCTTGCAGTAAAAGAATCCTTTAAAATGCAGGGTCGATTGTATCGTACATTCAGTCAACGTCCAACAAACAGGTCAGTCCTCAAACTATTAGGCGGGCCGATGACCTTCGATGTTAGGCCCCTTATAACAACAAGCATCATCATCATCAAACTATTAGGAATGTTTTGAATGCAGCTGATATTCATGTGTGATCTCCCAGAAAGAAACCGTTTATTTTGGAAGTTAACCGAAGAAATCACTTCCAGTTCGCCAAAGATTATGTCAAGAAATTGATTGAATTTTGGAATTCTATGATATTTTCTGACGAATCCAAGTTTAACTTCTTTGGATCTAATGGAAATATAAAAGTGTGGTGCAAACCAAGTTCAGAGCTCCAATCATATGCCCCACATACAGTAAACATGGAGGAGGAAGCCGAGTGGTTAGGGGATGCATGGGAACTTCTGGTCTTGGAGACTTGGCAATTATTGAAGGTGTCATGGATCATCGTAAATATACCAATGTGTTGCGAGGCCACTTATGTAGCAGTGCACAGAGACTGAGTCTTGATGGCATTGATTGAATTTTGGAATTCTATGATATTTTCTGACGAATCCAAGTTTAACTTCTTTGGATCTAATGGAAATATAAAAGTGTGGTGCAAACCAAGTTCAGAGCTCCAATCATATGCCCCACATACAGTAAACATGGAGGAGGAAGCCGAGTGGTTAGGGGATGCATGGGAACTTCTGGTCTTGGAGACTTGGCAATTATTGAAGGTGTCATGGATCATCGTAAATATACCAATGTGTTGTGAGGCCACTTATGTAGCAGTGCACAGAGACTGAGTCTTGATGGCATCTTTTACTTTCAACAAGACGACGACCCGAAACATTCCCTCTGCGAATGCGGGAGTGGTTACTATATAATGCACCAAGAAGAGTTTTCACTCCACACAGAGCCCTGATCTTAACCCAATAGAGCATCTTTGGAGACACATGGAGAAAAAGTTTGAAAACTCGCAACATGATTCCCTCCATGCCAAGACGTCTACAAACTGTTTTCAGGGCCAACGGTATGCATTCAGGCTACTACACTTGCCCTGAGTTTCGTGAATTACAGAGACTTTAATTTCATTTCTGTACAGGTATGTCAATATATTTTTGATACGTTGAGCAACTGATTTTGTTTTGTGAACTATTATTCTTGTTGTGAGAAACCAATTATACTCGAAGAACTTTATATTTACCACTGTATATTTCAATAAATATAACGGTGCCTTGGCATCACATTTATTTGTGTGGAATTTATGTATAGTGTTAGGTGTGCCAATACTATTTGGTACCTACTGCGCATGAACAGGCTATTCAGAATCAATTCGGTACCATGTTGGAATAAATTTGCATGTATTATCACTAAGAATGGTAGCTGAGATATATTAAAATGTAGACGGCTGAAAAAACAGAATTTTCTGCCGCCGATCTTTTATGTACGATATAAAGTTCCTTATGGAGAACTACAAGAATGAGACTCCTTTGACACGGTGTAAAACATAAGACACTGCAATTACCTGATGAAGAAAATCTTACGAGAAACTGCACAATCCACAGAATATACCTGCACAGGCAGCCGCAATATGTCCGAGATGCACAGTACAAAACAAATTAATTCCAACATTAAATAACAACAAGCCATCCACTTGGAAACTAAACCGACCGGAAATAGCGAATAAATCTCCTCGCGAATTTATAACCAGTGAGTCGTTCAATCAATCAATCAATACTGATCTGCATTTAGGCAGTTGCCCAAGTGGCAGATTCCCTATATGTTGTTTTCCTAGCCTTTTCCTAAATGATTTCAAAGAAATTGGAAATTTATTGAACATCTCCCTTGGTATGTTATTCCAATCTCTAACTCCCCTTCCTGTAAATGAATATTTGCCCCAATTCCAACATTACCTTCATATTGTGATCTTTCCTACTTTTAAAGACGCCACTCATCGTATGCGTCTACTAATGTCTTTTCACGCTATTTCTCTGCTGACAGCTCGGAACATACGGTACCACTTACTCGAGCAGCTCGTCTTCTTTCTCCCAGTTCTTCCCAGCCCAAACTTTGAGACATTTTTGTAACGCTACTCTTTTGTCGGAAATCTCTCAGAACACATCGATCTGCTTTTCTTTGTTTTGTTTTTTTCTAGTTCTTGAATCAAGTAATCCTGGTGAGAGTCCCCTACACTGGAACCATACTCTAGTTGGGGTCTTACCAGAGCCTTATATGCCCTCTCCTTTACATCCTTACTACAACCCCTAAATACCCTCATAACCATGTGCAGAGATCTGTATCCTTTATGTACAATCCCATTTATGTGATTACCCCAATGAAGATCTTTCCTTATATTAACACTCACATACTTACAATGTTCCCGAAAAGGAACTTTCACCCCATCAACGCAGAAATTGACCCTTAATTAGTCGCTCACGGGGATTCCTTGGGGCCGATTACATTTTGCACGGTACTGAACTTCCCAGTTGAACTATGGGTGTCCCCATCCCTCTACCTTTCTCCTTGTTCATTTGGACCCATCCTGTCAGCATTTCGACGCGATCGTGCATCCTGTGTGCGAGTGTGGGATAATTGTTTTGACGAGTGACATCGTCTGGACGTTTCCTCCATGTGCAATTAAGTAAATTACCTTATATTTAGTTGCATATTTTAATTTATTTTGGAGGTCGATGACTTTGTTGTTTTGTTCTTCTAAAATGATTTTAGAAAAATATTATTTCATCTTTTCATGTAATGTGATCGTCGTACGTTTTTGGCGAGTCTCACGATTTTAATATCATAAGATCATCCGACATACTTAAGGTCTATAGTATTCTGCTTTTAGATCAAACAAACTGTGTAAAAATAACCTACAAATAATTAAAAGGTTTTCTTTTGATTATACCGAAGAATAGTGCAAACGAGTATGCCAAAGCAATATCTCAAAGGACGAAAATGACGCGCATTTCTAACCCCGGAAGTTACCTCCGTGCGTGACTAGTAACGTAATAATTTTCGCGCGACTGGACAAGAGTTAATACTGAGAAGACTTTTCCTATTTGTGAAACTCACAACCTGACTTTTAACCCCGTTTATCGTCATACCATTGCCTACTGTCCATCTCACAACATTATCGAGGTCATTTTGCAGTTGCTCACAATCTTGTAAATTATTTATTACTCTATACAGATTAACATCATCCGCAGAAAGCCTTACCTCTGATTCCACACCCTTACTCATATAATTTATATACGAAGAAAACATAAAGGTCCAATATACTGCCTTGAGGAATTCCCCTTTTAATTGTTAGAGGGGCAGTAAAGCTTCGCCTACTCTAATTCTCTGAGATCTATTTTCTAGAAATATAGCAACACTTTCAGTTACTTTTTTGTCTAGTCCAACTGCAATCAATTTTGCCACTAGTCTCCCATGATCCACCCTATCAAATGCTATAGACAGGACAATCGAGATACAGTCCATTTGACCTCCTGAATCCAAGATATCTGCTATATCTTGCTGGAATCCTACAAGTTGTGCTTCAGTGGAATAACCTTTCCTAAAACCGAACTGCCTTCTGGCGAACCAGTAATTAATTTCGCAAACATGTCTAATATAATCAGAAAGAATGCTTTCCCAAAGCTTACATACAACGCATGTCAAATTTACTGGCCTGTAATTTTGAGCATTATGTCTATCACCTTTTCCTTTATACACAGGGGCCACTATAGCAACTCTCCATTGATTTGGTATATAGCTCCTTCAACCAAACAATAATCTAACATGTACTTCTGATATGGTACTACATCCCAACCCATTGTCTTTAGTATATCCCCAGAAATCTTATCAATTCCAGCCGCTTTTCTAGTTTTTAACTTTTGTATCTTATTGTAAATATCATTGTTATCATATGTAAATTTTAGTACTTATTTAGCATTAGTCACCACCTCTATCTGGACATTATCCTTGTAACCAACAATCTTTATATAGTGCTGACTGAATACTTCTGCCTTTTGAAGATCCTCACATACACACTGTTCTAGTTCATTAATTAATTCTGGAATGTCCTTCTAGGAACCTGTTTCTGCCTTAAATTACCTATACCTACCCTTCCATTTTTCACTAAAATTTGTATGACTGCCAATTATGCTTGCCATCATATTATCCTTAGCTGCCTTCTTAAATAGATTCAATTTCCTAGTAAGTTCCTTCAATTTCTCCTTATTTCCACAACCATTTCTAACGCTATTTCTTTCCAATCTGCACCCCCTTTTTAGTCTCTTTATTTTTTTATTATAATAAGGTGGGTCTTTACCATTCCTTAGCACCTTTAAAGGCACAAACCTGTTTTCACATTCTTCAACAATTTCTTTTAACCCATCCCAGAGTCTGTTTACATATACATACACACCCGGTACAATTCAATTATATCCAGCTAACCACTGCACATGGATAGAAGTCAAAAGACATCTCGGACAACCAAGTCGAACCATTGCAGTTAGACCACAAGACAGGAAATACATGGCATACGTACCTACCGAGAGACGGGAGACGAATGGGAATCAGAAGCGTACACCACCAATTACCACTATGCTCATAGCCTGTCTAGCATACAAATTGGCCGTTGCGCTACATTATTGTCGTCAAACTTGAGTTTGCAGTTTCGATAGAACATTGCCAATCAATTAATCAATCAATCACTACTGATCTGCAGTTAGGGCAGTCGTCCAGGCAGCAGATTTCCTATCTGATGTTTTCCTATACGTTTCTTAAATGATTGCAAAGAAATGGGACATTTATTGAACATTTTCTTGGTAAGTTATTCCAATTCATAACTCCGCTTGCTATAAACGAATATTTGCCCCAATTTGTCCTCTTGAAATCTAACTTTATCGTTCCTACTTATAAAGACACCACTCAAAGTTATTCAAATACTAATGTCATTCCACGCCATCACTCCACTGACACCTCGGGACATACCACATAATCGAGCAGCTCGTCTCCTTTCTCCCAAGCCTTCCCAGCCCAAACTTTGCAACATTGTATATTATGATTGATATTACGGCTTTGCCATTGTTGCATTCACGGCCCGTACTTATAGACATGATATAGGCTTTTGGGCTTATGCTTTATTTTCTTGACATGGCATAACCCCAAAATTCTACATCATGTCGATATTATAATTGATGATTTTTGAAAGACATATTTCTTTGAAGAACCTTATTTGCCTTCCATCTGATACCAAACTTACAAACCATAGGTAGCGGTGTCGCATAGTTGCGCAACGGAAGCCTGTGTGTTACATGTATGTGATACTTCTCAATTCGTGTCCATTGCTGCGCCCTGTGTTGTGGTGGCATCATCAAAATCTCCATCTTTCACTTGACGAATGTAGTAGTTGTAGGGCAATGTATGTTCTAAATCACTGGCTTCCGCATTTATTTCTGTTGAGTAGTACCCGAGGTCTTTGACCCCGGCCAAGGTCATTGACCCTATAACGTCATGACCAGGTGACCGTGCCGTCAAGAGAAAGTGGCCTTGTTGGTAAACAAAAGCGCGTGCTTTTGATAGCTGTCAACTTGACAGACCTAACCCCAATTCCTTCGATAAGAGAGCGTCGCTAACCTCACTGCTAACATCTTGACAGGTCCTAACCTTACCTTTTTGTGAACAAGTGAACGTGGCTAACCTCACTGCTGCCATTTTGACAGCTCCTAACCTCACTGCTGCCATCTTAACTACGTCGTACGTGGAATTTAAACAGCTGCCAAGATGACAGCTGCCATCTTGACAGATCCTAAACACGTGCATTTGTCTGCCGCGGAATTTTGAACGTGGCAAACGTCACTGCTGCTATCTTAACAGGTCCTTGCCTCATTGCTGCTATCATAACCACGAGGGCGCGGAATTTGTACAGCTGGAACCTAACCTCACCTTTCTGGAGAAGTGAACGTCGCTAACATCACTGCTGCCATCTTGACAGACCCTAAACTCACTGCTGCCATCTTAACCACGGGGAAGGGGTGCAAATTTAAACACCATCTTGAGAGGTCCTAACCGAATGAACATGTTTGGTGCGTATTTTGAAGAAGTGAACGTCGCTGACCTCACTGCTACCATCTTGACAGATACTAACCGCACTGCTGCCATCTTTACTACATGAGGCGCAGAATTTAAACAGCTGTCAAGATGACAGCAGCCATCTTGACAGGTCGTAACCACGTGCAATGGTTTGGCGCCGATTTTGAATAAGTGAACGTCGCTACCCTCACAGGTGCAATCTTGACATGTCCTAACCTCACTGCTGCCATCTTCTCTACGTCAGCGCGGAATTTCAATCAGTAACAGCTGTTAAGATGACAGCTGCCGTCTTGACAGTTCCTACCCACGTAAACTTGTTTGGTGCGGATTTTGAACATGTGCTCTTGTCGACACCCCCCATTCCCGACTCTAACTTTGAGGGGCCTAAACTCAGAGGATTATAGTTTTAAGGCTGGCTGATCTTCTCGCCATACACTCTTCCCGCCACCATCTTGGAGGGGGCCTAAGAGAGCAGCTGATGACATTATACCACCATCAGACAGTAACGAACAATTCTAACTATGTATAACCATGACGACATGATCTTATGCTTAAGGCTTTACGTAGTGCCTCCGAAGGGACTGAGCACGTGCGATACTAAGATTATTCTGCTTTTAACATGCAGCTATGACGTCGTCATGGTTATGCATGTTTAGACTCGTTCGTTATCAAGATCATTCCCTAGTTAACTCAAGCCTTTATGGATAGTATGAGTGTGAATTTTCGTTTGTCTATGAGATACTGTGATAGAGAGTAGAGCGTTTTATACCATCATGACAAGAACATTAATAGTGGATGTTCAAGGCTTCAAAGTAAATAGCAACAAATTTGTGTTTATTGAGGTGGCTGTGTTGGAATGCACTGTGTTGTGTTCGCCAAAACTCGTCAATTTAGTATTTAGCCCAACTTTCCCATCCTGTTTGGAAACAGATGTGGATAAACGGCAGACTCAATGGATTGAAAAAATTGTCATCGCCAATGGGAATAAAAGGAATACCTTATCGCTTTCTATCTTTGATCATGAACACTTGTTTGTAAGAGCAGATCTTGATTTTCAAAGGGTTGTGAAAACAAGGAATGGTTGGGTGAGTATCTACCATGAACGTGTGAAATTATCAACATGCAGCAAGTAGGATGTCCATAATTTAAAACTCTTTACAAGGACCATAATGGATAAATAATTAAACAGTCTTCACGACATGTTTGCATGCTCTTTGACTGGTTGTGTTGCGGTGTATGTCGGGAGGTGGACAACATATGTAAATTGCAGTGTCGAAATAACGCCAGTGTGAAAGTCACATTTTAGAGTAAAAACATCATGTCATTTCTATGCGATACTACGTATAACGCAGTTGAAAAGGCAATCGTAAAGATCTGTGCATGCAAAAAGACAATAAACACTTTTGCAGAAGAAGAGATTAATGCATTACCAAAGGCATTTTTGGTTAATATAGCTGCGAATGCTGTAAAGAAGATCTGGGGTAAGTTGCCTAGTGAGTGGACTCAAGACCCTATTTTGTCAGAACTTCAAACGTGTAGTTTACATCATGAACGAGTGAGTTTTGAGCCACATTCCACACGCACATATTCCTGCTCACCGTGCATAATATAACATCATTAGCTAAAAACTGAGGCCCGGATCGCGACTGGGAAAGCCCACAAGCTACAAGCCTTGAGCTGGAGATGAGCCTCTCGAGAGAAAAATACCAAGAGACTAATTTTCAAAACAAAACAGGGAAAGAAAATCAATATGAAAATTATACATACGTAATTCCCCTTTTACAGAGATGTATCAACAGTGCCACTGTGACGCTTACCATCATTCAGAATCGAATTATATTACAATCAGTTGAACTGCTTATAAGCATGTGGTTACATTCAGATTATCCCCACATGAACACGACGCAATCCACACAGTTCTATAAAAGGTGGTCTAATTTTCCAACAGTTATTAATTTCACCCACTCAAGTTATCTCCACTCCGTATATCACACCTCTCATCTTTTATATCTCTTACTTTTCCAACAATACGTCACCCCCAGAAGAACTATACTCCCACGCTTCAAAGAGCAGACTAAAGGAAATAATTATTCGTAGAACCTCCGGAGTAGATAAGGAGCACGAACACGAACTACAAAAAATAATGGTAAGAGCCAAAAGCATGCGCAGTGCTTTCATGAAAGAAAGATAAAACATGTCGGCCGGAAACGATACAAGATGATATGATAGGTGCAAAGGCCGAAAGGAAAATGCACCACCAATCAGATAGCGAAATAAAATTAAAAACAAAAACATTATAAAATTCAAACAAAGATATTCCTTCTTGATACCCCACCCATTTACACTCACGTCCGTAGACACACAATATCAGGCAACAAAACCGTATTAACGAAAAGCGGTCCTGAGTGTCCATCGAGGATTCAAATTCTCCAATAACACGACACCAAGGTCGATAGAAGGCGGTTCCCAATTATTAGCGCCACATGGCACAAAAAATCGTACAGTGTAGATGAGAGTAGACGCAGAAGAATACACGCACGTAGTCATTTGAGTACCATAACGTTGAGAATAAACATAAACCCATTAAGCACAGAGAATCATGTTTCATTCATACTGTGGGGTACACAAGGGATATCGTTTTTTGCTAGTGGCTCTACGACTAAGAGAGGTCTTATGACGACGATGAAATAGGAAAGGCCTAGGAGATGGAAGGAGGCGACCATGACCTTAATTAAGATACATCCCCAGCATTTGCCTGGTGTGAAAATGGGAAACCACGGAAAACCATCTACAGGGCTGCCGACAGTGAGATTCAAACCCACTATCTCCCGGATGCAAGCTCACAGCCGCGCGCCCCTCACCTCATGGCCAATTCGCCCGGTACAAGATATATCTAAACCATGATAACGTAAAGAAAAATGTGAATAAACGATATCGTTACCCGAAACAATATCAACGTGTAATGAAAGGAGGCGAATGGTAGTAGAAAATCCATTTGAAACATTTAAAAACATTTGGGTACATTAAAAGTGCAGCATCTAGCAGCATGGCGTCCATTTTATATCGAAATAAAAACCAACATATTTTCCTCAACTCAAAGAGATAAGAAGAATACATCCCGGTGAAAGGTTAGACCGTCCGTGAAAAAAAAACCACAATGACTACCATCATCCGTACAATCACGGAAGTTACCGGGTCGTCCCACGTGAAGCAGTAACGAGCCATTCTGCCAAATACACCCAGCTCGGGACAAAAATGAAATGACAAGAATGAAAAATGGCTCATCTTATCGTGTCTTTTGATCAGATGAGGAGACACGTTTTAAAAATGGGCCGCAAAATTATTACTAAAAGTGCACGCACTGACTAAATCTACGGTTCTTATATTTAAACAATGTATTAATATACAGGATTATACATGGTTACGATAATTGATTGCACCAGGTATACATAATGGTCCTTATCGTTTTGTTATTTGGTACGTAGGTCACCTACGTCTGTGATATTCCTCAATAGCATTATGCAAGGTCGACCTTTCTCCTCGTGTTATGCGATCAATAAGTGGTAGCTTTTGAAACTTCTTCCCTTTTATTATATAGTAGCTGTTACCCACGGCTTCGCTCGCGAGGATTTCGTAACTTGATAAAAATTAATTGTTCCTCGGTACTGCACAAAGACATTATTTGAAAATCCATAAGTATAAAAACTCGCCAAAAAATTTAAGCCACGTTTGTGGCATTGCATTTCGGGGTTAAGATGACCAAGCTATTGGCAGAGCTAAATCTGGAACATGCGACATTGAACTCTACATGTGAGAAACAGTCCTCTTTTAAGTCGAAAAAAAAGAAAGCGTTTCTTTATTCCTGAAGGAGATTCCAAATACCAATTTTCACTTCTTTAACATCTTAGTTTTTGAGATATAAGTATCCTTATAAAGAGAATTCAACTCCTTCTTCACTTATTTTCGATCTCTTGCTTAAGTTGATTTTCCGAAAATAAAACGTACGTGTTAAAGGAGATTACAAATAGCAATTTTCACGTCTATAACACGTTACGTTTATGATATATACTCATTTTAAAAACTGTCCCACTCCTTGGCTGAGTGGTCAGGGTTGAGGCCTTCGGTTCACAGGGTTCCGGGTTCGATTCCGGGCTGAGTCGGGGAATTACATCGTGTGTAATAAATTCTACTGGCTCAGGGACAGGTTGTTTGTGTTTGTCTCAACACTCTCATTTTCATATTCACTCAGCACACCACTTTTCCAACCACAACAGGAACACGCCACATTAATTTCATCCTTACACATAAGATTGGTGTCAGGAAGGGCATCCTGCCGTAAACAGGGTCAAATTCACATTTGCAACACTGTTCTCATCCGCGGCCTCACAGGTGTGGGTAAAGCGGTAGAAGAAGGAGATATTCATTTTAAAAATTCACCCACTTTATTTTTTATTTAACCTCCCAGAGTGGATTTTCCAAAAAAGGGTGTTCATTTATTTTTAAAGGAGATTCCAAGTATCAATTTTAACGTCTGTAACATCTTCTGATATATATATGAATGGTTGAAAACCATAATGGTATAAGTGACATCTTTAAAAAGAAATGAGTTAAGTGCAGGAGGTAACTCCGGGGGATGTATCTTTTCACCAGCAAAGACATACAAGTGATAGCGGTAATATTCTGCGCTCTAGTGATGGGTGGTATAACTACAAATAGCATGCTTCATATGAGTGTTAAGATGTTTAAATGCCTTTTCTCCGAATGACCAAAATGTTACTTAAACCGTTATGGTTTTCATTCAGTCATATATCCTCATATAAATAATTCTAATCCTTCCTCACTTCTTTCCACCCCCCCCCCAAACACCCCTTAAATGGAAACAAAAACAAATATTTGTGTTCTTTTATTTTTAAAGGAGATTCTAAATACCAATCTTCAGGTCTGTAACATGTTCGGTTTTTGTGATATATCGTAGATTCTCTCGCTGCTGTAGAATCTTGGAGCTGATGTTGCCATGGTTACGTCAGTTCGTTTCTTTATCTGATTCCTAGAGCATGGGTAGTGTGGTGCCAATATCTCCATAACGGTCGATTTTTGGCCTTAAAGCACGGTTTTCAGGCCCTTAGCGCTTACCGAGTTTTGTTCTTTACGTCAAGGGGCCGAAATTGAGCTTTGTCTCGTCCTTATACGACAAATTCGATATTTCGGCTATATTAGGCTAGTAAATTTATATCTCCGCCCGTGTCCCGTGGAATTGTTTTGAAAAGAAAATATAGCCCGTGTTACTCACTGGCAATGTAGCTTTCCATGGCTGAAGAAGTTTTTAAAATCGGTTCAGTAGTTTTTGATTCTATCCGTTACAAACAAATATACAAATTTTTCCTCTTTATAATATTAGTATAGATATATTCAAGGAAAGAAAGTAGTTCATTTCTTCCTGGAAAATAAAATATCTTCTAATTCTAGTTACACGAACAAGAGGAAAGAACAATCTTGCAACAGCTAAAGATAAAATAAAATGGGTATAAGGTTTTACATTTTTCTTAGATAGTAAGGTTTTAATAATGATACGTGGGACTTGGATACCCTGTGACTTTTTATGTCTGTTACAGTTCCAAGAAATTCAATAATTTTCTTGGGGCCGGAATATATCTGGCAATATTTCGCGGTGATTTGATCCGCTGCTGAGCAGACAGGAAAAATTTCATGACGACCAGATCTCCAGCCTTTCCTTCTTTGGTTGAACGTTTCTGCCACACGGTTGTGGGCTTTGATCAGTTGTTCGACGGCTTCCTCCATTCTGTCTTAACATCCAGGTTCCTCGATGTCTCAGAGAGGTATTTGACGTTCAATTTTAATTGAAGTGGATCTGCGATATTTCTACCTAGAAATAATTCAGCTGGCGTATGGCAGTGTGATTCATGCAGAGCTTTGTTGAAAGCCAGAACAAAAAATGCTAGATTATCGTCCTAACTGCGTTGAACAGCACTGTGGGAGGCGCTCAGGCAGGATTTAAGATTTCTGTTTGCTTGATGGGGTAACGTGGACTTAGAAAAATGTGTCTGATTCCCCAAACGAAGCAGAGGTGACGGAATTTATTACAGTTGAAAGTAGAGGCATTATTGGAAACTAAAACTTTGGGAGTCCCGAAAACTCAAAAAATTTGCCGGGACAGCTCATAGATGGCAGCATTCGAATTTATTTTACGGACCGGGTACAACCACACAACCACAACAAACACAGAGAAAAGGCATCGATAACAAAAAGTATTCCGACATGATTGTTCTTTGATTTCATTAAATGACCGCAATAATCAATGAATGATTTTTCACCATGGTAAGAAGCTACATCAGCAGAATGGAGCCCTTTCTTGCGAACTTTTTGCAGGCTTACACAGTTGCCAGATATCGCAGCTCTTTACGTACTCTAGGACATCATTTTCGACGTTAGGCCAGAAGTGATCCCGCGAAACTCGTTGGAAGGTTTTTTACTGACCTAGATGGGCGCCTAGGTAGGAATCGTGAAAGTGATGCAGCATCATGGATCTTAATTCAACGGGAACAAAAATGTTGTCCCTCCTATTCTTGCGGTTGCGACGAACCAACAATCCTCGTTTGATTAAAAATGCGCTGTCACGATGCCTTTGATCAAATCAGAACAATCTTTGTCTTCCTTTTGGTGTGCAGAAATATCGGTGAAAGACCAAGGATAGTTTTGAAGAACATGAATTCCATCAAGCGAGTCTCAGTTTAGTAAGGGAGCTGTGAGAGATCTGAAACAATGGGAGCTGCGTTAGCATTTTCCCACGAGGTCACTGACCCGTGACCACCGATAGAGAAGGTCTCAGCATACGAGCGTGACGTCATCACAGGTGGTTACACGGGCACCATCCTCCCGCAAGCCAACATGAAGTTGCTTTATAGCTATTAATAAAAAGCGTTGCACTTGCACATTTTCTTAATTATGCTATGTTTTCATTTAAAACTCAGTAGCTAAAAAACCTAACAAAATATTTTCGAAATATCGCATGCAGAGAAGATAAATAAAACATGATATCCAGTATATATTGAAATCAAGATTTAGTACGCAAAATAATGTAGCGTAAACGTAAGCAGTATTCCCACAACAAACAAATAAATAAATAAAGTAAAATATGTTCTCTTGATTCTCTAATACATTCACAATAGATGTTAGACACAGTCAAGAAAGTATTGCATATGAGACAGTTTATTGATGAATCAAACACTAATCACTTCACATACTAGCAGTTTGTGGCTTACTTACCATTGTTAGAAGGTCCATTGTACGTTCAAAAATCTTAATATATATGTACAGTATGGCATAGAAATATTCATCCTGTAAGGAATCTTTGCTGGCAGGACCTAGTGTTTACAGTGTACTATGTCTTCTGGTATGGGCTAGAGCAATTTTGTTACTTTCATTGATCTGTCTCTGTCTTATCCTTGGTTTTGACACTATGAAAGTGACTGAGGTATGAGCGATACTAGTAATGCCTTTCCTTGTACAGCCATTCCCTGCTATGAATGGTATGAAAATGTTGCACATAGGATCGGTCGGTGCGTGCATTTCAGTGGGCTTGGCAGACTAATATGTATTAGCAACTTCTGGCTCAGTGAGGAAAGCAACGGGAAACTGCCTCACTCCTAATTTCCCTAGTACGCCTCTTCATTAATGCCTAGGCCATCTATGAGAGCTGATGGCAGAACTGTTGAGGATCCAACCAGCCTTAGGGCTGAAGACTGAACATACATACAAGGAATTTACATACTGTACATAGTTTTATTTCAGAAAAATGTCATCAAAAGAGATATTCTGTATCATTATGATAGCTATAAAATACATTGTGTACTTTTTGTAAACCGAATATCCGAGAGTACAGCATTGTAAGCTTGGTATTTCGACAAATTCCTGCAAGCTCGCTTCTTCAGGATTAACGGTACTGAATTTGGGGGGAAGGATCTTGGAGATGGCGATAGGTATTGTACCAGGAATGATTATATCCTGGCACATCATTTTTATAACTCTTTATTTATTAAAGAACTGCTCAGCTTTAGCCTCGGAAACAGCCGTACGGATGAAAGTTCTCGACTCCTCTGTAGCTGTAGGAGTAAGAGAGACAGCGCGAGCGGGGAACAGGCCGAGTGACGTAATGTCGACCCTCCCCTATGGAATAGTCTGGAAATATTCTCATAACTTTCGAATGGCTTAAGTTACAGAAATATGAGCTACACCAGCGTGAAGCCCGCATATTCAAATGATAATAACCGAAATTTGAAGTCAATCCATTGTGTAACTTCGAAGATGTTAAAGATAGAATGTTCGCCATACGAGACCACTTCTCCATCGCTTGACGCACAGAGCCAGACCGCAACGGGAATATAAGGTCAACGACTCGCCGTGTACACTCAGTTGAAATCTACAACTCAATCATGGAAGGCGGTAATGCTGCTGTATCGCACTACGCGAAGTTGAAGTGAACGCCGTGCTATAATGCTTAGAAGTTCGCCGTACGAGATCGCGATACTTAGAAATTTCAACCGCGTCGTGGACTTGTGAAATATTTCAAAGTGCCTCTAAGTTGAACTCCGTGTTATAAAATTTAGAATTGTCTACCGAGTTCTGAACTCGTGAATTTGAAGGTGTATTTAGGTTGAATTTAATACAAGTGCTAGACTGTCGATTTCTATCGCATTGTGGACTTAACAATTTTCTATGTGTATTCGAGCTCTATCACTATCAAGTACAGCGTTACGCGCACTGAAAGGACTGTGTGTGCGATAATTTAAACGTATGATTGTTGACGCATTTATGAATCTAGAGGCGTTTCGACGTGTATTTTATCTCTGAATGTGACTTTGAACTGGTCAATGTGTTATGATAGTCGAACACTCAGAGATTATTAAGATCGAATGTAGACAATTTTTCACGTATTTAATGAATATTTGAACTGTGTTATTAGAAAAGAGACTGAAACGTAAGCACATTTTATGACGGTTATAGCAAATATGGACTCATGTTAGGCTAACTTACAAAGAAAACCTACTTAAGAAATGTATTCTAGAATTTTGGAGACTGTTGAATACATCGTGTATGAACTGAATTTACGCATGATATTCCATTAACTGTGACCTTAATATTCATTCTGAACTTATTAGTGTTTTAAATGTCATAAACTGTGTCCAGTCTTAAAATCTCATGCTACATGAACTGTGCATTTAGAAACTGCGCATTTAAACTCCTGTGACTTAAAAAATGAGATCATTTTTACTGTAAATATTTCAAAACAAAGACCTGCGTTTCAGACTGTGTTAAAAGACAGTCTTATTTGAGTGTTTCGTTAACTCCTGCATTACGAAGTGCAAATATGAACTGTGATTTCAAACTTATATAATTTCAAAGTGCAATACTAGTCTCTCTTAACAGACAGTGCTACGTTTCGTATTACCGCGTCAATTGAACTTTCCCGTGTGTCCATTATCTCTGACAACACCGGAAATCTGGACAAAGTGTTGAAACCTCGTATTTCTTTAAACATAAAATTCAACGTGGGACAGGCTGCATCTTTGGAGGAGATGCGTGGTACATCGAGGGATAGTACGTGGTACGTCGAGGAATTTGGAACGTGGTACGCCGCTGTTGGTGCTGAGTTCGACCTCATGCTGATCATCGTGGGATTTCCAGTCGCCGATCTGCGGAGCCGCATTTCATCTGTTCCTGTTTGCTGAATTCAGGTGATATAAGTGCACTTTACAATTTTTCTCTGGTGAATAATATCAACATGTCACCGACTTATTACAAAGGCTTTTTATCAACCACAATTCTTGATGCTACGTTAGTCAAGTGCAAGTGTGAATTTCAATTCCACAACCTAGATAGACTATAGGAAATAAATGAAATGAACTATAGGTCCATTTATGACAACAAGTCAATTTAAGAAGACTTTAGGATTTTCTGAAGCAAGTGTGTATTTTGAAATCATTTTCGGTCTATTTAAATAGACTTTGGGATTTAACATTAGTGATTTACAAGATTCAATATTTAATTTGAACATTTTTGAAATCTTAGTCAGTTGATGAATTTATTTAAACTTCAGGTTCATGATATAAGTGTTTACTATGAATCCTGTTTAATTTTGAATTTATGAATGGAGATTTAATTGGACTTTTAGGATCAACCTACATGAACTGTAGGGTTTATTTAAGTGAAGTTGTTAAGAATAATTAGTGATTTCTGGACATTTTCAAACGTCAAGAGAACATATTTGCCGAAGTGTTATATTTTGTTCAACTTTACCAGCATTTCAGAGTTCTGGAATTTAATTTTAACTTGAACATGTTAATGGATAAATTTATTTCCTTGACAGTCTCTAGTGTTTGAATGAAGAGTAGAAGCAGGGTGGTTTTTATTCAAATCTTGAATAAATTTATCAGAACAATTGTATACCATCTATTATTCGCCCTGCAAATCTTCCTTCCCTGTACCGGCTCCAAAAGTACCCCACACTATATGAGATCCTTCCCATGCTCATGAGCCCAACAACTTTTCCTGGTACAGTATAGAGAATATAGTTTGCAATAAATAATATCATTTTATTACAGCTTACTAATATAATTATGTCAAAAAATTGTTATTTTCTCAAAATACTTTCTACAAAATGCGCACAAACAATTCAAATTTAGATCTTCAGGTGCATTACAACTACGTGAACTATCTGAAATAAACGTACGATAAGCAAACTAAATATTGGTGTTAGATTATCCACACATTAATGATACATTCACACATATTCATGATATACTTTTAGGCTTCCAGTGTTCAATCTGCAAGCCTCTGTTAACTTTCAAAACTCTGACACAATCCTTTAGTTGTAACAAGCCCTGTGACCTCGTTTTGTTTCATACCTCAGATTTTTAAATACCTAGAAACTGAGGCTAACCATCGTCGTCAAGTTCTCCGTATACTTCTCTTACCTTTTATGATCAAGTCCATTATTCTCCAAGGTAACCTGTTCTCCTCCATTCACTTCACATTACCCCACCACCGAAGCCGGTTTATGCGTACCGCTTCATCAATAGAGTTCATATCCTCATTTAGAGTACCCTCCTGCCATTGTTTCCACCTGTTTGTAGCAGTGATCATTCTCGCTACTTTCATGCCTGTTGCTTCTAAGTTACGAATAAGATATCCTGAGCCCACCCAGTTTTCACACGTAAAGCAAAGTTAGGCTGAAACAGACCGGTGTAAAGATAGTTTTGTTGGGAACTGACATCTTTCTTACAGAATATTGTTCATCGCAGCAGCAGGTCCAAACCACGTGGGCGCAGGATTTCTAGAAGTGAACGTGGCTAACCTCAATGCTACCATCTTATTAGGGCGAAACATAACTGATGCCACCATATGCATGTAGGGGCATGAAATTTAAAATCCACATGCTTTTGACAGTAACCATCTTGTCAGCTCCTAACCACGTGGGCATTGATTTTACACACGTAAACGTGGCTAACCTCAGTGCTTCCATCTTAACAGGTCCTGACCTCACTGTTGTTATCTTAACCACGTGAAGGGCGCGGAATTTAAAATCCACGTGCATTTTGACACCTGACAGGTCCTAACCACGTGCACTTGGTTTGAACGAGGCTAACATCACTGCTGCCATCTTGATACGACTGCTGCTACCTACGAGCGCGGAATATAAATTTATCTTTACGGGACTTAGCCACGCCGCGGAATTATTTTGAACGATCCTAAATCCAGGGGGCCTAACAACACTGAATTAAGGCAAGCTGCACTTCTCGGCATGCCCATTCCAATTACCATCTTGGAGATATCTAACCTCAGAAGTTAAGGCAAGCTTTCCTTCTCGATATGACCCTTCCCGACATAGTGTTCATGCAAACAGCCCTTCTCGGCAAGACCCTTCCCGTAATAGTTTTAATGCCAGATCCCCTTCTCGACATAGCCCTTCCCCGACATTGTATTCATGCAAGATGCCCCTCGACAAGACACTTCACGACATAGTTTTAATGCAAGCTGCCCTTCTCGACATGACCCTTCCCGACATATTTTTAAAGCAAGCTGTCCTTCTCGACATAGTTCCTTCCCGACATCATTTCGGGGAGAGGATTAAGCAAGCTGCCTTTCTCGGCATGATCCCTTCTCGACACTACTTTTGGAGAGAGGATTATAGTTTTAAAACAAGCTGCCCTTCTGGACATAGTTCCTTCCCGATACCATATTTGAGAGAGGATTAAGCAAGCTGCCCTTCTCGACATGATTCTTTCTCGACACTATTTTTGGGGAGAGGATTATAATTTTAAAGCAAGCTGCCCTTCTCGACAGTAAGAGCTAACTAATGACGATCTCCTAGTCTAGTTTGCAAAGAGAGGATTAGTTACGTATTACCTTTTACCATATGTACTTAAGTTATTGAACTGGAAAGCATGTTGTAGCGTTGTCCTCTTGTCCTTTTTAACTCGTCGCATAAGTTTTACTCTTTTCAATTGAGGAGGGAGCGGTAGGAGGAGGAGGATGCGGTAAGGAAAAGGTGATACTTTCTTATCTTCTTCAATTTTTCCTTTTCGGTTGCAATCAGCATGCACGAAAAAATATATAATTGAATTTCGGATAGGAAAATGTTGTATGTTTCCATCCGGCGAGACAAAACATATTGACGATTCGATGCTGTTACAGAGGACAGTTGTTATCTTACAGTAAAGAATAGGATTCGTTCTCTGTTTCTTTTCTATTAGATAAATAATCTGTAAAACATCAATTATTGGGTTTTAACATTAATATCTTTGTTTCAGTCTATACATAATAACAAAGGTACTTCTATGCAAACAGCACACACGCATAAGTATAGAATTGAATGAAGAACATGCAAATGCTGTATGTCTCCATCTGACAAGACAAAACATGTGTACAGATTCAATCCTGTTACAGAATGCAATCAGCACACACGCAAAAACATAGATTTCATTGTAGCAAAAGCAAATGCTGTATGTCTGCATCCGACAAGACAAAATATGTTGACAGGTTCAATCCTGTTACAGAGGAGAGCTGTTATCTTACAGTAAAGATTTGAATAGACAGCATACATTTTCTATTGTGTTCTAAACAGAAAAACTTACCTTAATTATATGACAGGAGGAGGAGGACGCGCGGTCTCTTGTTGATTGATGGGATTTTAAAGTGCGATTAGTGTACAGTTGTACTTCCTCTTAAATCAATAATCACCAGCACTGTGAGGTAAAGGTGATTTTACGCTTTTAGTTACTACTTAGCAGGGGATAATATGAAAAACCTTTGTCCTCCCTATATTGTGTTGAGGAATTGGATTTTGCGGGATACGAGCACTAACACATGCAAAAGAAAAAAGCAGTATTACAGATATAGATTTCGAACTCTGATGTAGTTACCGTAACAGAAAAATAAAAATCATGGATTCAAACCCTGTTCTGTTATTGCAAACACAATAGTTACCACAACAGAATAAAAATAATTGGATATGAACTTTTCCCTTTCTATTAGAAAAAATCCCTAATACATGCATTATGGGATTCGAACACTAATCTCTCGGTTGAAAACAGGTTATACATGATAACAAACGCACTTTTTTAATTCTACATCGTATTGTTTTAAGGAGATGGATTTGTGGGATTCTAGTTTTACGTAATTAGAATAAAAAGGGAAAGGAATACAAGTGTGATTGGTGTACAGTTGTACTTCCTCGTTAATCAATAATCACTACCACCACGGAGATAAAATGATTTTACGTCAGCTGAGAGAAGGAGAGGAAATGTATTCATATATGAATAACGTACATGGTTTATAAAGTGATTTTATCCATTAAGTCACTACTTACGTCAGGTAAAGGGATACCAATATAATCTAGCTATAAATCAACATTGTCACACAACTAAAAAGTAATCTGTTACGCCGAATAGCTCGGACGGCTAGTTAGGCGACACATTTTTTTGTCGACACTTACAACTAGTGTTTTGTATTTAGAACACTGATTTTTTATTGTAACATTTTAATCTTATAGAATTGAACACTAGAAACATTTAACTGTCGGCTGTAATATTGACATTACTTGGTAAAAAAATCCGCACATCACACGCAGAGGTGTTTAGAACACTGAACGTATAGTTGTAAACGAATAATCTATCTACATCTCACATACACTGACTTTCTGCGGTTTTACATAAGGTACAGACTCAGCATTTGCCTGGTGTAAATGGCTGCCACATTGCGCATTATACCCTAAGCCGTCAAGGCAGAAAAATACATTTCGAATAAGACAAGGATCGAGTTGTAGACAGATAACGTTGAGGTTTTCTCCTGCAGCGCCTCTATATAATCTCAACACTAGCAGAACATTATTCCTGTTTCTTATAAATAAATGTGCATTACGGTGAACAATGCAATGGGACACACTTTAACAAGATGCATGACTTGAGACACATGTAGCATTCAAGGACGCTGAGTCAACAACCAACTTCCTGCTGCAGAAAGCGGACTAAGCTCTTTCAGCAGACTATTCGATCCCTAGCCTTCCTAGAGATTTATGATTTCACTTCATTTTCGAAGCCTACTACACGTTCTGCGCCGTGCAAAACATCTCAAGAAGAGGTGCAAGATGAAGTAGAAGATTTCGACGCTTCTTTACTATCGAAACAAGTTAAGTTTGTACTTGGAAACGCTACTGCAGAAGCACGTATTACATCAAAACAAGTCCCTACACATCAATTTTCAGCATGTAGGATCAAAGTACACAACGATCTTCTTACACCATTTAGACGAAAGATACTGTAAAGCACAAAACGTACTCGTAAAATGTTTGCAACTGCTAAGTGCTTATCAAGATGATGGTTACACACAGTATAAAGCAGATATTTTTGAAAAAGAGCAAGAAATACGTCGTGTGGGGAGGAATCTGTTCAGTTCAATATAAATGCATGTGAGGACCTAAAGAATCAGATTGCCAAGAGAGACAAGGAACTCGCAGAACTTAAAGCGGAAGTGAAGTCAAATTATGATAATTTGGAACAATATCAGCGTAGAAATAACCTCCGCATATTTGGCATTCCCGAAGAGTCGAATGACGACACGGACAATTTAGTATTAAATGTTGCACGTGACATTGGTGCCGACATAAAATTGACTGATATTGACAGGAGCCACAGAGTCGGGCTTAAAATTGGTAATAAACCCCGGCCTATTATCGTGAAGGTGACAAGTTATCGCAGCAGGAAGGAGATATTCGCAAAGAAAAGGCATTTAAAAGGATCTCGTGTCACGATCCGGGAGGACCTTACGTCTGCCAGACTGACGGTTCTGAAGGCGGCTATCTCCAAGTTCGGCGTCAGAAATGTCTGGACCAGTGATGGAGTTATCCTGTTTAAGACCGCTGATGGCAGCATGCACCGCGCTACGCAGATGAGTGACATTCCATGAGCTTACTCATATCTAACCTGTGTTTAGTTTACTAACCCGTAAGTTGGTAACCCTTTGTATTAAGTTTTGTTTCCTCTTCTAGGACACATCTCCCTCTCGCTATCTCTCTCTCTCTCTCTCTCTCTCTCTCTCTCTCACTCTCCCCTTCACTGCTCTTGCATTCCACCCTGCTTGGCTGAACGGCTGTAGTCTACCTGCTTGACCTTCACTAGCTCGTTAATTACGGTACCCCACTGGACACTGACCTTGTCCCAACCCTCTGTACAAACTCCGTACTTACAGTAACTTCCTTCTTAGTAATAACTAACAGCTGACTTAACCTTTTCCTGTAAATAGTCAGAATAGGTTTAGAAGATGATTATGTAACATACCAACCTCTTTCAGAGACGAGAAGGGGCATCAGAGATTGCACGAGTAGATTGCAGAAGCATGCGGAAGGGAAAAGTACATTACAAATTTTTCATACTAATATTAGAAGCATAAGGAAAAATAAGAACATTTTAGACGTTGTTTTGAAAGCATATGATCATAGGTTTGATGTCGTAATTTTAACAGAAAGTTGGTCACTGAGTAATGTAAATATAAGTAACCATGCCTTGTATAAATCTTATTACAATGAGGGTTCAGTTAACAAATGTGATGGTGTTGTATTAATGGTAAAAAATGGTTTGGAGCACGAAATGGAAATTATTGAGTACGATGACTTTAAATTTCTCAGAGTAGTAATTAACTATGACAACAAGAAAGTAGCTATTACAGGAGTATATCGGTCACATGAATATCACAAACAGCGGTTTCTCAGTGCGTTAGATCATTATATCCAAGATAGATTCCATGTTGAAACCGAACTGATAATAGGGGACACAAATATAGACCTTTTAAATGAACACGACTGTGACGAATATCTCAACATGGTACAAGTTTCAGTCCTTAATAAACAATCCTACTAGAGTATCTGGTACAAGTAAATCCTGTATTGATCATGCTTTGATTAAAAGTAGGTTGAGAAATGACGACATTCTGTCTATCATCTCTCAAAGTAAAATTTCAGATCATTATCCTATAATAGTAAGTCTCAACATTCAAAATGCCTCGGTCCCTAATAATATACAAAATTTTCGACGTAACTGTTTTAGAATAGATCATTTTGAGCTTAAAATCATTTAAGTAAAATAAATTGGGGAGACATCTTAAACAGCAGTGATTTAGATATCAAACTTGATAAATTCGTCAATACAATTAAAAGCTGCATGAGCCTGTCCACTGTTAAATTGAAATCAAAGGAAGTCAAAAGAACAGAATGGATTTCTTACGGTTTGGTAAAATCTATTCACACCAGAGACCGACTTTATCAACAATATTTAAAAAAATAAGGATAACTTGGAAATTAAAGAACAGTACAGGAAATATAGGAACAAACTAAATGATCTAATTATGAAAACGAAAACTGTGTACTATAGGAATCTGATCAATCGCAATTCAAATAACCGGGGTAAGGTCAGGCATAGTCAATGAAATAACACAAAGGTCAGTTAGAAAAGAAGAGATCAAGGAAATCAGATATAAAGGTGAAATCTGGAAAGATGACATAAATATTTCTAATAAATTTAACAATTATTTCATTAACGAAACCACTGAGAAAGCAAAGCATCACACACAGATTTCCGACTCCACATTAAATATCGCTCGCAACCCTCATACTTGCTTCCTTGCACCGGTAACAGAATACGATCTGAAGAGATGTTTGAGTGAAGTACAATAAAACAAAGCTGTAGGAATAGACAATATTTCGGCTCGAATTATTAAAGAAAATATACAGTCATTAAAGGAACCGTTGCTGAATATTATCAATGATTCCTTCACCTTAGGTTACTTTCCAAAACAGCTTAAAACAACAATAGTAAAACCTCTTCACAAGTCTGGAAATATTAGTGACATTAGAAATTACAGACCCATTTCGATAACTACAACAATATCAAAAATATTCGAGAAATGCTTAAAGAACAATATTTACCAATTTTTAGAAAAACACCAAATACTTTCGCCCAGACAGTTTGGATTCATTAAAAATCTCGGAACGACTGATGCTATATCCGCCTTAACAAATAGAATATACGAAAATCGCAATTCTTCTCTGCTATCCACAGGGATATTTCTCGACCTTGAAAAGGCATTCGATAGTGTGTCACACCACTTGCTCCTCCAGAAATTGGAAAAATACGGCTTTAGGGGTAATGTGCTGGATTTGCTTGAGAGTTACTTGACAGATCGAGTACAGTATGTGAAAATTAATCAACATCTAAGCACACCAATGAGGATAATAAAGGGTGTCCCACAAGGCACAGTATTAGGTCCTTTATTGTTATTCTATTTATTAATGATCTAGAGAAAACAATAGCAAATGCCGAACATACGCACGTCGTAACATATGCAGATGATACAGTCATTTATGTTGAGGGTGATAGCTGGAATCTCGTCAGACAGAGAGCAACTTGAGCACTGCTTAAAGTTAAAGCATGGTTAGATAATAATGAATTATTTCTAAACATTAAAAAGACAAAATTTATGAATTTTTCTGTAACAGATACACGAAACGATTTTAATGAATTAATTGTACACAACATCAACTGTAAATTTAATTGTAACTGCTACAAAATTTATAAAGTAAATAATGTTAAGCATTTGGGATTATTAATTGATTCGAACATGAAATGGAAAAGTCACATTACCGATTTAAGAAAGAAAATCAGAAAAACTGTTTATATATTTCATAATTTAAAATACATATCCAGTATAAAATTGTTAAGAGAGGTTTATTACGCTTTAGTTCAGTCTATTCTTAGCTACGGAATTTTGGCATGGGGAGGAGCCTACAAAAATGTAATCAATAAAGTACAGGTTGTTCAAAACCTTATATTACGAATAATGTACCAGAAAGGAAGATTATACCCAAGTAGTCAATTATATGCTGAAGCAAATATATTTAATGTAAAATATACAAATATATTAACAAAAACAAAAATATAATTGAGAACATTAAACATGAATATTCAACACGCAGTAAGATGAACCACCGTTGTATGTTATACAAACCCAAACTTAGCATAACAAAGCGCAATTTCTTGTACTTCATTCCAAAATTCTTTAATGTCCTTCCCGGTTCTTTACAAACTACTTTATTAGGTCAGAAAATGAGTCTGAAGTGTCTTAAATCCTTTGTCAGGGATAATAAAATTGTTATGGAAGAAATAACTAAATGAGAATATCACGTCACCATATCCAATTTCTATTCAATGCTCCACCATGTGCTGTTGATCATATCCGTCATTCACTCATACCCATACTCGTATTTCAGGCATCATTTAAAATATATTTCTCACTATGTAATTAATATTCTAAATTACCACACACAAGGTTTCACCTTACGTGGTATTTTACTGATATCTACTCGACTCTGTTGAGGTTGGTGTGATTTTGTATAATAATAATAATAATAATAATAATAATAATAATAATAATAATAATAATAATAATAATAATAATAATAATAATAATAATAATAATAATAATAATATTAATAATAATAATAATAATAATAATAATAATAATAATAATAATGTATTTAATGTGTGCAAGAGATAGTTAGAAATTCAATTTATTTTAAGTATTAATATGTTGATAATAATACTACTTCTTCTGTAATATATGTGGTTTAGTTATAAGATTAATATTTCTCAAGTAATAATGTTATTAGAAGAGTTATGTATATATAAAACAGAGTCCTGTAAATATGTAAACGACATGATGAATGAATAAATACTACTACTACTACTACTACTACTACTACTAATGAGTAATAGTTATTCAAAGTAAAGACCTTACCTGTAAGCTCTCTCGACAGTACCACAGACTAAACACCCACCAACACTTCTAGCACTTACCCTCACCTAAGCCATCCTTCTGTAGTATGTAATGGATCGAGTAGCTATATTGACACAGATTATTTTCCAACATTCTCCCTTTCTTAGGGTGTTAACGCCGCCTCTAGATGAAGAGCCAGTCTCAAGCAGGAAAAAGAGAGTTGAGGCACCTTAAATACCACAAAAACGAAAGCGCATTTGCCCTTTTATGTTTTAGCCCATTAACCCTTTATACCTTTAACCCATTAGCCCTTTAGTCTTTTAGCTCATTAGTCCTTTATCCCTAGGTGGAGGGTGCGGTGAGGAGGGGCAGGAAGAGTCCTTTCGTACTTTTGCCCTTCTGATAAGACGTGACCCCTAGGTTCCATTCCCTATCATGTGTGTATCACGAATTTTTCGGTTCAACATTTTCCAATCCTACACTGCATAAAGTTTATCACTTCTAACAGATTAAAAAGTTAGGTTAGAACAACATTCTATGTTTATCTACATCTCATCGTTCTTATTATGCTTTTATCTTTAAGCGACTACCCTACACCGAGAGCCGTGGTGCAGCTTTCCCCCGCAGGATTAGTCCCATAAGAGCCTATGTATAAGAAAGGGCCCTTCCGCTAGACTGATGTTAGGAACGGTATCCGGTTAGGAGGATGAAACCCCCCGCATTAGCCCAATATTCGAAAAGTTCTAGCACAGCTCTCCCCAAGTTAGTGTCATAAAGCACATGTATCACCACTAGCTCCCGTACTAGACTACACTTATTAAGGGCAGCTGGTGAGAAGGACGAGCGATAGCAGAGCTCCTTTAAGATAGTCCAAAATAACCAATGTACAGCGGCTATCTTGCCTAGTATCGTCTGCCCCAGTTTGCAAAAGTTAGGTAGTAAAACTAATGGCTCATAAGTTACAAGTTGTGAGACCCTGAGGCAACTCTTTAGTTAGGGATATACGAATAGAGTATTTCAGCTATCTTGCATAGCAGTCCTTGCCACAGTTCTCGAATGTCTTGCCGATCAAACTAATGAGATTTTAGTAACAAGTTGTGAGCCCCTGAGGCAGCTCTCCAATTAAGGTCTATACGAATAGAGTATAGCAGTCATCTTGCATAGTAGCCATTGCCTCATTTCTCGAATTTCAGGCTGACAAATCTAATACGTCATAAGTTACAGTTGTGAACCCCTGAAACGACCCTCTAATTAAGATCTATACGAATGGAGTATAGCAACCAACAATCATGGCAGCCCTTACCTCAGTCCACGAAAATAAGGCTGATAAAACTAATAAGTCATAAGTTACAAGTTGTGAGCCCCTAAGGCAGCCCTCTAGTTAGGTATATACGAATACAGTACAGCAGTTATCTTGCATAGTAGCCGTTGTTTCAGTTCTCGAATGACAGGCTGATCAAGCTAATAGGTCATAAATTACAAGTTGTGAGCCACTGAGACAGCTTTGTAATGATAGGCCTATAAGGGCAATGTATCGCCATTAGCTCCTGGACCATCTCCTTAAAGTTAGCCTCATATGACCAATGTATAGCATCCATCCTACCTCGGGGGTCCTAGCACTAGGAAGTTATACACAGCCGCCATCTTGCGCAATCGCCCGTAGGCAGTGCCGGATTAAGGTGTTTGGGGGCCTGGGCTATATAAAATTGTTGAGCCCCTTCTTCCTAACCCCCCGCAGGCAGCGCCGGAGAAGATACCTGGGTCTTCGGAGGTGGCAGTCAATATTGCTATCACTACACCAACGAGATCGGCAATTTATTATTTACGACTCCGAGTATTCCATACAATGTGACTGAAGTTTAAAGTACACATTAGGATTCCCTTTCATTTTTCCTAAAAACCATCTTCCTAATGCTCATGCTTTCCAATTCCTTAAAGACCTAATCTCTTATAACAGCAGACTTAGATATTACACTATTCGCTTACCTGTAGAAGATTCCAATTCACCAGTAAGTCTCTTCAGTCATCGATGCACTTGTAGACTTCCTGTCAAAAAAATGTTGATATTTTCGGCAACTTTTCAATTTCTTTCAAATTTTGTTCTTTTAATTTACGTTTTTTGGCACCACTAGGATATTTTCTATCCATTTTAAGGAACATTACAGTTGTAACTTACGAATGGTTCAATAATCAGAGGTGAACTGGAAGTTCTCTTCCTGATGCAAAGATATACTATAGCATGCACATTCCACCGTGCTTCCCCTGTCCCCTCCCGCTCACTTTGTAGACCTTCTCCTCCCTCTGCCCGTACTCGCAAGCTGCCAGATTTAAATTTTCGTCAGCAATAACCTTTACAATAATTACAGTTCGTAAGTAGCGAGGATTCGTGTCTCCGGACGGTAATTCATTCTAGCTGTGATGAAATACTAATGCGGACATCTGATAAGAAGAAAGGAAGAGCGCGTGTTTGATACTTTTCGAGCGTAAATATTCATATCCATGCTAGGAGGTGAAGCAGCAGGCCTTCTTCCCTCAGCCAGCTTTCTCCATAAAAGCCTATGTATAGCCGCGAACTTGCGCAGTAGCCGCAGGGAGAGCTTTCTACATAAGAGCCCGTATAAAGCCGCCATCTTGTGCAATTGGCGTCGGGAAGGGCAGCTTGATAACAAGGAGGAGGGAGGTTAGCACCCTCCAAGGTACTGACTGACCACGTCGGGAAGGGCATCAGCCTGTAAAACTGCGGTAAGGTTCACCAAGTTGGCGACTGTTCACGTCAGAAAGGGCATCTGCCCGTAAAACTAGGTCCTGTGAGGTTGGGCCCATCCAAGATAGAGACTGTCCACGTCGGGAAGGGCATCTGGCAGTAAAACTAGGTCATGTGAGGTTAGACCCCTCCAAGATGGCGATTGTGAATTTAGGGTTGCTCTCTTATGCAAAATCCAGGTCTGGAAGTTCAACTAGCCGTATAACTGAGGTTAGGCGCCGTATGATGGCGTCCGTGAGGTTAGGCTCACTGTCTTATGCAAATTCACGAATCGGCATAGTCATACTACTACACTGGGGGTCAGTGAACTCGTTCCAGAACAAGCATGGGTATACTACTGGGGGTGGCAGTGGCGTAGATATAAATTGTTTTAGAACGGCTATTGCTCCCCTATTACACGCAAAGGATAACGGAACTATGTAACTCAGTATGCATACCCAAAAATAAAACTAGGACGTGACAAAATCACACGTTGAGATTGGGGTTAATGAGTGATTTAACATACCCAGAATACATTTCGATCCCCAGCTCTACCCCTTCCGAATTTCTTTCGAAGGAGATATCCCAGTCTAACAGCGTGACTGCTATCATTTGAGCCACAACCCGCAAGCACATAATCCTGTTCGTCGTGCATAATATAACATCATTAGCTAAAAACTGAGGCCCGAATAGCGACTGGGAAAGGCCACAAGCTAAAAGCCTTGAGCTGGAGATGAGCTTCTCGGCAGAAAAATAACAAGAGACTGATTTGAAAAACAAATTACCATGGAATTCAAAAAAATAACAAGGAAACATTTATCGAAATAATAAAATAAAACAATGGGGGAAGCAAATGAATTTGAAAATTTGGAAAGATAGTCAATATGAAATTTATGCATACATAATTCCCCTATTACAGAGATGTAGCAACAGTGTCACTGTCACGGTATACCATCATTCAGAATTGAATTATATTACAACCAGTTGAACCGCTTATAAGCGTGCGATTACATTCAGATTATCCCCACAAAAACACGACGCAACCACACAGTTCGTTAAAAGGTAGTAAAATTTGCCAACAGATATTGATTTCACCTACTCAACTTATCTCCACTCCCGTATATCATATCTCTCTCCTTTTATATCACTTATTTTTTATAACACTCCGCCACTCGCCCAAAAGGACTATACTCCTACGCATCAAAGAGCAGACTAAAGGAAATTATTATTATGATAATTATTTGGGGATATTAGGTCGTGTAATAATAAATAAATACCAGCTGACGCGTTTCAATCCTGCGACCAGGATCGTCTTCAGAGCAACAACAAAGCAAAATGGCTACGGTCTCTCCATAGTAAACAGACTGAAGATAGAGAGACCCTGTTAGAAATGTAGTTCATTCCAGCGCCTCCAGAGTCACGGAGAAAGATGTTGACGAGTTAACTATGGAGGGTAGCCATGATCTACTCAGTATATAGCCGTCACCTTTGTTAAAATTATTATTCGTAGCACCTCCCGAGTTGATTTAAAAGGAGCGCAAACACGAACTACAAAAAGGTAATGATAAGGGCAAAAAGCACGCGCAGTGCATGCATTAAAGATTGATAAAACATGTCGGCCGGAAACGATACAAGAGGCTAGGATAGGTGCAAAGGCAACAACACCGTAAGAGCGAAGAAAGGTCCAGGATGTCCATCAAGGATTCAAATTCTTCAATAACACGACTCCATGGTCGGTAGAAGTCGGTTCCCAATTATTAGGGTCACGTGTATACATAAACATGAATTTGGTAATGGGATCAGTAGGTCCCGTGTTCACATCAAAACCCATCCAGATTGCGATTCGTACAGATCGAGTGCACAAATAACCATGCAGTGTAGGTGGGAGGTAGACGCAAAAGAATACACGCACATAGTAATTGGAGGACCATAACGCTGAGAATGAACATAAACACATTAAGCACAGAGAATCGTGTTTCATTCATACTGTAGAGTAAACAAGGGATATCAACCACCAAGAAAACACAAAGAAGAACGTGAATAAACGAAATCGTTACCTGAAATAATTACAGCGTGCAATGAAAGGAGGTGAACGTTAGTAGAATATCCATTTGAAACGTTTCAAAACGTTTGGGTACATTATAAATGCAGCATCTAAATGCATGGAGTCCATCTTATATCCCATTAAAGCTCGACACATGTTCATCGACTCAAAGAGGTGAGAATAATACATTCCGGTGGAAAGTTAGACTATCTGTGAAAGGAATCGTATAATTACGGAAGTTACGGGATGGTCCCACGTGAAGCAGTAACGAACCATTTTTCCAAATACACCCAGCTTGGGACTAAACCGAACTGACACAAGAATCAAAAATGGCTCATCTTAGTTTAGCTAGGAAACCTTCAGTGAGACAGTGTCGTACATGCCAACTCATTCAACTCTATCATGGACCTAGAACTAACGATTTGTCTCCGCTTATAAACACTTATCATGGCTGCGAAAAGATTAAGCAAGTTGTTGCAGAAAAAGGTGAAGAAACGTGTTGGGAGAAAGGTGAGTAAGCATGCTGGGCATAGACTAACCAAAAAGGTGATTGATCATCTTCCCTCTGAGCTTCATATTCCTAGTTACCAGTACTCCGGCCCTGGAATTCGTCTTGACTTTCGCTTGGCACGTAGTGATCCTGGTATTAATATGTTAGATGCTGACCGCAAAGAGCATGCCATTGCTAATCGTCAAAACCATCCTAAACTAAGACGTGTAGATCATATGAATCTGTGTTGTAAAGCTATGCGGCGTGTGTCGTCGCCTAGTGCTTCATTTGCTGAGAAGATAGCAGCACTTGTCATTGCCGGTGCAATAAAGTAAAACTGTTACTAGGGAGAAGATTTAAACAGCGAAGACTAAAATCATCTATGTAAGAAAGTTCAGAACAGATTTACTCGAAAACATTTATATATTCTAAAAATAAATACGAATTGTAAAACATATTTGCAGATGCTGTTTTCTTTTTTTAATATTAATCCTACTCTTCAGCATGTACTAAATTATCTAGTAGAAATAACGTTGACTTGCATGTTTAATCCTGTTTTATGACATAGAAGGAAGGAGAGGTATATGATCGATAAGAGCACAAGTTTTAAGGTACATCCACTTTATTAATCCATGAATTAAAGTTGTTATTAAAACCTATCCATTTAACATATAGTTTATTTCCACAACGCTGAATAACACGTTCGATTAAATAGTGATTAGGATATTTTCTTTTCTGCAATTCTTCGATGACGAATTTTCCTTCAGTAGGCTGTCCTCTGAGATCGCGAAGTAAATATATAACTGTATTAGTAACCTTAACACTCTTGATTTGAAAAAAAATCTTTGCTCTAGTTAGGGGTGTATCGTTTTGTAAAGATAGGCTTGTGTTCGCTAATGCGAACGAAATCACCTTTTTAAAGCGATGGCGGAACGGATCAGCCGTTTTGATTACAAAATGAATAGCATCTAAGCGTGCTGTATTCTTTGTAACAAGACGTGGCTTTGTCCCGACAGTGCGATGAGCTATATCGTTGTAGGTAGACACGAGTCTAGGTGGCAGTTCAATCCAACGATATGAACCTCGAGCTGTAAATTCTCGCCAATTCATTGTTTTGAGTGTAAGATTAAAGCGTTCTACAGCACTTGCTGTACGTAGAGTAGTGATGAAGGCCAAGTAACTTGAGGCCAGAAGAAAAATTATTGTTGTATAACTCCATACCTTGATTGTTTTAAGAAGCCTTAGGCAGCATTTCGATTGTTTAACAATATGTTTAAAGGTGTCATTGACTTGAGCTGCTATCTTAGAACGCACCTGTTGTACAAAAGCAAATATAGAATACACATCGATGACAGTAAGTCGATACATATACCCATTATTGCTAGAGGCATATCGAATCAATTTCACTAAGTCTGCTTGCCAGAGATCATCTTTTCCATGTGTAATAACGCGTCTGCGACAGTACGTGCGACGTACAGGTTTATGTAACTCGTGTGCGATGCTTATTTGTACAGGCGAGGTCTTATCTTGACGAGCCATTACTGAATGATACCCGCATGCCGTAATTCTCTCCCTATTTCTAGAATTTCTGATTCATGACGTGTGTGACTAGCATCTTGCGAAGCTCTTAGTAGATATATTTGTTCAACGAGTATGTTTGAGTCATTCCAGTATCGTACGTCTACATTGAGCAAGAAAGGCTTGTATATAACATTAAGACTATGTGCAGTTGGTTGATGTGACGGAAACAGCTCAGAAATAAAATCTCGGTACTTGTAACACGTATTTGCATTTACAGCTTCTGTCTTCTTGCAATTATGTCGTCTTGCGTTAGTAGCAAAAGGTACTGATTTATACTTTTTAAGATCATCTTGTAAAATTATATCCTTGTCAGGTAATCGTGAGAAAAGAAATTCAGAGTATTTTAGTAGCTTTCTTGGTAACACCTTTTACGATGAGTCTGTTGCAATTAATCTCATCATTTGCATTACCTATCAAGTAACAGTCGTCTTCATAAAGAATAGCGTAGGTTGTGCAGTTTGTTCTGTAAATATCTATTCTATATAAGGAAAAATGAGAGATCTATAGGTATTTCGAATAACAGTCTTAAACTGATTACGATACTCTGGCGTGATCATATTCTCAGACAAAGAAGGTAGATCTTGTGATGATGTAGTACGGTAGGTGTTACAGCAATAACATCTGTAGTTAAAAACTTAACACGCTTAGATGGTGATGCATCGTTAAGTTCTTCTTCCACTCCTCTTCTTCATCCCTATCCTGCTTCTCCTCTTCCTCATCCCGCTTCTCTTCTTCTTCGTTATGCTTTTCTGGTTCGTGCTTCCCTTCATCATATGTTGTTAGCAGAGAAACAAAACCTGTAGTAGACTGGGGCGATGAAGTAGAATGAAAAATTTCTTTCATTGGTGTACCTAGTTGCGTCTTCAAAAATAAATCAGTGTATTATTGAATACGTTTAAGCCCTTTAAATTTCCGTCGGATACTGTTTCGAACACGGATTATATGTTTTGTTCTCTCTTTGCTGGATGTTGACATGATGATGGGTTTTGATCATGTGGTGACTGTAACGCTGTATTAATGCATATAAAATGATCAAAACCCATGCGATATCGTCCATACTGAATGTCTTTCTTTATCAAAAAACTAAAAGGCCGTAACGATGTGATGATCAACATGTAGCACACATACGTTTAAAGTCATTAAATGTCATATCAGTGTTAACATGATCATCATACACATGCCGCATGTTGCGCTCATCTTGCCGAAAAAGCACAATAATATTTGCGTTATCGCGTATCAACTGCTTAGGCACACGAGAATAGGTTTGACATAAATTGGCGCAATCTACATATTTATGTCGCCGCATACTCAAGTATGCACGAATAACGTTTTGCTGTTCGGTTGAGACTTCGTTAAGGATCATAAGAGAATTGGGGAGCACATCATCTGCTGATGGTACTTGCTAACGTGAATCAAATTGGAAATATTTAAATCCATCTTTAACTAGATCGTGCATTACAACTTGTAGAATAGTATATAGCGATTGATAGAGTGACTTCGCGAAAATATAAATATTCTCGAAGCGTATGCTATTTAAAGAGGTGATGAGTGTAAGTTAAAGATTTGTCTTTACACATCCCGATGGGCCTGACATAATACATCGAACAGTAAAATGAAACAACGTTCCATGGCTTCTTCTTGTAGTGGTACTAGAACTAGGTAAGGATGTGGCTTAATGTCACTAGCAGGTTGTGTGTCTTGTTGCGTTATAATCTTCATGGTAACTGAATAATAAACTAGGCAATAGTAATGTATATATTAACTGAAACAAAAAGTAACTGTCAGTTCATGATTTGCTCTTCACGTGTAAAGTCGTGTATAGAATGGTTAAACAACGATATCAAAATGAAATGAAGAAGAAAACTAAAACTGTTGAATGGAAAGATGTTGTTAAGGCTGAACGAAGAGCTATTCGTCGGGAATACAATCCGCGTGTAGCTATTACTAAGGCACTTCGCGCAGCAATGGCGAAAATTTCTCCATAGTACAGAGCAATGTTTTGAAAACGTGCACGAATTATTCCTGTACCAAAACGAGGAGGATTTCTTCCTGAGCTGTTTGCTGGACTAGCAGCTTTAGGGTCTTTGCTGGGTGGTGCTAGTGCTGTAGCAAGAAATGTTAAGGCAGTAGAAGAAGCAAAGCAACAGTTGAAAGAGGGTGAAAGTCATAACAAGACAATGGAGGCAATTGCATTACGAAGCAAAGGCGTACACATGATGCTAGCGCCATGCAAGGAAAGGGCTTGGTATCTACACATCTCTAAAAAAACGTCTACTGAATGCACTGCCACATCGAGCTCTAACCCACAAAGAAGCTTTTAAGTTTGCTAAACAACTTGGAATTTATTATTTTCGAGGTGTGTATATGCTCGATCTAGTACCAGCACGCCCACGTGAATGTGAGAGTACAGTAATTAACTTAGGCAACAGTCCCGGGCCTGGAACTCAATACGTTGCCTACGTTAAACGTAAATCTGATGTATGGTATTTATATAGCTATGGAGACATATCTCCTCAATTTGAGCTCATACGTTATTTCGGAAGCAGTGCAGACATTGTTTGCAATAAAACCGTGTCAAAAATGTCAATACACGCATGTGCGGACGATTATGTCTTATTTTCTTATATCCAACCCGGACAGTAGACAAAGAGAATATGTGTGCACGTAATGACTAACGGCGAAAGAACGTTTGCTATACTCGGAGAAGGATCTGAAACAATTGTCTACTTCAATCCACCAATCGAACTTGGTTATCAGCTACATAGCGTTGGACTTGTGTCTCTTCAAATCTCCAATAAAATGTATGAAGTGCGTGATGGTGTCAACAAGTTTATTACGATGATTATGTGCTAACGCTACCATCAGGCAATTCTTCAGGAGACGATATTCATGACTACATTAAAAGTAAGTTAAATGAACAGTTTACTGAAGAGAGTTCCAGTAATAATAATTACAAGTTCACAATTAATGTGAGCAACATCACACATAAATATGTTATTAAGTCAACATTTTAGATTGACTTAAAATCACAACCTAACTCAATAGGACTATTGCTTGGATTTTCGCCAAGGGAGCTCATACCGAACGTACGTTACGAGTCTGATCAACCTATAACACTCTTCGATGATCATCATATGAACATTATTTGTAATATTATTACAAAATGAAAAGTAATAAAGAAACCATTCACACATCTTGCACGACTTTATTATTACAGAGGAAAGTGGTTATACTATTCGTGAAAAACCGTCAGTAGGTCTTTATCATCCTGTGTCTGTAAACACATTAGTAACATCACTTTTAGTATTGTGAATAAACTCAATCAGCTTATTAAGTTAGATCGGCACACCTACGTAGCTTACAAACTTCATCTTAAACCAGTATGAAAAAGGTCTATAAAACCAGACATACTATATGCTTGCGAATGCTCAACGAGTTAACAGATAACCATAAGCAGATACTCTAACATTTAGGTTATACGCTACTGTAACACAATGGAAGAAAAGCTAGACATTATGAACACAGCAGAAACTCGTGAAGGTGTAGTACGATGTGAGCTTCATTGTTATCAACCTTTTATGTTTGGACTGAATAACAATGAGGAAATTCGCTTTATCATTAATCAGCTAGGTGTATTCACCTTACCACACGCAAGCTACTTCTACATTGAAGAACGACGAGATAAGTCAGATGGGAGTGGATCAAGCATTTCTCAACTAAACCACCATGGTCTAGTTTTCTCTTTCCTGAAGCGAGATATGAAGTAAATCATGTGGAAATAGATTGATCGAAGAATGTTGGTATTACAAGTGGAATGAAACTTTACCCTTCTTTTAGTGATAAAGGTAGTAATTGTAATGTGAAAATGGGAACTAATATTTACGGGACATAACTGAATTATTACATCAAAGCATCTAAGTGTATTTATTTATTCATCTGTCATGTCGACTTGTGTATCCAGCCGTTATCTGTATTATCGGTCATTGTTGGAACTGTTTCCTAACTGTGGAAGTTACCAGACCAATTTAATTCAAGTTATCTATCCATTATTGTCAGGCATTTGACTGAACTCTGTAGTGCGCCGAATTATCATTTGTAACTTCTGCGCATTTTCGCGGTGCACGCATTGAATTATGGGACTGCCTCTCGGCTAGCTCGGTGTGCGCTCAGTAGTCGGCAGTAGTCAGCTCCCCGTTACTCTCCAAGATGGCTGTGTTGTATGAAGCTCCCAAGCAGACGGCTTGGCGAAAAGGGAAAGCTATTATAATGAAGCTTGACTCCGGGGGTTAAAGTGTAATGTGAGGGCTAGGCCCTGTGTTATTTTTTTTGAAGTTATTCAGTGTGCTCCAACCTTAATATTTTCCTAATGTAACATGTAAACTTGGTGCAGTGTGTAACCGTTATCGGTATGAAAAGTTTCAAGTGTCTTGTAAGTTTGGATATCTTTACTCCAAGTAAGTACTGAAAATTATAATTTATTGAAGGGATCCCATTCGTTCAGGCACCAGTGTGAGTAATTTCATCGTGGACATGAGCAACATTATAAACGTCAATTTTGGTATAGTGCAACCTTGTAAGCAAAATTTGATATCTGTTTGAACCGAACTGGTTGGAAAAAGAAAATTTAATGTAATGTAGGGAGCTCGAGGATCGCTAGTTATGCATCTATGAGGTGATATTTTGTGTAAGTGATTTTATCTTACGTTTTTGTCGGGGTGCATTTTTGCCAACTGTGTTTCTTGATGTTCATTATGATGACGATTATTATTATTATTATTATTATTATTATTATTATTATTATTACTTTTATTTTTTTTGGTAATTTATTTCGGTGCGTGTTTTCTCCCTTAGTTTTTTTCTGGTTCGATGTAATTGCTGTCTGATTTTGTCCTATTGCCTTCGTGGTTGGTTATCTGTACGTAATGATTATCGCGTTGTTACGGGCCTTAATTAATGACACCTCATATTCGCATCGTAGCGCATTCCACGGCCCCCTCTGTTCTAAAGTATGTAAATCGCTGGTGATTGATTAAGTAAGGCTAATGTAAACTGGTTCTATCACCTCTTGGATAAATAATAATTATTATTATTAATATTATTATTTTAATAACTTACAATCTTAAAATTGAAATTTGCTGGTCGAAATTAAGTTTAATAATGGGAGTTTTCTTTCGTTGTCTTATTATCTTTTCTCCCATTGTTTGGGTTCCTTGCTTTTGTCTTTATTACGTCATGTCACCCCTTCTTATCTAATCTGATGATACGTTAATATTTTGGGTGGCTTTGATGATTATTATGGGATCTTGGCTTCGCGTCGGTAACGGGTAGCTCTTGTTGGGTGCTTCAGTGTTCCTTATTTTTTTATGAGTGCACCGTTAATTGTAAATTTCCTTATATACTTCATTTTGTTGGGGTTGCTGTGCACTATTATTTTATTGTGTTTTCATCTTGCTCGTTTCTTTAGTGTAATGTTTATTCGCGGTTGGAGCCACTAAATTTTCTTCTTTTTCGTGTGTCCTTGTGTGCGTCTTGTAACTTAGTATCTTGTAGTGTAGCAAATTTCAGTTTTAAAGTGATTTTATATCGCGGGCCCGCATATCGGTTGCAACCAATTTTAAAATAATATTATTTCCTGTATGTAAGGTAATGAGTTATTAATGAATTTTCAAACCTTAATTTCGGCGGAAGCCTATGTTAATGTGAGCTTCATTTCTCCTTAATTTCAACCTTATTTTAAAGTACTGTTTTCCTCATCTAGTTTGATTGCATTTTTAAATTTCAGAAAAAGAATTATATATTTTTTTATTGTTCTTATTTTATACCATTTTCAAATTACATTTGCTTAGTAAATTTTCTTCATTTCAAATTTATCTGGTGTGTCATTTAGTAGCTAGCAGTATTTACCTGGCAACCTGTCAAAGTTATGTAAGATCCTGGCCTTTTTTTAATTCTCGCTTTGCCTTCCACGCTTCATATTTTATGCTACTGCCTTTCGGTAAGTATTGTGCTTGTTTTCTTCTTGATGTTTGTGCTTTTCTTTTGAATGTTTGGTTTACTAATTGGTAAGGTTGCAGTAGTGAGTGGTAGCAGAGCGTGGTTGTTGTTGTTGTTCTAACAACCTTATAAGTTGCCCGGGTCAGTATTGCTGGCTGCTAAAAGTGACCAACCTTTTAAACTAAAAATTGTAAAACTGAAATGGACCAAAATAATTCCTTTCTATGTATGTTTCATGTTTGATCGAGACTTGCTTGTTGCTGCCCTCTTGTACTTGGAGTATGGCGTGGCTCTGTATCTGTGCACTTGCTGCTTGTTTCATTTACCATGTTCCGTGGTCATGGAATCCTGTTGGTTTTGGGTCTGCTTATACTGTACCTGCCATGTAGGGGTAAGTTGAAGACCATTCTCACCTTTATTAATAATTAATTTGAAATATTTACTTAATCTGCTTTCTGATTTAATAATTGAAAGTTTCTTCCACATTTTACCTTAATGATGTGATGATCTTTGACCTTGTTATCTGCAGCTTCTTGGTATACTAGCCCTTGCTGAAATTGCTGTGCCTGTCCTTGGTGGGATTTACTTGGATTAATTTGTGTTGGGTTTTGGAACTGCTATTGTGACCCTGATTTAAATTCTAGGTGATGTTTTTATTCCAGTTTCATCCATGGTCCAGAGTGTGTGATATGAAGTTGTATTGTAATAAAATTTTCTCTTGCAGTGACTGTGTACCCACCTCGCTGTTTGGCCTGAACATGTGAAATTGATTCACAATCTTGACCCATGGTGACTCTCTCCTTCCACCTTATTTTACCGTTCTGCCTTGTCCAGGTTACGATGTGTCATGTGTTATTATTCTGAGTTTATTTAATGTGGTGAGTTCTCATGTGTTGGTGATTCTTACTAATGTAGGCCTATATTGGTTTGTATCTGGGTCATGTGCTGTGGGATTTCTTCCTATTTTACCTTGTGTGGTCTTGTGCATGTTCCCGTTCTTGATATGGTGTTGTTGTAGGTCTGCATTGAACTCGTGGATGATTATGTCATGTGATTATGGTGTATTGATGGGAATCTCACTTGAATTTGTTGTGTTTAATGCTATTTGTGTAACCTTGGGCAGTCTTCCTATTGTCATATACTCTGAAAAGCCTTCCTGATTGAACGGTGATAGGCTACGTCTGTATGGTTCATCTGAGATGGTATTATCTTTTTAATTTGATGTGTCCATGTCAGGTAGCTCTGTCAGTTTGAAACCGAGGTTTCGTTTGTCTCCTTTCCACCAACGTTTTGAGTTTGCCTATTACGGTGTAGAAAACTGTATTCTAATTTTCTTCTGCTTTCAACGGTGTTCTCACAATATTTCATGTTTAACTCAGCGAGCGCATGTGAGCTCTGATCGTTACCGCCATCTACGGCTATGATGAGAACTATTTGTCGCCTTACTTCTTGAAGCTGCTCCGGCCAATCAGCGCTTGGTGTCAGCCATCTTGATGTAGACACTCTCTCTGGGGCGAGAGAGAGGGAAGCGAAGCGAGCAGGCAGTTGCTGCTTGGTAAACATGGCTAAAGGTCGTTGGCGTTCTGTACTCAAGGCGATGCTTTGGGATATCATCATGGACGGTGGATAGTAAATCGTAAGGATGTGGGGATGTACTCCACACCCTAATAATATTTTCTTTTTCCTCTATTTGTAACCTCGTAGTGAGTGATCGTTTTTAAAAGCCTGCAAGGAAGATCTCCAACTTGGTAAAGTACACATGGCCGAGCCATGTATTATCATTCTACTGATTGAAGAACCAACCAACCGTAAGTCAACCTTGTTATTTTGGTATTTTCATCAACGGAAAACTGTTCGTGTGATTTCTTCGGAGGAAACTTATTAATTATCAACTTGTGCGTTTCGATTATAATGATGCGGACCTTTTCACTGTTGGGTAAAATTATTGTGCCCTTCCAAAACAAAGTATCGGGTTGAAAAGTCCTTGTTAATTCAGTTACCTAGTGTATAACATTTCTTGTAATGGAATTTAAGTGTTACTTGGGGTAATTTCCAAAGAAAAGCAGTGGTGTAAAATTTTCATTATTATTATTATTATCATCACTCCGTAAAGATGTTACTGCTGCTCTGAAATTTATTTTGGTTTTAAAAGTGGAGTAATACGTGGAAGATCCAGTAGGGATTACTTGTGCTATGCTGGTTTATTTTAATTTATTTACCTTATTTTTTTGGGGGGGCTTTAATCGTGTTTTGCGTTTGATCTTTGCCCTTCTGGCCTCCATTGTTTTGGTGCCATTGTTGGTTCTTCCATCGGGATTGGTTCTCCCATGGTTTAACAATTGCTTTTGTTGCCGGGGTAATAGATGTTGATTTTTGAAAGGAATGATGTTGGTGATGATTTTTATGTTGGGAGACTACCCTGTCTGATGTTGTTTCAGTATTTTTGTCACCCCGTTGCGCATTTACTGTTTCTCGGGCACCCCAGTTGCTTTCTTTCCCTTTTCCTTCTACGTTTGTTGTGGTGGCTTTCTTTCCCTTGGTAAATTATTACGTAAAGCACTTAGCATCCCATGACTGGAACTCCCACCGTATTAATGGTACCAGTTTGTTGATGTAAAACGGATAGAGAGTTGGTATCTCTCATGGAATAACGGTGAACCAAGAAGGTTGTATTTTCTAATTTTTAACATGGTATCCTTTCCATATGGAATCCACTGATAATTGATTTGGTGGTTGTTACTAAGTAAACAGGTTGAGGTGTTTGTAATACTTCCTGCAGACTATATCTTTCTTGCCGACTGGCGTTTGGTGTTTTAATTCCTTAATTTTGGTCTTTTTCAAGCTCTAGGTACCAATTTATTTACTCTCATTACTTTCTTACCGTCCGGCGGTTTTTTTAAATGATTTTTCTTTAATTTTATCTTTTGGTGTTTCTTGAGTTTAACTGTGTTTTTCCTGTGGTTTTAAGTGAGGTCTGCTTCCCTTATTTTACCTAATTTAAATTAATCCTTTAAAATTCTAAAGGCCTCCTTATTTTAAACCTATGTCACCTAATTTTATTTGGTTTCTGGTACCTAGTTTTTTTTAAATATTACTAACTACGAGGATGTCATTTATTTAACATTTGTTAATCTGAGTTTCATGAATTATATATTTTCTTTAAAAAAAAAAGAAAGTTTGGTCTTTATTTCCACGCAACATTTATTTGACACACTGTCGGTTGGTAGCTTGATCCACCTGTTTTTTCTACCACCTGGAGGTAAGTTTGCCTTTTACTATGTTCTTTTGGTGTTTTCTGGGTGTGTAGTGTTTATCACGCTTCCGTTTTGTTCCTTTCTACTGGATCTTTGTCCTGTGTTGTGTTTTTACTGCCAATCAGTTTAGTTTGACACCGGGTAACCTATCTGGTGGGACAGTAAGTGGTAGCTTCAGAGCGTGGTTACTAAGTTGACTACGCTCTTGCTAGTGTTAATTTCCTGTAGGTAGGTCGTATCCCCCTTTCTTGAAAACCGTACAGTGTGTCAAATAGTTGAGTGGTGGAAAAAAGGCGAATGGTCTTAAAGGTTACTTACTTTTGTGAAAAGAAGCGCATTTATCTTGATTAATTCGTTGGAATTTTGTTTCATGTACCTCCACGATGTCTCGAGCGGTCCTGTTTCCCCACAAGCTCCGTAAGGCAGAGTTAACCTATGAGCTAGCGATACGTGGAGCTAGTCCTGCTGGTTCTGTTGCTGATTGTGCTAATCTTCTTTCCGAGCTTATTCAGGTGCCCATTAATCCATCCCGTGTTCGCCCCAGCAATGTTGGTGAGTCACTTCATTTTATCACTGAGGCCTTGACTGAGATAGAAGTAATAAGGGAAGAGTTCTTGGAATTGTCTCCTTCTAAAGCACCAATTGACCGTTTAAAGGCCAGAGTATATCACTACTTGGGAAGGATCCATGATTTGTTGTCGCTTAAACCTGAACCCGAGTTTATCTCTCAGTGCACCAAATTGTTGGCTATTGCCTCTAGCATTTCCGCTGAGCTGGACCTGATGATTGCCAGCAGAGATATGGATAACCTCAAAATCAGTCAAAAATGTAATCCTTCTGACCCTATTCCTCAGTGTTCCTCAAACCATGTAGTTACCCCTCCTAATAACCAAGGCTTATGTTGTGCTGCCTCTCCCGTCCTGGAAAGTTTGTTGTCTAAGATGAGCCTTACTCCCACCTACAACCCTTTTAAGGAGCTTTTCCACGGGGTGAAAAATTTCTCAGTAGATTCGATTGAGGAAAGCATTCGTTTTCTGCGGTTTCTAGTAGAAATGAAGGATTCCGGTAAAGTTTATTCTATCGATGATTTGGGTATCCTTCGTGCTCTTTTCTCCCATTGTGAAGGTATTCTGAAACGGGAAATCTCAGAGGCCATTTCATCAAAACTTAAGGTTGATGAATTTCATGAATCGGTGTTGAAAAAATTTATTCCCTCCTTGGCGTTACAGAGCTTAATTCCTCAACATTGTTTTCGGATGCAGTTCCTTCATGAAAATTTACTTTCGTATATCCTTGACCTCAGATTTTTCTGTAAAGTTTTCAAAATTACTGTTCCCGAGGAAGAAATGGTGGCAAGAATTTTAAAAGGGATCTCTCCTTCATACAGGTCCTACCTTTCCCTGAGTAAGTGCCCCACTAAATTTGACGAACTGGAGGTTGCATGCTCCTTCGCTGAAGACGTCAAGCATGGAGATGCCTCCAGAACTGTAAGTTTACCTCCACCTGCCAAACCTGTTCCTCCTGTCCACTCTTCTATGTATAATGATGCCAATGCCAAGAAGTGTTTTAACTGTGGTTCTAGGAATCACCTCAGGAATGCTTGTACTGTAGTTAAGCGCAACTCTAGGGGTTGTTGCTATACTTGCGGATCTGCTCAGCATCTTAAGAATTATTGCCCCTTGTCTGCTCCAAAATCAGCTCAATGACTAGGAGTTTCCCAAATAAAGTATAAAAATTCTAATTTTGGAAGGTCTCCGGGCTCTGCTAAGGTTATCTGTCCCCAAAGGTGTAGTTTCCCTTTGGTTTCCCTTTAATTTTGGTGTTTGGTACAACCTTTGGTAGGATGTGGTGTACGGTTTGAAGATGCGCCTAAGAACTACCTTTAGTGGGCTAATTAGGGTTAATTCATGGGTAGTGTGTAAACCGTGTAATATTTTCTGATTTTTAATCCCTGTATGGATTCCCTGGCTTATGATGGTTTCCTGTGCGAGCTTTTCCTTTGATAGGTCTGGAAAAAATTATCCTGTAAGGTCTCTTGTTGATTTTTCGTGATGAAACGGACTTGGCATGTGAAGCTTATTATCTTATGCAGACCTTGTAGCTCCGCTATATGGTGAATTTCTAGTCTATCTACCCGTGTTAAGTTAAAACTTGTTGGTTAAAATCGTCCTGCTTGTGCTATCTTTCCGTGCCCTGCTAGGTTCTATTTCTTGTTCCCATTCTAGGGTAGCTTGGGTTTGTCTACAACCCTGGATTGTTCTCCCAAAAAAAAAATTAAGTCTGCATTATCTGTAGCTATTGATTTTCATCGTGATTTGCCTATGCAATGTGGGGTTAGGGCTCCCTTTCGAGATGTTGTACATTATCATTATCTCTGATTTCTCTGGTTCTTCTGTCTCTGGGCTGTTGGTTTCATTTCTACTGTAAGATTGCTCTTTCCTGCTGATAGTAAGGTGTCATCCCAGGATTTGGTTTCCCTTGTAATATCATTTGTTAATTGGTGTAGGTGGAAAAACCCTTCTAATGCCATTGAGGCCTTCTTTTGTTAAATCTTTGGCGGATGTGATTAGTTGTGAAGGAGCTCTGTTGATTGGTGTTGAGAGTGGTAACCTGTTTGCCTTGTGCATGGACTTGCGTCTTCCTGGTTCTCCACTGCCTGACGGTTGGTAATTGGTGCTCCTCCCTTGCTAATTCATCTAATGTCCTGTTCCTTACTATTCCCATGTCTTTGGAAGTTGTGAGTTCCTTTTGAGATTGGCTCGTAGCTAGCTCGTTGTTCCTAAAAGTTCTTCGTACTCAATTTGATAACTGTTGGAAATTTTCTTTTCATTATTGTTTTCTGTTGCCCCACGATCATCTTTTAGTTCTGTGCTCCTCTGGAAGCTTTCTTCGCCAGGTTCCTTGTTTCAAATTATTTGGTCTGTTTTCTGTTCTGTGCTGTTCTATGCGAGTTGTGTGCTCTTGTAGTATGTCGAGTATCCTACCTTATCTACCTGTTGTTGTAGCGTTTGGTTGTCAAAGTAAGGTCCTTAACTTGAGAATTCTACTTCTTTAGCCGCGATAGGTTTGGTGTTGGGCCTGTATCTGGTGGTGTTATTTCGGTACCGAAGTGTTGTTTGATGTGTAAAATTTTGATGGTCGCATGTTGACTTCTTAACATAGTGTTGAAGGTTGTGAAATCTTTTAATCCCTGATGGGCTGGCACATGTTTTTGGAAGTTATTGTCGTTTTGATGTTGAGTAGTCGTTATTGGGTAGTTATGACACTTGATGGAAGATTGTTCGGCCTTCTGATTTCTCCTGTGTCCTGGTAGATTTGGGAATTGTTGTTTTTGGGTTGCACGCAACTCTTGTAGTATTGCATGAAGGTAGATTTAGGTAACTGGTTTCCTGTTGTATTTTGTTTCTGCCATTCCCTTGTTTTCATGCATAACCTGTTTCTCTGACGTCATCATGTATTCCTTTATTATTGCTATAAGTTCATTTTATGTCGACCTACCGCTCTAGGTGTTGCTTGGTGGATTTCGATGCTTGTCGATATGGTCGTTTTAACATCTATCGTTCGGTGTTTCTCCGAATAAGTATGGGATTATTTGAGGAAACTCTGGATGTATGCTAGCGTCCTTCCGCTAAAGGATCATGAGGTTTGTGGGTAGCCTTCCTTCCTTCTTCCTAGTCTTATGGAATATTTTTTCTATCGTCCTGCCTCGCCTCTGCCATTTATTCTTTTATTTACCTCATCTCCTTGGGAAATGGAGATAGGTACCTGTCTGCTGTTGAGCAACAGGGTGATGTCACTTATCTTTAGTCCGATTTGTGTCGAGGTCCTGACGGGCTACTGGTAGGTTATGTTGTGTAGGACATGGTTCCTCTTCTTCCTGCTGGTCAACTGATCTGAGGCGTATTTCACGTTCCTTTTAATTTGATTTGCTGTCCGGGTGGGAAATAACTGAAGGTTGCGGACGTTGGTTGGTCTTTGGGTTATGCTTGTGTCTGAACTCATGAAATTTTATTTTCTCAAAACCTCTCCTGTTATGTTTTTTCCATGGTACTGCCTTGGTCTTGTGAAATTTAATTCTGTCCATCCCGGTTACTCGTTGCTGGATGCTGTTGATAGTTTGGTCGTTGATGACCAACTTGAACGCGTGCCCTCCATCTATTTGAGCTCTAGATGTCTCCGTCCGTTCTATCAATTTGCTCTTCCTGAGTAAACCTTTACCCTGTAGCCATGGATTTGTTTTTTGCTAAACTTGTCATTCTGGTGTACTTATTCTGATCGCTATACTGTTTCATATTTTCCTTCTACTGGGTTATGTATGTGATTTCTTGTGTGGCACTGTAAACCTGAGTATTACTAATTTTTGGGAAGATTTCTGTAGTATATTTAGTAAGCTAGCCTTTAGTTGGCCCCACTATGGGTGGTTCTGCGGCGTTTCTGTGGCAGTTCTGTGGAATTGCATGGTCATGTTGCCTATTTCCTAAACTGTATTTTTCGAGGTACGTGGTACTTTTTTTTTTTTTTGCTATCATGTATCTACCGTCTCCTCATCTTGTTGGAACTCCCTAAAGTGAGTAATTGGGGTTCGTTTAGTTTTCCTTTCCTAGGTTAAGCTGTGTCTGTGCGTAGCCTACTACCGTGTTGTATTTAATGTGTAAGTGTGCTCCTTCGTTGAGGGCATTAATTCCCCTTAATTGATTTGTGTAAATTTTAATTGACCTTATTTAAGGTGGTTTCCTTCTGATTTCGGAAACCTTGATTGTGCTCCGATTGTATGCATGTGACTTTTCTGTTATTGTAATTTTGCTCCTTGCTATTTTTTTTTGGGGGGAGAATATTCTGTTTAGTAAGGTTCCCTTCCTTTTCTTTACCTTTTTTTCCTTTTCCTTGCTCTTGGTACCTTCTCAAGCCAAAGATATACACTAGTGCCAACCTAATTTATCACGTGACCTGGATATTTTGGATTTTATCACCTTTTTTTTGGTTACTCACCAACGTTGCATTTTTCTTCCCTCCCTTTGGTCCTTGTTTTTTCTTTTACGGGCCATTTCACTGTAATTGAAACAATCTTGATGGTGCGTTTCTTTATTAGCAACCCGATTTAATAAAGAAAATTGGTTTAAAGGTTGGAAGGGTATTGTAAGAAATGTTAGGTGATCTACCCCGAACTGTAGTGGACTTAAAATACTGGTTTCTAAAGGTCCATCGAACTTCTCTTGTAAACAAGGTATGTTTGGTGATTGAAGTCTGCAAGCGAAGAACATTGATTCTGGTTATGTGAAAATTTTTAAAAACTTCCAGATTCCACATGAACTCAGGAATGGTTATGGTAAAGCGTTTGCTATGAAACTGTATGTGAAAGGTAATCTAAAGCGAACTTGGTGTAAAACATGTAGGAAAATTGAATCCTTAAACTGTTTGGAGATGGTGAATTTCAAAAGAAAAACTGTGTTGTGGCGCTGTGTAAGTTTATCGTATCCTATAACTTCCGGACCTTGAACTGTGTTTAATGAACTTAAAGGTTGATTGGTGGTGAGCTATGTACATTGCCCGTTTTGGAATGCTTTAACTTCTGCATGCTATGACAATCTGAAGATGGACTTGGTACCAGTGACTTTTATTTGTTGTGGACTGAAACACTTAAAATCTAGCTTAATTTCATACACTGAACTTCGTCATGGAGTGATGTAAGAAGATATGTAACCCTTAAAGGGGGGGAGGCTGAAACCGAGGTTTCGTTTGTCTCCTTTCCACCAACGTTTTGAGTTTGCCTATTACGGTGTAGAAAACTGTATTCTAATTTTCTTCTGCTTTCAACGGTGTTCTCACAATATTTCATGTTTAACTCAGCGAGCGCATGTGAGCTCTGATCGTTACCGCCATCTACGGCTATGATGAGAACTATTTGTCGCCTTACTTCTTGAAGCTGCTCCGGCCAATCAGCGCTTGGTGTCAGCCATCTTGATGTAGACACTCTCTCTGGGGCGAGAGAGAGGGAAGCGAAGCGAGCAGGCAGTTGCTGCTTGGTAAACATGGCTAAAGGTCGTTGGCGTTCTGTACTCAAGGCGATGCTTTGGGATATCATCATGGACGGTGGATAGTAAATCGTAAGGATGTGGGGATGTACTCCACACCCTAATAATATTTTCTTTTTCCTCTATTTGTAACCTCGTAGTGAGTGATCGTTTTTAAAAGCCTGCAAGGAAGATCTCCAACTTGGTAAAGTACACATGGCCGAGCCATGTATTATCATTCTACTGATTGAAGAACCAACCAACCGTAAGTCAACCTTGTTATTTTGGTATTTTCATCAACGGAAAACTGTTCGTGTGATTTCTTCGGAGGAAACTTATTAATTATCAACTTGTGCGTTTCGATTATAATGATGCGGACCTTTTCACTGTTGGGTAAAATTATTGTGCCCTTCCAAAACAAAGTATCGGGTTGAAAAGTCCTTGTTAATTCAGTTACCTAGTGTATAACATTTCTTGTAATGGAATTTAAGTGTTACTTGGGGTAATTTCCAAAGAAAAGCAGTGGTGTAAAATTTTCATTATTATTATTATTATCATCACTCCGTAAAGATGTTACTGCTGCTCTGAAATTTATTTTGGTTTTAAAAGTGGAGTAATACGTGGAAGATCCAGTAGGGATTACTTGTGCTATGCTGGTTTATTTTAATTTATTTACCTTATTTTTTGGGGGGGCTTTAATCGTGTTTTGCGTTTGATCTTTGCCCTTCTGGCCTCCATTGTTTTGGTGCCATTGTTGGTTCTTCCATCGGGATTGGTTCTCCCATGGTTTAACAATTGCTTTTGTTGCCGGGGTAATAGATGTTGATTTTTGAAAGGAATGATGTTGGTGATGATTTTTATGTTGGGAGACTACCCTGTCTGATGTTGTTTCAGTATTTTTGTCACCCCGTTGCGCATTTACTGTTTCTCGGGCACCCCAGTTGCTTTCTTTCCCTTTTCCTTCTACGTTTGTTGTGGTGGCTTTCTTTCCCTTGGTAAATTATTACGTAAAGCACTTAGCATCCCATGACTGGAACTCCCACCGTATTAATGGTACCAGTTTGTTGATGTAAAACGGATAGAGAGTTGGTATCTCTCATGGAATAACGGTGAACCAAGAAGGTTGTATTTTCTAATTTTTAACATGGTATCCTTTCCATATGGAATCCACTGATAATTGATTTGGTGGTTGTTACTAAGTAAACAGGTTGAGGTGTTTGTAATACTTCCTGCAGACTATATCTTTCTTGCCGACTGGCGTTTGGTGTTTTAATTCCTTAATTTTGGTCTTTTTCAAGCTCTAGGTACCAATTTATTTACTCTCATTACTTTCTTACCGTCCGGCGGTTTTTTTAAATGATTTTTCTTTAATTTTATCTTTTGGTGTTTCTTGAGTTTAACTGTGTTTTTCCTGTGGTTTTAAGTGAGGTCTGCTTCCCTTATTTTACCTAATTTAAATTAATCCTTTAAAATTCTAAAGGCCTCCTTATTTTAAACCTATGTCACCTAATTTTATTTGGTTTCTGGTACCTAGTTTTTTTTTAATATTACTAACTACGAGGATGTCATTTATTTAACATTTGTTAATCTGAGTTTCATGAATTATATATTTTCTTTTTAAAAAAAAAGAAAGTTTGGTCTTTATTTCCACGCAACATTTATTTGACACACTGTCGGTTGGTAGCTTGATCCACCTGTTTTTTCTACCACCTGGAGGTAAGTTTGCCTTTTACTATGTTCTTTTGGTGTTTTCTGGGTGTGTAGTGTTTATCACGCTTCCGTTTTGTTCCTTTCTACTGGATCTTTGTCCTGTGTTGTGTTTTTACTGCCAATCAGTTTAGTTTGACACCGGGTAACCTATCTGGTGGGACAAGTTCTGTTGTGGAGTGATTAATTTCAGTACCTGATGTTATTCATGTCTTGTGCTTTTGGTACTACTCATCACCTGTTATTCACCTTTTCTGCTGTGTGCATGTACTTCACTCATGTGGTCTTGTTGTAATGAGGTGTGGTCTTAATTTCTTTGTGAATCTGTGGTTTATTTGACCTGGTTAATTGTAGTCATTGTGCATTAGCTTCTTCCCCTTGCATATTTTCTGTCAGGTGTCTGTGTACTAAACTCTTGCTCTGGGTTTCATTCTCTGCTGCTCATTATGTGTGACTAGTGTCACGCATGTGTGTGATCTTCTGGTGCTGGTTAATGATATCAGTTTTGGCCATGTGCTTGAGTGAATTTTCATTCTTCCTGATTTTTCGTTGCTAGTCCTGGTGGGTTGCTGCATGTGTTGATTCTTGGTTGTCCTTTTCTGTTGTCGTTATACCCATGTGTTGTTACTGGTACTTCATGGCAGTTGTGTGGATTCATTTCTGAGTTCTGGTGTGGAGTACAGCTGGCTTATCGCTAAACGACCCTTCGTTTTTACTGTGTCTTCATGTTGGGATTTTGGTTGTGAGTTTCGCAATTGTTGTGTTGTTTCTGGTGGCGTTCTTTATCTAATTATGGTGGAATCTGTTCTGAAATTAACCTTCTGTAGTAAATCTTCCTTCCTGTTTATTTTCTGTGGGTTATGGGAGTGTATTTGGTAAATCTTGTCATTTTGTGAATGTACACTGTGCTGATCATGTCTTCATTTGATGTCTAGTGGTATGAGAGCTTATGTCGCTTCTGATTTGTATCCGTGGATCAGATACTGTATGTGATCTGCTGTTATTGTGAAAAATTTGTGTACGAGAAATTTTCCTTGTACCTGGTGCTTGTCACTGTGTAACGTCTTCCGTTTTATCTTATTTACATAAGGTATTCCTTTGTTCGTGCCTTCCGTAGTTCCTCATCTGGTTTAGTAAGGTAACCCCTTGTAACTCTGTCGCTTCTGGCTCTACCCTGCATGTTTTCGCAACACTATATCGTTGCCTGGTTGTCATCTGACTGTTCTGGGTTCTATTCCAATGAGTATGGGATCATTTGGTGTAAATCCGGCACTGTCGCTAAAATTCCTTGTCCGTCGTTGGGGTATGGGACCCAACTGATTGACTGAAGGTTCTTCTCCATCAGCTTATGCGCCTTGTCATCGTGTAATCTATCACTTCTTCATCGTTTATATTTTATTATATCCCGTGTATTCCGACTGGCTGGTAGGGTGTCTGTGGTGATTGGCCTAATCACACAGGGTGGACTGTTGTTTTGCCACCATATTATTAGTCCTGGGTTATCCAGAGGTTCTTCTGAACACTTGATGGTTGTGATAATACACCTGTGCTCAGTATATTCAAAGATTATTTATATGGAGAGGTAACTTTCCCTGAATTTTGGCCCTTGTTATGCTGCGTTGAGCTGGTTCTGGTGGATGTAATATCTTTTCCATGTTTTTCTCAGTTGTTCTCTATCGTCCTGGCTGTAATTGTTGGCTGTCATGTGGTTGTTGGCCTCGGTAATGGTTGCATGGTGATCTCTTCCGGACACACATTGTGTACACCCCTCCACCTATTATTATACCGGTTAAGTCTCCAGTTATTGCCATCGTTGCTTCTTATTCTTGGTCGATTATCCATGTGATTGCTACGTTATGGTTGCGGATGGTTGTGTTTATTGTGAAAGTTTCTGCCTCTGCGTCTCCTGTTTTCCTAATCTTCATGTTCTGGGCTACCTGTTTTCTGTACATGGTTTGTCAGTATGTGCTCTGCTGCCTCCATTTAGTAATATCTTTTTGCTCTGTTACCTCCCTGTACACCCTGGTCATTTATCTTTCCTGCTCTTGGTCTTAACGATCTTTCTGGTATCTGTACTGTCCTGTGGAATTATATAATGTGTGGAAGTATGCTAGTATTTCATGTAAATGAATGTATAATCTATAATGGTCTTCGACCTATCAAATTGTTGAGTCTATTGAATTTTACTTAACTTGCTGGGACTAAAACCACTGTAACTTGCCACTGGATTCCATGAGCCATCTTAAATATTCAAAATTATTTTTCTGATCTCTTGTGATTAGTCTCGATACTAGTATATTAAAGTCTTGGGATATTTCAGTTATTTTTTCACTTTTCTTAATATGTAAGCCTTATTCAAAGGTTGGATGGATAATACTATAACTCATAAATTGGTAATTCAAAAAAAAAAAAAACTTTTGTATGTCTGCTTACTAGTCAACAAAAGAATGTAAAACAACTAAATTATTTTGGTAATACTTCAAATGCCGATGCAAACTATGTGGTCTGGTATAATGACGTTAACGGTGTTACTTATATGTTTAACTCGGGTGCAAAATTGGAGCTATTATCGCTGGTAAATTTGGACATGTGGAACTTGTGTAACTCCTCGAAACATTATGAAATATTGCTAAGGTGTCCTGGAAACCTAGTTGGAAAAATTTTGTGGTCCCCAACTTTAGTGGTTGAATCATTTACGTTTATTATGGTCTGCTATGTCCACTTGGACCCTCTCTTTCTGCTCCTGTGTGTGGTGTTCGTTATTTGCGCGCGCGAGCACCCATGCATCTGCTGATCGGAGATCTAATGTGTGTGATATCTGTGGTTCCCTACTGCGCTCGGTACTGGTGTGATCAATGTGCTGAATAATGTACTGTCAACTTGTGTGGTGTGTGATGAGACGCTGGCCACGTTGCATCCCATTCTGTTCACACTCAACATGTAATCTGCTAGTATTGTGTGAAGGTCAACATTCCTGCAACCAAGTAAGACCATTCCTTGTTATTTGAACCTGGAAAAAAATTTGGTGTCTCTCTTCCTGTATCCAACGTATGAAGATTTGTTTGGACACTGAAATTATACCATTGGCATGCTATCCATTGTTTTGGACTTGCGCCTCCCCTGTGTTCTGGCTTCGGGAGGGGAGAACTGTAATGTGAAAATGGGAACTAATATTTACGGGACATAACTGAATTATTACATCAAAGCATCTAAGTGTATTTATTTATTCATCTGTCATGTCGACTTGTGTATCCAGCCGTTATCTGTATTATCGGTCATTGTTGGAACTGTTTCCTAACTGTGGAAGTTACCAGACCAATTTAATTCAAGTTATCTATCCATTATTGTCAGGCATTTGACTGAACTCTGTAGTGCGCCGAATTATCATTTGTAACTTCTGCGCATTTTCGCGGTGCACGCATTGAATTATGGGACTGCCTCTCGGCTAGCTCGGTGTGAGCTCAGTAGTCGGCAGTAGTCAGCTCCCCGTTACTCTCCAAGATGGCTGTGTTGTATGAAGCTCCCAAGCAGACGGCTTGGCGAAAAGGGAAAGCTATTATAATGAAGCCTCACTACTGCAACCTTACCAATTAGTAAACCAAACATTCAAAAGAAAAGCACAAACATCAAGAAGAAAACAAGCACAATACTTACCGAAAGGCAGTAGCATAAAATATGAAGCGTGGAAGGCAAAGCGAGAATTAAAAAAAGGCCAGGATCTTACATAACTTTGACAGGTTGCCAGGTAAATACTGCTAGCTACTAAATGACACACCAGATAAATTTGAAATGAAGAAAATTTACTAAGCAAATGTAATTTGAAAATGGTATAAAATAAGAACAATAAAAAATATATAATTCTTTTTCTGAAATTTAAAAATGCAATCAAACTAGATGAGGAAAACAGTACTTTAAAATAAGGTTGAAATTAAGGAGAAATGAAGCTCACATTAACATAGGCTTCCGCCGAAATTAAGGTTTGAAAATTCATTAATAACTCATTACCTTACATACAGGAAATAATATTATTTTAAAATTGGTTGCAACCGATATGCGGGCCCGCGATATAAAATCACTTTAAAACTGAAATTTGCTACACTACAAGATACTAAGTTACAAGACGCACACAAGGACACACAAAAAAGAAGAAAATTTAGTGGCTCCAACCGCGAATAAACATTACACTAAAGAAACGAGCAAGATGAAAACACAATAAAATAATAGTGCACAGCAACCCCAACAAAATGAAGTATATAAGGAAATTTACAATTAACGGTGCACTCATAAAAAAATAAGGAACACTGAAGCACCCAACAAGAGCTACCCGTTACCGACGCGAAGCCAAGATCCCATAATAATCATCAAAGCCACCCAAAATATTAACGTATCATCAGATTAGATAAGAAGGGGTGACATGACGTAATAAAGACAAAAGCAAGGAACCCAAACAATGGGAGAAAAGATAATAAGACAACGAAAGAAAACTCCCATTATTAAACTTAATTTCGACCAGCAAATTTCAATTTTAAGATTGTAAGTTATTAAAATAATAATATTAATAATAATAATTATTATTTATCCAAGAGGTGATAGAACCAGTTTACATTAGCCTTACTTAATCAATCACCAGCGATTTACATACTTTAGAACAGAGGGGGCCGTGGAATGCGCTACGATGCGAATATGAGGTGTCATTAATTAAGGCCCGTAACAACGCGATAATCATTACGTACAGATAACCAACCACGAAGGCAATAGGACAAAATCAGACAGCAATTACATCGAACCAGAAAAAAACTAAGGGAGAAAACACGCACCGAAATAAATTACCAAAAAAAATAAAAGTAATAATAATAATAATAATAATAATAATAATAATAATAATAATAATAATAATAATAATCGTCATCATAATGAACATCAAGAAACACAGTTGGCAAAAATGCACCCCGACAAAAACGTAAGATAAAATCACTTACACAAAATATCACCTCATAGATGCATAACTAGCGATCCTCGAGCTCCCTACATTACATTAAATTTTCTTTTTCCAACCAGTTCGGTTCAAACAGATATCAAATTTTGCTTACAAGGTTGCACTATACCAAAATTGACGTTTATAATGTTGCTCATGTCCACGATGAAATTACTCACACTGGTGCCTGAACGAATGGGATCCCTTCAATAAATTATAATTTTCAGTACTTACTTGGAGTAAAGATATCCAAACTTACAAGACACTTGAAACTTTTCATACCGATAACGGTTACACACTGCACCAAGTTTACATGTTACATTAGGAAAATATTAAGGTTGGAGCACACTGAATAACTTCAAAAAAAATAACACAGGGCCTAGCCCTCACATTACACTTTAACCCCCGGAGTCAAGCTTCATTATAATAGCTTTCCCTTTTCGCCAAGCCGTCTGCTTGGGAGCTTCATACAACACAGCCATCTTGGAGAGTAACGGGGAGCTGACTACTGCCGACTACTGAGAGCACACCGAGCTAGCCGAGAGGCAGTCCCATAATTCAATGCGTGCACCGCGAAAATGCGCAGAAGTTACAAATGATAATTCGGCGCACTACAGAGTTCAGTCAAATGCCTGACAATAATGGATAGATAACTTGAATTAAATTGGTCTGGTAACTTCCACAGTTAGGAAACAGTTCCAACAATGACCGATAATACAGATAACGGCTGGATACACAAGTCGACATGACAGATGAATAAATAAATACACTTAGATGCTTTGATGTAATAATTCAGTTATGTCCCGTAAATATTAGTTCCCATTTTCACATTACAGTAATCTTTTATGGACGGCAGGATGGTGTCCAAAAGCTACTAACAGCTGGATGATTAATGAGGACGGATCTTTTACAAGTATGTTATCATTGAAAAGACTAGCTGCCTCTGTGGATCCGTGGTAGAGTGTCGGCCTCCGGATCCCAAGATAGCGGGTTCAAACCCGGCAGAGGTAGTCGGATTTTTGAAGGGCGGAAAAAAGTCCATTCGACACTCCATGTCGTACGATGTCGGCATGTAAAAGATCTCTGGTGATACATTTGGTATTTACCCGACAAAATTAATTAAATCTCAGCCATAGACGCCCAAGAGAGATCCGGTTTACTCTAGGTCCGCTAGATGGCAGACAGAGTAAACCGGAACGTCGAAATTGACGAGCAGACAGCCAGATGGCGTCAAATCGAAATGTCTGCAAACGGTAGCTGAGGCCATACGATTATTATTATTATTATTATTATTATTATTATTGAAAAGACTAAACGTTTTATAATCAACAGGAAACAGGAGCTAATTCTGATCTGTGAACGAAGTGATTACAATTCTCTTAAAGCAGCAGGATAACAGTAGACTCGAAAATCACACTTCATCGTTTATTGTGGAGGATTATCTGATCGAGAAAACTTCGATTGCTCAAGATTGTAGAAAATGATACACTATTGCCTATACGTTTTCGAAGTTGGGAGCTCCATGAATATCCAGTGTTACCACCTAAATCAAGCATACGTGGGCTGTTAAAACATCACGATTTACTGAAAAGCCTTTGTGTATTGTATTGAATTTGAAACCCATCGTAAATTCAACCATGAAGAAGATAGTTCACAGTTTGATCACTGTAAATTAAGAAATATTAGACTATATCTCAATGGAATTGCGTATCCCTACGAAAACATAGACTTTAATTAAGAGAAATAAATTTGGGTAGCTCTATGACATGATTTGTAAATTCCAATCATCGTATTATCAGAAAGTAGGTCGTCTGCTATTTTCGCCTGAAGAATTTAAGCTCTTATCCGGGAACTTACACTGAGAAATGAACATTCTTTTCGGGGAATATATTTTGACTGAAAACGAGTTCATTCGTCACCCCCATTATCATGATGTGAGTGAGGTGATACACCGTCACGCCCATTAGGTGCTTCCGCGAATGACGAAGGAACACGTCCCGCCCATTATGTGCTTCCACGAATGACGAAGAACTCGTCCCTCCCATTATGTGCTTCCCGCGAATGACGAAGGAACTGGTCCCGCACATTATGTGCTTCCGTGAATGACGAAGGACCTCGTCCAGCACATTATGTAATTCGGAGAATTACTATACGCGTGCATTCGATCGCGAAAGATGAGTCATCTAGCCTGCCGTTTTTTACATACATATGTCTTATGACTGGTGGTAATCTGAAAATTTGCGTTACGGAAGTCTAATATTTGTCTGCATGATTAACAATTGGGAGATATGATGCGCTCTATCTATGAATATTGGATGCTTTCTCGGCCGTTGTCAAGTCTGCAAATTGTAATATTCCTCCTATCCGAATGGCACCGTCCTGTAGAAATGGATTGACACTAACGATCGAAGACGATATTGGTAGGACGGACTTCCTGCGTCGTGTGGCCAGTTAATCTGCAAAACATTGTTCTTGAACTCTTTTAATCCAATAAATCCGAGCCGCTTGCAGTTTGGCAGCTGTCACCGTATGGGAAAATCATATTCTGGGTTTCGTTGACTCTATGAAGTCCAATCAGTGACATGTAGTAATTTCCATTAAGAACTGAATCGTTCTGCTCTCAGGAGAGATGTAGACGTATTAACTACAAGAAATTGAGGTTGGGTGTCCTTGGTTTCTGGTAGTGTTGTGTCCAAGCTGTTATCAACTGGAGGTCAAGACGTGCGTTACTCAGAAAGCCATTGTGGTCCGCTCAACCAGCTGCAGAGTGAACATAACTTAAGGGCTTCATTACCGCATATGAGGTGATCCGCTGGGCTCTGGGTTCCTCGGAGTGTCCCCATTGGCTGAGTGTAGTGTACTACCGTTTTTCGGTTACATGTTACACGAAAAGAAATTCCATTTGTTTGTATCATTTCTTATCCATCCGAGGGTAACTGTCGAATCACTCCACATGGTGGACTTCGTTATGTCGAAATCATTTGCTGTACAAAAGTAGCGAAGTAGACGTGAGCCGACAAATGCGGCAAGCAGTTCCAACCGAGGAAGTGTGACCTTCCTTGTAGGTGCAAGTCTAGTCTTGCTGCAAACCAGTCGTGCCGAAGAGGTTGTGTTAGAGGCAGATCGTACGTATAAATCTGCAACTTAAACTCCTTCCCAAGCGTCGGAAAGTCGCTTTGTTTGTTGCATATGGCAATCCATCTGGGAATGTGTATAGCCGATAAACACAGTTCTTTCGACTTCCAGGATTCCCATCTCTGGCAAGATCTGTTGGTAGTACCTCTTCCCAATCGACTGGAGGAGTATCTATTCAATGATAACCACTGGGGTGAACAATCTTAGTGGATCGCAGAATTTGGCCATGGCACTTTGTTCCTGCTCTTTGTGATAGAAATTCTGTAATGTGACGCTGATCAGTGAATATATAGCCATGTCCCGAAATCCACATTACTCCAAGTACTCCTGTCTCTAATTTTTGGTCTTAACTTTTATGTTTCCATATCTCTTTCATAGGATCCGAGCTTGTAGCCCATTTTGCGAATGGGAGTTTTATGTGCTTCAATAATGCCGCGAGTTCATAGTAGAGGGTTATTATATGGTTTCCATAGTCTCCACTTGCGGCGAAGTCATCCTCGAATATGGATTTTTCCTAATCTGCTGATTCGATGGGATTTCTTTCAGAGTACTGTGCTGCATATTCTCGTAATGTGGTCGATAATATGAATGGACTGCTAGTGAATAGTGTAAACCAGTAAGGTACGAATTCACTTAAGTTCTTGTAGTTTCCCTTCGTGTTCAGTTCCACACAAATCAAGAAGAATCGTGTTAAGTTCCCGTCATCTTCATTAAGAACCAAATGCGGAAATGCTTGCCTGCCTCACAAACAACTACATTTGGATGTGTCCGAAATCGTAATAAATTGTCAAAAATCTAAGGTACTATTTTCGGACCAATTTCCAAAGCTCAATTTAATGAATGGAACCCTCCGTCGTGGGAAGGTGTTTCAATAACTAATATCTATTTTACGCTGTTCTTCTTTTGCTTATTCACTGCTTGGTGGGGTAAGTGACATACGTCTTCGCTAGTGTCAACTACAGGAACCAATTCATTTTCTCCTTTAAGATGTAATTAATCACCTGTTAACGGTACACGACTCTGAAGCAGATGTTACAGTCATTTCCGTTTTGTAAGGAAACGTCTTTCTGCTCTGGATAGATTATCCGTGAAGAGTATAGGTTTCTTTCTTGTGAGTGACACTAACTTTCTTAAGTTTCAATCCGAGAGAAATCGTGAAACTGTTAGAAGATGGCATTATCTTTAGCTGCCATTGTTCGGTCTGGCGACTCCCTTATTCCGATTGTCTCTACATCACAGTACATCACAAAATTATTAAATTGTTGTGTTTAGTGTTGACATGAATCAGGACTGGTCTCGGTGTGTTCGCAGCCAGAAGAGAAAAGTCGCCTCGCATTCTCTGAGAGTTCACAGAACTTTCAACTCCATCAGACGTGTGATGATCTCCTGGCATATGTAAGCCAACGGCGACAAGGATCGTCAGGAAAGGCGCGAAGCACTTTAGGTGCTAGCATCCTTCCGTGTATGGCTACATCATACCATAGAGATGTGAGTGGTTGGATGTTCCGGTGGCATTCAATGTACGGAGCGTTCAGAGCTTCTGGGCTGTCACAAAGTTCAATCCGCACTTGTTTCAGGTAGTCTACATGGGACGGAATTTTCCTGTTTTATCACCATAACGACCTAAAGGATATTTTTGGTTTCTTCGTATGTATCTGCACTGACCATAATTCCAACTACGAGACGTTTCGATTCGCCTTCCCGACGACCTCACAGGAATGCGTGGTTATTAATGTCCGAGATGTCAGATTTTTGTCCACTAATGACTGCATCTGTTTCTAGAATCGCGACCTTGATTGTACGTCACCGGAGAAGGATTAGAGTCGAATGGTGGGTAATTTAATTTCCTGAACGACGGCTGATTGAACCTGTGTACTTGGAGTGGTAACTGATGTGTCAACAGTGTGCTTGTGTTTCTGCCAAAGTAGATTGCAAGCGTTCCGGAAGGCATGCTTTGAAAAGTCAACGTATTACTCGCCAACTGCTTTATCTACTTAGTTTTCAGCCTCATGTAAGAAATTATGTAATGAGTCATGTAATATTCCTAAGGACTTCAAGATTTCTTCTAGAGGATCACAAGCGTGTGGTATGCCACCTAAGTCGGTTGTTTTATTAGCTTCCTTTATTACGTTTGTGAAACGAGTCCCCGTTTTCCGTAAGGGGTGCGTTTTTTAATTTTCTTTAGTTCTACATTGTACGTCAATATGAAGGTCCGCAAGTAGCGGTCGGCTGGAAGGATTTAAGGTACCTTCAAAGTCGGTCACCAGGATGAGGGAGGCTCAGGGTGACAATACACACGATGGCACATAGCCGGCGCTAAGGAAAACACAGTTGTACGAACTAATGGTACCAGATGGCAGCAGCAGTTACGTGTTCATGCGTGGAGAACCCCTGTTTGGTGCAAATAACAAGATTGCTTCTCATTATGGTGTAGGAATGCTTTCTATCATGCAAACATGCGAAGGAAAAATTTCCACAATGATTAAGTTTATTATTTCATTAAACAATGAAAATCATTGGTATATCAATCTCCAAGTCGAAATCAAGTAATTGGAGCAGGTACTCATTCTACGTGACGTTCCTGCATCCCTGGATCCTGAGCAATGTCATTTCTGTGGTGTAGTCCTATATACCCGTTCTTTATCCTTTTTGATGGCTTGAGATTTTGTGATTGGTTGTGGTGATTCTTCGTTCTACGCAAGAGGAAGTGGGCATGTGACTTGTTGGGCGGGAACCGACTGTGATGGAGGGGGCAAAATTCCAATTTCGGAATGTTGTGTGACCATCGTTAGAAGTTTTATTGACTGTTGTATTACCCTATTTGTTATCACTCTCTTCAGCTGCTAATGTGAAGACTATAATGTTCCAGTTTTATTAGAAGTATTTCTTAACTATTAATGTATGTACTGTAATTAGTATTTAATGGCCGATAAATATAATCAAGCATATCCCATATGTTCTGTTTGTGAGGTTGTGTTGAAAATGATGTTATAAACTATACGAAAATGTAGGAAGATTTTCAAGATTAACCCTTTCGACTTGAAAAAGTTGTTGCATCTGGAAATAAGACTGTATTTACGTTGCTATGGTTATATTCAGTTTTTAATTTTCAGGTCTTCTTCTCCTTCTCTTCGTTTTGCCTCATGACTGAGGCGTCGTGACTGTCATAATATTCACCCATCTAGCCGATTAACCATACTCCGTCATTCTTCCCTATCTAAAGCTTTCAATGTGGTTACTCTGAGAGAACTTTGTAGAGGGCCGTTCACCATGTCAATCCATCGTGCTGGTACTCGTCCTCGTTGTGTGGTTCCCTGGAATTTGCCCTTAACAATCAACTTTTAAAAACTACCATCCCGGCGCATTATATGTCCAATGTAGCGTACGATCCGCTGGGAGACCTTACACGATAGACGACCTTTTATCTGAAGTTGGTTTTGGACTGATGTGTTCGTACGATGAGCTATCCAAGGAATCCTCAACATTCTCCTCCAGCACCACATTTCAAAGCTTTCTATCCATTCACTTTCACGTTTGATGGTAGTCCACGTCTCTGTGCCACACAGGAATACTGAAAAGACTAGAGATTCAACGAGCTCTTTTCTTGTATTGACATACATACATTATCATTATGCCTTTCAGCATTCAGTCCGCAAGCCTCTGTGAATTTACTAAACGTCGCCACAGTGCTCTATTTGCAACTAGTGCTTTGGTCACATTTAGTTCTATACCTCTTGTTTTAAATAGTTAGAAACTGAGTCTAACAATCGTCGTCGTGGTCTAGCTCTACTTCTCTTATCCTCCATAACAGAATCCATTATTCTCATAGGTAACCTATCATCTTCCATTCGCCTCACACGACCCCACCACCTAAGCCGGTTTATGTGTACAGCTTCATCCATCGAGTTCTTTCCTAAACTAGCCTTTATCTCCTCATTCCGAGTACCCTCCTGCGATTGTTCCCACCTTTCTGTACCAGCAATCATTCTCGCTACTTTCATGTCTGTTACTTCTAACTTATGAATAAGATATCCTGAGCCCACCTAGCTTTCACTCCCGTAAAGCAATGTTGGTCTGAAAACAGACCGATGCAAATATAGTTTCGACTGGTAGTTGACTTCCTTCTTACAGAATATTGTTCATCGCAATTGCGAGCTCACTGCATTAGCTTTACTACACCTTGATTCAATATCACTTACTATATTACCATTCAGGGAGAACACACAACCTAAATACTTGAAATCATCTACCTGTTTTTAGCTTTGTATCACCAATCTGACATTCAATTCTGTTGAATTTCTTACCTACTGACATCAGTTTAGTCTTCGAAAGGCTAATTTTCATACCATACTCATTACACCTATTTTCAAGTTCCAAGATATTAGACTGCAGGCTTTCGGCACAATCTGCCATTACGACCTAGTCGTCAGCATAAGCCAGACTGCTTACTACATTTCCACCTAACTGAATCCCTCCCTGCAATTTTATACCTTTCAGCAGATGATCCATGTAAACTACAAACTGCAAAGGTGAAATATTACAACCTTGTCTAACCCCTGTAAGAACCCTGAACCAAGAACTCATTCTTCCATCAACTCTCACTGAAGCCCAATTGTCAACATAAATGCCTTTGATTGATTTTAATAATCTACCTTAATTCCATAGTCCCCCAGTTTCGCGAACATCTTATCTCTTGGTACCCTGTCATATGCTTTCTCTAGATCTACGAAACATTAACACAACTGCCTATTCCTCTCGTAGCGTTTTTCAATTACCTGGCGCATACTGAAAATCTGATCCTGACAGCCTTACTGTGGTCTGAAACCACACTGGTTTTCATCAAACTTCCTCTCAACGATTGACCAAACCCTCCCTTCCAAGATGCCAGCGAATACTTTGCCTGGTATATTGATCAATGAGATACCTCGATAGTTGTTGCAATCCTTCCTGTTCCCTTGCTTATAGATAGGTGCAATTACTGCTTTTGCCCAATCTACAGGAACCTTACCAACACTCCATGCTAATCTTACTACTCTATGAAGCCATTTCATCCCAGCCTTCCCACTATACTTCACCATTTCAGGTCTAATTTCTTCTATTCCTGCTGCTTTATGATAATGGAGTTTATTTACCATCCTTTCCAATTCCTCAAGCGTAATTTCACCAGCCTCATTTTCCTCCTCCCCATGAACTTGACTGTTCGCAACACCGCCAGGAAGATTTCCTTTTACGTTGAGAAGATGTTCAAAATATTCCCTTCACCTCCCCAGTGATTCCCTGGGATCAATAATGAGTTCACCTGAATTACTCAAAACACTGTTCATTTCCTTCTTCCCTCCCTTTGTAAGATTCTTTATTACTGTCCAGAAAGGTTTCCCTGCTGCCTGACCTAGCCTTTCCAGGTTATTACCAAAACCTTCCCACGACTTCTTTTTGGATTCAACAACTATTTGTTTCGCTCTGTTTCTTTCATCTACGTACAAATCACTGCCTCAGCCCTTGTTTGGAGTCATTTCTGATAAGCCTTCTTTTTACGTTTACAAGCTGCTCTCACTTCATCATTCCACCAAGATGTTCGCCTTTTCCCATCTTTACACACAGCTGTGCTTAGGCATTCCGTTGCTGTTTCTACTACAACATCCCTGTATGCCACCCATTCACTTTCTGTATCCTGAACCTGCTTACAGTTTACTGTTCGAAACTTCTCACTAATCATATCCATGTACCTCTGTCTAATTTCCTCGTCCTGGAGATTTTCTACCCTTATTCGTATGCAGACAGATTTCACTTCTCTACCCTAGGATTAGAGATACTTAATTCATTACAGATCAGATAGTGGTGTGTGTCATCGAGAAATCCCCGGAAAACTCGTATATTCCTAACAGATTTCCTGAATTCGAAGTCGGTTAAGATATAGTCTATTATGTATCTAGTACCCTTAGCATCCCATGTGTAGCGCCTTATGCTTGAAGAATGTATTGGTAACTGCTAAACCCATACTAGCACAGAAATCCAGCAAACGCTTCCAATTCCTATTAGCTTCCATATCTTCCCCACATTTACCAATCAGCCTTTCGTATCCTTCAGTTCTATTTCCAGCTCTCGCATTGAAATCGCCCATTAGCACTATTCTATCCTTGCTATTGACCGTGTACACGATGTCACTCAATGCTTCATAAAACTTGTCAACTTCATCCTCATCTGCACCCTCACATGATGAATAAACTGAGACAATTCTCGTCCTAATTCCTCCAACTGACAAATCCACCCACATCATTCGCTCATTTACGTGCCTAACAGAAACTATGTTATGTGCAATGGTATTCCTCATAAACAGCCCTACCCCATTCTCTGCCCTTCCTTTTCTAACACCCGTCAATACACTTTATAGTCTCCTATCTCTCCCTCGTTATCTACCCTTACCCGAATATCACTTACTCCTAGCACATCCAGATACATCGTCTTAGCTGAGTCAGCCAGTTCTATTTTCTGTCTTCCATAAGCCCCATTAATATTGATATCTCCCCATCGAATTCCATTTCGTTCGCCAAGTTGTTTCCAAGGAGTCCCTCGTCTGTCAATTGGGAGTGGGACTCCGTTACTCCCATAGGTCCGAGGCTTGTTTAAAATGGTCTGAGCTTGGGAAATTCATGAAGCAGGATGCTACCCTAATTGCACATAGTCCAAGTGAGGATCTCTCCTCTATCGGGCTATGGACCACCGGTGAATTGTATAGTCCTACACGCCTGAGCACAAGGAGGGCCATGATTCAGAATATGTCCGAGATGCCCACTCCCATTCCATAGCAACTCTCAGGACCACTTACTCGGCCAGTCAGCCATTGCCCATGGTTCACGAAAAATAACCCACACCATATAGCATTCTTGAGGTACAATTTGGAGTTTAATTCATGTTGGTAAATCGTTGCATACGTTCATGGATATGTTTGTACCAAGCAAGATCCTTTCGAGAAGTTTCCCTACAATGGATACCACGATAGTTGTTATATATACTACGGTCACCTATATTGAAAATAGTGATGATATTGGCATTTCTGAGATCGCCATGTACTTTAGGGTTTCCCAAGTTGAGAGGATGAGGGTGAAGAGCATAATTTTTAGGCGTATGTCTCCACCTGTATTAGATCCAGAGGGATGTTGTCTGCTCCAGGAGCTTTCCTAGGTTTCAGCCTATCAAGTACCGCACAGAATTCCCGATATGTTGGTGGCATCGCCATCCATGGTTGAGGGGGATATTGTGGCACATCCCTTAGAGAATCATCGGCAGCAGTGGAGGTTCAGTTTAAAAGAGTGGGGAATTGTTCCTTCCTGCGCTCCAGGATGTCTCTACCATCGGTCAGGATGTTAGCACCATCAACACTGTTTTCAGAGATCCAATTGAAGAGCGAGATGGACTGTAGATCACTTTTATTCCCGCGTAGAATTTCTGCAGGTCTCTGACATCAGATAGCCTTTTACTGCCACCAGTTGTTCTTCATTTCTCTTATTTGAGCCTGACATTTCTGTTTCAGATCTTGAAACACAGCTTTCTTCATACTGGATGATGGATCTTGTAGAAGGGATAGGTGGTCTTACCGTTTGGCACAGATAAAGCTCAGAATTTCGTCATTGTTGTCCTCGAACTAGTCTTGCCTCTTTCTTTTCTCGCAGCAGATGATTTCCTCTGCTGACTCAATGATAGCCCTTTGAAATGTTGACCATTCTTGCTCCACATCATTTTTGCATACTCGATTGCATGCCAATCGGTTCTTGGTCGCATTTTCATGATTATGGTGATGCTTGTTGTTTAAAAGGGTCTAACATCTAGGTCATCGGCCCCTAATGGTACGAAATGAGACGAAATGAAATGACAAATTAAAACCCAAAATCCTACACTGACCACAATTCAAAACGTGAGGACGAAGAATGAATGAATGGATGGATATGAATTTAAAACGATCCGTGGGACCGACCCACAGTGCCTCACATGCACAGAATCTGGCGTAAAACAATAGTATTACTGACCATGGGACTGCTACTATAGCACGATACTGAATCAATGATGCTTTTAGTCGAAAGGAGTCCAGAATCCAAGTCGTCGGCCCCTCATAATGGTACTTACCGCTATAAAAGTAGAACCATGGTATTTATCATGTTCCGGTACTAATCAAGAGTAGCATAGACTCGCGGTATTCTACATATTATGGTACTACTGACAGGTAATGTAATTCGCACATGTATTACAGACCTACTGTGTATTGCACATTGTGGCGCCATTGGCAGGCAACACAAACCTATGGTGTTCATCACCTAAGTGTACTAACCACATAAACTCGTACTATCCCGTGGTGTTCATCGTATAGTGGGTACTAATCAAGGGCAAGCCAGAACCATGGGTTCCGTCATCCCATGGTGTCGCTCATATAGTGCTACTAATCACAGGTACTGTAAAAGCCGTCGCGCTCTCGTTTGCTACAAATCACAAACCTATTTGTTACCTAACATAGTGGTACTACGCGCAAGGAAAAGCGACCCATGGTGTTCCCGCGCAGTGGTATTAATCACAAGGAGTTTCAGGGTTCTAATATAATCATCCCTTGGTCGCCCCTTTTAGTCGCCCCTTACGACAGGCAGGGGATGGTGTGGGTTTATTCTTCGTCTGCGTCCCCCCACCCACAGGAAGTTGATCGCATTTTGGAGGTATGACTTTGTAGATTTATCTAGTTGTTTGAAAGTGGAAAAACTTGCATCGGGGCTTGCTTGGGTGATGCACACGTGGTTTCCGATGGAAGGATATTCCTAGTCTACAGATCGGGTGATGTGATCTGTCTAACAATCATGAATACTCTTCGAAATCTTAGTGATGAGAACATCTTTCTTGTCACACTGTCTGGTGATGATGTAGTCGAGGATGTGCCAGTACTTAGGTCGTGGTTGCATGCATGTGGCCTTGTAACGGTTAGGTAGGCGAAACACAGTGTTAGTGATGACCGGCTCGTGTTCTGCACACAGGCCGAGAAGTAGCAGACCATTGGCATTGCAGTTACCAATACCATGTTTGCCCCTTACACCTCCCCACAACCGATTATCATTAGACGCAGCGTCGCTCTCATGTGCATCAACCCTAGGACGAGTGGATGGGATGGTTTCACTTTCCTTATCCATGTGTTACAAATCAATGAGCTGGACAATATACCGAAGGTACGACACAAATATAAGGGAGTTGAGTGGTAAGAATACGAAGATTAGGTGCCGGACGCAACAAAATACTAGCATAGACCCAACATACTAATAAATTATGAGAAAATCAGGCGACGATGTGCAGATATAAAACGAAAGAAGTCCGGGTTATACGAATCCAGTTCTACTTCAACAAAATTTAATCTTCTGGTGAAACATTTCGACCAACCACGTTCTGCCTACCTTCAACCAACACACACACTTACCCACCTCCAGGCCTAATGAAGTCCAGTCGAAAAACATCCGCTAACGCACATCATTTAACGATACAAAGAAGTAACACACACTCACGTGGAGTGGTCGAAACTGACTAATGACTGTTCAGGAACTGAACCCGAGCCTCGTATACAAATAAAACCCACGGCAGATGTAATTTAAAACAGAATAGGGTTTATTAAATTAAACTTTACTAAAGCAAGGAAAACGCTGAGTATAACGTGCAGAGGAAACGTAGGGAAAGTGAATACAACTTACATGTAAGTTCATGGACCTTATTAACGTTGCCTGACATGACTGGGAGATCTTCGTAATGTCACCAAGTTCTCATTCAATTGTATCATATTTCCTTCACAATAAAATAATAATTTAGAGGCTGGGGAACAATCATCGATATGCGATATAATGAGATAAGGTCAAGACATTCCTTCTTTAATCGGAGAATCGTATAGTAACCAACTGGTAACCACAAGCTTACCAGAAAAAGGGGGCGAGGTCACACACACCGATTAAGATTTCTTCTTCTTGCGTAACAACAATCTCAAAGGAATAGCACCGAGAAAAATAATACATGAACCGTGAAATACAGAGGTTATAGGGAAATGAGGGAGGATAACGTTTGCCATAGCTACACAAAAAATAAACATACTCCCAGACCATAAAATAAGAACAATAGAATGAGATCCCAAATTACAAATAGAATTGGCAGAATCAGCCTAAGATGGGGATTGAAACAAGCGAATATGCCCACCCAAACGAAAAGAAAATAACGCCCGTAAGAAAATACGAGAAATACAGATAGCACAAAACCGTCATTCATACCATCTATTCATACATGTATACACACAGATCAAATATCCAAGGTATCATAAGAGCAAAATAGAGACACACTGCGATAGCATCGGAGGAACACAAGCATGCAGGCTCATAGTACATGGGCTCGATCTGAGAGATTAGATCCAAGTTTTAGGGTGGCCGTAAATATAAAATAAGGCTCACCCCATCGTATAAAATCATAGAATATTCACGCTATTGGACACACTAATATCTGCTCTACTGACGAAAATGAATTGACCCAAAATAGCGTTATATGCACTCATAACATAAAGAGCCCAAGATAAAACATCGAGGAAGGAGAAATAGGTACGGGTCTTGAATACAAAACAAAGGCAGACAGATAATAACATGCACCCATAGACACAAAATGGGTCTGTGTAACGTTCTTGTCCTTACATAACAGTGTAAATACCATCAGGTATAATAATAATAATGCGAAAGGAAAACAGAGGATATCACATTGCAATGATAAAATTGGAAATAACACATACGAGATCACAATGACATTAAACCAAGTAGCCATGGCAACCAAAGAAAAAGGTAAAATAAAACATGCCTGGGGTCAGATTCCGTACACATGAAGTGTTTATGAACATGAAGTCAAGACAGAGAATTAAGTAAGGCAAGGCTTGCATCTCTTTCAAAAACCATTTGTACCATATGATACACATTTCAGGTAAGACCGTCTCGTCATCATTTTCTAAACGTCCCTCTCCTTCTCAAAGAGCTAATAAAAGCCAAAGGGTCGGGAAGAAAGAAATGTCTTGGAATACCGAAGTGACATAGTGGCGCCATCTGTCAAGTTAGGGAAGAAGTAATTTTCAAGTCCAAAAAGGTTACAATGTTGGAACAACACGTCGTATGGATATTCCAGAACTTCTAGAATTTCCATCGTGGGAGAAATCGTGGTTCCATGGCGCCGAGAGGAGACTGATGGCAGTATGAGGAGAGCAGCCGGATTTCGAGTACATCACCAGCCTGGATGAGGAAAGAACCATTTCCTGCATATTTGCTGTATGATGGTGATATAATTTTGAACTTTGGTAGTAAATTCAGAATTTCAAAAAAGAACTTAAGAATAATTTGAAGACACCCCTCTTCCTATGTAAACACTTCAATCAGAAACTGTTCACGCCCAGCGTCTAACTCATGCTCGTCAAAGTACTGTATTTACTGTTACGATACCATCAAAGGTTTAAATAGATTACAATAAAACAGATTTATGATGTCCAAATTTATAAATAATAATAACAGTCACAAAGCATTATTACCCAGTATACAGTAGCAACGTTAACAGGATACGATTCACCATCAACCTTCAGGAGGTTTAAACAGTATAAATCAGATTTTTAAACAATTCAATTAGGCCGAAGGTCGAGCGATTTGCGATTAGTTCCTTGAAATCGAAATGATGGAAACGTTTCCATGGTGAAAGTAAGATCCAGAATTCGTTTCAGACCAGCCCCAAGAGGAAGGATAAACCAGTAGTTGAATGACTTACATGGAGTCCGTGGATAGATACCACCGCCTAGGCGTTAGTAACGCAGTTACACAGGCCCAGAAGATTCAGAAGATACTGTATAAATAAAGATGAGGACGCCTCCCGTTGGAAATGAAAGTCAGATGATATGAGGGCATAAAACCTCGTGCTAAATGCCTTAACCCAGCATAATGGAGCAGGCCGAAGCCGTGCACTCACGCGTCCACAGTACACAACTCTCTTGCATGGTGGCGAACAATCAACTCAGCTCGGCCGGCAGGGCCACACGAAGCAGAAGACACTCCGGGCCCCACCAAGAGATCTGACTGGCTGGAGAGAAGACGAGCCTCCTCATAGACTCGCACTAATGGTGGCCCAACACGGGACCAGAAAAATAAATCATGGCAAATAGTAAGTACATAATTCATTAAGGGCAGAGAGGATGCAAATAAAACTTAGCGACATAAAGCCGCACAGAAAATAGTAGCGGAAAAGTAGTCTCAAATAAATTCCAAAGAACACAAATTTCGACGGCGATATAGCTGGACCAAAAATTTTATGGGAGAGGCCTAAAACACGTCACGTCTGTGACAAAGGTGAGCTAAAGATGCTCTGAGAGAAAACTATTTACCTCGCACGACGACGTCAAGAAGTACGTTCGGAACTGTTTCACAACGCAGCCCCAGTGATTTTACGAGGCGGCTATTCACCGCCTTGCGTCGCAGTGGAGTAGTATAATTGGATGGTTCGGGCGCCGCCTCCGCCTCAGGGCTCCCAGGGGCCCCTCCGCCTCCGCCTCACGGGAGGCCCTCCCAGAGGCCCCCTCCGCCCCCGCCTCACGGTTGGCCCTCACAGAGGCCTCCTCCGCCTCCGCCTCCCGCGGGAAATTTGGATTTGTAAACAAAGCCACGTGCTTTTTGACAGCTGTCATCGACAACAACGCATCGCTAACCTCACTGCTGCCATCTTGACGGGCCTGAAACTCAGTGGTACCAACCTAACCTAACTAGCGCGAGATTTGAATTGGTAAACAAATCCACGTGTTTTTTGACAGCCACGTGCTTTTTGACAGACAACAACGCATCGCCAACCTCAGTACTGCCATCTTGACGGGCCTAAACCACAGTAGTACCAACTTAACCTAACTAGCGCGAGATTTGAATAGGTAAACAAATCCACGTGCTTCTTTGATAGCTGTCATCCACCATCTTTAATCAATAGAGCACTGTGCTGCTATCATGCGGGCAATTTCGTCAGCTGTCATCAGCCATGTTTAATCTACAGAGCACCGTGCTGCCCTCTTCATGACATGTAGTAGCGGGCAATTTGAAAAATTCTGTTAGCTGTCATCCGCCATCTTAAATCAAGAGAGCACCGTGCTGCCATCTTTAGCTAGATACCTTTGAAATGTGGTAGCGGCAAATTGAAAAATTACACGTGCTCTTGTTTAGTAAACAAAGCCACGTGCTTTTTTGACAGCTGTCACCCGCCATCTTTAATCAATGGAGCACTGTGCTGCTATCATGCGGGCAATTTCGTTAGATGTCACCGCCATCTTTGATCCACAGAGCACCGTGCTGCCCTCTATGCAGTAGCGGGCAATTTGAAAAGTTCTGTTAGCTGTCATCTGCCATCTTTAATCAAGAGAGCACGTGCTGCCATCTTTAGCTAGGTACCTTTGAAATGTGGTGGCGGCAAATTGAAAAACTCCACGTGCTCTTGTTTAGTAAACAAACTCACGCGCTTTTTTATCAGCTGTCATCCGCCATCTTACATCGCAAACCTCAATGCTACACTCTTTAGGTACATACCTTTGAAATATGGTGAGTAGTATAATTGGATGGTTCGGCCGCCTCCTCCTCCTCCCGCGGCGCGGGAAATTTGAATTCTGGAGGGAAATTTGAATTTTGGCGGGAAATTTGAATTTTGGCGCGAAATATGAATTTGTAAACAAAGCCACGTGCTTTTTGACAGCTGTCATCGACAACAACGCATCGCTAACCGCACTGCTGCCATCTTGACGGGCCTAAACCTCAGTAGTGCCAACTTAACCTAACTAGCGTGAGGTAAACAAAGCCACGTGTTTTTTGACAGCCACGTGCTTTTTGACAGACAACAACGCATCGCTAACCTCAGTACTACCATCTTGACGGGCCTAAACCTCAGTAGTGCCAACTTAACCTAACTAGCGCGAGATAAACAAATCCACGTGCTTTTTGACAGCCACGTGCTTTTTGACAGATTTGTAAACAAAGCCACGTGCTTTTTGACAGCTGTCATCGACAACAACGCATCGCTAACCTCAGTACTGCCATCTTGACGGGCCTAAACCTCAGTGGTACCAACTTAACCTAACTAGCGCGAGGTAAACAAAGACACGTGTTTTTTGACAGCCACGTGCTTTTGACAGACAACAACGCATCGCTAACCTCAGTACTACCATCTTGACGGGCCTAAACCTCAGTAGTGCCAACTTAACCTAACTAGCGCGAGATAAACAAATCCACGTGCTTTTTGACAGCCACGTGCTTTTTGACAGATTTGTAAACAAAGCCACGTCCTTTTTGACAGCCACGTGCTTTTTTGACAGCTGTCATCCGACATCTTTAAACCACAGAGCGCTGTGCTGCCCTCTTTATCGTAGTAGATGTAAAATTCGTCACCTGTCATCGGCAGTGCTGCCATCTTGGTGGACCTAAACCTTAGTGCTACCAACTTAACCTCACTAGCTCGAGATAAACAAATCCACGTGCTTTTTGACAGCCACGTGCTTTTTTGACAGCTGCCATCCGCCATCTTTAATCCATAGAGCAGAGTGCTGCCCTCTTTAGCTACTTACCTTTGAAATGTGGTGGCGGATAATTTGAAAAATGCTTTTTGACAGCAGCCATCTTGCATCGCAAACCGCAGTGCTGCCATCTTTAGCTAGATACCTGTGGTGGCAGACAATTCCACGTGACAGCAGCCATCTTTGAGCACAGTGCTACCCCTCTTTGTGGCGGCGGGAAATTCCACGTGCTCTTGTTTGGAAACAAATTCACGTGCTATTTTCTGACAGCTGTCATCCGCCATTTTGCATCAAAAACCTCAGTGCTACACTCTTTAGTTGAAATGTGGTGGCGGCAAATTCTAAATGCTCTTGTTTGGAAACAAACCTATGCGCTTTTTTGACAGCTATCATCCGCCATCTTTAATCCAGAGAGCACCGTGCTGCCCTCTATGTGGTGGCGGTAAATTCCACGTGCTTTACAAACCCATGTGCTTTTCTGACAGCTGTCATCCGCCATCTTTAATCCAGAGAGAACAATGCTGCACTCTATGTGGTGGCGGCAAATTCCACGTGCTTTACAAACCCATGTGCTTTTCTGACAGCTGTCATCCACCATCTTTAATCCAGAGAGAACAGTGCTGCACTCTATGTGGTGGCGGCAAATTCTACGTGCTCTTGTTTGGAAACAAACCTATGCGCTTTTCTGACAGCTGTCATCCGCCATCTTTAATCTAGAGAGAACAGTGCTGCACTCTATGTGGTGGCGGCAAATTCCACGTGCTCTTGTTTGGAAACAAATTCTACTCGCTCTTCAGCTGTCATCCACCATCTTGAAATGCGAACCTTAGTGCTGCCCTCTTTAGCTACTTACCTTTGAAACAAAAAATCTATTTGACAAGCTGTCACCCGCCATCTTGCATCGCAAACCTCAGTGCTGCATTCTATGTGGTGGCGGATAACTTGAAAAAATCTTTTTGACAAGCAGCCATCTTTAATGAACAGAGCACCGTGCTGACATCTTTAGCTACCGCCATCTTACATCGCTTACCTCGCTGCTGCACTCTTTAGTTGAAATGTGATGGCGGTAAATTCGAACAAATTTAATCACGCATCGGGAAAGCTAGAGTAAGCACGTGCTGTTGTGATGACGTCATTGTGCATGCTTAAACCCGTTCGTTGACTAAAAGCTTTAGTCTTCGAAAAACAGTGATAGAGTGTGGAGTGCAAACATGACGAAAACATTAATAGTTGATGTGCAAGGCTTTAAAGTAAACGGAAACAAATTTGTGTTTAAAGAGGTGGCTGTGTTAGATTGCAGTGTGTTGTGGGCACCAAAACTTGTTAGTTTAGTATTTAGTCCACCGTTCCCTTACTGTTTGCAAACAGATGAAGATAAAAAGCCGACTCAGTGGATTGAAAACAATTTAGGTTTGAAGTGGGAAGAAAAAGGAATACCTTATCGTTTTCTACCTTTAATGATGAATGCACATTTGTCAAGAGCAGATCTTGTTCTTTTAAAGGGTTGTGAAAAGAAAGAATGGTTGCGTGAGTTTCTACCATCATCATGTGAAGTTATCGACATGCATGAATTGGGGTGCCCATCATTTAAAACTCTTCCGAAAGAGCATAGCAGAGAAACAAGTAAACAGTCTTTACAACATGTATGCATGGTCTTTGATTGGTTGTGTCGCAGTGCATGCCGGGAAGTGAACAACATATGTAAAGTGCAGTGTCGAAATATCCTTAGTGTAAAAGAAACATTTGTAGAGTAAAGACATCATGTCATTTCTAACAGATACTAAGTGTAACGCAGTTGAAAAGGCGATCGTAAAGTTTTATGCATGCAAAAAGAAACTAAACACTTTTACTGAAGAAGAGTTAAATGCATTACCAAAGGCATTTTTGGTTAATGTAGCTGCGAATGCTGTAAAGAAGATTTGGGATAAGGTGCCTCGTGAGTGGACTCAAGATCCTGTTTTGTCAGAGCTTCAAACGTGTAGTTTACATCATGAACACGTGAGTTTAGCTAGAAGACCTTCTGTGAGACAGTGCCGTACATGTCAACTAATTAAACTGTATCACGGACCTAAAACTAATGAGTTGTGTTCGCTTATAAACACTTATCATGGCTGTGGAGAGAGTAAACAAGGAAAAGGTGAAGAAACGTGCTGGGAGAAAGATGAGGAAGCATGTTGGGCGTGGACTCATCAATAGAGTGATTGATCTTCTTTTCTTCGTGCTTCATCTCCCTTGCGGCGCTAGAACACGTTCGCCTGACACGTAGTTACATGCTGCCTGCATAGAGTATATCGTGTAGCTGTTAAAATCTGCTTCGTAAAGTTATGCTACGTGTGGGTGTGTGTGTTATTACCTAGTGCTTTAGCTGCTCAGAAGAATATAGCAGCACTTGTCGTTGTTGGTGCAATAAAACGAAAACTGAGTGACAAAGACCGTAAAATAAACAAAGGATAAAAATGTATATATTCTAAAATAAATATGAATTGTCAAAACATATTACAGGTGTTGTTTAATCCTACAGCATGTCCTAGTGACTTAGAAGGAAGGAAACGTAGAGGATTAAAAGAAAACACACGTAAGATTTAAAGTACATCCTCTTTATTAATCCATGAATTAAAGCTGTTATTAAAACCAAGCCATTTAACATACAGTTTATTGCCACGACGTCGAATAACACGTTCAACTAAATAGTGATCAGGATATTTTGTTTTCTGCAGTTCTTCGATGTAGAATCCTCCTTCAATAGGCTGTCCTCTGAGATCGCGAAGTAAATACGTAACTGGATTAGTAAGCTTAACACTTCTGATTTGAAAAATTTCAGTGCTCCAGTTAGGTGTGTATCCTTTTGCAAAGATAGACTTATGTTTGCTGATGCGAACGAAATCACCTTCTTTAAAGCGATGTCGACGTGGATCAGATGTTTTAATTACAAGATGAATAGCATCTAGACGAGGTGTATTCTTTGTAACAAGACGTGGCTTTGTTCCGATAGTGCGATGAGGTGTATCGTTGTAGGTAGATAAAAGTCTAGGTAGCAGATCAGTCCAACGATATGAACCTTGCGCTGTAAATTCTCGCCACATCATTGTTTTGAGTGTACGATTAAAGCGTTCTACAACACTTGCCTTGAGACTGCTGAACGTAGAGTAGTGTCGAATGCCAAGTAACTTGAGGTAAGAAAAAAAATCCTTGTTGTAAAACTCTTTACCTTGATCAGTTTGAAGAAGCCTTCGGCAGCGTTTCGATTCTTCAACATGTTTAAATGCTTCTTTAACTTGAGCTGCTGTTTTAGAACGCACGGGTTGTGCAAAAGCAAACTTTGAGTACACATCGATAACAGTAAGTAGATACTTATAGCCCTTATTACTAGAAGCATATGGAATCATATCTACTAAGTCTGCTTGCCAGAGATCATCTTTTCCTCGTGTAATAACGCGTCTGCGACAGTAGGTGCGACGTGCTGGTTTATGTAACTCATGTGCGATGTTTACCTTTACAGGTGAGATCTTCTCTTGACGAGCCATTACAAAATAATACCGGCATAACGTAGTTCTCTTTCTATTTCTAGAATTTCTGATCCGTGACCAGTGTGACCAGCCTCTTGCGATGCTCTTAAAAGTTGTAATCGTTCAACGAGTAAGTTTGGGTCATTCCAGTATCTTACATCCACATACGGCAACAAAGGCTTGTAGATAACGTCTAGACTACGTGCAGTCGGAAACAGCTTAGAAATAAACTCACGATACTTGTAACTCTTATTCGCATTTACAGCTTCTGTTCTCTTGTAATTACGTCGTGTTGCATCAGTAGCAAAAAGTATTGCTTTATACTTTTTAAGATCATCTTGTAAAATTATATCCTTGTCAGGTATTCGTGAGAAAAGAAGTTCTAAGAGTCCTTTCGTAGGTTTATAGGTAATACCTTTTACAATGAGTTTGTTGCTATTAATCTTAACATTTGAATTTCCTATCCGGAAATAGTCATCTTCGTAGCGAATACCGTAGGTAGTGTCAGTTTGTCCTGTAAAAAGTTTTTCTATATAAGGTACAAAGAGAGATCCATAGGTATCTTGAATAAAAGTTCTAAACTGATTGCGATACTCTGGTGTAATCATAACCTCAGACAAAGATGGCAGATTTTGCGTCGATGTAGTAGGTGTTTCAGCAATAACATCTGTAGTTATAAACTCAACACGCTTAGACGGTGATGTATCATTAAGTTCTTCTTCTTCTCCTTCCTTATCTTCCTCTTCCTCTTCTTGATCTACATCCTGCTTCTTCTCTTCCGTATCTTCTTCATGCTTTCCTTCTTCATGCTTCTCTTTATGATATGATGTTTGCATAGAAGCAAAACTTGAAGTAGACTGCGGTAATGAAGTAGAATTAAAAATTTCTTTGAGTGGTGTACTTAGTTGTGTTTTTAAAAATAAATCCGTGTCTGCTTGAATACGTTTAAGCTCTTTAAATTTCCGTCGAATATTGTTTCGAGCTTGGATGATATGTTTTGTGACCTCCTTGCTAGATGTTAACATGATGGTGGTTTTTAATCGAGTAGTTACTGTAATTCTGTGTTAATGCATATAAAATGATCGAAACCCATGCGATATCGTCCATGCTGTACATCACTTTCTTTATCAATAACTAAAAAGCTGTAACGGTGTAATGACCAACATTTAGCACACATACGTTTAAAGTCATCGAATGTCATATCAGTGTTAATATGATCGTTATACACATGTCGCATGTTGCGCTCATCTTGCCGAAAAAGCACAATAACATTTGCGTTGTCGCGTATCAACTGCTTAGGCACACGAGAATAGGTTTGGCACAAATAGATGCAATCAACATATTTATGCCGACCCATACTAAAGAATGCACGAATAACGTTTTGCTGTTCTGTTGCGACATCATCGAAGATCATAAGAGAATTAGGAAGCGCATCGTCTGGTTATGGTACTTGCTCACGTGAATTAAATTTAAAATATCTTATTCCATCTTTAACTAGATCGTGCATTACAGTTTGTAGAATAGTATATAGCGGCTGATAGAGTGACTTGGCGAAAACGTAAATATTCTCGAAGCGTACACCATTTACAGAAGTAATAAGTGTGAGTAAAAGATTTATTTTACCGCATCCCGACGGACCTGATATAATACATCGAACAGTAAAAGGAAACAACGTTCCATGACGTTTTCATGTAGTTGTACTAGAACTAGGTAAGAGATGTGGTACAATGTCGGTAACAGGTAGCGTGTCTTGCTGCTTTATAATCTTCATGATAACTGAATCATAAAGTACGTAATAGTAATATATATATTAAACGAAACAAAAGGCAACGGTTAGTTTATGATTTGCTCTTGACTAGTAAAGTCGTGTCCAGCATGGTGAAACAACGATATCCAAACGACATGAAGAAGAAGAAGAAAGTAAAAACTGTTGGATGGAAAGATGTTATAAAGGCTGCGCAAAAAGCTATTCGAGGGGAATACAATCCTCGTGTAGCTATTACTAAAGCGTTACGCGCAGCAAGAGCGAGAATTTCTCCAAAGTGCAGAGCAATATTTAGTAAACGTGCACGAATTATTCCTGTACCAAAACGAGGATGATTTCTTCCTGCGCTGTTTGCTGGCTTAGCAGCTTTAGGGTCATTGCTAGGTGGTGCTAGTGCTGTAGCGAGAACTGTCAAAGCTGTAGAAGAAGCGAAACAACAGTTGAAAGAGAGTGAACGTCATAACAAGACGATGGAGGCAATTGCGTTACGAGGCAAAGGTGTAAACATGAAGCTAGCGCCATACAAGAAAGGGCTTGGTATCTACATTTCTCCAAAAAACGTCTACTGAATGCACTGCCATATCGAGCTCTAACGCTTGATGAAGTTTTTACGTTTGCTAAACAACTAGGAATTCATTATTTTCGAGGAGTGTATATGCGCGATCAACTACCAGTACGCCCACGTGAACGTGAAAGTGCCGTAATTAACTTGGACGACAGTCGTGGACCAGGAACTCATTACGTTGCTTATGTAAAACGTAAATCTAAAGTATGGTATTTTGATAGCTATGGAGATTTACCTCCTCCTTTTGAGCTCATACGTTATTTCGGAAGCAGTGCAGACATTGTTTACAATAAAAACCGTGTGCAAAACTTTAATACACGCATGTGCGGACGATTATGTCTTATGTTCTTATATCAAATCCAGACAGTAGAGAAAGTGCATTAGTGTCTACGTGATGACGAACAGTGAAAGAACGTTTGCTGTACGTGGAGAAGAACCTGAAATAACCGTCTATTTTAATCCACCAATCGAACTTGGTTATCAGCCGCATAGTCTTGGACTAGTATCGTTTGAAAGCTACAATAAAATCTATAATGTGCGTGATGTTTTAAACAAGTTCTATTACGATAAGTATGTGCTAACACTACCCTCAGGTAGTTATGCAGTAGATGATATTCACGACTATATTGAAAGTACGTTAATTGATCAGTTTGGGGAAGACAGTTTTAGTAATCAGAATTACAAGTTCTCAATCACTATAAGCAACATTACACATAAATGTGTTATTGAATCATCATTTAAGATTGACTTCAAATCACAACCTGATTCGATTGGACCACTGCTTGGATTTTCATCGAGGGAGCTCCTACCGAACGTACGTTACGAGTCTGATCAACCTATAAAACTCTTCGATGATTATAATGTGAACATTACTTGTAATATTATTACAGACTTGAATAGTAATCTACAACCTTCGCACGTCCTGCACGACTTTATTGTTACAGAGGAACGTGGATATACTATCTGTGAGAAACCAGCAGTAGTTCTTTATCATCCTGTGTCTGTAAAACACATTAGCAACATTACTCTTAGACTTGTAAATAAACATAATCAGCTTATTCATTTAGATCAGCACGCGTACGTAGCTTACAAACTACATCTTAAACCAGTATGAAAACCATCTACAAAACACGGTGTACATTCCGAAGACATACTACATGTGTGCAGAGACTCATCGAGTTAACAGATACCCATAAGCAGATACTCCAAGATTTAGGATATACACTACTACAACAGAATGGAAGAAATGCTAGACATTACGAATACAATAGAAAGTCGTGAAGGTGTAGTAAGAAGTGAGCTTCATTCCTATCAACCTTTTACGTTTGGATTAAATAACAATGATGAAATTCATTTTATTATTAATCAACAAGATGTTTACACCTCACCACACGAAAGCTACCTCTACATTGAAGGACGATTAGAAATGTCTGATTGAAGTGGACCAAGCACTTCACAACTAAACAACCATGCTCTAGCTTTTCTCTTTTCTGAAGCGCGATATGAAGTAAATAATGTTGAAATAGATCGAACGAAGAATGTTGGTATTACAAGTGCAATGAAACTCTACCCTTCTTTCTGTGATGAAGAAATTAATCATTTGCGGATGACTGGATGGTGTCCAAAAGCTACTAACAACTGGATGATTAATGAGGATGGTACTTTTACGGGTATGTTATCACTGAAACATATTTTTGGATTCGCAGAAGACTTTACACGTATTATAATCAACGCATAACAAGAGCTTATTCTAATCCGTGATCGAAGTGATTACAATTCTCTTAAAGCAGTAGAAATACCTGTAGAATCGAAAATAACACTGCATCGTATACTGTGGCGGATTCCACATGTAACCTTATCTGATCGTGAAAAACTTCGATTGCTCAAGATTGTAGAAAATGATACACCATTACCTATACGTTTTAGAAGTTGGGAGCTGCATGAATATCCTGTGTTACCGCCTACAAACAAGCATAGCTGGGCTGTTAAAACATCACGTTTTACTAAGAAGCCCTTGTACATTATTTTTGGATTTCAAACTAATCGGAAATTCAATCACGAAAAAGATAGCTCACTGTTTGATCACTGCAAATTAAGACACGTTAGACTATATCTCAACGGAATTACGTATCCCTACGAAAACATCGACATTAACTTTGAGAATAATAAGTTTGGGGTGCTCTATGACATGTTTTGTAAATTTCAATCATCGTATTATCAGAAAGAAAATCGTCCGCTATTTACACCTCAAGAATTTAAAAATAAAGCACCGATTGTAGTTATAGACTGCTCTTATAATGAAGAATCTATAAAAGAATCTCCAGTTGATATTCCTTTAGAATTTGAAACATCTGAAAACATTCCTGCTAACACAGCAGCCTATTGTCTTATTATTCATATGAGTGATGTTACTTACCATCCGTTAACGAATATTGTTACGAGACTATAAATAAGAATAGATCTTTATCATTTTCATTAGTGTGTGCTTCGACATCGTACGCTATGGAACAAAACTGTAAATGTGCATGCTGTTTGCATGCTCATACGCAACATCTTATTTATGTTTCACGAGTGAGTGAGGCTATTAAGATGTTCTATAAACGTAGATCGTCGATGCCGAAACATCTTATTCAATACTTACCACCAGGATTTTTATATACGTACGCTGCCTCTTACGTACATAATCTTTGGGACATCCTTCCTCTACACAGTAAGATGTCAATCGAAGTAGCTTTATGCAGAACTTGTGAACGACATTACAAGCATCGAGGAGAAAATGGTGATGATGATTGGGATGGACCAAATCCGAGGAATGAACACTGTACACAGTGTATGAATGAACTTTCTCTAGTACCTCATGATGATGATCATGATTCCGAAAAGGAATAACAGCAAGGTAAGAAGTATATGATCTTCTCTGTAAAGCATAACATACTTAGTATAATATATTTCTAAATGCATTGTTTAATTTGAATGTTGCAGGAGGCATTTCAGAAGCATACGTTGTTAAGAAGCACACCAAACTTGTCAGCAGCAAAAACGAACACTGTTGTAGTACATTTGTAAATAAATATTTGATCGCATTAAAAAATGTTGTACTTATTGCATTGCTTTACACCGACTTACTCTTAAGAAAAACGATCAGGTCTAAACATGCACAATGATGTCATCACAACAGCACTTGCTTACTCTAGCTTTCCCGATGCATGTTTAAACTTGTTCGAATTTACCGCTACCACATTCCTTTACACCGACTTACTCTTAAGAAAACGGACAAATCTAAACATGCATGATGACGTCATCACCGCAGCACGTACTTACTCTAGCTTTCCCGATGCGTGATTAAACTTGTTCGAATTTACCGCCACCACATTTCAACTAAAGAGTGCAGCAGCGAGGTAAGCGATGTAAGATGGCGGTAGCTAAAGATGTCAGCACGGTGCTCTGTTCATTAAAGATGGCTGCTTGTCAAAAAGATTTTTTCAAGTTATCCGCCACCACATAGAATGCAGCACTGAGGTTTGCGATGCAAGATGGCGGGTGACAGCTTGTCAAATAGATTTTTTGTTTCAAAGGTAAGTAGCTAAAGAGGGCAGCACTAAGGTTCGCATTGCAAGATGGTGGATGACAGCTGAAGAGCGAGTAGAATTTGTTTCCAAACAAGAGCACGTGGAATTTGCCGCCACCACATAGAGTGCAGCACTGTTCTCTCTAGATTAAAGATGGCGGATGACAGCTGTCAGAAAAGCGCATAGGTTTGTTTCCAAACAAGAGCACGTAGAATTTGCCGCCACCACATAGAGTGCAGCACTGTTCTCTCTGGATTAAAGATGGTGGATGACAGCTGTCAGAAAAGCACATGGGTTTGTAAAGCACGTGGAATTTGCCGCCACCACGTAGAGTGCAGCACTGTTCTCTCTGGATTAAAGATGGCGGATGACAGCTGTCAGAAAAGCACATGGGTTTGTAAAGCACATGGAATTTACCGCCACCACATAGAGGGCAGCACGGTGCTCTCTGGATTAAAGATGGTAGATGATAGCTGTCAAAAAAGCGCATAGGTTTGTTTCCAAACAAGAGCATTTAGAATTTGCCGCCACCACATTTCAACTAAAGAGTGTAGCACTGAGGTTTGTGATGCAAGATGGCGGATGACAGCTGTCAGAAAATAGCACGTGAATTTGTTTCCAAACAAGAGCACGTGGAATTTCCCGCCGCCACAAAGAGGGGTAGCACTGTGCTCAAAGATGGCTGCTGTCACGTGGAATTGTCTGCCACCACAGGTATCTAGCAAAAGATGGCAGCACTGCGGTTTGCGATGCAAGATGGCGGATGACAGCTGTCAAAAAAGCACGTGGCTGTCAAAAAGCACGTGGATTTGTTTATCTCGAGCTAGTGAGGTTAAGTTGGTAGCACTAGTTTAGGTCCGCCAAGATGGCAGCACTGCCGATGACAGGTGACGAATTTTACATCTACTATGATAAAGAGGGCAGCACAGCGCTCTGTGGTTTAAAGATGGCGGATGACAGCTGTCAAAAAAGCACGTGGCTGTCAAAAAGCACGTGGCTTTGTTTACCACGCGCTAGTGAGGTTAAGTTGGTACCACTGAGGTTTAGGCCCGTCAAGATGGCAGTACTGAGGTTAGCGATGCGTTGTTGTCTGTCAAAGGCACGTGGCTGTCAAAAAACACGTGGCTTGGTTTACCTCACGCTAGTTAGGTTAAGTTGGTACCACTGAGGTTTAGGCCCGTCAAGATGGCAATACTGAGGTTAGCGATGCGTTGTTGTCGATGACAGCTGTCAAAAAGCACGTGGCTTTGTTTACAAACTCAAATTTCCTGCTGTAGGCGGAGGAGGCCTCTGGGAAGGCCCCTCGGTAGGCGGAGGCGGAGGAGGCCTCTGGGAGGGCCCCCCGTGTTGCGGAGGCGGAGGGGGCCTCTGGGAGGGCCTCCCGTGAGGCGGAGGCGGAGGGGCCCCTGGGATCCCTGAGGCGGAGGCGGCGCCCGAACCATCCAATTATACTACTCAGTGGGTTGTCTCAACAGTGCTGGGCAATACTTTTAAAATAACGGTACAGCGGCCTGTTACACGATCCAAATTTGCAACCTTTCAACTTTGAACATTGCACTTTCTGTTCCACCATGATCTAGGTATTGCCTTTCAACTTCTTCGTAAAGTCAATTTCCCGCCAAAATTCAAATTTCCCGCCAGAATTCAAATTTCCCGCGCCGTGGGAGGAGGAGGTGGCGGCCGAACCATCCAATTATACTACTATGGTGGCGGATAATTTAAAAAGAAAAATTCTACAACAGCCATCTCTCGACGCTAATTGCACAAGATGGTGGCTATACATGACTCCGTAAAGGTGCTTATGCAAGATGGCCGCTATACATAGGTTCTTATGAGACCCCCATGGGATGCTTGCGCAAGATGGCGGTTATACAAGGCCCCTTATGAGACGCCCTAGGGATGCTTGCGCAAGATGGCGGTTGCTCTTATGCGGTGGCTTAAGGGTCCTTGCACAAGATGACTAGAGATGCCCTAAGAAGGCATGCGCAAGATGGCGGACGCAAGATGGCGGCTATACACGACTCCTTATGAGACGCCTTAAGGGTGCTTGCGCAAGATGGCTGCTGCTCTTATGAAGAGGCTAACGTGTCATGCTAGTTGGATTCATTAAATTTGGGGCTTAAATGCAAAATGTTAAATATCTCGAAAACGGTGCACCGTAGAGCAAAACGGACAAAATTTTTTCTGCCCAATACCTCGATTCGCAGTATGAGGAACAAGAAAAACATAGTCTAATGATGAGATCAACGGTTCGGTTCCTACTTAGGCCCTTTGGCATTCGCTCTGTTTTAGTTTGTATTGAAGCAAGTCTTCGTAACATGATCAGGTCTAGCTGTGGTAGAGAGTATAACGTGCCGTGCAGGTTCGATTCATTAAATTTGGGGCTTAATTGCAAAATGTTAAATATCTCGAAAACGGTGCATCGCAGAGCAAAACGGATAAAATTCTTCCACCTGATACGTAGGTTTGCAGTATCAGGAACAAGAAAAACATAGTCTAATGATGAGATCGACGGTTCGATCCCTACTTAGGCCCTTTGGCATTGGCAGCTATCTAATTCTACAAGATGACGGGTATACATAGCTTCTTATGAGACAGCTTAAGAGCGCTTGCACAAGATGGCTGCTGCTCTTATTAGACGCCCTAGGGGTGCTTGCGCAAGGTAGCAGCGACAAGACGGTGACTATACACAGCTCCTTATGATACGGCCTAGAGGTGCTCACACAAGATGGTGGCTGCTCTGATGAAGAAAGCTAGCTTTGCATCGTGCAATTATATTTACAGCACTAAACCTCATACCTTTGAAATGTGGTGGCGTGCTTTTTTTATAGCTGTCTTCTTGACGGACCCTAACCTCACATTGAAGGACAATAGAGCATCGCTAACCTCACTGCTGCCATCTTTAAGGCGGTAAACATCAAGGCTGCCACCTTATGCATGTCATAGCGCGGAATTTAAAATCCAACAACAAAACGTCGCTAACCTCACTCTTGCCATCTTGATGAGCTTAAACCTTACTGTTGCTACCTTGGTTATACGCTTTTGTGTTAGTATACTGTTAATCGCTAAGCTGTTCGCATCATCGAAGTAGAGAGTAACAAATGTCAAGTAGATTCAAAGAAGAATCTGTTAGCACAAGATAAAAGTCCGTCATGGAGAAACCTATTTCTAGGTATATTTGCGAAGAGTGTGGAAAAGCATTTTCCCGAAGCTATCACAGGAGACGTCATGAGATATCATGTAGGACAATTTTTCAATGCAAACATTGTAGAAGAGAGTTCAAGAACGCATACAACGCTCAACGTCATGAAGCCGCGTGTAATGTAGCTTCATAGGGAGCAAAATACAAAGAGCTCAACCATATTCCAGCGAACACTGATTTATGTTTAAAAAGTACACCTCTGCGAGAGATTTTTAATTCTCCCTTGTTGTCTAGGCCTGTTGCAAGTTCTGTTACTAAGCACAAACTTCAAGATAAAGAGAGGCAAGATCATGATTATGATAATAAGGATAATGATGTTGATCGAAACAGTAGTAAAGGGAAAGTAGAAGAAGAAGAAAAAGAAAATCTTAATGTTTCATTGCCATTACAGCTTGATGATTTTACTTCATTTCCTAAGCCTACTACACGTTCTGTCGCAGTGCAAACATCTCAAAAAGAGATGCAAGGTAAAGAAGAAGGAAATTTCAACGCTTCATCGCTATCGAAACAAGTTAAGTTTGTACCTAGAAACGCTACTGCTGAAGCACGTATTACATCAAAACAAGTCCCTACACATCAACTGTTTGCATATACTCAAAGTTCACAACAAGCCTCTGTTACCCTATGTAGATATAAGATACTGTAAAGACCCCAACGTACTCGTAAAACGTTTACAACTGCTAAGAGCCTATCATGATGCTGGTTACACACAGTACAAAGAAGATATTTTTGAAATAGAGCATGAATTACGTCGTATAGGTATTATTAAGTAAGCGCTTACCTTCAGCTAAGCCATCCATCTGTAGTATATAGTCGATCGAGTAGCTATATTCGTATAGATTATTTCCCAACATTCTTCCTTCCTTAGGGTGTTAACTCCGCCTCTACTTGTAGAGCCAGTCTCAAGCCCGGATAAAGGGAGGAGAGGCACCGTAGCCCTTTAGCCCTTTAGCCCATTAGCCCTTTAGCCCTTTTGCCCATTAGCCCATTAGCACTTTAGCCTATTAGCCCTACAAGGAATGTGCGGTAACCTAATTTTCTTAGAATAAATTTATACCCTGACGTGTTCTTAACACATGTTGTATCGAGTACAGTGTTCGGTTCTACTTATTTAGTGTTCTAAACACTTCAATCAATGTTCCGATCACATGATAAAGTTAACGGCATAGAGTGCAGTGTTCGATTCTATTCTTGTTATGTTTCTTTAGTGATTTGCAAGTCTAAACATGCATAATGACGTCATCGCTGCAGCACGTGCTTACTCTACCTATCCCGATGCAGGTTTAAACTTGTTCTATACAGCAATGCCTTGACATGAGAGGAGGCCTTAACAGCTTATGTATAGCCACTATTGTTTAAAGATAGCTGCTATTAAGAGAAAAGCACGTAGAATTTTTCAGATTACCCGCCACCACATTTCAAAGGTATGAGGTTTAGTGCTGTAAAGATACCTGCACGATGCAAGGCTAGCTTTCTTCATCAGAGCAGCCACCATCTTGTGTGAGCACCTCTAGGCCGTATCATAAGGAGCTGTGTATAGTCACCGTCTTGTCGCTGCTACCTTGCGCAAGCACCCATAGGGCGTCTCATAAGAACAGCAGCCATCTTGTGCAAGCGCTCTTAAGCTGTCTCATAAGAAGCTATGTATACCCGTCATCTTGTAGAATTAGATAGCTGCCAATGCCAAAGGGCCTAAGTAGGGATCGAACCGTCGATCTCACCGTTAGACTATGTTTTTCTTGTTCCTGATACTGCAAACCTACGTATCAGGTGGAAGAATTTTATCCGTTTTGCTCTGCGATGCACCGTTTTCGAGATATTTAACATTTTGCATTTAAGCCCCAAATTTAATGAATCGAACCTGCACGGCACGTTATACTCTCTACCATAGCTAGACCTGATCATGTTATGAAGACTTGCTTCAATACAAACTAAAACAGAGCGAATGCCAAAGGGCCTAAGTAGGAACCGAACCGTTGATCTCATCATTAGACTATGTTTTTCTTGTTCCTCATACTGCGAATCGAGGTATTGGGCAGAAAAGGTTTTGTCCGTTTTGCTCTACGATGCACCGTTTTCAAGATATTTAACATTTTGCATTTAAGCCCCAAATTTAATGAATCCAACTAGCATGACACGTTACCCTCTAAGCTAAGAGCAGCAGCCATCTTGCGCAAGCACCCTTAAGGCGTCTCATAAGGAGTCGTGTATAGCCGCCATCTTGAGTCCGCCATCTTGCCCAAGCATCCTTAGGGCGTCTCTAGTCATCTTGTGCAAGGACCCTTAAGCCACCTCATAAGAGCAACTGCCATCTTGCGCAAGCATCCCTAGGGTGTCTCATAAGGAGCCTTGTATAACCGCCATCTTGCGCAAGCATCCCATGGGAGTCTCATAAGAACCTATGTATAGCGGCCATCTTGCATAAGCACCTTTACGGAGTCATGAATAGCCACCATCTTGTGCAATTAGCGTCGAGAGATGGCTGCTGTAGAATTTTTATTTTTAAATTATCCGCCATCATATTTCAAAGGTATGTACCTAAAGAGTGTAGCACTGAGGTTTGCGTTGTAAGATGGCGGATGACAGCTGACAAAAAGCGCGTGAGTTTGTTTACTAAACAAGAGCACGTGGAATTTTTCAATTTGCCGCCACCACATTTCAAAGGTATCTAGCTAAAGATGGCAGCACGGTGCTCTCTTGACTAATGATGGCAGATAACAGCTAACAGAACTTTTCAAATTGCCCGCTACTTCATAGAGGGCAGAACGGTGCTCTGTGGATTAAAGATGGCGGATGACCGCTAACGAAATCGCTCGCATGATAGCAGCACAGTGATCTGTTCATTAAGGATGGCGGATGACAGCTGTCAAAAAAGCACGTGGCTTTGTTTACTAAACAAGAGCACGTGTAATTATTCAATTTGCCGCCACCACATTTCAAAGGTATCTAGCTAAAGATGGCAGCACGGTGCTCTCTTGATTTAAGATGGCGGATGACAGCTAACAGAACTTTTCAAATTGCCCGCTACTACATGTCATAAAGAGGGCAGCACGGTGCTCTTTAGATTAAAGATAGCGGATGACAGCTGACGAAATTGCCCGCATGATAGCAGCACAGTGCTCTATTGATTAAGGATGGTGGATGACAGCTGTCAAAAAAGCACATGGCTTTGTTTCCAAACAAGAGCACGTGGAATTTGCCGCCACCACATTTCAAAGGTATCTAGCTAAAGAGTGCAGCACTGTGCTCTGTTGATTAAAGATGGCGGATGACGGCTGGCAGAAAAGCGCGTGAGTTTGTTTCCAAACAAGAGCATGTAGAATTTTTCAAATTGCCGCCACCACATAGAGGGCGGCGCGGTGCTCTCTTGATTAAAGATGGAAGCTGTCATGTGGAATTGCCTGCCACCACATTTCAAAGGTATCTAGCTAAAGAGGGCAGCACGGTGCTCTCTAGATTAAAGATGGCTGCTGTCAAAAAGAATTTTTCAAATTATCCGCCACCACATTTCAAAGGTAAGTAGCTAAAGAGGGCAGCACTGTGCTCTATAGATTAAAGATGGCGGATGACAGCTGTCAAAAAAGCACGTGGATTTGTTTACCGATTCAAATCTCGCGCTAGTGGGGTTAAGTTGGTACCACTAAGGTTTAAGCTCGTTAAGATGGCAGCACTGCGGATGACAGGTGACGAATTTGGAGCTACTGCGATAAAGAGAGCAGCACAGTGCTCTGTGGTTTAAAGATGGCGGATGACAGCTGTCAAAAAAGCGCGTGGATTTGTTTACCTATTCAAATCTCGCGCTAGTTAGGTTATGTTGGTACTACTGAGGTTTAGGCCCGTCAAGATGGCAGTACTGAGGTTGGCGATGTGTTGTTGTCTGTCAAAAAGCACGTGGCTGTCAAAAAACACGTGGATTTGTTTACCTCGCGCTAGTTAGTTTAAGTTGGTACCACTGAGGTTTAGGCCCGTCAAGATGGCAGCAGTGAGGTTAGCGATGCGTTGTTGTCGATGACAGCTATCAAAAAGCACGTGGCTTTGTTTACAAACTCAAATTTCCTGCTGTAGGCGGAGGAGGCCTCTGGGAAGGCCCCTCGGGAGGCGGAGGCGGAGGAGGCCTCTGGGAGGGCCCCCCGTGTTGCGGAGGCGGAGGGGGCCTCTGGGAGGGCCTCCCGTGAGGCGGAGGCGGAGGGGCCCCTGGGATCCCTGAGGCGGAGGCGGCGCCCGAACCATCCAATTATACTACTCAGTGGGTTGACTCAACAGTGCTGGGCAATACTTTTAAAATAACGGTACAGCGGCCTGTTACACGAACCAAATTTGCAACCTTTCAACTTTGAACTTTGCACTTTCTGTTCCACCATGATCTAGGTTTTGCCTTTCAACTTCTTCGTAAAGTCAATAGTCTTTGCGTAAGAGTGAATCGATCAAGTTTATTCCATAATCAGGAGCATGTTCCACGAACCAACTTTGCAACTTTTCATGTTTCACTTTTGCACTTTCCAATTCATGCTTTGTTCCACCATCAATTTTCAGACTTGTATTGCAAAGTGAAATTGAAAAGTTAGGAGTCTTTTGACTTTTCAAGCCTGTTATGTTCCTCCATCGGTACAGAAATGCAAAATGCAAGGAAATGAAGTGAAAAATTTTCAGAAATCTTGCAAAGAATCGATTCCCTTTTCAGCTGTTAATTAACAAGTATCTACACTAGTTTCTTGGCATAGAATTTGATTTGGTGATAAAAACACGTTACGAAGAGAGATTGTATTACCACCAAATGAGGATAGTGATGAAGAACCGTAAAGGAGTATGTACAAAAAGAAAGGATTAATTTCCATAACATCACATCGACGGAATTTCGCGAGTGTTCTCGTGTTAACCCAATACAAGCTGATTGTATTCTTTAAATTATTAGTCATTTATTGAAACCTGCAGCAAAAGGAAGTCAATTCCTTTCGGCAAAGGAAAAATTCTATATGCATACATTGGTGAGGGAATGGTACCCGGCTCCACTGTGAAGCAGCAATGCAAGGGACATCAAAATCACCTATTTACAGAACAGTTACTAAAATCGTAGATGCTATATAAATGTAATATTTCCTAACATAGTACGTTGGCCTGATAATCAACATAATACAGCGAAAGAATTTGTAATGAAGGGTGGCTTATGTGTGTGGGTGTTTTGACGGGTTCTCGTTCATTTTCATGCTCCTACTGAGCACGAAAATTTTTATGTTCATAGACATGGGCATAATTCTCTCAAATTTATTTCTAAATTCACTGAAAAGTATGTCCCGTTTCTTGCTAAAAACTTCTAGCAGAGCCAGCTTCTTGTAATTATCTCTATCCCATTATCAAAAGTTAAAACTTTAAAACTACCGGTGCCACAATATTATATCGTCTTCAGCGTAAAAATGAAACAAAATCATGGAGTATAATAGAGATTGATCATGGAGTAAACTTGATCGAGTCTATCTTACGCAAAGACTTTTATCCTTGTGAAGAAATTGAAAAGTAATACCTAGTTCTCGATGGAACAGAAAGACATTGCACTCTGCAATAATTGATGAGAGCAATGTGATAAGTTGAAAAGTTGCAATATTCTTTCATGGAACAGGCCCCAGACTTCATAATACTCCACGATGTTACAGTTTTACTTTTTACGGTGAGGACGATATAACTGTCGTACAGGTAGTTACAAGGCATTGCTTTTTGATAATGGGAAAGGCAGATAATTACAAGAATCTGGCTGTTCCAGAAGTCTAAAGGAGAAATGGGGCAATATTTTCGGCAACTTTAAAAATAACATTGAGAGATTGATGCCCATGTCTATCAACATAAACCTCTTCGTGCTTAGAAGGAGAATATAAATTAAGGAGATAACCGTCAACATATCCACACACGGAAGAAAAGCCACTCTTAATTAGAAATTCTTCCGCTAGTAGTATGAGCTATGTATGTTCTAAGACAATGAGTGCTGGGACAGCATTTTCCCACGAGGTCATTTGTCCCTAGCTGAGTAGTAAGGCTATGTAGGTTATAGACCACTGAACGCGGAATAACGTCATAACTCTGCGTACGAGAGCAAGCCTAACTTCACAGATTCCATCAGAGGGCCTTAATTGGTCAGGGAATGATATGGTGTTCCTTTGACCCCTAGGATAGGATATGACAACATAGGAATACGTACGAGGGCAATGCTAACCTCATTGGACAACCTGGAGTGTTTTGACCTCTAGGTGAGGTTATGACCTCATACCATTACGTACGGGAGTAATGCTAACCTCACGGGCCACATTGGGGAAGGCGAATCGGACGTGCCCCCATTGGAGGAGGCGAGTTGGAAAGGTCACGGACCCCTTTGGAGGAGCCGAATCGATCGAGCACCCATGGAGGAGGCACAAATCTGTTAGGTGACCTGCAGATCAGATTAAGACGTCATTATGACGTGTTAACCTAAACTTGCACACGAACGCTAACCTAACCTCACACACACACTCCCCTTGAAGGAGTCCAGTCAGTTAGGTGACTGGTAGTTGAGGTTATGACGTGTTAAATTAACATCGCTACGGGGAACGCTAACCTCAACTCAGACGGGTTCCCCGTGGTGGAGCCGAACTAGTGTGGTGACTTGTAAATGTGGTCAACACGTGTGTTAGTGTTGACCTAACCTTGGCCACGAACGGTAACCTAACCTCACACAGGCAATTTGTCGTCTCCCCCTTGGAGTAATGATAGATCTATGACGTAATAAGCGCGGGCGATTTAAAAATGCATGCTTACGTTTACATAACCGAACGCGCATGTCTCTTCCTGACAAAGCTGTGATGTCACAGCATGACAAATGACTTTAAGATCCCGCTACAGACATATCAGGGCGCTCACATTGCGACTTGGAAAAGCAGGGCTCTTTAGCCTCCAGCTACATCTTCCGTTCGGTCTCATGCATTCGGGACAGTAGGGAAATGTACACCTTAATGAATTCTCCTCAGAAAACTTTTGTAAAAATACTAACTGCCTATATTTATATCAATCAGTAGAAACGCCTCTTTTTGATGCGACTCAGTTGGTTGTGCCGTTGTCCTGAGTCCGAGTTCCCAGATTCTAATACCGGATTGGGTCGATGTCACTTAAAATGTGCTGTAATGGCAACAGCTCCGTGTCGTTGGTTTCTGGCACGTTAATAAAAATTATACCAGACAGCTCGCGAGTGCCGTACTTTCTGCTTACAAATATCCCGCATGCACTATTGATGCATGGGATTCCTAATAACTTACAGCATTTTCGAAGTAGTGCTACAACGTGCTGTATTCCGGATGTTGTGCAACAAACAGCAGTCATTGAACCGCACAGGGGTGCGTTTGTAAATACGCTAAAGGTGCAGAAGAGAAAATTGTGTAACTCATTTTTATACGTACAGACATTCCATTATATAAAGAGTTGTCTATATGAAACTAATACTGTTTGGTGAAATACGATGTGTAGAAGGCAGACATCTGTATGGAAACTGCTATGCATATCGTCCGCGATCTTCGGCTGCATCCCGACCAGATTCTCCATAAATTAAAATGATGTCTGGGTATTCGTCGTTGCTGAACAAACTATATATTGCCGATATGCAGACAGTAAGTGTAGTGCTGCTGTACCATACACCAGCCTAGTACTATACGGTAAAAAACGAGATTTATTAATGCAAGGTTATAATACGTATTAGACGACTAGCGCTGAGAAACATGCTGCGACCACCGTCCTTTTGTTAACTCTTCATATTCTGACGTAATTTTCCTCCTGGTAGTTGCGCTTCTGTGAAAACAGTTAGTAGACATCCCATTCAGCATTAGTTCATGCGGGACATTTATAAGTAGAAAGTACGGCACTCGCGCGCCGCCTGGTACATACGTATATTAGAGTCAAAAAGCCGTAACTTTATGCTACTATATTCTGTATTCCAGGCTTCCGAAGGAAACTATTAGGACGAGGAAAATCCTACCTAGCATATGTTGTGACATGTATTTTTTTTGCCAACTAACAAGATATCTATACCTATAAGCGTTTCTTCGCCGAAATATTTGTATAAAATTTCGCTTCTTTATAGCTTATCACATGACCATTATTACAATAAAATTTCCATATTTATTCTACACCAGAATACTACATCTTTACTCAAACTATTTATTCTTGCATTCATTTCACTTGTATTCGGCATATACGAGTATGAAATGCTGCAGTTGCGTAGGGACGTATCCAGAATTTGGAGGGGTCCAAGGAGTCGAGATACCACAGGAGTTATAACGCATGTAATTTGTTAAGCATTTTATATATAATATATATTTTTTATTTTTAGCATCCGGAGTCCACCCCAATGCACCGCTCTTACATGGAGCCAAGGGAATTCATTTCCTTATTAAGGATTCTGAACCACATGGACTCTCAGGAAGTTTGAACAGTCTCTATGAAAACGTACATTAATGGGGCCCCTCAAAACCGAAATATTCGCTACGCTACTGCTATTATCATTTTGTAATCATAAAACCCCCTGGCCGATCCCGGGTACGCTACTGAGAAACTGATATACGTCGGACGGAAGAAGAAAGCAAATGATGATGAGAATGTAAAGTAAATGGCAAAATTATCCGAAAGTCATTAACAATAATACTGTAATGTGGAAACTGCGTGGGATTGTGTGAGTAGCATTGTCCCTGAGAGGAGGAAATTGAATATTCAAGGTTCAAAGTGACCGGTCCGCTCGGGAATCGAACCCGACACCCTATGAACCGACGACTATACTGACCATTCAACCAAACGGACATTGCAAATTATGGGAGCTAAAGATAATTTCCAATGTTCCTAGTGATGAGAACTTTGGTACTGTTACAGCCCCATGTCAGTAGCGTTCTGTAAATTTTTTTTTGCTAGGCGCTTTACGTCGCACCGTCACAGATAGGTCTTATGGCGACGATGGGATAGGAAAGGCCTAGGAGTTGGAAGGATGCGGTCGTGGCCTTAATTAAGGTACAGCCCCAGCATTTGCCTGGTGTGAAAACGAGAAACAACGGAAAACCATCTTCAGGGCTGCCGATAGTGGGATCCGAACCTACTATCTCCCGGATTCAAGCTCACAGCCGCGCGCCTGTACGCGCACGGCCAACTCGCCCGGTGTTCTGTAAATTAAGTGTAGGTGTAATTGAGTAAGACGTTCCTCAGCCCGATTACTGCCTCTATTATATCCGCTCTCTGTGGACTTTACATTAACTGATTGCCGTTCTTTATATTGTAAACTGGATTAAATTATTGTAAGATGTTGGCATTATCCACCCGCATTATGTGACCATAGAATTTAACTCTCCTGTTCCTGGTCCTATCAGACATTCTTCGAGTTTCCTGAAGGGCTTCATTCTTCCTGTGTCTGAACTCCCCATTTCAGTCTTTAATGCGCCACATATTTTTCTTATAATTCTTCTTACCTCTTCCTCCAGTTCTTCCATTTCTGCTGTTATTATGGAGAACATACACTCTGTAGCACAGAGCCATTCTGCTTTAATTACCGTCTTGTAGTATCTGATTTTAGTTTTAATGGAGAGCGTCTTCTTATTACAGGTGTGCTTGGTCATTTGGTAGGCTTATTGCAATTTCCTTGCTGTTGAATTATTTGCTTCATAGTCTAGACCAGTGGTCCGAAACCCGGGGTCCGCAGGGCTTACGCAGATTTGTCACCATATGATGAATAAAAATAGCATGAAAATAGCACTGAATAAAACACTTCAGATGTCCTGCGACGTCAGGGAATCATAGAACATGTCTCAGACTCCACCAAAGCGGTGATGTTTAGTAACTCAAAATTTTATTAAATACCGGTACTTAATTACCTATCAAGGTTAAAATGTGATCGATTACCAGTGAGAATTGAAACTGATGACTAATTTGGTCCATATTCTCTTTTGCGGTGTTCATAAGAGCATGCGTGACAGTTGTCTGACATGTACAGACAGCGGCTGGAGGTTGTGTGAAAACAGCAGGTAATAAGGTGCTAACCCTGACAGAAGTAAGTTAGCCATCATAAATATTATTATTGTTAGGCCACGTGGTGGCCATGATCTTTAAGGCGTAAAATATGTATGGTCTGATACGGTTCAAGTCCCGGTGGTCGAAAGAAATTCACATTCAGAATGTTGGCCAGCAGAGTAGGCGAGGTGGTGGTATAAAATTTCTAATCACTCAATTGCGTGCCTTAAGCCTGTATTTAAATCCAAACCTCTGCAGTATTCACAAGGAGTGATGGGTGATACTTCACGAACTGTGAATTTTCACTGATAATTAAAAATCTTGAGCGATGACTCTTACTTCCTGCACTGTCACTGTGATTAGCCGTGTGCTGACGTAACGGTATCAGTGAGTTGACACAATTAAATAATAGCGTGTATCATTCCTTGGTATCTCCTCTCAACATGAGGAGAAAGGTATGTGCTGTGTTTGGCTACAGTAACTATGAAGCAGAGAAGAGTGCGCGGTCTCTCTTCCGTTTCCCTCGTGACAAGAAAATGTATGTAATATTGTGTTTGCATACATATTCTTCCAGTGACAAAGAGATTTTTATAGTACTTCATAATCTTCTGACCTGCTCGACCCATGTTATAACTGGCTTAAAATAAATACGCATATTTTATTGTATAGTGCAGCTGTTAACCTTCAATACCGATGTGTTGTTGAAGGTGTGATCTGTGTGTCTGATTTAATTAAGGAAAATACATATGCATATGAGTGTGGTTGGTTGTGTTCCAAGTTACCCCACTTGGAATGCCGTAATGCGTTGTCAAGCACTGAAGAAAATATGGGTGATTTAAGAAATGTACATATTTTGTTGAAACAAAATGATGATGCAAATTTGCTTTACACTAATGTAATGGCATTATGGCAAGTATTGCTTATAGGAAAAGTTTGAATGTTTTTGAGGCTAAATTTATAGATTTTCCGTCTGTTAGTACGCTTCAAGTTAAAAGAAAAATTGTCCAGCTCTTAAATGTAAATTCATTGAATCATGTGTGTAAGGAATGTGCCGATATTTTTGTTGACAAGTGTTTTAATATGATGATACAATGCTTTTAAATGTTAAAAACGAAAAATCTATCCGTGAAGGTTCAGGCAGGAATTCTGAAGCAAAAAAGTAATGCATAAATGAAAGATCAAGACCTTTCATAGCAGTCCATTTCACATCTTGATTATATGTCTAATTTCAGTCTTTAAATAATAACCTGTTAAATAAATCTTCATTCATTTATCCAGCATTACTTTAGCAACTTTGAAGTTGATATCTTAGTAACACTTTCTTTCTAGACGTAAATTTATTTATCCATTTCCGTATATACATTTCCACTGATATTTGAATTTAGCGCGAATTTTCAGGTCGAGCCACTAGGAGCGCCACTTGCGACTTCTCTCCCATTTTAACAAGGCTAAATCTGGAAGTGTCGCGTATTGTCTCTACTGTATTTGCCGGTACATAACATTTATTAAAAATTTTTAATTTCATTTATTATAATTATTTTAAATAATAGGTCATGGCACTGAATAAATTAGGTAGGATTCCTTAAAGTGTACTGTTTTCAGTTGCAAAGTTTCAGTTACCTAAGTTTAATAAGAGCCAAAAAATGAAAAATTACAGCAGTGCAATTTTGCCTACATCTCCCCTTAAGGCAGACAACATTAGTTTTCGAAGCGTCGGACACTTTCCGTTATTTCCCTTTGATTAGTGTTGAGAGGTGTACTTCCTCTCAAAACAATCACCACCAGCACTGGTGAAATTACACATTGGAATACGTCCTTACTCATTTATTTGTGATTTGTTTTATGGCTGATGATGACATTTAAATGTCGAAACCGGTCCCATGTTAAAAAATATTGTGGATAACAACTATGCAACACGTAATTATTATTGAATGGGTTGAACCTTATAAATAACTCATCTCTGTGACCTCAGTTCAATACGGAAACATCAACGAAACTCATATCTTTGAATTTGGTGCACGTTTGATAGAAATAGGCCTACATCAAACCAGTGCCCAAGCACAAGACGTAGAGAGTGACACACAGCCTTCAGGACCATTATGGAGAAAACTAAGAAAGAACTTGATACCAAACGTCAGTGAATCACATACCAGCAGCAGATGGAAACAAAAATAAACTCTCATGGACGAAAGATAAACAGGTAGGCTAACAAGAAATAAGCATTTATGATAAGTCGGAGAGAGGGAACATTATCTATCGTCATACGTACAACTGAAAACATGGCTGCCCTTGATGAAAATACCTGCGTTAGTGATGATGTTGCTCCAGCTCGTTGGCTATTTACAAATAGAGGATCCTGGGGGTGTTTAGTAAATTCGCAGCGGCTGCACCAGCCGTACCGTCGCTTGCTGACACAAGTCAAACATGTATGTTGTTTAGTGCTCAGCCTAAAGGCTGGTTGGATCCTCAACAGCTCAGCCATCAGCAGTATACATGGCCTAGGCATCTCTGAAGAGGCGTACTAGGGAAATGAGGAGTGATTTAGTGTCCCGTTGCTTTCCTCATCGAGCAAGTAGTTGCTATTCCATATCAGTCTGCCAATCCCACTGAAATGCATGCACCAGCCGACCCTATGAGCAACATTTTCACACCATTCATACCAGAGACTGGCTGCATAAAGAATGGCATTACTAGCATCATACCTCAGTCATTTTCATTTTGTCAAAGCCAAGGATAAAGCTGAGACAGATCAATGAAAGTAACAAAATTGATCTAGCCCATATCAGAAGACATAGTGCACTGAAAACACTAGGTCCCTCCGGCGAAACCTCAAGTCAAACATAGAAAAGAGATATCAAAAATACCCAAAATAAAATAAATAAATAAATAAATAAATAAATAAATAAATAAATAAATAAATAAATGAAAATAACACGATACTCACCACAAGAGGAAGAGCTAGGATCCCAAGCATCCGAAGATAAATTAAAAATATTTGGCAGGGTAAGAAATAGATGAAACATCTCGAAAAAAACCCAGAAGGTTTTCTTGCTAAATAAAGTAATTACTTACTTAGTGAAACAAGTGAAGTAAAGTACATTAATGGAAAAGCCGTCCTCTAAATTTTAATGCAAATAACTAATCAAAAGCAATTAATTAATAAATTAAAGACTTCATGAGGACTGCCGTTAGGAAAATAAGATTCAACAGTAGAATTGTCTTAATTCTTAAAACTAGCAGTAAATAATTACTAAAATAAAATAAAGGTATTTTCTACTTTACAAATCACCTCGACGTAATATTTCACCACTTCTTTCTTTTTCCTTTTCGCTTATACCAAAACTATGCAAGTAGCAATCACATGGGTCAGATGGCAAAATCACGTTTCAGAAAAGTAAAAATAACTTAATACGTATAATCTGTCCCAAAAGACAGAAAAATGTGACCATGAAATGGAAGGAAAATCAAACAAGTAACATTACAGAAGGGATCACTTGCAATACAGGTCAAATCATCTAGGTCACACCCACTCAAGTCTAAAAAAAGGTCACTCTCACCAACACTGCAGTTGCCTAGGAAATGACTACACGCCCATAAAGCCCAGAAGTGACCAATCACGACAGCAGAAATAACAATGCGATAAACCAATGGAGGAAAGAAGTACAACGAGAAGTTAAATGCATAAAACAGCAATAAATGAAATTAAACAATTAAACAAGCTGAGATTCCGAATTCAGGCAAAATCTCACGTGATCTCTACATCTTCAAGTAATTAAACCCTTCATGGTGCTCAATACCATTAATGGTTAAATTATTTGGAAGTACCGTTTTATCAGTTACGCAAATACATACATACATACATACATACATACATACATACATACATACATACATACATACATACATACATACATACATACATACATACATTAATACATACATTATCATTATAGACTGTTATGCCTTTCAGCGTTCAGTCTGCAAGCCTCTGATAATTTACCAAACGTCGCCACAATCCTCGATTTGTAACTAGTGTTGTGGCCTCATTTAGTTCTATACCTCTTATCTTTAAATCGTTAGAAACCGAGTCTAACCATCGTCGTCTTGGTCTACCTCTACTTCTCTTACCCTCCATAACAGAGTCCATTATTCTCCTAGGTAACCTATCATCCTCCATTCGCCTCACATGACCCCACCACCGAAGCCGGTTTATGCGTACAGCTTCATCCATCGAGTTCATTCCTAAATTAGCCTTTATCTCCTCATTCCGAGTACTCTCCTGCCATTGTTCCCACCTGTTTGTACATTCTTGCTACGTTCATGTCTGTTACTTCTAACTTATGAATAAGGTATCCTGAGTCCACCCAGCTTTCGCTCCCGTTACGCAAATAATAAATAATAATAATAACAACACATTATACAAAGGTGGATGTAGCAGCATTACCAGCATGCGATATACAATCGAACTCCTTAGGAGTTATTAACTACATTAATCATAATACACTGACTGACAGAGCAAATGCAACACCAAGAAGGAGTGATCAGAACTTTATGCCAATTGCAGGGTAGACTGACGTCACTGAGGTATGCTCATGATGTGAAACGGGCCGCTGTGCTGCGCACGTAGCGAACGATAAATGGGACACGGCGTTGGCGAATGGCCCACTTCGTACCGTGATTTCTCAGCCGGCAGTCATTGTAGAACGTGTTGTCGTGTGCCACAGGACACGTGTATAGCTAAAAATGCCAGGCCGCCGTCAACGGAGGCATTTCCAGCAGACAGACGACTTTACGATCGGGCTGAGTAGGGCAGGTTGGTCGCTTCGTCAAATCGCAGCCGATACCCATAGGGATGTGTCCACGGTGCAGCGCCTATGGCGAAGATGGTTGGCGCAGGGACATGTGGCACGTGCGAGGGGTCCAGGCACAGCCCGAGTGACGTCAGCACGCGAGGATCGGCGTATCCGCCGCCAAGCGGTGGCAGCCCCGCACGCCACGTCAACCGCCATTCTTCACCATGTGCAAGACACCCTGGCTGTTCCAATATCGACCAGAACAATTTCCCGTCGATTGGTTGAAGGAGGCCTGCACTCCCGGCGTCCGCTCAGAAGACTACCATTGACTCCACAGCATAGACGTGCACGCCTGGCATGGTGCCGGGCTAGAGCGACTTGGATGAGGGAATGGCGGAACGTCGTGTTCTCCGATGAGTCACGCTTCTGTTCTGTCAGTGATAGTCACCGCAGACGAGTGTGGCGTCGGCGTGTAGAAAGGTCAAATCCGGCAGTAACTGTGGAGCGCCCTACCGCTAGACAACGCGGCATCATGGTTTGGGGCGCTATTGCGTATGATTCTACGTCACCTCTAGTGCGTATTCAAGGCACGTTAAATGCCCACCGCTACGTGCAGCATGTGCTGCGGCCGGTGGCACTCCCGTACCTTCAGGGGCTGCCCAATGCTCTGTTTCAGCAGGATAATGCCCGCCCACACACTGCTCGCATCTCCGAACAGGCTCTACGAGGTGCACAGATGCTTCCGTGGCCAGCGTACTCTCCGGATCTCTCACCAATCGAACACGTGTGGGATCTCATTGGACGCCGTTTGCAAACTCTGCCCCAGCCTCGTACGGACGACCAACTGTGGCAAATGGTTGACAGAGGATGGAGAACCATCCCTCAGGACGCCATCCGCACTCTTATTGACTCTGTACCTCGACGTGTTTCTGCGTGCATCGCCGCTCGCGGTGGTCCTACATCCTACTGAGTCGATGCCGTGCGCATTGTGTAACCTGCATATCGGTTTGAAATAAACATCAATTATTCGTCCGTGCCGTCTCTGTTTTTTCCCCGACTTTCATCCCTTTCGAACCACTCCTTCTTGGTGTTGCATTTGCTCTGTCAGTCAGTGTAAACCGTTTTACACTTTAGTTACAGATGAAAAGAAGGCTACAATTTCTTCCTTGATATCCTAAAGATGCAAACAGTTCAGAGGAGAAAACAAATATCCAGAAGTCATATATGACCAGTCCCAGAAGGAAGAATAAAATTAGAATGACGGTGAACTTACATGATGTCTTCAGATTAGTAGAAACGCCTTGGCGTCTGTAACGTAATACTCACTCAGGTGAAATGAATTCAGTAAGTGTAAAATGAAACGAGTACACATTCCAACTAAACAAAAAGTAAATGGTTCTGAGGGTATAAAACCCTGACACAAACGGACTTTATCCCAGGTTCATTATATAGACTGAAGCCAGACACTTACGTGCCCACCAAACACATCTCACTCGCATCATGGCTGATCGTCCACTCAACTCGGCAGGCTAGACCACACCAAGCAGAAGCCTCTCCAAGCCTGCCCAAGCGTACTAATTGGTTGGAAAGAAAGCGAGAACCAACTTAGACTCGCTCCAAAGGTGGCCCGACTCAGGACACAAGAATATTACTCGTGGCGAGTTAATTAAATACATAAGACATTAAAGGTAAAATATACCTCGTAGGGCGGAGAGGATAAAAATAAAATTTAGCGACAAGAAGTCGCAAAGAAAGTAGTAGTTGAATACACGACGGAATTACATTCTCATAGACACCAATTTCTACAGCGATATCGCCGGTCAAAAAATATAGTAGGAGAGTTCTAAAAACACGTCACCTAGGTGACAAGGCTTGCCGACTGAATGTTGAAAGGGTTAAAAATATATAACTAATTTAGTTTATTTTCCGGGTTGAACCGTGTTGATGTTGTTGTCTGTATATCATGTACAGTTTGCCGACGTTTCTAATACATTGAAGTATTCTTTGTCAAGTTGACGGGGAGTCTGGTTACCTCGGATCGAGTAGAGATATTTCAGTCGCCTTGAAAAGAAAACTGTAATGTATTCGAAACATCGGCAAACTGTACATGATGTACAGACAACAACAACAACACGGTTCAACCCGGAAAATAAACTAAATAATTCTTCACACCTTGGAAGCTTCACTTCTAATATATATTTAAGATGTATGTATGGTTGTAGAAATGTGTAAAATTTACTTTGCACAGAAATACCCTGGAAGCAGATTTCAGTTATACACCTCACATTTCTTTAACATTCCTTATCATGGCTTAACCGTTACATAACACTTCATTTGAGCCATCGCACACTAATGACAGATACTTTCAACTGTCACGAGGAAAGATGAAAGCCGACAACGTTGAGAAGACATTTAGCTGTTACCAGTAGCTTTCAGGGAGATAGTTATCATATATCAGTCACTCAGCTCATGGAATGGAAAATAAAAAACACGACGGTGAACATGGTATGTCATAAACGATATCATCACTCTGATACACGACTTACTTAACTAATGGTTGTTCACTTAGGGGCGTTTGACAATTCCTTGTGAATACGTTAGTTTTCCACGTGTATTGGTGTCATTTAAATTACCTGTGACGTTAGTGACGAGATTTATGTTAACTTCTTCCAATGGCTTCGAGTCCTGAAGTGCAGACATATTGTTTAACTTTTCTTTGACATTGATCATGCACTTGGAAGATAATCATCTACAAAGCCGCAATCGTTAGAGAAGAGTAATACAAAACAAAACGGCATCAGCTAGTTGGCAAGAACTCGAACTACTGACTGTTATATAGCACCGTAGCACTCATCTCTTGCACATTCCATGACTCGCCATTTTATTTCTCCCTTAGCACACGAATAGCGCTGTGTCAGTATAACTTCATATATCGTATCGAATTTCAAGACCATGAGAACTGAACTGACACTAAGGACACGACGAAGACCCATTGCGGTGGATTTGGTCAAAACTAGCAATAAAATGCTAGGAACTGGACCCGGGCCTCTTACAGAGAACAAACATATAAGAGACGCAAAGAAATAAAATATAACAGTAATAAGGGCAAGAACTTAAATTTTATTATGGAGAGGAAAAAAAAAGGTTGCATAGGTAAAACAAGGGGGCCAACAATCAAATAGGTAATATTAATAATATGTGGCCCATAATCAAAATACACCAGATTCATTGATTATAGCATCTTCACGCACGCTTACCTTCATAAAAGACGTGATGAAACGTTTGGTATAAGGACTTGGCATCTGTCATAATTAATTGAAGAATATGAATTCTGGTTGGTACAAAGCATTTATTTGTAGCATATCAGGTCTAAACAGACATAAGTTTAGGGAGTACAGCCCCTAATCATAACATTCTCCCTTTCAATTCCTCAGATAAGACATAAAAATCTCAACAATAAAAATCACGTCCCCCGAGAATACAATGTCATTAAGTAAAAGAGCTTGAAACGGGAGAAGAGGGAAGAGTGCACCGAGCTCATAAAAATAAAATCAGAAAGAAAAGGGGAATTTACCATGGTTTCACGTCAAACAATTGAGATGAAACAGAAGGAGCCCAGCAAAGAATAAAACAAATTAAACTAGAAAATAGGTAAGGAAAGCCAATGACGGCAATGAGAAACGAACAATAAACAAGTAAATTAGACCCAAAGGTATCATGGACCCAAGCGTCAGAACCACCCACACTCACACAGAGACCAAGGGGTTAAGTCGCTGAATAGAGGGACGTATAAGAACGTCAACGCACAGCACATAACAAAATAAACAACCGATCTCGAGCTCAGACAATATGAACCAGAAAGTTGTCCATATTAAAGAGACGGAGTGTCTCCAACACCAAAACACACAGAAGCAGGCAAATCGCGTAGTTAGCTTGTATTCATACCAAGTCTATGAAGTCGATATGAATTATACAGAACACGCGATAAAATAATACAACATGAGTTCAAGCGGAATGTTAATGAAAGGATATGAGTAAAAGATCTTGGCCGCACACAGCAAACAATCTCACACACATACACATGAATCCGTGCCACTTTCTATTCTCAAAATAAACATAGTGGATCGATAATTTAAAATACCTAAAGAAGCGTGTAAAAGTAAACACACACATAAATTAGAAACACATGTAATGAGGGAAACCTTTCTAACCCAACCATGGTGAGCACAAAACGAAGCAATAATAAAACCAAGAGAAGATTAAAGGAAAATAAATACCTCGACTACATAAGCAATTAACATTCTCGAAAGGCCGAGATATGTACAGACATCTTGAATCGGTTAAAATATCTTTTCCATGTCACAAAGGCGACTTGGAAATCCAATCCTTCCATCTTCTCAAGTCAAAAATCTTCACACCACCCCCCAGAAAGATAACACAACAAGATGGGGCAGATAAGAAATGCTTTGACTTATGCTATCGTATGAGGTGCCATCTACCGGAATAAGGAAAGATAACATAGTGGTAACAGCACATGATGGGAAAGAGTAACGGTTCATAAATACAAGAGTTCGCTAGGAACGTGAAGACTTCAGAAAATGCAAACGTACCATAAAATTATATGGTGCGTTTAGAACATCAAAAGCAGAATTTTATTACGGTTATAACGACCACAGAACATTTTTGCCATCTGTTCTTTTCCTTCTGGATCTGCTGGTGGACTGGATTGCCTTCATCCGTTGGTCCTGAAATACCTTCCCCAATGTCAAGAGCATGAATCTAAGGAGCAACTCATAAGATTTCTCGAGGTCTACTTGACCTCATAATTTCTTGCAGAGCTCCTTTCGAGGTTCGCCCACTATTTTTTGGTCCCTCGCTCACTCCTTTGAAGAAGAAATCTAGTGGCATTCACCCTACCGCTGTCGACTAGCTGCGAAAATATTACATTACAGAATCCGTATACCTGCTATGGACTTCTTATCTCCCCACCAACTTGCAGTGTGTGTTCCCAATGGAGCTGAATCTGCTGCCCATGCCACACATATCTATTACTCGTCTCCTCATCAGTGCCCACAAGCTCTCGTTAAATTAGCCTTTCGTTATGTTTTCAAAGAGTTCCATCCTCATGCTATGATGTTGGCAGCCAAGAATGAGTTTCCTTCCATCTATCCGTATGTATATCAGTGCAGCTAACAGACAAGGGACCTTTTCGTTGATGAAGAAATTATACTTTCTCAAGATGACCCAGTCGGTCCTGCTCTTTTTTGCAGTTACTCTTCAGTCGATGGTCAACTCCATTAATACAGAGTTAAACATTTGGTATTTGAATGAAGGTACCATTGCTGATGAGCCTGACTTCGTCCTTTCATCCCTGGATAACATTCGCACACATGCTTCAAACATTGGTCTACATCTTAATTTTTCTATGAGCGAAGTGGGTTTTCTTGGCGTTCACAGGGAAAAAGCTGAGATACTGTACCAGAAATTTAACGCTTCTACCCTGGAATTCGTCTTTTAACAACATCCAATACTTTTCCAGTTGGTGCAGCGCTATCCCCTGGAGCTCTGTGCAGATTATTGAAAGGACGACGAAACTTATTTTTTTGTATCACGTCTTTCCATGGTTTCGTCACATTAAGCCTTCTTCTTGCTCCGCGGTTCGTTTTCCATCCCGTGATTGATGTACTTCCTGCGTTGTTCTTCGTCTTGCCGTGAGACCACAATATTGGAGGAATTCGATTTTGCGTTAAAAATACTAAATGTTAGAAGTGCTCTCTGATTGGAAATACTTGGATACCGTCTTTTATTCCTCTTCGTTCTGAAGGCCTCGGCACTCGTCGTGCTGCGGATATGCCGATTCCGCCATTTTAGCTTCTTTCCACGTTTCTCTTCGTCTTGTCGAGGCTCATCTTCCACCTGGTGGATGCCTGGAAACAGGTGCTGCCCTACAAGGGAGCACATCTCGGTGGTCGGCGTAATTCTCCCTGATATTGGAAAAAGAAGTATTCAGGCTGCTTGGGATCCTGCTCTTATCAGTTATCCACACTCGCTTCTGCAGCAGCAAACTAGTAGTGTTCAAGACAAAGACCGTCTCCTTGCTGCTTCTTCTCCTGAATCTGCTGCATTTCTCCAAGCATTACCGTCACCTCCTCTTCGTCTTCATTTTTCCAATGACAGTTTCCGTATCGCTGTGGCTTTACGTTTGGGAGCAGCCGTCTGCGAACCTCACCGTTGTTCAGCTTTAGTGACTATGTTGATCGACCTGGCCTCCATGGTCTTTCCTGTTTGGAAGGTAAAAGCTGACACATACGCCACTCCACTATAAACGATGTCAACATGCGGGTTACGACTTCAGCAGACGTTCCTCCTATACGAGACTCCACTAGCTGCTGCCGTTCAGACGGTAAAAGGCCAGACGGATTGACACTTGTGCCGTGGAAAAGGGATAAATCTCTCTTGTGGAATTTTACCTGTGCCGACACATTCGCCCAGTCCAATCCTCCCCTTTCATCACTGAGTGCTGGAGGTAGACCCGCGAATAGGAAATATGCTAAAAGAAGAAAGTACAGCGATTTGTTGGTCAAATTCTTCTTTGTGCCTGTAGCCATTGAAACGAATGCTACCTGGGGTGACGAGGGCTTCAATTTCATCAAAGAGATTGGCCTACGGAAGTGTCGGATTTCCAGCGATATGCGATCGACTGCTGATCTTATTCATCGCAACCTCATAGCTCTAATGCGTGGTAATGTCGCATCCATTCTTGAGACATTACCACCTGGTAAAGAGCTGGATGAAGTTTTCTTTTTTTTAATGCATGACTTTGCATTTTATGATATTCAGCATATATTACGTTACTAGATTAATAAGTATTTAAACACATTAAATACATTTCTTTCAAAAATTCATGTGATTTGAAATTTTACAGCAGGAACAGAGGTGTGCTGTACCAGTGGCTGTTTAGGATGAGAGATTATCTATAATGAGGTGTACCTGATACACTACTGAACCACTTTCTTCTACCCAAGTTCTTCTCATGAAAATCAACTGAAATATGCATCCAATTTCCTGGAATGAATGTCTAACTATTTCAGAATAGGCATTCCTTGTTTAAAAATACCAGCGATTTTTATATTTATTCAGAAAATCTTACAAGAATATGACAATATTTTTGAACCGCATCACGAGTCATATTGGTGGAAATTCAGAATACAGGAAAATTTGAGTCCGTTGACAAGTTAGCCTAAAATCTTATAGCTTGCAGGGAAAAGAATACACTTCAATACCAGTTCACAGTTGGACCTTTCTCTGGAAGTGAATGAACAACACGTACATAACCTCTTCTATGATAACCTAGGGATACTGGGTTTGATAGGCATATATGCAGCCTTCTCATCACCACATTCTTCTCACTTAATTTGTTCAGAGAGGATGATTACCTAGTTGAAATTCCTTTTAAAACAAAAATCACCACCGCAACCACCTGACTTTCTAATATAGATTCAAGCAAATTCGCCCACCACTAATGGATATACACTTCAAGATAAGTAATACCAAAATACAAGTATATCCCCGGTTCAACTACCTTGCATTGTTATTAGTCCCGTATACAGCATTAGTTGAGGCTTGCAGCAGCATTTATAAGTAAATTATAAACAACTATAACGGTATCTAAGGCAAAATGGAGCATACATTCGAATATATAATTTGAGGTTGTTCTTTAATACTCACTGTTATACTGAACTGAAATATACAATATAAACGACAAAAATAATATTAAAAATCACAAAATGTTTGTTTTACACATTTTCACCTTGTTAAGGTGAAGAAAATATCTCTTTTATGTAGCCTATACAGGTCGTAAAAAGGTACGCAGTAACCAGTGCCCAATTAACCAACCCTATGTACGCCGCGTACTAGTACAGGGATGTGTTTGCTGTCTCACCCTCTGTCAGCACTCCGGTGTACTACTTCTTACTTACTATCCTAGTTCACTTCATCACTCGCATATGTGTGCAACAACTTTCAGTCTCCAATCTAAATATTAGTAACAGCCGGGAGAAGGAGGAAGGTTTATTTGCAGTTTTGTTCGAAAATCGAGGGATTTCAGGTGAGCCAGGCCTTGCGTTTCAGACAGTAGAGTGTAGGTCTTCTGAGCTAGTGTTGAAGGGTTCATTCCTTCTTTAGTCTGCTGGAGGTCAAATCGAACAATCTCATTTATTAGAACTGAGGTAAGAAATTTCGACACTCGGTGTATCTCGAAAACCACTAAAAGCAGATTAAACTGCTTAAAACTATTATTATCGCATTGGAGGATTTAAAATATCCAAACACCAAGAAGGAGTTGTGCTAGATTAACAAAGTTGGTAGACGTGTTCATACATCTGAAAAATTAAGTTGATTCAAATTCTCCGCAAATCGCATTATCGTGGCCCTAGTAGCGGCCATATGACTTTGCATATCAGGTTTGCTTTAAATACAGGCTGTACTGTGCGACAGCGTTAGGTATCTGTGAGATTGGACAGAGTGAATATGAATGGGTCAGGAATGCCTTTATGACGACGAAGATGCCAGTATGAACAGCTTACTGCGGTTGAAGGAGGCCGTATTATAGGGATAGGTGAAGGTGGATTTTCCTTCCGTGCTATTACAGAACGACTAGGCGGGAATGTCTGCACTGTGCATGCGTGCTGGCAGTATTGGTCACGAGAAGGTACGCTCGCAAGAAGACCGGGCACCGGACGTCGTCCCAATGGAACCACCGAGAGGGAGGACCGCCGTATTTGGCGTATGGCTGTGGTACAGCTGACTGCGTCTGCAGCAGCAATTCCAGCGGCAGTTGGCACCACAGTAACATCGCCGCTCTGCGGTGTTCATTCCACTTACCCCAAATTAGTAGTCTTTAACACAAAGCCCGTTTCCTCGCTGCAAAATGGCCGTATGAAACATTCAGTGCCAAGCTTTTAGCCTAACATCCAAGATGAAAAGAGCGAGTGTTCATTTTATCCATTCTCACGAAACCTCCTACATCTGACTGCATTTCCACAAGTGCGCAATAATAGAAATAATAGGAAACGAGTAGAACGTGATGCCTACAGGCATAGAAACAGGATCAAGGGAGACAAGGTCTCCAAGTCTTGATAAACAAGCTGAATAACGGATTACGTTTCCAGAATGAACTCTCTTGCTGTTTGCGGACTGTATTCAGTTTGAAACACACACACTATAACCTGCATCGCACAACCTACTGTGTTAGCGTATTTATAAAATCGTGGTGTATGTACCGTCTGTACTGTACTCTCTGCAAAGAAGTAAATATCTCTTCATGATTAACTTTATCGTTCAATAAAAATGTATTACTGTAGAGTTGCATGCTGGAACAGGGCCTAAATTATAATTTGCAAATCGAAAGTGTCTGAACGTTAGGGTAATTATTTTAAACATAGATGTATACTCTCAATATCTCACGACTGGAGAAAAGCTCTTATGGACAGCGATACTATCATGCCTTCCTTTCCAGACAGTCATTTACCCAAATATATAAAGAGCTGAAATTGCAACAGTTACTGTTGGAATGGGAATACTTTAACAACTAATGCCAACAGATTCAAAACGAGACTTAAATTCTACCACACAAGGAAAAGATCACGTTGGGAATTACTTTCCAGACAGCACTACTTGCATACATATTTCTCACTGTAACTGCAAAGTGGCCGTATGAAACATACAGTAGCAGATTTTTATCCTAACGTCCAAGATGAAAAGAACGAGTGTTCATTTTATCCATTCTCATGAGAACGCTCAAGTTCTTTCCTCCGATATCTGACTATATTTCCAATAGTTATCAGCTTGAATGTTTAACATGGCACTGAAGCTTAACACAAAATCCTTTATGAGAGGAATTAAGAATCCTACGTTCTGCCGGCTAATCAAATCTCCTCGCACAATATTGCAGGAATAAGGTTTATATTTATAAGTAGACTCACCAGCTGTTAGGACATGATCTGTTGTGTTTGCAGTTGGTATCTCAACTCTGGGCTCCGGGCTCAACTAAAATTTGTCCGTGCAAATTAATTTAATAATAATATCATTGACTGTACGTCACACTATCTACTTTTACGGTTTTCGGAGGCGTAGAGTTACCGGAATTTACTCCCGCAGTACTTTCTCGTGCCAGTAAATCTGCCGACACGAGGCTGACGTAATTGAACTCCTTCAAATACCCCCAGGCTGACACAGTATCGAACCTACCATGTAGGGTTCGGAAGGCCAGCACCTTAACAGTCTGAGCCATTAAGCCGGGCAAAATATTTAATAATCTTGAAAGGAAAATACATAGTATATTAATCTTCTCATTGCATTATTGGCTGTCATAGTGGAATGGAATGATCTGTTTTGTTGCTACCTAAAATGTTTGAATTAAAACACTTATTAACTCGCAGTGATGGATTGATGATCATCAACAACCCTAAGCTACCCCAAACTCTATAGTAAAGCTTAATGCATACAAGGTAGATACCATGTACTTTATGCGAGCAAATCAGACAAAATTCCTAACTAAATAAAAAATCAGCCTATATATGATATCATATCAAACACTGAGTTATAGATTAGGTGCAACAGAATGAACCACGTAGGCTAATCCGCAACGGTGAGGATCGAGTCAAAACAGTTTCTCTCATTTGAAGACTCCTCATGTGGCAACACATTCGTTGACTGAGAAAATTCATAACAACACTGCAAATTATCGTAGGTTCAATTGATCGTCCTCTGTTAATCATCACTTGACCGCATGCCTGAACATTCCAGGTTAACTGAGACATGGGTGTTCTATGATGAGTGTAGCAAACTCGGGAGTGCCCTCCGGAAGATTTGCAAGTAGGAGAAATATTTCAATAACGTACACTTATATTTCATTCTTACGGACTTTGTTCATTCGGTCTTCGAATTAATAGGTGTGTCAGTGTTTTCGTCTCCATCATGGTGATGAATTACGATTTGTAACTACGTGCGTAGGTACATTATCAGAGAAAATCTGTTGCGTTAACAGCAAGACAAGATTCATACTGCGATGAAATTTATGAAAGTGAAAGGTCCATTACCGTAACTTAAGAGTTTGTCTCTTTATTGACCACATTGCACAACACTCCAAAAATTTGTCATCTGCGGTGTCGTGTTATTCTTCACTACTTTCTCAATTACGTTAATTATAACACCAGATGTTTCCAGTTGCGTTACAGGTTAAAGCAAATTTCCATAATCGATCTCTTTCACACAAATTTTCTGAACTCAAGAGTTGTACCTTGCGAAAGGCAACTGAATATTCAGAAGATAATGAATAAATGGTATGCGTGATTTTACTGTAATATTCTGCGTAATACAAGTCAGCTTTAACTCAAGTTCCTCATGTAGGAAGTATAGGCTGAGCAGGATGTGGAATACACTGCGCAATTTTCCTACATTTTAATATTTTTCTTTCATCTTTCATTTCGTCTTTAAATTATGTTTTGATGTATTATTGGTACTACTGGGATTCAACTCAGGTATTGTACGATTGCAATGGCAGCTGTATCTCCATCTTTCAATGAACAACTTGTGAGATTTAACTGATATGTTCTGCGTATTACAACTTAGCTTTAAACCAAGTGCCTCCTCTCATAACTATACAATGAGGTGGTATCATGCATCATTGTATCAGAGCCCCACGCCACGCGGACAATTCAAAACGGATGCCCTTACTAATAAGCAACATCAAAATTGGATGGAAGCAAAGAGCAAATTTCGTTATTCACCAACAGAAAATAACGTCAGATTTTTAGAAGTTTAATGAATTTATTGTACCCTACAAGACAACGATCCCAGGACCTAATACGGAGTGCTTTTATCACGCAGATTACGCTCATCAGTCCGTGAACGAGTAGCCCACACCGAGGGAAGGCTACGTTTCTCAAGCGAGGTAGACAAAGAGCAGGGCGCGCCAAGGCCCACAGTGTGAGAGAGAAACGCGCAAGCGAGACAGTCACGGAAATTTAATAACCCACGCTTGTTCATTTTGTTCGGAGAAATACAATTTCCAATGGTGAGGGGGGAAATATGGGATGCTTCAACGTTGGAAAACCCAACGAACTTATTTCCATCGAGCACGGGTACACGATATGGGCGAAATAAAAAGGCGAAACAGCCTAGATATAATTACGGTGGCTGAGAACGAAAGAGTTACAACTCAAAAAATGAATTTTAGAAATTTTTCTGTCAATGCTTACCATATGCCGACCTATGCAACCTCCGAAATTGTAATAGCACAACATCTAATGCATTCATTTTAGCAAGCACTTCAAACAGTTTTTATTGTACTGAAATTCGTCGCTTTTCTTAATTCAAAAGGCTAGCCTTATGAGTTGTAAATCTTTTACACATTATAACAACCACGTAATATTTGCGTACACAAACATTTACGTAAACATTATGTAACACGTCAGTTTTTGAGAGAAATCATATACACTGCTAAAACTCTAAACTCTTATCTTAAAAATCATAGATTTTTAATTGTAACTCTTTCTTTCTGCGCCATCGAATTATGCAGCCATGCCCAATCGTGCATGAATTCATCATTCTGGTGGAAGATAGGAAATTACAGCGAACCAATAACAGGAAGTCGGCTCCCCTCAGAAAGAAATGTTTGTTAGCATCGGTTGAGGGGGCCGTGACTTCAAAACATGAGGGTGCGATGCTTCCCCTTTCTTGTGTCCAGAGCTGTTGCTAAAAGTGCGTGTCGCCTGTCGAGAAGTCGGTAGCACACAAAGCTCTTTGTGAGTTGTACATTTTGCCCATCGTTCAGACGGGTTAGATAATAAAATCCAGTAATTAATATGGAAAGCCAAGAGATGGTAACAGTGCATTTGTAAATAGATTCAATAATAATTGCAACTGTTAATGTGGGCGTTGAACTGGACAAGCTTATAAAATTTGTACTAAGGAATATGTACATACTATTGGACGAACTAAGACTATGATGATGATGATGATGCTTGTTATTTAAGGGGCTTACCTTGTAAGGAATTCGGCCCCAACTAAGACCATTAGGTGTTATCTAATGTCTGCTTATGAGTGGACGGACTAATTCTAGTGAGGCAAGTAAGCTCATCAAACACTATCTGGTATTTTTTCAAAGGTGGAACCCTTGAGTTCGAGTGTCGAGCCCGGTAAACGTGTACCTTAACGTTCGTGCGGGCCGCTAGTTCGGAGAAGTATAAGCGAACAATTAATATGTAGCGACATAATTTCTAGGGAATATGTGGAATTACCGCTACACATGAATTTGGTAAATGTGGAATTTAAAAAGGAGAAAGGAAACTATCATTTAGACTTCGCGCCATGTCCTACAACGCAGCAATTGTTCGTCAATAGTTAATTGTTATGCATTTAAAATACTTGATTGGACTAAATTATAATATTACTTCGGCCAATAACTTCGTTATTAGACGTTAGTGGTATATAATTGTTTACGAACTTGGTATTGGTCAGCTTCGCCGCTCGACTTTCAACTGTTTATGAAGCGCACACTTGCGCCTGCCGCATGAAACGGGTTATTGTGATGTAATTCTCCGACAGGCAAGATGCCGGTAGAGTTTGCTCCTGTTACGATGCCCTCAAAGGAGGTAGTGTGTATTTTCGAACCACCCTAGGATCTTTATTTAGTGCTTATTAGTTCTTAAAACTTGTGGGGTGGGTGGTAATTTCTACGATTCTGACCAAAATGAGTTTTAATTTATTTTAGGTGTGACCGTTGTTTCTTCCGCTATGTGTGCCTGTTCCCAAGGCATTACAACTAATTTCAACTGTAAGTTATCGAAGGATTTGCCTTAGGAATCATCGTCATCACCTTGGTACGTCAGATCCTGCAAGAATTACCTCTCATCTGTGGATGTCAGACTGCATCGCTACATTGAAGCTCCCGTATTGAGCTATTCAAAATGTCCGAACGACGCGAAATACTTTTACCACATTTCACCTGGAAGTGACATTCGGATTCGAGCTTGGTAATTTTTACGGATTCGTACATTTTAGTGTCGAATATTATTCTCTGGTCTGAAATTCAACGTGTCCATTCAAAATACTGTTTAATTAGGTGGAAATTTGCTAATTGTACCGTGCAAACCTTGGTAACTTTTGGCACGAGATCTTGATTATCTGCAACCTAACTGGGTTAGTTGTTTATTATCTTGAAGAGTGGAATATGTTATCAAAAGTTTCACACCTGTGTAAAAACTGAAAATTTAGGTTTTTTTTTTTTTTGGAATTTGAGAGGTCTATTCGTAAGGCTGACACACTTTAAGCGAAATTACTTCTTAATAGTTGATTGTAAATGTAATGATTTGTAATTTTGTACCAAGGTGAATAGCGAAGTGTGCTTTCTAGTTAATTGTTTCAGGTTATCTGTTGCCTTCTTTTGATTTTCATAATTTTAATTATGATTATTTTTATTACTATTATTACCTCTTATGATCATTATTTCGTATTCGAGGGGGTTCTGATTCTGAAGCTATCCACCGTTTATGGCATTGTTGTGAGGAGCTCCATTCTTGTTTATTAGATAACAGATTCTGATAAGTGGTGCATTGTTGCTGTGACTTGGTGGTTTTGATTAATCGAGGTCGTGGCCTGCTTATTGCTTATGTGAGAGGATGGTGCTGGAGCTGTTACAGTGCTTAACTTGGTCACGGAGAGTCATTCACCTTTTTTTAATTTTTAAAATTTATTTGCCGTCTCAATTTTTAAATCGTCCTGTTTTTAAATTGATAAGAGGTCTTCTCCATTCTTCTCTATGTTTCCTTATCGTTACTTCCGTTATTGTGAGCGTTCCGGTGGCGTTAATTAATTGGTTGTTACTTTAAAACGCTTCTGTGTTTACTAAAGTATCTTTTAGAAACCAAATGTGTGTGGTCGTTCGGCCTGTTGGCAATTTATTGTTTTTTAGAAACATAACTTGGAAGTATTCAAACATTTACAGTAGTAAGTTTTAAAACCAAGTACTAATTTGTAATTACGTAAATTTAAGGACGGCCGGACCCAGGAATTGTGCACATTATTTGTAAATTTTGAGAGTACTCATTATTCTAAATTTTCTTTAAAATCCGAGCTCGGAAGGTAACATATTCGTCAAGTTGTTTTTTAAATTAGAACCTTGTTTGAATTTTACATTTTTTCATTCCAGTGTGTTTGGGGTCATTTAAATTAATGGTCATGCATTTGAGTAGTTCCTTGGAAAACAACGTGATACAAAGGTATTTAATTTCTTCTCAATTGTGAATTTCACTCTAATTGTTAGTCCACCCACCTCCGGTATGCTTCTTGATTTATATTAAAATTGGTACTTAAAAGTGTGATGGTCAATTGTTATTGTAGTTGTATTGTTCTATCATTTGTTTTCTTGACCCACTCTCTGTTATGGTCCTAGGCCCTTGTTTTTTCCCATATTCCAACGCTTCCCTGTCATGTGTCTTTTTTCATCGAGGCCTTCCCAAAGTATTTGGCGTGATTTCGCGCTGGGTAGGCCTCTTGTCTCTCTGGTGGTTGGGCTGTTAATCAAAAAACTGGCCTGCGGTATTGTGTCGCCAGTTGTTTGATTTCTCTTTTCTTCGGTTGTTAGTATGCCACAACTAAACAGCCCAATGTTTTATGTAGCAGTGACGCATTTTCCAATCCAACAAGAATAAAGCCTCCCTATTATGATATGAATGGAAATATAATAATAATTACAACTAGAAAATTATTTTAGATTCTAAAACTAATATAACACTGCTTGGGAAATAATACATTATGAAACTGGTAGGAAGGTAATAACAGAGTCAACAGCCATTGCACCACAAATCGTGATTTACTACTTATAAACAAGTACAAACTACATGCTTTTCTGCGCATGAATGATATGGTGGTCGATATCACAAACGGACCCATGAACTTCCCTGAAGTCAATGTTATCATATGAAGCACTAATCACCAACGAAAGACACTACGAAGCCCATATTCATCACACGATAGATACCAGGTAAGGACTAATCATTATTATTTTATTTGGGAGAGTAGTAACCGCACACGGTCATCTACATATATCTGTATATATCAATCACTGATGATTCATTGTGGCGGTTTTAAGTTTCCTAATTACCGAATATGTCATTGGTATAATGCATGTCTTCTTATGGTTGATGGATTGCTTATGTGAGTGTTAGTTAATGCGACGTAAATATTAATAATCACGAGTGTACAGATGTAATTGCTTAATGTTCAGTCGAAACAAAATGACATTAGTTTAGAAAATATTATAACTAATGTAGAAAAATTTATTTATATGTTGTCATAGACTATTCATAGCATGATCATACACATCGCAGGCTTCAACTATCATGGGATAACTATCAGCAAGGTAACACTAACAGAATAAAACATTCCATGATGATCAGGCAGATAAATATAATCTCAGTGGAGGAAGGAATCTCAGAAACAAACTAATAATATAACACTGAAATATTTAAACTTAATTTAAGCTCCTCCCCAATGGATAGCTATCCAGAAAATCTAAGGTATTAAAAGAACCCATAGCACTACAATAAGAAAGCTTACTAAAAAGCTACATTCCTCATCTTGCAAGTAATCAGAAAGGAAACTGTTTTATTTCGTAGCTAAGCAGGGTATTTCTGAAGGGAAAGGGTGGTAGAAATCTAACAAAATATGATATGAATGGAAATATAATAATAATTACAACTAGAAAATTATTTTAGATTCTAAAACTAATATAACACTGCTTGGGAAATAATACATTATGAAACTGGTAGGAAGGTAATAACAGAGTCAACAGCCATTGCACCACAAATCGTGATTTACTACTTATAAACAAGTACAAACTAAAATAACTTTGATATCCTTGAAGAGTATAACAATTTACTTCCTGATATTCTGAGTTACCATCAATTACAGATGAAGTGATGACAATTTTATCTGATATGTAACAGCTAAAAGGTCTGTCCACAGTAAGTGGGAGTATACATGGTTTGTGTACGACTAGTGACAAGTAAATAATATCCTTGTGTATAATTTCTATTGCTCATTTATCTCAAGTTGCCACCGGATTTGTGTTGCTTTTCTGCGCATGAATTTATATTCTCTAATATTTACTTCTCGTTTACTGCAGTACGAGGGTATTTACTCCTCTTATGTCGCTCCTTAAAATATAATTTTAAACAAGAATTACCTTCTTATGCCCATGTGCCGCCCCTCATGTTATTATACATCACAATTGCAAACAATACAGGTGACTACACATTTAATAGATTTCAGTCAACTTAATAATTTGTAGACTATGGAACGGAGCACTATTACAGAGTAAATACACGTCCGTAACAGTATTTTCTAGTGTCACTGAGCACGAAGTGTGGAACTTTAGGTTGCCAAGCGGCAACCATATTATTCTATTCATACAAGAAAGCAAAGCTCTACTTCCACTGTTGTTTTCACACAATTACACTTTTAAAGATATTTCCACAAATCGAATATCTAATCAGCCATACTCCACAGTAAGTAGATAGAAGGGCATTAAGGGGAACTCATTGGACAAGCAAACATTCAGGCACAGCAAAACTCCACGACACTTCCCCAGAGAGAGGTAAGAATGTTATGTAATAATAATAACGATAATATTAATGATCCATATGTCCCGGCTGCTGTTTAAGGAATGACCTGTTAGGAAAACGTGGCACTGTATATATGAGAAAAGTGCGACCAGAATCGAGTGTTAGTGGATAGGTTACATCGACAATATTACCACTGAGAGAATTTACTATTGTATACATCACTAAGGATGGGCGTTAGCCCAAATCATGTTAACCCTAGAACAATAGTGTGAAAATTGTGACATGAACGGTCGGGCTAGGTGTGGTAGACACAATACCAAAACAATTACGTAAGCCATTTTAATGATTAATGTTGATCAAAATATTTTGCAATCAAATGGCATGTTAATACCCTGAAAACATTCTTAGAATAGTCGACCAAATAAAAACTTTAAAAATGTCCACTGAAACATCAGCATAAAATTTAGGATTCAAAACAAATACACGGATATGAAAATTTGTGGCAAGCAATATGTACTTTACATATCTATCTGTTAGGAGTATTGTCCAAAAATGAACACAATGATTCTCAATATGGCAAGCAAAGTGACACATGTACATGACACTTAGAGAAGTTCCAACTGGATCACATTCGTTGGTTTCTTCTGCCTTTATCAACAAAATAACGAGGAGAGCTATTTGCCTTTGAAACCTTTGTAATCACCGTAAAACTGGAATTAGCTATAGTTGCATCTGCAATGTCTTTTTCTTGTTCTTCTCCTTCAATAAATTGGCTGTTGGATTCAATATTACTGGTTATCACAAAATCTGGTTCAGGGTTTTAATTATCATTCTAGGGTTAAGCAGTCGTCAAACAGATGACACTCATAAACATGTCTGCACGATGAATAAAAGGGATTTGCCGTTCAATACAATCTTTTCCAAGATTATGAATTCCAGAAAATAACGTTGAAACGTACCATATAACAACATGGGCGTTAGCGATAGGGTCTAAATATGTGTTCCTTGCGAGTGTTCTTACAAAAAGAACAAACGAACAATGATTCATAACACAGTGTAGATGTTCACGAAGGTGAGCTGCCAGGTCTGTCGGAAAAAGAGTATTGTGGGGGAAAACGTTTTTAATTCATTTATTAAAATGGCTTGATTTTTCTGCAGTGTTAGCAGGTGAGTTCATATTAAGACAAAACTTCTACGAAACCTACTACCGCACTTATAACACGGAAGGTTCTATCCTGGAGACTGATTGAACAGGTGTTTACAAAAATTATCACAATCGCCACAAGAGTGAGAGAAGTTCCATCAAGTTCTTCAGAAGAACGTTACCGTTCCACACCACTAGTCAGCATTTGTAATTTCATTGCACGCTTGAGAAAATTTACCGTCACACTGACAACAACACTTTGATCGTAGCCTGGGATGAATCACCGGGTGTTTTCCAAGTTGCCTTTTCCCTAAATCTCTTACCTCATTCGTTACAGCAATATGAACCGTCTGCGTTATAAGTAACCTTGTACATTCGAAAATTAGATTTCCTGAATAACTTAATGTCACATTCTTTACATACTGGCAGGCGCCCAGCAATATGCGAGGGCAGCTGTGATTGAAGACGAGATATCAGTGGGAACGCTCTCCACATGAGTGCGGAAGCTCTACAATATCTTTAAGCAGTTGCTCATTAAGCGTGCACTTTTCACGAAACATTTTACCTCATTAGTTACGGGTGTTTGGGCGAATATCAATATGTAAGAACAGGTGTTTCCGAAAACTACATTTTCAGGCAAAGCGCTAAGATAACCAAAGTGACATCAGGCGAAACGTTCACCTCAAGAGTACAGAGGATTTTAAAGGTCTTTTAGCTGGTGTTCATTAGGTGTGGTCTTTTCACGAAACACTTTACCACATTAGTTACAAGAGTTTGGGCGACAGATGTTCCCGAAATAAATATTGGCGGAAAACGCACTACAAAATTCAACATGAGACTGTGACGAATATCCATCCAGTGTGCGATGTGACAGTTCTAGCGTTATTGGACTTTAGTAAAGCTTTCGATACTGTTGACAGGGACATACTTATATCCAAATTAAATAGTTTAAATTTCTCCGCGAGTGCACTCCAGTGGATCAGATCCTATCTCACCGGTCGCCAGCAGTGTGTACTTATCAACAATGAATATTCAAATTGGCGTACGGTCGACGTAGGAATACAACAAGGATCTGTACTGGGCCCCCTATTTTTCTCTTTGTATATAAATGGCATATCTTCCGGATTAAAACACTGTAAATACCACTTATACGCTGATGACCTACAGATATATATACACAGCAAACCTGAAAACCTGCACTCAGAAACACGTCACTTGAATGAAGACTTGATGACCATAGATATATGGGCCAGAAATCACGGTTTAAAATTAAATCCATCAAAATCCCAGGCAATAATTATTGGTTACCCTAAATTACTTTGCAAGCTCAATCGAACAGCGTTACCACAGTTGTCCATAAGTGGTACACCCATACAGTATAGCCAAAATGTTAGAAATCTTGGCATAATATTTGACGAACATCTGTCCTGGTCTACCCAAACTATATCTGTGTGTAGGAAAATATACGGAACGCTGCGCTGTCTCAGTAAATTCAAATTAACTTTCCCTTTTAAACTAAAGAAAATTCTTGTTGAATCACTCGCATTACCTCATTTTGATTATTGCGACATAGTTTACAACAACCTAGGAGTAGACTGGGGAAGGAAATTACAGTGCGCTCAGAATGCCTGTGTAAGATTTATCTGTGGACTTCGTTACGCTGACCATGTCACACCGTCTTATATGCGGCTCGGGTGGCTTCGCCTGCAAGAACGACGCACACTTCATACTCTTTGCTTCTTGCATACTATTCTTAAAAGTTCTCAACCAGCCTATCTCCGTGATCGAATGAAGCTCCTCTCCACAGACCATAACAAAAATACCCGATCCTGCAGCACCATGTGTTTATCCCTTCCTGTACACAGAACAGCAATCTACACGAAATCATTCACCGTTACCGCAGCCCGACAATGGAATCTCTTACCAGTGGACGTCAGAAGCATGTCCAGCAGCTTAGCTTTTAAACATGCCTGTGTCGAAATACTAGGTAAACATGCATGAATCATCAAATTATGACCTGAAAACACCTACTCCTACCGCCTCTTCATCATCATTTCCCTCTTCCTTTCACAGATATTCTTCTTCTTCCTCTTCTACTTCTTACTAATCCTTCTCTTCACCTCTCAACTGAAGGCGATATTTCGGTGTACTGTAGAAATGTATATATTTTCTAAACTTTTTCTTAAGTAGTTGTTATAGTACTCATTATTCATAATGATATTCTTAGTACTCATTTTTCATAATTATATTCTTAGTACTCATTATTCATAGTTATATTCTTAGTACTCATTATTCATAATTATACTCTTAGTACTCATTATTCATAATTATATTCTGCACTTTACGTACGATTTATATTATATAGATGATATGATTTTTTTTTTAAGTGTGGTTACTTTTGTTAATGGTATTACTGTTACTATTGTCCATATTATCATATTATTGTCATCAGTAGTTATTATTAAGTGTTCTAGGTTAAGACTGGTTAAGTGTAAGAAAGGGAGTACATCCCTAACTTTGCCAGGATAAATAAAACATATTACTATTACTAATACTATTACTACTATATCACACCCTCGCACTATATTCAAAAGTAGAAGATATTAATATTGTCAGTATTTGTATTATTATCATTGTTCCATTTGTACATTTATTTCTAATATTTTAAACTGGAAGGTATACATATGTGATATGATGTACCCGCTCAAAGTCAAAGTCTCAGGGTGTGTCACGGTCCGAATTTATCGCTACCAATAGTCAAAAAATATATCAAGATACGAAATCTCCAATGAAATATCTGGGTTCCATCTAATCAGTACTACAGGGTTGAATGGGACACTCTAATCATTTACTCTAAGGATCATCATAAAAACATACAAAATATATTAAGTCAAATCAAAGGGAAAAATGGGAGGCTCCGTCCTAGGAATGGGGAGAGATATTTTAAACGGTCGCCAACGGTTTACTATTCTACAAGAACAAGAACCTGGAAGTGTTTCCTTGCAAGTGCTAAAGGATCATTTTATTTAAATTAAAACTGAACACACGAAAATTTCGCTGACCTTTATCTTGCCGATAATTTTGCAAATCATTCCTGAAAATTTCACATATTAATATTTTTACACTTAGACCACCCATCGACTTGAGTGGTTTTACCGTGGTTTTCTGAGGGTTGCAATTTGAACCTCGAAACAACACAACAACCATTTAAGGTGATTGACCAATTACCTGTCGGCCAGTTGGGCGCGATCACATGAACCATGTCAGCACCTACACTTTTGTAGATATGAGTCCAACCCGGGGTAATACAAAACCGCCCCCGGGTTCCTAACCAAGATATACTATCGTTAACTGAAGAAAACGACAAAGAGACTCTAACCTAATGGTCCAGGTGTAGGGATTTGCCATCACATTAAACATCACAAACTTAACTTATTATTAAAAGAAACTTGACATTATTACGTTATTTCGCCATCTGACTTCCCTATAATCCGTCAACATGATCATCCGAAATAACTTTTAAAACATATTTGTTAATATTATTATTAATATTATCAGTAGAGATCATCATTATCGTAATACTTAATCATCATCAATTTAATTTTTCAATTTCATTTTTCACCATTATTATTATTCTCAGAAATAAAATAATTCTTCTTATTCTCCTTCAAATTATTATTATGATGAACAAGTTTCACATGAACTATCAAGATGTTTAGAATTTAGTCACATATGTTAAATCCCACATGATGCACCAAGATCTGATTTCACATCGGTAGGGACACAATAACGGTATTCGAAACCGCAACATTCATTTCGTACTGTCGTTAGTCTATGGGAGCACCAAGACTTCCCAAGACAAATCTCAAATCTCCTGGCACCTCGCGGCTGGGAATTTACATCCAGTCCCTGCGATTGCTAAATTATTCCTTCCTTTCCATTTGAAGCCCACTTATTCCACTGGAACTCTACAAAACTTTTAATCCACTATTTAATCCTCGGTGCGTGGACTCTTCTGCCACTCATAGCACCGGAATCGGGATATATGTCGACGTAGGCGTCGGGATTAATCTATTTCTTCATCAACATAAGTACGACTCAATTTTATCTCAGGCCGGATTTTTGTCCCGCACGAATTCAAAAATAAAAATGGACTTAATCCACTCTAGGCCTTCAACATAGCGTGACCATCACATCCAAGTGCCTCTAAACAAATATTTATGATTATTATGGGGTCCAGAAACGTTACATCAACAATTAATGTTAAAATCAAATTTACTACCGGAATTAAAGTCTTCCACGCCACATGTTATCTCCACACTTTAATTACTTTAACCTGCAATCATTCTATAACACCAGGCCCGTGCCATGATTCACAATGCATTATTATTATTCACTCATTTAGACATCACCCGTGTTCATTTATCACTCCGATAATTCTATTGATTGTTATTTTTCTGTCCACTGGCGAAACTTCACGGCACACATAATCATTGGTATTTACAGAAAAAAACGGACCTCATTCCGGTTCCACAACATTTAGATTCACTGGCAACCCTCTACCTCTGGATAATCTTACAACATGCCTTAACATCTACAAAGTTTACGATAACTGACCTTAAGTCAGACAAACATTTTGGATCACTTCTAAATGAATATCAATTTATCACGACGTGAAACGTGGTCCCATACAATCACGAACACTTCAAGCACTTGAACAAACGAAATCAACACTAATTTACTCTACTAAATAATCAAAATATAATGAGTGCTTGATATCACTATTTACATATTATTTTGTCCGTTTGTCTACCTATATCTGAATTTAACGCGCAAACGCCTGAAAAGCCATACATCTAATTTCTGATCTGATTTTGATATGCTCAATTGGTGGAAAATATCTAATTCCCTCCATGGGAACTTAGAATTTCCATTTGGAATTGCTAGGCGGGCATTAATTCCATTGTGGAGTTTTATCTCCCGTATGCAGTTATCAGACTGTGCCTCATAAATAGGCTTCTGATAAGTTCACCTGCATACACCCCAGCATTAGTGGGTAGGGTCTGACACATCCCACCCTGAAGAGTCTAGTGTCAGACCTAAGACGAAATGCTGGTTAATAGAGCAAACGCCTGAAAAGCCATACATCTAATTTTTGATCTGATATTAACACAAGCTCGCCTATCCTCAACGGACGAATAAACCCCTTGTTCCTCAGCCACCTCAACCTTCTATCAGTTTGCGTTTGTTGGTGTTCTCGCGTCTTAGTCACGCAAATCTCTGGTGATTCTCGCGGATCCTCCGGGCAAGCGAGTACTTCATGCCATGGTCTGGCTGGAAATTGGTTATAGTGAATCACTGCACGTATCTCTGCCGTAGCCTCGTGCATGGTGTATTGATACATTCCGTGATTATAGGTACCACATTAATCCATCGCCAATGCGCTTCTGAGCAGTAAATCCTGCAGAACTTGGCAATCTCCCTCATGATTCTCTCCGACGGGTTGGCTTCCGGATGCCGTATTGAGCTCAGTACATGTTTGATATCTAGCCGGCGTAATTCGTTAGCAAATGCCAGGGACGTGAAGTGACTTCCATGGTCAGTCAGGATGAATATCGGCTTTCCCATGGTTGGGTTACAAGTTTAGAGTTAGCTTTCTGCATGGGGTATAGAGCCACGAATTTGGAAAACAAGTCTAAGCTTACTAAAAGGAATTTGTTTCCCCTGCGGGCCTTTGGCAAGGGGCCATACAGGTCCATTGCTAACATCTCTCTTGGCTCAGTAGGAAACAATGGACAGGGTGATTGTATAAGCAAGAATGGATTTGGCTTAATTTGCTGACAAGTGTCACATGTTCGCAATATATCTCTGACATTTTTGTTCATCCTATTCCATACGAAAGTTTCCTGGATGGTAGATAACACCTTCCCTATTCCAACGTGGCCTATGACACGGTGAACGTGATTTACAAGTGCCTTTTGGATCTCCGAAGGCACGACTATCCTCAGCTTCGTATCATCCATGAACTCGTGCAAGATCCCATTGAAGTAATGGTAATTTGGACCCATCTTCCATTCTCTAATAAACTCGGGACTGCCAGGTTGCAGTATCATGGTAAGGAAATCAATCATTATGTTCTTAAATTCGTCTGTCTTCTGCAGCGTTCCGATTTCCCTTAGCTTCTCTAGAACCTCACGATCCTCATCAATCAATTCCAAGCGATGTATTGCGATGTCATCGGGGTTGGGGTTACGACTTATTGTATCGGCCAAGATATTCAATTTGCCTGGGCAGCGTTCAACGGTATGATCAAACTGTTTAACAAACAAAGCCCAACGGCTGACACTTTCACTTGACATATTTTTCTTCAATATTCTTCTCACAATTCCCGTCATCTTCTCCCATAGTTTCGACAATCTCCTCTATGTCAATGGCGGCTGCGTCTACTAGCCTGTTGTCGCAAGTTTGCACCTCTGTGTTCCACACAGTTTCTTCGTTATCTATTATCGCCTCCTGATGGTCCACTGATGTGTCCTCTTTAATATCCTCACACTTGAACTAGATTGTAATATCTCCCATGTCAATTAATGCGTGGTACTCCGTGATGAAATCAGCTCCAATTATAAGATTGTAGTTAAACTTAGCCATCACAACGAATTAATGTGGAAAATTCGACTGACCAATCCCAACTACCAAGAAAGCTTGTAGCTTACAAATTATATTTTTCCGGAACTACCTCTCAAATTTTGATACCAGAAACAGGAATAATAGGGATATTAAATTTTGATTTTAGCTCATCCATTAAATTTTGTGAAAATACGGAGATGCTTGCTCCTGTATCAATAAGTTAGCGTATCTTCAAGTTCCCAATACTCGTAAAGATAATAGGTAACTGTCTGATGCACTTGGCGATTTGAGGCTAAGGGTCGTCAATCAATTCCTCCGGGGTCGCAATCCATGAACCGATCTTAGCGATTGTTCATACCCCTCTAAAATTTAGCGTTTTATTTTGTACCCCCGAACATTTGTTCAGGTTCAGATTGGTTCACATTCGAATTCAATTGGCGCTCCAACCTGGCTTGCTGTAGCTGTATGCTTTTCAGCTCCGGAAACGTCCTCATCTGGATTTCTAGTTTGGATAGCATCCTTCCATTTTCGTTTATTGAGCTCCACAGTATACCACCTGCTCTCCTGATTATACTCTTCTAATTCGTTATTATCATTCTGACGAGCTCTTTGCTGGGCTGGGATCCGTCCTGGGTTAAGGCCGACTGCCATTCCTCCTTCCCTCATATCCACGGTATCCCCTTATCTCTTTGGAAGTATCAACGATACTGCGGTCTTCCTTTCTGCTGAAATGCCCCTCGGTGGTTCCACGATATGTGTTGCCAATTCTGCTCATACGTTCTCTTGCAGTCTCTACTAGAACTCATTAGTTTACGACTAGTGTTCGTGCTCTGATCTCTAGTGCTTCTGTTCTTGGGCTTGTCCCCCTTTCTGTATTATTGACCTGCGGATCTTTCGTGCCTATAATTCCTCTGGTCAAGTTGCCTTAACAGACTTTCCGCCCGTACTGCCGGGCGTACATTAGAAGCAATTAGCATTCGCTGAATCTCGAACGGCAACTGCTTCGCAATGGCACTTACGAGCTCGGTCTCACAGACCGGATTATTTAATTCGCGCAACTTATGAAATTGGGCCGTGAAGTAGTCCGAATACTTTGCTGGCGCAGAAGTAGAATACCGTCTTGGGTACAACATTAACCTGAGGTTCTGCTGCGATTCCATACTCCAATACTTTTGTAAGAATGCTTGGCGGAACCCCATGAAGTCATCGAAGGGGTAGAGAAATGCCCTGAGAAAAATTGCTGGCACTCCGTCCAAGAATTTTTCCACCGTCCGCAGTTGTCTTACGACAGGTATCCTATGCTCTTGTATATAATCGGTTATCTCCCTAATTAACCATTTGGGCGTTATTTTCCGTCCAGCATCGAACTTGGGATATTTGCCACCTGACATCCTCACAAAATGAACTACGGGAGACGTAGCAGATTTGTTGAGGCCGACGATGATCCGTCTCCCATACGGATTTTCGAAGCTGTCGTATCGGCTGCCAAGGTTTCTTCCCTCACCCTGTTCATCCCTCTGTTCTCTGGGGTCTCGAACTCCATATACTGGCAGTTAAAATCTCGAGTACCGGAGCTGTTCTCGTGCGCCTTTAACAGTTCAACTTCTTTTCTCAGTTCGTCTATCTTGTCCGTGTTGACCTCCGCAATGAACTTAGTTATAAACAGTCTCTCCACGAACTCTTCCAGTTTTCTGCATAGTTTTCTTTCTGATTTTTCGGTCTCCTGCTCCCGTATTTCAAGCTCTTCGGTTGCCTTGTCAGCTTGTTATTTATTTGCTTACAGGCCTCCTACCAGCAATATAAGCTTTCAATTCTGACTCCCGCATCCTCTAACTTTGTTGAAACTTCTCGATTACTTTTGAGGGATTCAATCTCTGACTCCAGATCCGAAACCTTCGCTTCTGTGCTTTCATGGTCTGTACGTAGATTTTCCACGTTTCCTACAATTTCGTCGATCTTCCGTGCAGCATGAATGATATTGTCTTCGACGTGAGACCTAATCTCCTCGCGTCGTTGCCGACACTCTTCTCGCATCTTTTCATTCAGCGTTTTAGACTAATCATGATCAGCTGACATCTGGGTCGTAATTTCCTTCAATCCTGCCACTAGCCGATTCCTGATCTCGTTACGACCCTCCATTGCTGCGGATTTAACTCGCTCAACCCTCTCAGTCACTCAAATAAGACTTGCATCGAAATGCTCTTTCATTTCCTCTTTCGTCTTGTGACACACCTCGCGTACCTGGTCCAGCCCTCGGGTTAAATTCCCGTTCGTATTTCTGACACACGGTCCGCACTTCAACTATTTGCTCCGCTAGCTCAGTTATACCACCATCACAAGTGATCCATATTTGTTCAATTTTCTGCTCCGTAGACTTGTTAGTTTGTTCCATCAACCTATTAGTCTGTTCCTTAGACTGTACTTTACACTGTTCAATCGACTTATTCATTTGTTCTATCGAGGTATTAGTCTTATTAGATTGTTTCTTTTGCTCCGCCATTGCCCTCATCACATCTGCTAACGTAAACGATTCTTCCTCTCCTACATGTCCATCCTGGGATTTCTCTTATGTATTAAAAATTAGGGCCAACAGGCTCCTCGCCCTACAGCACTATGTTTTAACAGTTGGTCAAGGCCCTATCTCAGGGGGTGTTAGGGTCCGAATCTATCTCAACTAATACACAATAAAAAATTTATATGACTGTACGACATCTTCAACTAAATAACAGGGCGCCATCTAATCACTACCCGGCTTTGAGCAGGTACAATTTTAAATTCAATAACTCGTATCAAACAACGAGTAGCATAAGGACAAGTCTTTCTTTGCTCCCTCCAGAATAAATACGTATCTGACAGACACAAGAAACTTGAAACTGTAATGAAAAACAACACCTAGAAATTTTGAAACAACACAGCAATCTCGTAACTTTAAATTTGAAATGAATAAATTCTCGTCGACACCGTTCCAGTTCTCACTCCTTCATTAACTTGGAGTTTGGTACTCAGTATAGTTTTAACTATATTGTCCTAGATCCTAAAATCTTCTCCTACCGACTCATTGGTGCCCAAAGTATGGAACCTCCATATTCACAGATATAAAAATCGCATCATTAACAATTACTCGTGGAAAAATATAGATTACCAATTGACGAGCCCTTGCGAGTCGTGTATCACTACTCGTCTGGAAGAGACCAACAACAACATACTTCTATCAACCTATCAAATGAGCCCCGTTCGGAAATTACTACTAGCCTAAGCTCTGTTAGTGTCTGAACACAATGAAAGAATAAATAAAAAACTAAAAAAGTAAATATAAAGAATGAACTTAGTAACAAAGTATTACAATAATGGGGTTATCTCGTTCATTGGATGATGCCATTTTTTTAATTTACCTTCCTAAATCTGAATAAATGTTTCCCCAAAACGGAAAGCCATGATTCGGTCTATAATTAATTCAAGTACCCCGATTGGGTTTAATCAAATTTACAATAAATATTACTTTCGAGCACCGATGCGATCGTTAGTGCAATGAAGCCCATTTTGGCATCCTGATATGCTTGCCAATGAAATAAAGCCCCACGATTGGTAGCGCCATGATGTACCCGCTGAAAGCCTGAGTCCCATCCAGCATTTATCTCAGGGGGTGTTAGGGTCCGAATCTATCTCAACAAATACACAATAAAAAATTTATATGACGGTACGAAATCTTCAACTAAATAACAGGGCGCCATCTAATCAGTACCCGGCTTTGAGCAGGTACAATTAGTAATTTGTTTTGTACAAACGGATGGTAAACAGTGCTACTTACAACTCGGAAATTTGTATGTCATGCGGATATCCCAGAGTCCGATCAGGTAACCTTCTTGATGTTGTAGACGGAAAAGTTCCTATGAGACATGTGATTATCCCAGAGTCGGATAACGTGGCCCTGTTGATGTTATGAGATCCGGAAGACCTTCGGGCGTGTTCTTGACAAGATCTTCTACACGTGTTTGGATGGCCAGGATCAATCTAGACCTATCCTGCAAGAGGTCTATATGGGCATGTGATCAAACGGCGGAAGCATACTGGACTTTGCCTCATACTGGATTGGACTTCAAATTTTGGTGAAGAAAACGTGACTTCAAACAGCGGAGGAGAGGAGATGTAACTTGTAGAAACCCGGTTTCATTGTGTTTGTGAAGTGTGGTATAACCTGTAACTGTGGAGTGCTTAGGCACTTGGTATTGTACCACTTAAGGCAGCTTTTTTATTATATGTTGGTGACAGGTATGGGGTGCTGTATTTCAGACTTTCCACAATTTATGTTCCGGAATAACAAGCGTGTGTTGCTGGAGTGATGTATCCTTGAAGTGTTGGAGTCAGTGAACACAGTACTATATCTGTGTGATATAACAAGCGCCAATAACGCGAATATGCAAGTTGTGTTGATACAGAGAGACAGTGAAGGGTACTTATTTGCAAATGTGCTTTGTTCAATGGGTTGATTGCAAGTGGTAGCTTGGTCCTTGCTTTTGGTTTCCCACTGTTTTTGTTGTTGATTGTTGTGTAAATATGGAGTCTTCCAGCAATATATTGAGAGTGTATTATATTTATATTTTGGTGTGTTGAAGTGGTGCCCATCACTGATATTTTATATATTATAGTGAAATATTTTAGAATGAGTGAAGTTATCGATGAAGCTAGCTTATGTCCCTACCTATTAAGTCGTTATCAGAAGCCCTGAAGATGTACCAGTACACAGCTTTATGTACACGCGCTGGGAGTGAAAGAATTATCATGCTCTATAAATATTCAAGGGATCCATTCCGGTGAACTCTGCCGCCTATACTATGGGCATTTCGAAATTTTATTTTATTAATCATTTTATTTTATGTTAGTGGTTTATTCAGATAGATTTCATTTAACGCCCAAATTGAGGCTGTTAAATATCTCATTCATATTGGATTTTATTTGAATAATATAGCAAAGGTTAATTATTAACAATATATTACAAATTAATATGGAATAATATAACAACTGCAGACCTGGCAGTCATAGAAAGAGTGAAAGCAAGCTTCATCAAACGCACTCTGTGCGTGTCAAAATTCACACAAACGAGGCTGGAATATGAACTGGCAAAGGAGTCTTTCCATATAGAGGATATCAAATCCAAACTAGGACTTCCATACACGATTGCATCAGAGAAACATATAAAAGAGAGATATGAAAAGAGATCAAGTATTAGGGAAGATTTTTACAGCACTGAACCCATGATGAACAGAGCTTGGATGAAGGCAAACTATGAGCTCAGGCATATGGTAACACGTTACGCGGTCAAAGGCCTCCATCATAAAATATGCGTGATCAAGTCATTCCATACGCCAGGTAATAAGTGTAAATGTGAACTTTGCAACAAAACATGTACAAGATACCATCTACTCAGTTGTGCAAAAAGAGTGAAATCTCTCATAAAGTACAGCAAGGATAACTAACTATTTAAAAATGCACAAATGTGTGCATTTGTTATATTATTATTCTTATTATTATTACAAATGACGCCCAGAGTGAAGCCCTTAAATAGTTTATTTGATTTGATTATTTTAATCATATGGCAATGGTTACTAATGATCTTAATTGATATTCATATATATTACACTGTGCGTGGAAGATATTGTGTATAAAGTTTGCACTCGTCAAGAAACTTCCTACCACATCCATTACGACAACGTGGGCGTTATGACTTAATCGCAAACATGTGTTGTCGAATATTACCACATTGGATACAATGATGTGGACGTGTCGTTTTTCACTCAAGTAAGACATATACGTAAGCAACTGCACATTCAAGAAACATTTTGACAAAACTGTTAGATTGTTCTCAACAAAGTGGAAAACTGCAGTATATGTTGTGTTTCCGAAGACTGGACTACGTAATAATGCAAAGTATCGCATTGATTAAATGAATGTCGACGCTCCCTCAGTATTGATCAACGTATGTTGTCGAAGAACTTCCTCTTCAGAAATCTTCTTCGCTGAGGCATCAAGAGAACGTGTACTCCCACTAGTGTGCATAAGCAGGTCTTGCTGAAGAGTCCTCTTGCCTGGACACTCGCCAGGAATCGTAGGTAAGTGTTCCTGAAGACGTGATGTGAATTCTTAATCACAGGAATATTGACGTTCGCCAGTATGTTCACGCAGGTGTTGCAGAAGATACACATTCCTTGAGAACTTCTTACCACATTGATCACAAAAAACTTGTCGCACAGCAGTATGTGTAAGCAGGTGACGCTGAAGATTCGACTTGAGAGAAAAGTTTTTGTCACATTGATGACAAGAATGTCGTCGCTCCCCAGTATGTGAAAGAATGTGACGCTGAAGAAATGACTTCTGTGAAAACTTCTTTACACATTGATCACAAGAATATAGACCTTCACCAGTATGTTCACGAAGGTGATTACGAAGGCTTGACTTCGTAGAGAACTTCTTACCACAATGATCACAAAAATGTTGTTGCACAGCGGTATGTGTAAGCAGATGTTGAGTAACGTAAGACTTGGAGGAAAATTTTCTACCACATTGAATACAAGTATGTGGACGTTCACCAGTATGTGTAAGAATGTGCTGACGGAGACTTGACTTTATAGAAAACGTCTTGCCACATTGATCACAGGAAAGTGGACGCTCACCTGTATGTATAACCAGATGTTGAAGAAGAGCCGACTTCAAAGCAAACCTCCTAGCACATTGACCACAAGAATGAGGACGTTCTCCAGTATGCGTGAGTAAGTGTCTACGGAGACTTGACTTTAGAAAGAACTTTTTCCCGCATTCATGGCAGGAATGTCCCTCATCACGATGTGAAAGCAGGTGATAGTGAAGATATGACTTCTGGGAAAAGTTCTTTTCACATATATGACAAGAATGTCGACGCTTATCTGTATGTGTAACAAGATGTTGCAAAAGATTCGACTTCAGAGAAAATTTCCTATCACATTGATTACAGGAATGTGGACGCTCACCGGTATGTGTAAGTAGGTGTTGCAGAAGGTTCGACTTCTTTGTAAATTTCTTATCACATTGTTTACAGGAATGTAGTCTGTGTGCTGTATGAGTTGACATGTGACGCTGAAGAGCTGATTTCAGAGAGAACTTCTTATCACATTCTTTACAGGAAAACGGTAGGTCACTAGTATGTGTTACGAGGTGACGCCGGAGATTAGACTTGGAAGAAAACTCACGATCACATTCATTACAACATTGCGTCCTTTGGCTAATGGGATGGATTCGGCTTTGATCAGAGTCAGAGAACATTTGCACGTCGCATTCATTACCAGTGGACAAAATGCAATTTACCTCACTTCCTTGTTTCAATATCTTGCACCTACTGTTACATGTACGCACTGGACGTCCGGTCAATAATGCAAAACTAGAAAGCAAAAAAAAAAAAAAAAAATACGTTTTATGATTAAGGAAACAAATTCAAAAACAATATCGAGAAGCAAACACAATTTTGTACCGAGATGGCTTCTTATCATATTACTCAGCACTCCAAATCTCAATAATTTCAGATAAAGGCTCTAACACATAAGCTCATATAATTTCCAATTGCCAAAATTTACAGTTAACCACAGCACATCCAAACAATTCAAGAGTGCCCAATATGAAAGCAATTAGTGTGAGAATGCTTCCCTTTGTGATTTCCTTATGTGCATTCTTCAACCTTCTTTTAACCGAGATTCATCACATTTAGGATGCCAAATAATACCTAATGTTTTTATAGCTTCATCGTTGGTGAGGTATCATGTTGACAAGATTTCTCTATCATTTACAGGGACATTGGCAAGGACTTGTGGACAATTTGATGTCCTATTTCTGAGGTACACATGTGTACCATAAAGCCAGGAAGAAATTTCGGACTGAAGCTCCTCAGCTACTGTCAACTCATCAATGGAAAAACAAGAATATGCAGTAGGGTGATATTAGTAACGTGGTAGTCCTTGATCTCTTGATTAGAGCATTCATGTCACGCAATATTCTGAAGACTCCTGTGGTCGGGATGTATTAACACAAATTTGTATATCTTAGGAATATCTGCTGAATAAGTCTTGACCTTAATACAATACATAGGAAGCCAGGCTGAATTTAGGGGACAACCTTTTACAGAGTTCGAAGCTATCCCATTTCAACATTCACAACATCTGCCAAACTCAACGCTTGGCTTCGTTGTAATGCTAGAATATTTGAGGGCACAATGATGGGGCATATGAAAGGTTGATGAGTTAGAAGTCACGAGGGGTACAATTTCCATGTTTCCCGTTTCACTGTATTCACACATGAAAATTACATACAGCCGTTTCAAATCTGGAAATCCAGCAAACTTATTTACAATGTGTTCGAGCATTATGCTTAGACTGAGCTACAGGTGATACTTCACGACGAATACTAAATTTACCATTAAACCTGCCAGAATCATCCATTTGAGCATTATTCAAGAAAATATTCTTCACATGCCCTTTCTTCAGGAGTAAGAAATGGTTGATAAAGTTCTTCAAGCTTCCAAAACTTGTGCAAATTTGTGTGAAGAGCATAAAAATTTATAAGCCTGGCACTACGAACCTTGGCATTATTCTTAACACAAAAGTCAGGAATAGTGCCTGACAATCCCAAACCAAATTTGGTCATCTAACAAGGTGAGATAGCCTTTCTTATGCAAGGTATGAGGAGACAAAAACCATAGAAGACTTCAGCTTTTAGCAAGATATAAATAGCAGAATGCTGCATTAATATACTAGCACATAAAATGACATCATAAGCAATATACCAACTGGAACAATCAATTTTCTGTGCAGGAAGTTGGCTTGTGGGTGTATTCACAACTGCACAGTTCAACTTCAATGTACAATCGGACACATTACAGAACAAAACAATTTTGCTTGTGGATCATCCAGGCAAAACACCCGTATTGACTATACAAAATATAAATAGCCAACAAATCTCAGTACATATGCCAAGTTTCGAGATAAGACTACAAGACACTAAGAACAAATAACTCCCCCAGTCCAAAAAATATTTCACTAGTACAACCTCTCCTGAACTGTTCTTCACTGCTACACAAGCTGTGTTTAACTAAATATTTGAGTGGGTGGCACAATTACAGAACATCTAACATTTACATAATTATTGGGAATTGCTTGCTCTTTACAAATCGGTAAGGTCTGGGGTCCATTGTACCGGGGCACTTGTGTCGCTTACACTGTTTAGATAAATGAAAAGCAAAAACAAAGATATCAAAGGTTATTTACCCTGACAAACTTACAGCAATAATCAATGTTTGTTTGAACTTTATACAAACAGAATTGCTATGATTATCAAGTTTTCAACACGTACAATTAAAGGAAGTGCTATAGTTGGTGTTGTGGAATAAAATCTAAAATGAATGACAATGACAAAATGGTCATGAATCAGAGACAATCATTGGATCCAATTCACAATGTCTTATTTCCAGAGATAATGCTTGTTGCCAAAAGGGTCCAAAATCCATGAAACTGAACCTTGCAATAGCATTAATTAATGGTAAAGCAGAATCATGGCCTTCCTCCTATAGTGGTACTAATCACAGGTATCGTGCACATGACGTTCCTCTCATGGTGGTACTAATCACATGCAATACAGACACATGGCATGCTATACATAATGGCACCATTCACAGGTAACACATACCAATGGTGTTCCTCACATTAGGGTACTACTCACAAGAATGCAGACCTATGGTGTTCCTCACATAGTGGGACTAAATACGGTCACCGTCTAGATCAATGATGATGACGATGATGATAATTATGATTTAAAGGGGCCTACCCGCTAGGTAATCAGACCCTATTGGTATGAGGTGCAATAAAATGAAATGATAATTAAAACTACAACATCTATTCATTGACAGGAATCTAAAGTAAATGAAGATGTAAAGTTAGCATGAAGTCAGAACAATCAGTGGATCCGATTGACAATGCTTTAATGACTTCACTATGCCGGGTAGAATTAGAAAGAACTTTATTATAAAACATACAACTTAGCTTGGAGTCCCAACGCTCAATGCTGCATCAGCCTGTTTGCATACCAGAGTCGGCGTGCTTTCCTCCTCCAAAGAGCGAGTTTGCTACATGTTTTAGGTCCTATAGCCAAGAACACACACTCGAGGGACGGTAAGTTCGAATCCACTTCACATTTTCATACCCAGATGATTAACATAACGACACTGTAGTGTGAAACTCCTTCTCCTCAGATACATAGTAGCAATTGACTTCCTCTTATGGACAGAGTAGTGTATGACCTCTTCCTACACAGTACTCATTTCTGATAAATAATTGAGTAAATCTCAGATTCATCCCTCAGACCTCTTAACAATCAAACTTAGACCTTTATCGAATAGACCTAAATAAATTCCTGTTAACATTTATACTTAATCTATTCAGATTAAAATAAATGCCTTCCTCATCACCACCATTAAGGAATAAATGCTGAATCTCTGAATTCTGAATTAGATATTTGAACCCCAAAAACGACATCAAAAACTACACTCGTTTTCACTTAGAATACTGGTATTGATATAATCTTCTTACAGAGAATCGGTTCATCAATAGATTCGACTATTGAGTAGTATTACTATTATAATTAAACTTATGTTTTAATGGTCCACCTTTCAATTCTATATTATGCAATCTGTATAGACTATAGAGTATTGGAAAGGCGGACTATTTAAACATAAGTTTAATTATTATTGTGATCACAATTCAATACGGATCAAAGCCATGATGTGTATATCCTATGATATTGAGTAGTATGGCAGAGCAATAATGAGCTGTGACATAACAACTTCAACAGAAACAACAGAGAGATCCATCAGTAAGAAATATACCACCTGCGGGAAAAATTTCAATGGTGTCTGGAAATTCTACACCATCACCACCACCATGAGGACAACAAATTGCGATGGAGGAGAATGCAGGGAAACAGGCTAGGAGCCTGGAATACAGTGATTCTCCAAGCCCAAATCATTGCACGTAGCCTGCAATTGCTCCAGAGGAATAAATCCCACTTGCATGGACAGGGAGAACACACACACACCACACTCAATTAGGCAGCACATCACATCTCAACATCCGAATGATATTCAAGCACAGTTCCATTTACCAGCTGCGATCGCTTGTTGGTATTAATGCCATTAAATATCAGGAGCTAAGCAGAGGCAGCAAAGGACCGCACTGCTCACACAAAGTACAATGCTGTGGCACAACGAATAACACTGGTCTTCCTGTCACATTCTACAGAGTGAAGATGAGAAATCAGAACCCGGATATCAACAACATGCTCCAAATCTAACAATACAATCACCAAGCCTCTGCCCAATGCCACACGAAATTATCTCCTAGAAATTCTGTACAGTAATGATGGAACCCCATCAAAACTTCTAGAAATGTTTATACAGTCATAGTCAACAAAATAGGACGGGAACATTTTGGACACATGCTGCAGCACAGAACCTGGCTCAACAATGCGGCACAACAAACCGCCTTTACTTAGAATCTCCACCTGATCTGCGTTGTTACATGGGGTTGATAGCAGCTACACGGAGGACGTTATCACTGGCCATCTTCAGCAACAGGGACATCAAACATTCCCGGCCATTCAGATCCGGAATTCTAACGGACACACCTCACTGATGCGTATACTGTCCCATATTACGGCAACATGAACCAGCTTCTAAGGGATGGTTTGCTGATCTACGTGAAGCGACATCTTGTGGAAGCCTCTTGGTCATCTTGACCACAGTCAACTGTTATTCCATGAACATCCTACTACTGATCTCTTCAAAATGTATGTGCAATTTGTAGTGGCCAACACACCTCCATTGCTTGCACGAGAAAGGGATCACACAAATGCAACACTTGCATTGAAGATCATCCAGCTTTCTCAGTTAAATGTCAGAGTAAACGTCAAACTTCTCCCACTCAGCCGGAAAAAGTATTACCTATCACACCAACTGACATCCCTGCCCCACTCTCCCCTTCCACTCTTCCCCTCCTTCCACTGAGACCATTCTGAAAATCATTATTATGGAGCTCCAGAATATTGTCCCATTCCAACGTCCAACTAGCGGCGCGATTGATCATCCTGACTCACCTTGACGGAACTTTCTCTGGGACGTGAATGCAATGTGCATTATTTATCCATGATCCTAGTCCACTGTTGTAGTAAATGAATGTTTATTACATTAATGTGTGTTCCTTAAAGGTCAAGTGACTGCTGCCCCAGCAGATGTCATGGAGGGGTAGCAATTAGTATTCATAAATCCATTTCTTCAGAACAGCATTATCATTCCTTAAATGAATATCTATTTGAAAATTTAAAAATAGAGATCACTATTGGAAATCAAATTATAACTTTATCAACAATTTATATACCTCTTGGCTATTCCCCACCTCAGAAATTTGTAGAAAATACTGATCATAAATACAGTACTTACACCAGGATCATATATTTGAAAATTACTTCATATCCACAACAACAACAAACTATTTATGATCAACTATTACACGATATACTTACCCTTCCCTTACCCCAACCCGCCCTATGAAATACAAGCCCTGAATTTCTGATCCTCAGCCCTAACCTAGCAATGAACCGTGGCATCACCATGTTCCCTTCAATAGGAAATGACCATGTCCCTGCATTGCTAACAATATAAAATATACCATAAACCCATAGCAACATAACAAACATCCCTAAACAATCATACGGTATGCACGAATCTACTGGGTAGCATACAGACCAACAATATCAGACATAATATGCAATACTGAACCACATACTTCACAGCATGAATTACAAGACAAAATAAAGAAATTAGAATCCCCACTAACTATTGTCAACCGAATCCACATTCCTCACCACACCTCCCATCTATGAAAACATGCAAACCTCCCCTGCCTCACTAAGCACCGTAAATATTAAAATATTCCCATGAACATTACAAGGCATACTTTCGAACCTGTGACCCAAATATTCAGGAAGAGAAGTGTTTAAACCTTTTTCTACTCTTCCTTCCACGTTTGTATTTCCAACATGACTAATTTGGCCTTCATAATTTTTTTCATTTTTCATCAGGTTTCCATGGTCCCATATCGAACTGGGAATCAAGCATAGTTTCAAAGTAAGATCTTCATATGACGATACTATTTTCTCTGGAACCATCTGAGTTAAGATCGTCGAATGCCACACCTTATACAAACAAGAGTTATTCTTCACATGAATGTCATATGTTTTGAAATTTTCTTTAACAAGACAAAGACAAATATTTTATGACTTATATGCTTAAAGCTGGAAAATCTCTTACGTGTGTACGGACTTAACAACTGAGTTTTTCACCTTAGATATTAAATAATTTTATTTCATGGTCTGATGCACAATAATCCCGTTCCATAATTTTGTACCATAACTTTAACTTATTTTTAATCACTATTGTGGGTGTGGCATTTGTATTTTGTTTAATTGTATCACTGGGTGATGATGACAGGTAATTAGTGTCGAAAATAAAACCACTCTCTTATGGACTGCATGTGATATAAATCACATCAATAAATTAGTATTGAAAAGGTGGACCAAAAATACCTTTATTTCACTCACAATCATAAAGCAATCCTACCCCTATTATCTAATATTGCATAACAAATCTGCACTCAGTGATAACAAAACAATGACTGACATTTTTGAAGATCATTATAAAGTAATTTTCTCACCATCTTCTGATCCCAATATCTACCATCCTGACCATGATGCAATATCGGAATATTCAGGTAAAACACAAAATCCTCTTTGACTCACCTTTGTCTCCCCTCCAGCTCTTGACTCCCAACATGCTACTATTACAATCTAAGATATAAAACATGCGCTCAGGACTAAAAGGAACACTGCCCCTGGACTATATCAGATTACTTAGTGACACATAAAAGAAGCTCCACATTCCTTCCTACAACTCCAAACTGTATACACCATAATGCTCCATACTGGATTCCTACCCACACCTCCCCCCAAATTGGGTACATGGCAAAATGTTGTCATTTTGTAAACCCCCAAAACTACAACTCAATTAACCTCATATTGTACCATAAATCTTCTAACAGTGTTCTAAAATCTTAGAAACCATCTTTGCTCACTGTATACACACCTATCGCGACTCCCTCCAATTTATTCCTTGGTAACACGCCCGTTTGTCCTCAGCACCCCATACATGACCATGTCTTCCATATCTCTGTACCCATCACAAAATATTTACCTACAAAAATATGCGCAGCCCTTACTAGTCTTGATGTTGAGAATACCTTTCAATGGACAGATATATTAAATCCATCATTTTCCAGTTCCAATGACAATCACCAATTTCCTAGCCAAAATCAGTATCCAAAACACATATACCAACACCTCTCCAATTAAAGCAGGAGCACTGCAACGTATCCCACTGTAACCAATTTTGTATATCCTGCTTTGTATCAATGGAATATGACCCAACCGATATCCCCACTTTCATGTGACAGTTTGCTGAACACACGGCGATACTGGCTGTTGAATCTAATAACTGATCCTTGCAATCCCGTCACCAAAACCAATTTAAATGAACTCGAACAATGGCTCATTCTCTGACAAATCAAAATTAATGTCAGCAAAAATTGTATAATTTTTCCTAATCGTAAATGTACATGCCGTGCCATTAACAACACTTTCTAACTTTAAATAATCAACCCCTTGCTGTAATGACCACACTTACCTACATAGGCATAACGTTTCAAAATATTTTTCAATGGAATGTACATTTGGACCATATTTATAAAAAGGCATCCCACAAGATTCACCTCCTCACCTGGCTGTTAGGTCAAACCTGGGGATTAAAAGCCATATAAATCACTCCTCCTACCAAGCATCACTTCCCGCTTCTGAGTCAGACCATAGTTAAATTTAAATTCAAAATGGAATTAAGGACGAATACAGATCACACATCTCTGGGAGAGGTTCCCCTTGTTATATTTTCCTCAGAAATTTTGATAACTTGGCTTATTCACATGGAGAAGAATAAACTAATAATTTTTGTCATCAACGGTATACGGAAATTTGAAATATATAAAAATGTATCTAAGTAAAAATAGAAAATAAATATATTTCATATTGTTTCACGCCGGGAAAAATAATGTTCCTGTTTGTAGTGAATCAATAATTTAACAGAATTTTTTTTATTTCTGACAACGTATTTTTGCAACAGCAGAAGAAATGTTTTTCAATTTACTCCCTTAAAACACGTGAAATTAGCACATAACCATGTTGTCTGAGTCATCAATCCACAGGCTGGCTGGTTTGATGCACATCTCCATGCCACCCTATCCTGTGCTAACCTTTTCATTTCTACGAAACTACTGCATCCTTCATCTGCTCTGATCTGCTTGTCATGTTCATACATTGGTCTACCCCCACCGTTCTTACCAAGTACACTTCATTCAAAAACCAACTGAACAAGTCCTGGGTGTCTTAACATGTGTCCTATCATTTTATCTCTTCTTCTAGTCAAATTTAGCCAAATCGATCTCTTCTCCCCAATTCGATTCAGTAACTCTTCATGTGTGATTCGATCTATGCATCTCATCTTCAGCATTCTTCTGTAACACCACATTTCAAAAGATTCTATTCTCCTTCGTTCTGAGCTACATATTGTCCTTCTTTCACTTCCATACAATGCCACGCTCCACATTAAAGTCTTCAAAAGCATCTTTCTAATTCCTATATCAATGTTTGAAGAGAGCAAATTCCTTTTCTTAAGAAAGCTCTTCCTTGATTGTGCTAATTTGCATTTTATGTCCTCCTTACTTTTGTCATCGGTAGTTATTTTACTACCCAAGTAACAATATTCATCTACTTCCTTTAAGACTTAACTTCCTAATTTAATATTTCCTGCATCACCTGCCTTCGTTCGACTGCACTCCATTACTTTTGTTTTGGACTTATTTATTTTCATCTTGTACTCCTTACCCAAGACTTCATCCATACCATTCAGCAGCTTCTCGAGATCTTCTGCAGTCTCAGATAAAATAACAATATCATCGAGAAATCTCAAGGTTTTGATTTACTCTCCTTGGATCAGTGGCGGCTGGTGCAGAAAATCAGTTGTGTGCTGTAACCCATCCCCTCTCAAAAAAATAAAAATATTTAGAAACATACCGGCATGTGGTTTTCCACACTGAACAAACAGGCAAACAACCCTAACACATATACACATTCCTCATGAAAAAACTATAAAGCTATATAATTAAACACACAATAACACCTGCAATGGCAAAATATTCACGATCTCAAACACTTGGTGTGAGCGCACAAATACAGAACATCCCAATGTTACCAACATCATTGAAATAAAATCAGCAACGTCGTAATGCAAAATTATATGTTATGTTTTTATAGTGTCATTTATAAACTAGACGTTTTAATTAAAGGAAATCACAATATCACGTCCTTATTTTAACAATATAAACGTACAAATTTTATAGTTCATCGATTTACAAATGTGGCTATGGAATAAGCAAGTTGATAGTATTTGGTAGTAACAGACCTGGCGCGAACAGCTCTATAGTATTTTGTTTTCCCGTTCGCTTTGAGCGATCCCCTCTTAAATACTACCGCTGAGTCAAGAGGGTGCCATCTGCCACGTTCTCATATCGGTCGTAATGCAGGTGTGATTAGTGCAAGTGCTGCCTCTCTGTGGTCGAACGAAGAATCGCTGTGAAGTGATGTGTTGGCTGTTGTTCCCACAGACTATCGGAACACATTCTCTTTGAATCGGAAAAGTTCGGCACGCATGCGCAAAAGCCAGAGTTCCTGGTTTCTGGCTAAAAGCTCGCTGAGCTCTGATCGCACAACACCCGACGTGGAACGCACCAGTAGTTACCTGGTTGTGAGGGGAGTTGAATAATTTCCTATTCTTTGGCTGACGTCTTTTTCAATGCACTGTATTTGATTGTAGATAATATTTTTAAACTAATTTATTTTCCCACTAGGCAATGTGCTGGAGCACTTCAGCACATAAGGTACGGCCGCCACTGCCTTGGATTGTGATTCCCTTTCCAAATTCCCTTTTGATTTCCTTTACTGCCTGTTCTATGTAAACAGTGAAAAATAGGGGGGCAAGCTGCAGCCTTTCCTCACTCCTTTCTGGATTGCTGCTTCTTTTTCAAAGCCCTCGATTCTAATCACTGCTGACTGATTTTTATAGATTGTAGATAATTCTTCGTTCCCGGTATCTGATCCCAGTCGCCTTCAGAATCTTAAATAGCTTAGTCTAATCAACATTATCGAATGCCTTTTCCAGGTCTACGAATGCCATGTACGTGGGCTTGTCTTCTTGATTCGATCCTCTAAGATCAGACGTAAAGTCAGGATTGTTCACGTGTTCCTACATTTCCTCTGAAGCCAAACTGATCTTCTCCCAACTCAGCTTCAAATTGTTTTTCCATTCTTCTGTAAATAATACGTGTTAAAATTTTGCAGGCATGAGATTCTAAACTAATGGTGCGATAGTTTTCACACCTGTCAGCACCGGCTTTCTTGGGAATAGGTATAACAACATTCTGCTGAAAATCGGATGGGACTTCTCCTGTCTCATACATCTTGCACACTAAATGGAATAGCCCTGCCATGCTGGTTTCTCCTAAGGCAGTCAGTAATTCAGAGGGAATGTCATCAATTCCAGGTGCCTTGTCCTATTTAGGTCGCTCACAGCTCTGTCAAACTCTGACCTCAATATTGGGTCTCCCATTTCATCAGTATCAACAGCCTCTTCTTGTTCCAGAACCGAATTATCTACATCTTCACCTTGATACAACTGTTGAGATATGTTCGTGCCATCTTTCTGTTTTATCTTCTTTCCCTAGAAGTGGCTTTCCATCTGAGCTCTTAATATTCATACACCTAGATTTCCTTTCTCCAAAGATTTCCTTAATTTTCCTGTATGCAGCATCTGCCTTTCCTAGGACCATACAACCTTCGACATCCTTGCACTTCTCCTGCAGCCAGTCTTCCTTAGCTACCTTGAATTTTCTATCCACTTCATTCTTTAATCGCCTGTATTCTTTTCTGCCCTCTTCATTTCTAGCATTCTTGTATTTTTGTCATTCATCAATCACGTCTAGTATCTCCTGAGTTATCCACTGATTCTTAGTTGACCTTTTCTTCCTTCCTAACATTTCTTCAGCAGCCCTGCTGACTCCATTTTTCATGACTATCCACTCCTCCTCTATTGTGTTTCCTTCAGCCTTTTCATTTAGTCCTTTTGCAACATGTTCCTTGAAACAATCCCTCGCACTCTTTTCTTTCAACTTGTCTAAATTGCATCTTTCTGCATTCTTTCCTTTCTTCAATTTCTTCAACTTCAGATGGCATTTCATGACCAACAAGTTGTGGTCAGAGTCAACGTCTGCTCCTGGAAAAGTTTTGCAATCCAACACCTGGTTTCTGAATATTTCCCTAATCATAATGTCTATTTGATACCTTCTAGAGTCTCCAGATCTCGTCCACGTATAAAGCCGTCGTTTGTGGTGTTTGAACCAAATATAGGCAAGGACTAAATTATGATCAGTGCAGAATTCAACCAGCCGACTTCCTCTTCCGTTCCTTTGTTCCAATCCGAATTCTCCTACTGTATTACCTTCTCTTCCTTGGCCTACCACTGCATTCCAGTCTCCCATCACAATTTGATTCTCGTCACCTTTTACATATTGTATTAAATCTTCTATCTCTTCATATATTCTTTCGATTTCCTCATCATCCGCTGAGCTAGTAGGCATATAGACCTGCCCTATTGTGGTGGGCATTGGTTTTCGTGTCTATCTTGACGACAATAATTATTTCACTATGCTGGTCGTAGAAGCTTACCCGCTCCCCGATTTTCTTTTTCATTATTAAACCAATCCCTGCATTTCCTCTGTTTGATTTTGTGTTGATAATTCGGTAGTCGCCTGACCTAAAATCCTATTCTTCCTGCCAACGTACTTCACTCATACCAACTACATCTAAATTTAGTCTATCCATCTCCCTTTTCAGATTCTCTGATCTACCACAACGATTCAAACCTATAACATTCCACGCTCCGACTAGCAGAATGTCAGAATCCATCTTCCTGATGATCGCCCCCTCTTGTGTAGTCCCCATCCGGAGATCTGAATGGGGGAATAGTTTACCTCCGGAATACTTTACCGGGGAGGAAGCCATCATCAGTACATCATTCATACAGAGAGAGCAGCACATCCTCGGGAGTTAGTTACGGCTGTAGTTTCCCGTTGCTTTCAGCCGTGTAGCAGTATCAATACAGCTAAGCCATGTTGAGTATTACGAAGCCATAACAGTCAATCATGTAGATTGCCGCCCTTGCAAATTCCGTAAGGCTGCTACCTCCCTTTCGATGAACCATTCCTTAGTCTGGTCTCTCAACAGATACCCATCCGATATGGTTGCACCTGGTACACGCAAGCCTCCCCACCGCGGCAAGGTCAGAACAAATATATGTAAATGTAATTGGCCAGAGGGTCCGTTTGTTAGACTGATGGCTCGCTCCCGTAGTAGGGAGAATAAAATAACTATTAAACTAAAAAGATTGGTTCATCTCTCTTTGCCTCTCTGTCTTTAGAAAAATATATCTACCATGAAACAACCTACCCCTTGTTATATTTGCAAGGATTGTGGAAGAACCTTTCTCTGGGGTACAACAAGGCTGCCATAAGATGTCGTATAGTGCAATGTTTGGTGCAATAGCCCATCAAAACGGATTTAATAGAGAAATGGTCAATAAAATCAAAGATAAAATATCAACCCAAATGAAGACTAACCAGAGCTAAGAAAGATTACATACTTTACACATACAATAATACCCATGTTCATTCCATAACTAATATTTGTTCAAAATGCTATCTAAAATTTACATATAAAACCATGCATAACAGTGCCAATATCAAATCAGTTAATGATAATAGTAGATAGAGTTGTTGAGGAGTGTATTGAGTGAAATACGACAATTGTGAGGCTAGCTAAATCTGACGTACTGGGAGAAATTTCTTTATCCGTTACAATGAACACATCATCGCCTTAAAACATAATCACTTTTCATCTATAACTCAACATAACAAGGAATATAAGCTTAATTTTACAAATATCAAAATCAAAATGCAGATTCTAAGTATGATCCCCGAGGACCCTCCACCCAATAAAAGGGAAGAATTTTACATTAGTATAGATCAACAGGCAAACCCAAATTTTAACTTAAATGAAATTACAGATAGTTAATATCCTCTTTAATACAGTTACCCCGATTTTAAAAAACACCTACATATAAATAGTTACGAAACAGAATCTAATACATATCAAGGAACCTCCCAAAGACACGCCCAGCTCTACCTCACCTTCCCCAATCATTACCCCCTATCGCCCCTCCACTCCACCTCTCCGTCACCTCCACCTTACCTTCCCCAATCAATACCCCTCATGCCCCTTCACTTCCCCTCTCCGTTACCGCAAGTACCATACCTAGATATACACAGAGCAATGCACGATGTGCTCTTTAACAGTACACATCGAGCAGTCAACAGTACTATGTAAGTAAGCACTTATTCCACATGTTCAGTAGATATTATATTGACAAAACACTTGTACTTCATTTTTTCTCTGTTCTCGCAGATTACTAGCATGTCCAACAACACAGCTACAAGGAGGGAGCATCTGCACCTATTCAATATCTTATAACGACATTAGTAAAAATCCATGCACGTATGCGACGATTTACTAACATGAATTAAACCCCAAAGTGTACCTCAAAAATGCTATAATATTTTAAGTGTAAAAATTGTATTTTAACAAATTATCTGTTACTCACGAACAGTACACCAGAATTGTAAGTAACATATGCATGTCTTAAAATATCAATGCTTGTTTTTTAAACCAGAGGACAGATAATATTTTAATATTATCACTCATATCATGTGACTTCCTTCATTAGATATGGGTAGTAATATTTGCAAATTATACGTTATGTTTCCTTTGGATCTCATGACAAACTGAGGGTGACCTCTTTGAAGGTCGAACCCGGTACTGCATAGTAATAAGATATAATAATGTATTTATTAGGTGGATGGTACACTTTCTTTGTAACTGTGAATACAAGTATCAATACGGACATGAAAATGATAGATTATAGTATAAAATTCTGCCTTTGTTTCCAACCCTTCAAAGCGCACACGGTTGAATTCGGATTTCATGGCAATAAGTGTTCCACCCCCGGGGGTTTCCTAAATACTGCGTACGACTGAGGCATCACTTCTTTGTCATAGATTGAGAAATTTAGCCAGGATTCACTAACGTACGCAACTTGTGGGCCTAAAGCAGGAAGAGTGGCCAGAACTGCCTGTTTACACTTCACATATTTCAGGTTGTGAGCACTAAATCATAACACAGTAACCATCCTGTTATGTGCAGTCCAATATTCTGAGTTGCTAACATCATTATTTACACTGCCTGATGTAATGTTGAAAAATAATTCTGAGATTGATGAGAACTACATTTCCAAAATGACCATGTTTTCACCCCTGAGTTAATTTTCTACAGTAGAGATTTATTAATCATTGCACATGTCCTCCAGACTGGTGAGTGAAAATGTAGATGTCACAAATAGCTGATTCACATGATGTTTAGAATGACACGTTACACAGGCATTTTAATGCGACTTTTGTGTTTGGTACTGAGTTCAGTTCCACATCTCCAGTACGACCAACGGAACACATCTCAAGATGGGGAAATGATACGGGCAGTTTGGCAAATTTCCTCACTTCGGTAACCCTCAAACCCCCCAGACGTACATTAACCATTCCTACGGTGGACTGTAGACCTTCACATTTACACCGTGCCAAAGAATTAATCTCACTATTAGATACTACTAATAAGCACTTATTAATTTCTAAATCTGTGTACAATTCTCTGTTTGTCAAGGAGTACCTTCAAACTACTTTTGCAGATGTTATTACACTTTATACCATTAAAAGCAAGACACAAACTCGGAGAACTCGAATAACTACTGTGACGTGAAAATGGGAACGAATATTTATTTGGCATATTGGAATTACAACTTGAAAGCATCTACGAGTATTTAATTATTTATCAAATATGTCTGCTTGTCTATCGAGACGTTATCTATCGCTCATTGTTTTAAACTGTCATCTAGTTGTGGAATTTTCCATGCACACTTAATTCAAACTGTATTTCCTATTGTTACGTATTTGCTGGATTAATCTGAGTGACTCGATTTTGATCGATGGCCGTGCGTCATGCGCAGTGTGCGACTTTGATTGTTGTGGGCAGCTGTGAACTTCCGGCATGCTCAGGGAGAGCGAGCCAGTCGGTCTGCTGTGTTCCAGCGTTCAACATGGCTGTGATTAGACGCGCTCGTATGAAGACAACTTCATGTTGCCAGAAAGTGCTAATAATGGAGAGTGAATCGCCAGGATTAGTGCGACGCTATTAGGGCTATGCCCTTTGTTCTTTTTAATATTAACGTGAGCTCCAACAATTGTATTTCATTACTGTAAGTAGAAAACTTCGTGTGAGTGTTTACCGTTAACCAGATGGGAAGTGCAAAATGTGTTGTAAGTTGGATATCTTAACTCTATTCAAGTAAGTACTGGAAAGCACATATTATTCAAGTGATCTTGTACAGCCAGGAAGCACATCTTTCGAAAAGTCTGTTTGTTAATCAAAAACTGTAAACGTCTGGTAACAAATTTACTGTAACGGATAGGATTTAAATGTGTAAAAGTATGTAACAAAATTTTACGGGAACTTGGAATCGCTAGGCATGCGTGTATGACGCTGTGTGCGTGGGTGTTGCTTAAACTTACTGTGATGCGGTTCGTATCTTGCTTGTCTACTCATTCTTCGTGGTATTTATTACCATTATTATTGTCGACGTTATTATTATTATTATGTTCGTTTATTTTTATTTACCTCCCTAATTTTCTTCGTTGTTCGTATATGCCTTCTAACTGTCACTATTGCCTCGACTTGGTAATAATTTGGATGTGATCGTTATTTGCATTGTTGGGACTTAAGTTAAATGACACCTCATGTTAACGTAATTCAAAGCCGCCTCCATTATAAATTATTTAGGCAGTTGGCGTACTGTTTAACAAAAGAAAATGTAACTTCGTACTATAACCCATGGGAGTAATAAAAATTTATTATTATGATTAAATAAGGCTGAGTCTGTAAACAATTGAAATGTGCTGGTTGATATTGAACTTAAATATGCCAATCTCCTTGCGTTTGCCTGTCGCATTCTGCTCTTTGTCTGGGGCTTCTTGCCTCTGTTTTTTACGTAATGGTCATCCCTTTCTTATCTTATCTGATGACACGTTATTAATTTTGGTAGCTTTGATGATTATAATGAGTTGATGGCTTGGCGTCGGTAAATGTCTGTCCTGTGGTGTGCTTCCGTGTTCTATTATTATGTGGGAGCGTATATTGTGCCTTTTCCAGTGATATTTTTTATTTAGTTGGGATAGTTTTCCACCTTTGTTTTATGATATTTTATTCTGGTTTGGTTCATTCACATATATTTTATTCGCGGTTGGAGCCACTGGTTTATTATTGTACGTGTATTATTGTGTGTGCTTTTTGCGTAAGTCCTCTTATCTGCTAGTAGTGTAGCAAATTTCAATTTTAAACAGAATTTATATCGCGGGCCCGCATACCGGTTGCAACCAAATTTTTTTAAGAGCAAGAAATATTTTAATCTTTCTGTACGTAAGGTAACAAATTTGACTATTTTATTTAATGGGATTAGTTATGAATTTTCCAACTTTAATTTTGGTGGAAGCCTATGTTAATGTCAGCTTCATTTCATCTTAATTTCAATTTTATTTTCAAATACTGCTTCTCTCTTTTAGTTTAATTGCGTGTTAATTTTTCGAAGAAAAAGGAATACATATATATATTTAACCGTTCTTATATTATACCGATTTTCAAATTTTATTTATTAAGTAAATATTCCTTATTTTAAATTTAATCTCGTGTGTTACATAGTAGTTAGTAATATTGACCTGACAAGTTGTCAACGTTTATGTAAGACCCTGGTCTTTTCATTCATGCTTTCGCCCTCCACGGTTCATATTTTGTGCTACTGCCCTTCCGGTAAGTATTGTGCTTGTTTTCTTCTTGATGTTTGTGCTTTTTCCATTTTGATGTTTTGTGTACTACTTGGTAAGGTTGCAGTAGTGTTTGGTAGCATTCGCGGCGGTTGCTACATTGTTGTTTTTGTTCTAACAACTTGCTAAGTTGCCCAGGTCAACATTGCTAGTTGCTAAAAATAAAATAACAGGCATTTAAATTTGTATTTGTAAGACCAAGTGTAAAGTCTAATCTGACTGTTGTCTGTCTCATGTCAATCATGGAGTATCGCCCCTTGCCAGTTCCTAGAATGTTGCGGAAGCTGGAGTTAAGCTATGAGGTGCAGATTCGTGGTAGGAAGCCATCCGGTACTATCCAGGGTGACGTGGAATTACTCTCTGAATTTGCTGACCAACCCATTGCTGTTCCTCAAATGTCAGATTCAGAGACTGGTAAGTCTTTATTGTTTATTTCTGATGCTCTTGATGAGATTAATGAATTAGCTGAAGCCTTTAAAACTTCTCAACCTTCTGAATATCAAGTACGAAGACAAATTGCTCGTGTAACTCATTACACGAATCGCCTCCAGGATATGTTTACATTAAAGATGGATCGCTCCACCCTAAACCAATGTACTGTGTTGCTAACTAAGGCTGTTACCACATCTGCTGAGTTAAGTGTCATCATGCAAACACTTAAATTGAGGAATATTAAGATTAATGTAGGTCCTCAAGATAATGATCCCAGTGTTTCTGCTAATCACGATTTAACCAACCCATTTCTAGCACTGTTTTGGGTAATCAGTCATTAGCTGCTTTTCAGAGCCAACCAGTTTTCTTGGTGGATAATCCTGGCATGCTAAGGTGCGATAATGTGAACCCTGTTAGTGAGTTGCTTAAAAGAGTGAACAAGTTGTCCACTGATTCGATTGACGAAACTGTGTCCTTTTTAAGATTACTGGTCGAAGTAAAGGAGACCGCCAATTGTTTTAACCTTAGCTCTTCCAGTGTATTCCGAACCTTATTTTCCCATTGTGTTGGTATCCTTAAATCTGAGATCTTGGAATCTTGTTAGAGTAATACTACCTTAGACCAATTTTATGATGGAATTTTAAGGAAGTTTATCCCTTTCAGAGCGCTGAAGGATTTGACAGCAAAACATTGTTTTCGGGTGCAGTTGTATTCTGAAAGCTTATTTTGTCAACAATGACCTGAAGTTTTATTGCAATGTGTTCAGGCTATCTATTGATGAGGCAAATATGGTAGATAGTATAATGAGTGGTGTATCGCCTGAGTACCGTTCATACCTGTCCTTTAGGAAATGTCCTGAAACATTTCGTGAGTTAAAAGTTGCTTGTATTGAGGCTGAAGAAGCCAAAAATGGTGATAGTTGTAGACCTGTTATGTACCCCCTCCAACTGGTCCTTCTCTTAGGCAGTCCTCTGGTCTGAACACCAGTAGTTTAGGTGCTATTTCAAAAATGTTTTGCTTGTGGGTCTAAAGACCATTTGAGAAACAAATGCCTATTGGTACAGAACAAGAATTTACCTACTAGTAATTTACCTAGCCCCCAATTACAAGGTGTTGCTTACCTCGTACCTAATTATCCACCTCCCTCTGCTAATTTCAATTTGAGTAATACTAATCAGCGCATCTGACTAGGTGAAAGTACTGATGACGCAAGCCCCTCCATGAATAATTTGAATAACCGTGATAATACCTATGTCAATGATAATGATGTTGTTTTTCCTGGTGACTGTAAAAGTATTTCAGGGAGTGTGCATTCTAAAATTCCGATTATTCCTGTAGAAATCAATAATGAGCCTACATTTGCTCTGGTGGACTCTGGCAGTGTTACCTCTGCTAATAATAGGTCTTGGTTTTCTAAAAATCAATCTGTCTGTAAATTTCTGAACCTTGAGCCCCTTTCAACTGTATTTCATGCCGCCAACGGCTCTGTCTTAAATGTTAAAGGTTATGTGAAGGTCAAAATTCGTATTAATCATTTCACCTGGAAATTTAATTTCATTGTAGTTGAAGGGTTATTGCATGATGTAATTCTTGGTTACGACTTTGCTGTTCACGTAGGATTAATTCTAGATGCCCATAATCGTTGTCTGTCTTTCAAATTTTGTACCGACTACGCTCTGCCATTGGTTGATTATCTCCCTTGTTCTGGTAAACATCTCTGCTCTATTGATGCACATGACCAAGTTACTGAGGAAAAGTGTGACCTGAGTCATTTGACTAGTGAACAAGCTCAACTGATACATGAATTGTGTGATGAATTTCCAGAGGTATTCGCGGATGTTAGGGGTAACTAATGTGCTTGAGTATAAAATTTATGTGAGTGACATCATTCCTCTTCGTTCTCCTCCCTATCGTCTATCTCCCCCACGTATGAAGGTTCTGAAAGAAAGTATTGATAAGATGCTTGAAGATGGAGTTATCAGGACTTCAACTTCTGCTTATGCGTCCCCCATCTTCCTAGTCCCTAAGCCCCAAGGTGGCTTCAGGCCTGTGATCGACTACCGATCTCTCAATAAGACGATTATCTTACAATCAATTCCACTACCCGACTTGCATACTTGTTTTTCATTCTTTTATGGTGATAAATTTTATTCTGTGTTTGATCTCAATCAAGCGTATCACCAAATCCCTATGGCTGAGGAAAGTAAGCATTTAACCGCATTTATCACGGACTGGAACTTATACAAGTACGAGAGAATTCCGTTCGGCCTCAGTACTGGCGCAGCCGTGTTGTCGAGACTATTAGAATCCATACTGTCTGACATTAAGTTCAGGTTCGTGTGCAAATATCTTGATGATGCCGTTGTGTACTCGGAAACCTTTAAGGAACATCTCTCTCTTATCAGGGAAGTGGTTCGTCGCTTTAAGCAAGCTGGTCTCACTGCCAAACGATCTAAAGTTTCCTTTGCGCAGCCTCGTATGTCTTCCCTGGGTCATATCGTATCGCCTAATAGTGTAGCTGTGGACCAGTGTAGAACCCAAGCCATCTATGATTTTCCCGAACCCAACGATCAGAAGGGAATAGGCCGCTTCGTTGGTATGGCCAAAGTTTCCGCAAGTTCATCCCAAATTTTGCCCAAATTGCTACTCCCCTTAATGCCCTTCGGCTTAACGATGTTAAATTTGTCTGAAAGGAACCTCAAGAAATTGCTTTTGATAAATTTAAATCCGCTCTGGCAAACGCCCCTGTCCTGGCTATTCCTAACTTCTCAAAACCTTGCATTATACAAACTGATGCTTCTGGTTCTGCCGTTGTGGTGTTCTTCTCCAAGAAGATGAATTAGGTAGGAGACCCACTGCTTATGCCTCGCGTACCCTGAATTCTGATGAAATGAAGTATTCCGTATACGAACTTGAATGTTTTGCTGTTATTTTTCCCTTGAAAATTTCGCATGTATGTCGAGCAATCTAAATTTCTTCTTTAAACTGACAACATGCCACTTAGTTGGGTATTAATTAGATCTAAGCGCACGGTTAGGTTGACCCGTTGGGCAATCCGCATCTCCGCCTTTAATTTTGAAGTTCACCACATCCGTGGTCCCAAAAATGTTGTAGCTGATGGATTGAGTAGGATGTTTGGTGAAAAGCCTCCCGACCATCCTGATTTTGACGTCAATTCCCTTCCTAACCATTCTGCATGCCAATCGAATTGAATTAATGCTATCTTGACTGACTCCCCGTTGCTGTTCCATGATATGTCAAAATTGCAAACTAGTGATCCTGAGCTTGTTAACAATGTCCTATGTTGCAAGGCTAGACATGACAATAAGTAATTGTGTTTCCTCAAATCCTCATCCCTGAAATCTTTAAGTATTACCATCATTCCCCGATGGGAGGATATTTAGGTGTTTTCAAAACTCGCCAAAAGATTCGAACGGATTTCATATGGAAGAATATGGATTTTCACATTAGGGAAAAGGTCAAAGCTTGTAGACCGTGCAGTAAAAGTAAACCTAGTTTGAATACCCGTGTTGGGTAGTTGTCCTCATCTCACCCTAGTAAACCAAAGGAGAGACTGTTCATTGATTATGTCGGAGCGTTCCCATTAAGCTCTAAAGGAAATCGATTTGCACTAGTGTGTGTTGACGATTTTACCTCTTTTACTTGGATTTTCCCGACGAGAACGATGGATGCTCAGACCACTATATCCTGTCTCAATTCGATCTTTTCTATATTTGGTCCTCCTAAATTTATTCTGTCTGACAACGCTAGATCATTCGCATGTAACCTGTTTAGAAAATTCTTCTTTGATCTACCGATATCTCATATCACCACCACACCTTACTACCCCAACCCCAGGTTTGCTGAAAGAGTTAACCGCAACATACGTGCTGCTCTCATTCCATACCATCATAACCAACAATCTAAATGGCCCTCTTGCATTCATTGGCTTACTTATACATTTAAATCTTCTGTTCACGAATCTCATGGCCAAACACCCATGCCTTTAATGCTTGGATTTACCCCATTTTACCCCATTTCTAATGTGTTTAACGTCGATTCTCTCCTCCCCGATGATCCTGATCCAGACGAGATTCGTAAAATGTGGAACAAAGCTAGAGCTAAACTTGTTGTTTCCTATGATAATGTGCAAAAGAAGTATGGCAAAGGACGCAGGCCTACCAATATATCTGTGGGTGACACTGTTTTTGTCAAATCTTATCCTAGTAGTAAAGCTGTAAATACATTTTCTGCTAACATAGCAGCTCGTTATCACGGTCCTTGTACGGTATTAGAGTTCATAACTCCAGTATCCTTCTTAGTTAACGACCCTATTGCCAAACGCATTAGACGTGTACACTTGAGTCAAATTAAGCCCACATAATCATCAAGATTTTGTAAACATATTTATGGTCATGTAAACTGAATTTCTTTCAATATTGCATTTAATAATCTTCTCCAAAATTATGTAACTTACTCATACGCAAGATACATTGTGAGATAATACTATCGAAGATAGACTATGTAAATTATTATGATTGTAAACATCAAAAGACATCAAAATGTATACATCTAAATTATCTACAGTATCCTTCAAACATTTTCGGGTGCTACTTCGTTTTGGCTGTTCGAATGACTAGTAATGTACCATGCCGCTACGCGATTGATGCGCGTGAAGTGTATTTCGACCTGCAAAATTTTTTACGGTCTTTTGGAACATTATTCTGTGCTCCCACATATTTTGTTGCAGAGTGTTTGCGCGCGCCCTTTTCCAACCATGCAACTATTTTAAGAGAGCAAGATTGTGTGTAATACCTATGGTTGCCTACTACACTCTGTACTGGTATGATCATCTACTGTGTCATGTACTATCAACTTGTGTGGTGTGTGATGAGCACTGGCCTCGTTGCAACCCATTCTGTTCACCCTCAACATGTTAATCTGCTAGTATTGTGAGAAGGTCAACATTCCTGCAACTAAGTAAGACCATTCCTTCTTATTTGGGCTTGAAAAGTTTGATGTGTCTCGTCCTGTATCCAACGTATGACAATTTGGTTTGGACTTTGAAATTATACCATACGGCATGTTATCCATGGTTCTGGACTTGCACCTCCCCTGTTTTGGATTCAGGAGGGGAGGCCTGTGACGTTGAAATGGGAACTAATATTTATTTGGCATAATGGAATTACAAATTGAAAGCATCTAAGAGTAATTAATTATTTATTTGACATGTCTGCTTGTCTGCCGAGATGTTATCAATCGCTCATTGTTTTAAACTGTCATCTAGTTGTGGAATTTTCCATGCACACTTAATTCAAACTGTATTTCCTATTGTTACGTATTTGCTGGATTAATCTGAGTGGCTCGATTTTGATCGATGGCCGTGCGTCATGCGCAGTGTGCGACTTTGATTGCTGGGAGCAGCTGTGAACTTCCGGCATGCTCAGGGAGAGCGAGCCAGTCGGTCTGCTGTGTTCCAGCGTTCAACATGGCTGTGATTAGACCCGCTCGTATGAAGACAACTTCATGTTGCCAGAAAGTGCTAATAATGGAGAGTGAATCGCCAGGATGAGTGCAACGCTATTAGGGCTATGCCCTTTGTTCTTTTTAATATTAACGTGAGCTCCAACCATTGTATTTCATTACTGTAAGTAGAAAAGTTCGTGTGAGTGTTTACCGTTAACCAGATAGGAAGTGCAAAATGTGTTGTAAGTTGGATATCTTAACTCTATTCAAGTAAGTACTGGAAAGCTTATATTATTCAAGTTATCTCGTACAGCCAAGAAGCACAGCCTTCGAAACGTCTGTTTTTAATCAAAAACTGTAAACGTCTGGTAACAAAATTTACTGTAACGGATAGGATTTAAATTTGTAAAAGTATGTAACAAAATTTTACGGGAACTTGGAATCGCTAGGTACACGTGTATGAGGCTGTAGTTCGTGGGTGTTGTTTATTTATTTAGAAATGCATTTATTTCTGCTTTCCCCGTTTGGAGGCTGCCAAAAAGACAAAGCTTACATAAAAATTTTGATCAGTAATTACAAGGACCGTTTAAAATGTGTCTATAAATAGGTATACTACAGTAAAGCCTAAATACTAAAAAAATTGTATCATCAATTGTTATGAAATCCATGAGAAATTCCCCATAGGACAAAGATATAACTAGGAGTATAAATGATGTTTTTACTATTGGTAACGATCCTTTCAGGGCTGCTAACCCAATGACCTTAATGAGTTTGTTATGCAAAATAAATTTCTGACAAATGTTGTGGAATGTGTGAGTAATGGTGCCTCTTGCTCCTATCATCAATCCTAAAACATCTATGGAGTCCAGATGATATTTCTCGGCATAGTATGGAATTGTGGGTTCATATATATCACATTTCTCCTTGTGTTCATCATGTGGTTGAGTGGATGATGCTTCGGTTCTAATTGTGGGGTCTATTATGAACCCTTTACTTGAGCCAGGTGGTACAGCAATCATGTCAATCCGCCGGTTTCACCCTGTCTGAGACCTCCTCATGGACTGTATAGTGCTTTTCTCTCAGTGCTTCGGCAATCATTGATCTTATTCGATGATGTGAATTCCGCAGGGCGTCACTAAATGGACAGGAACCCATGACGTGACCAAGTGTTTCAATCTCACTGTGGCAACGCCGAGAGTGGTTATTGTCTTGGGACCTGCCAGGTAATGCACGAACTGGAACTACATTTGATGTCAGTTTTATGGCATTTCTCCAGTCGCTGCTGGTTAAACGTTCGGGCTTTCTTACCCACTGATTGGCTGGAGTGTATTCTTTATACAGTATTACCTTTTTTGTGGTAAGGCACACCAGGCATCGAATTCTTTCCCACGGAGTAGTTGTCGCAGGAGCGAGACTTCGACTGATTCGCGTTCAGTATTCAGGAGTAGGCCAAGTTTTTCGAAGCACTTCTTTGTTTCTGTATGCAGGTCTCTGGTATGACTGATGTGTATATTGTTGGATCGATGGAGAACTTTGCATGCATTTATGTGCTGTAGATAAGCCTCCTAACCACACTTGAAAAGACCGAGTCCTTTATACTTTTTGTCGGAGTATAACATGCTGTCTGGTGTATCTATTGGAAGTTGAAGAACTTCTTTCAAAGTGCTTTTGATTAGTATGTCAGTATCAATTAGGAAACTCGCAGGTGTACGATGTAAAGGTGTAGTGTGGAATTTGTAGATCAAAGATGGGCATATTTAGGTTGATAGCACATTCAATTTCTGGTGTGGTTGCAATGGTGGAGTTGATGCTAATGCGTCTAGTTTACTCTTAACTTTTCCATCGTTAATTTAGCATCAAATATGGTAGCACTGTGATAGTTTACTCCAAGGTAGCGGATTGTATCTGCAGGAGTTATAGATGCAATTTCATTGTAACCATCCAATGTTAGAGGTTTATATGTAAGACTTCCTTGTAATATGGAATTGGATTTAGATTTTTTGACATTGATCACTAGGCCAATTTCTTCGAATCTCTTGATAGCCATTTCGGTGATCTTTCTAGCTGAAGTCTCGTTTTTTGCTACAATCAACGTATCATCCGCAAAACCTAGAATGGTTACGTTAGGAAGGCCCGGCATTATACAATATCCATGTTATTCCTGGAACTCTGCTGATGAAAGTTCTTCTAAGATGTGGTCAGTTCCAATGGTGTAAAGCGCCGGCGATAAGGGAGAACCCTGCATTATACCTTTATTGAGAACAATTGGTTTGGTCTTCTTGTGATGGGATTCAATTTGAGTAGTATTATTAGTTTGGAGTGCCATTATTAGATCAGATAGTTATGATGGTAGGGCGAGGGAGGAGAGGGCATCCTTCAAGTGTTTATGCCCTACGTTGTCAAAGGCCTTAGTGATATCCGGGAAAACCAGGTTACAGTAGGCCTTTTGGTGTTTGGCTGATGTCAGAATAGATTCCAGGATGGAAGTGTTGATATGAGTGCCGGCAGAGTTTGTGAAACCACGTTGATTTTCATTAAAGCTCACATAGCTACGTAAACGTGAATCTAATATGCGCGCTGTTACTATTCTCACTAGTGAATAGATGGTTATTGGTCTCGTTATCTACATCCATGGAGTCTCCTCCCTTTTGGATAAGCCCAGTTCTAGCTCCCTTAAGAATCTCGGGCACCAGTGTTCTTTTTAACATGGTTGTTGCAATCAATGCTATAATTTCATAGCACGTGTCATGTTTAAGTGCCCTCATCAATATATGATCTGGGCCAGGGGATGTGCCGACGGCTATTTTGTTGATTGCATACTCTACTTCTTGTTTAGAAAAGACCGTATTCACTGTATCATCTAATTCTACACATTCTGCTTCAGATGTGTGTGAAGTGTATGTTGGGCTTTCCAAATCATTAGGGATTGAGAAACGAGAGGAAAACTAGTTGTGTATTTTATTTATATCCACCTTACACATCTCTTTGGCGTCACTGATTGCCGCACGTACTGCTTTTCGTCTCTGGTTGTAGTATAGGAATTGTGTTTTTTGGAATTCATACTTCTCACGGCGTTTTACTCTATCTCTGTTGGTCGCCCTTTCCGGATTGCTTAATTGCGAAAATTTTCGTTGATTATTAAGTAACTTTTTTCTCCGCCGTATCTCATAAAATTTAACTGCCGGGTGTTCTGTAACCGGGAAGCTGATGCACGGCTTTGGATAAGAGTTCCATGAATTCATTGACGTGATTACAAAAGTCATCGTCATTACTGATATTCTGGAATACCAACTTGAATTTTTCCATCGTTTCGTTGTATGTCTGTGTGTTTTGATTTTGTGTAAACGCACTGTGATTCGTTTTGTCTGGCGTGCTTTCGTTGATATTGCCTGGAAATAGGATATCACTATCATTTGAAAGGGGTGCACGACAACTTCCTGCAGATTGCCATTCGGGCTGTTTAGCTAACAGTGCAGTTCTACGTTCTTGTGGATGAGATCGGCTTATGTGGATGCTCACTTCCAGCTTCCCTTTATAGTGTTTACCACAATGTGGACAGGCTGTGGTGTTGACGACTTCATCGGTGACAATCTGAGTCGTCGTGTTAGGAGATTCATCCAAGGGTTCCATTTCTGGATGGTATAGCAACCTTGTTCGCAAGAACGGAATTAATAATGGAACGACTTAAGCTGTTATGATCACTAATTACTAGCTGGGTAATTTGCACATATCATCTTAGAACATGAAATCTAACAGTCGTAGGACAGTATTAAAGCGTTGGCCATATGATAGATAATATAGACATGGGACCTCGCTGGATTCGGTTAAATGGAATGGACTCTTGATTGGTGAGATTTTCATTCAGCGTTGTCTTGATGGTGTGACTGAAGATATTAAATAGGCCTGCTTAAATACTTGGTTGCAATCCTCATACAGCAATGGGCTTTTTCACCCGTAAGAGAAGCCAGATGGGTTCAGAGGGATGCATTCATTCAGTATGAACAACGGGTTGTATTCGAAGGCTTTGTTTATTTCTAAAACACTTCATTGCATTTTTTATAGTAGAATGGCATAGCTCCAGTGTGTATCATTATGTGTAGGCGGAAGTAACTTCTCCTACTGAATAATTTGTTGAAATCCTGACAATGAAGGGGTCTTTCTCCGTTATGAAGAAACATGTGGGTGCAAAGATTACTAGTTATACAAAACGTCTTCTTGCATTCCATGCTAGGGTTTGGTTTTTCTCCAGTATGCTCAGCTGCTTGTTATCTGAGGCTACCCCTAACTTCAAACGCCTTATTGCATATCCCAGAAGTGAAGCTTTCACGGTGTGAAGAATTATTTAATTTAATTTCCGGGTTGAACCTTGTTGTACTTGTACGCACATCACGTACAGTTTGCCGACGTTTCGAATATTTTACAGGCGGAAGGCCTGACTCCTGTATGTATCATGGTTTGTTGCTTAGGAGACCGAGCTTTGACCAAACATTTAATTGCATTTTTGACACTGAAATGATGTCGTTCTATTGTGAACAAACAGGTGTTTTTGTAGATTACCTCGCTGTGTTGACGTTATATTGCACTCCCGGCACTGGAATGGCCAATATCCAGTATGTATAACTCCTTGTGCTCGGAGTTTACTGTTAGTTGTAAACGCTTTGTTGCATTCTTAACAGGGGATTGGACTGACTTTAGTATAAAGCGTCATGGGTTTCCGGAGGCTAGATATTTCAGTTTTTCAAATAATGTTACACTCCTGGCACTGGGAGGACCTATCGCCATTATGGACAGACGGGAGGGTTTGGGGATGAAATCCTTCGGCACACGTTTTATTGCATTCCCTTCACTGGAATTGCCTTAATCCCGTATGAAGAATTGCGCGTCTTTGTAGAATACTCGTTTTGGTAAACCGCCATATTTAATTTTTTTCCCGGTGAAACGGCCTCTCTCCAGTATGCACGTTGGCGGAGATTACCCCTAGTTGTAAACGCTTTATTGCATTCGACACTGCGGAACGGTTTCTCTCCAGTATGTGTACACTTGCCGTGTTCGTTGACAAACCTGGACCCTTGGATAACATACACAATTGAATTCTTCATATTCTTGACTAAAGAATCTCAAAGGACAACAAGACGAAATTTAAGCTTGACCTCCTTCGATTTACCCTGTTTATTAGGACTCACTCCCGCGTAATCAGCTGTAATGTCTTCTGGATTCCCAAGGATATCGAAGCGATTTGCTGTTGTTATGGGCGATGCGTAGTTTATGTCGTATGTTTTCGTTGTGGGTGCTTTCAATTTTTGTACTGTCGCGTATTATTCTTTCTTCTCTTCTACAATGTTTTCGAGATTTAGAAGACAACGGATATTATCCTGTGCATTTTACGATGTCTATTCTTAATACTCTAATAATTTGGCGAACGATAGCAACGATAATCTCGGTAGCCATTTCATCAAAGGTCACATGTCCATTTTTTTTTACACAGACCGCGTTAGTGTCACGTTTTTGTTCTTATTATTTTTCTTGACCCTGTGTTTATAACACCTGTCTACATCATCATTTGCTCTATTTACACTTGCACGTTTCTCCACTCTATCTGTATACCGGTACTATCGTTTTTAATCGTGCCTTATCAAATTTCATTACAACGTATTTCGAGTCTGAATGACTTGAAACAACCCTGGCATTGATGTACCATCTCTCTGATCCACATGGGTTTCGTTGTTCAGGTGGTTAATTTGCAAGTCGTTCTTCAAACAAGTTAGTAACTCTACAGTGCTTGGGACCCCGAATAATGTCTTGTCCGTTCCATAATACAAGAATAGAGTGCTGCCACACGAATTTATCATATAATATTTAAGTAAATAATTAAGTAAATATATTCTTGTTCCACTACGCGAAATAATTGCCTTGTCACTCGTGGTGCCACTACTCCAAGACTGGCTTAGATTTCAAATACTGCTACGTTACACCGGTCTCAATCAGTGAGTTACGTATCATCTTATGGAAATTTGGCAGTCACTTCACCCAGCAGTCAAAAAATTATTCCGCGAATTCACGGTATTTCGGCCATAAACAACATACTAAAGGGAGCACTCCGTGCGTCGCATCTCACTCGAGCGCCATATTTGCCTACTCATTCTAGGTGGTGTTTATTACCATTATTATTATTATTATTATTATTATTATTATTATTATTATTATTATTATTATTATTATTATTATTATTATTATTATTATTATGTTCGTATAATTTTAATTTCCTCCCTAATTTTCTTCGTTGTTCGTATTTACCTTCTAACCGTTACTATTGCCTCGACTTGGTAATTGTTTGGATGTGATCATTATTTGCATTGTTGGGACTTAAGTTAAATGACACCTCATGTATGCATCATAGCGTAAGCCAAAGCCCCCTCCATTATAAATTATTTAGGCAGTTGACGTACTGTTTAACAAAAGAAAATGAAACTTCGTACTATAACACATGAGAGTAATTAAAAAATGTATTATTATGATTAAATAAGGCTGAGTCTGTAAACAATTGAAATGTGCTGGTTGATACTGAACTTAAAATATGCCAATCTCCTTACGTTTGCCTGTCGCATTCTGCTCTTTGTTTGGGGCTTCTTGCCTCTGTTTTTTACGTAATGGTCATCCCTTTCTTATCTTATCTGATGACACGTTATTAATTTTGGTGGCTTTGATGATTATAATGAGTTGATGGCTTGGCGTCGGTAAATGTCTGTCCTGTGGTGTGCTTCCGTGTTCGATTATTAAGTGGGAGCGTATATTGTGCCTTTTCCAGTGATATTTTTTTATTTAGTTGGGATAGTTTTTCCACCTTTGTTTTATGATATTTTATTCTGGTTTGGTTCATTCACATATATTTTATTCGCGGTTGGAGCCACTGGTTTATTATTGCACGTGTGTTATTGTGTGTGCTTTTTGCTTGAGTCCTCTTATCTGCTAGTAGTGTAGCAAATTTCAATTTTAAACAGAATTTATATCGCGGGCCCGCATACCGGTTGCAACCAAAGACCAAGAGAAATTTTAATCTTTCTGTGCGTAAATTAACGAATTTGACTATTTTATTTAACGGTATTAGTTATGAATTTTCCAACTTAAATTTTTGAAGCCTATGTTAACGCCAGCTTCATTTCATCGTAATTTCAAATTTATTTTGAAATACTGTTTCTCCGTCTTAGTTTAATTGCGATTTAATTTTTCTAAGGAAAAGGAATATATATATTTAACTGTTCTTATATTATACCGATTTTCAAATTTTAATTATTAAGTAAATATTCCTTATTTTAAATTTAATCTCGTGTGTTATTTAGTAGTTAGTAATATTGACCTGGAAACCTGTCAACGTTTATGTAAGACCCTGGTCTTTTCATTCATGCTTTCGCCCTCCACGCTTCATATTTTGTGCTACTGCCCTTCCGGTAAGTATTGTGCTTGTTTTCTTCTTGATGTTTGTGCTTTTTCATTTTGATGTTTTGTGTACTACTTGGTAAGGTTGCAACTACGGAGATGCTTGCCGTCACCTTGAACAATTTTCTGGTTATTTTAAAGTGATGAGCTGCAGATTTAAGTATTCAAGAATTGCATTTTTGCTAAACTAAACATCTGATCATTCACTTTCATTCAACACAGCCAGTCAAGGGGCAGTGTTGCCAACATTCCTATTCCAGAACATACTTTCCACCTGCCTGAACAATGAGGATGCCGAGGCCAACCTCTCACTCTGAATCAACCCCACTTTTGCCTTTGTTTACTCACTTAATTTCACTATACTATGATGCATTTCTACAATAGGTTGCTTACCTGTTACACATGACCATATTTCAGTTTTACTGATTTGATAGTTCTTGGAATATTGTGTTGAGTGAGTGAGTGGTGCTTTGAATTTCTTCCATACATTGCCCACGATTGTGCAGATGTAAGAACAAAGACTGTGAAAGAGCAACAGGAGGCCAAGCTAAATGTTGGAGAGCAATAATGACTTGACATATAGACACTTTCATATCTCCAAACTGCATAGAGCAGTGTTTAGAATGAGGTGATAGAGGTGAAGAAGATCAAACAAAATGCAGATGATGGAATATAACACACCAGTCACTGTGGATCATTGCTGGATTTTCAGCCACTGGATCCCAAGCCAAATTTTCAAAGGTCAGACTAAATTCTAAGTCTGGAAAGCAAACTGAGTACATCAGAACATGGTCATCCAACTGCTAATAATCAGGCCTTGAAATATAAGAAAGATTCCAGGCAGGTTTTCGATGTTATTCTTCCACTTGAAACAAAAAATAAATGAAATTAAATAAATTAAAAAATATGTACCTAATAACTCCAAAATAAAAATCCACTATGCCATCATATGAGCCATTATATGTAATGGCTTTGAAATTTAACAAGCCACTGAGGGCAACAGTGAAAATATCAAAATCACAGAAAGAAGGTATATGCGAAGTGTCACTAATGAAGGAAATAGGGATTTCGAAAGAAGAATCATAAAGATGTACAGAGGTATGAAAGGAGACAGAATACAGTATCTAACACACAGAAGGTTGATTCTCTGGACTGGTCATGTTTCAAAAATGGCCAACAGCAAAGTCATGGTCAAGCAGACTACCCAAGAACACCTATTACAATAGGGAGAAAAGAACTGGGATGGTAATATTAATTATCATTGTACTGGTTCAGATACCGAGTGGTGCCAACTAGGCGCCCTGCTGATCACTAGATACCACGGGCTGACTTATTTTAATTTTGTGGAATATTCTCAAGAGCCATGATCAAACCAACAAATTCGGACCTTGAGTGAAGTACAGGAGACAGAATAAGAGAATGATCTGGATGGACCTGTGCTCGCCTTGAACCCAAGATATTCGGATATCAAGAACTTCACTCCTCCTTTTGTCTTCAGAGGCAGCTATTGAACATATCAATAGCAAATTCCATACTGTCGAGGGTAAGGGGTGTAAAATCTAATTAAGCTAAATAGTACTTACTTGTCTTCTTCTTTGAAACAAGCGACCAACTGACCTACTGGGTGTTCATTTACAGTTATTTCATTCTTAATATTGCTGGAAGGCTGTAAGGAATAAATATGCAAAACAAAGTAAGAAATGTTGAGTAAAGAGATAACTAGAGTAAAATTTATAAATATACATGACATAGCTGACAAAATAAACTATATATTTGCACAATCAAGATATCAATATATTCTCCCAATGTAAAAAGGAAACAAGCAAACAAGTGTCAAGTCAAAATTATATGAAGAACAGGAACAAGAAAAGGAACTCATAATAAGGTAAAGAGGACAGCACTGGAAGAGGGAGCAAATGAAGAAGACAAACCTGAAGGACAACAAAAATCTCTGCAATTTTTTCTTCTCTTCCCACAACTTCCCATCATCGTATTCACCCTATTAAGTGTTCTTAAATGACTGGTCACTTGTTTGTTTCTGGTGTTCCCACAGATGACTGATTGTCAGATAACAACCTTTGGATTTTAACCTGAGATAGGTCAATATCTTGCTTACCATGTTCGAGTTCGTACAACAAATAGTTAGTTGTTGGACTTTTCATTGACTCTAGACAATCTGAAGGCTTTATTAATATAGACTTACAACATTAATTTCAGATTTTAAAGGACAATGCTGGTTGTGATTTCTACGGATAGCAAGTACACCGCATTCCCGGAAGCCCCCAGAATTGATTCTCAGACAAGTCAGAGATTATTATCAGATTCTGATGGCTAGTTGCTGGTCCAGTCAGGCTGTATGAGAACAAAGAAGTTGTTAATTGATAGACAGGTAGAGTCCTTAGTCTAACAAGCCAAGAATAATGGCCAAGAAAATTGGTTCTGCTCACCACACACCATCTTATAAACTGTAGGCCAGCAGGCTAAGCAGGGGTCGCTAGACAGGGTAATGCTCATCAGAGCTGTAGAGCCACAGGTTTTGGTTTGGTCCTAAAAGGACTCATTTCATAGAGTTTAAAACTACCTAGTACGTTTTGTAAAAATGACCAGAACAGCCTAATCTTTTTTTAAAAAGTTATCATTCAACTGAATTAGTCTACACTTGACTTTGTATGCAATGTTAGATTAATATTATCTCTCGGGTTTTTTGAAAGAGAGAAACCTTACAGTTTGCTTCCTCACAAGTGGACCTTCCACACTTCGAACAAAGATGAAAGGATTCAATTTAGTTAAATGTCATTGATTATTTCATCAATAGAGCAATATTCAAACGAATTCATCAATCTAAACCTTACTAATGACAGTTGAAGGAGCATAATTAATGCTGTATATTTTGAAACTAACAACAAGCAAAAGAGAAGAAACTTCCAATTTCCTGTGTAGCAAATGTTGCAAAAAAAAAAATCGATAAACCAAAGCACATGGGTTACACTTCCCTGGAAACTATCAAGGCACAATTATTCTCAGATGAGTCTCATCAGGATCAGCTGCATCTATGGATATGCCACGAAGCACATGTAAAGTCATATTAACTTCAATGTAAAATTTTATACCGGAAAGGCAACCCTATTTGTTCACAACAACAAAGCTTTAAACAACAATCTATATTAACTTCCCGAGAAGAAACTTGCTGGAAAAAGGCGATTCTCCAGATATATCCATAATATATTTTCAATGGACTGGTCATATGAAGATTAAGTAGGCAACAGGTGAATGAAGACAGAAATGACGTATAATTACCTCTAGAAAATGAAGGCGAACTGGAGTACGGGAGATAAGATGGTTGGAACTTTAAGAGTGACAACAGTGCTGATGAGACGCTATGCAATGGAATCTAATAAAGTCACTGACAGCACACGTTAGTTGTATACCTACCTTGCCTCACATCACACGCATGCAAACTGGCAGAATGAAAACAGCCTAGGGTTGGAACGGTGGGTAAAAGTCTTTAACAAGGGACACCAATAAGGGGCAGATGTGTGTCAGCTAGGTCATCCTAGTGTCAGTGAAGCAGAAGAGCATATTCTTGCCATGTTAATGGACACTGGACGATGTCATATGATATGTGAGCTGGCCCAAGACACCGGGTTAGCGAATACGACTGTGCTTCATATTAGAACGGAAATGCAGAAATTATTACAATACAATGCTGCTCGTAACCATTTGGAGTACTGTAAGTACAAAGAAGAGGTGTTCTTATGCAATATAATTATGCTGGATGAGTCATGGGCTAAATTGTATGAGCCACAACCTGAAATGCTGATCGAAATAATGGCATCATTACGGGAAACCACAAAGATTGAGAGTTCCTGAGAACCCCAGCCATGTGAAAGTTATTTTGATAATCATGTATGACTGTGATGCTTTTATCCTAATCCACTATGTTCCTCCACAGTATACCATCAGTGCGTATTACTCAACATTTTCCATGACAACGCACGGCTGCACAGTGTACAAGTCTGGCTGATTTGTTTGGTCGATGGGAATGGGAATTACTGTACCATATAATATAGTCCACAGATTTAAACCATTGTGACTTTGACTTGATTCACAAGATGAAGGAACCACTTCGGGGTCTTTGCTCCAGAACTGTCCCAGAGATTGGTCAGGCAGTAAACTGCTCCATTCGAACTATCAACATAACAGGCGCTGCAATAGATATACTATGATGTCCACATCGTTGGTAAAAAGATGTACACAATGCTGGTGACTACTCTGAAGGACAGTAAATCATGGTATAACATTCATATCTTTTGTGTGAGTTGTAATTGAATATTTGCAACTATTTAAGTTCCAACCCAATAACTTTCTTTTTACAACTTGCTTCATGGTGCTCCAGCACAGATAGGTCTTATGGCAATGATGGGGTGGGAAAGGGCTTGGAGTGGGAAGGAAGCAACCTTGCCATTAACTCATTGGCGCCGACTTGCGAAACTCTTCCTTATGCCGCCAATTTGAACCGAACACCGACATACGGAACTGTTCCGTACCAACCAATAAACGTTTGGAGTTTTAGTTACTAGTAAGTGATAAGTCTTGTGCCGCATGCACATTACTCTTTGAGGTTCAGTGAAACTTCTACACTAGTGTTCAAATGCTAAACATAATCACTAATCGAGGCCATACCGCCTGATAGGAATGTCAGACGGATTGCTGAACATACGGAAGCTGAATCGCACATCATGTCACACAAATAGTAAAAAAAATCAAAAAGATTCTGATAGTTAAGGTACATTATTGCCAACAACTAACAAAACTTGGCAATATCTTCCACAACAAAATATGCTGTTAATAGTATGTATGGTTACCCCTAATGGTCACACATGCTTCGCAGCTATGTGGCATGCTCTCTAACAGATGGTACAAGAGCTCTTGTGGAAGTCAGACCCATTCCTCCGAAAGGACAATCCGAAGGTCTTGGAGATTCCTTGGTAGAGGCTGACAGGATCCAATCCGCCACCCCAGTGCATCCCAGGCATGTTCTATACATTTCAGATCCGCAGTCCTCGCTGGCCAGTCCATGAGATGAATGTCTCCCCCAGCCACAATTTCATCCATCAGAGCACCGCGGTGCGGTCCGGCATTATGATCCATTAAGAGGACGTCTGGAACAATCGCACGTCTGAAGAGTTGAACAAGTGGTCTCAGTAAACCTCATCTCTGTCTCTCCATGGGCTAACAGTCTTCCTCGGACTACCTATGAAGATGTGCAGGTCCGTACGGCATTCAACTTGATACCGCCCCACACCATGACGCCACCACCACCATACTGGTCCCTTTCCTCGATGTTCCTGTCGTTGTATCGGCTACCAGGTTCTCTCCAGATTATGTGCGATGGGAACCGTTCTGCAAACTGAAGCGGGATCCATCCGTGAAGAGAACATGTCTCCATTCATTCATGGTCCAGTTTCGATGTTGACGGCTTCACAGTAAACGGGCCCATCTCTGTGCTGGAGTGAGAGGGACGCACACCGCTGGACGTCGGGCAAAGAGCCCTGCTGTTCTGAGCCTTCGGTACACAGTTTGCCGGGAAACGGCAACAACTGAGACAGCTCAAAGCTCCGCTGACAATTGTCTTGCAGATGCATTCCGATTTCGTTGGGCGGTTAAGCCAGGATATCGGTCCCGCTCTGGGGTGGTTACCCTTGGTCGACCTGGTACTTGCCTACAACTAACATCTCCTGTGTCTCGAAATCGTCTCCAAAGCCTGCAAATGACACTTTGTGGCACATTCAAGAAAACGGCGACTTCAGTCTGTGTCTGCCCTGCTTCCAGGCGGGCGAGTATTCCACCCTGCAAAATGGGATCCAAATGGTGTCACTGTGCCATTATGTTGTCACGTTCACAACGAGACTACAGTCGGAACACTATAACAGGGCAAACACGACTGAGGGAGTATGGGGCGCAGGCACTGGCTGTGTTTACCTTGCGGTTACGCCGCTATTCAAAGCCGGGAAAGCTCCTTTCCTATATAGAGCGAACACGTAAGGTTGGTAGGTGCATATCACAGAGATAATTTTTTTAAGGTTCAAGCTTTTCAATGCAAATTACGAGTTGTGTAAGATATTATTTACAACTTTTATTTAATAATGGTACTTGTCTCAACATTTAAAAGTCATCATCAGTCATCAAATACATTAATCACACAACTGAGAAAGGACATGATAATAAATATTGACGTTATGATAAATAAATACGTACATAGTTTTTTAACAATAAAAGATTTAAAAGTTTTGACAAGTTATCAACATACGAAAATTTTTGAAACGCTTATTTACACTGTGTGCTGAATAAAATAGTCAAAAACTTATAGCAATCAATTGATACACTCTTCTTGTTGATCTGTTAATGTGCTAATACTCAAGTCATCACATATCATATTTACGGTTGCATTTGAATCTTTTGCGATAATTTGTCCATCCTTTATGACAATTCTTATTCCAAAGTTGTAGAAATATGCTTTAGTTTATCTCATTACACTCGTCTCGAAAGCCTCGTTGTGTTCATTAAAATTATACAATGATCTATTAATAAAATTATAAAGTAAGAAATTGTGAATTGTAATTGGTCGCCTTTCCGTCTTCTCTTCTGATGTAATACAGGCGACCTAAAATTACCCAGTTCAATCTTAAGGATTTCAATCAGCCTGAAGCGAAATCAAAACAAAGGAATTGTAATTATTAAAATATAATGGGCCTGGACAAGCTAAAGTGTGTGTAATATACGGTATATGTGGCTCACCTTGGACAGCGTGTTGAGAAACTACAGTTTGTGACAAGGTACGGACTAATACTGACGGGTGGAGAGGAGTGAGGTAAGTTATGTCTGGTGGGATGAGGGGTAGTGGGGGGAGTGGGTTGGGGTAGGAGTGGATAGGAGGAGGGGCTTAAGGCGGGTCCTGTGAACAGCGTGGTAGGGGTTTGTAACGTGATAGGGTATTGTGTATCGCGCTAAATACTGACCGTCTATTCGGAAGATCGACACATCTAAAGAATTTAATTAAAAAATCAAAGAGAATGTTAGTTTTTCTGAGATTTCGTTCATGTTCGAATTGGAGTTAAAGAACTGTTCCAAGTGAATAAAGCATTCCTCTGTGACGTTGAGAACAGGGCTTTCTTTACGTTCATAATAGCCTCTACCCTCTTTTATGTTACTGAAGTTATGCTTGAAATCTTGAATGTGTTGTCCGACTGCCGAGTATCTATTATGTTTTATGGCATTTACACGCTCAATATATATCTGATTTTGAAACTTCCCTCGATCTGTCCGATATAGGAGGACTCACAGTTTTGACTTTGGAATCTGTAGACACCTGATTTTCTATAAATATCAGTTTTATAATTTGAGCTGGTATTATATATGATGTCCATATTTCTATTATCAGTTCGATATGCGATGTTAGTGTTAAGTTTCTTCAAAATATTTGTAATGCTGTAAATATCTTCATTGAAAGTAAAGGTTAAATGATGATCCGGTACAGTTTCCTCTATAGTTAAATTTGAATTTAAGCGATATTTGCGTTTATTGATATTGCGCTCTATAAATGCAGTATCATACCCGTTATATTTAGCTATAAGCGAATTGTATTTAATTCTTTATTGAAATTTTCTTTATTTAGCGGTATACTGAATGCCCGGTCTACAATACTGCTGTAGGTAGCACATTTGTGTGCTTTGGGATGGAAAAAAAATCTTTCTTGATGGCACTAGCTGTCTGTGTCGTTTTCCTGTAAATGTTGTATTCTATAGAAGAAAGAAGACTGCTTAACGTGAGGTCTAGGAAATGTATGCTTTCATTTGACTCAGATTCCAGAGTAAACTTTATATGCGCATCAATATTGTTTAAATTGTTAAGGGTGGAGAGTATCATCTATAAGGCTGGCCCAAAATTTTATGTTCGTTAAGTCACTAATGTTATTAATTGTCGTATGCTCTAAATAGTCAATGCATATTTCCATTAACTTCCCTGAGGCCTGCTGATATATGCAATTATTAAAACAGAAGAAATTATTTCTAACTGCTAGATTCAAACTTTCCATGAAATCTTGGACTTCGAATTTACTGAGCTTACTATATTTAATTAAATTATGTTGGATAATAGGAAAAAGTTTCTTAGCATTGATACTCGAATACAAATTTGTTATTTCGAAATAATGCAACGCGTGGAAAGGCTGTATTTCATAACTATCGAGTTTTTTTAATTAACTCAATGGTATTTTTCACAGATTTATTTGACAGAAAATTGTAATTCTTTCTTAGAAATTTCTGGATAAACTGTGTTAATTCATACAATGGCCTTGGCCTATAAGTGGTGATGGGGCATAGGGGGGCGCCGGCCTTATGGATCTTAGGTAAAGCTTTCGCTACTGGCAGTCCGGGGTTCATAGTTATTACTTTGTCTTCTCTTGTATGGTAAATAAAAATGACGTATTTTTATGGTTGATTTTAGGAGACGTATCTGTTGGGTCGGATTTCTTTTAGTCACCGTACAAGAGCTCTTCTTGAAAAATTCTTCGGTTTTTTCGGTGTAATCTGTTTCTTCCATTATTACTGTCGTGTTGAGTTCATCTGCATTTGTGATAATGAGGTTCTTATCTTTAATTTTGTTTTTGAGGTTTATTACCTGTTCCCGATCTACAAAATGTTCCTGGTTTCTATTGTTACTAGTACGTAATGTTCTTCTGTTTGACACATGGATTTTGTTCAGTTTTCTCCTAATATCATATCTGACCACATATTACATTTCCGGGGGGAATTTGATTAACAGCTACTTCCGACTCTACAATCATTTTGGTTGTGGCACTGATTATATACGTGTTCGGCAAATTGTGTTTCGGACCTTTTTCTAGTATCTTGCTTTCCGGCTCTGTTAGTTCTGTTTTTGACAAATTTGTAACGGGAGGGTGAAATGCCTCAATCAAATTGTTTAAATAGTTATGATTTTCTGTTTTCGCATTAGCCTTAAGTGTGTTGAGCTTTTTTGTCTAATACGAGCTGTTTTCTGATCTAATTCATTCTGTTTATAAATTCTATTATTAAAGGGAAAATAATTATTGTTTCACACGAATTTTAACATCATAATGAATTCACCAACTTCTAATTTACTAAGGTCACTGTGTCTACAAAAATTGTCATAAATAATATTAACAGTTTTTTCTGTCGGAATATTCGGGTACATATTTACTACATCAAACGAACACAAAACCTGATTTGGACGCAAGCTAAATTTATTGAAAATGTCACACAAATCAATGGAGTTTCTTTGGGGTTGATTATTATTAAAAGTGTAATGCCTTTTCAAAAAGTTATGGATATATTTGGAGACTTTAAACGTGGGAATATTTCGGCAATTGATTATCGGGCATATCGGAAGATCTTTTTTATGAACTTTGAGCAATGCCCTAGCTACTGGGACCTTAGGGTTCATATTGATAAGTTTTTGTTGTTCTTGTTCGCTAAAAAGAAATGTACATATTTTAATTAAAGATTTTAGGTTGCGTTGTACATTTGTTAATGAGTCTTTAGTTGTTATAGTTGTTTTCTTACTAGCAAATGTACCCGTGCTTCGCTACGGTATTCTACATTGTATACGGATATCGACGTATATAATGTGCGTGCAGTAAATAAGATTGATTTAAAATTGCATGTCTCTTAGCCTTATCCGAGAAATAACATGGGGAGATCCCCATACATTGTTTCCAATGTAAAGTGAGGGTTGCGGAGTTGTGATGATAACGGCAGGCTCACTTGCCTACTGCCATTCACAATCAAGTTGGCAAGTTTACATTATAATTGCAGGCCCCATTGCCTACTGCACGGTCAAAATCGATTTGGGGAGTTTTAGTTACAATGGCAGACCCATTTCCTACTTTCAGACAGATTACAGTTGAGGAGTTTTTATTATAATAGAAGGCAACTTCCCTACCACCAGTTAAAATTGAGTTGTGCAGTTATCATGATAATGACAGACCCTTTTTACTGCTGCCAGCCAACTTACTGCCAGTCACACAGAATTAGTGAGTTTCCATGAAAACAGCAGGCCACTATGCCTAATGCTAGTCAAAGTTCAGATTGGAACATTTGTTTATAATGGCGGGCACCATGTCCTGCAGCCAAACACAACAGGGTAGGGGACAAATCGAGAAGTGAATTATTCATTAAAATGGTAGGCCCTCCTTACTAATGCCAGTTACACAGGAGTTGGAGAAGGACCCCATTCCTACTGCCAGCAGTCAAAGTCGGTGTAGGGAGTACTGATTACAATAGAAGACACACCCTTTCTCGATCGCTACAAATTGACATCAATGAATATATATAGATGGACACACGAAAGTATATGCATGTTTACAATATTGCAGATCTTCATTAACAGATAAACTGCTGCTAAACGGTACGTCATATTGACAAAGGATTGTACCGTAAGGCGCAGTATTCAGCGATCTAAATGGCTGGTCCTATGATATTTTCTCGCATCTCATCTATTCATGGGTCATATTGAGTCAGAAATGTTGAATAGGTTGAAATTTGTGTAAGAGTATCTTACATTGCATTACTTTTCGGATAATTTTGTGACAGCATTTGGCTCTCATATGGGTACTGGGTGGGCCAATGTTCGTGTAGAGTTTGATCATACTATCCTTCCTGTAAGTGATTGAAAGTATGAGTTATATAGGTAAAGATTCCAAATTTACTTAAAATCGAGAAATAGAGACGAATCTAACGTATGAGCGGTACAGATATAGCAAAAAGTCATAAAACCAAGGTTGAAAATCACTCCTAATTCAATGAAGATTGTGCCGTCCGTTATGTGATAGGACTTCCCGTTTATCCCACGAAATACCTCGAAACGAAGGTCTGCACCTTCATTAAAATTGCTTCGATATTTCGATATTCTTCGGGCATAAAAAATTTAAAAAATTAAAGATCTGTGAAGTTTTTCGTTCGTTACAGGCTCAAACGTATAATTTTGCCGAATTTCAATTTTCTTGCTTATCTGGCAGATTATGCTGCAATCTGGATTTTGGGTGAGGGGGTAAAAAATATGACTTGCAGGAAATTAAACCAAAAAATATGCAGACGATCATTGTTACCCCTCAAACGGATATCTGTACGAAAATTTCACCAAAATAGTCATTGTACAGGCACACACAGTCGTTACGATTTTATTGATATAGATAGATAAGGAATCTGCTCCACGTACAACATATTTTGGCTACGTTCGCTGGACTTAACCTGCTAAAACAAACGTTCATGATATCTCACTTATTAATCCTCCTGTCGAAAAATTCACATGAGAACACAAGTTTTAGAAATGGATATCCATTAAGGATTGTAGATTTCGATTAATTTCGGATGTGCATATTTTGAGGAAGTGCAAAATCATGGTTCAGGTTTCGGATAAACCCCTAGTGAATTTAGGTATTCAGAAATAATATTGGCCCTAAAACCTACACAAGGACAGGTGGATTATAAATATCAAGTTTGGTAGAAATATATTCAGTAGTTTTCAAGTTATAAAAATTCATACAATCAAACCGACAGACACCAAAGTTAGGAAATATGCAGATGGTCATTATTACAACTGAAACGGACAACTGGACGGAAATTCCACCAACAGAGCCAATGTATAGACAGACGGTCGTTGCGATTATATTTATATAAATGACAGATAAGCATGGGCACGTTTGAAAGTGCAAACCTTCATTTCGGGATTTACTGCTCCTAAATGGTACATCATACCAACAAACGGTTTGCACCCTCAGACGTCCCTTTTATCGCTCTACATGTTTGGTGTTAAAACATTTTGTCGTACCTCACATATTTATGGTTCGATTGAGTTACGATATTTGAATGGGGTGACATTTGGGTACATTTTCATCATTTACATTATTTTTCACATACTTATGTGGAAGCTAGAATCATGAAATTGGGCTCGCATATAGCCATTGGTCGTGTCAATGTGCGTGCCAAATTCTATGACTCTACCTTTCCTATAAGTGTGTCAAACTAAGTAATACACGTGTAAGAAGCACACATTTTACGAACCATCGAAATATACAGCCAAATCTACCCTATAAGGGGGGGAGAGAGATACGACAAAATATCACAGGACCAAAGTTGTAGATCACTCGAAATTGAACGGAGATCGTGCCATCCGTTTTCTGATAGGACTTACCGTTTAGCCGCGAAATACTTCGAAACGAAGGTCTGCAACGTCATTAAATTGCCTATATTTCGACATTATTCGGCATAAAAAGTGAATTATTTAAAGATCTTGGAAGTATTCCGTAGATTACCAGCTAAAACGTATACATTTAATTTCAATTTTTCAGCTCGTGTGGCAGATTGTGAGGCAATCTTGATTTTGGGCGAGAGAGGGTGGGTAAAATTTAGGACTTCCATGAAACTATAGCTAAAAATATGCAGGTGGTCATTATTACCCCTTAAACGGAAAGCTGTACGAAAATTTCGCAAAAATAGTCAATGCACAGACACACGGTCGTTACGATATGATTTATCTAGATAGATAAGGAATCTGCTCCACGTATAACACCTTTTGGGCTATGTCCGCTAGACTTAGCCTGAAAACCGACCTTTCATGTTATCTCCCTTATTAATCCTCCCGTTGAAAAATGCTCATGAGAAAAAAAAGTTAGAATTGGATTTCCAAACAGTTTGATCGATTTCCAGTCAGGTTGGTCTTGTACTTTATATATTGTGGGAGAGAAAAATCACCATTTCGGTCCCCTATAAAACCCCAGTCCATTCCGGATATTTGAAATGGTATAAACCTTAAAAACTACCCTTGGAGGAGTGGATGCTAAATATAAAGTTTGGTTCAAATATCTCAGTGGTTTTCAAGTTGTAAGAAATACGCTTTACGCGCACCCGCTCTGCGTTAAGTCCGGTGGGACTTGTACCGAAAAACGGTCCGTTAATGATATCTCCCTTATTAAATCCTGTTATCGAAATGATGCGCATGAGAAAAAAAGGTTTAGAAATTAATTTTCATTAAGGCAGGTAGATTTCTATTAAGTTCGGTTGTGTATACTTTGAGGGAGTGCAAAATCACGGATTCGGTTTCGTAAAAATCCCCACTCGGTTCAGGTATTTAGAAATGATATTTGCGCTAAAACCTACTCAACGACAGGTATATTCTAAATATGAAATTAGTGGAAATATATCCAGTAGTTTTCATGTTATAGAAGGACAGACAAACAGACAGACAAACAAACAGACAAACAAAGAGGCAAACAGACACCAAAGCTAAAAATGATGGTCATTATTACACCTGAAACGGATAACTGTACGGAAATTACGCCAAAATAATCAATGTACAGACACACGGTCGTTACGATTTTATTTATATAGATTATCAAAAAATCTTCAGTGTTTTATATATGTATTCGTACCTATCAAAACAATTGTCTTCTATTTTCGTTTTTCATGTCCTGTATGACTAAAAAGGAACCGATCCAACAAGGTAAAACGTCTCCTAAAATCAACCCTAAAAGAACGTTATTTTTATTTACAGAACAAGAGAAGACAAAACTAATAACCATGAACCCCGGACTGCCAGCAGCGACAGCTTTACCTAAGATCCATAAGGCCGGAGTCCCCATATGCCCCATCATCAATTATAGACCAAGCCCATTGTATAAATTAACACAATATATCCAGAAATTTCTACGAAAAATTTATAACTTTCTGTCGAATAAGTTTGTGTAAAATACCATTGAGTTAATTAGAAAACTAGATACCTTTGCAATACAGCCTTTCCACTCATTGCATTCTTTCGACATAACAAATATACATCCGAGTATCAATACTGAGGAACGTTTTCCTATTATACATAATCATTTGAATAAATATAATAACCTCAGTTAGTTGGAGATCCAGGATTTCACGGAAATTTCGAAACTAGTAATTAAAAATAATTTCTTCCGTTTTAATAATTGCATATATCAGCAGGATGGCTTGGCTATGGGGTCGACGGGCTCAGGGATATTAGCGGAAATACACATATACTATTTAGAGCATACGGCAATTAATAACGATAGTGACTTTGCGAACATAAAATTTTGGGCAAGGATTGTAAATGTCACTCTAGTTATCCTTAACGAAAGAATTACTAATGCAGGCTCCACCCTTAACAACTTAAACAATATTGATCTGCAGATAAAGTTCACTCTGGAATCTGAGTCAAATGGAAGCATTAATTTTCTAGATCTCACTTCAAACAGACTTCCTTCTTCTATAGAATACAATATTTACAGAAAACCGACACAGACAGGTAGTGCCATCAAGAAAGATGTTTTCAATCCCAAAGCATACAAATGAGCAACCTACAGCAGTATGGTAGACTAAGCATTCAGTATACTGCTAAATAAAGAAAATTTAAATAAAGAATTAAATACAGTTCGCTCCATAGGTAAATATAATGGGTATGATGATGAATTTATAGAGCGCAATGTCAATAAATGCAGATATCGATTAAATTCAACTTTAACTATAGAGAAAATTAAACCTGATCATTATTCAACCTTTAATTTCAGGTAAGATCTTTACAGCATTACAAATGTTTTGAGGAAACATAACAATAAAAACCGTATATCGAACTGATAATAGAAATATGGACAACACATATAATACCGGCTCAATTAATAAAACAGACATACATGAAAAATCAGGTGTCAACAGATTTCAATGTCAAAACTGCGAGTCCTCGTATATCAACAGACCGGGAGGAGCTTCAAAATCAGATACATGGAGCATGTGAATGCCGTAAAACATAATAGAATCTCGGAAGTCGGACAACACATTCAAGATTTCAAGCAAAACTTCAGTAACACAAAAGGGGGTAGAGGCTATTATGAATGTAAACAAAGGCCCTGTTCTCGACGTCACAGAGGAATGCTTCACTCACTTGGATCAGTTCTTTAACTCCAATTCGAACATGAACAAAATCTCAAAAAACTAACATTGTCCTTGATTTTCGAATTAAAGTCTTTAGATGTGTCGATCTTCCGAATAGACGGTCAATATTTAGCGCGATACACAATACCCTATCAAGTTACAAACCCCTACCACACTGTTCACAGGACCTGCCTTAAACCCCTCCTCCTATCCTCTTCTCCCCCACCACCTCTCCCCCCCCAGATATAACCTACCTCACTCCACTCCATCCGACAGTGTTAGTCTGTACTTTCTCATAAACTGTAGCTTGTCAACGCGCTGTCCAAGGTGAGCCACATATACCATATATTACTCACACTTAAACTTGTCCAGACCAATTATATTTTAATACTTATAATTCCTTTGTTTTAATTTTGTTTCAGGCTGATTCAAATCCTTCCGATTGAACTGGGAAATTTTAGTTCACCTGTATTGCATCAGAAGAGAAGCGGAAGGACAACCAATTTTCATTAACCGTTTCTTACTTTATAATTTTATGAATACATCATTGTATAATTTCAACGAGTACAACAAGCTTTTCAAGACGAGTGTAATAAGATATATTAACGCATAATTCTACAAGTTGTTTACATGAACAAGGTGTTATCAACTATAATTACGTTTTCACTTTTACAACATTTGAATAAGAATTGTCTTAAAGGATGGACAAATTACGGCCAAAGTTCAAATGCAACCATAAATATGATATGTGATGATTTGAGAATTAACACATAAACAGACCAACAAAAACAGTGTATCAAGTGATTGCTTTAAGTTTTTACTATTTTATTCGGCACACAGTGTAAATAGGCGTTTCAAAGGACTTGTATACGTCGATAACATGTCAAAACTTTTATTGTTATATAAAACTATGTATGTATTTATGTATCATAACGTCAATTTTAATTATCATGTCCTTTCTCCAAATGACCTTTTATGGATGATGATGACATGTAAATGTCGAAACCAGTACCATTATTAAATAAATGTTGTAAATAATATCTTATACAACTCGTAATTTGTATTGAAATGGTCGAGCCTTAAAAAATTATCTCTGTGATCCCAGTTCAATATGGGAACAAAATTGTTTATATCATTGAATAGGTGCATATGTCGAGCGATTTGCGGTCTGTTTCCTGTTGCCCTGCTTACTCGTAACTTCTGCTTAACTTTTGGACACTAGTGTAAATGGAATCCACCTTTCCCAGACCACAGAATACTATATAGAAAACAAAATGCTATCTGCTTGTGCTTGTTAGTAAACAAATTTGCATAATATTTATGTAGATACCTTCAAAGAGGTTAGAAAATTATAATGAGAATGATTTTTGTTGATGATGCTTGTTGTTTCAAGGGGCCTAACATCGCAGGTCATCGGCCCAGAATGATTTTTCTTCAGGAGACTGTGCTATATCTTACACAAATAATGATAGTGTTAGGGAAAATTATTCTCGTGTTGACGACAGCATGGATGATGTAAACGAAGACCGAGGTGGCGTGACTGCTTTACGAGATGGATCGTACACATGGAATTCGTCAAACATTTCCAAAACACTGTAAACAATTCCATTCACAGGTGTTTCTGGTATCAGTGCCATTGTTTTGAGAAGACGTATTAGACGTGTGTTCAGAATTTCTGGGGGATGAGTTCTAGGAAATGACTGCGATAGGAACCAATGACTATGATGCTTTTCAGGCGAATAATTTGATGAGAAAAATTCTGAAATGTGACAATGAATGGTATCCTTGCACAGTTGAAGAGATAAAAGCGTATTATGTTTTGATGATTCTCATGAGTCGGGTAAGAAAACCGAAACTCAAATTGTGCTGGTCTAACATGAAGTTTCAGAAAGTCAACTATTTTCAGAGACTATGACATTGCAACTATTCTCTCAAATTTCACAATTTCTGCACTTCCCTGGTGACATGTTTACAGATCCAAATGACTGTCTAATAAAAATCGGACCAGTTATTTCATAGTTGCAAACAAATTTTCATAATATCTACAATCTTGACAGAGATATACGTATTGATTACAGTGTTATGAAGTTTCTAGGTGTATTCCCATTTATGCAAAACAATCCTTCCAAAAAAGCCAGGTTTGTTATTAAAATTTATAAACTCTGTGAAGGTGCTTCTGGATACTGTTCCTAGTTCAAAATTTATACTATCGTCGCCATAAGACCTATATGATTTTTCACGAGAGTTTAATCCTGATGTAAACAAGGCATGTCCACGCCTCAGCCAAAGAAAGAGTTGTGATTCGCTGAGCGTGTAGTATCGACCTCCGCCCCGTCAACGTCTCGTGTTCGGACATACAGTGCTGCGCATATTACCTAAAATAGACGAGGAACAGTTTTTGAGCTGTGCGAAACTAAACAGAGGGGTCTAAAGGGAGATCTACTGTTGAAGATTAGGGCCTACGTTATTTGTTTATTCATTTCTGAATATTAAAGAAAGCTATCATAGGCTTGAGCACCTCTTGCTCCATTTCTCTCACTGTGAATACTGACACTGACAGCTGCTGCAAGATGCAACACCTTATCTCCACACTGTACAGTTTGGGACTTTCCCTCGCTATGAGAAGACTTCCTGCATTACACCACGCCTTCTGCCTTCATATCTCGTTATTTAATCACTGTTTTATTTAAAAAAATTATAGATACACACCGGTATATATGACAACCATATTTTAATTTGATTACGTACTCTTTCAGACTATCTAAATGTAATAAACTAAGATAAAATTAAATTAATGCCACGTACTAATTTTCTTCGAGCTCGCATACAGTCCAGTGAGTGCGACGGTTGCTTCTCCAATCAACTACGTCTGTGTCCACGTGCAAAGCCAAGGTGCTCCGCCTATTTGTTTACATCAGGATTAAACTCTCGTGAAAAATCATATATCTGTGTCGGTGCGACGTAAAGCAACTACGAAGAAAAGGGTGTTATTCCGTTAACGAAAGAAACAGTGTTGGAACTAATGGAAGCAAACTTGAACCAAAGTCATATATTATATCTTGATAAGTGGCATGTTTCTCCTGAACTTTTTTCGCACCTTGTTGGAGCCTATATGCTGTAACGGGAAGAACGTGCCTCCAGAGTTCCACACAATAAAGTTGGCGAAATGTGAGGCTATTAGTATGATAGCTAATAATATTCCCGCCATAAAATGGAAAATTCTAAGTTCCCATTGAGGGAATTAGATATTTTTCACCAATAGAGCTTGTCAAAAACAGATCAGATTTAGGCTTTTCAGGCGTTTGCTCCATTGTGGAGATTCATCTCCCGTACGCAGTTATCAGACTGTGCCTCTTATAATGGGCTTCTGATAAGTTCACCTGCATACAAATCATCGTCAGTGTCTAGGGTCTGACACATCCCGCTCTGATGAGTCTAGTGTCAGACATAAGACGAAACGCTGGTTAATAGAGCAAACGCCTGAAAACCCTTACATCTGATAAAATAGAAAGACAAAAAGTATGTGCATTTACTTTCAACTGTTCATAAGGACTTGGACTTTTATGTGAAAATTCAAAGAAAATGAGGTGGAGGAGAGGAAGTAGTGAAAAATCCCAATGGTATTGGAAGATACAACCGGAAAATGAATGCAGTATATCGTCAAGACCAAGTCCTTGCATGTTTCCCCATAATGCGATGGACTATCAAGGGTTATAAAAAGATAATGCTGTATCCCTTTGATATGCATATCTTCAATTCATTCATACATTGTGTTCATGAAGGTTACTGGCAGGTGACTGCATTATACAGATTTTCTCACAGCATTAGCCGAGCGATTGTTGCAGAGTGCTGCTCTCCTGCCTAGCACAACAAAACGAAGAACGCCCAGTCAACACAGCCACATGCGGCTTCATGCATGGGGACATTTTCCAGTGCCTATTCCTCCAACAGAAAGGAAAAAAACATCCTTCTAGGCCCTGCAAAGTATGAAAGAGCCATAAAGTAAGGTCCAAAGTGAGGTGTCTATGTGAAAAAATGTGGTATTCCACACAATCTGGAGAGCTGCTTCAAAAAATATCACACGATGATTCACTACTGAAGACTGAGAAACAGTTAATGAACAGTTAGGCATTGACCTGTGATGTATATAGCTTTGAAAAAATTCAGCTTTTTGACAATCCTCAATATATAAAAATTAAACCATAAAATTCGAAAATAAGTAGATTTCTGTTCGCACAGGTTAGAATATTAGTCAGGTTCCAATGATTTGGTTAAAGTATAGTTTCAGAATTTGTCTGGTTTAAAGGGGAAACCACAGAAAACCATCTTTGGAAGAATGGTTGAAAGAGAAATGCAAGGATGTTCAAGGCTTTATGGTCCTAGGAAAGGTAGAAACTCCATGCAGGAAAATCAAGGAAGCCTTTGGATAAAGGAAAACTAGGTAAAAAAGTGTAATGATGGGTGATGGAACAGTACCAAATGATTGGATATGGAGGAATATAACCAACAATTTGCTGAAAATCCTATGAAACTGCAGTCCAATGATTGGGCTCATTTTGTATGTGCACCTTTCCCACTGCATCGAAGCACATACCCCCAACAAGAGCTCAGATGGAAGAAACTTATAGCAAAAAAGACAAAGCAGAAATATGGCAGGAACATATCAAACACCAGTATCAAGTTAAAGAAGTAGATGATAGGGTTCTGTAAAAATAAGAGGCTGCTGATGCTGATGAAATGGGAGTCCAAATTTTGAGGACAGAATTCAACAAGTTTTGAAAGACCTAAGTATAAACAAGGCACCAGGAACTGATGACATGCCTTCAGAATTACTGACTGATGTAGGAGAAACCAGCACGGTGAGGTTATTCCCTTTAGTGTGCATGATGCATGGAAAAGGAGAATTGCCAAATGATTTTTGGCAGAATGATGTTATAACTATTCCCATGAAAGAGGGTGCTGACAAGTGTGAAACTATTGCACCATTAGCTTAGTATGGAAAGACAATTTGACACTGAGTTGGAAGGCATCAATTTGTCTACAGAAGAAATGTACAGACACATGAAGCAATCCTGTCTTTACATCTGATCTTAAAGGATTGAATGAAGAAGGACAAGCACAGATACATAGTGTCTGTAGAACAACAAAAGGCATTCATTACCTGGTACCGAGAAAGAATAATAATTTACAATCTGCAAAAAATCAGTCTGCTGTGATAGGAATCAAAGACATTAAGAAAGATGCAGTATTCTATAAAGGAATTAGGCAGGACTGGAGGTTCCCCCCCCCCTTCACATTCACAATGTTCATATATAAGAAGGAGGCAGTAAAGAAAATCAAAGTCTTATTTCGAAAGGGTATCACAATCAAAGGAGAGGAAATCAAATCTCTCAAGTTTGCTCATGATGTTGTTATTTCATCTCAGTCAGCAGAAGATCTGAAGAAATTGTTGAATGGGACAGACAGAGTCTTGGGGAAGGAGTACATGATCAAAATATATAAATCAAAAATGAAAGTAATGCAGTGCAGTAGAACGAAGTCAGCTGACATAGGCAAAATTAGATTAGGAAATGAACTTCTAAAGGTAGCATGTGAATATTGTTACTTGGGTAGTAAATAAACTAACCACAGCAGAAGTAATGAGGACATAAAATGTGGACTGCAGGCTAGCACAAGCAAGGAAGGCCTTTCTTCGGAAAACAAACTTGCACCTTTCAAACAGTGATAAACAGATTACTTACATGTTTTTGAACACATCTGTCTGGAGCACGGTGGTGTATGGAAGTAAAACGTGGACGATAACTAGCTCCGGAAAAGAAGAGGGTTGATGCTCCTGAAATATAGTGTTAAAGATGAATGCTGAATGTGAGCTGGGTAGGTCGAATCACGAACGAAGATATACGGAATTACACTGGTGAGAGATAAATTTGGCTAAATTTGACAAGAAGAGATTGAATGATAGGACATATCTTAAGACATCCAGGACTTTTTCAGTTGGTTTTTGAGGGAAGTGTAGTCAGTAAGAACAGTAGAGATAGACCAAGATATGAATATGACAAGAAGATCAGAGCAGATGTAGGATATAGTAGTTATCTAGAGATGAAAAGGACACCACAGGATAGGGGCACATGAAGGCCAGCATAAAACCAGTCTTTAGACTGATGAATCTCAAGTAATAACAAGGGAGAAATTACGTCCTGGTTAACAGAGACTGCAATTCTTTTCCAAGAGGACATGCCGAACAAGTCAGTCCAGTGCTCTTATAAAATAGACTGTATTTAAGCCAAACATGGTCAAACTGTATTACACCTTTCTCCATATCACCCAGAATTGAATCCCATTAAGCTGATATGGGCAAGTGTCAAGAATGGCATTTCTGAACCAAATGTGATGAACGGAATGGAAGCGTTACTATAATTTACGGTGAAAATATTTCTTCTATTACAAATGAGGTCTGAAATTAAAATTTGTGAGCATGTAAATAAATTTAAAGAACAGTAATTTCATGCAAAGGTTTATTGGACCATGGTAAACATAAACATGGGAAGTGAAATGGACAGAAATAGTGACAGTGATGGAAGCAATACTGAAACCGCAAGGGAAAGTTGTAATAAAACCACAGTTCTGCCAGCGGAAGTGAAATAGGCATGGATACAGAATATGATGAAACAGTGGGAGGGGCATTTTCTAAGAGATTTAGTATACCTAGATATAGTGACAGTGAATGATCCATAGTCTTCTATCAACTGATTAACACACTGACTTATGCGTGACTTGCAGTTATGTGTGTAAATATTGGAATGATTTGTGAAAGGCTTCTTAACAGGAATACTTTAATTTACAATGAGATTGTTTGTTTCATAAGGCATGCATTTGTAAAATATCCTTACTTATACTCTCCTATGTATGCTCGAACTTAGTCCTTGTCACATTCCATTACAGAGCACTTCCTGTCCTGCATAAAAAATGAGTGTTCTCCACAATTTGCATAAGCTGTACCCAAAGAATGTAACTTTGTCTTCAACACAACAAAAGCAATGTAAAAAAGAAACCTACACCATCAGAGAGCTTTCTGATATACAACATACAGGCAGACAGGGTAAAAAATATGGTATATCTAGGGAGTAAAATAGGACAATTGTGCTGAAATCAAATGCTGGATAGAAAAAGCAGAGTCCATCTTCATTAGTATGTGGCAACTCCTATCCTGAAACAATCTCACAATAAAGCGCAAAAAGAGAATAACAAAGTGCTGCATCCTCTCCACCCTACTAAATACTGTAGAGCTCTATACATTTTATTACCATCAGAAAATAGAATCCAAAATTTCATGATATGGATATATAATGACAAATTGTGTAATTCCTGTGGGTTATTTTCATGTTGTACCAACAAAATGATAGGAAAGGGCAAGGAGTAGAAAGGAAGCAGCCATGGCCTCAATTAAGGTACAGCCTCAGCATATTAACGATATGAAAATGGGAAACTATAAAAACCATCTTCAGGCCTGCCGACAGTGGGGTACTCCACACAACGAGCTGTCGACCTCAGCTTATCAAGATAATTTAACTAAAGAGGCTGAAATGCATGTACGACATTATGAGGACTCCTAAAAAGGACAGTCTGTCACAAGTAATGCTTTGAGGAAAACATTTTTTTTTTTTGCTAGGGGCTTTACGTCGCACCGACACAGATAGGTCTTATGGCGACGATGGGATAGGAAAGGCCTAGGAGTTGGAAGGAAGCGGCCGTGGCCTTAATTAAGGTACAGCCCCAGCATATGCCTGGTGTGAAAATGGGAAACCACGGAAAACCATCTTCAGGGCTGCCGATAGTGGGATTCGAACCTACTATCTCCCGGATGCAAGCTCACTGCCGCGCGCCTCTACGCGCACGGCCAACTCGCCCGGTGAGGAAAAAATTAAGGCAAAAGAGGACTTAGAAGAAGACGGACATCTCGGATCAATATTTTGAAGAAATGGGTTGGAACTCTTTGGCAGGTGACGAAAGGAAGATAGCCATGATTGTAGCCTAAATCTTGTTAGGATAAGTAAGCAGTAACAGTGAAGAAACCAGCCACCAGAGGCCATGCAGTGGAGGGACTTTGAACAATAATAGCTGCTATATAATACCTAGCATAATTTTCACACTACATGAAGAAAATATGAAAATCATTTCAAAATATTGCAAATCTCACTATACATCTTTACAAGGATCTCCAAATGTCTGCTTTAAAATGAGGAGTTACTCAATGAAGTCTATTCAGCAGTTTGTTACAATTTTCATTATCAGAAAAATGTCATCAAAATATTAGATTATATCAAATGTGTTCACCTGTGTTTCTCCTGGCACTGCCAACTCTGATTTTGGTTCTTCTTTCAAGTGCATCTCTTCAAATGTAATCTTGTAATTGTCCTGTGGAGAAGTTAATATATTAGGCAAATTTTTCAGCCATATATCTGGAAATGTATTTATATACGAGTGGGCTTAACAATTCATAATTTCCTACTTAATGAGACAGTTTCAGTTTCAAATCTTCATTATCATTTGTCATATAATCTAAATGTCGCATACTCATAAAAACATGACAACTAAGAGACTTTCAGGAGTGGAAGAATAACCTGTTTGTATGATCAGAGTCATTTTTGAAGAGTAGAACAATTATATAATATAAAACCTTCCAAAATAACACCAAATGATCAGGAAAATGTACAGACATACTTACAAATATTCTGCTCATTATAAACAAACCAATTCTGAAACATTAAGAAGTTCAAAATTTATCACTGTTATCCTTGACATCCTGTACTGGCAAATAAAACTCAGCTGGAAAATTTATCTTCCATATTTTCTCTTGTATATGAAGTGCTCAGCCTGAAGGCAGGGAGGGTCTTCAATAGCTCTGCCATCAGCTGCCATGGAGAGCTAGGTGTCAATAAGGAGGCAAACTAAGGAAATGAAGACTAAGGTAGTTTTCCATTGTTTTCCTCTTCCAGGCAGACAGTGATGTTACATACCAGTCCTCTCATGTTCACTGATCTGTACACATAGACCAGCTATTTCACACATTTTCCTATAGGATCTGGCTGTATTAGCAATGGTGTCACCCATACTGCTCATATCTCAGTCACTTTCATATCGTAAGAGCCAAGGATGAGAGTTAGACCCAAAATGAAAGTGACAAACTTGTTCTGAACCAATCCAGAAGACAACAGACATTAAGCACACAGTATCTCACCAGAAATGGATTAGGGTAGGCCACCTCAAATGGAAGTCATAAGCCCTAAACAACGTGAACCATAACCTATAGGTTATCTACAGTACACTATCATAGAGGGCCTGTAAGCCTGACATCAGTGCTCCTTGTGAAGGCACGAGCACATATGGTCAGCTGACAGGGATATTGCAACTTGCTTTACATTGCACCAACACAGATAGGTCTTTTGACGACGATGGAATAGGAAAGGGCTAGGAGTGGAAAGGAAGTGACCGTGGCCCTAATTAAGACACAGCCCCAGCATTTTACTGGCGTGAAAGCAGGAAACCACGGAAAACCATCTTCTTGGCTGCCAGTATGGGTTCGACCCACTATTTCCTGTATACAAGCTCACAGCTGTATGACCCTAACTACATGCCCACTTGTTCAATACAGACATATTGTGCATTGTGACAGGACTTTATATGTATTGAGAAGCAAAAGGTCAGATTGTTGTCATTAGAATGCCAGTCCTATGTTCAGCATATGGCTGCACTAATCAGTGTAACTAATCCAAGGATACATTTTGTTTTAACTAAGTGTTACTGAATTATAACTGATATTCCTTTTGCAATTCCTGTGTGATATTAAACCTATTTCAATGTTTAAACAAAGGAAGTACTGTGAGACAGAGTTGTTATACATTTGATCATGTTTCTAATTTCCTTTATAAAGACCAAGGAATTAACTCAACAATGGGTTGTGAGAATGAAAAGAGACACATTTTATCACACCCAATACAGCCATTTATGCTCTGCACACTTCGAAGTTAAGTACCTGTATCAAATGACCAGTGGCTATTACTGCCAGACATGATATGGTGCTAAGCATTTTATTTTCCCTCGCATTTGCAAACAAGTAAAATAGAGTGCTCACTGCCAATAAAACCCACCAGAGGCAACCTGTTAAAATAAAAGTATATAAAGTGGGAACTATTAAATAGTGTTAAGTAATGCAACCATTGGAGTCGGCGAAGACATTGGAAACTTATGGTGAAATAACATACATACATTATCATTATAGACTGTTATGCCTTTCACCGTTCAGTCTGCAAGCCTCTGTGAATTTACTAAACGTCGCCACAATCCTCGATTTTCAACTAGTGTTGTGGCCTCATTTAGTTCTATACCTATCTTTAAATCGTTGGAAACCGAGTCTAACCATCGTCGTTCTTGGTCTACCTCTACTTCTCTTACCCTCCATAGCAGAGTCCATTATTCTCCTAGGTAACCTATCCTCCTCCATTCGCCTCACATTACCCCACCACAGAAGCCGGCTTATGCGTACAGCTTCATCCGTCGAGTTCATTTCTAAATTAGCCTTTATATCCTCATTCCGAGTACCCTCCTGCCATTATTCCCACCTGTTTGTACCAGCACTCATTTTTGCTACTTTCATGTCTGTTACTTCTAATTTACGAATAAGATATCCTGAGTCCACCCAGCTTTCGTTCCCGTAAAGCAAAGTTGGTCTGAAAACAGACCGATGTAAAGATAGTTTCGTCTGGGAGCTCACTTCCTTCTTACAGAATACTGTTGATCGCAGCTGCGAGCTCACTGCATTAGCTTTACTACACCTTGATTCAATCTCACTTACTGTATTACCATTCTGGGAGAACACACAACCTAAATACTTGAAATTATTGACCTGTTCTAGCTTTGTATCACCAATCTGACATTCAATTCTGTTGAATTTCTTACCTACTCACATAAATTTAGTCTTCGAGAGGCTAATTTTCATACCATACTCATTGTACATATTTTCAAGTTCCCAGATATTACACTGCAGGCTTTCGGCACAATCTGCCATTAAGACCAAGTCGTCAGCATACGCCAGACTGCTTACTACCTTTCAAATTAACTGAATCTTTCCCTGCCATTTTATACCTTTCAGCAGATGATCCATGTAAACTACGAACAGCGAACAGCAAAGAGCCTTGTCTAACCCCTGTAAGTACTTTGAACCAAGAACTCATTCTACCATCAATTCTCACTGAAGCCCAATTGTCAACATAAATGCCTTTGATTGCTTTTAATAATCTACCCTTAATTCCATAGTCCCCCAGTATGGCGAACATCATTTCCCTCGGTACCCTGTCGTATGCTTTCTTTATATCTACGAAACGTAAACACAACTGCTTATTCCTCTCGTAGCATTTTTCAATTACCTGGCGCATACTGAAAATCTGATCCTGACAGCCTGTCTGTGGTCTGAAATCACACTGGTTTTCATTCAACTTCCTATCAACAACTGATTGCACCCTCCCTTCCAAGATGCCAGTGAATACCTCGATAGTTGTTGCAATCCTTCCTGTTCCCTTGCTTATAGATAGGTGCAAATACTACTTTTGCCCAATCTGAAGGTACCTTACCAACACTCCATGCTAATTTTACTACTCTATGAGGCCATTTCATCCCTGCCTTCCCACTATCCTTCACCATTTCAGGTCTAATTTCATCTATTCCAGCTGCTTTATGACAATGGAGTTTATTTACCACCCCTTCCACTTCCTCAAGCATAATTTCACCAACATCATTTTCCTCCTCCCCATGAGCTTGGCTCTTCACAACACATGGTGAAATAAAATCAATGAAAGCGTATGTCCGATTACTACACGTCCAAGTGTGACAGATACCCAAATAACTCGCTCAACTATACGAACAACAGGCAACGGATTGAAGGTATCGGCAAAAATGATAAGCTCTGAACCCCGTGGAATCTCGTTAAGTTACGGTGGATAATAATATGTCGTGGCACGAAATACAGAATTAAATAAATATCGCAGTTTCTTCTAGTAAAATTTTAATAAAAGTAAATAAATGGCGAGAATACCAATGATAGAAATGTATCGGAGGCCATGGAATGAGTTGGATTAAATGGTCTAAGTTCAATCTGTACATGATGGCCATACCTTGCCTATCTAGTCCGATACGATTCGATAATTGAGACTGGTGATGAAATTGTCGATTGTTAACCGAAATATTATGTGACGGATTATTAAATTAATTATTTTTCCGACCTAAATGATTATATAAGAGTACTCTGTATCAAGAAGTCAGGTGTTTAATTGTCAAAGACATATGGAAAGCTAGGAAATAAGGAGAAGTCTTTTAAAAGCCAACCGTCTGTTATTATTGTAATCTAGTATTAGATTTTGTTTCAAAATAAGAGAAGTTTAGAGTTCTGTTGAAAACTTAGAGGGAATTAAAAGTGTTGCACACGCATAGGAAGGAGATTAGACGTGAAGCTAGATTGTAATACAATATTGCCAACTGTAATAAGAAATAACATTTGTAAAGAAACGAGATACGTGCCTGGTTCTCTCAGAACATTAAGGCAAGTGTTGTATAAGAGTATTGTGAATGATATTAATGCGAGTAAATCTATACTAATAACTTATTACGAGTTTCAGGTATCATGAAGCCAAGTACTATTGGAGATGACTATGAGATGGTGATGAATCCCAGCATGTCGTGCTAAGTTACAGTATACGGTCTCAACTGGCCTGACGAAAACTGGGATGGATACGAACGGATAGTATACCAATACTGGAGGATGAGCGGTGTCTTATTCCTGAAGCCAACGAATGATGAGTACTCAAAGTCAATGTCTTATAATCCCGCTATGTAGCTGCTTTTAAGCAGAGTAGTATGTTTTACAATGTCAAATTTGTGACATGCCAAATTACATAACCTGAAGGCAACTGTTTTATTCGTCAATCATTGTCTTACGATGGGTAAGAATGTTGCAAGTTGTGCCGTGAAAGATCCTGAATTATGATATATCGTACTCTATGTCGTGTGAATCTAAGCGGTCGCTAGTAAATGTTATGCAGACAGATTTAGGAATGGCTAATACCCGTGTTAAGATAGTGTCATTATGAAGAAATTTCAGTTTAATTTATGGTTCGAATATATATTAGGAGGAATCAGTAATAACATGTGCGTCATTTAGAGTCATCTGCGATCATATTTTTATGTTAAGCGTAGTGTTCGCGAGTGTAATTGTAATGTAATGCAATGTAATGTAATTGTGATGTTGTTGCGATGATATTGTGTTAAGAATGGTGTTAAAATGTATAGTTTTCGTAATGTGAAGTGCCTGAGTATATTTTCTAATGAAATAAGAGTTCGTTGTGTGTATTATGATGAAAGGTATATTGTGACAGGGTCGTCGAAGTATGAAAATGCTCAACGTTATATGGATCGCCGTGAATGTGTTATTGGGATTAAGCATTTTATACAACGATGCGATGTAGAGGTCCTGATGAGATTTATTGTGGTGGAGATTGATTTAGTCATGCGTATGAATTTGATTTTGCTGTAATTAATGGTAATTACTTGGGCATAAGGCGATATTAGCAATGACATTTCGAGAACACTGGTAGTATGATCGTCTAAAATATATTAAGTAAATACAGTATAGGTGATTGCGCACAATGTTGGAGTGATATAAGATCTTCACTAGTTAATGACACTACATAGTTGTGAACCATGTCACAAATATAACGCATGATCTTCGTTTATACAGTATATTGTGAGTAGATTAATTTCTCTTGCTAGCTCAATTTCTTGACGCTTAGAGCTGATGTAGTTTTACAGGTTAATTTCACAGAAGACACCAGTGCTTCAGAGTCATCGTAGTTTTGAAACCATTATAGTTGGTGATTAGCATGTTTTCAAATCTTCATTATTTAGGTGCAGATGCCGATGGAGCTCAGAAGAGATCGATTTCATTTCTTATTTGTTCAATGTTATTGTTTGAAGGATTACGATGTTGTCTTATGTTATTCGATCATTTTCTTGGCCTGAATGATAATGATGAGCATACGTTACCGATGCATTCAAGTTGTTAGATAGATTTTTAATTACTTAAGCGATGATTTAAACATAATAACGGGATGTTGAGACATTTATTTGAGGTCAGTGAATAGATATGCCAAGCCAACAAGAATTTATGACTTTTTTATCCATCAGTTTGAAGATGAATGTGGTGAATTATGGACTTAGTTAAAATTTAAGCCTTCAGCATTGTGGTATGGATTTTCTTTTAATTTTTCTGATTAATTTGAAGTTATCATTGATGTTGTGAACGAAATATTGACAAGAGTCAGAAGTTAAGATTGTTTCCTTTTATTTACCGTAACATTCAATCATTTCCACTATCCATTTGTTTTGTTTTTTATTTTCTTAGCATTGTAGTTGTTATTTTAAATATTCCTTAGTCATTAAACGGAAAATCTTTCCATGAAAAGTTATATTTTCGGTGTTCTCATTTGATAGTATAAGGTATGTCAATATGATAGCCTAAATTAAGATATTAATTAGGAATCGTCTTCTTACGTCAGTCGAATCAACTTAGAGCCAACGATACGATTCTGTGACCCAACTCAATGAGCTTTCACGTCCCTAGAGTGGAATCTCTTGTATCTCCGCGTGACACCGGCCGAGGCATAACTTTATCATCAAGAACCCTGAATTTAGAAATGCGTGAAAGGTCACAGTAATCTTTCCCTAACTATTAGCTGCTCCTATTTATCATGCAATTTAAAACTGCAGTTATCTGGACGACAATGTTTTAAAATAGTTTTAATTTTATTTTTTAAATCACCAAACCTATGAACAAAACTACAGCTTTTGTCCCATCTCTAAGAAATTAAATCAGCAACTGGTGCACGCTACCAGGAAAAAAATCAGCTGAAATCATAGCAAAGCATATAAAGAAGAACAGGAGTAAAGTCTTCCATTAGCAAGATATCACTGAACGTATTCACAAGAAACATAATGATTCAGGTCTCAAAGTTCCGGGTAGCTATTCCCAGGAGGTGAACCAAGACCTAGTCAGCTAGATCTTCACAAGAAACATAATGATTCAGGTCTCAAAGTTCCGGGTAGCTATTTCCACGAAGTGATCCAAGACCTCATCAGCTAGAACTTCACAAGAAACATAACGATTCAGGTCTCAAAGTTCTGGGTAGCTATTCCCAGGAGGTGAACCAAGACCTTGTCAGGCTTCAGGCTAACCCAACCATGCATCGATATCCCACGTATCCCTATTGTTACCAGTACCTCAAGAAATATTTACACCACCACATATTCAAAATCTTTGTCACTGGGCAACATATATTGATGGCAGTCCAGGTTTTACAGAGTAGAGTTTTGAAAAGAAAGTTAGGGCACTTTCACAATCAATCCTCGGAAAGTCGATGTTTAATGAAACGGCTGATAAGGAGAACTTGGTGCAGCATAATGAACAGTTTTGTGTCTATGTTGACTTAGGTCAGGGATATTTAGACACTGGTGAGTATGAAGTGGCCATGGAAGTATTAGATTTTATGGTTGCAACACTGAACAGGAGCTCAAAAATACACGTGAGTGGAGGGCTCATACAAATTATCATATGGTCAGCAGCTGTGATGGAATTGCGACTAATAGCCTTAGCAATGAAGTTTGTTGGACTGAATTCCCTGTGTTCTTTTCCACATCCAGCAGAGTTTTCGCAAAAGGCATTAACTTTCCTTGATGCTACTCACAATATAAACCTTGCAATTAATTCCCTAGCAGAAAAGCAGGTTCTCAGAGATGGTAGTTCTTCAGACCAAGAAAATATTACTGATGTGAAATACCTGGAAGAACTAGGCACTATTACAGGAAGTGAAAGGCCTGCACACTGGTTATAGATTAAGGAGAAAGAATTTAGAGTGTGTGAGACAGAAGATAAACATTTCTTTACGTGCATAAACCTTCAGTAATTCTGTGGCTATTACCCTTAAATTTTGCACTGATCTGGGAGTTGAAGTGTTTACTGATTGTGAATGTACCATTCAGTTTGCAATGTTCCTAAATCCTAAATGTTTGATTTAATAAATTCATGCCATCTTACGTGTAAGCATACCAAGGCTGAAAACATATATTCCAACGAGGCTAAAATCTGTTCTGATATTGAAAAAACCGGGCGAGTTGGCCGTGCGTGTAGAGGCGCGCGGCTGTGAGCTTGCATCCGGGAGATAGTAGGTTCGAATCTCACTATCGGCAGCCCTGAAAATGGTTTCCCATTTTCACACCAGGCAAATGTTGGGGCTGTACCTTAATTAAGGCCACGGCCGCTTCCTTCCAACTCCTAGGCCTTTCTTATCCCATCGTCGCCATAAGACCTATCTGTGTCGGTGCGACGTTAAGCCCCTAGTAAAAAAGAAAAAAGATTTTGAAAAATGCATAAGTTATCCTAATAATATTAAATGATGGTATGTCCCTCAGTAACTCTATGGAAATAACTGCAATGCATGGTATCATTTCTGATTTGTTAAGTGTGCAAGATCTTGCAGAAATATATGCCTGGCAAAAGTATTCTGTACTAAGATACTTCCTCACATGCAATTTAAGCCAAGATCACCTGGAATTCATCCTCTCACATGTGAGGAACAGAGTTGGATATAAAATTCCGGTCAACTCAAAGCTGCATACAGGAAGTGTCCCTATGGTCAGATTGTCCGGCTCCATGGTTAAATGGTTAGTGTGCTGGCATTTGGTCAAAGGGGTCATGGGTTCGATTCCCGGCAGGGTCAGGAATTTGCCCCATAATTCGCTAACTTCGCTGACACAGGGGCTGGGTGTATATGTCGTCTTCATCATCATTTCATCCTCATCAAGACGCACAGGTTACCTACGGGTGTCAAATCAAAATATGTGCATCTGGTGAGTCAAACTTGCCCTTGGTCACTCCCAACACTAAAAGACATACACAATTTTTTCTTTCACTGGTCAGATCGACCCATCTTGTAATTCTAATACATGTTTTTGAAAGGTACTGCTTTATTGAACCATGGTCTTGTACAGACAATTCAGCAAGAAATTGATTTTGACAAACTTGTTCAAGATTAAGTCACCAATTAAGTAGACCTTTCTTTATATAGTGAATATATTGATTATATTGCAAGCAGTATGTAAAATATTAAGAGATAAGGATTTCATAGTGTTCTGTATAGAGGTGAGTTCAGTATTAAGTTGAAGAAGATATATGATGATCTAAGCTTCCATTACTATTAAAATAAGAAATGTAATTTTTACATTCCTACTTAATTATAATTGGTACCGGTTTCGACCATTATTCTTGGTCATCATCAGCCGATCACAAATAGGTATAAAAGGAAATGCACAGGTAAATAAAATGTGAAATTTAAATAATTCCTTCAGGTGATGTTTTTAAAGCACTAAAACACTTTATGGAGCACTGTGTGTTGAAATTTCAGCCTATCACTAAAAGGTATAGTATGCAGAGATAAACAAAATGTCAGATGCTGTCTAAGAAGTACTGTAACACTTAAGGGAACGCTGTGTGTTGGAAAGTCAATGTTATGGAGAAGTCTAGGATCAAATACGTAAATGTAGTACGGAGCAAGTTCTTGAAAAGTAGCAAGACATATGTGCAGATCAGCACTGCACTTATTTAAATTTCACATTATATTTACCTGTGCATTATCCTTTATACCTATTTTGTGATTGGCTGATGATGACCAGGAATAATGATCGAAACCGTACCAATTATAATTAAGTAGGAATGTAAAAATTACATTTCTTCTTTTAATAGTATTGAAAGATTGAACTATCATATATTTCTTTTAACTTAATAGTGTGCAAATATACCACTAAATCAATTAAACATGTGCAGTATTTGCATCTTTTGCAGTGTTACATAATACCTATCAGCTTCATATCCGTACTGGCAGTACTGAATTATACACCTACAAGACTTTACTACATCCTCCTAATCAACACTAACTTCCGGGTAACATCACTGATAACATCAGGCCATGCTACCAGTAGGGAAAACACAGACACTGCACTAATGCAATTCATATCTTGTATTGAATAAGAGGATCCAATAGAGTCCTATAAAGGTATAATTCCATTGTAGTGCACAAGCACTGACACATGTGGATTGGTGCAGTGTAATGAGTCTTACAGGAAACACATCCTTTTCTTATCATCATGGTTGAGATGCACAGTATGGAAGATATGACACATTTACTGTTCTTTGCCTCAGTGCTTAGACATCCATGTTTTTCTATAGGTGTCAGTTCAAAAATCTGCAACACGCCACAATTATTATTATTATTATTATTATTATTATTATTATTATTATTATTATTATTATTATTATTATTATTATTATTATTATTATTATTATTATTCTGAATGGCTAAATTAAGAGTACAAGGACCATTCCTTGAAAACTTTGTTTCATTCTTACTCTAATAGCAAAACTCTTCCTTAATGGGGCTGACAAATCAAAAATCACCATCAAGGAGGTGAACTAAAACTGAACCAACACTGGAATCAGGTAGCATTTTTGTATATCATGTAATAAGGCAATAAACTGATGACTGTATGTAAGAATGCATTTACCTCCCTTCCAAGATGCCAGTGAACATCTTGCTTGGTATACTGATTATTAAGATACCTTGTTAATTGTTGCAATCCTTCTTCTTTGCTTGCTTATAGGTATGTGCAAATACATCTTTTATCCAATCTGAAGGTACCTTAATAATACTCCATTATAATCTTATTTTATGAAGGCATTTCAACCCTTCCTTCCCACTATACTTCACCATGTCAGGTCTAATTTCATTTATTCCTGCTGCTTTATGACAATGGAGTTTATCTACCATCCTTTCCAATTCCTTAAGAATAATTTCACCAACATCATTGCCTTCTTGACACAAGAGTTGAGAAACAATAGGGTTGCAAATAATATATGACACACCGATGTAGCAGAAAAAAGACTGTGTTCGATGACTGAGATAATTACTCATGAGAATTAATTTCATGAGTATGATGCTGTACTGCCAGAACAGGCTAAAGATGGTATTGTTGAAGAGAGACACTATGAAGGGGCTAGAGGTAAAAGTTACATTCTACCTCATTGGGGTGTATTTAAGGACAGTGTGACGATGTGAATTAGGCCCATATTCGATGTATCCAGTAAAAGGAAGAGGGAGTTCTCACTGACTGACTGTATGACAAAGGTCCAAACTTAACTTCTTCCCTCTGTTCTGTTCAGGTTTAGAGAGAGGCCAGTGGGTGATAGAATATTAAACATTGTTACTTGCATGTTACTGCTGCACTTGTGCGAAAGATTTTTGGTTATACAAGGAAGAAGGAGAAGCAAGACCACGCTGTCAAGATGTGCGAGATGAAAATTGGCACAAACCTATGAAGGTGGATGCTGCTTGTGGAACTCTAACAGAAAACAGAATAAAAGATGCTGTGGTATTTGAGGTGACAGGACTCTTGATACTGAAAGTAAAGAGGAAGGGGTGGATTATGCTCTTTACATTTGCTGTGTATAGAGCAGTGCACTTGGAACTGGGCATCAATTTCATAACGAATGGATTTTTACTGAGTTTTTGACGGTTCATCACTCGATGAGAAAGACCAGAGGTGTTTACAAAAACCATGAAACAAATTTCACTGGTACAGATAATTTGTTTTGAAGTGTCAACTAAAACCACACAGAAAGACAATCCACAATGCAACAGGCTGGTGGAGTGGTTGGTGGCAAAATCTGATTCAGATAGTAAAGAGATATTAGAGATGTGTCCTTGGGACAGCTACACTGTGTTGCAAAGAGATGATGACAATACTGTGTGAGTATGAAGCCATCGTTAATTCCCATCCTCTTACCTACTTGCCTGAGAAGCCTGATGACCTCAAGCAACTTTCAACTTCAAGTATTTTGCAAGACTATGTCTGCTTGGCAATACTAGATTTAGATCAAATGGATTCTGTGAACTTATCAAGGAGATTTTGACTTCTACTACAGCTGCAACAAAATTTTGAGAAGAGTACCTAAGTCAGTTGATCCAGATGCAGAATAAGATGTCTATAAACAATGGAGAAGGGGATGTGGTGCTGGTTGCAGCTGATGGGAAGAACTGGATCGACTGGCCATTAACACGGGTGCTGGGAGTGTTGAAATAATAACATTAAGTTATTTATTAGACCACCTAATCAATACAAGAGGATGGGAATTAACGATGGCTTCATACTCACACAGTATTGTCATCATCTCTTTGCAACACAGTGTAGCTGTCCCAAGGACACATCTCTAATATCTCTTTACTATCTGAATCAGATTTTGTATTGATTAGGTGGTCTAATAAATAACTTAATGTTATTATTTCAATCAAATATTATCAATACGGACCAAAAATGATATTCATTACATGTTATGCTGGGAGTGTATCGTGGGAAAGAGTTTAAAGATTTATGAGGTTGAAAACATTGTCAGGTGAGGTGACTAGTCCACATGAGTGACTTCTGAAACTGTGAAGGAGAATGCTGACGACTGTCCCAGTAGCTTTCACTCTCATGAACAGTGTAACTCATCACTCTTCAAAGTGGTATTATGACAGTACATCTACTGCTTCATGCGAATATAAAAACTGATTAAATCTAAGTGATTTACAAGAAACATGAAGTTCCTCTGAGGTAGAAAGGAAGTTTCTCAAAGGCTATGTGTTTTAGGATTAAGACTGTAAGGCATTCTGAAAATATATCTCCCTCATTAATCCTCCTATCAAAATAGTGCATATGAGCAGAAAATTTTACAAATAGGTTTCCAGTAAGGTTGGTAGATTTCAAATACGGTTGGCCACGCACATTTTTGGGAGTGTAAAATCACTGTTTCAGTCTTCACATAAATCCCCATTCAATTCACAGATGTTGAAATGATATTGAACCCAAAAACTATCCAATGGTAAGAAGACTCTAAATGTGTGTTCAAATGCATCTGATAGTTTTTCAGTAACAAGAACTCAAACAACAACAAAAAGAAAGGCAAGACCCCTAAGCTAAAAAATATTTATGGATCATTACTACACCTGAAATGGATAATTAAGAGAGAATCCTGCCAAAATAATCAATATAAAGATACACAGTTGTTCAGCCTTTGCTGGCAAGATGTAGTGTTTACAGTGCACTATGCCTTCTGGTATGGGCTAGAATAAATTTGTTACTTTCATTGACCCATCCCAGTCTTATACTTGGCTTTGACAATATGAAAGTGGCTGAGGTATGAGTGATGCTAGTAATACCATTCCTTATGCAACCAGTTCCTGCTATGAATGATGTGAAAATGTCGCTCATAGGGTCAGTTGGTGCACGCATTTCAGTGGGCTTGGCAGACTGATATGCAATTGCAACTTCTGGCTCAGTGAGAAAGCAATGGGAAACTACCTCACTCATTTCCCTAGTGCACCTCTTCAGTGACACCTAGGCCATCTATGACAGCTAATGGTGGACCTCTTGAGGATCCAACCAGCCTTCGGGATGAATATCCAACATACATACACACAATTTTTCATATAGATTACAGTCATTACCATTACAGTCATTACTAATCTGCATGGCTTATCAGTCCATGGACTAGAATGATGCAGCTTTCCATGTCAATTTATCCTGTCCTACCAGCCCCTTCTTCTCTGAATAGTGCAGTGTTTTCCCTAGAAATTTTGTCAGCCAGGTATTAGGAATGAATGGCTAGGTGGGGAATACTGCACACTAACATGGATATGAAAACATTTTAATTTATTCCCCTCATGGCATTCATATTAACCGATGGGTAACAGTAACTGCAATATATAACTATTTTAGTATTTTGAAACTGAACAAGACAACAGAGGATTTTGAACTTCTTGTGTTCTACTTCTCATTTTTAATCATTCAATACTGGGCATTACTATTCCATTGCTGTGGAGTGCCATACGGGTTTGTGACATCATTCAAAACATTTAAACTCCGATGTAATTATACTGAAAATGATGATTGATCCTTTAACTAAACAGTTTTTCAGTATGTAATTAGTGCATATCTAGGTCATGTTAGCTGGGTGGTCTGTAACCGTGGCAGGGCACTTCACCCATAAAGAGGTCTTAGAGATAGCTCTGTAGTTGAACAAATATATACAATTCTTTTATCACATAAAAGTAAACCTCTAGACTTGCTCCCAAACTAAATTAATGAAATCCTGCAGGAATTTGTTTCTCAAAAGATAACAATCAGAAGGTTATTATAACATTCCTTCAGTTCTGCTACATTTCATAGAACATAAATAAAGCTGATCCTGTGGCTTAGGGGCAACACGTCCACCTGTCAACTGGTGACCTCGGATTCGATTCCCAGCTGGGTTAGGGGTTTTTAATTGTAAATGATTAATATCCCTGGCCTGGTGACTTGGTGCTTGTGTCATCCTTAACAATCCTTTCCTCACATTGATCACTCTACACTCCCTCCATTCCAATTACATGTGGGTTCATATCACATGTTGCAAGTAGGGGCAAAAGATCTCTATAGGTCAATGGCCTGAACAAATAGCATTAAGAAAATATAATAAATAACATTGTTGCAGGACCTACAGCCACACAATCAGGTCAGGTGATACCAGTGTTGTAATATCATGGACGAAAAAAGAGGTGGTCAACTATTTTGCCATTAATTGGTTTTTCAGTGCAGTATAAGGTGAATTTTCATTTCAATGGAGTACCTAAAAATCTCACTATTCACACGAGCCCTGTAAATTCCTTACCCTAACAGGGAATAATTATTCTTCTCCCCTTGATTTATCCTTCTGTGCAATCTCAAAAGCAACAATTTAGGAAGTCTGAAGAGTGTTGTGACAGTGAAAAATCCAATTATCAAAAGTTGAGCATCAATGTTATAAAATCTTTTTAATCAGGAGAAAAGATGAGTAAAAATCAATAATGAGCAAGCACTTGGTGCCAAAGAGGATTATATAGAATTATCAATACTACATTAATGGACTCAATCTCCTCATGACTTGAGGCAAAAAAGATGCAAACCGTCACAATCAGTAATTTTATCATGAACAGTAACCTAAATGTCACTGTAGTAGTTTTACCTAATGAGAAAAAAGTCTGTAGCACTATAGGATCCAGAATCAGCACTATGTTTCAGATACTCATATCTCAAACTCATTGGAAATCTTACTGGGGCCTTGTAGGTAATATAAAGAGGCTCATTCTTTACAGAATTGGACCTGTTCAGTTAATTTACACTGAAAATAATCACTGTTACATAACCAATCATTAAACTATCCATGGGGAAAAATAATGAATACAAGGTTCCAATGCCAATAACTATCCACTATTTCCAATAACAATGAATGACATCCAGCATATAATACACTACAGGTGATGGTTTGGTATGCGCCGTCAATATATTATCAGTTTCTCATTTTGTACAACTATTTCACTAGTATATACTGTCCCCTTCTCCAGGGTCGCTCAGTCGGCGGAGCGAGAGTCCCAAAGGGTGGACTGTTCGCAGGGCCAACTTGCTTTTTCGGGACCGACCGACAGAACATTTATTTTTACAAGGCCATTGGTGACTGGACAGGAGACATAATGTTGAATGAAAATCAGGACAGAATAACAACAATGTTTATTAAAATATAATGAAAACTCAGCCTGGACAAATGCAAAAAGAAAAAAAATACATAATACAATATTTCACCAAAATAATTCAATTCATTATTACTTGTGAACAAATAAACGACTGTGAGTCCTTGCATGCTTCTCGGTTTCATTTGATTCCATTGCTTCTTCAATGAAACTCCCTCCAACATTTTACTCTGTAACATTGAATTAATCATGTGATTAGCAATGCTATCATTTTCAATTGCAACACAGGTTTAGGAAATTCTCACTTAAATTATTTTAATACCTCTGAGAAATTTCACTATCGAAATTGCATTTACTTATAAAAAAATTTTGTTAAAGATTTACTTTATCACACTTGTGAAACATCCTTTCTAAATCATTTATCACTACCATGAAATTATTTAGCTTATTCTTAATAAGTTCTGTATAAATCACTTTTGAAAAACTGCTTATAATGTTTGAGATCGTCGTTATAATTTTGGAAAACTCTTTACCACTTCGAGAAACTTCTTTACAAAGTTTGAAAATTTTGAGAAATCCTTTGGCGAACTTCCCCTCTCTCGTAGACTTCGCTCGACTCTATTCCTTTAGAATTCTTAATAACATTTCCTAACTAACTAGTATTCTATGGATGGATGGAGTATCACACAACACTATGTGGAATCAACAACAACAATATCAATGCATCATCAAACACATCAAATACACAAAAGATAAGCATTCCTGGAATGATGTGGGTAAATGTCATGAAATAACATAATTCTAACAACTGTTTATAAGTAGATTTATCACACAATAGAACTATAATATTTTTATTATTATTATGATTAATTTATTGTAACCTTCTCTTCCTCTTGGATTCGGTTGAAGATCCTTACAACATTACCTGACCATAATGAGAACTCCTCATGACTGTAGTATAAGATGGAATAGGATAACAAATTTTCTCTCGATGAATAATCATCACCACCATTAGAAATATGCGTTTAAGAGCCTCGAGAAAATCAAATAATGATTAAGTCGTGCATTATTCATATCAGTTGTTGAGCGAAGAACAAGAACTATTATTAGTCCCTAAATCTTTTCATATCATCATAAATCACTATCACCACCATCACTCAATATAATCACTGTGATCCATTATAATCATTATGACTGATATGCACCCTAGTAGTCCCATATCGTCAATTCATCAAAATTTACTATCACAATGATCGCTCGATTTTTCTCAACAACTCGTTAAAATTTTCCCACCTTCATTATTATTATTATTAAAATTATTTTTATTTTCTACAATGGCTCCTAGAACGTTCTCTCGATGAGCTGTTCCTATTTCTCGTCGATTACCTTCCCTTCTAGTATCAATCGTTATACATGTCTAACAACTTTTTAAGATTACGATTTAAGCATAATTTACTCCTATTTAATCACATCCTGTTTGTCATGATTATTATTACCTTATTTTCTTTTTATTATTATTCTCATTATTATTAGGTCTTAATCCCTTATAATGTCCCTTTTGAAGATCGTAATTACTTATGACCTTGTCAACTCACTGGCAACAGGGATTACTCATCACCGAATTCGAAAAAAAAGGAAATCATTATTCCAAGAAAATGCAAAGATAGGACAATATTGAAATCACAAATCAACGAAGGAATGAATACTCTACCATGACCATTAAGTACAACATTACTAAAGAAACTACATTCCTCTAAGCAAGAATACAATCTACTAGGCATCTACTAAAAGCGAAGAAATTTTACAGCGGTACTTATAGTTCCGATGAGAATTCGTGGCGACGGGATGCTGCTATGGGCGTCGGTGTCCTCTTCCTCAGCTGCGATGGTTACAGGTGTGCAAGGTAATCGTGTTGGCGTGCACACTGGAGTTTAATCCCTCATGGCTATGGCTACGTCCAGCAGCGTCGTATTACTCCAGCAAAGTTCCGGAAAATTCCAATCCTTTCCTCGTGTTCGTTGCATCTTGACTGCTGGGTTTCACGGAGATAGCTGAAAGTGAAATTCTGCATTAACAATAGGATCCACACTAGTTGTAACTCACTAAATTATTCACAACACTTAACTGGTGCAACGATGTATTTCAGGTCCAGGTTTACTACCAGCTTCGACTTCCAAGCACATTCACCTAGTTACGATACGTCTTAAAGCTGACAAATAATGTCACTGGTTACTACGATGTTTAAAGGCCAGATTATTTCTCGAATATACCCATAAGATCGTGCCTTTCCTTTATAATGTCCAATGGAACATTCCATGAGTTTCTATTATGAAACTTGGCTTCAATGAACACACGAACTGTCTGCGGTTCAGCAAGTTCCACACGGGAAAATGTGCGGCTGTAATAAACTCGCTAGATGCTGCATTGAGCTAACGACAAGTTGCACTGGCACTCAGATAAAGCAATGGTTGTGCCATACGAGAATTATATAGGTATTAACGTCGTCTGCAAATACTCTTCTTTTCCATAGAGAATGCACTGTTCATCTTCTCCGTAAGAATACGACTGTACGACGTTCTTCAAAACTTGTTCTGTTCGTCGTTTCGTAAGGTACTCTTCTGTACTGTTCGGTGTTTCACAAGAGACTCTTCCTCGACTTTGTTCTAGAAAAATCCTAAGATTTTCTAGCACCTTCCCCTCTTTCCATTGGCTGTTGGCCATCATGCGCCGTGATCCGTCTTTCACAGCTGTGAGTGGATTCTTCGAGAATAATATTCCCTCTCGTCTGCCGGTGTGTCAGGTGACGTAACGTGCGCTGGCAGCCTTCAACAGCTGCTGACCTACTTTCGGCTGGCTCCCATCGGCACGGCACGGTAACAGCTGATACATGCGCTCGTAAACCAATATTCCGTAATAAAATTTACTCATCCTTCCCAAATTAACTGAGGCACCATTTAGACGGGTACAATATTTCGAGAGACCCAACTCACTTCATCAGCGACTTCTACATCATAAATCAATATTCCCCATGCCTTAAGGTCTAACATAATTCATCTACACAAAAGACATCATCAATATATACTATTATTTATAGCACATACACACATAATGACCATTTCTTGAAAATGTCTGTCGTAATGGAACACTTTAAAACATAATGGAACACTTTAGAAATTTTTTTTTGCTATTGGCTTCACATCGAACTGACACAGATGGGTCTTATGGTGACAATAGGATAGGAAAGGGCTAGGAGTTGGAAGGAAGCAGCCATGGCCTTAAATAAGGTACAACCCTAGCATTCTCCTGGTATGAAAATGGAAAAACACAGAAAGCCATCTTCAGGAATGCCGACAGTGGGATTCGAACCCACTATCTCCTAGATGCAAGCTCACAGCCATGCGCCCCTAACCGCAGGGCCAATTTGCCCGGTTTAAAATATTTATAGAAAGTTCAACTGATAATTCTTGTGTTATGTAACACTTTAAAATATATATTAAAATGTCAGTTTATTTCCCTAGAAAAATCGATCAGTGAAAAAATGTTTCTTGCTACTGTTTTCTCTGTTGCCCACTTAAGCATAGGCCTATTAAAAATTAACTATTATACTACCAAAGTTTATATTTGTGCTTTATTATTCTTAGAACGCTTTCTAGAACGAACTGGTTTACCATTGAATGATTTCACTTCCCAAAATCTAAATGTGTAATTCATTATATCATGTCAGATGGAACATTTCTATGTTGGTGTAGGGCTGAAATTTCGACAGAGCGGATCAAACCTCCCACCATGTTCTTGAATTCGTAGCTATTATTTGCTCAACTTACTGTAAATTATCAAAGCATATGAAGATTACCCACTCACCAGCCTAACACTTATTGATGCTATGTCATGCAAACTAGCCTTACAGGTTTCGAAACACAGAAATTGTTCCCTCAAGAGGCTAATGTATTTGAGCACCTTTAATACAATCAGGGTGGTAAAGGATTTAATATGCCAAGTTGAAACCAGAAGGCAAGCCATCTAAAAGCTGAGGTACTCAGACTGCCATTTTTCCTGACATAAGCTACAAAGAAAAGAAATATGAAGAGATAACCACTTCTTCTTCAGCTTTCAGACAAGCTGTGCCAAATAAAATGTGCATACCTGTAAATTCTGCATTTATTTAATCATAAAAAATACACTTAGTCAATCTGAGATTAGTAAACAAATATATATGTGCATTAAGAACAGACAGCAAGATACTCATATATCTCCTGAACATCAGATAAGAGTAGTTATGTAACCAGTCGAACTCAGATGACTGCTAAGGGTTTAATTGTAATCACTATAAAGTTACCTGGAATTATACTTACGCATGACGTATCTGAAGTTTCCTCTAAGCAAATTGGTTCCTCTTTTATCTTTACTTCCAAGTCCATTTTAAATAGCGTGAGAAGGTTTAGATGGTTTTGGGATGTAGATTACCTCCACAGACCTTGCACTGAAACATGATCAACAAACACTATTATTGTTGTTTTGTTGTCAAGTCTGTAGTTTTAGGTGACTGTTGATATTGTGCCCACAGCCACAAGACCTCCTGTTCTACCTGGAAAATGAACCTCAAATATAAACATTTTCAATAAAAGAACAACCCACACCCACACAATGGGATTAATTTGCACACCCCTTATGTAGGGAGTGTGACTATGCAACTTGCGTATCGCCCACTACACTGGGAGTCTAATGACTGGTTTGACGAACCTTCCTTTTTTTTTACAACTTGTTTACATCACAATTACCAAGATAGGACTTAAGGCATTATGGCTAGGAGTGGGAAGCAAGTGACTGTGGCCTTGAGTAAGGTAGAGTCCCAGCATTTCTCTGATGTGAAAATGGGAAAACATATAAAACTGTCTATAGGGCTCAACTTCCTTCCCACTCCTAGCCCATTCTTATCCCATCATTATCTTAAGTCCTATCTGTGTCAGTGCAAGGTAAAGACAATAGCAACAAACAAAAAAGAAATTGTACAACCAAACATTCAAACTATTCATTTCTTGCTCAACCTGCAGGGCAAATGATACACTTTTAGCCATTGTGAAGACACAATCCGCGTGCCTTGTCCCCCCGCTAGATCTATTTTGTACTGCTCAATATAAACCTCACTCTCTCTACACTAGAGTCCAGCGGTGATTCAGATGCAATATAAAATTTGAAAGTTACCATTAGGAATGTTCTGATATAATACATGCAGTTTTGTTTTCAATCCACAAACCCTCGGATAGTAAGTGGAGAGCCCAGTCTTATTCATAACACTTACAAATTATATAAATCATCCTGGATGATAAAGACAATTGTGGGTAATCGCTGTGCCTAATGTATTTTAATAAGCCACTTTCTTATACAGATATAGCCTTAGTTCGTCTCTCGACGTACAGTAATCACCTGGGCTAGCAGCCCCATTAAGAGCTACCAAATAATATGTTGAATTCAGTAGCAGTTTAGCCAGATTCCTTATTGATCAAACAAATTATTTGACTGAGGATAGCCAGGTACTCATTGGCAACTTTATCCAAAAAGTTTCAACCATTGCTGATTATGCTATAATATATACCGTATGTCCATTACAACAAACAGTTCCGAACTGGTTATGAACTCCTTCGTTACAACAGTTTCGAACTGGCTATAAACTATTTTGCTACAACAAAAAGTTTTTTAACTGGCTATAAACTACTTCGTTACAACAAAAAGTTCTGAACTGGCTATGAACACCTTCAAAAAATTTTAATGGGCATACATGAACGAGAATGCTTCAAGAACTGACTGTTAATAATGGTTTGTTGGAATTAGTCAATGGTATTTGTGAACTGTATCAATGCCATCTATGAACTGTTACAAAACATTAAACAATGGATGATGGAAGACCTCACTATTCCAATGAGAAGTACTGCATTTAGTTACACCATTTACTGGTCGAATCAAATGTGCATGTATACAACATGCAGTCCCTGGTATTGAACGCGCACTGCTGGCATTGGCTCTTGAAATGGTTCTGAATGTAGTTGGAACAGCATAAATTCAGAACTCACAGTTCAGAAGCAGTTCTGAATTTCTGTTGGAACAGCATGTACACTGGCACCAAAAAAAAGTACTGGCACAGACACATTTTGGCATATAACACAACTGTATAAATACTAGAAATATTGTATGTATACCACTAACCCTGTCTGGCTCCATGGCTAAATGGTTAGAATGCTGGCCTTTGGTTACAGGGGTCCCTGGTTTGATTCCCGGCAGCGTAGGGAATTTTAACCTTAATTGGTTATTTCGCTGGCACGGGGGGCTGGGTGTATGTGCCGTCTTCATCACCATTTCATCGTCTACAGGAGTCTACAGGAGTCATATCAAAAGACCTGCATCTGGCGAGCCAAACATGTCCTCGGACACTCCCGAACTAAAAGCCGTACGCCATTCATTTCACCATTAACCCTTACGCAATAAAGGAAATAATTTGTATGAACTATTTTCTAAACACAACATAAACACCTGTAATATATTAAATTAGGGTTTTCTCCTGCTCAAAAAGTATTGGCATACTGTACGTCGCTTGTTATTGAGCTTTACAGACAGCGCCGCGTCTACTAGATTTGTGAAATCGGAGTTGACAAACAGTTCAGTCGCTTGCCTGACGCCAGTGTATGGGTCATTCACTTATCGCGATGCATCCGAGGGCGAAGGAGCATTCCATGTCGTTCCAAATCAAGTCTGTTTTGTTGCATTCGCAGGTCAAACGTTACCGTGAAATTGGTAAAGAACTTTCTGTTACTTGTTGAACAGTGCGGGCAATCATCAATAAGTTCCAAGAGACTGGTACAACAGACAATAAACGCAGATCTTGATGTCCAAGTGTTCTTACATGTAGGGAGCGTCGAAGCATAGTTCATCTCGCAAAAAAAGCGTCCTTTAAAATGCAGGGTCAATTGTATCGGATATCCGGTCAGCGTCCAACAAACAGGTCCGTCCTTAAACTATTAGGAATGTTTTGAACGCAGCTGATATTCATGGGAGATCTTCCAGAAATAAACCATTTATTTTGGAAGTTAACCATAGGACACACCTCCAGTTCGCCAAAGGTTATGTCAATCGAATTTCAGAATTCTGTGACATTTTCTGACGAATCCAAGTTTAACTTGTTTGGATCTGATGGAAATGTAAAAGTGTAGTGCAAACCAAATACAGAGCTCCAATCACAACATCTCCTTCCTACAGTAAAACATGGGGAAAGAAGCATAGTGGTTTGGGGATGCATGGGAACTTCTGGTGTAGGTGAATTGGCAATTATTGAAGGTGTCATGGATCATCGTATATATACCTATATGTTGCGAGGCCACTTAATGTAGCAGTGCACAGAAACTGGGTTTTGATGGCATCTTTTACTTTCATTAAGACGACACGAAACATGCCGCTCTACGAAGGCAGGAATGGTATATTATAATGCAACAAGAAGAGTTTTCACCGCACACAGAGCCTTGACTTAACCCAATAGAGCATCATCAATCACTATCAATCAATCACAACTGATCTGCATTTAGGGCAGTCGCCCAGGTCGCAGATTCCATATCTGTTGTTTTCCTAGCCTTTTCTTAAATGATTGCAAAGAAATTGGAAATTTACTGAACATCTCCCTTGGTAAGTTATTCCAATCCCTAACTCTCCTTCCTATAAACGAATATTTGCCAAAATTTGGCCTCTCGAATTCCAAATTTATCTTCATATTGTGATCTTTCCTACTTTAAAAGACACCATCCAAAGTTATTCGTCTACTGATGTCCTCCCACGGCATCTCTCCACTGATAGCTCGGAACATACCACGTAGCCGAGCAGCTCGTCTCCTTTCCCCCAAGTCTACCCAGCCCTAACTTTGCAATATTTTTGTAACGTTACTCTTTTGTCGGAAATCACCCAGAACAAACCGAGCTGCTTTTCTTTGGATTTTTTCCAGTTCCTGAATTAAGTAACCCTACTAAGGGTCCAATACACTGAAACCATACTCTACTTGGGATCTCACCAGAGAAAAATATGCTCTCTCTCCATTGCATCCTTACTACAACCCCTAAATACCCTCATAACCACGTGCAGAGATCTGTACCCTTTATTTATAATTCCATTTATGTGATTACCACAATGAAGATCATTCCTTATATTAATACCTAGGTATTTACAATGATCCCCAAAGGGAACTTTCACCCCATCAATGCAGTAATTAAAACTGAGAGGACTTTTTTATTTGTGAAACTCACAACCTGACTTTTATCCCCGTTTATCATCATACCATTGCCTACTGCCCATCTCACAACATTATTGAGTTCATTTTGTAGTTGCTCACAATCTTCTAACTTATTTATTACTCTGTACAGAATAACATCATCTGCGAAAACCCTTATCTCTGATTCAACTTCTTTACACATATCCTTGATATATATAAGAACACATTAAGGTCCAATAATACTGCCTTGAGGAATTCCCCTCTTAATTTTTACAGGGACAGATACAGCTTCACCTACTCTAATTCTCTGAGTTATGTTTTCTAGAAACAGAGCCACACATTCAGTCACTCTTTTGTCAAGTCCAATTGCACTCATTTTTGCCAGTAGTATCACATGATCTACCCTATCAAATGCCTTAGACAGGTCAATCGCAATACAGTCCAATTGACCTCCTGAATCCAGAATATCTGCTATATCTTGCTGGAATCGTACAAGATGGGCTTCGGTGGAATAACTTTCCTAAACCCAAACTGCCTTCTATCAAACCAGTTATTAATTTTGCAAACGTGTCTAATATAATCAGAATGAACGCTTTCCCAAAGCTTACATACAACGCATGTCAAACTGACTGGCCTGTAATTTTCAGCTTTATGTCTACCAACCTTTCCTTTATATACAGGGGCTACTATAGCAACTCTCCATTCATATGGTAAAGTTCCTTCATGCAAACAATAATCAAACAAGTACTTCAGATATGGTACTATATACGAACGCATAGTCTTTAGTATATCCCCCGAATCGTTATCAATTCCAGCTGCTTTTCTAGTTTTCAACTTTTGTATCTTACTGTATGTCATTGCTGTCATAGGTAAGTTTCAATACTTCTTTAGTATTAGTCACCTCTTCTATCTGGACATTATCCTTGTAACCAACAATCTTTACATACTGCTGGCTGAATACTTCTGCCTTTTGAAGATCCTCGCAAACACACTCCCCTTGTTCACTAATGATTCCTGGAATGTCCTTGTTGGAACCTGTTTCTGCCTTAAAGTACCTATACATACTCTTCCATTTTTTACTAAAATTAGTATGGCCACCAATTGGATGGTGTTATGCATCACTTGACCAAGCGCCAAAAGTAGATTTTGAGATATTGGCACAAACGCAAAATCCTTTGTATTAATTCATATTTCCTTTTAAATGTGAGGTATTATACACCAAAATGAAGATAAAAACATAAATTTTCTTCTTAATGTATTCAATTTAGGGATATTTGAAGTATATTGTCATAATCTGAGATAATGGCGCTTGGTCGCTTGATGCTTTATTGCGGTTGCCTTAGTTTTTTGTTTTGCATCACTTGACCAAGGAATAAAATTGTCATTTAGTAATCGATTTGACTTTTAAAAATTCAGTGCAGTGTAAAATATGGTACTTGTTAACTAGTTTCATTGCTTATTTAAGTACAGAATTAAATTATACATAACAGCATACAACATGACATAGAAAAATCATGAATTTTAGAATATACAGTAGTATAGAAATTACACTGGTAGATCATAATATTAAGGCATCATAAACACAGTTTCTCCAAGTGTAATATAATGCAGGATTTAAAAAAATTCGAGTTCAAAATCCATATTTCCACAATCGAACACATCTATATCATCGTCTGTTCTACGATCACTACACAAGCCCTTTATAGAAATGCTTAGCATCATTGGGAATTAGCTCCATGAGAGAGCGCAGGTCGTTCACTTTCGCTTCTGAAACTGGTTTTCCGTTGGGCCGTAACAGAATGAGCAGACTATGTAGAGCTGATCCATTTTCATTCTGAAGCCGCGAACAACTGTAGATTTCTTAATGTTCACTTCAACAGTGAATTCTGCATCAAAATGCATTTTGAAGAAAATGCTAAAAGGTTTATCTTTCTTCAACTCTATTTCTCTCACATGCAGCCAGTTTACCTTCTCACTATTTATGCCTGCTTCCTGTTTACAATGTGCTTCTTCAGATGAACTGTACTATGAAAGTACGGTCCGGTCATTCTGTCCACAACAAGCAGGTTCTTCTCTCGGCACATCTTCATTACATTTATGTAGTCTTCGGTGGTATAGAGGCGCTTGCTGCAATTTGAAAGCACGTTCTACATCTCCAATGTCACTGTCGTTGGGGAGGAAGCCACGGCCTAGAAATAAAAATATTTGTGTAATCTTTTCAATGGTAGGGTGTTGTTCCAAAACTGTTTTCAGAAGTAAAACAATCTTTATATCACGATTCTGGCCTCCGCAAGAATCTGACCACAGTATGTTTTCTTTGGCATTACGCATGTTTTCCATGAGATGCTTGTACAAGCAGGATCCAACCTCCTGAGCCCCTCGTCCTGCTTTTCCTTCCAACCAGACATAACAACGACCTTTATTATCTTTCCCACTATGAATCCCTAAGTTATATAACCACAACTGGCGCTTGTAAAAAAACACATTTGTGGGAATACAGGACTGGCAGTGATTTTTTATGGTCAAAACAAAACGTTTCAAGTTTTTCATCCAACTTCGATTTTTCCATATCGGAGGATTTTAGGCTCTGGGCGTATGCCGCAAGGAAGAAAACCTGTACGGGAATCGTCTACGCGGGAATCTACATTTAGCATCACATGACCAAGCGACTGCAAGCTTGTCGTGTGGTCATTTGATGCGTAATTAAGACTCAGAAATGGTGGTTGGTCACTTGATGCAAAACTTCAATTTAATGATTGAGAGGTTGGCGTTCGGTCAAAATTCATTTCCCGCGAAATCATATTGAGAATAAAAATCCGAACAATAACCTATGTAAAGTTTACACCTTTAGCTACCAGATGGTGCAATAATCTAAAAAAATCCATTTCGGCGCTTGGTCAATTTATGCATAACACCATCCAATTATGCTTGCCATCATGTTATCCTTAGCTGACTCCTTTGCTAGATGCAATTTCCTAGTAAGTACCTTCAATTTCTCCTTACTTCCACAGCCATTTCTAACTCTATTTCTTTCCAACCTGCAACTCCTTCTTAGTCTCTTTACTTCCCTGTTATAATATTGTGCATCCTTACCATTCCTTATCACCTTTAAAGGTACAAACCTATGTTCACATTCCTCAGCAATTGTTATAAACCTATCCCAGAGTATGTTTACATTTTTATTTACCATTTTCCACCGACCATAGCTAATTATTAAAAACTCCTTCATGCCTGCTTTATCAGCTATATGGTACTGCCTAACAGTCCTAATTTTAATCTCTTCCTTTCTTTCACATTTATTTTTAATTACCATAAGAACAGGTTCGTGATCATTAATACCAACTATTACTTTGGTTTCTCTATAGAGCTCATATGGTTTTACCAGCACCACATCCAGAATATTCTGCCCTCTAGTTGGTACCATCACTTTCTGAATCAGGTGCCCTTCCCAAATTAAGTTATTTGCCATTTGTTGGTTATGCTTCCTGTCTTTCACATTACCTTCCCAATTGACATTTGGTAAATTGAGATCACCCGCTACAATCACGTTCCTTTCCTTATCGTTTTCTACACAGCTGATTATCTTATCAAATAATTCCGAACCTTCATCTGTGCTACCCTTTCCTGGTCTGTACACTCCAAATATATCAAGTTGCCTATTATCTTTCGAGATGACCCTTACCCCTAGAATTTCGTGTTTGTCATCTTTAACATTTACGTAGCTTACAAATTCTTCTTTCACGTAAATGAATACTCCCCCTCCTACCATTCCTATCCTATCTCTACGATACACCCTCCAGTTCCATGAGAAAATTGCTGCATCCATTATATCATTTCTCAGCCATGATTCAACTCATATTACAATATCTGGTAAGTATACATCTATTAAATTAATTATATACCTTTCTTTACAATATTTCTACAGTTGAGCACTAACAGTTTTATGTCATCCCTACTTGATTTACAGTTCCCTGTTCCCTTAACACCACTCCATAGGCCAACCTGTTTCCCTGAATGTACCTCCCTATAACCCTTCTAAATAAATTTCCTAACTTATAATGTACCACTGTAGTTTAAGTGAAGGCCATCTGAGCGCAGATCCCACTCTCCTACCCACCCATTAGGATCTAGAAATATCACTCCCAGTCTCCTGCATACCTACTCCATAGTCTCATTTAAATCCCCAATCGCTTTCCAGTCATTATCCCTCCTACACAGTATTCCACTGATAACAATCTCCCCAATTATGTTGGTACTTATACCTGCTTGTCTTACGTTGCTGGTACCAACGTGAAACACCACCACCTTCTCCTTTCCCTCCTCTTTCCCTTCTACTTTCCTCAACATCTGCCTTAACCTAATTCCTGGATAACACTCTACCCTGTTACCCTTTCCTCCGCACACTTTTCCGACATGTCTAACGATAGAATCCCCCATGTCGTAATCTATAATCTACAATTCCGTATTGACGAATTGCACAATTAAAAATAGGAAAGGATTTCCACCAATCAATACTTATTTATTGCATATATTAAGCTACAGGACCGGTTTCGACCTCATATATAAGGTCATCTTCAGCTGAACTATACATACATATTTATATAATGAAGCTTTGATTAAGATTGTATTGCTAAAGGAATGCTATATGATGATGATGTACATTCAGTCACATACAAATGGGTCATGTCTTATTGTGAAATGGCGTATATGTCATTATGTACAATATTGCAACTGTATGTCTAAAAAAAAATGTTGAAGGTCTTAAAATTAGTGTATAAAACATATCTTTACTTAAACTAACTTACATATATGTACAAGATAAATACAATTTATAAAAGCACTTCATGCATATCAACATTCGTTCTTGCTTGTTGGTCAATACATCGACTAACTTCCGTATTTAAGTCTTATTTACAGTTGTATACTCAGGTGCTATTCCTGGAGTTTATAAAATTGCATGGGTAAAACATTTTGTCTTCATATGTATGTGTGGGATAAAACAGTTTCCAATTTTAAAAAAGGTGCCAAATGTATGGATGAAATTCAACTAAAACATGTTCAGCTCTGCTGTGTGTGTTGCCTTTTATTGGAACCAAATCATGTTGTCCAGTGGCGTCCGTAAATTTGGATGACATTGGGTTCAAAGTAGTGGCTCCTTCCCCTTTTCTAGCTGTGCAATGATGTTATGTTTATCTGTGGAAGATAAGATTGAGCTATAAGTGATATTGTGTTGGAGGAATGTCTAAGGGTTATGTGTGTGAATTAGAATATGTACTTACAGTTGTTGGTGTAGCTGAGTTGTGTTTGACGTGCGAGCTTGTAATGTACTACTCCATGTTCTTCTTGGGCTCATACTAGCTGCTGTGAGGGGAAGGGAAGGAGGGGTAGGGTGAGTTGTTGTTGTGGGGGTAGGGGTGGAGCTGGGTGTGTTGCTTGGTGTTTTTCTGTTGCGTGTCGCGTTCTGTTCATCGCTTAACTTAAGGTAAGGGTTTTTTAGGGCTGGGATAACTGTATTGAAGATGATGTTAGTTTTTCCTGTGATTTCATTTATGTTGTAATTTGGATTGGTGTACTGATCTAGAGTGATGTAAAATTCTTCCGTTATGTTCAGCAGGGGGCCCTTGGGGTTTACGTTTAGGATTTGCATGTCGTTTTCGATGTTTGTAAAACTGTGTTTGTAGTCTGCGACATGTTGCCCTATTGAGGAAAAATGATTGTGTTTCACTGCGTTTATGTGTTCGTTATATCGGGTTAGGAAGTTTCTACCCGTACGTCCGATATAGCTTGTCTCGCAGTTATTACATTTGATACGGTATACCCCTGAGTGGTTGTATTTGTTGTTGTTGTTGTTGTTGTTGATTGTCCTGACGTTGTGTATGATGTTGGTACTATTGTGTGTAGTTCTGAATGCTATTCTTAGGTTATGTTTTATAAAAATGTTAGTTATGGGGTATATGTGTACATTATTGAAAGTGAATAGTGCATAATCTTTCTTGGATTCGTCTATTTTTGTTAGTTTGGTTTTGGGTTGGGATTTTATTTTGTGAATGACGATTTCTTTCTTGAATCCATTGTTTTTAGCTATGTTGTGAATTAATTGTAATTCTTTGTTTAGATCTTCTTTTGTTAACGGTATATTGAATGCTCTGTGTATCATGCTATAGTAGGCTGCTCTTCTGTGTGTGTTGGGGTGAACGGAATCCATTTTAATTGTATTTGAGGTATGCGTGGGTTTTCTGTATATTCTGTAAGAAAGGTGCTCATCATGTCTAGTTGTCGTTATGTCCAGGTAGTTCAGTTTGCAATCGTTTTCGGTTTCCATGCTAAATTTTATATGGGAATCTATTGTATTGAGTTTATCTAATATATCAGTTTCATTTGTGGACCTATTGTCGAGGATGATAAAAATGACATCAACAAATCTACACCAAAGAAATATATGGTCTATTTTGTTAATGAATGTGTTCTCTAAATAGTCTATGTAAATTTCGGCGATTATACCAGAAGCGGGAGATCCCATCGGTAAACCCTGTTGCTGATAGATAGTATCATGAAATTTAAAGTAGTTGTTACTAATGGCAAAATTAAGTAATTTAATGAACTCTTATATTTCCAAAGTGCTTAGATTGCTATGACTTTTAGGTTAGATTCAATGATTTCTATTGTTCGTTTTGTGGGAATGTTCGGGTATATGTTTATTATGTCAAATGATGCGAGTTTGTGATATGGTTCAATCTTTAATCCTTTTGTTCTATTACAAAAATCTATTGAGTTCCGTACTGTTTTATTAGCTAAGAATACGTAGTGCTTTTTGAGAAATCGTTGAATAAATTGCGAATGTTTACAGGTTGGGCTTGCTCTGTAGTTAATAATAGTTCTCATTGGAATATGTTCTTTATGTATTTTGGGATAAGCTTTAGCAGTGGGTATTTGAGGATTCATTACATTAAGTTTAGAGGATTCTATTTCTGTTAAAAGAAAGTGTGTATTTTTTAATAAGGTTTTGAGGTTCCTTTGTATGTTATTAGTCGGGTCTTTACGTTTGATGAGGAAAGTGTTATCTTGAAACATTCTTTGGTTTTCAATATGTATTGGTCTTAGTCGATAATAACTGCGGTCTTGCCTTTGTCAGCTTTCGTTATCAGTAGATTATTCTGTTTTATCTTATCTTTGAGTTTGTTTATGTGTACTTTATTGGTTGAGTTATTATTTTGGGAGTTACTGTGAATTTTGTCGATATATTGTGGGGGCCTTTTTTTAACATCATATCTGACTTCGTCTCGTAGCTCATGTGGGATTTTCTGTATGGGTTTTTCTATTTCGGTGGTAGTAGTTGTAATGTTCTGGAAAGTTGATGTGTTACCCCAATTGTGCTTGGGTCCCCTGCTCAACATAACAGTTTCCATTTCGTTCAAAGTCTTATTTGTGAGATTTTTTACGGGTGGGTGGAATTTGTGTTCAGTGATTTCATTGGGAAGGGTTGGAGAGTTCGTGTTCGGAGTTTCGGTTTTTGGGTTTGGTTTGGTTGGTTGTTTAAGTGCTTCTAATTTCTTATTTAATGTATTCTGTTTGTTGGTGGCTAAGTTCCTTATTTTTTCTGTCGTGATCTGCTGAAAATCATCCCAATAGCTATGTGGTAACTCGTTAGATGCCTTTAAATGTATGCGCTATAGTTCGTTATTAAGATGTTTTTTACGGTATAAAAACTTTGTTTCTTCTTTCAGCCAGATTTTTTTTTTGCGTATTATGAGTTTGTTTGGTGTGCCTGTGTTTATTGTTATATTTTCTCAAGAATTTAGGTGTTAGATCATTTTTTAGACATTCCTTCAGAAAAGCAATTCTCTTAATCGCATTCGTTAGTTTGATCTTTAACTTTCGAAATCTATATGCGTACCGTTTTGCCTGGTTGGCTACGATATCGTAATTTATAATCTTCATTTCCGTATTGACGAATTGCACAATTAAAAATAGGAAAGGATTTCCACCAATCAATACTTATTTATTGCATATATTAAGCTACAGGACCGGTTTCGACCTCATATATAAGGTCATCTTCAGCTGAACTATACATACATATTTATATAATGAAGCTTTGATTAAGATTGTATTGTTAAAGGAATGCTATATGATGATGATGTACATTCAGTCACATACAAATGGGTCATGTCTTATTGTGAAATGGCGTATATGTCATTATGTACAATATTGCAACTGTATGTCTAAATATTATGTTGAAGGTCTTAAAATTAGTGTATAAAATATATCTTTACTTAAACTAACTTATGAGTAGGTTGGCATACATATGACAGGAAACACATTTAATAGATGGCATTGTGTGAAGATAAGAAATTGTCCTCATTCCTTTGTTTTCAGTCTATTTCTTCCTCCCACATACCTACATGTGTGTGTGTGTGTACAAGATAAATACAATTTATAAAAGCACTTCATGCATATGAACATTCGTTCTTGCTTGTTGGTCAATACATCGACTAACTTCCGTATTTAAGTCTTATTTACAGTTGTACACTCAGGTGCTATTCTTGGAGTTTATAAAATTGCATGGGTAAAAGATTTTGTCTCCATATGTATGTGTGGGATAAAACAGTTTCCAATTTTACAAACTGTGCCAAATGTATGGATGAAATTCAACTAAAACATGTTCAGCTCTGCTGTGTGTGTTGCCTTTTATTGGAACCAAATCATGTTGTCCTGTGGCGTCCGTAAAATGGATGACATTGGGTTCAAAGTAGTGCCTCCTTCCCCATTTGTAGCTGTGCAATGATGTTATGTTTATCTGTGGAAGATAAGATTGAGCTATAAGTGATATTGTGTTGGAGGAATGTCTAAGGGTTATGTGTGTGAATTGGAATATGTACTTACAGTTGTTGGTGTAGCTGAGTTGTGTTTGACATGCTTGTCATGTACTACTTCGTGTTCTTCTTGGGCTCATACTAGCTGCTGTGAGGGGAAGGGAAGGAGGGGTAGGGTGAGTTGTTGTTGTAGGGGTAGGGGTGGAGCTGGGTGTGTTGCTTGGTGTTTTTCTGTTGCGTGTCGCGTTCTGTTTATCGATTAACTTAAGGTAAGGGTTTTTTAGGGCGGGGATAACTGTATTGAAGATGATGTTAGTTTTTTCTGTGATTTCATTTATGTTGTAATTTGGATTGGTGTACTGATCTAGAGTGATGTAAAATTCTTCTGTTATGTTCAGCAGGGGGCCCTTGGGGTTTATGTTTAGGATTTGCATATCGTTTTCGATGTTTGTAAAACTGTGTTTGTAGTCTGCGACATGTTGCCCTATTGAGGAAAAATGATTGTGTTTCACTGCGTTTATGTGTTCGTTATATCGGGTTAGGAATATTCTACCGGTACGTCCGATATAGCTTGTCTCGCAGTTATTACATTTGATACGTTATACCCCTGAGTGGTTGTATTTATTGTTGTTGATTGTCCTGACGTTGTGTATGATGTTGGTACTATTGTGTGTAGTTCTGAATGCTATTCTTAGGTTATGTTTTATAAAAATGTTAGTTATGGGGTATATGTGTACATTATTGAAAGTGAATAGTGCATAATCTTTCTTGGATTCGTCTATTTTTGTTAGTTTGGTTTTGGGTTGGGATTTTATTTTGTGAATGATTTTGTTAACCATTTCTTTCTTGAATCCATTGTTTTTAGCTATGTTGTGAATTAATTGTAATTCTTTGTTTAGATCTTCTTTTGTTAACGGTATATTGAATGCTCTGTGTATCATGCTATAGTAGGCTGCTCTTTTGTGTGTGTTGGGGTTAACAGAATCCATTTTAATTGTATTTGAGGTATGCGTGGGTTTTCTGTATATTCTGTAAGAAAGGTGGTCATCATGTCTAGTTGGCGTTATGTCCAGGTAGTTCAGTTTGCGATCGTTTTCGGTTTCCATGGTTAATTTTATATGGGAATCTATTGTACTGACTTTGAACCCAATGTCATCCAAATTTACGGACGCCACAGGACAACATGATTTGGTTCCAATAAAAGGCAACGCACACAGCAGAGCTCAACATATTTTAGTTGAATTTCATCCATATATTTGGCACCTTTTTAAAATTGGAAACTGTTTTATCTCACACGTACATATGAAGACAAAATCTCTTACCCATGCAATTGTATAAACTCCAAGAATAGCAGCTGAGTGTACAACTGTAAATAAGACTTAAATACGGAAGTTAGTCGATGTATTGACCAACAAGCAAGAACGAATGTTCATATGCATGAAGTGCTTTTATAAATTGTATTTATCTTGTACATATACGTTAGTTTAAGTAAAGATATGTTTTATACACTAATTTTAAGACCTTCAACATAATATTTTAGACATACAGTTGCAATATTGCACATAATGACATATACGCCACTTCACGCTAAGACATGCCCCATTTGTATGTGACTGAATGTACATCATCATCATATAGCATTCCTTTAACAATACAATCTTAATCAAAGCTTCATTATATAAATATGTATGTATAGTTCAGCTGAAGATGACCTTAAATATGAGGTCGAAACCGGTCCTGTAGCTTAATATATGCAATAAATAAGTACTGATTTGTGGAAATCCTTTCCTATTTTTAATTGAGAATCCCCCATGACCAGAGCCTCAGCCCTTCCCACCTCATTTGATCCCCTCCCCTCTTGGTCAGTACTATCTTTGCTGACAGCTGCAGAAGCTACTTCCTCCTCCATTTTCTCCATCCCATGACTCTGATCCACCTGTCTTTTCCTATCCACTACTCCACATTTCCCTTTCCTACCTCTTCCCTTTCTCCTACTTCCTCACTTCTCGGCAACAGTTCCCTGTTTCTCATCTTCGCTCGGTTATTCTACCTGCAGTGACTCGTACCGATTTCTCACCGACACCTGTCCTGAATTTTGATCCTGAATGGAAGCCTTAGCCTGCAATCTCCTTCCCCTTAAAACATTAGACCACCTGTCTTCCGCAATTCCTCCCTTTCCTTCCTATCCCTCTATTACACCCACTGTATCCTGTACATTGTTTCGAGGCCTACATTCCTTCCTGTCCTCTGAGAGAATCCTAATTATCTCCCTCAAGCTCTCCAACTCCTCCCCCATACTCCTTAATGCCTGCGCACACCCAGAGTTCCTACAGTTTCTAGACTCCAACTCGCACTCGCACTGTAATCACTTGGGAAAAAAACTTTGAAAGTGTCATAGTGTCATTCTACAGGGAAGCACGAATTTCAGACCGTGTTGTTAGAGGAATGGTGAAAGATCTCAGGAGAGATAAATGCCAAGACGTCTACAAGCTATCATCAGTGCCAACGGTATGCACACAGGCTACTAGACTCGAGTTACGTGAATTAGAGAGCCTTTAACTTCATTTGTGTATACGTGTGCCAATACTTTTATGATGTGTAGAGCAACTGATTTTGTTTTGTAAACTATTATTTTTGTTGTGAGAAACCAATTATAGTCAAAGAATCTTATATTTACTACTGTACATTTCAATAAATCTGTTGGTGTCTTAGCATCACCTTTATTTGTGAGGAATTTGTATATAATGGTAGGTGTGCCAATACTTTTTGGTGTCAGCGTATACTACTGCGCATGAGCAGGCTATTCAGACTCAATTCGATACCTTGTTGGAACAAATTTGCATGTATTATCACGAAGAATTGTAGCTGAGATATATTTAATGTAGACAGCCTACAGTCGGCTGAAAAACAGATTGATCTGCCGCTGATCTTTTATGTTTAAATACGAACTGACCAATAAAGCTTACCTTGTTTCCTATCACGTAAAGTACGATATAAAGATCCTTATGGAGATGTACAAGACTTAGAATCCTTTGAACACGGCGCAAAACGGAAGAAACTGCAATTACCTGATGTAGAAAATCTAAAGAGAAACATCACAATCCACAGAATAAACCTGCACAAGCAGCCGCAATATGTCCGAGATGCACGGTACACAACAAGTTAATTCGATCATTAAATAACGACAAGCCAACCACTTCGACAGTAAACCGGAAGTAGCGAATAGGACTCCTCACAAATTTATTAACGGTGCGCCGTTCCTCGACCGTATATATACACACCCGGTATAATTCACTTATCTCCAGCTAACTACTGCATACGGATAGAAGTCAAAAGTCATCAGGGACAACGGAGACCAACCATTACACTCAGACCACCGAGAGACGGGAGACGAATGGGAATCAGAAGCGTACACCACCGATTACCACTATGCTCATAGGCAGTCTAGTTTACAAGTTGGTCGTTACGCCTATTATTGATGTCAAACTTGTGTCTGCAGTTTCGAACAATCAATTAATCAATCATTTACTACTAATCTGCGGTTAGGGCAGTCGTCCAGGTGGCAGATTCCCTATCTGTTGTTTTCCTAGCCATTTCTTAAATTATTGCAAAGACATTGGAAATTAATTGAACACCTCACTTAGCCAGTTATTCCAATTCCTATCTCCGCTTGCTATAAACGAATATTTGCCCCAATTTGTCCTTTGGAATTCCAACTTTATATTTCCTACTTTTAAAGACACCACTCAAAGGTATTCGTCTACTAATGTCATTCCAAGCAGCCTCTCACCGCTGGATACCGTGGTTCAAATCCCGGTCACTTCATGTGAGATTTGTGCTGGACAAAGCGGAGGCAGGACAGGTTTTTCTCCGGGAACTCCGGTTTTCCCTGGCATCATTCATTCCAGCAACACTCTCCATTAACATTTCATTTCATCTGTCAGTCATTAACCATTGCCCCAGAAGTGTGCGACAGGCTTCGGCAGCCGGCACACTTCCTATCCTCGCCGCTAGAAGGGGGCTTAATTCATACCATTCCTGACCCGGTCAGATGACTGGAAACTGGCTGTGGATTTTCAATGTTATTCCACGTCATCTCTCCACTGACACCTCGGAACATACCACATAATCGAGCAGCTCGTCTCCTTTCTCCCAAGTCTTCCCTGCCCAAACTTTTCAACATTGTATATAATGTTTGACATTATGATTTTGCCATTAGTGCATTCACGGCCCGTACATATAGACATGATATAGGCTTTTGCGGTTTCGCCTTATTTTCTTGGCATATCATAACCCCAAAAGTCTATATCATGTAGATATTATAATTGATGATCTTTGAAAGACTTATTTCTTTGTACAACCTTATCTTCCTCCCATCTGATACCAGACTTACAAACCATAGGTAGTGGTGTCACATACTTGCGTATCGGAAGCCTGTGTGTTACATTTATGTGACACTTCTCAATACGTGTCCATTGCTGCGCCCAGTGATGTTACGGCTTCATCACTATCTCCATCCTCCAACCTTTACTTGAGGAATGCAGTAGTAGTAGGGAAATGTATGTTCTAAATCATTGGCGCCAGCATTATTTCTGCTGGGTCAGCACCTGAGGTCAGTGACCCAATGACGTCATGACCACGTGACCGTGACGTCAAGAGCACGTGGCCCTTTTTATAAACAAAAGCACGTGCTTTTGATGGCTGCCATCTTGACAGATCCTAACCCCAATTTTTTGGACAAGAGAACGTCGCTAACCTCAATGCTGCCAACTTGACAGGTCCTAACCTTACTTTTTGTGAACAAGTGAACGTAACTAACCTCACTGCTACAATCATAACTACGTGAGACGCGGGTTTAAACAGCTGTCAAGATATGAGCTGCCATCTTGACAGGTCCTAACCACGTGCACGTGTCTGGTGCGGAATTCTCAACGTGCCTAACCTCACTGCTGATATCCAAACCGGTCCTAACATCATTGCTGCTATCATAACAACGTGGGAGCGGAATTTGAACAGGTGTCAAGGTGACAGCTGTCATCTTGACCGAACCTAACCTGACTTTTTGGAAAAGAGAACGTACCTAACCTCACTGCTGCCTTTTTATCCACGTGCGGCACGATATTTAAACAACTGTCAAGATGACAGCTGTCATCATGACAAGTCCTAACCACGTACACTTGTTTGGTGCGGATTTTGAACAAGTGAACGTGGATAACCTCACTGCTGCCATCTTAACTACGTCGGGCGCGGTATTTAAACAGCCGTCAAGAACACAGCTGCCATCTTGACAGGTCCTAGCCACGTGCACATCTTTGGCGCGGATTTTGAACAAGTGAACGTCGCTAATCTCACTTCTGCCATCTTGACAGGTCATAACCTTACTGCTGCCATCTTAACCATGTGGGCGAGGAATTTGAAAAAGTAAAAGCTGTCACGATGACAGCTGCCGTCTCGTCAACTCGTAACCACGTGCACTTGTTTGGTGCTGATTTTGAACAAGTGCCCTTCGCGACATCCCCCTTCCCCGACACTACCTTAGAGGGGGCTTAACCTCAGAGTATTATAGTTTTAAGGCTAGCTGCCCTTCTCGACATATACCCTTCCCGACACCATTCTCTAGGGGCCTATGAGGTCAGGTCAGTGCATTATGTCTCCATATGACTGTAACGAGTAAGTCTAAACATGTATAACAATGATGACGTGAACTTTTGCTTAAGTCTTTACGTCTCCTACGGGACTGAGCACGTGCGATACTAAGATTATTCTGCTTTTAACATGCAGCGATGACTTCGATATGGTTATGCATGTTTAGACTTGTTCTTTATCAAGGTCACTCTCTAGTAATCTCAAGCTTTTGTAGATAGTATGAGTATGAACTTTTTTTAAGTCTGAGATACTGTGATAGAAAGTAGAGCGCTTTATTCCATCATGACAAGAACATTCATAGTTGATGTACAAGGCTTCAAAATAAACGGCAACAAATTTGTGTTAAAAGAGAGGGCTGTGTTGGATTGCACTCTGTTGTGGGCGCCAAATTTAGGTCTGCAGTGGGAAAATAAAGGAATACCTTATCGCTTCCTCTCTTCGATCATGAATGCCTATTTGTCAAGAGCAGAACCTTAAAGGTTTATGAAAGAAGGAATGGTTGCGTATCTACCATCAACGTGTGAAATTATCGACATGCATGATTCAGAATGTCCATCATTTAAAACTCTTTACAAGGAGCATAGTGGAGAAACAATTAAACAGTCTTTACGGATTGCGTGCATGCTCTTTGATTGGTTGTGTTGCAGTGCATGTCGGGAGGTGAACAACATATGTAAATTGCAGTATCGAAATGACGTCAGTGTGAAAGAAACATTTGTAGAGTAAAGACATCATGTCATTTCTATCCGATACTAAGTGTAATGCAGTTTAAAAGACAATTGTAAAGTTTTATGCATGCAAAAAGATTCTAAACACTTTTGTCGAAGAAGAGTTGAATCCATTACCAAAGGCATTTATAGTTAATATAGTTTTGAATGCTGTAAAGAAGATCCGGTATAATGTGCCTCATAAGTGGACTCAAGACCCTGTTTTGTCTGAGCTTCAAACGTGTAGTTTACATCATGAACAAGTGAATTTTGAGTCACACCACACACGCACAAAATCCTGCTCCCGTGCATAATATAACATCATTGGCTAAAAACTGAGGCTCGGATCGTGACTGGTAAAGGCCACAAGCTACATGCCCTGAGCTGGCGATGAGCCTCTCAGTAGAAAAATAACAAGAGACAAATTTTCGAAACAAAATGCCAAGAAATTCAACATCAACAAGGAAACATTTATTGAATAAATTAAATGAAGAAATGGAGAAAGTAAATGAATTTGAAAATAGGGAAAGATTATCAATATGAAATTTGGACATACGTAATTCCCCTTTTACAGAGATGTAGCAACAGTGTCGCTGTGACGGTATACCATCATTCAGATTAGAATTATATTTCAATCAGTTGAACCGCTTATAAGCGTGCGATTACAATCAGATTATCCCCACACAAACACGACGCAATACACAGTTCATTAAAAGGTGGTCCAATTTTCCAACTGTTATTAATTTCACCTACTCAAGTTATTTCCGCTCACGTATATCACACCTCTCTTTTATATCTCTTATTTGTACAATTATCCGTCACCACCCTCCCCAATAAAACTATACGCCTGCGCATCAAAGAGCAGACTAAAATAAATGATTATTCCTAGAACTTCCGGAGTAGATTGGGGAAAGCAGCACGAACACGAACTACAAGAAAAAAGAATGGTGAGGGCCATTAGTTGACATAAATTGCCCTGAGTCCTCACTATCTTGGAGGTATTTCAAATTCATACCATTCACAGTAGATTGTTTCATGAAGGAACTACAGGATCCAGTACCTTACAATGCAATCCACAAAAATATTTGGCCCTGGTTGCAGACGAGGGAAGACCCCAAATTTGTTAAACACATACCTATCAGGCGCTAACGATGGGCCATCACTCCTGCTCGGATTTAGTTTCCCTGCTGAGAATTGCACCTAGGACATACATTGTGCTTGGCACCATTTAGGCCACATTTATAACATTTTAAGGGAGAATTATACCAACTCTACTTAGAGACGTGACCTAATATCCCACAATTCCAACATTCCGCTACATTAGTCTTCTTATAAACAATTAAATTAGAATTTTGGATGGATTTAATAGTGCGACGAGTAGGAGGACCAAGTTCAACTTACGATCGGAACTTCCAGGAGAACGGGTTGAAGAAGGAATCGCACCAAAGGGGACAGTTTTTGACGATGCATGATACGTAACGTCGGGGAACGAACAATCAGAAGGTGCGGGAGGTCGTTACAATTTATCCTGATAAATGGTTGTCTCAAACTCGCGACCCAAACTAGTGATTTTTATCACGCTCTTAACCTGTGATTGTTTTATGTAAAGTTTTTAATCGGGGGCCAGGTTTCGATGAAACTGATCAAATACTACCGATTCGGAGGCCTTGATACACAAACGGTTGAATAGCGTTAAAATGCCAGAGGCATAGTCGTCAATGGGTTCTCCTACTTCTCGAGTTCTTCTGAAAATATCCTGTTTCAAGCAGTAGTCCATATCGGACCAACCAAATCTCTGTTTCATTTGCCTAGCAAACTCGTTCCATGATTGGATATTCGCCTTTGCTAATCTGAACCATTTAAACGCTGGCCCTTACAGCATTCCAGAGATAACTGGTACGAACATATAAAAATATAAGTAGTGAGCAACACCCACCCTCTATCTAACGTACGCACATAGTTAAATTCGAGGATCGAAAGAGAAAACTAGGCGTGGACCGCGGTCAGGAAGGGCGAAGGACATTTCCCTGAACTGGAAAAGTTATTCACCTCAAGCAATACAAGTTAGTATCAAACACTACTAGGAGTAAAAATCCGAGAAAAGATTAGTAAGGGTTTATTGAAATGTAACGTCAATCAAAGGATCAATTAAAAAAATCAGTGATTATAACAGGATAATACATACATACTCGGCCTTAGTCCGAATGACAATCGTGCCAAGGTACCGTGATCTCATCATTCCATACATGCACCTGGTATAGTTATTCTTGAGATGTAGGCGCTAATACAATCAGTGACTTCGCTACTCAAATCTGCGAAGTGAATATTCATTGCTGGAATTTTTTTCAGTCATTCCTTCATCGAGGATAAAATACTAAATCACAGGCGTGGGAGTCCCTTATCTTTTGCTAATTCCTTTTTTTAACAATACCTCCCACACATTTCAAATCCCACACACCAAGGAGCAGATAAAGCAAGTAATGTGTTTAAATCAGAGAAACGCCGTGACCAACGGAAATAGCACGAAGGGCAAAGAGAATGCTCTACCGGGAAATGAATGTTAAACATATCAACAAGAGTAACATGGACCGGCGCGCGGCCATGAAAGAAACAAATCAACATGGCGACGTCCAGGACGTACAATAAGGAAAAAATGGATTCGCTCCCAAACGAATATGAGGGGCGATAAAGAACAAACAAATATGATTTTAACAGACCGATACGACATCTTAACACTCAGCCCATTCATCTACTCATTCATTCAACCATACAATCATTTGCCCTCTAAGGCAAATAATCTCTGCAGCTCGGTCCGAATAAATAAATCAGGGCACCTCGTAGAGTGCAATACAACATTCCAGCGATAAGGTCTCACTTCAATAGTAGATAAATAGCTTACCAGGTCAAACGACATCAGGACGTTTGTGATCCCATGGTCACGCGTAGAATCATCACTCCTTACGCTGCGTATGGCCAGAACAGATCTTCGGGCCGACACATAGACCATACCACCAAATGATGGCAAAATGTTACAACGAGAAGCTCATTAAAACACCGCCGTCTCAATCTCTATATACTGCCTGCTCTATGCTATGCGGTTAACATGCTTCTCAGCGTGATCTCTTAGTGTCACAAACCCCCGCTAGGAGCGCCAGCTAACGCACCCAACTTACCTCCGTACCCACGTTGTTGAGTTCCAGTGCGTTTGCATCGAGCAATTATGTGTGTGTCTCTGGTTTAAAATGATGAATTGTTGTGTTCCTCTCTGTACAGTATATCATAGGAAGAAAACCGAATTCTTCAGGTGAGGATTTCTGAACCCCCCCCTCCCAAGTAAAGAACTTGGGGAAAATTGGCTTAAGGCTATCAAGGCAAGGGTAGTCAATGGATTCCATCCGATTATTCTCGTGTTTGTAGCCTGAATATTAGAGAAGGAGATAAAAGAAAAATATATTGAAGCCAGAGCCTTCAAACCAGAAAAATAGCTCCACGAAAAACCAGACAGCGACAAGATATTTCTTCGGAAGAAATCTTGATGAAACAAGCTCTTCAACCGCGGGAAATACATTGAAGTCTACTACGAAATTCACGTGAACAACAATGTCTCAATACAAGTCAATATTCAAACGAGTAAGAATGACAGCAGTGATCAGAAAATCGGACAGTAGAGGTTTCGATCGAGAATTCTGATACTGCGATAACAGCTGATGACTAACCACAATGAATTTGTAAGACTACAGAGGAAATTCGAAGACAATCCAGAAATTGATCGTCTGGATAAAGTAAAGGAAGCAGCAAAATATAATGAAAAAAGACCGTTCATCTTTAAAATCACATCCATAATTTTCACAAGACAAAATCCACGCGGTCAGAACAAATCACGCGGTACGATGTGGCGTGGGCAACAGTATCCCAAACGGTTAAGAACATGGCAGGACTTCTTGTCTAGTATCAGCTCCGTCACAAAGTATTCTGGACAGGTATCCTGAATGGAAAATGTTGGTAGTGTTTGTCGGGATTTCCCAATTAATGAAGGAAAGACTTAGAGCTGAATGTAAAACTCTCAGACCAACAGAAAGGATTGTAACAATGATTGCCGATTAAATGGCTAAAATAATTCAGTTGGAATCGAAACGTGAAAAGCTGAAGTGTCTGACTAATGAGACGGCAGATGCTGTCTCGCTAACTGTGAAATCTATAGTGGAATGTGTCTCTTATCTGTTACGAAATCGGTTATTTTATGTTCTCACTAGATGATTTCCTGGAAGCGCAATAGAAGCTCCATTTAGTGCTGTGAGTTTGGGTGGTGGATATAATGACATGACTTACGCACGCACTGCATTATGTGCTATAAAACGCATCCTGATATCTGGTCATGAACAAAGGGTCAGTGAAATAGTCCACTGCTGGTAAATAACAGTAAGAAAAGAAAATTCTGAAATTTTTTTGTACCATGCAGTAGTGGAGTCATCATAATATAACTACTGTAACTGGTAAGATTGTATACATTTTACGTACCTATATCGTAAGCCAAGCTCAAATGTGAAATGTTAGTTACTGTATGTGCATTATCTTCTCAATTAGTAACGTGTTAAGGATTATTTTTCCTCTTTTATTGGTGTTGCGGACGAACTCTCATTTAACCAACATGTGCTCTGGGTGCGGAAAGGGTTGCCATCTGCAATGTCGCCGTAAACGCAATTCTCGCGGCACAGAGCAGGCAGTATATAGAGATTGAGACGGCGGTGCATTACGTATCTATATCGTAAGCCAAGCTCAAATGTGAAATGTTAGTAGTAGTATAATAGGCGGGTTCGGCCGCCACCTCCTCCTCCGGGCTCCCAGGGGTCCCTCCACCTCCCGCGGGAAATTTGAATTTTGGCGGGAAGTTTGAATTCTGGCGGGAAATTTGATTTTCTTGCGGGAGATTTGAATTTTGGCGCGAGATTTGAATTTGTAAACAAAGCCACGTGCTTTTTGACAGCTGTCATCGACAACAACGCATCGCTAACCTCAGTACTGACATCTTGACGGGCCTAAACCTCAGTAGTACCAACTTAACCTAACTAGCGCGAGGTAAACAAAGCCACGTGTTTTTGGACAGCCACGTGCTTTTTGACAGACAACAACGCATCGCTAACCTCAGTACTGCCATCTTGACGGGCCTAAACCTTAGTGGTACCAACTTAACCTAACTAGCGCGTGGTAAACAAAGCCACGTGCTTTTTTGACAGCTGTCATCCGCCATCTTTAAACTACAGAGCACTGTCCTGCCCTCTTTATCGTAATAGATGTAAAATTCGTCACCTGTCATCGGCAGTGCTGCCATCTTGACGGGCCTAAACCTTAGTGCTACCAACTTAACCTCACTAGCTCGAGATAAACAAATCCACGTGCAGCAGTCATCCGCCATCTTTAATCACAGTGCTGCCCTCTTTAGCTACTTACCTTTGAAATGTGGTGGCGGATAATTTGAAAAATGCTTTTTGACAGCAGCCATCTTTCATCGCAAACCTCAGTGCTGCCCTCTTTAGCTAGATACCTGTGGTGGCAGACAATTCCACGTGACAGCAGCCACCTTTGAGCACAGCGCTGCCCCTCTTTGTGGCGGCGGGAAATTCCACGTGCTCTTGTTTGAAAACAAATTCACGTGCTATTCTCTGACAGCTGTCATCCGCCATCTTGCATCACAAACCTCAGTGCTACACTCTTTAGTTGAAATGTGGTGGCGGCAAATTCTACATGCTCTTGTTTGGAAACAAACCCATGTGCTTTTCTGACAGCTATCATCCGCCATCTTTAATCCGGAGAGAACCGTGCTCCCCTCATTAGCTACTTACCATTGAAATGTGGTGGCGGCAAATTCCACGTCCTCTTGTTTGGAAATAAACCCATGTGCTTTTTTGACAGCTATCATCCGCCATCTTTAATCCAGAGAGAACAGTGCTGCACTCTATGAGGTGGCGGCAAATTCCACGTGCTCTTGTTTGGAAACAAACTTATGCGCTTTTTTGACAGCTATCATCCGCCATCTTTAATCTAGAGAGCACCGTGCTGCCCTCTTTAGTTGAAATGTGGTGGTGGCAAATTCTACGTGCTCTTGTTTGGAAACAAATTCTACTCGCTCTTCAGCTGTCATCCACCATCTTTAATCCAGAGAGAACAGTGCTGCACTCTTTAGTTGAAATGTGGTGGCGGCAAATTCCACGTGCTCTTATTTGGATACAAACCTATGTGCTTTTCTGACAGCTGTCATCCACCATCTTTAATCCAGAGAGAACAGTGCTGCACTCTTTAGTTGAAATGTGGTGGTGGCAAATTCCACGTGCTCTTGTTTGGAAACAAACCTATGCGCTTTTGTGACAGCTGTCATCCGCCATCTTTAATCTAGAGAGAACAGTGCCGCACTCTATGTGGTGGCGGCAAATTCCACGTGCTCTTGTTTGGAAACAAATTCTACTCGCTATTCAGCTGTCATCCACCATCTTTAATCAAGAGAGCACCGTGTTGCCCTCTTTGTGGTGGCGGATAATTTGAAAAAATTCTTTTCGACAAGCAGCCATCTTTAATCCAGAGAGAACAGTGCTGCCCTCTTTAGCTACTTACCTTTGAGGCGGTTAATTTGAAAAATTCTTTTCGACAGGCAGCCATCTTTAATCCAGAGAGAACAGTGCTGCCCTCTTTAGCTACTTACCTTTGAGGCGGTTAATTTGAAAAATTCTATTTAACAAGCTGCCATCTTTAATGAAAAGAGCATCGTGGTGCTATCTTGCGGGTAAATTCCATCTTGCATCGCAAACCTCAGTGCTGCACTCTATGTGGTGGCGGATAATTTGAAAAAATATTTTTTGACAAGCAGCCATCTTTAATCAACAGAGCACCGTACTGCTATCTTTAGCTACCGCTATCTTACATCGCTTTCCTCGCTGCTGCACTCTTTAGTTGAAATGTGGTGGCGGTAAATTCGAACAAGTTTAATCACGCATCGGGAAAGCTAGAGTAAGCACGTGCTGCAGTGATGACGTCATCATGCATGTTTAGACTTGTCCGTTTTTCTTAAGAGTATGTCGGTGTAAAGCAATGCAATAAGTACAACATTTTTTGAATGCGATCAAATATTTATTTACAAATGTACTACAACAGTGTTCGTTTTTGCTGCTGACAAGGTTGGTGTGCTTCTTAACAACGTATGCTTCTGAAATGCCTCCTGCAACATTCAAATTAAACAAAGCATTTAGAAATATATTATACTTAGTATGTTATGCTTTACAGAGAAGATCATATACTTCTTACCTTGCTGTTATTCCTTTTCGGAATCATCATCATCATCATCATGAGGTACTAGAGAAAGTTCATTCATACACTGTGTACAGTGTTCAATCCTCGGATTTGGTCCATCCCAATCATCATCACCATTTTCTCCTCGATGCTTGGAATGTCGTTCACAAGTTCTGCATAAAGCTACTTCGATCGACATCTTACTGTGTAGAGGAAGGATGTCCCAAATTATGTACGTAAGAGGCAGCGTACGTATATAAAAATCCTGGTGTTAAGTATTGAATAAGATGTTTCGGCATCGACGATCTACGTTTATAGAACATCTTAATAGCCTCACTCACTCGTGAAACATAAATAAGATGTTGCGTATGAGCATGCAAACAGCATGCACATTTACAGTTTTGTTCCATAGCGTACGATGTCGAAGCACACACTAATGAAAATGATAAAGATCTATTCTTATTTATAGTCTCGTAACAATATTCGTTAGCGGATGGTAAGTAACATCACTCATATGAATAATAAGACAATAGGCTGCTGTGTTAGCAGGAATGTTTTCAGATGTTTCAAATTCTAAACGAATATCAACTGGAGATTCTTTTATAGATTCTTCATGATAAGAGCAGTCTATAACTACAATCGGTGCTTTATTTTAAAATTCTTGAGGTGTAAATAGCGGACGATCTTCTTTCTGATAATACGATGATTGAAATTTACAAAACATGTCATAGAGCATCCCAAAGTTATTTTTCTCAAAGTTAATGTCGATGTTTTCGTAGGGATACGTAATTCCGTTGAGATATAGTCTAACGTGTCTTAATTTGCAGTGATCAAACAGTGAGCTATCTTTTTCGTGATTGAATTTACGATTAGTTTGAAATCCAAAAATAATGTACAAGGGCTTCTCAGTCAAACGTGATGTTTTAACAGCCCAGCTATGCTTGTTTGTAGGTGGTAACACAGGATATTCATGCAGCTCCCAACTTCTAAAACGTATAGGTAATGGTGTATCATTTTCTACAATCTTGAGCAATCGAAGTTTTTCACGATCAGATACGGTTACATGTGGAATCCGCCGCAGTATACGATGCAGTGTTATTTTCGATTCTACAGGTGTTTCTACTGCTTTAAGAGAATTGTAATCACTTCGATCACGGATTAGAATAAGCTCTTGTTTTGCGTTGATTATAATACGTGTAAAGTCTTCTGCGAATCCAAAAATATGTTTCAGTGATAACATACCCGTAAAAGTTCCATCCTCATTAATCATCCAGTTGTTAGTAGCTTTTGGACACCATCCAGCCATCCGCAAAAGATTACTTTCTTCATCACAGAAAGAAGGGTAGAGTTTCATTGCACTTGTAATACCAACATTCTTCGTTCGATCTATTTCAACATTATTTACTTCATACCGCGCTTCAGAAAAGAGAAAAGCTAGAGCATGGTTGTTTAGTTGTGAAGTGCTTGGTCCACTTCCATCAGACTTTTCTAGTCGTCCTTCAATATAGAGGTAGCTTTCGTGTGGTAAGGTGTAAACATCTTGTTGATTAATAATAAAATGAATTTCATCATTGTTATTTAATCTAAACGTAAAAGGTTGATAGGAATGAAGCTCACTTCGTACTACACCTTCACGACTTTCTACTGTATTCGTAATGTCTAGCATTTCTTCCATTCTGAAGTAGTAGTGTATATCCTAAATCTTGGAGTATCTGCTTATGGGTATCTGTTAACTCGATGAGTCTCTGCACACATGTAGTATGTCTTCGGAATGTACACCGTGTTTTATAGATGGTTTTCATACTGGTTTAAGATGTAGTTTGTAAGCTATGTACGCGTGCTGATCTAAATGAATAAGCTGATTATGTTTATTTACAAGTCTAAGAGTAATGTTGCTAATGTGTTTTACAGACACAGGATGATAAAGAACTACTGCTGGTTTCTCACAAATAGTATATCCACGTTCCTCTGTAACAATAAAGTCGTGCAGGACGTGCGAAGGTTGTAGATTACTATTCAAGTCTGTAATAATATTACAAGTAATGTTCACATTATAATCATCGAAGAGTTTTATAGGTTGATCAGACTCGTAACGTACGTTCGGTAGGAGCTCCCTCGATGAAAATCCAAGCAGTGGTCCAATCAAATCCGGTTGTGATTTGAAGTCAATCTTAAATGATGATTCAATAACACATTTATGTGTAATGTTGCTTATAGTGATTGAGAACTTGTAATTATGATTACTAAAACTATCTTCCCCAAACTGATCAATTAACGTACTTTCAATATAGTCGTGAATATCGTCTACTCTATAACTACCTGAGGGTAGTGTTAGCACATACTCATCGTAATAGAACTTGTTTAAACCATCACGCACATTATAGATTTTATTGTAGCTTTCAAACGATACTAGTCCAAGACTATGCGGTTGATAACCAAGTTCGATTGGTGGATTAAAATAGACGGTTGTTTCAGGTCCTTCTCCACGTACAGCAAACGTTCCTTCACTGTTCGTCATCACGTAGACACTAATGCACTTTCTCTACTGTCTGGGTTTGATATAAGAACATAAGACATAATCGTCCGCACATGCGTGTATTAAAGTTTTGCACACGGTTTTTATTGTAAACAATGTCTGCACTGCTTCCGAAATAACGTATGAGCTCAAAAGGAGGAGGTAAATCTCCATAGCTATCAAAATACCATACTTTAGATTTACGTTCTACATAAGCAACGTAATGAGTTCCAGGTCCACGACTGTCGTCCAAGTTAATTACGGCACTTTCACGTTCACGTGGGCACACTGGTAGTTGATCGCGCATATACACTCCTCGAAAATAATGAATTCCTAGTTGTTTAGCAAACGTAAAACTTCATCATGCGTTAGAGCTCGATATGGCAGTGCATTCAGTAGACGTTTTTTGGAGAAATGTAGATACCAAGCCCTTTCTTGTATGGTGCTAGCTTCATGTTCACACATTTGCCTCGTAACGCAATTGCCTCCATCGTCTTGTTATGACGTTCACTCTCTTTCAACTGTTGTTTCGCTTCTTCTACAGCTTTGACAGTTCTCGCTACAGCACTAGCACCACCTAGCAATGACCCTAAAGCTGCTAAGCCAGCAAACAGCGCAGGAAGAAATCATCCTCGTTTTGGTACAGGAATTATTCGTGCACGTTTACTAAATATTGCTCTGCACTTTGGAGAAATTCTCGCTCTTGCTGCGCGTAACGCCTTAGTAATAGCTACACGAGGATTGTATTCCCCTCGAATAGCTTTTTGCGCAGCTTTTATAACATCTTTCCATCCAACAGTTTTTACTTTATTCTTCTTCTTCATGTCGTTTGGATATCGTTGTTTCACCATGCTGGACACGACTTTAGTAGTCATGAGCAAATCATAAACTAACCGTTGCCTCTTGTTTCGTTTAATATATATATTACTATTACGTACTTTATGATTCAGTTATCATGAAGATTATAAAGCAGCAAGACACGCTACACGTTACCGACATTGTACCACATCTCTTACCTAGTTCTAGTACAACTACAAGAAAACGTCATGGAACGTTGTTTCCTTTTACTGTTCGATGTATTATATCAGGTCCGTCGGGATGCGGTAAAACAAAAGTTTTACTCACACTTATTACTTCTGTAAATGGTGTACGCTTCGAGAATATTTACGTTTTTGCAAAGTCACTCTATCATCCGCTATACACTATTCTACAAACTGTAATGCATGATCTAGTTAAAGATGGAATAAGATATTTTAAATTTAATTCACATGAGCAAGTACCATCACCAGACGATGTGCTTCCTAATTCTCTCATGATCTTTGATGATGTCGCAACAGAACAGCAAAACGATATTCGTGCATTCTTTAGTATGGGTCGGCATAAATATGTTGATTGCATCTATTTGTGCCAAACCTATTCTCGTGTGCCTAAGCAGTTGATACGCGACAACGCAAATGTTATTGTGCTTTTTCGGCAAGATGAGCGCAACATGCGACATGTGTATAACGATCACGTTAACACTGATATGACATTCGATGATTTTAAACGTATGTGTGCTAAATGTTGGTCATTACACCGTTACAACTTTTTAGTTATTGATAAAGAAAGTGATGTACAGCATGGACGATATCGCATGGGTTTCGATCATTTTATATGCATTAACACAGAATTACAGTAACTACTTGTTTAAAAACCACCATCATGTTAACATCTAGCAAGGAGATCACAAAACATATCATCCAAGCTCGAAATAATATTCGACGGAAATTTAAAGAGCTTAAACGTATTCAAGCAGACACGGATTTATTTTTAAAAACACAACTAAGTACACCACTCAAAGAAATTTTTAATTCTACTTCATTTCCGCAGTCTACTTCAAGTTTTGCTTTTATGCAAACATCATATCATAAAGAGAAGCATGAAGAAGAAAAGCATAAAGAAGATACGGAAGAGAAGAAGCAGGATGTAGATCAAGAAGAGGAAGAGGAAGATAAGGAAGAAGAAGAAGAAGAACTTAATGATACATCACCATCTAAGCGTGTTGAGTTTTTAACTACAGATGTTATTGCTGAAACACCTACTACATCGACGCAAAATCTACCATCTTTGTCTGAGGTTATGATTACACCAGAGTATCGCAATCAGTTTAGAACTTTTATTCAAGATACCTATGGATCTCACTTTGCACCTTATATATAGAAAAACTTTTTACAGGACAAACTGACACTACCTACGGTATTCGCTACGAAGATGACTGTTTCCGGATAGGAAATTCAAATGTTAAGATTAATAGCAACAAACTCATTGTAAAAGGTGTTACCTATAAACCTACGAAAGGACTCTTAGAACTTCTTTTCTCACGAATACCTGACAAGGATATAATTTTACAAGATGATCTTAAAAAATATAAAGCAATACCTTTTGCTACTGACGCAACACGACGTAATTACAAGAGAACAGATGCTGTAAATGCGAATAAGAGTTACAAGTATCGTGAGTTTATTTCTAAGGTGTTTCCGACTGCACGTAGTCTAGACGTTATCTACAAGCCTTTGTTGCCGTATGTGGATGTAAGATACTGGAATGACCCAAACTTACTCGTTGAACGATTACAACTTTTAAGAGCATCGCAAGAGGCTGGTCACACTGGTCACGGATCAGAAATTCTAGAAATAGAAAGAGAACTACGTTATGCCGGTATTATTTTGTAATGGCTCGTCAAGAGAAGATCTCACCTGTAAAGGTAAACATCGCACATGAGTTACATAAACCAGCACATCGCACCTACTGTCGCAGACGCGTTATTACACGAGGAAAAGATGATCTCTGGCAAGCAGACTTAGTAGAAATGATTCCATATGCTTCTAGTAATAAGGGCTATAAGTATCTACTTACTGTTATCGATGTGTACTCGAAGTTTGCTTTTGCACAATCCGTGCGTTCTAAAACAGCAGCTCAAGTTAAAGAAGCATTTAAACATATTGTTGAAGAATCGAAACGCTGCCCAAGGCTTCTTCAAACTGATCAAGGTAAAGAGTTTTACAACAAGGATTTTTCTTCTTACCTCAAGTTACTTGGCATTCAACACTACTCTACGTTCAGCAATCTCAAGGCAAGTGTTGTAGAACGCTTTAATCGTACACTCAAAACAATGATGTGGCGAGAATTTACAGCGCAAGGTTCATATCGTTGGATTGATCTGCTACCTAGACTTTTATCTACCTACAACGATACACCTCATCGCACTATCGGAACAAAGCCACGTCTTGTTACAAAGAATACACCTCGTATAAATGCTATTCATCTTGTAATTAAAACAGCTGATCCACGTCGCTATCGCTTTAAAGAAGGTGATTTTGTTCGCATCAGCAAACACAAGTCTATCTTTGCAAAAGAATACACACCTAACTGGAGCACTGAAATTTTTCAGATCAGAAGTGTTAAGCTTACTAATCCAGTTACGTATTTACTTCGCGATCTCAGAGGACAGCCTATTGAAGGAGGATTCTACATCGAAGAACTGCAGAAAACAAAATATCCTGATCACTATTTAGTTGAACGTGTTATTCGACGTCGTGGCAAAAAACTGTATGTTAAATGGCTTGGTTTTAATAACAGCTTTAATTCTTGGATTAATAATGAGGATGTACTTTAAATCTTATGTGTGTTTTCTTTTAATCCTCAACGTTTCCTTTCTTCTAAGTCACTAGGACATGCTGTAAGATTAAACAACACCTGTAATATGTTTGGACAATTCATATTTATTTTAGAATATATATATATATATATATATATATACATTTTTTATCCTTTGTTTATTTTACGGTCTTTGTCACTCAGCTTTCGTTTTATTACACCAACAACGACAAGTGCTGCTATATTCTTCTGAGCAGCTAAAGCACTAGGTAATAACACATACACACACAGCATAACTTTACGAAGCAGATTTTAACAGCTACACGACATACTCTATGCAGGCAGCATGTAACTACGTGTCAGGCGAACGTGTTCTAGCGCCGCAAGGGAGATGAAGCACGAAGAAAAGAAGATCAATCACTCTATTGATGAGTCCACGCCCAACATGCTTCCTCATCTTTCTCCCAGCACGTTTCTTCACCTTTTCCTTGTTTACTCTCTCCACAGCCATGATAAGTGTTTATAAGCCAAGACAACTCGTTAGTGTTAGGTCCGTGATACAGTTTAATTAGTTGACATGTACGGCACTGTCTTACAGAGGGTCTTCTACCTAAACTCACGTGTTCATGATGTACACTACACGTTTGAAGCTCTGACAAAACGGGATCTTGAGTCCACTCACGAGGCACCTTATCCCAAATCTTCTTTACAGCATTCGCAGCTACATTAACCAAAAATGCCTTTGGCAATGCATTTAACTCTTCTTCTGTAAAAGTGTTTAGTTTCTTTTTGCATGCATAAAACTTTCCGATCGCCTTTTCAACTGCGTTACACTTAGTATCTGTTAGAAATGACATGATGTCTTTACTCTAGAAATGTTTCTTTTACACTAAGATTATTTCGACACTGCACTTTACATATGTTGTTCACTTCCCGGCATGCACTGCGACACAACCAATCAAAGAGCATGCATACATGTTGTAAAGACTGTTTACTTGTTTCTCTACTATGCTCTTTCGGAAGAGTTTTAAATGATGGGCACCCTAATTCATGCATGTCGATAACTTCACACGATGATGGTAGAAAATCACGCAAACATTCTTTCTTTTCACAACCCTTTAAAAGAACAGGATCTGCTCTTGACAAATGTGCATTCATCATTAAAGGTAGAAAACGATAAGGTATTCCTTTTTCTTCCCACTTCAAACCTAAATTGTTTTCAATCCACTGAGTCTGCTTTATATCTTCATCTGTTTGCAAACAGTAAGGGAACGGTGGACTAAATACTAAACTAACAAGTTTTGGTGCCCACAACACACTGCAATCTAACACAGCCACCTCCTTAAACACAAATTTGTTTCCGTTTACTATAAAGCCTTGCACATCAACTATTAATGCTTTCGTCATGTTTGCACTCCACTCTCTATCACTGTTTCTCGAAGACTAAAGCTTTTAGTCAACGAACGGGTTTAAACATGCACAATAACGTCATCATTGCAGCACATGTAAACTCTTGTTTTTATGATGCATACTTATTGCATTCCTTTAAACCGACTTACTCTTAAGAAAAACGGACAAGTCTGAACATGCATGATGACGTCATCACTGCAGCACGTGCTTACTCTAGCTTTCCCGATGCGTGATTAAACTTGTTCGAATTTACCGCCACCTCATTTCAACTAAAGAGTGCAGCAGCGAGGTAAGCGATGTAAGATAGCGGTAGCTAAAGATAGCAGCACGGTGCTCTGTTGATTAAAGATGGCTGCTTGTCAAAAAAGATTTTTTCAAATTATCCGCCACCACATAGAGTGCAGCACTGAGGTTTGCGATGCAAGATGGTATTTACCCGCAAGATAGCACCACGATGCTCTTTTCATTAAAGATGGCAGCTTGTTAAATAGAATTTTTCAAATTAACCGCCTCAAAGGTAAGTAGCTAAAGAGGGCAGCACTGTTCTCTCTGGATTAAATATGGCTGCCTGTCGAAAAGAACTTTTCAAATTAACCGCCTCAAAGGTAAGTAGCTAAAGAGGGCAGCACTGTTCTCTCTGGATTAAAGATGGCTGCTTGTCGAAAAGAATTTTTTCAAATTATCCGCCACCACAAAGAGGGCAGCACGGTGCTCTCATGATTAAAGATGGTGGATGACAGCTGAATAGCGAGTAGAATATGTTTCCAAACAAGAGCACTGGAATTTGCCGCCACCACATAGAGTGCGGCACTGTTCTCTCTAGATTAAAGATGGCGGATGACAGCTGTCAGAAAAGCGCATACGTTTGTTTCCAAACAAGAGCTCGTGGAATTTGCCACCACCACATTTCAACTAAAGAGTGCAGCACTGTTCTCTCTGGATTAAAGATGGTGGATGACAGCTGTCAGAAAAGCACATAGGTTTGTTTCCAAACAAGAGCACGTGGAATTTGCCGCCACCACATTTCAACTAAAGAGTGCAGCACTGTTCTCTCTGGATTAAAGATGGTGGATGACAGCTGAAGAGCGAGTAGAATTTGTTTCCAAACAAGAGCACGTAGAATTTGCCACCACCACATTTCAACTAAAGAGGGCAGCACGGTGCTCTCTGGATTAAAGATGGCGAATGATAGCTGTCAAAAAAGCGCATAAGTTTGTTTCCAAACAACAGTATGTGGAATTTGCCGCCACCACATAGAGTGCAGCACTGTTCTCTCTGGATTAAAGATGGCGGATGATAGCTGTCATAAAAGCACATGGGTTTATTTCCAAACAAGAGGACGTGGAATTTGCCGCCACCATATTTCAAAGGTAAGTAGCTAAAGAGGGCAGCACGGTTCTCTCCGGATTAAAGATGGCGGATGATAGCTGTCAGAAAAGCACATGGGTTTGTTTCCAAACAAGAGCATGTAGAATATGCCGCCACGACATTTCAAATAAAGAGTGTAGCACTGAGGTTTGTGATGCAAGATGGCGGATGACAGCTGTCAGAGAATAGCACGTGAATTTTTTTTCCAAACAAGAGCACGTGGAATTTCCCGCCGCCACAAAGAGGGGCAGCGCTGTGCTCAAAGATGGCTGCTGTCACGTGGAATTGTCTGCCACCACAGGTATCTAGCTAAAGAGGGCAGCACTGAGGTTTGCGATGAAAGATGGCTGCTGTCAGAAAGCATTTTTCAAATTATCCGCCACCACATTTCAAAGGTAAGTAGCTAAAGAGGGCAGCACTGTGATTAAAGATGGCGGATGACAGCTGCACGTGGATTTGTTTATCTCGAGCTAGTGAGGTTAAGTTGGTAGCACTAAGGTTTAGGCCCGTCAAGATGGCAGCACTGCCGATGACAGGTGACGAATTTTACATCTACTACGATAAAGAGGGCAGCACAGTGCTCTGTAGTTTAAAGATGGCGGATGACAGCTGTCAAAAAAGCACGTGGCTTTGTTTACCACGCACTAGTTAGGTTAAGTTTGTACCACTAAGGTTTAGGCCCGTCAAGATGGCAGTACTGAGGTTAGCGATGCGTTGTTGTCTGTCAAAAAGCACGTGGCTGTCAAAAAACACGTGGCTTTGTTTACCTCATGCTAGTTAGGTTAAGTTGGTACTACTGAGGTTTAGGCCCGTCAAGATGGCAGTACTGAGGTTAGCGATGCATTGTTGTCGATGACAGCTGTCAAAAAGCACGTGGCTTTGTTTACAAATTCAAATCTCGCGCCAAAATTCAAATCTCCCGCAAAAAATTCAAATTTCCCGCCAGAATTCAAATTTCCCGCCAAAATTCAAATTTCCCGCGGGAGGTGGAGGGACCCCTGGGAGCCCGGAGGAGGAGGTGGCGGCCGAACCCGCCTATTATCTACTGTTAGTTACTGTATATGCATTATCTTCTCAATTAGTAACGTGTTAAGGATTATTTTTCCTTTTTTATTGGTGTTGCGGACGAACTCTCATTTAACCAACGTGTGCTCTGGGTGCGGAAAGTGTTGCCATCTGCAATATCGCCGTAAACGCAATTCTCGCGGCACAGAGCAGGCAGTATATAGAGATTGAGACGGATAGAGATTGAGACGGCGGTGCATTAAAAAACAGAGACCCAGATTATGACGCACTACGTTCACTCCCACAACTCACACACAGGCCATACTCGCCCAGAGTACAAAGATGGGTCTCGGTCGGCCGTAATAAAAAGAAAAGAAAAGAAAGAATGATCATACACAAATGATACAAATACAAAATATTACATTACCGGCAATATCAATCATCGAAGCACGCAAATGATGCAGTACTATATCAATCATCGAAGCACGCAAATGATGCAGTAGTTAGCATCGTTTCTTAAACCTATAAAACATCCATTTGAAACGTAAAAACGCTGCTTCTGTGTGTGAGGGCTCCATATCTTAATTAGTCAGCTTAATCAGAGAAAATATTCTCTTCTAGGAGAGAATATTAAAAGTTATCGCCGAGAAATAATCCTTCATGCTCGCGACGGAGGGGGATGCCCTCTATCGACAGAAAGTGGAAATACATAGATACACGGAACAGTCAGATACCTATTCTTTGAGACATCGGTAACATCATCTAAGAAACCATGCTACATTAGCATGTTTCATCATCGCACCGCTCTGCCTTTAAAATGCGTCCGAGCTTATGATCAGTCAAGGGGACACATTTTAAAGCGAGGTCCTAACGCTAAATATATATACTTATGTATATAGTGCGCACTATAAGACTAAAAGTAACTAACCTAATTAACCTGAATAGAAAACATATAACATACATCACCATTATAAGTTACAAAAGTGCATAGATTTTGTGGATCACACAAGGATCCGAGGTTCAGTACTTTAAATGGAAGGATAAAGCTGAATTAAATCAGTCTATTTCTGATCCTTCATATAACGCTTTCATGAAATGGTTCCAGGTAGGTAAGGGTAAACAGCAGTCACGCAACGTTCGTGCTTTTTCAATAAATTCGCTGCCTATTTCATTTTATCTTCATCCACTTATATCAATATATTCTTTGACTCTCCTGTTCTTCCCCTCCTCTTTTCTTCCTGAAAGAGAATAGGACTTTAGAACAACGAGTTAAATAGAGACAAAACAATCAAAAACATGTTACTATTAAAAGCTAACAATTACTGAATCAATCATTGCTGGCCCCGTGAATGATGGGGCTTCAACAAACTCACGTGAGTTTTGGATATTCTGTTATTCGTCAAATCCTCCAACAAGACGGTCACGGGTCCCAAGAACATCACAATTCGGTTGGGACCAGACCATTTTTGGCAGAACTTTGCCCCTACTTGGTCCGCTTTTGAACTTCTCGGGAACCTCTTTACCATTACCAAATCTCCAACTTTCAGGGTGACTTCTTTCCTCCCCTTGTCGAACCTTTTGGCTACCCGATCTCTGGCTCCGATCAGTTGCTCGACCGCTTCCTTCCATTTTTCCTCAATGTTCTTGGTCCTGAATGGTTCGGATAGGTACCCGAATTTCCATTTTAACTGTAATGGGTCAGTGACATTCCTGCCAAAGAACAACTCCGCCGGCGTGTGCCGATGCGACTCGTGAAGAGCACTGTTGAAAGCTAGAACAAAGAACCTTAGATTTTCGTTCCAACTGCGCTGGTCAGCGCTGTGGAACGTGGTTAGACAAGCCTTAAGTTTACGATGAAACCTCTCCACATGAGACGGTTTGGGATAGTGGGAGCTGAGAATTACGTGATTCACTCCCCATCCAAAACACAACTGACGAAAGTTATTACCGCTAAGGGTGGATGCATTGTCAGTCACCAAGGTCTTTGGGGGGCCATAAATTCCAAAGACGTGTTGAGACAAGAAATGAACGGCGCTATTAGAGTTAATTTTGCGCACAGGGAATGACCAGACAAATTTCGAGAAAGCGTCAACGACATACAGGATTCCAACGTTGCCTTTTCGTGACTGGGCGAGAGGTCCGAAATAATCAACGAACAACCTTTCCCCGGGGTATCAGCGGAATGGAATCCGTTCTCAGATGATTTAGCAGGTTTAGACCGTTGACACACGTCGCAAATTTTCACGTAGTCAAGCACTTCCTTTTCCAGATTTGGCCAGAAGAAATCGCGAGAGATGCAATGCAACGTCTTATACTGACCTAAATGAGCCCCCAAGCACGAGTCATGGTAGTAATGTAACATCATTGGTCTTAACTTTTCAGGAACATAAATTTTGTCTTTTCCTCTTTTACGACAACGATGAACTAACAATTCTCGTTTAATACTAAACGATTTATCATGAAGAGACCCATCAGCGACTCCCTTCATCAATTCAAGGCACTCATCATCGGCATTCTGGTGCTCTGAAATGTCAGAGAACGACCACGGGTATTTCTGCAAAATAATAATACATTCAACACCGTCAGATCCAGGGCCTTTCTCCGCGTCCTCGAACTCACTCTCATTTATTCCCTCAAACATACGGGACAGACAGTCGGCCACGACATTGTCCCTACCGCGAACATATACAACGGTGGACTTATACGCTGACAATCGAAGAATCCACCTGGCCGTCCTCCCAAGTCGCTTAACGTTGGCACTCATCCACGACAGGGCCTGATTGTCCGTGTGGACGAAGAAATGACGATGTTCAAGATAAGAGCGAAACTTTTCAACTCCCAACACGACGGCTAAACATTCTTTTTCGTAAATGGAGTAACGCAACTCGGCCCCGTGTAGCAACTTACTAAAATACGCGATAGGGACTAGTTTCCCCTCCTCATCGGTTTAGTTGAGCACGGCGGAAATCGCAAGTTCGCTGGAATCACATTGGAGAACGAAGTCACGGGAGAAATCGGGGCTGTGGAAAACAGGGGCTCGACTAAGGGCATCTTTCAGCTGATTGAAGGCAAGGGTCTGGGCTTCACGCCAAACGAAACGACAATTCTTCCTTTTTAGAAGATTCAAAGGGACCGAAATTTGAGAAAAATTCTCGATGAAATGACTGTAAAAACCCACCATACCCAAGAACCTTCTCACGCCACGGACGTTCTTTGTGTGAGGAAACTCTTTAATACATTTAACCCTCTCAGGATTTACAGCAATACCGGAATCCGAGATGACATGCCCCAAGAAATGCAATCGTTTAGAACAGAGAGAACAGAGTGAACCCGTGTTCGCGCAGACGACTAAGTACCTTACGTAGGTGTGCTAAGTGTTCGTCAAAGCTTGCAGAGTATATGAGGAGATCATCCAGAAAATTAAATACATAGGAGAATTTTAGATCGCCGAAAATCGAATCCATGAACTGGCTAAGTACTTGTCCCCCGATCGAGATGCCCATGGGTACTTTATTGAATTGGAAGAGACCACAAGGGGTGACAAAGGCTGTACAAGGGCAACTTTTTGGGTCCAAAGGAATCTGGTAATACGCCGAGTTAAATTCGAAGACAGTGAAAAATCTAGCACCATGAAAATGCTGAAAGGCGCTTTCGATGGTGGGCAATGGGAAGCTGTCAAACACATGTTCCTATTTATCTTGCGATTTTCAACGATGAAACGAAATCTCCCGTCTTTTTAGGGATTAGGAAGAAGGGGATACCATAAGGTGACTTGGATGGACTGATGACCTCTTTTTCTAAAAGTTCGTTAATACACTGACTGACAGAGCAAATGCAACACCAAGAAGGTGTGGTCAGAACATTATGCCAATTGCAGGGTAGACTGACGTCACTGAGATATGCTCATGATGTGAAATGCGCCGCTGTGCTGCGCACGTAGCGAACGATAAATGGGACACGGCGTTGGCGAATGGTCCAATTCGTACCGTGATTTCTCTGCCGACAGTCATTGTAGAACGTGTTGTCGTGTGCCACAGGACACGTGTATAGCTAAGAATGCCAGGCCGCCGTCAACGGAGGCATTTCCAGCAGACAGACGACTTTACGAGGGGTATGGTGACCGGGCTGAGAAGGGCAGGTTGGTCGCTTCGTCAAATCGCAGCCGATACCCATAGGGATGTGTCCACGGTGCAGCGCCTGTGGCGAAGATGGTTGGCGCAGTGACATGTGGCACGTGCGAGGCGTCCAGGCGCAGCCCGAGTGACGTCAGCACGCGTGGATCGGCGCATCCGCCGCCAAGCGGTGGCAGCCCCGCACGCCACGTCAACCGCCATTCTTCAGCATGTGCAAGAAACCCTGGCTGTTCCAATATCGACCAGAACAATTTCCCGTCGATTGGTTGAAGGAGGCCTGCACTCCCGGCGTCCGCTCAGAAGACTACCATTGACTACACAGCATAGACGTGCACGCCTGGCATGGTGCCGGGCTAAAGCGACTTGGATGAGGGAATGGCGGAACGTCGTGTTCTCCGATGAGTCACGCTTCTGTTCTGCCGTTCTGCCAGTGATAGTCACCGCAGACGAGTGTGGCGTCGGCGTGGAGAAAGGTCAAATCCGGCAGTAACTGTGGAGCGCCCTACCACTAGACAACGCGGCATCATGGTTTGGGGCGCTATTGCGTATGATTCCACGTCACCTCTAGTGCGTATTCAAGGCACGTTAAATGCCCACCGCTACGTGCAGCATGTGCTGCGGCCGGAGGCACTCCCGTACCTTCAGGGGCTGCCCAATGCTCTGTTTCAGCAGGATAATGCCCGCCCACACACTGCTCTCATCTCCCAACAGGCTCTACGAGGTGTACAGATGCTTCCGTGGCCAGCGTACTCTCCGGATCTCTCACCAATCGAACACGTGTGGGATCTCATTGGACGCCGTTTGCAAACTCTGCCCCAGCCTCGTACGGACGACCAACTGTGGCAAATGGTTGACAGAGAATGGAGAACCATCCCTCAGGACACCATCCGCACTCTTATTGACTCTGTACCTCGACGTGTTTCTGCGTGCATCGCCGCTCGCGGTGGTCCTACATCCTACTGAGTCGATGCCGTGCGCATATCGGTTTGAAATAAACATCAATTATTCGTCCGTGCCGTCTCTGTTTTTTCCCCAACTTTCATCCCTTTCGAACCACTCCTTCTTGGTGTTGCATTTGCTCTGTCAGTCAGTGTACATTGTCTCATGGCGGACAACTTCGGAGGTGAACACCCGAAAGGAGGGGGGCTAACAGGGGTTTTATCGTCGAGCTCGATGGAGTAAGAAATTTTTGGCACAACCTAACTCAGGTGTCAAAACATCAGAATAATCCTCCATCAAACCGTTTAGCATCAGGTTCTGGTTGTTGGTTAAGTCACACGATGCATTGGGAGTCTCAGAGGTTAAAAGGGGGCACACAGTATTTCGCCGGATGGGGGTTTCAAAAGGGTAATTCAAGTCTGACTTGAAACGGAAGGCAAAACTGCGAGTGATGAAATCGATGGACAGACCCGTTGCTAGCATGAAATCGGTCCCTAAAACAATCAGAACAGACAGATCGGCAACAACATAAAATATCCAATTCCACAAGAGATTATGAATTTTGACGTGACTCTCGACTTGGCCCACCGGACATACTTGACGGCCTTCGGCAGACACAGACCTTTCCATCTTCCCACGGTTCGGAAGATACTCTAAATGCATGGAGGACACAAGGCACAGATTCGGGAAGGAAAAGCAGGAACCGGTATCAAGTAGGGCATATAGTATGCGCGATCGCATGCAAATTTTGGCCCAGGGTGTCGACGAAGGAAGGCCCCAGATCCTTTTGTTAACACCGACATTTTGCGCCAACGAAGGGCCATCACGCAGGTGCCCGTTCAGTTTCCCTACCTGGAACTACATCGAGTACTTACGCGCGCTCTGACGCCAACGAGTCCACACTTAGAACATTTCAGTCGGGATTTGGACCAACAATTTTTGGAAACATGTCCTGCCTTACATGTCCAGCATTTCCTTGCTGCATAACCGCTCGCAACGAGCGAATCGGAGGGTTGGACGGTGTTAATACAACGCCGGGTTGGAGATACAAAACCGGCCCTACGTTCGGGACTAGTCGGGGGACGGGACGGCGAAAGGGTTGTATCAAAGGACACCGATCTGACGGACGTGCGGCAGGCAACGTCGGGAAAAGAGCTTTCAGACGGGGTCGGAGGCGGACGATACTGTTTATTCTGGCATACAATTGATTCAAACTCGCAACCCAAATTAATAACATCATCTACGCACTGAACCTGAGATCTCTTGATGAATAATTTGTAGTCGGGGGACAGATTCCGATAACACTGATCAAATATTTCGCACTCAGGCACCTTCACACACATTCGGTTATACAGGGTCAAAATGCCAGTGGCATAGTCGTCGATACCTTCCCCTACGCCTTGGGTTCTTCTGTAGATCTCCTGTTTCAGGCAATAGTCATGTCAGACATCCCGAAACGTTTTTTAATGCGATCAGCGAAATCCTCCCACGACCAGACACTTGTCTCGATTAACCTAAACCACCTCAACGCCGGCCCTTCCAGCATCCCCGGAATTACAGGAAAAAAGGTTAAGAAGTATCGAGCTGCATTCAGCGATATCCTCGACCCTCTCAAGAAATTCAACCACATTGGAACTTTTCCCTTCTCCGGAGAAATTGAGTCGCCATTTTCTAACTACGTCAAAAACTGGGTTAATATGAGGACTACGTTCACTACCGGGCCTAGAATAGGGGTGAGACAAATCGACACGATTCTCATCGAGGATACTATTTCTACCCGCAACAGTATTGTCATCCCTCAGACACACATTATTCTCACTGCCTGACGGGACCGATACATTATCCTGATTAATACATTGACGTTTATCTCTTTCAACATCGGAGATTTTCCCGGCAAACTCTTCACTCTCACCACTCATGTTTACAAAATTCTCGTTTTCCATATTCAAATCAGGGTTTCATCAGTAATCAAAGACACACACCCGCGCGATGGCCATCGAAATAGTTCAACTATAAACGACACACCAAATAAAGAAACATTACCGATTTCAAAAGACTAAATCCAGGGAGAAATAATGATTTTCTTAATACATTCAACACAGAATACCATTTCCTGTTCTATCTCACCCGGTGCTTTTCCAGATGATACATCCTAACCGAGCACGTCTCTGCTACCATTTCTTGAGCCACACCCACCCTCTAACTAACGTACGCACATAGTTAAATACGAGGATCGAAAGAGAAAACTAGGCGTGGACCCCAGTCAGGAAGGGCGAAAGACATTACCCTGAACTGGAAAAGTTATTCACCTCAAGCAATACAAGTTAGTATCAAACACTACTAGGAGTAAAAATCCGAGAAAAAATAAATAAGGGTTTATTGAAATGTAACGTCAATCAAAGGATCAATTAAAAAAATCAGTGATTATAACAGGATAATACATACATACTCGGCCTTAGTCCGAATGACAATCGTGCCAAGGTACCGTGACCTCATCGTTCCATACATGCACCTGGTATAGTTATTCTTGAGATGTAGGCGCTAATACAATCAGTGACTTCGCTACTCAAATCTGCGAAGTGAATATTCTTTGCTCGAACTTTATTCAGTCATTCCTTCATCGAGGATAAAATACTAAATCACAGGCGTTGGAGTCCCTTATCTTTTGCTAATTCCTTTTTTTAACAATACCTCCCACACATTTCAAATCCCACACACCAAGGAGCAGATAAAGCAAGTAATGTGTTTAAATCAGAGAAACGCCGTGACCAACGGAAATAGCACGAAGGGCAAAGAGAATGCTCTACCGGGAAATGAATGTTAAACATATCAACAAGAGTAACATGGACCGGCGCGCGGCCATGAAAGAAACAAATCAACATGGCGACGTCCAGGACGTACTGTGACCGTGAGGCTACAGCTGACTGAACAGGTGTTGGTCTGGCTTGTGTTCGCTTGTCGGCGAGATGGGGTGTGCGCGACCTTGGGCGAGGACGAGAACGAGTTTTTTTTACGTGAAGAGGGCGGCCGGTTGGCTAACAGAATAAAAATAAAAAAATGAAGGTTGGCGAGAGAAAGAAGGAGGCCAGCGTGTGTCACTTGTAATTGCGAGGAACGATATGAATGAAATACTAATAATATCTTTGGTGGCGACGTGCATAATTACGGAAGGCTCAAGGATTAAATTAAAATAAACTGGATAAATAATAGCACATTTAGAGGATATAAATTAAAAACTAAAATTTTTGAAATAATTTATACGACCTTGTGGCTAAAATGGTGATGAAGTTGCAGATTCATATGGTAGAAGAATTTAGTATCTAAATTGACTTTACTCCCGTGCATGTGCACCAGACACGATATTTAAGTCATGTGATACGAGTACTCACTCTCACACACTCTGACGTGTTCCTGGACTATCATCGTCAGTCGCTCAGAGCCCTTGACAGCAAGATCTTCAACGTGGAACGTCGTGGATACTGTCGTCAGGAACAGTGGCTTCACTCCTGTGCTCTACACCTCTGATAATTGTATTCAACTCAGAACAGTGCTGTGATCAGACGTCGAATGTGCAGATATTAATCCCTTAAGTACGTGTCATTTCCAAAATACAGTTACGTGTGTGTTTCGAGTATATTCTAAAGCACTTTGTGTAAGTTTCAGCTTTCTCACGAGTGGACGCGGAAGACGTGGACGTGATCATTTCCAGAAGAGGACGGAACTCCGCATTATGGATTACCAGTGCTTCACCATGAAGTTCTAAACATTCTACCACCGTCGGCGGCGTCGGGATGCAGATTCTTTCATCCTAGCATGGCTGATTGAGAACCCAGACTTCCAGACGTGAAGATTTCTCCTTAAGTTAAGTCGATTACGTCTCATTTATATCTGTTCTATGTAGTTTTGTTCTATTCTTTCTTTCTTCTTAGCAAGCTATTTTGGCACATTTTATGGTTGTATATTTGCTCGAATGTCGTAAAACTGACACATGCGATTACTTAATGACCATGTGGCCATGAATTTGACAGTGAGGGTTCTGATAGAGTTATCCATGTGTTATCGACACCATCTTTGCTTATTGAGTGAATTTCGTCACGAATATGAATTAATTTATGTTCGATGGATTAAATGGTAGGATATTTCGTCCATATTTTCAATATTTTCCTGGTAATGGAACTTCTACTTGTACCTCGTGTTTGAGATAACGTGTCATCGGGATATTGAGTCTGAATTCTATGTACGAATTTAATGTGAATATGTGCATTGGGGGCATGTGATAATTAATTGGAGTAATTGATCATCGAGACACATTTAAGTGGATATTATGTATTTGTATTACGATGGTAGGTCCTGATATTTCGTGGTTACACATATTTGAGATTAGGATGCGACAAGTTAGAGTCGTCATTGTGGTACACTGTACGTGTAGAGTATATGGAATAATTGCGCATGACATGAATCTTCGTGAAACTGAGCTTTTCACATGTTAATGGATTATTCGAGACGAATGCAGTGTAGTCTAATATTAGTGTCTTCAGATGAAGAAAATGAAAGTCCATGTTAATCGATGTACTTCTTAATTCGTGGGAATATACCAACTTTTCTCAAGTAGTTCAATAATTTCAAGTTGAAGGTACAGGAGAATGTTCGCGAAGGCTTTAGGTCTAAAGAACAGGTCTTCGGCGAAATATCTAAATAATATTGGATTCGTGATTATGCCAGCTCATTCGTCGATACAATTTTTCGCTCTCATGAGGTAACTCAATCTGGCTGGAACTCAATAAATCTGTTAACAGGAGAGTAATACGGTTGATCGACACTCGTCGACATGTACATAGTGTAGATATTTTCTTCTTAGTAATCACAGTCTTCTTGATAATTTCCGTAGTTAGCTGTAGAAGTAGCAATTTGTTAGTAGTTAGAGAATTATTTTCTATGTGTTCTGTTCTGAAAATATGTGACACTTTGATATTATCGATTGATAGTGGACGGGATTTCCACATGGATGATATTCTCCCCATTTACTTACGTTCGCAAGCCCAGAAGGCGTTTTATTTTGTTTAATGATTGATCAGATGCTTAGAGTTCAGTATAAATTCTCACGAAAAGAGATGTGAGATGACGTGAACAGGTATATCCGACGTCTCGGATTAACTTAGAGAAAACCAAGGCAAATTCAACTTTTCATTTTATAATTACAAAATTGTTAAGATAACGACTGTAAATTTTATTTTTATTATAATTGTTAACTTTTTGAATCTTGGATATTTTCTTTATTATACTCGTTCTTACAATTACTGCATTTTTTCCAGATTGTCGATGAAGGCTTTGCCCAGACCTCATTTTTCTGAATGACGATTTTTAATTCAACGTTAAATAAATAATTCAACAACTTTAAAGACGATAAAAAAATTTAACTATGTAAAACACTCTGTTAGAATATTAGGGAAACAACTGCCGTGTACCATCCCATTTGTTTTCGCCTAGGTTTGTTACATCAAGAGCCATATTAAATTCCATAACGTAGTGATCATAGTCATAATCACAGACTTCAGGATGGCCAATATTTTATTTAATTAAATAAAAGTGTCATATTTGTTCTATACCTGGAACGTGCTTATTCGATGAACCCTATGATAATTCTGACACATTCATTTATTTTATAAGCCTACAGCCACCGAACTGAGCACCCCTGAGGTGTCTCGTGTTCGCAGACTGACTATGTCGGGTACAGTACAATAAGGAAAAAATGGATTCGCTCCCAAACGAATATGAGGGGCGATAAAGAATAAACAAATATGATTTTAACAGACCGATACGACATCTTAACACTCAGCCCATTCATCTACTCATTCATTCAACCATACAATCATTTGCCCTCTAAGGCAAATAATCTCTGCAGCTCGGTCCGAATAAATAAATCAGGGCACCTCGTAGAGTGCAATACAACATTCCAGCGATAAGGTCTCACGTCAATAGTAGATAAATAGCTTACCAGGTCAAACGACAGCACGACATTTTTGACCCCACGGTCACGCGTAGAATCATCACCCCTTACGCTGCGTACGGCCAGAACAGATCTTCGGGCCGATACACAGACCATACCACCAAATGATGGCAAAATGTTACAACGAGAAGCTCATTGCAATAAACAGAGACCCAGATTATGACGCACTACGTTCACGCCCACAACTCACACACATGCCATACTCGCCCCGAGTACAAAGATGAGTCTCCGTCGGCCGTAATAAAAAGAAAAGAAAAGAATGAATGATCATACACAAATGATACAAATTCAAAATGTTACATTACCGGCAATATCAATCATCGAAGCACGCAAATGATGCAGTAGTTAGCATCGTTTTTAAACCTATAAGACATCCATTTGAAACGTAAAAACGCTGCTTCTGTGTGTGAGGGCTCCATGTCTTAATTAGTCAGCTTAATCAGAAAAAATATTCACTTTTAGGAGAAGATATTAAAAGGTCTCGCCGAGAAATAATCCTTCATGCTCACGACAGAGGGGGATGCCCTCTATCGACAGGAAGTGGAAATACATAGATACACGAAACAGTCAGATACCTATTCTTTGAGACCTCGGTAACATCATTTAAGAAACCATGCTACATTAGCATGTTTCAGTAGCTACATTCGGCAATATCTTCAACCCGTTCTAAGAAGTCAATAATGATAGAAAATTCAGCTTCAATTTACGGACAATGGCAAAGACCCGGTTAATATTAGGAATATGGTCACTAATTGGCCTAGTAATTTGTGAATCAGATTTCACGCATTTTTCAATGATGGCATTTTCACCACCGACAATCGTAAACCTCGCTTCAAGATATCTAGCACGCTCACTACCAGATACGGGAGACGTGTTAATTTAATCTAATTCATGACCCCTTTCTTTCTGCTTGTTGCAGATATCATCAGCAAAAATTTCACTCTAACTGCTCATATACAAGACATTATCTCTTTCCATAATTAGAAAAAATTTCAGCAGCAATAGACACGCAAAGGATAACGAAACCTCGTAACTCAGTAAGCATACCCAAAACTAAAACCGGAAAGTGACAGCAACACACATGGAGATCAGGGGTTTAACATACGCAGAATACATTTTCATCCTCAGATCTACCTCGTCCGAACCTCTTTCGAAGGAGATACCCCTTTCGAACCGCGCGACTGCTACAATTTTTGCATAACATAACATAATAAGCTAAAAACTGAGGCCAGGATCGCGACTGGGAAAGGCCACAAGCTACAAGCTTAGAGCTGAAGATGAGCCTCTCGGTAGAAAAATACCCAGTGATTAATTTACAAGACAAAGTACCAAGAAATTCAACAAATAACAAGGAAACACTTATTAAATTATTTTTTATAAATTGGGGAAAAGAATTTGAAAATAGGGAAAATAATCAATATGAGAAATATTTTATTATTATGAATTATATACAGTCGTATCAGCACACACTTTATTAAAACATAAACTGTTTTCGGTTGTCAACTCCACTGCTGATGAATCTGACTTCGTCTCTTCATCTCTGGATAACATTCGCACACAAGTTTCAAACATTGGCCTTCATCTTAAATTTTCTATGAGCGAAGTGGGTTTTCTTGGCGTTCATCGTGAAAAAGCTGAGATACTGTACAAGAAATTTAATGCTTCTGCACCTTGAATTCGTCTTTTTTAACAACATCCAATACATTTTCAGTTGGTGAAGAGCAATCCTCTAGAGCTCTGTACAGATTATTGGCTACAGGACGACAAAACTTTTTTATATCACGTTCTTCCACGTTTTCGTCACATTAAGCCTTCCTCTTGCTCTGCGCTTAGTTTTCCATCCCTCGATTGGTGCACTTCCTGCGTTGTTCTCCGACTTGGCGTGAGACCCCAAAATTGGAGGAATACGATTATCTGTTCAGTACCGGGCGCGAAAACATCCTCAAGTGCTCCCTGAGTGGAAATGCCTGGTTACCGTCTTTAACCCTCTTCGTTCTGAAGGCCTCGGCACTCGTCGTGCAGCGGATATGGCGATTTTAACATTTTAGCGTCTTTCCACGTTTCTATTCGTCTTGTCGACGCTCATCTTCCACCTGGTAGATGCCTGGACCCTGGTGCTGCCCTACAAGAGAACACACTTTGGTGGTCAAGCTTGGTCGGCGTAATTCCCCCGGATATTGGCAAAAGAATCATACGAGCTGCTTGGGATGCTGCTCTTATCAGTCATCCCCACTCGTTCCTGCAGCTGCCAACTAGTCGTCTTCAGAACAAAGCTAGTAACCTCGCTGCTTCTTCTTCTGAATCTGCTGCATTGCTCCAAGCATTACCGTCGCCTTCTCTTGGTATTCATCTTTCCAATGAGAATTTCCGTATCGCTGTTGCTTTACGTTTGGGAGCAGCCGTCTGCGAACCTCACCGGTGCTCAGCTTTTATGCCTATGTTTATCGACGTCACCTCCATGGCTTTCCTGTTTGAAAAGTACAGGCAGACACATACGCCAGTAGACTATAAATGATGTCATCTTGCAGGTTCTGATTTCAGCAGACGTTTCTCATCTACGATACCCCACTATATGCTGCCATTCAGACGGTAAAATGCCAGACGGAAGGACACTTGTATCATGGAAAAGGGGTGAATCTCTCTTGTGGAATTTTAACTGTACCTACATATTCACCCAGTCCAATCTTCTCCTCTCAACACTGAGTGCTACAGGTGCACCCGCGAATAGGAAGTTTGCTAAATGAAGAAAATACAGCGATTTGTTGGACAAATTCTTCTTCGTTCCAGTAGCCATAGAAATGAATTCTACCTGGGGCAACAAGGGCTTCAATTTTATCAAAGAGATTGGCCAACGGAGTGTTCGGATTCCCGGCGATACGCGATCAATTGCTGATTTTATTCAGCGCAACATCATAGCTCTAATGCGTGGTAATGTCGCAGCCATTATTGAGACATTACCACCTGGTAAGGAGCTGGATGAAGTTTTTCTTCTTTAGTGAGTGACTTAGTATTTTATGATATCAGGATATATCCTATTAATAGTTTAATAAATATTTAAACATACAAAATAAATTTCTTTCAAAAATTCACGTGATTTGATATTTTTACAACAGGAACAGTTGTGTACTGTACCACTGGCTGTTTAGGATGAGAGATTATCTATAGTGAGGTGTATCGGATACACTACTGAACCACTTCCTTCTACCCAAGCTCTTCTCATGAAATCAACTGTAATATGCATCCACATTCCTGGAATGAATATCTTTTTTCAGAATGGGGATTCCTAGTTTAAAAATACCAGTAATTTCTATTTTTATTCGAAAAACCTTACAAGAATATAACAATACATTGGAACCGCATCACGAGTCATATTGGTGGTAATTCAAGATACAGAAACATTTGTGTCCCTTGATATGTTGGCCTAAATTCTTATACTTTGCAGGGAAAAGACTACACTTCAATATCATCTCACCGTTGGATCTATCTCTGGAAGTGAATGAACAACATGTACATAACCTCTTCTATGATAACCTAGGGGTACTGGGCTTTATAGGCATCATTCTTCTCACTTAATTTGTTCAGAAAGGATGATTACCTAGTTCAAATTCCTCTTAAAACAAAAATCACCACCGCAACCACGTGACTTTCTAATATAGATTCAAGCAAATTCGCACACCACTAATGGATATACACTTCAAGATCACTAATACCACAGTACAAGTATATCGCCGGTTCCACTACCTTGTATTGTTATCAGGCCCGTATACAGCAATAGTTGAGGCTTGCAGCAGCGTTTATAGGAGAAGTATAATCAATAATAACGGTATATAAGGCAAAAATAGGGCATACATTCGAATATATAATTTGAGGTTATACTGTATTACACATTGTTATTTTGAACTGAAATATACAATATGAACTACAAAAATAACGTCTGCTGGAGCTCAAATCATCCAGTCTCCAGATAAAAATGCGTAAAAATATTGTTATGCAACGGTGGAATCAAAATATCCAAACACAAAGAAGGAGTAAAATGAAATGTCGTATGGCTTTTAGTGCCGGGATATCCCAGGAAGGGTTCGGCTCGCCAGGTGCAGGTCTTTCTATTTGACACCTGTAGGTGACCTGCGTGTCGTGATGAGGATGAAATGATGATGAAGACAACACATACACCCAGCCCCCGTGCCATTGGAATTAACCAATTAAGGTTAAAATCCCCGACTCGGCCGGGAATCGAACCCGGGACCCTCTGAACCGAAGGCCAGTACGCTGACCGTTCAGCCAACGAGTCGGACAAAGAAGGAGTAATTCTAGATTAACGAACGCTGGTAGACGTTTTACACATCTGAAATATGAAGTTTATTCAAATTCCCCGCAAACCGCATTAGCGTGGCCCTAGTTGCGGCCATATGACTTTGCACATCAGGTTTGCTTTAAATAAAGACTGTACTGTGCGAGAGCATTAGTTACCTGTGAGATTGGACAGAGTGACTGTGAGTGGGTCAAGAATACCCTTACGACGACGATGAAGCCAGTATCAACAGGTTACTGCGGTTCAACGAGGCCGTATAATAAGGCTACGTGAAGGTGGATTTTCCTTCCGCGCTATTGCAGAACGACTGGGCATGAATGTCTCCAATGTGCATGCGTGCTGGCAGCATTGGTCACGAGAAGTAGGCTGGCAAGAAGACCGTGCTTCGGACGCCCCCGTGGCACAAGCGAGAGGGTGGACCACCATATTTGGCGTATGGCTGTGGTGCAGCGGACTGTGTCTGCAGCAGCTATATCAGTGGCAGTTGGCACCAGAGTAATGCCAGCGCTCTGCGGTGTTCATTCCACTTATCCCATACTAGTACTCTTCAACACACAGCCTGTATGGAACATGGCCGTATGGAACATTCAGTGGCTAGTTTCCATCCTAACATCCAAGATGAAAGAACGAGTGTTCATTTTATCCATTCTCACGAAACCGAAACCTCCAACATCTGACTACATTTCCACAAGTGCGCAATAATAGAAATATAAATAATAGAAAACGAGTATAACGTGGCGCCTACAGGCATAGACACAGGTTCAAGGGAGACAAGCCCTCCATGTCTTGATAAACAAGCTGAATAAACGATTGGGTTAACGGAATGAAATCTCCTGCTGTTTGCAGAATATCAGAATATAACAAGTCAGTGTCCAAGTGACGAAGTTGGAAATTTTAACCGAACATGAATGAACATTTTATTTTATCACCATAACTATCATATGTGTTTCAGATGTCTTGCGATTTTGTAAAATCGTTTAGCTGAAGATGTATCATAATCGGAACGAAACATGTTATTTCTAGTATACACCTACAGATTATGCTGGATTATATCTGGTAAATAATAAAACCATTATAAGAAACTGACAAGTACTGGAAGGTGGGATCTCCTTATAACTTAACCTTAGTGGTGTTGAGCCAATACGGGACAAAATATGAGATTTATAAGCTGTAATTTAGCCATCAAGGCAAAAAACCAATCAACACCTATTTGAACTTAAAGATTAAAATGTCAAAAATTGGCAAAAACATAAACTTCCTAACACAATGTTTATATCAAAAAGCTGTCCTTAATTTCTAAATTCTCTACGGAGACAACCTTGTACAACAAAATGGCATAAAGCTACTCAAGGAAAACTAACAACTTATGAATCAAAAATGAAATTAAGTTTCTATACAGAAAGAAATCTTTTTTAACTCTAAGATATAATGCTCATCTAGAAGCTTCCACCCTTATGGCCCCTATTGAATAGGATTCATTTTTGAAATATGGTAATACTAAAATTCAAAAACAACTCAGATAAAAAGCAAGTAACCTTGAACAAAAAACTTTACAATCTTCCTCTAAATCAAAAAGCCTAAATCAGTCAAAAGAATCCTCCATTAACATCGAACCCAATTCAATCTTTCACCCTCCAACTAAAAATCCAACTGACGTTGTTTTCGAGGAAAAAGAGTTACACATCATCAACAAAGGACCCAAACATAATTGGTCTAGTCCATACAACCAAGAGCAATACATAACAACCATTGCTGAAGTGGAACAAGTCATAGCTCAGCTTGAAACTATATTGGAAGTCAAAAACAAACTTCAAGAATTATTTAAAGATCAGAAAGTTAACACGCCCCATTTACCTTCTTAAGACATCAAAGGCTTAAAACAGGATATAAAAGATAATGACCTAATAATCACAAAGGCGGATAAAGGTAATGTGTCAGTTATTATGAACAAAAAATACATACAAAAAACCGAAGGATTTTTCTCAGATAATTCTTTCGCAAAAATTACAAAAGACCCGACTAACCCTGTCCAAAGAAAAACTAAACAAATACTTAATAATATTAGTCTCATGAGAATGAAATATCAAGCCTAATTGATATGAATCCAAGACTACCGACAGCAAGAGCTTTGCCTAAGATACACAAACCTGACACACCCATAACACCAATCATTAACTTCAAAAACAGCCCCACCTACAATACCTCTAAATGTATCAATAGTTTTCTAAAAAAAAGTACTATACTTTCCAAAATGGAACCACAATCAGTAATTGAATGTAATTTTGTAAAATTATTAAGAACACTAAATTAAAACCATCTTTCTCCTTAAACTTATTCGAAGTTATTAATATATATTCTACCATCCTCACAAAAAACTCTAGACATAATTAAGATCAACTTAGGAACACATAAGAAACTAAGTAACCATGAAATAGAAGAATTTATGCTGCTCTTAGTATTTACACTTAACAATAATTACTTTTCCTTCAATAACACAGTATATCAAAAGTGGTCTCCCAATGGGGTCCCCAGCGTCAGGCATCCTTGCTGAAATATGCATGGATCATTTAGAAAAACATAACATTTTAAATGACGAAAAAGGTATTATTACCTGACTAAGGTTTGTCGGGGAGATTTTTGCAATTATAAATGAACAAATCAATGGTAGCGCTAATTTAATAGATCAAATAAACAGTTTAGACCCTTTCATATAATTTACTTTAGAAACGGAGAAAAATTTAAAAAATCCTTGATTTAACGGTCGAAAGGAAAGAACAAAGTTATCCTTTTCCATTTTTAGATAACCGACTCAAACTATAAATACCGTACGAAAAGATTCCTACCATCCTGAGGCACATATAAAAGAATACCTTTCCAAGCATGTGAAATAGAGGCTTTACATTCCCTTGTCCAAAAACGATCTTCAAAAGAAATGAATCTCATTTACAAAATAGCGATAAGCAACGCATACACAAAACACTACATAGATAGATTAATAAATAAAATTAAGAATAAACCTCAAATGCAGCTGGTAAAAGAACATAAAAAGAACGCTATAAGCCAGTCTGCCATAGCAGAACATTTCTACAGTACAGACTATGAAATCCTCTTTGACCAGGCGAAGGTCATCGCACCTGTAAAAGACTTCTATGCTCGTCTTGTGGGGAAGCCATAGAGATAGAACTGCGCCCAAATAACATCAACAGGGAAGACGGCTTCAAGTTATCAAATACATGGAGACCTGTACTGCAGAAATGCATGCATAACACCACTATGGCACAGCGGGACGTACTCAAACTGTCGACAGAGGGCGGTGCATCAGTAACTTCCCTCCCAACCACCCCAGCACAGCGCCACGATCCTTGAGTCCAGTTAGAGGGGTAGGCCGTGGATACTACGGGCATGACTTCCATGTTCCTTCAGACAATTTCTTTGCTCACTGTCGGAGGCAAAACTTCACATGCCCTGACGAAGGCCAATGCAATTCGGCTGAAAGCTTGGCGTTATTATTAATAAATATATATATGTAGTGGCTTTAATCCAGTTCATTTATTTCTTTATGTTAATAAAAAGAAAGACTTTGCCTATTTTACTTATAATAATAGGAACATTTACCAGATTACTAATATTTTTAAGAAACGCAATTTCAAAATTAATTTTCGCACCAATAACAACAATCAATGTTTAATTTTCAATCACCAAAGCATTGCAAGTATTAATATATATTCAAATTCCGGGATATATTGGCTTAAATGCTCTAATTGAGCCAATTCATTAATTGGGCAAACAGGACGTCATTTCTAAGTAAGATACCGAAAACATATTAATGCTAAAAGCATAGGAAGTACTCGGCCATGAGTATTCATATGACTGAATATAAACACAATTTTGCGTCAACAGAAAGGGACTTGACCGTTCTACGAACGTTAAATAAAGGTAAATTAATGAATATTTTAAAAATATCTATATTGAGGTTGATCAGAAACAAAACCCCGAACAGATTAACAAAATAACGGAGAATATCCATATATTGTTAGAAGAGGCTACCAAATTACTCATCTAGAAAAGCCATCACAAAGGATCCCGAAAAACAACCAACACACCTCCTCTCAGTTAGCTACACCCTACACAGCATTCCCTCTACTTTTCCTTCCGTTTCCCCTAGCCTATCATAACACCGCTCCTCAGTTAGCTCCACCCTACACAAAATTTCCCCTTCTTCCCCCGCTACCCCTACCTCTCCTTCTGCTTCTCCTCGTCCACCGCAAGCGCCTCACACACGCACACAGAACTCAGTCATTTGACGACACGGCGTAAGGGAGGACGCTAAATACGACACGATCGACTATAAGGTAAACAACTCCATTATACTTTTATCCTCACTAACATACTTTCTTACAGCGTTTTTTCCTTTAAAATATCTCCCTTCTTACTTATTTTCTTCTTGTTGCAGACTCATTTTAATGGTCCTCTTGTTGCAGACTCATTTTAATAGTCTAACTGCAACTCAACGTCAACTACGGTTATTCTCGAGAGTTCCCCCGATAACTATACTTTAAGAAAATCTTTTATATCTCTAATTTTAGCTTCAAGATTAACAAGCATACACGTCTCCAACATAAATAAGAATCCTTACGCCGATTTTACTTCGTCACTTGGACATTGCCTTGTTGGAAATTTTAACCCAACATGAATGAACATTTCATTTTATCATCATACCTATCAAATGTGTTTTAATTGTCTTGCCATTTTGTCAGATCTTTTAGCTGAAGATGTTCCATAATCGGAACGAAACATGTCCTATTTAGTATACACCTAGAGATTAAGCTGGATTATATCATGTAAATAATAAAAACATTATAAGAGATTAACAAGTATTAGAAGGTGGGAATCTCCTTACAACTTAACGTTAGTTATCAGTGTAGATGTTTACTAAGGTGAGATACCAGGTCTCTTCTAAAATGAGTCTTGTGAGGAAACGTTTTTAGTTCATTTGTGAAAATAGCTTGATCGTTGTGCAGTGCTAGCGCATGAGTTCTTCTTAAGATAAAACTTCTACGAAAGCTACTACCGCACTTAAAACAAAGAAGCATCTATTCTAGAGTTTGAGTGTGCAGGTGTTCACAAAAATTACCACACTCGTTACAAGAGTGACGGAGGTTCCACCAAAGTTTTCAGAACTTCCCCGTTCCACAGCACTAGTCAGCATACGTGGTTTTATTGCACGCTTGAAAAAATTTACCATCACACTGACCTCAAAAGCGTGACCGTAGCTTAGGATGGCTTACCGGATGTTTTCCACCCTGTCTCTTCCCTGAATCTTTTACCTCATTGGATACAACAGTTTGAACGTTTTCCGTTATAAGTGACCTTGTGCATTCGAAAATTGAATTTCTTGAATTACTTACTGCCATATTTTGTTACAAATTTGTAGGCGCCATGCAATATACGTGGGCAAGTGAGTTTGAAGACGAGATAACAGGGGAAACGCTCCTCACAAGAGTACGGAAGCACTACAATGTCTTTAAGTAGTTCACGAAACCTTCTACCACATTAGTTACGAGAGTTCGTGCGAAAGTCAGTATGTATGAAAAGGTGTTTCCGAAAATTATATTTGCAGAATACGCGCTACGACAGTCAAGAAAGGAGTGATATCAGGCGAAACGTACGCCCCAGTAGTATGGAGGCTTTTAGCAGGTGCCCATTAGGTGTGCTGTTTTCACGAAACTTTTTACCACATTAGTCACGACAGATGTTTCCGAAAAATATATTGTCGGAAAACGCACTACAACATTCAGGCCCGGTTTCATCAACACATGTTAAATATATACTAACAAGTAGTTAGTTAATACTGAGTTAAAAATTTAACATCTTGCTAGGTTTCTTGCGTTTCATCAAACTTTTCCTGTGGTATGTTAACTAATCGACTGTTAACTCCACCAACATTGCAAAGTGGTGTGAATCATGGAGGCAGTGATACGAACATGCTGTTTTACACCGCGCTCCGATGCGCTTTTGTTTGAGTACAGCTGTTAAATATGGCGTGTGAAGTGAAGAGGAATCGAAGTTCCAATTTTTCCTCCTTCGAAAAGGAGTTGCTAATTGGGTTAGTGAGTAAAAACAGAGAAGTCATTGATTGCAAGCGCACAGATGGCTTAACAATAAGAGAAAAGGACGAGGCGTGGGAGAAAGTCCGGGAGGGTTTCAATTCTAATCCCAATGTAACTTCCCGGACTGCAAAACAACTTCGCCAGCTTTATATTAATATTAAAAGGCTGGCGAAGAAAGCAAAGGGAGAAGAACGGTTGGAGAGATTCAAAACAGGAGGTGGCCCCTATACTCCAACTGCAACCAAAATAAATGAAGGGGTTCTATCCTTGATAGAAGACCAGATAGAGCCCTGCAGAAACGTGTGCGACTGTGATGCGGATTACTACGGTATGTATTGCTTTCATTCATGGAAGACGTCAATAAAAGAGTATTTTACATGTTAAGCCAACGGCCGTAGCCGTGTTGAAACACCGGATCCCGTGAGATCTCCGAAGTTAAGCAACATTGGGAGTGGTCAGGAGTTGGATGGGTTGCCACGCGCTGTTGGTGGGGGTAAGGGAATGGAGGAGCGGAAAGGAACTGGCCTCCCTACCGCACGTCAACTCCGGCTCAGGAACACCTCTGCGGAGGTTCGGACCTGCCTTCGGGCAGAGTAACCCTTACCTTACATGTTAATATAAATCAGATGATAAATATTAAACACATTTTTGTGTACTGTTGTGGGAGATGCCGAGATTGTGGAAGTTGTGGATGAGGATCTTCCAGTTGTGGCAGCTGTACACGTAATAATACATTATATCAAATATTATTTTCCATGAACCTTACGTATACATTGAAGTGATAGGATGTTAAGACATTATACTGAACAACATGTGAATTGTTCTGTTAGCAGAATGAACCAAGTTCGGTTGCGAGTTCATCACCCAAGGCCACTACACACTTTGAGAGCAGCACCACATCGGATATAATTTCACTACAGGCCACTCCAAAAACTGTTAGTCAATATTTCTATCTAATGAACTTGTATATGAAGTAATTTTTCGACTAGGCCTATACTGTAGAATGTGGTTAACGTTTAACTTAACGATGATGTGCCATCCAGGGCTGAGCTTAACCTAGCCAAGAGGAGACAATTACTTCCTGCAGCATAGCATCAGGGGAGACTTTGTGACTGAAGTCTACTGAAATAAATAAGTAAACTAGCATAGTGTCCTCCAAATTTTCAAAAGCTCATTATTACCACCACCACCACCACCACTACTACTACTACTACTACTACTACTACTACTACTACTACTACTACTACTACTACTACTACTGCTACTACTACTTTCAGTGGGAGAAAATAATGTATTTGTTTGACTGTAAGTACAGCTGACCACAGGGGTCCAGAATAGCTACAGAATCGAATTTGTTGGGAAAATCTGATATAAGTTTAGGCCTAAGTAACTTTGTCAATTCTAATTATGTGAAGCATTTAGAACACTTTAAAAATACAATTTGTGATGCAAACTATTGAGAGTTATCACTGACGATATCACACTGGAATATCTGGAATCTTTGAATATGAGGAAGTGTTTTAACTATGTGCTTAGGAAAGCCTGAAGTCAGATTATGCAGGTAGTGCAGTTAAATTGACTGGGATAGCCAGTCTGAAACAAGTGTTGAAATATATACCTCATTTCCAAACTTGCTTGTTGAGGTTTATCGTGTAAGTGTCATTGCATTTATTATCTGAAACTGGATGATGTTTTAGAGGGTCGAGTCTCTCCTACTCTCTCATTAACTTGGTGAGAACAGTAATTTGATAACAGGGGATAAGCAAAGGGTAGGCCAACATAGTTCAGTCACTTGCTTTACCTTTAATAGTTCACTAGTGATAATTAAAATTTGTTTTGAAAGGATAGATAATTTTATGATTTATTAGAGTGTCATAATTTTCATAAAACATTCCAGACCACATGCACATGTACATGTAGCGCGTTGTTTGCTAGGGTCGCACTTAGTTGGTAGGAACTAATATTTTGAGGAAAAGTGTGCACAGATTGTGAGGTGAGTAGAATTTTTCAGCATTGCCTTCTGCACAGCATGAGTTGTACGTTGAGCAAAACGAGGCAAAAAAGGGTTACACTGCCTGTAGATGTGTATGTATATTAATTGGTTCTTAGTATGCTGACTAGCACAAGCAAGGAAGAGCTGTCTTAAGAAAAGAACTTTTCTCACTTCAAACATTGATATCGGAATTAGAAAGATGTTTTTGAAGACTTTCGTGTGGAGCGTGGCATTGTATGGAAGTGAAACATAGACGGTAACTAGCTCAGAAAGAAAGAGAATAGAAGCTTTTGAAATGTGGTGTTACAGAAGAATGCTGTAGGTGAGATGGATAGATCGAATCACGAATGAAGAGATACTGAATCGAATTGGTGAGAGGAGATCAATTTGGCTAAATTTGACGAGAAGAGATAGAATAGGACACACCCTAAGACACCCAGGACTTGTTCAGTTGGTTTTTAAGGAAGTGTAAGTGGTAAGAACGGTAGGGGTAGACCAAGGTTTGAATATGACAAGCAGATTAGAGCAGACGTAGGATGCAATAGTTACGTAGAAATGAAAAGCTTAGCACAGGATAGGGTGGCATGGCGAGCTGCATCAAACCAGTCTATGGTCTGAGGACACAAACAACAACAGTATGCTGGTCTTGTTAATGACATCTGTTTATATTGAATTCTGGGAATCATGGACTGGCTGAAATGGCTGCTGACACCATAGGTACAGATTGACACACAATTTATGATGTTAAGTTGAGAAAGTAATTATATTTCTTGGCATCGTTCTCCTACAAGTCATTCAGGATTTGCTGGGGTTTATTTTGTTAGGTAGAATTTATGCCACCAGACCCCTTTGCTTGTCGTGGATCCTATCTTCTTTGTAACAAATGATGATGTGCCAGTAGCGCATGTTCGATCTGTGATCTATCTTCCACATAACACTATCAGAATCGTTACCAAAATTTCTAGACGAATGGTGGTAAATTACAGACAAACAAAGTCTAAACCCTGATGCCTTGCTTCACTTTGCTTATATGCTGTGAAGAAACCAATAGTGAAAAATAATCTTCCCCTCGCAACCTGAACCGAAAAGGTGGTAGCATTGTGTGCTGACCTTAGTAAGCTGCTATTAAAAACTTACAAAACTTTCCAGTCTACCGAACACAGACTGGAAAAATTTTAACTTTATACTCAAATAAACACTATATAACAGCAGCATACATTTCTATAAGTCTTGGTTTGTGTAATTATTCTACATTTAAAGGAAACAAATACAAAATGACAAAACACATGTTTCATATAAATTCTGAAAGTAGGAACGAGGTAGGGACATCATCTAGGACAAGGTGAATGATTCAGGGTGCAATGTACTTTTTATTCAAAGATTCAGCATATTTTTATTCTGACTGAAAATCGCTATGACTGTAACTGAATTGAAATTTTTCCAAATTGTTACACATGTAATCAGAACAAATTTAAGGTTCCACAAACACATAAAAGTATAAAATCAGACTGATAAAACCTAAGGATTGGGAATGTACATGTGTACAGCATCAATTATATCACATAGATAGTGAAACATTATACAAATTCAAAATTGCTAGGGTAATACCTAGTTTAGAAAAACAAATCAGAAGTAATTCATTGGTTAGCTATGAAATGTTCCTAACTGTTCCACCGTCCGATCAATGGACAGTACTTTTCATTTCTCTTACTCATCTAAGTTATTACTCTATAGTCCCCTTTGCCTATCTGGAGTCATCTGGAGGAAGTTCATCTCTAGTCAGCACTGCGATGTTGTGCAACACAGCTTTCGCTACAATAATCGTTAAGGCTGACTGGCATTTGATTCGTAATCCCAGGCTGAGTACAGGGAATCTCCTTTTCCAGACCCCTATCATCCTTCCCACGCAGTTCCGTGTCCTGATATGCGCTATGTTGTAGCGGTTTTGAGGTCTTCCTTCAGGATGTATGTATGGCGTTAGCAGATACTTTCTTAGCGGGTATCCACTATAACCTAACAAAATCCCTTCATTAATTGTCTCCACTTAGAACTGTGCTCTGATGTGGGAGTTTTTAAATATTGTACTGTCGTGTACAGAACCAGGCCAACTAGCAACTATATCCCTGATTTGGAGGTTAGGGTCAATTATCATCTGAACATTAAGCGAGAAATATCCCCTCCGATTACGATATATTTCGGCCCTATTGCCTCCAAGTGATTGGATTCTTACATCTGTGCAATCTATTGCGCCTAGAAAACCAGGAAATCTACGTATATCGTAGAGGTCGCGGATTATTTGCTGACGTTCTTCTACTGAAGGGAATGTTACATACCTCCTTTTCATGGATGCTATTGCTGCAGATACTCGAAAAACAACTCTGCTAACAGTGGCTTTGGAAATTCCAGCATTGTCTCCGACCATTACGTGAAAAAAAAAGTCGCAAGAAATCGTAATTTTATCAGTACCTGCAACATTGGAGAAAGAGGTAAGTTTATCTTCGTAGGATATTCCAACCTCACTCGAATTTCGTCAACAACCTTAGCAACGACTATTTTCGATAACCTGTATCTGTGAAGAAATTCCGCATCAGTCAAATTTTCTAAGTCATTACGTCGCTAAACTCTTCTTCGATTAGGATTGTTTTGTAAAGGATCTAAATAGAGCAATTCCGCATCGAAAGCGAGATTCACAGCAGCCATTTTGGAACAGTGTGGAGCAGGTTGCTAAATGCTACTGTGAGCAATTTAACATTGTAAATAGCTGATGTTAACTTTAATACGCAGTTTAACATTTGTTAATGTTATCAGTTGCTGATGAAACGCAAATTTTCTTAAATCGTACGTTAAAATGATTTAACACATTGTTAAGTACTAACATGTGTTGATGAAACCAGGCCTCAGCATGAGAGTGTGACCAATATCGATCCAGTGTGTGTGTGTGTGTGTGTGTTGTGATAGTACACATATCACATCATCGCACTATATTCAAAAGTAGGAGATATTATTGTCTGTATTTGATTTATTATTATCATGATCATTATTTAATTTGTCAATTTATTCCTAATATGTTAAATTGGAAGGTATCCATATGTGATATGAGTAATTTGTTTTGTACAAACGGATTGGAAAAAGTGCTAATTAAAACTCGGAAATTTGTATGAGTCATGCAGACATCCCAGACACCGATAAGTTGACCTTGTTAATGTTGTAGTCAGAAAGTTCCTATGATTCATGTGAATAGCCCGGAATCTGATGAGGTGGCCTTGTTGATGTCTTGAGAACCAGAAGAGGTTCGGTGCGTGGTCTTGGGAAGATCTTCTACACGTGATTGGATGGCCAGGATCACTTTAGACTTATCATGTGAGAGGTCTATATAGGCATGTGATCAAACGGCGAGAAGCATATTGGACTTGGCTTCATACTGGCCTGGACTTCAAACTTTGTTGGAAAAAACTTGACTTCAAAGGGCGGAGGAGAGGTGATGTAACTTGTAGGAACCTGGCTTTATTGTGTTTGTGAAGTGTGGTAATAACCTATATCTGTGGAGTACTTAGGCACTTGCTATTGCACCACTTAAGGCAGCATTGTATTATATGTTGGTGAGAGGTTTGGGGTGCTGTATTTCAGACTTTCCACAATTTATGTTCCGGAGCAACTAGCGTGTGTTGCTCGAGTGATGTATCTTTAACGTTAGTGAACACAGTATTATAAATGTGCAGTATCAGCGTGATGTAACAAATACCAATAATGATAATATGCAAGTTGTGTTGATACACAGAGACAGTTAAGGGTACTTATCCACATATGTGCTTTGTTCAATGGGTTGACTGCAAGTGGTGGCTTGGTCCTCGCTTTCTGTTTCCTACTGCATTTGTTGTCGATTATTGTGTAAATATGGAGTCTTCCAGCGATATACTGTGAGTGATGTCAGTAGGTAGAAATTCAACAGAATCGAATGTCAGATTCGTGATACAAAGCTAGAACAGGTCGATAATTCGAAGTATTTAGGTTGTGTGTTCTCCCAGGATGGTAATATATTAAGTGAGATTGAATCAAGGTGTCGTAAAGCTAATGCAGTGAGCTCGCAGTTGCGATCAGCAGTATTCTGTAAGAAGGAAGTCAGCTCCCAGACGAAACTATCTTTACATCGGTCTGTTTTCAGACCAACTTTGCTTTACGGGAGCGAAAGCTGGGTGGACTCAGGATATCTTATTCATAAGTTAGAAGTAACAGACATGAAAGTAGCAAGAATGATTGCTGGTACAATCAGGTGGAAACAATGGCAGGAGGGTACTCGGAATGAGGAGATAAAGGCTAATTTAGGAATGAACTCAATGGATGAAGCTGTACGCATAAACCGGCTTCGGTGGTGGGGTCATGTGAGGCGAATGGAGGAGGATAGTTTACCTAGGAGAATAATGGACTCTGTTATGGAGGGTAAGAGAAGTAGAGGGAGACCAAGACGACGATGGTTAGACTCGGTTTCTAACGATTTAAAGATAAGAGGTATAGAACTAAATGAGGCCACAACACTAGTTGCAAATCGAGGATTGTGGCGACGTTTAGTAAATTCTCAGAGGCTTGCTGACTGAACGATGAAAGGCATAACAGTCTATAATGTTAATGTATGTATGTATGTATGTATGTATGTATGTATGTATGTATGTATGTATGTTAGTAATTTATTCAGGTAGACTTCATTTGACGCCCATGCGCGAGGAGATTAAGTATTTTATTCATATTTGATTTTATTCTAACCATACTGCAATCGTTAATTCTCTCTCTCTCTCTTTCCTAGCGTTTATCCCAAAGTATGGGGTCCGCATTTTTGTACATCTCCTCCATTTCGTCCTATTGCTGACATCCTCAAGTTTTAAACCAACGTTGTGCACGTCAGCCTTGATACTGTAAGTCCACCACTTTAAAGGCCTTCCACGTGGTTGTATTCCTCCCTGATCAACTTGGAGAGCTGTTTTAGCAACTGAGCCATCCTTCCTTCTTATAACGTTATCGTACCAACAGCAACGCGCTTACCTCACTTCTCCACAATTGGAGCGACGCCAAGCCTTTGTCGAACATTTTCATTTCTTTTGTGGTCACACTGAGTCAATCCAAGAGTCCATTGAAGCATTTTCATTTCCATTTTATGAAGAGTCTGCTCATGCTTTTATGTCCTTGGACGACATTCTGCCCCGTAAATAGCTGCTGCGTGTACCACGGTCTTGTAATTTTTTTCCTTTAGAAGGTGAGGCATATTTTAATCGCAGAGGACTCCGGTGACTTGTCTCCACTTGAGCCAGACTGCATTTACCCGCGCTCGGGTATTAAAAGTGGCATCACAGTTCGAAGTGACAAGTGACCCTAGATCAGGGATGGCGAATCTATGCCACGCGTGTCACTAGGTGACACGCGAACACGATTTTGGTGGCACGCCACATGAACATATTAGTTTTTACATACGTCTTATGCTACAGATTATAAATCTCTCATGGATCGTATAGTCATAGTGTTTAACGCGTAACAAGTTAATATCGAAAATCTTGCCGTCAGTCAGTCAGTCAGTGAGTGAGTGAAGTTTGACGTATGTGTGGTAGCTAGTAGCGCTTAATCACTCGTTGCGTGTTACTGTTTATTGAATATCGTTTCTATACGGACCTCACAAACAATGTTTCCGGTGTCAAAGAAAAACTGAACAGAAATTTAACGAAGGTAGTGACCGGAATCTTCAGGAACAGTGGACAAGGGAATTCCGAGTGATAGAAAGAAGAAAATCGAGCAATACACAAAATACACTAGCTGTCTTGTGTAATCTTTCAGGCCAAGGAATAATATGAGTGCGGTGGTTTCCATCTGTCTCACTGCATATTACAGCAAGGGAAACCGATTTCTAACGGTGAGTTCTTGAAAGAGACTTTCTTATTGACGTCCGATACATTAATAGAAGACCTTCCTAACAAACAACGAAAAATTAACAGATTTAATAAATGCCAGCCAATCGAAATACTGTCAAGTGTAGATTAATAAGAATGAGTGGAAATGTTTCCGAGCAATTGGAAGGTGATTCGGATAACTCCCAGATATATTCAGCATGTCTTGATGAAAACACGTATGTGACCTTACAAGAAAGAATTGCTGTTTTTGTCTGATTTCCGTGTGGAAATGTGATGAGGGAGGAATTATTTAAATTGTTTAGTTAACGAAATACGATAATAGGTAAAGACATAATGAAGGATGTGAAGCAAGAACTTGTATTAAAAAATGGCGTTTGACTTTCAGAATGTTGCCTCAAGTATGGTGGGTATTCATAATGTGTTGGTGCAATTTCTTAAAGAAAATGTTAAACTCCCTTTTTTACAGTTCCGTCGTATGTTACGTCAGGAAGTACCCCTATGTGCGAAAGAAGGTATGCAGTCATTTGAAACAGTACTCTCGGTGATAACTAAAATTGTGAACTACATACCTGCACGCGCTCTAAATAATCGCCAGTTCTTGAAAATCTTACACGAAATGGTATCTCACTGTGGCGTACTTGTACAATAATGATCGCTGTCTGAGTCGTCGGAAAGTACTCCAGAGGATTGTCGAGATCTTGGACGAAATTCGCTTCTTCATGACAGAAAACACGAAGAATTCCCAGAACTCACGGACCCTATTTGGCTGTGCGAACGAATATTTCTTCGTGATTTTACAGTAGTGTACTATGATATAAATAGGAAACTACAAGAAAAGAGAAATACCCCAGATATATTGTTTGAGGTCATAAAATCATTCCAGAAAAAACGTGCAATCGTCAGGGATGTTGAAGCAAAGAATTTTAAGTACTTTCTTTCACTTAAAATACATTGTACTAACATGTGTTGATGAAACCAGGCCTCAGCATGAGAGTGTGACCAACATCGATCGATGAACTGATGTCAAATTTTGCAAATCAGTTAACTTTTGAAGGCAAAAAAAATATTTGTAAGAAGTATGTAGATGTCTCGCAAAATTCAAAACAAATAATTTCCGAGAGATTTACCCAGTTTCGAGATTTGGAGAAAATATAGCACTTTATTACAAAATATCATATTGCACAAATGAGTGATATTGAGGTCAATTATTTACTGACCATTTAGAAATGGAGTTGAATGAATATGAAGAAAGCAGTACATGGGTGAACAAATTCGTACAACCTGGTGAAGCATGGGTGAAAACAGACTGTGTTGTTGATGGTGAATACTCTCTCCAGAAGCCATATAGCTTAAAACGTGACCAATGGGACAGCCTGCCACTAATGTTTTCAGTGATAAAGAAACTGGCTACAGCATTACTTACTTTGTTTGGGTCATCATATGCCTACCAACAGCTATTTTCTACAATGAGCGTTATGAAGTCAAAAGTTAGAAGGCGTCTTGGTTCAGACCTAAGTGCTTATTGTGTACTATTGAAGAGAAGAAGCAATGAACCTTAATATAAATGACATGGGTACTAGATGTGAGAATGGTATTTAACTTAAATTCCATTAGCAATATTAGTATTTTTAATTGTTGTATCTAATAATAATGACGAAGTGTGTTACAATGGGTGCTTATTATATATATTTAAAAGTAATGTTAGATATTACCAAACTTACATACTTAAAAATGTATTTTTGATGTATTTGCAAACATGAAACATGCAATTAAATGAATTAATACATATATATTAAATAGGAAAATAAATAAATCACTAAATGAATAACACATTATGAAACATAATTGAGAATTAAGAAAGGAAGTCGGTTGAGGGGAGGTTTTCAGTTGTAGCCATTCCTTAAAAGAAAGTAACAAGTGGCACAGTAGACAGTTGAGAATAATAAACCAGACTTAAAATGGCACAGTAGTTGGAAAAGGTTCGCCATCCCTGCCCCAGATACTTAGAATGCATGGTTTTAGGCAAGTCTTGAGTATTGATCCTTATGGTCCCACTAGTTTGGGGGCCATATTCTAGGTATCCCGTTTTCTGGGTGTTGAGGCGCAGACCATTCTTAGCTAATTTGTAACTCGTAATCTGTGTCTGACGTTGGATTCCAAGGCGTGTTTGTTGGGCAAGTACAACATTATCTGAATAAAGAAGGGTCCAGGGATGTGATGTCTGTATGTCAGCTGTTGCTGTATCCAAACAGAGAAAAGATAATAATGGTGATAGAGCAGAGCCCTGATGTACACCCACAGTGACATCAAAAGGCGGAGAGATTCCAGCAGGACTCCGGACCCCACTAGTTATATTTTGATACATAAGTTGTACCCAGCTTACATAGGCTTCCGGGACTTCGCGACTACGAAGAGCTCGCCAGATGAGGTCATGTGGGACTCAGTATAATGCTTTTTCTAGGTCCAGAAATGCAATGTATACACTCTTCTGCGTATTCCTGTTTTTCCATCTATAGACAAGTGGCATGGATGGTATCAATTGTGCTGCAGCCCTTAACAAATCCACACTGTTTGGACGTTACTGTGACGATGTTTCTGAGCATGTAGTCCACCACTCGTTCGAATATCTTCAGCGTATGGCAGTGAAATCGAATAGGATGGTATGTTGAGCAGACGCTCACGTCTCCTTTACCCTTCCTTATTGGGACTGCCGTGCTAGTTGTCCACGCGCGGGGAAGTTTCTTCTCGATGTTGATCTGGTTGAAGAGTGCGGCAAGGAATTCTGCAGCGGGCTTGCCAAGAATTTTCCAAATTTCTACTGGTATGTAATTTGGGCCAGTTGATTTTCCATTCTTCATCTTCTTTATGGCTATCATTAATTCCTCTGCCAAGACACGGGTCCATAGACCGGATCAGAGCTTGCAATCGGTGATGATAAAATTATTTGTTCCTGATATCTGCAAAATATTCTGACCACCGTTGAAGGATAGCTTGTTGTACTCGTAGTCATTTGTTGTCAGCTCCCTTGATATGAATGACGTATCCAATGTCCTAGGTTGAAGGGTTGTGGTACTTCGCAAGTCGATAGGCATTATTTTCTCCTGCTGGTGTGTCAAGCTGGGCGTACAGATAGTAGTAACAACGATCTCTTGTAGCAGCCACTGTTTTTTTCGCTGCTGATTTCAGCACTTTATATCTGTGAAGGTCAGTGCCCAGGAGAGTCTTCCACCACGTCTTAAAGGCTGCCATTTCCTCCTTGATAGCTTTTTGGACTTAATCCCACCACCAGGTCTGTTTATCAATGTCTTTTCTCCCGGGTTTTCTTTTTCCCATTGTTACTGTTGCTGCCTGATGTATCTGTTTTGCAGCATTTTCCAACACGTCCTCAACTGACTGGTCAGACTTCGCTAAGAAGTTGGTTAAAGCTGTCTTAATTTCATCCTTGTGGACATTCATTTTCCACCACTTGAGACGTTCAGGTCCAGTTTTAGGTGCCTTAGCATTTTCTTGAAATATGTGTTGTTCACAACTAGGTCATGAGACTCTGCACAATCAAGTATACGTCATCGCTCATCGTATCGCGTGCCAAGACCATATACTCCATAACATCGCCCATATCCTTCACGTTGAGAACCGACATGTCCATTTAAGTGTCCCCCACAGGAAAATGAACTCATCTGGAGGAACTGTTCCAAGATCAGCATCAAGACTTACAGTAGTAATTCTTCTCATTCTCCTTGCATCCATTTTGAGGTGCATAGCAAGATATGATATGGGAAGTTATAGATGTTAAATCAATCTTGACAGACATGGACCTATGCGATACTCTGACGACACTTGTGATGTTGTTGCGGTAGCATAGGCCAAGCACTATTGGCACACAATTTATGTTGTGCTGGTGCAATTAAAGATGAGTTTGTAGTCATTTCCAATCTCTTTCGCCTTGGAACATCTCCACTTGGTCTCCTGTATGCAGGTAATATCAACATGCCTGTTCTCCAACATTTCTGCTAGCTCACGATGTCGGCCTGTCAACGTTCTAACATTTCGTGTAGCTAATCTTTCTCTTGCCACACTAACTTCTTTAACCTACCCCGTCCATGGGAAGGTAACCCTTGCACATTTGTCACGTCACACGGCGCAAGTGGCGCACATCGCTTTGGGGGAACGCCCCAGCATGGTCCGAATTTCGAGAAGACGTAGCCATAGATGGGAAGAAGAATACCTCACTTCGCCTGTCGTTGAGGGCATTTGATACCTACTGCCAGGTAATAATTAGGCCGCCCCTAATATGGAGAAGAAACGCCATTCGCGGCCGTTCCACTGCAGTACAGACGCTGCAGGATTTCACGTTTTAAAGATGGTTTATTTAGATACGGCAAAGATGGAAGTAAATAATGCAGATTCTGTGGTCCATGGAACACTGGATATGTAGTGAAGATTTCCTAGATGAATCGTGGTTTCTATGGCAAGCACTTAAATTCGTACAAGATGGCTGACAGGGCAAGAACTTATATATATATATATATATATATATATATATATTAATTGTCATTATATCTAGTGTCATCTATGGAGCCATTGTAGCAATTCAAAATGGCAGCCAATTAGGGCGTAAAACGTTCGCAAACATAAAGCCAATAACAGCAAATAAAGATCATAATATCACTAGACAACACCAACAATAGGTCAGCACATCAAAATAAGCCAAAAACACCCGAGAGAAACCACAACAGACACACAAATTCCTGCATTGAGATCGATATATTACGCAGCACAACTCAAATACAACGCCATTAGTAAGTGTATATTACAAATGGGGCCCAGCAGGTGGCGTTTAAGTGTTTTATTTAATTTTATACTTTTCTTCAGGTATTCAGATATATTAGTGTGTGGGTGTGTAAGATACCGTATACACAGTTTGCACTCTTCAAGTTTTCTTCTTACCACATTCATTACAACGATGTGGGCACTATCCATTATTCGCAAAAATGTGTTAAGATGTAGTTTAAATATGACCACACGGAACACAATGATGCGGACGAGTGTCTTTCTATATGCAAGGCCGATATATATAAGCAAGCGCATATTCAATTCACATTTTTACCAAAACTGTAACATAAATCGTTCTAAAAAGTGGGAGAGCTGCAATTTACCTTGTGTTTTCGAAGACTGGAAATGGTAATAAAACTCATTATCGCTGTTTCAGGGAAGGTCGACGCTCCCCAGTACGAGTCAGCGTCTGTTGTCAAGGAACATCCTTTTCAGAAGAATTCTTCTCAGATTAATTACCAGAACGTGGACTATCAGTTGTATGCATTAGCAGGTGTTGCTGAACAATTACCTTGTCTGGACGTTCACCGGTATGTGCAAGCAGGTGACGCCCAAGATCAGACTGGTGAGAAAACTTCTTATCACATTGTTTACAGATATATGGACTCAAAGCAGTATGTATACGCAGGTGATTGCGAAAACTCGACTTTTCAGCAAACATGGAACCACATTAATCATACGAATACGGCCACTAACCATTATGTGTAAGTAGGTGATTCCGAAGACTAGACTTTAGAGAGAAATTTTAACCACATTGATCACAAGAAAGTGACCGCTTACCGGTATGTGTAAGCTGGTGACTCCGAAGATAAGACTGACGAGCAAATTTTCGACCTCTGTGACTACATGAATGTGGACGATCATCGGCATGTGTAAATAGGTGTGCCCGAAGATACGACATCCGAGCAAACTGAAAACAACATTGATCATAGGAAAATGGACGCACACGAACATGTGAAATAAGGTGATTCAGAAGATTTGACCTATCACAAAATGTCTTACCACATTCATCCCATGAATATGGACGCTCAGCAGTATGTAAAATGAGTTGTCTGCGAATACTTGACATTAGAGAGAACTTCATAGCACATTGCATACAAGCATGGCGACGCAGTCCACTATGCGTTAGCATGTGTTCGTGTAGAATTGATCGCGTAGAAAAACTCTTTACCACATTGCATACAGGAAAGCGGATGCATATCGGTATGTGTTATGATGTGATAACGAAGATTCCTATAATTATTGAATGTTTTACCACATTGATAACAGGGAAGTGAACGCACTACAGTATGTATACAAATGTGTTGTCGGAGACAGAACCTCTGAGAAAAACCTCTTACCACATTGTGTACAGGAAGAGACTCTCACCAGCATGTGTAATAAAATGTTGCCGAAGTTGCGATTTCCGAGAAAATTTAGAACAACATTGATCACAGGACTGTGGACGATCTGCAGTATGAGTAATCAGGTGTTGCCGAATATTAGACCTCTGTGAGAACGTCTTACCGCATTACGTACAAAAATGAGGACGCTCCTTCGTATGTCTAATCAGATGTCGCCGTAGATTCCATCCCATTGAAAACTTCTTACACACATTGCAGACAAGAAAATGGACGCTCACCAGTATGTGCATTTAGGTGTTGCCGAAGATGCGACTTCTGTGAGAAATTTGAACAATATTCATTACTACAGGGTGCACATTGGCTAACGGAATGGATTGGCCGTTGGTCAGAGTTAGAGTACATATCTGCGTTGCATTCATTGTGAGTGGGCGAAAAACAAACTACCTAACTTTGTTCTTTCAATATCTTGCACCTATTGTTATTTGTAACCAATGGACCTCCAGTCAATAATGCAATATTCCCAAATCTAGAAAACAGAAAAAAAAAGTTATTACATTTTACGATTATGATAGCAAAATCAACTACAATATCCAGAAGCAAACGCAATATATGTACCAAGATTCCTTCTTACCACATTGCATAGCACTCCAAATATCAATAATTTCAGATAAAGCCTCTAAGAGATAAGCCCATATATTTTCCAATTGTCAATGTCAATTGTCAATATATGGCAAGTTGCACTTAACTACAGCACATCCAAACAATTCAAGTGGGTCCGATATGGAAGCAATGATTGTGAGAATGCTTCCCTTAGTGATTTCTTTATGTGTATTCCTCAATTTTTTTCAACTGAAAATCATCACATTTCGGGTTGCAAATAATAACTAATGTTTTAATGGCTTCATCCTTAGTAAGGTTACACTTTGACAAGAATTCTCTATCATCTACAGGGATATTGGCAAGGGTTTCAGGACAATTTGAGGTCCAATTTCTGAGATACACACGTGTACTATAAAGCCGGGAAGAAATTTGTGAATGAAGCTCCTCAGCTACTTCAACTGAGCTACTACCTGTCAACACGATATCAGCGTAAAAACAAGAATTTACAGTAGGGTGAGAACCTGTGTATTCGTCAGCAAGTTAAAATAGAAATCTCGGAGCAAGAAATGGGACACAACATGTAAAAATAGTAAGGTGGTAGTCCTTGATCTCTTCATCAGAGAATTCATGCCACGAGATATTCTGAAGACTCCTGAGGTCAAGATGTATTAACACAAATTTGAATATCAGAGGAATATCAGCTGAATGAGTAACCAGATAAGATATGAACCTTAAAACCATAGACAGGATGTCAAGCTGAATTTCAGGGTCAAGCATATACAAAGGGTTCAAAGCATTTCCCATTCCAAGATTCACAACATCTGTCAAACTCAACTCTTGGCTTGGTTCTCATGCTAGAATCTTTGAGCACACAATGATTGGGTATATGAAAGCTTAATGATTAAGAAGTCACAAGGGGTATATCTTACCTGTGCCCCGTTTTAATGTATTCACGCATGAAATTACATACAGCTGTTTCAAATCTGGAAACCTAGCAAACTTATTTTCAATGTATTTCAGCATTTTAACAACACTATGGTTAGACTGAGCTACAGGTAACACTTCAGGACGAAGCTGTTCTGTCCGTTACGGTCAAGCGTACAAGATGGCGGACATTTCACGCTGTGGTAACACTGTGTCGTCCAGTTCTCTGTCGGCGCTGTGTACGGTCCTATTCTCTCCCCTGGTTCCACATACACCTCACTGTTGAAGCAGCGTACCCTGTACGAGCTGCAATGTCACGGAACGACAGACCCCATCTCCCGGAGCCCTATCATTCTGCCCCGTTCGAACACGCTCACATGCTGATATTCCCTCCTGTGATGTCGGCGAGGCATAGTGGCACTTAGGTACACGTTTCCACTTCATATGACGGATCCGCACTGATTGAGCGTTGCGTAACACTACCCACGCCGGTCACACACAGAAGGGCACTGCTGGGCCTACGTGCACGCCTTCTGTCTGCAATTTAAATCACTTATTATTGTTCCTCTGTTCTACACGTTCTCTGAATTTGGCGTGTTTCAGACCATTGCTTCCGAGTGTTTCACTTTCTACAAACAGCAGTGTACTAACACTTAAAATGACATCACGAGTAATATACCAAATGGAACAATCAATTTGCTGTGCAGAAAGTTGGCTTGTGGTTGTATTCACAACTGCACAGTTCAACTTCAATGTATAATGTGTCACGTCAGAGAACGAAACAAGATAACATGAGGATCATAAAGGAGATACATCAGTATTGCCCACACCAAGTATAGGTAGCCAACAAATCTTAGTACAAGTACCAAGATTCGCGACAAGACTACAAACACTAACGACAAATGACTCCCCCAGTCCAAAAAAATCTTTAACTAGTACAACCTCTCCTGTTCATCACTGCTACACAAGCTTTGCTTAACAAAATAATTGAGTAGGTGGCACAACTGCAGAACTTCTAACATTTATATAGTTACTGAGAATTGTTTGTCCTTTATAAACCAATAAAATGTGGGGTGCATTGTACCGGGGGCACTTGTGTTGCTTACACTGTTTAGAAACATGAGAAGCAAAAATGTAGACACTAAAGGTTATTTTCCGTCATAAACTTTCGGCAATAATCAAGGATTGTTTGAACTTTCTACATCCGGAATTGCTATGATTATCAAGTTTTCAACACCTACAATTAAAGGAAATGATCTTGTTACTATTGCGAACTCAAATCTAAAACAAATGACAATGACAATATGCCCACGAATCATAGACACTCAGTGGATACAATTCACTTATTTTCAGAGATAATGATTGCTGTCCGAAAGGGTCCAAAATCCATACCAATGAACCTTGCAATAGTACCAATTACCGGTAGAGCAGAACCATGGCCTTCCTCCTATAGTGGTACTAATCACAAGTATCGTACTCACGGCGTTCCTCTCATGTTAATACTACTCACAGGTAATATAGATACAGGGCATGACATACGTAATGGCACCACTCACAGATAACACAGACCAATGGTGTTCCCCACATTAAGGTACTACTCACAAGCAATGCAGACCGATAGCGTTTCTCACATAGTGGGACTAAACGCGCTCACCGAATAGATCAATCATGATGATGATGATCATCATCATAATTCTGGTTTAAAGGGACCTACCCGCTAAGTAACCAGACCGTATTGGTACGAGGTGCAACAGAATTAAATGATAATTAAAACTTCAACATTTATTCATTGACAAGAATCTAAAGTAAACGAAGATGAAAAATTTGCATGTATTCCAAACAATCAATGGATCAGATTGACAATGATTCAATGACTTCACTATGCAGGGTAGGATTAGAAAGAACTTTGGGATAAAACATACAACTTAGCTTACAGTCCAAACGCACCGTGCTGCATCAGCCTGTTTGCATCCCGGAGTCGGCGTGCTTTACTCCTCCACAGAGCGAGTTTGCTACATGTTTTTAGGTTCTATAGCCAAGAAAATCCACTCGAGGGACGGTAAGTTCGAATCAGCAGTTCAGTGGAGAGTTTAGAAGTGTGTTTCACATTTTCTTACCAAGGTGGTTAACATAACGTCACTGTAGTGTGAAACTCCTCCTCAAAAACTTAGTAGCGTTTGACCTCCTCTTCATGGACAGAGTAGCGTAACACCTTTTCATACTCAGTACTCATTTATGTTAAAAAATTGAGTAGACCTAGGATTTATCCCTCGGACCTCTTGACAGACAATCAAACTTACACATTCATCGAATAGACCGAAATGAATTGCTGTTAAAATTTATACTTTATCCATTCAGATTAAAATAAATGCCTTCCTCACCACCACCATTAAGACACAAATACTGAATCTCTGAGTTCTGAGATAGAGATCTGAACTCCAAAAACTGCAACAAAAACTACACTCATATTCACTTAGCAAACTGGTATTGACATAATCTTTTTAGAAAGAATCGGTTCATCATAAGATTCGACTAATGAGTAGTGTGACTATTATAATTAAACTTATGTTTCAATGGTCCACCTTTTGAATTATATATTATGTATTGTGTATAGACTATATAGTACTGTAAAGGTGGACTGTTAAAACATAAGTTTAATTATTATTGTGATCACCATTCAATACGGATCAAAACCTATGATACTGAGTAGTATGGCAAAGCAACTATGAGTTGCGACACAACTTCAACGGAAACGAATATAGAGCACCATCAGTAAGAAATATGCTGCCTGCAGGAAACGCTTCTCCCATGGTGTCTGGAAATTCTACACCATCACCATAACCACGAGGACAACAAATTGCGATGGAGGATAATGCAGGGAAGCAGGCTAGGAGCCAGCCCAAATCATTGCACGTAGTTTGCTATTCCTCCAGAGGAAAATAACCCACTTGCATTGACTGGCAAAACACACAATCCAATCTCAATCAGGCGGCACATCACATCTCAACATCAGAGTGATATTCTAGAACAGTTCCATTTACAAGCTGCGAACCGCTCGTTGGTGTTTATGCCACTGCATATCAGGAGCTAAACAGAGGCAGCAAAAAAACCCGCACTGCTCACACAAAGTACAACGCAGTGGCACAACAACAAACACTGATCTTTCTGCCCATTTCATAGTGAAGATGAAAAATCTGAACCCGAATATCAACCACTCACTCCCAATCTACAATATAATCACCAATCTTCTGGCCAATGCCACATGAGATTATCTCCTAGAAATTCAGTTCAGCAAAGATGGCCACCCCATCAAAATTTCTAGAAATGTTTACACAGTCCTAGTCAACAAAATAGGACTGGCAGATTGTGCACCCATGCTGCAGCACAGTACCTGGCTCAACAATGCGACATAACTAACCGCCTCTGCGTCCAGCCTCCACCTGGTCAGTGGTGGCACATGGGGTTGGTTACAGCTACACGGAGGACGTTATCATTGGCCATCTCCAGTAACAGGGACATCAAATATTCCGGGCCATTAGGATCCAGAATTCAAATGGACACACTTCGCTTATGAGTATGCTGCCGCGGATTATGGCAACAATGAACCAGCTTCTGAGGGATGGTTTGCTGATCTACATGAAGCGACAACATGTGGAGACCTATTGGACATTTGACCACAGCGCCGACACTGCGATCGCTGCCAATTCTATGATCATCCTACTATTGCTTTCTTCGAAATCTATGCGGAATTTGTAGTGGTCAATGCACCCCTTTTGTGCTTGCACAAGAAATGGATCACTCAAATACAGCACTTGCAGTGAAGATCATCCACTTTTCTCAGTTAAATGTAAGGTGCACGTCAACCTTCTCCCACTCAGCCGGAGTGTTACCTATCACACCAATTGACATCCCTACCCCACCCTCCCCTTCCGCACTTCCACTCCTTCCACTGAGACCATTCTGAAAATTATTACTATGGAGCTCCAGAATATTGTCCCATTCCAACGTCCTGATGTTCTGTATCAGATCCGGCTAGTGGCGCGATTGCAATTCCAGTCTCACTTTGCCGGAACTTTCTCTGGGAGGCGAATGCACTGTGCACTATTTTTCCTTGATTCTAGTCCCCTGTTGTAGTAAATGAGTGTTTATTACATTAATGTGGTTTATTTAAGGGTCAAGTGACTGCTACCCCAATAGATGCCATGAGGGGTAGCAATTAATATTTAAAAAAGCCATGTTTTTGGAACAATTATCATTCTTTAAATGAATATCTATCTGAACACTTAGAAATCACTATTGGAAATCAAATAACAGCTTTAGCTACTATTTATATACAGTACCTCTTCGATGTTCCCCACTTCAGAAATTTGTATAAATTTGTATTTATATAAAATACTGATCCTAAATACAGTACTTACATCGCGATCATAGATTTTAAAATTACTTCATATAAACGACAACTACAAGCTATTTATGATCAACTATTACTTGATATCCAGGGTGTTGACTTATCCTTCCATTCCCCCAACCTACCTTACATCAAATATGAGCCCTGAATTGCTGATCCTCAGCCCCAACCTAGCAATGAACCGTTATATGACCATGCTACCTTCAATGGGAAATGGCAATGCCCCTGCCTTACTAACCTTAACAAATGTAGTAACAAATCCATAGAAACAGCCAACGTCCCAAAACACTCACACAGTATACGTGAACCTATTAAGTATCATACAGACAAAGGACATCAGACAATGCAATACTCAACCTCCTACTTAACAGCATGAATTAAAAGATAAAGTTAAGAAATTAGAATCCCCATTAACTATTGTCAAACCGACTCCACATGCCTCACCCCACCTCCATTCTATGCAAACTTTCCCAGCCTCCCTAAGCACACCAAATATGAAAATATTCCCATGAACATTACACAGCATATCTTCGAACCTGTGATCCAAATATTCAGGAAGATAAGAGTTCGAAACTTTTTCTAGACTTCCTTCCGCATGTCTAATTCCAATATAACTAATTTGGCTTTCGTATTTTTTTCATTTTGTCAACAGGTTTACCTGGTCCCATATCGAACAGGTAATCAAGCATGATTTCAAAATGAGATCTTCATATGACCATACTATTTTCTGCGGAACCACCTGAGTTAAAAACAAGAGTTATTCTTCATATGAATGACATAAGTTTTGCAATTTTCTTTTAACAGCACAAAGATATTAATATTTCATGAATTATTTGCTTCAAGCTGAATCATCTCTCATGTGTGTATGGACTTAACAACTGAGTTTCTCAGCTTAGATATTATATAATTTTACTTCATGGTCTGACGCACCAGAATCTCTTTCCATATTTTTGCACCATAATTTTAAATTATTTTAAATCACTATTTTATGTTTGCCATCTGTTTGATACTGTTCTTTGGATTTTTTGTTTTAATTGTATCCCTGGTTGATGATGACACGTCTAATTAGTGCAGAAACGAGTACCACTCTTTCATGAACGGCATGTGATATAATTCACATCAATAAATTAGTATTAAAAAGGTGGAGCCAAAATGCCATTAATTCACTGACAAACATAAAGCAATCCTACCCTATTATCTAGTAATGCATAACAAATCTGCACTCGCTGATAATAAAACAATGACACTTTTACAGATCATTATAAAATAATTTTCTCACCATCTTCCGATCCCAATATTTACAATCCTGACAACTATCTATTATCTGAATATATAGGTATCACACAAAATCCTCTTTGCCTTACCTTTGAATCCGCTCCAGTTCTTGATCCCCTACATCCCCTAAATGCCCCTATTAGAGTCTCAGATATAAAAGACGCACTCAGGACTAAAAAGAACACTACCCTCGACTAGATCAAATAATTTACGGACTCATAAAAGAAGCTCAACATCCCTTCCTACAACTCCAAAATGAAGTACACACCATAATTCTCCATACTGGATTCTTCCACACCCCTCACCCCAAATTAGGAACATGCCAAAACTTTTCCATTTTGAAAACCCCAAAAACCACCATCCCAATTAACTTCATGTTGTCACATAAATATTCTACCTGTGTGTTCTAAAATCTTAGGAATCATCTTAGCTCACTGTATATGCACCTATCTCGAATCCCTCCACCTCATACCTCAGTAACACGCCAGTTTCTGTCCTCAGCACTCCATCTATGACAATGACATTCATATCCATGTATCCATTACAAAATATTTACCCACAAAAATATGCACAGCCCTTACCAGTCCTGACGTTGAGAATGCCTTTCAAAGGACTGATAATGTCCTTTTTGTATCAATATTACCCAAACTATACCCCCATTTTCATTGTGTCCGTTTGCTGAACACAGCAATACTGGCTGTGGAATCCAATAACTGATCCTTGCAATCCCGTCACCAAACCAGTGAACCCGGACAATGGCTCAATCTCAGACAAATCAAAATGAATATCAGCAAAAGGATGTATATTAATTTTCCTAATCATAAATGTAACTGCCGTCCCACTGACAAACACTTTCTAACTTTAAATAATCAACCCTATGCAGTAACGACCACACTTACCTACCTAGGCATAACGTTTCAAAATAATTTTCAATGGAATGTACATTTGGACCAAAATCATAAAATGGCATCCCACAGGATTCACCACCTCCCCTGACTGTTAGGTCAAACATGTGGATTGAAAGCCTCAAAAATCACCCCTCCTACCAAGCACCGCATCCTACTTCGGAGTCAGACCACAGATAAATTTAAACTCAAAATGGAATTATGGACAAATACAGATCGCACATCTCTGCGCGAGGTTCTCCTTGTTATTTCTTCCTCAGAAATTATGACAACATGGCTTATTCACATGGAGAAGAAATCATTAATAATTTTATATCATCAATTGTATACTGAAACTTAAACTATATATAAATATATCTAAGTAAAAATATTTAATAAATATATTAAACATTGTTTAACATTTTATACCATAATCCATATTAATAAATGGAAGTCATTTTGGCGGGATCTTTATATATACTGTACTATATATATTAAGGCATATGAATGAAAAGAGACGTGAATTGATGAGACCATTCTAGGCATCTTAGAAACTTAAAACTTGGTACCAGACCAGCTGATGACTTCAGGATCCATAGAAAAATCTAAAATTCTCAAAATTCTCTGAGGGGGACACGCTGGGAGTTACAAATCTGCATAAGAACACAGTCGCTGATATTTATCCAAAACGATAACCTATAGGTTTCATGAGCTTAAAAGTTTCCTGAAAGTCATAACTTCTAACCCCCTCCCCCATATCAAGATGGCAGCACAATCTCCCAGACGAGTTAGAAAATTGATATTTGGCAAAATTATAGCTTTTAGCTGTACAGACGGAAAATTTACGAGAAGTTTAAAAAATTATACTTTTACCCCCCAAAAATATCGATGAATGGAGGCAATTTTAATGACGGAGCTGACATTCCTTTCGACGTATTTCGTGGTTAAACGGCGAGTCGTATCAGAAGACAGATGGCACAATCTCTGTTCAATTTGGAGTGATCTACAACTTTCATCCTATGACTTTTGTCGTATCTCTATCCCTTACACGTTAAATTTGGCTCCATTTCTAGATTTACCTAAATTTTGCACTTTGCGCACGTATAGTTGAAGGTTTGATCCACGTATAAGAAAGATAGGATCATCAAATTCTACATGAATAATAGCCCACCCAGTAGCCATATGTGAGCCAAATTCTATGTCTGAATCTGTAGCATAAGTATCTGAAAAGTAATTCACTGTGTGAAAATCTTACACAAATTTCACCCTATTCTACGTTTCTAAAATAATCTTACAATTAAACAGATAAGATACGAGGAAATATCATACGTCGCTAAATGAGGACAGAGGCGTCTTTTCGTTCAGTCCCTTTGTCGATATGATGCATCGTTTAGCAGCAGTTATTCTGTAAAAGGAGGTAAACATGCATATACTTCCGTATGTCGATCTACATTTATTCATTTAAGTCGATTTGTAGCGATCTGGAAGTGGTGTGTCTGACATTGTAATTAATACTTTACAAGTCAACAGTGACTGTAAGCAGGAATGCGTCTGCTGAAGTAATCAGTATTCCCCAAATCAACTTTAAATGGCAGTAGGAATGCGGTCCTCCTCCAAGGCCTGTGTACCATTGCAATGAATAATTCCCTTCTCTATTTGACTAGCAGAAGGCAAGGGAGTGTGCATTTTTGAAAACGCTTTTACCTGATTCTCTTTATCATTAGGTACAGGTGCCCGCTTGCAAGGGTGCCCCGATTAGAAAAAAATACCTATCTAAATATGACTTACCTTATGCATAGTGAATAGCGGTAGACAAGTGGACCTGTCGTTATCATGACAACTCCGCAACTGGCACTTTACATTGGAAAAAACGTCTGCGGACCTCCCTACGCTTTTTCTCGGATAACGCCAAGAGACATGCAATTTAAAAATTCTTAATCACTTCATGTACAGTAATTTACTTTGATATCCGTGTACAATGTAGAATACCGTAGCGAAGTACGGGTACATTTGCTAGTGTGTTAATATTGGAGACGTTGAATTAAATTCCTTAAAATCTGAAAATCAAGTTTGGAAGTGTGCTCGTTGTGAAAAGGAAAGACAAAATAGTGTAGATGGCTAGGAACTAGCAACAACACCAACTACTGGGGACATCTATCAGCTCTTACTTGAGGTGAAGGAACAAACTGCAGAGGTTAAGAAATCGAGTGTAGAGGTAGAGCGAAAGTTAGACAAAAGATTGGAGTTAGCTCACATAAAGTTGGATGAGAATGCAACATTTATTAAAAAACAGTCGGAAGTAATAAATCAATGCATTGAAAAAATCGAGAAATTGAGAGCTGAATATTTAATGGAAGATAGGAAACTTAAAAGTGTCCACCTTCTCAATACAAAATTGTTATAGTTTATTACAACATATATTTACATTTGGAACTAGTTTCGACGCTGTTTGGCGTCATCTTCAGCCAAAGCAAAGAAGCAATTAAAAGACATACAAATTCAGTTAGATGAAGTCGATCAGTATGGTCGTCGTAACACTGTTGAAATTTGATGCATACCTGAATGAGATAATGAGGATGTTTATGAAATTGTTAAGCATGTGGAGATCAAGAATGAATCCATTGATGCATGTCACACGTTCAAGAGGCAATTGGATCAAGCTTCAGGTGCCATTGTAGAGAATTTTGCACACAGTAGTGTCAAGAATGACTCATTCAAAAACGCAAGGTTAAAAAGGATTTATATGCGTCTCATCTCAGATTCTCTGAGTATGAAACGGTGTATATAAACCATAGTTTGATGTCCCAACAAAGTAATGTCCTTGGGCAAGCTCGAGGAATTATGGAGATAAATTATGCTTTTCTATGGCTAGATCATGGAGGTATAATTAAACTCCAAAAAAAAAGAGTGGTGATCGGCAGGTGTTTAATCTAAAAATGCTTGACGATGTGAATGGATTAAATGACAATGTGTAGCTGTTGTATTTTCAGAAAAATGATTTTAAAGTAATTAATATTTACTACAGAATGTAAGAGGGTCAAACAGTAAGATTTTGAAGCTTTATGTTAACAATAGTGTATCGGAATACGATATTCTGTTGATTACAGAAACATGGTTACAATCTCATATTGCTAACAATGAACTGCTTAATAGGGATTTTAATGTGTAGAGGATGGATTCTAGAGGTACAAAGAAAGGAGGAGGGGCATTAAAAGCTGTTAAAGTTTCTATAGTTTCAAGGCAAATAATGCTAGATTTTGGTGATACTGAAGCAGTTTGTGTAAACATATTTAATGGTCACAGTTACGTAATAACGTCAGTGTATTTTCCACCTGCAACTAAATTGGAAACATATTTGGACTTCTTTGGATTGTTTGAAGTCAATAAGGACATTTAAAATTAAGATCTCATTATAGGTGGTGACTTTAATTTGACACTAATTACTGGTGAGCAAAGTAATCTTGTAAATTTTGGACTGCACATAGATCCTTAGCTGAATTTATGTCCTTCTATCAGTTGCAGATGGTCAATAATGTTCTTAATGCAAATGGAAATACACTTGATCTTATTATTACAAATGTTAACACATTAACAGTATATAGAGATGAGTGCCCCTTAGTTAAGGAGGATAGTTCTCATCCTGCAATTGTGGTCACACTGCTATTAAACAGAGGCCGTAGCCATGTTTCACGACAACCTAAACAATCTAAGGAGTCATCTGACTTTAGAGGCTAAATTATTTTAAATGTATAAAATATTTGAGCAAATGGATTGGTCTAGGTTTGTAGAATTTACAAACGCTGACCAGGCTGGTGAGTATTCTTATGCTCAGGTACACTCCGTATTTTGTGAAGCGGTACCAACGAAGAATTTTCGCACGAAGAAAAAATATCCTCCATGGTTTTCTAAAGACATAATAAATAACCTGAAACTGAAGGAAATCCATAGAAAGCAAGGGAAATGTTCATAGTAGGGTAACATTTGGTCAGATAAGGAGAGTAACGAAATATATGATCAAAAAAGCATATAAGATTTATATTTCTAGACTTGAAGGGAATATCAAAAGTGATGTCAATCAAAAGAAATATCAAGGAAAGTCTGCAACAAGGCAAAAATTTAACAAGATCTTACTTAATAATAACAAAAGTATAGTTGATGGCTTTGCAACCTTTCTTGGAATGCTATATTCGAAAACTCTACTGATCTAAGATATTCCTGACACATCTGTTTTATATGTTAACTATCCGTTATCTTTAGAATTCGTGGATGCAAGGGAATATACGTTAGCTTTTAAAAAAATAAAACCTAAAAGTCATGTGGTGTTGATGGAATACTGCAGTACCTACTGAAATCATGTTCAAATGTGTTGGATTTCCCCTTACAAGTCTTATATAACATTGTGATAAAAACGCAAACCTTTCCAAATCTACAAAAGGTAGCGAAAGTGTGTCAATTTTTTTAATGTGGAGACAGTAAAATTATTGAATACTATTGCCCTGTTTGTATTTTATGTGCAACAGCTAAAGTATTTGAGCACATAATGTACACGCATATATTTAATCATGTGAGGGTCGGAATACATACTATACTCCGTACGGCTCTACTTCTAAATTGACGTTTTAGCAGATTTTGGCTCTATCTGGTGGTTATGCGCTGAAGCATAGACATCCAACCAATCCCAAGCTGCCATTCATATCGATTTATATCGGCAGAGCACGATCTCGAAACCTAGTTGCCAACTCTAATACACCGAGCACCTGTGCTCGTTGCTCTAATATATACATTCGCCACGTGGTTAACCTATCTCGCTCAGCGTGTTTGGTATTCGGTACGGTTCGCGATCTTTTGCATTTTCCTTCAATATTTAGTGTGTTTGTCATATTGTTGGAGGGTTCCAGTGACTCTGGGATCAGTAGTGTGTTCCCTTTGTAGTCCATAACCTCCTTTCTGTGCCAGCCATTAGCCGTTAGTGATGTGTTATTTCCTCATTCTCTTTTATTGTTAATAATACAGTCTCTTTTAGTGCCAGACATTGTTAGAAAGTGTAGTTCTTGTGGATTTGTTTTCAATCCATATTCATTCGTTTTTCTGAGTACTGTATTACAATTTAAAAGGGCTGTTTACCGCGGTCATATTGCATCAGCTGTTCTCGCAGGCGTAGCGCACTGGCAACAGAGGGAAGGCGATGCTCATTTGTTTTATGAAACTTCAATTTAGAAGTAAGGCCGTGCGGAGTGTAATTGGCATGGTTTTACGCCAGGTAGATACTCTACAACTAATCTATTAGAATTTATACGATATGTGTATGCCATTTTGAATAATCAAGGGCAGGTCGATGTAATATACACAGATTTTTCTAAAGATTTCAACAAATTAGATCATTACATTACCTACAATTGGATACAATCGAGAATGGGACGACTAAATTGAGAAGAGATATTCTAAAAAAAATTAATTAAACGGCATTTTCTCAGCACCTATTACATGCATTTCATCTGCCACATTGTCTCCTCACAACTTGGCTATTTCACTCCCCTCTTAACCATTCATTCATTCATGGTGATGGCATTTTTACAAATAAACACACAGTCAGCCTGAATTTTCAACATAGTGTATTCATCCTGTTCTTTGGATTGTTATCAAACTAAAAATTTTAGACTAAGCAGTACGCAAGCTCACCACAAGCACTTATTGTTCGTTTCCGTCGGTATCATTTGCTTTCTTCTTATTCTAGCACACATTTTGGACTCAATTATGTTTTGTGAGTTATTTATTGCTCCTTCTAAATGTAAATATTGTATGGTATATTTTTGTTGTTTTATTTCTGCCATGTATCTTATGCCTTTTATTCGTTCCTTCATTATGTTTCAGTACATTTTTATATGAAGATGGCTCAAATAAGCTGAAACATACCTGAATGTTATTGCTTCATCTAATGATGGAATTATGTTTTTGTTTTGAATTAGAAGGATACATTTAATTTTTGTTCCTTTGTAAATTAGATCATGGCATATTAGTGATAAAATTGTCATATTTTGGTCGACCCATCCTTGGTTAAAACTGCTTCCATCTTAGTGCAAGGAAACAATAAATTTGCTATCAGCAACATGAGTTTTATGCATACAATGGGTGGTGTGAATAAAAATGAGTCTATGCGAGTGAGCATGTGCTCACTGAGTGCCTGAGTGTCTTCCTGCCGATGAGCTTCTACTCCGCATTTGCGGTGAATAAAAATATAGAGCGGAAGCACAGCGTACACTCGAGTGTCTGGAGCAGCAACTCAGTGTCACTGATCAAGGTCGTGCACGTGCCATGTTATATAACACCTTAGACTGTGATAACACTTCGATGACTTCCGGGTAGTTCAATGCTTAACATGGCACTGACAGTGTGGAATTCTAGTCCGTTTTTATCTCCATTTTAAAGGAACATACAATGTTTTCTATTGCTATTTGCTTTACGTCGCACCGACACAGATTGGTCTTATGGCGACGATGGGACAGGAAAGGCCTACGAAGGGGAAGGATGCAGCCGCGGCCTTAAGTAAGGTACAGCCCCAGCATTTGTCTGGTGTGAAATGGGAAACCACGGAAAACTATCTTCAGGGCTGCCGACAGTGGGATTCGAACCCACTATCTCCCGGATGCGAGCTCATAGCTGCGCGCTCCTAACCGCACGGCCAACTCGCCCGGTAATTATGTTTTCAAAGTCACATTTACCGGATAAGAAGCACAAGAAAATAAGTACAATAAATGCAGTTCAGTGTGAACTACTCGCTAAATTTAACTTAAACATTTCCGTCCAACAACTGTCTGATTGGCTGAATGGTCAGCATTGAGGCCTTCGGTTCAGAGGGTCCCGGCTGGGTCGGGGATTTTAATCGCCTCTGATTAATTCTTCTGGCCCGGAGACTGTGTGTTTGCATTTGTCCCAACACTTTCCTCCTCATATTCGCACAACACACTACGCTACCAACCATCACAGAAACGCGCAACAGTGATTAAATCCCTCCATCTAGGGTTGGCGTCAGGAAGAGCATCCGGCCGTAAAATAGGGCCAATTCCACATGCGCGACACAACTCGCACCCAGGACCCCACAAAGGTGGGAAAAGCGGTAGAAGGAGATGAAGAATTTCCGTCCAACAACTGTTGGTAAAAAATTACAAAACATGAAAAGAAGACTGATATATAAAGTAGAATTAAAGCGTACGGGAAACAAATACGTATCGTTAAATAATGGGAGAAGCGGCTGATGAATCTGATGCAGAAGGTGAATAACCTTACCATCGGTAGGTACCAAAGGTAGGAAATCATAGCCTGAAAAATACGACATTAATAAATTGAGGAAAATGGTAGGCATATAACGTAAATAACTTTAACTATGATGAAAATATATAGACAACTGAATGAAATTTTTTAGGAGCCAGATCTGCAGGACCGGATGAGTTGGCCGTGCCATTAAGAACGTGCAGCTGTGAGCTTGCATCCGGGAGATAATGGGTTCGATCCCCACTGTCAGCAGCCTTGATAATGGTTTTCCGTGTTTTCCCATTTTCACACTAGGCAAATACTGGGGTTGTACCTTATTTAAGGCCACGGCCGATCCCTTTCTACTCCTACGCCATTCTTATCCCATCGACGCCATAAGACCTATCTGTGTCGGCGTGACGTAAGCAAGTTGTAAGATCTGCAGAAGTTGTCATCCTTCAACTTCCTACAGAGGCGTCATAACCCTGCAAACATCGGAATTTCTCCAAATTCGGAAGTCATAGACAGAGTCAGGCCGTGATACATCTACACTGGATGAATTCTTCCTTTCCATTGCAAGTGGCCTGTACATTAATGCTAAGGACGCCTTTTCTGTAAATGTAGTCATTCCTATGAATATGTGGCTTTTGAAGTTGTACATGAGTACAGTCTACAGTTCCGACAGCATAAGTGAAGCTCAAACGTTCTTGCCACTTAGCTCGTGCTTACTGCATCTAAGCAACATTTGCTGGAATTGTATCTAGTAATCTGCTTTCATTTTTCTTCATGTCAAAACCTGCGAAAATGTTTTTGGCACAGTTCTCCGAGATGTCTTCACCAACTCCGCTCTGAAACCCAGGTTCACCAACATAACGCAAGAAGATTTACAGGTTTTCTTCATTTGTTAGTGCACCACCTCGTGTTTTTTTTTTTGGAATACCCAAGGAAATGCTCCGCTAACCATTCAGCATGCTCCTTGAAAATCCACAGCCTGTTTCCAGTCATCTGACCGGGTCAGAAATGGAATGAATGAAGCGGTGAGGATAGGAATCGTGTCGGCCGCCAAAGCCTGTCTCACTCCACTGGGGCAATGATTAATGACTGACAGATGAAATATAATGATATTGGAGAGTGCTGCTGGAATGAAAGACGGTAGGAAAACTGGAGTACCCGGAGAAAAACCTGTCCTGCCTCCGCTTTGTCCAGCACAAATCCCGCATGGCGTGGCCGAGATTTGAACCACGGAACCCAAAGGTGAAAGGCCGGCGCGCTGCCGTCTGAGCCACGGAGGCTCTTCAGCATGCTCCTTACTGGACCTTTATAATCTTTGTAATCAAGTTGCGACGATTCTCTTCTTTCTTTCTCTCTTTCTTTCTTTCTTTCTTAATCTGCTTACCCTCCAGGGTTGCTTTTCCCTCGGACTCAGCGAGGGATCCCACCTCTACCGCCTCATGGGCAGTGTCCTGGAGTTTCAGACTCTGGGTCGGGGGATACAACTGGGGAGGATGACCAGTACCTCACCCAGGCGGCCTCACCTGCTATGCTGAACAGGGGCCTTGGTGGGGGATGGGAAGATTGGAACGGATAGACAAAGAGGGAAGGAAGCGGCCGTGGCCTTAAGTTAGGTACCATCCCGGCATTTGCCTGGAGAAGTGGGAAACCATGGAAAACCTCTTCCAGGATGGCTGAGGTAGGAATCGAACCCACCTCTACTCAGTTGACTTCCCGAGCCTGAGTGAACCCCGTTCCAGCCCTCGTACCACTTTTCAAATTTCGTGGCAGAGCCGGGAATCGAACCCGGACCTCAGGGGGTGGCAGCTAATCACACTAACCACTACACCACAGAGGCGGACGAGATGATTCTCTGCGAAGTTTATATAATTTTCTTTTCCGATTAACCACCACCATTACCTCTGCCATGCTATTGAACATGACACTAACATTTGGAGTCACCTACTGCGTTAGCTCAAGGAAACATGAGCAGGCGCTTACTAGAAAGACTGCCTGCTTTATCTTTATTCACCAGAAATCTGGAGCACCCACTCTGCTACTCGAGCGACTGGAGTGTGTGCTCAAGGTCACAGGTCTGCTGTGAGTGACTGCTTCCGACAGGTGGTTTTTATTCACCTCATTGCGATCACCTGCTCTAAATTCGCGAGTAAAGAGTGCATGCTCATTTTTATTCACACCACCCAATGTTACTTCTGGTGTACCACAAAGGTGTAACCTTGGTCTTTTATCCTTCATTTTATATATTAATGATTTTCCCACTAGATTAGATTTTCTCAATATATATTATATGCTGATGATGTCAAACTTTACAAGGAGATTAAAAATGTTGATGATATGTTGAAATTACAATATGATTTGGATTATTTATATGCATGGAGTATGGAAAAGTGTTTGCGACTTAATATAAATAAATGCTGTTTCCTACAGATTTCAAATAATAGAAATTCATTGAATAATATATATATATAAAATTAGTAATGAAGAATTCAAAGTTATTTACTCTGTTATTGACTTAGGGGTAATTGATACAATAAATTTATTTTTGAAGGAACATATTAATACCATGGTTAATGATTCCTATAAGAAATTGGGTTTTTAAATTAAAAATTCAAGAGGTTTCACTAACATGTATGCACTCACCTTCTTGTTCAATACTATTGTCCCTGGATATAAATATATAGTTTGTTCTTCAAAATCATTGTGTATTGTATCTGTAAAGACATACGCTAAATAAATGAGAGCATTGTCCGATCAAAACTTGAGTATTTGTGTATAATTTTGCCTCCATGTTATAAATATTATCAAAATGAAGTTGAAAGAATGCAAAAACGCATTTTAAGATATCTTCATTTAAAAAATATAAGACATTCCCTTTTAGAAATTATGTTTCTTGTGAATTTTTGTTGAATGATTTTAAATATGTATCGCTAGCCAGTAGCCATGTATTAACTCAACAAATTTATCTCTATAAGATTGTTAATGCATTAATTGAAGATAATAGTTTGCTTCAACTGTTAGGCTAGAAAAGGATATTTAAAATTTCGGCAATTGTTCATAACTTCAGTCTCCAAAACTGTATTTTTTAAGAACTCTCCATTTATTACTATGCGTGAAACATACAATAACTTAATTAATAAATATCATTAAGATATTGAATTTGTGTATGAATATGACAGATATGTAAATAAATTAAAAGAATTGTACCCATCAAAGTGATTCATTTATATGTAGGCTATGTTATTTACATGATTTGGTTACAATTAATTTTTTAAATATAGTAGACAGACTTCTGTATTTGAGATACTGTCTCATCCATTTCACCACCTCATTTACATAGCATTTTCATATATTTGGTATTTCTGTTTGCTTTGTATCAGATATTTGTAAAAGCAGCCTATCATTGGAGTGTGCCTTTGTTGGTGCCACATTTAAAAAATAAATATATATATAATGCTACTAAGTTTTAAAGTTCACTTCTGACTATCATTCCTAGGCCATGCAGTATTTCAAAACCCAAAATGCTAGTGCTCTGCCATCTAAGCTACTCAGCCTAAGTTAGTCTACGATGTTTCAACATCACCTCTGTCCAGTGATCCTTAGATCAGCCCTTTATGTTGGTGAGAGTGGAGCGATCATCTCCTAAGTTAGTCCACAAAGACGTAAAATGCTGCAATGTTTCAACACCCCTGTCCAATGATCCTTAGATCAGCCCTTTAGGCTGATGACAGTGAAGCGCTTTAAGTTAGTCTACACAGACTTGACAGCTATCTTTCAACACATTTCTTAAATTCTGAAGCCAATGCTTTAATCTCCAAGTGATGTGAACATTATGGTATGCAATTAGAAGTCTCTAAAGCTGAAATCTATAAGCTCAAAAAGTTAAAATTCAACAAGTAAGTGACTCCGTGGTTGCTCAGCTCTGAGATCGACCTCCATTATGTCCATATAAGCAATTCAAATGTGTTAGGCCTCACACCACATTCCTAGTCCCATATAAACAATTTATACTCACTATCTTGTACAGAACTACAAGTTCAACTCCGATTCCCTCAGGTTGCCTTCCATTATGCCCTATCAATATTAAACATTACACCATCTCCCAAGTCCATTAGCAAAATATGTAGCCACTATCTTGTTCCAAGTCCAGTAACAAGTCCCAAAGGACACCCTCCAATCTTTCCCCTATATGAGTAAATTATATGCATTAGCCTTACACCATGTTCCTAGTCTCATTAGTACAATTTGCAGCCGAAATTTTGTACCAAAGTCAGCCTGAGGGAGCTAATACTTCTGCACATTACACAAAAGATAACTGGAGGTATGCTGCCAAGGTCGGAAGAAGCATTTTGAAGGCTGTTAATTACCTTGATCGCTGTGAAGTAAAGGATGGACAGGGAGAGTGGAAATGGCTTAGCTGTGTTTGGGTGCATATTCGCATTTTTCCCTCGCTCATTATTGCCCCCTTTAAATTTCTCACTGAACATTGAGGCAATGGCCTCGGGGGAGGCAACTATTGTCATTAGAGTAGAATGCACTTTGTGCTGATTTGCCATATTAAGGTATAAACAAATGTCTTTGCTGTTGTTATTTACCTTGTTTATGTAGTTTTTGTATGCTTTGTGGACGAGTTTCTCGGTGGTTTTCCTCAGACATATATAATTGTCCCACATAAGATTGCTTGTATCCTGTTTCCATTTCCTGTAAAGCATACTCCTTTTGCATACCATTTTGACTACTTCTTTTTGATCTATGGATTGTTATTCTTAGTAACGATGGGTAGCTGGCTTCTTAAAATTTATGAAAGCAGTTCCCAGGCAGCTTTTTGTAGTAATAGACTATGCTAATATATTTTTTTATTGCTGGTTTCTTGTATTTTATGTTAGCTGTAACTGCTGGGTGTCCAGAGAAACAGGGAATTACTGTTGTTTCCAGTACTGAGGATGGAGGCTTAGTAAGGACAAGAGTTTTCATTATACAGGTTGGTTCAGTAATTAATTGTTAAAGGAATGCATTGTCACTGCTAATGGACTGATGGAAACAGGCAGGAGGTGAAGGCGATCATGCTGCCAGAACATTTCCAAAATAAAATCAACCGCCTTCAAGATACTTTTCAATCAATGTTGTTAATTTTCCACAGTAGAGAAGTAGAGATGTATTAATCATTGCACATGTTCTGAGGACTGGTGAGTAAAAAATGTACATGTCACAAATAGCTGATTCATATTATGTTTAGAATTACACACATTACACAGGCATATGAATGAGAATTCTGAGTTTGGTCCTCAGTTCAATTCCACATCTCCACTAACAGCAACTGAACACCTCACAAGGTAATAATTTCTTGTGGCTATTTCTAGCCGAGTGCTGCCCTTGTAAGGCAGACCCTCCAATGAGGGTGGGCGGCATCTGCCATTTGTAGGTAACTGCGTGTTATTGTGGTTGAGGATAGTGTTATGTGTGGTGTATGAGTTGCAGAGATGTTGGACACAGCACTAACACCCAGCCCCCGGGCCACTGGAATTAACCAATGGAGGTTAAAATCCCCGACCCAGCCGGGAATCGAACCCGGGACCCTCTTAACCGAAGGCCAGTACGCTGACCATTCAGCCAACGAATCGGACACCTCACAAGGTGGGGAAATGATATGGGCGGTTTGGCAACTTTGCACCCTCCGGCAAACCTCCAAACACCCAGATTTCCGATACCCATTCCTATGGTGGACTGCAGACCTTCACGTCTAAAACATGCCCAAGAATTAATGTCACATTTAGATACTACTAATAAGCACTTATTAATTTCTAAATCTGCATATAATTCTCTGTTTGTCAAGAAGAATTTTAATACTAATTTTGCAGGAGTTATTACACTTTATACCATTAAAAGCATGACACAAACTCAGAGAACTTGTATCACTACCGAGTTGCTTGCCACCATCTTGAACTATCTTCTGGTTATTTTGTTGTGATGAGCTGCAGATTTAAATATTTAAGAATATCATTCTTGCAAAACTAAACATCTGAATCCTTCACTTCCATCCAACACAGCCAGACAAGAGGCAGTGTTGCCAAAATTCCTGTCTTAACACTCAGGATACCAAGGCCAACATCTCCCTCTGAATCAACCCCACTTTTTTTCTTCTTTACTCTCTTAATTTGACTGTAACAGGATGCATATCTCAAATAGCTTTCTTACCTGTCACTCATGACTGTATTTCATTTTTAGTGCTTTGATAGTTCTTGGAATATTGTGATGAGTGAGTGAGCGAGTGGTGTTTTGCATTTCTACCATACATTACCAGTGACTGTGCAGAAATCAGCTACTACTTACCCTGTCAGATGTAAGAACAAAGGTTGTGAAAGAGCAAAAGGAGGCCAAGTTAAATGTTGGAGAGCAATAAAGACTTGACATTTAGACACATACATATCTCCAAACTGCATAGAGCAGTGTTTATAATGAGGTGATAGAAGTAAGAAGAATAAACAAAATACAGATGATGGAATATAAAACACCAGCCACTGCGGATCATTGCTGGATTTTCTGCCACTGGATGCAAAGGTCAAATTCTCAAAGGTCAGAATAAATTCTGAGTATGGAAAGCAAAATGAGTACATTACAACATGGTCATCCAACTGCAGGCCTTCAAATATAGGAAAGTTTCTATGCAGGTTTCTGATGTTATTCATCCACTCGTAACAACATTAAAAATATGTACCTAATAACACCAAGATACAAATCTGCTATGCCATCATACGAGCCATTATATTTAATGACTTTGAAACTTAACAAGCCACTGAAGGCGACAGTAAACATATCGATATCACAGAAAGAAGGTATTTGTGAAGTGCCACTAATGAAAGAAATAGGGGTTTGGAAAGAAAAACCATAAAGATATAAAGAGGTATCAAAGGAGACAGAATCAAGTGTCTAATACGCAGCAGGATGATTCTCAGGGCTGGTCGTGTTGCAAGAATAGCCAACTGCTATTCCTGGTCCGGACACCCCAAGAACAGCTATTACAATACGGAGAAAAGAACTGGGATGTTAATAATCATCGTACTCGCACGGATACCAACTGGTGCCAACTAGGCAGCCTGCTGATCACTAGATACTGCAGGCTGACTTATTTTAATTTTGTGAAATTTTCTCATGAGCCATGATCAAACCAACAAATTCAGACCATGTGTGAAGTACATGAAACAGAATACAAGAATGATCTGGATGGACCTGTGCTCGGCTTTAACCCAAGATACTGGGATATCAACGACTTCACTCCACCTGTTACCTGCAGAGAAAGCTGCTGAGTATATAAATAGCAACTTCCATATTGTCAAGGGTTAGGTGTGTAAGAACTAATTAAGCTAAATAGTACTTACTTGTCTTCTTCTTTGAAACAAGTGACCAACTGACCTACTGGGTGTTCATCTACACTTATTTCATTCTTAATATCACTGGAAGGCTGTAAGGAACAAATATACAAAACAAAGTAATAAATATAGAGTAAACAGATAACTAGGTTAAAAGTTCATAAAGAGAAAGAGACATGACATAGCTGACAAAATAAACTGCATAGCTGCACAATAAGAATATCAATTTATTCTCCTAATGTAAAAAGGAAACAAGCAAACAAGTGTCAAGTCAAAATTATATGAAGAACAGGAACAAGAAAAGGAACTCATAATAAGATAAACAGGACAGGAATGGAAGGGAGAGCAAAAAAAAGAAGAGAAAATGGAAGGACAATATTCTCTGCAATTTTTTCTCCTCTTCCTACAACTTTCTGTCATCATGTTCATCCTATTATATGTTCTTGAATGACTGGCCACTTTTTTGTTTCTTTTGTTTCCACAGATGACTCTGAATGTCATACAGACATACATTGGATTTTAACCTGAGAAAGGTCGATCTCTTGCCTACCATGTTCAAGTTCTCCAACAATTAGTCAGTTGTTGGACTTTTCAATGCCTCTAGACAATCTGCAGGCTTTATTGATATAGACTTACAATATTTACATTCAGATTTTAAAGGAAAATGCTGGCCGTGCTTTCTATGGATAGCACATACACCCCATTCCTGGAAGCCCCAGAACTGATTCTAGGAGAAGTCACAGATTATTATCAGGCTATGACGGCTAGTTGCTGGTCCAGTCAGGCTGTATGAGAACAAAGGAGTTGTTGACTGATAGAGAGGTAGAGTCCTAGTCTCAAAAGCCAAGAATAATGGCCAAGAAAATTTGTTTTGCTCACCACACAGCGAGTTATAAACTGCAGGCAATCAGGCTGAGCAGGAGTCGTTTGACAGGATAATGCTCATCACAGCTATACAGCCACAGGTTTCTGGATTGGTCTTAAAGGGACTCTGTTTAGAGAGTTGAAAACTACCTAGAATGTTTTCTAGACATGACCAGATCAGCCTAACCATTTTTTAAATTATCATTCAACCGAAGTAATCTACACTTGAATTTGTATGCAATGTTAGGTTAATGTTATCTCTCGGGTTTTTTGAAAGAGAGAAACCTTACACTCTGCTTTCTCACAAGTGTACCTTCCACTGTTCTAACAAAGGTGAAAAGGATTCAATTTAGTTAATCGTCATTGATTATTCCATCAATAGAGCAATATTCAAATTAATTCATCAATCTAAACCTTACTAATGACAGTTGAAGGATCGTTACTAATGTCGCATATTTTGAAACTAACAACCAGCAAAAGAGAAGGAACTACCATTTTCCTATGTAGCAAATGCTGCAAAAAAATCAAGGATCCAGAGCATATGGGTTACACTTCCCTGGAAAATCTCAAGGCTCAATTCTTCTCAGATGAGTCCCTTCAGGAATGGCTGCATCTATGGATATGCCACGAAGCACAAGTAAAATCATATTAACTTTAATGTAAAATGTTATACCGGAAAGGCAACCCCATTTGTTCAAAACAACAAAGCTTTAAACAACAATCTATATTAACTTCATGAGAAGAAACACGCTGGAAACAGGCAATTCTCCAGATATATCGATAAAATATTTTTAATGGAACGGCCATATGAAGATTATATAGGCCACCCATGGATGAAAACAGAAATGTTTAATTAGCTCTAGAAAATGAAGGCAAAATGGAGTACGGGAGATAGGATGGTTGGAACTTTAAGAGTGACAAAAGTGCTGATGAGACGCCATGCAATGGAATCTAATAATGTCACAGACAGCACACGATACTTGTATACCTACCTTACCTCACATCACACGCATGCAAACTGGCATACTGAACACAGACTAAGGTTAGCTGGCAAGAAGCTTCCAGTGAAACTGCATAGCCTTACAGGACAGCGGCACGGTGGGTAAAAGTCTTTAACAAGGGACACCAATAAGTGGCAGATGGGTGTCGGCTAGGTCATCTTAGTGTCAGTGAAGGAGAAGTGCATATTCTTGCTGTGTTATTGGACACTGGACGATGTCATATAACATGTGAGCTGGCCCAAGATTCTGGGTTAGCGAATACGACTGTGCTTCATATTAGAAGGCACTCTGGGCATGAGAAAAATTTCATCAAAATGGGCTAGTCTTGATTCAATGGAAATACAGAAATTATTACGATACGATGCTGCTCGTAACAATTTGGAGTACGGTAACTACAAAGAAGAGATGTTCTTATGCAATATCTTTATGCTGGATAAGTCATGGGCTAAATTGTATGAGCCACAAACTGAAATGCTGATCGAAATAATGGCATCATTACGGCAAACCACAAAGATTGAGAGTTCGTGAGAACCCCAGCCGTATGAATGTTTTTGTTATAATCATTTATGACTGTGATAGTTTTATCCTAATGCACTATGTTCCTCTACAGCATACCATCAATGTGGATTACCAAACATTTTCCATGAAAATGCACAGCTGCATACAGTGCAAATGTGGCTGAATTGTTTGGTCGATGGGGCTGGGAATTGCTATACCATATACTATAGTCCACAGATTTAAGCCATTGTGACTTTGACTTGATTCACAAGATGAAGGAACTACTTCAGGGTCTTTGCTCCAGAACTGTTTCAGAGATTGGTCAGGCAGTAAACTGCTCCATTCAAACTATCATCGTAACAGACACTGCAATAGATATCCTATGATGTCCACATCATTGGTAACAACATATTGGTGACTACTTTGAAGGACAGTAAATCATGGTATAACATTCATATCTTTTGTATGAGTTGTCTTTGAATATTTGCTACTATTAAAGTTCCAACCCAATAAGTTCCTATTTACAACTTGCTTCATGGTGCTCCGGCACAGGTAGGTCTTATTCAAATGACGGGATGGTAAAAGGGCTAGGAGTGAGAAAGGAGCAACCTTGGCATTAACTCACTGGCGCCTACTTATGGAACCACTCCTTATGCCGCCAATTCGAACCGAACACCAAAATACGGAACTGTTCCATACCAACCTATAAACATTTGGAGTTTTAGTTACTAGCAAGTGATAAGTCTTGTGCCGCATGCCCTTTACTCTTATTAGCTCAGTGAAACTTCTACATTAGTGTCCAAATGTTAAGCATAATCAATAAACGAGGCCATACCGCCTGATAGAAATGTCAGACAGACTGCTGAACAAACGGAAGATGAATCACACACCATATGTCACACAAATTTTCCAAAAAAACAGTTTCAAAAGATTCTGATAGTTAAGGTACATTATTGCCAACAACTAACAAAACTTGGCAATATCTTCCACAACAAAATATGCTGTTAATAAGATGTATGGTTACCCCTAATGACCGCACATGCTTCGCAGCTATGCGGCACACTCTCTAACAGATGGTGCGAGAGCTCTTGTGGAAGTCAATCCCATTCCTACGAAAGGGCAATGCGAAGGTCTTGGAGCGTCCTTGGTAGAGGCTGACAGGATGCAATTCGCCTCCCAAGTGCATCCCAGGCATGTTCTATACATTTCAGATCTGCAGACCTGGCTGGCCAGTCCATGCAATGAATGTCTTCCCCAACCACAATTTCATCCACCAGAGCAGTGTGGTGCGGTCCGGCATTATCGTCCATTAAGTGGAAGTCTGGAACAATCTCACGCCTGAAGAGCTGAACATGTGGTCTCAGTACCTCATCCCCGTCTCTCCACGAGCTAACAGTTTTCCTTGGACTACCCATGAAGATGTACAGGTCCGCACGGCCCTTCAATATGACACCGCCACACTCGAAACCACCACCACCATGCTGGTCCTGTTCCACGATGTTCCTGTGGCTGTATCGGCTACCTGGTTCTCTCCATATTAATGTGCAATGGGATGGTTCTGCAAACTAAATGGGATTCATCTGTGAAGAGCACCTGCCTCCATCCATTCATGGCCCAGTTTCGATGTTGATGGCTGCACAGTAAACGAGCCCGTCTCAATGCTGGAGTGAGCGGGACATACATTGGGCAAACATCCCTGCTGTTTTGAGCCACTGGTACACAGTTTGCCAGGAAACGGCAACCCCTTAGACAGCTAAAAGCCACACCGACAATTGCCTTGCAGAGGCATTGTAATTTCATCGGGTGGTTAAGGCCAAATATCGGTCCTGTTGTGGGGTGGTTACCCTTGGTCGACCAGGTACTGACCTACGAATAACATCTCCTGTCTCAAGAAATTTTCTCCAAACCCTGGAAATGAATCTTTCTGGCACATTCAAGGATACAGTGACTTTAGTCTATGTCGGGCCTGCTTTCAGGTGGCCGAATATTCTACCCTGCAAAACGGGGTCCGAACGGCATCGTTGTTCCATTATGTTGTCACAATCAATACAAGGCAACATTCCACACACTATAACAGGGAAAACACAACTGAGGGAATATGGGGCGCACGCACTTGTTGTGTTTAGCTTGTGAACAAATCTGCATCTTTCAAACAGTGATAAATGGATTACTTAGATGTTTTTGAACACATTTGTCTGGAGCATGGTGTTCTATGGAAGAAAGACATGGATGATAACTAGCTCAGAAAAAAAAAAGGGTAGAAGCTCCTAAAATATAGTGTTAAACATGAATGCTCAAGGTGAGCTGGGTAGATCGAATCACGAATTAAGAGATACCGAATCAAATTGGTGAGAGATCAATTTGGCTAATGTTGACAAGAAGAGATAGAATGATAGAACATATCTTAAGACACCCACAACTTGTACAGTTGGTTTTTGAGAGAAGTGTAGTCAGTAAGAACAGTAGGGGTAGAACAAGATATGAATATGACAAGCAGATCAGAGCAGATGTAGGATGTAATAATTATCTAGAGATGAAAAGGACATGGACTGGTGACTCTCAAGCAATAACATGTGAGAAATTGTGTCCTGGTTAACATAGACTGCAATTCGTTTCCAAGAGGATATGCTGAGAACCCGGTTATATCCATTAATCAAGATGAACAAGCCAGTCCAGTGTAGTTATAAAATAGACTGTATTTAAGCCAAACAAGGTCATACTGTATTACAGCTTTCCCCATATCACCCAGAATTGAATCTCATTATATGGGCAAGTGTCAAAAATGGCATTTCTGAACAAAAGATGATGTTCAGAATGGAAGCTTTTCTATTATTTATGGTGAACAAATTGCTTTTATCACAAGTGAGGACTGGAAGTAAAATTTGTGAGAATGTAAATAAATTTGAAGATCAGTAATTTCAACAGAAGTTTTATTGGACCATGGTAAACATAAATGTGGGAAGTGAAATGGACAGAAATAGTGACAGTGATGGAAGGAATACTGAAACTGCAAGAGAAAGTGGTAATAAAACTACAGATACTGCGAGCGGAACTTAGAGAATATGATGAAACAGTGGGAGGGGTATTCTCTAAGAGATTTAGTATGCCTAGATATAGTGACAGTGAATGATCCATAATCTTCTATCAAGTGGTTAACATACTGAGTTATGTGTAAACTGCAGTTATGTGTATAATTATTGGAAGGATTTGTGAAAGGCTTCTTAAGAGGAATACTATAATTTACGATGAAAGTGTATGTTTCATAAGGCATGCATTGTACAATATCTTCACTTATACTCTCCTATGTATGCTCGATCTTAGTACTTGAAACCTTCCACTACAGCACACTTCCTGCCCTGCACGTACATGAGTGTTCTCCACAATTTGCAAAAGCTGTATCCAAAGATTGTGACTTTGTCCTCAACATATCAAAACCATTGTAAAAAAAGAAACTTACACCATCAGAAATGTTTCTGATGTACAACATAGAGGCATACAGGGTAAAAAAATATGGTATATCTAGAGAGAAACATAGGACCATTATGTTGAAATAAAATGCTGGATAGCGAAAGCATAGTCCATCTTCATTAGCATGTGGCAACTCCTGTCCTGAAATGATCTCAGAACAAAGCTCAAAAGGAGAAAAATAAAGTGCTGTGTCCTCCCCACCCTATTAAATACTCTGAGGCCCTATATATTTTATTACCCACAGAAAAGAGAATTAAAATTTCAAGATGTGGATGTATAATGGCAAATTGTGTAATTCCTGTGGGTTATTTTCATGTTGCATCAACGGAAATAGGTCTTGTGCCTACAAAAGGGTAAGAAAGGGCTAGGAGTAGAAAGGAAGCAGCCGTGGCCTTAATTAAGGTACAGCCCCAGCATATTAATGACTTGAAAATGGGAAACCATATAAACCATCTTCAGGGCTGCCGACAGTGGGGTACCCCACACAACGAGCTGTCCACCTCAGCTTATCAAGGCAATTCAACTCAAGAGGCTGAAACACATGTATCACATTATGAGGACTCCTAAAAAGGACAATCTGTTACAAATATTTTGAGGAAAAATTTAGGCAAAGGAGGACTTAGAAGAAGAAGGACATCTCGGATCAATAATTTGAAGAAATGGATTGGAGCACTTTAGCAAATAACAAAAGGAAGATAGCCATGCTCATAGCCTAAATCTGGTTAGGATAAGGTAGCAGTAACAGTGAAAACTCAACCAGATGCAATGCAGTGCAGAGACTTGGAACAATTATAGCTGCTATATATTACCTAGCATAAATTTCGAAGTACATGAACAATATATGACAATCATTTCAAAATATTGGAAATCTCACTATACACTTTTCCAAGAATCATCAAAATGTCTGCTTTAAAATGAGGAGTTGCTCAATGAAGTCTATTCAGCAGTTTGTTAAAATTTCCATTAACAGAAAAATGTCATCAAAATATTAGATTAATTCAAATGTGTTCACCTGTGTTTCTCCTTGCACTGCCAACTCTGATTTTGTTTCTTCTTTCAAATGCATCTCTTCTGTTATAGTTTTGTAATTGCCCTGTGGAAAAGTTAATATATTAGACAAATTTCTGAGACAAATCTGGAAATGTATTTATATATGCGTGGGCTTAACAATTCATCATTTCCTAGTAAATGAGACAGTTTCAGTTCCAAATCTTCATTATCATTGTCAGAAAATCTCCATGTCAAGTATCCATAAAAGCTTGACAACTAAGAGACTTTCAGGAGTGGAGGAATGTCCTGTTTGTATGCTCAGAGTTAATGTCGAAGAGTAGAACAATTATATTATATAAAACCTTCCAAAATAACACAGAATGGTCACAAAAATGCACAGACATACAGTACTAACAAATAATCTGCTCAATGTAAACAAACCAATTCTGGAATATTAGGAACCTCACAATTTATCACTGTTATTTTTCACATCCTGTACCAACAAATACAACTCAGCAGGAAAATGCTATATGGCTATATGAACATCATTCTTACACCTTTTTCCTATAGGATCTGTATATGAAGTACTCAGCCATAAGACAGGGAGGATCCTCAACAGCTCTACCATCAGCTGCCATAGAGAACAATGTATCATTGAGGAGGCAAACTAAGGAAATTAAGAGTAAGGTAGTTTGTCATTGCTTTCCTCTTCCACCTAGACAGTGCTGTTATATACCAGTCTCTCATGTTCACTGAACTGTACATACAGAAAGGCTATATGAACATCAATCTTACACCTTTTTCCTATAGGATCTGGTTGTATTAGGAATGGAGTTACCCATACTGCTCATATATCAATTACTTTCATATTGTAAGAGCCAAGGATGAGAATAAGACCCAAAATACAAGTGACAAATTTGTTCTGGGCCAATCCAGATGACAACAGGCATTGAGCACACAGTATCTCACCAGAGGTAGACTAGGGCAGGCCACCTATGCCCTAAACAACATGAACCATAAACTATACGTTAGCCACAATACCACAGAGGGCCTGTATACCTTACATCAGTGATCCTTGTGAAGACACGAGCACATACTGTCAGCTGATAGGGATATTGCAACTTGCTTTACGTTGCACCGACACACATAGGTCTTTTGGCAACAATGGGATAGGGAAGGGCTAGGAGTGGAAAGGTAGTGACTGTGGCTTTAATTAAGGTAGGAGCGTGCAGCTGTGAGCTCACATCCGGGAGATAGGGGTTCAAAACCCCACTGTCAGCAGCTTTGAAAATGGTTTTCCATGGTTTCCCATTTTACACCAGGCAAATGCTGGGGCTGTACCTTAATTAAGGCCATGGCCACTTCCTTCCCATTCCTAGGCCTTTCCTGTCCCATCATCACCATAAGACCTATCTGTGTTGGTGGGACGTAAAGCAACTAGCAAAAAAAAATCTGCCCTTAAGATAAAGTTGTCAGCATACGCCAGATTGCTTACTAAATTTTCACCTTACTGAATCCCTTCCTGCCACTTTACACCTTTTAGCAGATGATCTATGTAAACTATGAACAACAATGATTTTTCAAAATTCTGGCAATTACAGAATATCCGATCCTGACAGTCCTTTTATGGTCTCAAACCACACTGAATTTCTTTGTACTTCCTCTGAACCACTGACCTCTCCTCCCTTCCAAGATGCCAGTGAACACCTTGCATGGTATACTGATTATTAAGATACCTTGATAATTGTTGCAATCTTTCCTCTTTGATTGCTTATAAGTAGTTGCAAATATGGCTTTCATCCAATCTGAAGGTACCTTACTAACACTCCATGACAATCTTCTTTTATGAAGCCATTTCAACTCTTCCTTCCCATTATACTTCACCATTTCAGGACAAATTTCATTTATTCCTGCTGCTTTATGACACTGGAGTATATCTACCATCCTTTCCAATTCCTTTTTGAGAATAATTTCACCAACAACATTGCCGTCTTGACACAAGACTTGAGAAACAATAGGGATTGCTAGAAATATATGACACAGCGATGTTGCAAAAAGACTGTGTCTTATGACTGAGAAAATTATTCATGAGAATTAATCTGATGAGGTGATGCTGTATGGTAAGAATGGTCTAAAGATGGTATTGTTGAAGAAAGACATTATGAAGGGGCTAGAGGTAAAAGTTACATTCTACCTCGTCGGGGTGTATTTAAAGACAGTGCAACAATGGGAATTAGGCCCATATTCGACGTTTCTAGTAAAAGGAAGAGAGAGTTGGCACTGAATGACTGTATGACAAAGGTCCGACCATAATTGAACTTATAATATACTACGGGTGATGGTTTGGTCTGTCCTGTCAATATATTATCAGTTTCTAATTTTGTACAATTATTTCACTTGTACATGTTTCGGAGCCCCAACTCACTTCATCAGCTATTTCTACAACACAAATCAACATTCCCCATATCTTATGGTTAAACATCATTCATCTATGCATAAGACATCATCATTATATACCATTATTTTTAACACATACACTTCTTGATAATGTTTGTTGTAATGGAACACTTTAGAACATTTATGAAAAGTTCAACTCGTTATTCTTATGTTACGTAACACTTTCAAACATGCATTAAAACGTCAGATTGTTTCCTTACAAAAATTGATCAGTGATAAAATGTTTCTCGCTACTGTTTGTTCTGTTGTAGCCCATGTAAGCATAGGCCTATTAAAAATTAACTATTAACTATCAAAGTTAATATTTTTGTCTTGTTATCCTTAGAACACTTTCTAGAATGAACTGGTTTACCATTGAATTATTTGACTCCTTCAGATCTAAACATGTAATTCATTATATCATGTCAGATGGAATCTTTCTATGTTGGTGTTGGACTGGAATTTTGACAGAGTGGATCAAACCTCCCAACATGTCCTTGAATTCATGTCTACGATTTGCTCTACTTACTGTAAATTATCGAAGCAGAGGAAGACCACCCGCTCACCAGCCTAACACGTATTGATTCCATGTCGTGCAAACTACCCTAGCTTTAAAGGCTTTGAAACAATAAGATGACGAAAATTGTTTCTGCAAGAGGCTAATGTATTTGAGCACCTTTAATACTATCAGGAAGCTAAAGGATTTAATATGCCAACTTGAAACCAGATGGCAAGCCCTCCACAACCTGAGCTACTCAGACTGCCATTTTTTCTGACAAGATCTAGAAAGCAAAGAGAGATGAAGAGTAACCCAATTCTTCTTCAGCTTTCAGACATGTTGTACCAAATAAAAGGTGCATACCTGGAAATTCCGCATTTGTCTATACTAATATTATAAAGAGGAAAAATGTGTTTGTTTGTAATGAATGGGCTCAAAAACTACATTGCGAATGAGTAACATGGGCTGTATTTTATTTTCAAAACAATTCGAGGTGGGGGGCACGGGGGCAGATATGAAAACAATAGGCTAACATAGGCAAAATATCGAATTTTTCGTACAAGGACGAGACAAAGCTCAATTTAATCCCCTGGCCGCAAAGAACAAAACTCGGTAAGCCCTATGGGCCCGAAAACCATGTTTTAAGGCTCTAATACCAACCGTTACGGAGATATTGGCACCACACTACCCCTCCTCTAGGAATCGGATAAGGTAATGAACTGCCGTAACCATGGCAACGTCAGCTTCAGGATTCTACAGCAGCCAAATTATCTACAATAAATCACGAAAACGTAACATGTTACAGACATGAAAATTGATATTTGGAATCCCCTTTAAAAACAAAAGAACACAAATATTCGTTTTCACAAAATCCACTAAAGGGGAGGGTTGTGTGTGTGAAAAGAAGTGAGGAAGAAGTTGAATTATTTATATGAGGATACATATATCTCAAAAAATGAAGATGTTACAGACTTTAAATTTGGTACTTGGAATCTCTTTAAAAATGAACACACTCTTTTTGGAAAATCCACTGAAGGGGGTGAAAAGAGTAAAAAAGCGGCTGAATTTTTAAAAATGAGTATCTACTTCTTCAATCGCTTTACCCACAATCGCTTTGCGGTTACGAACTGTGTTGCACATGAGGATTTGACCCTGTTTTAAGGCTGGATGCCCTCCCCGACGGCAACCGTATGTGTAGGGATGTAATATATACTTCTATACTAAAATTATAAAGAGGAAAAATTTGCATATTTGTTTGTAACGGATAGACTCAAGAACTACTGAATCGATTTTAAAAATTACTTCACCTATAAGAGCTACATTGCCAGTGAGTAACGTGGGCTGTATTTTATTTCCAAAACAATTCGAGGGGGGGGGGCGACGACGGGAGATATAAAAAACCTTAAAATAATAGGCTAATATAAGCGAAATCGAATTTGTCGCACAAGGACGAGACAAAGCTCATTTTAAGCCCCCTTGACACAAAGAACAAGACTCGGTAAAACCTTCGTGGCCGAAGACCATGTATTAAGGCCCTAAAACCAACCGTTATGGAGATATTGAAACCACACTCTCCTTGCTCTAGGAATCGGATAAAGAAACGAACGGCCGTAACCATGGCAACGTCAGCTCTAGGATTCTACAGCAGCTAGATTATGCATGTACGTTTGGGCATAGCTGCTAACCAAAATTGATACACGTATGACTTACTTTCTGGAAGAAATAAACTGTTGTGTAAGACGCTCATAGCACTCCTTTGGGCGTGGATGGAAAGGGAGTGAAGTATTAAAAAAATAGGCCCGGAGATCTTAGTACTGCGACCAGCGGTTGCCGACGGACCTCCGTTTTTACGTACTGGCTTAGGTTTCAGCATTTTGCGGAGTCTGTTACCTATAGTTTAAACTATTTTTTATCAAATAAAGGAGTAGTAGGATCACTGATGTTATTATTGCCGATATTTTGGTCCACTTTTACGATCACTGTAACCATGAAAACCTATATACTGTACACAATTGTCAAGATGGCCCATGACTTGAGAAAAAATGTCTCAACATTTATACTCACATACATTATATGATGTGCGACATGAGAATTATAATTATCGATAATTATAGTAGTCTCTTTTATGCATCGCGTATTTCCTTGATAATTTGTAATAGTTACGAAATGTCAGATCAAACAAATACATTCAATAATATTTATATTTGTGGTACTATCTATACTTTACTAACCCTGCAGCTTTGTGAAGGGAGTAGGTATATCTAGGTGGGAATGAAGAAAAAAAATGGTAGAAGAAGATCTTAAGAGGTCGACGCTAATTAGGAACTAATATTTAGAGGCCCCATGAAGAAAAGAAGAAAAAGATACACTATAATTCTAAACATGACAAATAATTCCAACATACTTAAGTAAATCCACCAGTGATATAAATATCTAATGAAGTCAGTCACACCGATAGTATGAGTAACTAAAGCCAGTTTCTGATAGCCCATACGAAGAACGGGTACTTCTGCTAGTGTAATCATAAAAATGTTACTTAATTAATTTGACATTAGTATACAAATATATCTGTGCCTTATGAATAGACAGCAAGATACTCATATATCTCCCGAAAATCAGATAAAAGGAGAGTTATGTAACCAGCCAAACTCAGACAACTGACAGGGTTTTATTGTAATTACTATAAAGTTACCTGGAATGATACTTACACATGAAGTATTTGAAGTTTCCTCAAAGCAGGCTGGTTCCTCTTTGATCTTTACTTCCAAGTCCATTTTAAATAGCGTGTGAAGGTTTAGACTGTTTTGGGATGTAGAATACGTCCACAGACCTTGCACTGAAACATGATCAACAAACATTAATATTGCTGTTTTGTATTCCAGTCTGTAGTATTAGGTGGCTGTTCATATTGAGCTCATAGACATAGGACCTCTTCTTTTACCTGGAACTGAACCTCAGGGATAAACATTTTCAATGAAAGAATATCCCACACCCACAGAAAGGGATTAATTTGCACAACCCTTTGTGAAAAGCCTGTGACTATGCAACTTACATATCGCCAACTACACTGGGAGTCTAAAGACTAGTTTGATGTACCTTCCTTTTATTTTACGATTTGCATACAGCACACTGGCACAGATAGGACTTATGGCATTATGGCTAGGAGTGGGAAGCAAGCGACTGTGGCCTTGAGTAAGGTAGAGTCCCAGCATTTCTTTGGTGTGAAAATGGGAAAACACAGAAAACTGTCTCTAGGGTTGCAACTTCCTTCCCACTCCTGGCCCTTTCCTATCCCATCATTACCATAAGCCTGATCTGTGTTGGTGCAATGTAAAGCCAATTATAACAAAAAAAAAGAAGTTCTACAAACAAACCTTCAAAACTTGCAGGGCAAATAATCCGTTTTTAGCCACTGTGAAGACACAATCCCCGCGCCCTGTCCCACTCTACCCTAATTAAGGCCACGGACGCTTCCATCACACTCCTAGCCCTTCCCAATCCCATCGTCGCCATATGACCTATGTGTGTCAGTGCAACATAAACCAGCTTGTAAAAAATATAGGACAGCCAGGTACTCATTGGCAACTTTATCCAAAAAAATTGCAACCATTATTGATTATGCTACAGGTTATAATGTATGTCCATTACAAAGACAAAGCCAGAATATAAAGGTCAGAGTATAAAAAGGTCAAAGAGAAGGGTCGCGATACACTTCTTTACCTGGGCGGGGAGGTGTCGCGAGCTCCGATTCACAACACGTCCTTCCGTGGGAAATTATGGGGCGAGCGCATCGAACGAGATTCGATCCGTGACCTCCCAGTCAGAAATCCCTAGTACTCATGAGTAGTTTAAGTGAAATATATTTAGAGGAAAATACAGCAAGAAACAGTGGAAGTGAATGAGTAAATGTAATAGAATATCAGTGCAGAATTGAAATTATGATTAAAAGCATTTCTTAAAGCTAGTCTCAACTTGGAACATTTCAGTGAGCTGAGAATGAGGCAAAATTGTGCAATCAGAATATTGGTCAGAGAAACAAGTAAACAGGCTACAAGGTCACAGTTAGAAGCTTTTAGAGGGTGGAGCAGGAAAAGCAAACCTGTTGTTGGTCACGTAGCAAGGTGCCCTGTAAAAATAAGAACGCATACTGTGGTGCAATAATTCTTTCTGGAAAGAACCTCTGGAAGGCCACCAGTCACATGTACATCCATGAGACGGGTGGGACCACACTTGAAGTAACCAATAGGAAACTAACAGATCAGTAATGTGAGGGAACATAGTAGTAGGGGATGACTTGTTCCAGAAGCTCAGAGAAATGATAAAGGGGAGTGACGAAGGAGCCTCTTGGTCATTTGGTCATTCGGTCGTTCGGGCATTCTGCATCATTCTGGTCATTCTGTGTCATTCTGTTGGTAGTAATCCTGGTATCATTCAGGCAGTTATTCTATAACATTGGAAAGAAACTTCTCTTGGGAAGGGACGGACACTAGATTACTTGGCAGAGAAGAGACTCTGTAGAATAAAGTTAGTGAAGATAGCAGTATATGAGCTTAGTCAGATTAGGCAGTAATTGAGCCTGCCATCAGTATAAGAATTTATTCAAATTAGGCAGCAATTAAGACTGTCAAGCAGTAGAACTGGTTAGCAGTGTTCCACAGGGTAAAGTACAGAGACAGTGCTTAGAAAATTCACTGAGTGTTCGAAGGAGACTGTAGCTTCAGTTAGCATTCACTTTAGAGTTCTGTGTTCGAGTTCTAAAACCATGAGGGAAGATTCAGAGGAACACCACAACGAGGATTCAAGAGAGAAGCAAGAAGAAAGAAGCTTCAAAACCCGAGATAAGTATCAACTAGTTAAGAAACTTTAAAGACTGAAGGGAATTTATAAATGTTGTAATGTGAATCATAGAAGTGTGTGTATTTTCCAAGGAAGTCAGAGACTGATAAACTGGTTATTTAAAAGTAATATTGAGAAGAGAATAATTACAAGTGTGATGTAATATTGCTGGACGGGTATATTTGATAGTTTGTTTAAATAAATTAGACTAAGAATTTAATGGTGTCAGAAATTGTCTTATATAAAGGTCAATCTGATATTCGAACCCACGTCCTCAGCCTGTCCTGTTCATAGAATACGACAGGTGGACGAGAAAAATATTTGGTGTCAGATTTTTGGGGTAATTAATTAGTTAGGTTGAAGTAATAACCTATCTAATACAAGCTTGTACATGTTGCAGAAAGTTCGAGTATTGTGAGACCAGTGTTGAAAGGAAGTATCCAGCAGCAAACACTTGGAGGCATCATCAAAAAAGTTACCAGCAGTAGCAGCCCAGCTCAGAGTCCTGTTTATTCAACAGTAGGGTGAGTCAAATTCCTAGTTCATAATGGATGGGTCAGATAGAAGTGGTAGTCCTGCTCCCAGCAACATTGATGTAGCTCATGAGGAAGTAGTGCACGCTCACCATTATACTACAGTAACAGAGGCTTTAAAACTTATTGGAGCAGAGTTTGTTGGCTCTTACCCTGATAGGTTAAGAGAATTTTGTGAAAATATGGAGACTGCATTGGGGCTAGTGAGACCAGGCGACCTAGATTTATTTTACAAGTTAATCCTAACGAAGATTACTAAAGAAGCGTGAAGTAAGTTGAGATTAAGATCAGATATCCAAACATGGGAAGATATTAAGGGTGCGCTAGAAGAATATTATAGCGAAAGGCGAACAATAGATTACTATGCACGTCAGTTGTTCGCAGCCCGACAAGGCAAAAACGAAAATATTGCCCAATGGGCCCACAGGATTGACCGGATGGACACGGAACTGAGAAACACGGCCACACAGGGGGAAACACCTGTAGCTAGGGAACACCAGGCGAGATTTATCAGAAAACTAATAAAGGCTAGTTTTGTCCAGGGCCTTAAGGATGAAAGAATCCAAAATTTAATTAAAAGTAGAAACGCTCAAACTCTAGAACAAGCTATGGATATTGCTAGAGAGGAGGAGACTGTTATCATCTCCACTCAGGCAAAGCAGCAATTAATGACACAGGTGCGAAGACCTGTAGAGGTAAGAACAAAGTCGGAACATCACTATCAGAGGATGTCCATGCCCGCCCGTAAACCTAAGAGACAAGCAACCATTAGAGTCATATGTTACAACTGTAACAGAGAGGGACATCTCGCCCGTGATTGTAAAGCTCAAACAACAGTGAAACGGGGACCGAGACGAGATACCTGTAGCTACTGTAAAAAGATAGGGCATCTCGAGAAAGACTGTAGGAATAAAAGAGAAAGGAGGCAAAGTGAAAAGCACGAAATAAAGATTTGTGAGATTATAAGATGTTATAATTGCAATAGGATGGGACATACCCAACGGTATTGTAGGGAAGTCCAAAGACAGTGTGGAGACAGGGCGTGCTTTTCGTGTGGACGAAGAGTCACTTGCAAAGGAACTGTTGGTTCAATCCTCAGAACACAAAGGGTCCAAGAAATCGCGTAAAGGAGAAAATCAGAACTCGTGATAAGGAACAGGGTAGAGAAGAGGTCTCCAGCAGAGACAGAGATTGGGCTAAACCGAAAACCCAAAATTTAAACGAGAAAGGGGCCGCCAATACGGGTCGAAAGGCGGGTCCCAAGAATTAAACGACCCACAAAGTAACGAGCCATGGAGTAGGGGAGCCCCGAAAAATCTGTCTGCTAAAGAAAAAGTGGACAGGAGGACAGATACACGGGAAGAACATGATCGAACCGGCTCTATTCTAGTTCGAGACAGAGAGCGTAGGGAACCCCTCAAGCACCTTATTGATACGGGAGCTGATGTCAGTCTAATTAAGGAAAGGAGTGTGCCCAAAAAGGAAGTCCATTATCGAAACCCGATAATAGAGTTATCCGGTGTGACAGGAAGGACATCCCGTACAAGGGGATCTGTGAAATTACATATAGGGAAATCCACCCCTGAGTTTCATGTGGTAGGAGATGAATTTCGTTTGTCAGTAGATGGACTCGTGGGAAGAGACCTACAAGACAGTATAATTAATTATCGCGAAGGGTACGTGGAAATCTTTGGACAAAAGTTCCCTATGGGATTAAGTATAAGAGAGATTAGTTGCATAGCAATAAAGGGCACGAATCATCCACAGGAGAAAGAAAGTGTAATTTATCTTGAGGTGCCGGGTCGGAAGGACCCCCTTCGATTCCTGATAGATACAGGAAGCGAAGTGTCCTTTGTGAAAAGAAAGCTTGTGCCACGAGAGGCACTAATTTTGAACGAGCCTACCTTAAAATTAAGGGGGCTAGGCACAGAAAAGATCGAAACTAGGGGCAGAGTAAGACTCTTAGTAGGGAAAGCGAACCCTAACTTTTACGTAGTGGATGAAAACTTTAATTCACATTATGATGGCATTATTGGAAGGAATGCCTTGAGAGATAGCATAATTAATTTCAAGGAAGGTTATGCTATAATAGCAGGGAAGGAATACCCCTTAGGTGAACGGGCTCCTCATGTCCAGGTAATACGTCTCGAACCCCGAACAGAGACTATAATAGAAGTAAGGACAGATAAGCGAATGGCAGATGGTGTGATTGAAAAAAGGGAGGTTCTGCCAGGAGTATATGTAGCAAGTTGCCTAACAAAAGCACGTAATCACAAGGCAGTAGTGAGCGTGCTAAATACAAGAGATGCAGAAGTTGAATTTGAAGTGCCAGTACCATCCATGAAGTCGAACCCGTGACACCTCCGAAGCAATATCAGCGAAGGACAGTCAACCATGTAACTCAAGTAAAACATGAGAACACGAAGTCCCGAGAACAAAGGGTGATAGACCAATTAAGGGTCGACCATTTGGCACCCAAAGACCGAGAAGAGTTGTATGCTATCAGTAGTATAATTGGACAGTTCGGCGGCCACCTCCACCTCGGGCTCTCGGAAGAGGCCTCCACCTCCCGCGGGAAATTTGAATTTTGGCGGGAAATTTGAATTTTAGCGGGAGATTTGAATTTGTAAACAAAGCCACGTGCTTTTTGACAGCTGTCATCGACAACAACGCAACGCTAACCTCACTGCTGCCATCTTGACGGGCCTAAACCTCACTAGTGCCAACTTAACCTAACTAGCGTGAGGTAAACAAAACCACGTGTTTTTTGACAGCCACGTGCTTTTTGACGGACAACAACGCATCGCTAACCTCAGTACGGGCCTAAACCTTAATAGTACCAACTTAACCTAACTAGCATGAGGTAAACAAAGCCACGTGCTTTTTGACAGCCACATGCTTTTCAACAGATTTGTAAACAAAGCCACGTGCTTTTTGACAGACAACAACGCATCGCTAACCTCAGTACTGCCATCTTGACGGACCTAAACCTTAGTGGTACCAACTTAACCTAACTAGCGCGAGGTAAACAAAGCCACGTGCTTTTTGACAGCCACGTGTTTTTTGACAGCCACGTGCTTTTTTGACAGCTGTCATCCGCCATCTTTGAGCACGGTGCTGCCCTCTTTCGTCACCTATCATCGGCAGTGCTGCCTTCTTGACGGGTCTAAACCTTAGTGCTACCAACTTAACCTCACTAGCGTGAGATAAACAAAGCCACGTGCAGCTGTCATCCGCCATCTTTGAACATCGTGCTGCCCTCTTTAGCTACTTACCTTTGAAATGTGGTACGTTATCCGCCATCTTGCATCCGAAACCTCAGTGCTACGCTCTATGTAGTGGCGGCAAATTCCATGTGCTCTTGTTTGGAAACAAAGCCACGTGCAGCTGTCATCCACCATCTTTAATCACCGTGCTGCCCTCTTTAGCTACTTACCTTTGACAGTTGTCATCCGCCATCTTGCATCGCCAACCTCAGTGCCGCACTCTATGTAGTGGCGGCAAATTCCACGTACTCTTGTTTGGAAACAAATTCACGTGCTATTTTTCTGACAGCTGTCATCCGCCATCTTTGAGCACCGTGCTGCCCTCTTTAGCTACTTACCTTTGAAATGTGGTACGTCACAGCTGTCATCCGCCATCTTTAATCCAGAGAGAACAGTGCTGCAAACTATGTGGTGGCGGCAAATTCCACGTGCTTTACAAATCAACATGCTTTTTTGACAGCTGTCAACCGCCATCTTTAATCACCGTGCTGCCATCTATGTGGTGGCGGTAAATTCCACATGCTTTACAAACCTATATGCTTTTCTGACAGCTGTCATCCGCCATCTTTAATCCAGAGAGAACAGTGCTGCCCTCTATGTGGTGGCGGCAAATTCCACGTGCTCTTGTTTGGAAACAAAGCCATGTGCAGCTGTCATCCGCCATCTTTGAGCACCGTGCTGCGAGCAATTTCGTCAGTTGTCATCCGCCATCTTTAATCTACAGAACACCGTGCTGCCCTCTTTATGGCTACTACCTTAAGCACGTAGTAGCGGGCAATTTGAAAATTTCTGTTAGCTATCATCCGCCATCTTTAATCACGGTGCTGCCATCTTTAGCTAGATACCTTTGAAATGTGGCGGCGGATAATTTGAAAAATGCTTTTTGACAGCAGCTATCCTTGAGCACCGTGCTACCCTCTATGTGGTGGCGGCAAATTCTACATGCTTTACAAACCCACGCGCTTTTTTTTTGACAGCCATCTTTAAGCAACAGAGTACAGTGCTGCCCTCTTTGTTGTGGCGGCAAATTCCACGTGCTCTTGTTTGGAAACAAAGCCACATGCTCTTTTGACAGCTGTCACCCGCCATCTTTACCAACAGAGCAATATGCTGCGGGCAATTTCGTTAGCTGTCATCCGACATCTTTAATCAACAGAGCACCGTGCTGCCCTCATGCGGGGTAATTTCGTTAGCTGCCATCCGCCATCTTTAAACACTGTGCTGCCCTCTTTATGACTACTACCTTAAGCACGTAGTAGCGGGCAATTTCGTTAGCTGTCATCCGCTATCTTTGAGCACCGTGCTGCTCTCTGTAGTAGCGGGTAATTTGAAAAGTTCTGTTAGCTGTCATCCGTCATCTTTGAGCACCGTGCTGCCATCTATGTGGTGGCGGCAAATTCCACATGCTTTACAAACTCACGCGCAGCTGTCATCCACCATCTTACATCGCAAACCTCAGTGCTACACTCTATGTGGTAGCGGATAATTTTAAAAAGAAAAATTCTACAGCAGCCATCTCTCGACGCTAATTGCACAAGATGGTAGCTATACATGACTCCTTAAAGGTGCTCATGCAAGATGATCGCTATACATAGACGCCCTTGGGATGCTTGCGCAAGATGGCGGTTATACAAGGCTCCTTATGAGGGATGCTTGCGCGAGATGGTGGTTGCTCTTATGAGGCGGCTCAAGGATCCATGGCTAGAGACGCCCTAAGGATGCTTGCGCAAGATGGCGGATGCAAGATGGCGGCTATACATAGCTCCTTATGAGACAGCCAGTACAACATGTGATCAGAACATTGATTGATGTGTTCAGAACACAAAATAAGTAGAATCGAACACTGTACTCGATACAACATTGTGTGGTGTGTTCAGAACACTAATCGAACGCTGTATTAGGGGATACCTTTGTTTAGATTGAAACATAACAAGACTAGAATTGAACACTGCACATTGATTGATGTGTTCAGAACACAAAATAAGTAGAATCGAACACTGTACTCGATGTCGTTAACTTCAACATGTGATTAAAACATTGGCTGGTGTGTTCAGAACACTACATAAGTAGAATCGAACGCTGTATTAGGGGATACCTTTGTTTAGATTGAAACATAACAAGACTAGAATTGAACACTGCACTCGATGTCGGAAGATCAGATTGAAACATAACAAGACTAGAATTGAACACTGTACATTGATTGATGTGTTCAGAACACAAAATAAGTAGAATCGAACACTGTACTCGATGTCGTTAACTTCAACATGTGATTAAAACATTGTCTGGTGTGTTCAGAACACTACATAAGTAGAATCGAACGCTGTATTAGGGGATACCTTTGTTCTAAGAAGATCAGATTGAAACATAACAAGACTAGAATTGAACACTGCACTCGATGTCGTTACATGTGATCAGAACAATGATTGATGTGTTCAGATCACTAAACAAGTAGAACCGAACACTGTACAACATGTTAGGGGGATACCTTTGTTTAGATTGAAACATAACAAGACTAGAATTGAACACTGCACTCGATGTCGTTACATGTGATCAGAACAATGATTGATGTGTTCAGATCACGAAACAAGTAGAACCGAACACTGTACAACATGTTAGGGGATACCTTTGTTTAGATTGAAACTAACAAGACTAGAATCGAACACTGCACTCGATGTCGTTACATGTGACCCGATACAACATGTTAGGGGATACCTTTATCCTAAGAACCGAACACTGTACAACATGTTAGGGGATACCTTTGTTTAGATTGAAACTAACAAGACTAGAATCGAACACTGCACTCGATGTCGTTACATGTGATCCGATACAACATGTTAGGGGATACCTTTGTTTAGATTGAAACATAGCAAGCCTAGAATCGAACATTGTTTGATGTGTTCAGTACAACTTCAATGATTAACATACACACTGTGCACATATCGCATAGCTAAAAACACACTGTGCACATATCGCATACCTAACACTTCAAATGATTTGCTTAGTACGAAAATAAAAATAAAAAATCTATACCGCGTAGCTAACTCGTTCATCACACTGCTAAGACGCTTAGTAATTGTGAATACACTCATACGAAAATCAAGAAAGCACACTGCGTAGCCAACTCGCTCGGCACGAAAAAATCTATACCGCGTAGCTAACTCGTTCATCACACTGCTAAGACGCTTAGTAATTGTGAATACACTCATACGAAAATCAAGAAAGCACACTGCGTAGCCAACTCGCTCGGCTCACTCGCTTAGTAATTGCAACACACACGGATAAGAATGTTCCGAGATACTTACATGTTTTTTAAGGGGGGTGAAAGATCATAAATTATATGTACACACATGTTGTCTCCTCCAAGTTGTAAGATGAAATAGACGCAGTACTGCGAGTTTCCGCTCTAGCTGGCGAACGGAAGTAGCATGATATCTCAGCAAAAAATAAAAATACGCGTGAGCTTGCAAGTCAGACACAATGATGGATACCGCGATTCAAATCCTGGCAACTTATGCCGTCGGGAAGGGCATCCGGCTAGATCATGTAATGATGATCGCACAGGTCCCACGCCTAGCATTTACAGCTTCCAGTTCGAACCCGCTATCATCCGAAGTAGCGAGAATGATTGAAGAGTGTTTTAGTGTGATTCATTTGTTGGATGGAGGCGTTAAGCTGCCTTCTTCGGTAGGAGTAGGCTATGTCGGGATATCGATTTAAAATCCTAGTCAGGAAGGGCAGCCGGTCGTAAAACTATGGTGTGAGGCGGGGTGTGCAAAAAAGCTAGCAATAAGTAAGGGCTGTTGATGGGGACGTTAAACCTTGTGCAGACTCCTTCGAAAATTATTTTTTGAGTACAAGTGTGTTGATGCTGATTCATTTGTCGGATGGAGGCCATAAGCCTTGTGCAGGCTTCTTCAGTGGAGTAGGCTATGTATCGGTACCGGGATATCTAGTTATAAAACCCGCTACAACAAATTTATCGCGTATACTGCGATTTAAAATCCTAGTCAGGAAGGGCAGCCGGTCGTATAAAACTATGGTGTGAGGCGGGGTGTGCAAAAAAGCCAGCATTAAGTAAGGGCTGTTGATAGGAGGCGTTAAACCATGTGCAAGCTCCTTCACCAGGAGAAGCCTACATGCCGGTACCGTGCAGGTTCTTTCGATAGGAGTAGGCACTGTGTGTGTTTTAACCTCTCCGTACAATCATGATAGTTTACGTTAGGAACTTACATAGGCTAAATGCTACACATTCCGTGGCAGAGCCCTGAATCGAACTGGGTCGAAAATTATTTTTTGAGTACAAGAGTGTTGATGCTGATTCATTTGTCGGATGGAGGCAATAAGCCTTGTGCAGGCTTCTTCAGTGGAGTAGGCTATGTATCGGTACCGGGATATCTAGTTATAAAACCCGCTACAACAAATTTATCGCGTATACTGCGATTTAAAATCCTAGTCAGGAAGGGCAGCCGGTCGTATAAAACTATGGTGTGAGGCGGGGTGTGCAAAAAAGCCAGCATTAAGTAAGGGCTGTTGATAGGAGGCGTTAAACCATGTGCAAGCTCCTTCACCAGGAGAAGCCTACATGCCGGTACCGTGCAGGTTCTTTCGATAGGAGTAGGCACTGTGTGTGTTTTAACCTCTCCGTACAATCATGATAGTTTACGTTAGGAACTTACATAGGCTAAATGCTACACATTCCGTGGCAGAGCCGGGAATCGAACTCGGACCTCCGAGGGTAGCAGCTAATCACACTAACTACTACACCACAGAGGAGGACTATTTCAGAATATTTTACAACCTTAATTGGTACTGTGTTTTAAGAGCTTGAATGGTACTCAGCTAAGAAGACCTTCGCGAGTTACAAGCCGCTTATCAGCATGTAGTGTCCTCGTTCAAGGCCGAGCCGGAAGATACGTGTACAATTTCAGCTAACACACGCATTCCGCTGCTCGCTCTGCGCTGATACGACTTCATGGACAGTAGAACAAACCTATAGCCTACAGTATGCATGCCTCTCACCCGGTAGTCTCGGGTTCGATTCTCTTGGGGATAAAAATGTGTTTAAATCACATGAATGTGTTGAGTTGTCCTTCCTGATGCAAAACTAGCAGTATCTAACCTCATACACCATAGTTTTACGACGGTTGCCCTTCCTGACAACTCGGATTAAGAATCTGTTTTGTTTTAAGACTAGTTGTCCTTCCTGATGCAAAATTGGCAGTATCTAAGCTCTTACATCATACGCTATGGTTTTCGGCCGGTTGCCCTTCCTGACAACTCGGATTTAGAATCTGTCGAGAATCGGGGGTTTTACAGCTAGATGTTAAATCGCAGTATCACGAACTATTGTTTTACTGCTGGATGCCCTTCCTGACTAAGATTTTAAATCGCAAGAATTTGTTTTAAGACTCAAGTCTTGTTATGTTTCTTTCGTAATCTGCAAGTCTAAACAAGCATATCGCTGCACACTCTTGCCTTAGCGATGCGTGTTCGATAATTGTTTTCGACCGGTTGCCCTTCCTGACGCCAAAGAACTCGGATTAAGAATCTGTCGAGAATCAGGGGATTTTCAGCTAGATGCACTTCTTAGATTTTAAATCACGAACTATTGTTTTACTGCTGGATGCCCTTCCTGACTAAGATTTTAAATCGCAAGAATTTGTTTTAAGACTCAAGTCTTGTTATGTTTCTTTCGTAATCTGCAAGTCTAAACAAGCATATCGCTGCACACTCTTGCCTTCACGATGCGTGCTCGATAATTGTTTTCAACTAGTTGCCCTTCCTGACGTCAAAGAACTCGGATTAAGAATCTGTCGAGAATCGGGGGTTTTACTGCTAGATTTTAAATCACGAACTATTGTTTTACTGCTGGATGCCCTTCCTGACTAAGATTTTAAGTCGCAAGAATTTGTTTTAAGACTCAAGTCTTGTTATGTTTCTTTCGTAATCTGCAAGTCTAAACAAGCATATCGCTGCACACGCTTGCCTTCACGATGCGTGCTCGATAATTGTTTTCAACCAGCTGCCCTTCCTGACGTCAAAGAACTCGGATTAAGAATCTGTCGAGAATCGGGGGATATACAGCTAGATTTTAAATCGCGGTATCACGAACTATTGTTTTACTACTAGATGCCCTTCCTGACTAAGATTTTAAATCGCAAGAATTTGTTTTAAGACTCAAGTCTTGTTATGTTTCTTTCGTAATCTGCAAGTCTAAACAGGCATATCGCTGCACACTCTTGCCTTCACGATGCGTGTTCGATAATTGTTTTCAACTAGTTGCCCTTCCTGACGTCAAAGAACTCGGATTAAGAATCTGTCGAGAATCGGGGGATTTTCAGCTAGATGCACTTCTTAGATTTTAAATCACGAACTATTGTTTTACTGCTGGATGCCCTTCCTGACTAAGATTTTAAATCGCAAGAATTTGTTTTAAGACTCAAGTCTTGTTATGTTTCTTTCGTAATCTGCAAGTCTAAACAAGCATATCGCTGCACACTCTTGCCTTCACGATGCGTGTTCGATAATTGTTTTCAACTAGTTGCCCTTCCTGACGTCAAGGAACTCGGATTAAGAATCTGTCGAGAATCGGGGGATATACAGCTAGATTTTAAATCGCGGTATCACGAACTATTGTTTTACTACCAGATGCCCTTCCTGACTAAGATTTTAAATCGCAAGAATTTGTTTTATGACTCAAGTCTTGTTATGTTTCTTTCGTAATCTGCAAGTCTAAACAAGCATATCGCTGCACACTCTTGCCTTCGCGATGCGTGTTCGATAATTGTTTTCAACCGGTTGCCCTTCCTGACGTCAAAGAACTCGGATTAAGAATCTGTCGAGAATCGGGGGATTTACAGCTAGATGCACTTCTTAGATTTTAAATCACGAACTATTGTTTTACTGCTGGATGCCCTTCCTGACTAAGATTTTAAATCGCAAGATTTTGTTGAGTTGCCCTTCCTGACATAAAACTGGCAGTATCTAGCCTCTTACACTATTGTTTTCAACCGGTTGCCCTTCCTGACGTCAAAGAACTCGGATTAAGAATCTGTCGAGAATCGGGGGATTTACAGCTAGATTTTAAATCGCAGTATCACTACAGCCGGATGCCCTTCCTGACTAAGATTTTAAATCGCAAGAATTTGTTGAGTTGCCCTTCCTGACGCAAAACTGGCAGTATCTAGCCTCTTACACTATAGTTTTCGTCCGGTTGCCCTTCCTGACGTCAAAGAACTCGGATTAAGAATCTGTTTTGTTTTAAGACTAGTTGTCCTTCCTGACACAAAACTGGTAGTATCTAACCTCTTACTTCATACACTATTGTATTCGACCGGTTGCCCTTCCTGACGTCAAAGAACTGGGATTAAGAATCTGTCGAGAATCGGGGATTTACAGCTAGATACTCACCGGATACCCTTCCCGACGGCATAAGTTGCCAGGATTTGAATCGCGGTATCCATCATTGTGTCTGACTTGCAAGCTCACGCGTATTTTTATTTTTTGCTGAGATATCATGCTACTTCCGTTCGCCAGCTAGAGCGGAAACTCGCAGTACTGCGTCTATTTCATCTTACAACTTGGAGGAGACAACATGTGTGTACATATAATTTATGATCTTTCACCCCCCCTTAAAAAACATGTAAGTATCTCGGAACATTCTTATCCGTGTGTGTTGCAATTACTAAGCGAGTGAGCCGAGCGAGTTGGCTACGCAGTGTGCTTTCTTGATTTTCGTATGAGTGTATTCACAATTACTAAGCGTCTTAGCAGTGTGATGAACGAGTTAGCTACGCGGTATAGATTTTTTTCGTGCCGAGCGAGTTGGCTACGCAGTGTGCTTTCTTGATTTTCGTATGAGTGTATTCACAATTACTAAGCGTCTTAGCAGTGTGATGAACGAGTTAGCTACGCGGTATAGATTTTTTATTTTTATTTTCGTACTAAGCAAATCATTTGAAGTGTTAGGTATGCGATATGTGCACAGTGTGTTTTTAGCTATGCGATATGTGCACAGTGTGTATGTTAATCATTGAAGTTGTACTGAACACATCAAACAATGTTCGATTCTAGGCTTGCTATGTTTCAATCTAAACAAAGGTATCCCCTAACATGTTGTATCGGATCACATGTAACGACATCGAGTGCAGTGTTCGATTCTAGTCTTGTTAGTTTCAATCTAAACAAAGGTATCCCCTAACATGTTGTACAGTGTTCGGTTCTTAGGATAAAGGTATCCCCTAACATGTTGTATCGGGTCACATGTAACGACATCGAGTGCAGTGTTCGATTCTAGTCTTGTTAGTTTCAATCTAAACAAAGGTATCCCCTAACATGTTGTACAGTGTTCGGTTCTACTTGTTTCGTGATCTGAACACATCAATCATTGTTCTGATCACATGTAACGACATCGAGTGCAGTGTTCAATTCTAGTCTTGTTATGTTTCAATCTAAACAAAGGTATCCCCCTAACATGTTGTACAGTGTTCGGTTCTACTTGTTTAGTGATCTGAACACATCAATCATTGTTCTGATCACATGTAACGACATCGAGTGCAGTGTTCAATTCTAGTCTTGTTATGTTTCAATCTGATCTTCTTAGAACAAAGGTATCCCCTAATACAGCGTTCGATTCTACTTATGTAGTGTTCTGAACACACCAGACAATGTTTTAATCACATGTTGAAGTTAACGACATCGAGTACAGTGTTCGATTCTACTTATTTTGTGTTCTGAACACATCAATCAATGTACAGTGTTCAATTCTAGTCTTGTTATGTTTCAATCTGATCTTCCGACATCGAGTGCAGTGTTCAATTCTAGTCTTGTTATGTTTCAATCTAAACAAAGGTATCCCCTAATACAGCGTTCGATTCTACTTATGTAGTGTTCTGAACACACCAGCCAATGTTTTAATCACATGTTGAAGTTAACGACATCGAGTACAGTGTTCGATTCTACTTATTTTGTGTTCTGAACACATCAATCAATGTGCAGTGTTCAATTCTAGTCTTGTTATGTTTCAATCTAAACAAAGGTATCCCCTAATACAGCGTTCGATTAGTGTTCTGAACACACCACACAATGTTTTAATCACATGTTGTATCGAGTACAGTGTTCGATTCTACTTATTTTGTGTTCTGAACACATCAATCAATGTTCTGATCACATGTTGTACTGGCTGTCTCATAAGGAGCTATGTATAGCCGCCATCTTGCATCCGCCATCTTGCGCAAGCATCCTTAGGGCGTCTCTAGCCATGGATCCTTGAGCCGCCTCATAAGAGCAACCACCATCTCGCGCAAGCATCCCTCATAAGGAGCCTTGTATAACCGCCATCTTGCGCAAGCATCCCAAGGGCGTCTATGTATAGCGATCATCTTGCATGAGCACCTTTAAGGAGTCATGTATAGCTACCATCTTGTGCAATTAGCGTCGAGAGATGGCTGCTGTAGAATTTTTCTTTTTAAAATTATCCGCTACCACATAGAGTGTAGCACTGAGGTTTGCGATGTAAGATGGTGGATGACAGCTGCGCGTGAGTTTGTAAAGCATGTGGAATTTGCCGCCACCACATAGATGGCAGCACGGTGCTCAAAGATGGCGGATGACAGCTAACAGAACTTTTCAAATTGCCCGCTACTACGTGCTTAAGGTAGTAGCCATAAAGAGGGCAGCACGGTGTTCTGTAGATTAAAGATGGCGGATGACAACTGACGAAATTGCTCGCAGCACGGTGCTCAAAGATGGCGGATGACAGCTGCACATGGCTTTGTTTCCAAACAAGAGCACGTGGAATTTGCCGCCACCACATAGATTGCAGCACTGTTCTCTCTGGATTAAAGATGGCGGATGACAGCTGTGACGTACCACATTTCAAAGGTAAGTAGCTAAAGAGGGCAGCACGGTGCTCAAAGATGGCGGATGACAGCTGTCAGAAAAATAGCACGTGAATTTGTTTCCAAACAAGAGCACGTGGAATTTGCCGCCACTACATAGAGTGCGGCACTGAGGTTGGCGATGCAAGATGGCGGATGACAACTGTCAAAGGTAAGTAGCTAAAGAGGGCAGCACGGTGATTAAAGATGGTGGATGACAGCTGCACGTGGCTTTGTTTCCAAACAAGAGCACATGGAATTTGCCGCCACTACATAGAGCGCAGCACAGAGGTTTCGGATGCAAGATGGCGGATAACGTACCACATTTCAAAGGTAAGTAGCTAAAGAGGGCAGCACGATGCTCAAAGATGGCGGATGACAGCTGCACGTGGCTTTGTTTATCTCACGCTAGTGAGGTTAAGTTGGTAGCACTAAGGTTTAGACCCGTCAAGATGGCAGCACTGCCGATGATAGGTGACGAAAGAGGGCAGCACCGTGCTCAAAGATGGCGGATGACAGCTGTCAAAAAACACGTGGCTGTCAAAAAACACGTGGCTGTCAAAAAGCACGTGGCTTTGTTTACCTCGCGCTAGTTAGGTTAAGTTGGTACCACTAAGGTTTAGGTCCGTCAAGATGGCAGTACTGAGGTTAGCGATGCGTTGTTGTCTGTCAAAAAGCACGTGGCTTTGTTTACAAATCTGTTGAAAAGCATGTGGCTGTCAAAAAGCACGTGGCTTTGTTTACCTCATGCTAGTTAGGTTAAGTTGGTACTATTAAGGTTTAGGCCCGTACTGAGGTTAGCGATGCGTTGTTGTCCGTCAAAAAGCACGTGGCTGTCAAAAAACACGTGGTTTTGTTTACCTCACGCTAGTTAGGTTAAGTTGGCACTAGTGAGTTTCAGGCCCGTCAAGATGGCAGCAGTGAGGTTAGCGTTGCGTTGTTGTCGATGACAGCTGTCAAAAAGCACGTGGCTTTGTTTACAAATTCAAATCTCCCGCCAAAATTCAAATTTCCCGCCAAAATTCAAATTTCCCGCGGGAGGTGGAGGCCTCTTCCGAGAGCCCGAGGTGGAGGTGGCCGCCGAACTGTCCAATTATACTACTGCTATCTGTGCGGCATATAATGACATTTTTCACTTGGAAGGGGATAAATTAACTTACACCGATGTTTTACAACATGACATTCGGATCAGGGAAAATCAACCTCCAATTAATGTGAGACCTTACAGATTTCCGGGGGCTCAAAAGGAGGAGATCCAAAGACAGATTGACGAAATGCTAGCGAACAAAATAATCGCGCCTAGTACCAGCCCGTGGTCTGCACCGTTACTCATCGTCCCAAAGAAAATGGACGCTTCAAGAAAGCAAAAATACCGCATTTGCATCGATTTTCGAAAGTTCAATGAGGTGACGATAGGGACGGTATTTCCAATACCTCTCATATCAGAGCTCTTAGATGCTTTGGGGAAAGCACGTTACTTCTCTACTATGGACCTAGCGTCGGGGTACCATCAGGTGTTAATAAGGCCAGAGGACCGTGAGAAGACGGCATTCTCAGCCTTAGGACGGCACTACGAGTATTTGCGTATGGCGATGGGGCTTAAAGACGCTCCTAGTACCTTTATGAGGCTCATGACGACAGCTATGTCAGGCCTAAACGGTGTAAAATGTTTGATTTATATGGATGATATTTTAATTTATGGGAATTCAATCGAGGACCATAATCAGAAATTGCGGGAAGTGTTCCAGAGGCTCAGGGAACACCGGCTAAAATTACAGCCAGATAAGTGCGAATTCCTGCGAACAGAAGTGGCATTTCTAGGCCACGTGATTACCGAGAACGGGGTGCAACCGGATGAACGAAAAGTTGAGGCAGTAAGACATTTTCCAAGGCCTACAACCACCAAACAATTGAAGGGATTTTTAGGTTTTAGCGGGTATTATAGGAGATTCATACCTGAGTACCTGAGTATAGCAAGATCGCAAAACGCCTATATGAACTCCTGAAGAACAATGTCCCTTATGTATGGATAGACAAACAGGAGACGGCTTTCAACATCTTGAAACAAAAGTTGACCGAAAAGCCCATATTACAATATCCAGACTTCGAAAAGCCATTCATCCTAACTACGGATGCAAGTGGTGAAGCTCTCGGAGCCGTTTTATCACAGGGAGAATTAGGGAAAGATTTACCAGTAGCGTATGCGAGTAGAACCCTCAATAAGGCAGAGAAAAACTACTCGGTGACAGAGAAAGAATTACTTGCAATTGTATGGGGAGCGAAGTACTTTAGACCATACCTATTCGGGCGACATTTCACAGTAGTGACAGATCATAAGCCACTGAAGTGGGTATTCAGTGCCCAAGATCCGTCATCCAGATTACTAAAGTTCAGGTTAAAGTTAGCTGAATATGATTTCACGATAGTATGCAAGATGGGTAAAACAAATAACAATGCCGATGCATTAAGCAGAATTCCCGTTGTGCCTGAAAAAGCTGTACAAGTCGTGAATTCAGAGGGAATCATATCCCAAGGGACTGCTGAGACAGGTAAAACTGAAAGAGTAAAAAATGAGCGGAATGATCTCGTGGACGCGGAAGCAGAGAGGTCAGGTGGGAAGGTACGAACCAAAGACTCTAAATCCGAGGACGCAATAGCAGAGGAGAATGAGTCCAAGGAAGAAGAAGAATCACCTGCTAACGAGCGTAAAGATTTGACTGAGGAAGAAAAATTAGCAATACTACGTGATACCCACACGTCCCTTGTAGGTGGACATCAGGGGATCACAAGAACATTAGTGCGAATAAAAGACGTTGTTCAGTGGCCAAACATGAAGAAGGATGTGGAAGCCTTTATACGCTCCTGTCCTTCATGTCAGAGAAATAAAATTACATGTCCGGAAATTAGAGCACCGTTAGTACTAACAGATACTCCAAATACTGTTTTCGAAAAGATATCATTGGATGTCGTAGGCCCCCTACCAGTCACCGAAAGACAGCATAAGTTCATACTTACTTGCCAGGACCAATTGTCCAAATATTTAGTTGCAGTACCAATGGTTAATCAGGAAGCTGATACTGTGGCGAAGGCATTGGTAATGAACATTATTAGTGTATTTGGGATACCGAGCTCAATTTTGACTGACATGGGGAGCAACTTCATGAGTCAAACTTTTAAAAGGCAAAATTTTACGAATTCAAAAAGTACACACAAGTGCATTTCTGCCACAAAGTAATGGTAGTATAGAGAGAGCACACAGAGTGCTCACCGAGTATTTGCGTCACTATATTTGCAAGGAACAGAACGATTGGGATGAATATTTACCCACGATGAATATTTACCCACAGCCACGTTCGTGTACAATACTTCAAAACACAGTAATACAGGATTTACCCCCCTATGAATTAATACTCGGAAGAAAGGCGAATATGCCGGGAGTCCTCCAAAGGAAACCCGAGACATCTTATAATGAGTATCAAAATGTAGTCGAAGACTTAACTCGCCGACTACAAGAAAACCATGAGATTGCTCGAAAAACACTAATACAGAATAAAGAGAAAGAAAAAGAGAGATATGACAAACGACAGCACGACCTAACCTTACAGGTAGGAGATAAAGTATTGTTCAGGGACGAAACCCTAAGACGGGGTAGGTCCCGAAAGCTAGAACCTCCGTTTAGAGGCCCCTATGAGATAGAGCGAATTGATGGCGTAAACTGTCTTCTAAAAACTAACAGAAAGGGAAAATTAATAAAGGTGCATAGGAACAGATTAAAATTATATATTTGAATGTGAGAAAGTATTGGCTTCATTTCGGCCGCGATGGTCTTGCGCTCTTCACCATCCCAACGGCTTTTTAGAACTATCGATAGTTGCTGGTGTGGTTAGTAGAAATACCGTGCCAAACTGCGTGCACAATTTTTGAAGAGAAATTAGAAATTTAACCTGGGGATATTGAAGCCAAGGAATTTTGGTACGGGAATATCAGTACGTATATATCCTTAGTACCCGTCACGAAAAGACTGTGAGATAGCGAGGCAACAGTCTAGATGTCAACCTCGCAAAAGGACAACAGCGCTGGAAAAGCTGAGTCCTGCACTTAATAAATAAGTGCCCCTGCATTTGAAGGCGACAAATTAATAACAAACCCCTACATACATAGTGATTGTAATGTAGAATGTAGACGTAATGAAAAACCTGAATCAGTAGAATAAGATAAACTAACACAAGAATATTACACTTACAAAAGTATAGCGACTTTTGTTTTCTTTACAGGTCATACGACAAACGATATGGAGAATTCCAGAACGAAAATAGTCTATACTCCAGCTTTAATATGCATATAAATTTTATGGGAGAGGCGTTAGATTTTCAGATTATGCCTTACGAGAAAACACCAGGTGTTTATTTTAAGAATCGAGGGGAAATGCAATTATATTCCATAGAGTGGAAATTAATCACTTATGTAAATTTGAGTAAATTAAATGATGCGTATGTTGTTATACAGAAAAATATGCAAAAGGCCCAAACATTGTGCTATCAATTACAGCAAGAATTAAATCACACTTGTCGACACGAAATGCAGCTAGAAGCAAGCCGATTGCAAAAGATTCAAGAATTAAAAGAAACTTTAAAGCAATTTACTAAAGAAAAGGGTAAACGCGAAAAGAGAGGAATTTTCAATTTTATACGAATGATATCTAAAACATTATTTGGCACATTAGATGAAAACGACTCCGAATACTATCAAAATAAAATTTCAGAGTTAGAGACAGAGGAGATGTCAATGATCAAAATCACGAAGGAACAGTTAACCGTTGTTAAGTCAACGCTACAATCGGTCAATAGTACTTTATATGATGTAACAGCTAATGAGTTACGCTTGAACAATACTTGGAACAAATAACGGAATTCCTTAAAAATGAAACGGGTCAGTTAAAACAAGTATTTACACAAATGGATACAGAAATTGCAGTCAATAGGCAGCTGTTCGAAATTGAGGATCTGCTTTCACAGTTGTATGATCAATATAAGGTAATAGCATCAGGGATAATGTATGCACAATTAGGAATTATACATGTGCAAATTTTAAGCCCCACAGAAATTATAAGAGCCTATAGAAAATCTAGGGATCAATTTCCACACAGTATGACCTTACCATTTGAGCTGGGAACGACTCAAGAGCATTTAATCTATAAGATTTTAAATGTAAATGCATTTATTAATAAGAATGTGCTGGCATATGTAATAATGATGCCTCTTAGTGACAAAAAGACTTATAATCTGTATGAAATACTTCCTTTCCCAACACCAATGCAAAATAACATAGGAGAATTTGTACACATTAGAGCAGAGAAAGATTTTATTGTAATTGACGGCGAAAAGCAATTATATGCATAATTAACTGATAAGCAAATAAGAAAATGTAAAGAAATTAATAAGGGATGTAGGGTATGAGTAGTATAATGCAGGGATTCTGCCGCCTCCTCCGCCGCCCGCGGCGCGGGAAATTTGAATTCTGGCGGGAAATTTGAATTTTGGCGGGAGATTTGAATTTTGGCGCGAGATTTGAATTTGTAAACAAAGTCACGTGCTTTTTGACAGCTGTCATCGACAACAACGCATCGCTAACCTCACTGCTGCCATCTTGACGGGCCTAAACCTCACTAGTGCCAACTTAACCTAACTAGCGTGAGGTAAACAAAGCCACGTGTTTTTGACAGCCACGTGCTTTTTGACAGACAACAACAAATCGCTAACCTCAGTACTGCCATCTTGACGGGCCTAAACCTCATTAGTGCCAACTTAACCTCACTAGCATGAGGTAAACAAAGCCACGTGCTTTTTGACAGCCACGTGCTTTTTGACAGATTTGTAAACAAAGCCACGTGCTTTTTGACAGACAACAACGCATCGCTAACCTCAGTACTGCCATCTTGACGGGCCTAAACCTTAGTGGTACCAACTTAACCTAACTAGCATGAGGTAAACAAAGCCACGTGCTTTTGACAGCCACGTGCAGCTGTCATCCGCCATCTTTAATCCAGAGAGCACAGTGCTGCCCTCTTTAGCTACTTACCTTTGACAGCTGTCATCCACCATCTTTAAGCAGTGCTGCCCTCTATGTGGTGGCGGCAAATTCTAAATGCTTTACAAACCTATGCCCTTTTTTGACAGCTGTCATCCGCCATCTTTGAGCACTGTGCTGCCCTCTTTCGTCACCTTTCATCGGCAGTGCTGCCATCTTGACGGGTCTAAACCTTAGTGCTACCAACGTAACCTCACTAGCGCGAGGTAAACAAAGCCACGTGCAGCTGTCATCCGCCATCTTTGAGCATCGTGCTGCCATCTTTAGCCACTTACCTTTGACAGCTGTCATCCGCCATCTTGCATCCGAAACCTCAGTGCTGCCCTCTATGTAGACAAATCCACGTGCTTTTTTGACAGCCACGTGCAGCTGTCATCCGCCATCTTTGAGCACCGTGCTGCCCTCTTTAGTTACTTACCTTTGAAATGTGGTTCGTCATCCGCCATCTTGCAACCGAAACCTCAGTGCTGCCTGGTGACAGCAAATTCCACGTGCTCTTGTTTGGAAATAAAGCTACGTGCAGCTGTCATCCGCCATCTTGCATCCGAAACCTCAGTGCTGCCCTCTATGTAGACAAATCCACGTGCTTTTTTGACAGCCACGTGCAGCTGTCATCCGCCATCTTTGAGCACCGTGCTGCCCTCTTTAGCTACTTACCTTTGAAATGTGATACGTCATCCGCCATCTTGCAACCGAAACCTCAGTGCTGCCTGGTGACAGCAAATTCCACGTGCTCTTGTTTGGAAACAAAGCTACGTGCAGCTGTCATCCGCCATCTTGCATCACAAACCTCAGTGCTACACTCTATGTGGTGGCGGCAAATTCTAAATGCTTTACAAACCTATGCGCTTCAGCTATCGTCCGCCATCTTTAATCACCGTGCTGCCCGGTGGCGGTAAATTCCACATGCTTTACAAACCCATGTGCTTTTCTGACAGCTGTCATCCGCCACCTTTAATCACCGTGCTGCCCCGGTGGCGGAAAATTCCACGTGCTTTACAAAGCTATGTGCTTTTTTGACAAAAAATTCTGCTCTCGAGATACTTACCGAACTAGACGATACTATACTTACGAATCCGCTCATCACCTTCTTTCTTCTATGAGTAATAAACAAAAACTCTATCTTGCAAATAAGGAGCGGGAGGAAGGTGATACCTAACCTAAAATAAAAGAATATGCCAATTCTACATTATTTATTTACATCTTGTATGTACAAGTTTTATCTCGAATCATTTTACCCTAGCGTACTTCTCGATGCAATTCTTGAATGTACAAGTTTAGACTTGCCGTACCAGCGTTCCTCTCCCGAATTGTGATGTAAGACAGCGTAACGTAAGTACACACACACCTCTAGCATAATGTTTATGTAAAGTAGTACTTATCAATACTACTATGCCCCCAGGCTAGCGTGTTGGTAGAATTTGGGATGACAAACCGTTTACAATCATCGCTATTAAGGGCTACCTTACTAATTAAATGTGTGTACAACTGGTGCTTCTTGCTTCTAATGACAGACATTTGCTTATGCAAAACAGGTGGATTACTTTTAATGCAATTGTTATAGTTTTCAAAACTTAGCTGATTCTGAACGACATTCTTTTTAACCCCCTTCAATCTCTTTATTTGTAATTCATTTAAGAGTTTTATGCAATATGACTTGGATTTAGTACCTACAAATGAATCGATAATATTCCCAGCACATTCATCTTTCATTTTACCTAGAACCTTTTTGTTCACTAGCGGTAGATGATATTGATTAACTGCAGGATAGTTACTTGTATCAAACCTACCCAAGTCCGGCTTTATATCATTGTAATAGTAATCAGTTTTGATTTGATAAATAAACGAATCGGTATCTGTGTAGAGCAATTGCGCATTATGCGCGTACTTCTTCATCATATAATCGTAATGGAATTCATACATGAGTGTTTTAGCCAATTCAAGTACTGCAAAGCCGACGTAGGTAGGTTTGTCACACTTAACCTTGACACGATTCATCTGTATAATAACTAAATTCTCATGTATGATGGTGCAGCTATGGAAATTTGGTTTACTTATTAAATAGTTAGCACCATACCTTTTCTTAATATAATCCCAGTTTGTAATCAATTTTACATCAACGCGTTTGTCAACATTTTCCATAGTCTTACCAAACACACTGTTATTCATGAGCTTGTAGAAATCTTTTTCAAACTCGTTAACCGCATTCGTTCTTAAATTATTGTTCAGATCGATATATGGCTTTAGCCACGGTGACTGATTAAATTCTAGTACGCGGTGAATTTTGGATAACTTCAAACCATGCTGCAAACACTGTTTTAAATTTCGGTAATGAATGATATACTTAGATTTATCGCACAAATTAGCAATGAGCATTTTCGTCGTTGATGCGATGTACGGGGGCTTCATATTTTCAGGGCAGAACGGTAGGTCATTATGAGAAGTGTGTAACTCTTTAGGATACTGTAAGTCAACCTCGAGGAAATAGCCTTTATCAGCTTCATCACCTAGGGCGTGTAGCTGTAAAGCATCAATTTCGCACTGCGTCAGCCAGCGGAAACCACTCACCGGTAGATGCTGACTCATCGCCCACCCATACTGATTATTAGCATCGAGGTAAACGATATACCGAGATTCCTGACTGGAATCGAAACTCGGCATGTACTTATTATTCGCCTTCGAATACCGCCCACTGCACTGACTCAGACCGCCTCGAATTGATGATTTTATGAAGTGCACCATATCGATATCGGTCAGCAGTTCCAAATTCACATGCGTGTGTTTCAACATAGCATCCCAACTTAACCCAGGTGCAGTAAAATACTGACATGGGTCAAGGCTGTAGGTGTTCATGCAAACTCAGCGAAAATTTTCAAAAACATCAGCTAACAAAAGTACATCTGTCTTTAAATATAAATCGGAGTATTCACCCAGCGTTTGAATGTGGAACTGCTCCCAGATATGTTGTGCATGTAAATAGTCATCATCACTAATATCTGCTGAATTCAGCGAGCTGTAAAAGGATTGTTTCGATGGTAAGGCACGTTCTTCGAGGCGGTCTAAGCAGTCGAGATATTCGTAACAAAAAACACCCTTACGCCGAAGTAAATTAAACTGCGCTTCTTCGGGAAAAACGCGTCGAATTTCCGTAAATTGTTCAGGCTGTAAATGACTAGAAAGTTTATCGAGGCTACTCGCCATAAAGCGAAACGAGTCAAGGAATCACAGTTTTATAGAATGCTCAGCATCTACTTTTACAGACTTTGCAAACGCAATGTACCGCTCTTTATTCTGAGGGATTATATCTACTTTTTTATCTGAAGCTCCAAATTGTGAAATGATGAAATGAGAGTCGTAACCAGATAAGTTATGAAAAATTACAGGGATAAATTTAGGAACTCTTTACTTAAGATTACAGCTATAATGAGCGGCACATCTGTAGAAACCAGTTAAATGATCATGATCAAAAACATTAGGGTCATTTTCGGAAAATTCCCCATCACAAATGCTACACTTTGTAGCAGGTTCATGATCATTTAACTGAATTTCGGTGAGTGGCTTCATAGGAATATTACTATTCAGAATACGACCGAGACGAACTGCATCACTTTCAAGTCTTTCTAAAAATACTTTAGCAGCATCATGTCCTCGATACAGCTCTAACTTGTTAAGCGTACTATCGTAACTACACTTGATGTAATACGCGAAGCTATACGGGACATGCATGTGCGTAGTATTAGTGAAAGAGTTGTCAGGATTAGGTGAGCATGTGTTGCATGGCGTGAGGATGGCTTCAAAGTCTGCATAAATCACGAACGGTACCCACATCTGCTTGTGAAAATTTGTAAATTTTAAAACATTATTGCCTGTAGTAGGTATCTCTGTACGTACATGATTGCAGTCATTCTTGGAATGCTTCGTTAACTGATCTTCAGTTCTAAAATACTGCAAGCATCCATCACATAGCCACTTTTTACACCTTTCTTTGGATAACTGACTGCCAACAAGTCTACTCAGATTTTTAATCCAGCAAAAGTGGCTATTCACACTGTTTTCAATATAGAGTAAATTAACATGAGTACTCTTCTTATGACATGTATAATACAGAGGACCTACTACAGACTTTTTCTCTACACCATACACATTAATACTAATGTTATTTAGTTCCTCAAAGCGCTTAATATCCTTTATCTGCACAGGAAATTCTATACTATCGAAATTTAGCTGCGTTGAATAGTGTAGATAGGATGATGTTCTATACGCTACATTCGATTTAGCAGGATTTAAAGCTGACATCACCGCCCATGCAAAACATGCTTCGTCATTGTTTTGGATGTTTACAACAGCTTTTCTTTGCTGAATCCATGTCGGCAGCTCAATGTGCGAAGATCCACGCATAGGATTGTACTTATTGATGTTAACTTCTAGATACATTATTTCAACTAAAGCCCACCCTGATTCCTTTTCCTGAAATTCCTCGCTCTTAGTTGAAATAATGTTAGAGACATCCCTAAGTACATCACCAAAATTAGTCGACTGACTTATGACAAAATTCTTCGTATTAAATGATTTAATGTCCGTTATTTCGGATTCATCCGTGCTTTTAATGTACAAGGCGAAAAGTTCAAAATTAACTTTAAATAAATTATGATTGGACAAAGATTAAGCAAGAAGCTGTTGCACATCCGGTTGAACGCAATTTAAAAAGTTTGAAGTGCTCTGAAACTTTTGACTGGTGCGAATTCTGTAACTAGCAATCCTACTTTTAAATGCTGTATTAATTTCCTCGATGTTTGCGTTACTACCACTTCTACACGCATTATTTTTATGCGCATTACTCCGTAAGTGCCCCTGAAAATGCGAAGATGGTACATCAGTGTTACAGTGCTCGCAGTGAATAGTTTGAAGTTCATGATTTTTTCTAGGTTTTTTACTACTAGTACTTTCTACAGCTACATCAGTAGCTGCACGCTTTTTCCCTACTACTACCTGAGGGCAAGTAGATATTTGATGTACCTCTGCTAAGTGAGCCTCGTATCGCACAACGTTAGCGAAATAAACACTGCAAACTTTACATAAAGCAGATGTTATGCTAGGGTGTTTTGATTTCATATGGCGCATGAAGTTATCACGCCTTGCAAACGTTACATTACATTCCTCGCAGCAGGGGAACATCTGAAAAGAGAACGACCGATAGAGATTAGGTGAAAGTTACGGAAGAAATCAAGTTTCAACGTATAGAGGATGGACATGGCTGTGAGTTAGGCCTATAGCATGAGGATTGAAGAGAACGACTATTTATCAATAGACTAAAGTTACGATGTTCGGAAGAAACCAAGTTTCAGCCTGTTGAGGATAGACATAGCTATGTGCGCGTGTTTGAAATTATACTACGTCTATAGTATGAGGATTAAAGAGAACAACTATTTATGATTAGCTTAAAGTTACGATGTTTTAGAAGAAACCAAGTTTCAACCTGTTGAGGTCGGACATTGCTGTGAGTTTGAAATTATAAGATTAACTTCGTCTATAGTATGCGGGTTGAAGAGAACAACTATTTATCAATAGCTTAAAGTTACGATGTTTTAGAAGAAACCAATTTTCAGCCTGTTGAGGACATACATAGCTATGTGCTCGTGTTTAAAATTATACCTCGTCTATAGTATGCGGGTTGAAGAGAACAACTATTTATCAATAGCTTAAAGTTACAATGTTTTAGAAGAAACCAATTTTCAGCCCGTTGAGGATAGACATAGCTATGCGCGTGTGTTTGAAATTATACTTCGTCTATAGTATGCGGGTTGAAGAGAACAACTATTTATCAATAGCCTAAAGTTACGATGTTTAGAAGAAACCAATTTTCAGCCCGTTGAGGATAGACATTGCTGTAAGTTTGAAATTATACCACGTCTATGGTATGCGGGTTGAAGAGAACAACTATTTATCAATAGCTTAAAGTTACAATGTTTTAGAAGAAACCAAGTTTCAGCCTGTTGAGGGCAGACATAGCTATGTGTGCGATTGAAATTATACCCCGTCTATAGCGTGAGGATTAAAGTGAACAACTATTTATCAATAGCTTAAAGTTACAATGTTTAGAAGAAACCAAGTTTCAACCTGTTGAGGACAGACATAGCTACGTGTGCGTGTTTGAAATTATACCACGTCATGTGTGCGTGTTTGAAATTATACCACATCTATAGTATGAGGATTAAAGAGAACGACTATTTATCAATACTCTAAAGTTACGATGTTTTAGAAGAAACCAATTTTCAGCCCGTTGAGGACAGACATAGCTATGTGCGCGTGTTTGAAATTATACCCCGTCTATAGCGTGAGGATTAAAGAGAACAACTATTTATCAATAGACTAAAGTTACGATGTTTTAGAAGAAACCAAGTTTCAGCCTGTTGAGGACAGACATAGCTATGTGTGCGTGTTTGAAATTATACCTCGTCTATAGTATGAGGATTAAAGAGAACGACTATTTATCAATACTCTAAAGTTACGATGTTTTAGAAGAAACCAAGTTTCAGCCCGTTGAGGACAGACATAGCTATGTGTACGTGTTTGAAATTATACCACGTCTATAGTATGAGGATTGAAGAGAACAACTATTTATGATTAGCTTAAAGTTACGATGTTTTAGAAGAAACCAAGTTTCAGCCTGTTGAGGATAGACATAGCTATGTGCGCGTGTTTGAAATTATACCACGTCTATAGTATGAGGATTGAAGAGAACAACTATTTATGATTAGCTTAAAGTTACGATGTTTTAGAAGAAACCAAGTTTCAGCTTGTTGAGGACAGACATAGCTATGTGCGCGTGTTTGAAATTATACCACGTCTATAGTATGAGGATTAAAGAGAACGACTATTTATCAATAGCTTAAAGTTACGATGTTTTAGAAGAAACCAAGTTTCAGCCCGTTGAGGACAGACATAGCTATGTGTACGTGTTTGAAATTATACCACGTCTATAGTATGCGGGTTGAAGAGAACAACTATTTATGATTAGCTTAAAGTTACGATGTTTTAGAAGAAACCAAGTTTCAGCCTGTTGAGGATAGACAGCTATGTGCGCGTGTTTGAAATTATACCACGTCTATAGTATGAGGATTGAAGAGAACAACTATTTATGATTAGCTTAAAGTTACGATGTTTTAGAAGAAACCAAGTTTCAACCTGTTGAGGTCGGACATAGCTGTAAGTTTGAAATTATACCTCGTCTATAGTATGAGGATTAAAGAGAACGACTATTTATCAGTACTCTAAAGTTACGATGTTTTAGAAGAAACCAAGTTTCAGCCCGTTGAGGACAGACATAGCTATGTGTACGTGTTTGAAATTATACCTCGTCTATAGCGTGAGGATTGAAGAAAACAACTATTTATCAATAGACTAAAGTTACGATGTTTTAGAAGAAACCAAGTTTCAGCCTGTTGAGGACAGACATAGCTATGTGCGCGTGTTTGAAATTATACCACGTCTATAGTATGCGGGTTGAAGAGAACAACTATTTATCAATAGCTTAAAGTTACGATGTTTTAGAAGAAACCAAGTTTCAGCCTGTTGAGAGCAGACATAGCTATGTACGCACCTCGTCTATAGCGTGAGGATTAAAGAGAACAACTATTTATCAATAGACTAAAGTTACGATGTTTTAGAAGAAACCAAGTTTCAATGAATAGAGGTCAGACATACCTTAAAATCTTCGCGCTGCAAACTGTTACTCGGATAAAGAAAATGCGTGCGTTCAAGCCTGAAACTCGAATGATAATATTCTGGTTGTACCTAAAAAGAAGAAACATATATGAATGTAGTGTAGGGTACATCATCTAACCTAGATATCTTTACAACTCAAAGTTCGAAAACATACCTTTAAAAAAATGCTCGTGCTGCAGGCTGTTACTGAGATGAATAAAATTGCGTACTTTCGAACGGTACCTAAAAAAGAACAAACATATATGAATGTAGATGTCTAGCGTAGAAGTTGCTTTGCAAATAAAAAAGTAACTAACAGTTCGACCTTACCTTAAGATAAAGGCTGAAGGATAATATTCACAGCAGACGGGAGATGTGTGTACGTAATAAACGCATACGAGAACTGTGAGCACTTCACGCAGACTGCAGCGACTAAATATGCTGCTTGTTACCAAGCGGATGTGATAATCGCTGACAACTGCGGTACAGTCGGAACGAAGTGTTTATGCAACAAGAGCTCTCCCCCTGTAGTCCCGCAGGCTGACGTATTCGAACCTCCTGTTGATGCCGAGGTGCCGGAATTTAAGAGTTCGAGCCTTGGAAAGTTAGCGCGCGATCCTCGACTTCTCGAGGGTACATCCGCGGTATTCCTTACCTGTAGGTATTGAGCTAAAGCTAGATCATGTAATGACGATCGCGCAGGCCCCTCACCTAGCATTTGCTATTTTTACAGCTTCCAGTTCGAACCCGCTATCTTCCGAAGTAGCGAGAATGATTGAAGAGTGTTGAGGGTGATCCATTTGTCGGATGGAGGCGTTAAGCTGTGTGCAGGCTTCTTCGGTAGGAGTAGGCTATGTCAGGATATCTAGTTATCGATTTAAAATCCTAGTCAGGAAGGATACGCGATTCAAATCCTGGCAACTTATACCGTCGGGAAAGACATCCGGCTAGATCATGTAATGACGATCGCGCAGGTCCCTCGCCTAGCATTTGCTACTTTTACAGCTTCCAGTTCGAACCCGCTATCTTCCGAAGTAGCGAGAATGATTGAAGAGTGTTGAGGGTGATTCATTTGTCGGATGGAGGTGTTAAGCTGTATGCAGGCTTCTTCGGTAGGAGTAGGCTATGTCAGGATATCTAGTTATCGATTTAAAATCCTAGTCAGGAGGGGCAACCGGTCGTATAAAACTATGGTGTGAGGCGGGGTGTGCAAAAAAGCTAGCAATAAGTAAGGGCTGTTGATGGGGACGTTAAACATTGTGCAGACTCCTTCGAAAATGATTTTTTGAGTACAAGACGTTGAGGGTGATTCATTTGTCGGATGGAGGCAATAAGCCTTGTGCAGGCTTCTTCGGTAGGAGTAGACTATGTTGTAATGTTCGGAAGAAACCAAGTTTCAGCCTACTGAGGTCGGACATTGTCGTGAGGGGTTTGAGTTCAGCTCGAGAAGCTGCTAATAATTTTAATGCGAACTGTACGCGTGTAGCGGACTCTGTACCCTGCTGAGGCAAACACATTCCAGCGAGGAGCTAGCGAGCCGGATGCAGCTTGCGTGCGCGCGTGTGTGTAGGCATGCTATCCCAGAATATTTTTTCCTCGTTCTAGAGTCTGTTACCCTTCCTGATGTAACAAGACTAGGATTTATTTTTTAGACTGCACTTGACTAGAAATAGCTACATGAAATATCGCAAGAATTTGTTGAGTTGCCCTTCCTGATGCAAAACTGGGAGTATCTAGCCCTTTACACTATGGTTTTCGACCGGTTACCCTTCCTGACGTCAAAGAACTCGGATTAAGAATCTGTCGAGAATCGGGGGTTTTACAGCTAGATGCTCTTCTTAGATTTTAAATCGCGAACTATTGTTTTACTGCTGGATGCCCTTCCTGACTAAGATTTTAAATCGCAAGAATTTGTTGAGTTGCCCTTCCTGACGCAAAACTAGCAGTATCTAGCCTCTTACATCATACACTATTGTTTTCGACTGGTTGCCCTTCCTGACAACTCGGATTAAGAATCTGTCGAGAATCGGGGATTTACAGCTAGATGCACTTAGATTTTAAATCACGAACTATTGTTTCACAGCTGGATGCCCTTCCTGACTAAGATTTTTAAAATCGCAAGAATTTGTTGAGTCGCCCTTCCTAATGCAAAACTGGCAGTATCTAGCCTCTTACATCATACACTATGGTTTTCGACCGGTTGCCATTCCTGACAATTCGGATTAAGAATCTGTCGAGAATCGGGGGATTTACAGCTAGCTTAGATTGTAAATCACGAACTATTGTTTTACTGCCAGATGCCCTTCCTGACTAAGATTTTTAAATCGCAAAAATTTGTTGAGTTGCCCTTCCTGATGCAAAACTGGGAGTATCTAGCCTCTTACACTATGGTTTTCGACCGGTTGCCCTTCCTGACGCTGAAAGACCAGGATTTAGCCAGTTACCCTTCCTGATGTAACAAGACTAGGACTGCACTTGGCTAGAAATAGCCACACGAAATTATTATATAGAAAGAGAATTGCTGGGCTGATGACAGCTGTCAGAAAAGCATATAAGTTTGTAAAGCACGTGGAATTTGCCGCCACCGGGGCAGCACTGTTCTCTCTGGATTAAAAGCTTTGTTTCCAAACAAGAGCACGTGGAATTTGCCGCCACTGGGGCAGCACGGTGATTAAAGATGGCGGATGACAGCTGTCAGAAAAGCACATGGGTTTGTAAAGCATGTGGAATTTACCGCCACCGGGCAGCACGGTGATTAAAGATGGCGGATGATAGCTGAAGCGCATAGGTTTGTAAAGCATTTAGAATTTGCCGCCACCACATAGAGTGTAGCACTGAGGTTTGTGATGCAAGATGGCGGATGACAGCTGCACGTAGCTTTGTTTTCAAACAAGAGCACGTGGAATTTGCCGTCACCAGGCAGCACTGAGGTTTCGGTTGCAAGATGGCGGATGACGTACCACATTTCAAAGGTAAGTAGCTAAAGAGGGCAGCACGGTGCTCAAAGATGGTGGATGACAGCTGCACGTGGCTGTCAAAAAAGCACGTGGATTTGTCTACATAGAGGGCAGCACTGAGGTTTCGGATGCAAGATGGCGGATGACAGCTGTCAAAGGTAAGTAGCTAAAGAGGGCAGCACGATGCTCAAAGATGGCGGATGACAGCTGCACGTGGCTTTGTTTACCTCGCGCTAGTGAGGTTACGTTGGTAGCACTAAGGTTTAGACCCGTCAAGATGGCAGCACTGCCGATGAAAGGTGACGAAAGAGGGCAGCACAGTGCTCAAAGATGGCGGATGACAGCTGTCAAAAAAGGGCATAGGTTTGTAAAGCATTTAGAATTTGCCGCCACCACATAGAGGGCAGCACTGCTTAAAGATGGCGGATGACAGCTGTCAAAGGTAAGTAGCTAAAGAGGGCAGCACTGTGCTCTCTGGATTAAAGATGGCGGATGACAGCTGAACGTGGCTGTCAAAAAGCACGTGGCTTTGTTTACCTCATGCTAGTTAGGTTAAGTTGGTACCACTAAGGTTTAGGCCCGTCAAGATGGCAGTACTGAGGTTAGCGATGCGTTGTTGTCTGTCAAAAAGCACGTGGCTTTGTTTACAAATCTGTCCAAAAGCACGTGGCTGTCAAAAAGCACGTGACTTTGTTTACCTCATGCTAGTGAGGTTAAGTTGGCACTACTGAGGTTTAGGCCCGTCAAGATGGCAGTACTGAGGTTAGCGATACGTTGTTGTCTGTCAAAAAGCACGTGGCTGTCAAAAAACACGTGGCTTTGTTTACCTCACGCTAGTTAGGTTAAGTTGGCACTAGTGAGGTTTAGGCCCGTCAAGATGGCAGCAGTGAGGTTAGCGATGCGTTGTTGTCGATGACAGCCGTCAAATAGCACGTGGCTTTGTTTACAAATTCAAATCTCGCGCCAAAATTCAAATCTCCCGCCAGAATTCAAATTTCCCGCCAGAATTCAAATTTTCCTTCCATGCTTTGTCAACAACGTTGGCATGAGCTTGCAACCTTTTGTCCCAAATTACACTTTTCATAAATACTTTGGAGATTAAAATGTCTTTATCCGCTTCCATTTTATAAAAGCAAGTGTGAGAATAACGTGCGCAGTCGGAAGATAAACAGCAGACTGACCGGGCGTGTTGGGCGGTAAGCTGTTCAAGCGGGGAAAATAAATAATTTCCTGTTAAAGCGTGTAGAAGCGGTTTGAGCTGGTTAACGCAGGTAGGCGGGTGCACTATGGCCGCCCCAATCAGTTTTCACTATCTTTTCTTTCCTGCTCGCCCGCCGCGATCAAGCAGGAAGCGGGAAGCGGTGCACTATGGCCGTACCCTAGCACAAGACAGCGTAATTATGACGTTATATACTTTGGCAACGATTTACACTAGATTAGTGTTAGATGTTATTATACAAACTATTTCATGATTATGGCCGAACATTTCTCCTTCATTTGATTCGTAATTAGCACATTTCGATGAATAATATTATCGAAATAAAATAAAGAGCATGTCAAAACGCCTGATATCAGGCGTTGCCACTGGGCAAACGCATAAAACGCCTGATATCAGGCGCTTGCCACTTGGAGGGTTAAAGGGTTGTGAAAAGAAGGAATGACTGCGTATCTACCATCAATGTGCGAAATTATCGACATGCATCAATCAGAATGTCCATCATTTAAAACTCTTTACAAGAAGCATAGTGGAGAAACAATTAAACAGTCTTTACGACATGTTTGCATGCTCTTCGATTGGTTATGTTGCAGTGCATGTCGGGAAGTAAACAACATATGTAATTTGCAGTGTCGAAATAACGTCAGTGTGAAAGAAACATTTGTAGAGTAAAGACATCATGTCATTTCTATCCGATATTAAGAGTAACGCTGTTGAAAAGGCAAGCGTAAAGTTTGATGCATGCAAATGAAACTAAACACTTTTAGTGAAGAAGAGTTGAATGTATTACCAAAGACATTTTGGTGAATATAGCAGCGAATGTAGTAAAGAAGATCTGGGACTCAAGACCCTGTTTTGTCTGAGCTTTGAACGTGTACTTTATATCATGAACAAGTGAGTTTTGTGCCGCACCCCGCACGCCCAAAATCCTGCTCGCCGTACATAATATAACATCATTAGCTGAAAACTGAGGCACGGATCGCGACTGGGGAAGGCTACAAGCTACAAGCCTTGAGCTGGAGATGAGCCTCTCGGCAGGAAAATACCAGGAGAATAATTTTCAAAACAAAATATCAAGAAATTCAGCAAATAACAAGGAAATATTTGTTGAATTAATAAAAGAAAAATGGAGAAAGTAAATGAATTTGAAAATAGGGAAAGATAATCAATATGAAAATTATACATACGTAATTCGCCTTTTCCAGAGATGTAGCAACAGTGTCACTGTGACGGTATACCATCATTCAGAATCGAATTATATTACAATCAGTTTATCCGGTTATAAGGGTATGATTACAATCAGATTATCCCCACACAAACACAACGCAATACACAGTTCCTTAAAAGCTGGCCTAATTTCCCAACAGTTATTAATTTAACCTATTCAACTTATCTCCACTCCCGTATATCACACTTCTCATCTTTTATATCTCTTAATTTTACAACAATCTGTCACCCCTCCCCTCCCCAAAAAATAAGCTATACTCCTACGCATCAAAGAGCAGACTAAAGGAAATATTTTTTCGTAGAATCTCCGGACTAGATTGAAAGGGGCACGAACACGAACTACAAACAAACAATTGTAAGGGACAAAATCATGTGCAGTGCATACATTAAAGGAAGATAAAACATGTCGAACGGAAACGGTACAAGAGGCTAAGATAAGTGCAAAGGCCAAAATGAAAATGCACGAACAATCAGGTAGAGAAATAGAATAAAAAATGAAAACAAAATTAAATTCAAACAAATATATTCCTTCTTGATACCCCACCCATTTACACTCACGTCAGTACACACGTACAGTCAGGCTAAAAATCAATAGAGCGAAAAGCGGTCCTGGTGTCCATCAAGGATTCAAATTTTTCAATAACATGACACCAAAGTTGGAAGAAGGCGGTTCTCAGTTATTAGTGTCACTTTTATATATAAACATAAATTTGGCAATGGGATCAGCAGGACCCGTATTCACATCAAAACCCATCCAGATTGCGATTCGTACAGAGCGAGTGAAGCCTCGCGGTGACACAAGTAACAGTACAGTGTAGATGGGAGGAAGTCGCAAAAGAATACACGCACATAGTAATTTGTGGGCCATTACGTTGAGAATAAACACAAACACATTAAGCACAGAGAATCATGTTTCATTCATACCGTGGGGTAAACAAGGAATATCAACAACCATGATTATATGAAGAAAAAGATGAATAAACGTTATCATTACCTGAAGTAATATCAACGTGCAATGAAAGGAGGCGAATGGTAGTGGAATATCCTTTGGAAACGTTTAAAAAGGTTTGAGTACAATAAGAATTCCGCATCTAGATTCATGGAGTCCTTCTTATATCTTATTAAAACTCGACACATATTCCTCAATTCAAAGAGATGAGAAGAAAACATTCCGGTTGCATGTTAGACCATCCTTGACAGAAAACAACAAGGACTGCCATAATTCGTACAATCACGGAGATTACGGAATCGTCCCACGTGAATCAGTAACGAGCCATTTTGCCAATTACATCCAGGAAGGGACGAAACCGAACTGACACATGAATCATAAATGGCTCGTCTTAGTTTAGCTAGAAGACCTTCAGTGAGACAGTTTCCTACATGCCAACTCTTTAAACTGTATCACGGACCTAAAACTAACGAGTTGTCATCGCTATATAAACACTTATCATGGCTGCGAAAGGAGTAAACACGTTTTCGCAGAAGAGGTGAAGAAACGTGTAGGGCATGGACTCATCAATAAGGTAACAGATTTTCTTCCCTTTGAACTTCATCGTCCTAGTTACCAATACTGCGACCCTGGAACTCGCCGTGACGTCCGCTTGGCACGTAGTGATCTTGGTATTAACATGTTAGATGCCGCCTAATAAGAGCATGACACTGTTTATCGTCTAAACAATACTAAAATGAGACGTGTAGCTGATAAGAATCTGCATCGTAAAGCTATGCAGCGTGTGTCGTCACCTAGTGCTTCAGTTGCTGAGAAGAGAGCATCACTTGTCGTTGCCGGTGCTACAAAAAGAATACTGTTACTAGGCAGTGGCTTTAAACAGGAAAGACTAAAATAATATATGTAAGAAAGGTCAGAACAGGTTACTTGAAAAATGTATACTGTACATTCTAAAATTAATACGAATTGTAAAACATATTTGCAGGTGCTGTTTTAATTTTTAAGTATCAATTCTAACCTTCAGCATGCCCTAAATTATCTAGTGGAAATAATGTTGACTTGCATGATTAATCCTGTCTTATGACATAGGAGGAAGGAGAGGTATATGTTCGAGAATAAGAAAACACCAGTTTTAAACACGTTCGATTAAATAATGATTAGGTTATTTTGTTTTTTCAGTTATTCGATGTAGAATCCTCCTTAAATAGGCTGTCCTCTGAGGTCGCAAAGTAAATATGCAACTGAAATAGTAAGCTTAGCAATCCTGATTTGAAAAACTTCTGTGCTCCAGTTAGGGGGGCATCGTATTGCAAAGATAGACTTGTGTATATTAATGCGAACGAAATCACCTTTTGTAAAGCGATGGCGGCGCGGATCCGCCGTTTTGATTAAGAGATGAATAGCATCCAAGCGTGTTGTATTCTTTGTAACAAGACGTGGCTTTGTGCCGATAGTGCGATGAGGTGAGTAGTATAATTGGATGGTTCGGCGGCCACCACCCCCACCGGCTCCCAGAGGCCTCCTCCACCACCACCACAGCCAGAGGCCTCCCAGAGGTCTCCTGGACTACCCGCGGGAAATTTGAATTTGTAAACAAAGCCACGTGCTTTTTGACAGCTGTTATCGACAACAACGCATCGCTAACCTCACTGCTGCCATCTTGACGGGCCTAAACCTCAGTAGTGCCAACTTAATCTAACTAGCGCGAGGTAAAAAAAAGCCACGTGTTTTTTGCCAGCCACGCGCTTTTTGACAGACAACAACGCATCGCTAACCTCACTGCTGCCATCTTGACGGGCCTAAACCTCAGTAGTGCCAACTTAACCTAACTAGCGCGAGGTAAACAAAGCCACGTGTTTTTTGAAGCCACGTGCATTTTTGACAGCTGTCATCCGCCATCTTTAATCCAGAGAGCACCGTGCTGCCCTCTTGATCGTAGTAGATGTAAATTCGTCACCTGTCATCGGCAGTGCTGCCATCTTGGCGGGCCTAAACCTTAGTTCTACCAACTTAACCTCACTAGCGCGAGATAAACAAATCCACGTGCTTTTTTGACAGCTGTCATCCGCCATCTTTAATCCATAGAGCACAGTGGTGCCCTCTTTTTCTACTTACCTTTGAAATATAGTACGTCACAGCTGTCATCCGCCATCTTGCATCGCAAACCTCAGTGCTGCACTCTTTAGCTAGATACCTTTGAAATGTAGTGGCGGCAATTTGAGAAATTCTTTATGCTCTTGTTTGGAAACAAAGCCACGTGCTTTTTTGACAGCTGTCATCCGCCATCTTTCATCCAGAGAGCACCGTGCTGCCCTCTTTAGCTACTTACCTTTGAAATGTTGCACGTCACAGCTGTCATCCGCCATCTTGCATCGCAAACCTCAGTGGTGCACTCTTTAGCTAGATACCTTTGAAAAGTAGGGGCGGCAATTTGAAAAATTCTTTATGCTCTTGTTTGGAAACGAACCTATGCGCTTTTTGTCAGCTATCATCCGCCATCTTTAATCCAGAGAGCACCGTGCTGCCCTCTATGTGGTGGTGGTAAATTCTACATGCACTTGTTTGGAAACAAGCCCATGTGCTTTTCTGACAGCTGACAACCGTCAGAGAGCACCGTGCTGCCCTCTTTATGCCAGTGGCAAATTCCACGTGCCATACAAACTCACGTGCTTTTTGACAGCTGTCATACGCCATCTTGCATCACAAACCTCAGTGCTGTACTCTTTAGCTGGATACCTTTGAAATGTGGTGGCGGCAAATTCCATGTGCTCTTGTTTGGAAACAAAGCCACGTGCTTTTTTGACAGCTGTCATCCGCCATCTTTAATCAATAGAGCACTGTGCTATCATGCGGGTAATTTCGTCAGCTGTCATCCACCATCTTTAATCTACAGAGCGCCGTGCTGCTCTCTGTAGTAGCGGGCAATTTGAAAATTTCTGTTACTTGTCATCCGTCATCTTTAATCTACAAAGCATCGTACTGCTATCTTTAGCCACATACATTTAACATGTGGTGGCGGCAATTTGAAATTCTATCTAGATCCCATCTTTAATCAACAGAGCACCGTGCTGCTACCCCTTGGAATTGTGGTGACGGATAATTTGAAATTCCGTTAGCTATCATCATTAAACGTTAGTGCATTCACTAACTTAACCTCTCATCTACTATCTTGAAGGAGACTATACGACACCTCCTCTACCTCCTACTATTCCTCCTCCTCCTCCTCCCCTACAACCTCCGCCTCCTCCTCCTCCTCCTCTGTCAAGGCATAGCTTTATCGAACACGCATCGCGAAGGCAAGAGTGTGCAGCGATATGCATGTTTAGACTTGCGGATTACGAAAGAAACATAACAAGACTTGAATCGAACACTGCACTCGATGTCGTTAACTTCAACATGTGATTAAAACATTGTCTGGTGTGTTCAGAACACTACATAAGTAGAATCGAACGCTGTACTTAATACAATATGTTAGGGGTACCTTTGTTCTAAGAAGATCAGTTTGAAACATAACAAGACTAGAATCGAACACTGCACTCGATGTCGTTAACGTTAACATGTGATCAGAACATTGACTGATGTGTTCAGATGACTAAACAAGTAGAACCGAACACTGTACAACATGTTAGGGGATACCTTTGTTCTAAGAAAATTAGATTGAAACATAACAAGACTAGAATCGAACACTGCACTCGATGTCGTTAACCTTAACATGTGATCAGAACATTGATTGATGTGTTCAGATCACTAAACAAGGAGAACCGAACACTGTACAACATGTCAGGGGATAGCTTTGTTCTAAGAAAATTGGATTGAAACATAACAAGACTAGAACCGAACACTGTACTCGATACAACATGTTAGGGGATACCTTTGTTCTAAGAAAATTAGATTGGAACATAACAAGACTAGAATCGAACACTGCACTCGATGTCGTTAACCTTAACATGTGATCAGAACATTGATTGATGTGTTCAGATCACTAAACAAGTAGACCCGAACACTGTACAACATGTTAGGGGATACCTTTGTTCTAAGAAAATTAGATTGAAACATAACAAGACAAGAACCGAACACTGTACTCGAAACAACATGTTAGAGGATACCTTTGTTCTAAGAAAATTAGATTGAAACATAACAAGACTAGAATCGAGCACTGCACTCGATGTCGTTAACCTTAACATGTGATCAGAACATTGATTGATGTGTTCAGATCACTAAACAAGTAGAACCGAACACTGTACAACATGTTAGGGGATACCTTTGTTCTAAGAAAATTAGATTGAAACATAACAAGACTAGAATGGAACACCACACTCGATGTCGCTAACCTTAACATGTGATCCGATACAACATGTTAGGGGATACCTTTGTTCTGAGAACATTAGATTGAAACATAGCAAGACTAGAATCGAACACTGTACTCGATACAGCATGTGATTAGAACATTGTTTGATGTGTTCAGAGCAAAAGTACAACTTCAATGATTTACCTAGTGTAAAAATCAAAATCACACGCTGTGCACATATCGCATAGCTATCTCACCTATCACTTGCCTAGTATGAAAATCAAAAACACACTGTGCACATATCGCATAGCTAACTCGGCAACACTTCAAAACATTTGCTTAGTGCGAAAATAACAAATAAAAATCTATACCGCGTAGCTAACTCGTTCATCGCACTGCTAAGACGCTTAGTAATTGCAAATACACTGATATATGTCATACGAAAATCAAGAAAGCACACTGCGTAGCCAACTCGCTCGGTCACTCGCTTAGTAATTGCAACACGACTAGAACACTGATACACGTTACTCTTTATTTTTCTCGAAACACACCCACACGGATAAGAATGTTGCGAGATACTACATACATACATGTTTTTAAAAAAATAGGGGGATGAAAGATCATAAATTATATGTACACATGTTGTCTCCTCCAAGTTGTAAGAAGGAATAGACGCAGTACTGCGAGTTTCCGCTATAGCTGGCGAACGGAAGTAGTATGATATCTCCGCAAAAAATACGCGTGAGCTTGCATACACGCAAGTCAGACACAATGATGGATACCGCGATTCAAATCCTGGCAACTTATGCCGTCAGGAAAAGTATCCGTCTAGATCATGTAATTACACGTTATGTCGATCGCGCAGGTCCCTCGCCTAGCATTTGCTATTTTTTACGGCTTCCGACAGTAGGAGTTCGAACCCGCTATCTCCCGAAGTAGCGAGAATGATTACGGGTACAAGAGTGTTGAGGGTGATTCATTTGTCGGATGGAGGTGATAAGCCTTGTGCAGGCTTCTTCGGTAGGAGTAGGCTATGTGCCGGTACCAGGACATCTAGTTATAAAACCCGCTACAACTGATCTATCGCGTATACTGCGATTTAAAGTCCTAGTCCTTTAACGTCAGGAAGGGTAACCGGTCGCAAAACTATGGTGTATGATGTAAGAGGCTAGATACTGTAATTTAAAATCTTATTTCTTGCATCTCGAAGGGTGACTAGTTTTAAAACAAATTCTTGCGATTTGAAATCTTAATTTTGCGTCAGGAAGGGCATCCGGCCGTAAAACAATAGTTTGTGATACAGCGATTTAAAATCTTAGTTCCTGCACCAAGAAGAGCATCTAGCTGTAAAAACCCGATTCTCGTGTTAGAAAAGGTAACTAGTTGTAAAACAGATTCTTATTCCCAGTTCTTTGACGTCAGGAAGGGCAACCGGCCGAAAACAATAGTGTATGATGTAAGAGGCTAGATACTGCTAGTTTTGTGTCAGGAAGGGCAACCAGTCGTAAAACAGATTCTTGTGAAGTGTAACACTAGATACTGCGATTTAAAATCTAAGAAGTGCATCTAGCTGTAAAACCCCGATTCTCGTGTTAGAAAGGGCAACTAGTTGTAAAACAGATTCTTATTCCCAGTTCTTTGACGTCAGGAAGGGCAACTGGTTGAAAACAATAGTGTATGATGTAAGAGGCTAGATACTGCTAGTTTTGTGTCAGGAAGGACAACCAGTTGTAAAACAGATTCTTGTGAAGTGTAACACTTTAGATACTGCAATTTAAAATCTAAGAAGTGCATCTAGCTGTAAAATCCCCATTCTCGTGTTAAAAAGAGCATCTAGTTGTAAAACAGATTCTTAATCCCAGTTCTTTGACGTCAGGAAGGACAACCGACAGTAAAACAATAGTGTATGATGTAAGAGGCTAGATACTAATCGTTTATGAGTCAAGAAGGGCATGTAGCTATTAAACAATAGTTTGTGGTGTGGGACAAAATTTAAAATCTTGTTTCTCTCATCAAAAATAACACCCGGCTGTAAAATTAATTCTTGTGATTTACAATCTTAGTTCTCGCGTTAGGAAGGATATCTAGCAGTAAAACAGATTATCACGAGTTAAAATCTTAGTTTTGCGTCAGGAAGGCATCCGGCCGTAAAACAATAGTTCGTGATACAGCGATTTAAAATCTTAGTTCCTGCACTAAGAAGAGCATCTAGCTGTAAATCCCCGATTCTCGTGTTAGAAAGGGTAACTAGTTGTAAAACAGATCCTTAATCCCAGTTCTTTGACGTCAGGAAGGGCAACCGGTCGAAAAAAATAGTGTATGATGTAAGAGGCTAGATGCTGCCAGTTTTGCGTCAGGAAGGGCAACCAGTCGTAAAACAGATTCTTGTGAAGTGTAACACTAGATACTGCAATTTAAAATCTAAGAAGTGCATCTAGCTGTAAAATCCGATTCTCGTGTTAAAAAGAGCATCTAGTTGTAAAACAGATTCTTAATCCCAGTTCTTTGACGTCAGGAAGGGCAACCGACCATAAAACAATAGTGTATGATGTAAGAGGCAAGATACTAATAGTCTATGAGTCAAGAAGGGCATGTAGCTATTAAACAATAGTTTGTGGTGTGGGACACAATTTAAAATCTTGTTTCTCTCATCAAAAAATAACACCCGGCGGTAAAATTAATTCTTGTGATTTAAAATCTTAGTTCCCGCGTTAGGAAGGGTATCTAGCAGTAAAACAGGTTATCGCGAGTTAAAATCTTAGTTTTGCGTCAGGAAGGGCATCCGGCCGTAAAACAATAGTTCATGATACAGCGATTTAAAATCTTAGTTCCTGCACTACGAAGAGCATCTAGCTGTAAATCCCCGATTCTCGTGTTAGAAAGGGTAACTAGTTGTAAAACAGATTCTTAATCTCAGTTCTTTGACGTCAGGAAGGGCAACCGGTCGAAAACAATAGTGTATGATGCAAGAGGCTAGATACTGCCAGTTTTTCGTCAGGAAGGGCAACCAGTCGTTAAACAGATTCTTGTGATTTAAAATCTCACGTCAGGAAGAGCAACCGACTGTACCGTAAAACAATAGTGTATGATGTAAGAGGCTAGATACTGCTTTTTTAAATTCTAAGAAGAGCATCTAGCTGTAAAACCCCGATTCTCGTGTTAAAAAGAGCATCTAGTTGTTAAACAGATTATTAATCCCAGTTCTTTGACGTCAGGAAGGGCGACCGACTGTAAAACAATAATGTATGATGTAAGAGGCTAGATACAGCTAGTTTTGTGTCAGGAAGGGCAACCAGTCGTAAAACAGATTCTTGTGATTTAAAATCTCGCGTCAGGAAGGGCAACCGACCGTAAGACAACAGTGTATGATGTAAGAGGCTAGATACTGCTTTTTAAAATCCTAGAAGGGCATCCAGTTTTAAAACAAATTCTTGTGATTTAAAATCTCGCGTCAGGAAGGGCAACCGGTCGTAAAACAGATTCTTGTGATTTAAACTCTTGCGTCAGGAGGAGGCACTCGGCTGTAAAACATATTTTTAATCCCAAGAGAATCGAACCCGAGACTGCCGGGTGGGAGGCATGCACACTAAACCAAACTGTAGGCTATGGGTTACATTTTTTGTTCCACAGTCTTTGAAGTTGTATCGGCGCAGTCAGTCAGAGCGGAGTGTAGAATGCATGTGTTGGCTGAAATTGTACACTCGGCTTCCGGCTGTACTAACCTTGAACGAGGACACTGCGTGCTGATAAGCCACTTGTAACTCGCGGGACGTTTTCTTAGCCGTGTAGAATTTAGCTCGTGTAAGTTCATAACATAAAATATTATGATTGTACGGAGAGGTTAAAACACAGCGCCAGAACATAGCATACCCCTATCGAAAGAGCCTGCACGGCGCCGGTATATAGGCTACTCCTGTTGAAGGAGCCTGTACAAGGTTTAACACCCCTCCATCAACAGCCCTTACTTAATGCTGGCTTTTTGCACGCCCTCGAAACTACCTAAGAATGTAATATACTACCGTACGGAGAGGGTAAAACCCGGTGCCGGCACATAGCCTACTCCTACCGAAGAAGCCTGTACAAGGCTTAACACCTCATCCGACAGATGAATCACCCTCAACATCTTATAGTCATAATCATTTTCGAAGGAGTCTGCACAAGGTTTAACGCACCCATCAACAGCCCTTACTTAATGCTGGCTTTTTGCATGCCCTCGAAACTACCTAAGAATGTAATATACTACAGTAGGGGGAGGGTAAAACCCAGTTCCAGCACATAGCCTACCCTACCGAAGAAGCCTGCACACAGCTTAACGCCTCCATCCGACAGATGAATCACCATCAATATCTTATACTCACAATCATTTTCGAAGGAGTCTGCCCAAGGTTTAATGCCCCCATCAGAGCACTTACTTAATGCTGGCTATTTTTGCACGCCCTCGAAACTACCTAAGAATGTAATATACTACAGTAGGGAGAGGGTAAAACTCGGCGCCGGCACATAGCCTACTCCTACCGAAGAAGCATGCACAGAGCTTAACGCCTCCATCCGACAGATGAATCACCATCAATATCTTGTACTCACAATCATTTTCGAAGGAGTCTGCCCAAGGTTTAACACCACCCCACCAACAGCGCTTACTTAATGCTGGCTATTTTTGCACGCCCTCGAAACTACCTAAGAATGTAATATACTACAGTAGGGAGAGGGTAAAACTCGGTACCGGCGCATAGCCTACTCCTACCGAAGAAGCCTGCACACAACTTATCGCCTCCATCCGACAGATGAATCGCCATCAACATATTGTACTCACAATCATTTTCGAAGGAGTCTGCATAAGGTTTAATGCCCCCATCAAACGCCCTTACTTAATGCTGGCTTTTTGCACACCCCGCCTCTTAGATCATACACGATAGTTTTACGACCGGTTACCCTTCCTGACGTTAAAGGACTACGATTTTAAATCGCAGTATACGCAATAAATCAGTTGTAACGGGTTTTATAACTAGATGTCCTGGTACCGGCACACAGCCTACTCCTACCGAAGAAGCCTGCACAAGGCTTATCACCTCCATCCGACAAATGAATCACCCTCAACACTCTTGTACCCGTAATCATTCTCGCTACTTCGGGAGATAGCGGGTTCGAACTCCTACTGTCGGAAGCCGTAAAAATAGCAAATCCTAGGCGACGGACCTGCGCGATCGTCATAACGTGTAATTACATGATCTAGCCGGATGCCCTTCCTGACGGCATAAGTTGCCGGGATTTGAATCGCGGTATCCATCATTGTGTCTGACTTGCGTGTATGCAAGCTCACGCGTATTTTTTGCTGACATATCATGCTACTTCCGTTCGCCAGCTATAGCGGAAACTCGCAGTACTGCGTCTATTTCGTCTTACAAGTTGGAGGAGACAACATGTGTACATATAATTTATGATCTTTCATCCCCCTATTTTTTAAAAAACATGTAAGTATGTGGTATCTCGCAAAATTCTTATCCGTGTGTGTTTCGAGAAAAAAAAAAGTAACGTGTATCAGTGTTCTAGACGTGCTGCAATTACTAAGCGAGTGACAGAGCGATTTGGCTACGCAGTGTGCTTTCTTGATTTTCGTATGACATATATCAGTGTATTTGCAATTACTAAGCGTCTTAGCAGTGCGATGAACGAGTTAGCTACGCGGTATAGATTTTTATTTTTTATTTTCGCACTAAGCAAATCATTTGAAGTGTTGCCGAGTTAGCTATGCGATATGTGCACAGTGTGTTTTTGACTTTCATACTAGGCAAGTGATAGGCGAGATAGCTATGCGATATGTGCACAGCGTGTGTTTTTAATTTTTACACTAGGTAAATCATTGAAGTTGTACTTTTGTTCTGAACACATCAAACAATGTTCTAATCACATGCTGTATCGAGTACAGTGTTCCATTCTAGTCTTGCTATGTTTCAATCTAATGTTCTCAGAACAAAGATATCCCCTAACATGTTGTATCGGATCACATGTTAAGGTTAACGACATCAAGTGTAGTGTTCGATTCTAGGCTAGTTATGTTTCAATCTAATTTTCTTAGAACAAAGGTATCCCCTGACATGTTGTACAGTGTTCGGGTCTACTTGTTTAGTGATCTGAACACATCAATCAATGTTCTGATCACATGTTAAGGTTAACGACATCGAGTGCAGTGTTCGATTCTAGACTTGTTATGTTTCAATCTAATTTTCTTAGAACGAAGATATCCCCTAGCATGTTGTATTGAGTACAGGGTTCGGTTCTTGTCTTGTTATGTTTCAATCTAATTTTCTTAGAACAAAGGTATCCCCTGACATGTTGTACAGTGTTCGGTTCTACTTGTTTAGTGATCTGAACACATCAATCAATGTTCTGATCACATGTTAAGGTTAACGACATCGAGTGCAGTGTTCGATTCTAGTCTTGTTATGTTTCAATCTAATTTTCTTAGAACAAAGGTATCCCCTCACATGTTGTATCGAGTACAGTGTTCGGTTCTAGACTTGTTATGTTTCAATCTAATTTTCTTAGAACAAAGGTATCCCCTGACATGTTGTACAGTGTTCGGTTCTACTTGTTTAGTGATCTGAACACATCAATCAATGTTCTGATCACATGTTAGGGTTAACGACATCGAGTGCAGTGTTCGATTCTAGTCTTCTTATGTTTCAATCTAATTTTCTTAGAACAAAGGTATCCCCTAACATGTTGTACAGTGTTCGGTTCTACTTGTTTAGTGATCTGAACACGTCAATCAATGTTCTGATCACATGTTAAGGTAAACGACATCGAGTGCAGTGTTCGATTCTAGTCTTGTTATGTTTCAATCTGATCTTCTTAGAACAAAGGTACCCCCTAACATGTTGTATTAAGTACAGCGTTCGATTCTACTTATGTAGTGTTCCGAACACACCAGACAATGTTTTAATCACATGTTGAAGTTAACGACATCGAGTGCAGTGTTCGATTCAAGTCTTGTTATGTTTCTTTCGTAATCCGCAAGTCTAAACATGCATATCGCTGCACACTCTTGCCTTCGCGATGCGTGTTCGATAAAGCTATGCCTTGACAGAGGAGGAGGAGGAGGAGGCGGAGGTGGTAGGGGAGGAGGAGGAAGAGCAGGAGGTAGAGGAGGTGTCGTATAGTCTCCTTCAAGATAGTAGATGAGAGGTTAGGTTAGCGAATGCACTAATGTTTAATGATGATAGCTAACGGAATTTCAAATTATCCATCACCACAATTCCAAGGGGTAGCAGCACGGTGCTCTGTTGATTAAAGATGGGATCTAGATAGAATTTCAAATTGCCGCCACCACATGTTAAATGTATGCAGCTAAAGATAGCAGTACGATGCTTTGTTGATTAATGATGACGGATGACAAGTAACAGAACTTTTCAAATTGCCCGCTACTACAGAGAGCAGCACGGCGCTCTGTAGATTAAAGATGGCGGATGACAGCTGACGAAATCACCCGCATGATAGCAGCACAGTTCTCTATTGATTAAAGATAGCGGATGACAGCTGTCAAAAAAGCACGTGGCTTTGTTTACTAAACAAGAGCACGTGGAATTTGCCGCCACCACATTTCAAAGGTATCTAGCTGAAGATGGCAGCACGGTGCTCTCTTGATTAAAGATGGCGGATGACAGCTAACAGAACTTTTCATATTGCTCGCTACTACAGAGAGCAGCACGGCGCTCTGTGGATTAAAGATGGCGGATGACAGCTGACGAAATTACCCGCATGATAGCAGCACAGTGCTCTATTGATTAAAGATGGTGGATGACAGCTGTCAAGGAAGCACGTGGCTTTGTTTCCAAACAAGAGCACGTGGAATTTGCCGCCACCACATTTCAAAGGTATCTAGCTAAAGAGTACAGCACTGAGATTTGCGATGCAAGATGGCGGATGACAGCTGTGACGTACTACATTTGAAAGGTAAGTAGCTAAAGAGGGCAGCACGGTGCTCTCTGGATTAAAGATGGCGGATGACAGCTGTCAAAGAAACACGTGGCTTTGTTTCCAAACAAGAGCATAAAGAATTTTTCAAATTGCCGCCACTACATTTCAAAGGTATCTAGCTAAAGAGTGCAGCACTGAGGTTTGCGATGCAAGATGGCGGATGACAGCTGTGACGTACTACATTTCAAAGGTAAGTAGCTAAAGAGGGCACCAGTGTGCTCTATGGATTAAAGATGGCGGATGACAGCTGTCAAAAAAGCACGTGGATTTGTTTATCTCGCGCTAGTGAGGTTAAGTTGGTAGCACTAAGGTTTAGGCCCGCCAAGATGGCAGCACTGCCGATGACAGGTGACGAATTTACATCTACTACGATCAAGAGGGCAGCACGGTGCTCTCTGGATTAAAGATGGCGGATGACAGCTGTCAAAAAAGCACGTGGCTTCAAAAAACACGTGGCTTTGTTTACCTCGCGCTAGTTAGGTTAAGTTGGCACTACTGAGGTTTAGGCCCGTCAAGATGGCAGCAGTGAGGTTAGCGATGCGTTGTTGTCTGTCAAAAAGCACGTGGCTGTCAAAAAACGCGTGGCTTTGTTTACCTCGCGCTAGTTAGGTTAAGTTGGTACTACTGAGGTTTAGGCCCGTCAAGATGGCAGCAGTGAGGTTAGCGATGCGTTGTTGTCGATAACAACTGTCAAAAAGCACGTGGCTTTGTTTACAAATTCAAATTTCCCGCGGGTGGTGGAGACCTCTGGGAGGCCTCTGGCTGTGGTGGTGGTGGAGGAGGCCTCTGGGAGGCCTCTGGCTGTGGTGGTGGTGGAGGAGGCCTCTGGGAGCCGGTGGGGGTGGTGGCCGCCGAACCATCCAATTATACTACTGAGGTGTATCACTGTATGTAGGCACGAGTCTACGTAGCAGTTCAGTCCAACGATGCGAACTTTGAGCTGTAAATTCTCACCACATCATTGTTTCGAGTGTACGATTATAACGTTCTACATCACTTGCCTTGAGATTTCTGCAGGTAGAGTAGTGATGAATGCCAAGTAACTTGAGGCAAGAAGAAAAATACTTGTTGTAAAACTCTTTGCCTTGATCGGTTTGAGGGAGCCTTGGGCATCGTTTCGATTGTTCAACAATATGTTTAAATGCGTCTTTGACTTGAGCTGCTGTCTTAGGATGCACAGGTTGTGCAAAAGCAAATTTAGAGTACACATCGATGACAGTAAGTTGATAATTATACGCCTTACTGCTAGAGCCATGTAGAATCATTTCTACTAAGTCTGCATGTCGGAGATCATCTTTTCCATGTGTAATAACGCTCCTGCGACAGTAGGTGCAACGTGCTGGTTTATGTAATTCGTGTGCTATGCTTATTTTTACAAGCGAGGTCTTATCCGGACGAGCCATTACTAAATAATACCCGCATGTCATAATTCCCTCTATTTCTAGAATTTCTGATTAATGACCTGTGTGACCAGCATCCTGCGAATCTCTTAGAAGTTGTAACCGTTCAACGAGTAAGTTAGGATTATTCCAGTATCTTACTCCTACATACGGCAAAACACAGGCTTGCAGATAACATTAAGACGACATGCAGGTGGTTGATGTGACGGAAACAGCTTAGGAATAAACTCTCAATACTTGTAACTCTTGTTTGCATTTACAGCTTCTGTCTTCCCGTAATTACGTCGTGTTGCGTCAGTAGCAAAATGTTTTGCTTTATATTTTTAAGATAATTACATCCTTGTCAGGTATTCGTGATAAAAGAATACTAAGTGTCCTTTAGTAGGTTTTTAGGTAACACCTTTTACGATGAGTTTCTGTCAATTAATGTTAACATTTGAATTACCTATCCAGAAACAGTCGTCGCTTAAATGGTGAAGTATCGTTAAGTTCTTCTTCCTCACCCTCATCTTCCTCATCCTCTTCTTCATCCTTATCCTGCTTCTCCTCTTCCTCATCCTGCTTCTCTTCTTAGTTATGCTTTTGTTGTTGATGCTTCTTCTTCATGCTCTTCTTGTTCATGCTTCTCTTTATCGTATGATGTTTGCAGCAAAACAAAACCTGTAGTAGACTGGGGCAATGAAGTAGAATTATAAATACCTTTCAGTGGTGTACCTAGTTGCATTTTCAAGAATAAATCAGTGTCTGCTTGAATTCGTTTAAGCTCTTTAAATATCCGACGGATATTGTTTCGACCACGGATTATATGTTTTGTAACCTCTTTACAGGATGTTGACATGGTGGTGGTTTCTGATCAAGTAGTGATTGTAACGCTGTGTTAATGCATATAAAATTATGAAATCCCATACGATATCGTCCATACTGAACATCACTTTTTATCAATATCTAAAAATCCGTAACGATGTGATGACTAACGTGTAACACACAGAAGTATAAAGTCATAAAATGTCATACCAGTGTTAACATAATCATCATACACATGCCGCATGTTAAGCTCATCTTGCCGACAAAGCACAATAATATTTGCGTTGTTGCGTATCAACTGCTTAGGCACAAGAGAATAGGTTTGACATAAATAGATGCAATCTACGTATTTATGTCGTCCCATACTAAGTATGCACGAATACGTTTTGCTCTTCTGTTGCGACGTCGTCAAATATCATAAGAGAATTGGGAAGCACATCATCCGGTGATGGTACTTGCTGACGTGAATTAATTTGAACATACTTTAATCCATCTTGAACTAGATCGTGCATTACAATTTGTATAATAGTATATAGCGGTTGATAGAGTGACTTCGCGAAACCATAAATATTATCAAAACGTATGCCTTTTAAGGAGGTAATGAATGTAGGCAAAATATTTGTCTTTACACATCCCGATGGGCCTGATACAATACATCGAATAGTAAAAGGAAACAACGTTCCATGGTGTCATCTTGTAGTCGTACCAGAACTAGGTACGAGATGTGGCACGATGTCACTAACAGGTTGTGTGTCTTGTTGCTTAATAATCTTCATGGTAACTGAATAATAAAGTAGGCAATAGTAATAAATATAAAACGAAACAGCAAGTAACTATCAGTTCATAATTTACTCTTCACGAATGGTTAAACAACGTAATCCAAACGAAATGAAGAAGGAAACAAAAACCGTAGGATGGAGAGATGTTATAAAGGCTCCACGAAAAGCTATTCGTGGGGAATGCAACCCGCGTGTAGCTATGACTAAGGCACTTCGCGCAGCAAGAGCGAAAACTCCTCCAAAGTGCAGAGCAATGTTTCGTAAACGTGCACGAATTATTCCTGTACCAAAACGAGGAGGATTTGTTCCTGCGCTGTTTGCTGGACTAGCAGCTTTAGGGTCTTTGCTGGGGTGTGCCAGTGCTGTAGCAGGAACTGTTAAGGCAGTAGTAAAAGCGAAGGAGCTGGTGGCAGAGAGTGAACGTCATAACAGGACAATGGAGGCAATTGCATTACGAGGCAAAGGCGTACACACGAAACTAGCGCCATACATAAAAGTGCTTGGCATCTACACATCTAAAAAACGTCTACTGAATTCACCCCCACATCGAGATCTAACCCACGGAGAAGAATTTACGTTTTTTTCAACAAGTGGGAATTAATTAATTTCGAGGTGTGTATATGCGCGATCAACTACCATTACGCCACGTGAATGTGAGGGTACTGTTATTAACTTAGGCAACAGTCGAACTCAATACGTTGCCCACGTAAAACGTAAATCTAAAGTATAGTATTTCGATAGCTAATGAGACATAACTCCTCCAATGTAGCTCATACGTTATTTCAGAAGCAGTGCAGACATTGTTTACAATACAAAACGTGTGCAAACATACAATACACGTATGTGCGGACGATTATGTCTCGTGTTCTTATATCAAACCCAGACAGTAGACAAAGAGCATTAGTGTGCACATGGAAGAACTCCGTTGTGCTCGGAGAAGGATCTGAAACAACTGTGTACTTCAATCCACCAATCGAACTCGTTTATCAGATATATATTCTTGGACTTGTGTCGTTTGAAATCTACAATAAAATCTATAATGTGCGTGATGGTGTAAACAAGTTCTATTACGATGAGTATGTGCTAACGCTACCATCAGGCAATTATTCAGTAGACGATATTCATGGCTACATTAAAAGTACGTTAATTGAACTCTTTTAATGATGAGAGTTTTAGTAATAATTACAAGTTCTCAATTACTGTAAGCAACATCACACATAAATGAAGATTGACTTCAAATCACAACCTGATTCGATTGGACTATTACTTAGATTTTCACTAAGGGATTTCATACTGGGCGAACGTTACGTGTCTGATCAACCTATAACACTTTTCGATGACCATCATGTGAACAATAATTTTACATTATTAAAGACTTGAGTAGTAATCAACCACATTCACACGTCTTACACGACTTTATTATTACAGAGTAAGGTGGTTATATTATTCGTGAAAAACCGTCACAGTTCTTTATTATCCCGTGTCTGTAAAACACATTAATAACATCACTCTTAGGCTTGTGAATAAACAAAATCAGCTTGATAATTTAGGTCGGCACACCTGCGTAGCTTACAAACTTCATCATGAACCAGTATGAAAATAATCTATAAAACAAGACATACTACATGCTCGGGAAAACGGAACACATTAACAGATAACCAGAAGCAGGTACTCCAAGATGTAGATTATACACTCTACAACATAATGGAAGAATTGCTATACATTATGAACACAGTAGAAACTCCTGAAGGTGTAGTACGAAGTGAGGTTCATCCTTATCAACCTTTTACGTTTGGACTGAATAACCATGATGAAATTCGCTTTAGCATCAATCAGCAAGAAGTAGTATACACACTACCACACGAAAGCTACCTCTGTATTGAGGGATAACTAGATAAGGCAGATGGAATTAGACCAAGCACATCTCAAATAAACAACCATGATCCAACTTTTCTCTTTTCTGGAGCGCGATATAAAGTAAATAATGTGGAAATAGATTGATCGAAGAATGTTGGTATTACAACTGCAATGAAACTATACCCTTCTTTTAGTGATGAAGAAGGTAATGTTTCACAGATGGCTAGATGGTGTCCAAAAGCTACTAACAACTGGATGATTATTGAGGACGGATCTTTTACAGGCGTGTTATCACTGAAACATATTATTGGCTTTCCAGAATACTTTAGACGTATTATAATCAACGATAAACAAGAGCTAATTCTGATCTGTGATCGAAGTGATTACGATTGTCTTAATGCAGCAAAAATACCAGTATATTCGAAAATTACACTTCATCGTATATTGTGGAGGATTCCACTTGTAATATTATCTGATCGAGAAAACTTCGATTGCTCAAGATTTTAGGAAATGATACACCATTGCCTATACGTTTCCGAAGTTAGGATCTCCATGAATATCCAGTGTTACCACCTACAAACCAGCACAGCTGGGCTGTTAAAACATCATTTTTCACTGAAAATCCTTTGTATATTGTTTTTGGATTTCAAGCCCATTGTAAATTCAACCATGAAGAAGATAGTTCACTGTAAATTAAGAAATATTAGACTATATCTCAACGAAATTACGTATTCATGCCAAAACATAGACGTTAATTTTGAGAAAAATAAATTTGGGTTGCTGTAAGACATGTTTTGTAAATTCCAGTCATCGTATTACCAGAAAGAAGGTCGTCCGCTATTTTCGCCTGAATAATTTAACCTCTTAACAGGGAAGTCTGCATTGAGAAATGAACATTCGTGGCGGGGAATATATTTTGACTGAAAACGAGTTAATTCCTCACGCCCATTATGCTTCCGCAAATGACGAAGGAACTCGTCCCGCCCATTATGTGCTTCTGTGAATGATGAAAGAACTCGTCCCGCACACTACGCATGCATTTGTTTGCGGAAGACGAGTTAACTAGCCTGCCTGTTTTGACATAAATATGTCTTATGGCTGGTGGTGGTCTGAAAATTTGCGTTACGAAAGTTAGTGTCGCAAAAGAAGTGACGGACGTGTAACCCTTGCAGGCTGTGGTGTAAGGTATTATTACCTAGCAACCGAGCTAGCTCTGTCTTACGGCTGGCGGTCATCGCAAATTAGAAGCCGTTGACGGGTGACCATCACCGAGAGACATGTATATGATCATTTGATTTTCGCAAAGGGAAATTTGGTTTCTTTTGATTTATATTTGTTAATTCAAGCCATAATTTAATACTTGATTCAACGTCCTGCCACTGCTGCAGTATTTATTTTACTATCCGACACAAACGTAAAAGGAGCATGAGGATCACCTTGGCTACTCCAGTGTGAAGTGGCTGCATCACTTGTTGTAGGCAAGCTAATATCTTCTTCCTCGTCTTCATTTTCAGAAATATGTTCACTGTCACATTTACCACTTCATCTGATGTTGCCATTCAAGGAGTATTCATCTAATTCGTCGTCTGAATCAATGAGATGAAGAATATATTATCATCCAAACGGCTTTATGTAAGGAAGAAAATAAAATTAAATATTGGCACGGACTGGCGCAGAACATCTGGAACCTACGGACATCTATAAAGCGATCATAGAACTACACTTAACAACAATAAGAGACGAGATAACACGTTCCGCCCAGCAGATTACAATTTTTGAAGTTTCTAGACGAATTAACTTGTCATTACACTATTGAGTAATAACTATTGGTAGAGGAATTAACTCGTCACGCCCGGATAATGGGTTAAAAATAAAGCACCGATTGTAGTTAGAGACTGCTCTCATCATGAAGAACCTATGAGGAATCACCTGTCGACATTCGTGTAGAATTTGAAACCTCTGAAAATACTCCTGCTAACACAACAGCGTATTGTCTTATAATTCATATGAGTGATGTTACTTACAATCAGCTACCTATAAATAAGGATAGCCCTTTATCATGTGTGCTTCTACATCGTACACTAAGAAACAGAAAGAAGGAAACGACTTCACGGTTACAGACAATCGTCTTGATAACAAACAAAACTGTGAATATGCATGCTATTCGCATGCTAATACGCAACATCTTACTTATCTCACACAACTAAGTGAGGCTATTAAGATGTTCTATAAACACGGAACCATACATCAGGTGCCAATACATCAGATTCAATGTTTACCACCAAGATTTTAATTTACGTACGCTGCCACATATGTACATGCTTTATACAGACCCTGTCAACGTCATTATAAGCATCGAGGCGAAAATGGTGATGATGATTGGGATGGACCTAATCCGAAGTTAGAAAACTGTACACAGTGTATGGATGAACTTTTTCTCTACATTACAGTATCTGATAATGATTTAGAAAGGAAGAAAACACATGAATAACAACAAGGTCAGAACAGCATTAACGTCTTTGTAAGGAATAACATACATAGCATGGTATATTTTAAATACTTAATTTCATAAACAAGGAACGTTTTCTTCAATTTGAATGTTGCTGGGGGCATTACGATTTCAGAAGCACGCTACCTCTTCACAGTCAGCTGTTAAGGAGTACAGCAAACTTGTCGACTGCATAACAAAGACTGTCGTATAACCTGTAGTAGTGTGTTTAATTTTGTAAATAATTATACAATAAATTTGTCATTAAATACAAAATGTTCTAATTATTGCATTTCATTTGCCTCCTTAGACCCAACGAAAATATTCACACTCATACTATCTAAAAATGCTTGAGTTTACTAGAGAGTGACCATGATAACGAACAAGTCTAAACATGCATATCCATGTCGACAGCATCGCTGCATGTTCAAAACAGAATAATCTTAGTATCGCACGTGCTCAGTCCCGTCGGAGACAGTCCGTCTGTTGCGAGGACGTAAGATCACGTCGTCGTGGTTATACATGTTGGAGACATAATGCCATGAGTTGACCCCTTACGCCCCCTCCAAGATTGTGTAGGGAAGGGTGTATATCGAGAAAGGCAGCTAGACTTAAAACAATAATCCTCTGATGTTAGGCTCCCTCTGAGATGGTGTCGGTCAAGGGGGATGTCGCGAAAGGCACTTGTTCAAAATCCGCATCAAACAAGTGCACGCGGTTAGGACCTGTCAAGATGGCAGCTGTCACCTTGACAGCTGTTACTTATTTAAATTCCGTGCCCATGTGGTTAAAATGGCAGCGGTGAGGTTAGGACCTGTGCAGATGACAACATTAAGGTTGGCGACGTTCACTTGTTGAAAATCTGCTCCAAACAAGTGCACGTGGTTAGGACCTGGCAAGACGGTGGCTGCCATCTTGACAGCTCTTTAAATTCCGCGCCCACGGCAGTGAGGTTAGCGACGTTCTATTTTCCAAAAATTGGGGTCAGGGTCTGTCAAGATGACAGCTGTCGAACGCACGTGTTTTTGTTTACGAACAAGGCCACGTGATCATGACGTCACGGCCAAGAGGTCATGGCGTCATATGGTCAATGAACTTGGTCGGGGTCAATGACCTCGGTTGCTGACTCAGAAGAAAAATGCTGTCGCCATTGATTTACAACATATTTTGTCCTACTACTTGCAGTGCACCTCGAAATTACTTCACCTCGAATATTGCTCTTCCACGAAATTTGAAAATTGGTATGACAATTGGAATGGGATCCACTCAGCCTCAGGTGGTCATTTGAGTAGGGAGGGTTCGATTCCCACCTCATGCTTCGTCGAAGAGGTTTTTCGTCGCAAGACGCCGGCCGCTTCTTTCTCTCTCCCTTGCCCTTCTTTACCCATCCCCCACAATGCCCCTGTTAGCATAGCACGATGGCCACTTACTCCCCAGTCAGACTTTGGGTAAGTATTGGAGCGGGTGTACGATTAACCTTTAAATGAGAATGTGGGGTGCTGAGAACACCCCACGTGTAATTTTCACTTGTTTTTTCTGACAGACTATTCACGGACTCAGTACTTAATATAATGTCATTTGCATTGTTTGAAGTTGTGTCTATTATTGCCGGCAAGAGCATTTATAGGCATTTATAGCACCCCACATACCCACTTACGCCACACATCGTGTCTAGTTAGTTTCTACTTTGCAAATCGAGCTGTTGCTTACGGTGCGGTGTTGGGAGTTTGTGAAATGAATACTTCATTATATTAAGTGCAGGAACTGATCAGAAAGCTCTAGATGAAGATTAAGAAGACGATTCTGATGATTTAATGGAATCAGATGATTGTGAAACTGATAACTGTGTATTTAGTGACCACATTTGTGGGTTACTGAAGTCACGTCCTAGTTCGTGAACCATGGGCAACGGCTGAGTGGCCTAGTAAGTGGTCCTGAGAGTCGGGATACCAGTTGCTATGGAATGGGAGTGGGCATCTCGGACATATTCTGAGTCCTGGCCCTCCTTTGTGCTCAGGCGGCTAGGACTATACAATCCACCGGTGGTCCATAACCCGTTAGAGGAGGGATCCTCACTTGGACTATGTGCAAGTAGGGTAGCATCCTGCTTCATGAATCGACCAAGCTCAGAACATTTTAAGCAAGCCTCGGACCTATGGGAGTAAAGGAGTCCCACTCCCATTTGACAGGCGAGGGACTCCTTGGAAACAACTTGGCGAACGAAATGGAATTCGATGGGGAGCTATCAATATTAATGGGGCTTATGGAAGAAAGAAAGTAGAACTGGCTGAGTCAGCAAAGAGGATGCATCTGGATGTGCTAGGAGTAAGTGATATTCGGGTAAGGGGAGATAACGAGGAAGAGATAGGAGATTATAAAGTGTACTTGACGGGTGTTAGAAAGGGAAGGGCAGAGTCTGGGGTAGGGATCTTTATCAGGAATACCATTGCACGGAACATAGTTTCTGTTAGGCACGTAAATGAGCGAATGATGTGGGTGGATTTGTCAGTTGGAGGAATTAGGACTAGAATTGTGTCCGTGTATTCACCATGTGAGGGTGCAGATGAGGATGAAGTTGACAAGTTTTATGAAGCATAGAGTGACATCGTGGTCAGGGTCAACAGCAAGGATAGAATAGTGCTAATGGGCGATTTCAATGCGAGAGTTCGGAATAGAACTGAAGGATACGAAAGGGTGATTGGTAAATGTGGGGAAGATATGGAAGCTAATGGGAATGGGAAACGTTTGCTGGACTTCTGTGCTAGTATGGGTTTAGCTGTTACGAATACATTCTTCAAGCATAAGGCTATTCATCGCTACACATGGGGGCTACGGTACCAGATCCATGATAGACTATATCTTAACAGACTTCGAATTCAGGAAATCTGTTAGGAATATACGAGTTTTCCGGGGATTTCTCGATGATGCACACCACTATCTGATCTGTAGTGAACTATCTGTAGGCCTAAGGCAGAGAAAGTGAAATCTGTCTGCAAACGAATAAGGGCAGAAAATCTCCAGGACGAGGAAATTAGTGAGAAGTACATCGATATGATTAGTGAGAAGTTTCGAGCAGTAGACAGTAAGCAGGTTCAGGATATAGAAAGTGAATGGGTGGCATACAGGGATGCTGTAGTAGAAACAGCAAGGGAATGCCTAGGAACAATTGTGTGTAAAGATAGGAAAATGCGAACATCTTGGTGGAATGATGAAGTGAGAGCAGCCTGTAAACGTAAAAAGAAGTCTTATCAGAAATGGCTCCAAACAAGGGCCGAGGAAGACAGGGATTGGTACGTAGATGAGAGAAACAGAGCGAAACAAATAGTTGTTGAATCCAAAAAGAAGTCTTGGGAAGATTTTGGTAACAACCTGGAAAGGCTAGGTCAAGCAGCAGGGAAAACTTCCTTTACAGTAATAAAGAATCTTAGGAAGGGAGGGAAAAATGAAATGAACAGTGCTTTGAGTAACTCAGGTGAACTCATAATGAATTTCAGGGAATCACTGGAGAGGTGGAGGGAATATTTTGAACAGCTTCTCAATGTAAAAGGAAATCATCCTTGTGTTGTTGCGAACAGCCAAGCTCATGAGGAGGAAGAAAATGATGTTGGTGAAATTATGCTTGAGGAAGTGGAAAGGATGGTAAATAAACTACATTTTCATAAGGCAGCAGGAATAGATGAAATTAGACCTGAAATGGTGAAGTATAGTGGGAATGCAGGGATGAAATGGCTTCATAGAGTAGTAAAATTAGCATGGAGATTGGTCAAAATCTGTAATTGCCCCTATCTATAAGCAAGGGAACGGGAAGGATTGCAAATACTATCGAGGTATCTCACTGATTAGTATACCAGGCAAAGTGTTCACTGGCATCTTGGAAGGGAGGGTGCGATCAGTCGTTGAGAGGAAGTTGGATGAAAACCAGTGTGGTTTCAGACCACAGAGAGGCTGTCAGGATCAGATTTTCAGTAAGCGCCAGGTAATTGAAAAATACAAGAGCGGAATAGGCAGTTGTGTTTATGTTTCGTAGATCTACAGAAAGCATATGACAGGGTACCGAGGGAAAAGATCTTCGCCATACTGGGGACTATGGAATTAAAGGCAGATTATTAAAAGCAATCAAAGGCATTTATGTTGACAATTGGGCTTCAGTGAGAATTGATGGTAGAATGAGTTCTGGGTTCAGGGTACTTACAGGGGTTAGACAAGGCTGTAATCTGTCACCTTTGCTGTTTGTAGTTTACATGGATGATCTGCTGAAAGGTATAAAATGGCAGGGAGGGATTCAATTAGGTGGAAATGTAGTAAGCAGTCTGGCGTATGCTGACGACTTGGTCTTAATGGCAGATTGTGCCGAAAGCCTACAGTCTAATATGGTGGAACTTGAAAATAGGTGCAATGAGTATGGTATGAAAATTAGCCTCTCGAAGACTAAACTGATGTCAGTAGGTAAGAAATTCAACAGAATTGAATGTCAGATTGGTGATACAAAGCTAGAACAGGTCGATAATTTCAAGTATTTTGGTTGTGTGTTCTCCAAGGATGGTAATATTGTAAGTGAGATTGAATCAAGGTGTAGTAAAGCTAATGCAGTGAGCTCGCAGTTGCGATCAGCAGTATTCTGTAAGAAGAAAGTCAGCTCCCAGACGAAACTATCTTTACATCGGTCTGTTTTCAGACCAACTTTGCTTTACGGGAGCGAAAGCTGGGTGGACTCAGGATATCTTATTCATAGGTTAGAAGTAACTGACATGAAAGTAGCAAGAATGATTGCTGGTACAAACAGGTGGGAACAATGGCAGGAGGGTACTCGGAATTAGGAGATAAAGGCTAATTTAGGAATGAACTCGTTGGATGAAGCTGTACGCATAAACCGGCTTCGGTGGTGGGGTCATGTGAGGCGAATGGAGGAGGATAGTTTACCTAGGAGAATAATGGACTCTGTTATGGAGGGTAAGAGAAGTAGAGGGAGACCAAGACGACGATGGTTAGACTCGGTTTCTAACGATTTAAAGATAAGAGGTATAGAACTAAATGAGGCCACAACAATAGTTGCAAATCGAGGATTGTGGCGACGTTTAGTAAATTCTCAGAGGCTTGCAGACTGAACGCTGAAATGCATAACTTTCTATAATGATAATGTATGTATGTATCTAATGTATTTCTGAAAGTACTGATGGCAATGATGGCATCAATATACGGTCAACTTCGGGTTCCATACTATCGCCATCAACTAAAAGAACACCAAAGTACATGCTAGGGAAGGACAAGAAAACTGAATGGGGAAGAAGTGCAGCAGGTTGTAACGTGCGCACCCGGAAACTAAACATAATAACAGTACAAAACTAATGGCAAAAAATGTGCTACTCCACTTAAATGTTTTAATGTATTCGTAAGTGATCTTATCATTCGTACTATAACCGAGTGCACAAATATTTACATTGATAAAATTCAGTCAAATTACACCAAAAAGGTCAAGTGCAGGAAGACGAATGAAGTGGAAATACGTTCTCTCACTGGGCTACTGTTTATTACCGGTTCCTATCGGGCAGCAAAATTGAACTTGGAGAATCTTTTCTCAAGTAGTGGCTCAGGGCTTGAAATATTCCATACCACTATGTCACTGGACAGATTTTAATTTTTGATGAGGTGTCTAAGGTTTGAGAACATTCATGATCGTAAACAGCGTAGTTAATTGAACAAATTAGCAGCCATCAGGGAGGTATTCGCAATTTTAACAGAAAATTTTAAAAATTGTTACTCTCTCTCTGAACATGTTACTGTCAATGAACAGCTTGTTCCTTTTCGGGGGAAAATGCTCCTTTAAGCAGTTCATACCTAGCAAACCCGCCAAATATGGTATTAAAATACTAACGATGTGTGACTCCAGGATATGGTATACTGCTGCAATGAAAATCTATGCGGGGAAGCAGCCTGATAGGTTTTTTCAAGTATCAAATTCACCCAGAGATGTCGTGCTGAGACTTTATGAGTCTATTCAAGAAACAGGTAGAAATATTACTGTAAACAATAATTGGATTACGAGTACAAACTTGCTCAGGATTTGATTGAAAAGATTTTCTCTCATAGGTACAGTTAGAAAGAACAAACCACAACATCCCAAGGAACTCACTGATGTCAAGGAAAGAGAAATAAACAGGATACTTTTCGCTTATAGTGACCAAATAACTTCAATGCCATACGTGCCAAAGAAAGGTGGGAACGTTCTTATGATTTCAACCACGCATCCCAACAGTGAAAATTTCATCCTTCATCATGAAAACTAAAACATGCAATGATCAAAACCTTCTACAACCTTCAATCAATAAATAATGATCTGCATTTAGGGCAGTCGCCCAGGTGGCAGATTCCCTATCTGTTGTTTTCCTAGCTTTTTCTTCAATGGTTTCAAAGAAATTGGAAATTTATTGAACATCTCCCTTTGTAAGTTATTCCAGTCCCTAACTACCCTTCCTATAAATGAATATTTGCCCCAATTTGTCTTCCTGAATTCCAACTTTTTCTTCATATTGTGATCTTTCCTACTTTTAAAGACGCCACTCAAACGTATTCGTCTACTAATGCCCTTCCACGCCATCCCTCCGCTGACAGCTCAGAACATACCACTTAGTCGAGCAGCTCGTTTTCTTTCTCCCAATTATTCCCATTGTAAGTACTAGAATTTGGTAAAAATCCATACTAATATCTGTTAAAATAATTATTTTTAAGTAAAAATCTCAGCAATATCTCTTTAACTATGTATTCTAAAATTTTAGATAAGATAGGTAGTATAGAAATTAGACGATAGTTAATTACATCACATTTATCTAAACCTTTGTATATTGCTACAATTTTTGCGACCTTCGACATTTTGGGGACAGTAGCTTCATTAAACGATGTATTTATAAGCTGTGTGATATATGGGACTTGGTACGGAGCCAATTTCTTTATAAGGTTGTTACTTATACCATAACAGTCACGGGTACTGGCATTTTTCAGTTCCCTGATTGTATTTAATACTTCATTATCGTTGGTAAAGTGTAAAAATAGAGGACTACATGGACCTGTACCTAAATTGGGAGGGGTTTTACTTGGATTTTAGCAGCTAGGTTTTGACAACTATTAGTAAAATAGTCATTAAAAGTTGTTGATATCACTAGTGGATTTGTGATAACCATATCCTGTACTCTCAAGTGTATTTCTTTACTATCATTATCGTTGTCGGTGGTTAGGATTTCATTTACCACTTTCCAATAGTATTATGTAGTATTTAATCTGTCAATAAAATATGAATTCTCCAGTTCCCTTTTCATTTCCATTTTAGTTACTTTTCTACATAGTGATTTGTAGTAGCCTACCAGTTCTTCTGAATAATATTCATGCCCCATTCTCTTTCTAGAGTTCTTGCCTTTTAATTTTGGCATAAAGCTTGTTCGTTTGTTCAACAAGCTTCAAGAAGTCAGGTGTCATCCATGGGCATGTTGGTCTCTTACTGTTTAAGTTACCTCGGTTATTGACGAACAGCGTACACTTTTCGTCTATATAGCTAATTAGTTTATTTACTACTGTGTTACACTTGTCATTCCTATCAATTATTAAGGGATTATTAAACATGTGTTCATTTTAACTTTTAACATCTATTCTTTTGTTTACAGGACGTTTCTTGCTTTTTCTAATTCAAATAATAATATGTTATGGTCACTAAAATCATTAAAAATGTTGTTCATCTGAAAGCAGCGGTGTTCGTTTATATATATATATATGATCTATCAAAGTTGCACTACTGTTAGTAACTCTAGTGGGAAAAACATTATTGCAGGATATTTCATTATAACATACACTCAGCCTGTACAATTCCTCTGACTGCTGGTTTTGTTCCAGTTTATCTATATTAAAGTATCCAACAGTAACACAGAACTTCCTGTTATATTTACTCCACATCTCTTCAAGACAAGTGTTGAATGAATCAGCATATTTAATATTTGTATTATAGCAAGGTAGAACGAGAAACTCTATCAGAACCAAAAATTTCAACTAATAACACATTAAACGGCACATCTGTAGATTTTACAGCTGTTAGGACCTTAGCTTCATAGCACTGCTTGACATAAATGACAATCCCACCACCGTTTTTAATGGTCTTGAACAAAAATATCTATCATAATTTGGTCAGTTATAATATATTTCTTCATCTGGATTCAGCCAAGTTTCTGTAATAACTACAATATCCGACATGTGTGCTTGCACAATGAGAGTTGATAATGTTATCCATTTGTTACGTATACTCTGAGCATTAATATATAACATCCTAATTTTGTTCCTTTTAACTTCTCTTAAGCTATTTAATTGATTTTCTGACCTTTCCATTGATTATGATGGTAATTTTCGTTCAAGTTGCTAAACAATACAATATCATCAATAATAATTACTTGGGATGTATCATCTTTTATCACATCCCGGGTCCACACATATTTATACCCCTTTATTCTCAGGTCTTTAGCTCTCTTTAGCTTTAGGAGTGAGGTGATCATTTATGTAGACCTGTGGGTAGAAGCATTTATTCCAACTGCCCAGGACTGCAACTGTCTAATTTTCTTCTTGTTAACCTAATATCGCTACGAGGAACGCCAGCCTAACCTCAGAGGGCTTCCCCTTGGAGGAGCCGAACTAGTGTGGTGACTTGTAGGCGTGGTCAACGCGTATGTTAGTGTTAACCTAACCTTGGCCACGACCGCTACCATAACCTCAGACAGGCTCTTCGTCGTCTGTCCCTTGCAGTAGTGACGGAGCTGTGACTCAATAAACGCGGGCGATTTAAAAAAGCATGCTTACCTTTACATAACCGAACGCGCCTGTCTGCTCCTGATAGAGCTGTGATATCACAGCATGACAAATGACTATCAGATCCCGTTACAGACATCTCAGTGCGCTCTCGCTGCGACTTGGAAAAGCAAGGCTCTTTAGCCTCCAGCTAGTTCTTCCGTCCGGTCTCGTGCATTTAGGACAACTGCAAAATGTACGTCTTGAAATATTCTCCTCATAAAACACTTCTAAAAATACTAACTGCCTATATTTATAATATTAAGTAAATACGCCTCTTTTTGATGTGGCTCAGTTGCTTGAGTCCTTGTCCTTCTGAGTCCGAGTTCGCAGGTTCAAATCCCGGATTGGGTCGATGGCCCTTAAAAGGGTGTTGTAATGGCAACAGCTCCGTGTCGTTGGTTTCTGGCACGTTAATAAAATTATACCAGACAGCTCGCGAGCGCCGCACTTTCTGCTTACAAATATCGCGCATGCACTATTGATGCATGGGATGCCTAATCAATTATAGCATTTTCGAAGGAGTGCTACAATGTGCTGTATTTCGGATGTTGGGCAACAAACAGCAGTCATTTAACCGCACACGTTCCATAACAGGGGTGCATTTGTAAATACGCTAAAGATGCAGGAAAGAAAATTGTATAACTTATTTCTACACGTGCAGACTTCCATTCTATATAGAGTTGTCTATACTGTTTGGAGAAATACGATTGAAGATGACAGACGTCTGTATGGAAACTCCTATGCATATCGTCTGTAAGCTTCGGCTGCATTTCGAGCAGATTCTCCATAAATTAAAATGATGTCTGTGTATTCGTCGTTGCTGAACAAACTAGCTATTGCCGATATGCAGACAGTAGTGTACAGCTGCTGTACCATACACCAGCCTAGTACTATGCGGTAAAAAACGAGATTTATTAATGCAAGTGGTTATATTAGACGACTAGCGCTGAGGAACATGCTGCGACGACCGTCCGTTTGTTAACTCTTCTATTTCTGACGTAAGCTGCCTCCTGGTAGTAGCGCCCCTGTGAAAATCAGTTAGTAGACATCCCATTCATCATTAGTTCGTGCAGGACATTTATACGTAGAAAGTACGGCATTCGCAGGCCGCCTGGTACATACGTACATTAGCGTCACAAAACCGTAACTTTGTGCTACTATATTCTGTATCTCAGGCTTCCGAATGAAACTAATAGGACGAGGTAAACCCTACCTAGTACATGTTGTGACATGTTTTTTTTTTGTTTACCAACTAACAAAACATGTATAACTATAAGCTTGTCTTCGCCGAATTATTTGTATAAAATATCGCTTCTTTATAGCTTACTACATGATCATTATTACAATAAAATTACCGTATTTATTCTAAACCAGAATATTACATCTTTACTCAAACTATTTATTCTTACATTCATTTCACTTGTAATCGGAATATACGAGTATGAAATGCTGCAGTTATGTAGGGATGGAATAACAGATGAAGACAAGGACGTATCTAGAGTTGGGAGAGGATCTAAGTAGTGGAGACACCACAGGAGTTTTAAGGAATATACTTTTATTAGGAAATTTATATTTAACGTATATTATTAATTGTAGCATCCGGAGTCCTCCCCAATCCACGGCTCTTACTTGGAGCCAGGGACACGCATTTCCTTATTAGATATTCTATACCACATTCGGTTTATCGGGCAAATTCTGCCACTCGCCTCTCCGTGTCAGGCTCGATCTGCTTATATTATTGCTGTACTTCAGAATATTCCCTCCCTTGCATTATTAGACTCCGGAGCTTCTATTTCACTTCTCAGTTCCTCTTTCTTTCAGCAATTACTTAAATGCCATCCACACCTTCAGTTACGTTTTTCGGACTTACTATGTAATTCTGTCTCACGTCACCCTTTAAATATTCCTGGTCAACTTATTCTCACAGTAATGATTTCTAAATTTTCATGGTCTTTTCCCTTTTACGTCGCTCAAGATCTTCCTATTTCCCTTATACTCGGATATGATTTTTTTCACATACTGGTCTTCTTCTCCACACTCAAACCTCCTCTATTTCTTTTCATTATGATTCTGTGACTAGCATTCCTTTGATTAACACTTCTGATAAACCCACTTCATTACATCTTTCTAACTCGCATGTTTATGTTACTGAATCTCAGCAGGAAGTTTTAACCTCGCTACTCAACCAATTTTCTGACGTTGTTACGGAACATCTTGGTACTGTCCGCAATTACGAGGCTCATATTGATCTCTTGGAGGACTCTCCCGTCAGATCTCCCCCTTATCGTCTTAGTCCACCTCGTATGCAACTTTTGGAGCAATACATATCTCAGATGCTTGCTGATGGTACCATTATCCCTTCTACTTTGAATTATGCTTCACCTCCTTTTCTGGTCAATAAGCCTGATCATTCCACGCGCTTTGTCATAGATTATCGTCATCTCAATAGTAAGATTATATATGATGCTTATTCCCTTCATAAGTTGCAAAACGCTTTTCAATTTTTTTGCTAATGCTAAATATTTTTCCATGTTTGACGGCAACTCCGCTTTTCACCAAATTCCCTTAGATACTGCTAGTTCTAAACTTACTGCTTTCATTACACCTAATGGTCTCTATAAATTTACTATGCTTCCTTCTTGTCTCAATGTAGGATCCAATGTCATGCAACTCCTTGTCGACTCCCTTTGTTCTGATATTTAGTACAAATATCTTTATCCGTACGTAGATGATTTATTGATCATTTCCCCCGATTTTGACTCCCGTATTATTCATCTTACCGAAGTACTTTTTCGTCTGCGTACGGCAGGCATCACTATTAACCCTTCCAAACTTTCTCATGCACAAACTTCTGTTAAATTTTTAGGTCACATTATTTCCTGCCAAGGTGTTTCTGTTGATCCTGATCGTATTGCTGCTATTACTCAACTCTCTCCCCATAAAGATATCAAACAACTGTGTACTCTTCCTGGCATGGTTTCTTTTTATAACCGTTTTATTCCCAACTTCTCTCATATTACTGAACCATTGCACTATCTCAGACGTAACACTGTTAAATTTCTTTGGACTCCTACTCAAAAGCATGCTTTTTCTACCCTTAAATCTCTTCTTATCAGGCCCCAATTCTTGCAGTTCCCTGATTTCTCTTTACCCTTCCAAGTTCACACTGACGCCTCGGATATTTCTGGAGCTCTTAATCAAGTTGTTGAGGGTACCCCTCTGCTTATTGATTATTTCAGTAATTTATTTTCCCCCACTGAACGTAACTATTCCATCTATGAACGAGAAGCCTTGGCTATACTAACCACCCTTGAACATTTTTCCGAGTACCTCGATCACAAAAATTTTATTTTCAAACCCGACAATCAAGCCCTTTGATTGCTTCTCTCTAATGCTCCCAAAATGGCAAAACTGACCGCTGGTTGCTCCATCTTTCTCGGTTTAAATTTTCCATTAAATTCATCTCCAGTACCCGGAATTTTGTTGCAGATGCTTTATCTCGTCTATTTGTTCCTTCATCCCCTGACGCTTCTCCTCCTCCTACCACTTTTCAGTCGCTCCCCACCTCCGATTCACCGCCTTTGGATAATTTAATTTGTTCCTTACTTGATTTCCCATTATCTTTTCAGTCTTGCCAATCTCATCAACTTCAGGATGAATTTTGCATTTGGACGAAAGCTATGGTTTCTGACCCTTCCTATCGCGGCCCCTTTGTGTTTTCCAAAGGTCTACTTCTTTTCATACCCACCCCTAAATCTTCTGATAGAGTTGTTGTCCCTTCTATCCTTCAACCCATGATATTTTCTTATTATATTCTTCTCATGCGGGCGGGAATTTTGGATTTGCCAAGAATTATGCTCGTATTGCTACTCTTTATTTCTGGCCTAACATGCGTAAAGATATTCGTCAGTATGTTTCTACTTGCCAACCTTGTCAGTTAGCTAAACCTTTGAATTCCAGATCTGCCGGGCTACATTTTGCTCTTCCTCCTACTTCTCCAGCTCAAACCGTTTTTATTGACCTGGTTGTACCTCTTGTAACACCTATATTTTTTACCTTACTGGATGGCTTTTCCTATTTGGTACTTCACCCTTTAGACAAAATTTCTTCTTTCCTTGTTATTAATATTCTCTCCAACATCATACTTCCCTTTATTGGGTTGCCTTCTAATTTATTTTCCGACAACGCCCTCTATTTTTACTTCCGAATCTTTCTTTCAAATGTGTTTCCTACTGGGAATTAAGAAGATAAATAGTTCCCCATAATATCCCCCATGCTAATAAGGTCGAATGCTATCATCGAAGCCTTAAAATCGCTCTCCCTATTTTTCACAACTCTTACCATAAGAATTGGGATGTCAATCTTTCGGCTTTATTCCTTGCTTTCAACTCGAGCATAAATTCTTCTATCCAGCAAGCAACTGTTAAACTGTCCTTGGGCCGCGATCTTCGTACTCCCGTATCACTTACTTGGGATCTTCACACCCTTTTAGATTCTGCTGACTCTAAATCTATTCAATCTCTTTGGACCGAGGCTCTTTCTCATCTTCGTGCTGCCCAACTACTTTCCAAGAAAACACATGACTCCCGTCATTGGCCTTTGAACTTGGTGACATGGTTCTATTACGTAATCACCCCCAAAGTTCCGCCAGTGATCAGTTTTCTGCTAAATTAGTTTCTCGCTGGATAGGTTCATTTCGCATAATTTCCCGGAATACTCCCGCTAATGCCCTTTTACATTCCACCTCTGATTCCTTTGATGTCAAACGTGTTCATATTTCTCAGCTGAAAAAATCCATGCTCCTACTTCTGATAACTAATATTTTTCTCTTTCCCTCCTTCCCCCCTCTTTTTTAATCTGGGGAAAGATTTTCATCCCGGAGTGATTGTTTCCTTTAAAACTCCCTTTATTGGGTTTTTCTTTGGTCCTAGTACTGTTCGGTTGTTTTAACGTTTCCTTTCTTGGGTCCTTGGGTTTCCGACCCTTTTCTAATATATCTTGCTCATCAGATTCTGGTCTCCATCACTCCGTTTCGATCCGGACTCTCCATGAGATGCTAAATAATTCTCTTTCCTCTTTCTTATTTTCGCCTCATGGAATTTATTTTGGAAACCTATGCATTCTCAACTATATATATATATATATATATTATTTTCTTTCGTGCCACATACATACTTTTTATATTGTATACTTTATAATGTACTAATGTAATGTTTATATATCACCGCTCTATTTTGAGAACTCCCTCCTTCCTTCTTATTCCCCTTTTTCTCTCTTTGGACCGGTCCATCTCTCCATTTCTCCATCTCTCCACCTCTCCATCTTCCTCACCCTTCTTTCCTTCCCCCACCCTTTTTTCTTCGTTTGGGTACACCATTGCTCGCCAGTCTGCTTTCTCCTTCTAGTGCATGATCTTCGCTCTTCCTAATTGGCGCCCCTTGTGAAGACCGCTACGCTATCGTCTTTGCACCATCTCGACGCCCCGCTTTCGCCGGCACGTGGGGAATATGTTACGATCTCCGCTTATACTACGTATATTCCCTACCTTGCATGCTGCTTTATCTCCGATCACCTCGCCGCTGCTCCACGCATTCAACTATTCCGCTCACCTGTTGTTTAGCTACTCCATTCATCACGTGACTCTGACGTCATCCTCGCTACGCTTTGCCTTCTCACTTGTGTGTATGCTGTGCATACCTATTGGACACGTGGTAATGACGCTTCTGGAACTTGCTGGCTTTCGCCTCTTTACCTTTCTCGATCTTTCTGTACTGCTATATATTCCCACTCCGTTGCTCCAAAAATTGAGTCTGCCTTCGTCTCGGAGTGGTGAAGCATCATAATAACTGTGCTACGTTGTATGTCACTTCCATCTGGACTGTTATTCTTTTAGCGATTTGGTGAGCAAGACATCATTATACTATTTGGACATTAAATATTCTATTGGGCCATCTGCCACATCTGAAATTCTCTTCCGCCGGCTTAAATTTGTATCTTCAAATCGTATATGCAAGACTTATTATTATGTTATTTGGACATTAAATTTTCTATTGGGCCATCTGCCACAGCTGAACTTTTCTTCCGCAGGCTTAAATTTGTATCTTCAATTCACGTATGCAAGACTTTATTTCTGCAAAACTGTTTCAATCCCGAACTGCGCTACGGACAACGTAAACATTGTAATCTCGTCATCCGCCTCCTAGGACGTATGCTACTTTGTATTATAAATATTATGATAACAGATTCCGCAGCATAGACACACCCGGCGAAGAAAATCCTTTCCCCAGTTCGATCCTTACCCCACTTCACCTTTCCTTTCCTTTCGTATTTTCTTTTTTTAGGGTTTGCTCCTTTTTCTTATTAAGCTTTATATATTCTTAATTGTACGCTTCGTATTTGATCATAAGGTTTGTCTGGATACATTTCTTAAATCAATGTCGTGAATGTGGCACATTTTTCCTATCTTCTTAGGTTTCCTCTAAATAATTCACTATTTATCGAACTCTTGTCTTCGATTTATTATCTTGTTGCAAAATGTTTCATTATTTATTTGTTTATTGTTAAGTATATCTTGTTTACATTGTTAATCTTTGGTTTTCTCTTGTTCCTATACTCTTTCATTTCTTGGCTTAACTCTATCTTACTGCGCGTTTCAATCGTTCAATTATTATTATCTGCGCCTCTTTTTCTACGATCTTTTTGCTTAAGCTATACATATTTACTGATTCTATTCTATATTATATCAGTATGGTATTATATTACCACTACTGCCGTGCACTACAGTTGTTTAATTATTGATAATTGCACGCAACCAACAGCATGATAGGAACAGTGAGTATTAGTTAATGCGGTGTAAATATTAGTAATCGCGAGTGTACAGATGAATTTGCCTAATGTTCATTCGATATGAAAGTACTTTAGTTTAGAAAATATTATAACTCATGCTGAAACATTTATTTATATGTTGTCATAGACTATTCATTGCCTGATCAAAAACGTGTAAGGCTTCAACTATCAACAAGGTAACATTCACCGAATCAAACATTCCATGATGATCAGGTAGAAAAATTTAATTTCAAGGGAAGGAAACTCAGAAACACATTAATATTTTAAGACTGAAATATTTAAACTTAATTTAAGCTCTTCCCCAAAGGAAAGCTACACAGAAAAAGTAAGGTATGACAAAAACCCAAAGCACTACAGTAAGAAAGCATACTGTGCCGTGGGAAGTCTCCCCGGTCCCTTGGTATTTTATTCAGCCTGGCCAGGCTCTAATCTTAAATGTAATCTTATATTTGTAACTGTTTTCTTGTATATGTGTATTTTATGTATTCATTTCTTAACCTGCCTTCCCTCCCTTAATAAAGTATCATCAGGGGAAGTGGATATTTCCCACTCTGAAAGCGCTTCCCCTCTTCTCATGCCTCCATGTCTTTGGGCTACTTCCCCTGCCCCTTTCCAATCGTTGTTGACTGGCTCGACACGTCACCTCGCCCCTTGGGCAAGGTCACGGTTGACCGAACTCAGGGAGAAGATCCTGCTTCTCGCGCTAGAAGGCGACGCACATACGACCTGGTGCCGTGCGGAGTTTGATCTAGGTTCCACTGTCATGGAGGTATGAGCTGAAATTTGTATGGTTCCACGATGTCTTACTTTGTAAGAAAGGGTATCAGGTGGTTGGACCCCTTTCTGTATTGTAATGATATGAAATCTAGGAGTTAGGTTGCGCAAAACTTACTTGTAACTTTCTTGTAAAAGTCTTGTTGTTGCGTTTACGTAGAGCTAATGCTCGTTATTTCTTGTACTATTTTCCACTTCTGCCGTGGCAGTTTGTTTCGTGAGGCATGTCGTACCCCTTGCATGGGGATCTTTAAATTGTAAAGTCTTTCATTATGAGTTATAAAGCCATGGGTAATGTTATTTGAGGTTCCTTATAATGAAGTGGCAAGGTTTTACGCACCTTCGTGTAATGCCAAGTAATGTGTAAGTCGCAACTGTTAGAAGCCCGTAGAGTTTCTATGCAGTTCTACGAGCAGTTTAGATGTTATGGTAAACTTGTGCTTTCCTAAAGTGTAATAGTTTTAGATTGTTAGCCACGTTATTTTCTAGAATTACCTGTTGGTATTTGGCGATAATATGAAGTGGGATACCCTCCTCTTAAGCTTATATTATCTGTATTTTTAAATTACCTGGGTTGGTTCCCTAGGTGACCTGGTGTCACGGTTGTAAATTATATATTATAAGAGAGTGTTCTTACTATATATTGGATAAAGATTCTGACTGAGTTTATGTTTAGGGTGCGTAGCAAATATTGTCATCAAAACGAGGCAAGTTTAAAACTGTTATATAATAAAGTATTGGCATTTTGATCTCGAGTGCTTATCTGTCCAGCCCCATAGGCCCACCACTTCCTTATTTTCGCTACGCTTCCCAGATGTTGGCACAGTTCCGGTAGCAGAGCGTGGTTAAATGGGGCTGGCCTAGGATCAACTGCTGTATAAGCTTGGGAAAAACGTGTACCCTAAGGGTGTTTCCGTCTATGGGATCCCCGAATTTCTTAATTTTTGCCGTAAAATGGCTACTCGAGATATAGCCTATCCTGGGGCTCTCCAGAAGGAGGAACATTTGTACGAATTACCTATTGGCGACTTGGAATCTAGAGGCACTGTAAGGAGTGACGAGCTGTTGTTAACAGGTAACTTAAACAAACTAATCTCGGTGACCAATCTAACTGACGAAGAGATTGGTGGAGCAGCCTCAGTGATTGAAGAAAAACCTATCGGACATTTTGTCAGTAATGGAGTTTCTAGAGAGCGATGTAGCATCGAAACACCAACTTAGAAGAGTCCAAGGTCGCATTACTCATTACCTTCACCGTATCGAAAACCCACTCTCATAAACCTTGAAGGAGGAACCTAGGAACCAAATTAAGGATTTAGAAGCTAAGGCCGGTAGCCTTTTAGAGAAGGTTGACTCTTGGCTTAGTAAGTTGGCTGTTAAGGCCAAATCTGCCCCGCTTGGTGTAGTTGTAGGTGAAGTCGATTTGGGTAAACATAGGGAGAATTTAGAATCGGTAGAGCAGCAAACTTTACAGTCAACCTTATCATCACATGTCTCGCCCTTTTCTAATATTCCCCTTCCGTTGACCTTGATGTTGAAAGAGGCTCCATATTATTGTGCAAATTCGGCTAGCGATACTGTGTCTTTCCTCCGTTTTCTCGTAGAGTTCCAAGACCATGCCTCGGTCTTTGGATTATCACACGCTCATATGTTACAGATTATTTATCCACTTGCTCTTGGTGTTTTGTCGCAATAGATAGTTAATGCAACTGCTGAGCATATGTCCATTCAACAGTTTCATGCATATTTATTAACACATTTCATTCCGGCTCGGGCACTTAATTCCTTTATTCAAAGTTACTATCTTTGAGTGCAGCACGTTAACGAGTCCTTATCGGACTTCATTTCTGACATCAAATTTTATGCGAGAGTCTTTGCGTTGAATTACTCGGAAGAGCAAATTATTACAACCATCGCAGAGGGGATTTCTCCTATTTACCGCTCCTGCTTGTGTTTTCCGGCCCACCCTCGCAATTTTTCGGAGTTGGAGGCGATGGTAGTATCCGCCGAAGGAGTTCGTCATGCGGACTCTCTGCGTACGTCGCATGATCCCTCCGTGCCTAAGGCTCTTAGTACTCCTTCGTCACGCAAGTCAGGGAATGTAAGGAAATGCTATGCCTGCGGCTCGTCAGAACATCTGCGAATCCGCTGCCGAGTTTAATTTTCGGAAGCGCGGTCTTCTGCAGTTAGCACTGGCGCAAATGGGCAATCAAGGGCCAGTAGGTTGGTTTGCTTTAAGTGTAGTCTAGCTGGTCATTTGGCGAGAAATTGTCCGGGAACTTCATGTTCCAGTTGACTAGGTGAGGGGGCAGTCGTGGATATTCCAAATGATGAACCCCAGTGTGTCAATGATGATAGAGGTCTCCCTATTGATGATCCTGCTAGTAAGTGTCCGGTAGAGTGTTTAAGCATCTCGTCCTGCTCCCTTTATTAAGGTTGGGGTTGGTAACGAACCGTTACCTGCACTGTTACACTCTGGCAGTGTGGTTTCCCTCATAAGTGAGAAGTGGTATGCCGCCCATAAGTCGATTGTAAGTTTTCGGACTTGGAACCTGTTTCATTTTCGTGCGTATCGGCCAACTATTCGAACGTAGAAATTAGGGGTTTGGTCAGGGTGAAAATTCGAATCTTCTGGAAATTTCCATTCTTCGTAGATGTAAATTTGTCGTGCCTCATCATCTTAGGAACAATTTTTTTTCTTATTCTGGATTAATTTTAGACTTCCAGAATCACACTTGTTGCTTTAAATTTTTAATTCTGTAAAAACGCCGCTAAGTTTTTAAATTCTGCTTCTATCGGTTCGGTTACGCCCCCTCAGAGCGAGATGGTGTGTGACCTAAGCCATCTGCCTGAGGATCAGGCGCAGAGTGTGAGGGGGTTATGTGGCGCATTTTCAGACTTTGTTTCGAGAAATTGTGTATGACTAATGTGTTGGATTGTAAAATCGAAGTCTCGGATCCTACTGCTGTACGAATTCCTTCTTATTGACTATCTCCTCCTGCAGTCAAGGTCTTGAAGGAGATCATCGATAAAATGCTCAATCAGGGAATCATTCGGCCTTCCACCTCGGCCTACTCGTCTCCCATTTTTCGCGTCCCTAAACTGCAGGGCGGCTTCAGGCCAGTTCTTGACTATAGGACCCTAAATAAGAAAATTGTGTTACAGTCGGTGCCTCTCCCTGATTTACACTCGTGCTTTTCATGGTTTAGGAAGGCCCACTGTTTTGCGGTTTTAGATCTAAATCATGCTTATTATCAGATTCCCCTGGCCGAAGAATCTCGCCATTTAACCGCATTCACCAACGACTGGAATTTATGCCAGTTCTGTCGGCTCCCTTTTGGCGTTTTTTCAGGAGCCGCGGTGTTATCCAGGCTACTGGATAAGATATTTTCAGATCTTAATTTCATTTACCTCTACCATTATTTCGACGATTTAGTCGTCTATTCGGAAAGTTTCGGGGAGCACTTGGTACACCTGAAGAAGGTATTGACCCATCTCTGTAAGGCTGGGCTCACGTTTAAGCTCCCGGAGGTCTCTTTTGCGAAGCCCCAAATGTCATTCTTTGGACATATCGTTTCTCCTGTAGGTGTGTCTGTCGATTTGTCGTGAACTCAGGCTATTCGCGAGTTCCTCCCTCCTAAGCACGTAAAAGGGTTTGCTCGATTTGTCGGCATGATAAACTTTTTCCGGAAGTTTATCCCCGATTTTGCTACGCGTGCTGCCCCACTGAACGCTCTCCGTCGGAAAGGTGTTAAATTTGAGTGGGGTCCCTCCAAGCAGCAGCCTTCGATGACCTTAAGCTAGCTATCCCTAATGCCCCCGTCTTAGCCATGCCTGACTTTTAGAAAACGTTTGTGGTTCAAACTAATGCATCTTCGTCTGCAGTCGCATCTGTTTTAATGCAGGACTCCGAGTTAGGGAGACGTCCCATCGCGTATACATCCAGAACCGTTTCTCCCCTTGAATCTTATTACTCCAGATATGAGTTGGAGGGACTCGCTGTGCTATTTGAACTCCAGAAACTTCGAATGTGTTTGGAGCACGTCATGTTTGAACTTGAAAAGGACAACCAGGCGTTGAGCTGGGTCATGCGTTGGCCCAGAAGATCTGGTCGCTTAGCTCGTTGGGCAATTAGGATTTCAGCTTTCAATTTTGATGTCCGTCATATTCGGGACAGGGAAAATTTAGTAGCCGACTCTCCAAGTCATATGTTATATCCCAGCGTTGAAAGGGAAGATGACTTAGAGCCGGATTCTTTAACATCCTTGTCGATTTCTGGGGCAATTTTAGCCGATGCTCCCTTTCAATAACATGATATTGTTAAGCTTCAAGCTGAAGATTCTGAGAGAGGACCAGTTATTCAGGAGTTAAAGAAAGGGAGTCCGGTTGCTCCTTATATTCTCAGAAATGGAGTTCTTTGTTGGCCTTCTCGCCACGGTTTTGATGCCAATGATATTCAAATATTATGAAACTCCTCTTGCCGGGCATGAAGGAGTATTTACAACTAGGGAAAAATGAGGGAGTACTTTATTTGGAGGGGAAGGATGGAGAAATTCGAGAACCTGTCAAGGCCTGTAAGATCTGCAGGATCAGTAAGCCGGCGATTAGTACCAAGGTAGGACTATTGTCACCGACTCAGGCGACGAGCCCCATGGAGCGTATCCTTATCGACTACATCGGATCTCTCCCCAAGTCGAAAGGAGAGGGGAACCGTTTCATCCTAGTTTGTGTGGATCGTTTTTCTCCCTTTACGTGTTTTTGTCCGACTAAGTGGGCTAATGATGATGACACCATAAAATGTTTGAAGAGCATTTTTTCTACCTTTGGGCCCTGTCAGTTTTTAGTCTCTGACAATGCAAACGCTTTTACGTCTGACCTGTTCCGGAAGTTTTGCTTTGGCCTGTCCATCTCGCATGTTACGACCTCTACGTACTACCCTTAGCCGTCGTTCGCAGAGCAGGTAAATCGTGAGTTACGTTCTGCTCCCATTGCCTTCTATCACCTGGATCTTTCAAGGTGGGACACATCTCTCTCATGGTTAGCCTTTGCTTTCAATACTGCTATCCATGAGGCGAATAAAATGCTGCCATTTTCGCTTATGTTTTCATTCGTTCCTAATTCCCCCCTATCCAACTTATGGAGCATGAGTAACTCATTACCCGAGGTTATTCACCCTCCTGATATTAGGGCTACTTGGAAACGTGCTAGGCAAAATTTGAAGGTTTCTCATTTGAGGAAGCAACAAAGCTACAATCAAGGGCTTAAGCCTACCAGCCTGGGCGTCGGCGAAACGTTTTCGTAAAAAAATTGTTCCATCTGATAAGTTCCATCTGATAAGCTTGCTCCCCGGTTCTGGGGACCGTGTACTGCTACTTAGGGACCCGGTCGGGCAGAGAATCTTTAGGGTCCACATCTCCCATGTGAAACCGGCGTAGTCGCTCGTTTGAGCTGAGGTTTATTATCATCCATTTGCCTTGTTTCGAAATACTCAAGGAGGGTTTCCTAATGTTATATTGGCGTTCTAGTAGTTAGCCTATGTTTGGGCGCTTTATGTATTATCTATTGTTTGTGTGTCAATTTTCTTCCTTCCACCTGACGCTTTAATCCCTACATCTCGTTTACATTTATTCCCTCGTTGCCTCCATATCAGGTGCCTAGTCACCTCCTGGCCTGGCCCCATTGCTTCCCGTTAGTCCTTCCCTTACTCGGCAATACGTTGAAAAGATACTGTCGGCTCTGTATTGATTGTTCCAGCGTTTTGGAGAACCCATCTTGCCTGAGTTCGCCGGGAGGGCCCCCCCGATGCAGCCGGCTGGTGTATACCAAGTCTCCCGGAGCCGATCTTACCTGCTTATTATGAACTTCAATTAATTACATCGACCTATCATCTTTCGAGTTGGTCCTGCCCTGGTGCTCCGCAGCTCGTTATATGGAAGATTGCTCCGTTCTACTGTTCTCTGTGGAAGGACTGTTCGGTAATTCTGTCTATATAATCTTCGACCAGTTGGATCGAATTCGCATCTGTGGACCTTGTTGCGTATTTTTCGGCGTGTTACCATTGGACCTGTACTCAGGGACGTGTTCCCTGCTGCACCTGGCAAATTGTTTGCTTTGAAATAAGTCCTATCTTTATTGCTACTGAAATATGGTGTGCTCAAGATACGTTAATGATGAATGAACTTGCCTCCTCATTCACGAAGCTATTTCCTTCAAGCACTTTGGTTAAAGCGGGGAGATCAGTGCCATGGGAAGCCTCCCTCGGACCTTGGTATTTTATTCAGCCTGGCCAGGCTCTAATCTTAACTGTAATATTATATTTGTAACTGTTTTCATGTATATGTATATCTTGTGTATTTATTTCTTAAACTGCCTTTCCTCCTTTAATAAATTGTCATTCCATAATTATTAAGTATGGCCCCAGAGGAAGTGGATATTTCTCACACTGGAAGCGCTTCCCCACTTCTCATCCCTCCATATCTTTGGGCTACTTCCCCTGCCCCTTTCGGGGATCCAATCATTGTTGACTAGCTCGACACGTCACCTCGCCCCTTGGGCAAGTTCACGGTTGACCGAACTGAGAGAGGAGATTCTGCTTCTCGTGCTTGAAGGCGACGCACATTCACTATTAAATGCTACATTCCTCACCTTGCAAGTAATCAGAAAGGAAATCGTTTTATTGCACAGCTAAGCAGAGTAATTCTGAAGAAAAAGGGCGGTAGAAATCTAACAGAATGTTATATGGAATGGAAATATAAAAATGAATGTCAATGACAAAATCATTCGAGATTCTAAAATTAATAAAACACTGCTCGGGAAATAATAAATTGTGAAACTGGTAGGAGGTTATAAAAGAGTCTACAGCCATTGCACCACATATCTAGATTTACATCTTTACAAACAAGTACAAACTGGAAAATAAGTTTGATATCTTTGAGGAGAATTACAATTTAACTCCTGATATTCTAAGTTACCATCAATTACAGATATAATGATGTAAATTGTATGTGACATGAAGTTACATTGAAAAGGTCTGTCCACGGTAACTGGTAGTATACATGAATTGTGTACAACTAGTGTTAAGTAAATAACAATATTCTTGTGTATAATTTCTACAGCTCATTTATCTCAAGTTGCCGTCGCATTTTGTGTTGCTTTTCTGCACATTAATTCCAATTCTCTAATATTTCAAATTCCCGTTTACTGCAGTACGAGGGTATTTATTTCCTCCTAAAATAATGTTTTAAACAAGAATTACCTGCTTGTGCCCCTGTGCCACCCCTCATGATATGATACATCGCCATTACAAACAATACAGGTGACTACATAATTAATAGATTTCAGACAACTTAATAATTTGTAGACTATAGCACGGAGAGAGTAAATACACGTGCATAACAGTATTTTGGAGTGTCGTCGAGCTCGAAGTGTGGAACTATAGGTTGCTGAGCGGCAACAAAATTATTCTATTCATGCAATAAGGCAAAGATTCTGCTTCTCGTGCTTGAAGGCGACGCACATTTACTATTAAATGCTACATTCCTCATCTTGCAAGTAATCAGAAAGGAAACCGTTTTTTCACACCATTACACTTTTAAAGATATTTCCACAAATCGAACATCTAATCAGCCATACTCCACAGTAAGTAGACAGAAGGGCGTTAAGGGAACTTAAAAGGCAAACAAACTTTCAGGCACAGCAAAACTCCACGACACTTCTCCAGAGAGATATAAGAATGTTATGTAATAATAACAATAATGTTACTGAGCCACACATCCCGGCTGTTGTTCAAGGAAAGACCTGTTTGAAAAACGTGGCAGTGTATACATGAGAAAGGAGTGGCCCCAATCGTGTGTTAGTGGACTCGTAACAACGACGATTTTAACACTGAGAAAATTTACTATCGTATACATCGCTATGGATGGGCGTTAACTCAAATCATGTTAACATTAGAACAGGGCCTCTCAGGGTGCATGCGCGTGGTGCATGCACTGTGCACGGTGCAAAAGACGACTTGGCTTGGTTGACCAGAGTGCAGACCCCCCACTCCTCGATTTGGAGCAATAGCGCTTACTCTCTCTTTCCTCACGCCTCTCTCGCTCGCTCCGCCTGTCTCCCTCTGCCCCACTTGCGCCGTAGCGCTCCAAATCCGGGCTGAGTTGAGCCGAGTATAGCCGAGTAGAGCCGAGCTTAGCCGAGTAGCCCAGAGACGAAGCGTTGATCCGAGACATACCGAGCGGCACCGATGCACAGTGCACGGAGCTCTTGCGCCTCGCTCTGCACGCGTGAGATTTTGGGCGTTTGAGAGGCCCTGCCCTAGAACAATAGTGTGAAAATCGTAACATGAACAGTCGGGCTAGTTGTGATAGACACAATATCGAAACAATTACGTACACCATTTTAGTGATTAATTTTGCACAAATATATATTTTAAAATGAAATGGCAATGCAAACCCTGAAAACATTCTTACAATAGTCGACTCGATAAAACACTTCAAGATGTCCACTGAAAAATCAGCATAACATTTAGGGTTAAAAACGCACACGGATATGAAAATTAGTGGCAAGCAATATGTGTTTAATACATCTATCTGTTAAGGGTATTGTCGAAAAATGAGCACAATGATTCTCAATCTGGCAAGCTAAATGTAACATGTATATGACACTTAGAGAATTTTGAACTGAATCATAATCGTTGGTTTCTTCTGCCTTTATTAGCAAAAGAACGAGAATTTTATATATATTTTGGTGTGTTGATGAGGTGCCCATCACGGATATTTTTCAGAATATAGTCAACAATTTTAGAATCATTGAGGTTATTGATGAATGAAGCTATATTCCCTACCTGTTAAGTCGTTTTCAGGATAGGTAAGGCCTGGGGAAGACGTACCGGTACACAGCCTTATGTAAGCGCCCTGGGAGAGAAAAAATACCATGCTATATTAAATATTGAGGGAACCGTTCTGGTGAACTTTGGCGCCTATACTATGGGTTTTTCGAGATATCATTTTATTAACTTGTTTATTTTACTCATGTTTGTAATTTATTAAGATATATTTCATTTGATGTCCAAGCGTGAGGCGATTAAGTATTTTATTAATACATTTTGCAATGCTTAATTATTAACATTATATTACAAATGGCGACCTGCGTGATTATTTTGGTCATATGGCAATGGTTGTTAATTGTTATTCACATATATTAGTGTGCGTATAAGGTATTGTATATCCAGTTTGCACACTTCAAGAAACTTCCAACCACCTCCATTACGACAATGTGGGCGCTATCCGATAATCGCAAAATATGCCGTCGAATATTAAATAGGTCGAAATATTACCACATTGAATACAATGATGCGGATATGTCTAATAACCGTCTTCATTTTTCACGCAACTAAGATACATTTATATAAGCAAGTCCATATTCATTTAAGTCTTTTGAACATAACTGTTACACTGTTCTCAAAAAGTGGGAAAGCTGCAATATATCTCGTTTTCGAAGGCTGGACTTGGTAATAACACTAATATTGTCCCAATGATAACAGGAATGTAGATGCTCACCAGGAAGAGTAAACGCATGTTCGAAGAATTTATTTTTCAGAATAAATTTTTCGCGGGGTCATTACCACAACGTGGACTATCAGTAGTAAGCATCAACAGGTCTTGCTGAATATTTTTGTCTGGACATACTCCAGTATGCGTACGCAGGTGTTCCCGAAGATGGGACTTCCTAGAAAACTTAATACCACACTGATCAAAGTAATGTGTTCTTCAGTATGCGTACGCAAGTGTTCTTGAAGATGCGACTTCCAAGAAAACTTAGAACCACATTGATCATTAGAATACGGACACTCTCCAGTTTGTCTCAAGAGGTGTTGCTGAAGAATTCATTTTGAGTGAATGTTATACAGGAATGTGGATACCCACCAGTATGTGTAAAAAGGTGTTTCCGAAGATTCGACTTTTGAGAAAACTTCTTTTCACATAGATTACAACAGTGAGGTCGTTCACCAGTATGTGTAAAGAGGTGTTGCCGAAGAATCGACCTTGTAAGGAACTGCTTGCCACATTCTGTACAGGAATGTTGTCGCGCACCAGTATGTACTAGCAAGTGCTTCCGAAGATTCGACTTATCAGAGAACTTCTTATCACATTGATTACAAGGATTTGATCGATCAATAGTATGCGTAAACAGGTGTTGTCTAAGGTTCGAACTTGTAGCAAACTTCTTGTCACATTCTGTACAGCAATGTAGTCGCACACGAGTATGTACAAGCAGGTGCCACCGAAGACTGCACTTGCGAGAAAACTTCGTGCCACATTTATCACAGCAGAATGTCGCTCTGTAGTATGTACGACCAGGAGCTTCCGAAGATTTGACTTTTCAGAAAACTTCTTTTCACATAAATCGCAGGAATATGGTCGCTTACCAGTATGTGTCTGAAGGTGACGCCGAAGCCGATATTTCGTACAAAACTTCTTTACACATTCATCACAGGAATATGGACGCTCGCCAGTTTGTTTAAACTGGTGATCCTGGAGATGCGACTTCTGAGAAGACCTGGAACCACATTTATTACAACAGAGTGCCCAAAGAGTATTGGGGTGGATTCGCCTTTGATCAGAGTCAGAGAACATGTGTCGGTTGCATTCATTATGAGTGGGGAAAATGCACGTTACCTCACTTCCTTCCTTCAGTATCTTGCACCTACTGTTATATGTATCCACTGGACTTCTGGTCAATAATGCAACGTTCCCATAACTAGAAGACAGAAGATAATTACATTTTATGATTAAGGTAACAAAATCATATATAATATCCAGAATCAAACGTAATATATGTACCAGGATTGTTTATTATCACATTACATAGCACTCCAAATCTCAATATTTTCACATAAAGGCCCTAAAACACAAGCCTATATAATGTCCTATTGCCAAATGGAAAATGTAATAAGTGTGCACTTAATCACAGCACATCGAAGTAATTCAGGAAGGTCCAATATGGAAGCAGTGCTTATCAGAATGATTCCCTTAGTGATTTCCTTGCGTGTGTTCTTTAACTTTATTTTAACTGTGACTCATCACATTTAGAATGCCCAATAATACCTAATGTTATATTTGCTTTATTGTAGTGAGATTACATGTTGACAAGATTTCTCTATCATCTACAGGGACATTGGCAGGGGATTCTAGACAATTTGACATCCAATTTCTGAGATACACATGTGTACGGTAAAGCCGTGAAGAAATTTCTGACAGAAGCTCTTCAGCTACTTCAACTGAGCTAGTACCAGTCATCACGACGACAACAACAGCAACAGCGTAAATACAAGAATATGCACTAGGGTAACAGTATTAAGATGGTAGTCCTTGTACTCTTCATTGGAGGATTCATGCCATGCAATATTCTTAAGACTCCTGAGGTCAGGATGTATAAACACAAATTTGTATATCTTAGGAATATCAGCTGAATGAGTATCAAGATAAGTTTTGAACATTAAAACAGTAGATAGGAAGTCAGGCTAAATTTCAGGGTCAACCATTTACAAAGAGTTCAAAGCTATCCAATTTAAGATTCAAACCATCTATAAAAAAACTCTTGTCTTAGTTGTTATGCTACAATCATTGAGCACACAATGATGTGGCATATGAAAGCTTGATGAGCTAGAAGTCACAAGGGGTATATTTTTCATGTGTCCCGTTTCAATGTATTCACGCATAAAAATTACATACAGCTGTCACAAACCTGGAAATCCAGTAAACTTATTTTCAATGTGTTCCGAGCGTTCTTTCAGCATTATGCTTAGACCGAGCTACAGGTGACACTTAAGGACGAATAGGAAATTTGCCATTAAACCTGTCAGAATCATCCATTTGATAATTACTCAAGAAAATGTTCTTCACATGCCCTTTCTTCAGGAGCAAGAAATGGTTGATGAAGTTCCTCAAGCTTCCAAAAACTTTGCAATTTTATGTAGAGAATCAAGATTTATAAGCCTGGCACACTGAACCTTGGCATTATTCTTAACACAAAACTCAAGGATGGTGCCTGACAAACCCCAACCAAATTTGGTCAACTAACAAGGTGAGATAATCTTTCTTATGCAAGGTATTAGAAGACTAAATATCATAGTAGACTTCAACTCTTAACAAGATATAAATAGCAGAATGCTGCTTAAATATACCAACACTTAAAATGACATCACAAGCAATATACCAACTGGAACAATCAATTTGCTGTGCAGGCAGTTGGCTTGTAGGTGTATTCACACCTGCACAGTTCAATTTCAATGTATAATCTGACACATTAGAGAACGAAACAAAGTTTCATGTGATCATCCAGGCGATACATCAGTATTACCTATACCAAATATACGTAGCCAACAAATATTAGTATAAACGGCAAGCTTCGTGACAAGACTACAAGACACTAAGGATAAATGACTCCCCAGACCAATAAAATATGCGACTAATAAAAACCTCTCCTGAACTGTTCTTCACTGCTACACAAGCTGTGCCTACCTAAAGGTTTGAATGCGTGGCACAATTGCAGAACTACTAACATTTATAACATTAATGGGGATTGTTAGTACTTTACAAATCAATAAGGTGTGGGGTCCATTGTACCAGGGGCACGTGCGTCGCTTACACTGTTTAGATACATGAAAAGCAAAAGACATGTATACCAAAGGTTATTTTCCCTCACAAACTTGCGGCGATAATCAATGTTTGTTTGATCTTTCTACAATCAGAATTGCTATGATTATCAAGTTTTCCACACTTGCAAGGTAAGGAAATGCTATTATCGTTGTTGTGAAATAAAATCTAAAATGCATGGCAATGACAAAATGGCCATGAATCAGTCAAAGACAATCAGTGGATCCAATTCACAATGCCTTACTTTCAGAGATGATTCTTGTTGTCCAAAAGGGTACAAAATCTATGTCACTGAACCTTGGAATAGAATTAATTACTGGTAAAGTACAACCATGGCCTTCCTCCTATAGTGGTAATAAACACTGGTATCGGTATTCATGGCGTTCCTCCCATGGTGGTACTAATCACAGGTAATATAGTCACATGGCATGTCATACATAATGGCACCACTCACAGGTAACAAATCAATGGCATACCTGCCAACTTTTAGAAATCAAAAATAGGAAGATTTTTTTAATTCTTGGATATCATGAAGTGTATTGCGCAACGGTCTCAGTAAAAAGAGGACAAGGTAAAAGGCATACATATCTACAGTTACAATGCAAATTAACCATTACATTCAAAATCTTAAACTAAAAAACAAAAACAATTGCAAGAAAACATACCTAATAACCGTTGTCATTTATGACACAACATACGGTAAATCGGAAGGGTTGGCAGGTATGCAATGGTGTTCCCCACATTATGGTACTACTCACAAGCAATGCAGACCGACGGTGTTCCTCACATAGTGGGACTAAACACGGTCACCGACTAGATCAATGATGATGACGATTAGGTAACCAGACCCTATTGGTACGAGGTGCAACAAAATGAAGTGATAATTAAAAATTAGCATGAATTCAAAACAATCACTGGATCTGATTGACATTGTTTTAATGACTTCACTATGCAGGGTCGGATTAGAGAGAACTTTACGATAAAATATACAACTTAGCTTGGAGTCCCAACGCTCAATGCTGCATCAGCCTGTTTGCATCCCGCCTGTTTCACAGAGCGAGTTTGCTACATGTTTTTAAGTCCTACAGCCAAGAACATCCACTCGAGGGAAGGTAAGTTCGAATCCGCAGTTAAGATGAAAGTTTTAAAGTGGTTTCACATTTTCATACCCAGCTGGATAACATAACGTCACTGTAGTGTGAAACTCCTTCTCTTCAATGACGTAATAGCGCTTCACATCCTCCTTATGGACAGAGTAGTGTATGACCTCTTCTTACTCATAACTCATTTGTGTTACAAAATTGAGTAAACCTCAGATTTATCGCTCGGACCTGTTAGCAACCAAAATTACACCTTTATCGAATAGACCTAAATGAATTGGTGTTAAAATTTATACTTCATCCATTCAGATAAATATAAAAGCCTTCCTCAACACCACCATTAAGAAACATATGCTGAATCTGTGAGTTCTGAGATCGAGATTTAACCCCAAAAACTACAACAAAAACTACACTCGCATTCACTTAGCAAAGTGGTAGTGATATAATATTTTTATAGAAAATAGGTTCATCATGAGATTCGACTATTGAGTAGTGTCGTTATTATAATTAAACGTATGTTTTAATGGTCCACCATTTAATCCTATATTATGCAAAATGTATAGACTATACAGTATTGGAAAGGTAGACCATTAAAACATAAGTTTAATTATCATTGTGATCACAATTCAATACGGATCAAAACCATGACGTTTACAACCTATGATATTGAGTAGTATGGCAAAGCAACTATGAGCTGCGACATAACAACTTCAACAGAAACCAACAGAGAGCACCATCAGTTAGAAATATACAACCTGCGGGAAAAGCTTCTTCCATGGTGTCTGGAAATTCTACACCATAACCACCACCATGACGAGAAAAATTGCTATGGAAGAGAATGCAGGGAAGCATGCTAGGAGCCCTGAAAACAGTGCTTCTCCAAGACCAAATCATTGCATGTAGCTTGCTATTGCTCCAGAGGAATAAATCCCACTTGCATTGACTGGCAGAACACACAACCACCCTCAACACATCTCAACATCAGAGTGATTTTCTGGCACAGTTCCATTTACCAGCTGCGAACGGCTTGTTGGTATTTGTGCCATTCAATATCAGGACCTAAGCAGAGGCAGCAAGAACCTGCACTGCTCACACGAAGTACAACGCAGTGGTACAACAACAAACACTGGTCTTCTTGTCCCATTCTACACAGTGAAGATGAGAAATCTGAACCCGGATATCAACCACTTGCTCCAAATCTACAATATAATCACCAAGCTTCTGCCCAATGCCACACGAGATTATCTCCTAGAAATTTAGTACAGCAAAGATGGCCACCCCATAAAAACTTCTCAAATATTTACACAGTCCAAGTCAACAAAGTAGGACTGGCACATTTTGTAAACATGCTGCAGCAGAGAACCTGGCTCAACAATGCGGCACAACTAACCGCCTTTGCGTCCAGCCTCGACCTGGTCAGCGGTGGCACATGGGGTTGATAGCCGCTACACGGAGGACGTTATAACCGGCTATCTTCAGAAAAAGGGATATCAAACATTCCGGGCCATTCGGATCCGGAATTCTAACGAACACACCTCACTGATGCATATCCTGTCCTGGATTATGGCAACAATGAACGAGTTTCTGAAGGATGGTTTACTGAAATACGTGAAGCGACATCAAGTAGAAGCCTGTTGTCATCTTGACCACAGCACAGACACTGCGATCGCTGCCAATTCTATGAGCATCCTACTATTGCTTTCTTCGAAATGTATGTGCAATTTGTAGTGGTCAACAAACCTCAAGTGCTTGCACGAGAAAGGGATCACTCAAATGCAACACTTGCAGTGAAGATCATCCGGCTTTCTCAGTTAAATGTAAGGGTAAACGTCAACCTTCTCCCACTCAGATGGAAAAATTGTTACCTATCACACCTATTGGCATCACTGCCCCACCCTCCCCTTCTATTCTACCCCTCCTTCCACGGAGACCATTCTGAAAATCATCACTATGGAGCTCCAGAATATTGCCCCATTCCAGCGTCCTGATGTTCTGTATCAGATCGAGCTAGCGGCACGATTGATCTACCAGACTCACTTTGATGGAACTTCCTCTGGGACGTGAATGCACTGTGCATTATTTCTCCTTGATCCTAGTCCACTGTTGTAGTAAATGAATGGTTATTACATTAATGTGTGTTCTTTAAGGGTCGAATGACTACTGCCCCAGTAGATGCCATGGAGGGGTAGCAATTAGTATTCATAAATCCATCCCTTCAGAACATCATTATCATTAAATAAATATCTATCTGAAAACTTAAGAATAGAAATCACTATTGGAAATCAAATAATAGCTTTAGAAATAATATGTATACACCTCTTGGCTATTCCCCACCTCATAAATATGTAGAAAATGCCGATAGTAAATACAGTACTTACATCACGATCACAGATTTTAAAATTACTTCATATACACAAAAACGACAAGCTATTTACCATCAACTATTACATGATATACTTATACTTCCCTTCCCCCCAACCCGCCCTACATCAAATACGAGCCCTGTACTTCAGATCCTCTACCCTAACCTAGCAATGAACCATGACATTACCATGCTACCTTCAATGGGAAATGGCCATGTCCCTGCATTACTACCAATAAAAATGTACTAACAAACCCATAGCAACATAACCAAAATCCCCAGTCATACGGTATACACGAACCTATCGGGTAGCAAACAAACAATATCAGATATAATATGCAATATTGAACTACCTACTTCACAACATGAATCCCAAGATAAAGTTAAGAAATGAAAATCCCCCCACTAACTACTGTCAACCGACTCCACCATCTTCACCACACCTCCCATCTATGCAAAGCTTCCCTGCCTCCCTAAGCACTCCACATATTAAAATATTCCCATGAACATTACAAGGCACACCTTAGAACCTGTGACCCACATATTCAGGAAGAGAAAAGTTCGAACCTTTTTCTACCCTTCCTTCCGCGTTTGTAATTCCCAACATGACAAATTTGACTTTCATCATTTTTTCATTAGGTTTCCATTGTCCCATACCGAGCTGGGAATCAAGCATGGTTTCAAAATAAGACCTTCATATGACTATACTATTTTCACTGGAACCATCTGAGTTAAGACCATCGAATGCCACACCGTAAAAACATATCAGATGTAAGGCTTTTCAGGTGTTTTTCTCGATTAACCAGCATTTCGTCATAGGTCTGACACTAGACTCGTCAGAGCGGGATGTGCCATACCCTACCCACTGACGCTGGGTGTATGCAGGTGAGCTTATCAGAAGCCTACATAAAAGGCACAGTCTGACAACTGCATACGGGAGATAAATCTCCACAATGGAATTATTGCCCGCCTAGCAATTCCGAATGGATAATTCTAAATTCCCATGGAGGGAATTAGATATTTTTCACCAATAGGGCATGTCAAAAACATATCAGATGTAAGGCTTTTCAGGCATTTGCTCTATTAACCAGAGTTTCGTCATAGGTCTGACACTAGACTCGTCAGAGTGGGATGTGCCAGACCCTACCCACTGACGCTGGGTGTATGCAGGTGAGCTTATCAGAAGCCTATATAAGAGTCACAGTTTGATAACTGCATACGGGAGATAAATCTCCACAATGGAATTACTGCCTGCCTAGCAATTCCGAATGGAAAATTCTAAATTCCCATGGAGGGAATTAGGTATTTTTCACCAATAGAGCATGTCAAAAACATATCAGATGTGTAGCTTACATCTTTAAGTAAGAACAGTACTTCATTTATGGTTTCCTGTAAGTGTTCATGACAATATAATGTGTACTCAAGGCGGGTTAATGTTATCTTGTAAGTATATCATTGTTTAATAGTGTTTTTAGACACAAATATTACATCACTTTTGTGTCATAACTGGCAGCCATCTTGTTTTAACTGAAAATTGATCCATAGATAACAGTCCGAAGAAAGTCACTTGATATCATGTTTACAATCTTTGGCTAACGTGTCAGCAATATTAATCGATTTGTTGAGACTGCCATGGAAACCATGAAGACAGGTACATTGTATGTTCCTCACGGCGTTGCCTAGGGCACAGAGGTTACATAAATTATCCCCGATAAGTTGGAAACGGGCTGGCGACAGGAAGGGCATCCCGCTTTAAAACTAAATAGCCAAAACCATACAAATATGACAAGTTCTACAAGATTAGACTCGGAAACTGCTAGGACGTGCCCCAGAAGCGAGGCGCAAGGATTCCGCCTGCCCTTTGTGAGAAATGAGCGAAGGACACCGGGCATGGGCGGGCCTGGCTAAAGAAGCAATTTCAAGTGAGAATTGGAACACTGAATGTTGATTCTATGACGGGGAAGGGTACAGAGGTTGTGGATCTAATGATGAGGAGGAGGATTGGAATTCTGTGTGTTCAAGAAACTAGGTGGAAGGGTTATAAGGCAAGAGTGCTTGGTTGTGGTTTTAAGTTGCTGTACAGTGGAGCAAACAGTGCAGGTAGAAATGGTGTTGGAATTATCCTTTCAAATGACTTTGTAACCAGCCTGGTCAGTGTAAACAGAAGAAATGATAGAATAATGAGTGTGAAGCTGTGCCTTGGGGAAGAGTTCACAATTATAACTGCTTATGCTCCACAAGTTGGTTGTGAAGAGGAAGAAAAGGATGATTTCTGGAGAGACCTGGAAGAAGAACTTTCCAGCATACCAGCAAATGAAAAAGTATTCTTAGGTGGAGATCTGAATGGTCACGTTGGAACCAGTATGGAAGGAAAACATTGAGAAGAGTGCATGGAGGTTGGGGATTTGATACAAGAAATGAAGAGGGTGAGAGAGTGATAAATTTTGCCTTGGCTTCAGATCTGGCGATTTGTAACACCTTCTTCCAGAAAAGCGAGAGGCATCTATGGACATACAAAAGTGGAGGACGGGAAAGCCGAATAGATTTCCTCTTGTGTAGAAGAATGCATCTGAAGGAGGTAAAGGACTGCAAATTCATACTAGGAGAAGACGTAGCTCCACAACACAGAGTGCTAGTGCTTGATTATGTATGCACAGGAATGAAGAAGAGAGCAGTAAGGAAAATGACTCCAAGAATCAAATGGTGGAGGTTAGAAGATCCAATTTTGAGAAGTGAATTCAAGGAAAAGGTGATCCAAGAAGCACAGTTAGTAGAAGGTGTTCAGAAATGGTGGACAGTAAACGCTGAAGTTATCAGGAAAGTTGGTATGGAAGTTCTCGGTATGACATCTGGGACAGGCGCTCCACTTGATAAAGAAACATGGTGGTGGAATGATGAGGTCCAGAATGCGATCAAGATGAAAAAACAAGCCAAGAAAGCCTGGAAGAATCTGAAATAGCCGAAGATAGAGAACACTACAGACAAGCTAATAAAGCTGCAAAAACAGTTGTTGGAAGAGCAAAGGCATTGGCATGGAATGAAGTCTACGAAAATTTAGAGACCAAAGAGGGCGAGGCAAAGCTCTTCAGAATTGCTAAGACACAGGATATAGCATCAAAAGATCTAACACACATCAAGCAAATGAAGAATGAACAAGGAATGGTAATTCAAGACGAGAATCTAATTAAGAAGAGATGGGAGTAGTATTTTAAAAAGCTGCTTAATGAGGAGAATGAACGGCTTGTGTTTGAAGATGGCATTCCAATTTATAATGTAACCACTGACATATGCAGGATAGAGGTTGAAACTGCTATGAAGAAAATGAAAAGTGGAAAAGCAACGGGCCCCGATTAAATCCCTGTAGAGGTCAGGAAATGCCTGGGAGAAGAGGGAATAAATATGTTGTTAAACCTATTCCAACAAATATTCCAACAGGAAATAATGCCCAATGAGTGGCGGAAGAGTACCATAATCCCCATTTTTAAAGAAAAGGGGACATTCAGGATTGTGCAAATTACAGAGGAATAAAACTCATGTCGCACACTATGAAAATCTGGGAAAAAGTCATTGAAAGTAGGCTTAGGCAGAAGACAATAACTGCAGAAGAACAATTTGGATTCATGCCAGGGAAAGGAACCATATATGCCATTTTTCTCTAAGACAGCTCATGGAAAGACACAGAGAAAAGAGGAAAGAATTACACATGGTGTTTATTGATTTAGAGAAGCCTTATGATCGTGTGCCCCGCCAAAAAGTATGGAGATGCATGAGATCCAAGGGAGTACCAGAGAAGTATGTGCGCATCATTCAGGACATGTTTCATGGGTCAAAGACGGAAGTTAGAAGCAGTGTAGAGCTAACGGAAACCATTCAAGTTGAAGTTGGTCTCCATCAAGGATCTGCGCTGAGTCCTTATATCTTTAATCTGATAATGGATGTTCTACCGCACCATATCGTTTTATGGTACGTTTACTTTTCCTGATGTATTCACGTTCCTAGCAAACTCTAGTATCTATGAACTATTTCTCTTTCCCATCACGTGTCGTCACCACTATGTAATCCTTCTCTATTCCGACAGATGGCGTCTTATACGATAGGATAGGTCAAAGCATTTCTTTTTGGCCCGTCTTGTTGGATTATCTTTCTGATGTATTTTTCGGGGGGATCTTTCGACTTGAGAAGATGGAAGGATCCGACTTTGAAGTCGCCTTCATGGCTTATAAAAGATATTTTAAGAAACACAAAATGTCTTTGTTCACATCTCAGCCTTATGTAATCGAGGTATTTATTTTTATTCAATCTTCTTTTAGTTGGATTAGAAAGGCTTCCCTCATTACGTGTTTTTCTGATTTATTCGTGTGCTAACCTTGATTTTGTTTTACTGATCCACTATGTTTATTTTGAGGATAGAAGGTAACACGGATTCATGTGTGTGTGTGAGATTGTTTGCTGTGTGCGACCGAGACCTTTTACCCATGTCGCTTCATTTACATTCAGCCTGAGCTCATGTCGTATTATTTTATCGCGTATTCTGTGTAATTCATGTCCATTTAATAAATCTGGTATGAATTCAAGCTATCTACGCGATTCGCCTGCTCCTGTGTGTTTGGGTGTTGAAGACACTCCGTCTCTTTTGATGGACCACTTTCTGGTTCATACTGTTTGATCTCGAAAGCGGTTGTTTCTTTATTATGTGCTATACGTCGACGCTCTTATATGTCTCTTTATTTGCGACAACCTAACCTCTTGGTCTCTGTGTGTGCGTGGGTGGTTCTGACGTTTTATTCGTGATACCTTTTGTGCTTAATTTACCTGTTTGGTGTTCGTTTTACATCGCCGTCATTGGCTTTCTTTACTTATTTTCTAGTTTAATATGTTTTATTCCTTGAGGGTTGCCTTTCCATATTTTCTTGTTGTGTTGCGTGAAACCATGGTAACCCCTTTTCCTTCTTTTTTTTCTCTGGTTGTATTTTAAGAGCTCGGTGCACCCTTCCCTCTTCTTCATTTATGCTCTTTTACTTAATGTTATTTGTATTCTCTGGGGGATGTGATTTGGATTGTTGAGAGTCTTGATGCCTTGACGGTGGAATCGAATGAGAGTACGTTATTATGTGAGGCTATTACTCTCTAATCTTATGATTGTCTTGACCTGGCGTGCTATAAAGAAATGTTTTGCACAGTCTAAACTCATAAGCTCCTGCTAATTTATATAGATGCCATATCTTTATGCAAAACTTTTCTTCACGTCCTTTACGAAGGTAAGCGTTTGCGAAGGTATTATCATTGTGCCTGGTGTATTTTAATCACGGGCCACATATTATTAATATTACCCGTTTGATTTTTGGCCCCTTGTTTTATTTATACTATTTTCCTTTGGTTTTCTTTTCATAATAAATTTCAGTTCTTACCCTTATCACTGTTATGTTTTATTTTCTTTGCGTCTCTTATATGTTTCTCTTATCTATAAGAGGCCCGAGCCCAGTTCCTAGCAGTTTTCTTTTCGCTAGTTTTGACCAAATTCACTGCACTGGGTCTTCATCGTATCCTTAGTGTCAGTTCAATGTTCTCTCTGAAAGTCTTAGAAATCCAGCTCCTTGGTGCATGCTATTTGCAGATGACATCATACTATGCAGCACTAATAGAGAACAACTTGAACTTAAACTAGAACACTGGAGAAAAGCACTGGAGGATAGAGGTCTTAAAATTAGCCGGAATAAGACAGAATACTTGTGCCTCGGTGGAAAGGGAAATTATAGTGTGAAAATGGATGGAAATCAACTCCTCGCAAGTAATTGTTTCAAGTACCTTGGATCAACTGTATCTGATGATGGCAATCCAGATCTGGAAATTACACACCGAATTCAGGCTGCCTGGTTAAATTGGAAAAGGCTGTCTGGTGTCCTCTGCGACAGGAGACTAAATGTCCAAGTGAAAGGGAGTGTCTACAAAAGTGCGGTGAGACCTGCCATGATATACGGTACAGAAACTTGGCCAATAGTACAATCGCAAAATAAGCGGTTGGATGTAGCCGAAATGAAAATGCTACGGTGGATGTGCGGTGTTACTAGGAAAGACCATATCAAGAACAACTTCATACGAGGCAGTGTTAAGGTTACTCAAGCATCACAGAAAGTTCAAGAAAGGCGGTTGCTCTGGTATGGTCACATTAAGCGCAGGGATGAGAACTATGTAGCAAGAAGGGTGCTTGACTTGGAGGTGAAGGGCAGGAGGGAGAGAGGCAGACCTAGAAGAAGATGGATGGACTGCGTGCGAGAAGACTTCGCAGAGAAGCAGTTAGCTGAAAACACCATTTGGGAACGAGGAAAATGGAAAAGACTTGTCAAAAATGTCGACCCCGCACGAGCGGGAAAAGAAGAAGAAGAAGAAGAAAACCTATCAGATGTAAGGCTTTTCTAGCGATTGCTCTATTAACCAGCGTTTCGTCTTAGGTCTGACACTAGACTCGTCAGAGTGGGATGTGTCAGACCCTACCCACTGACGCTAGGTGTATGCAGGTGAGCTTATCAAAAGCCTATATAAAAGGCACAGTCTGACAACTGCATACGGGAGATAAATCTCCACAATGGAATTATTGCCCGGCTAGCAATTGGTGCTTTTTATATAGGCTTTTGATAAGCTCACCTGCATACACCCAGTGTCAGTGGGTAGGGTCTGACACATCCCACTCTGACGAGTCTAGTGTCAGACCTAAGATGAAATGCTGGTTAATAGGGCAAACGCCTGAAAAGCCTTACACCTGATATGTTTTTGACATGCTCTATTGGTGAAAAATATCTAATTCTCTCCATGGGAATTTAGAATTTTCCATGCCACACCTTATACAAGCAAGTTATTTTTCACATGAATGACATATGTTTTGCAATTTTCTTTTAACACGACAAAGATATAAACATTTTATGACTTATATGCTTCAAGCTGGATCATCTATCGTGTGTATGGACGTAATAACTGAGTTTCTCACCTTAGATGTTAAAGTATTTTACTTCATGGTCTGAAGCACTATAATCCAATTTCATAAATTTGTACCATAATTTTTACTTTATTTTTAATCACTTCACTGTTGTATGTGTGCCATGTGTTTGATACTGTCTTTTGGATGTTTGCATTTTGTTTAAGTGTATCACTGGCTGATGATGACAGGTAATCAGTGTCGAAACTAGTACCACTCTTCCATGAACTGCATGTGATATAATTCACATCAATAAATTAGTATTGAACAGGTGGACCCAAAATACCTTTAATTCACTGACAAACATAAAGCAATCCTACCCATATATCTAATAATGCATAACAAATATGCACTCAGTGATAATAGAACAATGACTGACATTTTTGCAGATCATTATAAAGTAATTTTCTCACCATCTTCCGATCCCAATATCCCAATATGGGAATATTCAGATATCACACAAAATCCTCTTCACCTTGCCTTAGAATCCCCTCCAGCTCTTGACTCCCAACATCCCCTAAATGCTCCTATTACAGTCTAAGATATAAGAGACGCACTCAGGACTAAAAAACACTGCCCCTGGACTACATCAAATTACTTAACGACACATAAAAGAAACTCCACATTCCTTCCTACAACTCCAAAATGAAGTATACACCATAATTCTGCATACTGGATTCTTCCCCACCCCTCCCCCTAAATTGTGTACATGCCAAAATTTTGTCATTTTGAAAACCCCAAAAACTACCATCCCAATTAACTTCATATTGTCCCATAAATCTCCTAACAGTGTGTTCTGAAAACTTAGCTCACTGTATATACACCTACCTCAACTCCGTCCATCTCATACCTCAGTAACACGCCAGTTTCTGTCCTCAGCACTCCATACATGACCATGTCTTTCATATCTCTGTATCCATCACAAAATATTTACCTACAGAAATATGCACAGGCCATACCTTTCATGATGATGATAATGCCTTTCAACGGACTGATATATAAATTCCACCATCTTCCAGTTCCAATGACAATCACCAATTTCCTAGCCAAAATCAATATTCAAAAGACATTTACCTACAACTCTCCTATTAAAGCAGGACTACCACAAGGTTCCCCAATGTCACTGCTTTTGAGTGTCCTGTTTTGTACCAATATAACCCAACCTATACCCCACTTTCATTGTGTCAATTTGCTGAACACACAGCAATACTGGCTGTGGAAACCAATAACTGATCCTTGCAATCCCGTCAACAAACTAATTTACATGAACTCGAACAATGGCTCAATCTCTGATAAATCAACATTAATGTCAGCAAAAAAATGTACAATTTTTTCCTAATCGTAAAAGTAGATGCCGCCCGACTAACAAAGCCTTTCTAACCTTAAATAATATACTCTTGCTGTAACGACCACACTTACCTACCTACGTATAATGTTACAAAATTATTTTCAATGGCGTGTACATTTGGACCAAGTTTATAGAGGCATCCCACAGGATTCACCACTCCCCTGGCTGTTAGGTCAAACCGGAGAATTAAAATCCATACAAATTACACCTCCTAACCGCTTCCGAGTCAGACCACAGATAAATTTAAACTCAAAAAGGAATTATGCACAAATACAGATCGCCCATCTCTGGGCGAAGTTCTCCTTGGTGATTTTTCCTCAGAAATTATGTCAACTTGGCTTATTCACAAGAAGAAGAATTCGTTAATAATTTTATGTCATCGATTGTATACTAAAATTCAAACATATATAAATGTATCTAAGTAAAAAAAACAAAATAAATATATAAACATTGTTTTACTTTGAGAAAAACAGTGTTTTCTGACCTGTTCTTATATTTGTAGTGACTCAATACTTTAACAGCCGGCCCCGTGGTGTAGGAGTAGCGTGCCTGCCTCTTACCCGGAGGCCCCGGGTTCGATTCCCGGCCAGGTCAGGGATTTTTACCTGGACCTGAGGGCTGGTTCGAGGTCCACTCAGCCTACGTGATTAGAATTGAGGAGCTATTTGACGGTGAGATGGCGGCCCCGGTCTAGAAAGCCAAGAATAACGGCCGAGAGGATTCGTCGTGCTGACCACACGACACTTCGTAATCTGCAGGCCTGCGGGCTGAGCAGCGGTCGCTTGATCGGCCAAGGCCCTTCAAGGGCTGTAGTGCCATGGGGTTTGGTATGGTTCAATACTTTAACATGAAAACTATTTTTATTTCCGACAACATGTTTTACAAAGGCAGAAGAAAAGTTTTTAAATGTAGTTCCATAAAATATGTGAAATTAGCACACAACCCTAACTGAAACAAATATCTGTAAATGTAATTGGCCAAAGAGTCCATTTGTTAGACAGATGGCTCGCTCCCGTAGTAGGGAGAATGAAATAACTATTAAACGTTTTAGTTTAATTGGTTCATCTCTCTTTGCCTCTCTCTGCCTTTAAGAAAAAATCCACCAAGCAACAACCCACTCGGGTTATATTTGCAAAGATTGAGGAAGAACTTCCTCTGGGGGTACAGCAAGAGTGCCATAAGATGTCATGCAGTGCAATTTTTTGGTGCAAACACTGTAAATAATAATATTATTAATGCAAATGGAAATACACTTGATCTTATAATGAATTTTAACACATTAACAGTATATAGAGAAGAGTGCCCCTTAGTTAAGGAGGATAGTTATCATCCTGCAATTGTAATCACACTACTGTTAAACAGTGAGCGTAGCCATGTTTCACAACAGCCTAAACAATCTAAGCAGTTATTTGACTTTAGAGAGGCTAATTTCTTTCAAATGTATAAAATGTTTGAGCAAATGGATTGGTCTAAGATTGTAGAATTTAGAAACGCTGACCAGGCTGTTGAGTGTTTTTATGCTCAGGTACACTCCGCATTTTGTGAAACGGTACCAATGAAGAATTTTCACACAAAGAAAAATTATCATCCATGGTTTTTTATTTAGAAATTGAAGAGATTTCACTAACCCGTATGCACTCACCTTATTGTTCAATAGTATTGTCCAATCAAAACTTGAGTATTCGTGTATAAGTTGGTCTCCATGGTATGAATGATATAGAAATCAAGTTGAAAGAGTGCAGAAACGCTTTTAAAGATATCTTTATTATAAAAATATAAAAAAATTCCCTTTTAGAAATTATGTTTCAAATGAATTTTAGTTGAATGAATTTAAATATGTATCGCTAGAAAGTAGGTGTGTAATAGCTCAACAAATTTGTCTCTATAAGATTGTTAATGCATTAACTGATGACATCAGCTTGCTTCACGAGTTATGCTCTAATGGTAGAAGAATAAATTTAAGATTTCGGCAATTGTTCATAACTCCAGTCTCCAAAACTCTATATTTTAACAACTCTCCATTTATCAATATGTGTGAAACGCAATACCTTAATTAATAAATATCATATAGATCTTGACTTTCTGTATGAATATGACACATATGTAAATATATAAAAAGAACTGTACTCGTCAAAGTGATTTGTTAATACTGTATGTATAATATTTACATGATATGGTTATAGTTTATTTTTTAAATGTAGTAACAGACTTCTGTATATGAGATGCTGTTTCATCCATTTAATCATCTCATTTACATAGCATTTTCATATATTTTTCTTTGTATTTCTGTGTGATTCATGTCAAATAATTTGTAAAAACCATCTATAATTGGAGTGGGTCTCTATTGGTAGCATCTTTAATAAATAAATAAATAAATAAATAAATAAATAAATAAATAAATAAATAAAAAATAAATAAATAATAAATAAATATAATGCTACTAACTTTCAAAGTTCACATCTGACTATCATTCTTAGATCAGCCTTTTAGGCTGATGGCATTGGAGCGCTCACCTCGTATGTTAGTCTACAAAAACATGAAATGCTGCAATGTTTCAACATCACCTATGTCCAGTGAGCCTTAGATCAGCCCTTTAGGCTGATGACAGTGGAGTGCTAACTTCCTAAGTTACTCTACACAGATTTTATAGCTATCTTTCAAAACATTTTTTAAATTCTGAAGCCAAAACTTTAATCTCTAAGAGATGTAAACATTATGGTATGCAATTAGATGTCTCTAAATTTCAAATCTATAAGCTCAAAAAGTTAAAATCAACAAGTGAGTGACTCCGTGGTCGTTCAGATCTGAAATCGACCTCCATTATGTCCATATAAGCAATTCAAATGTGTTAGGCCTTACACCACATCCCTAGTCCCAAATAAACAATGTATACACACTATCATGTACAGAACTACAAGTTCAACTCCGATTCCCTCAGGTTGTCTTCCATTATGACCCTATCAGTATTAAAAGTTACACCATCTCCCTAGTCCCTTTAGCAAAATGTGTAGTCACCATCTTGTTCCAAGTCCAGCACCGAGTCTCGAATATCACCCTCCAATCATTCCCCTCTATAAGTAAAGCATACGTATTAAGCCTTACACCATGTCCCTACTCTCATTAGTACAATGTGTGGCCGAAATTTTGTTCCAAGGACCGCTCTGAGGGAGCTAATGCTTCTGCGCATTGCACAAAAGATAACTGGAGGTATGTTGTCAAGGTCGGAAGCAGTATTTTGAAGGCTGTTATTACCTTTATCACTGTGATGTAAAGGATGGAGAGGGAGAGTGGTAATGGCTTAGCTGTGTATGGGTACATATTCGCACTTTTCCCAGGCTCATTACTGCCAACTTTAAATTTATCACTGAACGTTGAGGCAATGGCCTCGGGGGAGGCAACTAATTTCATTAGAGTAGAATGCCCTTTGTGCTGATCTGCCGTATTAAGATATTAACACATGTCTTTGCTGTTGTTACCTATCTTGTTTACGTAGTTCTTATGTGCTTTGTGGATGAGTTCCCTGGTGGTATTCCTCACACATTTATATTTGTCCCACATAAGATTGCTTGTATTCGGTTTCCACTTCCTGTAAAGCATATTACTTTGTGTATCATTTGACTACTTCTTTTGTGATCTATGGAGAGTGTTTTGGCTAACGATGGGTAGATGGCTCCTTAGAAGTTATAATAGCAGTTTGCAGCCGGCTTTTTTGTAGTAATAGACTACTCTACTATATTTTTTACTGGTGCATTTAGTGGTAGCTGTAATTGCTAGGTGTTCAGAGGAACAGGGGATTACTGCTGTTTCCAGTACTGAGGATGGAGGGTTAAAAAGGACAAGAGTTTTCATTATACAGGTTGGTTCAGTAATCAATTATTCAAGGAACACATTGTAGAATCCTACAACGAAAGTTGCTGCTAATGGACTGATGGCAAGGTGCAGGAGGTGAGGGTGATCATGCTGCCAGGACATTTCCAAGATAAAATCACCAGCCCTATAGATACTTTTTAATCAATGTTGTATATGTTGTACATGGCTTAGAGACAGTAGTAATTCCTCATTGATGTCACTGGTGGAGTTTGGAGCTCGGTACATGGAACATAAAAGAAACTTCCTTTCAGCACACATGAATTCCACCCGAACAAATTCTGCCTACGTTTCCAGCAGCTCAAAGCGCATACAGTTGAAATCGGGTTTCATGGCAATAAGTGACATTCCCCCTGAGCTTTGCTAAATAATATGTATGACTTAGGTACCACTTCTATGTCATAGATTGACGAATTCACCCAGGATTCACTAACGCATACAATTGGTGGGTCTAAACCAGCAAGAGTGGCCAGAGCTGCCCGTCTACACTTCACATATTTCAGGCTGTGAGGACTAAATCAAAACACAGTAACTGTCCTGTTATGTGCAGTCCAATATTCTGAGTTGCTAACATAATTATTTACACTGCTTGATGTCATGTTAATAAATGATTCTGAGATTGAGGAGAACTATATTTCCAACATGACCATGTTTGCACCCCTGAGTTAATTTTCTATAGTATAGATGTATTCACCATCACACATGTTCTCTGGATGGGTGAATTAAAAATGTACATGTCACAAGTAGCTGATTAACATTATGTTTAGAATTACACATGTTATATAGGCATTTGAATGAGACTTCTGAGTTTGGTCCTGGGTTCAATTCCACATCTCCACTAAGAGCAACTGAACACATCTGAAGGTGGGGAAATAATATGGCAGGTTTGGCAACTCTGCTCCCTCCGGCAACCCTCCAAGTCCCCAGACCAGTTCCTACGGTGGACTGTAGACCTTCAAGTCTACGGCATGCCCAAGAATTAATCTCACATTTAGATACCACTAATACGTGCTTATTAATTTCTAAATCTGTATACAATTCTCTGTTTGTCAAGGAGTACTTTGATACTACTTTGCAGTTGTTATTACAATTAATACCATTAACAACACGACACAAACTCAAAGAACTCGTATCACTACAAAGAAGCATGCCACCAACTAGACCTATTTTCTGGTTATTTTGTTGTGATGAGCTGCAGATTCAAATATTCAAGAATAGCATTACTGGAAAACTAAACATTTGAATCCTTCACTTTCATTCAACAGAGCCAGACAAGGGGCAGAATATACTTTCCACTACCTGAACACTGAGGATGAAGAGGCCAACCTCTCACTCTGAATCAATCCCACTTTTCCTTTTGTTTACCCACTTCATTTACCCTACCAGGATGCTTTTCTCAAACAGGTTGCTTACCTGTTACTCATGACCATATTTCAGTTTTAATGATTTGATAGTTCTTGGAATACTGTGATGAGTGAGTCAGTGGTGTTTTCCATTTCTACCATACATTGCCCGTGATTGTGCAGAAATCAGGTACCACTTACACTGTCAGGTGTAAGAACAAAGATTGTGAAAGAGCAACAGGACGCCAAGTTAAATGTTGGAGAGCAATAAAGACTTGACATTTGGACACTGAAATATCTCCAGACTGCATGGAGCAGTGTTTATAATGAGGTGATAGAGGTGAAGAAGAATAAACAAAATACAGATGATGGAATACAACACACCAGCCACTGTGGATCATTGCTGGATTTAAAGCCACTGGATCCCAAGATCAAATTTTCAAAGGTCAGAATAAATTCTGAGTATGAAAAGAGAATTGAGTACATCAGAACATGGTTATAACTGCAAATAATCAGGACATAAAATATAAGAAAGGTTCCAGGCAGGTTTTTGATGTTATTCTTCCATCTGAAACAACATTAAAAATATGTACCTATTAACACCAAGATAAAAAACTACTATGATATCATACGAGCCATTACATTTCATGGCCTTGAAATTTAACAAGCCGCTCAAGGCAACAGTAAATTTATTGATATCATAGAAAGAAGGTATTTGCAAAGTGTCACTAATGAAAGAAATAGGGGTTTCAAAAGAATGATCATAAAGACAAACAGAGGTATGAAAGGAATCAAGTGCCTAGTACACAGCAGGTTGAATCTCTGGATTGGTCATGTTGCAAGAATGGCCAACGGCAATGTCATGGTCAACCAGACACCCCAACAACACCTATTACAATATGGAGAAAAGAACTGGGATGGTAATATTACTACCCATTGTACTGGCTCAGATACTGTGTGGTGGCAACTAGGCGGCCTGCTGATCACTAGATACTACAGGCTGATTTATTTTAATTTTGTGGAATTTTCTCACGAGCCATGATCAAACAAACAAGTTCGGACTATGAGTGAAGTACTATCCGCACACTTTATTTTGGTGCATTTACATCCTAGTGCTGAATCGGTCGACCTCGGCGATCTTCGAGATTCATACTGGCAACCTTTGAAACACAAACTATGAATCGCTTAAGCATCGTTGTGCGACATCTGGCGTAAACTTTACGTACCGTACTGGTACTGTTGTTGTTTACACATCAAAGTCAAAGTATAGAATTCATGCTAGGAACAAGATTCGCATCGAGAGATATGTTTTATAATGTTATATAATGTGTATGTGACATAGTTGTTGGCTTAAGATGATAACGGTTTAGAAATTTCATATCGATCGATCATATTCTCAATTCAATTCAGATTTCATTTTCATTCAGTTGGCAGCACCAGGCAGCACTAAAAGTGTGCGGACAGTACAGGAGACAGAATTCGAGAATGATCTTGATGGACCTGTGCTCACCTTGGGATATCAAGGATTTCAGTCCATCTCCTGTCTGCAGAGGGAGCTACTGAACATATAAAATGCAAATTCCATATTGTCGAGGGTTAGGGGTGTAAAATCTATTTAAGCTAAACAGTACTTACATGTCTTCTTCTTTGAAACTAGCGACCAACTGACCTACTGTGTGTTCATCTACAGTTACTTCATTCTTAATATTGCTGGAAGGCTGTAAGGAACAAATATGCAAAACAAAGTAAGAAATTTAGATTAAACAGATAACTAGAGTACAAGTTTATAAATAGACATGACAGCTGACAAAAAAAACTGCATAATTGCACAATAAGAATATCAATTTATTCTCCCTATGTAAAAAGGAAACAAGTGTTAAGTCAAAATTATATGAAGAATAGGAAACAAGAAAAGGAACTCATAATAAGATGAAGAGGACAGCACTGGAAGAGGGAGAAAAAGAAGAAGAAAAACTTAAAGGACAATTATAATCTCTTCACTTTTTTCCTCTCTTCCTACAACTTCCTGTCATTATGTTCATTCCATCATGTGTTCTTAAATGACTGGTCACTTGTTTGTTTCTTGTGTTCCCACAGATGACTCTGATTGTCAGATATATACACATTGGATTTTAACTTGAGAAAGGTCAATTTCTTGTGTACCATGTTCACGTTCGTACAACAAACAGTCAGTTGTTGGACTTTTCATTGACTCTAGACAATATTAATATAGACTTACAAAATTTACATTCAGATTTTAAAGGACAATGCTGGCCGTGTTTTCTATGGATAGGAAGTACACTGCATTCCCGGAAGCCCCAGAATTGAATCTCGGATAAATCAAAGATTAATATCAGACTCTGAAGGCTAGTTGCTGGTCCAGTCAGGCTGTATGAGAGCAAAGAAGTTGTTAATTGATAGAGAGGTAGAGTCGTTAGTCTAAAAAGCCAAGAATAATGGCCAAGAAAATTTGTCTTGCTCACCACACACTGACTTATAAACTGCAGGCCATCAGGCTGAGCAGGGGTCGCATGACAGGGTAATGCTCATCAGAGCTGTAGAGCCACAGGTTTTGGTTTGTTCTTAAAAGGACTCTGTTCAGAGAGTTTAAAGCTACCTAATATGTTTCCTAGACATGACCAGAACAGCACCACCTTTTTAAAAAATTATCATTCAACTGAAGTAGTCGACACTTGAATTTGTATGCAATGTCAGATTAATGTTATCTCTCTGGTTTTTTGACAGAGAGAAAACTTACGCTTTGCTTCCTCACAAGTGAGCGTTCCACACTTGTAACAAAGGTGACAGGATTCAATTTAGGTAAATGTCATTGATTATTTCATCAACAGAGCAATATTCAAATGAATTCACCAATCTAAACGTTACTAATGGCAGTTGAAGGATCATAAAAAATGCCGTATATTTTGAAACTAACAACTAGCAAAAGAGCAGAAACTCCCACTTTCCTGTGTAGCAAATGCGGCAAAAAAAATCAAGGATCCAAAGCACATGGGCAACACTTCCCCGGAAAAATATCAAGGCTCAATTCTTCTCAGATGAGTCTTTTCAGGAACGGTTGCATCTATGGATATGCCACGAGGCACATGTAAAATTATATTAACTTTAATGTAAAATTTTATACCGGAAAGGCAACCCCATTTTTTCACAACAACAAAGCTTTAAACAACAATCTAAATTAACTTCATGAGAAGAAACCTGCTGGAAACAGGCGATTCTCCAGACATATCTATAAAATATTTCCAATTGGATGGTCACGTGAAGATTACGTAGGCCACAGGTGGATGAAAACAGAAATGATGTTTAATTAGCTCTAGAAAATGAAGGCGATCTGGAGTACGGGAGATAAGATGGTTGGAAATTTAAGAGTGACAACACTGCTGATGAGACGCCATGCAATGGAATCTAATAATCTCACTGACAGCACACGTTACTTGTATACCTACCTTACCTCAGAGCATACCCTCTCACATCACAAGCATGCAAACTGGCATAATGAAAACAGCCTCGGGTTAGCCGGCAATCTAAGTCAGTGTTGCCACGATGTTTTTTGAAACAGGAACATTGGAATTGGATCAAGACTGATTCTGCCAGAGATCGTACAGCACGAGAGTGTCCTCAAGGTCTTCAAGAAGCTTGCAGCAAAACTGCATAGCCTTACAGGACACTGGCATGGTGGGTAGAAGTCTTTAACGAGGGACATGAATAAGTTGCAGATGTGTGTCAGCCAGGTCATCCTAGTGTCAGTGAAGGAAAAGTGCATGTTCTTGCCGTGTTAATGGACACTGGTCGATGTCATATGACGTGTGAGCTGGCCCAAGACACCACGTTAGCGAATACGACTGTGCTTCACATTAGATGGCACTATTTCATCAAAATGAGTTCAACGTGATTGAACGAAAATGCAGAAGTAATTACGATACAAGGCTGCTCGTAACCATCTGGAGTACTGTGAGTACAAAGGAGAGGCTTTCTTATGCAATATCATTATGCTGGATGAGACATGGGCTAAATTGTATGAGCCACAGCTGAAATGCTGATCGAAATAATGGCATTATTAAGGGAAACCGCAAAGATTGAGAGTTCGAGAGAACCCCAGCCATATGAAAGTTATTGTTATACTCATGTATGACTATGATGTTTGTATCCTAATGCACACTGTTCCTACAAAGCATACCGTCAATGCGTATTACCCATCATTTTCCACGACAACGCACGGTCGCATACAGGGCAAACGTGACTGATTAGTTCGGTCGAAGGGGCTGGGAATTGTTGTATCATTTACCATAATCCACAAATTTAAGGCGTTGTGACTCTGACTTGATTCACTAGATGAAGGAACCACTTCGGGGCCATTGGTCCAGAACTGTTTCAGAGATTCGTCAGGCAGTAAACTGCTCCATTCGAACTATCAACAAAACAAGTGCTGCAATAGATATCCTATGATGTCCACATTGTTGGTAACAAGACGTACACAATGCTGGTGAATACTCTGAAGGACAGTAAATCGTGGTATAACATTGATATCATTTGTATGAGTTGTAATTGAATATTTGCTACTATTAAAGTTCCAACCCAATAAGTTTCTAATTACAAAATGCTTCATGATGCTCCGGCACAGATAGGTCTTATGGCAATGATGGGATAGGTAAGGCCTAGGAGTGGAAAGGAAGCAACCTTGGCATTAACTCATTGGCACTGACTTACGGAACCATTCCTTACACCGCAAATTTGGACCGAGCACCTACATACGGAACTGTTCCGTACCAACCTATACACTTTAGTTACTAGCAAGTGATAAGTCTTGTGCCGCATGTAGATTACTCTTTGAAGTTCAGTGAAACTTCTACACTAGTGTCCACAAGATAAGCATAAACACTAATCGAGGCCATACCGCCTCATAGGAATGTCAGACGGATTGCTGAACAAACGGAAGCTGAATCACACACCATATGTCACACAACTTCTCTAAAAAACAGTTTCAATAAGGTTCTGATAGCTAGGGTAGAGATCGGGCCAGGTAGGAAGACACCCGGTTAGGGGAAGTGTGCGAGTGAGAAAGCAGAGCCGTGGGAGCGAGAACGCTGACTTCCCCTTCTCGGTCAGTGTTGTGGCGACGTACAGTTGACCCGAAATATTTGTTATAACGGACATGTAACACTCCGCAGATTTTCAGCTAGTGGATTTCCCTTCCAGCTGTAAATTACAGACACAGGCACCTAGCCGAAACGAATTTATTTAGAAGTGTTACAGAAGGTGGATAGATTTAAGGAGTTAGAATATAATTTAACCTCTTATTGTAGGAGCTGTCAACATCGTTCTCGTGTATCAATTTGCGTAGTCCTCATTTTAAATTATAATTTGATGTAAAATTAATTTTACGACGCTGTAGATGTACAGTGTAGAATATGGTTTGCTATAACACCAGGCTACATAACCTGAGCCAAGCCATGTAAAAAAGTCGATAATTATAATAATAATTATTTTAATAATAATAAGATAATATATATCAAGAATGAAACATACTATAAGAAAATTGAAAAACTCTCTGATACGATGCGAAGAAGGAGGATAACTTTTTACGGTCATCTTCTCCTCAGTACGAACTCTAATAGATTAACCGAACAAATCTTTGACTTCTTCCGTAACCCAAAACAAAACTGAACTGGTTTAAAGGAACTGAAAATGACCTGATAGAATTAAAAATTACAGAAAATTCACTATTCGGTCGCACAGCTAAAGTAATAACTAAAGAAGAAAATATAAGATTCCAAAGCAAATCTACATTAAAAGCCAAATCTATTATCTCTGAAGATGAGAGGACACGAAGATCAGAAGGAATGAAGAAATCCTGGGCACTAGGAAAAGAACAACAACATACCCCAATGAGGGTGGAACGAAATAATAAATCAAAAGACCTGCACCTGGCGAGCTGAATATGTCCTCGGGCACTTCCGACACAAAGAGCCATTGTCACTTTACGTGAGCTGGAGTTGGGAGCACGATCTACTTCCTTGTTGTGATATGATGCGTATTCAATCACTGCGAGTTGGAAGATTAGGAATAAGCATATCTTTCACCCACTTAAGAAAAATGTCACTATTCATGTCAATCGTGCTTGTCGTCACTCTTGCTGCAGACTTCCAGATTAGCAGTTCTCTATGAAACCCATTTCACCGCCAGCATGAACAGCTATAAGTCTTTTTCCTTTTGACATGGACGACTATATAGCGGATATTGAGTTATCAGACCAGCCTTTGATGCATGGATGCATGGGACGTATGCATATAGTTTTCATCCATGTACACTATAGGCCTATCCTCCACCCGATACTGGGCAATTTTTTTCAAATAAACAGATCATTTGTATTTTTGTTACGTTTTTCGATTAGGATGCGCTTCTTAGTGTTAGTTTTTTCCAGTGATATCCTAATGATCGAAGGAATTGCTTGAGACTAGTACTGGGACCTTTGAACTTTAAGTCTTTCTCTACCTTTGCACGAATTTTTGAAGCTGTAGGTAAACATTTTTCATCAATACAAAATCTTTTAACAATACGACGTACGGCACCTTCGTCAAAGTCGTCCATTCTAGTAATATTCTTTGTGCGCATTCTGTTTTTTTGGAGTTTCAAACAGATTATCCATAGGTTTTCCTACTTCTAACGCTTTTCGTTTTTCGCTCTTAATCCGTGCCACAGAACTTTCTGACACTCCAACAGCTGCTGCTACTCTTTCCTGCACTTTCCTACAATCTACCACAAACTTTTCTTCCCTTGCTTCCCTTTGCATAAAGTCTATAACGTTCAAGATCGCTGCATGAGTCCGACTCTTTAGCACCTTAAGGTGCAGGCTACTTTTAACGCCTTCCATACTGTCAGAGATAGGCCTAACGTACACCACCACTAAACAGTTACTAGACAACGAGAAATTAGAAAGGAGCGCGGGACAGCTGAGTGTGAACTTATGCACTGAACTGTCCTTGTAGCAGGAGCTCTGTTAGGAGGGGATGTACTACGCGGGGTAGTCCAAAGTGCGCTCCCAGACGTCTTCCTAGCTGGCCCGATCTTTACACCTTTGCCAACAACTAAGAATTTTTGGCAATGTCTTCCACAAAAAAGTATGCTGTTAACAGGGTGTATGGTTACCCCTAACGGCCACACATGCACCGCAGCGACGTGGCATGCTCTCTATCAGATGGTCCAAGAGCTCTTGTGGAAGTCGATCCCATTCCTCCGAAAGGCCAATGCGAATGTCTTGGAGGGTCCTTGGTAGAGGCGACGGGATGCAATTCAACTCCCTAATGCATCCCAGGCATGTTCTATAGGATTCAGAACCGCAGACCTCGCCGGCCAGTCCATGCGATGAATGTCTTCCCCAGCCACAATTTCTTCCACCAGAGCAGCGCGGTGCGGTGGGGCATTATCTTCCGTTAAGTGCAAGTTCGGACCAACCTAACTACTGAAGAGTCAAACATGTGGTCTCAGTACCTCATCAATGTCTGTCCGAGCGCTAACAGTGCTCCTCGGACTACTCATGAATATGTGCAGGTCCGTACGGCCATTCAACATGACACCGCCCCACACCATGACGCCACCATCACCATACTGGTCCTCTTCCACGATGTTCCTGTGGTTGTATCGGCTACCTGGTGCTCTCCAGATTAATGTGCGACGGGAATGGTTCTGCAAACTGAAGCGGGATTCATCTGTGAAGAGAACATGCCCCCATTCATTCAGGGTCCAGTTTCGATGTTGATGGCTCCAAAGTAAAAGGGCCCGTCTCTGTGCAGGAGTGAGCGGGACGCACACCGCTGGACGTCGGGCAAACGGTCCTGCTGTTCTGAGCCTCCGGTAGACAGATTGCCGGGAAACGGCAACCCCTGAGACAGCTGAATGCTCCACTGACAATTGTCTTGCAGATGCATTGCGATTTCATCAGGCGGTTAAGGCCAAATATCGGTCATGCTCTGGGGTGGTTACTCTTGGTCGACTTGGTACTGGCCTACGAATAACATCTCCTGTGTCTCGAAACTGTCTCCAAAGCCGGGAAATGAAACTTTGTGGCATATTCAAGGATACGACGACGAGTATTCTACCCTGCAAAACGGGGTCCAAATGGCGCCGTTGTACCATTATGTTGTCACGATCACCACCGTGCTACACTCCGCACACTATAACAGGGAAATCACGACTGAGGGAATATGGGGCGTAGGCACTTGCCGCTAGTCAAAGCTGGGAACACTCCTCTCGTATACAGAGCGAACACATAAGGTTGGCAGGTGCATATCACAGAGATGAGTTTTATAAGGTTCAACCTCTTCAATACAAATTACGAGTAGTATAAGATATTATTTACAACATTTACTTAATAATTCTACCGGCTTCGACATTTAAATATTATCATCAGCAATAAAATACATTAATCACACAATTAAGAAAGGACATGATAATTAAAATTGATGTTATGATATATATACATAATTAACAATAAAATATTAAAGAGCTTTGACATGTTGTCGACGTATAAACAGTCTCTTGAAACGCTTATTTACACTGTGTGCTGAATAAAATAGTAAAAAACTTATAGCAATCTCTTGATACACTGTTTCTGTTGATCTGTTTATGTGCTAATACTCAAATCATTACGCCATATTTACGGTTGCATTTGAATCTTTGGCGTTAATTTTTCCGTCCTTTAAGACAATTGTTCTTCAAATGTTGTCAAAGTGGAAACATAATTTTAGTTGACAACACCTTGTTCAAGTAAAGAACTTGTAGAAATACGCGTTAGTATATCTCAATACACTCGTCTCAAATGGCTTACTGTGTTCGTTAAAATTATACAATGATGTATTAAAAAAATTATAAAGTAAGAAACGGTTAAAGGTAATTGGTTGTCCTTCCGTCCTCTCCTCCGATGTAATACAGATGAACTAAAACTTCCCAGTTCAATCGGAAGGATTTGAATCAGCCTGATGCTAAATCAAAACGAAGGATTTATAAGCATTAGAATGTAATGGACCTGGACAAGCTAAAGTGTGTGTAATATACGGTATATGTGGCTCATCTTGGACAGCATGTTGAGTAAACACAGTTTGTGAGAAGATACGGACTAATACTGATGGGAGGAGTGTAGTGAGGTACGTTATATCATGTGGGGAGAGGGGAAAGGGAGGAGCGGTCTTGGGGAGGAGAGCATAGGAGGAGGGGTTTAAGGAGGGTCTTGTGAACAGTGTTGTAGGGGTTTGCAACATGATAGGGTATTGTGTATCGTGATAAATACTGACAGTCTATTCGGAAGATCGACACATCTAAAGGTTTTCATTACAAAATGAAAGAGAATTTTAGTTTCTTCTGAGATTTCGTTCACGTTCGAATTGGAGTTCCAGAACTGATCCAAGTGAATGAAGAATTTTTCTGTGACGTCGAGAACGGAATAAATTATTTTTAACTACTAGTTTCAAAACTTATCAGTTCGATATGCGATTTTAGTGTTATGTTTCTTCAAAATATTTGTAATTCTGTAAATATCTTCATTCAAAATAAAGGCTGAATAGTTTTCTCTAAGTTATAGTTAAAGTTGACTTTAGGAAATATCTGCGTTTTTTGATAATGCGCTCTATAAATTATTACCCGTTGTATTTAGCTACGGAGCGAATTGTATGTAACTCTTTCTTTAGACATTCTTTATTTAGCGGAATACTGAATGCCCAGTCTGCCATACTGCTGCAGGTAGCACATTTGTGTGCTTTGGGATGGAAAGAATCTTTCTCGATGGTGGTAGCTGTCTGTGTCAGTTTCCTGTAAATATTGTATTCATTAGAAGAAGAAGTCTGTTTAACGTGAGATCTAGAAAATTTATGCTTCCATTTGACTCAGATTCCAGAGTAAACTTTATCTGCGGATCATTATTGTTTAAATTGTTACGGGGGAAACCTGTATCAATAACTCTTTCGTAAAGGATAACGAGATTGTAACCTACAAACCTGGTCCAATATTTTATGTTCGCAAAATCACAATTGTTAATAATTGCCGTATGCTCTAAATAGTGACTGTATATTTCCGCAAATATCCCTTAAGCCGGCGACCCCACAGCCAAGCCATCCTGCTGATGTATCCAATTATTAAAACGGAAGAAATTATTTTTAACTACTAGTTTCAAAATTTCCATGAAATCTTGGATCTCGAATTGACTGAGGTTACTATATTTATTTAAATTATTTGGGATAATAGGAAAAATTGTCTTAGTATTGATACCCGGATACATATTGTTATGTCGAAAGAAATCAACGAGTGGAAAGGCTGTATTTCAAAGCTATCTAGTTGTTTAATTAACTCAATGGTATTTTTTCACAGATTTATTTGATAGAAAATTATAATTCTTTCGTAGAAAATTTTGGATAAATTGTTTTAATTTATACAATGGGCTTGGCCTGTAATTGATGAGTGAGCGTATATTGACACCGGCCTTATGGGTCTTAGGTAAAGCTTTCGCTACTGGTAGTCCGGGGTTCATAGTTATTAGTTTTGTCTTCTCTTCTTCTGTAAATACAAATTACGTATTTTTTAGGGTTGATTTTAGGAGACGTTGTATCTGTTTGGTCGGATATTTTTAGTAACCGTAAAAAAAGGTTCTTATTGAAAAATTCTTTGGTTTCTTTGGTGTAATCTGTTTTTTTCCCTTTATAACTGTTGTATTCCTTTCATCTGTCCTAGTGATAATGATGTTCCTATCTTTAATTATGTTTTTGAGGTTTATTACCTGTTCCTGTTCTACAAAATATTTTAGGTTTCTATTGTTACTAGTAGGTAATATTCTTCTTTTTGATATACGGATTTTGTTCAGTTTTCTCCTAATATCGAATATGAACACATCTTGTATTTCCGGGGGCATTTTATTAACAGCTACTTCACACTCAATATTAATTTTGGCAGAGGCATTTATTATATTCATGTTCGGCCAATTGTGTTTCCGACCTTTTTCTGGTATCAGGTTTTCCTGCTCTGTTAGTACTGCTTTTGACAAATTTATAATGGGAGGGTGAAATTTCTCAGTCATGTTGTTTAAATAGTTATGATTTTCTGTTTCCCTTTTTGTACCCATTTTTCGTCACATTAGCCTTAAGTGACTAACTTAATATGTGTTATTTATTTACCTATTTACGAATCAAAAATTATTCTATTTCAAGTATTTTATTAAATGACAAATCAAATGTAAATTTAGACATAAAGAAATATTTTATTCTTTTTAGATGCAAATAAGGATTTAAGTACCAAGAGCAGAGCTGATTTAAAATTTCAGCATATAGTGACTAATTTAATAGATTTTATTCATTTATGATTTGAAAATTTCCTTTAAAGTCTGTAATAAATGACATGGTAAGTAAGTGAAGTTGAAACACAAAGATATATTTTAAAATTTTTAAGATTTATACTGTATATAATTGTCCTGTTGATAAGTATATTTGTACCAATGTACAAAGTCCGAAGATTATTGACGTTTTGGCACCACTGAAGAAGAGAGTAGTTAGCTCTAGAAACATGTACGGTATTTAAGTATAATAAAATATGTAAAGTACTGACAAGGCAAGAAAGTGTTCAGAAATTTGAATGTAAGTCAATATGGACAGGATTAACCAACATGGTGAAAATAATCAATGCTAATAATATTTTCGCCATAAAATGGAAAGACAGAAAGGATGTGCATTTACTTTCAACTGTTGATAAGGACTTGGACTTTGATGAGAAAGTTCAAAGAAAATGAGGTGGAGGAGAGGAAGTAGTGAAAAACCCCAAGGGTATTGAAAGATACAACTGGAAAATGAATGCAGTATATCCTCAAGACCAAGTCCTTGCCTGTTTCCTCGGAACGCGATGGAGTGTCAAGGGTTATATATCTGTTGGATATGGATATTTTCAATTCATACATTGTGTTCATGAAGGTTACTGGCAGGTGCCTGCATTATAACAGAATCTCTCACAGCATTTGCCGAGCGACTGTTGCAGAGTGTTGTTCTCCCCAGTAGGACAACAAAAGGAAGAACGCCCAGTCAACACAGCAACCTGCGGCTACAGGCAAATGCACGGGGACATTTTCCAGTGTCTATTCTTCCAACAGAAAGGAAAAAGCATCCTTCTAGGCCCTGCAAAGTTTGCAAGGGTCATAAAATATGGTCCGAAGTGAGGTGGCAATGTGAAAAATGTGGTATTTCACTCCATCTGGAGAGCAGCTTCAAAAAATATAACATGATGATTCACTACTGAAGACTGAGAAACAGTTAATGACCAGTTAGGCATTGACCTATGATGTATATAGCTTTGAAAATAGGCCAGTTTTTGACCAATCCTCAATATACAAAATTTAAACAAAATTTTCAAAAATAAATAGTTTTCTGTCCCTGTAGGTTAGACTATTAGTCAGGTTCCAATGGGTTAATTAAAGTATAGTTTCAAAATTTACCTGATTTAAAAGTGGGAAACCACAGAAAACCATCTCTGGAAGAATGGCTGAAAGAGAAGTGCAAGGATGTTCAAGGATTTAGGTCCTACGTAATGTAGAAACTGCATGCAGTTAAATCAAGGAAGCCTTTGAAGAAAGGAAAACTAGATAAGAAAGAGTAGTGATAGGTGATACGACAGTGCCAATGGATTGGATATGGAGGAACATAGTCAACAGCTTGCTCATAATCCTATGAAACTGCAGTTCAATGATTGGGCTCATTTCATATGTGCATCCTTCCCACTGTATCCAGCAAATCCCCTCAACAACAGCTCAGCTGGAAAATACTTCTAGCAAAAAAAAAAAATTAATACAAAGCAGAAAAATGGCAGGTACATATCCCACACCAGTATCAAGGTAAGGAAGTAGATGATAGGGTTCCGGAAAAATAAGAGACTGTTGGTGCTGATGAAATGGTAGTCCCAAATTTGAGGTCAGATTTTGAGAAGTTTTCAAAGACTGAGTATAAACAAGGCACCATGAATTGATGGCATATTCTCAGAATTACTGACTGCTGTAAGAGAAACCAGCATGGTGAGGTTATTTCCTTTAGTGTACAAGATACGTGGAAAAGGAGAATTGCCATACTGTTTCTGGCAGAATGATGTCCTATCTATTCCCGAGGAAATCGCAGCATTAGTTTAGTATGGACAGACAATTTGACACTGAGTTTGAGGACATCAATTTGGCTACAGAAGAAATGTAAGAACACATGAAGCAATCCTGACTTTACGTCTGATCTTAGAGGATTGAATTAGGAAGGACAAGAACACCTACATAGTGTCCATAGAACAACAAAAGGGATTCATTAACACATACCAAGAAAGAAGAATAATTTGCAATCTGCACAAAAATCAGTCTGCTGTGATAAGAATTGAAGACTGTGAGAAAGCAGCAGTATTCCACAATGGAGTGAGGCAGGACTGGAGGTTCCCCTCCTTTACAAGAAAGTGACAGTAAAGAAAATCAAAATCAAAGAGGAATTTGGAAAGGGTATAGCAATCAAAGGAGAGGAAATCAAATTTCTGAAGTTTGCCCATGATATTGTTATTATATCTCAGTCTGCAGGAGATCTGGAGAAATTGAAGAATCGTACAGACAGAGTCTTGGGGAAGGATACAAGACCAAAATAAATAAATCCAAAACAAAAGTAATGGAGTGGAGTAGAACGAAGTCAGCTGATGCAGAAAAAATTAGATTAGGATATGAACTTCTAAAGGTAGTAGATTAATATTGTTACTTGGGTAGTAAATAAACAAATTACAGGAGAAATAATGTGGACATAAAATGCAGACTGCAGGCTAGCACAAACAAGGAAGGCATTTCTTCAGAAAACAAATTTGCATCTTTCAAACTGTGATAAACAGATTACTTAGATGTTTTTGAAAACATTTATCAGGAGCATGGTGTTGTATGGAAGGAAAACATAGACAATAACTAGCTTGTGAAAAAAAGAGGGTAGAAGCTCCTGAAATGTAGTGTTAAAGAGGAATGCTCTAGGTGAGTTGGGTAGATCGAATCATGAATGAAGAGATATGGAATTAAATTGGTGAGAGATCAATTTGGCTAAATTTGACAAGAATAGATAGAATGATAGGACATATTTTAAGACACCCAGGACTTCATCAGTTGGTTTTCGGGGGAAGTGTAGTTGGTAAGAATAGTAGGGGTAGACCAAGATATGAATATTACAAGCAGATCAGAGCAGATGTAAGGTGTAGTAGTTTCTAAAGATGAAAAGGAACACCACAGGATAGGGGCACATGAAGCGCTGCATGAAACCAGTCTTTGGACCGATGACTCTCAAACAAAAACAAGTGAAAAACTGTGTCCTGGTTAACAGAGACTGCAATTCATTTCCAAGAGGACATGCTGAGAACACGGTTATATTCATTAAGCAAGATGAACAAGCCAGTCCAGCGCACTTATAAAATAGACTGTATTTAAGTCAAATATGGTCATACTGTATTAAACCTTTCTCCTCATCACCCAGAATTGAATCACATTAAGCTGATATGGGCAAGTGTCAAGAATGACATTTCTGAACAAAATGTGATGTTCAGAATGGAAGTATTTCTATAATATATGGTGAACAAATTGCTTCTATTACAAATGAGGACTGGAAGTAAAATTGGTGAGAATGTAAATAAATTTGAAGAACTGTAATTTCATGTGAAAGTTTATTGGACTATGGTAAACATAAAAGTGGGAAGTGAAATGGACAGAAATAGTGACAGTGATGGAGGCAATATTGAAACCGCAAGAGAAACTGGTAAAAAAAACCACAGAAATGCCAGTGGAAGTGAAATAGGTCTGGATACAGAATATGGTGAAACAGTAGGAGGGGATTTAGTAGAGATATAGTAGCCAAGATATAGTGACAGTGAATGATCCATAGTCTTCTATCAAGAGATTAACATACTGAGTTATGTGTAATGTGCAGTTACATGTGTGTAATTACTGGAAGGATTTGTGAAAGGCTTCCACGAATATTATAATTTACGATGAGATTGTACATTTCATAAGGCATGCAGTGTACAATATCCTCACTTATACTCTCCTATGTATGCTCGAACCTAGTCCTTGTCACCTTCCACTATAGCACACTTCCTGTCCTGCACTCAAATGATTGTTCTCCACTATTCGCAAAAGCTCTACCCAAGCATTGTGACTTTGTTCTCAACACAACAAGAGCAATGCAAAAAAGAATTCTACACCGTCAGAAATCTTTCTGATGTACAACGTAAAGGCAGACAGGGTAAAAAAATATGGTATATCTAGGGAGTAACATAGGACCATTGTGCTGAAATCAAATGCTGGATAGAGAAAGCATAGTCCATCTTCATTAGCATGTGGCAACTCCTATCCTGAAACAATCTTGGAACAAAGCGGAAAAAGAGAATAACAAAGTGCTGCGTCCTCTACACCCTACTAAATACTGTGGAGCCCAATACATTTTATTACCATCAGAAAATAGAATCCAAAATTTCATGATGTGGATATACAATGGCAAACTGCGTAATTCCTGTGGGTTATTTTCATGTCGCACCAACAGAGATAGTTCTTATGCTGACAAAATGATAAGAAAGGGCTAGGAGATGAAAGGAAGCAGCCATGGCCTCAATTAAGGTACAGCCCCAACATATTAATGTTATGAAAATGGGAAACTATAAAAACCATCTTCAGCGCTGCCGACAGTGGGGTACCACACACAACGAGCTGTCGACCTCAGCTTATCGAGATAATTTAACTCAAGAGGCTGAAATACATGTATCACATTATGAGGACTCCTAAAAAGGACAGTCTGTCAAAAGTAATACTTCGAGGAAAAACTTTAGGCAAAAGAGGACTTAGAAGAAGATGGACATCTGGGATCAATATTTTGAAGAAATGTGTAGGAGCACTTTGGCACGTGACAAAAAAGAAGATAGCCATGCTCATAGCCTAAACCCAGTTAGGTGAAAGTAGAAATAACAGTGAAGAAACCAGCCACCAGAGGCCATGCAGTGGAGGGACTATGAACAATAATAGCTGCTATATAATACCTAGCATAAAATTTCACACTACATGAAGAAAATATGAAAATCATTTCAAAATATTGGAAATCTCACTATACATCTATACAAGGATCTCCAAAATGTCTGCTTTAAAATGAGGAGTTGCTAAATTAAGTCAATTCAGCAGTTTGTTACAATTTTCATTATCAGAAAAATGTCATCAAAATATTAGATTATTTCAAATGTGTTTACCTGTGTTTCTCTTGGCACTGCCATCTCTGATTTTGGTTCTTCTTTCAAATGCATCTCTTCAGGTATAATCTTGTAATCGTCCTATGGAAAAGTCAATATATTAGGCTAATTTTTCAGACACATCTGGAAATGTATTTATATATGAGTGGGCTTAACAATTCATCATTTCCTAGTTAATGAGACAGTTTCAGTTTTAAATCTTCATTATCATTTGTCATAAAATCTCCATGTTGCGTATCCATAAAAGCATGACAACTATGAGAACTTCAGGAGTGGAGGAATGACCGGTTTGTATGATCAGAGTTATTTTTGAAGAGTAGAACAATTATATAATTTAAAACCTTCCAAAATAACACCAAATGATCAGTAAAACGTACAGGCATACTTACAAATATTCTGCTCATTTTAAATAAACCAATTCTGAAATATTAAGAACTTCAAAATTTATCACTGTTATCTTTGACATGCTGCACCAGCAAATAAAACTCAGCTGGAAAATGTATCTTCTACATTTTCTCTTGTATATGAAGTGCTCAGCCTGAAGGCAGGGAGGATCCTCAACAGCTCTGCCTTCAGCTGCCATACAGAGCTAGGTGTCACAGAGGAGGCAAACTAAGGAAATGAAGACTAAGATAGTTTTCCATTGCTTTCCTCTTCCAGCCAGACAGTGCTGTTACATACCAGTCCTCTCACGTTCACTAAACTGTACACATAGACCACATTTTCCTATAGGATCTGGCTGTATTAGCAATGGTGTTACCCATACTGCACATATCTCAATCACTTTCATATCGTAAGAGCCAAGGATGAGAGTGAGATCCAAAGTAAAAGTGACAAACTTGTCCTGGACCAATCCAGAAGACAACAGGCATTGAGCACACAGTATCTCACCAGAAATGGATTAGGGCAGGCAACCTCATATGGAAGTCATAAGCCCTAAACAACATGAACCATAACCTATAGGTTATCTACAGTACACTATCATAGAGGGCCTGTATGCCTGACATCAGTGCTCCTTGTGAAGGCACGAGCACATATTGTCAGCTGACAGCAATATTGCAACTTGCTTTACATTCCAACGACACAGATAAGTCTTTTGGCGACGATGGGATAGGAGTGGAAAGGAAGTGACTGTTGCCCTAATTCAAATACAGCCCCAGCATTTTCCTGGCATGAAAACAGGAAACCATGGAAAACCAACTTCTGGGCTGCCACCATGGGTTTGACCCACTATTTCCTGAATACAAGCTCACAGCTGTAAGATACTAACTGTATGGCCACTTGTTCAATACAGATATATTGTGCATTGTGACAGGAATTCATAAGTATTGAGAAGCAAAAGGACAGACTGTTGTCTCAAGAATGCAGTCCTATGTTCAGCATATGGCTGCACTAATCAGTGTAACTAATCCAAGGATACATTTTGTTTCAACTAAGTGTTATCGAATTATAAATGAAATTGCTTTTGCAATTCCTGTTTGATATTAAACCCATTTTAACGTTCAAACAGAGGAAGTACTGTGACACATAGTTATTATTCATTTGATCATGTTTCTGATTTCCCTTTTAAAGATCAAGGAATTAACTCATCAATGGGTTATGAGGATGAAAAGAGACAAATTGTATCCCACCCAATACAGTTATTTATGCTGTGCACACTTCGAAGTTAAGTACATGTATCGAATGACCAGTGGCTATTACTGCCAGACATGACATGGTACTAAGCATTTTATTTTCCCTCACATTTGCAAACAAAGAAAATAGAGTGCTCAGTGCCAATGAAACATAACCAAGTAAACCCAGCACAGGCAAATTGTTAAAATTAAAGTAAATAGTGTTAAGTAATACAACCATCCAATGAATGTTGGCCAAGACATTGGAAGCTCATGGTGAAATAAAAATCAATGAAATCGTATGTCTGATTACTACACGTCCAAGTGTGACAGAAACCCAAATAACTCGCTCAACTATACGAACGACAGGGAACGGATTGAAGGTATCGGCAATCTGAACCCCGTGGAATCTCGTTCAGGTAAGGTGGATAATAATATGTCGTGGTACGAAATACAGAATTAAGTAAATATCGCAGTTTCTTCAAGTAAAAGTTTAATAAATGTAAATAACTGGCGAGAATATCAATGATAGAAATGTATTGGCGGCCATGGAATGAGTTGGAATAAATGGCCTAATTCAATCTATCTGGTCCGATACGGTTCGAAAATTGAGACTGGTGATGAAATTGTCGATTGGTAACCGAAATGTTATATGACGGATTATTAAATGAATTCCTTTGCCGACGTAAATGATTACATAAGAGTACTCTGTATCAAGAAGTCAGGTGTTTAATTGTCAAAGACATATGGAAAGCTAGGAAATATGGAGAAGTCTTTTAAAAGCAAACCGTCTGTTATTATTGTAATCTAGTATTAGATTTTGTTTCAAAATAAGATAAGTTTACAGTTCTGTTGAAAACTTAGAGGGTATTAGAAGTGTTGGACATGCATAGGAAGGAGATTAGACGTGAAGCTAGGTTGTAATACAATATTGTCAACTGTAATAAGAAACAACATTTGTAAAGAAACGAGATACGTATCTGGTTCTCTCAGAACATTAAGGCAAGTGTTGTATAAGAATATTGTGAATTATATTAATGCGAGTAACTCTATACTAATAACTTATTACGAGTTTCAGGTATCATGAAGTCAAGTACTATTGGAGATGACTATGAGATGGTGATGAATCCCAACACGTCTTGCTAAGTTACAGTATACGGTCTCAACCGACCTGACGAAAACTGGGATGGATACGAATGGATAGTATACCAATACTGGAGGATGAGAGGCGTCTTCTTCCTGAAACCAACGAATGATGAGTACTCAAAGTCAATGTCTCATTATCCCGCTATGTAGCTGCTTTTATGTAGAGTAGTATACTTTACAATGTCAAATTTGTGACATGGCAAATTACACAATCTGAAGGCAACCGTTTCATTCGTCAATCATTGCCTTACGATGGGTAGGAATGTTGTAAGTTGTGTCGTGAATGATCCTGAATTATGATATATCGTACGCTATGTCGCGTGAATCTAAGCGGTCGCTAGTAAATGTTATGCAGACTGATTTAGGCATGGATAACACCCGTGTTAATATAGTGTCATTATTAAGAAATTTCAGTTTCATTTATGGTTCGAATATATATTAGAAGGAATCGGTAATAACATGTGCGTGATTTAGAGTCATCTGCGATCATATTTTTATGTTAAGCGTAGTGTTCGCGAATGTAAATGTGACGTTGTTGCGACGATATTGCGTAAATAATGGTGTTAAAATGTGTAGTCTTCGTAATGTGAAGTGCCTGAGTATATTTTTAATGAAATGATAATTCGTTGAGCATGACTTGTGTGTAATATGATGAACGGTTTATTGTGACAGGGTCGCGTATGAATTTGATTTTGCTGTAATGAATGGTAATTACTTAGGCAGAAGGCGATATTTCCGACATTTCGAGAACACTGGTAGTAAGATCGTCTAAAATATATTAATTAAATACAGTATATGTGATTGCGCACAATGCTGGAGTGATATAAGATCTTCACGAGTTAATGGCACTACATAGTTAAGAACTATATCACAAATAGAATGTATGATCTTCATTTATATATGGTGAGTAGATTAATTTTTCTTGCTAGCTGAATTTCTTCTTATAGACCATTGAGTTGACGCTTAGAGCTGATGTAGTTTTACAAGTTGATTTCACGGAAGACACCAGTGCTGCAGAGTCATCCTAGTTTTGAGACCACTGTACTTGGTGATTAGCATGTTTTCAAATGTTCATTATTTAGGTGCAGATGCCGATGGAGCTCAGAAGAGGTCAATTTCATTTCTTATTTGTTCAATGTTTTTGTTTGAAGGATTACGATGTTGTCTTATGTTATTCGATCATTTTCTTGGCCTGAATGATAGTGATGAGCATAGGTTACCGGTGCATTCAAGTTGTTAGATAGACTTTTAATGAATTAGGCGATGATTTAAACATAAACGGGATGTTGAGACATTCATTTGAGGTCAGTGAATAGGTATGCCAAGCCAACAAGAATTTTTTTTATCCATCAGTTTGATGATGAATGTGGTGAATGATGGACTTAGTTAAAATTTAAGCCTTTAGCATTGTGATGTGGATTTTCTGTTAATATTTCTGATTAATTTGAAGTTATCATTGATGTTGTGAACGAAATATTGACAAGAGTCAGAAGGTAAGATTGTTTCCTTTTAATTAAAGTAACATTCAATAATTTCCAACATCCATTTGTGTTGCTTCTTTATTTTCTTAGCATTGTAGTTATTATTTTAAATATTTTTAGACATTAAACGGAAAGTCCTTCCATGACCAGTTATATTTACGGTGTTCTCATTTGATAGTATAAGGTATGTCATGATGATAGCCTAAATTAATATATTAATTAGCAATCGTCTTCTTACGTCAGTCGAATCAACTTAGAGCGAACGATACGATTCTGTGACCCAACTCAATGAGCTTTCACGTCCCTAGAGTGGAATCTCTTGTATCTCCGCGTGACACCAGCCGAGGCATAACTTTATCATCAAGAACCCTGAATTTAGAGATGCGTGAACGGTCACAGTAATCTTTCCCCAACCACTTGCTGCTCCTATTTATCATGCAATTTAAATCTACAGTTATCTGGGTGACATTGGTTTTAAATTGTTTTAATTTTATTTTTTAAATCACCGAACCTATGAACAAAACTACAACCTTTGTCCCATCCTTAAGAAATTAAATCAGCAATTGGTGCAGGCTACCAGGAAAAAAATCAGCTGAAATCATAGCAGAGCATATAAAGAAGAACAGGAGGAAAGTCTTCCATTAGCAAGATATCACTGAACGTCTTCACAAGATACATAATGATTGAGGTCTCAAAGTTCTGTGTAGCTATTCCCAGGAGGTGAACCAAGACGTAGTCAGGCTTCAGGCCAACCCAAACATTCATCGATATTCCCAGTATCCCTATTGTTACCAGTACCTCAGGAAATATTTACACCACCACATATTAAAAATCATTTTCACTGGGCAACATCTATAGATGGCAGTCCAGGTTTTACAGAGTAGAGTTTTTAAAAGAAACAGAAAGTTAGGGCTCTTTCACAATCAATCCTCGGAACTTCGATGTTTAATGAAATAGCTGTTAAGAAGAACTTGGTGGGACATAATAAACAGTTTTGTGTCTATGTTGACTTAGGTCAGGGATATTTAGATAGTGGTATGAAGTGGCCATGGAAGTATTTGACTTTATGGTTGCAACACTGAACAGGAGCTCAAAAGTACATGTGAGCGGAGGGCTCATACAAATTATCATACAGTCTGCAGCTGTGACGGGATTGCGGCTAATAGCCTTAGGAATGAAGTTTGTTAGACTGAATTCCCTGTGTTCTTTTCCACATCCAGCAGAGTTTGCGCAAAAGTCATTAACATTCCTTGATGCTACTCACAATATAAACCTTTCAATGAATTCCCTAACAGAAAAGCAGGTTCCATAGATGGTAGTGCTTCAGACCAGGAAAATATTACTGGGGTGAAATACATAGAAGAACCAGGTACTATTACAGGAAGTGAAAGGAGTGGGTGAGACAGAAGATAAACATTTCTTTACATACATAAACCTTCAGTAATTCTGTAGCTAATACCCTTAAATTGTGCAGTGATCTGGGTGTTGAAGTGTTTACTGATTGTGAAAGTAGCATTCAGTTTGGAATGTTCCTAAATCTTGCGTTTGATTTAATAAATTCATGCCATCTTATGTGTAAGCATACCAAGGCTGCAAACAGATATTCCAATGAGGCCAAAATCTGTTCTGATATTGAAAAATGCATAAGTTATCCTAATAATATTAACTGATGGTTTGTCCCTCTGTAACTCTATGAAAACAACTTCAATGTATGGTATCATTTCTGATTTGTTAAGTGTGCACAGTTTAGCAGAACATATGTCTGGGGAGAGGATTCTGTACTAAGATACCTCATCACGTGCAATTTAAGCCAAGATCACCTGGAATTCATCCTCTCATGTGTGAGGAACAGAGATGGATATAAAATTCTGGTCAACTGAAAGCTGCATACAGGAAGTGTCCCAATGGTCAGATTGTCCGGCTCCATGGTTAAATGGTTTGTGAGCTGGCATTTGGTCACAAGGGCATGGGTTCGATTCCCGGCAGGGTCAGGAATTTTAACCATAATTGACTAACTTCGCTGACACAGGAGCTGGGTGTATGTGTCGACTTCATCATCATTTCACCCTCATCAAGACGCGCAGGTTGCGCACGGGCGTCAAATCAAAAGACCTGCGTCTGGTGAGTCAAACTTGTCCTTGGACACTCCCAACACTAAAAGCCATACACCATTTCTTTCTTTCACTGGTCAGATCGACCCATCTTGTAATTCTAATACGTGTCTATGAAAGGTCTTGTACAGACAATTCAACAAGGAATTGATTTTGACAGACTTGATCAAGATTAAGTCACCTACTATGTAGTCTTTTCTATATATGGTGAATATGTTGATTATATTGCAAGCAGTATGTACAATATTAAGAGATAAGGATTACATAGTGTTCTGTATTGAGGTGAGTTCAGTATTAAGTTAAAAGAAGATATATGATGGTTTAACCTTTCATCACCATTAAAATAAGAAATGTAATTTTTACATTCCTACTTAATAATTGGTACTGGTTTCAACAATTATTCTTGGCCATTATCAGCCGATCACAAATAAGTATAAAAGAAAATGCACAGGTAAATAAAATGTGAAAATGCACAGGTAAATAAAATGTGAAGTATAAATAATTTCTTCAGTTGCTGTTTGTGAAGCACTAAAACACTTTAGGGAGCACTGCGTGTTGACATTTGAGCCGATAACTAACAAGTATAAAAGACGCACAGGTAAGCAAAATGTGAAGTTAAAATTTTTTTATCAGATTAAGAACTAGTAGATCAAATACGTAAATGTAGTACGGAGCAAGTTCTTGAAGAGTAGGAAGACATGTGCAGATCGGCACCTATTTTCAAGTTCCAAGAGAGTAGACTGCAGGCTTTAGGCAACACCTTCCATTAAGATAAATTTGTCACCTTACTAAATTTTCACCTTACTGAATCCCTTCCTGCCACTTTATGCCTTATAGCAGATGATCTATGTAAACTTCAAACAAAAAGATTTTTCAAAATTCTGGCAAATACAGAAAATCCGATCCTGACAGTCCCGTTATGGTCTGATACCACACTGCTTTTCATCCTACTTCCTCTGAACCACTGACCTTACCTCCCTTCCAAGATGCCGGTGAACACCTTGCCTGGCATGCTGATTATTAAGATAACTTGATAATTGTTGCAAACCTTCTTCTTTGCTTGCTTATAGGTAGGTGCAAATACAGCTTTCATCCAATCTGAAGGTACCTTACTAACACCCCACGATAATCCTATTTTATGAAGGCATTTCAACCCTTCCTTCCCCTATACTTCACCATGTCAGGTCTAATTTCATTTATTCCTGCTACTTTATGATAATGGAGTTTATCTACCATCCTTTCCAATTCCTTGAGGATAATTTCACCAACATCATTGCCTTCTTGACACAAGAGTTGAGAAACAATAGGGATTGCAAATAATATATGACACATGCAGAAAAAAGACTGTGTTCTATGACTGAGATAATTATTCGTGAGAATTAATTTCATGAGTATGATGCTGTACTGCCGGAATGGCCTAAAGATGGTATTGTTGATGAGAGACATTATGAAGGGGCTAGAGGTATAAGTTACATTCTACCTCATCGGGGTGTATTTAAGGACAGTGCGACGATGCGAATTAGGCCTTGTTCGATGTATCCAGTAAAAGGAAGAGGGAGCTGTCACTGAATGACTGTATGTCAAAGGTCCAAACTTAATTGAACTTATTCCCTCTGTTCTGTTCAGGTTTAGGGAGAGGCCAGTGGGTGATAAAATATTGGCACTCGCATGTTACTACTGCACTTGTGTGAAGGATTTTCGGTTATACAAGGATGAAGGAGCAGCCAGACCATGCTGTCAAGATGTGTGAGATGAAAAATGGCACAAAGCTAAGAAGGTGGATGCTGATTCTGGAACTCTATCGGAGAACAGAATAAAAGATGCTATGGTATTTGAGGCGACAGGTGTAGACCTTGCTGGACTCCTGATACTGAAGGTAAAGAGGAAGGGGTGGATTATGCTGTTTATATTTGCTGTGTATAGAGCAGTGCATTTGGAACTGGACATCAATTTCATAACAAATGGATTTTTACTGAGTTTTCGACGGTTGATCACACGATGACAAAGGCAAAAAGTGTTTACAAAAACAATGGAACAAATTTCACTGGTACAGATAAATTGTTTTGAAGTGTCAAGTAAAACCACACAGAAAGAGAATCCACAATGCAGCAGGCTGGTGGGGTGGCTGGTGGCAAAATCTGATTCAGATAGTAAAGAGAAATTTGAGATGAATCCTTGGGATAGCTACACTGTGTTACGAAGAGATGAGGACAATACTGTGTGAGTGTGAAGCCGTGGTTAATTCCCGTCCTCTTACCTACTTGCCTGAGAAGTATTTTGAAAGACAATGTCTGCTTGGCAATACCAGATTTAGATCAGCTGGATTCTGTGAACTTATCAAGGAGATTTTGATTCCTACTACAGCTGCAACAATATTTTGAGAAGAGTACCTAAGTCAGTTGATCCAGATGCAGAATAAGATGTCTATAAACACTGGAGAAAGCGATGTGGTGCTAGTTGACGCTGATGGGAAGAAATGGATCGACTGGCCATTAACACGGCTGCTGGAATTGTATTACAGACTATCCACTTCATGTCCATATCGACAATGCTAGGCATAGATATCAAGGATAATTTAATAAAAATTTAATAATAATAAAAAAATAAAAAAACCACCTAATTCAATACTTTCCACGTTTAATGTGGTTATTATCTAAATGATTTTATGTAGACTTATTTGGTCAGGTACATGTTTCACCCATTATTTTGGGCATCTTCAGCCTGTAAACAACCTTTAGGTCAAGGTTTGGGACCTTTTTAACCAATATAAACATACCAATATATACACTATATACAATATATACATTATATACAATATATACAAACATTAACGAACTCTTAAGATGGGTAACATAAGTTAATACAGTTAAGTTTTTTGGTCCTAATCTATCTAATATGAAAAATGTCCAAAACTAAAATGGATCTTCTTTTCGGTAAAGAGGATTACATATCGGGGTTTATGTGACCCCTATATCATATTAAGTTCTTGATGTACCGTGTCTGGTGACAGGATGTGTTGTCAACAATAAGTGGAGATTTGAACTGATTGTTGCTTGTAGGTTGGTCAAGATCGAAAATATAAATTTAAATTAAATGTGTTTTAACTTGGCAGTTCTATTCTGGTTCACTTAAAATATTCAAAAATAAAAATAAAATGAAACGGATCTTTTTTAAAAAATCATAAGTCTTGAGAATGGGTGATATTAAAACTGGGGCTTATCTGATCCACGATTTTCATTATCATGTTCTTGACGTAACTAATATTTAAATGTGTTATCATGCACAAGTGGAGATTTAAAAAGCCGATTGTTGTAGGTAGACTGGTCAAGTACGTTGTGAATGAAACTGTTCCCCCTAATCGATACTTTCTCTTTTTTTATTTAGCCTTGGGCTATTTACAAAGCATTAAAAATCGCAGAACATGTTTCGATTGCTTAGCAATCATCATCAGCTGTTTACATCTAGCTTAGGTAAAAATACCATCAAGTCGATATCATGATTACATTAAAACATTAAAAACATGTGTTAGCAGAAAGTGTATAGATGGGAGGGGGGAGAGGGGGAGTGCATTGAGGGCGTTTCTTAGTTGGACAATAAACTTAATATTAAAAACACTTATTGGGCTAAGATATCTCGGGTTCCCTATAAGTCCTGAGAGTTTTTCCAATAAAATCACTTGCTGCTGAAAACTTGTACATATTTGGTAAAATGCTCTTGTTGATTTGTTTGTAAAGTGTTTATGTATTCTTAAAACGGCTTCTGGTCTTCTTCCCCGTCACTTGTCTCTTATTAGGTGAAAAAATGTGGCCCGTTGTTGAATGAAGTCTACTATTTGGTGTTCAAGGACATGTTAAGTTAGATCGTCTGTATTACGACCTGTAACTGGCAGAAAAAGATTGCGTCAATTAGTTTTGGTCGCCTAGAAACGTATTGGCTAGGGAGGCTATAGAGTATTGGAAGGTGTGGGAATATAAACTTACCCTTGTCCTGTTTGTCTACTTTACTTCCCGTGCTACGGGTGTAGGTTTGTTTCAGCTGTCTTCGACCTTGTGTTCTAGCGGTGTACTGTGGTCTGTAAGCTAACTTGGTTACGACGGCGGAGGAGGGGGCAGCGAGAACGTGTCGTCATTTGCTGTTGCAGGCGGGGAGGTGGCTTCTGTCTGTCACGTATCGGCTTCGAGATTGCTTAGTGCGTTCACTGGGCGTGTTTGATTCCTTCTTAGTAACTCCGTATATCTCAATATGTGTTCGAATAAGGGGTTTCTGTATTCATTTATTTCATTTAAATTCTTGTCACTATTAATTGACTTGTCTAGAAATATGTGAATACTTTCTAGACTGTTCATTAGTCTTTCCTTATTCAGTCTATTTTGCCGTTAGAATGGAATTCCTTCCTTGTACATAGCAGGGATAAAGTAGAGAAATTAAGGGGAAAGAAACAAGTCACATTAAACAAGAAATTAGAGAACCTGAAAGAGGACATTCCAAAAAAGGGGAACAGCTTACAGTTTAAATCAACAATTGAACAAAAGACATACCCACCCACCCATCTGATGGAAATGTAAAAGTTTAGTGCAAACCAAATACAGAGCTCCAATCACATCCCCTACCTACAGTAAAACATGGGGGGAGGGGGGGGAAGAAGCATGGCGGTTTGGGGATCCATGGGAACTTCTGGTGTTAGTGACTTGGCAATTATTGAAAGTGTCATGGATCATCGTATATATACCGATGTGTTGCGAGGCCACTTATGTAGCAGTGCACAGAAACTGGGTCTTAATGGCATCTTTTACTTACATTAACACGACCCGAAACATACTGCTCTACGAAAGCAGGAATGGTATATTATAATGCACCAAGAAGAGTTTTCACTCCACACAGAGCCCTGACTTAACTCAATAGAGCATCATTGGAATCACTTGGCGACAAAACTTTGAAAGTGTCATTGTACAGGGAAGCAAGTATTTCAGACCGTGTTGTTGGAGGAATGGTCAAAGATCTCAGGAGAGATAACTCGCAACATCGTTCCTTCCATGCCAAGACGTCTACAAGCTGTCATCAGTGCCAACGGTATGCACACAGGCTACAAGACTTGAGTTACCGTACGTGAATTACAGAGACTTTAACTCCATATGTGTATAGATGTGCCTATACTTTTATGATGTGTAGAGCAACTGATTTTGTTTCGTAAAGTATTATTTTTGTTGTGAGAAACCAATTATACTCGAAGAACCTTATATTTACTATTGTACATTTCAATAAATATGTTGGTGTCTTAGCATCACCTTTATTTGTGAGGAATTTGTATATAATGATAGGTGTGCCAATACTTTTTGGTGCCAGCGTATACTACTGCGCATGAGCAGGCTATTCCGAATCAATTCGGTACCATGTTGGAACAAATTTGCATGTATTATCACGAAGAATTGTAGCTGAGATATATTTAATGTAGACAGCCTACAGTCGGCTGAAAAACAGATTGATCTGCCGCTGATCTTTTATGTTTAAATACGAACTGAACAATAAAGCTTATCTTATTTCCTATCACGTAAAGTACGGTATAATGTTCATTATGGAGATGTACAAGACTAAGAATCCTTTAACACGTCGTAAAAAGTAAGAAACTGCAATTACCTGATGTAGAAAATCTTAAGAGAAACACACAATCCACAGAATAAACCTGCACAAGCAGCCGCAATAAGTCCCAGATGCACAGTAGAAAACAAATTAATTCGAACATTAAATAACGACAAGCCAACCACTTCGAAAGTAAACCGGAATTAGTGAATAGGTCTCCTCACAAATTTATAACCAGTGCGTCGTTCCTCTACCGTATACATACACAACCGGTAAAATTCACTTATCTCCAGCTAACTACAGCACATGGATAGAAGTCAAAAGTCATCTGGGACAATGAAGACCAACCATTACACTCAGACCATAAGACAGAATATACATGGTGTGCGTAATTAACGAGAGACGGGAGACGAATGGGAATCAGAAGCGTACATCACCAATTACCACTATGCTCATAGGCTGTGTAGCATACAAGTTCATTATTGATGTCAAACTTGTGTCTGCAGTTTCGATCAATCAATTAATCAATCATTCACTACCGGTACTGATCTGCAGTTAGGGCAGTCGTCCAGGTGGCAGATTCTCTATCTGTTGTTTTCCTAGCCTTTTCTTAAATTATTGCAAAGACATTGGAAATTAATTGAACATCTTTCTTGGTAAGTTATTCCAATTCCTATCTCCGCTTGCTATAAACGAATATTTGCCCCAATTTGTCCTTTTCAATTCCAACTTTCTCTTTCCTACTTTTAAAGACACCACTGAAAGTTATTCGTCTAGTAATGTCATACCAAGCAGCCTCCGTAGCTCAGGCGGCAGCGCGTTGGCCTCTCACCGCTGCATACCGTGGTTCAAATCCCGGTCACTCCATGTGAGATTTGTGTTGGACAAAGCGGACGCATGACAGATTTTTTTTCTCTGGGTACTCCGGTTTTCCCTGTCATCATTCATTCCAGCAACAGTCTCCATTAACATTTCATTTCATCTGTCAGTCATTACCCATTGCCCCAGAAGTGTGCGACAGGTTTCGGCAGCCGGCACATTTCCTATAATATATATAATAATAATATATATAATAATACTAGGTTAAGTAATGCTCTTTCGAGCGCAACTCAATAAATTATTTATAGCATAAGATGCTGTCGCCTAGCGACAATCTGTCCGTCAAGTCGATTCAATCTTGGTAAATCTTGGTGTGGCTTTGCAATTAAATAAAATTACTTAAAATTAGTCATCATAAAAAAACAACCTATCGGATTTCGTTCAAACCACTTCATAATCCTTTTCAGAAGTAATAAGAACAAGCTGTGAAATTTTCAGCGAAATCGGTCCTGTAGTTTTTCAGTCTATTATCTTCAAATATACTAACATCCAATTTTATATAGATATACTGATTGACATTATGATTTTGCCATTGTTGCACTCACGGCCCGTACATATAGACATGATATAGGCTTTTGAGCTTATGCCTTATTTTCTTGGCACGTCATAACCCCAAAAGTCTATGTCATGTAGATATTATAATTGATGGCCTTTGAAAGACTTATTTCTTTGAAGAACCTTATCTTCCTCCAATCTGATACCAGACTTACAAACCATAGGTAGTGGAGTCACATAGTTGCGTATCGGAAGCCTGTGTGTTATATTTATGTGACACTTCTCAATTTGTGTCCATTGCTGCGCCCAGTGATGTGACGGCAGCATCAATATCTCCATCTTTTATTTGACGAATTCAGTAGTAGTAGGAAAATGTATGTTCAAAATCATTGGCGCCAGCATTATTTCTGCTGGGTCAGCACCCGAGGTCAGTGACCCAATGACGCCATGACCACGTAACTGTGACGTCAAGAGCACGTGGCCTTGTTTGTGCTTTTGATGGCTGTCATTTTGACAGACCGTACACCACCTTTGTGAACAAGAAAACGTCCCTAACCTCAATGCTGCCAACTTGATAAGTCCTAACCTTACTTTGTGTGAACAAGTGAACGTAACTAACCTCACTGCTGCAATCTTAACTACGTGAGACGCGGTTTTAAACAGCTGTCAAGATAGGACCTGCCATCTTGACAGGTCCTAACCACGTGCACTTGTTTGGAGCGGAATTTTGAACGTGCCTAACCTCACTGCTGCTATCCTAACCGGTCCTGACTTCATTGCTGCTATCATAACAACGCGGGAGCGGAATTTGAACAGATGTCAAGGTGACAGCTGTCGTCTTGACCGAAGCTAACCTGACATTTGGAAAAGAGAGCGTACCCAACCTCACTACTGCCTTCTTAACCACGTGGTGCACGGTATTTAAACAACTGTCAAGATGACAACTGCAATCATGAGTAGTCCTAACCACGTGCACTTGTTTGGTGCGGATTATGAACAACTGAACGTGGCTAACCTCACTGCTGCCAACTTGACTAGCCCTAACATCACTGCTGCCAACTTAACTACGTCGGACGCGGTATTTAAACAGCCGTCAAGATGACACCTGCCATATTGACAGGTCCTAACCACGTGCACTTCTTTGGCGCGGATTTTGAACAAGTGAACGTCGCTAATCTCACTTCTGCCATCTTGACAGGTCATAACCTTACCGCTGCCATCTTAACCATGTGGGCGCGGAATTTGAATAAGTAACAGCTGTCACGATGACAGCTGCCGTCTCGACAACTCGTAACCACGTGCACTTGTTTGGTGCGAATTTTGAACAAGTGCCCTTCACGACATCCCCCTTCCCCGACACTACCTTAGAGGGGCTTAACCTACGAGTATTATAGTTTTAGGGCTAGCTGCCCTTCTCGATATACACCCTTCCCGACACCATCTTAAAGGGGGCCTAAGAGGTCAGGTCATTGCATTATGTCTTCATCTGACAGTACCGAGCAAGTCTAAACATGTATAACCATGACGACGTGATCTTGTGCTTAAGGCCTTACGTCTCCTACGGGACTGAGCTCGTGCGATACTGAGATTATTCTGCTTTTAACATGCAGCGATGAGGTCGACATGGTTATACATGTTTAGACTTGCTCTTTGTCAAGGTCACTCTCTAGTAAACTCAAGCCTTCATGGATAGTATGACAGTGAATCCTTTTAAGTCTCTGAGATACTGTGATAGAGAGTGGAGCGCTTTATTCCATCATGAACAGAACATTCATAGTTGATGTACAAGGCTTCAAAATAAACGGCAACAAATTTGTGTTTAAAGATTGGATTGCACTGTGTTGTGGGCACCAAATTTAGGTCTGCAGTGGGGAGATAAAGGAATACCTTATCGCTTCCTACCTTCGATCATGAATGCCTATTTGTCAAGAGCAGATCTTGTTTAATTAAGGGTTATGAAAGAAAGAATGGTTGCGTGAGTTTCTACCATCAACGTGTGAAATTATCGACATGCATAAATCAGAACGTCCATCATTTAAAACTCTTTACAAGGAGCATAGTGGAGAAACAATTAAACAGTGCTTACAGATTGCGTGCATGCTCTTTGATTGGTTGCGTTGCAGTGCTTGGCGGGAGGTGAACAACATATATAAATTGCAGTGTCGAAATGACGTCAGTGTGAAAGAAACATTTGTAAAGACATCATGTCATTTCCATCCGATACTAAGTGTAATGCATTTGAAAAGGCAATCGTAAAGTTTTATGCATGCAAGAAAAAACTAAACACTTTTACCGAAGAAGAGTTGAATGCATTACCAAAGGCCTTTATGGTTAATATAGCTGCGAATGCTGTAAAGAAGATCTGGGATAAGGTGCCTCATAAGTGGACCCAAGACCTTGTTTTGTCAGAGGTTCAAACGTGTAGTTTACATCATGAACAAGTGAGTTTTGAGTCAGACCCCGCACGCTTCAAGTCCTGCTCACCATGCATAATATAACATCATAAGCTAAAACTGAGGCCCGGATCGCGACTGGGAGAGGCCACAAGCTATGGCGATGAGCCTCTCGGCAGAAAAATACCAAGAGACTAATTTTCAAAACAAAATATTAAGAAATTCAACAAATAACGAGGAAACATTTATTGAATTAATAAAATTAAGACCGGGCGAGTTGGCCGTGCGCGTAGAGGCGCGCGGCTGTGAGCTTGCATCCGGGAGATAGTAGGTTCGAATCCCACTATCGGCAGCCCTGAAGATGGTTTTCCGTGGTTTCCCATTTTCACACCAGGCAAATGCTGGGGCTGTACCTTAATTAAGGCCACGGCCGCTTCCTTCCAACTCCTAGGCCTTTCCTCTCCCACCGTCGCCATAAGACCTATCTGTGTCGGTGCGACGTAAAGCCCCTAGCAAAAAAAAAAATAAATAAAAATTAAGAAATGGAGAAAGTAAATGAATTTGAATATAGGGAAAGATTTTCAATATGAAATTTATACATACGTAATTCCACTTTTACAGAGATGTGGCAACAGTGTCACTGTGACGGTATACCATCATTCAGAATCGAATTATATTACAATCAGTTGAACCGGATATAAGCGTGGGATTACAATCAGATTATCCCCACACAAACACGACGCAATACACAGTTCATTAAAAGGTGGTCTAATTTTCCAACTGTTATTAATTTCACCTACTCAACTTATCTCCACTCCGGTATATAACCCCTCTCTTCATTATATCTCTTATTCGTACAACAATCCGTCATCCCCCCCCAAATAAAACTATACTCCCACGCATCAAAGAGCAGACTAAAGGAAACAATATTCGTAGAACTTCCGGAGTAGATTTAAAGGGAGCACGAATACGAGCTACAAGGAAAAGGAAAGGTAAGGAACATTAGCTGACTATATTGCCCTGAGTCCTCACTATCTCGGAGGTATTTAAAATTCTTGCCTCTCACAATAGATTGGTTCATGAAGGAACTACAATATCCAGTACCTAACAACGCGATACACAAAAATATTTGGCCCAGGTTGCAGACGAGGGAAGACCCCAAATGTTTTACACACATCCCTATCAGGCGCTAACGATGGGCAATCACGCATGCTCGGATTTAGTTTCCCTGCTGAGAATTGCACTTAGGACATACACTGTGCTTGGCACCATTTAGACCACATTTATAACAGTTTAAAGAAGACTTAGACCCACTATACTTAGATACGTGACCTAATTTCCCACAATTCCAACATTCCGCTACATCAGTCTTGTTATCAACAATTAAACTAGAATTTTGGACGGCATTAATAGTGCGACGAGTAAGAGGACGAAGTTCAACTTACGATCGGAATCACACCAAAAGGGACAGAGACCCAAACTAGTGATTTATTTCACGCTCTCAACCTGTGATTGTTTTATGTAAAGTTTTTAATCGGGGGCCAGGTTTCGATGAAACTGATCAAATACTACCGATTCGCAGGCCTTGATACACAAACGGTTGAATAGCGTTAAAATTCCAGTGTTATAGTCGTCAATGGGCTGCTTGAGTTCTTCTGAAAATGTCCTGTTTCAAGCAGCAGTTCATATCGGACAAACCAAATCTCAGTTTTATTTGCCTGGCAAAATCTCCCTAGGACTGGATATTCGGTTTTGCTAATCTGAACCATTTCAACGCCGGCACTTCCAGCATTCCAGGGCTGACCGTTACGAACAGATCAGGGGATAAGGAGCTACATTCGGCAATATCTTCAACCCGTCCTAAGAACTCAATAATGCTAGAACAATTACCTTCCCCCGAGAATTTCAGTTTCCATTTACGGACATTGTCAAAAAACGGGTTAATATTAGGAATACGGTCACTAACTGGACTAGTGATTTAGAATCATTGTTCACGCGTTTTTCAATGAGGGCATTTTCACCACCGGCAATCGTATCCCTCGCTTCAAGATCTCTAGCACTCTCACTACCAGATCCTGAAGACGTGCTAATTTCATCTAATTCATGACCGATTTATTTTCCACCAAGAATTTCAATCTCACTGCCCATAATCGAGCCATTATCTCCTTCCATAATTAGGACGAAATTTCAGCAGTAATAGACACGCAAAGAACAACGGGACTACGTAACTCAGCAGGCACACCAAAATTAAATCTAGGTCCTGACAACACCATACATGGAGATTTGGTTTGATCGGGAGTGATTTAACATGCCCTGAATACATTTCCATCCCCAGCTCTACTTCTTCTGAATTTCATTCGAAGGAGATTACCCAGTCTAACCGCGTGACTGCTACCATTTGAGTCACACCCTGCAAGCACAAAATCCTGCTCAATATAACATCATTAGCTAAAAGTGAGGCCCGGGTCGCGACTGGGAAAGGCGACAAGCTATAAGCCTTGAGCTGGAGGTAAGCCTTTCGGCAGAAAAATACCAAGAGACTAATTTTCAAAACAAACTACCGAGACATTAAAAAAATAACAAGAAAATATTTATTGAATTCATAAAATGAAAATGGATAAAGTAAATGAATTTGAAAATAGGGGAAAGATAATTAATATGAAAATTATACATAAGAAATTCCCCTTTTACAGAGATGTAGCAAAAGTGTCACTGCGACGGTATACCCTCATTGAGAATCGAATTATATTACAATCAGTTGAACCGCTTATAAGCGTGCGCTTACATTCAGATTATCCCCACACAAACACGACGCAATCCACACAGTTCATTAAAGGTGGTATAAATTTTAACAGTTATTAATTTCACCTGCTCAACTTATGTCCACTCCCGTATATCACACCTGTATTCTTCAATTTCTCTTATTTTTACAACAATCCGTCACCCTCAAAAAACTATACTCCTACGCATCAAAGAGCAGAATAAAGGAAATAATTATTCGTAGAACCTCCGGAGTAGATTTAAAAGGAGCACGAATACGAACTACATAAAATAATGGTATGGGCCAAAAGCATGTGTGGTGCATACATGAAAGAAAGATAAAACATGTCGGCCAAAAACGGTACAAAAGGCTAAGATAGGTGCAAAGGCCGAAAGGAAAATGCACCAACAATCAGGTAGAGAAATAAAATTATAAACAAGTACAAAATAAAATTCAAATAAAGATATTCCTTCTTCATACCCCACACACTTACACTCATGTCCGTACACACTTACAGTCATTCAACAAAACAATAAATGCGAAGAGCGGTCCTGGGTGTCCATCAAGGATTCAAATTTCTCAATAACACGACACCAAGTTCGGTCGAAGGAGGTTCCCAATTATTAGGGTCACGTGTTTACATAAACATAAATTTGGCGATGGAATCAGCAGGTCCGGTATTCACATCAAAACCCATCCAAATAGCGATTCGTACAGAGTGAAGCCTCGCGTTGACACAAATAACCATATAGAGTAGATGGGATGTATACGCAAAAGAATACAAAAGATATGAGGAGACAATCTCGTTTATTCTGTCCCACGTCTGACAAGGCGATTCTTCTGCCTTTAGTAGCAAATCTGAGAGCTTTGGCCGTACAAGTAGCCCAAAGCGTACAAGAGATTTCTGGTTAGTGAGTCTAAACTGTCTTGCTCTCATGTTCTTGGTGACTTTTAGTTTTAGCCGTAATTTCATGGACAACAGATTATGGTCACTGCCACATTCCGATAGAGGAAAGGTCTTACAATCTAGAACAGATGTCTTCCAACGTTGTGTCACCAAGATGAAATCAATCTGATTCCTGACTCTATCACCAGGCGATATCCAAGTATACAGATGCCTTGGGTGATGCTGGAAGAGGGTGTTGCAAACTACCATGTCATTGCCAACACAAAACTCCAGTAGCTGTTTTCCTCGTTCACTCCTTTCACCTAGGCCATAACGACCAATCACAGATCTGATGTCAGTGCCTCCAGTAGTGTCCCCAATCTTGACATTGAAGTCACCTTGGATTATTACTATTTCCCTCTTTGCAAACAGATTTATGGTATGTTCTAATAGTTCACAGAACTCTTCTCTTTTAGCATCTGATGCTCTACCTGTGGAAGCATAGACCTGGACAATATTAAGCCTGTAAGGGGAAGCATTCAGTTTGAAGATAACGATTCTATCACCGATGGGTTCATAGCTTAGGACAGTATTGTTCACTTTTTCAGGAACAACAATTGCAACACCATTTCGACTCATATCATCGCTTCCTGAAAAGTATACAGTATTCCTTCCATGAGTTACAAAATGACCATGTCCTTTCTAATGAGTGTCACTATGGCCACATCATGTGAAATCCTTTCTCTTTCTATTATTGCAAGTTTCCCTGGCTGTAGACCACCATGGACGTTCCATGTTGCACTCCTAATAACTCTCATACAGAACTTATTTGACGGATTAAAGTAGGGGTAATCCTATCTCCTCCGGAGATCCAACTGGGAGACTTACTCCAGAACATTTGGAATTAAGCAAAGCCATCATGGGGTTATACGATTATGAAATGCTGCAGTTATGTAGGGATGGGAATATCAGATGAAGACAAGCACATATCCAGAGTTGGGAGAGGGTCCAAGGAGTCCAGACACCACAGGAGTTTTAACGCATTTGATTTTATTCAGCATTTTATATATAACGTATATTATTATTTGAGTATCCGAAGTCCGCCCCAATCTACCGCTCTTACCTGGAACCAAGGACACTCATTTCCTTATTAGGTATTCTATACCACATAGACTCTCAGAAAGTGTGGACACCTATCAAAATAAAATTCTGTATGGAAACCTACCTTAATGGGCACCCCTCCGAACTGAAATACTGGCAACGGTACTGCTATTAGCATTTTGTATCCATCAGACCCCCCTGGCCCGCCAACTCCATCGGCCGATCCAGGATACGCTACTGAGAAATTGATATACGTCGCACGGAAGCAGAAACGGGGGGGGGGGAATTGATTATGAGAATTTTTAAGAACTAGTTATTTTCTATGAAAGTAAATGGCACAATTACTTGAAAGGTTACAAGCCATTAACAATGATACTGTAATGTGGCTACTGTTTGAGAAACTGCGTGTTATTGTGTGAGTAGGATTGGCCCTGAGAGGAGGAAATTGAACATTCAAGGTTTAAAACGACCGATCCGCCCGGGAATCGAGCACGACGCCCTATGAAACGACGACTACACTGACGATTCAACCAAACGGACATGGAAAATGATGGGAGCAAAAGATAATTTTGAATGTTCCAGTCTGAGCACTATGCTAAAATTAATACATTTTCCGAACGAACTTGTGTACTGTTACTGTCAGTAGCGTTCTCTAAAGTGAGTGCAGCTGTAATTGAGTAAGACGTTCCTCAGCCAGATTTCTGCCTCTATTATATCCGCTCTCTTTACATCCACTGACTGCCGTTCTTAATCTTGTAAACAGGATTATATATTTTTCGAGAGGTTGAAATAATCTACCCGCATTATGTAACCAAAGAACTTGACTCTCCTGTTCCTGGTCCTATCAAACGTTCTTTTGAGTTTCGTGAGGTGCTTCATACTTCCTGTGTCTGAACTCCCCATTTCAGTCTTTAATGCGCCCCACGTTTTTCTTAGAATCCTTCTTACCTCTTCCTCCAGCTCTTCTATTTCTGCTCTTTCCATGAAGAACATACACTCAGTAGCATAAAGACATTTTGCTTTAATTACCGTCTTGTAGTGCCTGATTTTAGTTTTGATGGAGAGTCTCTTCGTATTACAGGTGTGCTTCGTAACACGGTTCTAAGTGAAAGTCCCCGATGTGTGGAGTTACACTATGTTACCCGCCGAGCAAGCTTCTCCTGCAAGCATGTCAGCTAAGAGCAGCGGGGAAGTGTGACGTCACAAACTGGGGAACTTGATCAAGTCTATATTGCGTCAGCAAGTTTCAAAGAGATCTGTTGAAAATTACGGAAGATACTAGCAGTTACAATTTCTTGGGGAAACCGAATAAAAAGGCAGGCATTTCGTTGTCAAGCCAGTTCACTTTGTACCACAGCCGAGATCGTACGGCCGGCTGTTGGGTATTCTGCTCTCATAGTGTAAGTCGTCAGTTCGACCCTCCGCGAAAGATGAGGACTGCGCATTATAAGACTTAGACTATTTTCAATGTCGTGCGTGTGGTGATAGAAACTGCGCCGAAGTTGAAATGTGAACAGTTGAGGAGATTTACCATTTACGAGAACAGTGTGACTGAAACTTACATTTTCTAACCAATACGATGTTACGCTAATATAATTTGATGTTCGTATTTGAACGACAGTGATTAACTTCACAGAGTTATTTAACATTGAATACTTAAAGTGTTGAAACGTCAAAGGTGTCCAGGATTTTATATTTAATCTTGACAAATGATAAACTGAGCTAATGGTGAAACATAATCCAATATTTTCAGACTGTTCAGGTTATTGAATTTACGGCAGTGAAGCATCACAGTGCATAGTTATTCTACCAAAGGTGTTGGAACATTTTTTAAACTGTGCGTCTATGTTACGAACGACTGATACAATTAATCGTATTTAACAGTGTCGTCGATCTTAGATTTTATTTTACAAGTGATCACACTCTTAAGTGAGCATACACTCAGTACTGTCTTTAAACGATCTGTTGCATTTAACATTCCTTAATTATCCCGATAAGACTTGTGTCGAGCCCAGGACGGTTCCAGGAAGGACATTATTTTCTTTTGCCATTTTCAATAGTGAACGGGACTAAATTCACGGAACTTATTGTTTTTCCTTTGATGTTGCGTGAAGTGTTTGTTTTCTACGTCGTTATTCGGACGATGTTCTCACACTTAACTTTAATAAGGTGACATTTATTTTACGTGATTGATACATCATAAGTTTAATTTTTAGTTCATTTCAATCCATTAGTAAATACTGTGTTCTTCTAATTAATTTGTGAAACCCCATTGTGAAGACAATTGATTGCCGCTTGTAACTCGTTAAAGATCGCTATTAACAACAATCTCATTTGTGCAGATCAATTACTTTGAATCTATTTCGTATCCCAGTGCAGTTTTACAAGCATGACCACGAGTGCTCCTAGATCATCCAGACATCTTAGACCTTCTAGATATTCGAAACCGGCTCGGAAGATGGTGGCACCATGAACAAACATTGCGAAATATACCAGGACCAGTTCAATCCCAGGAGAAGTACTCATTGTAAATGCTGTGCTGAGGTGATGTTAAATTCTGACTTTATTTTATGAATAAACTTTGAACGAAAATTAGCATTCCGTTGCACTTTTTTTAACTTCACTCTCCTCTGTAACAAATCAGATAAAGACCGGACACCCCTGTGTCGAGTTTCGTGCTCAGCTAGCCATCGAAACAAACTTTTACGGTTACAGTAGACTTATTTCAGTTTCCTTGCTCTTGATTTACTTGCTTCATAATCTAGAAGAGAGCTTACACAGACTTTGTCATGATATAATGAATAAAAATAGCATGAACATTGCACTCAATAAAACACTTCAGATGTCCTGTGACGTCTGGGAACCGTAGAACATGTCTCAAACTAAATCAAAGCGGCGATGTTTACTAACTGAAGAATTTGTTAAATATTTCATTACTTATCGAGTTTAAAATGTGATAGATTACCAGTGAGAAAGGAAACGGATGACTAATTTGGTACATATTCTCTTTGGCGGTGTTCATAAGACTTTGCGTGACAATTGCCTGACATGTACAGACAGTGGCTGGAAGTTGTGTGAAAACAGCAGGTAATAAGGTGCCAACCCTGACAGAAGTGAGTAAGAAGTCTTCATCATTATTATTATTATTTTTATTATTATTAGCCCGCGTGGTGGCCATGATCTTTAAGGCCTTAAATCTGAGTCCCGGTGGTCGAGAGAAATTCACATTCAGAATGTTGGCCACCATGGTGAGCGAGATGGTGATATACAATTTCTAATCACTAAATTGCGTGCCTTAAACCTGGATGTAAATCCGAACCTCTCTGCAGGATTCACAAGGAGTGATGGGTGATACTTCATGAACTGTGAATCTGAAAATCAGGAGTGATGAATCTTACTTCCAATACTGTCACTGTGATTAGTCGTGTGCTGACGTAACGTCAGGGACATCGCCATGGCTGCCAACAGTACGGATTTTTGTAGTTTTCTTAAATGAGAAATGTTATTGTTAGTATAAAAATAAACATAACTTAAACTTCGTCATCGCTGGTAGTAACAAGTTTAGAATTTTTCATGTTGACCAGCAGTGTATTATTATTATTATTATTATTATTATTATTATTATTATTATTATTATTATTATTATTATTATTATTATTATTATTATTATTAAGCGTACGTTAGAAACAAGGCCTGCTAGGCAGGTTGAGGAGAATTTTGCGAAAACTTACAAGCTCTAAGGCACGAAACATGTCATTCTTTGTCCGGCTCCATGGGTAAAACTTATCACAATCAGCCGAGCATAACCAAACAGACTCTGAAAAAGCTTCAGTGTTTCCGTCATTGTATTAACATGACAAAATAACACTTGCCAAGTTCTCAGATATCAAAAGCATATGCCCAAAGAAAGTGCTTGTTTCCTGGGAATGCCTCCCTAACTAAACTTTGGAAATGTTTTTCCACGAACAACTGTTGTTCAGCTAATGTGTTCTATGAAAGTGCATTAGCTGTGAGCAAATAAGAGTGTAGTACTGATTCGTGAATTGCACATTTTCTGGAAATGGTTACTCACGAGTGTAAAATAACGAGTATTTAAAAAATTGAATTCCTCTCTGGTAAAATCAAATGTTCATTAATATGTCTTTCAGTAAAATATTTGATGGTAATCTAGCAACTGTGCAGGCTGTGAAGTGAAGTATTGATGGTGAGCCATAACATAGAGATCTATTGCTTGTTCATCCCTCTTTATACAGATCCATGGCCTGCACAACTCTCAAGGTAGCAAATTACCATTACGTCACCAATTTTGAGATAGAATCAAGGTGCAGCAAAGCTTATGCAGTGGAGGAGTTGAGGAGTAAGCTATTGTTTCTGTGCCCGTCAAACCTATGATATGGTGGAGGTATGATGATGATGCATTTATGGTCTGGACAGAAGGTCTTGAGGAACTTCATCTATTTCTAAACCACCTGAATCTGCAACATCCTTCAAATAAATTCTCTATGAAGATGGAGTTGGACGGATGCCTTCCTTTCTTGGATGTTCTAGTAAGAAAGAAACCGGACGGCTCCTTAGGACATATCGTCTATCGTAAGCCTACCTACACAAATCGCTACCTTCATGCAGATTTTCACTACCATCCAGCACAAAACAAGGCATTCTCACGACACTCGCCAAGAGGGCGAGACGAATTCGTGAACCATCAAATATCCAGGTGGAGATGGACACGCTCAATGTCGCGTTCAGAGGCAAAGACTTTAATATTACTTATCTAGACTCACAGAGCGCGCTGATGCTATGCGGAATATTGAACACTTTCGCGCATCGCCATGTTGCGGGCGCTTCAGCTTTGAATGCATGGTTAGCACGTGGTAATGTTTACAATCCCTTGCATGTTTTCGATTTGAATCATGTCTGTTAGTGGATCTGTTGTGGTATTATATGTGACGGAGTGAAACTATATTGTCAAATATCTTCAAGGAATGTGAGAGCTTGTACGATACGCTAGTTAAATTTTTCAGCAATATTAAAGGGAAGTAAGTTAGGACTTACGTGTGGAATGGAAAGGTACTGTATTCACCAGGGTGAATTCATTGCAACCTTCATTTGTACAGATCGCTATCAGATGGGATCTGGCATTTCTTTCCACATGTGAGTAGAAATTGAACTGTTAAAAAAATGACTTTCAATGACCATAATCGAAAACTAAACAGGTTATAAGGTGGTTGATTCAGACAATGTATGGACATTAAATTTAGAATTTTTAGGCTTCTTCTTTTCCCTCTTTGCCTCTTTCCAATTCATCGGGGATAAGTTTTTAGAACTAAACAGCTGTTCTAAAAAAGCATACATATTTTTCGTACAGACTGTGTACCGGTATTACAAATTTGATAAACTTGGGCCTAGAATCCGTAAGATATGACTGATAAAGCTTGATGAAACCCTTTTAATATTAGGGTAAGGTATTGCCTCAAATTATTATCAATTACCGGTATCTGAAAAATGATTTATTGGTATCGTAACTTATCTCTTAAGTTCTCCTAAATCCAAATCACACAGATATGATCATTTAAGTTCTACTCATACCATTACGTTATGTCATATATAAACCAAACCAAACCAAACCGAAAGGTCATGGCTCACCAAGCGAGAGCTACTCAGCCTGATGACCTGCAGATTACGAGGTGTCATGTGGTCAGCACGACGAATCCTCTCGGCCGTTATTCTTGGCTTTCTAGACTGGGGCCGCTATCTCACCCGCAGCTAGCTCCACAATTGTAATCACGTAGGCTGAGTGGACCTCAAACTTGCCCTAAAATCCACGTAAAATTCCTTAACCTGGGCGGGGACTGAACCCGGGGCCTGCGGGTAAGTGGTAGGCACGCTACCCCTACACCGCGGAGCCGGTATTTCATATTCAGAAAATGATAAATGTATCTGATATTTTAGAAAGATTTTTGCAGTTATGTGCTTCTTAAACAAACTGTTCAGAGACTTGAGTAAAATTTGCTGCAATGACTTATGAGAGAGGAATGATAAGCTATGTACCGTTCATAGAAATATTTTATTTCACAGGTTTCCTTTTTGTTGATACTCAAGATTATTGTTATCGGTACAGGAGTTTGTAAATATTTAACTAATGTGTTTTCCAGTCTGCTGAGAGACGGGCAATTTTTCTCTAGCGATACGTAATTGTACGTAAGTTGTAGACCACTGTCATTTGAACATGTACTCGTATTTTCAATAAAGCTAAAGTGTAGAGCCTAGGTTTCAATTACATGTATCTGTTCCGAATGTTCAAACACATCAGTTACAAACATGACTCTTATATTAAAATGAGCGACATGATTACGTTTAAGTACCGCTAGGCCTGTATACTGTTTTTTCCTGTTTTCGGGGACTGAATTTCAAATAGGAGGTATGTATATTTATTTTTGTTAGTAGGGTATTTTTCAGTCTTCTTATTCAGTCTGCTAAAGGTTTCCTTATTTTTAAATTTTATTTTATGTGCCCCACCTATACGCTATCCAAAGTATTTGTGTAGATTGTTCAGTACAATGCAAAATGTGTTCAGTTTTTATACACAAGTATTTTTAATTTTACCAAGGTCTTGATATTATGTATATTTATTGCGTGTGTGCATGGTAATCTGTGTAGGCTGACATTCATTTGCCAGGGCAGGTGTTTTCATATGTGCGAAATGTAAGTTAATGCATGAATTCCATACTACGGTCTCTTCGGCGAGCTGTGGAGTGCCCGCAAGATGGCGGCACGCGCATGGACATATCTTCCCCAGTCACACGCTTCTGCGCAGCCAGCGGTGTGGGGCCTTGTTCAGAGGTATTGGTTACAGCGATTTGCAGATTCATAGAGCCCTGCATCCCAGATAAACGACCAAGCAAAGCTCACAGAGGGAAGAAGTGAACTGAACTGCCTACTTGCCTTACATTCAAAATACCACCGTCCGACTGGTTGGCTGAATGGTCAGCGTACTGGCCTTCAGTTCAGAGGGTTCCGGGCTCCATTCCCGGCAGGGTCGGGAATTTTAACCATCATTGGCAGCACAGTGCTCTGTGGTTTAAAGACGGTGGATGACAGCTGTCCAAAAAGCAAGTGGATTTGCTTACCGATTCAAATCTCGCGCTAGTGAGGTTAAGTTGGTAGCACTGAGGTTTAGGCCCGTCAAGATGGCTGCACTGAGGTTTGCGATGCGTTGTTGTCTGCCAGAAAGCACGTGGCTGTCAAAAAACACGTGGCTTTTTTACCGATTCAAATCTCGCGCTAGTTAGGTTAAGTTGGTACCGCTGAGGTTTAGGCCCGTCAAGATGGCAGTACTGAGGTTAACAATGCGTTGTTGTCTGTCAAAAAGCACGTGGCTGTCAAAAAACATGTGGCTATGTTTACCGATTCAAATCTCGAGCTAGTTAGGTTAAGTTGGTACCACTGAGGTTTAGGCCCGTCAAGATGGCAGCAGTGAGGTTAGCGATGCGTTGTTGTCGATAAAAGCTATCAAAAGCACGTGGTTTTGTTTACAAATTCAAATCTCGAGCCAAAATTCCAATTTCCCGCCAAAATTCAAATTCTCCGCCAAAATTCAAATTTCCCGCGGGAGGCGGAGACCTCTACCGAGAGCCGGAGGCGGAGGCGGCCGCCGTACTGTCCTATTATACTACTGCATTGCATTCATCATCAGCTGCTTACATTTGGCAAAAGTAAAATTAGCTAACAACAGTCTCACAATTTTCTTAAAACATTACAAACAAGTGTTAGTAGTGCGTGTGTGAATGGATGTGGGGGGGGGGTTAGAGGGGGGAAATGCATTGAAGGCGATTGTTAGTTAAACTATGATTTATTATTAAAAATCTTAATGTTAAAAACACTGATGGACTAAAATATAGTTCACTATAAGTCTTGTGAATTTTCCATAAGTTCGTTGATTACTGAAGAAATTGTATGCCCTGTGTGAAGTATTTCTGTTGAGCTATTGGTAAAAAGTTTCCTTAAGAAGGCATCCGGTGTTTTCACGTCTCTTATCTCCTGTTGGGTGGAGAGGTGTGGCTTGTTTAGAATATGAAGTTTGCTATTTGTAGTTTGAATTGAAAAAAGTTGGATCATCTGTATCACGACTTGTAACCGGCAGGAAAAATGCGGCTATTAGTTGGAGTTTGAAAAACGTAACGGATAATAAGTCTTTGAGTGTTGGAAAGTATGAAAGTATGAACTTACCCTTGTCTTGAGTGTTAGTTTAACTTCCCGTACTACGGGAGTGGTTTTAATCCGGCTGCCTTCAACCTTGTATTGCAACTGTGTGCTGTAGTTCGTGAGTTAGCCTGGTTAGGAGGGAGGAGAAATGCGGACGTGTCGTCATTTGCTATATCGGGTGGGGAGGAGGTTTCTGCTTGTGACGTGTCGGCCTTGTGATTGCTTGAAGTGTGCGCTGGGCGCGTTTGCTTCCTTCGTAATAACTCAATATGCATTCAAATAAGGGATTTCTCTATTCGTTTACTTCTTTCAAATTCTTGTCCTTATTAAATGACTTGTCTAGACTGTTCATTAACCTTCCCTTGTTTAGCCTGTTGAGAATTACTAGGTCTTGTTTAATGTCTGTGAATCTATGGCCTGTTTCACTCATGTGTACTCCCATTGCAGAGCATCTTTTATGTTTCTCCGCATTGACGTGTTCTAAGTACCTTATTGTGAAGTTACGTCCGGATTGCCCTATGTATGTGGCCTGGCACTGATTGCATGTCAGTTTATAAACACCTGAATCCTGGAACCGCTCCTCGCTATTTCGATTGACCATATTGTGGTTGAAAAATTTATGTCTTGTATTGTTATTCGTTGAGAACGCTATTTTGATGTCATGCTTCTTGAATAAAAGGTAATTGCATAAATTTTGGCACTGTTAAAGGTGAACGTTACGTACTTTTTTGTTTCCTCTGATTGTTTTGTTAAGTTTGTTTGTAGTTTATGCTTGCGTTTGGCAATTAATCCGTTAATGGTTTTTAAATTAAAACCATTAATAAGGGCCTGCTGTCGAATGAAGGCTAATTCTTTATTTCTCTGTTTGTTGTGTCACGGTATTTCAAAAGCTCTGTTGATAAAACTGTGGAACGCTGATTTTTTGTGTGAATCGGGGTGTAGGGAGTTACTATGAATGGTTGTTGGGGTGAATGTAGGTTTTCTATAAATACCAAAGTGAAATTGGTTGTCTTTTTTAGTTGTGGTCACGTCTAAAAAATTAATCGAACCATTTTCTTCTTCTCCAACCGTAAACTGTATATTGGGGTCTAAGCTGTTCAACATGTGTAACAGATGATCCAACTTTTTTCAATTCAAACTACAAATAGCAAACTTCATATTCGAAACAAGCCACACCTCTCCACCCAACAGGAGATAAGAGACGTGAAAACACCGGATGCCTTCTTAAGGAAACTTTTTACCAATAGGTCAACAGAAATACTTCACACAGTGCATACAAGTTCTTCAGTAATCAACGAACTTATGGAAAATTCACAAGACTTATAGTGAACTATATTTTAGTCCATCAGTGTTTTTAACATTAAGATTTTTAATAATAAGTCATAGTTTAACTAACAATTGCCTTCAATGCATTCCCCCCCTCTAACCCCCCCCCCCACATCCATTCACACACGCACTACTAACACTTGTTTGTAATGTTTTAAGAAAATTGTGAGACTCTTCTTATCTAATTTTACTTTTGCCAAATGTAAGCAGCTGATGATGAATGCAATGCATTGGAAACATGTTCTGAACTTTTAATTTAATGTCTATTGAAATAGCCTATGGCTAAATAAAAGTGAAAGTATCGATGAGGTGGATTTTTGTTCCTTCAATTAATTGGATCATAGTTGATACGGATATGAGGTGGATATTATTTAACACGAACGCCAACCAGGCAAGAAATATTGCGAACACCTACTTAAAGTTAATGGTAAAAATAGCGAAAGTCAGCAAAGACATAGTTCTTCTTAAAGAATGCCTTATAAATGACCTAATACCTAAATTTCTAAAAGGAACTCAAAATAAAAAACTGCATTCAGAATACCACTCAGCAAGTCAAAAAATGGTCAATTGAACCTGGTTAAAGAGGGAAATTAGATTCATGTATAAAAAGAAACAATTTCTTAATCACGAACTATACACTACTCATCTCAAAGCGGCAACCACACTTTTACCGTTAGAATGGAATTCCTTCCTCATATTTAGCAGAGATAAAATAATAGAAAAGTTAATGGATAAGAAACAGGTTACATTAAATAAGAAGTTAGATAACCTAAAAGAAGATCGTTCGAAGAAGGGGAACGAGTTACAGTTTAAATCAGCAACTAGACAAGTCACATACCCACCCGCTGTCGAAAATTTATCAAAAACTGTTTTTACATAACAGGAATTGCAAATATTGAGTAAAGTCCCGAAATATAATTGGCAGGCTACTAATAGAAGTAAGGAGTTAACCCTTAGCTTAGCTGAAACCGAAGCAGCCATTCAGACCCTTCCATTTGAAATACAGACCGATTTGAGATATGATGCTAAGAAAAAAATTCCGTCCCTCATAAACGGTTTCAAGAATAACACCCATAACACTAGAGCTAACAACGAATTACAACGGAAAATCAAGCAAAGTGACGTAGTCGTAACCAAGGCAGATAAGGGAGAATCAATAGTTATTCTGAACAAATCCGATTACATTGAGAAAACCGAAACCTTTTTTAATAAAAACAAGTTCAAAATAGTAAATAAAGATCCCACCGTAAGGATTCAGAGAAAATTGAGAAGTATACTCAAACAAAGTACCTTTCTTCGCAGTGAGCAGGAATCACAAAAGCTGATTAATATGAACCCAGGACTCCGTACTGCAAGAGATTTGCCCAAACTGCACAAACAAGATATACCTATTAGACCGATAAACAACGTTCGTAAGAGCCCTACATATAAAACATCGCAATACATTCATAGATTCTTAACACAAAATTACGTCTACTACGCCAACACAGCCGTAAAAAATTCTAGCGATTTCTGCAAGAAAATTAACACTTCTAAATTCAAATCCTCTCACACAATATGTTCCTTCGATATAAAAGGTATGTACAGCAATATCCCCATAGAGAAGGCTATTCAAATAATAAAAACCAACCTATTAGAATATAAAAAGTTAAGCATACCCGAAATAGAAGAGTTCGTGGTTATCCTTGAATTCGTACTTAGTCAGAACTATTTGATGTTTAACGGTAAGATATATCGGCAGGATGGCCTCCCCATGGGCGCTCCACCCTCGGGCATACTAGCAAACATTTATTTGGATTACTTGGAACATTCCTACATTATAGACCATATCAAAGGACTTGATTTATGGGGACGCTACGTTGATGATATGTACGCCATAATTGACAAGGATCATAATGATAGTTCTAGCATTTTACACATGTTGAACACCTTAGACCCCAATATACAGTTTACATTTGAAGAAGAAGAAAACGGTTCGATTAATTTTTTAGACGTGACCACAACTAAAAAAAAACAAATTTCACTTTGGTATTTATAGAAAACCTACATTCACCCCAACAACCATTCATAGTAACTCCCTACACCCCGATTCACACAAAAAATCAGCGTACCACAGTTTTATCAACAGAGCTTTTGAAATCCCGTGACACAACAAACAGAGAAATAAAGAATTAGCCTTCATTAGACAGCAGGCCCTTATTAATGGTTTTAATTTAAAAACCATTAACGGATTAATTGCCAAACGCAAGCATAAACTACAAACAAACTTAACAAAACAATCAGAGGAAACAAAAAATTACGTAGAGTTAACATTTAACAGTGCCAAAATTTATGCAATTACCTTTTATTCAAGAAGCATGACATCAAAATAGCGTTCTCAACGAATAACAATACAAGACATAAATTTTTCAACCACAATATGGTCAATCGAAATAGCGAGGAGCGGTTCCAGGATTCAGGTGTTTATAAACTGACATGCAATCAGTGCCAGGCCACATACATAGGGCAATCCGGACGTAACTTCACAATAAGGTACTTAGAACACGTCAATGCGGAGAAACATAAAAGATTCTCTGCAATGGGAGTACACATGAGTGAAACAGGCCATAGATTCACAGACATTAAACAAGACCTAGTAATTCTCAACAGGCTAAACAAGGGAAGGTTAATGAACAGTCTAGACAAGTCATTTAATAAGGACAAGAATTTGAATGAAGTAAACGAACAGAGAAACCCCTTATTTGAATGCATATTGAGTTATTACGAAGGAAGCAAACGCGCCCAGCGCACACTTCAAGCAATCGCAAGGCCGACACGTCACAAGCAGAAACCTCTCCCCCGCCCGATATAGCAAATGACGGCACGTCCGCATTTCCCCTCCCTCCTAACCAGGCTATCTCACGAACTACAGCACACAGTTACAATACAAGGTTGAAGGCAGCCGGATTAAAACCACTCCCGTAGTACGGGAAGTTAAACTAACACGCAAGACAAGGGTAAGTTCATACTTTCATACTTTCCAACACTCAAAGACTTATTATCCGTTACGTTTTTCAAACTCCAACTAATAGCCGCATTTTTCCTGCCGGTTACAGGTCGTGATACAGATGATCCAACTTTTTTCAATTCAAACTACAAATAGCAAACTTCATATTCGAGACAAGCCACACCTCTCCATCCAACAGGAGATAAGAGACGTGAAAACACCGGATGCCTTCTTAAGGAAACTTTTTACCAATAGTTCAACAGAAATACTTCACACAGTGCATACAAGTTCTTCAGTAATCAACGAACTTATGGAAAATTCACAAGACTTATAGTGAACTATATTTTAGTCCATCAGTGTTTTTAACATTAAGATTTTTAATAATAAGTCATAGTTTAACTAACAATCGCCTTCAATGCATTCCCCTCTCTACCCCCCCGCCACATCCATTCACACACGCACTACTAACACTTGTTTCTGAGGTTTTAAGAAAATTGTGAAACTGTTCTTAGCTAATTTTACTTTTGCCAAATGTAAGCAGCTGATGATGAATGCAATGCATTGGAAACATGTTCTGAATTTTAATTTAATGTCTATTGAAATAGCCTAAGGCTAAATAAAAGTGAAAGTATCGATCAGGTGGATTCTTGTTCCTTCAATTAATTGGATCATATAGTCGATACGGATATGAAGTGGATAGTATGTAATTGTTTAAGAAGCCTTCCTCGTGGACAGTCGAGATTTCAGAGATTTCAGAGCACAGTTCTCTGCGAAACGTAAAGAATTTCATCTTATTTTCTTGTTACAGCGTAAGCCTATACAGTATCATGTCTAGTTGCTACTTGTTTAACGTCGCGTTAACACACGAGTAGCACCAGTAGCGGCGATTGGGGATTAGAACTGGGGGAAAAGTATGCAGACAACAGAAAGTAGCCGGGTTGAGTGAGATAACCGGCGGGGGAGAGGTTATACTCAACAAAACTGAACAAAAGCTGCAAAAAGGTAGGTTATTGATGCTCTTTGTGCGAATTTTACAGTTTAATAACTTAAGTGCGGCAATAATACTTCTTGAGATTTGGGTTCAATACTATACTTTCACCAAAGATACAATATTACACACGTATTACAATTAAATAGAAGTACGGCGTGACTATGAAACTAGAAAGTCATTTAGTATTTGACTACACTCTAAGAAACTAACAGATGATATTAAAGAGACTGACGAATGTACGTGGCAAAGAGGTGTACCATACCTCATTGTCCACGACTTTGGCAAAAAACTTAGCCCTGTTACCCTTCCTCGTAGCATTTGCGAAGTCTTCACTACTTGCTGTGGCGCTATACAAATCGGTTTGCCGCGAAGAACGACATTTTGTGCGTATTTTCGATAATAATTTTGCACAATTTTTCCCTATAATTCCTAGTTACAGTCGGCTAAAATGGATTAAACTGTAATGTTTTCTCTACAAAGTGGGGACAACTAGCCCCCTCACCCCCTTAGTTACCGCCACTGCAGTAGCACTCTAATATTTTAATATACGGGACACTTCTCACGGTGACGGACTACTTGCTACTTGCTTAACTTCGCACGAACACATGAGTTCTTTCAACAATTGTTTCTTTTTATACATGAATCTAATTTCCCTCTTTAACCAGGTTCAATTGACCATTTTTTGACTTTCTGAGTGGTATTCTGAATGCAGTTTTTTATTTTGAGTTCCTTTTAGAAATTTAGGTATTAGGTCATTTATAAGGCATTCTTTAAGAAGAAATAGATTTAAAGGCTCCATTCAAGTATTACTCCACGCCAATGAAACCATCCGTGATCTCGCCCACAAGGTACTGTTATGCAGATTCCTCAGAATATATTTTCCAGCACTTTTCAAGATTCAAAATGCTCCTCATGCCAGAATTTTTTATCAATCTACTTGAAAGTTTTAGGATAATTTCAGATACAACACTATAACAAATTGATGTGCAAATTTTAAAATACATGCAATCTAGTTTTTTCTCATCCTGATCATCATAAAAGTATAAAACCCAACCAGAAGCATCAAAAGAAGGATGGTGACGTTTTCACAGATGGACAGTTCCAAAATGCACTACCCTCTATGCAAAGGTGACTAGTGCGTCGGTTCTGGGATGGTGACATTTCCAGTGATTGACACAGCAAGGAGCCCCTTCCTGCATATAGCCCAACTTAGTGTGTCAGATCTGGGATGGTGACATTTGCACGGTGTTACACCGCAGATTGCTTCTTCTTCATGTAACCGTACCTGGTTAGTCAGAAGTTTGTGACATTTGCACAGAGTGACACGTGCTTGGAACCATTTCCTCTATACTTGGTGGGTGAGATCTAGGATATTGACATTTGTATGGATTGAAATGTGCTGGGAGCCCTGTTCTCTTATTGTACAGCTGTCATCCACCATCTTTAAACTATAGAGCACAGTGCTGCCCTCTTTAGCTACTTACCTTTGAAATGTGGTGGCGGATAATTTGAAAAATGCTTTTGACAGCAGCCATCTTTAATCTAGAGAGCACCGTGCTGCCCTGTTTAGCTAGATACCTTTGAAATGTGGTGGCAGGCAATTCAACATGACAGCAGCCTTCTTTAATCAAGAGAGCACCGTGCTACCCTCTATGTGGTGGCGGAAATTTGGAAAATTCTACATGCTCTTGTTTGGAAACAAAGTCACGCGCTTTCTTGACAGCCGTCATGCGCCATCTTTAATCAACAGAGCACAGTGCTGCCCTCTTTAGCTAGATACCTTTGAAATGTGGTGGCGGCAAATTCCACGTGCACTTGTTTGGAAACAAAGCCATGTGCTTTTTTGGCAGCTGTCATCCGCCATCTTTAATCAACAGAGCACCGTGCTGCTATCATGCGGGCTATTTCGTCAGCTGTCATCCGCCATCTTTAATCCACAGAACACCGTGCTGCCCTCTTTATGGCTACTACATTAAGCACGTAGTAGCGGGCAATTTGAAAAGTTCTGTTAACTATCATCCGCCATCTTTCATGTAGAGAGCACCGTGCTGCCATCTTTAGCTAGATACCTTTGAAATGTGGTGGCGGCAAATTGAAAAATTTCACGTGCTCTTGTTTGGAAACTAACTCACGTGCTTATTTGACAGCTACCATCCGCCATCTTTAATCAACAGAGCATAGTGCTGCCCTCTTTAGTTAGATGCCTTTGAAATGTTGTGGCGGCGAATTCCACGTGCTCTTGTTTGGAAACAAACAAAGCACTAACTGCATCTCTGTTTTAATTTTTATAGTAATAAGTCGATGATCAGAAAGACTAGGAGCTTCACTGACTTCCCATTCCACAATGTGTTTTAAAAGTACAGGTGAATACCCTGAAGGAGTCATGAATAGCCACCATCTTGTGCAATTAACGTAGGTAATATTTGCGAAAAATTTGAATTGAGCGCGGGGTTTGAATGTAAAAATTTTTGTTCCTGTGGGTCTTCTGACGGACTATCGATATATCGAGTTGAATTGGCTCTTATTTCAGTGATGGAGATTGTCCTTGTGTTGAATTTAAACAAAGAGTTGTGATCTCACGTTTTGAGTTTATCATTTGTGTTTTGGCCTACTCTGCTTTTCTGTAAATTCTTAAATGTTATATTTGTAATAAGTGTGTTATAAATGATCCATAAACATAACAGGATCTACTTAGTGCAAGCAGCTTAGTTTTTGAGGTTCGGATTTGTGAAATTGTGCAATTATCAGTATACATCATGGGAAGAAGAATTGAGACTTGTCGTCGCCGGAAGGAACGCCCTAGTAAAGTGTTGGATAAAGTGAAAAATGCCATTTGTAACAGGAGCTTAAGTATTTTATTTGATCTGATAATTTTAGTCATATGGCAATGGTTATTACTGATTTTAATCATTTTACACATACAGTACAGAGTGCGTGAAAGATATTGGATACAAAGTTTGCATTCTTCATGAAACGTCTTACCACATCCATTAGTGGGCCCTCCCCATTAATCGCAAAAATGTGTTGTGGAACATTAGGTTAGGTTGAAATATTACCACATTGAATACAATAATATGGCCGTGTCCAATAACTCCTGTCTTTTTTCAAGCATCTAAGATATATTTAAGCAAGTGCATAATCAACTCAGACTTGTGACCAAAACTGGTACGCACATCGTTCTGAACGAAGTGGGAGAGCTGCTATATCTTACTTTTTCGAAGACTGGACTTGGTAATATCGCATTGATTACGTGAATGTAGATACTCGGGTAGAGGTCGGCGTATGTTCTAGAAAAACTTCACTCTCACGCCTTGTCTGGACGCTTAGCTGTATGCGTACGTAGGTAATATGGACGGTATTCACTATGGATAAACAGGCGATTTCAATAATACGACTTCTGACAAAACTTCTGCACACACTGATCACAGTGACGCTCACCAGTATGATTTCAGGGAAAGCGTCATACCACATTGTCTACAGGATTGAGAACACTCACCAGAATGTGTTAACAGATGTTGCCGAAGATTGTACTAAGGAGTAAACTTCGAACCACACTGAACACAATAATATAGACTCTATCCAGTATGACGAAGGTGACAATCTGAGAAAACATCTTACAACATTGTTTACCAGAGTGTCGACGCTCTTCCCTATGCGTCAAAGGTTGTCGCCAAAGATGCCAGTTCATAGAAGAGTTTTACCACATTGCATACTGGAAAATTGATTCTCACTAGTATGCTTCACAAGATTGAGTCCAAGACTTGACCTTGCGTTGAACGTGGAGATACAATGATCACAGGACGCACGTCTATATGAGTAAACAGGTGTTGTCGAAGATTCGAATTCTGTTTAAACGACTTACCACATTCTTTACACGAATGTGGACGCTCGTCATTGTGTGTAATAAGGTGACGCCGAAGATGACACTTGTTAGCAAATGCTTTCCCACAGACACTACAGGCAAACATACGCTCACTAGTATGTGTAAGAACGTGACGCCGAAGATGTGACGTGTTAGAATACATTTTACCACAATGTTTACATGCAAATGGACGCTGTTCAGTATGTGTAAATAGGTGTTGCCGAAGATTTCTCTTTTGAGTAAACTTAGAACCACATCGATCACAGGAAAATGGACGCTCTCCTGTATGTATAAACAGGTGTCGCCGAAGATGCGACTTCTGAGAAAAGGACTTACCACATTCTTTACAGGCATGTGGACGCTGTTTAGTATGTCTCATGTGTGTCATACGGTGACGACGAAGATTCCACTTGTGAGCAAATATCTTACCACAGAGACTACAAGAATGTTGACGCTCGCCAGTATGTATAAGAATATGACGCCGTAGATGCGACATCCTCGAAAACATCTTACTACATTGGTTACATGAGTGTTGACGCTCTCCTGTATGTGTGACCTGGTGTTGACGAAGATGCGACTTCTGTGAGAACGACCTACCACAATCCTGGCAGGCATGTGGACGCTCGTCAGTATGTGTAACAATGTGACGCCGAAGATAACGCTTGCCAGCAAATGTCTTACCACAGAGACTACAAGAATATGGATGCTCATCAGAATGTGTTTGCAAATGTTGCCGAAGTTGCGTTTTCTGAGAAAACTTAGAACCACATTTATTACAAGACAGTGGCGATTGTCTTGTGGAATGGATTGGCACAGAGTCACAGAACATGTGAAGGTTGCATTCATTACGATTGGGCAAAATGCACATTACCTCACTTTCTTCTTTCAATATCTTGTACCTACTGTTACATGTACCCACTGGACCGCCATTCAATAATGCAACGTTCCCAAATCTAGAAAACAGAAAACAAAAGGTTATTATATTTTACAATTAAGATAGAAAGATCAAGTACAATCTCCAGAAGCAAACGCGATACATGTACCAAGATTGCTTCTTATCACATTACTTGGACTCTAAATCTCAATGATTTTAGATAAAGGCTCTAACACATAAGACCACATAATTTCCAATTGCCAAATAGAATATATAATAAGTTAGCACATAACCACAGAACATCCAAACAATTCAAGATGGTCCGATATGGAAGCAATTAATGTGAGAATGCTTCCCTTCATTTTCTTATGTGCATTTTATTTTAGACTCATCTCATTTAGGATGACAAATAATATCTATTGTGTTAATAGCTGCATTCTTAGTGAGGTTACATGATGACTAGATTTCTCTATCATCTACAGCGACAATGGCATGGGCTTCTGCACAATTTGATGTCCAATTTCTGAGATAACATGTGTACTGCAAAGCCGGGAAGAAATTCATCACTGAAGCTCCTCAGCTACTTCAAATGAGTTAGTACCTGTCAACACGATATCAACATAAAAACAAGGATATGCAGTAGGGTGAGATTCTATGTGTTCATCAGCAAGTTGAACTAGAGTTCTCAGAGCAAGAATTGGGGCAGAACTTGTATCAGTAGTAAGGTGGTAGTCCTTGACCTCTTCATCAGAGGATTCACGCCACGCAATCTTCTGAAAATTCCTGCGGTGGGGATGTATTAACACAAATTTCTATATCTTAGAAATAGCAGCTAAATGAGTAACAAGATAAGTTATGAGCATTAAAACAACAGACAGGAAGTCAGGCTGCATTTCAAAGTGAACCATTTCCAAGAATTAAAACCTATCCCCATTTAAGATTCGCAACATCTGTCAAACTCAACTCCTGGCTTGGTTGTAATGCAAGAATCTTTGAGCACACAATGATGGGACATATGAAAACTTAATGAGTTAGAAGTAACATGGGGTACATTTTCCATGTGTCGCGTTTCACAGTATTCATGCATGAAAATTATATACAGCAGTTTCAAATCTGGAAATCTAGCAAACTAATTTTCAATGTGTTCGAGTATGTTAACAGCATTATGCTTAGACTGAGCTACAGTTGACACTTGAGGACGAATAGAATATTTCCATTAAACCTGCTGAAATAATATTTTGATCATTATTCAAGAAAATGTTCTTCACATGCCCTTTCTTTAGGAGTAAGAAATAGTTGATGGATTTCTTCAAGCCTCTAAATCCTTTGCAATTTTGTGTAAAGAGAATCAAGATTAATAAGCCTGGTACACCGAACCTTGGTGATATTCGTCAGAAATTTTAGTGCCTAATACCACGGTGAATATTATCTAAGATTTCTTTCTTTATACAGTCATATCATGAGTGATATTTGTCCTTCAGGCTTTGACTATCATGTACAAGGTGCGTTCCATAAATATGCGACCAAATTCATAAAAATTTGTTTATTGAATATATTCGCACAAATAATCAAAAATCTTCAGAATATCACCCTCTTGCGTCGATACACTTCTGGAGGCGGTGTATCCATGCCTGGAAGGCATCCTAGAAGGCCTTTCCCGGAATGTCCTTCAGAGCCGATGTAACATGCGCCTGGATTCTTTCAATCGTGTCCCAATGTTTTCCTTTCATGACTCCTTTTAAGCGAGGAAACAAAAAAAGTCAGCGGGAGCCAGGTCAGGACTGTAGGGAGGCTTGGGTACCACTGGGGTGTTGGTCCTGGCCAGTAAGTCGTTGGCAATGAAGGCACTGTGACTCGGCGCATTGTCGTGATGAACTTTCCACGTGTCCTTCATGTCGCTTCGGCAACTCGAGAACCTCCTTTTCAGCCTTTTGAGCAGTTCCAAGTAGAAACCTGAGTTAACTGTAGTCCCGGTAGGTACGAATTCGTGGTGGACAATGCCTCTAACGTCAAAGAAGACAATGAGCATGGTTTTGAACCTGGAATTGCTCATGCGTGCCTTCTTGGCACGGGGCGACGTTGGGGTGTGCAACTCCGAACTCTGCCTTTTTGTCTCAGGGTCGTACTCAAAAATCCATTTCTCGTCATCAGTGATAACTGAGTTAAAAATTTGGATCATTTTCACACATTTCCAACAATTCTCGGCACCGAAGCACTCGCATGTCCTTTTGTTCGTCGGCCAACACTTTTGGGACCAGTTTGGCACACACCTTTCTCATGTTCAAATCTTCGGTCACAATGCGGAAAACGTTGTTCTTGCCATGTTTAGAGTTTGTGCTATCAATTGAAGGCTCAGCCGTCTGTCAGAGTTCAAACAATCGCGTACACGCGTCACATTTTCGTCGACTCGTGAGGTTGATGGCCATCCACTGCGAGGTTCGTCGGTGATCTCTTCTCGGCCCTCCATGAACAACTTGTACCATCGGAAAACTTGTGATTTGGACAAGCAATCAGTCCCAAAGGCCTGTTGAAGTAATGGAAACGTTTCGGTGGCGGACTTCCCAAGTTTAACGCAAAATTTGATAGCGTACCGTTGCTCTACAGAACGATCCATTGTGCCGTGTTACATGAACTCAAACCGGGCTTGACGGAAACGCACTTCCTGACACTCCGGCAGCTCGCTGCCGAATGAGACAAAGAGCGTTTGAAGCTAACAGCCCCCTCCACCTAGCTCAGCAGGTTAGAACACACTGCGTTGTACAGTTGCGTAAGAAAAAATTGGTCGCATTACTTATGGAACGCACGTTGTATGTTTATCCTCTTTACTCAAGCCTCTATTCATACTTTGGACTCGACCCTTCGCGTTGGTCGCCAAATAATCTTCTTTAACTTCTGTGACCTTTCACGCATCTCTACTTCTGTGTTCAAGTTGAAAATATTATGCCTCGGCTGGTGTCGCGCGAAGATGCAAGAGATTCCACTCAACTGACGAGCCCGGTCACAGTATCGCACCATTTATTTCTTTAAGATCTGACTGACGTATAGAGATGCATGTAAACTAGTAACTTGATCTAAACCATTATGATATAAACTTATCCTATTAATGTTACGTTTCATAACTATCAAATTCCGAATATAAATTACAAAACAATTAATTGGAAAAGCAACACAAATAGATGTTTAGTAGTAATTGAAAGTCAAATTATTCGAAACTATTCCAAATCCCTAAACTTTGTTGGTTATGACCTTTACAACATCAAGCTCTTATCATAATCAAACATGCTGGCTGCATTATTGATCTTTAAATTACAACAAATCAAAAAGAAAACCAAGATTCACGTTGCTGAAGGCTTAATTCAAAACATAAGTCCATCATTTACTTCATCTATCTTCTGATCAATAAATAAAATTAACGAAATCTTGTTCTCTTCGCACTCATATTCACTGACCTCAAAATATGTCTCAATATCCCGTTATTTTCTTAAAATCATCACCTGGTTAATTAAAATCTAATTAAACAACTTGAAAGCACCAATAACCCGTTCGTACTGCTATTGCTCATATCAACAATTAATCACTGAAACATAAGACAACGTTACGATCCTTCCGAACGCTAAGGTTGCATAATACTAATGAAACCAGCCTCCTCTGAAAACCGGCAACAGCTGCACCTAAACAACAAATCCCTGAAAACACTATCATCACCAATAACAATGATTCAAGACCTGCGATGACTCTGCAGCCTCTGGGATTCTCTGTGAAAGAAACCTGAAAATCTACTTTCAACTCTAAGCACCAAATTTATAATCTACACTGAAGAAAATGGAAATTGCAACACCCAGATGGATTGGCGCAATAGTGCTGCAATTGAACATGCAGGACGAGTGTTTGGTTGTGTTTCGATTATTACACTTTCAGGTCCCTCTGACCGCAAGTTTGGACAACAATCAATACAGAATGTGCCCACCACGAGCTGCAATACATTGATGAATTCGTCGAGGCATGAAGTCAATAAGGCCCTGGATCGCTTCCTGAGGAATTGTGGCCCATGCTTGCTGCACTGCACGGGTCAGTTGTTCCAGAGTTGTGGGTGGCTGAGGGCGGTTGTCGACCCATCATGTCCCACACATGCTCAATAGGACTGAGGTTGTAATGTCGTGGAGAGCTTCTCTGGAGATGCGTGCAGTGTGAATCCGGGCATTGTCCTGCTGAAACATCCCATTAGCAATGTTCGCCATCATAGGGACAACCACTGGATTGAGTACCCTATCAACGTACTGTTGAGCAGCCACAGTGCCCTCAACAAGCTCCAAACGTGATTTCACATTAAAGCCAATAGCTCCCCAGACCATAATGCTTGGTGCTGGCCCTGTGTGCTTCTCGACAATAAGATCTGAGCGGCCCTTCTCCCCGGTACGTCGGCGCACACGATTCCGGCGATCACTGCGGGCAAGACAGAAGAGCGATTCATCACTAAAGACGACCCTATGCCATTCGTCGACCCACGTTGATCTTTCTCGACACCAGGCCAACCTTAGACGTCGCTGTTGTGGGGTCAATGGAACACCTTCTGCAGGGACACGGGCTCGTAAGCCAGCTGCACGCAGGCGATTACCAACTGTTTGTCGTGTAACGTGGAGTGCCACAGCTGCTCGAATTTGCACTGCTGTTGCATGGGGTTCCATCCGGGCCATCCGAATGATGCGGAGATCCTCTCTCAGTTTTCCGTCGCGCTAGGCCTGTGCCAGGTCTACGAGTGTGGGTACCTTCATTTGACCACTGCTGCCATACACGTTGTACCGTAGATGCCTGTCGGTCAACACGTGCCGCGACAGTCCTTAGCAATAATCCAGCCTCACATAGCCCAATTATCCGAGCCCTCTCAAACAGCGACAGTTGTTGATAGCGTGCTCATCTCTGTCGTCGAGGCATGCTTGACGGGGAACACTTCACTGCACAGACTGCAAGTCAACTACGCTACACCAGAGTCCGTATAATGGAGTTGATTCCCCACGACCAATCACATGGGGAGTCCTGTAGCAACAATCCAATGGGTCTGAAACTTTGATCGTTTACATACCTACATGGCGTCGTTCCATATATTAAAAATCAACACAAACGACCAATGCCTTCATGGTGTTGCAATTTCCATTTTCTGAAGTGTATTCGAAGAATATCAGCTAGCAGGAAGACCAATCTACACACTACCTACAAATATTGTCTACAGATTTCATCCGTGACATGGCTCACATCTGCATGGTGTCATTAAATAGCAAAGATCCTATCTCATCCTTTCATATTTGTGTGCAATCACCTATATTGAATCTCAAATTAAGGCATCTTTGAAGATCATCATACAAGCCATTTCAGTACTCCTCGGAAACTTTATCACAAACATCGTACTCATGCCTAAGTAACCATTACCCATTACAACCTGTAAAGTCATTTGCATGACGAAACCAATCTTTACTTCAAACAATATATCACCGGGACTTTCTAAAATTGCATCATTCCATTAAATGGGTAACCCCAATGAATCATTCTTCATCAAACCTCACAACATTAATCATTCATATTATTCGACGATCCTGTTACAAAACCTCTATCATCATACACGTATGTCATGCTCAACGAATTCTCATTTCATCTTAAACATACTCAGGCACATCATTTGACGAAGACTATTCATCCTGATACGTCTATTAATTCAATACCAACGCAATAATATTACCATCACGCTCACGACGATCACGCCAAATATGAAAATACGATGGTAGATGACCTTAATTCACCCACATACAATCACTTCACGATTCCCTTCAAATAAGATATAACTGAGCAATAAATAAAATCAAGGGACATTTACAATGACATTATCATAACAAATGCAGCGTCCATGCCCAGATTTCACCTGCATGATATCTACTATTAGCCGCTTAGATTCCCATAATACGACATACGGCAGATCATAATTTCCAGGATTATTCACAATAAACTCACAACATTCCTACTCCTTATGAAGTCGTGATCGTCGACCATATGGTAGCATTCAAGTTGTATGTCCATGCACGTCACATTTTTGACACCACGAAACTACTCTACCTTCAGCAACTACATAGCAAGATAGATATGAGATATATATTTTGGTTCTTATCGGGCAGTTGACTTCCGGAAGACGACACATCTCATTTCTCGGTCTTAATTTCAACCATTGGTATCCATCTCAATACTCTCCAGTTCCTTCAGGACCACTCCTTTAAATTAGTTCATCATAATTTGGTCTATGAACATCTTATAAATTCCTTTCATGTTACTCGACATCGTGGTACCTGAAACTTGGAACGGAATATTAGTACAATGTAAAGTGCATACATGATTACCATTCACAATATTATTAGTTAACACTCGCCTCAGTATTTTGGGAGAGAATCAGATATATCTTTTCTGTTTACAATAAATTATTTGCATCACTTGTATAATAATCTCGCAATTAAAGTCAGCTTTTATGTACTTCTTTCCTAATTGTGCGTGATACTTCTAAAGCTTTTAGAATCTTTTCTCAATTATCTGAATTGTTCTTTTTGAAATAAAATCCAGTACTAGAACTGCAATAATAAATGTCGGTTTGCATTTGAAGACTCTTCCAAGTTCTGTAGCATACCATACGATTTTGACGTTAAATACGGCAGATTTGACATCGGCAAAGGAATTCATTTAACAATCTCTCACTTTCACAGTTTGACGTGCCAGTCGACTATTTCATAACGAATCTCAATTCTCGAATTATATCGAACTAGATAGATAAGGTATGGCCACCGTATGTACACTGAACTTGTCCCATTTGATCCAACTCATTCCATGGCCTCTGCTACACATCTCCATCGTTGATGATTCACGCCATTTACTTACATTTATTCATCTTCCGCCTGAAGAAAATGCAATGTTTATTCAATACTATATCTTCGTACTATGTCGTTCTAATAATGACCGTAATTTAATAAGGTACCAAGGGGTTCTGAACTTACAAATTCAACGGTACCTTCAATCCGTTGCCTGTTATTTGTTTAGTTAAGCGAGATATTTGACTTACTTGACGTACTTGGACGTATGATTTCAATAACTTTACATTACTATAAACTTTCAATGTTTCCTTTAATTTTAATCCAGCATTCATTGGAAGGTTATAATATATACACAATTCAAATATCTTTTAAAACCAACAAAGCTCAAAGAGAAATAAATTGAGGAGCAAATACCATTTAATGAATTTTAAGTAGAATTAAATGAAAAGCTGATACCAACATAGACTATTTCAATAAAATTAAATATTTGGAAGATTTAAAAACTTATATCTTTAAATAAATTAATCAATAACATTTAAATAAAATGTTGAAAAATTAAAATACTGGAAAGGTTGCAACGAATTTAATACATTATCATTAATTGGTCCATAAGGAAAATTAAAAAAACAATACCATTAATTAGATGATCGCAAAAACCCAAACCTCACGGCACTTAACGCCCTTGAAACGGCCTTGGCCTGCCCAGCGACCGCCGCTCAGCCTAAAGACCTGCAGATTACGGGGGGTCGTGTGTTCAGCACGCCGCATTCTCTCGGCCTTTATTCTGGGCTTTCGAGACCGAGGCCGCCATCTCACCGTCAGATAGCTCCTCAATTCTAATCACGAAGGCTGAGTGGACCTCGAACCAGCCTTCAGGTCGAGAGAAAATCCCTGACCTGGCCAGGAATCGAACCCGTGTCCCCCGGGCGAAAGGCAGGTACGCTCCCCCTACACCACGGGGCCGGCAATTAGATGATCATCTAACTGAAAATTAATTCCCACTCGATAAATGAAATACGGACCCGCAACTACTATAAACTGTTTAAAATTCAAATTTGCTATACATTCCTACATCAATAATTAGCACGGACACACGCACCAAAACAAAATGTGGCTCCAACAGCAAATACAAATTACACGAATAAATAAATGAAGTTTAAATGACAATAAGTAAACGACAGATAATTATCCCAGCTAAGTTGAATATCACAAGGGAAAAATAATATAAACATTCCAAATTAATAACAGAACACGGACGCACACAATGGAGCTAGTCGTTACCGAAGCCAAGCTATATTACATTAAAAGTAGCCAAAGCCACCAAAATTAATGCGTGCCAACCAGATAAGATAAGATAAGGTAATACATGATGCAACAAATAACAAAGGATAGAACCGCAAACAAAGGGGAGAATGGGACAAGAGAACGTTAACCGAATGTGATATATAAAAATTTAAAGACGACAAGCAAATCTCAATTCCTCGCAAGCTGGACGTTATAAAAAAATTATAATTATATTAATATATCATTTTATATTATTTACATTATTATTATTATTATTATTATTATTATTATTATTATTATTATTATTATTATTATCACAGATGACTGTACGAAATTACATTTGCATTTCCTTAAACAGTTCGCCAAAGGCTTTAGCAATTTTAAATAGAGGAGACTTAGGACAGGGCCGGATGCGTGCGTAAGGTAACATATAATTCAGACCCCCCCCCAAAAAAAACGCAAATAACGATCCCATAACAAAACTACGGGCAACACACAAAATAACAGCATAATTAGAAAGCAAATTCAAAGAACGAAGAAAATTAGAAAGGAATACACAGACCAACATTTATTAATAATCTTCTTCTTTCTTTCTTTCTTTCTTTCTTTCTTTCTTTCTTTCTTTCTTCGTTTCGGCCTGCTGTGGACCATGTTATTTCAACTACTTGCATCCTTGAGCTTTAATTCTTCCCCAGTACTCAGGCATTCTCGTTCTGTGAGCCTCGTTTCTTTCATCAGTCCACTTCTTGCCTCTTTACAGCTTTGGCCTTTCGTGGAAACTCTTGTATCCCTGGAGCTTTTCTGGAGAGGAGCACGTTTCTGGATGTCTTCGATTGTGATTCCTATTTCTTGAAGGTCTTTTTCAACTTCGATAAACCAGAGTCCCTTGGTTTTCTTGTTAAGAAAGTAGGAAAAGATTCTATTGGTCTGTCTCTGTGTGCTCATGCGTGCTATATGGCCATAAAATTAATAATAATAATAATAATAATAATAATAATAATAATAATAATAATAATAATCCCAAAGAATGAGACGAAAATTCAGTACAAACGATAAACAACCTCATAGGCCCATATCCAGCGATTCCAAATTACCTCACAATTACAATTAGATCTTGAAATTTTAGGCCACAAAACGTTCAGAAGTAGTTACATATATTCAAAAATTGATCTTCATGATGAATTGGTACCTTTTAAGAAAATTTCACCTACAGAAATGAACACAGTTCAATTACGTATGCAAAAGGTTGCCGAAAAGGTCCATTAATATGTACGCCGTTTACACGATAAGGTATTTTACTGCAAATAACCCACGGCTTTAGAAGAGCTCCCAAATATATCAAGATTTTGCAGTACTTACATCTTTGTGGTAGAATATCCAGTTTCACAACTTACGCCACATTTACAAACCAGGCATGCCGGTAACGGTCAACACTCACACGACATTTCTAGTATAGTAATTTAAATACAGGCATGTCCTTAATTTTCCACCTCCTAGCCAGAGTATCTAACTCCATTTCCAAGACTCTCCAACTACACCAAAATGTCTTCCAAAGCTCACACGCCGGCACAGCCATCTTTTACTACTGCCGCCAGAGAAGTCGTGTTCTCCACTCGCAAGCGACCTGTGCGCACAGAGCAGAAGTGAGTGATGCGCGTGCACGCGACATATAGATCTACATATTGAGTGAATACGTAATAATCGCAGATGAGAGTTTTAAAATAAATTTGCACTGTAGACTGCACAAATAGACGAGCGTTCCAAACAATGGATGATAATGGGACATAACATTCCTATACATAAGCAGACATGCCCAAATAAATACTTGTTGCCATTTTCATGTCACTGATTTCACTAACACGTTTGCACTCACTTTATTGCTCAATAGTATTGTCCGATCAAGCCTTGAGTATTCATGTATAATTTGGTCCCGATGTTCTAAATATTACCGAAATCAAGTTGAAGGAGTGCAGAACTGCTTTTTAAGAATATTCATTATAAAAATATAAGATATTACCTTTTAGATATTATGTTTCGTTAAATTTTTTGTTGAATTAATTTAAATATCGCTAGCCATTGGACGTGTAATAGCTCAACAAATGTATCTCTATGAGGTTGTTAATGCATTAACTGACTATAATAGTCTGCTTCACGTGATATGCTTTAATGTTAGAAAAGGAAATTTAACATTTCGGCAACTGAACATAACTCCAGTCTACAAAAATGTATTTTTTAAGAACTCACCGTTTATCAATATGTGTGAAACATACAATAACTTAATTAATAAATATAATATAGATCATGAATTTGTGTATGAATATGACACATATGTAAATTTATTGAAATAATTGTACTAATTAAAGTGATTTGTTTATACATAATATTTACAAGATTTGGTTACAATTTATTTTTTAAATATTCTAAGGCCTCCGATTTTTTTCTAACTAACTACTCACCCGAAAACGATGAAACTGGCGTTACTTCTCGACGTAATCGCCCTGCAGACGTACACATTTTTCACAACTTAGAGATCCACATATTGAGTGAATGCGTAATAATCGCAGATGAGAGTTTTAAAATAAATTTGCATTGTAGACTGCACAAATAGACGAGCGTTCCAAACAATGGATGATAATGGGACATAACATTCCTATACATAAGCAGACATGCCCAAATAAATACTTGTTGCCATTTTCATGTCACTGATTTCACTACCACGTTTGCATTCACTTTATTGCTCAATAGTATTGTCCGATCAAACCTTGAGTATTCATGTATAATTTGGTCCCGATGTTCTAAATATTACCGAAATCAAGTTGAAGGAGTGCAGAACTGCTTTTTAAGAATATTCATTAAAAAATTTAAGGCATTACCTTTTAGATATTATGTTTCGTTAAATTTTTGTTGAATTAATTCAAATATCAATAGACATTGGACGTGTAATAGCTCAACAAATGTATCTCTATGAGGTTGTTAATGCATTAATTGACTATAATAGTCTGCTTCACGTGATATGTTTTAATGTTAGAAAAGGAAATTTAAGATTTCGGCAACTGAACATAACTCCAGTCTACAAAAATGTATTTTTTAAGAACTCACCGTTTATCAATATGTGTGAAACATACAATAACTTAATTAATAAATATAATATAGATCATGAATTTGTGTATGAATGTGACACATTTGTAAATTTATTGAAATAATTGTACTAATTAAAGTGATTTGTTTATACATAATATTTACAAGATTTGGTTACAATTTATTTTTTAAATGTTCTAAGGCCTCCGATTTTTTCTAACTAACTACTCACCCAAAAAACGATGAAACTGGCGTTACTTCTCGACGTAATCGCCCTGCAGACGTACACATTTTTCACAACGTCGACGCCAAGATTCCATGGCAGCGGCGAAGGCTTCTTTAGGAGTCTGTTTTGACCACTGGAAAATCGCCGAGGCAATAGCAGCACGGCCGGTGAATGTGCGGCCACGGAGAGTGTCTTTCATTGTTGGAAAAAGCCAAAAGTCACTAGGAGCCAGGTCAGGTGAGTAGGGAGCATGAGGAATCACTTCAAATTTTTTTTCACGAAGAAACGTTTGCGTAACGTCCGTCAGCATTCTTGGCACCCACCTGGATGACACTTTTCGCATTTTCTGGCCGTCATGCAGGATTGTGTGCACAGAACCCACGGAAATGCCAACACTGGAGGCGATCTGTTCAACAGTCATTCGGCGATCCCCCAAAACAATTCTCTCCACCTTCTCGATCATGTCGTCAGACCGGCTTGTGCGAGCCCGAGGTTGTTTCGGCTTGTTGTCACGCGATGTTCTGCCTGCATTAAACTGTCGCACCCACGAACGCACCTTCGACACATCCATAACTCCACCACCACATGTCTCCTTCAACTGTCGATGAATTTCAATTGGTGTCACACCACGCAAATTCAAAAAACGAATGATTGCACGCGGTTCAAGTAAGGAAAACGTCGCCATTTTAAGTATCTAAAACAGTTCTCATTCTCGCGGCTGGCGCTAAAATTTCATCTGTCGTATAGTGCTGCCATCTCTGTGACGTTTTGACAACGAACGCGGGCTCATTTTAAAACAATGCACATGTTTCTATTTCCTTCCAGTCTGGAGAAAAAAATCGGAGGCCTTAGAACTTGAATGCACATCGTAGCAACAGAGGTACTGTTTCATCCATTTCATCATCTCATTTACACAACATTTTCATATTTTCTTCTTTTTGGTATTTTTGTGTGATATGTGGCAAATAATTTGTAAAAGCCACCTATAATTGGAGTGTGTCTCTGTTGGTGGCACATTTAATTATTAATAAATAAATATGATGCTAAGTTCACTTCTGACTATCATTCTTAGGCGATGCAGTATTTCAAGACTCAAAAAGCTAGTGCTCTGTCACCTGAAATACTCAGCCTAAGTCAGCCTGCAATGTTTCAACATCACGAGTTTACTTTACTTAACCCTGTCCAGTGATCCTTAGATCAGCCCTTTACGCTGATGACAGTGTGGAGCACTCACCTCCTCAGTTAGTCTACACAGACTTGATAGCTATCTTTCAACACATTTTTGAAATGCTGAAGCCAAAGCTTTAATCTTCAAGCGATGTAAACATTACGGTAGCAATTAGATGACTCTAAAGTACAAACCTATGAGCTCAAAAAGTTAAAATCAACAAGTGAGTGACCCTATGGTCGCTCAGCTCTGAAATCAATCTCCAATACGTCCATATAATCAATACAAATTTGTTAGGCATTACACCACATCCCTAGTCCCATATAAACAATGCATCATCACTACCTTGAACAGAACTACAAGTTCAACTCCGATTCCCTCAGGTTGCCTTCCATTACACCCCTATCAGTATTAAACGTTACACCATTTACCTAGTCCCATCAGCAAAATGTGCAGCCAACATCTTGTTCCAAGTCCAGCACCGAGTCCCAAAGATCACCCTCCAACTTTTCCCCTGTATGAGTAAAGCATACGTGTTAAGCCTTACACTTTGTCCCTAGTCTTATTAGTAGATGTGTAGCCGAAATTTTGTTCCAAGGTCCGCTCCGACGGAGCTAATACTTCTGCACATTGTACAAACGTTAATTCGAGGTATGTTGTCAAGTTCGGAAGCAGCATTTTGAAGGCTGTTAATTACCTCGATCTCTGTGAAGTAAAGGATGGAGAGTGGGGGTGGTAAAGGTTTAGCTGGTTTGGGTACATATTTGTACTTTTCCCTGGCTCATTATAGCCAACATTAAATTTCTAACTGAACGTTGAGGCAATGGCCTCCGGGCAGGCGACTATTGTCATTAGAGTAGAATGCAATTTGTATCGATTTCCCGTGTTTACTATTGAGTTATTAACACGTCTTTGCTGTTGTTATTTATCTTCTTCTGTGCAGTTTTCGTATGCTTCGTGGATGAGTTTCTTGGTGGTAGACCTCACACATTTATATTTGTCCCACATAAGATTGCTTGCATCCTGTTTCTATTTCCTGTAAAGCATATTTCTTTTGCGTATAACTTCGTGTCTTCATTTTGTGATCTATGGAGAGTTTTCCTTGGTAATGATGGGTAGAAGGCTTCTTAGAAGTTATGATAGCAGTTCCCAGCCAGATTTTTTGTAGTAATAGACTACTCTATTACATTTCTTTACTGGTGGTTTATTTTATTTTGTGGTAGCTGTAACTGCTAGGTGTTCGGAGGAACAGGGGTTACTGCTGTTTCCAGTACTGAGGATGGAGGGTTAGTAAGGACAAGAGTTTGGTTTAGTAATTAATTATTCAAGGAACATATTGTAGAATTCTACAACGAAATTTGCTGCTAATGGAGTTCTGCCAGAACATTTCCAAGATAAAATCACTAACCCTCTAGCCTTCTCGATACGTTTGAATTAATCTTGTACATTTTGTACATGGCTTAGAGACAGTAGTAATTCCTCACTTATGTCACCGGTGGAGTTTGGAGCTCGGTACATGGAACCCAAAATGAACTTGCTTCCAGCGCACATGAATTCCACCAAAACAAATTCTGCTTTCGTTTCTGGCAGCTTAAAGCAAATACGGATGAACTCGGGTTTCATGACAATAAGTGATCCTCCCCCTGAGGTTTCCTAAATACTGTGTATGACTGAAGTACCACTTCTATACCATAGATTGAAGAATTCAGCCAGGATTTTCTAACGCACACAATTGGTGGTTCTAAAGCAGCAAGAGTGGCCAGAACAGCCTGTTTACACTTAACATATTTCAAGCTGTGAGCACTAAATCAAAAGACAGTAACTGTCCTGTTATGTGCAGTCCAATATTCTGAGTTGCTAACATCATTATTTACAATGATTGATGTCGTGTTAAAAATGATTCTGAGATTGAGTAGAACTACACTTCCAACATGACCATTTCTGCACCCCTGAGTTAACTCTCTACAGTAGAGATGTATTAATCATTGCACATGTTCTCTGGACTGGTGAGTAAAAAATGTACATGTCACAAATAGCTGATTCACATGATGTTTAGAATTACACTATTACACAGGTATTTGAATGAGACTTCTGAGTTTGGTCCTGGGCTCAATTCCACATCTCCACTAAGAGCAATTGATCACATCACAAAGTGGGGAAATGATACGGACAGTTTGGCAACTTTGTTCCCTCCGGAAACCCTCCAATTCTCCAGACGTCCGATTCGCATTTCTAAGGTGGACTGTGTGACAGTATTAACAAGTTTGAGTCTCCCCTGGACTGGTGCTAGTACCATTGAAAATAGCGTCAATCGGCTTTACACCAAAATACTTTTTTTTTAAGTTTACGTAATGTGGAGTTCGTTCATGTAATGAGCTGGTGAATGTTTCCGCCTAACTGCGCATGCGACGATTGCCGCCAGGCGTAACTAGTCCTGGGCTTGCCAGAGATAGCGGGAGCAGTTCCCTGCGAGAAGCCATGGTGGGTGGAAGTGTGTACTTGTACTACGCTATGCCGTGGTGGGCTATTCTGAAACCACCGTGATTTCACATTTAATGGGGATGTATCCCTGCTGGACTTGCTGTTGATCATCTACCGTCTGAAAGGTATGTACCTGTGTTAGATTTCCCTCATTCGCCGTGAAGAAGAAAATATATGTGTTTTCGGGTGCGGTAGAATAATAATAATAATAATGATTAGAACTTCTTACTCCGAATTCGGACATGGCGTCGTATGTGCTTATGCATTTCAGAAGATTGGTTCTTCCAACTAATCGTTCTCCTAAGTGTGGAAAATACACGGTGGACAGAATTAGAAAATTCTTTTCCAAAATTTATAACTTTCATTCTTGTGCAGCATTGTAACATTTTTGGGTGTGAACCAAGGTGGCGCTTCCAAGATATCGGGCTTAGCTTTTTCCCTTGGGGTTTTCTGCTCGTAAATCTGTGTAACATTCCGCTCTGTTTCTTATGCATTCTTTCTGCTCGGGTTTTCTGTTAACTTCTCTTGCCTGTTTTTTCTTTTTTTCTCCTTGCTCTGGAAGGAGGCTTTGCGTTTTGTTTTCCTGTTTTCATGGCAACGTATGGTTGTTGGTATTGTTGTTGGGATTTGGTTTTTGTAGTCTGATACACGGCTCCGGTGCGGTTCTCTGATAATATATTTTTGGTTGTGTGTATCTTTGACTACTTTTTATGTTCATTAATTAGATTTTGCCGACCTTTAACGTATGATTTGCCTCTTTCTTTGGCCGGGGCGGATGTGTAAACTTCTACGTTAAACTTTAACTTATCTTGGAAACAGCCCCTTGGTGTAAATTGAAGAGATTACTCGTGCGACAAAGAGCAACATCCTGCTTGATATTTAACTGAACTATAATCTTGTTAATGAAAACTGGTACCTTATTTGGTTTATTCTTCACGTGATCGATCACATTTTATTTTACCTCTTAAGTGTTTCTACTCAAATGGTACGGAGGTCAACGTTTTGTTTCTTTCTTCTCATCCAAGTTTTTCAATTACTTATTTATTAATCTGTTAAAATAATATAATATTTTTCCAATATCGTTAATGAATTAATGAATGCAACATTGTTGTTATTTAATGATTTTAAATCTGCTGTTAATTATCAGCTAATCAATATCAAATATTTTTCCTGATCAATCTAACTATTGTTCATTTGGTTATTTACATTTAATCTTTTCCAAATATTCATTGAATTTGTTTTCTATCAGTTTTCCTTTTTGAATTAACCTAGGTTTCCTTAAATTAATTTCATTTAATTTGTTACACCTTATCCAGTTCTAATTAAAGCTATTTTCTATCACTAAAGTGTTGTTTTCATTCACCACTATGAACGGAGCACTGTCACTGCCACCTTTGATAGTTGTAACCACAGCCTTAAGCCGCTTCCTTTGCTTATTCGTAATGTTTTCATGTTGTTTATTGGTGTTTTCTCTTGCTTTTCTTGTATTCGCTTAACCTCCCCTCTGGGGGCGAATGCACTACCAACCTTCTCACCTGGGAGCACCCCTCCTAGGCGTGTGAGGATATTCTGCCCACTGTCTCAATGGCTGGTACTTTAGCTTAGTGGACGGTGTTGGTAAGAGAGTGGTAGCAGAGCGGTGGTTGTTGTTGTTTGTCTGCTGCCTGATTTTAGTTGTTTCTGCTTTGTGCAGCCTAATTTCCCTCCCCTTGCTTGGTACAATGCAGTGCTTATTGATTTGTTGGTGGATGAAAATCAAAGACTAAGAACGTAATAGTTACTGTGAAGTATTATTGTGAAAGGAAGTGCAAGGATCTCGTGTAATTCTGTAATTAATTTTGTTCCATGTCTACTAACATGGCGCGCGCTGTTATGCACCCCTCCTTTCTACGTCGTGCTGAGTTGGAGTACGAACTTGCGATTAGAGGTATCGAACCTGCCCGTATGGTGGCAGAGTGTGCTGCCTTGTTATCGGCCAACCCCCAGGTCCCCATCAATTTACTTGTAATTGACAGGAGCCGAGTTGGTGAGTACTTGAATTCAATTTGTGAGAACCTGAGTGAAATAAACATAATCAAGGAGGAATTTACTGAGTTGCCTCCATCGAAAGCCCAAGTAAACCGGCTGAGGGCCAGAGCGAGCCACTACTCGGGCCGAATTCAGGACCTATTGTCCATTAAACCTGATCCGGAATTCATTTCAGAATGTGCTAGGTTGTTAACCGTGGTTTCAGGTATTACCGCTGATTTAGATTTATTATTAGTCAGTAGGATTATGGAGAATTGTACTATCTGAGCTGGTCTTAACCCTGTTGCACCTACCTCAAGTGTTCCTTCCAACCAAATTGTGTCCTCTTCCCATAGACAAGGTTCATGCTGTGTGACAGCTCCTTTCTTGGAAAGCTTAGTCTCCAGGTTAAATTCGGCGTCATCGCCAAACTGCTTGAAGGAAGTTTTCCGTGGAGTAAAGAGTTTTTCTCTGAATTCGGCTGAAGAGAGTAACAGATTTCTGCGATTTCTAGTAGAGTTAACAGACACTAGAAATGTTTACTCGGTCGATGATTTGGGGATTTTCCGCGCCCGCTTCCCTCATTGTGAAGGGATCCTGGAAAGGGAAGTTTCTGAAGCTATTTCTAGAAATTTAACGATTAGCACGTTTCATGAACTTCTCCTTTCTAAATTCATTCCCTCCCTTGCTCTTCAAAGTCTAGTGCCGCAGTACTGTTTTCGAACCCAGTTTCTGCATGAGAACCTACTGACTTATGTTATAGATCTGCGATTCTTTTGCAAAGTATTTAAAATTTCAGTCCCAGAAGGAGATATGGTAGCTAGAATTTTAAAAGGAATATCTCCTACATATCGTTCCTACCTTTCCTTGACTCGATGCCCAACTAATTTTCAAGAATTAGAAGAGGCCTGTTCTTTTGCCGAAGATGTCAAACACGGGGATGCCTCTAGGCCTGTGAATTTTCCTCCTGCTACACCTAATTATCCTGTCCCTTCATCTACATCTAAAGAGGTGAAAACTCGTAAATGCTATAACTGTGGGTCCCGAAATCATTTAAGGAATGCTTGTCCTGATGTTAGACGAGATTCTAGTGGGTGTTATTCCTGTGGTTCTAGACAGCACGTTAAGAAAAATTGCCCCCTGGTAGGTCGAAGTGGTACTCAATGACTTCTGGGCAAGAGGGCAAGGCCTGACCATACTAAGATTGTAGATTCTGAATCTCTCGGAAAGCCTGTGTATCCCCCATGTGCAATAGAATCTCCGCCCATGTCCCCTCCTCTGGTATTTGCACGTTTGTTGAGGTCAATAATGAACCAGTCGATGCTCTCTCTCCTCGATACGGGTAGTGTAGTATGTTTAATGAATTATGCATGGTACCGTCAAATGAAAACCTCATGTATATTACCTGAAATGGAACCTACTACTCTAAGATGCGTTTCTGCCAATTGTCAGTTTTTTAATATCTTGGGTTCAGTGAAGGTCAAGGTGGGGATTTGAAATTTTACTTGGAAAATCAAGTGCTTGGTAACATCTAATCTATCATGTAACATTATTCTCGGGGCCAATTTTCTATCTTGGGCCGGACTTGTTTTGGATCTTCAATGTAAAAATTATTTTTCAAATTTTCTCCTGATTTAAAGTTCGACTTGATTAATGTTCCCTTGGATATACCTATTGTTTCTTGTGTTGGTTACCCTCAGTCCGGTGAGCCTAGCGACAATGATCGCCTTGACCTGAAACATTTAGGGGATGCCGAAGCCCGTCAAGTCCGTGATTAGGCTTGACCGACATTCTCGAGTATGATATCGAGTTGTCTGACCATCAGCCAGGTCGATCTCCTCCTTACCGTCTTTCCCCACCCCGTATGTTGGAACTGAAGAAAATTCTTGAGCAAATCGAGAGTGATGGAGTAATTAGCCCTTCCACTTCTCCGTACGCTTCCCCAGTGTGCTTATTACCCAAGCCTTCTGGTGGCTTTCGAGCAGTGATAGACTATATGGCTCTCAACAGCAAGATTGTGCTCCAATCTATCCCGTTACCCGACCTTCATACTTGTTTTGGATGGTTCTCGGAAGCGAAATTTTTCAAGGTCCTAGATTTGAACTAAGCATACTATGAAGTGCCTTTATCCAAGAGATCCATTCCCCTCACTGCTTTTATAACCGACTGGAACCTGTATGAGTTCCTGAGTCTTCCGTTAGGTTTGAGTTGTGGAGCGGCTGTGTTGTCGAGACTGTTAAATTCCATTCTCTCGGACATTAAATTCAAGTACGTCTTTAATTATTTGGAGGACTTGGTAATTTTCTCGAATACCTTTGAGGAACATATGGTACACGTCAGGGAAGTCTTGCAACGGCTAAAGAAGGCCGGACTGACAGTGAAGTTATCAAAGGTAGCGTTCGCCAGACCCAGCATGTCCTTCCCAGGACATGTAGTTTCTTCTGAAGCTGTTTCAATTGATCATTCCAGAACTCAAGCCATTAGGGATTTCCCACCTCCCAAAGATGTTAAAGGTGTCGCCCGATTCATCGGTATGGTGAATTTTTAGAAAATTTATCCCCAACTTTGCTGAGTTAGCTGCCCCGTTGAACTACCTTAGGAGGAAGAATGTTAAATTCACTTGGGGTAGTGCTCAGCAGGAAGCATTCAATTCATTGAACGTTGCAATGACTAATGTCCCCGTGTTAGCTATTCCTGATTTTGAGAAGCGCTTCATTGTTCAAACTGATGCCTCCGGGCGTGCTATTGCTGGTGTCCTATTACAAGAACATGAAGACGGACTTAGGCCGGTAGATTATGTATCCAGGGTCCTCAACGATTTGGAGTCTAAATACTCCATTTACGAATTAGAGTGTCTAGCTGTACAGTTTGCACTAGAAAAGTTTAGATCCTTTATTGAACATCTGAACTTTGATCTAGAGACCGACAACCAGGCTCTTTCTTTGGTGTTGAATCGACCTAAAAGGACCGGTAGGATAACTAGATGGGCATTACGGATCTCATTTTAATTTCAATGTTCGACATATACGTGGTTCGGAGATTACCACTGCCGATAGTTTGAGCAGGATGTTTGAAGGTAATCCTTGTACTGGAGCGAACCCGAGTGTCGATGAGCTTGATGTCAATGCTGTAGGTGTTAGTGCCATCCTTACCGATCTTCCTTTGTTGTACGAAGAATTTGGGGATCATCAAAAAACTGATCCTGACCTGAAAAACATCATTAACACAATTAGTAGTGGGACCGAAGTAACACCTTACTCCTTATCTAAGGACGTTCTCTGTTGTAAGGGTCGCAAGGACCATAATTTCAAAATTGTCGTTCCAAAGGTTCTGGTACCTGTAATTTTTAAACATTACCACTCCTCTCCCCTTGGTGGTCATTTAGGTAACTTCAAAACTTGTCACAAAATCAGGCAATTTTTTGTTCGGAAGAAAATGGATAGTGAAATCCGAAACATGATTAAATCCTGTAAATCTTGCGCCATCAGCAAACCTAATTTGAATAATCGGGCGGGATTATTGTCATCATCACAAGCTTCACGTCCAATGCAGCAGCTGTTCATCGATTTTGTAGGTCCCCTCCCCCGATCTTCCTTGGGAAACACCCACATTTTTGTCTGTATAGATGCCTTCTCCCGGTTTTGTTGGATCTTCCCCACCAGGTCCAATAATTCGCGTACCTCTATCTCCTGTCTTAATTCTATCTTCGCATCCTTTGGCCCAGCCAAGTTCTTAGTATCTGACAATGCTAGTTCTTTCGGCAGTAACTTTTTCAAAAGGTATCTGTTTGAACTGCACATCTACCACGTCACCACTACCCCGTACTAACCAAACCCTTCTTATGCTGAGAGGTTGAATCGGAACCTAAAGTCCACGTTGATAGCGTATCATCATGACAATCAGTCCAAATGGGACTCCTGTCTGTATTGGTTAGCCCATGCTTTTAATTCCGCTACTCATGAGTCTCATGGTAAGACGCCTATGTCTGTAATGTTCAGCTATACCCCGTACTCCCCTATGCCTAATGTTCTATGTATTAAAGATCTTCTGCCGGACCTATCAATCCCTAATGATGTTCAAAAGATCTGGAACGAAGCCAAAAGAAATCTATCTGTGTCATACGAGAAGGTCAAAAGAAGTACGATAAATGTAGAAAGCCATCAAAACTAAACGTTGGTGATCTGGTATATGTTAAATGTTACCCCATAATTAAGGCCGCGAATAAGTTTTCGGCAAAGCTTGCCCCTAGGTACCAAGGCCCGTGTACCGTGTTGGAGTTCTTGTCTCCGGTTTCAATTTTGGTAAGTGACCCTGTAGCAAAACGAATTAGGCCCGTTCATGTTTCACAAATTAAACCTGGTTAAACGGGCAAAATTGTACTGCAACCTCTGCTGGTTGGATGCACCTTTGGTAACTGACCTGTACCGTTAGTTGAACCTAGCACACATATTGTGGGTTGGCGAGCGAGTCAATTTGGTCCTTATTGTGCCTTGGGTTGGTGACTCTAATTTAGTACTCCTTGTGTGTTACTGTTACTCTGTTTGGTTTCTTGTAGTTAGAAATTGGTTTACGTTAACTGTCTCGTGATGGTGGTATTAATACCTTGGGATGGTATATTCCTGTTATCGAATCTTATGCTTGTGTGGTGCACTACTGAATTACCATGGAGGAAATCTAGTTTCTGATCTTCTGTTTACTAAATGTTTTAAAATGTAAATTTATGGACTTATTTCTTTCGTGGCTCCGCATGGAATTCCTTGTGCTGAATCCCTTTGTCATCGAGTGACTTGATCATTACTGGGCTATAGCAAGTTTGGGATGGAATGTGAGGGAGTGTGTTTGGTACCCGAATGTTTACCATTTTATCATCCTTTCATTGTGTGTGTGTGTGTGTGTGTGAATGTGTGTGGAGCTTAGTAATGATTTGTTTGCAACGTGTGCCATTTCAGTATTGTGCGATTTCTGGTTATGGTGTATTACGTCTGGTTGGTGTCGGAAAGGTTCCCTGCTTGCCTTGTGCATGGACTGTACGTCTTAAAGGTGTTTCATTTTCTGACTACTGATGTTTTGTGTTCACCTATGATCAGGTGATCTAACACTCCTCCTTTGGGTACAATTCGCAGCGGTTTTTAATGTTGTATTCTATGTGTGAACCATCGATTATCTTATTTTGACTGTAACTGTTTATGTGTGGGATTTTCTTCCTAACCCTTCGATTTTGTATCGTTTAGAAATTATGTAGAAAATCTGTCTCCCAATTTCTGATCAGTGGGTATTTGGTCTGTGCACCTATGCGAGCGTTGTGGTTGCACCCCTTGTCTTGTGACTTGGTAATGTATTTGTGGAATGGTTTTCATCCTTTGAGTTGTGATTTGTTGGTGATGAAGTGCAATTTACCTTATCTACTAGTTGCTGTATGGGTAGTTCGGTGGTACTATTGGACTTCTTTCCTGAGGAGGTATCTCATTTGTGCCTATATTGTATGGTACTAGTCTTTAGCTGGTACCCGGTTTTGTATTGTAATTTCTGCTCTGTATTGTGCTGAGTTGGTGTAGTGGCTGGTGAGCACGCGTTGAGGATGGATATCCTTTGACCTCTTAATGAGTCGACTCGTGTCTCTAGTGTGTCATTATTGTAAATGTCTTTGAAATTCAGATGTTTGGTTGTCATGACACTTTGGTTGGGATGTAACTGGTCCTTTAATTTACCTCGGTGTTGCTGTAGATTTGGCCATTTGTTATTGAATTCACAACTCTGATGAAGTAAACCTGCTTGTTGATAATATATTGATTTCAATAAGCGCTGGGATCTTCGGCTTGTTCTTACCCTCTTAATCTTGGTCCCTCGTCACCATTCTATGTTTTGCTACTCCAGGGCTCTTCTTAAGTACCCTGCCGGCTTATGACCTTTTTCCTAGTGTAAAGGTTATGGAAATTCTACCTTGTGTTCTTTCTGCCATCCTTCTTTAACCAAGCGCTTTCTCTGAAATGGGTTCATTATCTACCCCCTATCCCTTGTGGACCTTTCGTCCCGTCATTCTCTTTCTAACCATGCGCGCCCTGAGTCTCTCATGGTGTTTAAGATGTAAAGTTCATGAGTTAGTGTAGTGGTATCTGGGCATTGTTTCTTGTGGTGGTACCTCTGATGTGGCCGTTACGGATGACCGACTGATCGCGATCACTCCATCTGGTAACCTATAGGAGTCTCCTAATTGCCCATCGACTCTACCGTTGCCCGGTTTTACCTCCCTATAACTGGAGTTGTTTTCTGCGTCTCTTCCTTCTGCTGGTATTCCTTTGGTCTGTCGAAAGTATTAGTTTTCCCTTTTGATTCTTTCCCGAAGTTTTAGTAGGTAACAAGGGATAAGTTGGCGATCCTAGTGTAGTGTATATTTTTCCGCTGCCGAATGTTGATCCTTGGGCAAATTGACGAGTTCGCTACTCTGTGGTTGAGTGTGTTACTCATGTATCTATAAATGTAATTGGATGTTTTTGCCCTCCTGATTTAACTCCAGTTATTCCATACCATATGTTCCCAGTGCGTCTGTGCTATTGCGTGATCCTGTATCGTTAATTACATGTTTATCATTTGGTGATCTGTGCCCATGTAAGATTTCTGCTTTCCCTTCTGTTATTATCATGAAATATTGGTGGTATCAGCCCCAGTCCTGTTTGGGTCTAAGTGTTGGCGTGTGCCTTATGCTATAGCGTGTTCTTGTTGATTGTTTCTGTACTTTTCTTCGGTGGGTACCCTTCGTGGTGGAGTAACCTAGTATTTGTTACGTGGTCTCCTGTTTGTTTCTTAATTGTTGTTGAATTGACCCTTCATTTTCCTTCCGTGGCTAATCGGACCATGTGGAACGCTCTGGGCCCCAGTCAGTTTGTTGGTTATTAATGCCATGTAAAGTTAAGTGGCGGATCTATTGGTCCTTGTAACTAAATACTCACCTGCTTTTTACGTCCTGTTTTTCTTAATCTTCCTCTCCTCGCGGTTTTTGCCCTCCTCCGGGTCTTATTGTAAGTTTCATTCGTCTGTTGTCGCTCATTTGCAACGTGATATGGTGCACATCCTTAAAACCTAAGGAGATTTGCAAATGTATTCTAGCGTTAAATTTAGTTACCACCGTGCTTTAGGAAATAACCTGGATGCGTGGACTAATAAATAAGAGGACTTTGTTTGGTTTTCCGGTTACAATATTTGAGACTGATGAAGGATTTGGCATACCTCGAAGGCGAACTTGTTTATGGTTGAACACTATATTATCGTGTGATGCATTGAACTAAAGTATGTCGAGTGCAATTGGATATATTGTAAACTCTGGGCATTATGCTCTCCATCTGGTGAAGAACGTTACTACTGTGATTTTCTGAGTGGTCCATTAACGTATCTGGACACCGAAGTTGATCGTACTGTACCGGCAACGGCGGTACAAAACTAAGTCCGCGTAATAGAAATTTTAAAAACTTACGCGTTACGCTCCGGGCCGGCTACGAAAGACTGACTAGACGGCGAGCAACAGCTGTGTGCGTGTGATGTAGAGAGTGGGTGACGTCACAGCATGCCTCGCCGCGATACAGAGTCTAGACTGATGTGGAATGTTCTTCGAGTTTCTATGGGCAATAACGTTCCCCACAATAATAATTAAACAAATTTAACAACATCACCATGTAACCCGATCCCTTATCTATGTTCCTGGCGAGTTTCACGTAAATCTGACATGAGGCGATGAAGTTATGGAACGAGATGTGAAGGCCCGGATCAGATATAAATACAGTACTGCTTCGCTCAGCCGAGCAGTGTGTGGTCAGAGTGTGTATGTGCACGCTAGGCAGTGGAGTTCATACAGTCGGCTCGCGAGGACCGTGATCTAGCGTGAAGCGGCTATCAATCTTCGAGTCCGTGGACTTTAACCCAATCGCGTCGAATATGGACTTGTACGGATTTCTTTATACTGTGAGTGACAACTTTTTACTCCGACGGGACGTGATATAAATTGTGCTTCGTCTGAACATTATCAAGTGACTGTTATTCTACACGAGTGTCTAAGACTTGCGAATGTTTTCGAGTGCTCGTAATTTGAAGTTTAATGTTCTGGACAGGACTTAGAACAGTTTGCTCCTTACAGAGTACTAAATACTTCGAGTTTATGAGACTGAGTTTTAATCCAGATTTACTCGATTGCAAGCATGACTACGTCACTAATTTACCATTTCATGAACTGTGTAAATATTTGTAGGTCATGAACTGTAAACTGTGCATGTGTGAACTGTGCATTTCAATTTTACTAAACAGCATATTTCAATTCTACGAACATTCAGTTGTGCGTTTCGATTTTACGAACAGTCGAACCGAGGACTGTAAATACATGATTAATTTCGTCTTGTAATTTCATGTTATTATTACGTGAATGAGTTCGAATTCACGAGTGAAACATCTTTATTTTCTTATCCAATTAAATTAAGTTGAACAGTGTTTCAAACTAAGAACTAAGTTGTAGTGCCACAAACTTCAAGTGACTCTGTTAAAATTCGACGATAAGTTCCGAGTGGAGTTTTATTTTTATGAGTGTTAAACTTACATGCTCATTCGAGTCTAGTGGCCTTCTTTCATTTAACACGGGACAAAATTTAGTGACATTCCACCGTGTGATAAACTCTCAAAGATACATGTTTTTTCGTGTTTGAACCTTGTTAAAACCATTGATAAACTTTCCTCTCATCTGTGCAGAAGCAGTCTTTGCATTAACTCGCCCCAAGGCTTAACAATGTTCATTCACGTTCATCATTCACGAGGACTACCTCAACGCCCTTCATTAGCACCGTATGGATCTTCAAGACGTCGAATGGATCTTCTAGAACTTCCATCGGGGGAGGAATGGTGGTTCACTGCTACGGGAAAAGCAGCTGCCGGAATCCAAGGACATCGCCAGCCCTAGGACGAAGAACATTTTCTATTGTATCTGCTGTACAAAGGTGACATGACTTTGAATTTATTAATAAACTCAGAGGAAAAATTTTAAGATTTATTTCCAAACAAACCCTCTCCCTCTGAACGCACTTCAACGAATGGTACACGCCCTGCGTCTCATGTCTACCGAAGTATCACATTTACTGTTACAGAGGAGAGGGGGAGAAATTGGCGCCCCAGTCGTGTTGGGGCCGATTTGGAGTGCAGTAGACTAGAAATTAGCGCTTCAGCAATATCAGAACTCAATTATGAGTGCAGTAGAAATTAAATTGACACTTGACCATTCTAGGCTCAATTTTGAAGTACTAGTAATAAATTAAGAAGTGCAGTAATAGACAAAATCGCGCTAAAATCACGTGACTTAGCAACTTAATCCAGATACATTTCCAGTGCTTTGTGTGGAATAGCTATTAGCATTCCAGTGAACTTTCTAACAAGATATAACTTCTTTATTATAAGAAGTGCTATCAATGATGTGGGGTAATTGTTTTTGTGCGTTAAATGTCATGGGCGATTTTTCTTTTTGAGAATGTTTGAATGACTTTGAACATGAACTTTTAACCATTGGACAATAATGGTGATACCTGAATTCTTTTCAAGTCGTTTATGATTTTCTTGTTGCTTGGTTTAAATACATTACCATCAAAATGGAAAATATTTTAGCTGCTATTTAAGCTCTTAAGATTAACTTAAATGAACGTATTGCCGAATCGCATGCTCAAGTAGGTGCTGATTTACAAGCTCGTATTATCGAGGCCAATGCTGCAACTGCTCAATTAGGTACTACCTTAGAATCTCGTATTAATGAGGCCAATGCCGCAACTGCAGCCAACTTAGAAAGTCGTATCACACAAGTAACTAAAATAATTAATACCAAGTGTACCGAAGTTAATGCTAATTTGGAAAATAGGCTCATTAAAGCTAGTTCTGAGATTGAAAAACGATTCTCGGAAACTAATGCGAAGATTAATTCTAAGTTTACGGAAATAAAAGAACGCCTCACTCGTGACTTAGTAACAGTAAAACAGGACCTTAAACTACAAATAGTTGAAGACTTAAAAGCTTCTTTTCCTACCTCACATCAATTGATTAAGGAAGTTGAAAGCGTAAAGGCAGAATTTCAAGACTCTCATGGTCAGTTATCACAGGCACAAGCAAAATAGCCTCTATTCAAGATAACATCCATGAATCTTTTAAGACTAACTTCCAGAAAATAAGTAATGAGGTTAATTTACTTAAAACAAAGCAGGAGGAAACAGATAAGCATGTAAAAACCCAATTAGATGGCGCACATACTCAAATCATTCGCATAGGCCGCGACGTAAATGAAGTGAAGCAGGACCTCGAAAAGGAAGTCCAGAGCGTGGAAAACTCCATCCGTGGACAAGTTAAGACTATCAAAGTCGAGTTGCAAGGAAAAATAGAGACCGTTGATAATAGGATATCTCAGGTGGAGATGGAGGTGTCTACACACCAATGTCAAGGGTCTAGCGGAGATACTTCTAGCATCTCCACAGTTTTAAAATTATCAGACGATAAACCTGCAAAGTTTTCCGGAAAGGAAGAGTACACAGCGAAAGAATTCCTTCTCAACATTGATGAGTACTTTCAAGAGAGGGAAAGCATTAAATTGGTACACAGCATTTAAATTTACCATAAAAACCTATGATGAGTTCAAGGAGGCCTTGTTGAAGAGGTTTTGGAATTCAGAAATTCAACATTTGATTAAGCTACAGTTGTATTCTAGGAGATACAACACAGCGATTAATTCTTCACGATATTCTGACTTTCTCAATTTCAATTAAAGAAATTGCAATTCTTTGATCCTCCTTTGCCAGAACAGGAGTTAATACAGGTAGTAACTTTACAATTTCCGGCACATGTACAAGAAATTCTTGTGGCAGCCAATGTTCAAGACCTAGAACAACTTGATGATTTATTAAGGAAACTTGACACTGCCCATACACAAAATCCGCCCAGGGTTCCTAAGACGAAAGAGGTTGCAACCAACCATGTCGAAGTTAACAACCCGCCGAGATCGAATCCCGAACCCCGTGAGGAAGTAGAACCACGGAGAGATTCGTTATCTAATTTCCGGCGGTTTAGGAGACGTCCATTCGGGCAAAGTACGCCTTACAGACGTAATCAAACGTGGAATAATCCTATCGAATCGCTTACTCGAGATGGAGATTCGCCGAGAGCCGAGATCGAAAGAAGATGGAGAGAAACTCGCGAATATATCCAGAATCGAAACCGGGATGAAGGATTACCTGGCGCTACCTCTTTAGAATACCAAGAGCACGCCAGAAGACAGAACACAACGCCTGCGACAAACCCCGAATCGACAGGCGCAATTAAAAAACTTCGACAACACAACAATAAGATTGCCTGAAAACCGGAGTAGAGAAATAATTTGTGTCACTAATATTAATTACTGGTACTTGGATGACTCAGATCTCTTGTATGAAGATCCCACTCCTACAACACCAAGGGTCCAACGAAGTCTTCCAGTTATTAATATTACTTTGGATACCCTTTGCGTAACTGCCTTAATCGATTCTGGAGCTCAGGCTTCATTAATTTCTGAGAGGTTAAGTGAAATGTTGAAGGGGGAGAAGACATGTTATTGATACCAGTCGCACAGATCAAAATTAAAGGGATAGTACCGGACAGGCATATCAAATGTAAATTTCAAGCTTTCGTTACATTTGACATTGAAGGTGTCCTGTTCGAGCATATATTCCTAGTCATTTCGCCAATGAAATTCAACGTCATCCTAGGGTCAGATTTCCTAGCCAAGTATGGAGGAATCATTCATTATCCTGCCAATGTCATAAGATTTTTTTAACATCGACTCTGTAGAGTTGCAGCTGGTAGACTGTAATAATTTGAAGTGCCAAGGTCTGGGTACCCCATTCATAGAAACCGGAGGCAAGATGAGCGATGCTCTGCCTGCCGCTGAAATTGATTGCGAAGAGGGTAGACCCGGTCAAGAGGGACCCGTCGAGGGCCAGGAAGTGCCCATTATTGAGGATGTGTTCGACGAAGGTCGTGATCACTTCGTATTTCTCACCAGTGCGGCTGAAAGCCCAGAGTTCGATTCCCGCGTGGCAGAGGCAACTCAGCAAATATTTGAGAAATTTCCTGAGGTTTTTGATGACAAACCCGGCGTTATTAGAGATTTTGAGTACCAATTGAATGTTAAGGACACCTCTCCATATAAAAAACGTCCCTATCCAGTTCCTGAGGAGTACCGAGAGGAAGCCAGGACTGTGATAAAGGAGATGGAAAATAATGGTATCATTTCTAAATGTGTCACTCCGTATCTAAACCCCCTGGCCATTGTTAAAAAACCGAACGGCAGTCTCCGTTTGTGTCTAGACGCGCGCATGCCCAATGATAGACTTGTATTGGAACACGATCACCCACCTTCACTCAGGGATGTCATCCGGAAATTTAGAGGCACGAAACTCTTCTGTACTATGGACATGACGTCATCTTACTTCCACATCTTATTGGCAGATAGCAGGAAATTTACAGGCTTCATTTTCGAGAACATTACATAAGCATTCAATCGGCTCCCTTTCGGGATCAGGAATTCGGGGCCAGTTCTCATCAGGGCTCTTGAGAATCAATTATCCGATGAGATTAAAAAAATCGCAACGATTTATGTTGATGATATCCTGATAGCTTCAAAGTACTTAGAGCAATACATAGAAGACGTCAATAAGGTACTCGACGACTCAAAACAAATTTCTTCTAGATAAATGCCAGTAAAAGCCAGTTTTTTAAGACAGAGGTACTGTTCTTGGGTCACCTCATTAGTGGAGATGGGATCAGGCCTAATCCGGCCAAGATTCAGAGCATTTTGGATTTCCCGAAACCCACAAAAATTAAACATGTGAGACAATTCCTGGGACTGTGTCAGTTCATTGCACAGCATTGCTCAGATTACACCAAGACAGTGGCACCCTTGCAGCTGCTGCTCAAGAAAAATAACAGGTGGAAATGGTCAAAGGAATGCGAGGAGGCTTTTTCTGAAACAAAGAAAATGCTTCAGGGAAGCATACAGTTAGCATATCCTAACTTTAAATGGCCCTTTTGCCTTGAGTGCGACGCCAGCTCCGTGGGCATCGGCGCAGCGCTGTACCAAATCGATCCTGAGAAGCCCGATGACCGCATCTTCATTTCATTCATGAGCAGGAAGTTGAGACCACATGAGAGATCCTATACTATCACGGAACTTGAGGCTCTTGCTATTGTGTATTCCTTGTTGTACTGGAGGAAGATTATATATGGGTATCCCGTGACCATCTACACGGATCACAAAGCCCTCACATTTATCATGTCTTCTGATCTAACTAGTGAGAGAGTAACCCGGTGGGCACTCTTTATTCAGCAGTTCAACATGACTGTCATCCACAGACCAGGAAGGAAGAACATCCTAGCTGACGCTTTAAGCCGCAATCCGGTCGATGTCGTCACTAGTCATCACATAGAAGTCATGAGCAACGAAGATGAGAAATTTCTTAGGAAATTACAGTACTTACCTCAAGCACACGGGAGAGATAGGAAGTCCCGAGAATTGATTAGATTTTTTAAGGGTTTGATTCCTGCAAATGACGATGACTATTTTCGCATCTCACAGTTGGCTCAATCTTTTTGCTTTCATGATGGATTGCTATATGAGTATCTTGATCATGCCAAAACCAAACACCGAATTTATGCTCCTCCGCGCTTAAGGTCCAACATTATCTGGCACTGTCATTCAATATCCGGACATACCGGCACGGATAAAGTAATGATGATCATAAAGGAAAAGTTCACATGGGAGTATATGAGACGGGATATTAGAAACATTCTCCGAACTTGTAATGTCTGCCAACGGACTAACCCTAATAATAGATTATTGATGGAGTTTCCAAAGCCACTTCTTCCCGAAAGACCTGGTGAAATATTGGCTTTAGACCTATATGGGCCATTCCCCAAGGCGAACCGCGGCCACAGACACATTGTGGTGGCAGTAAATGTCTTCTCTCCGTATACGACGCTACTGCCCATACAGAAGGCTAATGCCGGAAACATCCTCGGAAGGATCAAGAAAAGCATTATGCCAGAAATGGGAAAATCGGAGTTCCTACTCACCGATCATGGACCCCAATTTACATCTATGGAGTTCCAAACAATACTAGAAGAACTCGGTATAAGACACATTATGAATTCTATTCGACACCCAGAGGCTAATCCTGCTGAGAGAATCATGCGCGAGATTGCAAGGTTCTGCCGTTTGTATTGCAGAACTCAACACTGGAAATGGATCGAAGTCTTACCCGTGATGCAGCAATGTGTTAATTCAATCATTCGTGAGTCTACTCAGGACATCCCCATGACTGTACATAGAGATGTCGTGCCTGACAGGCCATGGGACCAAGTACTACCATCACCTCAAGTTCCAGCATTCACTCACAGACTCGCGTGGACGCAACAAGGGAGAAACTCAGACGCGCTGCTAGGATTAGGGAGAACCGATACCGAAACCACGCGTTTCGACAACCACTTAGGGACAATGATTATGTTTTGGTAAGAAAACCAGCTGTTTCGCACCCCGAACTTCGCATTTATGCAAAGTTTTGCACACTTTATGTAGGACCATATAGAATTGCAGAGATTCTCGAAAACGGGGCATACAAAATTAATAAGCTATATGGAAGCATCGAGGGCATTTACAATGCAGCCAACCTAAAGAAATATTTCAGGAGAGATCATTAAAAGAAAATCCTATCGAATTTTCTTTTCCCCAGGAGGAGGGGGAAATGTACCGGTAACGGCGGTACAAAACTAATTCCCCGTAAGAGAAATTTTAAAAACTTACGCGTTACGCTCCGGGCCGGCTACGAAAGACTGACTGGACAGCGAGCAACAGCTGTGTGCGTGTGACGTAGAGAGTGGGTGGCGTCACAGCATGCCTCGCCGCGATACAGGGCCTAGACTGATGTGGAATGTTCTTGGAGTTCATAAGGGTAATAACTTTCCCCACAATAATCATTAAACAAATTTAACATCACCATGTAACCCGATCCCTTATCTATGTTCCTGCCGAGTTTCATGTAAATCTGACATGAGGCGATGAAGTTATGGAACGAGATGTGAAGGCCCGGATCAGATATAAATACAGTACTGCTTCGCTCAGCCGAGCAGTGTGTGGCCAGAGTGTGTATGTGCACGCTAGGCAGTGGAGTTCATACAGTCGGTTCGCGAGGACCGTGATCTAGCGTGAAGCGGCTATCAATCTTCGAGTCCATGGACTTTAACCCAATCGCGTCGAATATGGACTTGTACGGATTTCTTTATGCTGTGAGTGACAACTTTTTACTCCGACGGGACGTGATATAAATTGTGCTTCGTCTGAACATTATCAAGTGACTGTTATTCTACACGAGTGTCTAAGACTTGCGAATGTTTTCGAGTGCTCGTAATTTGAAGTTTAATGTTCTGGACAGGACTTAGAACAGTTTGCTCCTTACAGAGTACTAAATACTTCGAGTTTATGAGACTGTGTTTTAATCCAGATTTACTCGATTGCAGCATGACTACGTCACTAATTTACCATTTCATGAACTGTGTAAATATTTGTAGGTGATGAACTGTGAACTGCATGTGTGAACTGTGCATTTCAATTCTACTAAACAGCATATTTCAATTCTACGAACATTCAGTTGTGCGTTTCGATTTTACGAACAGTCGAACCGAGGACTGTAAATACATGATTAATTTCGTCTTGTAATTTCATTTTATTATTACGTGAATGAGTTCGAATTCACGAGTGAAACATCTTTATTTTCTTATCCAATTAAATTACGTTGAACAGTGTTTCAAACTAAGAACTAAGTTGTAGTGCCACAAACTTCAAGTGACTCTGTTAAAATTCGACGATAAGTTCCGAGTGGAGTTTTATTTTTATGAGTGTTAAACTTACATGCTCATTCGAGTCTAGTGGCCTTCTTTCATTTAACACGGGACAAAATTTAGTGACATTCCACCGTGTGATAAACTCTCAAAGATACATGTTTTTTCGTGTTTGAACCTTGTTAAAACCATTGATAAACTTTCCTCTCATCTGTGCAGAAGCAGTCTTTGCATTTACTCGCCTCAAGGCTTAACGATGTTCATTCACGTTCATCATTCACGAGGACTACCTCAACCCCCTTCATTAGCACCGTATGGATCTTCAAGACGTCGAATGGATCTTCTAGAACTTCCATCGGGGGAGGAATGGTGGTTCACTGGTATGGGAAAAGCAGCTGCCGGAATCCAAGGACATCGCCAGCCCTAGGACGAAGAACATTTTCTACTGTATCTGCTGTACAGAGGTGACATGACTTTCAATTTATTAATAAACTCAGAGGAAAAATTTTAAGATTTATTTCTAAACAAACCCTCTCCCTCTGTACGCACTTCAACGAATGGTACACGGTCTCATGCCTACCGAAGTACCACATTTACTGTTACAGTACCCCGCCAATTATCTTGAAAAGCAACGTAATGTGGAACTGTGTTCGGTACTATTAACCTGGTCATGTGGACCTCCGATAATAACAAGGTTATTCTGGTGGTCGTTGTCAGTTGGACTACTTCACCAAAATTTAGTTTATGTGTGACCACAACATCATCGTTGAGATATGCATGAGATTTGGTTCTGCTTCGGGGCGGGAGGGCTGTGACAGTATTAACAAGTATGAGCCTCCCCTATAACCTTTTGGACTGGTGCTAGCGCCATTGAATATAACGTCAATCGGCCTTACGCCAAAATACTCTTTTTTAAGTTTACGTAATGTGGAGTTCGTTCATGTAATGAGCTGGTGAATGTTTCTGCCTAACTGCGCATGCGCCGGTTGCTGTCAGGCATAACTAGTCCTGGGCTTGCCAGCGATAGCGGGAGCAGTTCCCTGCGAGAAGCCATGGTGGGTGGAAGTGTGTACTTGTACTACGCTATGGCGTGGTGGGTTTTTCTGAAACCACCTTTATTTCACATTTAATAGGGATGTATCCCTGTTGGACTTGCTGCTGACCATCTACGATACCTCTGAAGTGTAATTTAGGAGGAATGCTTCTTCTGGATTCTTCGTAACAAGATTAAGTCCTCTGTCCTCGTGGTACCCTACTTCAACAAATATGACCAGGTTTGGAGTTTCAAAAAGGTGGTGTCAGGAAGCTATGTAACTCTGTTAGACTTCCCTCATTCGCCGCGAAGAAGAAAATACACTGACTGATAGCAAATGAAATACCAAGAAGGAGTGGTTTGAAAGGGATGAAAGTTGGGGAAAAACAGAGACGGCACGGACGAATAATTGATGTTTATTTCAAACCGATATGCAGGTTACACAATGCGCACGGCATCGACTCAGGAGGATGTAGGACCACCGCGAGCGGCGATGCACGCAGAAACACGTCGAGGTACAGAGTCAATAAGAGTGCGGATGGTGTCCTGAGGGATGGTTCTCCATTCTCTGTCAACCATTTGCCTCAGTTGGTCGTCCGTACGAGGCTGGGGCAGAGTTTGCAAACGGCGTCCAATGAGATCCCACACGTGTTCGATTGGTGAGAGATCCGGAGAGTACGCTGGCCACAGAAGCATCAGTACACCTCGTAGAGCCTGTTGGGAGATGCGAGCAGTGTGTGGGCGGGCATTATCCTGCTGAAACAGAGCATTGGGCAGCCCCCGAAGGTACGGGAGTGCCACCGGCCGCAGCACATGCTGCACGTAGCGGTGGGCATTTAACGTGCCTTGAATACGCACTAGAGGTGACGTGGAATCATACGCATTAGCGCCCCAAACCATGATGCCGCGTTGTCTAGCGGTAGGGCGCTCCACAGTTACTGCCGGATTTGACCTTTCTCCACGCCGACGCCACACTCGTCTGCGGTGACTATCACTGACAGAACAGAAGCGTGACTCATCGGAGAACACGACGTTCCGCCATTCCCTCATCCAAGTCGCTCTAGCCCGGCACCATGCCAGGCGTGCACGTCTATGCTGTGGAGTCAATGGTAGTCTTCTGAGCGGACGCCGGGAGTGCAGGCCTCCTTCAACCAATCGACGGGAAATTGTTCTGGTCGATATGGGAACAGCCAGGGTGTCTTGCACATGCTGAAGAATGGCGGTTGACGTGGCGTGCGGGGCTGCCACCGCTTGGCTGCGGATGCGCCGCTCCTCGCGTGCTGACGTCACTCGGGCTGCGCCTGGACCCCTCGCACGTGCCACATATCCCTGCGCCAACCATCTTCGCCACAGGCGCTGCACCATGGACTCATCCCTATGGGTATCGGCTGCGATTTGACGAAGCGACCAACCTGCCCTTCTCAGCCCGATCACCATACCCCTCGTAAAGTCGTCTGTCTGCTGGAAATGCCTCCTTTGACGGCGGCCTGGCATTCTTAGCTATACACGTGTCCTGTGGCACACGACAACACGTTCTACAATGACTGTCGGCTGAGAAATCACGGTACGAAGTGGGCCATTCGCCAACGCCGTGTCCCAGTTTTCGTTCGCTACGTGCGCAGCACAGCGGCGCATTTCACATCATGAGCATACCTCAGTGACGTCAGTCTACCCTGCAATTGGCATAAAGTTCTGACCACTCCTTCTTGGTGTTGCATTTGCTCTGTCAGTCAGTGTACGTGTGTTTTCGGGTGTGATAGAAAAATAATAATAATAATAATAATAATGATTAAAACTTCTTTCTCCGAATTCGGACTTAGCGTCGTATGTGCTTAGGCATTTCAGAAGATTGGTTCTTCCAACTAAATGTTCTCCTAAGTGTGGAATATGCACGGTGGACAGAATTAGAAAATTATTTTCAAAAAATTTAACTTTCATTCTTGTGGGCGGGCATTATCCTGCTGAAACAGAGCATTGGGCAGCCCCCGAAGGTACGGGAGTGCCACCGGCCGCAGCACATGCTGCACGTAGCGGTGGGCATTTAACGTGCCTTGAATACGCACTAGAGGTGACGTGGAATCATACGCATTAGCGCCCCAAACCATGATGCCGCGTTGTCTAGCGGTAGGGCGCTCCACAGTTACTGCCGGATTTGACCTTTCTCCACGCCGACGCCACACTCGTCTGCGGTGACTATCACTGACAGAACAGAAGCGTGACTCATCGGAGAACACGACGTTCCGCCATTCCCTCATCCAAGTCGCTCTAGCCCGGCACCATGCCAGGCGTGCACGTCTATGCTGTGGAGTCAATGGTAGTCTTCTGAGCGGACGCCGGGAGTGCAGGCCTCCTTCAACCAATCGACGGGAAATTGTTCTGGTCGATATGGGAACAGCCAGGGTGTCTTGCACATGCTGAAGAATGGCGGTTGACGTGGCGTGCGGGGCTGCCACCGCTTGGCTGCGGATGCGCCGCTCCTCGCGTGCTGACGTCACTCGGGCTGCGCCTGGACCCCTCGCACGTGCCACATATCCCTGCGCCAACCATCTTCGCCACAGGCGCTGCACCATGGACTCATCCCTATGGGTATCGGCTGCGATTTGACGAAGCGACCAACCTGCCCTTCTCAGCCCGATCACCATACCCCTCGTAAAGTCGTCTGTCTGCTGGAAATGCCTCCTTTGACGGCGGCCTGGCATTCTTAGCTATACACGTGTCCTGTGGCACACGACAACACGTTCTACAATGACTGTCGGCTGAGAAATCACGGTACGAAGTGGGCCATTCGCCGACGCCGTGTCCCAGTTATCGTTCGCTACGTGCGCAGCACAGCGGCGCATTTCACATCATGAGCATACCTCAGTGACGTCAGTCTACCCTGCAATTGGCATAAAGTTCTGACCACTGCTTCTTGGTGTTGCATTTGCTCTGTCAGTCAGTGTACGTGTGTTTTCGGGTGTGATAGAAAAATAATAATAATAATAATAATAATAATAATGATTAAAACTTCTTTCTCCGAATTCGGACTTAGCGTCGTATGTGCTTAGGCATTTCAGAAGATTGGTTCTTCCAACTAAATGTTCTCCTAAGTGTGGAATATGCACGGTGGACAGAATTAGAAAATTATTTTCAAAAAATTTAACTTTCATTCTTGTGGGCGGGCATTATCCTGCTGAAACAGAGCATTGGGCAGCCCCCGAAGGTACGGGAGTGCCACCGGCCGCAGCACATGCTGCACGTAGCGGTGGGCATTTAACGTGCCTTGAATACGCACTAGAGGTGACGTGGAATCATACGCATTAGCGCCCCAAACCATGATGCCGCGTTGTCTAGCGGTAGGGCGCTCCACAGTTACTGCCGGATTTGACCTTTCTCCACGCCGACGCCACACTCGTCTGCGGTGACTATCACTGACAGAACAGAAGCGTGACTCATCGGAGAACACGACGTTCCGCCATTCCCTCATCCAAGTCGCTCTAGCCCGGCACCATGCCAGGCGTGCACGTCTATGCTGTGGAGTCAATGGTAGTCTTCTGAGCGGACGCCGGGAGTGCAGGCCTCCTTCAACCAATCGACGGGAAATTGTTCTGGTCGATATGGGAACAGCCAGGGTGTCTTGCACATGCTGAAGAATGGCGGTTGACGTGGCGTGCGGGGCTGCGGGTTTGTAACATTTTTGGGTGTGAACCAAGGTTGCGCTTCCAAGATATCGGGCTTAGCTTTTTCCCTTGGGGTTTCCTGCTCGTAATTCTGTGTAACATTCCGCTCTGATCGTATGCATTCTTTCTGCTCGGGTTTTCTGTTAACTTCTCTTGCCCTGTTTTTTATTTTTTCTCCTTACTCTGGAAAGAGGCTTTGCGTTTTGTTTTCCTGTTTCCATGGCAACGTGTGGTTGTTGGTATTGTTGTTGGGATTTGGTTTTTGTAGTCTGATACACGGCTCCGGTGTGGTTCTCTGATAATATATTTTTGGTTGTGTGTATCTTTGACTACTTTTTTATGTTCATTAATTAAATTTTGCCGACCTTTAACGTATGATTTGCCTCTTTCTTTGGCCGGGGCGGATGTGTAAACTTCTACGTTAAACTTTATCTTATCTTGGAAACAGCCCCTTGGTGTAAATGGAAGAGATTACTCGAGCGACAAAGAGTAACATCCTGCTCGATATTTAACTGAACTATGATCTTGTTAATGAAAACTGGTAGCTTATTTGGTTTATTCTTCACGTGATCGATCACATTTTATTTTACCTCTTAAGTGTTTCTACTCAAATGGTACGGAGGTCAACGTTTTTTTTCTTTCTTCTCATCCAACTTATTCAATTACTTATTTGTTATCTGTTAAAATAATATAATATTTTTTCCAATATCGTTAATGAATTAATGAATGCAACATTGTTGTTAATTAATGATTTTTAATCTGCTGTTAATTATCAGCTAATCAATATCAAGTATTTTTCCTGATCAATTTAACTATTGTTCATTTGGTTATTTACATTTAATTTTTTCCAAATATTACATTGAATTTGTTTTCTGATATCAGTTTTCCTTTTTTAATCAACCTAGGTTTTCTTGAATTAATTTAATTTCAGTTGTTACACCTTATCCAGTTCAAATTAAAGCTATTTTCTATCACTAAAGTGTTGTTTCCATTCACCACTATGAATGGAGCACTGTCACTGTCACCTTTGATAGTTGTAACCACGGCCTTAAGCCGCTTCCTTTTCTCCGCTTCCGGTAAGTGTGTTATTTCTTCCTTTGCTTATTCGTAATGTTTTCATGTTGTTTGTTGGTGTTTTCTCTTGCTTTTCTTGTATTCGCTTAACCTCCCCTCTGGGGGCGAATGCACTACCAACCTTCTCACCTGGGAGCACCCCTCCCAGGCGTATGAGGTTATTCTGCCCACTGTCCGAAAGGCTGGTACTTTAGCTTAGTGGACGGTGTTGGTAATAACTGTAGACCTTCACGTCTACACCATGCCCAAGAATTATTCTCACATTTAGATAATACTAACAAGCGCTTATTAATTTCTAAATCTGTATACAATTCTCTGTTTGTCAAGAAGTACTTTGAGACTACGTTTGCAGATGTTATTACACTTTGTACCATTAGAAACACGACACAAACTCGGAGAGCTCATATCACTACGGAGCTGATTGCCACCATTTTGAACAATTTTCTGGTTATTTTGTTGTGATGAGCTGCAGATTTAAATATTCAAGAATAACATTCTTGCAGAATTTGAATCCTTCACTTTCATCCTACACAGCCTGACAAGGGGCAGTGTTGCCAACATTCCTATCACTGAATATACTTTCCACCTGAATGAACACTGAGGATACCGAAGCAAACCTCTCGCTTTGAATCAACCCCACTTTTGCTTTTGTTTACTCACTTAATTTAATCATACCAGGATGCATCTCTCAAATAAATTGCTTACCTGTTACTCATGACCATATTTCAGATTTACTGATTTGATAGTTCTTGGAATATTGTGATGAGTGCGTGAGTGGTGTTCTGAATTTCTACCATACATGGCCTGTGATTGTGCAGACATCAGCTACTACTTACACTGTCAGATGTAAGAACAAAGATTCTGAAAGAACAATAGGAGTCAAAGTTAAATGTTGGAGAGCAATAAAGACTTGACATTTAGACACTTAAATATCTCGAACCTGCATGGAGCAGTGTTTATAATGAGGTGACAGAGGTGAAGAAGTATAACCAAAATACAGCCACTGTGGATCACTGCTGGATTTTTAGCCACTGGATCCCAAGATCAAATTTTCAAAGGTCAGAAAAAATTCTGAATATGAACAGCAAATTGAGTACATCAGAACATGGTCATCCAGCTGCAATGATCAGGCCTTGAAATATACGAACGATTCCAGGCAGGCATTTTTTTGCTATTTGCTTTACGTCGCCCCGACACAGATAGGTCCTTTGGAGACGATGGGATAGGAAAGCCCTGGGAATGGGAGGGAAGCGGCCGTGGCCTTAATTAAGGTACAGCCCCAGCATTTGACTGGTGTAAAAATGGAAAACCAAGAAAAGCCATCTTCAGGGCTGCCGACAGTGGGGCTCAAACTCACTACCTCCCGATTACCGGATACTGGCCAAACTTAAGCGACTGAAGCTATCGAGCTCGGTCCACGCAGGTTTTTGATGTTATTCTTCCACCGGAAACAACATTAAAAATATGTACCTAATAACGCTACGATAAAAATCTACTATGCCATCATACGAGCCATTATATTTAATGGCTTTGAAACTTAACAAGCCACTGAAGGCGAGAGTAAAAATATCGATATCACAGGAAGAAGGCATTTGCGAAGTGTCACTAATGCAAGAAATAGGGGTTTCGAAAGAAGAATAATAAAGATATACACAGGTATGAAATGAGACAGAATCAAGTGCCTAATACACAGCAGGTTGATTCTCTTGGACTGGTCATGTTGCAAGAATGGCCAACAGCGAAGTCATGTTCAACCAGACACCCCAAGAACGCCTATTACAAAATGGAGGAAAGAACTGGGATGGTAATATTAATAATCATTGCACTGGCTGAGATACCCATTGGTGCCAACTAGGCGGCCTAATGATCACTAGATACTACAGGCTGACTTCTTTCAATTCTGTGGAATTTTCTCACGAACCACGATCAAACAAACAAGTTCGCACCATGAGTGAAGTTCAGGAGACAGAATTCGTGAATGATATGGATGGAGCTGTGTTCACCTTGAACCAAAATATTGGGATATCGAGGACTTCACTCGACCTCCTGCCTGCAGAGAGAGCTACTCAAAATATAAATAGCAAATTCCATATTGTCGAGAATTAGGGGTATAAAATCTAATTAAGCAAAACTGTACTTACTTGTCTTCTTCTTTGAAGCAAGCGACCAACTGACCTACTGTGTGTTCATCTACACTTATTTCATTCTTAACATCGCTGGAAGGCTGCAAGGAACAAATATGTAAAACAAAGTAAGAAATGTAGAGTAAACAGATAACAAAAGGAAAAGTTTATAAATAGACATGACAGCTGACAAAATAAACTGGATATTTGCAGAATAAATATATCAATTTATTCTCCCAATGTAAAAAGGAAACAAGCAAACAAGTGTTAAGTCAAAATTATATGAAGAACAGGAAACAACAAAAGGAACTCATAATAAGATAAAGAGGACAGCACTGGAAGAGGGAGAAAAAGAAAGAAGAAAAACTTAAAGGACAATTAAAATCTCTTCACTTTTTCCTCTCTTCCTACAACTTTCTGTTATTGTCTTCATTTTATCATGTGTTCTTAAATGACTGGTCACTTGTTTGTTTCTTGTGTTCCCACAGATGACTCTGATTGTCAGATAGACATACATTTGATCTTAACCTGAGAAAGGTCAATCTATTGACTACCATGTTCAAGTTCGTAAAAGAAATAGTCAGTTGTTGGACTTTTCATTGACTCTAGACAATCTGTGAAGGCTTAATTAATACAGATTTATAACATTTACATTCAGAATATAAAGGACAAAGCTGCCCGTGTTTTCTTCGGATAGCAATTATACCGCATTCCCAGAAGCCCCAGAATTGATTCTCGGACAAGTTCGAGATTATTATCACTCTCTGATGGCTAGCTGCTGGTCCAGTCAGGCTGTATAAGAACAAAGAATTTGTTAACTGATAGAGAGGTGGCGTCCATAGTCTAAAAAGCCAAGACTAATGGCCAAGAAGATTTGTTTTGTTCATCACACACCGACTTATAAACTGCAGGCCATCAGGCTGAGCAGGGGTCGCTTGACAGGGTAATGCTCATCAGAGATTTAGAGCCACAGACTTCGATTTGGTTTCAAAAGGACTCATTTCAGAGAGATTAAAACTGCCTAGTACGTTTCCTAGACATGACCAGAACAGCCTAACCTTTTTTTAAATTATCATTCAACTGAAGTAGTCTACACTTGACTTTGTATGCAATGTTAGATTAATGTTATCTCTCGGATTTTTTGAAAGAGAGAAACCTTGCAATTTGCTTCCTCACAAGTGAACCTTCCACAGTGCTATCAAAGGTGAAAGGATTCAATTTCGTTAAATGTCATGGCTAATTTCATCAACAGAGCAATGTTCAAATGAATTCATCAATCCACTAATGACAGCTGAAGGATCATAACTAATGTTGCATATTTTGAAACCAACATCCAGAAGAATCTCCCATTGTCCTGTGTAGCAAGTGCAGCAAACAAATGAAGGCACCAACGCACATGGGTAACACTGCCCTGGAAAAACTCAAGGCTCAATTCTGCACAGATGAGTCTCTTCAGGATCGGCTGCATCTATTGATATGCCACGAAGCACATGTACAATTATATTGACTTTAATGTAAAATCTTATACCGGAAAGGCAAACCCATTTGTTAACAACAACAAAACTTTAAACAACAATCTATATAAACTTGATGAGGAGAAACATGCTTGAAACAGGCGATTCTCCAGATATACCCATAAAATATTTTCAATGGACTGGTCATGTGAACACTAAGTAGGCCACAGGTGGATGGAAACAGAAATGAAATTGAATTAGCTCTAGAGATGAAGGCGAACTGAAGTACGGGAGATAAGATGGTTGCAACTTTAAGATTGACAACACTGCTGATGAGACGCCATGCAGTGGAATTCTGTAATGTCACTGACAGCACACGTTAGTTGTATACCTACCTTACCTCACATCACATGCATGCAAACTGGCTTAATGAACACAGCCTCGGTGTACCTGGCAACCTAAGTCAGTGTTGTCATGATGTTTTTGAAACAGGAACAATGGAATTGTATCAGGAATGATTTTGCCAGACGTCGTACAGCACGACAGTGTCCTCAAGTTCTTCAAGAAGCTGCAGCGAAACCGCATAGCCTTACAGGATAGTGGCACGGTGGGTAAAAGCCATTAACGAGGGACGCCCTGAGTGGCAGATGTGTGTCAGCCAGGACATCCTAGTGTCAGTGAAGGAGAAGCGCTTGCTCTTGCCGTGTTAAAGGACACTGTTCCATGTCATATGATATGTGAGCTGCCCCGAGACACCGGGTTAGCAAATACAACTGTGCTTCATATTAGAAGGAACAATGGGCATGAAAAAGTCATGAAAATGGGTTCAGCGTGATTCAACGGAAATGCAGAAATGATTACGATACGATGCTGCTCGTAACTATTTGGAGTACTGTAAGTACAAAGAAGAGGCATCCTTATGCAATATCGTTACGCTGGATGAGACATGGGCTAAATTATATGAGCCACAGCTGAAATGCTGATCGAAATAATGGTATCTTTACGGGAAACCATAAAGAATGAGAGTTCGTGAGAACCCCAGCCATGTGAACGTTGTTATAGTCATGTATGACTGTGATGGTTTTATCCCAATGCACTATATTCCTCCACACCATACGGTCAATGCGTATTACAAATCATTTTCCACAACAACGCACGACCGCATACCGTGCAAACGTGGCTGACTTGTTCGGTCGATGGGGCTGGGAATTTCTGTAAGTAGTATAAGTGGAAGGTACGGCCGTCAATTCCGCCTCAGGCCCTCCGCAGAGGCCTCCTCCTCCCGGCGGAAATTTTAATTTTGGCGGGAGATTTGAATTTTTGCGCGAGATTTGAATTTGTAACTAATGCCACGTGCTTCATGACAGCTGTCACCCGCCATATTTAAACAATAACGCATCTCTAACCTCAGTGCTGCCATCTTGACGGGCCTAAACCTCAGTGCTCCCATCCTTACGGCACTAAACCTCACGGGTAATCTTAGCGCAAGATTTGAATTTGTAAACAAAGCCACGTGCCTTTTTGACAGCTGCCATCCTCCATCTTGAATCGCTAAACTCAGTGATGCCATCTTAACGGCACGAAACCTCAACAACAACAACAACAACAACGCATCGCTAACATCAGTGCTACTAGCTTAACGGCGTTAAACCTTGTAGGCACGGGGTGGTAGGCAATGTCCACGTGCTTTTTTGACAGCTGTCATCCACCATTTTGTATCGCTAACCTTACTGCTGCCCTCTTTACGGCACTACCTTTGCAATGTGGTGGCGGCAATTTGAAAAATTCCACGTGCTCTTGTTTGAAAACAAACCCACGTGCTTTTTTACAGCTGACAGCAGCCATCTTTAATCAACAGAGCATCATGCTGCCATCTTTATGGCACTAAATCTCATCGTGATGGTGGGTAATTTAAATTCCATGTGCTTTTTGACAGCTGTCATCCGCCATTTTTAATCAAGAGAGCACCGTGCTGCTATCCTTGCGGCACTGCGGGCAATTTTAAAAATTTCGTCGGCCGACATCCGCCATAATTAATTAACAGAGCATCGTGCTGCTATATTTACGATACTGCGGGCAATTTGAAAAATTCCGTCAGCTGTCATCCGCCACCTTGCATCGCAAACCTCAGTGCTGCTACCTTTAGCTACTACCTTTGAAATGTGGTGGCGGAAAATTCAAGAAAATCTACGTGCACTTGTTTGGAAACAAACCCTCGTGCTTTTCTGACAGCTGTCATCCGCCATCTTTAATCAACAGAGCACCGTGCTGCCACCTTTATCGTATTAGCGGGTAATTTTAAAAATTCTACATGCTTTCCTGACAACAGTCAACCACCATCTTGCATCGCAAACCTCAGTGCTGCTATCTTGAGCCACTACCTTTGAAATGTGGTGGCGGCGATTTGAAATTCTATGAAGCTGCCATCTTTACTGTACAAATCTACATACCTTTGACATGTGGTAGTGGTAATTTGAAATTCTACCAAGCTGCTATCTTTACAGCACTCGTAGTAGCGGGCAATTGTACAGCGACCATCAACAAAGTGCTAGCTAAATCCACAAGCTTGCAACTTTACGTAGGCAATTTGTTAGGCGCTATCTTCTTTTTTGACGGTCCCTATCCAACGGATCTGTTCAGGATTCAAGTTAAAGCATGCAGAAGCAACTACAGCCTTAGGCGAATTATGCTCAGCACGACTTGCGTCTAACATGCTCTTGTACAATAACTCAGAGTTACAGCAAACAAAACGGAAGTGATTTAGTAAAAATAAATCCAGGTCCTGTTTCGTCAGGAAGGGCAACCGGCTGTAAAAAGACATTTGCGACTTAAAATTCCGGTCCTTCGGCGTTAGGAAGGGCAACCGTCCGTAAAACAACTGTTCGTGATATAAGACATTAAATACTGCGATTTAAAACCTTAGACCTTACATCAAGAAGGGGATCTAGCTGTAAAACGGATTCTTGCCATTTATAATCCTGTCCTAGCGTCAGGAAGGGTATCCGGCTGTAAAACAGATTTTTGTGATTTAAAATCTTAGTTGTTGCGTCAGGAAGGGCATGCGGCTGTAAAACAGATTTTTGCGACTGAAAATCCTAGTTTTGCATCAAGAAGGGCATCCGTCTGTAAATTGGATTCTCAGGACTAGGAGCAAGAAGCAGCTAGCCGCTCCCTAGCATTTACAGTGTAGTTCGGGCGTTATGCCTTGCGAGTAGGTATGTACCAGCACCGGGTTTTAAATAAGCAGACTGGAGTTCCGGCAGCGGGTTAGAAATGCGTAAGTCCCTCTCGAGCAAGAAAAATATCGGGGACGTGTTTTACTAAAACGTTGTATTAGAGTGAGCTTGAAGCAAACACACAAGCTGCATCAAGTCGGCGAGTGCACGGACACTGCTGGAATGTAGTGCATTAGCGAGTTTCGTCCAGTACAAAATTCACTCCTCGCTTACAGCCTGCGTCAAAAGTAACAGCAGCAGCCTGCTCTCTCTTGCCGGGTTGGGCTGAGTTCCTTAGAAGCGCTAGCATTATAACATAACAGGTTCGATTCTGTCTTCGTCTGGTTATGCTAAAATACGTCGTGTCGGTAGAACTCTTGAGGAACTAAAGTCTTGCACCTTGGCGTCTCCGGGTTCGATCTTGGCTCAATCTAAAGGTGCTTAGTAGAACTTCTGAGGGACAAAGTTCTAGCACCTCGGCGTTTCCGGGTTCGATCCTAGCTCAGTCTAGTCTGCACGGCAGAATTTCTGAAGGACTACATTCCGGCACTTCGGCGTCTCTAGGATCAATCCTAGCTCAGTCTGAAGGTGCTTGGTAAAACTTCTGAGGGACAAAACTCTAGCATCTTGGCGTCTCTAAGTTCAAACCTGGCTCAGTCTGAAGGTGCTCGGAAGAACTTTTGAAGGACTAAATTCCGGCACCTCGGCGTCTCTAAATTCGATCCTGGCTAAGTTTTGTGGTATTTGGAGGTGCTCGGTAGACCATATGAGGGACTAAATTCCGGCACCACGGAGCCTCGTGTTGTTCGAACCTGTGGCTCAGTCCGGTGGTATTTGAAGGTGCTCGGTATGACTAAATTCCGACACCTCGGTGTCTCCGAAAACAGCAAGTTCGATCCTAGCTCAGTCCGGTGGTTCAGCCTTATGTCGGTAGATTTATTGGCAGAATTCTGGAGGGACTAAATTCCGACATTTCGGCGTCTTGTGTTGTTAACATAGCAGGTTCGATTCCGAAGCTCAGTCTAAAGGTGCTTGGTAGAACTCTTGAGGGACTAAATTCCGACACTTCGGGCATCTCTAGCAGGTTCGATCCGGTGGGGGATACCGTAGACGATACCCCTTTCCTCAAGGCGCGTTATTGTTAATTTAGAGTCGCTTCTTGCTAACAACTATTTTTTGGGGTACTAACACGGGAAGGAAGAAGGGCTTTAGTGTACTGCTTACTTCAAAGACCTGTGTGTTTTCTCCCGACCGCTTAGAAAGTCAGTGCATAAACTTTTGTTACATCTGTAGTGCAGACTTATGCTGATTGCATAGCCGACTAGTAACAAGTCGCAGTCGACCGGATGTAGTCTGTGTGAAACGCACGCCAGTTTGCAGATCTCCGCGTGTGTGTAAAGTGTGTGCATATACAATTCCTGTACTTTGATTCAAGCTGATTATCGTCTACCGGCTAGTAGTAAAACAAAAGGTAAGATTAATTCTTTGAATATTATTATTACTATTATTATTATTATTTACGATTTCTTTCTTCTTTGCTTTTAGAAAATCACCGTCTGCTGTTAACATTATTCCAGTAAACTATCTTCAGTTTGCAGCCTTCAATTTAAGTAAGCCTAAACTGTTGGTTAGTGCTAGGCAGTTCTGTTTATAATCTAACTAACCTTCATCACTATGTGCTACTCTTAGACAGTAACATCTCTATTGATTTTTAGTCGTTTATTGGTTCATAGGATACAACTGGAAAGTAGGGCCAGTACCCCTCCCCGGCAGCCTCACCTGCTTGTAGTAGGACTAGAGGATTCGAAGGCATAGACAAGGAAGAGGTTAATCTTGTCACTTCAAATTCTTCTCTTCTTCAAACTTCTCTTTTCAGAACTTGTTGCATACACTGTTCACCTAAACACCTTATTCTAAGAAAGAGAAGACACTATGTTCCCCTGCGAGCTGTGCAAGGTAATGTTCACAAGACGTGATAGCCTTGCACGTCATTTTAAAATTAAACATCATCGGGCATCTGCTTGTGACTATAACCCTACTATGTTCCCTGCGAGCCGTGTAAGGTAATTTTCACAACACGGGATAATCTCGCCCATCATATAAAAACAAAACACCCTAGCATAACATCCGCTTTATGTGAAGTTTGTGGGGTGTATTTCGCTAATGTGGAGCAATACCAGGCCCACTTAGTAGAAGTACATCAGGTATCCACTTGCGACTATAACCCTCAGGTAGTGCGAAAAAAGCCTGTAAATACTGATGTAGATGTAGAAAGCTGTAGTAACAAAAAACCAAGGAAAAATGAAGAACTTCAAACTATACACTGCGAATACTGTAACACTAATGTACCATCTTCACATTTTCAGGGTCACTTACGAAGTAATGCGCATAAAAACAATGCCTGTAGAAGTGCTAGTAATACAAACATCGAAGATATTAATACTACATTTCAAAGTAGGATTTTAGTTGCAGAATTTGTACTAGGCAGAAGTTTCAAAGCACCGAAAACTTTTTAAATTGCGTTCAACCTGATGAGCAACAGGTTCCTGACAAAACTTTGTCTAATCGTAATTTACTTAAAGTTAATTTCGAACTTTTTACGTTATATATTAAGAGCACAGATGAAAGGGAAATAACTGAAATTAAATCATTTAATACGAAGAATTTTGTAGTACGTGAGCCAACTAATTCTAGTGATGTATTTAGCGATATCTCGAACATTATTTCAACGAAGAGAGAGGACTTTCAAGAAAAAGAATCAGGGTGCGCTTTAGATGATATTTTGTATCTAGAAGTTAACATCAATAAGTATAATCCTTTGCGACGATCTTCGTACATCGACTTGCGGACATGGATTTAGCGAAAACAAGCTGTTGTGAACGTTCAAAACAATGACGAGGCGTGTTTTGCATGGGCTGTTGTGTCGGCTTTAAATCCTGCGAAATCGAATGTAGCGAATAGATCATCCTCGTATCCTCACTATTCAACACAACTAAATTTAAATAGTATAGAATTTCCTATGCAGTTAAAGGACATTGAGCGCTTTGTACAACTAAATAATATTAGCATTAATGTGTATGGTGTAAACAAAAAGTCTGTAGTAGGTCCTCCGTATTATACATATATTAAGAAGAGTATTCATGTTAACTTACTCTATATTGAAAACAGTGAAAATAGTCACTTTTGTTGGATTAAAAATTTGAGTAGGCTTGTTGGTAGTAAGTTGTCAAACAGGTGTAACAAAAAGTAGTTATCCGACGGATGCTTGCAGTATTTTAGAACTGAAGATCAGATAACAAACCATTCTAAGAATGACTGCAATCATGTATGTACAGAGATACCTGCTACAAGCAATAATGTTTTAAAAGTTACGAATTATAACAAGCAGATCTGGGTGCCTTTTGTTATTTACGCAGACTTTGAAGCCATCCTCAAACCATTCAGCACAAGCGCGCCTAATCCAGACAACACTTCTACTAATACTACACACATGCATGTCCCGTATAGCTTCGCGTAATTTATCAAGTGTAGTTATGATAGTACGTTTAACAAGTTAGAGCTGTATCGAGGACTTGATGCTGCTAAAGTATTTTAGAAAGACTTGAAAGTGATGCAGTGCGTCTTAGCAGTATTCTAAATACTAACATTCCTATGAAACTACTCACCGAAATTCAGTTACAAGAACATGAACGTGCTACAAAATGTAGTATTTGGATGACGAACTTTCTGAAAACGACCCTAAAGTTTTCGATCATGACCATTTAACTGGCTTGTACAGATGCCCTGTTCATAATAGCTGTAATCTTAAGTACTGAGTTCCAAAATTTATTCCTGTAATTTTTCATAACTTATCTGGTTACGACTCACATTTTATTATCTCACAATTTGGAGCTTCAGATTAAAAAAATAGATATAATCCCTCAGAACAAAGAGCGGTATATTACATTTACAAAGTGCGTAAAAGTAGATGAGGAGCATACTATAAAATTGAAATTTCTTGACTCGTTTCGCATTATGGCGAGTAGCCTTGATAAACTTTCGAGTAATTTGCAGCCAGAACAATTTACAGAAATTCGACGTGTTTTTCCTTAAGAGCAGTTTAATTTAATTCGGCGTAAGGGTGTCTTCTGTCATGAATATCTTAACTGCTTAGAACGCCTCGAAGAACGCGCCTTACCATCAAAACAATCATTTTACAGCTCGCTGAATTCAGCTGATATTAGTGATGATGTGTATTTATATGCACAACGTATCTGGGAGCAGTTCCACATTCAAACGGTAGGCGAATACTCTGACTTATATTTAAAGACGGATGTATTTTTGTTAGCTGATGTTTTCGAAAATTTTCGCTGTGTTTGCAAGAAAACATACAGCCTTGATCCATGTCAGTATTTTACAACACCTGAGTTAAGTTGGGATGCCATGTTAAAATACACACAAGCGAATTCGGAACTGCTAACCGATATCGATATGGAACAATTTATAAAATCGTCTATTCGAGGTGGCCCAAGACAGTGCAGTGGGCGGTATTCTAAGGCAAATAATAAGTACATGCCGAGTTTTGACTCTAGTCAGGAATCTCAGTATATTTTATATCTTGATGCTAACGATCAGTATGGGTGGGCAATGAGTCTGCATCTACCAATAAGTGGTTTTCGCTGGCTACCGCAGCGCGAAATTAACGATTTACAGCTGCACGCCCTAGACGGTGAAGCTAATAAAGGCTATTTCCTTGAAGTTGACTTAGAGTATCCTACAGAGTTACATACTTCTTATAATAACTTACCGTTCTGCCCTGAAAATATGAAGTCTCGGTACATCACATCAACAATAAAGATGGTAATCGCTAATTTGTGTGACAAATCTAAGTATGTTGTTCATTATCGGAATTTAAAACAGTGCTTGCAGCATGGTTTGAAGTTAACCAAAATCCATCGCGTACTAGAATCCAATCAGTCACTGTGGCTAAAGCCATATATCGATCTCAACAATGATTTAAGAACAAGTGCAGTTAACGAGTTTGAGAAAGATTTCTACAAGCTCATGAATAACAGTGTGATTGGTAAGACTATGGCAAATGTTGACAAACGCGTTGATGTAAAATTGATTACAAACTGGGAAAATATTAAGCAAAGGTACGGTGCTAACCATTTAATAAGTAAACCGAATTTCCATAGCTGTACTATTATACATGAAAATTTGGTTATTATACAGATGAATCGTGTTAAAGTTAAGTACGACAAATCTACCTACGTTGGCTTTGCTGTACTAGAATTAGCTAAAACCCTGATGTATGAATTCCATTACGATTATATGATGAAGATGTACGCTCATAATGCGCAATTGCTCTACACAGATACCGATTCGCTTATTTACCAAATCAAAACTGATGACTATTACAATGATATAAAGCCAGACTTTGGTAGGTTTGATACTAGTAACTATCCTAAAAATCATTATAATCTACCACTAGTAAACAAAAAAGTTATAGGTAAAATGAAAGACGAATGTGCTGGAAATATTATCGATTCATTTGTAGGTACTAAATTCAAATCATATTGCATAATGCTCTTAAATCTTATACAAATAAGGAGATTGAAAGGAATAAAAAAGATTTTAGTTCAGAATCAGCTAAGTTTAGAAAATTATAAACATTGTATTAATAGTAATCCACCTATTTTACATAAGCAAATGGCTGTTATTAGAAGCAAGAAGCACCAGTTGTACACTCATTTAATTAGTAAGGTAGCCCTTAATAATAATGCTTGCAAACGGTTTGTTATTCCAAATTCAACCAACACTCCAGCCTGGGGGCATAGTAGTATTGATAGGCACTACTTCACATAAAGCAGTTTTGTGTGTGTGTGTGTGTGAATATTATGCTAGAGGTGTGTACTTTGTAATATATATGCTAAGCTGTCTTACATCACAATTTATTGTACATATTGTATAAAGATAGTAAGAAGGGAAAGGTACGCTGAGAGCGTAGTACAGCGAATAATTTAAGTTTAAACTTGTACATATAAACATTAGCAGAATTGCATTATTACTTACGAAGGGTGAGGTACACCGACATTGTAAGATGTACATATATGAAGCGAAAATGATACAGCAAGATGAAACTTGTACATACAAGATGTAAATAAATAATGTAGAATTGTCATTTTCTTTTATTTTAAATAAGGTATTACCTTCTACTCTTCCCGCTCTTTCTTCTGAAATACTCGAAGAAGAAGAAGAAGAAGAAGAAGAAGAAGTATATCAAGAAAAAAAGTGTTTAGCAGATTCATAAGTATGTTATCGTCTTAGAAGAGCAGCTCAGTAAGTATGTTGAGAAAATATTTTTTTTTTCTGAACAGTGTTTGATTCTAGTCTTCCATTGCGGTGTTCTACAACATCGAACTATAGTATGTGATTCTAGTTATATGTTTTTGAACGGTAGTATGTGTTCAAGTCTAAACATGCACAATAACGTTTTCGCTGCACACTGTTGCTTTTGCAATGCATGTTCGATAGAGATGTGCCTTGACATAGGAGGAGACAGAACAGCTCAGTAATGATGTTAAGAAGGATTTTTTTCTAAACAGTGTTTGTTTCTAGTCTTGCAATGCAGCGTTCTACAACATCGAACTATAGTATGTGATTTTTGTGTTCTCAACTCTTGTAATATGTTTTGAACAGCAGTATGTGTTCGAGTCTAAACATGCACCACGTGCGCCTTCGTGATGCATGAAACTTGTTCCATAAAGCTATGCCTTGACAGAGGAGGTTGAACAGGTAAGGAGGAGGGAGAGGAGGAGGAGGTGGAGGAGGTAGCCATAACAGCCGCCACCATCTTGTGTAGTAGCCACTAAGTGCTAATTAGCGTCGGGAAGGGCATCTTGTCGTAAACTAAGTATAGACTCCTTTAAGATATTAGATGAGATGGGTTCGCGAATGCACTGACGTTTTACTGTTTAATTATGATAGCTAACGGAACTTTTCAAATTGCCCGCTACTACGATAAAGATAACAGCACGGTGCTCTGTTGACTAAAGATGGCGGATGACAGCTGTCAAAAAAGCACGTGGGTTTGTTTCCAAACAAAAGCACGGATATTTTTAAATTATCCGCCACCACATTTCAAAGATAGTAGCTAAAGACAGCGGCACTGAGGTTTGCGATGCAAGATGGCGGATGACAGCTGACGGAATTCTTAAAATTGCCCGCAGTGCCGTAAACATAGCAGCACGATGCTCTGTTAATTGAAGATGGCGGATGTCAGCTGACGGTTTTTTCAAATTGCCCGCAGTGCCGTAAAGATAGCAGCACGGTTCTCTCTTGATTGAAGATGGCGGATGACAGCTGTCAAATAAGTACATGGAATTTAAATTACCCACCACCACGATGAGATTTAGCGCCATAAAGACGGCAGCACGATGCTCTGTCGATTAAAGGTGGCTGCTGTCAGCTGTCAAAAAAGCACGTGGGTTTGTTTCCAAACAAGAGCACGTGGAATTTTTCAAATTACCGCCACCACATTGCAAAGGTAGTGCCGTAAAGAGGGCAGCACGAAGATTAGCGATGCAAGATCGTGGATGACAGCTGTCAAAACAGCACGTGGATTTTAAATTACCCATCACCACTACGATAATGTGTAGTACCATAGAGAGGGCAGCATTAAAGTTAGCTGTCAAAAAAGGACGTGGAAATTGCCTACCACCACGTGCCTATAAAGTTCAGCGCCGTTAAGATGGTAGCACTGAGGTTAGCGATGCGTTGTTGTTGTTGAGGCTTTGTGCCGTTAAGATGGCAGCACTGAGGTTAGCGATGCAAGATGGCGGACGGCAGCTGTCTAAAAAGCACGTGGCTTTGTTTACCAATTCAAATCTCGCGCTAAGATTGTCCGTGTGGTTTAGTGCCGTAATAATGGCAGCACTGAGTTTTAGGCCCGTCAAGATGACAGCACTGAGGTTAGAGATGCGTTGTTGTTTAAAGGTGGCGGATGACAGCTGTCAAAAAGCACGTGACTTTGTTTACAAATTCAAATCTCGCGCAAAAACTCAAATCTCCCGTCAAAATTAAACGTTCCCTCTGCGGAGTGCCTGAGGCGGAGGTGGCGGCCGAACCATACACTTATACTACTGCTGTACCATATACTATGATCTACAGATTCAAGCCGTTGTGACTTCGACTTGATTGACAAGATGAAGGAACCACTTCGGGGCCTTTGCTCCAGAACTGAGTCAGAGGTTGGTCAGGCAGTAAACTGCTCCAATCGAACTATCAACATAACAGGTTCTGCAATATATATATATTCTATGATGTCCACACTGTTCGTAAAAAGATGCACACAATGGTGGTGACTAATATGTACGACAGTAAATCATGGTATAACATTCATATCTTTGGCATGAGTTATAATTGAATATTAGCTACTATTAAAGTCTCATCCCTCGTTTATATCCAATAAGTTTCTATTTTAAAACTTGCTTCATGGTGCTCCGGCACAGATTGGGCTTATGGCAATGATGGAATAGGAATGAGCTAGGAGTGGGAAGAAAGTAGCCTTGGCATTAACTCATTGGCACCGACTTACGGAACCGTTCCTTACGCCGCCAATTTGGACCGAACCCTAAAATACAGAATTTTTGTATACCAACCTTTAAAAGTTTGCAGTTTTATTCACTAGCAAGTGATAAGTGAAACTTGTAAACTTGTACACTAGTGTCCAAAAGTTAAGCATAATCACTAAACGAGGCCCTACCGCCCGATAGGAATGTCAGACGAATTGCTGAACAATCGCAAGCTGAATCACACACCATATGTTACAAAACTTGTCCAAAAACAGTTTCAGAAAGGTTCTGATAGCTAAGGTACACCTTATCCAACAACGAACACAACTTGGCACTGTCTTCCACAACAAAATATGCTGCTAATAGAATGTATAGGTACCCCTAACGGCCACACATGCTTCGCAGCTATGTGGCATGCACTCTATCAGATGGTCCAAGAGCTCCTTTGGAAGTCGATCAAAATTCCTCCAAAAGAGCAATGCGAAGGTCTTGGAGGGTACTTGGTGGGGGCTGACGGGATGCAATTCGCCTGCCCAATGCATCCCAGGCATGATCTATAGGATTCAGATCCGCAGACCACTCTGGCCAGTCCATGCAATGAACGTCTTCCCCAGCCAGAAATTCATCCTCCAGAACAACGCGGTGCGGTCGGGCATTATCGTCCCTTAAGAGGAAGTCTGGACTAACCGCACCTCTGAAGAGTAGAATATGTGGTCTCAGTACATCATCCCTCTATATCCGAGAGTCAACAGTGTTCCTTGGACCACTCATGAAAATGTGCAGGTCCGTACGGCCATTCAACATGATGCCGCCCCACACCATGACGCCACCACCACCATACTGTTCTTGCTCCACGATGTTCCTGTGGTGGTATCGGCAACCCACTTCTCTCCAGATTAATGCGCGACGGTAATCGTTCTGCAAACTGAAGCGGGATTCATCTGTGAAGAGCACATGCCTCAATTCATTCATGGTCCAGTCCAGTTTCGATGTTGAAGCCTCCGCAGTAAACGGACCCGTCCCTGTGCTGGAGTGAGTGGACGCACACCGCTGAACGTCGGGCAAACAGCCCTGCTGTTCTGGGCCTCCGGTACACAGTTTGCCGGGAAACGGCAACAACTGAGACAACTGAAAGCTCCACTGACAGTTGTCTTTCAGATGCATTCCGACTTCGTTGAATGGTTAAGGCCGGATATCGGTCCTGCTGTGGGGTGGTTACCTTTGGTCGACCTGGTACTGGCCTACAACGAACACCTCCTGTGTCTCAAAATCGTCCCCAGAGCCTGGAAATGACACTTCGTGGTACATTCAAGAATACGGCGACTTCGTTCTGTGTCTGGCCTGCTTCCAGGCGGCCGAGTATTCTACCCTGCAAAACGGGCTCCAAATGCCGTCGTTGTGCCATTATGTTGTCACGTTCACCACGAGGCTACACTCGGCACACTATAACAGGGCAAACACGACTGAGGGAATATGGGACGCAGGCACTGGCTGTGTTTACCATGCGGTTACGCTGCTAGTCAAAGCTGGGAACACGCCGTTCCTACACAGAGCGAACACGTCAGGTTGGTAGGTGGATATCACAGAGATAAGCTTTTTAAGGTTCAACAACTACTATATAAATTACAAAATATATAAGATATTATTTACAACCTTTATTTAATAATGGTACCTGTTTCAATATTGAAATGCCATCATCAGCCATAAAATACATTAATAACACAATTGGGAAAGGACATGATAATAAAAATTGACGTTATGATACATAAATGCATACATAGCATTTTAACAATAAAAGATTAAGACGTTTCGACATGTTATCGACGCATAAAAGTTTTAGAAACGCTTATTTACACTGTGCGCTGAATAAAATACTAAGAACTTATAGAAATAAATTGATACACTGCTCTTGTTGTTCTGTTTATGTGCTATTACTCAAATCATCACATGGCATATTTACGGTTGCATTTCAATCTTTTGCAATAATTTGTCCGTCCTTTAAAACAATTTTTATTCAAATGTTGTCAAAGTGAAAACGTAATTTTAGTTCAAAAAACACCTTGTTCATGTAAATAACTTATAGAAATATGCTTTAGTATATCTCATTACACTGGTCTCGAAAGGCTTGTTGTGTTCATTAAAATTATACAATGATGTATAAAGTAAAGTTAAAAAATAAGAAACGGTTAATGGTAATCGGTTATCCTACGTTGTTGTGCGTTTTGTGGTCAATTTCCTGTTACCGTGCTTACTCGTAACTTATGCTTAACTTTTGGACACTAGTGTAAATGGAATACAACTTTCCCAGACCACAGAATACTCTATACAAAAAAAATACTATCTGCTTGCGCTTGTTAGTGAACAAATATGGCTGATAATTACGTAGATATCTTCATGTGGTTAGAAAATGATAATGAGAATGATTTTTCTTCAGAAGACTGTGCTATTTCTTACACTAATAATGATAGTGTTAGGGAAAATTATTCTAGTGGTGACGAGAGCATGGACGATGTAAATGAAGACCGAGATGGCGTGACTGCTTTACGAGATGGATCGTCCACATGGAATTTGTCAAACACTTAAAATACACCAAAACTATTCCATTCACAGGCGTTTCTGGTCTCAGTGCCACTGTTTTGAGGAGACTGTATTAGAAGTGTGTTCAGAATTTCTTGGGGATGAGTTCTGGGAAATGATTGTATAAGGAACCAATGACTAGGCTGCTTTCCAGGCGAATAATTTGATAAGAAAAAATATGAAATGTGACAGTAAATGGTATCATTGCACGGTTAAAGAGATAAAAGCATATTATTTTCTGATGATTCTCATGAAACGGGTAAGAAAACCAAACCTCAAGTTGTGCTGGTCTAACAGGAAGCCTCAGAAAGAAAAATATTTTCAGAGACTATGACATTTGAACTATTCTGTCATATTTCACAATTTCTGCACTTCCCTGATGACATGTTTACAGATCCAAAAGACTGTCTAAGATAAATTACAACATATATTTGATATCTGCAAACAAAGTTTCAGAATATCTAGAATCTTGACAGAGATATAGGTATTGATTACAGTGTTATGAAATTTCTAGGCAGACTCCCATTTGTGCAATATAATCCTTTCAAAGAAGCCAGGTTTGTTATTAAAATTTATAAACTCTGTGAAAGTGCTTCTGGATACTATTCCCTGTTCAAAATGTATACCAGAGAGGCAAATAGGGTGTTATTCCAGTAACAAAAGCAGCAGTGTTGGAACTAATGGAAGCAAACTTGAACTAAGGTCATATATTATATCTTGATAACTGGTATGTTTCTCCTGAACTTTTCACACCTTGTTGGAGAATTGAACTCATGCCATGGATGCCTTATACTCTAACAGGAAGAACGTGCTTCCATAGTTCCACTTGGTAAAACTGACGATAGGTGAGGCTATTAGCATGACAGCTACTAATATTATCGCCAAAAAATGGAAAGACAAAAATGATGTGCATTTACTTTGAAATGTTGATAAGGCCTTGGACACTGATGTGAAAATTCAAGGAAAATGAGGTGGAGAGGAAGTTGTGAAAAACCCCAAGGGTATTGGAAGATACAACCGGAAAATGAATGCAGTATATCATCAAGACCAAGTCCTTGCATGTTTCCTCGGAATGCGATGGACTAACAAGGGTTATAAAAACATAATGTATCTATTGGATATGGCTATCTTCAATTCATACATTGTGTTCATGAAGGTTACTGGCAGGTGGCTGCATTATACAGAATCTCTCACAGCATTTCCCGAGTGATTCTTGCAGAGTGTTGCTCTCCTGCCTACGACAACAAAAGGAAGAACTCCCAGTCAACACAGCCACCTGCGGCTTCAGGCAAATGTATGGGGACACTTTCCAGTGCCTATTCCGCCAACAGAAAAGAAGAAACATCCTAAAAAGCCCTAAAATGTTTGCAAGGGTCATAAAATAAGGTCCCAAGTGAGGTGTTTATGTGAAAAATGTGGTATTCCACTCCACCAGGAGAGCTGCTTCAAAAATATTACACAATGATTCACTACTGAAAACTGAGGAACAGTTAATGAACAGTTAGGCATTGGCATGTGATGTATATAGCTTTGAAAAAAAAAGGCCACTTTTTGACCAATCCTCAATTTACAAATTTAAAACATTATTTTCAAAAATAAATAGGTTTCTTTCCAGGCAGGTTAGACATTAGTCAGGTTCCAATGGGTTAATTAAAGTATAGTTTGAGAATTTGCGTGGTTTAAAAGTGGAAAAACACAGAAAACCATCATTGGAAGAATGGCTGAAAGAGAAGTGCAAGGATGTGGAAGGCCTTATTGTCCTAGGAAAAGTAGAAACTGCATGCAGGAAAATCAAGGAAGCCTTTGGGGAAAGGAAAGCTAGGTAAGAAAGAGTAGTGATGAATGATACAACAGTGCCGATGGATTGAATATGGAGGAACATAGTCAACAGATTGCTGATAATCCTATGAAACTGCAGTCCAATGGTTGTGCTCATTTCATATGTGCATCCTTCCCCCTGTATCCAAACAAATCCCCTAAACAAGAGCTCAGATGGAAAAAAAGACAAAGCAGAAATATGGCAGGAACATATCCAACACCAGTATCAAGGTAAAGAAGTAGAAGATAAGGTTCTGGAAAAATAAAAGGCTCTTGATGCTGATGAAATGGGAGTCCCAATTTTGAGGTCAGAATTTGAGAAGTTTTGAAAGACCTAAGAATAAAAAAGGCACCAGGAATTGATGGCATACCCTCAGAAATACTGACTGCCTTAAGGGAAACTAGCATGGTGAGGCAATTCCCTTTAGTGTGCAAGATGCATGGAAAAGGAGAACTGCCATACGATTTTAGGACAAATGATGTTATACATATTCCCATGAAAGCGGTGCTGACAAGTGTGAAAAGTATCGCACCATTAGTTCAGTAAGGAAAGAGAATTTGACACTGAGTTGGAGGACATCAATTTGGCTACAGAAGAAGTGTAAGAACACATGAAGCAATCCTGACTTCACATCTGATCTTAGAGGATTGAATTAAGAAGGACAAGCACACATACATAGTGTCCGTAGAACAACAAAAGGCATTCCTTATCAGATAGAGAAAAAGAAGAATAATTTACAATCTGCACAAAAATGAGTCTGCTGTGATAAGAATCGAAGACTTAGAGATAGCAGCAGTATTCCATAAGTTAGTGAGGCAGGACTGGAGGTTGCCCCTCCTTTACAACATTCATATAGAAGAAAGGGGCAGTAAAAAATACCAAAGAGGAATTTGGAAAGGGTATCACAATCAAAGGACAGGAAATCAAGTCTCTGAAGTTTGCTCATAATATTCTTATTTCATCTCAGTTTGCAGAACATCTGGAGAAACTGTTGAAATGTAGAGGCAGAGTCTTAAGGAAGGAGTACAAGATCAACATAAAAAAATCCAATACAAAAATAATGGAATGCTGTACAACGAAGTGAGCTGATGCAGGAATAATTAGATTAGGAAATGAACTTCTAAACGTAGTAGATGTATATTGTTACTTGGGTAGTAAATAAACTAATGACAGCAGAAGTAATGTGGACACAAAATGCAGACTGCAGGGTAGCACAAGCAAGGAAGGCCTTTCTTCAAAAAACAAATTTGCACCTTTCAAACAGTGATAAACAGATTACTTAGATGTTTTTGAACACATTTGTCTGGAGCATGGTGGTGTATGGAACACTAACATGGACGGTAACTAGCTCAGGAAAAAAAGGTAGAAGCTCCTGAAATATAGTGTGAAATATGAATGTTGAAAGTGAGCTGGAAAGATCGAATCATGAACGAAGAGATACGGAATGAAATTGGTGACAGATCAATTTGGCTAAATTTGACAAGAAGAGACAGAATGATAGGACATACCTTAAGACACCCAGGACATGTTCAGTTGGTTTTTGGGGAAGTGTAGTCAGTAAGCACAGTAGGGGTAGACAACGATATGAATTTGCTAAGCAGATCAGAGCAGATGTAGGATGTAGCAGTTATCTAGAGATGAAAAGGACACCACAGGTTAGGGGCTCAAGAAGAGCTGCATCAAACCAGTCTTTGGACTGATGACCCTCAAACGATAACAAGTGAGAAATTGTGTCCTGGTTAACAGAGACCGCAATTCGTTTCCAAGAAGACATGCTTAGAACCTGGTTATATTCATTAAGTAAGATCAAAATGCCAGTCAAGTGCACCTATAAAATAGACTGTCATTAAGCCAAACATGGTCATACTGTATTACACCTTTCTCCATATCACCCAGAATTGAATCCTTTTAAGCTGATATGGGCAAATGTCAAGCATGGCATTTCTGAACAAAATGTGGTGTTTAGAATTTATTTTTTAATTTATTGTCTTGTTTTATATGGTGGGACTCAGGCTATGAAGCCTGCTATTCTGTCAGGCCATACGTACACTTACATGAAGAGTTAAATACACACAAAATTATCTACAATTCAATATCTTAAGGTATCAATCAAATGTTTTAATTAACCAAATAACTTAGCTATGATCTAATACTACTATGTTACGAATAATTATTATTACTTATTAACCAAGTTTGACAGAGTTTCTGTAAGCGGAGGTAGTTTGACATGCTCCTAATTTCAGCCGGTAGGGAATTCCAAATTCGGCTGGCGGCGACTACAAATGATCTACTGTTGCCAGTTGAGTGGTGAATGGGAATGCTTAGTACTGAGGTTGTTGATGATCTGGTAGGAATACTAGAAGGTGGTGCTAGGTAATGGAATTGTGTGCCAAGGTATTCAGGGGTGTTCAGGTTCAGTATACGATGTAACAGGGAAACAGTGTGTAAATTTCATCGCTCTCTTAAGCGTAGCCATGAAAGTCTACCAAATGCGGGAGAAATATGGCTAAACCTTGGTACAACTGAAATAAATTGAACACATGTGTTATGTGCCTTTTTAAGCTTGATGGAAAGTGAGGCGTTCAGGTTACTGTATTCTACGTCACCGTAGTTGAATATTGGCATCATCATACTTTCACCGTAGTTGAATATTGGCATCACCATACTTTGGATAAGCAGTTTTCTTACATTTTGCGGGAGTAAATCTCTGAGTTTCTTAAGGGAATGTAAGAAATAAAACACTCGCTTACATATACCTGTTACATGATCGTTCCAACTAATGTTTTTATCCATTATCATCCCCTAAGTTCTTAACTGTGTCTATGAATGTAACTGTGTGCCTCTTAATGTTACTGAGTGGGTATGCACGGCTGTAAGTTGTGCATGGGTTTTCTGGGTAGCTAAGAGAATACAGTGAGATTTTTGGACATTGATTTTTAGTGCATGGTCATCGGTCCACCTACATATGCTTTCTAGGTTGTCATTCATATTATTTATTGCAGTCAGTAAGTCACAAGGATGTGCATGTGCATATATTTGTATGTCATCTGCGTACATATGCTATTGACAATGTTTAATTACTTGTGTAAGTCCTGAAATGAAGATCGAAAATAGGAGTGTCGCTAGCACTGACCCCTTTTGTATTCCAGTCTCAGAATGAAAATAATTTATGGTGAACAAATTGCTTCTAATAAAAATGAGGACTGGAAGTAAAATTTGTGAGCATGTAAATAAATTTGAAGATCAGTAATTTCAATTGAAGGTTTATTGGACCATAGTAAACATAAATGTGGGAAGTGAAATGGACAGAAATAGTGAGAGTGATGGAAGCAATACTGAAACCGCAAGAGAAACTGGTAACAAAATCACAGACACTGCCAGCGGAAGTGAAATAGGCATGAATATAGAATAGTGGGAGGGGCAACCTCTAAGAGATTTAGTATGCCTAGATACTGTGACAGTAAATGATCCACAGTCTTCTATCAAGTGATTAACATACTGAGTTAAGTGTAATGTGCAGTTACGTGTGTAATTATTGGAAGTAATTGTGAAAGGCTTCTTAACAGGAATAATATAATTTACGATGAGATTGTATGTTTCATAATTCATGCATGGTACAATATCCTCACTTACACTGTGCTATGCATGCTAGAACCTAGTTTTTGTCACCTTCCACTACAGCGGACTTCCTGTCCTGCACTTAAATGAGTGTTCTCCACAATTTGCAAAAACTGTGCCCAAAGATGGTGACTTTGTACTCAACACACCAAAAGCAATGTAAAACAGAAACCTACACTGTCAGAAATGTTTCTGATGTATGATATACAGGCAGACAGTTTAAAATATTATGGTATATCTAGGGAGTAAAATACAACCATTGTGCTGAAATCAAATGCCGGACAGAGGAAGCAGAGTCCACCTTCATTAGCATGTGGCAAAGCTTATCCTGAAACGATCTCAGAATAAAGCTCAAAAAGAGAATAACAAAGTTCTGTGTCCTCTCCATCCTACAAAATACTGTAGAGCCCAATATATTTTATTACCCACAGAAAAGAGAATAGAAACTTTCAAGATGTGGATATATAATGGCAAATTGTGTAATTCCTGTAGGTTATTTTCATGTCTGACCAACGGAGATAGGTCTTATGCCAACAAAAGGATAGGAAAGGGCTAGGAGTAGAAAGGAAGAAGCCATGGGCTTAATTATGGTACAGCCCCAGAATTTAATATGAAAATGGGAAACCATAAAAACCATCTTCAGGGCTGCCAACAGTGGGGTACCACAAACAACAAGCTGTCGGCCTCAGCTTATCGAGACAATTTAACTCAAGAGGCTGAAACACATCATGAGGACTCCTACAAAGGCCAGTCTGTTACAAGTAGTATTTTGAGGAAAAAATTTAGGCAGAAGAGGACTTAGAAGAAGACGGTCATCTCAGATCAATATTTTGAAGAAATGGGTTGGAACTCTTTGGCACATGGGAAAAGGAAGATAGCCATGCTCATAGGCTAAATTCAATTAGGATAAGGTAGCATCAGTAACAGTGAAGAAATCAGCCACCAGATGAAATGCAGTGGAGGGACTTTGAACAATAATCACTGCTATGTATTACCTAGCATAAAATTTTGAACTACATGAAGAAAATATGATAATCGTTTCAAAATATTGGAAATCTCACTATACGTCTTTCCAAGGATCTTCAAAATGTCTGCTTTAAAATGAGAAATTGCTCAATGAAGTCTATTCAGAAATTTGTTACAATTTCCATTATCAGAAAAAGTCTTCAAAATATCAGATTACTTCAAAATGTGTTCACCTGTGTTTCTCTTGGCACTGCCAACTCTGATTTTGGTTCTTCTTTCAAATGCGTCTCTTCTGATATAATTTTGTAATTGTCCTGTGGAAAATTTAGTATATTAGGCAAATTTTTCAGACACATCTGGAAATGTATTTATATATGAGTGTTAACATTTCATCATTTGCTGGTAAATGAGACAGTTCCAGTTTCAAATCATCATTATCATTTGTCAGAAAATCTTTATTGTCGAGTATCCATAAAAGCATGACAACTAAGAGACCTTCAGAAGTGGAGGCATGTCATGCTTGAATACTCAGAGTTATTTTTGAAGAGTAGAACAATTATATAATATTTAACCTTCCAAAATAACACTGAATGATCACAAAAATATACAGACATACAAATAATCTGCTCGTTATAAACAAACCAATTCTGAAATATTATGAAGTTCATAATTTATCACTGTTATCTTTCAAATCCTGTACCAGCAAGTAAAACACAGCAGGAAAATGTATCTTCAATATTTCCTCTTGTATATGAAGTGCTCAGCCTGAAGGCAGGGAAGATCCTCAACAGCTCTACCATCAGATAGCAAGGAGAGCTGGGTGTCTCTGAGGAGGCAAACTAACCATTGCTTTCCTCTTCCAGCCAGACAGTGCTGTTTCATACCAGTCTCTCATGTTCACTGAACTGTACACACAGACCAGCTATTTCAAAACTTTTCCTATAGGATCTGGCTGTATTAGGAATGGTGTTACCCATACTGCTCAAATCTCAGTCACTTTCATATCGTAAGAGCCAAGGATGAAAGTGAGACACAAAATACAAGTGACAAACTTGTTCTGGGCCATTCCAGAAGACAACAGCGATTGAGCACACAGTATCTCACCAGAGATGGATTAGGGCAGGCCACCTCATATGGAAGTCATCAAGGACATAAGCCTTTAACAACATGAACCATATAAACAATTATTCCAATAGATTATCTACAATGTCATAGAAGGCCTCTGTATGCCTGACATCAGTGCTCCTTGTGAAGGCATGAGTACATATGGTCAGCTGACAGGGATATTGCAAATTGCTTTACGTTGCACCAACACAGATAGGTCTGTCGGCGATGGTGGGATAGGAAAGGGCTAGGAGTGGAAAGGAAGTGACCATGGCCTTAATTAAGGTGCAGCCCCAGCATTTGCCTGGCGTGAAAACAGGAAACCACAGAAAAACATCTTCAGGGCTGCCAACAGTGTGTTCGACCCACTACTTCCCGAATACAAGCTCACAGCCGTTTGTCCCTATATAATTTTTGGGATCAGCACTGCATGTTGATAGTTCCAAAATCATGAAGAAGTCATATATCAAATATGTAAATGTAGTACGGAGCAAGTTCTTGAAGAGTAGCAAGACATTTGTGCGGATTGGTACTGTACTTCGTGAACTACAACTGAAAATACATATTTGATCCTAGACCTGATAACATTGAATTTCCAACATACAGTGCTCCCTAAAGTGTTATGGTGCTTCTTACACAGCATCTGATGGAATTTTTTATACTTTACATTTTGTTTACCTGTGCACTGCTTTTTTATACTTATTTGCTATTGGCTCAAATTTCAACACACAGTGCTCCCTAAAGTGTTTTATAGGTTCACGAACAGCAACTGATGGAATTATCTAAACTTCACATTTTATTTGTGTGTGCATTGTCTTTCATACTCATTTGTGATCGGCTGATGATGTCCAAGAATGATGGTCAAAACCAGTACCGATTATAATTAAGTATGAATGTAAAAATTACATTTCTTATTTTAATACTATTGAAAGGTTGATCCATCATATAACTTCTTTTAAATTAATAGTGTATAAAATATACCTCTAAATCAATGAAATATGTGCAGTATTTGCATCTTTTGCAGTGTTACATAATATCAGCTTCATATCGTCCGACTCGTTGGCTGAATGGTCAGCGTACTGGCCTTCTGTTCAGAGGGTCCCGGGTTCGAATCCCGGCCGGGTCGGAGATTTTAACCTTCATTGGTCAATTCCACTGGCCCGGGAGCTGGGTGTTTGTGCGTCCCCAACATCCCTGCAACTCGCACACCACACATAACACTATCCTCCACTGCAATAACACACAGTTACCTACACATGGCAGATGCCACCCACCCTCATCGGAGGGTCTGCCTTACAAGGGCTGCACTCGGCTAGAAATAGCCACACAAAATTATTATATTATTATTATTATTATTATTATTATTATTATTATTATTATTATTATTATTAGCTTCGTATCCGTACTGGCAGTACTGAATTATATATATACAAGACAATTACATCCTCCTAATCAACACAAACTTCCGGGTAACTTCACTGATATCTTCAGGCCAAGCTGCCAATGGGCAAAAATGCGGACTGCACTAATGGAATTTTTATCTTGTATTTTATATGAGGAGCCAATAGAGCACAATAAAGGTTTACTTCTTTTGTAGTGCACCACAAGCACTGACACATGTGGATCTGGTACAGTGTAATGAATCTACAAGAAACACATCCTTTTGTTATCATCATGGTTGAGATGCACAATATGGAAGATATGCAGCATTTATTGTTCTTTGCCTTGGTGCTTAGACATTCATGTTTTTCTATAGGATTCAGTTCAAAAAATCTGCAACAGCCACAATTATTATTATTATTATTATTATTATTATTATTATTATTATTATTATTATTATTATTATTATGAATGGCTAAATTACGATGAAAAGAACAATTCCTTGAAAATTTTGTTTCATTCTTATTCTAATAGCAAGACCCTTCCTTAATGGGGCTGACTGATCAAAAATCACCATCAAGGAGGTGAACTAAAAGTGAACCAACACTCAAATAATGTAGCAATTTTGTATATCATGTAATAAGGCAACAAACTGATGATTGTATGTAAGAATGCATTTAGTACTTTGTACTGCATAAAGAACATTGGAATCTTCCAGATAGCATCAGACTATGCTGCCAATAGTAAAATATGGCGTATGGCTTTTAGTGCCGGGAGTGTCCGAGGACATGTTTGGCTCGCCAGGTGCAGGTCTTTTGATTCGACTCCCGTAGGCGACCTGCGCGTCATGATGAGGATGAAATGATGATGGAGACGACACATACACCCAGCCCCTGTGCCAGCGAAATTAACCAATTAAGGTAAAAATTCCCGACCCCGCCGGGAATCGAACAAAGGCCAGCACGCAAACCATTTAGCTACAGTATGAAGCCGGACGCTGCCAATAGTGACAAACACGGACACTGCACTAATGCAATTGTTATCGATGAGCACATTATGGAATGTCCTGTTAAAGGAATACATACATATATATTCATTATAGACTGTAATTCTTCTTTTTTTTGCCAGTTTTACGTCGCACCGACACAGATAGGTCTTATGGCGACGATGGGACAGGGAAGGGCTAGGAGTGGGAAGGAAGCGGCCGTGGCCTTAATTAAGGTACAGCCCCAGCATTTGCCTGGTGTGAAAATGGGAAACCACGGAAAACCACTTTCAGGGCTACCGACAGTGGGGTTTGAAAATACTAGGCCTATCTCCCGAATACTGGATACTGGCTGCACTTAAGCGACTGCAGCTATCGAGCTCGGTGTAATTCTTCTTGGTGTTCAGTCTGCAAGCTTCTGTGAATGTATTAATCACCACAACAATCTCCCTTTTCTAACTAGTTCTATATGTCTCATCTTTAAATCATTAGAAACTGAGTCTAATCATCATCGCCTTGGTCTCCCTGTATACCTCTTATCCTCCATGACCGACTATATCATTCTCCTAGGTAACCTACCTTGCTCCATTCGCCTCACATAACCCCACCATGGCTTCAAGACTACAGCTCCATGCATATAGTTCAATCCTAATTTAGCCTGTATTTCTTCATAAAAAGTACCATCCGGCCATTGTTCCCACCTGTTTTTACCAGCAATCATACTTGCTACTTTCATGTCTGTTACTTCTAAGTTGTGAATAAGTTATTCTGAGTTCACCTTGCCTAGTATACTGATTATTAAGATACCTTGATAATTGTTGCAATTTCACTGGGCACTCTTTGCCTGCATATAGATAAGTGCAATTAGAGCTTCCATCCAATCTGAAGGTACCTTACTAACACTCCATGATAATCTTATTTTATGAAGCCATTTCAACCTTTCCTTCCCACTATACTTCACCATTTCAGGTCTAATCACATTTATTCCTGCTGCTTTATGACAATGGAGTATATCTACGATCCTTTCCTATTCCTTAAGAATAATTTCACCAACATCATTGCTCTCTCAACATAAAAGTTGAGAAACAATAGGGATTGCAATAATATATGACACAGCGATATTGCAGAAGAAAGACCGTGTTCTATGACTGAGAAAATTATTTGAGATAATTAATTTGATGAGTGTGATGCTGTGTTGTCTGACTCATCAGACTCTTCAAGGTGGTATTATGACAGCACGTCTACTGTTTCATGTGAATATAAAAACTGATTAAATCTAAGTGCTTTACAATAAATGTGAAATTCCTCTCAGGTAGAAAGAAAGTTTCTCACAGGCAATGTGCTTTAGGAATTAAGACTGTAAGGCATTGTGAAAAGATATTTCCCTCATTAATCCTCCTATAAAAATAGTGTACATGTGCAGAAAGTTTTACAAATAGATACCCAGTAAGGTTGGTAGATTTCAAATTAGGTTGGCCATGTATATTTTTCGGCAGAGTAAAATCACCGTTTCAGTCTTCACATAAATCTCCAGTCAATTCATGGATGTTGAAATAATACTGAACCTAAAAACAATCCATGGATAAGAGAAATCTAAATGTGCGTTCAATTACATCCAGTATTTTTCAGTTACAAGATATCAAACAACAACAAAAAGAAAGGCAAGACCCGTAAGCTAAAAATAGTTAGGTATCATTATTACATCTGAAATTGATAATTAAAAGAAAATGCTGCCAAAATCAATATATACACAGTTGTTACAGTTTATAAATACAGATTACAGTCATTACTAATTGTACCGGGAGGTACACCTCAACGCCGCACATTCAAAATAAGCTCCTTAATAACCTCCTCTATCGGTCTAAAGGTGAAACTAATTACACAGCAATTTGCAACCTTAATCAGAAGATGTCACCGCGGAAATGTTAAGTAATTGTGTCATGGTGAAGTTTCCTAAACTGATTTAATTTCTCCTGGTTTTGCCATACATCAAGAAGTTAGGACATTTTTCTACAGATGACACTACTAAAAAGTATGATCACGCACTCTGGTTCAAGGTGGAAGAACTTATAACTTACAGAAGTTTTGTATTCCTAGGTTTTCCATAACTGATCTATGTTCATTTATTTTTGGATTGGCAATACTTCCTTTTCTTTCCGCCAGTTTTGAATCTAGCCAATCACGTATTTTAGTAATTAATTTTCAACCAATCCCGCATTTCTTGTTCACTTTGAATCTACCAATAAAATTTAAGTGGGTGTGCCTTGATTCATCTTGAATGCTCTCGAACCTTTCCTGAGGGTTTATAAACTGCGACTTTTCACGTTTTCTGGTCAATTGATCACTGTCTGTGAAGTGTGTGTGTTAAGACAGGAGGCGGGGCCGCCTCTTTCTTCGGTCAGCAGAACTTTTTTAAGGTAATGGCCACATAAAATCATTCTTTCTTGCTACATCCGCAGTTTAATTCGAGGGGAAGGTCCGAGTCTTTAATTATGTAACAGTATTTTCTATTATGTAACTTTCCTTTCGGGTAATGTAAAAACTTCAGAAATCTTCAATTGTAAATTGGGGATACAGGGTGAGTTACCCTCTCGAGTTCCCCTTCTTCTTGGTTCGAGGTGTCTACGTTTTTGCAACCTTTTGTTTCTGTAATGTGTTAAAGTGATTTCCATGTGCGCCACCTCAAGTATGTTGGGATTAGCCCCTGTTTCATTGGCCGAGAGCCCTGTAGGATTTTATATTTCATTGTCTGGGACTGCAGTGTATGCCTCCATTCAGTATGTATTTCAGGCCGTTTATTTAACCTGTTCGTTTTTGTAAAGGCCCTGTAGGTTGGGTACTGGATACCCCTGTATAAAATTATTTCCAATTTATAAGTTGTGCTGTGAGAGGCCAGTGATTGTCAGTTTTGATGTTGCCTGGAGTAGGCTGGAAGAAACGGAGAGCCTGTTAGCTCTTTTCAAAGTTTTGTAATCGTGAAGGGTGCCTCTCGATTGAGGGAGCAAGTGCTCTTGATTTAGGGGAGTTCTGCCCTTGACTTAATGGTTACCTGATATGTTGCTATGTTCACTACATGAAAAATTGTTAAAGTTGTTGTTTTCTGAAGAAACATAACCTTCAGTTCAAGTTTTAAATTAATTTTGATATTGCAGTAAGACCCATTCACCCCAGCACCTTCTCATTTTGCTCCACGGGTATCCCCATAACTCTAATATGCATGGCTCATCAGTCTATGGACTAGATTGATGCAGCTTTCCATGTCAATTTATCTTGTCCTACCAGCTTCTTCTCCAACTAGTGCAGTGTTCTCCCCAGACATTTTGTCAGCCGGGTATCAGGAATGAGTGGCTAGGTGGGGAATACTATGCACTACAACAGATATGAAAAAATTCTATTTATTCTGCAAAATTGAACTATTTTAGAATTTTTACCCTGAACAAGGCAACAGAGCATTTTGAACTGCTAGTGTTCTACCGCTCATTCATAATCATTAAATACCGGGAATTAATATTCCATTGCTGTGGAGTGGCATACGGTTTTGTGTCATCATTAAAAACCGCTCAACATTTAAACTCCGATGTAATTATGCCGAAAATAATGACTGATCATCCAACTACACAGTTTTACAATATGTAATTAGCACATATCTAGGTTATGTTAGGTCTTAAGGATAGCACTGTAGTTGAAGTAATATTTACTACAATTCATTTATCACATTAACATCATGGGCTGCCCTATCACTCTAAACCTCTAGACTTGCTCCTAAACTAAATTAATGAAATCCTGCACGAAATTGTTTCTAAGATAACAATAATAAGTTTGTTACAACATTCCTTCAGTTGTGCTAGATTTCATAGAACATTAATAATGCTGGCCGCGTTGTTTAAGGGGCAACGTGCCCGCCTGTCACCTGATGGTCCCGGGTTTGATTCCCTGCTGGGTCAGGGGTTTTTCATTTTAAATGATTAATATCCCTGTCCTGGGGACTGGGTGTTAGTGTCATCCTTAACGTTCCTTTCCTCACATTCAACACTCCACACTTCCTCCATTCCAATTACACGCAGGTTCATATTACATGGTGCAAGTAGGGGCAAAAGATCTCTATAGGTGGATGCCCTGAACAAATATCATTAAAAAAATAATAAATAAATCTGTTGCAGAACCTACAGACACAATATTGTCAGGTGATACCAGTGTTGTAATATCTTGGTGGAAATGGAGGTGGTAACTATTTCGCCATATCTGGTTTTTAAATGCAGTATAAGGTGACTTTTCATTTCATGGAATAACTAACCATCTCACTATCCACATGTGCCCTGTAAATTCCTCACCCTAACAGCAAATAGGTATAGTACTCCCCTAGATTTATCCCTCTGTGCAATCTCAAAAGCAACTCTTCATGAAGCTCTAAGAGTATTGTGACAGTGGAAAACCCAATTATCAAAGTTGACCATCAATGTTATAAAACATTTTCAATCAGAAGAAAGGATGAGTAAAAATCAATAATGAGCAAGCTCCCCAAATAAGCCTAAATTTAAATCGGTTTGCATCAAAGAGGATAACATAGAATTATCAATACTGCATTTATGGACTCGATACCCTGATGATTTTAGGCAAAAAGGAAGTGACCAGTCACAATGCATAATTTAATCATAAACAGTAACTTAATATCACTGCAGTAGTTTTACCAAATGAAAAAAAGTCAATAGCATTGACAGAATCCAGAACCAGCTCTAAGTTTCAGGTACTTATATCTCAAATTCATTGGAAATCTTACTTGGGCCTTGCAGGTAAGACAAGGGTGCTCATTCTTTAAAGAATAGGGCCTGCTCAGTTAATTTACACTGAAAATAACAAGTGTTTTGTAGCCAATCATGAACCTATCCATGGGGAAAAGTAATGAATGCAAGGTTCCAATGCCAACAACTATCTACTATTTCCAATAACAATGAATGACATTCAGCACATAATATACTATGGGTGATTATGTGGTCTGCCCTGAAAATATATTATCAGTTTCAAATTTCGTACAATTATGTCACCCGTACATGTTTTGGGAGCCCCAAATTACTTCATCAGTGATTTCTACATCATAAATCAATATTCCCTAAATCTTAAGCTCTAACATTATTCATCTATGCATAAGACATGATCAATATATACCATCATTTTTAACACATACGCACATAATGGCCACTTCGTGATAATGTTTGTTGTAATGGAACATTTTTTAAACATAATGGAACACATTAGAACATTTATGAAAAGTTCAACTGGTCATTCTTATGTTATGTAACATTTTAAATCACGTATTAAAACGTCAGATTGTTTCCTTAGAAAAATCGATTAGTGATAAAATGTTTCTTCCTACTGTTTGTTCTGTTGTAGCCTACTTATGTGTAAAAGCAAAGCAAAGTCATCTCCGTACAGGCCATGAAGGCCCTTGGATGGGTGAAAGGTAAAGGCTTCCATTATCCGTAACCTCAGCACTTGACGACGTAGAGTGGCTAGCTCTACGCCCGGCCACATTTGCCCGCAGGAACTTACCTGATACTCATTTCTGGTGTAGGCTGAGTGAACCTCAGGGCCATATGCACCTCCGGAAGTGGAAATATTGTTTCTTAAATCTCACGACTTCCTGACGGGGATTCGAACACACGTCCCTCCGTGCGAACCGAGCATGCCTTTACCACCTCGGCCAGGCAGCCCCTTCAATTAAGTGTGGGCCTATTAAAAAATTAACTATTATACTACCAAAGATAATATTTTTGCCTTGTTATTCCCAGAACAGTTTCTAGAATGAACTGGTTTATCACTGAATTATTTGACTCCTTAAGATCTAAATGTGTAATTGATTATATCATGACAGATGGAATATTTCTATGTTGGTGATGGGCTGGAATTTCGACAGAGCAGATCAAATGTCCCATCATGTCCTTGAATTAATGGCTATTATTTGCTCTTCTTACTAGAAATTATTGAAGCAGAGGAAGACAACCCGCTCACCAGCCTAACACTTATTGATTCTATGTCATGCAAACTAGCTTTAAAGGTTTCAAAACACTAAGATGACAGAAATCGTTCCCACAAGAGGCTAATATATTTGAGCACCTTCAGGGTGATAAAGGATTTAATATGCCAACTTGAAATCAGAAGGTAAGCCCTCCACAGCCTGAGCTACTCAGCCTGCCATTTTTCCTGACAAGAGCTACAAAGCAAAGGGAGATGAAGAGAAACCCACTTCTTCTTCAGCTTTTAGACATGCTGTGCCTAATAAAAGGTGCATACTAGTAAATTCTGTATTTGTGTACTCATAAAATGTATACTTAGTCAATTTGAGATTCGTATACAAATATATATATATATGGGCCTTAAGAATAGACAGCAAGATACTCATATATCTCCTAAACTTCAGTTAAAAGTAGAATTGTTTAACCAGACAAACTCAGATGACTGCTAAGGATTTAATTGTAATCACTATAAAGTTACCTGGAATGATACTTACACATGATGTATTTGAAGTTTCCTCAAAGCAGATTGGTTCCTCTTTGACCTTTATTTCAAAATCCATTTTAAATAGTGTGCGAAGGTATAGACAGTTTTGGGATGTAGATTACTTCCACAGACCTTGCACTGAAACATGAGCAACAAACATTAATATTGCTATCTTAGAGGTGAAGCTTCCACGGTGTGAAGTATTATTTAGTTTACTTTCCAGGTTGAACCATGTTGTTGTCAGTATATCACGTACAGTTTGCCGACGTTTCAAATACATTGCAGTATTCTTTGCCAAGGCGACTGAAATACCGCTAGATTCACAATTAAGTATTTATTTATTTTCCACCTAGTCGATACAATGATTGCTTAAGGCAATTTTTAATGGTCAAAAGTGGTACATGTTTCGTATATTATCAACATCTTCAGCCACATAACACTGTTTAGATGAAAAATATATAAAATTGACAAAGTAATGCTTTAGAGGAAGTGTCCTTAAAATTAACATAAGATTGACAAGACTAAAACAAACAAATAACTCAAGAGAAAATATATAAATTATTTCTACAATAGAAAGCAGTCGTCAAGGAAACACTTGTACAATATTCCATAGAGAAATTGTCCTAATAAATATTCTTTTCTTAATAATTCATGAAACAAGATCAATTTATAAAGTAAAAATTATACAATTTATAAGTAATTATCGAAATGAAGAAATCCTGATATCACAGTGCGGCTCTTATTATTAATGTAGATGAAAATATAACTAATTCCTATTTGTCAAATCTTATTAAGCCTGCTTTCCTTTGGAACAGTAACTCCTGTCATTCTTTCACAGTTTTGCGCCGGGTGTAATATTGGTGATGCGTTCTTCCTTGCTCTTGCACCTGAGGAGGTGGAGGAGCGGGGGATATAGGTGTGTCAAGAACTTCCTTGCTGTCACCTATAGCTTCAACTGAGGAGGAATAAGCTGTAGGGCTATCTGTAGGTGGAGAAATTCCAATTCTTTTTTCGTGATCCTTCTCAAGCATTTTCAAATATACTAGAATTTGATAATATAATGGATTCTTAAATTCTACAGCCTCATTAAGGTTATCATTTTTCTTTACAAGTTGGTCTAGATGAATGTACAGGTCTTCATATGTGTTCATTAAGCTGCCCTTTTTTAACTTTTTTATGATGGTCAGGTCTTGTTCTATGTTGGTAAATTTATGACCTGTGGCCGTCATGTGTGATCCCATTGCTGAGAATCTTCTATGTTTTTCAGCATTCACATGTTCCAAATATCTAACTTTAAAATTGCGGCCGGATTGTCCTATGTATGTATTCTTACATTCAAAGCATGTGAGTTTATATATTCCGGAATCAAAAAATTTATCTTTTTCCGAGAGATTTATTGTATCATGGTTGAAAATACTATGTTTCATGTTGTTATTGGTGGAAAATGCAATTTTGAAATTTTTTCTCTTAAATAAATTTGTTATTACATGAATGTTTGGATTATTATATGTGAACTTGATATATTTTTCAGTTTTACTAGGTTCGACTGCTAATTTAGATTGTTGCTTCTCCGAAAATTTATTAATTATTTTATCAATCATGTTATTGTTGAAACCATTCAAGAGGGCTTGTTGTCGGATAAACAACAGTTCTTTATTCCTTTCAGATTTGGATAAAGGAATACTAAACGCTCTTTTAACGTAACTATAATATGCTGATCTTTTCTGTGCCTCAGGGTGTAACGAGTTGTTCTTGATAGTGGTCAGTGTGAAAGTGGATTTTCTGTGTATTTTGAAAGAAAATCCTTTTTCTTCTCTTGTTGTGACTATGTCCAGAAAATTCAGTGATTTTTCAACCTCTTCTTCTAAAGTGAATTTTATATTGGAATCCAAATTATTCAATATATTTAAAACTTTATTGCTATCGGTGAGTCTGTTATCTATTATAGCGTAAACATCGTCCACATAACGTGTCCAAAAATCCAAACCCTCTATTTGATTAATAATTTTCGTGTGTTCCAAATAGTCTAAGTATATATTAGCCAATATTCCTGATGCTGGGGCTCCCATTGAGAGTCCTTTTTGTCGGTAAATTTTATTATTAAACGTAAAATAATTTTGATTTAACACGAATTTTAAAACATTAATAAAATCTTCAATTTCTGGTATGCTTACTAATTTGTTCTTCGTTAAATTCTTCTTAATGATTTTGATAGTGTCTTCTATTGGAATGTTTGTATACATGTTGGTTATGTCAAACGAACATGTCGTGTGAGATGATCCAAGTTTAAAATCTTTAACTAGATTGCAAAAATCCACTGAGTTTTTGATAGGTGTTTTACAATGAAATACGTATTTACTTGCTAGGAAATTATGTATAAATCTAGAAGTTTTATAAATGGGGCTATTTTTGAAATTTATGATAGGTCTAATCGGTTCTCCCTGTTTATGTAATTTCGGTAGTGCTCTTGCAGTCGGGAGTCTAGGGTTCATATTTATTAATGTTTGCACATCATGTTCATTAAACAAGAAAGACGTGCTTTTTAATAGTTTTTTAAGATCCCTCTGAATACGTGATGTCGGGTCTTTATCAACTGTACTAAACGAATTGTTATTAAAAAATGTTTCTGTTTTTTCAATATAAACATTTCTATCTAGGGCTACAACTGTTCCTCCTTTATCTGCTTTTGTGATAATTAAGTTATTTAGTTTGATTTTTTGTTTCAAGCTATTAACCGCCTTGTTGGTGCCTCGAAGTGATTGTAAACCTTTTACTAAAATAGGAATTTTCTTCTTAGCTTCATACCTTATGTCGTTCTGTAAGTCTACAGGTAGATTCTGTATTGCTGTTTCTGTTTCAGCTAATGTGGTGATTAAATCATAACTTTTGTTTGAACTTGGCCAATTGAAATTAGGGCCTTGACTTAAAATAGAGGTTTCTTCTTCATTAAATTCTATCTCAGACAAGTTTTTAATTGGAGGTGGATAAACACTATCATCAAACGTAACATTAGGAACTAACCTTCTTTCTTCTCTATTAGATGCTAAATTTTTCAACTTAAATAATTTATTATCCAAAATTTCTTGTTTCATTTTAAGTGTGTTCTCCATTTTTTCATTGATATGTTTCTGGAAAGAATCCCAGGCAAGCAAAGAAGCTAACACCTACCTCAACTTAAAGATGAAAATAGCTAAAGTGACAAAAGATATAGTGTTTTTGAAGGAATGCCTTAAAAATAATTTGACTCCCAGTTTTCTAAAAAGTGCCCAAAGAAAAACTATATATTCTAATCATCATAAGTTTACTCAAATGAAGGTCAATAAAATATGGTTAAAAAGAGAAATTCAATTTATGTATAAAAGAAAGAAACTTCTTAATGAGAAAATGTACTTCGCGCACCTCTCAGCACCACTGAACTTGCTTCCTCTGGAATGGGATTCTTTCCAGAAACATATCAATGAAAAAATGGAGAACACACTTAAAATGAAACAAGAAATTTTGGATAATAAATTATTTAAGTTGAAAAATTTAGCATCTAATAGAGAAGAAAGAAGGTTAGTTCCTAATGTTACGTTTGATGATAGTGTTTATCCACCTCCAATTAAAAACTTGTCTGAGATAGAATTTAATGAAGAAGAAACCTCTATTTTAAGTCAAGGCCCTAATTTCAATTGGCCAAGTTCAAACAAAAGTTATGATTTAATCACCACATTAGCTGAAACAGAAACAGCAATACAGAATCTACCTGTAGACTTACAGAACGACATAAGGTATGAAGCTAAGAAGAAAATTCCTATTTTAGTAAAAGGTTTACAATCACTTCGAGGCACCAACAAGGCGGTTAATAGCTTGAAACAAAAAATCAAACTAAATAACTTAATTATCACAAAAGCAGATAAAGGAGGAACAGTTGTAGCCCTAGATAGAAATGTTTATATTGAAAAAACAGAAACATTTTTTAATAACAATTCGTTTAGTACAGTTGATAAAGACCCGACATCACGTATTCAGAGGGATCTTAAAAAACTATTAAAAAGCACGTCTTTCTTGTTTAATGAACATGATGTGCAAACATTAATAAATATGAACCCTAGACTCCCGACTGCAAGAGCACTACCGAAATTACATAAACAGGGAGAACCGATTAGACCTATCATAAATTTCAAAAATAGCCCCATTTATAAAACTTCTAGATTTATACATAATTTCCTAGCAAGTAAATACGTATTTCATTGTAAAACACCTATCAAAAACTCAGTGGATTTTTGCAATCTAGTTAAAGATTTTAAACTTGGATCATCTCACACGACATGTTCGTTTGACATAACCAACATGTATACAAACATTCCAATAGAAGACACTATCAAAATCATTAAGAAGAATTTAACGAAGAACAAATTAGTAAGCATACCAGAAATTGAAGATTTTATTAATGTTTTAAAATTCGTGTTAAATCAAAATTATTTTACGTTTAATAATAAAATTTACCGACAAAAAGGACTCTCAATGGGAGCCCCAGCATCAGGAATATTGGCTAATATATACTTAGACTATTTGGAACACACGAAAATTATTAATCAAATAGAGGGTTTGGTTTTTTGGACACGTTATGTGGACGATGTTTACGCTATAATAGATAACAGACTCACCGATAGCAATAAAGCTTTAAATATATTGAATAATTTGGATTCCAATATAAAATTCACTTTAGAAGAAGAGGTTGAAAAATCACTGAATTTTCTGGACATAGTCACAAGAGAAGAAAAAGGATTTTCTTTCAAAATACACAGAAAATCCACTTTCACACTGACCACTATCAAGAACAACTCGTTACACCCTGAGGCACAGAAAAGATCAGCATATTATAGTTACGTTAAAAGAGCGTTTAGTATTCCTTTATCCAAATCTGAAAGGAATAAAGAACTGTTGTTTATCCGACAACAAGCCCTCTTGAATGGTTTCAACAATAACATGATTGATAAAATAATTAATAAATTTTCGGAGAAGCAACAATCTAAATTAGCAGTCGAACCTAGTAAAACTGAAAAATATATCAAGTTCACATATAATAATCCAAACATTCATGTAATAACAAATTTATTTAAGAGAAAAAATTTCAAAATTGCATTTTCCACCAATAACAACATGAAACATAGTATTTTCAACCATGATACAATAAATCTCTCGGAAAAAGATAAATTTTTTGATTCCGGAATATATAAACTCACATGCTTTGAATGTAAGAATACATACATAGGACAATCCGGCCGCAATTTTAAAGTTAGATATTTGGAACATGTGAATGCTGAAAAACATAGAAGATTCTCAGCAATGGGATCACACATGACGGCCACAGGTCATAAATTTACCAACATAGAACAAGACCTGACCATCATAAAAAAGTTAAAAAAGGGCAGCTTAATGAACACATATGAAGACCTGTACATTCATCTAGACCAACTTGTAAAGAAAAATGATAACCTTAATGAGGCTGTAGAATTTAAGAATCCATTATATTATCAAATTCTAGTATATTTGAAAATACTTGAGAAGGATCACGAAAAAAGAATTGGAATTTCTCCACCTACAGATAGCCCTACAGCTTATTCCTCCTCAGTTGAAGCTATAGGTGACAGCAAGGAAGTTCTTGACACACCTATATCCCCCGCTCCTCCACCTCCTCAGGTGCAAGAGCAAGGAAGAACGCATCACCAATATTACACCCGGCGCAAAACTGTGAAAGAATGACAGGAGTTACTGTTCCAAAGGAAAGCAGGCTTAATAAGATTTGACAAATAGGAATTAGTTATATTTTCATCTACATTAATAATAAGAGCCGCACTGTGATATCAGGATTTCTTCATTTCGATAATTACTTATAAATTGTATAATTTTTACTTTATAAATTGATCTTGTTTCATGAATTATTAAGAAAAGAATATTTATTAGGACAATTTCTCTATGGAATATTGTACAAGTGTTTCCTTGACGACTGCTTTCTATTGTAGAAATAATTTATATATTTTCTCTTGAGTTATTTGTTTGTTTTAGTCTTGTCAATCTTATGTTAATTTTAAGGACACTTCCTCTAAAGCATTACTTTGTCAATTTTATATATTTTTCATCTAAACAGTGTTATGTGGCTGAAGATGTTGATAATATACGAAACATGTACCACTTTTGACCATTAAAAATTGCCTTAAGCAATCATTGTATCGACTAGGTGGAAAATAAATAAATACTTAATTGTGAATCTATTGAAGTGCGATACGGACCATGAAGCTGATTTTATGTAATGAAATACCGCTACTCGATCCGTGGTAGTCAGTCTCCCAGCCAGTAGTAACAACTACAAGAGTGGCCCTGACCTTGGTCTTATATATCCTAGCCTTTCTGGCTGATGTAAGCCCCTGGCCTTCTCGTGAGAATTCTGGAAGGTATGTGTAACAACCAGGTAGTGGGGGCTTGCCCGCGCCGTTATGTAAACACACAGGCCAAAACCCCAATTACATAACAGCGCTGTCAAGCCCCCACTACCTGGCTGTGACACATACCTTCCAGAATTCTCATGAGACATCCAGAGGCTTATGTCAGCCAGAAAGGCAAGGATATAAAAGACCAAGGTCAGGGCCACTCTTGTAGTTGTGACTGCTGCCTGGGAGACTGACTACCTCGGATCGAGTACGGGTATTTCAGTCGCCTTGACAAAGAATACTGCAATGTACTCGAAACGTCGGCAAACTGGACGTGACATACAGACAACAGCAACACGGTTCAACCCGGAAAATAAAGTAAACTCACGGTTCAACCCGGAAAATAAAGTAAACTATTATTGCTGTTTTGTAGTCAAGACTGTAGTTTTAGGTGACTGTTGATATTGTGCTCATAGCCACAGGACTTTCAGTTTTACCTGAAAACTGAACCTCAGGGATAAAATTTTCAAGGAAAGAACATCCCACACTCAAAGAATGGGATTAATTTGCACACCCCTTCTGAAAAGCCTGTGAATATGCAACTTACATATCGCCCACTACACTGAGAGTCTAATGACCAGTTTGATGTACCTTCTTTTTTTTATGATTTGTTTACATCACACTGACACAGATAGGACTTATGGCATTAAGGCTAGGAGTGCAAAGCAAGTGACTCTGGCCTTGAGTGAGGTAGAGCCCCAGCATTTCTTTGGTGTGAAAATGGGAAAACACAGAAAACAGTATCTAGGGCTCTGACTTCCTTCACACTCCTAGCCTTTCCTATCCCATCATTACCATGAGTTATATCTGTGTCAGTGCAATGTAAAGCAAACTGTAGCAAAAAAAGGCATTCTACAAACAAACCTTCAAAACTAAACATTTCATGCTCAACTTGCAGGGAAAATGATCCGCTTTTAGCCACTGTGAAGACACAATCCCCGTGCCCTGTCCCTCCACTAGCTCTATTGGCCATGTAACTTTTGTACTGCTCAATATAAAACTCACTCTCTTTATACTAGAGTCCAGTGGTGATTCAGATATACAATATAAAATTTGAAAGTCACTATTAGGAACGTTCTGATATAGTACATTCAGTTTTGTTTTCAATCCACAAACCTTCCAGATAGTAAGTGGTGAGCCCAGTCTTATTAATAACACTTTCAAATTATCTTGGATGTTAATGACAATTGTGGGTTAGCCCTGTACCTCATGTATTTTAATAAGCCAGTTTCTTACACAGATATAGCCACAGTAATTCTCTCGACGCACATTACTCACGGGCTAGCAGCCGCTTTAAGAGATACCATATAATATGTTTAATTCAGTAGCAGTTTAGTCAGATTCTTTATTGATTAAACAAATTATTTGATAGAGGATAGCCAGGTACTCATTGGCAACTTTATCCAAAAAGTTGCAACCATTACTGATTATGCTACAATATATACTGTATGTCCATTACAACAAACAGCTCCGAACTGGTTATGAACTCCTTCGTTACAACAGTTCCGAACTGGCTATAAACAATTTTGTTACAACAAACAGTTCTGAAATGGCTACAAACTACTTTGTTACAATGAACAGTTCCAAACTGGCTATGGACACCTTCAAAATTAGGTACTTTAATGAGCATACATTAATCAGAATGCTTCCAGAACTGACTGTTAATAATGGTTTGTTGGAATTATTAAATGGCATTTGTGAACTGTATAAACGCCATCTATGAATTATTACAAAACCTCAAAATTGGATTATGGAAGATCTCACCATTCCAATGAGAAGTACTGCATGTAATCACACCATTACTGGTCGAATCAAATGTGCATGTATAGAACAAGCAGTCCCTGGTATTCAACAGACACTGCTGAAATTGTCTCTGAAATGGTTCTCAATGTAGTTAGAACAGCATGAATTCACAACTTACAGTTCAGAAACAGTTCTGAATTTCTGTTGGAACAGCATGTACACTGCCACCAAAAAGTATTGGCACAGACTTTTTTTGCATCTAATACAACTGTATAAATACTAGGAACATTATATGTATACCATAACCCTTACTCAATAAAGGAAATAATTTGTATATTAAACTATTTTCTAAACACAACATGAACACATGTATTCTGTTAAATTACGGTTTAATCCCTCTCAAAAAAGTATTGGCACACTTCGTTGTTTGTTATCGAGCTTTACAGACAGCACCGCACGTACCAGATTTATGCAATCGGAGTTGACAAACAGATCAGTCGCTTGTATGGGTCATTCACTTTCCATGATGAATCCGAAGGTTACGGACCATTCCATGTCGTTCCGCACCAAGGTGGTATTCTTGCATTCGCAGTGTAAACGTTACCGTGAAATTGGTAAAGAACTCTCTGTTACTTATTCAGCAGTGCAGGCAATCATCCAGAAGTTTCAAGAGACTGGTACAACAGACAATAAATGTAGATCTAGGCGTCTAAGAGTTCTTACATGTGGGGAGTGTTGAAGCATAGTTCGTCTTGCACTAAAAGAGTACTTTAAAATGCATGGTCGATTGTATCGGACAACCAGTCAACTTCCAACAAAACGGTCATTTCTCAAGCTATTAGGAATGTTTTGAACGCAGCTGATATTCATGGGAGATCTCCCAGAAATGTACCATTTATCTTGAAAGTTAACCGAAGAAAACACTTCCAGTTCACCAACGTTTATGTCAATAAATCGATTGAATTTTAGAATTCTGTGATATTTTCTGACGAAACCGAGTTTAACTTGTTTGGATCTGATGGAAATATAAAAGTGTGGCGCAAACCAAATACAGAGCTCCAATCACGACATACCCTACCAACAGTAACTCACGGGAGAGCAAGCATAGTGATTGGGGATGCATGAGAACTTCTGGTGTTGGAGTCTTGGCAATTATTGAAAGTGTGATGGATCATCGTAATATACCGTTGTGTTGCGGGGCCACTCATGAAGCAGTGCACAGAAACTGGGTCTTGATGGCATCTTATACTTTCAACAAGACAACGACCCAAAACATATGGCTATGCGAAAGCAGGAGTGGTTACTATAATGCACCATGAAGAGTTTTCACTTCACACAGAGCCCTGATCTTAACTCAATAGAGCATCTTTGGAATCACTTGGAGACAAAAGTTTGAAAATGTCGTTCTACGGGGAAGCGCGAGCTTCAGACGGTGTTCTTGGAGGAATGGTCAAAGATCTCAGGAGAGATAACTCGCAACATGGTTCCCTCCATGCCAAGACGTCTACAAACTGTCATCAGTGCCAGCGGTATGCACACAGGCTACAAGACTTGAGTAATGTGAATTACAGAGACTTTAACTTCATTTGCGTATAGGTGTGCCAATACTTTTTTGATGTGTAGAGCAACTGATTTTGTATATAATGGTAGGTGTGCCCATACTTTTTTGGTGCCAGTGTATACTACTGTGCATGAGCAGGCTATTCAGAATCAATTCGGTACCATGTTGGAAAAAAAAAAAAAAGTTGCATGTTTTATCACTTAGAATGGTAGCTGAGATATATTTAATGTAGACAGGCTACATTTGGCCGAAAATCAGAATTATCTTGCCGGTGATATTTTATGTTTAAATACGAACTGAACTATACAGCTTACCTTATTTCCTAGCACGTAAAGTACGTGTTTAAAGTTCCTTATGGAGATTTACAAGACTGAGACACCTTTGGACGCGCTGTAAAACGTAGGCAACTGCAATTACCTCAAGTAGAAAATCTTATATTGAAACAGCACAATCCACAGAGTAAATCTGCACAAGCAGCCGCAATATGTCCGAGATGCACAGTGCAAAACAAATTAATTTGAACATTAAATAACAAGCCAACCACTTCGAAACTAAACCGAAAATAGTGAATAGGGCTCCTCACCAATTTATAACCAGTGTATCGTTCCTCGACCGTATACATACACACCCGGTATAATTCATTTATCTCCAGCTAACTACTGCACTATTAACTATCAATACAGACGTTTCCCTGGTGGGCTTTACACGTGGTAGTGGTGGGGGTTAGGTTCAGCAGTGTTCGGTTATTTTTGGTGGGGAGGAAGGGGCGTTGGCGTTGAAGGAGGGATTAGATAGTGTGGGGAATAGTAGCCATTACTACTGTCCATTTCAATCAACATGGGGGCCACAAAACTAGTTGCAAATCGGGGATTGTGTTGACGTTTAGTATATTCTCAGAGGCTTGCAGACTGAACGCTGAAAGGCATAAGAGTCTATAATAATAATGTATGTATGTAGGTAGCTATTACTGATTGAAAACAGCTGATTTGACAGCTTTAATCTCAAAATGCAATAACCCAATCAAAAAAGTCAAGTTGTAAGTTTCACAAATAGGAAAAGTCCTCTCAGTTTTAATTACTGCGTTTATGGGGAAATGCCAATATACAAAATTTCACGAATGGGCCGTCTTTTAATTAACTCATAATTTAGGTTAATTTGAAATGTCACGAATGGGCAAAGTCTTTTACTCATAACAACGGATAAACGTATTACTTAGTACTATTTAGGTTAAGTTTTAATCCTAATTATTGCTTTAGGATGCATCTGTATAATATGCTATGTTTTAAATCAGATTATAAGTTGGGGTAGCCTATATGAAATGGTTAAAATCCACAGTTTCCCTGTATATAGGCCTACATGGGTGGAGATACCTTTTTGTACGTTGATATTCGGTTTCCTTAAATTGTTATTTAAAGAAAAATCCCGCCGTGTTGAGTACCTCCGTGCTCAAATACGTCAGCCTCGTGTTAGTATATTTACTGGCACGTAAAATAACTCTGCGGGAAAAAATTTGGGCACCTTGCCGTTTCCGAAAACCGTGCAAGTCGTTAGTGGGACATAAAACCAATAGCATGCTTACGTTATTATCACTAGCACGTACCCGAGGTTTCGCCTGCGTTTATTAATTTAAACGTTAGATGTTTTTGAACCATGTATTTATTTTTCAAATTTAGAAATACACATCGCTTTTAAATAAATTGTATGAGGCACATTATTTTCTGTTTAATTTCACCTCTTCTCACCCCCGTGCCTATGGGGACCGAACTTGGACTAAAGTGATATCCGAAGTTGCCTGTTCATCTTAGCGACCCTGATAACCATGGATGCTACATTAATATTGGTCGTTTTCTAGTATTATTATATTACACTCACTTTCTTCCCCTCCCCCATGGGGTGTTGGAACTGACACACTACAAACTTACATCTGTAATCTCTGTCATTTTGGACATTTTCTTTTTTCACCCCTTCTAATCCCCATTCCGATTGGGGATGAAATTTGACTTAAACGGCATCCAGAGTGCTACAGTTCCTCTCAACGACCACAAAAACAATGGATTCGACAATAATATCAGTCGTTTTTTTTATTATCATACGTTATCCCCTCCCCTATGGTTGCGAGGGGTTCTTGCCCCCACAGTATTTTTTTTTTTTTTTTTTTTTGATAGTAAGGCATATTTTTACCAAGTTTGATTGAGAGCTATTCTGGAACAAAAACACATTCATCTGCAATCTCGGTCATTTTGGACATTTTCTTTTTCACCCCTTCTCATCCCCTCCACCCTCCAAGCCCGATAGGGGCTGAACTTGAACATAAACGATATCTGGAGAGTCAATATTCATTTCAGCAACACTAAAAACTATGGATCCGACACTATTTTTAATTATTTTTATAACTCACCCCTTCCCACTACCCCCAACCCCTAGGGGTGCTAAGGGTGTCTGATTCAGAAACTTTCTCAGGCATACGCACAACAACTCACCAAAGTTTCATCGCAATCGGATGAAAGGTATAGGGACACATATGGGACAAACAAAGACACATTCGTTTTTATATACACAGATTATTATTATTATTATTATTATTATTATTATTATTATTATTATTATTATTATTGATTCCTTGTGCCCAGCTGTGGAGCGCGTTTGAACTTATTTTGCACAATGTTTCTTCTTCTTTTCTTCCCAATATTTCTTCATTTTTTCACTGTGTTCCTTTCTGCGTGTTTCTGTCCAGCCTGTATTTTTTCTTGTTGGTTTCTCTGCAAATTTATGTTTGTTTACTAAGCTTCTAAATTTCATTCTATCTTGAAGGGTTTCGTCCTCAATACCCATTTCTTGTAGATCTTCATGAATTTCTGCTAACCAATTGTTGCGGATTTTCAGGGTTAGAGCTAGATTTAGAATTTTCTTTGTCAGCCTGTTGTTATCCATTCTGTGTAGGTGTCCGTAAAATTTTAGTCGTCTCTTTCTGATGGTATCTGTGATTTTTTCTGTGAATTGAAAAATTTCGTGTGGTTTCTTTTTCATCCAAATTCCATTTTCGAACTTTGGTCCTAGGATTTTTCTGAGAATTTTCCTCTCTTGTTTCTCAATGCTTTTCATTTGTGACCTGCCGCCAATGATCAGTGTTTCAGATGCATAAAGTGCCTCTGGTTTGATGACTGTATTGTAGTGTCGTAATTTTGCATTTTTTGATATACATCTTTTGTTGTATCTGTTCCATGTGATTTTGTAAGCCCTTTGCAGTTTAGCAGTTCTTTCTTTGTTAGCTTCCTGATTTAACCCTGCTGGCTGAATAATTTCACCTAGATATTTGAATTTGTCTACTTGGGAAATTATTCCACAGTTGGTGATTAATGGTTGATTGTCGAATCTTGATTTAGTTCCTTCCATAAACTGCGTCTTTTCAAATGAAATTTGAAGTCCGGTTTTTGCGGCTATTTCATTCAACTTTTCTCTGGATTGGATTGCTTCTTGTCTGTTGTTCGAAAGGATCGCAAGGTCATCTGCGAAAGCTAAGCAGTCAAGGTGTATTTTGTCTTTAAGAAGTCTGCCAATGTTTATACCTTTAGTTTCTTTTCTCCATTCACGAATCACTTTTTCCAAAACTAAATTGAATAGTAGTGGGGATATTCCATCTCCCTGTCGGACGCCAGTTCTGATTTCGAACGGTTCAGAAATTTCTCCCAAGAACTTAACTTTTGATGTTGTGTTGGTCAGAGTTTGTTTAATCAATTCCCTCGTTTTCCTGTCGACTTGAAATTCCTCTAGTATGTTGAACAGGGTCTGCCGATCTATGGAATCATACGGTTTTTTGAAGTCAACAAAGGTGATTACTGTTTGTTTGGTTTTGCGAATCTGTAGTATGGTTTTTAGGTTTAGGATTTGTTCTGCGCAGGATCTCCCTTTTCGGAATCCAGCCTGATAATCTCCGATCAGGTGGTCTGTTTGTTTCTCTAATCTATTAAGTAGAGCTTTAGAGAAGATTTTATATACGAGTGAGAGGAGAGAAATTCCTCTGTAGTTGTTAATATCTGATTTGTCTCCTTTCTTGTGAAGTGGGTGAATCAATGCACATTTCCAATCCTCCGGAATTTCTTCAGAAAACCAAATGTCCTGTAAGATTTTTTGAATACTCTGGGCCAGTTTGTCACCACCAATTTTCAATATTTCAGCGATTATTCCATCTTCTCCTGGTGCTTTGTTGTCTTTTAAATCTCTGATTATTTGTTTGACTTCTTGTAATGTGGGGGGTTCTGAATCTGGATTAGGTGTTGGTTTTTCATAGGTGAATTGTTCCTTTGGAGATTCACAGTTTGAAAGGTCCATGAAATGGTTTGCTAGGAGTTCACAATTTCCCTTATTACTTGTTTCCAAAGTCCCATCTGTACGTTTGAAACAGAGACTAGGTGCCTGGTAATTGGATAATTCTTCTCTGAATGTTCTGTATAAGTTCCGTGTATTTTTTTTCTTGAAATCATCTTCTATTTCTACCAGTCTGTTTTGATCATATTTTCGTTTTTCAGATCTGATGATTTTTGAGGTTTGCTTCTGTGTTTTGAAGAATTCATCACGATTTTGATCAGTTTTATGGGAACTCCAGTTTAGCCAGGACCTAATTCTGACTTCTATGGCCTTGTCACAGGTGTCATTCCACCACCTGTGTTTGCGTTTCCATGGGGGATTGCTGATGTTTTGTGAAGCTTTCAAGAGTGTGTCCTTGAGTTCTAGCCAGTTTGAAGGAGCATCGTTGGAGATATTCGCAAGGAAATTGTCTGAGTTCTGTCTCAGAAATTCAGGGTCGATTCTTGGGTTCCTGATTGTTTTGGTTTTCTTTCTGTTGGGTTGAAACTTTACTTTAACAAGAGATAGGTGGTGGTCGGAGTCAATAATTCCCTTTTTGACTTTAACGTTCATAATTTCTTTTTGGTTTTTCTTGGAAATAGCCACATGGTCTAGTTGAAATTCTCCTAAATGCATGTTCGGGGATCTCCATGTCATTTTCTTTTGTGGAAGTGCCAGGAAATGGGTTGACATCAATTTTAGATGGAAATTCTATTATTATTATTATTATTATTATTATTATTATTATTATTATTATTATTATTATTATTATTATTATTATTATTATCAGATGGCCTGTCATGTGGTCAGCATGAGGACATCTGCGGCTTTTGTAACCAGGTCTGTTGCAATTTGTATTGAACAACTGCTCAGTTGGTCTCATGAGGTTCAGAATTAAGATCTTTATATTTGAGTTTTGGGTCACATAGCTGTAAGCTTACATTAGGGAGATCGTGGGTTTGAATTCCACTCTCAGCAAATCTGCAGATGGTTTTACCGAGTATGTGGTTATACAGTTTAGGTCACGTAGCGTGCGGTTTGCATTCAGGAAATAGTGGGTTCGAACCCCACTGTCGGCAGCGCTGATGATTATTTTCTGTGGTTTCTCGTTTTCACACCAGGCAAAAGCTGGAGCAATACCTTGATTGAGACCATTACCAGGCCAATTAGGCATGTGGATAGGGGCGCGCAGCTGTGAGTTTGCATTCGGGAGATAGTGGGTTTGAATACCACTGTCGGCAGCCCTGAAGGTTTTCCGTGGTTTCCCATTTTCACACCAGGCAAATGCTGGGGCTGTACTTTAATTAAGCCCACAGCCGCATCCTTCCAACTCCTATTCCTTTCCTATCCTATCGTCGCCATAAGACCTATCTGTGTCGGTGCGACTTAAAGCCACTAGCAAAACAATTAAGGCCATCGTTGCTTCCTTCTCAATCCTAGCACTTTCCTATTCCTTCATCGCCGTAAGACCCATCTCATACCCTCAGAACTGGAATCTGAGCTGCTGCGCCGATGGCCTGTTGTATTGTGTGTTGGTTTAATATAATGTTGTTTGTCCCTAGTCCTTCAGAGTTCTTGGGGCAAACACAGCACAGTGGGGCTCCTCTTAATTCTGAGCTTGAAAATAGGCTACCTTTAACCTATGGAACAGATGCCTTTGACAGCTACTTCTAACCTGGAGAACAGAGGAGAATAACGAGGATGTGAACTCTGGAGCTGGTTTAATATCCATGTCTATTGTGTATTCAGCCTGAAGCCTGGTCCAACCCCTAATAGCTCCTCCATCAGCCATCACAGACGGCCAAGGTGTCACTGAAGAGTTGTACTAGGGAAATGAGAAGTGAGATTTTTAGTTTCCTGTTGCTTTCCTCACCGAGTCAGAAAATGCTATTAATATCAGTCTGTCAAACCTACTGAAAATGATACACCAATTGACCCTATGAGCATTATTTTCACACCATTCATAACGGACGGGCTGCATAAGGAATGGCATTACTAGCATCACTCTTACCCAGTAGCGGCGATTGGGGGGGGGGGGCAAAAAAGTACAGACAACAAAATGTACCCGGGTTTGTAGGTTATAGTGGCGCAGGGGGAGTATAGACATCGAAACTGGGAAAATGCTACAAAGAGGTAAGTTTTTTAATGCTCTCTGAGCGAATTTCGACAGAGAGTTAAAGGTTGACAGTCAACCAACTTAAGTGCGGTAATAATAGCTTTTAGAGATTTTGATTCTATACTGTACAATAAGTACCTCTAGGTCTAGAATAGAGAAAGTGAAATCTGTCTGCAGACGAACAAGAACAGAGAATCTCCTGGACAAGGAAATTGGACAGAAGTACATGGATACGATTATTGAAAGGTTTCAGGCAATAGACTGGTTCAGGTGGCATACAGGGTTAGTAAAATGACGCTTAAGGAGGTGCAAAGGATGATAAATAAACACCATTGTCATAAAGCAGCAAGAATAGATGACATTAGACCTGAAAATTTGAAATGGAGGGGGAAGGCTGGGACGAAATTGCTACACAGAGTAATAGCATTACAGGTAGCGGGTAGAGACCCTCTTTGAGACAGCTCTACTGCAGAATGTGGTGACCCTGCCAACGTGAGTCCGAGATCACACTGATCCGGTGTGTAGCATCTGGTTAGGTTCCAGCTGACCGTTACGAGCGAAAACCTCTACGACATCTGCAGTGGAGAAGATGGACTTCGGTATAGTGGAGATGATGGAAGAGGCAGCCCATTACTCGGGGATTAATAAGAGTGCACTAAATGAATCTGCTACCTTGTAGATGAAGTAGAGGACTACTAAAGGCTAGGGGAGTTCTCGCTGGCAGAAAATCCCTCGATTGTGGTAGATCTAGCAAGTCAGCAGAAGAGGAAAATAAAATGTTTTTAAATGTTTGATAAATTTCCAAGTTCTTTGAGAACTTTTAAGAAAGAGCTGGCTAAACAATTGATTGGGAATCTGCCACCTGGGTGGCAGCGCTAAATGCATTGATGATTGATTGATGATTCAACACAAAAACGAGCCTCGAAAATTAACTATTTCGGTTTTCGGAGAGGAAAGAATAGTAAAACACAGACTGCGACCAATATTTCTGATACATTTGGAATTAATGATGTCTCTGTAGGATGTGATGTTCCTCCAAAGTGTACTGAAAGAGACACTTTAAAAATACATAAAGAATACAATTCAAGAATTGGCACATTGAGTATTAACCGTGACCAACAAAGGCAATGAAATCACTGTCATGATGGGCCACAGGCATCTAACGATCTCAGGCCTGAGTGAAACAAAATGGAAAGGTTGTGACACAAACGCATTAGATAATGGCCTTTAACATTGTTAGAGTTGAAATAAGACCACAGCAAGGAATGGTATGGGGATAGTCCTACACCAGGACATTGAGCGTATTTCTGATGTAACTTTTGTTATTGATAGAATAATTAAAGATTTTTTAAATGAAGAATATGTTGCAATTGTTCAGGTCTATGCACCCCAACAAGGCTGTAGTAAAGAAGAAAAGATAAATTTCCTACAGCAGTTGGAAGACAAAATCGATGAGGAGAACCTCATAATGATATGTGACTGTAATGCCCAGTTAGGAACAGAAAGAACAGGACACGAGGCAACCATGAAACCATTCGGGTATGGAAGGAGAACTTTTACTTGACCTGTGCTTGAGAAACAAACTCTTAACGTGGTTCCAGAAGAAAGAATGTCATAAGGTGACTAGATACCGCTGGGATGGCAAATCAAAATCTCTGATAGAGTATGACATAGGTAGCGGAGCTGAAGTGCGAGATATCAAAGTGAATGTCTTGAAAGTGATCTGCATTTAGGGCAGTCGCCCAGGTGGCAGATTCCCTATCTGTTGTCTGCTAGCATTTTCTTAAGTAATTTCAAAGAAATTCGAAATTTATTGACATCTCCCTTGGTAAGTTATTCCAATCCCTAACTCCCCTTCCTATGAATGAATATTGGCCCTAATTTGTCCTCTTCATTTCCAACTTTATCTTCATATTGTGATCTTTCCTACTTTTACAGACGCCACTCAAACTTATTCGTCTACTAATGTCACTCTCCGCTGACAGCTCGGAACATACACTTATGATATAGATGTTGATTCCTATAGATATTTACATAGATATTCCCACAGATAATTACTTACAATCCCATTTATGTGATTAGCCCAATGAAGATCTTTCCTTATATTAACACCTAGATACTTACAATGATCCCCAAAGGGAACTTTCACCCCATCAACGCAGTAATTAAAACTCAGAGGATTTTCTTATTTGTAAAACTCACAAGCTGACCTTTAACGCCATTTATCATCATACCATTGCCTGCTGTCAATCTCACAACATTATCGAGGTCATTTTGCAGTTGCTCACAATCTTGTAACTTATTTATTACTCTATACAGAATAACATCATCCTCAAAAATCCTTATCTCTGATTCCACTTCTTTACTCATATCATTTATACAAGGTGTTCGAGTTAAAGGTATAATACTATCAAATTTAATAACTTGAGAAGTAGTGGAGATATTTACTTGCAGTTTATTTCTACAAGTAGGGTAAATCAAAATGTTTGTTTACAAACCTCATAAATCTCGATATGCGCACCATTAATGGTGCAACACACATTTAATCGGTATTCCACTTCTCTCCAAGTGTTCTGCATCATTGTAGGCATAACATTTGCGATAGCTGCACGAATGCGATTACGCAGATCTGGTAGATCACGAACTGGTGTCTGGTACACTTGATTCTCGCAAACCCCCACAGGAAAAATCAAGTGGCGTAATGTCGTGGCTTCTGGGAACTCACGATTCAAGAAATTCCTCACAACTTCCGCATAATTGTATGGTGCACCAAATTGCTGAAATATCACGTCACGAGGAAGTTGTGCCAAACATACAGCTCCAACGTGTCTAGGTAACCTGTTCCATTAACTGTAGGCTCCGCGAAGAAAAATGGGCCAATAACCCTATCGTTCAACAATTCACACCACACATTCACTTTCAGAGAGTTCCGTTCCAAATATATAACTATATGCTGGGGGGGGGGGGTGCAGAGCCCCATATGCGGCAATTGTGATTATTTACCGTGCCGGAAATATGGAATGTAGCCTCGTCTGAGAAAGAGACCGAATCGAGGAATGCCTCGATTCCATCAATTTTTGCCAGAATTGTCTCCACAAATGCCCTCCGTAGCGGCCAGCCCTGAGGTTCGATTTTATGATGAAACAGCAGTTTGTACGCCCGCAGGCGCAACCTTTTGTGGACGACATCGTGTACTGTCGAACGATGTAACTGTAACTGTCTACTTGCTTGTCGAATTGACTTACGAGGGCTCCGCTTGCAGGACTCACGAATTAAATCAACAGTAGCCTCTGAAAATGCGTGCTTCGCGTGCCGGCCCGATATCGACAGCATGGTCCCAGATTCTCGAAGGCGCCTGTACCATTTCATGCTTGTTACTTAAATGGGAACATCATCAGTTGGTAACAGTCCGTACTCACGCCGAAATCTACGTTTTACTAGTGTAACGGATTTTATCTCCACGAGCGAAAGCACGCAAGTAGGTATAATGGGGGGGTTCTGCGGCCTACGCCTCCGCCGGGCTCCCTGGGGCCTCCTCCTCCGCAGCAACGCGAGGGGCCTTCCCAGGGGCCCGCTCCACCGCCAACACCCGGGAGGCATTCACAGGGGCCCGCTCCTCAACCCGCGGCAAATCTGAATTGGTAAATAAAGCCACGTGCTTTTCGACAGCTATCATCGACAACAACGCATCGCTAACATCACTGCTGCCATCTTGACGGCCCTAAATCTCAATGCTGCCAACATAAACTCACTAGCACGAGATTTGAATCGGAAACAAACCCGCGTGCTTTTTTGACAGCCACGTGCTATCTGACAACTATTATCGACAACAACGCATCGCTAATCTCAGTGCTGCCATCTTGATGGGACTAAACCTCAGTGCTGCCAACTTAACCTCACGAGCGCGAGATTTGAATCGGAAAAAACCCACGTGCTTTTTTGACAGCCACGTGCTTTCTGACAACTATTATCGACAACAACGCATCGCTAACCTCAGTGCTGCCATCTTGATGGGACTAAACCTCAGTGCTGCCAACTTAACCTCACTAGCGCGAGATTTGAATCGGTAAACAAAGCCACGTGCTTTTTAACAGCTGTCATCTGCCATCTTTAATCAAGAGAGCACCGTGCAGCACTCTTTACGGCACTGCTGGCAATTCCGTCAGCTGTCATCCACCATCTTGCATCGCAAACCTCAGTGCTGCACTCTTTAGCTACACACCTTTGTGGAGGGCAATGTGAAAAATGCTTTTTGACAGCAGCCATCTTTAATCAACGGAGCACCGTGCTGCCCTCTTTAGCTACATACCTTTGAAATGTGGTGACGGATAATTTGGAAAATTCTTTTTTTGAGAGATATCATCCGCCATCTTGCATCGCAAACCTTAGTGCTGCACTATTTACGACACGGCTGGTAATGCCGTCAGCTGTCATCCACCATCTTGTATCACAAATCTCAGTGCTGCACTCTTTAGCTGCTTACCTTTGAAAAATGGTGGCGGTAATTTCAACGTGCTCTTGTTTGGAAAATAATTCACGTGCTTTTTCTCACAGCTGTCATCCGCTATCCTTAATCAAGAGAGCATCGTGCTGCCCTCTTTAGCTGCTTACCTTTGAGGCGAACAATTTGAAAAAATTCGATTTGGCAAGCTGTAATCTTTAATCAACAGAGCACCGTGCTGCTATCTTGCGGGTAATTTCTACGTAACAGCTGTCATCCGCCATCTTGCATCGCTAACCCTAGTGCTGCCCTCTTTTGCTACTTACCTTTGAGGCGGACAATTTGAAACATTCTATTTCACAACAGCCATATTTATTCAAGAGATCACAGTGCTGCCCTCTTTAGCTACATACCTTTGAATTGTGGTGGCGGACAATTTGAAAAGTTCTATTTGACAAGCTGCCATCTTTAATCAACAAAGCATCGTTGCTGCACTCTTTAGGTGCATGTATTTAACATGTGGTGACGGATAATTACGTCAGCTGTTATCCACCATCTTCCATCGCTTAACTCAGTCCTGCTATCTTTACGGTACTAAACCTTATCGTTGTGGTGGTGGGAAATTTAAAATCTACATGCTTTTTTTGCCAGCTGTCATTCGCCATCTTTAGTTATGAGAGCGCGGTGCTGCTATCTTGCGGATAATTCCTTTAGCTATCATCCACCATCTTTAACCAACAAAGCACCGTGCTGCTATCTATAGCTACATTGTGGTGGCGGCAATTTGAAATTCTATCTAGATACCATCTTTAATCTACTGAGCACCGTGTTGCTATCTTTAGCTACATACATTTAATATGTGGTGGCGGATAATTTAAAATTCCGTTAGCTATCATCATTAAACATTAGTGCATTCGCGAACCTAACCTCTCATCTACTACCTTGAAGGAGACTATACGACACCTTCTCCACCTCCTCCCCTACCTTCTCCCACTACCTCCTCCGCCTCCACCTTACCTGTCAATGCATAGCTTTATCGAACACGCATCGCGAAGGCAAGAGTGTGCAGGTTTAGACTTGTGGATTACAAAAAAGGATTACGTAAAAAGAATTAACAAGACTAAAATCGATGTTGTTATCTTCAACATGTGATTTGAACATTGATTGATGTGTTTAGATCAATAACTAGAACTGAACACGGTACAGCATGTGTTTAGAACATGTCAGGGGATACCTTTGTTCTAAGAAGATCAGATTGAAACATAACAGGACTAGAATCGATGCTGTTAACTTTAACATGTGATCAGGACATTTATTGATGTGTTCAGATCACTAAATAAGTGATCAAGACTGGATTCGAACACTGTAGTCGATACAACATGTGTTTGGAACATGTTAGGGGATATCTTCGTTCTAAGAAAATCTGATAAAAATATAACAAGACTAGAATCGATGCCGTTAACTTCAACATGTGATTAGAACATTGATTGATGTGTTCGAAACACTAAATAAGTGATCAAGACTAGAATCGAACACGGTACTCGATACAACATGTGTTTAGAACATGCCAGGAGATAACTTTGTTCTAAGAAAATCAGATTGAGACATAACAAGACTAGAATCGATGTTGTTAACTTCAACATGTGATTAGAACATTAAATCAGATTGAAACATAACAAGACTAGAATCGAACACTGCACTCGATGTTGTTAACCCCAACATGTGATCAGAACATTAATTGATGTGTTCAAAACACTAAATAAGTAATCAAGAATAGAATCGAACACTGTACTAGATACAACATATGATCAGAACATCGATTGATGTGTTTACAACATGTCTGGGCTATACCTTTGTTCTAAGAGGAAAGAAACAATAAGACTACAGTTCTGAACGGCTTGCGTAAGATAGCAATTGTTATAACCTCCTTTTCTAGCTCTGTCAAGGAATAGCTTTATCGAACATACAACGCCATCTTATGCATATCACGTAGCTAACTCGCTCAGTAAACGATATAGCAACACTTCAAATGATTTACCTAGTACGAAAATTAAAAAACCATACTGCGTAGCTATCTCGCTCAGTGAACGATATAGCAACACTTCAATGATTTGCCTAGTGCGAGAATCAAAAACCATGCTGTGTAGCTAACTTGCTCAGCAAAACGCTATAGCAACACTTCAATGACTTACCTAGTGCGAAAGTCGAAAAACCATACTGCGTAGCGAACTCTCTCAGTAAACGATATAGCAACACTTCAAAATGTTTCGCGTAGTGCGAAAATAAAAAAAAATACTGCGTAGCTAACTCGCTTAGTAAACGATATAGCAAGACTTCAATGTTTTGCATAGTGCGAAAATCAAAAACCATACTGCGTAGCTAACTCGCTCCGTAAACGATATAACTTTAATGAGTACGAAAATGTAAAACACACTATGCACATATCGTGTAGCTAACTCGCTCAGTAAACGAAATATCTTTAATGAGTACGAAAATCAAAAAAACACTGCGCACATATCGCCTAGCTAACTCGCTTAGTAAACGATATAACTTCAATGAGTACGAAAATCAAAAACACACTATGCACATGTCGCGTAGCTAACTCGCTTAGTAAATGATAAAACAACACTTCAACGATTTGCCTAATGCGAAAATAAAAACCATACTGTGTAGCTAACATGCTCAGCAAACGATATAGCAACATTTCAATGACTTGCCTAGTGCGAAAATCAAACAAAAACCATACTGCGAAGCTTACTTGCTCATTAAATGGTATAGCAACACTTCAAATGATTTGCATTGCGTAGTACGAAAATCCAAATGCACACTGCGTAGCTAACTCGCTCATTAAACGATATAACTTCAATCATTTACCTAGTACGAAAATAGAAAACCATACTGCGTATCTAACTCGCTCAGTGAACGATAAAGCAACACTTCAATGATTTGCCTTGTTCGAAAATCAAACAACCATACTGTGTAGCTAACTCGCTCAGTAAACGATATAGCAAAACTTCAAAATGATTTGCCTAGTGCGAAAATCAAAAAACCATACTGCGTAGCTAACTCGCTCAGTAAACGATATAGCAACACTTCAAATGATTTACCTAGTACGAAAATAAAAATAACCATACTGCGTAGCTAACTCGCTCAGTAAACGATATAACTTCAATAATTTACCAAGTACGAAAATAAAAAGCACTGTGCACATATCGCGTAGCTAACTCGCTCAGTAAACGGTATACAAATCAAAAAACATACTGCGTAACCAACTCGCTCACGGCACTGCTAAGACGCTCAGTAATTGCAAATACACTGCTATATGTCATGTTAAAATCAAGGAAGGACACTGCGTAGCCAACTCGCTCGGTCACTCGCTAAGTAATTGCAACACGACTAGAACACTGATACACGTTACTCGAAACACACACACACGGACAAGAATGTTGCGAGATACTACATACTTACATGTTTAAAAAAAAACGGGGTGAAAAATCATAAATTATTTTACACATGTTGATTCCTCCAAGTTGTAGGACGAAGTAGACGTAATACTGTGAGTTTCTGCTATAGCTGGCGAACGGAAGTAGCATGATATCTCAGCCAAAAATACGCATGATACGAAACTCAGACAATGATGGATACCGCGATTCATGTCCTGGCAACTTATGCCGTCAGGAAGGGCATCCGGCCAGATCCTTATACACGTTGTGACGATCGTGCACGTCCCCGCCTAACATTTGCTATCTTCAGGGCTACCGACAGTACGGGTTCGAACCCGCTATCCCCCGAAGTAACGAGAATGATTGAGGGTACAAAATGTTGATGGTGATTTACCTGTCGGATGGAGGCGATATGCTATGTGCAGGCTCTTTCGGCAGGAGTAGGCTATGTGACGGCACCGGGACATCTAGTTATGAAACCCGCTACAACAGATTTGTCCCGTATACTGCGATTTAAAATCCTAGTCCTTTAACGTTAGGAAGGGCACCCGTCCGTAAAATTATACTGTATGATGTAAGAGGTTAGATACTGCGACATAAATCATAGTTTATGCGTCAAAAAAAGCATCTAGCTGTAAAATAGATTTTGCGACTTAAAATCATGCGTCAAGAAGGGCATCTAGCCATTAAACAATAGTTGGTGATGTGAGACACAATATACTGGAATTTAAAATATTATTTCTCGCATCAAAAAGTGTATCTAGCTGTAAAACAAAAGTTCGTGATGTGAGACACTAGATACTGCGATTTAAAATCATAGTTCTTGCGCTAAAAACAGCATCCAGCAGTAAAACCCCGATTCTCGTGTTAAAAAGGGTATTTGGTTGTAAAAGATTCTTGATCCCGATCCTTTGACGTCAGGAAGGGTAACCGGCCGTAAAACAATAGCTTATGATGTTAGACGCTAGATACTGCGATTTAAAATTTTAGTTCTCGCGTTAAAAAGAGCATCCAGTTGTAAAACCTCGATTCTCACGTTAAAAAGGGCATCTAGCCTTAAAACAGATTCTTAATCCCAGTTATTTGACGTCAGGAAGGGCAACCGGTCGTAAAACAATGGTATATGATGTAAGAGGCTAGATACTGCTATTTAAAATCCTACTGGGGCATCCAGTTTTACAACAGATTCTTGCTATTTAAAATCTTCCATCAGGAAGGGCACCCGGCTGAAAAACAGATTTTTAATCCCAGTCCTGTTACGTTAGCAACCGCATCTAGCTGTAAAACAGGAGCTCCTAACATTTACAGTGTAGTTCGGGTGTTAAGCTTTAGGAGCAGGCTATGTGCTCGCACTGGGTTACATCTTTTGTTGTTCGATCCTTGTTCCGCTGCTTAGAACACTGTCTTTGAAGTTGTATCTGTTTTGTCAGTCAGAGTGATGTGCGGAGTGCATGCGTTGACTGAAATTGTACACTAGTCTTCCGGCTGTAGAAACCTTCAACAATCAGCGAGGACACTGCGTGTATGATAAGCTACTTGTAACTCAAAGAACATTTTCTTAGTCGTGTAGGTAATTCCTTCTAATGTAAGTTCCTGAGATAAAATATTATGATTATACGGAGAGGGTAAAACCCAGCGCCAGCACATACCCTACTCCTATCAAAAGAGCCTGCACGGTGCCGGCACATAGGCTACTCCTGCTGAAGGAGCCTGCAAAAGGATCAATGCCCCATCAATAGCGTTATATGACCTTACTTTTATAGAATTTAATGCTGGCATTTTACACACCCTCTAGTTATTCGAAACTGCTTAAGAATGTAATATGCGACAGTAGGGTGAGGGTAAAACCCGCTGCCAGCACATAGCCTACTCCAGCCGAAAGAGTCTGCACACAGCTTATCGCCTCCATCCGACAGATGAATCACCATCAACATCTTGTACCCGCAATCATTCTCGCTACTTCGGGGGATAGCGGGTTCGAACCCCTACTGTCAGTAGCCCTAAAGATACCAAATGCTAGGCGGGAACCTGCGCGATCATCACAACGTGTATAAGGATGTGGCCCGATGCCCCTCCTGACGGTGTAAGTTGCCAGGATTTGAATTGCGGTATCCATTATTGTCTGACTTGCGTGTCATGCGTATTTTTGCTTCCGTTCGCCAGCTATAGCAGAAACTCACAGTACTACGTCTATTTCGCCTTACAACTTGGAGGAGACAACATGCGTAGAAATAATTTATGACTTTTCACCCCCTATTTTTTAAAAACATATAAGTATGTAATATCTCGCAACATTCCGTGTGTGTGTGTGTGTTTCGAGTAACATGTATCAGTGTTCTAGTCGTGTTGCAATTACTAAGCGAGTAAACGAGCGAGTTGGTTACGCAGTGTGCTTTCTTGATTTTAGCATGACTTATATCAGTGTATTTGCAATTACTGAGCGTCTTAGCAGTGCTGTGAGAGAGTTAGCTACGCAGTGTGGCTTTTTATTTGTATATCGTTTACTGAGGGAGTTAGCTACTTGATATGTGCACAGTGTGCTTTTTATTTTCGTACTAGACAAATCATTGAAGTTATATTGTTTACTGAATGAGTTAGCTACGCAGTATGGTTCTTTTTGTTTTCGTACTAGGTAAATCATTTGAAGTGTTGCTATATCGTTTACTGAGCGCGTAAGATGCGCAGTATGGTTTTTTGATTTCCGCACTAGGCAAATCATTTGAAAAGTTGCTATATCGTTTACTAAGCGAGTTAGCTACGCAGTATGGTTTTATCGATTTTCGCACTAGGCAAATCATTTTGAAGTGTTGCTATATCGTTTACTGAGTGAGTTAGCTACGCAGTATGGTTTCTTGATTTTCGCACTAGGCAAGTCATTGAAGTGTTGCTATAGCGTTTACTGAGCAAGTTAGCTACACAGTATGGTTGCTTGATTTTCGCACTAGGCAAATCATTGAAGTGTTGCTATATCGTTTGCTGAGATCTTAGCTACACAGTATGGTTTTTATTTCCGCATTAGGCAAATTATTGAAGTGTTGTTATATTGTTTACTAAGCGAGTTAGCTACGCGATATGTGCACACTGTGTTTTTGATGATCGTACTCATTGAAGTTATATCATTTACTGAGCGAGTTAACTACGCGACATGTGCGCAGTGTGTTTTTTTATTTTCGTCCTCATCAATGTTATATCGCTTACTGAGCGAGTTAGCTACGCAATATGTTTTTGATTTTCATACTAGGCAAGGCAAATTATTTGAAGTGTTGCCATGTCATTTACTGAGCAAGCAAGATGCGCAGTATGGTTTTTGTTTGATTTTCGCACTAGGCAAGTCATTGAAGTTTTGCTATATCGTTTGCTGAGCATGTTAGCTACACAGTATGGTTTTTTATTTCCGCATTAGGCAAATTATTGAAGTGTTGTTATACCGTTTACTAAGCGAGTTAGCTACGCGATATGTGCACAGTGTGTTTTTGATGATCGTACTCATTGAAGTTATATCGTTTACTGAGCGAGTTAGCTACGCGACATGTGCGCAGTGTGTTTTATATTTTCGTCCTCATCAATGTTATATCGCTAACTGAGCGAGTTAGGTACGCAATATGTGCATAGTGTGTTTTTTATTTTCGTACTCATTAAAGTTATATCGTTTACTGAGCGATTTAGCTACGCAGTATGGTTTTTGTTTCCGCACTAAGTAAATCATTGAAGTGTTGCTATATCGTTTACTGAGCGAGTTAGCTACGCAGTACGGTTTTTAGATTTTCACACTAGGCAAATTGAAGTGTTGCTATATCGTTCACTGAACGAGTTAGCTACGCGGAATTGTTTTTTTTATTTTCGTACTAAGTAAATCATTTGAAGTGTTGCTATATCGTTTACTGAGCGAGTTAGCTACGTGATATGCATAAGATGTCGTCGTATATTCGGTAAAGCTATGCCTTGACAGAGCTGGAAAAGAAGGTTATAACAATCACTATCTTACGCAAACTGTTCAAAACTGTAGTCTTATTATTTTTTCTCTTAGAACAAAGGTGTACCCCAGACATGTTGTAAACACATCAATCGATGTTCTGATCATTGTTGTATCCAGTACAGTGTTCGATTCTAGTCTTGATCACTTATTTAGTGTTTTGAACAAATCAATCAATGTTCTAATCACATGTTGAAGTTAACGGCATCGATTCTAGACTTGTTATGTTTTAATGTGATTTTCTTAGAACAAAGGTATCCCGTAACATGTTCTAAACACTTGTTGTATCGAGTACAGTGTTCGAATCTAGTCTCGGTCACTTATTTAGTGATCTGAACACATCAATCAATGCCCTGATCACATTTTAAAGTTAACAGCATGGATTCTAGTCTTGTTATGTTTCAATCTGATCTTCTTAGAACAAAGGTATCCCCTGACATGTTCTAAACACATGCTGTACCGTGTTCGGTTCTAGTTAGTGATCTAAAGACACCAATCAATGTTCAAATCACATGTTGAAGATAACAAGATCGATTTTAGTCTTTTATTTTGTAATCCGCAAGTCTAAACCTGCACAATAATGTTATCGCTGCACACTCTTGCCTTCGCGATGCATGTTCGATAATGCTATGCCTTGACAGTTAAGGAAGAGGAGGAGGAGGTAGGGTGAAGAGGTGGAGGAGGTGTCGTATAGTCTCCTTCAAGATAGTAGATGAGAGATTAGGTTCGCGAACGCACTAATGTTTAATGATGATAGCTAACGGAATTTTAAATTATCCGCCACCACATATGAAATGTATGTAGCTAAAGATAGCAACACGGTGCTCAGTAGATTAAAGATGGTATTTAGATAGAATTTCAAATTGCCGCCACCACAATGTAGCTAAAGATAGAATCACGGTGCTTTGTTGATTAAAAATGGCGGGTGATAGCTAACGGAATTACCCGCAAGATAGCAGCACGGCGCTCTCATAACTAAATGTGGCGAATGACAGCTGGCAAAAAAGCATGTAGTTTTTAAAATTCCCACCACCAAAACGATAATGTTTAGTACCGTAAAGATAGCAGCACTGGGGTAAGCGATGCAAGATAGCGGATAACAGCTGACGGAATTATCCGTCACCACATGTTAAATGTATGTACCTAAAGAGTGCAGCACGATGCTTTGTTGATTAAGGATGGGAGCTTTTCAAATAGAACTTTTCAAATAGTCCTCCACCACATTTCAAAGGTATGTAGCTAAAGAGGGCAGCACGGTGATCTCTTGATTAAAGATGGCTGCTGTCAAATGGAATGTTTCAAATTGTCCGCCTCAGAGATATGTAGGTAAAGAGGGCAGCACGATGCTCTGTTGATTAAAGATGGCGGATGACAGCTGTCAAAAAAGCACGTGGAATTGTTTCCAAACAAGAGCACGTTGAAATTACCGCCACCACTTTTCAAAGGTAAGTAGCTAAAGTGTGCAGCAGTGAGGTTTGCGATACAAGATGGCGAATGACAGCTAACGGCAATACAAGCAGTGTCGTAAAGAGTTCAGCACTAAGGTTTTCGATGCAAGGGTGCGGATAACATCTGACAAAAAAGAACTTTTCAAATTATCTGCCACCACATTTCAAAGGTATGTAGCTAAAGAGGGCAGCACGATGCTCTGTTGATTAAGGATGGCTGCTGTCAAAAGGTATTTTCCATATGGCCCTCCACAAAGATAAGTAGCTAAAGAGTGCAGCACTGAGGTTTGCGATGCAAGATGATGGATGACAGCTGACGGAATTACCAGCAGTGCCGTAAAGAGTGCTGCACGGTGCTCTCTTGATTAAATATTGGGGATGACAGCTGTCAAGAAAGCACGTGGCTTTGTTTACCGATTCTAATATAGCGCTAGTGAGGTTACGTTGGCAGCACTGAGGTTTAGTCCCGTCAAGATGGCAGCACTGAGGTTAGCGATGAGTTTATGTCGATGATAGCTGTCAAAAAGAACGTGACTGTCAAAAAAGCACGTGGATTTGTTTACCGATCCTAATCTCGCGCTAGTGAGTTTAAGTTGGCAGCATTGAGGTTTAGGCCCGTCAAGATAGCAGCAGTGAGGTTAGTGATGCGTTGTTGTCGATGATAGCTGTCAAAAAGCACGTGGCTTTTTTCACCATTTCAAATTTCCTGCGGGGGGAGGAGCTGGGCCCTGGGAAGGCCTCCCGGGTGGTGGCGGTGGAGCGGGCCCCTGGGAAGGCCTCTCGGGTGGCGGCGGAAGGGGAGGCCCCGGGAGCCTTGCGGAGGCGGAGCCCGCAGAAACCCCCATTATTCCGGCTCACGCAGAACACCTCCTGTTGTGGAGTCCACATGGTAACTGGTGCGCTTCTCGTGAACAATGCAGTTATGTGCATGCGCATATGGTACCACCGCCACCGCAAGCGAACACAGAAAACATTTTGAGTTACCCTAGTTGTACAAACAAACCGCCGATTAATATCTCCATTATTTCTCAAGTTATTAAATTTTATATTACTATTCCTTTATCCGGACACCTTGTGTATATATATATATATATATATATATATATATATATATATATATATATATATATATATATATATAAGAAAATATAAAGGTCCAATCATACTGCCTTGAGGGATTCCCCTCCTAATTATTACAGGGTCAGGTTTGGTCGAACCTACTCTAATTATCTGATATCTATTTTCTAGAAATATAGCAACCCATTCAGTCACCCTTTTGTCTAGTCCAATTTCACTCATGTTTGCCACTAGTCTCCCATGATCCACCCTATGAAATACTTTAGACAGGTCAATCAAGAAACAGTCCATTTGTCCTCCTGAATCCAAGGTATCTGCTATATCTTACTTCAATCCTACAAGTTGAACTTCAGTGGAATAACCGTTCCTAAAGTCGAACTACCTTCTATCGAACCAGTTATTAATTTCGCAAACAAGTCTAATATAATCAGAAAGAATGCCTTCCCAAAGCTTACATGCAATGCATGTCAATCTTACTGGCCTGTAATTTTCAGCTTTTTGTCTATCACCCTTTCCTTTATACACAGGGGCTACTATAGCACCTCTACATTCATTTAGTATAGCTCCTTCATGCAAACAATAATCAAATAAGTACTTCAGATTTGGTACTCTATCAAAACCAATTGTCTTTAGTAAATCCCCAGAAATCTTATCAATTCCAGCCGATTTTCTAGTATTCAACTTTTGTATCTGATTGTAAATGTCATCATCGACTTCGTGTGGCAATTCACAAGTAGGAGAAGGAAACCTAAGATTAAGAACTGGATACTAGAGGAATGGGATAGAAGTAACAGTTTCAAGAGAGGAAAAAAGAAATAAACTACCAGCTTCTGAACCAAAACGTGGCAGGTAATGGAGAATAGGACAATATGAAGAATGCTCTAGTAAGGAGTGCTGTCGAGCTATGTGGTAAAACACACACAAGTGTTCATGTAACAGAACTAGAGTGGTATTAAACTTCTGTCCCATGGTTTATAGATTATAGTAAAGATTATCAAAGTTTGACTCTGAACCATACTAGAGCCTATCTGAGAGGAAGAACAACATGGCTTTAGATCTCACAGAAGTGCTGTAGACCTGTTCTTTGCTCATGGAGAAGTACAAGATAAAAATCTATTTGTGGTCTTCTTGGATTTGGAAAAGGCTCTTTACAGCGTTCCAAGAGTTGTCATCCGGAGAAGCCTAGAAAAACTAGCTGTACCAGACTACCTTACTGGCAAGATCAAAATGTTATACAATAAATGCTACAGTTGCAACGGATTTGCTGAAGATAATTCAGTATAGTTTGATACAGCTTGGGGAATACAACAGGGAAGTGCTCTTTCATATCTGCTGTTTGTGACAGTCAGATGCTCTTAAGAAGGAACTAAATGGAGAGTTAAATGCCTTGGTGTCTGATGATCATGTAGGTATTTGGGGGCATGCAGAAAAGGAGGTAGAAGACCAGCTCAACAAATGGGTAGCTTAAAAGTAAGCAAACCCAAAACCATTGTCATGAAAATGAGTTAGAGATAAAACAGGTTGCCGAATACATATTGAGGGACATTTATTATACAATTATATAATGAGGAGTCAGGAATTTGAATCATTTATCAAGGGAAATGTCCAAAAATACTTCCTAGTTCTTTGAAAACCTTTAAAAAACAAACAATTGATAGGGAATCTGCCACCTGGGTGACAGCCCTACATGCAGATCATTGATGATGAATGGCAATACATTACAACAGTACAAGAATTCAAGTACCGGTACCTCGGGAGCGTGGTCCCAAACAAGGGTGGAGAGAGAAGAGGAGGAGACCGGAGAGTGATCATGGAGGAAGAGACCTACATGCAGATCATTGATGATGAATGGCAATACATTACATCAGTACAAGAATTCAAGTACCGGTACCTCGGGAGCGTGGTCCCAAACAAGGGTGGAGAGAGAAGAGGAGGAGACCGGAGAGTGATCATGGAGGGAGAGACCTACATGGATAGACAACACTGGTGAGAGCTCACTGAACACCACTCTATCGGGCAAGCTGGAAGGGTTACATCATAATGACTAGGCCCCAGATTTTGAAGAAAAGTCATCTTTTTTGCTGAGTATTCAGAGCCGATGCTTAGTGACAATTGAGTGTATACTGCAATAAATATGTTAGATTTGGGAGGTTCACACAAGTATAAAGAATGAGAGTTTTCCTCCTAATCAATACTTTGTTATATAAAGTGTCTAAAATATTTCAATAACATTAAAACACGGTACCGGTTTTGACTTGTTAATTAGGTCATCATCAGCTGCTGATGAACCTGCTTACTCAATAATGATTGTACAACGTAAAACAATACTTAGACTAAACATGCATGCCACATATTCCAATAAAATATAAAATGAAATGCTATATACAACAGGGTACAGTTCCTGAAGTCTTTAGTGCAGTGCTCATATATTACTGATTTTACAATACAAATATTCTAACCATGTATTCATTATTTGTCTAAGACGATTATTAAAATTTTATAATTTTTATTAGGTAAATTTTTAAAACTTGAGGTCAGTTTAAAAGAATTTTAGGGGCATTCTATAGGTCATTTTTCAATAATTTTTAGGTCATCAATATTCGGGCCCTAAGGATGAGTAATAACATTAGTTTTGAAAGTTGTTAAGGTACCATCAGATTGGATGAAAACAGTAACTGTACCTCACTATAAGCGGGGCAACAGGAAGGATTCTAACAACTGTATTTCATTTATCTGGATACCAGGCTAGTCCCACTCCTTGGCTGAAAGTTCAACATTGACGCCTTCAGTTCAGAGGGTCCCAGGTTCGATTCCTGTCCAGGTCAGGGATTTTAATCGAGTCTGATTAATTATTCTGGCTCGAGACTGGGTGTCTGTGTTTGTGCCAGCACTCTCCTCTTCATATACAGACAACACACTACACTACCAACCAGCACAGAAACACACAATAGTGATTAAATCCCTCCATATAGAGTTGGCGTCAGGAAGGGTATCCGGCCGTAAAGGAGGACCAAATCCCCATGAGCAACACAGTTTGCACCCCCACAGGTGCGGGAAAAGTGATACAAGAAGAAGTAGAGTATAGCAGGCTAGGTACTCACTAGCTTTTTAGAAATTCTGTGGTTGAAATTCTGTGTGTTTTCAGACCTCGATGGTGCTGTTCAGAAAGGCGTATGAGGAAAAATATGTTCGCCGTACTAAGATATTATGGGATTAAGGGTAGATTATTAACAGTATACAAAAAGATATTTATACTGACATTTGGGTTACAGTGAGAACTGACAACAGGGTGAATTCTTCGCTCAAGGTACTTACAGGCATTAGAAAAGGCTGAGAGTTTTTCACCTTTGTTGTTCGTAGTTTACCTGGATCATCTACAGAAAGCTATGAAGTGGCAAGTAGGGATTCAGTTAGGTGGAAATGTGGTCTGGCATGTGCTGATGACTTGGTCTTATAGTAGTCTGTGCTGAAAGCCTGCAATCGAATATGGTGGAATTAGAAAATTGGTGCAGCAAGTATGTATGAAAATTATCATTTTCAAGACTAAAGTGACGTTAGTAGGGATGAAACCTGAGAGAACAATGCCAGATTGGAAATACAAAACTGGAAGAGGTAGTTCATTTGAAGTATTTAGGTTGTGCAGTATGGTGAGATTGAATGAAGGTGCAGCAAAGCTATTGAAGTGAGCTTGCATTTGCGATCAACAGTATTCTGTAAGAAAGAAGAAACTATCTTTATTTTGTTCTGTTTTTAGGCCAACCTAGCTGTACAGGAGTGAAAACTGGGTGGACTCAGGATATCTTATTCATAAGTTAGAAGTAACAGACACGAAACTAGTGAGAATGATCCCTGGTACAAACATGTGGGAACAATGGCAAGAGGCACTGAGAATGATGAGATGAAAGTTAAGTTAGGAACCGATTCGATTGATGAAGTTGAACACTTAAACTGGCTTCGGTGGTGGGGTCATGTGAGGCGAATGGATGAGGATAGATTACCTAGGAGACTAATGGATTTGATCATGGAGGGTAAGAGAGGTAGAGGGAGACCAATATGGTGATGGTTAGACTAATTATGTACATGATATGGAGGTAAAGAACCGAACTTGTTACAAATAGAGGACTGTGAAGGCATTTAGTAAATTCACAGAGGCTTGCAGACTGAACACTGAACGGCAAAACAGTCTATAATGGAGATGTATGTATGATGACCAATGTATGGATATTCATCAAGTAACTACCATAAATGCTTCAGATCAATATGGTAATCTACAATCCAAGTCTCTCCTGCATTTGACTGAATAACAGTCGTGTTAACAAGATTATGCCTTTCTTGTTTTGTGACAGAGATATGGCCCTTCAGTTGATTCCAAATAAAATATAATTTTTGTTTCTTTAGGTCTGGTTCTGTGTAAGTGTATGGGTTGGTTTAACCTTTCATTTAGATAATGTATTTTATTAATTCAAAAGGGGAATAATACAGGGTCTTTCTTTATGGCTTGTTCCGTGTGTCAGGGGAACACGCACGGAAGGCGATAGCGCGGCCGGGTGACTCATTTGTCGAGTGATATATTGCTTCATGACCGGCTAAGATGATCTAATGCAGTACGGTACCGATAGCGATAACCATTGCTTCACAGCAATATTTCAATTTAAAATCCGCGGTACTGGTAGCGTGTTCATTGTGTTCGCTTTAAAATAGCGTAGTTTCTGTAGGAATTCTAATCGTGTGTTTAACGAGGGATGTACGGTATAAAGTAGAACAGCATGTATTCATTGTGTCGTGCTATGCGAAGCATTCTTCTTATAGAGAATGCCGCTTTCGATTCATTCGCAAATTTCCTGGCATCCTCCCTCCTCACAGGAGTACGGTACGTAAATTAGTAAAGAAGTTCCACACCACTGGGTCCATTCTTAACAAGAAATCACACAGGAGACGAACCGTATTAACACAGGAAAATCTTGAAGAAATAGGAGCTCTCTTGGAAAGAACTCCAACAAAATACCTGTGGCGTCTCGCCGTACAAGCTAATGTATCATTATCTTCTGCCCACAAAGCAACAAAACTGTAAAAGCAAAACAGTACAAACCCACCCCTGCCCAATATTTAAGGGGACCTGACAGTTTCGCTAGGGCTCGGTATTGTAATTGGTTCCTTCAGTCAGTTCTCGACGGGTACGTTGACCCAGAACTTTTATTTTATAGCGATGAAGCATGGCTACACTTAAGTGGCTATGTAAATAATCAAAACAATCGCTACTGGTGTGCAGAAAATTCCCACTAGCTGCATGTCCGTGCACTTCATGACGTAAAAATAGGGGTTTGGTGCGCAATATGTGCTCGCAGAATTATAAGGCCTATATTTTTCCGCGAAACAATAAATGCTGATCGATATATATACCTCATTCTCAGACCATTCTTTCAAGACCTTACGGAAGAAGAAAGGACTAATGTTTACTTCATGCAAGATAATAGGATGGCACACGCTGCTAATCGGTTTATGGAGGTAATACGGAAAGTTTTCGAAGATCGTGTGGATAATTATCCCCGTAGATCTCATGATTTAAATCCCTCTGATTATTACTGTGGGGGATGCCGAGGGAAAACTGTATGTGAAAAATTCTCACACAAGAGAAGAACTACAAGAGAATATTACACAAGTTATTTCGAACATCACACTGGCTGAGATTCGCTGAGTGCCTGCAAACCTATTTACGAGCTGTCAGGCGTGTTTGACAGCTAAGGGACAACATTTAGAACATCAAGTATAACGCCAGGTAGGTTTTAAACTAATAGTTTCAATAGAAATGGATTTCTATAAGTGTGAATTGTCGTGAGTAGTGGGGAGGAAAAGCGCGCATTGTACCGGCCAACGACCTAGTATCATTGCACCAGCCGTGCTCTGAGTGGTGCTGCGGAACCAGTTAAAAAGGAAGACCTTGTATTTCGATGTTACCAGGTGCCCTGTTTGATTGTATTTATTTTCCATGTCATCCTGAAAGGATTTCAATGATGGTATGAGATCTGTTGTGTGGCCTCCGGAGAGGCCTAGTGCAGTCTCGTAGGCGACCTGCGCTTCGTGATGACGATCAAATGATGATGGAGATGACCCCGTGCCAGGAAAATGGTTAAAATTCCCGACTGTGCCAGTAATAGAACCTGGGACCCCTGTGACCAAAGGCCAGTACGCTAACCACTTAGCCCTGGAGTCGGACAGGTCTGAAATATGTTGTACTCAGTCCTGTAAAATAAAAAAATGTGTTTGAATATCAGAATGGTTCCCTATACCGTACAAATACCAAGACTGCTTCCTACCCAAAACTAGTAGTAGTATTTATTAATGAACAAAACAGGCTTCCAGCCCAGATACATGTTCACAAAGCAATAGTAAAATAATATTAATAATAATAATAATAATAAAAATAATAAAAATTAATAATAATGATAATAATAACAGTAAATATGATAATAATATTAAATAAGAATCTACCTACAAATAAACCAGTCTAGCCCTACCCTGACCTTGCCCTCATCACATGAGCGTCACAACAGATAGTTCTGCAAAAGGAAAGAGAAACCGCCGACCTTATGCTACAGTAGATTCCACTTCAGTCCTTGTATACACAGTTGCTTACTTCCCAGTCCTTGTTCCTTAACATACTTAACCTGGATTTAAAGCACACCAAATGACAACAATCGCATACTGACTTGCAATCTAGCAATCGGTAAGGCCTCAACCTTTCCACATACCATATTATTTACATACTCAATTACTTCGCAATCTGCATGACCATCGCTGTCACCCGGTCATACTTCACCTCCAGGCTCGCATTCTACATCCTTCACTATGACCACATAACCTACACGTCACTTACTGCTGAAAATACCAAACAAACTCAGACCACTGGGTACTGTTATAGAAGACCCCCATAAATATCAAAAACACCCGTCTACATTCCAACACTTACCCCCTTATTCTCTCCAAGCTAAGCTCACAACCATCGCCCTATGTAATCGCCTCTTCCACTTTTCTCACACATGCATTTTTAACCGCACATAAGTACCTGTTCAAATCTCCTCCTTCTTCCCATTCCTTAATAATCCACTTATAATACTCCGCTCATCACCTATTTCTAACATTTTCCGATGTTTAGCACCCAACATACTAAATCTGATCTTACTTGTTACTTCACAATTACCTAATAAGTGAAAATCATTATTCTCTGCCCCACAAAGTATACACAACGAATTGTCTCCACCTTTCAACCAACCTCTATTTCTATGGAGCCCCATTATCCACCATATCAACCCTCTCCTATTTAACCTCTCAACGTATCTAATATTTATCCCCGTTACTTCCTCCACTTTATTAAAAACACTAAGGGAACTTCTTAATCTACTTTCTGCCAATAATTTCTGCCTACCTAGATCTCTAATCCTCCTTACCAGTACCTTCATCCCTCTTGCATCTGTCTTCGTCCACACCTCTTCCCACATGTACCCCAGGCCTATCATCTCCAAGTATCCCTTAATTTTATCCAGCCAGCCTTCCTTAAACATACTCTTCCGTTGTTGTTCGTACGCGGCCTGTAATACCCTCCCTCCTTCCTGTCTTTTCAAATTCATCCAATATCTAACCATTCTTTTCACACACTCAGATTCCAAATCCTCCCCACACATTAATCCACCCCTGCATTGGCTGTGCACCTTGGTAGCTCCATCACCATCTTACCGAAATTGGTAATAATTCGTCTTAACTCAACTCTTTTATCATCCAACCCCCAGATTTCAGCTCCATACAATACCCTCCCGAAAATCACCGATCTTGGGACTAACCTCAGGGTTTTATAATTGATACTCTGATATTTCGCTAGCAAGTTTTTGACTGAGGCTAGGGAGGCGCACCCTCTGTTCTTCGCCCTCTTGATATGATCATACCAGGTGCCTTTACCATTAATAATTACTCCTAGATATTCTAACTTGCTTACCAGTTCCAACCTTTCTCCCTGCACAACCCATTTCCCGTCATCTCTTCTTCCTTTGTGTGCCTGGGCCCATTAATTTTCAGGGCCCATTTCTTCGCAAAATCCGACACTGAATTTAAGGCCTTCAGCATCCCGCCTGGGGTTAGAGTCATCAAAATCACATCATCAGCAAAAATCAATCCTGGGACCTCCATCCCATTAATTACCGGCACTGCCCACTTGCTAGCTCCATGCCCCTCCAAGATATCATTAACAAATAAAATAAACAAAATTGGCGATAATTCGCCCCCCTGCTTTAAGCCAACCTTGGACTCTAATGGTCTACTCAACCTATCGTCTCCCAATTTTACACTATACCTGACTACCCTGTATATCCCCTCTACTGCCCTCATCATCTTTTCCGAAACCCCCAACCTTCCCATTTTCTTGAAAAGCGCTTCCCTATCCACCTTATCAAACGCCTTTTCAAAATCGATTGCCACCACATACACCTTCCTTCTTGACAGGCTCCTATACTTTTCCAGAACTGTCATCATTATCATTATATTATCCACTGTTCTTTTCTTTCTTCTAAATCCTCCTTGGAAATCAGACAATACTTCATTATTTTCTGCCCATTCACCCAACCTGTTCGCCAACACCCCTGTGTAAATTTTGCTTAAGGAATCTAACAGAGGTATTCCTCTATAATTATTCAAACTGTTTTTATTACCCTTCCCCTTATATATTGGACATACGATTCCTGTTTCCCATTCCTTCGGGTACATCCCCTGATCAAAGATCTTATTAAATAGTTTGAACATTGTTTCATCGTTAGTCATCGGATGTGCGTGTAGCGACGAATCGATACGGAAGATGATCCATCACTTTATATAAACACTGGGGTCGAGAGTATGAATACTGATTACGGAGAAACTAACGCACCCAAATTTGCCCGCAACAACTGATGAATCAGTGAAAGGGTTCTTATTGTAAATGGAGGATATTGCACACATTAATATAGGAATTTTCGATGGGCATAAGACACAGCCATTACTTCTACTGTACTGCAGCGGCCGCGGTCGGATGTGTATTAGAGTCTGACATTTCACTTTCGTCCGCGCTCTAAATTCCTTAATAATTTATTTGCTTTTCGTCCCACTAACTACTTTTACGGTTTTTCGGAAACGCCGAGGTGCCTGAATTTTTCCCCGGGAGTTCTTTTACGTGCCAGTAAATCTACCGACACGAGGCTGACGTATTTGAGCACCTTCAAATACCACTAGTCTGAGCCAGGATCGATCCTGCCAAATCGGGGTCAGAAGGCCAGCGCCTCTCAGCCTCTATGCCTTGAATCACCCTTAGCAAGCTCATGACTTTCTTAATGTCCCATAACCGTAAAGAATAGAAATAAATACTTGCGAATTTTAAAATGTCCTCATTCTAAATGCGGGTTCAGCCGTAATGTTAATTACGTTAAATCCAATATAGAATTGCTTTGTTCTTACGGCATCATTTTCGGGACTTGAATTTTCTTCCGCTAAATGTGGGTTTACGTTAAGGAGGAGCAGCAGTCTTCAGTTTTGGACATTGTAACCTTTCCGCAGGCATCAACTTCATTTTCAAAACTTTCCTTTCTTCATAGTCTGTATCTTAAAAATGCACTGAACACGCAGTAGCTCCCTTACTGGGGAAAGAATGTTTCCTCTTGCAAAACTGTACCCAACTGCTGAACCTGCGCGGCGACTTACTTCGATTTGGAAATCTATGGAAATGTATTTCTTACTCTCAATATTTCCGATTTCTACTCGTTGTGTTTTTACAGCTGTGCACATTACAGGTAGGCATTTCGAAAAACAGTCATCACAGCTAGTTATAATACACAATTCTTCAAATAAACGTACGAGTGGCAGCGCGCGTATTTTTGCAATCAACTGGATGGAGCGGTTATCTCACTCAGCGCAGCGGCCACAGCGAAAGCAAATGCGGTAGACAGTTGAGAACAGGAGAGGCAATTTGGCTTTTTTATTTTGGTCTCCTTTAAGTAGATAAAATTCCTCAATATTTGTTAGTGGCTCATAAAACATATAATATTAATAAATACTGAACTTAAACGTACACTCAGACTTGAGGATTTGCACTGTTAATTACTCGTATTACGGGTACCACTTGGGAGATCATGGGCCTCCATCGGCCGACTTAAGGACACGAGTCGCCTTCAACTTGTTTTACTGTAAGAAATGCATTTCAGTGGATTGCTGACATAGGACTGAACACCAGTCCAACTAATTTAATACATACGTATGATAATTCTTCACGCATACAGTTGAAGAGGAGACTTTTGGAATCACCAAACACTTCTTCCTTGCCAGGAACATCGTAGTTCACTTGATGTCAATGTCCGCACGTACTGTAGCCTATTATGTACACACAATAATACGTTTTTCTGTCCTCAGAGGTAAAACAGAATACTCAATCTACAGCGAAAGCGAGAGGTGAGTTCCGGCCGTATCGAAGGATACATGAAGAAGACAATATAACGCCCCAAAACTTTCTTCTTAACCCGTTTACCCACCAGGGTTAGTTTTTCGCTTGGACTCAGCAAGGGATCCCAAATCTCCCGCATCGAGGGGTTACAACTGGGGAGGGGGAACAGTATTTCGCGCAGGAGGCCTCACTTGCTATACTGAACACGGGCCTTGGGGGATTGGAAAATTGGGAGGGATAGACAAGGAAGAGTGAAGAAAGCGGCCGTGGCCTTAAGGTGAGATGTAGGCAAAGTATGACTCGAAAATACATTTTTCAAAGAAATTATTTTGTCATACCACGGAATCTCATAAACATATTTCCAAAGATTCGTGTCGAAAAAATGTAACTGAGTGCCATAAAACAATAAAAAACTCACGTACGTTCGTTTCTCCCGCGCCCACCTGTCAAAGAGTAGTTGCCTCCTTGAAAGTTATGTTCCCATTTCTTGCAGGTACTTTCAAGAACTGTTACGTTTTTGCCGTATTCTTGTACACAAGACTGGAGCAATGATCTAGAAGGCTGTGTGTTTGTCCTTTGGTGATTTGTTATTGTTGAAACTGCTTCCATGTAAACATCAAGTGAAAAACAAAAACTAAAGTCTTTTTCTGTCTGTGTATTCGTTAGTCAGCTATGGGAAGGACATCTAGGATTTTTAAGAAAGTTAAGAAGATTCAAATAGAGAATATAACGTCAAGAAATAAGACGCGATTCCCAAAAGTGGTTAGAAATCCTACTTCACCAATAACGGATGTGTTTGCAGGAGACAAGGCTGGAAACATCGTTCCCTCAGTGAAAACCACCCCATCAAGTTCCTCCCGTCAGAAACTGAAACTTGGACTGTTTGGAGAGCGTGTGAAGTGTGACATAGGCCTAAATAGTTGTTTTAGGTTACTTAACATTTTACTTCACTCTGCTCCTATAAATATTGAATGTTGTAGTACACATTGTGGAAGTCAGAGTACGCATGTTATTGATGATAGAAAGCGAATAAGCCTTGCTTGAAATCTCCAAATAGTGTGCGATAACTGCAAAGGTAATACGTCTGTGAAAACTTGAAGGTCTGCTAACTGGCAATATGAAGTAAACGTTTGATTGGTGTATGGAATGAGGTGTATTGGAGTAGGGAGATACGGTGCAAACTTATTTTGTGGCAGTATGAATATGCCACCACCTCCTGCAATATTCAATGCTCTAAATACTGTCCTTTGGAAGAGTTTCAGTGTTGTTCGTGAGAAGAGTACTACTGCTGCAGCTAAACCGGCTGTGAGTGACAATGAGAATAGTGTACTTACTGATATGTGTGCATCATGTGATGGCACATGGATGAAGCGAGGCCACCAGTCCCTTCATGGTGTATCGACGGTAGTTTCTGTGGACAAAGGCGAAACGTTGGAAATAGAAGTAGTTAGTAAGCACAGTGTTATCTGTGCTGTTAGGAAAAACATTATGACATGCAAGAGGAAATAAAGTGCAGTAAGGAACACGAAGAGACCTGTGGTAAAAACCATAGTGGTTAAAGTGGCGGTATGGAGGCTGCTAGAAAGAAAGCAATATTTAGTCATTCTGTCAAAAAATATGGTGTTCGGTATATAAAGTATCTCGGGGATGGAGACTCCAGGGCTTACAAGGCAGAGTGTGAAAGCCAACAATATGGAGCCGACTGTGTAGTTTAAGGACTGGAATGCATAGGGCATACCCAGAAACGGATGGGAAGTAGGCTGAGGAAGGTGGTAGCTGTTTCGAAAGGGAAAACTCTGTAAGATGCGAAGCCACGTGTTGGTAAGAGTAGACTCAGTGCCAAAAGAATAAGTGATATTCAGTTCTATTATGCTATGGCTATCAGGAACAACGTACAGAATGTGAAAGCAATGCAAAACGCTGTATGGGCTATTTAATTCCACTTGCTGTAAACAGATTAGCACCCAATACATGGTTTGTGTCTGGAATCCTGGTGCAAATTTAAAAAGCACAAATCAATGAAGAACCATTTGAGCATAAAAATAAATTTCCTGCAGCCGTGATGAACGAAATAAAGCCTACTTTCATAGTCTTAGGCCACACAGACTTGCTGAAGAAATTTGTCCGTGGAAGGACGCAAAATCCAAATGAGAGTCTGAACAGTTGCATTTGGAAAAGGTGCCCAAAAAGCACACATGTGTCAGCAGAGGTTGTATAGATTGCAGCTCTTGATGTAGTAGTAGTTTTTGATCATGGCAATTCTGGAAGAGTTGACAAAATTCGTACCTCGGTTTCTCTCCAGGTGAACTCATTTTGAGGAATTTAAAAAACACTGATGACAAACATGTTGCTGCTGCAGATGCAGCAATGGAAACAATGTTTAGATTTGCTCAGCACATGAGTGCATCAAAGAAAAAGAAGCCACTACTTGAAGAAACAGACTCAGAATACGCATGTGGTGAATTTTAGTGAATAATTTCAAGTGTAACATGTGTCCAACTTTTAACATTCCTGCACATTTTTCTCAGAAACTATCAGCGATTATAACATTAAATTTTGTACAGATGCACATGTAAGTAGAGTGAAGGTTCTGGTGGAAGGGTATTTTGATAAATTAAGGTGTACATATCTTACAGCCATGAAGGTATCGTTAGAAAGGGCCCAAGAAGTTATGAAAATTTATATACCTCTGTTTTTAAACTACTTTAAACCAAACATTTCCACTTCCACCGATTTCTTCGTACATACACTGACTAAAGCTGCACTGAATTTCGGATGACTATCGCCAGCGGTGTAAGTGAAAAAGGTACCGGCACATAATATTCTATCAACATTTAAATTAATTTATTATAATTTTTCAAATAATAAGTCATGACACTGAATAAATTTATACTGATTTCAGTTGCTAAGTTTCAGTTTAATAGGTTTAATAATAGCCAAAAAATGAAAAATCGCAGCAGTGTAATTTTGCCTATATCTCCCCTTAAGGCAGACAACTTCAGTTTTCGAAGCGTCAGACACCTTTCGTTATTTACCTTTGATTAGTGTTAAGAGGTGTACTTCCTCTTAAAACAACCACCACAACCACCACCACCACCAAGCTTACAGATGCACGATCTTAACTGCAAGGTCAACTCGCTCGGTACTGGGTTTACTAGGAGAAAGCTAACCTTAAAATCGTCCATTATGAACTGTAGCCTAATTTTAATTACTAATGCGACTGACACACACAATAAACACTTTATAAACTTCACAAACAGCTGTAATATACTGTTTTACTATGTTTGGTGCACGTTTGGGAGAAATAGGCCTACATCAAACCAATGCCCATGCACAAGATATAGAGAGTGACACACAGCCTTCAGGACCATTATGAAGAAATACAAATAAAGAACTCGAATTTCAAACATCAGTGAATCACATACCAAGAGCAGATGGAAACGAAAATAAACTCTCAGATAAACAGGTAGGCTAACAAGAAATAATCATTCATGATAAGTCGGAAAGAGGAAACATTACGGTATTTATCGTCATACATACAACTCAAAACATGGGTGCCCTTGATGAAAATGCCTGCGTTGCTCTAGATCGTTGGCTCTTTACAAATAGAGGATTCTGGGCGTGTTTAGTAAATTCACAGAGGCTGCACCAGCCATATCGTAACTTGCTGGCACAAGTCAAGCGTAGACAAGAGATATCAAAAATACCCAAAATCAAATAATTAAAAAAATAAAACAACACGATACTCACCACAAGTGGAAGAGCTGGGATCACAAATATCCGAAGATGAATTGAAAATATTTGGCACGGTAAGAATTAGTTGAAATATCTCGAAAGAAAAGACAGAATACTTTTCTTGGTAAATAAAGTAATTATTTAATTAGTGAAACAAGTGAATTAAAGTACATTAATGTAAAATAGGTGCCATAAATTAAAACGCAACTAACTAATTAAAATCAGGTATTTAATAAATTAAAAACTTAATAACGACTGCATTAGTGAACCAAGTGAAATAATGTGCATTCAAGCGAAATACGTCCTCTAAATTAAAATGCAAATAAATAATTAAAATCAATTAATTAATACATTAAAAACTTAACGTTTATTAGTGAAACAAGTGAACTAAAGCACATTCATGAAAAAGCCGTGCTCTAAATTAAAATGCAATTTACTAATTAAAATCACTTAATTAATAAATTAAGGACTTAACGAGGGCTGCTTTTAGAAAAATATTTTTAGCAGGAGCATGGTCTTGATTCTTAAAACTAGTAGTAAATCTTTGGCAAAATAAAAGAAACGTATTTTCTACTTCACAAACCACATCTAACATTTCACCACTTCTTTCGTTTTCCTTTTTACTTGTACCAGATACGATCAGAGAGGTTTCGCCAATGGTTCAGGTCCCAAACTCACGTTTCAGAAAAGTAAAATTAACTTAATACGTATAACCTGTCCCAAAAGGCAGTAAATTCTGAACAAGAAATCGAAGGAAAATCAAACAAGGGATCACTTGCATATCTCCAACAAGAAGCAAGGTTAATGTAAGTCACACCCAATCGAATCAACAGGAAGAAGTGACTATCACCAACACTGCAGTTGTCAAGGAGAAGACAAGACGCCCATAAAGCATAGAAGTAACCAATCACGGAAGCAGAATTAACAACGGGATAATCCCAAAGGAGGAAAGAAGTACAACAAGAAGTTAAATGAATAAAACAGCAATAAATGAAATTAAACAAGCAGGAAACGAATAGCACTGAATCCAAAACCCAAACTGAGATTCCGAATTCCGGGCGAAATCTCACGTGATCTCTATACCTTCAATAAATTGAACCCATTATGTTGCTCAATACCATTAATGATTAAATAATTTTCAAGTACCGTATTCTCAACTACGCAATAAATAAAAAATAATAATAACGTGGATGTAGCAAAATTAACAGCATACGATTTATAATCAAAACTCCTTAGGAGGTATTAACTACATTAATCATAATAAACAGTTTTACATTTCAGTTACAGATACAACGAAGGCTACAATTTCTTCCTTGAGATCCTAAAGATGCAAATAGTTCAGAGGAAGAAACAAATATCCAAAAGTCATATTTTACCAGTCCCAGAAGGAAGAATAAAATTGGAATGACGGTGAACTTACATGGTGTCTTCAGATTGGTACAAACGTCTTGGTGTCTGTAACGTAATACTCACTCAGGTAAAATGAATTCAGTAAGAATAAAATAAAAGGAGGACACCTTCCAACTAACCGAAAAGTAAATAGTTCTGAGGGTAAAAAACCCTCCCACAAACGGCTTTTATCCCGGATTCATAATGCAGACTAAAGCCAGACACTTATGTGCCCACCAAACACATCTCACTCGCATCATCGCTGATCGTCCACTCAACACGCCAGGCTAGCCCAAACGAAGCAGAAAGCCTCTCCAAGCCTGCCCAAGCGTAGTAATTGGTTGGAATGAAGACGAGAACCAAGTTAGACTCCAAAGGGGCCAAAGAATATAACTCGTGGCGAGTTATTTAAATACATAAAACATTAAAGATAAAACACACCTCCTAGGGCGGAAAGGATAAAAATAAAAATTAGCGACATGAAGTTGCACAGAAAGCAGTAGTTGAATACAACACGGAAAGAAATTCCCATAGACACCAATTTCTACAGCGATATTGCCGGTCCCTAGGTGACAAGGCTTCCGGGTTGAACCGTGTTGTTGTCAAGGCGACTGGGAGACTGATTACTAAATAATTCTTCACACCGTGGAAGCTTCAACTCAAATATATGATTAAAATGTATGTATGGCTGTAGAAATATGTAAAGTTTACTTTGCACAGGAATACTCTGGAAGCAGATTTCAGTTACACAAATGATATACACCTCACATTTCTTTAACGTTCCTTATCATTGCTTAAACGATACATAATACTTCATTTGAGCCATCGCACACTAATGATAGATAATTTCGACTGTCACGAGGGAAGCTGAAAATCGACAACGCCGAGAAAGCATTTAGCTGTTACCAGTAGCTTTCAGGGAGGTAATTAAAATATATCAGTCATTCAGCTCATGGAATGGGAAATAATAAAACACGACGGTGAACAAGGCATGTCATAAACGATATCATCACTCTGGTACACCACATTTTTAACTAATACTTGTTCACTTAGAGTTAGTTTTTCACGTGTACTGGTGTAATTTAAATTACCTGTGGTATTAGTGAAGAGATTTCTGATATTTTTTCCAAATGTTTAAGATATATAACGATATAGTGTAACAGTAAATGTGGTACTTCGGTAGACATGAGACGCAGGGTGTGTACCATTCGTTGATGTGCGTACAGAGGGGAGGGTTTGTTTAGAAAAAATCTTAGAATTTTTCCTCTGAGTTTATTAATAAATTCAAAGTCATGTCACCTCTGTACAGCAGATACAGTAGAAAATGTTCCTCGTCCTAGGGCTGGCGATGTCCTTGGATTCCGGCAGCTCCTCCTTTCCTCATACCAGTGAACCACCATTTCTCCCCCGGAAGTTCTAGAAGATTCATTCGACGTCTTGAAGATCCATACGGTGCTGATGAAGGGCGTTGAGGTAGTCCTCGTGAATGATGAACGTGAATGAACATCGTTAAGACTTGGGGCGAGTTAATGCAAAGACTGCTTCTGCACAGATGAGAGGAAAGTTTATCAATGGTTTTAACAAGGTTCAAACACGAAAAAAATGTATCCTTGAGAGTTTATCACACGGTGAAATGTCACTAAATTTTGTCCAGTGTTAAATGAAAGAAGGCCACTAGACTCGAATGAGCATGTAAGTTTAATACTCATAAAAATAAAAGTCCACTCGAAACTTATCGTCGAATTTTAACAGAGTCACTTGAAGTTTGTGGCACTTGGTACAATGTAAAGTAATGCCGCACGACTTAGTTCTTTGAAACACTGTTCAACGTAATTTAATTGGATTCGAAAATAAAGATGTTTCACTCGTGAATTCGAACACATTCACGTATTGATAATAACATGAAATCAAAAGACGAAATTAATCGAGTATTGACAGTCCTCGGTTCGACTGTTCGTAAAACTGAATGTTCGTAGAATTGAAATGTGCTGTTTAGTAGAATTGAAATGCACAGTTCACACATGCACAGTTCACAGTTCATGACCTACAAATATTTACACAGGTCATGAAATGGTAAATTAGTGACGTAGTCATGCTTGCAAACGAGTAAATCTGGATTAAAACACAGTCTCATAAACTTGAAGTACTTAGTACTCTGTAAGGAGCAAACTGTTCTAAGTCCTGTCCAGAACATTAAACTTCAAATCACGAGCACTCGAAAACATTCGCAAGTCTTAGACACTCGTGTAGAATAACAGTCACTTGATAATGTTCAGACGAAGCACAATTTATATCACGTCCCGTCGGAGTAAAATGTTGTCACTCACAGTATAAAGAAATCCGTACAAGTCCATATTCGACGCGATTGGGTTGAAGTCCACGGACTCGAAGATTGATAGCCGCTTCACGCTAGATCACGGTCCTCGCGCACCGACTGTATGAACTCCACTGCCTAGTGTGCACATACACACTCTGGCCACACACTCAGGCCACACAATGCTCTGCTGAGTGAAGCAGTATTGTATTTATATCTGATCCGGGCCTTCACATCTCGTTCCATAATTTCATCGCCTCATGTCAGATTTACGTGAAACTCGGCAGGAACATAGATAAGGGATCGAGTTACATGGTAATGTTAAATTTGTTTATTTAATATTGTGGGGAAAGTTATTACCCATAGAAACTCGAAGAACATTCCACATCAGTCTAGGCTCTGTATCGCGGCGAGGTATGCTGTGACGTCACACGCTCTCTACGTCACACGCACACAGCTGTTGCTCGCCGTCCACTCAGTCTTTCGTAGCCGGCCCGGAGCGTAACGCGTAAGTTTTTAAATTTCTATAACGGGGACTTAGTTTTGTACCGCCGTTACCGGTACATCTCCCCCTCCTCCTGGGGAAAAGAAAATTCGATAGGATTTTCTTTTAATGATGTTCTCTCCTGAAATATTTCTTTAGGTTGGCTGCATTGTAAATGCCCTCGATGCTTCCATCCAGCTTATTAATTTTGTATGCCCCGTTTTCGAGAACCTCTGCAATTCTATATGGTCCTACATAAAGTGGGCAAAACTTTGCATAAATGCGAAGTTCGGGGTGCAAAACAGCTGGTTTTCTTACCAAAACATAATCATTGACCCTAAGTGGTTGTCGAAACGCGCGGTTTCGGTATCGGTTCTCCCTAATCCTAGCAGCGTGTCTGAGTTTCTCCCTTTTTGCGTCCACGCGAGTCTGATTAGTGATTGCTGGATCTTGAGGTGATTATAGTACTTGGTCCCATGGCCTGTCAGGCATGACATCCCTATGTACAGTCATGGGGATGTCCTGAGTAGACTCATGAATGGTTGAATTAACACATTGCTGCATCTCGGGTAAGACTTCGATCCATTTCCAGTGTTGAGTTCTGCAATACAAACGGCATAACCTTGCAATCTCGCGCATGATTCTCTCAGCGGGATTAGCCTCTGGGTGTCGAATAGAATTCATAATGTGTCTTATACCGAGTTCTTCAAGTACTGTTTGGAACTCCATATATGTAAATTGGGGTCCATGATCGGTGAGTAGGAACTCCGTTTTTCCCATTTCTGGAATAATGCTTTTCTTGATCCTTCGGAGGATGTTTCCGGCATTAGCCATCTGTATGGGCAGTAGCATCGTATACTTAGAGAAGACCTCTACTGCTACCACAATGTGCCTGTTGCCGTGGTTCGCCTTGGGGAGTGGCCCATATAGGTCTAAAGCCAATATTTCACCAGGATTTTCGGGAAGAAATGGCTTTGGAAACTCCCTCAATAATCTATTATTAGGGTTAGTCCGTTGGCAGACATTACAAGTTCGGAGAATGTTTCTAATATCACGTCTCATGTACTCCCATGTGAGCTTGTCCTTTATGATCATCATTACTTTATCCGTGCCGGCATGTCCGGATATTGAATGACAGTGCCAGATAATGTTGTACCTTAAGCGCGGAGGAGCATAAATTCGGCGTTTGGTTTTGGCATGATCAAGATACTTATATAACAATCCATCATGAAAGCAAAAAGATTGAGCCAACTGTGAGATGCGAAAATAGTCATCGTCATTTGCAGTAATCAAACCCTTAAAAAATCTAATCAATTCTCGGGACTTCCTATCTCTCCCCTGTCCTTGAGGTAAGTACTGTAATTTCCTAAGAAGTTTCTCATCTTCGTTGTTCATGACTTCTATGTGATGACTAGTGACGACATCGACCGGATTGCGGCTTAAAGCGTCAGCTAGGACGTTCTTCCTTCCTGGTCTGTGGATGACAGTCATGTTGAACTGCTGAATAAAGAGTGCCCACCGGGTTACTCTCTCGCTAGTTAGATCAGAGGACATGATAAATGTGAGGGCTTTGTGATCCGTGTAGATGGTCACGGGATACCCATATATAATCTTCCTCCAGTACAACAAGAATACACAATAGCAAGAGCCTCAAGTTCCGTGATAGTATAGGATCCCTCATGTGGTCTCAACTTCCTGCTCATGAATGAAATGAAGATGCGGACATCGGGCTTCTCAGGATCGATTTGGTACAGCGCTGCGCCGATGCCTACGGAGCTGGCGTCGCACTCAAGGCAAAAGGGCCGTTCAAAGTTAGGATATGCTAACTGTACGCTTCCCTGAAACATTTTCTTTGTTTCGGAAAAAGCCTCCTCGCATTCCTTTGACCATTTCCACCTGTTATTTTTTTGAGCAGCAGCTGCAAGGGTGCCACTGTCTTGGTGTAATCTGAGCAATGCTGTGCAATGAACTGACACAGTCCCAGGAATTGTCTCACATGTTTAATTTTTGTGGGTTTCGGGAAATCCAAAATGCTCTGAATCTTGGCCGGGTTAGGCCTGATCCCGTCTCCACTAATGAGGTGACCCAAAACAGTACCTCTGTCTTAAAAAACTGGCTTTTGCAGGCATTTATCTTAAAATTTTTGGTTTTGAGTTCGTCGAGTACCTTATTGACGTCTTCAATGTGTTGCTCTAAGGACTCCGAAGCTATCAGGATATCATCAACATAAATCGTTGCGATTTTTTAATCTCATCGGATAATTGATTCTCAAGACCCCTGATGAGAACTGCCCCCGAATTCTTGATCCCGAAAGGGAGCCGATTGAATGCATATGTAATGTTCTCGAAAATGAAGCCTGTAAATTTCCTGCTATCCTCTGCCAATAAGATGTGAAAATAAGATGACGTCATGTCCAGAGTAGAGAAGAGCTTCATGCCTCTAAATTTCCGGATGACATCCCTGAGTGAAGGTGGATGATCGTGTTCCAATACAAGTTATCATTGAGCATGCGCGCGTCTAGACACAAACGGAGACTGCCGTTCGGTTTTTTTTAATGGCCAGGGGATTTAGATACGGAGTGACACATTTAGAAATGATACCATTCTTTTCCATCTCCTTTATCACAGTCCTGGCTTCCTCTCGGTACTCCTCAGGAACTGGATAGGGCCGCTTTTTATAAGGAGAGGTGTCCTTAACGTTCAATTGGTACTCCAAATCTCTAATAACGCCGGGTTTGTCATCAAAAACCTCAGGAAATTTCTCAAATATTTGTCGAGTTGCTTCTGCCACGCGGGAATAGAACTCTGGACTTTCAGCCGAACTGGTGAGAAATATGAAGTGATCACGACCTTCGTCGAACACATCCTCAATAATGGGCACTTCCTGGCCCTCGACGGGTCCCTCTTGACTGGGTCTACCCTCTCCGCAATCTATTTCATCGGCAGGCAGCGCATCGCTCATCTTGCCTCCGGTTTCTATGAATGGGGTACCCAGACCTTGGCACTTCAAATTATTACAGTCTACCAGGTGCAACTCTACAGAGTCGATGTTAAAAAATCGTATGACGTTGGCAGGATAATCAAAGATTCCCCCATACTTGGCTAGGAAATCTGACCCTAGGATGACGTTGAATTTCATTGGCGAAATGACTAGGAATATATGCTCGAACAGGACACCTTCAATGTCAAATGTAACGAAAGCTTGAAATTTACATTTGATATGCCTGTCCGGTACTATCCCTTTAATTTTGATCTGTGCGACTGGTATCAATAACATGTCTCCTCCCCCTTCAACATTTCAATTAACCTCTCAGAAATTAATGAAGCCTGAGCTCCAGAATCGATTAAGGCAGTTACGCAAAGGGAATCCAAAGTAATATTAATAACTGGAAGACTTCGCTGGACCCTTGGTGTTGTAGGAGTGGGATCTTCATACAAGAGATCTGAGTCATCCAAGTACCAGTAATTAATATTAGTGACACAAATTATTTCTCTACTCCGGTTTTCAGGCAATCTTATTGTTGTGTTGTCGAAGTTTTTTAATTGCGCCTGCCGATTCGGGGTTTATCGCAGGCGTCGTGTTCTGTCTTCTGGCGTGCTCTTGGTATTCTAAAGAGGTAGCGCCAGGTAATCCTTCATCCCGGTTTCGATTCTGGATATATTCGCGAGTTTCTCTCCATCTTCTTTCGATCTCGGCTCTCGGCGAATCTCCATCTCGAGTAAGCGACTCGATAGGTTTCTTCCACGTTTGATTACGTCTGTAAGGCGTACTTTGCCCGAATGGACGTCTCCTAAACCGCCGGAAATGAGATAACGAATCTCTCCGTGGTTCTACTTCCTCACGGGGTTCGGGATTCGATCTCGGCGGGTTGTTAACTTCGACATGGTTGGTTGCAACCTCTTTCGTCTTAGTAACCCTGGGCGGATTTTGTGTATGGGCAGTGTCAAGTTTCCTTAATAAATCATCAAGTTGTTCTAGGCCTTGAACATTGGCTGCCACAAGAATTTCTTGTACATGCGCCGGAAATTGTAAAGTTACTACCTGTATTAACTCCTGTTCTGGCAAAGGAGGATCAAAGAATTGCATCTTCTTTAATTGAGAAATGAGAAAGTCAGAATATCGTGAAGAATTAATAGCTGTGTTGTATCTCCTGGAGTACAACTGTAGCTTAATCAAATCTTGAATTTCTGAACTCCAAAACCTCTTCAAAAGGCTTCCTTGAACTCATCATCGGTTTTAATGTTAAATTTAAATTCTGTGTACCAATTTAGTGCTTTCCCTTCTAATAATCTAGAAGCTATCCTCAATTGATGATCGGATCGTTCTTTATTCTCTTGAAAGTACTCTTCAATGTTGAGAAGGAATTCTTTCGCTGTGTACTCTTCCTTTCCGGAAAATTTTGCAGGTTTATCGTCTGATAATTTTAAAACTGTGGAAATGCTAGAAGTATCTCCGCTAGACCCTTGACACTGGTGTGTAGACACCTCCTTCTCCACCTGAGAGATTCTATTATCAATCGTCTCTATTTTTCCTTGCAATTCGACCTTGATAGTCTTAACTTTTCCACGGATGGAGTTTTTTCACTCTCTGGACTTCCTTTTCGAGGTCCTACTTCACTTCATTTACGTCGCGGCCTATGCGAATGATTTGAGTATGTGCGCTCTCTAATTGGGTTTTTACATGCTTATCTGTTTCCTCCTGCTTTGTTTTAAGTAAATTAACCTCATTACTTATTTTCTGAAAGTTAGTCTTAAAAGATTCATGGATGTTATCCTGAATAGAGGCTATATTTGCTTGTGCCTGTGATGACTGACCATGAGATTTTTGAAATTCTGCCTTTAAGCTTTCAACTTCCTTAATCAATTGATGTGAGGTAGGAAACGAAGCTTTTAAATCTTCAACTATTTGTAGTTTAAGGTCCTGTTTTACTGTTTCTAAGTCACGGGTGAGGCGTTCGTTTATATCCGTAAACTTAGAATTAATCTTCGCATTAGTTTCTGAGAAACGGTTTTCAATCTCAGAACTAGCTTTAGTAAGCCTATTTTCCCAATTAGCATTAACTTCGGTAAACTTGGTGTTAATTATTTTAGTTACTTGTGTGATACGACTTTCTAAGTTGGCTGCAGTTGCGGCATTGGCCTCGTTAATACGAGCCTGTAAATCAGCACCTACTTGAGCATGCGATTCGGCAATACGTTCATTTAAGCTAATCTTAAGAGCTTCAATAGCAGGTAAAATATTTTCCATTTCGATGGTAATGTATTTAAACCAAGCAACAAGAAAATCATAAATCACTTGAAAAGAATTCAGATATCACCATTATTGACCAATGGTTAAAAGTTCATGTTCAAAGTCATTCAAACATTCTCAAAAAGTAAAATCTCCAAGACATTTAACACACACAAAAACAATTATCCCACATCATTGATAGCACTTCTTATAATAGAGAAGTTAAATCTTGTTAGAAAGTTCACTGGAATGTTAATAGCTATTCCACACAAGCACTGGAAATGTACCTGGATTAAGTTGCTAAGTCACACGATTTTAGTGCGATTTTGTCTATTACTGCACTTCTTAATTTATTACTAGTACTTCAAAATTGAGCCTAGAATGGTCAAGTGTCAATTTCATTTCTACTGCACTCATAATTAGGTTCTGATATTGCTGAAGCGCTAATTTCTAGTTCAACTGCACTCCAAATCGGCCCCACGTTGGGTGCCAATTTCTCCCCCTCTCCTCTGTAACAGTAAATGCGGTACTTCGGTAGACATGAGACGCAGGGCGTGTACCATTCGTTGAAGTGCGTACAGAGGGAGAGGGTTTGTTTAGAAATAAATCTTAGAATTTTTCCTCTGAGTTTATTAATAAATTCAAAGTCATGTCACCTCTGTACAGTAGATACAGTAGAAAATGTTCCTCGTCCTAGGGCTGGCGATGTCCTTGGATTCCGACAGCTCCTCCTTTTCTCATACCAGTGAACCACCATTCATCCCCCGATGGAAGTTCTAGAAGATCCATTCGACGTCTTGAAGATTCATACGGTGCTGATGAAGGGCGTTGAGGTAGTCCTCGTGAATAATGAACGTGAATGAACATTGTTAAGCCTTGGGGCGAGTTAATGCAAAGACTGCTTCTGCACAGATGAGAGGAAAGTTTATCAATGGTTTTAACAAGGTTCAAACACGAAAAAAAATGTATCCTTGAGAGTTTATCACACGGTGAAATGTCACTAAATTTTGTCCAGTGTTAAATGAAAGAAGGCCACTAGACTCGAATGAGCATGTAAGTTTAATACTCATAAAAATAAAAGTCCACTCGAAACTTATCGTCGAATTTTAACAGAGTCACTTGAAGTTTGTGGCACTTGGTACAATGTAAAGTAATGCCGCACGACTTAGTTCTTTGAAGCACTGTTCAACGTAATTTAATTGGATTCGAAAATAAAGATGTTTCACTCGTGAATTCGAACTCATCCACGTATTGATAATAACATGAAATCAAAAGACGAAATTAATCGAGTATTGACAGTCCTCGGTTCGACTGTTCGTAAAACTGAATGTTCGTAGAATTGAAATGTGCTGTTTAGTAGAATTGAAATGCACAGTTCACACATGCACAGTTCACAGTTCATGACCTACAAATATTTACACAGTTCATGAAATGGTAAATTAGTGACGTAGTCATGCTTGCAATCGAGTAAATCTGGATTAAAACACAGTCTCATAAACTTGAAGTATTTAGTACTCTGTAAGGAGCAAACTGTTCTAAGTCCTGTCCAGAACATTAAACTTCAAATTACGAGCACTCGAAAACATTCGCAAGTCTTAGACACTCGTGTAGAATAACAGTCACTTGATAATGTTCAGACGAAGCACAATTTATATCACGTCCCGTCGGAGTAAAAAGTTGTCACTCACAGTATAAGGAAATCCGTACAAGTCCATATTCGACGCGATTGGCTTAAAGTCCACGGACTCGAAGATTGATAGCCGCTTCACGCTAGATCACGGTCCTCGCGAACCGACTGTATGAACCCCATTGCTAGCGTGCACATACACACTCTGGCCACACACTCAGGCCACACACTGCTCTGCTGAGTGAAGCAGTATTGTATTTATATCTGATCCGGGCCTTCACATCTCGTTCCATAACTTCATCGCCTCATTCGGATTTACGTGAAACTCGGCAGGATCATAGATAAGGGATCGAGTTACATGGTGATGTTGTTAAATTTGTTTAATTATTGTGGGGAAAGGTATTACCCATAGAAACTCGAAGAACATTCCACATCAGTCTAGGCTCTGTATCGCGGCGAGGCCTGCTGTGACGTCACCCGCTCTCTACGTCACAGGCACACAGCTGCTGCTCGCCGTCCAGTCAGTCTTTCGTAGCCGGCCGGAGCGTAACGCGTAAGTTTTTAAAATTCCTATTACGTACTTAGTTTTGTATCGCCGTTACCGGTACATCAGAACTAAATGAGACCACAGCACTAGTTGCAAATAGAGGATTCTGGCGACGTTTAGTACGTTCACAGAGGCTTGCAGACTGAACACTGAAATACATAACAGTCTATAATGTATGTTTAGAGTCCTGAAGTGCAGCCATATTGTTTAACTTTTCTTTGAGATTGATCATGCACTTGGAAGATAATCATCTACAAAGCCGCGCTCCTAACTGAAGAGTAATACGAAACAAATCTGCATCAGCTAGTTGTCAGGAACTCGAACTATTGACTGTTACATAGCACCGCCCCAATCATCTCTTGCAGAGTCCATGACACGCAATTTTATTTCTCTTTTAGCACACGAATAGCGCTGTGTCAGAATAACTTCACATATCGTGCCAAATTTCAAGACCATGAGAACATCAAACGCAGAATTTTATTACGGTTTTAACAAGAATTAAAATGAAGTTGCTTCAGCAGGGCTTGTCAAGGAATACAAGTAGCGTTAGTAATGTGTCATGATGTATAAACGAAGTGCCTTGTCCGCATTGCGGTAAAATTCTTGTTGGGTTCCAGGTGTCTTACGAACCATGTATGTCACATATTGATGCACTTAGAGGAAATTCTGAGCCACCCCACATTATGAAGGATAATCGACACGGCTCCTTGTGATATATACCGATTAACAGTACTGAACTGAAGAATTTTCAACATCAAAAATTGGCCCGCTTCTTGTTCAGTTAAAATCTTGTGTTCCTGTTCTGCGCCGTGCGTCCAGAGTGCTCGCTCAGCCGTAGCCGACGCCTTGCGTGAAGTTGCTCGCCGTGTGGCCAATTCGAACGATACTAGTATCTGGAATGACCTTGTACCTTTAGCCGCTCTGCGTGTTCCTCAGTAATCAGATGAGGTAACCAACCTTACGTCGTGGGTTGAACTGAGATTTTGATGTTGGAATGATGTCCACCGTGATGCCATACCCACTTCTTCTTTCCATGATCGGAAGTCTCACTCTTCTCTCAGTTCAGTCAAGGTCAAGAGAGTGGAGAACAAACTTTCCGATGACGACATTCCGGGAGCAGTTCTGTTACTTATTTCTGATCATACTGTCATCACGCCCGATGCGTCTATATTGGAAGACCTTCGTGAGAATCTACCTACCAACTTAGGTCCAGTCGTTCTTCCGGATCCTCAGAAGACATCAACTTTTGTTCCTGGAGTGACGACCACAGAACATATTTATGCAATCTCTTCTTTTTCTTCTGGATCTGCTGGTGGACTGGATTGCCTTCGTCCATTGGTCCTGAAATACCTTCTCCAATGCCAAGAGCATGATTCTAAGGACCAACTCATAAGATCTTCTCGAGGTCTACTTGACCTTATCATTTCTGGCAGAGTCCCTCTCGAGGTTCTTCCACTGTTTCTTGGTTGATCACTGCATTGAAGAAGAAATGTGGTGGCATTCTCCCTACTGCTGTCGATACCGTTTAGGGTCCACTAGCTGCGAAAATCGTATGTTACAGAATCCGTACACCTGCTATGGACTTTTATCTCCCCACCAGTGTGGAGTGTGTGTTCCCAACGGAGATGAATCTGCTGTCCGTGCCGCACATGTCTATTATTCGTCTCCCCATTAGTGCCAGAAAGCTTTCGTTAAATTAGAATTTCGTAATGCTTTTAACGAATTCCATCGTGCTGCTATGTTGTTCGCTGTGAAGAATGAGTTTCGTTCCATCTATCCGTATGTCTATCAGTGCAGCTAACAAACAATTAACCTTTTCCATGATGGAGAAATTATACTTTCACAATGTGGAGTTCAACAAGGTGACCCACTCGGTCCTGCTCTTTTCCTAGTTACTCTTCAGTCGATTGTCAACTCCATTAATACCGGGTTAAACATTTGATATTTTGATGAAAGTACCATTGCTGATGAACCTGACTTCGTCCTTTCATCTCTCGATAACATTCGCACACAAGCTTCAAACATTGGTCTACATCTTAATTTTTCTATCAGCGAACTGTGTTTTCTCTGCGTTCATCGGGAAAAGCTGAGATACTTGTACGAGAAGTTTAATGCTTGTGACCCTGGAATTCGCCTCTTAACAACATCTAATACTGTTCCAGCTGGTGTAGCGCTATCCCCTGGAGCTCTGTGCAGATTATTGGCTGAAAGGACGACGAAACTTAAGTCGTTTATATCACGTCTTTCCATGGCTTCGTCACAGTAAGCCTTCTTCTTGCTCCGCGCTTCGTTTTTCATCACGTGATTGGTGTACTTCTTGCTATGTTCTCCGTCTTGGCGTGAGACCCCAATATTGAAGGAATTCGATTTTGTGTTAAAAACCGGTCGCGAAACCTTCCTCAAATGCTCTCTGAGTGGCAATACCTGGTTACCGTCTTTTCTTCCTCATCGTTCTGAAAGATGCAGCATTCAGCGTGCTGCGGATATGGCGATTCCGACATTTTAGCGTCTATCCACGTTTCTCTTCGTCTTGTCGAGGCTCACCTTCCACCTGGTGGATGCCTGGACCCTGGTGCTGCCCTGCAAGAGAGCACATCTCGGTGGTCAAGCTTGGTCGGCGTAATTCCCCCATTTATTGGCAAAAGAAGTATTCAATCTGGTTGGGATGCTGCTCTTATCAAGTCATCCCCACTCGCTTCTGCAACAGCCAACTAGTAGTCTTGAAGGCAAAGTCCGTACCCTCGCTGCTGCTTCTCCTGAATCCGCTGCATTGCTCCAAACATTACCATAGACTTCTCTTCGTCTTCATCTTTCCAATGAGAGTTTCCGTATCACTGTGGCTTTACGTTCGGGAGCAGCCGTCTGCGAACCTCACCGGCGCTCAGCTTTTGTGTCTATGCTGTTCGACGTGGCCTCCATGGCCTTTCGTTTTTGAAATGTAAAGGCAGATACCTACGCCACTCCACTATAAACGATGTCATATTGCTGGTTCTGATTTCAGCAGACGTTCCTCCTACACGAGACCCCACTATCTGCTGCCGTTCTGACCGTAAAAGGCTACACGGAATGACACTTATTCCATGGAAAAGAGGTAAATCTCTCTTGTGGGATTTTACCTGTACCGACACATTCGCCCAGTCCAATCTTCCCCTTTCATCACTGAGTGCTGGAGGTGCACCCGGGAATAGGAAATATGCCAAAAGAAGAAAATACAGCGATTTGTTGGACAAATTTTTCTTCGTGCCAGTAGCCATTGATACGAATGCTAACTGGGATAACGAGAGCTTAATTTTATCAAAGAGATTGGACAACGGAACGCTCGGATTTCCGGCGATACGCGATCAACTGCTGATCTTATTCAGCTCAACATCATAGCTCTAGTACGTGGTAATGGGACATCCATTCTTGAGACACCACCCCCTGGAAGTTTTCCTTATTCGATGCATGACATTGTATCTTATGATACTCACGATATATTAGATTACTAATTTAACAAACATTTAAACACATAAAATACATTTCTTTAAAAATTTATGTGATTTGACATTTTTACAACAGTAGCAGTGGTGTACCGTACCACTGCCTGTTTTGGATGAGAGATTATTTATAATGAGGTGTAATAAGCATACAATTTACTGGAATAAATATATATTTCAGAACAGGCATTCCTAGTTTAAAAATACGAGTAATTTTGACATTTAATCAAAAAATCTGGAAAGAATATGACAATATTTTAAAACCGCATCACGAGTAATATTGGTCGAAATTCAGGATACAGGAAATTTTGAGTCCGTTGACAAATAGGCCTAATATTTTATACTTGCAGGAAAGAGAATATACTTCAATATCAGCTCACCGTTGGATCTGTCTCTGGAAGCGAATGACAACGTGTACGTAACCTCTTCTATGATAACCTAGGGCTACTGGGCTTGATAGCCAAATATTCAGCCTTCTCATCACCACATTCTTCTCACTTAATTTGTTCAGAGGATGATTACCTAGTTGAAATTCCTCTTAAAACAAAAATCACCACCGCAGCCACCTGACTTTCTAATATAGATTCAAGCAAATTCGCTCACCACTAATGGATATACACTTCAAGAGTACCCATACCAAAATACAAGTATATCCCCGATTCCACTATCTTGTATGTTTGTCACTCCCTTATACAGCATTAGTTGAGGCTTTCAGCAGCATTTCTAGGAAAAGTAAAATTATTATTAACGGTATCTAAGGCAAAGTAGGGCATACATTCGCATATACATTTTGAGGTTATATTGCAATACTCATTGTTATATTGAACTGAAGTATACAATATGAAAGACAAAAATATTAAAAATACACAAAACTTTCGTTTACACATTTATACCTTGATAACCTGAAGAAAGTATATCTTTCATATAGCCTAAATAAGTCGAATGAAGTACCCAGTAACCAGTGCCCAATTAACCAACCCTATGTACGCCGAGTACTAGTGCAGGGATGTTTTTTCTATCTCACCCTCTGTCAGCACTCCGGTGTACTACTTCATACTTACTATCCTAGTTCACTTCATCACGCGCATATGTGTGCCACAATTTTCAGTCTCCAATATAAATAATAGTAACAGCCGAGACAATTAGGAAAGTTCATTTGCAGTTTTGTTAGAAATTCAAGGGATTTAAAGTGAGCCAGGCCAAGGTTTCAGACAGTAGAGTGTAGGTCCTTTGAGCTAGAGCTGAAGGGTTCATTTTTTCTTTAGTCTGCTGGAGGTCAAATCGACCAGTCTGGTTTACTAGACTTTTATTCATGGTAAGGAACTGACGGAAGAAATTTTGACACTCAGCGTATCTACCAAAGCAGATAAAAATGCGTAAAACTATTATTATTATTATTATTATTATTATTATTATTATTATTATTATTATTATTATTATTATTATTATTATCACATTGGTGGAATTAAAATATCCAAACACCAAGAAGGAGTTATGCTAGATTAACGATTGTTGGTGGACGTGTTTACACATCTGAAAAGTGAAGTTGATTCAAATTCCCCGCATTAGCGTGGCCCTAGCAGCGGCCATATGCCATTTGCACATCAGGTGTGCTTTAAATACAGGCTGTACTGTGCGAGAGCGTTAGTTACCTGTGAGATTTGACAGAGTGATTGTGAGTGGGTGAAGAACGCCTTTACGACAGCGAAGAGGCCAGTATGAACGGCTCACTGTGGTTGAAGGGGGGCCGTATAATAGCGCTACGTGAAGGTGGATTTTCCTTCCGCGCTATTGCAGAACGACTAAGCAGGATTGTCTCCAGTGGGCATGCGTGCTGGCAGCATTGGTCACGAGAAGGTACGCTCGCAAGAAGACCGGGCTGCGGACGTCCCCGTGGCACCACCGAGAGTGTATGGCTGTGGCGCAGCGGACTGCAGCAATTCGAGCGGCAGTTTGCACCACAGTCACGTCGCCGCTGTATGGTGTCCATTCCACTTATGTCTTTAAGACAAAGCCCGTCTCCTCGCTGCAAAGTGGCCGTATGGAACATTTAGTGACATGTTTTTATCCTAACATCCAAGAAGAAAAGAGCGAGTGTTCATTTTATCCATTCTCACGATACCGCTCATGTTCTTTTCTCCTACAACTGACTACATTTCCACAAGTGCACAATACTAGAAATATAAAAAATAGAAATAGTAGAACATGGTGCCTACAGGCATAGAAACAGGATCAAGGGAGACAAGCCCTCCACGTCTTTATAAAGAAGCTGAATAACAGATTGAAACACACACACTATAACCTGCATCACACAACTTACTGTATTAGCGTATTTAGACAATCGTGTTGTGTGTACTATCTGTACTGTACTGTCTGCAAAGATGTAAATCACTCTTCAGGAAGAACTTTATCGTTCAATAAAAGGTTATTACTCACTGTAGAGATGCGTGCTGGTGGTCAGCGATACTATCAGGTCTTCTTTCCCGAGCAGCCATTTACCCACAATTACTGTTGCAAAGGGAATAATTTAATAACTAATACCAACAGATTCAAAACAAGACTAAAAATTCTAGGACACAAGGAAATAATGACGTTGGGAATTGCTTTCCAGGCAGCACTACTTGCATACTTATTTCTCAGTGTAAAAGCTGGTCATACCATAAATGCAAAGTGGCCGTATGGAACATGCAGTGGCATATTTTTATCCTAAAATTCAAGACGAAAAGAACGAGTGTTCATTTTATCCATTATCACGAAACTGCTCATGTTCTCTCCTCCGACATCTGATTACATTTCCAATAGTTATCAGCTTGAATGTTAAACACGGCACTGAAGCTTAAACAAAATTCTATATGAGAGAAATTATGAATCCTACGTTCTGCCGAGTTATCAAATCTCCTGGCACAAGATTGCAGGAATAAAGTTTATATGTATAAGTAGAGTCGCCAGCTATTAGGTTATGATCTGTTTGGGTTTGCAGGTTTGGTATCTCAACTGTGGGCTCCAGGGTCAACTAAAATTTGTCCGTGTAAAATAATTTAATAATAATATCATTGGCTTTACGCCACACTAACTAATTTTACGGTTTTCGGGGGGAACCAAATTGCCGGAATTTACTCCCGCAGTTCTTTTCCGCGCCAGTAAATCTACCGACTCAAGGCTGATGTATTTGCACTCCTTCATATTCCAACGGGATGACTCAGGATCGAATCTACCAAGAAGGGTTCAGAAGGCTAGCACCTTAACAGTCTGAGCCATTAAGCCGGGCAAAATGTTTAGTATTGAAAGGAAAATACATATGTTTATTCATCTTCTCGTTGCATTCTTGGCTGTCATAGTGGGATGGAGTGATCTGTTTTGTTGCTACCTGAAATATTTGAATTAAAACACGTTTTATCTCGCAGTGATCGATTGATAATCATCAACAACCCAAAGCTAACCCAAACTAAATAGTACAGCTTAATACATACAAGTTAGGTACCATGTCACTTATGCGAACAAATCAGACCAAATTCCTAATGAAATAAAAACAGCCTATAAATAGTATCATATCCAACGTGTTGTTGTAGATTAGGTGCAACAGAATATACCACGTAGGCTAATCAGCATCGGTGAGGATCGAGTCAAAACAGTGTGTTCTCTCATTTGAAGATTCCTCGTGTGGCAACACATACGTTGACTGTGAAAATTCATAACTTCACTGCAAAATCTCGAAGGTTCAATTCCTTGTCCTCTGTTAATCATCACTTGACAGCATCCTGAACATTCCAGGTTAACTGAGACTTGGGTGTCCTATGATGAGTGTAGTGAACTTTGGAGTGCCCTCCAGAAGATTTGCAAGTAGGAGAAATATCTCGATAAAGTACACTTCTATTACATTCTTACGGACCTCGTACACACGGCTCTCGAATTCATAGCTGTGTCACTGTAATCGTCTCCATCATGGTGAGGAATTACGATTTATAACTACGTACGTAGGTACATTATCAGAGGAAATCTGCTATGTTAACAGCAAGAAAAATTAAATTTATGAATGTGAAAGGTCCAATACCGTAATTTAGGAGTTTTTCTTAATTAACCACATTGAACAACACTTCAAAAATGTGTCATCTCCGATGTCGTGTTATTTTTCACTATTTTCTCAATATGTTAACTATAGCACCAGATGTTTCCAGTCACGTTATAGGTTATGGCAAATGTCCTTAATCCATCTTTGTCATAAAAATTTCTGAACTCATGGGTTGTACCTTTGTACAGGCAACTGAATATTCAGATGTAAATGAATAAATGGTTTGCGTGATTTTACTGTAATGCTCTGCGCAATACAAGTCAGCATTAACTCAAGTGCCTCATGAAGAAAATACAGGCTGTGTAGGATGAGGAATACGTTGCGCAGTTTTCCTGCATTTCAATATTTTCGTTTCATCCTTCATGCCATCATTAAATTTGGCAATCATATTCCCACAACAAACATGTATATATTTCAATGTATTATTAATACGCCTGGGATTGAACTCAGGTATTGTACAATTGTAATGGCAGCAGAATCTCCAGCATTCAGTGAATAATTTGTGAGATTTAACTGATATGTTCTGCCTATTACAACATAGCTTTAAACCAAGTACCTCATCTTGTAACTATACGATGAGGTGGTATCTTGCTTCATTGTATCAGAGCCCCACGCCACGCGGACAACTCAATACGGATGCCCTTACTAATAAGCAACATCAAAATTGGATGGAAGCAAAGAGCAAATTTCGTTATTCACCAAGAGAAAATAACGTCAGATTTATAGAAGTTTAATGAATTTATTGAACCCTACCAGACAACGATCCCAGGACCTAATACGGAGTGCTTTTATCGCGCGGAATACGATTAGCAGTCCGTGAACCAGTAGCCCACAACGAGGGAAGGCTCCGTTTCTCAAGCGAGGTAGAGATAGAGCAGGGCGCGTCAAGCCTCACTGTGTGAGAGAGAGACGCGCAAGCGAGACAGTCACAGGAATTTAATAACCCAAGCTTTTTAAATTTGTTCGGTGAAATACAATTGCTAATTGTGAGGGGTAAAATATGAGATGCTTCAACGTTCGAAAACCCAACGAACTGATTTCTATCTAGCACGGGCACCCGATATGGCGAAGTAAATAGGCGAAACAGCCAAGATATAGTTACGGTGGCTGAGAACGAAAGGGTATCAACTCAAAAAAATGAATTTTTGGGATTTTTCTGTCAATGTTTTCCATATGCCGACCTCTACAACCTCCGAAATTCTAACAACGCAACATCTAATGCATTCATTTTAGCAAGCACTTCAAACAGTTTTCATTCTTGTGAAATTCCTCGCTTTTCTTAATTCAAAAGGCTAGACTTATCAGTTGTAACTCTTTTCCACATTGTAAACACCACGTAATATTCGCGTACACACGAATTTCCTTAAAATTGTGAAACACGTCTATTTTTGAGAGGCAATGTTTTAAACTGATAAAACTCGATACTCTTCTATTGAATAGCATAGATTTGTAATTGTAACTCTTTCGTCCTGGGCTATCGAATTATGCAGCCATGCCCAGTCGTGTTTTAATTCATCATTCTGGTAGAAGATATGAAATTATAGCGAACCTATAACAGGAAGTCGGCTGCCCTCAGAAATAAATGACTGTTAGTGTCTGTTGAGGGGGCCGTGACTTCAAAACATGAGGGTGCGATGCTTCCCCTTTCTTGTGTCAGGAGCTGTTACTAGAAGACCGTGTCACCTGTCGAGAAGTCGGATCTCTTTGTGAGTTGTATATTTTGCACTTCTGTCAGAGCACTTACAGAATAGAATACAGTAATTAATTTGGAAAACCTAGAGGTGGGAACAGTGGATTTGTAAGTAGATTCAATAATAATAAATTCGTTAATGTGGGTGCTGAAGTAGACAAGCTTATAAAATTTGTACCTACGTTTGGACGAGCTAAGACCATAATGATGATGATGATGATGATGCTTGTTATTTAAAGGGGCTTAACATCTAAGGACATCAGCCCCAACTAAGTCCATTCGGTGTTATCTAATATCTGCTTATGAGTGGACGGACTAATCCCAGTGAGGCAAGTAAGCACACCAAACACTATCTGGTATTTTTTCAAAGCTGGAGCCCTTGAGTTCGAATGCCGCGCGCGGTAAACGTGTATCATAACGTTCGTGTGGCCCGCTAGTTGGAAGAAGTGTAAGTGAACCATTACTAAATAGTCCAATGTTTTATATAGCAGTGATGCATCTATCTACCTATCAAGAATAAAGATATGAAATTATAGCGAACCTATAACAGGAAGTCGGTTATGGTGGTCGATATCACAAACGGACCCATGAACTTCCCTGAAGTCAATATTAACGCCATGAAACACTAATCGACAATGAAAGACACTGCGAGGCCCATGTTCATCACAAGGTAAATCTGTAAATATAAATCACTTGTGATTCATTGTGCCGATTTTAAGTTTCCTAATTACCTAGTATGTAATTGGTTTAATGCATGTCCTCTTATGATTGATGGATTGCCTATGTGAATATTAGTTATTGCGGTGTAAATATTAGTAATTGCGAGTGTACAGATTAATTTGTCTAACGTTCATTCGATATGAAAGTACTTTAGTTTATAAAATATTATAACTAATGTTGAAATATTTATTTTTATGTTGTCATAGACTACTCATTGCCTGTTCAAAAACGTGTCAGGCTTCAACTATCATGGCAAATCCATCAACAGGGTAACATTAACCGAATCAAACATTCCATGGTGATCAGGCAGAAAAATACATTTTCAGTGGAAGGAAACTCAGAAACACACTAATATTTTAAGAGTGAAATATTAAAAATTAATTTAAGCTCTCCCCCAAAGGAAAGCTACCCAGAAAAACTAAGGTATGACAAAAACTCATAGCACTACAGTAAGAAAGCATACTGTGCAGTGGGAAGTCTCCCCCGGCCCTTGGTATTTTATTCAGCCTGGCCAGGCTCTAATCTTACGTGTAATCTAATATTTGTAACTGTTTTTTATATGTGTATTTTATGTATTCATTTCTTAGCCTGCCTTCCCCTCCCTAATAAAGTGTCATTACTTAATAAATAAGTATGGCCCCAGAGGAAGGGGATATTTCCCACCCTGCAAGCGTTTCCTCTCTTCTCATGCCTCCATGTCTTTGGGCTACTTCCCGTGCCCCTTTCGGGGATCCAATCGTTGTTGACTCGCTCGACACGTCACCTCGCCCCAAGGGCAAGGTAAAGGTTGACCGAACTGAGAGAGAAGATTCTGCTTCTCGTGCTTGAAGGCGACGCACATACGACCTGGTGCCGTGCGGAGGTCGATCTAAGTTCCACTGACATGGAAGAAGGAGCTGAAATTTCTATGGTTCCCCGATGTCTTACCAAGTGAGAAAGGGTATGAGGTGGTTGGACCTCTTTTAGTATTGTAATGATATGAAATGTGGGAGTTAGGTTGCGCAAAACTTATTTGTAACTTTCTTGTAAAAGTCTTGTTGGTGCGTTTACGTACAGCTAATGCTCGTTATTTATTGTACTATTTTCCACTTCTGCCGTGGCAGTTTGTTCATGAGGCATGTCGTACCCCTTGCATGGGAATCTTTAAATTGTAAAGTCTTTCATTATGAGTTGTAAAACCACGGGTGTTGTTATTTGGGCTTCCTTATAATGAAGTGGCAAGGTTTTACGCACCTTCCTGTAATGCCAAGTAACGTGTAAGTCGCATCTGTTAGAAACCCGAAGAATTTCTATGCAGTTCTACGAGCTGTTTAGATGTTATAGTAAACTTGTGCTTTCCTAAAGTGTAATAGTTTTAGATTGTTAGCCGTGTTATTTTCTAGAATTACCGGTTGGTATTTGGCAATAATATGAAGTGGGATACCCTCCTCTTAAGCTTGTATTATCTGTATTTTTAAATTACCTGGGCTGGTTTCCTAGGTGACCTTGTGTCACGGTTCTAAATTATATATTATAAGATTGTGTTCTTACCGTATATTGGATAAAGGGTCTGAGATAGTTTATGCTTAAGGTGCGTAGCAAATGTTGTCATCAAAACGAGACAAGTTTAAAACTGTTATATAATAAAGTTTTGGCACTTTGATCTCGAGTGCTTATCTGTCCAGCCCCATAGGCCCACCACTTCCTTCTCTTTCGCTACGCTTCCCAGATGTTGGCACAGTTCTGGTAGCAGAGCGTGGTTGAATGGAGCTGTCCTAGGATCAACCACAGTATAAGCTTGGGAGAAACGTGTGCCCTGAGGGTGTTTCCGTCTGTGGGATCCCTGCATTTCTTTATTTTTGCCGTAAAATGGCTACTCGAGATATAGCCTTTCCCGGGGCTCTCCGGAAGGAGGAACTTTTGTACGAATTAGCTATTCGCGGCTTGGAATCTAGAAGCACTGTTAAGAGTGACGAGGTATTGTTAAGAGCTAACTTAGACAAAGTAATCACGGTGCCCAACCTAACTGACGGCGAGGTTGTTGGAGCGGCCTCAGTGATTGAAGCAAACATATCTGACATTTTATCAGTAATGAAGTTTCTAGAGAGCGATGTAGCATCGAACCACCAACTTAGAAGATTTCAAGGTCGCATTACTCATTACCTTCACCGCATCGAATACCTACTCTCATAAACCTTGAAGGAGGAAACTAGGAACCAAATTATGGATTTAGAAGCTAAGGCCGGTAGCCTTTTACAGAAGGTTGACTCGTGTCTTAGTAAGTTGGTTGTTAAGTCCAAATCTGCCCAGCTTGGTGTAGCTGTAGGTGAAGACGATTTGGGTAAACATAGAGGGAATTTAGAATCGGTAGAGCAGCAAACTTTCAGTCAACCTTATCATCATATTGAACCCTTGACTTACCATTCCATCGTTGGTCGGCCACAGCTGCTATAGTAGAGCAATATTGAACTCTTTAAATCTTGGAGTCGTTGCGGGAATGTTTCGGTCACGATCTTAACCAAAAGATGGGGTTCGGAAGAGAGCCTAACTACTTGAAATGAGGAGCAAGTACGTGCTTACTAACTTTTATTGAATTCTTAATGACACAAAAAATTATATTTTTTTATATAAATCCTTGACCAAAAATAAATGATTAATTATTAACTGTTTCAAACGCAGTCACATTGCACAGCGTATATATTTTCAATTACAATACCGAAGAATTTTCTTCGAAGAAAGCAGGAATCTCGTAAATTAGTGGACAGCGAAACTGAAAAAGTGAAAAGAAAACCTGAAAATTTGGGCACCTATTAATACAAACGATAACTGAGAATTAATCCACGCGATCCGTGGAAAATCTGACCTTCAACAAGTAAAACGTCTGATTTCCTCTTAATTAAGGTTATCCACCAGTCGAATACCCTTTCGGATACGAAACACCTGCTGAATGGACCCTTAATCGAACCAAATTGACTATCTGCTGCTTTGTATAGGTTGCGAAATATTATTGGAAAGCATGGTGTTCACTACAATTAACAGCAATATTCACAATTGAAACAAAATTCCACCATGTATTTGTCATTTCATGACAACCTTAAGTGATAAAATAATCCCGATGCTAAAACGTGCATCACCCTAACAGCTGTTCAGAAGGAACCAACAACAACACGACCCGCGAGGATCTTACGTTACGTCGTTCTGAAGGAACAAAACTGCGAAATGCAGGAAACACTTATTCACCAAGCATTTAGAAGAAATGCCAAACACTCAAGTTAAATAAAAGTGGCAAATCACTCAAAAAAGGTATTATTATCAAACCGACTTTCAGGTTAGAAATGATTACGTTACGCTTAATAAAATTACAAGTCCACGACGTAAAATAAACAAAATTACAGAATTCTTTCCTATTTAACAATGACTACCATCACAGATCCATCTACTTATTGTTTGTCCCAACACACTAACTACAAAGTTATATATTGATCAAACTCAACTAAGTATAAAAATGAAAGAACGACAAAGATTGAGAATAAAATATATTACCGGCTGACGAATCGAATCCGCATTCGTAACTCAAGTCTCACATTAATACGTTGAGTGTCAACATGCACACTGACCAAAGCAAAAACGGACGTCAAGACGACAAAACAATTAGGTTCGTAAACTAAAATAAAATACCGAAGTTATTTGAACTCAAACACGCATGGCGCACTGCAGTAATTATTCAATCACCGTTAGCTCAGTACCCAATACTGTACAAACGTCATATGCCGATAGTGGTTCCATAATCTTAGGTCCACACATTGCAGCTGAAGAGGGCTACACACAAGCTTGGCCCAGTTATTACCGAACAAACACTCTTCACATTGCGTATACTACTGCAGACACTACCATCGACCAGGTCACTTCGCAAAAACATCTAATCTAAGACTTGAGTATGTACAGCTGACATCCCAGACCTATCGTCGGGCCTACTTAACGTCTGTACACTCTAACACTAACCTCTATGTACACGTACCTTCCTAATTCTATCGTTGAGCGTGAACTAGGATGTCTCATCATCAGTATACTCCTAGGATAACATGTGACGTCCTAAATCTACTGTCGAGCGGAAATTGGGTCGTATACGCTTCCTCTGGCATATCAGGCGAACTCGTAACTTTAAACAAACTCTGGTATTTTTAGTTGTAAACCTGGTCGAAACTAATAACACAACACACAACGAAACAAATCTTGCCACAGAATGAACGCAAGTCGGGAAATGCAATAAGTCCCTATCTTGTTACTAAACGTGAAATTGAAAATAAATATCGCGTGGCGAACAATCCACAACTCAAACACGATCTCAGCATGCTCAATGAAATTTAGAAAAGAATAATGACTTCTAACACACGTCTGACACTACTTGACTATCGCCCAACAATAATCATCACCACCGGAAAAATATCCACACAGCAGTTTTAGGATAAAGCCCTTAAATCGCCTACCGTCATTTTCCGAAATATTCATATCCGTGACTACCCAGTGAAAAGAAATCCATTTAATCTACACAGCCAAACCTATCGCTTTAAAACGTCCAATATCTCATCCCACAAATGTTTCCGATTTAATGATAAATTACCGCCTTGTAATTTATGAACTTTACTGATTGGAAACTTGTCATTACAGTCAAATAACACCAACCGGGTATTCAAAATGCTCTTCTATCCTTGAGGACATATTATTCTAATATTCATTATACTGACTTTACGTAACTAGTCACTTGATTTTTACTACCAAGATTTAAAGTCTTCACCAGAAATCGTTTCTCACTTGGGATCTTAACTTGAAATTTATTTTCTTACTGTGCCTTGCACAATAATCATCTCTAACCAACCTTCTCCAGGTCTCAGCTGTCGGATTATTAGCGGAATACACTACAGCCTGCCACATAAATCTCACATTTAATATACAGCCTGTCTCAAAAATTCTTCGCTCTCGGCAAATATAGCCTGTCTCAAAAATTCATTCTCATCGCCTTCTTAGGGCGGTGTTATATGAAATATCCAGGCTTTCTCTGCCTTCAACATTTCTACAACTCTTAATATAAATTCTTCGCTCTCAATACATTTTCATATATTTCAAGACTTTTTCAAACCTCAATCCTCTCGTGACAAACAACTTTTATAAAATATACCTTTTCATTTTATTTCACTGTTACTACAACTTTCGGACCTCGAGAATACAACAACACACCATGATTTTTCATATCATCGCCATACACGATGTCATAAAGTTTTACTTCCCATGAATAAAACATAACTTTATCGGATTTCACTGAAATTTTCTAGACACCCGCAAACCTTGTGGAACATACTTGTTAAATCCACTTTTAACATAGGAAAATTTTATCCCGCGGTAGACATTACTATTATTATTATTTCGACAAAAAGTTTCTGAATTCAAACAATATTCGAAACTAATACATTCGCCACGACTACGTTATCGTTATCACCTTCCTAATTTTTATCAATTCGGACAATATCCCAAAGAATATTAACACAATATTTAAACTTCACATTTTATAGTTTCTTGACGTAAATTTTACAACACTAAAGGTTTTCACACGCTAACCAGAAATATAATACCTTTGCATGATCATTACAAAATATCAACCCAACACACGCAATGAAAATTGGTAGGGACAAACAATAATCTAACTACAACATTGATACAAAAATATTCACAGACCTGTGATCGTAGCCATCGTCCTGGATTCTGGCTGCCTCAGGCCAGCAGACCTCGTTTATTTAGCCTTCCATAGCTAAATTTACCATCATCTTATCATACATACAACTTAAATTACACACACTTTCCAACGCACTTTCAAACGTTTAGCAAGCGACGAACACTCTGCTCACATGACCACATCTACTACGTTCAAAAGACCACTGCTTCCTTTCACCCTACTAAAAAGTCCAGGTGTACCAATAGATAAGAAACCAGACCCTGTAGCTCTCATCCAGACTCTAACAAATATTATACAAACGCAACGAATACAATGAGGAACTCAATTACTTATTCACCCAAATATCTAAACTTTCAAAGTTCCCATTAGCGGCAACTTAGAAAATTTCTATCATCTTTCATTATAACAGTATATTTGAACCATAGCCATGAACATGTAATAAGTTATTTGGAGACCAAATTTTCACACTTTTCTGCTGACGAGTGACGCGGGATTCACGGCTCCAACACCCAGACAGAAACTGTGTAATGTTCGAAGGGAGATTTCTTTTATACCTTATGAGGTGACGCTACTCACGCCCTGAAGCTTGATTGCACAATCTGCTAATTCCGCATCCAATAGACCATTTTTTCTGAAATTTGTTCCCTAACTTCGGACAGACTTACGATTTATTTCAGTGTTAATTTCATAATTTTCCCATACTCGCAACAGGCGAAATAAATTATTTCTGCCCGGGCGTTTCGCGGGTTTTCTTCATCCATCGACCTTGGCACGTGTCGCTAGTCCGCTGGTCGGACGCGGGTTCGTCTCTAGGCTTAACTGCATTTAATTTTACCCTGGGGGTTCTGTCTTCACGTAAGGTTTAAGAATAATTTAGATTCTTTATTTCTGGATTTACTGTGTTGCCAAAATCTCTCGTTACGAAGAATTCTTTGAATTTGAAAAATTGTTGAATATTCGAAGTTCACCGAAGTGTCCCGGCGTTTCACGAGTTCACAGCTTGCTTGACGCGGGTAGCTCGCTCTCACGAAACAGAGAGGCACTTGAAACACAAACATGGCTGCTCTCAAAAAAGTAACTTGTAGCTGAAATAATTATTGAGGAATAAAAAAATAATTTTCTCATCGTAGAATTATGGGTTCAATATGTCTGGCCCTTTTCTATTATTCCACATCCGTTGACGTTGATGTTAAAAGAGGTTCCATACTATTGTGTAAATTCAGCTAGCGATACTGTTTTTTTCCTGCGTTTTCTCGTAGAGTTCCAAGACAATGCCTTGGTCATTGGATTATCACACACTCATATGTTAAAGATTATTTATCCACTTGCTCTTGGTGTTTTGTCCCAAATGATACTTAATGCGATTGCTGAGCATATGTCCATTCAACAGTTTCATGCATATTTATTAACACATTTCATTCCGGCTCGGGCACTTAATTCCTTTATCCACAGTTACCATTTTAGAATGCAGCGCGTTGACTAGTCCTTATCGGACTTCATTTCTGACATAAATTTTTGTCCGAGAGTCTTTGCGTTGAACTACTCGGAAGAGCAAATTATCTCAACCATCGTAGAGGGGATTTTTCCTGTTTACTGCTCCTGTTTGTGTTTTGCGGCCCATCCTCGCAATTTTTCGGAGTTGGAGGCTATGGTAGTATGCGCCGAGGGAGTTCGTCCTGCGGACTCCCTGCGTGATCCCTCCGTGCCTAAAGCTCTTAGTACTCCTTCGTCACGCAACTCAGGGAATGTAAGGAAACGCTATGCCTGCGGCTCATCAGAACATCGGCGAAACCGCTGCCCAGTTAAATTTTCGGAAGCGCGGTCTTCTGCAGTTAGCACTGGCGCAAATGGGCAATCAAGGATCATTAGGTTGGTTTTGCTTTAAGTGTGGCCAAGCTGGTCATTTGGCGAGAAATTTTCCGGGAAATTCGAGTTCCAGTTGACTAGGTGAGGGGGCAGTCGTGGATATTCCCACTGATGAACCCCAGTCTATAAATGGTGATAAAGGTCATCCTGCTAGTAAGTGTCCGGTAGAGTGTTTAAGCATCTCGTCCAATCTTAAAGGTCCTGTTCCCTTTATTAAGGTTGAGGTTGGTAACGAACTCGTATCTGCACTGTTAGACTCTGGCAGTGTGGTTTCCCTCATAAGTGAGAAGTGGTATGCCGCCCATAAGTCTATTTGTAAGTTTTCGGACTTGGAACCTGTTTCATTTTCGTGCGTATCAGACAACTCTTCGAACGTAGAGATTAGGGGTTAGGTTAGGGCGAAAATTCGAATCTATTACTTCTCTCGGAAATTTCCATTTTTCGTAGCTGTAAATTTGTCGTGCCCCATCATCTTAGGAACATTTTTTTTCTTATTTGGATTAATTTTAGACTTCCAGAATCACATTTGTTGCTTTAAATTTTGTCATTCTGTAAAAATGCCGCTAAGTTATTTTAATGCTGCTTCTATCCGTTCCGTTACGCCCCCTCAGAGCGAGATGGTGTGTGACCTTAGCCATCTGCCTGGCGATCAGGTGCAGAGTGTGACGGAGTTATGTGGCGCATTTTCCGACGTTAATTCGAGAAATTGGGTATGACTTATGTGTTGGACTATAAAATCGAAGTCTCGGATCCTACACCTGTAAGAATTCCTACTTATCTCCCGCTACGGTCAAGGTCTTGAAGGAGATCATCGATAAAATGCTCGATCAGGGAATCATTTGGCCTTCCACCTCAGCCTACTCGTCTCCCATTTTTCTCGTCCCTAAACCGCAGGGCAGCTTCAGGCCTGTTCTTAACTGTAGGGTCCTAAATAAGAAAATTGTGTTACAGTCGGTTCCTCTCCCTGATTTACACTCGTGCTTTTCATGGTTTAGGAAGGCCCGCTATTCTAAGGTTTTAAATCTAAATCACTCTTATTATCACATTCCCCTGGCCGAAGAATCTCGCCATTTAGCCGCATTCGCCACCGACTGGAATTTATACGAGTTTTGTCGGCTCCCTTTTGGCATTTTTCAGGCTCCGCGGTGCTATCCAGGCTACTAGATAAGATACTTTTGGATCTTAAGTTCAATTACCTCTACCATTATTTGGACGATTTAGTCGCCTATTCGGAAAGTTTTGAGGAGCACTTGGTACACCTCAAGGAGATATTGACCCGTCTCCGTAAGACTGGGCTCACGGTTAAGCTCTCGAAGGACTCTTTTGCGAAGCCCCAAATGTCATTCCATGGGCATATTGTTTCTCCTGTAGGTGGGTCTGTCGATTTATCCCGAACTCACGCTATTCGCGAGTTCCTCCCTCCTAAGCAGGTAAAAGTGTTTGCTCGTCTTGTCGGCATGATAAACTTTTTCCGGAAGTTTATCCACGATTTTGCTACGCATGCTGCCCCACTGAAAGCTCTCCGTCGAAAAGGTGTTAAATTTGAGTGCGGTCCCTCCCAGCAAGCAGCCTTCGAAGACCTCAAGCTAGCTATCTCTAATGCCCCCGTCTTAGCCATTCCTGACATTTCGAAAACGTTTGTGGTTCAAACTGATGCATCTTCCTCTGCAATCGCTGCTGTTTTAATGCAGGACTCCGAGTTAGGGAGACGTCCCATCGCGTATACATCCAGAACACTTTCTCCCCTAGAATCTAAGTACTCCATATATGAGTTGGAGGGACTCGCTGTGCTATTTGCCCTCGAGAAACTTCGAATGTATTTGGAAGACGTCAAGTTTGAACTTGAAACGGACAACCAGGCGTTCAACTGGGTCTTGGGTAGGCCCAGAAGAACTGGTCGTTTAGCTCGTTGGGCAATCAGGATTTCAGCTTTCAAGTTTGATGTCCGTCATATTCGAGGCTCAGAAAATGTAGTAGCCGACTCTCCAAGTCGTATGTTATATCCCAGCGTTGAACAGGAAGACGACTTAGACCCGGATCGTTTAACATCCTTGTCGATTTCTGGGGCAATTTTGGCCGATGCTCCCCTTCTATACCATGATACTGCTAAGCTTCAAGCTGAAGATTCTGAGTCAGGACCAGTTATTCAGCAGTTAAAGAAAGGGAGCCCGGTTGCTCCTTATATTCTCAGAAATGGAGTTATTTGTTGTCCTTCTCGCCACGATCAGAAGATGAAAGTGGTGGTGCCCATGGTTCTGATGCCAAGAATATTCAAATATTATCATGAAATTCCTCTTGCCGGGCATCAAGGAGTATTTAAAACTAGGGAAAAAATGGGGGAGTATTCTATTTGGGAAGGGATGGATTTAGAAATTCGAGAACTTGTCAAGGCCTGTAAGATATGCAGGATCAGTAAGCCGGCGATTAGTACCAAGGTAGGACTATTGTCATCGACTCAGGCGACGCGCCCCATGGAGCGTACCTTTATCGACTACGTCGGACCTCCCCCAAGTCGAAATCAGAGGGGAACCGTTTCATCCCAGTTTGTGTGGATGGTTTTTCTCGCTTTACGTGGTTGTTTCCGACTAAGTGGGCTAATGTTGATGCCACCATAAAATGTTTGAAAAGGAATTTTTCTACCTTTGGGCCCTGTCAGTTTTTAGTCTCGGAAAATGCAAAAGCTTTTACGTCTAACCTGTTCCGGAAGTTTTGCTTTGGCCTGTCCATCTCGCATGTTACGACCTCCGCGTACTACCCTCAACCGTCGTACGCAGAGCGGGTAAGTCGTAATTTACGTTCCGCTCGCATTGCTTTCTATCACCTGGATGTTTCGAGGTGGGACACATCTGTCTCATGGTTAGCCTTTGCTTTCAACAATGCTATTCATGAGGCGCATAAAATGTCGCCCATTTCGCTGATGTTTTCATTCGTTCCTAATTCCCCCTATTCAAGTTATGGAGCATGAGTGACTTATTACCCGAGAATATTCACCATCCTGATATTAGGGCTACTTGGAAACGTGCTAGGCAAAATTTGAAGGTTTCTCATTTGAGGATGCAACAAAGCTACAATCGCCATCGGCGATAAGGTTTTTGTAAAAAAAAAATTGTTCCATCTGATAAGCTTGCCCCCCGATTCTGGGGACCGTGTACTATATTGGAATTTCTTACTCCTGTTTCGCTGCTACTTAGGGACCCGGTCGGGCAGAGAGTTTTTAGGGTCCACATCTCCCAGGTGAAACCCGAGTAGTCGCCCGTTTGAGCTGAGGTTTATTATCCTCCATTTGCCTTGTTTCGAAATACTCTAGGAGGGTTTCCTAATGTTATATTGGCATTCTAGTAGTTAGGCTATGTTCGGGCGCTTTATGTATTATCTATTGTTTGTGTGTCAATTTTCCTCGTTCCACCTCTCTCCTTAATCCCTACACCTCGTTTACTTTTGTTCTCTCGTTACCTCCACGTCAGGTGCCTAGTCGCCTCCTGGCCTGGCCCCATGCCTTCCCGTTGGTCCTTCCGTTATTCGGCAATACGTTCAAAAGAAAAAAGCGGCACTGTGGCTTCAATCATTGTTAGTAGTATAATGGGATTCTGCGGCCGCCTCCGCCTCCGGCTCTCGGGAGGGGCCTCCGCCTCCCGCGGGAAATTTGAATTTTGGCGGGAGATTTTAATTTTGGCGTGAAATTTGAATTTGTAAACAAAGCCACGTGCTTCTTGACAGCTGTCATCGACAACAACGCATCGCTAACCTCACTGCTGCCATCTTGACAGGCCTAAACCTCAGTGGTACCAACTTAACCTAACTAGCGCGAGATTTGAATCGGTAAACAAATCCACGTGCTTTTTGACAGCCACGTGCTTTTTGAGACAACAACGCATCGCTAACCTCAGTGCTGCCATCTTTACGGCAGTAAACCTCAAGGCTGCCACCTTATGCATGTTATAGCGCGGAATTTAAAATCCTACAACAGAACATTGCTAACCTCACTCTTGCCATCTTTACGGCGGTAAACCTCAAGGCTGCCACCTTATGCATGTTGCAGCGCGGAATTTAAACCTTAATGCTGCCAACTTAACTTCACTAGCGCGAGATTTGAATCGGTAAACAAATCCACGTGCTTTTTGACAGCTGTCATCCGCCATCTTTAAACTACAGAGCACCGTGCTGCCCTCTTTATCGCAGTAGCTGCTAATTTGTCACCTGTCATCCGCAGTGCTGCTATCTTAACGGGCCTAAACCTTAGTGCTACCAACATAACCTCACTAGCGCGAGATTTGAATCGGTAAACAAATCCACATGCTTTTTTGACAGCTGTCATCCACCATCTGTCTTCTTGATGAATCCTAACCTCACTTTGAAGGACAGTACAGCGTCGCTATCCTCACTGCTGCCATCTTTACGGCAGTAAACCTCAAGGCTGCCACCTTATGCATGTTATAGCGCGTAATTTAAAATCCTACAACAGAACATTGCTAACCTCACTCTTGCCATCTTTACGGCGGTAAACCTCAAGGCTGCCACCTTATGCATGTTGTAGCGCGGAATTTAAAATCCAACAACAGAACATTGTTAACCTCTCTCCTATCATCTTGAGAAGTTCAGTGTTCCAAACACTAGTTAGACAAACGTAACTCATCGCACCTCGGGGATTTTATTAGGTGAGACGTAACCCCTAGGTTCCATTCCTTGTTCTGAACATAAAGCCATTTACCAATAAAGATTAATTTTCTACACTTAAAAAGTACAAGCGATCTTGCTGATAGCGATCGATGAGGTTGTTGCTCCTGTAGTCCATTAGCCCTTTTGCCCATTAGCCCTTTAGCCAATTAGCCCTACAAGGTTTGTGCGGTAAGGAGGAGGAAGAGTCCTTTCATCCTTTTTGCCCTTCTGATAAGACGTAACCCCTGGGTTCCATAACCTATCACGATTATTTTTTTTCGGCTCAGCATTTTGCATAGTAGCCCTCGCCTGCACAAGCTACATGCATGTAACCCATGTCAACAGATTGAAACAATATGTTTCCGAACCGATATTTCATGTTACATACTTATGTAATAACTTGTTCAACAGCTAGGGACTTAAATGTAAGCAGAGTATTTGTTATAGCACTAGCGTTCTGTTTAATTTTTTTACCCGCATAAGCTACATGCCTGTAACCCATGGCAACAGATTGACTGATACTTCATGTTACATGTTTATGCGATAACTTGTTCGACTGATTTTCACACAAGACGAATGATGGAAGGTAAATAATTTGAAGTTGTACTTTTGCTATATCGTTTACCGAGCGAGTTAGCTGCGCAGTATGTGTACAGTGTGTTTTTGATATTTACACTAGGCAAAAATTGAAGTTGTTGTTTCGCAATATCATTTACTGAGCGAGTTAGCTACGCGATATGTGCACAGTGTGTTTCCATAGTTTTTGATTTTACACTAAGCAAATCATTAAAATTGTACTTTTGCTCTGAACACATCAAACAATGTTCTGATCATATGTTGAAGTTAACAACAACGATTACAGTGTTCGATTCTAGTCTTGTTATGTTTTATTCCGATCTTTTTAGAACAAGGGTACCCCTTAACATGTTCTAAACACATGTTGTATTGAGTAAAGTCTTCGATTCTAGTCTTGATCACTTATTTTGTATTCTGAACACATCAATCAATGTTCTGATCACATGTTGAAGTTAACGTCATCGAGTACAGTGTTCGATTCTAGTTTTGCTATGTTTCATTCTGATCTTCTTAGAACAAGGGTACCCTCTAACATGTTCTAAGCACATGTCGTATTGAGTACAGTGTTCGATTCTAGTCTTGATCACTTATTTTGTGTTCTGAACACATCAATCAATGTACTGATCACATGTTGTATCGAGTACAGCGCTTGATTCTACTCTTCTTATGTTTCTTAAGTCTAAACGTGCACAATAATGTTATCGCTGCACACGCTTGCCTCGCGATGCAGATTTAAACTGTTCGATATAAAGCTATGCCTTGACATAAGAGGCGGAGGGGGAGGAGGAGGAGGTAGAGAAGGAGGAGGAGGAGGAGCATGATAAGGCCTTAACAGCTTATGTATAGTCGCCATTGTTTAAAGATGACAGCTGTCAAAAGAATTTTTCAAATTATCCGCCACCACATTTCAGCGAAAGAGGGCAGCAGGGTGCTCTGTTGATTAAGCACATAGAATTTCAAATTGCCTTCCACCGCATGCATAACAGCAGCCGTTATCTTGCGCAGTAGCCTCTAAACTAGCTTTCTTCATAAGAGTAGCCGCCATCCTGTGCGAGCACCCCTAGGCTGTCTCATAAGGAGCTAATTATAGTCACCATTTTGTGTCCGCCATCTTGCGTAAGCATCCATAGGACGTCTCAAGCCATCTTGTGTCTCATAAGAGCAGCCACCATCTTGTAGAATTAGATAGCTGCCAATGCCAAAGGGCTTAAGTAGGAACCGAACCGTTGATCCCATCATTAGACTATGTTTCTCTTATGCTATCATGTTCCTCATACTGCGAACCTAGGTAATAGGCAGAAAAATTTTGTCCGTTTTCGAGATATTTAACATTTTGCATTTAAGCCCCATATTTAATGAATCGAACCTGCACGGCACGTTATACTCTCTACCATAGCTAGACCTGATCATGTTACGAAGACTTGCTTCAATACAAAATAAAACAGTCGAATGCCAAGGGGCCTAAGTAGGAACCGAACCGTTGATCTCATCAATAGACTATATTTTTCTTATATCATGTTCCCCATACTGCGAACCGAGGCGTTGGGTAGAAATATTTTGTCCGTTTTGCTCTACGATGCACCGTTTTCGAGATATTTAACATTTTGCATTTAAGCCCCAAATTTAATGAATCGAACCAGCACGTTACGTTATACTCTCTACCATAGCTAGACCTGATCATGTTACGAAGACTCACTTCAATACAAGCTAAAGCAGAGCGAATGCCAAAGGGCCTAAGTAGGAACCGAACCGTTGATTCCATCATTAGACTATGTTTTTCTTATGCTATCATGTTCCTCATACTGCGAACCTAGGTAATAGGCAGAAAAATTTTGTCCGTTTTGCTCTACGATGCACCGTTTTCAAAGATATTTAACATTTTGCATTTAAGCCCCAAATTTAATGAATCGAACCTGCACGGCACGTTATACTCTCTACCATAGCTAGACCTGATGATGTTACGAAGACTTGCTTCAATACAAGCTAAAAGAGAGCGAATGCCAAAGGGCCTAAGCAGGAACTGAACCGTTGATCTCATCATTAGACTATGTTTTTCTTATGCTATCATGTTCCTCATACTGCGAACTGAGGTATTTGGCAGAACAAAATTGTCCGTTTTGCTCTACGATGCACCGTTTTCGAGATATATTGCATTTAAGCCCCAAATTTAATGGATCGAACTAGCACGACACGTTAGCCTCTAAGCTAGCTTTCTTCATAAGAGCAGCAGCGATCTTGCGCAAGCACCCTAAAAGCGTCTCATAAGGAGTTGTGTATAGCCGCCATCTTGCGTCCGCCATCTTGCGCAAGCATCCTTAGGGTGCCTCTAGCCTTCTTGTGCAAAGAACTTTACGCCGCCTCATAAGAGCAACCGCTATCTTGAGCAAGCATCACAAGGGCGTCTCATAAGGAGCCTTGTATAACCACCATCTTGCGCAAGCATCTCACGGGAGTCTCATAAGAACCTATGTATAGCGGCCATCTTGCATAAGCACCTTTAAGGAGTCATGTATAGCCACCATCTTATGCAATTAGCGTCGAGTGATGGCTGCTGTAGAATTCTTCTTTTTAAATTATCCGCCACCATATTTCAGAGATATGTACCTAAGGAGTGTTGCACTGAGGTTTGCGATGTAAGATGGCGGATGAAAGCCGACAAAAAGCGCGTGAGTTTGTTTGCTAAACAAGAACACGTGGAATTTTTCAATTTGCCGCCACCACATTTCAAAGGTATCTAGCTAAAGTTGGCAGCACGGTGCTCTCTTGATTAAAGATGGCGGATGACAGCTAACAGATCTTTTCAAATTGCCCGCTACTACATGTCATAAAGAGGGCAGCACGGTGCTCTGTGGATTAAAGATGGCGGATGACAGCTGACGAAATTGCCCGCATCATAGCAGCACAGTGCTCTATTGATTAAAGATGGCGAATGACAGCTGTCAAAAGCACGTAGCTTTGTTTCCAAACAAGAGCACATATAATTTTTCAAATTGCCGCCACCACATTTCAAAGGTATCTAGCTAAAGAGTGCAGCACTGAGGTTTGTGATGCAAGATGATTAATGACAGCTGTCAGAAAAAAGCACGTGAGTTTGTTTCCAAACAAGAGCACGTGGAATTTGCCACCGCTACAAAGAGGGCAGCACGGTGCTATCTTGATTAAAGATGGCTGCTGTCACGTGGAATTGCCTGCCACCACATTTCAGAGGTATCTAGCTAAAGAGGGCAGCACGGTGCTCTCTGGATTAAAGATGGCTGCTGTCAAAAAGCATTTTTCATATTAACCGCCACAACATTTCAAAGGTAAGTAGCTAAAGAGGGCAGCACTGTGGTCTATGGATTAAAGATGGTGGATGACAGCTGTCAAGAAAGAACGTGGATTTGTTTACCGATTCAAATCTCGCGCTAGTTAGGTTAAGTTGGTAGCACTAAGGTTTAGGCCCGTTAAGATAGCAGCACGGTGCTCTGTAGTTTAAAGATGGCGGACGACAGCTGTCAAAAAGCACGTGGATTTGTTTACCGATTCAAATCTCGCGCTAGTGAGGTTTAGTTGGTAGCATTAAGGTTTAGGCCCGTCAAGATGGCAGCACTGAGGTTAGCGATTCTTTGTTGTCTGTCAAAAAGCACGTGGATTTGTTTACCGATTCAAATCTCGCGCTAGTTAGGTTAAGTTGGTACCACTGAAGTTTAGGCCCGTCAAGATGGCAGTATTGAGGTTAGCGATGCGTTGTCGTCTGTCAAAGAGCACGTGGCTTTGTTTACCAACAAATTTCGCGCTAGTTAGGTTAAGTTGGTACCACTGAGGTTTAGGCCTGTCAAGATGGCAGCAGTGAGGTTAGCGATGCGTTGTTGTCGATGACAGCTGTCAAAAAGCACGTGGCTTTGTTTACAAATTCAAATTTCGCGCCAAAATTTAAATTTCCCGCGGGAGGCGGAGGCCTCTCACGAGAGCCGGAGGCGGCCGCAGAATCCCTGTATTATACTACTATTGTTATGCTTTTTTTCAGTGGAAATTTTCAAATTTTTTTTATCGGGTCGTCTATTCTAAAAATGTTTTCAGTGTTTGATATGCCATTCCATTTAGAAAATATATTTGTGCAAAATTAATCACTAAAATTGTTTACGTAATTGTTTCGATATTGCTTCTATCACACCTAGCCCGACCGTTCATGTTACGATTTTCACACTATTGTTGTAGGGTTAACATGGTATGGGATAACGCCCATCCATAGCGACGTATACGATAATAAATTTTCTCTGTGGTAAACTCGTCGATATTGCCAGTCCACTAATACACGATTGAGGCCACACTTTTCTCATGTATACAGTGCCGCGTTTTTCGAACAGGTCTCTCCTTGAACAACAGCCGGGATGTGTGGCTCAGTAACATTATTGTTATTATTACATAACATTCGTATCTCTCTCTGAAGAAGTGTCGTGGAGCTTTGCTGTGCCTGAAGGTTGGTTTGACCAATAAGTTACCCTTAAAGCCCTTCTATCTACTTACTGTGGAGTATGTCTGATTAGATGTTCGATTTGTGGAAATTACTTTAAAAGTGTAATTGTGTGAAAAAAACGGTGGAAGTAGGTCTTTGCTTTTTTGTAAGAATAGAATAACTTTGTTGCCGCGCAGCAACCTATAGTTCCACACTTCGAGCTCAATGACACTCCAAAATACTGTTATGCACGTGTATTTACTGTATAATATTGCTCCGTGCTATAGTCTACAAATTATTATGTTGTCTGTAATCTATTAAATGTGTAGTCACCAGTATTGTTTGTGTTCGTGATGTATCATATCATGAGGGGCGGCACAAGCAGGTAATTCTTGTTTAAAACATTTTAAGAGGAAGTAAATACCCTCGTACTGCAGTAAACGGGAATTTGAATTATTAGAGAATTGGAATTCATGTGCATAAAATCAAGAGAAACGCGATGGCGACTTGAGATAAATGAGCAGTAGAAATTACACACAAGGATATTGTTATTTACTTGCCACTAGTTGCATACAATTCATGTATACTACCAGTTACCGTGGGCAGACCTTTTAAATGTAACTTCATGTCACATACAATTTACATCATTACATCTGTAATTGATGGTAACTCAGAATATCATGAGGTAAATTATAATTCTACTCAAAGATATCAAACTTATTTTCCAGCTTGTACTTCTTTGTAAAGAACTAAATCAGAATATGTTGTGCAATGGTTGTTAGTTATTTTAATTGTTATTCACATATATTACAGTGTGTGTATGAGGTTTTGAATATCCAGTTTGCACTCTTCAAGAAACTTCCAACCACACCCATTACGACAATGTGGGCGCTATCCGTTAATCGCAAAAATGTGCCGTCGAATATTAAATTAGGTCGAAATATTACCACATTGAACACAATGATGCGGACGTGTCTAATAACCGCCGTCTTTTTTCACGCAACTAAGACATTTATATATAAGCCAGTTCATATTCAACTAAGTCTCTTGAACAAAACTGTTACATTGTTCTCAAGAAAATGGGAAAGCTGCAATATATCTGGTGTTTCCGAAAGCTGGACTTGGTAATAACACTAATTATCGCATTGATAACAGGAATGTACATGCTCTCCAGGAAGGGTAAACGTATGTTGTCGAAGTATTTCAGTTTCAGAAAATGTTCTACACGGAGTCATACCAGAACGTGGACTATCACTAGTAAGCATAAGCACGTCTTGCTAAATAGTCTACTCCGGACACTCACCAGTATGCGAAAGTAGGTGTCCCCGTAGATGAGACTACCTAGAAAACTTAGTACCACATAGATTACACCAAAGTAGACGCGATCCAGTATGCGTACGCAGGTGTTCCCGAAGATGCGATTTCATAGAAAATTGGTACCACGACCGTGGGAATGTGGACGCTCACCAGTATGCATATGCAGGTCATCGCGAAATTGCGACTTCCTAGAAAACTTAGTACCACATCGAAGACGAGAATGTGCACGCACACCATTATGTGTTAACAGATCTTACCAAGGGATTGGCTATAGTGGGAATTTCTTATCACATTCTTAAGAGGATTGTCGTCGCTTCCGGTATGAGAAAGTAGATGACGCTGTAGGTGCGATATATTCGAAAACTTACCACCACATTGATCGCAGTAATGTGCATACTCCTCTGTATGTCTAAGGAAGTGTCGCCGAAGGTGCGACTTTTGGGAGAATTTCCTATAACATACTCCACAGGAATGTGGTCGATCATTGCTATGCGTAAGTAGGTGTCGCCGGAGATGCGACTTATAGGTGAACTTTTTATCACATTCATTACAGGAATTTAGTCGTTCACCAGTATGAGTGAAAATGTGTTCGTCAAGCGACGACTTTCGACGGAAATCCTTACCACATTGTTTACACGAAAATGGTCGCTCACCAGAATGTGTAAGAAGGTGCTTCACAAGATACGGCTTCGCAGAAAACTTCCCACCACATCGATCACAAGAATATGGACGCAGACCAGTATGTGCAAGAATGTGCTTCCGACGGCTTGCTGCGTTAGAAAACTTTTTATCACATTGATTACAAGAAAAAGGTTGCTCTCGAGTATGTACTACATGGTGCCTCCGAAGAGCCGACTTTCCAGAAAACTTCTTATCACACTGATTGCAAGAGTATGGTCGTTCCCCAGTATGTACAAGCAGGTGGCTTCGAATATGCGACTTTAAAGAAAACTTCTTATCACATCGATCGCAGGAATATGGTCGGTCACCGGTATGTGAAAGGAGGTGACACCGAAGCCTAGTCTTCGTAGGAAACTTCTTTAAACATTGATCACAGGAATATAGACGCTCTCCAGTCTGTATAAGCTGGTGACGCTGGACGTTAGACTTGTGAGAAAACGTAGATTCACAATTATTACAACAGAGTGCCCCGTGGGTAATGGGATGGTTTGGCCTTTGATCAGAGTCAGAGAATATGTGGAGGTTGCATTCATTACGAGTGGGCAAAAAACACGTTACCTCACCTCCTTCTTTCAATATCTGGCACCTACTGTTACATGTACCCACTGGACCTCTGGTCAATAACGCAACGTTCCCATAACTAGAAAACAGGAAGTTCTTACATTTTATGATTAAGACAACAACATCGAATACAATATCCAATAGCAAACACAATATATGTACCAAGATTGCTTCTTATCACATTACATAGCACTCCAAATCTCAATAATTTTACATAAAGGTTCTAACAGGTAAGCCTGTATAATTTCCAATTACCAAATAGAAAATATGAAACGTGTTCACTTAATCACAGCACATCGAAACAATTCAGGAGGGTCTAATATGGAAACGATGATTGCAGGAATACTTCTCTTGGTGATTTCCTTACGTCTATTCTTTAACTTTATTTTAACTGTGACCATCACATTCATGATGCCAAACAATACCTAATGTTATAGTAGCTTTATCTTTAGTGAGGTTACATGTTGACAAGATTTCTCTATCATCTACAGGGACAGTCGCAAGGGATTCTAAACAATTTGACGTCCAATTTCTGAGATACACATGGGTACGATAAAGCCGAGAAGAAATTTCTGACTGAAGCTCCTCAGCTAACTCAACTGAGCTAGTACCTGTCAACACGACAACAACAACAACAACAACGTAAAAACAAGAATATGCGCTAGGGTAACAGTAGTAAGGTGGTAGTCCTTGATTTGTTCATCAGAGGATTCATGCCATGCAATATTGTTAAGACTCCTGAGGTCAGGATGTATTAACACAAATTTGTATATTGTAGGAATATAAGCTGAATGAGTAACAAGAAATATTATGAACCTTAAAACAACAGAAGGTAGGAAGTCAGGCTAAATTTTACGGACAAACGTTTACAAAGAGTTTAAAGCTATCCCATTTAAATTCACAACATCAATTAAAATCAACTCTTGTCTCGGTTATCCTGCTACAATCTTTGAGCATACAATGATGGGGCATATGAAAGCTTGATGAGGTAGAAGTCACAAGGTGTACATTTTCCATGTGTTCCGTTTCACTGTATTCATGCATGAAAATTATATACAGCTGTTTCAAATCTGGAAATCCGGCAAACTTATTTTCAATGGGTTCCGAGCATTTTTCAGCATTATGCTTAGACTGAGCTACAGGTGACACTTCAGGACGAATAGGAAATTTGCCATTAAGCTTGTCAGAGTCCTCCATTTGATCATTATTCAAGAAAATGTTCTTCACATGCCCTTTCTTCGGGAGCAAGAAATGGCTGATGGAGTTCTTCAAGTTTCCAAAACCTTTGCAATTTTGTGTAAAGAGAATCAAGATTTATAAGCCTGGCACACGAACCTTGGCATTATTCTTAACACAAAACTCAAGGATGGTGCCTGACAATCCCCAACCAAATTTGGTCATCTGAAAACGTGAGATAACCTTTCTTATGCAAGGTATTAGAAGACAAAATATCATAGTAGACTTCAGCTCTTAGCAAGATATAAATAGCAGAAAGCTGCTTAAATATATTAACACTTAAAATGACATCACAAGCAATATACCAACTGAAACAATCAATTTGCTGTGCAGGCAGTTGGCTTGTGGATGTATTCACAGGAGCACAATTCAACTTCAATGTATAATCTGACACATTAGAGAACGAAACAACGTTGGATGTGTATCATCCAGCTGATACACCAGTATTGCCTATACCAAATATACGTAGCCAACAAATGTTAGTATAAATGGCAAGCTTCGTGACAAGACTACAAGACACTAAGGATAAATGACTCTCCCAGTTCAAAAAAATCTGTAACTAGTAAAAGCTCTCCTGAACTGTTCTTCACTGCTACACAGGCTGTGCCTACCTAAATATTTGAATGGGTGGCACAATTGCAGAACTTCGAACATTTATATAATTAATGGGAATTGTTAGTACTTCTCAAACCAATAATATGTGGGGTCCATTGTACCGGGGGCACGTGTGTCGCTTACACTGTTTAGATAAATGGGAAGCAAAAGACGTATATACTAAAGGTTACTTTCCCTCACAAACTTGCGGCGATAATCAATGTTTGTTTGAAATTTCTACAATGAGAATTGCTATGATTATCAAGTTTTCCACACATACAAGGTAAGGAAATGCTATTATTGTTGTTGTGAAACAAAATCTAGAATGAATGGCAATGATAAAATGGCCATGAATCAATCAAAGACAATCAGAGGATCCAATTCACAATGCCTTATTTTCAGAGATAATTCTTGTAGTCCAAAAGGGTCCAAAATCCATGTCACTGAACCTTGAAATAGAAGAATTACTGGTAAAATAGAACCATGGCCTTCCTCCTATAGTGGTGCAATCACAGGTATCGGTACTCATGGCGTTCCTCTCGTGGTGGTACTAATCACATGTAATATAGGCACATGGCATGTCATACAAAACGGCACCACTTACAGGTAACAGATCAATGGGGTTCCTCACATTAAGGTACTACTCACAAGCAATGCAGACCGACGGTGTTCCTCACATAGTGGGACTAAACACTAGATCAATGATGATGAAGATCATAATTCAGGTTTAAAGGGGCCAACCCGCTAGGTAACCAGACCCTATTGGTACGAGGTGCAACAAAATGAAGTGATAATAAAAAATTTGCATGAATTCAAAACAATCAGTGGATCTGATTGACATTGCTTTAATGACTTCACTGTGCAGGGTAGGATTAGAGAGAACTTTACGATAAAATATACAACTTAGTTTGGAGTCCCAACGCTCAATGCTGCATCATCCTGCTTGAATCTCGAAGTCGGTGTGCTTTCCTCTTCCACAGAGCGAGTTTGCTACATGTTTTTAAGTCCTACAGCCAAGAACATCCACTCGAAGGATGCCAACTTCAAATCCGCAGTTAAGATTACAGTTTTAAAGTGGTTTCACATTTTCATACTGTCCCTTTCAAACTGGGCCTGCAATAAGCATTTATTGTATTTGCATGTGTGAGATTTTATTTCATTAGCGCGAGCGATGTTCTCCAGCCTTGCATTACAAAGACAACTCCAACAGTTCAACACCGGTCTTATTGGCAGGGGAGATGTGTATTGATTTTTTCTCTGCGGAGCTATCAGCTGGCCCACGTGACACACTGAGGTCACCTGGACACGCGGAAAGCACATGTCAAATCTCAGGCAGAAGTACTTTCGAGAATTGAACGCTAGACGTCGACCAATTACTGACAATTATAGTGCCACACCGCTTTCCCTTGATATGCATAAAAACCCGTGTTTCCAGAAGAAACTCTCTCTGCTCTTCGATTCTTTGGCTGTGCGCTGCTGTGCTGCGAGTGTTCCTATGCTGCGGACTTAGACGTGCTGCGGACTTTGACGTGATATTTACTGTCTACTTCGAGATGGTTACTACTTAAATCAATTATCTGACAGTAAAACCAGCCACCCTTCGCTTATAGTTGGATCAACGAGACTGCCAGATTTCTTTACAACAAGTTACGTATTTTTCCATCATTCATTTCATCGCGTGTGTGTGGAGCATATCTTAAAACTGTTTGTTAGTTTCAGCTTCTACTCCACGAGAAGAAAGAAGAAAATCGCCACGTATTGGAATGAGTATCTCAAGATGCTGTTACATTGTGAAGAGAAAGCCTGCCGCAACTTTATTTGGAACCTCGAGGCTACGATGATCTGCTAAAAATGTAGGCAATCTCCGGCATGGGGAGATGGCGACCATGGGCAGATAACTGTCCACATATTCCAGACCATCGTCGGAGATCCAGTTCCATCATTCATTTAAGTACACTTTACTTATGTTAATCTGTTCATATTTATAGAAATAATGCTTTCTTATTCATTAGTGGTAATATTTCTTCCAGTCTTGCAGTAGATTTGAAAATTTTCACTCTTCATTCATATAGGAGATGGTAGTTTTGTCATCCGTGTGTGTGGATGATTATTGACCTCTATTAATTTAGCTAGAACGTGTGTGTGTCTTCTACGATTATTCTAATTGTCCCATTTAATAGTCTAGTGTTTAAAAATCATTGTCCTTGCCGATAATTAATAATTTAATTTTTGAATATTTCTTTTCGGAAGTCGTGTGGGACAGATTTACGGCATGTTATGTTTCGCCGGATTTCTATGTAAGAGTTTCTTCATGTGTGATTTAAGGCGTGTTAGTGTCGTCTGACATATTGTCGAATCCCAGTTTCCGCGAATTTGAGATCTCGCACATATAATAATAATAATAATAATAATGATAATAATAATAATAATAATAATAATAATAATAATAATAATAATAATAATAATAATAATAATAATAATAATAATGAATTTTCATCTCGGGTTAAATAAATAAATAAGGGTCATGAGTTTAAATATTGCTTGATCATGTGTGTATGACGTTAATGTGTGCTCAATTAGGATGAATATGAGCCTGGAATATGGCAGATTCTCGTCGGATCATTTATTATATTTCATTGACTTGAGCATGGATTATTTAATGTATGTTTGTGACTTGTGAATCCATTTCTTCAGTCTTATTTTGGAGAATACGGGTTTTTGAACGTAATTTCTTCAAGTGGAGCACTTGTTAATTGATAGACGTGGAGTTGAGTAATAATAATGTCGTGACTCATGAACCATGAAGGCGAATGCTTATATTTAACCTATTCTATGTGCGTTTCTGTAGTCGCCAAAATTTCTTCAGACATCAACCGCCGATATTATCATGATCAACGTTGTTAATTTCATCTTCTTTAATTAAGTGATTATCCAGACGTCATCACATTCCTGAGGGACGTAAAATATCTTTCTTTGCCCGATACCGTCATCGAGAAATTTCAAATATTAGGACTAAAAATCAAAAAATTCATATTCAAAGGCCAGAATTCGTTGTAAATAGTGTAAATAATTCTCGTGTGCCTTAGTGTGAATGCTGTGTGTGTGATTGATATTATTTCAATGCATTGTGATATTTTCTTTGACCATGATTTTTGACCAGACCAAATGTTTATTTCGTTGAGATCTGATTGTCAGCGTCGTTGTTTGTGTTGGCATAACTTTTTGAAATTTAAATCTTTTGTGAATTTTATTTGGTATTTAAGTTAAAAAATGTTCAAAGTAGCACACGGTAACGAATAAGAAGGATCATTTCCGTGGACTTGGTTCACTACTTAATTTTGTAAAGGCTACGGCGTGAAAATTTTCTTTAGAAGTGTCAAATACCAAAGAGTGACTTTACGTTTGTCGGACGAAATATCAGAGGAAGATTAAGAGGAATAATTATTGTACAGGCACAATGGTGCAAAATTTTAAGTCCAATGGAGAAATTTTTGAGTAATATTTTTGATAGGATTTTGGTTTAATTAATTTTCAATTTTATTGAGGTAGCGCTTTATTCAGCACATTAAAGAAGGAAGGATTTATTTGAGATAAATGTTGAAATGAGCAAATCTGGTAATTCGACGTTCAAGATGAATAGGAACCAGACAATTTTCACTTTCTTTTAACTTATAAAGAAATATAACAAAAAAAAATATTTTGTTGTTATTTCGTTGAGCCAGAAGTAGGCTAATAAAGGTTATGTATACTTACAGAAACACAGTCGACCGAGAATAGTGGAGATTATGTGCAGTTAAGAGGAACTGGCAGAGAAGAAAATTAATTTCTCATCAAGATTGTTAATTAAATTTGTTATTGTTAAATGTGTTAGTTTACAATAAATGCCAGAACCTGTTGTTTTATGTTCTTGTGTTATTGTCGCTAGTCCTTGTCTCTTACCCTGCCTTCAAAAATAAGTAAAGCCAGAAAACGAACGGTCCACCCTCGGGACTCTCGTTCTCCGGCTGAGCTATGCCCGGAAAGAAGGGGGCAGGTTAAGATTGGCGGTCAACTTTAGCGGCCCGATATTGGCTTTTCCAATACAAGGACTCGATCTTGTAGTGTCCCATGTTGGAGAGGACCAAGATGCGGCGACAAATTAATTTTATACAGGTTACTTTCATGACATTTTTTTGCCCAAATTTTTGTGGCTAACAGCACATGTAGGGCCGTATTATATTGTCCAGAACAAAATCTTGATGAATGATAGGGAAATTTATTTCTGGCGATATTGCGCAAAAATTTTAAATTTAGACAGTCAAGTATTATTTTAATTAAAGTCGGATCTTCTCCCAAGGTTGTGAACCGTGTCCACAAATGTTGATGAACTGGATCTCTGGAAATCTGCTCTTGCTCGTTAGCTCCCCATTGTCAGAACTGCCGTCTGTATCATTTAGTAATCATGGAGGATTTACGGAGTTTACTGTTAGATATGGAATGCCGGAGCCAGGAGGCAATGGCTAACCTGAAGGACAGCTTAAAACAGGAGTTGAATGAGAATCAGGCTAAATTAGAAATGAAATTTTTTGAAAATCAGGCTCAATTAGAAGTGAAAATTAAGGAAAATCAAGCTAGCTTGAAACAGGACGTGACAGAGGCACTTAGTGAGAACCAGGCTAAATTAGAAGCTAAATTTAGTGAAACTCACGCCAGCTAAAAGCACGGATTAAATGAAAATCAGGCTAAGGTGAAACAGGACCTCAAACTTGCGTTAGAGGAAATTCAGACTAGGACTGATGAAAATATAGGGAAGCTGCACATGGATGTTAAATTGTTTAGCGAAAAACTTGCGTCTGTTCAGAGCGAGCTAGTATCCGTTCAAAAGAAATTCTCCAACCTGAAAGGCGAAATTCAAGCGGGCATCACCAAATCCATGTCAACAAAGTCCAATGAATTTAGCGAGAGGCTAGCTACTCTGCAGACAGGTATTCTACAAGGGCTCGACCGATACAAGAAGGAGGTAGAGAAAAACTTCCACAGCATCGAGGAGAAAATTGAGGATAATACAGCTGACCTCGCGGCTACTAAATCAGCCTGGGGTAAGAAATTTACTGGCATCTGGGAAACCATCAAACAGGTAAAAAAAGGGAGTAATCGCTGTAATTAAGGTGTCGCAGGTCACTACTTCTGAGCGGTTGGAGTATTTTTACGAGACCATAGAAGAAAATCAGAATGACCTCAAGGCCGTGAAAACCACACTGACTCAGGAAATAGAGAAGGTCAGGGCGGACTCCGAAGCGTATAAACAAGAACTCAAGGGAGGAATTCAGGACCTCGCTCAAGAGTTAAAAATGTTAAAACTCCAGGGTGAGAGCAATAACCTCGTCACCGCTACCCTGCTCGAGAAACAAGGCCAGTTGGAAAAGCAAGTGTCCAGGGAAATCCCATCTTCCACTCCCAAGCCAGACGTCCAGATAAATGCTGTCAACCCAATCAATATTACGAATCCTTTTCTGGTCCCGAGAACAGCGGGTCGAACGAAGTAAACACTACGGGTCAAACACAGGTTGTAAACATAATAAGACTTCACGAATACCAACCGAAGAAGTTTAATAACGTAAAGGGAGTTACTCCTAAGAGCTTCATAAATGAGCTCCACGACTATCTCAGGGACGCTAAAATTCCGCCAGAGCGCCAGTTGCGTGTAACGGAGCGATATCTGGAGAACTCCGTCATAACGTGGTTTACTGCCTTCAGATACGCTTTCGACGACTTCGAGGGATTTAAGCGAGCTTTCCTCGAAAAGTACTGGAACTCAGACGTTCAAAATAATTTGAAGACTTAACTGTACGCTAAGCGGTACGCCTCATCCACTCCGACACGGTTTTCAGAGTTTTTCTCTAGTCAATTAAGAAGACTCAGAGAGCTGGATACACCTCCGTCGGAACCCGAACCGGTTAAAGTAATTGTGAAGCAATTACCGGCTGAAATCCAGAGAATTATGATTGCCTCAAATGTCCAGTTGGCAATCCAGGCCGAGGCTATCCTCAGACAGCTGGATATGACCTCAAGAGAGCAACCCAGGCGTAAAAGCGGTCCTGAGCAACAAGTTTTTCAGGCGACCATAACCAGATCGGAGGAGAGAGTTCCAAGCAACCAAGGGAGAAGCTGGAACAGAGCTCAAGAAGGAAGATCACCGCGGGACCATTCTCCCAGGTCAAGATTTCGGAATCGAGGAGGTTGGGATCACTCCAGCAGGAATACCAGGCGGAAACCGTATGATAATGATAATGAAATAGGAAGATGGAGGAGAGAAAACAACACTCGCCGAACTGAGGGAAGGAAGTGAGATTGGCGACACGATGAGAGAGAGAAATACCTTCGTGAACTGCATAAATCCGAGCAAGAAAAAAATAAACGGCGGCGCGCGATTCATAAACAGGACACAAACTCGGACATCGCTGGAGCCGAGAGCCTCGAATATCCGAAATCCAAACAGAGAGAGGGAAGAGAAGACTCGGAAAATGAAGGGTACGACAACAGTTCCATTAAAAAAACAATAACTGAGTCACATGAAGATAGCCTGAATTCTAGTTCTTTGAATAAACCTATAGGCCAGGAATGGATAGTTATTCAGATCGATTCATGGATGACGAAGTCCGAAGATCTACTAGAAGAAAACCCAAATTTGAACAGAAATTCTATTAAAACGTTGCCTATAATTTTAGCTAGAATCTGCAACTTAAAAGTCTACAATCAGTGTGATAACCACTTCTTTTCTGAATGATCTTCAGGACAGGCATGATGTTCCCATTATTCCGGTATCCCATGTCAAAATTAAAGGAATTATCCTAGATAAAACTGTGACATGCAGACAGCAGACATTCCTTGACGTAGAGGTCGGAAACACTAAATTCTCCCATGTATTTCTCGCCATGTCTAACATAAAATTTAACATCATCCTTGGAGCTGATTTTCTGTCATCTTACCACGCCAATATTGACTTAGACTCGAACCGGATCCTGTTTAGAATAGATAACTCATCTGAGATAACCTTAGTTAATCCATCCGATGTAAATGACCCATGTACTTTCCATATTGACAACGCCTCAACATCGTGTGAATCTGAAGACCAGGAGGCCATAGAAGAAATCCAGCAGGCCATGGATAATATTTTAGAAAAGGGCGAAACATCTGCACATCCATTTGACCTCATTAATTCAAAGGTTAAACAATCTCTAGGATCAGATCAAGAAAGAAATCAACTCCGGAATTTAGTACTAAAATATAAGGACCTTTTTGATGATAAACCAGGCCACATTCCAAATTTTAAATACTCGCTTGTGGCAACAGATTGGATACATTTTAAAAGGAAACCATACCCTATTGCGGAAAAGTTTCATTCACGAGTTGGGAAGATAATTGAGGAAATGGAACGAAATGGTATCATTATGAAGGCCAGCACACCATTTATCAGTTCATTGGTGGTAGTAAATAAACCAGACGGTTCCCTGAGGGTTTGCTTGGATGCGCGTGATGTCAATCGGAAACGAATACCAGAAAGAGATCAGGCACCTGCTATTAAAGATATTTTGAGGAAATTCAGCGGGATGAAATTCTTTTCATCAGTCGATTTTACTTCATCATACTATCACATCCTTCTTGAGGAAAAATCTAGACTGCTTACGGGATTTATGTACGACCAGCAGACGTATATTTTCTGCCGATTACACTTTGGTTTGTGTAATACCGGGGCTGCGCTCATCCGTGCACTTGAGAGATGTCTGACAGAAGAGGTAAAGAGCTTCACTACTCGGTACATTGATGATCTGCTTCTAGCGACCGAAACCCTTGAAGAGCACATGGTCAAGCTCGAGAAACTGCTCGATAATCTCTCACGAGCAGGATTTCACGTCAACCTAGCGAAATCGCGCTTCTGCCAACCCGAAATTTTATTTCTGAGACACGTCACTGATGGTACTGGGATAAGACCTAATCCAGTCAAAATTGAGGCTATTAGCAAGTTCCCGAAGCCCATTCGAGTTAAACAAGTACGGCAAATTCTGGGAATGGCCAACTTTTTCTCTAACCAAGTTCTGGAGCTATATGAAATGCAAAAGAATAAACAAGTAAACTCTGCAACACGGCATGAAATTTAACAATATGGTCGCGGCACAGGTCGTCGCGGCAGGGGCCGCGGCACTCGCGGGGCCCGTGGTGAACCTTCAAGAGGGAATACCTAGTGGAAGCATCTGGGGAACGCCTGTCGCCCAGTATGCTTCACCATCTCCTTATGGATCTTTTCAGTGTTCGTGTGGTATTATTGTCTGCATTATTCTCTTTATTGTGGCATATTCTGCACTTTTATTGTTTGGCGGTCAAGTGTATTCTCGTTATTCTGTTTAATTTTGTACAAGTCTACCATTTCTTATATGTGTTCGGTCTTCGGACTACCCTCGATGTATTTTGTTTTGATAATAAAGCACATGAGGGATGGAACTGGATGGCCGGGATCATGGCAGCGATCCGCGGTGTTCGGGGAGTACCCCTTCTGGATCGCTTGTCTGATCTCTGCCCTTCGGTCTAACCACTCGCCACCGTTGCCTGCACAGGAATTCTTGGCGAGGGTTCTTCCCTCGCCTCGTACAGGCATGTCTGCCCAGCCTATAGATTGGGGCTGGGTAGGCGCCGAGCGAGCAGTCTGCTTGTGGTCGGGGGACGGAGGTCTTCTTTCTGCGATGCCTAAGAAACTTACGGACGCCACGATGTCAGAGACGACGAGTGTTACTCAGTATTTCCGAGAGAAGATGGAACCCACACGGAAGAATACAGCAGCAGGCACCCCCGCAGGGCGGCTCACACTGTCTCGTACAGATCTTACCAACTCCCAGGAATTTCACGACGAACAAACTGCCTCAGCTACAGCTCCTCTTCAACCTTCGGCCAACATCGACTGGGAGGCACTGATACGGACTGTGCAACGTTTGGAGCAGCAGATTCGCGACCGGCATCCCGGTCAGGAACGGTCACCGGCCCCCAGCCGCCGTTCTGAGCCGCCCAAGAATATATCTGACGACGACGAAGGACTTCAGGATGATGAAGCTCCCGCAGCACAGTCCTGGCGCAGTCTCGCACCTCAATCATACCCATCCGGACTCACAGTACCGGAACCTGAACGTGCCTATCGCCTCGCCGAAGCAGCTAGTCCCAGCAACTCCAATTGGCCGGGATCAACACGAAGCCCAAGCCATACTTTGGGCCTTGTCTAACTGGCCTCACGCGAACCATGCACAACGCCGTTTCTTTTATACACGTGCTTCGATTTTGTATTATGTTTGACAAAGGGCTGGAACATGGCTGTTCAGGTGGCCAATGCCACCAGTAACGATCTTGTGAACCTGCCATCTGGATTTCAGTTTCAAACCCAAACCCGGGGGTTACTTAATAATAACAAAAGTATAGCTGATGGCTTTGCAAACATTTTTGGATCGGTATTCGAAACCTCCACCAACCTATGATATTATTGGCACATCTGATTTATATGCTAATTATTCATTATCTTTAGAATTTGGGGATGAAAAGGAATATATGTTAGCTACTCAAAAATTAAAACGTAAAAGGTCATGTGGTGTTGATGGGATACCGCCGTACTTACCGAAAGTATGTTTGAATGTGTTGGATTTCCCCTTACCAGACTTATATAACATTGTGGTAAAAACGCAAACCTTTCGAAAAGTATTGAAGATAGCGAAAGCGTGTCCAGTTTTTAAATGTGGGGACAGTAAACATATTGGAAACAATTGCTCTGTTCGTATTTTATGGTCATCGGCTAAAGTATTTGAGCAAATAATGTTGTTGTTGCAGTCATGAGTCCATAGACTGGTTTGAAGCAGCGCCTCATGCCACCCTATCCTGTGCTAACCTTTTCATTTCTACGTAACTACTGCATCCTACATCTGCTATAATCTGCTTGTCATATTCATACCTTGGTCTACCCCTACCATTCCTACCACCTAAATTTCCTTCAAAAACAACTGAACAAGCCCCCCCCCCCCGCCAATTCGATTCAGTATCTCTTCATCTGCAATTCGATCTATCTATCTCACCTTCAGCATTCTTCTGTAACACCACATTTCAAAAGCTTCTATTCAGTTTCTTTCTGAGCTAGTTATCGTCCATGTTTCACTTCCACACACTATGTCACGCTCCACTCGAAAGTCTCAAAAACATCTTTCGAATTCCTATATCAAAGTTAGAAGTGAGCAAATTTATCTCCTTAAGGAAGCTCTTCCTTGCCTGTACCAGTCTGCATTATATGTCCTCCTTAATTCTCCCATTGTTAGTTATTCTACTACCCAAGTAACAATATTCATCTACTTCCTTTAAGAATTCATTTCCTAATTTAATATTTCCAACATCACCTGCCTTCGTTCGACTGCACTCCAATACCTTTGTTTTGGACTTATCTATTTTCATCTTGTACTTCTTACCCAAGACTTCGTCTATACCATTCAGCAGCTTCTCGAGATCTTCTGCAGTCTCAGATAAAATAACAATATCATCAGAATATCTCAAGTTTTTATTTCCTCTCCTTAGATATTGATTCCCTTTCTGAACTCCTCTTTGATTTCTTTTACCGCCTGTTCTATGTAAACATTGAAAAGGAGGGGAACAAACTGCAGCCTTGCCTCACTCCTTTCTGGATTGCTTCTTCTTTTTCAAAGCCCTCGATTCTTATCATTGCAGACTGATTTTATACAGATTGTAGATAATTCTTTGTTCTCGGTATCTGATCCCAATCACCTTCAGAATCTTAAATAGCTTGGTCTAATCAGCATTATCGAAAGCCTTTTCTAGATCTATGAATGTCATGTACGTGGGCTTGTCCTTTTGGATTCGATTCTCTAAAATCAGACGTAAAGTCAGGATTGCTTCACGTGTTCCTACATTTCTTCTGAAGCCCAATTGATCTTCACCCAACTCAGCCTAAACTTGTTTTTCCATTCTTCTGTAAACAATACGTGTTAAAATTGTGCAAGCATGAGATACTAAACTAATGGTGCGATAGTTTTCACACCTGTCAGCACCGACTTTCTTGGGAATAGGTATAACAACATTCTGCCGAAAATCGGATGGGACTTCTCCTGTCTTATACATCTTACACACTAAATGGAACAACCTTGCTGTGCTGGTTTCTCCTAAGGCAGTCAGTAATTCAGAGGGAATGTCATCAATTCCAGGTGCCTTGTTCCTAGTTAGGTCGCTCACAGCTCTGTCAAACTCTGACCTCAAAATTGAGTCTCCCATTTCATCAGCATTAACAGCCCCTTCTTGTTCCAGAACAAAATTATCTACATCTTCACCTTGATACAACTGTTGGATATGTTCCTGCCATCTTTCTGCTTTGTCTTCCTTCCCTAGAAAGTGGCTTCCCATCTGAGCTCTTAATATTCATATACCTAGATTTCCTTTCTCCAAACGTTTCCTTGATTTTCATGTATGCAGCATCTACCTTTCCTAGGACAATACAAACTTCGATATCCTTGCACTTCTTCAGTCAGCCTTCCTTAGCTACGTTGCACTTTCCATCCACTTGATTCTTTAATAGCCTCTATTCTTTTCTGCCCCCTTCATTTCTAGCAATCTTGTATTTTCGTCGTTCATCAATCAGATCTAGTATCTGTTGAGTTATCCACTGATACGTAGTTGATCTTATCTTCCTCCCTAACATTTCTCCAGCAGGCCTGCTGACTACATTTTTCATGATTATCCACACATCCTCTATTGTGTTTCCTTCAGCCTTTTATTTTGTCCGTTTGCAACATGTTCCATGAAACAATCCCACACACTCTCTTCTTCCAACTTGTCTAGATCCCATCTTTTTGCATTCTTTCCTTTCTTCAATTTCTTCAGCTTCAGATGGCATTTCATAACCAACAAGTTGTGGTCAGAGTCTACGTCTGCTGCTGGGAAAGATTTGCAATCCAACACCTGGTTTATGAATCTCTGCCTAATCATAATGATGTATATTTGATACCTTCCAGTGTCTCCAGGTCTCGTCCCCATAAAACCGTCGTTTGTGGTGTTTGAACCAAGTATTGGCAAGGACTAAATTATGATCAGTGCAGAATTCAACCAGCCGACTTCGTCTTTCATTCCTTTGTCCCAAAGCGAATTCTCCTACTGTATTGCCTTCTCCTCCTTGGCCTACCACTGTATTCCACTATCCCATCACAATTAGATTCTCGTCACTTTTTACATGTTGTATTAAATCTTCTATGTCTTCATATGTTCTTTCGATTTCCTCATCATCTGCTGAGCTAGTAGGTATATAGACCTCCACTATTGTGGTGGGCATTGGTTTGGTGTCCATCTTGACGACAATAATTCTTATTCATTATTAAACCAACAACTGCATTACCTCTGTTTGATTTTTGTTGCTATTTCGGTAGTCGCCTGACCATAAATCCTATTCTTCCTGCCAACGTACTTCACTTATACCAACTACATCTAACTTTAGTCTAACCATTTACCTTTTCTGTTAATGTACATGCATATATTTAATCATGTGAGGGTCGGTATACATATTAATCGGCATGGCTTTAGGTCAGGTAGGGCAACTATGACTAATCTATTAAAATTTATACAATATGTGTATGCCATTTTGAATAATCGAGGAAAGGTCGACATAATATACACATATTTTTCTAAAGCCTTCAACAAATTAGATCATTACATTACCAAGCAAACACTGGAAACAATCTTCGAGAATGGGGCCACTAAACTGAGAAGAAATTGAGAATGCTCCTATTCTAAAAATTTTAAATTCAACGGGATTTTTCCATCACTTATCACACGCATTTCATCTGGCACATTGTTTCCTCTCAAACTTGGTTCTCAAGCTTTTACGCTCCCTCCCTAGCCATTCATGGTGTTGGCATTTCTACTAAAAACACACTGTCAAGCTGAATTTTCAACACAGTGTTTTCATCCTGTTTTTTGGATTATTATCAAACTAAATATTTTAAACTAAGTGGTCCGCAACCTCACCACAAGCACTTTATTGTCCGTTTCCATCTGTATCATTTGTTTCCTTTTCTCTGCTTCTTAGGCTAGCACAGTTTTTTTGACTCAATTATGTTTTATATTAACCTTCTTCACTGAATTTGTCTCAGCAAGTTATTTATTGCTCCTTCTAAATGTAAATATTGTATAGTATATTGTTACTGTTTTTATTTCCGTCATGTCTCCTTTACCTTTCATTTGTTCCTTCATTATGTTTTAGCACATTTTGGATTGTATTACGTAGATTACTTTAAACCCCCAGCCTTATATCACTGAGGATGGCTCAAATGAGCCAAAACATATTTGAATTTTGTTGTACCATCTAATGATGGAAATATGTTTTGTGTTGAATTAGGAGGATACATTTAATTTTTTCCTTTGTAAATAAGGTCATGGCATTTTAATGAGAAAATTGTCGTGTTTTGGTCCGGCCCATCTTTGGTTAAAACTGCTTGCATCTTACCTTAATAAGTTTGCTATCATCAACATGATTCTTATGCATACAATGCTACTTCTGGTGTACCGCGAGGGTCTAACCATGGCCCTTAATCCTTTATTTTATATATTAAGTATTTGCCCACTAGAATTAGATTTTCTCAATGTTTATTATATGATGATAATATCAAATTTTATAGAGATTTAAAATGTTGATGATATTTTGAAATTACAATATGATTTGGATTACTTACATGCACGGAGTATTGAAAACTGTTTGCGACTTAATATATATAAATGCCGTTTCCTTCAGATTTACAAATAAGAAAAATACATTGCATTATAAATATAAAATTAATAACGAAGAATTCAGAGTCGTTCACTCTATTAGTGCCGTAGGGGTAACTGTTCCAAGAAATTTACCTTTCAAGCAGCATATTAATACCAGGGTTTATGATTCCTATAAGTAATTGGTTTATTTAAATTGAAATTTAAGAGATTTCACTAACGTGTATGCACTCACCTTATTGTTCAATAGTACTGTCCGATCAAAACTTGAGTATTCATGTATAATTTGGTCTCTATGTTATAAATATTATTGTAATCAAGTTGCAAGAGTGCAGAAACAGGAGTGTGTCTCTGTTGGTAGCACATTTAATCTCTATATATATAAATGAATGTATGTTTGTATGTATGTATGTATGTATGTATGTATGTAAATGACACATCTCCTCCTAAACCACTGGAGCAATTTCAATCAAATTTTGAACACTTATTATTTGCTATCTGGAGACGAGCACTGTGGGGTAAGCCACCTCTAGCCCCCTTAGGTGTCGGGAGTTAGGGGGGTCAGGTAAAACAAATAATCGAAAATAATGTCGAATCCATAGTTTATGGGGTCGCTGAGGTGAAAAGCCCGGGAAACCAAGAGGGCGAGGGGGCAAGGGGGTCAGATATGCAAATTAACGAAAATAGTGTCGAATCCATACTTTTCGGGGTCGCTGAGATGAACAGTGACACTCCTGATGTTTAAAGTCCAAGTTCAGCCCCCTTGAGGGTGGGGGAGAGGGGGGAGTGATATATAAAATCTATCTATACTATATATAAAAATGGATGTATGTACGTATGTGTGTAAAAGACACGTCTCCTAAACCACTGGAGCAATTTCAATCAAATTTTGAACACTTGTTATTTGCTATCTGGAGACGAACACTGTGGGAGTAAGCCACCTCTAGCCCCCTTAGGTGTCGGGGGTTAGGGGGTCAGGTAAAACAAATAATCGAAAATAGTGTCGAATCCATAGTTTATGGGGTAGCTCAGGTGAATAGTGAACTGCCGATTTTTAAAAGTCAAATTTCTGCTCCCATTTGGGTGGGGGTGAGGGGGGAGTGATATATTAAACGAAAATACTGTCGAATACATAGTTTTCGGGGTCGCCGAGCTGAATTGTACACTTTGGATTTTTAGTATCAGGAGATAAACCACGTGGGGATAGGACACCCCAGGAAAGCTAAGGGGTGGGGGCGAGGGGGTGAGATATAAATATATTCGAAATTAGTGTCGAATCAATACTTTCCGGACTCGCTGAAATGAATAGCAACACTCCGGAATTTTTAATGTTCACGTTCGGCCCCCTTCGTTGGGGGGATAAGGGAGTGATATATAGAAATAATAGAAAATACTGTCGAATACATAGTTTTCGGGGTCGCCGATGTGAATTGTATAACTTGAATTTTTAATATCAGGAGATAAACCACGTGGGGCAAGGCAGCACAGGAACCCTTAGGGGCGGGGGGGGGTAGATGGGGTCAGATATACCAATTAACGAAAATAGTGTCGAATCCATATTTTTCGGGGTCGCTGAGACGAATAGTGCCACTCCGGAATTTTTAATTGTCCAAGTTCAGCCCCTTTCGGAGTGGGGGCGATGGCGGAGTAATATATAAAAATAATAGAAAATAATGTCGAATCCACAGTTTTCGGGGTCGCTGCGATGAATGGCGACGCTCCGGATTTTTAGTATCAGGAGAAAAAACACGTGGGAGTAATACACCCCAAGAAACCTTGGGGGCAGGAGGGGAAAGGGGGCTGAGATACAAAAATCATTAAAAGTAGTGTTGAATCCATACTTTTCGTGGTCGCTGAGATGAATAGTCACACTCCGGAATGTTTAAGTCCAAATTCAGCTCCCTTCATGGTAGGGGGCGATGGCAGTGTGATTTATAAAATAATCGGAAAGAGTGTCGAATCCATAGCTGTCGGGGTCGCTGAGACGAATAGTGAGACTCCGGATATTTATGTCTAAGATCATCCCCCTTTGGGGTTGGGGGCGAAGGGGTGTGATATATAAAATTAATCGAAAATAGTGTCGAATACATAGTTTTCGGGGTCGCCGAGCTGAATTGTACACTTTGGATTTTTAGTATCAGGAGATAAACCACTTGGGGATGGGACACCCCAGGAACGCTAAGGGGTGGGGGGCGAGGGGGTGAGATATAAATATCATCGAAATTTGTGTCGAATCAATACATTCCCGACTCGCTGAAACGAATAGCAACACTCCGGAATTTGTTAATGTTCAAGTTCGGCCCCCTTCGATGGGGGGATAAGGGAGTGATATATCGAAATAATAAAAAATACTGTCGAATACATAGTTTTCGGGGTCGCCGAGGTGAATTGTACACTTCGGATTTTTAGTATCAGGAGACAAACCACGTGGGGGTAGGACACCCCAGGAACGCTAAGGGGTGGGGGGCGAGCGGGTGAGATATAAATATCATCGAAATTAGTGTCGAATCAATACTTTCCGGACTCGCTGAAATGAATAGCAACACTCCGGAATTTTTTAATGTTCAAGTTCGGCCCCCTTCGTTGGGGAAATAAGGGAGTAATATATAGAAATAATAGAAAATACTGTCGAAAACATAGTTTTCGGGGTCGCCGAGGTGAATTGTACACTTCGGATTTTTAGTATCAGGAGACAAACCACGTGGGGTAGGACACCCCAGGAAACAATAGGGACGGGGGGCGAGGCGGCTGAGATATACACATCATCGAATGTGGTGCCGAATCCATACTTTCGGGGGTCTCTGAGATGAATAGTGACGCTTCGGAATTTTTTAAGTGCAATTTCAGCCCCTATCGTGGTGGGGGAGATAGGAGAATGATATATAAATATTATCGAAAAAAATTGTGTCGAATCCATAGTTGTCGGGGTCGCTGAGATGAATAGTGAGACTCCGGTTATTTTATAAGTCCAAGTCCAAGCCCCTTCCGGATCGGGGTAGGAGGCAGTAATATAAAAAATTAATCGAAAATAGTGTCGAATACATAGTTTTCAGGGTCACCGAGGTGAAAAGTACACTTCGAAATTTTAGTATCAGGAGACACCCCAGGAACCCTTAGGAGCGGGGGCGAGGGAAGCGAGGAGGCTGAGATATAATAATAATCGAAAGTAGTGTCGAATCCATACTTTTCGGGGTCGCTGAGATGAATAATGGCACTCCGGAAATTTATTAAGCTTAGCTCCCTTTGTGGTGGGTGGCAATGGGAGAGTGATATATAAAAATAAACTAAAATAAGGTTGAATCCATAGTTGTTGGTGTCGCTGGGATGAATGCCGAGATCCCGGATATTTAATAAGTCCAAGTTCATCCCCCTTTCTGGTGGGTGGGTGAGGGGGATTCAAATTTTAAAATAATCGATAATAGTGTCGAAGCCATAGTTTTCGGTGTCGCTGAGATGTATAGTAACACTCCCGATTTTTAAAAGTCAAATTTCTGCTCCCATTTGGGTGGGGGTCAAGGGGGGTACTGATATATAAAATTAAATGAAAATAGTGTCGAGTACATAGTTTTCGGGGTCGTCAAGGTGAATTGTACACTCCGGATTTTTAGTGTCAGGAGGAAAACCACGTGGGGGTAAGACAGGCCAGGAAACCTTGGGGGCGGCAGGCAAGGGAGATCAGATATACAAATTAACGAAAATAGTGTCGAATCCATACATTTCCGGGTCGCTGAGATGAATAGTGACACTCCGGATTTTTTAAAGTCCAAGATCAGCCCCCTTTTGGGTGGGGGCGAGGGGGGAGTGATGTATAAAATTAAACGAAAATACTGTCGAATACATCGTTTTCGGGGTCGCCGAGGTGAATTGTACACTTTGGATTTTTAGTATCAGGAGATAAACCACGTGGCGGAAGGCAGCACGGGAACCCTTAGGGGCGGGGGGGTTGATGGGGTAAGATGTACCAATTAACGAAAATAGTGTCGAATCCATACTTTTCGGGGTCGCTGAGACGAATAGTGACACTCCGGAAATTTTAAGTGTCCAAGTTCAGCCCCTTTCGGGGTGGGGGCGATGGCGGAGTAATATATAAAAATAATAGAAAATAATGTCGAATCCGCAGTTTTCGGGGTGGCTGAGATGAATGGCGACGCTCCGGAATTTTAGTATCAGGAGAAAAACCACGTGGGAGTAATACACCCCAAGAAACCTTAGGGGCAGGAGGGGCAAGGGGGCTGAGATACAAAAACCATCAAAAGTAGTGTTGAATCCATACATTTCGTGGTCGCTGAGATGAATAGTCACACTCCGGAATGTTTAAGTCCAAATTCAGCTCCCTTCATGGTAGCTGGGAGTGTGATTTATAAAATAATCGGAAAGAGTGTCGAATCCATAGTTGTCGGGATCGCTGAGACGAATAGTGAGACTCCGGATATTTTATAAGTCTAAGATCATCCTCTTTGGGGTTGGGGGCGAAGGGGTGTGATATATAAAATTAATCGAAAATAGTGTCGAATACATAGTTTTCGGGGTCGCCGAGATGAATTGTACACTTTGGATTTATAGTATCAGGAGATAAACTACGTGGGGTTAGGACACCCCACGAACGCTAAGCGGTGGGGGGCGAAGGGGTGAGATATAAATATAATCGAAATTAGTATCGAAACAATACTTTCCGGACTCCCTGAAATGAAGAGCAACACTCCGGAATTTTTTAGTGTTCATGTTCAGCCCGCTCTGTTGGGGGGATAAGGGAGTGATATATAGAAATAAAAGAAAATACTGTCGAATACATAGTTTTCGGGGTCGCCGAGGTGAATTGTACACTTCGGATTTTTAGTATCAGGAGACAAACCACGTGGGGGTAGGACACCCCAGGAACGCTGAGGGGTGGGGGGTGAGCGGGTGAATTATAAATATCATCGAAATTAGTGTCGAATCAATACTTTCCGACTCGCTGAAATGAATAGCAACACTCTGGAATTTTTTAATGTTCAAGTTCGGCCCCTTCTTTGGGGGGACAGGGGAGTGATATCTAGAAATAATAGAAAATACTGTTGAATACGTAGTCTTCGGGGTCGCTGAGATGAATAGTGACACTCCGGAATTTTGCTATCATGAGACAAACCACGTGGGGGTAATACACCCCAGGAAACATTAGGGGCGGGGGACGAGGCGTCTGAGATATACACATCATCGAATGTGGTGCCGAATCCATACTTTTGGGAGTCGCTGAGATGAATAGTGACACTCCGGAATTTTTTAAGTCCAATTTCAGCCCCCATTGTGGTGGGCGAGATGGGAGAATGATATATAAAAATAATCGGAAATAGTGTCGAATCCATAGTTGTCGGGGTCGCTGAGATGAATAGTGAGACTCCTGTTATTTTATAAGTCCAAGTCCAAGCCCCTTCGGGATCGGGGGGAGGGGGCAGTAATATATAAAATTAATCGAAAATAGTGTCGAATACATAGTTTTCAGGGTCACCGAGGTGAAAAGTACACTTCGAAATTTTAGTATCAGGAGACAAACCACGTTGGGGTAGGACACCCCAGGACCCCTTACGAGCGGGGGGCGAGGGGAGCGAGGAGGCTGAGATATTTAAAAAAATCGAAAGTAGTGTCAAATCCATACTTTTCGGGGTCGCTGAGATGAATAATGGCACTCCGGAAATTTTTTAAGCTTAGCTCCCTTCGTGGTGGGTGGCAATGGGAGTGTGATATATAAAAATAAACTAAAATAATGTTGAATCCATAGTTGTTGGTGTCGCTGGGATGAATGCCGTGATCCCGGATATTTAATAAGTCCAAGTTCATCCCCCTTTCTGGTGGGTGGGTGAGGGGGATTCAAATTTTAAAATAATCGATAATAGTGTCGAAGCCATAGTTTTCGGTGTCGCTGAGATGAATAGTAACACTCCCGATTTTTAAAAGGAACATTTCTGCTCCCATTTGGGTGAGGGACGAGGGGGGTACTGATATATAAAATTAAATGAAAATAGTGTCGAATATATAGTTTTCGGGGTCGTCGAGGTGAATTGTACACTCCGGATTTTTTGTATCAGGAGAAAAACCACGTGGAGGTAAGACAGCGCAGGAAACCTTGGGGGCGGCGGACAAGGGACATCAGATATACAAATTAACGAATATAGTGTCGAATCCATACATTTCGGGGTCGCTGAGGTGAATAGAGACACTCCGTATTTTTTAAAGTCCAAGTTTAGCCCCTTTTGGGGGGGGGGGCGAGGGGGGAGTGATGTATAAAATTAAGCGAAAATACTGTCGAATACATAGTTTTCGGGGTCGCCGAGGTGAATTGTACACTTTGGATTTTTAGTATCAGGAGATAAACCACGTGGCGCAAGGCAGCGCAGGAACCCTTAGGGGCGGGGGGGTTGAGGGGGTAAGATGTACCAATTAACGAAAATAGTGTCGAATCCATACTTTTCGGGGTCGCTGAGACGAATAGTGACACTGCGGAATTTTTAAGTGTCCAAGTTCAGCCCCTTTCGGGGTGGGGGCGATGGCGGAGTAATATATAAAAATAATAGAAAATAATGTCGAATCCGCAGTTTTCGGGGTCGCTGAGGTGAATAGAGACACTCCGTATTTTTTAAAGTCCAAGTTTAGCCCCTTTTGGGTGGGGGCGAGAGGGGGTGATATATAAAATCAAACGAAAATACTGTCGAATACATAGTTTTCGGGGTAGCCGAGGTGAATTGTACACTTTGGATTTTTAGTATCAGGAGATAATCCACGTGGGGCAAGGCAGCACAGGAACCCTTAGGGGCGGGGGGGGGGGTTGATGGGTTCAGATATACCAATTAACGAAAATAGTGTCGAATCCATACTTTTCGGGGTCGCTGAAACGAATAGTGACACTCCGGAATTTTTAAGTATCCAAGTTCAGCCCCTTTCGTGGTGGGGGCGATGGTGGAGTAATATATAAAAGTAATAGATAATAATGTCGAATCCACAGTTTATGGGTCGCTGAGATGAATGGCGACGCTCCGGATTTTTAGTATCAGGAGAAAAACCACGTGGGAGTAATACACCCCAAGAAACCTTACGGGCAGGAGGGGCAAGGGGGCTGAGATACAAAAATCATTAAAAATTGTGTTGAATCCATACTTTTCGTGGTCGCTGAGATGAATAGTCACACACCGGAATTTTTAACTCCAAATTGAGCCCTCTTCATGGTAGTGGGCGATGGGAGTGTGATTTATAAAATAATCGGAAAGAGTGTCGGATCCATAGTTGTCGGGGTCGCTGAGACGAATAGTGAGACTCCGGATATTTTATAGTCTAAGATCATCCCCCTTTGGGGTTGGGGGCGAGGGGGTGTGATATATAAAATTAATCGAAAATAGTGTCGAATACATAGTTTTCGGGGTCCCCGAGGTGAATTGTATACTTCGGATTTTTAGTATCAGGAGACAAACCACGTGGGGTAGGACACCCCAGGAAACATTAGGGACGGGGGGCGAGGCGGCTGAGATATACACATCATCGAATGTGGTGCCGAATCCATACTTTCGGGGGTCGCTGAGATGAATAGTGACATTCCGGAATTTTTTAAGTCCAATTTCAGCCCCCATCGTGGTTGGGGAGATGGGAGAATGCTATATAAAAATAATCGAAAATAGTTTCGAATCCATAGTTGTCGGGGTCACTGAGATGAATAGTGAGACTCCGGTTATTTTATAAGTCCAAGTCCAAGCCCCTTCCGGATCGGGGGGAGGGGGCAGTAATATACAAAATTAATCGACAATAGTGTCGAATACATAGATTTCAGGGTCACCGAGGTGAAAAGTACACTTCGAAATTTTAGTATCAGGAGACAAGCAACGTTGGGGTAGGACACCCCAGGAACCCTTACGAGCGGGGGGCGAGGGGAGCGAGGAGGCTGAGATATAAGAAAAATCGAAAGTAGTGTCGAATGCATACTTTTCGGGGTCGCTGAGATGAATAATGGCACACCGGAAATTTTTTAAGCTTAGCTCCCTTCGTGGTGGGTGGCAATGGGAGAGTGATATATAAAAATAAACTAAAATAATGTTGAATCCATAGTTGTTGGTGTCGCTGAGATCAATGGCGAGATCCCGGATATTTAATAAGTCCAAGTTCATCCCCCTTTCTGGTGGGTGGGTGAGGGGGATTCAAATTTTAAAATAATCGATAATAGTGTCGAAGCCATAGTTTTCGGTGTCGCTGAGATGTATAGTAACACTCCCGATTTTTAAAAGTCAAATTTCTGCTCCCATTTGGGTGGGGGTCAAGGGGGGTACTGATATATAAAATTAAATGAAAATAGTGTCGAGTACATAGTTTTCGGGGTCGTCGAGGTGAATTGTACACTCCGGATTTTTAGTATCAGGAGATAAACCACGTGGCGCAAGGCAGCGCAGGAACCCTTAGGGGCGGGGGGGTTGAGGGGGTAAGATGTACCAATTAACGAAAATAGTGTCGAATCCATACTTTTCGGGGTCGCTGAGACGAATAGTGACACTGCGGAATTTTTAAGTGTCCAAGTTCAGCCCCTTTCGGGGTAGGGGCGATGGCGGAGTAATATATAAAAATAATAGAAAATAATGTCGAATCCGCAGTTTTCGGGGTGGCTGAGATGAATGGCGACGCTCCGGAATTTTAGTATCAGGAGAAAAACCACGTGGGAGTAATACACCCCAAGAAACCTTAGGGGCAGGAGGGGCAAGGGGGCTGAGATACAAAAAACATCAAAAGTAGTGTTGAATCCATACATTTCGTGGTCGCTGAGATGAATAGTCACACTCCGGAATGTTTAAGTCCAAATTCAGCTCCCTTCATGGTAGGGGGCGCTGGGAGTGTGATTTATAAAATAATCGGAAAGAGTGTCGAATCCATAGTTGTCGGGGTCGCTGAGACGAATAGTGAGACTCCGGATATTTTATAAGTCTAAGATCATCCCCTTTGGGGTTGGGGGCGAAGGGGTGTGATATATAAAATTAATCGAAAATACTGTCGAATACATAGTTTTCGGGGTCGCCGAGATGAATTGTACACTTTGGATTTATAGTATCAGGAGATGAACCACGTGGGGTTAGGACACCCCAGGAACGCTAAGGGGTGGGGGCGGGGGGGTGAGATATAAATATAATCGAAATTAGTATCGAATCAATACTTTCCGGACTCGCTGAAATGAAGAGCAACACTCCGGAATGTTTTAGTGTTCATGTTCAGCCCGCTCTGTTGGGGGGATAAGGGAGTGATATATAGAAATAAAAGAAAATACTGTCGAATACATAGTTTTCGGGGTCGCCGAGGTGAATTGTACACTTCGGATTTTTAGTATCAGGAGACAAACCACGTGGGGGTAGGACACCCCAGGAACGCTGAGGGGTGGGGGGTGAGCGGGTGAATTATAAATATCATTGAAATTAGTGTCGAATCAATACTTTCCGACTCGCTGAAATGAATAGCAACACTCCGGAATTTTTTAATGTTCAAGTTCGGCCCCTTCTTTGGGGGGACAGGGGAGTGATATCTAGAAATAATAGAAAATACTGTTGAATACGTAGTCTTCGGGGTCGCTGAGATGAATAGTGACACTCCGGAATTTTGCTATCATGAGACAAACCACGTGGGGTAGGACACCCCAGGAAACAATAGGGACGGGGGGCGAGGCGGCTGATATATACACATCATCGAATGTGGTGCCGAATCCATACTTTTAGGGGTCGCTGAGATGAATAGTGACACTCCGGAATTTTTTAAGTGCAATTTCAGCCCCCATCGTGGTGGGGGATATGGGAGAATGATATATAAAAATATTCGAAAATAGTGTCGAATCCATAGTTGTCGGGGTCGCTGAGATGAATAGTGAGACTCCGGTTATTATATAAGTCCAAGTCCAAGCCCCTTCGGGATCGGGTGAGGGGGCAGTAATATACAAAATTAATCGAAAATAGTGGCGAATACATAGTTTTCAGGGTCACCGAGGTGAAAAGTACACTTCGAAATTTTAGTATCAGGAGACAAGCCACGTTGGGGTAGGACACCCCAGGAACCCTTACGAGCGGGGGCGAGGGGAGCGAGGAGGCTGAGATACAGAAATAATCGAAAGTAGTGTCGAATCCATACTTTTCGGGGTCGCTGAGATGAATAATGGCACTCCGGAAATGTTTTAAGCTTAGCTCCCTTCGTGGTGGATGGCAATGGGAGAGTGATATATAAAAATAAACTAAAATAATGTTGAATCCATAGTTGTTGGAGCCGCTGGGATGAATGGCGAGATCCCGGATATTTAATAAGTCCAAGTTCATCTCCCTTTCTGGTGGGTGGGTGAGGGGGATTCAATTTTTAAAATAATCGATAATAGTGTCGAAGCCATAGTTTTCGGTGTCGCTGAGATGAATAGTAACACTCCCGATTTTGTAAAACTCAAAGTTTAACCCCCTTTAGGGGGAGGGGGAGTGAGATATAATAATAATCGAATATACTGCCTAATCCATCGTTTTCCGGGTCGCTAGGATGAATAGTAACATTCCGGATTTTTAAAGTACAACTTCAGCCCCCTTTGGCATAAGGGGGAGGAAGGATGAAAAAATAAATTGTCAAAAATGCCCAAGGTGTGTATGTTCCAGTATGACTTTCAAGTATGACTTACTACCTGGAAAACGTACTGTGGGAGTAAGACTCCCCTAGAACCACTACGGAAGCGGGTGATATATAATCCATATTAATAAATAAAATCAGTTTGGCGCGATCAATATATATACTGTACTATATATATATATATATATAAATTAAGGCATAAAAATGAAAACAGGCGTGAACTAATGAGACCATTCTAGGCATCCTAGAAACTTAAAACTTGGTATCAGGTAAACTGATGATTTCAGGATCCCTAGAAAAATCTAAAATTCTCAAAATTCTCTGAGAGGGACACGCTGGGAATTTCAAATCTGCATAAGAACACAGTCGGTGATATTTATCCAGAACGATAACCTATAGGTTTCGTGGGCTTAAAAGTTTCCTGAACGTCCTAATTTTTAACCCCCTCCCCCATATCAACTCCCAGACGAAATACAAAATTGAAATTTGGCAAAATTATAGCTTTTTGCCTGTAAGTGGTGGTGGTGGTAATTATTGTTTTAAGAGGAAGTACAACTAGGCAACCATCCTCTATATAACACTAATCAGAGGGAAAAATGGAAGGGACCCGACACTTCAAAAAATGAAGATATCGGCCAAAGGAAGGCAAGGGCCACAAAGGGCGTGAAAATGATAGACTCCCTAGCCCTCGCAAGCCTAATAGCGTCGGGGTCGGAAAAGAACAAGAGTTGACCAAGGGAGGTCGGATAGGATAGATGAAAGTGAGGAGCCTGGCGCAAGTAAGTGGAAGCAATGCCAGAGCTCAGCTGAGGGCCCCGTGGTCGCCAACCCATGCCGCAAAGTTCAGAGCCCCTGGGGCCCCTTTTAGTCGCCTCTTACTACAGACAGGGGTACCGTGGGTGTTATTCTACCTCCCCCACCCACAGGGGGAATTTTAGCCTGTAACCGACGGAAAATTTACGAGATGTTTAAACATTATATTTTTTACTCCCGGAATTTATCGAAATATGTAGGCAATTTTAATGACGGTGCAGACTTCCTTTCGAGGTATTTGGTGGCAAAACGGTAAGTCGTATCACAAAACGGATGGCACAATCTCTGTTCAATTTGGAGCGACCTACACCTTTGGTCCTATGACTTTTTGTCGTACCTCTATCCCTTATGTTAAATTTGGCTCTATTTATGGATTTACTTAACCTGCACTTTGTACTCGTATAATTGATGGTTTGATTCACTTATAAGAAAGATGGGATCATCAAATTCTTCACGAATATTCGCCCACCCAGCCAAATTCTATGTTTGAAGCTGTCCTATTACTATCTGAAAAGTAATTCACTGTGTGAAAACCTTACACAAATTTCACCCTTTTCAACATTTCTAAAATAATCTTGCCTTTAAACAGATGAGATTCGAGGAAATATCATAGTGCCAGCCATTTGGATCGCTAAATGAGGCCAGAGGCGTCTTTTCATACCATCCGTTTTTCGATATACAAGCACCTTTTAGCAGCAGTTATTCTGTAAATGAAGGTGAACATGCTTATACTTCCGTATGTCGACCTACATTTATTAATTTAAGTCGATTTGTAGCGATGTAGAAGGGGGTGTGTCTTACATTGTAATTAATACTTTCCAAATCAATAGTGACTGTCAGCAGGAGGCGTCTGCTGTTGTAATCAGTAGTCCCCACATCGACTTTAACTAGCAATAGGAATGGGGTCCTTCTCCAACGCCTGTGTACCATAGTACTAGCAGAAGGCAAGGGAGCGCGCATTTTTTTTAAACTCTATTACCTGATTCTCTTTATCATTAGGTATAGGTGCCCCTGATTATAAACAAATTTACCCATGAAAATGTGACTGACGTTACGCATAGTGAATTGCGGTCGACAAGTGGACCTGTCGTTACCATCACAACTTTTCAACTCGCAATTTACATTCGAAACAACGTTTGCGGAATGTTTTTCCTTGGATAACGCCAAGAGACATGCAATTAAAAAATTCTTATTCACTTCATGTCCAGCGATTTACTTCGATATCCGTACACATTCTAGAATACCGTAGCGAAGCACGGGTACATTTGCTAGTAAATAAATAAATAAATCTATATAAATAGAATTGTAGGGGGTCCGCTGTATGTAATTTCTTTTGTTTTGCAAATTTTTCAGATATTTATCCGTTTTAGGTCAAGTAAAGACGGAATCGGTGGTTTTTACGTTTCGTGTCTGTTTGTTTGTCTGTTTGTCTGTTTGTCTGTTCCAACATCACGTCGAAACGGCTGAATAGATTTCAACCAAACTTCATATTTAGAGTATACTCATCCCGGGGAAGGTTTCGATATGCATATCATTTTAAAATCTTTGAATAGACGGGGGTTTATAGGAAAATCAGAATGGTTTTTCCACCATCACGTCGAAACGGCTGGATAGATCTCAACCAAACTTCATATTTAGAGTATACTCATCCCGGGGAAGGTTTCGATATGCATATCATTTTAATATCTTTGAATATACGGGGGTTCATAGGAAAACCAGAATGGTTTTTCCACCATCACGTCGAAACGGCTGGATAGATCTCAACCAAACTTCATATTTGGAGTATACTCATCCCGGGAAAGGTTTCGATATGCATATTGTTTTAAAATCTTTGAAAAGACGGGGGGTTTATAGGAAAACCAGAATGGTTTTTCTCCATTTTCTCTTATACTATTGATTTTCTGTAAACTTCGTTTACCGTACGGGAAACGTCACTTCACTATAAACAACTTTCGTTATGTTCATAATTTACCTTACTCTTCACATGACGGAGAAATTTACAATTTTCCGCTGGTATCATGCTCTGCATTGAGTGACCGACAGACCGACAACGAACCTACAGGTTACCATGGCAACGTTTCTGACTGCATGCCAGCAGAGAAGTAACGTATTGCCATTTTTCTCATCATGCTTTTAAATTCGTGGTTGTTCCTTGGGTAGAAGACAAGAGAGGCGTCAATCGGCCTACCTGCGGGATATTGGCGGAATATCGTTGGTTGTTATAACCGCCCTAGAATAGATTAAGAAATAACACCATTAGTCATCTTCTTCTTATTTGCTTACCTAGGAATCACTGGACCTAAATTTCTCCTCTGTTACCGCTTTATTATATCCATAACTCACACTAACATAATTTATTGAGGGGCATTTGATTTTCCAATACATTCACTTGGCATTTACATATTTGTCGTTATCCGACTGTCCTCAGTTATAATCCATTTTCTAATACTTTCAACTCTCTTAACTGTATTATTTTCTTCCTTAATTACGCCGTATGTACGCGAGTGCTAGAAACTACTGGATGTATTTCCACCAAGGCTCATATTTAGAATACGCCTGTCCTTGACAGGTTTTAGGGCAAATATTGTTTCTAAATCCCTGAACTGACTGGGGGTTTATACGAAACAGAAACAGTGATTTTGCACTTCCACAAAATATACACAACCAACGTTAATTTAAATCTACCTGCCTTAGTAAAAATTAATTTCTAAACCTTTTTTCTCATGTGCATCATTTCGATACGAGGATTAATAAGGGAGATATGATTAACGGACCGTTTTTCTGTACAAGTCCCATCGGATTTAACTCACCAGCGGGTGCGTGTAAAGCGTATTCCTTACAACTTGAAAACTACTGAAGACATTCGAATCAAAATTTATATTTAGCATCCACCTGTCCAAAGGTAGGTTTTAAACGTAAATAACATTTCATGTTCCGGAATGGACTGGCGGTTTATAGGGAACCGAAATGGTGATTTTACTCTTCCACAATATATACAGAACAAGACCAACCTAACTGGATATCGACCAAACGTGATGGAATTCCACCTCTAAACCTTTGTTTTTCATGTGCATTTTTTCGTCAGGAGGATTAATAAGGGAGATACCATGAATGGTCAGCTTTGCAGGTTAAGTCCAGCGGACATAGCCACAAAGGTGTTTTACATGGAGCAGATTCCTTATTTATATAAATCAAATCGTAACGACTGTGTGCCACTACACTGACTATTTTGGCGAAATTTTCGTACAGCTTTCCGTTTAAGGGGTAATAATGACCATCTGCACAATTTTTGGTTTAGTTTCCTGAAAGTCCAAATTTTTAACCGCCTCGCCCAAAATCCAGATTACGGCATAATCTACCAGAAGAAAAAAAGAAGATAATTGAAATTTGACAAAATTATACGTTTTAGCCTTTAACGAACGGAAAACATCCTAGATTATTACATTTTTCACTTTTTATCCCCGAAGAATATCGAAATATGCAGGCAATTTTAATTATGGTGCAGACCTTCGGAAATTCCTATCACATAACAGATTGCACAATCTCCGTTCAATTTGGAATGATCTACAACCTTGGTCTTATGACTTTTTGCCGTATCTGTATCCCTTTTACGCTTGATTTTTCTCTATTAATTGATGTTAAGTCAGTTTGGAATTTTCACAAGCATAATTCATACTTTCGATTACTTATATGAAATACAGAATCATCAAACTCTTCACGAAAATTGGCCCACCCAGTAGCCATCTCTGAGCCAAATGCTATGTATGTACCTGTCACATAATTATCCGAAAAGTAATGTAATGTGAGATAATCTTACAAAAACGTTACCCTGTTCCACGTTTCTAACTCAATCTGACCCTAGAATAGATGACATATCATAGGACCAGCCATTTAGGGCACTAAATCCGGCGTGTCTTATAGTATAATTCTTTGTCGATATGACGTACGTTTAGTAGCAGTTAATCTGTAAATGAAGGTCTTCAATATTGTAAACACGCATATACTTTCGTATGTCGATCTATATATATTCACTGATGTCGATTTGTAGCGATCGAGAAAGGGTGGGTCTGCTAATGTAATCAGTACTCCCCACACCGACTTTGACTGGCTGTATGAAAGGGCCCTTCTCCAACTCCTGTGTAACTGTCATTAGTAAGGAAGGTCTACAATTGTAATGAATAGTTCGCTTCTCGATTTGACTTGCAGAAAGCAAGTGAGCATGCAGTTTTGTGTAAAACTTCCCTACCCGATTGTGTTTGGCAGAAGGCAAGGTTGCCCGCCATTATAAACAAATGTCCTCATCTAAAATGTGACTGGCATTAGGCATAGTGGCCTGCTATTTTGATGGAAACTCACCAACTTGGTGTCACTGGCAGTAAGCTGGCTGGCAGTAGGAAAATCGGCCGGACATTATAATGATAACGGCACAACTCAATTTTGAATGGTGGTAGGGAATTTGCCAGCCATTATAATAAAATCTCCTCGACTGTAATCTGGGAGTAGGAAATGGGGCCTGCCATTGTAACGAACACTCCCAACTTGATTGTGACCGCGCAGTAGGCAATGGGGCCTCCAATTATAATGTAAACTTCCCAACTCGATTGTGAATGGCAGTAGGCAAGTGAGCCTGCCGTTATATCACAAATCCGTAACAAACACTTTACATTGGAAACAACGTATAGGGACACCCCCATGCTCTTTCTCGGATAACGCTAAGAGACATGCAATTTTAAAACAATCTTATTTACTGCATGTACACTGTTTACTTCGATATTCGAAAACAATGTTGAACACCGTAGCGAAGCAGGGGTACATTTGCTAGTCTATATAAATAAAATTGTTTTTCCACCATCACGTCGAAACGGCTGGATAGATCTCAACCAAACTTCATATTTAGAGTATACTCATCCCGGGGAAGGTTTCGATATGCATATCATTTTAATATCTTTGAATATACGGGGGTTCATAGGAAAACCAGAATGGTTTTTCCACCATCACGTCGAAACGGCTGGATAGATCTCAACCAAACTTCATATTTGGAGTATACTCATCCCGGGAAAGGTTTCGATATGCATATTGTTTTAAAATCTTTGAAAAGACGGGGGGTTTATAGGAAAACCAGAATGGTTTTTCTCCATTTTCTCTTATACTATTGATTTTCTGTAAACTTCGTTTACCGTACGGGAAACGTCACTTCATTATAAACAACTTTCGTTATGTTCATAATTTACCTTACTCTTCACATGACGGAGAAATTTACAATTTTCCGCTGGTATCATGCTCTGCATTGAGTGACCGACAGACCGACAACGAACCTACAGGTTACCATGGCAACGTTTCTGACTGCATGCCAGCAGAGAAGTAACGTATTGCCATTTTTCTCATCATGCTTTTAAATTCGTGGTTGTTCCTTGGGTAGAAGACAAGAGAGGCGTCAATCGGCCTACCTGCGGGATATTGGCGGAATATCGTTGGTTGTTATAACCGCCCTAGAATAGATTAAGAAATAACACCATTAGTCATCTTCTTCTTATTTGCTTACCTAGGAATCACTGGACCTAAATTTCTCCTCTGTTACCGCTTTATTATATCCATAACTCACACTAACATAATTTATTGAGGGGCATTTGATTTTCCAATACATTCACTTGGCATTTACATATTTGTCGTTATCCGACTGTCCTCAGTTATAATCCATTTTCTAATACTTTCAACTCTCTTAACTGTATTATTTTCTTCCTTAATTACGCCGTATGTACGCGAGTGCTAGAAACTACTGGATGTATTTCCACCAAGGCTCATATTTAGAATACGCCTGTCCTTGACAGGTTTTAGGGCAAATATTGTTTCTAAATCCCTGAACTGACTGGGGGTTTATACGAAACAGAAACAGTGATTTTGCACTTCCACAAAATATACACAACCAACGTTAATTTAAATCTACCTGCCTTAGTAAAAATTATTTTCTAAACCTTTTTTCTCATGTGCATCATTTCGATACGAGGATTAATAAGGGAGATATGATTAACGGACCGTTTTTCTGTACAAGTCCCATCGGACTTAACTCACCAGCGGGTGCGTGTAAAGCGTATTCCTTACAACTTGAAAACTACTGAAGACATTCGAATCAAAATTTATATTTAGCATCCACCTGTCCAAAGGTAGGTTTTAAACGTAAATAACATTTCATGTTCCGGAATGGACTGGCGGTTTATAGGGAACCGAAATGGTGATTTTACTCTTCCACAATATATACAGAACAAGACCAACCTAACTGGATATCGACCAAACGTGATGGAATTCCACCTCTAAACCTTTGTTTTTCATGTGCATTTTTTCGTCAGGAGGATTAATAAGGGAGATACCATGAATGGTCAGCTTTGCAGGTTAAGTCCAGCGGACATAGCCACAAAGGTGTTTTACATGGAGCAGATTCCTTATTTATATAAATCAAATCGTAACGACTGTGTGCCACTACACTGACTATTTTGGCGAAATTTTCGTACAGCTTTCCGTTTAAGGGGTAATAATGACCATCTGCACAATTTTTGGTTTAGTTTCCTGAAAGTCCAAATTTTTAACCGCCTCGCCCAAAATCCAGATTACGGCATAATCTACCAGAAGAAAAAAAGAAGATAATTGAAATTTGACAAAATTATACGTTTTAGCCTTTAACGAACGGAAAACATCCTAGATTATTACATTTTTCACTTTTTATCCCCGAAGAATATCGAAATATGCAGGCAATTTTAATTATGGTGCAGACCTTCGGAAATTCCTATCACATAACAGATTGCACAATCTCCGTTCAATTTGGAATGATCTACAACCTTGGTCTTATGACTTTTTGCCGTATCTGTATCCCTTTTACGCTTGATTTTTCTCTATTAATTGATGTTAAGTCAGTTTGGAATTTTCACAAGCATAATTCATACTTTCGATTACTTATATGAAATACAGAATCATCAAACTCTTCACGAAAATTGGCCCACCCAGTAGCCATCTCTGAGCCAAATGCTATGTATGTACCTGTCACATAATTATCCGAAAAGTAATGTAATGTGAGATAATCTTACAAAAACGTTACCCTGTTCCACGTTTCTAACTCAATCTGACCCTAGAATAGATGACATATCATAGGACCAGCCATTTAGGGCACTAAATCCGGCGTGTCTTATAGTATAATTCTTTGTCGATATGACGTACGTTTAGTAGCAGTTAATCTGTAAATGAAGGTCTTCAATATTGTAAACACGCATATACTTTCGTATGTCGATCTATATATATTCACTGATGTCGATTTGTAGCGATCGAGAAAGGGTGGGTCTGCTAATGTAATCAGTACTCCCCACACCGACTTTGACTGGCTGTATGAAAGGGCCCTTCTCCAACTCCTGTGTAACTGTCATTAGTAAGGAAGGTCTACAATTGTAATGAATAGTTCGCTTCTCGATTTGACTTGCAGAAAGCAAGTGAGCATGCAGTTTTGTGTAAAACTTCCCTACCCGATTGTGTTTGGCAGAAGGCAAGGTTGCCCGCCATTATAAACAAATGTCCTCATCTAAAATGTGACTGGCATTAGGCATAGTGGCCTGCTATTTTGATGGAAACTCACCAACTTGGTGTCACTGGCAGTAAGCTGGCTGGCAGTAGGAAAATCGGCCGGACATTATAATGATAACGGCACAACTCAATTTTGAATGGTGGTAGGGAATTTGCCAGCCATTATAATAAAATCTCCTCGACTGTAATCTGGGAGTAGGAAATGGGGCCTGCCATTGTAACGAACACTCCCAACTTGATTGTGACCGCGCAGTAGGCAATGGGGCCTCCAATTATAATGTAAACTTCCCAACTCGATTGTGAATGGCAGTAGGCAAGTGAGCCTGCCGTTATATCACAAATCCGTAACAAACACTTTACATTGGAAACAACGTATAGGGACACCCCCATGCTCTTTCTCGGATAACGCTAAGAGACATGCAATTTTAAAACAATCTTATTTACTGCATGTACACTGTTTACTTCGATATTCGAAAACAATGTTGAACACCGTAGCGAAGCAGGGGTACATTTGCTAGTCTATATAAATAAAATTGTAGGGGGTCCGCTGTCTGTAATTTCTTTTGTTTTGCCAATTTTTCAGATATTTATCCGTTTTAGGTCAACTCAAGACCGAATGGGTGGTTTTTACGTTTCGTGTCTGTTTGTCTGTTTGTCTGTCTGTTTGTCTGTTCCACCATCACGTCGAAACGCCTGGATAGATCTCAACCAAACTTCATATTTAGAGTATACTCATCCCGGGGAAGGTTTCGATATGCATATCGTTTTAAAATCTTTGAATACACGGGTGGTTTATAGGAAAACCAGAATGGTTTTTCCACCATCACGTCGAAACGGCTGGATAGATCTCAACCAAACTTCATATTTAGAGTATACTCATCCCGAGGAAGGTTTCGATATGCATATCGTTTTAAAATCTTTGAATACACGGGTGGTTTATAGGAAAACCAGAATGCTTTTTCCACCATCACGTCGATACGGCTGGATAGATCTCAACCAAACTTCATATTTAGAGTATACTCATCCCGGGGAAGGTTTCGATATGCATATTGTTTTAAAATAATTGAATAGACGGGGGGTTTATAGGAAAACCAAAATGGTTTTCCTCCATTTTCTCTTATACTATTGATTTTTGTAAACTTAGTTTACCGTACGTGAAACGTCTCTTCATTATAACAACTTTCATTATGTTCATAATTTACCTTACTCTTCACATGACGGAGAAATTTACAATTTTCCGCTGGTATCATGCTCTGCATTGAGTGACCGACAGACCGACAACGAACCTACAGGTTACCATGGCAACGTCTCTGACTGCATGCCAGCAGGGAAGTAACGTATTGCCATTTTCCTCATCATGCTTTTAAAATCGTGGTTGTTCCTTGGGTAGAAGGCAAGAGAGGCGTCAATCGGCCTATCTGCGGGATATTTGCGGAATATCGTTGGATGTTATAACCGCCCTCGAATAGATTAAGTAATAACACCATTAGTCATCTTCTTATTATTTGTTTACCTAAGAATCACTGGATCTAAATTTCTCCTCTGTTACCGCTTTATTATATCCATAACTCACACTAGCATAATTTATTGAGGGGCATTTGATTTTCCAATACATTCACTTGGCATTTACATATTTGTCGTTATCCGGCTGTCCTCAGTTATAATCCATTTTCTATTACTTTCAACTTTCTTAACTGTATTATTTTCTTCCTTAATTACGCCGTATGTACGCGAGTGCTACAAACTACTGGATGTATTTCCACCAAGACTCATATTTAGAATACACCTGTCCTTGATAGGTTTTAGGGCAAATATTGTTTCTAAATTCCTGAACTGACTGGGGGTTTATACGAAACCGAAACAGTGATTTTGCACTTCCACTAAATACACACTACCAAACTTAATGGAAATCTACCTACCTTGGTAGAAATTAATTTCTAAACCTTTTTTCTCATGTGCATCATTTCGATACGAGGATTAATAAGGGAGATATGATTAACGGACCGTTTTTCTGTACAAGTCCCATCGGACTTAACTCACGAGCGGGTGCGTGTTAAGCGTATTCCTTACAACTTGAAAACTACTGAAGACATTCGAACCAAAATTTATATTTAGCATCCACCTGTCCAAAGGTAGGTTTTAAACGTAAATAACATTTCATGTTCCGGAATGGACTGGCGGTTTATAGGGAACCGAAATGGTGATTTTACTCTTCCACAATATATACAGAACAAGACCAAACTGACTGGAAATCGACCAAACGTGATGGAATTCCACCTCTAAACCTCTAATTCCCTCAGGTTGCCTTCAATTATGCCCGTATCACTATTAAACTTTACACCATCTCCCTAGTACCATTAACAAAATGTGTAGCCACCATCTTGTTCCAAGTCCTGCACTGAGTCCCAAAAATTACCCTCCAATCTTTCTCTTCTATGAGTAAAGCATACGTATTAAGCCTTACACCATGTCACTAGTTTCATTAGTATAATGTGTGATGGAAATTTTGTTCCAAGGTCTGCTCCACGGGAGCTAATACTTCTGCACATTGTTCAAAAGATAATTAGGGGTATTTTGTCAAGGTCAGAAGCAGCATTTTGAAGGCTGTCAATTACCTCGACCTCTGTGAAGGACAGTGGTAATGGCTTAGCTGTGTTTGGGTACATATTTGTACTTTTTCAGGGCTCATTATTGCCCCGTTTAAATTTCCCACTGAACGTTGATGCAATGGCCTCGGGGGGGGGGGGGGAGGCAACTATTGTCATTAGAGTAGAATGCACTTTGTGCTGATTTTCTGTGTTTACTATTAAGGTATTAACACATATGTCTTTGCTGTTGTTACTTATCATGTTTATGTAGTTTTTGTATCCTTCGTGGTTGAGTTCCTTGGTGGTATTCCTCACACATTTATATTTGTCCCAAATAAGATTGCTTGTATTCTGTTTCCATTTCCTGTAAAGCATTTTCCTTTTGCGTATCATTTAGAATATTTCTTCTATGACCTATCGAGAGTTTTTCTTGGTAACGATGGGTAGATGGCTTCATAGAAGTTATGATAGCAGCTCCCATCCAGCTTTTTTTTCGTAATAGACTACCCTATTACATTTTTTTACTGGTGGTATTTTGTATTTTGTGGTAGCTGTAACTGCTAGGTGTTTAGAGGAACAGGGGATTATTGCTGTTTCCAGTACTGAGGATGGAAGTTTAGTGAGGACAAGAGTTTTCATAATACTGGTTGGTTCAGTAATTAATTATTCAAGGAACAGGCTGTAGAATTCTACAACGAATGTTGCTGCTAAAGAATTGATGGGAAGAAGCAGGAGGTGGGGGCTATCATGCTGCCAGAATATTTCCAAGATAAAATCACCAGCCTTCTAGATACTTTCGAATTAATGTTGCATATTTTGTACATGGCTTAGAGACAGTAGTAATTCTTAACTGATGTCACCGGGGGAGTTCGGAGCTCAGTACATGGAACATAAAAGGAATTTCCTTCCAGTGCACATGAATTCCACCCAAACATATTCTGCCTTTGTTTCCAGCAGCTCAAAATGCACACGGTTGAATTTGGGTTTCATGCCAATAAGTGATCCTCCCCGTGAGGTTTCCTAAATACTGTGTATGACTGAGGTACCACTTCTATGTCATAGATTGACGAATTCGGCCAGGATTCACCAATGCATACAATTGGTGGGTCTAAAGCAACAAGAGTGGTCACAACTGCCTGCTTACACTTCAATATTTCAGGCTGTGAGCACTAAATCAAAACACTAACTGTCCTGTTATGTGCAGTCCAATATTCTGAGTTGCTAACATCATCATTTACACTGCTTGATGTCATGTTAAAAATGATTCTGAGATTGAGAAGAACTACATTTCCAACATGACCATGTTTGCACCCCTGAGTTAATTTTCTACAGTAGAGATGTATTAATGTTTTCTGGACTGGTGAGTAAAAAAATGTACATGTCACAAATAGCTGATTCACATGACGTTCAGAATTACACATGTTACACAGGCATTTGAATGAGACTTCTGAGTTTGGTCCTGGGTTCAATTCCACATCTCCACTAAGAGCAGTTGAACACATTACAAGGTGGGGAAATTATATGGGCGTTTGGCAACTTTGCTCATTCCGGCAAACCTCCAATTCCCCAGACGTCAGATACCCATTCCTACGGTGGACTGTAGACCTTCACGTCTACACCATGTCCAAGAATTAATCTCACATTTAGATTCTATTTAAAAGTGCTCATTAATTTCTACATCTGTAAACAATTCTCTGTTTGTCAAGGAGTACTGTGCTACTACGTTTGTAGATGTTATTTCACATTATACCATTAAAAACACCACACAAACTTAGAGAACTCATTTCGCTGTGGAGCTGCTTGCCACAATCTTGAATTATTTTCTGGTTATTTTGCAGTGACAAGCTGCAGATTTAGATAATCAATAATAGCATTCTTACAAAACTAAACATTTGAATCTTTCACTTTCATCCAACACAGCCAGACTAGGGGCAGTGCTGCCAAAATTCCTACCCCAGAATATAATTTCCACCTGCCTAAACACTGAGGATGACGAGGCCAACCTCTCGCTCTGAATCAACCCCATTTTCTCTTTTGTTTACTCACTTAATTTAACTGTACTACCATGCATTTCCCAAATAGGTTGCCTACCTGTTACTCATGACCATATTTCAGTTTTATTGATTTTATAGTTCTTGGAATATTGTGACGATTGATTGAGTTATGTTTAGAATTTCTACCATACATTGCCCGTGACTGTGCAGAAATCAGCTACTACTTACACTGTCAGATGTAAGAACAAAGGTTGTGAAAGATCTACACGAGGCCAAGTTAAATGTTGGAGAGCAATTGACTTCATATTTAGACACTGAAATATCTCCAAACTGCATGAAGCAGTGTTTATAATGAGGCAATAGTGGTGAAGAAGAATAAACAAAATAAAGACGATGGAATATAACACACCAGCCACTGTGGATCATTGCTGGATTTTCAGCCACTGGATCCCAAGATCAAATTTTCAAAGGTAAGAATAAACTCTGAATATGGAAAGCAAATTGAGTACATCAGAACATGGTCATCCAACTGCAAATAATCAGGACATGAAATATAAGAGAGAATCCAGGCAGTTTTTTGATGTTATTCTATCTGAAAACACATTAAAAATGATGTACCTAACACCACCAACATAAAAATCTACTATGCCATCATACGAGCTATGATATTTAATGGCTTAACTTAACTTAAGAAGCCACTGAAGGCGACAGTAAATATATGGATATCAGAGAAAGAAGGTACTTGCGAAGTGTCGCTAATGAATGAAATAGGGGTTTTGAAAGAATCATAAAAATGTAAGGAGGTGTGAAAGGAGACAGAATCAAGTGCCTAATACACAGCAGGCTGATTCTCGGAATGGTCATGTTGCAAGAATGGCCAACAGCAAAGTTATGGCCTACCAGACACCCCAAGCACACCTATTACAATATGGAGGAAAGTACTGAGATGGTATTATTAATAATCATTGTACTGGCTCATATAAACTGTACTTACTTGTCTTCTTCTTTGAAACAAGCGACCAACTGACCTACTGTGTGTTCATCTACTGTTATTTCATTCTTAATGTCGCTGGACGGCTGTAAGGAACAAATATGCGAAACAAAGTAAGAAATGTAGTGTAAATAGATAACTAGAGTAAAAGTTTATAAATAGACATGACATAAATGGCAAAATAAACTGCATAGTTGTGCAATAAAAATATCAATTTATTCTCACAATGTAAAAAGGAAACAAGCAACCAAGTGTCATGTCAAAATTGTATGAAGAACAGGAACAACAAAAGGAACTCATAATAAGATAAAGAGGACAGCACTGGAAGAGGGAGAAAAGAAGAAGAAAAACCTGAAGAACAACAATAATCTCTGCAATTTGTTCTTCTCTTACTACAACTTCCCATCATCGTGTTCATCCTATTATGTGTTCTTAAATGACGGGTCACTTGTTTTTTTGTCGTGTTCCCACAGATGAATCTGATTGTCAGACAGAAATACAATGTATCTTAACTTGAGAACTGTCAATCTCTTGCCTACCATGTTCAAGTTCGTACAACAAATTGTCGGTTGTTGGACTTTTCTATGACTCTAGACAATCTGAAGGCTTTATTAATATAGACTTCCAACATTTACATTCACATTTTAAAGGACAATGCTGGCCAAGTTTTCTATGAACAGCAAGTACACCGCATTCCCGGAAGCCCCAGAATTGATTCTCGAACAAGTCAGAGATTATCAGAATCTGAAGGCTAGCTGCTGGTCCAGTCAGGCTGCATGTGAACACAGAAGTTGTTAATTGATAGAGAGGTAGAGTTCTTATTCTAAAAAGCCAAGAAAAATGGCCAAGAATGTTTGCTTTGCTCACCAGACATCAACTTATAAACTGCAGGCCATCAGGCTGAGCAGGGGTCACTTGACAGGGTAATGCTCATCAGAGCTCTAGAGCCACAGGTTTTGGTTTGGTCTTACAAGGACTCTGTTCAGAGAGTTTAAAACAACCTAGTATGTTTCCCAGACATGACAAGAACAGCATACCTTTTTTTTAAGTTATCATTCAACTGAAGTAGTCTACACTTGACTTTGTATGCAATGTTAGAGTTATGTTATCTATTGGGTTTTTTGAAAGAAAGAAACCTTACACTTTGCTTCCTAACAAGTGGGCCTTCCACTGTCCTAACAAAGGTGAAAGGATTCAATTTAGTTAAATGTCATTGATTATTTAATCAATAGAGTAATATTCAAATGAATTCTTCAATCTAAACCTTATTAATGACTGTTCAAGGATCATAACTAATGTTGTATATTTTGAAACCAATAACCAGCAAAAGAGAAGAAACTTTCATTGTCCAGTATAGCAAATGCTGCAAAAAATTCAAGAATCCAAAGCACATGGGTAACACATCCCTGGAAAAAGTCAAGGCTCCATTCTTCTCAGATGAGTCTCTCCAGGATCGGCTGCATCTATGGATATGCCACGAAACACATGTAGAATTATGTTGACTTTAATGTAAAATTTTATACCGGAAAGGCAACACCATTTGCTCGCAACAACGAAGCTCAACAATCTATATTAACTTCATGAGAAGAAACATGCCTGAAACAGGCAATTCTCCAAATATATCCATAAAATATTTTCAATGGACTGGTCATATGAAGATTAAGTAGGCCACAGGTGGATGAAAACAGAAATGATTTTTAATTAACTCTAGAAAATGAAGGTGAACTGAAGTATGGAAGATAAGATGGCTGGAAGTTTAAGAGTGACAACACTGCTGATGAGACGCCATGCTATGAAATCTAATAATGTCACTAACAGCACACGTTAGTTGTATACCGACCTTACCTCGGAGCATACATTCTCACGTCACACGCATGCAAACTGGCATAAAGAACACAGCCTCGGTTTAGCTGGCAATCTAAGTCAGTGTTGTCACGATGTTCTTGAAACAGGAACAATGGAACTGGATCAAGATTGATTGTGCCAGAGGTCGTACAACCCGAGAGTGTCCTCAAGGTGTTCAAGAAGCTTGCAGCGAAACTGCACAGACTTACAAGACAGTGGAATGGTGGGTAAAAGCCTTCCACGAGGGACGCCAATAAGTGGCAGACGAGTATCAGCCAGGTCATCCTAGTGTCAGTGAAGGAGAAGTCCATGCTCTTGCCGTGTTAATGGACACTGGTCCATGTCATATGATATGTGAGCTGGCCCAAGACACCAGTTTAGCGATTACGACTGTGCTTCATATTAGAAGGAACACCTGGGCATGAGAAAAATTTCATCAAAATGGGTTCACCGTGATTCAACGGAAATGCAGAAATGATTACGATACGATGCTGCTCGTAACCATTTGGAGTACTATAAGTACGAAGAAGAGCCTTTCTTATGCAATATCATTACGCTGGATGAGACATGGACTACAGCTGAAATGCTGATCGAAATAATGGCATCAAAAACGGAAACCACAAACATTGAGAGTTCGTGAGAACCCCAGCCATCTGAATGTTATTGTTATTGTTATGCTCATGTATGACTGTGATGGTTTTATCCTTATGAACTATGTTCCTCCACAGCATACCGTCAATACGTATTACCCATCACTTTCCACGACAACGCACGGCCGTATACAGTGCAAAAGTGGCTGATTTTTTCAGTCGATAGGGGTGGGAATTCCTGCACCATATACTACAAAACAAAGATTTACGCCCTTGTGACTTCGACTTGATTCACAAGATGAAAGAACCACGTCGGGGCCTTTGCTAGAGAACTGTTTCAGAGATTGGTCAGACAGTAAACTGCTCCATTCGAACTATCAACATAACAGGTGCTGCAATAGATATCCTATGATGTACACATCATTGGTAACAAGATGCACACAATGCTGGTGATTAATCCAAAGGATAGTAAATCATCGTATAACACTAATATCTTTTGTATGAGTTGTAATTGAATATTTGCTACTATTAAAGTTCCAACCCAATAAGTTTCTATTTACAACTTGCTTCATGCTGCTCCAGCACTAATAGGTCTTATGGCAATGATGGGATAGGAAACGGCTAGGAGTGGGAAGGAAGCAGCCTTGGCATTAAACCATTGGTGCCGACTTACGAAACCGTTCCTTACACCGCCAAATTTGACCGAACTACGACATACGGAACTGTATATCTCAAATATTATTATAATATATATAGATCCACCTGTTCAATACAATACAATATAATCCACTATTTCATGTGTTTAGAAATTATACATAATACATAAAAGTCGTCGGTACATGTTTCACCCTTCTTTTACGGGCATCGTCAGCCTATAACAATCTTAAAAATAATGGATATGGAATCTTTGTAATCTTATAAATTATAGAGTAAAATGCTGGATAATGATTTCATAAAATGTTATACTATAACGTATACAATAAGGATATTGCACAGAACGTATGTTAAAAATACTGTGAATTAGCAGTTTTTTAGATTATAATGTGGTTAATCATGAATTTGAGCGTTTAAAACCTAAATGGATCCTCTTCTTATCATTCATTAAGACTGCGACGGCCTTGAGTGTAAGCACAATCATCCAAGGGGGATGTTTCTTCCATTCCCATAGCATGAGTTCAAGATAGTAAAATCACTGTCAGTTATTTAAAACAGAAGTGTGAACGTATCAAATATCTTAAAATATGTACGGTTGATTTATCTGAAAGTCGTAGAAAAGAAAATGGGACTTCTCGTGAAGACGTTGCTAATGATGAAATGTTGTTTCAAAGCTAGCTGATGTCAGTGTTTAATTACGTTAGTACGACAATCATTTGGATCCAAAAGACGGTCAAGTGGGTGTTATTAACCATGTTGAAACATTTGTTGGAAGAAATGATCGAGTTTTTTCCTCGTACTGTGCGTGTTAAGTACGTCGGTCTGTTCCAGCAACGCTAGGTTGACTGAGCTTTCTACTTTTAGTATTATAACGGTGTGGCTGAGGGAGTGAAGGATATGGAGAGGGCAAGGGTGGGCGGAACGTGCGCGCAGGTGTTGTTGTCGGAGGGCGAGGAGGAGGGAGCTTTAGAACAAAATGTTCTAAAAGTCTGCGTGATTGTATTCTGTTTAAAATTCACAATGCCTAATAACTTTGGAGTTAGCTCATATAAAGGATTTTTTGCCTCCGTGGCATCATTTAGATAATAGTCTTTGTTATAGGTTTGGTATAAAAAGATGTAAAGGCTTTCTAATTCATTCATAAGATTTCCTGTGCCTATTCATCTTAGTTTAGTGAGATCCTTATCAATTGATATAAACTGGTGTCTTGTTTCACTCATGTGTGAGCTCATCGCTGAATATTTATTATGTTTGAAGGCATTGTAATGCTCCATATATCTCGTATAGAAGCTGCGCCCAGTTTGACCAACACTGAGCGCAAGTTAGTCTGTAAATACCAGATCTCGAAACTGACCTTTTTATGATTAAAAAATATACTTTGATTTGTATTTACTGTTCTTAAAGCAATATTAGTGTCATATTTCTTCAGTGTGTTCGCGATCCGGTGGATGGCTGGGTTATTGTACGTACGTAAACGTGGTGTAACTAGTTTTTTAGGTTTATCCGGAATGAGATTCGTGGATAGTTTATATTTAACTTTATTAACTAACCGGTTAATCAATTCAACTTTGAACCCATTAAGTTTAGCCAAGTTCCTTATATAGAATAATTCAATTCTTAAGTTGTGAGGGGAGAGTGGGATTTTCAAAGCTCTGTGTATTAAATTATAGAATGACGCCTATTTTTGAGATTTGGGAGGTAAAGAGGAATTATTTATGATTATAGGAGATTGTGTGGATTTTCTGTAAATTTGAAAATCAGAAGTATTATTGACGCACGTGATCGTTATATCTATAAAATTTAAGGACTGTTTAACTTCGTCTTCCTTAGTGAATTTTACATTAGGGTCAATTTTATTTAAATTCCCGAAAACTTCGTCGCTGTTAGTAACATTTTTGTCAATAACCACAAACGTGGTTTTGACGTTCAAAATGACATTGGATTTGATATCAAAAGGAAATTACCTACACTACCTAAAGAACTTAACGATAAATCTGACTCTAATCAAAAAACATTAATACGTAATTTGAGAACTAAAATAGAAGATTATGATATCATAGTCACAAAAGCTGATAAAGGAGGGTCTATAGTATTGATGGACAAGGACGGTTACATAAATAAAACAGAAGAATTTTTTAAGGACAAGACTTATACAATAGGTAGCAAAGACACTATCGCAAGAATACAAGGCAATTTCAAATCTATAATTAAGAACACCTCATTCCTTCTCAATGGACAGGAACAACACAGACTTATCAACATGAACCCCAGCATTCCAGTAGCCAGAGGCGTACCTAAAATCCGTAAAAACAACATTCCCGTACGTTCAATTATTAATTGCCGTAATAGCCCTACCTATAAAGTTTCCAAATATATCCACTGTTTTCTAAAACAACATAAACTTCCTTTAAAGAATTCAATCAAATTTTGCGATATTTTCAGTAAATTTTACTTACAACCTAACCACACAATGCGTTCCTATGATGTCATAAACATGTATCCAAATATACCTACTAAAGAAACAGTCAAAATTATCTATGACAATATTTCAAAACATAGCAGCCTGAGTAAACTAGAAATTGATGAATTTCGGAAGATTTTGAATTTTGTATTGAATAACAACTTTTTCTCCTATAATGGAAAGATTTCTCAACAGACTCGCTTAGCCATGTGAGACCCTTTGTCTGGCATCTTAGCTGACATTTATATGGATTCAACAGAGTATACGAAAATCAAAGAACATATAAAAAGTACATATTTGTGGATAAGATTCGTAGATAACACTTTTGTGGTTATTGACTAAAATGATACTAACAGCGACCAAGTTTTAGAGAATTAAATAAAATTGACCCGAATGTAAAATTCACTAAGGAAGACGAAGTTAAACAGTCCTTACATTTTCTAGATATAACGATCACGCGCGTCAATAATACTTCTGATTTTCAAATCTACAGGAAACCCACACAACCTCCTACAAAGTATATTTTTTTACTAAAATAAAGTCAATTAAAACAGCCCTTTTTCGAGATCTGGTATATACAGACTAACTTGCGCTCAGTGTGGATTTAGTTATATTGGTCAAACTGGGCGCAGCTTCTATACGAGGTATATGGAGCATTACAATGCCTTCAAACATAATAAATATTCAGCGATGAGCTCACACATGAGTGAAACAAGACACCAGTTTACATCGATTGATGAGGATCTCACTATTCTAAGATGTATAGGCAAAAGAAAACTTACGAATTAATTAGAAAGTCTTTACATCTTTTTACACCACACCTATAACAAGGACCATAATTTTAATGATGCCACGGAGGCAAAAAATCTTTATATGAGCTAACTTCAAAGTTATTAGGCATTGTGAATTCAAAACAGAATACAATCCCGCCGACTTTTAGAACATTATTTGTTCTAAAGCTCCCACCACCTCGCCAAATGTTAAGCCCACCCATCTTACACCTAACAGCCCTCCAATAACAACACCTACGCGCACGGATCCGCCCACCCTTACCCCCTCCATATCCTTCACTGCCTCAGCCACACCGTTATAATACTAAAAGTAGAAAGCTCAGTAAACCTAGCGTTGCTGGAACAGCCCGACGTACTTAACACGCACCGTACGAGGAAAAAACTCGACTATTTCTTCCAACAAATGTTTCAACAGGGTTAATAACACCAACTTGACCGTCTTTTGGATCCAAATGATTACCGTACTAACGTAATTAAACACTGACATCAGCTAGCTTTGACACAACATTTTATCACTAGCAACGTCTCCAGAAGAAGTCCCATTTTCTTTTCTACGACTTTCACATAAATCAACCGCATATATTTTAACATATTTGATACGTTCACACTTCTGTTTTAAATAACTGACAGTGATTTTACTATCTTGAACTAATGCTATGGGAATGGAACAAACATCCCCCTTGGATGATTGTGCTTACACTCAAGGCCGTCGCAGTCTTAATGATGCATAAGAAGGTGATCCATTTTGGTTTTAAACGCTCAAATTCACGATTAACCACATTCACAGTATTTTAACATACTTTCTGTGGAATATCCTTATTTTATATGTTATAGTATAACATTTTATGAAATCATTGTGCAACATTTTACTCTATAGTTTATAAGATTAGAAAGATTCCATATCCATTAATATTTAAGATTGATATAGGCTGATGTTGCCTGTAAAAAAAGGGTGAAACATGTACCTATGACTTGTATGTATTATGTCTAAATTTTAACCACATGAAATAGTGGATTATATTGTACTGAACAGGTGGATCTATAAATATTATAATTTTTGAGATATACGTCAACTTCATTACGGAACCAAAATGAGAATAGTTACTTGTAACTTAGTAGCCAACCAGGCAAAAATTCAAATTAAATAGGTTTATCAATCTTAAAATTAAAATATGCAAGTTGTCTAAAGATATAACATTTTTGAAGCAATGTTTAAAACTAAAACTGATTCCAAAATTTTTGAAACCTACACTTAGAAAAAACTTAACCGTTCCAAGTACGAACAAAGTCCAAAACAAAGTAACTGAAACAAGGTTAGGGATTAAATTAGGTCACTGTATAAGAAATCCCAATTGAACTTACATCTATATAAAATTCATTTAGCAGTAGGTCAGGCATTACCCCCATTACAAGGGAACTCTTTCAAACTACACGTAGACTACAAAATGATGTTTTACCGGACAAGATGCAGACTACATTAGATAAAAAATTAACACATTTAAAAGAATCTCAATCACAGTCCATTGTACAGAATGCAGATAAACACAGAACAAGTTCTTCAAATGTCAACACACCTACAATTGTTAATTTAACCAATGTGCAGTTTTCTGGAATGGAAAAGGAACTCCTGAATAAGGGTCAAAAATATAACTGGCCTAGTGAAAAAGAAGGACTTGGATATTATTACCCCAGTGCCTGAGGTAGAGGCTAACATTTCTAAACTCCCCTCTGAAGTTCAAAATGACATTAGATTTGATATAAAAAAGAAATTATCGACAATGGCTAAAGAACTTAACGCTAAATCTATCTGACTCTAATAAAAATATTAATACGTAATTTGGGAACTAAAATAGAAGATAATGACATCATAGTCACAACAGCTGATAAAGGAGGGTCTATAGTATTAATGGATAAGGACAGTTGCATAATTAAAACAGAGGAATTTTTAAGGACAAGATTTATACAATAGTTAGCAAAAATCCCATCATAAGAATACAACGCAATTCAAAATCTATAATTAAGAACTCCACATTCCTTCTCAATTAACAGGAACAACAGAGACTTATCAACATAAACCCCAGCAGTCCAGTAGCCAGAGCCGTACCTAAACTCCATAAGAACAACATTACCGTACGTCCAATTATTAATTGCCGTAATAGCCCTACTTATAAAGTTTCCAAATATGTCCACGGTTTCCTAAAACAACAATATAAGTTTAATAATAAACTTCCTTTAAAGAATTCAATCAAATTTCGCGATGTTTTAAGTAAACTTAACTTACAACCTGACCACATAATGTGTTCCTATGATGTCATAAACATGTATCAATATATACCTACTAAAGAAACGGTCAAAATTATCTATGACAACGTTTCAAAACATAGCAGCCTGAGTAAGCTGGAAATCGATGAATTTATGAAGATCTTGAATTTTGTATTGATTAACAAATTTTTCTCCTTTAATGGTAAGATTTATCAACAGACTGGCTTAGCTATGGGTGACCCTTTGTCTAGCATCTTAGCTGGCATTTACATGGATTCAATAGAGTATACGAAAATCGAAGAACATATAAAAAGTATATGTTTGTGGATAAGATTCGTGGACGACACTTTTGTGGTTATTGATAAAAATGCTATTAACAGCGACGAAGTTTTAGAGAATTTAAATAAAATCGACCCTAATGTAAAATTCAGTAAGGAGATTGGAGCTAAACAGTCCTTAAATTTTCTAGATATAACGATCACGCGCGTCAATAATACTTTTGATTTTCAAATCTACAGGAAACCCACACAATCTCCTATAACCATAAATAATTCCTCTTCACATCCCAATTCTCAAAAACAGGCATCATTCTGTAATTTAATACACAGAGCTTTGAAAATCTCACTCTCCCCTCACAGCGTAAAATTTGAATTAAACTATGTAAGGAACTTTTCTAAACTCAATGGGTTCAAAGTGGAAATGATTAACCGGTTAATTAATAAAGTTAAATATAAACTATCCACGAATCTCATTCCGGATAAACCTAAAAAACTACTTACGCCACGTTTACGTACGTACAATAACCCAGCCATCCACCAGATTGCGAACACACTGAAGAAATATGACAATAATATTTCTTTCAGAACAGTAAATGCAAATCAAAGTATATTTTTAATCATAATAAAGTCAATTACAGAAACGGCCGGTTTTCGAGATCTGGTATTTACAGACTGAATTGCGCTCAGTGTAGATTTAGTTATGTTGATCAAACTGGGCGCAGCTTCTATACGAGATATATGGAGCATTACAATGCCTTCAAACATAATAAATATTCAGCGGTGAGCTCACACATGAGTGAAACAAGACACCAGTTTACATCGATTGATAAGGATCTCACTAAACTAAGATGTATAGGCACAGGAAAACTTATGAATGAATTAGAAAGCCTATACATCTTTTTAGACCAAACCTATAACAAAGACCATAATCTTAATGATGCCACGGAGGCAAAAATTCCTTTATATGAGCTAACTTCAAAGTTATTCGGCATTGTGAATTCAAAACAGAATACAATCCCGTAGACTTTTAGAACTTTTTGTTCTAAAGCTCTCACTACCTCGCCAAATGTTAGGCCCACCCATCTTGCTCCTACCAGCCCTCCAACAACAACACCTGCGCGCACGTTTTCGCCCACCCTTGCCCTCTCCATATCGTTCACTGCCTCAGCCACACCGTTATAATACTAAAAGTAGAAAGCTCAGTCAACCTAGCGTTGCTGGAACAGCCCGACGTACTTAACACGCACTGCACGAGAAAAAAACTCTATCATTTCTTCCAACAAATGTTTCAACAGGGTTAATAACACCCACTTGACCGTCTTTTGGATCCAAGTGATTACCGTACTAACGTAATTAAACACTGACATCAGCTAGCTTTGACACAACATTTTATCATTAGCAACGTCTTCACAAGAAGTCCCATTTTCTTTTCTGCGACTTTCAGATGAATCACCCGTACACATTTTAACATATTTGATAAGTTCACACTTCTCTTTTAAATAACTGACAGTGATTTGACTACCTTGAACTCATGCTATGGGCATAGAACAAACATCCCCGTTGGATGATTGTGCTTACACTCAAGGCCGTCACAGTCTTAATGATGCATAAGAAGAGGATCTATTTTGGTTTTAAAAGCTCAAATTCATGGTTAACCACGTTTTAATCTTCAAAAAATGTTAAGTCACAGTATTTTAACATACTTTGTGTGCAATATCCTTATTTTATATATTATAGTAACAAAATCTACGTATCAAAATGAACCTCATTACCTACTAGTAACAATCGAAACCTAGAATATTTTGTAGAACGGGAAGAGGTAATAAACCTCAAATAGAAAATCAAATATAAGAACCTCATTATCACAGGGGCAGATAAAAGGAACATGATGGTAATGATACAGAAAACAGATTACACCGAAAAACCAAATTATTTTTAAGAAGAGCTCTTTTACAGTGACTAAATATGATCCAACCCAACACATACAATGTGTCCTAAAATCAGGCCTAAAAATACGTCATTTTTATTTACAGAACACAGAAGAAATAACTAATAACTATGACCTCCAGACTGCAAGTAGCGAAAGCTCTACCTAAGATCTATAAGGCTGTCGTCCCCTAATGCCCCATCATCAATTATAGGCAAAGCCCATTGTATAAATTAACACAATTTATCCAGAAGTTTCTAAGACTATAATAATAATAATAATAATAATAATAATAATAATAATAATAATAATAATTTTATTGGCTTTACGTCCCACTAAATACTTTTACGGTCTTCGGAGACGCCGAGGTGCCGGAATTTTTACCTGCCAGTAAATCTACAGACACGAGGCTGTTGTATTTGAGCACCTTCAAATACCACCGGATTGAGCCAGGATCGAACCTGCCGAAATCGGGTTAGAAGGCCAGCGCCTTAACCGTCTGAGCCACTCAGCCCGGCAGTTTCTAAGACAAAATTATAATGTTCTGTTGAATAAGTCTGTAAAAATACCATTGAGTTAATTACAAAACTAAATAGCTTTGAAACACAGACTTTCCACTCATTGGATTCTTTCAACATAAGAAATGTGTATCCAAGTATCAATACTAAAAAACTTTTCCTATTATCCAAAATAATTTAAATAAATACACTAAACTCAGAAAAATCGAGATCCAAGATTTCGTGGAAATTTTGAAACTAGTAGTTCAAGATAATTTCTTCCGCTTTAATAATTTCCTATATCAGCAGTATTGTTTGGCTATGTGGTCACCGGCCTCAGGGATATTAGCTTAAATATACACTGACCATTTAGAGCATACAGCAATTAATAACAATAGTGACCTTGCGAATATAAAATTTCCGGCCACTCTCGTTATCCTTGATGAAAGAATTACTGATGCAGGCTCTACCCTTAACAATTTAAACAATATTGATCCGCAGATAAAGTTCAGTCTGCAATCTAAGTCAAATGGAAGCATAAATTTTCTAGATCTCACATTAAACAGACTTCCTTTTCTATAGAATATAATATTTACAGGATACTGACACAGACAGTTATTACCCTCAAGAAAGATTCTTTCCACTTCAAAGCACAAAAATGTGCTACCTACAGCATTATGGTAGACCGGGCATTCAGTATACCACTAAATAAAGAGAATTTAACTCCTTATAGGTTGCTGGCTACATATTTAGCCAGCCCACATAAAGGTTCATATTGTTAACAAATTGCAATGAATTTGGTCTTTATCGCCATAAGCCAATGCCTGAACGGATAGTGGGTAAATAGTAAGCGACAAAGCAGATTATGAAGGCTGTGCAAGCAAATGGGATGGGAATACGATTGAGGTGGCTAAGGATATTGCCACCATCCATTGAGGCTCTATGGGAAAACGTGGTTATGCTGTATTGGAGAAAATTCTATGTTGTTTTTCTAGCAAAAAGAATTTGAATTGCTAGTTGTGGCTATACCAGTATCTACAGTTGATATTCAGACAGTCTATTCTGCCAACAGTTAGTAGATCTCTTCACAGGTACATTATTTTATGAAGTTGTTTTGTTGATGTTGCGCCAAACTATACTACGTTTGCCAACTAATTATTTTACATAATAAAGGAAACACTTACAGTTAGAGAATAGTGTGAGGTAGAAATGCATGTAGAAATAAACACATATGTAACCAATATGCGACTTAAGTATGGGAAATTATAAGCTCAGATAATATTATCGCCTTTATCCGAGTTGGCAAGTAACGAAACCTCACTTTTAACCGTAGGCCTAGACCAATGTTTATGCTTAAATGATAACTATAACAGCGTCCAGCTGCCAGAAAACATCCGTCTAACCGGATTTTCTTATCTGTGTTTCAAAATACGTCATGGCGAAGTTTATGGACGTAAATAAGATGTCGGCAGACGAGCTATTCGACTTACTAGACGCTGTTTCAGCAGATCAAGCATACGACTCTGAGGAAGGTGGGGATAGTGATGCTGAGGATTCTGTTGCATACAGAAACCAGATGATGGATATATCTACTCGTTCTAAAAGCAGCAATGATTCAATATTGCACAATAATCTGTCAGAGATTGAATCAGCTGATCCCATGGATACTGATGACATTGACATACAAGATGATCCTGAAAATTCTCTTAGTCTGTCATCAAAGTTCATCCAAATTTGCAGAGACTATTTGTATTTGTCCTACAGTATTGTAGATAAGTTCCTACCAATGAAAGAAAATTGTGACTTCATCCACATACAGAAAGTTGTGGGTCAGAATGGATGGTGGCTAAATATTTAGCCACCTGAATAGCCACCCTATTTTTATTCGTATATAACAAATTTAGGAGCAAATTGCCTTAAAAACTGTCCTAACCTATTCATTTGCAACTGACGATTAAGAGAAACATGAAAGTATACTCATAGCCAATAAAAAGAATCCTGCCCTATAAAGGGTTAAACTAAGAATTAAATACAATTAGCTCCATAGCTAAATATAACGGAAATGGTAATGAATTTATAGTCTATTATCATTAAATGCACATTTCGCTTAAATTCAAACTTAACTATAGAGAAAACACAACCTGATCATTATTTAACTTTACCTTTCAATAAAGTTATTTACAGCATTACAAATATTTTGAAAAAAAAGAAACACTAAAATCATATATCAAACTGATAATAGAAATGTGGACATCATATATAATACTAGGTCAATTAAAAAACTGTCACTTATTAAAAATCAGATGTCTACAGATTCCAATGTAAAAGCAGCGAGTCCTCGTATATTGGACACACCGGGAGGAGCTCCAAAATGCATGGAGCATGTAAATGCCATAAAACGTAATAGATACTCTGCAGTCGGACAACACATTCAAGATTTCAAGCATAACCTCAGTAACATAAAACAGGGTTCAGATAATTTTATGAATGTAAACAAAAGCCCTGTCCTTGACGTCACAGAGGAAAGCTTCATTCACTTGGATCAGTTTTTTTACTCCTATTCGCACCTGAACAAAATCTCAGAAAAACTAGCATTCCCTTTCATTTTTTAATTAAAGTCGTTAGATGTGTCGATTTTTCGAATAGACGGTCAATATTTACCATGATACACAATACCTTATCACGTTACAAAGCCCTAAGGCTGTTCACAGCACGAGACTTAAACCCCTCCTCATATCATTTCCCCCCAACACTCTCCTCCCCCTCCCCCTCCCCCAACCATATAAAACCTACCTCACTACACTCCACCCATCAGTATTAGTCTGTACTTTCTTACAAACTGTAGCTTCTCAACATGCTGTCCAAGGTGAGCCACATATACCGTATATTACTCACACTTTAGCTTGTCCATACCCATTATATTTTAATACTTATAATTATTTGTTTTGATTTCGCTAAAGGCTGATTCAAATCCTTCCGAATGAACTGGTAAATCTTAGTTCACTCACATCAGAAGAGAATACGGAAGGACAACCATTTCTTACTTTATAATTTTATGAATACATCATTGTATAATCTTAACAAACACAACAGGCCTTTCGAAACAACAAGTGTAATGAGATGTACTAATGCATATATCTACATGTTCTTCACATGAACAAAGTGTTATCAACTAAAATCACGTTTTAACTTTGACAACTTTTGAATAACATGTGTCTTAAAAGATGGACAAATTATCGCCAAAGATTCAAATGCAACTGTAAATATGACATGCAACGATATGAGTATTAGCAAATAAACAGATCAACAAAAAACAGTGTATCAAGGGATTGCTATAAATTTTTAACTATTTTGCTAGTTGTTTTAAGGGGCATAAAATCGAAGGTCATCGGCCCTTTAACAATTTTATTCAGCACAGAGTGTAAATAAGCATTTCCAAAGAATTTTATATGTTGATAATGAATTAAAACTTCTTAATCTTTTATTATAAAAAATCCATGTATGTGTTTATGTATCATAACGTCCATTTTAATTATCACGTCCTTTCTCAATTGTGTGATTAATGTATTTTTTGGCGGATGATGACATATAAATGTCGAAACTGGTACCATTATTAAATAAATGTTGTAACTAATATCTTATACAACTCGTAATTTGTATTCTAAAGCTTGAACCTTAAAAAACTTATCTCTGTGATCCCAGTTCAATACGGAAACAAAAATGTAGGTTATATCCTTGAATAGGTGCACATGATGTGCGATTTGCCGTCCATTCCCTGTTGCCCTGCTTACTCGTAACTCATGCTTAACTTTCGACAGCAGTGTAAACGGAATCCACCCTTCCCAGACAACATAATACTGTATAAAAAACAAAATGCTATCTCTCTGTGCTTGTTTGTAAACAAACATGGCTGATGATTATGTAGATATATTCAAGAGGTTAGAAAATGATCATGAGAATGATTTTTCTTCAGAAGACTGTGCTATTTCTTACACTAATAATGATAGTGTTAGGGAAATGATTTTAGAGATGACGACAACATGGACAATGTGACAAGACCGAGGTGGTGTGACTGCTTTACGAGATGGATCTTCAAAATGGCATTTGTCAAACATTTCCAATACACCAAATACAATTCCATTTACAGGTGTTTCTTGTCTCAGTTCCATTGTTTTGAGAAGACTGTATTAGATGTTTGTTCAGAATTTTTGGAGGATGAGTTCTAGGAAATGATTGTGATAGGAACCAATGACTATGATGCTTTCCAGGCAATAATTTGATGAGAAAAAATCTGAAATGTGACAGTTAATGGTATCCTTGCATGGTTGAAGAGATAAAAGCATATTTTTTTGCTGATGATTCTCATGAGTTGGGTGAGAAAACCCAAACTCAAGTTATGCTGGTCTAACAGGAATATTCAGCAAGTAAAATATTTTCAGAGACTATGATATTTGAACTATTCTGTCAAATTTCATGATTTCTGCATTTCTCTGATGACATGTTTACAGATACATTTGACCGTTTAAGAAAAATAATACCAGTTATTTCATATTTGCAAACAAAGTTTAAGAATACCAACAATCTTGACATATATAGGTATTGATTACAGTGTTAAGAAATTTCTACATTGACTCCCATTTCTGCAATACAATCCCTCCAAAATAGCTACGTTTGTTATTAAAATGTATAAAATGGATAAACTCTGTGAAAGTGCTTCTGCAGTCTGTTCCCAGTTCAAAATTTCTACCAGACAAGGCAAACAGTTTGTTATTCCAGCAACAAAAGCAGCAGTGTTGGAACTGATGGAAGCAAACTTGAAACAAGGTCATTTATATTCATAAGTAGTCTTTCTCATGAACTTTTTCACAACTTGTTGGAGAACGGAACTCATGCTGTGGGTACTCTATGCTGTAACAGGAAGAATGTGCCTCCAGAGTTACAGTAAAACTGATGAAAGGTGAGGCTATTAGTATGACAGCTAATAATATTCTCATCATAAAATGGAAAGACAAAAAGGATGTGCATTTACTTTCAACTTTTGATGAGGACTTGGACTTTGATGTGAAATTTCAAAGAAAATGAGGTGGAGGATAGGAAGTAGTGAAAGACCCCAAGGGTATTGGAAGATACAACCCTGAAAATGAATGCAGTATATCGTCAAGATCCAGTCCTCTCATATTACCCCGAAACGCAATGGACTATCAAGGATTACAAAAAGATAATTCTGTATCTATTGGATCTGGCTATCTTCAATTCATACATTGTGTTCAAGAAGGTTACTGGCAGGTGGCTGCATTATACAAACTTTCACATTGCATTTGCCAAGCAATTTTTGCAATGTTGCTCTCCTGCCTAGGGCAATGCCCAGTTAATACAGCCACCTGTTGCTTCAGGCAAATGTATGGCGATATTTTCCAGTGCCTATTCCTCCAACAGAAAGGAAGAAACTTCCTTGTAGGCCCTGCAAATTTTGCAAGGGTCATGAAGATCCGAAGTGAGGTGGCTATGTGAAAAATGTGGTATTCCACTCTTTCTGGAGAGCTGCTTCAAAAAATATCACACGATAATTCACTACTGAAGAATGAGAAACAGTTAATGAACAGTTACACATTGACCTTTGATGTTTATAGCTTTGAAAAGAATGCCACTTTTTGACCAATCCTCTATATACAAAAATAAGAAATTGTCGATAATAAATAGTTTTCTGTCCCTGCAGGTTAGAGTGTTAGTCTGGTTCCAATGGGTTAATTAAAGTATAATTTCATAATTTGTCTGGTTTAAACCACTGAAAATCATCTTTGGAAGAATGGCTGAAAGAGAAGTGCAAGGATGTTCAAGTCTTTATGGACCTAGGAAAGGTAGAAACTGCATGCAAGAAAATCAAGGAAGCCGTTGGAGAAAGGAAAACTAAGTAACAAAGTGTAGTGATAGGTGATACAACAGTGCTGATGGATTTGATACAGAGGAAAATAGTCAACAGCTTGCTGATAATTCTATGAAACTGCAGTTCAATGAATGGGCTCATTTCGTATATGCATTCTTCCCACTGTATCCAAGCAAATCCCTTCAACAACAGCTCAGCTGGAAAACACTTCTAACGAAAAAAGACAAAGCAGGAAAATGGCAGGAATATATCAAACACCAGTATCAAGGTAAAGAAGTAGATGATAGGGTTCTGGAAAAATAAGAGACTGTTGGTGCTGATGAAATGGGAGTCCCAATTTTGAGGTCAGATTTTGAGAAGATTTCAAAGACCGAAGTATAAACAAGGCACCAGAAATTGATGGCATACCCTCAGAATTACTGACTGCTGTAAGAGAAACCAGCATGGTGAGGTTATTTTCTTCAGTGTGCAAGATACATGCAAAAGGAGAATTGCCATACGGTTTGTGGCAGAATGACGTCATATCTTTTCCCGAGGAAGCCGGTGCTGACAAGTGCGAAAACTATCGCACCATTAGTTTAGTATGGAAAGACAATTTGACACTGAGTTTGAGCACATCAATTTGGCTACAGAAGAAATGTAAGAACACATGAAGCAATCCTGACGTTACATCTGATCTTAGTGGATTGAATTAAGAAGGACAAGAACACATACATAGTGTCCGTAGAACAACAAAAGGCATTCATTATCAGATGCCTAGAAAGAAGAATAATTTGCAATCTGCACAAAAATCAGCCTGCTGTGATAAGAATCGAAGACTGTGAGAAAGCAGTGGTATTCCATAAGGGAGTGAGGCAGGACTGGAGGTTCCCATCCTTTACAACGTTCATATATAAGACAGAGGCAGTATATCAGATGTAAGGCTTTTCAGGCGTTTCCTCTATTAACCAGCGTTTCGTCTTATGCCTGACACTAGACTCGTCGGAGTGGGATGTGTCAGACCCTACCCACTGACGCTCGGTGTATGCAGGTGTGCTTATCAGAAGCCTATATATGAGGCACAGTCTGATAACTGCATACGGGAGATAAATCTCCACAATGGACTTATTGCCCACCTAGCAATTCCGAATGGAAAATTCTAAATTCCCATGGAGGGAATTAGATATTTTTCACCAATAGAGCATGTCAAAAACATATCAGATGCAAGGCTTTTCAGGCGTTTGCTCTATTAACCAGCGTTTCGTCTTAGGCCTGACACTAGACCCGTTGGAGTCTAATATCTAATTCCCTCCATGGGAATTTAGAATTTTCCATTCGAAAGAGGCAGTAAAGAAAATCAAAATCAAAGATGAATTTGGAAGGAGAGGAAATCAAATTTCTAAAGTTTGGTCATGATATTGTTATTATATCTCAGTCTGCAGGAGACCTGGAGAAATTGTTGAATGGTACAGACAGAGTCTTGGGGAAGGAATACAAGATCAAAATAAATAAATCCAAAATGTAAGTAATGGAGTGCACCAAAACGAAGTCAGCTGATGCAGGAAAAATTAGATTAGGATATGAATTTCTAAAGGTAGTAGATGAATATTGTTACTTAGGTAGTAAATAAACTAATGACAGCAGAAATAATGTGGACATAAAATGCCGACTGCTGGCTAGCACAAGCAAGGAAGGCCTTTCCTCAGAAAACAAATTTGCATCTTTCAAACCGTGACAAACGGATTACTTAGATGTTTTTGAACACATTTATCTGGAGCATGGTGTTGTATGAAAGAAAAACATGGACAATAACTAGCTCAGGAAAAAAAGAGGGTAGAAGCTCCTGAAATATAGTGTTAAAGATGAATGCTGAAGGTAAGTTGGGTAGATCAAATCAGGAACGAAGAGATATGGAATTAAACTGGTCAGAGATCAATTTGGCTAAATTTGACAAGAAGAGATAGACTGATAGGACATATCTTAAGACACCCAGGACTTGTTCAGTTGGTTTTTGAGGGAAGTGTAGTTGGTATGAACAGCGCAGGTAGTCCAAGATATTAATATTACAAGCAGATCAGAGCAGATGTAGGATGTATTAGTTATCTAGAGATGAAAAGGACATCACAGGTTAGGGGCAAATGAAGACCTGCATCAAACCAGTCTTTGGACTGGTGACTCTCAAACAATAACAAGTGAGAAACTGTGTCCTGGTTAATAGAAAATGCAATTCATTTCCAAGAGGACATGCTGAGAAACCCGGTTATATTCATTAAGCAAGATGAACAAGCCAGTCCAGTGCACTTATAAAATACACTGTATTTAAGCCAAGCAATGTCATATTGTATTACAGCCTTCTCCATATCACCCAGAATTGAATCTCATTATGCTGATATGGGCAAGTGTCAAGAATGGCATTTCTGAACAAAATGTGATGCTCAGAATGGAAGCATTTCTATAATTTATGGTGAACAAATTGCTTCTATTACAAACGAGGACTGGAAGTAAAATTGGTGAGAATGTAAAAAGAACCGTAATTTCATGTGAAAGTTTATTGGACCATGGTAAACATAAACGTGGGAAGTGAAATGGACAGAAATAGTGACAGTGATGGAGGCAATATTGAAACCGCAAGAGAAACTGGTAATAAAACCACAGACATGCCAGTGGAAGTGAAATAGGCCTGGATACAGAATATGGTGAAACAGTAGGAGGGGATTTAGTAGAGATTTAGTAGCCAAGATATAGTGACAGTGAATGATCCATAGTCTTCTATCAAGTGATTAACATACTGAGTTATGTGTAATCTTCAGTTAGGTGTGTAATTATTGGAAGGAATATTCCAGGAATATTATAATTTATGATGAGATTGTATGTTTCATAAGGCATGCATTGTATAACATCCTCACTTATACTCTCCTATGTTCTCCACTATTCGCAAAAGCTCTAGCCAAGCATAGCGACTTTTCCTCAACACAACTAGAGTAATGCAAAACAGAAACCTACACTGTCAGAAATTGTTCTGATGTACAGCATACAGGCAGAGAGGGTAAAAATATGGTATAACTAGGGAGTAACATAGGACCATTGTACCATGTAGCAACTCCTAGCGTGAAACGATTTCAGAATAAAGCTTAAAAAGATCATAACAAAGTGCAGTGTCCTCTCCACCCTACTATATATTCTATTACCCACAGAAAAGACAATAAAACTTTCAAGAGATGGATATATAACGGCAAATTGCGTAATTCCTGTGGGTAATTTTCATGTAGCACCAACGGAGATAGGTCTTATGGTGACAAAAGGATAGGAAAGAGCTAGGAGTAGAAAAGAATTAGCTGTGGCCTTAATTAACATACAGCCCCAGCATTTTAATGATATAAAAATGGTAAACCATTAAAACCACCTTCAGGGCTGCCTACAGTGGGGTACCCCACACAACGAGCTGTCGACCTCAGTTTAACAAGACAATTTAACTCAAGAGACTGAAAAACACGTATCACATTATGAGGACTCCTAAAACGACAGTCTTCTACAAGTAATATTTTGAGGAAAAAATTTAGGCAAAAGAGGACTTTCGTTTGATTTAATAAATTCATTCCATTTTACGTGTAAGCAAACCAAGGCTGCAAACAGATATTCCAACAAGGACAAAATCTGTACTGAAATTGAAAAATGTGGAAGTTATCCTAATAACATTATGTTAACTGATGGTTCGTCCTTCTGTAACTCTAACAAAATAACTGCAATGAATGGTATCATTTCTGATTTGTTACGTGTTCGAGGTCTTGCAGAAACATATGTCTGGGAGAGGAATCAGTATTAAGACACCTCCTCACAAGGAGTTTAAGCCATGATAACCTGGAACTCATCCTCCCATGGTGAGGAACAGAGAAGGATATAAAATTCTGGTCAACTCAAAGCTGCATACAGGAAGTGTCTCAATGGTCAGATTGTCCGGCTCCATGGCTAAATGGTTAGCATGCTGGCCTTTGGTCACAGGTGTCCCGGGTTTGATTACCGGCAGTCGGGAATTTTAACCTTAATTGGCTAATTTTGCTGACATTGGGGCTGGGTGTATGTCTCGCCTTCATCATCATTTCATCCTCATCAAGACGCGCAGGTCGCCTACAGGTGTCAAATCAAAAGACCTACATCTGGTGAGCCAAACTTGTCCTCGGACACTCCAACACGAAAAGCCACATGCTAATTCATTTGTTTTACTGGTCAGATTGACCTAGCCTGTAATTCTAATACGTGTTTTTGAAATGTACTGTTTTGTTGAACCCTGGTCTTGTACAGACAATTCAACAAGAAATTGATTTTGACAGACTTGATCAAGATGAAGTCACCAATTATGTAGTCCTTTCTTTATATAGTGGGTATGTTGATTATATTGCAAGGAGTGTGTAAAATATTGAGAGATAAGAATTTCATAGTGTTCTTCATTGAGATGAGTTCACTGTTTAATTTTTTACATTCCTATTTAATTATAAATGGTACCAGTTTCGACCATTATTCTTGGTCATCATCAGTCGATCATAAATAAGTACAAATGACAATGCACAGGTAATTAAATGTGAAGTTTAAATAATTCTTTCAGTTACTGTTTGCGAAGCACTGAAACACTTTAGGGAGCACTGTGTGTTGAAATTTCAGTCGATCACTAAAATTATAAAAGACAATGCACATGTAAACCACATGTGGAATTTAAAAAATTCAGTCAGATGAAGTCTAAGAAGCAATATAATTCTTTAGGGAACAATGTGTGTTGGAAATCGAATGTTATGAAGAAGTCTGGGATCAAATACGTATTTTAGTTGTAGTTCGTGATGCACTATCAGGGATCAGCACCGCGTGTTAATAGTTCCAAAATCATAAAGAAGTCATAGATCAAATATGTAAATGTAGTAAGGAGCAAATTCCTGAAGAGCAGCCAGACACATGTACAGATCGGCACTGTGCTTCATGAACTGCAACTAAAAATACATATTGATCCTAGACTTCTTTATACCATTGTGTTTCCAACACACAGTGAGCCCTAAAGTGCTATGGTGCTTCTTAGACAGCATCTGATGGAATTTTTAAAATTCACATTTTGTTTACATGTGCATTGCCTTTTATACTTATTTGTGATATAATGATCGACACCGGTACCAATTATAATTAAGTAGAAACGTAAACAATTACATTTCTCATTTCAATAGTATTGAAAGGTTGAACAATCATATATCTTCATTTAACTTAACAGTGTATAAAATATACCACTAAATCAATTAAATATGTGCAGTATTTACAGTGTTACATATCAGGTTCATATCCATACTGGCAGTACTGAATTATACACACACAAGACTTTATTACATCCTCTTAATCAACACAAACTTCTGGGTAATTTCACTGATAACTTCGGGCCATGCTGCCAATGGGCAAAAACAAGGATTGCACTAATGCAATTTTTATCTTGTATTATATATGAGGATCCAATAGAGTCCTATAAAGGTATCATTCTTTTGTAGTGCACAAGCACTGACACATGTGGATTGGTGTAGTGTAATGAGTCTATATGAAACACATCCTGTCTTTGTACCAGACAGACGCGTCATGTAAGTGCTTACATTTCTCCAGTGTTTACCCTGGTTTTCCACCCCTTTTGGGTGGGAATTTTGGTAAGTTCGGTTCTTTTTATTTTTACTTGTATCTGTTAACGTAAATTGAGCTTGTATTATTATTATTATTATTATTATTATTATTATTATTATTCAGAATTCTCTTCCCGACCTGGCATCTCGCTAGTAACTGGAACTCATTTGATCATTAGTCCATAACTGACCTCTTTCCTAAAACACATTTTCTACCTGTTCTCGTATTAATTTTTGAATGGTCAGTTATGTTAATTTAGATCTTCCGTTATGGAAGGTATCAAACATGTGTTTTGAAAGAATGTAATTCCGCATCTGGGTTAATACCCATTTTGAAACTTAGGAAAAACTAAACATGCCTAACTGTTCTGTAAGGTTAACTTTTATCACCAACCACCCTGGATGGTAAATTGTTATTAATTGTTTTAAAGGGAGCTGAGAAAATGAATACCAATCCTTTCAATTGTGTTTTGTCACTCGTTGACTGTCTGTCTTTAATTTTAATTTGCGGTCGTCTTGGTGACTATTCTTGTTAATGATATTGATGGAGACTGTTGATTTTACGCGATTACTGGTGAGTTGGTTGGAGACTGGCACAGATTACGGTTGGAATTGGTTGTTCTGAGCTTGACTTGGAATTTTGGGGAATTATTATTATTATTATTGGTTTTCCTTAATTCTTTCCTCGGTATCTGGTTGTTTATTGGGGGATCCGTGTTATCTCTCCCGGTGATTTCTGTGCGTGAAATATTGAATTCGGCAGTAACTTCTGCGTATCCAGGAAAGCTCTTACTGAGTTGGTGTGGACCTTTACGGTAACTACTTCTCAGTGCTTGTGATGCCATTCTGGATTTTTGGCCTATGATTTTATGCATGGAATATTGTATTTAGCAGAAATATCTGCTTGCACTGTTACGCTCCTGAAGTGTTGTGATTGTATTGCCGAATTACCCCTTTCCTGCACTCCACTGCCTTGGTGGTGTGATTGATGGAATTTCCTGCGATTTAATTCCTAATTCCGAATTTAGCTGTTTCTTCGTGCTAACCTATTTGGTATTGTACCAACCCGGTACCTTGTATTTGTGAATTTCCATTGATTTGCGTTTTCGGGGTTTGCTGGATTTCCGAGGCCTGTTAATTAATGCAGGTTGTTCTAGAATAACACCGTGCTAAGATTGGTTTCATTTCTCTCCTTGGTGGTTGCGATTTAAAGTAATTAATTATCTATGAATATTGAATTTTTCACGACCGCATTGTAATCGAAACAGACTCTCAACATATTAGGTCGTGTTACGTACATTTAGTACGTGTTGAAGAGATGTTAAGTACAGAACAAAAATGGCCAACCAGACACCAGTGGGATCCGAACCCACAACCTCCCGATTTCGCATCGGTTGCTCTACCAATTGAGCTATAGTGGCCTAGGCCATCTCTGTTTTGTTGGAAAGGATCTAAGCTTCAGGTTGAGAGTCTATTTCGATTAATTAATTATCTATTTGCTCCATGCTTTGATCTTTGGTTTCAAAAAGCCTTGACTTATTCTTTTATTTAACGTCGTGTAATGTTCATTTTGCGTTTTAATTAAATTCCGATATTTCTAAAGATCCTCGGCTTATCCTTTCTAATATCTAAGGTTTACTTGGGTAATTTAATTAAGGTCATGATTGCAAAGATCCTAAGGCACCTTCCACATTCTCACCTTTGAGGTAAGTTGTCTTGCCTTTTACTTGTATTTACTTATTACATCAACTGCTTCCGTGTGGTGACTCTATGTGGTAATTTATTTCGATTTACTGGGTGCACAATCTTGGATAATCGCTGTGCACTGGGTTTCTTACTGTTATTGATCTGTTAAATGGCTGTCCCCTACTACGTTACTGTGTCTTGAGTCTTACTGTGTCATTATATCTATATTCTCTTTTGGTGCCACCGTTACTTTGGTACAGAGTTTTAAATGAGTGTATGTTGACTGTTTTGCTTGGGCACCTCTCTATGCTAAAAGGATTATTAACTAGGGAGTTCCTCTGAGTTTCATGTGGTATGTTTTCTAACCTAGCACCTTACAGTGTTTAAAAATGTTTTTATGTTCCCGTGCCCAACATGTTTAAGTTTGATCATTAACCTAACTAGTGCTGGTGGAATCCTAACCGTCTCAGTACCTCTTGTTGACCGTCACTGTGTATTTATATTAACCTAACCATAGCAGTGTATCACTGTATATCGTAACTATCTATAAATGAATCTAACTGTATCAAAATATAACCGACGGCCACTGTGTATCATTATCCTAACCTAACCGTAACTGTAACCTGTAGCAAATCGTGCGTCACAGTGGTAGCAGAATATTGCAATCATGACCTTGTGATCTTTAACTAATTTGTTAATTAATTATTTCCGTTAATTGATTGGTACCTTTTTCTGCATTGCTAATCCTGTTGTTCTCTTTCCTTTACCATGGGTGCCCGGAGATTACCAATTATAATTTTCATTCGTAAAGAGGAGCCTGAGTATGAAATTTGCATCAGAAATCACTCTTCTACTGGAACAGTGGCTGGTGATATAAAACTGTTAAAGGATTTAGAGGATGTATCCATTGTGATACCTGATGGTATTGAGAAGACTGCTGGTGAGTCATTGTCCTTGATTTTAAATAGAGTTGATGAGACTGAATCAATTTTTAATTTTCTTAAACAAGGTGAATCTTCTGGTATTCAATTTAGACGTATGAATAACCTCCTTAAACATTTTGTTGATCGAACCAGAGATCTTTTGAAATTTGATCTTCCTTCTCATCTAAAAGATGGCTGTAATCATGTTTTGAACAAGTCCATTACCTTGTTGTGTGATATTAATGATTTCTTAGACAGAGCAACTAATGACACTGAGAAGTCTGACCACTCTACCCCTGATGTTAGTGCTAAAAGTATCAGTCAGCACATTCATTCTGATTCTCTGGCTTGTAATCCTGTCAGTAAAGTAATTTCAGATCACCAAGATTTTTCTGGGGCTCTTTCTAAGGTCAATGACCATGGTGCAACTTCGTTGGGGACTGCTGATAAATCTGAAACCGTTCCCTGTGATTTAGTCTGTGGATTTCAAAACTTGTGTATTGGTCAGCAGACAATCAGAAATTTACCTCACCCAATTTCTACGCTTCTAAAAATATTTCTAAGTTATCTATTAGTTCCTTGGAACAAATTATTTCCTTTCTGATATTTTAATTGAATTTTGGGATGTGGCTAAGGTGTTCTATTTCTCATCTAAACAATTATTCCAAATTATTTATCTCTATTCGATTGGCATTTTATCAAACCTGATCCTCGATGCTATGTCCAACAATAAAGCCGTTGAGTTTTCATTCTGAAATATTAACTAACTACATCCCATATCGGGCATTATCTTCCCTAGTGCAGAAATATCACTGTCAAGTTCAAGGAATGAATGAGAATCTTGCTGATTATATCCAGGACATACTACTGTATACCAAAGTTTTCCAACTAGATATTTCTGAAAGGAATCTAGTAAGTAATATCATCGAAGGAATCTCACCTGCATATCGGTCATACCTATGTTTTGTTAATAAACTTAATTCTATTAAAGAACTGCAGGAAATTTCTGTAACTGCTGAGAATGTGAAGTATGCTGATTATTCTAGACAATTTAATACCCCACCTCCATTAAAATCATTACCACCTACTTTCCACCATGTCCAACTCAACAACAGTAATCAACGTACATGTTTCAACTGTGGCTCAAATAATCATTTAAGGAGGATTTGTCCTAGAAAAACCTAGCTAGAAGAACTAATGAAGCTAGTAGTAATCATTTCTGACTAAAAGGTACTATGGTTAACAAGGATTTGAATAATTCTAATATTGATCAAAATTATCCTGCAAAAAATTCTGTTAATGAGTTATGTTTGAAAGATTTTCCTAAGCCGTCATCTACCTTGCCTTATGTTTGTGCACACATCAATGAAGTCCCTGTATGTATGTTACTCGATTCTGGCAGTTGTATTTCTGTGTTAAGCAATTCTTGGTATTTAAAATTTAAGTCCTTCTGCAAGTTTTCTGATATTAAGGAGGTTACATCTTCATTCCGGTCTGCAAATTCTACTGCTTTGAAAATCTTGGGATCAGTTGAAGTAAAAGTTAGAATAGGAACATATACTTGGAAGTTCAGTTTCTTGGTTGCTAGTCATTTATCCTGTGATGGTATACTAGGTCATAATTTTCTGTATCACACTGGTTTGGTGTTAAACATCCAAGATCAGTATTTTTATTAATTTTCTCCTTCAGTTAATTTTCCTTTTTGTCAACACGTTAAGTATAACATGACTCATGAAAACAATCTTGATAACAATGAAAATGTAATTTCTGCTTCAGTTTCTACTAAGAATATTACTTATCAGGGTCAGATGCCCATTGAGAACAATTTCACTAGTCCTGACCATGTAATTTCTGAATCTCTTAAAGAAGAAAATATTTGTTTTGATCAATAATAAGGTACCATGTGAGGACTATTTTGATGATGATGAAAAGGCTGATCTTCCTTCATTTAATCTCAAACATCTCAATGACCTTCAAGCTAAGAAAATAAGGGAATTATGCAACGAGTTTCCAGATGTCCTTAAAAATAGGTTACGGGTTACCGATGTAATTAAATACAAGATCAAATTAACTGATCCAACCCCTGTGAGATCTCCTCCATAACGTCTATCCCCACCTAAAGTGAAAGCATTAAGGGAAATTATCGACCAAATGCTGAAGGAAGGTGTCATCAGGAAATTCACCTCTCCTTATTCTTCAACTATTTTCTTGGTTCCCAAATCTCAAGGGGGATTTCGAGCTGTAGTTGATTACAGATCTGTGAACCAGAAGATAAACATTCAGTCTATCCCTCTCCCTGACATTCATTCATGCTTCGCATGGTTTCTTAACGCTAAGGTTTATTCTTCCTTTGATTTAAATCAAGCCTTTTTCCAAGTCCCATTGGAGGAAGAATCTAAGAAGATTATTGCCTTCACTACTGACTGGAATCTCTATGAATTCAACCGTTTACCGTTCGGGGTGACCTCGGGAGCTGCTGTTTTGACGAGGCTGTTAGACAACATCTTTAGTGACATTAAATTCAAATACATCTATCACTATATTGATGATCTCGTAATATATACCGAATCATTTGAGGATCATCTGATACACCTCAAGGAAGTATTGACCAGACTTCACAAGGCTGGGTTAACTGTTAAACCCTCTAAGGTAAAATTTGCATCTTCTGAAATTCCCTTCTTAGGTCATATTATTTCTGGAAAGAGGGTCGCTATTGATCAGAGTCGGACTCTTGTTATTCAGCAATTTCCACCACCTAAAGATGTTAAAGGCGTTGCCCGATTCATTGGCATGGTAAACTTCTTTAGGAAGTTTGTCCGTAAGTTTGCAGAGAGAGCTGCTGCATTGAATTCCCTAAGAAAGAAAAATGTAAAATTTCAATGGGGTGTACCACAACAGGAAGCCTTTGATGACCTGAAACTAGCATTATGCAATGCTCCTATTTTAGCTATGCCTGATTTCAATAAGGAATTCATTCTACAAACCGATGCTTCTCACAATGCTATTGCTGCTGTATTACTGCAAGATAGTGAACTTGGTAGACGTGCCATTAGTTATGCATCAAGAACCCTCTCTGATACTGAATGCAAATTTTCTGTGTATGAACTTGAGGCACTTGCTGTTTTATTTGCATTTGAAAAGTTTAGGTTTTATCTTGAACATGTCCCTTTCATTTTGGAAAAAATTTACTTTCGAAGAACTGTATCATGGGAACCCGTGGCTGTATAGAACTACCCCTGGTCTCAAATTGTAGCAAATTTAGTCTACTTTAAAGGTATATAGAGTGACGATACCGGTCAATCCCTTCCTTCACTGCAATATTGAGCAAAACCATAAAAAGTCCGAAAATTTCATGATTTTTTAATATTGGTTTAGGTCCTAACAGCATATTAAAAAAGCAGAATGACCGAACCTTTTGCAAGCACGGACGTACATCTTGACTGGACTATAATGGGGCTTAATGATGAGACAGTATTAAGTAGTTTGAGACTCCCCCCCATAACCTTTTCGAACTGGCATGTGTGTTGCCATTTGGAGATTCTATGTCAATCGGCTTTTGTCAATATCCCCTTTGTTATGATATGCCGCGCGCTGTTGAACGGAGTATTGGTCTGCGCCTACTGCGCGTGCGCGAGTGGTGACGCGAGTCTACTGTGGACTCCTAGCAACGACTTCCGAGGGAGTCGGCATGCTGTAGCCGCCATGGATAGACGTGTATGTGAGTGTTCCGCTATGCGGCGGGTGGTTGTGCTGAAACCCCCATGAAACCCAACTTAAGAGGGATTACCCCTCTTTCATTAGTTGCTGGCCTCCTACTGTTTCATTGGATTATGTTTTTGCTACGACAATCCTCCAGGATCCTTGGTGAACAACTTTAGTTCACGGCCTCGTGGTTGCCGGTCTTCAATAACAATGGACAGGTTTGAAATTCCCAATTTTTCTGGACTCAAAGGTATGTAACTGTTTTGGATTAAAGTAATTCTGGGGAAGCAAGAAGATTTATGTGTTTCGGCGTACTTCAAGATAACTGTAATGATAATAATAATAATATTTGGATTAAGACTTCCTCTTCGAAATTTGTGCTGGATATCGTGTGCGTCTGTGAACCATAGGAAACGGTTTTGGCAATTAATCATTTTAGAATGCAGTTCGCACGGTAAAAAAAAAATTAGTATGTTTATCTTAAAATTGAGTAAAAGTTTTTTTTTGCACTTGATTGTACCATAAGGTGTGAACCAAGGCGCAGTTTCCAAGGTAGCGGGGTTAGCTTTCCTTCGGGTTCCTTGCCTTCTGGGATTTATTTCTCCTTTTTGTTCTTTTTGCATTGTTTCTGGGATCTCTGTTTTATTTTTAATTTATAACCGTTTGTTTTACTTCTCATTTGTAGTCGGTGCTTTGTTTGTCCGTTACTATGGCAACGTGTGTTTGGGTAATTGTTGTGGGCTTTTGTTTTCATCGGGGATTGTTGTTGGTTCGTGTGTGCTGCTGGGATGAATATATTTTTGTTGCCTGGTATCGTTGGCATTTCTTTCATATAAAGTGATTTATTTCGGCCTACCTTTTGTCGTTTCGTCTCGTTCTTTGGCTGGGCGAATTGTGTAACTTCTTCCTTTATTTTCGTGTGCCCTTGGAAATTGCCCTTGGTAGAAATTGGAACGAATTGTGGTAAAGTTAAAAGGCAACCGGCCTAAAGGTCATGGAACTACGGATTGTTTACTAAGCATGGTATTTGTTTTTCTCTTAAACGCGTGATCGATCACATTTAAATCAATATTTAATTATCTTGTTGAGGTATGGAGGTCACTGTTGTTTTTTTCTTGTTGATTTTTACGGTTTAGTTCCTTTATTATTTGTTAAGTGAAGTCTGCATTTTTTATTTAAAGCTGCCTCGTTGGGTATTTATTTACTAATCATATTAATTTCTTGCAAGTTAATCCAATTATTGTTAATCGAGTGTTTACATTCTTTTAAACAATCTGGTTCAAGGTATTATCCGACTTAATGATGAACCTAGGTCCACTCCAGATATTATCTTTTGAAATGTTACCTCTCATTTAAATGTCTATTAAAGTTTTCTTTCATATCACTTAAAAGTTGGTTTTCATTTACCACATTTGGTGCAGCGCTGCAACTATTTCTTTGTTTGGGTGTCCACGGGCCTTAAATCGCCTTTCCTCCACGTTTTGGGTAAGTGTCTCTCTTTTCTGCCTTTTGGGTAATTTTAGTATCATGTTGTTGGCTGGTGTCGTTTTAATCCTTGAATTTTTTTGAGGTACTGTGACTTGTTACTTCTCTTTCGCCCTTGTTCTCTCTTGTGTTCGCTTAATCTACCCTTTTGGGGCGGACACAATAGCAACCTTCTCACCAGGCTCTTTATTTCTCTTTCTCTCTCTCTCTCCCTCTCCCTCTCTCTCTTTTTTTCTCTCTCTCTTCCTTTTGCTCTGCTGGTGGGTAAGGTTATTAACCTCATCACCGCTAGGATGTTACCGGGGTCCTAGAGGGTGGTGCCGGTTAGAGTGGTATCAGAGCGGTGGTTGTTTTGTTGTTCCACTGTTGTTCTGAACCTGATTTGAGTGGTAGCAGACCTGTTGTTGTTGTTGTTGCCCTGCTACCTAATCTCAGTTGTTTCTGCCTTGTGCAACCTAACTTTCCTCCCCTCCTACCCTTGCTTGGTGCAGTGCTGTAGCGAATGTTGGTGGATGGAAATCAAAAATTAAGAAGCTAAAAGTGTTATTGTCAATAACTATTGTAAAAGGGAGTGCAAGGATCTTGTATAATTTTTTAATTATTTTGTTCCATGTTTGCTACCATGGCGCGTGCCGTTACGAACCCCTCTTTCCTGCGTCGTGCCGAACTGGAGTACGAGTTATCCATTCGTGGCCTTGAACCTGCCCGTACTGTCGCTGAGTGCGCTGCCTTGCTGTCAGCCAACTCCCAGGTCCCCATTAATGTATTTTCTATTGACAGGAGTCGAGTGGGTGAGTACCTTAACCTAATCTGTGACAATCTTAACGAAATTAACATTATTCGTGAAGAATTTATTGAATTACCTCCGTCCAAAGCCCAAGTAAACCGGCTGAGGGCCAGAGCTGACCACTACTCGGGCCGAATTCAGGATATATTATCCATTAAGCCTGATTCTGTTTTTTTGTCAGAATGTGCTAGATTGTTAACGGTGGTTTCTGCAATCACCTCTGATCTAGATTTGCTGTTAATTAACAGAGATATGGAGAATTGTTCTATTTCTACTGGACTTAACCCTACTGTACCTACCCAGAGTGTCCCTTCCCACCAAATTACGTCCTCGTCCCATGCCCAAGGTTCGTGTTGTGTGACTGCTCCTTTACTGGAAACCTTAGTCTCTAAGCTAAATTCGGCGTCATCGCCTAACTGTTTAAAGGAAGTTTTTCGCGGAGTGAAGTCCTTTTCTGTAAATTCTATCGATGAGTGTATTCGATTCCTACGGTTTCTGGTGGAGTTGACCGAGACTGGTAACGTGTACTCAGTTGATGATTTGGGGATTTTCCGCGCCCTCTTCCCTCATTGTGAACGGATTCTAAAGAGAGAAATTTCTGAAGCTATCTCTAAAAATTTATCAATTAGCAACTTTCATGAACTAGTACTTTCCAAATTTATTCCCTCTCTTGCTCTCCAAAGTCTTGTGCCCCTACACTGTTTCCGGACCCAGTCCCTGCATGAGAACTTGCTAACTTATGTGCTGGATCTGCGATTCTTTTGCAAGGTTTTTAGAATTTCTGTGCCAGAATGTGAAATGGTCTCAAGAATTTTAAAAGGAATATCTCCTGCGTACCGCTCCTATCTTTCCTTAACCCGTTGCCCTACTACCTTTCAAGAATTGGAAGAGGCCTGTTCCTTTGCTGAAGATGTCAAACATGGGGATGCCTCCAGACCTGTGAATTTCCCTCCTCCTACTACTACCAATTGTCCCGTCCTTCCGTCAACACCTAAAGTAGTGAATGCCCGTAAATGTTACAACTGTGGGTCCCGAAATCATCTAAGAAATTCCTGCCCTGACGTTAGACGTGGTCCTGGCGCTTGCTATTCCTGTGGCTCTAGACAGCATGTTAAAAGAAATTGCCCCTTGGTAGACGGAAATGGTACTCAATGACTAGAATGGGAAAGGGCAAGGCCTGCCCATACTAAGTTGGTAAACCCTGAATCTCGTAAAAGACCGGTGTGTCCCCCAAGGTGCAATAGTATTTCTGCTCATGCCCCCTCCTCTGGCACGTGCACATTCGTCGAGGTCAACAATGAACCCGTAGATGCCCTTCTTGATACTGGAAGCGTAGTATGCTTGATGAATTATGCCTGGTATTGTCAAAAGAAATCCTCGTGTAAACTTCCGGAAATAAAACCCACTAATCTAAGATGTGTTTCGGCTAATTGTCAGTTTTTAAATATTTTGGGGACTGTGAAGGTCAAGTTGAGGATTGGGAATTTCACTTGGAAGATCAAGTGATTGGTGACATCCAATTTATCATGTAACATTATTCTGGGTACCGATTTTCTATCTTGGGCCGGTGTCGTTTTGGATCCTCAGTGTCGGAAATTCTTTTTTAAATTTTCTCCTGACCTGAAATTTGAATTGATTAACGTTCCCTTGAAAAATGCCTAAAGTTTTGTGTGCGGGTTACCCTGAGTCAGATGAGTCTAGTGACATCGATCGGCTTGACCTGAATCATTTAGGAGATGCCGAAGCACGGCAAGTTCGTGATCTTTGCAAGGAATTTCCCGATGTGTTCACTAGCAAGTTAGGCTTGACCGACGTACTCGAGTATGACATTGAGTTGTCTGACTTGCAGCCTGTTCGATCCCCTCCTTATCGCCTTTCCCCACCCCGTATGTTGGAACTAAAGAAAATCATTGAGCAAATGGAAAGAGACGGAGTGATCAGACCTTCGACTTCCCCGTATGCGTCCCCAGTGTTCTTGGTACCCAAACCTTCTGGTGGTTATCGTGCTGTGATTGACTATAGGGCCCTAAATAGTAAGATTGTACTCCAATCTATTCCCCTACCTGACCTTCATACTTGTTTTGGATGGTTCTCAGGTGCGAAATATTTCAGTCCTGGATTTGAACCAGGCTTATTACCAAGTGCCTTTATCGAAGAGATCAATTCCCCTCACTGCTTTCATCACCGACTGGAACTTGTATGAGTTCCTCAGACTTCCGTTCGGGCTCAGCTGTGGAGCAGCAGTGTTGTCGAGGTTGTTAAATTCCATTGTCTCTGACATTAAGTTCAGCTATGTCTTTAATTACCTGGACGATTTATTAATTTATTCGAATACCTTCGAGGAACATATGGTGCACGTTAGAGAAGTATTGCTACGGTTAAGGAAAGCTGGCCTTACTGTGAAGTTATCAAAGGTAGCTTTCGCCAGACCCAGCATGTCTTTCTTGGGACATGTAGTTTCTTCTGAGGGCGTTTCCATAGATCATTCCAGAACTCAAGCCATTAGGGATTTTCCTCCTCCCAAAGACGTCAAGGGTGTTGCTCGATTCATTGGTATGGTCAATTTCTTTAGAAAATTCATCCCTAACTTTGCTGAAGTGGCTGCCCCGTTGAACGACCTTAGGAGAAAGAATGTAAAATTTACTTGGGGTAAAGCCCAGGAGGAAGCTTTCAATTCATTGAAGCTCGCACTGATTAATGCACCTTTGTTAGCTATTCCTGATTTTGAGAAACGTTTCATTGTCCAAACTGATGCCTCCGGGCGTGCTATTGCTGGCGTTCTGTTACAAGAACATGAAGATGGGCGTAGGCCCGTGGCCTACGTATCCAGGGTCCTCAATGATCTGGAGTCTAAGTACTCCATTTATGAACTAGAGTGTCTAGCTGTGCTGTTTGCTCTGGAGAAATTTCGATCTTTCATTGAACACGTCAACTTTGATCTGGAGACCGATAATCAGGCTCTTTCTTGGGTGTTGAACCGACCCAAAAGGACCGGTAGGATAACTAGATGGGCATTACGGATCTCATCCTTTAATTTCAATGTTCGCCACATTCGTGGGTCTGAGAACGTCATTGCCGATGGCTTGAGCAGGATGTTTGAAGGTAATCCTTGTGCGGAAGCCAACCCGTGTGTCGATGAGCTTGCTGTCAATACGGTTGGAGTTAGTGCTATCCTCACCGATTCCCCATTGCTGTACTAAGAAATTGGAGATCATCAAAAAACTGATCCGGATCTGAAAAGGATCATTGATACAATCAGTAGCGGGATCGAAGTAAAACCTTACTCCTTATCTAAGGGTGTTCTCTGTTGTAAGGGTCGCAAGGACCATAATTCCAAAATTGTCGTTCCTAAAGTTCTGGTACCTGTCATTTTCAAGTATTACCACTGTTCACCCCTTGGCGGTCATCTAGGAAATTTCAAAACTCGTTTGAAAATCAGGCAATTCTTTGTTTGGAAGAAAATGGATAGTGATATCAGGAACATGGTCAAATCTTGTAAATCTTGCGCCATCAGCAAACCTAATTTGAATAACCGGGTGGGATTATTGTCTTCATCACAAGCTTCGCGCCCCATGGAACGACTGTTCATAGATTTCGTAGGACCCCTCCCCCGATCTTCATTGGGAAACACCCACATTTTTGTCTGTATAGATGCCTTCTCTCGGTTCTGTTGGATCTTTCCCACCAGGTCCACTAATTCACGTACCTCTATCTCCTGTCTAAATTCCATCTTTGCATCATTTGGTCCACATAAGTTCTTAGTATCTGACAACGCTAGTTCTTTCACCAGAAACTCCTTCAAAAGGTATCTGTTTGAGTTGGGCATTTCACATGTCACCACTATTCCATACTATCCAAATCCTTCTTATGCAGAGAGGTTGAATCGGAACTTAAAATCTGCGTTGATAGCGTATCATCATGACAACCAGTCCAAATGGGACTCCTGTCTGCATTGGTTGGCCCATGCTTTTAATTCCGCTACTCATGAGTCCCATGGTAAGACGCCTATGTCTTTAATGTTTGGCTATACTCCGTACTCCCCTATGTCTAACCTGCTGTGTATTGAGGATCTTCTCCCAGACCTATCTAGGCCTAATGATGTTCAAAAGATCTGGAACGAAGCAAAAAGGAATCTAGCTGTGTCATACGAAAAGGTCAAAAGGCAGTACGATAAAGGTCGGAAACCGTCAAAATTCAATGTTGGTGATCTCGTGTATGTTAAGTGCTACCCAATGAGTAAGGCCGTGAATAAGTTTTCGGCAAAACTTGCCCCTAGGTACCAAGGCCCGTGCATGGTGTTGGAGTTCTTGTCTCCCGTTTCAATTTTGGTAAGTGATCCTGTAGCAAAACGTATTAGGCGCGTTCATGTTTCTCAAATTAAACCCGGTTGATCTGGCAAATTGTACCGCATCTTCGCTGGATGGATGCACCTTTGGTAGCTGACCTGTATCGTTAGTGAATTTAGTACGCATACTGTGGGATGGCGAGCGAGTCAATCTGGTCCTTTCTGTGCCTTGTGTTGGTGACTCTAATTTAGCACTTCTTGTATGTTACTGTTTCTCGGTGTGGATCCTTGTAGTTAGAAATTGTCTTTCCTTAATTGTCTCGTGATGGTGGTATTAATACCTTGGAATAGATATCCTCGTTATCTGACCTCATGCTTATGTGGTGCGCTACCGAAGTTCCATTGGGGAAATCTAATGACATCTAACTTTAATTGTGCTTTGTTGTCCCTCTGTTTTCTCTAGGCTTTTAGTATGTAATTTCAAAGTCTTGTTTCTTCTGTGGCTCCGCATCGGATTCCTTCCGCTGAACCCTTCGATCATCTTGTGACTTAATCATTGCTGAGCTATGGTGTGCTTGGGATGGAATGTAAGGGAGTGTGTCTGGTGCCTGAGTGTTTACCATTTTGTCATCCTTTCATTGTGTGCGTGTGTCTGAAGATGTGTGGTGCTTAGTCATGATTGGGTTGCTATTTGTGCCATTTTAGTATTGTACGATTTCTGATTGTGGTGTGTTTCGATCTATCGGTGTCGGAAAGGTTCCCTGCTTGCCTTCTGCATGGACTGCGTGTCTTAAAGGTGTTCCTTTTCCGGATTCTGATGTTTGTATTCATCCATGATTGAGTGATCTGACACTCCTCCTTTGGGCACTCTTCGCGGCTGTTCTAAATGTGGTTTTCTATGCGTGAACCCTCTATATTATTTTTCCTGTAATGGGTTTTTGGGCTGAATTTATCTTCCTAACCTTTTGATTTTGGGGGTCGTTTTGGGGTTATGTAGAAAATCTGTCTCCGATTTTTTCTGTGGGCGTTCGGTTGGTGCTCTCCTGCCAGCATTATGGTTGTATCTCCTGTGTTGTAACTTGGTAATGTTGTTGTGAGTTGTTAGGATCCTTTTGAATTGTGCACCGTTTGTAACGTAGTGTAATTTTCCTTATCTACCGGTTGGCGTGTGGAGTTTTCGGTGGTACGGTCGGACTTCCTTCCTGAGGATATTTCTCCTTTTGTGCTTCTGTGGGATGGACCTAGTCCTTTATCCGTACCGGGTTTGCTGTTGTAATTTCTGCTTTATATTGTGCTGTTTTGTTGTGGTCTGTGAGCACGCGTTGAGGATAGCTATCCTTTATCTCTCTATGAATAACCCGTGTTGCTAGCTTGTCATTATGTAGGTAATCGTACAGGAAGTACACCTTCGGGTGGGCAATTCTTAGTTATCTGTTGGCTCTGGGATTTTCGACTTGTTCTTCCTCACGCAGAATTAGGTTTGTGGTTACTATTCTGTACCACGTTGCCCCGTGCATTTATTTTTGGTAGTTGTACCTTGATGTGGCCGTTATGGATGACTGACTGATCGCCATTTTTCCATCTGGTAACCTATAGGAGTCTCCTGATTGCCCATCGATGCTACTGTTGCCTGTCTTACCTCTCTGTAACTGGAGTGGTTTCTGCGTCCCTTCTCTCTCATGGTTTTCCGTTGGTCTGTTCAAAAATTAGGTTTCTATGCTTGAGTCTTTCCCTGTGTTTGGTTGGTGAACTAGGATAAGTGGCCGATCCCAGTGTGGTGTGTTTTTTGCTCAACCCCTCGTTCTTGACCCTTGGACCGATTGACGAGTTCGCCACTCTGTGGTTGTGTGTGTGTCACTCCAATATCTAAAAGTGTAATTTGATAGGTCATTCATGTGTCCTCTTAGTTTAACTCCTGCTATTCGAAACCATATGTTCCAAGGACGTCTATTCTTTGGTGTGGTCCTGTACCTTTACTTATATATTTTTCTTGTGGGTGATTTGTGCTTGAGTAATATTACTGCTTTCCCTTCCGTTATGTTCAGGATCCTTCGGGATATCTGTCTTAGTCCTAGTTGGTATTATGTGTTGGATTGTACCCTATGTTTCTATGTGTTCTTGTTAATTGTTTCTCTACGTGTCATGGCTAAGTGTCCTTTGTGGCAGAGTAACATGGTATATTTTATGTAGTTTCCCTTTGATTTCTTAATTGTCGTTGAATGGAACCTTCTTTTCCTTCGGTGCTATATCGGACCAAGTGGAAAGCTCTGGGCTTCAGCTAGTTTGTTGGTAACTAGACTAGGTAAAGTTAATTGGCGGATCTATGGATCCTGTAACTGAATACTCACCTACTTTAAATTTCCTGGTTTGCCTTTTTTTCCTCCCTCTTCTTGTGGTTTTTGCCCCCATTCGGGTTTCCGGTACGTTTCTTTCCCCTGTTGTCACCTTTTGGCAAAACGAGATCATGCATTCCCTTAATACCAAAGGAGACTTGTAAAGGTATTCGTGCATTAAAATTAATTTACCACCGTGCTTTAGGAAATAACCTGGATGCGTGGACTAATAATCATGTGGTTTTCGTTTGATTTTGGTCAGTATATCTGTGATTAGTGTAAGAATTGCCAAACCTCAAAGGTGAACTTGTTAATGTGTCAAAACTATATCATCATGCGATGCTTTGAACCAAAGTATATCAGGTGCACCTGAAGTTTTCGTGAACTCTGATCATTGAACTCTCGATCTAGTGAAAAACATTACTCTGGTGATTTTCCGAGTGCTCGGTTAACGTTTCTGGACACTGATGTTGATCGCACCCCCCCAATTAACTTGAAAAGCAACGTAATATGCATCTGTGCCTTGAAAAATTTTACCTGGTCAAGTGGACTCCTAATTCAAACTAGTTTTATCCTGGTGGTCGTTTTCAGTTGGACTACTCCACCCAAATTTAGGTTATATGTGACCACCACATCATCATAGTGTTATGCTTCAGATTTGTCGTCTTTCGGGGCGGGAGGACTGAGACAGTATTAAGTAGTTTGAGACTCCCCCCCCATAACCTTTTCGAACTGGCATGTGTGTTGCCATTTGGAGATTCTATGTCAATCGGCTTTTGCCAATATCCCCTTTGTTATGATATGCCGCGCGCTGTTGAACGGAGTATTGGTCTGCGCCTACTGCGCGTGCGCGAGTGGTGACGCGAGTCTACTGTGGACTCCTAGCAACGACTTCCGAGGGAGTCGGCATGCTGTAGCCGCCATGGATAGACGTGTATATGAGTGTTCCGCTATGCGGCGGGTGGTTGTGCTGAAACCCCCATGAAACCCAACTTAAGAGGGATTACCCCTCTTTCATTAGTTGCTGGCCTCCTACTGTTTCATTGGATTATGTTTTTGCTACGACAATCCTCCAGGATCCTTGGTGAACAACTTTAGTTCACGGCCTCGTGGTTGCCGGTCTTCAATAACAATGGACAGGTTTGAAATTCTCAATTTTTCTGGACTCAAAGGTATGTAACTGTTTTGGATTAAAGTAATTCTGGGGAAGCAAGAAGATTTATGTGTTTCGGCGTACTTCAAGATAACTGTAATGATAATAATAATAATATTTGGATTAAGACTTCCTCTTCGAAATTTGTGCTGGATATCGTGTGCGTCTGTGAACCATAGGAAACGGTTTTGGCAATTAATCATTTTAGAATGCAGTTCGCACGGTAAAAAAAAAATTAGTATGTTTATCTTAAAATTGAGTAAAAGTTTTTTTTTTTGCACTTGATTGTACCATAAGGTGTGAACCAAGGCGCAGTTTCCAAGGTAGCGGGGTTAGCTTTCCTTCGGGTTCCTTGCCTTCTGGGATTTATTTCTCCTTTTTGTTCTTTTTGCATTGTTTCTGGGATCTCTGTTTTATTTTTAAACTATAACCGTTTGTTTTACTTCTCATTTGTAGTCGGTGCTTTGTTTGTCCGTTACTATGGCAACGTGTGTTTGGGTAATTGTTGTGGGCTTTTGTTTTCATCGGGGATTGTTGTTGGTTCGTGTGTGCTGCTGGGATGAATATATTTTTGTTGCCTGGTATCGTTGGCATTTCTTTCATATAAAGTGATTTATTTCGGCCTACCTTTTGTCGTTTCGTCTCGTTCTTTGGCTGGGCGAATTGTGTAACTTCTTCCTTTATTTTCGTGTGCCCTTGGTAGAAATTGGAACGAATTGTGGTAAAGTTAAAAGGCAACTGGCCTAAAGGTCATGGAACTACGGATTGTTTACTAAGCATGGTATTCTCTTAAACGCGTGATCGATCACATTTAAATCAATATTTAATTATCTTGTTGAGGTATGGAGGTCACTGTTGTTTTTTTTCTTGTTGATTTTTACGGTTTAGTTCCTTTATTATTTGTTAAGTGAAGTCTGCATTTTTTTATTTAAAGCTGCCTCGTTGGGTATTTATTTACTAATTATATTAATTTCTTGCAAGTTAATCCAATTATTGTTAATCGAGTGTTTACATTCTTTTAAACAATCTGGTTCAAGGTATTATCCGACTTAATGATGAACCTAGGTCCACTCCAGATATTATCTTTTGAAATGTTACCTCTCATTTAAATGTCTATTAAAGTTTTCTTTCATATCACTTAAAGGTTGGTTTTCATTTACCACATTTGGTGCAGCGCTGCAACTATTTCTTTGTTTGGGTGTCCACGGGCCTTAAATCGCCTTTCCTCCACGTTTTGGGTAAGTGTCTCTCTTTTCTGCCTTTTGGGTAATTTTAGTATCATGTTGTTGGCTGGTGTCGTTTTAATCCTTGAATTTTTTTGAGGTACTGTGACTTGTTACTTCTCTTTCGCCCTTGTTCTCTCTTGTGTTCGCTTAATCTACCGTTTGGGGGCGGACACAATAGCAACCTTCTCACCAGGCTCTCTATTTCTCTTTCTCTCTCTCTCTCTCCCTCTCCCTCTCTCTCTCTTTTTTTCTCTCTCTCTTCCTTTTGCTCTGCTGGTGGGTAAGGTTATTAACCTCATCACCGCTAGGATGTTACCGGGGTCCTAAGGGTGGTGCCGGTTAGAATGATCAAAAATCACCATCAAGGAGGTGAATTAAAAGTGAACCAACACTCAAATCAGGTAGCATTTTTGTATATCATGTAATAAGGCAATAAATTGATGATCATGTGTAAGAATGCATTCAGTATTTTGTACTTATTTTATCTTACCTAGTGACATCAATTTAGTCTTAGAAAGGCTGATTTTCATACCATACTCATTGTACCTATGTTCAAGTTCCAAGACAGCAGACTGCAGGCTTCAGGCAAAATCTGCCATTAAAATAAAGTTGTCAGCATATACCAGATTGCTTACTAAATTTTCACCTTACTGAATCCCTTCCTGCCATTTTATACCTTTTAGGAGATGATCTATGTAAACTACAAACAAAAAAGATATTCCAAAATTCTGGCGAATAGAGGAAATATAATCCTGACAGCCCCTTTATGGTCTGAAACAACACTGCTTTGCATTCTACTTCCTCTGAAACACTGATATCACCCTCCCTCCCAAAATGATGTCTGGTATACTGATTATTCAGATTAAGATACCTTGATAACAGTTACAATCCTTCCTCTTTACATGCTTATAGGTAGGTGCAATTACAGCTTCCATCCAATCTGAAGGTACCTTAATAACACTCCATGACAATCTTATTTCATTAAGCCATTTCAACCCTTCCTTCCCACTATACTTCATCATTTCAGGTCTAATTGCATTTATTGCTGCTGCTTTGTGACAATGGAGTATATCTACCATCCTTTCCTATTCCTTAAGAATAATTTCACCAACAGCATTGCCCTCTTGACACAAAAGTTGAGAAACAATAGGGATTGCAAGTAATATATAAAACTGATGTTGCAGAAGAAAGACGGTACTTTATGCCCGAGAAAATTATTTGTGAGAATTAATTTGATGAGTATGATGCTGTACTGCAAGAAAGGGTTAAAGATGGTATTGTTGATGGGAGACATTATGAAGGGGCTAGAGGTGAAGGCTATATTCTACTTCATCGGGTTGTATTTAAGGACAGTGCAACGATGCAAATTAGGCCTATATTCGAGGCATCCAGCAAAAGGAAGAGGGAGTTGTCACTGAATGCTTGTATGACAAAGGTCCGAACTTAATTGAACTTGTTCCCTCTGTTCTGTTCAGGTTTAGAGAGAGGCACTGGGTGTTGGAATATTACATGTTGGCACTTGTATGTTACTGTTGCACTTGTATGAAAGATTTTTGGTTATACAAGTACGAAGGAGCAGCCACACCACGCTGTCAATACGTGTGAGATGAAAAACAGCACAAAACTTCGAAGGCGGATGGTGATTCTGGAACTCTATTGGAAAACAGAATAAAAGATGCTGTGGTATTCGGGGTGACCTTCCTGGACTCTTTTGATACTGAAAGTAAAGAGGGAGGGGTGGATTTTGCTGTTTATATTTGCTGTGTATAGAGCAGTGTAGTTGGAACTGGTCAGCAATTTCATAGCGAATGGATTTTTAGGGAGTTATCGACAGTTCATCACCCCATGAGAAAGACCAAAAGTGTCTGCAACAATAATGGAACAAATTTCACTGGTACAGATAATTTGTTTTGAACTGTCAACTAAAACCACACAGAAAGAGAGTCCACAATGCAGCGAATAGAGTAGAGGATTAAGCCTCCCACATCAGGCTGGTGGGGTGGTTGGTAGCAAAGTCTGATTCAGATGGTAAAGAGAAATTTGAGATGTGTCCTCAGGAGAGCTTCACTGTGTTGTGAAGAGATGACGACACTACTGTGCTAGTGTGAAGACGTCGTTAATTCCCTTCCTCTTACCTACTTGCCTGATGATCTCAACCAACTTTCACCTTCAAATATTTTGCAAGACGATGTCTGCATGGGAATACTAGATTTAGATCAACTGGATTCTGTGAACTTATCAAGGAGATTTTGATTTCTACTACAGATGCAACTAGATTTTAGAACAGATTTTACTCATGAACAGTTTGACTCATCACTCCTCAAAGTGGTATCATGACAGCTTGTCTACTGTTTCATTTTAATATAAAAAAATGACTAAATCTAAGTGACTTACAATAAATGTGAAGTTCCTCTCAGTTAGAAAGAAAATTTCTCACAGGCGATGTGCTTTAGGAATGAAGACTGGAAGGCATTCTGAAAAGATATCTGCCTCATTAATCCTCCTATCAAAATAGTGTACATGAGCAGAATAATTTCCAATAAGGTTGGGAGATTTCACATTAGGTTGGCCATGTATATTTTTTGGCAGAGTAAAATCACTGTTTCAGTCTTCACTTAAATTTCGAGTCATTTCATGGATCCTGAAATGATATTAAACCTAAAAACTATCCATGCATAAGAGAATTCTAAATGTGGGTTCAAATACATCCAGTATTTTTCAGTTACAAGAACTCAAATAACAACAAAAAGAAAGGCAAGACACCTAAGCAAAAATATTTAGGTATCATTATTACACCTGAAATGGTTAATTAAAAAGAAAATGCTGCCAAAATAATCAATATATAGATACACAGTTGTTACAGTTTATAAATACAGATTACAGTCATTACTAATACGCCCTGCTTATCAATCCAGAGACTAGAATGATGCAGCTTTCCATGTCAATTTTTCCTGTCCTACCAGCCTCTTCTCTAACTAGTGCAGTGTTCTCCCTAGAAATGTTGTTAGCTGGGTATCAGGAATGAGTGGCTAGGTGGGGAACACTATGCACTAAAGCAGATATGAAAAAAAATTTCAATTTATTTCCCTCATGACATTCATATTAACAGATTAACTGCTATTTGCTTTACGTCGCACTGACACAGATAGGTCTTATGGCGATGATGGGATAGGAAAGGCCTAGGAGTTGGAAGGAAGCAGCCGTGGCTTTAATTATGGTACAGCCCCGGTATTTGCCTGGTGTGAAAATGGGAAACCATGGAAAACCATCTTCAAGGCTGCCGACAGGGGGACTCGAACCCACTATCTCCCGATTACTGGATACTGGCCACACTTAAGCAACTGCAGCTATCGAGCTCGGTGATGCAAACTGCAAAATTGAATTATTTTAGTATTTTTACCCTGAACAAGACAACAGGGGGTTTTGAACTTCTACTGTTCTACTGCTCATTCATAATCATTCAATACTGGGGATTACTATTCCATTGCTGTGGAGTGACATATGGGTTTGTAACATAATTTAAAACCACTAAACATTTAAACACCAATGTAATTATTCTGAAAATACTGATTGATCATTTAAATAAACAGTTTTACAGTATGTAATTAGCGCATATCTAGGTTATGTCTGTAAACATGGCAGGAGACTTCACCCATTAAGAGGTCTTACAGAGAGCAATGTAGTTGAAGTAATATTTACTACAATTCATCATGGCCTGCCCTATCACTCTAAACCTCTAGACTTGCTCCTAAACTAAATTAATGAAATTCTGCAGGAAATTGTTTCTAAAAAGGTAACATTAATAAGGTTGTTATAACATTCCTTCAGTTGTGCTTGATTTCAGAGAACATTTATAAAGCTGGCCCCGTGGTTTAGGGGGTAATGCGCCCGCCTGTCACCCGGAGGCCCCGGGTTCGATTCCCAGCTCAGTCAGGGGATTTCAATTGTAAATGATTAATATCCCTGGCCCAGGAACTGGGTGTTTGTGTCATTCTTAACGTTCCTTTTCCTCACGTTCAACACTCCACACTTCCTCCATTTAAATTACATGCAGGTTCATATTACATGGTGGAAGTAGGGGCAAAAAATCTCTATAGGTCGATGCCCTGAACACACAGCATTAAAAAAAATAATAAATAAAGCTGTTGCAGTACCTACAGCCACACAATCAGATCATGTGATACCAGTGTTGTAATATCATGGACGAAAAGGAGGTGGTCAACTATTGTGCCATTAACTGGTTTTAAAATGCAGTATAAGGTGACTTTTCATTTCAGTGGAATACTTAACCATCTCACTATCCACATGTGCCCTGTAAATTCCTCACCCTAACAGCAAATAAGTATAGTACTCCCCTAGATTTATCCCTCTGTGCAATCTCAAGAGCAACACTTCATGCACCTTTAAGAGTGTTGTGACAGTGGAAAATCCAATTATCAAAGTTGACCATCAATATTATAAAACATTTTCAATCAGGAGAAAAGATGAGTAATAATCAATAATGAGCAAGCTTCCCATATAAACCTAAATTTAAATATGTCTGTGCCAAAGAGGATAATATAGAATTATCAAAACTGCATTAATAGACTTGATACCCCCATGAATTTAAATGAAAAGGAAGCGACCAGTCACAATCAGTGATTTTATAATGGACAGTGACCTAAATATCATTACAATAGTGTTACCTAATGAAAAAAAGTCCATAACACGGATAGGACCCAGAATCAGGACGAAGTTTCAGGTACTGATATGTCAAATTCATTGGAAATCTTACAGCGGCTTGTAGGTAAGGTAGATGGCCAGTTAATGTACAATGAAAATAATTAGTGTTATGTAACCAATCATGAAGCTATCCATGGGGAAAAATTATGAATGCAAGGTTCCAATGCCAACAACTATCCACTATTACCAATAACAACGAATGACATCCAGCACATAATATACTACGGGTGATGGTTTGGTCTGCCCTGAAAATATATTATCAGTTTTGAATTTTGTACAATGATTTCACCCTTACATGTTTTGGGAGCCCCAACTTACTTCATCAGCGATTTCTACATCATAAATCAACATTCCCCACATCTGAAGGTCTAAAATTATTCATCTATACATAAGTCATTATCAATATATACCATAATTTTTAACACATACACACATAGTGACCATTTCTTGATAATGTTTGTGGTAATGGAACATTTTAAAATATAATCGTACACTTCAAAACATTCATAAATAGGTCAACTGTTTATTCTTACGTTATGTAACACTTTAAAACATGTATTAAAATGTCAGATGGTTTCCTTAGAAAAATCAATCAGTGATAAAATGTTTCCTGCTACTGTTTGTTCTGTTGTAGCCCACTTAAGTGTAGGCCTATTGAAACATTAAATATTATACAAATAAAGATAATATTTTTTCCTTGTTATTCTTAGAACACTTTCTAGAATGAACCGGTTTACCATTGAATTATTTGACTCCTTATGATCTAAATGTGTAATTCATTATATCGTGTCAGATGGTTATCTTTCTATGTTGGTGTTGGGCTGGAATTTTGACAAAGTGGATCAAACGTCCCATCACATCCTTGAATTTATGGCTTTTATTTGTTCTTCAACTGTAAATTATCGAAGCAGAGGAAGACTATCTGCTCACCAGCCTAACACTTATTGATTCTATGTTGCATAAACTAGCTTTCAAGGTATCAAAACACTACGATAATGGAAGTCGTTCCCACAACAGGGTAATGTATTTGAGCACCTGTAATACCAAAGGATTTAATATGCCAACTTGAAACGTGAAGGCAAGCCCTCCACGACCTGAGCTACTCAGACTGCCATTTTCCCTGACAAGAACTACAAAGCAAAGAGAGATGAAGAGAAACCCATTTCTTCTTCACCTTTCAGATATGCTGTGCCAAATAAAAGGCGTATACCTGGAAATTCTGCATTTGTGTAATCATAAAAAGTATACTTAGTCAATTTGAGATTAGTAAACAAATATACATGTGCCTTAAGAACAGACAGCAAGATACTCATATATCTCTTGAACATCAGATAAAAGTTGAGTTATGTAACCAGTCAAACTCAGACGACTGTTAAGGGTTTAATTGTAATCACTATGAAGTTACCTGGAATGATACTTACGCATGAAGTATATGAAGGTTCCTCAAAGCATATTGGTTCCTCTTTGATCTTTCCTTCCAAGTCCATTTTAAAGAGCGTGTGAAGGTATAGATGGTTTTGGGATGTAGATTACTTCCATAGACCTTGCACTGAAACATGAGCAACAAACATTATTACTGCTGTTTTGTAGTAAAGTCTGCAGTTTTAGGTGACTGTTGATATTGTGCTCATAGCCACAGGACCTCCAGGTTTACCTGGAAACTGAACCTCACAGATAAATATTTTCAATGAAAGAACATCCCACAGCCAAAGAATGGAATTAATTTGCACACCCCCTGTAAAATGCTTGTGAGTACGCAGCTTACATATTGCCCAGTACACTGGAAGTCCAATAACTGCTTTGATGTACCTTTTCTATGATTTGCTTCCATCACACTGGCACAGGTAGGACTTACGGCATTATGGCTATGAGTGAGAAGCAAGTGACTGTGTCTTTGAGTAAGGTTGAGTCCCAGCATTTCTTTGGTATGAAAATGGGAAAACACAGAAAACTGTCTCCTAGGCCTGCAACTTCATTCCCACTCCTAGCCATTTCCTATCCCATCATTACCATAAGTTCAATCAGTGTCAGTGCAATGTAAAGCCAACTGTAAGAAAAAAAGATATTCTCCAACCAAACCCTCGAAACTATTCATTTCTTGCTCAACTTCCAGGGAAAATGGTCCGCTTTTAGCCACTGTGAAGACACAAACCACATGCCCTGTACCTCTGCTAGTTCTATTGGCCGTGTACATTTTGTACTACTCAATATAAACCTCACTCTCTTTACACTAGAGTCCAGCGGTGATTGAGATACAATATAAAATTTGAAAGTCACTATTAGGATTGTTCAGATATCGAACATTTAGTTTTGTTTTCAATCCACAAACCTGCGGATAGTAAGTGGTGAGCGAACTCTTATTCAACACACTTACAAATTATGTAAATCATCCCAGATATTAATGAAAATTGTGGGTACGCCCTGTGCCTTATGTACTTTAATAAGCCAGTTTCTTACACTGATATAGCCCTAGTTCTTCTCTCGACACACAGTACTCACCTGGGCTAGCAGTATCAGTTTAGCGATTGATCAAACAAAATTATTTGATAGAGTATAGCCAGGTTCTCATTGGCAACTTCAACCAAAAAGTAGCAACCATTATTGATTATGCTTCATATATATATCCTGTATGTCCATTACAACAAACAGTTTCAAACTGGCTATGAACTCATTTGTTATAACAAACAGTTCTGAACAGGTTATGCAACCATCGTTACAACAGTTCCGAACTATGAACTCCTTCAAAATTTTCTTAATGAGCATACATGAATCAGACTGCTTCCAGATCTGATTGTTAATAATGGTTTGTTGGAATCAGTAAATGGCAATTGTGAACTGTATCAACGCCATCTACAAATTGTTACAAAACCTTAAACAATGGATGATGGAAGACCTCACTATTCCAATGAGAAGTACTGCAGGGAGCCACACCATTTACTGATTAAATTAAAAGTGCATGTATAGAAAATGCAGTCCCCGGTATTGAATGTGCACTGCTGGCATTGGCTCTGAAATGGTTCTAAATATAGTTAGAACCGCTTGAATTCAGAACTCACAGTTCAGAAGCAGTTCTGAATTTCTGTTGGAACAGCATGTAGGCCCTACACTAGCACCATAAAGTATTGGCACAGACACCTTTTCACATATAATACAATTGTATAAATACTATGAACATTATATACCATTAACCCTTCCTCAATAAAGGAAATAATTTGTATATTGAACTATTTTCTAAACAGAACATAAACACATGTAATCTATTAAATTAGGTTTTTCTCCTGCTCAGAAAAGTATTGGCACACTGTACGTCATTTGTTACTGAGGTTTACAGACAGCGCTGCGCATACCAGATTTGTACAATCGGAGTTGACAAACAGTTCAGTCTTTTGCCTGACGCCAGTGTATGGGTCATTCACTTGTCACGATCAATCCGAATGCAAAGGAGCATTCCGTGTCGATCCGCACCAAGGTGGTTTTCTTGCATTCGCAGAGTAAAAGTTACCGTGATTTTGGTAAAGAACTTTCTGTTACTTATTCAACAGTGCGGGCAATCATCAAGAATTTTCAAGAGACTGGTACAATTAAAAATAAACGCAGATCTGGACGTCCAAAAGTGCTTGTAGGGAGCATCGAAGAATAGCTCGTCTTGCACTAAAAAAAGCGTTCTTTAAAATACAGGGTCGATTGTATCGGTCATCCAGCCAACGTACAACAAACAGGTCAGTCCTCAAACTATTAGGAATATTTTGAACGCAGTTGATATTCATGGGAGATCTCCCAGACAGAAACCATTTATTTTAGAAGTTAACCGAAGGAAGCCCTTCCAGTTCCCAAATATTATGTCGATAAATCGATTGAATTTTGGAACTCTGTGATACTTTCTGACGAATCCAATCTAAAAGTGTGGTGCAAACCAAATACAGAGCTCCAATCACAAAAACACTGGGGAGGTAGCATAGTGGTTTGGGTGTGCATGGGAAATTCTGGTCTTGCTGACTTGGCAATTATTGAAGGTGTCATGGATCATCGTAAATATAAAGATGTGTTGTAAAGCCACTTATGTAGCAGTGCACAGGAACTGGGTTTGATGGCATGTTTTATCTCCAACAAGACAACGACCCGAAACATATCGCTCTGCGAAGCCGGAGTGGTTACTTTATAATGCTCCAAGAAGAGTTTTCACTTCACACAGAGCCCTGATCCTAACCCAATAGAGCATTATTGGAATCACTTGGAGAAAAAAGTTTGAAAATGTCGTTCTACAGGGAAGCGCGAGTTTCAGACGGTGTTGTTGGAGGAATGGTCAAAGATCTCAGGAGAGATAACTCGCAACATGGTTCCCTCCATGCCAAGACGTCTACAAGCTGTCATCAGTACCAACGATATGCACAAAGGCAACTAGACTTGAGTTACGTAAATTACAGAGACTTTAGTTTCATTTGTGTATAGGTGTGCTAATATTATTTTTGTTGTGAGAAACCAATTATACTCGAAGAACCTTATATTTACTATTGTACATTTCAATAAATATATCTGTGTCTTGGCATCACCTTTATTTGTGTGGAATTTATATATTATGGTGGAGCCTCTGTGGCTCAGACGGCAGCGCGTCGGCCTCTCACCGTGGATACCGTGGTTCAAATCCCGGTCGTTCCATGTGAGATTTGTGCTGGACAAAGCGGAGGCGAGACAGGTTTTTCTCCGGGTACTCCGGTTTTCCCTGTCATCTTTCATTCCAACAACACTCTCCATTCTCATTTCATAGCATCTATCAGTCATTAATAAATCACTTTGGGATTGGCGACCCCATCGTACTAATAGCCTATATATGCTTCATTCATTCCATCCCTGACCCGGTCAATGACTGGTAAACAGGTTGTAGGTTTTCATTATATATTATGGTAGGTGTGCCAATACTATTTGGTGCCAGTGTATACTACTGCGTATGAGCAGGCTATTCAGAATCAATTCGGTAGGAATGGTAGCTGAGATATATTTAATGCAGACAGCTTGCCGTCGGCTGAAAAGCAGAATCATCTGTCGTTCATCTTTTATGCTTAAATACGAACTGAACAATAAAGCTTACCTTATTTCCTGTCACGTAAAGTACGGTATAAAGTTCCTTATGGAGATGTACAAGAGTGAGACTCCTTTAGACACGGTATAAAACGTAGGAAATTCAATTACGTGACGTAGTAAATCTTAAGAGTAACAGCACATTCTACAGAATATACCTGCACAAGCAGCCGCAATATGTCCGAGATGACAGTACAATACAAATTAATTCGACTATCAAATAACGACAAGCCAACCACTTAGAAAGTAAACCGGAAATAGCGAATAGTGCTCTTCACAAATTTATAACCAGTGCGTCGTTCCTCGACCGTATACATACACGCCCGGTATAATTCACTTATTTCCAGCTAACTACTGCACATGGATAGAAGTCAAAAGTGTTGTCTTGTCTTGTCTTGATAATTTGATTGGCTTCGCCTGATAGTGGTGTACACAGTCACAGACCCTATAAGAATCCTCAAGTATGGAGGAGGCTAAAACTCAAGAGATAAAGTTAAAAGGCAGGTTATGAATTCAACTACTAATCTACATCACACAGGAGTAACACAAGGACAGAAGGTACAAAGCTACACGCCAGGGTGACCTATCTCGGCGACTTTCTACCACACGAACAAGACAACTCAACACAAAAGGAAGGGACAAAGGGACCGAAATTAAGGAATGTGTTTGTGTCAGGAAGGAAATTCAATAAAGCAACGACCGTAGTGGGCATGGATTGAGTATCCAATAAAACAATTGAGTAGGTAACGCGAATTCTTTCCGAAAAGGGGCTGTAACCATTTTAGTCACTCGTAAGGTTATGTACGTTCTAATCCAGGAAATGACGTCAAGATTTTTGCTGACGTCAACAAGGTCATCCAAAGGCATTCATCCAAGTTCATTCACCCAGGTCACGTGACCGTGATATCATCTGCTGACGTCAGCAAGTTTATTGACCCTGGTCAAGGTTATTGACCCCCTGACGTCATTCCTACGTGCTCTTGCTTGTAAAGAAAGCCACGTGCTCTTGTTTGTAAACAATGACACGTGCGTTTTTGACAGCTGTCATCTTGACGGACACCAACCTCACTTTTAAGGACAACAACGCATCGCTAACCTCAGTGCTGCCACCTTAACGGCACTAAACATCAACAACAACAACAACGCATCGCTAACCTCACTGCTGCCAACTTGACGGCACTAAACCTCATAGTTCCTACCTTAGGCACGTGGTGGCGGGCAATTTGAAAAATTCCACGTACTCTTGTTTGTAAACAAAGCCACGTTCTTTTGACAGCTGTGATCCGCCATCTTGCATCGCTAATCTCAGTGCTGCCATCTTGTGTTGGCGGCAATTTGTAAAATTCCACGTGCATTTTTGACAGCTGTCATCCGCCATCTTGCATCGCTAACCTCAGTACCGCCATCTTGACGGAAATATACCTCATGGATGCTACCTTAGGCACGTGGGGGCGCGAAATTTTGAAATTCCACGGCTCTTATCTTAGGCTAACCTAAGCAAATGGTTATGCTTTATTGACTTCGGGGGAGTATAGGCTCCCTAGCCGTCTACCGCCGAAGCGATGTCTCCCCTAGAAAAGAAGATGGCCATAGGGGCTAAGGTATGGCTGCCTCTTACGAGGCAAGCAAGGATGCATTGTCTTACACTCGTATTTATACCTAGAGAATGCTTAGATCAACATGTGTGAGCGCGCACCTTCTGCTATCTACTGAGGCGAGCATCGAGAAATGAGTCAATACTTTTTATGCAGAATCAACACCCAAGATCTAATAGTGTAGCAATGCAGGTTTCAATGCAAATCATAGAACTATAGTATAAGTAGGTGGGCAAAGTCGATTTGCGGATTTTGCATAAGAGTGCGAGCCTAACCTTACAGTCACCATCTTCAGGGCCGTAATCACACTTTAACGGCTAGTTGCCCTTCCCGACGCCTAAGAGAGCAAGCCCTCCTCACATCCTCCATCTTGATGGGGCTATCCTTGGTTTTACGGCAAAATGCCCTTCCCGACGCCAATTGCACAAGATGGCGGCTATACACAACTCCTTATGAGACGGCGTAGGGGCGCTTGCGCACGATAGCTGCTGAATTTATGGGACGCCATATGGTCACTCGCACAAGATGGTGGCTATACGCAGGCTTATATGGAGAAAGCTAGCTTAGAGGGTACTGCACAAGATGGCGGCTGCTCTTATAAGGCAGCTTAAGGGTTCTTGCGCAAGATGGCTGCCAGCCAACGTCATTGGCTAAGTGACGTCATCACCACGTGCTCTTGTTTGTAAGCAAAGTAACGTGCCTTTATGACAGCCATGTGCTGGCTCCGAGATGATGTCGTTGACCACATGACGTCATCACCACGTGCTCTTGTTTGTAAACAAAGCCATGTGCTTTTTGTCAGCGGCCATCTTTAATCAACAGAGCATTGTTCTGCCATCTTTAGCTACTACCTTTCAAATGTGGTGAGGCGTAATTTGAAAAATTCCACTTGCTTTTTGGCAGTGATCATCTTTAAACAACAAAACTTCAGTGCCGGCAGGGAGCTAAATCAACGTGCCTACAACCTTAGACATGCAGTGGCGGGCAATTTGGAAAATTCCACGTACTATTTAACAGCTGTCAGCCGCTCTTTAACTACATGCACATGACTTACTGCTATTTTGACGTAAGTAAACTTTATAGTGCGTGGCATAGCCATGCCGCAAACAAGCAACCTGCCCTTCTCAACTTACTACGATCTTATAGCAAGCTGCCCTTCTCAACATACTATTAACTTAGTTTTTAAAACCAAGATGGTGTTAGAGATGCCGGCTATGGACGATTGTACAAGATGGCAGCTATACATGAGCTCTTATGAGACGGCCTAGGGGGCGATTGAGCAAGATGGCGGCTCCTCCGCCTCCCCCTTCCCCTCCTCAGCCTCTGTCAAGGCATAGCTCTACCGAAGAAGTTTAAACATGCATCGTGAAGGCAAGAGTGTGCATGTGTTGCAGCGATTGGGCTGCTGGCGGTAGGGCGGCCGCGTCGTAATGGGGAAGGCAGAGTTGTCAGACTTCCGATTGCTGGGCGGCCACTGTGGTGCCTAACTCTCGCGCTAATTGGAGACATTGAATTGAACCCCGGACCTCAGCATTGTACAATATGTGAAAGCAGCGGGCGTCGTAATCAACTATTTGTAAACTGCAATAATTGTTCGTCAAGCAGTCACAGGACATGTGCACAAATTTCTACTTCAGAATACAGGAAATTAAAGAAGGGAGGAAGAACGTGGACTTGCTGGCAATGCGAAATGCCGCCACTAACGAACTCTTTCTTTACCAATACCAGTGACGTTACCAGTGACTCTGTAAATAGCTACAACTGTAAATATGTAAATAATAATCTAACTCTCTTTGCGTTTAACGCACGCAGCATTTTACGTCCAGGTAGAAAACAATATATTCTCGCTTCGCTCTCAAGCCTAGATCCCTCCGTTGTGTGTATCAGTGAAACATGGCTTTCAGACACAATTAATGACTCAGAAGTGCTACCAGATTCTTTCATCCTGTTCCGTAAGGACCGCACTCTAACCACAGGAGGCGGAGTTCTTATTGCCGCAAAACCAGAGTGTAATCCAACTAGACGTCCCGAGTTGGAGACGACAGCTGAAGCCGTGTGGGTAGAAATTACGTGCGGTAGTAATAAATTCCTCATCGGATCTGTATATCGTTCACCGAAGTCCTCACAAACAATGAACGATGCCTTGCTCTCCTCTCTGGATCGTGTGCAACAAGTACAGAATAATTATGACGCAATTTATGTTGCTGGTGACTTCAATCTTGAAATTACTTGGTCTAGAAATGCCGCCCCAGTACCAAACAATCCTCTTGCTAATAGTTTTCTCTCCACCTTCTACGACATTTTCCTCCATCAGTTAGTGTTCGAGGCAACTCGTATTACTCAAAATTCCCGCTCCACACTAGACCTGTTCCTTACTAACTCTCCATCATCCGTCCAGTTTCTGGACGTAATACCTGGATTTTGTGATCACCAAGCCATAATTACAACTTTGAGCTACAGAAAACCCTCCCCAAAACTCCACTCCAGAACAATATATAATTTTTCCCGCACCAACTGGAACGATCTTTCCTCTCTTCTATCAAAAAGTCTTCCTATTCCCCTCGCGTCCTTCACCGGCGATATAAATATCAACGAGATCTGGGAAAACTGGAAAAAAGTATTTTTTGAATGTGTCGATCAAGTTGTGCCGAAAGTTTCTATCTCTAATAAGCGAAAAACGCCATGGATCAATAAAGAGATAACATCAGGTATTCGAAAGAGAAATTGTTTATACAGGAAATGGAAGGAAAACCCAAGTGACAGTAGGTGGGAGAAGTACAGACTGGCTAGGAACAAACTCAAATCATTAATCCGTGATGCCTACAGTTCATATATCCACAGCCTTAGTTCTAATAGTAAAGAGCTATGGGCTTTCATTAGAAACAAAAGTGGCAAAAGTGCTCCATCCGTCTTCAAGTACAACGGACTATCAGTTTCCTCTCCCCAAGAAATAGCAGACACATTCAATAGTAAATTTAAAAATAACTTCTCCACTGCTGACAAGGATGAAGACATGTTCACTCCAAGGTCAACCCCTCCCTTTCTGCCCCTAACTAGCTTGTACTTCACTGCTAACGAGGTCGCAACAAGTCTTCGGAGAACTAGACCTCATGCTGCGAACGGCCCAGACAACGTGCCGGCCAGAATTCTCCATCGCTGTGCAGAAGCATTAGCACCTTCTCTCTGTGCAATATTTAACATTTCAATGAACAGTGGGACTGTTCCAGAAGAATGGAAGAAAGCAAATGTCGTTCCCGTATTCAAAGATGGTGACAGGGAAAATGTAGACAACTATCGCCCAGTCTCTATTACATCTGGCTTATGTAAATGCATGGAACGCCTAATTGTTAAACAAGTGCTGGATTTTCTGAATGAGAGAAACCTGTTGAATAACAACCAACATGGATTCCTCCCTGGAAAATCCTGTACTACACTTTTAACAACAGTAATTGATGAGTGGCAACATTCCCTGGACCAGTCTAATATATCCCAAGTGGACTGCGTAACTCTCGACTGGAGTAAGGCCTTTGATCAGGTACCTCATCAACGACTGTTGTTAAAACTTAACAAGTATGGCATTCAAGGCAACCTGCAGGCATGGTTTCGATCATTCCTGGTAGGTCGGACGCAGAGCGTTGTGTTCAGTGGGGCCAGGTCAAAACAAACCTCAGTCACCTCGGGTGTGATTCAAGGTAGTGTGATAGGGCCGCTGCTGTACACAATATTTACGCTGGATCTGCCAGGTTGTGTATCGTCTTCTATGGCACAGTACGCTGATGACACCATCATTTACAGAGCCATTCGCAATGAGAACGACGTAAATAAGTTACAGTCAGATCTCGATAACGTGGTTCTGTGGTGCAAAATAAATAGAATGTGTATAAATGTACAGAAATGTAAATATATCCGCTTTACTAGAGCAAGATCACAGTTACAACACGAAATTTCACTGTGTGGTAAAAACCTGATGCCTTGTACCTCAATAAAATTGCTTGGCATTCACATCTGCAGCAATTTAAAATGGAATAAACATGTTGAGGAAATAAGGTGTAAAGCATACAGAGTCCTGGGATTCATCCGCAGATCTCTACTGGGAGCCAGGAAGAAAGCCGTTCAGACAGCCTATCTGTCATTAGTACGGCCAATACTGTTGTACGGGCTTCCTTCCTGGCACCCTACTACAGTGGAGAACATGACGAAACTAGAGAGAGTTCAACGCCGAGCAGAACGACTAATTACTCAACACGGTCATTTAAATACAGCCAGGTCACTGCCCTCCATAACATCCCTCTGTAAACAAATAGATATTACTTTCCTGAGAAAATCCCTCGCAGGTAACATTCATATAAACCCTTTCAACCGCTTACAGCTGAACTATCGTTCCGCTCAAAGAGGTCGAGGTGTGTCCCTTTTCCCTCCATTTGCAAGAACAGCATCATATCAAAGTGGCTTCTTTAGTCGTTCCGCTCGGTTGTGGAATGAACTCCCACCGCAGATAAAAGAACTACCTGCAGAAAATTTCTGTAAAGACGTAAAACGGATGTATATATAACGAAACCCTCTGTACAAAACATAATTTATCTACTGTGAGAATGTTCAGTATGAGTGGGAGGTTGGATGAAAGTTATGGGGTCCCGAGTGATTGAGACGGTAAATGTGTATGAGTGAGCCGGCCTAGCTAAAATATATGTGGGGTTTCTAGAGAGAGAGAGAGAGACTCTGTGTGTGTGTGTGTGTGTGTGTGTGTGTGTGTGTGTGTGTGTGTGTGTGTGTGTGTGTGTGTGTGTGTGTGTGTGTGTGTGTGTGTGTGTGTGTGTGTGTGTGTGTGTGTGTGTCTCTCTCTCTCTCTCTCTCTCTCTCTCTCTCTCTCTCTCTCTCTCTCTCGTCATGACTTGAATGTTGAACAGGTCTTGTGAGTATTACTGTATGTAAATATGCCTATGTAAATATTTTAACTGTATATAAGAACATCATGTAGAATGTAATTGTATATTTGTATATTATAATTTTAAGTGGTGATGGAGGCACTTTTGTGTATATGGGGCTATGCCCTTTCTCCATTCACCATCCCTAAATTGTAACTACAATTAGTGGAAAATAAATAATAATAATAATAATAATAATCAGAGTTGTGCATGTTTAGACTTGCAGATCACAAAAGAAGTGATTGAAACATAATTAGACTAGAAACGATCAGTGTACTCGTTGTTGTTCTCCTCCTCCTCCTAAAGAACGCTAATGCTTTAAAAAATTCACTGCTTACATATAAGTTCCTAGCAGTCAAGCAAATTATCGGATAAATATCTAATATAAAATTTTACTTCGGAAATATACTATTTGAATCTGCTGGCATTGGTTAGGTCACGCGAAAAGTGAAATTAAACAGAACGCCTAGTGCTATAAGAAATACATTGGTTGCATTTAAGCCCCTAGCAGTCGAATCAATAATCGGATAAACATGTAACTTGAAATATCGGTCCAGAAACATATTATTTCAATCTGTCGACATGGGTTACAAGCTTGTGCAGGAGAGGGCTACTATGCAAGATGTTTGCAAAATGCTGACATACTTACCTACTTATACTATGGTTCAATGATCTTGCATTGGAACCTGCATTGCTACACGATTAGACCTCGGGTGCTGACACCGCATAAAAGCGTTGACTCATTTCCGCTGCCCGCCTTAGTAGATAGCAGAAGGTACGAGCGAACATGTTTATCGAAGCATTTTCTACGTATAAATGCATCCTTGCTTGCCTCGTAAGAGGCGGCCATGCCCTGCCCCCCCCCCCCCCGGGGCAATCTTTTTTCTAGAGGAGACATCGCTTCTGCGGTAGAAATCTAAGGAGCCTATAATCCCCGAAGTCAATAAAGCATAACCATTTACTTAGGTTAGCCGTAGAATTTCAAAATTGCGCGTGCCCGCGTGCCTAAGGTAGCATCCAAGAGGTTTAGTGCCGTCAAGATGGCGGCATTGAGGTTAGTGATGCAAGATGCCGGATAACAGCTGTAAAAATCACGTGGAATTTTTCATATTGCCCGCAACCACAAGATGGTAGCTCTCAGGTTAGCGATGCAAGATGGTGGATGACAGCTGTCAAAAGCACGTGGCTTTGTTTAGAAACAAGAACACGTAGAATTTTTCAAATTGCCCGCCACCACGTGCCTAAGGAAGCAACTATGAGGTTTAGTGCCCTCATGATGGCAGCAGTGAGGTTAGCGATGCGTTGTTGTCGAGGTTTAGTGCCGTTAAGGTGGCAGCACTGAGGTTAGCGATGCGCTGTTGTCCTTAAAGTGAGATTGGGGTCCGTCAAGATGACAGCTGTCAAGAAAGCATGCGGCATGGTATACAAACAAGAGCACGTGGCTTTGTTTACAAACAAGAGCACGTAGAAATAACGTCACAGGTCAGTGACCTTGACCAGGTTCAATGATATTGCTAATGTCAGCTGATGACTTCACGGTCCCGTCACCTTGGTCATTGATATTGGATGGCCTTGATGACGTCGGCAAAAGGTGATGACGTCATTTCCTGGATTGGGACGCACATAGCCGTACTACTTTAGTAAACTAACTTTGAGCAACGGACACTGAAACAAGATATGGTTAATTGTACCAACCGAAGTACGATATTTACAGAGGTTACACTCAACCAACTTCATACGAAATAATTGATCAGGCGTGCACATATGATTTAGTCGCAAACGGATAATTTTAGTAATGTGACGTCTAGTATAATAATGTTTAGTGAACCACGGAGAGCGCGGAATGTTCGGAGGGATCGTAAACAAACTCCGTTCTGTACGACAGGAGGGTTGACTCCACTCATCCTGCCATAATTGTCTTATCTTATCTCGACGACCGCTCCAATTACAGTGAAGGGTAACGCTAAATGGTGCTCAACTCGCTGACCTTGAGCTGACATCAGTCTGTGACATTTGAATGACCCGGTATCCAAAGTAAGGAATCCTTTTACCTATGGGTGTAAATCGAAACAGATTCTACGAAGATTTTTGAATATACCAATTTGACCAAAAACTGGGAGTATTTAAGGCTTGGAGCATACTCAGGAATCGGATGCAATGTATGTACTATCTAGAGGCGAATACTTGATGTGTAATAAGGCTTGGCGAATTGCAAAAGCCTCCGCCATAAAAAATAGCTGTTAACGACGGGAGTGAAAATCCTTTTTGTGTAAATCGGGTGAAAAAAGGCAGACTCTTCTCATGGAGGGGTGTGAATTTTCGACCCATCAGTATAGAATATAGGTGAATGGTAATGAACATTCTGGGACAAAGCTAGACTGCCATATTTCCTAGCACCGTGTGTCGGGATCGGGCCAAAGGGTTGAGAACCACTGATTGCTGGTAAAATAAGGGAAGGGATAAAATAATTTGCTAGAAAGGGAAGGATGTAATTAGCTGTGGATGGGATACGAATAATAGAAGTGCGAAGGAAACTTAAGTAATTATATGCCCAGGCAAGTGCTGGGTAACGGCGTAGGGGGTACCACTTTCTTGATACTAACCTACTAGTAATGATAATTTAGGGAGGATAGGTTGTGAGGTAAGAGAGAGAGTGTGTCCTGAGTATAAACTTGGAGATAAGCATTTTTCTCCTCCGATTTAATTGGAATTCCGCAGCCTCGATCAATGTTGCATTGTTTGGGGATGATTGCAGAGCCTCAGTACAAAGTTTAACAAATTGTGCCTGAGATCCAATTTAGCAAGCTTTTGATTTGCCGCCGGGTCTATGAAACCCGAGCCATAGTCCAAGGTCGAACGAATGGTGTTGCGCTATAACAGGAGCATAATACTGGAATCCGATCCCCAAGATCTCTGTCTTATTTTTGGAAGAGATTTTCCCACAAGGTGTTGAACGTGAGGGTCCCATAAAAATTGCCTGTCGATGTAAATACCTAGATATTTAGTCGACTGGACAATCGGGATCGAATAACCTTTAAAACTTATAGTCGGGTGATCAGTACGCTGTGATCAAATGAAAATAACCGCTCGACATTTATCGTAGACCACTTCTAATTAATGATCGTGAAACCATGTATCAGATTCCAAAAGAGTCGTATGTAAGGACTTGGAAATAGCTTCCAGTGACGGGAGAACAAGATATATCACTAGATCATCAGAAAATTGTTTCGTACGAGCAATGCGTGTTTCAAGAAGATATTTTTGGAAAATCTTTCGAAGGCATTGTCCAAGGTATATGCCCCTGTAACTGTCGGTAAGAACAGGATTTTTCCCTGGTTTCAACAGGGGGACCAAATAAAATTCGTTCCAGGTGGAAGGAATTTGAGCAGACTCGTGGCAATGATTGAATATCTGCAGTAAGTTTTGGCGTTGCCAAGGGGGGAAGTTGCTTTAATACTCAATACGAAATATCCCGCCCAGGGGGCGAAGTATGGGATGAATTGATGGCCAGATTAAATTCGTTGATATCAACTGGGCTAATGAGCGAAGAAAATTTATTGGAGCTAGGCGGAATATGGAAACTATAATGTGGGGCTACAAAATCCGGAGTAAGTTGCTAAAAGAAGCCTTCATGTTGAAGTGTACAGTAGATGGACTACTAATAGGACGGTTGGGTAGGCCGGCAATTGCTCGCCATATATGTTCGGACGACGACTGTCTATTAAGAGAGGAAATGACGGCTTTCCAAGCCAGGCGGCGCTTGTCGTTAAATACATTTTTAGTTTGGGCGACCAGTACTTTATAATGTAAGTATGCTTGGAACGTTCCAAAAGGTAGAAATTAGCGAAGTGCTGCCTTCCGTTGTGATACTAAAGCCGCACACTCAGCATCCCACCAACGTGCGTAATGAATAGTTTTAGGTCGGAAATGTGGCTGTTTCGGATGGAATAGATGTAGATATTCAGTGAGAATTGATGTAAAGGTATTATATGGCAGCTGTTGACCGTCAAAATCAGATAACTTCTGAACCAAGAACAGTTGAAACTGGGGTGTGTTGAAGGGGAACATGCGCCTACTCAATATAAGCGGGGGCAGAGCGGATAGTTGACTGTCAGCAAACCCAATAAAGATGGGGAAATGATCACTCGAAGGAGTGTCCTTGACTCCCTCCCATTCGATTCTGTGTGCCAGATCGCAAGTACATACCCTTCTTGGCAAGAGATGACGTCACTCGAGCAGGTGAGCCGTCATTCAAAATGCGTAAGTGATATAAGGCCGCTATTTTAGCTATTTTATTCCCTTTAGGACACGAGACCTCACATTCGCAGCTCTGATGGTGCCCCCGAGGATAAAGGGGTGCGGAAGTTGCGAGAAAAATTCGTCCAATTAGAACATGTGCCTTGGATTTTCGGTGGCCAATAGATAGAAATAAAATATATGTTTTCGACCGCAATGGCGACCACCTGTGTACCAGGTATAATGCAAAGGTGTCGAAGAGAATTGTAGTTTGTCAGATACCAAAATACAAGCCCCCATCATAACCATAGTTGTCATGGTGAATACTGGTATAGTTTGGTATCTGAAAATGTTTTTCTGGAGCCAACCAAGTTTCATTAATCAAAATTATATGAGGGTGATATGAATCAATCAGTAAAAATAGTTCTTGTCTCTTATGTACGACACTACGTGCATTCCATTCTAGAATTATCATGAGGTGAGACAGATAGTGCTAATGAATTGAGAAGTGCCAGGACTTGCTCCTGCATGGTTAGGAGCATCTTTGACCATTTAGAATCGTTTTCCGCTGCCCGAGCATAAGCAGATATTTTATTAGAAATAGCTGTAATTGTGGCAGTTACCGGAGTCAAGTCCCGGTATTGTTCTTGGGACGAGGTATCATTAGAATCAACCCGCCTGGGAGGAGCCGGTATGCTCTTCCTAGATACAGAAGACATGGGAGGTATGACACTCGTGGAGGTGGAAGGCATTTGGAGAATCGCACGGTGTCCCCGTACATCGTAACCTTGGGAACGATCATGTTTACGCGGAGGCGATGTAACAACCGCCGTGAATTTTCTGGACGGCGGAGGTTGAAGAACATGAGAAGTTCGCGCGAGAGGAGGAAACTGTTGGAGGGAGATAAGTGGGCCGAAACGATTTTCTACAGGAAAGAAGAAAGGCTCAGAATTTAAAGTAGTAACTTCCATAGCGTGCTTTTTTTTCATTTCTTGTTGGCGTTTCTGCTCGGGGCAGTGAAGGGATCCCACTGAATGATCCCCAGAACATTTCATACATTGTCTACGTGAATTCGTGCACTCTAGGGTTTCGTAATTTTAGGCGCATTTGGCACATCTAGGGCTTTGAGCTCTAATATTTTTTCCTAGTATGTCCATAGCGTTTAAATTTACGGCAAATAGTAGGTTGAAACACAAAAGGTTCAACCGGTGTTCGAACCCTATAAATATAAATGAAGGAAGGTAGCGTCTGGCAACGGAAAGTTATCTTAATGGTTCCTGTGGGAATATATGTGACCTTTCCGTCCTTCGTGGAGCGTCTGTTCATCCGCTGAACTCCGACTATAGGTACGGACGTTTCAGCGAATTTGCAAGTTTCCTTCTCGGTCAAATTCCTATCTACCCCTCTGATTACTCTAATCTTATAGAGAGACGCTGAAGGAATAAAAGCTTTAAGATACTTTTCCTTTAAAATAGGATTTGTTAGGAAGAGATTGGCCTTGGTTCGGGTCTGAAATTCAATTTGGATTAGATGTCTACCTCTACGAGAGATTTGGGTAACACCCTCAAATTTCCGGTCATAATAATTTTTTCCAAGGGCCATTGGATGTATACTACCCAATTTTTTACTTTCGTCAAAGGCTTCCACAAAGACTATATATGGGCTAGTATGACGGGCATCGTATGTCTGAGCTTCAGGTTTTAGAACAGAGAAACCGATATTGGTAGGGAGAGCAGAATTACTTTCATGTAAGGTTTTATCATTAAGCACAATAGTTCCCTTCATAGGTATTTCTCGACTGACAACTACAACAAACTCCTCCTCCATACTATTTCCCCCACTCGACTCCGCCATGAGGCCAAGGGTGAGGTAGAAAATTAACACATATAACAATTACGAAACTATCCCACCACTCCCAATTAAGAGAGAGAAGGAATTAACCACAACACCAAATCCGAAAACGATTTGCACACCACGCACAGTAAACCGCCAGCGCCTAGGAACACACGTCCACTCACCACCAGTAACCAAAATGAACTGAAGTCAAAAATCATTTGGGAGAACCAAGGCCAACCATTAGGCCGGGCGCACGTTGAGATGCAGGTGGCCGCAGAGCAGGGAAGATCAGGTCAGGACAGCGTAACTCTGACGAAACTGCGAAGTGCATGTGAGCGCACATTGCCACGCAGTCTCGCGTCAGTTTTCACAAGGAAGAAGCAATGGCTAGCTGCATTGATCTAAGTTCCGAATTGAATTCCGATGAAGAAATCGATACCATTACGCTAATGTATATCGCTTCGAAACATAAAATGTCAACTAGGAAAAGCGAATATATGAAGAAGAGGAAAACTCATGGTGAATTCGCCTTGACGTCAGAATTTTCAGATATACTGTTTAGTAACTACTTTCGTTTAAACAGAATCCAGTTCAACGAAGTTCTTCATATTTTACGAAATTCTATTTAATCTGAAGCTTGTAATGCACAAAGACCGATTGAACCTGAAGAAAAATTAGCTGTGTTCCTTAGGCAAGCTCCTTTATTTATCACGTTTTATTCAATACAAATCAAAATGTATTCACAACAGACTGTCAGTGTTGATAGAATTTTAGAATAGGTACTGTGTCTTGTGGCTAATAGATAAAAGCTTAGGGGTTAAAAACTGAAATATATCATTATTTTCACAGAGCTCAAAAATACATATACCGGTAGTTCACTCATGCATTCAAACACTAAAATTACACAAAATGTAAGTTTCTCACAATTAGCATTCTGAAGTTGTCACATAGATCCTTGGAAACTGTTCATGTAGAGCACCAGATGTTTGCGATTTCCGATCTCGATTAACTGAGTGTCATCTATGGGGCTGTTTAAATGGGTCAAGGGTAGAGTACTTGCCGGGGAAACTGAAAAAGATCTGGAGGGTAACTGGAGTTCATTCAGTTGCTCAGGCTGTTCTTGGAACGAAGTACCTGGCGTGTTCAACAGGGCAGCTTCAGCTTGGTCAAATGCTTCAAATATTTTATCTCTAACAATACGCTGAGTTGTTGGCGGCATTTTTGTGTTGCACGGCACATCGAGATAAATATGACACAAAGAGTTATCTGGAGGTTTCGTATCATGCAATTTTCGGCGTTCGGCTGTTCTCTCTCTTGCCCAATGTAACTGACCTCTGTAGTAAGTCGCTCGTGTCAAGCTTTGCAATTTTCTTGCGCGATTGTTTCGAAATCAGCTTTTGACAGCTGAAACAGAAATATCTTTCTCAGACTCAGCGCTATTTCCGTTTTTGTCTGTAACATCTTCAAGGTCAGTGTCGTCATTTTGCGTCTCGCCATCTTCGTCTGCTATTGCTAACTCCATATCATCAATGTCCTCATCAACATTTTCACACTGGGCCTGTGACTCTTCATTGCTGTCATGCACATTGACGACTCGCTTCCTGTTAACCATACATGGCAATGAAAATTCCATCTGTCCATTCCTTAAGGGTCTCAGCTGCAGCTCCACTTGTACGATATTTGCGTCGCCTACGAAGCACATCTCTATGACAGCTTCTTAATTTTGTAGATGGACTTAGCTTCATTACCTGAAAAGAAAGAGATGATTTTCAGTTATCCTGTTAAAGCGATTGATATTTCAACTTAGATGTCTAGATGTAATTTCAATTTAATTTATTATTCTTTGCTTATATTTGGTAAGTTCCATTGTATTTAGGTGGATGGATTGTCCTTCTTTTCCATACTTTCCTCTTGTTTACAGGTTTTTGGTCTCTGTAGGCAGTTACAAAATTATTGCTTATAGCTATAGAATGGGCGATCGAACTGTTTCGAAGATTGCTAGTGAAGTATCAACCGCAATGTGGGGAAGATTGCAGTTGGATTTGAACAACGCTGGCATTTTTCACACTGCATTGGTGCGTTCGATGGGAAGCATATAGTCATAAAGAACCCAGCAAAAAGTGGTTATTCGTTCTTCAATTCCAAGCACACTTTCTTGGTCCTGTTAATGGCTGCAGTTGACTTCAACTACAAGTTTATAATAACTGATATTGGTTCAGTGGGAAGATTTAGTGATAGAAGGACATTTTCAACTAGTGTCCTGGGCATAACATGAATGAACAAAATTTGAAAATCCCGCCGCCAGCAATGGTGAATAATTTTGAAGAACAATTGCACTACGTTTTTGTTGGTGATGAGGCCCTTCCATTGTCTGAAAATTTAATGAGGCCTATCGCAAAGAAGTGTAACCGGAAACTATGAAAATAAGATTTTCAATTACAGGCTGTCACGAGCAAGGCAAACTGTTCAATGTTCTTTTGGCATACTGGCGTCCAGGTTCCGTGTTTTCCGAAAACCGTTCGAGATCAAAGTTGGATGTGTTGATAAAGTCATAAAGGCGGCTTGTGTGTTGCATAATTTTCTGAGGTACAACACTTTTCCTGAAAATAATGTACGTGAGGACATTGTCAAAATGCTTGAGAACCAGTTGCTTCCATTGGCACCCAACAAGAGAAGTAGTGCATCCCGTGCTTTTGTAGTGAGAGAGAAGTCTACCAATTATTTCAATACGGTAGGAAGTGTGCCCTGGCAAGCGGATAAAGTTTCAAGAACGAACTGCCGACTTACTACGATGGCAAGAAATTCCAGGTAACCGACACTGTTACCCTTTCTCAGTCTTATTTGCAAAGTCAAAGATATACCTGTGGAAGCCGTATTTATTGCCTGGTGTGCTGGCATATTCTTCACGTTGTATAATTTCTTTTTAATTTTCGTATTTGCGAAGATGACTTATTTATTTATTGTAATACGATTATTAGTTTTATGCACATATATCATTCTCCTAAACTATTTTCTGAAAAGTAAATGTGAATAAATTGCTTTGATTGTGCTTACCATTGTTAGCATTCACGTCTTTGGTAATTTCGCACCAAATATCTAGTTTTAATTTAGTCTTCACCTAGTCCACATGATTCACATCGTATGAAACAGGTTACGACCGCACGGTTTCGGTAATTTTTTCCTCCATGTCTCAACTACTCAACTAACTACGTGACACGTGCGCAGGGAAGTGTGTTTCGAAAACTGCGCGTGGTAGACGGAAGTAGGTGCTCATCCGGTCTGCTCTGCTATGGTCTGACCTGCCCTGTCGGTCGACATGCGGTGATGCAAAGATTTGTGTGGATTACAAAAATCTGCTCTGCGCTGCTGTGCTTTAGCTGCTTCGCCTGCGTTCCAATGTGCACCCGACCTTACACGCAGACCACAAGATAGAAAATACATGGCGTGCGTACCTACCTACCGAGAGACGGGAGATGAATGGGAATCAGAAGCGTTCACCACCAATTACCACTATGCTCATAGAAAATCTAGCATATAAGTTGGTGAAAATTACAATAATATCTCAGGTACAATGCCAGATGGGGGTGGAACACCCCAAGAGTAAGGAATTTAACAAGTTTGGGCCTCAAGCCCTCGATTTACAGTTTGTGAGCTACGAGCTCAAGTGTACAAGATTTATAATTCAAAGTGAGGAATAATTTAGTCAAGAGCAGAAATCCCCTAATTCAAGAGCACTTGCTCCCAAAATTACAATATCTAACTTTCCAGAGGCACCCTTCATTATTACAAAACTTTGGAAAAGAGCTTACAGGCACTCAGTTTCTTCCAGCCTACTCAAGGCAACATTACATCAAAATCTTACAATCTCCGGCCTCTCAAGGCACAATTTACAAATTGAAATAGTTTTACACAGGGGTATCTAGTACCCACCCTACTGGGCATTTGAAAAAAAAGAACAGGTTAAATAAACGGCCCGAACACAAACTGAATGGAGGCGTACACTGCGTTCCCAGATAGCGAAAAATTAAAATGTACGGGGCTCTCGGCCGATGAAACTGGGGAAAGTCCCAAACTACTGAGGTGGAAATAACTTTAATGCATTACAGGTAAACAACAATTATGAAATCGTAGTCACCTCAAACCAAGATGAAGAGGAGCCCTATCCCCGATTTACAGTTAAAGACTTTATGAAGTTTTACATTAGCCGAAAGAAAATTTACATTTTAGAAAAGTTTACTTACATTGTTAAGAATTCTGACCTTCCCCTCGGATAAACCTGCGGAGGTAGCTACAGAAAAGAGAATTTATGTGGCCATTACCTGGTAGATGTTCTGCCGGCCGAAGAAACAGGCGCCCCGCCTCCTGCCTTAACACACACACTCAGAAAGACGACGATCAATAGACAAGGTAGCCAGAAAAGGCGCAGTTTATATGCCGTCAGGGAAGGTTCGAGAGGATTCTGGACAAATCCGGATATACTCTCTCAATTTTATCGGTTGAACCCAAAAGTTACATTAAAAACCGAAGAAGCCTGTGATAGGCTGAAAATTAATTACAGAATTTTTTCATTGGCCAGATTCAAAACTGTCGGAATGAGAGAGAAGTGTTGCAAACCTAGAGTTACCAAAAAACAAATGAAAGTCGAGAAAACCTCTAAAAACAAAATTTCTTTCAATAACAACTTTATTTACCTTCCACCAGAGTGTGTACCACTCGTGTTAATATTATTGTCTGAATGTGGTCCAATATAATATTCACGTCCACCTAGACCTTTTATTACTTTAAATGTTTACAATGACACTTAACAACTCATCATTAAAGAAGATCAACACGCTTGTTCCTATATATATAAATGTTACCAACTTCAACAAACAAAAACCCTTAAATAGTAAAGAAAAGTAGTTCAAGACCCTGTGTCCTTACACTACTCGCCCTCCAGTAACTGTGTTACGAACAAATTATAGTTCTTGATAGTGAGGAGAGTGTCTGTAAAAGAAACACAAAAGTAAATGCACATAACACAATAAAGTAATGCTTTTAAAGATAAATTTTTGATGATACTAGTCACTAATTCTTAACATGAACAACTTGTTCTAACAAGCGAGCAGGAAATTTTATTGTTCTGCTTGATTTTGACATTCTGGTGGTTGATGCTGACTTATCAACAGTGTGTTGAGGTTGGGTGTCCTTTGGAAAATGTATAGAATTGCTCTCAGATGAACCATCTTCCTGCAACAGGTAAGCTGGTTTCAGTCTGTCCAGTGATAGATTAGCAAGTTTTCCCTTGATCTTAATGGTGAAATATTTTTCGTGTCTTTTTATAACAGGGAAAGGGCTCTCATGAACGGGTTCTAAGGGATTTATGACCCTGTCACATCTTAGAAATACATGAGTACATGTCTGTAGATCTTTTGGAACAAACACTGATCTTGATGTGCTGCATGTATGTGTACTGGGTTTTAGCTTTAGCATTTGCTCTCGTAAATCAGATGCAAACGTATCAGGATCAATCTTGGTTGTTGGTTCCTCAAAAAATTCACCTGGAAGTTTGATAGGATTTCCGTACACCATCTGTGCAATTGAGTGGCTTGACGTTTCTCGAAGCGCAGTCCGCAATCCTAGTAAGACAGTAGGTAGGATTTCTGTCCATTTAATGGTATTATGAGCCTTGATAGCTGACTTCAGAGTCCTATGCAGTCTCTCATTACACTGGGGATGATATGGTGTAGTATGCTGAAGTTTTACCCCACAAATTATAGCCAAGGTTTGAAACAATTGAGATCTGAACTGTGCTCCTCGATCAGTGATTACACGTAACGGAACGCCGAATCTTGCAATCCAGTGATGGTAGAAAGCTTTTGACACTTTCTCCGCTGTTGCATCTTCAAGGGGGATAACTTCCATCCAGGAAGTGAAGCGGTCAATACAGGTTAAACAGTAGGTCATGCCATTGGAGGGTGGCAGTGGTCCGATGAGGTCAATGTGTACAACACAGAAGGGATCATCAGGCTCCTCATATTCTTCATGTTGCGATATAGTATGTCGAATGGTCTTTGTTTTCTGGCAGCTGATACAGGATCTAGCCCATTGTCGTGCATCACTTCGTATGCTAGGCCAAATAAATAGTGTAGTTAGCATCTTCACTGTAGTCTTTATTCCAGGATGAGCGAAACCATAGAAATGCAGAAATATTTGGCGAAGAAATGGCTTCAGAATGTAAGGTCTGATGTTTGCAAGGGAAACGTCGCACCAAAGCTGTCCTCCTGATGGAAGCTGATATTGCCTAATATGTAGGGATTTATTGTCATTCCGAAGTTGCTGCAATTCTTCATCTTGAAGCTGGCTTTTAGCAATGTTGTCATAGTCCTTTATTGATACTTCATCAACTCTAGATAATGCGTCGGCAACAATGTTGTCTTGACCACTGACATGACGAATATCGGTTGAAAACTGCGATATGTACTGCAGTTGTCTCATCTGCCTAGGAGATGCCTTTTCGTTTCTTTGCTTGAAAGAAAACGTGAGCGGTTTGTGGTCAGTGAAGATAATAAAGTTTCTACCCTCCAGTAGATGTTTGAACTTCTTTACAGAAAGATAAATTCCCAACAATTCTCGGTCGTAGGTACTATACACCTTCTGTGACTGACCGAGCTTCTGTGAAAAGAATGAAATCGGTCTCCAACTTCCATTTTCCAATTGATGGAGTACAGAACCAACCGCACAATCTGATGCATCAGTGAACAGTGATAGTGGCAGGTCTGGGTTAGGAAAAGCTAATAATGCTGCATTTGCGATATCATATTTACACTTTTCAAACATTTCCTTCGCTTCCTCGGTCCATTGAATAGGTCCATTGTCCTTCTTTCTTGCTCCCTTAAGGTAGTCGTGCAGAACGGCTTGAGTTTGTGCAGCTTCTTTCAGGTAACGTCGGTAGTAGTTGACTACACCAAGGAACGTACGGAGCTCATGGATTTTGTCAGGTAACTTGTAGTCCAAAATTGCTTGCACTTTCTGAGGTAGGGGACGAGAGCCCTCTGGTGTTATCCAATATCCAAGGAAGCCTAATTCATTTACTCCAAATACTGACTTTGAGACATTGATACGAAGTCCATACCTAGAAAGTCGTTCCAGGACTAGTTGTAGATGTGACTTATGCTCTTCTATACTGGCTGATGCGATTAAAATATCATCCAAGTACGGAAACACGAAATCCAGTCCATACAGAACTTCATTTATAAATCGCTGAAATGTTGAAGGTGCATTTCGAAGGCCAAAACTTATAACGTTAAGTTCATATAGTCCAAACGGTGTGATGATAGCAGTCTTAGGCTTCTCTTCTTCAGCTATAGGTACCTGAAAGTATGCTTTGAATAGATCAATTTTGGAAAATATTTTCTTGCCTTGCAGCATACAGTGGAAATCTTCTATCCTGGGAACAGGGTAACGGTCTGGAACTGTTCTTTCATTTAATCGCCTATAATCAGCACATGGGTGTACTGTGCCGTCCCTTTTGGGGACCATTTGAAGAGGACTAGTCCATGAGGATTTAGATGGCCTAATAATTCCATGAATTTGAATTCTTGTTTTGCCTCTCCCATACGTTTTGGATCTAGCTGTCTATCCCTAGAAAACACGGGTGGACCTTCAGTGGTAATATGGTGTTTGATATCATGCTTAATTTCTCCAGGAATTAAATTCGGCTTAGCTATATCTGGGTACTGCAACAATAGATCTGAAAATTTAATGTTTTGACTCATAGAACTGACAGAATTTTCTTCTGAGATTGGCATAACTTCACCCTCAGTGCAGAGCTTGGTTACACCATCTATCAACCTCTTGTTGCGCACATCCACTAGTAACTGGAATTTGCTCAGAAAATCAGCTACCAATATGGCCTTATTGACCTTTGCTACAATAAATGGCCACTGGAAATGGCGTCGAAGTCCTAAATCAATGGTACGTAGTTCAATTCCGAATGTAGAAATTTCGGTCCCGTCAGCAGCATATAATTTATAAGTCAAATCAATTTTAGATTTCGGTGTAGCTGGTACCAGTGAGACATCAGCCCCACTGTCAACTAAAAACTGCAATCCCGATTTTTTGTCCGTGACAAATAGGCGAGTTTTGCGACTATTGACTTGAGCAGAGGAATTCGCCGCTAATTCAGCTGCGATTTCCCGTTTTTCTGACCTGACCAACTACATGGAGGAGTACATTTTTCTTGTTTAGAGTGGCGTCCAAATCGAAAATGGTAGTAGCAATATTTGCCTCCGTGGTTAAACCTCTTCCTGGATTTACTACGGCTATTGCTACGACGGCGATGTTCACGCCTATGCTGAGATCTACTCTGATGACCGATGGATATTGAAGATATTTGTTCCTCCAGTCCCGAAATTCGAGCCATGATGTCGTCCATCGTAACGGGGACGGCAGGTTGTTGTTCCCGGTCACCATGTTTAACTGAATATGATTCACGACGGGGATTCATTTCCATTATTTTATCGGCCATGATAGCCACTTTATCAAGTCCTTCATCACTAACAATCAAAATGTTCTTAATGGAATCAGGGAGTTTTTCTAACCACAGAGTTTTTAAGACCATATCTGACACATCTACTCCGGCTAAAGCTTTCATTTTGCGCAATAACTGACTAGGCTTCTGATCTCCCAACTCAATTCCAGTAACTAGTCTCTTAATGCGTTTATCCTCACTTTCCTTAAATATATTTAATAGTCGTTCCTTAGCCAACGATTATCTGTTCACATCACTACCCTTAATAATATCTCATATATTTTCTATATATTTAGGATCTAGTTGAGACACTAAATGGTTAAATTTAGTTTCTTCTGCATTAATTTTACAAATACTAAACTGAGCCTCCTCTTGATAAAACCAAATTTCCGGTCTCTCTGTCCGAAAAGGTGGAATTTTTACGCTAACCTTATTTGCTTCTGGTCGATCTTCAGGCACGCTTTCGTTATTCGCCATATCTTCTCTAGATCACGTCGGGGTCACCAATATGTACCACTCTTGTTAATATTATTGTCTGGATGTGGTCGAATATAATATTCACGTGCACCTAGACCTTTTATTACTTTAAACGTTTACATTGACACTTAACAACTCATCATTAAACAAGATTAACACGCTTGTTGCTAAGTATTTATATGTTACCAACTTCAACAAACATAAACACTTAAATAGTAAAGAAAAGTAGTTCAAGACCCTGTGTCCTTACAAGTGCATGATCAGAGTTTTTGGTAGTGTTATCTGTGGAAAAATGTCCCAACTTCTTGACGTATAGCAAAACAAAACAAGGAGAAATTCAATCAGTTTAGGAAATTTCACAATAACATCGTTACTTAATATTTCAGTGGTGACACCTTCCGATTAAAGTTCCAACTTCATGTGGTATTAGTTTCACTTTTGATCGATAGAGGAGTACATTAAGGCGCTTATTTTGAATGTGCGGCGTTGAGGTGTGCCTCCCGGTACATTGACAATTAGGTCAGATCTAACTGTACCACTTTCTGTGAAAATATATCAAGTGCTCAGTGAATGTGTTTCTCTAAAGTCAAAGAACGTGTTCTTTAGTATAATTAAGTATCCTGAATCATTAGTATTTAAAGAAAACAACTTATACAATATATTATTGGTGGAAACCTTAGTGAATATGTTAGATCATAGTTTTTCAGAGGACAGCTATTCATAGCTGCAATTCATTATTGAACAGATCCTGTTTCTTACTACAAATTACAACAGTTGCAGGTCAATGGTAATACATAATTACTGGCAGACCACGCCGTCATACGGTCTTGAGATATATTTTAGACTATACTAGACGGAACGGGATAATGCTAACCAGACTTGTGGTGTTGTTTGTATTTTCACTCGTTCTGGCACCTAGAGTGAAGCGGTTTCACTAAGAACCCATCTGGATGCAGTAGTGGTATGTGTTTCGTTGCCTGTCATAACCACAGTTTGTAATGTTTATTTCCCACGATGCCAGCTTCTTAATATCAATGACATAATTGATCTTATAGCTCTTCCCCCTCCACCTTTAATCGTGTTGGGTGATTTTAACGCCATCTCGCCTAATGGGGTTATGAAATGCCTTACCCCAGGCGAAAGGAGTTGGGAAAATTGATAGGAGAGCTGGATTTATGCATTTTGAATACAGCGGAAGGAACGCACTTCGGCGTTGCACATGTACCTTCCCCCGAATTGATGTTATTCTGCCATCGTTACCTCTTTCTTCTGCTTAGGTGGGATGTAGTTGATGTCTTCTGTGACAGTGACGATTTTACCATTGTTCTCCCATTGTTGAAACAGATATCCATCGAGGCTCCTTCGTGATGGATTTTAAAATTAGTTGATTGGCCGAAATTCACACCACTTGCTGCCTTTAACAATGCGGAAACAACGCCCGCACATCTGTGACGTCGCAATTGCGGGACGTGCCTGCTTAGCAGGGTTTTCGCGTGCAGGGTTGGGGTAACTTAATCTACTTTTCCTGTTGCGGTTGTAATCGAATGACAGTTTGTGTGATACATCTTCTCATAGAAATGAAAAGTGAACGTGTGGCAGCTTGGAGAAAAGATAACGGGCCGTGTCGAGGTCACCTGATATGTCATTTCCTGGGTTTGATAATTAATTTTCACATGTTATCATTTAATTCACACATCTTCCTGTGGGTGTGTTCCTCTGTTTTCCGAATGAAAGAAATCTCCGCGCTTCCTCACACCAAGTCGTCATACCAGGATTACTGAAGTACAAATGGACAACCATGCTCCCGTAACACCAATCAGACGGAAGAGGTCCGGCAATTCGAAAAATTATGGTATCGGAAAAAGGAACATAAGGTCCATGAAGGGCATCAGATATCCTAAGCCTCAAAAACCTAAGACCGTCATTGTAGGAAAAGAACAAGTGTTGACCAAGGAAGATCCGACAGGAATGGTGAAGGTGAGTACCCTTACACAAACAAGTGGAATCAATGCCCGACTCACCTATGGAACCCGTAGTCACCAACCTACGGTCCCACGATAAAGCCCCTGGGCACCCTAGGCCCCATTTTTACGACTGGATACCTCCCCAAACCACAGACAAGCACGAGAACTCCATCTGGCTGATTTAACTGTGCAGCATTAGTGATGTTTTATGTTCTGTGGTTGGGGCATCTCATGCACTCAATAGCAGGGACTGTACTATATTTAAAGTTAGCAACTCTCACGTCTCTCCCCTGGTCCTTGTCAGTTTGCTCCTTGAGGAGAACTGGGACATCCACAATACTGAGAATGACTAATGTTAGCTCGTCATTACCATTACTGGTGAGTTGCCTGGCACATGTACTGTTGGTGGTTTATTTTGACGAAACGCCCGTGACGCTATTTGCAACGCGGACATCTCCGTACCTAGTAGTGATATCTCCATTATAATAATGTCGTTGCAAAGAAGAACTATTAAAATAAAATTTGACACTAAAGGAATTCTGTGACGTCACTCGTCAAAAGGAGAAATAACACTCTATTTCGTCTGCACCGCGCTCTAGGGTAATCCTTGTAACTTCGAATCCATCGATCAGATTTCTAAACACGAAGTGCCATTGAGAATCCTATGTAATACATAAAATCATTTTAGTTGGTGAGTCTTAACGACGGACGTCTCATTGAAAATATATTTTGTGAAATTGTTATAAAATGTTCAACAGTAAACCGCAATAAAGCAAGCGAAAACGCCCGATTACTGCACCAGTGATAAGAAGACTAAATTATGAACACAATGAGACTAAAAGCAGCCCTGAACGCCCAAAATGATTGAGAGCGCATCGATCAAAAGAAACACTCAGGTAATCTCATACTTCTCATATCAGAACACATGATTTAATAAATGATTGTTCAAATAATGTAAGTTAAGGTGAAGAAATAATAAATGAATATATATAGAAATTGATAAATTATAAATGTGTGATGAAAAAAATAATGAAAGGAATGAAGAAATGAAAATATTATGTTTTAAAGGTTTCGCCGACTATAGGGTCAGCATCTTCCTGGGGTTTCTCGTTGTCTATATTACTGTCGGGTTTTCCAATTCTAAGTAAGCTGCCTTGAGTTTCATCTGGAACTCTGCAGGCATAAGGCGAGATGATTACTACAGACATCCGCTCCTCCCCTTTTCGTTGCTGAAGTGTTTTGTGCGAGACTTGGTCTATTTCGAGGTCTGACAATTAATTGCCCCGGGAGCACTGACAGTTGCTGTTTGAGGTAAAGATGCGTTGGAAGGCGTATAAAGTACCGCTGCACTCACCAGATCTCCGGGAAGGGAGGAGTGAAACTCAAGAACTGGGCTTCATGCACTACCAGAAAGGTCTGGGCGCTACTTCAAAAACTTGGAGAGGAATAAAATAAATTTCAAGAATGCTACCAGCCCCGTGTGATATCCCTGCAAGCATTCGCTCATGTAAACATACAGAAAATGCAGGAAAGCTGCTGGTGCTGAATGCCAGGTTCTCTACAAACAAGGAGAACAAGAAAGACAGCCTTGGTGAGGGATTATCACGTGATCAAGTCAGTCTCCAATATGGCGAAGGTTCATGTTGTCTTGTGTATGTCCGTTGCTACAAGATCATCTATATTTTAATATTCAAGTATCCTTTCAATTGCATTCGATGACTAATTTTGTTGAGAAGAAAAATACCTTTGCATATGTAATATTATTTGTTTATAAATATGTGTACGTGTGAAGTTATGGTGTAAGATTTTGTTATCGTTCGAGCGGGATAATAATTTCAGAAGCGTGTGTTAGGTTTGGAGCTTGAAAGATATAGAAAATGGGATACATGTTTGTTCTTTTTGATGCGATTCCTCTTAGCACTCGTGTACACCTCTCCGTGCAATATGCTATACATTCCTGTGAATTAAGTATTGTTTCAGATAATGCTGAGATTGTGTGACCTAACCTGCAATGCAGCATGCCTCATCATTGTAGCGTGAATGGGGGCACGTCCAATCACACCCCAGCAGAAGCGGCTGTTTCTACGTTTTCTCTTCCCAAGGATGAAAATCGGAAGGCTAAATGGCTAAGAAAAGTATGAACCGATTTCAGAGGTCCAAAATCGCCGTTAGTCTCTCTCAGACATTTTTCAGACAGTGATATTATAGGAGTTGACAAGTGAATTTTTAAAGGTGAGTTAAAGGAATTTCCTAAAAAAATTACAAAACTAAAAGAAGGCGCAATTTCTTGTGGTTTTATAATTGTGCCAAAGTGCTATGTTGTTGTTTAGTCATCAGCCCGAAGGCTGGTTCGATCCTGAACAGTTCCGCCATGAGCTGTCATAGATGGCCTGGGCATCACTGAAGAGGCATACTAGGGAAATGAGGAGTGAGGAAGTTTCCCGTTGCTTTCCTCCCAAAGTGCTATGTATATCAGTAAAATAAAAAGTGTACCGTAAAACAATAGCAGATATGGAGAAAGAAGAACTCAACGTGGCAAGCCTCAAGTCATACCTAGAATTTATTAAAGGAAAGCTGATTTCTAGTGTTGATGATGTCGTTTGTCATTATCATAAAAGTAGCTGTCTCTGTGGATCAGCGGTAGAGTGTCGGCCTCCGGATCCCAAGATAGCGGGTTCAAACCCGGCAGAGGTAGTCGGATTTTTGAAGGGCGGAAAAAAGTCCATTCGACACTCCATGTCGTACGATGTCGGCATGTAAAAGATCTCTGGTGACACATTTGGTGTTTACCCGACAAAATTCATTAAAAATCTCAGCCATAGACGCCCAAGAGAGTTTCGGTTTACTCGGTCTGCCATCTAGTGGTGCCTTAGAGTAAAACGGAACGTCGAAATTGACGAGCAGACAGCCAGATGGCGTCAAATTGAAATGTCTGCACACGGTAGCTGAGGCCATACGATTATTATTATTATTATTATTATTATTATTATTATTATTATTATTATTATTATTATTATTATTATTATTATTATTATTATTATTATTATTATTATTATTATTATCATAAAAGTCCGTCTGGGAAAGGATGGACACTGAAAGTTCATGATGGAACAATTTATTGCTTTTAACGGATCTAACTGCAGTGCCAGGCCCCACTATTTTAGCTTCTATGGTTATTGGAAGCAACCTTGTATGTAATGTAGTTAATATGGACGAGAAGTTGGGGTTAGATAATATTCTCAATCATTAACATAAATTATGTTCAGTGGAAATAATTGATAAACTTGTAGACTTTGTAAGAAAGAATATAGCAATAGGTGTTAATAGTGGTACTGTAAGAGATAATTTGGTTAAAACATTATCTGAAATTGATAGTGTACCTCTTGGTACACCTCTACGCCGCACTTTTGTATTTTCCGCCTTAAAGTACTACCCTACAGCTGAAACTCGGAACTTTAAAAACTGAATTATCTCAACAGTTTCTCAGATGTCACTGTGTTAATTTCGAACTGCTTTTCTTTACTGAATTATCTCAACAGTTTCTCAGAAGAAGACACTGTGTTAATTTCGAACTGCTTTTGTTTACTCATTATCAAGAAGTGTGGACATTCTCTGATAGATGTCTCTACCAAAAACTATGATCATGCACCCTGGTACGAAGTGATGGAACTTTTCTTGAAGATATTTTATACTCATAAGTTTTCCTATAATTAAATTTAATTCTTTCATTTGTGGGTTGGCAATATAAATAATTTCTATCCGCAAGTTTTGAAGTTAGCCAATCAATAATTTATGTCATTAATTTTCAGCCAATTGCGTCTTTCTTCTCCAATTTTGATGTGTAACTGTAAGTCAGCCAATAAACGACTGTGAGTGTGTCTTAATTATTCATGAAAGGTCTCGAATCTTCCCCGAGAGTATAAAAACTGCTGATTTTCCTGGCTCTCGGCCACTTCTACAACATCTAGCTTACTGTATTGTCCCCTTCAAAAGTGGTAAAAATCATTTATTGGAAAATATTTTATTTCTACTGTGTGTTGGAACATTATTTCGTGAACCAGGAAGGGAGTTTTAACACATCGAGTCGGCTGAGCTTAACGCCAGGTGTACGGGAATTCCAACCAAGGGCGAACGAGGGGAGAGCGCAGATACTGCTAGCCAAATAACCTTCAAATCAGCCGTGAATGCCACGTGACCAGGCAGAAAGTGTGTCAAGTGCTCGATCGATATTAGTAAAGGTACATGACGTCTGACTATGGCAGCCAATCAAGCGATTAATTTGGTGCGAAGTTAATAAATTAACCAATCGCTTATAAGGAAAAGACGCACCCCTGTCTTAAGACGGTGAATTAGGGATTTTCCTAAGGAAACTTTACTCGGAAATTTCTACCTCTGAACGCGATGTGTGGAGAATTACTCTAGCTTCAACTACGGACGGGAGAAGACGCACTTCGCTTACTGGGGAACTTCGTCTTATTCAGAGCCTACAACTTGTTGCAACAGCAGTTCAGATATTTGCGGATTCCACCTATAATTCAACAGATATTAAAAGATAAGTTACTTTTCCATCTTATCAAACAGCGGTGTGTGTTTTGGACTTGTCTCAGACGTACTTTTCAGTTTCAGCTTTCACAAGAACTTCCACAGAAGAGATCACTGGTTCGAGTTCAAGTCAGGATGCCTGTCTTCTTACGAGGTGAATGGTGTGATTTCCAGCGCGCCAGCATGTCCAGAATGTACGAGTAAAATGTAAGGCAGTCCAGACGGGCGTGACCAGGATCGATGGTGCGTAATGTAGTAATGCACTAGGTCATCAGCCCGAGTTCTACAACCGACAGTCACCACCAAGTAATATTTAAACTTTGTTATTCCTTCTTTCTATCTGTAAATGTAATTGTAAAGACATAGCCTCTACTTATTTGTTTAGAAAATTTTCTATTAGTTAGAATTTTTCCACCTCTTCTTTCTTGGTGAAGGTAGTTTGAGGATGTGTGAGTATTTTGAACCTATTAGTTTGTTTGAGTGAATGTCATCGAGAAGTGTTTCAACTGTCCCGAGTTCATTGTGGCAGGAGAAATAAATATAAAATGACCTCAACGTTAAACTAGGACTATTTGAATATTTTTTGACTTAAATTGAGATCAAATGGGACAGTAATTTCGTGGATTCTATTATGTCAGAGTTCATTCCTCAATTATGCGACGTATGGTTGAATTTTGAGTGCAATAGAGTCATCTGAAATATTATTGTGCAGTAGCTTCCGCATGTATGATCTTGCGCGGCCAGGGATGATAATAATAATAATAATAAAAATAAATTAACTTAATTATCGCGTAAAAGAATACCTAAGGTCATGAGCATAATATTATTTATTATTGAATAAGGTTGATGTGCGCTCATTTACGTTAATTTAGGCCTGGGATATGGCAGTATCTGACCGATACAATTTTTATTTATTTGCTGTGCTGTGATAATTAGGTGACTGGTAGATGGATATTATTGAATTCAGCAGACGAGCTGTGCATCCATTAGTGAGTCAATTTAAGGAGAAAATATGTTACTTGACGTAATTTTCTTCGTTGTGAGTGCAGATTAATCGAGAGTCACGATTATGGTGGAGAAGTAAAAATAAATATCGCAGCTCATGAACCGCGTGCGCGGAATGTTAATTCTGACCTGTGTTAAAGCATATTTGTTGATGATCTTGGATGATTTTGTTCGTAAAATTTTGCCTGAACATCGTCGTATAACTGAGTTCTTTAATAAAGTGATAATAATTGCTCTATCACATTTCAAGTTGATGAGAGGAGGTCGCCACGATAGTGTCATCATGAGAATATTTTTCCTAACTTTGACTAAACATGAAAATTAATAATCGTGTAAATATGTATATAATATTTCCGTGTATCTTTCTGTGAGTGGAGTGTGTGTGATTTGTTTGTATTTTGCTTAATGTAATTTTTCAATCCATATTTGTGATGATGCTCTTCGTTGTTTCGTGAATTTTTGGCCTATGTTACGCCAAATTTAGTGGTTCACCATTTGATTGAATTTAAACCTTTAGTGAATTTTATTCGTTTTTAAGGAAGAATAGGATCTTATCTAACGAATACGCATAAATAAGTATAGGCCATGTCAGTGGATTGAGCTCACGAAATCAAAATTGTAAGAGTTACTTAATTAATTATTTCAATTAATGGATAAACATAGATTGACATGATGTCAAGTTCCAAGCTATTATGTGAAAATCAACTACTAAATAATTATAAAATATAGTTTATTAATTAATTCAAAGATCAAGGAAGACGATTTAACCATAAATTCATGGGAGAAATTTTTTTATTTAATTTTAAAAGAGGAGTGAAAATGATCATTTTCAAACTTGGTTAAAGTTAAATCCTCGGAGGAAGGAAATTTATTTTCAAGTTATTTAATTATCAATGGGAGAGATCATCTCAGATTAATTATTATTAATTATTTAATTAATTTTCAACTAAAAATATAAATATTATATTTACAGATTCAGGCATTCGCTGTTCCTTTTATCGATGAGGTGTCTATGTGATTACGACATAAAAGAAGACAAATCATATAAAAGGAATCCCTAGATTTTGTAAATTATTGTAAAGTTTAAGAAGAGCAGTAGTTGTAATAAATGTGTAAAACCTATTTAGCTTTCTCTCATTTGCCACTAGTTCATCATCTATCCCTGCACTTTAAAATTTTCGCACAGCCGATAAGCGAACGATCTACCCCCTGGAGATCCTCGCTCACCGGCCGAGCTGAGCCCGGCATGACGGGTGCAGGTATAGATTTGGCGGCCAACGTGTTAAGGCCCGATTTATTGGCTGTACCAATAAAAGAACTCGATCTTGTAGTCCAGAATTTGGATGAAAACAAGATGCAGTGGCAAATTAAAAATTTTTCAGGTTTATTTTGTGACATTTGTTAGCCCAAATTTTTGTGGCGAACTACGCTCATGTTAAAGGTTAGGAAGGGCCTTGGTGTTATATTATAAACAAAATCTGGATGATATTTTCAAAATTTATCTTTTTGCGGCAGATTTCCGCATAGTTTGGACTTAAATTATAAGATATTATTTTATGCGATAATAATCTTCTTTTATGACTGTGACTTCAATCCACACGTGACTGTCGATCTGAACTCGGGTATTAGACCATCGAACCTGGTCCGTCCAATGTCTGAACTGCTAGTTGTCTCAAATTAGAATGGGTACTGTTACTATGGAGGACCTTCGTAGGCTCCTAGAGGTAGTGACTGCGGACTTGAAAGACAGTTTAAAACAGGAGTTAAATGAAAGCAGTAATTTATTGAAACAGGAATTAAATGAAAACGGTAATTTATTGAAACAGGAGTTAAACGAAAACAGTAATTTATTGAAACAGGAGTTAAACGAGAACAGTAATTTATTGAAACAGGAGTTAAAACGTGAGATTAGTGAGAACAGTGAATTATTGAAGCGTGAGATTAGTGAGAATGTGAATGCTCAATTAGGACTGAAATTAAATGAAAATAATGCTCAGTTAGAACTTACACTAACGGAAAACTGAATGCAGGACAGGACAAACTCAAACAAGATCTTAAGGGTGCCCTAGAAGAAATTCAAGCCAAGACAGATGAAAACTTAGGGAAACTGCACATGGACGTTAAATTATTTAACGGAAAATTAGCGTCGGTCCAAAGTGAGTTGGTGTCCGTTAAGCAAAAATTTTCCAGTTTGAAAGGGGAAATCCAAGCCGGAATCGATAGCTCCATGTCAGCGATGTCAAATGAGTTTAGCGAAAGGCCAGCCAAAGTACAGACAGGAATATTGCATGGGCTAGACCAATACAAGGACGAAGTGAAGGGAAATTTCCGGACCATTGAGGAGAAAATTAGTGACAATGCCGAGGACTTGTCTGCAACTAAAACCGCATGGGGCAGGAAGTTCACCGAAATCTATGAAACGGTAAAACAGGTGGAGAAGGGCGTAATAGCCGAGATTAAGGTAGCCCAGGTCACTAATTCGGAGCGACTCGAATACTTTTATGAGACGATCGAGGAGACCCAGCAGAGTCTTGAAACAATGAAAACAACCGTGGACAAGGAAATAAGTGAAGTTAGAGCCAGCTCGGAAGTCTACAAACAGGAATTACAGGGAGAAATACAGGAGCTTACCAAGGAGCTAAAGCTACTCAAGTTACAAGGCGAGAGTAATAACATTGTAGCTAATACTCTGTTAGAACGGCAGGGGCAACTGGAGAAACGTGTATCCGGGGAAGTTCAATTCTCAACTCCCAAGACCGATGAAAGGGTAATTCTAAACGTTCCTGTAAATACCACTAACCCATTTTTAGAGCCTGTTAGAGGAGAGACGAGTCAACTTAACACTTCTGGTCAAACCCAAATCGTGAATATAATACGATTACATGAAGATCACCCGAAGAAATTCAATAATGTAAAAGGAATAACCCCTAAGAGTTTTATTAACGAATTGCAAGAGTTCTTCCGAGACAATAAAATCCCTGTGGAGCGTCAACTACGAGTGACCGAAAGATACCTGGAAAACTCAGTGTTGACGTGGTGTACAGCCTTCCGATATTCGTTTGACGATTTTGAAGGTTTTAAAAGGGCATTTTTAGAGAAGTACTGGAACTCAGATATTCAGGACCAGCTTAAGACAGAACTGTACGCCAAGAAATATGCTCAATCCACACCCACGCGCTTCTCAGAATTTTTTTCAAGCCAATTACGCAAACTGCGTGAGCTTGACGCACCACCTACAGAAACTGAACTAATAAAGGTCATTGTAAGACAGCTGCCTGCGGATATCCAAATGATTATGATAGCCTCGAATGTTCAGGCGGCAATTCAAGCAGAGGCCATTCTCAGACAGTTAGATATGACATCCAGGGAACCATCTAGGCGAAGTACAAACCCAGAACAACAGGTGTTCCATGCAACTATCAATCGACAAGACGACAGGAACCTTACCGGCCAAGGGAGAAACTGGAATCGTGAAAATGAAGAAAGAACGTCCAGGGATCGTTCTCCAAGACCAGGCTATAGGAATGAAAGAGAATGGAATTACTACCGGCGGAACAATCGAAGGAGGCCGTATGAAAATAACAGAGATCGCTGGAGAAGAGAACCAAACGACCGCAGACTCGAAAACCGGAAGAGGAACTGGAGGCAAGAAGAGCGTGAAAAATATCTCCGCGAGCTCCAACAGTCCAACCAAGAACGACGGAAATGGCACCGTGCTATCCACGACCAAGACGTCAATCCTGACATGGTCGGCGCCGAGAGCCTAGAATACCAGAGAGCCAAAAAAAGGAAGAAAGGGAACGTCCTGAAAGGGAAGAACAGAGTCAGGGCGCTATTAAAAAAAACAATCCCTGAACTAACGGGAGATAATCTGAATTCTAGCCCTTGTATTGACAATAGAACACGATAATGAATCAACTTCGACTACTGGGCGCAGCACTAGAAGCGGACAACAGGAGGCTACGTGCCGGAACAAGAGCTGAAAATATGGCTTAGAAGTATGACACATGTCTACCACAAAAATTTTTCAGGGAACATGTTAAGGGTCTATTTCCTGCATTAATGATTTCATCTTCCGACTAAATCATTAACCAGCCAAGGGAGAAAATGTCCCCTTCAAAAATGGTAAAAATCATTTATTGGAAAATATTTTATTTCTACTGTGTGTTGGAACATTATTTCGTGAACCAGGAAGGGAGTTTTAACACATCGAGTCTGCTGAGCTTAACGCCAGGTGTACGGGAATTCCAACCAAGGGCGAACGAGAGGAGAGCGCAGATACTGCTAGCCAAATAACCTTCAAATCAGCCGTGAATGCCACGTGACCAGGCAGAAAGTGTGTCAAGTGCTCGATCGATATTAGTAAAGGTGCATGACGTCTGACTATGGCAGCCAATCAAGCGATTAATTTGGTGCGAAGTTAATAAATTAACCAATCGCTTATAAGGAAAAGACGCACCCCTGTCTTAAGACGGTGAATTAGGGATTTTCCTAAGGAAACTTTACTCGGAAATTTCTACCTCTGAACGCGATGTGTGGAGAATTACTCTAGCTTCAACTACGGACGGGAGAAGACGCACTTCGCTTACTGGGGAACTTCGTCTTATTCAGAGCCTACAACTTGTTGCAACAGCAGTTCAGATATTTGCGGATTCCACCTACAATTCAACAGATATTAAAAGATAAGTTACTTTTCCATCTTATCAAACAGCGGTGTGTGTTTTGGACTTGTCTCAGACGTACTTTTCAATTTCAGCTTTCACAAGAACTTCCACAGAAGAGATCACTGGTTCGAGTTCAAGTCAGGATGCCTGTCTTCTTACGAGGTGAATGGTGTGATTTCCAGCGCGCCAGCATGTCCAGAATGTACGAGTAAAATGTAAGGCAGTCCAGACGGGCGTGACCAGGATCGATGGTGCGTAATGTAGTAATGCACTAGGTCATCAGCCCGAGTTCTACAACCGACAGTCACCACCAAGTAATATTTAAACTTTGTTATTCTTTCTTTCTATCTGTAAATGTAATTGTAAAGACATAGCCTCTACTTATTTGTTTAGAAAATTTTCTATTAGTTAGAATTTTTCCACCTCTTCTTTCTTGGTGAAGGTAGTTTGAGGATGTGTGAGTATTTTGAACCTATTAGTTTGTTTGAGTGAATGTCATCAAGAAGTGTTTCAACTGTCCCGAGTTCATTGTGGCAGGAGAAATATATATAAAATGACCTCAACGTTAAACTAGGACTATTTGAATATTTTTTGACTTAAATTGAGATCAAATGGGACAGTAATTTCGTGGATTCTATTATGTCAGAGTTCATTCCTCAATTATGCGACGTATGGTTGAATTTTGAGTGCAATAGAGTAATCTGAAATATTATTGTGCAGTAGCTTCCGCATGTATGATCTTGCGCGGCCAGGGATGATAATAATAATAATAATAATAAAAATAAATTAACTTAATTATCGCGTAAAAGAATACCTAAGGTCATGAGCATAATATTATTTATTATTGAATAAGGTTGATGTGCGCTCATTTACGTTAATTTAGGCCTGGGAAATGGCAGTATCTGACCGATACAATTTTTATTTATTTGCTGTGCTATGATAATTAGTTGACTGGTAGATGGATATTATTCAATTCAGCAGACGAGCTGTGCATCCATTAGTGAGTCTATTTAAGGAGAAAATTTGTTACTTGACGTAATTTTCTTCGTTGTGAGTGCAGATTAATCGAGAGTCACGATTATGGTGGAGAAGTAAAAATAAATATCGCAGCTCATGAACCGCGTGCGCGGAATGTTAATTCTGACCTGTGTTTAAGCATATTTGTTGATGATCTTGGATGATTTTGTTCGTAAAATTTTGCCTGAACATCGTCGTATAACTGAGTTCTTTAATAAAGTGATAATAATTGCTCTATCACATTTCAAGTTGATGAGAGGAGGTCGCCACGATAGTGTCATCATGAGAATATTTTTCCTAACTTTGACTAAACATGAAAATTAATAATCGTGTAAATATGTATATAATATTTCCGTGTATCTTTCTGTGAGTGGAGTGTGTGTGATTTGTTTGTATTTTGCTTAATGTAATTTTTCAATCCATATTTGTGATGATGCTCTTCGTTGTTTCGTGAATTTTTGGCCTATTTTACGCCAACTTTAGTGGTTCACCATTTGATTGAATTTAAACCTTTAGTGAATTTTATTCGTTTTTAAGGAAGAATAGGATCTTATCTAACGAATACGCATAAATAAGTATAGGCCATGTCAGTGGATTGAACTCACGAAATCAAAATTGTAAGAGTTACTTAATTAATTATTTCAATTAATGGATAAATATAGATTGACATGATGTCAAGTTCCAAGCTATTATGTGAAAATCAACTACTAAATAATTATAAAATAGAGTTTATTCATTATTTTAAAGATCAAGGAAGACGATTTAACCATAAATTCATGGGAGAAAATTTTTTATTTAATTTTCAAAGAGGAGTGAAAATGATCATTTTCAAACTTGGTTAAAGTTAAATCCTTGGAGGAAGGAAATTTATTTTCAAGTTATTTAATTATCAATGGGAGAGATCATCTCAGATTAATTATTATTAATTATTTAATTAATTTTCAACTAAAAATATAAATATTATATTTACAGATTCAGGCATTCGCTGTTCCGTTTATCGATGAGGTGTCTATGTGATTACGACATAAAAGAAGACAAATCATATAAAAGGAATCCCTAGATTTTGTAAATTATTGTAAAGTTTAAGAAGAGCAGTAGTTGTAATAAATGTGTAAAACCTATTTAGCTTTCTCTCATTTGCCACTAGTTCATCATCTATCCCTGCACTTTAAAATTTTCGCACAGCCGATAAGCGAACGATCTACCCCCTGGAGATCCTCGCTCACCGGCGGAGCTGAGCCCGGCATGACGGGTGCAGTATGGAAGTATAGCAGGGTCGGGTAGCGCCTCTTCCTTCGGGCAGCAGCTCTTCAACAAAGGTAATGGCCTTTTAACATCATTATTTCTTGCTAGCTCAGCAGTTTGGCCCTCGGGGAAGGTCCGAAACCATTTCAATGTAACCTACCTCTCTAAAAATGTAACTTAGTGCCGGCTTATGTAAAAATTTATCATTACTTTAACTGTAAATCGGGGATAGAGAGTGCTTTACCCTCTCGAGCTCCCCTTCATTTTGATTTGAGGTGACTACGTTTTCATAACCGATTTTCTACTCTTAATATATTAAAATTTCATTATACGAGTCACCTCCCTAGTGTGGGAATAGTCCCTGTTTAATCAGCCTAGTGCCCCTTAGGTTTTAACAAGTATTCATGTAGGAGTGCAAGTACACGCCTCCATTCTTTTTGCGTTTAGGGCCATTAAAGTTACATACATACATACATACATACATACATACATACATACATACATACATACATACATATATTATCATTATAGACTGTTATGCCTTTCCGCGTTCAGTCTGCAAACCTCTGAGAATTTACTAATCGTCGCCACAATCCTCGATTTGCAACTAGTGTTGTGGCCTCATTTAGTTGTATACCTGTTATCTTTAAATCGTTAGAAACCGAGTCTAACCATCGTCGTCTTGTTTTCCCTCTACTTCTCTTACCCTCGATAACAGAGTACGTTATTCTCTTGGGTAACCTATCCTCCTCCATTCGCCTCACATGACCCCACCACCGAAGCCGGTTTATGCGTACAGCTTCATCCATCCAGTTCATTCCTAAATTAGCTTTAATATCCTCATTCCGAGTACCCTCCTGCCATTGTTCCCACCTATTTGCACCAACAATCATTCTTGCTACTTTCATGTATGTTACTTCTAACTTATGAATAAGATATCCTGAGTCCACCTAGATTTCGCTACCGTAAAGCAAAGTTGGTCTGAAAACAGACCGATGTAAAGATAGTTTCGTCTGGGAGCTGACTGCTGATCGCAACTGCGAGCTCACTGCATTAACTTTACTACACCTTGATTCAATCTCACTTACTATGTTACCATCCTGGGAGAACACACAACCTAAATACTTGAAATAATCGACCTGTTCTAGCTTTGTATCACCAATCTGACATTCAATTCTGTTGAATATCTTACCTTCTGACATCAATTTAGTCTTCGAGAGGCTAATTTTCATACCATACTCATTGCACCTATTTTCAAGTTCCAAGATATTAGACTGCAGGCTTTCGGCACAGTGTGCCATTAAGACCAAGTCTTCAGCATAGGCCAAACTGCTTACTACATTTCCACCTAACTGAATCCCTTCCTGCCATTTTATACCTTTCAGCAGATGATCCATGTAAACTACGAACAGCAAAGGTGAGAGATTACAGCTTTTTCTAACCCCTGTAAATACCCTGAACCAAGAACTCATTCTACCATCAATTCTCACTGAAGCCCAATTGTCAAAATAAATGCCTTTGATTGATTTTAATAATCTACTGTACATTTAATTCCATAGACCCCCAGTATGACGAACATCTTTTCCCTCGGTACCCTGTCATACGCTTTCTCTAGATCTACGAAACATAAACACAAGTGCCTATTAATGAACGTAAGTTTTCGTGGCTCATTGTATTAACATAAAGAAATAAATGGATTAAAGCCACTATATATATATTTATTCATAATAAAGCCAAGCTTTCAGCCAAATTGCTTTGGCCTTCATCAGGGCATGTGAAGTTTTGCCTCCGACAGTGAGCAAAGAAATTATCTGAAGGAACATGGAAGTCATGCCCGTACTATCCACGGCCTACCCCACTAACTGGACTCAAGGATCGTGGCGCTGTGCTGGGGTGGTTGGGAGGGAGGTTACTGATGCACCGCCCTCTGTTGACAGTTTGAGTACGTCCCGCTGTGCCATGGTGGTATTATGCATGTATTTCTGCAGTACAGGTCTCCATGTATTTGATAACTTGAAGCCGTCTTCCCTGTTGATGTTATTTGGGCGCAGCTCTATCTCTATGGCTTCCCTCACAAGATGATCATAGAAGTCCTTTACAGGCGCGATGACCTTCGCCTGGTCAAAGAGGATTTCATGGTCTGTACTGTAGAAATGTTCTGCTATGGAAGACTGGCTTATAGCGTTCTCCGTGGAGGATGAAAGAGCGACATTCTTTACCGATCTGATGTGCTCTTTCACCCTGGTGCTAACAAGCCTTTTTGTCATGCCATCATATGAACAACCACAGCCACATGGTGTTTCAAGACGTGGCTTCTCTTTGACTGTTCGAAACAGGGATTTGAGCTTCTGGTCTGCGGTGAAACCTGGAATTATATTGTACTTCTTAAGAATTTGGATAAGTACAATATCATTACACTCAGTTTATTCATGGAGATTAGCATTAACTTTCAAACTGAACATTGGGCCTTGATAGACAGGATAACGTATGAGCAGGCTGAACGTATAGAAGAGTATAGTAGAGACAATCAAGAAAGGAAATTTCAGAAAATGGTCCAACGCAAACCACCGGAATTAGATTATAACAAGGTCATAGTAAACCTGTCTGATAAAGTACTGAACCAGAACTCAATATCAGTGCTAAAGAAAGGTCTTAACTTCGCTGTGGTGCTGAGATGAATCCCAGTAGAGAAGATTGTCTGTGGGGTAGAGTGTGCCATCAGAGATTTACCGTTAAATATGGCGCAAGATATTCGTCAAGATATATCTTACGTGCTTAGGAAAGCGAAGCCACCACGTCAAAACCTGACCAAAGGTGAACTTAAAGGAGCTAATGTGTTTCGCAAAGACAAGAGTATAATTGTAATTCCAGCTGACAAAGGTAATGTTTCAGTCATCATGAATACAACTGATTACGAAACAAAAATGAACAACCTACTGGAAGAAGAAACTTATAAGAAAGTTAGGAATCCCACTAAGAAAATTAATACACAATTCACTCGACTAGTGAAGAGCTCAACACTTCCAGAACAATTGCAGAAAACGTTACTAAATTCAGACCCTGTACCTTCAGTGATTTATGGCCTCCCAAAAGTACACAAGGATTGCGTGCCACTAAGACCAATCGTGAGTGTCATTGGTTCTGCGACCCATGAGTTAGCCCGCTATATTTAATCACTGCTACAGCCATAAACAGGGAAGACAGAACATCACATTAAAGATTCGAAACATTTCTTGCAGAAGTTACGTGAACTACGGGTGGACGAAGGTGACATCCTGGTAAGCTTTGATGTTACGTCACTTTTCACTAATATACCTGTAGAAGAAACACTTGCTTACATCGGAGAATACCTGTCTGAGGACTTGACCAATCTGGCAGCAGTTTTTTTTAAATCCACTTACTTCTACTACAAAAGGGGATTATTACGAACAGACAGAAGGAGCAGCAATGGGTTCACTTTTGTCACCAGTGGCTGCTAATATTTTTATGGAACACTTTGAGTCTACTGCATTAACAACAGCGCCATTGAAACCTAAGTGCTTCTATCGTTACGTGGATGACACATTTTCGGTCTGGCCACATAAAAGGGAAACTTTGCATGAATTTTAGAGCACCTAAATTCCATTAACAGTAAGATCAAGTTCACAATGGAAGTAGAAAGTGAAGGCAAATTACCTTTTCTTGATGTGTTAGTATACAAGAAGAACGATGGTACTCTAGGCCATGCAATGTACAAGAAACCTACACATTCTGAAAGATGCCTTCATAAGTCTTCATATCACCACTTTCCCAAAAAGCAGCTCTCCTTCAAACGTTATATACTAGGGTGAATAATCTTGCAGACGATGATAACCGCTCGAGTGCAATGAGAGAACTGACAACATCCATGAAGAAAAACGGCTATACATCTGGAGACATAACACGAGCTGTGAAGATCAAGGAGCCTAACTTGAATAGCACCAACCAGGACTACAGCAAAAAGAAAAAGTATTCCTTCCTTACGTGGCAGGTATAACTGACAGAATAGGGCGCATTCTTAAGAAGTACAATATAATTCCAGTTTTCACCGCAGACCGGAAGCTCAAATCCCTGTTTCGACCAGTCAAAGAGAAGCACGTCTTGAAACACCATGTGGTTGTGGTTGTTCATATGTTGGCATGACAAAAAGGCTTGTTATCACCAGGGTGAAAGAGCACATCAGATCGGTAAAGAATGTCGCTCTTTCATCCTCCACGGAGAACGCTATAAGCCAGTCTGCCATAGCAGAACATTTCTACAGTACAGACCATGAAATCCTCTTTGACCAGGCGAAGGTCATCGCGCCTGTAAAGGACTTCTATGCTCGTCTTGTGAGGGAAGCCATAGTGATAGAGCTGCGCCCAAATAACATCAACAGGGAAGACGGCTTCAAGTTATCAAATACATGGAGACCTATACTGCAGAAATACATGCATAACACCACCATGGCACAGCGGGACGTACTCAAACTGTCAACAGAGGGCGGTGCATCAGTAACCTCCCTCCCAACCACCCCAACACAGCGCCACGATCCTTGAGTCCAGTTAGTAGGGTAGGCCGTGGATAGTACGGGCATGACTTCCATGTTCCTTCAGATAATTTCTTTGCTCACTGTCGGAGGCAAAACTTCACATGGCCTGATGAAGGCCAATGTAATTTGGCTGAAAGATTAGCTTTATTATTAATAAATATATATATATATATATATATATATATAGTGACTTTAATCCAGTTCATTTATTTCCTTATGTTAATACAACTGCCTATTCCTCTCGTAGCATTTTTTTATTACCTGGCGCATACTGAAAATCTGATCCTGACAGCCTCTCTGTGGTCTGAAACCACACTGGTTTTCATCCAACTTCCTCTCAACTTCCTCAATACTTTGCCTGGTATACTAATCAATGAGATACCTCGATAGTTGTTGCTATCCTTCCTGTTCCCTTGCTTATAGATAGGTGCAATTACTGCTTTTGTCCAATCTGAAGGTACCTTACCAACACTCCACGCCAATTTTACTACTGTATGAAGCCATTTCATCCTGCCTTCCCACTATACTTCACCATTTCAGGTCTAACTTCATCTATTCCTGCTGCCTTATGACAATGGAGTTTATTTACTATCCTTTCCACTTCCTCAAGCATAATTTGACCAACATCATTTTCCTCCTCCCCATGAGCTTGGCTGTTTGCAACACCACCATGATGATTTCTTTTTACATTGAGAAGATGTTCAAAATATTCCCTCCACCTCTCCAGTGATTCCCTGGGATCTATTATGAGTTCACCTGAATTACTCAAAACACTGTTCATTTCCTTTTTCCCTCCCTTCCTAAGATTCTTTATTACTGTCCAGAAAGGTTTCCCTGCTGCTTGACCTAGCCTTTCCAGGTTATTACTCAAATCTTCCAATGACTTCTTTTTAGCCTCAACAACTATTTGTTTCGCTCTGTTTCTTTCATCTACGTACCAATCCCTGTCTGCCTCGACCCTTGTTTGGAGCCATTTCTGATAAGCCTTCTTTTTACGTTAACAGGCTGCTCTCACTCCATCATTCCACCAAGATGTTCGCTTTTTCCCATCTTTACACACAGTTGTTCCTAGGCATTCCCTTGCTGTTTCTACTACAGCATCCCTGTATGCCACCCATTCACTTTCTATATCCTGAACCTCCTTACTCTCTACTGTTCGAAACTTCTCACTAATCATATCCATGTACTTCTGTCTAATTTCCTCGTCCTGGAGATTTTCTACCCTTATTCGTTTGCAGACAGATTTCACTTTCTCTACCTTAGGTCTAGAGATACTTAGTTCACTACAGATCAGATAGTGGTCTGTATCATCGAAAAATCTGCGAAAAACTCGTACATTCCTAGCAGATTTCCTGAATTCAAAGTCTGTTAAGATATGGTCTATTATGGATCTGGTACCCCTAGCCTCCCATGTGTAGCGGTGAATAGCCTTATGCTTGAAGAATGTATTCGTAACAGCTAAATCCATACTAGCACAGAAGTCCAGCAAACGCTTCCCATTCCCATTAGCGTCCATATCTTCTCCACATTTAACAATCACCTTTTCGTATCCTTCAGTTCTATTCCCAACTCTCGCATTGAAATCGCTCATTAGCACTATTCTATCCTTGCTGTTGACCCTGACCACGATGTCACTCAATGCTTCATAAAACTTGTCAACTTCATCCTCATCTGCCCCCTCACATGGTGAATACACGGACACAATTCTTGTCCTAATTCCTCCCACTGACAAATCTACCCACATCATTCGCTCATTTACGTGCCTAACAGAAACTATGTTGCGTGCAATGGTATTCCTGATAAAGAGCCCTACCCCAGACTCTGCCCTTCCCTTTCTAACACCCGTCAAGTACACTTTATAATCTCGTATCTCTTCCTCATTATCTCCCCTTACCCGAATATCACGTACTCCTAGCACATCCAGATGCATCCACTTTGCTGACTCAGCCAGTTCTACCTTCTTTCTTCCATAAGCCACATTAATATTGGTAGCTCCCCATCGAATTGCATTTCGTTCGCCAAGTTGTTTGCAAGGAGTCCCTCGCCTGTCATATGGGAGTGGGACTCAATTACTCCCATAGGTCCGAGGCTTGCTTAAAGTGTTCTGAGCTCGGTAAATTCATGAAGCAGGATGCTACCCTACTTGCACATAGTCCAAGTGAGGATCTCTCCTCTAACGGGTTATGGACCACCGGTGAATTGTATAGTCCTAGCCGCCTGAGCACAAGGAGGGCCACAACTCAGAATATGTCCGAGATGCCCACTCCCATTCCATAGCAACTGGTATCCCGACTCTCAGGACCACTTACTAGGCCACTCAGCCGTTGCCCATGGTTCACGAACTAGGACGTGACTACAGTAACCCACAAACATGAACATGAAGTTAACCTGTTAATTTTCTATTTAGGCCTAGTATGCTGGGTACTAGATACCCCTGTTTCATTATAAAATGTGCCTTGATGACAATCATGTGTAAAAGTCTGGTATTGCCTTTAATAGGCTTGAAAAATTGAGAGCGGGTCAGCTCTTTCTTGTGTTTGAAAAGTGCCTCTGGGAGGCTTGAGGTTAAATGTTGGGAGCAAGTGCTCCTTGAATGGAGAGGTTTTCTGCCCTTTGAATAAATGGGTATACCTTGGTAAAGTTGGGCTAGTAGCTCAGGATTGTGTAACTGAGACTCGAAGGCAGAACTTGTAAAGACCCCGAAACTTGTGCTTTCGCCCTTAAAGTTATCATTGTACCTGCGTTTTTTTTTGTTATTTCACCTAGTGAAAATTTGTAAAATCTTGTTGTCTATTGAAAATATAACCTTTATTGAAATTTTAATTCATCTTTCGGACTTGTAGTTAGATCCATTCCAGCCCGCACCTTCTTTCACCTCTGCATTCCACGGATAACTCCGTAACAAGTGGTAGCAGAGCATGGTTGAATGGGTCTCATTTAAGCCCCTTTTGACGGCTAAACATAGCTTTGTCGTATTTTCTGAGACCTTTGAAGAACATATAGATCATCTGAAAGAGGCCCTTAATCGCCTTCGTAAGGGTTAACTGTGAAGCTATCTAAGATCGCTTTCGCTAAGCCTTCCATGTCATTTCTAGGGCATATTTTGTCGCCCGATGGCGTCGCAGTGGATCATTCTAGAACACAGGCCATCCGTGATTTCAAACCTCCCAAGGACGTCAAAGGTATTGCCAGATTCAAGTTAGCTCCTTATAACGCCCCTGTCCTTCCTATGCCTGATTTCTCGAAGAAATTCATCGTCCAAACCGACGCGTCGTCGTCGGCGATGGCTGCAGTCCTTCTTCAGGAGACTGAACTAGGGAGGCGACCCATCGCCTATGCATCTAGGACTCTATCGGCTCAAGAAGCCAAGTATTCCGTCTATGAACTTGAAAGTTTGGCAATTTCATTTGCGCTAGAGAAGATCCGCCTCTATCTGGAACAGGTCAAGTTCGACTTGGAAACGGATAACCAAGCTTTAAGTTGGGTCTTAGCGTCGTTCTGGTCGTATAGACCGCTGGGCCATCATGATTTCTGCCTTCCAGTTTGATGTTAGGCATAAAAGAGGAACTGAAAATGTTGTGGCAGATGGACTAAGCCGTATGTTTTCCAATGATGTAGAGACCTCTGAACAGGAAGACAGGTCTTCACTTCCCGAGTCCATACCTCCTTGTGTGAATGCCATTCTAACTGATGCTCCCGTGCTATTTAGGAATATTGAAAAATATCAACGTGAAGATCCGACGCTGGCTCCTATTATGGAAACCATTTCTTCTGGGGAACATGTTGTCCCTTAAGTGTTGAGGAATGGTGTTTTATGTTGCTCGTCGAGGCATGATAAGAAAATGAAAGTTGTCGTTCCAGCTGTTCTTGTACCGATGATCTTCAAGTACTACTATGAGACCGCATTAGGGGGGCATTTAGGCATCTTCAAAACTCGAGAAAAGATCAGAGAGATGTTCATTTGGAAAGGTATGGGCGGTGAAATTCGTGAATTGGTAAAAGCCTGTAAATCTTGTTGGCTTAGTAAACCCGCCATGTCCACTAAGAAAGGGATATTGTCTTCTCATCAAACGTCGCGCCCCATGGAACGCCTCTATATCTACTACGTAGGACCCTACACCCAATGAAAGGAGAATGCCAACAAATTCATCCTTGTGTGTGTAGATGGTTTCACAAGATTTTCCTGGTTATTTCCGACTAAGCTGGTTACCGCTCAGTCCACCATTTCTTGTTTAAATTCCATCTTTGCTTCTTTTGGTCCGTGTCAGTATATTGTTTCTGATAATGCTAAAGCCTTTACTTACAATCTCTTCCGTAAATTCTGTTTGATTTATCCATCTCACATGTAACAACCTCAGCGTACTATCCTCAACCATCTCTGTCTGAACGGGTAAATCGTAATCTGTGATCGGCTCTTATTGCCTATCATCATGACGATCATTCTAGGTGGGATTCGTCCCTGCATTGGTTAGCCTTGGCTTTGAATTCGGCGGTTCATGAATCTCAAAAGTTCAATCCAGCTTCATTTATGTTTATGTTTGTTCCCAACATGCCGCTCTCTAACCTTTGGTCTCTTAGTGATATTCTACCTGAGACAATAGATCCTGATAATATTAGAGACCTTTGGAAGAAGGCTAGGGCCAATCTTAAAATTTCTCATGAAAAGGTTAGAGAAAGATATGATCGTGGACGGAGGCCCACTAATTTAAAGGTAGGAGACCAGGTTATGGTCAAAAGCTTTGTTCCCGCGGGCAAGCTTGCCCCCAGATTTCATGGGCCGTGCACCGTTTTGGATTTCTTAACTCCGGTAACATTATTAGTGAGCAATCCAGCCACCGAGAGAATCCTTAGCGTACATATATCACAGATTAAACCTGTGTAATTCTCTTGTTAACTTAGTCATTAACATTTTGCTGGAACTCTGAAGGTTATATTTTTCGCTAAATCTTAGGCCTTCTGCCCTTTGTTTTCTCATCTACCTTGTATTAGTAGGTAAGACCTTCTATGGTTACTCTGCTGTCTCCTCCTTGCGGCCATTACCAAGCTCCCGTCTCCTGCTAAACCATACAAGTGGCTTAAAGAAAATTCCACGCCGCTGACCCCTCAGCCTCAACAACAAGATCGTACCCTAAAATAAGAAATGAGATGTCAACAACAATTCTGCGCCGAGATCTTACTGTTTCAGTGCCCCGCAGCCGTTCGGCGTCTTACCACCACCGTGGTGGGGTAAGGGCCCACTCCACTCCCGTGATGTCCTACATTGTACAGCGCGCCGGAGTCTATCTTCCGGCACAGGCTGAAGTGCGGCGCATCAACTGCAAACGTATCTGGGGACTGTAAACAAACTTCGCATCTGCAGCGTCCTTCACCACGACTACCCCTCTCATAGTGCAGGAGAGAGGTATCTCAGGGTACTTGAGGGGTCCGGAGGACCTCGACTGGACATCGACAGCGGCGTCTGGCCTTGCCGTCAAAATTTTCTTCGTGTGGTTGGCATTCTAAGGCAACAAATACACTCTCAAGTCGGAGTTCAACTAACTCCTAACTATCTATTTCAAAACAAAGGAGACTTAAAAAAATTTTGATGCTTTAAATGGTTTTCCAAAATTCCTGTACAAGACTTCGAAAATTTCTTAATGTCTCATCCTCCCACAAATCTATTTGCAAGGACGCAGTAATTTTCTTCAAGTGATGATTAATTTTGGTTAAACAAAAAACTTGGAATTTGGTTTTCGGAAAATAATTTTCGTCAACTACTTCTGTGTCACCCCAGGGAAGGACATTTGGGGTGGGGAGGTCTGTACCGGATGGTACACCTCTACGCCGCACTTTGGTATTTTCCGCCTTAAAGTACTCCCCTACAGCTGAAACTCGGAACTTTAAGAACTGAATTATCTCAACAGTCTCTCAGAAGATGTCTCTGTATTAATTTCGAACTACTTTTGTTTACTGAATTATCTCAACAGTTTCTCAGAAGATGTCATTGTGTTAATTTCGAACTGCTTTCGTTTACTTATTTTCAAGAAGTGTGGACATTCTCTGATAGATGTCTCTACCAAAAACTATGATCATGCACCCTGGTGCGAAGTGATGGAAATTTTTTAAGATATTTTATACTCATAAAATTTCCTATAATTAAATTTAATTCTTTCATTTGTGGGTTGGCAATATAAATCTTTTCTTTCCGCAAGTTTTGAAGTTAGCCAATCAATAATTTCTGTCATTAATTTTCAGCCAATTGCGTCTTTCTTCTCCAATTTTGATGTGTAACTGTAAGTCAGCCAATAAACGACAGTGAGAGTGTCTTAATTATTCATGACAGGTCTCGAATCTTCCCCGAAAGTATAAAAACTGCTGATTTTCCTGGCTCTCGGCCACTTCAACAACATCTAGCTTAGTGTATGGAAGTATAGCAGGGGCGGGTAGCTCCTCTTCCTTCGGGCAGCAGCTCTTCAACAAAGGTAATTGCCTTTTAACATCATTATTTCTTGCTAGCTCAGCAGTTTAGCCCTCGGGGAAGGTCCGAAACCTTTTCAATGTAACCTACCTCTCTAAAAATGTAACTTAGTGCCGGCTTATGTAAAAATTTATCATTACTTTAACTGTAAATCGGGGATAGAGAGTGCTTTACCCTCTCGAGCTCCCCTTCATTTTGAGTTGAGGTGACTACGTTTTCATAACCGATTTTCTACTCTTAATGTATTAAAATGTTCTTATACGAGTCACCTCCCTAGTGTGGGAATAGCCCCTGTTTAATCGGCCTAGTTCCCCTTAGGTTTTAACAAGTATTCATGTAGGAGTGCAAGTGCACGCCTCCATTCTTTTTGCGTTTAGGTCCATTTAAGTTTACCTGTTAATTTTCCATTTAGGTCCAGTAGGCTGGGTATTGGATCCCCCTGTTTCATTATAAGTTGTGCCTTGATGGCAATCATGTGTAAAAGTCTGGTATTGCCTTTAATAGGTTTGAAAAATTGAGAGCGGGTCAGCTCTTTGTTGTGTTTGATAAGTGCCTCTGGGAGGCTTGAGGTTAAAAGTTGGGAGCAAGTGCTCCTTGAATGGAGGGATTTTCTGCCCTTTGAATAAATGAGTATACCTTGGTAAAGATGGGCTAGTAGCTGAAGGATTGTGTAACTGAGGCTCGAAACCAGAACTTGTAAAGACCCCGAAACTTTTGCTTTCGCTTGTAAAGTTATCATTGTACCTGTGTTTTTTATTGTTATTTCACCTAGTGAAAATTTGTTAAATCTTGTTGTCTATTGGAAATATAACCTTTATTGAAATTTTAATTCATCTTTCGGACTTGTAGTTAGACCCATTCCAGCCCGCACCTTCTTTCACCTCTGCACTCCACGGATAACTCCGTAACAAATAGCAACTGTGAAACTTCAGATTTCCTGAAAGAGCAGTTGGTTTTATGGAAAACTTCTGCGAACAATAGGCAATATATAGGTCACACTATGTTACTTGCTTGTTCTCTTTTCCTTCATTAAATAGCTGCTTATATCGCTCTGTACTATATAAAATTGTTACTTTTACACCACCCGAGGAACATTAGGGAACTCATAGGTTCTGGTTCTCTGGCTGACTGGAGTACTGAACTACTTAAAGAGTAAGGTAAGACTGTTGAACGAAAATGAGTTAATTGTGAATGTGCATATTGATGAGATATATGTAAATCCTGCCCCACCAGTTAGGTTACCCGGTGTCAAACTAAACTGATTGGCAGTAAAAACACAACACAGGACAAAGATCCAGTAGAAAGGAACAAAACGGAAGCGTGATAAACACTACACACCCAGAAAACACCAAAAGAACATAGTAAAAGGCAAACTTACCTCCAGGTGGTAGAAAAAACAGGTGGATCAAGCTACCAACCGACAGTGTGTCAAATAAATGTTGCGTGGAAATAAAGACCAAACTTTCTTTTTTTTTAAAAAAGAAAATATATAATTCATGAAACTCAGATTAACAAATGTTAAATAAATGACATCCTCGTAGTTAGTAATATTTTAAAAAAAACTAGGTACCAGAAACCAAATAAAATTAGGTGACATAGGCTTAAAATAAGGAGGCCTTTAGAATTTTAAAAGATTAATTTAAGTTAGGTAAAATAAGGGAAACAGACCTCACTTAAAACCACAGGAAAAACACAGTTAAACTCAAGAAACACCAAAAGATAAAATTAAAGAAAAATTATTTAAAAACCGCCGGACGGTAAGAAAGTAATGAGAGTAAATAAATTGGTACCTAGAGCTTGAAAAAGACCAAAATTAAGGAATTAAAACACCAAACGCCAGTCGGCAAGAAAGATATAGTCTGCAGGAAGTATTACAAACACCTCAACCTGTTTACTTAGTAACAACCACCAAATCAATTATCAGTGGATTCCATATGGAAAGGATACCATGTTAAAAATTAGAAAATACAACCTTCTTGGTTCACCGTTATTCCATGAGAGATACCAACTCTCTATCCGTTTCACATCAACAAACTGGTACCATTAATACGGTGGGAGTTCCAGTCATGGGATGCTAAGTGCTTTACGTAAAAATTTACCAAGGGAAAGAAAGCCACCACAACAAACGTTGAAGGAAAAGGAAAGAAATCAACTGGGGAGCCCGAGAAACAGTAAATGCGTAACGGGGTGACAAAAATACTGAAACAACATCAGACAGGGTAGTCTCCCAACATAAAAATCATCACCAACATCAATCCATTTCAAAAATCAACATCCATTACCCCGGCAACAAAAGCAATTGTTAAACCATGGGAGAACCAATCCCGAAGGAAGATCCAACAATGGCACCAAAACAATGGAGGCCAGAAGGGCAAAGATCAAACGCAAAACACGATTAAAGCCCCCCAAAAAAATAAGGTAAATTAAATTAAAATAAACCAGCATAGCATAAGCAATCCCTACTGGATCTTCCACGTATTACTCCACTTTTAAAACCAAAATAAATTTCAGAGCAGCAGTAACATCTTTACGGTGTGATGATAATAATAATAATAATAATGAAAATTTTACACCACTGCTTTTCTTTGGAAATTACCCCCAGTAACACTTAAATTCCATTACAAGAAATGTTATACACTAGGTAACTGAATTAACAAGGACTTTTCAACCCGATACTTGGTTTTGGAAGAGCACAATAATTTTTCCCAACAGTGAAAAGGTCCACATCATTATAATCGAAACGCACAAGTTGATAATTAATAAGTTTCCTCCGAAGAAATCACACGAACAGTTTTCCGTTGATGAAAATACTAAAATAACAAGGTTGACTTACGGTTGGTTGGTTCTTCAATCAGTAGAATGATAATTCATGGCTCGGCCATGTGTACTTTACCAAGTTGGAGATCTTCCTTGCAGCTTTTTAAAACAATCACTCACTACGAGGTTACAAATACAGGAAAAAGAAAATATTTTTAGGGTGTGGGGCACATCCCCACATCCTTACGATTTACTATCCACCGTCCATGATGATATCCCAAAGCATCGCCTTGAGTACAGAACGCCAACGACCTTTAGCCATGTTTACCAAGCCGCAACTGCCTGCTCGCTTCGCTTCCCTCTCTCTCGCCCCAGAGAGAGTGACTACATCAAGATGGCTGACACCAAGCGCTGATTGGCCGGAGCAGCTTCAAGAAGAAAGCGACAAATAGTTCTCATCATAGCCGTAGATGGCGGTAACGATCAGAGCTCACATGCGCTCGCTGAGTTAAACATGAAATATTGTGAGAACTCCGTTGAAAGCAGAAGAAAATTAGAATACAGTTTTCTACACCGTAATAGGCAAACTCAAAACGTTGGTGGAAAGGAGACAAACGAAACCTTGGTTTCAGCCTCCCCCCCTTTAAGGGTTACATATCTTCTTACATCACTCCATGACGAAGTCCAGTGTATGAAATTAAGCTAGATTTTAAGTGTTTCAGTCCACAACAAATAAAAGTCACTGGTACCAAGTCCATCTCCAGATTGTCATAGCATGCAGAAGTTAAAGCATTCCAAAACGGGCAATGTACATAGCTCAGCACCAATCAACCCTTAAGTTCATTAAACACAGTTCAAGGTCCGGAAGTTATAGGATACGATAAACTTACACAGCGCCACAACACAGTTTTTCTTTTGAAATTCACAATCTCCAAACAGTTTAAGGATTCAATTTTCCTACATGCTTTACACCAAGTTCGCTTTAGATTACCTTTCACATACAGTCTCATAGCAAACGCTTTACCATAACCATTCCTGAGTTCATGTGGAATCTGGAAGTTTTTAAAAATTTTCACATAACCAGAATCAATGTTCTTCGCTTGCAGACTTCAATCACCAAACACACCTTGTTTACAAGAGAAGTTCAATGGACCTTTAGAAACCAGTATTTTAAGTCCACTACAGTCCAGGGTAGATCACCTAACATTTCTTACAATACCCTTCCAACCTTTAAACCAATTTTCTTTATTAAATCGGGTTGCTAATAAAGAAACGCACCATCAAGATTGTTTCAATTACAGTGAAATGGCCCGTAAAAGAAAAAACAAGGACCAAAGGGAGGGAAGAAAAATGCAACGTTGGTGAGTAATCATACATAAGGTGATAAAATCCAAAATATCCAGGTCACGTGATAAATTAGGTTGGCACTAGTGTATATCTTTGGCTTGAGAAGGTACCAAGAGCAAGGAAAAGGAAAAAAAGGAAAAGAAAAGGAAGGGAACCTTACTAAACAGAATATACTCCCCAAAAAAAATAGCAAGGAGCAAAATTACAATAACAGAAAAGTCACAAGCATACAATCGGAGCACAATCAAAGTTTCCGATATCAGAAGGAAACCACCTTAAATAAGGTCAATTAAAATTTACACAAATCAATTAAGGGGAATTAAAGCCCTCAACGAAGGAGCACACTTACACATTAAATACAACACGGTAGTAGGCTACGCACAGACACAGCTTAACCTAGGAAAGGAAAACTAAACGAACCCCAATTACTCACTTTAGGGAGTTCCAACAAGATGAGGAGACGGTAGATACATGATAGCAAAAAAAAGAAAGTACCACGTACCTCGAAAAATACAGTTTAGGAAATAGGCAACATGACCATGCAATTCCACAGAACTGCCACAGGAACGCCGCAGAACCACCCACAGTGGGGCCAACTAAAGGCTAGCTTACTAAATATACTACAGAAATCTTCCCGAAAATTAGTAATACTCAGGTTTACAGTGCCACACAAGAAATCACATACATAACCCAGTAGAAGGAAAATATGAAACAGTATAGCGATCAGAATAAGTACACCAGAATGACAAGTTTAGCAAAAAACAAATCCATGGCTACAGGGTAAAGGTTTACTCAGAAAGAGCAAATTGATAGAACGGACGGAGACATCTAGAGCTCAAATAGATGGAGGGCACGCGTTCAAGTTGGTCATCAACGACCAAACTATCAACAGCATCAGGTAACGAGTAACCGGGATGGACAGAATTAAATTTCACAAGACCATAGCAGTACCATGGGAAAAACATAACAGGAGAGGTTTTGAGAAAATAAAATTTCACGAGTTTAGAGACAAGCACAACCCAAAGACCAACCAACGTCCGCTAACTCCAGTTATTTCCCACCCGGACAGCTAATCAAATTAAAAGGAACGTGAAATACGCCTCAGATCAGTTGACCAGCAGGAAGAAGGGGAACCATGTCCTACACAACATAACCTACCAGTAGCCCGTCAGGACCTCGACACAAATCGGACTAAAGATAAGTGACATCACCCTGTTGCTCAACAGCAGACAGGTACCTATCTCCATTTCCCAAGGAGATGAGGTAAATAAAAGAATAAATGGCAGAGACGAGGCAGGACGATAGAAAAAATATTCCATAAGACTAGGAAGAAGGAAGGAAGGCTACCCACAAACCTCATGATCCTTTAGCGGAAGGACCCTAGCATACATCCAGAGTTTCCTCAAATAATCCCATACTTATTCGGAGAAACACCGAACGATAGATGTTAAAACGACCATATCGACAAGCATCGAAATCCACCAAGCAACACCTAGAGCGGTAGGTCGACATAAAATGAACTTATAGCAATAATAAAGGAATACATGATGACGTCAGAGAAGCAGGTTATGCATGGAAACAAGGGAATGGCAGAAACAAAATACAACAGGAAACCAGTTACCTAAATCTACCTTCATACAATACTACAAGAGTTGCGTGCAACCTAAAAACAACAATTCCCAAATCTACCAGGACACAGGAGAAATCAGAAGGCCGAACAATCTTCCATCAAGTGTCATAACTACCCAATAACGACTACACAACATCAAAACGACAATAACTTCCAAAAACATGTGCCAGCCCATCAGGGATTAAAAGATTTCACAATCTTCAACACCATGTTAAGAAGTCAACATGCGACCATCAAAATTTTACACATCAAACAACACTTCGGTACCGAAATAACACCACCAGATACAGGCCCAACACCAAACCTATCGCGGCTAAAGAAGTAGAATTCTCAGGTTAAGGACCTTACTTTGACAACCAAACGCTACAACAACAGGTAGATAAGGTAGGATACTCGACATACTACAAGAGCACACAACTCGCATAGAACAGCACAGAACAGGAAACAGACCAAATAATTTGAAACAAGGAACCTGGCGAAGAAAGCTTCCAGAGGAGCACGGAACTAAAAGATGATCGTGGGGCAACAGAAAACAATAATGAAAAGGGAATTTCCAACAGTTATCAAATGGAGTACGAAGAACTATTAGGAACAACGAGCTAGCTACGAGCCAATCTCAAAAGGAACTCACAACTCCCAAAGACATGGGAATAGTAAGGAACAGGACATTAGATGAATTAGCAAGGGAGGAGCACCTATTACCAACCGTCAGGCAGTGGAGAACCAGGAAGACGCAAGTCCATGCACAAGGCAAACAGGTTACCACTCTCAACACCAATCAACAGAGCTCCTTCACAACTAATCACAATCGCCAAAGATTTAACATAAAGAAGGCTTCACTGACATTAGAAGGGTTTTTCAACCTACACCATTTAACAAATGATATTACAAGGGAAACCAAGTCTTGGGATGACACCTTACTATCAGCAGGAAAGAGCAATCTTACAGTAGAAATGAAACAAACAACCCAGAGACAGAAGAACCAGAGAAACCAGAGATAATGATAATGTACAACATCTCGAAAGGGAGCCCTAACCCCACATTGCATAGGCAAATCACGATGAAAATCAATAGCTACAGATTATGCAGACTTAATTTTTTTTTTGGGAGAACAATCCAGGGTTGTAGACAAACCCAAGCTACCCTAGAATGGGAACAAGAAATAGAACCTAGCAGGGCACGGAAAGATAGCACAAGCAGAACGATTTTAACCAACAAGTTTTAACTTAACACGGGTAGATAGACAAGAAATTCACCATATAGCGGAGCTACAAGGTCTGCATAAGATAATAAGCTTCACATGCCAAGTCCGTTTCATCACGAAAAATCAACAAGAGACCTTACAGGATAATTTTCCCAGACCTATCAAAGGAAAAACTCACACAGGAAACCATCATAAGCCAGGGAATCAATACAGAGATTAAAAATCAGAAAATATTACACGGTTTACACACCACCCATGATTTAACCCTAATTAGCCCACTAAAGGTAGTTCTTAGGCGCATCTTTAAACCGTACACCACATCCTACCAAAGGTTGTACCAAACACCAAAATTAAAGGGAAACCAAAAGGGAAACTACACCTTAACCAGATTTGATTTGAGACAGATGAACCCGCCTAATTCTCTTAGCGATGGGATCACTAACTAACACTGATACAGGGGACAAGAACTGCAAAATGGTACAAGGTCCTTGGTACCTGGGAGCCAGTTTAGCAGTAAATTTTTTGATAGCTTTACTAATTGGGTAGCATTTAATGAAGACTTGGTCTCCAACCTTCAACCTTGTTGTTTTTCTACCCTTGTTGTACCGTTTCTTAGCCTTCTCGTACGATACAGACAGACTTTTCCTCGCTTCATCCCAAATTTTCTGAAGATCATTGGGCTTAGACAGGTCAGGAAGAAGGTCATCGATTCCAAGTAGGTTGGACATGGGCGAATACGGAGGGTAACCAAACATCAGAGACATAGGCGTCTTACCATGAGTTTCGTGTAAGGCTGAGTTGAACGCATGGGCCAACCAGTGCAGGCAAGAATCCCACTTGGACTGATTGTTATGATGAAACGCAATCAAGGCGGACTTTAGATTCCTGTTCATTCTCTCAGCGTAAGATGGGTTAGGATAGTATGGAGTAGTAGTTACATGTGAGATGCACAACTCAAATAAATATTTCCTGAATGAATGGCTGGTGAAAGAACTGGCATTGTCGGAAACTAAAAACTTGGGAGGACCAAAGGATGCAAAGATAGAGTTCAAACAACTGATAGTCGTTCGAGTGTCAGTAGATCTCGTAGGGATAATCCAGCTGAATCGAGAAAAGGCATCAATGCACACGAAGATGTGGGTGTTTCCTAAGGTAGAACGGGGGAGTGGACCCAAGAAATCGATGAAGAGCCGTTCCATTGGGCGAGAGGCTTGAGAAGAAGATAAAAATCCCACACGGTTGTTCAAACTCGGTTTACTAATAGCACAGGCTTGACAAGATTTCACCATGTTTCTAATGTCATTATCCATCCTTTTCCAAATGAAGATCTGTCTAATCTTTTCCCTAGTCTTGAACGTACCCAAATGTCCCCCAATGGGAGAGCAGTGATAATATTTGAAAATTTCCGGGACAAGGACCCTAGGGACAACAATTTTGAAATTCCGACTCTTTCGACCTTTACAACAAAGAACACCCTTAACAAGAGAGTATGGCTTTACTACAGATCCTCCGTTAAGCTTATCAATGATATCCTTCAAATCTGGGTCAGTTTTCTGATGATCAGCAATTTCATGATATAGTAGAGGAAGATCCGAAAGAATGGCATTAACTCCAAAGACGTTAGTTACAACTTCTTTATCATCAGGATTTACATCGGTGCCAAAATTATCTTCAAACATCCTACTTAGGCCGTCGGCGATGACGTTCTCAGAACCCCTGATATGCCTGACATTGAAATTGAAAGATGAAATCCTCAAAGCCCATCTAGTGATACGACCAGTTCTCTTGGGTCGGTTTAATACCCAAGAAAGAGCTTGGTTGTCAGTCTCGAGATCAAAATTAACATGCTCGATGAAGGGTCTGAATTTTTCCAGGGCAAACAACACGGCCAGAGATTCCAACTCATAAATGGAGTACTTGTTTTCTAAGTTGGTAAGAGTCCTGGACACGTAAGCTACGGGCCTACGCCCATCTTCGTACTCTTGTAGAAGAACACCAGCAACCGCTTTGCCAGAAGCGTCGGTTTGCACAATGAACCTTTTATTAAAATTTGGAATAGCCAAAACGGGAGCATTCATCAGAGCGGATTTCAAAGCTTCAAAGGCTTCTTGCTGAGGACGACCCCAGAAGAACTTCACGTCTTTACGTCTAAGATGAATTAACGGAGCAGCTATCTCTGCAAAATTAGGAATGAACTTCCTAAAAAAATTGACCATGCCTACGAACCGTGCGATGCCTTTGACATCTTTAGGGGGGCGAAAGTCCCTAATAGCCTGAGTCCTAGAGTGGTCGATGGAGATACCATCGGAGGAAACTACATGACCAAGGAAAGACATACTCGGCTTAGCAAACGCTACCTTTGACAACTTGACAGTCAGTCCAGCTTTCCTCAAGCGATCCAGGACTTCTCTAACATGTTCAACATGTTCTTCGAAGGTTTTTGAGAATATAACCAGGTCGTCAAGGTAATTAAAGACGAACCTAAACTTAATGTCAGAGAGAATGGTGTCTAACAGCCTCGTGAGAACAGCCGCGCCACAAGATATGCCAAACGGAAGTCTCAGAAATTCATAGAGGTTCCAATCAGTGATGAAGGCGGTCAGTGGAATGGAAGACTTAGACAATGGGACTTGGTAATATGCCTGATTGAGATCTAACACGGTGAAAAACTTGGCACCCGAGAACCACCCAAAACAAGTGTGCAGATCGGGTAAAGGGATGGATTGCAAGATGACCTTGCGGTTTAAAGCCCTGTAATCGATAACAGCCCTGAAACCTCCAGAGGGTTTAGGTACCAGGAAGACCGGGGATGCATAGGGAGAGGTAGATGGACGGATCACTCCGTCAGCTAACATTTGGTCAATAATCTTTTTAAGTTCGAGCATACGAGGAGGTGAGAGGCGGTAAGGAGGGGATCTGACAGGAGTGTTATCTGATAACTCAATCTGATACTCGAGAACATCAGTAACTCCTAGCTTGCTAGAAAACACATCGGGGAAATCATTACATAGAACACGAATACATTCAGCTTCCTCCTCACTCAAATGGCTGAGATCCAATTTATCAATTTCACCAACTCCTTCCGGCACTGACTCGTCTACACAGGAAACCTTGATTGCACACGAGGAAAGATCCCTAAAATTAAATTTAGAATCAGGAGAAAATTTAAAGAAAAACATTCTAGCTTGAAGATCCATAACTAGTCCCGTTTTCGACAAGAAACCTGTCCCTAAAATCATGTTGCAAGACAGGTTAGGTGCCACAAGGCACGTGATTTTCCAGGTGAAATTCCCAATTCTTACTTTTACCTTTACAGCCCCCAGAATTTCCAACTTGTTCCCATTAGCAGCCACACACTTCACACCAACAGGTAATAATTCATCCAGTTTACAAGCACTCTTCAGCTTGGAATACCATCCAAAATTGATCACGTTGACAATACTGCCAGAATCAATCAAAGCTAACAGGGGTTCGTTATTTACTTCCACTTCAGCAAAGGTACCCTGGGAAACACCACAGGTAGAAATCTTATTACACCTTTGGGGACAGATAACCTTAGCAGAGCCCGGAGACCTTCCAAAATTAGAATTTTTATACTTTATTTGGGAAACTCCTAGTCATTGACCTGATTTTGGAGCAGACAAGGGGCAATTATTCTTAAGATGCTGAGCAGATCCACAAGTATAGCAACAACCCCTAGAGTTGCGCTTAACTACAGTACAAGCATTCCTGAGGTGATTCCTAGAACCACAGTTAAAACACTTCTTGGCATTGGCATCATTATACATAGAAGAGTGGACAGGAGGAACAGGTTTGGCAGGAGGAGGTAAACTTACAGTTCTGGAGGCATCTCCATGCTTGACGTCTTCAGCGAAGGAGCATGCAACCTCCAGTTCATCAAAATTAGTGGGGCACTTACTCAGGGAAAGGTAGGACCTGTATGAAGGAGAGATCCCTTTTAAAATTCTTGCCACCATTTCTTCCTCGGGAACAGTAATTTTGAAAACTTTACAGAAAAATCTGAGGTCAAGGATATACGAAAGTAAATTTTCATGAAGGAACTGCATCCGAAAACAATGTTGAGGAATTAAGCTCTGTAACGCCAAGGAGGGAATAAATTTTTTCAACACCGATTCATGAAATTCATCAACCTTAAGTTTTGATGAAATGGCCTCTGAGATTTCCCGTTTCAGAATACCTTCACAATGGGAGAAAAGAGCACGAAGGATACCCAAATCATCGATAGAATAAACTTTACCGGAATCCTTCATTTCTACTAGAAACCGCAGAAAACGAATGCTTTCCTCAATCGAATCTACTGAGAAATTTTTCACCCCATGGAAAAGCTCCTTTAAAGGGTAGTAGGTGGGAGTAAGGCTCATCTTAGACAACAAACTTTCCAGGACGGGAGAGGCAGCACAACATAAGCCTTGGTTATTAGGAGGGGTAACTACATGGTTTGAGGAACACTGAGGAATAGGGTCAGAAGGATTACATTTTTGACTGATTTTTAGGTTATCCATATCTCTGCTGGCAATCATCAGGTCCAGCTCAGCGGAAATGCTAGAGGCAATAGCCAACAATTTGGTGCACTGAGAGATAAACTCGGGTTCAGGTTTAAGCGACAACAAATCATGGATCCTTCCCAAGTAGTGATATACTCTGGCCTTTAAACGGTCAATTTGTGCTTTAGAAGGAGACAATTCCAAGAACTCTTCCCTTATTACTTCTATCTCAGTCAAGGCCTCAGTGATAAAATGAAGTGACTCACCAACATTGCTGGGGCGAACACGGGATGGATTAATGGGCACCTGAATAAGCTCGGAAAGAAGATTAGCACAATCAGCAACAGAACCAGCAGGACTAGCTCCACGTATCGCTAGCTCATAGGTTAACTCTGCCTTACGGAGCTTGTGGGGAAACAGGACCGCTCGAGACATCGTGGAGGTACATGAAACAAAATTCCAACGAATTAATCAAGATAAATGCGCTTCTTTTCACAAAAGTAAGTAACCTTTAAGACCATTCGCCTTTTTTCCACCACTCAACTATTTGACACACTGTACAGTTTTCAGGAAAGGGGGATACGACCTACCTACAAGAAATTAACACTAGCACGAGCGTAGTCAACTTAGTAACCACGCTCTGAAGCTACCACTTACTGCCCCACCAGTTAGGTTACCCGGTGTCAAACTAAACTGATTGGCAGTAAAAACACAACACAGGACAAAGATCCAGTAGAAAGGAACAAAACGGAAGCGTGATAAACACTACACACCCAGAAAACACCAAAAGAACATAGTAAAAGGCAAACTTACCTCCAGGTGGTAGAAAAAACAGGTGGATCAAGCTACCAACCGACAGTGTGTCAAATAAATGTTGCGTGGAAATAAAGACCAAACTTTCTTTTTTTTTAAAAGAGAAAATATATAATTCATGAAACTCAGATTAACAAATGTTAAATAAATGACATCCTCGTAGTTAGTAATATTTAAAAAAAAACTAGGTACCAGAAACCAAATAAAATTAGGTGACATAGGCTTAAAATAAGGAGGCCTTTAGAATTTTAAAAGATTAATTTAAGTTAGGTAAAATAAGGGAAACAGACCTCACTTAAAACCACAGGAAAAACACAGTTAAACTCAAGAAACACCAAAAGATAAAATTAAAGAAAAATTATTTAAAAACCGCCGGACGGTAAGAAAGTAATGAGAGTAAATAAATTGGTACCTAGAGCTTGAAAAAGACCAAAATTAAGGAATTAAAACACCAAACGCCAGTCGGCAAGAAAGATATAGTCTGCAGGAAGTATTACAAACACCTCAACCTGTTTACTTAGTAACAACCACCAAATCAATTATCAGTGGATTCCATATGGAAAGGATACCATATTAAAAATTAGAAAATACAACCTTCTTGGTTCACCGTTATTCCATGAGAGATACCAACTCTCTATCCGTTTCACATCAACAAACTGGTACCATTAATACGGTGGGAGTTCCAGTCATGGGATGCTAAGTGCTTTACGTAAAAATTTACCAAGGGAAAGAAAGCCACCACAACAAACGTAGAAGGAAAAGGAAAGAAATCAACTGGGGAGCCCGAGAAACAGTAAATGCGCAACGGGGTGACAAAAATACTGAAACAACATCAGACAGGGTAGTCTCCCAACATAAAAATCATCACCAACATCAATCCATTTCAAAAATCAACATCCATTACCCCGGCAACAAAAGCAATTGTTAAACCATGGGAGAACCAATCCCGAAGGAAGATCCAACAATGGCACCAAAACAATGGAGGCCAGAAGGGCAAAGATCAAACGCAAAACACGATTAAAGCCCCCCCAAAAAATAAGGTAAATTAAATTAAAATAAACCAGCATAGCATAAGCAATCCCTACTGGATCTTCCACGTATTACTCCACTTTTAAAACCAAAATAAATTTCAGAGCAGCAGTAACATCTTTACGGTGTGATGATAATAATAATAATAATAATAATGAAAATTTTACACCACTGCTTTTCTTTGGAAATTACCCCCAGTAACACTTAAATTCCATTACAAGAAATGTTATACACTAGGTAACTGAATTAACAAGGACTTTTCAACCCGATACTTGGTTTTGGAAGAGCACAATAATTTTTCCCAACAGTGAAAAGGTCCACATCATTATAATCGAAACGCACAAGTTGATAATTAATAAGTTTCCTCCGAAGAAATCACACGAACAGTTTTCCGTTGATGAAAATACTAAAATAACAAGGTTGACTTACGGTTGGTTGGTTCTTCAATCAGTAGAATGATAATTCATGGCTCGGCCATGTGTACTTTACCAAGTTGGAGATCTTCCTTGCAGCTTTTTAAAACAATCACTCACTACGAGGTTACAAATACAGGAAAAAGAAAATATTTTTAGGGTGTGGGGCACATCCCCACATCCTTACGATTTACTATCCACCGTCCATGATGATATCCCAAAGCATCGCCTTGAGTACAGAACGCCAACGACCTTTAGCCATGTTTACCAAGCCGCAACTGCCTGCTCGCTTCGCTTCCCTCTCTCTCGCCCCAGAGAGAGTGACTACATCAAGATGGCTGACACCAAGCGCTGATTGGCCGGAGCAGCTTCAAGAAGAAAGCGACAAATAGTTCTCATCATAGCCGTAGATGGCGGTAACGATCAGAGCTCACATGCGCTCGCTGAGTTAAACATGAAATATTGTGAGAACTCCGTTGAAAGCAGAAGAAAATTAGAATACAGTTTTCTACACCGTAATAGGCAAACTCAAAACGTTGGTGGAAAGGAGACAAACGAAACCTCGGTTTCAATCCTCAACATAATTTTTTTTGCTAGTTGCTTTACGTCGCACCGACACAGATAGGTCTTATGGCGACGGTGGGACAGGAAAGGGCTAGGAGTGGGGAGGAAGTGGCCGTGGCCTTAATTAAGGTACAGCCCCAGCATTTGCCTGGTGTAAAAATGGGAAACCACGGGAAACCATTTTCAGGGCTGCCGACAGTGGGGTTCGAACCTACTATCTGCCGAATACTGGATACTGGCCGCACTTAAGCGACTGCAGCTATCGAGCTCGGTAACATAACTTTAATGCAGGCAAAATTTTCCTGTCCAGTGAAGACAATCCAATCTGTGTAGCTAAAGGAGCATAAGTATGCCATGTTATCTGGTGTAATTTCAAATTCTAAACAAGAAGTAACAATTGTACCTGTTAGCCACATGACACCAGTGCATTTGTACTGTTTGTTGGTGAAGGTTGTACAAGAAATTGAGAACATAGGATTCAGGGTAATAGCTTTAGTTTGTAACAATAACTGATTAAATAGGAAGACTTTTGGACACTTTTCTGACGGTCAGAAATTAGAATCTCTAGTTCCTCATCCCTACGCAAGCGACAGGAAACTCCTATTTATATTTGATGCTTTGTACATAATTACATTTATTAGGAAAAAGTGGATAAGTAAAGGATATGTGAGTAATTGACTCACATTTCCAGTTTTCAAAAATTTTTCTGAATGTTCTGAAAGCAAATTCAAACATTTGGAAACACTCTATCAAAATGAAAAGAATGCACTTGTTAAGTTTGGATATACTTTATCCTATAAGGCAGTCTATCTAAACTCATTCGAGAAACAAAACCTAAAGCCAGCTCTGGCAATGAAAAATTATTGCAGCACTTGCGAATATTTTTCTTTCTTGATTTGAGGGCACTTGCCAGTTTATTCACATTATTTGTTCATGGTGGAAAATAGCTAATGTTTAAAGTGCATTTGAAGGGGAAAATTTTAATGACAATTTTAGGGAACCAATTAGAGAAAGTGGGGATTTTCAATTGCAATTTTTACAAAAATTGTCATCTTAGTTAAAAACATTGAGAATTAATATGTCTACTAATGAATAATTCTCTGCAGCAACATTTCAGCCATTCATTATATCTGCAGATTCATTCATTCATCTCATACAGTATTTGTTTTCTGCATACATGGTAGACTACTTACTAATTACTAAGTTTCAGGAGAATGTGTTAGAGGGAATGCTACAGAAGTTAAGTGGAGCTAACTACCACATATCATTCTTGCAGTTAATTAAGATCAAGAGGAAACTCAGGTTTAAGTCTGTAGTGTTGTTAGCGGGCAAGAATGGAAATGTTTTATGAACAATACTATTACCATGTTGTGATGAACCACATACCTCTGTGCACATTGTACCGTACACCATTCAGTTCAGTATTGAATTCCGAATTTTCCAAATTTTCAATACAGTGTATATCTGGAAGAAGTACTTCCAATTTTAAGTCAGATTGCATGATATGTAGGCAGGCATGTAATATATCAATTGTGAATTGTGTGTTTCATGCCTGCAAGGAAGGAAAACTCTGAATGTTGAAATACCACCTGAGTTCAAATTAATTGAGGCATTAGACAGATGTACGCTTATATTACCCTCGGAACTGACTTTCATTTCAATTTGTGTTTTATGGTTAGTAATGCAGATCATAGTGGATAATTTTAAGGCCAAAGTTTAGCCTGCATGAATCAGCTGGGACTTCTGCAGATATTGCTATACTAGAGTGCAGTATTCGATTCTAGTCTTGTTATGTTTCAATCTAATTTTCTTAGAACAAAGATATCCCCTAACATGTTGTATCGAGTACAGTGTTCGGTTCTAGTCTTATTACGTTCCAATCTAATTTTCTTAGAACAAAGTTATCCCCTGACATGTTGTATCGAGTACAGTGTTCAGTTCTAGTTGTTTAGTGATCTGAACACATCAATCAATGTTCTGATCACATGTTAAGGTTAACGACAACGAGGGCAGTGTTCGATTCTAGTCTTGTTATGTTTCAATCTAATTTTCTTAGAACAAAGGTATCCCCTAAAATGTTGTATCGAGTACAGTGTTCGGTTCTAGTCTTGTTATGTTTCAATCTAATTTTCTTAGAACAAAGGTATCCCCTGACATGTTGTATCGAGTACAGTGTTCGGTTCTAGTTATTTAGTGATCTGAACACATCAATCAATGTTCTGATCACATGTTAAGGTTAACGACATCGAGGGCAGTGTTCGATTCTAGTCTTGTTATGTTTCAATCTAATTTTCTTAGAACAAAGGTATCCCCTAACATGTTGTATCGAGCACAGTGTTCGGTTCTAGTCTTGTTATGTTTCAATCTAATTTTTTTAGAACAAAGTTATCCCCTAACATGTTGTATCGAGTACAGTGTTCGGTTCTACTTGTTTAGTGATCTGAACACATCAATCAATGTTCTGATCACATGTTAAGGTTAACGACATCGAGTGCAGTGTTCGATTCTAGTCTTGTTACGTTTCAATCTAATTTTCGTAGAACAAAGGTATCCCCTAACATGTTGTATCGTGTACAGTGTTCGGTTCTACTTGTTTAGTGATCTGAACACATCATTCAATGTTCTGATCACATGTTAAGGTTAACGACATCGAGTGCAGTGTTCAATTCAAGTCTTGTTATGTTTCAATCTGATCTTCTTAGAACAAGGGTATCCCCTGACATGTTGTATCGAGTACAGTGTTCGGTTCTAGTCTTGTTATGTTTCAATCTAATTTTCTTAGAACAAAGGCATCCCCTAACATGTTGTATCGAGTACAGTGTTCTGTTCTAGTCTTGTTATGTTTCAATCTAATTTTCTTAGAACAAAGTTATCCCCTAACATGTTGTATCGAGTACAGTGTTCGGTTCTACTTGTTTAGTGATCTGAACACATCAATCAATGTTCTGATCACATGTTAAGGTTAACGACATCGAGTGCAGTGTTCGATTCTAGTCTTGTTATGTTTCAATCTTATTTTCTTAGAACAAAGGTATCCCCTAACGTGTTGTATCGAGTACAGTGTTCGGTTCTACTTGTTTAGTGATCTGAACACATCAATCAATGTTCTGATCACATGTTAAGGTTAACGACATCGAGTGCAGTGTTCAATTCAAGTCTTGTTATGTTTCAATCTGATCTTCTTAGAACAAGGGTATCCCCTGACATGTTGTATCGAGTACAGTGTTCGGTTCTAGTCTTGTTATGTTTCAATCTAATTTTCTTAGAACAAAGGCATCCCCTAACATGTTGTATCGAGTACAGTGTTCGGTTCTAGTCTTGTTATGTTTCAATCTAATTTTCTTAGAACAAAGTTATCCCCTAACATGTTGTATCGAGTACAGTGTTCGGTTCTACTTGTTTAGTGATCTGAACACATCAATCAATGTTCTGATCACATGTTAAGGTTAACGACATCGAGTGCAGTGTTCGATTCTAGTCTTGTTATGTTTCAATCTTATTTTCTTAGAACAAAGGTATCCCCTAACGTGTTGTATCGAGTACAGTGTTCGGTTCTACTTGTTTAGTGATCTGAACACATCAATCAATGTTCTGATCACATGTTAAGGTTAACGACATCGAGTGCAGTGTTCAATTCAAGTCTTGTTATGTTTCAATCTGATCTTCTTAGAACAAGGGTATCCCCTGACATGTTGTATCGAGTACAGTGTTCGGTTCAACTTATTTTGTGTTCTGAACACATCAATCAATGTTCTGATCACACGTTGTATCGAGTACAGCGTTTGTTTCTACACTTCTTATGTTTCGCAAGTCTAAATATGTACAATAATGTTATCGCTGCACAAGCTTGCCTTCGCGATGCTGGTTTAAACTTGTTCGATATAAAGCTATGCCATGACAAAAGAGGCGGGGAGGAGGAGGATGAGGAGGTAGAGAAGGAGGAGGGGGAGAATGATAAAGTCTTAACAGCCTACGTATAGTCGTCATTGTTTAAAGATGACACCTGTAAAAAGAATTTTTCAAATTATCCACCACCACATTTCAGCTAAAGAGGGCAGCAGGGTGCTCTGTTGATTAAACACATAGAATTTCAATTTGCTCTCCACCGCATGCATAACAGCAACCGTTATCTTGCGCAGTAGCCTATAAGCCAGCTTTCTTCATAGGAGTAGCCGCCATCTTGTGCGAGCACCCCCTAGGCTGTCTCATAAGGAGCTATGTATAGCCGCCATCTTGCGCAAGCAACCTTAGGGGGCGTCTCTAGCCATCTTGTGCAAGGATCCTTAAGCCGCCTTATAAGAGCAACCACCATCTTGCGCAAGCATCCCTAGGGTGTCTCATAAGGAGCCTTGTATAACCGCCATCTTGCGCGAGCACCCCAAGGGAGTCTCACAAGAACCTATGTATAGCGATCATCTTGCATAAGCACCTTTAAGGAGTCATGTATAGCCGCCATCTTGTGCAATTAGCATCGAGAGATGGCTGCTGTAGAATTTTTCTTTTTAAATTATCCGCCACAATTTTTCAACTAAAGAGTGTAGCACTGAGATTTGCGATGTAAGATGGCGGATGACAGCTGACAAAAAGCGCGTGAGTTTGTTTACTAAACAAGAGCACGTGGAATTTTTCAATTTGCCGCCACCAGATTTCAAAGGTATCTAGCTAAAGATGGCAGCACGGTGCTCTCTTGATTAAAGATGGCGGATGACAGCTAACAGAAATTTTCAAATTGCCCGCAACTACAGAGAGCAGCACGGCGCTCTGTGGATGAAAGGTGGCGGATGACAGCTGACGAAATTACCCGCATGATAGCAGCACACTGCTCTATTGATTAAAGATGGCGGATGACAGCTGTCAAAACGCACGTGGCTTTGTTTCCAAACAAGAGCACGTGGAATTCGCCGCCACCACATTTCAAAGGTCTGTAGCTAAAGAGTACAGCACTGAGGTTTGTGACGCAAGATGGCGGATGACAGCTGTCAAAAAGCACGTGAGTTTGTAAAGCACGTGGAATTTGCCACCGGCACAAAGAGGGCAGCACGGTGCTCTCTGGATTAAAGATGGCGGTTGACAGCTGTCAGAAAAGCACATGGGTTTGTTTCCAAACAAGAGCGCGTATAATTTACCACCACCACATTTCAAAGGTAAGTAGCTAAAGAGGGTAGCACGGTGCTCTGTTGATTAAAGATGGCGGATGACAGCTGTCAAAAAAGCATGTTGATTTGTTTCCAAACAAGAGCACGTGGAATTTGCCGCCACCACATTTCAACTAAAGATTGCAGCACTGTTCTCTCTGGATTAAAGATGGCGGATGACAGCTGTCAGAAAAGCATATAGGTTTGTAAAGCATGTGGAATTTACCGCCCCCACATTTCTAAGGTAAGTAGCTAAAGAGGGCAGCACGGTGCTTAAAGATGGCTGCTGTCAAAAAACAGCATTTTTCAAATTATCCGCCACCACATTTCAAAGGTAAGTAGCTAAAGAGGGCAGCACTGCGCTCTATAGATTAAAGATGGCTGGTGAGAGCTGTCAAAAAATTCACGTGGCTTTGTTTATCTCACGCTAGTGAGGTTAAGTTGGTAGCACTAAGGTTTAGGCCCGCCAACATGGCAGCAGTGCCGATGACAGGTGACGAATTTGCGGCTACTGCGACAAAGAGGGCAGCACGGCGCTCTATAGTTTAAAGATGGCGGATGACAGCTGTCAAAAAAGCACGTGGTTTTCAAAAAAACGTGGATTTGTTTATCTCGCGCTAGTTAGGTTAAGTTGGTACTACTGATGTTTAGGCCCGTCAAGATGGCAGTACTGAGGTTAGCGATGCGTTGTTGTCTGTCAAAAAGCACGTGGCTGTCAAAAAACGCGTGGATTTGTTTATCTCGCGCTAGTTAGGTTAAGTTGGTACCACTGAGGTTTAGGCCCGTCAGGATGGCAGTACTGAGGTTAGCGGTGCCATGTTGTCGATGATAGCCGTCAAAAATCACGTGGCTTTGTTTACAAATTCAAATTTCCCGCGGGTGGTGGAGGAGACCTGTGGGAGGCATCTGGCTGTGGTGGTGGTGGCCGCCGAATCCGCCTATTATACTACTGCTGTGTGCTTGTCCTTACGTGATTTGTTATTGTTGAAACTGTTTCCATGTAAACATCAAGTGAAACACAAAGTCTTTTGCTATCTGTGTATTTGTTAATCAGCTATGGGAAGATCATGTAGGATTTTTAAGAAAGTTAAGGAAACTCAGATAGAGAATATAACGTCAAGAAACAAGACGCTTTTCCCAAATGAGGTTAGAAATCCTACCTCAACAATAACGGATGAATTTGCAGGAGACAATGCTGGAAATATCGTTCCCCCAGTGAAAATCACACCATCAAATGCCTCCCGTCAGAAACTGAAAATTGGACTGTTTGGAGAGCGTGTGAAATGTGACATAGGCCGAAATAGTGTCTTTAGGTTAGTTGTCATTGAAATTCTCTCTGCTCCTATAAATATTGCATGTTGTTGTACACATTGTGGAAGTCAGAGCATGCATCTTATTGATGATGGAAAGCGAATAGGTCTAGCTTATAATCACCAAGTAGTGTGCGATAACTGCAAAGGTTGTAAGTCTGTGAAAACTTCAAGGTCTGCTAACTGGAAATATGAAGTAAACGTTCGATTTGTGTACGGAATGAGATGTATTGTCGTAGGGAGAACGGGTGTATACTTATTTTGTGGCATTATGAATATACCACCACCTCCTGCAAGATTCGCTGCTCCAAATACTGTCATTTGGAGGAGTCTCAGTGTTGTTTGTGAGAAGAGTACGACCGTTGCAGATAAATAGGCTGTGAGTGACAGCGAGAATAGAGTACCTACTGATACGTGTGTATCATGTGATGGCACATGGTTGAAGCGAGGCCACCAGTCCCTTCATGGTGTATCGATGGTAGCTTCTGCGGACAAAGGCAAAGTGTTCTAGGTACGTGACATTTTCATATTCCTGAACAATTTCTCAGAAACAATCAGAGGTTATAACATTAAATTTTGTTAGATGCACAGGTAAGTACAGTAAAGCTTTTGATTGAAGGATTTTTTAATAAATTAAGGGGTACCTATGTTACACACATGACAATATCGTTGAAAAGGGCCCCAAAATTATGAAAATTTTAACTACATCGTTTTAAACTACTTTACTTGAAAAATTTCCTCTTCCACCGATTTCTTGGTACATACCTTGACTAAAGCTGCACTGAATTTGCGATGTCTATCGCCAGCGGTGTAAGGGAGAAAGGTACCGGTATATAACATTGTTTCAAAAATTTTATTTTAATTTTTTATAATTATTTGGAATAATAAATCATGACACTGAATAAATTTGGTAGAATTCCTTAATATATGCTGTTTTCAGTTGCTATGTTTTAGTTTCCTAGGTTTAATAATAGCAAAAAATTAAAAATTGCAACAGGGTAATTTTTCCTACATCTCCCCTTCAGGCAGACAACTTCAGTTTTTGAAGCGTCGGACACCTTACGTTATTTCCCTTTGATTAGTGTTCAGAGGTGTACTTCCTCTTAAAACAACCACCACCACCACCACCACCACCACCACCACCACCACCACCACCAAGCTTACAGACGTGCGACCTTAAGAGCGAGGTCAGATCGCTCGATACTGGGTTTACTAGGTGAAAGGTAAGCTTAAAATCGGCCATTATGATCTGCAGTCTAATTTTAATTATTAATGCCACTAACACCCACAGTAAACACGTTATGAGGTTCACAAACAGCTGTATAATACTATTTTTGCTATGTTTGATGCACGTTTGATAGAAATAGGCCTACAACAAACGAATGGCCAAGCACAGCCTTCAGGACCATCATGAAGAAAATAAAGAGAGAACTTGGATATGAAACTTAAGTGAATCACATACCAACAGCGGTGGAAAGAAAAATAAACTCTCAGGGACAAAAGATAAACAGGTAGGCTAACAAGAAATAATCATTTATAAGTCGGAAAGAGGAAAAAATATCTATCGCCATATATAAAACTCAAAAAATGGCTGCACTTGATGGAAATGCCTGCGTTAGCGACGATGTCAGGCCTACAGCCCTTCTATGTTGCTCTAGCTCTTTGGCTATTTACAAATAGAGGATTCTGGAGGTGTTTAGTAACGTCACAGAGGCTGCACCAGCCGTACCGTCGCTTGCTGGCACAAGTCATGCATAGGCAAGAGATATGAAAAATACCCACAATCAAACAAATAAAAAAAAATAAAACAACACAATACACACCACAGGTGCAAGAGCTGGGATCCCAAAGATCCGAAGATAACATATTTGGCAAGGTAAGAAATAGTTGAAATATCTCGAAAGAAAAGACAGAAGTCTTTCTTGGCAAATAAAGTAATTATTTATTTAGTGAAACAAGTGAATTAAAATACATTAATGGAAAATATGTCCTCTAAATTAGAAAGCAAGTAACTAACTAAAATCAATTAATTGATAAATTACTAACGTAATGAGGACTGCATTAGTGAAACAAGTGAACTAAAGTACATAAATGGAAAAGAAGTCCTCTAAATAAAAATGCAAATAACTAATTAAAATCACTTTGTTAATAAATTAAAGAATAAATAAGGACTAACTTTAGAAATATAAGATTTTACAGAACTATTGTCTTGATTCTTAAAACTAGTAGTAAATATTTGGTAAAATTAAAGAAGCGAATTTTATACTTTACAAATCACTTCGACGTTACATTTCACAAATTCTTTATTTTTCGTTTTTGCTAATACCAGAACTATGCAAATAGCGATCACAGGGGACAGATCCCAAACTCACGTTTAATACGTATAACCTGTCCCCAAAGACGGAAAAATATGACCATGAACTTCAGTAGTATAATTGGATGGTTCTGGCGCCACCACCTCCTCCGGCTCCCAGAGGCCTCCTCCACCACCACCACCACCACCGGCTCCCAGAGGCCTCCTCCTCCTCCACCACCACCACAGGCTCCCAGAGGCCTCCTCCACTACAACCAACACCACAGGCTCCCACAGGCCTCCTCCACCACCACCACAGCCAGAGGCCTCCCAGATGCCTCCTCCACCACCACCACAGCCAGAGGCCTCCCAGAGGTCTCCTCCACCCGCGGGAAATTTGAATTTGTAAACAATGCCACGTGCTTTTTGACAGCTGTCATCGACAACAACGCACCGCTAACCTCAGTACTGCCATCTTGACGGGCCTAAACCTCAGTAGTGCCAACTTAACCTAACTAGCGCCAGATAGACAAAGCCACGTGTTTTTTGACAGCCACGTGCTTTTTGACAGACAACAACGCATCGCTAACTCAGTACTGCCATCTTGACGGGCCTAAACCTCAGTAGTACCAACTTAACCTCACTAGCGCGTGCTAAACAAAGCCACGTGCTTTTTGACAACCACGTGCTTTTTTGACAGCTGTCATCCGCCATCTTTAAACCACAGAGCACTGTGCTGCCCTCTTTATCGTAGTAGCTGCAAATTCGTCACCTGTCATCGGCAGTGCTGCCATCTTGGCGGGTCTAAACCTTAGTGCTACCAACTTAACCTCACTAGCGTGAGATAAACAAATCCACGTGCAGCTGACATCCGCCATCTTTAATCTATAGAGCATAGTGCTGCCCTCTTTAGCTACTTACCTTTGAAATGTGGTGGCGGATAATTTGAAAAATGCTTCTTGACAGCAGCCATCTTGCATCGCAAACCTCAGTGCTGCCCTCTTTAGCTAGATACCTGTGGTGGCAGACAATTCTACGTGACAGCAGTCATCTTTGAGCACAGTGCTGCCCTCTTTGTGGTGGCGGTAAATTCTACGTACTCTACAAACTCACGTGCTTTTTTCTGACAGCTGTCATCCGCCATCTTGCATCACAAACCTCAGTGCTGCACTCTTTAGCTAGATACCTTTGAAATGTGGTGGCGGCAAATTCTACATTCTCTTGTTTGGAAACAAACCTATGCGCTGTCATCCACCATCTTTAAACTACAGAACACCGTGCTGCCCTCTTGCGTCAACTGTCATCCGCCATTTTTTAAACTACAGAGCACCGTGCCGCACTCTTTCGTCAGCTGTCATCCGCCATCATTAAACTACAGAGCACCGTACCGCACTCTTGCGGGGTAATTCCGTCAGCTGTCATCCGCCATCTTTAATCAAGAGAGCGCAGTGCCGCACTCTATGTGGTGGTGACAAATTCCACATTCGCTGTCTTTAATCTACAGAGCGCCGCGCTGCACTCTGTGGTGGCGGACAATTTGAAAAGCTGCCAAGAGAGCATCGTGCTGGCATCTTTATTCTTCGACATGTGGTGGCGGATAATATGAAAAAATGCTTTTTGACAGCAGTCATCTTCAATCAACAGAGCACCGTGCTGTGCACTCTTTGTAGTAGCGGTAGACAATTTAAAAGTACATGTCAAGGAATACCTTTGTTCTAAGAAGATATTACAAGAGAAGTGATTAAGAATATAATCGAACACGGTACTCGATACAACATATGATTAGAACATCGGTTGATGTGTTTACAACATATCAGGTGTATACCTTTGTTGTAAGAGAAAAAGTAAGACTAAAATTTTGGACAGCTTGCGTAAGATAGCAACTCTTATAACTTCCTTTACTTTGCTAAGGCATAGCTTTATCGAACGCAATCTTGCACATATCGCGTACCTACATGATTATACTTGAACACATACTGCTGTTCATAGTTCGATATTGTAGAACACTGCATTGCGAGACTAGTATCAAACACTTTTGAGGTAAAAAAATTCTGTTCTCGACATACTTACCGAACTAGACGATACTATACTTACGAATCTGCTCATCACCTTCTTTCTTGCTTTCCTTCTATGAGTAATAAACAAAAACTCTATCTTGCAAATAAGGAGCGGGAGGAAGGTAATACCTAACCTAAAAGAAAAGAATATGCCAATTCTACATTATTTAGTTACATCTTGTATGTACAAGTTTTATCTCGAATCATTTTACCCTAGTGATGTTTGCGTACTTCTCGACGCAATTCTTGTATGTACAAGTTTAAAGTTGCCGTACTACGCTCTCAGCGTACCTCTCCCTACAATATGTTCAGTGAATTGTGATGTAAGACAGCGTAACGTAAGTACACACCTCTAGCATAATGTTTACACACACATCTGCTTTATGTAAAGTAGTACCTATCAATACTACTATGTCCCCAGGCTAGAGTGTTGGTAGAATTTGGAATGACAAACCGTTTGCAATCAACATTATTAAGGGCTACCTTACTAATTAAATGAGTGTACAACTGGTGCTTCTAATGACAGACATTTGCTTATGCAAAACAGGTGGATTACTTTTAATGCAATTGTTATAGTTTTCAAAACTTAGCTGATTCTGAACGACATTCTTTTTAACCCCCTTCAATCTCTTTATTTGTAATTCATTTAAGAGTTTTATGCAATATGACTTGGATTTAGTACCTACAAATGAATCGATAATATTCCCAACACATTCATCTTTCATTTTACCTAGAACCTTTTTGTTCACTAGCGGTAGATGATATTGATTATTTACTTGTATCAAACCTACCCAAGTCTGGCTTTATATCATTGTAATAGTCATCAGTTTTGATTTGATAAATAAACGAATCGGTATCTGTGTAGAGCAATTGCGCATTATGCGTGTACTTCTTCATCATATAATCGTAATGGAATTCATACATGAGTGTTTTAGCCAATTCAAGTACTGAAAAGCCGACATAGGTAGGTTTGCCATACTTAACCTTAACACGATTCGTCTGTATAATAACTAAATTCTCATGTATGATGGTGCAGCTGTGGAAATTTGGTTTACTTATTAAATAGTTAGCACCATACCTTTTCTTAATATTCTCCCTGTTTGTAATCAATTTTACATCAACGCGTTTGTCAACATTTTCCATAGTCTTACCAAACACACTGTTATTCATGAGCTTGTAGAAATCTTTTTCAAACTCGTTAACCGCATTCGTTCTTAAATTATTGTTCAGATCGATATATGGCTTTAGCCACGGTGACTGATTAAATTCTAGTACGCGATGAATTTTGGATAACTTCAAACCATGCTGCAAACACTGTTTTAAATTTCGGTAATGAATGATATACTTAGATTTATCACACAAATTAGCAATGAGCATTTTCGTCGTTGATGCGATGTACGGGGACTTCATATTTTCAGGGCAGAACGGTAAGTCATTATGAGAAGTGTGTAACTCTTTAGGACACTGTAAGTCAACTTCGAGGAAATAGCCTTTATCAGCTTCATCGCCTAGGGCGTGCAGTTGTAAAGCATCAATTTCGCACTGCGTTAGCCAGCGGAAACCACTCACTGGTAGATGCTGACTCATCGCCCACCCATACTGATTATTAGCATCGAGATGAACGATATACTGAGATTCCTGACTAGAATCGAAACTCGGCATGTACTTATTATTTGCCTTGGAATACCGCCAGCTGCACTGACTTAGACCGCCTCGAATAGATGATTTTATAAAGTGCACCATATCAATATCGGTTAGCAGTTCCAAATTCACCTGCGTGTATTTTAACATCGCGTCCCAACTTAACCCAGGCGCAGTAAAATACTGACATGGGTCAAGGCTGTATGTTTTCTTACAAACACAGCGAAAATTTTCAAAAACATCAGCTAACAAAAGTACATCTATCTTTAAATATGAATCGGAGTATTCACCTAGCGTTTGAATGTGGAAATGCTCCCAGATATGTTGTGCATGTAAATAGTCATCATCACTAATATCCGCTGAATTCAGCGAGCTGTAAAAGGATTGTTTCGATGGTAAGGCACGTTCTTCGAGGCGTTCTAAGCAGTCAAGATATTCATAACAAAAAACACCCTTACGCCGAAGTAAATTAAACTGCGCTTCTTCAGGAAAAACGCGTCGAATTTCTGTAAATTGTTCAGGCTGTAAATGACTAGAAAGTTTATTGAGGCTACTCGCCATAAAGCGAAACGAGTCAAGGAATCTCAGTTTTATAGAATGCTCAGCATCTACTTTTACAGACTTTGCAAACGCAATGTACCGCTCTTTATTCTGAGGGATTATATCTACTTTTTCATCTGAAGCTCCAAATTGTGAAATGATGAAATGAGAGTCGTAACCAGATAAGTTATGAAAAATTACAGGGATAAATTTAGGAACTCTATACTTAAGATTACAGCTATAATGAGCGGCACATCTGTAGAAACCAGTTAAATTATCATGATCAAAAACTTTAGGGTCATTTTCGGAAAATTCCCCATCACAAATGCTACACTTTGTAGCAGGTTCATGATCATTTAACTGAATTTCGGTCTGTGGCTTCATAGGAATATTACTATTTAGAATACGCCCAAGACGAACTGCACCACTTTCAAGTCTTTCTAAAAATACTTTAGCAGCATCATGTCCTCGATACAGCTCTAACTTGTTAAGCATACTATCGTAACTACACTTGATGTAATACGCTAAGCTATACGGGACATGCATGTGCGTAGTATTCGTGAAAAAGTTGTAAGGATTAGGTGAGCATGGCGTGAGGATGGCTTCAAAGTCTGCATAAATCACGAACGGTACCCACATCTGCTTGTTAAAATTTGTAAATTTTAAAACATTGTCTGTAGTAGGTATCTCTGTACGTACATGATTGCAGTCATTCCTGGAATGCTTCGTTAACTGATCTTCAGTTCTAAAATACTGCAAGCATCCATCACATAGCCACTTTTTGTTACACCTGTTTGACAACTGACTACCTACAAGTCTACTCAGATTTTTAATCCAGCAAAGTGGCTATTCTCACTGTTTTCAATATAGAGTAAGTTAACATGAGTACTCTTCTTATGACATGTATAATACAGAGGACCTACTACAGACTTTTTCTCTACACCATACACATTAATGCTAATGTTATTTAGTTCCTCAAAGCGCTTAATATCCTTTATCTGCACAGGAAATTCTATACTATCGAAATTTAGTTGCGTTGAATAGTGTGGATACGATGATGTTCTATTCGCTACATTCCGTTTCACAGGATTTAAAGCCGACATCACCGCACATGCAAAACATGCTTCGTCATTGTTTTGGATGTTTACAACAGCTTTTCTTTGCTGAATCCATGTCGGCAGCTCGATGTGCGAAGATCCACGCATAGGATTGTACTTATTGATGTTAACTTCTAGATACATTATTTCAACTAAAGCCCACCCTGATTCCTTTTCCTTAAATTCCTCGCTCTTAGTTGAAATAATGTTAGAGACATCCCTAAGTACATCACCAAAATTAGTCGACTCACTTATGACAAAATTCTTCGTATTAAATGATTTAATGTCCGTTATTTCGGATTCATCCGTGCTTTTAATGTACAAGGCGAAAAGTTCAAAATTAACTTCAAATAAATTATGATTGGACAAAGATTTAGCAAGAAGCTGTTGTACATCCGGTTGAACGCAATTTAAAAGCTTTGAAGTGCTCTGAAACTTTTGACTGGTGCGAATTCTGTAACTAGCAATCCTACTTTAAAATGCTGTATTAATTTCCTCGATGTTTGCGTTACTACCACTTCTACACGCATTATTTTTATGTGCATTACTCCGTAAGTGTCCCTGAAAATGCGAAGATGGTACATCAGTGTTACAGTGCTCGCAGTGAATAGTTTGAAGTTCATTTTTCCTAGGTTTTTTACTACTAGTACTTTCTACAGCTACATCAGTAGCTGCACGCTTTTTCCTTACTACTACCTGTGGGCAAGTAGATATTTGATGTACCTCTACTAAGTGAGCCTCGTATCGCTCTACGTTAGCGAAATACACACTACAAACTATACATAAAGCAGATGTTATGCTAGGGTGTTTTGATTTCATATGGCGCATGAAGTTATCTCGTCTTGTAAACGTTACATTACATTCCTCACAGCAGGGGAACATCTGAAAAGAGAACAACCAATAGAGATTAGGCGAAAGTTACGATGTTCGGAAGAAACCAAGTTTCAACGTATAGAGTTCGGACATGGCTGTGAGTTTGAAATTATAAGATTAACCTCTTCTATAGCATGAGGATTGAAGAGAACGACTATTTATCAATAAACTAAAGTTACGATGTTTTAGAAGAAAACCAAGTTTCAGCCTGTTGAGGACAGACATAACTATATGTGTTTGAAATTATAAAATTAATCTCGTCTAAAGCATGAGGATTGAAGAGAACGACTATTTAGCAATAGACTAAAGTTACGATGTTTTAGAAGAAACCAAGTTTCAGCCTGTTGAGGTCAGACATACCTTAAAATCTTCGCGCTGCAAACTGTTACTCGGATGAATAAAATGCGTACTTTCAAGCCTGTAACTCGAACGGTACCTTAAAAACGACAAACATATATGAATGTAGATGTTTATTACCTAGCGCAGAAGTTGCTTTGCAAACAGTAACTAACAGTTCTGGCTTACCTTAAGATAAAGGCTGAAGAATAATATTCACAGCAGACAGTACTTAGACGGGAGATGTGTACGTAATAAACGCGTACAGAGAACTGTGAGCGCTTCACGCAGACTGCGGCGAGTAAATAAGCTACTTGTTACCAAGCGGATGTGAAAGTCGCTGACAACTGCAGTACAGTTGGAACTAAATGTTTAGGCAACAAGAGCTCTCCTGAGAGTCTTACGCTGAGTTCTGCAGGCTGACGTATTTAAGCCGGAATCGAACCTGCTGTTGATGCCGAGGTGTCAGAATTTAAGAGTTCTGCAGAGGATCGAGCCTTGCAAATTTAGCGCGCGATCCTCGACCTCTGGACTTAAACGGGAGGGTACTAAGCTACATCCGCGGTATTCCTTACCTGTAGGCACTTAAAGGTATTGAGCTAAAACTATATTTAGCTAGATCATGTATTTACACGTCATGACGATCGCGCAGGCCCCTCGCCTAGCATTTGCTATTTTTTACGGCTTCCACCAGTAGGACTTCGAACCCGCTATCTTCCGAAGTAGCGAGAATGATTGCGGTTACAAGAGTGTTGAGGGTGATTCATTTGTCGGATGGAGGTGATAAACCTTGTGCAGGCTTCTTCGGTAGGAGTAGGCTATGTGCCGGTACCGGGACATCTATTTATAAAACCCGCTACAACTGATTTGTCGCGTATACTGCGATTTAAAATCCTAGTCAGGAAGGGTAACCGGTCGTAAAACTATGGTGTATGATCTAAGAGGCGGGGTGTGCAAAAAGCCAGCATTAAGTAAGGGCTGTTGATAGGGGGCGTTAAACCTTGTGCAGACTCCTTCGAAAATGATTGTGAGTACAAGACGTTGATGGTGATTCATCTGTCGGATGGAGGCAATAAGCCTTGTGTAGGCTTCTTCGGTAGGAGTAGGCTATGTGCCGGTACCGGGATATCTAGTTATAAAACCCGCTACAACTGATTTGTCGTGTATACTGCGATTTAAAATCCTAGTCAGGAAGGGTAACCGGTCGTAAAACTATGGTGTATGATCTAAAAGGCGGGGTGTGCAAAAAAGCCAGCATTAAGTAAGGGCTGTTGATAGCGGGCGTTAAACCTTGTTTAGACTCCTTCAAAAATGATTGTGAGTACAAGACGTTGATGGTGATTCATCTGTCGGATGGAGGCGTTAAGCTGCGTGCAGGCTTCTTCGGTAGGAGTAGGCTATGTGCCGGCACGGGATATGTAGTTATAAAACCCGCTATAACAAATTTATCGCGTATACTGCGATTTAAAATCCTAGTCAGGAAAGGTAACCGGTCGTAAAACTATGGTGTATGAACTAAGAGGCGGGGTGTGCAAAAAGCCAGCATTAAGTAAGGGCTGTTGATGGGGGTGTTAAACCTTGTGCAGGCTTCCCCGAAACTGATTGTGAGTACAAGATGTTGAGGGTGATTCATCTGTCGGATGGAGGCGTTAAGCTGTGTGCAGGCTTCTTCGGTAGGAGTAGGCTATGTGCCGGCACTGGGTTTTACCCTCTCCCTACGGTAGTATATTACATTCTTAGGCAGTTTCGAGGGCGTGCAAAAAAGCCAGCATTAAGTAAGGGCTGTTGATGGCGGGTGTTGAACCTTGTACAGGCTCCTTCAACAGGAGTAGCCTATATGCCTGCACCGTGCAGGCTCTTTCGATAGGGGTAGGCTATATGCTGGTACTGTGTTTTAACCTCTCCGTACAACCATAATATTTTTATGTTAGGAGCTTACACCAGTTGAATGCTACACACAGCTAAGAAGACGTTCTGTGAGTTACAAGTGACTTATCAGCACGCAGTGTCCCCGTTCAAGGTTAGTGCAGCCGGAAGATGCGTGTACAATTTCAGCCAACACATGCATTCCGCACCTCGCTCTGAATGACTGCACCGATACAACTTCAAAGATAGTGTTCTATGCGGTAGAACAAAAATGTAACCCATAGCATGCTACTAAAGCTTAACAGTGTAAATGTTTGAAGCTCCTGTTTTACAGCTAGATGTAGTTCTTAACGTAACAGGACCGGGATTAAAAATATGTTTTACAGCCGAGTACCCCCCTTCCATAACATGAGATTTTAAATCGCAAGTATCTGTTTTACGGCCGGTTGCCCTTCCTGACGCGAGATTTTAAATCACAAGAATATATTTTACAACAGGATGTCCTTCTAGGATTTTAAATAGCAGTATCTAGCCTCTTACATCATACACTATTGTTTTACGGTCGGTTGCCCTTCCTGACGTGTGATTTTAAATCACAAGAATCTGTTTTACAACTGAATGCCCTTCTAGGATTTTAAATAGCAGTATCTAGCCTCTTATATCATACACTATTGTTTTCGACCGGTTGCCCTTCCTGATGTCAAAGAACTGGGATTAAGAATCTGTTTTACAACTAGTTGCTCTTTTTAACACGAGAATCGGGGTTTTACAGCTAGATGCTCAAAGCAGTATCTAGCCTCTTACATCATACACTATTGTTTCACGGTATGGCCGGTTGCCCTTCCTGACGCGAGAATCTGTTTTACGACTGGTTGCCCTTCCTGACGCAAAACTGGCAGTATCTAGCCTCTTACATCATACACTATTGTTTTCGACCGGTAGCCCTTCCTGACGTCAAAGAACTGGGATTAAGAATCTGTTTTGCAACTAGTTGCCCTTTCTAACACGAGAATCGGGGTTTTACAGCTAGATGCTCTTCTTAGGTTTCAAAAAGCAGTATCTAGCTTCTTACATCATACACTATTGTTTCACGGTATGGCCGGTTGCCCTTCCTGACGCTGAAAGACCGGGATTTAGCCAGTTACCCTTCCTGATGTAACAAGACTAGGATTTATTTTTTTAGACTGCACTTAGCTAGAAATAGCCACACGAAATTATTATATAGAAAGAGAATTGCTGGGCGGATGACAGCTGACGCAAGAGTGCGGCACGGTGCTCTGTAGTTTAAAGATTGCAGATGACAGCTGATGCAAGAGGGCAGCACGGTGTTCTGTGGTTTAAAGATGGTGGATGACAGCGCATAGGTTTGTTTCCAAACAAGAGAATGTAGAATTTGCCGCCGCCACATTTCAAAGATATCTAGCTAAAGAGTACAGCACTGAGGTTTGTGATGCAAGATGGCGCATGACAGCTGTCAGAAAAAAGCACGTGAGTTTGTAGAGTACGTAGAATTTACCGCCACCACAAAGAGGGCAGCACTGTGCTCAAAGATGACTGCTGTCACGTAGAATTGTCTGCCACCACAGGTATCTAGCTAAAGAGGGCAGCACGGTGTTCTGTGGATTAAAGATGGCGGATGGCAGCTAACGAAATTGCCGGTTTGTTTCCAAACAAGAGCGCGTACTTTTTACCACCACCACATTTCAAAGGTAAGTAGCTAAAGAGGGCAGCACGGTGCTCTGTTGATTAAAGATGGCGGTTGACAGCTGCCAAAAAGACATGTTGATTTGTTTCCAAACAAGAGCACGTGGAATTTGCCGCCACCACATTTCAAACTAAAGATTGTAGCACTGTTCTCTCTGGATTAAGGATGGCGGATGACAGCTGTCAGAAAAGCATATAGGTTTGTAAAGCACGTGGAATTTATCACCACCACATTTCAAAGGTAAGTAGCTAAAGAGGGCAGCACGGTGATTAAAGATGGCGGTTGACAGCTGTCAAGAAGAAGCACGTTGATTTGTTTCCAAACAAGAGCACGTGGAATTTGCCGCCACCACATTTCATCTAATGATTGCAGCACTGTTCTCTCTGGATTAAAGATGGCGGATGACAGCTGTCAGAAAAGCATATAGGTTTGTAAAGCACGTGGAATTTACCGCCACCACATTTCAAAGGTAAGTAGCTAAAGAGGGCAGCACGGTGATTAAAGATGGCGGTTGACAGCTGTCAAAAAAGCATGTTGATTTGTTTCCAAACAAGAGCACGTGGAATTTGCCGCCACCACATTTCAACTAAAGATTGCAGCACTGTTCTCTCTGGATTAAAGATGGCGGATGACAGCTGTCAGAAAAGCATATAGGTTTGTAAAGCACGTGGAATTTACCGCCACCACATTTCAAAGGTAAGTAGCTAAAGAGGGCAGCACGGTGCTCGATGATGGCTGCTGTCAAAAAGCATTTTTCAAATTATCCGCCACCACATTTCAAAGGTAAGTAGCTAAAGTGGGCAGCACTGTGCTCTATAGATTAAAGATGGCGGATGTCAGCTGCACGTGGATTTGTTTATCTCACGCTAGTGAGGTTAAGTTGGTAGCACTAAGGTTTAGACCCGCCAAGATGGCAGCACTGCCGATGACAGGTGACGAATTTGCAGCTACTACGATAAAGAGGGCAGCACAGTGCTCTGTGGTTTAAAGATGGCGGATGACAGCTGTCAAAAAAGCACGTGGTTGTCAAAAAGCACGTGGCTTTGTTTACCACGCGCTAGTTAGGTTAAGTTGATACTACTGAGGTTTAGGCCCGTCAAAATGGCAGTACTGAGGTTGGCGATGCGTTGTTGTCTGTCAAAAAGCACGTGGCTGTCAAAAAACACGTGGATTTGTTTACCTCCCGCTTGTGAGGTTAAGTTGGTACTACTGAGGTTTAGGCCCGTCAAGTTGGCAGTACTGAGGTTAGCGATGCGTTGTTGTCGATGACAGCTGTCAAAAAGCACGTGGCTTTGTTTACAAATTCAAATTTCCCGCGGGTGGTGGAGGAGACCTCTGGGAGGCCTCTGGCTGTGGTGGTGGTGGAGGTGGCCTCTGGGAGGCCTCTGGCTGTGGTGGTGGTGGAGGAGGCCTCTGGGAGTCTGTGGTGGTGTGGGTGGTGGTGGAGGAGGAGGCCTGTGTGAGCCTGTGGTGGTGGTGGTGGTGGTGGAGGAGGCCACTGGGAGCCGGTGGTGGTGATGGTGGTGGTGGAGGAGGCCTCTGGGAGCCGGAGGAGGTGGTGGCGCCAGAACCATCCAATTATACTACTAACTTCATATATCGTGCCCAAAGTCATGACCATTAGAATTTTTTTACGGTTCTAACGACCACAGAACATATTTATGCCATCTCTTCTTTTCCTTCTTGATCTGCTGCTAGACTGGACTACCTTCGCCCGTTGGTCCTGAAATACCTTCTCCAATGTCAAGAGCATGATTCTAAGGAGCTAAGATTTCTCCAGGTCTACTTGACCTCATCCTTTCTGGCAGAGCCCCTTTCGAGGTTCGCCCACTGTTTTTTGCTTCGTCACTCACACGTTTGAATAAGAAATATGATGTCATTCGCCCTACTGCTGTCGGTACGGTTTGGGTTCGAATAGCTGCGAAAGCTATGGACTTCTTATCCTCCCACCAACTTGGAGTGTGTGTTCCCAATGGAGCTGAATCTGCTTCCATGCCGCACATATCTATTACTCGTCTCATCTCCTCATGAGTGCACGAAAGCTTTCGTTAAATTATACTTTCGTAGTGCTTTCAGCGAGTTCCATCGTGATGCTATGTTGTTGGCAGTGAAGAATTCCTTCCATCTATCCGTGTGTATATCAGTGCAGCTAAGAGACAGGTGACCTTTGCCTTGATGAAGAAATTATACTTTCACAATGTGGAGTTCAACAAGGTGACCCACTCGGTCCTGCTAATTTCGCAGTTATTCTTCAGTCGATTGTCAACTCAATTAATACCGAGTTAAACATTTGGTTTCTTGATGAATGTACAACAGCTGATGAACCTGACTTCGTCCTTTCATCTCTGGATAACATTCGCACACAAGCTTCAAACATTGGTCTACATCTTAATTTTTCTATGAGCGAAGTGGGTTTTCTTGGCGTTCATCGGAAAAAGCTGAGGTACTGTACGAGAAGTTTAACGGTTCTAACCTGGAATTCGTCTTTTCCAGTTGATGCAGCGTTATCCCCTGGAGCTCTGTGCAGACTATTGGCTAAAAAGACGAAGAAACTTAAGTCGTTCTTTATCACGTCTTGCCATGGAGTGACGCTGAGTGTTATGAGCAGTATTATTATATTTTTGGTGGTAAAGAGTGCAGTGCAATACTCCAAAAGTGCTACAATCGCTTCAGATAACCCTCCTGGATACCTGGAAAACATAATTCTATTGGAAAAACTATTGGTGAGTGAAAAATGTACTCTTAACGGTTTGACGTGGGGCAGTGCTGAAAGTCTGGGGATGGCAGCCATAGGTCGGCCCCGGCGAAGGGACGGGAGCGGTGTTGTCAGACTGCCTGTAGATAATCAGCCATTGCTGTGCTTGGCACTTGCCCTAAGTGGGGACATCGAACTAAACCCGGGTCCACAACAGTGCACAATTTGTGGAAATAGTGGTAGGAGGAACCAATTATTTGTCCACTGTAATATTTGCTCGCTAAAAGGCCATAGAACCTGCGCAAAAGTCTCAGTGTCTGAATTCAGAAAAATAAAGAAAGGTTCCCGTACATGGTTATGCTGGAAGTGTGAAATGCCGCTGTTATCAGACTCGTTCTTTACAGTTACCAGTGATTCGCCCAGTGACTTAGTAAATAATTCTAAATGTACATATGTAAATAAAAATATATCACTTTTTGCCTTCAATGCGCGCAGTATTATGCGACCTGGACGGTTACAAAATATCCACGCATCGCTAGAAAGCCTTGACCCGACCATCGTATGTGTCAATGAGACGTGGTTGTCCAGCAAAATTAATGACTCAGAAGTGTTCTCTGACTCGCTGATATTGTTCCGTAAGGACCGATCCCACCGCTCTGCAGGGGGAGTTCTAATTGCAGTCAAGCCAGAATATAATCCAACTCGAGTTCATCACCTGGAGACAGCAGCCGAAGCACTGTGGGTAGAAGTGACGTGCAACAAACGCAAATTCTTTATTGGATCAATTTATCGCGCCCCTAAGTCGTCGCCGGAAATGAACGATGAACTAATCCTCTCTCTCGAGCGTGTGCAACATGTACAACAAAATTACGATGCCATTTATATTGTCGGTGATTTTAACTTAGAAATTACGTGGTCCAGAAATGCTGCACCTGTTCCAAATAACCCCTTCGCCAATAAATTCCTTTCCGCTTTCTATGATTTATTCCTTCATCAATTAATTTTCGAAGCCACGCGTATTACGCAAACAACACGCTCAACTCTTGATCTTTTCCTAAGTAATATACCACAGTCCGTCCAATCTCTTAATACTATTCCTGGATTCTGTGACCATCAGGCAATTCTCGCAACACTGACCCATATAAAACCATCCCCCAAAATCCATACCAGAACAGTTTATAATTTTTCCCGAACAAACTGGAAGGATCTATCCACTTTACTATCCAACCGCCTCCCCGTTCTCACCTCAGATTTCACCGGCAGTACTGACATAAACAAGATATGGAACGACTGGAAGAAAATTTTCTTTCAATGCGTAGAAGAAACCACACCAACAGTAAATATAACCAGCAGACGGAAATCTCCGTGGATTACCAAGGAGATAGTGCGAGAAATTCGAAGAAGGGACCGCCTGTACCAGAAATGGAAAAGAAATCCAACCAATTATGAGTGGGAGAAATACAGGCTGGCTAGGAACAAGGCTAAACAATCTATCAGAGATTCCTGCGATTCTTACATCCACAGTCTCAACACCAACTCCAAGGAACTCTGGACTCTTCTCAGAAGTAAAGGTTGCAACAGAGCTCCATCTGTATTTAAACATAATGGTACGGCAGTCTCCACACCACAAGATATTGCAGACACCTTCAACAGGAAATTTAAAAGTAACTTCTCCGTACCTACTGAGGAAGAGAACATGCTATATTCTATCCCTCTCTTCCCTCTAACCAACCTGTATTTCTCAACGAATGAAGTAAAGGAGAGCCTTCTGAAAGCAAGACCTCATGCCGCGACCGGGCCGGACCGAGTGCCAGCAAGAATTCTCAAGAATTGTGCAGTCGCCTTGGCGCCCTCGCTTTGCGCTCTCTTCAACTATTGCATTAATACCGGGTCCGTACCTTTGGAGTGGAAAGAAGCCAACGTAGTGCCAGTTTTCAAAGATGGAGATAAGGAAAACGTAGATGATTACCGCCCAGTTTCTATAACAACAGGGGTCTGTAAATGTATGGAACGTCCAGTTGCTAAATATATGTTGGATTTTCTCAAGGAGAGAAACCTGCTGAACTCAAACCAGCACGGCTTCATTCCGGGAAAATCCTGCACAACACTTCTAACAAAAGTCATTGATGACTGGCAGTTCTCTTTGGAGCAGACTGATGTCTCACAAATAGACTGTGTGACTCTGGACTGGAGCAAAGCTTTTGACCAGGTGTCACATCGAGGACTTCTGTTAAAACTTAGCAACTACGGCATTCAGGGTAAACTGCTGTCATGGTTAAGGTCATTTTTGGTGGGTCGAACGCAATGTGTTGTGTACGGAGGAGCCAAATCAGACCAGACCACAATTACTTCTGGAGTAATTCAGGGCAGTGTGATAGGGCCCCTCCTGTACACGATTTATGCTCTCGACTTACCGGATTGTGTAAATTCGACCATGGCGCAGTATGCCGATGACACAGTCATTTACAGAGCCATGAAAAACAGTGATGATATTATAAAATTCCAATCGGATCTGGATAGTATAGCTCTGTGGTGTGAAGTAAATAAAATGTGTATAAATATTAAGAAGTGTAAATATAAAAGACTAAGAAGAGCTAAACAACCACTCCAGAACCAACCTACTCTATGTGGAATCCAACTGCCGACTTCTAACTCCATCAGACTGCTCGGTATTCACATTACGGACAATCTGAAATGGAATAAACACGTGGAGGAAGTGAGGTGTAAGGCATACCGGGCGCTAGGTTTCGTCCGTAGATGTCTCTCGGGAGGAAGAAGTAAAGCCCTACGAACGGCTTATATTTCCCTTGTGCGGCCCATACTATTATATGGCCTTCCTTCCTGGCATCCAACTACAACGGAAAATATGAGGAAACTAGAAGGTATCCAGCGACGAGCCGAACGTTTAATTAACAAACACATCCCCTTAAACACAGCCAGGTCATTGCCACCAGTGAACTCGTTATGTACACAAATAGATGTAGCCTTCCTTAGGAAATCCCTGACAGATAACACGCACCTCTCCCCTTTCCACCGCCTGCAGGTCAATTACCGCTCTGTTAAAAGAGGCCAAGGAGTTAGTCTTGTCCCTCCCTTCGCTAGAACAACCTCATATTTAAATGGGTTTTACTCAAGGGCTGCTCGTACCTGGAACCTTATACCATCTGAGGTAAAGCTACTTCCTCTTCCTCACTTCCTCCGCGAAGTAAAGAAAAATATATGTAAATAGAAACCCATATGCGATGTATATAACTTGTATAAATTAGAATTGTAAGAAGGATGGGTGCAAGCACAGGTGTATGTTGGCGAATGTGTATGCGTACGCGTGTGGGAGTGGTTGTGAGTGAGTGTGTATACAGGGGTCTGAGTGAGAGTATAAATGGCTGGGTGTTCTTATTCTAATGTTTTCAGGATAAATCAAGATAATTATTATTCTAATGGTACAGTGTTTGTAGTGTAAATATGTAAATTTAAAATTGTCTATACAAGTTTGTATGTAAATATTCAGTAGAGTTTATGTACACATGTGGAGATGGAGGCACTTCCGTGAATGTGGGGCTTGCCCTTTCTTCATCTACCACCCCTAAATTGTACATGTACAATTTAAGGAAAATAAATAAATACATAAATAATAATAATAATAATAATGGTTTCCTCACATTAAGCCTTCTTCTTGCTCCACGGTTCGTATTCCATCCCGTGATTGATGTACTTCCTGCGTTGTTCTCCGTCTTGACGCGAGACCCCAATATTGGAGGAATTTGACTTTGTGTTAAAAGACGGCGGCGAAACCATCCTCAAGTGCTCCCTGAGTAAAAAAGCCTGGATACCGTCTTTTCTTCCTCTTCGTTCTGAAGGCCTCGGCATTCGTCTTGTTGCGGATATGGCGATTCCGCAATTTTAGCATCTTTCCACGTTTCTCTTCGTCTTGTTGAGGCTCATCTTTCATCTTCCACATGGTAGATGCCCAGACCCTGGTGCTGCCTCGGTGGTCAATTTTGGTCGGCGTAATTCCCCCTGATATTTGCAAAAGAAGTATTCAGGCTGCTTGGGATGCTGCTCTTATCAGTCATCCGCATTCGCTTCTGCAGCAGCCAACTAGTAGTCTTCAAGACAAAGCCCGTCTCCTCGCTGCTTCTTCTCCTGAATCTGCTGCATTGCTCCAAGCATTACCGTCGCCTTCCAATGAAAGTTTCCGTATCGCTGTGGCTTTACGTTTGGAAGCAGCCAAGTGCGATGCTCACCGGTGCTCAGCTTTTGTGCGTATGTTGATCGACGTGGCCTCCATAGTCTTTCTTGTTTGAAAATTAAAGCCAGGCACATACGCCACTCCACTATAAACTATGTCATCTTGCGGGTTCTGATTTCGGCAGACGTTCCTCCTATACGAGACCACATTAGCTCTCGTTCAGATGGTACACTTGTACCATGGATAAGTGGTAAATCTCTCTTATGGGATTTTACCTGTACCGACACATTCACCCAGTCCAATCTTTCCCTTTCATCACTGAGTGCTGGAGGTGCACTCGCGAATAGTGTATATTCTAAAAGAAGAAAATACAGCGATTGTTTGGACAAATAATAACGGTATCCAAGCAAAATAGGGCATATATTCGAATATATAATTTGAGTTTTTACTGTAATACTCATTGTTATATTGAACTGAAATATACAATATAAATGACAAAAATTATATTAAAAATACACGAAATTATTGTTTACACATTTTAGCCTGTTAACCTAAGGAAAATATATCTCTTATGTATCCTAAACAAGTCGTAGAAAGGTACCCAGTAACCAGTGCCCAATTAACCAACCCTGTGTACGCCGAGTACTAGTACAGGGTGAGCACCCTCTATCAGCACTTCGGTGTACTACTTCTTGCTTACTATCCTAGCTCACTTCATCACGCGCATATGTGTACCACAACGTTCAATCTCCAATCTAAATAATAGTAACAGCCGAGAGAATATGGAAGCTTCATTTGCAGTTTTGTTCGAAAATCAAGGGATTTAAGGTGAGAGAGGCGAAGTGCTTCAGACAGTAGTGTAGGTCTTCTGAGCTAGAGTTGAAGGGTTCATTCCTTCTTTAGTCTGCTGGAGGTCAGATCGACCAGTCTCGTTTATTAGATTCTTATTCAAGGTAAAGAACTGCGGAAAGAATTTTTGGCACTCGGTGTAACTCCAAACACTAAAAGCAGAAAATAGTGCGTAAAACTATTATTTCCACATTGGTGGAATTAAAAACACAAAGAAGGAAGTGGCTGCATATGACTTTGCACATCATGTTTGCTTTAAATACAGGCTGTACTGTTCGAGAGCGTTAGTTACCTGTGCGATTGGACAGAGTGACTGTGAGTGGTTCAAGAATGCCTTTACAACGACGAAGATGCCAGTCTTAACAGCTTACTGCGGTTGAAGGGGGCCTCTAAATAGGGTTACCTGAAAGTGGATTTTCCTTCCGCACTACTTCAGAACAACTAGGCAGGAATGTCTCCAATGTGTATGCATTCTCGCAACATTGGTCACGAGAAGGTACGCTCGCAAAAAGACCGGGCTTCGGACGTCCCCGTGGTACCACCGAGAGGGATGACCGCCGTATGTGGCGTATGGCTGTGGTGCAGTGGTCTGCGTCTGCAGCAGCGATTCCAGCGGCAGTTGGAACCAGAGTAATGCCACCGCTCTGCGGTGTTCACTCCACTTACTCCAAACTAGTAGTCTTCAACACAAAGACCGTCTCCTCGCTGCAGAGTGGCCGTATGAAACATTCAGCGGCAAGTTTTTATCCTAATATCAAAGATGTAAAGAGCGAGTGTTCGTTTTATCAATTCTCAAGGAACCTCCTACATCTGACTACATTTCCACAATTGCACAAGAATAGAAATGGAAATAACAGAAAACGAGTAGATCGTGGTGCCTACAGGCATAGAAACAGGATCAAGGGAGACAAGCTCTCCATGTCTTGATAAACAAGCTGAATAACCGATTGCGTTTGTAGAATGAAATCTCTTGCTGTTTGCAGAATGTTAGGTGTGAGCTGAATGGTGGTTGGAGTGGACGTCCGCTGTGTTTTCCGATAAAGCCGGTTCTGTTTGGGTGCCAGTGATGGCGATGTGTTGGTTAAAATAAGGCCTGGTAAGCGTCTGCACTCCACCTGTCTGTGGCTTCGACACACTGAACTTTCACCGGGGGAACTGGTCTGGGGAGCAATTTCCTATGAGAGCAGGAGCACTCTGGTGGTTATGCCACGCATCCTGACTGAAGATGTATACGTCCGTCCGTCTGCTGATACGACCCGTTTTGGTGGCGCTCATGAACTGCATTCCCAGGAGTGTTTTCCAACAGGATAATTCACGCCATGCTGCTGTTGTAACCCAACGTGCACTACAAGGTGTCGAGATGTTGCCTTAGCTGCTGGATCCCCCCATCTGCCACCAATCGAGCACGTATGGGACATCACTGGACGACAACTTTGGCGTCATCCACAACCGGCATTAACCGTCCCTGAATTGATCGACTAAGTGCAAAAGGCATGGAACTCCAACCCAAAAGCTGACATCCAGCACCTGTACGACACAAAGCACGTATATTTACATGCCTGCATTCAAGTGTCAGGCGATTACACCAGTTATTAATGGAAGGGCATGGTTCATTTGCGATAGCCTTTTTCGCACGAATATTCTGAACAAAGTAATAATTATAAATTTCTTAATTATGGAACCACTTACCGTACTATGAAGAGGTAGGTGACGTTCGTTTGTTTGCAGATTTCAACGTAGTGTCAGCACATTATTATCGGTGCTGCAGGGCAGACTAACATTAATGATCAAAGAGACCACATTGGTTGATCTGAGTATGTAGATGCAAGTTTGATAAGACTGATCGTGACAGATTTGATGGAGGAGTAAAATAGCCGAGCAGCAGTGCCAAACTGAGTCAGTTGGTTTGAGGTAACATTGGACGATATAACGTATGAAGCCCAAAATATCGCAAGCACCTTTATCCCTTCCTGTAGGAATCATCCTATACAGACGGTATGTATTATTGATACTGCAGCTCAACGGGAACTGTATAAGCTGCCAGTACCATTTTATCATCCTCATAACAGGCCGATAAGCTGGAAAATACACCAATCGTCCTGCAATTGGTAGACGTCCAAAATATGTGAAACGGTACGTGCAGGATGAAGTGCGGTTGAATGGTGTTGGGCATATAATAATATCAAACATAACCCAGATTCGATGTGCAGAATGCCATAAGAACACTACCAAAAATGTACCCTTTATAGGGCAAAAGACTGGGGGTATTAAAACTATATTTTATGATTAATTTGTACTTGAAATGTACGTATGACTAGGGATGTACAACTAGTTTATGGATTTATACCGTATTTCATAAAATATGGGGTGGGAAATTATTATCCCACTGACCGTTCCAGACATGTAATATTTGTGTGTGGGCAGTGGGATAAAAATTTCCCACTTAAAATATTTATAACAATGCGCTCATAACGTATTAATTAGTTTATTGACATGAATATAATACAATAACATACTACATGGCATATGGAATAAAAAATGACAATGAAATCTCTTAAGCCTAATTTACTTTGGTTGTAGAAACATTCGAAAATTACTGTCTCTGAGTTGTGAAATGGTTCAAGGCATGAATTACTTAACGCAACATTACAATTCATGTCACTGCGTTTCTCGTTCTGCTTGGTTCTACACTGTGCAAAGCGAGGATATGTTTTTATTAGTTCAGGTAGAGAAATGGCTGCCGATATCTGATAATCTCACCGTATTTTTATCGTTGCTTGTCCTTCAGACCTGTTTCTCTTCCTTCCACGCCCGTTCGCTGGGGATAGCCAGGGCGTTTCTTGCTCGAAAATGACTGTATCAGTTCATTTACGAGTTGTGACCTAATCTTCAGAAATGACATGCCTTTTGTCTTCCTCTCTTTCATTTCGGCTTTGTACACTATGTACGAATTGACATTCATACTGTCCAGCATCTAATAACAACCTTTAGCCACCATCTTCTTGACTTCTTGACCTGCTTATAAAAGATAAGATGAACCTATAAGACACTATGTATAAGAATTCCAAACATAATAGGTTGCGTGGGTTGAACATTGTTTTTGCTTACCAGAATATTGGACATGGTCTTCAGCATCAGAGTATCTACCTTCTTCCGAATCCACTGCTTCTTCTTCCGACATTTCATCCAGCCAGGCTTCAATCGTTGCTTCCATATTCAGAGCAGTAGTAAATGTCCTACAATTAGTTCCAAAATAATACTGTATTACAATTATTATTATTATTATTATTATTATTATTATTATTATTATTATTATCATTATTATTACAAGGGAATGGACCACTAAGGATCACGCTACAACTTCATTTCTTTCCCTTCGTGCAGAGGTTTCTCTGTGTCCAATACTCCTTCATGCGTTCGCTGGCCTGCTTCCGTTGTTCATCTGTCCAGGCTCTTCCGGTCTTCCTAGTTCTTCCTGCGGCTTGAACACCTTCCAAATTCTTCAGTGTGTTCCTAAACGTATTCCTTTCTAACAGCTGATCTTCCAAGATGCTTAACCTTCCATATCCTTCTTCGTTTCTTTAATCCATGCTGTAGTGGTCTTTTTTCTCCAGAAGTAATCAAATATCTGTTTGCGTTCATTCTGTATAGATGTCCAAGAAACGCCAGCCTCCTTTTCTTCATGGTCTCTGAGATTCTTTCCACCTTCTGGTAAACTTCTTTGTTACTCCGAAGTTTCCATCCGCTTTCAGTTTGGACAGCTCCCATAATTTTTCTGAGGATTCTTCTTTCCAGGACCTCTAGCTTATCCAGCTTGTAGTTCATGGACAGGCATTCACTGGCATACAGGCATTCTGTTTTGACCACGGTGGTGAAATGTTTTAATTTGGAATTCCAAGATAAGCACTACTTATTGTATATGTTTTTTTTTCAAGCCATATGCTCTCTCTATTTTTGAGATCCGATCTTCCACTGCAGCTTTTTCTAGTCCATTCTCCTGTATCGTCTCACCAAGGTACTTGAACTTCTTGACCCTTTCTATCCGTCCTATCTCTGTTTCCAGGAATTTTGGTCCATCTTTGATGTTCGTCATGAATTTGGTCTTTTCTGCTGAGATCCTCAGTCCTGTTTGGCTGGCGATTCTTTCCAAGATGTTAATCTGGATGGTTGCGGCCTTTAGACTTTCTGATAGTATAGCAAAGTCGTCAGCAAAAGCCAAGCAGTTCACTTTAATACCACCTGATTTTCTCCCTAGACAGATCGGGATTATTATTATTGTTATTATTATCATTATTATTATTATTATTATTATTATTATTATTATTATTATTATTATTATTATTATTATTATTATTATTATTATTATTACCAAGCTACTATTAGATGAAACTTGCTTCACCTACGTTTATGATTTGAAACCACTTATGAGCAGTCCAACCAAAATTAGTCATAGATCTCAGGTAAGACCCAAGTTGTGACTAAGTGCAAATTACTATAACATCATTGCCTGTCGTCGTAAGGGGATACTTAAAACAGTTTTAGAATAATGAACTGTAGTAAGTTTGAAAAATTTGTAAATAATTATGAAATAGCATCTTACTAAGTTACAAAGAAACTATGAAGTTATCGTTGATTCTGTTATTAGTATTCTGAATGACACAACAGATGGATCATTATTATATTCGTGGCACAAATAGCCTTGCTCCTTGAATAAAAACATGATAAACTGCATCTCTGAAGTATATACTAACCTTTAGAAATCGTCATTCTTCGGTATTCCACACCTTCTTCCAACAAACACCGTTTCACTGCAGCTGAACACAATGACACTGCCACTCTACGCGTGCTAGGAACCACTGGGATATATACTTCCCACCTAGTAGCGATTAGGTTATTAACTTTGAAATGAAACTGTGCAGTCCTCTTACGCTAGCAAGTGGAACTGCATCCTCTGAAACAGCTGGGAAGATAATTTCCCTAAAACCGTTACGTATATACGAGGTGGGAAGATAATATCCCAAAGACCTATAAAGAGTTATACACGTAAAAACATAAGAAAATTTGATATATATCACTTGCTTTACGTCACTTAACAATGAAACTTCTCAAAGCAATTAACATGGCAGCCCACATCACATTTTCTACATGTTTGGTAGTGTTCTTATGGCATTCTGCACATCGAATCTGGGTTGTGTTTGATATTATTATATGCTCAACACCATTCAAACGCACTTCATCCTGCACGCACCGTTTCACAGATTTCGGACGACTACCGATTGCAGGACGATTGGTGTATTTTCCTAGGTAACATTGGACGATATAACGTATGAAGCCCAAAAAATCGCAAGCACCTTTATCCCTTCCTGTAGGAGTCATCCTATACAGACGGTACGTATTATTGATACTGCAGCTCAACGGGAACTGTATAAGCTGCCAGTACCATTTTTTCATCCTCATACCAGGCCGATAAGCTGAAAAGATAGATCATACTAAGCAGCAAGCGCTACCTGTCTTACGGATATCCTCTTTCTTTCCTTGGAACTCCAACAACTGCACATGCCCACTGTCGAAACACCTGTTCTGTTGGATGCCAGATTATTGTCGTTGAATCTTACGAGAGTTATTCCCGAGTTTACATCTGTGACTTGGTCATAACTACCTCGTGGAAGCTTTTTAATTACGACAGAGTAATGGAGAGGTGCCTTTTCAATAGATTATTACGAATCGTGCAAGTGATGTCATGACCAGTTCTTCCTAGTTTTGATAAAGAGGGGCAGGCATATAAAGTATTTATCAGTAAACGTACTATATGCCGAACCTTGAGGCAGTTTATTCACCAGGTCTACAACTACTGATCCTCCAACACGCAGGTCAGGGTTTTTGTTACCTGCAGAGGCACCATGATAGGGCTTAGCTTGAACAAGATACCCTAATCGCGAACACATGGACCACACTTTTAAGCCGAACCTCACCAGTTTATTTTGAATGTGCTGTTTGGTTCCATGTCTACCAAAGTATGGCTCCATGGATTCATCAATGCTCAAGTACGCATCTTTAGGAAATAATTTTAACCATTTTCATTTACATGACCCCAAATTGGTCGCACTTTTGTGAATTTATCATTGGGATTTAGAGTGTTATTTTAAGAAATGTGTAAGTAGCGAAGGAATCCTTTACATCTATTCCTTGAAATAGCAACTGCGACCCCGGGATGGTAAGTATCAGCACCAGAATCCCAGTAGAGACGATGCTTAGCAACAGTACAATATCCACTCAAAAGTAATATGCCCGTAAGTAACCTGATTTCATTAACTTCAACATCAAAGTTATGGTTACCTTTGAACATGGCATATCGTTTTGACTAATTAATAATGGCATTTATTATTTGGTCATCCCAAAATAGTTCGAAAAATTCTGCAGGAGATTTGCTTGTGTTTAAAATTTCTGGTCTTGCCTATTCAAGTTCAGGTTTAGTGGGTATATCAACATGTTCCCACTTACATTAGTAGGAAAAAGCAGAGGTTTGGCAGCCCTAGCCTCAGTCAAAAACTTGCTAATTAAATATCCGGGTACCAGTTATAAAACCATGAGGTTAGCGTTAAGATCGATGATTTTCGGTAGGGTATTGCATGGCGCAGAAGTATGGGGCTTGGATGAGGAAAGAGGTGAATTAAGATGAGTTATTAGTAACTTCGGTAAGACTGTGATGGGGCTGCCGCTGTGCACAGCTAATGCAGGGGCGGAATTAATGTGTGGGGAGGATTTGGAATCTGAGTGTGTGAAAAGAACAGTTAGATACTGGATGAATTGAAAAGGGCAGGAATGGGGAGGGTATTACAGGCCGCATATGAACAACAACCAAATGGCATGTATGCATGCTGGCTAGAAAAAATTAAGGGATATTTGGAGGTGATAGGTTTGGGGTACATGTGGGAAGAGGTGTGGACGAAGACAGAAGCTAGAGGGATGAATGTGCTGTCAAGGAGGATTAAAGATATGTATATGCAGAAATTATTGACTGATAGTAGAGTAAGAAGTTCTCTTAGTGTTTTTAATAAAGTAGAAGAAGTAACGGGGATAAATATTAGATACGTTGAAAGGTTAAACAGCAGAGGGTTGGTTTGGTGGCTAATGGAGCTTCATAAAAATAAGGGATGGTTAAAAGGTGGAGATAAGTCGGTATGTATACTTTGTGGGACAGAGAACAACGATTTTCACTTATTTGGTAATTGTGAAGAAACAAGTAAGATCAGAAATAGTCTATTGAGTGCCAAACATCGGAAAATGTTAGGAATAGGGGACTAGCGGAGTATTATAAGGTGGATTATTAAGGAATGGGAAGACAGAGCTGAACTGAACAGATACTTATGTGCGGTTAAAAATGCATGTATGAGAAAATTGGAAGAATGAGATTCATAGAGCGATAGTGGTGAGTATAGCTTGGAGGAAATAAGGGGGTATGTGTTTGGAATGGGGACGGGTGTTTATAATGTTTATGGGGGTCTTGTTTAACAGTATCCAGTGGTTTGAGTTTGTTAGGTAATTTCAGCAGTAAGTGAAGTGCTGGTGATGTGTACATAGTGAAGAACGTAGAATTCGAGCCTGGAGGTGAAGTAAGACCGAGTGAGAGCGATGAGCATTCAGATTGCGAAGTAATTGAGTAAGTAAAAAATATGGTATGTGCGAAATGTAGAGGCCTCACCGATTGCGAGGTTGCAAGAAAGTATGCGATAGTTGTCATTTGGTGTACTTTAAATCCAGGGTAATTGGGTTAAGGAATAAGGAGCGCGAAGTAAGCAACTGTGAATACAAGGACTTGAGCTGAATCTGTTGTAACGTAATGTCAGCGGTTTTTTGCAGAACTATCTGTTGTGAAGGTCATGTGGTGAATGCAAGGTCAGGGTAGGGCTAGATTAGTTGTTTTGTAGGTAGATTTTTGTTGAATGTTATTATTATTATTATTATTATTATTATTATTATTATTATTATTATTATTATTATTATTATTTGGGTGCTTAGTTGTATGCATTTGGGCACGTGCTTTTTCTCACTATTCACGCATAGTAGGAGCTATTAAGGAATGATGGGCAAGGGAGATCAGGACATACACGTAAGAGAAAAGGATGGGACGGACCCACCCTAAATAAGTAAAAGAAGGGAGAAATGTGAGTGGCGGGATATGGGAGGAGAGCGGCTCGAGCTTCACGTGGCCGGCGGCAATGGAATGGTAAGAGAAACGCACTGTCATCTGGTAAGACTGTTAGTGTCTTCCTTAGGGCCCCACGGATAGGTCTGGTCGTGTCATCAACGGTAGGGCGGCCTTCTTCTCACCAGGGGTGATGGCACGGCAGGACAGTAGTAGTAGATTGTAACTAATATTATTTCTTGCTTTTATTTTATTATCCTTTATTATTCATTTTATTGTGTGCCTTAATATTAATTAGAGACGATGGACGTGGCATGAGGGACTGAGGATGACTGCTGTGGTGACACTCCCTTGGAAGTGTCACGTTTCCGGGGTATCCAATGAACCTCATGGCATGCCCGGGTAATCCTGTATTTCTTTTCTTATCTTTTTTGTTTGTTGTCCATGTGAACATGTATCGGGGCTAATTCGCCTGTTATATTCAATAAAGACTAATACTATACAAAGTAGATATGGCAACGTGGCAATGGCTGAGTAGTGGGTGTGTGACGGTAGTGCTCCTCAATATTTTCTGACTATGGTTGTACCTAAATTGAATAACGAAGTGAAACTGTGTGCCGCTGGATTACTAAGGTCTGAAGAACTGATGCACGTATTCGATTTTATTAGATCTTAATTAGTGATGTTTTACCGGTCAAGTTTAAGTCATTTGAGGAATAATCTGTGTATACAAACACAGAGAGATGAAGTGCTAGCAACTTTAAGATATTTCCAAAGAGTAGTGAAATGCAGTTACCCTGAGCCTACACAATCGATTTCTATACCGATCGTGATACCATTCTTCACCACCATGAGCTCTTGTGTTCCATATTAGAAGGCTGCTTCCAGGCAAGATATAAATTCTAAGATTCAGAGTAGTAACTGTCAAGGTTGGTTCCACTGCAAATATGTTAATATAAGAGACGTTGAATTAAATTTCTTAAAATCTGAAAATCAGTTTCGGAGGTGTGCTCGTTGTGAAAAGGAAAGACGAAATAGTGTACATGGCTTGGAACTAGCAACAACACCATCTATTTGGGACATCTACCACCTCTTACTTGAGGTGAAGAAAGAAACTGCAGAGGTTAAGAATTCAAGTATAGAGGCTAAGCGAGAGATAGGCAAACGTTTGGAGTTAGCTCACGTAAAGTTGGATGAGAATGCAACATTTATTAACAAAACAGTCAGAAGTAATAAATTAATGCATGGAGAAAATGTAGGAATTGAGAGAAGTAGCAAACAAAAGACACACAAATACCTTTAGATAAACTCGATCAGTATGGTCTTCGTAACACTATTGAAATTGTAGGCATGCCTGAGGTAATTAATGAGGATATTTATGAAACTGTTAAGCATGTAGGTTGAGTATTAAATGCGGAGATCAAGAATGAATCGATTGATGCATGTCATAGTCTGAACAGGCAATTGCATCAAGCTTCAGGTGCCTTTGTAGTGAAGTTTGTACACCGTAGTGTCAAGAATGATCTCATTCAAAACGCAAGGTTAAAAAGGATTTAAATGCATCTCATCTCGTGTTCTCTGAGTATGAGACGGTGTATATAAACCATAGTTCGATGTCCCTACGAAGAAAGATGCTTGGGCAAGCTCGAAAAATTAAGAAGGAAAGTAATTATGCTTATCTATGGCCAGAACATGGAGGTAACATTCAACTCCCAAAAAAGAGAGAGTCATAGGCAGGTGTTTAATCTAAAAATCCTTGACGATGTGAATGGACTAAATGAGAATGTGTAGCTGTTGTATTTTCAGAAAAATGATTTTTAATGTAATTAATATTTACTATGTAAGAGGGTTAAACAGTAATAATTCGGAGTTTTGTGTTAACAATAGTGAATCAGAATACGATATTCTGTTGATTACGGAAAGATTGTTACACTCTCATGTTGCTAACAGCGAACTGTTTAGTAGGAAATTTAATGTGTATAGAAAGTACCGTAGAGGTACAAAGAAAGGAGGAGGGGCATTAATAGCTGTTAAAGGTTCTATAGTATATAAGACAAATAACGCTAGATTTTGGCGATACTGAAGCAGTTTGTGTAAACATTTTATTAATGGTCACAGTTACACCCGCAACCAAATTGGAAACATATTTGTACTACTATAGATTGTTTGAAATTAATAAGGACCTTTTAAATTTACATCTTATTATAGCCGGTGACTTCAATTTGACATTAATTACTGGTGAGCAAAGTAATCTTGTAAATTTTGGACCTACACATAGATCCTTAGCTGAGTTTATGTCATTCTATCAGTTGCACTTGGTCAATAGTATTCTAAATGCAAATGGAAATACACTTGATCTTATTATTACGAATGTTAACACATTAAACGTATATAGTGATGAGTGCACCTTAGTTTAATAATTCGGAGTTTTGTGTTAACAATAGTGAATCAGAATACGATATTCTGTTGATTACGGAAAGATTGTTACACTCTCATGTTGCTAACAGCGAACTGTTTAGTAGGAAATTTAATGTGTATAGAAAGTACCGTAGAGGTACAAAGAAAGGAGGAGGGGCATTAATAGCTGTTAAAGGTTCTATAGTATATAAGACAAATAACGCTAGATTTTGGCGATACTGAAGCAGTTTGTGTAAACATTTTATTAATGGTCACAGTTATGTAATAATGTCAGTGTATTTTACACCCGCAACCAAATTGGAAACATATTTGTACTACTATAGATTGTTTGAAATTAATAAGGACCTTTTAAATTTACATCTTATTATAGCTGGTGACTTCAATTTGACATTAATTACTGGTGAGCAAAGTAATCTTGTAAATTTTGGACCTACACATAGATCCTTAGCTGAGTTTATGTCATTCTATCAGTTGCACTTGGTCAATAGTATTCTAAATGCAAATGGAAATACACTTGATCTTATTATTACGAATGTTAACACATTAACCGTATATAGTGATGAGTGCACCTTAGTTACGGAGGATAGTTTTTATCCTGCAACTGTAATCACACTACTATTAAACAAAGATCATAGCCATGTTTCACAACAACCTAAACAATCTAAGCAGATATTTGACTTTAGAGGAGCTAATTTCTTAGAAATGTATAAAATGATTGAGCAAGTGAGTAGTATAATTGGATGGTTCGGCGGCCACCACCTCCTCCGGGCTCCCAGGGGTCCCTCCACCACCACCACCACCACCACCGGCTCCCAGATGCCTCCTCCACCACCACCACCACCACCGGCTCCCAGAGGCCACCTCCACCACCACCACCACCACCACCACCACCACCGGCTCCCAGATGCCTCCTCCACCACCACCACCACAGGCTCCCAGAGGCCTCCTCCACCACCACCACCACCACCACCACCACCACCACCACAGGCTCCCAGAAGCCTCCTCCACCACCACCAAAGCCAGAGGCCACCCAGAGGTCTCCTCCACCACCCGCGGGAAATTTGAATTTGTAAACAAAGCCACGTGCTTTTTGACAGCTGTCATCGACAACAACGCATCGCTAACCTCAGTACTGACATCTTGACGGGCCTAAACCTCAGTAGTACAAACTTAACCTAACTAGCGCGAGGTAAACAAAGCCACGTGTTTTTTGACAGCCACGTGCTTTTTGACAGACAACAAAGCATCGCTAACCTCAGTACTGCCATCTTGACGGGCCTAAACCTCAGTAGTACCAACTTAACCTAACTAGCGCGAGATAAAAAAATCCAGGTGATTTTGACAGCCACGTGCTTTTTTTGACAGCTGTCATCCGCCATCTTTAAACCACAGAGCACTGTGCTGCCCTCTTTATCGCAGTAGCTGCAAATTCGTCACTTGTCATCGGCAGTGCTGCCATCTTGGCGGGCCTAAACGTTAGTGCTACCAACTTAACCTCACTAGCGCGAGATAAACAAATCCACGTGCTTTTTTGACAGCTGTCTTCCGCCATCTTTAATCTATAGAGCACAGTGCTGCCCTCTTTAGCTACTTACCTTTGAAATGTGGTGGCGGATAATTTGAAAAATGCTTTTTGACAGCAGCCATCTTTGAGCACAGTGCTACCCTCTTTGTGGTGGCGGGAAATTCCACGTGCTCTTGTTTGGAAACAAACTCACGTGCTTTTTTCTGACAGCTGTCATCCGCCATCTTGCATCACAAACCTCAGTGCTGCACTCTTTAGCTAGATGCCTTTGAAATGTGGTGGCGGCAATTTGAAAAATTCTATGTGCTCTTGTTTAGTAAACAAAGCCACGTGCTTTTAGACAGCTGTCATCCACCTTCTTTAATCAATAGAGCACTGTGCTGCTATCATGCGGAAAATTTCGTCAGCTGTCATCCGCCATCTTTAATTTACAGTGCACCGTGCTGGCCTCTTTATGACATGTGGTAGCGGGCAATTTGAAAAGTTCTGTTAGCTGTCATCCACCTTCTTTAATCAAGAGAGCACCGTGCTGCCATCTTTAGCTAGATACCTTTGAAATGTGGTGGCGGCAAATTGAAAAATTCCACGTACTCTTGTATAGTAAACAAACTCACGCGCTTTTTAGTCAGCTGTCATCCGCCATCTTACATCGCAAACCTCAGTGCCACACTCTTGGCGGATAATTTAAAAAGAAAAATTCTACAGCAGCCATCTCTCGGCGCTAATTGCACAAGATGGTGGCTATACATGACTCTTTAAAGGTGCTTATGCAAGATGGCCGCTATACATAGGTTCTTATGAGACGCCCTTGGGATGCTTGCGCAAGATGGTGGTTATACATGGCTCCTTATGAGATGCCCTAGGGATGCTTGCGCAAGATGGCGGTTGCTCTTATGAGGCGGCTTAAGGGTCCTTGCACAAGATGGCTAGAGACGCCCTAAGGATGCTTGAGCAAGATGGCGGACGCAAGATGGCGGCTATACACGACTTCTTATGAGACCCCTTAAGGGTGCTTGGGCAAGATGGCTGCTGCTCTTATGAAGAAAGCTAGCTTAGAAGCTAACGCGTCGTGCTAGTTCGATTCATTAAATTTGGGGCTTAAATGCGAAATGTTAAATATCTCGAAAGCGGTGCATCGTAGAGCAAAACGGACAAAACATTTCTGCCCAGTACCTCGGTTCGCAGTACGAGGAACAAGAAAAACATAGTCTAATGATGAGATCAACGGTTCGGTTCCTACTTAGGCCCTTTGGCATTCGCTCTGTTTTAGCTTGTATTGAAGCAAGTCTTCGTAACATGATCAGGTTTAGCTATGGTAGAGAGTATAACGTGCCGTGCAGGTTCGATTCATTAAATTTAGGGCTTAAATGCAAAATGTTAAATATCTCGAAAACGGTGCATCGTAGAGCAAAACCTGATACCTAGGTTTGCAGTATCAGGAACATGATAGCATAAGAAAAACATAGTCTAATGATGAGATCGACGGTTCGATCCCTACTTAGGCCCTTTGGCATTTGCAGCTATCTATTTCTACAAGATGGCGGCTATACATAGCTTCTTATGTGACAGCTTAAGAGCGCTTGCACAAGATGGCTACTGCTCTTATGAGACGCCCTAGGGGTGCTTGCGCAAGGTAGCAGCGACAAGACGGTGACTATACACAGCTCCTTATGATACGGCCTAGAGGTGCTCACACAAGATGGAGGCTGCTCTGATGAAGAAAGCTAGCTTTGCATCGTGCAGGTATCTTTACAGCACTAAACCTCATACCTTTGAAATGTGGTGGCGGGTAATTTGAAAAATTCTACGTGCTTTTTCTTAACAGCAGCTATCTTTAAACAATAGCGGCTATACATAAGCTGTTAAGGCCTCCTCTTATGTCAAGGCATAGCTCTATCGAACAAGTTTAAACCTGCATCGGGATAGCTAGAGTAAGCACGTGCTGCAGTGATGACGTCATTATGCATGTTTAGATTTGCAAATCACTAAAGAAACATAACAAGACTAGAATCGAACACTGCACTCTATGCCGTTAACTTTATCATGTGATCGGAACATTGATTGAAGTGTTTAGAACGCTAAATAAGTAGAACCGAACACTGTACTCGATACAACATGTGTTTAGAACATGTCAGGGGATACCTTTGTTCTAAGAAGATTAGGTTACTGCACATTCCTTGTAGGGCTAATAGGCTAAAGGGCTAATGGGCAAAAGGGCTAAAGGGCTAATGGGCTAAAGGGTAGTAGCAGTAAGAATAGCAAGGTTTAAAAGCGTGTACATATCACCTTTTGATAATGCATACATCAACTATCGGACTAAACAACCTCTACAAGAGCGTGCGACCATCGCTTGTACTTGTGCTGCTATCTTAACATAACCTATGTGCAGGAACCTAGAGCATAAAAAATAGTTATGTGTAAAAATCTTGTGAAAATAGCAGAGTGTTGACTACGTAGGTGTAGACATTGAACTTAGCATGCTGAAGCAGCATACTACGTGACCGTGACGTCACAGCCGCGTGCTCTTGTTTAGTAAACCAAGCCACGTGCTTTTTTGACAGCTGTCTTCTTGACGGACCCTAACCTCACATAGAAGGACAATAGAGCGTCGCTAACTTCACTGCTGCTATCTTTACGGCGGTAAACCTCAAGGCTACCACCTTATGCATGTTATAGCGCGGAATTTAAAATCCAACAACAGAACGTCGCTAACCTCACTCTTACCATCTTGATGGGCTTAAACCTTACTGTTGCTACCTTGGTTATACGCTTTTGTGTTAGTTTACTGTTAATCGCTAAGCTGTTCGCATCATCGAAGTAGAGAGTAACAAATGTCAAGTAGATTTAAAGAAGAATCTGTTAGTAGAAGATAAAAGTCCGTCATGGAAAAACCCACTTCTAGGTATATTTGCGAAGAGTGTGGAAAAGCATATTCCCGAAGGTATCACAGGAGACGTCATGAGATATCATGTAGGACAATTTTTCAATGCAAACATTGTAGAAGAGAGTTCAAGAACGCATACAACGCTCAACGTCATGAAGCCGCGTGTAATGTAGCTTCATCGGGAACAAAATACAAAGAGCTCAACCATATTCAAGGGAACACTGATTTATGTTTAAAAAGTACACCTCTGCGAGGGATTTTTAATTCTCCGTTGTTGTCTAGACCTGCTGCGAGTTCTGTTACTAAGCACAAACTTCAAGATAAAGAGAGGCAAGATCATGATTATGATAATAAGGATAATGATGTTGATCAAAACAGTAGTAAAGGGAAAGTAGGAGAAGAAGAAGAAAATTCATTGCCATTACAGCTTGATGATTTTACTTCATTTCCTAAGCCTACTACACGTTCTGTCGCAGTGCAAACATCTCAAGAAGAGATGCAAGGTAAAGAAGAAGGAAATTTCAACGCTTCATCGCTATCGAAACAAGTTAAGTTTGTACCTGGAAACGCTACTGCTGAAGCACGTATTACATCAAAACAAGTCCCTACACATCAACTGTCTGCATATAGACTCCAAGTTCACAACAAACCTCTGTTACCCTATGTAGATATAAGGTACTGTAAAGGCCCCAACGTACTCGTAAAACGTTTAAACTGCTATTATTTATTTATTTATCGTATGATGTACACAGAAAGATTATATAAATAAGTATGCAATATATACACAATATATACAAACAGAAGCCTATAGTTCCAAATCAAGCCCTTTGATCCATTTTAGGGCCTCCTCAGTTGCGTTATGAATGTCCTCCAAAGGACCTTGAAATGCTCTCTGTGGACACTCGACAATTACATGGTGGATGGTCTGTGATGTAGCTCCACAATCACACCCAGGAGACTTCTGCCAGCCCCATTTATAAAGAGTATAGCCGCATCTTCCTTGATTGACTCTAATCCTGTTTAGAGTCCTCCATTGACGTCTGGGTAGATGGAATCCGGGAGGTTGATGCTGGTTACACACAGTACAAAGAAGATATTTTTGAAATAGAGCATGAATTACGTCGTGTAGGTATTATTAAGTAAGCGCTTACCCTCACCTAAGTCATCCATCTGTAGTATATAGTCGATCGAGTAGCTATATTCGTATAGATTAATTCCCAACATTCTTCCTTCCTTAGGGTGTTAACTCCGCCTCTAGTTGTAGAGCTGGTCTCAAGCCCGAATAAAGAGAGGAGAGGCACCCTAGCCCTTTAAACCTTTAGCCCATTAGCCCTTTAGCCCTTTTGCCCTTTTGCCCATTAGCCCTTTAGCCTATTAGCCCTACAAGGAATGTGCAGTAACCTAATCTTCTTAGAACAAAGGTATCCCCTGACATGTTCTAAACACATGTTGTATCGAGTACAGTGTTCGGTTCTACTTATTTAGCGTTCTAAACACTTCAATCAATGTTCCGATCACATGATAAAGTTAACGGCATAGAGTGCAGTGTTCGATTCTAGTCTTGTTATGTTTCTTTAGTGATTTGCAAATCTAAACATGCATAATGACGTCATCACTGCAGCACGTGCTTACTCTAGCTATCCCGATGCAGGTTTAAACTTGTTCGATAGAGCTATGCCTTGACATAAGAGGAGGCCTTAACAGCTTATGTATAGCCGCTATTGTTTAAAGATAGCTGCTGTTAAGAAAAAGCACGTAGAATTTTTCAAATTACCCGCCACCACATTTCAAAGGTATGAGGTTTAGTGCTGTAAAGATACCTGCACGATGCAAAGCTAGCTTTCTTCATCAGAGCAGCCACCATCTTGTGTGAGCACCTCTAGGCCGTATCATAAGGAGCTGTGTATAGTAACCGTCTTGTCGCTGCTACCTTGCGCAAGCACCCCTAGGGCGTCTCATAAGAGCAGCAGCCATCTTGTGCAAGCGCTCTTAAGCTGTCACATAAGAAGCTATGTATAGCCGCCATCTTGTAGAATTAGATAGCTGCAAATGCCAAAGGGCCTAAGTAGGGATCGAACCGTCGATCTCATCATTAGACTATGTTTTTCTTATGCTATCATGTTCCTGATACTGCAAACCTAGGTATCAGGTTTTGCTCTACGATGCACCATTTTCGAGATATTTAACATTTTGCATTTAAGCCCTAAATTTAATGAATCGAACCTGCAAGGCACGTCATACTCTCTACCATAGCTAAACCTGATCATGTTACGAAGACTTGCTTCAATACAAGCTAAAACAGAGCGAATGCCAAAGGGCCTAAGTAGGAACCGAACCGTTGATCTCATCATTAGACTATGTTTTTCTTGTTCCTCGTACTGCGAACCGAGGTACTGGGCAGAAATTTTTTTGTCCGTTTTGCTCTACGATGCACCGCTTTCGAGATATTTAACATTTTGCATTTAAGCCCCAAATTTAATGAATCGAACTAGCACGACGCGTTAGCTTCTAAGCTAGCTTTCTTCATAAGAGCAGCAGCCATCTTGCCCAAGCACCCTTAAGGGGTCTCATAAGGAGTCGTGTATAGCCGCCATCTTGCGTCCGCCATCTTGCTCAAGCATCCTTAGGGCGTCTCTAGCATCTTGTGCAAGGACCCTTAAGCCGCCTCATAAGAGCAACCGCCATCTTGCGCAAGCATCCCTAGGGTGTCTCATAAGGAGCCATGTATAACCACCATCTTGCGCAAGCATCCCAAGGGCGTCTCATAAGAACCTATGTATAGCGGCCATCTTGCATAAGCACCTTTAAAGAGTCATGTATAGCCACCATCTTGTGCAATTAGCGCCGAGAGATGGCTGCTGTAGAATTTTTCTTTTTAAATTATCCGCCAAGAGTGTAGTACTGAGGTTTGCGATGTAAGATGGCGGATGACAGCTGACTAAAAAGCGCGTGAGTTTGTTTACTATACAAGAGTACGTGGAATTTTTCAATTTGCCGCCACCACATTTCAAAGGTATCTAGCTAAAGATGGCAGCACGGTGCTCTCTTGATTAAAGATGGCGGATGACAGCTAACAGAACTTTTCAAATTGCCCGCTACTACATGTCATAAAGATGGCAGCACGGTGCACTGTAGATTAAAGGTGGCGGATGAGAGCTGACGAAATTTTCCGCATGATAGCAGCACAGTGCTCTATTGATTAAAGATGGTGGATGACAGCTGTCAAAAAAGCACGTGGCTTTGTTTACTAAACAAGAGCACATAGAATTTTTCAAATTGCCGCCACCACATTTCAAAGGTATCTAGCTAAACATGGCAGCACGGTGCTCTCTTGATTAAAGATGGCGGATGATAGCTAACAGATCTTTACAAATTGCCCGCTACTACATGTTATAAAGAGGGCAGCACGGTGCTCTGTGGATTAAAGATGGCGGATGACAGCTGGCGAAATTGCCCGCATGATAGCAGCACAGTGCTCTATTGATTAAAGATGGTGGATGACAGCTGTCAAAAAGCACGTGGCTTTGTTTCCAAACAAGAGCACATAGAATTTTTCAAATTGCCGCCACCACATTTCAAGGGCATCTAGCTAAAGAGTGCAGCACTGAGGTTTGTGATGCAAGATAGCGAATGATAGCTGTCAGAAAAAAGCACGTGAGTTTGTTTCCAAACAAGAGCACGTGGAATTTCCCGCCACCACAAAGAGGGCAGCATTGTGCTCAAAGATGGCTGCTGTCAAAAAGCATTTTTCAAATTATCCGCCACCACATTTCAAAGATAAGTAGCTAAAGAGGGCAGCACTGTGCTTTATAGGTTAAAGATGGCGGATGACAGCTGTCCAAAAAGCACGTGGATTTGTTTTATCTCGCGCTAGTGAGGTTAAGTTGGTAGCACTAACGTTTAGGCCCGCCAAGATGGCAGCACTGCCGATGACAGGTGACGAATTTACATCTACTACGATAAAGAGGACAGCACAGTGCTCTGTGGTTTAAAGATGGCGGATGACAGCTTTCAAAAAAACACGTGGCTGTCAAAAACCACGTGGCTTTGTTTACCTCGCGCTAGTTAGGTTAAGTTGGCACTACTGAGGTTTAGGCCCGTCAAGATGGCAGTACTGAGGTTAGCGATGCGTTGTTGTCTGTCAAAAAGCACGTGGCTGTCAAAAAACACGTGGCTTTGTTTACCTCGCGCTAGTTAGGTTAAGTTGGCACTACTGAGGTTTAGGCCCGTCAAGATAGCAGTACTGAGGTTAGCGATGCGTTGTTGTCGATGACAGCTTTCAAAAAGCACGTGGCTTTGTTTACAAATTCAAATTTCCCGCAGGTGGTGGAGGAGGCCTCTGGGAGGCCTCTGGCTGTGGTGGTGGTGGAGGAGGTATCTGGGAGACCTCTGGCTGTGGTGGTGGTGGAGGTGGCCTCTGGGAGCCGGTGGGGGTGGTGGTGGTGGAGGTGGCCTCTAGGAGCCTGTGGTGGTGGTGGTGGTGGAGGAGGCATCCGGGAGCCGGTGGTGGTGGTGGTGGTGGAGGAGGCATCTGGGAGCCGGTGGTGGTGGTGGTGGTGGTGGTGGTGGTGGTGGTGGTGGTGGTGGTGGAGGGACCCCTGGGAGCCCGGAGGAGGTGGTGGCCCCCGAACCATCCAATTATACTACTCAAGTGGATTGGTCTAAGATTGTAGAATTTACATACGCTGACCAGGCTGTTGAGTATTTTTATGCTCAGGTACGCTCCGTGTTTTGCGAAACGGTACCAATGAAGAATACTCACCAAAAGAAATACCCTCCATGGTTTCCTAAAGACATAATAAATAACCTGAAACTGAATGAAATCCATAGAAAGTGAGGGAAATATTCAGAGTATAGTAGGGTAATATTTAGCCAGTAAAGGAGAGCAACGAAATACATGATCAATAAAGCGTATAAGAATTATATATCTAGATTGAAGAGAATATCAAAAGTGATGTCAATCAGTTCTGGAGCTATGTCTGTTAGGTCAGCAGCCCAGAGGCTGGTTGGATCCTCAAATAGCACCACCAAAGGTTATGCGGTTATAAGGAAACCGCAAAAACCAATGGCAGCACCAAAATGAGGCGTACTATGCAAGACGAGGAGTGAGGTAGTTTGCCATTGCTTTCCTCACTGGTTCAGAAAGTGCTATTGCAGCACGACTGACCCTCTGAGCAACAACTTTCATAACACTCAGATGCACTAGACGTGCTCCGAATGTCATTACTCAGCACCACCCATACCCCAGCAGCTTCCATATTGTCACAGCCATGGATGAGACTGGGACTTCGGTGGAAACTACACTTTACTCTGGCCTGTGCTAAGAGATGGATACAAAAGTACTGTATCCATCAAGAAATGGCAGCAGGCAATCTGGAGCTATATGAAATGCAAAAGAAATACCAAGGAAAGTCTGCAACAGGGCATGAAATTTAACAATATCTTACTTAATAATAACAAAAGAATAGCTGGTGGTTTTGCAAACTTTTTTTGGATCGGTATATTCAAAACCACCACCAACCTATGATATTCCTGTCACATCTGATTTATATGTTAATTACCAATTATCTTTAGTAATCGGGGGTGAAAAGGAATATATGTTAGCTATTAAAAAATTAAAACCTAGAAGGTCATGTGCTCTTAATGGAATACCGCCCTACCTACTGAAATCATGTTCGAATGTGTTGGATTTCCCCTTACAAGCATTTAATAACATTGTGGTAAAAACGCGAATCTTTCCAAAAGTATGGAAAATAGCGAAAGTGTGTCCAGGTTTTTAAATGTTTTGACAGTAATAATATTGAAAATAATGCCCTGTTTGTATTTTATGTGCTTCTGCTAAAGTATTTGAGCAAATATTATACGTGTGAGGGTCGGTACACATATTAATCGGCATAGTTTTATGCCAAGTAGATCAACTACGACTAATCTATTAAAATTTATACAGTATGTGTATGCCATTTTGAATAATCAAGGACAAGTCGACGTAATATATACAAATTTTTCTAAAGCTTTCGACAAATTAGATCATTACATTAATTACCCAACATTGGAAACAATCTTCGAGAATGGGACTGCTAAATTGAGAAGAAATTGAGAATGCTGCTATTCTAAAAAATTTAATTACAACGGCATTTTTCCAACACTTATCACATGCATTTCATCTTGCGCATTGTCTCCTCTCAAACTTTGTTTCTGAAGTTTTCTCACTCCCCTCCTAACCATTCATTCGTGTGTTGGCATTTATGCAAAAAAAAAGCACTGTCTGCCTGAATTTTCATCACAGTGTTTTCATCATGTTTTTTTGGATTGTCATCACTTTTTGAAAAGCATGACTGATTTTCTTTGTCAAGAAACTTAATATATGTGACTGGTGGGAAGAACTGCCGGTGTTTGTTGCTGTAGTATTAAGCCCTGAAGAAGAGTTGACGCTTGAAATGGGTACCGAAGTTGAAGGAATGTGAAGATCTTGATCATGAGATAGTTAAGAAGACATAGGAGGTTGCTGAGGATTACTTTTATTTTCTGAAATGTCCGGTAAGTTGGAAGGAGGCCCTGGAGCAGTAATTTTTCTTGAAATGAGAGCAGAAATTTGATGGTTATCCACATTGACTATTTGTCTGTAAAAAATTCCACCTCATTTTGATATTGTCACTGTAGGGTGTTTTCTCATTAGATGTGTTTTTATGTTTGTTATTGATGATTTATACGACAGCTTCTGGCTACAGATATCACATTGTGCTACATGGTCACTGTTCCTTACCTCTGCAAAGATGACCATAACGGGCTGATTTTCTTCCTGTTGATCCCCACATTCATTTTCAAATATTATAATTTATTGGTGTTAAACAAAATGCGTTCACGAGTAAGTTAATTAACCAAAATAAAAGAACACTTAAAATTTACACTGCACTGACAAGTCAGCCATATAACTCAAAATTACTGAAGGTCCACCTGCGCGTGTTGCATAAAGAATTCGCGGGAAGTGAATATCATGATTTTGCTATTTCAGCGAATTTTGAACTATATGGTAATTTCCCACATAATCAGGTATCACAATATTATTTCTCTCTATTGTTGGATTTCAATACAGAATTCGTTAATACAAGAACGAAGGTAACGATTAAGCGTATATAATTGCCAGTGGATTGTTTCCTTTTTGTTCTTACCCACGCTCCGGCGTCAATTAAATCGTATTAACTTCGAGTATTTAAAATTCGCTGTGTAAGTATTGTGAGCCTTTTAAATCGCTCTTCGCGCCGCATTTTGCATATGTTTCATTGGTGTTCGGCCAGATGGCACTGACGATGTCGTTGAGCACGGAGAGCGACCAATAGTTATAGCGATTAGCAAAGTAGCAGCAGAACAGTTTCGGATTCAGTGGTCGTAACAGAGTGTTTTCTGAAACAGCTACATTCCGAAACGATTTCCATACCGGGTCACGCAGAGCGAGTGACCAAATAGTTCGATTAGCGAGGTAGCAACAGAACGGTTTCAGAAGCAGTGGTTGTAACAGGGTGTTTTGTGAAACAGCTATACTTCGAAACGGTTTCAATACCGAAACAGTTTCAAAATAGCTGTTGCGTTTAATCTGTCCCATCTCTATTGCGTTGTAGCTGAGCTCCATGATGGACGCAAAAAGTCGTGGTCGCTGGAAGATGCGATAGAAAGGTGGCGGGATGGAACTGAACACTCCCGGCTAAACTGGATATCGACTAAGTCTATGCCTTAATACGTTTTATATTTAATATGTACTTCTACCTACCGTAATTTTATGTTTTAGTGATTCTTTTATTATGTGAGCGTGCTCACCGCTGCCTCGGTGCAGCTGGCATTCTACCACTGAAATGATTACTCTGATGTAAGTTTGGTGATACTAGATAACACTAAATTGGATACAATACCACCGGCATGTAAGTAATATTTATTTTAAGATTGGTTTGGAAGACCATCTACTTCAGTGGATTATTTGGAGACATTATATACAACCATTGTCTTGGAATTTTCCAAACATTAACTGGACTGTTTAGGAGCCAACGTTGCTACTGTTATTAAATTTTAGGCCTATCTTGAGTTTTCGCCAATATTGCGAAAATTGAACCAGGACTCTCTATCCGATATTTGAAAATTCACTAACCGACTAAAAATCTACGTTAGTATTGTTTAAATGTATAAGTAAGTGTTAGGTAAATTTCATTACGAGGTGAATTGGAAAAGCACAGTGTCAGCATATGTGCATTATGATTTCTAACTTTTGGCATTATTGATATTACTGTACGTGTTCAGTTTTCTGCTCCATATAAGGTAAACGTATAGTTTTCGTTTTTGGCTTTATTATTATTATTGGGGGTTTTTCTTTCTGTCAGTTTTCCCTGATCAAGTAATTCGTGCTTTAGTTGTGTCGGATATTTCGTGTGATATTCTAACATGGTGTTTTGTTGTCATGTAAAACTTTCCTTGTCAGTATCTTCCGCGCTTAATTTATTATTATCTCATGTGCCCATTGTGACAGTTCCAAGGCCACCTCGCATTTAATTAAATAACGACCATCTTGGTCTTCTGTAAAATTATTTCTTGTATGAAATGTCACATCCAATGAATTTAAATATTATGATTTATGTAGTAATAATTTTATTATTAGTAGTAACATTATTATTATTGTAACGGAGTTTCCGTGGAACAGAAAGAGATGAAAGAAAGTGTTGGGTGGAATGAGTCTATCTACTATATCAAAGATTAACTTAAAACTTTAAATAAATGTTATATTCCTTTTTAAATCACAAACTTACAAATTTTTCACTGAGTGAAATAACAATGAGACAGGTACATATAGCAATCTTGAAACACGAATTGGAAAACTCAATATTAGAGAATTTAACAGATTTGGGCTTCAAGTCCCTAATTTCCAACTTTACAATATCCCCGATTAGCGCCTACATAGACAAGAAGAACTCTCCCAAAACAGAGCACCTTTCTCCGATCGATACAAATTTTACAGCCTTCCGAAGGCGACCCCCTCAATATTACAGCAAACTTAGAAAAATAATTACAGAAAATTCGTGATTGGCCAGATTCTAAAACTGGCGAAATTAGAAAGAAGTGTTGCAAACTTTGAAATAACAAAATAAATGGAAGTTAATTTAGTTGAGAAAACATAATAACACAAAACTACCTTAAATCACTAATTCTTTTAACTTGCACCAGAGCGCATTACCTCCGTTTTTAGTAGTGACATATATGGGAAAAGTTCAAACTTCCTGACGTAAACATACTTAAAACAAATAAATCCAGTCAGTTTAGGCAACTTCACAATAACACAATTACTCCAGAATTCAATGGTGACATCTTCTGGTTAATGTCCCAACTTCATGCCGTAGCTGTTTCACGTTTTGTTAGAGAGATAGCGTTCCTTAAGGCGCTCCTTTTGAATGAGCGGAGTTCAGGTGTACCTCCCTGTACAGACCTCCCCCCAAAGGCACTTCCTTGGGGTGACACGGAAGAAATATGGAAGAAGGAAAAAGATTTTTCTTAGTAATTTTATAGATGCTGGAAGTAATCTTGTTGTAAGTCCTTTTTTAGAAGATTAGTTAGGAAAACCACATTTGAAGCCTTCTTGTGGTAGTAGAATTTTATGATATGCCAATTTAGTTTGATATCAAGACAAACCGCCGCTGCCGTTACCCAGGTGAGATCACCCGGACCCCTCAAGTACCCTCAGATACACTTCTCCCGCTACGATGACAGGGGTAGTCGTGGTAATGGTCGCCGCAGAACAGATGTACATGTGCAGGCCCCAGATGGGTTGGCGGTGGAGTTACCGCACCTCAGTCCTTGCCAGAAAGATGGAACTGCTGCGCGCCGTTCAGAAAGAGGCGTCACTAGAGTGGAGTGGGCCCATTCCCCAATCCGGTATCGCTCGCCAGGGTTGAGACACGGCTGCCGACGGCTGAGGTGATACTGAAACAATGATATCTGGGCGACAGATATTGTTTTGCTGGAACATGCGAGTACAATTTTTATTTGTTGGAGGCAGAGGGGCGGGCAGCGTTGATGGATAGAGTGTGTTAGCAATGCGAAGATTAAGGAGACGGGGCTTGGTATGACCACTAGGTACTGGCTAACAGGAAATTTCTCGGAGGGGAAGGTTTTACATGAGTACATATAATGCCTACTTATAGTAATATGGGCAGAAGTCCTCGCCATTAACTTTACATCATCTTTAAGATGTACGACGCTTTAAAAAAAAGATAACCTTCGACTCCTGCCAATATTTAGTGGCGAATATAAAGCAACCGTGAATTTACACAGGTTTCACCTGAGAGAGGTGAACCCTAAACATCCTCTCGGTGGCTGAGTTACTGACCAATAATGTAACTGGTGTTAGAAAATCTAGAATGAAGCACTGCCCATGGAATCTGCTAGCCCGCAAGAACCAAATTTCTAAACATGACTTGATCTCCGACTTTTAAATTGGCGGGCCTCCGTCCACGATCATATTTTTCTCTAACTTCTTCGTGGGACACTTTGATGTTATTTTTAGACTTCTTCAATAGATCTCTAATATTCTCGGGATCAATTGTCTCTGGTAATAATCCATTAAGTGACCAAAGATTAGAGAGCGGCGTGTTAGGAATAAACTTAAACATGACAGATGCTGGAGTGAACTTATTTGACTCATGAACCGCCGAATTTAGAGCAAAAGCTAACCAGTGCAGTGAAGTATCCTACCTGGAATGATCTTCATGATGAAATGCAATTAAGGCAGAACGGAGATACCGATTGACTCGCTCAGCCAGACACGGTTGAGGTAATAAGTTGAAGAGGTTACGTGTGAGATAGACAGGTCAAACAGATTTTGCGGAATAAGTTAGATGTGCATGCCTTAGCATTATAAGAAACTATGTATTGACAAGTGCCAAAAGAAGCAAATATAGTAATCAAATAAGAGATGGTAGACTGAGCAGCAGCCAGCTTAGTCGGAAATAACGAAGAAAATCTAGTGAAGACATCTACACACACCAGAAGAAATGTATTTGCATACCCCTTGGATTCTGGGAAAGGTCCTACGTAGTCTTTATATAGACGTTCCAGGGGGCGAGACGCTTGATGCGACGAAAAGGGCCCTAGCTTAGTCGATAAGGTGGGCTTACTAAGCAAGCAAGCTTTACACTCTTTTATCATTTCTCTAATTTTACCGTCCACACCTTTCAAAATAAACATCTCTCGGATCTTTTCCCGAGATTTGAAGATTTCTAAATGCCCCCTAATGGGGCCTCATGATAATACTTGAAGATCATAGGCACAAGCAGAGCTAGAACCACTATTTTAATCCTTTGATCGTGCCTCAGAGGGCAACACAAAACCCCATTTCTCAGCTCATAAGGGACGGCATGTTCTCCAGAAAAAAGGGTTTCCGAAATAGGAGCCAGCTCTGGATCTTCACGTTGATATTTTCCAATATCCCGAAATAACATATGGAAATCAGTTAGAATGGCATTAATGCCCGAAGGTATGGGCGAGGGAAGAGAAAAACTATCTTCCTGTTCAGTGGTGTCCACTTCAGGAGAAAACATGCGGCTTAGTCCATGCGCAACTACATTTTCAGATCCTCTAATATGCCTCACATCAAATTGGAGGGCAGAAATCCTCATAGCCCAGCGCGCTGTACAACCAGTTCGACGGGGCCTGATAATATACCCAACATAAGGCTTGGTTATCCGTTTCTAGGTCAAATTTAACATGTTCCAGGTACAGGCGAATCTTCTCTAGTGCAAACGAACAAACAAAACTGCCCAACCCTCAAGTTCATAGATAGAATATTTGGCCTCTTTAGCCGATAAGGTCCTAGAAGTATAGGCGATGGGTCGCCTTCCGAGTTCCCTTTCCTGAAGAAGGACAGCAGCAACCGCAGATGACGAGGCGTCTGTTTAGACAATGAATTACTTCGAAAGATCTGGCATTGCCAATACAGGGGCGTTACAAAGAGCTAGTATCAGATCTTCGAAAGCGGCTGGTTGATACGGCCCCCATTCAAATTTGACACCTTTCCAACGGAGTAAGTTCAATTGCGCTGCTCTGTTAGCGAAGTTAGGTATAAATATCCTGAAAAATTAAACCATACCTATAAACCTTGCAATGCCTTTGATGTCCTTAGGAGGTGAAATCACGGATGGCCTGTGTTCTGGAATGATTGATGGAAACACCATTGGGCGACACAATATGCCCTAAGAACGACATAGATTGTTTAGCAAAAGCTACTTTAGATAACTTCACAGTCAACCCAGCCTAACGAAGGCGTTTGAGTACTTTCTTTACATGATTTAGATCTTCTTCAAACGTCTCAGAAAATAAAACGACAACATCAAGGTAGTGATACAAGTATTCAAATTTGATATCCGAGAAGACCCTATCTAGCATCTAGTAAGAAGAGCTGCACCCGGTGGGAGCCCGAAAGGCATGCGGTTGTACTCATACGAATTCCAATCCGTGGCAAAATCAGTTAGATGTTTCGAATCTTCAGCAAGAGGGATCTGGTTGTATGCCTGATTAAGGTCAGGAATGGTAAAGAACTTGGCTTTCCGAAACCACGGAAAAAAAGAGTGAAGATCAGGAAGGGGCATCGATTGTAACACCACCTTACTGTTCAAAGTCCTGTAGTAAACCACAGGTCTGAAGCCACCTTGGGGTTTCGGCACAAGAAACATGGGCGAAGAATACGCCGACTTAGAAGGTCGAATTACACCATCCTTTAGCATCTGATCGATGACTTCGTTAAGAGCCTTCATTTTAGGTGGAGATAGCCTATAAGGCGCAAACCTAACTGGAATCGAATCCGTAACCCCAGTCTTGTGTTAGATAAGATCCGTAAAACCAAGAGTATCGGAAAATACATGAGGAAAGGACTGACACAATTAATAAATACTTGCAGTCTGCCCCTCAGGTAGATGTTTAAGGTCTAGCAACATCTCATCCTGGGTAGGCGAAACAGAAGAAAATGATGTAGATTTACATCTTTATAGAGGAACCTTAAAATTGTTAGCAAATGTGAAGGTGCACGACTTGCTCTGAATGTCGAGCATCAGACCAGTATAAGTCATGAAATCGGACCCCAGAATTACAGGACAAGACAAGTGTTTAGCCTCAAGTAACTTCACTTTCTGGGAAAACTTTGCAATACGAATTTTAACAAAAATTAAACCTAAAATTTCTAATGGAGATGAGTTAGCCTGAACGCATTTAACCGAACAGGAACAATAGTCAGGAAACTTAGAAACAGTGTTTAATTTAGAGCATCATTCTTCCGACATCATGGAACACACACTCCCTGAATCTAATTGAACGGCAATGGGTTCATTGTTCACTTCAATTTTAAGGAATGGCACACATGCGGGGGTCTCTGCCGCAATTCTCATGCATTGTTGGGGGCCTTCGCATGATACCTTAGAAATGACCTCACCCTTACCAGAGCTATTACTGGGTTTGACAGGGGCTGAGCCTCGGGAAGATAAACATACTGACTCAGCCGATGACACTTGTCGTTTCTTATTATCAGAGTTCACGGAGATTGCACCAGAAGTTGAGCAGGAGGGGTGCTATTGACATTAGTACAATTCCTGGCGAGGTGAGTAATCGAGCCACATTTAAATAAACATTGAGATGACCCTGCTCCATTCTTTGTCCCACTCGATTTTATCAATGGACATTTATTGCGCAGATGTTCCGTTGAACCACAAGCATAACGTGTGCGGGTGAGGAAAGTTCGGCGAGGTGGAGGTCGAGAACTGCTAGAAGACGGATAGGGGCTCCTTCGCAACTCGCAAAGTGTCGGCATATCTTACTCTTTCTGCCGACACAGCCATAGCCTCTAATTCAGAAAAAGTTTGAGGACATGATGCAAAACATGGGTAACACCTATAAGGCGGAGAGATATCTTCGACAATAGTTTGCATATTTGATCTTAAGAAAAATGCAGAGGGAACACCCGGGTATAAAACTTGATATCTTGGATGAAGTCTGCAAGATATTCATCCAAACGTTGTACCCTAAAAGAGAAGTTTCGAATCATGATGACATTGCTCTGGCCGGAATGTAATATGCCAGGGTGTGTGCGTGGAAGTCTTCTATGGATGACCGATCGGCTCTGGCATAACTATTTTGTCCGAGAGGACGCCTACAGAATATGGATACATTATTTGAAGTATTTGGGAATGAGAGAGGGAAAGCATTAGTGCGTGGTCCTGAAATTCTACCAAAAACCTTAGGAAAGAAATTACTTCATTAGTTGAGTTGACTGAAATTTTAGAAATTCCCTTCAGCAATATAGCGAACGGATGAGGAAGAATACTGAAACCGGGTGACATGATTGGTGAAGGCATAGAAGGTTGAGAGTTCTCTAACACAGCATTATTCAAAATGAAAGGTGGAATTTGTCTAGGATGATCAGACTCAGTTTCCAATGGGACAGATATTTATTGAGTTGCCACAGACTTCCTACTTTCTACACCTTTACAAGAATCCTCCTCAGTAAACAAATTTATTAAAGGGACATGGTCGGTTTTGGGAGCAGCTGCCCCTGTCAACAACTGACTAACTCTATTTGACATTTCCGACAGATTCTCGACCAAATTGCTAGCCTCCTTAGCATGATCCTCTTTCAACTTTAGAGACAATAGGTCCCTGGCACTGTTGTAAAAATGGAATATTCTAGCCTGTACTCTTTTAAGCTGATATGGAGATGGATCGCTCACTTAAAAAAAACTAACTACAGACACTAGCTCGGTGGTATTGTCTGTGATAAAGGAGAGAGACGCATCAAATTCTTTTTACCAACAGACGTTGATACAAATAAGCAGTTCTAAGGATTCTTTAAGTTTGGCGATATCTGCCACAACCCTGCTTCCCGACTGGACCTTTCTAATGAGGACTTCATAGATCAATTTCTCCTTGCGCAAGCAAGAACTTCGCGAGGATCAGACATGTTGACAGAAAAGTTAATTATTTAGAAAAAGTCCCAGCTACCGAGAAAATTCTTAGAGTTCAAAACAGATCCTACTTTTAGCCGTCATAAAGAGCTTAATCCAGACCCATTAACCACGCTCTGCTACCACTTGTTACGGAGTTTCCGTGGAGCAGAATAAAACGAAAGACGGTGCTGGGTGGAAATGGTCTACTGTGACCGTTCATCAGTATGCCGTAGGCATGTTAGGGGGTTTAGTCAATTATATACGCCGTTTTTCGCAATATTCTGCGGCATAAAATGTCGTAATTAGCAGTGTACATGCCGAACCAGGATGTGAGTTGCGGTACGCCACCCCGAATGGAGCAGTTTCCTGCGCTCTATCGAGAAAAGGATAACGTAGTACCCCGGAACCTTGAAATCGCGCTCTCACTTGTGCGAGCGAGGAGGAGAGATGACGCTACGCGTGGATATGTCGGTTGTCGGAGAGTAGGCTGAATTAAGGTGTGTTAGCCCCAAGAAATAAATGTCCTTTAATAATTCAACACCGCATTCATTGGTGCCACTTCACCATAATTAACTAAAAAGGGGAAGAAGAAGAACATCTTCATCTGAGATGATCTATGGAAATTTATGAGTCAGGATTCATTAGAGCCGATGTATTTAATGCTAACTGTTGATGCATGTAAATGCAATACTATAACAGTGGATCGGTAATGACGCAGGTCATATGGTGGTACGCAGACTAAAGATGACTACCAAGATCTGGCAACATGAGGAAAAAAGTGGGAGGTATTGCGAGATGAACCACTACGCATTAATTTATAAAAGGACGCTTTTGAGATTGTGAATCACCCGCTGATCGTATTGATTTTAAATGAGATCAGTAGAAAATGGGGGTCACGAGCTGTAATATGATTGCTTTCATGTCGCTGAAGGATTCCGTTTGCCGGAGCTTAATTTCGATCAGTGGCGTGGTCTACCTCCTCCCCGACCACTCGGCCCAGATACTATATATACTGAACTTAGATGCAGTATTCCATTGTAATTTGTATAGCCGCAGTACTCACGTGTTAGTAGTGAACTATGGATATCAGTGTATGAAGTGCTGTGAAGTGCTGTGTTGGGGAAGAAAAACACATCAATGCGGTGTAAAATATCACGAAATAAGCCATGTGGTACAATACAAAGTACAGTGGTGATGAAGAGAAGTCTTATCTCAGCATTTAATCTTAAATATCGACGAGAGTCAGTCGCGCCTCATGATGCAATCATTAGTGAAAAGGCAAACGCATCAGGTTGTTTAGAAGGAGTGAGACAGCGAATTACGTTCAGTAATTAATAGTGACCGATCCAAAACATTTTAAGAGTGAGTGACGTTCAGTAAAATTAAAGAGCGGTATTCCTGATAAAATTAGCGTTAACATACTCCATGGACACTCGTGGTGATAATTAGTTAGACTCTGTGATTAATGGGAAAATGAATAGTGATTTGTACAAACTTGCCACTATTTGGATTAATCTATTTAAAGTTATTACTGGATCTAAACACCAGTAGATTCTTTGAAAGCGCATAAGCAGTGTTTCCCATTTTTGCCTGTATGTTCGTGAGTGATCATCGAATCCGAGAACTGGAGCCTATGTGAAACGCGCCTAAGTGCCTGCAGTCATTTCTTCAGGGAGCGTCTAGAGACTCCAATAAGAAGACCACAGTTCGAGACATGGATCGTGTCAGGATGAAGATGAACCAAGGACTATCAGAGAGAGGAGCAGTCATCATGATGGTTTAAAATCTCAAGCGTACCTCGAGATGACAGCAAACCATATCCCGCATTCGATGAGTATATTTAATTTGAATATATTAAACCACGAGATTTGTATGCCAGTAGCAACTTTTATTTTGTAAATATTAAAATGTTATAATTAATAATATTAAATGTAGGGAACACTATACGCGTGTGACTGGGAAAAGATTATTTATTATTTAATTAGGATTTCTTTGTGATTCAAAAATAATCATTGATATTTTAGTGGGCTTATTTGCATGAATTAGTATATAGATCCCATAAATTCTTAGTGCATATGAAGCACATATTTTGAGAAAAATAGCGCTTTAGCTAAATTTATAATTTATTCGTAATGTTACTATCTGGTAGAGATTTTCATAGTAATTTGAATATAGACTATATGTTTGCTTCAAGGTGAGTCAGGTATTTATAAATCCCACCTAATAATAAATGATCAGTGAATATGTTCAAACCGATGTAATATGTGAATTGTATAGATACGCGAGTGAAATTGAATTAGTTAAATAACCTGTGAGAATGGAGTTTTCTCTGTAAATTAATAGAACCGATTTGAGATGCAGTGGTATGATGTGGGAAGGTGAGGCTTGTGAAATGTTTGAGATGTTGGAATGATAAGGAATTATAATAATTATGGCTGTCGTGATGTATTGAATTAGGCTGAATATATAGCCACATAATAAATAATAAGAAGTGGTGGCTCTCAAATGAATGCGTACTTGAGAACGAGCCAAGATGAAAGAAAGAAAGAAAGACAGAAAGAAGGAATGAAAGAAAGAAAGAAGAAAGAAAGAAAAAACACAAGGTGTCTTTATAGCCGCAGAGCAGGATACACAGCCATTGTCATAGAACGACGGATTTATGATGTAAGGATTTTTCACGGTCTGCAGGGAGACTCTGTTGTTCCGAAGAGTCTTAACATCTGCAAGCCTTCTTTCATTCGCCAATGCAATATCGATTCCATGCTAATGATACGTTATGAGTAACGTTGATAATTTTATGATTTTGCGAAGGATGGATTCCTCCCCATTTTTATGTACTAAATTAGGTCGTGATAGGAGTTTGAGATTTTTACCTCGGAAGCTGAAGAACGTGGGTTCGACTCACGTTGGAACCATGGATTTAACCTGATACTATGGCTTGATTAGGCCATACCTTCAAGATGTATAGTGTGCTATATGTTTGATATTTTTCTATGTAATGTGTTTACGTGTTTTATTACTCTCAAGTGTTTTATGGTGATGGGTTCGATACCAGCGTAGTTTGATTTTACTTTGCATATAATAGGAAAAGGTAAACCCAGGGTACGCGTAAGCGTTCAGTGAAATATGTAATTGTTGTGGTCAAATCGACCATGTGTTTGATATACGGCGATGCAATCTCGTGTGTAAAAGAGATGTGTAAAGAGATGCATATATTCCACAATGATATGATTTCACGGGAAAGTGCCATCTTTGATCAGCCTATTTAAATAATAGATACCATGGAGTATCACTGTTTTAGATAAATAAATCTACGTATGTGAAATATGTATGTAATATCAGTGTGTATTAATCAAATGATTTAAGGTATGCCAACTACAACTGCGAATAAACTCAAAGGACGTTAAGGCATATTATATACAATTATTTCTTTAGTCTTGATTATTTTTGTTTATGTGTTGTAATATGGCGTCATCTCGTGTACTTACCGAGTGATTTTATCAGTATAATAAAATGTTTAGCAAATATTCTCAACAAAGATTCTTCTCATTTAATAATATTAGTGTATTCCTCTTACATCATAGAGAACCCTACTTTAGTTATATTTTACGTAGTGCCTATTTTTCTCTTACGAACATTCCATTGCCCATATGCTTTTGAACTCTAGCCGTTGACACAATGAAAGTAGGGAGGACGAGACTTCGAGCCCGGGAAATGACTTCCGAAGGTCCTCATCCACCAATTCCATTTATACATCTGTTTGTAAAACCGAATTATGTAATTGTTGCCCTGATATGCCTTGGATGGGAACACTAACTAATATAATATCAAAGGTCAACTTCAAACTTTAAATGAAGGTAATATTTCTTTTTACATCAAAAAACATATCAAATATTTCACTGAGTGAAATAACAAAGAGACAGGTACAAATATCAATCTTGAAACAAGAATTGGAAAACCCAAGATTAGAGAATTTAACAGATTTGGGCTTCAAATCCCTAATTTCCGACTTCACAATATCGCCAATTAGCGCCTATATGGACAAGGAGAATTCTTCCAAAACAGAGCACCTTTCTCCGAATGATACAAATTTTAGAGCCTTCAAAAGGCCCTCCTAAGTATTACAGCAAACTTATAAAAGAGCTTACATGCTCTCCAACATTAACCTAGCAGACTGCGCTCCCAATTTCTTACAGCCTACTCCAGGCAATATTACATCAAATATCTTACAAATTTCTGGCCTATCTAGGCCCAAAATACACTTTTAAAATTTTACACCGGGGTATCAATTACCCAAACTACTGGGCCTTCTTGGAAAGAAGAACAGGTTAAATTAATGGCCCGAACACAAAATGAATGGAGGCGTACAACTGCGCTCCTAAAATTGAAATTAATCCCTGACTGGGCTCTCGGCTATTCCCAAGCTACTGAGGTGACTAGAATGAAGATAAATTAACGCTTGACAGTCACCCCAAACAAATTTGAAGGGGAACTCGAGAGGGTATCGCACTCTCTACCCCCGATTTACAGTTAAAAATTTTATGAAATTTTACATTAGCCGGAAGAAAGTTTACGTTTAAGAAAACAAGTGGTTACATAGTTAGAACTTTGAACCTCCCCCTCGTGTAATTCTGCGGAGGTAGCTACAGAGAGATATGACTGTTGGCCATTACCTGGGCTGATGAAATGCCTGGCGAAGAATGAGTCGCCCGCCTCCTGTTTTGGCACACACACACTCTCAGAAATTAGGTGATCAAAATACAAGGTTACCAGAAAATCCGCAGCTTATATACCCAAGTGGACAGTTCTAGAGCGTTCTGGACTAAGTCTGGATACGCCCTCTCATTATTATTGACAAATTCAAAGGGAACAAGAAACATCTAATTGGTTGAAAATTAATTAGAGGAAATTCGTGACTGACCAGATTAAAAAACTGGCGGAATGAGAAGGAAGTGTTGCAAACCTTGAAATAACAAAATAAATGAAAGTTAATTTAGTTCAGAAAACATACTGACACAAAACATCTTTAAGTCACTAATTCTTTTACTTTGCATCTCCGTTTTTTGTAGTGACATCTATGGGAAAAAGTTCCAAATTCTTGTCGGAAACAAACACAAAAGAAATAAATCCAGTCAGTTTAGACAGCTTCACAATAACACAATTATTCCATAATTCAATGGTGACATCTTCTGGTCCATGACCCAACTTCATGCCGTTGTTGTTTCACGATTTGTTAGAGAGGTAGCGTTCCTTAAGGCGCTTCTTTTGAATGAACGGAGTTGAGGTGTACCTCCCGGTACAATTATTATTATTATTATTATTATTATTATTATTATTATTATTATTATTATTATTATTATTATTATTATTATTATTTATGTTCGGTAACTCCTCGGTTGTAAAATATTGAAACTTGTTTGCCCGGTTTTTGAACTTTATGGTAAATAACTCTCACATACCATGTTCTTAACTGGGTTTTTTTTTCTATAGTACTTAGCTTTGTTACGTCACTAGCCTTTATATTATTATCTGGTGGACGCTAAAAATTTTGACAGGCCTTGCCTATTATTGATGACATAGATAGCTTGGCTCTGGAGTTGCAAGCGGACTTTTGCGTGTATTGTAGTTCTGATCACATTGCGGAACATAAATTTTCTTCGCCCCTTTTATTATTATATTTGCTCCGGGAATATTTTTCCGTTAATTGCTAGTGAACATTCTTAGTAATTACTAAATAGCCCAATGTTTTATGTAGCAAAGACACATTTTCCTACCCATCAAGAATAGCCTCACTAGGATGTTGGTCGATATCAGAAACGGACCCTTGCACTTCCCTGAGTTCAATATTAACGCCATGAAACACTAATCACCAATAAAAGACACTACGAGGCCCATGTTCATCACAATATAGAGATGTGGTAAGTACTAATCATTATTATATTACTTAGGAGAGTATTAACCGCACACGTTCATCACATGAATCAGTAAATAACAATCCCTAATGATTCATTGTGGCGATTTTAATTTACCTAATTACCCAGTATATAATTTGTTTAATGCATGTCCTTTTATGGTTGATGGATTGCCTAAGTGCGTATTAGTTAATGCGGTGTAAATAATAGTAATCGCGAGTATACAGATGTACGAGGGCGGATCAGAAAATAAGTTGCACTTCCCAGTTATGGCCATTTATTACACCACCTATACAGCAGCAACACGACTATAACGACATACACTGTATCGTCACTTTTCCATATAGTTTCCAAGAGATTCCAAACATTTCTGCGAACGCATAATCAACTTGTCGATGCCGGATGCATAGAAATTTCCTCCAGCGTTCTGCAACCACTCGGAGACAGCGGCCTTCACCTCGTCATCGGTCTGGAAAAGTCGACCACCGAGCGCCGTTTTGAGCATACCGAACAGATGAAAGTCACATGGCGCTAGGTCGGGCCTGTAGAGTGGATGTTACCAGACCTCCCATTTGAAACGCTGCAGCAGTTCAATCGTTTGGCGGGCCTTGAGATGTGTTGCGTTATCGTGCAACAACATCAAACCGGCGCTTCTCTTTAATCGCTTTACGCAATCGGTGCAACGTTTGACAATCAACGCCGCGTTGATCGTCGTTCCTTTCGGCATGAATTCCACGTGCAGCAAAACGTCTATGTCAAAGAACACTGTCGCTATAACCTTACCGGCTGAAGGTTGAACCTCGGCCTTCTTTCGTTGTGGTGATAAGGGGTGCATCAATTCCATTGATGTCCGCTTCGTTTCGGGGGTGAAGTGGTGGACCCACGTTTCGTCGCCTGTGACGATTCGCCGCAGAAACCCGTTGCCGTCTGCGGCATAGCGTTGCAAAAATTCCAGGGAGGATTGGAAACGTTGTCCCTTGTGCTCATCGGCGAGAAGACGTGGAACCCACCATTGACACAGCTTACGATATCCAAGGTCCTCGTGAACAATGACGAACACACTGCCATACGGCATGTTCAGCTGAGTCGCGATTTCTCCCAGTTTAATGCGCCGGTTCTGTCTAATGATCGCATTCACACTGTTGACCTTTGCACGGGTGCTGGACGTTGCGGGCCTGCCTTTCCGATGGTTTTCCGTGATATCCGTGCGTCCGACTTCGAATTGCCGACACCACTTTACGATACCTTGCCGGGAAAGGGCCCGCTCCCCATACTAAGCACTAATTTCACGATGAATGTCCGTGAAACTCTTCCCTTCGGTCCATAGGAATCGGATTGTCGCAGGCACCACCTATTTGGAGTGAACGTCCAGTTGACGCGCCATTTTATTTGGCCGCTATTCACACAATACTAGACGAGACACCACAGCGAACTGCCTAACAGACGTGTGGGCAGTGTCTGTCCCTTTCTCTGCTGTGCCCACGTTTGCGACACACAGCGCGCTAGTGCAACTAACCTTTTGATCCACCTACGTATTTGCTTAATGTTCAGTCAACATGAAATTACTTTAGTTTAGAAAATATTAAAACTAATGGAGAAAATCTTATTTATACGCTTTCATAGACTATTCATTGCCTGATCAAAAACGTCTCAGGCTTCAACTATCATGGTAAAACTATCAGCAAGGTAACACTAACCAAATCAAAACATTCCATGATGATCAGGCAGAAAAATATAATTTCAGTGGAAGGAAACTCAGAAAAACAATAATATTTTAAGACTGAAATACTTAAACTTAATTTAAGCTCTTTCCCAAAGTATAACTCCCCAGAAAAACTAAGGTATTACAAAAAATCGTAGCACTAGAATAAGAAAGCTTACTATTAAAAGCCACATTCTTCATCTTGCAAGTAATCAGAAAGGAAGCTATTTTATTGCATAGCTAAGGGTGTTATTTCTGAAAAAAAGGGTGATAGAAAGCTAACAAATGTTACATGAAATTGAAATAAAAAAATTGACAACGACAAAATTATTAGAGATTCAAAATTAATGTAACACTGCTTGGGAAATAATAAATTATGAAACTGTTAGGAGGTAATAAAAGAGTCACCAGCCATTGCACCACATATCCTGATTAACTTCTTTAAAAACAAGTACAAACTGGAAAACAAGTTTGATATCATTGAGGAGAATTAGAATTTACTTCGCGATATTCTGGGTTAAAATCAATTACAGATGTAATGATGTAAATGTTATGTGACATTCAATTACACTTAAAAGGCCTGTCCGTGGTAACTGGTAGTATATATGAACTGTGTACGACTAGTAGTAATTAATAATAATATCCTTGTCTGTAATGCTCATTTAACTCAAGCTGCCATCGCATTTGTGATGCTTTTCTGCACATGAATTCCAATTCTCTAATATGTCAAATTCTCGTCCACTGCAGTAGGAGGGTATTAAATCCTCTCATGTTCTTTCCTAAAATAACATTTTTAACAAGAAATACCTGCTCGTGCCCCTTGTGCCGCCCCTCGTGATACATCAAAATTAAAAACAATACAGGTGACTACACATATAATAGATTCTAGACAACTTAATAATATGTAGACTAAAGCACGAAGAACTATTATAGAGTAAATACACGTGCATAATAGAATTTTGGAGCAACATCGAGCTCGAAGTGTGGAACTATAGGTTGCTGATCGGCAACAGTATTGTGCTATTCATACAAGAAAGTACAGATCTACTTCCAATGTTGTTTTCACACAGTTACATCTTTAAAGATATTTCCACAAATTGAACATTTAATCAGCCATATTCCACAGTAACTAGATAGAAAGGCATTAAGGGAAACTTACTGGACAAACAAACCTTCCAGCACAGCGAAATTCCACGACACTCCTGCAGAGAGAGATAAGAACATTATGAAATAATACCAATAATGTTACTGAGCCACACATCCCAGCTGTTGTTTAAGTAAAGACCTGTTAGAAAAATGTGGCACTGTATACATGAGGAAAGTGCGACTGATTCGTGTGTTAGCGGACTTGGACAATTGTAGCACTGAGAAAATTTACTATTGTATACATCGCTATGGATGGGCGATAGCCCAAAACAATATTAACCCTAGAACAATAGTGTGAAAGTCGTAACATGAACAGTCGGGCTAGGTGTGCTAGACCCAATATCAAAACAATTTTGGAAGCCGTTTTAGTGATTAATTTCGCGCAAAAATATTTTACAATGAAATGGCATGCCAGTGCCCTGAAAACATGCAAACATTCTTAGAATAGTCGACTCAACAAAAACTTTAAAATGTCCACTGAAAAATCAGCATAATATTTAGGGTTCAGAAAGCACACAGATATGAAAATATGTGGCAGGCAGTATGTACATATATATATAGATATATCTGTTAAGAGTATTGTCAAAAAATGAACACAATGATTCTCAGTATGACAAGCAGAATGTAACATGCATATGACACTTAGAGATGTTCGAACTGGATCATATTCGTTGGTTCCTTCTGCCTTTTTCAACAATATAACGAGGAGAGCTATTTGCTATTTAACCCTTTGTAATCACCGTAAAACTGGAATTAGCTGGAGCTTCATCTCCAATGTCTTCTTCTTCTCCTTCAATAAATTTGCTCCTGGATTCAATATCATTGGTTATCACAAAATCTAGGTCAGGGTTTGAATCATCATTCTAGGGTTAAACAGCCGTCAAAGAAGATGAGTCCTCAACCATAAAAATATCTGCACGTTGAATATAAGGGTGTAGCCGTTCTATAAAATATTTTCAAAGATTAAGGATTCCGAAGCATAAAGTTGAAACCTACCATACAACTACGTGTGCGTTACCGATGGGGTCTAAATATATGTTCCTTGCGAGCGTACTTACGAAAAGAACAAACGACCAATGATTCATAACATCAGTGTAGATGTTCACTAAGGTGAGCTACCAAGTCTGTCCGAAAATGAGTCTTGAGTGAAAACGTTTCTAATTCATTTATTAAAATGGCTTCATCGTTCTAATGTTAGCTTGTGAGTTCTTTTTAAGATAAAACTTCTACGAAACCTACTACCACAATTACAACACAGTAGCATCTATTCTGGAGACTGAGTGAGCAGGCGATTATGAAAATTACCACACTCCTTAGAAGAGTGAGAAAAGGTCCACCAAATTTTTAGGAAGAACGTACCCGATCCATATCACAAGTCAGCATGTGGAGTTTCATTGCACGATTGAGAAAACTTACCATCACATTGACAACACCTGTGTGACCGTAGCTTGGGAGGACTCACCGGATGTTCTCCAACGTGCCTCTTCCTTAAATTTTTGACCTCATCCCTTACACCAGTGTGAACAATTTCGGTTATAAGTGACCGTGTGCATTCGAAAATTAGATAAGTCATATTCTTTACAAATTGGTAGGCGCACAGCAATATGCGTGAGGAGGTGTGTTTGGAGACGAGATATTAGGGGACACGGTCACCAGAAGAGTGCGGAAGCTCTACAGTATCTTTAAGCAGTTGCTCAGTAAGCGGGCAATTTTCAGAAAAAACTTTTACCACATTAGTTACGGCAGTACGGACGAAATTCAGTATGTATGAACAAGTGTTTACGAAAATTATATTTGCAGGGAAATGCGTTACGATAGTCAAGAAAGGAGTGACTTCAGGCGAAACGTTCACCACAAGATTACAGAGGATTATATATATGCTCATTACGTGTGCTCTTTTCACGAAGCTTTTTACCACATTACTTAGGACAGTTTGGGCGACTGATATTTCCGTAAAACCTATTGGCGGAAAACGAACTACAACACTCAACATGAGATTGTGACCAATATCCAGCCAGTTTGTGTGTGTGTTGTGATAGTGTATATACCACAACTTCGCACTGTATTCAAAAGTAGGATATTTTAATGTTGTCAGTATTTGATTTATTACTGTCATCATTATTTCACTTGTACATTTTTCCTAATATTTTAAACAGGAAGGTATCCATATGTGTTATGGGTATTTTGTTTTGTACAAACAGATGGGAAACAGTGGTAATTATAACTCGGAAATTTGTACGAGTCATACGGACATCCCTGAACCCGATGAGGTGAATTTGTTGACATTGTAGTCCGAAAGATCCTATGAGTCATGTGAATAGCCCACAGTCTGATGAGACGGCCTTGTTGATGTCATAAGATCCGGAAGATGTTCAAGGCGTTGTCTTGACAAAATCTACACGTCGTTCGATGGCAGGATCAATCGAGACATATCATGTAATAGGTCTATATAGGCATGTGATCATACGGCGAGGAGTATACTGTACTTGGATTCATGCTGCACTGGACTTCAAATTTGGTGGAAAAAAACATTACTTCAAAAAGTGGAGGAGAGAAGATGTAACTCGTAGGAACATGATTTTATTGTGTTTCTGAAGTATGGTAATAGCCTATGACTGTGCAGTACTTAGAATGTGGTACTGTGCCAATTAAGGCAGGTTTGTGTTATATAATGGTGAGAGATAAGAGGTGCTGTATTTCAGACTTTAAACAATGTACTTTCCGGAACAACAAGCGTGTGTTGCTTGAGTGATGTACTTTTAAACAAAGTGTTAAAGTCAGTGAACACAGTATTATTAAGGTACAGTATGCGTGTGATATAACAAGCGACAGTAATGAGAATATGCAAGTTGTGTTGGTACACAGAGACAGTGAAGGTTACACATCTACATATGTGATGTGTTGACAGCAAGTGGTGGCTTGGTCCTTGCTATTGGTTTCCCAGTTTTTGTTGTTAATTAATGTGTAAATATGGGGTATATCAGCGATATATTTTGAGTGTGTTTTATGTATATTTTGGTGTTTTGATGAGGTGCCCGTCACGGATGTTTTACAGAATATAGTTAACTATTTTAGAGTAAGTGCAGCTATTGATGAAGCTAGCTAAAGTCCCTACCTAGTGAGTCGTTTTCAGAAGTGTAGGTAAGGCCTGAAGAAGATGTACCAGTACGGAGATTTATGCACTTGCCCTGGGAGAGAAAGAATTATCATGCTCTATTAAAATTCGAGATATACATTCTGGTGAATTCTGGCGCCTATACTGTGAGCATTTCGAAATATTATTCAATTAATTTATTTTCATTATGTTGGTAATTTATTCAGGTAGATTTCATCTGACGCCAAAGCGTGATGCGATTAAGTATTTTATTCATATATTGTATCATTTTAATCATATTGCAATGTTTAATCATTAACATAATATTACGAATGGCGACCTGCATGAGGCGCTTAAGTATTTTACTTGATTTAAATATTTTAGTCATATGGTAATGGTTATTAATGATATTAATAGTTATTCACATAAATAACAGTGAGTGTGTCAGATACTGTATATTCAGTTTGCACACTTCAAGAAATTTCCTACCGCATCCATTACAATGTGGGCACTATACGTTAATCGCAAAAAGGTGTTGTCGAATATTAAGTGAGGTCAAAATATTACCACATTATAAAATGAATTGGACGTGTCTAATACTCGCTGTCTTTTTTAAGCAACTAAAATACATATGAGCAAGTACATATTCAACTCGGGCTTTTGATTAAAACTGTTACACACATTGATCTCAACAAAATAGGAGTGCTGTAATATACTTTGTGTTTTCGAACACTGGACTTAAAAATAATATTAATTATTGGATTGATTACAGGAATGTAGACATTCCTCAGTATCGGACATTGTATGTTGCCGAAGAACTTCCTAACCAGAAAACTTCTTCGCAAAGTCATTACCAGAACGTGGACTCCCACTAATATGCATAAAGCGGTCTTCCTGAATAGTGATCTTGTCTGGACACTTACCAGTATGCGTACGTAGATGATACTGATGATGTGACTTCTTAGAAAACTTATTACCACATTGATCGCAGGAAAATGGACGCTCACCAGTATGTATTACCATATGTTGCCAAAGACTTGACTTACAAGAAAACCTCCTACCACATTGAATACAAGAATGTGGTTGCTCACCAGTATGTATAACTAGGTGTTTCCGAAGACTGGACTGTTGAGTAAACTTAGAACCACATTGATCACAGTAAAATGGACGCTCTCCAATATGTGTGAGCACGTGACCCCTAAGACACGTCTTCAGAGAAAACTTCGCTCCACATTGATCACAGGAATATGGACGATCACCAGTATGTATAAATAGGTGAGCCTGAAGTTGAGACTTCAGAATATACTTCTTCCCACATTGTTTACAGGAATGTGGTCTGTGAGCAGTATGCAAACCAACGTGTCGCCGAAGATGAGACTGCCGTGAAAACTTTTTTCCACACTGTTTACAGGAATGTTTTCGCTCACCAGTATGTGTACCACGATGCCTCCGAAGACTTGAATTTAGTGTAAACTTACAACCACATTGATCACAGGAATAAGCACGCACACCAGTATGTGTAACTAGGTGTTTCAAAAGATCTGACCTCTCGGTGAACTTCGCAGCACATTGTTCACAGGAATATGGGCGCTGACCACTGTGTATAACCATATGTTTCCAAAGACTTGACTTATAAGGAAACCTCTTACCACATTGATTACAGGAATGTGGTTGCTCTCCAGTATGTGTAACTACATGTTGCCTTAGACCTGACTGTCGAGTAAACTTAGAACCACATTGATCACAAGAATACGGACGCTTACTAGTATGTGTAAGGAGGTGACGCCGGAGGAGCGACATTCGGGAAAACTCAGAGCCACATTCATTACAACAGAGTGCCCTTTGGGTATTGGGACGGATTGATCTTTGATCAGAGTCAGACAACATGTGTAGGTTACAATCATTACGTGTGGGCAAAATGCCAATTAGGTCACTTCCTTCATTCCATATCTTACACGTACTGTTATATATACCCACTGGACCTCCGGACAATAATGCAAAGTTCCCTAATCTAGAAAACAAACAAATTATTACATTTTACAATTAAGATAACAAATTCAAATGAAATATCCAGAAGCAAATGCAATATATGTGCCACGATTGCTTCTTATCACATGACATTGCACTTCAAATCTCCAAATCTCAATAATTTCAGATACAGATGCATAAGGCCATATAATTTCGAATTGCCAAATAGAATATATGATAAGTTTGTACTTAACCACAGCACATCCAAGCAATCCAAGAGGGTTCCTTAGTGATTTGTTCATATGCATTTTTCAACTCTATTTTAAATGAGACTCATCACATTTAGGAAGCCAAATAATACCTAACGTTTTAATAGCTTCATCCATAGTGAGGTTAAATGCTGACAAGGTTTCTCTACCATCTACAGGGACATTGGCAAGGGCTTCTGGACAATCTGACGTCCAATTTCTGAAATACATACGTGTACTATAATGCCGGGAAGACGTTACCGACAAAAGCTCCTCATCAACCTCAACTGAGCTAGTACCTATCAACATTATATCTACGTAAAAACAAGAGTATGCAGTAGGGTGAGATTCTGTGTGTTCGTTAGCAAGTTTAACTTCAAATCTCGGAGCAAGAAATGGGGCAGAACTTGTAACAGTAGCAAGGTGGTAGTCCCCGATCTCTTCATCAGAGGATTTATGCCATACAATATTCTGAAGACTCCTATGGCCGGGGTGTATTAACACTAATTTGTATACCTTACGAATATCAGTTGAGTAACAAGATAAGTTATGAACCTTAAAAAAATAGACAGGAAGTCAGGCTGAATTTCAGGGTCAACCATTTACAAAGAGTAAAAAGCTATCCCATTTCAAGGTCACAACAACTGTCAAACTCAATCTTGGCTTGGTTGTCACGCTAGAATCTTTCAGCACATACAATGATGGGCACATGAAAGCTTGATGAGTTAGAAGTCATAAGGGGTACGTTCTCCATGTGTCCCATTTCACAGTATTCACGCATGAAATTTCCATACAGCTGTTTCAAATCTGGAAATCTAGCAAACTTATCTGCAATGTATTCGATTATTTTAATAGCATTATGCTTAGACTGAGCTACAGGTGATACTTCAGGACGATAAGGAAATTTGCCATTAAATCTGCCAGAATCATCCATTTGATCATTATTCAAAAAACTGTTCAGCACATGCTCTTTCTTCAGGAGTGAGAAATAGTTCATGGACTTCCTCAAGCTTCCAAAACATTTCCAATTTTATGTAAAGAGAATCAAGATTTATAAGCCTGGCACACCCAACCTTGGCGCATTATTGTTAACACAAAACTCAGGGATGGTGCCTGACAATCTCCAACCAAATTTGGTCATCTAACAAGATGAGATAACCATTCTTATGCAAGGTACTAGAAGACAAAATATTATACTAGACTTCAGCTCTTAGCAAGACATAAATACGGAAAGTTGCTTAAATATACTAACTCTTAAAATGGCATCACAAGCAATATACCAAATGGAACAATCAATTGGCTGTAAGGGAAGTTGGCTTGTGGTTGTATTCACAACTGCACAGTTCAACTTCAATGTATAATCTGACACATTAGAGAATGAAACAAGGTTGCGTGTAGATCATCCAGGCGATACCCCAATATTGCCTATACCAAATATAGGTAGCCAAACATTCTTAGTACAAATGCCAAGCTTCGTTACAAGACTTCAAGGCGCTAAGGATAAATGACTTCCCCAGTCCAAGAAAATCATTTACTAGTACAACCACTCCTGAACTGTTCTTCACTGCAACACAAGCTGTGCTTAACTAAATATTTGAGTGGGTGGCACAATTGCTGAACTTCTAACACTTACACCATTATTAGGAACTCTTTGTACTTTACGCACCAATAAAGTGTGGGGTAAATTGTACCAGGGGAATTTTGTCGCTCACACTCTTTAGATAAATCAGAAGCAAAAAACATTGATACCAAGGGTTATTTTCCCTCACAAACTTGCTGCGATAATAAATATTTGTTTGAATTTCCACAATCAGAATTGCTATGAATATCAAGTTTTCGACAATTACAATAAAAGGAAATGTTCTTGTTTGTATTGTGAAATAAAATAAAAAGGGAACGACAGTGACACATGGCCATGAATCAAAGACAATCAGTGGATCCAATTCACAATTCCTTATTTTCAGAGATAAGGCTTGTTGTCCAAATGGGTCCAAAATCCATGTCACTGAACCTTGCAATAGTATTAATTACTGGTAAAAAGGAACCATGGCGTTCCCCCTCTAGTGGTACTAATCACAGGTATCGTAATCATGGCGTCCCTCTCATGGTAGTACTAATCACAGGTAATATAGACACATGGCATGTCATACATAATGGCACCACTCACTGGTAACAAAGGCCAATGGTGTTCCCCACATAAGGGTACTACTCACAAGCAACACAGACCAATGGAGGTCTTTGTCGTCCAAAAGGGTCCAAATCCGTGTCACTGAACATTGCAACAGTATTAATTACTGGTGAAGCAGAACCGTGGCCTTCCTCCTATAGTGGTACTAATCACAGGTGTCGCACTCATGGCGTTCCTCTCTTGGTGGCACTAATCACAGGTAATATAGACACATGGTATGTCATACATAATGGCACGACTCACTGGTAATACAGACCAATGGTGTTCACCACGTTAGGGTACTACTCACAAGTAATGCAAACCAATGGTGTTCCTCACATAGTGGGAATAAACAATATCACCGACTAGATCAATGATGACGACAATCATAATACTGGTTTAAAGGGGCCTACCCGACAATCATATTACTGGTTTAAAGGGGCCTACCCGGTAGGTAACCAGACCCTATTGGTACAAGGTGCAATAAAAATGAAATGATAATTAAAACTTCAACATGTATTCATTAAGTGGAATCTAAAGTAAATGACGATGAAAAATTAGCATGAATTCAAAACAATCAGTGGATCCGATTGACAATGCTTCAATGACTTCACTATGCAGGGTAGTGTATGATCTCTTCCTACTCAGTACTCATATGTGTTACAAAACTGAGTAAACCTCAGATTTATCTCTCTGACCTCTTAACAGACAATCAAACTTAAAACTTTATCGAATAGACCTAAGTGAATTGCTGTTAAAATTAATAATTCATCCATTCAGGTTATAGAAAAAGCCTTCATCACCACCACCACTATGAAACAAACGCTGAATCTCTGAGTTCCGAGATAGAGGTTTGAATCCCAAAAACTACAACAGAAATCCTACAAAATGCAATGTGTATAGACTATATAGTATTTGAACGGTAGACCATTAAAACATTAGTTTAATAATTGTGATCACAATTCAATACGGATCAAAACCATGAAGTTTATATCATATGATACTGAGTAGCATGCAAAGCAACTAAGAGCTGCGACATAACAACTTCAACAGAAACCAACAGAGAGCACCATCAGTAAGAAATATATACCACCTGCGGGAAAAGTTTTTTCCATGGTGTCTGGAATTTCTACACCATCACCACCACCATGGGGACAACAAATTGCGATGGAGGTGCATGCAGGGAAGCAGGCTAGCAGGTGGAAAACAGTGATTCTCTAAGCCCAAATCATTGCAAGTAGCTTGCTAATGCTCCAGAGGAATAAATCCCAATAGCATTGACAGGCAGGACACATACACCACTATCAATCAGGCGGCACATCACATCTCAACTTCAGAGTGATTTCTAGCACACTTCCATTTACCAGCTGCGAACCGCTCATTGGTATTTATGCCATTAAATATCAGTAACTAAGCAGAGGCAGCAGAAAGCCTGCACTGCTCACACAATGTACAACGCAGTGGCGCAACAACAAACACTGGTCTCCCTGTCCCATTCTTTATAATGAAGATGAGATATCTCAACCCGAATATCAACAACTTGCTCCAAATCTACAATATAATAACCAAGCTTCTGCCCAATGCCACACGAGATTATATCCTAGAAATTCAGTACAGCAATGATGGCCACCCCATCAGAAGTTCTAGAAATTTTTACCAAGTCCTAGTCAACAAAATAGGGACATCAAACAATCCGGGCCATTTGGATTGGGAATTCTAACGGACACAGTCCGCTGACGCGTATCTTGTCCCAGATTAAGGCAACAATTAACCAGCTTCTGAGGGATGGTTTGCTGGTCCAAGTGAAGCGACATCATGAGGAGGCCTCTTGGTCATCTTGACCACAGCGCAGACACTGCGATCACTGCCAATTCTATGATCATCCTACTATTGCCTTCTTCAAAATATATGTGGTGCGATTTGTAGTAGTCAACCCACCTCAAGTGCTTGCACGAGAAAGGGATCACTCAAATGCAACACTTGCAGTGAAGATCATCCACCTTTCTCAGTTAAATGTAAGGGTAAAGGTCAACCTTTTCCCACTCAGCTGGAAAAAAGTATCAACTATCACACCAATTTACACACCTACCCCGCCCTCCCCTTCCACTCTTCCCTTCTTCCAATGAGACCATTCTGAAAATCATCACTATGGAGCTCCAGAATATTGTCCCATTCCAACGTCATGATGTTCTTTATGAGATCCAGCTAGCAGCGCTTTTGATCTTCCAGACTCACTATAAGGAAATTGCTCTGGGACACGAATGCACTGTGCATTATTTCTGCTTGATCCTAGTCCACTGTTGTAGTAAACGAATGCTTATTACATTAATACATTAATGTGTGTTCTTTAAGGGTCAAATGACTGCTGCCTCAACAGATGCCACGAAGGGGTAGCAATTAGTATTCATAAAGCCATCGCTTCAGAACAAAATTATCATTCTTTAAATGAATATCAATCTGAAAACTAAAAAATAGAAATCACTATTGGAAATCAAATAATAGCTTTAACAACAATTTATATACCTCCTGGCTATTCCCCACTTCAGAAATTTGTAGAAAATACTGATCGTAATACAGTACTTACAACAAGATCACAGATTTTAAAATTACTTCATATACACAACAACAAGCTATTTACGATCAACTATTACATGACATACTTACCTTCCCTTCCCACAGCCCGCCCTACATCAAACACGAGCATTGAATTTCTGATCCTCAGCCCATGTCCCTGCCTTACTAACCATAAAAATGGACTAACAAACAGATAGCAACATAGCTAACATCCCCGAACAGTCATACGGTATACACGAAACAACTGGGTAGGATGCAGACGAACACTATCAGACATAATATGCAATACTGAACCACCTACTTCACAGGACAAATTACAAGATAATGTTATGAAATAAGAATCCCCATTAAGTATTGTCAACCGACTCCATATTCCTCACCTCACCTCCCATCTATGCAAATTTCCCTGCCTCCCTAAGCACTCCAAATATTAAAATATTCCCATGAACATTACAGGGCATACCTTCGAACCTGTGACCCAAATATTCAAGAAGTGAAGAGTTTGGACCTTTTTCTACTCATCCTTCCGCGTTTGTATTTCCAACATGACTAACTTGGATTTCATAATTTTTTCATCAGGTTTCCATGGTCACATATCGAACTGGGAATCAAGCATGGTTTCAAAATAAGATCTTCATATGACCATACTACTTTCACTGGAAACACCTGAGTTAGGACCGTCGAATGCCTCAGCTTATGCAAACATGAGTTATTCTTCACATGAATGACATGTTTTGCAATTTTCTTTTAACAAGACAAAGATATAAACATGTTATGCCTTATATGCTTCAAGCTGGATCAACTCTCATGTGTGTATGGACTTAACAACTGAGTTTCTCACCTAAGATATTAAAGAATTTTACACACCGTAATCTCATTCAGTATTTTTGTGCCATAATTTTAACGTAATTTAAATCACTACTGTGCGTGCGCCATGTGTTTTATCCTGTTTCTTTGGATGCTTGTATTTTGTTTGATTGTATCACTGCCTGATGATGACACATAATTAGTGTTGAAACCCTCTCTTATGAATGGCATGTGATATGTAATATAACTCACATCAATAAGTTAGTACTGAAAAGGTGGACCCAAAATACCTTTAATTCACTGACAAACATAAAGCAATCCTACCCCATATTATCGAATAATGCATACCAAATCTGCACTCAGTGATAATAAAACAACGACTGACATTTTTGCAGATCATTATAAAGTAATTTTCTCACCATCTTCCGTTCCAATATCTACCATCCTGACCACGATGCAATATTGGAATATTCAGGTATCACACAAGATCCTCTTCACCTCACCTTTGAATCCCCTCCAGATCCTGACACCGAACATGCCCCTAAATGCTCCTATTACAGTCTAATATATAAAAGATGCACTCAGACTGAAAAGAATACTGCCCCTGGACTAGACCAAATTACTTACCGACACACAAATGAGCTCGATATCCCTTCCTACAATTGCAAAATGAAATATACACCATAATTCTCTATACTGGATTCATACCCACCAATCCCCCAAAATTGGGTTCATGCCAAAATATCGTCATTTTGAAAACCCAAAAAACCATCATCCCAAATAACTACATATTGTCCCATACATCTTCCGAAAGAGTGTTCTAAACTCTTAGAAATTATCTTAGCTCACTGTATATACACCTATATCGACTCCCTCCATCTCATATCTCAGTAACACGCCAGTTTCTGTCCTCAGCACACCATACATGACCACGTCTTTCATACACTTAAGAAACTGGAAATTGCAACACCATGAAGGCACTGCTCGTCTGTGTTGATTTTCAAGATATGGAACGATGCCATGTAGGTGTGTAAACGATCAAAGTTTCAGACCCATTCGATTGTTGCTACAGGTCTCCCCACGTGATTGGTCGCGGAGGAATCAACTCCAGTATACGGACTCTGGTGTAGCGTAGTTGACTTGCAGTCTGTGCAGTGAGGTGTACCCCGTCAAACATGCTTCGACGACAGAGAAGAGCACGCTATCAACAACTGTCGCCGTTTGAGAGGGCTCGGATAATTGGGCTGTGTGAGACTGGATTATCGCTAAGGACTGTCGCTGCGCGTGTTGGCCGACAGGCATCTACGGTACAACGTGTATGGCAACAGTCGTCAAATGAAGGTACCCACACTCGTAGACCTGGCACAGGCCCAGCGCGACAGACAACTGTGAGAGAGGATCGCCGCATCATTCGGATGGCCCGCATGGAACCCCATGCAACAGCAGCGCAAATTCTAGCAGCTGTGGCACCCCACGTTACACAACAAACAGTTGGTAATCGCCTGCGTGCAGCTGGCTTACGAGCCCGTGTCCCTGCAGAAGATGTTCCACTGACCCCAGAACAGCGACGTGTAAGGCTGGCCTGGTGTCGAGAATGATCGACGTGGGTCGACGAATGGCATAGGGTCGTCTCTAGTGATGAATCGCGCCTCTATCTTGCCCGCAGTGATCGCCGGAATCGTGTGCGCCGACGTACCGGGGAGAGGGGCCGCCCAAGTCTTATTGTCGAGCGGGACACAGGGCCAACACCAAGCATTATGGTCTGGGGAACTATTGGCTTTAATGTGAAATCACAATTAGTGCTTGCTCAGGGCATTATGACTGCTCGACAGTACGTTGATAGGGTACTCAATCCAGTGGTTGTCCCTATGATGGCGAACATTGCTAATGGGATATTTTTGCAGGACAATGCCCGGGTTCACACTGCACGCATCTCCAGAGAAGCTCTCCGTGACATCACAGCCTTATATCCCCGGACCTCAGTCCTATTGAGCATGTGTGGGACATGATGGGTCGACAACTGGCCAACCGTCCTCAGCCACCCACAACTCTGGAACAACTGACCCGTGCAGTGCAGCAAGCATGGGCCACAAATCCTCAGGAAGCGATCCATTGCCTTATTGACTCCATGCCTCCAAGAATTCATCAATGTATTGCAGCTCGTGGTGGGCAAATCCTGTATTGATTGTTGTCCAAACTTGCGGTCAGAGGGACCTAAAAGTGTAATTATCGAATCATAACCGAACACTCGTCCTGCATGTTCAATTGCAGCAATGTAGCACCACTCCTTCTGGGTGTTGCAATTTCCGTTTTCTTCAGTGTATGTCTGTATCCATCACAAAATAATTACCTACAAAAGTATGCAAAGTACATACAGGTCTTGATGATGAGAATGCCTTTCAGCGGACTGATATAATTCCATCATCTTCCAGTTCCAATGACAATCATCAATGCCCTAGCAATATCAGTATCCAAAACACATTTACCTACACCTCTCCAATTAAGGCAGGAGTACTACATGGTATCCCACTGTCACAACTTTTGTATGTCCTGTTTTTTATCAAATTACCCAACCTATAACCTCACTTTCAATGTGACAGTTTGCTGAACATACAGCAATACTGGCTGTGGAGTACAATAACTTATCCTTGCAATCCCGTCACCAAACCAATTTCAATCAACCCAAACAATGGCTCAATCTCTGAAAAATCAAAACTAATATGAGCAAAAGAATGTATAATTTTTTCCTAATCGTAAATGTAGATTCCGTCCCACTATCAAACACTTTCTAACCTTAAAAAATCAACCCCTTGCTGTAACGAACATTTACCTACCTAAGCATAACGTTTCAAAATAATTTTCAATGGAATGTACATTTTGATCAAATTTAAAAAGAGGCACCCCAAAGGATTCACCTCCTCGTCTGGCTGTTGGATCAAAGCTGGAGATTAAGAGCCATACAAATCACACCTCCTACCAAGCACCACTTCCCGCTTCCAAGAAGGACCATAGTTAAATAAATTAAAACTCAAAATGGCATTATGGACAAATACAGATCGCACATCTCTGGGCGAGGTTCACCTTGTTAATTTTTCCTCAGAAATTATGACAACTTGGTTTATTCCCATGAAGAAGAATTCGATAATAATTGTGTCATCGATTGTATACTGAAAATTAAAATACTGTATATTTAAGGGTATCTAAGATAAAATATAAATAAAAAAAATTAACGTTGTTTCACTCCGAGAAAAACAATGATTTCTGTTCTGTTATTATATTTGTAGTGATTCAATACTTGAGTAAGAAAACAATTTTTATTTCTGACAATGTGTTTTACAAAAGGAGAAGAAAATTCTTTAAATTTACTTCCACAAAACACGTGAAGATAGCACACAAGCACACAACGCTCCCGTAGTGGGGAGAATGAAATAACTATTAAACTAAAAAGATTGCTTCATCTCTCTTTCCCTCCTCTGCCTTTAGGAAAATATCTACCATGAACCAACCTACGCCGGTTTATATTTGCAAAGATTGTGGAAGAACCTTCCTCTGGGAGTACAACAAAGGTCCCATAAGATGTCGCGTAGTGTAATTTTTGGTGCAAACACTGTACAAGTCTGTTCTACAACCCTCCCAACGGCTTGTAGTGTAGCTTCATCAAGAAAGATGTTTAAGGAGCTCAAACGTATTCTACCAGATTTTTATTTATTTATGAATAGTACATTTTATAAACTATTTCAAACGACTTCATTGTCTAGATTTACAACAAGTTTTGTTCCTATTCCCACATCTCAAGAGGAAGAGAAGCAAGATAAAGAAGAGGAAGAAAAAGATGATCTCAACGGTATTTACCATTGGAGTTTTTAATTTTATTTCATTGCCTAAGCCTACTACATGTTCTATAACAGTGCAAACATCTCAAGAAGGAGAGCAGCAGGATGACGTACAAAATGAAGAAGGCGATGGAAAAGGAAGACGAGCGCGAAGGTCTCGACGCCTTTTTACCAACAAAGCAAGTTAAATACATGTTTTTACATATCAACTGTCTGTACGTAGTCCGAAATATTAACAACAAGCTTCTGTTACCGTATGAAGATGTAAGATCCCAACCTACTCGTAGAACGCTTGTAAAACATAAGAGGCGATCAGGATTGTCATTACACAAAGTGTGAAGCAGAGATTCTAGAAATAGGGCAAGAATTACATTGTGTGGGTATTACTGGGTAACAGATTTTACAGTACCTTCCTTTTTTTCTGTAGCATGCAGTACACTATAATATTGCAGACTCTTCAATAACCTACATCTCTTAGGGTGTTATTGCCAACTCTAACTGTAGAGCAGGTCTAAGGCCTGGATAAAGCAAGAGAGACACGCGAAATAGTAGGCTGGCTAAAATGGTAGTTTAGGGGGAGGTATAAAATGTAATTCTTGTATAACAGCGTAAGTAGTCGTTCTATTGATAAATGCTACATAACTAAAGATGTAAAATATAACATTTCTAATCATTTCTGGCCGAACTTGAGTTTTCAAGTTTTTGTACAGGCTATATTAACAGAAATATTCATGAATATAAACTTAACTGAGTTGTAAGGAGATAGCTGCATAAAATGTAAAAACCTTGTAATCCACACTTTTTAGTCACTGCTCATTAGCCCGCACTATTTAGTAGCTGCTAATACGCCCTTGCTCAATTGCCCCCTGATCATTTGCAATTGCTTATTAGACCTTTCTCATTAAGTCATGCTTAACTGACCCTTGCTCATTAGCGACTACTCACTGCTGATGACCACGCAGTTTTTAACAGTCTTACCCTTCACCTAGGCAGTTAAACAAACTTGGAAGATGGATGGGGGTTTGCACCATATTGAGAATTAGATGAGATTTTCTCGCCCAAGGTAAGCCTATACAAACATGATATGGCCACGTGGCAATGGCGGAGTTGTGGTTGTGTGACGGTAGTGCTCCTCAATATTTTGTGATTATGGTTGGACCTAGTTTGAATAATGAAGTGAAACTGTGTGCCGCTGGATTACTAAGGTCTGAAGAACAGATATAAGTATTATATTGTTATTAGATCTTAATTAGTGATGAACTACCGGTCAAGTTTAAGTCATCCGAGGAAGAATCTGTGTATATAAACATTCAGGTGAAGTGCTACCAACTTGAACATATTTCCAAAGAGTAGTGAAGTGCAGTTACCCTGAGCCTACACAATCGATTTCTATATTGATTATGATACCATTCTTCACCAGCATGAGCTCTTGTGTAGCATATCAAAAGGCTGTGTCTAGGCAAGATATAAATTCTAAGATTCAGAGTAGTAACTGTCAAGGTTGTTTCCATTGCAAATGTGTTGGCATAGAAGACGTAGAATTAAATTTCTTAAAAATCTGAAAATCAAGTTTTGAGGTGTGCTCGTTGTGGAAAGGAAAGACAAAATAGTGTACATGGCCTGGAACTAGCAATAACACCATCTATTGGGGACATCTTTCAGCCCTTACTTGAGGTGAAGAAAAAATTGCAGAAGTTGAGAAATCAAGTGTAGAAGTTGAGCGAGAATTATGCAAAAGTTTGGAGTTAGCTCACGTAAAGTTGGACGAGAATACAACATTTATTAAAAAACAGTCAGAAGTAATAAATCATTGCATGGAGAAAATGGAGAAATTAAGAGCAGAAAAGTTAATCTTAAGAAGCAATTATAAGACATACAAATACAGTTAGATGAACTCGATCAGTATGGTCGTCGTAACACAGTCGAAATTTTAGGCATACCTGAATGAGTTAATGAGGATGTTTATGAAATTGTTAAGCATGTAGGTTGAGTATTAAATGTGGAGATCAAGAATGAATAGGTTGGTGCATGTCATAGGTTGAAGAGGCGATTGCATCAAGCTTCAGGTGCCACTGTAGTGAAGTTTGTACACCGTAGTGTCAAGAATGAAATCATTCAAAAATGCAAGGTTAAAAAGGATTTAAATGCGTCTCACCTTGGATTCTCTGAGTATGAGACGGTGTAGGTAAACCATAGTTTGATGTCCCTACGAAGAAAGGACCTTGGCCAAGCTCGAAAAATTAAGGAGAGAAGTGATGCTTTTCTATGGCTACATAATGGACGTTAAATTAAACTACAAAAAAGAAAGAGACGGAGATCAGCAGGTGTTTAATCTAAAAACCCTTGACGATGTGAATGGATTGAAGGAGACTGTGTAGCTGTTGTATTTTAGAAAAAATAATTTTTAATGTAATTAATATTTACCACCAGAGTATAAGAGGGTTAAACAGTAAAATTTCGGAGTTTTATGTTAAAAATAGTGAATCAGAATACGATATTCTGTTGATTACAAAAACATGGTTACAATCTCATGTTTCTAACAGCGGAATGTCGAACTCGTTGGTTGAATAGTCAGCGTACTGGCCTTCGGTTCAGAGGGTCCCGGCTTCGATTCCCGGCCGGGTCGAGGATTTTAACCTTCATTGGTTAATTCCAATGGCCCGGGGCTGGGTGTTTGTGATGCCCCAACATCGCTGCAACTCACACACCACACATAACACTAGCCTCCACCACAATAACACGCAGTTACCTACACATGGCAGATGCCGCCCACCCTCATCGGAGGGTTTGCCTTATAAGGGCTGCACTCGGCTAGAAATAGCCACACGAAATTATAATTAATATAACAGCAGAATGTTTAATACAGATTTAAGTGCGTATAGAAAGGATCGTAGAGGTACAAAGAAAGGAGGAGAGGCATTAATTGCTGTTAAAAGTTCTATAGTATGAAGACAAATAACGCAAGATTTTGGTGATACTGAAGCAGTTTGTATAAAAATAATGCTTAATGGTCACAGTTATATAATAATGTCAGTGAATTTTCCATCTGCAACCCAAATATAGATTTAGATCTTAAATTTAGATCTCATTATAGCTGGTGACTTTAATATGACATTAGTTACTAGTGAGCAAAATAATCTTGTAAATTTTGGACCTGCACATAGATCCTTAGCTGAGTTTATGTCATTTTATCAGTTGCACTTGGTCAATCATATTCTTAATGCAAACGGAAATACATTTGGAATGTTAACAAATTAACAGTATATAGAGATAAGTGCCCTCCAGTTAAGGAGGATAGTTATCATCCTGCAATTGTAGTCGCACTATTATTAAAGAGAGAGCGTAGCCATGTTCGACAATAACCAAAACAATCTAAGCAGTTATTTGACATTAAAGGGGCTAATTTCCTTCAAATATATAAGATGTTGAGCAAATGGATTGGTCCAAGATTGTAGAATTTACAAACGCTGACCAGGCTGTTGAGTATTTTTGAAATGGCACCAATGAATAATATTCACACAAAGAAAAAATATCCTCCATGGTTTTCTAAAGACATAATAAATAACCTGAAACTGAAGAAAATCCATGGAAAGTGAGGGAAAAACTCAGAGTACAATAAGGTAATATTTACCCAGTTAAAAAGTGTAATGAAATACCAGTATATGACAAATGAAGCATACAAGAATTATATTTCAAGACTTGAAGAGAATATCAAAAGAGATGTCAATCAGTTCCGGAACTATATGAAATGCAAAAGAAATACCAAGGAAGGTCTGCAACAGGGCATGAACTTCAACAATATCTTACTTAATAACAACAAATGTATAGCTGATGTCTTTGCAACCTTGTTCTGGAACGGTATATTCGAAACATCCACCAACCTATGATATTCCTGACACATGTGATTTATATGTTCATTATCCATTATCTTTAGAATTCGTGGATGAAAAGGAATGTATGTTAGCTGTTAAAAACTAAAACCTAAAACGTCATGTAGTGTTGATGGAATACTGCCGTAGCTACTGAAAGCATGTTCGAATGTGTAGGTTTTCCCCTTACAAGCCTTATATATCATTGTGGTAAAAATGCAAAACTTCCCAAAAGTATGGAAGATAGGGAAAGTGTGCCCAGATTTTAAATGTGGGGACAGCAAAAATATTGAACACTATTGCCCTGTTTGTATTTTATGTGCACCGGGTAAAGTATTTGAGCAAATAATGTACACGTGTATATCCAATCATGTGAGGGTTGGTATACATATAAATCGGCATGATTATATGCCAGGTAGATCAACTACGATTAATCTCTTAAAATATATACAATATGTGTATGCCATTTTGAATAATCAAGGACAGCTCGACATAATATACACAGATTGTTCTAAAGCTTTCGACAAATTACATCATTACATTACCTAGCCAACATCTATTACTTATTTATGACACATGTCTGTAACAGAGTTGCACTCCAATTACAACAGACACTACAAAATATAGTACAATAATACACATTGCAAAACAGAAAAATATCACAAAAAATTAACAATAGATTTTGAAAAATTATAAACAAATTTAGAAGAAAAAATGACAAAAACAACAATAGGTTATATACAGATCAGGATTAGATAGTGCTGCAATTGCTGACTCATGATTACATAAGTAGGAAGTGCTAAAACTTTATGTACAAGCACATACATATGTAAACAGGTCAGGTGCATGATTAAGAGTGTAAAAATATCTCGGAGTTTATAGGCAATTAAATTACATTTGGGTTATTGACAAAGGGACAGCGTAATGAATTATATTTTCTTTTTATAAGAAGCTGTTTGTTAAGACTGTTTAAGTATATTCATTAAAGAAAATTACTAGACAGTTTTTTGAAGTCTGTTAGGGACACTGAGAGATCTATGTCGTGGTTTCTGAATAAGTCATTAAACGTATTACACATCCTTACTAATGGTGAATTTTTATGAATTAATTTGTTGGATATGGGGTTGTAAAAGTACGTCCGGTTATGCAAGTTAGATTTGCTTACATTAACATTTATTCTGGCTAGTAGATCACTACTATCTATAACGCCATTTATAATTTTGTGTAGAAACAGTTGTTGGTGTAATTCTCGGCGAGCGCTAAATGAATTGTATATAAATTCTTCTAATAAGTGACGATATGATGTTCTCAAACTATATGCTGGCTGATTATGCTTCTTGTAATAAATAAACTGTAAGAATCTCTTTTGAACCTTTTCAATTTTATTTATATAAGATTTGTAATTTGTCATCCATGTAAAGGATGCATATTCTAATTTTGACCTCACGAATGAGTTACAGAGAACACATAAAGTATTAATGTTATTTATGTCCTTCCCGTTTCGTAAAATAAAACCCAGTTGTTTCAGTGTTGTATTTACTATTATTTCAATATGTGCACTGAATGATAAGTAACTACTCATTGTAACTCCTAAGTCAGTTACGGACTCGACTCGTTTTAGATTCTGTCCGTTCATGAAGTATTCACACTGAAAAAGATCATTCGCCATAGAATAAGTCATCACGAAGCATTTGCTGATATTAAATGTAATTTTATTCTTGACGCTCCACATGTAGATATTCTCAATGTCCCTGCTTAGAGAAATGCAGTCACTAACATGTGATACCTCCTTGTACAACTTAAGATCATCAGCAAACATGAGGCATTTGGAATTTACAACAACATCTGGCAAATCATTTATAAATAACATAAACAGCAGTGGCCCTAAATTTGAACCTTGAGATACACCTGAATTAACATTGAACACAAAAGATGTGAAAACAACCTTCAAGAATGGGACCGCAAAATTCAGAAGAAATTGAGAATGCTGCAATTCTAAAAAATTTTAATTCAAGGGTGTTTTTCCATCACTTATCACATGCATTTCATCTAGCCATTCGTGGTATTGGCATTTCTACAAAGAACACACTGTCAGCCTGTATTTTCATCCTGTGTTTTGGATTGCTATCAAACTAAAATTTTAGACTCAGTTAGGTGGAAATGTAGTAAGCAGCCTGGCCTATGCTGACGACTTGGTCTTAATGGCAGACTGTGCCGAAAGCCTGCAGTCTAACATCTTGGAAATTGAAAATAGGTGCAATGAGTATGGTGTGAAAATTAGCCTCTCGAAGACTAAATTGATGTCAGTAGGTAAGAAATCCAACAGAATTGAATGTCAGATTGGTCATACAAAGCTAGAACAGGTCGATAATTTCAAGTATTTAGGTTGTGTGTTTTCCCAGGATGGTAATATAGTAAGTGAGATTGAATCAAGGTGTAGTAAAGCTAATGCAGTGAGCTCGCAGTTGCGATCTGCAGTATTCTGTAAGAAGGAAGTCAGCTCCCAGACGAAACTATCTTTACATCGGTCTGTTTTCAGACCAACTTTGCTTTATGGGAGCGAAAGCTGGGTGGACTCAGGATATCTTATTCATAAGTTAGAAGTAACAGACATGAAAGTAGCAAGAATGATTGCTGGTACAAACAGGTGGGAACAATGGCAGGAGGGAACTCGGAATGAGGAGATAAAGGCTAATTTAGGAATGAACTTGATGGATGAAGCTGTACGCATAAACCGGCTTCGGTGGTGGGGTCATGTGAGGCGAATGGAGGAGGATAGGTTACCTAGGAGAATAATGGACTCTGCTATGGAGGGTAAGAGAAGTAGAGGGAGACCAAGACGACGATGGTTAGACTCTGTTTCTAACGATTTAAAGATAAGAGGTATAGAATTAAATGAGGCCACAACACTAGTTGCAAATCGAGGATTGTGGCGACGTTTAGTAAATTCTCAGAGGCTTGCAGACTGAACGCTGAAAGGCATAACAGTCTATAATGATAATGTATGTATGTATGTATGTATGTATGTATGTATCATTTATTTTATTTTCTTCTTAGGCTAGCACATTTCACTGGACTCAGTTATATTTTATATTAACCTTTCTTCACTGAATTTGTCTAAGCGAGTTATTTATTGCTCCTTCTAAATGTAAATATTCTACGGTATATTGTTATTGTTTTTATTTCCATCATGATTCCTTTGCCTTTCATTTGTTATTTCATTATCTTTGTAGCAGATTTTTAACTTGTATTCTGTAGATTACTTTAAGACCTCGCCCTTATTTCAATGAAGATGGCTCAAATGAGCCGAAATATACTTTAATTTTATTGTTCCATCTAATGATTAGGAGGATACATTTAATTTTTTTCGTTTGTATATTAGATCATGGCATTTTAATGCGAAAATTGTAGTGTTTTGGTCTGACCCATCCTTGGTTAAAACTGCTTGCCTCATATCTTAGTGCACGGAAACAATATGTTTGCTATCATCAACATGAGCCTTACGCATACAATCCTATTTGTGGGGTACCACAAGGGTCTAACCTTGGCCTTTTATCCTCTATTATATAATTGTGTTAACGATATGCCCACTAGAATTAGATTTTCTCAATGTATATTATATGCTGATGATTTCAAACTTTATAAAGATATTTAAAATGTTGATGATATGTTGAAATTACAATATGATTTGGATTACTCATATGGATGGAGTATTGAAAACTGTTTGCAACTTAATATAAATAAATGCTGTGAATTATAAATATAAAATCAATAACAAAGAATTCAAAGTTGCTCACTCCTTTAATGATTTAGGGGTAATTGTTACAGAAAATTTATCTCTCAAGTAGCACATTAATACCATGGTTAATGATTCCTATAAGAAATTGGGTTCTTAATTAGAACTTCAAGAGATTGCACTAACACTTATGCACTCACCTTATGGTTAAATAGCATTGTCCGATCAAAACTTGAGTATTCATGTATAATTTGTTCTCCATGTTATAGATATTATTGAAATCAAATTGAAAGAGTGCAGAAATGCTTTTATGATATATTTATTATAAAAATATAAGATATTCCCTTTCAGAAATTATGTTTCATATCAATTTTTGTTGAATGAATTCAAATATGTATCACTAGCCAGTAGGCAATTAATAGCTCAACAAATTTATATTTATCAGATTATTAATGCATTTATTGATGATAATAGTTTGTTTCACGAGTTATGCTTTAATGATAGTAATGGAAATTTAAGATTTCGGCAATTGTTCATAACACCAGTCTCCAAAACTTATTTTTTAAGGCAAAAGGCAAGAAGTAAAGTATCGATTAGGTGGTGTTTTAAATTAATTTGTTTAATTATTTATTGATCGTGCCAACTAGGTGGCCTGCTGATCACTATATACCATGGGCAGACTTATTTCAATTCTGTGGAATTTTCTCGTGAGCCATGATCAAACTAACAAGTTCGGACCATGAGTGAAGTACAGGAGACAGAATTCGAGAATGATATGGATGGACCTGTTCTCGCCTTGAACCCAAGATACTGGGATATCGAGGACTTAACTCCATGTCTTGTCTGCAGAGGGAGCTACTCAACATATGAATAGCAAATACAATATTATCGAGGGTTAGGGGTGTAAAATCTAATTAAGCTAAACTGTACTTACTTGTCTTCTTCTTTGACACAAGCGACCAACTGATCTACTGTGTTTTCATCTACACTTATTTCATTCTTAATATTGCTGGAAGGCTGTAAGGAACAAATATGCAAAACAAAGTAAGAAACGTAGAGTAAGCAGATAACTAGAGTAAAAGTTTATAAATACACATGACATAGCTAACAAAATAAACTGCATAGTTGCACTATAAAATATCAATTTATTCTCCCAATATAAAAATGAAACAAGCAAACAAGTGTTAAGTCAAAGTTATATGAAGAACACGAACAAGAAAATGAATTCATAATAAGATAAAGAAGACAACACTGGAAGAGGGAACAAAAGAAGAAGAAAAACTTGAAGGACAACAATAATCTCTGCAATTCTTTTCTTCTCTTCCTACAACTTCCTGTCATCATGTTCATTCTTTATGTGTTCCTAAATGACTGGTCACTTGTTTGTTTCTCATGTTCCCACAGATGACTCCGATTGTCAGATAGACATGAGAAAGGCCGATCTCTTTCTTGCTTACCATCTTAATGTTCGTACAACAAATAGTTAGTTGTAGGACTTTTCATTGACTCTAGAGAGTGTGAAGGCTTTATTAATATAGACTTATAATATTTACATTCAGATTTTAAAGGACAATGCTAGACAAGTCAGAGATTATTATCGGACTCTGACAGCTAGTTGCTAGTCCAGTCAGGCTGTATGAGAACAAAGAATTTGTTAATTGATAGAGAGGTAGAATCCTTAGTCTAAAAAGCCAAGATAATGGCCAAGAAAATTGTTTTGCAAACCACACACCAACTTATAAACTGCAGGCCATCAGACTGAACAGGGGGTGCATGACAGGGTAATGCTCATCACAGCTGTAGAGTCAAAGGTTTTGGTTTGGTCTTAAAAGGACTCTGTTCAGAGAGTTTTAAAATACCTAGTATATTTCATAGACATGACCAGAACAGCCTAACAATTTTAAAAATTATCATTCAAATCAAGTAGTCTACACCTGACATTTTATGCAAGTTGGATTAATGTTATCTCTCAGGTTTTTTGAAAGGGAGAACCCCTAAATTTTGCTTCTTCACAAGTAAAACTTCCACTGTTATAACAAAGGTGAAAGGATTCAATTTAGTTAAATGTCATGGATTATTTCATCAATAGAGCAATATTCAAATAAATTCATCAATCTAAACCTTACTAATGACAGTTGAAGGACCATAAATAATTTAGTATATTTTGAAACCAACAACCAGCAAAAGAGAAGAAACTCCCATTGTCCTGTGTAGCAAATGCTGCAAAAGAAAAAAAAAAAAAAAAAAATCAAGGATCCAAAGCACATGTGTAACACTTCTCTGAAAAATCTCAAGGCTCAATTCTCCCCATATAAGTCTCTTCAGGATCGGCTGCATCTATGGATATGCCACGAAGTACATGTAGAATTATATTGACTTTAATGTAAACTTTTATACCGGAAAGGCAATCCCATTTGTTCACAACAACAAAGCTTTAAACAACAATATATAACTTCATGAGAAGAAACATGCTTGAAACAGGCGATTCTCCAGATATATCCTTGAAATATTTTCAATGGACTGGTGTCATGAAGATTAAGTAGGCCACAGGTGGATGAAAACAGAAATGATCTTTAATTAGCTCTAGAAAATGTAGGCGAACTGAAGTATGGGAGAAAAGATGGTTGGAACTTTAAGAGATGATGATGATGATGCTTGGTGTTTTAAGGGGCCTAACATCGAAGGTCATCGGCCCAACTTTAAGAGAGACAAACACTGCTGATGAGGAGCCATGCAATGGAATCTAATAATGTCACTGACAGCACACGTTAGTTGTATACCTACCTTACCTCAGAGCATACCCTCTCACATCATATGCATGCAAACTAGCATAATGAACACAGCCTCGGTTTAGCTGGCAATCTAAGTCAGTGTTGTCACAATGTTTTTAAAACAGGAACAATGTAATTGGATCAACATTGATTGTGCCAGAGGTCATACAGTGTGCTCAAAGCCTTCAGGAAGCTTGCAGCGAATCTGCATAGCCTTACAGGACAGTGGCACGGTGGGTAAAAGCCTTTAACGAGGGACGCCAATAAGTGGCAGACGTGTGTCAGCCAGGTCATCCTAGTGTCAGTGAAAGAGAAGTACATGCTCTTGCCATGTTAAAGGACACTGGTCGATGTAATATGATATGTGAGCTGGCCCGAGACACCGGGTTAGCGAATACAACTGTGCTTCATATTAGAAGGAACATCTGGGCATGAGAAAAATTTCATCAAAATTGGTTCAGCGTTATTCAAAAGAAATGCAGAAATGATTATGATACGATGCTGCTCATAACCACTTGGCGAAGAGGCTTTCTTATGAAATATTGCTACGCTGGATGAGACATGGGCTAAATTGTATGTGCCGCAGCTGAAATGTTGATCAAAATAATGGCATCATTACGGGAAACCACAAATTTGAGAGTTCATGACGACCGCAGCCATGTGCAAGTTATTGTTATACTCTGTATGACTGTGATGGTTCTGTCCTAATGCACTATGTTCCTCCACAGCATACCGTCAATGCGTATTACCCATCATTTTCCACGACAACACACGGCCACATACAGTGCAAACGTTGCTGTTTTGTTCGGTCGATGGGGCTGGGAATTGCTGTACCATATACTATAATCCACAGATTTAAGCAGTTGTGACTTTGACTAGATTCACAATATGAAGGAACCACTTCAGAGCCTTTGCTCGAGAACAGTTTCAGAGATTGGTCAGGCAGTAAACTGCTCCATTCGAACTATCAACATAACAGGTGCTGCAAAGATATCCTATGACGTCCACATCATTGGTAACAAGATGTACACAATGCTGGTGACTACTCTGAAGGACAGTAAATCATGGTATAACATGCATATCTTATGTATAAGTTATAATTGAATGTTTGCTGCTAATAATGTTCCAACCCTCGTAAATGTCCAATAAGTTTCAATTTACAAATTGCTTCATAGTGTTCTGGCACAGATAAGTCTTATGGCAATGATGGGAGAGGAAAGGGCTAGGAGTGGGAAGGAAGCAGCTTTGGCATTAACTCATTGGCGCCGACTTACGGAACCGTTCCTTACGCTGCCAATTTGGACCGAACCCAAACATGCAGGCCTGTTCTGTGCCAACCTATAAATGTTTGTAGTTTTCGTTACTAGTAAGTGATAAGTCTTACGCCGCATGTAGATTACTCCTTGAAGTTCAGTGAAACTTCTACACTAGTTTCCAAAAGTTAAACAAGGTCATATCACCTGACAGGAATGTCAGACGGATTGCTCAACAAACGGAAGCTGAATCACACACCACATATAACACAACTTGTCCAGAAAAACGGTTTCAGTGAAGTTCTGATAGCTGAGGTACACCTTAGCCAACAACTAACAAAACTTGGCAATGTCTTCTACAAAAAATATGCTGTTAATAGGGTGTATGTTTACCCCTAACAGCCTCACATGCTTCGCAGTGATGTGGCATGCTCTCTATCAGATAGTTCAAGAGCTCTCGTGGAAGTCGAGCCCATTCCTCCAAAAGGGCAATGCGAGGGTCGTGGAGAGTCCTTGGTGGAGGCTGACAGGATGCAATTTGCCTCCCCAATGCATCCCACCAAGCATGTTCTATAGGATTCAGATCCGCAAACCTCACTTGCCTCTCCATGCGATGAATGTCTTCCCCAGCCAGAAATTCATCCAACAGAGCAGCGCGGTGCGGTCGGGCATTATCGTTAATTAAGAGGTAGTCTGGATCAACCGCAAATCTGAATATAATACCAATATAAATGGTCCGTTATTGGACATTATAAATTTTCCAGCTAGCTCATTCTTGGTTGCCAGCGTTTCGCCCTCGTGTGCTAGGGTGGGCTCATCAGTTGGTACCTAGCACACCTACCAATACGCTGGCTAGTGCATACCGTGGAGGCCACTGCGTAGGCTAACTGGAGCCATCGGCAGTGCCAATGCACTAAGAGACTTTGTCTCATCACTAAAAATTGATGCCTGCTTGGCCATCAGATGATATAGATGTTGATTCCCATAGGGAATCTGAAATATTTGTCCTGAATGAGCAAATTTATAATACCAATATAAATGGTCCGTTATTGGACATTATAAATTTTCCAGCTAGCTCATTCTTGGTTGCCAGCGTTTCGCCCTCGTGTGCTAGGGTGGGCTCATCAGTTGGTACCTAGCACACCTACCAATACGCTGGCTAGTGCATACCGTGGAGGCCACTGCGTAGGCTAACTGGAGCCATCGGCAGTGCCAATGCACTAAGAGACTTTGTCTCATCACTAAAAATTGATGCCTGCTTGGCCATCAGATGATATAGATGTTGATTCCCATAGGGAATCTGAAATATTTGTCCTGAATGAGCAAATTTATAATACCAATATAAATGGTCCGTTATTGGACATTATAAGTTTTCCAGCTAGCTCATTCTTGGTTGCCAGCGTTTCGCCCTCGTGTGCTAGGGTGGGCTCATCAGTTGGTACCTAGCACACCTACCAATACGCTGGCTAGTGCATACCGTGGAGGCCACTGCGTAGGCTAACTGGAGCAGTCGGCAGTGCCAATGCACTAAGAGACTTTGTCTCATCACTAAAAATTTATGCCTGTTTGGCCATCAGATGATATAATGTTGATTCCCATAGGGAATCTGAAATATTTGTCCTGAATGAGCAAATTTATAATACCAATATAAATGGTCCGTTATTGGACATTATAAATTTTCCAGCTAGCTCATTCTTGGTTGCCAGCGCTTCGCCCTCGTGTGCTAGGGTGGGCTCATCAGTTGGTACCTAGCACACCTACCAATACGCTGGCTAGTGCATACCGTGGAGGCCACTGCGTAGGCTAACTGGAGCCATCGGCAGTGCCAATGCACTAAGAGACTTTGTCTCATCACTAAAAATTGATACCTGCTTGGCCATCAGATGATATAGATGTTGATTCCCATAGGGAATCTGAAATATTTGTCCTGAATGAGCAAATTTATAATACCAATATAAATGGTCCGTTATTGGACATTTTAGTCTCTTAGTGCATTGGCACTGCCGATGGCTCCAGTTAGCCTACGCAGTGGCCTCCACGGTATGCACTAGCCAGCGTATTGGTAGGTGTGCTAGGTACCAACTGATGAGCCCACCCTAGCACACGAGGGCGAAACGCTGGCAACCAAGAATGAGCTAGCTGGAAAATTTATAATGTCCAATAACGGACCATTTATATTGGTATTATAAATTTGCTCATTCAGGACAAATATTTCAGATTCCCTATGGGAATCAACATCTATATCATCTGATGGCCAAGCAGGCATCAATTTTTAGTGATGAGACAAAGTCTCTTAGTGCATTGGCACTGCCGATGGCTCCAGTTAGCCTACGCAGTGGCCTCCACGGTATGCACTAGCCAGCGTATTGGTAGGTGTGCTAGGTACCAACTGATGAGCCCACCCTAGCACACGAGGGCGAAACGCTGGCAACCAAGAATGAGCTAGCTGGAAAATTTATATTGTCCAATAACGGACCATTTATATTGGTATTATAAATTTGCTCATTCAGGACAAATATTTCAGATTCCCTATGGGAATCAACATCTATATCATCTGATGGCCAAGCAGGCATCAATTTTTAGTGATGAGACAAAGTCTCTTAGTGCATTGGCACTGCCGATGGCTCCAGTTAGCCTACGCAGTGGCCTCCACGGTATGCACTAGCCAGCGTATTGGTAGGTGTGCTAGGTACCAACTGATGAGCCCACCCTAGCACACGAGGGCGAAACGCTGGCAACCAAGAATGAGCTAGCTGGAAAATTTATAATGTCCAATAACGGACCATTTATATTGGTATTATAAATTTGCTCATTCAGGACAAATATTTCAGATTCCCTATGGGAATCAACATCTATATCATCTGATGGCCAAGCAGGCATCAATTTTTAGTGATGAGACAAAGTCTCTTAGTGCATTGGCACTGCCGATGCCTCCAGTTAGCCTACGCAGTGGCCTCCACGGTATGCACTAGCCAGCGTATTGGTAGGTGTGCTAGGTACCAACTGATGAGCCCACCCTAGCACACGAGGGCGAAATGCTGGCAACCAAGAATGAGCTAGCTGGAAAATTTATAATGTCCAATAACGGACCATTTATATTGGTATTATAAATTTGCTCATTCAGGACAAATATTTCAGATTCCCTATGGGAATCAACATCTATATCAGCAAATCTGAATAGTCGAGCACATGGTCTCAGTACTTCATCCCTGTCTCTCCAAACGTTAACAGTGTTCCTCGGACCACCCATGAAGATGTGCAGGTCTATACGGCCATTCAAAATGATGCCGCCCCACACCATAACGCCAACACTACCATACTGGTCCTGTACTACAATGTTTCTGTGGTTGTTTTGGCTACCCGGTTCTCTCCAGATTAATGTGTGATGGGAATCATTCTGCAAACTGAAGTGGGATTCATCTGTGAAGAGCACATGCCTCCATTCATTTATGGTCAAGTTTCGATGTTGACGGCTCCACAGTGAGCGGAACGCACACTGCTGGACATTGGGCAAACGGCCCTGCTGTTCTGAGCCTCCAGTATACTGCTTAACGGAAAACGACAACCCCTGAGACAGCTGAATGCTCCGCCGACAATTGTCTTGCAGATGCATTCCGATTTCATCGGGCGCTAAAGGCCAGATATCAGTCCTGCTACATGGTGGGTAACCTTGGTCGACCTGGTACTGGCCTATGACTAACATCTCCTGTGTCTCGAAATTGTCTCCAAGGCCTGGAAATGACACATTGTGGCACATTCAAGGATACGGAAACGTCACACTGTGCCTGGCCTGCATTCAGGCGGCCGAATATTCTACCCTGCAAAACGGGGTAAACATGGCATCGTAGTGCCATTATGTTGTTACATTCACCACGAGGCTACACTCGGCACACTATAACAAGGCAAACACGACTGAGGGAAAATGGGACGCAGGCACTGGCTCTGTTTACCTTGCGGTTACACCGCTAGTCAAAGCTGGGAACACTTGCTTCCTATACAGAGCAAACACGTAAGGTTGGTAGGTGCATATCACAGAGATACGTTTTTAAGGTTCAGCCTCTTCAATACAATTTACAAGTTGTATAAGATATTATTTACAACATTTATTTAATAATTGTAGTGGTTTCGGGATTGAAATGTCATCATCATAAAATACATTAATCACACAATTGAGAATGGACTTGATAATTAAAACTGATGTTATGATACAATAATATACACATGGCTTTTTAACTACAAAAGATTAAAAAGTTTTGACATGTTATCGACGTTATTAAAGTCTTTTGAAAATAGTAAAAACTTACAGCAATTACTTGATACACTGTTTTCGTTTATCCCTTTATGTGCTAATACTCAAATCCTCACGTCATATTTACGGTTGCATTTGAATCTTTGGTGCTAATTTTTTCCATCCTTCAAGACACTTCTTACTCAAATTTTGTCAAACTGAAAACGTAATTTTAGTTGATAACACCTTGTTCATGTAATGAACTGATAGAAATATGCATTAGTACAGTATATCTCATTACACTCATCTCAAATGTCTTGTTGCGTTCGTTAAAATAATACAATGATGCATTAATTCAATTATAAAGTAAGAAACGGTTAATGGTAATTGGTTGTCCTTCTGTCTTCTCTTCTGATGTAATACAGGTGAACTCAAATTTCCCAGTTCAATCGGACGGATTTGAATCACCCTGAGGCAAAAACAAAACAAAAGAATTATAAATATTACAATATAATGGGCCTGGACAACCTAAATTGTGTGTAACATATGGTATATGTGGCTCACCTTGGACAGCGTGTTGAGAAGCTTCAGTTTGTGGGAAGGTACTTACTAATACTGGCAGGTAGAGTGTAGTGAGGTAGGTTATATCTGGTGGGGGAGAGGGAGGATTAGGTTGGGGGAGGAGAGGATAGGAGGAGGGATTTAAGGCGGGTCCTGTTAACAGTGTGGTAGGGGTTGTAACGTGATAGAGTATTGTGTATCGCTCTAAATATTGACCGTCTATTTGGAAGATTGACAAATCTAAAGACATTAATTAAAAATCGAAGAAATTTTGTTCAGATTCGAATGGGAGTTAAAGAACTGATGCAAGTGAATGAAGCATTGAAGCACTGAAAGAACTGAAGAATTTTTCAACAAGAGCTCTTTTACGGTGACTAAAAAAGATTCGAAACAACAGATACAACGTCTCCTAAAATCAACTTTAAAAAAGACGTCATTTTATTTACTGAACAGAAGACAAAACTAATAACTATGAACCCCGGACTGCCAGTAGGGAAAGCTTTACCTAAAATCCATAATGCCGGCATCCCCATACGACCCATCATTAATTATAGGCCAATCCCATTGTGTAAATTAACGAAATTTATCCAGAAATTTCTAAGAAAGAATTATAATTTTCCGTCGAATATGTCTGTGAAAAATACCAATGAGTTAATTAAAAGCTGAGATAGCTTTAAAATACAGCCATTCCACTCATCACAATCATACAACATAACAAATATGTTTCTGAGTATCAGTACTATGAAACATTTTCCTATTATACAAACTAATTTAAATAATTATAGTAACCTCAGTAAATTTGAGATCCAAGATTTCATGGAAATTTTGAAACTAGTAGTTTAAAAAAAATTCTTCCATTTTAACAATTGCACATATCAGCAGGATGGTTTGGCTATAGAGTCGCCGGCCTCAGCGATGTTAGCAGAAATATACACTGACTATCTAGAGCATACGGCAATTAATCACAATAGTGACTTTGCAAACATAAAATTTTGGGCCAGGTTTGTAGATGACACTCTCGTTATCCTTGACGAAAGAATTACTGATGCAGCCTCCTCCCTTAACAATTTAAACACTATTGATCCGCATATAAAGTTCACTCTGGAATCTGAGTCAAATGGAAGCATAATTTTTTTAGATCTCACGTTAAACAGACTTCTTTCTTCTATAGAATACAATATTTACAGGAAACCGACACAGAGAGCTACTACCATCAATAAAGATTCTCTCCATCCCAAAGCACACAAATGTGCTACCTACAGCAGCATGGTAAACCGGGCATTCAGTATACCGCTAAATAAAGAAAATTTAAATAAAGAATCAAATACAATTTGCCCTATACCTAAATATAACAGGTATGATAAAGCATTTACAGAGCACATTAAAAATATATGCAGATATCGCTTAAACTTCAATTCGAACATGAAAATAATCTCAGAAAAACTAATATTCTCTTTGATTTTTTTATGTCTTTAGATACGTCTATCTTCCGAATAGACAGTCAATATTTAGCGCAATACACAATACACTATCATGTTACAAACCCCTACCACACTGTTCACAGGACCTGCCTTAAACCCCTCTTCCTATCCTCTCCTCCCCCAACCCACTCTTCCCCTTCCCCTCTCCCCGCCAGATATAACCTACCTCACTACACTCACCTGGAAGTATTAGCCAGTACCTTCTCACAAACTGAAGCTTCTGAGAAGCTGTCCAAGCTGAGCCACACACACCTTACATTACACACACGTTAACTTGTCCAGGCCCATTATATTTTAATACTTATAATTTCTTTGTTTTTATTTTGCTACAGGCTGATTCAAATCATTCCGATTGAACTGGAAAATTTCAGTTCACCTGTATTACATCAGAAGAGAAGACGGAAGGACAACCAATTACCATTAACCATTTCTAACTTTATAATTAAATTAATACATCATTGTATTATTTTAACTAACACAACAAGCCTTTCGAGACAATGAGTGTAATGAGGTATACTAACGCATATTTCTATAAGTTCTTTATATGAACAAGGTATTATCAACTAAAATTACGTTTTCACTTTGACAACATTTGAAAAACAAGTGTCTTAAAGGATGGACAAATTATCACTAAAGATTCAAACACAACCGTAAATATGACATGCGATGATTTGAGTATTAGCACATAAACTGATAAACAAAAACAGTGTATGAAGTGATTGCTATAAGATTTCACAGTGTAAACAAGCCTTTTAAAAGATATTTATATGTCGATAACATGTCAGCACCTTTTATTCTTTCATTGTTAAAAAACTATGTAGGTTTTCATGTGTCATAACATCAATTTTAATTATCATATCCTTTCTCAATTGTATGATTAATGTATTTTATGGCTGATGATGACATCTCAATATTGAAACTGGTACCATTGTCAAATAAACGTTGTAAATAAAATCTCATACAACTTGTAATTTCTACTGAAAACGTTGAACCTTAAAAAACTTATCTCTGTAATCCCAGTTCAATATAGAAACAAAAATGTAGTTTATCTCGTTGAACAGCTGCATATGTCGTGTGATTTGCGGTCTATTTCCTGTTGCCCTGCTTACTCGTAACCTTTTGCTTAACATTTGGACACTAGTGCAAATGGAATCCACCCTTCCCAGAGCACAGAGTACTGTATAAAGGAACAAAATGCTACCTGCTTGTGCTTGTTAGTTAACAAACATGGCTGATGATTATGTGGTTAGAAGTGGTTAGAAAATGATAATGAGAATGATCTTCCTTCAGAAGACTGTTCTCTTTCTTACATTAATACTGACAGTGTTAGGGAAAATGATTCTAGTGATAAAGACAGCATGGACGATGTTAACGAAGAGAGAAGTGGCGTGAGTGCTTTACAAGATGGATCTTCTACATGGAACTCGTCAAACACTTCCAATACACTGAAAATAATTCCATTCACAGGTGTTTCTGGTCTCAGTGCCATTGTTTTGAGAAGACTGTATTAGTGCATTCAGAATTTCTTAGGGATGTGTTCTGGGAAATAATTACGATAGGAACCCATGACTATGCTGCTTTCCAGGCAAATAATTTGATGCAAAAAAAATCAGCAATGTGACAGTAAATGGTATCCTTGCATGGCTGAAGAGATAAAAGTGTATTTTTGCTGATGTTCTCATGAATCGGGTAAGAAAACCTAACCTCAAATTGTGCTGCTCCTACAGGAAGGTTCAGAAAGTAAAATATATTCAGAGACTATGGCATCTGAACTATTCTTTAAAATTTCACAATTTCTGCACATTTCTAATGACATATTTACAGATCCAAATGACCGTCTAAGAAAAATCACACCAGTTATTTCATATTTGCAAACAAACTTTCAGAATATCTACAATTTCGACTGAGATATAGGTATTGAGTACAGTGTTATGAAATTTCTAGGTAGACTCTGATTTGGGCAATACAATCCTTCCAAAAAAGCCAAGTTTGTTACTAAATGTTATAAACTCTGTGAAAGTGCTTCTGGATGCTCTCCCTAGTTCAAAATTTATACCAGACAAGGCAAACAGAGTGTTATTCCAGCAACAAAAGCAGCAGTGCTGGAACTAATGGAAGCAAACTTCAACCTAGGTTGCATATCTTCATAAGTGGTACGTTTCTCCTGAACTTTTTCACAACTTGTTGGAGAATGGAACTCATGCTGTGGGCACCGTATGCTGTAACAGGAAGAATGTGCCTCCAGAGTTCCACACAGTAAAACTGATGAAAGGTGAGGCTATTAGTATGACAGCTAATAATATTTTTGTCATAAAATGAAAGGACAGAAAAGATATGCACTTACTATCAAATGTTGATAAGGACTTGGACTTTGATGTGAAAATTCAAATATAATGAGGTGGAGGAGAGGAAGTAGTGAAAAACCCCAAGGGTATTGGAGGATACAACCGGAAAATGAATGCAGTTTATCGTCAAGACCAAGTCCTTGCGTGTTTCCCCGTAACGTGATGGATTATCAAAGGTTATAAAAAGGTAATGCTGTATCTATTGGATATGGCAATCTTCAATTCATACATTGTGTTCATGAAGGTTACTGGCAGGCGGCTGCATTATAAAGAATTTCTCACAGCATTTGCTGAGCCATTGTTGCAGAGTGTTGCTCTCCTGTCTAGGACAACAAAAGGAAGAACGTCCAGTCAACACATCCACCTGAGGCTTCAGGCAATTGTATGGGGACATTTTCCAGTGCCTATTCCTCCAACAGGAAGGAAGAAACATCCTTCCCCGCAAAGTATGTGAGGGTCGTAAAATAAAGTTCAAAGTGAGGTGGCTATGTGAAAAATGCGGTATTCCACTCCAACTGGAGAGATGCTGCAAAAATTATCACACAATGATTCACTACCAAAGACTGAGAAACAGTAAATGAACAGTTAGGCATTGACCTGTAACGTATATAGCTTTGAAAAAACGCCACTTTTAGACCAATCCTCATTATACAAAATGAAAACAGAATTTCTAAAAATAAACAGTTTTCTGTCCCTGCAGGTTAGACTATTAGCCATGTTCCAATATGTTAATTAAAGTATAGTTTCAGAAGTTGCCTGGTTTAAAAGTGGGAAACCACATAAAACCACCTTTGGAAAAATGGCTGAAAGAGAAGTGCAAGGATGTTCAAGGCTTTATGGTCCTAGGAAAGGTAGGAACTGCATGCAGGAAAATCAAGGAAGCCTTTGGAGAAAGGAAAACTTGGTAAGAAAGAGCAGTGATGAGTGACACAACATTGCCGATGGATTGGATATGGAGGAACATAGTCAACAGAGTGCTGATAATTGTATGAAACTGCAGTCCAATGATTGGGCTCATTTTGTATGTGCATCTTTCCTGCTGTATCCAAGCAAATCCCCTTAAGGAGAGCTCACATGGAAAAAAACTTCTAGGAAAAAAAGACAAAGCAGAAATATGGCAGGTACATATCCATGATAGCGTTCTGGAACAATAGAGGCTTTTGATGCTGATGAAATGCGAATCCCAATTTTGAGGTCAGACTTTGAGAAGTTTCGAAAGACCTAAGAATAAACAAGGCACCAGGAATTGATGACATATCCTAAGAAGTACTGACAGCCTTAAGAGAAACCAGCATGGTGAGGTTATACCCTTTAGTGTGCAAGATGCATGCAAAATGAGAATTGCAACACGATTTTTGGACGAATGATGTTATATCTATTCCCATGGAAGCCAGTGCTGACAAGTGTGAAAAATATCGCACGATTAGTTTAGTATGGAAAGACAATGTGACACTGAGTTGGAGGTCATCAATTTGGCTATGTCTGATCTTAGAGGACTGAAATAAGAATGACAAGCACACATACATAGTGTCCGTAGAACAACAAAAGCATTAATTATCAGAAACCGAGGAAGAAGAATAATTTACAATGTGCTCAAAAATCAGTCTGCTGTGATAAGAACTGAAGACTTCGAGAAAGCAGCAGTATTCCATAAGCGAGGCGGGAGGTTCCCCCTCCTTTACAATGTTCATATTGAAGAAGGAGGCAATAAAGAAAATCAAAGAGGAATTTAGAAAGGATATCACAATTAAAGGAGAGGAACTCAAATCTCTGAAGTTTGCTCATGATATTGTTATCTCAGTCTGCAGAAGATCTGGAGAAATTGTTGAATGGTACAGACAGAGTCTTGTGGAAGGAGTACAAGACCAAAGTAAATAAATCCAAAAGGAAAGTAATGGAGTGCAGTAGAACGAAGTTAGCTGATGCAGGAAAAAAAGATTAGGAAATGAACTTCTAAAGGTAATAGATGAATATTGCTACTTGGGTAGCAAATAAACTAATGACAGCAGACGTAATAAGGACATAAAATGCAGACTACAGGCTAGCACAAGCAGGGAAAGCCATTCTTCAGAACAGAAATATGCACCTTTCAAACAGTGATAAAGAGATTACTTAGATGTTTTTGAACACATTTGTCTGGAGCATGGTGTTGTATGGAAGAAAAACATGGACGATAACTAACTCAGGAAAAGAAAGAGTAGAATCTTATGAAATACAGTGTTAAAGATGAATGCTGAAGGTGAGCTGGGTAGATCGAATCACGAATGAAGAGATATGGAATTAAATTGGTCAGAGATCAATTTGGCTAAATTTGACAAGAAGAGATAGAATGATAGGACATATCTGGAGACACACAGGACTTGTTCAGTTGGTTTTTGAGAGAAGTGTAGTTGGTAAGAACAGTAGGGGTAAACCAAGTTATGCATATGACAAGCAGATTGGAGTAGACGTATGATGTAGTAGTTATTTAGGGATAAAAATGGTACCAGAGAATAGGGGCACATGAAGTGGTGCACCAAACCAGTCTTTCGACTGATGACTCTCAAACAATAACAAGTGAGAGATTGTGTCCTGGTTAACAGAGACTGCAATTCGTTTCCAAGAGGACATGCTGAGAACCCGGTTATATTCATTAAACAAGATGAACAAGCCAGACCAGTGCACTTATAAAACAGAATGTATTTAAGCCAAAATTGGTGATACTGGTGAAGCAGCCATGGCCTCAATTAAGGTACAGCCCCAGCATATAAATGATATGAAAATGGGAAACCATAAAAACCATCTTCAGGGCTGCCGAAAGTGGTGTACCCCACACAACAAGCCGTCGACTTCAGCTTATCAAGACAATTAAACTCAAGGGGCTGAAACACATGTATCACATTATGAGGACTCCTAAAATGTACTGTCTGTTACAAGTAATATTTTGAGAAAAAATTTAGAAAAAAGAGGACTTAGAAGAAGACAGACATCTCGAATCAATATTTTGAAGAAATGGGTTGGAGCTCTTTGGCACATGACAAAAGGAAGATAGCCATGCTCATAGCCTAAATCTGGTTAGGATAGGGTAGCAGTAACAGTGAAAAAAGCAGGCACCAGATGCCATGCAGTGGAGGGACTTTGAACAATAAGAGCTGTTATATATTACCTAGCATAAAATTTCGAACTACATGAAGAAAATGTGAAAATCGTACCAAAATATTGGAAATCTCTCTACACATCTTTCCAATGATTTTCAAAAAGTCTGCTTTAAAATCAGGAGCTGCTCAATGAAGTCTATTCAGCAGTAAGTTACAATTTCCATTTTCAGAAAAATGTCATCAAAATATCAGATTACTTCAAATGTATTTACCTGTGTTTCTCTTGGCACTGCCAACTCAGATTTTGGTTCTTCTTTCAAAAGCATCTCTTCTGATATAATTTTGTAATTCTCCTGTGAAAAAGTTAATATATTAGGCAAATTTTTCAGACACAACTGGAAATGTATTTATAAACGAGTGGGCTTAATAATTCATTATTTCCTAGTAAATTATACAGTTTCAGTTTCAAATCTTCATTATCATTTGTCAGAAAATCTCAATGTCGAGTATCCTTAAAAGCATGACATCTAAGAGACCTTCAGGAGTGGAGGAATGTCCTGCTTGAATGCCCAGAGTTATTTTTGAAGAGTAGAACAATTATATAATATTCAACCTTCCAAAATAACACCGAATGATCAGCAAAATATACAGACATACTTAAAAATAATCCAAAATCAATTCTGAAATATTAAGAACTTCACAATTCATCACTGTTATTTTTCACATCTTGTACCAACAAATACAACTCAGCAGGAAAATGTATCTTCCATATTTCCTCTTGTACATGAAGTGATCAGCCTGAAGGCAGGGAGGATCCTCAGCAGCTCTACCATCAGCTGCCATAGAGAGCTAGGTGTCACTCAGGAGGAAAACTAGGGAAATGAAGAGTAAGGTAGTTTCCCTTTGCTTTCCTCTTCCAGCCAGACAGTGCTGTTACATACCAACCTCTCATGTTCACTGAACTGTGCACACAGACCAGCTATTTCACACCTTTTCCTATAAGACCTGGCTGTATTAGGAATGGTGTTGCCCATACTGCTCATATCTCAGTCACTTTCATATCGTAAGAGCCAAGGATGAGACTGAGCCGGAAAGTACAAGTGACAAACTTGTTCTGGGCCAATCCAGAAAACAACAGGCATTGAGCACCAGAGAAGTATTAGGGCAGGCCACCTCATATGGATGTCATAGGCCCTAAACAACATGAACCATAACCACCTATAGGTTATCTACAGTATCATAGAGGGCCTGTATGTCTGACATCAGTGCTCCTTGTGAAGGCACGTGTACATATGATCAGCTGACAGGGGTATTGCAACTTACATTATGTTGCACCGACACACATAGGTCCTTTGGCGACGATGGGCTACAAAAGGGCTAAGAGTGGAATGGAAGTGACCGTGACCCTAATTAATGTACAGCCCCAGCAATTGCCTGGTGTGAAAACCGGAAACCATGGAAAACCATCTTCAGGGCTGCCAACACTGGGTTTGACCCACTATTTCCCGAATACAAGCTCACAGCTGTATGACCCTAACCGTATGGCCACTTGCTCAATATAGATATATTGTGCATTGTAACAAGACTTTATATGAATTGAGGAGAAAAAGGTCAGATTGTTGTCTCAAGAATGCCAGCCCTATGTTCAGCATGTACCTGCACTAATTAGTGTAACTAATCCAAAGATACATTTTGTTTTAACTAAGTGTTACTGAATTATAACTGACATTGCTTTTGCAATTCCTGTTTGATATTAAACCCATTTTAATGTTTTAAACAGAGGAAGTACTGTGGGACAGATTTATTATTCAATTGATCATGTTTATTATTTCCTTTTTTTAAAGACCAAAGAATTAACTCAACAATGGGTTGTGAGGATGAAAAGAGACAAATTGCATCCCACACAATACAGTCATTTATGCTCCACACACTTCAAAATTAAGTATGTGTATCAAATGACCAGTGGCTATTACTGCCAAATGCGACATGGTTCTAAGCATTTCATTTTCTCTCACATTTGCAAACAAAGAAAATAGAGTGCTCATTGAAAATAAAATATAACCAAGAAAATCCAACAGAGGCAACCTGTTAAAATTAAGGTATACAAAGTGGGGACTATTAAATTATCTTTTCCTAACCATTTGCTGCTCCTATTAATCATGCAATATAAAACTGTAGTGATCTGGGTGACATTATTTAAAAATTTTATTTTTTGTATCACCAAACCTATGATCAAAACTACAGCTTTTGTCCCATCCCTAAGAAAATAAAGCAGCAAAGGGAAAAGCTACCAGGAAAACAAAGAGGAACAGGAGGAAAGTCTTCCTTTAGCAAGAAATCATTGAAGGTCTTCACAAGAAACATAATGATTCAGGTATCAAAGTTCTGGGTAGCTATATCCAAGAGGTGATCCAAGACCTTGACAGGCTTCAGGCCAACCCAACCATGCATCAGTATCCCCAGAATCCCTATTGTTACCAGTGCCTATGGAAATTTTTACACCACCACATCTTTAAAATCTTTGTCTTTGGGCAACATCTATTGATGACAGTCGAGGTTTTACAGAGGAGAGTTTCTAAAATAAAGAAAAAGTTGGGGCTATTGCACAATCAATCCTCAGAACTTAGATGTTTAATGAAATGGCTATTAAGAAGAACTTGGTGCAGGAAAACAAACAGTTTTATGTCTATGTTGACTTAGGTCAGGGATATTTAGATATTGGTGAGTAAGAAGTGGCCAAGGAAGTGTTAGATTTTATGGTTGCAACACTGAATATGAGCTCAAAAATACCAGTGATTGGAGTGCTCATACAAAAAATCATATACTCAGCAGCTGTGATGGGATTGCAACTGATAGCCTCAAGAATGAAGTTTGTTGGACTGAACTCCCAGTGTTCTTTTCCACATCCAGCAGAGTTTGAGCAAAATGCATTAACTTTCCTTGATGCTGCTCACAATATAAAACATGCAATGAATTTCCTAGCAGAAAAGCAGGTTTTTGTAGATGGTAGTGCTCCAGACCAAAAAAACAGTACTGCAGTGAAAAATCTAGAACTTGATATTATTACAGGAAGTGAATGGCCTGCACACCGGTTATGGTCTAAGGAGAAAGAATGAGTGGGTGAGACAGAAGATAAACATTTCCTTAGGGGCACAAACCTTCAGTACTTCTGTGGCTAATACCCTTAAATTTTGCAGTGATCTGGGTCTTGAAGTGTTTACAGATTGTGAAAGTACCATTCAAATTGCAATGTTCCTAAATCTTGCGTTGATTTAATAAATTCATGCCATCTTACGTGTAAGCAAACCAAGGCTGCAAACAGATATTCCAACGAGGCCTAAATCTGTACTGATATTGAAAAATGCATAAGTTATCTTAATACTATAACGTTAAATGATGGTTTGTCCCTCTGCAACACTAAGAAAATAACTGCAATGAACGGTATAATTTCTAATTTGTTAAGTGTGCAAGGTCTTGAAGAAACATATGTTTTGGGAGAGGATTTTGTACTAAGGTACCTCGTCACATGGAGTTTAAGCCAGGGTCACCTGAAATTCATCCACTCACGTGGGAGAAAAAGAGATGGATATAAAATTCTTGACAATTTAAAGCTGCATACAGGAAGTTTCTGAATGGTCAGATTATCCGGCACCATGGCTAAATGGTTAGCATGCTGGCCTTTGGTAACAGGAGTCCCGGGTTCAATTCCCGGAAGGGTCGGGAATTTCAACCACAATTGGCTAATTTAACTTAAACGGGGGCTGGGTGCATGTGTCCTCATCATCATAATTTCATCCTCATCAAGACGTGCAGGTCCCCTACGGCCATCAAATCAAATGAACTGCATCTGGTGAGCTGAACTTGTCCTCAGACACTCCCAACACTAAAAGCCACATGCCATTTCATTTTTCTTACTGGCAGTATGACCCATCTTGTAATTCTAATTGTGTTTTTGAAAGGTACTGTTTTATTGAAACCTCGTCTTGTACAGACAGTTCAAAAAGAAATTGATTTTCACAGGCTTGATCAAGATTAAGTCACCAGTTATGTAGGCCTTTCTTTGTATAGTGAATATGTTGATTATGTTGTAAGCAGTGTGTAAAATATTAAGAGACAAGAATTTCATATGTTCCTTATAGAGGTTACTTCACTATTAAGTTAAAAGAAGATATATGATGGTTTAACCTTCAAATACTATTAAAATAAGAAATGTAATTATCACAGTCCTACTTAATTATGATTGGTACCAGTTTCAACCATTATTCTCGGTCATCACCAGCTGCTCACAAATAAGTATATTTTAAAAAATTCCATCAGATACTGTCTACAAAGCACAGTATAACACTTTAGCGAACAGAGTGTGTTGGAAATTCAAGGTTATGAAGAACTCTAGGATCAAAAACGTATTTTCAGTTGTAGTTTGTGAGGCACTATATAATTTGAGGGATCAGTACTGCATGTTGGTAGTTCCAAAACCATGCAGAAGTCGTAGATCAAATACATAAATGTAGTACAGAGCAAGTTTTTGAAGAGTGGCAAGACATATGTGCGGATCAAAACTCTGCTTCATGAACAACAAGTAAAAATACATATTTGAACCTAGACTTCTGCATAACATTGAATTTCCAACACATAGTACTCCGGGAAGTTTTATGGTGCTTCGTAGACGGCATCTGATGGAAAATTTTTAACTTCACATTTTGTTTACCTGTGCACTGCCTTTTATACTTATTTGCTATTGGCTGAAATTTCAACACACAGTGCTCCCTAAAGTGTTTTAGTGCTTCACAAGCAGTAACTGATGGAATTATTCAAACTTCACATATTTTTACCTACACATTGTCTTTATACTTATTTGTGGTTGGCTAATAATGACCAGGAACAATAGTCGAAACCGGTACCAATTATAAATAAGTAGGAATGTAAAAATTACATTTCTTATGTTAATAGTATTGAAAGGTTGAACCATCATATATCTTCTTTTAACTTAACAGTGTGTAAAATATACCACTAAATCAATTAAATATGTGCAGTATTTGCATCTTTTGCAGTGTTACATAATATCAGCTTCATATCCGTACTGAATTATACACCTACAAGACTTTATTACATCCTCCTAATCAACATAAACTTCCAGGTAACTTCACTGATAACTTCAGGCCATGCTGCCAATGGGGGAAAACACGGACACTGCACTAATGCAATTCATATCTTGATTGAATATCTGGATCCAATAGAGTATAATTCCTGATTGAATAAGCAATGACACATGTGGATTGGTGCAGTGTAATGAGTCTAAATGAAACACATCCTTTTCTTATCATCATGCTTGAGACGCACAGTATGAAAGATATGACACATTTATTGTTCTTTGCCTCAGTGCTTAGACATTCATGTTTTTCTATAGGTGTCAGTTCAAAAAATCTGCAACAGGCCACAATTATTATTATTATTATTATTATTATTATTATTATTATTATTATTATTATTATTATTATTAATAATAATAATAATAATAATATAATCAATATTCTGAATGGCTAAATTAAGACGAGAAGGTCCATTCCTTGCAAAGTTTGTTTCATGCTTATTCTAATAGCAAGACTTTTCCTTAATGGGGCTGACTGATCAAAAATCACCATCAAGGAGGTGAACTTGAAGTGAACCACCACTCAAATCAGATAGCATTTTTGTATCTCATGTAATAAGGCAATAAACTGATCATTGTATGTAAGAATGCATTTAGTATTTTGTACTGCATGAAGAACAGAGGAATCTTCCAGATAACTTCAGTCCATGCTGCCAACAGAGGCTAATGCAATTTTTATCCATGAGCACATTATGAAAAGTCCTGTTAAAGGAGTAGATACATACATGCATATTCATTATAGTCTGTTATTCCTTTTGGTGATCAGTCTGCAAGCCTCTGTGAATATACTAATCACCACAGCAATCCCCTATTTCTAATTAGTTCTATATCTCTTATCTTTAAATCATTAGAAACTGAGCCTAATCATCATTGCCTTGGTCCCACTGTATTCCTCTTACCCTCCATGACCGAATCCATCATTCTCCTAGGTAACCTATCCTGCTCCATTCACCACACATGGACCCACCATGATTCGCTTCATGACTACAGGTCCATCCATTGAGTTAAATCCTAACCGAGATTAAATTTCTTCATAACTAGTACCCTCCTGCCATTGTTCCCGTCGGTTTTCACCAGCAATAATTCTTACTACCTTCATGTCCGTTAATTCTAAGTTGTGAATATGTTATCCTGCACCCACCGAGCTTTCACTCCCGTATAGCAAAGTTGGTCTGAAAACACACCTATATAAAGACAGTTTGGTCCAGGAGCTGACTTCATTCTTCCAGAATACTGTTGATTGCAACTGTAAGCAGACTGCATTAGCTTGACTCAAGTTCACTTACTATATAACCAGCCTGGAAGTGCGCACATCCTAAATATCTGAAATTATCTACCTCTTCCAACTTCGTATCCCCAATCTGACATTCATTTATCTTGGATGTCTTACCTACCAACATCAATTTAGTCTTAGAAAGGCTAATTTTTATACCATACTAATTGTACCTATTTCCAAGCTCCAAGACACTAGACTGCAGGCTTTAGGCAAAATCTGCTGTTAAAGTAAAGTTGTCAACATACGCCAGATTGCTTACTAAATTTTCACCTTACTGAATCCCTTCCTGCCACTTTATACCTTTTAGCAGATGATCTATGTAAACTACGAACAACAGAGGTTTCTCGAAATTCTAGAGAATACAGAAAATCCGATCCTGACAGTCCCGTTATGGTCTGATACCACACTGCTTTTCATCCCACTTCCTCTGAACCACTCACATCACCTCCCTTCCAAGATGCCAGTGAACACCTTGCCTGGTATACTGATTATTAAGATACCTTGATCATTGTTGCAATCCTTCTTCTTTGCTTGCTTATAGGTAGGTGAAAACACAGCTTTCATCCAATCTGAAGGTTCCCTACTGACACTCCATGATAATCTTAATTTATGAACCCATTTCAACCCTACCTTCCCACTATACTTCACTATTTCAGGTCTAATTTCATTTATTCTGCTGCTTTATGACAATGGAGTTTATCTAACATCCCTTCCAATTCCTTAAGAATAATTTCACCAACATCATTGCCCCCTTGACACAAGAGTTGAGAAACAATAGGGATTGCAAGTAATATATGACACAGTGACGTTGCAGAAAAAAAGACTGTGTTCTATGACTGAGAAAATTATCCGTGAGAATTAATTTGATGAGTATGATGCTGTACTGCAAGAATGGGCTACAGATGGTATTGTTCATGAGAGACATTATGAAGGGCCAAGGGGTAAATGTTACATTCTAACTCATCGGGATATATTTAAAGGCAGTGCAGCAATGCAAATTAGGCCCATATTCAACATATCCGGTAAAAGGAAGAGGGTGTAGTCACAGAATGACTGTATGACAAAGGTCCAAATTGACCTTATTCCCTCTGTTCTGTTCAGGTTTAGAGAGAGACCAGTGGGTGTTAGAATATTACACATTGGCACTCGCATGTTGCTGTTGCACCTGCATGAAATACTTTCCGGTATACAAGGACGAAGGGGCAGCCAGACCATGCTGTCTAGATGTGTGAGATGAAAAATGGTACAAAGCTAAGAAGGCGGATGCTGAATCTGGAACTCTATCGAAAAATAGAATAATGGATGCTGTGGTATTTGAGGTGACAGGTGTAGAACTCGCTGGAATCTCAATACTGAAAGTAAAGAGGAAGGGGTGGATTATGCTATTTACATTTGCTGTGTATAGGGCAGTGCACTTGGAACTGGTCAGCAATTTCATAACGAATGAATTCTTAATGAGTTTTCGATGGTTCATCACTCCATCAGAAAGACCAAAATTAACTACAACAACAATAAAACAAATTTCACTGGTACAGATAATTTGTTTTGAACTGTCAACTAAAACCATACAGAAAGAGAGTCCACAATGCAGCGAATACAGTAGAGGATTAACCCTCCCACAGCAGGATGGTGGGGTGGTTGGTGGAAAATTCTGATTCAAATAATATAGAGAAATTTGAGATGTGCACTCGGGAGAGCTTCACTGTGTTGCAAAGAGATGACGATACTACTGGGTGAGCGTGCAGCCATCGTTAATTCCCATCCTCTTACATACTTGCCTCCGAAGTCTGAAGATCTCAAACAACTTTCACCTTCAAGTATTTTGCAAGACGATGCCTGCATGGGAATACTAGATTTTGATCAACTGGATTCCGAACTTATCAAGGAAATTTTGATTTCTACTGCAGTTGCAACAAGATTTTGTGAAGAGTACCTAAGTCAGTTGATCCAGAAGCAGAATAAGATGTCTATAAACACTGGAGAAGGGGATGTGGTGCTGGTTGCAGCTGATTGGAAGAACTGGATCAACTGGCCATTAAAACAGGTGCTGGAAGTGTATCGTGGGAAAGAGTTGGAAGATTTGTGAGATTGAAAACATTGTCAGGTGAGATGACTAGTTCACATCGGTGACTTCTGAAACTGCAAAGGAGAATGGTGACGACTGCCCCAGTAGCTTTCACTCTCATGAACAGTCTGACTCATCACTCCCTAAAGTGGAATTATGACAGCAAGTCTACTGCTTCATGTGAGTATAAAAACTGATTAAATGTAAATGATTTAAAATAAATGTGAAGTTTCTCTCAGGTAGAAAGAAAGTTTCTCACAGGCTATGTGCTTTAGGAACTAAGACTGCAAGGCATTCTCAAAAGATATCATCCTCATTAATCTTCCTATCAAAATAGTGGACATGAGCAGAAAGTTTTACAAATAGATTTCCAGTGAGGTTGGTAGATTTCAAATACGTTTGGCCAGGTATAATTTCTGGGAGAGTAAAATCACTGTTTCAGTCTTCACACAAATCCCCACTCAATTCATGGATAATGAAATGATACTGAACCTAAAAACGTCCATGGATAAGAGGATTCAAAATGTGGATTCAAATACATCCAGTAGTTTTTCAGTTACAAGAACTCAAACAACAACAAAAAGAAAGGCAAGACCCCTAAGCTAAAAATATTTAGGTATCATTATTTCACCTGAAATGGATAATTAAAAGAAAATGCTGCCAAAATAATCAATATGTAGATACAGAGTTGTGACAATTTTTTCATACAGATTACAGTCACTACTAATATTCATGGCTCATCAGTCCATGGACTAGAATGATGCAGTTTTCCATGTCAATTTATCCTCTCCTACCAGCTACTTGTGTAACTACTGCAGTGTTTTCCCCAGAAAATGTGTCAGCTAAGTATCAGGAATGAGTGGCAAGGTGGGGAATACTACAAACTAAGATGGATATGAAACAATTTCAATTTATTCCCCTCATGGCATTCGTATCAAGAGACGTGTAACAGTAATTGCAAAAGTGAACTGTTTTTTTGTATTTTTACTCTGAAGAAGACAACAGAGGATTTTGAACTTCTAGTGTTCTACCACTCATTCATAATCATTCAATACCAGGATTACTATTCCATTGCTGTGGAGTGTCATACGGGTTTGTGACATCATTCAAAACTGCTAAACATTTAAACTCTGATGCAATTATGATGAAAATAATGACTGATCATTTAACTAAACAGTTTTACAGTGTGTAATTAGTGCATATCCATTCAAATTATGTGCAGGTTCACATTACATGATGCACGTAGTTTCAAAAGATCTGTATAAGGCGACGCTCCAAACAAACAGCATTTAAAAAAAAAAGCTGTTGCAGTACCTACAGTCACACAATCAGGTCAGGTGATACCAGTTTTGTAATATCATGGTGGAAAAAGAGGTGGTCAATTATTCTGCCATTAACTTTGTTTCAAATGCAGTATAAGGTGAATTTTAATTCAATGGAGTACTTAACCATCTCACTATCCACATGAGCCATGTTAATTCCTCAATGTAACAGGGAATAAAATAGTACTGCCCTAAATTTATCCATCTGTGCAATCTCAAAAGCAACACTTTAGGAAGCCTTAAGAGTATTGTGACAGTGGAAAATCCAATTATCAATGTTGACCATCAACGTTATAAAATATTTTCAATCAGGAGAAAAGATGAGTAAAAATCAATAATGAGCAAGCTCCCCATATACATGTTAATTTAAATCTGTTGGTGCCAAAGAGGATAACATAGAATTATCATTACTGTATTAATGGACCCCATCCCCTCATGATTTTAGGCAAAAAGGAAGCGACCAGTCACAATCAGTAATTTTATCATGAAGAGTAACCTAAATGTCACTAGTAGTTTTGACCTAATGAAGAAAAGTCCATAGCATTGATAGGATCCAGAATCAGCACTAAGTTTCAGGTACTGATAACTCTAACTCATTGGAAATCTTACTGGGGCCTTGTAGGTAAGATAAAGGTGCTCATTTTCTAAAGAAATGGGCCTGCTCAGTAATTTACACTGAAAATAATAAGTGTTAACTACCCAATAATTACAATATCCATGGGGAAAAATAATTAATAGAAGGTTCCAATGCCAACAATTATCTCCTATTTCCAATAACAATGAATGACATCCAACATATAATATACTATGGGTGATGGTTTGATCTGCCCTATGGATAGATTATCAGTTTCTAATTTTGTACAATTATTTCACTCGTACATGTTTTGGGAGCCCTACCTCACTTGATCAGCGATTTCTACACCATAAATCAATATTTCCCATATCTTATGGTCTAACATTATTCATCTGTACATAAGACATCACCAATATATACCATTATTTTTAACACATACATACATAACGACCATTTCTTGATAATGCTTGTTGTAATGGAACACTTTAGAACATTTATGAAAAGTAAAACAGGTTATTTTTATGTTATGTAACATTTTAAAAAATGTATTAAAACGTCAGATTGTTTCCTTACAAAAATTGATCACTGATAAAATGTTTCTTGCTACTATTTTGTTCTGTTGTTGCCCACTTAAGCGTAGGCTTATCAAATAATTAACTATTATACAACCAAAGTTAATATTTTTGCCTTCTTATTCTTAGAACACTTCCCAGAATTAACTGGTTTACCATTGAATTATTTGACTCCTTAAGATCTAAACATGTAATTCACTATATCATTTCAGATGGAACCTTTGTATGTTGGTGTTGGGCTGGAAAATCAACAGAACAGATCAAACATCCCGTCACGAACTTGAATTTTTGGCTATTAAAAATTGCTCTTCTTATTGTAAATTATTGAAGTGGAGGAAAATTGTTACTCACCAGCCTAACACTTATTTATTCTATGTTGTGCAAACTAGCTTTAAAGGTTTCAAAACACTATGATGATGGAAATCGTTCCCGCAGGAGGCTAATGTATTTGAGCACCTTTAATACCATCAGTGAGATAAAGGATTAACATGCCAACTTGAAACCAGAAGACAAGCCCTCCACAACATGAGCTACTCAGACTGCCATTTTCCCTTGCAAGAGCTACAAATCAAAGAGAGATGAAAAGAAACCCACTTCTTCAGCTTTCAGATGTGCTGTGCCAAATAAAATGTGCATACCTGTAAATTCTGCATTTGTGTAATCAAAAAAAAAACTACTTTGTCAATTTGAGATTAGTATACAAATAAATATATGCCTTAAGAATACACAGCTAGATACTCATATATCTCCTGAACATCAGATAAAAGTAGAGTTATGTAACCAGTCAAACTCAGACGACTGATAAGGGTTTAATTGTAATCAGTATAAAGTTACCTGGAATGATACTTACGCATGAAGTATTTGATGTTTCCTCAAAGCAGATTGGTTCCTCTTTGATCTTTACTTCCAAGTCCATTTTAAATAGTGTGTGAAGGTATGGGCAGTTTGTGGATGTAGATTACTTCAACAGCTCTTGCACTGAAACATGAGCAGTGAACAATATTATTGCTGTTTTGTAGTCAAGTCTGTAGTTTTAGGTGACTGTTGATATTGTGCTCATAGCCACAGGAGTTCCAGCTTTACCTGGAAACTGAACCTCAGGGATAAACATTTTCAATGAAAGAACATCCCACACCCACAGAATGGGATTAATTTGCACACCCCTTGTGAAAAGGCAGTGACTACGCAACTTACATACCACCCACTACACTAGGAGTCTAATGACTGGTTTGATGTACCACAGTCTTTTTTTTTTTAACGATTTGTTTACATCACACAGACACAGATAGGACTTATGGCATTATGGTTATGAGTGGGAAGCAAGTGACTGTGGCCTTGAGTAATACAGAGTCCCCGCATTTCTCTGGTGTGAAAATGGGAAAACACAGAAATCTATCTCTGGGGCTGTGACTTCTTCCCACTCCTAGCCTTTTCCTATCCCATCAGTCCTATCAGTGTCAGTGTAATGTACAGCCAATTGTAACAAAACAAGGAAATTCTACAACCAAACCTTCCAAATTATTAAATTCTTGCTCAACTTCCAGGGCAAATGATCCGCTTTTAGCCACTGTGAAGACACAATCCCCACAACCTGTCCCTGCACTAATTCTATTGGCCGTGTACATTTTGTACTGATCTATATAAACTTTACTCATTTTTTACTAGAGTCAAGCGGTGATTCAGATACAATATAAAATTTGAAAGTCAGTATTAGGAATGTTCTGATATAGTACATTCAGTTTTGTTTTCAATCCACAAACCTTTGGATAGTAAGTGGTGAGCCCAGTCTTATTCATCACACTTACAAATTATGTAAATCATCCTGGATGTTAAAGACAATTGTGGGTAAGCCCTGCGCCTCATGTATTTTAAGAAGCCAGATTCTTACACTGATAAAGCAGTAGTTCTTCTCTCAAGGCACAGTACTCACCTGGGCTAGCAGCCCCTTTAGCAGCTACCATACAATAAGTTGTATTCAGTAGCAGTTGAGCCACATTCCTTATTGATCAAACAAATTATTTGATAGAGGATAGCCAGGTACTCATTGGCAACTTTATCCAGAAAGTTGCAACCATTACTGATTATGCTACAATATATAGGCCTACTGTATGTCCATTACAAAAAATAGTTCTGAACTGGCTTTCAACTCCTTTGTTACAACAAACAGTTCCTTCATTACAACATTTCCGAACTGGCTATAAACTATTTTGTTACAACAAACAGTTCTGTACTGGCCATAAACTACTTTTATACAACTTTCTATGAACTCCTCCAAAATTATCTTAATTAGCATACATGAAACAGAATGCTTCCAGAAGTGATTATTAATAGTGGTTTGTTGGAATCAGTAAATGGCATCTGTGAACTGTATCGATGCCATCTACGAATTGTTACAAAATGTTAAACGATGGATGATCTCACTATTCCAATAAGAAGTACTGCATAGTGGTGGGCAAAACTCTCGTTCGAGATACTCGAGACTGACGTCACCACTCTCGATGCATCTCGAGGCACGCTCCAATTGGACCTCAGCCAGTACGAATATGGTAGAAACAGAAATGATTAGCAAACATTGAACTCGAGCTGTTAGTATGGCTCAGTTAGCTCAATAGCATGGTTGGGTATTATCCTCCGCTACGTTTTGTGGTGGTTCGAATCTTCTCTTCAGATATTTTTGTTTGTTTTTGTTTTGCAATCGGAGTTTCGGCTACCAAACACACGCCTGGTCGTGCAGAAACAACCAAATCGCTAATAGAAGTAACTGTAACGTTACTGAACATAGAAAATAAACAATATATAAAAAATCTCTTCCACTTGAACACATGCAATATACACCAATTATAATGTAAACAAACTTGATTACCTCGTGGCTATGTCATCAGATCAGTTAGCTTTGTATCTGTATTGCACTGAAAATAGTACTCATAATAATGTTATTTGTTTTACGTCCGTCCTAAATGCTAGTTCTTGACAGACGCCGGTGTGTGGGAATTATGTCCCGCAGGAGTTCTTTAATGTGCTGGAAGCCAACGACATGGAATTGTTACCATTAAAACAGTACACTGACAGAAAATATTGAACACACTGTGATAAAAGTGTATGTGTTTCTACAGAGGGTTATCGCATTACTGTGTTTTGTGTAGTACGTTTTAGTTATTACATATTACAGGCTTTGCTACTCTGGGTTTTGTGTTGTACGTTTTGGTTATTGAATATTGCAGGCTTTTTCTCTGTTGTGAAGATATTTCCACCGAAATAAGGTTATTTGCGGTAATAAAACCGAATAAATCATAATTTAATTACCGGTTCTACTCTATAACGAGCCACCAGAGACCACGGATTCCTTCTACCAATATACACAGGTTTCCCTCAACAATTTCCGAAAGTTTGTCGACGGGATAACATACTGTGTATGTGCCTTCAGGTCGGATAATATTGTGGCTGGTCTTGAATGATCCTATTCATGGAAACGATCAATTTGTTACCATACTTCTATAAAAGTATCGATAGTCAAGAAGGAGACTTAACCCGAGAACGAGTCCCTTTTCAGATACATGCACACATACACCAGTATCTTTATGCCATTACCGGTATATTTTCCTTTCTGTTCAAATTATTACACAACTCGATGCGTCGTAAAAGAAATGGTTTCAATAAAATGTTAAAAATATGTCACTCTTCATTACTATTTATTTCACATATCCAGTCCCCCAACAATAGGAACAAATCAATGAAGAATAGAACGTCTTTCCTGGCCGAGAATTGAACCCGTAAGCCCTTGGACCAAACGCCAGCACGCTAACCACTTCGCCGTGTAAGCGGACAGGGTAAGTAAAATGCAGGAAGTACAGGTAATAAGTTGACTGCGAGTAGATTAAAAAGAAGTGGGCCTATCGTCATTAGTTGTTATAATGATGTTATTTGCTTTACGTCATACTAACTACTTATTAAGATTTTCGGAGACGTCATTAGTTGATCAGCAGGCGTAGTATAGTCGAGGGTTAACATGAGCATGATGTCCCGATTCATACTTCGAGATAGGATTACCGGTACGAGTCATGGACTGCATCACTTGCTCGAAATGCATCGAAAGCTCTCGATACGTTTCCCAGCACTGCCTCGAGACAAAGGGCTCATGCGCCTGACGTCAATATACGGCATCGAGATAGCATCATGAGGCACGTACTGCATCGCTTGATCAGAATGCATCGGGAGCTTTGCATCACGCGACCCATCACTAGTACTGCATATAGTCACACCATTTACTGGTCAAATCAAATGTGCATTTATAGAACATGCAGTCCCTAGTATTGAATGTGCGCTGCTGGGATTGGCTCTGAAATGGATCTGAATGTAGTAGAACAGCATAAATTCAGAGCTCACAGTTCAGAATTTCTGTTGACACAGAATGTACACTGGAACGAAAAAGTATTGGCACAGACACCTTTTCGCACATAATACGACTGTATACACTGAGTGACAGAGTAAATGCAACACCAAGAAGGAGTGGTCAGAACTTTATGCCAATTGCAGGGTAGACTGACGTCACTGAGGTATGCTCATGATGTGAAATGCGCCACTGTGCTGCGCACGTAGCGAACGATAAATGGGACAGGGCGTTGGCGAATGGCCCACTTCGTACCGTGATTTCTCAGCCGACAGTCATTGTAGAACGTGTTGTCGTGTGCCACAGGACACGTGTATAGCTAAGAATGCCAGGCCGCCGTCAACGGAGGCATTTCCAGCAGACAGACGACTTTACGAGGGGTATGGTGATCGGGCTGAGAAGGGCAGGTTGGTCGCTTCGTCAAATCGCAGCCGATACCCATAGGGATGTGTCCACGGTGCAGCGCCTGTGGCGAAGATGGTTGGCGCAGGCACATGTGGCACGTGCGAGGCGTCCAGGCGCAGCCCGAGTGACGTCAGCACGCGAGGATCGGCGCATCCGCCGCCAAGCGGTGGCAGCCCCGCACGCCACGTCAACCGCCATTCTTCAGCATGTGTAAGACACCCTGGCTGTTCGAATATCGACCAGAACAATTTCCCGTCGATTGTTTGAAGGAGGCCTGCACCCCGGCGTCCGATCAGAAGACTACCATTGACTCCACAGCATAGACGTGCACGCCTGGCATGGTGCCGGGCTAGAGCGACTTGGATGAGGGAATGGCGGAACGTCGTGTTCTCCGATGAGTCACGCTTCTGTTCTGTCAGTGATAGTCACCGCAGACGAGTGTGGCGTCGGCGTGGAGAAAGGTCAAATCCGGCAGTAACTGTGGAGCGCCCTACCGCTAGACAACGCGGCATCATGGTTTGGGGCGCTATTGCGTATGATTCCACGTCACCTCTAGTGCGTATTCAAAGCACGTTAAATGCCCACCGCTACGTGCAGCATGTGCTGCGGCCGGTGGCACTCCCGTACCTTCAGGGGCTGCCCAATGCTCTGTTTCAGCAGGATAATGCCCGCCCACACACTGCTCGCATCTCCCAACAGGCTCTACGAGGTGTACAGATGCTTCCGTGGCCAGCGTACTCTCCGGATCTCTCACCAATCGAACACGTGTGGGATCTCATTGGACGCCGTTTGCAAACTCTGCCCCAGCCTCGTACGGACGACCAACTGTGGCAAATGGTTGACAGAGAATGGAGAACCATCCCTCAGGACACCATCCGCACTCTTATTGACTCTGTACCTCGACGTGTTTCTGCGTGCATCGCCGCTCGCGGTGGTCCTACATCCTACTGAGTCGATGCCGTGCGCATTGTGTAACTTGCAAATCGGTTTGAAATAAACATCAATTATTCATCCGTGCCGTCTCTGTTTTTTCCCCAACTTTCATCCCTTTCGAACCACTCCTCCTTGGTGTTGCATTGTCACTGTCAGTCAGTGTAAATACTAGGAACCTTACTCAATAAAGGAAATAATTTGTGTATTAAACCACTTTCGGAACACAACATAAACACACGTAATCTGTTAAATTAGGGTTTTCTGCTGCTCAAAAAAGTATTGGCACACTGTACGTCGTTTGTTATTGAGCTTTACGGACAGCGCCGCGTATACCAGATTTGTGCAATCGGAGTTGACAAACAATTCAGTCGCTTGCCTGACGCCAGTGCATGGGTTATTCACTTGTTGATGAATCCGAAGGCGAAGGAGCATTCCTTGTCTTTCCGCACCAAGGTGGTTTTCTTGCATTTGGAGGGTAAAAGTTACCGTGAAATTGGTAAAGAACTCTCTGTTACTTATTCAACAGTGCGGGCAATCATCAAGATGTTTCAAGAGACAGGAACAACAAACAATAATCGTAGATCTGAACGTCCCGGTGTTCTTACATGTAGGGAGCTTCAAAGCATAGTTCGTCTTGCGCTAAGAGAGTCCTTTAAAAGGCAGGATCAATTGTATCGGACATCCAGTCCACGTCCAACAAACAGGTCAGTGCTCAAACTATTGGGAATGTTTTGAACGGAGCTGATATTCATGGGAGATCTCCGAGAAAGAAACCATTTATTTTGGAAGTTAACTGAAGAGAACACTTCCAGTTCGCCAAAAATTATGTCAATAAATCGATTGAATTTTGGAATTCTGTGATATTTTCTGACGAATCCAAGTTGAACTTCTTTGGATCTGATGGAAATGTAAGAGTGTGGTGCAAACGAAATACAGAGCTCCAATCACAACATGCCTACACTAAAACATGGAGGAGGAAGCATAGTGGTTTGGGGATGCATGGGAACTTCTGGTGTTGGTGACTTGGCAATTATTGAAGGTGTCATGGATCATCGTAAATATACCGATGTTGTGCAAGGCCACTTATGCAGCAGTGCACAGAAACTGGGTCTTGATGGCATCTTTTACTTTCAATAAGACAACGACCCGAAGCATACGGCTCTGTGAATGCGGGAGTGGTTACTATATAATGCACCAAGAAGAGTTTTCACTCCACACAGAGTCCTGATCTTAACCCAATAGAGCATTTTTGGGCTCACTTGGAGGCAAAAGTTTGAAAATGTCATTCTACAGGGAAACGCGAGTTTCAGACGGTGTTGTTGGAGCAATGGTCAATGATCTCAGGAGAGATAACTCGCAACATGGTTCCCACCATGCCAAGACATATACAACTGTCATCATTGTAGAGGTGTGACGGTCCAGAAATTATGTGTCACTGCTCCAACTGCTCCAGTGACACGACTGGAGCAGTGACACGTTGCCAGTCCAGTGACAAACCGGTCCAACCACAGATGGAGCTGAGGAGCATGGCATAGTATGCAGAGCGCGGTGACACGCTGCCGGTCCAGTGACAGACCGGTCCAGCCACAGATGGAGCTGAGGAGCATGGCATAGTATGCAGAGCGCGGTGACACGCTACCGGTCCAGTGACAACCGGTACAAGCACAAATGGAGCTGAGGAATATAGCATTGTAGGCTTACGTAGTCAGCTGATGCACGATCTGCTCTGTTCTTCGAATACGTCATGATCACGCCTGTCTTATCTGATTCGATAATGGCACACTGGTGGTAGGTTGAAAGTATAGAAAATATTTTTTATCTTCAATTAATAAATTCATACATAATAATGTTATTTGTTTTACGTCCCAATAAGTACATTTACGGTTTTCGGAGACGCCGAGGTGCCGGAATTTTGTTCTACAGGAGTTCTTTAACTTGCCAATAAATCTACTAATAATAATGTTATTTGCTTTACGTCCCACTAACTACTATTACGATTTTCGGAGACACCGATATGCCGAAATTTAGTCCCGCATGAGTTCCTTTACGTCCCTCTACATCTACTGATACGAGGCTGACGTATTTGAGCACCTTCAAATACCACCCGACTGAGCCGGGATCGAACCTGCCAAGTCGGGGTCAGAAGGCCAGCGCTGTACCGACCAAGCTACTCCGCCCGGCACAATTTTATTTCAAGAAGTAAATTACAAGTAGACTTTGTGGAAAAAGTAACGATACCGGTATTTTTTAAATGTAATCGTTACAAGTAATCCGATTACTTTTATCCAGTTACTTCCCAACTAGGAAAATGATAACATTTTGTGTGCAATTCTTCCCTAAGATTCTGACATGTGAATGACCTATAATGTTGTTTAGAAATCGCCGATGATCATTTTGAAATATCTGACGTTTTAAAAAGTATTTAGTGTTGTGAATTTAAAATGTTCATTGATCATATTCGCCAGATTAAATGATTAGTTATAGTATTAAAAGTGACGTTTAACTATATTTTAACTATGTTAAGAAAAACAGTCATTAATAATAATCACAATAATATATTATTATTATTATTATTACTATTATTATTATTATTATTATTATTATTATTATTATTATTATTATTATTATTATTATTAGAAACGTTTTAATGCTGAAGTAGATTACTGTGGATTTCTTTCTTTCACATGAAATATTGAACACCATACCGGTATGTCTCCGTCCTGTTCTTGTCACAACCTCCCTAACGGAACGGGACGACGACGGCTGTGTCACTGGACCGTTTGCGAATAGCAGTAACAACACTTCCCGGTACAGCAAACTGCGAGTCGCAGCGCAAGACTGCCACAGTAGCAGTGGACCGGTAGAGAAGAGGATCCTGGAGCAGGTTGTCACTGCTCCATTCGGAGAATAGGTGACGCGTACCGGTACGCCAGTACCGACACACCTCTACATCACTGTCAACGGTAGGCACACAGGCTACTAGACTTCAGTTACGTGAATTACAGAGACTTTAATTTCATTTGTGTATATGCATTTTTGTCGTGAGGAACCAATTATACTCGAAGAACCTTATATTTACTACTGTACATTTCAATCTTGGCTTCACAATTATTAATGAGGAATGTACAGTGGTGGAAATATTTATTGCATCACCTTTTATAATTAACCATTTTGTTATAATCATTGAATAACTGAGCTCAATTGGCCTGATTTCTCTCTATTTCTATCAGAAATGAATATGTGCAATATTTTTTATCAATTTACTTTTATTCTTAACTTTTGTTTTTATAAAACCTTTTGTTTTTTATCATTTGACACTTTCTTGAAACATGGATGTAAGTGGATATGTGTTCTATTCTGTTTGCTCTTCTGAAAAATGAATACTAATTTTGAAAGAAACACTGCATATTAATGTTGTAACATCACAGTGATCGACTTTAGTGCTTGTAAAAGCACAGTTGCCGCATATGAATGCACTGTTGCCATTTAATACTTTGTTGTTCCACCGCACACCTTAATCACCGCTTACCATCATGAAGGCACTGAATAAATTAACTTTTTCATGCAATCCTCACTCAGTACATGAAACCACTCACGCGCAAGGGTCTCCAATAGTTCCCATTTATTCCGTGGCTTGTTTTGGGTGACAACATTTCCCATAACCTTCCAACAGTTCTCAATAGGATTGAGATCAGGGCTGTTTCCAGGCCACTCTAACACTTCAACCCAGTTTTGTCTAAGGAAGGATTTTACCAGAAATGTAGAAATATGTGATAATAACCACGAACGTCATCTGGTTCGTGCTTGGTACAAATATTAATCATAGGGCTCACCTTCAAAGCTCTGTGGCAAGGAGCGGAGTCATCCTGAAGGAAACATCTCCAGACTGGTCTCTTAATGTTGGCATAAGCTTCCTTTCGAGGATGCTTATGTAGGCATCTGTGTTGACAGTGCTATTCATAAAGTGCATATGACCTACCCCGTGATTGGAAATGCACCCCCAGACATCTGTCCTTGTGGGTGTTTGACTGTATGTGTTATACATAGTGGAAAAATTTCTTCACCTTTACCTTGACGCACAAACACTTTTCCATCTGAGCCATGTAGATTCAATTTGGACTCGTCAGAAAAGATTACTCTGTTCCACATCTCTGATGTCCATGTCGCATGTGCGTTTGCACATTTTAGCCGCGGTTGTCGCATTGTCTTGGTCAATAAAAGGTTCTTTCTAGGACGACAGGCTGAGAGTTCAGCTTCCAGTAGTCTATTTTCTACAGTTCTACTGCTTAATGAGATGTCATTCATTTCTTCCCAGTCTCACTTTAGTTCAGCTGATGACAGGTGACGATCCTTGAGTGTGCTTTTTCAATACCATGTCCTGTTTCATAGTAGACGCCCTTTTTCGACCTCTTCCTTTCTCATGATCAATATTTCCTTTTTCCCTGTATTTTTCACTATCCTTGAAATCGTAGTCTGAATAAAACCTGTCTTAGAGGCTATCTCTGGACCAACAGATGAATAAGCAAGTATAGCAGCTTTCTTTCCTGGCGTTAATTCAACCGATCTACCCACTTCCCGCTGCAAAGTCCAATCTCAAAATGACTGTATAAACACTGGCTTCATTGTAAATACAAACAACAACAACAACAAAGGGTTGTGTATTGTTGAAATATATATGAGAAGAAGTCAAACTTTCAAAGCAAGAATATGTCAACAATGTTTAACAATAATAGGATTGGTATAAACTGAAAGCAAACAGCTGAAAAGGACAAAAAGATAAAGTAATTCATGGTGATGCAATAAATATTTCCACCACTGTACATATAATGGTAGGTATGCCAATACTTTTTGGTGCCAGCGTATGAGCAGACGATTCAGAATCAGCTCGGTACCGGTACCATGTAGGAACAAATTTGCATACCGTATATTATCACTAAGAATGGTAGCTGAGATATATTTAATGTAGACAGCTCACAGTCGGATAAAAAACAGAATTATTTGCCGCTGATCTTCTATTTTTAAATACCAACTAAACAATAAAGCTTACCTTATTTCGTATCTCGTAAAGTTCGGTATAAAGTTCCTTATGGAGATGTACAAGACTGAGACTCCTTTGGACACGGTGTAAAACGTAAGAAACTGCAATTACCTGAAGTAGAAAATCTTACGAGAAATAGCACAGTCCACAGAATAAACCTGCACAAGCAGCCGCAATATGTCCACGATGCACAGTGCAAAACAATTTAATTCGAACATTAAATAACGACAAGCCAACCACTTCGAAAGTAAACCGAAAATGGCATATACACTACATACGGCTCAATCAGTCAATACTGATCTGCATTTAGGCCCGTCGCCAAGGTTGCAGATTCCCTATCTGTTGTTTTCCTCACCAATTTACATAGGTACATAACCTGGGGCTGTCTAAAGGCTGTGTATGCTCGCCCGCCATTATGGTTCATTCCTGTGCGCCTCCGTAGCGTCCTCGGAGGCCCGGGTTCGATTCCCGGTACTGCCAGAAATTTAAGAATGGCAGGAGGGCTGGTATATGGTTTAAATGGTACACGCAGCTCACCTCCAATGGGGGTGTGCCTGAAAAGTGCTGCACCACCTCGGGATGAGGACACGAGTTTACTACTACGGTTCATTCCTGCAATACTTTGGTAAGGCAGTTGACCGCCCTTCTTTTTTTACTGTTTTCTACGCTAGAAAATAATGCTAAATAACATACCGGTACTGTGAAAGTACTCATTCTCAGTATCACTCAAACGGTTACTCAATATAAATATTAGTATTTTTCGTACATTATTGTGTAATTTTTACTCGAGACTGTGATTGTAAAAGCAAAGTCGTTGATAATTTTCCTTTTACTAAACAAACTAGGCATGTATTCTCACTGGAGAAATATTAGAAGAAATATCTTACTAATAAATCGTTTATTATTATTATTATTATTATTATTATTATTATTATTATTATTATTATTATTATTATTATTATTATTATTATTATTATTGATAAGTAGAATAGGTTGTTCGTAAGCTATGTGCCGCGGTAACGTCAAATGAAATCAAGGACACCGTGGTATAGGGAGCGTGCACGGCACTAGTAACAGAGTGCTCTGGCGGAGTTCTGAGAATTAATACGGTGAGAGTGCGTTCCGCTGGAAGACTTGCTTCATTGTTAAGGCAAAAAATATCGTTGCATCTTGTCGTCAAGATAAATATGAAGTAATGCTAGGGAAGTTGCAATGCTGTACATTTAAACCTGATATTGTTGTCACAGGGCGAAATTAATAACAATATTGTAACTACCTCATATCTATGAATCTGTGAAAACTTAAATTTCGCGAGTGAGATTTCCGGTGAAATTGACTGTGCTTTTGACAAGCTATAAACAGGCAGCATCCGGTAAGCAAATAAACAGGATTCAGTTGGAATAAGTAGATAACACGTCATGTTGCTACGCGAAGTTCTGATAAGATAGATTTATACGAGTGGATTATGTGCAGGGGTTACAGTTCTACGTTCCTTATTATTGGTGGCAAGAAATTTGCTAGCACACAAGCTACGTAAACAATGTTGCTGATATACGGGAACAGGCCATTAGGAATATTTTCCAAGATTTTGAAAATTTCACCCTCAGTATGCATCTGTCAACATGAATTTGCACACATGCTACACTCTGAGTTTGTAACACTTCATTTTCTGTAAATCTCCCATTGTGAAGAAAAGGTGGCATAACAAGTAAAGAATGAGGTGACAGTTTTAAAACCTGGGAATACCTTGTCGGCTAATATAACGTCCCATTCACACAGAAGATTTAGGAAGCCTGAATTGTTTAACAATAAAAGTATCACTAGTTCTTTCACCATAACAAGGGGAAACAAAACATTAGTTCCGTTTGGGGCCACAGGTAATAAAAATTTAAATGTATAACATGACTTTTTCGAAGAATACATGTAACATCTCTCATCTATTCTTGCTGGCGTATCTGATTTCATTTCTGTGCAATCTATTATAACTCGTACGTCAGGATAATATGTTTTAAAAGCGCGAGGCAAAGTATTTTGCACGGATAGTCTGCTAGGCCAGAAAATAAAATTAGAAGTGTGTTTCTTTACTACTGTACTCCGAGAGCAGTAAAATATATTCGCGCAGCAGTAGTCCGATGTACACCAAATATGACTGCCAAGGAAGCAAAGGTCCAATTTCATTTTCATTAAAACGAGTAAACAAACATCGTTATTACTTACATTCATAGACACTTAAGAAACAAAGAAAGTAAAAACTGAATGTTTTAAATGAAATGCTTGTTAATTCCTTCAACTGTGCCTCACTTTTTACGCTCTGGTTTCCATGAAATCCTCTGCATACGTCCAGTGGGGGTGTTGCGACCACAACTTTTATCCACCTTTTCCGAAATAATTGAAGGTACTGTGCTTGAGTAGCACAGTGTGCCTACATCATTCCCACTAAAAACACAAGTGAATTCGAAAGTCGTTGCTTCAATCTCAAATGCTGCTTGCACCGACTTATGTAGTTTTTCACACACTCATTTCTCACAATAAATTCATGAGTTTCCTGATTAGAAGACGTATGTATATTTGAGCATTTCATTCGTTTACTCGCTATTAAAACCGGGATACATCACATTCTCTTTTCGGTTTCTTCTTATAGCTCTCATGAAACACAGATGGTATATATGATCGATGATTTTCGATATTACTTCGCTTTCCTCCAATAAAATGTTCACTGCAAATGACGGAGCATTTGGTGGGTTCCGATGGAGTTCCATCTCAACTGATATGCAGGAAAACATTTATTATTATTATTATTATTATTATTATTATTATTATTATTATTATTATTATTATTATTATTATTATTATTATTATTATTATTATTATTAATTATTTATTCGACGTACTCAAGACACGTGCACGTGGAAGGACATGAAAGTAAACATACGAACCTGCTGCAATGCACAATTGAAATGAAATGTACTATTTCAAAGTGTTCTTAAATGAATGTGTTCTTGACTTGGCATACCCGGTATGTTTGAAATGTGTGATTTACGTCACAAATGAAATAAGGTAGCCTACTGTACTTACTTTATCCTTCCAACAACCGGAATTCACTTCCTGCATCTGCTCGATTCCTATGGACGACCAGGAAATGTGTGAAATATAATTCCTTTTCCATGCGTGTCTCTTTGTGCCTTGTGGCAGTTCACTGCACAACAGTTTCTATTTGATTTAGGCATTTTGATACACTACTACTACCACCACAATTTCACACCCACAGTTACACGGCCTGGACTGACCGCTCAAGACAAGATCACCAAAATGTTACCGATTTCTTCCGCTAGAGGCGCTAAGAGCGGCCGTGCACGCTCCCTACTGATATAGACTAGTGTCATTCTTAAATCATGGAATTTGACGTGGCATCGGTCAGTGTCGAAGATATATCAAGTGTGATAGAAGATTTTGATACCATATGATCTCAGTCGGTATTTCATACTTGCGTGAAATTGGTTCAGTGCTATTTTCAGTGATGTCGAAATAATACGAAGAATATCCTTCGAACAAAAATAACGCTTAAATGTGATGTACGAAGACGATCCCGCCCATGTAACTGGGATTCTTTAAGTTTATTTCTTTCTTATAAAATGTAGTCCCTTTCCTTATTTACCTGCATTTAAAATAAGACATTCTATGTGTAAAATAAACTAAATTTTGTGAGTGTTATGGAGTCTCATCAGGTTATTCAGTTGTAATGAACAGAGGATTTTATTCAACCGAACTTTCGTGAATGAAATGCTATGGTATTATAAATTACTTTCGGGAAGACGATAGGAACAGAGTCACTACTTCTATAGCTGAATCTTCTCTCCCAACCTGAAGTATTGCACTGATAATCAGTTACCCGTGACTTGTAAGGGGAGTGACCTACGAGCTGTTGATCATATTGTACATTTTTGACTTTGGGAAAGTTAACAGTACGATACGGTACTTTTCTGGTTTTCCCTCTGGTTTGAGGGGAATTGGTATGATTTCTCAACACGACTCACTTTATTAAGCTTCAAAGGCTTGCAACGTAGGTTAACTTGCTCGGGCAGGACATTAAAACAGGGATATTTAAGTAATATTTTACGAATTTACTGTCTCCTTATATTACAGTATTTACAAAACAATAACATTCCATTCCTTGTTTGCATTTTCTCTTCTTTTCCGAAGCAGTCCCATCCCCATACATTTTACCACGTTTCGGTACATTCTTGTTAAGTCCACAGCAGCATAGGATCGAATTTTGAAGAAGTGTCTAACATTCTTTTTCTTTTAAATTACAGCACATTGGAGAACATGAACTGGTACATCTAACATTCAAAATTTTCTCCTTTGCTAGATTTCCACTAGCCTATTTTGCATTATACAGTTTAATGCTAATAGTCCATATAGAAGACCTCACAGTTTACAAATAAAACTTCAGAATTTGGTTTCTTTAGATAACCCAATTTTTAAAAAAATATACCAATGTTTTAGAGTTTGAGTCAGAAAGCTCATAGTTTAAAACCTGTCTGCATATAGGCCTACCACAGATATTGGCTTTCAATAATGCATTTGTTGTACTACCGCCAACGTTAAACAAATTATTTCTGTCATATGACGTTAGTTTTGACAAAGATGGTAACTGTGGTGTTTGAAAGTTGAACTCCTGTTGCCGGACTTGGGGCCAGAACTGAATACTGAATGATCAGTGTGACTTAATTCAGGGGTGTAGTAATGTCAGTGGGGGCTGGATGCAGGTTTAAGTCAGCAGTTGAAGTAGAAGGTGTAGCAGAGGAAGTGGAGGCATAATAACCAGAAGGGAAACTAAACAACCTGTATCCCGCAGTAGAGACATTACCGTACTTCAATTAGGTGCAGAACGCCCACCATTATGTAATAAATATCCACACAAATATAGCACTACTCCGTCCCTGCACGCGGTGATTAATGCAATACGTTCAATGAGACGAAGCGAGCGCTCGTAGGAGAAACTAGAGTTTCATCACATGGCCCATTGGGCATGAATGAACCAAAATGGCGGCTAAGCATACCCATCTTGTAGAGCCTTAATATAACCAGTGCGTCGTTTCTCGACCATATATATACAGACCCGGTATAATTAACTTATCTGCAGCTAACTATTGCACATGTAGAGAAGTCAAAAGTCATCTAGGACAACCAAGACCAAGTCCACTCAAAACACAAGACAGAAAATACATGGCGCGTACCTACCGAGAGATAGAAGACTTCATCTTCTAGAAAAGAGATCTCAGAGAATTAGAGTAGGCGAAGCTTTATCTGACACTGTAATAATTAAGAGGGGAATTCCTCAAGGCAGTGTTATTGTTTTCTTATATATATAAATGATATGAGTAAAGAAGTGGAATCAGAGGTTATTCTGTATAGAGTAATAAATAAGCTACAAAATTACGAGCAACTCCAGCGTGACCTCGATAATGTGTTGAGATGGATATCAGGTAATGGTATATTGATGAATGGGGTTAAAAGTCAGGTTGTGAGTTTCAAAAATAGGAAAAGTCTTCTCAGTTTTAATTACTGCGTTTGGGGGGGGTGAAAGTTCCTTTTGGGTATCATTGTAAGTATGTAGGTGTTAATATAAGGACAGATCTCCATTGGGGTAATGACATAAATGGGATTGTAAATAAAGGGCACAGATTTCTGCACATGGTTATGAGGGTGTATAGGGGATGTAGTAATGATGTAAAGGAGAGGTCATGTAATCTCTGGTAAGACCCCAACTAGAGTATGGTTCCAGTGTATGAGACACTCACCAGGATTACTAGATGCAAGAACTGGAAAAAATCCAAAGAAAAGCAGCTCGATTTGTTCCGGATGTTTTCCGACAAAAGAGTAGCGTTACAGAAATGTTGCAAAGTTTGGGCTGGGAAGAACTGAGAAAAAGAAGACGAGCTGCTCGACTAAGTGGTATGTTCCGAGCTGTCAGCGGAGAGATAGCGTGTAATGACATTAGTAGACACATAAGTTTGAGTGGCGTCTTTAAAAGTAGGAAAGATCACAATATGAATATAAAGTTGGAATTCGAGAGGACAAATTGGGGCAAATGTTCATTTATAGGAAGGGGGGTTAGGGGTTAGAATAACTTACCAAGGGAGATGTTCAATAAATTTCCAATTTCTTTGAAATCATTTAAGAAAAGGCTACAATAACAGCAGATAGGGAATCTGCCACCTGGATGACTGCCCTAAATGCAGATCAGTGTTGATTGATTGATTTGCCTTCTTCGTCTTCTCCTTGAAAGGTGATGTTGGTCTCCCTTTGAGAGGCAGACGATTGGGAATCAGATGCTAGTGCTGGAAGAGGAGGCAGCCCTCCGAGTAGTGATATGCTCGAATGTCGCCTGGTAGAGTCGGGTCGATTCGTGAACGAATCGCATTTGAACGACTCCAAATAAAGAATCGTGTGAATAGATCTCGGTATGGATGATGAGTCGTTCAAATGAATCGTGGAATTTGGAGTCGCACGAGTACGAATGAATCGTCGTTCAAATGATTTGTTGTGAATCGTTGGATTTGGAGTCGTCTGTGGTTGTAGTCAACTCCGCACGAAGTTGGCAGCGACCATTACCGATCCGTCCTGAAGTCTGCGAGTGAGAGATGAGGGTAATGGTGAGGACATAACTCGCCTTCACACTGTTTCAAGAAAGGTATTTCCGGCCTACAGTAGAGGTCACCTACAGAATCTATGACACAGTTGAAACAAAAATTTTATTTTTCGCTTCGTAGACTTCCGCGGCCGGGGGTAATGCTGTCAATCAAAGTTGAATTCAGGATTGTTGAACAGTGGCTATTTCATAGTCGACTATTCGTCATCGTTCCAGATGACTTAGTTACCAGCAGGGGCGAATGCTGGTCATGAAAGTCAGGCTTGCTCTTCCATTCGTGAAAGTTGGTGGGGTGAGACATGCATAGTTCTGAATGAATAAAATTTATAAACCCAATAATCGCTAAATCACATTAACGTTTTAATCATCTGTTACATGAACATGCATTCAAATTGGTTACATCGCACTTTTAAGAATGTCCAAAAGAATAACAATCAGACACACCTTATAATTATTATCAAATCATGACAAGCCAGTGATTATATAATTTAAACAAGTAAACGTCAAACTATGTACACTGAAAAATTGCAACTATTTATTAGATCTTCCTACTTGAAAACAAACACTACTCTGCGGCTTCTCTTTACAAAACCATCAATAACTTCATCATAGAAAGAGGACTGTAATCTAATTTTTGCATGCAATCCTTTTTGCAATCGACAACATAGCTAATGATGATAACTTCTCCTGACCTTGAGTCGATCTGCAATATGTATTAATGCGTCTCAGTGTTAAAAAATTACGTTCTGCAGAGGATGTAGTAGCAGGAATTGTTGCTACAAGTTTGATGAGCTTAAAAATTTCTGGCATACCCATGTACAATTTCTTAGTATGCATAAACTGCATGAAGTCTGAAACACTTTTCTCTTTAAAATCAGAAGATGAATACATCACACTTAATTCGGTTTTTAAGCGAACAAAGTCGAAATATGACCCATAGTTTTTTCTTGGGCAGTAACATCACTATCTGGAAACCTACTTCTGTGCTTCTCAAACAAAACAAAATCCAGCAGCGAGAAAAACCCAAATTTCTTTATGCATTTAAAACGCTCTCCCATTTGGACAAGTACATTGTCAATAATTTCATTGAATTTAGGTTTGTATTTTGATTTTTCTGCTTCATCACTAATTATTCAATATTTAGAGCACGGCTGCCCTACATAAACATCAATTTCAGTATCAACATGTCCATACAAACTATCAAAATCTTCATCTCTCATACACTTGCTATATGAAATGAGCTCCTCAACCTCCTTGTCACAGTACTCAATATCCAGACATTTTGTTTGTAAAATATTGAACACAGTAACGGAGAATGAAAAAATCTTGGACAACACTGCCAGCAGAAATCTAATGTTGAACTTAGGTAAGAAGAACAAAAATCCTTGTGCTTTCAAAGTAGTGTATTCATCCCAGTCGTCTTAAGTATCATGTACATGTTGAAAGAATTTCACCAGCGTATCAAAATATTCCTTCACGGTATTAATAAGACGTGAAGCAAAATTCCATCTCGTTGGTGCTACTGTTGGCAACTTCTTCTGAACAAAATCTCGAAGAGCAGCTGTTCTCTTTATAGACTTTGAAAAAAATCAGCAAGTCCTGACATTGTTTGGAAGAAAATTGTACATTCTTTGATTTTTGAAGCAGACTGCTGTAGTATTAAATTCAATAGGTGGCTATAACAATGCACAAATGTCGCATATGGATAATGGTCTGGAAGTAGTTTATTAAGCCCATTCACATGACCGGCTAAGACAGCAGCACCGTCATATATTTGAGCCACAATCTTTTCCTCACAACTGAACTCTTTTAAAATAGCACGAACATTATTTAAGAGGGCTCCAGCAAGCGATCTTTACTAACATCAGCTAAACCAAGAAACCTCTCTTGAATTTCAATCAATCAATACTGATCTGCATTTAGGGCAGTTGCCCTGGTGGCAGTTTCTCTATCTGTTGTTTTCCTAGCCTTTTCCTAAATAACTTCAAATAAACTGGAAATTTATTGAACGTCTCCCTTGGTAAGTTATTCCAATCCCTAGCTCCCCCTCCTATAAATGAACATTTGCCCCAGTTTGTCCTCTTGAATTCCAACTTTATCTTCATGTTATGATCTTTCCTACTTTTATAAGCACCACTCAAACTTATTCGTGTACTAATGTCATTCCACGCCATCTCTCCACTGAGAGCTCGGAACATACCACTTTGTCGAGCAGCTCTTCTTCTTTCTGTCAATTCTTCCCAACCCAAACTTTGCAATATTTTTGTAACGTTACTCTTTTATCGTAAATCACCCAGAACAAATCGAGCTGCATTTCTTTGGATTTTTTCCAGTTCTTGAATCAGGTAATCCTGGTGAGGGTCCCATACACTGGAACCATACTCTAGTTGGGGTCTTACCAGAGACTTATATGCTCTCTCCTTTACATACTTACTACAACCCCTATACACCCTCATAACCATGTGCTGAGATCTGTACCCTTTATTTACAATCCCATTTATGTGATTACCCCAATGAAGATCTTTCCTTATATTAACACCTACATACTTACAATGATCCCCTAAAGGAACATTCACCCCATCAAAGCATTAATTAAAACTGAGAGGAATTTTCCTATTTTTGAAACTCACAACCTGACTTTTAACCCCGTTTATCAGCATGCCATTGCCAACTGTCCATCTCACAACATTTTTGAGGTCACGCTGCAGTTGCTTACAATCTTGTAACTTATTTATCACTCTACAGAGAATAACATCATCCGAAAACACCTTACCTCCGATTCCACTCCTTTACTCATATCATTTATATATATAAGAAAACATAAAGGTCCGATAATACTGCCTTGAGGAATTCCCCTCTTAATTATTACAGGGTCAGATAAAGCTTCACCTACTCTAATTCTTAGAGATCTATTTTCTAGAAATATAGCAACCCATTCAGTCACTCTTTTGTCTAGTCCAAATGCACTCATTTTTGCCAGTAGTCTCCCATGATCCACCCTATCAAATGCTTTAGACAGGTCAATCGCGATACAGTCCATTTGACCTCCAGAATCCAAGATATCTGCTATATCTTGCTGGAATCCTACAAGTTGAGATTCAGTGGAATAACATTTCCTAAAACCGAACTGCCTCCTATCGAACCAGTTAATAATTTCACAAACATGTCTAATATAAACAGAAAGAATGCCTTCCCAAAGCTTACGTACAATGCACGTCAACCTTACTGGCCTGTAATTTTCAGCTTTATGTCTTTCCTTTATACACAGGGCTTACTATAGCAACTCTCCATTCATCTGGTATAGCTCCTCCGACCAAACAATAATCAAATTGTCTTTAGTATATCCCCAGAAATCTGATCAATTCCAGTCGCTTTTCTAGTTTTCAACTTTTGTATCTTATTGTAAATGTCATTGTTATCATATGTAAATTTTAATACTTCTTTGGCCTTAGTCTCCTCTTCTATCTCGACATTATCCTTGTAACCAACAATCTTTACATACTGCTGACGGAATACTTCTGCCTCTTTGAAGATCCTCACGTACACACTCCCCTTGTTCATTAATTATTCCTGGAATGTCCTCCTTGGAACATATTTCTGCCTTAAAATACATATACATACCCTTCCATTTTTCACTGAAATTCGTATGACTGCCAATTATGCTTGCCATCATGTTATCCTTAGCTGCTTTCTTTGCTAGATTCAATTTTCTAGTAAGTTCCTACAATTTCCCTTTACGTCCACAGCCATTTCTAACTCTACTTCTTTCCCGTCTGCACCTCCTTCTTAGTCTCTTTATTTCTCTATTATAATAAGGTGGGTCTGTACCATTCCTTACCACCCTTAAAGGTACAAACCTGTTTTCGCAATCCTCAACAATTTCTTTAAACCCATCCCAGAGTCGGCTTACATTTTTATTTACCGTTTTCCACCGATCATATTCACTTTTTGAAACTGCCTCATGCCTGCTTTATCAGCCATATGGTACTGCCTAATAGTCCTACATTTAAGACCTTCCTTTCTATCATACTTATTTTTAACTACGATAAAAATAGCTTCTTGATCACTAATACCATATGTTACTTCAGTTTCCCTATAGAGCTCATCTGGTTTTATCAGCACCACATCCAGGATATTCTTCCCTCTGGTTGGTTCCATCACTTTCTGAATCAGCTGTCCTTCCAATATTAACTTATTTGCCATTTGTTGGTCATGCTTCCTGTCGTTCTCATTTCCTTCCCAATTGACATCTGGCAAATTCAGATCTCCCGCTACGATCACGTTTCTTTTCATGTCGTTTCCCACATAGCCGACTATCCTATCATTTAATTCTGAATCCGCGTCAGTGCTACCCTTTCCCGGTCTGTACACTCCAAATATATCAAGTTGCCTATTATCTTTATAAATGAGGCTTACACCTAGGATTTCATGTGTCTCATCTTTAACTTTTTCGTAGCTTACAAACTCTTCTTTCACCTGAATGAATACTCCCCCTCCCACCATTCATAACCTATCTCTACGATACACACTCCAGTGCCGTGAGAAAATTTCTGCACCCATTATATCATTTCTCAGCCATGATTCAACTCCTATTACAATATCTGGTAAATATATATCTATTAAAACTCAATTCTATTCCTTTCTTTACAATACTTCTACAGTTCAACACTAACAATTTTATACTTTCTTTCCAGTTCCCTATTCCCTTATCACCGCTTCCTAGGCCACCCCGTTTCCCTGAATGTACCTCCCTATTACACTTCCAAACAAAATTTCCTAACTTATACGTACCACTGCGGTTTAAGCGAAGGCCATCTGAGCGCAGATCCCTATCTCCTACACACCCATTAGGATCTAGAAATTTCACTCCCAGTTTCCCACATACCCACTCCATAGTCTCATTTAAATCCCCAATCACCCTCCAGTCAGTATCCCTCCTACACAGTATTCCACTAATAACAATCTCCGGTTTCTTAAACTTCACCCCTGCTGCATGTCCAGATCCCACACATCTCCAACGATGTTGGCACTTATATCAGCTTGCCTTACGTTGTAGGTACCAACGTGAAACACTACCACCTTCTCCTTCCCCTCCTCCCTCTCTTCTACTTTCCTCAACATCTGCCTCAACCTAATTCCTGGATAACATTCTACCCTGGTTCCCTTTCCTCCACACACTTTCCCCACGTGTCTAACGATGGAATCCCCCATGACCAGAGCCTCAACCCTACCCACCTCATTTGATCCCCTCCCCTCCTGGTCAGCCCTATCTTTCCTGATAGCTGCAGAAGCTACTTCCTCCACCCTTTTCTCCTTCCCATGACCCTGTTCCACCTGTCTTTTCCTATCCTCTAACCTACATTTCCCTTTCCTACCTTTTCCCTTCCTCTTGCTTCCACACAACTCAACAACAGTTACCTGTCCCTCATATCCCCTCTGTTGTTCTACCTGGAGTGTCTCGTACCGATTTGGCACAGACACCTTTCCTGAATTCTGATCCTGAATAGAGCCCTTAGCCTAAAATCTCCTTCCCCTCAGAACATTAGAGCACCTGTCTTCTACAACTCCCCTTTCCCTCCCCCCCCCCTCTTGTACACCTACTGTAACCTGTATATTGTATTAGGGAGTCCTATCATTCTTTCTGCCTTCTGTGAGATTCCTAATTATCTCCCTCAAACTCTCCAACTCCTCCCTCATACCCCTCAATGCCTCGCCACACCCACAGTTCCTACACTTGCATTTCTTAGCCATTCTTTACGGAAAGAATGAAAATGAAAATTAAAAAATAACTTATTTGCAAAAAATAAATGAAAGGAGGGATATATTGTCTGGGAAAGTACTCAAAGATCAAACGACAATAAGGCAATTAATATACGACTACACTACAATACTACTTAGTCTTACTCTATTTTTTATCCTACATCCCCTAAGAGGGTTAAAAACTGCTGTTAATTACTGAATATCGAAAGTAATACACAAGAACTACACAATAATTCCAGACTGCAATTAAGCCTATCCTAATTACAACAACAGAATTTTAGTAAGAGTTTGTACGGACACCTCTACTGCACCAGTAGGCCTACTGCACAAATATTTTATAATAATAAAATTAGACACTAAATTCTAATAGTATATTACTCGTATACTACTGTACAGTACACTACATACAGTAATTTTAAACTACTTTCAGACGTATCCTAATTACGATACCGGTACCGTATGTCACTACTAAGCACAAACAGAAATGAGATTTGCAAGAACTACTGTACTCAAGGATTACCAACAAAGCTAAATAAATTATTATTAGTACTACGCTCTAATACATACACACGTGAGATAACACACGAATATATCAGGCAAGATACGGCACTATCTAAATGTACTGTATCTATACTACAATGTATCTACACTACAATTTTCAGCTGAAGTGTGGTTATATGAACTTTTACCGCTGTGGATTAGTATTATTTTCCCTACTACGCGGGACGGAGTATGAAAGTGTCCTAAAATTCTGAGAATAAGGGGTTGTCTACTATAATTTCTGTCTAAACCACGCCGGGGGTATGAAGTGCAATATTATAGGGATATAGGAATTTGATTATTAACTTTTACTCGATGAATAAACGAAGGTGGAAAGTACAGAGTATGTAGGGAACTAACACTACAAATTATCGGAATAATGAACCAGCTGACTTTGTATTTATTTACACTACTATCATGTGCATGTAGCAATAATCGTCAACAATCCAAAACACTGTTAAGCACCGTAATTATCCAGTGAAATTACCTTGAATTCTCCTTAACTTCTATTTAAATCGATGTTTACAGGCTTATCGTGTTATTAAATGTAATAAATTATTACCTTCGTTATAGTTTGAACGGATATCTGTACGAAATATCGGGAAAGTAGCGGCGGAAATTACAATGAGTTACAACTCCTTATGATAATCTGCCTTTGCAAGTATAATACCAACGATCCTACAGATATTTAAAAATATTGTTTTGAAAGTTAATATTATTAGCTAAAGTAATTCCTAAACCTAAATTCGAAACAAAGTACACCTAGCTAGCCTACTTAACCTAGAAAACGTAATCTACTAAACACCAAATGAATTACAGTACTTGTTATAAAATTAAAATAAATAACACTACTCCCAATTTCTACCAACAAGCAGTAAACACCAATATACAAATAGCACTAAATGGAACGCACACACACAAAATTTTAATGATTCCAATAGGTTTTAACTACTTTTCCATACAATAATGCAAGAGCTCTCTCATCAGCGCATCCAACAATGGAAAATCAATAATAATATAACTGGAACCCATTTCACCACTTTCATCTACAAAACGGAGTTAAGTAGAGAGTTGTGACATATTAATAATTTCGGACGTTTCGTCCAACATTATTGCCACTAAAGTGGCTTGTTTAAGCTCCTCCTTTATTCTTCTCACAACTACTGAACTTTTTATGCTATTAAATTATTTTGGCTTGCAGACGACGTCCCTCTAAAAATGGCGTCTTCCAGATGAGCTGCCAGAAGAGGATCATATTCACTAATAATTTGTAGAAGTTCGATGTAATTTCCTCTGTTTACGGAAGTTGCAGACTCGTCATGTCCGCGAAATGGTAGTTCCCGTTTTGCCAAAAAGCACACTGCATCGATCAGTCGTTTAAGTATGTCACGATGTTTCTTTACCTTTTCATTATGAAGCTGGTCACTGATGCGTTTCTGTTCATCCAGTGGGTGGTCGATCCTTGTACGCCCAAAGCTATTTAACTGCAAGAAACACTTCATATGGTTTGCAGATTTCTCATGTCTTGTAAGGGACAGTGTCAAGGTGTTCAAATAGTCAAAGCCACTTTTACACCAAACACCGTTATCAGCAGAAAATAGTAAACACGGCCAGCAAAACAGTCTATTCAGTTTCTTGGATCCTGTCAACCAGTGCGTATTATTATATTGAGATACAGAGAACGAACGTACACATTTTCTCTTTTTCTCCCTGTGCTGTGTCTTTAAATCTAGCAGCGCCGGACAGGGCCTGCCATTCTTAATAATGTCTGTTTTCACTTGGATAGTCCTCCGAGAAAATGGATTTGATAACAAGCTGTCAATAATGCACAGTTCGGAACCCATTGCAGCACGTCAAATCATTCAGAACAGATGATCAGGAACTTACAGTACACTACTCACTGACACAACGCACTAGATCTGTAGCTCTCAGACCAGAGCTTCCAACTACACATTACAAACGTGACAGCTTGCAACCGGCCTTGCAGAGAAAAAACCTGCGCGCGCATACATTTCTCGCTGTGTCGACAGATCCGCTGAAGCTCCTAAGACACAAGCAAGCCTCGCTGGACTCGCCAAGATATATGAAACATGCGATTTGTATAATGCAGATCTATTACGGATACGGTACATATTGTAATTTTTTTACTCGCCTGCTTTAGAAAAATATTGCGCTTGCGCAGCAAGCGTCGCATGCTCAGAGAAATCGCCCCTGATCACAAGCATTAATTATAAAGGTGGTAATAAGTTCGATTTCCTAATATTTTGTACGGCTACAAAGTTCTGCATTAGAAAAGGAAGAAAATATTAATGTAACTGCGTAATGGTGCTTGACTGAGATGGCTGAATCGCCTATTAAACGGTACAGCAGAAAACAGGCAGAAGAGGATAACAGTAAGAGTTTATAAATTACGGTTGAGGAACACTGTCTTAGATAAATTTGTGGACTAAGGCGTCGTCTCAACTCAGTTAAAGTATTTCCAGCTCTAGAAAAAGCACGCTCACACGGAACAGAACTACCGACAACACACAGTCGTCTTAACATCAGCTGGTGCAGCCTTGGATGCCAGTTTCTTGCCTCCACCTAAAAGGACCCGCCTTCCTTGCTTGTTTTTATACAATTGGGTTTAAGTCGCACCGACACAGATAGGTCTTATGGCGACTATGCGATAGGAAAAACCAAGGAGTGGGAAGGAATTGGCCGTGGCCTTAATTAAGTTACAGCTCCAGCATTTGCCTGGTGTGAAAATGGGAATAACGGAAAACCATCTTCAGGGCTGGCGACAGTTGGGTTCGAACCCACTATCTCCCGGATGCAAGCTCACCACTACGCGATCCTAACCGCACGGCCAAATCGTCCGGTCTGAAATGGTTCATCAATATACTTATCATATTCTATTATCGTGGCAGCGAGCGGCGTAACGGGGTTTGAAAAATGTTTAACACTGGAGTCGAAGACTCTCTAGAATAAATCTTCGTCCGAGTCCCCTACATGTTGTTGCTGCTCCGATTCCCTTGGAACATCATCGCAGGAAATTCTCACAGATGCAGGTTTCTGGACAAGCGATTGTTTCACTTTATTGTACGCTGCAGTAGACAGGAAAGCTTGCTTCTTTACTCTGGGATCGAGCATGGTGGCTTCAGCTAAAACTGTCATTAATATAAGCAAGTAATTAAAACGGAAGAATACCGGGGACACATGCCCTTATGCTTGAGCCGCCATTTTGTACCTCTAACATCTATGACATCGTACGTGAATTGTATCTTTAACCTCTACATCATCCGTTCGCGAAGGCCCAGTGGAAGCTTAACCTGCATCGAGTCATTATGGAGCCTGGTAAACAGATATGTTGGGCGGAATAATAAAACTCGTAGCAGCTTTGAAAAAGAGGGAATGAAGGAGGGAGGGAGAGAGAGAGAGAGAGAGAGGTGGAATCCGACTTGAAATAAGTTCTCCTTTATCAAATTATAATTAGATAAAGTTATTTAAATTTTCTTGAATATTGGCTTTTCAAAACGAGTTTCCCATTTGCTTTACGTCGCACCGACGCAGATAGGTCTTATGGCGACGATGGGATAGGAAAAACCAAGGAGTGGGAAGGAATTGGCCGTGGCCTTAATTAAGGTACAGCCCCAGCATTTGCCTGGTGTGAAAATGGGAATAACGGAAAACCATCTTCAGGGCTGGCAACAGTTGGGTTCGAACCCACTATCTCCCGGATGCAAGCTCACCACTACGCGATCCTAACCGCACGGCCAACTCGTCCGGTCTGAAATGGTTCATCAATATACTTATCATATTCTACTATCGTGGCAGCCAGCGGCGTGACGGGGTTTGTAAAATGTTTAACACTGGAGTCGAAGACTCTCTAGAATAAATCTTCGTCCGAGTCCCCTACATGTTGTTGCTCCTCCGATTCCCTTGGAACAACATCGCAGGAAATTCTCACAGATGCAGGTTTCTGGACAAGCGATTGTTTCACTTTATTGTACGCTGCAGTAGACAGGAAAGCTTGCTTCTTTACTCTGGGATCGAGCATGGTGGCTTCAGCTAAAATTGTCATTAATGTAATGTGAAAATGGGAACTAATATTTACTGGACATAACTGAATTATAACATCGAAGCATCTAAGAGTATTTATTTATTCATCTGTCATGTCGACTTGTGTATCCAGCCGTTATCTATATTATCGGCCATTGTTGGAACTGTTTCCTACTGTGGAAGTTACCAGACCAATTTAATTCAAGTTATTTATCCATTATTGTCAGGCATTTGACTGGACTATGTGATGCGCTGAATTATCATTTGTAACTTCTGCGCACCTTCGCGGTGCACGCGTTGAATTATGGGACTGGCTACTCGCCCAGCTCCGTGCGAGCTCAGTAGTCGGTAGCAGTCTGCTCGTCGCTACTCTCCAAGATGGCTGTGTTGTGTGAAGCTCCCAAGTGGACGGCTTGGCAAGAAGGGAAAGCAATTACAATGGAGCCGGACTCCGGCGGTTAAACCATAATGTTAGGGCTAGGCCCTGTTATTCTTTGAAAATTATCTAGTGTGCTCCAACCTTAATATTTTCTTAATGTAACATGTAAACTTGGTGCTATGAGTTAACCGTTATCGGTATGAAAAGTTTTAAGTGTCTTGTAAGTGGATATCTTAACTCCAAGTAAGTACTGAAAATTATAATTTATTGAAGGGATCCCGTTCGTTCAGGCACTAGTGTGAGTAATTTCATCATGGACATGAACAACATTATAAACGCAATCTTTGGTATAGTGTAACATTGTAAGCAAAATTTGATATATATTTGAACTGTATCCGTTGGAAAAAGTAAATTAATGTAATGTAGGGAGATCGGGATCGCTAATTATGCATCTATGAGGTGATATTTAGTGTAAGTGATTTTATCTTGTGGTTTCGTCGCCGTGCATTATTGCCTACTGTTTTTCTTGATGTTCATAATGATGAATATTATTATTATTATTATTATTATTATTATTATTATTATTATTATTATTATTACTTTTATTTTTTTGTAATTCATTTCGGTGCGTGTTTTCTCCCTTAATTTCTTCCTGGTCTGTGGTATTTGCTGTCTGATTTTTGTCCTATTGCCTTCGTGGCTGATTATTTGTACGTGATTATTATTGCATTGTTACGGGCGTTAATTAATGACACCTCATATTCGCATCGTAGCGCAATCCACGGCCCCCTCTGTTCTAAAGTATGTAAACAGCAGGTGAATTGGTTAAGTAAGGCTAATGTAAACTGGTACTATCACCTCTTGGATAAATAATAATAATAATAATTATTATTATTTTTAATAACTTAAATTCTTAAAATTGAAATTTGCTGGTCGAAATTAAGTTTAATATAGGGGTCTTCTTTCGTTGTCTTATAACATTCCTCCCATTGTTTGTGTTCCTTGCTTTTGTCTTTATTACGTCATGTCATCCCTTCTTATCTAATCTGATGATACGTTATATTTTTTTTTGGGTGGCTTTGATGATTATTATGGGATCTTGGCTTCGCGTCGGTAACGGGTAGCTCCTGTTGTGTGCTTCGGTGTTCTATTATCATTATTATGTGCGCACCGTTAATTGTAAATTTCCTTTAATATTCTTCATTTTGTTGGAGTTGCTGTGCGCTATTATTTAATTGTGTTTTCATCTTGCTCGTTTCTTTGGAGTAATGCTTATTCGCGGTTGGAGCCACTAATTTCTTTTCTTTTCTGTGTGTCCTTGTGTGCGTCTTGTATTTAGCATTTTTGTAGTGTAGCAGATTTCAATTTTAAAGAGATTTTATATCGCGGGCCCGCATATCGGTTGCAACCAAATTTTAAAATATATTTTTATCTTTATGTATGTAAGGTAATGAGTTAGTAATGAATTTTCAAACCTTAATTTTGGTGGAAGCCTATGTTAATGTGAGCTTCATTTCATCTTAATTTCAACCTTATTTTAAAATATTGTTTCATTTAGTTTAATTGCATTTTAAATTTTTGGGAAAAGATTGTTCTTATTTTATACCATTTTCAAATTACATTTACTTAGTAAATTATCTTCATTTTAAATTTATCTCGTGTATCATTTAGTAGCTAGCAATATTTACCTGGCAACCTGTCAAAGTTATGTAAGACCCTGGCCTTTTATTCTCGCTTTTGCCCTCCACGCTTCATATTTTATGCTACTGCCCTTCGGTAAGTATTGTGCTTGTTTTCGTCTTGATGTTTGTGCTTTCATTTGGATGTTTTGTTTACTAATTGGTAAGGTTGCAATTAATATAAGCAAGTAATTAAAACTGAAGAATACCGGGGACACATGCCCTTATGCTTGAGCCGCCATTTTGTACCTCTAACATCTATGACATCGTACGTGAATTGTATCTTTAACCTCTACATCATCCGTTCGCGAAGGCCCAGTGGAAGCTTAACCTCCATCGAGTCGTTATGGAGCCTGGTAAACAGATATGTTGGGTGGAATAATAAAACTCGTAGCAGCTTTGAAAAAGAGGGAATGAAGGAGGGAGGGAGAGAGAGAGAGGTGGAATCCGACTTGAAATAAGTTCTCCTTTATCAAATTATAATTAGATAAAGTTATTTAAATTTTCTTGAATATTGGCTTTTCAAAACGAGTTTCCCATTTGCTTTACGTCGCACCGACGCAGATAGGTCTTATGGCGACGATGGGATAGCAAAGACCTAGGAGTAGGAAGGAAGCGGCTGTGGCCTTAATTAATGTACAGCCCCATCATTTGCCTGGAATGAAAATGGGAAATCACGGAAGAACATCTTCAGTGGTTCGATATCACTATCTCCCGGATACAAGCGCACAGCTGCTTTATATGAGCTACTATGAATGATTTATTACGTATGCACCTTTTGGGCATAAAGTCATATAAACTAACCTTCCGTAATTTATTCATTTATTCATCAAATATGCAGATCTGAGCATTTCATCTGCACGTTGACAACAGTGGCATCCGGCAACAGTCTGGCTGCAATCGGGCGAGGTAATGACAGTTCGAACGGTAGACAACCACACATCAACACGTGGCCCTTACCGTTCGCTCGAAAGTATCCCTGTCATTCTCCAATCACTGTGGATACCGCGGGTCAATACATGATGTATGTTTACATCATTTTCAATTTCCTCGATGACGGCATAAATACTGGAATATACTTTGATGATGAATATTGAATTTTCACGACCGCATTGTAATCGAAACAGACTTTCAACGTATTAGGTCGTGTTACGTACATGTAGTACGTGTTGAAGAGATGTTAAGTACAGAACAAAAATGGGTTCGGATCCCACTGGTGTCCGGCTGGCAATTTTTGTTCTGTACTTAACATCTCTTCAACACGTACTACATGTACGTAACACGACCTAATACGTTGCAAGTCTGTTTCGAATACTTTGATGGATGTAACATTATGGGACGTGCCGATGATTTCAATCCCCTTCCTGTTTTAGGCCTGTTTACTGTCCGTGAGCTCACGAAATTTCAAAATACGTGAGCTACTCATTTACAATTATTTTGTATATCCTACTCATTTATAATTTTTGGTAAAATCCAGTATTACGAATTACGTTGCTTGACAAAATTCAATAAATTAATTTCAGTTAGAGATTCAGTATACTCTAATGTTGCTAGTGACTAGTGAATAAACTTTTCACGCATCTGTGAGTCTTTGGATTCGTTCTCCATCCGGCTTGAACGAGTCGCGAAAGAACCGGAAAGGAATCGTGAACGAATCGTAAGAATCGATTCGTAATGTATCAATGAATCGTTAGAATCAATTCTTGAAGAAGAATCGTATTGCCCAACTCTAACGCCTGGAATCGCGAGAATCGGTTCCTACGACTCCGAGGTCGCACTCGATGTCGCATGCGAGTAATCGCTTCCTGGTGACGTCACCAGAGTGTGCTGGGCGTACACACTAGAGTGAGTCTTCCGTATATAAGTGGGGCAAGTTCGAAGTCCAATATTTACTATTTCCTTTGTATACAGTGAAATGTCTCATGGGTTGCCATGAATGAATTATGCCACACAATAATGAAATAACAATTTATCCTGGTTGCCTGGAAATCACATTTCATATTTCGACACTGGTTGTAGTAATCGACATTGTTATTATTTTGTGCTTATACTGCATTTTTCTCATGTGGTTTTCAAATATCGCTAGTGTAAACGTATGAAGTCTGTGGAATTAAGTCGCATTTTTAATAAGTACACAACTTATTTCATAACATCCCTGTCTCCCGTTACATTTAATTTGCAATGAACATTTTGTGCTACTATCCGACTCATTGGCCGAATGGTCAGCGTTGAGGCCTTCGGTTCCGAGGGTACTGGGTTAGATTCCCGGCCGGGTGGGTTATTTTAAACACCTCTTATAAATACTTTTGGCCAGGGGACTGGGTGTTTTTGTTTGTCTTAACAATATAGGATGCAGTAGTTACGAAGAAATGAAAAGGTTAGCACAGGATACGGCGGCATGGAGGGCTGCATCAAACCAGTCTATGGACTGATGACTCAAACAACAACAACCTTTTCCTCTTCATATCCAGATAACACACTGCACTACCAACCACCACAGGAACACGCAATAGTGATTACATCCCTCCACATAGGGTTGGAGTCAGGAAGGGCATCCTGTTGTAAAACAGGGCAAAATCAAAATGTTCGATACAGTTTGCGCCCGCGACGCCACAGGTGTGAGGAAAGAGGTATAAAAAGAAGAAGGAGAACATTTCATACTACTGCTAAATATTATTATGCGAAACTGTCAGAATTTCTAATTTTGTTTTCATCACTGCTTAATATTAGTTACATATTTTTTGAAATATTACTTTTACATTATATCATAAACCCCGTACAAGTTTTGATTTGTTTACAATCCATAGAATTTGATTAGTTTCAAACAAAGAATCATACTTTCTGATCAAATTACAGTCGCATTAGAGTATATAACTCCAGGACACTACTGTACAGTGAAAGCAGGCATGGCTTGTAAAGTGACCTGGTTTTAAACCGAAATGAACTCACATTACAGAACACATTCGCGCTGCACGGGTTTACGTATCTGCATCATAGATGGTACTACTAGTTCCTCGGAATCGATTCCGGAATCGGGTACCCGATTCCCCAGGCACATGGAATCGACTCTTCGTGATTCCGGTCGCAACCCATCACTACCTCCGAGTGATTGAGTTGGTTGTAGCAAGTGAAGCGCTCCAACGGTATTCTCCGGTACTACTGCGGAGGAAACGGAGCGAACGTGCTCTGCTCATTCAGACAAAACACTCTTCCTGTCAGTTGCTGCGTGTGACGGGTGAACTTTCTGGCACTGTGTAGCTAATGCCATGAAAACCATCAGTTGTTTGGAACTTTTCGATGCAGATCAGAAGAAATCTGTCAAGTGAGAGTTATGTGCTCGTAGTTCTTCGACGGGAGGCGGCACATCTAATTTATTTGATCATTTAAAGAGGAGTTATAAGCCAGCACCTCCTAGAGAACAAGGCCTGGCAATACGATTCGTGACGTCACGCGCGTGGGCCCAGCGTGAGTGAATAGTAGATGAAGCTAATTCCTTACGAGTGTGAATAGGTTACAATGCTGGAAGAGGAAATTCATAACTGAATTTGCAATTACTGAAACGAAAATATTTACTATTGAAAGGACTTACAGTGATTAACCCTGATTTCAGAGTTTACAAATCCTCTTTCAATAGAAGTTCATCAACTCAGTAATTAATAATAGTAATGTACTGTATTCTAAAAATGAGAAAGCCTCCGCCCCTCAGCTGACCTTAACACAGCAATGAAGATGTGGGATAGGCTCTTCCTTGATTAAAATGAGTTAAACACAATGTTCCTTTTCAATGCAGTTGCAGTCTTGTTTTACAGATATTGAACTTAATTTTTCATTAAATTTCTGGAAGTTCTTGACAGAAACAGTACTGACATGATCTTGATAGGTCTCTAAATTTTGAACAAGAGCCTTGACCAAACTTTCACTGTCTACTCGACAACGCCTATCATCTGGAGCTTCTCAGTGGGCAGATATGGTATCAGATATGTACTCTGGGCAGTTTTGAAACTGAGAAGGAACAGCTCCTAAAACGTTTAGACCACATTAGAATGCACTCACCTAGATAAAAATACACTCATCTATTAATTCATGGTACCGCTTACTTCACAGGACTATGTCATGTCTTATATATATCTGGTTGATTTTAATATAAAATGAATAGCACACACGGATACAGAGAAAATTATTGAGTGAATGTAATTTACAATAATTATTGTTGTGTTTTCAAGGTACATATGCTATGATGAGAGAAGTGCGGATGCACAGATTTGGCAGAGGGATTGCGACAGGGTAAAAAATGGCTTCCTATGTTTATGTTGTTATGGTAATGTATTGTTTACATAGCTGAATTAAAAATATCAGTAGTAAGCGAAATGCAACTTATTTATTTTATGAACCTTCGTTTACTGATACGTGGCTAACGTAAATTTAACATTGTGGCGACCGCGACAGGACTTACTGATCCTGATATTTATATATTACGTTCAGAACGAAAGGAAGACATCGTGAAATATGGATCTCGAATCCTCTATTATAATGAGGAACGTGAAACGTTCATGGTTTACACGGCAATTGAACTTTCTTAAAGACGAACTGAACGACGAAGAATTAGATCACGAAGAAAGAAGGAGGAAAGTCAGAATCTCCTTTTCCTTGCTTCAAAAGAAGTACGAAGATCTTCTGACGCTGGACGGCAAGATCTTAAGTTTGAAAATAGAGGCGGGTCACGAAGGCTTGGAAGATGAATGCCGTGTGGTCGACGACTACCAGCGACTATTTCTTGACGGCGAGGTAAGTGTGAATGAAATATTAACTCACCCGGCGAACGCACTTGATGATTCGAGTATCAACAGTAGTGCTGATATCGCAAGTAGGCGGAAAGGTGATTCGAGTATCAACAGTGGTGCTGATATCGCAAGTAGGAGGAAATTCAAGCTCCCGAAGCTGGAATTACGGAAATTTGATGGTGATGTGAAACAATGGTTACAGTTCTGCGGACAATTTGAAAAGATAGATAAGGACCCGGACATTGTACCAGAGGATAAATTTCAGTATCTAGTGCAAGCTACTGTTGAAGGTTCTCGTGCTAGAGAAGTGGTAGAGAGTTTCCCACCTACTGGTGAAAATTATATTAAAGTTGTTGAAAGCCTGAAAACTAGATTTGGTAGAGATGATCTACTTGTAGAAGTGTATGTTAGAGAATTGTTGACTTTAGTTTTGAAGAATGATTCCTCTGTAAATGATTCCACTTCATTGTGCAGTCTCTATGACAGTCTAGAATCACATATTAGGTCACTTGAATCTTTGGGTGTCACTTCAGATAAGTGTGCTGCTATGCTATATCCTCTGGTTGAATCATGTTTACCTGAAGAACTGCTGAGGGTATGGCAAAGAAGCAGTACTGTTGTAACCACTGGTGATGGTAAAGATAGGTTAGAAAACATTATGAAATTTCTGAAACTCGAAGTTGAATCTGAAGAAAGAATCAGGTTAGCAGTAGCAGGGTTTGGTATTCACGATAATGATTACAATAACGCTCAGACAGTATCGCCATGTAATAAGCCTGCCACTGCTACTGAGTTGCTAATAAACAGCAGGGTAGAAGATAAAAGACAGGGTTGCATTTTTTGTGATGGCTGACATGAGGCTTTAAGTTGTTTTAAGGCCCAGAAGCTCAGCCTACCAGATAAACAAAGGTTACTGAAAGATAAGGGTGGTTGTTTTCGTTGTTTTAAGAAGGGTCATTGCATAAACAGATGTAAAATTGCTGTGAGATGTTTGGTTTGTAGCAAGAATCGCAATGCTTTAATGTGTCCTGATGTACCTAGTAACGGAACAAAAAATTCTAAAAATAGTTCTGACTCACATAGTTCAGTTCACAAACATAAAGATCAATCGAAAACAACCTCCCTAAGCAGTACCACTAACCGCCAAGTTCTTTTGCAGACCTTGGTTTTAATTATTAAGGGTCCTAGATTTTCTGTATCAGCACGAGCTCTGATTGATTCAGGATCACAGAGATCCTATGTCAGGAAAGAGATTATGGAAACATTTGGTTACACACCACTAAGGAAAGGAACTATTAAACACAGCCACTTTGGGGGTGTAAAAACTAACGTGAAAGAACATTTATGTTATAAAGTAGAATTACAAAGTTTGCAGGGTGAATTTCAATGTAATTTTTAAGCTCTGGATCAATCTGTCATATGTGATGGTATTCCTTCCGTCGAAGAAGGGCCGTGGTTGACAGAGATTTTACAAGCTAATATTTCTTTAACTGATGTAGAAGGTAGGGATAGGCCTGTCGACTTACTAATCGGAGCAGATGTAGCAGGTAAATTAATGACAGGGAGGCTCAAAATGTTAGACTCAGGACTAGTGGCTATAGAAACCAAATTAGGATGGACGGTGATGGGTAAAGTACCGTGCCAATCAGCGAACAACTTAGCAGTAGAGGTTACCTCGCTGTTCATCAATGACGTCAGTGACCTCTGGAAGTTGGATACAATCGGTATCTCAGATTCGGCCATTCAGAAGTCCAAAGAAGAGAGAGAATTTGAGATCCAAACAAGTTTTCAAACGTGCATTGAAAACACTGACGATGGACGCTATGAGGTACCTTTGCTTTGGAAGGACGAGCATTTACCTCTTCCAAATAACCGAGATTTGGCATTGAAGAGACTTGAGTCCAGGACTCAAAAACTGCATGACCAGGATTTATTTAATCTCTACGAAGATGTCCTGAGTGAGTGGGAACAGCTTGGAATAATCGAAGTTCCTCCTCAGGTATCTGTGGTTTATGGGCACTACTTACCACACCGGGCTGTAGTGAAGGAAAATAGCACCACTAGGGTACATCCTGTATTTGATGCCTCTGCTAGGAAGGGAACCTCGCCCTCCCTCAATCGGTGTTTAGAAAGTGGACCTTATCTCATTGAACTCATTCCCTCTGTCTTGCTCAAATTTCGAGAAAGAAAGTTTGGTGTAACAGCGGGTATAGAAAAGGCTTTCCTGCAAATTAGTATTAGAAAAGAAGACAGAGATAATGCCCGCTTCTTCTGGTGGGATAAAGAAGACCGAGAAAAGGTTAGACTTTTTCGACACAAACGGGTGGTGTTTGGATTGAGATGTAGTCCATTCGTCTTGGGAGCGGTTCTCAATTATCACATTAACGAAACAATGCAAAACCCTCACTACAACTATGGAATCCTGTTGAAACTGAAACAAAGCTTGTATGTTGACAATGTGGTCACTAGTGTTGAATGTGAGTCTAAATTAAAGCAGTTCATCAGTGAAGCCCGTGATACTATGAAACTTGGGAAATTTAATTTAAGGGGATGGCAGTCCAATCCCTACAGTTTTGATTCCACTGCAAAAGTTGGGGTGTTAGGAATGTTTTGGGACACTGGTTCGGATACTCTGACTTTAAATTTAGAATGGATGGACAATTTTGTAGTAGGTGAGGTGAAAAAACGTACTATCCTTTCTGTTGCTCAAAAGATCTTCGACCCAATTGGTATAGCCAGTCCTGTATTACTAATTCCTAGGCTATGGTTGCAGAAACTTTGGAAGAATGGGGTGTCGTGGGACGAGGACACTGATGCTGATACTCGAACTGAATTTTTGACGTGTTATCAACATCTTTCACTTCTTAGGAACGTAAAGATACCACGTTGGTTCTTTTATGTAAGAAGGGAAAATAAAGTAAGTATCCACACCTTCTGTGATGCCAGTGGGCTAGCCTATGGAGCTGTTGTATTTATAAGAATACAGAATAATGATGAAGTGAAGGTATATCTTCTAGCTGCCAAAGCACGAGTAGCTCCTATTAAAGCTGTCTCCATTCCTCGATTGAAGTTGATTGCTGCGGTGGTAGGAGCCAGATTATGTAAATCTGTGCGAGATGGGCTTACATTAAAGGATATTGACTTTTATTTCTGGACAGATTCTTCCACGGTTTTGACCTGGATCCAAAAACAAGACTATTGGACAGTGTTTGTAAACAACCTAGTTCGGGAAATACGAAGGCTGACTCTTCCCGAATCCTGGAAACACGTGCCTGGTCACCAGAATCCCGCAGATCTTGTCTCGAGAGGGTGGCGAGCAGACAAACTGTTAAGTTTGAAATGGTGGGAGGGACCAGATTAGCTGAAAGAACCTCCACGAGATTGGCCTTCGGGAGAGATAGTTGTGAACGAGCAGGTGATTCGTCAAGAAATAGACGAGTCGACACAGGTGGTGAGCTGTCTTATGAAGGAATCGGTTGTCTGTGAATGGTGTCATACACCCAAGGAGGCACACAACAATCAGTGCAAGTATCATGGTTTTAGCTGGTACTATAGGTATTTTTCAAGCTACGATAGAATCGTACGAATGATTGCGTGGATGAGGAGGTTCATCCATAACTCACAGAAAACAGGATCAATGAGGATGGGAGAATTATCAGTTGAAGAGATCCGTATGGCGGAAAAAGTAGTAATACTTCTGACACAAAAAGAGTCGTTCATCGCAGAAGATGACAAATGCCTCGCTGCTTTAAAGGTATTTAAGGATAATGAGGGGATTCTGGGACTTAAAACAAAACTAGTTAATAGGCTAGGCAAGGAATATTTTTTTGCCCCCATGATCCTGCCAACCTCTCATCCAGTGGTTCACGGGTTAATTATGAGTGAACACAAGAAGAACTCGCATGTCGGAGTCCAAACGCTTATTAACATTTTGAGGGAACAGTTTTGGATCTTGAAATCCAGGAAAACCATCCGAAATGTACTCTCAAAATGTGTGGTATGTTTAATACAGGTGGGACATAATCTAAATGCCCCTACAGCATCGCCGCCAATGGACCGAATTAAGGATTCAGCTGTATTTGAAGTGGAAGGAGTTGATCTTGCAGGGCCACTCTACCTGAAACGTGCTACCAAAGCCTGGATTTGTTTAATCACATGTGCCGTCTATAGGACAGCACATCTTGAATTATTGTCTGCATTGTCAACAGAGAACTTTACGCAGGGGTTCAGACGATTCGTTGCACGCCGGGGGAGACCCACAATAATGTACTCTGATAATGGTCGGAAATTTACTGGAACCTCGAATGAGCTCAATGCAGTTGATTGGAATAGAATTATGCAGTACAGTAGTGTTAGGAAACTTGAGTGGAAGTTTATTCCTCCAGCAGCCCCCTGGTGGGGGGGATTTTGGGAACGGTTGAGGGGGTGATGAAACAGATTCTCCGAAAAGTACTAAGCAGAGCCCTGCTTTCTTATGAAGAAATGTCTACGGTTCTCTGCGACACAGAAGCGCTTGTGAATTCCAGACCCTTAACATATATTTCTGAGAATGATGGTGAACTTCTTCCCTTGTCACCCTCACTGTTTTTGCAGGATGTTAAAGAAACTCAAATGCCGGATTGATTTTATTGAAGAAACGTCTCTCAACAGAAGGTTGAAATATCGCCAGAAAGTACAGGCAAATCTACGTAACAGGTTTAGATCAGAGTATTTAGGGCTGTTAATCCTAAGGCCAGGAGTAAAGAAAGAAGAGAGCAAAATCAAACCAGGAGACATAGTCCTTGTAGGGGGCGATAATGTCAAACGTATAGATTAGCCTTTCGGACGAGTTATTGAAATTTTGCCGGGTAAAGACAGTGTCACTCGTTTAGTACGGTTGCAGACTGCAACATCTGTCTTACTTAGGCCTATTCAAAGGGTATACCCTCTGGAAGTCTCGCCTGACTGGGTAGAGGAAGTTAGGTCGTCAGATAAAACTGAGAAATCCCAGAATCCTTCTGAGAGTGAAGGAATGCCAAGGACTAGCAGGAGTGGCAGGCAGATAAAGAACGCTCAAGCAGGGTAAGAATACTTGAAAGCCAATAGGTTACATGCCTTCATAATGTACAACTTTTGCCAGAATAACTCTATACCCACAACAGTAGCCCTATAAATTAATGTAAATACTCAGCACATCCCAAACTAAATGTAATAACTGGTAAATTCAATACAGCAAATGTTAAATCAGTAAAGTATAAATCACCCCGAAATAATTTACTGTTTCATTTATAAATAGCAAATATATTAGAGACCTATCCATGAACCTTCACAAGCCTTGGATTAGATAAAGGTGCGGTCAATAATTTCCCGATTCTCTCATCATACATGCTGGTCGTCCATTCAACCTCATGAGTTTTGAAATGTAGACCACGAGGAGCGCGCTTGCTTTGTTTATGCTTAGTTCCTTCGAGCATACAGACAGACAGAGAGGTCGCTCACTATGTTTCTACCGGGCAAGCGTGGCACCAACATCAAGCTCTGAGCGCAAAACAAGGTGCTCTTCCTTAAGAAGAGCATTGCGGAGTGTTTTTAAATCCCGATTTAAGCGTGCTCCTTATGATTAATTGATTTAAACTATTCAATATGGTGACAAATGCTATTCCCTTGCAATATTTCCTTTCCTTTTTGTACGAAAAGTGTTAAGTATCACTATATATGTGTAATATTTGGATGTGTTTACAAATCAGTTAAGCGTTGTGGTGGCGTGATTAGGCCTTACGTGGTTAACACCATAAGTACCACTTTTCTATACACTAAAACGACGCACTATGAACTCTATGCTATAAATCACACATTTACAAAGGAATTAAGATGAAACACATCAATGAAAAATCACTAGTTTAGATATTTCACTCGCTGAATTGAAACCACACGTTACTTCTGCATATTAGTAAAATTTTAGTAAAATATAAACAAACAAGGGAGCCATGCTTGCACTACTACGATTAACACAAATATGAATTCCTAAGTCCGCTTCTGTTGTGTAGTGATTAGTGTGATTAGCTGCCGCCACCCCAGGAGGCCCGGGTTCGATTCCCGGCTCTGCCACGAAATTTGAAAAGTGGTACGAGGGTTGGAACAGGGTTCACTCAGCCTCGGAAGGCCAACTGAGTAGAGGTGGGTTCGATTCCCACCTCAGCCATCCTCGAAGTAATTTTCCGTGGTTTCCAACTTCTCCTCCAGGGAGGTACCTAACTTAAGGCCAGGGCCGCTTTCTTCCCTCTTACTTATCTCTCCCTTTCAATCATCCCCAGCCCCACCATCCCCCACACTCATTTTATTGCTATCCCGGATATTTACTGACCTCGGAATAACGTGTCAGTGTTCCCAATGTCCTTACGCTTTGAGTGAACATGCCCCTATATGTTTAATTAGTCCAATGAGCCATTAATTGCGATTTAAAATTGATTATGTTATCATTGCTTCCCCTTAAGAAGAGCTCTATGATGGGTACACCAACATGGCGGACGGTGCACTCAACTTGGTGTACTTTCTCCTGCAGCGGAGAGCTGCCATCAGCGATCCATGTATAGAGATCAGTGCATTGAATGTATGAAATCAGATATAACACACCAATAAATAAGACATACCTTTGCATTTTTTGGAAGGAACGAAATCATCTCGGCGAATGGCTCTTAACCACTTAGCTCTCTCCGAGTCGTCAGTTGAAAACGAGAAAACAACTCACTTTAGGGCCAGTGCGATAATTGCCCTTACAATTTGGAACACTGCATTTCTGAGGCATCGTTATTCATAATTTGAAAAACAGTGATCGCAATTCACAGCCACACACCATTAAAAATAACGTCAGTTCTAACTCCACGTGGCGGCCATGCCGGCACTTTAAACACAATTTATTATTATTAACAATTTATAAGTACTAACACCCTTAAGTGAACTTACACTAATAGGAATATTAAGCGAGTGTTAACTCACAAGAATCGATGAAGATTAATATAATAGATGAAAAACATACATAACGGGGAAACGCGTCCTAATAACGGCACCAAACTAACTGAGATACTGGCATGGGCTCACGCGGACATAAGTCATCAGTTACCTTCATTCGTGTTGCTAGGGCTTGTTCTCTAGGAGGTGCTGCATAAGCAGCGTTTAGAACCAAACTAGTGAGGTGTACGCTCCAGGGAGTGAAGAGCATAAGCGCTTGAATCGGAGTTTGGCTCTGTTTGTTATATGCAACCGCTGGTCAGTCTCCTGGATGAAGGCTTCAGGAAGTTTGTTATCGATTTAAATCCGAGGCATGAACTACCACGTCGCCAAACTTTGTCTCAGATACACTGACTAACAGAGCAAATGCAACACCAAGAAGGAGTGGTTCGAAAGGGATGAAAGTTGGGGAAAGAAACAGAGTCGGCACGGAAGAACAATTGATGTTTATTTCAAACCGATATGCAGGTTACACAATGCGCACGGCATCGACTCAGTAGGATGTAGGACCACCGCGAGCGGCGATGCACGCAGAAACACGTCGAGGTACAGAGTCAATAAGAGTGCGGATGGTGTTCTGAGGGATGGTTCTCCATTCTCTGTCAACCATTTGCCACAGTTGGTCGTCCGTACGAGGCTGGGGCAGAGTTTGCAAACGGCGTCCAATGAGATCCCACACGTGTTCGATTGGTGAGAGATCCGGAGAGTACGCTGGCCACGGAAGCATCTGTACACCTCGTAGAGCCTGTTGGGGGATGCGAGCAGTGTGTGGGCGGGCATTATCCTGCTGAAACAGAGCATTGGGCAGCCCCTGAAGGTACGGGAGTGCCACCGGCCGCAGCACATGCTGCACGTAGCGGTGGGCATTTAACGTGCCTTGAATACGCACTAGAGGTGACGTGGAATCATACGCAATAGCGCCCCAAACCATGATGCCGCGTTGTGTAGCGGTAGGGCGCTCCACAGTTACTGCCGGATTTGACCTTTCTCCACGCCGACGCCACACTCGTCTGCGGTGACTATCACTGACAGAACAGAAGCGTGACTCATCGGAGAACACGACGTTCCGCCATTTCCTCATCCAAGTCGCTCTAGCCCGGCACCATGCCAGGCGTGCACGTCTATGCTGTGGAGTCAATGGTAGTCTTCTGAGCGGACGCCGGGAGTGCAGGCCTCCTTCAACCAATCGACGGGAAATTGTTCTGGTCGATATTGGAACAGCCATGCACATGCTGAAGAATGGCGGCTGACGTGGCGTGCGGGGCTGCCATCGCTTGGCGGCGGATGCGCCGATCCTCGCGTGCTGACGTCACTCGGGCTGCGCCTGGACCCCTCGCACGTGCCACATGTCCCTGCGCCAACCATCTTCGCCAAAGGCGCTGCACCGTGGACACATCCCTATGGGTATCGGCTGCGATTTGACGAAGCGACCAACCTGCCCTTCGCAGCCCGATCACCATACCCCTCGTAAAGTCGTCTGTCTGCTGGAAATGCCTCCGTTGACGGCGGCCTGGCATTCTTAGCTATACACGTGTCCTATGGCAGACGACAACATGTTCTACATAGACTGTCGGCTGAGAAATCACGGTACGAAGTGGGCCATTCGCCAACGCCGTGTCCCATTTATCGTTCGCTACGTGTGCATCACAGCGGCGCATTTCACATCATGAGCATACCTCAGTGACGTCAGTCTACCCTGCAATTGGCATAAAGTTCTGACCACTCCTTCTTGGTGTTGCATTTGCTCTGTCAGTCAGTGTAGATGGAAAATGAACTTATATGACAATTAATGGTCAACTATTTCTTTGATAGAAACCTAGGCTATATTTACTTTTCTCAGGGAATTCTAGGCGAAATACATGACGAAGTACGCAATAAGATGAACATCCGACTGGCAGCAACAAAACATGTCGTTTTAACGAGTGACTGTTGGACATCCAATAGACATGGCCCGTACATAACTGTGGCTGCCCATTTTATGTCAAAGGCGTCAAATGCACTGATGTCCGCATGTCTGGCAACGGAAATTGTGGAAGGAAGTTATACCGAGGAGCACATCGCTAGCCGCTTGTCAAAAATTACCAATTCTTGGCAGATGTCTGGTAAAGTGCCAGCAATTACAACAGATAACGCTGCAAATATGGTAGCTGCGGTACGAAAGTTAAATATCCGCCATGTTCCCTGTGTAGCGCACACACTTAATTTGGCCATAAGTGATGAGGTAAAGAGAACGTTCCCTTTCCGTACGCTTTTGGATACTAGCACAAATATTGTCACGCATTTCAAGCAGGTACGTCACAACAAATGTAAAAGTAAGGTTAGGGTTGTAAGTTTTGATATGTTAAACTCAAGGTATTGCCGAACTATGGCTTATAATAATACATTTGCTCCAACCCTTCTCGCAAAGCTGCTAGTGTTTGTTTCCTAATTTGTCTTCTGGGCAAAGTACTGTTGCAAACCATAAATTACAACTTCAACAATTAGAGTCCGGTAAGCAGCCACTCCGGCTTATTCAGTACTGTTCGACCCGATGGAACAACCAGCTTGCCATGATGCGCCGTCTCCGCGAGATAAAGGACCAACTCATAGTGGCTCGGTCAGAACTTGTGAATGCGCCGCAAGCACTAACAGGTGAGAATTACGAATACATCGTATTGAATTGGAAACCCTGTTTTTTGTAACATTTGAATACAATGTATGACCTCAACATTTTCCAGCTGACGAATGGTTGACCTTAAAGGAGTGCGTAGAACTATGTACCACGTTTTCTCACGTGATCCCTTTGGTGCAACGGTTATTTATCGCTCTTTCTACGGAAGTAGAAAAACCAGCAACTACTGTGGGATGGATGGTCCTAGAAGCAAGTCTGGAAGCCGTAACAACGCAAATTTTTGCATATGAAACTCGTTCCGTGACAAGGGCAGCAACTTTTCTTGATCCTAGGTACAAAAAGGTTGGATTTCGAATACCAGATCATGCAGAAGAAGCACGAAAACAGGTTAGTGTTACAATTTTCAATGAAAAAAAAAGCACGATGTGTTCACTCTCTAAAGAGACTATCCCTTTCACAAAACCAAGCATGTAACAATTTTCAGGTTGAAATCGAGCTAAGGACCACGATCCAAAGGCGTGATAGGCTACAAGTAGCAGCAGAAAGTTCTACATCGTTGGAAGAAAAGCCTGCTGCAGGAAGAAACGAAGGCAGGCGTAATCTCTTAGCGTTTATTGGATGCAAAGCTGGCCCAGAAGCGACGTGTTACGACGCCTACGTCGAATACCACGATACTACTAAGGCAGTACGTGGAATTAGAGCCAAAGCATAGGTTGACTGACCCTGTCAAGTACTGGGCTCAAATGGCGAATCAATCTAATCCACTTGATGAAATAGCTGGATACTACCTTTGTATTCAGCTACCTCTGTCCCAGCGGAGATAATGTTGTCTGCTGCCGGACAAATAATCACAGCAAGAAGAAATGCTTTATCGCCAGAAGGAACAAACACTTTGCTTTTCTAACATGGAAACTCCAAATATTTCTTCAGGTAACGTATGTAAACCTCGTTTCTTCTTGACTGAAACGTTAATTAATTAATTAATTAATTAATTAATTTATTTATTTATTTATTTATTTATTTATTTATTTATTTATTTATTTATTTATTTATTTGCTTGTCTGTTTGTGTATGGCTGTAACTCCGAAATAATTGGTTGTATTTATTATCAGGCTGCCTTTTTTATAACGCACTTTTCTTTAATACACCAAAAAATTATGAATTATTGTTACATTAAGGCCCGGTTTCATCAACACATGTTAAATATATACTAACAAGTAGTTAGTTAATACGGAGTAAAAATTTTAACATCTTGCTAGGTTTCTTGCGTTTCATCAAACTTTTCTTGTGGAATGTTAACTAATCGACTGTTAACTCTCCCAATACTGCGAACTGGTGCGAATCAAGGAGGCAGTGGTACGAACATGCTGTTTTACAGCACGCTCCGATGCGCTTTTGTTTGCGTACAGCTGTAAAATATGGCGCGAAAAATGAAACGGAATCGTAGTTCTAATTTTTCCTCCTTCGAAAAAGAGTTGTTAATTGAATTAGTTAGTAAATGTATATAAGTTATTGAGTGCAAGCGCACAGATGGCTTGACGATAAAACAAAAGGACGGGGCGTGGGAGAAAGTCCGCGATGGTTTCAATGGGGTTAGCAGATACTTTCTTAGCGGGTATCCACTGTCACCTAACAAAATCATTTCGTTAATTGTCCAACTTCAAACTGTGCTCCGATATGGGAGTTATTAAATATTGTATTGTCGTGTGTAGAACCAGACCACCTAGCAAGTATATCCCTAATTTGGAGGTTAGGCTCATTAATCACCTGAACATTAACAGAGAAATATCCCTTCCTATTAAGATATATTTCGGCCCAATGCCTCCAGGTGATTGGATTCTTTTATGCGTGTAATCTATTGCACCTAGAACAAATACTAGGAAAACGGTTTATTTCATAGAAGTCGCGGATAATTTGCTGACGCTCTTCTACTGAAGGGAATGTAATGTTATATGCCTCCTCCTCATGGATGCTATTGCTGCAGACACTCGTCAAACAACTCTACTCTTTAGAAATTCCAGCATTGTCTCCGACCATTATGTGAAAATAACCAGTAGCAAAAAATCGTAATATTATCAGTACCTGCAGCATTGGAGAAAGAGGTTAAGTTTCTCTTCGTAGGATATTCTAACCTCACTTGAATTTCGTCAACAACCTTAGCAACGACTATTTTCGATAACCTGTATCTATGAAGAAATTCCGCATCCGCCAAATTTTCAAAAGTCATTACGCCGCTGAACTCTTCTTCGATCAGGATTGTTTTGTAAAAGATCTAAATAGAGCAATTCCGCCTCGAAAGCGAGATTCACAGCGGCCATTTTGGAACAGGTTGCTAAATGCTAATGTTAGCCATTTAACATTGGAAATGGCTGATGTTAACTTTAATACGCATTTTAACATTTGTTAATATTAACAGTTGTTGATGAAACGCAAATTTTCTTAAATCGTATGTTAAACTGATTTAACACCTTGTCAAGTACTAACATGTGTTGATGAAACCGGGCCTTAATCATGTATCGGTATTATATAATATACGGTAGTTTCTTCATTCAAAACAACACTACTACAACTGTTGCTTAAGAACGGCACCATACGCAACAGTCCAACGGCTTGGCCGCGTTGTCGCTCTACTTAAAGTAGGTGATACTAAAACAAACTACACCGCTCTTTTCCTTGCATGACGGTTTTAGTGGAGGAAGCGGAGACAAGAGAGGCAATCGGAGATACCGATTCATGTTGCACGAGCAACTTCTCCGCTCCTACCGCTCCTTTCCCAGCACTATCAGAAGCGTACACCACCAATTACCACTATGCTCATAGGCTGTCTAGCATACAAGTTGGCCGTTACGCTTCATTATTGTTGTCAAACTTGTGTTTGCAGTTTCGATATGTCGATTGTCAATCAATTAGTCAATCGATCAATCACTACTGATCTGCTGTTAGAGCAGTCGTCCAGGTGGCAGTTTGCCTATCCGTTGTTTACCTAGCCTTTTCTTAAATGGTTGCAAGGAAGTTGGAAACTTATTGAACATTTCCCTTGGAAAGTTATTCCAATTACATGTTACAAATTTCAGTTTGGTACGTATTGACATGTACAAATACAATGGTATTGAATAGATTGGTCCTAATAATTTTTGTAATATTTTAAAACTGGAGTTATTCCATTCCCTAATTCCGCTTGCTATAAACAAATATTTTCCCTAATTTGTCCTCTTGAATTCCAACTTTATATTTCCTACTTTTAAAGATACCAATCAAAGTTAATCATCTACCAGTGTCATTCCACGCCATCTCTCCATTGACACCTCGGAACATAGCATATAATCGAGCTGCTTGTGTCCTTTCTCCCAAGTTCTCCCTGCCCAAACTTTGTAACTTTGTATGTTATGACTGATATTATGATTTTGCCATTGTTACACTCACAGCCCGTAGGCCCACTTATAGACATGATATAGACTTTTGCGTGGCGGTTTCACATAGTTTCGTATCGGAAGACTGTGTGTTACGTTAATGTGACACTTCTCAATTCGTGTCCATTGCTGCGCCAAGTGATATGATGGCAAAATTAATATCTCCATCTTTCACTTGACAAACGCAGTAGTGGTAGGGCAGTGTATGTTATAAATCACTGGTGTCAGCATATTTCAGCTAAGTCAGCACCCGTGGTCAATGACTCCAGCAAAGGTCATTGATCCTATGACGTCGTGAACACGTGGCCGTCATGTCACCAGCTCGTGGCCTTGTTTTTAAACGAAATCACGTGCTCTTGACAGCTATCACCTTGAAAGAATATAACCCAACTTTTTGGACAAGAGACCGCCGCTAACCTCACTGCTGCCATCTTGACAGGTCCCAACATTACTTTTCTCTGAACAAGTGAAGTGGCTAACCTCACTGCTGCTATCTTAACAGGTCCAAACCTCACTGCTGGTATCATAACCACATGGGCGCGGAATTTGAACAGCTGTCAAGAGGACAGCTGTCACCTTGACGGAACCTAACATCACTTTCTTGGCAACAAAACGTCGCTAAATTCACTGCTGCCACCTTGACAGACCATAACCACACTGCTGCCATCTTAACAACGTGGAGCGCGAAATTTAAACAGTTGTCAAGATGACAGCTGACATTTTCACAGGTCCTAAACACATGCACTTGTTTGGTGTGGATTTTGAACAGGTGCCCTTCGCGACGTCCCCTTCCCCGACACTACTTTAGAGGGGGCCTAACCTCAGAGGATTATACTTTTAAAGCTCGCTGCCCTTCTCAACATGCACCCTTCCCGACACTATCTTGGAGAGGGCCTAAGAGGACAGCTCATTCCATTATGTCTCCATCCGACAGTAACGAACAAGTCTAAACATGTATAACCATGACGACGTTATCTTATGCTTAAGACTTTACGTCCCCCATCCGACAGACTGACTGCGACGGGATTGAGCACGTGCGATACTAAGATTATTCTGCTTTTAATATGCAGCGATGACGTCGACATGGTTATGCATGTTTAGACTTGTCCGTTATCAAACCTTTATAGAGAGTATGAGTGTGAATTTTTCTTTAGTCTCTGAGATGCTGTGAAACAGAGTAGAGCACTTTAGTCCATCATGACAGGAACATTAATAGTTGATGTCCAATCTTCAAAATAAACGGCAACAAATTTGTGTTTAAGGAGGTGGCAGCGTTGGATTGCACTGTGTTGTGTGCGCCAATATTAGGTCTGCAGTGGGAAGAAAAAAGAATACCTTATCGCTTTATATCTTTGATTATGAACGCTTACTTGTCAAGAGCAGATCTTGTTCTTTTTAAGGGTTGTGAAAAGAAGGAATGGTTGCGTGAGTATCTACGATCAACGTGTGAAATTATAGAGGTGCATGAATCAGGATGTCCATCATTTAAAACTCTTTACAAGGAGCATAGTGGACGAACAATTAAGCAGTCTTTCCGGCATGTGTGCATGCTCTTTGATTGGTTGTGTTGCAGTGCATGTCGGGAGGTGAACAATATATGTAAACTGCAGTGTCGAAATGACGTCAGTGTGAAAGAAACATTTGTAGAGTAAAGACACCATGTCATTTCTATCCGATACGCAGTTGAAAGCGTAATCGTAAAGTTTTATGCATGCAAAAAGAAAATAAACACTTTTAATGAAGAAGAGTAGAATACATTACCAAAAGCATTTTTGGTTGATATAGCTGCGAATGCTGTAAAGAAGATCTGGGATAAGGTGCCGCGTGAGTGGACTCAAGACCCTGTTTTGTCAGAGCTTCAAACGTGTAGTTTACATCACGAACAAGTAGTGGGTTATGAGCCACACCCCGCACGCAAAAAGTTCTACTCACCATGCATAATACGTATAACATCATTAGCTAAGAACTGAGGCACGGATCGCGAATTGGAAAGGCCACAAGCTACAAGCCTTGAGCTGGAGATGAGATTCTCGGCAGAAAAATACCAAGAGACGAATTATTAATTAAAATATCAAGAAATTCAACAAATAACAAGGAAAGATTTATTGAATTAATAAACTGAAGAAATGGAGAAAGTAATAGAATTTGAAGATAGGGAAAGATAATCAATATGAAAATTATACATACACAATTCTCCTTTTACTGAGATGTAGCGAGTGTTACTGTGACGGTATACCACCATTCGGAATCGAATTATATTACAATCAGTTGAACCGCTCATAAGCGTGCGATTGCATTCAGATTATCCCCACACAAACACGACGCAATATACAGTTCATTATGGTGGTCCAATTTCACAACAGTTAATAATTTCACCTATTCAACTTATCTCCACGCCCGTATATCACACATCTCTTATTTTATATCTCTTATTTGTACCACAATGAGACCCCTCCCCCCCAACAAATAAAACTATACTCCTACGCATCAAAGAGCAGACTAAAGGAAATAATTATCCGTTGAACTTCCGAAGTAGATTTTAAAAGGAGTACGTACACGAACTACAAGAAAAAAGAATGTTGAGGGACATTAGCTGACATAAATTGCCCTGAGTCCTCACTATCTCGGAGGTGTTTCAAATTCATGTCACTCACAATAGATTGGTTCATGAAGGAACTACAATATCCAGTACCTAACAAAGCGATACACAAAAAATTGGCACAGTTTGCAAACGAGGGCAGACCCCAAATGTTTTACACACATCAGGCGCTAACGATGGGTCATCACGCCTGGGACATACATTGTGCTTGGCACCATTTAGACCACATTTATAACATTTTAAGGAAGACTTAGACAAACTATACTTAGAGACGTGACCTAATTTCCCACAATTTCAACATTTCGCTACATCAGTCTTCTTTTCAACAGTTAAATTGGAAGTTAGGATGGCATTAATACTGCGACGAATAGGAGAGACGAAGTTCAACTTACGATCGGAACTTCAAGGAGAACTGGATGAAGAAGGAATCGCACCAAAGGAGACAGCTCTTGACAATGCATGATAAGTGACGTCGGGGAATGAACAATCAGGAGTCACGGGAGGCGGACGTCACAATTTATTCTGATAAACGGTTGTCTCAAACTCGCGACCCAAACTAGTGATTTCTTCCACGCTCTCAACCTGTCATTGTTTTATGTAAAGATTTTCATCGGCGGCCAGATTCCGATAAAACTAATCAAATACTTCCGATTCGGAGGCCTTGACACACAAACGGTTGAACAGCGTTAAAATTCCAGTGGCATAGTCGTCAATGGATTCTCCTACTGCTTGAGTTCTTCTGAAAATATCCTGTTTCAAGCAGTAGTCCATATCTGACAAACCAAATCTCTGTTTTCATTGCCTGGCAAAATCTCCCCAGGACTGGTTATTCGCTTTTGGTAATCTGAACCATTTCAACGCCGGCCCTTCCAGCATTCCAGGGATGACCGTTACGAACAGATCAGGAGATAAGGAGCTACATTGGCAATATCTTCAACCCGTCCTAAGAACTCAATAATGCTAGAACTATTACCTTCCCCCCGAGAAATTCAGCTTCCATTTACGGACAATGTCAAAAACCGGGTTAACATTAGGAATACGGTCACTAATTGGACTAGTAATTTGAGAATCAGAGTTCACGCGAATTTCAACGAGGGCATTTTCACCACCGTTAATCGTATCCCCCGCTTTAAGATATCTAGCACTCTCACTTCCAGATACGGAATACGTGTTAATTTTATCTAATTCATGACCCATTTATTTTCTTTTGTTGGAGATATCTCCACCAAAAATTTCACTCTCACAGCCCATATTCAAGCCATTATCTCCATCCATAATTAGGACGAAATTTCAGCAGCAATAGGCACGCAAAATATAACGGAACTACGTAACTCAGCAGGCATACCCAAAATTAAATCTAGGTCGTGACAACATCACACGTGGAGATTGGAGTTAACCGGGAGTGATTTAACATGCCCAGAATACATTTCCATTCCCAGCTCTACATCTTCGGAATTTCATTCGAAGGAGATTATCCAGTCTAACCCCGTGACTGCTACCATTTGAGTCACACCCCCAAGCACAAAATCCTGCTCACCGTGCACAATGTAACATCGTTACCTAAAAACTGAGGCCCGGGTCGCGACTGGGAAAGGCCAGAAGCTACCAGCCTTGAGCTGGAGATGAACCTCTCTGCAGAAAAATACCAAGAAATTCAACAAATAACAAGAAAATATTTATTTATTTATTTATTTATTTATTTATTTATTTATTTATTTATTTATTTATTTATTTATTTATTTATTTATTGATGTCTTTATTTGTGGCGAAGTTAGGGCTCTTGGCCCTCTCTTACACTTAACCACATTATGCGGCTTGATAATGAATACAAACTTAATACACTGCACATAATATAAAAATATAATTTAATATAGACTAAAACTAAAAGATCTACATCCTAAGTCTAAAATGAAATTGATTCAATATTAACTACTCTACGTGGAATTCATATAATATAACAGCAATTTATGTAAACTTTTGGAACTATTTACTCAAGACATTCACTCACGCATTCGTACACAAGTACATAATATAGCCTACGTATTCAAGAGGAAATCTTTAGACTGTCTTTTGAAGGTAATAAATGAGGAGCAATTTCTAATTTCATGGGGTAAAGTATTCCATATTCTAGCGCCCGACACACGGAAAGAATTACTGAAGGCAGATGTATGATGTGGAGGTATTGCAGTTGTTGACCCAGAACGCGTGTCACGGTCATGAAAGGAAGATAGAAAACGAAAATTACTGGAGAGATATTTAGGTATATTTTCAGTCAAGAGTCGATAGATAAGGGTTGATACATGGTGATTTCTCTGCTGCTCCACTTTTAACCAAGAAAGTTGTGCATAAAATGGGGATACGTGCGAGGCAAAATTCAATGAAAAAATAAATCTAATGCAGGAGTTTAAAGCTCTCTGTAGTTTCTTATTTTGTTCCCTGGTAGCATCCACCAACACAACATCACAATAGTTAAAAATTGGAAGTATCAATGTTTGAACCAGTCTTATTTTTAAGTTGAGAGGTAATACGTTCTGGTGAATCTTAAGGGGATGAAGTGATGAATGAACTTTCCTGCATGCATTAGTGACATGCTCATCGCAGTTCAAAGTTTCATTTATAGTGACTCCAAGGCTTTTTACTGATTTACAGAATGGGATAGCAACACCATTTAGTTGACTAACTGGAAGTTGTAGACTGTGTAAATGGGTAAGCCGTTTTCTATGCCCTAGTATGATAGCTTGTGTTTTAGTTGGGTTGATGGAGGGAGAATTCTCAGCTGCATAACAACTGATCAGCTCTAAGTTTCGGTTGATATTTTCAATAGCTGCATTTATGTCATTCACTTTTGTGTGGCAGTAAATTTGAAGGTCGTCGGCATAGAGATGGTAGTTGCAGTTTTCCAAATTGGAAGAGATGTCATTCAAATATAAAATAAATAACAGGGGGCCGAATATAGAACCTTGTGGTACACCATTGACTTTGTACTTCCACTCCGTTCTCTTTTCATTCACGACAACACACTGTCGTCGGTTATAGAGGTAGGAAGCGAACAAATTGAGAGCAGCGTGGCTAAGATGGAAGGAATGCAATTTCGCTATTAATATGTCCGTACTGATAGTGTCAAAAGCACTGCTGAAGTCTAGGAGAATGAGCACGGTCACTTTACGTTCACCCACTGCTTTTCTTACGTCATCCGTAATTTTTAGAAGAGCAGTAGATGTACTATGTCCTTCTTTAAATCCAGATTGGAAGTGACCAAGTAACGAATGGTGCGTCAAATACTGGAGCAGTTGTTCATGCATGAGTTTTTCTAAGACTTTCGAAAGTGAAGAAAGTATACAGACAGGCCGATAGTCACATGGAGAATTTGCTAGAGATTTTTTTGGTACTGGAAAAATTAAAGCATCCTTCCAAACAGTTGGGAAGTAACCTTCCGAAAGACATGAGTTACATATGTGGGTTAAAATTGGCAATACTACATCTATCAAGGTAACGACGAAGGATATCGGAATGTCGTCCACTCCGATTGCTTGTGATTTGATTGATGTTAGTTTTCTCCTTACATCAGTTTCATTTACTGTACGAAATTTGAACAAAGGCCGTTGTGGTAATGGAGTAGATGGAAGAGAATTTATTGTTTTCTGTATAACATGAGGATGGGTACTAACTATTTCTCTGGTAAAGTGGGCATTTAATTCATCTGGATTTATGTCATGCGTATTGGAGTTTGTACTTTGCCTCCCAATACCTACGGATCTGAGTTGTTGCCAGGTACTTTTTGTGTCCAAGTTACTGGCTAATTGTTGGAAGTACGCATATTTTTGTGTTTCTTATTATTTGTTTAACTCTATTTCTAAGCACATGGTACTTATCATAATCGTCAGTTAATAATGTCTGCTTGTAACGTCTGTATAGTGCATCTCGTTCAGCCATTGCGGACTTAATGTCATTTGATAACCATGGAGCAGCTTTGCGAGTCACCCTAGCAGTACGTTTAGGTACGTGTCTGTTATACAATCCCAACAATAATGTGTTAAACCTCTTTACTTTTTCGTCATTGTCAGTCAAGTGCAATATTTGGTCCCACGGGAAGATAATAGCGTCTTGTATTAATTGTTGAGGATTTAACTTTTTCATGTCTCTATAGGTTATCCACTTCGCCTTTGTTTTGGGAACTTTCAAAGAATAAGCTAAATATATGAGATCATGGTAGGATATACCAGGTACAGAAGTTTGTCCGTATTTTAGTATTTTCTGAGGATTGTTTGTGATGAGTAAATCTATTAGACTGTGAGAGGATCCGCTAGCCGTATGCCCGTGGTGAGTAGGGTTAAGTGTTACAAGAGGTAAATATGTTCCGTAAACGATTTGCTTCAATTGAGTCTATTAATAGGTTTGTGTTAAAGTCGCCAAATATGAGTACATGTTCGTAGGTAGGTATGAGTCTTAATAAATTTTCTTCGAAGTCGGTGAAGTTTCCTGCTTTTGGTGGTTTGTAAACAACTCCAATAAGTACTTTAGTCTTATCAACAGATAGTTCAACAAATATATATTCAGTTAAGGTGTCAGTAGATAATGTCGAAGTTTGTATAATCTTCCCCGTTAAATTGTTTTGTAGTACAGAGCTACTCCTTCTCCACGGCGCTTCGGTCTATTGTGAAAAACTGCATTAAATCCTTCTACATTTACCGTGTTTAGAGGGACCGAGTCCTTCATCCAACTCTCACTAATCGCTACAACGTTTACCACGCTTCCTTCAAAAATAGCTTTCAGTTCAGTGTGATGGGCAATTATAGACAAGGCATTGACATGGGCACACAGTAATGAGCGGGGAAAGGACGAGAATTCTCTCTCCAGGCGACTGCGGGCTGGGTGAGAAGGAGTCAGGGAAAGAGAAGCATGGAAGGGTTCAGTATCAAGGTGAAGGTTGTTTATCCTGCCCTGGGAGAAAGCTACATTATTACCTGTGTTAGCCATAATCAAAAATAAACAAAGAACAACTTACCATTGTTTCCTCTTGTATACGTAAGCCACTTGAATCATTTAAACATTCACTCACACTAAACTTATAATAAAACCACTTAAGTTAAAATTAAAACGTAAATCCATGAGTCATATAGGTTACTCTACTAATCACCTAGCCCTGAAATAACAGCGTTTAGTTCCGCTTTAGTGGTTACTATAAATTTGTTTTTTGTTTTTGCCTAGAACTATGCTTCTTCCCTCCTGGGTCCAAACGTTACGCACTCCGAGCTGGTCTCGGGATCGATTTAATAGATCTTTTCTCGTAGCAGTCAATGACTCAGTAACCAATAGTTTGGTCCCTTTGAAGAGTTTCTTAGCGCGCCAGACACGATCGCGAACATGAAACCGGACGAATTTAACTATAATCGGCCTATTTCCCGAGGTCACGACTTCCGCAGCTGATCTGCGTAGAGGTCCCAGTCCATGACAGCGATCGATGTCATCCATCGATAAGTCCACTTGCAGGTTAGATTTTACTGTCTCTATCACTTTAGCATGGACATCCTCAGCCGGTTCTTCTTTCACCCCATGTATGATTAGACAGTTACGCCTACTGTATTGTTTGGCTTCGTCAGCCCGGGCTTCATGCTGGTCAAGACTCTGTTTCACGACTAATAACTCCTCCTTTACACACGAAATTTCCGCCGAGATGTACTGGCGGAAATCATTGAACTCAGAATAGAGGGAAGTCAGATTTTCATTGGCGTGGTCGTTAGTGTTGGCAGCCCTGCTGGCTCTGGCTGATGTCAACTGTTCCAAGCGAGCTTGGAACTTATCCATCCGTTTAACGAACATCGTTTCAAAGTCTGACACACGCTTATTTACACTTTTTACGGACATGTTTTTGCTAGAGCTAGATGTGAGTTGTCTGGCGTAATTATTGACACACACTCACCGGACCTGTCTGTTAATTATCTTGCTAATTTGGGCTGGTAACACGGAGCTCTCCTACACAACACACACAGCACGCGCCATCTTTATCTACTTTACTGAATTAATAAAATGGAGAAAGTAAATGAATTTGAAAATAGGAAAAAGATAATTAATTTGAAAATTATTCATAAGTAATTCCCCTTTGACAGAGATGTAGCAACAGGGTCACTGCGACGGTATACCATCATTGAGAATCGAATTATATTACAAACAGTTGAACCGCTTATAAGCGTACGATTATATTCAGATTATCCCGACACAAACACGACGCAATCCACACAGTTCATTAAAAGGTGGTCTAAATTTTAACAGTCATTAATTTCACCTGCTCAACTTATCTCCACTCCCGTATATCACACCTGTCTTCTTTTATTTCTCTTATTTTTACAACAATCCATGAACCCCAAAAAACTAGACTCCTACGCATCAAAGAGCGGACTAAAGGAAATAATTATTCGTAGAACCTCCGGAGCAGATTTAAAAGGAGCACGAACACGAACTACAAAAGATAATGTTAAGGGCCAGAAGCATGCGCAGTGCATACATTAAAGAAAGATATAACTTGTCGGCTGGAAACGATACAAGAGGCTAAGATACGTGCAAAGACCGAAAGGAAAATGCACCAACAATCAGGTGGATAAATAAAATTAAAAACAAGAACAATATACAATTCAAACAAAGATATCCCTTCTTGATACCCCACCCAATTACACTCACGCCCGTACACACATACATTCATTCAACAAAACAATAAACGCGAAGAGCGGTCCTGAGTGTCCATCAAGGATTCAAATTCTTCAATAACACGACACCATGGTCGGTAGAAGGCGGTTCCCAATTATTAGGGTCACGTGTATAAATAAACATAAATTTTGCCAATGGAATCAGCAGGTCCCGTATTCACATCGAAACCCATCCAAATTGCGATTCTTACAGAGCGAGTGAAGCCTCGCGGTGACAAAAATAACCATAAAGAGTAGATGGGAGGTAGACGCAAGAGAATACCAAAGAGATGAGGAGACAATCTCATTTATTCTGTTCCACGTCTGACAAGGTGATTCTTCATCCTTAAGTAGCATTTCTGATAGCGTTGGCCGTACAAGTAGCTCAAAGCGTGCAAGAGATTTCTGGTTAGTGAGTATAAACTGTCTTGCTCTTATCTTCTTGGTGACTTTTAGTTTTAGCCGTAATTTCATGGACAACAGATTATGGTCACTGCCACATTCCGATAGAGGAAAGGTCTTACAATCTAGAACAGATGTCTTCCAACGTTGTGTCATCAAGATGAAATCAATCTGATTTCTGACTCTATCACCAGGCGATATCCAGTATACAGACGCCTTGGGTGATGTTGGAAGAGGGTGCTGCAAACTACAATATCATTGCCAACACAAAACTCCAGTAGCTGTTTTCCTCGTTCATTCCTTTCGCCTAGGCCATAACGACCAATCACAGACCTGATGTCAATGCCTCCAGTAGTGTCCCCAATCTTGCCATTGAAGTCACCTTGGATTATTACAATTTCCCTCTTTGCAAACAGATTGATGGTAGGTTCTAATAGTTCATAGAACTCTTCTCTTTCAGCATCCGATGCTGCAGCTGTGGAAGCATAGACCTGGATAATATTAAGCCTGCAATGGGAGGCATTCAGTTTGAAGATAACGATTCTATCACTGACGGGTTCATAGCTTAGGACAGTATTGTCCAGTTTTTCAGGAACAACTATTGCAACACCATTTCGACTATTATCATCCCTTCCTGAAAAGTATACAGTATTCCTTCCATGAGTTACAAAATGTCATGTCCTTTCCAATGGGTCTCACTAAGGCCACATCATGTGAACTCATTTCTCTTTTTATTATTGCAAGCTTCCCTGGCTGTAGGGCACCACGGACGTTCCATGTTGCACTCCTTCCAATAACTCTCATAGAGAATTTATTTGACGTATTAAAGTAGGGGTAATCCTGTCTCTCCCGGAGATCAAACTAGGAGACTTACTCCGGAACATTTGGAATTAAGCAAAGCCATCATGGCGTTATAAGATTATGAAATGCTGCAGTTATGTAAGGATGGGAATATCAGACGAAGAAAAGCACGTATCCAGAGTTGGGCAAGGGTCCAAGGAGTCGAGACACCACAGGAGTTTCAATGCATGTAATTTTATTAAGCATTTTATATATAACGTACATTATTATTTTGAGTATCCGAAGCCCGCCCCAATCCACCGCTCTTACTTGGAGCCAAGGACACTCATTTCCTTATTAGGTATTCTATACCACATAGACTCTCAGAATGTTTGGACACCTATCAAAATAAAATTCTGTATGGAAACCTACCTTAATGGGCACCCCTCCAAACTGAAATACTGGCTACGCTACTATTATTAGTATTTCGTATCCATTACCCCCCTGGACTGCCAACCCCATCGGCCGATCCCGAATACGCTACTGAGAAACTGACATACGTCACACGGAAGCAGAAACGGGAGGAAAACAAATGATGATGAGAATTTTTTAAGAACTACTTATTTTCTATGAAAGTAAATGGCACAATTACTTGAAAGGTTACAAGTCATTAACAATGATACCGTAATATGTCTACTGTTTGTGAAACGGCCTGCTATTGTGTGAGTAGCATTGTCCCTGAGAGGAGAAAGTTGAACGTTCAAGGTGTATAATGAACGATCCGCCCGGGAATCGAACCCGGTGCCCTATGAACCGAAGACTACACTGACCATTCAACCAAACGGACATTGAAAATGATGGTGGCTAAAGATAATTTCGAATGTTCCAGTCTCACCTAGTGATGAGCACTATGCTAAAAATAATATATTTTCCGAGCGAACTTTGGTATTGTTACTGTCAGTAGCGTTCTGTAAATTAAATGCAGCTGTAATTGAGTAAGACGTTCCTCAGCCCGATTACTGCCTCTGTTATTTCCGCTCTCTTTACATCCATTGACTGCCGTTCTTAATCTTGTAAATAGGATTAAACATTTTTCGAGAGGTTGATATTATCCACCCGCATTATGTGCCCAAAGAACGTAACTGCCCTCTTCCTGGCCCTATCAAACATTCTTTCGAGTTTCCTGAGGCGCTTCATTCTTCCCGTGTCTGAACTCCCCATTTCAGTCTTTAATGCCCCCAAATTTTTCTTAGAATCTTTCTTACCTCCTCCTCCAGCTCTTCTATATCTGCTCTTTTCACGAAGAACATACACTCTGCAGCATAGAGACATTCTGCTTTAATTACCGTCTTGTAGTTCCTGATTTTAGTTTTGATGGAGAGTCTCTTCTTATTACAGGTGTGCTTGGTCATTTGGTAGGCTTATTTCAATTTCCTTGCTCTTGATTTATTTGCTTCATAGTCTAGACCAGGGATCGGAAACCCGCGGTCCGCAGGGCTTACACAGATTTTGTCATGATATAATAAATATAAATAGCATGAACATTGCACTGAATAAAACACTTCAGATGTCCTGCGACGTCAGGGTATCATAGAACATGTCTCAAACTTCACCAAAGGGGTGAGTAACTGTAGACTTTTTAATCTCTTAGCAGAAGCCAGCATATCCAGTTTTAAGAAAATAACTGAATCAAGGCATAAAAACTCAGGATGTCCATGGATGACTCCTGAACTCCTCAACCTCATAAATTATAAAAATAAAATCTATGGGAAAATCAAGAGACAGCATTATAGGTTGGGAAGGGGATGCCAGTATGTCTCAGAATATCTAAAAGATGAATATAAAATACTCTGTAATAAGGTCACTAAACTCAAAAGAGAAGCTGAAAATTCTTATTACAGTAACAGGTTAGCTTCTAGTAAAAATCCATGGAAATTAGTTAACGAGATACTTCAAACAACAAATAGCAACAATAGAGATATTCAACTAAAAATTAATAATAATATAATCACCAACCCCTGTGATATTTCAACAACATTAAATAAATATTTTACTAGTATTGGTCAGGATCTAGCTGTTAATTTGCCTACAACCAACACCAGTAATCCATATAGTTATCACACAGCTCCAGGAAATTCTTTATTCTTGTACCCAACTGACAATGAAGAAGTAGCAAGTATGATAAAAGAACTAAAAAATTCCAGTAGTTGCGATTGTTATGGTTTAAGCAACAGAATTCTCAAACAGTTATCAACCGAAATAGTTCCATACATCACTGCATTTATTAACAAATCGTTAGCTGAAGGTACAGTTCCTACATTGTTAAAAATTGCCAAAGTTATACCCATCCATAAAGGCTTAGATAAATTAGACATAAACAACTACAGACCAATCTCTATCGTGCCCATTTTAGCCAAAATATTAGAAAAAATTGTTAAAATAAGATTATTGAAATTCCTTCTTAAGAATAATTACTTTTATAAATATCAATATGGTTTTATTCCAAATTCCAGCACATATAATGCTGTTGAGGATATTATCATTAAACTGCAGGAAGCTCTTGATTCACAAAAATTAGCTTCTGGGTTATTTATAGACTTAAGAAAAGCCTTTGACACAGTTGATCACGAGATCATGATCAGAAAACTGGAAGATGCAGGAGTAAGAGGTGTAGCATTGAACTGGTTTAAGGATTATCTCAGTGATCGATCACAATTCGTCTCATATAAAAATGCTAAAAGTTTATGTCTTCCTATATCAATTGGAATTCCTCAGGGATCAGTACTGGGTCCAATTTTATTTCTAATATTTGTAAATGATATAGGTTCCCTAAAATTACAAGGACAATTATCTCTTTTTGCAGATGATACAAATATTTTCTATGTTGGTACCTCTGCTAAAGAACTTGAGGTAAAAATGCAGTATGACATTAGATTACTACAAACTTGGCTTTCAAACAATAGACTATCCATTAATCTTAGCAAGACCAACTACATGATTTTTCACAAGGCCGCATGCGCAACTCCTCTTGATATTACATTAACATTCTTCGATCATCCTTTACCAAGAGTACAATTTACCAAATTTCTAGGTTTAAAAATAGATGAAATGCTTGACTGGAACGAGCAAGTTAAAACTATATGCAAAAAAATAACTCCAGCAATTGGAGTGCTTCACAGACTAAGATATAAATTCAACCATAAGTTTTTAAAATCTATTTATCAGGCTCTCATTGAAAGTCACCTGACTTATATGATTCATGTTTGGGGATGTTGCAATAAGGAACTATTTGAGAAAGTTGCCATTTTACAAAAAAGAGCACTAAAAATACTTTTTAATTTACCACCCTTAACACCTACAGATTATTTGTTTAAGAAATGCAGACTTCTACCACTCCACATGTTACGTGATAGAGCTTCAGCTATGATGGTATATAAAATTAAGCATAATTTGGTTCATACAAACACTATCTGTATTACAAATTCTGACATACACTCATATAACACTCGAGGAGCAAAGAGAATCCATACCGAATTTGTAAAAACTAGTAAGTATGGTTGTAACTCCTTATGGCACTACTCTGCGAAGGTGTACAATGCTCTTCCAAAACATATACAACAGGCAACAACAATTTCAAAATTTAAACAAAAAATAAATAATCAATGGACAAAAGAAAATGAGCAGTAAATCTTTCAACCAAGTAATGTAGAGGGGTATTATATACTGTATTTATATTTGTGAGACTGTAATGTATTTAGAAATAAGCTATTATTGTATTGTCAATATTTTGTAACTCTGCCAATATTTAATCTTGTATTGCGCCATAAGAGCCTCGGCTCAGGTGCCCTTTCTTAAGTAAATAAAAAAAAAAAAAAAAAAAAAATATTTCATTACCTCTCAAAGTTAAAACGTGATAGATTACCAGTGAGAAAGGAAACTGATGACTAATTTGGTACATATTCTCTTTCGCGGTGTTCATAAGAGAATGCGTGACAGCTGCCTGACATGTACCGACAGTGGCTGGAGGTTGTGTGAAAACAGCAGGTAATAAGGTGCCAACCCTGAGAGAGGTAAGTAAGCCATCATTATTATTATTATTACTATTATTATTATTATTATTATTATTATTATTATTATTAGCCCGCGTGATGGCCATGATCTTTAAGGCGTTAAATCTGTATGGTCTGACACGGTTCGAGTCCCGGTGTTTGAAAGAAATTCATATTCAGAATGATGGCCAGCAGGGTGGGCGAGATGGTGGCATAAAATTTTTAATCACTAGATTGCGTGCCTTAAGCCTGGATGTAAATCCAAACCTCTCTGCAGGATTCACAAGGAGTGACGGGTGATACTTCTTGAACTGTGAATTTTCACTGATATCTAAAAATCAGGAGTGACGATTCTTACTTCCTACGCTGTCACTGTGATTAGCCGTGTGCTGACGTAACGTCAGGGGCATCGCCATGGCTCCAACTACGGATTTTTGTACTTTTCTTAAATGAGGAATGTTATTGTAAGTATAAAAATAACTTAAATCTCGTCATCGCTGGTAGTATCAAATTTAGAAATTTTCATGTTGACCAGTAGTGGGGTATTATTATTATTATTATTATTATTATTATTATTATTATTATTATTGTTATTATTATTATTATTATTAAGTATACGTTAGAAACAAGGCCAGCTAGGCAGTATGAGGAGAATGTCGCAAACACTTACAAGCACTAATACACGAAACATGTTATTCCTTTTTTAAATAATGTGGTATGTCGTAGTGTAATATTTAACTTGACTGATAAGCTTTTAGGTTACATTGAAAGCTGCACTTTTCATAAAACTCAACTCACTCTTGTATGTTAGATGTTTATAAAGAAAGTACTGATCAATTTTAATTTCTAGTTTATGTTAAGGATCTACATACCGTATCCCTGGGAAAAAACTCAGAGAATGTAGACTGATGCCATACACGTGCCCACCAAACACATCTCACATCATGGCTGATCGTCCACTCAACTCGGCAGGGTAGCTCACACCAAGCAGAAGCCTCGCCAAGCCTGCCCATGCGAACTAATTGGTTTGAAAGAAAGCAAGAACCAAGGTAGACTCGCTCCAAAGGTGGCCCAACTCAGAATATTACTCCTGGCGAATTAATTAAATACATAAGACATTAAAGATGAAACATACCTCCTAGGGCGGAGAGGATAAAAATAAAATTTAGCGACATGAAGTCACACAGAAGGTAGTAGTTGAATACAAGGCGGAAATAAATTCCCATAGACACCAATTTCTACAGCGATATTGCCGGTCCCAAAATATACTGGGAGGGGCCTAAAAACACGTCACCACGGTGACAAGACCTGTCGATTGAATGCTAAAAGGCTTAATAATATATAATTAATTTCGTTTATTTTCCGGGTTGAACCGTGTTGTTGTCTGTACATCACTTCGGATTGAGTAGGGGTATTTCAGTCGCCTGGGCAAAGAAGACTTCAATGTATTCGAAACGTCGGCAAACTGTGATGCACAGACAACAACAACACGGTTCAACCCGGAAAATAAACTAAATAATTCTTCACACCGTGGAGGCTTCACCCCTAATATATAATTAAGATGTATGTATGGTTGTAAAAATGTGTAAAATTTACTTTGGACAGGAATACCCAGGAAGCAGATTTCAGTTAAACGAATGGTATCACTGATTTAGCAAATGTCATGCGGTAGTCACCTAATAGCGTGTGGAACCTTCTCTAGCAATGCGAACTGCAGTAAAACGCCGTGAAGGTGAGTCGACAAGTCCCTGGTAGTCCTCTGGATGCAGCTGACACCAAATCGTTTGCAAAGCAGCCGCCAATGCTGGTCTGTTCGTGGGTGCAGTATCCATGGCACAGAGCCTGCGTTCCAGCACATCCCAGATATGCTCGATAGGGTTCATATCGGGGCTCCTGGGTGTCCATGGCAGTCGTTGGATCTCCGCTGCATGGTCCTGGAACCATTCCCAGGCGACGTGGAAGCGATGTGGCGGCGCGTTATCATCTTGAAACACCGCAGAACCGTCTGGGCGCTGGAAGGTCAAGAATGGGTGGAGATGGTCTCGGAGCAGCTCAACATACCGCGTACCATTCAAAGTCTCTTTCAGAACTACTAGGAGGCCCATTCCATAGCAGGAAAATGCTCCCCAGACCAGAACATATACACCAGCGCCCTGGACCACAACTTCGAGCTAGGCGGGATCCATCGCTTCATGTGATCTGCGCCATACACGGTGCCTCCCATCGGCATGTTGCTGTTGAAATCGTGATTCGTCCGACCCTATCACGTTACGCCATTGTTCCAGTGTCCATCCCTGGTGACTGGCGACAAATGCGCGTCGTTGTGCCCGATGACGTTGGGTTAACAGTGGCACCCTTGTGCGGCGCCGGCACCCATACCCCATAGAACCCATGTTAATACGGATTGTCCACTGGGAGACGTGTCTAGCACGTCCTGCGTTGAATTTAGCCGTGATTTGTTGCGCGGTTGCCCGTCTCTCACTATTGACAATCCGTCTAATATGTCGCCGGTCACGGTCACCGAGGGTGGCTGGACGGCCGGTCGTTCTTCTGTTGTGAAGAGTGACACCCGCATTCAACTATTCGCGATACACCCTGGAGACGGTTGATCGTGTGAAGCCGAATTCCCGCACCAATTCCGAAATCGCACTTCCCATCCGTCGGGCACCGACCACCATACCCCGTTCGAACGGTTTCAGCTCACGACGACGTGCCATGTAACACCTGTCACATGCACAGCCACTGCTCACAAGGTCTCCTATACAACTGCCGCTGGCACTGGGGGCGTGTGGTGCGCAGACAACACACCTGCACATCAGTGCTCCGCTATCCCATGACATTTGCTCAGTCAGTATACACCTCACATTTCTTTAACATTTATGATCAGGGTCTAACCGTTACATAACAATTCATTTGAGCCATCGCACACTAATGACAGATACTTTCAACTATCACAAAGGAAGCTGAAAATCGACAACGCTGAGAAAATATTTAGCTGTTACCAGTAGCTTTCAGGGAGATTATTATCATATATCAGTCACTCAGCTCATGGAATGAGAAATAAAAAACACGGCGGTGAACATGGCATGTCATAAACGATATCATCACTCTGATACACGATATACTTAACTAATGATTGCTCACTTAGAGGCATTTGTCAATTCCTGGTGTATAAGTGAGTTTTTCACGTGTATTGGTGTTATTTAAATTACTTGTGACATTAGTGACGAGATTTCTGTTAATTTCTTCCAATTGTCTCGAGTACTGAAGTGCAGACATATTGTTTAACTTTTCCTTCACATTGATCATGCACTTGGAAGACAATCATCTACAAAGCCGCGTTCCCAAGAGATGAGTAATACAAAACAAAACAGCATCAGCAAGTTGGCAAGAACCCTAACTATTGACCGTTATCGTCGCAATCATCTCTTGCACAATCCATGACGCGCCATTTTATTTCTGCTATAGCACACGAATACCGCTGTGTCAGGATACATTCACATAACGTGCCGCATTTCTAGATCATGAGAATATCAAAAGGAGAATTTTATTACGCTTTCAACAAGAAGGACAATGAAGTTGCTTTAGCAGGGCTAGTCAAGGAAAGCAAGTAGCGTTAGTAATGCGTCATGATGTATAAGGGAAGTGCCTTGTCCTCAATGCCGCAAATTCTTCGTAGGTCCCAGTTACCTTAGTCCCAGTTATCTTACGAACCATATTAGTAAGTCAGATATTGAAGTACTTAGAGGAAATTATGAGCCACCCTACATCATGAAGGATAATCGACACGGCTTCTCGAGATGTATACAGATTAACAGTCCGGAACTGAAAAATTTGCCACTGTCAAAAATTGGTCCTCTTCTTATTCAGTTAAAAATCAGGTGTCTCTGTTTTGCGCCTTGTATCTAGACGCGCTCACTCAACCGTAGCCGAGGTTGTTCGCCGTGTGGTGGATACCAACGATACTAGTACCTGGAATGATCTTTTTCCTTTTGCTTCTCTCCGTGTTCCTCAGAAATCAGATGAGGTGACCAACCTTACGTCGTGAGTTGAACTGAGAATTCGATGTTGGAATGAGGTCCACCGTGATGCCATACCCTGTTCTTCTTTACATGATCGGAAGTCTTACTCCTCTCTCAATTCAGTCAATGTCAAGAGCGTGGAGAACGAACTTTCTGACGGTGACGTTCGGAGAGCAGTTATGTTGCTTCTTTCTGACTCTACTGTCACTGCGTCTGTATTGGAAGACCTTCGTGAGAATCTACCTAACAACTTAAGTCCAGTCGTTGTTCCGGATCCTCCGAAGACATCAACTTTTGTTCCTGGAGTGACGACCACAGAATATTTTTATGCCATCTCTAGTTTTACTTCTGGATCTGATGGTGGAATTGATTGCCTTCGTCCGTTGCCCCGGAAATACCTTCTCCAATATTAATAGCTTAATTGTAAGAAGCAACTCATAAAATCTTCTCGAGGTCTACTTGACCTGATTTCTGGCAAAGTCCCTTTCGAGGTTCTCCTACTATGTTTTTGGTTCCTCACTCACTGCTTGGAAGTAGAAATGTGGTGGCATTCGCCCTACTGTTGTCGGTACCGTTTGTCGTCGACTAGCTGCAAAAATCTTACGTTACAGAATCCGTATACCTGCTATGGACTTCGTATCTCCCACCAACTTGGAGTGTGAGTTGCCAATGGAGCTGAATCTGCAGTCCGTGACGCATATATCTATTACTCGTCACCTCATCGGTGTCCGAAAGCTTTCGTTAACTTAGACTTTCGCAATGCATTCAACGAGTACCATCGTGATGCTGTGTCGCTTCCTTCCATCTATCCGTATGTATATCAGAGCAGCTAACAGAGAAGTGATATTTCCTTGATGAAGAAATTAAACTTTCTCAATGTGCAGTTCAACAAGGTGACCCACTCGATCCTGTTCTTTCGCAGTTACTCTTCAGTCGATTGTCAACTCCATTAATACCGAGTTAAACATTTGGTATTTGGATGAAGGTACCATTGCTGATGAACCTGACTTCGTCCTTTTATCTCCAGATAACATTCGCACACATGCTTCAAACATTGGTCTACTATTAATTTTTCTATGAGCGAAGTGGGTTTTCTTGGCTTTCATTGGGAAAATGCAGAGATACTGTACGGGAAGTTTAATGCTTCTGCCCTGGAATTCGTCTTTTAACAACATGCAATAATTTTCCTGTTGGTGCAACGCTATCCTCTGAAGCTCTGTGCAGATTTTGGCTGAATGGACGACGAAACATGAGTCGTTTATATCACATCTTTCCATGGCTTCGTCACATTAAGCCTTCTTCTTGCTATGAGCTTCGTTTTACATCCCGTGATTGATGTACGGTACTTCCTGGGTTGTTCTCTATCTTGGCGTGAGACCCCAATATTGGAGGAATTCGATTTTGTGTTAAAAACCGGCCGCGAAACCTTCCTCAAGTGCTCCCTGAGTGGAAATACCTGGTTACCGTCTTTCCTTCCTCTCCGTTTTGAAGGCTTCCGCATTCGTCGTGCTGCGGATATGGCGAATCCGCCATTTTAGCGTCTTTCCACGTTTCTGTTCTTCTTGTCGAGACTCATTTTCTACCTGGTGGATGCCTGAACCCTGGTGCTGCCCTACAAGAGAGCGCATTTTGGTGTTCAAGCTCTGTCGGTGTTATCCCCCCTGATATGGCAAAAGAAGTATTCAAGCTGCTTGGGATGCTGCTCTTATCAGTCATCCCCACTCGCTTTTTCAGCAGCCAACTAGTAGTCTTCAAGACAAAGCCCGTCTCCTCGCTGCTTCTTCTCCTGAATCTGCTGCATTGCTTCAGTCATTACCATCGCCTTCTCTGAATGTTCATTTTTCCAATGAGAATTTCCGTATCGCTGTGGCTTTACGTTTGGGTGCAACCGTCTGCGAACCTCACCGGTGCTCAGTTTTTGTGCCTATGTTGATCGACGTGGCCTCCATGGCCTTTCCTGTTTTAACAGTAAAGGCAGACACATACGCCACTCCACTAAAAACGATGTCACCTTGCGTGTTCTTATTTCAACAGACGTTCCTCCTAAACGTGACACCACTAGCTGCTGCCGTTCAGACGGCAAAAGGCCAGACGGAATGACATTTGTGCCATGTAGTATTTTACCTGTGCCGACAAATTCACCCAGGCCAATCTTCCCCTTTCATCACTGAGTGCTGGAGGTGCACCCGCGAATAGGAAATATGATAAAAGAAGAAAATACAGCGATTTGTTGGACAAATTCTTCTTCGTGCCGGTAGTGATTAACACGAATGCTACCTGGGGTACGAGGGTTTCAATTTTATCAAAGAGATTGTCAATGTAATGCTCATATGTCAGGCGATACGCGATCAACTGCTGATTTTATTCAACGCAAAATCATAGCTCTAATGCGTGGTAATGTCGCATCCATTCTTGAGACATTACCACCTGGTAAAGAGCTGGATGAAGTTTCTTCCTTAATCCATGACTTTGTATTTTATAATATTCAGTATATATTAGATTAGTAGATTAATAAGTATTTAAAAACATAAAATACATTTCTTTGAAAAATTCATCTGATTTGACATATTTACAACTGGAAGAGCGGTATACTGCACCAATGGTTGTTTAGGATGAGAGATTATCTATAATGAGGTGTATCTGATTCACTACTGAACCACTTTATTCTTTATTCTACCCAATTTCTTCTCATGAAAATTAACTGTGAAATGCATTTCCTGGAATGAATATCTAATTATTTGAGAATAGGCATTCCTAATTTAAAAATACCAGTAATTTTTACATTTATTAAAAAAACCTTACAGGCATATAACAATATTTTGGAACCGCATCACGAGTCATATTGGTGGAAATTCAGGATGCAGGAAAATTTGAGTAGGCCTAAAAGCAAATTCGCCCACCACTAATGGATATACACTTCAAGATCACTAATACCGAAATACAAGTATATCCCCTTTTACACTACCTTGTATTGTTATCAGTCCCGTATACAGCATTAGGTGAGGCTTGCAGCAGCATTTATAGGGAAAATATGATTAAAAAATAACGGTATCTGAGGCAAAATAGGGCATACATTCGAATATATATTTTGTGGTTATACTGTAATACTCATTGTTATATTGAACTGAAATATACAATATGAACGAGAAAAGTAATAAGTTATTAAAAATACACAACATTTTGTTTATCTTTGATACCTTGATAACCTGAAGAAAATATATCTCTTATGTACCCTAAATAAGTCGTAAAAGGTACCCAGTAACCAGTGCCCAAGTAACCAAGCCTATGTCGGCCGAATACTAGTACAAAGTATAGGGATGTGTTTGCTGTCTCGCCCTCTGCCAGCACTCCGGTGTACTTCTTCTTACTTACTATCCTAGTTCACTTCATCACGCGCATATGTGTGCTACAACTTTCAGTCTCCAATCTAAATAATAGTAACAGCCGAGATAATGAGGAAGGTATACTTGCAGTTTTGTTAGAAAAACAAGGGATTTAAGGTGAGCCAGGCAAAGTTATTCAGACAGTAAAGTGTAGGTCTTCTGAGCTAGAGTTGAAGGGTTCACTCCTTCATTAGTCTGCTGGAGGCCAAATCGACCAGTCACGTTTATTAGATTTTTATTCAAGGTAAAGAACTGAGGAAAGGAATTTTGGCACTCGGTGTATCTCCAAAAACACTAAAAGCAGATTTAAGTCCGTAAACCTGTTATTATTGCATTGGTGGAATTAAAATATCCAAACACTAAGAAGGAGTTATGCTACATTAACGAACGTTGGTAGACGTGTTTATACATCTGAAAATGAAATTGATTCAAATTCCCCGCAAGTCGCATTAGCGTGGCGCTAGTAGCTGCTAGCTGCCATATGACTTTGCACATCAGGTTTGCTTTACAGCCTGTACTCTGCAAGAGCGTTAGTTACCTGTGAGTTTGGACAGAGTGACTGCGAGTGGTTCAAGAATGCCTTTACAGCGACGAAGAGGCCAGTATGAACAGCTCACTGCGGTTGAAGCAGGCCGTATACTAGGGCTACTAGAAGGTGGATTTTCCTTCCGCACTATTGCAGAACGACTAGAGTAGTATAATAGGACAGTTCTGCGGCCTCCCCCTCCTCCCGCGGGAAATTTGAATTTTGACGGAAAATTTGAAATTGTAAACAAAGCCACGTGCTTTTTGACAGCTGTCATCGACAACAACGCATCGCTAACCTCACTGCTGCCATCTTGACGGGCCTAAACCTCAGTGGTACCAACTTAACCTAACTAGCGCGAGATTTGATCGGTAAATAAAGCCACGGGTTTTTTGACAGCCACGTGCTTTTGACAGACAACAACGTATCGCAAACCTCAGTGCAGCCATCTTGACGGGCCTAAACCTCAGTGCTACCAACTTAACCTCACTAGCGCGAGATTTGAATTTGTAAACAAATCCACGTGCTTTTTTGACAACTGTCATCCGCCATCTTTAAACTACAGAGCATCGTGCTGCCATCTTTATCGCAGTAGCTGCAAATTCGTCACGTGTCATCCGCAATGCTGCCATCTTAACGGGCCTAAACCTTAGTGCTACCAACTTAACCTCACTAGCGCAAGATTTGAATCGGTAAACAAATCCACGTGCTTTTATGACAGCTGTCATCCGCCATCTTTAATCTATAGAGCACAGTTCTGCCCTCTTTAGCTACTTACCTTTGAAATGTGGTGGCGGATAATTTGAAAAATGCTTTTTGACAGCAGCCATCTTTAATCTAGAGAGCACCGTGCTGCCCTCTTTAGCTAGATACCTTTGAAATGTGGTGGCAGACAATTCCACGTGACAGCAACCATCTTTGAGCACAGTGCTGCCCTCTTTGTGGTGGTGGCAAATTCCACGTGCTCTTGTTTGGAAACAAACTCACGTGCTTTTTTCTGACAGCTGTCATCCGCCATCTTGCATCACAAAACTCAGTGCTGCACTCTATAGCTAGATACCTTTGAAATGTGGTGGCGGCAATTTGAAATATTCTACATTCTCTTGCATGGAAACAAACCTATGCGCTTTTTTGACAACTATCATCCGCCATCTTTAATCCAGATAGCACCGTGCTGCCCTCTTTAACTACTTACCTTTGAAATGTGGTGGCGGCAAATTCTACGCTCTCTTGTTTGGAAACAAACCCATGTGCTTTTCTGACAGCTGTCAACCGCCATCCTTAACCCAGAGGGAACAGTGCTGCACTCTTTAGTTGAAGTGTGGTGGCAGCAAATTCCACGTGCTCTTGTTTGGAAACAAATCAACGTGCCTTTTTGACAGCTGTCATCCGCCATCTTTAATCAACAGAGCACCGTGCTGCACTCTTTAGTTGAAATGTGGTGAAGGCAAATTCCACGTGCTCTTGTTTGGAAACAAATTCTACGTGCTCTTCAGCTGTCATCCACCATCTTTAATCAAGGGAGCACCGTGCTGCCCTCTTTGTGGTGGCGGGTAATTTGAAAAATTCTTTTTGACAAGCAGCCATCTTTAATCCAGAGAGAACAGTGCTGCCCTATTTAGCTACTTACCTTTGAGGCGGTTAATTTGAAAAATTCTATTTGACAAGCTGCCATCTTTAATGAAAAGAGCATCGTGCTGCTATCTTGCGGGTAATTTTTACGTCACAGCTGTCATCCACCATCTTGCATTGCTAACCTTAGTGATGCCCTCTTTAGCTACTTACCTTTGAGGCGGACTATTTGAAAAAATCTATTTGACAAGCTGTCACCCGCCATCTTGCATCGCAAACCTCAGTGCTGCACTCTTTAGTTGAAATGTGGTAGCGGGTAATTTGAAAAAAAAATCTTTTTTTGACAAGCAGCCATCTTTAAACTACAGAACACCGTGCTGCTATCTTTATCGTAGTAGCGAGCAATTTAAAATCTAGATGCTTTTTTCTAACAGCTGTCATCCGCCAACTTTAATCTAGAGAGCACCGTGCTGCCCTCTTTGTGGTGGTGGTAAATTCCACGTGCTTTACAAACCCACGTGCTTTTTGTCATCCGCCATCTTTAATCAAGAGAGCGCTGTGCCGCACTCTATGTAGTAGCGGATAATTTGAAAAATTCTTTTTGACAAACAGCCTTCTTTATTCAACACAGTTACCGCTATCTTACATCGCTTACCTCGGTGCTGCACTCTTTAGTTGAAATGTGGTGGCGGTAAATTCGAACAAGTTTAATCATACATCGGGGGAGCTAGAGTAAGCACGTGCAGTGATGACGTCATCATGCATGTTTAGACTTGTCCGTTTTCTTAAGAGTAAGTCGGTGTAAAGGAATGCAATAAGTATGCATCATAAAAACAAGAGTTTGCATGTGCTGCAGCGATGACGTTATTGTAGGTGCGCATGTTTAAACCCGTTCGTTGACTAAAAGCTTTAGTCTTCGAGAAACAGTGATAGAGAGTGGAGTGCAAACCTGACGAAAACATTAATAGTTGATGTGCAAGGCTTTAAAGTAAACGGAAACAAATTTGTGTTTAAAGAGGTGGCTGTGTTAGATTGCAGTGTGTTGTGGGAACCAAAACTTGTTAGTTTAGTATTTAGCCCACCATTTCCTTACTGTTTGCAAACAGATGAAGATAAAAAGCAGACTCAGTAGATTGAAAACAATTTAGGTTTGAAGTGGGAAGAAAAAGGAATACCTTATCGTTTTCTACATTTAATGATGAATGCACATTTGTTAAGAGCAGATCTTGTTCTTTTAAAGGGTTGTGAAAAGAAAGAATGGTTGAGTGATTTTCTACCATCATCGTGTGAAATTATTGACATGCATGAATTGGGGTGCCCATCATTTAAAACTCTTCCGAAAGAGCATACTAGAGAAACAAGTAAACAGTCTTAACAACATGTATGCATGCTCTTTGATTGGTTGTGTTGCAGTGCATGCCAGGAAGTGAACAACGTATGTAAACTGCAGTGTCGAAATAACCTTAGTGTAAAAGAAACATTTGTAGAGTAAAGACATCATCTAACAGATACTAAGTGTAACGCAGTTGAAAAGGCGATCGTAAAGTTTTATGCATGCAAAAAGAAACTAAACACTTCTACTGAAGAAGAGTTAAATGCATTACCAAAGGCATTTTTGGTTAATGTAGCTGCGAATGCTGTAAAGAAAATTTGGGATAAGGTTCCTCAAGAGTGGACTCAAGATCCTGTTTTGTCAGAGCTTCAAACGTGTAGTTTACATCATGAACACGTGAGTTTAGGTAGAAGACCTTCTGTGAGACAGTGCCGTACATGTCAACTAATTAAACTGTATCACGGACCTAAAACTAACGAGTTGTCTTCGATTATAAACACTTATCATGGCTGTGGAGAGAGTAAACAAGGAAAAGGTGAAGAAACGTGCTGGGAAAAAGATGAGGAAGCATGTTGGGCGTGGACTCATCAATAAAGTGATTGATCTTCTTTTCTTCGTGCTTCATCCCCCCTGCAGCCCTAGAACACGTTCGCCTGACACGTAGTAACATGCTGCCTGCATAGAGTATGTCGTGTAGCTGTTAAAATCTGCTTCGTAAAGTTATGCCGTGTGTGTTATTACCTAGTGCTTTAGCTGCTCAGAAGATAGCAGCACTTGTCGTTGTTGGTGCAATAAAACGAAAACTGAGTGACAAAGACCCTAAAATAAACAAAGGATAAAAATGTATATATGTTTTAAAATAAATATGAATTGTCAAAACATATTACAGGTGTTGTTTAATCCTACAGCATGTCCTAGTGACTTAGAAGAAAGGAAACGTAGAGGATTAAAAGAAAACACACATAAGATGTAAAGTACATCCTCTTTATTAATCCATGAATTAAAGCTGTTATTAAAACCAAGGCATTTAACATACAGTTTATTGCCACGAGGTCGAATAACACGTTCAACTAAATAGTGATCAGGATATTTTGTTTTCTGCAGTTCTTCGATGTAGAATCCTCCTTCAATAGGCTGTCCTCTGAGATCGCGAAGTAAATACGTAACTGGATTAGTAAGCTTAACACTTCTGATTTGAAAAATTTCAGTGCTCCAGTTAGGTGTGTATCCTTTTGCAAAGATAGACTTGTGTTTGCTGATGCGGACAAAATACCCTTTTTAAAGCGATGGCGACGTGGATCAGCTGTTTTAATTACAAGATGAATAGCATTTATACGAGGTGTATTCTTCGTAACAAGACGTGGCTTTGTTCCGATAGTGCGATGAGGTGTATCGTTGTAGGTAGGTAAAAGTCTAGGTAGCAGATCAATCCAACGATATGAACCTTGTGCTGTAAATTCTCGCCACATCATTGTTTTGAGTGTACGATTAAAGCGTTCTACAACACTTGCCTTGAGATTGCTGAACGTAGAGTAGTGTTGAATGCCAAGTAACTTGAGGTAAGAAGAAAAATCCTTGTTGTAAAACTCTTTACCTTGATCAGTTTGAAGAAACCTTGGGCAGCGTTTCGATTCTTCAACAGTATGTTTAAATGCTTCTTTAACTTGAGCTGCTGTTTTAGAACGCACGGGTTGTGCAAAAGCAAACTTCGAGTACACATCGATAACAGTAAGTAGATATTTATACCTCTCATTACTAGAGGCATATGGAATCATTTTTACTAAGTCTGCTTGCCAGAGATCATCTTTTACTCGTGTAATAACGCGTCTGCGACAGTAGGTGCGACGTGCTGGTTTATGTAACTCATGTGCGATGTTTACCTTTACAGGTGAGATCATCTCTTGAGGAGCCATTACAAAATAATACCGGTATAACGTAGTTCTCTTTCTATTTCTAGAATTTCTGATCCGTGACCAGTGTGACCAGCCTCTTGCGAAGCTCTTAAAAGTTGTAATCGTTCAACGAGTAAGTTTGGGTCATTCCAGTATCTTACATCCACATACGGCAACAAAGGCTTGTAGATAACATCAAGACTACGTGCTGTCGGAAATGGCTTAGAAATAAACTCACGATACTTGTAAATCTTATTCGCATTTACAGCTTCTGTTCTCTTGTAATTACGTCGTGTTGCGTCTGTAGCAAAAAAATTGCTTTATATTTTTTAAGATCATCTTGTAAAATTATATCCTTGTCAGGTATTCGTGTGAAAAGAAGTTCTAAGAGTCCTTTCGTAGGTTTATAGGTAACACCTTTTACAATGAGTTTGTTGTTATTAATCTTAACATTTGAATTTCCTATCCAGAAACAGTCATCTTCGTAGCGAATACCGTAGGTAGTGTCAGTTTGTCCTGTAAAACGTTTTTCTATATAAGGTGCAAAGAGAGATCCATAGGTATCTTGAATACAAGTTCTAAACTGATTGCGATACTCTGGCGTAATCATAACCTCAGACAAAAATGGTAGATTTTGCGTCGACGTAGTAGGTGTTTCAGCAATAACATCTGTAGTTAAAAACTCAACACGCTTAGATGGTGATGTATCATTAAGTTCTTCTTCTTCTTCCTTATCTTCCTCTTCCTCTTCTTGATCTACATCCTGCTTCTTCTCTTCCTTATCTTGTCCATACTTTTCTTCTTCTTCTTCTTCTTCATGCTTCTCTTTATGATATGATGTTTGCATAGAAGCAAAACTTGAAGTAGACTGCGGTAATGAAGTAGAATTAAAAATTTCTTTGAGTGGTGTACTTAGTTGTGTTTTTAAAAATAAATTCGTGTCTGCTTGAATACGTTTAAGCTCATTAAATTTCCGTCGAATATTGTTTCGAGCTTGGATGATATGTTTTGTGATCTCCTTGCTAGATGTTAACATGATGATGGTTTTTAATCAAGTAGTTACTGTAATTCTATGTTAATGCATATAAAATGATCGAAACCCAAGCGATATCGTCCATGCTGTACATCACTTTCTTTATCAATAACTAAAAAGCTGTAACGGTGTAATGACCAACATTTAGCACACATACGTTTAAAGTCATCGAATGTCATATCAGTGTTAACCTGATCGTTATACACACGTCGCATGTTGCGCTCATCTTGCCGTAAAAGCACAATAACATTTGCGTTGTCGCATATCAACTGCTTAGGCACACGAGAATAGGTTTGGCACAAATAGATGCAATCAACATATTCATGCCGACCCATATTAAAGAATGCACGAATAACGTTTTGCTGTTCTGTTGCGACATCATCAAAGATCATAAGAGAATTAGGAAGCACATCGTTTGGTGATGGTACTTGCTCATGCGAATTAAATTTAAAATATCTTATTCCATCTTTAACTAGATCGTGCATGACAGATTGTAGAATAGTATATAGCGACTGATAGAGTGACTTTGCGAAAACGTAAATATTCTCGAAGCGTACACCATTTACAGAAGTAATAATTGTGAGTAAAAGATTTGCTTTCCCGCATCCCGACGGATCTGATATAATACATCGAACAGTAAAAGGAAACAACGTTCCATGACGTTTTCTTGTAGTTGTACTAGAACTAGGTAAGAGATGTGGTACAATGTGCTTTATAATCTTCATGATAACTGAATTAATAAAGTACGTAATAGTAATATATATATTAAACGAAACAAGAGGCAATGGTTAGTTTATGATTTGCTCTTGACTAGTAAAGTCGTGTACAGCATGGTGAAACAACGATATCCAAACGACATGAAGAAGAAGAAGAAAGTAAAAACTGTTGGATGGAAAGATGTTATAAAGGCTGCGCAAAAAGCTATTCGAGGGGAATACAATCCTCGTGTAGCTGTTACTAAGGCGTTACGCGCAGCAAGAGAGAGAATTTCTCCAAAGTGCAGAGCAATATTTAGTAAACGTGCACGACTAATTCCTGTACCAAAACGAGGAGGATTTCTTCCTGCGCTGTTTCTGGCTTAGCAGCTTTAGGGTCATTGCTAGGTGGTGCTAGTGCTGTAGCGAGAACTGTCAAAGCTGTAGAAGAAGCGAAACAACAGTTGAAAGAGAGTGAACGTCATAACAAGACGATGGAGGCAATTGCGTTACGAGGCAAAGGTGTGAACATGAAGCTAGCGTCATACAAGAAAGGGCTTGGTACTTACATTTCTCCAAAAAACGTCTACTGAATGCACTGCCACATCGAGCTCTAACGCATGATGAAATTTTTGCGTTTAATAAACAACTAGGAATTCATTCTTTTCGAGGAGTGTATATGCGCGATCAACTACCAGCGCGCCCACGTGAACGTGAAAGTGCCGTAATTAACTTGGACGACAGTCGTGGACCTGGAACTCATTACGTTGCTTATGTAAAACGTAAATCTAAAGTATGGTATTTTGATAGCTATGGAGACTTACCTCCTCCTTTTGAGCTCATACGTTATTTCGGAAGCAGTGCAGACATTGTTTACAATAAAAACCGTGTGCAAAACTTTAATACACGCATGTGCGGACGATTATGTCTTATGTTCTTATATCAAACCCAGACAGTAGAGAAAGTGCATTAGTGTCTACGTGATGACGAACAGTGAAAGAACGTTTGCTGTACGTGGAGAAGGACCTGAAACAACCATCTATTTTAATAAACCAATCGAACTTGGCTATCAGCCGCATAGTCTTGGACTAGTATCGTTTGAAAGCTACAATAAAATCTATAATGTGCGTGATGGTGTAAACAAGTTCTGTTACGATGAGTATGTGCTAACACTACCCTCAGGTAGTTATACAGTAGGCGATATTCACGACTATATTGAAAGTACGTTAATTGATCAGTTTGGGGAAGATAGTTTTAGTAATCATAATTACAAGTTCTCAATCACTAAAAGCAACATTACTCATAAATGTGTTATTGAATCATCATTTAAGATTGACTTCAAATCACAACCTGATTCGATTGGACCACTGCTTGGATTTTCATCGAGGGAGCTCCTCCCGAACGTACGTTACGAGTCTGATCAACCTATAAAACTCTTCGATGATTATAATGTGAACATTACTTGTAATATTATTACAGACTTGAATAGTAATCTACAACCATCGCACGTCCTGCACGACTTTATTGTTACAGAGGAACGTGGATATACTATTTGTGAGAAATCAGCAGTAGTTCTTTATCATCCTGTGTCTGTAAAACACATTAGCAACATTACTCTTAGACTTGTAAATAAACATAATCAGCTTATTCATTTAGATCAACACGCGTACGTAGCTTACAAACTACATGATAACCAGTATGAAAACCATCTATAAAACACGGTGTACATTCCGAAGACATACTACATGTGTGCAGTGACTCATCGAGTTAACAGATACCCATAAGCAGATACTCCAAGATTTAGGATATACACTACTACAACAGAATGGAAGAAATGCTAGACATTACGAATACAGTAGAAAGTCGTGAACGTGTAGTATGAAGTGAGCTTCATTCCTATCAACCTTTTACGTTTGGATTATATAACAATGATGAAATTCATTTTATTATTAATCAGCAAGATGTATACACCTTACCACACGAAAGCTACCTCTATATTGAAGGACGACTAGAAAAGTCGTATGGAAGTGGACCAAGCACTTCACAACTAAACAACCATGCTCTAACTTTTCTCTTTTCTGAAGCGCGATATGATGTAAATAATGTTGAAATAGATCGAACGAAGAATGTTGATATTACAAGTGCAATGAAACTCTACCCTTCTTTCTGTGATGAATAAAGTAATCTTTTGCGGATGGCTGGATGGTGTCCAAAAGCTACTAACAAGTGGATGATTAATGAGGATGGAACTTTTACGGGTATATTATCACTGAAACATATTTTTGGATTCGCAGAAGACTTTACACGTATTATAATCAACGCAAAACAAGAGCTTATTCTAATCCGTGATCGAAGTGATTACAATTCTCTTAAAGCAATAGAAACACCAGTAGAATCGAAAATAACACTGCATCGTATACTTGGAGGATTCCACATGTAACCTTATCTGATCGTGAAAAACTTCGATTGCTCAACATTGTAGAAAATGATACACCAATTCCTATACGTTTTAGAAGTTGGGAGCTGCATGAATATCCTGTGTTACCACCTACAAACAAGCATAGCTGGGCTGTTAAAACAACACGTTTTACTGAGAAACCCTTGTAAATTATTTTTGGATTTCAAACTAATCGTAAATTCAATCACGAAAAAGATAGCTCACTGTTTGATCACTGTAAATTAAGACACGTTAGACTATATCTCAACGGAATTACGTATCCCTACGAAAACATAGACATTAACTTTGAGAAAAATAAGTTTGGGATGCTCTATGACATGTTTTATAAATTTCAATCATCGTATTATCAGAAAGAAGATCGTCCGCTATTTACACCTCAAGAATTTAAAAATAAAGCACCGATTGTAGTTATAGACTGCTCTTATCATGAAGACTCTATAAAAGAATCTCCAGTTGATATTCGTTTAGAATTTGAAACATCTGAAATCATTCCTGCTCACACAGCAGCCTATTGTCTTATTATTCATATGAGTGATGTTACTTACCATCCGCTAACGAATATTGCTACGAGACTATAAATAAGAATAGCTCTTTATCATTTTCATTAGTGTGTGCTTCGACATCGTACGCTATGGAACAAAACTGCAAATGTGCATGCTGTTTGCATGCTCATACGCAACATCTTATTTATCTTACACGAGTGAGTGAGGCTATTAAGATGTTCTATAAACACGGATCGTCGATGCCGAAACATCTTATTCAATACTTACCACCAGGATTTTTCTCTACGTACGCTGCCTCTTACGTGCATAATTTTTAGGGCATCCTCCCTCTACACAGTGAGATGTCGATCGAAGTAGCTTTATGCAGAACTTGTCAACGACATTACAAGCATCGAGGAGAAAATGGTGATGATGATTGGGATGGACCAAATCCGAGGATTGAACACTGTACACAGTGTATGAATGAACTTTCTCTAGTACCTCATGATGATGATGCTGATTCCGAAAAGGAATAACAACAAGGTAAGAAGTATATGAACTTCTCTGTAAGGCATAACATAGTTAGTATAATATACTTCTAACTGTTTTGTTTAATTTGAATGTTGCAGGAGGCATTTCAGAAACATACGTTGTTAAGAAGCATACCAACCTTGTCAGCAGCAAAAACGAACACTGTTGTAGTACATTTGAAAATAAATATTTGATCGAGTTCAAAAATGTTGTACTTTTTGCATAGCTTTACACCGACTTACTCTTAAGAAAAACGATCAGGTCTAAACATGCACAATGACGTCATCACTGCACCACGTGCTTACTCTAGCTTTCCCGATGCATGCTTAAACTTGTTCGAATTTACCGCCACCATACTACTTTACACCGACTTACTCTTAAGAAAACGGACAAGTCTAAACATGCATGATGACGTCATCACTGCACGTGCTTACTCTAGCTCCCCCGATGAATAATTAAACTTGTTCGAATTTACCGCCACCGCATTTCAACTAAAGAGTGCAGCACCGAGGTAAGCGATGTAAGATAGCGGTAACTGTGTTGAATAAAGAAGGCTGTTTGTCAAAAAGAATTTTTCAAATTATCCGCTACTACATAGAGTGCGGCACTGCGCTCTCTTGATTAAAGATGGCGGATGACAAAAAGCACGTGGGTTTGTAAAGCACGTGGAATTTACCACCACCACAAAGAGGGCAGCACGGTGCTCTCTAGATTAAAGATGGCGGATGACAGCTGTTAGAAAAAAGCATCTAGATTTTAAATTGCTCGCTACTACGATAAAGATAGCAGCACGGTTTTCTGTAGTTTTAAGATGGCTGCTTGACAAAAAAATATTTTTTTCAAATTATCCGCTACCACATTTCAACTAAAGAGTGCAGCACTGAGTTTTGCGATGCAAGATGGCGGGTGACAGCTTGTCAAATAGATTTTTCAAATAGTCCGCCTCAAAGGTAAGTAGCTAAAGAGGGCAGCAGTAAGGTTAGCAATGCAAGATGGTGGATGACAGCTGTGACGTAAAAATTACCCGCAAGATAGCAGCACGATGCTCTTTTCATTAAAGATGGCAGCTTGTCAAATAGAATTTTTCAAATTAACCGCCTCAAATGTAAGTAGTTAAAGAGGGCAGCACTGTTCTCCCTGGATTAAAGATGGCTGCTTGTCAAAAAGAATTTTTCTAATTGTCCGCCACCACAAACAGGGCAGCACGGTGCTCTCTTGATTAAAGATGGTGGATGACAGCTGAAGAGCACGTAGAATTTGTTTCCAAACAAGAGCACGTGGAATTTGCCGCCACCACATTTCAACTAAAGAGTGCAGCACGGTGCTCTGTTGATTAAACATGGCGGATGACAGCTGTCAAAAAAGCACGTTGATTTGTTTCCAAACAAGCGCACGTGGAATTTGCTGCCACCATATGTCAACTAAAGAGTGCAGCACTGTTCTCTCTGGGTTAAAGATGGCGGTTGACAGCTGTCAAAAGAGCACATGGGCCTGTTTCCAAACCAGAGAGCGTAGAATTTGCCGCCAGCACATTTCAAAGGTAAGTAGCTAAAGAGGGCAGCACGTTGCTCTCTGGATTAAAGATGGCGGATGATAGTTGTCAAAAAAGCGCATAGGTTTGTTTCCATACAAGAGAATGTAGAATTTTTCAAATTGCCGCCACCACATTTCAAAGGTATCTAGCTATAGAGTGCAGCACTGAGGTTTGTGATGCAAGATGGCGGATGACAGCTGTCAGAAAAAAGCACGTGAGTTTGTTTGCAAACAAGAGCACGTGGAATTTGCCACCACCACAAAGAGGGCAGCACTGTGCTCAAAGATGGCTGCTGTCACGTGGAAATGTCTGCCACCACATTTCAAAGGTATCTAGCTAAAGAGGGCAGCACTGTGCTCTCTAGATTAAAGATGACTGCTTTCAAAAAGCATTTTTCAAATTATCCGCCACCACATTTCAAAGGTAAGTAGCTAAAGAGGGCAGCACTGTGCTCTATAGATTAAAGATGGTGGATGACAGCTGTCAGGAAAGCACGTGGATTTGTCTACCGATTCAAATCTCGCGCTAGTGAGGTTATGTTGGTAGCACTAAGGTTTAGGCCCGTTAAGATGGCAGCACTGCGGATGACAGGTGACGAATTTGCAGCTACTGCGAAAAAGGGGGCAGCACGGTGCTCTGTAGTTTAAAGATGGCGGATGACAGCTGTCAAAAAGCACGTGGATTTGTTTACAAATTTAAATCTCGCGCTAGTTAGGTTAAGTTGGTACCACTGAGGTTTAGGCCCGTCAAGATGGCAGTACTGTGGTTAGCGATGCGTTGTTGTCTGTCAGAAAGCACGTAGCCGTCAAAAAGCACGTGGCTTTGTTTACAAATTGAAATCTCGCGCTAGTTACGTTAAGTTGGCACCACTGAGGTTTAGGCCCGTCAAGATGGCAGCAGTGAGGTTAGCGATGCGTTGTTGTCGATGACAGCTGTCAAAAAGCACGTGGCTATGTTTACAGTTTCAAATTTCGCGCCAAAATTCAAATTTCCCGCCAAAATTCAAATTTCCCGCGGGAGGAGGAGGCCGCAGAACTGTCCTATTATACTACTGACTAGGCATGAATGTCTCCACTGTGCATGCGTGCTGACAGCATTGGTCACGAGAAGGTACTCTCGCAAGAAGTCCGGTCTCCGGACGTTCCCGTGGCACCACCGAGAGGGAGGACCGCCGTATTTGTCGTATGGCTGTGGTGAAGCGGACTGCGTCTGCAGCAGCGATTCCAGCAGCAGTTGGCACCACAGTAACTTCGCCGCTCTTCGGTGTCCATAACACTTACCCCAAACTAGTAGACTTCAAAACCAAGCCCGTCTCGTCGCTGCGCATTGGCCGTGTGAAACATTCTGTGGCATGTTCTATCGTAACATCCAAGATGAAAAGGGCGAGTGTTCATTTTATCCATTCTCACGAAACCGCTCATGGTCTTTCCTCCTACATCTGACTACATTTCCACAAATGCACAATAATAGAAATAAAAATAATAGAAGACGAGTAGAACGTCGTGCCTGCAGGCATAGCAACAGGATCGGGGAAGACAAGCCCTCCGTCTTGATAAACAACCTGAGTAACCGATTGCGCTTATAGAATGAAATCTCTTCCTGTTTGCACAATGTCAAGCGAGACGTCATTGGGGGTTGAGTAGACTTCCGCTGTGTTTTCCGATTAAAGCCGGTTCTGTCTCGGTGCCAGTCATGGCCACGTGTTGGTTAAAAGGAGGCCAGGCGAGTGCCTGCACTCCACCTGTCAATGGCTTCAACACACTGAACTTACACCGGGAGTTCTGATCTGGGGAGCAATTTCTTATGACAGCAGGAGCACTCTGGTGATTATCCCACGCACCCTGACTGAAGCTGTATACGTCCGTTCGTCTGGTGATTCAGCCCGTTGTGCTGGCGCTTATGAACGGCACTCCCAGGGTGATTCCAACAGGATAATGCACGCCGCTATGCTACTGTTGTAACCCAACGTGCTCTACAAGGTGTCAAGATGTGGCCTTGGCCGCTCGATCCCCCCATCTTCCGCTAATAGAGCAAGTATGGGACATCACTTGAGGACAACTTCAGGGTCATCCACAACCGGCAATAATCGCCCCTGAATTGATCGCCGAAGTGCAAAAGGCACGGAACTCCAACCCAAAAGCTGACATCCAGCACATGTACGACACAATGCATGCATCCCTGCATTCAAGTGTCAGGCGATTACAGCAATTATTAATAGACCGGCATGGCACATTTGCGAAGGCTTTTCTCGCACGGACAACAACATATAGTCCTGTACCTTAAATCCATTTAATATGTTACCTTGAAAAATATATTGGCAATATTTCCGTAAGCTCCTTTCCTTACTTCGTTGTGTCTGGATTTTTTCCGCCAATGTATTATTATTGATATTACACAATATTACTCTCAAATTACGCTAAAGCTATCCATTCCCGCATAATTCTGGACAAAGTATTAATCATACATTTCTTTACTATGGAACCACTTACTATGAATAGGCAGGGGACGTTCGTTTCTTTGCGGATTTCAATTTAGTATCAGAATTTATCATCGGTGCTGCAGGGCAGACTAACATTAATGATCAAAAGAACCACATCGGTTGATCTGAGTATACAACAAAGATGCAAATTTTATAAGACTGAACGTGACAGATTTGATGGAGGAGTAAAATAGCTGAGCAGCAGTGCCAAACTGAGTCAATTGGTTTGAGAGACCTGCCGTCGTGTGCTTGTCCGAAATATGAATGTTTTTAAACTCCACATTATTTCAAGTATGTCATTTCCCAAAGCCAACACAGTGCACAATGACAGAAAATTATACGAGTAGAACGTAGTGCCTACAGACATAGAAACAGTATCAAGGGATACAAGGTCTCCACGTCTTGATAAACAAGCTGAATAACCTATAACGTTTAGAGAATGAACTCTCTTGTTGTTTGAAACACAAAACTTACTGTATTAGCGTAGAGATGCGTGCTGAAATGGGGCCGAAATTAAGAGTTTCAACATCAAAACTGTGTGAACGCTAGGGTAATTAATTTTAAAATAGATATATTCTCTAAATACATCACGACTGGAGGAAGGCTCTTCTGGACAGCGATACTAAAAGGCCTTCTTTTCCGAGGATCCATTTACCCAAATATATAAATAACTGAAATTGCAATAATTAATGTTGGAATGGGAATACTTTAACAAGTGATACAACAGAATCAAAACGAGACAGAAAATTCTAGCACACAAGGAAAACATCACGCTGGGAGTTGCTTTCCAGACAGAACTACTTGCATACTTACTTCTCAGTGTAAAAACTAGCCAAACCATAGCTGCAAAGTGGCCGTATGAAACTTGCACTGGCAGATTCTTATCCGAAAATCCAAGATGAAAAAACGAGTGTTCATTTTATCCATTCTCACGAAACCGCTCATGTTCTTTCCTCCGACATCTGACTACGTTTACAGGAGTTTTCAGCTTGAATGTTAAATACGGCACTGAAGCTTAACACAAAATCCTGTCTGACGAATTATGAATCCTACGTTCTGTCGGGTAATCAAATCTCCTCGCTCAAGATTGCAGAAATCAATTTTATATTTATAAGTAGAGTCGCCAGCTGTTAGGATACGATCTATTGTGTTTGCATGTTTGGTATCTCAACTCTCGGCTCCGGGGATAACTACAATTTGTCCGTGTAAAACAATGTAGTAATAATGTTTGGCTTTAATAATAATTATTCGCTTTACGTCATACTAAATAATTTTACGTATTTCAAATTGCCGGAATTTACTCCCGCAGTAATGTGCCGTATCCATGTGGAACCTGCGCCACAGCGCGAGTGAAAAGAGCAAGCACAAGGTCCGGAAACATGGCGCCGGGACAGTCTAGGCGAGAACTGAAATACAAACGTTGAATACGCGAAGAAGTGATCGTGTGGAGAGAGACTTTGCTTTCATCTTTGAGCGAAAAGACGTGTAAACACTTGTAAATAATGTTAGAATTAAGTTAAATGTAAAATGTAGAATGTACAAAATAAGACGCGAAGAAGTGATCGTGTGGAGAGAGACTTTGCTTTCATCTTTGAGCGAAAAGACGTGTAAACACTTGTAAATAATGTTAGAATTAAGTTAAATGTAAAATGTAGAATGTACAAAATAAGACGAAACCAAAGATCGTATAAACAGGATAAAGTTATGCAATATAAAACATCGATAGTTGTTAATAAGGATGGTGGTGACATCTAGGTATCGATAGATATAAGTAAGTACGTAAGATAAACTTTCACATCTAGTGTGTAATTCTTTTATCCCATGTCTTGTTTTAAAACGAAAGGAGGATATACAAAGCCTGGTCATTGTTCATTGTTGGTGTCGATGTAATGGTAGTGTGAAATTGATACACAGAAACTAGAAATTGAATGCGAAAAGAAGTTATTAGGAGATATTTACGCCGTAAATGAATGCAAATAGTGTGAAATAACAACGAAATACTTACAGTCGTACAAGGCAAAGCCATTACAAGGGAAGCAACGCGATACATAATAGAAATTGTCGCTATATCGTAAACATTTACATAGAACTGGAAGTATATGCATTATTGGTTCAATAGTGATTGTGTGTGTATTGAATAATCTAACGTTAGCCTTTTTCAGGTGTGATCTGCATGGATGTAAAATAACTATGTCAGAAAGATACTCAGAAAATACAAGTACAGAAGAGAATATGGAGAGCTAAACAGTCATAGGCGTGTCCAGCTGAGATGATGGAGTGGTTACGAGGAAGGATAACTTAGGCCAAGTGCTTCCCAATACTCTGGCCATCCAAGTCAGGAATTGCCCATTATTTTAATAATAATGTCCTTTTTTGCATTTTATTTTATGCAGCACTTAATTGCATTCTATTTTATTTACTAGTATCCTCAATGTAGATAATAGTGAATATACAGTACATGTCCTGAAGTAGTTCGTCAAGACGTAATAGTAATTGCACAATGAGCGACGTGATATTATGTTATTTGGCCTATTGAAATTCATATACGCGTCTGGCAACACGTTATTCGAAATGCTATGGTATCATGTGAGAGAACGACTAATTATGTCAGTAGGCGACTTCGGCATTGTTTATATTATGTTGTGATATCGTAATTACTGAAAGACACGAGCTTATGTATGCATATGTAACATGCGTTAGCACAGAATCAGGATATTTTTTGTGAAGTTAACACAGGTAACGCAGGTAAATGGATACGTGATGTAACATAAGAACGAAGACAGCGAACATTGTAAATTCCAGGGTACGTTGTCCTTCGAATGATGATTGCAGCAGGTTTACTACAATTACGAGAATGGTCATGAAGCAACGGGATATCGAGGTATCAATGAAGATGTTCTGCAGGTAAGTGATACAAATGTAGTGAAGTTACGAGTGATGATACTAATGTGAGTCGACGTGAAATAAATAAATAATAATAATAATAATAATAATAATAATAATAATAATAATAATAATAATAATAATAATAATAATAATAATAATAATCATGTGAGTTCCAAGTGTATTAAGTACCTGAGATGGTGATATTTATTGTGTTGATAAATAATATAGTGTGGGGTGATATGTTATTGATGTGTGGGTGAGCTCACGTGAGGTTTAGTGATTGAAATAGTAAAAAGTGCTGCGCCATGAGAATTATACAATAAGTTGGGATGTGATAGTGAAAATTCATCCTACTTTCGTTACGCAGAAAGTGCTATTTAACTGTGTTATGTTACTGTGAAGATAAATAAACTAAATGGAGGTGTGATGTTCATGTACAAGCTAATGCTGTGATTGTAATACCCAGGTGTAAGTGAATGTTATCGTTGTAACACTCATACATGAGTGAATGCTAATACTGTAATGTCCATATGTAAGTGTAGGCTAAGATATGATGCTGATGATTATTAGTTGCGATGCGATGTCGGCCACGGTTGTTCAATCGATTATCACGACACTTCGGATGTCATTTTCGAAATTTACGTTCAGTTAACAGGACTTTCAGTTGGTATGCTGGCGATACGCTTGCGGCGTGTAGAAAGACTGCCACGCACATAACTACGAGGACATATGCCATGATATCGGTTAGGTTAGGTGTTTTACTTCATGGACATAGTACTTGAAGTAGTGCAGATATCATGTGATGTTTTGTTGACATTCGAGTGTACATATTTCTTGTTCTTATATGTGTTAGTTTTATTCGTTTTATGCAGTAGCATTAAGTTAATACGATCCTCGAAGGTATGTGCGAGGATGGACGTGTAGCTATTGTTGCGTCAAGACGAGCCTAGGATAGCTAGGATGGTGATGATTATTGATTTTAGTTAGGATAGGTATCACATAAAGAAGGGCATTATTATTATTAGCTGGACTTGACGCAAGTAAAATTGAACTTCTCTTAATGTAAACCTGGTATCAAAGCAAAACAAAACGAAAAGAAGGGTACCCAAAACAACAGAAATAAAAAGAAAGAATATGATCATATAGATGATACATTCAAACAGAACAGGTTAAAAACGAGATCTCGAAATAATTATTAATTTCAAGATATAGGTATATTAATGAATAAATGTAAATATGCGTTCGTAATTTCGAATAGCTCTTGGAAAATGAAGATTAATTAATTCAAGATCACTGCATTATGTTGAAATAGGTCTAAATTAATTGAATTACATCAACCGTCTTTGTGTCATTATCAATGATTCCGAACATCTAAATTTAGGATCACGCTTTGGTTTCGTCTTTGGTAGGATTACTTTAATTAATAAATAGAATCCCATCCAGAATATCACCATCCTTCCATTATACAATAGATGTAAGCAACCTTACTTGTACATTTAATGGAAACCTCAAGGTCATATTGAAGTATGAGTAACTCTAACACAAAACGAAGTCATGGTCGTTGCATGCATGTCACAAATTATAAAAGTAGATAATGCAGACTGAACAGCGACGAACTGAAAACCTCAATGCAGAGATTCAGAAACCAGGCCGCCCGATAGGATTCCGAAACCGATTTTCCTACCACAGACGCGACACGTATTCATATGGACACATTAGCTAGCTGAGGCACACACAAAAACCTGCGACTCTCTGAAATAGCCCCACAACAAGAAAAACCTGTTAAGACCCTGAGTGTAAAGTACTCCCAGTGCTAATCCATGAGACATATTTTTGGCGACTAACGTGTAGGCTCGATTGTTGAGAGATATCTTAGGCTCAACTCCTGAGAAAGATCGCACTCCGGATGACCAAGATGATGGTCATGATTACCAAAAGAAAAGTGAACGGGTCGCAAACCACATCAAGCTAACATGATCAGCGAGCATAGGCTTGTGAAGGAAGACGTAATGGCTTGGTCGAAAAAGGTATATAGCAACGCCTAGCGCAAAAGTTCAACAAAGATAAAAATGACAGTGAACACGAAAGGGAAGTCGTCGAGGGAACGAAGGTCAGTCGCGAAAAAAAAATCAAAGGACAGATTTGTAAACATTACAAATCCTTGTAAACACATTATACCAAAATCAGCGGAGATTATTCTGGAGAGGCATAGAGTAGGGAACAACGTAAGGCAGTGATGTTGTAAACGGTTAGGCACGATCAGTTGTAAATAGCACGAAAAGAACACAGTACTTAATTTTATTTTCGTCAGGTCCAGCAATCCTCCTTGTAACCATTAAGTTGTCGCAGATGGACTTGCTTACTGTTTATGATAACTCATTGTTTGAACGATCGGTAGAGATCGAGCATATACTCGTGGAGGTAGATAATTTAGAATTAGCAGAGATGAGTTCGATAAAAGAGGTGAAGGCACCCTTTGAGATGTTGCGAGATGAGTTAGGCAAGGATATTTGATCTATTAGAGGGGAAATAACCAAAAGTAGGAAAGAGATGATCGACGCACAGGATAATGTACGAAAAGAGATGATTGATGCGCAGGAAAACGCACGAAAAGAGATGATCGATGCGCAGGAAAACGCACGGAAGGAAATGGTTGAGGCGCAGGAAAACGCACGGAAGGAAATGGTTGAGGCGCAGGAAAACGCGCGGAAAGAGAACACAGAAGCTCAGCAGACGATGCGCAGGGAGATGATAGAGACACAAGAAAAAAGACACAAGGAAAACATGGAAACCCAGGAAGCAATGCGGAGAGAGAACACGGAAGCCCAGGAAATGTTACGAAAGGAGCTGGCAATCGCGCTGCAAAGGTCAGAGGAGAACCTAAAAGAAGTTGCTCAATCAAAGAAGAGATCAGATCCATAAGCGAAGAGGTCAACACAATTGGACTGAATCTGTCCTAAGTGCAAGAGGACATTGAGAGCGGAAGTGAACGACTGAATAGTAGCCAACTAACAAGAAATGCAGAACCGACTCATGATCATCAAAAACGAAATAGTACAGAGCATGACGGAATTGCAAGGGAAGGTTAACCAAGACCAGGAAGAACGGCAAAAACAAATGCAGAGCTTGACTGACGACTTAACGTCAATGGACTTAGTGACGAGACTTGAGCTCACGAACACCAAAGACCAGCTAGGAAACAAGCTAATCATCCTAACACGCGAACAGCAGGAGTACCGAGAGCACGTGAACAAACGCGTAGGAGACCTAACAGGAAACATAAGGCAACTGGAAGAAGAGGTCCGAAGCCTGAAATTGACGGAAGGCAGAGCAAAACCCACTGTCATGGTAGAAGCGAATGGAACGCAAGACCTAGAGGCACCAATGTCAATGGATTATCAGAACTGGCTAAGTTCAAGCCCCGAAAACACGGAAACCGTGGGAGATTATCACACGGTCGTGACGAACAACCAACCCATCATCCACATCGTGAGAACACACGAGGAGAGGCCCAAGAAATGCAACCTGGGAAATGGTTTGATACCGAAATCATTCTTACGTGACGTAGAGGCCTATTCAAAGAGGCACAGATAACACCCGAACGACAGCTCAGAACGGCAGAGGTCATCCTCTAATCTGGTTCAAGACGTTCAAATACACGTTCGCAGACTACGTGGAATTCCGTAGAGCGTACCTAGCAAAATTCTGGAGCTTAGAGACGCAACAAAACATACGCTTGGAAATGTACTCAAAGAGATACTCAGGTGTAGGCCCAAGTCGATACGCGGAATACTTCACGTATCAATTTCACAAACTGCGTGAATCAGATACACCACCTCCTGAATCCGAACATACGTGCCATAGAGAAACAGTTTCCACCCGAGGTGCAACGGTTGGTAACGCCAGCAAACGTACAAACCGCAGTACATGCCGAGGAAATACCAAGGCAGCTAGACAGTACGTCGGTACAGACCAGTACTTGCAATCCGAGAGTAACGGAGAACGCGACAAACACAATCGGACCAGTCTACACTCCCCGAGTAGGAGGTGAGCATCATCTGCGGGGAAAAAAGGTCACAAAGATTCGAAAACTGGAATGACAGGAAGATATCCGACTTCAATCGAGGGAGGAGAGTACGTTTTCAAGAACGGCAGGTCGAGAGAAACGACTCAAGATAATTTCCGAGAGGAAGAGGTCGACCATACTACAGATGTGAATCCAGAGACGCGCGATACGCGAGATAGCAATCTTACCGAGACCGAAGAGACTTGCCTGGCCGAGAGCTGGACAGACGCAAATACGTCGAAGAACTACGACGGAACACGGAAGAGCGCAGCAAATGGGAACGCGCAATCCAAGAACAGGACGCAGATCCGAACTGCACAGGAGCAGAAAGCTTGGAATACCAGGAGTACCGCCGCGAACAAGAGAAGAAAAGGAGACTGCACCCGAATGCCTCAGCTTACGAGCCGAATGAGAGGCTAAGAAAAAACTCCGATGCAATAACGACAGACAAGACTGGTGAATGGCACGACGGTGTTGAGTCCAAATGGGTGGTTACTAACATCGAGTTATGGGACATGCATCCAGAGGAACTCCTAGAAGAAGCCACCAGAGTAAAAAGCAACGTCACACACAGGCTACCAGTAATCGTGGTCAAGGTCATGGACATATGGATACGTAGTCTATTGGACACAGGAGCGACCGTATCGATCATATCGAAAGCTCTATTCCAAGAGATACAAAGGAAGGGAGAAAAACCAGTCATCCCGGTATCCAACGTCAAAGTCAGAATCATTCCACATCGTAGCATGGTGTGCAAGATTCAAACCTACCTGGATATAACAATAAGCGACGTCGACTACCCGCACATATACTTGGTAATGAATAACATACAGTACAACCTAATCTTGGGGGCAGAATTCATGAGAATATATGGAGGTATCATCGATATGAGCAAAGAGGAAGTTCGATTTCGCCATGAAAACGAGAGCACGGAAATAAGAGGGAAGATGGTCAACGAGCCGTTCAATAATGATAATTCACTTCGCAGATATGAGTAGCGAAGTCTCTGATTGTATTAGTGCCTACATCTCAAGAATAACTATCCCAGGTGCATGTATGGAATGATGAGGTCACGGTACGTTGGCGCGATTGTCATTCAGACTAACGTCGAGTATGTATGTATTATCTTGTTATAATCACTGATTTTTTCTTTAAATTGATCCTTTAATTGACGTTACATTTCAATATACCCTTATTTATCTTTTCTAGGATTTTAACTCCTAGTAGTGTTTGTTGCTAACTTGTGTTGCTTGAGGTGAATAACTTTTCCAGTTCAGGGTAATGTCTTTCGCCCTTCCTGGCCGGGGCCCACGCATAGTTTTCTCTTTCGATACTCGTATTTAACTACGTGCGTACGTTTGTTAGAGATTGGGTGTGGCTCAGAAATGGTAGCGGAGACGTGCTCGATCAGGATGTTTCGTCTAGAAAAGCACCGGGCGAGATAGAACTGCAAATGGTATTCTGTGTTGTATGTACTAAGAAAATCAATATTTCTCTTGGATTTAGACTTTAGTAACCGCTAACGTTTATTTTGATCTTGTGTGTCCTTTATAATTTAACTATTTCGATGGCCATCGCGCATGTGTGTGTCTTTGATCACTAATGAAACCTTGATTTGAATATGGAAAGCGAGAAATTCGTAAACTTGTGTGGTGAGAGTGAAGTGTTTGCCGGGGAAATCTCCGATGTTGAAAGGGAAAAACGTGAATGTATTAATCAGGATAATGTACCGATTCCGTCAGGCAGTGAGAATAATATGCGTCCGGGGAATGACAGTACTGTTGCGGGGCTAGAAATAGTGTCCTCGATGAGAATCGTGTCCATTTGGCTCACCCCTATTCTGGGCCCGGTAGTGAACGTGGTCCTCATATTAACCCTCTTTTGGACATAGTTAGAAAATGGCAACTCAATTTCTCCGGGGAAGGGAACAGTTCCAATGTGGTTGAAGTTCTTGAGAGGGTCGAGGACATCGGTGAATGCAGCACGGTACCCCTTAAACTTTTTGTTCCTGTAATTCCGGGGATGATGGCTTTGAGGTGGTTTAGGTTAATCAAGACAAGTGTCCGGTCGTGGGAAGATTTCTCAGATCGCATTAAAAATGTTTCGGGCTGTCCGACATGGACTATTGCCTGAAACAGGAGATCTACAGAAGTACCCAAGGCGTAGGGGAAGGTATCGACGACTATGCCACTGGCATTTTGACCCTGTATAACCGATTGTGTTTGAAGGTGCCTAAGTGCGAAATATTTGACCGGTTTCATCGGAATCTGTCCCCCGACCACAAATTATTCACCAAGAGATCTCAGGTTCAGTGCGTAGATGATGTTATTAATTTGGGTCACGAGTTTGAATCAATTGTATGCCAGAATAAACATTATCGTCCGTCTCCGACCCCGTCTGAAAGCTCTTTTCCCGACGTTGCCTGCCGCGCGTCCGTTAGATCGGTGTCGTTTGATACAACTCCTTCGCCGTCCCGCCCGCCGAGTAGTCCCGAACATAGGGCCCGTTTTGTATCTCCAACGCGGCGCTGTGTTAACGCCGTCCAGCCCTCCGATTCGCTCGTTGCGGGCGGTTCTGCCGCAAGGAAATGCTGGAATTGTGGTAAGGCAGGACATGTTTCTAAAAATTGTTGGTCCAAATCCCAACTGAAATGTTCGAAGTGTGGACTCGTTGGCGTCACAGCGCGCGTATGTCCTCGATGTAGTTATAGGCAGGGAAACTGAACGGGCGCCTGCGTGATGGCCCTTCGTTGGCGCAAAATGTCGGTGTTAACAAAAGGATCTGGGGCCTTCCTCCGTCGACACCCTGGGCCAAAATTTGCATGGGCTCGCGCATACTATATGCCCTACTTGATATAGATTCCTGCTTTTCCTTTCTGAATCAGTGCCTTGTGTCCTCCATGCATTTAGAGTATCTTCCGAACCGTGGGAAGATGGAAAGGTTTGTGTCTGCCAAAGGCCGTCAAGTATGTCCGGTGGGCCAAGTCGAGTGTCACGTCAAAATTCATAATCTCTCGTGGAATTGGAAATTTTATGTTGTTGCCGATCTGTCTGTTCAGATTATTTTATGGACCGATTTCATGCTAGCAACAGGTCTGTCCATCGATTTCATCACTCGCAGTTTAGCCTTCCCTTTCAAGTCAGACGTGAATTACAATTTTGAAACCACATCCAGCGTAATATTGTGTGCCCCCTTTCAACCTCTGAGACTCCCAATGCGTCGTGTGACATAACCGACAACCAGAACCTGATGCTAAACGGTTTGATGGAGGAGTTTTCTGATGTTTTGACACCTGAGTTAGGTTATGCCCAAAAATTTTCTTACTCCATCGAGCTCGAAGATAAAACCCCTGTTAGATCCCCTCCTTTCGGGTGTTCGCCTCCGAAGTTGTCCGCCATGAGAGAATGTGTTAACGAACTTTTAGAAAAAGAGGTCATCAGTCCATCCAAGTCACCTTATGGTAGCCCCGCCTCCTAATCCCTAAAAAAGACGGGAGATTTCGTTTCATCATTGATTACTGCAAGGTAAATAGGAACATTGTGTTTGACAGCTTCCCAATGCCCACCATCGAAAGCGCCTTTCAGCATTTTCATGGTGCTAGATTTTTCACTGCCTTCGACATTAACTCGGCGTATTACCAGATTCTTTTGGACCCGAAAAGTCGCCCTTCTACAGCCTTTTGTCACCCCTTTTGGTCTCTTCCAATTCAATAAAGTACCCATGGGCATCTCGATCGGGGGACAAGCGCTTAGCCGGGTCATGAATTCGATTTTCGGCGATCTAATATTCTCCTATGTGTTTAATGTTCTGGATGATCTCATATATTCTGCAAGCTTTGACGAACACCTAGCTAACCTACGTGAGGTACTTAGTCGTCTGCGCAAACACGGGTTCACTATTAACCCCAAAAAGGTCTCTCTCTCTTCTAAACGATTGAATTTCTTGGGGCATGTCATCTCGGATTCCGGTATAGCCGTAAACCCTGAGAGGGTTAAATGTATTAAAGAGTTTCCTCAGCCAAAGAACGTCCGTGGCGAGAGAAGGTTCTTGGGTATGGTGGTTTTTTACAGTCGGTTCATCGATAATTTTTCTCAAATTTCGGACCCTTTGAATCTTCTGAAAAGGAAGAATTGTCGTTTCATTTGGGGTGAAAGATGCGCTAAGTCGAGCCCCTGTTTTCCACAGCCCCGATTTCTCCCGCGACTTCGTTCTCCAATGTGATTCCAGCGAACTTGCGATTTCCGCCGTGCTCAACCAAACCGATGTGGACGGGAAGCTAGTCCCTATCGCGTATTTTAGTATGTTGCTACACGGGGCCGAGTTGCGTTATTCCATTTACGAAAAAGAATGTTTGGCCGTAGTGTTGGGAGTTGAAAAGTTTCGCTCTTATCTTGAACATCGCCATTTCTTCGTCCACACGGACAATCAGGCCCTGTCGTGGAGGAGTGCCAACGTTAAGCGACTTGGGAGGACGGGCGGGCTAATTCGTCGATTGTCAGCGTATAAGTTCACCGTTGTTCATGTTCGCGGTAGGGACAATGTCGTGGCCGACTGTTTGTCTCGTATGTTTGACGGAATAAATGAGAGTGAGGTCAAGGACGTGGAGAAAGGCCCTGGATCTGACGGTGTTGAATGTATTAATATTCTGAAGAAATACCCGTGGTCTTTTTCTGATATTCCAGAGCACCAGAATGCCAATGATGAGTGCCTTGAATTAATGAAGGGAGTCGCTGATGGGTCTCTTCGTGATAAATCGTTTAGTATTAAACGAGGATTGTTAGTTCATCGTTGCCGTAAAAGAAGAAAAGACAAAATTTATGTTCCTGAAAAGTTAAGACACATGATGTTAGTTACTACCATGACTCGTGCTTTGGGGCTCATTTAGGTCAGTATAAGACGTTGTATCGTATCACTCGCGATTTCTTCTGGCCAAATCTGAAAAAGGAAGTGCTTGACTACGTGAAAAGTTGCGACGTGTGTCAACGGTCTAAACCTGCTAAATCATTTCATATCGGATTAAAAATCAGCTGATCTAGCAACGTACCCCGGGGAAAGGTTGTTCGTTGATTATTTCGGACCTCTCGTCCAAGCGAAAAAAGGCAACGTTGATATCCTGTCTGTCGTTGACGCCTTCTCGAAGTTTGTTTGATTATTCCCTGTACGCAAAATTAACTGTAATAGCGCCGTTCGTTTCTTGTCTCAACACGTCTTTGGAATTTATGGTCTCCTGAAAACCTTGGTGGCTGACAATGCACCCACCTTTAGCGGTAATAATTTCGTCAGTTGTGTTTAGGATGGGGAGTGTACCACGTATTTCTCAGCCCCCATTATCTCAAACCGTCTCATGTGGAGAGGTTCCATCGTAAGGCTGATCTAACCGCGTTCCACAGTGCAGACCAGCGCAGTTGGGACGAAAATCTAAATTTCTTTGTTCTAGCTTTCAACAGTACTCTACACGAGTCGCATCGGTACACGCCGGCGGAGTTGTTCTTGGGCAGGAATATTACTGACCCATTACAGTTAAAATGGCACTTCGGGTACTTATCCGAACCATTCAGGACCAAGAACATTGAGGAAAAATGGAAGGAAATGGTCGAGCAACTGATCAGATCCAGAGGTCGGGTAGCCAAAAGGTTCAACAAGGGGAGGAAAGAAGTCACCCTGAAAGTTAGAGATTTGGTAATGGTAAAGAGGTTCCCGACAAGTTCAAAAGCGGACCAAGTAGGGGCGAAACTCTGCCAAAAATGGTCTGGTCCCTACCGATTTTTGAAGTTCTTGAGACCCGTGACCGTCTGGTTGGAGGATGTGACGAATAACAGAGTATCCAAAACTCACGTGAGTTTGTTGAAGCCGTATCTTTCACGGTGCCAGCAATGAGTGATCCAGTAACCATTAGCTCTTGATAGTAACATGCTTTTGATTGTTTTGTCGCTCTTTGACTCGTTGTTCTCAAGTCCTTTTCTCTTTCAGGAAAAAAGGAGGGGAAAAACAGGAGAGTCAAATAATATATTGGTATCAGTGGATGAAGATAAAATGAAATAGTCAGCGAATTTATTGAAAAAGCACGAACGTTGCGCGACTGCTGTTTACCCTTACCTACCTGGAGCAGTTTCATGAAAGTGTTAGAAGATAAAATGAAATAGTCAGCGAATTTATTGAAAAAGCACGAACGTTGCGCGACTGCTGTTTACCCTTACCTACCTGGAGCAGTTTCATGAAAGTGTTATATGAAGGATCAGAAATAGACTTATTTAATTCAGCTTTATCTTTCCTTTTAAAGTACTGAACCTCGGATCCTGTGTGATCCATTAATCTATGCTCTTTTATAACTTATAAAGATGATGTTATTTGTTTCTTTATTCAGGTTAATTATGTTAGTTATTTTTAGTTATAAAGTGCCCAATATATATATATATATATATATATATATATATATATATATATGTTTTAATATAAAGCATTAGGACCTCACTTTCAAATGTGTCTCCTTGACTGATCAACAAGACCGGACACATTTTAAAGGCAGAAGGGTGTGGTGATGAAACAAGCTAGTGTAGCATGGTTTCTTAGATGATGTTACCCATGTCTCAATGAATAGGTATCTGTCTGTTCCGTGTATCTATGTATTTCCACTTTCTATCGTTGGAGGGCATTCCTCTCTGTCGCAAGTACGAAGGATTATTTCTCGGCGAGACCTTTTAATATCTTCTCCGAGAAGTGAATATTTTTTCTGATTAAGCTGACTGCCACGCTTGTGATTTTATCCTCGGTGTAGGAATGACTGAATAAAATTCGAGCAAATAATATTCACTTCGCAGATTTGAGTAGCGAAGTCTCTGATTGTATTAGTGCCTACATCTCAAGAATAACTATCCCAGGTGCATGTATGGAATGATGAGGTCTCGGTACCTTGGTACGATTGTCATTCAGACTAACGCCGAGTATGTATGTATTATCTTGTTATAATCACTGATTTTTTCTTTAAATTGATCCTTTGATTGACGTTACTTTTCAATAAACACTTATTTATCTTTTCTCGGATTTTTACTCCTAGTAGTGTTTGTTTCACACTTGTGTTCCTTGAGGTGAATAACTTTTCCAGTTCAGGGTAATGTCCTTCGCCCTTCCTGACGGGAGGCCACGCCTAGTTTTCTCTTTCGATACTCGTATCTAACTACGTACGTACGTTTGTTAGAGGGTGGGTGTGGCTCAGTACCCAGGAGAGAAAATGATAGACGAGAAGAAGAAAGACGATAACTCCAGAGATAATGCATGGAAAAAGTAGAGGAGACGATATGCTCTCGAGAAGAGAAAGAACAGTTATGGGAACTGTTGTGTCATTACCACAGCGTATTTGATACAAAACCAGGACGAATACCAAATTACGAGTATCTGGAAAAGTCCTGGAGACATGCAAAGACACCAAATTGATTTCATATTAGTTAAAGCTAGGTAAAGACATCAAATCAAATCAAGCCACTGCTGTTCTGACACTGAAGTGGACAGTGGTCACACACTTTTGATGGCAAAATGCAATTTCAGACTTAAAAAGATAATCAGAAGGAAGAAATTCAGATGGGATTTAAACAGAGTGCAAAACAAACAAATTAAACAGAAATATGCAGAGGATACAAATGCACTCATGGAATATAATAATTGTGAGATGGACTGGGAAATGATGAAACAAGGAATATCTGAGATAGCACATAGAACTTTAGGTAACAGAAGACTAGAGGCAAGAAAACCATGGATTACTGAAGAGATATTAGACCTCATTCAGAAACGAAACCAGTATTGGAAGATAAACACAGCATTAAGCCAAGTTCAGTACAGAAAAACAAAGAATCTCATTATGACAAAATGTAGGGAGGCAAAAGAAGTATGGATGAAGGAAATTAAGCAGACTATAGAGAATGATATAATAGGAGGAAGAACAGATAGAGCATATGGCATGATCAAATCACTTCAATATATACCCAAAACAAGAAGTTCAGTTATAAAGGATGAGAATGGGCAACTACTTATCGATAGTGAAGATATCGCAGAACGCTGGAAGGAATATCTTGAAGACCTGTACTGGGATGAAGTAATGGAAATTCAGGACTACCTTGAACCTGAACAGATGGTGGAAGAAGACAATGTAGGCCCAATAATCACATGGGAAGAATTTGACCTAGCACTAAATCAATTAAAGGACAAGAAAACAACCGGACCGGACGACATACCAGCAGAACTTCCCAAGGGAATAGGAGAAAGAATGAAACAACACTGTATAACATCATTGCGAAATGCTATTACAATGGTGAAATTCCTGGAGACTTTACTAAAAGTAGGACAGTTACCTTACCAAACATAGGAAATGCTACTGACTGCTCCACCTATAGAACACTAACACTGCTGTCGCACGCATCCAAAATACTGCTTAATGTAATTAAGAACAGGATTAAAAAGAAAATTGAACAATATACATCGCAGGATCAGTTTGTTTTTACAACAGGGACGGGAACAAGAGAAGCTCTTCTAGCATTAAGAACTATTCTGGAAAGAAGACTAAGTGTTAACAGGAAAACATTTGTGGATATAGAGAAAGCCTTTGACAAAGTAAACTGGAAAAACTCTTTAGGAACATGAAGAATATAGGACTGGACTGGAGGGACAGAAGACTCATTTTGGTCCTGTACAAAAATCAAAGCACAACAATAGAAATCAATGGTAATGTTAGGACAGCATCCATTAGAAGGGGAGTGAGACAAGTTTGTGCGCTATCTCCATTTTTGTTCAACATGTTCATTGAGGAGGCCATATCAAAACTTAAGCAGAAATCCAAAGGAATCAAAATTAACGGACAACAAATCCAATTTATAAGGTTTGCCGATGACATTGCATTTATTGCAGATTCAGAGAGGGAAATAAGTAAAATGCTACGAGTTTTAACATTAACACTACAAGAATAAAAATTGAAACTGAACACCTAGAAAACAAAAGTATTAGTTGTCAAGAAATCAACTGAGGAAATACCAATAAACATTAAGGTAGGCGATGAAAATGTACAACAAGGAAGTCAATTTTGCTACTTGGGAAGCATTATCACTCAGGACAACAGGTGCACCACAGAAATCAGGAGGAGGACTGCTCTAGCTAAACAAGCCTTCAGTAACAAGAAACAGCTTTTGACAAGCAAGAACATTAAAATTAGAACAGAATTTGCCAAAATGTTTGTGTGGAGTGTTTTATTGTATGGTTGCGACACATGGGTCTTAGCAAAAAAGGATATAAAACGCCTGGAAGCAATGGAAATGTGGATATGAAGGAGGATGCTGAAAATTAGTTGGACAGAGAAAAAGTCAAACAATAGGGTCCTTAAAGAAATAAACGAAACAAGGGATATGATCAACACTGCAGAAAAGAGGAAAACCAAATTCCTCGGGCACACACTTCGACATAACACATTCCTCACGTCTCTGCTGGGAGGAAAAGTTCTGGGTAAGAAGGGAAGAAAAGGCCGAGGAAGAAGTATCTGGATTCCGTGATGGACAGGTTGAATTTGGAAAAATATGTTGATCTGAAACGCTCAGCAGATGAGAGACAAATGTGGTTGCACAACAAGGCCTTGCCTTTAGGATATGAATGAATGAATGAGTACAAGTTGAAGGTGACTGACTGGTGTCCATTTAAGAAGAAACCGTATCCGATCCTAAACAAATACTTCGGCGAAGTAGCCAAAATCATCGCGATGGAATAGAATGAGATATCAAAGAGACCCACTCCGTTCGTAAACCCACTGGTGGTAGTGAAGAAGCCCAACAGATCCTTAAAGACATGCCTGGATGCAAGCAATAAACGAGAGGATAGTGCCCGAGAATGACCAAGTTCCGAACATCAAGGATATTTCACGAGCATGGACTTCACATCTTCGTACCATCACATCACGCTAGAGTACAAGTCAAGAATTAAAACTCCAGACGTTTCCAGGCACGTTATAGGTTATTGATGACTTCCGTAATCGATCTTTGTCATACAAATTTTCTGGACCCTTGGGTCGTACCTTTGTAAAGACAACTGAATATTCAGAAGTTAATGAATAGTCTTGCGTGATTTTACTGAAAAGTTCTGCGTAATGCAAGTCAGCTTTAACTCAAATGCCTCATATAGTAAGTACAGGCTGAGCAGAATGGGGGATACGCTACATTTTAATATTTTTGTTTCATCTTTCATGTCATCTTTAAATTTGGCCATCATATTTCTTCATTCTGGGAGGAGATAGGAAATTACAGCGAACCAATAACGTGATATATAGGCTTAAATGCTCAAATGGTGCCAATTCATACATTAGGCGAACAGGACGTAATTGCTTAGCAAGATAGCAAGAACATATTAATGCTAAATACATAGGAATTACTCGGAATGAGTCTTCACATGACTGAATATAAACACAATTTTACATCAATAGAAAGGGACTTGACCATACTACGAACGTTAAACAAAGGTAAATTAATAAATATTTTTGAAAATATCTATATTGAGATTGATCGGAAACAAAACCCTAGCCAGAATATTAATGAAATAACGGAGAATATCAATATATTGTTAGAAGAGTCTACCAAATTACATTCACCTAGAAAAGCCATCAGAACGGATCCCGAAAAACATCCAACACACCTCCTCTCAATTAGCTCCACCCTACATGACATTCCCCCTACATTACCTTCTGTTTGCCCTAGCCAATCACGAACAAACTCCTCAGTTAGCTCCACCCTATACAACATTTCCGCTGCTTCCCCCACTTCCCCTACCTCTTCTTCTACTTCTCCTCGCCCTGTGAGGGTCAGAGTCCAGGCGTGTCCTCCACCACGTCTTAAAGGCTGCCTTTTTCTCCTTGATTGCTTTTCGGACTTAATCATCCACCACCAGATCTGTTTATCAATGTTTTTACTCCCAGGGTTTGTTTTTCCCAGAGTTACTGTTGCTGCCTGATGTATCAGTTTTGCAGCCACTTCCAGCACGTCCTCAACTGATTGGTCAGGTTTCCCTAAGAAGTTGGTTAAAGCTGTCTTAATTTCATTCTTGTGGACATTCATTTTCCATCACTTGATACGTTCAGGTCCAGTTTTACGTGCCTTAGGACGTTCGACAGTTTTTCGAATACCCAGGACAAGCAAGCGCTGTTGTGGGGTAATGCTGTTATATGGAATCACTTTGGTATCCGTTACCATCATCAGGTCTTTTGTCGATCAATCCAGTAATCGATCTCCACTGATATATGTAGCTAGATGTGTTATCCCTTTCTTGAAATGTGTGTTGCTCACAACTAGGTCATGAGCCTCTGCACAATCGGGTATAAGACATCCCTCATCGTATCGCGTACCAAGACCATATTATCCTCCATGACATCGCCCATATCCATCCCGTTGAGATCCGACATGTCCGTTTAAGTCTCCCCCACAGGAAAATGAACTCATCTGGAGGAATTGTTCCAAGATCGGCGACAAGACTTACAGAACTCATTCTTCTCATTCTCCGTGCATCCAGTTTGAGGTGCATAGCAAGATATGATATGGGCAGTTATTGATGTTAAATCAACCTTGACAGACATGAACCTATGAGACACTCTGACGACACTTGTGATGTTGTTGCGGTAACATAGGCCAAGCACTATTGTCACACCACTCGATGTTGTGCTTGTGCCATGATAGATCAGTCTGTAGTCATCTCCAATCCCTTCGACTAGGAACCTCTCGACATGGTCTCCTGTATGCAGCTAATACCAACATGCCTGTTCTTCAACATTTCAGCTAGGTCACGACGTCAACCTGTCAACGTTCCAATATTTCGTGTAGCAAATCTTACTCATACAGGACTAACTGCTTTAACCTATCCCGTCCATGGGAAGGTATCCCTTGCGTAGTTCTCATGTCATACGGACACAAGTGGCGCACGTCGCTTAGGGGGAACGCCCAGCATGTTCCGAATTTCGAGAAGACATAGCCATAGATGGGACGAAGTATACCTCAAACAGCTGGTCGCTTAGCCTGTCGTAAGGCATTTGATACCTAAAGCAGGTAATATTTAGGCCGCCCCTAATACGGAGAACAAACGCATTCACGGTCGCTCCGCTGCAGTACAGACGCTGCTGGTTTACACGTTTTAAAGATGGTTTACTTAGATACGTCAGAGACGGAAGTAAATAATGCAGATTCTGTGGTCCAAGGAACACCGGATACATAGTGAGGAGTTCGTGTAAGAATCGTGCTTTCTGTGGCAAGTATTTAAAATCGTACACGATGGCTGACAGGGAAAGAACTTATAGACGTACATATAATAAATTGCCTTTCTACCTAGCGTTATCTAAGGAGTCATTCTAGCAAATCCAAAATGACTGCCAGTTAGGACGTAAAACTTTCACAAATATATCGCCAATAACAGCAAATAAATATCGTAAAATTAGTAGACAACACTAACACTACGTCAGAACAACAAAATAAGCCAAAAACACACGACAGAAACCACAACAGGGACACAATTCTTGATTGACATAGATATATTATGTTGCACAACTCCAATGCAACACCATTATTAACTTTATCTTACAAATGGCGCCCAGCAGGAGGCACTTTTATTTGATTTGATAATTTTTTCAGTTATGCAGATGTATTACAGTGTGTGTGTGTGTGTGTGTGTGTGTGTGTGTGTGTGTGTGTGTGTGTGTGTAAGATATCGTAGATCCAGTTTGCACTCTTCAAGAAACTTCTTACCACATTCATTACGGCAATGTGGGCGCTATCCATTAATAGAAAAAATGTGTTAGATATGAGTGTAATAATACCACACGGAACACAATGATGCGCACGAGTCTAATAACCGATTATTTTCTTCAGGCAAATAAAATATCTATAAGCAAGGCAACTCAGATTTTTTACCAAAACTGTTACATACATAGTTTTCAAAAAAATGGGAGAGCTGCAATTTACCTTATGTTTTCGAAGACAGGAATGGTAATAAACTAATTATCGCTGTATATCTAGAACATCGTCGCAACCCAGTATAAATCATCATCTGTTGTCAAGGAGCTTTCCTTTCAGAAACATTCTTCGCAGATTAATTACCACAACGCGGACTGTCCTTGGTATGCATAAGCAGGTGACGCCGAAGATTCCACTTCAGAGAGAACTTCTTACCACATTGATTACAGGTATATGGATGCTCGCCAGTATGTGAAAACAGATGATACCGAAGACTATACTTGTGAGCGAACTTAGAGCAACATTGATCACAAGAAAATCGACGTTCACTAGTATGTCTTACCAGATGTTCCTGAAGACTCGACTTTCGAGCAAACATAGACCCACATTCACCACAGCAATAAGGCCGCTGACCAGTATGTATAGGCAGGTGATTACGGAGATCCGACTTGTAACAAAACTTCTTACAACATTCGACACAGGAAAATTGACGCTATCCAGTACGGGCAGCAATGTGTCTCTGGAGACTCCACGAATGGGCGAAGTTTTTTCCACATTCTCCACAAGAGTCTGGGCGCACACAACAATGTGTAAGCAGGTGCTACAGAACGTTTTACAACATTGATCACATGGAAGAGAACGCTCATCAGTATGTTTAATCAGGTGTTGCCGAAGTTGCGTCTTCCGTGAAAACTTCATACCGCATTGCATACAGGAATGGCGAAGGTCACCAGTGTGTGTAAGCAGGTGACGCCGAAGATTCCCACTGCTACAGAATGTTTTACCACAGTGATCACAGGGAAGAGAACGCTCATCAGTATGTTCATCAGGTCTTGCCGAAGTTGCGTCTTCTGTGAAAATTTCATACCGCATTGCATACAGGAATGTCGATGGTCACCAGTGTGTGTAAGCAGGTGACGCCGAAGATTCCTACTGGTACAGAATGTCTTACCACATTGATCACAGAGAAGAGAACGCTCACCAGTTTGTTTCATCAGGTGTTGCCGAAGATGCGATATCTCTGAAAACTGTGAACAAGAATCATTACAACGGAATGCCCCTCCGGAAACGGAATGGATTGACCTTTAATCAGAGTGTGAGAACATAAGTAAGAGGCATTCATTGCGAGTAGGCAAAATGCAAATTACCTCACCTCGATCTTTCAATATGTTGCACCTAATGTTACTTGTTACCAATGGACCTGCAGTCAATAATGCAACATTCCCAAATCTAGAAAACAGAAAACCAAAAGTTATTACATTTCACGAATATGAAAACAAAATCAAATACAGTATCCAGAAGCAAACGCAATATATGTATCTACTGCTATTTGCTTTACGTCGCACCTATACAGATATGTCTTAAGGCGACGATGGGATAGGAAAGGCCTAGGAATGGGAAGGAAACGGCCGTGGCTTTTATTAAGGTGGACAATTTTTCAGTCTAAGCTAGTCCATACAAACTAGATATGGCAACATAGCAATGGCTGAGTAGTGGGTGTGTGATGGTAGTGCTCCCAAATATTTTGTGGTCTTGGTTGTGCCTAGTTTGAATGATGAAGTGAAACTGTGTGCCGCTGGATTACAAAGGTATAAAGAACTGATGTACGTATTGGAATGTTATTAGATCTTAATTAGTGATGTATTACCGGTCGTGTTTAAGTCATTTGAGGAAGAATCTGCGTACATAAACATTGAGGTGAAGTGCTACCAACTTGAACTCCTTTCCGAAGAGTAGTGAGGTGCAGTTACCCTGAGCCTTCACAATCGATTTCTATACCGATCGTGATACAATTCTTCACCACCGTGAGCTCTTGTGCAGCATGTCAGAAGGCTCTTTCTAGGCAAGATATAAATTCTAAGATTCAGAGTAGTAAATGTCAAGAGTAGTATAATAGGACAGTTCTGCCGCCACCACCCCCACCGGATCCCAGAGGCCTCCTCCACCACCACCACAGCCAGAGGCCTCCCAGAGGCCTTCTCCACCACCACCACAGTCAGAGGCCTCCCAGAGGTCTCCTCCACCACCCGCGGGAAATTTGAATTTGTAAACAAAGCCACGTGCTGTTTGACAGCTATCATCGACAACAACGCATCGCTAACCTCAGTACTGCCATCTTGACGGGACTAAACCTCAGTAGTACCAACTTAACCTAACTAGCGCGAGGTTTGAATTGGTAAACAAATCCACGTGTTTTTGACGGCCACGTGCTTTTTGACAGACAACAACGCATCGCTAACCTCAGTACTGCCATCTTGACAGGCCTAAACCTCAGTAGTACCAACTTAACCTAACTAGCGTGAGATAAACAAATCCACGTGCTTTTTTGACAGCTGTCATCCGCCATCCTTAAACTACAGAGCACTGTGCTGCCCTCTTTATCGCAGTAGCTGCAAATTCGTCACCTGTCATCCGCAGTACTGGGATCTTAAAGGGCCCAAACCTTAGTGCTACCAACTTAACCTCACTAGCGCGAGATTAGAATCGGTAAATAATCCACGTGCTTTTTTGACAGCCCTCACCCGCCATCTTTAATCTATAGAGCACAGTGGTGCCCTCTTTAGCTACTTACCTTTGAAATGTGGTGGCGGATAATTTGAAAAATGCTTTTTGATAGCAGCCATCTTTAATCCAGAGAGCACCGTGCTGCCCTCTTTAGCTAGATAGCTGTGGTGGCAGGCAATTCCACGTGACAGCTGCCATCTTTAATCAAGAGGGCACCGTGCTGCCCTCTTTGTGGCGGTGGCAAATTCCACGTGCTTTACAAACTCACGTGCTTTTTTCTGACAGCTGTCATCCGCCATCTTGCATCACAAACCTCAGTGCTGCGCTCTTTAGCTAGTTACCTTTGAAATGTGGTGGCGACAATTTGAAAAATCTATGTGCTCTTGTTTGGAAACAAATCCACGTGCTTTTTGACAGCTGTCATCCACTATCTTTAATCAATAGAGCAGTGTGCTGCTATCATGCGGGCAATTTCGTCAGCTGTCATCCGCCATCTTTAATCCACAGAGCACCGTGCTGCTCTCTGTCGTAGCGGGCAATTTGAAAAGTTCTGTTAGCTGTCATACGCCATCTTTAAACAAGAGAGCACCGTGCTGCCATCTTTAGCTAGATACCTTTGAAATGTGGTGGCGGCAAATTGAAAAATTCCACGTGCTCTTGTTTATTAAACAAACTCACGCGCTTTTTGTCAGCTGTCATCCGCCATCTTTAATCTATAGAGCTCAGTGCTACACTCTTTAGGTACATACCTTTGAAACATGGTGGCGGATAATTTAAAAAGAAAAATTCTACATCAGCCATCTCTCGACGCTAATTGCACAAGATGGTGGCTATACATGACTCCTTAAAGGTGCTTATGCAAGATGGCCGCTATACATAGGTTCTTATGAGATGCCCTTGGGATGCTTGCGGAAGATGGCGGTTATACAAGGCTCCTTATGAGACGCCCTAAAGATGCTTGCGCAAGATGGCGGTTGCTCTTATGAGGCGCCTTAAGGGTCCTTGCACAAGATGGCTAGAGATGCCCTAAGGATGCTTGCGGAAGATGGCGGACGCAAGATGGCGGCTATACACGACTCCTTATGAGACGCCTTAAGGGTGCTTGCGCAAGATGGCTGCTGCTCTTATGAAGAAAGCTAGCTTAGAGGCTAACGTGTCGTGCTAGTTCGATTCATTAAATTTGGGGCTTAAATGCAAAATGTTAAATATCTCGAAAACGGTGCATCGTAGAGCAAAACGGACATTTTTCTACCCAATACCTCGGTTCGCAGTATGGGGAACATGATATCATAAGAAAAACATAGTCTAATGATGAGATCAACGGTTCGGTTCTAACTTAGGCCCTTTGGCATTAGCTCTGTTTCAGCTTGTAATGAAGCAAGTCTTCGTAACATGATCAGGTCTAGCTATGGTAGAGAGTATAACGTACCGTGCAGGTTCGATTCATTACATTTGGGGCTTAAATGCAAAATGTTAAATATCTCGAAAACGGACACAATTTTTCCACCTGATACCTAGGTTTGCAGTATCAGGAACATGATAGCATAAGAAAAACATAGTCTAATGATGAGACCGACGGTTCGATCCCTACTTAGGCCCTTTGGCATTGGCAGCTATCTATTTCTACAAGATGGCGGCTATACATAGCTTCTTATGAGACAGCTTAAGAGCGCTTGCACAAGATGGCTGCTGCTCTTATGAGACGCCATAGGGGTGCTTGCGGGAGGTAGCAGCGACAAGACGATGACTATACACAGCTGCTTATGATATAGCCTAGAGGTGCTTACACAGGCTGGTGGCTGCTCTGATGAAGAAAGGTAGCTTTGCATCGTGCAGGTATTTTTACAGCACTAAACCTCATACCTTTGAAGTGTGGTGGCGGGAAATTTGAAAAATTCGACGTGCTTTTTTCTTCACAGCGGCTATCTTTAGACAATAGCGGCTATACATAAGCTGTTAAGGCCTCCTCTTATGTCAAGGCATAGCTCTATCGAACAAGTTTAAACCTGCATCGGAATAGCTAGAGTAAGCACGTGCTGCAGTGATGACGTCATTAAGCATGTTCAGACTTGCAAATCACAGAAGAAACGTAACAAGGCTGGAATCGAAAACTGCACTCTATGCCGTTAACTTTATCATGTGATCGGAACATTGATTGAAGTGTTTAGAACACTAAATAAGTAGAACCGAACACTGTACTCGATACAACATGTGTTTAGAACATGACAGGGGATACCTTTGTTCTAAGAAGATTAGTTTACCGCACATTCCTTGTAGGGCTAATAGGCTAAGGGGCTAATGGGCAAAAGGGCTAATGGGCAAAAGGGCTAAAGGGCTAATGGGCTAAAGGGCTAAAGGGCTACAGGAGCAACAACCTCATCGATCGCTATCAGCAAGAACGCTTGTACTTTGTTAAGTGTAGAAAATTAATCATTATTTGTAAATGGTTTCATGTTCAGAACAAGGAATGGAAAGTAGGGGTTACGTCTTACCTAATAAAATCCCCGAGGTGCACTGAGTTACGTTTTTCGAACTAGTGTTTGGAACACTGAACTTTTCAAGATGATAGCAGAGAGTTTAGCAATGTTCTGTTGTTGGATTATAAATTCCGCGCTACAACATGCATAAGGTGGCAGCCTTAAGGTTTACTGCCGTAAAGATGACAAGAGTGAGGTTAACAATGTTCCGTTGTTGGATTTCAAATTCCGCGCTATAACATGCATAAGGTGGCAGCCTTGAGGTTTACCGCCGTAAAGATGGCAGCAGTGAGGTTAGCGACGCTCTATTGTCCTTCAAAGTGAGGTTAGGGTTCGTCAAGAAGACAGCTGTCAAAAAAGAACGTGGCTATGTTTACCAAACAAGAGCACGTGGTCGTGACGTCACGGTCACGTAATCAATCCTTAGGTCGACGTCGCTAAGAGCAGCATTAGGATTAGCTATGCTTAAAAGTCTTGGGAACAGAGCGGCAGTATGAATGGCCATGTTTCAAAGCGTGTACACATCACCTATCGATTTTACATGCATCGACCATCGAACTAAACTTCATCCGATAGATCGTGCTGCTATCTTAGCATAACCTATACCCATCAAATTAAAGTACAATGAATAGCCATGTTTCAAAGCGTGTACACATTACCTATCGATTTTTCATCTATCGATTCTCGTACTAAACTTCTTCCGCTAGATTGTGCTGCTATCTTAGCATAACCTATACGCGTGACCTTAAAGTACAATGAATAGTCGTGTTTCAAAGCGTGTACACATCAACTATCGAATTTGCATGTATCAACTCTCGTACTAAACTTCTGCAGGTAGATTGTGCTGCTATCTTAGCATAACTAAGATGCATGAACTTATAGTACAAAGAATAGCTAAGTCTCAAAGCGTGTACACATTACCTATCGATTTTGCAAGGATCGACTCTCGTACTAAACTTCTTCCGCTAGATTGTGCTGCTACCTTAGCATAACCTATACGCATGACCTTAAAGTACAAAGAATAGCCATGTTTCAAAGCGTATACACATTACCTATCGACTTTGCATGCAACAAATATCGTACTAAACTTCTTCCACTAGGTTGTGATACTATCTTAGCATAACTTATACACATGAACTTAAAGTACAAAGAATAGCCATGTTTCAAAGCGTGTACACATTACTTATTGATTTTGCATTCATCGAATCTCGTACTGAACTTCTTCCGCTAGATTGTGCTGGTATCCTAGCATAACTTATACACATGAACTTAAAAGTACAAAGAATAGCTATGTTTCAAAGCGTGTACACATTACCTATCGATTTTGCATGCACTGACTCTCGTACTAAACTCCTTCCGCTAGATTGTGCTGCTATCTTAGCATAACCTATACGCATGACCTTAAAGTAAAATGAATAGCCATGTTTCAAAGTGTGTACACATCACCTATCGATTTTGCATGCAACAAATATCGTACTAAACTTCTTCCGCTAGATTGTGCTGCTATCTTAGCATAACCTATACCCATGAACTTAATGTACAATGAATAGTGATGTTTCAAAGCGTGTACGCATCAACTATCGATTTTGCATGTATCGAATCTCGTACAAAACTTCTTCGGGTAGATTGTGCTGCTATCTTAGCATAACTAAGACGCATGAACTTAAAGTACAAAGAATAGCTATGTTTCAAAGCGTGTACACATCACCTATCGATTTTGCATTCATCGACTCTCGTACTAAACTTCTTACGCTAGACTGTGCTGCTATCTTAGCCTAACCTATACGCATGAACTTAAAGTACGAAGAATAACCATGTTTTAAAGCGTGTACACGTCACCTATCGATTTTGCATGCATCAAATATCGTACTAAACTTCTGGCGCTAGATTGTGCTGCTATCTTAGCATAACCTGTACGCACGAACTTAAAGTACAAAGAATAGCCTTGTTTCAAAGCGTGTACACATTACCTAATGATTTTGCACGAAACGACTATCATACTATACTTTTTCCACTTGACTGTGCTAAAATCGTATAAGTTTGCTGCTATCTTAGCATAACCTATCGATTTTACATGCATCGACTATCGTACTAGACTTCTTCCGCTAGAGCATGTAGCAATCGCTTTTGTGTATCCCTAACCCATGTGCACGAACTTAAAGCACAAAGAAGAGCTATGTTCCAAAGCGTGTACACATCACCTATCGATAATGTATGTATCGAATATCGTACTAAATTTCTCCTGCCAGAGCGTACGACTATCGCTTGTGTGTGCACGAACTTAAAGCATAAAGAATAGCAATGTATAAAAAGCTTGTAAACAAAGCAGCAGCATTAAGTATAGCCATGTTTAAATGCGTGTACACATCATGTATCCATGATGCACGCAGTACTAAACTTATTCCATTAGAATGTACAAAGTTCGCATGTGCTGCTATCTTAGCATAGCCTATGTGTATGAACTTAAAGCATAAAGAATAGTGATGTGTAAAAAATATTGTGAACATAGCAGAATGTTTACTACGTAGGTGTAGACATTGAACATTGCATGCTGAGGCAGCATACTACGTGACCGTGACGCCACAGCCAAGTGCTCTTGTTTGGTAAACAGAGCCACGTGCTTTTTTGACAGCTGTCTTCTTGACGAACCCTAACCTCACTTTGAAGGACAATAGAGCGTCGCTAACCTCACTGCTGCCATCTTCAAGGCGGTAAACCTCAAGGCTGCCACCTTATGCAAGTTATAGCGCGGAATTTAAAATCCAAAAACGGAACATTGTTAACCTCACTCTTGTCATCTTTACGGCTCTAAACCTCAAGGCTGCCACCTTATGCATGTTGTAGCGCGGAAATTATAATCCAACAACAGAACATTGCTAAACTCTCTGCTATCATCTTGAAAAGTTCAGTGTTCCAAACACTAGTTCGAAAAACGTAACTCATCGCACCTCGAGGATTTTATTAGGTAAGACGTCACCCCTAGGTTCCATTCCTTGTTCTGAACATGAAACCATTTACAAATAAAGATTAATTTTCTACACTTAACAAAGTACAAGCGTTCTTGCTGATAGCGATCGATGAGGTTGTTGCTCCTTTAGGCCTTTAGCCCATTAGCCCTTTAGCCCTTTTGCCCATTAGCCCCTTAGCCTATTAGTCCTACAAGGAATGTGCGGTAAACTAATCTTCTTAGAACAAAGGTATCCCCTGACATGTTCTAAACACATGTTGTATAGAGTACAGTGTTCGGTTCTACTTATTTAGTGTTCTAAACATTTCAATCAATGTTCCGATCACATGATAAAGTTAACGGCATAGAGTGCAGTTTTCGATTCCAGCCTTGTTACGTTTCTTCTGTGATTTGTAAGTCTAAACATGCTTAATGACGTCATCACTGCAGCACGTGCTTACTCTAGCTATTCCGATGCAGGTTTAAACTTGTTCGATAGAGCTATGCCTCGACATAAGAGGAGGCCTTAACAGCTTATGTATAGCCGCTATTGTCTAAAGATAGCCGCTGTGAAGAAAAAAGCACGTCGAATTTTTCAAATTACCCGCCACCACATTTCAAAGGTATGAGGTTTAGCCATCTTGCGCAAGCACCCTTAAGGCGTCTCATAAGGAGTCGTGTATAGCCGCCATCTTGCTCCCGCCATCTTGCACAAGCATCCTTAGGGCATCTCTAGCCACCTTGTGCAAGGACCCTTAAGCCCTCATAAGAGTAACCGCCATCTTGCGCAAGCATCTCTACGGCGTCTCATAAGGAGCCTTGTACCACCGCCATCTTGCGCAAGCATCCCAAGGGCGTCTCATAAGAACCTATGTATAGCGGCCATCTTGCATAAGCACCTTTAAGGAGTCATGTGCAATTAGCGTCGAGAGATGGCTGATGTAGAATTTTTCTTTTTAAATTATCCGCCACCATATTTCAAAGTTATGTACCTAAAGAGTGTAGCTCTGAGCTGTATAGATTAAAGATGGCGGATGACAGCTGACAAAAAGCGCGTGAGTTTGTTTACTAAACAAGAGCACGTGGAATTTTTCAATTTGCCACCACCACATTTCAAAGGTATCTAGCTAAAGATGGCAGCACGGTGCTCTCTTGATTAAAGATGGCGGATGATAGCTAACAGAACTTTTCAAATTGCCCGCTACCACAGACGGCAGCACGGTGCTCTGTGGATTAAAGATGGCGGATGACAGCTGACGAAATTGCCCGCATGATAGCAGCACAGTGCTCTATTGATTAAATATGGTGGATGACAGCTGTCAAAAAAGCACGTGGCTTTGTTTACTAAACAAGAGCACATAGAATTTTTCAAATTGTCGCCACCATATTTCAAAGGTATCTAGCTAAAGATGGCAGCACGGTGCTCTCTTGATTAAAGATGGCGGATGACAGCTAAAAGAACTTTTCAAATTGCCCGCTACTACATAGAGGGCAGCACGGTGCTCTGTAGATTAAAGATGGCGGATGACAGCTGACGAAATTGCCCGCATGATAGCAGCACAGTGCTCCATTGATTAAAGATGGTGGATGACACCTGTCAAAAAGCACGTGGCTTTGTTTCCAAACAAGAGCACATAGAATTTTTCAAATTGCCGCCACCACATTTCAAAGGTAACTAGCTAAAGAGCGCAGCACTGAGGTTTGTGATGCAAGATGGCGGATGACAACTGTCAGAAAAAAGCACGTGAGTTTGTAAAGCACGTAGAATTTGCCACCGCTACAAAGAGGGCAGCACGGTGCCCTCTTGATTAAAGATGGCTGCTGTCACGTGGAATTGCCTGCCACCACAGGTATCTAGCTAAAGAGGGCAGCACGGTGCTCTCTGGATTATAGATGGCTGCTATCAAAAAGCATTTTTCAAATTATCCGCCACCACATTTCAAAGGTAAGTAGCTAAAGAGGGCACCACTGTGCTCTATAGATTAAAGATGGCGGATGAGAGCTGTCAAAAAAGCACGTGGATTTGTTTACCGATTCTAATCTCGCGCTAGTGAGGTTAAGTTGGTAGCACTAAGGTTTGGGCCCGTTAAAATGGCAGCACTGCGGATGACAGGTGACGAATTTGCAGCTACTGCGATAAAGAGGGCAGCACGGTGCTCTGTAGTTTAAAGATGGCGGATGACAACTGTCAAAAAAGCACGTGGATTTGTTTGTCTCACGCTAGTGAGTTTAAGTTGGTAGCACTATGGTTTAGGCCCGCCAAGATGGCAGCACTGCCGATGACAGGTGACGAATTTGCAGCTACTGCGATAAAGAGGGCAGCACGGCGCTCTGTAGTTTAAAGATGGCGGATGACAGCTGTCAAAAAAGCACGTGGATTTGTTTATCTCACGCTAGTTAGGTTAAGTTGGTACTACTGAGGTTTAGGCCTGTCAAGATGGCAGTACTGAGGTTAGCGATGCGTTGTTGTCTGTCAAAAAGCACGTGGCTGTCAAAAACACGTGGATTTGTTTACCAATGCAAATCTCGCGCTAGTTAGGTTAAGTTGGTACTACTGAGGTTTAGGCCCGTCAAGATGGCAGTACTGAGGTTAGCGATGCGTTGTTGTCGATGATAGCTGTCAAAAAGCACGTGGCTTTGTTTACAAATTCAAATTTCCCGCGGGTGGTGGAGGAGACCTCTGGGAGGCCTCTGGCTGTGGTGGTGGTGGAGGAGGCCTCTGGGAGCCGGTGGGGGTTGTGGCGGCAGAACTGTCCTATTATACTACTCTCAAGGTTGGTTCAATTGCAAATCTCATCTTATCTTACTATATATGAAAATGAATGTATGTATGTGTGTGTGTAAATACGCATTTCTTCCTAAACCAATGAAGCAATTTCAACAAAACTTGGTACACTATCTGGAGACTAATACTGTGGGGGTAGGCCGTCCATAGTTCCCTTAGGGGTGGGGGTCAGGTGGGACAAGGAATAAAATTAATCGAAAAACTCTCAAATCCACAGTTTTTGAGGTCGCTGAGATGAATAGTGAAATTCCGATTTTTTAAAAGTCGAAGTTTAGCTCCCTTTCCGAGGGGGGGGGGCGAGGGGGGAGCGATAAATTAAATTAAACGAAATAGTGTCGAATCCATACTTTTCGGGGTCGCCGAGGTGAATTGTACACTCCGGATTTTTAGTATTACGAGATAAACCACGTGGGGTAAGACAGCCCAGGAAACCGTACGGGCGGGGTCTAGGGGGGTCAGATACACAAATTAACGAAAATATTGTTGAATCCATACTTTTTGGGGTCGCTGAGATGAATTTTTTTTAAAGTCCAAGTTCAGCCACCTTTCGGGGTGGGGCAAGGGTGAGTGATATCTAAAATTAAACGAAAATTAGGTCGAACACATAGTTTACGGGGTCGCCGAGGTAAATTGTACACTCCGAACTTTTAGTATCAAGAGTCAAAATACGTGGTTCAGCCCAGGAACTCTTAGGGCCAGGGGGGCGATGGGGTGAGATATTAAAATCATCGAAAGTAGTGTCAAACCCATACTCTTCGGGCTCGCTGAAATGAATAGTGACACTACGGAAATTATGTCCAAGTTCAGCCCCTTCCGGGTGGGGGCGATTGGGATGTAATATATAAAAATATTATAAAATAGTGTCGAATCCATAGTTTTTGGGGTCGCTGAGATGAATAGTGACACTCCGAATTTTTATAATCAGGAGACAAACCACGTGGGGGTAATACATCCCCAGGAACCCTCAGGGGCAGGGGGGCGAGGGGGCTGAGATATAAAAATGAGTGTCGAATCCATACTTTTCGAGGTCGCTGAGATGAATAGTGATACTCCGGATTTTTATAGTCTATCTTCAGCCCCGTTTGGCAGAGGGGTGAGAAATGGTGAAAAAATAAACTGTCAAGATGACCGAGATAATGGACGTGTGCATTTTCCAGTATGACTTTCAAGTATGACTCACTACCTGGAAAACATACTGTGGGAGTAAGACGCCCCTAGAAACACTAGGGAAGCGGGTGAAATATAATCCATATTAATAAATGGAAGTCAGTTTTGCGCGATCTACATATACTGTATTATACATATTAAGGCACAAAAATGAAAACAGACGCGAATTGATGAGACCATTCTAGGCATCTTAGAAACTTAAAAATTGGTACCAGACACGCTGATGACTTCAGGATCCCTAGAAAAATCCAAAATTCTCAAAATTTTCCGAGGGGGACACGCTGGGAGTTTCAAATCTGCATGAGAACACAGTCGGTGATATTTATCCAGAACGATAACCTCTAGGTTTCATGGGCTTAATAGTTTCCTGAAAGTCATAACATTTAACCTCTCCCCCATATCAAGATGGCAGCACAATCTCCCAGACGAGTTAGAAAATTCATTTGGCAAAATTATAGCTTTTAGCCTGTAACTGACGGAAAGTTTACGAGATGTTTAAACATTTCATTTTTTTACTCCCGGAAAATATCGAAATATGGAGGCAATTTTAATGACGGTGCAGACATTCATTTCGAGGAATTTCGTGGTTAAACGGTGAGTCGTATAAGTAAACGGATGGCACAATCTCCGTTCAATTTGGAGTGATCTACAACTTACGTCCTATGATATTTTTTCCTATCTCTATCCCTTACACGTTAACTTTGGCTCCATTTCTGGATTTAGCTAAATTTTGCACTTTGTACACGTATAATTGACGGTTTGATTCACTTATAGGAAAGATGGGATCATCAAATTCTACTTGAATAATGGCCCACCCAGTACCCATATGTGAGCCAAATTCTATGTTTGAATCTGTTGCGTAAGTACCTGAAAAGTAATTCACTGTGTGAAAACCTTATACAAATTTCACCCAATTCAACGTTTGTAAAATAATCTTTCCGATAAATAGATAAGATACGAGGAAATATCCTAGAGCCAGCCATTTATATCGCCAAATGAGGCCAGAGGCGTCTTTTCGTACAGTCCGATTTTCGATATGATGAACCATTTAGCAGCATTTATTCTGTAAAAGAAGGTAAACATGCATATACATCCGTATGTCGACCTATATTTATTCATTTAAGTCGATTTGTAGTGACCTAGAAGGGGTGTGTCTGACATAGTAATTAATACTTTACAAATCAATAGTGACTGTAAGCAGGAGTGCGTCTGCTGTAGTAATCAGTACTCCCCAAATCAACTTTAAGAGGCAGTAGGAATGGGGTCCTTCTCCAATGCCTGTGTACCAATGAAATGAATAATTCCCTTCTCTATTTGACTAGCAGAAGGCAAGGGAGCGTGCATTTTTCAAAACGCTTTTACTTTATTCTTTTTTTTCATTAGGTACAGGTGCCCCCTTGCAAGGGTGCCTCGATTATAAACAAATTTACCCATCAAAATGTGACTTATGTTATGCATAGTGAACTGCGGTAGAAAAGTGGAACTGTCGTTTTTATGACAACTCCGCAACTGGCACTTTACATTGGAAACAACGTCTGCGGACCTCCCTATGCCTTTTCTCGGATAACGCAAGAGACATGCAATTTAAAAATTCTTATTCACTTCATGTATATCAGTATACAATGTAGAATACCGTAGCGAAGCACGGGTATATTTGCTACTGTGTTAATATAGGAGATATCGAATTAAATTTCTTAAAATCTGAAAATCAAGTTTGGAGGTGTGCTCGTTGTGAAAAGGAAAGACAAAATAGTGTACATGGCTAGGAACTAGCAACAACACCAACTATTGGGGACATCTATCAGCTCTTACTTAAGGTGAAGGAACAAATTGCAGAGGTTAAGAAATCGAGTGTAGAAGTGGAGCGAAAGTTAGGCAAAAGTTTGGAGTTAGCTCACGTAAAGTTGGATGAGAATGCAACATTTATTAAAAACAGTCGGAAGTAATAAATCAATGCATGGAGAAAATTGAGAAATTGAGAGATGAATATTTAATGTTAAGAAGCAATTAAAAGACATACAAATTCAGTTAGATGAAGTCGATCAGTACGGTCGTCGTAACATTGTTGAAATGCTATGCATTCCTGAATGAGATAATGAGGAAGTTTATGAAATTGTTAAGCACGTACAGATCAAGAATTAATCCACTGATGCATGTCATACGTTGAAGAGGCTATTGCATCAAGCTTCGGGTGCCATTGTAGTGAATTTTGCACATCGCAGTGTCAAGCATGACTCATTCAAAAACGCAAGATGCTTTTCTATGGCTAGATCATGGAGGTAACATTAAACTCCAAAAAGAGAGGGTGATCGGCAAGTGTTTAATCTAAAAACCCTTGACGATGTGAATGGATTAAATGACAATGTGTAGCTGTTGTATTTTCAGAAAAATGATTTTAATGTAAATACTATTTACTACCAGAATGCAAGAGGGTTAAACAGTAAGATTTTGGAGTTTTATCTTAACAGTAGTGAATCAGAATACGATATTCTGTTGATTACAGAAACATGGTTGCAATCTCATGTTGCTAACAGCGAACTCTTTAGTGGGGATTTTCATGTGTAAAGGATGGATTGTAGAGGTACAGAGAAAGGAGGAGGGGCATTAATAGCTGTTAAAGGTTCTATAGTATCAAGGCAAATAGTGCTGGATTTTGGCGATACTGAAGCAGTTTGTGTAAAATTTATATTTAATGGTCGCAGTTACGTAATAAAGTCAGTGTAAATTCCACCTGTAACCAAATTGACAACATATTTGGACTTCTATGGATTGTTTGAAGTTAATAAGGACCTTTTCAATTTAGATCTTATTTTACCTGGTGACTTTAATTTGCCATTAATTACTGGTGAGCAAAGTAATCTTGTAAATTTTGGACCTGCACATACATCCTTAGCTGAATTTATGTCCTTCTATCAGTTGCACTTGGTCAATAATAATCTTAATGCAAATGGAAATGCACTTGATCTTATAATTACCAATGTTAGCACATTAACAGTATATAGAGATGAGTGCCCCTTAGCTAAGGAGGATAGTTCTCATCCTGCAATTCTGGTCACACTATTATTAAACAGAGAGCGTAACTGGGTGTCACAACAACCTAAACAATCTAAGCAGTTATTTGACTTTAGAGGGGCTAAATTCTTTCAACTGTATAAAATATTTGAGCAAATGGATTGGTCTATGATTGTAGAAATTACAAATGCTGACCAGGCTGTTGAGTACTTTTATGCTCGGGTAAACTCCGTATTTCGTATAACAGTGCCAATGAAGAATGTTCACACAAAGAAAAAATATCCTCCATGGTTTTCTAAAGACATAAAAAATAACCTGAAACTGCACGAAATCCATATAAAGCAAGGGAAATGTTCAGAGTATACTAGGATAATATTTAGCCAGATAAGGAGAGTAACGAAATATATGATCAATAAAGCATATTATATTTCTAGACTAGAAGGGAATATCAAAAGTGATGTCAATCACTTCTGGAGTTGTATGAAATGCAAAAGAAATACCAAAGAAAGTCTGCAACAGGGCAAAAATTTAACAAGATCTTACTTCATTATAACAAAAGTATAGCCGATGGCTTTGCAACCTTTTTTGAATCGCTATATTCGAAACCTCCACCAATCTAAGATATTCCTGACACATCTGTTTTATATGCTAATTATCTGTTATCTTTAGAATTCGTGGATGCAAAGGAATATATGTTAGCTATTAACAAATTAAAACCTAAAAGGTCATGTGCTGTTGATGGAATACCGTCGTACCTACTGAAAGCATGTTCGAATGTGTTGGATTTTCCCTTACAAGCCTTATATAGCATTGTGATAAAAACACAAACATTTCCAAAACTACGGAAGATAGCGAAACTGTCCAGTTTATAAAAGTGGGGACAGTAAAAATATTGAACACAATGGCCCTGTTTGTATTTTATGTGCACCAGCCAAAGTATTTGAGCAAATAATGTACACGCATATATTTAATCATGTGAGGGTCGGTATACGCATTAATCAGCATGGTTTTATGCCAGGTAGATACTCTATGACTAATCTATTAAAATCTATACAATACGTGTATGCCGTTTTGAATAATCAAGGACAGGTCGACGTAATATACACAGATTTTTCTAAAGCTATCGACAAATTAGATCATTACATTACCCAGCCCACACTGGAAACAATCTTTGAGAATGGGACCACTAAATTGAGAAGAAATTGAGAATGCTGATATTCTAAAAGTTTTAATTCAACGGCATTTTCCCATCACTTATCACATGCATTTCATCTGGCACATTGTCTCCTCTCAAACTAGGTTTCCCAAGTTTTTCACTCCCCTCTTAACCATTCATGGTGTTGCCATTTCTACAAATAAACACACAGTCAGCCTGAATTTTCAACACACCTTCTTTGGATTGTTATCAAAAAAAATTTTGACTAAGAGGTCCACAACCTCAACACAGGCACTTATTGTTCCTTTCCGTCTGCATCATTTGTTTTCTTCTGAGGCTAGCACACTTTTTAGACTCAGTCATGTTTTATATTTTGTTCACTGACTTTGTCTCAGCGAGTTATTTATTGCTCCTTCTAAATGTAAATATTGTACGGTATATTTTTATTGTTTTGCTTCTGCCATGTCCCTTTTGCCTTTCATTTGTTCCTTCATTATGTTTTAGCACATTTATCTCTCTCTCTCTCTCTCGTTCTCCTAACCTGATGGTTAGTGGGTAGCATAACATTTTTCGCTTGTATTATATAATTACTTTCACCCCCTATTCTTATTTCACTGAAAATGGCTCAAATACGCTGAAACATCTTTGAATTTCATAGCTTCATCTAATAATGGAATTATGTTTTTGTATTGAATTAGGAGGATACCTTCAATTTTTCTCCTTTGTAAATAAGACCATGGCATTTTAATGAGAAAATTGTCATATTTTGGTCTGACCCTCCTTGGTTAATACTGCTTCCACCTTAGTGCAAGAAAACAATATTTGCCATCATCAACCAGAGTCTTATGCATACAATGTTACTTATTGTGTACCACAAGGGTCTAACCTTGGTCCTTTATCCTTTAAATATGTATGTAAATATGTATCGCTAGCCAGTAGGCATATAATAACTCATCACATTTATCTCTATAAGACTGTTAATGCATTAATTGTAGATAATAGTTTGCTTCATCAGTAAGGCTAGAAAAGGATATTTAAGATTTTGGCAACTGTTCATAACTTGTCTCCAAAACTGTACTTTTGAGAACTCTCCATTTATCAATATGTGTGAAACATACAACAACATAATTAATAAATATCATATAGATCTTGACTTTGTGTATGAATATGACAGATATGTAAATATATTAAAAGAATTGTACACATCAAAGTGATTTGTTTATACACTGACTGACAGAGCAAATGCAACACCAAGAAGGAGTGGTTCGAAAGGGATGAAAGTTGGGGAAAAATCAGAGACGGCACGGACGAATAATTGATGTTTATTTCAAACCGATATGCAGGTTACACAATGCGCACGGCATCAACTCAGTAGGATGTAGGACCACCGCGAGCGGTGATGCACGCAGAAACACGTCGAGGTACAGAGTCAATAAGAGTGCGGATGGTGTCCTGAGGGATGGTTCTCCATTCTCTGTCAACCATTTGCCACAGTTGGTCGTCCGTACGAGGCTGGGGCAGAGTTTGCAAACGGCGTCCAATGAGATCCCACACGTGTTCGATTGGTGAGAGATCCGGAGAGTACGCTGGCCACGGAAGCATCTGTACACCTCGTAGAGCCTGTTGGGAGATGCGAGCAGTGTGTGGGCGGGCATTATCCTGCTGAAACAGAGCATTGGGCAGCCCCTGAAGGTACGGGAGTGCCACCGGCCGCAGCACATGCTGCACGTAGCGGTGGGCATTTAACGTGCCTTGAATACGCACTAGAGGTGACGTGGAATCATACGCAATAGCGCCCCAAACCATGATGCCATGTTGTCTAGCGGTAGGGCGCTCCACAGTTACTGCCGGATTTGACCTTTCTCCACGCCGACGCCACACTCGTCTGCGGTGACTATCACTGACAGAACAGAAGCGTGACTCATCGGAGAACACGACGTTCCGCCATTCCCTCATCCAAGTCGCTCTAGCCTGGCACCATGCCAGGCGTGCACGTCTATGCTGTGGAGTCAATGGTAGTCTTCTGAGCGGACGCCGGGAGTGCAGGCCTCCTTCAACCAATCGACGGGAAATTGTTCTGGTCGATATTGGAACAGCCATGCACATGCTGAAGAATGGCGGCTGACGTGGCGTGCGGGGCTGCCACCGCTTGGCGGCGGATGCGCCGATCCTCGCGTGCTGACGTCACTCGGGCTGCGCCTGGACCCCTCGCACGTGCCACATGTCCCTGCGCCAACCATCTTCGCCACAGGCGCTGCACCGTGGACACATCCGTATGGGTATCGGCTGCGATTTGACGAAGCGACCAACCTGCCCTTCTCAGCCCGATCTCCATACCCCTCGTAAAGTCGTCTGTCTGCTGGAAATGCCTCCGTTGACGGCGGCCTGGCATTCTTAGCTATACACGTGTCCTGTGGCACACGACAACACGTTCTACAATGACTGTCGGCTGAGAAATCACGGTACGAAGTGGGCCATTCGCCAACGCCGTGTCCCATTTATCGTTCGCTACGTGCGCAGCACAGCGGCGCATTTCACATCATGAGCATACCTCAGTGACGTCAGTCTGCCCTGCAATTGACATAAAGTTCTGACCACTCCTTCTTGGTGTTGCATTTGCTCTGTCAGTCAGTGTATGTACATTATTTACATGATTTGGTTACAATTTATTTTTGAAATGTAGTAATAGACTTCTGTATATGAGATACTGCTTCATCCATTTCATCACCCCATTTACATAGCATTTCCATATTTTCCTCTTTTCGGTATTTCTGTGTGATTTGTATCAAATAATTTGTAAAAGCAACCTACCATTGGAGTGTGTCTCTGCTGGTGCCACATTTAATAAATAAATAAATAAACATAATGCTACTAAGTTTTAAAGTTCACTTCTGACTGTCATTTCTAGGCCACGCAGTATTTCGAAACTCAAAAAGCTAGTGCTCTGCCAACTAAGCTACTCAGCCAAACTAGTCTACAATGTTTCAACATCACCTCTGTCCAGTGATCCTTAGATCAGCCCTTTGGACTGATGACAGTGGAGCGATCTTCTCCTAAGATATTGGCCTTCGGTTAAGAGGGTTCCGGGTTCGATTCCTGGCCGAGTTGGGGATTTTAACCTTCAGTGGTTAATTCAATGGCTCGGGGTTGGGTGTTTGTGCTGTCCCGAGCATCCCTGCAACTCTCACACACACATAACATTATCCTCCACCACAATAACACGCAGTTACCTACACATGGCGCATACCGCCCACCCTCATCGGAGGGTCTGATTACAAGGGCTGCACTCGGCTAGAAATAGCCACACAAAATTAAAATCAAACCCCCCTAAGTTAGTCTACAATGTTTCAACATCACCTCTGTCCAGTGAGCCTTAAATCAGCCCTTTAGGCTGATGACAGTGGAGCACTCACCTACTAAGTTAGTCTACACTGAGTTGACAGCTATCTTTCAACACATTTTTTAAATTCTGAAGCCAACGCCTTAATCTCCAAGTGATGTAAACATTACGGTTTGCAATTAGAAGTCTCTAAAGCTCAAATCCATAAGCTCAAAAAGTTAAAATCAACAAGTGAGTGACTCTGTGGTCGCTCAGCTCTAAGATCGACCTCCATTACATCCATATGGCAATTCAAATGTGTTAGGCCTTACACCACATCCCTCGTCCCATATTAACAATGTATACTCACTATCTTATACAGATATAAAAGTTCAACTCTGATTCCCTTAGGTTACCGTCCATTATGCCCCAATCAGTACTAAACGTTACAACATCACCCAAAACCCATTAGCAAAATGTGTAGCCACCATCTTCTTCCTAGTCCAGCACCAAGTCCCAAAGATCCCCTATATGAGTAAATCATAGGCGTATAGGCTTACACAATGTCCCTAGTCTCATTTGTACAATGTGTAGTCGAAATTTTGTCCCAAGGTCACCTCCGAGGGAGCTTCTGCACATTACACTAAAGATAACTGGAGGTATGTTGTCAAGGCCGGAAGCAGTATTTTGAAGGCTGTTAATTACCTTGATCTCTGTGAAGTAAAGGATGGAGAGGGGGAGTGGTAATGGCTTAGCTCTGTTTGGGTACATATTTGTACTTTTCTAGCTCATTATTGCCTCCTTTAAATTACTTACTGAATGTTGAGACAATGGCCTCGAGGAGGGCAACTATTGTCATTAGGGTAGAATGCACTTTGTGCTGATTTGCCATATTAAGGTATAAACAAATGTCTCCGCTGTTGTTATTTACTTTGTTTATGTAGTTTTTGTATGCTTTGTGGGTGGGTTTCTTGGTGGTTTGCTTCACACATATATAATTGTCCCACAAGAGATTGCTTGTATCTTGTTTCCATTTTCTGTGAAGCATATTCCTTTGCATATCATTTTGACTACTTCCTTTTGTGATCTATGGATTGTTCTTCTTGGTAACAATGGGTAGCTGGCCCCTTAAAGTTTATGATAGCAGTTCCAGCTAGCTTTTTGTAGTAATAGACCTCTAATATATTTCTTTACTAGTGGTTTTTTGTATTTTGTAGTAGCTGTAACTGCTAGGTGTCCGGAGGAACCGGGAATTACTGCTGTTTCCTGTACTGAGGATGGAGGGTTGATGAGGACAAGAGTTTTCATTATACAGGTTGGTTCAGTAATCAGTTGTTCAAGGAACGCGTTGTACAATTCTACAACGAAAGTCGCTACTAATGGACAGATGGAATGAGGCAGGAGGTGAGGGCGATCATGCTGCTAGAACATTTCCAGAATAAAATCACCAGCTTTCTAGATACTTTTGAATCAATGCTGTAAACTTTGTACATGGCTTAGAGAAAGTAGTAATTCCTCATTGATGTCACCAGTAGAGTTGGAGCTCGGTACACCGAACCCAAGGGAACTTGCTTCCAGCGCATATGATTTCCACCAAAACAAATTCTGCATTTCTTTCTAGCAGCTTAAAGCGTACACGGTTGAATTCGTGTTTCATGGCCATAAGTGATCCTCCCCTTAGGTTTCCTAAATACTATATGTGACTGAGGTACCACTATGTCATAGATTGACAAATTCAGCCAGGTTTCACTACTGCATAAAATTGGTGGGTCTAAAGCAGCAAGCGTGGTCAGAATGGCATGTTTATACTTCACATATTTCAAGCTGCAAAACACAATAACTGTCCTGTTATGTGCAGTCCAATATTCTGAGTTGCTAACATCATTATTTACACTGCTTGATGTCATGTTCAAAATTTATTCTGAGATTGAGAACTACATTTCCAACATGGCCATGCCTGCATCCCTGATGTATTGTCTACAGTAGAGATGTATTAATCATTGCACATGTTCTCTGGACTGGTGAGTAAAAAAATGTAAATGTCACAAATAGCTGATTCACATGATGATTAGAATTACAAATGTTCAACAGGCATTTGAATGAGACTTCTGAGTTTGGTCCTCAGTTCAATTCCACATCTCCACTAAGAGCAATTGAACACATCACAAAGTGGGGAAATGATACGGGCGGTTTGGCAAATTTGCTCCCTCCGGCAACCCTCCAGACCCCCAGATGACCAATACCCATTTCTACAGTGGACTGTAGACCTTCACATCTACAATATGCCCAAGAATTAAGATACTACTGATAAGCACTAATTAATTTCTAAATCTGCGTACAATTCTCTGTTTGTCAAGGAGTATTTTAATACTAATTTTGCAGGTGTCATTACACTTTATACCATTAAAAACATGACACAAGCTTAGAGAACTTGTATCATTACCAAGCTGCTTGCCACACACAGTGTTGCCAACATTCCTATCACACAATATACTTTCTACCTGCCTAAACACTCAGCATGCCAAGGCCAACCTCTTGCTCTGAATAAACCCCACTTTTGCTTTTATTTACTCTCTTAATTTAACCGTACCAGGATGCATTTCTCAAATAGGATGCTTACCGGTTACTCATGACCTTATTTCAGCTTTAATGATTTTATAGTACTTGGAATATTTTGATGAATGAGTGAGTGGTGTTTTGCATTTCTACCATACATTACCACTGACTGTGCAGAAATCAGCTACTACTTACACAGTCAGATGTAAGAACAAAGGTTGTGAAAGAGCAACAGGAGGCCAAGTTATATGTTGGAGAGCAATAAAGACTTCACCTTTAGATACTTACATATCTCATAGAGCAGTGTTTAGATTAGGTGGCAGAAGTGAAGAAGGAAAAGCAAAATACAGATGAAGGAATATAACACACCAGCCACTGTGGTTCATTGCTGGATTTTCAGCCAATGGATCCCAAGGTCAAATTTTCAAAGGTCAGAATAAATTTTGAGTAAGGAAAGCAAATTGAGTACATCAGAACATGGTCATCCAACTGCCAATAATCAGGCCTTCAAATATAAGAAAAATTCCAGGCAGGTTTTTGATGTTTTTCTTCCACCTGTAACAACATTAAAAATATGTACCTAATAACACCAAGATAAAAATCTACTATGCCATCATACGAGCCATTATATTTAATGGCTTTGAAATTTAACAAGCCACTGAAGGCGACTGTAATTATTTCGATATCACAGAAAGAAGGTATTTGCGAAGTGTCACTATTGAAAGAAATAGTGGTTTGGAAATAAGAATCATAAAGATGTAAAGAGGTATCAAAAGGGACAGAACGAAGTGCCTAATACACAGCAGGTTGATTCTTAGGACTGGTGATGTTGCAAGAATGGCCAACTGCTAAGTCATGGTCAACCAGAGACCCTAAAACACATATTACAATACGGAGAAAAGAACTGGGATGGTAATAATCATCGTACTGGCTCAGATACCGTCTGTTGACAACTATTACATAAAATCAGCTTCATGGTCCGTATCGCTCTTCAATAGATTCACAATTAAGTATTTATTTATTTTCCACCTAGTCGATACAATGATTGCTTAAGGCAATTTTTAATGGTCAAAAGTGGTACATGTTTCGTATATTATCAACATCTTCAGCCACATAACACTGTTTAGATGAAAACTATATAAAATTGACAAAGTAATGCTTTAGAGGAAGTGCCCTTAAAATTAACATAAGATTGACAAGATTAATTTTAAGGACACTTCCTCTAAAGCATTACTTTGTCAATTTTATATAGTTTTCATCTAAACAGTGTTATGTGGCTGAAGATGTTGATAATATACGAAACATGTACCACTTTTGACCATTAAAAATTGCCTTAAGCAATCATTGTATCGACTAGGTGGAAAATAAATAAATACTTAATTGTGAATCTGGTGACAACCAGGCGGCCTGCTGATCACTAGATACTACAGGCTGACTTATTTTGATTTTGTGGAATGATCAAATCAAGAAATTTGGACCATGAGTGAAGTACAGGAGACAGAATACGAGAATGATCTGGACGGACCTGTGCTCGCCTTTAACCCAATATATTGGGATATCAAGGGCTTCATTCCACCTCTTGTATGCAGAGGGAGCTACCGAACATACAAATAGCAAATTCCATATTGTCTAGGGTTAGATGTGTAAAATGTAATTCAGCTAAACAGTACTTACTTGTCTTCTTCTTTGAAACAAGCGACCAACTGACGTTCTGGGTGTTCATCTACAGTTATTTCATTTTTAATATTGCTGGTAGGCTGTAAGGAATACATATGCAAAACAAAGTAAGAAATGTAGAGTGAACAGATAACTAGAGTAAAAGTTTATAAATAGACATGACAGCTGATAAAATAAATTGCATAGTTGCAAAATAAAAATATCAATTTATTCTCCCAATGTAAAAAGGGAACAAGCCAACAAGTATCAAGTCAAAATTATATGAAGAACAGGAACAAGAAAAGGAACTCATAATAAGATAAACAGGACAGCAAACCAAGGGAGAGCAAAAGAAGAAGAAAAAATTGAAGGACAACAATGATCTCTGCAATTTTTTCTCCTGCTCCTACAACTTTCTGTCATCGTGTTCATCCTATTATGTGTTCTTAAATGACCGGTCACTTGTTTGTTTCTTGTGTTCCCACAGCTGACTCTGAAAGTCATATAGACATGCATTGGATTTTAACCTGAGAAAGGTCTACCTCTTGCATACCATGTTCAAGTTTGTAAAACAAATAGTCAGTTGTTGGACTTTTCATTGACTCTAGACAATCTGAAGGCTTTATTAATATAGACTTACAACATTTACATTCAGATTTTAAAGCAAAATGCTGGCCGTGTTTTCTATGAATACAAAGTACACCACATTCTCAGAAGCCCCACAACTGATTCCTGGACAAGTCAGAGATTATCATCAGACTCTGATGGCTAGTTGCTGCTCCAGTCAGGCTGTATGAGAACAACGAAGTTGTTAATTGATAGAGAGGTAGAGACCTTAGTCCAAAAAGCCAAGAATAATGGCCAAGATAATTTGTTTTGCTCACCACACAGCGACTTATAAACTGCTGGCCACCAGGCTGATCAGGGGTCGCTTCAGAGTGTAATGCTCATCAGAGCTCTAGAGCCACACGTATTGATTTGGTCTTAAAAGGACTCTCTTCAGAGAGTTTCAAGCCACCTAGTATATTTTCTAAGAATGACCAGAACAGCCTAAATGTTTTAAAAAAAATATCATTCGACAGAAGTAGTCTACACTTGACTTTGTATGCAAAGTTAGATTAATGTTATCTCTCGGGTTTTTTGAAAGAGAGAAACCTTATACTTTACTTCCTCACAAGTGAACCTTCCACTGTTCTAACAAAGGTGAAGGGATTCAATTTAGTTAACTGTCATTGACTATTTCATCAACAGAGCAATATTCAAGTCAATTCATCAATCAAAACCTTACTAATGACAGTTGAAGGATCATATACTAATGCATATATTTTGAAGTTAACAACCAGAAAAAGAGAAGAAACTCCATTTTCCTGTGCAGCAAATGTTGCCAAAAAAATCACGGATCCAAAGCAGATGGGTTACACTTCCCTGGAAAATCTCAAGGCTCAATTCTTCTCAGATGATTCTCTTTAGGAACGGCTGCATCTATGGATATGCCACGAAGCACATGTAAAATCATATTAACTTTCATGTAAAATTTTATACCGGAAAGGCAACCCCATTTGTTCATAAAAACAAAGCTTTAAACAACAATCTATATTAACTTCATGAGAAGAAACCTGCTGGAAACAGGCGATTCTCCGGATATATCGATAAAATACTTTCAATGGAATGGTCATATGAAGATTAAGTAGGCCACACGTGGATGAAGACAGAAATTTGATGTTTAATTAGCTCTTGAAAATGAAGGCGAATTGGAGTACGGGAGATAAGATAGTTAGAACTTTAAGAGTGACAACACTGCTGATGAGACACCATGCAATGGAATCTAATAATGTCACCGACAGCACACGTTAGTTGTATACCTACTTTACCTCAGATCACAAGCATGCAAACTGGCATAATGAGCACAGCCTAGGGTTAGCTGGCAAGGAGCTTGCAGTGAAACTGCATAGCCTTACGGGACAGGGGCACGGTGGGTAAAAGTCTTTAACAAGGGACAACAATAAGTGGCAGATTTGTGTCAGCCAGGTCATCCTAGTGACAGTGAAGGAGAAGTGTTAATGGACACTGGCCGATACCATATGATATGTGAGCTGGCCCAAGACACCGGGTTAGCGAATATGACTGTGCTTCATATTAGAAGGCACTCTGGGCATGAGAAAAATTTCATCAAAATGGGTTCTTCGTGATTCAAGGGAAATGCAGAAATTATTACAATACGATGCTGCTCGTAATCATTTGGAGTACTGTAAGTACAAAGAAGAGGCGTTCTTATGCAATATCTTTATGCTGGATGAGACATGGGCTAAATTGTATGAGCCACACGCTGAAATCCTAATCGAAATAATGGCATCATTACGGCAAACCACAAAGATTGAGAGTTCGTGAGAACCCCAGCCATGTGAAAGTTATTTTTATAATCATGTATGACAGTGATGGTTTTATCATAATGCACTATGTTCCTCCACAGCATACCTTCAATGCTTATTACCCATCATTTTCCACGGAAACGCAAGACTACATACAGTGCAAATGTGGCTGATTTGTTTGGTCAATGGGGCTGGGAATTGCCGTACCACATACCATAGTCCACAGATTTAAGCCATTGTGACTTTGATTAGATTCACAAGATGAAGGAACCACTTCTGGGTCTTTGCTCCGGAACTGTTTCATTAGTAGGTCAGGCAGTAAACTGCTCCATTCGAACTATCAACATAACAGGTGCTGCAATAGATATCCTATGATGTCCACATCATTGATAACAAGATGTACACAATGCTGGTGAATACTCTGAAGGACAGTAAATCATGGTATAACATTCATATCTTTTCTATGAGTCGTAATTGAATATTTGCTATTATTAAAGTTCCAACCCAATAAGTTTCTTTTTACAACTTGCTTCATGATACTCCGGCACAGATAGCTCTTATGGCAATGATGGGATAGGAAAGGGCTAGGAGTGGGAAGGAAGCAACCTTGGCATTAACTCATTGGCGCCGACTTACAGAACCGTTCCTTACGCCGCCAATTTGAACTGAACACCGACCTATAAACGATTGGAGCTTTAGTTACTAGCAAGTGATAAGTCTTGTGCCGCATGCACATTACTCTTTGCAGTTCAGTGAAACTTCTACACTAGTGTTCAAATGTTAAGCATAATCACTAAACGAGACCATACCACCTGACAGGAATGTCAGACGGATTGCTGAACAAACGGAAGCTGAATCACACACCATGTCACACAAATTGTGCAAAAAACTGTTTCAAAAAGATTCTGATAGTTAAGGTACATTATTGCCAACAACTAACAAAAATTGTCAACGTCTTCCACAACAAAATATGCTGTTAATAGGATGTATGGTTACCCCTAATGGCCACACATCCTTTGCAGCTATGTGGCATGCTCTCTAACAGACGGTGCAAGAGCTCTTGTAGAAGTCAATCCCATTCCTCCGAAAGGGCAATGCGAAGGTCTTGGAGGGTCCTTGGTGGAGGCTGACAGGACGCAATTTGACTCCCCAGTGTATCCCAGGCATGTTCTACACATTTCAGGTCCGCATACCTCGCTGGCCAGTCTATGCGATGAATGTCTTCCCCAACCACAATTTCATCCACCAGAGCAGCGCGGTGCGGTCCGGCATTATCTTCCATTAAGTGGAAGTCTGGAACAATCGCACGTGCGAACAGTTGAACATGTATTCTCAGTACCTCATCCCTGTCTCTCCAAGAGCTAACAGTGTTCCTCGGACTACTCATGAAGTTGTGCAGGTCCGTACGGCCCTTCAACATGACGCCGCCACACACGATGCTACCACTACCATACTGGTCCTGTTCCACGATGTTCCTGTGGTTGAATCGGCTACCTGGTGCTCTCCATATTAATGTGTAATGGGAATGGTTCTGCAAACTGAACGGGATTGATCTGTGAAGAGCACATGCCTCCATTCATTCATGGCCCAGTTTCGATGTTGATGGCTGCACAGTAAACGGGCCCGTCTCTGTGCTGGAGTGAGCGGGACGCATACCACTGTACGTCGGACAAACAGCCCTGCTGTTCTGAGCCTCTGGTACACAGTTTGCCGGGAAATGGCAACCCCTGAGACAGCTAAAAGTCACACCGACAATTGTCTTGCAGATGCATTGCGATTTCGTCGGGTGGTTAAGGCCAAATATCGGTCCTGCTGTGGGGTGGTTACCCTTGGTCGACCTGGTACTGGCCTACGAATGGCATATCCTGTGTCACGAAATTGTCTCCAAATCCTGAAAATGAATCTGTGTGGCACATTCAAGGATACGGTGCCTTTGGTCTATGTCTGGCCTGCTTCCAGGCGGCCGAGTATTCTACCCTGCAAATCGGGGTCCAAATGGCGCTGTTGTGCCATCATGTTGTCACAATCACCACGAGGCAACACTCCACACACTATAACAGGGAAAACACAACTGAGGGAATATGGGGCGCAGGCACTTGCTGTGTTTAGCTTGTGAAAAATTTTGCGTCTTTCAAACAGTGATAAATGGATTACTTAGACGTTTTTGAACACATTCGTCTGGAGCATGGTGTTGTATGGAAGAAAGACATGGACGATAACTAGCTCAGGAAAAAAAGAGGGTAGAAGCTCTTAAAATATAGAGATAAAGATGAATGCTGAATGTGAGCTGGGTAGATTGGATCACGAATTAAGAGATACCGAATCAAATTGGTGAGAGATCAATTTGGCTACAATGGACAAGAACAGATAGAATGATAGAACAGATCTTAAGACACCCAGGACTTGTTCAGTTGGTTTTTGAGAGAACTGTAGTCAGTAAGAACAGTAGGGGTAGAACAAGATATGAATGTCAAGCGGATCAGAGGAGATGTAGGATGTAGTATTTATCTAGAGATGAAAAGGATACAACATTATAGGAGCACATGAAGAGGTGCATCACATCAGTCTTTGGACTGGTGACTCTCGAACAATAACATGTGAGAAATTGTGTCCTGGTTAACAGAGACTGCAATTTGTTTCCAAGAGGATATGCTGAGAACCCGGTTATATCCATTAATCAAGATGAACAAGCCAGTCCAGTGCAGTTATAAAATACACTGTATTTAAGCCCAACATGGTCATACTGTATTACAGCTTTCTCCATATCACCAAGAATTGAATCCCATTAAGCTGATACGGGCAAGTGTCAAGAATGGCATTTCTGAACATGAGATGATGTTCAGAATGGAAGCATTTCTATAATTTATGGTGAACAAACTGCATCTATTACAAATGAGGACTGGAAGTAAAATGTGTGAGAACGTAAATAAATTTGAAGATCAGTAATTTCAACAGAAGTTTTATTGGTCCATGGTAAACATAAACGTGGGAAGTGAAATGGTCAGAAATAGTGACAGTGATGGAAGCAATGCTGAAACTGCAAGAGAAAGTGGTAATAAAACTACAGACACTGCGAGCGCAATTTAGAGAATATGATGTAACAGTGAGAGGGGCATTCTCTAAGAGACTTAGTAAGCCTACATATAGTGACAGTGAATGATCCATAGTTTTCTATCAAGTGATTAACATACTAAGTTATGTGTAATGTATAGTTATGCGTGTAATGTATAGTTATGCGTGTAATTACTGGAAGGTTTTGTGAAAGGCTTCTTAACAGGAATACTATAATTTACGATGAGATTGTATGTTTCATAAGGCATGCATTGTACAATATCGTCACTTAAACTCTCCTATGTATGCTCGGTCTTAGTACTTGTCACCTTCCACTAGAGCGCACTTCCTGCCCTGCACTTAAATGAGTGTTTCCACAATTTCCAAAAGCTGTACCCAAAGATTGTGACTTTGTCTTCAACACACCAAGAGCATTGTAAAAATGAAACTTACACCATCGGAAATGTTTCTGATGTACAACATACAGGAAGACAGGGTAAAAAATATGGTATATCTAGGGAGTAACATAGGACCATTATGCTGAAATAAAATGCTAGAGAGAGAAAGCATAGTCCATTTTCATTAGCATGTGGCATCTCCTGTCCTGAAACGATCTCAGAATAAAGCTCAAAAAGAGAAAAACAAAGTGCTGTGTCCTCTCCACCCTACAAAATACCGTAGAGCCCTATATATTTTATTACCCACAGAAAAGAGAATTAAAATTTCAAGATGTGGTTGTATAATGGCAAATTGTGTAATTCCTGTGGGCTATTTTTATGTCGCACCAACGGAAATAGGTCTTATGCCTACAAAAGGATAGGAAAGGGCTAGGTGTAGAAAGGAAGCAGCCGTGGCCTTAATTAAGGTACAGCCCCAGCATATTAATGATATGAAAATGGGAAACCATATAAACTATCTTCAGGGCTGCCTACAGTGGGGTACCCCACACAACGAGCTGTCGACCTAAGCTTATGAAGGCAATTTACACTGACTGACAGAGCAAATGCAACACCAAGAAGGAGTGGTCAGTACTTTATGCCAATTGCAGGGTAGACTGACGTCACTGAGGTATGCTCATGATGTGAAATGCGCCGCTGTGCTGCGCACGTAGCGAACGATAAATGGGACACGGCGTTGGCGAATGGCCCACTTCGTACCGTGATTTCTCAGCCGACAGTCATTGTAGAACGTGTTGTCGTGTGCCACAGGACACGTGTATAGCTAAGAATGCCAGGCCGCCGTCAACGGAGGCATTTCCAGCAGACAGACGACTTTACGAGGGGTATAGTGATCGGGCTGAGAAGGGCAGGTTGGTCACTTCGTCAAATCGCAGCCGATACCCATAGGGATGTGTCCACGGTGCAGCGCCTGTGGCGAAGATGGTTGGCGCAGGGACATGTGGCACGTGCGAGGGGTCCAGGCGCAGCCCGAGTGACGTCAGCACGCGAGGATCGGCGCATCCGCCGCCAAGCGGTGGCAGCCCCGCACGCCACGTCAACCGCCATTCTTCAGCATGTGCATGGCTGTTCCAATATTGACCAGAACAATTTCCCGTCGATTGGTTGAAGGAGGCCTGCACTCCCAGCGTCCGCTCAGAAGACTACCATTGACTCCACAGCATAGACGTGCACGCCTGGCATGGTGCCGGGCTAGAGCGACTTGGATGAGGGAATGGCGGAACGTCGTGTTCTCCGATGAGTCACGCTTCTGTTCTGTCAGTGATAGTCACCGCAGACGAGTGTGGCGTCGGCGTGGAGAAAGGTCAAATCCGGCAGTAACTGTGGAGCGCCCTACCGCTAGACAACGCGGCATCATGGTTTGGGGCGCTATTGCGTATGATTCCACGTCACCTCTAGTGCGTATTCAAGGCACGTTAAATGCCCACCGCTACGTGCAGCATGTGCTGCGGCCGGTGGCACTCCCGTACCTTCAGGGGCTGCCCAATGCTCTGTTTCAGCAGGACAATGCCCACCCACACACTGCTCGCATCTCCCAACAGGCTCTACGAGGTGTACAGATGCTTCCGTGGCCAGCGTACTCTCCGGATCTCTCACCAATCGAACACGTGTGGGATCTCATTGGACGCCGTTTGCAAACTCTGCCCCAGCCTCGTACGGACGACCAACTGTGGCAAATGGTTGACAGAGAATGGAGAACCATCCCTCAGGACACCATCCGCACTCTTATTGACTCTGTACCTCGACGTGTTTCTGCGTGCATCGCCGCTCGCGGTGGTCTTACATCCTACTGAGTCGATGCCGTGCGCATTGTGTAACCTGCATATCGGTTTGAAATAAACATCAATTATTCGTCCATGCCGTCTCTGTTTTTTCCCCAACTTTCATCCCTTTCGAACCACTCCTTCTTGGTGTTGCATTTGCTCTGTCAGTCAGTGTAACTCAAGAGGATGAAACACATGTATCACATTATGAGGACTTCTGAAAAGGACAATCTGTTACAAATATTTTGAGGAATAAATTTAGGCAAAGGAGGACTTAGAAGAAGACGGACATCTCGGATCAATATATTGAAGAAATGGGTCGGAGCACCTTAGCATATGACAAAAGGAAGATAGCCATGCTCATAGCCTACATCTGGTTAGGATAAGGTAGCAGTAACAGTGAAGAAACCAGTCACCAAATGCAATGCAGTGGAGGGACTTGGAACAATGATAGCCGCTATATATTACCTAGCATAAAATTTCGAAGTACATGTATTTATATACGACTGGGCTAAACAATTCATCATTTCTTAGTAAATGAGAGAGTTTCAGTTTCAAATCTTCATTATCATTTCTCAGAAAATCTCCATGTTGTACATCCATAAAAGCATGACAACTAAGAGACTTTCAGGAGTGGAGGAATGTCCTGTTTGAATGCTCAGAGTTATTGTTGAAGAGTACAACAATTATATTATATAAAGCCTTCCAAAATAACACCGAATGATCAGAAAAATGTACAGACATACTTACAAATAATCTGCTCATTATAAACAAACCAATTCCGAAATATTAAGAACTTCACAATTTAACAGTGTTATCTTTCACGTCCTGTACCAGCAAATAGATCTTAGCAGGAAAATGTATCTTCCATATTTCCTCTTGTACATGAAATGCTCAGCCTGAAAGCAGGGAGGATCCTCAAACAACTCCACCATCAGCTGCCATACAGAGCTAGGTGTCACTGAGGAGGCAAACTAAGGAAATGAAGAGTAAGGTAGTTTTCCGTTGCATTCCTCTTCCAGCCAGACAGTGCTGTTACATATCAGTTTATCATGATCAGTGAACTGCACACACAGACCTGCTATATTGAAACGGGAATGCCCTGTCAGCATTCGCCGTCCATGTACTTCTTGTGGAAAACGCCCTAATCTGCGTCTGTGAAGACTTGAAATGAGCGCCGAGCGCGCAGGCAACATGTGTGACAGCGCAGGAAGGTGATAGCTCACGAGTGACGTCACGATCGAACGTTCCCTTACTTCGATTTCACTATATCCAGAATGAGATGTCCGATCGTAATTTGAAGCAAGTCACCTTCTAGACCTAAATAACAAAAATCACTATACAAAATTTCAAGCAAATCGGCGGAAGGATGGCCGAGTTATTGAAGGTTAGATAATCTCGTATTTTCAGCCTTGCCAGCCGACATTTTGGTAGCCTATAAAAGGAGCCCACTAGCTCCGTAGAATTCGAGGACGACCTTGACTGCGGTAGCGGACGGAGTACGTGCCCCTTGCTCCGCTCTCCCTCTCCTCGCCAGGCGATCTGTATTTTCTAAGTACTAATCAGGGAGTTGTAGTTGTTGGTACACTTCCGAATGAGCCTTGTCTACTGTGTGTACTTAGAAGTACGCAGTGATCTTTGTAAGGAAGCACTTTTTAGTGCTATTTCTCTTGCTATTTCTCTTTTAGGTTTAATTTTTACGGAACGATAGGGATGACGGAACTGCGAGAAGACCTACCAGAAGACTTCAGGGAAGCAGTGGCGGATATCGTACAGTGGGTTGACCATAGAGCAGTCTCACTGAACATGGTCCTACCTGCTCTAATGGTGCAGTACCGACCAGGACACGACCACAACAGGGAGGCCTACCTCATCGTCGACCTTCTCACCAGGCTAGAGGGGGCTCCAGGGAAGGACCTCTAAATCGACGCCGTCGAGAACATCCTGAACTGAACGATAATCATTCGTCCCATGGACGCAGGCCAGATCAGCCGCTACGAGAGGAGATTTTCTGCTTACTTTCAGGTCACCCGACTACCAGGAATGGGAAGCTGCCCCACCGGCACCGGCAGCCTGGAGGTAGCCACGCAGACGTCACAGGGGACGTCCACATTCGGGACGCAGACAGCCAGGAGGCAGAGGCACAAGCAGGTGGGAACAGACCCACGCTTCTTGGCTCCTTCGAAGCCGAGGATCGAGGACGACGGCGGCGCTCCCGAGCGCTGCGACGGTGCGACCCAGGTTGATTTGCTGTACTTCACGAAGTACACGCAGACCAACAAGGCCACCAACCAGGAACGTCCACCATCTGCCCGGGCCATCCAGCGAAGGCCTGCCAACCGGGCGCAGACCAGGAAGGCGACCCGGACCGCGGAATGCGGCATGGACATGGACAACCGCGGGCGTTCAGAGGCTGCTACCCAGGCCCGGCCTGCTAGCACCTCATTATCGATGCAGACATCCATATGCACCCTACCGGACAGGGAATGCACAGAGATGCCAGCAACGAGCGAAGCCGCCGCCATCCAGGAGGAGGGAGAACACGGCGGCGCACTGGGGCCACCCACTATCCCGAGGTCACCAGGCCGGTAGGAGGGCCGAGAAGGGACCCTCGGGAAGGAGATGCCGCCCCAGGTCCAGGAGGAAGAAGAAGACGACGGCCCACCAGGAGAGGGCCGCCCAGCCGCAACCCAGGACAGCAGACGACCGAGGAGCCAATCAGGAGAGGACCTGAGCGGGTAGCGGCAATCAGGTGAGATTGAAACGTCCCCCTCAACAGCTCTTGCAGTGTGTACGCTGTCTGAGGTGGGGCCATCGTCAGGTCAGCTGTGCGCTCCAAGTGAGGTGCAACCGCTGTGTTGTTGATCGTCAGTACACGGCCTGAGCTACACTTATGGAGGCGCTGGTGTGCGCCAACTGCGCGGGGGGCCACCCGACCTCCCATCGCAGTTGTCCTGTATACCGGGCCAAGGTGCGGGCAGAGAGGAAGGAGGCCCGGCGCCATGTTCCGCAACCATCCAGCAGGTCTCCGCCTCGGCGCGCTTGGCCTCATTCTCCGGGATCAGAGACTGGGTAGGAGAGACCCCAAGGGCCTCGGGCCGTGCGAAGAGCCCTAGTAGCTATTGCCGCATGGCTCGGCAAACGGCAAAGCCCGCTCTAGTCACAGCAGTGCCCAGAAGGACTGATCCCCTGAATAACTGGACTAGGCTTATGACTTGAGCATGATACCTATTCCCAACTAACGCAATTAATTGGACCTCTCCAGAACCACATCCTTGCAAGTGCTATCTACAAAATGTCAGGTTTTACATGTAGGCATCTTTCTATTTCCGCCTATATGGCTTTGTCCTGACCCTTACTACCCGATTACACCACTATTGCTATCCATCACCATATGCTGAGCATGGGGACAGGCAGATACTCCTGTAGTATCACACACCCACTCCTCCCTGCTATCTTTTTCTTCTTAGAACTAATAGCATGTCGGAGGCAATGTAGAATAGAGTCGATTTCCAAGCGGGGAAGCGAAAACTACCCCCCCCCAAACCCCGATATAAAAAACGTAGAATTCAGAGTGTGTTTCGTCGTGTCCCAGCTTCCATGCCGTGCGGGCAGCTGCGGGATTGTAGAATGTTATTCTGTCCGTCTGAGGGCCGATGGTAGAAGGTATGCGAGACGGCTCGAGTGTCTAAGTGTCGAACTTATACTTGTGGGACCAGTGTAGATCCGTGGTAAAGTGAGTGCAGTGGCACTGAGCAATATCGTGCAGCGATCGGTGGCTGGCAGCCCAGGCAGAAGAAGACGAAGGTGCATGCGGCGAACAAGGCAGAACTGGGAAGATCGGCAAGGCTATCTTGGCAGTGACGGTGATAACTATGCTATTAATTATAGGGGGCGTGGAGATGAATCCAGGCCCTGGCATGAGCTGGGAGGACTGGGAGAGAATCAGGGGGCTGATAGGAGACGCCGTAAAACATATACTGGAGATGCACTGGTAAAGGAATTGAGAAAGAAACAAGCCAAGGGATTTGAAGATATGAAGACATATTTCAAGGAACAGTGGGGAGTTACGGAAAAAAGAATGGTGGAGAATGAGAGAGCAACGGGAGTAATAATAATAATAATAATAATTATAATAATAATAATAATAATAATAATAATAATAACGTTATTTGCTTTACGTCTCACTAACTACTTTTTAAGATCTTCGGAGACACCGAGGAGCCGCAATTTAGTCCCGCAGGAGTTCTTTTACGTGTCCGTAAATCTACCGACACGGGGCTGTCGTATTTGAGCACCTTCAAATACCACCGGACTGAGCCAGGATCGAACCTGCCAAGTTGGATTAGAAGGCCAGCGCCTTAACCGTCTGAGCCACTCAGCCCTGCACCGGAGTGTTAAAAGAGCAGGTAAAAAATATTTTTCCAGATTTTTTACGGGAGTGCTAAAAGAGCAGGTAAAAAGTCTGGAAAAGGAAGTGGCTTCTCTGAAGAATGAGCTCGGTCTCTTCAACCAAGAAAGGATGAAGAAATGTTTATATATCTATGTCTTACTGGAAGAGCGGAGTGAAGATAAAGTGAAGATTATATATAAAGTGGTGGAACTCGTCCAAAATAAGCTCAAACTTAACTTCAGTGAATTGGATAATGACGAGGTCGAACGAGTAGGAAAAGTGAAAGGCAGGAGACCAGTGAAAGTGAAACTGATGTCAACTATAATGGCGGATATAGTGTTAAAAACGCCAGGAACTTACAAGGTGAAAGGATATGGATAAACAAAGATTTGGGAAGAGAAGTGATTGAGAATATGAAAATCTTAGGAAAACATTTAGGCGGAGCTAGACATCAAGGCCTTCTTCTACTTCAAGTGCCATATCCGGTTGCCCAGACGTCGGCGATTACTCTGGAGAAAGTTTTTCTGTCTTCTGCTAGTCGGAAGAGTCTCTCAGTTGTCTCAATACCGGTCCACTGCTTGATGTTGTGTAACGATGTTTTACCTGGGAGAATGAGTTTTATGAGGCCATATTTGTTTCCTCTTAATATGTGGCCTAGATAAGCTGTTTTGCGAACTTTTATAGTTGTTATTAGTTCTTGCTTCGTCCTAGCTCTCCTTAGGACTTCATCGTTTGTTATCATATCTGTCCAGGGTATTCTAAGGATCAATGGTTGGTGGTAACAAATGGTATATGGTGTCGTGTTCGGTCTGTAACAAAACTAAAAGGTATGGAGGAAGAGCTGAAACAGGAAGAGGAACGATCGAAGCGGCCAAGAGATAGGCAGGAGTACGCCCAAGAGGAGGGAGAAAACGTGGTAACGATGGCTGAAGCTCCGAGTCAAGAAAATAGACCAGTGGAAGATAGTGTGAGTGAAACATCAAATGTGCAGGTTCAGGAAGTGTTAACAGATAGTGTTCCGAAAGGAAAAGAGGATACAGTGATTGCCGACCTGGGGGGACAAGAGAGAAAAGGAAAAGGAATAAAGGTTTAGAAGATAAAGAGAGGAAGGATGACAATAGAGCGTCAAAGAATGATGGAAGGGAGGTAGAAGCTGAGAGCGAGAGGGTGACGAGGAGTAACAATAAGGATGGTGGTTTCGAAGGTAGGGAAGAAATGCTGTAGCTAGGCTGGAAGATAGGCTTTGTTAATACTGAAGGTGTATTGAGTAAAATAGGCAATATAAAGTGAAAAATTTAATAGAAAGCTTTGATATTGTAGCGCTTTTGGAAACATAGCTAGAAGCAGGCAGGGAGATAATTTGGGGACGATTCACGGTGAGGCACAAGTCAAGGAAGAGATTAAGCAAAATGGGCCGCGTGCCCGGAGGAATATTAGTGTTAGTAAAAGAAGAGTTGAACGAATGTATAGAGCATATTGAGAGTGACATTGAAGGGGTTATGTGGACAAGATTTAACATGGGGAGAGAAGTAGGGAGAGAGAAACATGTATGCTTGGCTTTTGCCTATTTTCACCCCAAGGAATCTCCATATGCAAATGATAAGTTATTTGAGGAATTGTTATTAGAAACCAGTATCATTAGAGGGAGGTATGAGGAGGACGGAATATTGCTATTTGGAGACTGGAATGCCAGAATAGGAGAGCGAAGTCCAAGGTATAGTAAGGAAGAAGGGTTGATAGTAGGATCAGGAAGAAGTAGTAATGATAAGGTAAATAAAAACTACGGTAGAAAACTTTTAGAATGATGCGAAATCGGGAATTTCTGAATTCTGAACGGCTATTGGTAAGGGGACAGAGAAGGTATAATGACCTATATTACTGAAAAAGGGGGGGGGCGTTATTGATTTAGTAATGAGTTCAGAGGTATTGCTAGATAATTTCAAAAGCATAGTGGTGGAGGACTGGATCGAATCGCACCACGCTCCGGTATGGGTTAGTTTGGTAAGGAGAGAGGAAAGCAAAGAGGAAGAGAGAAAAAGTACGATAGAGGGGGTAGTGGTTATATGAAATATATATGCACAGAGAACTCGAAGGGAGAGCTGGACGCATTTATGGATAAGGAGATACAATTAATTAGAATTGGCTGGGAAAGGGCGCTGATGGAAAATAATATATACACAGCGCTGGAGTTATTAGAATACCCGGTAAGGAGAGTGACGCGGGCAGTCGAGCACAGCAGAAGGAAAAAAAAACGGAAGGGGATAGTTGGTATGACAGGGAATGTGAGGTCCGCAGGAAAGCAGCGTTAGGAGCATTAAAAGTGTATAGAGCAAAAGGAGGGAGCAAAGACCGTTAAGCATTTTGCAGGCTGAGGAAAGAGTATAAAAGTAAAATTGCGGAGAAGAAGAAGCAGTGGTTGAAGGACCAATCAGAGGTAATAAAGAAGGAATGCAGAATGAATCAAACTGAAAAAATATGGTAGAGAATAAATATGATCATTAAAGGAGGGAAGGGACTGAAGAAAATGAATTTTGACTATGTAATGTGGGCGACATTTCAGCGAGCTACTAGGAGGAAGGGACGATTGGGACTATAAAGAAAGAAAGCAGGCCTTTTGGTCTAACGTGCAAGTAAGTATATACGAACTAGATAGGGATTTCACGAGAGAAGAAGTACAGCGGGTGATTGGGAAACTGAAGATGAAATCAGCGGGGTGAGGGAGGAATGGTATTAGTAAACTATGCTGGAAACATATAAGGAAATACGGCCAGATGGTAGAAGGAATTGTAAAACTATTCAACAGAATTTTCAACGGGCGAAGGTACCGAAGGAATGGGAAATTGGGATAATATGCCCAACACATATAAAGAAAGGGAATATAAATTTACCTAATAACCACCGAGATATTACTCTTTCAGATTCATTGAGCAAAATTTACACAGGAGTCTTAGCTAACAGACTAAGGGATTGGGCTGAAAATAACGGTATAATCTCTAAATATCAGGGAGGATTCAGTTGGGGGAGGCAAACAATAAATAATATCGTGATTGTGAAAATGCAAGCGGAGAAATACACAGTGCGGGAAAGAGGCAGCATATTTTTGGCAGCGGTCGATTTTGAGAAAGCGTTCGCTACGGTGAACTGAAGGGCATTAATAGAAAAAATAGGGAGGCTGGGAGTCTCTAGGAAAATGATAAGTGCGGTAGAGGCGCTGTATCAGAGAGTATACAGTAGCGTCAAACTAGTGGACAATGTAATAAGCAAACCGATAGAATGCAAGCAGGGTCTTAAACAAGGATGCAAATTATTGCCCATATTATTTATACTATTTATAAATGATATATTGGATGAGCACGGAGGGGCTAGGTGGGCTGTACCGATGGTGGGTAATACGGAGATCTCAGGCCTTATTTTCGCTGATGATATTCTGTTAATGACGCTGACTAGGGGTGGATTGAAGAAAAGTTTGGATAAATTAGTAGATTACGCAAATCAGTGGTCGCTGAAAACTAACTATAATAAAGCAAAAGTGATGATTGTAAGAGAAGGAGGGTAAAATGTAAGGGGATGGTGGGTACAGGGGGCAAGATTAGAGGAATTAGATAGATTAGAATATCTAGGAATGATACCGAATAGAAAAAGAGGATGCAAATCGAGAGGGGTTGTAGCCCTTGCAGCAATAAAAATTCTAGTCGCCAAGTACCCAGGAGTAAGCCATAAGATACTAAGGCTATTACTAAAATCTCTGGTCCTAGGCATAGCTTTATATGGGGTTGAATTGTGGGGATTAGAAAAGAAAAGGGTCAGCCTGAATCAAATAATATATAAATTCAGTAAGACTATTATGAGACTACCGCAATGCACAGCCAATGTGGGGGCATTAATCTTATGCGGAGAGTTTATCGAGTTAGACTGTGTTAAAAGGATATTAAATTATTGGTCTAGACTAAGACGGGGTAGCGGCGGTATTTTGCTGCAGGAAGTATATAGATATGAACTCGAAGGAATGTATGATGAGTGTTGGCAAGCAAAATTTAAAAGTTATGTTGAGGAATTGGGTATGGGATATATTTGGCGAGAGGGATGGAAGGGGAATAATAGCAGAATACAGAGGGCCCTGACAATGAGAATTAAGGACATCCAGATGCAGAATTGTTTAGAAGAATGTAGAGAAAGGCCTCCGCTCAGCCTATTCTATAAGGTCTACCAGATCTCCAACTTAAGTATAAAATTTGGGAATGGAAGATTAAAGGGTGGGTTACTATGGTGGCTGATGGGGTGCATAGAAATAAAGGATGGATCAGGAGCAAAGAGAGCTCTCAGTGCATACTATGTGAGGCTAAGCATGATGATTTGCATCTACTCCGTGATTGTATAGGAACAGAGAAACTAAGGGCAACACTTTTGAATGTTCAGCAACAAAAAATGTGTAGACAAAAAGATGTGCAAAAAATTATTTTATGGGTAGCAAAACAGTTGAGAAACGACAGCAGCCTGAATAAGTTCATATGCGCAGTGGAAAAACAATGTATGAGTGAAATCCGAGGTAGTATATGATGTAATAACATGGAATGTAAATAGTGGAGTAGCCAGCATAAACAGGTCAGTAGGAGATTGGCACTCAGCACTTTAAATGTTAGGATAACGTCAGCATGTAATAACAAATTCATTAGACATGCTGACAGGGTAGGATGCAGAAGTAGGTTTTACATGGTTGCGCCATCTTGTTCTTTTATTTATCCTTTGTCCTAACTTTATGTTAACATTTATACTGATTGTCACGTAGTCTCAGCAGTTTACGAGCATTTATTATTATTTGTAGTAAGATAGCAGCATGGCACTTAGTTGTATATATTTGGGCAGGTGCTTTTTTCTCACTATTTACGCATAGTAGGGGATGGTAAGGAGTGATGGGCAAGGGAGAGCAGGGCATACCCGTAAAAGGACGGGTTGGACGGGCCTACCCCAAATATGTAAAAGAAGGGAGACATATGAGAGACGAGATATGGGAGAGCGGCTCCGGCTTCACGTGGCCGGCCACAATGGAATGGTGAGAGAACCGTAGAAACTGGTAAGTTTGTTAGGGTTCTCTTGAGGGCCCCACGGATAGGGCCGGTCGTGTCATCATCGGGAGGGCAGCTTTCTTCTCACCAGGGGTGATGACATGGCCGGACAGTAGCAGTAGACTGTTATTCATATTATTTCTTGCTTTTATTTTATTATCATTTTATTTTTCATTTTATTTTGTTTCTTAATATTAAGTGGAGACGATGGACGTGGCATGTAGGGACTCAGGATGAATGTTGTGGTGACCCTCCCCTGGGAGCGTCACGTTTCCGGGATATCCAATGGACGTCATGGCATGGCCAAGGAATATTGTATTTCTCTTCTTTTCTTTTGTTGTGTTCGTCATGCACGGAAGAGGGCCATGTAAACATGTATCGGAGTGAATTCGCCCGTTATGTTCAATAAATATCTATCTATACTCTAACTTCGCGTGAAGGAAATAGGTTGGCTCAGAAGACTTGTTCAATACAAGTGATAGAATCGGTTTAGCTGAAAAGATTTTTCTTTACTCGTGAATTTCGTCTTGCAGAGACTGCATATTAATTGCTGTCACTTAGACCTTTTTGAAAACTGTGCTTTTATAAGGAGTGTGATTAACTTAGTGCATAAAGACTGCGCCTTAAAGAATTAACTTCATTTCATAAAAGGTTGTACCTCAAGGTTTAATTTACTTCGTAAAGACTGTGCCTACATATCTTTTCGAGAGACTGTTGATTTACTCGTAAAGACTGTGTCTCCGTGAAAATTTATTTATTTTGAAAGACAGTGTTTAATTTAATCCGTAAAGACTGTGCCTACATTTCTTTTCGAGAGACTGTGTTGATTTACTCGTAAAGACTGTGTCTCAGTGGAATATTAATTTCTTTTGACTGTGTTTAATTTACTTCGTAAAGACTGTGCCTACATATCTTTTCGAGAGACTGGTTGATTTACTTCGTAAAGAATATGTCTCAGTGGAATGTTAATTTCTTTTGAAAGACTGTGCCTAATTTTCTTCTCGAGAGATTGTGTAACTTACTTCGTAAAGACTGTGACTTGTGGAACTTAGTTTTCTTTTCACATGACTGCGTGCTAAAATTCATAAACTGTTCCTCTCTGGTTTCAAGTCACAAGACTTGAAACCTTAATGTATTTCAAAGTATGTGTGTGCTAAAACATTGCATTCACTTCATCGTATTCATTACGAACACTACGGAACACTGTGTCCGAGGGACGTCATTTATTTCTTTTTTGATCTGTGATTAAGTGAAGTTGAGAACGGTTGAACCCCTAAGTCACAGAAAGTTCCAAATTTTGTGTTGCCTATAATTTCAAGTTCGTCAATGACTAATTCATTTGATGAACAGTGCTAACATTCATCATCATACCGGAATTGTGATTCTGAATTTATTTCTTCGAAGTATTTTGCGTCCAACACTATTGGCACGGAACTCGTGCATTTAACAAACAGTGTCGTTCCACAACCTTCAGTGCAGTGCTGAGAGGAGTACTATTGTGAGGGGAGGAGTTCAGCGACGTGGGACGACGCTGACGCTGAAGACTCAAAATAAAAGTGACAAACTTGTTCTGGGCACCAGGCATAGAGTACACAGTAACTCAACAGAGATGGATTAGAGTAGGCCACCTCTTATGGAAGTCATAAGACCTAAACAACATGAACCATAACCTACAGGTTATATACAAAATCATAGAGGGCCTGTATGTCTGACATCAGTGCTCCTTGTGAAGGCATGGGTACATATGGTCAGCTGACAGGGATATTGCACTTTGCTTTACGTTGCACCGACACAGATAGACTTTTGGCGATGATGGGATAGCTAAGGGCTAGGAGTAGAAAGGAAGTGGCCGTGGCCTTGATTAAGGTACAGCCCCAGCATTTGCCTAGCGTGAAAACAGGAAACCACGGGAAACCAACTTCAGGGCTGCCAACAGTGGGTTCGACCTACTATTTCCTGAATACAAGCTCACAGCTGTATGGCCCTAACCGCATGGCCACTTGATCAATATAGATATATCGTGCATTGTGACAGGACTTCATATATATTGAGAAGCAAAAGGTCAGATTGTTGTCTCAAGAATGCCAGCCCTATGTTCAGCATACGGCTACACTAATCAGTGTAACTAATCGAAGGATACATTTTATTTTAACTAAGTGTTATTGAATTATAACTCTTATTGCTTTTGCAAATCCTGTTTGATATTCAACCCATTTTAATGTTTAAACAATGGAAGTACTGTGACACAGAGTTATTGTTCATTTGATCATGTTTCTGATTTCCTTTTTAAAGACCAAGGAATTAACTAAACAGTGGGTTGTGAGGATGAGAAGAGACAAATTGTATCCCACCCAATACAGTCATTTATGTTCAGCACCCTTTGAAGTTAAGTACGTGTGTCAAATGACCAGTGGCTATTACTGCCAGACACGACATGGTTCTCAGCATTTTACTTTCCCTCACATTTGCAAACAAAGAAAATAGAGTGCTCACTGCCAATAAAACATAACCAAGGAAACCCACCAGAGACCAATCTGTTAAAATTAAAGTATATAAAGTGGAGACTATTAAATAGTTTTTAATTGTCTTTCCCAAACCATTTGCTGCTCCTGTTTATCATGCAATTTTAAACTGTAGTGATCTGGGTGACGTTGATTTAAAATTGTTTTAGTTTTATTTTTAAAATCACGAAACCCACGACTGAAACTACAGATTTTGTCCCATCCCTAACAAATTAAAGCAGCAATTGGTGCAGGCTACCAGAAAAAAGCTGAAATCCTAGAAATGCAAACAAAGAGGAACAAGAGGAAAGTCTTCCATCAGCAAGAAATCGTTGGAGGTCTTCACAAGAAGCATAATGATTCAGGTCTCAATGTTCTGGATAGCTATTTCTAAGAGGTGATCCAAGACCTTGTCAGGCTTCAGGCCAAACCAACAATGCATCGATATCCCCAGTATCCCTATTGTTACCGGTACCTCAGGAAATTTTTACAACACTCATCCTCAAAATCTTTATCAGTGGGCAACATCTATTGATGGCAGCGCAGGTTTTAAAGAGAAGAGTTTTTAAGAGAAAGAAAAAGTCAGGACTATTTCCCAATCAATCCTCGAAACTTAGATTTTAATGAAACGGCTGTTAAGAAGAACTTGGTGCGGGGCAATAAAGAGTTTTGTGTCTATGTTGACTTAGGTCAGGGATATTTAGGCACTGGTGAGTACGAAGTGGCCAAGGAAGTATTAGACTTTATGGTGGCAACACTGAATAGGAGCTCAAAAATACCAGTGAGTGGAGTGCTCATACAAAAAATTATATTGTCAGCAGCTGTGATGGGATTGCGACCAATAGCCTTAGGAATGAAGTTTGCTGGACTGAACTCCCAGTGTTCTTTTCCACATCCAGCAGAGTTTGAGCAAAAGGCATTAACTTTCATTGATGCTGCTCACAATAAAAAGACAGGTTCTCGTAGATAGTAGTGCTCCAGACCAAGAAAATACATATTACAATGTATTATTTTATTCAAGCTATCGATCGCTGCGCCTCGGCTCGGCTATTGGAAAAACGAATACATAGTCTAGATTACATTAATAGCCGTTAGATGTCAGTTGTCATCTGTTCTGCTTGGTAACCATCATATGTTTCATAGAGTGGGCAGAAAAAACTCGAATTCTTTTTTCCAAGTCGTAATACCGCGGAAAAGTTGCGAATTGGGGAGAATAAAACGAGGTAAAAAAGAAACCAAATAGGTTCATTTCTTCCGGTCGCGCACGTGCTCTAAAGTTCGCCGAAATTCCGAAAAATATATATTTATACGATAATTTTCTAACTTGATTAACTTGTAAATATTTACATGTAATAGCTCTAGTCTACTCTTATTTGAACCAATAATGATTTAGAAAAAAGAATGGTTCAAATTGGTTGAGGTCTTCCGCTGGCGCAACAGCCGTCAAAAGTCTAACAAATTCTCGCGCTCGTCGTAACTCGCTCGGGTCAATGACCCTGACGCTCTGCCCACCTACCACTCTCGCCACCACGCCATGCCGTTGTTGTGTGAGTCTGCACTTATCCCTCGTGTCAGATGTGTGTTTCATTCGCTCTTCCAATTACTATAGTGGCATTTGCATCTACTGTATTTCGATGTTTGTTTTGTGTTATGACATTTTTGTGTAACTTCGTGACTTAACGGTGGTATATTATGGCTGTACTTCAGAAACTCATCACAAGACAGGTATTTGATTGCCCTATATTTGCTGCACCTAAAGACTCTTAATCAAACAAGCTTCCTGCTGGTGAGGACGTGTTTCGGTGTTGTTCACAGGAGAGATACCACTTTTCGCCTAAGGTTAATAATAAGAGCGTCAGTTTTTCACACGTTGCCAGTACAGTAGCTAACTAAATAAGTGGTTTGTATCAGAAAGCATCTATCCAACGGTTATAGATAAGATAATTATGCAACTTATAAAGCGTTGCATGATAAATATTACAGCATTAGAAAATCATATACTCGGGGTAAAGATTCGTTTAAGTAGAAAATTGACGAGTTTAAGCAAAAATGCTCATTGCTTTTTGACGAAGCGACTTGCAAATGCCCCACTGTTATTAATTGCGTTCGTAACAGAACCCCTGATTTATGTAAATGCGATATAACTATCAACTATGTGCAAAATCAAACAAAATACCTGCTATTGAGCTAATATTTGTTTACTTATTAGGAGCACACGGAATAGGAAAAACTGGAGGGTTGGAAGTGTCTGAAACAAAGAAACGTATTAAATCATTGGAAAGGAGATCGCGTGACAGCCATTTAACTCTGGATGATGAATCTGCATCTTATCTGAAACCCGCGTGCTCGTATTCAAATGTAAATATTGTTGAAACTGATTATGAAGACCAATATCTTAGTCGCTATCGTTACCTTTACTAGAAGGATAACAACTTTAACTTTAACTTGTTTGATGAAAAGTCTTTAGGTGCAGCAAATATAGGGCAATCAAATACCTGTCTTGTGATGAGTTTCTGAGGTACAGCTATAATGAACCACCGTTAAGCCACGAAGTTACACAAAAATGTCATAACACAAAACAAACATCGAAATACAGTAGATGCAAATACCACAATAGTAACTGGAAGAGCGAATGAAACACACATCAAACACGAGGGATAAGTGCAGACTGACACAACAATGGCATGGCGTGGCAGCGAAGGTGGTAGGTGGGCAGAGCGTCAGAGTCTTTGATCCGAGCGAGTTACGACGAGCGCGAGAATTTGTTAGAATTTTTACGGCTCTTGCGCGAGCGGAAGACCTTAATCGATTTGAACCATTCTTTTTTCTAAATCATTATCGGTTCGAGTAAGAGTCGACTAAATCTATTACATTTAAATATTGACAAGTTAAGCAAGTTAGAAAATTATCGTAAAAATGTACATTTTTCCGAATTTCGGCAAACTTAAAACACGTGCGCGACCGGAAGAAATAAACCTATCTTGTTTCTTTTTTACCCCGTTTTATTCTTCCCAATTCGCAACTTTTCCGCGCTATTACGACTTGGAAATAAGAATTCGAGGTTTTTTTGCCCACCCTAATGTTTAAGATTGCTACTCCACAGCAGAAATAATTTTGTGTTCTCGAGTTTGCGAAGTGCAATTCCGTGATTACAGTATAAAGACGTTTCAGGCTGAGGTACCAAATTGATCCTCCGAATGGTCGGAACACTCGCAGAAGGTATCGACAGTTTGCAGATACAGGATGTGTATGTAAAGGAAAGAGTCCTGGCCGCCCTCGTGTTCCTGAAGAAAATGTGTCACGAATTGAAACTGGTTTAGCACGTAGTCCTTCAAAAACAACTCGTCGTGCCAGTCGGGAGTTACAACTGCCTACAACAACAATTTGGCGTTTCTTGAGACGTTCATTGGTTATGAAGCTGTACAAGTTACAGCTGTTACAAGCTCTGTGTCCTGATGACAAATGCAAACGTGTGGCATTTTGTAACGAGATTCTTGATTATATTGACAATGATAACACTTTCACACAATGCATCGTGTTCAGTGATGAAGCGACTTTGCATGTTAGTGGTCAGGTGAACAAACACAACGTTCAAATTTGGGGCCTACAGAACCCACATGCTGTCACTGAACATGTACGAGATTCGCCCAAGGTCAGTGTTTTGTGCGATATCCCCTGTTTATGGCCCATTCTTCTTTGATGGAAAAGCGGTTAATAGTCAGCAGTATCTTGCTACGTTACAAAACTGGTTGTTTCCGAGGCTGCATGGAGACAACTTCATTTTTCAACAAGACTGGAGTCACCAAGTGCGTGAATATCTGAATGAAACTCTACCGAACCGCTGAATTGGTCGTCAAGGAGCTGGTGACTTAGCATATCTCATCTGGGCTCCATGATCACCAGATTTGACACCCTGTAACTTCTTCCTATGGGGTTTCATTAATGAAAATATTGATGTACCACCAGTCCCACAGAACCCGGAAGAGTTGAGGAACCGGATCCGTACTGCCATTACATCAGTGACGAAGTACATGCTTGCCCGAGTATGGGAGGAATTTGACTATCGAGGTGATATTGTTCGTGTCACTGATTATGCTCTTGCATTTGCTGTTTATAGGGCAGTGCACATGGAACTGGTCAGCATTTTCATAACAAAATGGATTTTTACTGAATTTTCGACGGTTTGTCACTCCAGGAGAAAGACCAAAGGTTTCTACAACAACAATGGATCATATTTCACTGGAACGGATAATTTGTTTTGCACTGTCGACTAAAACCACACAGAAAGAGAGTCCACAATGCAGCGAACACAGTACAGGATTAACCCTCCCACAGCAGGCTGGTGGTTGGTTGGTGGCAAAGTCTGATTCAGACTGTAAAGAGAAATTTGAGATGTGACCTCACGAGAGCTTCACTGTGTTGCAAAGAGATGACGACAATATTGTGTCCTCTTACTTACACAACTGAGAAGCCTGAAGATCTCAACTAACTTTCACCTTCAAGTATTTTGCAAGACGATGTCCGCATGGGAATACCAGATTTAGATCAAATGGATTCTGTGAACATATAAAGAAGATTTTGATTTCTACTGCAGTTACAACAAGATTTTGAGAAGAGTACCTAAATCAATTGATCCAGAAGCTGAATAAGATGTCTATAAATGCTGGAGAAGATGGATGTGGTGCTGGTTGCAGCTGATAGGAAGAAATGGATCGAATGGCCATTAACATGGGTGCTGGAAGTCTATCGTGGGAAAGAATTGGAAGATTTGTGAGGCTGAAAACATTGTCAGGTGAGGTGACTACTCCACATCAGTGACTTCTGAAACTGCGAAGGAGGATGCTGACAACTGCCCCAGTAGCTTTCACTCTCATGAACAGTCTGAGTCATTAAGTGATTTACAGTAAATGTGAAGTTCCTCTCAAGTAGAAAGAAAATTTCTCTCACGGGCTATGTGCTTTAGGAATTAAGACTGAAATGCATTTTGAAGGGATATCTACCTCATTAATCCTCCTATCAAAATAGTGTACATGAGCAGAGAGTTTTATAAATTGACTTCCAGTACGGTTGGTAGATTTCAAATAAGGTAGGCCATCGAATATTTTGGGAGAGTAAAATCACTGTTTCAATCTTCATATAAATCCCCAGTCTTTGATGTTGAAATGATATTGAAAGTAAAAACTATCCATGGATAAGAGGATTCCAATGTGGGTTCAAATAAATTCAGTAGCTTTTCAGTTACAAGAACTCAAACAAAAATAAAAAGAAAAACAAGACCTCTAAGCTAAAATTTATTTAGGTATCATTATTACACCTGAAATGGAGAATTAAAGGAAAATTCTGCCAAAATGATCAATATATAGATACACAGTTATTACAATTTTTTTCATACAGTCATTACTAATATGCATGACTTATCAGTCCATGGACTAGAATGATGCAGCTTTCTGTGCCAATTTATCCTGTCCTAAAAGCTTTTTCTCTAAGTAGTGCAGTGTTTTCCCCAGAAATTTTGTCAGCTGGGTATCAGAAATGAGTGGCTAGGTGGGGAATACTACGCACTAAAATGGATATGAAAAATTTCAATTTATTCAACTCATGGCATTTGTATTAACAGACGGGTAACAGTAACTGCAACATTGAACTATTTTATAATTTGTACCATGAACAAGACAACAGAGGATTTTGAGCTTCTAGTGTTCTACTGCTCACTTATAATCATCCAATACCAGGGATTATTATTCCTTTGGGCTGGAGTGCCATATGGGTTTGTGACATCATTCAAAACCGCTAAACTTTTAAACTCCGATGTAATTATGCAGAAAATAATAATTGATCACATAAATAAACAGTTTTACAGTATATAATTAGTGTATATCAAGGTTATATTAGCTGTGCAGTCTGTAACCATGGCAGGGCAATGCACCCATTAAGAAGTCTTAGGGATACCATTGTAGTTGAACTAATATTTACCACAATTCTTTTATCACATTAAAATCATGGCCTGCCCTATCACTCTAAACCTCTACAATTGCTCCTAAACTAAATCAATGAAATCCTGCAGGAATTTCTTTCTAAATAGAAAACCATAATAAGGTTGTTATAACATTCCTTCAGTTGTGCTAGATTGTGCCTGCCTGTCACCCGACGGTCCTGGGTTTCATTCCCGGCTGGGTCAGGGGATTTTAATTGTAAATGATTTATGGTGTTTGTGTTGTCCTTAATGTTCCTTTCCTCACATTCAACACTCTACACTTCCTCCATTCCAATTACACGCAGGTTCATATTACATGGTGCAAGTAGGGGCAAAAGATCTATATAGGTCGACACCCCGAACAAATAGCATTAAAAAATTATAAATAAAGCTGTTGCAGTACCTACAGCCACACAATCAGGTCAGGTGATACCAGTGTTGTAATATCATGGTGAAAAAATAGATGGTCAATTATTTTGCCATTAACTGGTTTTTAAATGCAGTATAAGGTGACTTTTCATTTCAATGGAATACTTATCCATCTCACTATCCACACGTGACCTGTAAATTCCTCACCCTAACAGGGTATAAGTATAATATTCCCCTAGATTTATCCCTCTGTGCAATCTCAAAAGCAACATTTCAGGAAGCCTTAAGAGTATTGTGACAGTGGAAAATCCAATTAACAAAGCTGACCATTCATGATATAAAGCCTTTTCAATCATGAGAAAAGATAAGTAAAAATCAATAATGAGAAAGCTCCCCATATAAATGTTAATTTAAATCAAAAGAGGATAATATAGAATTACCAATACTGCATTATTGGAGTCTATCCCCTCATGATTTTAGGCAAAAAGGAATTGAACAGTCACAATCAGTAATTTTATCATGAACAGTAACCTAAATGCCACTGCAGTAGTTTTACCTAATGAATAAAAGTCCATAGCACAGATAGGATCTAGAATCAGCACTAAGTTTCAGGTACTGATATCACAAATTCATTGGAAATCTTGCTGGAGCCTTGTAGGTAAGATAAATGTGCTCATTGTTTAAAGAATAGGGCCTGCTCAGTAAATTTACACTGAAAATAATTAGTGTTATTTAACCAATCATGAAACTATCCATGGAGAAATAATATGAATACAAGGTTCAAATGCCAACAACTATCTACTATTTCCAATAACAATGAATGAGATCCAGCACATAGTATACTATGGGTGATGGTTTTGCCTGCCCGGAATATATATTATCAGTTTTGAATCTTGAACAATTATTTCACTAGTACATGTTTCGGGAGCTCCAATCACTTCATCAGCAATTTCTACATCATAAATCAATATTCCCGATATCTTACGTCCAATATTATTCACCTATTCATAAGATATCATCAATATATACCATTATTTTTAACACATACACACATAATGACCATTTTTTGGTAATGTTTGTTGTAGTAGAACACTTTAAAACATAATGGAACACTTAAGAACTTTTACAAAATGTTCAACTGGTTATTCTTATGTTATGTAACAATTTTAAAACATGTATTAAAATGTCAGATTGTTTCCTTAGAAAAATCAATCTGGATAAAATGTTTCTTGCTGCTATTTGTTCTGTTGTAGCCCACATAAGTGTAGGCCTATTAAAAAATTAACTATTATCTAGCAAAGTTAACATTTTTGCCTTGTGATTCTTTTAACACTTTCTAGAATGAACTCGTTTACTACTGAATTATTCAACTCTTTAAGATCTAAATATGTAATTCATTAGAACATGTCAGATGGAATCTCTCTATGTTGGTGTTGGGCTGGAATTTTGATAGAGCGGATCAAACCTCCCGTCATGTCCTTGAATTCGTGGCTATTATTTGATTTTTTATTGTAAATTATCGAAGTAGAGGAAGACTACCCGCTCACCAGCCGAACACTTATTGAATTTACGTCATGCAAAAAACTAGCTTAAATGTTTTGAAACACTAAGATGATGGAAACCATTCCCAAAAGAGGCTAATTCATTTGAGAACCTTTAATACCATCAGGGTGATAAAGGATTTAACATGCCAACTTGAAACCAGAAGGCAAACCCTCCACAACCTGAGATACTCAGGCTGCCATTTTTCCTGACAAGAGGTACAAAGCAAAGAGTGATGAAGAGAAACCCACTTCTTCTTCAGCTTTCAGACATGCTATTCCAAATAAAAGGTGCATACATGTAAATTCTGCATTTGTGTAATCATAAGAAACACACTAAGTCAATTTGAGATTAGTATACAAATATTCACGTGCTTTAAGAATAGACAGCAAGATACTCATATATCTCCCCAACATGAGATAAAAGTAGAGTTATGTAATCAGTCAAACTCAGACGACTGCTAAGGGTTTAATTGTAATCACTATAAAGTTACCTGGAATGATACTTACGCATGAAGTATTTGAAGTTTCCTCAAAGCAGATTGGTTCCTCTTTGATCATTACTTCCAAGTCCATTTTAAATAGCGTGTGGAGGTGCAGAGGCTTTTGGGATGTGGATTACTTCAACAGACCTTCCACTGAAACATGAGAACAAGCACTATTACTGCTGTTTTGTAGTCAAGTCTGTAGTTATTGATATTGTGCTCATAGCCAAAAAACCTCCAGTGCTACCTGGAAACTGAACCTCAGGGATAAATATTTTCAACGAAAGAACATTCGACAGCCAAAGAATGGAATTAATTTGCACACCCCCTGTGGAAAGCCTGTGACTATGCGACTTACATACCGCCCACTACACTGGGAGTCTAATGACTGGTTTGATGTAACTTCCTTTCGTTTTAACGACTTGTTTACATCTCACTTATACAGATAGGACTTACAACATTATGGCTAGGAGTGGAAAGCAAGTGACAGTGGCCTTCAGTAAAGCAGACTCCCAGGATTTCTTTGGTGTGAAAATGGGAAAACACAGAAAACTGTTTCTAGGGAAGCGACTTCCTTCCCACTCCTGCCCTATCCTATCACATTATTACCATACGTCCTATCTGTGTCAGTACAATGTAAAGCCAATTGTAACAAAAAAAGGAATTCTACAACCAAACCTTCAAAACAATTCATTTCTTGCTCAACTTGCAGGGCAAATGATCCCCTTTTATCTGCTCTCCCTCTGCTAGCTCTATTGGCTGTGTACATTTTGTACTACACAATATAAACTTCACTCTCTTTACACTGGAGTCCAGCAAGGATTCTGATACAATATAAAATTTAAATGTCACTATTATGAATGTTCTGATATATTACTCAACCATCTACCCTTCCAGCCTTTGAAATGTGGCACCGGCATGAGACAATCACAGGGTCGCTGACTGGGTACTACCCACAGAGACATCCTCAAATATTACGAGCTAACCTTAAGTTACTAAGCGGGAAGGATAAGAGAGAAGATAAAATTAAATAAAAAGATCTGAATGAGAACCATTTAGGAGAACATAAATTTATTAAAATAAAAAAATTAAACTCTGGCAAAGTAAACATCCCTATATTAATTGTACCGGGCGGTACACCTCCACGCCGCTAATTCAAAATGTGCGCCAGTAGAAACTCCTCTGCTGGAGGAAGTCTGAACTTTATCGACGGTATTAATTTTCAAGTTTCTCAGAAGATGTCACTACATGGAAATTTTGGAGTTTTTGAACTGTGTCATTTTCGACGTATTTTTGTTTTGCTTGTAGTAAGGAGTGTGAACTTTCCCTTCTAGAGGACACTACTGAAGATCAACAATAGTGCACCCTAGTGCGGAGTGAAAGAACTGTTTTTTGGAGAAAATTCAATTTCAAAAGTTTGTTCTTTGCTAAATTTCTTTCAGTCATTGTTAAAGTTGGCAATATTAACCCTTTCTTTCCCCTTGTTTTGTATCTAGCCAATCCCGAATTTCTTTAATTAATTTTCCACCAATAATGTGTTTCTTCTTCATATTGTGTAGGGGTTTTCTCGGTTAGCCAATAAAGTTTTTTGGGGAGGGTGTTCTCATTCCCCTAACGCCTCGAACTTTCCGCGAGAGTATATAAACTGCTGATTTTAGGGTCTCCGGGCCACTTCTGTTCCATCTTTCAGTGCGTAAAGTGCATAGCAGGGGGCGGGAAGCGCCTCTTTCTTCGGCAGCGGTCAACAACAAGGTAATGGCCAATTAATAACTTCTTTCTGTGCTAGCTCAGCAGTTTAACTCTCGGGGCGGGTCCGAAGTTTTTCCATTATGTAACCTTCCTTAAATGTAAAGGAACTTGTATCTATTCTATCTTTTAAACTACATATTGGGATAGAGAGTGCTTAACCCTCTCGAGCTCCCACTCATATTGTTTTGAGGTGAACTTATTTTCTCAACCTATTCTTCCTTAACATTATGTAAATTTGTCAATTTCTAAAGTCACCTCTTTAGTATGGGATTAGCCCTTGCATCAGTGGCCTACAGCCAAATTAGGTTTTGAAACAAATACATTAGGAGTGCAAATCGCCTCCTCTCAAATTGTTGATTTAGAGGTCATGTAATTAACCTTCTTGTCATTTAACAGACCTCAGTAGGTTGGGTATTTTACCCCTGTGTATATGTCCTGAGAGGACAGCTTGAAAGTGGAATTAGGTGTGGCCTTTGACAGGCCTGAATTTTGAGAGCAAGTTGCTCTTTTCCCGAAAATTTTGTTTTCTGCGCGCCTCAAGGAGGCCTTACTGTGTATTTTGGAGCAAGTGCTCCTAGGCATGAATGGGGTTCTCCGCCCCTCTGTTGACACTTGTGTTTTGGGTAAAACTGAGCTGATTGCTCAAGGATTGTGATCGCGGGGCTCGAAGCCCAAATCCTGTAAATACTGTAATTGTACTTTTGTTGCCTTGCTAATCTGTACCTGCCATGTTTGTTATTTCTTGATTTTGAAAAGAAAATATAACCTTGTTAAATTTTAAATTCACTTTAATTTCGTAGCCTGAGACCTATTCACCACCCCGCACCTTCTTTCACCTCTAACTACCACGGAGAACTCCGTAACAAGTGGTAGCAGAGCGTGGTTGAATGGGTCTCAATTTAGCCCCTTTTGACGGCTAAACATTGCTTTGATTACAACTTTAACTATTTTCTCAGTTGCTGGAATTTTTTTGATTTTTTCTTTTTCAAAATTGTTCTGTCATCATGCCCGGCCCTCGCGATGTTCTCCATCTTAACTATTTGCGCAAGGAGGAGTTGATCTATGAGTTAACTATCAGAAATGTGCAATCTGGAGGCACGGTTGCGATAGACTCCAACAAGCTTAGAGAGTCCCTTGACTTGCCCATTTCCATCCCCGCTTTGGGAGAGAAAGAAATTGACGACTCTCTTTCCACGATCGTCGAGAATATTACTGGGCTAGCATCTGTAGTTAGTTTTTTTGATGAAAATAATCCTTCTCCTAATCAAATCAAACGTGTGCAAGCCAGGCTGTTTCATTTTTCAAATAGAGTTAACGATCTGTTGTCTCTAAAGTTGAATGACGTTCAGAGGAAGGAAGCTAGTACGCTGCTTGAAAATATTTCTGAATTATCTAGCAAGGTCACTCAATTGTTAACTGGGGAGGTTCCTCCCAAAACTGATCAACCCGCCACGATGAATGTAGGTAGCGAGGAAGAGCCTCCTAAGGGAGAAGTCAATAGGATAACCGTTGCTGCTCAAACTATCTCTGCCCCATTGGACAACGAGTCTGAACGCCGTAACTCATTGAATAATATACGTTCTGAATTAACTTCCTTGCCACTGAAACCTTTACCTACTATGTCACCCGGGTTCAGCAGCTTGCCTCATCCATTGGCAATGTTGCTCAGAGGTACATCGAAGTTTTCCGTTAATACCACCAGTGAAGTAATTTCATTTTTAAGATTTCTAGTTGAATTTCAGGATCATGCCCTTGTGTTTTCTCTTTCCCCATGTCAAATTTTGCAAATCATCTATCCTTATGCAATTGGTATTCTCTCCGACAAAATAGTAAGAGCCATAGCTGAACAGTCATCTATTGAAGATTTTCACGCACACTTGCTTGCAAATTTTATTCCTGCTCGCGCGAGGTCATCTCTGATTCAGAAGTACTATTATCGTGTACAGCGCTTGGATGAAAACTTGGCTGATTTCATACAGGACATTAAGTTTTATACTAGGGTGTTTGCTCTTCACTTCCCTGCTGGATCAGATTGTACAAGCCATTGTGGAAGGTATCTTACCATCCTATAGGTCATATTTGTGTTTCGCGGCGTGCCCGCAAACTTTCTCTGAACTTGAAGCATTGGCCGTCTCAGCGGAAGGAGTTAGATACGCCGATTCTTTGCGTGTCGCGAAAGAACCCCCTCCTTCTTTTAGTAATCCTCGGCCTCCACCTCGCCGACCAGTCAATCCCCGTAAATGTTATGCTTGCGGGTCGCCTGACCATCTTCGCAATAAGTGTCCACTGATCAAGTCGAGTGGGACAAGGAATGGGGCTGGTTCATCACAAGGCTGTTTTAAATGTGGGGCTTTCTCACATATCGCCAAAAATTGCCCAAATTCAAATAGCACCCCCTCCTGCTCAACTTCTGGTGCAACTTCCAACAACAATCAAAAGTGACTAGTGGCTTCGGCTGAGTCAACTAATCCATCTTCCCGAGACTCAGCCCCGGGTAAACAGGTTGTAAATTCAGGGAACGATCAGTCTTCAAATTCGTCTTTTGAATGCCTTAAAGAGTGTCTTAGGATTGCGGCGGGTTCCCCCGCGCCTGTTCCTTTTCTTAAGATTGAGTTAAATAATGAACCTGTAACAGCTCTCTTAGATTCAGGCAGTGTTTGTTCGATTATTTCGGCTGAATGGTATTCTAAATTGAAATCTGTTTGTAAACTACCTGACTATGTCTCATCTCCTGTTCAATATGTTTCGGCTAATTCATCTCCATTAGAAATTATAGGTTCTTTACATGTCAAAATTCGTATTTTTAAATTTACATGGAAAATTAAATTGTTTGTGGCCAAGCACTTGTCTTGCCCCATTATATTGGGAGCTGACTTCATTTCCTACACTGGTCTTGTGCTCGATCTCCAGAGCAGGTCGTGCTCTTTCAAATTTGCGTTTAATTGTAAAATCCCATTATTGAAATGTAATTCTGTATCATGTTCATCTATTTCGCCTACCCAGGATGAGATGTTGTTAGACCTTAAGACATCTACCTGAGGAGCAGGCTGAGAGTATTCGTAAGTTGTGTCAGTCGTTTCCAGAGGTGTTCTCTGATACTCTTGGTGTTACTGACCTTATCGAATACAAAATTGAGGTCACGGATTCGATTCCTGTCCGTTTTCCACCATATAGGCTATCTCCACCTAAAATGAAGGCTCTGAAAGAAATCATCGATCAAATGTTGAAGGATGGTATTATTAGGCCCTCTAAGTCGGCGTATTCTTCGCCTATTTTTCTAGTCCCGAAACCCCAAGGAGGCTTCAGGCCTGTCATTGATTATAGCGCTCTCAATTGGAAGGTGGTGTTGCAATCTGTGCCCCTTCCTGACTTTCATTCTTGTTTTTCATGGTTTCGTAAGGCCAAGTTCTTTACTATCTTGGACTTGAATCAGGCCTATAATCAAATTCCCCTTGCCGAAGAGTCTAAACATCTTACAGAGTTTGCCACGGACTGGAACTTATACGAATACAACCGCGTGCCTTTCGGGCTCCCCACGGGAGCAGCTGTACTCACTAGGCTGCTAGATAGGGTCTTCTCCGACATCAAATTTGAGTACTTGTATCACTACTTGGATGATGTCGTCGTATTTTCAGAAACTTTTGAAGAACATCTAGATCATCTGCGAGAAGTTCTCGATCGCCTTCGTAAGGCTGGGTTAACTGTCAAGTTGTCCAAGGTTGCCTTTGCTAAGCCCTCTATGTCATTCCTAGGGCATATTGTGTCACCTGATGGTGTTGCCGTCGATCATTCCAGAACACAGGCCATCCGTGATTTTAAACCTCCCAAGGACGTTAAAGGTATCGGCAGGTTCATTGGTATGGTGAATTTCTTCAGGAAGTTTATTCCTAACTTCGCTAATAGAGCGGCGCCCTTAAACCTTCTTCGTAGGAAAGGCATCAAATTCGAGTGGGGACCTTCTCAACAAGCCGCTTTTGAAGACCTTAAATTAGCTCTCTGTAATGCCCCTGTACTGGCTATGCCTGATTTCTCGAAGAAATTCATCGTCCAAACCGACGCGTCGTCGTCAGCAGTAGCTGCAGTCCTTCTTCAAGAGACTGAACTAGGGAGGCGACCCATCACCTATGCATCTAGGACCTTGTCGGCTCAAGAAGCCAAGTATTCCATCTACGAGCTTGAAGGTTTGGCAGTCTTATTTGCCTTAGAAAAGTTCCGTCTCTATCTGGAACATATCAAATTTGACCTGGAGACAGATAATCAAGCCTTAAGCTGGGTCTTAGGTAGGCCGCGTCGTACTGGTCGTATAGCCCGTTGGGCCATCCGTATTTCTGCCTTCCAATTTGATGTTAGGCATATCCGAGGTACCGAAAATGTTGTCGCTGATGGACTCAGCCGTATGTTTTCCAACGACGTCGAGACCCATGAACCGGTCGACAGTTCATTACCTCCCGAGTCCATACTATCTGATGTTAATGCCATCTTAACTGATGCTCCCATGCTCTTTAGGGATATCGAGAAATACCAACGTGAAGATCCGACGCTGGCTCCGATAATGGAAACCCTTTCTTCTGGGGAACATGTCGTCCCTTATGTTCTGAGGAATGGTGTTCTATGTTGCCCTTCGAGGCATGATAATATGATGAAGGTTGTCGTTCCAGCTGTTCTTGTGCCTATGATCTTCAAATACTATCATGAGACCCCATTAGGGGGGCATCTTGGAATCTTTAAAACTCGTGAAAAGATTCGTGAAATGTTCAACTGGAAAGGTATGGACGGTGAAATCCGTGAACTAGTGAAGGCTTGTAAATCCTGTTTGCTTAGTAAACCAACCATGTCCACCAAGGTAGGCCTTTTGTATTCTCATCAAGCGTCGCGCCCCATGGAACGCCTGTATATTGATTATGTAGGACCCTTCCCCCAGTCTAAGGGAAATGCTAACAAGTTTATCTTTGTATGCGTAGATGGCTTTACTAGATTTTCCTGGTTATTTCCGACTAAGCTGGCTACCGCTCAGTCTACCATTATTTGCTTAAATTCTATTTTTGCCTCTTTTGGTCCGTGCCAATATATTGTGTCTGATAATGCTAAGGCGTTCACATCAAATCTTTTTCGTAAATTCTGTTTTGACTTGTCCATCTCTCATGTAACTACTTCTGCTTATTACCCTCAACCATCTCTGGCTGAACGGGTTAACCGTAATCTCAGGTCCGCGCTTATTGCCTATCATCATGAAGATCATTCCAGGTGGGACACGTCCCTGCATTGGTTAGCTTTTGCTTTGAATTCGGCGGTTCATGAATCACATAAATTTACTCCAGCCTCTTTGATGTTCAAGTTTGTTCCCAACACGCCGCTCTCTAACCTCTGGTCTCTGAGCGACATTCTACCCGAGACAATAGATCCGGACAACATTAAAGATCTTTGGAAGAAGGCTAAAGCCAATCTTAAAGTCTCTCATGAAAAGGTTAGGGAAAGGTATGATCGTGGACGGAGTCCCACCCCTTTGAAGGTAGGTGACCAAGTAATGGTCAAGAATTTTGTTCCCGCGGGCAAGCTTGCCCCCAGATTCCATGGGCCGTGTGTCATTCTCGATTTCCTTACGCCGGTTACGTTGTTATTAAGCAATCCAGCCACCGAGAGGATATTTAGGGTTCACTTGTCGCAGGTGAAACCTGTATAAATTATCTGCTAACTTGCCTCATATTATCTTGAAAGGAATATGAAGGTTATATTTTTTTGAGTTTCACTTTTAAGGCTTTCTGCCCCTTCTATAGTATTTTGTTTTATATGTAAGCATTTTTGTGAAACCTGCCCCGAACCGTTAAACTGCCATCCTGTCCTTGCCACGGCAATTACCACGCTCCCGTCTCCTGCTCCACTCTACACAGTGGCTTAATTAATGCCATGGATATTTGCACGCCGCTGGCCCCTCAACCTCTCCACAAGCCTGTGCCCTCAAAAAAAGATGATGGTCCAACAAATTCTGCCGCCTAGTTTTAATGTTTCAGTGCCCCCGCAGCCGCGCGGCGCCGTGCCGTGACTGGGGTAGAGGAAGGGCCCCCTCGACCCCAGCGAGGACGACATATGCACGGCGAGCCGGAGCTCTCCTCCCGGCCAAGGCTGATGTGCGGCGCACGACCTGCTACTTGCCCGCAGCCTGTATATGTTCACCGCGGGCGCGGCGTGCTTCAACACCACTGCTCCCCTCATAGTGCGGGAGAGCGGTATCTCAGGGTACTTGTGGGGTCCGAGCGGCCGCCTTTGGACGCAAGCTGCAACGGCCGGTCTGGCCATCCAACTTAATCAACATCAACTACATGGACAGTTACTATTAGCAATTACTACACTTGGGAATTCAACAGCAATATTTGGTGGACCTTGCAACATTTTTATTCACTTTCAAGTATTAAAAGTTTATCTTCTGAATTCAACTACTATAAACATAAAGACTTTACTTCACCAGTCACAACAAAAATTTTGAAACTGAATCAAACCAAATTTCAACAATTTCGATAAATGCTTCTGCAATTAATCTTCATATCCACATCATAACTTGGACCTTGTTTGCAAACAATTGCATGTGTCACCCCTGGAGGAACTTTTGGGGGGGGGGAGGTCTGTACCGGGCGGTACACCTCCACGCCGCTAATTCAAAATGTGCGCCAGTAGAAACTCCTCTGCTGGAGGAAGTCTGAACTTTATCGACGGTATTAATTTTCAAGTTTCTCAGAAGATGTCACTACATGGAAATTTTGGAGTTTTTGAACTGTGTCATTTTCGACGTATTTTTGTTTTGCTTGTAGTAAGGAGTGTGAACTTTCCCTTCTAGAGGACACTACTGAAGATCAACAATAGTGCACCCTAGTGCGGAGTGAAAGAACTGTTTTTTGGAGAAAATTCAATTTCAAAAGTTTGTTCTTTGCTAAATTTCTTTCAGTCATTGTTAAAGTTGGCAATATTAAACCTTTCTTTCCCCTTGTTTTGTATCTAGCCAATCCCGAATTTCTTTAATTAATTTTCCACCAATAATGTGTTTCTTCTTCATATTGTGTAGGGGTTTTCTCGGTTAGCCAATAAAGTTTTTTGGGGAGGGTGTTCTCATTCCCCTAACGCCTCGAACTTTCCGCGAGAGTATATAAACTGCTGATTTTAGGGTCTCCGGGCCACTTCTGTTCCATCTTTCAGTGCGTAAAGTACATAGCAGGGGGCGGGAAGCGCCTCTTTCTTCGGCAGCGGTCAACAACAAGGTAATGGCCAATTAATAACTTCTTTCTTTGCTAGCTCAGCAGTTTAACTCTCGGGGCGGGTCCGAAGTTTTTCCATTATGTAACCTTCCTTAAATGTAAAGGAACTTGTATCTATTCTATCTTTTGAACTACATATTGGGATAGAGAGTGCTTAACCCTCTCGAGCTCCCACTCATATTGTTTTGAGGTGAACTTATTTTCTCAACCTATTCTTCCTTAACATTATGTAAATTTGTCAATTTCTAAAGTCACCTCTTTAGTATGGGATTAGCCCTTGCATCAGTGGCCTACAGCCAAATTAGGTTTTGAAACAAATACATTAGGAGTGCAAATCGCCTCCTCTCAAATTGTTGATTTAGAGGTCATGTAATTAACCTTCTTGTCATTTAACAGACCTCAGTAGGTTGGGTATTTTACCCCTGTGTATATGTCCTGAGAGGACAGCTTGAAAGTGGAATTAGGTGTGGCCTTTGACAGGCCTGAATTTTGAGAGCAAGTTGCTCTTTTCCCGAAAATTTTGTTTTCTGCGCGCCTCAAGGAGGCCTTACTGTGTATTTTGGAGCAAGTGCTCCTAGGCATGAATGGGGTTCTCCGCCCCTCTGTTGACACTTGTGTTTTGGGTAAAACTGAGCTGATTGCTCAAGGATTGTGATCGCGGGGCTCGAAGCCCAAATCCTGTAAATACTGTAATTGTACTTTTGTTGCCTTGCTAATCTGTACCTGCCATGTTTGTTATTTCTTGATTTTGAAAAGAAAATATAACCTTGTTAAATTTTAAATTCACTTTAATTTCGTAGCCTGAGACCTATTCACCACCCCGCACCTTCTTTCACCTCTAACTACCACGGAGAACTCCGTAACATTAATAAACAATGTTCAGACTGTACATGGAAACGTCGTACCTTCGTCAACTCATATGATTTTTTTTTCATAAATTTACAATTATTCACTTTAGGTCAATACATAAAATTATCATCTGTTGAAAAATTCATCAACCCAATTACCATCCTCAATATTTCTACTTTGTTAACTATGAACATACAACCATCAATCCTATCAGTGGATTTAAAATTCATCTAACGCATTACTGAATTTAGCTCATATTACATCTCCTAGTCATTTACCAACGTTGCTTTACTCCACTAACTCTTTACTTAAATTCATTATTTGGTTTTTATTATATTTGGCAAACACCATACTTCAAAATAATAATAATATTAATGTAGTTGATCATCATTACATCCATCCCTGAGTTTAAAACCAGTATCCACCTTTCGCACTCCCAAGATCATTTAATTATTAAGTTATAAAATCATATTATAATTATACGATTATTTAGAATTATTACAATATTATCATCATGTAATCGTGAAGCTGTTTGAAAATTTAAAATCCCAGCACTCATTCTATCATTCATGAACTCCACAAGTATGAAGTTAAAATTATAAAATCATTGGTGAACATTAAGTCTGAGGCCGTCACCTCATTAAATCATTAAGTCGGAAACCATCAAAAATTATTCAGTCAATCAATTTCGCTACCTTATTAAATTATTAAGTCCGCAACATTTCATTAACTCATTCTTACACATTGCTTCTTCCTCTAATTTATGAACAACTAACACGGGAAACGCGACCGAATCGATAAATACCCCTGACACGGATTTAATTAAGTTACTATTCTGATTCATCATTGGAAAGAAAAATATCTCACGTACGCACTCTCAGCTGTTTAAATAATACAAAATTAAACAACTCTGTAGTAAAGGACCTACACTAAATTGAAAATCCATAAACTTACTCTACACTGGCTCTATGACAATAGGGCAGAACCATATTGTCGCAAATATGTCAACCAGAAGTGAAATGAATCCACGCATCGAACAAAATTTGCCACTGCAAAACCAGAATTTGCATTGACAAGTGCATGATGGATTACACATCATATGTACAACACACAAAAAACAGTCAAACACATCATTACAGGAACATCATATCCATTGACCTGGCCGGGCATCGAACTCCAGGTCCTCATCATCGCAACATTACAGTGACCTATCATTCTCTACAACGCAATGTGGGCAGTCACGAAGTGTAATTAGTATTTGAATGTCAATGTGCTGTTCCTAAAATCTCTCGAGTAGAATTGTATAATAAATGACATTAATTCTTTCATTTTATAGGACCCTAGCCAACGCAGTCTGAACTCCTCTAATACACATATCCAGCCGGTAAACGATACTCTTATCTCCGAGCATAACTCACATCTGTTTACCCCACTGACATGGCAAAATTTATGTGGACACTAAATGAATATCTCTCCGTTCCAATTTAATCCATATCTCTTTTAAAATCATATTTCATATCACTTGGCCTCCTCAGGCAAACAACAACAATTATTCTTAAGCATTTAGTGCTTTCAATGTCCCTTATTCATTCTACACAACACATATTTAACTCGTACACTTCAGCTGTATTTCATGTCATCTCATGAAACACTTATCAATTTGCCGGCAGTATATTTTCATGTTGCACTCCGCAATATCCTCAGTTCGTTTCCTACGGCTGGTATATGTCTCTTAAAGGCCTTACTTCGATACTATCTCCCTAAATCTCACTTGAATTATACAACAGAATATCTATTCCCTCACAGCACATTTTCATTTAATGGTCAAAATATACAGGTTACTGACTGATAAAATGGACTTTAAAATTTCACTGTAATGTGCGCAGGTGACCAAGGATCGACTCTTCACAACGTCAATAAATTTTCTCTCGATGATTTTAACATAATATCATGCACGTGCCATAACTATCTCACTCTATTTCCCAGGACTATAAACACATATTGAATGCCATCTATCTTACTTAAATATTCACACACACACGGATATCGTATCGGAAGATCACGCACTATGCAAATCGTATTTCCACACACGTATCTTAATACTATCGAAGATCGTATTTCCACGCACATAATCATGGTATTAAAGAAGATCATATTCATAAACGAGTCTTATTCTACACAAATTATTTCCCCCCAGGCATCAGTATATAATATTGTTCCCTACAGCTAGTTACCCTTTGCTACAACAGAAAAAAAGGAACATATATAAAAATGAACTTTCATGCAAGAAAATGAAAACTATTTACAAGTTAACAGCAAGGCGTGCATAAGTGACATATAATGAATCAGGTAGTACTTATCGACTTCGGTGACGTCCCGTTAAGCTACACGACATCTGGACCCATCAGGTTGGCCCCATGATGTAGCTTAGTGTATCATATTGGTGGCATTAACATTTGCACCAATGCCTTCCTCGATATTCATGTTCTTCATACTTGCCGGCATTTATATTTCACACTGCTTCACACATATTATCACACTAAAATCACACAGAAAAATATACGTGAGTTACTTATAAATACACTTTTCACTCTTATTTACACACTGAAAAATACTCTGTCTCTGCAATATTCTACGATACACGACACGTGGCACAGCAAAGCTCGAAATCGTTCTGGTCGTTATTGCCTCGTTAAAAGTTGATATTTTGATACAATCTCCTCAATTTCTCTTCCCTTTTCACTCCCATTATATACGTGAAAGTAAAGTGCGTCGGATCCAGCTACACTTCAACGCTATTACACTTATCAGGCTGAGAAATGCTCAAGATTTCTATAAATGGCGAGCGCCATGCACCGTCCTTCCGACCCGGACCGAATCGCGTAGCAGAGTGCTTCTTCAAAGCAGCGCGTGGCTATCTCCCGGCACGCCGGCACACAGGGAAATCTCCTCATCAATGGTGCAATATCTTCTTGGGTATAGCTACATTTATTGGTCGCAATAGTTTATTAGGAGAATATCGTCTTAAATTCTCGTCTAAATACGAGCCTACAATTGATTCTACATTGTCCTTGGCGAAAATTTTAACCATTATTGGAGGGCTTTTACACTGGCGGCCATATTTCTTTCCCCCATCACCTCGAACATGCCGTACGCTGATTTGCTACTCCGAAGGGCTACCAACTTAAATTCAAGTAGCTCGATCACGCTTCCTTTCCCCGTACGCGTGGAATATTTCATAGCTTCTACATTGCGCCATCCAATGACCTCGACACGTGAACTCTAGCTTCAAGCTCAGGCACGCGGAATTTCAACACATATCCGGTCTCTACTGTAACTTCGCTCCATTCTCCCGTAATTTTCTCTAATTTATAATATTTTATGCCAATGATTCCGAACCCTTCGGGTTCATCACATCCAGTTTTGTTTTCAATCCACAAACCTTCGGATAGTAAGTGGTGAGCCCAGGCTTATTCATAACACTTACAATTTATGTAGATCATCCTGGATGATAATGACAAAGTGTTCAGCCCAGTCTTATTCATAACACTTACAAATTATGTAAATCACCCTGGATGATAATGACAATTGTGGGTAAGCCCTGTGCCTTATGTGTTTTAATCAGCCAGTTTCTTATACAGATATAGCCATAGTTCTTCTCTCGATGCACAGTACTCACCTGGGATGGCAGCCCCTTTAAGAGCTACCATATAATATGTTGAATTCAGTAGCAGTTTCGCCAGATTCCTTATTGACCAAACAAATTATTTGATAGAGGATAGCCAGTTACTCATTGGCAAATTTATCTAAAAAGTTGCAACCATTACTCATTATGCTACAATATATACTGTATATCCATTACGACAAACAGTTCCGAACTGGTTATGAACTCCCTCATTACAGCAGGAACTGATTGTTTATAATCCTTTGTTGGAATTAGTAAACGGCATTTGTGAACTGTATCAAAGCCACCCACGAACCGATGTGTTGCGAGGCCACTTATGTAGCAGTGCACAGAAACTGGGTCTTGATGGCATCTTTTACTTTCAACCAGAAAACGACCCGGAACATACGGCTCTGCGAACGCGGGAGTGGTTACTATATAATGCACCAAGAAGAGTGTTCACTCCACACAGAGCACTGATCTTAACATAAGAGAGCATCTTTGGAATAGCTTGGAGATAAAAGTCTGAAAATGTTGTTCTACAGTGAAACCTAAATTTCAGACGGTGTTGTTGGAGGAATGGTCAAAGATTTCAGGAGAGATAACTCGCAACATGGTTCCCTCCATGCCAAGACGTCTACAAACTCATCAGTGCCAACGGTATGCACAAAGGCTACTAGACATGAGTTACGTGAATTACAGAGACTTTGATTTCATTTGTGTACAGGTGTGCCAATACTTTTTTGACGTGTAGAGCAAATGATTTTGTTTCGTAAACTATTATTTTTGTTGTGAGAAACCAATTATAGTCGAAGAACATTATATTTACTGCTGTACATTTCAATCTTGGCATCACCTTTATTTATGTGGAATGTATATACAGTGGCTCAAAAAAGTATTGGTCTGTCGAGATATGCTACACACGAGGACGAGGAATCTAAGGGAATGATGATAAAAATTGACATATACTAGAATCCCTGATTATTTATCATCTTGTGTAACATGTACATTGTAAGAAAATCATAATTCTTCCATGTCCATATAACTAAAAGCCATAACTTAAAACAATCATTTTCACTTGCCACCAAAGAAAGTATTGGTCTGAATTAACATAACGCAATTTCTTGATCCTTCTTGAAAGTTTCAGTACTTCGTAGGTCCTCCTTTCCTCTTTATAATCTCAGCTAACCTATTTGGCATCGATCGTACCAAGGCTTCCGTAGTTTTCTGTGCTATGTTATTCCATTCGGTGAGTAATGCTTCTTTCAGGTCAGCTTTGTTTGATATTGCATGCTTTCTCACGTTTTTCTCCAAATAGCGCCACAAATTCTCGATGGGGTTCATGTCGGGAGTTTGTGGTGGAGTTTCCATCCAACGCGGTGTATTATATAACAGCCATAGCTTCGTGTTCATGGCTGTGTGTTTGGAGTCGTTATCTTGGGTAAACGTATACTTTGCTAAGAGTCCCATATTTTGTACACTTGATGGAAGACGTGTCTTGAGGATGCTAATGTACGCTTTGTGATCCATAGTCCCTTCAATAAAGGCTAATTCACCTACACCATTCGCACTCATGCAACCTCACACCATCAGGGAACCACCTCCATGTTTCACAGTAGCTGTCAGGTTCTTCTCATCAAGTTCAGAATTCGTCTTCCTCCACACAGTCACTCGTCTCTCTGGCCTACAGAGGGTAAATTTACTCTCATCAGTAAAAACGACTGTCTTCCAATCCTTATAGCTGTCATTTCTGTGCTCTTTAGCGTACGCAAGTCTCTTCTTTCTGTTAGCCTTACTGATGTACGGCTTTCTAAGGGATCTTCTGCCCAGATATTCTCTTTCGCGTAGCACATTTCGGATGGTTTCAGATTACACTTGCACTCCTACATCTTGCTATAACGCAGCTACCATCTTCGGCGCACTTGGCTGAGAATTTTGGGCCATTTTACGCACAATTTGCCGTTTGTCTTGTTCTGATAACTTTGAGGGACGGCCATTTCTTTGTCTATTTTCTATTATCTTTGTTTGTTTGTACCTGCACACAATATTTTTAACAGTTGTAACAGCTCTTCCAATAATTTCACTTATACCCTTGAAAGATTTACCTTCCTGAAATAGTCGCACTACAATCCTCCTTTCTTTCACGGCTGTTTCTTTCATTTTCCGTCTCATTGCTAGCTGAACACGGAAACAGTGCTGAATATTAACTTCCGTCGTGTCAGCACAGACACAATGAGCCAGATGCAGCAGACAGCACGATATCACGTCATATTGTGCACTAGACCAATACTTGTTTGGCGTGTAATGACGCACGCCGTTGTATTACTGGTTCTTTTGTAAACAGCGTGAATCTCCTTGGCTCTATATTCAACCTACTGATGTATTTGACTGTCTTAGATATCTACATATGTATAATTCCATTCTATGCACCATTATTTGTACCATAGAGTTCCGTTCATACCACGGCTATGGGCAGACCAATATTTTTTGAGCCACTGTATAATGGTAGGTGTGCCAATACTGTTTGGTGCCAGTGTATACTACTGAGCATGAGCAGGCTATTCAGAATCAATTCCGTACCATGTTGGAAAAAATTTGCACGTATTATCACTAAGAATGCTAAGTGAGATATATTTAATGTAGACAACCTAAATTGAGCTGAAAAACAGAATTATCTGCAGCTGATCTATGTTTAAGTACGAACTGAACAATAAAGCTTACCTTATTTCCTATCAAGTAAAGTACGAATTTCAAGTTCCTTATGGCGATGTACAAGACTGAGACTCCTCTGGACATGGTGAAGAACGTAAGAAAACTGCAATTACCTGATGTAGAAAATCTTACGCGAAACAGCACAATCCACAGAATAAACCTGCACAGGTAGCAGCAATATGTCCGAGATGCACAGTACAGAACAAATTATTTCGAACATTAAATAACGACAAGCAAACCACTTCAAAAGTAAACCCGGAATAGTGAATGGGGCTCCTCAGAAATGTATAACCAGTGCGTCGTTCCTCGACCGTGTACATACACACCCGGCGTAATTCACTTATCTCCAGCTAACTATTGCACATGAAGAGAAGTCAAAAGTCATCTGGGACTATTAACTATCAATACAGTCGTTTCCCTGGTGGGCTTCACGCGTGGTAGTGGTGGGGGTAAGGTTCGGTAGTGTTCGATTATTGGGGTTTGGGGGGGAGGAAGGGGCGTTGGCGTTTAAGGAGGGATTGGATATAGTGGGGTATAGTAGCCATTACTGATTGTAAACAGCTGATTTGCGAGCTTTAATCTGGAAATGCAACAACCCGATCTAAAAAGTCAAGTTGTACGTTTCACAAATAGGAAAAATCCTCTCAGTGTTAATTACTGCGTTTGTGGGGTGATGCCAATATGTAAAATGTCACGAATGGGCAGACTTTTAACTCATAACAACGAATAAGCAGTACAATTTAGGTTAATTTGGAATGTCACGAATGGGCAAAATCTTTTACTCATAACAACGGATAAACATATTACTTAGTACTATTTAGGTTAAGTTTTAATCGTAATTATTGCTTTAGGATGCATGTGTATAATATGCCATGTATTAAATCAAATTATAAGTTGGGGTAACCTATATGAACTTGATAAAATCCACAGCTTCTCTTCCTTTTTGTAGGTTGATATTCGGTTTCCTTAAATTGTTATTTAAAGAAAAAAGCCGCCGGGTTGAGTAGCTCAGTGCTCAAATACGTCAGCCTCGTGTCAGTATATTTACTGGCACGTAAAATAACTCTGCGGGACAAAATTCGGGCACCTTGCCGTCTCCGAAAACCGTGCAAGTAGTTAGTGGGACATAAAACCAATAGCATCCTCACTTTATTATTATTAGCACGTACCCGAGGATCGCCTGCGTTTATTCATTCAACCGTTAGATGTTTTTGAACCATGTATTTATTTTTTTAATTTAGTCATACACATCGTTTTTAAATAAATTGTATGAAATAGGTACATTATTTTCTTTTTCTTTTCACCCCTTCTCACCCCCATGCATATTGGGGACCGAACTTGGACTAAAGTTATATCCGAAGTTTCCTATTCATCTTAGCGACCCCGATAACCATGGATTCTACATTAATATTCTAGAAAATGGAACTCAGAGAATTAGAGTAGGCCTGACCCTGTAATAATTAAGAGGGGAATTCCTCAAGGCAGTATCATTGGACCTTTATGTTTTCTTATATATATATAAATGATATGTGTAAAGAGGTGGAATCAGAGATAAGGCTTTTCGCAGATGATGTTATTCTGTGCAGAGTACCGTAATAAATAAGTTACAAGATTGTGAGCGGCTACAGGGTGACCTCGATAGTGTTGTGAGATGGACAGCAGGCAATGGTATGATGATAAACGGGGTTAAAAGTCAGGTTGTGAGTTTCACGAATAGGTAAAGTCCTCTCAGTTATAATTACTGCGTTGATGGTGTGAAAGTTCCATTTGGGGATCATTGTAAGTACCTAGGTGTTAATATAAGAAAAGATCTTCATTGGGGTAATCACATAAATATGATTATTAATAAAGGTTACAGATCTCTGCACATGGTTATGAGGGTATGTAGGGGTTGTAGTAAGGATGTAAAGGAGAGGGCATATAAGTCTCTGGTAAGACCCCAACTAGAGTATGGTTCCAGTGCATGGGACCCTCACCAAGATTACTTGATTCAAGAACTGGAAAAAATCCAAAGAAAAGCAGCTCGATTAGTTCTGAGTGATTTCCGACAAAAGAGTAGCGTTACAAAAATGTTGCAATGTTTGAGCTGGGAAGATTTGGGAGAAAGGAGACGAGATGCTCGATTAAGTGGTATGTTCCGAGCTGTCAGTGGAGAGATGGCGTGGGAGGACATCAGTAGACGAATAAGCTTGAGTGGTGTCTTTAAAAGTAGGAAAGATCACAATATGAAGATAAAGTTGGAATTCAAGGGGACAAATTGGGGCAAATAATCGTTTATAGGAAGGGGAGTTAGGGATTGGAATAACTTACCAAGGGAAATGTTCAATAATTTTCCAATTTCCTTGCGATCATATAAGAAAAGGCTAGGAAAACAACAGATAGGGAATCTGCCACATGGGCGACTGCCCTAAATGCAGATCAGTATTGATTCACTTTCTTCCAGTGGCGGCTCGTGACAAAATTTTTAGGGGGTTCACAACAACATTTTTGTTCATGTCTCAAATCAGCAAAAAAGTAAAATAGGTAGGCTACATAAATCACTTCACCAAAAGTTCCTTGTACGGTTCCTTTTTCACAAATAATATGGTAGAACCCCTGTAACCGAGGATAAATTTTTTACTAGACTAATCTGTTAGTGTAGAAAAAAAGTAAAATTCATAATAACTTTAGTACACTGCGAATATTGAAGGAGCACTATTCTTGGTTTTTAAATAGCACGAAGTTCACCTAGGCACGACGAGAAGCATGGAAATAATGTGTGCCGCATTTACCGGTCGATTTTTTAAATATAATTTATTCCGAATTGACCCGAATAGTCTCCACATTATCTCGGTTAATCAGGGTTCTGCTCTATCACATGTTAATTTTTTCTCGTCTTGGAAATTACAGACAACACTAGCATAGGGAATTCAATACTCGCGTTTATGTGTGCATGAAACTTTTCATGTTAATTTATTTTTGTACGCAAATGAGCAAGGTCTGTGCACCCAGCTAAATTCCATACACTTCTTTCTTTGTTGAACAATAAACAGGGCAAACAAAAAGGCGCACTCCTAGACCACCATCCACAGAGTCACTTGCGTGTTTCGTACATTTCTCTCTTAAACTTACGCCTATAGTCGCGTTTGTCAGTTTTTGTAAGGTTCTCAATAATCAAATCTGGTCTGTCCGGTCCAAGCCTTATAATTTCTAACTTACCCTGATAGGTTAATATTTCTTAATCTGCTTACCCTCCCTCGGATTCAGCGAGCGATCCCACCTCTACCGCCTTCAAGGACAGTGTTCTGGAGCGTGAGACATTAGGTCGGGGATACAACAGGGGAGGATGACTAGTACCTCGCCCAGGCGGCCTCACCTACTATGCCGAACAGGGGCCTTGGTGGGCGATGGGAAAATTGGAAGGGATAGACAAGGAAGACGGAAGGAAGCGGCCGTGGCCTTAAGTTAGGTACCATCCCGGCATTTGCCTGGAGAAGTAGTGGAAAACCACTTTGAGGATGGCTGAGGTGGGAATCGAACCCACCTCTACTCAGTTGACCTCCAGAAGCTGAGTGGACCCAGTTCCAGCCCTCGTACCACTCTTCAAATTTCGTGGCAGAGCCGGGAATCGAACCGGGCCTCCGGCGGTAGCAGCTAATCACACTAACCTCTAGGGCCTATACCACAGAGGCGGACGGTTAATATTTCGCTGGTTAAAATTAACTGAACTGAATTCATTTCCTCTTACACAAAGAATACCATGGTTACAAACCATACAAACAGAGAAGCAAAACACAACACTCAAATAAATTTCAATTGAAAAGATTTTCCAGTCACAAGGTAAAGCGAACTTCTTCCCGCAATTGCGAACACCTGTTCACGAGCTAGAAAAAGCCTATTCAGAATTACTAGCGAAATCTGCCGGTAATGTAATGCAATAGTATCTCCTGCGGGGCTGTGGCTAACAGTAATAGGGGAGGTGGCGGACCCTTGTGGTCAACTGTAATACTGCCACTGGTTTGAGGATTGCTCAAGGCGGCAAAGCACGTACCTTACCGTGCTCCTCGCTAATGGGAATATCAGTGCACAAACCATGGCGTCATCTGCTTTGCGCATGCGTATAGTCTTCAGCACAATAGCGCATTACCCAGTGTGCTCGCTGCACTGTCAGTCAAAACGAACAACTGTCGGTGTAACGGAGCTTCGATATAAGTCGAATGCTTTCGATCGATTGTTGAAATCAGGTCGAAAGAAAGGAAAGTTTTAAATTATCCATGAATGCGTAAAGTTGTATTAAAACTGGGTGTTAACGTGCTCCTGTGCTCCTAAGAGCCCACCGCCACTGCTTTCTTCCCCTGCCCCTTGGGGTGTCTTACCCCGCAGTACTTTCTTTCCAAATAGTAAGTCTTTTGTGTACCAAGTTTGGTTGAGAGCTGTGTTGGAACAGACACAGTACACACTTACATCAGTAATCTCTATCATTTTGGACAATTTCTTTTTCAACCCTTCTCCGAATGGGGATGAAATTTGACTTAAATGGCATCCAGAGTGTTACAGTTCCTCTCAGCGACCACAAAAACAATGGATTCGACACTAATATCAGTCGTTTTTATTTATTATCATATGTTATCCCCTCCCCTATGGTTGCTAGGGTTTCTTGCCCGCACACTATTTTCTTCTGAATAGTAAGGCATATTTTTACCATGTTTGATTGAGAGCTATTCTGGAACATAAACACATCCATCTGCAATCTCGGTCATTTTGGACATTTTCTTTTTCACCCCTTCTCCCCCCAACCCCCCAACCCCCCATCCGAAGCCGATAGGGGCTGAACTTGAACAAAAACTATATCTGGAGAGTCATTATTCATTTCAGCAATACCAAAAACTATGGATTCGACACTATTTTTACTTATTTTTATAACTCACCCCTTCCCACCACCCCCAACCACTAGTGGTTCTAAGGGTGTCTGATTCAGAAACTTTCTCAGGCATACGCAACTCACCAACGGTTCATCGCAATCGGATGAATGGTTTAGGAACACATATGGGACAAACAAAGATACATTCGTTTTTATATACACAGATTAATATTGTTATTACTATTATTATTATTATTATTATTATTATTATTATTATTATTATTATTATTATTATTATTATTATTACTATTATTATTATTAGACGGTCAGCATGAGGACATCTGCGGCTTTTGTAACCATGTCTGCTGCAATTTGTATTGAACAACTCCTCAGTTGCTCTCACGAGGTTCAGAATTAACAACTTTGTATTTGAGTTTTGGGTCACACAGCTGTAAGCTTTCATTTGGGAGATCGTGGGTTTGAATTCCACTCTCAGCAACTCTGCAAATGGTTTTACCGCGTATGTAGTTGTATAGTCTAGGTCACGTTGTGTGCGGTTCGCATTCAGGAAATAGTGGGTTCGAACCCCACTGTCGGCATCTCTGATGATTATTTTCCGTGGTTTCTCGTTTTCACACCAGGCAAAAGCTAGAGCTGTACCTTGATTAAGGCCATTACCGGGCGAGTTAGGCGTGTGGTTAGGGGCGCGCAGCTTTGAGCTTGCATTCGGGAGGTAGTGGGTTCGAATCCCACTGTCGGCAGCCCTGAAGATGGTTTTCCGTGGTTTTCCATTTTCACACCAGGCAAATGCTGGGGCTGTACCTTAATTAAGGCCACAGCCGCATCCTTCCAACTCCTAGCACTTTCCTATTCCTTCGTCTCGATAAGACCCATCTCACACCCTCAGAACTGGAATCTGAGCTGCTGCGCCGATGGCCTGTTGTATTGTGTGTTAGTTTAATATAATGTTGTTTGTCCCTAGTTCTTCAGAGTTCTTGGGGCAAACACAGCACAGTGAGGCTCCTCTTAATTCTGTGCTTGAAAATAGGCTACCTTTAAACTATGGAACAGATGCCTTTGACAGCTACTTCTAACCTGGAGAACAGAGGAGAGTAACGAGGATGTGAACTCTGGAGCTGGTTTAATATCCATGTCTATTGAGTATTCAGCCTGAAGCCTGATCCAACCCCTGGTAGCTCCTCCATCAGCCATCACAGACGGCCAAGGTGTCACTGAAGAGTTGTACTAGGGAAATGAGAAGTGAGATTTTTTAATTTCCAGTTGCTTTCCTCACCGAGCCAGAAATTGCTATTAAATATCAGTCTGTCATGCCTACTGAAAATGATACACTAATTGACCCTATGAGCAACATTTTCACACCATTCATAACGGACAGGCTGCATAACGAATGGCATCACCCTTACCCAGTAGCGGCGATTGGGTGGGGGATGTATATACAACAAAATGTACCTGGGTTTGTGGGTTATAGTGGCGCAGGGGGAGTATAGACATCGAAACTGGGAAAATGCTACAAAGTGGTAAGTTTTTTTATGCTCTCTGAGCGAATTTCAACAGAGTTAAAGGTTGACAGTCACTAACTAATGTGCGGTAATAATAACTTTTTTGAGATTTTGATTCTATACTGTACAATAAGTTCCTCTAGGCCTAGAATAGAGAAAGTGAAATCTGTCTGCAGACGAACAAGAACAGAGAATCTCCTGGACAAGGAAACTGGACAGAAGTACATGGATAGGATTATTGAAAGGTTTCAGGCAATAGACTGGTTCAGGTGGCATACAGGATTAGTAAAATGACGCTTAAGGAGGTGCGAAGGATGGTAAATAAACTGCATTGTCATGAAGCAGCAAGAATAGATTAAATTAGACCTGAAAAGTTGAAATGGAGTGGGAAGGCTGGCATGAAATTGCTACACAGAGTAATAGCATTACGAGTAGCGGGTAGAGACACTCTTTGAGGCAGCTCTATTGCAGAATGTGGTGACCCTGCCAACGTGAGTCCGAGATCATACCGACCCGGAGTAGTATAATGCAGGGATTCGGCGGCCGCCGCCGCCGAACGCCTCCGCCCGCCTCCTCCTCCACCGCCGCCTCCGCCGCCGCCGCCGACCGCGGGAAATTTGAATTTTGGCGGGAAATTTGAATTTTGGCGCGAGATTTGAATTTGTAAACAAAGCCACATGCTTTTTGACAGCTGTCATCGACAACAACGCATCGCTAACCTCACTGCTGCCATCTTGACGGGCCTAAACCTCACTAGTGCCAACTTAACCTAACTAGCATGAGGTAAACAAAGCCACGTGTTTTTTGACAGCCACGTGCTTTTTGACAGACAACAACGCATCGCTAACCTCAGTACTGCCATCTTGACGGGCCTAAACCTCAGTAGTGCCAACTTAACCTCACTAGCGCGAGGTAAACAAAGCCACGTGTTTTTTGACAGCCACGTGCTTTTTGACAGATTTGTAAACAAAGCCACGTGCTTTTTGACAGACAACAACGCATCGCTAACCTCAGTACTGCCATCTTGACGGGCCTAAACCTCAGTAGTGCCAACTTAACCTCACTAGCGCGAGGTAAACAAAGCCACGTGTTTTTTGACAGCCACGTGCTTTTGACAGATTTGTAAACAAAGCCACGTGCTTTTTGACAGACAACAACGCATCGCTAACCTCAGTACTGCCATCTTGACGGGCCTAAACCTTAGTGGTACCAACTTAACCTAACTAGCATGAGGTAAACAAAGCCACGTGCTTTTTTGACAGCCACGTGCATTTTTGACAGCTGTCATCCGCCATCTTTGAGCACCGTGCTGCCCTCTTTATCGTAGTAGTTGTAAATTCATCACCTGTCATCCGCAGTGCTGCCATCTTGACGGGTCTAAACCTTAGTGCTACCAACTTAACCTCACTAGCGCGAGGTAAACAAAGCCACGTGCAGCTGTCATCCGCCATCTTTGAGCATCGTGCTGCCCTCTTTAGCTACTTACCTTTGAAATGTGGTACGTCACAGCTGTCATCTGCCATCTTGCAACCGTGCTGCACTCTATGTAGTGACGGTAAATTCCACGTGCTCTTGTTTGGAAACAAAGCCACGTGCAGCTGTCACTCGCGTTCTTTAATCCATAGAGCACCGTGCTGCCCTCTTTAGCTACTTACCTTTGAAATGTGGTACGTCACAGCTGTCATCCGCCATCTTGCATCGCAAACCTCAGTGCTGCACTCTATGTAGTGGCGGCAAATTCTACGTGCTCTTGTTTGGAAACAAAGCCACATGCAGCTGTCATCCGCCATCTTTGAGCACCGTGCTACCCTCTTTAGCTACTTACCTTTGAAATGTGGTACGTCACAGCTGTCATCCGCCATCTTGCATCGCAAACCTCAGTGCTGCACTCTATGTGGTGGCGGCAAATTCCACGTGCTCTTGTTTGGAAACAAACCTATGCGCTTTTTTGTCAGCTATCATCCGCCATCTTTAATCTAGAGAGCACCGTGCTGCCCTCTATGTGGTGGTGGTAAATTCTACACGCTTTACAAACCTATGTGCTTTTCTGACAGCTGTCAACCGCCAGAGAGCACCGTGCTGCCCTCTTTATGCCGGTGGCAAATTCTACATGCTTTTTGACAGCTATCACCCGCAAGAGAGCACCGTGCTGCCATCTTTAGCTAGATACCTGTGGTGGCGGCAAATTCCACGTTCTCTTGTTTAGTAAACAAAGCCACGTGCTTTTTGACAGCTGTCGTCCGCTATCTTTAATCGATAGAGCACTGTACTGCGGGTAATTTCATCAGCTGCCATCCGCCATCTTTAATCTACAGAACGCCGTGCTGCTCTCTGTAGTAGCGGGCAATTTGAAAAGTACTGTTAGCTATCATCCGCCATCTTTAATCAAGAGTGCTGCCATCTATGTGGTGGCGGCAAATTCCACGTGCTCTTGTTTAGTAAACAAAGCCACGTGCAGCTGTCATCCGCCATCTTTAAGCACCGTGCTGCGAGCAATTTCGTCAGCTGTCATCCGCCATCTTTAATCTACAGAACACCGTGCTGCCCTCTGTAGTAGCGGGCAATTTGAAAAGTTCTGTTAGCTATCATCCGCCATCTTTGAGCACCGTAGTAGTATAATGGGAGAGTTCGGGCGCCTCCTCCTCCTCCCGCCGCCTCCTCCGCCGCCGCCTCCTCCGCCGCCGCCAGCGGGAAATTTGAATTTTGGCGGGAAATTTGAATTTTGGCGCGAGATTTGAATTTGTAAACAAAGCCACGTGCTTTTTGACAGCTGTCATCGACAACAACGCAACGCTAACCTCACTGCTGCCATCTTGACGGACCTAAACCTCACTAGTACCAACCTAACCTAACTAGCGTGAGGTAAACAAACCCACGTGTTTTTTGACAGCCACGTGCTTTTTGACAGACAACAACGCACCGCTAACCTCAGTACTGCTATCTTGACGGGCCTAAACCTCAGTAGTGCCAACTTAACCTCACAAGCGCGAGGTAAACAAAGCCACGTGCTTTTTGACAGCCACGTGCTTTTTGACAGATTTGTAAACAAAGCCACGTGCTTTTTGACAGACAACAACGCACCGCTAACCTCAGTACTGCCATCTTGACGGGCCTAAACCTCAGTAGTGCCAACTTAACCTCACAAGCGCGAGGTAAACAAAGCCACGTGCTTTTTGACAGCCACGTGCTTTTTGACAGATTTGTAAACAAAGCCACGTGCTTTTTGACAGACAACAACGCATCGCAAACCTCAGTACTGCCATCTTGACGGGCCTAAACCTTAGTGGTACCAACTTAACCTAACTAGCGCGAGGTAAACAAAGCCACGTGCTTTTTGACAGCCACGTGTTTTTTGACAGCTGTCATCCGCCATCTTTGAGCACCGTGCTGCCCTCTTTATCGTAGTAGATGTAAATTCATCACCTGTCATCGGCAGTGCCGCCATCTTGACGGGTCTAACCTTAGTGCTACCAACTTAACCTCACTAGCGCGAGATAAACAAATCCACGTGCAGCTGTCATCCGCCATCTTTAATCACCGTGCTGCCCTCTTTAGCTACTTACCTTTGACAGTTGTCATCCGCCATCTTGCATCGCCAACCTCAGTGCCGCACTCTATGTAGTGGCGGCAAATTCCACGTGCTCTTGTTTGGAAACAAATTCACGTGCTATTTTTCTGACAGCTGTCATCCGCCATCTTTGAGCACCGTGCTGCCCTCTTTAGCTACTTACCTTTGAAATGTGGTACGTCACAGCTGTCATCCGCCATCTTTAATCCAGAGAGAACAGTGCTGCAATCTATGTGGTGGCGGCAAATTCCACGTGCTTTACAAATTAACATGCTTTTTTGACAGCTGTCAACCGCCATCTTTAATCACCGTGCTGCCATCTATGTGGTGGCGGTAAATTCCACATGCTTTACAAACCTATATGCTTTTCTGACAGCTGTCATCCGCCATCTTTAATCCAGAGAGAACAGTGCTGTCCTCTATGTGGTGGCGGCAAATTCCACGTGCTCTTGTTTGGAAACAAAGCCATGTGCAGCTGTCATCCGCCATCTTTGAGCACCGTGCTGCGAGCAATTTCGTCAGTTGTCATCCGCCATCTTTAATCTACAGAACACCGTGCTGCCCTCTTTATGGCTACTACCTTAAGCACGTAGTAGCGGGCAATTTGAAAAGTTCTGTTAGCTATCATCCGCCATCTTTAATCACCGTGCTGCCATCTTTAGCTAGATACCTTTGAAATGTGGCGGCGGATAATTTGAAAAATGCTTTTTGGCAGCAGCTAACTTTGAGCACCGTGCTACCCTCTATGTGGTGGCGGCAAATTCTACATGCTTTACAAACCCACGCGCTTTTTTTTGACAGCCATCTTTAAGCAACAGAGTACAGTGCTGCCCTCTTTGTTGTGGCGGCAAATTCCACGTGCTCTTGTTTGGAAACAAAGCCACATGCTCTTTTGACAGCTGTCACCCGCCATCTTTAACCAACAGAGCACTATGCTGCGGGCAATTTCGTTAGCTGTCATCCGACATCTTTAATCAACAGAGCACCGTGCTGCCCTCATGCGGGGTAATTTCGTTAGCTGCCATCCGCCATCTTTAAACACCGTGCTGCCCTCTTTATGACTACTACCTTAAGCACGTAGTAGCGGGCAATTTCGTTAGCTGTCATCCGCTACCTTTGAGCACCGTGCTGCTCTCTGTAGTAGCGGGTAATTTGAAAAGTTCTGTTAGCTGTCATCCGCCATCTTTGAGCACCGTGCTGCCATCTATGCGGTGGCGGCAAATTCCACATGCTTTACAAACTCACGCGCAGCTGTCATCCACCATCTTACATCGCAAACCTCAGTGCTACACTCTATGTGGTAGCGGATAATTTTAAAAAGAAAAATTCTACAGCAGCCATCTCTCGACGCTAATTGCACAAGATGGTAGCTATACATGACTCCTTAAAGGTGCTCATGCAAGATGATCGCTATACATAGACGCCCTTGGGATGCTTGCGCAAGATGGCGGTTATACAAGGCTCCTTATGAGGGATGCTTGCGCGAGATGGTGGTTGCTCTTATGAGGCGGCTCAAGGATCCATGGCTAGAGACGCCCTAAGGATGCTTGCGCAAGATGGCGGATGCAAGATGGCGGCTATACATAGCTCCTTATGAGACAGCCAGTACAACATGTGATCAGAACATTGATTGATGTGTTCAGAACACAAAATAAGTAGAATCGAACACTGTACTCGATACAACATGTGATTAAAACATTGTGTGGTGTGTTCAGAACACTAATCGAACGCTGTATTAGGGGATACCTTTGTTTAGATTGAAGCATAACAAGACTAGAATTGAACACTGCACATTGATTGATGTGTTCAGAACACAAAATAAGTAGAATCGAACACTGTACTCGATGTCGTTAACTTCAACATGTGATTAAAACATTGGCTGGTGTGTTCAGAACACTACATAAGTAGAATCGAACGCTGTATTAGGGGATACCTTTGTTTAGATTGAAACATAACAAGACTAGAATTGAACACTGCACTCGATGTCGGAAGATCAGATTGAAACATAACAAGACTAGAATTGAACACTGTACATTGATTGATGTGTTCAGAACACAAAATAAGTAGAATCGAACACTGTACTCGATGTCGTTAACTTCAACATGTGATTAAAACATTGTCTGGTGTGTTCAGAACACTACATAAGTAGAATCGAACGCTGTATTAGGGGATACCTTTGTTCTAAGAAGATCAGATTGAAACATAACAAGACTAGAATTGAACACTGCACTCGATGTCGTTACATGTGATCAGAACAATGATTGATGTGTTCAGATCACTAAACAAGTAGAACCGAACACTGTACAACATGTTAGGGGGGGATACCTTTGTTTAGATTGAAACATAACAAGACTAGAATTGAACACTGCACTCGATGTCGTTACATGTGATCAGAACAATGATTGATGTGTTCAGATCACGAAACAAGTAGAAACGAACACTGTACAACATGTTAGGGGATACCTTTGTTTAGATTGAAACTAACAAGACTAGAATCGAACACTGCACTCGATGTCGTTACATGTGACCCGATACAACATGTTACTGGATACCTTTATCCTAAGAACCGAACACTGTACAACATGTTAGGGGATACCTTTGTTTAGATTGAAACTAACAAGACTAGAATCGAACACTGCACTCGATGTCGTTACATGTGATCCGATACAACATGTTAGGGGATACCTTTGTTTAGATTGAAACATAGCAAGCCTAGAATCGAACATTGTTTGATGTGTTCAGTACAACTTCAATGATTAACATACACACTGTGCACATATCGCATAGCTAAAAACACACTGTGCACATATCGCATACCTAACACTTCAAATGATTTGCTTAGTACGAAAATAAAAATAAGAAATCTATACCGCGTAGCTAACTCGTTCATCACACTGCTAAGACGCTTAGTAATTGTGAATACACTCATACGAAAATCAAGAAAGCACACTGCGTAGCCAACTCGCTCGGCATGAAAAAAATCTATACCGCGTAGCTAACTCGTTCATCACACTGCTAAGACGCTTAGTAATTGTGAATACACTCATACGAAAATCAAGAAAGCACACTGCGTAGCCAACTCGCTCGGCTCACTCGCTTAGTAATTGCAACACACACGGATAAGAATGTTCCGAGATACTTACATGTTTTTTAAGGGAGGGTGAAAGATCATAAATTATATGTACACACATGTTGTCTCCTCCAAGTTGTAAGATGAAATAGACGCAGTACTGCGAGTTTCCACTCTAACTGGCGAACGGAAGTAGCATGATATCTCAGCAAAAAATAAAAATACGCGTGAGCTTGCAAGTCAGACACAATGATGGATACCGCGATTCAAATCCTGGTAACTTATGCCGTCGGGAAGGGCATCCGGCTAGATCATGTAATGATGATCGCACAGGTCCCACGCCTAGCATTTACAGCTCCCAGTTCGAACCCGCTATCATCCGAAGTAGCGAGAATGATTGAAGAGTGTTTTAGTGTGATTCATTTGTTGGATGGAGGCGTTAAGCTGCCTTCTTCGGTAGGAGTAGGCTATGTCGGGATATCGATTTAAAATCCTTGTCAGGAAGGGCAGCCAGTCGTAAAACTATGGTGTGAGGCGGGGTGTGCAAAAAAGATAGCAATAAGTAAGGGCTGTTGATGGGGACGTAAAACCTTGTGCAGACTCCTTCGAAAATTATTTTTTGAGTACAAGTGTGTTGATGCTGATTCATTTGTCGGATGGAGGCAATAAGCCTTGTGCAGGCTTCTTCAGTGGAGTAGGCTATGTATCGGTACCGGGATATCTAGTTATAAAACCCGCTACAACAAATTTATCGCGTATACTGCGATTTAAAATCCTAGTCAGGAAGGGCAGCCGGTCGTATAAAACTATGGTGTGAGGCGGGGTGTGCAAAAAAGCCAGCATTAAGTAAGGGCTGTTGATAGGAGGCGTTAAATTATGTGCAAGCTCCTTCACCAGGAGAAGCCTACATGCCGGTACCGTGCAGGTTCTTTCGATAGGAGTAGGCACTGTGTGTGTTTTAACCTCTCCGTACAATCATGATAGTTTACGTTAGGAACTTACATAGGCTAAATGCTACACATTCCGTAGCAGAGCCGGGAATCGAACTCGGTCGAAAATTATTTTTTGAGTACAAGAGTGCTGATGCTGATTCATTTGTCAGATGGAGGCAATAAGCCTTGTGCAGGCTTCTTCAGTGGAGTAGGCTATGTATCGGTACCGGGATATCTAGTTATAAAACCCGCTACAACAAATTTATCGCGTATACTGCGATTTAAAATCCTAGTCAGGAAGGGCAGCCGGTCGTATAAAACTATGGTGTGAGGCGGGGTGTGCAAAAAAGCTAGCATTAAGTAAGGGCTGTTGATAGGAGGCGTTAAACCATGTGCAAGCTCCTTCACCAGGAGAAGCCTACATGCCGGTACCGTGCTGGTTCTTTCAATAGGAGTAGGCACTGAGTGTGTTTTAACCTCTCCGTACTATCATGATATTTTACGTTAGGAACTTACATAGGCTAAATGCTACACATTCCGTGGCAGAGCCGGGAATCGAACTCGGACCTCCGAGGGTAGCAGCTAACTACTACACCACAGAGGAGGACTATTTCAGAATATTTTACAACCTTAATTAGTACTGTGTTTTAAGAGCTTGAATGGTACTCAGCTAAGAAGACGTTCGCGAGTTACAAGTCGCTTATCAGTGTCCTCGCTCAAGGTTGAGCCGGAAGATACGTGTACAATTTCAGCTAACACACGCATTCCGCTGCTCGCTCTGCGCTGATACGACTTCATGGAGAGTAGAACAAACCTATAGCCTACAGTATGCATGCCTCTCACCCGGTAGTCTCGGGTTCGATTCTCTTGGGAAAAAAAATGTGTTTAAATCGCAAGAATTTGTTGAGTTGTCCTTTGCACACTCTTGCCTTCGCGATGCGTGTTCGATAAATGTTTTCAACCCTTCCTGACGTCAAAGAACTCGGATTAAGAATCTGTCGAGAATCGGGGGTTTTACAGCTAGATGCACTTCTTAGATTTTAAATCACGAACTATTGTTTTACTGCTGGATGCCCTTCCTGACTAAGATTTTAAATCGCAAGAATTTGTTTTAAGACTCAAGTCTTGTTATGTTTCTTTTCGTAATCTGCAAGTCTAAACAAGCATATCGCTGCACACTCTTGCCTTCGCGATGCGTGTTCGATAATTGTTTTCAACTAGTTGCCCTTCCTGACGTCAAAGAACTCGGATTAAGAATCTGTCGAGAATCGGGGGTTTTACTGCTAGATTTTAAATCACGAACTATTGTTTTACTGCTGGATGCCCTTCCTGACTAAGATTTTAAATCGCAAGAATTTGTTTTAAGACTCAAGTCTTGTTATGTTTCTTTTCGTAATCTGCAAGTCTAAACAAGCATATCGCTGCACACTCTTGCTTTCGCGATGCGTGTTCGATAATTGTTTTCAACCGGTTGCCCTTCCTGACGTCAAAGAACTCGGATTAAGAATCTGTCGAGAATCGGGGGTTTTACTGCTAGATTTTAAATCACGAACTATTGTTTTACTGCTGGATGCCCTTCCTGACTAAGATTTTAAATCGCAAGAATTTGTTTTAAGACTCAAGTCTTGTTATGTTTCTTTTCGTAATCTGCAAGTCTAAACAAGCATATCGCTGCACACTCTTGCCTTCGCGATGCGTGTTCGATAATTGTTTTCAACCGGTTGCCCTTGCTGACGTCAAAGAACTCGGATTAAGAATCTGTCGAGAATTTGGGGTTTTACTGCTAGATTTTATATCACGAACTATTGTTTTACTGCTGGATGCCCTTCCTGACTAAGATTTTAAATCGCAAGAATTTGTTTTAAGACTCAAGTCTTGTTATGTTTCTTTTCGTAATCTGCAAGTCTAAACAAGCATATCGCTGCACACTCTTGCCTTCACGATGCGTGTTCGATAATTGTTTTCAACCGGTTGCCCTTCCTGACGTCAAAGAACTCGGATTAAGAATCTGTCGAGAATCGGGGGTTTTACTGCTAGATTTTAAATCACGAACTATTGTTTTACTGCTGGATGCCCCTCCTAACTAAGATTTTAAATCGCAAGAATTTGTTTTAAGACTCAAGTCTTGTTATGTTTCTTTTCGTAATCTGCAAGTCTAAACAAGCATATCGCTGCACACTCTTGCCTTCGCGATGCGTGTTCGATAATTGTTTTCAACTAGTTGCCCTTCCTGACGTCAAAGAACTCGGATTAAGAATCTGTCGAGAATCGGGGGTTTTACTGCTAGATTTTAAATCACGAACTATTGTTTTACTGCTGGATGCCCTTCCTGACTAAGATTTTAAATAGCAAGAATTTGTTTTAAGACTCAAGTCTTGTTATGTTTCTTTTCGTAATCTGCAAGTCTAAACAAGCATATCGCTGCACACTCTTGCCTTCGCGATGCGTGTTCGATAATTGTTTTCAACCGGTTGCCCTTCCTGACGTCAAAGAACTCGGATTAAGAATCTGTCGAGAATCGGGGGTTTTACTGCTAGATTTTAAATCACGAACTATTGTTTTACTGCTGGATGCCCTTCCTGACTAAGATTTTAAATCGCAAGAATTTGTTTTAAGACTCAAGTCTTGTTATGTTTCTTTTCGTAATCTGCAAGTCTAAACAAGCATATCGCTGCACACTCTTGCCTTCGCGATGCGTGTTCGATAATTGTTTTCAACTAGTTGCCCTTCCTGACGTCAAAGAACTCGGATTAAGAATCTGTCGAGAATCGGGGGTTTTACTGCTAGATTTTAAATCACGAACTATTGTTTTACTGCTGGATGCCCTTCCTGACTAAGATTTTAAATCGCAAGAATTTGTTTTAAGACTCAAGTCTTGTTATGTTTCTTTTCGTAATCTGCAAGTCTAAACAAGCATATCGCTGCACACTCTTGCCTTCGCGATGCGTGTTCGATAATTGTTTTCAACTAGTTGCCCTTCCTGACGTCAAAGAACTCGGATTAAGAATCTGTCGAGAATCGAGGATTTACAGCTAGATGCTCGCCGGATACCCTTCCCGACGGCATAAGTTGCCAGGATTTGAATCGCGGTATCCATCATTGTGTCTGACTTGCAAGCTCACGCGTATTTTTATTTTTTGCTGAGATATCATGCTACTTCCGTTCGCCAGCTAGAGTGGAAACTCGCAGTACTGCGTCTATTTCATCTTACAACTTGGAGGAGACAACATGTGTGTACATATAATTTATGATCTTTCACCCTCCCTTAAAAAACATGTAAGTATCTCGGAACATTCTTATCCGTGTGTGTTGCAATTACTAAGCGAGTGAGCCGAGCGAGTTGGCTACGCAGTGTGCTTTCTTGATTTTCGTATGAGTGTATTCACAATTACTAAGCGTCTTAGCAGTGTGATGAACGAGTTAGCTACGCGGTATAGATTTTTTCATGCCGAGCGAGTTGGCTACGCAGTGTGCTTTCTTGATTTTCGTATGAGTGTATTCACAATTACTAAGCGTCTTAGCAGTGTGATGAACGAGTTAGCTACGCGGTATAGATTTTTTATTTTTATTTTCGTACTAAGCAAATCATTTGAAGTGTTAGGTATGCGATATGTGCACAGTGTGTTTTTAGCTATGCGATATGTGCACAGTGTGTATGTTAATCATTGAAGTTGTACTGAACACATCAAACAATGTTCGATTCTAGGCTTGCTATGTTTCAATCTAAACAAAGGTATCCCCTAACATGTTGTATCGGATCACATGTAACGACATCGAGTGCAGTGTTCGATTCTAGTCTTGTTAGTTTCAATCTAAACAAAGGTATCCCCTAACATGTTGTACAGTGTTCGGTTCTTAGGATAAAGGTATCCAGTAACATGTTGTATCGGGTCACATGTAACGACATCGAGTGCAGTGTTCGATCCTAGTCTTGTTAGTTTCAATCTAAACAAAGGTATCCCCCCCTAACATGTTGTACAGTGTTCGGTTCTACTTGTTTAGTGATCTGAACACATCAATCATTGTTCTGATCACATGTAACGACATCGAGTGCAGTGTTCAATTCTAGTCTTGTTATGTTTCAATCTAAACAAAGGTATCCCCTAATACAGCGTTCGATTAGTGTTCTGAACACACCACACAATGTTTTAATCACATGTTGTATCGAGTACAGTGTTCGATTCTACTTATTTTGTGTTCTGAACACATCAATCAATGTTCTGATCACATGTTGTACTGGCTGTCTCATAAGGAGCTATGTATAGCCGCCATCTTGCATCCGCCATCTTGCGCAAGCATCCTTAGGGCGTCTCTAGCCATGGATCCTTGAGCCGCCTCATAAGAGCAACCACCATCTCGCGCAAGCATCCCTCATAAGGAGCCTTGTATAACCGCCATCTTGCGCAAGCATCCCAAGGGCGTCTATGTATAGCGATCATCTTGCATGAGCACCTTTAAGGAGTCATGTATAGCTACCATCTTGTGCAATTAGCGTCGAGAGATGGCTGCTGTAGAATTTTTCTTTTTAAAATTATCCGCTACCACATAGAGTGTAGCACTGAGGTTTGCGATGTAAGATGGTGGATGACAGCTGCGCGTGAGTTTGTAAAGCATGTGGAATTTGCCGCCACCGCATAGATGGCAGCACGGTGCTCAAGGATGGCGGATGACAGCTAACAGAACTTTTCAAATTACCCGCTACTACAGAGAGCAGCACGGTGCTCAAAGATAGCGGATGACAGCTAACGAAATTGCCCGCTACTACGTGCTTAAGGTAGTAGTCATAAAGAGGGCAGCACGGTGTTTAAAGATGGCGGATGGCAGCTAACGAAATTACCCCGCATGAGGGCAGCACGGTGCTCTGTTGATTAAAGATGTCGGATGACACCTAACGAAATTGCCCGCAGCATAGTGCTCTGTTGGTTAAAGATGGCGGGTGACAGCTGTCAAAAGAGCATGTGGCTTTGTTTCCAAACAAGAGCACGTGGAATTTGCCGCCACAACAAAGAGGGCAGCACTGTACTCTGTTGCTTAAAGATGGCTGTCAAAAAAAAAGCGCGTGGGTTTGTAAAGCATGTAGAATTTGCCGCCACCACATAGAGGGTAGCACGGTGCTCAAAGATAGCTGCTGTCAAAAAGCATTTTTCAAATTATCCGCCGCCACATTTCAAAGGTATCTAGCTAAAGATGGCAGCACGGTGATTAAAGATGGCGGATGATAGCTAACAGAACTTTTCAAATTGCCCGCTACTACGTGCTTAAGGTAGTAGCCATAAAGAGGGCAGCACGGTGTTCTGTAGATTAAAGATGGCGGATGACAACTGACGAAATTGCTCGCAGCACGGTGCTCAAAGATGGCGGATGACAGCTGCACATGGCTTTGTTTCCAAACAAGAGCACGCGGAATTTGCCGCCACCACATAGAGGGCAGCACTGTTCTCTCTGGATTAAAGATGGCGGATGACAGCTGTCAGAAAAGCATATAGGTTTGTAAAGCATGTGGAATTTACCGCCACCACATAGATGGCAGCACGGTGATTAAAGATGGCGGTTGACAGCTGTCAAAAAAAGCATGTTAATTTGTAAAGCACGTGGAATTTGCCGCCACCACATAGATTGCAGCACTGTTCTCTCTGGATTAAAGATGGCGGATGACAGCTGTGACGTACCACATTTCAAAGGTAAGTAGCTAAATAGGGCAACACGGTGCTCAAAGATGGCGGATGACAGCTGTCAGAAAAATAGCACGTGAATTTGTTTCCAAACAAGAGCACGTGGAATTTGCCGCCACTACATAGAGTGCGGCACTGAGGTTGGCGATGCAAGATGGCGGATGACAACTGTCAGAGGTAAGTAGCTAAATAGGGCAGCACGGTGATTAAAGATGGCGGATGACAGCTGCACGTGGATTTGTTTATCTCGCGCTAGTGAGGTTAAGTTGGTAGCACTAAGGTTAGACCCGTCAAGATGGCGGCACTGCCGATGACAGGTGATGAATTTACATCTACTACGATAAAGAGGGCAGCACGGTGCTCAAAGATGGAAGATGACAGCTGTCAAAAAACACGTGGCTGTCAAAAAGCACGTGGCTTTGTTTACCTCGCGCTAGTTAGGTTAAGTTGGTACCACTAAGGTTTAGGCCCCTCAAGATGGCAGTACTGAGGTTTGCGATGCGTTGTTGTCTGTCAAAAAGCACGTGGCTTTGTTTACAAATCTGTCAAAAAGCACGTGGCTGTCAAAAAGCACGTGGCTTTGTTTACCTCGCGCTTGTGAGGTTAAGTTGGCACTACTGAGGTTTAGGCCCGTCAAGATGGCAGTACTGAGGTTAGCGGTGCGTTGTTGTCTGTCAAAAAGCACGTGGCTTTGTTTACAAATCTGTCAAAAAGCACGTGGCTTTGTTTACCTCGCGCTTGTGAGGTTAAGTTGGCACTACTGAGGTTTAGGCCCGTCAAGATAGCAGTACTGAGGTTAGCGGTGCGTTGTTGTCTGTCAAAAAGCACGTGGCTGTCAAAAAACACGTGGGTTTGTTTACCTCACGCTAGTTAGGTTAGGTTGGTACTAGTGAGGTTTAGGTCCGTCAAGATGGCAGCAGTGAGGTTAGCGTTGCCTTGTTGTCGATGACAGCTGTCAAAAAGCACGTGGCTTTGTTTACAAATTCAAATCTCGCGCCAAAATTCAAATTTCGCGCCAAAATTCAAATTTCCTGCCAAAATTCAAATTTCCCGCGGGAGGCGGCGGGAGGAGGAGGAGGCGCCCGAACTCTCCCATTATACTACTCACCGTGCTGCCATCTATGTGGTGGCGGCAAATTCCACGTGCTTTACAAACTCACGTGCTTTCTTGACAGCTACCATCCGCCCTGCTGTCTGTAGTAGCGGGTAATTTGAAAAGTTCTGTTAGCTGTCATCCACCATCTTTGAGCACCGTGCTGCCATCTATGTAGTGGCGGCAAATTCCACGTGCTTTACAAACTCACGCGCAGCTGTCATCCGCCATCTTACATCGCAAACCTCAGTGCTACACTCCGCGAGATGATCGCTATACATAGACTCCCTTGGGATGCTTGCGCAAGATGGCGGTTATACATGGCTCCTTATGAGGGATGCTTGCGCGAGATGGTGGTTGCTCTTATGAGGTGGCTTAAGGATCCTTGGCTAGAGCTGCCCTAAGGATGCTTGCGCAAGATGGCGCATGCAAGATGGCAGCTATACATAGCTCCTTATGAGACAGTCAGTACTCGATACAACATGTGATCAGAACATTGATTGATGTGTTCAGAACACAAAATAAGTAGAATCGAACACTGTACTCGATACAACATGTGATTAAAACATTGTTTGGTGTGTTCAGAACACTACATAAGTAGAATCGAACGCTGTACAACATGTTAGGGGATACCTTTGTTTAGATTGAAACATAACAAGACTAGAATTGAACACTGCACTCGATGTCGTTACATGTGATCAGAACAATGATTGATGTGTTCAGATCACTAAACAAGAAGAACCGAACACTGTACAACATGTTAGGGGATACCTTTGTTCTAAGAAGATCAGATTGAAACATAACAAGACTAGAATTGAACACTGCACTCGATGTCGTTACATGTGATCAGAACAATGATTGATGTGTTCAGATCACTAAACAAGTAGAATCGAACGCTGTACAACATGTTAGGGGATACCTTTGTTCTAAGAAGATCAGATTGAAACATAACAAGACTAGAATTGAACACTGCACTCGATGTCGTTACATGTGATCAGAACAATGATTGATGTGTTCAGATCACTAAACAAGTAGAACCGAACACTGTACAACATGTTAGGGGATACCTTTGCTCTAAGAAGATCAGATTGAAACATAACAAGACTAGAATTGAACACCGCACTCGATGTCGTTACATGTGATCAGAACATTGATTGATGTGTTCAGATCACTAAACAAGTAGAACCGAACTCTGTACAACATGTTAGGGGATACCTTTGTTTAGATTGAAACTAACAAGACTAGAATCGAACACTGCACTCGATGTCGATACATGTGATCCGATACAACATGTTAGGGGATACCTTTGTCCTAAGAACCGAACACTGTACAACATGTTAGGGTATACCTTTGTTTAGATTGAAACTAACAAGACTAGAATCGAACACTGCACTCGATGTCGTTACATGTGATCCGATACAACACGTTAGGGGATACCTTTGTTCTAAGAAAATTAGATTGAAACACTAGAATCGAACATTGTTTGATGTGTTCAGTACAACTTCAGTACAACACACACACACACACACACACACACACACACACACACACACACACACACACGTACACACACACACACACTGTGCACATATCGCATAGCTATCTCGCCTAGTATGAAAATAAAAATAAAAACACACTGTGCACATATCGCATAGCTAACACTTCAAATGATTTGCTTAGTATGAAAAAATATCTATACCGCGTAGCTAACTCGTTCAACGCACTGCTAAGACGCTTAGTAATTGTGAATACACTCATACGAAAATCAAGAAAGCACACTGCGTAGCCAACTCGCTCGGCTCACTCGCTTAGTAATTATAACACTGATACACACACGGATAAGAATGTTCCGAGATACTTACATGTTTTTTAAGGGAGGGTGAAAGATCATAAATTATATGTACACATGTTGTCTCCTCCAAGTTGTAAGATGAAATAGACGCAGTACTGCGAGTTTCCGCTCTAGCTGGCGAACGGAAGTAGCATGATATCTCAGCAAAAAATAATACGCGTGAGCTTGCAAGTCAGACACAATGATGGATACCGCGATTCAAATCCTGGCAACTTATGCCGTCGGGAAGGACATCCGGCGAGCATCTAGCTGTAAATCCCCGATTCTCAAGTTGTAAAACATTCTTAATCCGAGTTCTTTGACGTCAGGAAGGGCAAACGGTTGAAAACTATAGTGTATGATGTAAGAGGCTAGATACTGCTAGTTTTGCGTCAGGAAGGGCAACTCAACAAATTCTTGCGATTTAACAATCTTAGTTTTGCGTCAGGAAGGGCATCCGGCTGTAAAACAATAGTTCATGATACAGCGATTTAAAATCTAAGAAGAGCATCTAGCTGTAAATCCCCGATTCTCGTGTTAGAAGTTGTAAAACAGATTCTTAATCCGAGTTCTTTGACGTCATATTCTGCGTCAGGAAGGGCATCCGGCAGTAAAACAATAGTTCGTGATACAGCGATTTAAAATCTAAGAAGAGCATCTAGCTGTAAATCCCCGATTCTCGACAGATTCTTAATCCGAGTTCTTTGACGTCAGGAAGGGCAACCGGTCGAAAACAATAGTGTATGATGTAAGAGGCTAGATACTGCGAGTTTTGCGTCAGGAACGGCAGCTAGTCTTAAAACAAATTCTTGCGATTTAAAATCTTAGTCAGGAAGGGCATCCGGCAGTAAAACAATAGTTCGTGATACAGCGATTTAAAATCTAAGAAGAGCATCTAGCTGTAAAACCCCCGATTCTCGACAGATTCTTAATCCGAGTTCTTTGACGTCAGGAAGGGCAACCAGTCGAAAACAATAGTGTATGATGTAAGAGGCTAGATACCGCGAGTTTTGCGTCAGGAACGGCAGCTAGTCTTAAAACAAATTCTTGCGATTTAAAATCTTAGTCAGGAAGGGCATCCGGCAGTAAAACAATAGTTCGTGATACAGCGATTTAAAATCTAGCTTAAAATCCCCCGATTCTCGACAGATTCTTAATCCAAGTTCTTTGACGTCAGGAAGGGCAACCGGTTGAAAACAATTATCGTACACGCATCGCGAAGGCAGGAGTGTGCAGCGATATGCATGTTTAGACTTGCGGATTACGAAAGAAACATAACAAGACTTGAGTCTTAATACAAATTCTTGCGATTTAAAATCTTAGTCGGGAAGGGCATCCGGCAGTAAAACAAAAGTTCGTGATTTAAAATCTAAGAAGAGCATCTAGCTGTAAAACCCCCGATTCTCGACAGATTCTTAATCCGAGTTCTTTGACGTCAGGAAGGGCAACCAGTCGAAAAAAATAGTGTATGATGTAAGAGGCTAGATACCGCGAGTTTTGCGTCAGGAACGGCAGCTAGTCTTAAAACAAATTCTTGCGATTTAAAATCTTAGTCAGGAAGGGAGTCTTAAAACAAATTCTTGCTATTTAAAATCTTAGTCGGGAAGGGCATCCGGCAGTAAAACAATAGTTCGTGATTTAAAATCTAAGAAGAGCATCTAGCTGTAAAACCCCTCGATTCTCGACAGATTCTTAATCCGAGTTCTTTGACGTCAAGAAGGGCAGCCGGTTAAAAACAATTATCGAACACGCATCGCGAAGGCAAGAGTGTGCAGCGATATGCATGTTTAGACTTGCAGATTACGAAAGGAACATAACAAGACTTGAGTCTTAAAACAAATTCTGGCGATTTAAAATCTTAGTCGGGAAGGGCATCCGGCAGTAAAACAATAGTTCGTGATTTAAAATCTAAGAAGAGCATCTAGCTGTAAAACCCCCCGATTCTCGACAGATTCTTAATCCGAGTTCTTTGACGTCAAGAAGGGCATCCGGTTAAAAACAATTATCGAACACGCATCGCGAAGGCAAGAGTGTGCAGCGATATGCATGTTTAGACTTGCAGATTACGACAGAAACATAACAAGACTTGAGTCTTAAAACAAATTCTTGCGATTTAAAATCTTAGTCAGGAAGGGCATCCGGCAGTAAAACAATAGTTCGTGATACAGCGATTTAAAATCTAGCTGTAAATCCCCCGATCCTCGACAGATTCTTAATCCGAGTTCTTTGACGTCAGGAAGGGCAACCGGTTGAAAACAATTATCGAACACGCATCGCGAAGGCAGGAGTGTGCAGCGATATGCATGTTTAGACTTGCAGATTACGAAAGAAACATAACAAGACTTGAGTCTTAAAACAAATTCTTGCGATTTAAAATCTTAGTCGGGAAGGGCATCCGGCAGTAAAACAATAGTTCGTGATTTAAAATCTAAGAAGAGCATCTAGCTGTAAAACCCCCCGATTCTCGACAGATTCTTAATCCGAGTTCTTTGACGTCAGGAAGGGCAACCGGTTGAAAACAATTATCGAACACGCATCGCGAAGGCAGGAGTATGCAGCGATATGCATGTTTAGACTTGCAGATTACGAAGGAAACATAACAAGACTTGAGTCTTAAAACAAATTCTTGCGATTTAAAATCTTAGTCAGGAAGGGCATCCGGTAGTAGTGATACAGCGATATAAAATCTAAGAAGAGCATCTAGCTGTAAAACCCCCGATTCTCGACAGATTCTTAATCCGAGTTCTTTGACGTCAGGAAGGGCAGCCGGTTGAAAACAATAGCGTATGATGTAAGAGCTTAGATACTACCAGTTTTGCGTCAGGAAGGATAACTAGTCTTAAAACAAAACAGATTCTTAATCCGAGTTGTCAGGAAGGGCAACCGGTTGAAAACTATAGTGTATGAGGTTAGATACTGCTAGTTTTGCATCAGGAAGGACAACTCAACAAATTCATGCGATTTAAACATATTTTTATTTCTAAGAGAATCGAACCCGAGACTACTGGGTGAGAGGCATGCACGCTAAACTAAACTGTAGGCTATAGGTTTGCTCCACAGTCCTTGAAGTATCGGCACAGTCATTCTGGGCGAGTTGTGTGGAATGCATGTGTTAGCTGAAATTGTACACGTATCTTCCGGCTCAACCTTGAGCGAGGACACTGATAAGCGGCTTGTAACTCGCGAACGTCTTCTTAGCTGAGTAGCATGTAAGCTCTTAAAACACAGTACCAATTAAGGTTGTAAAATATTCTGAAATAGTCCTCCTCTGTGGTGTAGTAGTTAGTGTGATTAGCTGCTACCCTCGGAGGTCCGAGTTCGATTCCCGGCTCTGCCACAGAATGTGTAGCATTTAGCCTATGTAAGTTCCAAACGTAAAATATCATGATTGTACGGAGAGGTTAAAACACACACACACAGTGCCTACTCCTATCGAAAGAACCTGCACGGTACCGGCATGTAGGCTTCTCCTGGTGAAGGAGCCTGCACATGGTTTAACGCCTCCTATCAACATCCCTTACTTAATGCTGGCTTTTTTGCACACCCCGCCTCACACCATAGTTTTATACGACCGGCTGCCCTTCCTGACTAGGATTTTAAATCGCAGTATACGCGATAAATTTGTTGTAGCGGGTTTTATAACTAGATATCCCGGTACCGACACATAGCCTACTCCCACTGAAGAAGCCTGCACAAGGCTTATTGCCTCCATCCGACAAATGAATCACCGTCAAGTCTTGTACTCAAAAAATCGTTTTCGAAGGAGTCTGCACAAGGTTTAACGTCCCCATCAACAGCCCTTACTTATTGCTAGCTTTTTTTTGCACACCCCGCCTCACACCATAGTTTTATACGACCGGTTGCCCCTCCTGACCAGGATTTTAAATCGATATCCCGACTTAGCCTACTCCTACCGAAGAAGCCAGCTTAACACCTCCATCCAACAAATGAATCACCCTCAAACACTCTTCAATCATTCTCGCTACTTCGGAAGATAGCGGGTTCGAACTGGAAGCCGTAAATGTTAGGCGAGGGACCTGCGCGATCGTCATAACATGATCTAGCTAGATGCCCTTCCCGACGGCATAAGTTACCAGGATTTGAATCGCGTACCCCGACTAGAAGAAGCCTGCACATAGCTTAACGCCTCCATCCGACAAATGAATCACCCTCAACACTCTTCAATCATTCTCGCTACTTTGGAAGATAGCGGGTTCGAACTAGAAGCCGTAAATGCTAGGCGAGGGGCCTGCGCGATCGTCATTACATGATCTAGCTAGATGCCCTTCCCGACGGCATAAGTTGCCAGGATTTGAATCGCGGTATCCATCATTGTGTCTGACTTGCAAGCTCACGCGTATTATTTTTTGCTGAGATATCATGCTACTTCCTTTCGCCAGCTAGAGCGGAAACTCGCAGTACTGCGTCTATTTCATCTTACAACTTGGAGGAGACAACATGTGTACATATAATTTATGATCTTTCACCCTCCCTTAAAAAACATGTAAGTATCTCGGGACATTCTTATCCGTGTGTGTATCAGTGTTGTAATTACTAAGCGAGTGAGCCGAGCGAGTTGGCTACGCAGTGTGCTTTCTTGATTTTCGTATGAGTGTATTCACAATTACTAAGCGTCTTAGCAGTGCGATGAACGAGTTAGCTACGCGGTACAGATTTTTTTCATACTAAGCATATCATTTGAAGTGTTAGCTATGCGATATGTGCACAGTGTGTTTTTATTTTTATTTTCATACTAGACGAGATAGCTATGCGATATGTGCACAGTGTGTGTGTGTGTGTGTGTGTGTGTGTGTGTGTGTGTGTGTGTGTGTGTGTGTGTGTGTGTTGTACTGAAGTTGTACTGAATACATCAAACAATGTTCGATTCTAGTGTTTCAATCTAATTTTCTTAGAACAAAGGTATCCCCTAACGTGTTGTATCGGATCACATGTAACGGCATCGAGTGCAGTGTTCGATTCTAGTCTTGTTAGTTTCAATCTAAACAAAGGTATCCCCTAACATGTTGTACAGTGTTCGGTTCTTAGGACAAAGGTATCCCCTAATATGTTGTATCGGATCACATGTAACGACATCGAGTGCAGTGTTCGATTCTAGTCTTGTTAGTTTCAATCTAAACAAAGGTATCCCCTAACATGTTGTACAGTGTTCGGTTCTACTTGTTTAGTGATCTGAACACTTCAATCAATGTTCTGATCACATGTAACGACATCGAGTGCGGTGTTCAATTCTAGTCTTGTTATGTTTCAATCTGATCTTCTTAGAGCAAAGGTATCCCCTAACATGTTGTACAGTGTTCGGTTCTACTTGTTTAGTGATCTGAACACATCAATCATTGTTCTGATCACATGTAACGACATCGAGTGCAGTGTTCAATTCTAGTCTTGTTATGATTCAATCTGATCTTCTTAGAACAAAGGTATCCCCTAACATGTTGTACAGCGTTCGGTTCTACTTGTTTAGTGATCTGAACACATCAATCATTGTTCTGATCACATGTAACGACATCGAGTGCAGTGTTCAATTCTAGTCTTGTTATGATTCAATCTGATCTTCTTAGAACAAAGATATCCCCTAACATGTTGTACAGTGTTCGGTTCTTCTTGTTTAGTGATCTGAACACATCAATCATTGTTCTGATCACATGTAACGACATCGAGTGCAGTGTTCAATTCTAGTCTTGTTATGTTTCAATCTAAACAAAGGTATCCCCTAACATGTTGTACAGCGTTCGATTCTACTTATGTAGTGTTCTGAACACACCAAACAATGTTTTAATCACATGTTGTATCGAGTACAGTGTTCGATTCTACTTATTTTGTGTTCTGAACACATCAATCAATGTTCTGATCACATGTTGTATCGAGTACTGACTGTCTCATAAGGAGCTATGTATAGCTGCCATCTTGCATGCGCCATCTTGCGCAAGCATCCTTAGGGCAGCTCTAGCCAAGGATCCTTAAGCCACCTCATAAGAGCAACCACCATCTCGCGCAAGCATCCCTCATAAGGAGCCATGTATAACCGCCATCTTGCGCAAGCATCCCAAGGGAGTCTATGTATAGCGATCATCTCGCGGAGTGTAGCACTGAGGTTTGCGATGTAAGATGGCGGATGACAGCTGCGCGTGAGTTTGTAAAGCACGTGGAATTTGCCGCCACTACATAGATGGCAGCACGGTGCTCAAAGATGGTGGATGACAGCTAACAGAACTTTTCAAATTACCCTCTACTACAGACAGCAGGGCGGATGGTAGCTGTCAAAAAAGCACGTGAGTTTGTAAAGCACGTGGAATTTGCCGCCACCACATAGATGGCAGCACGGTGCTCAAAGATGGCGGATGATAGCTAACAGAACTTTTCAAATTGCCCGCTATTACAGAGGGCAGCACGGTGTTCTGTAGATTAAAGATGGCGTATGACAGCTGACGAAATTGCCCGCAGCACGGTGCTTAAAGATGGCGGATGACAGCTGCACGTGGCTTTGTTTACTAAACAAGAGCACGTGGAATTTGCCGCCACCACATAGATGGCAACACTCTTGATTAAAGATGGCGGATGATAGCTAACAGAACTTTTCAAATTGCCCGCTACTACAGAGAGCAGCACGGCGTTCTGTAGATTAAAGATGGCGGATGACAGCTGATGAAATTACCCGCAGTACAGTGCTCTATCGATTAAAGATAGCGGACGACAGCTGTCAAAAAGCACGTGGCTTTGTTTACTAAACAAGAGCACGTGGAATTTGCCGCCACCACAGGTATCTAGCTAAAGATGGCAGCACGGTGCTCTCTTGCGGGTGATAGCTGTCAAAAAGCATGCAGAATTTGCCACCGGCATAAAGAGGGCAGCACGGTGCTCTCTGGCGGTTGACAGCTGTCAGAAAAGCACATAGGTTTGTAAAGCGTGTAGAATTTACCACCACCACATAGAGGGCAGCACGGTGCTCTCTAGATTAAAGATGGCGGATGATAGCTGACAAAAAAGCGCATAGGTTTGTTTCCAAACAAGAGCACGTGGAATTTGCCGCCACCACATAGAGTGCAGCACTGAGGTTTGCGATGCAAGATGGCGGATGACAGCTGTGACGTACCACATTTCAAAGGTAAGTAGCTAAAGAGGGTAGCACGGTGCTCAAAGATGGCGGATGACAGCTGCATGTGGCTTTGTTTCCAAACAAGAGCACGTAGAATTTGCCGCCACTACATAGAGTGCAGCACTGAGGTTTGCGATGCAAGATGGCGGATGACAGCTGTGACGTACCACATTTCAAAGGTAAGTAGCTAAAGAGGGCAGCACGGTGCTCTATGGATTAAAGATGGCGGGTGACAGCTGCACGTGGCTTTGTTTCCAAACAAGAGCACGTGGAATTTACCGTCACTACATAGAGTGCAGCACGGTTGCAAGATGGCAGATGACAGCTGTGACGTACCACATTTCAAAGGTAAGTAGCTAAAGAGGGCAGCACGATGCTCAAAGATGGAGGATGACAGCTGCACGTGGCTTTGTTTACCTCGCGCTAGTGAGGTTAAGTTGGTAGCACTAAGGTTTAGACCCGTCAAGATGGCAGCACTGCGGATGACAGGTGATGAATTTACAACTACTACGATAAAGAGGGCAGCACGGTGCTCAAAGATGGCGGATGACAGCTGTCAAAAATGCACGTGGCTGTCAAAAAAGCACGTGGCTTTGTTTACCTCATGCTAGTTAGGTTAAGTTGGTACCACTAAGGTTTAGGCCCGTTAAGATGGCAGTACTGAGGTTAGCGATGCGTTGTTGTCTGTCAAAAAGCACGTGGCTTTGTTTACAAATCTGTCAAAAGCACGTGGCTGTCAAAAAACACGTGGCTTTGTTTACCTCGCGCTAGTGAGTTTAAGTTGGCACTACTGAGGTTTAGGCCCGTCAAGATGGCAGTACTGAGGTTAGCGATGCGTTGTTGTCTGTCAAAAAGCACGTGGCTTTGTTTACAAATCTGTCAAAAAGCACGTGGCTGTCAAAAAACACGTGGCTTTGTTTACCTCGCGCTAGTGAGGTTAAGTTGGCACTACTGAGGTTTAGGCCCGTCAAGATGGCAGTACTGAGGTTAGCGATGCGTTGTTGTCTGTCAAAAAGCACGTGGCTGTCAAAAAACACGTGGCTTTGTTTACCTCATGCTAGTTAGGTTAAGTTGGCACTAGTGAGGTTTAGGCCCGTCAAGATGGCAGCAGTGAGATTAGCGATGCGTTGTTGTCGATGACAGCTGTCAAATAGCACGTGGCTTTGTTTACAAATTCAAATCTCGCGCCAAAATTCAAATTTCCCGACAAAATTCAAATTTCCCGCGGGCGGCGGCGGCGGCGGCGGCGGCGGAGGAGGAGGAGGCGGGCGGAGGCGTGCGGCGGCGGCGGCCGCCGAATCCCTGCATTATACTACTACCCGGTGTGTAGCATCTGGTAAGGTTCCAGCTGACCGTTACGAGCGAAAACCTTTACGACATCTGCGGTGGAGAAGATGGACTTCGGTATAGTGAAGATGATGGAAGAGGCAGCCCATTACTCGGGGATTAATAAGAGTGCACTAAATGAATCTGCTACCTTGTAGAGGAAGTAGAGGACTACTAAAGGCTAGGGGAGTTCTCGCTGACAGAAAATTCCTCGATTGCGGTAGACCTAGCAAGTCAGCAGAAGAGGAAATTAAAATGGATTGCTTTCAAATGTTTGATAAATTTCCAAGTTCTTTGAGAACTTTTAAGGAAAAGCTAGGTAAACAATTGATAGGGAATCTGCCACCTGCATTGATTATTGATTGATTGTTGATTCAACATAAAAACGAGCCTCGAAAAGAATAGTAATAAGGATGTTATTGCTTTACGTCCCACTAACTACTTTTTCGGTTTTCGGAGAGGAAAGAATAGTAAAACACAGACAGCGACCAACATTTCTGATATATTTAGAATTAATTATGGCTCTGTAGGATGTTATGTTCCTCCAAAGTGTACTAAAAGATAAACTTTAAAGATATAAAGGATACAATTTAAGAATTGGCACACCAATAAATTCAATGAAATCACTGAAATGATGGACCACAGGCATCTAACGATCTCAGGCCTGAGTGAAACAAAATGGAAGGGTTGTGACACAAAAACATTAGATAATGGCCTTTAACTTTGTTAGAGTATAAATAAGACCACAGCTAGGAATGGTATAGGGATAGTCCTACACCAGGACATTGACAGTATTTCTGACGTATCCTATGTTATTGAAAGAATAATTACAGTAAATTAAAGGTTTTTTAAATGAAGAATATCTTGCAATTGTTCAGGTCTACGCTCCCCAACAAGGCTGTAGTGAAGAAGAAAAGATAAATTTCCTACAGCAGTTGGAACACAACATCGATGAAGGGAACCTCATAATGATACGTGACTGTAATGCCCAGTTAGGGACAGAAAGAACATTATACGAGGAAACCATGGAATCATTCGGGTATGGAAGGAGAACTTTTACTTGACCTGTGCTTGAGAAACAAACTCTTAGTAAAAAATACATGGTTCCAGAAGAAAGAAAGTCATAAGGTGACTAGATACCGCTGGGATGGCAAATCAAAATATCTGATAGAGTATGACATAGGTAGCGGAGCTGAAGTGCGAGATATCAAAGTCTTTCCAAGTGAATGTCTTGAAAGTGATCTGCATTTAGGACAGTCGCCCAGGTGGCAGATTCTCTATCTGTTGTTTCCTAGCATTTTCTTAAATAATTTCAAGGAAATTGGAAATTTATTGAACATCTCCCTTCGTACGTTATTCCAATCCCTAACTCCCCTTCCTATAAACGAATATTTGCCCCAATTTTATCTCTTGAATTCCAACTTTATCTTCATATTGTGATATTTCCCACTTTTAAAGACGCCACTCAAACTTATTCTTCTACTAATGTCATTCAACGCCATCTCTCCGCTGACAGCTCGGAACATACCACTTATGATATAGATGTTGATTCCCACAGATATTTACATAGATAATCCCATAGATATTTATATACAATCCCATTTGTGTGATTACCCCAATGAAGATCTTTCCTTATATTAACACCTAGATACTTACAATGTCCAATAACGGACCATTTATATTGGTATAACATACCATTTAGTCGAGCAACTCGTCTTCTTTCTTCCTAGTCTTCACAGCCCAAACTTTGCAACACTTTTGTAACACTACTCTTTCGTCTGAAATCAGCCAGAACAAATAGAGCTTCTTTTCTTTGGATTTTTTCCAGTTCATGAAGCAAGTAATCGTGGTGAGGGTCCCATACACTGGAACCATACTCTAGTTGGGATCCTACCTGTGACTTATATGCCCTCTCCTTTACATCCGCACTACAATCCCTATACACCCTAATAACCACGTGCAGAGATCTGCACCCTTTATTTACTATCCCATTTATGTGATTACCCCAATGAAGATTTTTCCTTATATTAACAACTAGATACTTACAATGATCCCCAAAGGAACTTCCACCCCATCAACGCAGTAATTAAAACTCAGAGGAATTTTCTTATTTGCTAAACTCACAACCTGACTTTTAAGCCCGTTTATCATCATACCATTGCCTGCTGTCCATCTCACAACATTATCGAGGTCATACTGCAGTTGCTCACAAACTTGTAACTTATTTATTACTCTAAACAGAATAACATCATCCTCAAAAATCCTTATCTCTGATTCCACTTCTTTACTCATATCATTTATACAAGGCGTTCGGGTTAAAGGTATAATAATATAAAATTTAAAAACTTGAGAAGTAGTGGAGGTATTTACTTGCAGTTTGTTTCTACAAGTAGGTAACTCAAAATGTTTGTTTACATACGTAATAAACCTTGTTATGCGCACCATTAATGGTGCAACAGACATCTAATCGGTATTCCACTTCTCTCCAAGTGTTCTGCAGCATTGTAGCCATAACATTTGCGATAGCTGCACGAATGCGATGACGCAGATTTGGTATATCACAAACTGGTGTCTGGTACACTTGAATGTTGACAAACCCCAATATGAAAAAAATCAAGTGGCGTTATGTCGGGACTTCTGGGAACCCACGATTCAAGAAATCCCTCACAACTTCCGCATAATGGCATGGTGCACCATCTTGCTGAAAGATCACGTCACGAGAAAGTTGTGGTAAACATACTGCTCCATCATGTCTAGGTAACGTGATCCATTAACTGTAGGCTCAGCGAAGAAAAATGGGCCAATAACCCTATCCTTCAACATTCTACACCACACATTCACTTTCAGAAAGTCCCATTCCAAGTCTATCACTATGTGGGCGGGGGGTTCAGATCCCCATATGAGGCAATTGTGCTTGTTTACCGTAACGGAAATATGGAATGAAGCATCGTCTGAGAAACAGACCGAATCGAGTAATGCCTCGTTTCCATCAATTTTTGCCAGAATTGTCTCCGCAAATTCCTTCCGTAGTGTACTGTCCTGAGGTTTGATTTTCTGATGAAGCTGCAGTTTGTACGCCCGTGGGCGCAACCTTTTGTGGACGACATCGTGTACTGTCAAACGAGGTAACTGTAACTGCCTACTTGCTTGTCGAATTGACTTACGAGGGCTCCGCTTGAAGGACTCACGGATTAAATCAACAGTAATCTCTGAAAATGCGTGCTTGGCGTGGCGGCCCGATATCGACACCAAGGTCCCAGATTCTCGAAGGCGCCTGTACCATTTCATGCTTGTTACTTAAATGGGAACATCATCAGTTGGTAACAGTCCGTACTCACGCCGAAATCTACGTTTTACTAGTGTAACAGATTTTATCTCCACGAGCGAAAGCATGCAGAACACCTCCTGCTGTGCAGTCCTCGTGGTTACTGGCGCGCTTCTCGTGAACAATGCAGTTACGTGCATGCGCATGTGGTACCACCGCAGTAGTATAATGCAGGGATTCTGCGGCCTCCTCCGCCGCCCGCCTCCTCCTCCTCCTCCTCCTCCCGCGGGAAATTTGAATTTTGGCGGGAGATTTGAATTTTGGCGCGAGATTTGAATTGGTAAACAAAGCCACGTGCTTTTTGACAGCTGTCATCGACAACAACGCATCGCTAACCTCACTGCTGCCATCTTGACGGCCCTAAACCTCACTAGTGCCAACTTAACCTAACTAGCATGAGGTAAACAAAGCCACGTGTTTTTTGACAGCCACGTGCTTTTTGACAGACAACAACGCATCGCTAACATCAGTACTGCCATCTTGACGGGCCTAAACCTCAGTAGTGCCAACTTAACCTAACTAGCGCGAGGTAAACAAAGCCACGTTCTCTTTGACAGCCACGTGCTTTTTTGACAGCTGTCATCCGCCATCTTTGAGCACTGTGCTGCCCTCTATATCGCAGTAGCTGCAAAATTCGTCACCTGTCATCGGCAGTGCTGCCATCTTGACGGGTCTAAACCTTAGTGCTACCAACTTAACCTAACTAGCGCGAGGTAAATAAAGCCACGTGTTTTTTGAAAGCTGCCATCCGCCATCTTTAATCTATAGAGCACAGTGCTGCTCTCTTTAGCTACTTACCTTTGAAATGTGGTGGCGGATAATTTGAAAAATGCTTTTTAACAGCAGCCATCTTTGTGCACCATGCTGCCCTCTTTAGCTAGATACCTGTGGTGGCAGGCAATTCCACATGACAGCAGCCATCTTTAATCAAGACAGCACTGTGCTGCCATCTTTAGCTAGATACCTTTGAAATGTGGTGGCGGCAAATTGAAAAATTTCACGTGCTCTTGTTTGGAAACAAACTCACGCGCTTTTATGACAGCCGTCATCCGCCATCTTTAATCAACAGAGCACAGTGCTGCACTCTTTAGCTAGATACCTTTGAAATGTGGTGGCGGCAATTTGAAAAATTCTATGTGCTCTTGTTGGGAAACAAAGCCGCGTGCTTTTTTGACAGCTGTCATCCGCCATCTTTAATCAATAGAGCACTGTGCTGCTATCATGCGGGCAATTTCGTCAGCTGTCTTCCGCCATCTTTAATCCAGAGAGAACAGTGCTGCACTCTATGTGGTGGCGGTAAATTCCACGTGCTTTACAAACCTATGCGCTTTTCTGACAGCTGTCATCCGCCATCTTTAATCCAGAGAGAACAGGGCTGCACTCTATGTGGTGGCAGCAAATTCCACGTGCTTTACAAACCTATGCGCTTTTCTGACAGCTGTCATCCGCCATCTTTAATCTAGAGAGATCAGTGCTGCACTCTATGTGGTGGCAGCAAATTCCACGTTCTCTTGTTTGGAAACAAATTCTACTCGCTCTTCAGCTGTCATCCACCATCTTTAATCAAGAGAGCACCGTGCTGCCCTCTTTGTGGTGGCGGATAATTTGAAAAAATTCTTTTCGACAAGCAGTCATCTTTAATCCAGAGGGAACAGTGCTGCTCTCTTTAGCTACTTACCTTTGAGGCGGTTAATTTGAAAAATTCTTTTCGACAAGCAGCCATCTTTAATCCAGAGAGAACAGTGCCGCCCTCTTTAGCTACTTACCTTTGAGGCGGCTAATTTGAAAAATTCTATTTAACAAGCTGCCATCTTTAATGAAAAGAGCATCGTGGTGCTATCTTGCGAGTAATATTTTACGTCACAGCTGTCATCCACCATCTTGCATTGCTAACCTTAGTGCTGCCCTCTTTAGCTACTTACCTTTGAAAAATAAAAAATCTATTTGACAAGCTGTCACCCGCCATCTTGCATCGCAAACCTCAGTGCAGCACTCTATGTGGTGGCGGATAATTTGAAAAAATCTTTTTGACAAGCAGCCATCTTTAATCAACAGAGCACCGTGCTGCCATCTTTAGCTACCGCCATCTTACATCGCTTACCTCGCTGCTGCACTCTATGTGGTGGCGGCTAATTCGAACAAGTTTAATCACGCATCGGGAAAGCTAGAGTAAGCACGTGCTGCAGTGATGACGTCATCATGCATGCTTAGACTTGTCCGTTTTCTTAAGAGTAAGTCGGTGTAAAGGGATGTGGTAGCGGTAAATTCGAACAAGTTTAAACATGCATCGGGAAAGCTAGAGTAAGCACGTGCTGTTGTCATGACGTCATTGTGCATGTTTAGACCTGATCGTTTTTCTTAAGAGTAAGTCAGTGCAAAGCAATGCAATAAGTACAACATTTTTGGAATGCGATCAAATATTTATTTACAAATGTACTACAACAGTGTTCGTTTTTGCTGCTGACAAGGTTGGTGTGCTTCTTAACAACGTATGCTTCTGAAATGCCTCCTGCAACATTCAAATTAAACAAAGCATTTAGAAATATATTATACTAAGTATGTAATGCTTTACAGAGAAGATCATATACTTCTTACCTTGCTGTTATTCCTTTTCGGAATCATCATCATCATCATCATCATCATGAGGTACTAGAGAAAGTTCATTCATACACTGTGTACAGTGTTCAATCCTCGGATTTGGTCCATCCCAATCATCATCACCATTTTCTCCTCGATGCTTGTAATGTCGTTCACAAGTTCTGCATAAGGCTACTTCGATTGACATCTTACTATGTAGAGGAAGGATGTCCCAAAAATTATGTACGTAAGAGGCAGCGTACGTATATAAAAATCCTGGTGGTAAGTATTGAATAAGATGTTTCGGCATCGACGATCTACGTTTATAGAACATCTTAATAGCCTCACTCACTCGTGAAACATAAATAAGATGTTGCGTATGAGCATGCAAACAGCATGCACATTTACAGTTTTGTTCCATAGCGTACGATGTCGAAGCACACACTAATGAAAATGATAAAGATCTATTCTTATTTATAGTCTCGTAACAATATTCGTTAGCGGATGGTAAGTAACATCACTCATATGAATAATAAGACAATAGGCTGCTGTGTTAGCAGGAATGTTTTCAGATGTTTCAAATTCTAAACGAATATCAACTGGAGATTCTTTTATAGATTCTTCATGATAAGAGCAGTCTATAACTACAATCGGTGCTTTATTTTTAAATCCTTGGGGTGTAAATAGCGAACGATCTTCTTTCTGATAATACGATGATTGAAATTTACAAAACATGTCATAGAGCATCCCAAACTTATTTTTCTCAAAGTTAATGTCGATGTTTTCGTAGGGATACGTAATTCCGTTGAGATATAGTCTAACGTGTCTTAATTTGCAGTGATCAAACAGTGAGCTATCTTTTTCGTGATTGAATTTACGATTAGTTTGAAATCCAAAAATAATGCACAAGGGCTTCTCAGTAAAACGTGATGTTTTAACAGCCCAGCTATGCTTGTTTGTAGGTGGTAACACAGGATATTCATGCAGCTCCCAACTTCTAAAACGTATAGGTAATGGTGTATCATTTTCTACAATCTTGAGCAATCGAAGTTTTTCACGATCAGATAAGGTTACATGTGGAATCCGCCACAGTATACGATGCAGTGTTATTTTCGATTCTACAGGTGTTTCTATTGCTTTAAGAGAATTGTAATCACTTCGATCACGGATTAGAATAAGCTCTTGTTTTGCGTTGATTATAATACGTGTAAAGTCTTCTGCGAATCCAAAAATATGTTTCAGTGATAACATACCCGTAAAAGTTCCATCCTCATTAATCATCCAGTGGTTAGTAGCTTTTGGACACCATCCAGCCATCCGCAAAAGATTACTTTCTTCATCACAGAAAGAAGGGTAGAATTTCATTGCACTTGTAATACCAACATTCTTCGTTCGATCTATTTCAACATTATTTACTTCATATCGCGCTTCAGAAAAGAGAAAAGCTAGAGCATGGTTGTTTAGTTGTGAAGTGCTTGGTCCACTTCCATCAGACTTTTCTAATCGTCCTTCAATATAGAGGTAGCTTTCGTGTGGTAAGGTGTAAACATCTTGTTGATTAATAATAAAATGAATTTCATCATTGTTATTTAATCCAAACGTAAAAGGTTGATAGGAATGAAGCTCACTTCGTACTACACCTTCACGACTTTCTACTGTATTCGTAATGTCTAGCATTTCTTCCATTCTGTTGTAGTAGTGTATATCCTAAATCTTGGAGTATCTGCTTATGGGTATCTGTTAACTCGATGAGTCACTGCACACATGTAGTATGTCTTCGGAATGTACACCGTGTTTTATAGATGGTTTTCATACTGGTTTAAGATGTAGTTTGTAAGCTACGTACGCATGCTGATCTAAATGAATAAGCTGATTATGTTTATTTACAAGTCTAAGAGTAATGTTGCTAATGTGTTTTACAGACACAGGATGATAAAGAACTACTGCTGGTTTCTCACAAATAGTATATCCACGTTCCTCTGTAACAATAAAGTCGTGCAGGACGTGCGAAGGTTGTAGATTACTATTCAAGTCTGTAATAATATTACAAGTAATGTTCACATTATAATCATCGAAGAGTTTTATAGGTTGATCAGACTCGTAACGTACGTTCGGGAGGAGCTCCCTCGATGAAAATCCAAGCAGTGGTCCAATCGAATCAGGTTGTGATTTGAAGTCAATCTTAAATGATGATTCAATAACACATTTATGTGTAATGTTGCTTATAGTGATTGAGAACTTGTAATTATGATTACTAAAACTATCTTCCCCAAACTGATCAATTAACGTACTTTCAATATAGTCGTGAATATCATCTACTGTATAACTACCTGAGGGTAGTGTTAGCACATACTCATCGTAATAGAACTTGTTTAAACCATCACGCACATTATAGATTTTATTGTAGCTTTCAAACGATACTAGTCCAAGACTATGAGGCTGATAACCATGTTCGATTGGTGGATTAAAATAGACGGTTGTTTCAGGTCCTTCTCCACGTACAGCAAACGTTCTTTCACTGTTCGTCATCACGTAGACACTAATGCACTTTCTCTACTGTCTGGGTTTGATATAAGAACATAAGACATAATCGTCCGCACATGCGTGTATTAAAGTTTTGCACACGGTTTTTATTGTAAACAATGTCTGCACTGCTTCCGAAATAACGTATGAGCTCAAAAGGAGGAGGTAAGTCTCCATAGCTATCAAAGTACCATACTTTGGATTTACGTTTTACATAAGCAACGTAATGAGTTCCAGGTCCACGACTGTCGTCCAAGTTAATTACGGCACTTTCACGTTTACGTGGGCGTACTGGTAGTTGATCGCGCATATACACTCCTCGAAAATAATGAATTCCTAGTTGTTTAGCAAACGTAAAAACTTCATCATGCGTTAGAGCTCGATATGGCAGTGCATTCAGTAGACGTTTTTTGGAGAAATGTAGATACCAAGCCCTTTCTTGTATGGCGCTAGCTTCATGTTCACACCTTTGCCTCGTAACGCAATTGCCTCCATCGTCTTGTTATGACGTTCACTCTCTTTCAACTGTTGTTTCGCTTCTTCTACAGCTTTGACAGTTCTCGCTACAGCACTAGCACCACCTAGCAATGACCCTAAAGCTGCTAAGCCAGCAAACAGCGCAGGAAGAAATCCTCCTCGTTTTGGTACATTGCTCTGCACTTTGGAGAAATTCTCGCTCTTGCTGCGCGTAACGCCTTAGTAATAGCTACACGAGGATTGTATTCCCCTCGAATAGCTTTTTGCGCAGCCTTTATAACATCTTTCCATCCAACAGTTTTTACTTTCTTCTTCTTCTTCATGTCGTTTGGATATCGTTGTTTCACCATGCTGGACACGACTTTACTAGTCAAGAGCAAATCATAAACTAACCGTTGCCTCTTGTTTCGTTTAATATATATATATTACTATTACGTACTTTATGATTCAGTTATCATGAAGATTATAAAGCAGCAAGACACGCTACCTGTTACCGACATTGTACCACATCTCTTACCTAGTTCTAGTACAACTACAAGAAAACGTCATGGAACGTTGTTTCCTTTTACTGTTCGATGTATTATATCAGGTCCGTCGGGATGCGGTAAAACAAATCTTTTACTCACAATTATTACTTCTGTAAATGGTGTACGCTTCGAGAATATTTACGTTTTCGCAAAGTCACTCTATCAGCCGCTATATACTATTCTACAAACTGTAATGCACGATCTAGTTAAAGATGGAATAAGATATTTTAAATTTAATTCACATGAGCAAGTACCATCACCAGACGATGTGCTTCCTAATTCTCTTATGATCTTTGATGATGTTGCAACAGAACAGCAAAACGTTATTCGTGCATTCTTTAGTATGGGTCGGCATAAATATGTTGATTGCATCTATTTGTGCCAAACCTATTCTCGTGTGCCTAAGCAGTTGATATGCGACAACGCTAATGTTATTGTGCTTTTTCGGCAAGATGAGCGCAACATGCGACATGTGTATAACGATCATGTTAACACTGATATGACATTCGATGATTTTAAACGTATGTGTGCTAAATGTTGGTCATTACACCGTTACAGCTTTTTAGTTATTGATAAAGAAAGTGATGTACAGCATGGACGATATCGCATGGGTTTCGATCATTTTATATGCATTAATACAGAATTGCAGTAACTACTTGATTATAAACCACCATCATGTTAACATCTAGCAAGGAGATCACAAAACATATCATCCAAGCTCGAAACAATATTCGACGGAAATTTAAAGAGCTTAAACGTATTCAAGCAGACATGGATTTATTTTTAAAAACACAACTAAGTACACCACTCAAATTTTTAATTCTACTTCATTACCGCAGTCTACTTCAAGTTTTGCTTCTATGCAAACATCATATCATAAAGAGAAGCATGAAGAAGAAAAGCATGAAGAAGATACGGAGGAGAAGAAGCAGGATGTAGATCAAGAAGAGGAAGATAAGGAAGAAGAAGAAGAAGAAGAACTTAATGATACATCACCATCTAAGCGTGTTGAGTTTTTAACTACAGATGTTATTGCAGAAACACCTACTACATCGACGCAAAATCTACCATCTTTGTCTGAGGTTATGATTACACCAGAGTATCGCAATCAGTTTAGAACTTTTATTCAAGATACCTATGGATCTCTCTTTGCACCTTATATAAAAAAACTTTTTACAGGACAAACTGACACTACCTATGGTATTCGCTACGAAGATGACTGTTTCCGGATAGGAAATTCAAATGTTAAGATTAATAGCAACAAACTCATTGTAAAAGGTGTTACCTATAAACCTACGAAAGGACTCTTAGAACTTCTTTTCTCACGAATACCTGACAAGGATATAATTTTACAAGATGATCTTAAAAAGTATAAAGCAATACTTTTTGCTACTGATGCAACACGACGTAATTACAAGAGAACAGAAGCTGTAAATGCAAATAAGAGTTACAAGTATCGTGAGTTTATTTCTAAGCTGTTTCCCACTGCACGTAGTCTAGACGTTATCTACAAGCCTTTGTTGCTGTATGTGGATGTAAGATACTGGAATGACCCAAACTTACTCGTTGAACGATTACAACTTTTAAGAGCATCGCAAGAGGCTGGTCACACTGGTCACGGATCAGAAATTCTAGAAATAGAAAGAGAACTACGTTATGCCGGTATTATTTTGTAATGGCTCGTCAAGAGAAGATCTCACCTGTAAAGGTAAACATCGCACATGAGTTACATAAACCAGCACGTCGCACCTACTGTCGCAGACGCGTTATTACACGAGGAAAAGATGATCTCTGGCAAGCAGACTTAGTAGAAATGATTCCATATGCTTCTAGTAATAAGGGCTATAAGTATCTACTTACTGTTATCGATGTGTACTCAAAGTTTGCTTTTGCACAACCCGTGCGTTCTAAAACAGCAGCTCAAGTTAAAGAAGCATTTAAACATATTGTTAAGAATCGAAACGCTGCCCAAGGCTTCTTCAAACTGATCAAGGTAAAGAGTTTTACAACAAGGATTTTTCTTCTTACCTCAAGTTACTTGGCATTCAACACTACTCTACGTTCAGCAATCTCAAGGCAAGTGTTGTAGAACGCTTTAATCGTACACTCATAACAATGATGTGGCGAGAATTTACAGCGCAAGGTTCATATCGTTGGATTGATCTGCTACCTAGACTTTTATCTACCTACAACGATACACCTCATCGCACTATCGGAACAAAGCCACGTCTTGTTACAAAGAATACACCTCGTCTAGATGCTATTCATCTTGTAATTAAAACAGCTGATCCACGTCGCCATCGCTTTAAAGAAGGTGATTTCGTTCGCATCAGCAAACACAAGTCTATCTTTGCAAAAGGATACACACCTAACTGGAGCACTGAAATTTTTCAAATCAGAAGTGTTAAGCTTACTAATCCAGTTACGTATTTACTTCGCGATCTCAGAGGACAGCCTATTGAAGGAGGATTCTACATCGAAGAACTGCAGAAAACAAAATATCCTGATCACTATTTAGTTGAACGTGTTATTCGACGTCGTGGTAATAAACTGTATGTTAAATGGCTTGGATTTAATAACAGCTTTAATTCATGGATTAATAAAGAGGATGTACTTTAAATCTTATGTGTGTTTTCTTTTAATCCTCTACGTTTCCTTTCTTCTAAGTCACTAGGAAATGCTGTAGGATTAAACAACACCTGTAATATGTTTTGACAATTCATATTTATTTTAGAATATATACATTTTTATCCTTTGTTTATTTTACGGTCTTTGTCACTCAGTTTTCGTTTTATTACACCAACAACGACAAGTGCTGCTATATTCTTCTGAGCAGCTAAAGCACTAGGTAATAACACACACACACACATACACACGGCATAACTCTACGAAGCAGATTTTAACAGCTAGACGACATACTCTATGCAGGCAGCATGTAACTACGTGTCAGGCGAACGTGTTCTAGGGCTGCAGGGGAGATGAAGCACGAAGAAAAGAAGATCAATCACTCTATTGATTAGTCCACGCCCAACATGCTTCCTCATCTTTCTCCCAGCACGTTTCTTCACCCTTTCCTTGTTTACTCTCTCCACAGCCATGATAAGTGTTTATAAGCGAAGACAACTCGTTAGTTTTAGGTCCGTGATACAGTTTAATTAGTTGACATGTACGGCACTGTCTCACAGAAGGTCTTCTAGCTAAACTCACGTGTTCATGATGTAAACTACACGTTTGAAGCTCTGACAAAACAGGATCTTGAGTCCACTCACGAGGCACCTTTTCCCAAATCTTCTTTACAGCATTCGCGGCTACATTAACCAAAAATGCCTTTGGTAATGCATTTAACTCTTCTTCAGTAAAAGTGTTTAGTTTCTTCTTGCATGCATAAAACTTTACGATCGCCTTTTCAACTGCGTTACACTTAGTATCTGTTAGAAATGACATGATGTCTTTACTCTAGAAATGTTTCCTTTAAACACTAAGGTTATTTCGACACTGCAGTTTACATATGTTGTTCACTTCCCGGCATGCACTGCGACACAACCAATCAAAGAGCATGCATACATGTTGTAAAGACTGTTTAGTTGTTCTCTACTATGTTCTTTCGGAAGAGTTTTAAATGATGGGCACCCCAATTCATGCATGTCGATAACTTCACATGATGATGGTAGAAAATCTCGCAACCATTCTTTCTTTTCACAACCCTTTAACAGAACAAGATATGCTCTTGACAAATGTGCATTCATCATTAAAGGTAGAAAACGATAAGGTATTCCTTTTTCTTCCCACTTCAAACCTAAATTGTTTTCAATCCACTGAGTCTGCTTTTTATCTTCATCTGTTTGCAAACAGTAAGGGAACGGTGGGCTAAATACTAAACTAACAAGTTTTGGAGCCCACAACACACTGCAATCTAACACAGCCACCTCTTTAAACACAAATTTGTTTCCGTTTACTTTAAAGCCTTGCACATCAACTATTAATGTTTTCGTCATGTTTGCACTCTACACTCTATCACTGTTTCTCGAAGACTAAAGGTTTTAGTCAACGAACGGGTTTAAACATGCACAATAACGTCATCACTGCAGCACATGCAAACTCTTGTTTTATGATGCATACTTATTGCATTGCTTTACACCGACTTACTCTTAAGAAAACGGACAAGTCTAAGCATGCATGATGACGTCATCACTGCAGCACGTGTTTACTCTAGCTTTCCCGATGCGTGATTAAACTTTTTCGAATTAGCGCCACCACATAGAGTGCAGCAGCGAGGTAAGCGATGTAAGATGGCGGTAGCTAAAGATGGCAGCACGGTGCTCTGTTGATTAAAGATGGCTGCTTGTCAAAAAGATTTTTTCAAATTATCCGCCACCACATAGAGTGCAGCACTGAGGTTTGCGATGCAAGATGGCGGGTGACAGCTTGTCAAATATTTTTTATTTTTCAAAGGTAAGTAGCTAAAGAGGGCAGCACTAAGGTTAGCAATGCAAGATGGTGGATGACAGCTGTGACGTAAAATATTACTCGCAAGATAGCACCACGATGCTCTTTTCATTAAAGATGGCAGCTTGTTAAATAGAATTTTTCAAATTAGCCGCCTCAAAGGTAAGTAGCTAAAGAGGGCGGCACTGTTCTCTCTGGATTAAAGATGGCTGCTTGTCGAAAAGAATTTTTCAAATTAACCGCCTCAAAGGTAAGTATCTAAAGAGGGCAGCACTGTTCCCTCTGGATTAAAGATGACTGCTTGTCGAAAAGAATTTTTTCAAATTATCCGCCACCACAAAGAGGGCAGCACGGTGCTCTCTTGATTAAAGATGGTGGATGACAGCTGAAGAGCGAGTAGAATTTGTTTCCAAACAAGAGAACGTAGAATTTGCTGCCACCACATAGAGTGCAGCACTGATCTCTCTAGATTAAAGATGGCGGATGACAGCTGTCAGAAAAGCGCATAGGTTTGTAAAGCACGTGGAATTTGCTGCCACCACATAGAGTGCAGCACTGTTCTCTCTGGATTAAAGATGGCGGATGACAGCTGTCAGAAAAGCGCATAGGTTTGTAAAGCACGTGGAATTTACCGCCACCACATAGAGTGCAGCACTGTTCTCTCTGGATTAAAGATGGCGGATGACAGCTGACGAAATTGCCCGCATGATAGCAGCACAGTGCACTATTGATTAAAGATGGCGGATGACAGCTGTCAAAAAAGCACGCGGCTTTGTTTCCCAACAAGAGCACATAGAATTTTTCAAATTGCCGCCACCACATTTCAAAGGTATCTAGCTAAAGAGTGCAGCACTGTGCTCTGTTGATTAAAGATGGCGGATGACGGCTGTCATAAAAGCGCGTGAGTTTGTTTCCAAACAAGAGCACGTGAAATTTTTCAATTTGCCGCCACCACATTTCAAAGGTATCTAGCTAAAGATGGCAGCACAGTGCTGTCTTGATTAAAGATGGCTGCTGTCATGTGGAATTGCCTGCCACCACAGGTATCTAGCTAAAGAGGGCAGCATGGTGCACAAAGATGGCTGCTGTTAAAAAGCATTTTTCAAATTATCCGCCACCACATTTCAAAGGTAAGTAGCTAAAGAGGGCAGCACTGTGCTCTATAGATTAAAGATGGCGGATGACAGCTGTCAAAAAACACGTGGCTTTGTTTACCTCGCGCTAGTTAGGTTAAGTTGGTAGCACTAAGGTTTAGACCCGTCAAGATGGCAGCACTGCCGATGACAGGTGACGAATTTTGCAGCTACTGCGATATAGAGGGCAGCACAGTGCTCAAAGATGGCGGATGACAGCTGTCAAAAAAGCACGTGGCTGTCAAAAAGAACGTGGCTTTGTTTACCTCGCGCTAGTTAGGTTAAGTTGGCAATACTGAGGTTTAGGCCCGTCAAGATGGTAGTACTGAGGTTAGCGATGCGTTGTTGTCTGTCAAAAAGCACGTGGCTGTCAAAAAACACGTGGCTTTGTTTACCTTATGCTAGTTAGGTTAAGTTGGCACTAGTGAGGTTTAGGCCCGTCAAGATGGCAGCAGTGAGGTTAGCGATGCGTTGTTGTCGATGACAGCTGTCAAAAAGTACGTGGCTTTGTTTACCAATTCAAATCTCGCGCCAAAATTCAAATCTCCCGCCAAAATTCAAATTTCCCGCGGGAGGAGTAGGAGGAGGCGGGCGGCGGAGGAGGCCGCAGAATCCCTGCATTATACTACTCACCGCCACCGCAAGCAAACGCAGAAAACATTTTGAGTTACCCTAGTTGTACAAACTAACCGCCGATAAAGATCTCCATTATTTCTCCATTTCTTAAATTGTATATTACCATACCTTTAACCCGGACACCTTGTATATGTAAGAAAATATTAAGGTCCAATAATACTTCCTTGAGGAATTCCCCTCTTTATTATTACAGGGTCAGATTTAGCCTCGCCTACTCTAATTATCTGAGATCTATTTTCTAGAATTATAGCGACCCATTCAGTCACCCTTTTGCCTAGTCCAATTGCACTCATTTTTGCCACTAGTTTCCCATGATCTACCCTATCAAATGCTTTAGACAGGTCAATCACGAAACAGTGCATTTGTCCTCCTGAATCCAAGATATGTGCTATATCCTGATAGAATCCTGTAAGTTGAGCTTCAGTGGAACAACCTTTCCTAAACTCGAACTGCCTTCTATCGAACCAGTTATTAATTTCGCAAACATGTCTAATACAATCAGAAAGAATGCCTTCCCAAAGCTTACATGTAATACATGTCAAACATACTGGCCTGTGATTTTCAGCTTTATGTCTATCACCCTTTCCTTTATACACAGGGGCTACCATAGCAACTCTACATACATTTAGTATAGCTCCTTCATGCAAACAATAATCAAATAAGTACTTCAGATTTGGTACTCTATCAAAACCAATTGCCTTTAGTATATCCCCGAAATCTTACCAATTCCAGCCGATTTTCTAGTTTTCAACTGTTGTATCTGATTGTAAATGTCATCGTCGATTTCTTGTGGCTATTCACAAGTAGGAGAAGAAAACCTAAGAATAAGAACTGGAAACTAGAGGAATTGGATAACAAGTAACAGTTTCAAGAGAGGAAAAAAATAAACTACCAGTTTCTGAACCAAAAAGTGGTAGGTAATGAAGAATAGGACAATATGAAGAATGCTCTAGTAAGGAGTGCTGTCGATCTATGTGGTAAAACACACACAAGAGTTCATGTAACAGAACTAGAGGGGTATTAAACTTCTGTCCCATGGTTTAAAGATTATGGAAAAGATTATCAAAGCTTGACTCTGAACCATATTAGAGCCTATCTGAGAGAAAGAACAACATATCCTTAGATCTCACAGAAGTGCTGCAGACCTGCTCATGGAGATGTACAGGATAAAAATCTATTTATGGTCTTCTTGGATTTGGAAAAGGCTTTTTACAGCGTTCCAAGAGATGTCATCCGGAGAAGCCTAGAGAAACTAGCCGTACCAGACTACCTTACTGGCAAGATCAAAATGTTATACAATAAATGCTACAGTTGCAACAGATTTGCTGACGATCATTAAGAATGGTTTGGTACAGCTTGGGAATACAATAGGGAAGTGCTCTTTCATATCTGCTGTTTGTGACAATCAGATGCTGTAAAGAAGGACTTGAAAAAAGAACTAAATGGAGAGTTAAATGACTTGGTGTCTGCTGATGATGTAGGTATTTGGGGGCATGCAGAAAAGGAGGTACAAGACCAGCTCAACAAATGGGTAGCCTAAAAGTAAGCAAAATCAAATCCACTGCCATGAAAATGAGTTAGAGATAAAGCAGGTTGCCAAATACGTCTTGAGGGACATTTATTATTCATTTATAGAATGAGGAGTAAGGAATTCGAATCATTTATCAAGGGAAATGTTCAAAAAATTTCCAAGTTCTTTGAAAACCTTTAAAAAACAAACAATTGATAGGGAATCTGCCACCTGGGTGACAGCCGTACATGCAGATCATTGATGACGAATGACAATACATTACAACAGTACAAGAATTCAAGTATCGGTACCTCGGGAACGTGGTCTCAAACAAGGGTGGAGAGAGAAGAGAGGGGACCGGAGAGCGATCATGGAGGGAGAGACCTACATGCAGATCATTGATGATGAATGACAATACATTACAACAGTACAAGAATTCAAGTACCGGTATATGGGAGCGTCGTCTCAAACAAGGGTTGTGAGAGAAGGGACCGGAGAGTGATCATGGAGGGAGAGACCTACATGCAGATCATTGATGATGAATGACAATACATTACAACAGTACAAGAATTCAAGTACCGGTACCGTGGGAGCGTGGTCTCAAATAAGGGTGGAGAGAGAAGAGGAGGAGACCGGAGAGTGATCATTGAGGGAAAGACCTACATGGATAGACAACGCTGGTGAGACCTCATTGAACACCACCCTATGCGGCAAACTGGAAGTGTTACATCATAATGAGTAGGGCCCAGATTTTGATGAAAGTCATCTTTCTTCTGAGTATTGAGACAGTATGCTTAGTGACAATTAAGTGTATTCTGCAATAAATATGTTAGACATGGGAAGTTCACACAAGTATAAAGAACGAGATTTTTCCACCTAATCAATACTTTATGATATAAAGTGTCTAAAATATTTCAATTGCATTAAAACACAGTACCTGTTTCGACCTGTTAATTAGACCATCGTCAGCTTCTGATGAACCTGCTTACTCAATAACGATTGTACAATGTAAAATATTACATAAACTAAACACGAATGCCACATATTCCGATAAAATATAAAATAAAATGCTATATACAACAGGTTTCAGTTCTTGATGTCTATACCGGTATATGACTAAAGACTAAAGACTTCAATGTGTGGCATTCATATTTAGTCTAAATAATGTTTTACATTGCACAATCTTTATTGGGTAAGCAGGTTCGTCAGCAGCTGACGATGGCCTAATTAACAAGTCGAAACCGGTGCTGTGTTTTAATGTGATTGAAATATTTTAGACTGTTTATATAATAAAGTATTGATTAGGTGGAAAACTCTCATTCTATATACTTGTGTGCTCAAACTATCAATACAGACAATGAAGCTGATAGATTATAGAATATGGGAGGTTTTTAAAGGTCGTCAAAATCCATTTGTCCCACATTTTCCAGAATAGTCATTTAGGTCCATTTTATATCTTTTTTTAAAATGTTCATACCTTTATAGATCATTTTTGTTATCAGATATGGTTAAATATTCATTTTAAAGTTCTTTCTTCGTATCTGTTTCTAAACTATAAAAACATGTCAGCATAAATATCCTTGGAATAACGCATATATACTGCAGTTGTGCAGTGCTCATATGTTTTTCTTGACCATGATGTATTTATGTGTACAATGATTCCTTCATGTGCGAGTGAGTACTGAATGAGTCTCAGACACGAACCCGGGGTAATCCCCTCAGTGCCGTACGGCTTGTGTTAGAAGTGTTGTAGCTCTGGCCTCTGATCTTTCGCTCAGTTACCCGACAACTATAGGACTTTTAAGGCGTGTGTTGTAGGTATGGACATGTTTTGTGCTGTGCAATACTGAAATGCCAAAACCAAAGGAGATTAAAGCAGTTTACGTCAGAGTTCGGTGAAAAGATATTCTCAACTGATGGAACTGCGTTGTTCTGTAAAGTGTGCAAAGTCACTGCAACAACATTTTGGCACAAAAAACATTTCTGAGGTTTTGAAAATGTGAACAAAAGGAAAATGTCCCAATTACTGCTAAAAGTAGCCAAACTGCTTCAACATCAAGTCATCTTCCTTTCAGAAAGAATTATGTACGTGATTGTTAATACAAATATTCCTCTATAAAAACTATGTAATCCTAAATTAAGTGATTTCCTTGAATGCCACACTCACCATACTATTCCAAACGAATCAAGCTTGTGTAAAAACTATCTACCAACATGTTACAACGACACATTAAACCGAATACGTAAATGTGTGGAGGGGAAAAAGATTTACGTATCAATTGACGACACTACAGATGCAGAGGGACGGTTTGTATGTAATGTAGTGATATGGACCCTTGAAAGGAATAGCGCCGGGCAAACTGACCTCAGAGGTTTTGGCACCAGAGTCAGACATGCATACTGTTTGATGTGTTTAATGTGAATAAATAATGTTATTTGCTTTTACGTCTCACTATCTACGTTACGCATTTTGGAGATGCCGAGGTGCTGGAATTTAGCCCCACAGGAGTTCTTCTACGTACCAGTAAATCTACCAATATGAGGCTTACATATTTGATCACCTTCAAATACCTCTGGACTGAGCCAGGATTGAACCTGCCTAGTTGAGGTCAGAAGGCCAGCGCCTCAACCGTCTGAGCCACTCAGCCCGGCCTAGTGGAATGAGAACGTGGTACTCTTCCTAACAGTTGCAGCGCCTTACAAGGTAAAGGAAGCAAAATATATCAAATGATTTTACGGTAAGATGGTGCATGTTACTTCTCAGACTCATGCATTTCGTCGAATTGCGGACGAGGTTAGATTAAAATTTCCAGAAGTAGATAGACTCGTTTCCACAATAAAAAAAAAATCTTTTGTCAAAGCATCAACCCGAACTAAGTACCTATTTCAAAGACAAAGCCCCTGATGTAGCTTAGCCCCCAGCATCAGTTTTAGCATGCTGGAGTACCTGGTTGAGTGTATTCATTGTACTACTCTACTGTGACAGTTTTCAGGTAGTAAGAGAAGCAGTGGCTTTGATAAGTCAGGTGGTAAGGTATTTGCGAGTGCGCAGGACATGTTTTCGGATTCTCAAATGGAAGGTAAATTGGTTCGCATAAATTCAGCTTTTTTTCATTTTTGCCAGAAACAGTAACTCGCTTAGAAGAAAGTAGCATGGTATTGAACAAGTCAATAGATTTAGTCAGGAATGTTGAAGACTGTATATAAAATATTCAAGGTGAAATTGGGGATACAGTCAAACAGAAAATAAAATATGAATTGGATAAAAAAAAAAACAGGGCATCAGACAGTGTGTCAAATATCCAGTATTCTGTCAGGTGAAGAATTCAAAATTGACTTTTTTGAAGAGGATTTTACCGCCAGTGCCATAATGTTTTTTCGAATATGCTCCTGTTACATCAGCGGGAGTAGAGAGAAGTTTCCCAAGTTTAAAACAGTATCAGCCGACAACCGCCGTTCCTTCACTTTTGATAACTTGATGACTATGGCGGTATATTACAATGTTAACGACGTATGTTTAGTTTAAGTCTTATATTTTTCAAATTATTGTAGGCTAGTAGAAATGAATATTACCTAGTGATAATTGTTAATTTATTGATTCATAACTTAGTAGTAATACACTATATCTACTAAAAATCTTTGTTTCACAACACAGATATTCTAACCACGTATGCATTCCTTGTCTAAGACGATTATTGTGAAATTGGTCATTTTTAGTGGGTATTTTTTTAAAATTTGAGGGCAGTTTAAGATAATTTTACGGGCATTTTACAGGTTATTTTACAATAATTTTTAGGTCATCAACATCCGGGCCCGAAGGATGAGTAATAGCATTAGTTTTGAATGTTAAAGTACTTTCTGATTGGATGAAAACAGTAACTGTACCTCTCTATAAGCGGGGCAACAGGAAGGATTGCAACATCTGTATTTCATTGATCTATACCAGGCTAGACCGACTCCTTGGCTGTAAGGTCAACATTGACGCCTTCAGTTCAGAGGGTCCCAGATTCGATTCCTGGCTGGGTCAGGGATTTTAATCGAGCCTGAGTAATTATTCTGGCTCGGAGACTGGGTGTCTGTGTGTGCCCCAACACTCCCCTCTTCATATTCAGACAACACACCACACTACCAACCAGCACAGAAACACACAATGGTGATTAAATCCCTCCATGTAAAGTTGGCGTCAGGAAGGGCATCCGACCGTAAAAGGGAGCCAAATCCCCATATGCAACACAGTTCGCACCCCCACAGGTGTGGGAAAAGAGATACAAGAAGAAGTACAGTATACCAGGCTAGGTGTTCACTGGCTTTTAGGAAGTGGTTGAAATGCTGTATGTTTTCAGACCACGAAGGTGCTGTCTAGAAAGGGCGTATGAGGAAAAAGATGTTCGCCGTATTGACAGATTATGAGATTAAGGGTAGATTATAAATAGGAATAAAAATATATTTTTGTTGACATTTGGGTTACAGTGAGAACTGACAACAGGGTGAATTCTTCGCTCAAGGTACTTACGGGCGTTAGAAAAGGTTGTGAGTTTTCGCCTTTGTTGTTTGTAGTTTACATGGATCATCTACAGAAAGCTATGAAGTGGCAAGTAGGGATTCAGTTAGGTGTAAATAAGGTATGGCAAATGCTGATGACTTGGTCTTATGGCAGTCTGTGCTGAAAGCCTGCAATCGAATATCTTGGAATTAGAAAATAGGTGCAGCAAGTACGATATGAAAATTATCATTTTCAAACTAAAGTGACGTTAAGGGAAGAAACCTGAGAGAATTGAATGCTAGATTGGAAATACTAAACTGGAAAGGTAGATCATTGGAAGTATCTAGGTTGTGCAGTATGGTGAGATTGAATGAAGGTGCGATCAACAGTATTCTGTAAGAAAGAAGAAACTATCTTTTCATTTTTCTGTTTTTACGCCAACTTAGCTGAACAGGAGTGAAAACTTATTCATAAGTTAGAAGTAACAGACATGAAACTAGTGAAAATGATCGCTGGTACAAACATGTGGGAACAATGGCAGGTGGTACACAGAATGATGAGATAAAAATTAAGTTAGGAACGGATTAGATTAATGAAGTTGAACACATAAACTGGCTTCGATGGTGGAGTCATGTGAGGCGAAAGGAGGAGGATAGATTACTAATGGACTTGAGAGGGTAGACGTAGAGGGAGACCAATATGATGATGGTTAGACTAATATTCTAATGATTTACATGTACATGATATGGAGGTAAAGTACCGAACTTGTTACTGACTGTGGAGGCATTTAGTAAATTCACAGAGGCTTGCAGACTGAACACTGAACGGTATAACAGTCTATAATGGAGATGTATGCATATTCATCAAATAACTACCATAAATGCTTCAGATCAATATGGTAATCTATAATCCAAATCCCTCCTGCATTTGACTGAATTACAGTCATATTAACAAGATTATGCGTTTCTTGTTTTGTGAGAGAGATATGGCCCTTCAGTTGGTACCAAATAGAATATAATTTTTGTTCCCTTAGGTCTGGCTTTGCGTATGTGTATGGGATTGTTACATCTTTCATTTTGATAATGTATTTTATTAATTCAAAAGGGTAATAATACAGGGTCTTTTATATGGCTTGTTCCGTGTGTCAGGGGAGCACGCACGGAAGGCGATAGCGCGGCCGGGTGACTCATTTGCCGAGTGATATATTGCTTCATGACCGGCTGAGATGATCTAATGCAGTACGGTAGCGATAACCATTGCTTCACAGCAATATTTCAGTTTAACATCCGCGGCACTGGTAGCGTGTTCATTGTGTTCGCTTTAAAATAGCGTAGTTTCTGTAGGAATACTACTCGTGTGTTTAACGAGGGATGTACGGTATACAGTAGAACAGCGTGTATTCATTGCGTTGTGCTATGCGAAGCATTCTTCTTATAGAGAATGCCGCTTTCGATTCATTCGCAAATTTCCTGGCATCCTCCCTCCTCATAGGAGTACGTACGTAAATTAGTAAAGAAGTTCCGCACCACCGGGTCCATTCGTAACAAGAAATCACGCAGGAGACGAACCGTACTAACAGAGGAAAATCTTGACGAAATAGGAGCTCTCTTGGAAAGAACTCCAAAAAAATCCCTGTGGCTTCTCGCCGTACAAGCTAATGATTCATTATCTTCTGCCCACAAAGCAACAAAACTGTTAAAAGCAAAACCGTACAAACCCACCCCTGCCCAATATTTAATGGGACCTGACAGTTTCGCTAGGGTTCGGTATTGTAACTGGTTCCTTCAGTCAGTTCTCGATGGGTACGTTGACCCAGAACTTTTATTTTATAGCGATGAAGCATGGCTACACTTAAGTGGCTATGTAAATAGTCAAAACATTCGCTACTGGTGTGCAGAAAATTCCCACTAGCTGCATGTCCGTCCACTTCATGATCTAAAAATAGGAGTTTGGTGCGCAATATGTGCTCGCAGAATTATGAGGCCTATATTTTTCCGCGAAACAATAAATGCTGATCGATATATAGACTTCACTCTCAGACCATTCTTTCAAGACCTGACGGAAGAAGGAAAGAGTAATGTTTACTTCATACAAGATAATGGGACGGCATACTCTGCTAATCGGTCTACGGAGGTAATACGGGAAGTTTTCGAAGATCGTGTGTATAATTATCCCCCTAGATCTCATGATTTAAATCCCTGTGATTATTACCTGTGGGGGATGCCGAAGGGAAAACTGTATGTGAACAACTCTCACACAAGAGAAGAACTACAAGAGAATATTACACAAGTTATTTCGAACATCACACTGGCAGAGATTCGGTGAGTGTCTGCAAACCTATTTACGAGGTGTCACGCGTGTTTGGCAGCTGAGGGACAACATTTTGAACATCAAATGTAATGCCAGGCAAGTTTTAAACTAATAGTTTCACTAGAAATGGATTTCCATAAGTGTGAATTGCCGTTAGTAGGGAGGAAAAGCGCGCATTATACCGGCTAGCGACCGAGTGTCATTGCACCAGCCGTGCTCTGAGTGGTGCTGCGGAACCAGTTAAAAAGGAAGACCTTGTATTTCGATGTTACCAGCTGCCCTCTTTGATTTAATTCATTTTCCATTTCATCCTCAAAGGATTTCAATGATGGTATGAAATCTGTTGTGTGGCCTCCGGAGAGGTCTAGTGCATCCCCGTAGGCGACCTGCGCTTCCTGGTGACGATGATATGATGATGGAGATCGCCCCGTGCCAGGGGAATGGTTAAAATTCCCAACTGTGCCAGTAATAGAACCCAGGACCCCTGTGACCAAGGACCAGTACGCTAACCATTTAGCCATGGAGTCGGACAGGTCTGAAATAAGTTGTACATAGTCCTGTAAAACAAAGAATGTTTCTGAATGTCAGAATGGTTCCCTATACCGTACAAATACCAAGACTGCTTTCTACCCAAAACTAGCTCTCGGTAATTGCACAGAATAAAACAGTTCATGGATCATATTATCTTATTTGGCTTCACAGATACTAAGAGTAATTTTAAATAAGCAGATAGTGGCAATGTTGAATGTTTGAGAATTCCTGCCAGTGTGATTGAAAGAAAATTACTGCTTTTATGCTTTGAGGGCTTTTTAAAGATAATTGTGAATGTTACCGATAATTTTCTATTGATATATGGGATTGTTTTAAAGCCAGATTTGATTCAATTTAGACCATTTTATGCATCACTTGTTTATTCTTCGAACTACTGTTGCTATTTTCGGTTTAAACACTTATACCTGTAAATCCGGGTGAAAGGTATCTTGTGTAATCTTCAGTGGCACCGACTTTGGTAGGGGCAAGGTGTTTTCAGCCCCCTCCTCCACCAAAAGTGATCTCAGGGGCAGAGTGTCATTTTTCACCCCAATAGCATTATACTTCTAGATGGTAAGTCCCCTTACACTACCTCCCTTGAAATGTTGGTTGAGCGATGATTGACGGGTGATCCGAGTCGACTGCTCCACGACTTCCTGAGTTTCCGTAGAAGTGATCAGTGCAGTTAACATGTGCAGTCAAGAGAGGTAAAGACTAGCGATTTATACAAAAATATACATTTCGTAAGTGTGAGTTAATACAACATGGCCAGGAATGGAGTTATTCGAGCAAAGGTAAGTTCAACCGTGTTGTAAGACCAATTGAGAAATTATTTCGAACAGTGTAATAAGAAAGGTGCGTGATGAGATATGTGAACGGCCATCGAAGTTGGTAAGAAAGGACAGACCGGTGCTTGGTGACGCTAAGCACTTGTTTGATTGTTTATTATCAAATGATATTGTGGGAATAAAAAGAAACATTGCAGCCAAGTGGAGAAACTTGCCGCCTCTGCCTAAAAATATGCAAGAAGTTCACGGTGCTCAAGCCTTTATGGATGTAAAATCCAGCTTTGAATATAATTTGTTTCTTGCAATGACAGAGAGAATGATATTATTGTGTTTTCTGCTGCGTTAAATATGAAGTTCCTGTGTAAAAGAGAAAGCCGATCGTTATTCTCGCTTAGCTCAATGACAGAATTCCACCAACATACCGAGGATTAGTACCTACAAGTACAGTACGTCTAATAGGTCTTGTCTATAGTTGAGCATCAAGTCCTAGAATAGTTCTTGGCATGTAATGGTGTATCAATATCAGACACCCGTATGTGGGGTGGGTAGATTCACTGGCACATTATGGTGCGTAAAAATTCATGCATCTTGCATCTCTAAAAATACACTCGATGAAAGGGTTGCTATTATTATGTAAGCCTTGTGGTGTATTTGTTAACATTGTTGGCTACCACCCCGTGGTTAGGGTTCGATTTCCGGCTCTGCCAAGGAATTTAATTCTGGTTAGAGGTACTGGTGATTTGATGCCACACGCCCAAATATGAACATTTCCACTCAAAGTTTGGGAGAGATTTTAAAAAGTACCTTAGGTTTATGTCGGCTATCAAAAAGATAGAAATAAATGAGTATATCGGTCTTAAAAGTAACTGTAAGCTCGAAGAAAATGATTGAACTTATGATTTCTTTAAGTGCAAAGCTGAGGAATTCTGGGAAACTGTCAAAACTTGCTGATGAGTAGGATTCAGTAGGGCTGTGAGATGACAAGAGTAGATAATGAACAACAACTTTCAATTTTTATTAACCATCGACACTATTTACCTTCACGGCCAGTAGAGAGTGCAGTAAGCCTGTCGTTCCAATTGAGTCAGGCTATTGATGGGTACGAGATGGAGTATTCTGTGGACTGAGAGCTGTTGTAGAGTCAGTGGCTGGAGCAGGGACAGTGTTAATGATTGTATTGTCCTGTTGAATAGTTGCTGTGTAGTTGTGGAATTTCTCTGGAGATGAACCAAGGACCGATCATCATGTGTTGTGTGGCCCGTAGCCTGCGTTGAAACCAGTGACGTAAGCTGAGATCAAGACGTGGGCTACCACTAGACTTACGTTACCCCTTTTCCATGGTTGGTTTAGTAACCGTCAAGCCATCAGCATTTTAAGCTGCAGCCAATAGCCAAGGCTGCTTCACAAGCTACTGCCCTGGCCTCTGCTACTGCCAATGCTCAACCCCTGATCAGTGGAGATGGTAGCTTAATGTTTAGCGAATTTAAGTCCAGCTTTGTGGCTAAATGGATAAAACGCTTGCCTTTGGTCCGATGGCCCCGGTTCAATTTTCAGAATCAACCCCCTTATGATGTTATTTCCCATGGCTTAGGGACTGGGTATTTATGACGTCTTCGCCATTCATTTTATCCTCATTAGGTCACCACCAAGCCTATTCTGATGCCATACACCATTATTATTATTATTATTATTATTATTATTATTATTATTATTATTATTATTATTATTAAGTAAAAATGTTGAATTTTACAGCGGTCGTACTCATCGTTCATTGGTTAATTAGCTTCCTCGGGAGATCATTGGTAGTATCCAACCCATGATCACGGGTTCGATTCCAGCCAACAAAAGAGAACACTAAACCTGAAAGACTGCATTTCATTTTAACAGATCTACCAATAAAATGATCACTATATTTCTCCCATAACATCAGCCCTGCAGTGTCTTCTTACAAGGATGTAGAAGAACACGGGAATGAAATACCAGCACTCTCTTATCTGTATTGCGTCAGAAGTATGGGGTGAGGAAGTATATACGGTGAGTAACGCATGGTTGATAGTTAGCAGTGGACCGAAGCCTAGAACAGCTATCACCCCGGTACCCGCTCCTGCCCGATATACAGCAGCAAGCCGCATGGGGCGAGAGTCTGGGCTGCGATATCAGTCTCCGATGCCTTCCTCGCAGAAATATGTGTGGCGCTTTTACTCACTGCGTTCAAGTGTTTTCAGTGGAACAATGTGTCAGATGCGTACATCATAATGTGCTTTACACTTCCACCATCGGGCTTCACTGATGGCCTTAGTAGCCCTCAGTATATGCCACTGGTTGAAACCTGCTGTGTGAGATGACCGACTTGCGAGCGCGTGTGAAAGGCCTGTCGATAAGGATTAGAGAGTATCCTTCCAGAGGGTGTCCCACTGTGAGATACTTTTAAATAGGAGTGTGGCCATTCATGTTGAATATAATTACGTATATATGTGCGTGTGCTTTTATTGGGTCATCCTGAAATAAGTTAGAGTCATGAAACAGACGGGGTTTTATTTGTAACACTATTAAGCAGGTGAGCGATTTGTGAAGCTAACAACAATGAACTCAGTGTGTGTCTTACTGCTACAACCCTTTCTGATGCCTCAGGCATTGCAGCCATACTCCCATACTTGCCGTGGGGTCGCCAGTTGCTTTCTGCTCCTGTGGCCAACAGCTCATAGTACTGACCAGATTCCGATTGTTTTAAATGCAGACCGCACTGTAGCAAATATATATATTAATATATGTACCAATATACTAATTTTTAATAAGCTATAAATTTCATTTCTTTTTTCGTATTGAAGTGCAATTACAAGAAATAAATTGACAAGAGGGTTCACCTTTTCAATACATCAAGTAAATAATATTACATCAGACTTGGGACTAGTTTCAGCTACTTAGTGGCCATATTCTTCTTCTTTATCTGCTTACTCTCCAGGGTCGTTTTTATCTTCGGACCTCTACCACCTCACGGGCAGTGTTCTGGAGCTTCACACTCTGGGTCGGGGGATACAACTGGGGAGGATAACCAATACCTCGCCCAGGCAGCCTCACCTGCTATGCTGAACAGGGGCCTTGCGTAGGGATATGAAGATTGGGAGGGATAGACCAGAAAGAGGGAAGGAAGCGGCCGCGGCCTTAAGTTAGGTACCATCCCGGTATTTGCCTGGAAAAGAAGTGGGAAACCACCAAAAACCACTTCCAGGATGGCTGAGGTGGGAATCGAACCCACCTTTACTCAGTTGACCTCCCGAAGCCGAGTAGACCCCGTTCAACTTATCAAATTTCGTTGCAGAGCCGGGAATCCAACCTGGGCCTCCGGGGGTGGCACAGAGGTGGACGGCGATATTCTGCCAAATCAAATTAAACAGGTTATGTGATAACCACCTTACAAGGACGCCTTTGTTTACACTGCCTGCTTCCAGCAAGTCAGTGCTTGTTCTACATCAGACATTTACTTCTTTACCTGTCCTAAGTCAACTTACTTTTCGCACCGACACATATAAGTCTTATGACGACGATGGATAGGAAAGGCCGAGGAGTTGGAAAGAAGCGGCCGTGGCCTTAATCAAGGTACAGCCCCAGCATTTGTTTGGTGTGAAATTGGGAATCAACGGAAAACCATCTTCAGGGCTGTCGACTGTGGGATTCGAACCCACTATCTCCCGGATGCAAGCTCACAGCCGCGCTCTCCTAACCCCACGGCCAACTCGCCCGGTCATCATATTATGACAAGAAGATAGTACCCATAATTTTTCTTATTATAGGGCTTAGTATTTTAATGCTATAATTATTCCTGCAATATTGGCTTTGTCTGGTGTACTATATTTTAGTTATCAATATATTTCTTGTAATATTAATCTTCTTTTGAGGCCTAATCATATATTTAATTCATTTTCATATCATAATATTTAAAATTTCTAAGTCCTACTACTTGGCTGAATGGTCAGCGTTAAGGCCTTCAGTTCAGAGGGTCCCAGGTTCGATTCCCGGTCGGGCCAGGGATTTTAATCGCGTCTGATTAATTCTTCTGGCTCGGAGAGTGGGCGTTTGTCCCAACACTTTCATCTTTATATAACATACTACACTACCAACTACCACAGAAAACACACAATAGTGATTACATCCCTCCATATAGGGTTTGCGTTAGGAAGGGCATCCGGCAGTAAAACAGGGACAGATTCACATGTGCGACATCGTTCGCACCCGTGACCCCACACGTGTGGAAAAAAGCGGTAGAAAAATATTTAAAATATCTTAACCATTTCATACGCACAGGATGAGATGGGTATCTATGGTAATGGAATAGACCATACTGCCAGAAACTGTACGCCGAGTGTTAGGTAGTTGAAGGCAAGTGCCAGTTCCATCAGCTGGTGTGACAGCAGGGCGGTGCCGTTACCGACATAGTGAAGCGCAACAGCCCCATCACTATGAGGACAATTTACTGTATAAATACACTTTGAAAATAAGCAGAGATTCTAACTTACCATACGAAGTAATGGATATCCTGTTAAGATATGATCTCAATGCAGTATAGTAATACTCTATAACTGTCACGTTCAGAGTTTGAGTCGCTACAATTGTCACTACCAACAGGTATGAGGAGTTCTTCAAGCTATCCATTCCCCTTCCAGTACTCAACTGTCAAATTGTAAAGTTCATACTCATTCCATTCCTCACTTGTAATAGTTGCAAGAGTCTGCGGTGATGCGCTCTTTATCTTCGAGTAACTGGTACATACAGTATTTTCGTCAGCAATCGGGTGCTTCACAGTACTCCAATCTGTCATTAGCCAGTTCTTTTAATTTGTATTTCCTGAGAGATGTTGAAAGTACTTCATTAATCTCATGGGTGTAGTACAACACATTGTCCATCATTATGACACATCTGACATGTTTGGTACAAGCTGCTTTTAAGTCAAGTGATGAAGTTATAGACCTTCATTTAGTATTTTATCTCAACATGCACAGTCCAAACCTTTTCTCACTACCTGCATATGATCTCTCTCTGACCCGCGCTGACAAAAGACAGAAACCTAGTGCATCGTCCTCCAGAAACTATATGATGAACGGATACAAGTTTCATAAAAAATAGGACAGATCCCGTCATTCTCTGCTCAAGTTCTCAGGTACACCAATCTCTTAAGCACAACATAGTTTCTTTCATCTTAAATTTAAAGCCTATTGAATGCAATACTTACCTCAGATGTTCGCGACTCGTCTTGTAATACAGCAACCTTGAAAGGAAATGATTCTGGATCCACCTTGTTGAATACCAGTGGGTATTGGCAATACAGAACAGCGAATATGAGATTTATAATCTGCAGATCGCCTTGTTTCGTCCGATGATGCACTTGCCTGTATCATCTAGTACAATTTCCTTATTTACTACTCCGTTCTTACCGAGAGTGGATAACATCATCCCATTATCACCTCCCTTCTGATTTTCTTGATAAATGTCTGATTTTCCTTACCACTGAAGCTTATTTACTTGCTTGAAAGAAAGGCGAGCTAAAAGAAATTACACCCTATCCTGAATCACGAAAAGGAATTACATTCCCTATGAACGACTTTGTTTTAGCACTTGCCATTACCTGCCATATGGAGACAACACACTTCCGATAGAATACAATATATTCAATCAACGGCATCAGCAAAAATCCTGCAAAAACAGTTCAACAATCCGCGTATAAAAGCCGACGGCACAGCTAATTAGGCACCATTCCTGCCAGCACATACCTGAGTATTGCCAAGCTGTGCGCAGTAGGGATGGGAATTTCTCTTCCTCGAGAGAAACGGCCAAAATCTGGAGAATCTCAAAGCATCTCGAGAGAAAGTGAATAGTGCCGCATTCTCTCGAGCGCCTTTGCGACTAAAAAAAAAAAAAAAAAAAAAAAAAGCTGGCGTTAGAATTTCTTGTTCAAAGTGAAGTATTCGGGTTATTATAAATGAGTGCATATTTAGTTGATCTGCCTTGGAACACTTTGAAAATTTATTTTGACCTTTTATTTAATTTCATATGAACACAGCTGCTCATTTACAGAAAGTAATGACATAGAAAATAACTTAGTCTAGATGGTCTTAAAAAATGATCACAAAAATCAAACAGTTCATTCCTGACCCTCCTATTGGGTTCTTGGGCTGTGAAATAGTGAAACACTACTTTACATTATGTTATGCACTCTGAGTACTGTATCGCATTCACGCCAGTCATATGATTAGCCTTAAATAAAGCGACTGATTTTTGCTCGTGGGTTGAGCGTGATGTGTATCATTTCCAGTGAATAGAAGGCCAAACTTCTGTTCATGACACAACCTATTGTCCCTTTGGGCAAGATGTCAAAGCCTGTTGTTCTCAGTGTGCCACGTAACTGATGTAAGAAGCGTGCTTATGTTCGAGAGTCTAATGAGGCATGCTTTTGTGAGAAAAGCATTGAAAAGTTCTTGCGATTCTTGAGAGATGCCCTGCTGTTTTCCCTTCCGTAGTGCGCAGTGAAAAACCATGGAACTAGAGGTATTCAATACTGGCTTAAACGAAACGTCTCCCACGAGAGGAGTGAGAACTGACCTGCGTTCACCGTTTGAAAATCTTCACTTTTATTGGCTCTAACGGGACACTCCGCTGTGCAGATTAGAACGCTATTGGTCTTGGATGAATAGGGCCAGAAGGGCAGGTGAGTTGTCGAAAGTTCGCAATTCCTAAAGGTTTCACTTGGAGTTCGCCAAGGTCTTAGATGTGCCTCACATGTGCCATTGGTGACAGGATCCAGCATTTGGATTATCAAGAGTTTTAGTTAATGCTGGAGAGTAACAGCTGTTTCATGAGAAGATAGATATTTGTGGCATCCCCAGAATATATTAACAATATTAAGACCATTTCAACACAACACACCGCAAGGGCACATTCCTCTCAAGGAACATGATCGTGTTGATCACCATGCACATGGTTGATCTGTACATGGTTATGAGGGTGTTTAGGGGTTGTAGTAAGGATGTAAAGGAGAGTGCATATAAGTCTCTGGTAAGACCCCAACTAGAGTATGGTTCCAGTGTATGGGACCCTCACCAGGATTACCTGATTCAAGAACTGGAAAAAATCCAAAGAAAAGCAGCTCGATTTGTTCTGGGTGATTTCCGACAAAAGAGTAGCGTTACAAAAATGTTGCAATGTTTGGGTTGGGAAGAACTGAGAGAAAGAAGAAGAGCTGCTCGACTAAGTGGTATGTTCCGAGCTGTCAGCGGAGAGATGGCGTGGAATGACATTAGTAGACGAATAGGTTTGAATGGCGTCTATAAAAGTAGGAAAGATCACAATATGAAGATAAAGTTGGAATTCAAGAGGACAAACTGGGGCAAATATTAATTTATAGGAAGGGGAGTTAGGGATTGGAATAACTTACCAAGGGAGATGTTCAATAAATTTCCAATTTCTTTGAAATCATTTCGGAAAAGGCTAGGAAAGCAACAGATAGGGAATCTGCCACCTGGGCGACTGCCCTAAATGCAGATCAGTATTGATTGATTGATATCAGTGCAGAAGCATGGAAAATCACAGATGTTGATCTGAAAAGCAAAGAGGGTTTGGCTAGGACTGAGAAAGGAGATTGTCTTCTACAGTTTCTAATTTAGACAATAACTCTCCTTCAATTCATCTTTATCATCATCATTATCTAAGGGTTTTGCCTTGTCGCTGCAACCACTGATCTCTTCTCTCTGCGATCCTTTTCATCTCTCCATAACCTTGGCATCCCATCATCTCAACTACCTCTTCAATGATCTTCTTCCGTGGTTTCCCTCTGCCTTTCTTTCCCATCACCTTGCCTTAGAACAAGTTCTTTATGAAGTCATTGTGCTGGAGAATGTGACCAAACACTGACGCTTTTCTCCTTGTTATCGTTGTTATTAAATGACTCTGGGTGTTTATTTCTCTAAGCACTGCTTCATTAGTTTTCTTCTGAATCCAGCTAGTTCTTGTCATCTTCCTCCATAGCCACATTTCCACTGCCTCTAGTCGTTTCACGTCCTCCTTCAAGAGAGTCCATCCTTCACAGCCATATAGCAGCACAATTCAAATGAATGATTTGATAAACAATTTCTTTTGTTCATTATCTAAGGATTTATTAATTAAGAGATGCTTCTTCTCCTCAAAGGCTTTCTTACACAGGGAATTCTTCTTTTTATTTCCAAAGTGCATCTGTTGTCATTGGTAATAACTGATCCTGAGTAGCAGAACTTGTGAACCTGTTTTATTAAAATATTTCCAATTCTGAAATATGCCTCTGGCTTCATTTTAGATTTGCTTACAACCATAACATTAGTTTTACTCACATTAATGTTAAGTTGGAAATCTTTTAAGATGGATGTTAATTTGTTGAGCATGATCTGGTCTTTATTACCATTAATTTGAGACATATAAAAGAAACAGTAGGAAATTTCTCCTTATGACATATCACTAAAATACAAAATGAAATAAGATTAGCAAAAACTTGCATAATCCCATGTCACAGAACAACCAAAACCTTACAAGTTAATTGCAGAAAGCATAATACATCTTGTTTCATAAGCTGTGAAAATGCTTCTTTCTTGAGAAAAGCACTTTTCATTACAAAAATTAGCAAGCATGACTTGGAATTTAAATCATAACCTCCTTGGTGACCAACCGACGGTAATGTTATTCAGATACCATGCCCCACTAAGAATGAAATTGTAAATTTTAATTAAACACCACTACTAAAATAAGTATTTTGGGGGATTCACACAATTATTATTCCTCATTCAATTCTGAAGAGTTTGAAAGAAACACCCTATGATATCGCAGATGCTTTGATTGGTACGTTTTCAGCACATGCTCCATTGAGACACTCCATCAGCTTAGATTCCAATTCTTCGTATGGCGACTTTTTAAGATTTTTCTCTGTTTTGCTTTAGAACTACACTATGTTTCTTGTTCTAGAATCTTTACCTTATTCTTTAATATGCCTGACAATGAAGACTGTGCAAGTCCCAGATGTCGAGCCATTTCACTTCCTGAATCAAGTCCACTTTATCTGCGTCAGATAAGTTTTTCTTTTCGCTGCCATAGTCAACTTCACTAAAACAACAAACTAGAGCAAAGTGACATAGAGCTGGATAATCCACGCGATACACAGCACACAAACTGACGCTACACTCTAACGCTGCTACAGATGTACACACTCGAACAGAGCTCAGCCACGTACTGCGCGCATGCAAGCAAAGCATTGCGAGTGTTTGAACATTGTGTCATCGTTAGTCTTTGGTCGCGGTCGGCTAAGTTGGAACTCGCTCGTGCGTGTAGCGAGGAATCGATACGGTAGATGATCGATCACTTTATATAAACACTGGGGTCGAGAGTGTGAATATTGATAACGGAGAAAGTAACGCACCCAAATTTGCCCGCAACAACGGATGAATCAGTGAAAGGGTTCTTATTGTAACTGGAGGATATTGCACACATTAATATAGGAATTTTCGATGGGCATAAGACACAGTCATTACTTTTACTGTACTGCAGCGACCGCGGTCGGATGTCTATCATTTCACTTTCGTCCGCGCTCTAAATTCCTTAATAATGTTATTTTCTTTACGTCACACTAACTACTTTATGTTTCTCGGAGACACCGAGGTGCCAGAAGTTTGTCCCGCAGGAGTTCTTTTACGTGCCAGTAAATCTACTGACACGAAGCTGACATATTTGAGCACCTCTCAGCCCGGCTCTATGCCTTCAATCACCATTAGCAAGCTTATGTCGTTCTTAATGTCTCATAACCGTAATGAATAGAAATGAATACTTGCGAATTTTAAAATGTCCTCATTCTAAATGCGGGTTCTGCCGTAATGTTAATTAGGTTAAATCGAATATAAAATTGCATTGTTCTTATGGCATTATTTTCGGGACTTGAAGTTTCTTCCGTTAAATGTGCGTTAATTAAGGAGTTGATTGCTGGGATATTGAGGAATGGAATTCCTAAGAAACAGGTTCTAAAAGAGATTAGGAGTGGTGCTCCAAGTGATCGCATACATGCTATTGATATGGTGGACATGTATAATGTCATTAGAGATTATAATTTTGACACTGATAGAGCACATGCAAATTACTTTGTCACCGGCGTGTTTTCCCATTTTCACACCAGGAAAATGCTGAGGCTGTGCCTTAATTAAGGCCATGGCCGCTTCGTTCCCACTCCTAGCCCATTCCTATCCCATCGTCGCCATAAGACCTATCTGTGCCGGTGCGACGTATAGCAACTAGCAAAAAAATATTACTTTGTTAGTTTGGACATGTAGGTAAGCCAGAAACAGCTTTTGAGTTCTGACTGTCCCATCATTTGTTATAAGAAACAAGGGGAGGAGGATGGGACTGGTGAACTTAACTCTGAAGACTTCATGGTTGTGAATATGACACCATACCAGAAAATAATGCTCTCCATATTCAGAAATGTCAAAGTACTGATGGATACCACCCATGGGACAGTTAACTACAGTAATGGTAGTGGATGAGTTTGGTGCTGGAGTACCCATTGCATTTTGTATCAGTAAGAAAACTGATCAGTCTGCAATGAAAAGGTTCTTGCTTGCTGTTGGACATCATGTGATGTGTCAGGTTTTTATGTCTGATGATTATCTAGCATATTACAATTCGTGATTTCAAGTCATGTCTGTTCCCGATCATAATCTCCTGTGTTCTTGGCATATCCTAAGATCGCAGAAGAACAACTTGAAGAAAATAAGGAATGATGAAAATCGAGTTCAAGTTTGGCAGGTATTAATTGTCATCCTAGTAGAGTAGGATGAAGAAATCTTCCACCAGCGTCTTGATGCCTTTTAAGAGATACATTCTAACAATGAAGAGCTTCAGTCTTTTCAAGAGTACGTTTCCTCCAAGTATCCGCATTCATATGAAACGTGGACCTTTTACTATAGGAAAGGCTTGGGTTTAAATACGAATATATACTTGTAAGCTATCCACAAGAAGTTGAAGAACTGTTACCTTGATGATATGATCAATATGAAAGTTGATAAATATGTGTCCATTTTGCTTCGGTTCTCCAAAGACATGATGTATGAAAGATTCATAAGACTGGTGAAAGGGAAACACAATGCGTATGGCAATGATCTCTGAAAGCCAAAAAAGAGTGTCCTTGTGAAGGATGAAGTTATTGAAAATGTGGGAGAAGGTTCATGGAGAGTTCACTCCTCAAAGGCAGAATCTCGAGGTCCATACTGGGTAAATTTCAATAAAACAGCTGCTTGCGATGGTAGTGCTTGAACCTGCATACATCAGTTTTCATGTACATGTGTGGATCACCTCATTCGCGCCTGTCTACGTTATGACAATTTGTTTGATTCGGTAGATAATGGGCCTAGTGCAGAAGCTGGTGCATTATGTGAGGAGATGGAGAAAAATAGCGATGTGTCTGCCTGCCTCTGGTGAGGAAGTAGGTGAAGTTGTCGAAGATAACAGGAAAGTTAAGAGACTCCCTGAAATTTGCATTGGTGCTACACACTTGCCACGTATCATCAGAAGAGCTGAAAGACTCGTAACTATGGTGCATGAAGCCTTGAGGAACTGTGAGTGCAATTCTTCCCAACTGGATGCACCTGCAACCCAGAAGAGAAGTGTAGAGTGCCAACCACGTTTCTTCTCAACAAACGCAGATACTTGAGACAGTTTGTATGCCCTACGTGTGATTTATAGAACATTACCAAAACACCATTACCACTTTCCGACACGATGAGTCGAGATGAACACGGATATCCAATTTTAACGATATTTTATGCATTAAAGATTTGTTTACCTTTTCCACGACTACGGTGCTCACCTAAAAGATGACACGCAAAATAATGTCTTAATGGCTGGTGGCTACCTCTTGTGCCCGTGGTTTTGGAATACGAAGACAAACTTTCTTTTTTCCATTTTCATCTTCCATTGATAGAGATCTACAAGGGGAAAGAAGATATAATTTTCCAATCAGAATATTACTATAAAATATTCAGGTGGTCAAAGGCATTCTATCTGAAGAATTCATTATTACCTCAATGAAATATGCACAGAATTTGATAAATAAAAGTGTACCTTATGGAAATAATTACCTGCCATATGAGTGAGAGATAGTTCCTCAATATAGTCTTCATTGCCATGTTCTGACTTCAGGTGTTTGCTGAAATCACTACCATACATGACATGAGCATCACATACGGAGCAGATGGAGGATGGGACTTTCTGCTCTTCAATACTGTGGAGAACGCAAGTTATACCTTCTGCGAGTAATCGATTTCCAGCAGAAGAAAGACAGTGCTTTGTTCTATGTTGTTATGTAGTTTCCTTGCTTATAGTTTTGAAGATGGTGTTGCATTGTATTAATAAAATTGTGTACAAGTAAATTATTTGTTATTGTATAGAACATTTGGCGACCGCGACAGCATTACAGGCAATTTCAGCATCAATATAAATTAAAAAAACGATGACCGAACGACGAGTATTACGCGGCGTGCTTACTCGCGAAGTAAATAAGCTGGAAGAACTACTGAATCTCGCCGATTGTGATCACACAGAAATTCGTAGCAGGTATGCTTCACTTGTGGAAAGGTACGAGAAGTTAAAACGTATTGATGATGAAGTCTACAATGAACTGCTGCAAAGAGAGAACCTAGAAGACATCGTGCTTGAAACAGAGATCGACAATTGTAGTGAGTACGAACTGAAAGTTTTTTAAGCTTAGAGAGAAGGTGCAGGCCTTACAAGTCGCAGATCAAGCTGTTTCGGAAGTCAATGGTAACTGTTCGCGTTCTTCCAAACAGAGATTATTAAGATTACCAAAACTAGAGCTCAAAAGGTTTGATGGGAATGTGAAAGGTTGGATTGGGTTTTGGGCGCAATTTGCTAAAATACTTGAATATGGCAGCCTTAAAGATGAAGAGAAATTTGTCTATTTGATTCAATGTATGAAACCTGGTTCACCTGCTCAGAAACTGGTAGAAAACTTTCCTCCTTCCAAGGAAAACTATAAAAAGGCTATATATTTGTTGAAGTCTAGGTATGGGAAGGATGAGTTACTATTTTAGGGAACTTTTTTCCTTGGTGTTAAAGAAAGACGGCTTAAGATGCATAGCACAACTGTACGACAGTCTGGAAGGACAGTTGAGAGCGCTTGATTCTTTAGGAGTGACAAGGGAGAAATACGCAACAATGTTATTTACCCTTGTGGAGAGTGCCTTACCAGAGTTTATGTCTAAAACCTGGGATAGGTACCGTGTATCGGAAGAAACGTCTACCAAGGAAGCTGACTGTTGCTTGACAGAACTGTTAGCCTTCTTAAAGACTGAGGTTGAAGGGGATGAACGACTTAAGCTAAGGAAAGGTTCTTTTGAACCTAGTGAGATGGTAGATCGTGTTAAGCAAGATGATAAAATCAAGATGAAGAAGAGGGAAATGCCTTCAGAAACTGCTTTAGTTTCAGTACAGGATGTTTCGATTAGTAAGGGAAGCAAGAACAACAGAGAACTAGCATGTGTGTTTTGTAGCAGAACCACAGAGACTGTGCTGTAGCTATTGATTGTTCTCTAGAAGAACGCCAAGGGACATTAAAGAAAAGGGAGCTTGTTTTAGGTGTCCACGACAGGGACATGTCAGTGCTAAGTGTGAGATGTTTGTGAAGTGTCCATTTTGCAGAAGGAAACATTACACTTTGATGTATGTGAAGACAGCCTCAGAGGAACCTAAACATGATACACTTTCAAGTACAGTTAGCATGATAGCAGGTAGTAACGAGCTGCAGACTTTAGTTGCTAAGGTGGGTCCACTCACAGAGTGAGAGTTCTTTGCGACAGTGGATCGCAGAAAAGCTACATTAAGAAGTCTTGCGCTAAGAAATTAGAGTTGGAACAAACAGGAAAGGTAACACTAAGAAAAGAATTATTTGGAGGTAGGAAAACAGCACCTGTTAGCTGCAAGTCCTATCAGATAAGCTTGTTGGTTATGAACAAGGAAAGGAGATGTGAGGTTACTGTGTTAGGCTCTGATTGTATTCGTGGTAGTGCTCCCCTAGTTGATGCTGACTTATTTAATTTACCGGAGGATAAGGGAGTTGAACTTACTGATGTTAGACAGTGTGAATGCTAGTGAAATACAGGTATTGTTAGGAGCTGATGTCTGAGCTCAGAAAATCACGCCAGACTTTGTGCACATATACAAGAATCTGGTGGCTGTGAGAACTTTCTTGGGGTAGACACTTATGGGCCCTTCTGAGACCACCTCACCAACTGCCTCGTCTTACACAGTACTTATATTTACTCAATCAACAAGAGTAGTGGATTTGTGGGAAATTGAAGGTATGGGTATAAAAGATCCTGGCGAGCAGATCAAAAAGGAAGAGAGGGAACAACAGGTCAAGATGTTCTTCGATAAGACAGTGAAGAGAGAAGAAGCATCTGGACACTACATTGTCAAACTACCTTGAATTGACGGCTGTGCTTCTCTGGAATCAAATCGTGAAGTTACTGAGACACGATTGTTGAACACTTCAAGGAAGTTACGAAGAATGCAGAAATTTCAGAATTATGATGAAGTGTTTCAAGAATGGAAAAATAAGGGGGTCATTCAAGGCGTTGCAAACGAGGTTTCGGATGGAACTACTGAACCATTCCGTTCATTGTCTTATAGTCATGATTTTAGCCTGCGATATTTGGATTATTCGGGACCACACAGAAAATACTCGTCTACTAATTTATCACATGAGTGAAGTGGAGTGTGAGCAGTTCTCGTGGGAAGAAAACAGCTATAAAATTATGAAGTCTCTAGAATCTCATAAGATAGATTTATTACCCCAAGCCAAGCTCTTAACTGTAGGCAGAGGACGCCAAACACATCACCTATGTAGCGTGCCAACAAAGGTTTTGGAGCGAAGAAAGAGATTAATTGATATCTGTGTAGACAGAAGAGATGCATTTGATTTGATGAGGAAATTGCAACCTGTGTAAATTCTGTAAAATTTTGATATGCTGCACGATTGCAATTAGAAATGCATATGGTAAGTGAGGCACTTGGCGCGCATTGTGTGTGCACGCATCATGCCGCGGGCGGGAGAAAATCGCCGCTAACCCCTTGGCGTGGGTACGCCAGCCTCATTATAAATATAGAGCCACAGGGCGCTTGAGATTCATTCTTTGACTGTCTTGCTGTCAGGACTCTGTGATAAGACGACGAGCTAACTCCGAGACTAGCATCTGAGCTGCGAGCCGTAATCACCAGGCACGATATAGTTGGGAAAATAAGTAAGTACATAATCTGCATAACTATGTTGAAATTTTCATAATAAATGTGATGTCTTGCACATCGTGAGAAGATGTACTGCCTAGGATTTATCAGCCTAGCTAGTAGCTTCATATGACTTTGAGGACCAATTGTTAGAGGGGAAGTACGGAGAGTAATAATAGCTCAGATTATTTCTGGTAGTTGAGAGTAACTGTTCTATGATGAGACAACAAGAACGTGTCACCAAATGTGAATGAGTGAATTCTTGAATAAACGCTAGTAGAGAATCGAACTTAGAAGCGTGTGAGTGTGGGAAGTTGTGGAAAATGGCATCGAATTGGAACCTTCTGTAACACATGTCTCTTTACAGTTTTCCCTTCAACGGCTAGCGGGAGAAACGACACGCTGAGAACGAGAAGAAGTCCGGCCAGTTGGAGAAGACGAGAGCTGGCAAGATGCAGAGCATCGACGTGGGGACACCAGGAAGGCGTGCTCACCACAACACCGAAGAAGGCACCTCACCACTTTCGAGGAGACTGCAGTAGAAGCTTTCATCAGACATCATGGATCCAGTTATCCGCACACCTGTGACACCGGCGATGACAGTTGTCAACATGCTGTAAACTCCAGGAGTCCACAGAGGGGCGCCTCGCAATGCCATCGATACGTCCAGGTTAGATCGCTCCAATTTGGTTCTAAGCATGTAATTTATTGTAAGTAGACTCAGGATGGCCGGCTGCGACCTTGTGTTGCCAGCAAGGGACCACATTTTTGTCTGCATGGCTCTGTTTTGTCTTGCTACTTGATTATTTAACTACTTGCTGGGCTAGCGTAAATTTACGTGATTTTTTTGACGAGTCTTGGGGCTTCAAGTACACTGGACTGTGCACCTTCATTTAGTCCAAGCTATGAATCTTTTTGTTTGTTGTTAGATGACCATGGGTTCGAGGTCCTGTGAGAATAATTTTTATGTTGAGGAGATGGCACTTCTGACGTGCTTTTGTACAGATAGGGATTCCTTCTCATTATTTTTGACTCATTCCTTGATTCATGCTTGTTCCAGCTTGGCGGTTTGATAACCTTCTGACATGGAAGGCATCTGCGACAAACGGTTGACAAAATAGAAGTTTTATTTGAGATTTTAAAGTATTGTAAAGACATGGATATTTTTTTTAATTTTGTATTAAATTCATTTATGTTCACTGTGAATGCAGCTTTGTTTCCTGTAATTTCTTTTACTTTTGGTTGTTCTTACCTGGCTAGCTTGCATATCCATGTGTTTAATCATATTTTGGCCCTCTATTTTCTTCACCCTTTTTCCGTGAGACATGCGAGACTGAGTTGCTGTGGTTGGATGTGTAATGCAGGTAAGAGATGTGCACGAGCCCACACTTGTGGGAGTTTTGTTCACTATGGTGCTCTTGGTTCGAGCTCAGCATTCGCTTGACGGGAACCAACAGCATTGTAGGGCACACTACGCATGATCTGCCTCACCGAGCTGTGCTGAAAAACAGTGGTACTACAAAGATTAGGCCAGTGTTTGACGCTTCCAACAAGGACAGAAATGGTAATTCTTTAAATAAGTGCCTCGAACCTGGACCAAACCTCATTGACCCTGTTCCAACCGTATTCACCAATTTCCGATCCTACTCTATAGGTCTAATTGCTGGTATAGAGAAGGCCTTCTTGCAGATTATAATTGATCCTGAAGATAGAGATATGCTTCGTTTTCTTTGGTGGGATAAGGGAAAGGTCGCCACTTTTAGACATTGTAGGGTGGTTTTTTGGGGTCTGTTCCAGTCCCTCTTTATTGGTTTCAGTACCGAACCACCTCCTGGATGGTGCCCCAACTCATTTGAAGGAAGCAGCTAATAAATTGAAACATGCATTTTATGTAGACAACTGTCTTACTGGAGTTGTTTCAAAAGAAGAGATTGGTCCATTTATTTTAAAGGCACAAGAGTTGATGTCCTCTGCAGGTTTCAATTTGAGGGGATGGGTGAATTCCTCAGATTGTAATGTTGGCACAACTGAAAATGTCTTAGGACTTCGATGGTATTGTGACGTAGATGAACTTGGATGCAACTCCAATCCAACTACAGGTTTGGTAACCCGAAGGGTGGTACTCTCCAGTGTGCAGAAAATATTTGATCCGGTTGGATTTTCGGCCCCAGTAACCCTTATTCCAAAACTCATTCTACAGATGACGTGGCAAAAGAAGATAGGATGAGATGAGCTTTTACCAGAAGATATTTGTGAAGAATTCCATCAATGGAACCAGCAGTTACAATACCTACATGACTGCCGGATACCTAGAAGGATCTTCCTGAATGACAACAGCTCATTGCATGTATTTGTTGACGCCAGCAAACGGGCGTTTGGTTGTTGTATATTTTTGAGGACAAAAGATGAAAATGAAATCAAACTGAGTCTTCTGATGGCTAAATCTAGAGTGGCACCTCTCAAGGAACTAACACTACCTCGTCTCGAACTGGTGGGTGCGCTCCTTGGAGTTAGGATGTCTCGGTTGACCCTGCGATGCCTACATTGGTATAATATACACACAGTGCTTTGGTCCGATTCAACAGTAGTCTTATCCTGGATAGAAAACAAAGGACATTGTTCTGTGTTTGTAGAGAATCGGGTAAATGTGATTCACGAGTACAGTAAGGCTGATTCATGGAGGCACGTTCCGGGCGATCACAACCTAGCAGACATGCTGTCTAGAGAATGTTCACCTGCACAACTTTGGAGATCCCGATGGTGGGAGAAAAGTAAAGAGGAAGAATGGGTCTCTAACCGTCCTGAACCAGTATGGGAGGAAGTCAACAGGGAGAGAAGAAATACAGTTGTAACTGCCAAGATCACTGTTGTGAAAACGATCTTACTGCAACTAAGCTCACGATTCTCTGGATATACTAAAATCGTTAGGGCTATAGCTTGGATTTTTAGATTCAGACAGTGTAATCATAGAGATCGTGTATCTACTACAGAAATTGGTAGCGAAGAATTTCTCTATGCTGAGAAGAAGCTGTTCTTCTTTACTCAGAGCGAAACTCTTCATGAAGAAGAAAGAAAGGAGCAATTGAAGACTTTGCAGTTATTCACAGATAACGAAGGAATTCTAGGCACGAAATCAAGAGTTGTTGATTCTGATGACACTCCAGAATATACCTATCCAATTGTACTTCCATCAAGACATATAATGGTTGAAAGGATGATTGAACAGTTTCATTATTTTCATAATCATGCTGGGACACATACGCTACTTGTTTTGTTGCGCCAAAGGGTTTGCATTCTTAGAGGAGGAAGAACGGTGGCAGCAGTTGTTCGGAGATGTGTGATCTGTCGTCGTAACTCTGCTAAAGCTTTGGAAGTACCTTTCCCTCCTTTACCAGAGGATCGAATTAAGGCATCGAGTACTTTCCACTCAGGACTTGTTCAGTTGGTTTTTGAGCGAAGTGTAGGAGTAGACAAGGTACGAATATGACAGACATATTATGGTAAATGTAGTAGTTACTTAGAAATGAAAAGGTTAGCACAGGATAGGGTGGGACGGAGAGCTGTATCAAAACAGTCTATGGACTGGTGACCCAAACAAACAACAACAATAATGTATTTATGCGTCACACTATTGATATGGCGTACATGATTCCAACTGTCGCCACTCAGCCTAAGAAACGGAAACTACGGGATCAACACTCCTCTCCGTCATTTTGGAAATCTTCACCCCTTCTGAATCACCACCCTGCCACTGGAGGCTTAACATAGACTTAAAACGACATCCATAGTGCCCAATTCATGTCAGCACCCCCCAAAACTATGGAATCAACATTATTTTGGGTTATTTTTATATGCAACCCTCTCCCCACCTCCGCCTTTAGCAGTGCTAGGGATGGCTTATCCCACAGTACTTTTCTCCAGACATTAAGCCATTTAGCACCAATTTATAAGTTTGAAATATTTAAACAGAATATCTTGCAAATACCTAATTTAACGCTTGTATGCTTTTCACAGTCATTGCCGTAATACTGCAGTATGGAAATTCGGAGAGTACCTCGGCAGATTAATTTTGTCCATAAGTTTTAAAATATTTTTACAATGATCATGCCAATAACAGTATGGAAATGTGGATCCAGTAGCCATAAGTATCCAGCATATTAACGCTAGGTATGAGTTTAAAACGTTTGAAGTAGAATCTCTTCTTGGCCTTCCCTATATTCACACACATGCCTACTTCGAACACCAGACGTTTATTCTATTGTAGAATCCTTGAGCTGACAAATGGCCTGTCATTTCTTTATCAGATTCCTGATGCCAATATCTCCGATGGTTTGTTTTAGGGCCTTAAAACAAGGTTTTCGATGCCCCATAGGGAGTTATCGAGCTTTATCCTGTCCTTGTACTCTATGCCAGATTCGATATTTTGCCTTTATTAACGTGCCAAAGGGCCTAAATCTACGGAATGAGTTCTTGTAGACCGGGTTACCTGCAGGGTCCTAAAAGGTAAGTACACAAAATGTCATTCAGGTTAACGGAACGGTGTGGATTTGGATATGGAACGGCCGGACAGACATTCTGCTTAATATACGGTATATATAAGTATACAGATTGCTACGGCTGATATCACACATATCATGAGATCATTTATGCGGACAATATAATTCTCACCTCAAGATCCAGCGCGGAACTATAAAAGACATTTAACGTGTTGGTGAAATGGACAAAAGAAAACTTCACTTAAATGAGGATAAGAAAAGACAATTCCAAAGATCTTTAGAATGAGTGTAAAGGGCCTAAATCTAGGGAATGGGTTCTTATAGACAGGGTTATCCGCAGGATCCTAAAAGGTATATAAAATTTGATTCAGATTGACGGAACGGTATGGATCTGATTATGGAGCGGACGGACAGACATTCTGCTTAACATACGGCATATACAAGTATACAGATTGCTACGGCTATCTTTTTTCGTGCTGGTGGCTTCACCTCGCAACGACACAGATAGGTCTTATGGCGTCGATGGGACAGGAAAGGGCTAGGAGTGAGAAGGAAGCGCTCGTGGCCTTAATTAAGTTACAGCCCCAGCATTTGGCTGGTGTGAAAATGGCAAACCACGGAAAACCATCTTCAGGGCTGCCGACAGTGGGGTTCGAACCCACTATCTCCCGAATGCAAGCTCACAGCTGCGCGCTCCTAATCGCACGGCCAAACGGCTGATATCATACATATGATGAGATTACTTATGCTGACAATATAATTCTCACCTCACGATCCAGCGCGGAACTACAACAGACATTTAACGTGCTGGTGAAGTGGACAGAAGAAAACTTCACTTAAATGAGGATAAGACAAGACATTTTCAAAGGCCTTTAGAATGGATGTAAAGGCTTCAGAGTTTTACAAATACAGAAGACCTCTGAAGAATGTATCGAGTTTCAAATATTTGGGCATCACGCTAATGACACGATAAATGGAGCAATTAAGGCACAACTGACAAAGGAATCTGAATAAACTTCCTATCAAAACAGCATTAAAACTATTATAGAGTTGATAATCTCACCTGTTGTCACATATGATCTGGAAATTTTCCGCTCACATTTGAAAATGAAACAATTAACGAAAAAGTTACGACAAAGTTTCTGAAAAAATCACTACGTGTCACAAAACACACACCTTCAATGCTTGTATATGAGTTAAAATGTGAACCGTTCTACGTAGCAGATCTTCGTTATCACTTGTTGCTACCATCTGCATCGAGTTATGTACACTTTATAGAGAAATTAAGGACAAAGAAGAGACATATGGAGCGAATTTTACTCCACGAATCCAATGATCTGCATAGGAGCAGGTTACGAGTTGAGACGGTTTGCCAGACATTGTTTAAGTTGTGTTCCATCAATCAGATTCGGACTGTGTTTGTGAGTGATACCGTGATAAGACTCGTGCACTTCAGCACGAATCGTATAACAGCTTCTTGTAAAGTAGATGAATGTTATTTAATTTCTTTATTTGATTTTCGTGTTTGACCATTGGCTACAATGAAGTTTATTATAATATGGCAGGAAACATCGATATATACGAGATTTCATAAAATTAGAGGAAATGTACTGATAAGTTATTGACACATTGGCTACCACCTGCTCCCTCATACGACTTCCACCACATACACATACGCGCGGAACGACTGTCTTTTGTTTACTCCTGCTTATCAGTATTATTTCCTTTGTATCATAGGCTAGTGTGCCACAGGACTGTTTTCTGGTTTAACAACTAGTAGTCTGATATAGGGAACCTGAACTTGTAGTCTTGCGCTGTGTTTGGATCTCATTTGTAATCAGCAGGGAACGGATTTATATGTAAATACATATCTCTTCAGGAAGCTAAAATTAATTTTATTTTGCATTATCTTTACGAATCATGACGTGTGGTGTTGAAAAATGGAGTATTCATTTTCCATATTTTGGAGTTTACCACATATGTCCCACATTCTTCGTCATTAAAATCAATATAGTCCATATTTTGGCTAAAAAGTATTAAATTATATTAAATTAGCAGTCCTCTCAATAATGTAGAAATAAATTTAAAATCTATATTCGATAAATTCATATTTTAACTGGTGTGCAGGTCATTATCACGCCTCCACGTCCCGGCTGATAAAATAAGCTGATAAGCGGTGCGAAGAAAGAGAGAGGTTGAGCCCGGAAATGGTGGAGGTCAGCCGGACAGTACCGTGACTATATGAATCACACTTACAGCACTGGTAGGCTGAATTACATAACATCGAATGTGCCTGTGCCATAATTTCGTAATTAGGGAAATCTCATTCATCTACGATGTGCTAGTGGTTTCCGAATTAGTTTGTAATTCGGGCATTCCCTTTGATTGGTTCATAACTCCATCTATTTCACTACCAGTCATTCACAGTTTGAATTAGCAGTGAGACGGTTCACAGTGTTCTTCTACGTTCAGTGTGTCTAGTTGTATATTGATATTCATTGAAGACATTAACGTTGATAGAATATGCCTGAAGTAGCTCAGTCAACCAGTTTAAAACTGAAAGTTACGTATCAGAATTTAAAGAAGATGGTTTATCAACTGACATTAAGATATTATTTTGTAATTTGTGTCATTGTATAGTGACATCTACTCAAAGGTTCCTTGTGCAACAGCACGTTTCAACCAGTAAACACCAGGCTAACAAACAACGAGATCCCAAGCAGAGACAGTTGTTTCTGACACAACCAGCAACTTCCAGTGTAACGTCCGAGTTCAACACCGATCTCTGCCGTGCACTCATCTCTGCTGACATACCTCTCTCCAAACTGAATAATCAGTGCTTCAGGGAATTCCTTGAGATATATACTAAACGATCCAACCCGGAGGAGTCAACGTTCAGAAAAACGTACCGTTCAGCTATATAACATGAAACTGTTTGGAAGATAAGGCAAGGGATTAAAGACGGTACAATTTGGGTTTCCATTGATGAGACAACAGACAAAGAAGACAGGCTAATTTGCAACGTAATCATTGGTTTGTTAAGCGAAGATTATTGTAAACGGATTGTCTTACACTGTGATGTTCTAGAAAAGTGCGATAACAAAACTATAGCAAAACTGTTCAATGAGGCTATGGATATCCTCTTGCCACAGGGCATTAAGTATAATAAAGCGTTACCTTTTATTAGCGATGCTGCACCTTATATGATAAAAGCCGGAGAAGCATTATGTGTTGTATATCCGAAGATGACTCATTTAACATGTGTAGCACATGCCTTTCATCGTGTGGAAGAAGTGGTAAGAGGCAGTTACCCCAATGTAGATTTATTGATTTCCTCAGTGAAAAAAAGTTTTTCTCAAAGCCCACAGAAGAGTTCATATTTCGAAAGAAATGTACCCAGAGATTCCATTGCCGCCTAAGCCGATTCTAACTAGGTGGAGTATGTGGCTGCAAGCGGTTGAATATTATGTAGAATATATATACTGTATTAAGAACGTTCTGCATTCCATGGACTCTGAAGATGCAGCCTCAACTGAAGCCACGAAAACAGTTGTCTGCGAAACAAGAGTGAGAAATGACTTATGTTATATTCAGCACAATTTTTCATGCATCACTAAAACACTGAAGAGGCTCCAAAACTCGCATCTCTCACTTTCTGAAAGTTGTAAAATTGTGAATAAAAGTGTGGAACAACTAAATCGTGGTACAGGTAAAGTTGCAGATGTAGCAAACATGAAGATGGCCACTGTACTTTTCACGAACCGTGGATATGAAGAAATGACAAAGGCTGCTGAAATGCTGTGTGGAGATTTAAGTGTAAAATTAACATTCGACTTAATTCCAGTAGATATTGTGAAGTAGAATTATGCCCCCATTACCTCTTCCAATGTTGAACCCAGTTGCAGTCAATATAAATCTGTCCTTAGAGATAACAGGAGAAGATTCACTCTCCAGCACTTAAAAGAACATTTTGTAACCCATTGTTTTGGCAATGGAGAATAAAATATTAACTTACGTGTTCTTCAAATTTATTATAATGAGCAGTGCAATATTATGTTGCAGGCCGACATACTTCGTTTAGATTCTTTCAATTGGATATTAAATAGAAATTAATGTTATATTTGTAAAATTAAGTCCATATATAATTCCATATTTCAATAAAAATAACTAAATATATATGTACATTCATCAGTAATTATTAGTACATATAAATCCGTTCCCTGGGTATAATACACAACTCTTCAAATAAACGGAAGAGCGGCAGCGCGCGTATTCTTGCAATCAACTGGATGGAGCAGTTACCTCACTCAGCGCAGTGACGTCAGGGCTACTCGTGTTTCCTTCGATTACTGACCAGCGCTGCGGCGCACAGCGAAAGCTGTCGAGAACAGGAGAGGCAATTGGCTTTTTTGATTTTGGTCTCCTTTAAGAAGATAAAATACCTCAGTATTTGTTAGTGGCACATAAAACATATAACATTAATAAATACTGAACTTAAAAAGTAGACTCCGACTTTAGGATTTCCAGTGTTCAGTACTCGTATTACTGGTAACACAAATTTCACACTTGGGAGATTGTGGGCGTGCAGCGTAATGGTTATCGCGGCCCTCTTGAACTTCAAGGACACGACTTTGGAATCCAGTCACCTTCAACTTCTTTTACTGTAAGAAATGTATTTCAGTGGATTGTTGACATAGGATTGAGCACCAGTCCAACTAATTTAATACATACGTATGATAATTCTCCACGCACACAGTTGTAAACGAGACTTTCGGAATCACCAAACACTTTTTCCTTGCCTGGAACATCGTAGTTCACTTGATGTCAATATCCTCACGTAACTCCAATATGTAGCCTATCATGTACACGCAATAATACGTATTTCTGTCCTCAGAGGTAAAACAGAATACTCAATGCACAGCAAAAGCGAGGGGTACGTTCCGGCCCAAAACTTTCTTCTTAACCCGTTTATCCTCCAGGGTTAGTTTTTCGCTTGGACTCAGTAAGGGATCCCACCTCTACCGCTTCTTGGAGCGTGACACCTCGGATCGAAGGGTGGCAACTGGGGAGGGGGCAAGTATACCGCGCAGCAGTCCTCAACTGCTATGCTGAACATGGGCATTGTGGAGGATGGGAAGATTGTGAGGGGTAGACATGGAAGAGCGAAGAAAGCGGCCGTAGCCTTAAGGGGAAATGTAGGCAAAATATGAATCGAAAATACATTTTTCAAAGAAATTATTTTATCATAGCACAGCGTCTCATAAACAAATTCAGAAAGTTTCGTGGCGAAAAAATGTACCTAAATTCCACACCCACCTGTCAAAGAGTAGTTGCCTGATTGTAAGCTTTATTCCCATTTCTTGCAGGTTCCTTCATGAACTGTTACTTTTTTGCACTACTCATGTAGGCAAGACTGGGGCAATGATCTAGAAGGCTGTGTATTTGTCCTTACGTGATTTGTTATTGTTGAAACTGTTTCCATGCAACATCAAGTAAAATATATAAAGTCTTTTGCTATATGTGTATTTGTTAATGAGCTGTGGGATGATCATCTAGGATTTATAAGAAAGTTCAGAAGACTGAAATAGGGAATATAACGTCAAGAAACAAGACGCGTTTCCCAAATGAGATTAGAAATCCTACTTCACCAATAACGGGTGACTTTGCAGGAGACAATGCCGGAAATATCGTTTCCCCAGTGAAAAACCACACCACCAAATGCCTCCCCTCAGAAATTGAAATTGGACTGTTTGAAGAGCGTGTGAAATGTGACATAGGCAAAAATACTGGTTTTCGGTTCGTTGACACTGAACTTTTCTCTGCTGCTTTAAATATTGCATGTTGTTTTACACAGTGTGGAAGTGCGAGTATACATCTTATTGATGATGGAAAGCGAATAGTTCTTGCTTGTAATCTATTTATCCGAGCAGCCATTTACCCAAATATATAAATAACTGAAATTGCAACAATTACTGTTAACAACTAATACTAACAGATTCGAAACGAGACTTAAAATTCCAGCACGCAAGGAAAGGATCACGCTGGTCACACCATAACTGCACAGAGGCCGTATGAAACATGCAGTGGCAGGTTTTAATCCTAACATCCAAGATGAAAGGACGATTGTCATTTTATGCATTCTCACGAAACCGCTCATGTTCTTTCCTCCGACATCTGACTACATTTCCAGTAGTCGTCAGCTTGAATGTTAAACACGACACTGACGCTTAAACATAATTCTATATGAATCCTACGTTCTGCCGGGTAATCAAACCTCCTCGCACAAGATTGCAGAAATAAACTTTATATGTATAAGTAGAGTCGCCAGCTGGTAGGATATGATCTGTTGTGTTTGCAGGTTTGGTATCTGAACTCTGGGCTCCGGGGTCAAGAACAATGTGTCCGTGTAAAATAATAATAATATCATTAGCTTTACATCGCAATAACTACTTTTATGGTTTTCGGAGGCGCCGAATTGCCGAAATTTACTCCCGCAGTACTTTTTCGTGCCCGTAAATCTACCGACACGAGGCTAACGTATTCGAAATATTTAATAGTGTTGTAAGGGAAATACATACGTTTATTCATCTTCTCATTGCATTATTGGCTGTTATAGTGGGAAGGAGTGATCTGTCTCGTTGCTACCTGAGATGTTTTAAATAAAACACTTATTAATTCGCAGTGTTGGATTGATAACCAAATGGATGGATTGATAACTAAATAGTAAAGCTTAATACATACAAGTTAGATACCATGTCCCTTATGCGAGCAAATCAGACAAAATTCCTAATTAAATAAAAACAACCTATAAATAATATCATATCCATTGTTGAGTTGTAGATTAGGTGCACCAGAATGAACCACGTAGGCTAATCAGCATCGGTGAGGATCGAGTCAAAATAGTAGGCTATATTTTCTCATTTGAAAATTCCTCGTGTAGCAACACATACGTTGACTGTAAAAATTCATAAATTCACTGCATAATATCGATGGTTCAATTACTCGTCCTCTGTTAATCATCACTTGACAGCATGCCTGAACATTCCAGGTTAACAGAGATATAGGTGTTCTATGATGAGTGTAGTGAACTCGGGAGTGCCCTCCAGAAGATTTGCAAGTAGGAGAAACATCTCGATAAAGTACGCAAATATTTCATTCTTACGGACACCTCGTACACATGGTCCTCGAATTCATAGCTGTAATCTTCTCGATCAAGGTGAAGAATTACGATTTATAACTACGCACGTACAAGCTCCTGTATTAACAAATTTTGCAGCTTCACACACGAAATCATTAACAATGTTTATAATCCACACCAACTGTTCTGATGGATAGAAGAAGACATTACAACGATCTTGCTTAAAAATTATGTCGATTAGTGTAAAACTGCATTGTTGAATTAGGCTACGGCATTATTCACAAGTTACTTCTTTTCTTATTTCCTTCACAACGAATCCACTGAGGAAAGCAAGCGATGTAAGTTTAATAGACACTACATCCAGAGCTGTAAAAGAAATAAGGGTATTAAGTTTATTGCATAATAACAGTATGGTTAATATTTAAAATACAGTTATCTAATAACCAACAGTAAATGAATTTTGTAAACGGGAGTATATGTACAATGCGGCTTGTGAATATTTTGCAGGATTTCTGTCACTGTTCATGGAATGTTAGGGATCACTTCCGATGGGACTGACTGAGATGACTTGACACAGCTAATAACATTCATCTCACGAATATGTTGATTTCGCCGTTTTTGTTGAGAGCAAGTACTACAGCCCATGAATCCAGCATATCATTGTTGCCTGAATTTCTCCTCAAAATGCTAAAGAACATTTCTAGGGAATCGCTGTTAAGTACTCTAGTTAGCACAAAATGAAAGCCAGACGACAATAAGTATCGAATACAGAGAACTGTAGAACACGTAGTTAGCCGAATAGCGTGCCATTCCAGCTGATGAGTCCAAATGGCACGTCTGGACGAAACTTTGCATAATGCACACGGCCTAACCACCCAAAAGCTGGTTCTATTGCTGTGATTATAAGATCTGCGGCCGTGAAAGCCTTTTTTGAAATTGTATCTCCAATGGGGGAGCATTTTTTGAACGGAGAAATCATTTCTCCTTTAGCAGGTTAGCAAACTTGATTTGCTAACTCGGCGGGGCCACACAGTTTGGTCTGCCACTGCTAAGCAGAGTCCTGGAGGGGCGTGCCATTCCAGCTGATGAGTCCAAATGGCACGTCTGAACGAAACTCTGCATAATGCACACGGCCTAACCACCCAAAAGCTGGTTCTATTGCTGTGATTATAAGATCTGCGGCCGTGAAAGCCTTTTTTGAAATTAGCGTTGTTGTGACTGCTAACATCATGGATATTGAACCATTTCTGAATCATTTTCATGAAGTATATAGTCACTGTGCAGTCTTGGAACAAGTGGGCTTTTGGAGATATTCCAGAGCTGTTATTACTGTGTGGAAAATATGTCCTTCGCTCGTTTCACATTCATTTTTTCTATGTTGTTTGGGCTTACATGTTTTCGAGTCAGAAAGCGAACAGGTTTTACCACGTGACTTGCTTGCATTTCATATAAATTCTTCACGTGAGAGCCACTTATTGTGTCTTCTACGTCAAACATGGTCTTCTCTAAAAATGTGTTTCTTACGTTCTTTAAAATGTGACATAGGTCAAATGTAAGAAATAAGGGTTGGTTCGTGCCATTTGGGTGAGTAATTTGTGGCTTCAAAATCTTGCTATTGGAAAGTCGTCTCATCATATTAACACTGGTCTTATGATTATCGGAAACTAGACGTATTACAAGAAATCCACAAGCCTCAATCTCTCTGATAACAAACAATGTCAAATTATACAGTTCCTTGCCTGAGATTCGTTTGGTAAAGAAGTACGCGGCTGGAAGTCTTTACTTAGTGCATAACCCCGCTATCATAAAACAAAGCAAATTATTGGCGAGAATTTCAGATTCCCTCACATTATTGATGTTCTTAATTTCGGATATAGTATTATCTGGAACAGATGTGGTTTTGTGACCAAAGAAAGTATCTAGCTTTTTGTCATATTGCAATTGTTGTTTTATTGCCATTTCATTAACTATCAAAGAACATTCTCTTTCAGCCTCATTCAAACGTTCATATTATAAGCTCAATCTCCCTTTCACAAGGTTCGTTACTCCTGTGTCGCATGAAGTATCACCCAAATACCTGGACAATGTGCTCTTAGAAGGCAACTTTAGTATATTTTTCCCAGCATACCTATAACCTTTGGGCGATATGCATTCCCAAACTATACTGTGTTTTACCGTGGATTCTGTCCACCTCGGAGAGCATTTCTCAAAATTCGCTATTTGCTCAAGAAGGAATGAAGACTTGGCATTTGAAGGATCATGCTTGGCTGTTTTAATCATTCGTGACAAGGCTTTAAGGTAATTATTGTTATAAATCTCCAACTCCTGATTTGTTTCATTCAGTTCGTTTTCAGGACGTGAAAGTTTAGCACGTGCTCTCCACAGTTTTAGTCGCAATTAATTTGTTTCTAGTTTGAGTAGCTTCTCGTCTAAAATGTCGCACTGGACATCAACGGAACGATGAAAGGCATGATTTGCGGGACACTCGTGCAGGGAAACACCTGAAGTATTACTTTCGTTACAGCTTGGCTCAGTTGATTCATATTTCCGTTTCTTACCTTTGGCAACGACTGAATGCTTTATAATAGGTCTACGTTCTATTTGATCTGTTGGACTTTGTAAGACGGATAAGAAGGAAAAACAGAGGGAACAACAGCATCCTGCAGTTTCTTAATTTTCAATCCAGGTCGATAGTCAGACTCATGAAAATGAAGGCTACATACCACAGAAGATCTAGAATTTAAATTGGGCCTGAAGTCTGCTCTTGATATAGCTTTAAGCCATTGTTCTCTGAGGTCAGTTCGGTTGGGAAATACGTGAAATGATACTCCTTTCACTTTACTACTCCGGCTTGTGCAGAAAGGCACGCAGCAATACACCATTGCTATTGATAGATAGAAACCTGCAATAGGACATTAATATGCCAAGTTAATGTAGCCTATGGCAAGGTCATAAGCAATAACTAATTAAAGCAAATATGTTACGATAGCCTTCAGTGAAGTAAGAAATTAGATTAAAAGGGTATGAGAAATTCGAACGGTGCGCGAGATTTAAGCATGCCTTGTAATTACTTCTTTTAATAAATTACTACCATTACATACCTTCTTATGATGAAATAAATAGTCTGTACTTCCACTAATATCACAACTGAACAAAATCTCAGTAAACCACATAAAGAAACGACACTCGACACATTGTTTACTTCCTCTTTCTTGTTGTTCCTAATGTGTCTTCAGCGCGGGTCTCGTCCACGCTTCTAGCGCCACAACGGCCAAAGTAGTCCCTACATGATGTTCGCAAAGAAGCACGCAAGCGGAGCGAAGTGGGAAGGCTGACAGGTATACTAGAGGGTGATGGCACACCAAACACTATCTGGTATTTTTCAAAGCTGTAACCCTTGAGCTCAGTGTCGCGCGCGGTAAACGTGTACCATAACGTTCGTGCGGCCCGCTAGTTGGGAGAAGTGTAAGTGAACAATTACTAAATAGCCCAATGTTTTATGTGGCACTGACATATTTTCCTAGCCATCAAGAATAAAGCCTCACTAGTATGGTGGTCGATATCACAAACGGACCCATGAACTTCCCTTAAGTCAATAATATCACCATGAAACACTTATCAGCAATGAAATACACTATGAGGCCCAAGTTCATCACAAGATAGAGATGACGTAAGTCCTAATTAATATTATTTTATTTAGGAGAGTAACCGCATATGGCCATCTACATAAATCTGTAAATATCAATCACTCAGGATTCATTGTGGCAATTTTAAGTTTCCTAATTGCCTAGTATATAGTTGATGGAATACCTAAGTGGGTGTTAGTTAATGCGGTGTAAATATTAGTAATCACGAGTGTATAGATGTATTTGCTTAATGTTCAGCCGACATGAAATTACTTTAGTTTAGAAAATATTATAACTGATATAGAAAAATGTATTTATATGTCGTCACAGACTATTCGTTGCCTGGTCAGAAACATCTCAGGCATCAACTATCATGGCAAAGCTGTCAGCAAGGTAACATTAACCGAATCAAACATCCATGATGATCGGGCAGAAAAATATAATCTCAGTGGAAGAAGTAAATTAAGAAACACGTTAATATTTTAAGACTGAAATATTTAAACTTAATTTAATCTCTTCCCCAAAGGAAAACTACCCAGAAAACGAAGGTATTACAAAAACCCCTAGCACTACAATAAGAAAGCTTACTATTAAAAGCTACATTCCACATCTTGCGAGTAATCAGAAAAGAAACTGTTTTATTGCACAGCTAAGCAGGGCATTTCTGAAGAAAAAGGGCGGTAGAAATCTAGCATAATGTTATATGGAATGGAAATATAAAAATTATTGTCAACGACAAAATTATAAGAGATTCTAAAATTAATGTAACACTGCTCGGGAAATAATAAATAATGTAACTGGTAGGAGGTAACAAAAGAGTCAAAAGCTATTACAATTACAATTTACCTCCGGATATTCTGAGGTAACATCGAATACAGGTGTAATGATGTAAATTTTATGTGACATGAAAAACACGTTTAAAAGGTCTGTCCACGGTAACTGGTAGTATACGTAAATTGTGTACGAATAGCGGCAAGTAAATAATAATATCCTTGTGTACAATTCCTATTGCTCATTTACCTCAAGTTGCCATCGCATTTGTGTCGCTTCTCTGCACAAGAATTCCAATTCTCTAATATTTCAAATTCTCGTTTACTGCAATTTACTCCCCTTATGGCGTTTCCTAAAATAATATTTTAAATAAGAATTACCTGCTTGTGCCCCTGTGCCGCCCCTCATGATATGATACACTACAATTGCAAACAATACTGGTGACTACACATTTAATAGATTTCAGACAACTTAATATTTTGTTGACTATAGCACGGAGCACTATTATACAGTAAATACACTTGCATAACAGTATTTTGGAGTGTCATCGAGCTCGAAGTGTGGAACTATAGGTTGCTGAGCGGCAACAATTTTATTGTATTCATACAAGAAAGCAAAGATCTACTTTATCTGTTATTTTCACACAATTACACTTTCAAGGATATTTCCACAAATCAAACATTGTACAAACAAACTTTCAGACACAGCAAAACTCCACGACACTTCTCCAGAGAGAGACAAGAATGTTATGTAATAATAACAATAATATTACTAAGCCACAAAACCCGGCTGTTTTTTAAGGAAAGACCTACTAGAAAATCGTGGCACTATATACATGAGAAAACTGCGGCCTGAATCGTGTGTTAGTGTACTGGTCACATCGACGATTTTACCACTGAGAAAATTTACTAGTGCATACATCGCTAAGGATGGGCGTTAGCCCAAACCATGTTAACGCTCGAACAAAAGTGAGAAAATCGTAACATGAACGGTCGGGCTAGGTGTGTGGACCAAATATCAAAACAGTTAGGTAAACCATTTTAGCGATTAACTTTGCACCAAAAATATTTTACAATAAAACGGCAGGTCAGTACCCTGAAAACATTCTTAGAATAGGCGACTCAAAAAAACTTTAAAATGTCCACTGAAAAATCATCATAACATTTAGGGTTAAAAACACACACGGATATGAAAATTTGTGGCAAGCAGTAACATCTTCTCCTTGAGAAACCTCACTGCCATTTCAGTCGTCTTTTTTCTTTTTCTTGGAAGATTTACCTGTTGTATCTTCTGAGCTTTTCTCACCATCCTTCTCACTTTTTTTCTTATTTTCCGCTGTTTTACTATCTGATTGATCTTTCTCTCCAGATGTCTTTCAGGACCTTGCTTCTTTTTCAGAATCTTTCTTGCCAACTTTTTCTGATGGAGTCTCTCAGCCTCTTTTCTAAGAAATCTATCTTCACGATAACGTACATATCGCCGTAAGCGTGCCCTTGAGTGATAATGGATGGTTAGAACACTCTCTTGTTCTTCATACAATGACAAGTAGGTACGACACCAATCATAGTAATACACCCCCAACTTCCGGGCATATTCAGCACCTATGGTTTCAGTTTTGTCTTCAGATTTGGGTGCGATTTCCTTCTCTTCTTCTCCCCCGGCTTTCTTTTCAGCTTTTCCATCTCCTCCACTTTCTCCTTCCTTACTACCAACAGAACCTACTGAATCAAGAATCATAAAGTTGACAAGGTTGAGCTCCTTTACATCATCTTTTCCACCACTCTCTTCATCGTCACTCTTGGATTTGTCGGCCAAGAGAGCCTTGAACTTGATGTGATCTAAGGAACACAGATGATGTTCATAAGACATTAGTGCATTGAATCTTTGTTTACATACCCGGCAGTATGGATTCAAGAATTTCACCATATTCTCATGATCCTCAGAAGTCATGTGTGTTGATTTGGGCTGCTTGTAATTGAGCTTACAAATGGCACAGAACTTCGTTCTATCAGACAGTGTATGCCGGAACTCTTCAGTTTCATCTAGCATGCGGTGCTTTTGACGTTGATTCATACGCATTCGCTGCAAGGTCTGCTTATGTAGTAATGATTGTTTCCCCATGACATTTATGTGTTTAGGTGAATAGAGGTGCATTTTGTACTCCTGTACTGTGTCACATTGTATTAAGCAATGAGGACAGGACAGATCATACGCAGGTTTCTTTCGTTGATCTTCTTCAGTTGCAGAATGAGCATCGAAATCTTGATCTTTTGCATTGTTAGCCTCTGAAATGGTTTTCTCTTCGTCTTTCTTCTCCTTGACTTCGTTTTCCAAGGTGTTCATATCACTTACTACTTTATCTACCGGTACATCTAATTCTACGCTGTTGTTTTGGTCATTAATTTTGGAAATATCCTCTTTCAGATCTCTTACCAAGGAATCGATTCGGCCTTTTATCTCTTCAGATTGTGTCCTGATCAAGGTAGTTAGTTGCGTAAGCATCCGGTCGTTGGCTTCCTTCTCCGAGACAACTTCAAAATCGAAACTACCTGGGTCTTCCTCATTTTCTATCAGATCCCGGCGTAGTCTCTCTTGTAGTTCCGACTTGCTCCCATCCGTCGGTAACCCTCGGGATATCAGCGCCTTTCGTACAATCACTACGGTCATTTGATCAATCTTCATCATTAAACTTCGAAAGTCCTGTCACGGTCGCCAATTTGTCGTTCTCTATATGCGATTTTCTATTTTACGCAATAAAAATATCACACGAGAACACTTTTACGTATTCTAAAAACAACTTTATTCCACTACGAAACTCATCCTGTCGGAAAGAAGAAAACATTCAGTGCCTCTCTCAGAATACAAAACGAACAATCGCTCTCTAAAACAATCTACATAGAATTTATACATGTTTTACATCAGAGATCTAATGGTGCTGTTCCTTGACGCCATATTGGAAGTCTGTGTGTCCGTACGTCCGCACGTTATACGTCCATGGACACGAAACATAAATATAATAACATAATAATTTCGGCTCATCATAAAACTTCAAAATAAGAGTATTGAAGGTTTTATCCAAATTAGGATACCTGTCCTACGACAACCAAAAATATTTTACAATAAAACGGCAGGTCAGTACCCTGAAAACATTCTTAGAATAGGCGACTCAAAAAAACTTTAAAATGTCCACTGAAAAATCATCATAAAATTTAGGGTTAAAAACACACACGGATATGAAAATTTGTGGCAAGCAGTATGTACTTAATACATCTATCTGTTAAGAGTATTGTCCAAAAATGAACGCAATGATTCTCAATATGGCAAGCAAAATATAACATGTATATGACACTTGGAGAAGTTCCTCCTAGATCACATTCGTTCGTTTTTGCTGCCTTTATCAGCAAAATAACGAGGAGAGCTATTTGCACTTGAATCCTTTGTAATCACCGTAAAACTGAAATTAGCTATAGTTGCATCTCCAATGTTTTCTTATTCTTCTCCTTGAATAAATTAGCTGTTGGATTCAATATTACTGGTTATCACAAAATCTGGGTCAGGGTTTGAATCATCATTCTGGGGTTAAACTGTCGTCTAACAAGATGAGATTTCTGACATAAACATATTTGCACGTTGAATACAAGGGTGTAGCCGTCCTATAAAATCTCTTCTAAGATTAAGAATACCAGATAATAACGTTGAAACGTACCATGTAACAACATGGGCGTTACCGATAGAGTGCAAATATGTGTTCGTTAGGAGTGTACTTACAAAAGGAACAAACGACCGATGATACATAACATCAGTGTAGATGTTCACTAAGGTGAGCTACCAGCTCTGTCCGAAAATGAGTCTTATGGGGAAACGTTTTTTATTCATTTATTGAAATGGCTTGATCATTCTGCAGTGTTAGCATGTGAATTCTTCTTATATAAAACCTACAAAACCCACTACCGCACTTATAACACTGCTGGAATACTATCTCTTCAGCTCTACGGCTGGCATATATTATTTTCATCTCCTTATCCTTGAGAATTTTGTCTGTAGTGCATATCGACTTATCACTAATACCTCTCTTTCAATACATCATAAACCTCGTCACACATCGCTTTCCTGTACACAATTTCCACATTACTTCAATACATCATTTTACACTCTCCAATTTGCAATATATAGACTATTATAACACCACTGACCTACTCATTATAAATTACCTGATGATGCTCATTTATCAAACATCTGCTGTTTAAATTCAAACTGCCTTCACCTGTCCATGTTTCTAGTACTCAGGTGAAGCATATTCTGATTTACGAAAATCATCCAAAATTACTTCGTGGCAAAGTTTAACACTAATAAAAATCTCATTAATACCACTACAACTGCAAATGTAACTATTATAATGCGCAATCTCATCAAAACTCATTCTAACGGCCCCTAATTTAGATTCAACTTGGGCCTTAACAACAATACAAATTAATAAAACTGATAATGATATTAATAATAATAAATATATAGCATTAATACAGTTGTGCGTGGATAAAGCATCCTACATAAAGATATCCTCTGCCCTTTACATTAGACTATACTACATTGACTAAACCTTAAACTGACAAGTCGCGTAACTAGACTGTACAAATAGTAAACCACGTCTTAGATCTAAAATAACAATTAATTTACTCACATTGTTGCAATCAAGTTCCGGCCGTGCCACGGGCGTCGGTCGCCGTTGAATTAGAGCATTATGGCGGTGATTTCACTCATTAACACAATATTGCCGTATCCACGCATGGCGTGGATAACAAATTTTCACACGTATACAATATTTTGATGCCTTAATTCTAACACACAATTTATGACCCAATTTAACACTTTCAACTTAAAATTACACACACACATATATATACACACATCTTCCTCCTAACGCAGCTCATATGTTTCCACACGTATGAAATTTACTTTGTGATGAGTTTGTGTCAGCTGGAATAGTGTCTGTCTGGCGACTGTGTTTTCCTTGCCTACCTGCTGCTTGGCAAAGTCGTCCCGTTAGTCCTGTTATGAAATGTTATTCACCCCTCTTGTACTCGCCTTCTTCTACTCTTGACTTGTAGTGCAACTGTTTGTTTACCATTCCTCAAATAATTATGTTCTCCCAATGTCTAGAAAATGAAAGTATTTCCTTTCTAACTAGTTGGCTGATCGCCATTGAAATAAAAGTTCCACCTTCCATGAACTGACATCCACTGTTAAATACATCGAAGTGTTGTAACAGGAAAAACAAGATAAATAACAATTCACATTATATTAAAAATGAATAATTGTTCCTTGATGCGCGCTTAGTATTTGCCTCATATGTGTTATAAAGGTGCAATGACATTATAAAAGCACAATCCATAACCTTATTCAATGCTTACATGCTGCACAAAAATCTTCAAATGTCCCATAAATACAATACAATACATGAGCGTTCTCAGTTCACGTCTTTATCTAACTACTTCCCAAATAAGAGTGTTCTCACTGGCGTGGCGTCTGTTCGCAGGGCCTGACACAGGTGCGGAGTGATATCCCTTGACTTATTCTGGGATTTTATGGCTGTCAGAGCTTCTTTTTATTTGCACACCAACTTTTGTCAATTCATTAATATCTCTTATAAAAATAAGTTACAGCGGTTCCATTGTTATGCCGTGATTGCAAATAATACTGACGGCTTGGGTTGAAATATCTCGTCTAGCGGAATGTGTGTGGCGTGGTTAAGAAACGGCGCAATACTCATTCTCCCTTGTAGTACGACGCATTTTCACTTTATTGATTATCGGCCACACGTGTAATAAATTTCCTTCCTAATTCATTTACGCTATATAAATCGGAGTATAATTTCCACAAAATCATCTGTAACTATTGTTGGATATTCTAAAATGACTAAATAATACAGATCGCTAACTTTGAATTGCTCAAAAAGGCGAATTCTCTTTGGCTGAGGTATTTTGATTCTTGTCTGTCTGGATGATTCCATTTCATTTTTAGGGGTTGCAGGAAGGCTTTTCTATTTTCTGTCTGCGTTGCCCCGTGGTTTCCTTGTCTTGCAAACAGCGGAAAATACCCACACTTGACCTACATTCTCTGCTACCTGCTGCGCAATGGTGAGCTATTGTTCGCCGAGATAATTGCTTTATTGACCCAAAATAACGTGATTTTAAGAAACTTGAGTGGCTTAAGGATGCTCTTTGGTGGTCTTTGTCAACTCACGGCTGTAAGAGCACAGAATTTTGTTTTATGGAGACAATGCATATTTGTTATCCAATGATCCGTTTGATATAAACAGATGAGGCTCAATTCGATGGGTGCAACACCTCCCCCACCTAAAATAGAAATGTTCAAAAATCTATGCGGAAGTTTCATACACTTGACCTCATCTGGCGACCGTCATTGGGCCTTACTTACCATTTATTTTCTTTAGCCTGTCTAATCTCTTGCCGTAAGTGTTGGTTTTCTTCCTCCAAACTTTCCCGTTCCTCTCTTACGTCATCAATGATCATCTTCATGATGTCTCTTAATTCCATTGCCTCATGTAGGCATGTCGGGCAATCATCTCTTCCTTCTTCTTCCTTCCTCTGCTCGAAGTCTGAAGTTGTTCCATCCGTGGAGATCTGGGATATTTCTTCTTCACTGGTTGATGTGCTGATTTGCTCTTCTTCTTATGTAGACAGCTCATCAACTTCATCTGCTGTACTCTCTAGATATTCTGCCATGTTTACTTGTGGTCGAATTCCACCTGGTGGTGGTCTGTATAATTTCCGGCTTGCAGCATTAAAAATCACCTCATTACTGACAGCTAAGTGGCTCACTTTATATGTATTGTTAAACGACTGGGTAATTCGATATGGTCCCACGTACAGTGGTGCAAATTTGGCATAAAATTTTTTCGTAGGTATGGACGTAATTGGACGTCGGATAAGAACTAATTCAGCCACCCTCAGCGGGCGATGAAATCTTCTTACCCTAACTCTCCTTCATCGACGCTGCGCCTGTTTTTGCAGGTGTTCGGCAACTTCTCGTACGCAAATATCAGGAGCTGGCCTTGCGTCTGCGTTGTTATTGACGACCGCATGCCATGGTTTTATAGGATAATGGTTTACATGTACAACCGAAAGTATGCATTCTGTAGATTCATGAATAGCATTATTAATACAATCCATAATAACTGGTAACACTTTGACCCATTTAGCATGTTGAGGGGGAATATAAGTTCTGCAAAATTTGGAAATGACATTCATAACTCTTTCTGATGGATTGCCCTGAGGGTTGTGAATTGATCTCATAACGTGCTTTATTTCTAGCTCCTGAAGAGTGGTTTTAAACTGGGCCAAAGTGAACTGGGTTCCACGGTCCGTTAGCAAACTCTGTGGTTTACCCATGTTAGGTATTATGTTCCTGGTGAGACATCTCAGTACAAGTTTAGTGTTAGCTTTCTGCATCGGGGTATAAAGTTGTGTATTTCGAAAACACATCCATTGTTACCAGAATGAATCGATTTCCACGCGTTGACTTTGGAATTGGACCGAGGATATCCAGTGCGCACAACATACTAGGTTCTGTTGGTAATAATGGGATAGGCATTTGTTTAATGAGGTATGGATTTGACTTAACTCTTTGGCAAGTGTCGCAGGTAATAATAGCCTCTCTTACTGACTCTCGGAAATTTTTCCTGGTAAAACTCTCCTGAATTGTGGCTACGACGTTATCTATACCGCCGTGCTCCGTAATTTCGTGAAAATGCCAAATTATTTCACCTTTAAGTTGCAATGGGATAAGTACTCTTAATTTTGTATGAGATTTGTCTACATATTTCTAAAAGATTGTTTAGGAATAAGTATTCTTCTGCATGTTTTTGAATTTCCATGTAGTTAGGATCTCCCTGTTGAATTTTCCCTTGCAAAATCCACCAGCCTTTTTAATGAAATATCTGCCTGATGAAAACGGGCTAATTGGCTTGATCCTCTGATACCAGATCTGCGTAATTAACTTGTTCCTCTTCTTCACTAGGATTTCTGCTTAAAATGTCTGCCACAAAGATTTCTTTTCCTGGACAATGTTCAATGGTAAAATTGCATTGGTGCACGTACCATGACCAACGCGAAACTCTCTGACTAGAGACTGCCGTCTTCAACATAAATATTAAGGGTTCATGAGCCGTCGGAATTTTTACTGGAAAACCATAAATAACCTTATGCCAGTATTGCAATCCTTGTACTATCACTAACATTTCCAACTCGGTAGTACTGTAATTGGATTCATGTTTTCTCAGGTTGCGGCTATAAAATGATATAACTTTCCTGGAGCGCGGTGACTTTTCTTCCTCCTGGAGGAATATTGCACCGATCCCAATATTAGGTGCATAGGTTTTAATATAAATGGCTGGTCTAAATCTGGATAAAATAGCTTGATGCTTCTTGACAATTATTCCTTCGTACGCTGAAATGACATCTAGTAGCTTCTGACCATCGCCATTTACTATTTTTGTGCAACAACTCCTGAAGTAGTGCCACTATTTCTGTGTAATAACTGGATATGATGGAAAGAAGAGGTCAGATCAATTGCTGTGAACATTTTCATGCCCTTAAATCTCCCGATAATATACCTGGTCGTTCACGGGAATGAGCTTTTGGTTAAGCTGACGGGCGTCCAAACATAGGCTTCACAACATTCACCATATTGTTTACGTAAGGGGTGACCCTTTCCGACACAATTCCGTTCTCTTCCATTTCCCGAATAATCAGTTTTACTTCCTGAAAATGTTTCTCTGGAATCGGGTACGATTTACATGTATACGGCCGCCAAACTGTAACGTTTAAAAGATATTTAAAATTTGGTATTTTACCAACCCTCGAGTCGAAAACTTTTATATTTTATTAACTTGGCTCTTAATTTATCTTTTTGCTCTTTGGTCACCTGAAATTCCGCTACCTTGGCTGATATCAAGTCATTTAGTTCAGCTTCGACTTCAGCATGATAAATATCCATGAAAATACTCTCGTTGCCCGAAGCATTCTCCTCTTCCTCATCACTAATTTCATCATGATTACCATAATTAATATCAGCTCCGCTGTTAGTGTCATGGTCTAGAAATATTTGCACGTCCCCTTCTGTTTTGTGAAATTTTACTACCTTTCTTGCCAAATCAACTTCAGCATTTGTCTCTCTAAAAAATCAGCCCCTAAAATTATACTGTAGTTCACTCGAGACATGGTGACAAATTGACGAATAAATGTGCAATATCCTATTGCAATTTGGTTTTTGCAAACGGTTGTTTTATCTGGTATGATGCTAATCATCTTTACTGCAGCCACAGGAATTTCTGGTAATTTATATCTATCCTTGATGTCATTGTAAAGTACCCTTGATATTATACGTATAGATGCCCCGGTATCAGTCAAAGCTCTCGCCTGAGTGCCATATAGTCTTACGTTGATAACGCGTAGATTCCCTATTTGGTTGGCCTCTCTTTTTATTGGATCATATAGCAGATCTTGTGGTTGCACGATCCAGGAGTCCGCCTGCGCTACCACCCAATCATAGGCGTTGTCGGCCATTAGTACAGGCTCGCCCCGGTCGGATGGAAATATTGATTTTAAATTGGCGGTTTTTGCCCGTTGCCTCTATTTGAGTAGGGCTTGTGCTTCGGGATTTAACGATTGGTGTGGGCGATTCGTTTTTCTCGTGCCTTTGATATTCCAAGCTTTCTGCCCCCATTGTGTGTGTGTTTAAGTCTTCTCTTCACATTGCGAATTCAACTCCTGGACATACCGTTTGTTCTCTATGACTCAGTATTCCGGTTCCCTGTAGTTATACCGTTGTTGTTGGTGTTGCCTGTCATTCCATCTACCACGCTGCCCATACCATTGGTAAGGACGTTTGCGGTTCCTATCTTCATATCGGTTTCTATCCCGATTCAATTCTCGTCTTGGATACTGACTAGGATATTCATAATAACGACGATGTTGGCTCTCGTTCTGTATTTCTCTACTCTTTGCCCCTCCTCTGTCCTCAGGTTTGCGACGAGGGATTGCTCCTGTGTCCTGGTTCATTCTAACATGCTGGTTATTTGGTCAAATTGTGTCCACCACAAATGTTCTCTGTTCCACGTTCCGAGCTTTCCTAAGTGTATTCAGATTTATAGTACTATCGAGTTGCCTCAGGATTTCCTCAGCTTCTTCAGGACTTTGCACTTCCGCCGTTATTATCATCCTCTGGACATCTGGTGGAAATTGCTTTATGATTGCTTGTACTAATTCGTTCTGGGATGGAGGATTATCTAACTCATTCATCTTCACCAATTATTCCATGAAATATTGGCTGTATCGTGTTGGCATACAGGAAGTATATTTTTAAATATAATTCCAAACATAAGTTCTGCTGAGCTCCTACTCCCCAGGAACGGTTGATAAATGCCTTCTCAAAGTCTTCAAAGGTCTTAAACAATGATCTGAATCCTATTAACCACGTCTTAGGACTAGATTCTAGATAGCACTCTGATAATTTTAGCTTCTTGTCCTCGGGAACTTAAATTTCCCCGACATAGGCCTAAAGATTTCTCAGAAACATTTTTGGTGTCAATGAATTTGTGCCGTTAAACTTCCGTGGTTGCTCATCATTGAACTTTAAAAAGTTCTCACCATGTACTTGCAATTTATGGAGTTCACTGCGTCTTTTACCTCCTCACGTATTCCCTCTTGACCCAAACTAATCTCTCTGTCAGCCTTATTACTTATTTCGTTCTGCCACGCCTTCATTTCACCTTTCATTCCAGCGAATTGTTGGGTTATGTTTTCCTGGTCTGCGACTCGAGCAGCCTCCATCACTCTTGATCTATTTTTTCTAGCCCTTCATCAGACTTGGTTGTTACTGACCTAGAATTCTTTTGGGTCCCATCCTCAATTACATTTATCCGGTCCTGCACGAGAATAATGTGCTGCGACACCTTTTCCGCATTTCCCTGAACTTCTCTCTTTGTCTCTTGTGTACTGTTACTAAGTGATATAGTAACATTCCCTAGCTGTTCAATAATCTGAATATGTGCTGTTGATAGATTGTGTAATTCATGTTTCGTCTGTTGTTTTCGCATTGCTGCAACAGCTTCTGCTGGCTGTCTAGTAATTATTTTCGCAATTCAGCCTGATTACGCACGAATTTGCATTCTACAGCTTCCTCGCATTGCTTGAGTTCCTTCATAAACATATCTTGTGTATCCTCGAAACGTTCTGCTAGGCTCTCGGTTAACTCCAATTTAAAAACTGCTTGTGTGCTTTCTATTCGCTTACCAACATTTTCGGTTAACTCAACTTTAAGTGCGCCTTGCCCTGTTTTCATTTCTTTCTGTACTGTTTCTACCTTCACATTTATCAGGTTGACGCTGGTCATCAACTCCTGCCAGTATTCGTCGCTTATGACCATATTTCACAATTATTAAAATACCGAACACCTTACGACGAGGGCGGAACTTAATTGCTATTTCAACAATCATATTTTCCTATTTATCCTTACAACGGGATAAATAAACAATTTTTATTCAAAATTAACAATACCTTTAAGTCACATAGTTTGTACTCAGTGTTAATACACTGACTGACAGAGCAAATGCAACACCAAGAAGGAGTGGTTCGAAAGGGATGAAAGTTGGAAAAAAACAGAGACGGCACGGACGAATAATTGATGTTTATTTCAAACCGATATGCAGGTTACACAATGCGCACGGCATCGACTCAGTAGGATGTAGGACCACCGCGAGCGGCGATGCACGCAGAAACACGTCGAGGTACAGAGTCAATAAGAGTGCGGATGGTGTCCTGAGGGATGGTTCTCCATTCTCTGTCAACCATTTGCCACAGTTGGTCGTCCGTACGAGGCTGGGGCAGAGTTTGCAAACGGCGTCCAATGAGATTCCACACGTGTTCGATTGGTGAGAGATGCGGAGAGTACGCTGGCCACGGAAGCATCTGTACACCTCGTAGAGCCTGTTGGGAGATGCGAGCAGTGTGTGGGCGGGCATTATCCTGCTGAAACAGAGCATTGGGCAGCCCCTGAAGGTACGGGAGTGCCACCGGCCGCAGCACATGCTGCACGTAGCGGTGGGCATTTAACGTGCCTTGAATACGCACTAGAGGTGACGTGGAATCATACGCAATAGCGCCCCAAACCATGATGCCGCGTTGTCTAGCGGTAGGGCGCTCCACAGTTACTGCCGGATTTGACCTTTCTCCACGCCGACGCCACACTCGTCTGCGGTGACTATCACTGACAGAACAGAAGCGTGACTCATCGGAGAACACGACGTTCCGCCATTCCCTCATCCAAGTCGCTCTAACCCGGCACCATGCCAGGCGTGCACGTCTATACTCTGGAGTCAATGGTAGTCTTCTGAGCGGACGCCGGGAGTGCAGGCCTCCTTCAACCAATCGACGGGAAATTGTTCTGGTCGATATTGGAACAGCCAGGGTGTCTTGCACATGCTGAAGAATGGCGGTTGACGTGGCGTGCGGGGCTGCCACCGCTTGGCGGCGGATGCGCCGATCCTCGCGTGCTGACGTCACTCGGGCTGCGCCTGGACCCCTCGCACGTGCCACATGTCCCTACGCCAACCATCTTCGCCACAGGCGCTGCACCGTGGACACATCCCTATGGGTATCGGCTGCGATTTGACGAAGCGACCAACCTGCCCTTCTCAGCCCGATCACAATACCCCTCGTAAAGTCGTCTGTCTGCTGGAAATGCCTCCGTTGACGGCGGCCTGGCATTCTTAGCTATACACGTCTCCTGTGGCACACGACAACACGTTCTACAATGACTGTCGGCTGAGAAATCACGGTACGAAGTGGGCCATTCGCCAACGCCGTGTCCCATTTATCGTTCGCTACGTGCGCAGCACAGCGGCGCATTTCACATCATGAGCATACCTCAGTGACGTCAGTCTACCCTGCAATTGGCATAAAGTTCTGACCACTCCTTCTTGGTGTTGCATTTGCTCTGTCAGTCAGTGTATTTACTTATTATTTAATTCGGAGAGTTCTAAATATCAGCCTGATCGTAACATACCTATTCTTACCTAAAATTCCTAAAGTAGATTTACCCTTCTTACCGATAATGTAGGCGATATTCAGCCCCAACGTTGGCGCGACATTTGTAAACCTCCTATATACACTTTAGCCGGTAGAGCTGTGGTAACTTATCCTGGTTCTAGGTTCGGCTGCTCTAAAAATATACTTACCGCTAATGGAGATCCTATCTCATTGGTGATCAGTTCTTCGTCGCCTTCAGGGTGCTAATAAGGATTTTCTAACTACGGGCTATCTATACTAACGAATAAAAGAAATCTCATTTGAATCAGACTGATTTTTAAAAATAATAAATCTTTATTAATCCAAAAGGAAACATAATTACCACATTCTACTGACTGATGAAATATAAACGTAGATTATCAATTTGCAAACGTGTTGAAAACTTGTTTAAATGCAAGCTTGCAAGCCTAACAGAAATTTTAAATAATTCTATTTTTTAATAAAATTATTTAATTAACATTCACATTACTAATTCATCTCACATTTGACAATACTGTAATCATTTTGATCATCATTAATATAAATTGCATTACAATAGCTTCATAACCACCAGCTAAATGTTATGACTGACACTTTGTCACAAATTATTGCATTATAATAAATTATAATTTTACATCATGGATTATTAACTTTTCATTTGCTTAGAACATTCCAATATGAGTTGCTGGAGTCATTTCTCCCTTTTTCACCATCCTCTATTATTTAGATATGAAGAACTTTCTTTGCAAATAATAAATATAAAAATCACTGTGTAACTTTCCATCATTTTATATCGCATTTTCGAAACTGTTTATTACTTAAAATTTCGGAAATTACTGAACTTTGTTGTTAACATGAATTGTACTGTTATCACAACTATGTGGGATATATAAAATCCTATTTGAGTATCACAAATGTTTACTTCTACAAATTTTAATTTATTCATTATTCATGGGTAACACACATAATTAGTAAAAAATAACTTATTCTCCAAGTTTTTAGTTCAGTAACTTCTATAATCTGTTGTGAAGTGTTGCGTGAGATGCAATAGTAGATCTATTACGTTGTTTACTTAATTATTACGCGAGCCGTCGTTCCCTATCTAAACATAAACGTGTATGGTTACTACCTCACTAAAATGAACGAACAAATAAAGAAATGAGCTATGTTACATTAAAGTCACAGAGGAATATCACCTAATTATGCTCGTAAACACCAAAACATAACCATCATGCCTGAAAGAAATCGCATTCTAAATCCTACCGATGTTCACATTTATTTACATGATACTTATTCACACACACTAGCAATCGTTTAAATAATAAAATTGGCCCCTGATTGCACCATTTCGTATTTAAACTAAGGTTATCCAGCTCAGTGACACTTTCATTAAAAATCACTCAGTACAGGTGTTTACCGGTGACCACAGGAGTCTCATAGCTTCACTGAGACTCTGCAGTGATAAATAAAATATACAATAATCAGAAATAAAGCAATCAATAATCTGCTATCGTGATATTACGAAATTCTCTAAACATGTGGTAATACTGGCTTACCTGATATAGAATTTACACATAAATCGTAAGTAAAATTATTGCAATACGATCTTCACAAGTCAATTGAGTGTTTAATACTGCTCCAATAAATATTCATCATGATAAATTCTTATGGCTTACATATAATTACGTTACTTAGCGATGGTGTGTCATGTTGGTTTATATTCTTCTATCGTGCTATTCTCGTACTATGTTATGCACATCAATGTATAATGTTCTACAAAGGCGCTTGTCTTTACCCTCGATTGCATTAATTCCTCGGTTCACAACGCCGGCATTTATTTTCTCAGCTCTATGGCCAGAATATTTATTCAATTATATCAGCTCTACGGCTGGAATACTATTTCTTCAGCTCTACGGCTGGCATATATTATTTTCATCTCCTTATCCTTGAGAATTTTATCTGTAGTGCATATCGACTTATCACTAATACCTCTCTTTCAATACATCATAACCTTGTCACACAACATCGCTTTCCTGTACACAATTTCCACAGTACTTCAATAGATCATTTTACACTCTCCAATTTGCAATATATAGACTATTATAACACCACTGACCTACTCATTATAAATTACCTGATGATGCTCATTTATCAAACATCTGCTGTTTAAATTCAAACTGCCTTCACCTGTCCATGTTTCTAGTACTCAGGTGAAGCATATTGTGATTTACGAAAATCATCCAAACTTAAACATAATAATTACTTCGTGGCAACGTTTAACACTAATTAAAATTTCATTAATACCACTACAACTACAACTGAAATGTAACTATTATAATGGGCAATCTCATCAAAACTGATTCTAGCGGCCCCTAATTTAGATTCAACGCGGGCCTTAACAAGAATCCAAATTACAAAAACTGATAAAAATCATAATATTAATCATAATAATATATACATATATATAGTAATAATACAGTTGTGCGTGAATAGAGCATCCTACATAAACATATCCTCTGCGCTTTACATTAGACTATACTACATTGACTAAACATTAAACTGACATGTCGCGTAACTAGACTGTACAAATAGTAAACCACGTCTTAGATCTGCAATAACAATTAATTTACTCACATGGTTGCAATCAGATTCCGCCCGTGCCACGGGAGTCTTTCTCCGTTGAATTAGAACATAATGGCGGTGATTTCGGTCATTAACACAATATTGCCGTATCCACTCATGGCGTGGATAACAAATTTTCACACGTATACAATATCTTAATGCCTTAATTCTAACACACAATTTATGACCTAATTACTATATATATATTGAACCCATGACCTTTGTGCCCTAAGAACATTATGCATAAATTGAAAATTTAATTAGAAGTTCGATTCTTGATGGCATGGATTTGACACGTGACGAGGGGGTGATTACCTTCGGTCCCACGCTCTGGGATACGTGACTTCAGTCGCGCATGTCAACGGCGGAAGAATCTTAAGTCATTTTTGTGAACTATTTCAAAGCGCGTGTATATGGCGTGCCCCAAGCCAAGTCAAAAAATATAGTGCCTATCAAAGGAGGTCAATTATCCCACAAATCGAACTCGTATAAATTTTAAATGTCCATGAACATTACCGCCAGAAATGTAGCGAGTATATAGTCACCTTCAGAACTCTTGTAATTACAGTTCAGTTAAGTCAGGAAAGTTATAGAAATTTTCTTGGCGGTAAAGGGAGATGCCCGAAGAGAAGGGGTAACTGGTATAAATATGAAGGGAGGCCATGACGAAGTCTCCTACTCCTGCATTTTATGTTACGAAGCGGACGATAAAGTGGTGAGCTGCTCTGTGAGATCAAACAACAAAAGTAGACTAAGTTCAACCGCAGATTTTAGCCATTGTGGCTGGGGTCTTGACTCCATGTGGAGATAGTTTTCTTGAGTGGAAATAATTGTACCAGATAGGACGGTCAAAGTACTGAAAAAATTCTCCTGTGATAATTAAAGTAATTCGTGTGCGGAAGTAATTACAGTCCATCGTGTGCGCTCAAAGAAAAAAGTGAAGGGTATTTTCTTTTTTTAATGCTTTATTCCAGGAAACCTGAAGAAATAAAAATGATCTGTAAAGCCAGAAATGTAAAAATGGCTAAATAAAAATGCCAGGGTCGCAGGTGAGCCCTATGGCGAACACAGGTGTGACTACATAAGGTATGTGACTTTCCATCTTACCACCTATTATATCTTGTTTCATGATCTCTAAAGGTGTATTTGAATGGGGATATACGCCGCAGTGGTCACCCCTATGTGTTTTTTTATAAATGTTAGAATACGACTAAAAAGAGTCATTTCTTTTATTTTCCTCTTGGATACATTTTTGAAGTCTTGCGAGTGCCGTATAATGTTGTAAAAAGTTATTGAATAGGGTTTCGAAGCGATATCGCGTCCAATGTAGATCGTCATTTCCGTGTGTTTATTGTCTATGTTTTGTGATGTCAAATTAAGATGTTCATTCGACGTAAAAAATTTTGTCTGAAAATTTGACGTAAAATAATATAAGAAATCCATGGTTACTCATTTTCAATCGAGTGGAAGCGCGCTGTCGGGTGAGAGTATAATGTGATGAATTAGGTCACGGAGTGAAACGTTTTTCTAGGCCCATTTTAAAATATGTCTGACTGACAATAAAAGATCTAGTAGAAATTTTCAGTCATTTTTTTGTGAAAATCAAGTTATTAAAAATACGATATCATTTTATGCGAAGTATTCATTATTAATGCATTGTGCGATATTAAGACGTCGGGATTTCTAGTAAGGATTTTATTCCAGTTCTTTTGTTGGTGATAGTTGTGAGTGGGGAAACAGGGGTTAGTTTTGTCGTATGAGTCGAGATGAGATTTGTGAATCAGGTTAGACCTGTCAATTGAAGCCGGGACATGGAAGCCCGAGGAATAGTTTATAATGTTGGGAATGGAAAGCAATATATAGAAATCCATGGCGGTATTAATTTGCGACGTATATAATTATTGTGGGCATTTTGAAGTATAATCTATGTGCATTATTGTTCAGGAATATCGTATTTTGTAATTAGTCTTTTGCGAAGTTAAACGTTTCATTCTTTGAGGTCAGTCCGGCATGATGAACAGATGTTCCATATCAAGATTGACAGACAGGGAAGGGTCGTTTGTAGCTGAAACCGCCAGCGGATCGAAAGGGAAACGGGTTGTAACGGGACATGTAGTGGTTTACGTGTAGGATTGAGATTTCAGTCGTGGCGACGGAGATAAATAAATGTTGGATTTAGTTGAAATTTTCATCCGGTAATAACCTGAGTATTATTGAATACTGTAAATTTTGTTAATTGGGGACGTAATGAACATTTGAAACCACGAACTTCGAGTATAATGAACAGGAGTAACCAAATTCAGGGTTGTCCAAAATATAGAGCGATGGTAGTGATAACTGTTTGTCTGTGAGGGGTGCGCAAACGTTATGAAATGTTATGACGAGATATGACATCGTAATTATATGGCGAGTTGTTTTTGGTTTGTAAGTAGTTTATTAGGATATCCAAGTGTTAATAATGGCTAGGGTTAGATTAGATTTAAAGTGTGAGATCACGAGACAAGATATATAACTGGACATGAATTATGTAACAATTCTTTTTCAGCCAGATAAACATCACAGGATTAGACTTACATCACAGCTGCGTAGGAATTTGTGAAGAAACCAGTGTCCGCGGAGATAGAAATTGTTGTTCTTTAAGATTTCATTAAATCATTTAAATTTATTTCATTATTAAATTCAGTGAAACCGCATTTTGAAATAACTTTAATCAAGCGAATAACTTGGAGATGCATTCTGGAAATCTTAGTTTGTTTTCTGGGGAATATGTAAATGGTAATGTAACGATTAAGGGGGCATATCCGAAGGAAATGGATTTTACTGCCACAAAGCTTGCGAGCATTGCTATTGTAATTATTTAACTTTGATTGATTGAGCAGTGAATGTGCTGGGGATAGTAAAGTGGAAACTTTGGTCATCAACCAATGTAACTTAATTGTGTTTAGCCTTCAGTCTAGAAACTTGGATGGTCAGGAGGTCATCAACCTCAGTGACTTAGATTAAGGCCATATGTCACTGTAGCATCATTTTCCTTGCGGTCATCATCCACAATGACTTTAAAGTAACTTAGAAGTTTAGATGTCGGTCCATGGCATAGACGCAGGTCACATCGATTCAATTAAGGGTCCATTTTGTATAACCACTGTGTGGCACATACCGATTGGACGGCCTTAATTATACCCAGAGTCCAGAGTTCGTGTTACGAGGGCTGGACCATAACGAATCACTATGATGGTACATGTGGTCTCACATGGAAGCCGAATTTAAGGATTTCCAGACTTTTCTTTCTTAAATGATTAATAATTGAGACAACGGTTTCTAGTAAGAATGCCCATCAGGCAGTTACGTCAAAGGCTCACACCAGTGTTCTGACCCTTTATGTAAAATGATTGCGGTGTCCATTGACTTCAATGATGCCGTTGACATATCAGAATGCTTCAAATTTTTCTGAATAAATAGAAATCTTTTAAACAGACCTTTCATTCAAATAGATTAGTATTACTGAACCCTACCTTCACCTCAGCAAGTGACGAAGTACCCGATACGACCCAAGAGACAGATCTCATGAACTTTGCTGATAGGTAAGAAGGTAGGTATCCCTTAATATGGACCAAAAGGGTTCAATATATATATTATGACCTTCAAATGACGTGTAATTACATGTCAGGGAGTCATTGAAGGTCATAATTATGATAAATGAATATGGACGGCATAGATGTAATATAAATTGTTGATGCACGGCGAATTTATATATACTCGTAATACATGAGCCGACACAACTCGCGAATTGATGGTAGATCTTATGGAAGAGAATCGGTAGATCAAGCTCAGAATCCCGTGAAACACATCGGACCGCATGAGAACAGTGTAGTCGCAAGCGGGTATCAATAATTATTTGCAGTAACAGCTGAGAAGAAGGAAGGCCAGACATTACATCTAGTATTACGGACGTCAAGGAGGCCATGGATTGAGCCGGAATTACATACAGTTAATCATCTAACAGGCGTGTGGTGTGACGTACTTCAAGTGGAGAAGAATAAACAATAGTAGTGTGTGTTCCTTTGTGAATCTCCGTGATAACGTTCCCTCAAATGTCAAAATCATATGTAAAGAAGTCAGGATCATAGTTATGTGGTTCATGGAAATCAGCCTCATTATTATTATTGTAAATAATGAAGTTAGAATTTGTTTCAATGTTAATTCTGGAGTAGCAGAAAAAGATCGGAAAGCAAATAGTGAGCACGGCTCTTGTATGCGAGTTAAAGTCCTTTGAATTTAAGAAGTTGAGGCCTAAATAACGTTTGATAAACTAAATATAGCATTGAGCGACACTAATTTATACAGGCCAGTATTAATCGATAACAGTGGACTTGTAAATCTGTATGAATTCGCTCTAATTATTTTGTTCAAGTTTCAGATTGAATCCAAGATGTTGCCTATATTTGTGAATAAAAAAGTCCATATAGAGGAGATGTTCGAGTAAACCAGTAGGATCCTGGCGGATCCGCACCCTGCCGAGATGAATGAGATGGCTGAAAAAATAACCTGACGACTAATACCTGTGGAGAAGCGAGGAAGTCAGATGAGTAGTCGAACCTTGTCCTTCTTGTTTACCTGTAGATGCTTATAGTAGAAGTAGATCTTTTTAAATGTCACACAGGTGATATAAAGTGAAATAACTTGAATGTTCTAACGTGCTAACGGTGTTGGTTTAACGTCATATAATGCTACTGCGTATATTAGAATAATATTTTCCGTCGGTGAATATTAGGGTTAGGCGATTTTTTCTGCGTTAGTGGAACCGCTGTGAAGCGAGTGTGATCTTGAATGCTACAGGTAAGTTTGAAGTACCGAGGTGTGAGATATTTGATGTGGTGATTTTATGATATATACAATTCCGCGGAGTGTTGTGATATGTTTGCGGATCGATTCAGTGATGGTTGTATGAATAATAGTGAAGCTCTTCAAAGACATTTTAGCTCATTTATGTAGGAAATGAGTATTTTCGTTATGAGGTGGACATTGTGTGGCGTAAAATATGTAGGGTCATCTAAAGGTATAGTTGACGGTATAATTAGAGAATGATTTATTGAATGTGAATTGCGGTCGTAATTTAATTCTTTGAGATGGCCAATTGTTAGGTTAGTGTTATTGAGAGGCATTTCCACCGCATATGTTTGAGTTTATTAGATGAGCGAATTTCGTAGCGTTGATTGAATGCTTTTCGAAGAGTTGGTTAGGTATACGAGCTGACTTGAGTTTAATTTGGTATCACATGGATAGCGGAATGTATTTTACGAACACACGAGTAGGGTTTTCGACAAGCTACTCGAACGATAATTAGACTGTGGGAGTATTGTCACCTGTACTGTAGATCAACTTGTAGCATTGCTAGATGTAGTAAGTTGGCGCTGTAGAAGTACTTTCCAGCAGGATGGAGTGGAGCCGAGGCAACGCAGATCGTCTGCCATTTGATCGTTCACTTATTTATGACAGTAGTTAGTACATAATTTCAGGTGCAGCCATATGGTGCCGTTGGTTGGATGGAGACATGCAATTATATATTTATGGAGCAATGATACTGTGATTATGTATTTGAAGGATTTTTTTGTGTTTATCATGCGCCGTTAGAAAATTCAAGTTATTATTCAGTTAGTTAGAAGGTTATAATGAAGTATAGGAAAAGTAGAGCAGGGAGGACAGGTTCGTCTAGTAAAAGCGTCATCGTATGAACAAACAAGATGAATGAATAGAAACTGAAATTGCTGATTTTCCATTATATTAATTTACATTCATTTAAGTGAACCAGTGTTGTGTAATGATGAGATTTTAATTTAAAGACTGACAGTTATTTTTCAAGATGGACTTGATTCTTTTATGTGGTGCGATAAGAGATGCAGAATGATAATTTATTTTACACTGCATATTCAGTTGTTCAATTGTAGTCAGTTGATTTCATTCATTAAAATTATTATACTTCCAATTTCTCATTGCAACTTTCATTTATGCCTAATTTAAGTGAACTTATTATTTGAGACCGCTGTTGGATCATTACCAGGTTAATTATTGATAGGATGTGACCGCTTTCTTTCCGAAGGGCCATGCCCTGAGTGGAGGATCGTGTAAACCACTGAATTCTAGTCGAGCGCATTATGAAATTTATTATCACCCCTAAAAAAGAAAAAGGGCGTTGAAGAGTGACAATCTGGCAACACTGTAACCACATGTATGGTAACTACCTGTCAGCACTTGTTAGTCGTGCTGTGGATAGAGTTTTTGGTTAGCATGCAGGAGGTCGAGGGGTCGATCCTTGGTTGAGGAGTATGTTTTTTTGTGTCGTAAATGTAGTCCAGGTGGTGTGGTATCTGGTATCTTAATTGTCAACAACGACTGCAGCGGGTCCTGTAGAAACGATTTGCAATTACATACGATTCTAGAAATGAACGAACAATCGTTTTCATTGGTCAACTTTGAAAGACACCTTTCCCACGTCGTGGGCGTGAATTTATTCGCACCACTTCATCTACTAGATGCGAAACCTGTTTTTGTACCCTCCTCCAATGGTCCCATAGATTCGTACCAACTATTATTCTAGCCTCGTTCAGGTCTACTACATTCATTTAGGGTCTTACGTTACCAGTAGGCCTAGCGATGTGCTTTGCGAATAATGTCCAAACTCGGTTACCATTTGTATGTGTTATCACGATGGTCTCACTAATTGTGCCTTTCAACATTGCGTCTGGTAACCGCATGCTGTTTAGTACGTATCTCAATGTATTAATATTATTATTGAAGAGCCTCCGTCGCTTAGATGGCAGCGCGCCGGCCTTTCACCGCTGGGTTCCGTAATTCAAATCCCGGTCACTCCATGTGAGATTAGTGCTGGACAAAGCGGAGGGGAACAGATTTTTCTCCGGGTACTCCGGTTTTCCGTCATATATCATTCCAGAAACACTCTCCTATATCATTTCATTTCATTTTTTTCATTCATTAATCATTGTCCCAGATGAGTACGACACGCTTCGGCAGCCGGCATAAGTCCCATCCTCGCCGCTATATGGAGACTTCATTCATTCCATCCCTGACCCGGTCGAATGTCTGGAAACCGGCTATAGATGGTATTGTGGAAACACGGTCGTTAACGTGCTGCACGAGCATGCGTTGTGCCCCTTTCACGCAAGACCTGCATCGTGCAGATCGCAATTAGCGGATGCAATTCTGTGAATGGTTCCAACAACAGGAAGCAAACGATGACTTCGTGAACACCGTACTATGGTCGGATGAAGCAGTATTCACTTGTGAGGGTGTCTTCAATATGCACAATGCCCGCCATTGATATGAGGTTAACCCGCACGTCACCCGCGACCGTGGATATCAACTTCGCTTTGGTATCAACGTCTGGGCCGGAATATTGGGCGACAGGTGTTTGGGCCCCTACATGTTGCCTCACAGATCGACTGCACGAAGTTATCATGCATTCCTCTCAAACTATCTGCCTGATGCGCTGGAAGATGTTCCACTACATGTCCGGCAGAGGATATGGTTCCAACATTATAGTGCACCACGACACCCTGGAATTAATGTGCAAAAGTATTTGTACAGAATATTTCTAGAGAAATGGTTCGGACATTGGGGTCCAGTTGTACGGCCACCGCGTTCACCCGACCTAAATCCCCTGGATTACTTCCTGTGGGGACACCTAAAGATGCACGTGTACTCTACTCCGCCGACGAATGTGGAAGAATTGTTAGCGAGTGTTCATGCTGCTCTTGTTACTGTGGAAGCAGCTATGCTTCAAAGGATCCAGAGCTGTATGATCCGGGGGGTTTGCACAATGTTTGGACGTGCAGGGAGGTCGATTTGTGCATCTGTTGTTCTGGGGACAACGTATTCTATTGCGAAGGTCATGCGGCCATTGATATGGACAGTATTATTGCTAATGTGCTACATCTGTGCGCTCATATTACATGTAGTATGCAAAAGACGAGTTGATATGTTATTGTAATGTGCTATCATTTTTAGCATCTCGAAAGTGATATTGATTGTGTAGGTATTCTATCCTGTGACATGTCATTTGTTTCAACTGTTTAATTTTTTATTTGTCTAACCACGAATTTGTTGTGTTCAGCGTTACAAAATGTTTTAAATGTAGGATACATGTGACCTAAGAAGCGGTGTCTTACTGTATTACAGTATGTAACGTCCGATGGAAATTAGCAAATTAAAAAGTGCCCCTCAACCCAGGATCGAACCCTCGATCTCCTGAATGTTAAACCAAAACTCTATCCACTGCACCAACTGTACAACACGACTGACGTGTAATGACAGAGATAGTTACCATAAATGTGGTTACACTGTTGCCAGATTGCCTCTCTTCAACGTCCTTTTTCTGCCGGATATACTCGCAGGACGAAATTTTGCAAGACATTTTGTTATTGCTGGCATGTGAGGAGTCGCGCTGCGACGCCCGAGTGCGCGAATTATGCTTCACCCTGTATACACATCTTTCTAACGCAGCTCATATGTTTACACACGTACAAAATTTACTATGTGATGAGTTTGTGTCAGCTGGAATACTGTCTGTCTGGCGACTGTTTTCCCGGGCTACCTGCTCCTCGGCAAAGTCATCCCGTTAATCCTATTATAACATATTATTCACCCCACTTGTACTCGCCTTCTTCTAAATTTGACTTGTAGTACAACTGTTTGTTTAACATTCCTCAACTAATTATGTGCTCCCAGTATCTAGAAAATGAAGGCACCATTTCGTTTCTAACGTGCTGTCTGATCGCCATTGAAATAAAAGTTGCACCTTTTATGAACTGCCATCCTCTGTTAAATATATCGAAGTGCTGTAACAGGAAAAATGAGATTATTAACAATTATTACAATATTAAAAATGAACAATAGATTCTCGACGTGTCCTTAGTATTTACTCCGTATCTCTTATAATTGTGTAATGTCATTATAAAAGCACAATCCATGGCCTTATTCAATGCTTACATACTGGACAAAAATCTTCAAATTTCCCCATAAATACAATACAATACATGAGCGTTCTCAGTTCACGTCTTCATGTAACTACTTCCCAAATAAGAGTGTTCTCACTGGCGTAGCGTCTGTTCGCAGGTCCTGACACAGGTGCGGAATGATATCCCTCGACTTATTCTGGAATTTTATGGTTGTCAGAGCGTCTTTTTATTCACACACCAACACTTGTCACTTCACTAATAGCTCTTATAATAAATAAACTTACAGCGGTTCCATTGTTATGCCGTGATTGCAAAGTTGATCACTGACTTTTAAATAATTCTGACGGCTTGGGTTGAAATATCTCGTCTAGCGGACAATGTGGCGTGGTTAAGAAACGGCGCAATACTGATTCTCCCTTGTAGTACGACGCATTTTCACTTTATTGATTATCGGCCACACGTGTAATAAATTTCTTTCCTTTATTATTTACGCCACATAAATCGGAGTATAATTTCCACAAAATCACCTGTAAGTACTGTTGGATTTTCTAAAATTACTAAATGTCACAGAGCGCTAACTTTGAAATACTCGGAATGGCGAATTTTCTTTGGCTGAGGTATTTTTATGCTTGTCTGTGTGGACGATTCCACTTCATTTTTAGGGGTTTCAGGAATGTTTTTCTGTCTTCTATCTACGTTGACCCGTGTTTTCCTTGTTTTGCAAAGAGTGGAAAATTTCCACACTTGACCTACATTCTCTGTTACCTGCTGCGTACTGGTGAGCTATTGTTCGCCGAGATAGTTGCTTTATTGCCCCAAAAGAACGTGATTTTAAGAAACATGAGTGGCTCAAGGATGCCCTTTGGTGTTCTTTGTCAATACTCGGCTGTAAGAGCACAGAATTTTGCTGCACGGAGGCAATTCACATTTGATACACACTAATGATATATTATAATCAAATGATGTCCGCCTCTGTAGCGTAACGTTTAGTGTTATTAGCTGCCGTCCTCTGGAGCCCGGGTTCGATTCCCGGTACTGCCAGAAATTTTAGAATGGCAGGAGGGCTGGTATGTGGTTGAAATGGTACATACAGCTCACCTCCAATGGGGGTGTGCCTGAAAAGAGCTGCATCACCTCGGGATGAGGACACGAGTTTACTTTTTTACTTTTATAATCAAATGATGCCCAATTCGATGGGTGCATTATCTACATATGTGCCTTGTTCAATGGATTGACTGCAGGTGGCAGCTTCGTCCTCACTTTTACTTTCCCACTCTTTTGTTGTCGATTATTGTGTAAATACGGAGTCTTCCAGTGATATATTGTGAGTGCATTTTATGTATACTTTGGTATGTTGATGAGTTGCCCATCATGGATACTTCTCAGAAGATAGTTAATTATTTTAGAATCAGTGGAGTTTTAGATGAAGCTGGCGTAAGTCCCAACCTATGAAGTCGTTTCCAGAAGGCTAGGTAAGGCCTGAAAATGATGTACCAGTAAACAGCTTTATGTGCTGGGAGAGAAGGAATTACCATGCTCTGTTAAAATTTCATCTTTCCGTTCTGGAGAACTCAGGCGAGTATCGTACGGACGTTTCGAAATATTATTTTTTGATGTATATTATTTTAATTATGTTAGTATTTTTTCTGGTAGATTTCATTTGACGCCCATGCCTGAGGCTATTAAGTATTTTATTTTCACCATATTGCAATGGTTAATTATTAACATTATATCACAAATGGCTCCCGACGTGAGCCGCTTAAGTACTTTAATTGATCACTTTAGTCATTCGGCAATGGTTATATATGATGTTAATTTTTATTCACATGTATACTAGTATGTGTGTAGGATATTGTATATCCAGTTTGCACTCTTCAAGAAATTCTTACCTCATCGATTACGACTATGTGGGCGCTACGAATTAATCGCAAAAATGTGTTGTCGAATATTAGATTAGCTTGAAATATAACCGCATTGAACGCAATGATGTGGACGTGTCTAATAACCGCTGCCCTTTTACACGCATCTAAGATATTTACAAGGAAGTGCATATTCTAATCAGACTCTTCACCAAAACTTTTACACACATCCTTCTCAACAAACTGCGAGAGCGGCAATATATTTTGTGTTTTCGAAGATTGGACTTGGTGTTGAAACGAATTATCCCATTCATTCCTTCAATGTTCACGCTCCCCACTACGGACAGCGAATGTATGCATAAGCAGGCGTTGCAGAATTGTCATCTTGTCCGGACGCTCAGCAGTATGCGTACGTTCGTGTTCGCGAAGACTCGAAAGATTACAAAACGTATTACCACATAGATCACAGCAATATGAACACTCTGTAGTACGCGTACGCAGGTGATTTCGAAGATGCCACTTGGTTGATCATAGGAATGTGCACGCACAGCAGTATGTGTAAGCAAAGACGCCGAAAATTTAACTTTCGGGAAAACATCTCACATCATTTACTGTAAAGTGGATGCAAACCTGTATGGGTCAGCATATGACGCCGTAAATAAAAGTTTCGAAAAAACGTCTTCTCACACTGCTTACAGGAATATGGAGGCACACCTCTATGCGTCAGCATATGACGCCGAAAAACACATTTCTCAGAAAAGTTCCTACCACACATTTCACATGAAAATGAGCACACACCTGTTTGTCTAAGGAAATGACGCCGAACAGCAGATTTCTGCTTAAACTTCGTCCCACATTCATTACAGGAATACTGTTGCTCAGCTGAATGGGACAACAGGTGTTGCCGAAGGCTCGATTTTAGAGAGAATCTTTTTTTACATTGCTTACAAGAATGCTGTTTCTCTCCCGTATGTATGACCAGGTGATCCCTAAGACTCGCCATCTGACTGAACTTAGAATCACATATATCACAAGAATATCGCCGTTCGCCAGTATGACTTACAATATGTTGCGAAAGATGCGACTTCGTGTCAAAACTCCGACCACAGTGTTCACAGGAATACGGCCGCTCACCAGTATGAGATTTTGTGTGCCTTTGTAGATACTTCTTAAGAGTGAACGTCTGACCACAGTGGCTACAGGAATGTGGACGCTCATTAGTATGTATACGCAAATGCTGCCGTAGAATGGATTTTCCAGAGAACTTCCTACCACACAGACTACAACAGTGTCGACGCTCATTCCTATGTGTAACATGGTGTTTCCGAAGGTCGGACTTTTGGGTAAAATTAGAACTACATTTATCACAAGAATACGGCCGTTCAACAGAACGCGTACCCAGGTGTTCCCGAAGATTCGATTTCTGAGAAATGGTAGAACCACATTCTTTACTACTGAGAGCCAATTGCCAAATAGGAGACATTGGCCTTTGATCAGTTTCACAGGACATGTGTAGGTTGAATTCATAATCAGTGGGCAAAATGGACACCTCACTTCCTTCATTCAACACCTTGCAGCTACTTTTACATGTATCCACTTGACCTCTGGTCAATAATGAAATATTCCCTAATCTGGAAAACATAGAGTTATTACATTTTACGATTAAAATAACAAAAACAAATATAATATCCAGAACGGTATATGTAAAAAGATTACTTTAACAGATTACTTCTTATCACATTACATAGCATTCCAAATCTCAATCATTTCAGATAAAGCCTCTAACACATAACATTACATTATCATTATAGACTGTTAACCCTTTCAGCGTTCAGTCTGCAAGCCTCTGTAAATTTACTACACGTCGCCACAATCCTCGATTTGTAACTAGTGTTGTGGCCTCATTTAGTTCTATACCACTTATCCTTAAATCGTTAGAAACCGAGTGTAACCATCGTCGTCTTGGTCTACCTCTATTTCTCTTACCCTGCATAGCAGAGTCCATTATTCTCCTAAGTAACCTATCCTCCTCCATTCGCCTCAAATGACCCCACAACCGAAGCCGTTTTATGCGTACAGCTTCATCTATCGAGTTCATTCCTAAATTAGCCTTTATCTCCTCATTCCGAGTACCATCCTGCCATCGTTCACACCTGTTTGTACCTGCAATCATTCTTGTTACTTTCATGTCTGTTACTTCTAAATTATGAATAAGATATCCTGCGTCCACCCAGCTTTCGCTCCCGTTAAGCAAAGTTGGTCTGAAAACAGACCGATGTAAAGATAGTTTCGTCTCGGAGCTGACTTCCTTCTTACAGAATACTGTTGATCGCAGCTGCGAGCTCACTGCATTAGATTTACGACACATTGAATCAATCTCACTTACTATATTACCATCGTGGGAGAACACACAACCTAAATACTTGAAATTTTCAACCTGTATCACCAATCTGACATTAAATTATGTTGAATTTCTTACCTACTTACATCAATTTAGTCTTCGAGAGACAAATTTTCATACCATTCTCATTGCACCTATTTTCAAGTTCCAAGATATTACACTGCAGGCTTTCGGCACAATCGGCATTAAGACCAAGCCGTCAGCATAGGCCAGACTACTTAATACATTTCCACCTAACTGAATATCTCCCTGGCATTTTATACCTTTCAGCAGATAACCCATGTAAACTACGAACAGCAAAGGTTAAATATTACAGCCTTGTCTATCCCCTGTAAGTATCCTGAACCAAGTACTAATTCTACCATCAATTCTCACTGAAGCTCAATTGTCAACATAAATACCTTTCATTGATTTTAATAATCTACATTTAATTCCACAGTCCCCCACTATGTAGAACATGTTATCCCTCCGTACCATGTCATATGCTTTTTCTAGATCTACGAAACATAAACACAACTGCCTATTCCTCTCGTAGCATTTTTCAATAACCAGGCGCATACTGAAAATCTGACCGTGACAGCCTCTCTGTGGTCTGAAACCACACTGGGTTTCTTCCAACTTCCTCTCAACGACTGATCGCACCCTCCCTTCCAAGATGCAAGTGAATACTTTGCCTGGTATAATAATCAATGAGATACCTCGATAGTTGTTGCTATCCTTCCTGTTACCTTGCTTATAGATAGGTGCAATTACTGCGTTTGTCCAATTTGAAGGTACCCTACCAACACTCCATGCTAATTTTACTACTCTATGAAGGCATTTCATCCCTGCCTTCCCACTATACTTCAACATTTCAAGTCTAATTTCATCTATTCCTGGTGCTTTATGACAATGGAGTTTATTTATCTGTACCATCCTTTCCACTTCCTCAAGCGTAATTTCACCAACATCATTTTCCACCTCCCCATGAGCTTGGCTGTTCGCAACACCACGGGGATGATTTCCTTTTACATTGAGATGATGATCAAAATATTCCCTCCACCTCTCCAGTGATTCCCTGGGATCTATTATGAGTTTACCTGAATTACTGAAAACACTGTACATTTCCTTCTCCCCCCCTTCCTAAGATTCGTTATTACAGTCCAGAAGGGTTTCCCTGCTGTTTGACCTAGCCTTTCCTGGTTATTACCAAAATCTTCCCACGACTTCTTTTTGGATTCAACAACTATTTGTTTCGCTGTTTCTTTCATCTACGTAAAAATCGCTGTCTGCCTCGGGCCTTGTTTGGAGCCATTTCTGATAAGCCTTCTTTTTACGTTTACAGGCTGCTCTCACTTCATCATTCCACCAAGATGTTCGCCTTTTCCCATCTTTACACACAGTTGTTCCTAGGCACTCCCTTGCTGTTTCTACTACAGCATCCCTGTATGCCACCCATTCACTTTCTTTATCCTAAACCTGCTTACTGTCTACTGTTTGAAACTTCTCACTAATCATATCCATGTACGTCTGTCTCATTTCCTCGTCCAGGATATTTTCTACCCTTATTCGTTTGCAGAATGATTTCACTTTCTCTACCCTAGGCCTAGAGATACTTAGTTCACTACAGATCAGATAGTGGTGTGTAGCATCGAAAAATCCGCGAGAAACTCGTACATTCCTAACAGATTTCCTGAATTCGAAGTCTGTTTAGATATAGTATATTATGGATCTGGTACCCATAGCCTCCCATGTGTAGCGGTGAACAGACTTATGCTTGAAGAATGTATTCCTAACAGCTAAACCCGTACTAGCACAGAAGTCCAGCAAACGCTTCCCATTCCCATTAGCTTCGGTATCTTCCCCACATTTACCAATCACCCTTTCGTATCCTTCAGTTCTATTCCCAACTGTCGCATTGAAATCGCCCATTAGCACTATTCTATCCTTGCTGTTGACCTTAACCATGATGTCACTCAATGCTTCATAAAACTTGTCAACTTCATCCTCATCTGCACCCTCACATGGTGAATACACGGACAGAATTCTAGTCCTAATTCCTCCACCTGACAAATCTACCCACATCATTCGCTCATTTACGTGCCTAACAGAAACTATGTTGCGTGCAATGGTATTCCTGATAAAGAGCCCTACCCCAGACTCTGCCCTTCCCTTTCTAACACCCGTCAAGTACACTTTCTAATCTCCTATCTCTTTCTCGTTATCTCCCCTTACCCGAATATTACTTACCCCGAGCATATCCAAATGCATCCTCTTTGCTGACTCAGCCAGTTCTACTTTCTTTCTTCCATAAGCCCCATTAATATTGATTGCTCCCCATCGAATTCCATTTCGTTCGCCAAGTTGTTTTCAAGGAGTCCCTCGTCTGTCAAATGGAAGTGGGATTCCGTTACTCCCATAGGTCCGAGGCTTGCTTAAAATGTTCTGAGCTCGATAAATTCATGAAGCAGGATGCTACCCTACTTGCACGTAGTCCAAGTGAGGATCTCTCCTCTAACGGGTTATGGACCACCGGTGAATTGTATAGTCCTTGTCGCCTGAGCACAAGGAGGGCCATGACTCAGAATATGTCCGAGATGCCCACTGCCATTCCATAGCAACCGTTATCCCGACTCGCAGGACCACTTACTAGGCCACTCATCCGTTGCCCATGGTTCACGAACTAGGACGTGACTACAGTAACACACAAACATGAACCATCCTCTAACACATAAGCCCATATAATTTATAATTGCCAAATGGAATATATGATAAGTTTGCACTTAACCACAGTACATCAAAACAATTAAAGGGCGTCCAATATGGAAGCAACTACTGTGAGAATGCTTCCCTTAGAGATTTCCTTACGTGCATTTTTCAACTTTCAGAATATATGATATGTTCGCACTTAACCACAGCACATCAAAACAATTCAAGGGCGTCCAATATGGAAGCAATTACTGTGAGAATGCTTCCCTTAGGGATTTCCTCACCTGCATTTTTCAACTTTATTTTAACTGAGACTCATCAATTAGGATGCCAAATAACACCTAATGTTTTATTAGCTTCAACCTTAGTGAGGTTACATGTTGACAAGATTTCCCTATCATCTGCAGGGACATTCGCCAGGGATTCTGGGCAATTTTATGTCCAATTTCTGAGATACACATGTGTACTATAAAGCCGGGAAGAAATTTATGACTGAAGCTCCTCACCTACTTCACTGATCTAGTACCTGTTGACATGACATCAACGTAAAAACAGGAATATGCAGGAGGATAGAATTCTGTGTAGCCGTCACTAAGCTGAACTACAAACTTCGGAGCAAGAAATGGGCCAGAACTAGTAACAGTAGTAAGGTGGTAGTCCTTGATCTCTTCATCAGAGGATTCATGCCACGAAATATTCTGAAGACTCTTGTGGTCGGGATGTATTAGCACAAATTTCTATATCTTAGGAATATCAGCTGAATAAGTAACAAGATCAGTTATGAACCTTAAAACAATAGACAGGAAGTCAGGCTAAATTTCATGGTCAATAATTTACGAAGAGATCAAAGCTATCCCATTTCAAGATTCACAACATCTGTCAAACACAACTCTTCCTTGGTTGGCATGCTACAATCTTCCAGCACACAATGAAGGATCATATGAAAGCTTGATGAGTTAGAAGTCACAAGGGGTATATTTTCCATGTGTCCCGTTTCACTGTATTCACGCACGAAAATTACATAAAGCTGTTTCAAATCTGGAAATCAAGCAAACATATTTTCAAGGTGTTCAAGCATTTTAACAGCATTATGCTTAGACTGAGCTATAGGAGACACTCCAGCACGATTAGAAAATATGCCTTTAAACCTGCCAGAATCATCCATTTGATCATTATTCTAGAAAATGTCCTTCACGTGCGCTTTCTTCAGGAGCAAGAAATGGTTGATGGAGTTCTTCAAACTACCAAAACCTTTGCAATTTTGTGTGAAGAAAATCAAGGTTTATAAGCCTGAAACACCAAACCTTGGCGTTATTCTTAACACAAAACTCAGGGGTGGTGCCTGCCAATCCCAAACCAAATTTGGTTATCTAACAAGGTGAGATAACCTTTCTTATTCAATGTATTAAACGACAAAATATCATGGTAGACTTCAGCTCTTAGCAAGATATAAATAGCAGAATGCTGCTTGCTGCTTAAATATACTAACACTTAAAATGACATCGCGAGCAAGATACCAACTGGAACAATTCAATTTGCTATGCATGAAGTTAGTTTGTGGTTGTATTCACAACTGCACAGTTCAACTTCAATGTATAATCTGACACATTAGAGAACGAAACAAGGTTGCATGTGGATCATCCAGGCAATACATGAGTATTGCCTATTCCAAATATATGTATCCAGCAAATCTTAGTATAAATGGCAAGCTTTGTGACAAGACTACAAGACACTAAGGATAAATGACTCCCCCAGTCAAACAAATCTTTAATTAGTACATCACTGCTACACAAGCTGTGCTTAAGTAAATATTTGAGTGGGTGGCACAATTTCAGAACTTCTAACATTCATATCGTTATTGGGAATTGTTTGTTCTTTACAGACCAATAAGGTGTAGGTTCTATTGTACCGGGGGCACTTGTGTCGCTTACACAGTTTAGATAAATGGGAAGCAAAATCATAGAAACCAAAGGTTATTTTTCCGCATACACTTACAGCGATAATCAATGTTTGATCTATCTACAATTAGATTTGCTATGATTATCAAGTTTTCAACACTTACAATTAAAGGAAATGCTCCTGTTGGTATTGTGAAATAAAATCTAAAACGAATGACAATGACAAAATCGCCATGAATCAAAGAAAATCAGTGGATCCAATTCGCAGTCTCTTACATTCAGGGATAATGCTTCTTGTCCACAAGAGTCAAAAATCCACGTCACTGAACCTTGCAATAGTATTGGTTACTGGTAAAGCAGAATCATGGCCTTCCTCCTATAGTGGTACTAATCACAGATAATATAGACACATGGCGTGTCATACGTAATGGCACCATTCACAGGTAACACAGACGGATGGTGTTCCCCATATTAGGGTACTACTCACAAGCAATGCAGACCGATGGTGTTCCTCACATAGTAGGACAAAACACGGTCACCGACTAGATAAATGATGATGTTGATCATCATTCTGATTTAAAGGGGCCTACCCGCTTGGTAACCAGACCCTATTGGTACGAGGTGCAACAATATGAAACAACAATTAAAATTTCATCATGTACTCATGGACAAAAATCTTAAGTAAATGATGATGGAAAATTAGCTTGAATTCAAAACAATCAGTGGATCCGATTGACATTACTTTAATGACTTCACTATGCAGGGTAGGATTAGAAAGAATTTTACGATAAATCATACAACTTAGCTTGGAGTCCCAATGCTCAATGCTGCATTAACCTGTTTGCATCCCGGAGTCAGCGTGCTTTCCTCCTCCACACAGCGAGTTTGCTACATGTTTTTAGGTCCTACAGCCATGAACATCCACTCGAGGAATGATAAGTTCGAATCTGCAGTTAAGAAGATAGTTTTTAAAGTGGTTTCGCATTTTCACACCAAGCTGGTTAACATAACGTCACTGTAGTGTGTAACTCCTTATCCTCAAAGACGTAGTAGCGCTTGACCTCCTCCTTATGGACAGAATGGTGTATGAAATCTTGCTACACAGTACTCACTTCTCATACAAAATTGAGCAAACCTCAGATTTTACTCTCGGACCTTTTAACAGACAATCAAACTTACACCTTTTTTCAAATAGACCTAAATGAAATGCTGTTAAAAATTTATACTTCATCCATTCAGATTAAAATAAATGCCTTCCTCACCACCACCATTAAAAACAAGCGCTGAATCTCTGAATTATAAGATACAGATTTCAACCCTAAAACCTACAACAAAACTACACTCATATTCCCTTAGCAAACTGGTATTGATATAATCTTTTTATAGAGAATCGGTTCAACAAGACATTCGACTAATGAATAGTATTACTATTATAATTAAACTTATATTACAATGGTCCACCTTTTCAATCCTACATTATGCTATGTGAATAGACTATATAGTATTGGAAAAAGAACCATTAAAACATAAGTTTAATTATTATTGTGATCACAATTCAAAGCGGATAAAAACTATGAAGTTTATATCCTATTATATTGATTAGTATGGCAAAGCAACTATGAGCTGCGACATAACAGAAACCAACAGAGAGCACCATCAGTAAGAAATATACTACCTGCAGGAAATGCTTCCTCCATGTGTATCTGGAAATTCCGCACCATCACAACAAATTGCGATGGAGGAGAATGCAGGGAAGCAGGCTAGGAGCCTGGAAGATAGTGATTCTCCAAGCCCAAATCATCGCATGTAGCTTGCTATCGTTCCAGAGGAATAAATCCCACTTGTATTGACCGGCAGAACATACATACCATTCGCAACCAGGCGGCAATTCACATCTCAATATCAGCTGCGAACCGCTCATTGGTATTTATGCCATTAAATATCAGGAGATAAGAAGAGGCAGAAAAACACGCACTGCTCACACAAAGTACAACGCAGTGGCAACACAACAAACACTCGTCTTCCTGTTCCATTCTTTGTAGTGAAGATGAGAAATCTGAACCCGGATATCAACCACTCGCTCCAAATCTACAATATAATCATCAAGCTTCTGCCCAATGCCACACGAGATTAACCCCTAAAAATTCAGTACAGAAAAGACGGCCACCCCATCAAAACTTCAGAAATATTTACACAGTCATAGTCAACAAAATAAGACTGGCATATTTTGGACACATGCTGCAGCACAGAACCTGGCTTAACAATGCGGCACAACTAACCGCTTTGCGTCCAGCCTCCACCTGGTCAGCGGTGGCACATGGGGTTGGCAGCAGCTACACGGAGGACGTTATCACTGGCCATCTTCGGAAACAAAGGCATCAAACACTCCGGGCCATTTGGATGCGGAATTCTAACGCACACAACCCACTGATGCGTACCCTGTCCCGGATTATGGCAACAATGAACAAGCTTCTGAGGGAAGGTTTGTTAATCTACGTGAAGCGACATCATGTGGAAGCCTCTTCGTCATCTTGACCACAGCGCAGACACTGCGATCGCTGCCAATTCTATGATCATCGTACTATCGCTTTCTTCAAAATGTATGTGCAATTTGTAGTGGTCAACACACCCCAAGTGCGTGCACGAGAAAGGGATCACTGAAATGCAAAACTTGCAGTGAGGAGCATCCACCTTTCTCAGTTAAATGTAAGGGAAAACGTCAACCTTCTCCCACTCAGCCGGAAAAAGCGTTACCTATCACACCAATTTACATCCCTGTCCCACCCTCCCCTTCCATTCTTCATCTCCTTCCACTGAGACCATTCTGAAGATCACCACTATGGAGCTCCAGAATATTGTCCCATTCCAAAATCCTGATGTTCTGTATCGGATCCAGCTGGCGGCGCGTTTGGTCTTCCAGACTCACTTTGACGGAACTGTAAATTATTTCTCCTTGATCTTAGTCCGCTGTTGGAGCAAATGAATGTTTATTACATTAAATGTGTGTTCCTTAAGGGTCAAGTGACTGCTGCCCCAATAGATGACATGGAGGTGTAGCAATTAGTATTCATAAATCCATCCCTTCAGAACAGTATTATCATTCTTTAAACGAATATCTATCAGAAAACAAAAATAGATATCACTATTGGAAATCAAATAACAGCTTGTGCCACAATTTATATACCTCTTGGCTATTCCCCACGTCAAAAATTTGTAGAAAATACCGATCGTAAATATTACATCACGATTACAGATTTTAAAATTACTCATATACACAACAATAAGCTATTTACGATCAACTATTACACGATATACGTACCCTTCCCCCAACCCGCCCTACATCAAATACGAGCCCTGAAATTCTCATCCTCAGCCCTAACCTAGCAATGTACCGTGACACCACCATGCTACCTTCAATGGGAAATGATCATGTCCCTGCCTTACTAACCATAAAAATGTCCGAACAAACCCATAGTAACATAACCAACATCCCCAAACAGTCATACGGTATACATGAACCTATTGAGTAGCATACAATGAATATTAGACATAATGTGCAATACTGAGCCACCTACTTCACAGCATGAATTACAAGATAAAGTTAAGAAATTAGAATCCTCACTAACTATTGACAACCGACTCTACATTCCTCACCACACCTACCATGTATGCAAAACTCCCCTGCCTCCCTAAGCACTCCAAATATTAAAATATTTCCATGAACATTATACGGCATAGCTTCGAACTGTGACCCAAATATTCAAGAAGAGAAGAGTTCGAACCTTTTTCTACTCTTCTTTCCACGTTTGTAATTCCAATATGACTTATTTGGCTTTCATCACTATTTCGTCAGGTTTCCATGTTCCCATATCGAACTGGCAATCAAGCATGGTTTCAAAATAAGATCTTCATTAGACCGTACTATTTTTTCTGGAACCACCTGAGTTAAGACCGTCGAATACCATACCTTATACAAAAAAGAGTTATCCTTCACATGAATGACTATGTTTTGCCTTTTTCTTTTAACAAGACGAAGATATAAACATTTTATGACATATGATTCAAGCTGGATCATCTCTCATGTGTGTATGGACTTTACAACTGAGTTTCTCACCTTAGATATTAAATAATTTTACTTCATGGTCCTAGACACAAAGATCTCATTCCACATTTTTGCACCAAAATTTTAACTTATTTTTAATCACTAATGTATGTGTGGCATGTGTTTGATACGTTTTTTGGATGTTTCTCTCTCTTTCCTAGCGTTTATCCCAAATTATGAGGTCCGATGTTTTGCTACATCTCCTCCATTTCATCCTATTGCTGACATCTTCAGGTTTTAAACCAACGTTGCGCATGTCGGCTTTGATATTGTCAGTCCACCGCTTTAAAGGCCTTCCCGGATCAACTTGGAGAGTTGTTTTAGCAACTGAGCCGTCCGGCTTTCTCATAACGTGACCGTACCAGCGGAGACGCACTTCCCTCACTTTCTCCACAATTGGATAATTGAATCACTGGCTGATGATGACACGTCGTTAGTGTCGAAATTAGTACCACTCTTTTATGAATGGCATGTGATATAATTCACATCAATAAATTAGTGGGGATCAAGGAAGGAGCCTCCCCGAACTTTGTGGTTAGTGCAGTCGATCGATTCCTGGGCAACGGTTCAATACCGGCTAATTCTTCCACAAAGGTGCTGATAAACAGCAACAAGTATGCAAGAGATCTTACGAAAGAAAAGTCCTTTTCAGGACCAACCATGCACAGACTCTCATCAATCCCTCTTGGTAACAGTTTACGAATGTCACTTGAACCCTGAATCGATTTCATCTGCTAAGAGTTAATACCTTTCACGTTTGATGCTGCAGAACGAAGTAGATGTTATAGCAATACAGGAGACTCACACCAAGAATGATGCAGATCTTTACAAAAGAGGAAGAATTTCTGGATACGTTCTGGTTGGGTTCATAAATGATGAACAGTATGGCATTGCAACATATGTCAGGTCCCATCTTACTGATTACAAGGTAACTTACCAGGATAGAACGGCTGATATTTTTGTTTTGGGTATAGAAGTTGCCGGCACCACGGTTGCAAATATTTACAAACCACCGCAAGTTAGTTGGCCAGATCCACCTGTAAGATTCTTCAGCCATCCAGTTGTGTGTGTTGGTGATTTCAACAGTCAAAGTCATGTCTGGGGATACCGGAAAGAAGACCAAAATGGAGCTATTCTAAATGAATGGATGAACATGCACAATCTTGAGCTTGTGTAAAGACGTTCCGATCTGGCAGATGGTTAAAGGATTATTCTCCTGATTTGTGCATCACAGCTAGGTCTGGAAATGATGAAATGACACAACGAAAAGTCATAACGTCTTTCCCACACAGCCAGTCATAATTCATTTCGGTACTGAAATTCCATTAGTCACCTTCGTACCTCAACCTCGATGGAATTTTCAACTTGCAAACTGGGCACTATTTCAGAAAGGTCTAGATAATACCGTTCAATGGATTCCTCAAGTACCATCCAATTATGAACGATTTGTGGGTGCGATTAAAGCAAATGCCAGGAAATGCAACCCACGTGGTTTTAGGAAGGAGTACATCCCCGGATGGTCCCAAGAATGTGATGAGTTATATGCCTAATATTAAGGATCTCATGACGACGTGACAGCTGATGACCTCTTGAAAGCTCTGAATAAGAACAGAAGAGAAAAATGGTATAAAACAACGACAGGACTCAACTTCACACATTCTAGTCAGAAAGCCTGGAACCTCGTTAGAAAACTTGGTACAGATCTCAGGTTGTCAAGTACTGTTACACGTGTGAATGCTAATGCTGTTGCATCCAGACTGATGAATACTTAAAAAACTAAAATACACAAATAACAAACACGAACTGTGAAGAATGAACTGTACACAAAGAGGCCCAATCTTAAACCACACCCAGTCTACTCACGTGACTTCTGCATTGAGGAACTTGATAAAGCCTTGAATATGCTAAAGGTAAACAAAGCTGCTGGCTTTGATGGCATATATCCAGAGTTTCTTAAAGCTATCGGACCAGAAACAAAGATGTGGCTTATTGGATTTTTCAATGAAATTCTGAAAAATGGAAAATTACCGAAGCTTTTCAAACAGGCTAAGATAATTGCCATCCTGAACCCGGGAAAAGATGGAACTGATGCTTCTCATTATCGACCAATATCACTACTCAGTATGACCTATAAGCTACAGAAAGGCTTATTCTAAATGGCATTCAAGAGGCCATTGATCAAATCATACCGATGGAACAAGGCGGCTTTAGGAAACATCGGAGTTACTGCGACCAGGTCTTAACATTGACAACTGTAGTAGAAGCTAGATTTCAACGAGGTCTCAAATCAGCTACAGTTTTCGTGGATCTTACAGCAGCTTACGACACTGTATGGAGGGAGGGCTTGATGTCCAAATATATTGAAATCATCCCATGTCAAAAGTTGGCACTTTTAATGAACAACATGCTTTCTGACAGGCGCTTTAAGGTGTTCCTGAATGGACAAGCTAGCAGGTGGAGGATTCTAAACAATGGCCTACCTCAGGGATCAGTTCTGGCCCCCATCTTGTTTAAACTGTATTTCCATGACATGCCTCACACAGATTCCATGAAAATCCAGTATGCAGACGACCTAGCATTAATTATCCAGAGTAAAGATTTCATGAACTGTGAGAATGTTCTAACTAGTGATCTGGCGAAACTGAGTGATTACTTCCACAAATGGAGATTTCAACCCAAACCAAACAAGACTTAGGTTACTGCATTCCATCTAAATAATAAATAAGCCCAAAGGACGCTACATGTGACTTTTGACGAAATCGAAGTACACCATAACTACAATCCAATATATCTTGGAATCACTCTGGATCGGTCCTTGGCATTCAAACAACAGTGCATCAAGTTATTGAGGAAACTTGGCTCAAGAGTGAATCTACTCCACAAGATTGCTGGAAGCAGCTGGAGTGCAGACGCTAATACTCTACGTTCTGCTGCACTCGCTCTTGTGTATTTTGCTGGTACATATTGTGCCGCTGTATGGGAAAACAGCGACCATACCACTAAGATTGATGTGTAACTCAATTAGACCGTGAGAGTTATCACCGATACTGTTAGATCTACTCCCACGCAGTGGCTACCAGTCCTAGCTAATATAGCTCCGCAAGATCTAAGGAGGAAACCAGCTAAGGTAACTTTGCTCAAGAAGATCACTTCTCATAAGAACTCTCCGTTGTATGATGCCCTACAAGGTCCACCAACAACACGTTTGAAATCACGCAAGCCACCCTGGATTGATTTAGAAGATATCAATTCTTTCAACATGACCTACAAGTGGCAACAACTTTGGAACGAACATCCACCCAGAAATGCTTACCTGGTTGAAGATCCTACAAAGAAGGTAAAGGGATTCCAACTACCACGCCAATCCTGGTTGAAGCTGAACCGCATTAGAACGCGTCAAGGGAGGTGTGGTCACACCTTAAAGAAATGGGGTTTCCGTACATCTGCTGCCTGTGACTGTGGAGTGGAGGGCCAAACCACGCAACACATTGTTCAAGAGTGCCCACTTCGTGCATTTGACGGTGGTCTGAAGACTCTACACCAAGTGACACCATGTGCTCTGGAACGGTTGTCAAATTTGGATATTTCCATTTGATTATAAGTAAACTTTTGTGTACTTGTACAACCATACGATATATATATTAAATTAGTATTGAAAAGGAGGACCCAAAATACCTTTAATTCACTGACAACCATAAAGCAATCCTACCCCTATTATCTAATATTTCATAACAAATCAAAGATGACTGATATTTTTTCAGATCATTATAAAGTAATTTTCTCACCATATTCCGATCCCAATATCCACCATCCTGACCACGATGAAATATCGGAATATTCAGGTATCACACAAAATCCTCTTCGCCTTACCTTTGAATCCGCTCCAGCTCATGACTCCCAACATCGCCTAAGTGCTCCTATTATAGTCCAAGATATAAAAGACGCACTCAGGACTAAAAAGAATACTGCCCCTGGACTAGATCATATTACTTACCGACACATAAAAGAAGCTCCACATACTTTCCTAGAACTCGAAAATGAAGTATACATCACAATTCTCCATATTGGATTCTTCCCCACCCCGCCACATGGGTACATGCCAAGATTTTGTCACTTTGAAAACCCCAAAAAGTACCCTCCCAATTAACTTCATATTGTCCCATAAATCTTCTAACACAGTGCTCAAAACTCTTAAAAATCATCGTAGTTCACTCTGTATACACCTATCTCGACTCCATCCCATACCTCTGCAACACGCCAGTTTCTGTTCTCAGCACTCTATATATGACCATGTCTTTCATATCTTTGTATCCTTCATCTATAAAAATATCCGCAGCACTTACCAGTCTTGATGTTGAGAATTCCCTTCAACGGACTGATATATACTGATATATAAATTCCTTCATCTTCCAGTTCCAATGACAATCACCAATTTCCTTTTTTTTTTGTTGCTATTTTGCTTAGGTCTTATGGCGGCGATGGGACGGGAAAGGCCTAGGAATGGGAAGGAAGCGGCCGTGGCCTTAATTAAGGTACAGCCCCAGCATTTGCCTGGCATGAAAATGGGAAACCACGGAAAACCATCTTCAGAGCTGCCGACAGTGAGATTCGAACCTACTATCTCCCGAATACTGGACACTGGCCGCACATAAGCGACTGCAGCTATCGAGCTCGGTAACCAATTTGCTAGCCAAAATCAGTATCCATAACACATTTCCCTACAGCCCTCCTTATAATGAAGACGACCGAGGAGGTCTCAACACCTTCTTTTTACCATCAAAATAAGTTGAATTCTGTTTTCTGTATATCAACTGTCTGCACGTAGTCCGAAATGTTAACAACAATCCTCTGTTACCGTATGTAGATGTAAGATTCCAACCTACTCGTAGATAAGAGCTGATCAAGATTGTCATTACACAAAGTATGAAGAAGAGATTCTAGAAATAGGGACAGAATTACATTGTGTGGGCAATTAAAAGGCACACAAATACAGTTAGATGAACTCGATCAGTATGGTGGTTATAACACTGTTGAAATTTTAGGCATATCTGAAGGAGTTAATGAGGATGTTTATGAAATTGTTACGCATGTAGGTCGTGTATTAAATGTGGAATTCAAGAATGAATCCACTGGTGCATGTAATAGGTTGAAGAGACAACTGCATCAAACTTCAGGTGCCATTGTAGTGAAGTTTGTACACCGTAGTGTCAAGAATGAACTCATGCAAAAACGCAAGGTTAAAAAAGGATTTAAATGCGTCTCATCTCTCATTCTCTGAGTATGAGACAGTGTATATAAACCAGAAGAACGGTCCTTCACCAAGCTCGAAAAATTAAGGAGAAAAATTATGCTTTTCTATGGCTACACTATGGAGGTAACCCCTGACGATGTGAATGGATTAAATAAGACTGTGTAGCTGTTGTATTTTCAGAAAAATGATTTTTTATGTAAGTAATATTTACTACTGAAGGTAAGAGGATTAAACAGTAAAATGTTGGAGTTTCATGTTAGCAATGCTGAATCAGAATACGATATTCTATTGGTTATGGAAAGCCGGGCTGAGTGGCTCGGACGGTTGAGGCGCTGGCCTTCTGGCCCCAACTTGGCAGGTTCGAACCTGGCTCAGTCCGGTGATATTTGAAGGTGCTCAAATATGTCAGCCTCATGTCGGTAGATTTACTAGCACGTAAAAGAACTCCTGCGGGACAAAATTCCGGCACCTCGGCGTCTCTGAAAACCGTAAAAGTAGTTTGTGGGACGTAAAGCAAGTAGAATTATTATTATTATTATTTGATTATGGAAACGTGGTTACAATCTCATGTTGTAACAGCGAACTGTTTAGCAGGGATTTTAATGAATATAGAAAGGATCGTAGAGGTACAAAGAAAGGAGGAGGGGCATTAATAGCTGTCAAGGATTCTAAAATATCCACACAAATAACACTAGTACTGAAGCAGTTAGTGAAAACGTTATATTTAATGGTCACTGTTGTGTAATAACGTCACTGTATTTTCCACCTGCAACCAAATTGGAAATATATTTGGATTTATATAGATTGTTTGAAGTTAATAAGGACCTTTTAAATTTAGATCTTATAGCTGGTGACTTTAATTTGCCATTAATTACTGGTGAGCAAAGTAATCTTGAAATTTTGGACCTGCACATAAATCCTTGGCTGAGCTTATGTCATTCTATCAGTTGCACTTGGTCAATAATATTCTTAATGCAAATGGAAATACACTTGATCTTATTATTACGAATGTTAACATATTAACAGTATATAGAGATGAGTGCCCCTGAGTTAAGGAGGATAGTTATCATCCTGGAATTGTATTCACACTACTATTAAACAGAGAGCGTAGCCATGTTTCACAACAACCTAAACAATCTAAGCAGTTATTTGACTTTATAGGGATAATTTCTTTGAAATATATAAAATGTTTGAGCAAATGGATTGGTCAATGATTGTGGAATTTACAAATGCTGACCAGGCTGCTGTGAATTGTTATGCTCAGGTAAACTCCGTATTTTGTGAAAAGGTACCAATGAAGAATTTTCACACAAAGAAAAAATATCCTCCATGGTTTTCTAAAGACATAATAAATAACTGAAACTGAAGGAAATCCAAATAAAGCGAGGGAAATATTCAGAGTATAGTAGGGTAATATTTAGCCAGTTAAGGAGAGTTACGAAATATATGATAAATAAAGCGTATAAGAGCTATACTTCTAGACTAGAAGAAAATATCAAAGGTGATGACAATCAGTTCTGGAGCTATATGAAGTCAAAAGAAATACGAAGGAAAGTCTGCAACAGGGTGTGAAATTTAAACAACAACAGTATAGCTGATGGCTTTTTTGGATCGGTCTATTTGAAACCTCCACCAACCAATGATATTCCTGACGCATCTGATTTATATGTTAATTATCCGTTATCGTTAGAATTCGTGGATGGAAAGGAATATTTGTTAGATATTATAAAAATAAAAAATAAAAGATCATGTGGTGTTGATGGAATACCGCCGTATCTACTAAAAGCTTGTTCGAATGTGTTGGATTTCCCCTTACAAGCCTTATAAAACATTGTGGGAAAAACAAGAACCTTTCCAAAGTATGGAAGATAGCGAAAGTGTCTCCAGGTTTTAAATGTGGGGACTGTAAAAATATTGGAAACTATGCCGGTTTGTATTTTATGTGCACCGGCTAAAGTACACGCGTATATTTAATCATGTGAGGGTCGGTACACATATAAATTAGCATGGCTTTATGCCAGATAGATCAACAACGACCACTGATCTCTATACATGGATCGCTGATGGCAGCTCTCCGCTGCAGGAAAAAGTACGCCAAGTTGAGCGCGCCGTCCGCCATGTTGGTGTACCCATCCTAGAGCTCTCCTTATGGGGAGGCAATGATAATATAATCAATTTTAAATCGCAATTAATGGCGCACTGGAATAATTAAAAATATAGGGCTATGTTCACTCAAAGCATAAGGAAATTTGGAACACCGACACGTCATTCCGAGGTCAGTGAATCTCCGGGATAGCAATAAAAATGAGTGCATAATAACGGCCGGCAAATATTAACTTAGGTTCTGAATACATAAAATTAGCGTTCGGTAATACAATACGAGTGCAAAACAGTTTCTGGAAACATTTCTGTAAATTGTATACATGTATGCCATGAAATTATGCATTCTTAAGGGGAGGTTTGACTGAATTTTCCGTATTTTGAGAAAAAACTTGGTTTTTCTGTTTATTTATACAAAAAGTGCCCTATTTTCCCTCTTTCAGAACATGTTTTTATTTTAGTAATTCCAACTTGTTTAAAGCTTGTAGAAGCCATTTAATATGAGCCCGCAGGACATTATAAAAGCCCAGAACCACACCCACTTCTCCTGTAACGGGCAAATGAGAGTTTACTGTGTGTTTTTCGCTGGATATTCAAGTATTTCGCGGCGTATTTGCCGTAGAAGTACAATTCGACTTGCTGACAGTCACTTGTTTACTACGTAATAAATACAATTAAGTTATGTTAGGAAATATTGTAATTTGAACTGACGGAGAGAATGTTGTACCTCTTCCAAATAGTACTCAATTTATATCTGCCACACATGTATACTTTGGTAGATTAAATATATTATGTATTAGTATTATTTACATTTATAATAATAATAATGTTATTTGTTTTACGTCCCTCTAACTACTCTTTAAAGCCTTCGGAGACGTCGAGGTGCCGGAATTTAGTCCCGTAGCAATCCTTTTACGTGCCAGTAAATCTAACGACACGGGGCTGTCGTACTTGAGCACCTTCAAATACCACCGGACTGAGCCAGGGTTGAACCTGCCAAGTTGGGGTTACAAGGCGCCTTAACCGTCAGCCCGGCATTTTTATTTACATTTAGGAATTCGTATTTGCGTTAGTCGTAGTAGTACAAGCATGGCTCCCTTGTTTGTTTATATTTTACTAACATGCAGAAGTAACATGTGGTTTCAATTCAGCGAGTGAAATATCTAAACTAGTAATTTTTCATTTATGTATTTCATCTTAATTCCGTTGTAAATGTGTGGGGTACTGCAATAACACAGCACAGAACACCCGTGGGACTATAATCAAGAAGCCTGGCGTCACTGAATTAATCATAAACAAAGCAAGCACGCTCCTCGTGATCTACTGTACCGTGCGCTCGCTGCCATCTTACTACGCCAGTCATCTTCTAAATGGCCTACTGCTACCCAAGCTACCAGCCATCCATGTATAGATATCAGTTACTACGACTAATCTTATTAAAATTTACACAATATGTGTATGCCGTTTTGAATAAACAAGGACAAGTCGACGTCCTTACACATATTTTTCTACAGCTTTCGACAAATTAGATCATTACATTACCTAGCCAACATTAGAAACAATCTTCGAGAACGGGACCGCTAAACTGAGATGAAATTGAGAATGATGCTCTTCTAAAAATTTTAAATTCAACGGGGTTTTTCCGTCACTTATTAGATGCATTTCATCTGGCATATCGTCTCCTCTCAAACTTGGTTTCTCAAGTTTATTTGGCTACCCTCCTCGCATTCACGGTGTTGGCAATTCCACAAAAGACACGCTGTCAGCCTGAATTTTCAACACAGTGTTTTCATCCTGTTTTTTAGATTGTTATCAAACTAAAATTTTAGACTAAGAGGCCCGCAACCTCACCACAAGCACTTATTGTTCATTTCCGTCTGTATCTTTTGTTTTCTTTTCTTTTCTTCTTAGATTTGCACACTTTTTGGAATCAATTATGTTTTATATTAACCTTTTTTTTTCACCGAATTTGTCTCAGCGAGTTATTCATTGCTGCTTCTAAAACTAAATATTATACAGTATATTGTTATGGTTTTTATTTCCGTCATGTGTCCTTTGCCTTTCATGTGTTCCTTCATTATGTTTTGGCACACTTTTAGCTTGGATTATGTAGATTACATTAACCCCCGAGGCCTTGATAGATCGAATGAACTGAAACATGTTTGAATGTTAATTCTCCATCTAATGATGGAATTATGTTTTGTATTGAATTACGAGGATACATTTAATTTTTTTCCTTTGTAAATTAGATCCTGGCATTTTAATGAGAAAATTGATGTGGTTTGGTCAGACCCATCCTTGGTTAAAACTGCTTGCATCTTATCGTAGTGCACAGAAAAAATATGTTTACTATTATCAAGAGATTTCACTAACATGTATGCACTCACCTTATTGTTCAATAATACTGTCTGATTAAAACTTGAGTATTCATGTACACTGACTGACAGAGCAAATGCAACACCAGGAAGGAGTGGTCAGAACTTTATGCCAATTGCAGGGTAGACTGACGTCACTGAGGTATGCTCATGATGTGAAATGCGCCGCTGTGCTGCGCACGTAGCAAACGATAAGTGGGACACGGCGTTGGCGAATGGCCCAATTCGTACCATGATTTCTCAGCCGACAATCATTGTAGAACGTGTTGTCATGTGCCACAGGACACGTGTATAGCTAAGAATGCCAGGCCGCCGTCAACGGAGGCATTTCCAGCAGACAGACGACTTTACGAGGGGTATGGTGATCGGGCTGAGAAGGGCAGGTTGGTCGCTTCGTCAAATCGCAGCCGATACCCATAGGGATGTGTCCACGGTGCAGCGCCTGTGGCGAAGATGGTTGGCGCTGGGACATGTGGCACGTGCGAGGGGTCCAGGCGCAGCCCGAGTGACGTCAGCACGCAAGGATCAGCGCATCCGCTGCCAAGCGGTGGCAGCCCCGCACGCCACGTCAACCGCCATTCTTCAGCATGTGCAAGACACCCTGGCTGTTCCAATATCGACCAGAACAATTTCCCGTCGATTGGTTGAAGGAGGCCTGCACTCCCGGCGTCCGCTCAGAAGACTACCTTTGACTCCACAGCATAGACGTGCACGCCTGGCATGGTGCTGGGCTACAGCGACTTGGATGAGGGAATGGCGGAACGTCGTGTTCTCCGATGAGTCACGCTTCTGTTCTGTCAGTGATAGTCACCGCAGACGAGTGTGGCGTCGGCGTGGAGAAAGGTCAAATCCGGCAGTAACTGTGGAGCGCCCTACCGCTAGACAACGCGGCATCATGGTTTGGGGCGCTATTGCGTATGATTCCACGTCACCTCTAGTGCGTATTCAAGGCACGTTAAATGCCCACCGCTACGTGCAGCATGTGCTGCGGCCGGTGGCACTCCCGTACCTTCAGGGGCTGCCCAATGCTCTGTTTCAGCAGGATAATGCCCGCCCACACACTGCTCGCATCTCCGAATAGGCTCTACGAGGTGTACAGATGCTTCCGTGGCCAGCGTACTCTCCGGATCTCTCACCAATCGAACACGTGTGGGATCTCATTGGACGCCGTTTGCAAGCTCTGCCCCAGCCTCGTACGGACGACCAACTGTGGCAAATGGTTGACAGAGAATGGAGAACCATCCCTCAGGACACCAACCGCACTCTTATTGACTCTGTACCTCGACGTGTTTCTGCGTGCATCGCCGCTCGCGGTGGTCCTACATCCTACTGAGTCGATGCCGTGCGCATTGTGTAAGCTGCATATCGGTTTGAAATAAACATCAATTATTCATCCGTGCCGTCTCTGTTTTTTCCCCAACTTTCATCCCTTTCGAACCACTCCTCCTTGGTGTTGCATTGTCACTGTCAGTCAGTGTATAATTTTGTCTCCAAGTTACATATATTATCTAAATCAAGTTGAAAGTGTGCAGAAACGCTTTTTTTGATATCTTTATTATAAAAATATAATATATTCCTTTTTAGAAATTATGGTTCCTATGAATTTTTGTTGAATGAATTTCAATACGTACCACTAGCCAGTAGGCGTGTAATAGCTCAACAAATTTACCTCTATAAGACTGTTAATGCATTAATTGACGATAATAGTATGTTTCACGAGTTATGCTTTAATGTAAGAAAAGGAAATTTCAAATTACGGCAATTGTTTATAATGCCAGTCTCATAAGCTATATTATTTAAGAACTCTCCATTTATCAATATGTGCGAAACATACAATAACTTCATTAATAAATACCATATAGATCTTGACTTTGGGTATGGATATGATGCATATGTTAATATATTAAAAGAATTGTAACCACCAAAGTGATTTCTTTATATGTATAATATTTACATGATTTGGTTACAATGTATTTTTTAAATGTAGTAACAGGCTTCTGTATATGAGATACTGTTTCATCCATTTCATCATCTCATTTACATAGCATTTTCATATTTTCTTCTTTTTGGTATTTCTGTGTGATTTGTGTCGAATAATTTGTAAAATCCACCTATAATTGGAGTGCGTCTCTGTTGGTGATACATTAAATAAATAAATAAATAAATAAATAAATAAATAAATAAATAAATAAATAAATAAATAAATAAATATAATGCTACTAAGTTTTTAAGTTCACTTCTCACTACCATTCTTAGGCCACGCAGTATTTCAAGACTCAAAAAGCTAGTGCTCTGCCACCTGAGCTACTCAGCCTAAGTTAGTTAGTGTGCTGTGTTTCAACATCACCTCTGTCCAGTGATCCTTAGATCAACCCTTTAGGTTGATGAGAGTGGAGTGCTCATCTCGTAAGTTAATCTACATAGACTTGATATCTATATTTCAGCACATTTTTAAAATTCTGAACCCAAAGCTTTAAACTCGAAGTGATGTAAACATTATGGTATGCAATTAGAAGTCCCTAATGTTAAAATCTATAAGCTCAAAAAGTTAAAATCAACAAGTGAGTGACTCCATGGACGCTCAGCCCTGAGATCGACCTCCATTACGTCCATATAAGCAATTCGAATGTGTTAGGCCTTACACCACATCCCTAGTCCTATATAAACATTGTATATACACTATCATGTAGAGAACTAGCTGCCTCTGTGGATCCGTGGTAGAGTGTCGGCCTCCGGATCCCAAGATAGCGGGTTCAAACCCGGCAGAGGTAGTCGGATTTTTGAAGGGCGGAAAAAAGTCCATTCGACACTCCATGTCGTACGATGTCGGCATGTAAAAGAACTCTGGTGATACATTTGGTATTTACCCGACAAAATTAATTAAATCTCAGCCATAGACGCCCAAGAGAGATCCGGTTTACTCTAGGTCCGCTAGATGGCAGACAGAGTAAACCGGAACGTCGAAATTGACGAGCAGACAGCCAGATGGCGTCAAATCGAAATGTCTGCAAACGGTAGCTGAGGCCATACGATTATTATTATTTTTTATGTAGAGAACTATAAGTTCAACTCCGATTCCCTCAGGTTGCCTTCCATTACGCCCCTATAGGTATTAAAGGTTACACCATCTCCCTAGTCCCATTAGCAAAATGTGTAGCCACTATCTTGTTCCAAGTCCAGCACCGAGTTCCAAAGATCACCCTCCAACCTTTCCCCTCTATGAGTAAAGAATATATTGTAAGCCTTACACCATGTTCCTAGTGTCATTAGCTCAATGTGCAGCCGAAATTTTGTCCCATGGTCCACTCCGAGGGAGCTAGTGCTTCTGCAGATTAAGAAAAGATAACTGGAGGTATGTTATCAAGGTCAGAAACAGTATTTCGAAGGCTGTTGATTACCTTGATTTCTGTGAAGTAAAGGATGTAGACGGAGAGAGGTAATGGCTTAGATGTGTTTGGTTAAATATTTATATTTTCCTTCCCTCATTAATGCACCCTTTAAATTTTTCACTGAACGTTGAGGCAATGACCTCAGGGGAGGCAACTATCGTCATTAGAGTAGAATGCACTTTGTGCTGATTTCCCGTGTTCACTATGAAGAAAATAACACATGTTTTTGCTGTTGTTACTTATCTTGTTTATGTAGTTTTTGTATGCTTTCGTGCATGAGTTTCTTGGTGGTAATCCTCACGCATTTAAATTTGTCCTACATAAGATTGCTTTTATCCCGTCTCCCTTTCCTGTAAAGCATATTCCTTTTGTGTATCATTTTGGCAATTTATTTTGTGATCTACGGAGGATTTTCCATGGTAACGATGGGTAGATGGCTTCTTAGAAGTTATGATTGCAGTTCTGAGCCAGCTTTTTTGTAGTAATAGGTTACTCTATTACATTTTACTGGTGGTTCTTTGTAGCTTGTGTAGCTGTAACTGCTAGATGTTAGGAGGAACAGAGGATTACTGCTCTCTTCAGTATTGAGGATGGAGGGTTAATAAGGACACGAGTTTTCATTATGTAAGTTGGTTCAGTAATTAATTATTCAAGGAACACACTATTGAATTCTACAACGAAAGTTGCTGCTAATGGACTGATGGGAAGAGGCAGGAGGTGACGGCAATAATGCTGCCTGAACATTTCCAAGATAAAATCACCAGCCTCCTAGATACTTCTGAATCAACATTGTATACTTTGTACATGGCTTACAGACAGTAGTAATTCCTCATTGATGTCACCGGTGAAGATCGGAGCTCGGTACATGGAACCCAAAAGGAACTTGCTTCCAGCACACATGAATTCCACCAAAACAAATTCTGCCTTTGTATCGAGCAGTTCAAAGTGCATAGAGTTGAAATCAGGTTTCATGGCAATAAGTGACCCTCCCCCTGACGTTTTCTAAATACTGTGTATGACTATGTCATAGATTGACGAATTTAGCCAGGATTCACTAACGCACACCACTGGTGGGTCTAAAGCAGCAAGAGTGGCCAGAAGTGCCTGTTTACACTTCACATATTTCAGGCTGTGAGCACTAATTCAAACCACAGTAAATGTCCTGTTATGTGCAGTCCAATATTCTGAGTTGCTAACACGATTATTTACGCTGCTTGATGTCATGTTAGAAAAGATTCTGAGATTGAGGAGAACTACATTTCCAACATTACCATGTCTGCACCCCTGAGGTAATCTTACAGTAGAGATTTATTAATCATTGCACATGTTCTCTGGAGCGGTGCATAAAAAATGTACATGTTACAAACAGGTGATTCACATGATGTTTAGAATTACACATGTTACACAGGCATTTGAATTAGACTTCTGAGTTTGGTCCTGGGTTCAATTCCACACCTCCACTAAGAACAATTCAACACATCACAAGGTGGGGGAAATGATGCGGGCAGTTTGGCAACTTTGATCCCTCCGGCAACACTGCAAGCCTCCAGACGTCCATCACCCATTCCTGCAGTGGACTGTAGACCCAATGGTGAAGCTATTAGTTAATGAATAGCTGGCAGGAAATCTTACATTAAAGTTTTTGTAGGGCAGTTCCAAATGTCGCCCGGCTGCGCGGTGTAGGGGTACGTGCCTGCCTCTTACTCGGAGGCCCTGAGTTCGATTCCCGGCCAGGTCAGGGATGTTTACGTGGATCTGAGGGCTATTCGAGGTCCACTCAGCGTACATGATTAGAATTGAGGAGCCATTTGACGGTGAGATGGAGGCCTCGGGCTAGAAAACCAAGAATAACTGCCGAAATGATTCGTCATGCTGACCACATAACACCTCATAATCTGCAGGCCTTCGGGCTGAGCAGCGGTCGCTTGGTAGGCCAAGGCCCTTCCAGGCTCCTGTGCCATGGGGTTTAGTTTTTAGTTCTAAACGTCGAGTTTTCTTGGTTGCAAAATGGTCAATCACACTGTCCTTCAATACTTGATCACTCATCAATTCCTTCGCAAGCTTTTTCTCGACAGAAATGGTACTAAGACGGCTGTCTTACATTGTTCTTGTATTATGCAAGTATGTCTTTATCCTCTTTAGAGTGCTCATACTCCTTTCCAGAAGATGAGCTCTTTTTGTGGATCTGTTAAAAAAATGAATGAAACGCTGTCAGATTATGAATGAAGAGCCTGACTGATTTTATTATTTTGGAGCAATGGATAAGAATGAGGTTTAACTTGTGGGCATAACAGTGTAGAAATATTGCCTTTAGGCAAACTTGTTTAACATAATGCTCAACACCCCCATGCTTTCCTGCCGTTGACATACGACTTTATCAATCACTCCCCACTTTTGCAGAATGTCGACAATTAATTCTTATAGCCTGATGCGGTCTTATCAATCGAAAAATCATAAAAGCCTATTAATCATTCTGTGGGACCCTGTTTTGAGAAGAACCGCAATATTACACTAACATGATCTGTTTGATACATCTAAGGTCTCACCTGCCTGAATACCAATGACAGCACAATAATCTAAATCTGCTTTGATTGTATCCTGCATTATGGCAGTTTCAGACTCAATTAATTAATTCTGTATTTCACTTGATCCGCCTTTAAAGCCCGATGTGGACTGGACTGATTTCGAATGTACTGTTCCTGTTTCGAAAGAAGATATAACAACTCTAGGTAATTGCCCCTGTTGATCGAGTCTTCCCCTTCAAAATGACCTCGAAATCCAAGCTGCTGTTTCCAAGAAACACACAAGTCTCTCAACAACAAGCCGATTTTGTTTCATGACTTCGTTATGTTTAACGGCTTGAATTCTTGCACCTTCAGATAAAGAATGTTATATCCCCCCGCGCGCCAGTAAACGGAATTTCTCTTCATTCTGAATATGTTTATTTGAATTTTGATGGTTCTCTGCTTTTCTAAGAAAGGTTTTTGTAACGATTACAGCATTTAAAGTCCATTCCTTTTCACCACCAAATAAAACACTCCTATAATATAAAAGCTTCTTGCTTCCGGAATAGGCTGTTAACCATTAATATCGTGTATATACAAAGAAAACTGAAATGTTCTCGCTACTTTACAGTCAAATACTTAATGTCCAAATTAGGCATACATCTTTTGTTTTTGGCTTCACACTTCTCTTCGAAAGGCCAAGATGATAACGGTTTTACGGGTTAAAGAGTTCAAAAGATTCGTAAGTTCCCGAAGGGGTCTACTTAACTCTGAGTTTCAACTGGATGATGTCAGTCTTGTTCTACACAACTTACACTCCATATCTGAATTGTCACAATTCACTGCCTTCGTGAAGGCAGTGCACAAATAAAGCCAATAATGCACTGAATGCCTACTAATTCAAAAGAATAACACACATTAACAAAACGGTATTTCATTGTCACCTTCGCGCGGGGAGTTTCCGCAGTCTCAAACAACAGACGAGGTATGCCTCTCTGGGGTTTAGACCTTGCGGAGAGAGGAGCGCGGGCGGTAATCTTTATTTCCTCCGCCACCCCGCTCCAGTCACTAAGCTGAAGGAAGGGAAACAAAACAAAAAGTCCTGGGTGAGACAAGTTTCAGACTGCCTCCCTGTCAGAACAAGTAGTCTAGCGGGGCGATCAGCGAAGCACATCATCTGCTGTCATCATGTAGTACATATCAAATAGAGATTATTGTTGATTTAACACAATAACAACAGCAGACAAATTTATGTTTAGTCGTATTTTCTAGGGTAGGCATTGCCTCAAATGACTCCAAGCAGTTTCGCCCCTGCTTCACGTCTACACCATGCCCCAGAATTAATCTCACATTTAGATACCACTAATAAGCGCTTATTAACCCTTTGACCTCCAGCCTCATACGCGGTGTCCATATCCTATACCACCAAGGCCTAATGAGCACTTTTTACCTTACAGTAAATTATTCGTAATAACTTCTGTTCAATCTAAGTAAATTGGATGGGCATTTTTTGTTTTGAAGGTAATGCTTCGGACATTTTATTGATGTAAATTAATGCACTTTTATTTTTTTATAAATTATTTTATGAAGTGATAATTCAAATAAATATTTCCTGTCTTTGAAAAAAAAGTATTTCATGATCAAAAACCAGTAAGAAAAAAATATTTTTACTATCAAAAGCTGCATTATTTTAGAGAGCTGGTGTTTCCTATGCTATATATAAAAAGAAAGAGCCTTATGAACAATATTAGTTACAATATTTTTATTAGTATTATTACATTAACGTGAAATTTTCTAAACTTATATTATATGAAAATGCTGCAGTTTCTGGTTCATTTTAAGTAAAAAATTACTACTAATGTATATTTCACACATACTTAACGCTCAAAAATTCACTTTTTGCTTAAAAATATGATACAGGAAATTATTTACTAGTATTTACACATGTTTATGACGTGCTCTAGCAAATGTGCTTAGGGGGGACACAAAGGCTGTACACTCTACTTACACTGTTTACAAATGTATCTGGGCTTCTTTCCATTTACCACCTTGACTAGTACTACTCTTTCTGAATATGGAACAGTTGCGTTCCTTTCTTTTTCGGTAAAATAGTAAGGGGTTCGTTACCCGCCCGCGGGAGATGAAGTGCTGCTTGGCCACCAGGCCACTCGGCAGCAAGTTCCTAAACTAAACTCGTTGTATATAGTCTTATTTAATCCAAAACTAGTCCAAAACATGTATCATACATTATTTAAATGAATAAATAACTTGGAAAGTACTTTTCCCGGAATGTCCGATCAATCGGACGTTGGCGGTTAAAGGGTTAAATTCTAAATCTGTATACAATTCTCTGTTTGTCAAGCAGTACTTTGATACTACCTTCGCAGATGTTATTACACTTTGTACGATTCAAAACACGACACAAACTCGGAGAACTTGTATCAGTACGGAGCTGATTGCCGCAATCTTGAACTATTTTGTGGTTATTCTGTTGTGATGAGCTGCAGATTTAAATATTCAAGAATAGGATCCTAGCAAAACTAAACATTTGCATCCTTTACTTTCATCCAACACAGGAGGCAGTGTTGCCAACATTCCCCTCCCAAAATATACTATCAATCTGCCTGAACACTGAGGATGCCGAGGCCAACCTCTCACTCTGAATCAACCCCATTTTTGCTTTAGTTTACCCACTTATTTTAACAGTACCAGAATACACTTCTCAAATAGGTTTCTTATTTGTTACTCATGACCATATTTCAGTTTTATTGATTTGATAGTTTATGGAATATTTTGATGAGTGAGTGAGTGGTGTTTTGCATTTCTGTACATTGCCCAAGACTGTGAAGAAATCTGCTACTACTTACAGTGACATATGTAAGAATAAATATTGTGAAAGAGCAACAGCAGGCCAAGTTAAATGTTGGAGAGCAATAAAGACTTGACATTTAGACACATAAACATGTTCAAACTGCATGGAGCAGTGTTTATAATGAGCTGATAGAGGTGAAGAAGAATAAACAAAATACAGATGACACACCAGCCACTGTGTATCATTGCTGGATATTCAGCCAAAAATCCCAAGATCAAATTTCCAAAGGTCAGAATAAATACTGAGTATGGAAAGCAAAATGAGTACATCAGAACATGGTCATCCAAATGCAAATAATCAGGCTTTGAAATATAAGAAGGATTCCATGCAGGTTTTTGAAGTTATTCTTCCACCTGAAACAACATAAAATATGTTCCTAACAACACCAAGATAAAAATCTACTATGCCATCATATAAGCCATTATATTTAATGGCTTTGAAACTTAACAAGCCAATGACAGTGACAGTAAATATATCGATATCACAGAAAGAAGATATTTACGAAGTGTCACTAATGAAAGAAATAGGGGTTTCATAAAAAGAATCATAAAGATGTACAGAGGTATGAAACGAGACAGAATCAAGTGCCTAATACACACGATGTTGATTCTCGGACTGGTCGTGTTGCAAGAATGGCCTACAGCAAAGCCATAGTCAACCAGACACCCCAGGAACACGTATTACAATATGGAGAAAAGAACTGGGATGGTAATATTAATAATCATTCTACTGGCTCAGATACCCAGTGGTGCCAACTAGGCAGCCTGCTGATCACCAGATACTACAGGCTGACTTAATTCAATTTTGTAGAATTTTCTCATAAACCACGATCAAACCAACAAGTTCGGACCATGAATGAAGTACAGGAGACAGAATTCGAGAATGATCTGGATAGACCTGTGCTCGCCTTGAACCCAAGATATTGGGATATCGAGGACTTCACTCTGCCTCTTGCCTGCAGATGGAGCTACTGAACATACAAATAGCAAATTCCATATTGTCGAGAGTTAGAGGTGTAAAATCTAATTACACTAAACAGTACTTACTTGTCTTCTTCTTTGATACAAGCGACCAACTGACCTACTGTGTGTTCATCCACACTTATTTCATTCTTGATATCGCTCGAAGGCTGTAAGGAAGAAATATGCAAAATAAAATAAGTAATGAAGAATAAACAGATAACTAGAGTAAAAGTTTATAAATAGACATGGCAGAGCTGACAAAATAAACTGTAAAGTTGCACAATAAAAATATCAATTTATTCTCCCAATGTAAAAAGGAAACAAGCAAACAAGTGTCAAGTCAAAATTATATGAATAACAGGAACAAGAACTCCTTATAAGATGAAAGGACAGCACTGAAAGAGGGAGCAAAAGAAGAAGAAAAACTTGAAGGACAACAATAACCTCAGTAATTTCTTTCTTCTCTTCCTACAAATTCCTGCCACCAGGTTCATCCTATTGTGTGTTCTTAAATGACTGGTCACTTGTTTGTTTCTCGTGTTCCCACAGATGACACTGATTTTCAGATAGACATACATTGGATCTTAACCTGAGATTGGCTACCATGTTCAAGTTCGTACAAAAAAAAGTCAGTTGTTGGACTTTTCATTGACTCTAGACAACATGAAGGCTTTATTAATATAGACTTACAACATTTACATTCAGATCTTAAAGGACAATGCTGTCCGTGTTTTCTACGGATAGCAAGCACACCGCTTTCCCGGAAGCTACAGAATTGATTCTCAGACAAGTCAAAATTATTATCAGACTCTGACAGCTAGCTACTGGTCCACTTAGGCTTTATGAGAACAAAGAAGTTGTTAATTGATAGAGGGGTAGAGTCCTTAGTCTAAAAAGCCAAGAATAAAGGCAAAGAAAACTTGTTTTGCTCACCACACACCAAGTGATAAACTGCAGGCCATCAGGCTGAGCAGGGGTCGCTTGACAGTATAATGCTCATCAGAGCTGTAGAGCCACAGGTTTTGGTTTGAACTTAAAAGGACTCTGTTCACAGAGTTTAAAACTACCTAGTATGTTTTCTAGACATGACCAGAACAGCCTAACCTTTTCTTAAATTAACATTCAACTGAAGTAGTCTACACTTGACTTTCTATGCAATGTTAGATTAATGTTATATCTCGGGTTTTTTGAAGGAGAGAAACCCTACACTTCGCTTCCTCACAAGTGAACCTTCCAATGTTCTAACAAAGGTGAAAGGATACGGTTTAGTTAAATGTCATTGATTATTTCATCAATAGAGCAATATTCAAATGAATTCATCAATTTAAACCTTACGAATGACAGTTGAATGATCATAATTATGTCGTATATTTTGAAACTAACAACCAGCAAAAGAGAAGAAACTCCCACTGTCCTGTGTAACAAATCCTGCAAAAGAAATCGAGGGTACAGCACATGGGTAACACTTCCCTGGAAAACCCCAAGGCTCAAATTCTTCTGAGATGAGTCTCTTCAAGATCGGCTGCATCTATGCATATTTCATGAAGCACGTGTAGAATTATATTGACTTTAATATAAAATTTTATACTGGAAAGGCAACCCCATTTGTTCGCAATGGCAAAGCTTTAAAGAACAATCTATATATTAACTTCATAAGAGGAAACATGCTTGAAACAGGCAATTCTACAGATATATCCATAAAATGTCTTCAATGGACTGGTCATATGAAGACTAAGAAGGCCACAGGTGGATGAAAACAGAAATGATGTTTAATTAGGTCTGGAAAATGAAGGCGAACTGAAGTACGGGAGATAAGATGGTTGAAAATTTAAGAATGACAACACTGCTGATGAGACACCATGCAATGGAATCTAATAATCTCACTGACAGCACACGTTAGTTATATACCTACCTTACCTCAGAGCATACCTTCTCACATCACATGCATGCAAACTGGCATAATGAACACAGCCTCGGGTTAGCTGGCAATCTCAGGCAGTGTTTTCACGATGTTTTTGCATCGTACAGCACGACAGTGTCCCCAAGGACTTCAAGAAGCTTGCAGAGAAACTGCATAGACTTAGAGGACAGTGGCACGGTGGGTAAAAGCCTTTAACGACGGACACCCATTAAGTGGCAGACTTGTGTCAGCTAGGTCATCCTAGTGTCAGTGAAGGAGAATTGCACGTTCTTGCTGTGTTATTGGACGCTGGTCAATGTCATATGATATGTGAGCTGGCTCGAGACACCTGCTTAGCGAATACAACTGTGCTTCATAATAGAAGGAACATCTGGGTATCCGAAAAATTTCATCAAAATGGGTTCAGCGTGATTCAACGGATATGCAGAAATGATCACGATATGATGATGCTCGTAACAATTTTGGATACTGTAAGTAGAAAAAGAGGCTTTCTTATGCAGCATCGTTATGCTAGATGAGACATGGTGTAAATTGTATGAGCCACAGTTGAAATGCTGATCGAAATAATGGCATTATTACGGGAAACCACAAAGATTGGGAGTTCGTGAGAACCCCAGCCATGTTAAAGTTATAGTTATACTCATGTATGACTGTGATGGTTTTATCCTAATGCACTACGTTCCTCAACAGCATACCGTCAATGCTTATTACCCATCATTTTCCACGACAACACACGGCCGCATACAATGCAAACGTGGCTGATTTGTTCGGTCGATGGTGCTGGGAATTGTTGTACCATATACTATAATCCACAGATTTAAGCCGTTGTGCCTTTGACTTGATTCACAAGATGAAGGATGCACTTCGGGGTCTTTGCTCCAGAACAATTTCAGAGATTGGTCAGGCAGTAAACTGCGCCATTCGAACTATCAACATAACAGGTGCTGCAATAGATATCCTATGATGCCCACATCGTTGGGAACAAGATGCACACAATGCTGGTGACTACTCTGAAGGACAGTAAATCATGGTATAACGTTCATATCTTACGTATGAGTTAAAATTGAATATTTGCTACTATTAAAGTTCCAACCCTCGTATATGTCCAACTGTATATGTACAATTTGATTCATGGTGCTCCGGCACAGATACGTCTTATGGCAATGATGGGATAGGAGTGTGAAGGAAGCAACCTTGGCATTAACTCATTGGCGCCGACTTACGGAACCCTCCCTTACGCCGCCAATTTGGACCGAACACCGACATACGGAACTGTTCCGTACCAACCTATAAACGTTTGTAGTTTTACTTACTAGTAAGTGATAAGTCTTGCACCGCATGCACATTACACCTTGAAGTTCAGTGAAACATCTACACTAGTGTCCAAAATTAAGCATAATCTCTAAACGAGGCCATACTGCCTGATAGGAATTCAGATGGATTGCTGAACAAACGGAAGCTGAATCGCACACCATTAGTCACACAACTTGAACAAAAAACCGTTTCAGAAAGGATCTGATAGCTAAGGTACACCTTAGCCCACAACTAAAGAAACTTCGCAATGTCTTCCACAAAAAAATATGTTGTTTACAGGGTATGTGTTTACCCCTAACGGCCACACATGCTTCGCAGCGACGTGGCATGCTCTCTATCAAATTGTCCAAGAGCTTTTGTGGAAGTCGATCCCATTCTTCCGAAAGGGCAATGCGAAGGTCTTGGAGGGTCCTTGGTGGAGGCTGACGGGATGAAATTCGCCTCCCCAATGCATCCCAGCCATGCTCTATAGGATTCACATCCGCAGACCTCGCTGGCCAGTCCATGCGATGAATGTCTTCCCCAGCCAGAAACTCATCCACCAGAGCAGCGCGGTGCGGTCGGGAATTATTGTCTATTAGAGGAAGTCTGGACCAACTCCACCTCTGATGAGTCTAACATGTGGTCTCAGTGCCTCTTCTCTGTATCTCTGAGTGTTAACAGTGTTACCCGGACCACCCATGAAGACGTGTAGGTCCGTACGGACATTCAACATGATGCAGCCCCACAACATGACGCCACCACCACCATACTGGTCCTGTTCCACGATGCTCCTGTGGTTGCATCGGCTACCCGGTTCTCTCCAGATTAATGTGCGACGGGACTGGTTCTGCAAACTGAAGCGGGATTCATCTGTGAAGAGCACATTCCCCCATTAATTCATGGTCCAGTTACGATGTTGACGGCTATACAGTAAACGTGCCCATCTCTGCGCTAGAGTGAGTGGGACGCACACCGCTCGACGTCGGGCAAAAAGCCCTGCTGTTCTGAGCCTGCGGTACACAGTTTACCGGGAATCGACAACCCCTGAGACAGATGAAAGCTCCGCCGACAATTGTCTTGCAGATGCATTCCGATTTTGTCGGGCCGTTAAGGCCATATATCGGTCCTGATGTGGGGTGGTTACCCTTGGTCGAGCTGGTACTGGCCTACGACTAACATCTCCTGTGTCTCAAATTGTCTCCAAAGCCTGGAAATGACACTTTGTGGCACATTCAAGGATACGGCGACTTCGGACTGTGCCTGGCATGTTTCCCGGCGGCCGAGTAATCTACCCTGCAAAACGGGGTCCAAGTGGCGTTGTTGTGCCATTATGTTGTTACATTCACTACGAGGTTACAATCCGCACACCATAACAGGGCAAGCACGACTGAGGGAATATGGGACGCAGGCATTGGCTGTGTTTACCTTGCGGTTACGCCGCTAGTCAAAGCTAGGAAAACTCCTTTCCTATACGGAGCGAACAAGTAAGGTTGGTAGGTGCATATCACAGAGATACTTTTTTAAGGTTCAACCTCTTCAATACAAGTTACAAGTTGTATAAGACATTATTTACAACATTTATTTAATAATGGTACCGATTTCGACATTTCAGTGTCATGATCAGCCACAAAATACATTAATCACAAAATTGAGAAAGGACATGATAATTAACATCGACGTTATGATACATAGTTTTTAACAATAAAAGATTAAAAAGTTTCGACATGTTATCGACGTATAAAAGTCTCTTGAAACGCTTATTGCACTGTGTGCGGAATAAAATTGTACAACATTATAGCAATCACTTGATAGACTGTTTTTGTTGATATATTTATGTGCTAATACTCAACTCATCTCTTGTCATATTTACGCTTGCATTTGAATCTTTGGTGATAATTTGTCCGTCCTTTAAGACACGTGTTATTCAAATGTTGTCAAAGTAAAAACGTAATTTTAGTTGATAACACCTTGTTCATGTAACGAACTTGTAGAAATATGCGTTAGTATATCCCATTACACTCATCTCCAAAGGCTTGTCGTGATCTTAAAACTATACAATGATGTATTAATAAAATTATGAACTAAGAAACGGTTAATGGTAATTGGTTGTCCTTCCGTCCACTCTTCTAATGTAATACAAGTGAAATAAAATTTTCCAGTTCAATCGGAAGGATATGAATCAGCCTGAAGCGAAAACAAAACAAAGGAATTGAAATTTTTTAAATATAATGGGTCTGGACAAACTAAATTGTGTGTAATATACAGTATATGTGGCTCAACGTGGACAGAGTATTGAGAAGCCACCGTTTGTAAGAAGGTACGGACTAACACCCACGGGTCGATTTTAGTGGGGTAGGTTATATCTGGGGGCGGGGAGGAGGAGCAGGTTGGGGGAGGAGAGGATACGAGGAGGGGTTTAAGGCGAGTCCTGTGAGCAGTGTGGTAGGGGTTTGTAACGTGATAGGGTATTGTGTATCGCACAAAATATTGACCGCCTAATCGGAAGATAGACACATATAGAGACTTTCACTAAAAATCAAAGAGAATGTTAGTTTCTTCTGAGATTTCATTCGGGTCATAATTGGAGTTAAAGAACTGAGCTAAGTGGATGAAGCATTCCTCTGTGATGAGGAGAACAGGGCCCTTGTTTACTTTCATAATAATCTCAAAATCCTGTTTTATGTTACTGAAATTATGCTTGAAATCTTCAATGTGTTGTCCGACTGTCGAGTATCTATTATGTTTTATGGCATTTGCATGCTCCATGTATCTAAATTTGAAGCTCCTTCCGGTCTGTCCGATATACGAGGACTAATACTTTTACATTGGAATGTGCAGACACCTGTTTCTTGATAAATATTTGTTTTATTAATTGAGCTGGTATTATATATGCTGTCCATATTTCTATTATCAGTTTAGTGTTATGTTTCTTCAAAATACATGTAATGCAATAAATATCTTCATTGAAAGTAAAGGTTGAATAATGATCAGGTTTAGTTTTTTCTATAGTTAAAGTTGAATTTAAGCGAATCTGCATTTATTGATAATGTGCTCTACAAATGCATTATCATACCCATTATATTTAGCTATGGAGGGAATAGTATTTAATTCTTTACTTAACTTTTCTTTATTTAGCGGTATACTGAATGCCCGGTCTACCATAATGCTGTAGGTAGTACATGTGTGTGCTTTGGTATGGATAAAATCTTTCTTGATGGTAGTAGCTGTTTGTGTCGGTTTCCTGTAAATATTATATTCTATAGAAGAAGGGAGTCTGTTTAAATTGAGGTCTAGAAAATGTATGCTTCCATTTGACTCAGATTTCAGAGTGAACGTTATCTGCCTATCAATATTGTTTAAATTGTTAAGGGTGGAACCTGCATCGGTAATTCTTTCGTCAAGGATAACGAGAGTGTCGTCTACAAACCTGGCCCAAAATTCTATGTTCGCAAAGTCACTATTGTTATTAATTGCCATATGCTCTAAAGAGTCAATGTATACTTCTGCTAATATCCCTGAGGCCGGCGACCCCATAGCAAAACCATCCTCTGATATAAGCAATTATTAAAACGGGAAACATTATTTTTCACTACTAGTTTCAAAATTTCCATTAAATCTTGGACCTCGAATTTACTGAGGTTACTATATTTAAATTATTTTGCATAATAGGAAAAGTATTGGATAAAGTTTTTGCTACTGGCAGTCCATGGTTCATAGTTATTAGTTTTGTCTCATCTTGTTCTGTAAATAAAAATGACATATTTTTTAGGGTTGATTTTAGGAGACGTATCTGTTGGTCGGATTTTTAAGTCATCGTGAAAGGTATTCTTGAAAAAATTCTTCGGTTTATTCGGTGTAATCCGTTTTTCCGCTATTACTGTCGTGTTCCCCTTATCTGCCCTACTGATAATAAAGTCCTTATCTTTAAATTTATTTTTGAGTTGTATTACCTGTTCCTGTCCTACAAAGTATTCTTGGTTTCAGCTGTTAATAGTAGTTAATGTTCTTCATTTTGATACATGGCTTTTGTTCAGTTTTCTCCGAATATCGAATCTGACCCCATATTGTATTTCCACGAGCATTGTATTAACAGCTACCACCGACTCTACAATAATTTTGGTAGTGGCACTGATTATATTCGTGTTCGGCCAATTTTTTCGGACCTTTTTCTAACATCTTGTTTTCCTGCTCTGTTAGTACTGCTTTTGACAAATTCATAATGGAAGGGTGAAATTTCTCAATCAAGTGGTTTAATTGGTTATGATATTCTGCTTCCCTTTTTGTACCCTGTTTTTCATCGCATTAGCGTTAAGTGTGTTGAGCTTTTGTCTAATAGGAGCTGTTTTGGGGCCAATATTTTAGAGTCGGAAGTAGCTGTTAATAAGATGCCCTCGGAAATGTAAGATGAGGTCAGATTCGTTATTAGCAGAAAACTGAACAAAAACAATGTATCAAAAAGAAGAACATTACCTACCAGTAACAATCGAAACCAAGAATATTTTGTGGAACATGACAGTAATAATGTTCAAAATAGATTACACCCAAAAAACCGAAGATTTTTTCAAGAGGAGCCCTTTTACGGGGACTAAAAAATTGCATGTTATAAACCTCATGATTAATCCGTATTGAAAATTGTTATGATTTAAAAACCAATTACGGTATATATTAATCCAACTATTCAATACTTTTTGTCCACTTACATGTGGTTGCAAATACATACTAACACTTATCATTTTCGGGACATGTTTCGCGCTCTTTATAGGACACCTTCAGCCTTAATACAATCTTAAAATTTTTTCACATAGTATTAAATGTGAAGCTAGAAAATTAGCCTTGCTAAATTATTACTCAAAATATTGGTACACGCAATGTGAAAAGTGAATACATTTGATAAAATCATGGTAAAATATCAATGGAGCACTGTCTATGGTCATTCTAAAATCATTTGGTCTGAGACTAAAACCTCTCCTTATATAACTTTTGAAGTTCTAATAAAATGATTCAATTGAATGTGTCTGTTATTTCTCCTAATGTGATAGTAAATACATTTTTTCACTAAGAAAATAAAAGCGATATCACAAAACATAAAAATATGTCTAGCAAAAGACGTGGTCAAGGTCAGTGCTTTTGTCATTAATGTGAAGGTAGTAAAACACTCGAAGGGTAGTTGTAAATAATCTGGAAACTGGAGCCTCAGTATACGATCGTGAGAAATGTCGAAAGTCATGCAGGCATAATTTTGTAGAGTAACCTTGCCAAGAGCTTTGTATAGTCTAATGGAATAATTGTTCTCTGTAAGGAGAAGGAAAGAAAGTCTTTAAAATGTTGTAAACAAACAAAATAGAGAGTTCTTCTATTTGACTATATTAGAGTGAGGATTTACGTATTTGTTAAAAACAGTTACCCACTACCTTCCATTACATCAGTAAACACTCTTCTTTTGGTTCTGTTTCTCGTATTGTATCTCCGTTGCAGAGGCGATAGTGAATGCGGGCGGGAAGGGGTTGAGGTTTTTGGAAGGGTGAAGGGGATGGGTGAAGCGATCTGTGTCAAGGCTCACAAAGGAGCGGAGTTATCAAGTTTGATGGAAGCGGGCCTACTACTCGGAGAGATGGAAGGAGCTTTAGAGGGTAAGGAATTATACATATTAAGGATCCTATCCTTATCTGAACTAACCGTATTTAATAATCTAGGTGTTTATTCATGTAAAATACCTTTAATGTCCGTGACATCAAAAAGATTCTGATCATAATTAAACGTCTGATCTGAATAGATATACAGGCTTTCTAGCTCGTTTAACATTGTTCCTTTCCTATATTCCCAATTATTGCTAGATTTTTTCTATTGATTCAAATCAGTGACCAGTCTCCCTCATAAGGAAGCTCATCGCTGAGTACTTCCTATGCTTTCCGCGTTAACATGTTCCATGTATCTTGTCATAAAACTCCTTCCAGTCTGACCAACAAATGAATAACTACATGGTGAAAATTTTACTCTATATACTCCCGATCCCAAACAACGATTTTTGTTGTAATTAAATTTATTATTATTAAGGAATATGGACTGGTTTGCGTTAGTGGTTCTAAATGCTATATCAAAATAATATTTCTTGAATACGTTACTGAATATAGCATACTCCGTCTTTTTGGTTTTGTCTGGTATCAGATTTGTGGACATCCTGTTCTTAATATAATTTTATTGGTAAGTCGATTGACCATTTCTACTTTGAAACCATTAAGTCTAGCAAAGTTCTTGATATAATTTATTTCTGTCTTTAAGTTCTTTGGGGACAGAGGAATTCTAAGCCCTGTTGCCTGTTTTTGTGAATTAGGGTGTAAGGAAGGATTGTTTATAGTTGTAGAGCATTGTATTGGCTTTCTAAAGATTTGAAATCGAAGGCGTTGCTTCTACGCGTAGCAGTTATATCTAGAAAATTCAATGAACCATTGATCTCATCCTCCTTAGTAAATTTCAAATTAGGTTCGATTTCATTTAACTTACCCAAAACTTGTCTGCTATTGGTGACTTCTTTGTATTATAATTACAAGTGTATCATCCACGTATCTTAAACATAAATCAATTCCTTAAATGTTTGCCCCTATTTCGTTGTGTTCGACTGAATCAATGATTATGTCAGCAAGAATGCCCAATATGGAATCACCCGTTGCTAATCCATTCTGTTTATAAATTATATTATTAAAGGAAAAATAATTACTGTTTAATACGAACTTTAATATCATAATGAATTCTTCAACTTCCAATTTACCAAGACCACTGTGTCTACAAATATTGCCATACATAGCATTAACAGTTTTTTCTGTCGGAATATTCGGGTACATATTCACTACATCAAACGAGCACATCATCTGATTTGGACGCAAGCTAAATTTATTCAAAATGTCAAACAAATCAATGGAATTCCTTAGGGGTTGCTTACTATTAAAATTGTAATGATTTTTCAAAAAGATATGGATATATTTGGAGGCCTTATACGTGGGACTATTTCGGCTATTGATTATCGGGCGTATCGGAAGATTTTTTTATGAACTTTACGCAATGCTCTAGCTAACAGGATCTTAGAGTTCATATTCTTAAGTTTTTGTTATTCTTGTTTGGTGAAAAGAAATGTAGATCTTTTAATTAAAGCCTATAGGTTGCGTTGTTCGTTTGCTAATGGGTCTTTATTCATCACTGTACAGTTGTTGTTATCAAAAAACTTCAGGTTTTTATACATGTATTCTTGTCTATCAAAATAATTGCTCCCCCTTTATCTGTCTTCTATTTTCGCTATCGTGTGCTGTATTACTAAAAATATCCGACCCAACAAGATACAACGTTTTCTAAAATTAAACCTAAAAAATCCTTTTTTAATTTACAGAACAAGAGAAGACAAAACTAATAATTATGAACCCCGGACTGCCAGTAGCGAAAGCTTTACCTAAGATCCATAAGGCCAGCGTCCCCATACGCCCCATCATCAATTATAGGCCAAGCCAATTGTATAAATTAACAAAATTTATCCAGAATTTTCTAAGAAAGAGTTATAATTTTCTGTCGAAAAAGTCTGTGAAAAATACCAGTGAGTTAATTAAACAACTAGACAGCTTTGAAATGCAGTCTTTGCACTCGTTGCATTCTTCCGACATAACAAATATGTATCCGAGTATCAATACTAAGAAACTTTTCCTATTATGCAAAATTATTTCAATAAATATAGTAACCTCAGTAAATTCGAGATCCAAGATTTAATGGAAATTTTGAAACTAGTAGTGAAAAATAATGTTTTCCGTTTTAATAATTGCTTATATCAGAGGATGGTTTGGCTATGGGGTCGTCGGCCTCAGGGATATTAGCGGAAGTATACATTGACTATTTAGAGCATATGGCAATTAATAACAATAGTGACTTTGCGAACATAAAATTTTGGGCCAGGTTTGTAGACGACACTCTCGTTATCCTTGACGAAAGAATTACTGATGCAGGCTCCACCCTTAACAATTTAAACAATATTGATAGGCAGATAACGTTCACTCTGAAATCTGAGTCAAATGAAAGCATACATTTTCTAGACCTCAATTTAAACAGACTTCCTTCTTCTATAGAATATAATATTTACAGGAAACTGACACAGACAGCTACTACCATCAAGAAAGATTTTAACCACCCCAAAGCACACACATGTACTACCTACAGCATTATGGTAGACCGGGCATTCAGTATACCGCTAAATACAGAAAATTTAAATAACGAATAAAATACAATTCGCTCCTTAGCTAAATATAACGGGTATGATGATGCATTTATAGAGCGCAATATCAATAAACGCAGATTTCGCATAAATTCAACTACAGAGGAAACTAAACCTGATCATTATTTAACCTTTACTTTCAATGAAGATATTTACAGCATTACAAATATTTTGAAGAAACATAACACTAAAACCGCATATCGAACTGATAATAGAAATATCGAAATCATATATAATACCAGCTCAATTAATAAAACTGATATTTATCAAAAATCCGGTGTCTACAGATTCCAATGTCAAAACTGTGAGTCCTCGTATATCGTACAGACCGGGAGGAGCTTCAAAATCAAACACATGGAGCATGTAAATGCCATAAAACACAATAGATACTCGGCAGTCGGAAAACACATTCAAGATTTCAAGCATAACTTCAGTAACATAAAATAGGATTTAGAGGTTCTTATGAATGTAAACAACGGCCCTGTTCTCGGAGTCACAGTGGAATGCTTCATTCATTTGGACCAGTCAATTAACTCCAATTCTAACCTGAACAAAATCTCACAAGAAACTAACATTCTCTTTGTTTTTACTAAAATCTTTAGCTGTGTCGATCTTCCAAATAGACGGTCAATATTTAGCGCGATACACAATATGCTATCACGTTGCAAAGCCCTACTACACAGTTCACAGGACCCGCCTTAAACCACCCCTCCTATTCTCTCATCACCCTCCCCCTCTCCCAACCAGATGTAACCCACCTCAATACACTCAACCCGTCAGTATTACTCCGTACCTTCTCACAAACTGTACCTTCTCAATGCGCTGTTCATGGTGAGCCACATATACCGTATATTACACACAATTTAGCTTGTCCAAGCCCATTAAATTTTAATACTTATAATTCATTTCTTTTGATTTATCTTCAGGCTGATTAAAATCCTTCCGATTGAACTGGGAAATTTTAGAACAGATGACGGAAGGAAAACCAATTACCATTACCCTTTCATACTTTATAATTTTATTAAACAACAATGTATAATTTTAACGAACACAACAAACCTTTCGAGGCAACGTGTGTCATGAGATATACTAACGCACATTTCTACAAGTTCTTTACATGAGGGTGTTATCAACTAAAATTACGATTTCACACTGACAACATTTGAATGAAAAGTGTCTTAAAGGGCAGACAAATTATCGCCAAAAATTCAAATGCAACCATAAATATGACGTGATGATTTGAGTATTAGCACATAAACAGATAATGAAAAGCAGTGTGTCAGATGATTGCTATATAAGTATTTTACTATTTTATTCGGTACACAGTGTAAATAAGCATTTCAAGTACATTTATACTTCGATAGAATGTAAAAACATTTTAATATTTTATTGTTAAAAACTATGTATATATTTATGTATATTAACGTCCATTTTAATTAACATGTCCTTTCTCAATTGTGTGATTAATGTATTTTATGGCTGATTATGACATTTCAATGTCGAAACCGGTACCATTATTAAATAAATGTTGTAAATAATATCTTATACAACTCGTAATTTGTCTTCTTCTTTTATCGATTTTGGCCAGCTGTGGACCACACAAATAACTCATGATTTAAATTTTCTTTGGCCCCAGTACTCCTTCAACCTCCTGCTTGCTGCTTCTTTCCTTTCAGCCGCCCATTGTTGTTTCTTCCTGGTCGCCGTTTCTGGCTCTAGGAAACCCTTAAATGTGTGTAACTTTTTTCTGAAGGTGGTTCTATTGTGGATGTCTTGATGTGTAATGTTCATTTCCTTCAAATCCTTCTTCGTGTTAACAAACCATTTTTCATAAGAGCTGACTTTCCTATTGGGCTTATTGAAGTGGTTAAAGATTTTCTTGGCAAGTCTGTCATCAGGAATTCTTGAAATATGTCCAAAAAATTTAACTCTTCGCTTTCGAATGTCATCCGAAATCCTACTGAATGTTTTGTATATTTCTTTGTTACTGCGTAATCGACATGTGTCAGTACATTTCTTTGGACCGAGGATTTTTCTTAGAATCTTTCCTTCCTTCTTCTCAATTTCTTCAATGTCTTTTCTGGTTGTTAATCCCAGGCATTCTGAAGCGTACAAGCACTCTGGTTGAATTACTGCCTGATAGTGGCGTAGTTTTGTCCTACTAGAGATCGCTTCTTGTTGTATGTGTTTTTTGTCAGGTGGAATTCAAGCTCCATTTTCCTGGCTCTCTCACGGTTTGCTTCTTTATCAAGCCCATTAGGCTGTATAATCTCACCAAGGTATTTAAATTTAACAACTTTATCTATCTCATCATTGTTTCTTGTTACTATGTATCTTGGGGCTTCTTTAATGTTGGCCATGAGATGTGTCTTTTGAAATCATATCTGCAGGCCAGCTTTCATTGCTACCTCGTAATTTGTATTGAAAAGGCTGAACCTTAAAAAACGTATCTCTGTGATCCCAGTTCAATACAGGAAAAATGTTTATATCTTTGAATAGGTGCATATGTCTTTCGATATGCGGTCATTTCGTGATGATGATGATGATGATGCTTGTTGTTTAAAGGGGTCCAACATCGAAGGTCATCGGCCCGGTCAATTTCGTGTTGCTCTGCTTACTCGTAACTAACGCTGAACTCTTGGACAATAGTGTAAATGGAATCCTACCTTCACAGACCACAGAATACTGTGTAAAAACAATATGCTATCTGCTTACACTTGATAGTAAACAAAAATGGCTGATGATTATGTAGACATCATCAAGTGGTTAGAAAATGATGACATTGATTTTTCTTCAGAAGACTGTACTAGTTCTTACACTAATAATGATAGTGTTAGGGAAAGTGGGTCTAGTGATGACCACAGATGGACGCTGTAAACGAGAACCGAGGTAGCGTGACTGCTTTACGAGATGGATCTTCCACATGGAATTTCTCAAACATTTCCTCACACTGAAAATAATTACATTCACTGATGCTTCTGGTCTCACTGCCATTGTTTTGAGAATACTGTATTAGTTGTGAGGTCAGAATTTCCTGGGGATGAGTTCTGGGAAATGATTGCGATAGGAACCAATGACTATGGTGTTTTCCAGGCAAATAATTTGAAGAGAAAAAATCTGAAATGTGACAGTAAATGGTATACTTGCACGGTTGATGAGATAAAAGCGTATTTTTTGCTAATGATTCTCAAGAGTCGGGTAAGAAAACATAAACTCAAGTTGTGCTGGTCTAACAGGAAAGTTCAGAAAATAAAATGTTTTCACAAACTATGACATTTGAACTATTCTGTCATATTTCACGATTTCATGCTTCTCTGATGACAAGTTTTCAGATCCAAATGACCGTATAAGAAAGATCAGACCATACTTGCAAACGAAATTTCAGAATATCTACAGTCTTGACAGAGATATAGGTATGGATTACAGTGTCATGAAATTTCCAGGTAGACTCCCATTTGTGCAATACAATTCTTTAAAAAAAGCCAGGTTTGTTATTAAAATTTATAAACTCTGAGAAGGTGCTATGGTTCATGTTTGTGGGTTACTGTAGTCACGTCCTAGTTCGTGAACCATGGGCAACGGCTGAGTGGCCTAGTAAGTGGTCCTGAGAGTCGGGATAATGGTTGCTATGGAATGGCAGTGGGCATCTCGGACACATTCTGAGTCATGCCCCTCCTTGTGCTTAGGCGGCTAGGACTATACAATTCACCGGTGGTCCATAACCCGTTAGAGGAGAGATCCTCACCTGGACTATGTGCAAGTAGGGTGGCATCCTGCTTCATGAATTTACCGAGCTCAGAACATTTTAAGCAAGCCTCGGACCTATGGAAGTAACGGAGTCCCACTCAGATTTGACAGGTGAGGGACTTCTTGGAAACAACTTGGCAAACGAAATGGAATTCGGTGCGGAGCTATCAATATTAATGGGGCTTATGGAAGAAAGAAAGTAGAACTGGCTAAGTCAGCAAAGAGGATGCATTTGGATGTGCTAGGAGTAAGTGATATTCGGGAGAGGGGAGATAACGAGGAAGATATAGGAGATTATAAAGTGTACTTGACGGGTGTTAGAGAGGGAAGGGCAGAGTCTGGGGTAGGGCTCCTTACCAGCAATACCATTGGACGCAACATAGTTTCTGTTAGGCACATAAATGAGCGAATGATGTGGGTAGATTGGTCAGGTGGAGGAATTAGGACTATAATTGTGTCCGTGTATTCACCATGTGAGGGTGCAGATGAGGATGAAGTTGACACAACTTTTATGAAGCATCGAGTGACATCGTGGTCAGGGTCAACAGCCAGGATAGAATAGTGCTAATGGGCAATTTCAATGCGAGAGTTGGGAATAGAACTGAAGGATACGAAAGGGTGATTGGTAAATGTGGGGAAGATATGAAAGCTAATAGGAATGGCAAGCGTTTGCTTGACCTCTGTGCTAGTATGGGTTTTTGCTGTTATGAATACATACTTCAAGCATAAGGCTATTCACCGCTACGCATGGGAGGCTAGGGGTACCAGATCCATACTAGACTGTATCTTAAAAGACTTCGAATTCAGTAAATCTGTTAGGAATGTACGAGTTTTCCACGGATTTTTCGATGACGTAGACCACTATATGATCTGTAATGAACTAAGTATTTCTAGGCCTAGGGTAGAGAAAGTGAAATCTGTCTGCAAACGAATAAGGGTAGAAAATCTCCAGGATGAGGAAATTAGACTGAAGTACATGGATATGATTAGTGAGAAGTTTCAAACAGTAGACAGTAAGCAGGCTCAGGATATAGAAAGTGAATGGGAGGCATACAGGGATGCTGTAGTAGAAAGAGCAAGGGAATGCCTAGGAACAACTGTGTGTAAAGATGGGAAAAGGCGAACATCTTGGTGGAATTATGAAGTGAGAGCAGCTTGTAAACGTAAAAAGAAGGCTTACCAGAAATGGCTCCAAACAAGGGCCGAGACAGACAGGGATTTGTCCATAGATGAAAGAAACAGAGCAAAACAAATAGTTGTTGAATCCAAAAAGAAGTCATGGGAAGATTTTGGTAACAACCTGGAAAGGCTAGGTCAAGCAGCAGGGAAACCTTTCTGGACAGTAATAAAGACTGTTAGGAAGGGAGGGAAAAAGGAAACGAACAGTGTTTCGAGTAATTCAGGTGAACTCATAACACAGTCCAGCCGCTGGCTGTCCGGCCCTGACAGATTGTGATGAAAAGAAAAAATAAGAGTAGAGAAGAGTATTGCCAACCTGCGGCGATTTGAAACTATACATATAACCTTGAAAACACTGTTATGAATTTACAATGTGCCATATGATTTTAATATTAAATCATTGAAACCTACATCCCTCGTCGATTTTATATTATTGTTTTAATTAAAGGTATTTTACCACAAAGAATACTAAGAGTTCTGCTAGTGGTAGAGTAATCGTCACGGTTTGCAATGCCTGACGTCACTGGCGCGCCATATTGAAGATTTTACAGCAAGCACCAATCACCGTTCATGTCGCCATGACTCTCTTGTACTGCTAGTGCGGTGATGCCACTTCTTTGAAGAGAAACACGTGGCCTCAGTTGCTCGCTAGCCTGCATGAAGTGCATGCATTCACTGTGTGTGTAAGCCGTTTGTTTTTGTTATTGTGATATGGCCAGTGGATCATCGGAAACAATTAAGAAAAAAACCCAGTTGTTATAAAAGCCAAAGCCGTGAATTTATATACCGGCTATGTGAATATTTTGATAAAGGGCGTGATAACGGTGTGCCTCTTCTTCCTGTTACAAAAGTGGTGGATCGAGTTTGTGACGCTTTAAAAGTAGGTAGGACAACCGTGAAAAGCGACGTTTTTATTGCCACGTTGATACTATTTTCAGGGTTTTTTATTCTGACTTATTAAAATTACGGTGATACTATTCACACAGTTCGGTTTTAATGTTACTTTATATTACGTCTATAGCCTACTGTTTTTGAGTTACGGTTATTCTATTCCCTGACCGTGCTTAACTTTGACTGCAGTGTTTTGTTATTATCTTTACGCTGTTCTTGGAATGTGCATAACTTCGACTGGAATGTTTTGTTATATTTACGCTGTTATTGAGTGCACTTCAATTTTAATTGGAACGTTTTATTATTATGATTACACTAGTGTTGGTTTTCAATATATTAGAGGTAATATTCGCACCTTTCCGTACGCATTTCCGTCACATTAACACACAATCTGATCTACGTATACGTGAAATATTTTAGGTGTGTGTGCTTGTTTATATCGTATGGTTCAAAATCGGCAACACTGTCTGAGAAACGTCAGGGCCGGACAGCCAGCGCCTCGACTGTAGATCCCAGGGAATCACTGGAGAGGTGGAGGGAATATTTTGAACATCATCTCAATGTAAAAGGAAATCATCCTGGTGGTGTTGCAAACAGCCAAGCTCATGGGGAGGAAGAAAATGATGTTGGTGAAATTATGCTTGAGGAAGTGGAAAGGATGGTAAATAAACTCCATTTTCATAAAGCAGCAGGAATAGATGAAATTAGACCTGAAATGGTGAAGTATAGTGGGAAGGCAGGGATGAAATGGCTTCACAGAGTACTAAAATTAGCATGGAGTATTGGTAAGACACCTTCAGATTGGACAAAAGCAGCAATTGCACCTATCTATAAGCAACGGAATAGGAAGGATTGCAACAACTATCGAGGTATATCATTGATTAGTATACCAGGCAAAGTATTCACTGGCATCTTGGAAGGGAGGGTGCGATCAGTTGTTGAGAGTAAGTTGGATGAAACCCAGTGTGGTTTCAGACCACAGAGAGGCTGTCAGGATCAGATTTTCAGTATGCGCCAGGTAATTGAAAAATGCTACGAGAGGAATAGGCAGTTGTGTTTATGTTTCGTACATCTAGAAAAAGCATATGACAGGGTACCGAGAGAAAAGATGTTCACCACACTGGCGGACTATGGAATTAAAGGTACATTATTAAAATCAATCAAAGGTATTTATGTTGACAATTGGGCTTCAGTGAGAATTGATGGTAGAATGAGTTCTCGGATTAGGGTACTTACAGGGGTTAGACAAGTCTGTAATCTTTCACCTTTGATGTTCATAGTTTACATGGATCATCTGCTAAAAGGTATAAAATGGCAGGGAGTGATTCAGTAAGGTGGAAATGTAATAAGCAGTCTGGGGTATGCTGACGACTTGGTCTTATTGGCAGATTGTGCCGAAAGCCTGCAGTCTAATATCTTGGAACTTGAAAATAGGTGCAATGAGTATGGTATGAAAATTAGCCTCTCGAAGACTAAATTGATGTCAATAGGTAAGAAATTCCACAAAATTGAATGTCAGATTGGTGATGCAAAGCTAGAACGGGTCGATAATTTCAAGTATTTCGGTTGTGTGTTCTCCCAGGATGGTAATATAGCAAGTGAGATTGAATCAAGGTGTCGTAAAGCTAATGCAGTGAGCTCATAGTTGCGATCAACAGTATTCTGTAAGAAGGAAGTCAGCTCCCAGACGAAACTATCTTTACATCAGTCTGTTTTCAGACCAACTTTGCTTTACGGGAGCGAAAGCTGGGTGGACTCAAGATATCTTATTCATAAGTTAGAAGTAACAGACATGAAGGAAGCAAGAATGATTGCTGGTACAAATAGGTGGGAACATTGACAGGAGGGTACTCGGAATGAGGAGATAAAGGCTAATTTAGGAATTAACTCAATGGATGAAGCTGTACGCATAAACCGGCTTCGGTGGTGGTGTCATGTGAGGCGAATGGAGGAGGATAGGTTACCTAGGAGAATAATGGACTCTGGTATGGAGGGTAAGAGAAGTAGAGGTAGACCAAAACGACGATGGTTAGACTCGGTTTCTACCGATTTAAAGATAAGAGGTATAGAACTAAATGAAGCCACAACACTAGTTGCAAATCGAGGATTGTGGCGACGTTTAGTAAATTTACAGAGGCTTGCAAACTGAACGCTGAAAGGCATAACAGTCTATAATGATAATGTATGTATGTATGTATGTATGTATGTACGTATGTATGAGAAAGTGCTTCTGGATACTGTTCCCAGTTCAAAAATTGCACCAGATAAGGCAAACAGGATGTTATTCCAACAACAATAGCAGCAGTGTTAGAACTAATGGAAGAAAACTTGAACCAGGGTCATATATCTTGATAACTGATATGTTTCTCCTGAACATTTTCACACCTTGTTGGAGAATGGAACTCATGCTGCTAACTGTAAAGGGAATAATGTGCCTCCAGATTTCCTCACAGGAAAACTGACGAAAGGTGAGGCTATTAGTATGACAGCTAATAATACTCTCGTCATAAAATGTAAAGACAGAAAGGAAGTGCATTTACTTTCAAATGTTGATAACGACTTGGACTTTGATGTGAAAATTCAATGAAAATGAGGTGGAGGAGAGGAAGTAGTGAAAAAACCCAAGGGTATTGGAAGATACAACCAGAAAATGAATGTAGTATATCGTCAAGACCAAGTCCTGGCCTGTTTCCACACTATGCGATGGACAATTTTTTTTTTTTTTTTTTTGCTACTTGCATTATGTCGCACCGACATAGATAGGTCTTATGGCGACAATGGGACAGGAAAGGGCTGGGAATGGGAAGGAAGTAGCCGTGGCCTTAATTAAGGTACAGCCCACGGAAAACCATTTTCAGGGCTGCCGACAGTGGGGTTCGAACCTACTACCACACTTAAGCGACTGCAACTATCGAGCTCGGTCAATGGACTATCAAGGGTCATAAAAAGATAATGCTGTATATATTGGATATGGCTGTCTTCAATTCATACATTGGGTTCATGAAAGTTACTAGCAGGTGACTGCATTATACAGAATTTCTCACATTTGCCGAGCGATTGTTGCAGTTTGTTGCTCTCTGCCTAGGACAACAAAAGAAAGGACGTCCAGTCAACACAGCCACCTGCGGCATCAGGCAAATGTATGGGGATATTTTCCAGTGCCACTTTCTTCCAACAGAAAGAAGAAAACATCCTTCTAGGCCCTGCAAAGTTTGCAAGGTCCGATGTGAGGTGGCTATGCAAAAATTGTGGTATTCCATTCCATCTGGAGAGCTGCTTCAAAGAAAATATTACATGATGATTCACTAATGAAGACGGAGATACAGTTAATGAACAGATAGGCATTGTCCTGTGATGCATATAGCTTTGAAAAATTGCCACTTTTTGACTAATCTTCAATATACAAAATTAAAATATAATTTTCAAAAATAAACAGATTTCTCTCCCTGCAGGTTAGACTATTAGTCAGGTTCCGAAATGGTTAATTAAAGTATAGTTTCAGAAATTGCCTGGTTTAAAAGTGGGAAACCACAGAAAACCATCTTTGGAAGAAAGGCTGAGAGAGAAGTGCAAGGATGTTCAAGGCTTTATGGTCCTAGGAAACACAGAGATCAGTTATTTATAAGGTTCAACCTATTCAATACTAATTATGTGTTGTACAGATGCTATTTACAACATTTATTTAACATGGGACCTGTTTTGACATTTAAATGTCATCATCAGCCATAAACAAATCACCAAAAAGTGAGCAAGGACATAATAAATAAAACTGGTGTAGCGACACATTGAAATATGTATATTCTAAGATTAAGAGAAGGCTTTGAAATGTTATCAAATCAGAAAAGTCTCCATACACCCATTCGTACCTTATGCTAAAACTGGCGCAGTGACACACTGAGACATGTACACGGCCCTCTTACTAACCAAAGACTAATACAAGGTTCCGACATAGTATCAGAGTACAAAAGTCTTTACAGGCCCATTCACACCATGTGTCAAATAAACCATCAAAACAAATGAGCAATGGCATAATAATTAAAACTGGTGCAGTGATACACTGAAGTATGTACATAGCCACTCACAATTCAAAGGTTAAAAGAAGGTTCCTTGATATGTTATCAAACCACAAACTTCTTTATATGCCCATTCACATCCCATGTCAATAAAACAAAATAATCAGAATGGCGTAGTGACACACTGAGATATGTACATGGTCCTCACACCAATCTAAGTCAATAGAAGGCTCCGAAACATTTCCAAAATTAAAGGTCATTAAAACGCCCATACACACCATGTGCCAAACAAAACGTCAAGAACTTATTCAAATCACTTGGTATACAGCTCTGGCTTGTCCGCCCGTGTGCCAATGCACGAACAGACATATTAAGAGTTGTATTTGAATCCCTGAACAATCTGGCAGTCCGCTAAACATTGTTGATTCGAATCCTGTTGAAGTGAGAATATAATTAGTAGACACACTTTGATCATGTAACGCACTTGTAGACTTCTCAATACACATTGTTTCTGAAGGGTTAATTGTTTACCTGTTAACATTTATACTGATGTATATGAAATTATAAGGAACAGTTATTGGTAACAGGTTGTCCTTCAGTATACTTTCTCTTATAGTGCAGATGATCGATTGGAAAGGTAGAAACTGCATGCAGAAAAATCAAGGAAGACTTTGGAGAAAGGAAAACTAGGTAAGAAAGAGTAGCGATAGGTGATACAACAGTGCTGATGGACAGGATATGGAGGAGTATAGTCAACAGATTGCTGATAATCCTATGAAACTGCAGTCCAACAATTCAGCTCATTTTATATGTGCATCTTTCCCACTGTATCCAAACAAATCCCCTCAACAAGAGCTCAGGTGGAAAAAAACTTCTAGCAAGAAAATACAAAGCAGCTATCTGGCAGGACCATATCCAGCACCAGTATCAAGGTAAAGAATTAGACCATACGGTTCTGGAAACATAAGAGGCTATTGATGCTGATGAAATAGGAGTCCCAATTTTGAGGTCAGAATTCAATAAGTTTTGAAAGACCTAAGTATATGCAAGGAACCAGGAATTGATGATATACCCTCAAAATTACTGACTGCCTCAAGAGAAACCAGCTTGGTGAGGTTATTCCCTTTATTGTGTAAGATGCATTGAAAAGGAGAATTGCCATACGATTTTTGGACTAATGATGAAAGGCGGTGCTGACAAGTGTGAGAACAACAATTTAAAGACAATTTGACACTGAGTTGAAAGACATCAATTTGGCTACAGAAGAAATTTAGGAACACATGAAGCAATCCTGACTTTACGTCGGATCTCAGGGGATTGAATTAAGAAGGACAAGCACACATACATAGTGTCCATAGAACAACAAAAGGCATTCATTACTAGATACTGAGGAGGAATAATAATTTAAAATCAGCATAAAAATCAGTCCACTGTAATAAGAATCAAAGACTTTGAGAAAGCAATATTCCATAAGGGAGTGAGGCAGGACTGGAAGTTCCCCCTCCTTCACAACGTTCATATAGAAGAAAGAGGCAGTAAAGGAAAACAAAACCAAAGAGGAATTTCGAAGTTTGCTCATATCATTATTTTATCTCAGTCTGCAGAAGATCTGGAGAAACTGTTGAATTGTACAGACAGAGCCTTGGGGAAGGAGTACAAGACCAAACTAAATAAATCCAAAACGAAAGTAATGGAGTGCAGTAGAATGAAGTCAGCTGATGCAGGAAGAGTTAGATTAGGAAATGAACTTCTAAAGGTAGTAGATGAATATTGTTACTTGGGTAGTAATAAACTAATGACAGCAGAAGTAACGAGGACATGAAATGCAGACTGCAGGCTAGCACAAACAAGGAAGGCCTTTCTTCAGAAAACAAATTTGCACCTTTCAAACAGTGATAAACGGCTTACTTAGAAGTTTTTGAACACATTTGTCTGGAGCATGGTGCTGTATGGAAGAAAAACATGGACGATAACTAGCTCAAGGAAAGAAAAGGGTAGAAGCTCCTGAAATATAGTGTTAAAGATGAATGCTGAAGGTGAGCTGGATAGTGATATGGAATAAAGTTGGTGAGAGATCAATTTGGCTAAATTTGACAAGAATAGATAGAATGATAGGATATGTCTTAAGTCATCCAGGATGTGTTCAGTTGGTTTTTGAGAGAATTGTAGTCAGTAGAACAGTAGGGGTGGACTGAGATAAGAATATGACCAACAGATCAGAGCAGATGTAGGATATAGTTGTTATCTAGGGATGAAAAGGACACCACAGGATAGGAGCACATGAAAAGCTGCATCAAACCAGTCTTTGGACTGATGACTCTCAAACAATAGCATGTGAGAAACTGTGTCCTGGTTAACAGACACTGCAGTTCATTTCCAAGAGGACATGCTGAGAACCCAGTTATATTCATTAAGCAAGATGAACACGCCAGACCAGTGCACTTATAAAATGGACTGTATTTAAGCCAAATATGGTCATACTGTATTACACCTTTCTCCATATCACCGAGAATTGAATCACATTAAGCTGATATGGGCAAGTGTCAAGAAAGGAATTTATGAACAAAATGTGATGTTCAGAATGGAAGCATTACTATAATTTATGGTGAACAAATGGCTTCTATTACACATGACGAATGGAAGTAAAATTGGTGAGAAGGTACATAAATTTGAAGAACTGTAATTTCATGTGAAAGGTTATTGGACCCTGCTAAACATAAAAGTGGGAAGTGAAATGGACAGAAATAGTGACAGTGATGGAAGCAATACTGAAACTGCAAGAGAAACTGTTAATAAAACCAAAGACATGCCAGTGGAAATGAAATAGGCCTGGATACAGAATATGATGAAACAGTAGGAGGGGCATTCTCTAAGATATTTAGTATGCCTGTATATAGTGACATTGAATGATACATAGTCTTCTATCAAGTGATTAGCATACTGAGTTATATGTAATGTGCAGTTACATGTGTGTAATTATTGGAAGGATTTGTGAAAAGCTTCCAGGAATATTATAATTTATGATGAGATTGTATGTTTTGTAAGGCACACATTGTACAATATCCTCACTTATATTCTCTTAAGTATGCTCGATCCTAGTCCTTGTCACCTTTCACTATAGTGGACTTCCTGTCCTGCACTTAAATGACTGTTCTCCACTATTTGTGAAAGCTCTACCCAAGCATTGTGACTTTTTCCTCAACACAACAAGAACAATGCAAAAAAGAAACCTACACCATCAGAAATAGTTCTGATGTACAACATACAGGCAGACAGGGTAAAAAGTATGGTATATCTAGAAGTAACATAGGACCATGGTACTGAAATCAAATGCTGGACAGAGAAAGCAGAGTCCATCTTCATTAGCATGTAGCAACTCCTATCCTGAAATGAGCTAAGAATAAAGCTCAAAAAGAGAATAACAAAGTGCAGTGTCCTCTCCACCCTACAATATATTCTATTACACACAGAAAAAACAATACAAACTTTCAAGAAGTGGATATATAATGGCGAAATGCATAATTCCTGTGGGTTATTTTCATGAAGCACCAACGGAGATAGGTCTTATGGCAACAAAACGATAGGAAAGGGCTAGGAGTACAGAGGAATTAGCCGTGGCCTTAATTAATGTACAGCCCCAGCATATTAATGATATGAAAATGGTAAACTATTAAAACCATCTTCAGGGCTGCCGACAGTGGGGTACGCCACACAATGAGCTGTCGACCTCAGCTTATCAAGACAATTTAACTCAAGAGACTGAAACATATGTATCACATTATGAGGACTCCTAAAAGGACAGTCCTTTACAAGTAATATTTTGAGGAAAAAATTTAGGCAAAAGAGGACTAATGACGGACATTTCTGATCAATATTTTGAAGATATGGGTTGGAGGTCTTGGCACAGGACAAAAGGAAGATAGCCATGCTCGTAGTCTAAATCCGATTAGGATAAGGTAACAGTAACAGCGAAGAAACCAGCCACCAGGTTCCAAGCAATGGAGGGACTTTGAACAATAGTAGCTGCTATATATTACCTAGCTTAAAACTTTCAAACTACATGGAGAATATATGAAAATTGTTTTAAAATATTGGAAAACTCACTATACATCTTTCCGAAGATCTTCAAAACGTCTGCTTTAAAATGAGGAGTTGTTCAATGAAGTCTATTCAGCAGTCTGGTACAATTTCCATTATCAGAAAAATATCATCAAAAGATTAGATTACCTTAAATGTGTTCACCTGTGTTTGTCTTGGCACTGCTAACTCTAATTTTGGTTCTTCTTTGAAATGCATCTCTCCTGATTTAATTTTGTAATTCTCCTGTGGAAAAGTTAATATATTAGGCAAATTTTACACACATATTTGGAAATGTATTTATATACTAGTGGGCTTAACAATTCATCATTTCCTACTAAATGAGACAGTTTCCATTTCAAATCTTCATTATCATTTGTCAGAAAATCGCCATGTTGAGTATCCCTAAGAGCATGACAACTAATAGACCTTCAGCAGTGGAGGAATGTCCTGTTTGAATGCTCAGAGTTATTTTTGAAGAGTAGAACAATTACATAATATTGAACCCTACAAAATAACACTGAACAATCAGGAAAATGTACAGACATACTTACAAATAATCTGCTCATTATAAAGAAACCAATTCTGAAATATTATGAACTTCACAATTTATCACTGTTAGTTATATTTCACATCCTGTACCAACAAATAGAAATCAGCAGGAAAATGTATCCTCCACATTTCCTCTTGTATATGAAGTGCTCAGCCTGAGGGCAGGGAGGATCCTCAAGCGCTCTACCATCAGCTGCCATGGAGAGCTGGGTGTCACTAAGGAGACAAACTAAGGAAATAAAGAGTAAGGTAGTTTTACATTGCTTTCCTCTTCCTGCCAGACAGTGCTGTTACATACCAGTCTCTCATGTTCACTGAACCGCGCACACAGACCAACTATTTCACACCTTTTCCTATAGGATCTGGCAGTATTAGGAGTGGTGTTACCCATACTGCTCATATCTCAGTCACCTTCATATCGTAAGAGCCAAGGTTGAGACTGAGACCCAAAATACAAGTGACAAACTTGGTTTGGGCCAATCCAGAAGACAACATGCACTGAGCACACAGCATCACACCAGAGATGGATCAGGGCAGGCCACCTAAACAACATAAACATCTACAAAATCGACTTCACATTTTATTTACTTGTGCATTGTCTTTTATACTTATTTGTGATTGGCTGATTACAACCAAGAATAATGATCGACACCGGTACCAATTATAATTAAGTAGAAATGTAAAAATTACATTTCTAATTTCAATAGTATCATATATCTTCTTTTAACTTAACAGTGTGTAAAATATACCACTAAATCAATTAAATATGTGCAGTATTTGCATCTTTTGCAGTGTTACATATCAGCTTCATATCCGTACTGGCAGTACTGAATTATATACCTACAAGACTTTATTATATCCTCTTAATCAACACAAACTTCCGGGTAACTTCACTGATAACCTCAGGCCATGCTGCCAATGGGCAAAAACACAGACTGCACTAATGCAATTTGTATATGAGGATCCAATAGAGTCCTATAACGGCATAATTTTTTTGTAGTGCACAAGCACTGACACATGTGGATTGGTGCAGTGTAATGAGTCTACAAAAAACACATCCTTTTCTTATCATCATGGTTGAGAAGCATAGTATGAAAGACATGACACATTTATTGTTCGTTGTCTCAGTACTTAGACATTTATGTTTTTCTATAAGTGTCAGTTCAAAAAACATGCAACAGGCCACTATTATTATTATTATTATTATTATTATTATTATTATTATTATTATCAATATAATGAATGGCTAAATTAAGATGAGAAGGACCATTCCTTGAAAATTTTGTTTCAATCTTATTCTAATAGCAAGACTCTTCCTTAATGGGGCTGACTGATCAAGAATCACCATCAAGGAGGTAAATTAAAAGTGAACCAACACTCAAAGCAGGCAGCATTTTTGTATATCATGTAATAAGGCAATAAACTGATGATCATGTGTAAGAATGCATTCAGTATTTTGTACTTATTTTGTCTTACCTAGTGACATCAATTTAGTCTTAGAAAGGCTGATTTTCATACCATACTCATTGTACCTATTTTCAACTTCCAAGACAGCAGACTGCAGGCTTCAGGCAAAATTTGCCATTAAGATAAAGTTGTCAGTATATGCCAGATTGCTTACTAAATTTTTACCTTACTGAATCCCTTCCTGCAATTTAATACCTTTTAGCAGATGATCTATGTAAACTACAAACAACAAAGATATTCCAAAATTCTGGCAAATAGAGAAAATACAATCCTGACAGCCCCTTTATGGTCTGAAACCACAATGCTTTTCATTCTACTTTGTCTGATCCACTGATATCACCCTCCCTCCCTCCCTCCTTCCCTCCCAAGATGACAGTGCACACCTTGCCTGGTATACTGATTATTAAGATTAAGATACCTTAATAACAGTTACAATCCTTCCTCTTTGCCTGCTTATAGGTAGGTGCAATTACAGCTTCCATCCAATCTAAAGGTACCTTAACAACACTCCATGATAATCTTATTTCATTAAGCCATTTCAACCCTTCCTTCCCACTATACTTCATCATTTCAGGTCGAATTGCATTTACTCCTCCTGCTTTGTGACAATGGAGTATATCTACCATCCATTCCTATTCTTTAAGAATAATTTCACCAACATCATTGCCCTCTTGATACAAAAGTTGAGAAATAGGGAATGCAAGTAATACATAAAACAGCGATGTTGCAGAAGAAAGACGGTATTCTATGCCTGAGAAAATTATTCGTGAGAATTAATTTGATGAGTATGATGCTGTACTGTAAGAATGGGCTAAAGATGGTATTGTTGAAGAGAGACATTATGAAAGGGCTAGAGGTACAGGCTATATTCTACTTCATCGGGGTGCTTTGAGGACAGTGCAACGATGCAAATTAGGCCCATATTCGAGGCATCCAGCAAAAGGAAGAGGGAGTTGTCACTGAATGATTGTATGACAAAGGTCCAAACCTAACTGAATTTATTCCCTCTGTTGTGTTCAGGTTTAGAGAGAGGCCAATGGGTGTTGGAATATTACATGTTGGCACTTGCATGTAACTGTTGCACTTGCGTGAAAGATTTTCAGTTATACAAGGTCGAAGGAGAAACCAGACCATGCTATCAAGATGTGAGCAATGAAAAATGGCACAAAGCTAAGAAGGCAGATCCTGATTCTGGAACTCTATCGGAAAACAGAATAAAAGATGCTGTGGTATTTGAGGTGACAGATGTAGACCTTGCTGGACTCTTGATACTGAAAGTAAAAAGGAAGAGGTGGATTATGTTCTTTACATTTGTTGTGTATAGGGCAGTGTATTGGAACTAGTCAGCAATTTCATTACGAATGGATTTTCACTGAGTTTTTGATGGTTCATCACTCGATAAGAAAGACCAAAAGTGTCTACAACAAAATTGGAACAAATTTCACTGGTACAGATAATTTGTTTCGAACTGTTGACTAAAACCACACAGAAAGAGAGTCCAAAATGCAGTGAATACAGTAGAGGATTAACCCTCCCATAGCAGGCTGGTGGGGTGGTTGGTGGCAAAGTCAGATTCAGATAGTAAAAAGAAATTTGAGATGTGTCCTCGGGACAGCTTCACTGTGTTGCGAAGAGATGATGACAATACTGCGCGAGTGTGAAGCCATTGTTAACTCCTGTCCTCTTACCTACTTGCCTGAAGATCTTAACCAACTTTCACCTTCAAGTATTTTGCAAGATGATATCTGCATGAGAATACTAGATTTAGATCAACTGGAGATTTTGATTTCTACTACAGATGCAACTAGATTTGAGAAAAGTACCTCAGTCAGTTTATCCAGAAGCAGAATAAGATGTCTATAAACACTGGAGAAGAGGATGTGGTGCTCGTTGCAGCTGATGGGAAGAACTGTATCGACAGGCCATTAACACAGGTGCTCGAAGTATATTGTGGGAAAGAGTTGGAAGCATTGTGGGGTTGAAAACATTGTCAGGTGAGGTGATTAGTCTACATCAGCGACTTCTGAAACTGCGAAGAAGGATGCTGATGACTGTTACAGTAGCTTTCACTCTCATGAACAGTCTGACTCATCACTCCTCAAAGTGGTATTGTGACAGCTCGTTTACTGTTTCATGTGATATAAAAAATTACTAAATCTAAGTGACTTACAATAAATGTTTTTTTTTGCTAGTTGCTTTACGTCGCACCGACTCAGATAGGTCTTATGGCGACGATGGGACAGGGAAGGGCTAGGAGTAGGAAGGAAGCAGCCGTGGCCTTAATTAAGGTACAGCCCCAGCATTTGCCTGGTGTGAAAATGGGAAACCATGGAAAACCATTTTCAGGGCTGCCAACAGTGGGGTTCGAACCTACTATCTCCCGAATACTGGATACTGGCCGCACTTAAGCGACTGCAGCTATCGAGCTCGATACAATAAATGTGAAGTTCCTCTAAGGTAGAAAGAAAATTTCTCACAGGCTATGTGCTTTAGGAATTAAGACTGTAAGGCATTCTGAATAGATATCTGCCTCGTTAATCCTCCTATCAAAATAGTGTACATGAGCAGAATGATTTCCAATAAGGTTGGGAGATTTCAAATTAGGTTGGCCATGCATATTTTTTGGCAGGGTAAAATCACTCTTTCAGTCTTCACATAAATCTCCAGTCAATTCATGGATACTGAAATGATATTAAAGCTAAAAACTATCCATGGGTAAGAGAATTCCAAAAGTGGGTTCAAATACATCCAGTATTTTTCAGTTACAAGAACTCAAACAGCAACAAAAGGAAAGGCAAGACCCCTAAGCTAAAAGTATTTGGGACCGAGCTCGATAGCTGCAGTCGATTAAGTGCAGCCAGTATCCAGTATTCGGGAGATAGAAGGTTAGAACCCCACTGTCAGCAGCCCTGAAAATGGTTTTCCGTGGTTTCCCATTTTCACACCAGGCAAATGCTGAGGCTGTAAATTAATTAAGGCCATGGCTGCTTCCTTCCCACTCCTAGACCTTCCCTGCCCCCATTGTTGCCATATGACCTCTCTGTGTCAGTGCGACCTAAAGCAACTAGCAAACAAAAAAAAAGAAAGAAATAAATTAGGTATCATTATTACACCTGAAATGGTTAATTAAAAGAAAATGCTTCCAAAATAATCAATATATAGATACAAAGTTGTTGCAATTTATAAATACAGATTACCGTCATTACTAATATGCATGGCTAATCAGTCCAGGGACTAGAATGATGCAGCTTTCCATGTCAATTTTTCCTGTCCTACCAGCCTCTTCTCTAACTAGTGCAGTGTTCTCCGTAGAAATTTTGTTAGCTGGGTATCAGGAATGGGTGGCTAGGTGGGGAATACTACGCACTAAAACAGATACGAAAAAGTTTCAATTTATTTCCCTCATGACATTCGTATTAACAGATGGGTAGCAGTAACTGTAAAATTGAATTATTTTAGTATTTTTACCCTGAACAAAACAACAGATGATTTTGAACTTCTAGTGTTCTACTGCTCATTCATAATCATTCAATACTGGGGATTACTATTCCATTGCTGTGGAGTGGCATATGGGTTTGTGACATCATTTAAAACCGCTAAACATTTAAACTCCAGTGTAATTATGCTGAAAATAATGATTGATCATTTAACTAAACAGTTTGACAGTATGTAATTAGCACATATCTAGGTTATGTTAGCTTGGCAGTCTGTAAACATGGCAGGGCACTTCACCCATTAAGAGGTCTTACGGAGAGCAATGTACTTGAAATAATATTTACTACAATTGCTTTACCACATTAACATCATGGCCTGCCCTATCACTGTAAACCTCTAGACTTGCTCCTAAACTAAATTAATGAAATCTTGCAGGAAACTGTTTCTAAAAAAGGTAACAATAATAAGGTTGTTATAACAATCCTTCAGTTGTGCAAAATTTCATAGAACATTAATAAAGCTGGCCCCGTGGTTTAGGGGGTAACGTGCCTGCCTGTCACCCGGAGGCCCCAGGTTCGATATCCGGCTGGGTCAGGGGCTTTCAATTATAAATGATTAATATCCCTGGCCTAGGGAGAGGGTGTTTGTGTCATCCTTAACGTTCCTTTTCCTCACATTCACACTCCACATGTCCTCCATTTAAATTACATGCAGGTTCATATTACATGGTGCAAGTAGGGGCAAAATATCTCTAGAGGTCGATGCCCCGAACACACAGCATTAAAAGAATAATAAATACAGCTGTTGCAGTACCTAGAGACACAATCAGGTCAGGTGATACCAGTGTTGTAATATCATGGTGGAAAAAGAGGTGGTAACTTTGCCATTAAGTGGTTTTAAAATGCAATATAAGGTGACTCTTCATTTCAATGGCATACTTAACCATCTCACTATCCACATGTGCCATGTAAATTCCTCACCCTAACAGCAAATAAGTATAGTACTCCCCTAGATTTATCCCTCTGTGCAATCTCAAAAGCAATACTTCATGCAGCTTTAAGAGTATTGTGACAGTGGAAAATCCAATTATCAAAGTTGACCATCAATGTTATAAAACATTTTCAATCAGGAGAAAAGATGAGTAAAAATCAATAATGAGCAAGCTCCCCATATAACTCTAAATTTAAATATGTCTGTGCCAAAGAGGATAATATAGAATTATCAATACTACATTAATGGACTTGATACACTCATGATATTAAATGAAAAGGAAGTGACCAGTCACAATCAGTAATTATATTATGGACAGTGACCTAAATATCACTACAGTCCATAACACTGATAGGACCCAGAATCAGCACTAAGTTTAAGTTACTGATATCTCAAATTCATTGGAAATCTTACTGGGGCCTTGTAGGTAAGGTAGAGGTGCTCATTCTTTAAAGAATAGGGCCTGCCCAGTTAATTCACACTGAAAATTATTAGTGTTTTGTAACCAATCATGAACCTATCCATGGGGAAAAATAATGAATGCAAGGTTTCAATGCCATCAACTATCTACTATTTCCAATAACAATGAATGACATCCACCACATAATATACTACGTGTGATGGTGTTGTCTGCCCTTGAAAATATATTATCAGTTTTGAATTTCGTACAATTATTTCACCCGTACATGTTTGGGAGCCCCAGCTTACTTCATCAGCAATTTCTACATCATAAATCAATATTCCCATATCTGAAGGTCTAAAATTATTTATCTATACATAAGTCATCATCAATATATACCATCATTTTTAACACATACACACATAATGACCATTTCTTGATAATGTTTGTTGTAATCGAACACTTCGAAACATTCTTAAAAAGTTCAACTGTTTATTCTTACGTTATGTAACACTTTAAACCATGTATCAAAACGTCAGATTGTTTCCTTAGAAAAATTCAATCAGTGATAAAATGTTTCTTGCTGCTGTTTGTTCTGTTGTAGCCCACATAAGTGTAGCCCTATTAAAATATAAACTATTATACTACCAAAGAAAATATTTTTTACCTTCTTATTCTTAGAACACTTTCTAAAATGAACTGGTTCACCATTGAATTATTTGACTCCTTATGATCTAAACGTGTAATTCATTATATCGTGTCAGATGGCATCTTTCTATGTTGGTGTTGGGCTGGAATTTTGACAGAGCGGATCAAACATCCCATCATGTCCTTGAATTCTTGGCCTTTATTTGCTCTTCTTACTATAAATTATCGAAGGGGAGGAAGACTATCTGCTCACCAGCCTAACACTTTTTGATTCTATGTGGTCCAAACTAGCTTTAAAGGTTTTGAAACACTAAGATGGCGGAAATCTTTTCCGCAAGAGGCTAGTATATTTGAGCAACTTTAATACCATCAGGGTGATAAAGGATTTAATATGCCAACTTGAATCCTGAAGGCAACCCATTCACAACCTGAGCTACTCAGACTGCCATTTTTCCTGACAAGAACTACAAAGCATACAGAGATGAAGAGAAACCCACTTCTTCTTCAGCTTTCAGACATTCTGTGCCAAATAAAAGGTGCATACCTGGAAATTCTGCATTTGTGTAATCATAAAAAGTATACTTAGTCAATTTGAGATTAGTATACAAATATACATGTGCCTTAAGAACAGACAGCAAATACTCATATATCTCTTGAACATCAGATAAAAGTTTAGTTATGTAACCAGTCAAACTCGGATGACTGCTGAGGGTTTAATTGCAATCACTATGAAGTTACCTGGAATGATACTTACACATGAAGTATTTGAAGTTTCCTCAAAGCATATTGGTTCCTCTTTGATCTTTCCTCCCAAGTCCATTTTAAACAGCGTGTGATGGTATAGATGATTTTGGGATGTAGATTACTTCCACAGACCTTGCACTGAAACATGAGCAACAAACAGTATTACAGCTGTTTTGTAGTCAAGTCTGTGGTTTTACATGACTGTTGATATTGTGCTCATAGCCACAGGACCTCCAGGTTTACCAGGAAACTGAACCTCAGGGATAAATATTTTCAATGAAAGAATGTCCCACAGCCAAAGAATGGAATTAATTTGCACACCCCTTGTGAAAAGCCTGTGACTATGCAACTTACATATCACCCACTACACTGGGAGTCTAATAACTGGTTTTATGTACCTTTTTTTTAACGATTTGCTTACATCAAACTGACACAGATAGGACTTATGGCATTATGGCTAGGAGTGGGAAGCAAGTGACTGTGGCCTTGAGTAAGGTAGAGTCCTAGCACTTATTTGGTATGAAAATGGGAAAACACAGATAATTGTCTCCTAGGGCTGCAACTTCATTCCCACTCCTAGCCATTTCTTGTCCCATCATTACCATAAGTCCTATCAGTGTCAATGCAATGTAAAGCCAATTGTAACAAAAAAATTTATTCTACAACCAAACCTTTGAAACTATTCATTTCTTGCTGAACTTGCAGGGGAAAATGGTCCGCTTTCAGCCACTGCGAAGACACAAACCATGCACCCTGTATCTCCGCTACCTCTATTGACCGTGTACATTTTGTACTACTCAATATAAACCTCACTCTCTTTACACTAGAGTCCAGCGGTGATTCAGATACAATATAGGATAGTAAGTGGTGAGCCCAGTCTTATTCATCACACTTAGAAATTATGTAAATCATCCTGGATGTAATGACAATTGTGGGTAAGCCCTGTACCTTATGTACATTAATATGCCGTTTCTTACACAGATATAGCCATAGTTCTTCTCTAGACACACAGTACTCATCTGGGCTAGCAGTAGCAGTTTAGCCATTGATCAAACAAATTATTTGATAGAGTATAGCCAGGTACTCATTGGCAACTTCATCCAAAAAGTTGCAAACATTATTGATTATGCTTCATATATATATCCTGTATGTCAATTACAACAAACAATTTTGAAATGTTTATGAACTCCTTCAAAATTATTTTAGTGAGCATACATGAATCAGACTGCTTCCAGATATGATTGTTAATAATCGTTTGTTGCAATCAGTAAATGGCATTTATGAACTGTATCAACGCCATCTACAAATTGTTACAAAACCTTAAACAGTGGATGATGGAAGACCTCACTATTACAATGAGAAGTACTGCAGGTAGCCCCACCATTTACTGGTTGAAATAAAAGTGCATATATAGGAAATGCAGTCCCTGGTATTGAGTGCGCACTGCTGGCATTGGCTCTGAAATGGTTCTGAATGTAGTTAGAACAGCATATATACTAGCACCAAGAAGTATTGGCACAGACACCTTTTCACATATAATACAATTGTATAAATACTATGAAAATTATATATCGTCCCTGCTCTGGCAAACTAATGAATCTGAAAATTGTCAAAAGGGTAGGAGAGCTGAAAGAAATTGTGATTACTCATGTCAAATCAATTTTTATATTTAATTATTGGTTTTATGTGTTAGGCATACAGGATGAGCTGCAGATGTGAGACTTTGTCAGAGGGTAGACAATATATAAATAACAAAATCTAGACCAGAACTTCAGAACTACAGATTCCTTAGTTTGTCAGTTTCGCTAGTTTGCCAGGGCAGGGACGATATATACCATTAACCCTTACTCAATAAAGGAAATAATTTGTATACTGAATTATTTTCTAAACAGAACATAAACACATGTAATCTATTAAATTAGGTTTTTCTCCTGCTCAGAAAAGTATTGGCACACTGTACGTCATTTGTTATTGAGATTTACAGACAGCGCTGCGCATACCCGATTTGTGCAATCGGAGTTGACAAACAGATCAGTCTTTTGCCTGACCCCAGTGTATAGGTCATTCATTTGTCACAATCAATCCGAATGCGAAGGAGCATTCCGTGTCGTCCCGCACCAAGGTGGTTTTCTTGCATTCGCAGGGTAAAAGTTACCGTGAAATTGGTAAAGAACTTTCTGTTACATATACAACAGTGTGGGCAATCATCAATAACTTTCAAAAGACTGGTACAACAGACAATAAACGCAGATCTGGACGTCCAAGAGTTCTTACGTGTAGGGAGCATCGAAGAATAGCTCGCCTTGCACTGAAAGCGTTCTTTAAAATGCAGGGTCGATTGTATCGGATATCCAGTCAACGTACAACAAAGAGGTCAATCCTCAAACTATTAGGAATATTTTGTACGCAGTTGATATTCATGGGAGATCTCCCAGAAAGAAAGCATTTATTTCGGAAGTTAACCGAAGGAAACACTTCCAGTTTGCCAAATATTATGTCGATAAATCGATTGATTTTGGAATTCTGTGATATTATCTGACGAATCCAAGTTTGACTTGTTTGGATCTGATGGAAATCTAAAAGTGTGGTGCAAACCAAATACAGAGCTCCAATCACAACATGCCCTACCTACAGTACAACACGGGGGAGGAAGCATAGTGGTTTGGGTGTACCTGAGAACTTCCGGTCTTGGTGACTTGGCAATTATTGAAGGTGTCATGGATCATCGTAAATATAAAGATGTGTTGCGAGGCCACTTATGTAGCAGTGCACAGGAACTGGGTTTAATGGCATCTTTTACCTTCAACAAGACAACGACCCCAAACATACGGCTCTGCGAAAGCAGGAGTGGTTACTATATAATGCACCAAAAAGAATTTTCACTCCACACACAGCCCTGATCTTAACCCAATAGAGCATTATTGGAATCACTTGGAGACAAAAGTTTGAAAATGTCGTTCTACAGGGAAGCGCGAGTTTCAGACGGTGTTTTTGGAGGAATGGTCAAAGATCTCAGGAGAGATAACTCGCAACATGGTTCCCTCCATACCAAGACGTTTACAAGCTGTCATCAGTATCAACAGCATGCACAAAGGCAACTACTGTAGACTTGAGTTACGTGGAATTGCAGAGACTTTAATTTCATTTGTGTATAGGTGTCCCAAAATTATTTTTGTTGTGAGAAACCAATTATACTCGAAGAATCTTATATTTACTGCTGTACATTTCAATAAATATATCGGTGTCTTGGCATCACGTTTATTTGTGTGGAATTTATATATAATGGTAGGTGTGCCAATACTATTTGGTGCCAGTGTATAGTACTGCGTATGAGCAGGCTATTCAGAATAAATTCGGTAAATACCATGTTGGAACAAATTTGCATGTATTTTCACTAGGAATGTTAGCTGAGATATATTTCATGTAGATAGCCTACAGTCGGCTGAAAAGCAGAATTATCTGTCGCTGATCTTTCATGTTTAAATTGTTTAAATGCGAACTGAACAATAAAGCTTACCTTGTTTCCTATTACGTAAAGTACGATATAAATTTCCTTATGGAGATGGACAAAACTGAGACTCCTTTGGACACGGTGTAAAACGTAAGGAAATTCAATTACCTGACGTAGTAAATCTTAAGAGAAACAGCACATTCCACAGAATAAACCTGCACAAGCAGCCGCAATTTGTCCGAGATGCACAGTACAATAGAGATTAATTCGAACATCAAATAACGACAAGCCAACCACTACGAAAGTAAACTAAAAACAGCGAGTAGTGCTCCCCACAAATTTACAACCAGTACGTCGTTCCTCGACCGTATACATACACACCCGGTATAATTAACTTATCTCCAGCTAAGTACTGCACATAGATGGAAGTTAAAAGTCTTGTCTTGTCTTGTCTTGATAATTTGATGGGCTTCGCGTGATAGCGGTGTACATAGTCACAGATCCTAAAGTAAACCTCAAAGTATGGAGGAGGCTAAAACTGAAAACATAAAGTTAAAAGGCAGGTTATGAATTCAACTACTAATTTACAACACACAGGAGTAACACAAAGACAGAAGGTTCAAAGCTACACACCAGAGACCTATCTCGGCGACTTTCTACCACACAAACATGTACGGTCAACACAAAAGGGTGGAACAAAGGGACCGAAACTAAGGAATGTGTTGGTGTCAGAAAGGAAATTCGATAAAGCTACGGCCGTAGTGGGCATGGGATTGAGTATCCAACAAGACAATTGAGTGGGTAACGCGAATTGTTTCCGAAAAACGGCTGTAACCATTTTAGTCAGTCGTAGGGCTATGTGCGTCCCAATCCAGGAAATGACGTCATCAATTTTGCTGAGGTCATCCAAAGGAATTGACCCCAATGTCATTCAGCCAGGTCACGTGACCGTGACACCATCTGCCGACGTCAGCAAGGTTATTGACCCCGTGACGTCATTACTACGTGCTCTTACTTGTAAACAATGCCAAGTGTCCTTGCTTGTAAACAACGCCAAGTGCGTTTTTGACAGCTGTCCTGTTGACGGACCCCAACCTCACTTTTAAGGACAACAACGCAAGTGCTGCCATCTTAAGGGCACTAAACCTCATCATCATCAACATCAACAACAACAACAACAACGCATCGCTAACCTCACTGCTGCCAACTTGACGGCACTAAACCTCATAGTTGCTACCTTACGCACGTGGTGGCGGGCGAAAAATTCGACGTGCTCTTGTTCGCAAACCACGTGCTTTGCACAGCTGTCATCCGCCATCTTGCATCACTAACCTCAGTGCTGCCATCTTGTGGTGGCGATAATTTGAAAAAATCTGCGTGCACTTTGACAGCTGTCATCCGCCAGCTTGCATCGCTAACCTCAGTACAGCCAGCTTGACGGCACGAAACCTCATGGATGCTACCCTAGGCACGTGGGAGCGCGAAATTTTGAAACTCCACGGCTCTTATCTTAGACTAACCTAAGTAAATGGTTATGCTTTACTGACTTCGGGGGAGTATAGGCTCCCTAGAGGTCTACTGCCGAAGCGATATCTCCTCTAGAAAAGAAGATGGCCCTGGGGGGCCAGGGCATGGCCGCCTCTTACGAGGCAAGCAAGGATGCATTGTTTTACACTCGTATTTATACCTAGAGAATGCTTAGATGAACATTGTGCGCGCGCACTTTCTGCTATCTACTGAGGCGAACAGCGGAAATGAGTCAACACTTTTTATGCAGCACCCGAGGTCTAATAGTGTAGCAATGCAGGTTCCAATGCAAGATCATTGAATCATAATATAAGTAGGTGAGCAATGTCGATTTGCGGATTTTGCATAAGGTTGCGAGCGTAACCTTACAGTCACCATCTTGAGATGGGCGTAACCACACTTTAACGGCTAGTTGTCATTCCCGACGCCTAAGAGAGCAAGCCTAACCTCACATCCGCCATCTTGATGGGGCTATCCTTGGTTTTACGGAAAAATGCCCTTCCCGACGCCAATTGCACAAGATGGCGGCTATACACAGCTCCTTATGAGACGGCGTAGGGGCGCTTGCGCAAGATAGCTGCTGAACTTAAGGGACGCCCTATTGTCACTCGCACAAGATGGCTGCTATACACAGACTTATATGGAGAAAGCTAGCTTGGAGGGTACTGCACAACATGGCGGCTGCTCTTATGACACGGCTTAAGAGCGCTTGCGCAAGATGGCTGCCAGCCAACGTCATTGGCTAAGTGACGTCATCACCAGGTGCTTTTGTTTGTAAACAAAGTAACGTGCCTTTTTGACAGCCAAGTGCTGGCTGCCAGCTAAGGTCATTGACCACATGACGTCATCACCACGAGCTCTTGTATGTAAACAAAGCCATGTGCTTTTTGTCAGCGGCCATCTTTAATCAACGGAGCATCGTGCTGCCAACTTTAGCTACTACCATTCAAATGTGGTAGCGCGTAATTTGAAAAATTGTACGTGCTTTTTGTCAGCTGCCATCTTTAATCAACAGAGCACCGTGCTGCTATCTTTAAAGCACTAAACTCGACGGCAACTACCTTAGACACGTGGTGTCGTTCAGTTTGAAATTCCACGTGCTCATGTTTTGTAAACAAAGCCGCATGCATTTTTGACAAGCTGACAGAGGCCATCTTTAATTAACAGAGCACCGTGCTGCCATCTTTAGCTACTACCTTTGAACTGTGGTGGCGGGCAATTTGAAAAATTCAACGTGCTATTTTGACAGTGATCATCTTTAAACAACAAAACTTCAGTGCCGGCAAGGGGCTAAAACTACATGCCTACAACTTTAGACATGTAGTGGCGGGCATCTGAAAAATTCCACATGCTTATTGACAGCTGTCAGCCGCTCTTTAACTACATGCACATGGCTTACTGGTATTTTGACGGAAGTAAACTATATAGCGCGGGACTTAGCCATGCCGCAAACAAGCCACCTGCCCTTCTCAACTTACTAAGATCTTATAGCAAGCTGCCCTTCTCAACATACTTACCGAGCTGCCCTTCTCAACATACTATTAACTTAGTTTTTAAAACCAAGATGGTGTTAGAGATGCCAGCTATGGGTGATTGCACAAGATGGCGGTTATACATGAGCTCTTATGAGACGGCCTAGAGGGCGATTGCGCAAGATGGTGGCTCCTCCACCTCCCCCTTCCCTTCCTCAGTCTCTGTCAAGGCATAGCTCTATTGAACAAGTTTAAACATGCATCGCGAAGGCAAGAGTGTGCATGTGCTGCAGCGATGACGTCATCATAGATGTGCATTTTTAAACTTGTTCGTCGGCAAGAGTGTGCACGTGCTGCAGCGTTGAAGTCATCAGAGCTGTGCATGTTTAGACTTGCAGATCACAAAAGAAGTGATTGAAACGTAATAAGACTAGAATCAAACACTGTATTCGTTGTCATTCTCCTCCTAATCCTACAGAACGCTAGTGCTATAAGAAATACACTGCTTACATTTAAGTCCACAGCAGTCAAGCAAATTATCGGATAAACATATAATACGAAATTTTACATCGGAAATATACTACTTGAATCTGCTGGCAATGGGTTTAGCTCATGCGGAAATTGAAATTTAACAGAACTCTAGCAGTCAAACAAATTATCGAATAAATATTTATTACGATTTTTTTACTTCGGACATATACTATTTGAATCTGCTGGCATGGGTTTAGCTCATGCGAAAAGTGAAATTAAACAGAACGCTTAGTGTTATAAGAAACACATTGGTTGCAGTCGAATCAATTATCGGATAAACATGTAACTTGAAATTTCGGCTCGGGAACATATTATTCCAATATGTAGGCATGGGTTACAAGCATGTAGCTTGTGCAGGAGAGGGCTACTATGCAAGATGTTTGCAAAATCCTGACATACTTACCTACGTATACTATGGTTCAATTATCTTTCATTGGAACCTGCATTGCTACACTATTAGACCTCGGGTGCTGACTCTGCATACAAAGTGTTGGCTCATTTCCGCTGCTCGCCTCAGTAGATAGCAGAAGGTGCACGCGCACATGTTGATCTAAGCATTCTCTAGGTATAAATACGAGTGTAAGACGATGCATCCTTGCTTGCCTCGTAAGAGGCGGCCGTGCCCTGGCCCCCAGGGCAATCTTCTTTTGTAGAGGAGACATCGCTTCGGCGGTAGAAATCTAGGGAGCCTATATTACCCGAAGTCAATAAAGCATAACCATTTAATTAGGTTAGCCTAAGATAAGAGCCATGGAATTTCAAAATTTCGCGTGCCCACGTGCCTAAGGTAGCATCTGTGATGTTTAGTGTCGTCAAGATGGCAGCACTGAGGTTAGCGATGCAAGATGGCGGATGACAGCTGTAAAAATCGCGTGGAAATTTTCAAATTGCCCGCAACCACAAGATGGCAGCTCTGAGGTTAGCAATGCAAGATGGTGGATGACAGCTGTCAAAAGTACGTGGCTTTGTTTACAAACAAGTGTACGTGAAATTTTTAAAACTGCCCACCACCACAAGATGGCAGCACTGAGGTTAGCGATGCGTTGTCCTTAAAAATGATGTTGCGGTCCGTCAAGATGACAGCTGTCAAGAAAGCATGCGGCATTGTATACAAAGAAGAGCACGTGGCTTTGTTTACAAAGAAGAGCACGTAGAAATAACGTCACGGGGTCAGTAACCTTGACCAGGTTCAATTACATTGCTGACGTCAGCAGATGACTTCACGGTTCCGTGACCTTGGTCAATGATATTGGGGTCAATGACCTTGGATGGTCTTTATGACGTCGGCAAAAGGTGATGACGTCATTTCCTGGATTGGGACGCACATAGCCGTACTACTTTAGTAAACTAACTTTGAGCAACGGACACTGAAGCAAGATATGGTTAATTGTACCAACCGAAGTAGGAAATTTACAGAGGTTACACTCAACCAATTTCATACGAAATAATTGATCAGGCGTGCACATATGATTTAGCCGCAAACGGATAATTTTAATAAACTTACGTCTAGTATAATAATGTTTAGTAAACCACGGAGAGCGCGGAATGTTCGGAAGGATCGTAAACAAACTCCGTCCTGTACGACAGGAGGGTTGACTCCACTCATCCTGCCATAATTGTCTTATCTTATATCGACAACCGCTCCAATTATCAGTGAAGGGTAACGCCAAAACGTACTCCCTGACCTTGAGCTGCCGCCTGAGCTAAGCATCAGCCTGTTCATTACCTGTGACATTTGAATGACCCGGTATCCAAAGTAAGGAATCCTTTTACCTGTTGGTGTAAATCGAAACAGATTTTACGAAACTTTTGAATATACCAATTTGACCGAACGAAAAGTGGGAGTATTTAAGGCTTGGTGCATACTCAGGGAATCGGATGCAATGTATGTACTATCTAGAGGCGAATATTAGATGTGTAATAAAGCTTGACGGATTGCAAAAGCCTCCGCCGTAAAAATACTGTCTCCGAAGGGAGTGAAAATCCTTCTGTGTAAATCGGGTGAAAAAAGGCAGCCCCTACTCATGGAGGGGTGTGAATTTTGGACCCATCAGTATAGAATATTGGTAAACGGGAATGAACATTCTGGGACAAAGCTAGACGGTCATAATTTCTAGCACCGTGTGTCCGGATCGGGCCACAGGGTTGAGAACCACCGATTGCTGGTAAAATAATGCAAGGGACATAATAATTTGCTTGAAAGGGAAGAATGTAATTAGCTGTAGACGGGGTACGAATAATAGAAGTGCGAAGGTAACTTAAGTAATTATATGCCCAGGCAAGTGCTGGATAACGGCGTAGGGGGTACCTCTTTCTTGATAGTAACCTACTAGTAATGATAATTTAGGGAGGATAGTTTGTGAGGTAAGAGAGAGAGAGAGAGATTCCTGAGTATAAACTTGGAGATAAGCAATCTTCTCCTCCAATTTAATGAGAATTCCGCAGCCTCAATCAATGTTGCATTGCTTGGGGAAGATTGCAGAGCCCCAATACAAAGTTTAACAAATTGTACCTGAGAGTCCAATTTAGCAAGCTTTTGATTGGCCGCCGTGTCTATGAACCCCGAGCCATATTCCAAGGTCGAACGAATGGTGTTGCGATATAACAGGAGCATAGTACTGCGATCCGATCCCCAAGATCTCTGTCGTAATGCAAAAAATAAAATCATTTTTGGAAGAGACTTTCCCACAAGGTTTTGAACGTGAGAGTGCCATAATAATTTCCTGTCGAGGTAAATACCTAGATATTTAGTCGACTGGACAATCGGGATCGAAAAACCTTTAAAACTTCTAGTCGGGTGATCAGTACGCTGGGACCACAAGAAAATAATCGCTCGACATTTATCGTAGCCACTTCTAATTAATTATCGTGAAACCATGTATCAAAATCCAAGAGAGTCGTATGTGAGGATTTGTAAACAGCTTCCAGTGACGGGAGAATAAGATATATCACTCGATCATCGGCAAATTGTTTCGTACGCGCAATGCGTGTTTCAAGAAGAATTTTTTGGAAAATGTTTCGAAGGAAATGTCCAAGGCATATGTCCCTATAACGGTCGGGAAGTACAGGGTTTTCTTTGGTTTCAACAGGGAGACCAAATAAAATTCGTTCCACGTGGAAGGAATTTGAGCAGACTCGAGGCAATGATTGAATATCTGCAGTAAGTTCTGGCGCGCCAAGGGGGGAAGTTGCTTTAATACTTAATACGTGATATCATCCCGTCCAGCGGTCGATGTATGGGATGAACTGATGGCCAGATTTAATTTGTTGATATCATCTGGGCTAATGAGCGAAGAAAATTTATTGGAGCTAGGCGGAATATGGAGACTATAATGTGGGGCTACAAAATCCGGAGTAAGTTGCTGAATGAAGCCTCCATATTGAAGTGTACAGTAGATAAAGTACTAAGAGGACGGTTGGGCAGGCCGGCAATTGCTCGCCATATATGTTTGGACGACGACTGTCTGTTAAGAGAGGAAATGAAGGCTTTCCAAAACAGGCGGCGTTTGTCGTTAAATACATTTTTAGTTTGGGCGACCAGTACTTTATAATGTAAGTATGCTTGGAATGTTCCAAAACGTCGAAAGGAGCGAAGTGCTGCCTTCCATTGTGATATTAAAGCCGCACACTCAGCATCCCACCAACGTGCATAATGAATAATTTTGGGTCGGAAATGTGGCTGTTTCGGGTGGTATAGATCTAAATATTCAGTGAGAATTGATGTATGGCAGCTGTTGACCGTCAAAATCGGATAACTTTTGAACCAAAAAGGTTGAAAATGGGGTGTGTTGATGGGGAACATGCGCCTACTCACTATAAGCGGGGGGCATAGCGGCTGGTTAACTGTCAGCAAACCCAATAAAGATGGAGAAATGATCACTCGAATGAGTGTCCTTGACTCCCTCCCATTCGATTCTGTGTGCCAGATCGCAAGTACATACTCTTCTTGACATGAAGTGACGTCACTCGAGCAGATGAGCCGTCATTCAAAATGCGTAAGTGATATGAGGCCGCTATTTTATTCCCTTTAGGACAAGAGACCTCGCACCCGCAGCTCTGATGGTGCCCCCGAGGATAAAGGGGTGCGGAAGTTACGAGAAAAAATTCGTCCAATTAGAATATGTGCCTTGGATTTTCAGTGGCCAATAGATAGAAATAAAATGTATGTTTGCGACCGCAATGGCGACCACCTGTGTATCAAGTATTCTATAATGCAAAGGTGTCGAAGAGAATTGTAGTTTGTTAGATACTAAAATACAAGCCCCATCATAACCATAGTCGTCATGGCGAATACAGGTACAGTTTGGTATTTGAAAATGTTTGGCTGGAGCCAACCAAGTTTCACTAATCAAAATTATATGAGGGTGATATGAATCAGTCAGTCTCTACGTGCATTCCACTGTAGAATTATTATGAGGGGAGACAGATAGTGCTAATGAATTGAGAATTGCCAGGACTTCCTCCTGCATGGTTAGGAGCATCTTTGACCATTTAGAATAGTTTTCGCTGCCGGAGCATAAGCAGATATTTTCTCAGAAATAGCTGTAATTGTGGAAGTTACCGGAGTCAAGTCCCGGAATCGTTCTTGGGACGAGGTATCATTAGAATCAACCCGCCTGGGAGGAGCCGGTATGCTCGTCCTAGATACAGAAGACATGGGAGGTATGGCACTCGTGGAGGAGGAAGGCATTTGGAGAATTGTACGATGTCCCCGTACATCGTAACCTGGGGAACGATCATGTTTACGCGGAGGCGATGTAACAACCGCCGTGAATTTTCTTTTCCTGGACGGCGGAGGTTAAAGAACTTGAGAAGTTCTCGCGAGAGGAGGAAACAGTTGGAGGGACGTAAGTGGGCCGAAACGATTTTCTACAGGAAAGAAAAAAGGCTCAGAGTTTAAGGTAGTAACTTCCATACCCTGCTTTTTTTCAATTCTTGTTGGCGTTTCTGATCGGGGCAGTGAAGGGATCCCACTGAATGTTCCCCAGAACAGTTGATACATTGTCTACGAGAATCCGGGCACTCTAGGGTCTCGTGATTTAGGGCGCAATTGGCACATCTAGGGCTTTGAGCTCTACAATTTTTCCTAGTACGTCCATAGCGTTTACATTTACGGCAAATAGTAGGTGGAAACACAAAAGGTTCAGCCGGGGTTCGAACCCTATGAATAGAAATGAAGGAAGGTAGCGTCTGGCTACGAAAAGTTATCTTAAAGGTTTGTGTGGGAATATATGTGACCTTTCCGTCCTTCATGGAGCGTCTGTTCATCCGCTGAACTCCGACTATAGGTACGGACGTTTCAGCGAATTTGCAAGTTTCCTCTTCGGTCAAATTCCTATCTACCCCTCTGATTACTCAAACCTTATAGAGAGACGCTGAAGGAATAAAAGCTTTAAGATGCTTTTCCTTTAAAATAGGATTTGTTAGGAAAAGATTGGCCTTGGTTCGGGTTTGAAATTCAATTTGGATCAGATGTCTACCTCTACGAGGGATTTGGGTAACACCCTCTAATTTCCGGTCATTAAAATTTTTTTTCAACAGCCATTGGATGTATACTACCCAATTTTTTACTTTCGTCAAAAGCTTCCACAAGGACAATATATGGGCCAGTATGACGGGCATCGTATGTCTGAGCTTCAGGTTTTAGAACAGAGAAACCGATATTGGTAGGGAGAGCAGAATTACGTTCAGGTAGGGTTTTATCATTAAGCACAATAGTTTCCTCTATAGGTATTTCTCGACTGTCAACTACAACAAGCTCGTCCTCCATACTATTTCCCCCACTCGACTCCACCACGAGTGAGGTAGAAAATCAACACATATAACTATTACGAAATTCTTTCACCACTCCCAATTAAGAGAGAGAGAAGGAATTAACAACAACACCAAATCCGAAAAGGATTTGCACACCACGCTCAGTAAACCGCTAGCGCCTAGGAACACACGTCCACTCACCACCAGTAACCAAAACGAACTGAAGTCAAAAGTCATCTGGGCCAACCAAGACCAAACATTAGGCCGGGCGCACATTGAGATGCAAGTGGCCGCAGAGCAGGGCAGATCAGGTCAGGACAGCGTAACTCTGACGAAACTCCGAAGTGCATGTGAGCGCACATTGCCACGCAGTTTCGCGTCAATTCTCAGAAGGAAGGAGCAATGGCTAGCTACATTGATCTAAGTTCCGAAACGGATTCCGTTGAAGAAATCGATATCATTATGCTAATGTATATCACCTCGAAACGTTAAAAGTTAATTTGGAAAAGCGAATATATGAAGAAGAGGAAAACTCATGGTGAATTCGCCTTGATGTCAGAGTTTTCAGACACACTGTTCAATAACTACTTTCGTTCAAACAGAATCCAGTTCAATGAAGTTCGTCATATTTTACGAAATTCTATTCAATCTATAGGTTACCATGCACAAAGACCGATTGAACTTGAAGAAGAATTAGCTGTATTCCTTAGGCAAGCTCCTTTATTTATCACGTTTTATTCAATACAAATCAAAATGTATTCACAACAGACTGTCAGTGGTGATAGAATTTTAGAATAGGTACTGTGTCTTGTAGCTAATAGTTTAGCGGTTAAAAAAATGAAATATCTCATTATTTTCACAGAGCTCAAAAATACATATACCGGTAGTTTACTGATGCATTCAAACATTTAAATTACTCAAAATGTAAGTTTCTCACAATTAGCATTCTGAAGTTGTCACATAGATCCTGGGAAACTGTTTATGTAGTGCACCAGATGTTTGCGATTTCCGATCTCGATTAACTGAGTGTCAACTATGGGGCTGTTTAAATGGGTCAGGGGTGGAGTACTTACCGGAGAAACTGAAAAAGAACTGGAGGGAAACTGGAGCTCATTCAATTGCTCAGGCTGTTCTTGGAACGAAGTACCAGGCGTGTTCAACAGGGCAGCTTCAGCTTGGTCAACTGCTTCAAATATTTTATTTCTAACAATACGCTGAGTTGGCGGCATTTTTGTGTTGCACGGCACATCGAGATAAAATATGACACAAAGAGTCATCTGGAGGTTTCGTATCATGCAATTTTCGGCGTTGGGCTGTTCTCTCTCTTGCCCAATGTAACTGACCTCTGTAGTAAGCCGCTCGTGTCAAGCTTTGCAATTTCCTTGCGCGATTGTTTCGAAATCGGCTTTTTGACAGCTGATACAGAAATATCTTTCGCAGACTCAGCGCTATTTCCGTTTTTGTCTGTAACATCTTCAAGGTCAGTGTCGTCATTTTGCGTCTCGCCATGTTCGTCTGCTATTGCTGACTCCATATCATCAATGTCCTCATCAACATTTTCACACTGGGCCTGTGACTCTTCATCGCTGTCGTGCTCATTGACGACTCGCTTCCTGTCAGAACTAATAGCTATGGCAATGAAAATTCCATCTGTCCATTCCTTAAGGGTCTCAGCTGGAGCTCCACTTGTACGATATTTGCGTCGCCTACGAAGCACATCTCTATGACAGCTTCTTAATTTTGTAGATGGACTTAGCTTCATTACCTGAAAAGAAAGAGATGATTTTCAGTTATCCTTTTAAAGCGATTGATATTTCAACTTAGACGTCTAGATGTAATTTCAATTTAATTTATTATTCTTTGCTAATATTTGGTAAGCTCCATTGTATTTAGGTGGATGGATTGTCCTTCTTTTCCATACTTTCCTCTTGTTTACAAGTTATCGCTCTCTGTAGACAGTTACAAAATTATTGCTTATAGCTATAGAATGGGCGATCGAACTATTTCGAAGATTGATAATGAAGTATCAACCGCAATGTGGGGGCAGATTGCAGTTGGATTTGAACAACGCTGGCATTTTTCACACTGCATTGGTGCGTTGGATGGGAAGCATATAGTCATAAATAACCCAGCAAAAAGTGGTTCTTCGTTCTTCAATTCCAAGCACACTTTCTCGGTCCTGTTAAAGGCTGCAGTTGACTTCAACTGCAAGTTTATAATAACTGATGTTGGTTCAGTGGGAAGATTTAGTGATAGAAGCAGCAGATTTTCAACTAGTGTCTAGGGCATAAAATGAATGAACAAAATTTGAAAATCCCGCCTCCAGCACTGGTGAATAATTTTGAAGAACCATTCCAATTCGTTTTTGTTGCTGATGAGGCCCTTCCATTGTGTGAAAATTTAATGAGGCCGTATCCCAAACGAAGTGTTAACCGGAAACTATGAAAATAAGATTTTCAATTACAGGCTGTCACGAGCAAGGCAAACTGTTAATTGTTCTTTTGGCATACTGGCGGCCAGGTTCCGTATTTTCCGAAAACCGATCGAGATCAAAATTGACAGTGTTGATAAAGTCATAAAGGCGGCTTGTGTGTTGCATAATTTTCTGAGATACAACATTTTGCCTGAAAATAAAGTAGACGAGGACATTTTCAAAATGCTTGAGGACCAGTTGCTTCCATTGGCACACAACAAGAGGAGTAGTGCATCCCGTGCTTTTATAGTGAGACAGAAGTTTACCAATTACAGTTGAACCTGCTTTATACGTAACTCTATTCTGCGTAATTCGTACTTGTACGTAATTTCCTTTAGGTCACGGCAAAATGTAATTTAAAGGTGTGTTATTTAAACCTTATTTATACATAATCCGTTTATACGTAATTAGCTGTTATACGTATTAAGTGTCAGTGAAATATATCTGAGTTTTGCGTAATTGTAATGAGCACGTGCTCTTTTCAAAGAAACTACTGTATTTACGAAGTTTCCACTTTGTCGGCGAAGGCGGAAGTAGAGCGGTCTGGTTTCGGTGCTGAAACACAACACAAAGAGTTTCGCCGAGTGACATGATTGACACTTACTTACTGGCGGCTTAACAATCGATCGAGTCCTCTTCGCACTCTATCTCGCTCCTCCTCTACCTTCGTCGTCTTTGAGCTTCACAATGCCGCCAAAGATTAAGTTACATTACAAGCAAAGTGGGCGGTTTCCGTGCGAAAACAAAAGAAAATACAGTAAATTTGTTTGAATATGAGAATTTCTTTCGTGGGGACAACAGAGAAGTAAAATGTCCACGGTGCCGGTATGTGGTGTTTACTGTTGAACAGTAGCTTTGACATTCAGTTGCTTTTGAGAAGCCATAGAGAACAGAAAAAGGAAAAGTTATACCCTAGATGAAAAAGTAAACTTTATACGAGAAGTGGACGCTAATCCACCCGAAACAAAAACTGAAATTGCTTCAGACTTAGGGATTACTTATACAACGCTATGTACAGTCATTAAAAAAAGAAACGCTATTTTGGATGAGTTCTCAAAACTGGGTTCAAAATCAGCAAAGTGCAGTCATCGGCAAGAAGGAAGGTACGTAGATTTGGAGAAAGCACTTTTCACATGGTTCCAGCAAAAGCGGGCTGCAGCTCTACCATTTAGTGGCGACATGCTGAAGGCAAGGGCGATAGATTTAGCTAAAACGATTAGTGTCACTGCTGGTTTCAAGGCTTAATCAGGATGGTTGCAAGGATTTAAAGATCGTCATGGAATCACAGGGAGAACAATTTGCGGTGACTCAAAAGCTGTGGACGACATCGCGGTGCAACACTGGAAAGAAGAGGTTCTGCCGGGTATCGTAAGTGATTATCAGCCTTCAACATCTACAATTGTGATGAGACCGGCCTATTCTACAATCTCCTTCCCAGTAAAACATCAGCTGAAAAAGGTGACTCATTGCATGGAGGGAAGAAGAGTAAAATTTCTGTAACACTACTTCTCGCCACCAATGCAGATGGATCTGATAAACTTCCTCCACTTGTGATAGGAAAATCGAAGAATCCGAGGTGTTTTAAGGGTGCGAAAACAAAACCTACGGAATATGAATCCAACAGAAATTATTGGATGAATATGCTTCTAATGGAACAGTGGGTGAAAAAACTGGACATTAAAATGAAAAAGAAACAGAAGAAGATCCTTCTTCTTATGGATGTGCAGCACATCCACCTCAAATCGTTGTGTTGAATTTCCGAGTGGAATTTTTCCCTCCTAACTGTACCAGTGTTCTACAACCGCTTGATTTGGGCATCATTGCAAATTTCAAAGTGCATTATAGAAAAATGCTGGTTCAACATTTAATAACACTGAGTGATGCAGGAAATGAACCTATCTCCATTAATTTGCTACAAGCTATGGACTTTATTTCTACTGCCTGGAAGCAGGTGTCATACTCCACAATCAGCAACTGTTTCCGCAAAGCTGGTGTCTTACTAGAAGGGGCTGCCTCCAATGATGATTATGGGGACGAAGTTTTGTCTGGCAATGAGCTAACGCTACCGGAGGGTGTAGAATTCGATACTTTTGTGCATTTCGATGATAATCAGGCTGTATGTGGAGAACTACCGGATGAAGACATTATTGCGGTGGTGATCGACCAGCTACAAGCGATAGTGACAGTGATGGAGATAACGACTTGAATCTTGAAACACCTCAACGGAGTGAAATGTTAAATGCAATCGATGGGTGTAGGCGTTACATCAGTGCGAAAAGTTGTAGTAAAATTGCTTTGAATTCATTACTAAGTTTGCAAAAGGAGGTTTATACTCTTAATGCAAGAAAAGTGAAACAAGCCAAACTATCTGATTTCTTTAAGGCTGGACCAAGTTCAAAATAATATTTTCTGTCTTGATGTATTTATTATTCAGTAAATGTATTTATTATCTGCAAGGATTTACACATGCAGGTCTATTCCATTGGTTTTTCAGTAAATATGTGATGTATTGTTTAAGTCTGATTTCTAAGTACCGGTAATTCTCAGCTCCAAGTAGATGTTCTTCTTCCCTCTAATATACGTATAAGTCAGGTTCAACTGTATTTCAACATGGTAGAAAGTGTGCCGTGGCAAGCGGATAACGTTTTAAGAGGGAACTACTGACTAATTACGACGACAGGAAATTCCAGGTAACCGACATTCTTACCCTTTCTCAGTCTTAAATGCAAAGTCAAAGATTTACCTCGGGGAGCCGTATTTATTGCCTGGTGTGCTGGCATATTCTTCACGTTTTATAATTTCTTTTATTTTTCGTATTTACGAAGATGACTTATTGATTTATTGTATTACGATTATTCGTTTTATGCACATATATGTCATTTTCCTAAACTATTTTCTAAAAAGTAATATTTGAATGAATTATTTTGATAGTACTTACCATTGTTAACATTCATGTCTTTGGCAATTTCATTCCAAATATCTAGTTTTAATTTAGTCTTCACGTAGTCCACATGATTCACATCGTATAAAACAGGGTACGACCACACGGCTTCGGTCATTTTTTCCTCCATGTCCCAACTACTCAACTAACTACGCGACACGTGCGCAAGGAACTGTGTTTCGAAGACTGCGCGTGGTAAACGGAAGTAGGTACAGATCCGGTCTGCTCAGCTCTGTCCTGCCCTGTCTGTCAACTTGCGGTGATGCAATGATATGTGGGGATGACAAAAATCTGATCTGCGCTGCCCTGCTTTAGCTGCTTCGCCTGCGTTCCAATGTGCGTCCGGCCTTACACGCAGACCACAAGACAGAAAATACATAGCGTGCGTACCTACTGTCCCCTTCAAAAGTGGTAAAAATCATTTAAGGGAGAATATTTTATTTCTACTGTGAATCGGAACATTATTTCGTGAACCAGGAAGGGAGTTTTAGCACGTCGTGTCGACTAGAACCAGTCACCAGGTGTACGGAAGTCCCAGCCAAGGGCGAGCAAGAGGGAGCGAGCAGATACCGCTAGCCAAGTAACCTTCAAATCAGCCGTGAATACCACGTGATCAGGCGAAATGTGTGTCAAATGTTCGGTCGATATTATTAAAGGTATATGACGTCTGACTATGGCAGCCAATCAAGTGATAAATTTGGTGTGAAGTTAATGAAGTGACCAATCATGTATAATGAAAAGACGCACCCCTGTCTTAAGACGGTGAATTATGGATTTTCCTAAGGAAACTTTACTCTGAATTTTCTACCTCTGAACGCGACGAGTGGAGAATTATTCTGACTTCAACTACAGACGTGAGAAGACGCACTTTGCTCACTGGGGAACTTCGTCTTATTTAGAGCTTCCAACATCTTGCAGATAGCAGTTCAGACATTCACGGATTCTACTTACAATTAACTGAAGATATTAAAAGATAAGTTGCTTTTCCATCTCGTCAAACAGCGGTGTGTGTTTTGGACTTGTCTCAGACTTAATTTCAGTTTCAGCTTTCGCAAGGACTTCTACAGAGGAGATCATTGGTTCGAGTGCAAGTCAGGATGTCTGTCTTCCTACGATATGAATGGTGTGGTTTCCAGCGCGCCAGCATGTCCTCAATGACCGAGTAGAATGTAAAGCAGCTCAGACGGGCGAGACCAGGATCGATGGTGCGTAACGTGGTAATGCACTAGGTCATCAGCCCGAGTTCTACGATCGACAGTCACCACCAAGGAATATTTAAACATTGTTATTCTTTCTTCCTATTTGTAAATGTAAAGTGTAATGATATATCCTCTACTTATTTGCTTAGAAGAATTTCTATTAGTTAGATTTTTTTTCGCCTCTTCTTTCTTGGTGAAGGTAGTTTGGGAATGAGTGTGTGTATTTTGAACCTATTAGCTTCTTTTGAGTGAATGCCATCGAGAAATGTTTCAACTGTCCCGAGTTCATTGTGGCAGGAGAAATAAAAGTAATACGACCTCAACGTTAAACTAGGATTATTTGAATAATTTTTATACTTGAATTGAGATCAGATGGGACAGTAATTTCGTGGATTCCATTATATCAGAGTTCATTCCTCGATTATACGACGTATGGTTGGATTCCGAGTGCGATAGAGTCATCTGAGATATTGTTGTGCAGTAGCTTCCGCATGTATGATCTTGCGCGGCCAGGGATAATAATAATAATAATAATAATAATAATAATAATAATAATAATAAAATAATTTAACCTAATTGTCGCGTAAAGGAACACCTAAGGTCATGAGCATAATAATAATTATTATTGAATAAGGTTGATGTGCGCTCATTTATATTAATTTAGGCCTGGGAAATGGCAGTATCTGACCGATACATTTATATATATTTTTGCTGTGCTATTATAATTATTTGACTGGTAGATGGATATTATTGTATTTAGCAGATAAGTTGTGCATCCATTATTGAGTCAATTTAAGAAGAAAATATGTTACCTGACGTAATTTCTTCGTTGTGAGCGCAGATTAATTGAGAGCCACAATTATGGTGGAAAAGTAAAAATAAATACCGCAGCTCATGAACGCGTGCGCGGAATGTTAATTCTGACCTGTGTTTAAGCAATTTTGTCGATGATTTTCGGATGATTTTTGCTCGTAAAGTTTCCCTGAACATCGTCGTATGACTGAGTTCTTCAATAAAGTGATAATCATTGCTCTATCACATCCCAAGTTGATGAGAGGAAGTCCCCACGATATTGTCATCATGAGAATATTTTCCCTGACTTTGACTAAACATGAAAATAATAATCAAGGGCTAGCATTCGTGTAAATATGTATATAATATTTCCGTGTATCTTTGTGTGAATGTAGTGTGTGTGATTTGTCTGTATTTTGCTCATTGTAATTTTACAGTCCATATTTGTGATGATGCTCTTCGCTGTTTTGTGGATTTTTTGGCCAATTTTATGCCAACTTTAGTGGTTCACTATTTGACAGAATTTAAACCTTATGTGAATTTTATTCGTTTTTAAGGAAGAATAGAGTCTTAACTAGCGAATACATATAAATACGTATAGGCCATGTCAGTGGATTGAACTCACAAAATAGAAGTTGTAAGCGAAATATAACTAATTATTTTCAATCAATGGGTAAATGTAGGTTAACATGATGTCAAATTCCAAATTATTGTGTGAAGATCAACTACTGAATAATTATGAAAGAGAATTTGTTAACTAGTTTAAAGGTCAAGGAAGACGATTCAACCATAGTTTCATGGGAGAAATTTTTTTATTTAATTTTCAGAAAGGAGTGAAAATGATCATTTTCAAACTCGATTTTAAGTTAAGTCCATTGAGGAAGGAAATTTTATTTTCAAATCATTTAATTATTAATGGAAGAGATAATCTCAAATTAATTATTATTAATCATTTACTTATTTTTCAACTAAAAATCTAAATATTATATTTACAGACTCAGGCATTCGCTGTTCCATTTATCGATGGAGTGTCCATGTTGGTAACGACATAAAAGAAGACGAGTTACATGAAAATTCCTAGATTTTGTAAATTATTTGTAGAATTTGAGAAGAGCAGTAGTTGTAATAAATGTGTGAAACCTATTTAGCTTTCTCTCATTTGCCACTAGTTCATCATCTATCCCTGCACTTTAAAAATTTCGCACAGCCGATAAGCGAACGATCTACCCCTGGAGATCCTCGCTCACCGGCCGAACTGAACCCGGCATGACGGGTGCACTACCTACCGAGAGACGGGAGACGAATAGGAATCAGAAGCGTCCACCACCAATTACCACTATGCTCATAGGCAATCTAGCATACAAGTTGGTGAAAATTACAATAACATCTCAGGTACAATGCCAAATGAGGGTGGAACACCCCAAGAGTAAGAAATTTAACAAGTTTGGGCTTCAAGCCCTCGATTTACAGTTTCTGAGCTACGAGCTCAAGTTTACAAGATATACAATTCAAAAAGTGAGGAATAATTTAGTCAAGGGCAGAAATCCCCTAATTCAAGAGCACTTGCTCCCAAAATTACAATATCCAGCCTTCAAGAGGCACCCTTCACTATTACAAAACATTGGAAAAGAGCTTACAGGCACTCAGTTTCTTCCAGCCTACCCAAGGCAACATTACATCAAAATCTTACAATCACCGCCCTCTCAAGGCACAAGTACGAGTACAAGTACCCAACCTACTGGTCCTTTGCGAAAAAAGAACAGGTAAAATAAACGGCCCGAACACAAACTGAATGGAGGCTTACACTGCACTCCCAGATAATGAAAAATTGAAATGTACGGGGCTCTCGGCCGATGAAACTGGGGCAAGTCCCAAACTACTGAGGTGACTCGCATAGAAATAACTTTAATACATTACAGGAAAACAACAACTATGAAGTCGTAGTCACCTCAAACCAAGATGAAGGGGAGCTCGATAGGGTAACTCACACTCTATCCCCGATTTACAGTTAAAGACTTTATGAAGTTGTATAGGATGTCGTAGGATAGGTATCCTAATTTGGATAAAACCTTCAATACTCGTATTTTGAAGTTTTATGATGAGCCAAAATTATTATGTTATTATATTTATGTTTAGTGTCCATGGACGTATAACGTGCGGACGTACGGACACACAGACTTCCAATATGGCGTCAAGGAACAGCACCATTAGATCTCTGATGTAAGACATGTATAAATTCTATGTAGATTGTTTTAGAGAGCGATTGTTCGTTTTGTATTCTGGGAGAAGCACTGAATGTCTTCTTCATCTGACAGGATAAGTTCGTAGCGATAATAAAGTTGTTTTTAGAATACGTAAAAGTGTTCTCGTGTGATATTTTTATTGCGTAAAATAGAAAATCGCATATAGAGAACGACAAATTGGCGACCGTGACAGGACTTTCGAAGTTTAATGATGAAGATTGATCAAATGACCGTAGTGATTGTACGAAAGGCGCTGATATCCCGAGGGTTACCGACGGATGGGAGCAAGTCGGAACTACAAGAGAGACTACGCCGGGATCTGATAGAAAATGAGGAAGACCCAGGTAGTTTCGATTTTGAAGTAGTCTCGGAGAAGGAAGCCAACGACCGGATGCTTACGCAACTAACTACCTTGATCAGGACACAATCTGAAGAGATAAATGGCCGAATCGATTCCTTGGTAAGAGATCTGAAAGAGGATATTTCCAAAATTAATGACCAAAACAACAGCGTAGAATTAGATGTACCGGTAGATAAAGTAGTAAGTGATATGAACACCTTGGAAAACGAAGTCAAGGAGAAGAAAGACGAAGAGAAAACCATTTCAGAGGCTAACAATGCAAAAGATCAAGATTTCGATGCTCATTCTGCAACTGAAGAAGATCAACGAAAGAAACCTGCGTATGATCTGCCCTGTCCTCATTGCTTAATACAATGTGACACAGTACGGGAGTACAAAATGCACCTCTATTCACCTAAACACATAAATGTCATGAGGAAACAATCATTACTACATAAGCAGACCTTGCAGCGAATGCGTATGAATCAACGTCAAAAGCACCGCATGCTAGATGAAACTGAAGAGTTCCGGCATACACTGTCTGATAGAACGAAGTTCTGTGCCATTTGTAAGCTCAATTACAAGCAGCCCAAATCAACACACATGACTTCTGAGGATCATGAGAATATGGTGAAATTCTTGAATCCATACTGCCGGGTATGTAAACAAAGATTCAATACACTAATGTCTTATGAACATCATCTGTGTTCCTTAGATCACATCAAGTTCAAGGCTCTCTTGGCCGACAAATCCAAGAGTGACGATGAAGAGAGTGGTGGAAAAGATGATGTAAAGGAGCTCAACCTTGTCAACTTTATGATTCTTGATTCAGTAGGTTCTGTTGGTAGTAAGGAAGGAGAAAGCGGAGGAGATGGAAAAGCTGAAAAGAAAGCCGGGGGAGAAGAAGAGAAGGAAATCGCACCCAAATCTGAAGACAAAACTGAAACAATAGGTGCTGAATATGCCCGGAAGGTGGGGGTGTATTACTATGATTGGTGTCGTACCTACTTGTCATTGTATGAAGAACAAGAGAGTGTTCTAACCATCCATTATCACTCAAGGGCACGCTTACGGCGATATGTACGTTATCGTGAAGATAGATTTCTTAGAAAAGAGGCTGAGAGACTCCATCAGAAAAAGTTGGCAAGAAAGATTCTGAAAAAGAAGCAAGGTCCTGAAAGACATCTGGAGAGAAAGATCAGTCAGATAGTAAAACAGCGGAAAATAAGAAAAAAAGTGAGAAGGATGGTGAGAAAAGCTCAGAAGATACAACAGGTAAATCTTCCAAGAAAAAGAAAAAAGACGACTGAAATGGCAGTGAGGTTTCTCAAGGAGAAGATGTTATCTCGACCACTACAGGATAGCGGAGGGACCGGAGAGTGGGCACTCTCTAGGGGGTCCCGGAGAAGTACGGACTTCGGAGAGGATCAACATACACTGATACCTGTTCTGGAGGATGGAATAGCTGAAGACATAGATAACAAGACGACTAGTTGTAATTTGGGACCTGGAGAAGAGAAGGTCCGGAATCAGTATTGAAGGTTTTAGGGGGGGATAATTGTCGTAGGATAGGTATCCTAATTTGGATAAAACCTTCAATACTCGTATTTTGAAGTTTTATGATGAGCCAAAATTATTATGTTATTATATTTATGTTTAGTGTCCATGGACGTATAACGTGCGGACGTACGGACACACAGACTTCCAATATGGCGTCAAGGAACAGCACCATTAGATCTCTGATGTAAGACATGTATAAATTCTATGTAGATTGTTTTAGAGAGCGATTGTTCGTTTTGTATTCTGGGAGAAGCACTGAATGTCTTCTTCATCTGACAGGATAAGTTCGTAGCGATAATAAAGTTGTTTTTAGAATACGTAAAAGTGTTCTCGTGTGATATTTTTATTGCGTAAAATAGAAAATCGCATATAGAGAACGACAAGGAGCCGAAAGAAAAATTACATTTCAGAAAAGTTTACTTACATTGTTAAGAATTCGGACCTTCCCCTCGGATAAACCTGCGGAGTTAGCTACAGAAAAGAGAATTTATGTGGCCATTACCTGGTAGATGTTCTGCCGGCCGAAGAAAGAGGCGCCCCGCCTCCTGCCTTAACACACACACTCAGAAGGACGACGATCAATAGACATGGTAGCCAGAAAAGCCGCAGATTATATACCCTCAGGGAAGGTTCGAGAGGATTCTGGACTAATCCGGATACACTCTCTCAATTTTAATGCTTGAACCCAAAAGTTACTTTCAAAATCGAACAAGAAGCCTGTGATAGGCTGAAAATTAATTACAGAAATTTTTCATTGGCCAGATTCAAAACTGGCGGAATGAGACAGATGTGTTAAAAACCTAGAGTTACCGACAAGCAAATGAAAGCCGAGAAAACCTATAAAAACAAAATTTCTTTTTATATAACAACTTCACTTACCTTGCATCAGAGTGCATGATCAGAGCTTTTGGTATTGTCACGCGTGGAAACATGTCCCAACTTCTAGATGTATAGCTAAACAAAACAAGGAGAAATTCAATCAGTTCAGAAAACTTCACAATAACACCGTTACTTAATATTTAATTGGTGACATCTTCCGATTAATGTTCCAACTTCATGTGGTATCAGTTTCACCTTTTGATCGAGAGAGGACTACATTAAGGACCTTATTTTGAATGTGCGGCGTTGAGGTGTGCCTCCCGGTACATTGACAATTAGGTCAGATCTAACTGTACCACTTTCTGTGAAAATGTATCAAGTGCTCAGTGAATGTGTTTCACTAAAATCAAAGGATGTGTTTTATAGTATAATTAAGTATCCTGAATCATTAGTGTTTAATGAAAACAACTTATACAGTATATTACTAGTGGAAACCTTAGTGAATATGTTAGATCATAGTTTTTCAGGGGACAGCTATTCATAGCTGCAATTCATTATTGAACAGATCCTGTTTCTTACTACGAATTACAACAGTTGCAGGTGCAATGGTAATACATTACTGGCAGACCACGTCGTATTACGGTCTTGAGAGATATTTTAGCCTATACTAGACAGGACGGGATTATGCTAACCGGACTTGTGGTGTTGTTTGTATTTTCACCCGTTCTGGCACCTAGAGTGAAGCGGTTTCACTAAGAAGGCAGCTGGATGCAGTAGTGATACGTGTTTCGTCGCCTGTCATAACAACAGTTTGTAATGTTTATTTCCCACTATGCCAGCCTCTTAATATCAATGACGTAATTCTCCTTACACCTCAGCCCCCACCATCTTTAATCGTGTTGGGTGATTTTAACGCCATCTCGTCTAATGGGGTTGTGAAATGCCCAGACGAAATGAGTTGGGAAAATTGATAGGGGAGCTGGATTTATGCATTTTGAATACAGGGGAAGGAACGCACTTCGGCGTCGCACATGGTACCTTCCCCCGCATTGATGTTATTCTGCCATCGTTACCTCTTTTTTCTGCTTAGGTGGGATGTAGTTGATGTCTTCTGTGACAGTGACGATTTTACCATTGTTCTTCCATTGTTGAAACAGATATCCATCGAGGCTCCTTCGTGATGGATTCTAAAATTTGTTGATTGGCAGAAGTTCACACCACTTGATGCCTTTAACAATGCGGAAACAAGGCCAGAATACGCCCGCGCGTCTATGACGTCACAATTGCGGGACTTGCCTGGTTAGTTAATCTACTTTTCCTGATGCGGTTGTAATCGAATGACAGTTTGTGTGATGCATCTTCTTATGGAAATGAAAAGTGAAGGTGTGGCAGCTTGGAGAAAAGATAACGGGCTGTGTCGAAGTCACCTGATATGACAGTTCCTGCGTTTGAGAATTAATTTTCACATGTTATCATTTAATTCAGACATCTTCCAGTGGATATTGTTCCTCTGTTTTCCGAATGAAAGAACTCTCCGCACTTCCCCACACCAAGTCGTCATACCAGGATTACTGATGTGCAAATGGACAATGTTCTCGTAACAGCAATCAGAAGGAAGAGGTCCGGCAATTCGAAAAAATTAAGGTATCGGAAAAAGGAACATTAGGTCCATGAAGGGAATCAGATATCCTAAGCCTCAAAAACCTAAGACCGTCATTGTAGGGAAAGAACAAGTGTTAACCAAGGAAGGTCCGACAGGAGAGGTGAAGGTGAGTACCCTTACACAGACAAGTGGAATCAATGCCCGACTCACCTATGGAACCCGTAGTCGCCAATCTACGCTTCCATGATGAAGCCCCTGGGCACCCTGGGCCCCCTTTTACGACTGGATACATCCCCAAACCACAGACAAGCACGAGAACTCCATCTGGCTGATTTAACTGTGCAGCATTAGAGATGTTTTGTGTTCTGTGGTTGGGGCATTTCATGGCACTCAATAGCAGGGACTATAATATATTTAAAGTTAGCAACTATCACGTCTCTCCCCTGGTCCTTGTCAGTTTGCTCCTTGAGGAGAACTGGGACATCAAGCATACTGAGAGTGATTAATGTTAGCTCGTCATTACCATTACTGGTGAGTTCCCTGGCACATGTACTGTTCGTGGTTTATTTTGACGAAACGCCCGTGACGCTATTTGCAACGCTGACATCTCCGTACCTATTTGTGATATCTCCATGACAATAACATCGTTGCAAAGAAGAACTATTAAAATAAAATCTGACACCAGAAAAATTCTGTGACGTTACTCGTCAAAAGAAAAAATAACATCCTTTTTCTGTTGCACGGCGCTCTGGGATAATCATTGTAACTTCGAAACAATCGATCAGATTTCTAAACACGAAGTGCCATTGGGAATCCTATGTAATACGTAAAATTATTTCAGTAGGTAGAGCCTTTAACGACGGACGTCTCATTGAAAATATATTTCTGAAATTGTTGTCCAATGTTCATAATGTTCAACTATAAACAGCAATAAAGCAAGCGAAAACGCCCCATTACTGCACCAGTGATGAGAAGACTAAATTGTGAACACAATGAGACCAAAAGCAGCCATGCACGTCCAAAATTATTGAGAGCGCATCGATCAAAAGAAACAGTCAGGTGATCTCATACTTCTCATATCATAAAGGATTGTTGAAATAATATAAGTTAAGGTGAAGAAATAATAAATGAATGTATATAGAAATTGACAAATTATCAATGTGTGATGACATAAATAATAAAGGAAATGAAGAAATGAAAACATTATGTTTTAAAAGTTTCGCTGACTTTAAGGTCAGCATCTTCCTGGAGTTTCTCGACGTCCATTTTTCTGTTGGGTTTTCCAAATTTTATGTAAGCTGTTTTTAGTTTCTTCTGGAACTCTGCAATCATACGGTGGTGATCACTGTAGACATCCGCTCCTGAGCTTTGTTGCTGAAATGTTTAGTGCAAGATTTAGCCTATTTCGAAGTCTGCCAATTAATTGACCCGGGAGTACGGACAGTCGCTGTTTGAGGTAATGATCAGTTCGAAGGCGTATATAGTACCGCTGCACTCACATCTCAGGGAAGGGAGGAGAGAAACTCAAGAACTGGTCTTCACGCACTACCAAAAAGGCCTGGGTGCTATTTCGAAAACATGGAGAGGAATAAAATAAATTTCCAGAACGCTACCAGCCCTATGTAATATCCCTGCAAGCATCCACTCAGTAAACTGCATTATCATACAGAAAATGCAGGAAAGCCGCTGGTGCTGAATTCCAGGTGCTCTACAAACAAAGACAACAAGAAAGGCAGTCTTGGTGAGGGATTATCACGTGATCAAGTCAGTCTCCAATATGGCGAAGATTCATGTTGTCTTGTGTTAGTCCGTTGCTACAAGATCATATTTATTTTAATATTCAAGTATCGTTTTAATTACATTCGATGACTAATTTCGTTGAGAAGAAAGATACCTTTGCATATGTAAATTATTTGTTTATAAATATGTGTACGTGTGAATGTATGGTGTAATATTTCGTTATCGTTTCAACGGGATAATAATTTCAGAAGCGTGTGCAACGTTTGGAGCTTGAAAGGTATAGAGAATGGGATACATGTTTGATCTTCTTGATGCATAATACTCCTCTCCCTTTTAATTTAGCTGTTTTGATCTGTTCCTTCCATGTTCCGTTGCTACTAATATTCACTCCTAAATACTCAGTTATTTCTGGTCTGATTTCTTCTTGTTCTACTATCCAAAATTTCTTTTCTTTCTTGTCTTTCCTTTTCCTGCATTCCATTATTCGTGTCTTCTGTACATTTATTCTAAGTGCCCATCTTTTTGTATATTGCACCACCTCTTCTAACCCTTTTCTCAACCCCCGTGCTGTTAGTGCCAAAATCAATAAATCATCCGCAAATAACAGTCCCGGATTTTCCCGTTTGCTTATCCAAGGACATTGCCAACCCTCTCCTCTATGACCATCTAATATACTGTTTATAAACAATAAAAATAATATCGGTGACAGTTTACAGCCTTGTCTTACTCCCCTCTTGGATTCAATACACTTACTCAGTTCACCCCCTCGTAATTTAATCGTCACAATTACTTCCTCGTATATTCCTTCTATTGCCATTCTCATTTTCGTTGATAACCCAATATCCCTTAGCCTAGTAAACAACGCCTCCCTGTTCACTGTGTCGAAGGCTTTCTCCAAATCTATTGCTGCTACATATAATCTCATCCCTGCTATCCTGACATATTTCGTAATTAGGGTATCCAAAATCCATATATTATCCACAGAATTTCTCTCTTTTCAGAATCCATTTTGATACTCCGAAATCCTTCCATACTTCTCTGCCCAATTTAAAATCCTATTGGTTAAAATTCCTGTGTATACCTTCGATAACGAATCCAGGATTGTTATCCCTCTGTAGTTATTAGGATCACTTCGACTCCCTTTATTCTTGTAAATGGGACATAATACTCCTTTTCTCCATTCACTAGGAAATTTCGCCGATTCCCATACCTTGTTAAAAAATTTAACCATCACCTTCAACATCGATTCGTTTGTCCCTACTTTCTTCCATACTCTATTAGTAATACGGTACCATTTGCCCCACCCGCTACTTTCGTTTTTAATTTACTTAACACACTGGTTACTTCTTGAACTGTTATTTCTCCATCTAAGAACTGTACTCCTATTTGCAAATCTCTTTGGATAAATGTCCTACTTTTTTCCCCATGCCAGTCCCCTCTCTCACTCAAAAGACCTGCAAAATACCCTACCCACTCGTTTTCTTCTATGCTTGTTCCCTTCCCCGTAGGCCTAGTTCTCTTAAGTTTGTTTATGGTTTCCCATATCCTCTCAAATCTTTTCTCTTTGCAATATCTGTTCACTCTTTCTGCTTCCGCCTCTCTCCAGCATTTCTTTTTATCATTCAGTAGCTTCTTGTATTCTCTTCTTAATTTACAATATTCCTCTCTTTTTTCTTGTATCCCTCCTTTTTTAAACTTTGCTAGTGCTGACATAACTATCTCACGTTCCCTCTCACAATCTTCATCGAACCATCCCGTGTATCTGTTTCTGTCTCCCTCCTCTCTTATCTTCACTTTCTTTCCCACCTCCCATACTGGGCGCTCTATTATCTTTAAAGCTTTGTCTATGTCCTCTTCTTCCAGCATTCTTTCTGCTTCTACTCTTATACTGTCTCCCCTCTCCATTAGCTCCAATCACAATTTCTCAATAGTAGTTTCATTCCAAATAAACTTCCAACTCTCTTTACTTCGCCATTTTCCTCTCTTAATTTTATCTTAATGGGCATGTGATCAGTTGACCCACATTCTACCACCTCAAAATTTATTATTTTCCTTAAAGCTGCTTCCGAGCTTACTCCTATATCTACCACACTCCCTCCCTTCGATGTAATGAATGTCAATTCTCCCGTACTGTCTCCCTTCATCCAGGATATATTTAAAATATATAATTTTTCTATAGCACAGTTCTAGCTACTTTACTCCATTACTATTTATCTCTTTGTCCTTACTGTTTCTTCTGTATCCTCTCACTTCAGTATCCTCCCTCCCATAATTCGGTACCCTATTGCTCACTCTTGCATTCCAATCTCCTATTAGTATCATTCCATCTTCTACATATGTACCTATAATTATATTTATTCCTTCAATCAAATCCTCAAAAAATTCTTATTCGCATAAACTGAATCCTTAGGATGGTTGTACAAGGGAGCTATACAAATTGACTCCTCTTCTCTTTCCATTTTAACTCTAAACCACACCACTCCTTCTAATAATAATAATAATGTTATTTGTTTTACGTCCCACTAACTACTTTTTAAGGTCTTCGGAGACGCCGAGGTGCCGGAATTTAGTCCCGCAGGAGTTCTTTAACGTGCCAGTAAATCTACCGACACGGGGCTGTCGTATTTGAGCACCTTCAAATACCACCGGACTGAGCCAGGATCGAACCTGCCAAGTTGGGGTTAGAAGGCCAGCGCCTTAACCGTCTGAGCCACTCAGCCCGGCACCACTCCTTCTAGTTCATTCTGTATTCTCTCTACTCTCCCTACTATCTCATTTTTTATTAAGACAGTTATCCCTCCCGGATTCCTTCCCATCCTCCCTATTTTTTTCTTAGTGACGTTAACTACTCTATACCCATTCCATTTGATTTCAATCTCTTTCCCTAACCATGTCTCTACTAGGGCAATGATCTCAAACTCGTTGACTAATTCTTCTACTTCTTTATTTCCTAGTTTCCCCATCAACCCCTCGATATTCCACAACCCTATTGTCATCTCTAGTTATTTTTTCCCTCCCCCTCTCCGCTTCTGTACTTCTCCAGTTCCACCCCTACTCCTTGTCACATTTTCTTGTAAGTCTCCACCATTTCTATCCCCTTCTTCATTCCTCTCGTCCTCCTTCCCTTTCTCCGTGCCTACGCCTTTTTTCCTTCCCCATAAATCCTTCAAACGTAATGATCTTTCTTTACTTAATACCTGTCTTCTCTCTATTTTGTGTTCTGTATTCCTTTTATTCGGTGAGGATGTATCCTTACCCTGGCTCCTATTGTCTTCAATTACACTCTTCATTCCACTCAGCACCACTTGTGACACATTACTTGCTTCCTGTGTCTCTACACTTCGCTGACTCTTCAAGGTCTCTGCAGCCCCGACAATCTGTTTGCTGGCTCTGCTGGTCAGCAGCTCTCTGCTTTCTGCACCTGATATGATGTGGACTTCACTCACTTCCATAATATCACACTCCACTACGTCACTACCGCTTTTCCTCGTGTCCTTCCTTGCTGCTCCCTCTGCCGTCCCGGGCTCCTTCTGTTGTTGTAAGTGATCCTCATCAAGTTTTTTAGCTGGTTTACTCCCCATATACGATTCCATCTTCCCTCTCCAACCACCAATTGTTGTCCTCTGATATATGCTTTGAGGCCTTGTTTTTTGCGTCTTTTAAGTATCTATTTAGGATCCTGTTCTTCTCGATGTTTTCTCTGCTGACCTCCCTTCATATCCACACTTTCTCTCCTTTTAAATTGCTCGAGTTCCTTATCACAATGTCAGCCATCAGGGTGGATAATAATTTCGCTCTGATTGGACTTTTGCCCTTCATTTTCCCCACACGATGCACATCGTCTATATCTACTTCGCTAAAATTGATTTTCATTCTATTCTGTATCACTTCCAACACTTTGTATACTAGTTCCACTTTTGTTTCTTTTTCTTCTTCTTGGACACCATATATGAAAATATTTTTTTCTCATACTATCTTGCACACTCTTCTCTACTAGTCTCTTAGTATCTCTCAGGTCTCGCTCCAAACTTCTTACTTTCTGTTTCAACACGTTCAACTGATATTTATTACATCCTTCTTCTTCTAGTATCTTCTTTACGTCTTCCTTAATACTCGACTTTAGGTCCATAAAGTCCATGGATAGCTCTCTAAACATTTCCTTTATTTGTTCTGTCTGGCAAGCCTCTCTTATCATCTCTTATTGCTTCCAATTCTTCCCATCCAATGGAACCCACTGGTCCTGGGCCAGGATTAATTTCCACCCCTCCTATTATCAATAACACCATCACCACCGCCGCCACCAGTAGAGTAGCCACCACCCTTCTATTTTCACCTTTTCTCTCCATTCTTGTCTCCATTTTGCTTCCCTGTATGGCGTTCCATCTCCCAATCGCTATCCTGTATTGAGTCAACGTGATACCCATTGTTCCGCTGCTCCGCGCACTACTCAGCACATCCGCACTCTTTACTGTCTCCAAGACGACTGGATAGCTTGGGTGTGTAAATTTATTGAATTTCACTTCACTGGATCGTCATGGATATGGATATTTGGAATTATATGACGGTAGGCGATTTGAGAGCTTCACCCTAAAATTACAGTGTGGATTTTTGCGGTGGCGGTGATTACTGTTTGGCGATAGTCACGTAAGCTTAGACGTGTGTTGGAAGTCACTATTATTTTTCCAAACTTCATTGTGCATGCTGAGATCGAGTTTGAGTTGTGGATTGCTCGCCACGCGTAATTTATTTTCAGTTTCACGTTTTAGTAACAAGATAGGGACTTAGTTGCATTTCCCGACTTGCATTCTTTCTATGGCAAGATTTGTTTCGTTGTGTGTTATTAGTTTCGACGAGGTTTACAACTGAAATATCTAAGAGTGTGTTTGAAGTTACGATTTCGCCTGATATGCTAGAGGAAGCGTATACGACCTAATTTCCGCTCGACAATAGACTTAGGACGTCACATGTTATACTAGGGGTATACTGATGATGAGACGTCCTAGTTCACGCTCAACGATAGGGTTAGGAAAGTATATGTGTACATAGAGGTTAGTGTTAGGGTGCGCAGACATTAGGTTGGCCCGACGATAGGTCTGGGATGTCAGCTGTACATACTCATGTTTTGCGAAGTGACTTGAACGATGGTACTGTCCGCAGTAGTGTATGTAATGCGAAGAGTGATAGCTCAGTAATATTGATGCCAGGTTTGCGCACAGCCTTTTACCAGTTGGAAGGTGTTTACCTAAGACTATGGAATCACTAATGGCCTGAACATAAGGGTTGTCCAATATCGGGTACTGAGTTATTGGTGATTGACTATTTACTGCAGTTCGCCATAAGTGTTTGAGTTCAATGAACTTCAGTATTTTATTTTTCGGACTTAATTGTTTTGTCGTTCTGACGTCCGTTTTGCTTTGGTAGGGTGCGTGTTGACACTCAGCGTATTTGTGTGAGACTTGAGTTACGAATGCGGGTTCGATTCGTCAGCCGATAATATATTTTATTTTCAATTTCTATCGTTCTTTCATTGTTATACGTAGTTGAGTATGGTCAATTGATAACTGTGTAGGTAGTGTGTTGGGACAAACAATAAGTAGATGGATCTGGGATGGTAGTCATTGTTAAAAAGGAAAGAATTCTGTATTTTATTTTATTTTACCATGTGGACTTGTAATTCTATTAAGCGTAACGTAACCATTTATAACCTGAAAGTCGGTTTTATAATAATTTTTTCAAGTGATTTACCACTTTTTAATTAACTTCAGTGTTTGGCATTTCTTCTAAATGCGTGATGAATAAGTGTTTCTTGCATTTAGCAGTTTTGTTCCTTCACAACGACGTAACGTAAGATCCTCTCGGATCGTGTTGTTGTTGGTTCCTTATGAACAGCTGTTTGGGTGATGCACGTTTTAGCATCGGGATTATTGTACAACCTAACGGTGTCATGAAATGACAATACATGGTGGAATTTTGTTTCAGTTGTGAATGCTGCTGTTAACTTGTAGTGAACACCATGCTTTCCAATAATATTTCGCAACCTATCCAAAGCAACTGATAGTCAATTTGGTTCGATTAAGGGTCCATTTGGCGGGTGTTTCCGTATCCGAAAGGGTATTCGACTGGTGGATAACCTTAATTAAGAGGAAATCCGGCGTTCTACTTGTTGAAGGTCAGATTTTCCACCGATCGTGTGGATTAATTCTGTTATCGTTTGGATTAATAGGTGCCCGATTTTCAGGCTTTCTTTTCACGTTTTCAGTTTCGCTGTCCACTAATTTATGAGATTCCTACTTTCTCCGAAGAAAATTCTTCGATATTGTAATCAATAAAAAAAATAACGCTATGCAATGTGACTGCGTTTGAAATATTTAGTAATTAATATTTTTTCAAGGATTCATATAAATAAAATATTTTTGTGCAATTAATTGATTCAATAAAAGTTAGTAAGCACATATTTGCTCCTCATTTCAAGCTCTCTTCTGATCCCCATCGTTTGGTTAAAATCGTGACCGAATTATTCCCGCAACGACCCCAAGACTAAAGAGTTCAATATTGCTCTACTGCAGCAGCTGTGTCCGACCATCGATGGAATGGTAAGTCAGGGGTCCAATTTTGATGAGACATATATAAATCCTCAACATAATTTTAATGCAGGCACAATTTTCGCGTCCAGTAAAGACAATCCAACCTGTGTGGCTAAAGGAGCACAAGTATGCCATATTATCTGGTGTAATTTCAAATTATAAACAAGTAGTGACAATTGTACCTGTTAGCCACATGACACCAGTGCATTCGTACGGTTTGTTGGTGAAGGTTGTACAAGAAATTGAGAACATAGGATTCAGGGTAATAGCTTTAGTTTGTGACAATAACTGATTAAATAGGAAGACTTTTGGGCACTTTTCTGTCAGTCAGAAATTAGAATCTGTAGTTCCCCATCCCTACGATAGCGACAGGAAACTCTTATTTGTATTTGATGCAGTGCACATAATTAAATTTATTAGCAAAAACTGGATAAGTAAAGGATATGTTAGTAATTGCCTCACATTTCCAGATTTCGAGCATTTTGAAGAAAGTTCTGAAAGCAAATTGGAACATTTAGAAACGCTCTATCAAAATGAAAAGAATGCACTCTTAAGTTTGGACATACTTTATCCTATAAGGCAGTCTATCTAAATTCATTCGAAAAACAAAACCAAAACACAGCTCAGGCAATGAAAAATTATTGCAGCACTTGCGTGTGTGTCTAAGGAAAATATTTTTCTTTCTTGATTTGAGGGCACTTGCAAGTTTATACACATTATTTGTTCATGGTGGAAAATAGCTAATGTAAAAAGTGCATTTGAAGGGGAAAATTTTAATGACAATTTCAGAGAACCAATTAGAGAAGGTGGAGATTTTCAATTGCACTTTTTACAAAAATTGTCATCTTAGTTAAAGACATTAATATGTCTACTAATGAATCATTCTCTGCAGAAACATTTCAGCCATTCATTATATCTGTAGATTCATTCATTCATCTCATACAGTATATGTTTTCTGCATACAAGGTAGATTACTTACTAATTACTAAGTTTCAGAAGGATGTGTTAGAGGGAATGCTACAGGAGTTAAGTGGAGCTAACTACCACATTTCATTCTTGCAGTTAATTGAGAGCAAGAGGGAACTCAGGTTTAATTCTGTAGTGTTGTTAGCAGGCAAGAATGGAAATATTATTAACATGTTGTGATGAACCACATACCTCTGTGCACATTGTACACCATTCAGTTCAGTTTTGAATTTCGAATTTTCCAAATTTTCAATACAGTGTATATCTGGAAGAAGTACTTCCAATTTTACGTCAGATTGCAGGATATGTAGGCAGGCAAAGTAAGAAAACTGTGAATGTTGACATACCACCTAAATTCAAATTAATTGAGGCATTAAACAGATGTACGCTTATATTACCCTCGGAACTGACTTTCATTGCAATTTGTGTTTTATGGTTAGTAATGCAGATCCGAAACCTCCAGAATGCTTTAGGCTGATTATCTAACCTGTACATTCATCATCATCATCATCATCATCATCTGTTTACCCTCCAGGTTCGGTTTTCCCTCGGACTTAGCGAGGGATCCCACCTCTACCGCCTCAAGGGCAGTGTCCTGGAGCTTCAGATTCTTGGTCGGGGGATACAACTGGGGAATATGACCAGTACCTCGCCGAGGCGGCCCCACCTGCTATGCTGAACAGGGGCCTTGTGGAGGGATGGGAAGATTGGAAGGGATAGGCAAGGAAGAGGGAAGGAAGCGGCCGTGGCCTTAAGTTAGGTACCATCCCGGCATTCGCCTGGAGGAGAAGTGGGAAACCACGGAAAACCACTTCCAGGATGGCTGAGGTGGGAATCGAACCCACCTCTACTCAGTTGACCTCCCGAGGCTGAGTGGACCCAGTTCCAGCCCTCGTACCACTTTTCAAATTTCGTGGCAGAGCCGGGAATCGAACCCGGGCCTCCGGGGGTGGCAGGTAATCACGCTAACCACTACACCACAGAGGCGGACCTGTACATTCATATTTAATTTAATTGAAAATTAACCTTCGTATACAGGGTGAAGCGTAATTCGCGCACTCGGGCGTCGCAGCGCGATTCCTCACATGCCAGCAATAAAAAATGTCTCTTACAAATTTTCGTCTTGCGAGTATATCCTGTAGAAAACGGACGTAGATGAGTAGCAATCTACCAACACTGTAACCATATGAAGGGTAACTACCGCTGTCAGCACGCTCTCGTCGTGCTGTACAGTTGGTGCAGTGGGCAGAGTTTTTGGTTGGCATGCAGGAGGTCGATGGTTCGATCCTGGGTTGAGGCGCATTTCTTATTTGCTAAATTCCATCTGACATTACCTACTGCAATACAGTAAGACACCGTTGCTGAAGTCACATGTATCGTACATTTACAACATTTTGTAACGCTGAAATAACAAATACCTTGTTAGACTAATAAGAAATAGCTGAAACAAATGACCAGTCATAGGACAAAATAACTACACAAACAATATCACTTTCGATATGCTAAAGATGATAGCACACTACAGTAACACAACATCTACTTGTCATTTACATACTAATGTTATTTGTTTCACTTCCCACGACGTGGAAAGGGCGCCTTTCAAAGCTGACTTTGTTCGTCCATTTCTGGGATCGTAGTATGTAAGTGCAAATGGTTTCTAGAGGACCCACTGCAATCGGTCTTGACGATTAAGATGCCACATACCATACCACCTGGACTACATTTACGAAATAAAAAACATACACCTCAACCCAGGATCGACCACTCGACCTCCTGCATGCTAACCCAAAACTCTATCCACTCCACCAACTGTACAGTACGACTAACTTCTGCTGACAGAGGTAGTTACCCTACCTGTGGTTACAGTGTTGCCAGATTGCTACTCTTCAACGTCGTTTTTCTGCCGGATATACTCGCAAGATGAAAATTTGTAGGAGATATTTTTTTATTGCTGGCATGTGAGGAGTCGCGCTGCGACGCCCGAGTACGCGAATTACGCTTCACCCTGTATAAGTTACAGAGTACTTGTTGTCAAGCGATATAATAATAATAATAATAATAATAATAATAATAATAATAATAATAATAATAATAATAATAATAATAATAATAATAATTGTACCGGGTGGTACACCTCCACGCCGCTAATTCAAACTTTGCGCCAGTTGAAACTCCCCTAATGGAGGAAGCCTGAACTTTATTTACTGTGTTAAATTTCAAGTTTCTCAGAAGTAAATTTTGAAGTTTCCGAACTGGGTCGTTTTCGATGTATTTTTATTTTGCCTGTAGTAAGAAGTGCGAACATTCTCTTCTAGATGGCACTACTGAAGGACTACAATGGTGCACCCTAGTGCGAAGTGAAAGAACTGTTTTTTTGGAGAAATTTTGTGTTCAAAAGTTTGTTCTTTGTTAAATTTCTTTCAGTCATTGTTTAAGTTGGCAATATTAACCCTTTCTTTCCCCTTGTTTTGAATTTGCCAATCCCGAATTTCTCTAATTAATTTTCCACCAATAATGTGTTTCTTCTTCATCTGGTGTAGGGGTTTTCGTGATTAGCCAATAAAATTCTTGTGGGAGGGTGTTCTCATTCCTGAAACGCCTCGAACTTTCCACGAGGGTTTATAAACTGCTGATTTTCGGGTCTCCGCGCCACTTCTGTAACATCTATCAGTGTGTAAAGTACGTAGCAGTGGGCGGGAAGCACCTCTTTCGTCGGGCAGCAGTTCAACCACCAAGTAATGGCCGTTTAATAACTTCTTTTCTTTTCAGCTCAGCAGTTTAACTCTCGGGGCAGGTCCGAAGCGTTTTACCATGTAACTTTCCCCTAAAATGTAAAGACACTTGGTATCAATTCTATCTTGTTAAACTACATATTGGGATAGAGAGTGCTTAACCCTCTCGAGCTCCCACTCATATTGCATTGAGGTGAACTTATTTTCTCAACCGTTTCTTCCTTAACGTAATGTAAATTGTCTCCTTCTATAAGTCACCTCTTTAGTATGGGATTAGCCCTTGCATTTGAGGCCTAGTGCCAAGTAGGTTTTAAATAAAGTGTAGTAGGAGTGCAAGTACGCCTCCTCTCAAGTTGGTATTTTAGAGGCAATGTAATATTTCTGTTTCTTCACTGAATAGGCCTCAGTAGGTTGGGTATCCTTACCCCTGTGTATGTGTCCTTAGAGGACAGCTTGAAAGTGGAGTTTGGTGTGGCCTTTGATAGGCTTGAACTTAAGAGCGAGTTGCTCTTTCTTAAAATTTGTTTCTGTATGCCTCGAGGAGGCTTTACTGTGTAATTGGGAGCAAGTGCTCCTAGGCATGATTGGGGTTTTCTGCCCATTTGTTGAACCGTGAATATAAGTAGAGTTGGGCCCATTGCTCAAGAATTATGTATCCGGCTCTCGGAGCACAAATCCTGTAACTCTGTAATTATACATTCTCGTTTTGCTTGCTACTCTCTACCTGCCATTCTTGTTATTTCTTGATTTTGCAAAGAAAATATAACCTTGTTAAATTTTATCTTAACTTTAATTTCGTTTTTTGAGACCTGTTCACCCCCGCACCTTCTTTCACCTTTGCAAATCCACAAAACTCCGTAATAATAATAATAATAATAATAATAATAATAATAATAATAATAATAATAATAATAATAATAATAATAATAATAATAATTTTAACACGTATTATGTATTATTTACAGAAGAATGGAAAGTTGAAGCCGAGTTGGGAGAAGATCAACTTGGCTTCAGAATAATTGTAGGAACATGTGAAGCAATCCTGACTTTACGCCTGATCTTAGAGGATCTAATTAAGGAGGACTAGCCCAGGTACATGACGTTCGTAGATCTAGAAAAGGTATAAAATAATGTCGATTGGACCAAGCCATTTAAGATTCTGAAGGTGATTGGGATCAGATATCGAAAACGAACAATTCTACAGTCTGTATCAAAATCAGTCTGCAGTCTTAAGAATCGAGGGTGTAACATGAATTAAAGCTACCCTCAATTACTGGACATAAGTATTTGTGTGGGAAATTCATCTAATATTATCGCCCATTGTTTGAATTGCCGTTAATTCATGTGACTGAACTATACCCAATTGAATGTGTATTCTGCTATTTTTACGTCAGTAGCTTCGATTATTCGCATTCCCTCAGTAAGCTAGTTGATTTGCGCGCGCAGGCGCACTACTCCCTTGAACTGAACGATGTGCTTCTTGCTCGCTTTAAAAGAGTCAGTTGGTAGCCAAGCGCCATCATGGACGCTAATACTAGCCGTGTTCTGTGCAAGATGCGATCGAGAGTTGGTGGAATGGAGCGCGATACCCCTGGCTGATAGCCATGTAAACTAAGGCATTTCCCTTAGTTGCAGTATAATTAGTTTTTTTAATATTTGTTATTTGCCATTCTTTGGTATATAAGTGACTGGAATATCTGAGTGAGCGTGCTTCATTGCAAAATGACGTAACAACGTAAGCTATCGGATTATATTCAATTGGACACCCAAGGTTGTAAGTACAAGTATCCTTTTAATTGTGGCGAAACTGTTCTTGTTATTTGGAGAAGAAGAATCTGAGTAACACGCTATCATTGACAATAATATTGTGGGAAATTTCGGCGACGCTGTCAGAATGGTATCAAGCCAACTTCGCAACTGTCATTCGAAATTACGCCAACCTTTTCGAGGACCCGTCGGTGATGGTTTATTCGTTAAATTAAAGTGGGATTTCTTCATCCTCAAGATTATAAAATGTAACAAGTTTTGTAGAATTGAATATTCCAATTGTAAGTGATAATGGGGTAATTCTAGAACTCGGTATATGCGCGGATAAGAGGCAAATTATTCCGTTCGTTTTATTTAATTGAGATTATCGTTGTGATATATTTTTCTGTTTCTTAAAGTTATTGAGGTTATTATTATTAATTTTGGTTGGTGGATTTCTTCCCATATTTGTTGATTCATGGTTGTGGTCTCTATCGCACTGTTATCAATATACTGGATGATGCTGTGGGCTACTATAACTTTCGTGATGGGATTATTCTCCAGCTCCTTATTGGGATGGTTTTTTTCCTGTCTTATTCGCACATTACCGTATTCCAGGGCCTCCTGAAATTTAAATTCAATAACCGGCATTTTAATCCTCTATTAATAGTTTGTTGGAGGAAATGACAACTTTAAAATACTATACATTATTACTGTAATATCGTGGTTGTAAGGAACTGATATTTGTTTCTCCCATTCCTTAAAGATACCTACGTTTACGCTCCTTATAGTATTTGTACCGGAAGGTACATCTCTACGCCGCACATTTAAATCTTGCGCCAATAAGAACTCCTCTAAAGGAGAAACACGGAACTTGGAATTAAACCTACTTAAACTTTTCCTCAGAAGCGGTCCCTACCGTCATTTTATGATTAAGAAGTTGGCACTACTGTGTGAATTTATATTTGTTTTGTTCTTCATTGATCAACAAGTGTGGACTTTCTCTCATAGATCTCACTACAAAAACTATGATCATGCACCCTGGTGCGAAGTGAAAGAATCTTTCAGAAGAAATTTTATTTTCATAAGTATTTCCTTTAGGGTACTAAATTTCGTGCATTCATTTTTAGGTTGGCAATATTTATCCTTTCTTTCCGCCTGTTTTGAATTTAACCAATCAAGAATTTCTGTAATTAATTTCCAACCAATCACGTATTTCTTCTTCGATTTTGTGTGTAACTTTACATTTACCATTAAAACTGAGAGGGTGTGGATTAATAATTCGTGAAAGGTCTCTAACGTTCCCCGAGGATTTATAAACTGCGGATTTTCACGTCTCTTGGCCACTTAATCAACATCTAACTAAGTGTGTGTATGTGAAGCAGGAGACGGAGGTGCCTCTTTCATCAGCCAGCAGGTCTTCAGAAAGGTAATGGCCGTTTAGCATCCTTTTTCTTGATAGCTCCGCAGTTTAACCCGAGGGATAGGTACGAAACTTTAACGATGTAACCTACTTTTCTGTAATGTAATTTTCTGCCGGCTTATGTAAATATCTTTAAATGTAAATCGGGTAAAGAGAGTGCTGTACCTTCTCGAGCTCCCCTTCACATTGGTTTGAGGTGACTACGTTTGTAACTGGTCTTTTCCTTTCCGGTAATATCTTAAATTATACTTAAACGAGTCATCTCCATAGTTTGGGAATAGCCCCTGTTTCATCGGCCTAGTGCCTTTTAGGTTTTAGAATGAGTATTTAGGACTGCAAGTACACGCCTCCATTCAATTTGGTATTTCGGGCCATTTACTTAACCTGTTCTTTTTCTGCTAGGGCCCAGTAGGTTGGGTACGAGATACCCCCGTTTCATTTCTGTAAGTTGCGCCTTGATGGCAATTAATTGTAAAGTCTGGTATTGCCGTTAAGAGGCTTGAAAAACTGAAAGAGTGTCAGCACCTTTCAAGTATTGTAAAATTGCCTCTGGCAGCATGTGCTCAAGACATTAGGGGATTTCTGCCCTTACGTAAGGTTATTAGGTTGGGTGTGTAGCTCAGGAAGTGTAAAGTGAGGGCTTGACGCCCATTTTCTGTTTAGATCACCAATCGTGTCTTTCATAAACTTATTTTTGCTACTGTTACCTTGTTTCATGTTGTTTAAAAAAAGAGAAAAAAATATAACCTTGTTACAGCTTTAAATGAACTTTAGTTTGGTAGTTAGACCCATTCACCTCGGCACCTTCTTTCACCTCTGCTGATCCACCAACCACGGTAACAGGTGATAGCAGAGCATGGTTGAATGGGTCTTTATTAAGCCCCTTTTGATGGCTAAACATAGGATTTTGATTTTATCTCTAACTATTTTCCCAGTCGCTGGATTTTCTTTTTCAAATTTTTAAATTTGTAAATTTCTGTCACCATGTCTGGCCCTCGCGAAGTCCTTCATCCCGGCTACTTGCGCAAGGAAGAATTGATCTATGTATTAGGTATTAGAAATGTTCAAATTTGAGGCACGGTTGCGGCAGATACCACTTACCTCAAAGAATCATTAGGGTTACCTATTAGTCTCCCTACCTTGGGAGAGAAGGACATTGATGAGGCTCTGTCCACTATCACGGACAACACTAGCGATCTAGCTTATGTAGTAAATATTTTGAAGTAAGTGATCCATCTCCAAATCAACTCAAAAGAGTACAAGCTAGACTGTTCCATTTTTACCATAGAGTTAGCGATCTATTGTCTCTTAAGTTAGACGAAGTTCAGAGTAAGGAGGCAATTAATCTTGTTGAACACCTTTCTAATATGTCCAGTAAAGTTAGTCAATTGTTAACTGGATCTGCTACTCACAAAACCGACCAGCCTACTGTGGTAAACATAGCTAATGAGGAGGAATCTTCCAAGGGTGAAGAAGGTAGAAATTCGGTAACTACTCAACAAACTTCTGCCCCATTAGGAAATTAATCTGAGCGTCCGACATCCATTCCACCATTCGTTTTGAACAATGCTGGCTCTGAAACATCTTCACCCCCTAGGCCGTTACCTAGTATGTCTCCTGGGTTCAGTAGTTTGCCTCATCCTTTGGCGATGTTGCTTAGGAGAATTTCTAAATTTTCGATTAATTCTACTAGTGATGTCATTTCATTTTTAAGATTTTTAGTTGAGTTTCATTATCACGCTCTTGTGTTTTCTATTTCCCCTTCTCAAATTCTTAAGATTATTTACCCTTACTCAATAGGTGTCCTCTCGGACAAGATCGTTAGAGCCATCGCTGAGCAATCTTCTATTGAAGACTTCTATGCACACCTTCTGGCAAACTTCATTCCCGCTCGAGCAATGTCTTCATCTATACAAAAGTATTATTACAGAGTACAGCGACTGGATGAAAATCTTTCCGACTTCAGCCAGGATATTAAATTCTACCCAAGGGTATTTGCTCTTCATTTCCCAGAAGACCAAATTTTGCAGGCCATTGTGGAAGGAATTTCACCACCCTACAGGTCATATTTGTGTTTTGCGTCGTATCCGCAAACTTTTGCCGAGTTAGAAGCTATGGCTGTCTCAGCCGAAGAAGTTAGGTATGCAGACACCTTACGTGTTGCGAAGGAGCCCCCTCCATCTTCGAGTAATTTTCGGCCTCAACCTCGCCGAACTTCCATAACCCGCAAATGTTATGCTTGTGGGTCGGCAGATCATCTCCGGAACAAGTGCCCTTTGATCAAATCCAATGGGACAAAGAGCGGAACAGGTTCAATCCCAAGGCTGTTTTAAATGCGGCTCGTTTTCCCATATCGCCAATAATTGTCCGAACGCTAATAGCACCCTCTCCAGTTCAACTTCTGGTGCAACTTCCACCAACGCAAATAATCAAAAGTGACTAGTAGATCCGGCTGAGTCAGTGTGTTCATCTTTTCAAGGCTCAGTCCCTATTGAACCATCCGAAAGCTCAGGCTCAGAACAAGGTAGAAATTATTCCAACCCCGCATTTGAATGCCCTGAAGAATGTTTTAGGATTGCGGCGGAAACCCACGTAATTGTACAATTTCTCAAAATTGAATTGAATGATGAACCCGTTACCGCTCTATTAGACTCAGGGAGTGTTTGTTCCATTATTTCGGCTTAATGGTACTCTAAATTAAAGTATGTTTGTAAATCTCCTGATTATTGATCGTCTTCGGTTCATGTGTTTCGGCTAATTCTTCTCCATTAGAAATTTTAGGTTTCATCTTTGCGAACATTCGTATTTCAAACTTCACTTGGAAATAAAAACTGTTTGTGGCTAAGCACTTGTCTTGCCCCATTATATTAGGAGTGGATTTCATATCTCATACCGGTCTAGTGCTCGACATTCAGAGCAAGTCATGCACCTTCAAGTTTGACAATAATTGTAAAATTCCATTGTTAAAATGTAATTCTGTGTCATGTTCATCTGTTTCGCCTACCCAGGATGAGATGTCGTTAGATCTCAGACATCTACCTGCGGAGCATGCTGATAGTATTCGTAAGTTATGTCAGTCGTTTCCTGATGTCTTTTCTGATACTCTTGGAGTTACTGACCTTATTGAATACAAGATTGAGGTTATGGATTCGATCCCCGTTAGGTTTCCTCCTTATAGGCTATCTCCACCTAAAATGAAGGCTCTGAAGGAGATCATCGATCAGATGCTGAAAGATGGTATAATTCGACCCCCTAAGTCGGCGCATTCATCGCCTATTTTCCTGGTTCCGAAACCCCAAGGTGGCTTCAGGCCTGTGATTGACTATAGGGCTTTAAATCGGAAGGTGGTGTTACAATCTGTGCCTCCACCCGACCTTAACTCTTGTTTTTCGTGGTTTAGGAAAGCTAAGTTCTTCACAATATTAGACCTTAATCAGGCGTATAATCAAATCCCTCTAGCCGAAGAATGCAAATATCTCACTGCTTTTGCCACGGATTGGAACTTGTATGAGTACAACCGCGTGCCTTTCGTGCTCCACACGGGAGCAGCTGTGCTAACGAGACTGCTAGATAGGGTCTTCTCCGACATCAAATTCGAATACTTATACCATTATCTTGATGATGTCGTCGTATTTTCTGAGACCTTTGAAGAACACCTTGATCATCTGAAAGAGGTCCTTAATCGCCTTCGAAGGGCAGGGTTAACTGTTAAGCTATCTAAGGTTGCTTTTGCTAAGCCATCCATGTCATTTTTAGGACATATTGTGTCGCCCGATGGTGTTTCCATTGATCATTCTAGAACACAGGCCATCCGTGTTTTCAAACCTCCTAAGGACATTTATTCAGGAAATTTATTCCTAACTTCGCTAACAGAGCGGCGCCCTTGAACTTACTTAGTAGGAAAGGCGTCAAATTTGAGTGTGGGCCTTCTCAACAAGCCGCTTTCGAAGACCTGAAATTAGCTCTTTGTAATGACCCTGTCCTTGCTATGCCTGATTTTTCGAAGAAATTCATCGTTTAAACCGACGCGTCATCGTCGGCGGTGGCTGCTGTGCTTCTTCAAGAAACTGAACTAGGGAGGTGGCCCATCGCCTATGCATCTAGGACACTATCGGCTCAAGAATCCAAGTATTACATCTATCCTTGAGGGTTTGGCAGTCTTATTTGCACTAGAGAAGTTCCGCCTCTATCTGGAACATGCCAAGTTCGACTTGGGAACGGATAATCAAGCCTTAAGTTGGGTCCTAGCTAGACCGCGTCGTACCGGTCGTATAGCCCGATAGGCCATCAGGATTTCGGCCTTCCAGTTTGATGTTAGACATATAACAGGATCTGAAAATGTTGTGGCGGACGGATTAAGCCGTATGTTTGCTAATGATGTGGAAACCTCTGAATTGGAAGATAGTTCTTCTCTTCCCGAGTCAATACCTTCAGGTGTAAATGCCATTCTAACTGATGCCCCATGATGTTTAAGGACATTGAAAAATATCAACGTGAAGATCCAGTGCTGGCTCCTATCATAGAAACCCTTTCTTCTGGGGAGCATGTTGTCCCTTATGTGTTGAGGAACGGGGTTTAATGTTGCCCATCGAGGCATGATCGAAAGATGAAAGTTGTGGTTCCAGCTGTTCTTGTACCCGTGACCTTCATGAGACCCCATTAGGGGGCATTTAGGCATCTTCAAAACTCGAAAAAAGATCCAAGAGATGTTTATCTGGAAGGGTATGGACGGTGAAATTCGAGAATTAGTAAAAGCTTGTAAATCATGTTTGCTCAGTGAACCCTCATTGTCCACTAAGCTAGGTCTTCTATCTTCTCATCAAGCGTCGCGCCCCATGGAACGCCTCTATATCGACTACGTAGGACCCTTCCTCCAATCAAAGGCGAATGCCAACAAATTCATTCTTGTGTGTGTAGATGGTTTCACAAGATTTTCCTGGTTATTTCCGACTAAGCTGGCAACCGCTCAGTCCACCATTTCTTGTTTAAATTCCATCTTTGCTTCTTTTGGTCCGTGTCAATATTTAGTCTCTGATAATGCTAAAGCCTTTACCTCCAATCTCTTCCGTAAATTCTGTTTTGATCTGTCCTTCTCTCATGTAACTACTTCAGCGTATTATCCTCAACCATCTCTGGCCGAGCGGGTCAATGTAATCTGAGAACGGCGCTCATTAAATTTCATAATGGTGATCATTCCAGGTGGGATACATCCCTGCATTGGTTGGCCTTCGCTTTGAATTCGGCGGTTCATGAATCTCATAAGATCTCTCCAGCTTTTTTTAATGTTTAAATATGTGCCTAACACGCCGCTCTCTGACCTTTGGTCTCTTAATGATATCCTACCAGAGACAAATAGATCCCGATAATATCACAGATCTATGGAAGAAGGCTAAGGCCAATCTTAAAATCTCTCATGAAAAGGTTAGGGAAACATAATGAAAATGTATTGTTTTATTTTAAACTATATAAATGGAGAAATGTTAATGGAATTAAACCATTAAAATGAAAAGTTAGCAGCCCACCAACCTAAACGTAGGAGATCAAGTCATGGTAAAAACTTTGTTCCCGCGGGCAAGCTTGCCCCCAGATTTCATGGGCCGTGCACCATTTTGGATTTCCTGACTCCAGTAACATTATTGGTGAGCAATCCAGCCACCGAGAGGATCTTTAGTGTTCACCTGTCTCAGGTGAAACCTGTGTAATGTCATTGTTAACTTAGCCATCTACGTTTTGCAACAGTGTGAAGGTTATATTTTTTTAGAGGCCTTCTGCCCCAATTTTAATTGTTATAGAAATATGTACTAGATGTACGATATTTCCCTCTGGTTTTCCTGCTGTCAGTTCCTGAGTGGCCATTACCAAGCCCCCGCCTCCTTCAGATCCACACGTGGCACGTAAAGCCTTCCACGTCGCCCAGTCCTCAGCATCACCAATAAAGATCGTACCCTAAATCACAAGTCACCAACAACACTCTTTTCTGTCGCCGAGATCTTACTGTTTCAGTGTCCCCGCAGCCGTTCGTCGCCGTACCGCCACTGAGGTGGGGTGCGGGCCCACTCCACTACCGTGATGTCTACCTGTGTACGGCGCGCCGGAGTCCATCTCCCGTCAAAGGCTGAAGTGCGGCGCACCTACCGCCAATTCATCTGGGGACTGTAAATACACTTCTGATCTGCGGCGTGCTTAACGACAGCTACCCCTCTCATAGTAGCGGGAGAGGTTTATCTGAGGGTACTTGAGGGGTCCGGGCGACCTCAATCGGATATCGGCAGCGGTGGCAGGTCTTGCCGTCAAAAATATTCCTATGTATTTCACATTCTGCAGCAACCAATACACTCTAAAGCTGGAATTTAACTAGTTGCTACCTGACTGCTTCAGAATTTTTTTTCTTACAAAGTTCAATATTTTTTTCAAAATTCTTCTGTGTCACCACTTGGACGGACATTTTGGGGGGAGGCCTGTACCGGGAGGTACACATCTACGCCGCACATTTAAATCTTGCGCCAATAAGAAATTATCTACAGGAGAAACACTGAACTTGGAATTAGACCTACTTAAACTTCTCCTCAGATGAGGTCACTACCGTAATTTTGTGATTATGAAGTTGGCACTACTGTGTGAATTTATATTTGTTTTGTTCTTCATTGATCAAGAAGTGTGGACTTTCTCTCATAGACCTCACTACAAAAACTATGATCATGCACTCTGGTGCGAAGTGAAAGAATCTTTCAGAAGAAATTATTTTTCACAAGTTTTCCCTTTACTAAATTTCGTGCATTCATTTTTAGGTTGGCATTATTTATCCTTTCTTCCCGCCTGTTTTGAATTTAACCAATCAAGAATTTCTGTAATTAATTTCCAACCAATCAAGTATTTCTTCTTCGATTTTGTGTGTAACATTACATTTACCAATAAAACTGAGAGGGTGTGACTTAATTATTCCTGAAAGGTCTCGAATTTTCCCCGAGGGTTTATAACTGCGGATTTTCACGTCTCTTGGCCACCTGATCAACATCTAACTAAGTGTGTGTATGTGAAGCAGGAGGCGGGAGGTGCCTCTTTCATCAGGCAGCAGGTCTTCAGAAAGGTAATGGCCGTTTAACATCCTTATTTCTTGCTAGCTCCGCAGTTTAACCTGAGGGATAGGTCCGAAACTTTAACGATGTAACCTACTTTTCTGTAATGTAATTTTCTGCCGGCTTATGTAAATTTCTTTAACTGTAAATCGGGGATAGAGAGTGCTGTACCGTCTAGAGCTCCCCTTGACAATGGTTTGAGGTGACTACGTTTGTAAATGGTCTTTTCCTTTTCGGTAATATCTTAAATTATACTTATACGAGTCACCTCCATAGTTTGGGAATAGCCCCTGTTTCATCGACCTAGTGCCTTTTAGGTTTTAGAATGAGTATTTAGGAATGCAGGTACAAGCCTCCATTCAATTTGGTATTTCGGGCCATTTACTTAACCTGTTCTTTTTCTGCTAGGGCCCAGTAGGTTGGGTACGAGATACCCCCGTTTCATTTCTGTAAGTTGCGCCTTGATGGCAATTAACTGTTAAGTCTGGTATTGCCGTTAAGAGGCTTGAAAAACTGAAAGAGTTTCAGCACTTTTCAAGTATTGTAAAATTGCCTCTGGCAGCATGTGCTCCAGACATTAGGGGATTTCTGCCCTTAAGTGAGGTTATTAGGTTGAGTGTGTAGCTCAGGAAGTGTAAAGTGAGGGCTTGAAGCCCAATTTCTGTTTAGACCACCAATCGTGCTTTTCCTAAACTTATTTTTGCTACTGTTACCTTGTTTCTTGTTGTTTTAAAAAGAGAGAAAAAAAATAAAACCTTGTTACAGTTTTAAATTAACTTTGATATGGTAGTTAGACACATTCACCCTGGCACCTTCTTTCACCTCTGCTGATCCATCAACCACGGTAATAGTATTCATGTCAGTGTTTTCCTATTTTTCTTTCATTATAAGTGTCATTTATCTTATCTTTCTCTACGCTACATTTGAGTGGGCGTTGCCAGTTGTTTGATGATTTTATGTTAGCTTGGCTTGGGAAGCTGTAGGCTTCATCGTGTGTACCATTGTTCAGTTAACTGTGGAATTGTAATATTGTTTCGCTTCGTACTTTTAACTAATTTAGGAAATATTTTTATTCGGTTTCCTGCAATTGTCTTGTCTGTTCATTTAGTTATTTATGTGGTGAAAATTTCGTTTGCGATCGTTGCTTTTAAAATTGTGTGTGTTACCGTGTTCTGGGATGATTGAAATGTTTATGTAGAGGGAATGGAAACAATTTACAGTTTAATCAGATTAATTGTCTTCTACTTACAAAAACTGGCCAGTGGTGTAATTAATTCTTAACGTATGGATCCTTTTTAACATTTGTCATTTATAGATTCTGATGCGAGCTGCAGACTTCGCTTATTCCTCGGTATTGTAAGAGTTACTTTAGTTTGTAATCTGAGTGTGTTTTCAGAATTTTAATTATTTTAATAATAGATATTTGTCTATTATTTCGATGAATTAATAAGAAAATATCTTTTTTGGGGGTATAACTTTTCGACTTGCTTATTTTATTACATCCTAGGAATTACTTTAGATTGTTATCTGAGTGTGCACTGATAATGTTACTTACTTTAAAAATAGGTATTTAATGCATAATTCAAAGAATTAATTTTATCATTAAATTATTTGTTCTTGATTTTGTTTATTATCAATATATTGCTGAAAGTTATAAAAAAATTAAGTATCATTCATAACTTTTCTTTTTCCTAATTTTTAAGTAAATTTTGATTTACCGAATATTAATTTCGCTTTTATTAATAGTTAGCGATATTGACCTGGCAAACCCTCAAGTAGTAAGCTAAGATCCTGTTCTCTTATACTGTATGTTCTGGGTCCTCCACGTTGGAAATTATAATGCCGCTGCCCCCAAAGGTAAGTATTTTACGTCTTGTGCTCATTTTGTCATTTCGTGTGTGTTCATTGATGTTTATGTCCTTGGGCGTTGCAGTAGTGTTGTGGTAGCCTAATGGTGGTTGTTACATTGTTGCTGTTGTACTAACGACTTCATTAGTTGCCCAGGTCAACGTTGCTAGTTGATAAAAAAGAACAGTTATTTAAACTTATATTTGAAAGACTAACTGTTGTTTGTTTCATGTCAATGATGGAGTCTCGCCCCTTGCTAGTTCCTAGAATGTTGCGGAAGCTGGAGTGAAGTAATGAGGTGCAGATTCGTGATAGGAAGCCATCAGGCAATATCCAGGGTGACGTAGAATTACTCTCTGGAATTGCTGATCAACCCATTGTTGTACCCTGCATATCAGAAGCAGAGATTGGTGAGTCTGTTTTGTTTATTTATGACGCTTTCGAAGAAATTAATGAATTAGCTGAAGACTTTAAAACTTCTCAACCTTCAGAATACCAAGTACAAAAAAAAAATAGCTCGTGTAACTCATTACACGAATCGCCTCCAGGATCTGCTCACATTAAAGATGGATCGGTCCACCCTAAACCAATGTACTGTGTTCTAACTAAGGCTGTTACTATACCTGCAGATTTGAATGTCATCCTGCAAACACTTAAATTGAGAAATATTAAAATTAATGCTGGTCCTTAAGATAATGTTTCTGCTATTCATGAGTTTAACCAACCCATGTCTAGCTCTGTTTTGGGTAATCAGTCATTAGCCGCCTTTCATGGCAACCTGTATTCTTGGTTGATAATCCTGGCGTGCTACGGTGCGATAATGTGAACCCTGTTAGTGAGTTGCTTAAAAAAGTTAAAAAGTTGTCCATTGATTCCATTGACGAAGCTGTGTCCTTTCTGAGATTGCTGGTCGAAGTGAAGGAGACTGCAATTTGTTTTAACCTAAGCTCTTCCAGTGTTTCCGAACCTTGTTTTCCCATTGTGTTGGTATCCTTAAATCTGATATCTTGGAAGCTTGTTCGAGTGGAACTACCTTGGACCAATTACATGATGGAATTTTAAGGAACTTTATCCCTTTTAGAGCACTCGAGGATTTGACAGCGAATCATTGTTTTAGAGTCCAGTTGTATTAACAATGTTAATGAACTAAAATTCTATTGCAACGTGTTTAGGCTATCGATTGATGAAGCTAATATGGTAGATATTATAATGAGTGGAATATCACCTGAGTACCGTTCATACCTGTCCTTTAGGAAATGCCCTGAGTCCTTTAGTGAGTTAAAAATTGCGTGTAAAGCCTGAAGAAGCTATACAGTGATAGTTGTAGGCCAGTTAATGTACCCCCTCCAAAAGTTCCTTCTTCTGGGCAGTCCTCTGGTCTGAATGCTAGTGGTCATGGTCTATTTCAAGAAAATATTGTGCTTGTGGGTCTAAAGACCATTTGAGAAACACATGACCATTGGTGAGGAAAAAGAGTTTGCCTACTATTAATTATCCTAGCCCACAATTTCAAAGTGTTGTTTATCCTGTACCTAAATTTCCTCCTCCGTTTACTAATTTCAATATGAGTAATTATAACCAACGAATATGACTAGAAGAAGCTACTGATGATGCAGACTACTCTGTCAATAATTTGGATAAGTGTGATAATGATATTGTTTGTCCTGGTGACTGCAAAGGTATTTCAGGGAGTGTGCATTCTAAAATTCCCATTATTCCTGTGGAAATCAATAATGAATTACGTTTTCACTGGTCGATCCTGGCAGTGTTACCTCTGCTATTAATTGGTCTTGGTTTTCTAAAAATAAATCTGTCTGTAAATTTCCTAACTTGGCACCCATTTCAACCGTATTTCATGCCGCTAACGGCTTTGTCTTAGATGCTAAGGGTTATGTAAATATCAAAATTCGTATTAATCACTTCACCTGGAAATTTAATTTCATTGAGGCTGGTGGGTTATCGCATGATGTAATTCTTGGTTACGATATTGCAATTCACGTAGGATTAATCCTGGATGCACATAACCGTTGTCTGTCCTTCAAATTTTGTACTGGCTATACTCTTCCATTTGTTGATTGTCTCCCTTGTTCTGGTAAATATCTCTGTTCTAATGAAAAACGTGACCTAGTTGCTGAGGAAAAGTGTGACCTGAGTCATTTGACTCGTGAACAAGCTCAACAGATACATGAATTATGTGATTAATTTCCTGAGGTATTCACTGATAAGCTAGGGGTAACTAATGTGCTTGAATATAAAATCGATGCGAGTAACCCCATTCCTCTTCGTTCACCTCCCTATCGTCTGTCTCCCAGACGTATGAAGGTTCTAAAAGAGATTATTTATAAGATGCTTGAAGAAGGAGTTATCAGTCCTTCATCTTCTGCTTCCCCACCTTCCTAGTCCCTAAGCCTCAAGGTGGCTTCAGGCCTGTTATCGATAACTGATCTCTCAATAAGAAGATTATCTTTCAATCAATTCCGCTGCCTGAGTTACATACTTGTTTCTCATTCTTCTATGGTGCTAAATTTTACTCCGTATTTGATCTCCATCAAGCTTATCACCAGATCCCTCTGGCTGAAGAGAGTAAGCATTTAACTGCCTTTATATATGGTTGAATATAAAATCGATGCGAGTGACCCCATTCCTCTTGGAATGGAACTTATATGGGTACGAAAGATTTCCGATTTCCGTTTCATACCATCTGACATTAAATTCAGGTTTGTGTATAATTATTTAGACGATGTGGTTGCGTATTCCGAAACCTTCGAGGAACATCTCCCTCATATTTGGGAGGTAGTTCGTCGCTTTAAGCAAGCTGGTCTCACTGTCAAACCATCTAAAGTTTCCTTTGCGCAGCCTCGCATGTCTTTCCTTGGTCACATAGTATCACCTAATGGTGTACCTGTGGACCATTAGGACATCTATGATTTTCCCGAAGCTAAGGATCAGAAGGGAATAGCCCGCTTCTTTGATATGGCTAATATTTTTCATAAGTTTAATCCGAATTTCGACCAAATTGCTCCTCCCCTTAATGCCCTTCGTCGTAAGGATGTTAAATTTGTCTGGAAGAAACTTCAACAAACAGCATTCGAAAAACTTAAATCTGCTCTGGCGATTCCTAACTTCTCAAAACCTTTCATAATTCAAACTGACGCTTCTGGCTCTGCCGCAGCTTGTGTCCTCCTCCAAGAAGATGAGTTAGGTAGGAGACCCTTTGCTTATGCCTCGTGTACCTTGAATTCTGATGAGATGAAGTATTCTACATACGAGCCTGAATGCTTAGCTTTTACTTTTCACTTGAAACAGTTCGCATATAAGTCGAGCACTCTAAATTTATTCTTGAAACTGATAACATACAACTCATTTGGGTATTAAATGCAACTATGCGAACGGGTAGATTAACCCATTGGGCAATCCGTATCTCCGCCTTCAATTTTGAAGTTCGCCACATCCGTGGTACTGAAAATGTCGTAGCTGATGGGCTGAGTAGGATGTTTGCAGAAAAGCCTCCCGACCATTCTGATTTTCACGTCAATGTCCTCTCTATCCATTCTGCATGGCAATCCAATTACATTAATGCTATCTTGACTGACTCCCCGTTGCTCTTCCATGATTTGCATAAGTAAGCCAATGAATGTAAGAATCCCATTTAGATTGTTGGTTATGATGGTATGCAATGAGAGCAGCACGTAAGTTGTGATTAACTCCTTCAGTAAAACTGGGTTTGGGATAGTAAGGTGTGATGGTGACATGAGATATAGATAGATCGATTTTTACTTTAGGGAAATGGTCAAAGCTAGTAGTTTATGCAGTATAAGTAAACCTAGTTTGAATACCCGTGTTGGTTTGTTGTCGGAGCCTCTCCCTTAAGCTCTAAAGGAAATCGATTTTCACTAGTGTGTGTTGACGGTTTTACCCGTTTTACATGATTTTCCCTACGAGAAATATGGATGCTAGGACCACTATATCCTGTCTCAGTGCGATCTTTTGAATATTTGGTCCTCCTAAGTTTATTGTGTCTGACAATGCTAGATCTATTGCCTGTAACCTGTTTAGGAAATTCTGCTTCGATCTATCTATATCTCATGTCACCATCACACCTTATTATCCCAAACCCAGTTTTACTGAAGGAGTTAATCACAACTTACGCGCTGCTCTCATTGCATACCATCATAACCAACAATCTAAATGGGATTCTTACATTCATTGGCTTACTTATGCTTTTAAATCTTCTGTTCACGAATCACATGGCCAAACGCCCATGTCTTTAGTGCTTGTATTTACCCCATTTTCCCCCCATCTCTAATGTGTTTGACATTGATTCTCTTCTCCCTTACAACGCAGATCCAGAGAAGGTTCGCAAAATGTGGGACAGAGCGAAAGCTAAACTTGTTGTTTCCTATGCTAATGTGCAGAAGATGTACGATGAAGTACGCAGACCTACCAGTCTATCTGTGGGTGACCCTGTTTTTTGTCAAATCTTACCCTAGTAGTAAAGCTGTAAATAAATTTCCTGCTAAATTAGAAGCTCGTTATCATGGGTCCTGTACCGTGTTAGAGTTCCTAACTTCAGTATCTTTATTAGTTAATGACCCTATTGGCGAATGCATTAGACGTGTACACTTGAGTCAAATTAAGCCCAAATAATAACCAAAATTTTGTAAACATATTTAATGATCATACAAATTGTATTTACTTCTAAATTTATATTTCCAAATTCTGTTCTAAGTATGGTAACTTACCCATGCACAAGTTGTATTGTCATTCATTACTATTGGTGGTTGGCTCGTAAAACATCACGACACGTTGAAACTTGTGCGTCAAAATTATCCACGGAATCCCTCTTGGAACATTTTCCGCTGCTGTTTCGTTTTGACTGTTCAAGTGGCGCCATGCATCTTGCACCTACGCGATTAATGCGTGTGCTTGTGTATTTCAGCCTGCAATATTATTTTTGGTCTTGTAGAACAATATTCTGTGCTCCCACCTATTTCTGCTGCAGACATTTACGTGCTATTTTCCATCCATGCAACGATATCTGATGAGCAAGAATGTGTGTGAAAATTATGGTTGTTTACTGCACTTTGTACTGGCATGACAAGGTTGCTGTCAACTTGTGTGATGTGTGGTGGAGCGCTAGCCAGGTTGCATCTCCTTATGGTCACACTTAACGTGTTTACCTACTAGTATATGGTGAAGATCTGCTATTCTTCAACCAAATAAGACCATTCCATGTTTACTGTACCTAAAATGTTGGAATGTCATCTTCTGTAATCATCGTGTGAAGATTTGATTTGGACATTGAAATTGTACCATGTAATCTTGTATCCAACGTCTCAATCTTTCGCCTCCCCGTGTTTTGGCTTTCGGAGGGGAGGATCTGTGACATGAATTAAAGCTACCGTCATTTATTTGACATAGGTATTTGTGTGTGGGAAATTCATCTCCCATTATCGCACATTGTTTGAATTGCCGTTAATTTATGTGATTGAACTATGTCTATATAAATGTGTAATTTGCTGTGGCACACCGAGAGACTAGGAAGAGGGCAATCAAACAAATGAAGTCACAATACCGCAGCCCAAATCCATGTCCACCAGCGCAGCCACAACAGAGATAAGAGGCTCTTCCCAGCGAGATCACGCCAGCTACTTAGAGAAGGGCCTCAATAGAACACCAACACAGGAAAAGGGAAGCGATGGAATCTGGGCAAAGGCCAATAGGTCCACGACCATAACAGAGGGTGGAAGAGAGTACAAGGGTAGAGCAATTCACAATAATAACAATTCACTGTTACACATAAAGGACCAAATTTTAATGTAAACTAAGAAAAACAAAGGGGTGGGTGGACTAGCTAAGACTAGAGTACATAATTGACAGAAAATCAAGTACCAATTTATCAATTAGATTTCCAATAAACTACTCAAAACATGACCATTAGCTGAAGGTCCCCAAACACACTGGAAACAACATGGCTTAACGACCCTTTCTTCTTCTTGTTTCGTATAGGCCAGCTAAGGACCACGACATTCAACTATTGCATTTTGGAATGGGCTTTGATGTTTGCCCAGTAGTTGCGCATCCTCAGGCTGTGTTGCTCCTTCCTCTCCTTTGTCCAAAGGGCGCCAGTCTTCTTTGTTGATAATCTGTCCTGGAACTTCTTATGTTTAAGCATCTTCCTGAGTGCTGTACGATCCTTTAAGATTCCTTCTGTTATTCCCAGTTCCTGTAGATCTTTATTCACTTCCATCAACCATGGTGACTTGGTCTTCCTATTTTGCCAGTAGCTGAGAATCCGGTTGGTCAACCTGGTAGGATGCATCCTGTAGACGTGCCCATAGAATGCTAGGCGTCTCTTCCTTGCTACATTCGTTATTCTTTATTTTTTAACCACATTTGGTTGCTATTATTTTAAGAAAATTATTTCAATAATTTTACCTTCCGAGCTCGGTATTAAAATGAAATTTAGAATAATGAGTACTCTTAAAATTTATGAATAAGGTGCACAATTCCTGGGTACGGCCGTCCCTAAATGTACCTAATTAACAAATCGCTTTTAGTTACATTACTTACAAATATAAAAATACTTCCAAATTATTTTTCAAAAAACAATAAATTGCCAACAGGCCCCTACGACCACACATACTCGGTTTCAAAGATACCTTAGTGAACACAGAAGGGCTATAAGGCAACAATTATCCGTGTTCCCAAATCAGAACGGTAAAGTCCGGAAGAAACATAAGATAGGCTCATATAAAATTAAGAAAGAGCCCACTTCAAAGGAGAATCAATAGATGTTTGAAAGAAATCAATAATGAGGAAACACAATAACACAGAAATGATTTAAAACTCATCTTGTGAACCATATCAACACACCCCCGGCATAAGATCACAACACAACAACGTACGCCAGCACACCACCAGCATTGTTACGCCACGATAACGCAAGTTAATCAATCCGTTATCTCATCAACAAAATAAAGAAGCATTCCACAACAATGCTGTTAACGGATGACAGACCCGGAAACCGGAACTACGAATATCAAGCAATGACAATAAGAGATGATAATAATATATAATAATTAAAACGTTAAGAATTAAATTTTAAAAAGAAAAACTAACTAGAAGCACTCTTCGGTATTCACCTTGGTACAGAATTTTAAATCATTACATTTACAATGAACTATTACGTTGTGATTTCCCTTCAAGGTACGTAGAACACAAGGTAGGGATCACGAGAGAGGTGCGCAGTAGCAAAGCAGAGTTGTGACGTCATGCAGGACCCACGCGTTGAATCCGCTCTGAATGAGGTAGAGGTAGTTCGAATAAGAATCGCTGTACACGCAGAAGCTAGGTGCTAATAATACACGACAGTAACATATCTGTGGTGTATAAGAAACCGTGTGTGTTATTTTATGTGATAAAACGTAAAAATCAGTAATAGTGTACACTTTTCAGTATGCTTTGTCATGCCATTGCAGGCTGCACAAATCATAGCAGGCATGCGAAGGAACGAAACAAACACTTTCACGTATTCTCTAAAGCCACTGGCCAAAATAAATGGTGACAGAAGTAATCAAGTCATTATCGAAAGCTATCTTTCTCAGCTTCGAGGGTTCGGAAGGCTTTATGACCATCCTCATCCGATCCGACAGCTGTGGCGCGAAAGGTGAGATCACTGCTTCTCAGCCTCAATGCTTCCGAGGCGATAAGAAATTCCATCTGTTCTCCGGAAGATTATGAAACATTACGCCCAAATATGTTACATGCTACTAATGAACTCGATCAAAACTCGGATATCGTGTGCCAAGGCCAGCGTTTAGCCCACAACATCCTATTCTTTACTGGAGGATGAGCTAGGGTTCGTTAAAGCCCTTGAAGAGCTAGTAAAACAGCTCGAGGACAGACGCGAAACCAAGGATCGTGACGAGCTGCTTGAAAACTTCACTGACTATATTGTAGCTCTTAGGGTAAAGAAGAACCTCGATATAGAAAGCAATAAAATTACAGAGAGAAAATAGGTCAAACTACAAGGGGTTGAAATTAGATTTCAAAAAGAGTTATTTTTTTTGCCAAGTTGCTTTACGTCGCACCGACACAGATAGATCTTATGGCGACGATGGGACAGGAAAGGGCTAGGAGTGGGAAGGAAGCGTCCATGACCTTAATTAAGGTACAGCCCCAGCATTTGCTTGGTGTGAAAATGGTAAACCACGGAAAACCATCTTCAGGGCTGCCGACAGTGGGATTCGAACCCACTATCTCCCGAATACTGGATGTTGGCCGCACTTAAGCGACTGCAGCTATCGAGCTCGGTAGTTTCAATTTTACCACGGGAAAGAACTGAAAGAGGGTTCTAACATCATCACAAACCTTACGGATATCCTGAAGAAGAAATTCCCCGAAATTTATGAGCTTGCAAGTTGCTTTATGAGAAGCCGTTCTTTTATTCGAATGGATGCTTCAAACAAAAATAAGACATTCAAGAGACCGGGTTTCAGTTAATACAATACCGATAAAGAAAGAACAAAAGCAAAGAAATTCCACTGATGCTATGGATAAGTGTGTTTGATATTCTTTATTTTTTTAAATATCAGCATTATTCTTTGTTTATAACATACCTGTTATTTTTTATGGAAGGCAATTTATTATGTTGTATATGAAACCAGTGCTAACAATGTTAATATACAGGCTCGTTAATTTATATAGCCTATCAAATGTTAACGTGGAATTTGCCAATTCCTGGCACTTGGAGGAGAACATTTACTGTACTGTTTGTTTTGTGGACAGTTTCCTAACATTTGCTGTGTGTGTTGTTGACAGTGTATATAGTTTCCCAATATTGCTTGTAACAACGGACATATTTCTTGCAGTCATCAAGCATCAAGCTTTAATGTTCGAGTATGTAACAATTAGAGCCTCTTGTTATTGTTATATGTGTTGAGAACATGAACATATGGAATAGCCATTCCACTGCAATCACAGTCTTAGCATTGTTACAACCTTTTATACAGATCGAAATACTTCAGAAACGCTGCTGGATTCACAATGTATTTGATCTCCTATAATTACTCTACTGTAATAGTGAAGTGGAATGCCTTTTGTGAGGTGATGTTAAAATATCAATGAACACTTATCTCTAACTTGTGGCTAAACAGAATAGGTTACAGCTGTGTATTAGCCTACCTCATATAGAAGACGAGGAGCTGAGGGTTCATGTTGACGTCATCGGTGGCCAAGCGTGGTGGGGAGACCTGCGCGTGATCCCTACCTCTTACTCTAACTACCTTGATTTCCCTTAAGGTAGTCAGCCTTACGAACAGATCCCCCAATTAGTAAAAAAAACACTTAATTTTCAGTTTCTACATAAACGTGGAACTTCTGACAACATTCAACTCTTCAAAATAAATAATAACCAACCCAGTTGGGTTGCAGGTAATCAAGATCACGCGCCAGCCGTTACCACAACCCTTCCACCAACTTTAAGTTACACTGTTCAATTAGTGAATTTTCACCCAATTAAATCGTAGGTATATTGAAAGGATATGTTGAATTCCACTTTAGAGGATAATTTCCAGCACAGAAATGTTCGCATCTTTTAAAATATGACCAAATACGAAGCCGAATATCACCCTTAGGTGCAATGTAGCACAAAAAGGTGTCCTTCCGACATTTTGAATTTCTCAATACCGGAGCTCCAATGTAGCGATACACTTCAGCCATCCACAGATGTGAGGTAATTTATACAGGTACTGACTTACCAAGGTGATGACGATGATGCATAAGGTGAATCCTTCACATAACTTACTATAGAAAATAATGGTAATGCCTTGGGAACAGGGACGCACAGCAGAAGAAGCGACGATCAAAAGAACACATTTTAAAATACATTTTGGTCCTAGAAGTTGAAATTTCCACCCACCACACCAGTTTTACAGATTAAGAAGCACTAAAAATCATGCTAGGGTGGTTCGTTGACACACACAGCACCATTCCAGGCCATAGTTACAGCAACCAACATCGCCGGCACCTTGCCTGTCGGGAAGTCACTTCACAACAGCCCGTTTAATGCGGGCGGCACAAGAGTGCGCTCCATAAACAGTTGAAAGTCGAGCGTAGAAACTCGCCAATACTCAGTTCGTAAATAACAATGTACCACTAACATACAATAACGAAGTGATTGTCCACCGTTATATATAAATTAGTCCAATCAGGTCTTGAATATGCATGACATTTAGCGATTTACGTTCAATATTTGTGTAATACTTCCTGGCGCTAAGTTAAGTGATGATTTCCTTTCTGCTTTAAAATTCCGCACCAGAATTTTTTCGGTGTAGCGGTAATTTTACATAGTCCTTAAATTATACCGCTACACTGCTATTGTTACGTCAGTAGCTTCGATGTTCCTCATTCGCTCAGTAAGCTAGTTGATTTGCGCGCGGAGGCGCACTACTCCCTTGAACTGAGCGATGTGCTTCTTGCTCGCTGCAAACGAGTCAGTTGGTAGCCATGCGCCATCATGGGCGCTATTACTAACCGAGTTCTGTTGAAGATACGATTGAGAGTTGGTGGAATGGAGCGCGATACGCCTGGCTGATAGCCAGTTGCAGTATATTTAGTGTTTTAATACTTTTATTTACCGTTCTTTAGTATATAAGTGACTAGAATATCTGAGTGAGCGTGCTTCATTGCAAAATGACCTAACAACGTAAGCTATCGGATTATATTCAATTGGACACCCAAGGATGCAAGTACAGGTATCCTTTTAATTGTTTCGAAACTGTTCTTGTTATTTGGAGAAGAAGAATCTGAGTAACACGCTATCATTGACATTAATATAGTGGGAAATTTCGGCGACGCAGTCAGAATTGTATCAAGCCAACCTCGCAACTGTAATTTGAAATTACGCCTACCTTTTCACGGACCTGTCGGCGACGGTCTATTCGTTAAATTAAAGTGGGATTTCTTCATCCTCAAGATTTTTAAATGTAACATGTTTGTAAAATTCAATATTCCAATTGTAATTGATAATGGGCTAATTCTAGAACTCGGTATATGCGCGGTTGAGAGGCAAATTTCTCCATTCATTTTATTTAATTGTCGTAATACCGTTTCGGTTTCTTAAAGTTATTGAGGTTATTATCATTAACTTTAGTTGGTGGATTTCTTTCTATATTTCTTGGTTCGGGCTTGTGGTCTTTATAGCACTGTTATTAATGTATTGGATGATGCTGTGTGCTAGTATAATTTTCGTGATGGGATCATTCTTTAACTCCTTACTGCGATGGTATATTTCCTGTCTTATTCGCACATTAGCGTATTCCAGGGCCTCCTGAAATTTAAATTCAATAACCAGGATTTTAATCCACTAATAATAGTTTGTTGGAGGAAATAACTGTCACAGACAAAATACTTACCGATGAAAATATTTAACGTGGAAAGGAGAAACCCACTCCAAGAGCAGATTCATCAAAAGGCCGGGAACAAGTACTCACCTAAAGATTTAACCCTCCTTATTATGTCATGTGAAATGAGCCACAACATTAAAGTTAAAAGATATTAATCAACACATTCATACCTACAGATGCAATTAAAATTCTACTAAGTAAATGAAGAAATATCTTGTCAATTAAAATTAATATGTTGAAACAATTAAAATCAGAAGTTGAAATATTTCTTAGGTCAAGGTAAAAATTGAAGGTTGAGGTACCTCAAAACTACCTTAACTATATCCCTAGTGTGTTATTATTATCATCACTATTATTATTGGAGTGTGTACAGTATCCGGAACCTCAGAATTAGAACAGGCTTTGGTTTACTAGGCAAGGCATATTGTTAAATGAAAATGAGTTTTGGTAATTGATATGCACAATCAACTGGCAATATTAAAAAAACTGACTAGCACAATTAATTCAATAAATAGGATCCACATTTAACTGACTAGCTAGCAGAATAAATGACAGTCATTAAGCACAATTCCATCCATAAGTAATATTCGAAGTCAGTCACCTATTTTTCAACAAGATAGGGCAGAGAAAAAAATATATCATCAAACAAACTCGTAACCGCGCAACCAGCCATAATAATAGGCAAGGCAATAAGCTTAGAGAAATCCAGCTTTACGACCACTAATGATTTTGAGGTTTCGTTTACATTAGAGAAGAATGACACGAAATGCAGTTGTGAATTTTTAGGCCTACACTCATCATGCGATGTTCACAAAGCACCTTTAACAAACTTTAACCTCGAATTAGAACCATGATATAGCTTTTAAAACTTACTAGAAGGGGTGATTATTGAATTAAGGTTACCATTTTAACACATTTTAAGAATTCTAAACAGAATAATTGCGAATTACAGGTCTAGCATATCTGCCGATCCCACGGCCACTGGAATCAATTCCACACCTAAATTCTAACTCATAGCACACGAAAAGGTTACATATTTACCATTGTCTCTTATTTGAATGAATTGATTTAATAAGAAATAGTATCTTTTTTGGGGATATAAGTTTTCCGAATTGCTTATTTAATTTCATCGTAAGGATTATTTTACATTGTTATCTGAGTGTGCAATCATAATTTATTTATTTAAAAAATGGGTATTTAATGCATAATAAGAAATTTAATTTTATCATTAAATTATTTGCTCTTGATTTTGTTTATTTTTCAATATATTGCAGAAAGTCTTAAATTTCTTCAAGTATCATTCATAATTTTTCTTTTCCTAATTTTTAAGTAAGTTTTGATTTACTGAATTTTAATTTTGCTTTTATTTAGTAGTTAGCGATAATGACATGGCCACTCCTCAAGTAGTAAGCTGAGATCCTGTCCTCTTATCCCTTAGGTTCTGGGTCCTCCACGTCGGAACGTTTAACGATGCTGCCCCCAAAGGTAAGTTTTTTGCGTCTTGTGTTCATTTTGTCATTTCATGTGTGTTCATTATTGTGTATATTCGTGGGCGTTGCAGAAGGTTCTGAAACAGAAGCAGCAATCCACAAAGGATTGAGGAAAAGCTGAAGTTTGTCCCCCTCCTTTTCAATGTTTACATAGAACAGGCAGTATAAAATATCGAAGAGGAATTTGGAAAGGGAATCACAATCCAAGGAGAGGAAATCAAGAACTTGAGATTTGCCGATGATATTGTTATTCTATCTCAGACTGCAGAAGATCTCGAGAAGCTGCTGTTTGGTGTGGACGAAGTCTTCGGTAAGGGGTACAAGATGAATATAAATAAGTCCCAAGCAAAAGCAGTGGAATGCAGTCGAACGAAGGCAGGTGATGCAGGAAATATTAGGTCAGGAAATTAAGTCTTAAAGGAAGTAGATGAATATTGTTACTTGGGTACTAAAATAACTAATGAGGGCAGAAGTAAGGAGAGCTTTCTTAAGAAGGGACATTTGCTCACTTCAAACATTGATGTAGGAATTAGATGTTTCTGAAGACTTTTATCTGGAGCGTGGCATTGCATGGAAATGAAAAATGGACGATAACTAGCTCAGAAAGAAAGAGAGTAGAACCTTTTTGAAATAGGGTTTTACAGAAGAATACTGAAGGTGAGATGGATGGATCGAATCACAAAGAGATACTGAATCGAATTGGTGAGAGATCGATTTGGCTGAATTTGACGAGAACAAGGGAGAGAATGATAGGACACATCTCAAGGCAACCAGGACTTATTCAGTTGGTTGTTGAAGGAAGTGTAGGCGGTAAGGACGGTAGGGGTAGACCAAAGTATGGATATGACAAGCAGATTAGTGCAGATGTTGGATACAATAGTTACGTAGAAATGAAAAGGTTAGCACAGGAGAGGGTGGCATGTAGTGCTGCATTTAACCAGTCTGACTGATGACTAAACAACATTAAAAATGGCACCCAGCGTGAGGTGTTTAAGTATATGATTTGATAATTTTAGTAATATTGCGTTGTTTATTAATGGTTTTGTTACTAACATATATTACAGTATACCCAATTTGCACTCTTCAAGGAACTTCCTACCACATCCATTAACACGCAACTAAGATTTATATTACTAAGTGCATATTCAACTCAGACTTATGGCCAAAGCTGTTACACACATCGATCTCAACAAAGTGGGAGAGATGCAATATATCTTGTGATTTCGAAGACTTGAATAGGTAATAAAACTAATTATCGAATTGATTAAATGAATGTAGACGGACCCCAGTATCGGTCAGCTTATGTTGTCGAACTGCCTTTTCAGAAAAATTCTTCGCAGAGTCATTACCAGAACGGGGACTCTCACTGGCATGGATAAGCAGGTGTTGCTGAATAGTCGTCTTGTCTGGACGCTCGCGATACATTTCTTGCAAAACTTATTACCACATTTTTACAACAATGTGGTCGCTGACCAGTATTTGTAAGCTAGTGGTTCCGAAAGCTATTTTGAGTAAACATAGAACTGTTTTGATCACAAGGATATGGACGCTCACCAGTATGTGTAACCATGGAATTCGAAGAATAAATATGACTCCTGAAAAACCTGTTTTTTACTCATTAATCATAAACGCGGACGCTCACCATTATGTGTAAGCAGGTGAAACTTAAGATGTGAATTCTGAGAAAACTTCTGACCACATTGTTTACAAAAATGTGGACCCTCACAAGTATGTGTGACAACGTGTTTAATAAGACTTGACTTTGCAGTAAACCTAGAAGGACATTGATCACAGGAATATGGACGCTCACCAGTATGTGCTAACAGGTGTTTTCGAAGATTTGACTTGTCAATAAAATTAGAACCACATTGATCACAGGAATATGGACGCTCACCAGTATGTATACGAAGGTGACGGGTAAGAGAAGATGTCTGAGAAAACTTCAGACCACATTGTTTACAGGAAAATGGACGCTCACCAGTATGTGTAAACTGGTGTTTCAGAAGAGTTGCCTTTTCAGGAAAATTAGAACCACATTGATCACAACAATATGCACGCTCACCAGTATGTGTAAGAAGGTGACGCCGAAGATGAGACTTCTGAGAAAACCTTTTACAACATTGCTTACAGAAATATGGACGTACACCAGTATGTGTACGAAAGTGGCGGATAAGAGAAGATGTCTGAGAAAACTTCAGACCACATTGCTTACAGGAAAATGGACGCTCACCAGTATGTGTAAACTGGTGTTTCCGAAGAGTTGCCTTTTCAGTAAACTTAGAACTACATTGACCACAACAATATGGACGCTCACCAGTATGTGTAAGAAGGTGACGCCGCAGATTCGACTTCTCAGAAAACCTCTTACCACATTGTTTACAGGAATATGGACGCTCAGCGGAATGTGTAGCAAGGTGACGCCGAAGATGCGACTTCCGAGAAAACTTAGAACCACATTCATAACAACTTAGTTCCCATTGGCTATTGGGATGGATTGGACTTTGATCAGAGGCACAGAACATGTGTAGGTTGCATTCATTAGGAGTGGGCAAAATGCACATTACCTTACTTCCTTCCTTCGTTATTTTGCATCTACTGTTACACGTACCCACTGGACCACCGGTAATTAATGGAACATTCCCAAATCTAGAAAACGGAAAAAGTTATTACATTTTACGATTATGATGACAAAATCAAAGACAGTAATCGGAAGCAAACGCAACATATGTACCAGGATTGATTCTTATCACATAACATAGCAGTCCAAATCTCAATAATTTCATATAAAGGCTCTAACATATAAGCCCATATAATTTCCGTTTGCCAAATAGAATATATGATATAATTGCACTTAACCAAAGCACAGACAAACAATTCAAGAGGGTCCTATAAGGAAGCAATTATTGTGAGAATGCTTCCCTTAGTGATTTCCTTGCCTGCATTCTCAACTTCATTTTAACTGAGACTCATCACATTTAGAATGCCAAATAATAACGAAAGTTTTAATAGCCTCATCCTTACTGAGATTACATGTTGTCAAGATTTCTGTGTCATCTACTAGACATTGGCAAGGGCTTCTGGCCAATTTGACGTCCAATTTCTGAGATAAACATGTGTACTATAAAGCCGGGAAGAAATTTCTGACTGAAGCTCCTCAGCTACTTCAACTGAGCTAATACCTGCCAAACACATCAAGGTAAAAACAAAAATATGCAGTAGGGTCAGGAAGTTGAACTAGAAATCTCGGAGCAAGAAATGGGGCAGAACTTGTAACAGTAGTAAGGTGGTAGTCCTCTTCATCACAGGATTCAGGGCACGCAATATTCCGAAGACTCCTGTGGTCGGGTTGCATTAACTCAAATTTGTATATCTTAGGAATATAAGTTGAATGAGTAACAAGATTGGAAATGAATCTTAAAACAATAGACAGGAATTCAGGCTAAATTTCAGGGTCAACCGTTTACAAAGGGTTCAAAAGCAATCCCATTTCAAGATTCACAACTTCTGTCAAACGTAACAGTTGGGTTGGTTATCACGCTAGAATCTTTGAGCACACAACGATGGGGCATATGTATGCTTGATGATTTAGAAGTCATAAGGGGTATAATTTCCATGTGTCCCGTTTCACTCTATTTATGCATGAAAATTACATATAGCTGTTTCGAATCTGGAAACCTAGCAAACATATTTTCAATGTGTTCGAGCATTTTAACAGCATTATGCTTAAACTGAGGTACAGGTGACACTGTTGTTGTATGTTGGGTATTCAGCCCGAAGGCTGGTTTGATCCTCTGCAGCTCTGCCAACAGCTGTCATAAACAGCCTAGGCATCACTGAAGAGGCGTACTAGGGAAATGAGGAGTTAGGTAGTTTCCCGTTGCTTTCCTCACCAAGCCAGCAGTTGCTATTACATATCAGTCTACCAAGCCCACTGAAATGCATGCACTAACCGACCTCATGAGCGACGTTTTCATACCATTCATAACAGGGACTGACTGCATAAGGAATGGTATTACTAGCATCACTCATACGTCAGACACTTCAGGACGAATAGAAAATTTGCCATTAAACCTGCCAGAATCATCCATTTCATCTTTGTTCAAAACAATGTTCTTCACATGCCCTTTCTTCAGGAGTAAGGAATGGTTTATGGCGTTCTTCAACTTTAATAAGCATTGTTCTTCAAGCTTCCAAAACCTCTGCAATTTTATGTAAAGAGAATCAAGATTTATTAGCCTGGCACACCGAACTTTGGCGTTATTCTTAACATAAAATTCAGGGATGGTGCCTGACAATCCCCAACCAAATTTGGTCATCTAACAAAGTGCGATAACCTTCCTTATGCAAGGTATTAGAAGACAAAATATCATAGTAGACTTCAGCAAGATATAAAAGGAAGAACACTGCTTGGATATACTAACACTTAAAACGACATCACGAGCAATAAACCAAATGGAACAATCAATTTGCTGTACAGAAAGTTGGCTTGTGGTGTATTCACAACTGCACAGTTCAACGTCAATGTATAATCTGACACATTAGAGAACGAAACAAGGTTGCATGTGGATCTTACAGGTGATTCACCACTATTGCCTATACCAAATACAGGCAGGCAACAAATCTTAGTACAAGTGCCAAGCTGTGTGACTAGACTACAAGACACTAAGAATAAATGACTCCCCCAGTCCAATAAAATCTTCCACTAGTACAATCTCTCCCGAACAGTTATTCTCTGCTACACACGCTGTGGTTAACTAAATATTTGAGAGGCTACCACAATTGCATACCTTCTAACATGTATACCATTATTGGGAATTGCTTGTTCTTTACAAATCAATATGGTGTGTGGTCCAGTGTACCGGGGACACATGTGTCGCTTACACTGTTTAAATACATGAGAAGAAAAAAAGATAGATACCAAAGGTTCCTTTCCCTCAAAAACTTGCAGTGATAATTAACGTTTGTTTGAACATTCCACATTCAGAATTGCTATGATTATCAAGTTTTCAACACTTACCGTTAAAGGAAATGCCCTTTTTGGTATTGTGTAATAATATCTAAAACACATGACAATGACAAAAGGGCCATGAATCAAAGAAAATTACTGGATCCGATTCACAATGCCTTATTTTCGGAGATAATGCTTGCTGTCCAAAAGGGTCCAAAATCCATGCACTGAACCTTGCAAGAGTATTAATTACTGGTAAAGTAGAACCATGGCCTTCCTCCTATAGTGGTACAAATCACACATATCGTACTCATGGCGTTCCTCTCATGGTGGTACTAATCAAGGTAATATAGTCACAGGGCATGCCTACATAATGGCACCCCTCAAATGTAACACAGACCAATAGTGTTCCATATAGTAGGGTACTACACACAAGCAATGCAAACCGATGGTGTTCCTCACTTAGTGGGACTAAACACGGTCACCGACTAGATCAATGATGATGATGATCATAATTCTGGTTCAAAGGCGCCTATCCGCTTGGTAAACAGACCGTATTGGTACAAGGTGCAACACAAAGAAACAATAATTAAAACATCAACATGTACTCATTGACAAGATTCTAAAGTAAATTATGGTGGAAAATAGCATGAATTCAAAACTATTAGTGGACCCAATTGATAATGCTTTAATGACTTCACTATGCAGGGTAGGATTATAAAGAACTTTAGGATAAAACATACAACTTAGCTTGGAGTCCCAACGCTCAATGCTGCATCAGCATGTTTGCATCCCGGAGTCAGCGTGCTTTCCTCCTCCAAAGAGCGAGTTTGCTACATGTTTCTTAGGTTCTATAGCCAGGAACATCCACCCGATGGAAGGTAAGTTCGAATCCGCAGTTAAGAAGATAGTTTTAAAGTGGTTTCACATTTTCGTACCTAGCTGGATAACATAACATCACTGTACTGTGAAACAGCTTCTCTTCAAAGACGTAGAAGCGCCTGACCTCCTCCTTATGGACAGAGTAGTGTATGACCTCTTCCTACTCAGTACTCATGTCTGTTACAAAATTGAGTACACCTGAGATTTATCTCTCAGACCTCTTAACAGACAACCAAACATACGCCTTTATCGAATAGACCTAAATGAATTGCTGTTAAAATTTATACTTCATCAATTCACATTAAAGTAAATGCCTTCCTCGCCACCACCATTAAGGAACAACGCTGAATCTCCGTGTTCTGAGATAGAAATTTGAACCCGAAAAACTACAACAAAAACTCCACTCATATTCACTTAAAAACGGGTATTGATATAATCTTTTACAGAGAATTGGTTCAACATGAGATTCGACTAGTGAGTAGAATGACTACTATAATATGTTTTAATAGTCCACCTTTTCAATCCTATATTATGCAATATGTATAGATTATATAGTATTGGAAAGGTGGACCACTAAAACATAAGTTTAGTTATTATTGTGATCACAATTCAATACGGATCAAAAACAAGAAGTTTATATCCTATGATATTGAGTAGAATGGCAAAGCAACTATAAGCTGCGACATAAGAACTTCAACAGAAGCCAACAGAGACCACCATCAGTAAGAAATATACTACCTGCAGGAAATGCTTCTTCAATGGTGTCTGCAAATTCTACACCATCACAACCACCATGAGGACAACAAATTGCGATGGAGAAGAATGCAGGGAAGCAGGTTAGGAGCCTGGAAAACAGTGATTCTCCAAGCCCAATAGCTTGCTATTGCACCAGAGGAATAAATCCCACCTGCATTGACTGGCAGAACACACACACCACACTGAGTTAGGCGGGAAATCACATCTCAACATCAGAATGATATTCTAGCACAGTTCCATTTACCAGCTGCGAACCGCTCGTTGGTATTTATGCCATTAAAATATCAGGAGTGAAGCAGAGGCAACAAAAGAACCCGCACCGCTCACACAATGTACAACGCAAAGGCACAACAACAAACACTGGTCTTCCTGGTCCATTCTACATAGTGAAAATCAGAAATCCGAACCCGGATATCAACCACTCGCTCCAAATCTACAATATAATCACCAAGCTTCTGCCCAATGCCACACGAGATTATCACCTAGAAATTCAGTACACCCCATCAAAACTCCCAGAAAATTTTACAATGCATGGAGATAATGGAGAAATTGAGAGCAGAAAATTTAATCTTAAGAGGCAATTAAAAGCCACACAAATACAGTTAGGTGAACTCGATCAGTATGGTCATCGTAAAACTATTGAAATTTTAGGCATACCTGAATGAGTTAATGATTACGAAATTGTTAAGCATGTAGGTCGTGTATTAAGTGTGGAGATCAAGAATGAATCGATTGATGCATGTCATAGGTTGAAGAGGCAATTGCATTTAGCTTTGTGTGCCATTATAGTGAAGTTTGTACACCGAGTGTCAAGAATGAACTCATTCTAAAACGCAAGGTTAAAAAGGATTTAAAAGCGACTCATCTCGGATTCTCTGAGTATTACACAGTGCATATAAACCAAAGTTTGATGTCCCTACGAGGAAAGGTCCTTGGCCATGGTCAAAAAATTAAGAAGTGATGTGAAAGAACATGTAATCACCTTTTATAAGGTTTTATTAAACTTAAGACGACCAACTGGTGCATAAACAAATTCAGTGGTAACAGTAACATCTGACAAGAAAGTGTCAGAGAAAATATACAGATAAGGCAACTTTAAAGCTGGATTAAGACATGTCGAAGAGATCACACAAATAAATTATATCAAGAAGGAGAGAAATTATGCTTCTCTATGGCTAGATGATGTAGGTAAAATTAAACTCCAAAAAAGAGAGAGTGATCGGGAGGTGTTTAATCTAAAAACCCTTGAAGATGTGAATGGATTAAATGAGACTGTGTAGCTGTTGTATTTTCAGGAAATATGATTTTAATGTAATTAATATTTACTACCAGAATGCAAGAAGGTTAAACAGTAAAATTTCGGAGTCTTATGATAACAATAGTGAATCAGAATACGATATTCTGTTGATTACAGAAACATGATTACATTCTCATATTGCTAACAGCAAACTGTTTAGTAATGATTTTAACTCTCTACTGCATGAATTATTTTTCGTTTTCGTTTGGTGAATAAAATTTCAGGCTTTAATGTTCAACATACGTTCATTCTTTTAGATGTACCAGCAATTTATAACTCGTATGTGATGTGGATTTCCATAATCTTATGTCTTATGTAAAAAACAAGGCATCACTGGTATTTGTCTTTTTTTTTGCTAGTTGCTTTATGTCGCACCGACACAGATAGGTTTTATGGCGACGATGGGAGAGGGAAGTGCTAGGAGTGGGAAGGAAGCGACCGTGGCCTTAATTAATGTACAGCCCCAGCGTTTGCCTGGTGGGTCTAAAGCAGCAAGAGTGGCCAGAACTGCCTGTTTACACTTCACATATTTCAGGCTGTGAGCACTAAATCAAAACACAGTAACTGTTCTGTTATGTGCAGTCCAATATTCTGAGTTGCTAACATCATTATTTACACTGCTTGATGTCATGTTAAAAAATTATTCTCAGATTGAGGAGAACTACATTTCCAACCGGACCATGTCTGCACCTCTGAGTTAATCTTCTACAGTAGAGATCATTGCACATGTTCTCTTGACTGGTGAGTAAAAAAATATGTCACAAACAGCTGATTCGCATTATGTTTAGAATTACATATCTTAACACAGGCATTTGAATGAGACCTCTGAGTTTGGTCCTGGGTTCAATTCCACATCTCTACTAAGAGCAACTGAATACATCACAAGGTGGGGAAATGACACGGGTGGTTTGGCAACTTTGCACCCTCCGGAAACCCTCCACCTCCCAGACGTCCGATACCCATTCCTAAGGTGGACTGTAGACCTTCACGTCTACACCATGCCCAAGAATTAATCTCACATTTAGATACTACTAATAAGCGCTGATTAATTTCTAAATCTGTATACATTTCTCTGTTTGTCAAGGAGTATTTTGCTACTACTTTTGCAGATGTTAAACACTTTATAACAGCCCTGTCCAATAAGGCGCCATGGCGCCCGAGGTGCCCTTTTATGGCGCCCATCGCAAATAATTTCCAAATTAAATTTTACTTAACATTTGAAAACAATACTTTTGCATTTAAATCAATATTCTTACATTTCTCTTAAAAATACCGCCCTCAAAGTCAGGAAATTTGTTATATCCGTACCTCCAAATACACAAAGAGCTTTGAGTAAGCCATAAACGTGATCTGGACCTAACTGACTCGTGTCCGCAATTAGTGAAGAGATAGAAGAAAGGTTCAGAAAGAGAGCTATTCCACATGTAAGTAGTTGCGACAATGGGGAATCATCCACATACTACTCACTGTGGGGGGCTAGCGCCAGGTATAAGGCCATCTCTATTCACGGAGCCAAATATAGCCGCATATTTATTCTGCCAAACAGAACGGCTTCCTTATGATTCACTTGATTGCAATGCCATAGACTGAGACAGTATTAATAACTTAAAATCCCTTTCCCAAGGAAAGAGTTTCGAACTGGCCTTTCGGTTGTGGAAATTGGTAACAAATTATCTCTATCTGGTGGAATTACCTTCTTTTCGGTTTGGTACTGCTTGAGAATTTATTTACTAAATATATGCATTGATCTGCGCTCTCGCGGTGATCCCTTGAAACTGGGGGAAGAAATGAACCTTGTATGAGGCGCTCTCTACCTGAGCATTCGTCCTACGATGCTCCGCCCACTAACCAATGAGAGCTCGCTTCCAGCAGAAAAGCTAATCTCCGATTCTTGAGGTAGAGTCTGGCGTGAGTTGTGAACTGAGATGGACGCACGGTTCTTGCCTGTCTGGTGGGAGCGCATTCTGCCTCTCGTCATGGATGTGACTTGAAGAAAAATGTGAAAAGGGGCTCTCCCTTGGCCCTCCTTATGATCTTGCATCTTTAATCAACGCGGGAGCTGCTCTAGTTGGTATTTTTAATTTAATCGTTGCATCGCTTCATCATCCAGAATGTAAGTTTTTAAAAAATGGCGTCTTGACGCCTTCCTAATTCAGTGAAGATTTTCGGCAATTCTACGAATCTATTCTCTTCAGCTTCAATCAATTTCAGTATCCGTCGTGTAGTTATGATGGACTCTTAATTGAATGGAAGATCTCGGCCTTTTAAAAGAAATTTCGATATTGTTATTATCATTTTGTAAGATATCATTGAATCCTTTATTCGGGTGAAATATGTAAAATAATTTAAGAAGTTTCGGAGTTCGAGTACCTTACGCTCATGTGGTAAAACTTGTAAAGTATCAATTTAACTACCTTATCAAAGCATGCTAAGCGAGTCTATTTATCCAGTTGAGTTCTAACCAAGTGGACAGTAATTATTTAATTATGCTGTGTTTGAGTTTGATTTTGTTCGTGTTTCTTGTTCCTCGTTCTTCCTTTCGTTCCCTTTATTCTCATTATCCTTGTATCCGCGGTCACCCATTTCCATGCTTGTTTCATGACGTTTGTTGGTTACCATGCCAACGGTTTTGGTATTGATGTGATTATGCTTTATTCTGATTGATTTCCCTTCTCTTGGGTGACCTTGTGCTCGGATTTAAGTGATTTATTTTTTTAAATTTCGGTTTCCTACTGTTTCTTCGGGGTACTATGTGTCATGCTAAATTTTCTCCTCTTCTTGATTTATTCCCTTGGTGAGAGCTCGCTGGATCTGGAAGACTTTAAAATGTATCCAATGTGTATTGATACTAGTGTCAAATTAACTTCGCTGGTATGATGAGGCCTCACTTATTTAATAATTTTGTGTTTTCCTTTGTTTTTTGGGGATTGATCATCCTATGTTTTAAAAGTTCTTATTTGATATCTTAATTCACATTAATTTATACCTTTATAATTTCTCCTGCGTTGAGTATTTTCTTTCTCTAACCTTCTAAAGATTAACTCACTAAATAAATCATTTGTTTTAAATTCCCCTATGAAAGTGTTGTTCTTCTTAAATTAACTAGTTGGTACCAGGTACGATTTTCTTTCTCCTTGTTCTGGGTGGGTTTTCTTGCCCTTATTTATGGTAAGTATCTTGTTCTTGTTCGTTTTGTGTCGATGATTTTACTCTGGGTTCGCTTCCAGCTTGTTCCCTTTATTCACTTATTGTGTTCCAGTTAATTTTTCCTTTCTTTCTTGTTAATTTACTGCCGTGAACGTAGAGTGTTGTGTGTGATCTACCTCACGGGACAGTATTTTGGTAGCAGAGCTGCGTTTTTTGATTCACGTGACTGTAGCTCGTACCTACCCGTAGGTTGTTTGCATTATCTCTTATTTACTTTTACCTGGTATCAAATCCTAGTTAGTTAAAGGAAGGGCATAGTGTTGAACTACTGTAATGTGCTCTTGTAAAAGAAATGCATTCGTCTTGTTTATTTTAAATATTTTTGTTTCATGTAATCTCTTCTCGGTGTTTCGTGTCTTTCCTGTTCGTGCGAGTCGTGGTGACCGTTTGGTGTCATGAGTGTACAGTTGGTGATCCTGCGACCAGCTGTTTTGTTCGCTGTAACCTGCTTCCTTGTTTCCTGCCTCTCAGGTGTAGTGTGTCTTTCCTTTCTTCTTTCAACATAAATTGGTGAGTACAGATAATTTTTGATATTTGGCATTGTGGTACGAAATGGTACCTTTTGAAATGGTGGTGGGTGTCCGCTTGGAATACAAATCGATTAGCCTTGGGCCATAAGCATACTACTGTTAATCGTGTGCTCTCTGTGTTTCATATGGCGTAGCTGTTTTAACATTCGTTCTACGTACGTGTGTGTACCTTTTCTAGATCGGTGTGCATTAAATTTTAATTACTACTCGGTGAGCTCGTGTGATTTTATTCACCGCGTGAAGTGCAGTTGTTTTCCTGTGTTTAACGAGTGTTTACATGTAACAGTTCGTGATCTGGGAACGCTTTATTGAATTATTGGTCCTGGTCTTGTGTTTTGATTCCCAGGTTTAATATGGTGATTATTATTATTATTATTATTATTGTTTCCTGGCCTGTGTATTTGTCAAGGTGTGTACCAACATTTAATATGAGAAACTACTGTTTCTAAGTGTGTTCTGATGTGCTAGTACTGGCGTGTGAACCGAGATTTTACTCAACCTAAATTTAGGCCTAAGCATAGTGTGTTATTCATATGTGATAGTGGTATTGTACCATTGTATATCGGAATTTATTTTCTCCTGGTTTGGTTATTTCCGGTGGCCATTTATTTTATTTGGTTCTGGTTTTATGTGATTTCCCCTGTGCCCGAGTTATCCGTGTCGTTAGTGAATATTTATGAGAAATACTGGCCTTAGGCTGGTATGGTTCTCCCTTCATGCTAGGTGTGTTTTTTTTCCTAAATTAAGTGAAACCTATCTGTGGTGAACTATTCAAGCTGGTTTTGAATTTTAATATGCTCTATAGTATACCAGTTATCTTGGCCTTGTAACCTCTTCTCCTATTATTATTTAAGATTTTTCCCTGCGGTGACTCGTTGGCCGGTCACGTTATTTACTGGTGGGATTGCTGAGCAAGCCTGTAATGCTTGTATTAACCTGTGTAGCATTTATTTTAACCGTCTATGGCTTCTGGATGTGATGACTCTGACTTTGTTCTGTGTTTGCTGATCTGTGCTGGCTGTGGGGTAGGTGTTTGCAAATTTGCATGAATGAAGTATTTCATTTTTACCCTGTCTCGCGGCTGGTATGGGTTGGTGATTTGCTGGGCAGAGCTTTGAGTAATTCACATCATCCCTAATATTGTGGAGTTATGGGGAAAGCATCAGTTATGGTGGTATGAGGTTAACTTGTGTACATTTTGCCTGTATTTTATGTGAATATGTGCAGGTGGTACCTACGTTAGGCCTAACCAATATCGTTCTTATGGTCGCCTTGCTTCTTTTGAAAATTTTATTGAAATTTACTGTTGATAATTGTTTAACTAACCTTCTATTTGATATGTGCTGCCATGTATTAGTAACTTTTGAGTTATAATTATTTCTGAGTTGCTTGTTTTCCTTTCTGGGCTACTTGGGGTTCAGTCATGCTTTCTAGTAGTGTCATCTTAACTTGATTTTGAAATTATATCTCCTGTATAATTTTTTGCTGGAGTTCTGGGGGCTGTCATTGGTGGTGTGTTCCTGCACCTGCTTGGCTATGGCTGGCCTGTGCTGATCGTGGAGCTGTGCGTTGTCTATGACATGAGTAATATTCTACTTTTCCCTGTTTCACGGTTGGTGTGGGTTGGTGCGTGGCTGAGCGGTCGCTCGAGTCATTTAACCAAGGTTTCTGCTTGTGTGGGGTTATTGTGTAGGCGTTCGTTGTCGTTAAATTCTTTTGTCGGTGACAGTGTGGATGTCTTGTGGACCCTGTGTCTAGACCTATTCAGGTCTTTACTAGTTCATCTGTGCTGGTTATTGGCCGCTGGTAGTCTTCTATTTCTAACGGATACCGTACTCTCCTATTAATTTAACCTTCCCTTGTTGTAGTGTGGTCGCTTAGTGTGTGGCTCTCCTCAAGTTTCTGGCTCATACATTTGGGTCTTGCTTTATTTATGTTAACTTGTGATTCCTGGAAAGGTTGTCCTGTTAACCTCCTTGCGGTTAGGTCAGGTTCATGTGTGGATATTCTTAGGTGACTAGTGGTATCTTGTATAGTTTGTGTGGTGCTCTGCCATGGTCAATGTGTTCATGGAATTCCTATGTCGTGAAAATTTATAACCTATTCGTATTTAATTGCATTCCATTTTGAGTTGTGGATTCCATAGGCCTCCTTACCATTTCTACTGTGTTGGATTGCTGTTGAGCTAATGTGGTCTGTAGCCTGAGGATGGAAAAGCCTCTTAACCTAATAGGATTGGGTGCAGATCGGTGTTGGGTGATGATTTTGGTACCATGTATTTGTTGTTTGGGGGTTTATATTTCGGGGTGGGCATGATAGTTTCGCAGCATGTCGTTGAGGGTTCTAAGTGTCCCTTTTTCCCTATCGGGGTCTGGCGCATGCATGTTGGAGCTAGTCATGGTTGTTTTACGGTTTCTGTGTTGTGTTGTTGGGTCATTATGACATGTCAGGTATGGACTGGTTGTTGGTCTTATTATTGTACCTTGTGTCTTCGTAGATTTGGAAATACTCTTCGGTGTAGGTCTATTGCTCTGATGGAATGATTTTAACTTGTGTTATGTAACTTGTTGGTTTTGTGTGTCCTGGTTTCTTCACTTTTGGTCTCACTGCGTTACCTGTTGACCCGACGTTATCTTGTGTTCTATTGGTACTTCTTGTTTAAGCTCAGTTAATGTTCACCTGTCACTCTTTGACATTTTTTCTCTTCAGTGGATCTAATTTGTCTTTTGACAAGGTTGTTTGGTCATCTTGCCGTTCTATGGGATTATTAATCTGGTATGGGACGGATTGTTAGTTCCTGGGCGGTACCGAAGTCGCCCAACTGTTAGATTATGGGGTCTATGTGTTGAGTTCCTTTATTCTTCATTATCATTGAGCATTTGCTAACGACCTGCCATTTTTTCTGCCATGTATATTTTATTTTACCTTGTTTCCTGGTTGTATGGATGGGTACCTGCTTAGCGGTGATGCGGCAGTATGAAACTGCGGATGTCATATATTATTAGCCCGGCTAGCTCCGAGGTCTTGTAAAAGACAACCGGTAGTTTAGGTTGCGTAGGTCATTGCTCTAATTTCCTGATGGTCACTTGGTTTGAGGTGGATTTCAACACCTTTTCTTACTTAATCAGGTGTCCTGCGTGAAAACATGTTGTTGTGAATTCAATGAAGTTTGAGGATATGTGACTTCGGATTGGTTTTCCCTCCTGACTATCTTTCATCCATTTTCTATTCTGTTATTCCTATGGTGTTATCGAAGCAACCATTATGTATTTAATATTATCCATCCCAAAATTAATCTTGGCTTGGTATTGTTGTTGCTTGTTCGGTTGTTGATGACAAACTTTTGCGCACCTCACCATCTTATTGAATCAGAAGTCTCCTTCCGTACTGCCAACGTTATCTTGTCTCGAAGACTTTTCCTCTAACAATAGGATAATTTCATTTTCCTAAACTTGCCGTAGGTGTGTGATATTCTTGAATTGAAGTTATGTTTCCTCTCAGTTCTCTTATTCAATCAGGTAAAGTGTTGTGATTGGGAATGTTGAACCAGTAATGGGTGCAAATTGTACTTGATGTCTGTGATAAAGTCTTGAGAAATTTTAAAATGCATTCATTGCTCACCGAGCGGTAGTATTGAGGTGGTTTTGGTTCTAATAATTTGAAATTAAATGTGCTTCGGAAGGTCAGCATGTGAGATGGTTCTGGTTAGCAAATTATATCTCTTGATATACGGCGGGTTATATTATCTGCACTGTTACGTGGTTGGTCTTGAGGTGATTTGGTAAGTACATGTGATGTATGCCTTAACTTAGTGTGTCACCAAGTTTAGTGTTCTGGTGGGTACTGTTATTTAACTTGGCGTTGTGAATTTTTGATATTGTGGTGACGTTAACTGGTAACGGACTTCCGCTGAGTGGTGAATCTGTAATTGATTATTGCACTGCTGATTGAATCTGGTGTCGAAATTACTATTTTCTAAAACTTGGACGTGTGCACTCATTTAAGTGTCGTTCATTCTGTATTGGTGGAATTTGGAGAGTCACTTATGTTTGTGTGGTTTACTCTTGTACTACTTCGTAGGCTAACCTATGCTCTTATGTGGTATGCTCTGGCTCTGGCTCAGTCCATTGTAGTTTGAAATTTTAAATTTAAACCTGTTACTGTAATTGGATCTTAGTTATCCGTTAAATGTATTCACCAATTTTAACTGTTTTTCCCTTTGCTTTCCTTCTTGCTCCTTGCTTCCTGTTTTGCTGTCATGACAATTTTGATTTTGATTTTGGAGATGAAACAAGAGGCTGCATTTCTTGATAATTGAAACCCGATTTATTAGATCTGCACTGAAACTCAATGTTTAAAGGTCGATTGTACTGCCGAAGAGTATTAATTCTGTTAATCCTTTTTGTCATGATTATTTGGCAATTTGAACTATACTGGAACTAGGGTGAACTTAACCTAGGTACCTGCGTGCGTGTTGTGTTAATGAACTGATTATTGAAAATTTAAGCTGCAATTGCAAAGAATTAGGAAAATTATGCAATATTGAAGAGACTCTGGTATAGTGTTCGTAAGTGATGTGTCAAAGGTGCTGAATTGGTGGTTGTATCTAATGTGAACTTCATTCTAAATTTAGATTGTTTCTTGACCACTAATTTAAATGACCATGTTGGAAAATATGGTCAGCTTCGGGAGGGGAGGACTGAGACAGTATTAATAACTTAAAATCCCTTTCCCAAGGAAACAGTTTCGAACTGGCCTTTCGGTTGTGGAAATTGGTAACAAATTATCTCTATCTGGTGGAATTACCTTCTTTTCGGTTTGGTACTGCTTGAGAATTTATTTACTAAATATATGCATTGATCTGCGCTCTCGCGGTGATCCCTTGAAACTGCGGGAAGAAATGAACCTTGTATGAGGCGCTCTCTACCTGAGCTTTCGTCCTACGATGCTCCGCCCACTAACCAATGAGAGCTCGCTTCCAGCAGAAAAGCTAATCTCCGATTATTGAGGTAGAGTCTGGCGTGAGTTGTGAACTGAGATGGACGCACGGTTCTTGCCTGTCTGGTGGGAGCGCATTCTGCCTCTCGTCATGGATGTGACTTGAAGAAAAATGTGAAAAGGGGCTCTCCCTTGGCCCTCCTTATGATCTTGCATCTTTAATCAACGCGGGAGCTGCTCTAGTTGGTATTTTTAATTTAATCGTTGCATCGCTTCATCATCCAGAATGTAAGTTTTTAAAAAATGGCGTCTTGACGCCTTCCTAATTCAGTGAAGATTTTCGGCAATTCTACGAATCTATTCTCTTCAGCTTCAATCAATTTCAGTATCCGTCGTGTAGTTATGATGGACTCTTAATTGAATGGAAGATCTCGGCCTTTTAAAAGAAATTTCGATATTGTTATTATCATTTTGTAAGATATCATTGAATCCTTTATTCGGGTGAAATATGTAAAATAATTTAAGAAGTTTCGGAGTTCGAGTACCTTACGCTCATGTGGTAAAACTTGTAAAGTATCAATTTAACTACCTTATCAAAGCATGCTAAGGGAGTCTATTTATCCAGTTGAGTTCTAACCAAGTGGACAGTAATTATTTAATTATGCTGTGTTTGAGTTTGATTTTGTTCGTGTTTCTTGTTCCTCGTTCTTCCTTTCGTTCCCTTTATTCTGATTATCCTTGTATCCGTGGTCACCCGTTTCCATGCTTGTTTCATGGCGTTTGTTGGTTACCATGCCAACGGTTTTGGTATTGATGTGATTATGCTTTATTCTGATTGATTTCCCTTCTCTTGGGTGACCTTGTGCTCGGATTTAAGTGATTTATTTTTTTAAATTTCGGTTTCCTACTGTTTCTTCGGGGTACTATGTGTCATGCTAAATTTTCTCCTCTTCTTGATTTATTCCCTTGGTGAGAGCTCGGTGGATCTGGAAGACTTTAAAATGTATCCAATGTGTATTGATACTAGTGTCAAATTAACTTCGCTGGTATGATGAGGCCTCACTTATTTAATAATTTTGTGTTTTCCTTTGTTTTTTGGGGATTGATCATCCTATGTTTTAAAAGTTTTTATTTGATATCTTAATTCAGATTAATTTATACCTTTATAATTTCTCCTGCGTTGAGTATTTTCTTTCTCTAACCGTCTAAAGATTAACTCACTAAATAAATCATTTGTTTTAAATTCCCCTATGAAAGTGCTGTTCTTCTTAAATTAACTAGTTGGTACCGGGTACGATTTTCTTTCTCCTTGTTCCGGGTGGGTTTTCTTGCCCTTATTTATGGTAAGTATCTTGTTCTTGTTCGTTTTGTGTCGATGATTTTACTCTGGGTTCGCTTCCAGCTTGTTCCCTTTATTCACTTATTGTGTTCCAGTTAATTTTTCCTTTCTTTCTTGTTAACTTACTGCCGTGAACGTAGAGTGTTGTGTATGATCTACCTCACGGGACAAAACTACCTACCAGGACAGAGCTTCACCAGGACGACAATGGGACACCCAATCTGCTCACAAAGTAACTTTAATCCCAACAAAGCTGTGCCGTAAACAATGAACAAACGATTTATGAAAGTCTTGCAATTGGAATGTTCCCAGTTCCTAGCTTTCAGGCGAACATTCAGTATTACTTGTGAAGTTATGCAGGGCTTATGGAATACGTTTTGAGTGCCTTGTGATGTGATAAGTTGTACATTCAACATGTTCGTGTGCTTTTTTACATTACTATTTAAACTTTTAAATTATTCAGTTTGTAATCAGTTATATTTCATTAAACATAGCTCTTCTTAACATGGCTAAAAGGCAAGGAAATTATAACTTTAACAGTGAATGGGAGGACCAGTATTGCTTTATTGAAAACAAAGGAAAGTCTGTGTGTTTATGTGTAATGCTAGCGTGTCTGTTCCTAAAAGAAGTAATGTACAGCGTCATTTTTCTGACTAATCACAAACAATTGACAGTGAATTTCTTGTTAATTCTGAACTAAGAAAACGCAAAGTGAAAGACCAAAAATTTTAAATGAGCATTGCAACAATGTGCATTTATGAAGCCAGTTCACCAAACGCGTAACGTGACAATAGAATCTTACAAAGTTTGTTACGTCCTAGCTAAAAGGAAAAAAGTTTTCAGTGATAGGGAAGTAGTGAAAGAAGCTATGCTAAATGACTCTGAATCTCTGTTCGAATCTCACAAAGATAAATCGGAACTGATATCTTCAATCAAAGGACTTCAGTTGTCTCACCAAACTGTTGCTAGGCGGGTTGAAGAGATTTCTAATAATATGGAATCTCAATTACATCAGGATTTTAAATCGTGTGAAAACTTTTCACTCCAGTTTGATGAAAGTGCTGATATGTCTGACACTGCTGAGTTGTATTTGCCGGAATGGTTTTTAATGATTTTACAGTAAAGGAAAAATTTGTCAAGCTATTGCCACTTCATGGACGTACTAGGGGAGAAGAGAAATTTAATGCGTTCGTTAAATTCACCAAAGAGAGTAACTTACCACTGTCAAAGCTTGTCGCTATAACAACAGATGGGGCACCGTCTATGACGGGTAGATATAATGGATTTCTCTCTCTTTGCGCTAAGGTTGAATCATTTCCAAAATTTCTTTCTTATCATTGTATTATTCGCCAAGAAGCTTTATGCGCATCGGTTTTAAAGTTCGATCAAGTCATGAAAATTGTAACTCCTATCGTGAATTATGTAAGATCGTCATCCATCATTCAACGATTGTTCAGAAATATTTTAAGTATGACAGATTCGGAGTATGGTGACGTCACCCTTCATGCAGACGTAAGGTGGCTTAGTAGGGGGAAAACACTCGAACGGTTTTGCTGCCTGCTGGATGAGATACGAGACTTTATGAAATCATCTTCTGGGAAACATTATCACGAACTTGATGATATATCTTGGCTAATCGAATTAGCATTCTTGGCAGACATCACCTCAAAATTAAATTAGTTAAATCTCGAATTGCAAGGAAAAGATCACAATATTTCAGGTATGATAAGTATTGTCAATGCATTTGAAAAGAAACTTAATTATTTAAATAGAAATTCTCTTTCACATTTTCCAAATTTGAAATCAATTACAGATACAGTAAATGGCGGCAAGCGTGGTTTTTCATCTCTTGCTAAATATCTTGAAACTCTTGGGTCCGAATTTCGTAGCAGATTTAACCAGTTTTCAATGCTTGAACCAGTGATCATGTTTGTCAATTAACCCTTCGCTTCTGTTGCGTTTGTGAGCTTGGAGGGAGGGTGTGTGTAATATTCGAAAATTATAATCCTGAAGAATTAGAAATGGAAATTTTAAACCTTCAGTCAAACCTTTCTTTGAAATCCTCCTACGCAACATGTGGCAATTTCTGGACTCTAGTGGACGGTAAAAAAATATCCCATTACCCGCAGTGTTGCTCTGAAGATGCAATCTTGTTTTAGTTCAACCTATCTTTGTGAAGTCGCGTCTTCGACTAAGGACATAATAAAAAACAAATACAGATCCTGCCTGACAGACTCACACCTGGATGACGCGTTAAGAGCAGCATGTTCCAGTTACACACGAGACTTTCCTCAACTTGCAGGGAGCATGCAGGGCCGGATTTCGCATTAATTATGTGAGTAAATATTTTTTCATATAATCTTTAATTCTAGATTTATTATTATTATTATTATTATTAGTAGTAGTAGTAGTAGTATCGATAACAGTAGTCGAATTAGTGGAATCGTACCTGGCCCCGCATACCCTTAGTTATCATGTGAATGTGCTCGCGTAGAAACGAACGTTCGGCAGCCTTGCTTTATACCATTAAAAACACGACACAAACTCGGAGAACTCATACCACTATGGAGCTGCTTGCCACCATCCTGAACAATTTCTGGTTATTTTCTTGTGATGAGTTGCAGATTTAAATATTCAAGAATAGCATTCCTGCAAAACTAAACATTTGAATCCTTCACTTTCATCCAACACAGCCAGACAAGAGGCGGTGTTGTCAACATTCCTATCTCAAAATATACTTTCCACCTGCCTGAACACTGAGGATGCCGAGGCCAACCTCTTGCTCTGAATCAGCTCCACTTTTGCTTTTGTTTACTCAATTAATTCAACCGTACCAGGATGCATTTCTCAAATAGGTTGCTTACCTGTTACTCATGACCATATTTCAGTTTTATTGATTTGATAGTTCTTGGAATATTGTGATGAGTGAGTGAGTGGTGTTCTGCATTTCTACCATACATTTCGCGTGATTGTGCAGAAATCAGTTACTACTTACACTGTCAGATGCGAGAACAAAGATTGTGAAAGAGCAACAGGAGGCCAAGTTAAATGTTGGAAAGCAATAAAGACTTGACATTTAGATACGTAAATATCCCCAAACTGATTGGAGCTGTGTTTATAATGAGGTGATAGAGGTGATAGAGAATAAATTCTGAGTACGGAAAGCAATTTGAGTACATCAGAACACGGTCATCCAACTGCAAATAATCAGGCCTTGAAATAAATGAAAGATTCCAGGCTGGTTTTTGATGTTATTCTTCGACCTGAAACATTTTAAAAAATGTACCTAACAACACCAAGATAAATGTCTACTCTGCCATCCTGCGAGCCATTATACTTAATGGCTTTGAAACTTAACAAGCCACTGAAGGCGACAGTAAATATATCGATATCAAAGAAAGAAGGTATTTGCGAAGTGTCACTAATAAAAGAAATAGGGGTTTCGAAAGAAGAATCATAAATACGAACAGAGGAATGAAAGTAGACAGAATGAAGTGCCTAATAAGCAGCAAGTTGATTCTCAGGACTGATCATGTTGCAAGAATGGCCAACAGCAAAGTCATGCTCAACCAGACACCCCAAGAACACCTATTGCAATATGGAGAAAAGAACTGGGATGGTATTATTAATAAACATTGTACTGGTTCAGATACTGAGTGGTGCCAAACAGGCGGCAGATACTACAGGCTGACTTACTTTAATTTAGTGGAGTTTTCTCACGAGTCATGATCAAACCAACAAGTTTGGACCACGACTGAAGTACAGGAGACAGAATTCGATAATGATCTGAATGGATCTGTGTTCGCCTTGAACCCAAGATATTGGGATGTCGAGGACATCTCTCCGCCTCTTGTCTGCTGAGAGAGCTACTCAATATATAAAAGGCAAATTCCACATTGTTGTGGGTTAGGGGTGTAAAGTCTAATTGAGCTGAACTGTACTTACTTGTCTTCTTCTTTGAAACAAGCGACCAAGTGACCTACTGTGTGTTCATTTACCGTTATTTCGTTCTTAATATTGCTGGAAGGCTGTAAGGAACAAATATGCAAAACAAAGTAAGAAATGTAGAGCAAACAGATAACTAGAGTAAAAATGTATAAATAGACATGACACAGCTGAAAAAATTAAATGCATAGTTGCACAATAAAAATATCAATTTATTCTCCCAATGTAAAAAGGAAACAAGCAAACAAGTGTCAAGTCAAGATTATATGAAGAACAGGAGCAAGAAAAGGAACTCATAATAAGATAAAGAGGACAGCACTGGAAGAGGGAGCAAATGAAGTGAAAAACTTGAAGGACAATAATAATCTCTGCAATTTTTTCTTCTCTTCCTACAACTGCCTCTCATCTTTTTCATCCTATTATGTGTTCTTAAATGACACGCCACTTGTTTGTTTCTTGTGTTCCCACAGATGACTCTGATCGTCGGATACACGTACATTGGATCTTAACCTGAGAATGGTCAAACTCTTGCCTACCATGTTCAAGTTCGTACAACAAATAGTCAGTTGTTAAAATTTTCATTGACTAGACAATCTGATCAATATAGATTTACAACATTAAATACGGATTTTAAAGGAAAATGCTGGCCTTGTTTTCTAGGGATAGCAAGTACACCACATTCTTGGACAAGTCAGAGATTATTATCAGACTGTGACAGCTAGTTGCTGGTCCATTCAGGCTGTATGAGAACAAAGAAGTTGTTAATTGATGGAGAGGTAGAGCCCTTAGTCCAAAAGGCCAAGAAAAACAGACAAGAAAATTTGTTTTGCTCACCACACACCGACTTATAAACTGCAGGCCATCAGGCTGAGCAGCGGTCACTTGACAGGGTAATGCTCATCAGAGCTGTCGAGCCACAGCTTTTAGTTTGGTCTTAAAAGGAATGTTCAGGGAGTTTAAAACTACAAAGTATGCATCCTAGACACGACCAGAACTGCCTATTTTTTAATTATCATTGAACTGAAGTAGTCTTCACTTGGCTTTGTACGCAATGTTAGATTAATGTTATCTCTTGGGTTTTTGAAAGAGAGAAAACATACACTTTGCTTCCTCACAAGTGAAGCTTCCACTGTTCTAACAAAGGTGAAAGGATTCAATTTAGCTAGATGTCATTGATTATTTCATCAATAGAGCAATATTCAAATGAATACTTCAATCTAATCCTTACTAATGAAAGCTGAAGTATCATAACTAATGTTGTATATTTTGAAACTAACAACCAACAAAAGAGAAGAAACTCCCATTGTCCCGAGTAGCAAATGATGCAAAAACAATCAAGGTTCCAAAGCACATGGGTAACATTCCCTGAAAAATCTCAAGGCACAATTCTTCTCAGTTGAGTCTCTTCAGGATCGGCTGCTTCTATGGATATGCCACGAAGCACATGTAGAATTATATTGACTTTAATGTAAAATTGTATACAGGAATGGCAACCCAATTTGTTCACAACAACAAAGCTTTAAACAACAATCTATATTAATTTCATGAGAAGAAACATGCTTCAAAACGGCGATTCTCCAGATATATCAATAAAATATTTTCAATGGACTGGTCATGTGAAGATTAAGTAGGCCACAGGTGGATGAAAACAGAATGATGTTTAATTAGCTCTACAAAATGAAGGCGAGCTGAAGTACGGGAGAAAAGATGGTTGCAACTTTGTGAGTGACTACACTGCTGATGAGACGCCATGCAATGGAATTTAATAATGTCACTGACAATCACACGTTAGTTGTACCTTACCTCAGATCATACCTTCTCACATCACACGCATGCAAACTGGCATAATGAACACAGCCTCAGTTCAGCTGGCAATCTAAGTCAGTGTTGTCACGGTGTTTTTGCAACAGGAACAAGGGAATTAAATCAAGATTGATTGTGACGGAGGTCGTACAGCACGAGAGTGTCCTCAAGGCCTTCAAGAAGCTTGCAGCGAAACCGGATAGTCTTACAGGACAGTGGCACAGAGGGTAAAAGCCTTTAACGAGGGACGTCAATAAGTGGCAGACGTGTGTCAGCCAGGTCATCCTAGTGTCAGTGAAGGAGAAGTACATGTTCTTGCCGTGTTAATGTATAATGGTCGATGTCATATGATACGTGAGCTGGCCCGAGACACCGGATTAGCGAATACGACTGTGCTTCATATTAGAAGGAACACCTGGGCATGAGTAAAATTTCATCAATATGGGTTCAGCGTGATTCAAAGAAAATGCAGAAATGATTACGACATAATGCTGCTCGTAATCATTTGGAGTACTGTAAGTATGAAGAAGAGGCTTTCTTATGTAACATCGTTACGCTGGGTGAGACATGGGCTAAATCGACTGATCAATAAAATTAAGAACAGGTTATTGACGAATCTGATACCAGACAAAACCAAAAGACTGAGTTTGCTACATTCACTTATAACAATCCAGCTATTCACCAGATTGCTAACGTAATCAAAAATATTATTTTAATATAGCACTCAGAACTACTAGCACAAACCGTTCCATATTCTTTAATCATAATTAAGTTAATTATGACAAAAATCGTTGTTTCGCATCGGGAGTATATAGACTTAAATGGTCACAGTGTAATTATTCATATGTTTGACAAATTGGAAGAAGATTTATGACAAGATATATGGAACATGTTAACGCGGAAAAGCGTAGAAAGAACTCAGCGAAGAACTTGCATATGAGGGAGACTGGTCACCGATTTGAATATATAGAAAATGATCTAGCAATAATTATGAATATAGAAAAAGGGATAATGTTAAACGAACTAGAAAGTTTATATGTTTGTTTAGACCAGACGTATAATAAGGATCAGAATCTTAATGACGTCGGAGATATTAAAAGTTTATTAAGTGAATTAACGCCTAGATGATTAAACATGGATAGTTCAGATAAAGTTAGGGTCCCTAATATATTTAATTGTTTATACTCCAAAGCTCCTTCCATATCTTCGAATAATAGGCCTACTTCCATCAAATTTGATAACTCCGCCCCTTCGTCAACCTCGGTACAGTTAGCTCCACCCATCCTCTCCTCCCTTCCACACTCCTCAATCCCTTCCCCATATAGTTCACTGCCGTCTCTGCAGCACAGATACAATGCGAGAAATGGAACCAAGAGAATGGCGGTTACTAACACAACGGAACATAATGTTTAACAGTTTAAAAAAGACACGTAAGTCCTCATCTATTCTAATCAAAGTCAAAGGATTATCTCCGCGTATTTACCATTTTAAGACGTTCTTTCCTTCTCTTACAGAGAACATTATTCCAGAATACTACTGGTATCTCTTGGTAAAGATTCCCTACAATATTACCTGTAAAAAGGACTACATTTTCTATGATAATCAACTGACGCTTCTGTTTCCTCATTATTTATATCTTATGTTTACGACATTAACAGCGGCCCTGTACACGTTGTTTACAAGATATAATTTTTGTGTGCCTGTGTTAACGCCTTTATTTTGTTGGCAATATACGCAAATCTTATTACACCTAATTTTTGAACCAATTTCATTAGAACCACATTATTTTATAAGACGGACTCCTTAATTTTAGAATTACCTTAGACAATGCTCCAATAACGTGTTTAATTCATGTATCAATGTACTATTCACATTAAGTGTACCGATTTATAGTAATCAGGATGCAAGGCTAATCTTTTAGCTTCTCTTTTAATATTAAGTGCAACTTTTTAAGAGGCGGCCGGAGTCAGTTCTAGATTCACATTTTATTTCAAAATATCGCCACTAGTCTCGTTGCTGTCGACAGCTAACTCCACTGATAGTTACATCGCGGGTGCATAGATGGCAGTAAGACAGGCCAAGGCCGAGCGAGCGATTCCCCTCTCACCCTCCAGCGTCACATAGTCTGTCACCAGGAAGTTGTGACACAGTACTTGCACGGAGCTGATGGTGTTGACATTTGTACGGAATGCGAAACATTCCAGGAAATTATTGAGCATGGGTTAGTGCTGAGCAAAACAGTCAAAATAAGGTACTGTTTCCGACAAATATGAATGAAATGGCGTATGGCTTTTAGTGCCGGGAGTGTCCGAAGACAAGTTTGGCTCGCCAAGGTCTTTTGATTTGACGCCCGTAGGCGACCTGCGCGTCGTGATGAGGTTGAAATGATGATGGAGACGACACATACACCCAGCCCCCATGCCAGAGAAATTAATCAATTATGGTTAAAATTCCCAACCCTGCCGGGAATCGAACCCGGGAGCTCTGTGACCAAAGGCCAGCACGCCGGACACTTTCCGATGTTGAAATGAAGTAGAGCATCAATCCCGTCCCCGCCTCACGTTTTTCCCTGTACCGGCCAGTCAGTGATACATAATTCGTATAATTCTATCCAATGAAAATACAAACTGATATAACAGAAGTTAATTCATTTACGAATTTTTTAGTCACACAGTGATACTTTGGACATACGATAAATATTATAACGCGACCAAGAACGGAATTTTCCAACAACCCTGAGTAAAAAAAGAGCCTTACAAATTTATAACAGTTTTTTCCTCTTGGAAACAAACAGTTCTGAAATATATAAACAATGTATAAAACATCCCATTGCATATTGTGTTAAAATTTGAATTCGATAAAATAACTTGTTTTCGGAGACACAGGGGTGCCGGAATGTTGTCCCGCAAGAGTTCTTTAACGTGTCGACCTTCCAATACCACCGCCCTGAGCCAGGATCGAACCTGCCAAGGGGCAGAAGGCCTGCGTTCCATCCTTCGAGCCGTTGTGAGTGTCTCTTTGTCTTTACAAAGACGGATTTGAAGTCGTATGTTTTCGTATAAGTTTTAAATAATAAATGTTAGAGCATCTAAATATCCATTAGTTCTGTATTTCATGACTTGAGTGGAGTGTAATTAGAGTAACTACTAAGCTCAAAAATATACCACTTCATTCTCGCTCTCGGTGACGTCAGGCGCTTTAGCCAATAGCAACGCTGCTCACCGGAATGACCTATCTGACCTGTGAGTTATTCCAGTTACGTTGGATAACCCAATTTCCAAGAAATACAAGGACTGTAAACGACGGTTTTGTATACCTACCCGTTATGAAACTCGGAAACGGTGCTGGTAAAGAACGCAACAGCTGAGGGGCACTGCAACTTCCCTCTGTAGGTGGGGGTAGTAGAATAACACCCACAGTATCCCCTGCCTGTCGTAAGAGGCGACTAAAGCGGGCCCCATAGGCTCTGAACTTGGGAGTCTCGGTTGGCGACCACAGATCCCTTAGCTAAGTCCTAGCTTTATTTCCACTTACTTGTGCCGGGCTTCTCACTTTCATACATCCTTCTTCTTCAAGTGACATCTCTTTTTTTTTGCTAGTTGCTTTACGTCGCACAGACACAGATAGGTCTTATGGCGACGATGGGGCAGGAAAGGGCTAGGAGTGGGAAGGAAGCGGCCGTGGCCTTAATTGAATCGATTATTTCAGAAAGCAGTCAAGTGCCAAAAAAATGGAAAAATGAGTTATACGCACATTTTGGTGCTGAAACCAGTCAAGAAACGTCGTCCTATAATAGTCAGGCATTACGTTGAATTTCGTATTGAGTTCAGAAACCAGTTAAGTGACACCGCTTGGCTGGTTTCTGCGATAAACTGCTGGTACCTTTCCGGTTGGCGCTGCTGTTCTGAATCCAGAATAACCAGCTGTTCATCTGTTTTTGTTGTCATTGTTGTGTTTCTGGAATCGCATGTTCCTAGTTTTGTGAACAACTGATTCAAAAAGTGTTTCTTTTGTTCAGTGTAGTGTTTTTTATATTCTTAGTAATATGCCTCACCTCTGTGGTGTAGTGGTTAGTGTGATTAGCTGCCACCCCCAGAGGTCCGGGTTCGATTCCCGGCTCTGCCACGAAATTTGAAAAAGTAGTACGAGGGCTGGAACGGGGTCCACTCAGCCTCGAGAGGTCAACTGAGTAGAGATGGATTCGATTCCCACCTCAGTCATCCTAGAAGTGGTTTTCCGTGGTTTCCCACTTCTCCTCCAGGCAAATACCGGGATGGTACCTAACTTAAGGCCACGGCCGCTTCCTTCCCTCTTCCTTGCCTGACCCATCCAATCTTCCCATCCCTCCACAAGGCCCCTGTTGAGCATAGCAGGTGAGGTCGCCTGGGCGAGGTACTGGTCATTCTCCCCAGTTGTATCCCCCGACCCAAAGTCTGAAACTCCAGGACACTGCCCTTGAGGCGGTAGAGGTGGGATCCCTCGCTGAGTCCGAGGGATAAACCGACACTGGAGGGTAAACAGATTAAGAAGAAGTGATATGTCTGAAAATTCAGAAGCGGGTTCGAATCCCACTGTCGGCAGCCCTGAAGATGGTTTTCCGTGGTTTCCCATTTTCACACCAAGAAAATGCTGGGGTTGTAACTTAATTGAGACCACGGACGCTTCCTTCCAACTCCTAGGCCTTTCCTATCCCGTCGTCGCCATAAGACCTATCTGTGTCGATGCGACGTAAAGCCACTACTGGAGCAAAAATAAATCAGAAGACGAACCTGTATCTAAAAAGGAAACGAGGAGTGGTAGACAAACAAACTCACACGCGTAATATTATTCGGAATGCAAGGGTAAAAGGAGAAGGTTATATTTCTTACTCAGACAAGGAAGTACCTGGTCTGAGCCCTACATTATTCTTTGTTATTGTTTGTTTTAGGTGCCCATCAATATCAAGAAGATACGTGAACTAAATGCCTTAAAACCTTACCTGGTGGAATATGAATACTTTTATGACAGCATTTTACAATGACCTACTGCAGAGACAGAATGTGCTGTGGAGTTTGTTTATGCGGATTGATTACCTCCTGTCATGATGAGCAGGCATTGCTGATTTCATCCTTTTGTATCAGCAATACAGTCTAAACCTATTAAAATATGTTTTTTTAACAAATATGGAGATTATGACAAAATCCCTTCAAAATTCAAGAATCATCCCATAAAAATATGTTTGCAACACTCGTTTATTTCAGAAACCAGTAAGTGGAAATTTGTTTCGGTTTTTTTTTATGGCAAAGTTAATAAGCACAACATATTTTTCCTTAGATAGAAATTATTAAGAGATATAATACTTTCAAGCTAAAATATTAAAACCCCTACCGTCAGGCCCCGATTTCAAGTAGTTAACGCCCTGGGCAAACAATATTTAGCCGCCCGCCCCTCTGCTCGTTCTAAAAATAATTAAATATTACGGTTTTCAAGATTATGAGTTTTTAAACAGCACATTATGCAAATACAGTTAATTCTCATAATTAAAGTTATCAAGCCAAATAAAGATAACAGCCAAATAAGAATGAGGCTGTTTTTATTGTTATTTAAAAAGCCGTTGGTCCAGTTTGATAGTTTGTATGTAAGTAAATAATTTTAGAAATAAGACACGTTTTCTTCATAAAATTTAAATATATAGATTAAATTCAGGTTTTAAAGTTAGAATAGTTTAAAGTGTTTTATACAGTCTAATAAAATAACTGGAATAATTTGTGGAATGTAAAAGTAATTTGAATGTAATGAATTTAAGACGTAATTCACGCAGGCCATAATTACTCGATCCGCCGGCCGCCGACCCCCAAAAACTGGCGCCCTGGGCAAATTCCCAGTCCGCCCATTTGTAAATCGGGGCCTGCCTACCGTAACATATTGTCTGATGCTAGACAGTTTCTTTCATTTTCCCAAAAATGACAGATTTGGCGCTTGACTTCTTTCTGAAATAATCGATTCAATTAAGGTACAGCCCCAGCATTTGCTTGGTGTAAAAATGGGAAACCACGGAAAACCATCTTCAGGGCTGCCGTTCGTGGGGTTCGAACCTGCTATCTCCCGAATACTGGATACTAGCCGCACTTTAGCGACTGCAGCTATGGAGCTCGGGTTTTAAGTATCTAGAACCGCCACTGCCCATATTGTAATAGGCTACAACTGAAAGAGGAACACCATATATTTATAGCAATTTATTCTTATTCTACTAAACCTTAAAATAGCTTTATAAATGTATACACACAGAGATAATACAGAAACATTAGTAGCAACTACTATTCAGTATGCGGATTCTCAACCATTACTACATCTCTTTCTGTAACGTTACGCCATTTAGCCATTCTTTTAGTGAGATATGTTGTAGCTTATTCGAACCGACGATTCACCTCCGACCTAGAATTACCAATGAAAATAAGTTAATTGTCTTAGTTTGAATAGGAAACATCATTGCGTCACTAATATTACAAAGACAATTCAATAAAGTCGGATATCACCTACCTCAGATAAGGCAGCTGTTCTAAGTTCATTCGCAATTTCATGGTGTTCTTCACCAAGATATTTGTCATATTCTTCGGCGTGTTTTAAAGAATAATGTCGATGAATGTTAATTTTTTTGCTAGTGGTTTTACGTCGCACCGACACAGATATGTCTTATGGCGACGATGGGATAGGAAAGGCCTATGAGTTGGAAGGAAGCGGCCGCGGCCTTAATTAAGGTACAGCCCCAGCATTTGCCTGGTGTGAAAATGGAAAACCACGTAAAACCATCTTCAGGGCTGACGACAGTGGGATTCGAACCCACTATCTCCGGGATGCAAGCTCACAGCCACGCGCATCTAACCGCACGGCCAGCTCGCCCAGTGTTAATATTTTTAATAAAGTTTAATGTCTTATTACAAATCAAGCATTTTGCCATTCCATTGCACTCGGTAAAAAGATACGGCATAATAAAACACGACAAAATATAACGTGCTATTGAAAGGTCATACCATAACTAGCGAGTAACAAAGTATTGTCAGCGTGTCCACTGCCGCTTGTTATGAAGCAAGGGGAGGAAACGACTGATAGCAGCTGAAGATCTCGCTCACCACATCCCTGCATGGGTAAGAGCTAATCTGTCATCATCCCTTTTCAACGACAAGGCGCTGCGGCATCTGACGGAAACTGGCTGAACTACCAGCACTAGAATTCGGCCGACACTCGTAAGTCAATAAGCAGAGCATTATTATAATCACGATTAAATATATAAAGAATCCCTAATTTTGAAGTATGTTAAAGTAACCCCTTAGAGAACAATATAAACTTCGCTACGGTATAGTTTGCTTCCAATTTTAACACCATCTTGACTTACAACAAGTTTAGGAAAACCGCGGTTCAGAGCTCAATTTCATATGGAGATTCGTTATTTTAATTACCATTTTATAACTATATTTGCCTTTCTTTTTGAAATGTTTTTGCACTAATGAAAAGTGTATCACAGACTACCGTGCGCTATAAAAACAAAATAATTTTACCTTGTTTCGTTTCCTTATAAAAACTCTTACAAACTTTTGACCCATGTTACAACAACTACTGAGCTGGTGGCCGGCCGTTCCAGCTCCGGCCGCCTCTTAAGGATTTATTATAGGCTGAAGATGCCCTCAATTAGGGACGAAACATGTCTCGAAAGTATAAAGTATTATATTTATGTAACCACTTATAAGTGGATGTAAAGTATTGAACAGGTGGTATAATAAATACGTTCATTGCTTTTGAACTACACGGAACATTTCCGTATTAACCTACAAACGTTTGTAGTTTTAGTTAATAGTAAGTGATAAGTCTTGTGCCGCATGTAGATTACTCATTGAAGTTCAGTGATACTTCTTAACTAGTGTTCAAAAGTTACGCATAATCACTAAACGAGGCCATACCGCCTGATAGGAATTTCATACAGATTGCTGAACAAACTGAAGCTGATTCGCACACCATATGTCACACAACTTGTTCATAAAAACCGTTTCAGAAAGGTTCTGATAGCTAAGGTACACCTTTGCCAACAACTAACAAAACTTGGCATTGTCTCCCACAACAAGATATGCTGTTAATAGACTGTGTGGTTACCCCTGACGGCCACTAATGTTACCAGCGACGTGCCATGCTTTCTATCAGATGGTCCAAGAGTTCTTGCGGAAGTCGAACCCATTCCTCTGAAAGGGCAATGCGAAGGTCTTGTAGGGTCCTTGGTGGAGGCCGACGGGATGCAATTCACATCCCCAATGCATCCCAGGCATGTTCTATAGGATGAAGGTCCACAGACCTCGCTGCCCAGTCCTTGGGATGAATGTCTTTCCCACCCAAAATTCATCCATCAGAGCAGTGCAGTGCGGTCGGTAATTATCGTCCATTAAGAGGAAGTCAGGACCAACCGCACTTCTGAAGGGTCGAACATGGGGTCTCAGTAGCTCATCTCTGTGAGCGTCAACAGTGTTCCTCGGACCAAACTTGAAGATGTGCAGGTCCGTACGGCCATTCAAAATGGTGCCGCACCACAGAATGACGCCACCACCACCATACTGGTCCTGTTCCACGATGTTCCTGTGGTTACATCGGCTACCCGGTTCTCTCCAGATTAATGTGCGATGGGAATCGTTCTGCAAACTGAAGCGAGATTCATCTGTGAAGAGCACATGCCTCCATTCATTCATGGTCCAGTTTCGATGTTGACGGCTCCAGAGTAAACGGGCCGGTCTGTGTGCTGGAGTGAGCACAACGCACACCGCTGGACGTCTGACAAACAACCCTTCTCTTTTGAGCCTCCGGTACACAGTTTGCCGGGAACGGTAACCCCTGAGACAGCTGAAAGCTCCGCCGACAATTGTCTTGCAGATGCATTCCGATTTCGTCGGGGGGTTATGGCCAGATATCGGTCCAGCTGTGGGGTGGTTACCCTTGGTCAACCTGGTACTGGCCTACGGCTAACATCTCCTGTGTCTTGAAATCGTCTCCAAAGCATGGAAATGACACTTTGGGGCTCATTCAAGGATACGGCAACTTCGGTCAGTGTCTGGCGTGCTTCCAGGCGGCCGAGTATTCTACCCTGCGAAACACGGGGACCAAATAGCATCGCTGTGCCATTATGTTGTCACGTTCACTTAGAGGCTACACTCTGCACACTATAACAGGGCAAACACGACTGAGGGAGTACGGGACGCAGACACTGGCTGTGTTTACCTTGCGGTTACGCCGCTAGTCAAATCTGGGAAAACTCCTTTCCTATACAGAGCGAACAAGTAAAGTTGGTAGGTACATATAACAGAGATACGTCTTTTAAGGCTCAACCTCAATACAAATTACGAGTTGTATAAGGTATTATTTACAACATTTGTTTAATAATGGTACAGGTTTAGACATTTAAATGTCATCATCAGCCATAAAATTCATTAATCACACAATTGAGAAAGGACATGATAATTAAAATTGACGTTATGATCCATAGTTTCTTAACAATATAAGATTAAAAAGTTCTGGTATGTTGTTGACTTATCAAAGTCTTTTGAAACGCTTAATTACACTGTGTGCAGAATAAAATAGTAAAAAACTTATAGTAATCACTTGATACACTGTTTTTGTTGATCTGTTTATGTGCTAATAGTCAAATCATCACATGTCATACTTACGGTTGCATTTCAATCTTTGGTGATAATTTGTCCGTCCTTTAGGACATTTGTTATTCAAATATTGTCAACGTGAAAGCGTAATTTTAGTTGATAACACCTTGTTCATGTAAGGAACTTGTAGAAATATGCGATAGTATATATCATTACACTCGTCTCGAAAGGCTTATTGTGTTCGTTAAAATTATACAATGATGTATTAATAAAATTATAAAATAATGTTCTTTTCTCGATACTTCGATTTTGTTCAGTTTTCTCCTAATATCGAATATGATCTCATCTTGTATTTCTAGGGGCATATTATTAACAGCCAATTCCCACTCTATACCACTCATTTTGGTAGCGGCATTTATTATATTCATGTTCGGTCAATTGTGTTTCGGACCTTTTTCTAGTATCTTGTTTTCCTGCTCTGTTAGCACTGTTTTTTATCAAATTTATAACGGGAAGGTGAAATTCCTCAATCAAGTTCTTTAAATGGTTATGATTTTCTGTTTCCCTTTTATACCCCTGTTTTTCGTCGCATTAGCCTTAAGATGAGGCAAGATTCGATATTAGGAGAAAACTGAACAAAATCCATGTATAAAAAGAAGAACATTACATACTGGTAATAGAAACCAAGAACATTTTGTAGAACGGGAACCGGTAATAAACCTCAAAACGAAAATTAAAGATAAGAATCTCATTATCACTAGGGCAGATAAAGTGAACATGACAGTAACAATAGAAAAAACAGATCACACCGAAATAACCAAAGAGTTTTTAAAGAAGAGCACTTTTACAGTGGCTAAAAGAGATCCAACCCAACAGCTACGTCTCCTAAAATCAACTCTAAAAAGTACGTAAGTTTTATTTACAGAACAAGACAAGACAATACAAATAACTATGAACCCCCGACTGCCAGAAGGCCAGCGTCCCCATACACACCATCATCAATTATGGGCCAAGCCAATAGTATAAATTAACACAATTTATCCAGAAATTTCTAAGAAAGAATTATAATTTTCTGTCGAATAAGTCTGATAAATACCACTGAGTAAATTTAAAAAAACTAGATAGGTTTGATATACAGCCATTCCGCTCTTTGCATTCTTTCGACATAACAAATATGTATCCGAGTATCATTACTAAGAAACTTTTTCGTATTATCCAAACCAATTTAAATAAATATAATAACCTCAGTAAATTCGATATCCAAGATTTCGTTTAGCTATGGGGTCACCGGTCTCAGGGATATTAGCACAATTCATTGACTATTTAGAGCATATGGCAATTAATAACAATAGTGACTTTGCGAACTTACAATTTTGGGCCAGGTTTGTAGATGACACTCTCGTTATCGTTGACAAAAGAATTACTGATGCAGGCTCCACCCTTAAGATTTAAAGGTCACTCTGGAATCCGAGTTCAATGGAAGCACACAAATGTGCTACCTACAGCAGTATGGTAGGCATTCACTATATCGTCAAATAAAGAAAATTTATATAATGAAATAAATACAATTCGCTCCATAGCTAAATATAACGGGTATGATAATGGATTTATAGAGCGCATTATCAATAAACGCAGATATCGCTTAAATTCAATTTTAACATAAGAGAAAACTGAACCTGATCATTATTCAGCCTTTATTTTCAATGAAGATATTTACAGCATTACAAATATATTCGAAAAACATAACAGAACAATTGCATATCGAACTGATAATAGAACTATGGACATCATGTACAATTATTACATGTTATAAACCTCATTTTAGGTCCGTATTGAAAATTTAACAGTTCAACAATGATAAAGGTGTTTTAATTTATTCCACCTATTCAATACTTGTACTTCATGTACAATACCAGCTCAATTAATAAAACTGACATTCATCAAAAACAAGGTGTCTACCAATTTCAATGTTAAAACTGCGAGTCCTGGTATATCAGACAGACAGGGAGGAGCTTCAAAATCTGATACATGGAGAATGTAAATGCCCTAAAACATAACAGATATACGGCAGTTGGACAACACATTCAAGACTTCAAGCATAACTGCAGTAACATAAAACAGGATTTAGAGGTTCTTATAAATGTAAACAAAGGAATTGTCCTTGACGTCGCAGAGGAATGCTCCATTCACTTGGATCAGTTCTTAAACTCCAATTCAAACCTGAACGAAATCTCAGAAAAAACTAACATTCTTTTTGATTTTTAATTAAAGTCTTTAGATGTCTCGATCATCGGAATAGACGGTCAATATTTAGCGTGATTCACAATACCCTATCATGTTACAAACTTCTACCACACTGTTCACAAGACCCGCCTTAAACCCCTCCTATTACCCTCTCATCCTCAAACTGCTCTCCCCCTCCCCCTCGCCCCACCAGATATAACCTACAGTGACTACATTCCACTGATAAGTATCAGTCCTTACCTTCTCACAAACTGTAGCTTCTCAACACGCTGCCCAAAGTGAGCCACATATACCATATATTACACACGTTTTAGCTTGTCCAGGCCCATTGTAATTAAATACTTGTAATTCCTTTGCTTTGATTTCGCTTCAGGCTAATTCAAATTCTTCTGATTGATCTGGGAAATTTTAGTTCACCTGCAGAAGAGAAGACGGAAGGACAACCAATTACCATTAACCGTTTCTGACTATATAATTTCGTTAATACACCATTGTATAATTTTAACCAAAACAACCAGCCTATCGAGACGAGTGTAATGAGGTATACTAACGCATATTTCTACAAGTTCCTTACATGAACAAGGTGTTGTCAACTAAAATTACATTTTCACTTTGACAACATTTGAATAACAAGTGTCTTAAAGGGCAGACAAATTATCGCCAAAGATTCAAATGTAACTGTAAATATGACATGTGACGATTTGAGTATTAGCACATAAACTGATAAACAAAAACTGTGTATCTAGTGATTCCTCTAAGTTCGTTTACTCTTTTATTCAACACACAGTGTAAATAAGCATTTCAAAAGACTTTTATACGTCGATAACATGTCAAAACCTCATATTCCTTTATTGTTAAACAACTGTGCATGTATTCATGTATCATATTAACGTCAATTTTAATTATCAAGTCCTTTCTCAATTGTGTGATCAATATATTTTACGGCTGATGATGACATTTCAATGTCTAAAATAGCACCATTATTAAATAAATGTTGTAAATAAAATCTCATACAACTCGCAATTTGTACTGAAGAGGTTGAACATAAAAATTTTTCTCTGTGACCCCAGTTCAATACGAAAACAAAATTGTAGTTTATATCTTTGAATAGGTGCATATGTCATGCGATTTGCCGTGTATTTCCCGTTGCCCTGCTTACTCGTAACTTATGCTTAACTTTTGGACACTAGTATAAATGAAATCCACCCTTCCCAGACCAGAGAATGCTGTATTTTAAAAGATGCTCTCTGTTGGCGCTGTTAGTAATTAAACATGGCTGATGATTATGTAGATATCTTCAAGTGGTTAGAAAATGATGAGAAAGATTTTTATTCAGAGGACGTTGCTATTTCTTACACTAATAATGATTGTGTTAGGGAAAATAATTCTGGTGATGACGACAGCATTGATGATGTAAACGAACATCGTGGTGGCGTGACTCCTTTATGAGATGGATCTTCAACATGGAAATTGTCAAACATTGCCAATACACCGAAAACAATTCCATTCACAGGTGTTTCTGGTCTCAGTGCCATTGTTCTGAGAAGACTGTATTAGATATGTGTTCAGAATTTCTTGGGGATGAGTTGTGGGAAATGATTGCAATAGGAAACAATGACCATCCTGCTTTCCAGGCGAATAATTTGATGATAAAAATCTGAAATATGACAGTAAATGGTATCCTTGCATGGTTGAAGAGATAAAAAACATATTTTTTTGCTGATGATTCTCATAAGTCGGGTAAGAAAACCTAAACTCAAGTTGTGCTGGTCTAACAAGAAGGTTCACAAAGTAAAATATTTTCAGAGACTATGACATCTGAATTATTTTCTCAAATTTCCCAATTTCTGCACTTCTCTGTTGCCATATCTACAGATCCAAATGACTGTCTAAGAAAAATCACACCAGTTATTTCATATTTGCAAACAAAGTTTCAGACTATATGCAATCTTGACAGAGATATAGATATTGATGACGGTGTTATGAAATGTCTAGGTAAACTCCCATTTGTGCAACACAATCGTTCCAAAAAAGCCAAGTTTGTTATTCAAATTCATAAACTCTGTGAAAGTGCTAACTGGATACTGTTCCCAGTTCAAAATTTATACCAGACAAGGCAAACAGGGTGTTACTCCAGCAACAAAAGCAGCAGTGTTGGAACTAATGGAAGCAAATTTGAACCAAGGTCACATATTATATCATGATAACTCTTATGTTTCTCCTGAACTTTTTCACACCTTGTTGGAGAATGGAACTCATGCTGTGGTTACCTTATGTTGTAACAGGAAGAATGTGCCTCCTGAGTTCCACACACTAAAACTGATGAAAGGCTATTAGTATGACAGCTAATAATATTCTCACCATAAAATGGAAAGACAGAAAGGATATGCATTTACTTTCAACTGTTGATAAGGACTTGGACTTTGATGTGAAAATTCAGAGAAAATGAGGTGGAGGAGAGGAAGTAGTGAAAAAACCCAAGGGTATTGGAAGATACAACCAGAAAATGAATGCAGTACATCGTCAAGACCAAGTCCTTGCATGTTTCCTCGGAATGCGATGGACAATCAGGTTATAAAAAGATAATGCTGTATCTATTGGATATGGCTATTTTCAATTCATACATTGTGTTCATGAAGGTTACTGGCAGGTGGCTGGATTATACAGAATTTCTCACAGCATTTGGTGAGCGAATGTTGCAGGGAGTTGCTCTCCTGAGTAGGACAAAAAAAGGAAGTACACCTAGTCAACACAGCCAACTGCGGCTTCAGGCAAATGTATGGGGACATTTTCCAGTGACTATTCCTCCAACAGAAAGGAAGAAACTTCCTTCTAGGCCCTACAAAGTATGCAAGGGTTATAAAATAAGGTCCGAAAGGAGGTGGCTATGTGAAAAATGTGGTATTCTACTCCATCAGGAGAGCTGCTTCAAAAAATAGCACACGATGATTCACTACTGAAGACTGAGAAACAGTTAATGAACAGTTAGGCATTGATCTGTGATGTATATAGCTTTCAAAAAAATTCCACTCCTTGACAAAACTTCAATATACAAAATTACAACATAATTTTCTAAACTAAATAGTTTCTCTCTCCCTGCAGGTCAGACTATTAGTCAGGTTCCAATGGGTTACTTAAAGTATAGTTTCAGAATATGCCTGGTTTAAAAATTGGAAACCACAGAAATCCATCTTCAGAAGAATGGCTGAAAGATAAGTGCAAGATGCTCAAGGCTTTATGGTCCTAGGAAAGGTAGAAACTGCATGCAGAAAAACCAAGGGAGCCTTTGGAGAAAGGGAAACTAGGTAAGAAAGAGTAGTGATGGGCGATACAACAGTGCCGATGGATTGGATATGGAGGAACATCGTCAGCAGCTTGCTGATAATCCTCTGAAACTGCAGTCCAACGATTGGGCTCATTTTGTATGTGCATCTTTCCCACTCCATCCAAGCAAATACCCCCAATGAGAGCTCAGATGGAAAAAACTTCTAGCAAAAAAGACAAAGCAGAAATATGGCAGGAACATATGCAACACCAGTATCAAGGTAAAGAAGTAGAAGATAGGGTTATGGAACAATATAGGCTTTTGATGCTGATGAAATGGGAGTCCCAATTTTGAGGTAAGACTTCGAGAAGTTTTGAAAGTCCTAAGTATAAACAAGCACCAGGAATTGATGACATACCATACAAATTACTGACTGCCTTAAGAGAAACCAGCATGGTGAGGTTATTCCCTTTAGTGTGCAAGATGCTTGGAAAAGGATAATTGCCATACGATTTTTGGATGAATGATCTTATATCTATTCCCATGAAAGCCGGTGCTGACAAGTGTGAAAACTATCACACCATTAATTTAGTATGGAAAGAAAATTTGACACTGAGTTGGAGTACATCAATTTGGCTACAGAAGAAATTTAAGAACACATGAAACAACCCTGACTTTTCATCTGATCTTAGGGGATTGAATTAAGAAGGACAAGCGCACATGCATAGCGTCTATAGAACAACAATAGGCATTAATTATCAGATACTGAGAAAGGGAATAATTTACAATCTGCACAAAAATCAGTCTACTCTGATAGGAATCGAAGACTTTGAGGAAGCAGCAGTATTCCATAAGGGAGTGAGGCAGGACTGGAGCTTCCCACTCCTTCACAATGTTCATATAGAAGAAAGAGGCAGTAAAGAAAGTCAAAGAGGAATTTAGAAAGGGTATCGCAATCAAAGGAGAGGAAATCAAGTCTGTGAAGTTTGCTCATGATACTGTACGCAGAAGATCTGAAGAAATTGTTGAATGGTAAGGATAGAGTCTTGGGGAAGGAGTATAAAATCAAATAAATCCAAACCAAAAGTAATGGAGTGCAGTAGAACGGAGTAAGCTGAGGCAGGAAATGAACTTCTGATGGTAGTACATGAATATTGTTACTTGGGTAGTAAATCCACATATGATAGCAGATGAAATGAGGACATAATATGCAGACTGCAGGCTATCACAAGCAAGGAAAGCCTTTCTTCCGAAAACAAAATTTGCACCTTTCAAAAAGTGATAAATGGATTATTTAGACGTTTGTGAACAAACTGGTCTGGAGCAAGGTGTTGTATAGAAGGAAAACATGGGCGATAACTAGCACAGGAAAAGAAAGGCAAGAAGCTCCTGAAATATAGTGTTAAAGATGAATGTGGAAGGTGAGATGGGTAGATCAAATCATGAACGAAGAGATATGGAATAAAATTGGTTAGAGATCAATTTGGCTAAATTTGACAAGAAGAGATAGAATGATAGGACATATCTTAACACACCCAGGACTTGTTCAGTTGGTTTCTGAGTGAAGTGTAGTTGGTAAGAACAGTAGGGGTAGACCATGATATGAATAGCAGATCAGAGCAGATGTAGGATGTAGTAGTTACCCAGTGATGGAAAGGATACCACAGAATAGGAGCACATGAAGAGCTGCATCAAACCAGTCTTTAGACTGATGACTCTCACACAATGACAAGTGAGAAATTGTGTCCTGGTTAACAGAGACTGCAATTTGTTTCCAATAGGACAGGCTGAGAACCCAGTTATATTAATTAATCAAGATGAACAAGCCAGTCCAATGCTGTTATAAAATAGACTGTATTCAAGCCAAACATGGTCATACAGTATTACACGTTTCTCCATATCACACAGAATTGAATTTCATTAAGCTGATATGGGTTAGTGTCAAGAATGGAATTTCTGAACAAAATGTGATGTTCTGAATGGAAGCATTACTATAATTAATTAATTAATAAAAAATGAGGTCTGAAAGTAAAATTTGTGAACAAGTAAATAAATTTGAAGACCAGTAATTTCAGGTGAAGGTTTATTGGACCATAGTAAACATAAGTGTGGGAAGTGAAATGGAGAGAAATAGTGAGAGTGATGGAAGCAGTACTGAAACTGCAAGAGAAAGTGGTAATAAAACCACAGACACTGCCAGCGGAAGTGAAACAGGCATGGAGAGAGAATATGATGAAACAGTGGGAGGGGCATTCTCTAAGAAATTTAGTATGCCTAGATATAGTGACACTGAATGAACCATGGTCTTCTATCAAGTGATTAACATACTGCATTGTATGTAATTTTTGGAAGGATTGTGAAAGGCTTCTTAACAGGAATACTATAATATACGATGAGATTGTATGTTTCATAAGGCAGGAATTGTACAATACCCTCCCTTATATTCTCCTATGTATGCTCAAACCTAGTACTTGTCACCTTCCACTACAGCGCACTTCCTGTCTTGCACATAAATGAGTGTTCTCCACAATTTGCTAAAGCTGTACCCAAAGATTGCGACTTTGTCCTCAACACAACAAAAGCAATGTTAAAAAGAAACTTACACTATCAGAAATGTTTCTGATGTACAACATACCGGCAGACACGGTAAAAAAGTATGGTATATCTAGGTAGTAACATAGGACCACTACGCTGATATCAAATGCTGGACAGAGAAACTAGAGTCCATTTTCTTTAGCATGTGGCAACTCCTATCCTGAAACGATTTCAGAATAAAGCTCAAAAAAGAGAATAACAAAGTGCTGTGTCCTCTCCATCCTACTATATACTGTAGAGCCCTATATATATTATTAGCCACATAAAAGAGAATCCAAACTTTCAAGATGTGGATATACAATGGCAAATTGAATAATTCCTGTGGGTTATTTTCATATAGCACCAACAGAGATAGGTCTTATGCCGACAAATGGATAGTAAAAGGCTAGGGTTAGAAAGGAAGCACCCGTGGCCTTAATTAAGGTACAGAGCCAGCATATTAATGATATGAAAATGGGAAACTATAAAAACCATCTTCAGGGCTGCTGATAGTGGGGTGCCCCACACAACGAGCAGTCCACCTCAGCTTATCAAGACAATTTAACTCAAGAAGCTGAAGCACATGTATCACATTACGAGGACTCCTAAAAAGGACAGTCTGTTACAAGTAATATTTTGATTTCGTTTTTTTGGCTAAACAGGACTTAAAAAAAGGCTGTCATCTCAGCTCACAATTCTGAAGAAATGGGTTTGAGCTCTTTGGCACATGACAAGAGGAAGATAGCCATGCACACTGCCTAAATCTGGTTAGGATAAGGTAGCAGTAGCTGTGAAGAAACCAGCCACCAGATGCCATTCAGTGGAGGGGATTTGAACAATAATAGCTGCTATATATTATCTAGCATGAAATTTAAAACAACATGAAGAAAATATGAAAATCATTACAAAATATCGGAAATCTCACGATATATCTTTCCAATGATCTTCAAAATGTCTACCTGAAAATGACGAGTTGTTCAATTAAGACTATTCAGCAGTTTGTTACAATTTCCATTATCAGAAAAATGTCATTGAAATATTAGATAACTTCAAATGTGCTCACCTGTGTTTCTCTGGGCACTGCCAACTCTGATTTTGGTTCTTCTTTCAAATGCATCTCTTCTGATATAATTTTGTAATTGCCCTGTGGAAAAGTTAATATATTACGCAAATTTTTCAGACATATCTGGAAATGTATTTATATATGAGTGGGCTTAACAATACATCATTTCCTAGTAAATGAGACAGTTTCAGTTTCAAATCTTCATTATCATTTGTCAGAAAATCTCCATGTTGAGTATCCATAAAAGCATGACAACTAAGAGACCATAAGGAGTGGACGAATTTCCTGTTTGAATGCTCAGAGTTATTTTTGAAGAGTGCTGTTACATACCAGTCTCTCATGTTCACTGAATTGTACACAGACCAGCTATATTGTACCCGTAACGGCGGTACAAAACTAAGTCCCCGTAATGGAAATTTAAAACTTACGCGTTACGCTCCAGACCGGCAGCGAAAGACTGACTGAACAGCGAGCAACAGCTGTGTGCGTGTGACGTAGAACGAGTGACGTCACAGCCTGCCTCACCGCAACACAGAGAGCCTAGACTAGTGTGGAATGTTCCTCGAGTTTCTATGGATAATAACTTTACACACAATAATAATTAGATAAAATTAACCACATCATCGTGTAGCCCAATCCTTTATCTACGTTTCTGCAAAGTTTCACGTAAATCCGACATGAGACGACAAAGTTATGGAGTGAGATGTGAAGGCACGGATCGGATATAAATACAGTACTGCTCCCCTTAGCAGATCAGTGTGTGACCAGTGTGTGTATGTGCACGCATGGCAGTGGAGTTCGTGCGGTCGGTTCGCGAGGACCGCGATATAGCGTGAAGCGGCCGTCATACTTCGAGTCCGTGGACTTTAACTCAATCGCGACGAGTATGAACTTGTACGAGTTTCTTTAAACTGTGAGTTATAAACTTCTGCTCCAACGGGGCGTGATGTAAATTGTGCTTCATCTGAGCATCATCAAGTGACTGTTTATTCTACACGAGTGTCTAAGACTTGTGAAAATTTTTCAAGTGCTCGTAATTTAAAGTTTAATGTTGTGGACAGGATTTGGAACAGTTTGCTCCTTACATAGTACTGAATACTTCAAGTTAACGAGACTGTGTTTTAATTCAGAATTACTCAAATTGCAAGCATGACTACGTCACTAATTTACCATTTCATGAACTGTGTAAATATTTGTAAGTAATGAACTGTAGGCTGTGTATGTGAACTGTGCATTTCAATTCTACTAAGAACTGTACATTTCCATTCTACGAACATTCAGCTGTGCGTTTCGATTCTATGAACAGTCGAACCGAGGACTGTTAATACATGATTAATTTCGTTTTATTTTTATTGCATGTCATTAGCAATGCGTGAACAAGTCTGAATTCACGAGTGAAACATCGTTATTTTTCCAATGCTATTGGTTACATTGAATGGTGCTTCAAACTAAGAACTAAGTCGTGTGGCATAACTTCACATTATGCCAAGTGCCACAAAATTTAAGTGACTATTTTGAAATTCGACGATAAGTTTCGAGTAGATTTTCATTTTATGAGTGTTAAACTTATATGCTCATTCGAAAGCACTTTTTGCATTAACTCGCCCCAAGGCTTAACGGTGTTCATTCACGTTCATCATTTACGTGGTCTATCTCAACGCCCTTCATCAGCACTGTATGGATCTTCTAGACGTCGAATGGATCTTCTAGAACTTCCATCGAGGGAGGAATGGTGGTCCACTGGTATGGAAAGGAGAGGAGCTGTAGTAATCCAAGGACATCGCCAACCCTAGGGCGAGGAACACTTTCTACGTATCTTCTGTACAGAGGTGACATGATTTTGAACTTATTAATAAACTCAGAAAAAAATGTTTCTCTAAACAAACCCTCTCCCTCTGTATGCACTTCAACAGATTGGTACACGCTCTGCGTTTCTCGTGCTCACCGAAGTACCACACTTACTGTTACAATATGAACGTCAATCTTACACACAGTACCACAGCAGTGATGTATCAGGGCAGGCCACCTTATAAGGAAGTCATAAGCCCTATACAATATGAACCATAACCTATAGGTTATCTACAATATCATACCGGGCCTATATGTCTTACATCAGTGTTCCTTGTGAAGGCACAAGTATAAATGATTAGCTGTCAGGGATATTGTAATTTGCTTTACGTTGCACCGGCACAGGTAGGTCTTCTGCAGGAATTTTAACCATAATTGACTATTTCGCTGACACGGGGGCTGGGTGTATGTGTCGTCTTCATAATCATTCCATACTCATCAAGACGTGCAGGTCACCTACAGGTGTCAAATCAAAACACCTGCATCTGGCAAGCCAAACTTGTCTTCAGATACTCCCAACACTAAAAGCCATATGCCATTTCATTATTTTTACTGGTCAGATCAAACCATCTTGAAATTCTAATATATGTTTTTGAAAGGTACTGTTTTATTGAACCCTGGTCTTGTACAGACAATTCAAAAAGAAATTGATTTTGACAGACTTGATCAAGATTAAGTCTTCAATTATTTAGTCCTTTCTTTATATAGTGAGTATGTTGATTATATTGCAATCAGTGTGTAAAATATTAAGAGATAAGAATTTCATAGTGTTCCTTATTGAGGTGAGTTCACTATTAAGTTAAAAGAAGATATATGTGGTTCAACCTATCAATACTATTAAAATAAGAAATGTAATTTTTACATTCTTACTAATTATAATTGGTAGTGGCTTCGACCATTATTCTTGGTCTTCATCAGCCGATCACAAATAAGTAAAAATGACAATGCACGGGCAAATAAAATGTGAAGTTTAAATAAATCCTTCAGTTGCTGTTTGTGAAGCACTAAAACACCTTAGGGAGCACTGTGTGTTGAAATTTCAGCTGATCACTAAAAAGTATAAAACACAATAAAAAGTGAATTTAAGTAAATTATGTCGGATGCTGTTTAAGAAGCACTATAACACTTTAGGGAACACCGTGTGTTGGAAATTCAATGTTATGAAGAAGTCTACGATAAAATACATATTTTTAGTTGTAGTTCGTGAGGCACTATATAATTATAGGGATCAGCACTGCGTGTCGATTGTTCAAAAATCATGAAAAAAATCGTAGATCGAACACGTAAATGTAGTACGGAGCAAGTTCTTGAAGAGTAGCAAGACATTTGTGCGGATCGGCACTGATTATTAAGATACCTTGATAATTGATGCAAACCTTCCTCTTTGCATGCAAATCGGTAGGTGCAAATGCAGCTTTCATCCAATCTGAAAGTAACTAAATAACACTCCATGATAATCTTATTTTATGAAGCCATTTCAACTCTTTCTTCCTACTATGCTTCACCATTTCAGGTCTAATTTCATTAATTCCTGCTGCTTTATGACAATGGAGTATATCTACCATTCATCCAATTCCATTAGTGTAATTTCACTGACATCATTGCCCTCCTGACACAAGAGTTGAGAAACAATATTGATTGCAACTAATATATGACACAGCGATGTTGCAGAAAAAAGACTGTGTTCTATGACTGAGAAAATAATTTGTGAGAATTAATTTGATGAGTATGATGTTGTACTGCAAGAATGGGCTAAAGATGATATTGTTGAAGAGATACATTATGAAGGGGCTAGAGGTAAAGATTATGTTCTACCTCATCGGGTAGTATTGAAGGACAGTGCAATGATACGAATTAGACCAATATTTGACGCATCCAGTTGTCACTGAATGACTGAATGTCAAAGGTCCAAACATAATTGAACTTATTCCCTCTAAACTGCTCAAGATTAGAGGGAGACCAGTGGGTGATCGCATATTACATGTTGGCACTCGCATGTTACTGTTGCACTTGCATGAAAGATTTTCGGTTATACAAGGATGAAGGAGAAGCCAGACCATGCTTTCAAGATGTGCGAGATGAAAAACAGCACCAAGCTACGAAGGCAGACGCTGATTCTAGAACTCTATCGGAAAACAGAATAAAAGATGCTGTGGTATTTGAGGCGACAGGTGTAGAACATGCTGTCTCCAGATACTGAATGTAAGAAGGAAGGGGTGGATTATGTTCTTAACATTTGCTGTGTATAGGGCAGCGCACTTCGAACTGGTCAGCAATTTCATAACGAATGGATTTTTACTGAGTTTTCAACGGTTAATCACTCGATGAGAAAGACCAAAAGTGTCTACAACATAAATGGAACAAATTTCATTGGTATAGATAATTTGTTTTGAACTGACGACTAAAACCACACAGAAAGAGAGTCCACATTGCAGCGAATACAGTAGAGGTTTAACCCTCCCACAGCAGGCTGGAGGTATGGTTGGTGGCAAAGTATGATTCAGATGGTAAAAAGAAATTTGAGATGTGTTTTCAGGAGAGCTTCGCTGTGTTGCAAAGAGCTGACAACACTACTGTGTGAGCGTGAAGCCGTTGTTTATCCCGTTCTCTTACCCACTTGCCTGAGAAGCATGAAGATCTCAACCAACTTTCATCTTCGAGATTTTGTAAGACGATGTCTTCATGGGAATACTAGATTTAGATCAATTGGATTGTGTGAACTTATCAAGGGGATTTTGATTTATACTACAGTTGCAGCAAGATTTAGAGAAGAGTACCGAAGTTAGTTGATGCATAAGCAGAATAAGATGTTTATAAACATTGGAGAAGGGGATGTCGTGCTGATTGCAGCCGATGGGGAGAACTGGATCGACTGGCCATTAACATGGGTGATGGAAGTGTATCGTGGGAAAGACTTCGAAGATTTGCGAGGTTGAAAACATTGTCAGGTGAAGCGACTAGTCCACATCCGTGACTTCTGAAACAGTGAAGGAGGATGCTGATGAGTGTCCCTGTAGCTTTCACTCTCACGAACAGTCTGACTCATCATTCCTCAAAGTGGTATTATGACAGCACATCTACTGTTTCATGTGAATATAAAAACTGATTAAATCTAAGCAGTTTACAATAAATGTGAAGTTCCTCTCAGGTAGAAAGAAAGTTTCTCACAGGCTATGTGCTTCAGGAATAAGACTGTAAGGTATTCTGAAAAGATATCTCCCTCATAAATTCTCCTATCAAAATAGTGTACATGAGCAGAAAGTTTTACAAATAGATTTCCAGTGAGATTGGTAGATTTCAAATAAGGTTGACTATGTATTGGGAGAGTAAAATCACTGTTTCAGTCTTCTCAATTCATGGATTTTGAAATGATATTGAACCTAAAAATTATCCATCAATAAGGTGATTCTAAATGTGGTTTCAAATACATCCCGTAGTTTTTCAGTTACAAGAAGTCGAATAGCAATGAAAAGAAAGGCAAGACCCCTAAGCAAAAAAAAAAAAATTACTTAGGTATCATTATTAAACCTGAAATGGATAATTATCAGAAAATGCTGCCAAAATAATCAATATATAGATATAGAGTTGAAGCAATTTTTAAATATAGATTAGTCATTACAAATATGGTTTATGATGCAGGTTTCCACATCAATTTATCCTGTTCTACAGGCTTCTTCTCTAAGTAGTGCAGTGTTTTTCCCAGAAATTTTGCCAGCCAGGTACCAGGAATAAGTGGCTAGGTGAGGAATACTATGCAATAAAATGGACAAGATAAAATTTCAATTTATTCCCCTCATGGCATTCATATTAACAGACGGGTAACAGTAACTGCAATATTGAATTATTTTAGTATTTTTACCCTGAACAAGACAACAGAGGATTTTGAACTTCTAGTGTTCTACTGTTCATTCATAATCATTCTCACAGGCTATGTGGTTTAGGAATTAAGACTGTAAGGTATTCTGAAAATATATCTCCCTCATTAATTCTCCTGAGTGTCATACGGGTTTGCGACATCATTCAAAACCACTGAACATTTAAACTCTGATCTAATTATGCTGAAAATAATGATTGATCATTTAACTAAACAATTTTACAGTATGTAATTAGTGCATACCAAGGTTATGTTAGCTGGGCGGTCTGTAAACTTGGCAGGACACTTCACCCATTAAGAGGTCTTATGGAGAGACCTGCAGCTGAACTAATATTTAGTACAATTCTTCCATCACATGAATCATGGCCTCCATTCCAATTACACACAGGTTCATATTATATGGTGAAAGTAGAGGCAAATGATCTCCATAGGTCGATACCCTGAACAAAGAGCATTTTGAAAAAATAATAAATAAAGCTGTTGCAGTACCTACAGCCACACAATCAGGTCAAGCGATACCAGTGTTGTAATATCATGGTGAAGAAATGGGTGGTCAACTATTTTTGCCATTAACTGGTTTTTAAATACAGTATAAGGTGACTTTTCATTTCAATGGATTAGTGAACTATCTCACTATCCACATGAGCCCTGTACATTCCTCACCCTAACAGGGAGTAACTATAGTACTCCCCTAGATTTATTCCTCTGTGCAATCTCAAAAGCAACAATTTAGGAAGCCTTAAGAGTTGTGACAGTGGAAAATCAAATTATCAAAGTTGACCATCAATGTTATAAAACCATTCCCATCAGAAGAAAAGATGATTAAAAATCAATAATGAGCAAGCACTCTATATAAATGTTAATCTAAAATTGTCCGTGCCAAAGGAGGATAATATAGAATTATCAATACTGCATTAATGGACTCAATCCCCTCATGATTTTAGGCAAAAAGGAAGCGACCAGTCACAATCAGTAATTTTATCATGAACAGTAATGTAAATGTCACTGCAGTAGTTTTACCTAATGTAAAAAAGTCCATAGCACTGATAGGATCCAGAAACAGCACTAAGTTTCATGTACTGATATCTCAGATTCATTGGCAATCTTACTGGGACTTTGTAGGTAAGATAAAGGTTTTCATTCTTTAAAGAATTAACTTAATTTACACTGAAAATTATTAGTGTAACAATCATGAAACTATCCATGGGGAAAATAATGAATACAAGGCTCCATTTCAACAACTATCCACTATTTCCAATGAAAATGAATGGCATCCAGCACATAATATTCTACGGGTGATGGTGTGGTCTGCCCTGTCAATGTATTATCACTTTCTAATTTTGTAATATTATCTCACTCGCACATGTTTCGGGAGCCCCACCTCACTTCATCAGCGATTTCTACATCAGAAATCAATATTCCCCATATATTTAGGTCTAACATTAATCATCAATGCAAAAGACATCATGAATATATACCATTATTTTTAAGACACACACACAATAACCATTTCTTGATAATGTTTGTTGTAACTGAACACATTAAAACATAATGGAACACTTTAGAACATTTATGAAAAGTTAACTGGTTATTCTTATGTTATGTAACAGTTTAAAACATGTATTAAAACGTCAGATTGTTTCCTTGGAAAAACTGATCTGTGATAAAATGTTTCTTGCTACTGTTTTTTCGGTTGTAGCCCAATTATGCATAGGCCTATTAAATAATTAATTATACTACCAAAGTGAACATATTTGTCTTGTTATTCTTAGAACACTTTCTAGAATGAACTGGTTTACCGCTGAATTATTATACTCCTTATGATCTAAATGTGTAATTCATTATATCATGTTGGTCGGATGCAATCTTTTTGATGATGTTGGGCTGGAATTTCGACAGAGCGAAACAAACCTCCTGTCATATCCAGGAATTTGTGGCAATTATTTGCTCTTCATATTGTAAATTATCGAAGCGGAGGAAGATTACCCACTCATCAGGCTAACAATTATTGATATTATGTCATGCAAACTAGCTTCAAAGGTTCTGAAACACCAAGATAACAGAAACTGTTTCTGCAAGTGGATAATTTTTCTGAGCACCTTTAATACCATCAGGGTGATAGTGGATTTAATATGCCAACTTGAAACCAGAAGGCAAGCCCTCCACAACCTAAGCTACTCAGACTGCCATTTCTCCTGACAAGAGCTACAAAGCAAAGGGAGATGAAGAGACACTAAATTATTTTTCAGTTGTACCGAATAAAAGGTGCATACCTCTAAGTTCTGCATTTGTGTAATCATAAAAAATATACTTAGTCTATTTGAGATTAGTATACAAATATAAATGTGCCTTAAGAATAGACGGCAAGATACTCATATCTCCTGAACATCAGATAAAGGTAGAGTTATGTAACCAGTCAAACTCAGATGACTCAGTTTCATTGTAATCACTAGAAAGTTACCTGGAATGATACTTACGCATGAAGTATTTGATGTTTCCTCAAAGCAGATTGGTTCCTCTTTGATCTTTACTTTCAAGTCCATTTTAAATAGCCTGTGAAGGTATAGACGGTTTAGGGATGTAGATCACTTCCACAGACCTTGCACTGAAACAAGGGCAACAAACACTATTATTGCTGTTTTGTAGTCAAGGCTGTAGTTTTAGGTGACTGTTGATATTGTGCTCATAGCCACAGGATCACCAGTTTTACCTGGAAACTGAACCTTAGGGATAAACATTTTCAATGAAAGAACATCCCACAACCACAGAATGGGATTAATTTGCAAACCCCTTGTGAAAATCCTGTGACTATGCGACTTGCATAATGCCCACTACACTGGGAATCTAATGACTGGTCTGATGTACCTTCTTTTATTTTCGATCTGCTTACATCACACTGATACAGATAGGATTTATGGCATTATGGGAAGAAGTGGGAAGCAAGTGACTGTGGCTTTGACTAAGGGAGAGCCCCATCATTTATTTGGTGTGAATATACGAGAAAACAGAAAACTCCATCTAGGGCTGCAACTTCCTTGCCACACCTAGCACTTTCCTATCCCATCATTACCATAATTTCTATCTGTGTTAGTGCAATGTAAAGCCAATTGTAACAAACAAAAATAGAAACTCTACAACCAAACTTTCAAAACTATTCATTTCTAGCTCAACTTGCAGGGCAAATGATCCACTTTTACCCACTGTGAAGACACAATCACCGCACCCTGACACTCCGCTAGCTCTATTGGCTGTGTACATTTTGTACTGCTTAATATAAACCTCACTCTCTTTACACTAGAGTCCAGTGATGATTCAGATACAATATAAAATTTTAAAGTCACTATTAGGAATGTTTGGATATAGTACATTCAGTTTTGTTTTTAATCCACAAACCTTCTTATGAGCCCAGGCTTATTCATCACACTTACAAATTATGTAAATCATCCTGGATCTTAATGACAATTGTGGGTAAGCCCTGTGCCTTATGTATTTTAATAAGCCAGTTTCTCAAACAAATATAGCCATAGTTCCATACAGTATGTTGTATTCAGTAGCAGTTTAGTCAGATTCCTTATTGATCAAACAAATGATTTGATAGAGGATAGCCAGGTACTCATTGGCAATTTTATCCAAAATGTTGCAACCATTCCTAATTATGCTACTATACATAATGTATGTCCATTACAACAAACGGCTTCGAACTGGCTATGAACTCCTTCGTTATAACAGTTCCGAACTGGCTATAAACTATTTTGTTACAGCAGACAGTTCTGAACTGGCTAGAAATGACTCTGCTAAAACAAACAGTTCCTAACTGGCTATGAACTCCTTCAAAATTACTTTAATGAGTATACATGAATTAAAATGCTTCCAGAACTGATTGTTAATAATGGTTTGTTGGAATCAGTAAATGGCATCTGTGAACTGTATCAACGCCATCTACAAATTGTTACAAAACATTAAGCAATGGATGATGGAAGACCTCACTATTCCAATGAGAAGTACTGCATTTAGTTACAACATTTACTGGTCGAATCAAATGTGCATGTATAGAACATGCAATCCCTGGTATTGAATGTGCACTGCTGGCATTGGTTCTGAATGTATTTAGAACAGCATGAATTGAGAACTCACATTTCAGAAGCAGTTCTGAATTTCTATTGGAACAGCATGTACACAAGCACCAAACTGTATTGGTACAGACACCTTTTGGCATACAATTGTATAAATACTAGTAATTATATTTTTTGTTAGTTGCTTTACGTCGCACCGACACAGATAGGTCTTATGGCGACGATGGGACAGGAAAGGCCTAGGAATGGAAAGGAAGGGGCCGCGGCCTTAATTAAGGTACTGCCCCAGGATTTGCATGGTGTGAAAATGGGAAAGCACAGAAAACCATTTTCAGGGCTGCCGACAGTGGGGTTCGAGCCCACTATCTCCTGGATGCGAGCTCACACCTGCGCGCTCCTAAACGCACAGCCAACTCGCCCGGTAACATTATAATATGTATACCATCAATCCTTACTCTTGAAAGGAAATAATTTGTATATTCAACTATTTTCGGAACACAACATTAACACATGTAATCTATTAAATTAGGGTTTTACTCCTGCTCAAAATTTTTTTGGTACACTGTACGTCGTTTGTTATCGAGCTTTACATACAGCGCCGCGCATACCAGATTTGTGCAATCGAAGTTGACAAACATTTCAGTCGCTTGTCTGATGCCAGTGTGTGGGTCATTGACTTGGTCACGATGAATTCGAAGGCGAAGGAGCATTCCGTGTTGTTCCGCACCAACGTGGTTTTCTTGCATTCGCAGGGTAAAACTTACCGTGAAATTGGTAAGCAACTTTTTGCTACTTATTCAACAGTACGAGCAATCATCGAGAAGTTTGAAGAGACTGGTACAACAGACAATAAACGCAATCTGGACGTCCAAGAGTTCTTACATGTAGGGAGCATCGAAGAATAGTTCGTCTTGCACTAAAGGAGTCCTTTAAAATGCAGGGTCGATTGTATCGGAAAAACAGTCAACGTACAACAAACAGGTCAGTCCTCAAACTATTAGGAATGTTTTGAATGAAGATGATATTCAAGGGAGATCTTCCAGAAAGAAACCATATGTCAATAAATCGATTGAATTTTGGAATTCTGTGATATTTTCTGACGAATCCAAGTTTGACTTGTTTGGATCTGATGAAAATGTAAAAGTATGGTGCAAACCAAACACAGAGCTCTAATCACAATATGCCCAACCTACAGTAAAACATGGAGGAGGAAGCATAGTTTTTTGGGGATGCATATGAAATTCTGGTTTTGGTGACTTGACAATTATTGAAGGTGTCATGGATCACAGTGTATACACCGACTGAGCAAATGCCATGGGATAGCGGCGCACTGATGCGCAAGTGTGTTGTCTGCGCACCACGCGCCCCCCGTGCCAGCGGCAGTTGTATAGGAGACCTTGTGAGCCGTGGCTGTGCATGTGACAGGTGTAAATGGGAATTGCGATTTCGGAAGTCCTGCGGGAATTCGGCTTCATACGATCAACCGTGTCCAGGGTGTATCGTGAATGGTTCAATGCGGGTGTCACCGTCCACAACAAATGAACGACCGGCCGTCCAGCTACCCTCGATGACCGTGACCGGCGACATCTGAGACGGATTGTCAATAGTGACAGACGGACAACCGTGCGACAAATTACGGCTCAATTCAACACAGGCCGTGCTAGACACGTCTCCGAGTGGACAATCCGTAGGAATATGGGTTCTATGGGGTATGGGAGCTGGCGCCGCACACTGGTGCCACTGCTAACCCAACGTCATCCGTCACAACGACGCGCATTTGTCGCCGGTCACCAGGGATGGACACGGGAACAATGGCGTAACGTGATATGGTCGGACGAATCACCTTTTCAGCTGCACCATGCTGATGGGAGGCACCGTGTATGGCGCAGACCACATGAAGCGACGGATCCCGCCTGCCTCGACGGTGTGTTCCAGTGCGCTGGTGTCTCTGTTTTGGTCTGGGGTACATTTTCCTGGTATGGAATGGGCCCCCTAGTTGTTCTGGAAGAGACCTTGAATGGTACGCGTTATGTTGACTGCTCGGAGACCATCTCCACCCATTTTTGGCCTTCCAGCGCCCAGACGGTTCTGCGGTGATTCAAGATGATAACGCGCCGCCACATCGCTCTCATGTCACCAGGGAATGGTTCCAGGAACATGCAGCGGAGGTCCAACGACTGCCATGGCCACCCAGGAGCTCCAATATGAACCATATCGAGCATATCTGGGATGGCCTGGAATGCAGACTCCGTGTCATGGATCATGCACCCACGAACAGACCAGCATTGGCGGCTTTGTGACGATTTGGTGACAGCTGCGTCCAGAGGATTACCAGGAACTTGTCGACTCACCTCCATGGCATCTCACTGCAGTTTGCAGGGCCAGATGAGGCCACACACGCTATTAGGTGACTATCCCATGGCATTTGCTAAGTCTTTGTATACCGATGTGTTACGAGGCCACTTATGGAGCAGTGCACAGAAACTGGGTCTTGATGGCATCTTTTACTTTCAACAAGACAACGATCCGAAGCATACGGCTCTGCGAAAGCAGGAGTGGTTACTATATAATGCACCAAGAAGAGTTTTCACTCCACACGGAGCCCTGATCTTAACTCAATAGAGCACCTTTGGAATCACTTGGAGACAAAAGTTTGAAAATGTCGTTCCACAGGGAAGCACGAGTTTCAACGGTGTTGTTGGAGGAATGGTCAAAGATCTCAGGAGAGAGAACCCGAAACATGCTTCCCTCTATGACAAGACGTCTACCAGCTGTCATCAGTGCCAACGGTATGCACAAATGCTACTAGACTTGTGTATAAAACCAAACCAAACCAAACCCCATGGCACTGCAGCCCTTGAAGGACCTTGGCCTACCAAGGCCTAGCATGCGACCGCTGCTCAGCACGCAGGCCTGCAGATTGACTTGAGTATAAGTGTGCCAATAATTGTTTGATGTGTAGAGCAACGGATATTGTTTTTAAACTATTATTTTTGTTGTGAGAAACCAATTATACTCGAGGAACCTTATATTTACTGCTATACATTTCAATAAATATATCGGTGTCTTGGCATCACCTTTATTTGTGTGGAATTTATATATAATGGTAGGTGTGCCAATATTATTTGCGCGCACTTTTTAGTGATAGATTTTTGTACTCGGTTGAGGAGTAACAAGGGAGCACTGGCGGTTCCGGTAGTAGGGCCTACTGCCCAGTGAATGGAAATGAAATCTGAACTGAATCGATAATATGATCGATCAGTATGAATTTTCTAAACCTTTATTATCTTACGCCAACAACTGTGTCACGCACACAATATATATTACTATATAACATTTCCCGATGCGAAACGTGTTCCTAGCATGAATTCTATAGTTTGGCTTTGCTGTATAAACAACAACAGTACGAGTACTTAAAAGTGTACGCAGGTGTCGCACAGCGATGATAAGAGATTCTTAGTTTGTGTTCCAAAGGTTGCCAATATGAATCTCGAATATAACCGAAGTCGACTGATTCGGCACTAGCGTGTAAATCTATCACTAAAAAGTGCGCAGATAATATACTACTCTGTATGAGCAGGCTATTCAGAATCAATACGGCACCATGTTGGAACAAATTTGCATGTATTATCAATAAGAATGTTAGCTGAGATACCGGTATATTTAATGTAGACAGCCTATAGTCGGCTGAAAAACAGAAATATCTGCCACCGATCTTTTATGTTTGAATACGAACTGAACAATAAAGCTAACCTTATTTCCTATCACGTAAAGTATGATATAAAGTTCCTTATGGAGATGTACAAGACTGAGACTCCTTTGGACACGGTGTAAAACGTAAGAGATTGCAATTATCTGACGCAGAAAATCTTTAGAGATACAGCACAAACCACAAAATAAACCTCCACAAGCAGCCTCAATATGTTCGAGATGCACAGTACAAAACAAATTAATTCGAACATTAAATAAAGACAAGCTAACCACTTCGAAAGTAAACCGGAAACAGCGAATAGGACTCCTCACAAATTTATAACCAGTGCGTCGTTCCTCTACCGTATACATACACACCCGGTATAATTCACTCATCTCCAGCTAACTAATGCACATGGATAATAATCAAAAGTCATCTGGGATAACCATGACCAACCATTAAGCCGGGCACACAGAACAGGGCAGATTAGGTCAGAACAGCGTAATTCTGACTAAACTGCGAAATGCATGTGAGCGCACATTCCCACGCAGTTTCGCGTCATTTCTTAGAAGGAAGAAGCAATGACTAGCTACATTGATCTAAGTTGCAAATCAGATTCCGATTTAGAAATCGATACCATTATGCTAACGTAAAAAGTCAACTTGGAAAAGCGAGTATACGAAGAAGAGGAAAGCTCATGATGAATTCGCCTTGACGTCAGAATTTTCAGATAAACAGTTCAGTAACTACTTTCGTTTAAACAGAATTCACATCAATCAATCACTCAATACAATCAATCATGATCTGCATTTAGGGCAGTCGCCCAGGCGGCAGATATCCTATCTGTTGCTTTCCTAACCTTTTCTTAAACGATTTCTGTGACATTGGAAATTTATTGAACATCTCCCTTGGTAAGTTATGCCAAACCCTAACTTCCCTTCCTATAAATGAATATTTGACCCAAGTTGTCCACTTGAATTCCAACATTACCTTCATTTTGTGATCTTTCCTACTTTTAAAGACGCCACTCAAACTTATTCGTCTACTAATGTCATTCCACGCCATTTCTACGCTGACAGCTCGTAACATACCTCATAGTCGAGCAGCTCGTCTTCTTTCTCCCAGTTCTTCCCAGCCCAAACTTTGCAACAATTTTGTCAGGCTACCCTTTTGTCGGAAATCAGCCAGAACAAATCGAGGTGCTTTTCTTTGATTTTTTTCCAGTTTATGAATCAAGTAATCTTGGTAAGGATCCCATACACTGCAGCCATATTCTAGTTGGGGCAACGAGCTAGAATAACATAGAAGGGCTGTAAACCTGTCATCAGCGCTCCCTGCTTGAAGCAAGTTGATAAGGGGCAGCCATGTTAACGGTTGTCAAAACAAAGCGAATTGGCGCGAGAGCATATGTTGAGGTGACAGGGAGATCGTGCATGCGAATTTAATTCCCTAAGTTTTAAGAAGTGAAAACATAGATTCTCGCTTTCAAGAATGCCAGCCGTAAGCTCAGCGTATGGTTGTTCTAATCGGAGTAATAAAACCAAGGATATATCGTACTTTAAGCAAGTATTACTGAATTATAGCCGAGATTCCTTTTTGTAATTTCTGTTTGTAATTAAATCCATTTTATTGTTTACTTAGCGAAAGTACGGATAGCCTCGGTAATTATTTGTCGAATTTTGTTTCAGATTTCGTTTAAAGAACAAGGAATTAACGGAACAATGCGTTGTGAGGGCGAAAAGAGGTAAATGGTATCCCACTCAATTCAGTTGCTTATGCTCTGTACATTTCCAGCCCTATTTAATTTTCATTCACATTTACAAATAAAGGAAATGTAGCGCCCACAACCAAGAAAACGTAACCACAAAAAACACTTATTTCGTTCAAACGTACACTAAGTATGGTAAATACAGTATTTTACTGCTATTTTTTAAATATACACAGCCTTTATTGTAGATGTCTGTTGCCTTGGTTTTTAAAACTATGCCACACTTCATAATGGACAACTTTCAAGCTTACCTTTCAGCTAGTAATCCCAGTATGATATGGTAATGGGAGAAACATGATATCCCCCTATATAATAATAACTAATTACACTAAACGATTATTGTGGTAAAGTATTCATGGGCCGCCTCTGTGGTGTACTGGTTAGCGTGAGCAGCTGCCATCCCTGGAAGCCCGGGTTCGATTCCCGGCTCCGCCACGAAATTTGAAAAGGGGCACGAGGACTGGAACGGGATTTTATCAGCCTGGGGAAGCCAACTGAGCAGAAGTGGGTTCGACTCCCACCTCAGCCATCCTCGAAGTGATTTTCCGTGGTTTCCCACTTCTCATCCAGGCAAATGCCGGGATGATACCTAACTTAAGGCCACGACCGCTTCCTTCTCCCCCCCCCAACAAGGCCCCTGTTCAGCATAGCAGGTGCAGCCCTCCCTCACATTTGTATCCCCCGACCCAACTTAACGCCAAGGCCGTTTCCTTCCCTCTTCAGGGAATTCAATCGTCGCTGAGTCCGTGGGAAAAACCAACCCGGGAGGGTAAACAGATTAAGAAAGTAACACGGTACTCATGAGGATGCAATAATTTTAAAAATATGAACAGAATGAGGTTGTACCCTATTGTAGGTCCCTATGATTTTAAGGATTCCTGTCATAAATATTTATGTCCATCGTTTTTATTCTAATTTACGTTTAACCACAACAGCCAAGCAGGGTTACGCTCTTGTTTCGATTTCGAGGCCTATTCGTATGTCACTGTGCGATGATTTCGAACTACCCTACAATCAACTGATCGTGATGTTGGCCTCGTGCCGCAATATGATGAAGTGGCGGTATTCGCTTTAATGCTTCAAGCTATCGGCAGCGGTCCTTAATTCTCCCCCACTGATTCTAAAATGCGTATTTTCTACACTTTTCGTCATTTAAAGGCCATGCCCCCTTGCTTGTGTGACAACAGGAAACATGGCGGACTTTCGTTCTATTAGCTTCACCCAGGCAGCGCTTCCGCCTCTCTATGTTATTCTAGCTCGTTGAGTTGGGGTCATACCAGAGACTTATATGCCCTCTCCTTTACATCCTTACTACACCCCCTGAACACCCGCAAAACCATGTGCAGAGATCTGCATCCTTTGTTTACAATCCCATTTATGTGATTACCCCAATGAAGATCTTTCCTTATATTAATGCCCAGATACTTACAGTGATCCCGAAAAGGAACTTTCACCCCATCAACGCAGTAATTAAAACTGAGAAGACTTTTGCTATTTGTGAAACTCACAACCTGACTTTTAAGCCCGTTTATCATTGCCTACCGTCCATCTCACAACATTTTCGAGATCATTTTGCAGTTGCTCACAATCTCGTGACTTAAATATTACTCTGTACAGAACAACCTCATCCGCAAAAGCCTTACCTCTGATTTCACTTCTTTACTCATATCATTTATATATAGAAGAAAATATAAAGGTCCAATAATACTGCCTTGAGGAATTCCCATCTTAATAATTACAGGGTCAGATAAAGCTTGCCTACTCTAATTATCTGGGATATATTTTCTAGTAATATAGCATCCCATTCAGTCACTCTTGTGTCTAGTCCAACTGCACTTATTTTTGCCAGTGGTATCCCTATGAAATGCTTTACACAGGTCAATCGCGTTACAGTCCATTTGACTTCCAGAATCCAAAATATCTGCTATATCTTGCTGGAATCCTAAAAGTTGAGATTCAGTGGAATAACCTTTCTCAAACTACCTTCTATCGAACCAGTTATTAATTTCGCAAACATTTCCGATATAATCAGAAAGAATGCCTCCCCAAAGCTTACATGCAAAGCATGTCAAAGTTACTGACCTGTAATTTTCAGCTTTGTGTCTATCAACCTTTCCTTTGTACACAGGGGCTACTATAGCAACTCTCCATTCATTTGGTATAGTTACTTCAACCAAACAATAATCATGTGGTAAGTACTTCAGGTATGGTACTATATCCCAACCCATTTTCTTTAGTATATCCCCAGAAATCTTACCAATTCCAGCTGCTTTTCTAGTTTTCAACTTTTGTAACTTATTGTAAAAATCATTGTTATCATTGGTAAATTTTAATGCTTGTTTAGCATTAGTCACCTCCTCTATCCGGACATTTTCCTTGTAACCAACAATCATTACATACTGATGACTGAATACATCTGCCTTTTGAAGATCCTCACATACACACTCTCTTTGTTCAGTAATTATTCCAGGAATATTCAACGAAGTTCTTCATATCTTAGGAAATTCTATTCAATCTGAAGGTTGTAATGCACAAATATCGATTGAGCCTGAAGAAAAATTAGCTGTATTCCTTAGGCAAGCTCCTTTATTTCTCGCGTTTGATTCAACATAAATCAAAAAGTATTTACAACAGATTGTTAGTGTTGATAGAATTTTAGAATAGGTACCTACTGTGTCTTGTGGCCAATAGATAAAAGTTCAGCGGTAAATAATAGAAAAATTTCATTATTTTCACAGAGCACAAAAATACATTAGTAGGTATAGTTTACTCATGCATTCAAACAGTAAAATTACACAAAATATACTTATTTATTTATTTATTTATTTATTTATTTATTTATTTATTTATTTATTTATTTGCTATTTGCTTTACGTCGCACAGACACAGATATGTCTTATGGTGAGCATGAGATAGGAAAAGCCTACGAAGTGGAAGGAAGCGGCCGTGGCCTTAATCAAGGTACAGCCCCGGCATTTGACTGGTGTGAAAATGGGAAACCACAGAAAAACATCTTCAGGGCTGCCGACAATGGGGCTCGAACCCACTATCTCCCGATTACTGGATACACACAAAATATAAGTTTCTCATAATTATCATTCCAAGGTTGTTACATAGATCCTGGGAAACTGTTTATATAGTGCATCAGATATTTGCGATTTCCGATCTCGATTAACTGAGTGTCATCTATGGTGCTGTTTGAATGGGTCAGGGGTGGAGTACTTGCCGGTGAAACTGAGAAAAAACAGGAGGGAAACTGGAGTTCATTCAATTGCTTAGGCTGTTTTTGGAACGAAGTACCTGGCGTGTTCAATAGGGCAGCTTCAGCTTCGTCAACTACTTCAAATATTTTATTTCTAACAATACGCTTAATTACTGGCGGCATTTTTCGTGTTGCACGGCATATCGAGATAAAAAATGATACAAAGCGTCATCTGAAGTTTTCGTATCATGCAATTTTTGGCGTTCGGCTGTTCTCTCCATTGCCCTGCGTTCACGTTCCATAGTGACCTATGTAGTAAGCTGCTCATGTCAAGCTTTGCAATTTTCTTGCGCGATTGTTTCAAAATCGGCTTTTTGACAGCTGATACAGATATATCTTTCTCAGACTCAACGATATTTCCGTTTTTGTCTGTAACATCTTCTAGGACAGTGTCATCATTTTGCGTCTCGCCATCTTCGTCTGCTATTGCTGACTCCATATCTTCAATGTCCTCATCAACATTTCCACACTGGGCCTGTGACTTTTCATCGCTGACGTGCACCATATATGGCAATAAAAATTCCATGTGTATCTTTAATTTCCGTTCCTTAAGGGTCTCAGCTGCAGCTCCACTTGTAAGATATTTGCGTCGCCTACGAAGCGCATCTCTATGACAGCTCCTTAATTTTATCCAGATGGACTTAGCTTCATTACCTGAAAAGAAAAAGAGATCATTTTCATTTATCCTGGTAAAGCGATGGATACATCAACTTAGATGTGTAGTTGTAATTTCAATTTAATTCATTATTCTTTGTTAATATTTGATAAGCTCCAATGTATTTAGGTGGATGGATTGTCTTTCTTTAAATACAAAGTATGTTACAAGTGTTTATTTATATATCCACCTATTCAATACAAAGAGATCTTTTTAGAAATTAAATATTATAATAAAATGTTAAGGGACATGTTTCGCCCATATTAAGGGCATCATCAGCCTCAAATTCAAACCTGTATGGTGAAAAATCAGGATCCTGATTGCTCTTACAAGCCATAAAAAGAAGATATCATAGGTGTCAGTCTAAATATACAAAATATTAGAATGTCCTTGGCTAAAATTGCAGTATCAAGCTGCATGTCGTAAGTTCACATGAATATACTTTCCGGAGCGTTGAAAAACTTGTTGGGGTAGGGCAGTAAACAGCTCAGTCTTTATAATGAAACAGAAATGTGCCTCCTTGAAGATGATAAGAAAAAAGCAAAGCTGATACACTGTTACAGATGTCAATATCGTATGTTGTGATAAGACAACAGATCTCTTAAATGGCTGTTCAGCTGCTTATAGTCTATTTAACTGGCTGAAGGAGTGAAAGTCGTATGTGTTATGATAAGATAACAGTCTTCCTTATGTAATTGTGGGAGCAAGGAAAAAGCATTCGGTTGTCTATCGATGTATTTATCTTATTTGAAGGACGAAAGTCGAAGGTTTATCGACGTTGATAGAGCTCTTTGGTGTGAAGTCTGTAACAAGAGGAGAGTGAATGCTTAGGAAGGTATTTTTGAAGAGAATGTGGGTTTAAAGAAAGGTAAAACATGGAAAATGTATAAAAACACTTACCCTTTCGTCTGTGAAGATGTAAATCAGTTGTGGAAAGGTTAGTTGAAGAAAAATAACGTTATGTGTAGGTTCATTTATTTCTTTGACTGTTAATGCAGTTGCTATGGTAGCGTTGAATGACTGACACTTGTACTTCTGGTATTGTATCGATGTGAGATTGGCGGAGGAGGGTGTGGTTGAGGGGAGGGGGTAGGCGGAGCGTTAAATTTATGTGTTGTTGGTTGCGAGAGATTTACATGGTCGGACAGGGAGGGAGTCGTGTTGGGTTGCGGGAGAATTGTGGGGGTGGGCATGAAGGGAGTCAAGTTAGTTAAAGTAGTGGAGGTTCTAGAAGATGTTAACTTAAGATTTTTAAGAATGTAGTTATGTTTTGAATTTAGAGTTTGCAATAATTTGGGTAAACTTTTGTATAATGGATTCTTGACTTCAATTAAATCATTGAGGTTTAGATTTTTGTTGTAGTGTTGGTCCAAAAAAATATAGATGGTTTCAAGTTCATTCATCAACTTTCCTTTGTCTACTCTTTTAATAATTGTGAGGTCTCTTTCTATTGTTGTGAAGTGATGTCCTGTTTCTTTCATATGGGAGCTCATTGCTGAAAATTTATTGTGCTTAATGGCATTATAGTGTTCTAAGTACCTAGTTTGAAAACTCCGGCCTGTTTGACCAATATAAGAGGCGTTGCATTGCGTGCATGTGAGCCTGTATATGCCTGATCCTGAGTAAATGTTTTTGCTTGAATTGACTGTGTTGTGATTAAAAAATAATTTTTGGTTAGTGTTTGTTGTTCTAAAAGCTATACTGGTATTTTCGTTTTTTATTGGGTTCAAGATCTGGTGAACGTTTGGATTGTTGTAGGTGAAGGTAACGAATTTGGATTTTTTGGGTTTGTCAGGGATGAGGTTTGTTGTTAATTTGAATTTGACCTTATTTATTAAACGGTTAATCATTTCAGGTTTATATCCATTGATTTTTGCTAAATCCTTTATATAATTTAGTTCTGTTTGAAGGTTCTTGGGTGTGAGAGGGATTTTTAAAGCTCTGTAAATTAAACTGTGAAATGTGGCCAATTTATGGGAGTTAGGGTGTAAAGAAGTATTTTTGATTGTTAATGGGGTGTGAGTAGGTTTTCTGTAAATTTTAAAATCGAAGTTGCCATTAATATGAGTTACTGTGAGATCTAGGAAATTTAAGGATCCACTGACTTCATCTTCCTTGGTGAATTTAATATTTTGGTCTAGGTTGTTTAAATAATTTAAAATATCGGTACTGTTATTGAGATCTTTATTGATTATTACGAATGTGTCGTCTACATACCTTAGCCATAAGCTAAGGCCTTTTATTTTATTTATTATTTTATGATGTTCTAAAGAATCTAAATAGATGTCAGCTAAGATGCCTGATAAGGGATCACCCATAGCTAGGCCATCTTGGTGGTAAATTTTACCATTAAAGGTGAAATAGTTGTTTTTTAGCACAAAATTTAGGATTTTTATGAATTCTTCTAACTCAAGCTTGCTGAGGTTGCTGTGTTTTGCGAGGTTGTCTTTGATAATATTTACAGTTTCCTTTGTTGGTACATTAGAATACATATTAGTAATGTCAAAAGAGCACATAATGTGATTTGGTAGTAAGGTGAATTTTTTTAAATTTTTGCAGAAGTCTATTGAATTTTTGAAAGGGGGATTTATTGTTGAACCTGTAATGTCTTTTTAGAAAATAGTGGATATATTTTGAGGTTTTATATGTCGGACTACTTCTACAGTTGATGATTGGGCGTATGGGTGTGTTTTTCTTATGTAATTTAGGCAATGCTCTGGCTGTGGGGGTTTTAGGGTTCATAAGGATTAGTTTTTGCTGTTCTTGTTCATTTAGTAAAAATGTGGAATTCTTTAATAGTGTTTTTCAATTTCGTTGGATTCTTATTGTGGGGTCTTTATTGACTATTGTGAAAGTTTCATTTGTGAAAAATTCTTCTGTTTTTTCAATGTAATCTTTCTTATCTATTAAAACAGTAGTCCCTCCTTTATCGGCTTTAGTTACTATTATGTTGTTATCTTTTACTTTGTTTTTTACCTCTTTAATTAATTTTGAATGATTGAGAATAGCGTCTTTATTTAAACCTTCAATTAGTGTTGGAAGTTTCTTTTTTATCTCGTATCTAGTGTCATTTTGTAATTCAAGAGGAAGTTTTGAAATATTCGTCTCGACTTCTGCTATGGTGGTGATAACATCGTTTTCTTTTTGTGTACTAGGCCAATTGTGTTTTAAACCTTTACCTAAAAGTTCCATTTCTTTTTCTGAGAAGCTTGTGTTCGTCATGTTAACTACGGCGGGAGAGTTGTTGAAAGAAGGAACTCTTTTCTTTAAGTGTATGGGTGCTTGTAGCTGATTTTCTTTTAAGTGAGCCAGTTTTTTATCTAATGTGAATTGTTTTCTGCTTAGTATATCATTTAATTTATAATCGACATGTAACTGAAATGAATTCCATTCTATAGGGTTCACATATTGCGACACCGATAAGTGTAGCTTGTACAGTTGTAAGTTTAAGAGTGACTTCTTCTTATAGAAAGTTTTTATTTCGTCCTTAAGCCAGATTTCATTAGTTTTGTTTTGGGTTTTTAATAAGTTACGAGCCGATAAGTTTCTCCTTTGGACATGTCTTAAGAATCTTGGTACAAGTTTTAGTCTCAGACATTCTTTTAGGAAAGCTATGTCTTTACTTAAACTGCTAATCTTAACCTTCAGGTTGAGAAATTTGTTTAGCATATAATAGGCCTGGTTGGCTTTTACATTACATGTTATAATTCTCATGTTAGGTCCGTATTGAAATGTACGTAAATACAAAGTATGTTACAAATGTTTATTTATATATCCACCTATTCAATACAAAGATATCTTTTTAGAAATTAAATATTATAATAAAATGTTAAGGGACATGTTTCGCCCATCAGCCTCAAATTCAAACCTGTATGGTGAAAAATCAGGATCCTGATTGCTCTTACAAGCCATAAAAAGAAGATATCATAGGTGTCAGTCTAAATATACAAAATATTAGAATGTCCTTGGCTAAAATTGCAGTATCAAGCTGCATGTCGTAAGTTCACATGAATATACTTTCCGGAGCGTTGAAAAACTTGTTGGGGTAGGGCAGTAAACAGCTCAGTCTTTATAATGAAACAGAAATGTGCCTCCTTGAAGATGATAAGAAAAAAGCAAAGCTGATACACTGTTACAGATGTCAATATCGTATGTTGTGATAAGACAACAGATCTCTTAAATGGCTGTTCAGCTGCTTATAGTCTATTTAACTGGCTGAAGGAGTGAAAGTCGTATGTGTTATGATAAGATAACAGTCTTCCTTATGTAATTGTGGGAGCAAGGAAAAAGCATTCGGTTGTCTATCGATGTATTTATCTTATTTGAAGGACGAAAGTCGAAGGTTTATCGACGTTGATAGAGCTCTTTGGTGTGAAGTCTGTAACAAGAGGAGAGTGAATGCTTAGGAAGGTATTTTTGAAGAGAATGTGGGTTTAAAGAAAGGTAAAACATGGAAAATGTATAAAAACACTTACCCTTTCGTCTGTGAAGATGTAAATCAGTTGTGGAAAGGTTAGTTGAAGAAAAATAACGTTATATGTAGGTTCATTTATTTCTTTGACTGTTAATGCAGTTGCTATGGTAGCGTTGAATGACTGACACTTGTACTTCTGGTATTGTATCGATGTGAGATTGGCGGAGGAGGGTGTGGTTGAGGGGAGGGGGTAGGCGGAGCGTTAAATTTATGTGTTGTTGGTTGCGAGAGATTTACATGGTCGGACAGGGAGGGAGTCGTGTTGGGTTGCGGGAGAATTGTGGGGGTGGGCATGAAGGGAGTCAAGTTAGTTAAAGTAGTGGAGGTTCTAGAAGATGTTAACTTAAGATTTTTAAGAATGTAGTTATGTTTTGAATTTAGAGTTTGCAATAATTTGGGTAAACTTTTGTATAATGGATTCTTGACTTCAATTAAATCATTGAGGTTTAGATTTTTGTTGTAGTGTTGGTCCAAAAAAATATAGATGGTTTCAAGTTCATTCATCAACTTTCCTTTGTCTACTCTTTTAATAATTGTGAGGTCTCTTTCTATTGTTGTGAAGTGATGTCCTGTTTCTTTCATATGGGAGCTCATTGCTGAAAATTTATTGTGCTTAATGGCATTATAGTGTTCTAAGTACCTAGTTTGAAAACTCCGGCCTGTTTGACCAATATAAGAGGCGTTGCATTGCGTGCATGTGAGCCTGTATATGCCTGATCCTGAGTAAATGTTTTTGCTTGAATTGACTGTGTTGTGATTAAAAAATAATTTTTGGTTAGTGTTTGTTGTTCTAAAAGCTATACTGGTATTTTTGTTTTTTATTGGGTTCAAGATCTGGTGAACGTTTGGATTGTTGTAGGTGAAGGTAACGAATTTGGATTTTTTGGGTTTGTCAGGGATGAGGTTTGTTGTTAATTTGAATTTGACCTTATTTATTAAACGGTTAATCATTTCAGGTTTATATCCATTGATTTTTGCTAAATCCTTTATATAATTTAGTTCTGTTTGAAGGTTCTTGGGTGTGAGAGGGATTTTTAAAGCTCTGTAAATTAAACTGTGAAATGTGGCCAATTTATGGGAGTTAGGGTGTAAAGAAGTATTTTTGATTGTTAATGGGGTGTGAGTAGGTTTTCTGTAAATTTTAAAATCGAAGTTGCCATTAATATGAGTTACTGTGAGATCTAGGAAATTTAAGGATCCACTGACTTCATCTTCCTTGGTGAATTTAATATTTTGGTCTAGGTTGTTTAAATAATTTAAAATATCGGTACTGTTATTGAGATCTTTATTGATTATTACGAATGTGTCGTCTACATACCTTAGCCATAAGCTAAGGCCTTTTATTTTATTTATTATTTTATGATGTTCTAAAGAATCTAAATAGATGTCAGCTAAGATGCCTGATAAGGGATCACCCATAGCTAGGCCATCTTGGTGGTAAATTTTACCATTAAAGGTGAAATAGTTGTTTTTTAGCACAAAATTTAGGATTTTTATGAATTCTTCTAACTCAAGCTTGCTGAGGTTGCTGTGTTTTGCGAGGTTGTCTTTGATAATATTTACAGTTTCCTTTGTTGGTACATTAGAATACATATTAGTAATGTCAAAAGAGCACATAATGTGATTTGGTAGTAAGGTGAATTTTTTTAAATTTTTGCAGAAGTCTATTGAATTTTTGAAAGGGGGATTTATTGTTGAACCTGTAATGTCTTTTTAGAAAATAGTGGATATATTTTGAGGTTTTATATGTCGGACTACTTCTACAGTTGATGATTGGGCGTATGGGTGTGTTTTTCTTATGTAATTTAGGCAATGCTCTGGCTGTGGGGGTTTTAGGGTTCATAAGGATTAGTTTTTGCTGTTCTTGTTCATTTAGTAAAAATGTGGAATTCTTTAATAGTGTTTTTCAATTTCGTTGGATTCTTATTGTGGGGTCTTTATTGACTATTGTGAAAGTTTCATTTGTGAAAAATGCTTCTGTTTTTTCAATGTAATCTTTCTTATCTATTAAAACAGTAGTCCCTCCTTTATCGGCTTTAGTTACTATTATGTTGTTATCTTTTACTTTGTTTTTTACCTCTTTAATTAATTTTGAATGATTGAGAATAGCGTCTTTATTTAAACCTTCAATTAGTGTTGGAAGTTTCTTTTTTATCTCGTATCTAGTGTCATTTTGTAATTCAAGAGGAAGTTTTGAAATATTCGTCTCGACTTCTGCTATGGTGGTGATAACATCGTTTTCTTTTTGTGTACTAGGCCAATTGTGTTTTAAACCTTTACCTAAAAGTTCCATTTCTTTTTCTGAGAAGCTTGTGTTCGTCATGTTAACTACGGCGGGAGAGTTGTTGAAAGAAGGAACTCTTTTCTTTAAGTGTATGGGTGCTTGTAGCTGATTTTCTTTTAAGTGAGCCAGTTTTTTATCTAATGTGAATTGTTTTCTGCTTAGTATATCATTTAATTTATAATCGACATGTAACTGAAATGAATTCCATTCTATAGGGTTCACATATTGCGACACCGATAAGTGTAGCTTGTACAGTTGTAAGTTTAAGAGTGACTTCTTCTTATAGAAAGTTTTTATTTCGTCCTTAAGCCAGATTTCATTAGTTTTGTTTTGGGTTTTTAATAAGTTACGAGCCGATAAGTTTCTCCTTTGGACATGTCTTAAGAATCTTGGTACAAGTTTTAGTCTCAGACATTCTTTTAGGAAAGCTATGTCTTTACTTAAACTGCTAATCTTAACCTTCAGGTTGAGAAATTTGTTTAGCATATAATAGGCCTGGTTGGCTTTTACATTACATGTTATAATTCTCATGTTAGGTCCGTATTGAAATGTACGTAAATACAAAGTATGTTACAAATGTTTATTTATATATCCACCTATTCAATACAAAGATATCTTTTTAGAAATTAAATATTATAATAAAATGTTAAGGGACATGTTTCGCCCATCAGCCTCAAATTCAAACCTGTATGGTGAAAAATCAGGATCCTGATTGCTCTTACAAGCCATAAAAAGAAGATATCATAGGTGTCAGTCTAAATATACAAAATATTAGAATGTCCTTGGCTAAAATTGCAGTATCAAGCTGCATGTCGTAAGTTCACATGAATATACTTTCCGGAGCGTTGAAAAACTTGTTGGGGTAGGGCAGTAAACAGCTCAGTCTTTATAATGAAACAGAAATGTGCCTCCTTGAAGATGATAAGAAAAAAGCAAAGCTGATACACTGTTACAGATGTCAATATCGTATGTTGTGATAAGACAACAGATCTCTTAAATGGCTGTTCAGCTGCTTATAGTCTATTTAACTGGCTGAAGGAGTGAAAGTCGTATGTGTTATGATAAGATAACAGTCTTCCTTATGTAATTGTGGGAGCAAGGAAAAAGCATTCGGTTGTCTATCGATGTATTTATCTTATTTGAAGGACGAAAGTCGAAGGTTTATCGACGTTGATAGAGCTCTTTGGTGTGAAGTCTGTAACAAGAGGAGAGTGAATGCTTAGGAAGGTATTTTTGAAGAGAATGTGGGTTTAAAGAAAGGTAAAACATGGAAAATGTATAAAAACACTTACCCTTTCGTCTGTGAAGATGTAAATCAGTTGTGGAAAGGTTAGTTGAAGAAAAATAACGTTATGTGTAGGTTCATTTATTTCTTTGACTGTTAATGCAGTTGCTATGGTAGCGTTGAATGACTGACACTTGTACTTCTGGTATTGTATCGATGTGAGATTGGCGGAGGAGGGTGTGGTTGAGGGGAGGGGGTAGGCGGAGCGTTAAATTTATGTGTTGTTGGTTGCGAGAGATTTACATGGTCGGACAGGGAGGGAGTCGTGTTGGGTTGCGGGAGAATTGTGGGGGTGGGCATGAAGGGAGTCAAGTTAGTTAAAGTAGTGGAGGTTCTAGAAGATGTTAACTTAAGATTTTTAAGAATGTAGTTATGTTTTGAATTTAGAGTTTGCAATAATTTGGGTAAACTTTTGTATAATGGATTCTTGACTTCAATTAAATCATTGAGGTTTAGATTTTTGTTGTAGTGTTGGTCCAAAAAAATATAGATGGTTTCAAGTTCATTCATCAACTTTCCTTTGTCTACTCTTTTAATAATTGTGAGGTCTCTTTCTATTGTTGTGAAGTGATGTCCTGTTTCTTTCATATGGGAGCTCATTGCTGAAAATTTATTGTGCTTAATGGCATTATAGTGTTCTAAGTACCTAGTTTGAAAACTCCGGCCTGTTTGACCAATATAAGAGGCGTTGCATTGCGTGCATGTGAGCCTGTATATGCCTGATCCTGAGTAAATGTTTTTGCTTGAATTGACTGTGTTGTGATTAAAAAATAATTTTTGGTTAGTGTTTGTTGTTCTAAAAGCTATACTGGTATTTTCGTTTTTTATTGGGTTCAAGATCTGGTGAACGTTTGGATTGTTGTAGGTGAAGGTAACGAATTTGGATTTTTTGGGTTTGTCAGGGATGAGGTTTGTTGTTAATTTGAATTTGACCTTATTTATTAAACGGTTAATCATTTCAGGTTTATATCCATTGATTTTTGCTAAATCCTTTATATAATTTAGTTCTGTTTGAAGGTTCTTGGGTGTGAGAGGGATTTTTAAAGCTCTGTAAATTAAACTGTGAAATGTGGCCAATTTATGGGAGTTAGGGTGTAAAGAAGTATTTTTGATTGTTAATGGGGTGTGAGTAGGTTTTCTGTAAATTTTAAAATCGAAGTTGCCATTAATATGAGTTACTGTGAGATCTAGGAAATTTAAGGATCCACTGACTTCATCTTCCTTGGTGAATTTAATATTTTGGTCTAGGTTGTTTAAATAATTTAAAATATCGGTACTGTTATTGAGATCTTTATTGATTATTACGAATGTGTCGTCTACATACCTTAGCCATAAGCTAAGGCCTTTTATTTTATTTATTATTTTATGATGTTCTAAAGAATCTAAATAGATGTCAGCTAAGATGCCTGATAAGGGATCACCCATAGCTAGGCCATCTTGGTGGTAAATTTTACCATTAAAGGTGAAATAGTTGTTTTTTAGCACAAAATTTAGGATTTTTATGAATTCTTCTAACTCAAGCTTGCTGAGGTTGCTGTGTTTTGCGAGGTTGTCTTTGATAATATTTACAGTTTCCTTTGTTGGTACATTAGAATACATATTAGTAATGTCAAAAGAGCACATAATGTGATTTGGTAGTAAGGTGAATTTTTTTAAATTTTTGCAGAAGTCTATTGAATTTTTGAAAGGGGGATTTATTGTTGAACCTGTAATGTCTTTTTAGAAAATAGTGGATATATTTTGAGGTTTTATATGTCGGACTACTTCTACAGTTGATGATTGGGCGTATGGGTGTGTTTTTCTTATGTAATTTAGGCAATGCTCTGGCTGTGGGGGTTTTAGGGTTCATAAGGATTAGTTTTTGCTGTTCTTGTTCATTTAGTAAAAATGTGGAATTCTTTAATAGTGTTTTTCAATTTCGTTGGATTCTTATTGTGGGGTCTTTATTGACTATTGTGAAAGTTTCATTTGTGAAAAATTCTTCTGTTTTTTCAATGTAATCTTTCTTATCTATTAAAACAGTAGTCCCTCCTTTATCGGCTTTAGTTACTATTATGTTGTTATCTTTTACTTTGTTTTTTACCTCTTTAATTAATTTTGAATGATTGAGAATAGCGTCTTTATTTAAACCTTCAATTAGTGTTGGAAGTTTCTTTTTTATCTCGTATCTAGTGTCATTTTGTAATTCAAGAGGAAGTTTTGAAATATTCGTCTCGACTTCTGCTATGGTGGTGATAACATCGTTTTCTTTTTGTGTACTAGGCCAATTGTGTTTTAAACCTTTACCTAAAAGTTCCATTTCTTTTTCTGAGAAGCTTGTGTTCGTCATGTTAACTACGGCGGGAGAGTTGTTGAAAGAAGGAACTCTTTTCTTTAAGTGTATGGGTGCTTGTAGCTGATTTTCTTTTAAGTGAGCCAGTTTTTTATCTAATGTGAATTGTTTTCTGCTTAGTATATCATTTAATTTATAATCGACATGTAACTGAAATGAATTCCATTCTATAGGGTTCACATATTGCGACACCGATAAGTGTAGCTTGTACAGTTGTAAGTTTAAGAGTGACTTCTTCTTATAGAAAGTTTTTATTTCGTCCTTAAGCCAGATTTCATTAGTTTTGTTTTGGGTTTTTAATAAGTTACGAGCCGATAAGTTTCTCCTTTGGACATGTCTTAAGAATCTTGGTACAAGTTTTAGTCTCAGACATTCTTTTAGGAAAGCTATGTCTTTACTTAAACTGCTAATCTTAACCTTCAGGTTGAGAAATTTGTTTAGCATATAATAGGCCTGGTTGGCTTTTACATTACATGTTATAATTCTCATGTTAGGTCCGTATTGAAATGTACGTAAATACAAAGTATGTTACAAATGTTTATTTATATATCCACCTATTCAATACAAAGATATCTTTTTAGAAATTAAATATTATAATAAAATGTTAAGGGACATGTTTCGCCCATCAGCCTCAAATTCAAACCTGTATGGTGAAAAATCAGGATCCTGATTGCTCTTACAAGCCATAAAAAGAAGATATCATAGGTGTCAGTCTAAATATACAAAATATTAGAATGTCCTTGGCTAAAATTGCAGTATCAAGCTGCATGTCGTAAGTTCACATGAATATACTTTCCGGAGCGTTGAAAAACTTGTTGGGGTAGGGCAGTAAACAGCTCAGTCTTTATAATGAAACAGAAATGTGCCTCCTTGAAGATGATAAGAAAAAAGCAAAGCTGATACACTGTTACAGATGTCAATATCGTATGTTGTGATAAGACAACAGATCTCTTAAATGGCTGTTCAGCTGCTTATAGTCTATTTAACTGGCTGAAGGAGTGAAAGTCGTATGTGTTATGATAAGATAACAGTCTTCCTTATGTAATTGTGGGAGCAAGGAAAAAGCATTCGGTTGTCTATCGATGTATTTATCTTATTTGAAGGACGAAAGTCGAAGGTTTATCGACGTTGATAGAGCTCTTTGGTGTGAAGTCTGTAACAAGAGGAGAGTGAATGCTTAGGAAGGTATTTTTGAAGAGAATGTGGGTTTAAAGAAAGGTAAAACATGGAAAATGTATAAAAACACTTACCCTTTCGTCTGTGAAGATGTAAATCAGTTGTGGAAAGGTTAGTTGAAGAAAAATAACGTTATATGTAGGTTCATTTATTTCTTTGACTGTTAATGCAGTTGCTATGGTAGCGTTGAATGACTGACACTTGTACTTCTGGTATTGTATCGATGTGAGATTGGCGGAGGAGGGTGTGGTTGAGGGGAGGGGGTAGGCGGAGCGTTAAATTTATGTGTTGTTGGTTGCGAGAGATTTACATGGTCGGACAGGGAGGGAGTCGTGTTGGGTTGCGGGAGAATTGTGGGGGTGGGCATGAAGGGAGTCAAGTTAGTTAAAGTAGTGGAGGTTCTAGAAGATGTTAACTTAAGATTTTTAAGAATGTAGTTATGTTTTGAATTTAGAGTTTGCAATAATTTGGGTAAACTTTTGTATAATGGATTCTTGACTTCAATTAAATCATTGAGGTTTAGATTTTTGTTGTAGTGTTGGTCCAAAAAAATATAGATGGTTTCAAGTTCATTCATCAACTTTCCTTTGTCTACTCTTTTAATAATTGTGAGGTCTCTTTCTATTGTTGTGAAGTGATGTCCTGTTTCTTTCATATGGGAGCTCATTGCTGAAAATTTATTGTGCTTAATGGCATTATAGTGTTCTAAGTACCTAGTTTGAAAACTCCGGCCTGTTTGACCAATATAAGAGGCGTTGCATTGCGTGCATGTGAGCCTGTATATGCCTGATCCTGAGTAAATGTTTTTGCTTGAATTGACTGTGTTGTGATTAAAAAATAATTTTTGGTTAGTGTTTGTTGTTCTAAAAGCTATACTGGTATTTTTGTTTTTTATTGGGTTCAAGATCTGGTGAACGTTTGGATTGTTGTAGGTGAAGGTAACGAATTTGGATTTTTTGGGTTTGTCAGGGATGAGGTTTGTTGTTAATTTGAATTTGACCTTATTTATTAAACGGTTAATCATTTCAGGTTTATATCCATTGATTTTTGCTAAATCCTTTATATAATTTAGTTCTGTTTGAAGGTTCTTGGGTGTGAGAGGGATTTTTAAAGCTCTGTAAATTAAACTGTGAAATGTGGCCAATTTATGGGAGTTAGGGTGTAAAGAAGTATTTTTGATTGTTAATGGGGTGTGAGTAGGTTTTCTGTAAATTTTAAAATCGAAGTTGCCATTAATATGAGTTACTGTGAGATCTAGGAAATTTAAGGATCCACTGACTTCATCTTCCTTGGTGAATTTAATATTTTGGTCTAGGTTGTTTAAATAATTTAAAATATCGGTACTGTTATTGAGATCTTTATTGATTATTACGAATGTGTCGTCTACATACCTTAGCCATAAGCTAAGGCCTTTTATTTTATTTATTATTTTATGATGTTCTAAAGAATCTAAATAGATGTCAGCTAAGATGCCTGATAAGGGATCACCCATAGCTAGGCCATCTTGGTGGTAAATTTTACCATTAAAGGTGAAATAGTTGTTTTTTAGCACAAAATTTAGGATTTTTATGAATTCTTCTAACTCAAGCTTGCTGAGGTTGCTGTGTTTTGCGAGGTTGTCTTTGATAATATTTACAGTTTCCTTTGTTGGTACATTAGAATACATATTAGTAATGTCAAAAGAGCACATAATGTGATTTGGTAGTAAGGTGAATTTTTTTAAATTTTTGCAGAAGTCTATTGAATTTTTGAAAGGGGGATTTATTGTTGAACCTGTAATGTCTTTTTAGAAAATAGTGGATATATTTTGAGGTTTTATATGTCGGACTACTTCTACAGTTGATGATTGGGCGTATGGGTGTGTTTTTCTTATGTAATTTAGGCAATGCTCTGGCTGTGGGGGTTTTAGGGTTCATAAGGATTAGTTTTTGCTGTTCTTGTTCATTTAGTAAAAATGTGGAATTCTTTAATAGTGTTTTTCAATTTCGTTGGATTCTTATTGTGGGGTCTTTATTGACTATTGTGAAAGTTTCATTTGTGAAAAATTCTTCTGTTTTTTCAATGTAATCTTTCTTATCTATTAAAACAGTAGTCCCTCCTTTATCGGCTTTAGTTACTATTATGTTGTTATCTTTTACTTTGTTTTTTACCTCTTTAATTAATTTTGAATGATTGAGAATAGCGTCTTTATTTAAACCTTCAATTAGTGTTGGAAGTTTCTTTTTTATCTCGTATCTAGTGTCATTTTGTAATTCAAGAGGAAGTTTTGAAATATTCGTCTCGACTTCTGCTATGGTGGTGATAACATCGTTTTCTTTTTGTGTACTAGGCCAATTGTGTTTTAAACCTTTACCTAAAAGTTCCATTTCTTTTTCTGAGAAGCTTGTGTTCGTCATGTTAACTACGGCGGGAGAGTTGTTGAAAGAAGGAACTCTTTTCTTTAAGTGTATGGGTGCTTGTAGCTGATTTTCTTTTAAGTGAGCCAGTTTTTTATCTAATGTGAATTGTTTTCTGCTTAGTATATCATTTAATTTATAATCGACATGTAACTGAAATGAATTCCATTCTATAGGGTTCACATATTGCGACACCGATAAGTGTAGCTTGTACAGTTGTAAGTTTAAGAGTGACTTCTTCTTATAGAAAGTTTTTATTTCGTCCTTAAGCCAGATTTCATTAGTTTTGTTTTGGGTTTTTAATAAGTTACGAGCCGATAAGTTTCTCCTTTGGACATGTCTTAAGAATCTTGGTACAAGTTTTAGTCTCAGACATTCTTTTAGGAAAGCTATGTCTTTACTTAAACTGCTAATCTTAACCTTCAGGTTGAGAAATTTGTTTAGCATATAATAGGCCTGGTTGGCTTTTACATTACATGTTATAATTCTCATGTTAGGTCCGTATTGAAATGTACGTAAATACAAAGTATGTTACAAGTGTTTATTTATATATCCACCTATTCAATACAAAGAGATCTTTTTAGAAATTAAATATTATAATAAAATGTTAAGGGACATGTTTCGCCCATATTAAGGGCATCATCACCCTCAAATTCAAACCTGTATGGTGAAAAATCAGGATCCTGATTGCTCTTACAAGCCATAAAAAGAAGATATCATAGGTGTCAGTCTAAATATACAAAATATTAGAATGTCCTTGGCTAAAATTGCAGTATCAAGCTGCATGTCGTAAGTTCACATGAATATACTTTCCGGAGCGTTGAGAAACTTGTTGGGGTAGGGCAGTAAACAGCTCAGTCTTTATAATGAAACAGAAATGTGCCTCCTTGAAGATGATAAGAAAAAAGCAAAGCTGATACACTGTTACAGATGTCAATATTGTATGTTGTGATAAGACAACAGATCTCTTAAATGGCTGTTCAGCTGCTTATAGTCTATTTAACTGGCTGAAGGAGTGAAAGTCGTATGTGTTATGATAAGATAACAGTCTTCCTTATGTAATTGTGGGAGCAAGGAAAAAGCATTCGGTTGTCTATCGATGTATTTATCTTATTTGAAGGACGAAAGTCGAAGGTTTATCGACGTTGATAGAGCTCTTTGGTGTGAAGTCTGTAACAAGAGGAGAGTGAATGCTTAGGAAGGTATTTTTGAAGAGAATGTGGGTTTAAAGAAAGGTAAAACATGGAAAATGTATAAAAACACTTACCCTTTCGTCTGTGAAGATGTAAATCAGTTGTGGAAAGGTTAGTTGAAGAAAAATAACGTTATGTGTAGGTTCATTTATTTCTTTGACTGTTAATGCAGTTGCTATGGTAGCGTTGAATGACTGACACTTGTACTTCTGGTATTGTATCGATGTGAGATTGGCGGAGGAGGGTGTGGTTGAGGGGAGGGGGTAGGCGGAGCGTTAAATTTATGTGTTGTTGGTTGCGAGAGATTTACATGGTCGGACAGGGAGGGAGTCGTGTTGGGTTGCGGGAGAATTGTGGGGGTGGGCATGAAGGGAGTCAAGTTAGTTAAAGTAGTGGAGGTTCTAGAAGATGTTAACTTAAGATTTTTAAGAATGTAGTTATGTTTTGAATTTAGAGTTTGCAATAATTTGGGTAAACTTTTGTATAATGGATTCTTGACTTCAATTAAATCATTGAGGTTTAGATTTTTGTTGTAGTGTTGGTCCAAAAAAATATAGATGGTTTCAAGTTCATTCATCAACTTTCCTTTGTCTACTCTTTTAATAATTGTGAGGTCTCTTTCTATTGTTGTGAAGTGATGTCCTGTTTCTTTCATATGGGAGCTCATTGCTGAAAATGTATTGTGCTTAATGGCATTATAGTGTTCTAAGTACCTAGTTTGAAAACTCCGGCCTGTTTGACCAATATAAGAGGCGTTGCATTGCGTGCATGTGAGCCTGTATATGCCTGATCCTGAGTAAATGTTTTTGCTTGAATTGACTGTGTTGTGATTAAAAAATAATTTTTGGTTAGTGTTTGTTGTTCTAAAAGCTATACTGGTATTTTTGTTTTTTATTGGGTTCAAGATCTGGTGAACGTTTGGATTGTTGTAGGTGAAGGTAACGAATTTGGATTTTTTGGGTTTGTCAGGGATGAGGTTTGTTGTTAATTTGAATTTGACCTTATTTATTAAACGGTTAATCATTTCAGGTTTATATCCATTGATTTTTGCTAAATCCTTTATATAATTTAGTTCTGTTTGAAGGTTCTTGGGTGTGAGAGGGATTTTTAAAGCTCTGTAAATTAAACTGTGAAATGTGGCCAATTTATGGGAGTTAGGGTGTAAAGAAGTATTTTTGATTGTTAATGGGGTGTGAGTAGGTTTTCTGTAAATTTTAAAATCGAAGTTGCCATTAATATGAGTTACTGTGAGATCTAGGAAATTTAAGGATCCACTGACTTCATCTTCCTTGGTGAATTTAATATTTTGGTCTAGGTTGTTTAAATAATTTAAAATATCGGTACTGTTATTGAGATCTTTATTGATTATTACGAATGTGTCGTCTACATACCTTAGTCATAAGCTAAGGCCTTTTATTTTATTTATTATTTTATGATGTTCTAAAGAATTTAAATAGATGTCAGCTAAGATGCCTGATAAGGGATCACCCATAGCTAGGCCATCTTGGTGGTAAATTTTATCATTAAAGGTGAAATAGTTGTTTTTTAGCACAAAATTTAGGATTTTTATGAATTCTTCTAACCTCGCAAAACACAGCAACCTCAGCAAGCTTGAGTTAGAAGAATTCATAAAAATCCTAAATTTTGTGCTAAAAAACAACTATTTCACCTTTAATGGTAAAATTTACCACCAAGATGGCCTAGCTATGGGTGATCCCTTATCAGGCATCTTAGCTGACATCTATTTAGATTCTTTAGAACATCATAAAATAATAAATAAAATAAAAGGCCTTAGCTTATGGCTAAGGTATGTAGACGACACATTCGTAATAATCAATAAAGATCTCAATAACAGTACCGATATTTTAAATTATTTAAACAACCTAGACCAAAATATTAAATTCACCAAGGAAGATGAAGTCAGTGGATCCTTAAATTTCCTAGATCTCACAGTAACTCATATTAATGGCAACTTCGATTTTAAAATTTACAGAAAACCTACTCACACCTCATTAACAATCAAAAATACTTCTTTACACCCTAACTCCCATAAATTGGCCACATTTCACAGTTTAATTTACAGAGCTTTAAAAATCCCTCTCACACCCAAGAACCTTCAAACAGAACTAAATTATATAAAGGATTTAGCAAAAATCAATGGATATAAACCTGAAATGATTAACCGTTTAATAAATAAGGTCAAATTCAAATTAACAACAAACCTCATCCCTGGCAAACCCAAAAAATCCAAATTCGTTACCTTCACCTACAACAATCCAAACGTTCACCAGATCTTGAACCCAATAAAAAACAAAAATACCAGTATAGCTTTTAGAACAACAAACACTAACCAAAAATTATTTTTTAATCACAACACAGTCAATTCAAGCAAAAACATTTACTCAGGATCAGGCATATACAGGCTCACATGCACGCAATGCAACGCCTCTTATATTGGTCAAACAGGCCGGAGTTTTCAAACTAGGTACTTAGAACACTATAATGCCATTAAGCACAATACATTTTCAGCAATGAGCTCCCATATGAAAGAAACAGGACATCACTTCACAACAATAGAAAGAGACCTCACAATTATTAAAAGAGTAGACAAAGGAAAGTTGATGAATGAACTTGAAACCATCTATATTTTTTTGGACCAACACTACAACAAAAATCTAAACCTCAATGATTTAATTGAAGTCAAGAATCCATTATACAAAAGTTTACCCAAATTATTGCAAACTCTAAATTCAAAACATAACTACATTCTTAAAAATCTTAAGTTAACATCTTCTAGAACCTCCACTACTTTAACTAACTTGACTCCCTTCATGCCCACCCCCACAATTCTCCCGCAACCCAACACGACTCCCTCCCTGTCCGACCATGTAAATCTCTCGCAACCAACAACACATAAATTTAACGCTCCGCCTACCCCCTCCCCTCAACCACACCCTCCTCCGCCAATCTCACATCGATACAATACCAGAAGTACAAGTGTCAGTCATTCAACGCTACCATAGCAACTGCATTAACAGTCAAAGAAATAAATGAACCTACACATAACGTTATTCTTCTTCAACTAACCTTTCCACAACTGATTTACATCTTCACAGACGAAAGGGTAAGTGTTTTTATACATTTTCCATGTTTTACCTTTCTTTAAACCCACATTCTCTTCAAAAATACCTTCCTAAGCATTCACTCTCCTCTTGTTACAGACTTCACACCAAAGAGCTCTATCAACGTCGATAAACCTTCGACTTTCGTCCTTCAAATAAGATAAATACATCGATAGACAACCGAATGCTTTTTCCTTGCTCCCACAATTACATAAGGAAGACTGTTATCTTATCATAACACATACGACTTTCACTCCTTCAGCCAGTTAAATAGACTATAAGCAGCTGAACAGCCATTTAAGAGATCTGTTGTCTTATCACAACATACGATATTGACATCTGTAACAGTGTATCAGCTTTGCTTTTTTCTTATCATCTTCAAGGAGGCACATTTCTGTTTCATTATAAAGACTGAGCTGTTTACTGCCCTACCCCAACAAGTTTTTCAACGCTCCGGAAAGTATATTCATGTGAACTTACGACATGCAGCTTGATACTGCAATTTTAGCCAAGGACATTCTAATATTTTGTATATTTAGACTGACACCTATGATATCTTCTTTTTATGGCTTGTAAGAGCAATCAGGATCCTGATTTTTCACCATACAGGTTTGAATTTGAGGCTGATGGGCGAAACATGTCCCTTAACATTTTATTATAATATTTAATTTCTAAAAAGATCTCTTTGTATTGAATAGGTGGATATATAAATAAACACTTGTAACATACTTTGTATTTACGTACATTTCAATACGGACCTAACATGAGAATTATAACATGTAATTGTCTTTCTTTTCCATATGTTCCACTTGTTTACAGGTTATTGGCCTCTGGAGACAGTTACAAACATCTTGCTTACAGCTATAGAATGGGCGATCGAACTGTTTCGAAGATTCTTAATGAAGTATCAACCGCAATATGGGACGTCTTGCAACCACTGTATTTACCAGGACCTACAGGAAAAATGTGGGGGACAGATTGAAGTTGGATTTGAAAAACGCTGGCATTTTCCACACTACATTGGTGGGTTGGATGGGAAGCATATAGTCATAAAGAACACATCAAAAAGTGATTCTTCGTTCTTCAATTACAAGCACACTTTCTCGGTCGTGTTAACGGCTGAAGTTGACATCACCTACAAGTTCATAATAACTGATGTTGATTCAGTGCGAAAATTTAGTGATGGAAGCATATTTTCAACTAGTGTCTTTGGAAATATTGAATGAAGAAAATTTGAAAATTCCGCCTCCAGCAATGGTGAATAATTTTGAAGAACCATTGCCGTGGGTTTTTGTTGATGATGAGGCTCTTCCATTATCTGAAAATTTAATGAGGCCGTATCGCAAACGAAGTGTTACCGGAAACTATGAAAATAAGATGTTCAATTACAGTCTGTTACGAGCAAGGCAAACTGTTGAATGTTCTTTTGGCATACTGGCGTCCAGTTTCCGTGTTTTCCGAAAACCGTTCGAGATCAAAATTGACAGTGTTGATAAAGTCATAAAGGCGGCTTGTGTGTTGCATCATTTTCTGAGATACAACACTTTGCCTGAAAATGAAGTAGACGAGGACATTGTCAAAATGCTTGAAAACCAGTTGCTTCCATTGGCACACAACAAGAGAAGGAGTGCATCCCGTGCTTTTACCAATTATTTCAACACCGTAGAAAGTGTGCCGTGGCAAGCGGATAAAGTTTCAAGAGTGAACTACTGACTTTTTACGAGGAGAAGAAATTCCAAGTAACTGACATTGTTACCCTTTCTCAGTCTTATATACTATGTCAAGAATATACCTGGGGAAGCCGAATTTATTGCCTGGTGTGCTGGCATATCCTTCACGTTGTTTAATTTCTTTTAAATTTTCGTATTTACGAAGATTACATAATGATTTATTGTATTGCGATTATTCGTTTTCAGCACAAATATGTCATTTTCCTCATTTATTTTCTAAAAAGTAATATCTGAATAAATTGTTTTGATTGTATTTATCATTGTTAACATCACGTTCTCGGCAATTTCGATCCAAATATCTAGTTTTAATTTAGTCTTCACGTAGTCCACACGATTCACATCGTATAAAAAGGTTACGACCGCACGGCTTCGATTATTTTTTCCTCCATTTCTCAACTACTCAACTAACTACGCGACCCGTGCGCAGGGAACTGTGTTTCGAAGACTGCGCGTGGTAGATGGAAGTAGGTGCAGACCCACTCTGCTCTGCTCTGACCTGCCCTGTCTGTCAACTTGCGGAGGGGCAATGATATGTGGGGATTACAAAAATCTGCTCTGCGCTGCGCTGCTTTAGCTGCTTCGCCTGCGTCCGAATGTGCGCACGGCCGTACACGCAGACCACAAGACAGAAAATACATGGCGTGCGTACCTACCTACTGAGAGACGGGAGACGAATGGGAATCAGAAGCGTACACCAACAATTACCACTATGCTCATAGGCTGACTAACATACAAGTTGGCCGGTGCGCTTCATCATTGTTGTCAAACTTGTATTTGCAGTTTCGATATGTAGATTGTCAATCAATTAATCAATCAATCACTACTGATCTGCAGTTAGGTCAGTCGTCCAGGTGGCAGATTCCCTATCTGTTGTTTTCCTAGCCTTCTTAAATGTTTGAAGAGAGATTGGAAATTTATTGAACATCTCCCTTGGTAAGTTATTCCAATCCCAAACTCCGCTTCCTATAAATGAATATTTGCTCCAATTTGTCCTCCTGAATTCCAACTTTATCTTTCTAATTTTAAAGACACCTCTCAAATTTATTCGTCTACAAATGTCATTCTTTGCTATCTCTCCACTGACACGTCGGAAGATACCACATAATCGAGCCTTCTCCCAAGTCTTCCCACCCCAAACCTTGCAACATTGTATATTATGATTGATAAGATTATTTTGCCATTGTTGCATACATGGTCCATACTTATAGACGTGATATAGGCTTTCGGGCTTATGCCTTATTTCCTTGACACAGCGTAACCTCAATGTCTATATCATGTCGATATAATAATTGATGGACTTTGAAAAACTTATTTATTAGAAGAACCTTATCTTGCTTCCATCTGATACCAGACTTACAAACCATAGGTAGCGGTGTCGCATAGTTGCGTATCGGAAGCCAGTGTGTTAAATTTATGTGACACTTCTCAATTCGTGTCCATTGCTGCGCCCAGTGATGTGATGACATCATCAATATGTCCGTCTTTCACTTGACGAATGCAGTAGTTCAAGGGCAATGTATGTTCTAAATCACAGGCGTCAGCATTTTTTCTGCTGAGTCACTACCCGAAGACATTGACCCCAGCCAATGTCATTGACCCTATGACGTTATGACCACGTGAGCGTTACTCACGAGCACGTGGCCTTGTTTTTAAACAAAAGCACGTGCTTTTGATAGCTGTCATCTTGAAAGGCTCTAATTCCAATTTTTGGACACGAGAACGTCGCTAATCTCACTGCTGCCATCTTAACAGGTACTAACATTACATGTTGTGAACAAGTGAACGTTGCTAACCTCACTGCTGCCATCTTGACAGGCCATAACCTCACTGCTGCCACCTTAACTACGTGGGACGCGGCATTTAAACAGCTGTCAAGATGACAGCTGCCATCTTGACAGTTCATAACCACGTCCACTTGTATGGTGCGGATTTTGAAAAGTGAACGTGGCTAACCTCATGGCTACCATCTTGACAGACCCTAACCTCACTGCTGCCATCTTAACCACGTGGGCGCGTAATTGGAATAAGTAACAGCTTAAGCCTTCTTCGTCTACTTGCGACCTTCATAAAACTTTTCGTGGGCAGCGCTTGGTGGAGCCTATCATCATCTACCACCATCCTCACCACCAAGCTGCCCGTCCCGGGATAAATTTCCAGAAAATTCCGTGGTGTGCGCAGTAATGCTGTACCTTGGAGTCTTGTAGGAGCTTGAATAGTTCCACCGGTTCTTTTTTAGCTGAAACGAAAGGTTGAGCATTGTCTGAAAGGACTGTGTGACGTAATGTCCAACATCCAATAAATCGCTGCATTGCCATTAGGAATCTGTCCGTCGAGACGTCTTTGGCTAATTCAAGATGAACTGTGCGTGTATTGGAGGAAGTGAATAAGATTATATACGACTCCTGGAGTTTTTTTGTCAAATTTTACGTACAGTGGACCAGCAAAGTCGATCTCTGTAACTGCAAATGGCCGTGTAGGTTCTACCCGATCAGGAATCAGAGGAGATTCTGTCTCATGCTCCGTCAGTACAATGCGGACTCCAAGGTGGTGAAGTCTAATATGTGCCTGTATAATTAACAATTATTTTATATGATGCGCTCTACGCATGAATATTGGATGTTTTCTCGGTCGTTGTCAAGTCTGCAAATTGGAATATTTCTCCTATCCGAATGGCACCGTCCTGTGGATACGGAATGAAACAGACGATCGAAAATGATGTTCGTAGGATGGCCTTCCTGCGTAGCGTGGCCAGTACATCTGCACTCTATTAATCAAGTAATCCCGAGCTGCTTGCAGTTCGGCAGCTGTCAGTGCATGGGAAAATCATAATCTGTGTTCCATTGCCTCCATGAAGCAGATGATCCTAGCAGTGACGTGTAGTAATTTTCAGTACGAACTGAATCGTTCCACCCTCAGGAGAGATGTAGAAGTATTAACTACAAGAAATGGAGGTTGGGTTTTCTTGGCTACTGGTAGTGCTGTACCAAGCTGTTATCACCTGGAAGACAAGACGTGTTTTCTTTTTGTGGTTCTTTCCACACCTGTCGAGTAAACATAACTTACGTGCTTCATTACCGCGTGTGAGGTGATCCGCTGTGCTCTGGGTTGCTGGGAGTGTCTCCATTGGCTGAGTGTAGTGTACTACCGTTTTTCGGTTACACTATTACATTAAGAAGCGTTCCATTTGTTTGTATAATTCCCTATCCATCCGAGGATGGAGTCACTCCACATGGTGGCCTTCGTTGTGTTCAAATCAGTTGCTGTACAAAAGTAGCGAAGTAGACGTGAGCCGATAAATGCGGCAAGCAGTTCCAACCGAGGAAGTGTGACCTTCCTTATAGGTGCAAGTCTAGTCTTGCTGCAAACCAGTCGTACCGAAAAGGTTGTGTTAGAGGCAGATCATATGTAAAAATCCGCAACGTAAACTCCTTTCGAAGCGTCGGAAAGTCGATTTGATTGTTGCATACGCCAATCTATCTTGGAATGCGCATATCCGATAAACTCTGTACTTTCGACTTCCAGGATTGCCATCTCTGTTGGTAGTACCTCTTCCCAATCGATTGGAAAAGAATCTATGCAATGACAACCACTGGGGTGAACAATCTTAATAGATTTCAAAATTTGGCCATGGCATGGAGGACGATTCCTATATAAATAAAACACTTTAGTGAAGAGTGCATAATCAAGCGAGAACGGTTCTTATATGATGGAGAAATAAAGATATTTACAAGGAGTAAAGATATTTACATAGCTGAAGCCAGATTCAGTCCCTTCAGTTGTCCTAATTTATCAGGATAAGGTACGCGGCAACAGCTGGATCCTCATGCAGAACGTTATGTGATGCAGAAAGTGAACATTTTAACAATAGCAGTCGAAGAATCTTAGAAGACTACGGACAGTACTGCTATTAACAATTTGGGAGATAGGCCTATATTTGCAAGTATTTTCCACGTTCCACCCATATAAACAAACAACAGCGGTCCTTAATTGAGAGTGAACAAAAGGTAGTATCGTGTTGTACTGGCATGAGCGATATAATATCCAACATTCCTGCTTTATTGACAATTAAGTCAGATCTAACTGTACCACATTCCGTGAAAATATATCAAGTGCTTAGTGAATGTGTTTCAGTAAAATCATAGAATGTGTTCTTTAGTATATTTAAGTATATTGAATCATTAGTGGAACTTATACAAGAAATTAGTGGTGGAAACCTTAGTGAATATGTTAGATCATAGTTTTTCAGAGGACAGCTATTCATAGCTGCAATTCATTATTGAATAAATCCAGTTTTTTACTGCAAATTACGAATGCTTCAGGTGCAATGGTAATACATAATTACTGGCAGACCAAGACGTCATATGGTCTTGAGAGATATTTTAGACTATACTAGACAGAACGGGATTATGCTAACCGGACATGTGTTGTTGTTTCTATCTTCACTCGTTCTGGCACCCAGAATGAAGCGGTTTCACTAAGAACCCAGCTGGACGCAGTAGTGGTACGTGTTTCGTTGCCTGTCATAACCACAGTCTGTAATGTTTATTTCCCACGTAATTGATCTCATAGCTCGGCCCCGTCCACCTTTCCTCGTATTGGGTGATTTTAACACCATCCCGCTTCATGGGGTTGTGAAATGCCTTAGCCCAGAGGAAGGGAGTTGGAAAAATTGCGAGGAGAGCAGGATTTATGCATTTTGAAATCAGGGGAAGGAACGCACTTCGGCGTAGCGCATGGTACCTTCCACCGCATTGATGTTAGTCGTTAACCGTGCCCCCTTTCCTCTGCTTTGGTGGGATATAGATGATGTCTTCTGGGACAGTGACAATTTTACCATTGTTCTTCCATTGTTAAAACTGAAATCCATAGAGGCTCTTTGCTGATGGATTCTAAAAGTTGTTGATTGGCCAAAGTTCACACCACTAGCTGTCTTTAACTATGCGGAAACAAGACCAGAATACGCCCGAGCATCTATGACGCCACACTTGCGGGAGTTGCCTGGGTAGCAGGGTTTTCGCGTGCGGGGGTGGGGTAACTTAATCTACTATTCCTGTTGCGGTTGTAATCGAATGATAGTTCGTGTGATACATCCTCCCATGGACATGAGAAATGAACGTGTGGCAGCTTGGACAAAGATACCGGCCTGTGTCGATGTCACTTGATATGACAGTACCTGGGTTTGAGTTTTCATTGCTAACATATTATCATTTAATTCAAAGATATTCCAGTGGATATTGTTCCCCTGTTTTACGAATGAAAGAAATCTTCACACTTCCTCACACCATGTCGTCATACTGGGATTGCTGAAGTACAACTGGACAACCATGCAGTCCAAACACCAATCAGAGGGAACAGGTCCGGCAATTCCAAAAATGTGGGCGTGAGCAAAAGGAACACAAGGTCCATGAAGGGCATCAGATATCCTAATCCTCGAAAACCTAAGACCGTCGTTGTAGGAAAAGAACAAGTGTTGACCAAGGAAGGTCCATCAGGAAAGTTGAAGGTGAGTACCCTTACACAAACAAGTGGAATCAACGCCCAACTCACCTATGGAATCCGTAGTCGCCAACCTAAGCTCCCAAGATAAAGCTCCTAGGCACCCTGGGCCCCGTTTTACGACTGGATCCTCCCCAACCAGAGACAAACACGAGAAATCCACCTGCCTGATTTAACTTGCATCAATAGTGATTTTTATGTTCTGTGGTTGGCGCTCAATAGCAGGGACTATACTATATTTAAAGTTGGCAACTCTCATGTCTCTCCCCTGGTCCTTGTCAGCTTGCTCCTTGAGGAGAACTGGGACATCCAGTACACTGAGAGTGACTAATGTTAGCTCGTCATTACCATTACTGGTGAGTTCCCTGGTGCATGTACTGTTCGTGGTTTATTTTGACGAAACGCCCGTGACGCTATTTGCAACGCTGACATCTCCGTACCTATTAGAGATATCTCCTTTACAATAATATTGTTGCAATGATGAACTACTAAAATAAAATCTGACACCGAAAGAATTCTGTGACGTCACTCGTCAAAAGAAGAAATACCACCCTATTTCGTCTGCACCACACTTTAGGGTAATCCTTGTAACTTCGAAACCGTCAATCATGTTTCTACACACGAAGTGCCATGGGGAATCCTATGTAATACTTCCAATCATTTCATTTGGTGGAGCCTTTAACGACAGACGTCTCATTGAAAATGTAGTTTGTGATATTGTCATCAAATGTTTATAATGTTCCACTTTAAACCGCAATAAAGCAAGCGAAAACGCCCGATTACTGCACCAGTGATAAGAAGACTAAATTATGAACCCAATGAGACAAAATGCAGCCATGCACGCCCAATATTATTGAGAGCGCATCGATCAAAAGAAACACTCAAATAATATCATACTTCTCATATCATTAACCTGCATTTAATAAATTATTGTTGAAATAATGTAAGTTAAGTTGAAGAAATAATGAATATATATAGAAACTGATAAATTATAAATGTGTGATGAAATAAATATTAAAAGAAATTAAGAAATGAAAAGGTTATGTTTTAAAAGTTTCGCCGACTTTAAGGTCCGTGTCTTCCTGAAATTTCTCGATGTCCATCTTTCTGTAAGGTTTTCCAAATTTGATGTAAGCTGCCTTTAGTTTCATCTGGAACTCTGCAAGCATAAGATCCGCGCCTCCCCTGTTTTGTTGCTGAAGTGTTTTGTGCGAGACTTAGCCTATTTCGAGTTCTGCCAAGTGATTTCCCCGGGAGCACCGACAGTCGCTGTTTGAGACGAAGATCCGTTCGAAGGCGTCTAAAGTACCGCTGCACTCACCACATCTCAGGGAAGGGAAGAGAGAAACTTAAGAACTGAGCTTCATGCACTACCAGAAAGGCCTGGGGGATACTTCGAAAACTTGGAGAGGAATAAAATAAATTTCAAGGACGCTACCAGCCCTGTGTGATATCACCGCAAGCATCCGCTCAAGTAAACTGCATTCTCATACAGAAAATGCAGGAAAGCTGCTGGTGCTGAATGCCAGGTGCTCTACAACCAAGGACAACAAGAATGACAGGCCTTGGTGCGGGATTATCACGTGATCAAGTCAGTCTCCAATATGGCGAAGGTTCATGTTGTCTTGTCTATGTCCGTTGCTACAAGATCATCTATATTTTAACATCCAAGTATCGTTTCAACTAAATTCCATGTCTAATTTTATTGAGAAGAAAGTTATTTTGCATGTGTAATATTATTTATTTATAAATTCGTGTACCCTACGTGTGAACTTATGGTGTAAGTAAATTTCGTTGTCGTTCGAGTGGGATAATCATTTCAGAAGCGTGTGCAAGATTTGGAGCTTGAAAGGTACAGTAAATGGGATACGAGTTTGTTCTTTTTCATGAGATATCTCTTTGCACTCGTCTATACTTATCCGTGCAACATGCTATAAATTCCGGTGAATTAGGTACTGTCTGTGATAATGCTGAGATTGTGTGACCTAACCTGCAATGCAACATGCCTCATCGCAGTAGCGTGAATGGGCGCAAGTCCAATTACACCCTAGCAGAAGCGGCTGTTTCTACGTTTTCTCTTCCCAAGGATGAAGGTTTGAAGGCTAAATGGCTAAGAAAATTACGAACCGATTTCAGAGGTCTAAAAACCCCGTCCGTCTCTATCAGACATTTTTGAAAGTGATAATATTAGAGGTGGCAAGTGGATTGTTAAATGTGAATTAAAGGAATTTCCTCGAAAAATTTCAGAACTAAAACAAGGTGCAATACTTGTGGTTTTCAAATTGTTCCAAAGTATATCGGTAAAATATAATGTGTACCAAAAAACATTAGCAGATTTGGAGGAAGACGAACTCAATGTGGTAATTGTAGCGAGCCTCAAGTCAAACCCAGAATTTATTAAAGGTGAGCTGATTTCTAGTGTTGATGATGTCTGTCTGGGAAAGGATGGACATTGCAAGTTCATGATGGAAACGTTTATTTGCTTTTTAACAGATCTAACTGCAGTACGTAATGTGGTTATTATGAACAAGAAATTGGGGTTAGATAAGATCCCGATCATTTACATAAATTATGTTCAGTGGATATACTTGATGAGCTTTTAGAGTTTGTGAAAAACAATATAGCAATACTTGTAACAGTGGTTAAAACATTATCAGAAATTGATAGCAAATGTGAAACTTCAGATTTCCTGAAAGAGCAGTTGGTTTTATGGAAAATGTCAGCCAACAATAAGCAATATATAGGTCACACTATGTTACTTGCTTTTTCTCCTTTCCTTCATTCAACACCTGCTTATATCGCTCTGTACAATAGAAAATTGTTACTTTTACACCGCCCGAGGAACATTGGGGAACTAATAGGTGCTGTTTCTCTGACTGACTGGAGTACTGAGAACTACTTAAAGAGTAAGGTAAGACTGTTGTACGAAAATGAGTTAATTGTGAATGTACATATTGATGAGGTATATGTAAATCCTAAACTTAATTTTAATGCATGTTATCTTTTGTAATTTCAAATTATAAAGATGTAGGAACAATTGTACATGTTAGCCACATGACATCAGTGCATTTGTACGGTGTCATCGAGGTGACGTGTTTAGGCCTCTCCAACTATATTCTTGGTCCGGCTGTATCGCCGGGGAAATCTCTGTCGTTTGGGAATGTAATTCCTACTTGTTTTCCGCTGCTATTTTCTGTGCAGCTCTATGTCGCTAAGTTTCAATTTCATCCTCTCCGTTCTGGGAGTTACATTCTACCTTTAATGTATTTTGTATGTCACTACTCGCCATGAGTTATTTTTCTGGTCCCGTTTCGGGTCACCTTTAGTGCGAGTCTGTCTGGAGGCTCGTCTTCTCTCCTGCCAATCAGATCTCTTGCCGGGATCTGGAGTAGCTTCTGCTTCATGTGGCCTAGCCCGCCGAGCTAAGTTCATTGTTAGCCATGATGGAATACGGATGTAATCTTAATACGTAGACTTTCACGACCACTAAATGACATTATGATAATTATTTGGGGATATTAGGTCGTGTAATAATAAATCAATACCAGCGGACGCGTTTCAGTCCTGCGACGCTTGAGTGTGTGGCTTTGGCCTATGCTTTTATGCCTGGATAAGTCATTGGGTACGAGGAATTTATGCCCTCAGTTCTTTGATTCTTATTTAGTCGGTGGACGTCCTCACCTTTATTTATTGTATCCTGTAATCTTGGTCAGAGTGAGTAACTGCATGTATTTTTCCAAAGACTCCATGTAAGTTATCTATATCAAGTTTATCTTTCCTCCTGGGGCTGGTCAGAAACGACTAATGGATTTAATTTGTTCAGAAGAAATGATTTCGACTTCGGGACCTCTATGAAATTTTGCTACCTTAGTTCGAACTTCAGTTTAAATAAATTATTTAAAAAAGTGTAAAATAAATACGTAATTGCTTGATCATTTATACTGTTAAAACCTCCTAAAGGGGCTGGTAATTTCGAAATCTGTTACGGTTACTACATTATTCTGGGAAATTATAGTTCGCCATTACTGTTATTATTACTTTCTTAAAGAAAAATTTGATTAAGAGAACTGTATTAATGGTACCTATTTAACCTTGGATGGAATTAAGCTGCTTACTGGGTGTCATCCACTAAAGTTATAGAGACCACAGGGGATTTTGTCTAGGAATAGCAATCTCTATTTCAGTTTCAGATTTTGTGCTATTCTTTTCTCTCTTTAATTTTCTTTCGCTGTTATTACATTCTTTTCTTGTGTTTCTTAGTTTATATTATTGTGATTGGTCACTTCGGAGGCTTATGTGTGTGTTGTCGTCTCCATAGCAACCGATGTTGATGATTATTGATAGTTGATTGGTGTGGGCGTGTCCGTGAAGATTTGAGCTGGTTCTGCTCTTACTTCTTGGTGAGGTTTGGTGAATGTTCCCGTTCTTATTGTGACCTGTTTTATTAATTTCCTATTCTTTCTGACCCATTTTTGTCTTTGTGACAAGTGATATATTCTATGTTAATTTACGTTTCTCTAATGTACATTTGAGATCCGATCCCTTGGGAAAATCTCTGTGGCCTCCCTTACTATGTCCTGATGTGAACAAAAAGAGAAGAAATACTGGTGAAAACTGGAATTATTCATAACCTTTAAAGGAATCAGTTAATTGAGATGAGTCATTTATTCTACCAAATCTTTCTGCCAGTTGGTGAATCTGGACCTGTTAAAGCTTATTATCTTGTAAGCAGTTCTCATTAGCTCTTTAACTTACCTGTTGATTAAATTTTAATTTTAATTCATTCTTTCCTTATAAATTAGAGGATGTTTTTCCTTTGTACTCGTTTCATTTCCTTGACTAACACAGACCTCTGTATTAAATTAATTAATTTTCTGATTTTAATTTATTTTGTGCTTGAAATTAGAGGAAGTATTTTTCTTTGTGCTTGTTTCTTTGGGCTGACTCAAACAGTCTTTGTTATTTAATAATTAATTTACTGATTTAAAATTATTTTTGAACTTTAAATTAGAGTGCGACTCTTCCATCTTATGGTACTTGAGTCTTTTGAGTGACAAATGCAGTCCTTGATATATTTAATTAAGTAATTTCTCTTTTAATTTACTATTTCACTTTTAATTCAAGTACTTGTGCATTTTCAGTTACCTAGACTGCCCTCGCTACTTTTAAAATTATTATATTGGTTTACCACAAGGCGCACCTAGGGTCTTTAAATTGTGGACACCTTTCATATTTATAAGTTGTAAATTTAAAGAAAATAACTAAATAATCATTTCTTAACGAAAGGGAAATATTTCTTCTCCTTCTTGGTTATATTTCTGTTGTTTCTTACTATGCCGAATATTCTTACACCATTTTCACTTTCTCTGCACTGTTTTCAGCTGTTCCACAATTTTGGTGAGTATCTTGTAGTTTCATTTTAATTTTGTTTAGGGGGTGTTTTTTATGTCTCTTGTCCTTGTGTGAATTGTTCCAGCAGAGAGACGGTACGGCTGGTACAACGGTTTGTTGGTGAAGGTTATACAAGGATCTGATAACACAGGATTCGGGGTAATAGCTTTAGTTTGTGACAATATCTGATACAATAGGAAGGCTTTTGAGTTCTGCCAGTCAGAAATTAGAATCTGTAGTGACAGGAAACTCTTATTTGTATTTGATGCTGTGCTCATAATTAAATGTATTAGTAACAACTGGATAAGTAAAAGAAATTGCCTCAATTATTTTAATGAAACTTCTGATGCCAAATTCAAACATTTGGAAAAACTCTATCAAAATGGAAATAATGCACCTGTTAAGTTTGGACATACTTTATCATATAAGGCTTTATATCCAAACTCAATCGAAAAATAAAATATAAACCCAGCTCTGGCCATTTTCGTGGAAAAAATATTGCAGCACTTATATGTGTGTCTAAGGAAAATATTTTGCTTCCTGGATTTGAGGGTACTTGGCAGTTTCTACACATTGTTTGTTCATGGTGGAAAATGTAAAATGCGCATTTGAAGGGGAAAATTAAATGACAATTTTAGAGAACCATTTAGAGAGGGTGGGGATTTTCAATTGCACTATTACAAAAATTGCCATTGTGGTTAAAGACATGGAGAAATAATATGTCTAGTAATGAATCGCTCTCTGCAGAAACTTTTCAGGCATTCGTTATAACTGTAGATTCGTTCATTCACCTCATACAGTATATGCTTTTTGCATACAAGATAGATTACCTACTAATAAGTAAGTTTCAAAAGGATGTGTTAGAGGGAATGCTACAGAAATTAAGTGGAGCTAACTACCACATATAATTCTTGCAGTTAACTGAGAGCAAGAAGAATCTCAGGTTTAAGCCTGTAGTGTTGTTAGCAGGCAAGGATGGAAATGTTTCTTGAACAACACTATTAGCATGTTGTGATGAACCACATACTGCTGTACCCATTACACCATTCAGTTCAGGTTTGAAATCAGAATTTTCAATACAGCATATATCTGAATGAAGTACTTCCAATTTTAGGTCAGACTGCAGGCATGAAATATGTCAACAAAGTTGTGAATTGTGTGTTTCATGGCTGCGAAGTAAGAAAACTGTGAATGTTGAAATACCACCTGATTTCAAATTAATTGAGTCATTAGACAGACGTACGCTTATGTTACCTTCGGAACTGTCTTTCATTGCAATTTGTGTTGTATGGTTAGTAATTCAGATCATACTTGATAATTTTAACGGAAAATTTTAGTTTGGATGAATCAGCTGGGACTTCTGCAGAAATCGACTTCACAGACACTGATTAAATGTATGAAAGTTTGCAATACTAGAATGGGATTTGAAGAATATTGTTTTTGTTCCTTCAAAGTGGCCATAAAATATGTAAATATTAGTGACAATGGTTGTAAAATAATATTGAATAATTAAATAAATTATGAAAAAATGTGTAATGCTGGCAGGAAACTTATGAAATTTAAAAAAGCTTAACACTGGATGTGGGGGTGGAAAACCAAAATAAATATATTTTTACTTTAAAATGGTATATGACCCTGGCTGAATTTTATATGGAATGGCCATTTATAAACATAGATTTGTAAATTAATGTACGTACAGAAAATACCATTGTTTTATTTCAGCATGAATGCTGACTCAAATAGCTACCAGAGTTGGGAAGAAAATTCATTGTCATAATATTTTCAGCCCACACTGTCATGAAATTAACATATGAGTTACATATGAAAACTGGTAGAATATTTCAAAATTCTGAGTTTGATTTTGGTTCTCAACTCTGCTTTTGTTCCCTTTATTTTGGTGTACTTTTCTCCTGTGTTCTTAATGCCTTTCATAAATGATTGTTGGCAGTAATTATTTTACCATTTTCAAAAACAGTAAACTATTACCTTCTCTATACATCCCACTTCGCTGTCAGGGTCATCAACTGTAGTGTATTTAACATAAACGACTTCACTCATGGAAATATACACTGACTGACAGTGACAATGCAACACCAAGGAGGAGTGGTTCGAAAGGGATGAAAGTTGGGGAAAAACAGAGACGGCACGGATGAATAATTGATGTTTATTTCAAACCGATATGCAGGTTACACAATGCGCACGGCATCGACTCAGTAGGATGTAGGACCACAGCGAGCGGCGATGCACGCAGAAACACGTCGAGGTACAGAGTCAATAAGAGTGCGGATGGTGTCCTGAGGGATGGTTCTCCATTCTCTGTCAACCATTTGCCACAGTTGGTCGTCCGTACGAGGCTGGGGCAGAGTTTGCAAACGGCGTCCAATGAGATCCCACACGTGTTCGATTGGTGAGAGATCCGGAGAGTACGCTGGCCACGGCAGCATCTGTACACCTCGTAGAGCCCGTTGGGAGATGCGAGCAGTGTGTAGGCGGGCATTATCCTGCTGAAACAGAGCATTGGGCAGCCCCTGAAGGTACGGGAGTGCCACCGGCCGCAGCACATGCTGCACGTAGCGGTGGGCATTTAACGTACCTTGAATACGCACTAGAGGTGACGTGGAATCATACGCAATAGCGCCCCAAACCATGATGCCGCGTTGTCTAGCGGTAGAGCGCTCCACAGTTACTGCCGGATTTGACCTTTCTCCACGCCGACGCCACACTCGTCTGCGGTGACTATCACTGACAGAACAGAAGCGTGACTCATCGGAGAACACGACGTTCCGCCATTCCCTCATCCAAGTCGCTCTAGCCCGGCACCATGCCAGGCGTGCACGTCTATGCTGTGGAGTCAATGGTAGTCTTCTGAGCGGACGCCGGGATTGCAGGCCTCCTTCAACCAATCGACGGGAAATTGTTCTGGTCGATATTGGAACAGCCAGGGTGTCTTGCACATGCTGAAAAATGGCGGTTGACGTGGCGTGCGGGGCTACCACCGCTTGGCGGCGGATGCGCCGATCCTCGCGTGCTGACGTCACTCGGGCTGCGCCTGGAACCCTCGCACGTGCCACATGTCCCTGCGCCAAAGTAGTAGTATAATATACGGATTCGGCGGCCGCCACCGCCACCGGGCTCCCAGAGGCCACCTCCACCACCACCACAGCCAGAGGCCTCCCAGATGCCTCCTCCACCACTACCACCACAGCCAGAGGCCTCCCAGATGCCTCCCCCACCACCACCACAGCCAGAGGCCTCCCAGAGGTCTCCTCCACCACCCGCGGGAAATTTGAATTTGTAAACAAAGCCACGTGCTTTTTGACAGCTGTCATCGACAAAAACGCATTGCTAACCTCAGTACTGCCATCTTGACGGACCTAAACCTCAGTAGTGCCAACGTAACCTAACTAGCGCGAGGTAAACAAAGCCACTTTTTTTTTACAGCCACGTGTTTTTTGACAGACAACAACGCATCGCTAACCTCAGTACTACCATCTTGACGGGCCTAAACCTCAGTAGTACCAACTTAACCTAACTAGCGTGATATAAACAAAGCCACGTGCTTTTTTTGACAGCTGTCATCCGCCATCTTTAAACCACAGAGCACTGTGCTGCCCTCTTTATCGCAGTAGCTGCAAATTCGTCACCTGTCATACGCAGTGCTGCTATCTTGACAGGCCTAAACCTCAGTAGTACCAACTTAACCTAACTAGCGTGAGATAAACAAAGCCACGTGCTTTTTGACAGCTGTCATCCGCCATCTTTAAACCACAGAGCACTGTGCTGCCCTCTTTATCGCAGTAGCTGCAAACTCGTCACCAGTCATCCGCATTGCTGCCATCTTGGCGGGCCTAAAACTTAGTGCTACCAACTTAACCTCACTAGCGCGAGATTTGAATCGGTAAACAAATCCACGTGCTATTTTTGACAGCTGTCATCCACCATCTTTAATCTATAGAGCACAGTGCTGCCCTCTTTACCTACTTACCTTTGAAATGTGGTGGCGGATAATTTGAAAAATGCATTTTGACAGCAGCCATCTTTGAGCACCGAGCTTCCCTCTTTAGCTAGATACCTTTGAAATGTAGTGGCAGGCAATTCCACATGACGGCAGCCATCTTTAATCAAGAGAGCACCGTGCTGCCCTCTATGTGGTGGCGGCAATTTGAAAAATTCTACATGCTCTTGTTTGGAAACAAACTCACGCGCTTTTTTGACAGCCGTCATCCGCCATCTTTAATCAACAGAGCACAGTGCTGCCCTCTTTAGCTAGATACCTTTGAAATGTGGTGGCGGTAAATTACACGTGCTCTTGTTTGGAAACAAAGCCATGTGCTTTTTGACAGCTGTCATCCACCATCTTTAATCAATAGAGCACCGTGCTGCTATCATGCGGGCAATTTCGTCAGCTGTCATCCGCCATCTTTAATCCACAGAGCACCGTGCTGCCCTCTTTATGACATTTAGTAGCGGGCAATTTGAAAAGTTCTGTTAGCTGTCATCCACCATCTTTAATCTAGAGAGCACCGTGCTGCCATCTTTAGCTAGATACCTTTGAAATGTGGTGGCGGCAAATTGAAAAATTCCACGTGCTCTTGTTTAGTAAACAAACTCACGCGCTTTTTTGTCAGCCGTCATCCGCCATCTTACATCGCGAACCTCAGTGCTACACTCTTTAGGTACATACCTTTGAAATATGGTGGCGGCTAATTTAAAAAGAAAAATTCTACAGCAGCCATCTCTCGACGCTAATTGCACAAGGTGGTAGCTATACATGACTCCTTAAAGGTGCTTATGCAAGATGGCTGCTATACATAGGTTCTTATGAGACTCCCTTGGGATGCTTGCGCAAAATAGCGGTTATACAAGGCTCCTTATGAGACGCCCTAGAGATGCTTGCGCAAGATGGCGGTTACTCTTATGAGGCGGCTTAAGGGTCCTTGCACAAGATGGCTAGAGACACCCTAAGGATGCTTGCGCAAGATGGCGGACGCAAGATGGCGGCTATACACGACTCCTTATGAGACGCCTTAAGGGTGCTTGCACAAGATGGCTGCTGCTCTTATGAAGAAAGCTACCTTAGAGGCTAACGTGTCGTGCTAGTTCGATTCATTAAATTTGGGGCTTAAATCCAAAATGTTAAATATCTCGAAAACGGTGCATCGTAGAGCAAAACGGACAAAATTTTTCTACCCAATACCTCGGTTCGCAGTAGGGGAAGAAGTAAAACATAGTCTATTGATGATATCAACGGTTCGGTTCCTACTTAGGCCCTTTGGCATTCGCTCTGTTTTACCTTGTATTGGAGCAAGTCTTCGCAACATGATCAAGTCTAGCTATGGTAGAGAGTATAACGTGCTGTGCAGGTTCGATTCATTACATTTGGGGCTTAAATGCAAAATGTTAAATATCTCGAAAACGGACAAACTTTTTCTACCTAATACCTAGGTTTTCAGTATCAGGAACAAGAAAAACATCGTCTAATGATGAGATCGACGGTTCGATTCCTACTTAGGCCCTATGGCATTGGCAGCTATCTATTTCTACAAGATGGCGGCTATACATAGCTTCTTAAGAGACAGCTTAAGAGCGCTTGCACAAGATGGCTGCTGCTCTTATGAGACGCCCTAGGGGTGCTGGCGCAATGTCGCAGCGACAAGACGGCGACTATACACAGCTCCTTATGATACGGCCTAGAGGTGCTCACACAAAATGGTGGCTGCTCTGATGAAGAAAGCTAGCTTTGCATCGTGCAGGTATCTTTACAGGACTAAACGTCATACCTTTGAAATTTGGTGGCGGGCAATTTGAAAAATTCGACGTGCTTTTTCTTAACAGCAGCTATCTTTAAGCAATAGCGGCTATACACAAGCTGTTAAGGCCTCCTCTTATGTCAAGGCACAGCTCTATCGAACAAGTTTAAACCTGCATCGGGATAGCTAGAGTAAGCACGTGCTGCAGTGATGACGTCATTATGCATGTTTAGACTTGCAAATCACTAAAGAAACATAACAAGACTAGAATCGAACACTGCACTCTATACCGTGATCATGTGATCGGAACATTGATAGCCTATTAGCCCTACAAGGAATGTGCGGTAATCTAATCTTCTTAGAACAAAGGTATCCCCTGACATGTTCTAAACACATGTTGTATCGAGTACAGTGTTCTATTATAGTCTTGATCACTTATTGAGTGTTCTAAACACTTCAATCAATGTTCCGATCACATGATCACGTTATAGAGTGCAGTGTTCGATTCTAGTCTTGTTATGTTTCTTTAGTGATTTGCAAGTCTAAACATGCATAATGACGTCATCACTGCAGCACGTGCTTACTCTAGCTATCCCGATGCAGGTTTAAACTTGTTCGATAGAGCTATGCCTTGACATAAGAGGAGGCCTTAACAGCTTATGTATAGCAGCTATTGTTTAAAGATAGCTGCTGTTAAGAAAAAGCACGTCGAATTTTTCAAATTGCCCGCCACCATATTTCAAAGGTATGAGGTTTAGTGCTGTAAAGATACCTGCACGATGCAAAGCTAGCTTTCTTCATCAGAGCAGCCACCATCTTGTGTGAGCACCTCTAGGCCGTATCATAAGGAGCTGTGTATAGTCGCCGTCTTGTCGCTGCGACCTTGCGCAAGCACCCCTAGGGTGTCTCATAAGAGCAGCAGCCATCTTGTGCAAGCGCTCTTAAGCTGTCTCATAAGAAGCTATGTATAGCCGCCATCTTGTAGAAATAGATAGCTGCCAATGCCAAAGGGCCTAAGTAGGAATCGAACCGTCGATCTCATCATTAGACTATGTTTTCTTGTTCCTGATACTGAAAACCTAGGTATTAGGTAGAAAAATTTTGTCCGTTTTCGAGATATTTAACATTTTGCATTTAAGCCCCAAATGTAATGAATCGAACCTGCACAGCACGTTATACTCTCTACCATAGCTAGACTTGATCATGTTGCGAAGACTTGCTCCAATACAAGCTAAAACAGAGCGAATGCCAAAGGGCCTAAGTAGGAACCGAACCGTTGATCTCATCAATAGACTATGTTTTACTTGTTCCCCATACTGCAAACCGAGGTATTGGGTAGAAAAAGATTGTCCGTTTTGCTCTACGATGCACCGTTTTCGTGATATTTAACATTTTGGATTTAAGCCCCAAATTTAATGAATAGAACTAGCACGACACGTTAGCCTCTAAGGTAGCTTTCTTCATAAGAGCAGCAGACATCTTGTGCAAGCACCCTTAAGGCGTCTCATAAGGAGTCGTGTATAGCCGCCATCTTGCGTCCGCCATCTTGCGCAAGCATCCTTAGGGCGTCTCTAGCCATCTTGTGCAAGGACCCTTAAGCCGCCTCATAAGAGAAACCGCCATCTTGCGCAAGCATCTCTAGGGCGTCTCATAAGGAGCCTTGTATAACCGCTATCTTGCGCAAGCGTCCCAAAGGTGTCTCATAAGAACCTTTGTATAGTAGCCATCTTGCATAAGCACCTTTAAGGAGTCATGTATAGCTACCACCTTGTGCAATTAGTGTCGAGAGATGGCTGCTGTAGAATTTTTCTTTTTAAATTAGCCGCCACCATATTTCAAAGGTATGTACCTAAAGAGTGTAGCACTGAGGTTTGAGATGTAAGATGGCGGATGACGGCTGACAAAAAAGCGCGTGAGTTTGTTTACTAAACAAGAGCACGTGGAATTTTTCAATTTGCCGACACCACATTTCAAAGGTATCTAGCTAAAGATGGCAGCACGGTGCTCTCTTGATTAAAGATGGTGGATGACAGCTAACAGAAATTTTCAAATTGTCCGGTACTACAGAGGGCAGCACCGTGCTCTGTGGATTAAAGATGGCGGATGACAGCTGACGAAGTTGCGCGCAGCACAGTGCTCTATTGATTAAAGATGTTGGGTGACAGCTGTCAAAAAGCACGTGGCTTTGTTTCCAAACAAGAGCACATAGAATTTTTCAAATTGCCACCACTTCATTTCAAAGGTATCTAGCTAAAGATGGCAGCACGGTACTCTCTTGATTAAAGATGGCGGATGACTGCTAACAGAACTTTTCAAATTGCCCGCTACTACATGTCATACAGAGGGCAGCACGGTGCTCTGTGGATTACAGATGGCGGATGACAGCTGACGAAATTGCCCGCATGATAGCAGCACGGTGCTCTATTGATTAAAGATGGTGGATGACAGCTGTCAAAAAGCACATGGCTTTGTTTCCAAACAAGAGCACGTGGAATTTACCGCCACCACATTTCAAAGGTATCTAGCTAAAGAGGGTTGCACTGTGCTCTGTTGATTAAAGATGGCGGATGACGGCTGTCAAAAAAGCGCGTGAGTTTGTTTCCAAACAAGAGCATGTAGAATTTTTCATATTGCCGCCACCACATAGAGGGCAGCACGGTGCTCTCTTGATTAAAGATGGCTGCCGTCATGTGGAATTGCCTGCCACTACATTTCAAAGGTATCTAGCTAAAGAAGGCAGCACGTGCTCAAAGATGGCTGCTGTCAAAATGCATTTTTCAAATTATCCGCCACCACATTTCAAAGGTAAGTAGCTAAAGAGGGCAGCACTGTGCTCTATAGATTAAAGATGGTGGATGACAGCTGTCAAAAAAAGCACGTGGATTTGTTTACCGATTCAAATCTCGCGCTAGTGAGGTTAAGTTGGTAGCACTAAGGTTTAGGCCCGCCAAGATGGCAGCACTGCGGATGACAGGTGACGAATTTGAAGCTACTGCGATAAAGAGGGCAGCACAGTGCTCTGTGGTTTAAAGATGGCGGACGACAGCTGTCAAAAAAGCACGTGGCTTTGTTTATCTCACGCTAGTTAGGTTAAGTTGGTACTACTGAGGTTTAGGCCCGTCAAGATGGCAGCACTGCGTATGACAGGTGACGAATTTGCAGCTACTGCGATAAAGAGGGCAGCACATTGCTCTGTGGTTTAAGGATGGTGGATGACAGCTGTCAAAAAAAGCACGTGGCTTTGTTTATCTCACGCTAGTTAGGTTAAGTTGGTACTACTGAGGTTTAGGCTCGTCAAGATGGCAGTACTGAGGTTAGCGATGCGTTGTTGTCTGTCAAATAGCACGTGGCAGTCAGAAAACACGTGGCTTTGTTTACCTCGCGCTGGTTAGGTTAAGTGGGCACTACTGAGGTTTAGGCCCGTCAAGATGGCAGTACTGAGTTTAGGGATGCGTTGTTGTCGATGACAGCTGTCAAAAAGCACGTGGCTTTGTTTACAAATTCAAATTTCCCGCGGGTGGTGGAGGAGACCTCTGGGAGGCCTCTGGCTCTGGTGGTGGTGGAGGAGGCATCTGGGAGGCCTCTGGCTGTGGTGGTGGTGGAGGAGGCATCTGGGAGGCCTCTGGCTGTGGTGGTGGTGGAGGTGGCCTCTGGGAGCCCGATGGCGGTGGCGGCCGCCGAATCCGTATAATATACTACTCGCCAACCATCTTCGCCATAGGCGCTGCACCGTGGACACATCCCTATGGGTATCGGCTGCGATTTGACGAAGCGACCAACCTGCCCTTCTCAGCCCGATCACCATACCCCTCGTAAAGTCGTCTGTCTGCTGGAAATGCCTCCGTTGACGGCGGCCTGGCATTCTTAGCTATACACGTGTCCTGTGGCACACGACAACACGTTCTACAATGACTGTCGGCTGAGAAATCACGGTACAAAGTGGGTCATTCGCCAACGCCGTGTCCCATTTATCGTTCGCTACGTGCGCAGCACAGCGGCGCATTTCACATCATGAGCATACCTCAGTGACGTCAGTCTACCCTGCAATTGGCATAAAGTTCTGACCACTCCTTCTTGGTGTTGCATTTGCTCCGTGTCAGTGTATATATGAACTAATACAGCGGTTATTTCACGTTGTCCTTCAATAGGACCGAGGAGTAAAGTAGGACAATGGAAAACTCAGGTAAGTTGGTAAGTTATTTTTGTTATCTCATGTAGTAACAAATGTGAAGGAAGTGTATTGTATGAAATAAATTTAATTAATTGATCTAATCAGTATATTTCAAATTACTTAAAAAGTAAAATTTTCAATCACGAAGAATTGTGGTGATCGTTTGATTAAAATATAAATATCTAGAGACACCTCTCAATCCTCAAATTATCTGTTTATTTCCTCTGCACTTTCACAACGATTACTTCTTTTTCGGTTGCTCACGATTCGTAATATAGCTGGCCATATATGATGCAGAGATTACTGTTACAGTGTACCAATTCGTGTGAAACAAAGAAGGCCAATCCAAGGATAATTCAAATAAGCGCAGTTGTTTGGCAAAGACTGTACGGGTCACGTGACTTCGCTCGTTCGTGAGCGCGCCCGTGCCAGTCTTTCTTGTTGTCCTTGGGCCGCCCCACTGCCCTAAAGAAAGGTTTCCTGAAACTAGAAAGAGGATTAGCCGTAGGTTTACGTATGGTACGAATAAATTAAGATCTTACGCCGAAATGTTAAAATTAACGTAGCGACAAAGAATCTGCCAGTAAGGCTCAGTAGGGCTATACGTGATACTCCATGTCTGTATTGCTTGAAGAAGCTTGAATGAAAGAAAAGTAGGATTATGATGCGCGGGAATATTTACTTGGAGGCCTCAGTATTCGGAATATAACCTTGTGTTCACAAATGACAACAGATGAGGTGAAGGGCAATTAGCAAGCGATTACGCTAAAGGGGCCGGTACGTGACCACGGGATCACGGTAGGAAACAGTTGCAAGCTTACGACGTCGCGTAAGCTTTTGTGCATCGGTTCCAAGAAACAAAAACGTCCAAGGGACACTGGCACAGCGCGGTCGCGATTGCCGGTTTGTACCGAGGTTGAGAAAATCATGTGCTGTGTTTGAGTTGCAATGTTTGAAAGACTGTGACAGAATTGTGAGCTGCAAGTTAGTTCCTCATTTTGTTCCATATTGGTGACTTTTATAATTTGGACCATTTTGTCATAAAGAATTCAAAGCTATATACATCCTCGGTAAGTTATATAAACGTATTTTTTATTCTAACAGCAGCACTAGCATATATTAGTAATAAATGATCGCGGACAAGTGCCTAAGTTGTATAGGTAGGCCAGTTCGGTTTTTCAAATGCCCGGGGACTAATTGGAACATGAAATTTAACCATCAAAAGTGCGGGTAACTATTTTGTAATTGGCGGGCCTGATAACTCAGTTCCAGTGGTTCCATTGTCTCATCAAGACGGCGGAGGCTTGAATCCCAGCCGATGCATGCAAAATTTTAAAAATGGGATTTCACATTCTATTGATTCCGAATCTACTAAAAACCGCAGATCCCGTCATTTCCCTTTCTTTAGTACTTTTGAACCATAACCAAATCATTTATGGCTGTGTATATTGAGTATCCAACCATTCTTCGGGCTTACCTTGTACCTTAAATAGTGAGTTGATGCAGTGGCGTAACCAGAAAATAACTTCAGTCGGTCCAGGCCATTAGCAATTTTCCTAAGCCTGTGAGAGTGAAACAAGTCAGACAATTCTTGGGAATGGCCCAGTTCTTTTCGAACCAGTGTCCAAACTTTACTCAGACGGTAGCTCCGTTGCAGGATCTCTTAAAAAAGGGCAACAGATGGAAGTGGAGCACCGAATGTGACAAGGCCTTCGCTAAAACGAAGGAAATGCTCATAAACAATGTTAAGTTGGGATACCCTGATTTAACTAGGCCCTTCATTCTACAAACAGATGCCTCAAACATTGGGATAGGAGCCGTTCTTTTCCAAGAAGATATGGAGAACCCTGAAAATAGGACATACTTGGCTTTCGTCAGCAGGAAGATAAGGAAGCACGAAAGACATTACTCCGCAACTGAACTAGAAATGTTATCCATAGTCTACGCTTTTAAATATTGGCAGAAATTAATTTATGGATTTCCCATCGTTGTTAGGACTGACCATCGTGCATTAACTTTCATGTTAAAAACAACTATGGCTTCCGAACGAGTCTTCAGATGGACACTCTTTGTACAACAATTTAATCTTCAGTTAGAACATTGCTCTGGGAAAAACAACTTGTTGGCCGACTGCTTAAGTCGAAATCCTAACTCTGAAGTCGCAGAGATACATCAGATAGCATTAATACAGGAAGACCACGAGTTCCTACGCAAACTTGGTTACCTTCGACAGGCACAGAAACGGGACCTTAAGTTACGGCCTATCATTGACTGTCTTGAAGACAAGCTTACTCCAGACGAGCCAGGATTTAGGAAAATAAGGAGGCAAGCTAAAAATTTCCGCTATGTCAATGGAATCCTGTATAAGTTTATTGACCCCGCCAAGATGGAATTACGAGCTGTTATTCCACCGAAGCTACGGGAACTTCTTACTTGGCACGTCCATAGGATTACAGGTCATGGTGGAGTGGATAAGACTGTTGCCACGATATTGGAATCATTCACATGGGAAGGATTGAGAACTTTTGTAAATGATGTCATCAGGACGTGTGACACTTGTCAGAGAGTCAAACCAAGTTCTCATTTGTTACAGCAAAGTCCCATTCCTATTTTGCCATCTGCTCCGAAAGAACTCTATGCAATGGACCTGTTCGGTCAAATTCCAACTTCTAAGAGAGGAAATCGTCATGTGGTTGTGACCATCGATGTATTTTCCAAGTACGTAACGTTGTATCCAATCCAGAAGGCCACTACTAAAGCCGTTCTGTGGAGAATCACCCGGAATATAATTCCTCACATGGGAAAGCCTAAGGCTATATTAACGGATCACGGACCACAATTCACCTCGGCGGAATTCAAGCAAGCCATGACCCAACTGGGCATCCAACATGTCCTAAATTCCGTGAGACATCCGTCCAGTAATCCAGCGGAACGTGTAATGCAAGAGCTGGCCAAGTTCTGTAGAATATTTTGTGGGAATGCTCATTGGAAATGGGTAGACGTACTTCCAATTATCATGGAGTGTTCTAATGGCACTGTTCACGAAGCAACCTCCCAAATTCCATCAGTGCTTCATTTTAATAATTACCCTGTGAGATCTTGGGACCACATCATTCAATATCCTGGTACCGTGAGACCTACTCCCCAGGAAAACATTGAAAAGGCAACGGAATCACTGAAAAGCCACGCTGAGAGGCGTAACCGAAGGGTTCAAGGAAGAAAATTTCACCGGCCTCTCCGATTAAATGAATATGTATTATTGAGGAGACCTGCTGTGTCCGAGCCTACGAGCAAATTTTATGCGAAATTTGCACCATTGTTTGTGGGACCCTACAAGATTATTAAAGTATTTGGCAATAATTCTTATAAAATACAAAGTCTGGACAAATCTTACGAAGCTGTCCACAACGCCGCTAATTTAAGACTCTACCGAACACCTACACCATTAACTGACACCGTGTAACCATCTACTAAAAGGGAAAATTAGTTATTGAAGATGGAAACAAAACTTGTGGAACACCCTGTATGGAGAATCTAGGTTACTGGATGCAAGGAGCGGAACGAAGAACTCTGAGTCTCGAGGAGGACGGACACCTGTCGCGAAATCAACTACGTTACTACCATATGATTTTTCAGCCAATTTACCGGAACAATAGAAGTGGACACTGTTATGTTATAATTTCATCTGCTAACGAAATTATACCCCAACCAAGGGAGAGATGTCCCCGTTAAAATTGGCGATATTGTGTATATTTTCAACAAGTGGAAATTAAAAGTTTTATTGTCTGCTTGGAACTGCAATGTGTCATTGGGGAAGTAGTGGCGAGCTAAGAACGAGTTTTTTCGTCATTCAGAGGGGTGATACATGGCCCGGACCGTGCCAAGGTCGAAGCAAATCACGTGACTACCGCAGCACGCGCGCAACTCACATTCTGAATCTGGAATAGTCTGAGCCAATTAAATGAGACCATCAGCCAATTACCGTTCTCGTTGAAGATCACACCTCCCAGGCCGATAAGATAAAAAGGCCTTGTTACGAGTAAATTGCTCTCTCTGAATATCCTTCGCTGTATTGCTCTTTTTCTCTGAATATTCTTCGCTGTGCTGCTATTCTGAACTCTACACTTGGATGTGCGACGCTACGTTATCCGACCACGTGGAGAAATGATTTCCAGTTCAAGTCGACGCCCGTTCTGCAAGAATTTAGCGAGATAATTAGCGAATTCCTATGGAGTAAAACACGCCTTAAGAACCAAGTTAAGTGTGACTGTGTAGACGAGTTATTAACGTTCGACGTGTGCTTGTGCAAATACATAATCTTGTCATCTCAGTTACAGCTTGTGACCGGAATTCTACAGAAGTCGTCTTAGAAGCTGAATACCTCAAGATGGACAATTCCACAACCACCTATAACACAACTTCATCGAGGGACACCTGCTACAAAGCCTCCATGGAGTTGTAAAATGTGAGGCGTATCTGGTAATTGGAAGGAGACTGACCGGAGGAAAATGCTGGAATAATTGACTGTCGACGGAGATCGAACTCCATCTAAAACTTGAGTACCTTTTAATTTAATTTATCTGTCTCACCTTTTGTACAACTAGAGGTCTTTCTTCTTTAAGTCGTAGATCTATTAGTTTGTTGTAGTTAGAAACATTTCATTTTTCCACTTCTTAAGGTGTCGTGGTAGACCAGATACGTGTGAATGAAATTTTGAATCTGTTAGAGTAGACATGTAGGTTGTCTTTGAATGATTTCCCATGCTTAGGAGCTTAATATTTTAAAATCACTGACCACACGATAAATCTACTTCCCTTGTAATGTTGAAAGTTACTGGACTGAAATTTACGTGTAAATTTTGAGTGAATAGGGTCGAACCTAGTGTCTTTCAAGATCACCTGTTGTATTTATGATGAAGTCATCTAATTTTATGATATTCCACGAGGATCAGTGGATGTAATAATCACTTAAATAATAATAATATTGACTAAAGATCGGATAAAACAGAATTAAACGCTCGTGAGCCATAAATTTACAGTAGAGTCCTTATATGTGAGATTGAATGTGCTCTGTTCATGAAGGGTCTGGAATATGACCAATCCTGAGGGATATTTGTTGTATAATTGAGCGATTGATGATTTAATGATGATATTTGACTTATTCTTGTGTATTGGGAGCACAAGATAGATTATAATTATTGGAGTACGTGTTGCGAGTGTATTTCGCACGTAGGGAATAAAAATAATACGATTAAGGCTCACGCTCGCGATAGTTTCAACCTGTAGCCCAAGCGATGGTAGTGCTTATGGATTTTACTAGAATCTTCCACTATAATTTCAAGAGTGAGATGAACTCACATCGATATGTGAAATGTGTTTCTACCAAGTGATATCCATGACTTCGATCACTAGTCAACATTAATGAAGAAAAATTTCAGTACACAGATTATTTCTGCTAGATATTACGTGACCTGACCACTCGTAAAAATCATGAATAAACTTGCCAAAACAGGATTCGATATAAATAATGTACTTAAAATACGTGTTTCCTAGTGTGAATGTGTGTGTATATGTAAATACGTATATTTCTCTTGTATCATGTTGGTCCCATTTAATTTGATCTGGTCGTGCACTTGCTGCGACGCAGATTACATTCATCGTTGTGTGCTGCCTTAAGAAGTAATTTTCATGCCCTTAAGGGAAAATTTGATCAACTTAAGTCGAGGAAGACTAGAAAAGGATTTATTTTCTTCATTAGCGAGATTTAAGAGGAAAGATCATCTCGTTATCTTACGAAGGCACTCGATTTGTACATAAAATTTATTTAACTAGCTCACACGTGGATAACGTAAATTTCTGACACATTTATAGTTGAACTTTGAAATATTTTAAGATTAATTTGATTGGAAATGCAATACAAAGATCAGAAGTAGAAGTTCGTTAGCCGCATGATTACTTTGAGTTATTGTGGAACTAAGTTATAATAATTAATTGGAAAATGATTATTCTGGAATGCTAATGACGATCGTTAGGTAAATGATGCAGTGGAAAATTAATGAGAACATGATCGTGTGACAGTGAAGTATAGGTTAATTAAATGATGAGAGATTATTAATAATAATAATAATAATAATAATAATAATAATAATAATAATAATAATAATAATCAGAATAATAATTAATTAATTTTGAGAATTTTGAAATCAATTTTCATTTTCTACTGAAGTTCATGTTGGTGTCATTGACTAATATTAAATACTGTAAATGATAAATTTAGTTGAGTTCATCTTAAAACCACGTGTTGAGACTACTCTGAATTGGTAAAGCTTTGAACACATTTATTGTAAAACTCTCGTTAGCAAGACAGTTGTTTAATTATTTTATGAACCTCAATGTTAATTTTTTTAAATTCTTTCAATCAAATATTTTGATTTGGAAAGGCAAGAGGCCTAATTTTTCTTTGGTTTTCATTACAGCACAGTAAGGCTGGAGATTAAGAACACGTGTCATTCAAAATCGAGGAAGAAATACAATATTATGGAAGTTCTATGTAAAAAAGTAATATCATTAAGAATATTTTCATTTATTATTGGCTTATGTGAATAAATGTCAGAGTGTTGTTTTAACATTTCTTTTTATCCTGCTTGGTCATCAACCCTTAACTTCCCTTAAATGCCTCTAGAAAGTGATAGCCAACGATCGAACGGTCCACCTCGGGATCTCTCGTTCGCTGGCTGGGCTTAGCTCGGGAATAATGGGGGCAATATATTACTCACACTTAAACTTGTCCAGACCAATTATATTTTAATACTTATAATTCCTTTGTTTTGATTTCGTTTCAGGCTGATTCAAATCCTTCCGATTGAACTGGGAAATTTTAGTTCACCTGTATTACATCAGAAGAGAAGGCGGAAGGAAAACCAATTGCCATTAACAGTTTCTTACTTTATTATTATTTTATACATTATTGTATAAATTCAACGAGCACAACAATCCTTTCGAGACGAGTGTAATGAGATATACTGACACGTATTTTTACAAGTTCTTTATATAAACAAGGTGTTATCAACTAAAATTAAGTTTTCACTTTGACAACATTTGAATTACAATTCTCTTAAAAGACGGACAAATTATCGCCAAAGATTCAAATGCAACCGTAAATATGACATGATGATTAGAGAATTAACACACAAACAGATCAACAAAAACAGTGCATCAAGTGATTGCATTAAATTTTTACTATTTTACTCAGCAGACAGTGTAAATGGGCGTTTCAAAGGACTTTTATACGTCGATAACATGCCAAAATTTTTATTGTTAAAAAACTATGTATGTATTTATGTATCATAACGTCAATTTTAATGATCATGTCCTTTCTCCAAATGACCTTTTATGGTTGATCATGACATGTAAATGTCGAAACCAGTACCATTATTAAATAAATCTTATACAACTCGTAATTTGTATTGAAATGGTTGAACCTTAGAAAAACTAATCTCTGTGATCCCAGTACAATATGGGTACAAAAAAGTTCATATCTTTGAATAGGTGCATATGTCGTGCGATTTGCGGTCTGTTCCTGTTGCCCTGCTTACTCGTATCTTCTGCTTAACTTTTGGACACTAGTGCAAATGGAATCCACCCTCCCCAGACCACAGAATACTCTATAGAAAACAAAATGCTATCTGCTTGCGCTTGTTAGTAAACAAACATGGCTAATGATTATGTAGATACATTCTAAGAGGTTAAAAAGTTATGAGAATGATTTATGTTGATGATGCTTGTTGTTTTAAGGGGCGTAACATCGCAGGTCATCGGCCCAGAATGATTTTTCTTCAGGAGACTGCTATTCCTTACAAAAATAATGATAGTGTTAGGGAAAATTATTCTAGTGATGACGACAGCATGGCGATGTAAACGAAGACCGAGGTGGCGTGACTGCTTTACGAGATGGATCGTCCACATGGAATTTGATATAGATGTTGATTCCCATAGGGAATCTGAAATATTTGTCCCGAATGAGTAAATTTATAATACCAATATAAATGGTCCGTTATTGGACATTTAAATTTTCCAGCTAACTCATTTCTGGTTGCCAGCGTTTCGCCCTCGTGTGCTAGGTTGGGCTCATCAGTTGGTACCTAGCACACCTACCAAGACATATGATAAAATGGAGAGACAAAAAGTATGTGCATTTACTTTAAACTGTTGATAAGGAGTTGGACTTTGATGTGAAAATTCAAAGAAAATGAGATAGAGGAGAGGAAGTAGTGAAAAACCCCAAGGGTATTGGAAGATACAACCGGAAAATGAATGCAGTATATCGTAAAGACCAAGTCCTTGCATGTTTCCCCATAATGCGATGGTCTATCAAGGGTTATAAAAAGATAATGCTGTATCTATTGGATAGGGCTATCATCAATTCATTCATACACTGTGTTCATGAAGGTTACTGGCAGTTAGTAAACTCGTGTCCTCATCCTGAGGTGGTGCAGCTGCCTCTGTGGATCAGCGGTAGATTGTTGGACTCCTGATCTCAAGATAGCGGGTTCAAACCTGGCAGAGGTAGTCTGATTTTTGAAGGGCGGAAAAAAGTCCATTCGACACTCCATGTCGTACGATGCCGGCATGTAAAAGATCTCTGGTGACACATTTGATGTTTACCCGACAAAATTCATTAAACCTCAGCCATAGACGCCCAAGAGAGTTTCGGTTAACTCGGTCTGCCATCTAGTGGGGGCCTAGAGTAAAACGGAACGTCGAAATTGACGAGCAGACAGCCAGATGGCGTCAAATTGAAATGTCTGCAAACGCTAGCTGAGGCCATACGATTATTATTACTGGCAGTAGACTGCATTATACAGAATTCCTCACAGCACTTGCCGAGCGATTGTTGCAGTGCTGCTCTCCTGCCTAGGACAAAAAAACGAAGAACGCCCAGTCAACACAGCCACATGCGGCTTCAGGCAAATGTATGGGGACATTTTCCAGTGCCTATTCCTCCAAAAGAAAGGAAAAAAACATCCTTCTAGGCCCTGCAAAGTATGCAAGAGCCACAAGGTAAGGTCCAAAGTGAAAAAATGTGGTATTCCACTCCATCTGGAGATCACACGATGATTCACTACTGAAGACTGAGAAACAGTTAATGAACAGTTAGGCATTGACCTGTGATGTATATAGCTTCAAAAAATGCAACTTTTTGACCAATCCTCAATATAAAAAATTAAACCATAATTTTCAAAAATAAATAGTTTTCTGTCCCCGCAGGTTAGAATATTACTCAGGTTCCAATGAGTTAATTAATGTATAGTTTCAGAATTTGTCTGGTTTAAAGGGGGAAATCACAGAAAACCATCTTTGGAAGAATGGCTGAAAAAGAAGTGCAAAGATGTTCAAGGCTTTATGGTCCTAGGAAAGGTAGAAACTGCATGCAGAAAAATCAAAGAAGCCTTTGGAGAAAAGAAAACTAGGTAAGAAAGTGTAGTGATGGATGATACAACAGTGCCAAATGATTGGATATGGAAGAATATAATCAACAACTTGCTGATAATCCTATGAAACTGCAGTCAAATGATTGGGCTCATTTTGTATGTGAAATTTTCCTTCTGCATCCAAGCACATACCCTCAACAAGAGCTCAGATGGAAGAAACTTATATCAAAAAAGACAAAGCAGAAATATGGCGGGAACATATCAAACACCAGTATCAAGTTAAAGAAGTAGATGATAGGGTTCTGGAAAAATAAGAGGCTGTTGATGCTGATGAAATGGGAGTCCGAATTTTGAGGACAGAATTCGAGAAGTTTTGAAAGACCTAAGTATAAACAAGGCACCAGGAACTGATGACATGCCTTCAGAATTACTGACTGCCGTAAGAGAAACCAGCATGGTGAAGCTATTCCCTTTAGTGTGGATGATGCATGGAAAAGGAGAATTGCCATTGATTATTGGCAGAATGATGACGGTGCTGACAAGTGTAAAACTATTGCACCATTAGTTTAGTATGGAAAGACAATTTGACACTGAGTTGGAGGGCATCAATTTGTCTCCAGAAGAAATGTACGGACACATGAAGCAATCCTGACTTTACGTCTGATCTTAGAGGATTGAAATAAGAAGGACAAGCACAGATATATAGTGTCCATAGAACAACAAAGGGCATTCATTATATGGTACCGAGAAAGAAGAATAATTTACAATCTGCACAAAAATCAATCTGCTGTGATAAGAATCGAAGACTTTGAGAAAGCAGCAGTATTCCACAAGGGAGTGAGGCAGGACTGGAGTTTCCTCCTCATTCACAATGCTCATATAGAAGAAAGAAGCAGTAAATAAAATCAAAGATGAATATTGAAAGGGTATTGCAATCACAGGAGAGGACGTCAAATCTGTCATATTTACTCATGATATTATTTTATCTCAGTCTGCAGAAGATCTGGAGAAATTGTTGAATGGTACAGAGAGAGTCTTGGGGAAGGAGTACAAGACCAAAATATATAAATCCAAAACGAAAGTACTAGAGTGCAGTAGAACGAAGTCAGCTGACACAGGAAAAATTAGATTAGGATATGAACTTCTAAAGGCAGCAGATAAATATTGTTACTTGGGTAGTAAATAAACTAACAACAGCAGAAGTAATGAGGACATAAAATGTGGACTGCAGGCTAGCACAAACAAGGAAGGCCTTTCTTCAGAAAACAAGTTTGCACCTTTCAAACGGTGATAAATGGATTACTTAGATGTTTTTGAACACATTTGTCTGGAGCACGGTGGTGTATGGAAGTAAAACGTGGACGATAACTAGCTCCAGAAAAAAAGAGGGTTGATGCTCCTGAAATATAGTGTTAAAGATGAATGCTGAAAGTGAGTTGGGTAGTTCGAATCACGAACGAAGAGATACGGAATTACACTGGTGAGAGATCAGTTTGGCTAAATTTGACAAGAAGAGATAGAATGATAGGACAAATCTCAAGACACGCAGGACTTGTTCAGTTGGTTTTTGAAGGAAGTGTAGTCGGTAAGAACAGTAGGGTTAGACCAAGATATGAATATGACAAGCAAATCAGAGCAAATGTAGGATATAGTAGTTATCTGGAGATGAAAAGGACACCACAGGATATGGGCACATGAAGACCTGCATCAAACCAGTCTTTGGACTGATAACTCTCAAACAAAAACATGTGAGAAATTGTGTCCTGGTTAACAGAGACTGCAATTCATTTCCAAGAGGACAAGCTAAGAACCCGGTTATATTCATTAATCAAGATGAACAAGCCAGTCCAGTGCACTTATAAAATAGACTGTATTTAAGCCAAACATGGTCAAACTGTATTACACCTTTCTCCATATCACCCAGAATTGAATCCCATTAAGCTGATATGGGCAACTGTCAAGAATGGTATTTCTGAACCAAATGTGATGATCAGAATGGAAGCATTACTATAATTTACGGTGAAAAAAATTCTTCTATTACAAATGAGGACTAGAAATAAAATTTGTGAGCATGTAAATCAATTTGAAGATCAGTAATTTCATGGAAAGGTTTATTGGACCATGGTAAACATAAACATGGGAAGTGAAATGGACAGAAATAGTGACAGTGATGGAAGCAATACTGAAACCGCAAGGGAAAGTTGTAATAAAACCACAGTTCTGCCAGCGGAAGTGAAATAGGCATGGATACAGAATATGATGTAACAGTGGGAGGGGCATTCTCTAAGAGATTTAGTATACCTAGATATAGTGACAGTGAATGATCCATAGTCTTCTATCAATTGATTAACACACTGAGTTATGTGTAAGGTGCAGTTATGTATGTAATTATTGGAATGATTTGTGAAAGGCTTCTTAAAAGGAACACTATGATTTACAATGAGATTGTATGTTTCATAAGGCATGCATTTGTAAAATATCCTTACTTATACTCTCCTATGTATGCTCGATCTTAGTCCTTGTCACCTTCCATTACAGAGCACTTCCTGTCCTGCACATAAATTAGTGTTCTCCACAATTTGCAAAACCTGTACCCAAAGATTGTAACTTTGTCCTCAACACAACAAAAGCAATGTAAAAAGAAACCTACACCATCAGAAAGCTTTCCGATGTACAAGATACAGGCAGACAGGATAAAAAATATGGTATATATAGGGAGTAACATAGGACAATTATGCTGAAATCAAATTCTGGATAGAGAAAGCAGAGTCCATCTTCATTAGCATGTAGCAACTCCTATCCTGAAACAATCTCACAATAAAGTGCAAAAAGAGAATAACAAATGCTGCGTCCTCTACACCCTACTAAATACTGTAGAGCCCTATACATTTTATTACCATCAGAAAATAGAATCCAAAATTTCATGATGTGGATATATAATGACAAATTGTGTAATTCCTGTGGGTTATTTTCATGTCGCACCAATAAAGACAGGTCTTTCGCCAACAAAATGATAGGAAAGGGCTAGGAGTAGAAAGGAAGCAGCCATAGCCTCAATTAAGGTACAGCCCCGACATATTAATGATATGAAAATGGGAAACTATAAAAACCATCTTCAGGGCTGCCAACAGTAGGGTACCCCACACAACAAGCTGTCGACCTCAGCTTATCAAGACAATTAAACTCAAGAGGCTGAAATACATGTATCACATTATGAGGACTCCTAAAAACGACAGTCTGTTACAAGTAATACTTTGAGGAAAAAATTAAGGCAATAGAGGACTTAGAAGAAGACGGACATCTGGGATCAATATTTTAAAGAAATGTGTAGGAGCTCTTTGGCACGTGACAAAAGGAAGATAGCCATGCTCATAGCCTAAATCCAGTTAGGATAAGGTAGCAGTAACAGTGAAGAAACCATGCACCAGATGCCATGCATATGAGGCACTTTGAACAATAATAGCTGCTATATAATACCTAGCATAAAAAATCACACTACATGAAGAAAATATGAAAATCATTTCAAAATATTGGAAATCTCACTATACATCTTTACAAGGATCTCCAAAATGTCTGCTTTAAAATGAGGAATTGCTCAATGAAGTCTATTCAACAGTTTGTTACAAATTTCATTATCAGAAAAATGTCATCAAAATATTAGATTATTTCAAATGTGTTCACCTGTGTTTCTCCTGGCACTGCCAACTCTGATTTTGGTTCTTCTTTCAGGTGCATCTCTTCAAATATAATCTTGTAATTGTCCTGTGGAGAAGTTAATGTATTTGGGTAATTTTTCAGACACATCTGGAGATGTATTTATATATGAGTGGGCTTAACAATTCATCATTTCCTACTTAATGAGACAGTTTCAGTTTCAAATCTTCATTATCATTTGTCATAAAATCTAAATCGCATATCCATAAAAACATGACAACTAAGAGACCTTCAGGAGTGGAGGAATGACCTGTTCGTATGATCAGAATTATTTCTGAAGGGTAGAACAACTATATAATATAAAACCTTCCAAAATAACACCAAATGATCAGTAAAACGTACTGACATACTTACAAATATTCTGCTCATTATAAACAAACCAATTCTGAAACATTAAGAAGTTCAAAATTTATCACTGTTATCTTTGACATCCTGTACCAGCAAATAAAACTCAGCTGGAAAATGTATCTTCCATATTTTCTCTTGTATATGAAGTGTTCAGCCTGAAGGCAGGGAGAGTCCTCAATAGCTCTGCCATCAGCTGCCATAGAGAGCTTAAGGAAATTAAGAATAAGGTAGTTTTCCATTGCTTTCCTCTTCCAGCCAGACAGTGCTGTTACATACCAGTCTCTCATGTTCACTGAACTGTACACACAGACCAGCTTTTTCACACATTTTCCTATAGGATCTGGCTGTATTAGCAATGGTGTTACCCATACTGCTCATATCTCAGTCACTTTCATATTGTAAGAGGCATGGATGAGAGTGAGACCCAAAATGAAAGTGACAAACTTGTTCTGAACGAATCCAGAAGACAACAGGCATTGAGCACACAGTATCTCACCAGAAATGGATTAGGGCAGGCCACCTCATATGGAAGTCATAAGCCCTAAACAACATGAACCATAACCTATAGCTTATATACAGTACACTATCATAGAGGGCCTGTATGCCTGACATCAGTGCTCCTTGTGAAGGCAAGAGCACATATGGTCAGCTGACAGGGATATTGCAACTTGCTTTATGTTGCACCAACACAGATAGGTCTTTTGGCGACGATGGGATGGTAAAGGGCTAGGAGTGGAAAGGAAGTGACCGTGGCCCTAATTAAGACACAGCCCAGCATTTTCCTGGCGTGAAAGCAGGAAACCACAGGAAACAATCTTCTTGGCTGCCAATATGGGTTCGACCCACTATTTCCTGTGTACAAGCTCACAGCTGTATGACCCTAACTGCATGGCCACTTGTTCAATGCAGATATATTGTGCATTGTGACAGGACTTCATATGTATTGAGAAGCAAAAGGTCAGATTGTTGTCCCTAGAATGCCAGTCCTATGTTCAGCATTAGGCGGCACTAATCAGTGTAACTAATCCAAGGATACATTTTGTTTTAACTAAGTGTTACTGAATTATAACTTACATTGTTTCTGCAAATCCTGTTTGATATTAAACCCATTTCAATGTTTAAACAAAGAAAGTACTGTGAGTTGTTATACATATGATCATGTTTCTGATTTCGTTTTTAAAGACCAAGGAATTAACAACTGGTTGTGAGAATGAAAAGAGACAAATTGCATCCTACCCAATACAGTCATTTATTCTCTGCACACTTCGAAGTTAAGTACCTGTATCAAATGACCAGTGGCTATTACTGCCAGACATGACATGGTACTAAGCATTTAATTTTCCCTCGCGTTTGCAAACAAGTAAAATAGAGTGCTCACTGCCAATAAAACCCACCAGAGGCAACCTGTTAAAATTAAAGTATATAAAGTGGGGACTATTAAATAGTTTTAAGTAATACAACCACTGGAGTCGGCGAAGACATTTGAAGCTTATGGTGAAATAACATACATACATTATCATTAGAGCCTGTTATGCCTTTCAGCGTTCAGTTCAGTCTGCAAGCCTCTGCGAATTTTAATAAACGTCGCCACAATCCTCGATTTTCAACTAGTGTTGTGGTCTCATTTAGTTCTATACCTATGCCACCTTATGCATGTTATAGCGCGGAATTTAAAATCCAACAGCAGAACGTCGCTAACCTCACTCTTGCCATCTTGATGGGCTTAAACCTTACTGTTGCTACCTTGGTTATACGCTTTTGTGTTAGTTTACTGTTAATCGCTAAGCTGTTCGCATCATCGAAGTAGAGAGTAACAAATGTCGAGTAGATTTAAAGAAGAATCTGTTAGCAGAAGATAAAAGTCCGTCATGGAAAAACCTATTTCTAGGTATATTTGCGAGGAGTGTGGAAAAGCATTTTCCCGAAGCTATCACAGGAGACGTCATGAGATATCGTGTAGGACAATTTTTCAATGCAAACATTGTAGAAGAGAGTTCAAGAACGCATACAACGCTCAACGTCATGAAGCCGCGTGTAATGTAGCTTCATCGGGAACAAAATACAAAGAGCTCAACCATATTCCAGCGAACACTGATTTATGTTTAAAAAGTACACCTCTGCGAGAGATTTTTAATTCTCCCTTGTTGTTTAGGCCTGCTGCAAGTTCTGTTACTAAGCACAAACTTCAAGATAAAGAGAGGCAAGATCATGATTATGATAATAAGGATAATGATGTTGATCAAAACAGTAGTAAAGGGAAAGTAGAAGAAGAAGAAAATTCATTGCTATCACAGCTTGATTATTTTACTTCATTTCCTAAGCCTACTACACGTTCTGTCGAAGTGCAAACATCTCAAGAAGAGATGCAAGGTAAAGAAGAAGGAAAATTCAACGCTTCATCGCTATCGAAACAAGTTAAGTTTGTACCTAGAAACGCTACTGCTGAAGCACGTATTACATCAAAACAAGTCCCTGCACATCAACTGTCTGCATATAGACTCAAAGTTCACAACAAGCCTCTGTTACCCTATGTAGATATAAGCTACTGTAAAGACCCCAACGTACTCGTAAAACGTTTACAACTGCTAAGAGCCTATCATGATGCTGGTTACACACAGTACAAAGAAGATATTTTTGAAATAGAGTATGAATTACGGCGTGTAGGTATTATTAAGTAAGCGCTTACCCTCACCTAAGTCATCCATCTGTAGTATATAGTCGATCGAGTAGCTATATTCGTATAGATTATTTCCCAACATTCTCCCTTCCTTAGGGTGTTAACTCCGCCTCTAGTTGTAGAGCCGGTCTCAAGCCCGGATAAAGAGAGGAGAGGCACCCTAGCCCTTTAGCCCATTAGTCTTTTAGCCCATTAGCCCTTTAGCCTATTAGCCCTACAAGGAATGTGCGGTAATCTAATCTTCTTAGAACAAAGGTTCTAAACACATGTTGTATCGAGTACAGTGTTCGGTTCTACTTATTTAGCGTTCTAAACACTTCAATCAATGTTCCGATCACATGATAAAGTTAACGACATAGAGTGCAGTGTTCGATTCTAGTCTTGTTATGTTTTTTTAGTGATTTGCAAGTCTAAACATGCATAATGACGTCATCACTGCAGCACGTGCTTACTCTAGCTATCCCGATGCAGGTCTAAACTTGTTCGATAGAGCTATGCCTTGACATAAGAGGAGGCCTTAACAGCTTATATATAGCCGCTATTGTTTAAAGATAGCTGCTGTTAAGAAAAAGCACGTAGAATTTTTCAAATTACACGCCACCACATTTCAAAGGTATGAGGTTTAGTGCTGTAAAGATACCTGCACGATGCAAAGCTAGCTTTCTTCATCAGAGCAGCCACCATCTTGTGTGAGCACCTCTAGACCGTATCATAAGGAGCTGTGTATAGTCACCGTCTTGTCGCTGCTACCTTGCGCAAGCACCCCTAGGGAGTCTCATAAGAGCAGCAGCCATCTTGTGCGAGCGCTCTTAAGCTGCCTCATAAGAAGCTATGTATAGCCCCCATCTTGTAGAATTTGATAGATGCCAATGCCAAAGTGCCTAAGTAGGGATCGAACCGTCGATCCCATCATTAGACTATGTTTTTCTTATGCTATCATGTTCCTGATACTGAAAACCTAGGTATCAGGTTTTGCTCTACGATGCACCGTTTACGAGATATTTAACATTTTGCATTTAAGCCCCAAATTTAATGAATCGAACCTGCACGGCATGTTATACTCTCTACCATAGCTAAACCTGATCATGTTACGAAGACTTTCTTCAATACAAGCTAAAACAGAGCGAATGCCAAAGGGCCTAAGTAGGTACCGAACCGTTGATCTCATCATTAGACTATGTTTTTCTTGTTCCTCGTACTGCGAACCGAGGTACTGGGCAGAAATTTTTTTGTCCGTTTTGCTCCACGATGCACCGCTTTCGAGATATTAAACATTTTGCATTTAAGCCCCAAATTTAATGAATCGAACTAGCACGACGCGTTATCCTCTAAGCTAGCTTTTTTCACAAGAGCAGCAGCCACCTTGCGCAAGCACCCTTAAGGCGTCTCATAAGGAGACGTGTATAGCCGCCATCTTGTGTCCGCCATCTTGCGCAAGCAACCTTAGGGCGTCTCTAGCCATACTTGTGCAAGGACCCTTAAGCCGCCTCATAAGAGCAACCGCCATCTTGCGCAAGCATCCCTAGGGCATCTCATAAGGGGCCATGTATAACAGCCATCATGAGCAAGCATCCCAAGGGCGTCTCATAAGAACCTATGCATAGCGACCATCTTGCATAAGCACCTTTAAGGAGTCATGTATAGCCACCATCTTGTGCAATTAGCGTCGAGAGATGGCTGCTGTAGAATTTTTCTTTTTAAGTTATCCGCCACCATATTTCAAAGGTATGTACCTAAAGAGTGTAGCACTGAGGTTTGCGATGTAAGATGGCGGATGACAGCTGACAAAATAGCGCGCGAGTTTGTTTACTAAACAGGAGCACGTGGAATTTTTCAATTTGTCGCCACCACATTTCAAAGGTATCTAGCTAAAGATGGCAGCACGGTGCGCTCTTGATTAAAGATGGCGGATGACAGCTAACAGAACATTTCAAATTGCCCGCTACTACAGAGGGCAGCACGGTGTTCTGTGGATTAAAGATGGCGGATGAGAGCTGACGAAATTGCCCGCATGATAGCAGCACAGTGCTCTATTGATTAAATATGGCGGATGACAGCTGTCGAAAAAGCACGTGGCTCTGTTTCCAAACAAGAGCACATATAATTTTTCAAATTGCCGCCACCACATTTCAAAGGTATCTAGCTAAAGAGTGCAGCACTGTGCTCCGTTGATTAAAGATGGCGGATGAAGGCTGTCAAAAAAAGCGCGTGAGTTTGTTTCCAAACAAGAGCATGTAGAATTTTTCAAATTGCCGCCACCACATAGAGGGCAGCACGGTGCTTTCTTGATTAAAGATGGCTGCTGTCATGTGGAATTGCCTGCCAACACATTTCAAAGGTATCTAGCTAAAGAGGGCAGCACGGTGCGCAAAGATGGCTACTGTCAAAAAGCATTTTTCAAATTATCCGCCACCACATTTCAAAGGCAAGTAGCTAAAGAGGGCAGCACTGTGCTCTATAGATTAAAGATGGCGGATGACAGCTGTCAAAAAAGCACGTGGATTTGTTTATCTCGCGCTAGTGAGGTTAAGTTGGTAGCACTAAGGTTTAGGCCCGTCAAGATGGCAGCACTGCGGATGACAGGTGACGAATTTGCAGCTACTGCGATAAAGAGGGCAGCACAGTGCTCTGTGGTTTAAAGATGGCGGATGGCAGCTGTCAAAAAAGCACGTGGATTTGTTTATCTCACGCTAGTTAGGTTAAGTTGGTACTACTGAGGTTTAGGCCCGTCAAGATGGCAGCACTGCCGATGACAGGTGATGAATTTGCAGCTACTGCGATAAAGAGGGCAGCACAGTGCTCTGTGGTTTAAAGATTGCGGATGACAGCTGTCCAAAAAGCACGTGGCTTTGTTTACCACGCGCTAGTTAGGTTAAGTTGGTACTACTGAGGTTTAGGCCCATCAAGATGGCAGTACTGAGGTTAGCGATGCGTTGTTGTCTGTCAAAAAGCACGTGGCTGTCAAAAAAGACGTGGCTTTGTTTACCTCGCGCAGTTAGGTTAAGTTGGTACCACTGAGGTTTAGGCCCGTCAAGATGGCAGTACTGAGGTTAGCGATGCGTTGTTGTCGATGACAGCTGTCAAAAAGCACGTGGCTTTGTTTACAAATTCAAATTTCCCGCGGGTGGTGGAGGAGACCTCTGGGAGGCCTCTGGCTGTGGTGGTGGTGGAGGAGGCATCTGGGAGGCCTCTGGCTGTGGTGGTGGTGGAGGAGGCATCTGGGAGGCCTCTGGCTGTGGTGGTGGTGGAGGTGGCCTCTGGGAGCCGGTGGGGGTGGTGGCGGCCGAACCATCCAATTATACTACTATCGACGAAACATAAACACAACTGCATATTCCTCTCGTAGCATTTTTCAATTACCTGGTGCATACTGAAAATCTGATCCTGACAGCCTCTTTGTGGTCTGAAATCACACTGGTTTCATCCAACTTCCTCTCAACGACTGATCGCACCCTCCCTTCCAAGATGCCAGTGAATACTTTGCCTGGTATACTAATCAATGAGATACCTCGATAGTTGTTGCAATCCTTCCTGTTCCCTTGCTTATAGATAGGTGCAATTACTGCTTTTGCCCAATCTGAAGGTACCTTACCAACACTCCATGCCAATTTTACTACTCTATGAAGCAATTTCATCCCTGCCTTCCCACTATACTTCACCATTTCAGGTCTAATTTCATCTATTTATTTACCATCCTTTCCACTTCCTCAAGCATAATTTCACCAACATCATTTTCCTCCTCCCCATGAGCTTGGCTGTTCACAACACATGGTGAAATAAAAATCAATGAAATCGTATGTCCGATTACTACACGTCCAAGTGTGACAGGAACCCAAATAACTCGCTCAACTATACGAACAACAGGCAACGGATTGAAGGTATCGGCAAAAATGATAAGCTCTGAACCCCGTGGAATCTCGTTAAGTTACGGTGGATAATAATATGTCGTGGCACGAAATACAGAATTAAGTAAATATCGCAGTTTCTTCAAGTAAAAGTTTAATAAATGTAAATAAATGGCGAGAATATCAATGATAGAAATGTATCGGAGGCCATGGAATGAGTTGGATTAAATGGGCTAAGTTCAATCTGTACATGATGCCCATACCTTGCCTATCTAGTCCGATACGATTCGATAATTGAGACTGGTGATGAAATTGTCGATTGGTAACCGAAATATTATGTGATAGATTATTAAATTAATTCCTTTGCCGACCAGAATGATTATATAAGAGTACTCTGTATCAAGAAGTCAAGTGTTTAATTGTCAAAGACATATGGAAAGCTAGGAAATATGGAGAAGTCTTTTGGAAGCAAACCGTCTGTTATTATTGTAATCTAGTATTAGATTTTGTTTCAAAATAAGATAAGTTTACAGTTCTGTTGAAAACTTGGGTATTAGAAGTGTTGCACACGCATAGGAAGGAGATTAGACGTGAAGCTAGATTGTAATACAATATTGTCAACTGTAATAAGAAATAACATTTGTAAAGAAACGAGATACGTATCTGGTTCTCTCAGAACATTAAGGCAAGTGTTGTATAAGAGTATTGTGAATGATATTAATGCGAGTAAATCTATACTAATAACTTATTAAGAGTTTCAGGTATCATGAAGCCAAGTACTATTGGGGATGACTATGAGATGGTGATGTCTTGCTAAGTTCAGTATACGGTCTCAACTGACCTGACGAAAACTGGGATGGATACGAATGGATAGTATACCAATACTGGAGGATGAGAGGTGTCTTCTTCATGAAGCCAACGAATGATGAGTACTCAAAGTCAATGTCTTATTATCCCGCTATGTAGCTGCTTTTAGGTAGAGTAGTATGTTTTACAATGTTAAATTTGTGACATGCCAAATTACACAACCTGAAGGCAACCGCTTTATTCGTCAATCATTGCCTTACGATGGGTAGGAATGTTGTAAGTTGTGTCGTGAATGATCCTGAATTATGATATATCGTACGCTATGTCGTGTGAATCTAAGCGGTCGCTAGTAAATGTTATGCAGACAGATTTAGGCATGGATAATACCCGTGTTAAGATAGTGTCATTATGAAGAAATTTCAGTTTAATTTATGGTTCGAATATATATTGGAAGGAATCGGTAATAACATGTGCGTGATTTAGAGTCATCTGCGATCATATTTTTATGTTAAGCGTAGTGTTCGCGAGTGTAATTGTAATGTAATGTAATGTAATTGTGATGTTGTTGCGATGATATTGTGGTAATAATGGTGTTAAAATGTAAAGTTTTCGTAATGGGAAGTGCCTGAGTATATTTTTTAATGAAATGAGAATTCGTTGAGCATGACTTGTGTGTAATATGATGAAAGGTTTATTGTGACAGGGTCGTCGAAATATGAAAATGATCAACGTTATATGGATCGTCGTGAATGTGTTACTGGGATTAAGCATTTTATAGAATGGTGCGATGTAGAGGTCCTGGTGAGATTTATTGTAGTGGAGATTGATTTAGTCATGCGTATGAATTTGATTTTGCTGTAATGAAAGGCAATTACTTAGGCATAAGGCGATATTTACAATGACATTTCGAGAACACTGGTAGTATGATCGTATAAAATATAATAATTAACTACAGTATAGATGATTGCGCACAATGTTGGAGTGATATAAGATCTTCACGGGTTAATGACACTACATAGTTGAGAACAATGTCACAAATAGAATGTATGATCTTCATTTATATACGGTGAGTAGATTAACTGTTCTTGCTAGCTGAATTTCTTGACGCTTAGAGGTGATGTAGTTTTACAGGTTGATTTCAAATGTTTTCAAATGTTCATTATTTAGGTGCAGATGTCGATGGAGCTAAGAAGAGATCAATTTCACTTCTTATTTGTTCAATGTTATTGTTTGAAGGCTTACGATGTTGTCTTATGTTATTTGATCATTTTCTTGACCTGAATGATAATGATGAGCACAGATTACCGGTGCAATCAAGTTGTTAGATAGATTTTTGACAAATTAAGCGATGATTTAAACATAATAACGGGATGTTGAGACATTTATTTGAGGTCAGTGAATAGATATGCCAAGTCAACAATAATTTATGACTTTTTTATCCATCAGTTTGAAGATGAATGTGGTGAATGATGGACTTAGTTAAAACTGAAGCCTTCAGCATTGTGGTACGAATTTTCTTTTAATTTTTCTGATTAATTTGAAGTTATCATTGATGTTGTGGACGAAATATTGACAAGAATCAGAAGTTCAGATTGTTTCCTTTTAATTAACGAAACATTTAATCATTTCCAACATCCATTTGTATTGCTTTTTTATTTTCTTAGCATTGTAGTTGTTATTTTAAATATTCTTTAGTCATTAAACGGAAAATCTATCCATGAAAAGTTATATTTTCTGTGTCCTCATTTGATAGTATAAGATATGTCAATATGATAGCCCAAATTAAGGTATTAATTAGGAATCGTCTTCTTACGTCAGTCGAATCAACTTAGAGCCAACGATACGATTCTGTGACCCAACTCAATGAACTTTCACGTCCCTAGAGTGGAATCTCTTGTATCTCCGCGTGAGATACTTTATCATCAAGAACCCTGAATTTAGAGATGCGTGAAAGGTCACAGTAATCTTTCCCTAACTATTTGCTGCTCCTATTTATCATGCCATTTAAAACTGCAGTGATCTGGGCGACATTGTTTTAAAATTGTTTTCATTTTATTTTTTAAATCACCAAACCTAAGAACAAAACTACAACTTTTGTCCCATCCCTAAGAAATTAAATCAGCAACTGGTGCAGGCTACCAGGAAAAAATCAGCTGAAATCATAGCAAAGCATATAAAGAAGAACAGGAGGAAAGTCTTCCATCAGCAATATATCATTGAAGGTCTTCACAAGAAACATAATGATTCAGGTCTCAAAGTTCTGGGTAGCTATTCCCAGGAGGTGAACCAAGACCTTGTTAGGCTTCAGGCTAACCCAACCATGCATCGATATCCCCAGTATCCCTATTGTTACCAGTACCTCAAGAAATATTTACACCACCACATATTCAAAATCTTTGTCACTGGACAACATCTATTGATGGCAGTCCAGGTTTTACAGAGTAGAGCTTTTAAAAGAAAGTTAGGGTTCTTTCATAATCAATCCTCGGAACTTAGATGTTCAATGAAATGGCTGATAAGAAGAACTTGGTGCAGCATAATAAACAGTTTTGTGTCTATGTTGACTTAGGTCAGGGATATTTAGACACTGGTGAGTATGAAGTGGCCATGGAAGTATTAGACTTTATGGTTGCAACACTGAACAGGAGCTCAAAAATACACGTGAGTGGAGGGCTCATACAAATTATCATATGGTCAGCAGCTGTGATGGGATTGCGACTAATAGCCTTAGGAATGAAGTTTGTTGGACTGAATTCCCTGTGTTCTTTTCCACATCCAGCAGAGTTTGAGCAAAAGGCATTAACTTTCCTTGATGCTACTCACAATACAAACCTTGCAATTAATTCCCTTGCAGAAAAGCAGGTTCTCAGAGATGGTAGTGCTCCAGACCAAGAAAATATTACTGAGGTGAAATACCAGGAAGAACTAGGTACTATTACAGGAAGTGACAGGCCTGCACACTGGTTATAGATTAAGTAGAAATAATTTAGAGTGGGTGAGACAGAAGATAAACACTTTTTTATGTGCATAAACCTTCAGTAATTCTGTGGCTAATACCCTTAAATTTTGCAGTCATCTGGGTCTTGAAGTGTTTACTGATTGTGAAAGTACCATTCAGTTTGCAATGTTCCTAAATCATGCGTTTGATTTAATAAATTCATGCCATCTTACATGTAAGCATACCAAGGCTGGAAACAGATATTCCAATGAGGCCTAAATCTGTTCTGATATTGAAAAATGCATAAGTTATCCTAATAATATTAACTGATGGTTTGTCCCTCTGTAACTCTATGAAAATAACTGCAATGTATGGTATCATTTCCGATTTATTAAGTGTGCAAGGTCTTGCAGAAATATATGTCTGGCGAAAGGATTCTGTACTAAGATACTTCCTCACATGCAATTTAAGCCAAGATCATCTGGAATTCATCCTCTCATGTGTGAGGAACAGAGCTGGATATAAAATTCTGGTGAACACAAAGCTGCATATAGGAAGTGTCCCTATGGTCAGATTGTCCGGCTCTATGGTTAAATGGTTAGTGTGCTGGCATTTGGTCAAAGGGGTCATGGGTTCGATTCCCGGCAGGTTCAGGAATTTTAACCATAATTGGCTAACTTCGCTGACACAGGGGATGGGTGTATATGTCATCTTCATCATTTCATCCTCATCAAGATGCGCAGGTTACCCACGGGAGTCAAATCAAAAAACGTGCATCTGGTGAGCCAAACTTGTCCTTGGACACTCCTACCACTAAAAGCCATACACCATTTTTTCCTTTCACTGGTCAGATCGAACCATCTTGTAATTCTAGTACATGTTTTTGAAAAGTACTCTTTTATTGAACCATGGTCTTGTACAGACAATTCAACCAGAAATTGATTTTGACAGACTTGATCTAGATTAAGTCACCAATTATGTAGAACTTTCTTTATATAGTGAATATGTTGATTATATTGCAAGCAGTATGTAAAATATTAAGAGATAAGGATTTCATAGTTTTCTGTATTGAGGTGAGTTCAGCATTAACTTAAAAGATATATGATGCTTTAACCTTCCATTACTATTAAAATAAGAAATGTAATTTTTACATTCCTACATAATTATAATTGGTACCAGTTTCGACCATTATTCTTGGTCATCATCAGCCCATCACAAATAGGTATAACATAAAATGCACAGGTAAAAAAAATGTGAAGTTTAAATAATTCCTTCAGTTGCTGTTTGTGAAGCACTAAAACAATTTATGGAGCACTGTGTGTTGAAATTTCAGCCTATCACTAAAACGTATAGTATGCAGAGGTAAACAAAATGTGAAGTTAAAAAATTCTGTCAGATACTGTCTAAGAAGTACTGTAACACTTAAGGGAACACTGTGTGTTGGAAAGTCAATGTTATGAAGAAGTCTAGGATCAAATACGTAAATGTAGTATGGAACACGTTCCTGAAAAGTAGCTAGACATATGTGCAGATCAGCACTGCGCTTATTTAAACTTCACATTTCATTTACCTGTGCATTATCTTTTATACATATTTTGTGATCAGCTGATGATGACCAGGAATAATGATCAAAACCGTACCAATTATAATTAAGTAAGAATGTAAAATTACATTTCTTCTTTTAATAGTATTGAAAGGTTGAACAATCATATATTTCTTTAACTTAATAGTGTGCAAATATACCACTAAATCAATTAAATATGTGCAGTAGTTGCATCCTTTGCAATGTTACATAATACCTATCAGCTCCATATCCGTACTGGCAGTACTGAATTATACACCTACAAGACTTTACTACATCCTCCTAATCAACACTAACTTCCGGGTAACTTCACTGATAATTTCAGGCCATGCTGCCAATAGGGAAAAATATGGACACTGCATTAATGCAATTCATATCTTGTATTGAATATGATGATCCAATAGAGTCCTATAAAGGTGTAATTCCTTTGTAGTGTACAAGCACTGACAAACGTGGATTGGTGCAGTGTAATGAGTCTACATGAAACACATTCTTTTCTTCTCATCATGGTAGAGATGCACAGTATGGAATATATGACACATTTATTGTTCATTTCCTCAGTGATTAGATATTCATGTTTTTCTAAAGGTGTCAGTTCAAAAAATCTGCAAAAGGCCACAATTATTATTATTATTATTATTATTATTATTATTATTATTATTATTATTATTATTATTATTATTATTGTACCGGGCGGTACACCTCCACGCCGCTTATTTAAAACTAGCGAATGTACCCGTGCTTCGCTACGGTATTCTACATTGTATTCGAATATCGAAGTAAATAGTGTGCATGCAGTAAATAAGATTGTTTTAAAATTGCATGTCTCTTAGCGTTATCCGAGAAAGAGCATGGGGAGGTCCCCGTACGTTGTTTCCAATGTAAAGTGTTTGTTATGGATTTGTGATATAACGGCAGGCTCACTGCCTACTGCCATTCACAATCGAGTTGGGAAGTTTACGTTATAATTGCAGGCCCCATTGCCTACTATGCGGACAGAATCGATTTGGGGAGTTTTCGTTAAAATGGCAGCCCCCCTTTCCTACTTCCAGACAGATTAGAGTTTTTATTATAATGGCATGCAATTACCCTACTACCACTCGAAATTAAGTTGTGCAGTTATCATTATAATGTCAGGCCCATTTTCCTACTTTCAGCCAGCTTACTGCCAGTCACACCAAGTTGGTGAGTTTCCATCAAAATAGCAGGCCACTATGCCTAATGCCAGTCACATTTTAGATGAGGACATTTCTTTATAATGGCGGGCACCCTTGCCTACTGCCAAACACAATCGGGTAGGGGAGTTTTAAACAAAACTGCATGCTCACTTGCCTTCTGCAAGTCAAATCGAGAAGTGAACTATTCATTACAATTGTAGACCTTCCTTACTAATGACAGTTACACAGGAGTTGGAGAAGGAACCCTTTCATACTGCCAGTCAAAGTCGGTGTGGGGAGTACTGATTACAATAGCAGACCCACCCTTTCTCGATCGCTACAAATCGACATCAGTGAATATATATAGATCGACATACGAAACTATATGCGTGTTTACAATACTGAAGACCTTCATTTACAGATTAACTGCTACTAAACGTACGTCATATCGACAAAGGATTATACCATAAGACACGCCGGATTTAGTGGCCTAAATGGCTGGTCCTATGATATGTAATCTATTCTTGGGTCAGATTGAGTTAGAAACGTGGAACAGGGTAACGTTCTTGTAAGATTATCTCACATTACATTACTTTTCGGATAATTATGTGACAGCTATATACATAGCATTTGGCTCATATATGGCTACTGGGTGGGCCAATTTTCGTGAAGAGTTTGATGATTCTGTATTTCATATAAGTAATCGAAGGTGTAAATTATGCATGTGAAAATTCCAAATTGACTTAACATCCATTAATAGAGAAAAATCAAACGTAAAATTGATACAGATACGGCAAAGAGTAATAAGACCAAGGTTGTGGATCATTCCAAATTGAACGGAGATTGTGCAATCTGTTATGCGATAGGAATTTCAGAAGGTCTGCACCATTATTAAAATTGCCTGCATATTTCGATATTCTTCGGGGATAAAAAGTGAAGAATTTAATGATCTTGGATGTTTTCCGTTCGTTACAGGCTAAAACGTATAATTTTGTCAAATTTCAATTATCTTCTTTTTCTTCTGGCAGATTATGCCGCAATCTGGATTTTCGGCGAGGCGGGTAAAAATTAGGACTTTCAGAAACTAAACCAAAAATTATGCAGATGGTCATTATTACCCCTTAAACGGAAAGCTGTACGAAAATTTCGCCAAAATAGTCAGTGTAGAGGCACACAGTCGTTACGATTTGATTTATATAGATAAGGAATCTGCTCCATGTAAAACACCTTTTTGGTTATGGCCGCTGGACTTAACCTGCAAAACTGACCATTCATGATATCTCCCTTATTAATCCTCCTGACGAAAAAATGCACATGAAAAAAAGGTTTAGAGGTGGAATTCCATCACGTTTGGTCGATTTCCAGTCAGGTTGGTCTTGTTCTCTATATATTGTGCAAGAGTAAAATCACCATTTCGGTTCCCTATAAACCGCCAGTCCATTCCGGAATATGAAATGTTATTTACGTTTAAAACCTGCATTTGGACAGGTGGATGCTAAATATGAATTTTGGTTCGAATGTCTTCAGTAGTTTTCAAGTTGTAAGGAATACGCTTTACACGCACCCGCTCGTGAGTTAAGTCCGATGGGACTTGTACAAAAAAACGGTCCGTTAATGATATCTCCCTTATTAATCCTCGTATCGAAATGATGCACATGAGAAAAAAGGTTTAGAAATTAATTTCTACCAAGGCAGGTAGATTTAAATTAACGTTGGTTGTGTATATTTTGTGGAAGTGCAAAATCACTGTTTCGGTTTCGTATAAACCCCCAGTCAGTTCAGGGATTTAGAAACAATATTTGCCCTAAAATCTATCAAGGACAGGTGTATTCTAAATATGAGTATTGGTGGAAATACATCCAGTAGTTTGTAGCACTCGCGTACATACGGCGTAATTAAGGAAGAAAATAATACAGTTAAGATAGTTGAAAGTAATAGAAAATGGATTATAACTGAGGACAGCCGGAAAACGACAAATATGTAAATGCCAAGTTAATGTATTGGAAAAACAAATGCCCCTCCATAAATTATGCTAGTGTGAGTTATGGATATAATAAAACGGTAACAGAGGAGCAATTTAGGTCCATTGATTCCTAGGTAAACAAATAATAAGAAGATGACTAATGGTGTTATTATTTAATCTATTCGAAGGCGGTTATAACATCCAACGATATTCCGCCAATATCCCGCAGATAGGCCGATTGACGCCTTTCTTGCATTCTACCCAAGGAACAACCAAGAATTTAAAAGCATAATGAGGAAAATGGCAATACGTTACTTCCCTGCTGGCATGCAGTCAGAGACGTTGCCATGGTAACCTGTAGGTTCGTTGTCGGTCTGTCGGTCACTCAATGCAGAGCATGGTACCAGCAGAAAATTGTAAATTTCTCCGTCATGTAAAGAGTAAGGTAAATTATAAACATAACGAAAGTTGTTTATAATGAAGAGACGTTTCACGTACGGTAAACGAAGTTTACAGAAAATCAATAGTATAAGAGAAAATGGAGGAAAACCATTCTGGTTTTCCAATAAACACCCCGTCTATTCAAAGATTTTAAAATGATATGCATATCGAAACCTTCCCCGGGAGGAGTATGCTCTAAATGTGAAGTTTGGTTGAGATCTATCCAGCCGTTTCGACGTGATAGTGGAAAAACCATTCTGGTTTTCCTATAAACCCCCCCGTGTATTAAAGATTTTAAAATGATATGCATATCGAAACCTTCCCCGGGATGAGTATACTCTAAATATGAAATTTGGTTGAGATCCATTCAGCCGTTTCGACGTGATGGTGGGAAAACCATTCTGGTTTTCCTATAAACCCCCCGTGTATTCAAGGATTTTAAAATGATATGCATATCGAAACCTTCCCCGGGATGAGTATACTCTAAATATGAAGTTTGGTTGAGATATATCCAGCCGTTTCGACGTGATGGTGGAAAAACCATTCTGGTTTTCCTATAAACGCCCCGTGTATTCAAAGATTTTAAAATAATATGCATATCGAAACCTTCCCCGGGAGGAGTATACTCTAAATATGAAATTTGGTTGAGATCTATCCAGCCGTTTCGACGTGATGGTGGATAAACTATTCTGGTTTTCCTATAAACCCCCGTGTATTCAAAGATTATAAAATGATATGCATATCGAAACCTTCCCCGGGATGAGTATACTCTAAATATGAAATTTGGTTGAGATCTATCCAGCCGTTTCGACGTGATGGTGGAAAAACCATTCTGGTTTTCTTATAAACCCCCCGTGTACTCAAAGGTTTTAAAATGATATGCATATCGAAACCTTCCCCGGGATGAGTATACTCTAAATATGAAATTTGGTTGAGATCTATCCAGCCGTTTCGACGTGATGGTGGAAAAACCATTCTGGTTTTCCTATAAACCCCCCGTGTATTCAAAGATTTTAAAATGATATGCATATCGAAACCTTCCCCGGGAGGAGTATACTCTAAATATGAAGATTGGTTGAGATATATCCAGCCGTTTCGACGTGATGGTGGAAAAACCATTCTGGTTTTCCTATAAACACCCCGTGTATTCAATTTTTTTTAAATAATATGCATATCGAAACCTTCCCCGGGATGAGTATACTCTAAATATGAAATTTGGTTGAGATCCATCCAGCCGTTTCGACGTGATGGTGGAAAAACCATTCTGGTTTTCCTATAAACCCCCGTGTATTGAAGGATTTTAAAATGATATGCATATCGAAATCTTCCCCGGGAGGAGTATGCTCTAAATATTAAGTTTGGTTGAGATCTATCCAGCTGTTTCGACGTGATGGTAGAAAAACCATACTGGTTTTCTTATAAACCTCCGTGTAATCAAAGATTTTAAAATGATATGCATATCGAAACCTTCCCCGGGATGAGTATACTCTAAATAAAATTTTGTTGAGATCCATCCAGCCGTTTCGACGTGATGGTGGAAAAACCATTCTGGTTTTCCGATAAACCCCCCGTGTATTCAAAGATTTTAAAATGATATGCATATCAAAACCTTCCCCGGGAGGAGTATACTCTACATAAGAAGTTTGGTTGAGATCTATCCAGCCGTTTCGACGTGATGGTGGATAAACTATTCTGGTTTTCCTATAAACCCCCGTGTATTCAAAGATTTTAAAATGATATGCATATCTAATCCTTCCCCGGGAGGAGTATACTCTAAATATGAAGTTTGGTTGAGATCTATCCAGCTGTTTCGACGTGATGGTGGAAAAACCATTCTGGTTTTCTTATCAACCCCCGTGTAATCAAAGATTTTAAAATGATATGCATATCGAAACCTTCCCCGGGATGAGTATACTCTAAATATGAAATTTTGTTGAGATCTATCCAGCCGTTTCGACGTGATGGTGGAAAAACCATTCTGGTTTTCCTATAAACCCCCCGTGTATTCAATGATTTTAAAATGATATGCGTATCGAAACCTTCCCCGGGAGGAGTATACTCTAAATATGAAGTTTGGTTGAGATCTACCCAGCCGCTTCGACGTGATGGTGGAAAAACCATTCTGGTTTTCCTATAAACCCCCCGTGTATTCAAAGATTTTAAAATAATATGCATATCGAAACCTTCCCCGGGATGAGTATACTGTAAATATGGAGTTTGGTTGAGATCTATCCAGTCGTTTCGACGTGATGGTGGAAAAACCGTTCTGATTTTCCTATAAACCCCCGTGTATTCAATGATTTTAAAATGATATGCATATCGAAACCTTCCCCGGGATGAGTATACTCTAAATATGAAATTTGGTTGAGATCTATCCAGCCGTTTCGACGTGATGGTGGAAAAACCATTCTGGTTTTCCTATAAACCCCCCGTGTATTCAAATATTTTAAAATGATATGCATATCGAAACCTTCCCCGGGAGGAGTATACTCTAAATATGAAGTTTGCTTGAGATCTATCCAGCCGTTTCGACGTGATGGTGGAAAAACCATTCTGGTTTTCTTATAAACCCCCCGTGTATTCAAAGATTTTAAAATGATATGCGTATCTAAACCTTCCCCGGGATGAGTATACTCTAAATATGAAGTTTGGTTGAGATATATCCAGCCGTTTCGACGTGATGGTGGAACAGACAAACAGACAAACAGACAAACAGACAAACAGAAACGAACAACTTTATTTATAAGATTATTTTTATACCACTCCCCTCGCCCCCTGCCAAAAGGGTGCTAGGGGTGTCTTACCCTCACGCGGTTTGTCTCCTGATACTAATTGATAAGTGTACCACGTTTGGTGAAATTGCTCCAGTGGTTTAGGAGGAGATGTGTCATATACACACCCACACCCACACACCCACGCACACACATACATCAATTTTTATATATAGTAAGAAGAAGATAATATTTTTATATGTAGTTTTTCGATTAATTTTATATCTCACCCCCATCGCTCCCCACTTGGATTTGCAAAAAATCCGGAGTAATACTATTCATCTCAGAGACCCTGAAATCTATGGATTCGAAACTGTTTTTAATTATTTCTATATCTCACCCCACCCCCCCGCCCTTTGCTCCCAACCTAAAAGGGGGCTGGATTTTAAAAAAATTCTAGAGTATCACTTTTCAACTCAGCGACCCCGAAAACTATGAATTCGACACTATTCTCGATTATTATTGTAACTACCACCCCCCTGACCCTCTCCCTTAAGGGCGCTAGGGATGGCTTACCCCCCACAGTGATCGTCTCCCGATAGTAAGTGATTCGTGTACCAAGTTTGGTTGAAATTGCTCCAGTGGTTTAGTTGGAGATGTGTCATTTACACATACACTTCCATTTCTATATATAGTAAGATTTTTACACTCGTTCTTCACCCCCTTTCCATCCCCGCCCAAAGGAGTCCTATGAGTGCCTTACACAACAGTATATTTTTTTCCCAGATATTAAGTCTTATTTGTACCTATTTTGGTTGACAGCTATGCCCAAACGTACATGCATAATCTCACTGCTCTAGAATCCTGGAGCTGACGTTGCCATGGTTACGGCAGTTCATTTCTTTATCCGATTCCTAGAGCAGGGGTAGTGTGGTGCCAATATCTCCGTAACGGTTGGTTTTAGGGCCTTAAAACATGGTTTTCGGGCCCGTAGGGCTTACCGAGTTTTGTTCTTTGCGTCAAGAGGATTAAATTGAGCTTTGTCTCGTCCTTATACGACAAATTCGATATTTTGCCTATAATAGTATAAGAGAAAATGGAGGAAAACCGTTTTTCCTATAAAACCCCAGTCTTTTCAAAGATTTTAAAATGATATGCATATCGAAACCTTCCCCGGGGTCAGTATACTCTAAATATGAAGTTTGGTTGAGATCTATCCAGCCGTTTCGACGTGATGGTGGAACAGACAAACAGACAGACAAACAGACAAACAGAAACAATTTTATTTATATAGATTTGCGCCATTTGAAACTCCTCTACTTGGAAATTTTGGAGTTTTTGAACTGTGTCATTTTTGATGTATTTTTGTTTTACCTGTAGTGAGAAGTGTGAACCTTTTCTTCTAGAGGACACTACTGAAAAACTACAATGGTGCAACCTAGTGCGAAGTGAAAGAACTGTTTTTTGGAGAAATTTTTATTTCAAAAGTTTGTTTCTTGTAAAATTTCTTTCTGTTATTGTTTAAGTTGGCTGTATACCCCTTTCTTTCCCCTTGTTTTGTATTTAGCCAATCCCGAATTTTAAAAATTAATTTCTAACCAATCAGGTGTATCTTCTCCAAAGGGGATATGTTGCTGTACCCTAGCCAATAAAGTGATTGTGGGCGGGTGTTTTCTTTCCTGAAACGCCTCGAACTTTCCGCGAGAGTATATAAACTGCTGATTTTAGGGTCTCTGCGCCACTTCAGTTCCATCTTTCAGTGTGTAAAGTACATAGCAGGGGGCGGGAAGCGCCTCTTTCTTCGGGCAGCAGTTCTACAACCAGGTAATGGCCGTATAATAACTTCTTTTCTTGCTTGCTCAGCAGTTTAACTCTCGGGGCGGGTCCGAAGCTTTTCCACCACGTAACCTTCCCTAAAATGTAAAGAATCTTTGTATCTATTCTCTTTCAAGCTACATATTGGGATAGAGAGTGCTTAACCCTCTCGAGCTCCCACTCATATTGTTTTGAGGTGAACTTATTTCTCACAACCGATTCTTCCGTAACAGTAATGTAAATTTGTTTCTTTCTTAAGTTACCTCTTTAGTATGGGATTAGCCCTTGCATTAGCGGCCCAGTGCCAGATTAGGTTTTTAAACAAGTGTATTAGGAGTGCAGATCGCCTCCTCTCAAATTGTTATTTTGGAGGTCATGTAATTAACCTTTTTCTCACTTAATAGACCTCAGTAGGTTGGGTATTTTACCCCCGTGTCTATGTCCTTAGAGGACAACTTGTAGGTGGAGTTTGGTGTGGCCTTTGATAGGCTTAAAGTTGAGAGCGAGTGGCTCTTTCTTGAGAATTGAGTATGTATGCCTCGAGGAGGCTTTTCTGTGTAATTTAGAGCAAGTGCTTCTGGGCATGAATGGGGTTTTCTGCCCCTCTGTTAAATCTTGTTTTGGGGTAAAGTTGGGCTAGTTGCCCAAGAATTGTGAATTCAGGGCTCGAAGCCCAAATCCTGTAAATACTGTAATGGTACTTTGGTTGCCTTGCTACTCTGTACCTGCCATTCTTGTTATTTCTGAATTTTGAAAAGAGAATATAACCTTATTAAATTTTACATTAACTTTAATTTCGTAGTTTGAGACCCATTCACACCCGCACCTTCTTTCTCCTCTACCTACCACAAAAACACGGTAACAAGTGGTAGCAGAGCGTGGTTGAATGGGTCTCAATTTAGCCACTTTTGACGGCTAAACATTGTTTTGTTCCGAACTCTAACAATTTTCTCAGTTGCTGGAATTTTTTGATTTTTTCAAAATTGTTCTGTCATCATGCCCGGCCCTCGCGATGTTCTCCATCTTAACTATTTGCGCAAGGAGGAGTTGATCTATGAATTAACTATTAGAAATGTGCAATCTGGAGGCACGGTTGCTGTAGACACAAACAAGCTTAGAGAGTCCCTTGATTTGCCCATTTCCATCCCCACTTTGGGAGAGAAAGAAATTGACGACTCTCTTTCCACGATCACCGAGAATACTACAGGGCTAGCATCTGTAGTTAGTTTTTTTGACGAAAATGATCCTTCTCCTAATCAAATTAAGCGTGTGCAAGCCAGGCTATTCCATTTTTCAAATAGAGTTAACGATCTGTTGTCTCTGAAGTTGAATGACGTTCAGAGGAAGGAAGCTAGTATGTTGCTTGAAAATATTTCTGAATTATCCAGTAAGGTTACCCAATTGTTAACTGGGGAAGTTCCTCCCAAAATCGATCAACCCACCACGATGAATGCAGGTAGCGAGGAAGAGCCTCCTAAGGGAGAAGTCAATAGGATAACCGTTGCTGCTCAAACTATCTCTGCCCCATTAGACAACGAGTCTGAACGCCGTAACTCATTGAATAATGTACGTTCTGAATTAACTTCTTTGCCACTTAAACCTTTACCGACTGTCACCTGGGTTCAGCAGTTTGCCCCATCCATTGGCAATGTTGCTCAGAGGTATCTCGAAGTTTTCTGTCAACACCACCAGTGAAGTTATTTCTTTCTTAAGGTTTTTAGTTGAATTTCAGGATCATGCCCTTGTTTTTTCTCTTTCTCCATGTCAAATTTTGCAAATCATCTATCCTTATGCAATTGGTATTCTCTCTGACAAAATAGTAAGAGCCATTGCCGAGCAATCATCTATTGAGGACTTCCATGCCCACTTGCTACCTAACTTCATCCCGGCTAGGGCAAGGTCCTCCCTTATTCAGAAGTACTATTATCGTGAACAGCGCTTGGATGAAAACTTGGCTGATTTCATACAAGACATTAAGTTTTATACTAGGGTGTTTGCTCTTCATTTTCCTGAAGATCAGACTGTACAGGCTATTGTAGAAGGAATTTCACCATCCTATAGGTCATATTTGTGTTTCGCGGCGTGCCCCCAAACCTTCTCTGAACTTGAAGCATTGGCCGTCTCAGCGGAAGGAGTTAGATACGCCGATTCCTTGCGTGTCGCGAAAGAACCCCCGCCTTCTTTTAGTAATACTCGGCCTCCACCTCGCCGATCAGTCACACCTCGTAAATGTTACGCTTGCGGGTCGCCTGACCATCTTCGGAACAAGTGTCCATTGATCAAATCTAGTAGGGCAAATAATGGAGCTGGCTCATCACAAGGCTGTTTTAAATGTGGGGCTTTCTCACATATCGCCAAGAATTGCCCAAATTCAAATAGCACCCCCTCCTGCTCAACTTCTGGTGCAAATTCCACCAATGCCAATAATAAAAAATGACTAGTGGCTTCGGCTGAGTCGACTAATCCCTCTTCCCGAGGCTCAGCCCCTGGTAAACAGGTCGAAAATTCAGGGAAAGTTCAGTCTTCAAATTCATCTTTTGAATGCCCTAAAGAGTGTCTTAGGATTGCGGCGGATACCCCCGCACCTGTTCCTTTTCTTAAGATTGAGTTAAATAACGAACCAATAACAGCTCTATTAGATTCAGGCAGTGTTTGTTCTATTATTTCGGCTGAATGGTATTCAAAATTGAAATCTGTTTGTAAGCTTCCTAACTATTGTTTGTCTGCGATCCAATATGTTTCGGCTAATTCCTCTCCATTAGAAATTCTCGGTTCTTTACATGTCAAAATTCGTATCTTTAAATTTACATGGAAAATCAAATTGTTTGTGGCCAAGCACTTGTCTTGCCCCATTATATTGGGAGCTGACTTCATTTCTTACACTGGTCTTGTGCTCGATCTTCAGAGTAGGTCGTGCACTTTCAAATTTGCTTCCAATTGTAAAATCCCCTTGTTAAAATGTAATTCTGCATCTTGTTCATCTATTTCGCCTACCCAGGATGAGATGTTGTTAGACCTTAGACATGTACCTGAGGAGCAGGCTGATAGTATTCGTAAGCTGTGTCAGTCGTTTCCAGAGGTGTTCTCGGATATTCTTGGTGTTACTGACCTTATTGAATACAAAATTGAGGTCACGGATTCGATTCCTGTCCGTTTTCCACCTTATAGGCTATCTCCACCTAAAATGAAGGCTCAAAAAGAAATCATCGATCAGATGTTGAAGGATGGTATTATTAGGCCCTCTAAGTCGGCGTATTCTTCACCTATTTTTCTAGTCCCGAAACCCCAAGGTGGCTTCAGGCCTGTCATTGATTATAGGGCTCTCAATCGGAAGGTGGTGTTACAATCTGTGCCCCTTCCTGACCTTCATTCTTGTTTTTCATGGTTCCGTAAGGCCAAGTTCTTCACCATCTTGGACTTGAATCAGGCCTACAATCAAATTCCTCTAGCCGAAGAGTCTAAACATCTTACAGCGTTTGCCACGGACTGGAATTTATACGAATACAACCGCGTGCCTTTCGGGCTCCCCACGGGAGCAGCTGTACTCACTAGGCTGCTAGATAAGGTCTTCTCCGACATCAAATTTGAGTACTTGTATCACTACTTGGATGATGTCGTCGTATTTTCGGAGACTTTTGAAGAACATCTAGATCATCTGCGAGAAGTTCTTAATCGCCTCCGTAAGGCTGGGTTAACTGTTAAGTTGTCCAAGGTCGCCTTTGCTAAGCCCTCCATGTCATTCCTAGGGCATATTGTGTCACCTGATGGTGTTGCAGTCGATCATTCTAGAACACAGGCCATCCGTGATTTTAAACCTCCCAAGGACATCAAAGGTATCGCCAGGTTCATTGGTATGGTGAATTTCTTCAGGAAGTTCATTCCTAACTTCGCTAATAGAGCGGCGCCCTTGAACCTTCTTCGTAGGAAAGGCATCAAATTCGAGTGGGGACCTTCTCAACAAGCCGCTTTTGAAGATCTTAAATTAGCTCTCTGTAATGCCCCTGTCCTTGCTATGCCTGATTTCTCAAAGAAATTCATCGTCCAAACAGACGCGTCGTCGTCAGCAGTAGCTGAAGTCCTTCTTCAAGAAACTGAACTAGGGAGGCGACCCATCGCCTATGCATCTAGGACCTTGTCGGCTCAGGAAGCCAAGTATTCCATCTATGAGCTCGAAGGTTTGGCAGTCTTATTTGCCATAGAAAAGTTCCGTCTCTATCTGGAACATGTCAAATTCGACCTGGAGACAGATAATCAAGCCTTAAGCTGGGTCTTAGGTAGGCCGCGTCGTACTGGTCGTATAGCCCGTTGGGCCATCCGTATTTCTGCCTTCCAATTCGATGTCAGGCATATCCGAGGTACCGAAAATGTTGTTGCTGATGGACTCAGCCGTATGTTTTCCAACGAGGTCGAGACCCATGATCCGGTCGATAGTTCTTCACCTCCCGAGTCCATGCTATCTGAGGTTAATGCCATCTTAACAGATGCTCCCATGCTCTTTAGGGATATCGAGAAATACCAACGTGAAGATCCGACGCTGGCTCCGATAATGGAAACCCTTTCTTCTGGGGAACATGTCGTCCCTTATGTTCTGAGGAATGGTGTTTTATGTTGCCCATCAAGGCATGATAAGATGATGAAGGTTGTCGTTCCAGCTGTTCTTGTGCCTATGATCTTCAAGTACTATCATGAGACCCCATTAGGGGGGCATCTTGGAATCTTTAAAACTCGTGAAAAGATTCGGGAAAGGTTCATCTGGAAAGGTATGGACGGTGAAGTCCGTGAACTAGTAAAGGCTTGTAAATCTTGTTTGCTTAGTAAACCAACCATGTCCACCAAGGTAGGCCTTTTGTCGTCGCATCAAGCGTCGCGCCCCATGGAACGCCTGTATATTGATTATGTAGGACCCTTCCCCCAGTCAAAGGGAAATGCCAACAAGTTCATCTTTGTATGCGTAGATGGTTTTACAAGATTTTCCTGGTTATTTCCGACTAAGCTGGCTACCGCTCAGTACACCATTACTTGCCTAAATTCTATTTTTGCTTCTTTTGGTCCGTGCCAATATATTGTGTCTGATAATGCTAAGGCTTTCACATCTAATTTATTTCGTAAATTCTGCTTTGACCTGTCCATATCTCATGTGACAACTTCTGCTTATTACCCTCAACCATCTCTGGCTGAACGGGTTAATCGTAATCTCAGGTCCGCGCTTATTGCCTATCATCATGAAGATCATTCTAGATGGGACACGTCCCTGCATTGACAAGCTTTTGCTTTGAATTCGGCGGTTCATGAATCTCACAAGTTTACTCCAGCTTCTTTGATGTTTAAGTTTGTTCCCAACACGCCGCTCTCTAACCTCTGGTCTCTGAGTGACATTCTACCTGAGACAATAGACCCGGACAACATTAAAGATCTTTGGAAGAAGGCTAAAGCCAATCTTAAGGTGTCTCATGAAAAGGTTAGGGAAAGATATGATCGTGGACGGAGACCCACCAATTTGAAGATAGGTGACCAGGTAATGGTCAAAAATTTTGTTCCCGCGGGCAAGCTTGCCCCCAGATTTCATGGGCCGTGCATAATTCTCGATTTCCTTACGCCGGTTACGTTGTTATTAAGTAATCCAGCCACCGATAGGATATTTAGGGTTCACCTGTCCCAGGTGAAACCGGTGTAATTTTTGTGTTAACTTGCTTCATATAATTTGAAAGGAATATGAAGGTTATATTTGTTTTGAAGGTTTTCACTTTTAAGGCCTTCTGCCCCTTCTATAATATTTTGTTTTATATGTAAGCATTTTTGTAAAACCTTCCCCGAACCGTTAAACTGCATCCTGTCGTTGCCACGGCCATTACCATGCTCCCGTCTCCTGCTCCACTACACACAGTGGCTTGTACACGAAATGGATATCTGCACACCGCTGGCACCTCAACCTTTCCACAAAGCCTGTGCCCTCAAAAATGATGATGGTCCAACAAAATTCTGCCGCCTAGCTTTAATGTTTCAGTGCCCCCGCAGCCGCGCGGCGCCGTGCCGCTACTGGGATAGAGGAAGGGCCCCCTCTACTCCAGCGAGGCCAACCTGTGTACGGCGAGCCGGAGCCCTCCTCCCGGCCAAGCCTGATGTGCGGCGCACAACCTGCTACTGGCCCGCAGCCTGTATATGTTCGCCGCGGGCGCGGCGTGCTTCAACACCACTACTCCTCTCATAGTGCGGGCGAGCGGTATCTGAGGGTACTTGAGGAGTCCGAGCGGCCTCCTCTGGACACAAGCTGCAACGGCCGGTCTGGCCATCCAACTTAATCAACATCGAAATATTTAATCAACTACATGGACATTTACTATCAGCAATTACTACACTTGGGAATTCAACAGCAATATCTGGTGGACTTAGAAAATTTTTCCTCAACTTTAAAAACTAAAGATTTCCTTCTGAATTTAACTTCTACAAACATAAAGACATTACTTCAGCAGTTACTACGAGAATTTTGAAACTGAATCAAACCAAATTTAGAAAATTTTATAAATGCTTCTGCAATTAATCTCCATATCAACATCATAACTTGGACCTGGTTTTCAAACAAATTTCATGTGTCACCCCTTGGAGGAACTTTTGGGGGGGGGAGGTCTGTACCGGGCGTAACACCTCTACGCCGCTTATTTAAAATTTGCGCCATTTGAAACTCCTCTGCTGGAGGAAGTCTGAACTTTATCTACGGTATTAATTTTCAAGTTTCTATGATGCCACTACTTGGAAGTTTTGGAGTTTTTGAACTGTGTCATTTTTGATGTATTTTTGTTTTACCTGTAGTGAGAAGTGTGAACCTTTTCTTCTAGAGGACACTACTGAAAAACTACAATGGTGCAACCTAGTGCGAAGTGAAAGAACTGTTTTTTGGAGAAATTTTTATTTCAAAAGTTTGTTTCTTGTTAAATTTCTTTCTGTTATTGTTTAAGTTGGCTGTATATCCCTTTCATTGGGCTGCCTGGCCGAGGCGGTAAAGGCGTACTCGGTTCGCCCGGAAGGACGTGGGTTCGAATCCCCGTCAGGAAGTCGTAAAATTTACGAAACGAGATTTCCACTTCCGGAGGTGCATATGTCCTTGAGGTTCACTCAGCCTACACCAAAAATGAGTACCAGGTTAATTCCTGGGAGCAAAGGCGGCCGGGCGTAGAGCTAACCACTCTACCCCATCACGTGCCGAGGTTAGCAATGGTGGAAGCCTTTACCTTCCACTCCTTCAAGGGCCTTCATGGCCTGTACAGAGGTGATATCCCTTTCATTCCCCTTGTTTTGTATTTAGCCAATCCCGAATTTTAAAAATTAATTTCTAACCAATCAGGTGTATCTTCTCCAAAGGGGATATGTTGCTGTACCCTAGCCAATAAAGTGATTGTGGGCGGGTGTTTTCTTTCCTGAAACGCCTCGAACTTTCCGCGAGAGTATATAAACTGCTGATTTTAGGGTCTCTGCGCCACTTCAGTTCCATCTTTCAGTGTGTAAAGTACATAGCAGGGGGCGGGAAGCGCCTCTTTCTTCGGGCAGCAGTTCTACAACCAGGTAATGGCCGTATAATAACTTCTTTTCTTGCTTGCTCAGCAGTTTAACTCTCGGGGCGGGTCCGAAGCATTTCTACCATGTAACCTTCCCTAAAATGTAAAGAATCTTTGTATCTATTCTCTTTCAAGCTACATATTGGGATAGAGAGTGCTTAACCCTCTCGAGCTCCCACTCACATTGTTTTGAGGTGAACTTATTTCTCACAACCGATTCTTCCGTAACAGTAATGTAAATTTGTTTCTTTCTTAAGTCACCTCTTTAGTATGGGATTAGCCCTTGCATTAGCGGCCTAGTGCCAGATTAGGTTTTTAAACAAGTGTATTAGGAGTGCAGATCGCCTCCTCTCAAATTGTTATTTTGGAGGTCATGTAATTAACCTTTTTCTCACTTAATAGACCTCAGTAGGTTGGGTATTTTACCCCCGTGTCTATGTCCTTAGAGGACAACTTGTAGGTGGAGTTTGGTGTGGCCTTTGATAGGCTTAAAGTTGAGAGCGAGTGGCTCTTTCTTGAGAATTGAGTATGTATGCCTCGAGGAGGCTTTTCTGTGTAATTTAGAGCAAGTGCTCCTGGGCATGAATGGGGTTTTCTGCCCCTCTGTTAAATCTTGTTTTGGGGTAAAGTTGGGCTAGTTGCCCAAGAATTGTGAATTCAGGGCTCGAAGCCCAAATCCTGTAAATACTGTAATGGTACTTTGGTTGCCTTGCTACTCTGTACCTGCCATTCTTGTTATTTCTGAATTTTGAAAAGAGAATATAACCTTGTTAAATTTTACATTAACTTTAATTTCGTAGTTTGAGACCCATTCACACCCGCACCTTCTTTCTCCTCTACCTACCACAAAAACACGGTAACAATTATTATTATTATTATTATTATTATTATTATTATTATTATTATTATTATTATTATTATTATTATTATTATTATTCTGAATGGCTAAATTAAGAGTACAAGGACCATTCCTTAAAAACTTTGTTTCATTCTTACTCTAATAGCAAGACTCTTCCTTAATGGGGCTGACTGATCAAAAATCACCATCAAGGGGGTGAACTAAAAGTGAACCAACACTCAAATCAGGTAGCATTTTTGTATATCATGTAATAAGGCAATAAACTGATCATTTTATGTAAGAATGCATAGTATTTTGTACTGCATAAAGAACAGAGGAATCTTCCAGATAACTTCAGACCATGCTGCCAATAGTGCCAAACAGGGACACTGCGCTAATGCAATTGTTATCCATGAGCACATTATGAAATTTCCTGTTAAAGGAGTAGATACATACATACATACTCATTATAGACTGTTATTTCTTTTGGTGTTCAGTCTGCAAGCCTCTGTGAATGTACAAATCGCCACAACAATCCCCTATTTCCAACTAGTTCTATATCTCTTATCTTTAAGTCATTAGAAACTGAGTCTAATCATCATCACCTTGGTATCCCTGTATTCCTCTTACCCTCCATGACCGACTCCATCATTCTCCTAGGTAACCTATCCTGCTCCATTCGCCTCACATGACCCCTAAACGATTTGCTCATGACTACAACTCCACATCCATTGAGTTCAATCCTAACTTAGCCTATATTTCTTAATAACAAGTACACTCCTGCCATTGTTCCCACCTGTTTTACCACCTATCATTGTTGCTACTTTCATGTCTGTTACTTCTAAGTTGGGAATATGTTATATTGCGCCCACCGAGCCTTCACTCCCATATAGCAATGTTGGTCTGAATAAACACCTATGTAAAGATGGTTTTGTCCAGGAACTGACTTCATTCTTCCAGAATACTGTTGATTAAAACTGTGAGCAGACTGAATTAGCTTGATTCAAGTTCACTTACTATACTACCAGCCTGGGAGTGCACACATCCTAAATATTTCAAATTATCTACCTGTTCCAACTTTGTATCCTGAATCTAACATTCATTTATCTTGGATGACTTATCTACTGACATCAATTTAGTCTTAGCAAGGCTAATATTCATACCATACTCATTGCACCTATTTTCAAGTTCCAAGAGAGTAGAATGCAGGCTTTAGGCAACACCTGCCATTAAGATCAATTTGTCAGCATATGCCAGGTGGCTTACTAAATTTTCACCTTACTGAATCCCTTCCTGCCACTTTATGCCTTATAGCAGATGATCTATGTAAACTACAAACAACAAACATTTTTCAAAATTCTGGCAAATACTGGAAATCCAATCCTGAATGTCCCGTTATGGAATGATACCACACTGCTTTCCATCCTACTTCCTCTGAACGACTGACCTTACCTCCCTTCCAAGATCCCAGTGAACACCTTGCCTGGTATACTGATTATTAAGATACCTTGATAATTGTTGCAATCCTTCTTTTTGCTTGCTTATAGGAAGGTGAAAATACAGCTTTCATCCAATCTGAAGGTACCTGACTAACACTCCATGATAATCTTATTTTATGAATGCATTTCAACACTTCCTTCCCACTATACTTCACCATGTCTGGTCTAATTTCATTTATTCCTGCTGCTTTATGACAATGGAGTTCATCTACCATCGTTTCCAATTCCTTAAGAATAATTACACCAACATCATTGCCTTCCTGACACGAGAGTTGAGAAACAATAGGGATTGCAAATAATATATGACACAGCGACGTTGCAGAAAAAAGACTGTGTTCTATGACTGAGATAATTATTCGTGAGAATTAATTTCATGAGTATGATGCTGTACTGCCGGAATGGGCTAAAGATGGTATTGTTGAAGAGAGACATTATGAAGGGGCTAGAGGTAAATGTTACATTCTACCTAATTAGGGTGTATTTAAGGACAGTGCAATGATGTGAATTAGGCCCATATTTGACGTATCCAGTAAAAGGAAGAGGGAGTTGTTACTGAATGACTGTATGACAAAGGTCCAAACTTAATTGGACTGATCCCCTCTGTTCTGTTCAGGTTTAGAGAGAATCCAGTGGGTGATAGAATATTACACGTTGGCACTTGAATGTTACTGCTGCACATGCATGAAAGATTTTCAGTTAAACAAGGACGAAGGAGAAGCCAGATCATGCTGTCAAGATGTGCGAGATGAAAAATGGCACAAAGCTAAGAAGGTGGATGCTGATCCTGGAACAGAATAAAAGGTGCTGTGGTACTTGAGGCGACAGGTGTAGACCTTGCTGGACTCTCGATACTGAAAGTAAAGAGGAAGAGGTGGAATATTCTCTACACATTTGCTGTGTATAGAGCAGTGCACTTGGAACTGGGCATCAATTTCATAATGAATGGATTTTTACTGAGTTTTCGTTGGTTCATCACTCAATGACAAAGACCAAAAGTGTTTACAAAAACAATGGAACATATTTCACTGGTACAGATAATTTGTTTTGAAGTGTCAACTAAAACCACACAGAAAGACAATCCAATCCACAATGCAGCACGCTGGTGGGTTGGTTGGTGGCAAAATCTGATTCAGATAGTAAAGAGAAATTTGAGATGTGTCCTTGGGACAGCTACACTGTTGCGAAGAGATGATGACAATACTGTGTGGGTGTGAAGCCGTCGTTAAAACCGTCCTCTTACCTACTTGCCTGAGAAGCCTGATGATCTCAAGCAACTTTCACCTTCAAGTATTTTGCAAGACAATGTCTGCTTGGCAATACTAGATTTAGATCAACTGGATTCTGTGAACTTTTCAAGGAGATTTTGATTTCTACTACAGCTGCAACAAGATTTTGAGGAAAGTACTAAGTCAGTTGATCCAGATGCAGAATAAGATGTCTATAAACACTGGAGAAAGGGATGTGGTGCTGGTTGCAGCTGATGGGAAGAACTGGATCGACTGGCCATTAACACGGGTGCTGGGATGTATCGTGGGAAAGAGTTTGAAGATTTGTGTGTTTGAAAACATTGTCAGGTGAGGTGACTAATCCACATCAGTGACTTCTGAAACTGTGAAGGAGAATGCTGGGAGTGTATCGTAGGAAAGAGTTTGAAGATTTGTCAGGTATAAAACATTGTCAGGTGAGGTGACTAGTCCACATCAGTAACTTCCGAAACTGTGAAGGAGAATGCTGACGACTGTCCGAGTAGCTTTCACTCTCATGAACAGTGGGACTCATCACTCCTCAAAGTGGTATTATGACAGTACATCTACTGCTACATGTGAATATAAAAACTGATTAAATCTAAGTGATTTACAAGAAATGTGAAGTTCCTCTCAGGTAGAAAGAAGTTTCTCACAGGCCATGTGCATTACGAATTAAGACTGTAAGGCATTCTGAAAAGATATCTCCCTCATTAATCCTCCTATCAAAATAGTGTACATGAGCAGGAAGTTTTACAAATAGGTTTCCAGTAAGGTTGGTAGAAATCAAATACGGTTTGCTACATACATTTTTGGGAATGTAAAATCACTGTTTCAGTCTTCACATAAATCCCCATTCAATTCACACATGTTGAAATGATATTGAACCTAAAAACTATCCATGGATAAGAAGACTCTAAATGTGTGTTGAAATGAATCCGGTAGTTTTTCAGTAACAAGAACTCAAACAACAGCAAAAAAAAGGCAAGACCCCTAAGCTAAAAAATATTTAGGGATCATTATTACACCTGAAATGGATAATTAAAAGAGAATGCTGCCAAAATAATCAATATATAGATGCACAGTTGTTACAAATTTTTCACATAGATTACTGTCATTACTATTAAAGACATTACTAATATACATGGCTTATCAGTCCATGCACTAGAATGATGCAGCTTTCCATGTCAATTTATCCAGTCCTACCAGCCTCTTCTTCTCTAAGTAGTGCAGTGTTTTCCCTAGAAATTTTGTCAGCCAGGTATCAGGAATGAGCGGCTACGTGGGGAATACTGTGCACTAAAATGGATATGAAAATTTTTGAATTTATTCCTCTCATGGCATTCATATTAACAGACGGATAACAGTAACTGCAATATATAACTAATTTTGTATTTTGAAACAGAGCAAGACAACAGAGGATTTTGAACTTCTTGTGTTCTACTTCTCATTCATAATCATTCAATACCGGGCATTACTATTCAATTGCTGTGGAGTGCCATACGGGTTTGTGACATCATTCAAAACCACTAAACATTGAAACTCCGAAGTAATTATACTGAAAATGACGATTGATCATTCAACTAAACAGCTTTTCAGTCTGTAATTAGTGCATATCTAGGTTCGGTTAGCTGGGTGGTCCATAAACATAGCAGGGCACTTCACCCATCAGGAGGTCTTAGGGATAGCTCTGTAGTTGAACTAATATTTATTATCATTCTTTTATCACATGAACATAAACCTCTAGACTTCCTCCCAAACTAAATTAATGAAATCCTGCAGGAATTTGTTTCTCAAAAGACAACAATCAGAAGGTTGTTATAACATTCTTTCAGTTGTGCTAGATTTCATAGAACATTAACAAGCTGGCCCCGTGGTTTAGGGGCAACATGTCCGCCTCTCAACTGGCGACCCTGGATTCAATTCCCAGCTGGGTTAGAGGTTTTTAATTGTAAATGATTAATATCCCTGGCTTGGTGACTGGGTGCTTGCATCATTCTTAACATTCCTTTTCTCACATTGAACAATCTACACTTCCTCCATTCCAATTACGTGCAGGTTCATATCACATGTTGCAAGAAGGGGCAAAAGATCTCTATAGGTCAATGGCCTGAACAAATAGCATTAAAAAATATAATAAATAACGTTGTTGCAGGACCTACAGCCACACAATCAGGTTAGGTGATACCAGTGTTGTAATATCATGGATGAAAAAGAGGTGGTCAACTATTTTGCCATTAATTGGTTTTCCAGTGCAGTTTAAGGTAAATTTTCACTTCAATGGAGTACCTAAAATTCTCACTATCCACATGAGCCCTGTAAATTCCTTACCCTAATAGGGAATAATTATTCTTCTCCCCTAGATATATCCCTCTGTGCAATCTCAAAAGCAACACTTTAGGAAGTCTTAAAAGTATTGTGACAGTGGAAAATCCAGTTATCAAAGTTGACCATCCGTCGCCATAAGACCTATCTGTGTCGGTGCGACGTAAAGCCCCTAGCAAAAAAAAAAAAAAAAAAAAAAAAAAAAAAAAAAAAAAAAAAGTTGACCATCAATGTTATAAAATCTTTTCAATCAGGAGAAAAGAGGAGTAAAAATCAATATTGAGCAATGTCCCCATATAAACGTTATTTTAAATCTGTTGGTGCCAAAGAGGGTAATATACAGTAGAATTATCAATACTGCATTAATGGACTCAATCCCCTCATGACTTTAGGCAAAAAAAGCAACCAGTCACAATCAGAATTTTTATCATGAACAGTAACCTAAATGTCACTGTAGTAGTTTTACCTAATGAGAAGAAAGTCTGTAGCACTGATAGGAGCGAGAATCAGCACTATGTTTCAGGTACTCATTTCTCAAACTCATTGGAAATCTCACTGGGGCCTTGTAGGTAAGATAAAGAGGATCATTCTTTCCAGAATAGGACCCGTTCAGTTAATTTACGCTGAAAATAATCAGTGTTGCATAACCAATTGTTAAACTATCCATGGGGAAAAATAATGAATACAAGGTTCCAATGCCAACAACTATCCAATATTTCCAATAACAATGAATGACATCCAGCATATAATACACCATGGGTGACGGTTTGGACTGTGCCGTCTATATATAATCAGTTTCTAATTTTGTACAATTATTTCACTAGTACATGTTTTGAGAGACCTAACTCACTTCATCAGCAATTTCTACACCATAAATCAATATTCCCCATACCTTAAGGTCTACCATAATTCATCTAAAAAGACATCATCAATATATACTATTATTTATAACACATACACACATAATGACCACTTCTTGATAATGTTTGTCGTAATGGAACACTTTAGAATTTTTTTTTGCTATTGGCTTCACATTGCACAGACACAGATACATCTTATGGTGACAATGGGATAGGAAAGGGCTAGGAGTTGGAAGGAAGCAGCCATGGCCTTAATTAAGGTACAACCCCAGCATTCTCCCGGTATGAAAATGGAAAACCACAGAAAACCATCTTCAGGAATGCCGACAGTGGGATTCGAACGCACTATCTCCTAGATGCGAGCTCACAGCCGTGCGCCCCTAACCGCAGGGCCAATTCGCCTGGTTTAAAACATTTATAGAAAGTTCAACTGGTTATTCTTATGTTATGTAACACCTTAAAATATGTATTAAAATGTCAGATCGTTTACTTAAAAAAATTGATCAGTGATTAAATGCTTCTTCCTAATGTTTTTTTCTGTGGCCCTCTTAAGCGTAGGCCTATTCAAAAGTTAACTATTATACTACCAAAGTTTATATTTGTGCCTTGTTATTCTTAGAACACTTCCTAGAATGAACTTGTTTACAACTGAATTATTTCACTTCCTAAGATCTAAATGTGTAATTCATTATATCATGTCAGATGGAATCTTTCTATGTTGGTGTTGGGCTGGAATTACGACAGAGCGGATCAAACCTCCCATCATGGTCTTGAATTCGTGGCTATTATTGGCTCTTCTCATTGTAAATTATCAAAGCATATGAAGACTACCCACTCACCAGCCCTACACATATTGATTCTATGTCATGCAAACTAGCCTTAAAGGTTTCAAAACTCTAAGATGACAGAAATTGTTCCCGCAAGAGGCTAATGTATTTCAGCATCTTTAATACAATCAGGGTGGTAAAGGATTTAATATGCCAAGTTGAAACCAGCAGGCAAGCTATCCACAGCCTGAGCTACTCAGACTGCCATTTTTCCTGATATAAGCTACAAAGCAAAGAAAGATAAAGAGAAACCCACTTCTTCTTCAGCTTTCAGACATGCTATGCCAAATAAAAGGTGCATACCTGTAAATTCTGCATTTATTTAATCATAAAAAGTATACTTAGTCAATCTGAGATTAGTAAACAAATATATATGTGCCTTAAGAAAAGACAGCAAGATACTCATATATCTCCTGAACATCAGATAAAAGTAGAGTTATCTAACCAGTCGAACTCAGACGACTGCTAAGGGTTTAATTGTAATCACTATAAAGTTACCTGGAATTATACTTACGCATGAAGTATTTGAAGTTTCCTCTAAGCAAATTGTTTCCTCTTTTATCTTTACTTCCAAGTCCATTTTAAATAGTGTGCGAACGTTTAGACGGTTTTGGGATGTAGATTACCTCCACAGACCTTGCACTGAAACATGAGCAACAAACACTATTATTGCTGTTTTGTAGTCAAGTCTGTAGCTTTAGGTGACTGTTGATATTATGCCCATAGCCACAAGACCTCCAGTTTTACCTGGGAAATGAACCTCAAGGATAAACATTTTCAATGAAAGAACAACCCACACCCACACAATGGGATTCATTTGCACTCCCCTTATGTAGAGAGTGTGACTATGCAACTTGCATATCGCCCACTACACTGGGAGTCTAATGACTGGTTTGATGAACCTACTTTTCTTTTTATGACTTGTTTACAACACACTGACAAAGATAGGACTTAAGGCATTATGGCTAGGAGTGGGAAGCAAGTGGCTGTGGCCTTGAGTAAGGTAGAGTCCCAGCATTTCTTTGGTGTGAAAATGGGAAAACACAGAAAACTGCCTATAGGGCTGCAACTTCCTTCACACTCCAAGCCCTTTTCTATCCCATCATTATCGTAATTCCTATCTGTGTCAGTGCAATGTAAAGACAATAGTAACAAAAAAAATATTCTACAACTAAACATCTAAACTATTCATTTCTTGCTCAACTTGCAAGGCAAATGATACACTTTTAGCCACTGTGAAGACACAATCCCCGCGCCCTGCCCCCCCGCTAACTCTATTTTGTACTGCTCAATATAAACCTCACTCTACACTAGAGTCCAGCGGTGATTCAGATACAATATAAAATTTGAAAGTCACCATTAGGAATGTTCTGATATAGTACATTCAGTTTTGTTTTCAATCCACAAACCCTCGGATAGTAAGTGGAGAGCCCAGTCTTATTCATAACACTTACAAATTATGTAAAGCATCCTGGACGTTAAAGACAATTGGGGGTAATCCCTGTGCATTATGTATTGTAATAAGCCAGTTTCTTATACAGATATAGCCTTAGTTCGTCTCTTGAAGTACCTACAGTAATCACCTGGGCTAGCAGCCCCTTTAAGAGCTACCAAATAATATGTTGAATTCAGTAGTAGTTTAGCCAGATTCCTTAATGATCAAACAAATTACTTGACAGAGGATAGCCAGGTACTCATTGGCAATTTTATCCAAAAGGTTGCAACCATTATTGATTATGCTACAATATATACTGTATGTCCATTACAACAAACAGTTTCTTAACTGGCTATAAACTACTGGCTATGAACGCCTTCAATATTATTTTAATGAGCATATACGAATCAGAATGCTTCCAGAACTGACTGTGCGAACGTTGGAATTAGTAAATGGTATTTGTGAACTGTATCAATGCCATCTACGAACTGTTACAAAACATTAAACAATGGATGATGGAAGAGCTCACTATTCCAATGAGAAGTACTGCATTTAGTTACACCATTTACTGGTCGAATCAAATATGCAGGTATACAACATACAGTCCCTGGTATTGAACGTGCACTGCTGGCATTGGCTCTTGAAATGGTTCTGAATGTAGTTAGAACAGCATAAATTCAGAACTCACAGTTCAGAAGCAGTTCTGAATTTCTGTTGGAACAGCATGTACACTGGCACCAAAAAAGTAGTGGCACAGACACTTTTGCCGTATAACAGAACTGTATAAATACTAGGAACATTGTATGTATACCACTAACACTGTCTGAATCCATGGCGTGCTGGCCTTTGGTCACAGGGGTCCCTGGTTTGATTCCCGGCAGGGTCGGGAATTTTTACCTTAATTGCTTAATTTCGCTGGCACGGGAGCTGGGTGTATGTGCCGTCTTCATCATCATTTCATCCTCATCACGACGCGCAGGTCGCCTACGGGAGTCATATCAAAAGACCTGCATCTGGCGAACCGAACTTGTCCTCAGTCACTCCCGGCACTAAAAGCCGTGCGCCATTTCATTTCACCATTAACCCTTATTCAATAAAGGAAATAATTTGTATAAACTCTTTTCTAAAAACAACATAAACACATCGCACCCTCAGAACAAGACTGTCGTTAACTCCCAAAAGTTGAATTTTGAGTTACAAACACATTAAAAACTGATATTTTGTCCTCTATCGAACAGTAATACTGTTGTAACTGTAAGTCATACCATACCATTCAAAACACTCAAACAACAGTTTTTAGGTTTTGTGAATTTGTAGAGGTTTATACTGATAAACTGTCGTAACTCTATTACGACAGTCTTCCTGTAGAACATTTTGCAGAGGTACATACTGACAAATTGTCGTAAGTCGTTGTGCGTGGGGCACATTATTATTGTCTGTATAGTGTTGACAGTGTTATGCTTTCTACAGAAAGACAGTATTGTACCAAGGCACTGGCAAGTTGCGATTGTGTTGCGAGTAAAATTCCACAAAGTGATATAGATGCAATTATGTCCTGTCGAGAATTCAAATGTGTATTCCCAAGTCGAGGATCGTTACTCTGTCACATTTCTTCTGGCAAATGTTGTATTAGTGTGATTGAAAGAGCAGAAGAAGTGAATGCTTCTAACTCGCATATCATGCATGTTGACACCGATAATTTGCCATCTCAAAGAACATACATAGACCTACTGCCGTGTCCACTAGAGGCCAAGAGAAATGCTGATTTAGAAAAAGCACTTGGAGGTAACGATATTAAAGTATGCGAATTTGATCTGCAGTCTGTCCTTCAGGCACCTTGTAATGACCTATCGGTGTTTTATTATAAACGACGGCTAAATATGTACAATTTCACAATTTTTGATAATGCAACCAAAAAAGGTTATTGCTACCTTTGGAATGAAGCATCTGGTAAGAAAGGAGCAATAGCAATTGCATCCTGTGTCTATGAATATCTCAAATCTATTGAGTGTAAAGACGTTATGTTTTAAAGTGGTAATTACCCTTCACAGAACCAGAATAAGTTCCTGGCAACAATGTAATCTGTATGCAGTGGATACCATTCCAATCCTACAATCCATAGCCCACAAATATTTAATTGTAGGGACAGAATTAATTCCATGACTTGAAGAAATTAACTGACGAAATGGGTAGCAACTACACAGTGAATAATAAAGGAGAATCGCTTAAATGGAATGAAATTAGAGTGTTGAAAGTCGAAAAGGGCCAGAAGTATACTCTATGCTAAAAGACAACTTTGAGTGTGAAGAGTGCAATTATATTAATATTAGGGGCCGTCAAAAGGGAAGAAGGTCAATTCGAACACAATCCAATTACTTCTGCCTACAAACGACAACCGTGTATCTCGGCTGAAAAGAAGAAAGACCTAATGTCATTGTGTGATGGAAATATAATACCGTACCAAGAGTGTATCATGCTTTTTAACAATCATTGCCATTTTCACAAAGTAAATTTTATAATACTATTTATCCTTTTTATTTTAAGCATTTATAGCCCATTTAATATTAGGAAGTATGAATTGTAATATTATTCACTTTAATAACACTTTATTTAAATCCTCACGATGTCTCAACTCACTTGTGTGCATTTCCTATTGTATTGTATGACTGATGTAACTTTTCCATTTCAACAATATACCAACACACAAACTGTCATAACACTATAGTTTGTTGTTTATTTTATGCCTATTTTTATACATTGAAGGTAAAAAGTTACATTTCCGGGTGCCAGATTGATATACAAGTGTGAGTAAAGAAATTCTAGCGACTATCTTAAAACCCTGAATTTTGAAGTGCATTCAAAATCTTTTATTGCAATTTACTCAAAACAGTGATTTGGTAGTTACGACAGTCTTGTTCTGAGGGTGCGACATGTAATCCATAAAATTAGGGTTTCCTCCTGCTCAAAAAAGTATTGGCACGCTGTATGTCATCCGTTATTGAGCTTTACAGACAGCGTCGCGTCTACTAGATTTGTGAAATCGGAGTTGACGAACAGTTCAGTCGCTTGATGGACAAGACTTAGAATCCGAGGGCGAAGGAGCATTCCATGGCGTTCCAAACCAAGACTGTTTTATTGCATTCGCAGGTCAAACGTTAATGTGAAATTGGTAAAGAACTTTCTGTTACTTATTCAACAGTGCGGGCAATCATCAAGAAGTTCCAAGAGATTGGTACAACAGACAATAAACACAGATCTTGATGTCCAAGTGTTCTTATATGTAGGGAGCATCGAAGCATAGTTCGTCTCGCAAAAAAAAAAAAAAAAAAAAAAAAAAAAAGCGGCCTTTAAAATGCAGGGTCAATTGTATCGGATATCCAGTCAACGTCCAACAAACAGGTCCGTCCCCAAACTATTAGGAATGTTTTGAACGCAGCTGATATTCATGGGAGATCTCCCAGAAATAAACCATTTATTTTGGAAGTTAACCAAAGGAAACACATCCAGTTCGCCGAAGATGATGTCAATCGATTTTCAGAATTCTGTGATATTTCCTGACGAATCCTAGTTTAACTTGTTTGGATCTGATGGAAATGTAAAAGTGTAGTGCAAACCAAATAGAGAGCTCCAATCACAACATCCCCTTCCTACAGTAAAACATGGGGGAAGAAGCATAGTGGTTTGGGGATGCATGGGAACTTGTGGTGTTGGTGACTTGGCAATTATTGAATGTGTCATGGATCATCGTATATATACCGATGTGTTGCGAGGCCACTTATGTAGCAGTGCCGAAAATGTGGGTCTTGATGGCATCTTTCACTTTCATTACGACGACCCGAAACGTAACGCTCTATGAAAGCAGGAATGGTATATTATAAAGCACCAAGAAGAGTTTTCACTCCACACAGAGCTCTGACTTAAACCAATAGAGCATCACTGAAATCACTTGGAGACAAAACTTTGAAAGTGACATTCTACAGGGAAGTACAAATTTCAGACCGTGTTGTTAAGCGGCCCTTACACGATCAATAATATTGACAATACAGTATGATATTGACTATAATATTGATCGTGTAAGGTGAAAAAAAGAGTATTGACGGTAGGTATTGAAGCGATATTGATGAAATCCAGACTGTCTGATCTCAGGGCGTCAATATTTAAAAGTGGGAGGGATATTGTCAATATTATTGATCGTCTAGGGGAGGACGTTAATATTATTGTCAATACTCATTTGTCGCCGCGCTTTCATAGGGAACGGAAGTGATCTTTTTGCGGAGTATTATAGATTATACGAGTGACCTTGAGACGATGTCTGAAGACTTTGAAGCGGCAGACTCGGTGAACCCTGACAGCAACATACCGACTATCGCAAAACTTGGGGAGAAAAACTGCTCACTTTGGATGCCAAGCAGGGACAACTTGCTGAGAAAGCAGTAAATGACGTGCTTTTTGAAGCAAGCTTGGGCACTCTCCATCGCAACTCCGTAGAAATAAATGAAGTACCGTATGTCATTGTTTAAGCCCTCAGATTACCACACATCCGAGAACAAGAAGTGACAGCAGTTCATCCTTCTCCACATTTAATTATTCTTCTCCTACTCACAGTGATACCCCACTAATCAACAACAAACATCAGGATTTATCAGTGGTGACATTTTTCAACCTGCCGCCTCTTTGGTGCAGTGGTTAGTGTGATTAGCTGCCACCCCCGGAGGCCCGGGTTCGATTCCCAGCTCTGCCAAATAATTTGAAAAGTGGTACGAGGGCTGGAATGGAGTCCACTCAGCTTCGGGAGGTCAACTGAGTAGAGGTGGGTTCGATTCCCGCCTCAGCCATCCTGGAAGTGGTTTTCCGTGGTTCCCACTTCTTCTCCAAGCAAATGCCGGGATGGTACCTAACTTTAGGCCACGGCCGCTTCCTTCCCTCTTCCTTGTCTATCCCTTCTGATCTTCCCCTCCCCCCGCAAGGCCCCTGTTCAGCATAGCAGGTGAGGCCGCCTGGGCGAGGTACTGGTCACCCTCCCCAGTTGTATCCCCCGACCCAGAGTCTGAGGCTCCAGGACATTGCCCTTGAGGCGGTAGAGGTGGGATCGCTCACTGAGTCCGAGGGAAAACCGACCCTGGAGGGTAAACAGATTACGAACGAACGAACGAACGGACTTTTTTCAACACCTTCGCAGATTGAGGATTTTAAATTTTGATTGCCTTATTTCTTTTTCCTTTCTGTTTAATCACTACCTAACTAATATTATATTTTGTTTTAAATTATTCAATATGCGTTTACCTACTTCTGCTGCCATGCTAACTAGGCCTAATTTCATACAGGTGTGAAGAGGTTGTGTGCGATGGCAGACTGATACACAGTACTTAGGTAAGTTGGAAGGTGTCCGGAAAATATATTCAAGACACCTTAATATAGTATCGTAAGACATGAACAAGAATTTCACACATGTCAATTATAGCCTCGATAGATGCAGGCGACATGACGACAGAGAACTTTAAATCTTCAAAATTTCTTCCTGTAGCTAAGTACCTGATGGTTAAGGCTAATCTTTCATTAACAGGGATGAAATCCCTCATGTTTGTGTTCTGCCTTTTTCGAAGCTGCCTCTATGGATCAGTGGCAGAGCGTCGGCCTCTGGATCCCAAGATAGCGGGTTCAAACCTGGCAGAGGTAGTCGGATTTTTGAAGGGCGGAAGAAAGTCCATTCGACACTTCCTGCCGTACGATGTCGGCATGTAAAAGATCTCTGGTGACACATTTGGTGTTTATCCGACAAAATTCATTAAATCTCAGACATAGACACCCAAGAGAGTTTTGTTTTACTCAGTCTGCCATCTAGTAAAACAGAACGTCGAAATTGACGAGCAGGCAGCCAGATGGTGTCAAATCGAAATGTCTGCACACGGTAGCTGAGGCCATATGATTATTATTATTAGTAGTAGTATTATTATTATTCTGCTTTCTTGAGAGTGGTTCTACCATTTGTAATAATTTTATGAACATCTTTTCTTTCATTCTGAAATAATCTGCCAATATGATTTCTGTCAGCAGCCTCAAATGAGAATATTCTTTACGTTTCTTCAACCACTCTGTCATCCACCGATTTCTTTTTTTTTCTATTGGCTTTACGTCGCACCGACACAGATACGTCTTATGGCGACGATGGGATAGGATAAGGCTAGGAGTGGGAAGGAAGCGGCCGTGGCCTTAATTAAGGTGCAGCCTCAGCATTTGCCTGGTGTGAAAATGGGAAACCACGGAAAACTATCTTAAGGGCTGCCGGCAGTGGGGTTCAAACCCGCTATCTCCCGAATACTGGATACTGGCCGCACTTAAGCGACTGCAGCTATCGAGCTCGGTCCACCGATTTCGCTGAAGTTGACGAATACCTTCCATAGCAATATTTATGGCTACACAACCTTTTTATCGATCGTCCATGTTTTCAAAACACACAAGGCCACAAAAATTCACTTGAAAAGACACTATTTCAATAGTCCGAATGGTGGAAACAAACGTACTGAGCACATTTATTGATACAATTATTGACAATAATATTGACCGTGTACGGTATGGCGATATTGACGGTAATATTGACAGGAGTAAGCGACTGTATTGACAATACTGATATTGTCAATGATATTGATGGTGTAAGGGCCGCTTTAGAGGAATGGTCAATGATCTCAGGAGAGATAACTCGCAATATTGTTCCCTCCATGCCAAGACGTCTACAAGCTGTCATCAGTGCCAACGGTATGCACACAGGCTACTAGACTTGAGGTACGTGAATTACAGAGACTTTAACTTCATTTGTGTATAGGTGTGCCAATACTTTTATGATGTGTAGAGCAACTGATTTTGTTTTGTAAACTATTAGTTTTGTTGTGAGAAACCAATTATACTCGAAGAACCTTATATTTACTACTGTACATTTCAATAAATATGTTGCTGTCTTAGCATCACCTTTATTTGTGAGGAATTTGTACTTTTTGGAGCCAGCGTATACTGCTGCGCTTGAGCAGGCTATTCAGAATCAATTCGGTACCACGTTGGAACAAATTTGCATGTATTATCACTAAGAATGGTAGCCGAGATATATTTAATGTAGACAGCCTACAGTCGGCTGTAAAACAGATTTATCTCCCGGTGATCTTTTATGTTTAAATACGAAATGAACAATAAAGCTTACCTTATTTCCTATCACGTAAAGTACGTATGTAATGTTCCTTACGGAGATGTACAAGACTTAGAATCCTTTGAACACAGCGTAAAGCGTAATAAACTGCAATTACCTGATGTAGAAAATCTCAAGAGAAACATCACAATCCACAGAATAAACCTACACAAGTAGCCACAATATGTCCCTGATGCACAGTACAAAACAAATTAATTCGAACATTACATAACGACAAGCCAATCACTTAGAAAGTAAACCGGAAATAGCGAATAGGTCCCCTCACAAATTTATAACCTGTGTGTCGTTCCTCGACGGTATACATACACAGCCGGTAAAATTCACTTATCTCCAGCTAACTACTGCACATGGATAGAAGTCAAAAGTCATCTGGGACAACGAAGACCAACCATTACACTCAGACCATATGACAGAATATAGGTACATGGTGTGCGTACGTACCGAGAGACGGGAGACGAATGGGAGTAAGTAGCGTACACCACCAATTACCACTATGCTCATAGGTTGCCTAGCATACAATTTGGCCGTTACGCTTCATTATTGATGTCAAACTTGTGTCTGCAGTTTCGATCAATCAGTTAATCAATCTTTCACTACTGATCTGCAGTTAGGGCAGTCGTCCAGGTGTCAGATTCCGTATCTCAGTCTGGCTTGAGCAACCGTGGAGTGAAGTCTCGTGGTGCAGTGCGTGCCGAGAACATGGTCGGTATTGAGCAGTACCGGGCCGCGATTGGGAAATGGCAGGTGAAGCAGAAGAAGTAGACCAAGAATGGACGGGTGTTAAGAAAAGAAGGAGTAAAAATGGGTGAAGCGGTGCTGGTAGTGACAGTGATAGCGGGGCTACTGGTTATTGGGGGGGGGGGGGGGAGGGGGTGGAATTAAACCCAGGCCCAAATACCAGCGGAAAATTTAGCATGGAGGACATGGCAGCACTCAAGGTGGTAGTGAGTGAGGTAATGCAGGAAAAATGTAAATGGGATAAGGTACAGGAAATAAAGGACATGATGGAGGAGCAGAGGAAGGAGATATGGAACATGAAGAAATGGCTAGAAACGAAGACGGAGGAATCGAACAGGAGAGTGGACAATAATGAGAAGGAAATAGAGTTTATTAAGAGGGAAAGTGAAACGTCTAGAAGAGGAGGTGTTGATGATGAAGAGAGAAGCGGAGGGGTACAGGCAGGAGAGAATGAAGAAAGCCATAATTATATATGGTGTGGAGGAAGGTGAGAGTGAAGGCAAGATTGTCCTGATATCCAAGGTGGTAGAGATCATACGGGATAGGATGAAGATACACTTCAGTGAAGCGAACATAGACGATGTGGAGAGAGTGGGAAAAACTAGAGGACGGAGGCCAATTAGGGTAAACGTTTTCTCAACCATAATGGCAGAAATTGTGATAAGAAATAGTAATAATTTACAGGGCCAGAAAGTAGGGGTGAAAAGAGACATGGGAAAGGAAGGAAGTGAAAATATGGAGATCTTGAACAGACACCTATGGAGAGCGAGAAATAAGGGGCTAAAGGCCCGAATAAGAGGTCAGAGGTTGGTGGTGACAAACGGACAATGGGTTAGGGAGCACTCAGTGGCGAAGCTAAAGGAGATGGACTGATGCGTTAGTTCCGAGGGAGGAGAGATGACAAGGCAAGATGGAAGGAAGAAAGAAGTAACAAAGAGGAGTGAGACGAGGAAGGAGAGGAGATCAACTCAGGTGAGAACGGACAATGCAGTGCGGATTCAGAGGATCAAAACAGTGAAGGGGTAAGTGAGGGTGAGCAGCAAGAAACGGTGAGAGCAGAGTGCAGTAGTTTAGTGAGCAAGAAAGGACATGAGAAGACTGATCGACAGGAAGGGAAAGCAATTATGAGCAAAGGAAGAATTAGGAGTTTAAAAGACCTCTGGGGTAAAGTATGTAAAGGGATGGAGGATACGGTGGGCATGGAACGGAACAGGTTGGTAAAAAAAGGAGGAATGGAGACAAGGGGTGAGGGGTCGGTAACTACAAGGGGTAAGATTAGAGGAGGAAACTTAGAAGGGAGGGAGGGAAAGTTATAACTATATTGGAAAATAGGATGTGTGAATATTGAGGGACTGATGAACAAATTAGGAAATAAGAAAGTTCGGGAAGTAATGGAAAGTTACGATGTTGTGGTACTCTTGGAGACCTGGCTAGAAACAGGGAGGGAAATCTCATGGAAGGGGTTTGTGATTAAATATAAATATAGAAGAAAGGAGAGGACAAAGGGACGCACACCAGGAGGGATGATAGTATTAATCAGGGAAGAAATCAGTGAACTGGTGGAGGATACAGAGACAGATATGAAAAAAACTATATGGTTGAGATTGAATATGGGAGGGGTAGAGAGAAGGGAGAAGAAAATAAATCTAGCGTTCGTATATTGCCATCCTAGTAGTTCACCATATGCAAATAAGTATCTTTTTGAAGATTTATTGGTGGATATTAGTATGATAAGAGAGAAGTTTGCAGGAGAAGAGGATATGTTGTTATTCGGAGACTGGAACGCTAGAATAGGGGAACAGGGCCCAGTATATAGTAGGGAGGATGGAAGGTGTATGTTGAAAAGTAGAAGTAGTGAGGATAAAATTATCTACAGCTATGGGGAGAAACTCCTGCAGATGTGCGCTGCGAGAAATTCGTATATTCTGAATGGATGGATGGAGGACGACAGGACGGGGAAATTGACGTATATTACTGAGAAGGGAGGTAGTGTGATAGATATGGTTTTAAGCTCGGAAGGAGTTTTGGAGGATATTGTAAGGATGGAAGTAGGCGACTGGATTGGAACACACCATTTCCCAGTGTGGCTTATGTTGAAAAGAGGGGAAGAAACGCATATAAGGAAGGAAGTTGAGATGAAGGATAAATTAGGGAGGGGATATAACAAGTACAAACGGACAAAGAAAGTGGGACGGGAATGGGATAGGGTATTAATAGAGGAATTACAATTTCTGAAATATGGTTGGGAAGGTGCGTTACAGGAGAATAATGTTGATAAAGCCTTGGAATTGATGCTACATCCAATAAAGATGATAGCACAGAAGGTAGAATGTAGAAGGAAGAAAAAGAAAGAGGGTGAAGAATGGTTTAACAGAGAGTGTGAAGGAATGCGGACGAGGGTGCTGAGTGCGTTCAAGGAGTATAGAAAGAAAGGTGGGGGGCAGAAAGAGAGTTTTTCTGTAAGTTGAGGAAGGAGTATAAAAATAATATTTGTGAGGTAAAAAAAGTTTCCCGATCTATTGTTTTCCTAGCCTTTTCTTAAATTATTGCAAAGACATTGGAAATTAAATGAACATCTCCCTTGGTTATTCCAATTCCTATCTCCGCTTGCTATAAACGAATATTTGCCCCAATTTGTCCTTCTGAATTCCAACTTTATCTTTCCTACTTTTAAAGGCACCACTCAAACTGATTCGACTACTAATGTCATTCCAAGCAGCCTCCGTGGCTCAGGCGGCAGCGCGTCGTACTCTCACCGCTGGATACCGCGGTTCAAATCCCGGTCACTCCATTTGTGCTGGACAAAGCGGAGGCAGGACAGGTTTTCCTCTGGGTACCTACTTCGGTTTTCCCTGTCATCATTTATTCCAGCAACACACTCCATTAACATTTCATTTCATCTATCAGTCATTAACCATTGCCCCAGAAGAGTGCGACAGGCTTCGGCAGGCGGCACATTTCCTATCCTCGCCGCTAGATGGGGCTTCATTCATTCCATTCCTGACCCGGTCAGATGACTGAAAACAGGCTATGGATTTTCAATGTCATTCCACGTCATCTCTCCATTGACACCTCGGAACATACCATATAATCGAGCAACTCGTCTCCTTTCTCCCGAGTCTTCCCAGCCCAAACTTTGCAACATTGTATATAATGATTGACATTATGATTTGGCCATTGTTGCACTCACGGCCCGTACTTGTAGACATGATACAGGCTTTTGGGCTTATGCCTTATTTTCTTGGCACGTCATAACCCCCAAAGTCTATATCATGTAGATATTATAATTGATGGTCTTTGAAAGACTTATTTCGTTGAAGAACCTTATCTTCCTCCCATCTGATACCAGACTTACAAACCATAGGTTGTGGTGTCACATAGTTGCGTATCAGAAGCCTGTGTGTTACATTTAGGTGACTGTGTCGGTGCGACGTAAAGCCCCTAGCAAAAAAAACACCATTTAGGTGACACTTCTCAATACGTGTCCATTGCTGAGCCCAGTGATGTGACGGCATCATAGATATCTCCATCTTTTACTTGACGAATGCAGTAGTAGTAGTAGTAGTAGGGAAATGCATGTTCTAAATCATTGGCGCCAGCATTATTTCTGCTGGGTCAGCACCCGAGGTCAGTGACCCAATGACTTCATGACCACGCGGCCGTGACGTCAAGAGCACGTGGACTTGTTTGTAAGCAAAAGCACGTGCTTTTGATGGCTGTCATTTTGATAGACCCTAACCACACTTTTTATGACAAGAGAACGTCGCTAACCTCAATTCTGCAAACTTGATAGGTCCTAACCTTACTTTTTGTGAACAAGTGAACGTAAATAACCTCACTGCTGCAATCTTAACTACGTGAGACGCGGGTTTAAACAGCTGTCAAGATGTGACCTGCCATCTTGACAGGTCCTAACCACGTGCACATGTTTGGTGCGGAATTTTCAACGTTCCTAACCTCACTGCTGCTATCCGAACCGATCTTGACTTCATTGCTGCTATCATAACAATGTGGGAGCGGAATTTGAACAGATGTCAAGGTGACAGCTGTCATCTTGACCGAACCTAACCTGACTTTTTGGAAAAAAGAACGTACCTAACCCCACCGTTGCCTTCTTAACCACGTGGTGCACGGTATTTAAACAACTGTCAAGATGACAGTTGCTATCATGACAAGTCCTAACCACGTGGCCTTGTTTAGTGCGGATTTTGAACAAGTGAACGTGGCTAACCTCACTGCTTCCATCTTGACAAGCCCTAACCTCACTGCTGCAGTCTTAACTACGTCGGACGCGGTATTTAAACAGCCGACAAGATGACAGCTGCCGTCTCGACAACTCGTAACCACGTGCACTTGTTTGGTGCGAATTTTGAACAAGTGCCCTTCGCGACATCCCCCTTCCCCGACACTACCTTAGAGGGCGACTAACCTCAGAGTATTATAGTTTTAAGGCTAGCTGCCCTTCTCGACATACACCCTTCCCGACTCCATCTTGGAGGGAGGCTAAGAGGTCAGGTCATTGCATTATGCCTCCATCCGACAGTAACGAGCAAGTCTAAACATGTATAACCATGACGATGTGATCTTGTGCTTAAGGCATTACGTCCCAAGGGGTCTGAGCACGTGCGATACTAAGGTTATTCTGCTTTTAACATGCAGCGATGACGTCGACATGGTTATGCATGTTTAGACTTGTTCTTTATCAAGGTAACCCTCTACTAAACTCAAGCCTTTATAGATAGTATGAGTGTGAATTTTTTTAAGTCTCTGAGGCACTGTGACAGAGAGTAAAGCGCTTTATTCCATCATGACAAGAACATTCATAGTTGATGTCCAAGGCTTCAAAATAAACGGCAACAAATTTGTGTTTAAAGAGAGGGCTGTGTTGGATTGCACTGTGTTGTGGGCGCCAAATTTAGGTCTGCAGTGGGAAGATAAAGGAATACCTTATCGCTTCCTATCTTCGATCATGAATGCCTATTTTTCAAGAGCAGATCTTGTTTTTTAAGGGTTATGAAAGAAGGAATGGTTGCGTGAGTATCTACCATCAACGTGTGAAATTATCGACATACATGAATCAGAATGTCCATCATTTAAAACTCTTTACAAGGAGCGTAGTGGAGTAACAATTAAACAGTCTTTACGGATTGCGTGCACGCTCTTTGATTGGTTGTGTTGCAGTGCATTTCGGGAGGTGAACAACATATGTAAATTGCAGTGTCGACATGACGTCAGTGTGAAAGAAACATTTGTAGAGTAAAAACATCATGTCATTTATATCCGATACTAAGTACAACGCAGTTGAAAAGGCAGTCGTAAAGTTTTATGCATGCAAAAGAAAACCAAACACTTTTACCGAAGAAGAGTTGAATGCATTACCAAAGGCATTTTTGGTTAATATAGATGCGAATGCTGTAAAGAAGATCTGGGATAATGTGCCTCATAAGTTGACTCAAGACCCTGTTTTGTCAGAGCTTCAAACGTGTAGTGTGCATCATGAACAAGTGAGTTTTGAGCCACACCCCGCACGCACAATATCCTGCTCACCGTGCATAATATAACATCATTGGCTAAAAACTGAGGCCCGGATCGCGACTGGGAAAGGCCACAAGCTACAAGCCCTGAGCTGGCGATGAGCCTCTCGGCAGAAAAATACCAAGAGACTAACTGTGAAACAAAATACCAAGAAATTCAACAAATAACAAGGAAACATTTATTGAATTAATAAAATGAGGAAATGGAGAAAGTAAATGAATTTGAAGATAGGGAAAGGTAATCCATATGAAATTTATAAATACGTAATTCAACTTTTACAGGGATGTAGCAACAGTGTCACTGTGACGGTATACCATCATTCAGAATCGAATTATATTACAATCAGTTGAACCGCTTTTAAGCGTGCGATTACAATCTGATTATCCCCACACAAGCACGACGCAATACACATTTCATTAAAAGGTGGTCTAATTTTCCAACTGTTATTAATTTCACCTACTCAATTTATCTCCACTCCCGTATATCACACTCCTCTTCTTTTATATCTCTTATTTGTACAACAATTCGTCACCTCCCCCCAAATAAAACTATACTCCTACGCATCAAAGAGCAGACTAAAGCAAATAATTATTCGTAGAACTTCCGTAGTAGATTTAAAAGGAGCACGAATACGAACTACAAGGAAAAGGAAAGGTAAGGGCCAATAGCTGACATAAATTGCCCTGAGTCCTCACTATCTCGGAGGTATTTCAAATTCATACCACTGACAATAGATTGGTTCATGAAGGAACTACAACATCCAGTACCTAACAACGCAATACACAAAAATATCTGGCACAGGTTGCAGACGAGGGAAGATCCTAAATGTTTTACACACATGCCTATCAGGCGCTAACGATGGGCCATCACGCCTGCTCGGATTTAGTTTCCCTGCTGAGAATTGCACCTAGGACATACATTGTGCTTGGCACCATTTAGACCACATTTATAACATTTTAAGGAAGACTTAGAGCAACTAGGCCTATACTTAGAGACGTGACCTAATTTCCCACATTTTCAACATTTCGCTACATCAGTCTTCTTATCAACGAGTAGGAGAGATGAAGTTCAACTTACGATCGGAACTTCCAGGAGAACGGGATGAAGAAGGAATCGCACCAAAGGAGACAGCTTTTGACGATTCATGATATGTGACGTCGGGAAACGACCCAGTCTAGTGATTCCTTCCATGTTCTCAACCTGTGATTGTTTTATGTAAAGTTTTAATCGGCGGCCAGATTCCGATAAAACTGATCAATTACTTCTGATTCGGAGGTCTTGATAAACAAACGGTTGAATAGCTTTAACATTCCAGTGGCAGAGTCGTCAATGGGTTTTCCTTCTAACTGAGTTCTTCTGAAAATTTCCTGTTTCAAGCAGTAGTCCATATCGGACAAACCAAATCTCTGTTTTATTTGCCTAGCAAAATCTCCCCAGGACTGGATATTCGCTTTTGCTAATCTGAACCATTTCAAAGCCGGCCCTTCCAGCATTCCAGGGCTGACCGTTACGAACAGATCAGGGAATAAGGAGCTACATTCGGCAATATCATCAAACCGTCCTAAGAACTCAATAATGCTAGAACTATTACATTCCCCCGAGAAATTCAGCTTCCATTTAAGGACAATGTCAAAAACCGGGTTAATATTAGGAATACGGTCACTAATTGGACTAGTAATTTGTGAATCAGAGTTCACGCGTTTTTCAACGAGCAAACGTATCCCTCGCTTCAAGATATCTAGCACTCTCACTACCAGATACGGAAGACTTGTTAATTTCAACTAATTCATGACCCATTTATTTTCCTTTGTTGGAGATATCTCCATCAAAAATTTCACTCCCACTGCCCATAATCAAATAATTATATTCTTCCGTACTTAGGCCGAAATTTCAGCAGCAATAGACACGCAAAGGATAACGGAACTACGTACCGTAACTCAGCAAGCACGCCCAAAATTAAATCTAGGTTCTGACAACATCACACATGGAGATTTGGTTTTCGGGAGGGATTTAACATCCCCCGAATACATTTCCATCCCCAGCTCTACTTCTTCTGAATTTCATTCGAAGGAGATTACCCAGTCTAACCGTGTGACTGCTACCATTTGAGTCACACCCCGCAAGCAAAAAATCCTGCTCAATATAACATCATTAGCTAAAAAGTGAGGCCTGGATCGCGACTGGAAAAGGCCACAAGCTATAAGCCTTGAGCTGGAGATGAGCCTTTCGGCAGAAAATACCAAGTGACTAATTTTCTAAACAAACTACCGAGAAATTAAGAAACAAGAAAATATTTATTGAATTAATAAAATGAAAAATGGAGAAAGTAAATGAATTTGAAAATAGGGGAAAGATAATTAATATGAGAATTATACATAAGAAATTCCCCTTTTACCGAGATGTAGCAACAGTGTAACAGACGGTATACCATCATTGAGAATCGAATTATAATACAATCAGTTAAACCGCTTAGAAGCGTGCGATTACATTCAGATTCTCCCCACACAAACACGACGCATTCCACACAGTTCATTAAAAGGTGGTCTAAATTTTAACAGTTATTAATTTCACCTTCTCAACTTATCTCCACTCCCATATATCACACCTCTCTTCTTTAATTTCTCTTATGATTAACAATCCGTCACCCCCAAAACACTATACCCATACGCATGAAACAGCAGATTAAAGGAAATAATTATTCGTAGAACCTCCGGAGTAGATTTAAATGGAGCACGAACACGAACTTCAAAAATAATGGTAAGGGCCAAAAACATGTGCATACATGATAGAAAGATAAAACAATTCGGCCAGAAACGATCCAAGAGGCTAAGATAGGTGTAATGCCCGAAAGGAAAATGCACCAACAATCAGGTAGAGAAATAAAATTAAAAACAAGAACAAAATAAAATTCAAACAAAGATATTCCTTCTTCATATCCCACCCACTTACACTCACGTCCGTACACACATACTGTGACCGTAATCAGGTCTCGGCTGACTGAATATGGGTCAGTGTGCTACTGGGTTTCACATTGTCAGCAACGGCGCGTGGAGCCTTGGCCAGGTGATAGAGAACCAGTTTCTGACTTGAAGGGGATAGCTGGCTGACTGACAAAAAGTAATAAAAATAAAAGCGGGCGAGAGATAAAAAGTAACCAGTGTGTGTTCACCTGCAATACATCGATTCGTAATAAATGAAATATTTATAATGTCTTTGGTGGCGTGATATGCATAATTACGAAGTACTCATGAATCATATTTTACTGAACTGTGCTAATAATATCACGTGTAAATTATATAAATTAAAAACTGATTTTTTACTTAATTTCAGCGGTATTTCGGCTAGAATGATGGTGAAATTATGTAATGAAACCCCAGAAGAATTCAGTACTTGAGTTGACTTCACTTCCGACCACGAGTGCCACGCACGATATTTAAGGCAAGTCATATGAGTACAAGCTCTTACATGCTGACATGTTCCTGGTCTACTATCTGTAGTTACTTCGGGTACTTCGCTAGCGGATTTCAAAGCAGAACATCAGTGGAATACAATCATCAGGGATAGTGGACTCATTCCTGTGTTCGACGCTTTCTACAATTATGTACCGGTAAATCTACTACTTGAGTTAGTGCAGTATACAGACTTCGAAAGAGCAGATAAAATTTTTAAAGCACGTGTTCTGTTCATCCTAAATTACATGTGTGTTCAGGATTTCTTTTAACACATTTGGTACAAGTTTCAGCAACCTCACGAGTGAACGTGGAAGAGGACCTCTACGTTATCAGCGCCAGAAGAAGATGGGATTTCGTGCTATGGACTCCACGTATTTCATCATTAAGTTCTAAGCCATCGACCAGCGTCGGCAGCGGCGAAATGAAGAGACTTTCGCCTTAGAATGGCTGATTGAGGACCCGGACTTCGAGATGTGAAGACATCTAAATAAGTTAAGTCGACTACGTCTTATTTATATCTGTTCTATGCAGTTCTTTATTTCTACTCTTCATCTTTCCTTAGATTTGTTTTATAATATCTAGTGATTTATTTTCACGACATTTCACTGGTTATTTCTAGATGTGTGGCAGGACTTGTAGCTTAATTTGCATACCTGCTTAATTCATGACCACGTGTTGACGAGTTTGATGATGATGGATCAGTTGAGGTTATCCATGTGTTATCGAAATCATCCTTTCTTATTGTACGAATTTCATTACGATAGTGAGCAGACCTGTGTCTGGTGAATTTATCGAGGTGATATTTTTCCGATATTTTTAACATTTTCATGGAAATTGGACTTTTACTCGTAACTTACATTTACGATAGCGTGTCATCAGGATACTAATACCGAATCGAGTGTGTGAATTTATTTACAGTACATGCATTGTGGTATGTGATAACTAATGGATTAGTTAATCATCGAGACTAATTTAAGGAGGATATTACTTGTTTTGGGACGATGATAGGTCCTTATAATTTTCATGACTACATGTGAGTGATAATGGGTTACGATGAGTTAGGGTCGTCGTTATGATATTGTACTGTACGTGTCATTTATGAGGAATTTGTATGTACGATATGAGTCTTCGTGAAACTGAGTTTTCACATGTTAATGTAGTAATATTTGAAACATGATGTTGATCGTGATATAATGGAAGTATGGAATCTTCGAGATTTTACGAGGTGTAGTTAATATGATTATGTCTTCTGATGATAAGGACAAGTCCATGTTGATCGAGGTACTCCATAATTCAAGATAATATCCTAATAGTGTTCGTGAAAGTCAATAATTCCGAGTTTAAGGTACGTGTACAATTTACTGGAAGACCTTAGGTCTGGAGAACAGATCCTCAATTAAATATTCTGATAATGTTTCAGTTCGAAACAAGGCATGCTCATTTTTCGAGGTATTATTTCGTACTCACGTGGAGAATCTATCTTTTTAACATGTTGGAACGTGTTAATGGGAGAGTGGTGAGATTGATTATCACCTGATGATGATGTGTAAATATTGTAGATATTTTCTTCTTTAATATTTTCAGTAGCTAGTAGTAGATTTAGAGAATTTCTATTGGTAAGACACTTATTTTCTATACATTTGTGTTGTGGTGATGTGTGACACTTTAATGGTGTTAATTCGTTATGTGGACAGGATTTCCACGTTGAGGATATATTTTTCCCTATTCATTGATTTTCCGTAGGGTCATAATGCTAATTTTTTGTTCATTTAATGACCAAGTGATTATGAGTTTGTTATTAGTTATCACGAGGAAATATGTGGGAAGACGTGAACAGGTATACTCGACGTCTCGAATTAACTTGTAGAAAACAAAGGCAAATTCAAATTTTTATTTCAATGTTAACAAAAATTTTGATGAACAGAATTTCACCCTTATTTTGTCATGGTAGTGAAATTAATTAATCTTGGATATTTTTATTATACCCTTTATTAAAATTAATGCATTTTTCAGATTGTTCGAGGAATGATACGCAAGACCTAATTTTTCTTTAAAAAATTAACTCGACTTTAAATTACTAAATGAATCATTTAAAACGAAGGAAAACAATGTTATGTTCAAACACTCTGTTAGAATGATAGGAAAACTAAGTTGCGTGTTCCACCCCATTTGTTTGTATATTTTTTGTCACATCAAGTGCCATAGTAATTAACGTAAAGTAGCGATCATTTTCATTATCATAGATGTCAGGATGGTTAATATTTTATTTTCATTGAATAAAAATGTAATATGTTCTCTACATTTAGAACATTCTTATTTTCCGAACCCTATGTCAATCCTGCCACTTTCATATTTTTTCTAAGTCAGCGGCCCGTCGAACTGAGCACCCCTGGGGTGTCTCTTGTTCACCGGCGGACCTGGTCGGGGACAATACAGTCATTCAACAAAGCAATAAACGCGAAGAGCGGTCCTGAGTGTCCATAAAGGATTCAAAATCTTCAATAACACGACACCAAGGACGGTATAAGGCGGTTCCCAATTATTAGGGTCATGTGTATACATAAGTATAAATTTGGCAATGGGATCAGCAGGTCCCGTATTCACATCAAAACCCATCCAAATTGCGATTCGTACAGAGCGAGTCAGGCCTCGCGGTGACACAAATAACCATACAGAGTAGGTGGGAGGTAGACGCAAAAGAATACAAAGGAGATGAGGAGACAATTTCATTAATTCTGTCCCACGTCAGACAAGGTGATTCTTCTTCCTTTAGTAGCAAATCTGAGAGCTTTGGCAGTACAAGGTGCCCGAAGCGTGCAAGAGATTCCTGGTTAGTGAATCTAAACTGTCTTGCTCTTATCTTCATGGTGACTTTTAGTTTTAGCCGTACTTTCATGGACAACAGATTATGGTCACTGCCACATTCCGATACAAGAAAGGTCTTACAATCTAGAACAGATGTCTTCCAACGTTGTGTCACCAAGATGAAATCAATCAGATTCCTGACTCTATCACGAGGCGATATCCAGTGTACATATGCCTTGGGTGATGCTGGAAGAGGGTGTTGAAAACTACCGTGTCATTGCCGACAAGTAGTATAATACAGGGATTCTGCCGCCGGCTCCTCCTCCTCGGGCTCCCAGGGGCCTCCTCCTCCTCCTCCCGAGGGGCCTTCCCAGGGGGCTGCTCCTCCTCTTCCTCCTCCTGGGAGGCCTTCCCAGGGGCCTGCTCCTCCTCCCGCGGGATATTTGAATTGGTAAACAAAGCCACGTACGTTTTGGACAGCCACGTGCTTTTTGACAGAAACCAACGCATCGCTAACATCAGTACTGCCATCTTGACGGGCCTAAACCTCAGTGCTACCAACTTAACCTAACTAGCGCGAGATTTGAATCGGTAAACAAAGCCACGTGCATTTTGACAGCCACGTGCTTTTTGACAGACAACAACGTATCGCAAACCTCAGTGCTGCCATCTTGACGGGCCTAAACCTTAGTACTACCAACATAACCTTACTAGCGCGAGATTTGAATCGGTAAACAAATCCACGTGCTTTTTTTACAGCTGTCATCCGCCATCATTAATCAAGAGAGCACCGTGCTGCCCTCTTTAGCTACATATCTTTGAAATGTGGTGGCGGATAATTTGAAAAATGCTTTTTGATAGCAGCCATCTTTATCGACAGAGCACCGTGCTGCACCCTGGTGGCAGGCAATTCCACGTGACAGCAGCCATCTTTAATCGAGAGAGGACAGTGCTACACTCTTTAGTTGAAATGTGGTGGCGGCAATTTGAAAACTTCTACGTGCTCTTGTATGCAAACAAAGCCACGTGATTTTTTGACAGCCACCATCCGCCATCTTTAATCAAGGGAGTACTGAGCTGCACTCTTTAGTTGAAATGTGGTGGCGGCAATTTGAAAAATTCTACTCGCTCTTGTTTGGAAACAAACCCACGAGCTTTTTTGACAGCTGTCATCCGCCATCTTTAATCAACAGAGCACCGTGCTGCCCTCTTCAGCTACAAACCTTTAACATGTGGTGGCGGACAATTTGAAAAATTCTTTTTGACAGCAGTCATCTTTAACCAACAGAGCACCGTGCTGCTATCTTTATCGTAGTAGTAGACAATTTCTACGTCGCAGCTGTCATCCGCCATTTGCATCGCAAACCTCAGTGCCGCACTCTTTAGCTACTACCTTTGAAATATGGTGGTGTATAATTTAAAAAGAAAAATTCTACACCAACAATCTCTCGGCGCTAATTGCACAAGATGGTGGCTATACATGACTCCTTAAGTGTGCTTACGCAAGATGACTGCTATGCATAGGTTCTTATGAGACTCCCTTGGGATGCTAGCGCAAGATGGCGGCTATACATGGCTCCTTATGAGACGCCCTACGGATGCTTGCTCAAGATGGCAACTGCTCTTATGAGACGGCTTAAGGGTCCTTGCACAAGATGGTTTGAAACGCCCTAAGGTTGCTTGCGCAAGATGGCGGACACAAGATGGCGGCTATACACGGCTCCTTATGAGAGGCCTTAAGGGCGCTTGTACAAGATGTCTCCTGCTCTTAAGAAGAAAGCTTGCTTAGAGGCTAACGTGCCGTGCTAGTTAGATTCATTAAATTTGGGGCTTAAATGCAAAATGTTAAATATCTCGAAAACGGTGCATCGTAGAGCAAAACGGACAAAAATTTTCCGCCTCACACCTGAGTTCGCAGTATGAGGAACATGATAGCAAAAAAACATAGTCTAATGATGAGATCAACGGTTCGGTTCCTACTTAGGCCCTTTGGCATTTGCACTGTTTTAGCTTGTATTGAAGCAAGTTTTTGTAACATGATCAGGTCTAGGTATGGTAGAGAGTACAACGTGTAGTGCTGGTTCGATTCATTACATTTGGGGGTTAAATGCAAAATGTTAAATACATTGAAAACGGTGCATCGTAGAGCAAAACGGACAAAATTTTTCTGTCCAATACCCAGGTTTGCATTATGAGGAACATGATAGCATAAGAAAAACATAGTCTAATGATGAGATCAACGGTTCGATTCCTACTTAGGCCCTTTGACATTGACGGCTATCTAATTCTACAAGATGGCGGCTATACATAGCTTCTTATGAGACAGCTTAAGGGTGCTTGCACAAGATGGCTTGAGACCGCCTAGGGATGCTTACGCAAGATGGCGGACACAAAATGGTGACTATATATAGCTCTTTATGAGACAGCCTGGGGGTGCTCGCACAAGATGGCGGCTACACTTATGAAGAAGGCTGGCTTAGAGGCTACTGCGCAAGATGGTGGCTGCTGTTATGCATGCGGTGGAGGGAAATTTGAAAAAAAATTCTATGTGCTTTTCTGACAAGCTGCTACCTTTAATTAACAGAGCACCGTGCTGCCATCTTTAGCTACTACCTTAGGTACGTGGTAGCAGGTAATTTGAAAAAATCCACGTGCTTTTCTGATAGCGGTCATCTTTAATCAACAGAACACCGTGCTGCTATCTTTAGCTACTTACTTTTGAAAGGTGCTAGCAGGCTATTTGTGACAGCTCTCATCCCTAATCAACAGAGCATCGTGCTGCTATCTTTACAGCACTAAATCTCATATTATTGAAATGTGGTGGTGGGTAATTGGAAAAATTCTTCGTGCTTTTTTAACAGCTACCAGCGGTTCTTTAAACAATAGCGGTTATACATAAGCCGTTAAGGTCTCTTCTTATGTCAATGCATTGCTCTATCGAACAAGTTTAAACCTGCTTCGCGAAGGCAAGAGTGCAGTGATAAGATCATTATGCATGTTTAGACTTGTAGATGATAAAAGAAACATAACAAGACTAGTATCAAACGCTGTACTCGATACAACATGTGTTTTGAACATTGCTTGATGTATTCAGAACACTAAATAAGTGATCAAGACTAGAATAGAACACTGTATTCGATACAACATGTGTTTCGAACATGTTAGGGGATACCTGAAGATCAGATTTCAAAAGAAGTGATTGAAATATAACAAGACTAGAATCGAACACTGTACTCGATACAACATGTGTTTAGAACACATTCTGATCATATGTTGAAGTTAACAACATCGATTACAGTGTTCGATTGTAGTCTTGTTATGTTTCAATCTGATCTTCTTAGAACAGAGGTACCCCCTAACATGTTCTAAACACATGTTGTATCGAGTACAGTGCTCGATTCTAGTCTTGGTCACTTATTTTGTGTTCTGAACACATCAACCAATGTTCTGATCACATGTTGAAGTTAACGACATCGAGTACAGTGTTCGATTCTAGTCTTGTTATATTTCAATCACTTCTTTTTTAATCTGATCTTCAGGTATCCCCTAACATGTTCTAAACACATGTTGTATCGAGTTCAGTGTTCTATTCTAGTCTTGATGACTTATTTAGTGTTCTGAATGCATCAAGCAATGTTCTAAACACATGTTGTATCGAGTACAGCGTTTGATTCTAGTCTTGTTATGTTTCTTTTATCATCTGCAAGTCTAAACATGCATAATGATCTTATCACTGCACTCTTGCCTTCGCGATGCAGGTTTAAACTTGTTCTATAGAGCAATGCCTTGACATAAGAAGAGGCCTTAACAGCTTAAGTATAACCGCTATTGTTTAAAGATGACCGCTGGTAGCTGTTAAAAAAAGCACGAGGATTTTTTTAATTATCCACCACATTTCAAAAGTATGAGATTTAGTGCTGTAAAGATAGCAGCACGATGCTCTGTTAATTAAAGATGAGAGCTGTCACAAATTGCCTTCTAGCACATTCCAAAGGTAAGTAGCTAAAGATAGCAGCACGGTGTTCTGTTGATTAAAGATGACCGCTATCAGAAAAGCACGTGGAATTTTTCAAATTACCTGCTAAAACGTACCTAAGGTAGTAGCTAAAGATGGCAGCACGGTGCTCTGTTAATTAAGGATAGCAGCTCGTCAGAAAAGCAAATAGAATTTTTCAAATTTTCCTCCACCGCATGCATAACAGCAGCCACCATCCTGCGCAGTAGCCCCTAAACCAGCCTTCTTCATAAGAGTAGCCGCCATCTTGTGCGAGCACCCCTAGGCTGTCTCATAAGGAGCTATGTATAGTCACCATTTCGTGTCCGCCATCTTGCGTAAGCATTCCTAGGGGGTCTCAAGCCATCTTGTGCAAGCACCCTTAAGCTCTCTCATAAGAAGCTAGGTATAGCCGCCATCTTGTAGAATTAGATAGCCGTCAATGTCAAAGGGCCTAAGTAGGAATCGAACCGTTGATCTCATCATTAGACTATGTTTTTCTTATGCTATCATGTTCCTCATAATGCGAACCTGGTTATTGGGCAGAAAAATTTTGTCCGTTTTGCTCTACGATGCACCGTTTTCGAGATATTTAACATTTTGCATTTAAGCCCCAAATTTAATGAATCCAACCAGCACGGCACGTTATACTCTCTACCATAGCTAGACCTCATCATGTTACAAAAACTTGCTTCAATACAAGCTAAAACAGAGCAAATGCCAAAGAGCCTAAGTAGGAATCGAACCGTTGATCTCATCATTAGACTATGTTTTTCTTATGCTATCATGGTCCACATACTGCGAACCTGGGTATTGGGCAGAAAAATTTTGTCCGTTTTGCTCTACGATGCACCGTTTTCGAGATATTTAACATTTTGCATTTAAGCCCCAAATTTAATGAATCGAACCAGCACTGCACGTTGTACTCTCTACCATACCTAGACCTGATCATGTTACAAAAACTTGCTTCAATACAAGCTAAAACAGTGCAAAAGCCAAAGGGCCTAAGTAGGAACCGAACCGTTGATCTCATCATTCGACTATGTTTTTCTTATGCTATCATGTTCCTCATACTGCGAACCTAGGTATGAGGCGGAAAAATTTTGTCCGTTTTGCTCTACAATGCACCGTTTTCGAGATATTTAACATTTTGCATTTAAGCCCCAAATTTAATGAATCGAACTAGCACGGCACGTTATCCTCTAAGCAAGCTTTCTTCATAAGAGCAGCAGCCATCTTGTAAAAGCGCCCTTAAGGCCTCTCATAAGGAGCCGTGTACAGCCGCCATCTTGTGTCCGCCATCTTGCGCAAGCATCCTTAGGGCGTCTCAAACCATCTTGTGCAAGGACCCTTAAGCCGTCACATAAGACCAGTCGCCATCTTGAGCAAGCATCCCTAGGGCGTCTCATAAGGAGCCATGTATAGCCGCCATCTTGCGCAAGCATCCCAAGGGAGTCTCATAAGAACCTATGTATAGCAGCCATCTTGCGTAAGCACCCTTAAGGAGTCATATATAGCCACCATTTTGTGCAATTAGCGTCGAGAGATGGTTGGTGTAGAATTTTTCTTTTTAAATTATCCACCACCATATATCAAAGGTGGTAGCTAAAGAGTGCGCCACTGAGGTTTGTGATGCAAGATGGCGGATGACAGCTGTGACGTAGAAATTGTCTACCACTACGATAAAGATAGCAGCACGGTGCTCTGTTGATTAAAGATGGCTGCTGTCAAAAAGAATTTTTCAAATTGTCCGCCACCACATGTTAAATGTTTGTAGCTAAAGAGGGCAGTTGATTAAAGATGGCGGATGGCAGCTGTCAAAAAATCACATGGGTTTGTTTCCAAACAAGAGCGAGTAGAATTTTTCTTATTGCCGCCACCACATTTCAACTGAAGAGTGCAGCACGGTGCTCCCTTGATTAAAGATGGCGGATGGTAGCTGTCAAAAAAGCACGTGGCTTTGTTTCCAAACAAGAGCACGTAGAAGTTTTCAAATTGCCGCCACCACATTTCAACTAAAGAGTGCAGCACTGTGCTCTCTTGATTAAAGATGGCTGCTGTCACGTGGAATTGCTGCCACCAGATTGCTGCACGGTGCTCTGTCGACTAAATATGGCTGCTATCAAAAAGCATTTTTCAAATTATCCGCCACCACATTTCAAAGATATGTAGCTAAAGAGGGCGGTATGGTGCTCTCTTGATTAAAGATGGCGGATGACAGCTGTAAAAAATAGCACGTGGATTTGTTTACCGATTCAAATCTCGCGCTAGTTAGGTTAAGTTGGTAGCACTGAGGTTTAGGCCCGTCAAGATGGCAGTACTGAGGTTAGCGATGCGTTGTTGTCTGTCAAAAAGTACGTGGCTGTCAAAAAAGCACGTGGCTTTGTTTACCAATTCAAATTTCCCGCGGGAGGTGGAGCAGGCCCCTGGGAAGGCCCCTCGGGAGGAGGAGGAGGAGGCCCCTGCGAGCCCGAGGAGTAGGAGGCGGCAGAATCCCTGTATTATACTACTCCGGCACATAACTCTGGTAGCTGTTTTCCTCGTTCATTCCTTTCGCCTAGGCCATAACGACCAATCACAGATCTGATGTCAGTGCCTACAGTGGTGTCCCCAATCTTAGCATTGAAGTCACCTTGGATTATTACTATTTCCCTCTTTGCAAGCAGATTGATGGTAGGTTCTAATACTTCACAGAACTCTTCTCTTTCAGCATCTGATGCTGTAGCTGTGGAAGCATAGACCTAGATAATATTAAGCCTGCAATGGGAGGCATTCAGTTTGATGATAACGATTCTATCACTGATGGGTTCATATCCTAGGAGAGTATCGTTCAGTTTTTCAGGAGCAACAATTGCAACACAATTTGGACTCATATCATCGCTTGCTGAAAAGTATACAGTATTCCTTCCATGAGTTACAAAATGTCCATGTCCTTTCCAATGAGTCTCACTAAGGCCACATCATGTGAACTCATTCCTCTTTTTATTATTGCAAGTTTCCCTGGCTGTACGGCACCACGGACGTTCCATGTTGCACTCCTACTAATAACTCTCATAGAGAATTTACTTTGACGGATGAAAGTAGGGGTAATCCTTTTTCCCCCGGAGATCCAACTGCGAGACTTACTCCGGAACATTTGGAATTAAGCAAAGCCATCATGGGGTTATACGGTTATGAAATGCTGCAGTTATGTAGGGATGGGAATATCGGATGAAGACAAGTATATGTGCAGAGTTGGGAGATGGTCCAAGGAGACGAGACCCCACAGGAGTTGAAACGCATGTAATTTTATGAAGCATTTTGTATATAACGTATATTATTATTTTGAGCATCCGGAGTCCGCCCCAATCCACCGCTCGTACTTCGAGCCAAGGACACTCATTTCCTTATTAGGTATTCTATACCACATAGACTCTCTGGAAGGTTGGACACCTATCAAAATAAAATAATGTATGAAAACCTACCTTAATGGGCATCCCTCCAAACTGAAATACTGGCTACGCTAGTTCTATTAGCATTTTGTATCCATTAGATCCCCTGGCCCGCCAACCCCATCGGCCGATCCAGGATACGCTACTGAGAAATTGGTACACGTCGCAAGGAAGCAGAAACGGAGGGAAAACAAATGATGATGAGATTTTTTTAAGAACTACTTATTTTCCATGAAAGTAAATGGCACAATTATTTGAAAGGTTACAAGTCATTAAAAATAATACTGTAATGTGGCCACTGTTTCGAAAACTGCGTGTTATTGTGTGAGTAGCATTGTTCCTGGGAGGAGGAAATTGAACATTCAAGGTTTAAAAAGACCGATCCGCCCGGGAATCGAACACGGCGCCGTATGAAACGACGATTACACTGACGATTCAACCAAACGGACATTGAAAATGATGGGAGCTAAAGATAATTTTGAATGTTCCAGTCTCACCTAGTGCTAAAAATAATATATTTCCGAGCGAACTTTGGTACTGTTACTATCAGTAACGTTCTGTAAATTAAGTGTAGTTCTAATTGAGTAAAACGTTCCTCAGCCCGATTACTGCCTCTATTATATCCGCTCTCTTTGCATCCACAGATTACCGTTCTTAATCTTGTATACAGGATTAAACATTTTTCGAGGGGTTGATTTTATCCACCCGCGTTATGTGACCTAAGATTTTAACTCTCCTGTTCCTGGTCCTATCAGACATCTTTTGAGTTTTCTGAGGTGCTTCATACTTCCTGTGACTGAACTCCCCATTTCAGTCCTTAATGCGCCCCACAATTTTCTTAGAATCCTTCTTACCTCTTCCTCCAGCTCTTCTGTTTCTGCTCTTTTCATCGAGAACATAGACTCTGCTTTAATTACCGTCTTGTAGTGCCTGATTTTAATTTTGATGGAGAGTCTCTTCGCATTACAGGTGTGCTTGGTGACACGGTTCTAAGTTAAAGTCCCCGATGTGTGGAGTTATGTTTCCCACCGAGCACGCTTCTCCTGCAAGCGGGGAAGTTGGTCTAGGCTATATTGCGTCAGCCGATGGAGTTTTCGATACTTTTCTATCATTAATTTTCTCTGAGTGAATTAAGATATGAAGAAGTGAAATACTTGAACGTGTTGCCAAATTTTTTGTAATCATGACTCCGAAGTTTGAAAGAGTTCTGTTGAAAATTATGGAAGATGTTAGCACTTACAATTTCAAGGGGAAACCGAATAAAAAGTCAGGCATTTCGCTTGTACCACAGCCGAGAACGGACGGCCGGCTGTTGGATATTCTGCTGCCATAATGTAAGTCGTCAGTTCGACCCTCCGCGAAAGATTAAGATCGCGTACTACGACGCATTATAAGACTATTTTCAGTGTCGTGCGTGTGGTGATAGAAACTGCGCCTAAGTTGAAATGTGAACAGTTGAGGAGTTTTACCATTTACGAGAACAGTGTGCATGAAACTTACATTTTCTAACCAATACGATGTTACGCTAATATAATCTGATATTCGTATTTGAACGACAATGATTAACTTCACAGAGTTATTTAACATTGAATACTGAAAGTGTTGAAACGTGATCATTATTGAAACGTCAAAACTGTCCATGATTTTATCTTAAATCTTGACAAATGATAAACTGTGCTAGTAGTGAAACATAATCCAATATTTTCAGACTGTTGAGGTTATTGAATTTACGGCAGTGAAGCATCGCATTGCATAGTTACTCAACCAAAGGTGTTGGAGCAGTTTTTTTCAAACTGTACGGCTATGTTACGAACGACTGATACAATTAATCGTATTTAACAGTGTCGTCGAACTTAGATTTTATTTTACAAGTGACCAGACTCTTAACTGAGCTTAAACTCAGTACTGTATTTAAACGACCTGGTGCATTTAGCCAAGGACGGTTCCAGGAAGGACATTATTTTCTTTTGCCATTTTCAATAGTGAACGGGACTAAATTCACGAAACTTATTCTTTTTCCTTTGATGTTGCGTGAAGTGTTAAAACGGGATTTCTGGTTTTCTACGTCGTTATTCGGACAATGTTCTCAGACTCAACTTTAATAAGGTGACATTTATTTTACGTGATTGATACACCACAAGTTTAATTTTGAGTTCATTTTAATCCATCAGTAATGACTGTGTTCTTCTAATTAATTAGTGAAATCCCTCTGTGAAGACAATTGATTGCCGTCCGTAACTCGTTAAAGATCGCTTCTAACAACAATCGCATTTGTGCAGATCAATTACTTTGAATCCATTTCGTTTCCCAGTGCAGTGTTACAACCATGACCACCAGTGCTCCTAGGTCATCCAGACCTACTAGATATTCTAGACCTTCTAGATATTCGAGACTGGCTCGGAAGATGGTGGCACCATTAAAAAACATTGCGACCCCGCAATGTACGCGGACCAGTTCAGTCCCAGGAGAAGTACTCATTGTAAGTCCTGTGCTGAGGTGATGTTAAAATCTGACTTTATTTTATGAATAAACCTTAAACGAAAATTAGCATTCCATTATACTTATTAAACTTCCCTCTCCGCTGCAACAAGTCAGATAGATACCGGACCCCCCTGTGCCGAGTCTCGTGTTCAGCTAGCCATCGAAACAAACTTTTACGGTTACAGTAGGCTTATTTCAATATCCTTGCTCTTGATTTATTTGCTTCATAGTATAGACCAGGGGTCGGAAACCCGCGGTCCACAGGGCTTACACAGATTTTGTCATGATATAATGAATAAAAGTAGCATGAATATTGCACTGAATAAAACACTTCAGATGCCCTGCGACGTCAGGGAATCAAAGAACATGTCTCAAACTCCACCAAATCGGCGAAGTTCAATAACTCAAGACTGTATTAAATATTTCATTACTTATCGAGTTTAAAATGTGATAGATTACCAGTGAGAAAGGAAACTGATGACTAATTTGGTACATATTCTCTTTCGCGGTGTTCATAAGAGCATGCGTGACAATTGCCTGGCATGTACAGACAGTGGCTGGAGGTTGTGTGAAAACAGCAGGTAATAAGGTGCCAACCCTAACAGAAGTAAGTAAGCCATCATCATTATTCTTATTCTTATTATGATTTAAGCCCACTAAGGAGCGCTGATGACTAGTTCTTCCTCGATGCTCTTCTTCGTTCCCAATATCTCTTGAGCCCTGCTGATAATTTCTCCTTTCTCTCCTGTGAAAGGGGCTTCCGATTTCTAGGAACTCTAGGTGGTGGGGTCCAAGACTGTACCATAGCACAAAATTTGGAACGATCTTCTATATCAATGTCTGAAATCCCAGCCGAATCCAAGTCCCTCTGTACTTCATTAAGCCACAAGCTACCAGTCTTGTAGCTTTTAACCAAAGAAAAGATCTTCTTGGTAAGCCTGTTGCGGTCCATTCGTTGTAGGTGTCCGTAGAACTTAAGCCTCCTACGTCGCATGCTGATATTGGCTGATTCTAACTGTCGATACAGCTCAGAGTTCGATTTAAGTCTGTAGGTTCCATCTGGGAGCAATCTCGGTCCATGAATTTTTCTGAGGATACGTCTCTCGGCTTTCTCTAGATCATCCATGGTACCTTTTTTGTTCATCAGGAGGGTCTCTGAGGCGTACAAAAACTGTGGTCTGACAACAGTTTTGTAATGACAAATCTTTGCATTTTTCGAAATGCACCTCTTATTATAATGGTCGTGGACTAGTTGGTACGCTGCATTGAGTTTGTTACACCTTTCTAGGATGGATGTACCGTCTCTACCATTGGGGTGGACCCATTCACCAATCGTTCCATGTATGGTCGTCAGAGGGGGGTTTCCGGGATGCCGAGTCTGAAAGTACTTAGTTTTGTCGTACGATATGTGTAATCCTGCCTTCACGGCTATCTCTTGCAGGGCTTCAATATCAATGACAGCATCCTTAGAGTTGTTGGTTAGGATTGCAACGTCATCTGCGAATGCTAGGCACCTGATTTCAATCTTTCGGGTCCCGGCTCCAATGGCAACTGGTTTGATTTCTAGATTCCTCAGTGTACATTCCCAGTTCTTGATGACTTTATCAAGCACTAGATTAAACAGAATGAGTGAGAGGCCATCACCCTGTCGTACTCCAGTTCTTATCTTGAAACTCCGAGATAGTTCTCCCCTGAACTTCACCTTAGATGTTGTATCCGTAAGAGTCTGTTGGATGAGGGTGCGTGTGTTGTAATCAACACCTCGTTCTTGCAGTACGGAGAAGAGTGTCTGGCGGTCGATGGAATCATAAGCTTTTTTAAAGTCGACGAAAACCACAGCGATGTTCATACTCCTTACTTGTTTTAGTTGGAGAATGGTTTTTAGGTTGAAGATCTGCTCGGTACAGGACCTTCCCCGTCGAAATCCTCCTTGATATTCACCAATCGTTCGATCACATTGGCTTTTTACATTGTCCAGTAAAATTATTATTATTATTATTATTATTATTATTATTATTATTATTATTATTATTATTATTATTATTATTATTATTATTATTAAACGTATGTTAGAAATAAGGCCTGCTAGGCAGGTTGAGGAGAATTTCGCAAACACAAGTTCTAAAATATGAAACATGTCATTCTTTGTCCGGCTCCATGGCTAAATGATTAGCGTGCTGGCTTTGGTCACAGGGTTCCGGGTTCGATTCCCCGCTGGGTCGAGAATTTTAACCATAATTGGTTAATTTCACTGTCACGGGGACTGGGTGTATGTGTCGTCTTCTTCGTTTCATCCTCATCACGACGCACAGGTCGCCTACGGGTGTCAAATCAAAAGACCTGCATCTGGCGAGCCGAAGTTGTCCTCGGACACCCCCGGCACGAAATGCCATACGCCATTTCATTTCATTTCATGTCATTCTTAGTTTAATAATGTGGTATGTCGTAGTGTAATATTTATATTGAACTTGACTGAAAAGATTTAGGTTACATTTAAAGCTGCACTTTTCATAAAATTCTTTTTTTTTTTTGCTAGGGGCTTTACGTCGCACCGACACAGATAGGTCTTATGGCGACGATGGGATAGGAAAGGCCTAGGAGTTGGAAGGAAGCGGCCGTGGCCTTAATTAAGGTACAGCCCCAGCATTTGCCTGGTGTGAAAATGGGAAACCACGGAAAACCATCTTCAGGGCTGCCGATAGTGGGATTCGAACCTACTATCTCCCGGATGCAAGCTCACAGCCGCGTGCCTCTACGCGCACGGCCAACTCGCCCGGTTCATAAAATTCAACTCACTCTTATATGTTAGATGTTTGTAAAGAAATTACTGATCAACTTGTAATTTATAGTTGACGTTAAGGATCTACATAACGTACCTTGGGGGAGAAACTCAGAAAATTCTTGCGACGAGCAGGACTTAACTCTATCTGTTACGAAATTTTTCAGTTCTCATGATGCTGTATTTTAAAAAAATTGAAGTCAGCCAGTACTTATCGTAAATTAAAACCAAAATCATACCCAGAACATTTCAGCGAATATACTTCTCAGTGAATGTGGTTGTTCATAATCCTAGTGAAAACTTGCTTTTCTTAAAGTCCAGCATTAAATGTACTAGGTAATAGATACAAGTGAAAAATATACGGCTTAGTTAATAGGAAGTTTGGGTATCTAATGCGGAGTACAGTCTACAGTGGTGGTGAGCTCAATGCCATTGCTTGTATTATACATCAGCAGCAAAACTGTTGTGGCATTTCTAGTGCCTCTTCATTTGGTTCATTTGAGTAAATTGTATCCCATACTCCCGTAAATAATTTCTCGGGTACAGACCTAAAATCCTGCACAACTGAAGCCTGTTGAAACATGAGAGTTTAAAATGTGTGTGATAATTGCAGACAATAACAGAGTGAATCCTGTAATGTCAATATCTGACAGTTATGAAGGTCATCACTCAAATTATTTCAAAACTTTTGTTTTTGACAGTGTATATATATCCTAAAAATTATCATAATCACCCGAGCTTAACCAAACAGACTCTGAAAAAGCTTCAATGTTTCCATCATTGTATTAACATGACAAAATAACAGTTGCCAAGTTCTCAGATATCAATAGCATATACCGTACCCAAAGAAAGTCCACGTTTGCTGAGAATGGCTCCCAAACTAAACCTTCGAACGGTTTTTTCACGTAAGCACACTTGAACAACAACTGTTGTACAGTTAATCTGTTCTAAGAAAGTTCATTAGCTGTGAGCAAAGAAGAGTGTAGTACTGATTCAAGAACTGCACATTTTCTGGAAATGGTTACTCACGAGTGGAAAATAACGAGTATTTAAAAAGTTATTAAATTCCTCTCTGGTAAAATCAAATGTTCATAAATATGCCTTTCAGTAAAATATTAATAGTAATCTAGCAACTGTGCAGGCTGTGATGTGAAGTATTGATGGAGAGCCATAACAAAGAGATCTATTGCTTGTTCATCCCTCTTTATACAGATCCATGGCCTGCATAACTCTCAAGGTAGCAAATTAACATAACGTCACCAATTTTGAGATGGAATTAATGTGCAGCAAAGCTTATGCAGTGGAGCAGTTGAGGAGTAAGCTATTGCTTCGGCGCCAGTCAAACCTATGATATGGTGGAGGTATGTTGATGATGCATTTATGGTCTGGACAGAAGGTCCTGAGAAACTTCATCTATTTCTAAACCACCTAAATCTGCAACATCCTTCAATTAAATTCTCTATGAGGACGGAGTCGGACGGATGCCTTCCTTTCTTGTATGTTCTAGTAAGAAAGAAACCGGACGGCTCCTTAGGACATATCGTCTTTCGTAAGCCTACCCACACAAATCGTTATCTTCATGAAGATTTTCACCCCCATCCAGCACAAAACATGGCATTCTCACGACACTCGCCAAGGGAGCGAGACGAATTCGTGAGCGATCAAATATCCAGGTGGAGATGGACACGCTCAATGTTCTGTTCAAGGGTATTGGTTACAGCGATTTGCAGATTCATAGAGCCCTGCATCCCAGAGAAACGACCAAGGAAAGCTCACAGAGGGAAGAAGTGAACGGAACTGCCTACTTGCCTTACATTCATAATACCACCGTCCGACTCGTTGGCTGAATGGTCAGCGAACTGGCCTTCAGTTCAGAGGATTCCGGGTTCCATTCCCGGCAGGGTCGGGAATTTTCACCATCATTGGTTAATTTCCCGGGCACGGGGGCTGACTGTATGTGTTGTTTTCATCATTATTCCTTCCTCATCACGACGCACAGGTCGCCTACGGGCGTCAGATAAAAGACCTGCACCTGGTTTTAGTCTGTCATTTCAGCATTTCCCCGGTCAGTCACCTTCTCTTGACCAGATACGCCTCACATACTTAGAAAGTCATGGAGACACGGCAGTAGACGTCCCACGATGAAGCTGAGGTGTACATTGTCGAAGAATTATTCATCTTGATGTGCACTGCGATCTCCGGGATGACTTCTGTCGCGTTCCAGACGTGTAAGCTGTAACTGAGACAACAAATATTAATATGTGCACACACACACACGCGCGCGCGCGCGCGCGCGCAGAATTACTTAATGTTCTCCTGGATAAATGCACTTAACTTGGGTTTTATAGGTTGAGTTTACTCCATAAGAGTTAGAAAATAATTTCCACTAAATTTTGGCAGAACGGACGTCTGCTCGTACGGCAAAGTTCTCTCCCACGTGGTCACGATGAACACCAGAGTAACGTAGATCAGCGTCGAGTAGAGTAGAGTAGCACAGGGAAGAGCATAGAGAGTGATTTACTTAGAACATGGCTTTTTATATCCTTGGCTTGGGAGGCGTGTACTCTCCGAAGACGATAATTGGTTACCGGGGTCTCTTATAATTGGTTCTGACGGTTCGAGGAGCTTGCTGGCAGTCAGGCCATTCTCGCGTGGCAGGTTAGCACACGGGCTCGTGACGTGATTTACCTTGCCCTGGTCGAAGTTGGATCAACACATCGCCCTTCTGAATGAAGAAGAAAACTGGTTCGCAGCTCGCCGACTGCTTCCCAAATGACAAAATACAGCTCCCAGCGGACAACAAAACTTTTAATATTAACTTCTTGTCAATATTCTCAAGATCACCAAATTTGAAGGGTACAATACGAAGTTGTTTTACGTCGCACCGACCCAGATAGCTCTTATAGCGACGATGGGATAGGAAAGGCCTAGGAGTGGGAAGGAAGCGGCCGTGGCCTTAATTAAGGTACAGCCGCAGCATTTGCCTAGTGTGAAAATGGGAATCTACGGAAAACCATCTTCAGGGCTGCCGACAGTGTGATTCGAACCCACTATCTCCCGATTACTGGATACCGGCCGCACTTAAGCGACTGCAGCTATCGAGCTCGGTTAAGCAAGAAAAGAAGTGTACGTCCGAAGAAACTGACCGCAAGAGAAGAAAGGTTCGTAGTAACCACAATTAAAAGAAACAACCACACACTACATCTTCGGCGATAGCATCGCAGCGGGCAGAATATTTCCATCATGCAGTGTCAAACAAAACAGCAAGGAGGGTCCTTCATTGTGCTGGGTATCGATCTAGGGTCCCAAGAAAGGAACCGCACATAACGAAAGTGAATCGACAGAAGAGACTACAATTCGCAAAAGAATATGTGACGAAAGGTAATGCGTTTTGCTCGACAGTGATGTTTACAGATGAGAGTAAATTTAATAATTTCCGAAATGATGGATGCATTTTAGTGTGGAGACGCCCTAACGCAGAGCTCGATGAGAAGAACCTCGTTACCACTGTAAAGCACGGCGGGGGTGGGGTTATTATGTGGGGCTCAATGGCCGCTTCATGTGACGGGGAGTTGGTATTTATGGACATATTTTAATATTTGAACATCCTGAAAGAAAACGTTCGCAAAGGCGCCGAAGTGCTTGGGATTGCTAATGAGTTTTTCTTGCAACACGACAATGACCTCAAACATATGGCGGAAATTTTTCGTCTGTGGGTACTCTACAACACGCCGCACACATTAAAAACACCTCCCCAATAGCCGGATACCAACCCCATCGAACATCTATGGAGTGAATTGGAGTCCAGACTAAGAAAACACCACATAACAAGTAAAGCACACTTGAAACAGTTACTACAACAAGAATGGGGGAACATTTCATCTGAACTAACACGGAAACTGGAGTTATCAATGCCCAGCAGATTAAAAGAAATTATATACAAGAAAGGCAAACAAATGCGCTACTGATCGAGTTGGTAATATCTGTTTCCTCATTGAGTTGTGAACTCTTCTGGAATACGGTATTAATACTTATGTCCGGATGAGTAGTGTCATGGACTACGAATTTGTTGCTTTGTTATGTACTATTTGCGCACTTTTTGGCGATAGATTTACACCCTAGTGCTGAATCGGTCGAGTTCGGTTATCTTCGAGATTCGTATTGGCAACCTTTGAAACACAAACTAAGAATCGCTTATCATCGCTGTGCGACATCTGGCGTACACTTTATGTACTCGTTCTATTGTTGTTTACACAGCAAAGCCAAACTATAGAATTCATGCTAGGACCAAATTTCACATCAAGAAATGTTGTATAGTATTATATATTGTGTGTGTGACACAGTTGTTTGCTTAAGATGATAAAGGTTTCGAAAATTCATATGGATCGATCATATTATCGATTCAATTCAGATGTCATTTCCATTCAGTTGGCAGTATTACTGAAACCGGCAGTGCTCCATTCTCACTCCTCCAACGAGTACAAAAATCTATCACTAAAAAGTGCGCATACTATACGGTTATTTACTTCCAGTTATTTTGTGCATTTTAATGCACACTCCTGTACAAGGTATACGTCGGTGTTTGTAATTTTGACCTGTACTCCGTATTGGCCCAGCAATAAAGCAGTTTGTTTTGGATGAGTTGGGTAGGAATACTTTTGTCCATGTCTGTATACACTGTGCATAACAATCTTGTTTGTGCACCAACTTGCCGCAATGAAATAACGGTTAAACTTTTGTATACAATTATTGTGTTGTATTTTATTGCTCATATCGAAATAGATACCCTAATAAACAATTTAAATAATTAAAAAAACAGATCTGTGATCTTACAATTCAACACAAATACAAGCAATGTACCAAAACCAGGCATTTCAACGCGCAACAATCTTGTTTGTACACTTACAGAAGTAAATGAAAAGTTAACAGAAAAACATTTGTTACCTTGGATTTAATACTCCGAAGAGTATTCTCTGGTCTCGAGAACTGCCTTGCACCTTCGCCGTATGGAATGAACCAGTCTCTCCCATCTTTTTGGGTCGGTTTTACCCGGTAGATATGATGAAGAGTTCGGTGGCCAAAACCGCCAACGGCTCTCGGCAGAGACCACCACCAACACACGATCTCGGGAGAGCCCTCCTCCTCACGCTGGCTAAGAGCGCGACCCTAACCTCACATCCGCCATCTTGGAGGGGCTTAACCTACCTTTTTATGCTTAAGAGAACTAGCCTAACCTCACGGAGGGGCTTAACCTTAGTTTTACAGCCAGATGCCCTTCCTGACGCCTAAGAGCGCGACCCTAACCTCACATGCATTATCCTGGAGGGGCTAAATCTAACTCCTTAGGCAGGCCGCACACCGGACGCGTCAAGTCACGTCAGCGACACAGAGACATGACGCATCAGAAAGGAGCACAGTGATAAGCAATGGAAAAACACAAATCGCCGCACACCGGTCTGCGTCTTGATGATATCATCAGCATCCTGCTGCAGACACGAGCGATAAGACACTGCATGTTCCATTTCTATGCGTCATGTCTTAAGCAAACACCTTCTCGTATAGTTCTGTTCCTGCTTTTTCTGAGCAGTGCCAGTGAACACAAGTGCCAGCATGAATGAAGAACAAATCAACATTAAATTAGTGCAATCCGTGGAGAAATATCCAATAATATATGATTATTCGCTACCAGGACATTCGAATAAGAACGAGGTGGATAAAGCGTGGCATGCAGTGTCCAAAGAATTAAATTTAAATGGTAAGTAACTTACATTCAGTAACATATTTATTAATTAGGTCCATGTACAGTAATTACATGTTTAATTATGTAAGAATAAACATTTCTTGCGCAACCAGAATTACTGATAATGTATAGTGCAGCTATATTTATATTTATTCTATAGCGTACTTATTCTGCCAAGAAAGGGCTACGTTTGGTTTCATAAAGTAAGAACACAAGTGATTTCTTAATTCAACAGCCTCAACTGTTGCTCTTCTGTTGCAGGGTTGCAATCTCTGCAACACACGCATCGTATTGTCAGTATTTTCATCCTTATCTGTTACACTCGGTTCACTAAAAACGCCGTCTTTTAGTCTAATGAAGTTATGCAGAACACAAATTGCTCGTATTATGTTGTCTATTTTATCAGGTTTGCAGGCTATAGCTGTACCGAGAACTCTAAATTTAGAAGCAAGCATTCCAAAACCACATTCTACACTCTTTCTAGCTCTGCTAAGCCTATAATTAAAAATCCGCCTTTCATTTGTAAGTTCTCTTCGCGGATAGGGTCTCATGATATGCTTCTGTAATGGGAAAGCTTCATCACCAACGAAAAAATAAGGAAATGGTGAACAGTGATCATCATCTTTCGGTAGCCTCTTGGGATCAGGTATATTCAGTGTGCCCTGCTGAAGGTTTCTTCCTAAAGCTGAGTTTCGCAACACGCCACCATCACTGTTTCTGCCATAGTCACCAGCTTCTATAACAATGAAAAGTCCATCTGCATCAACCAAAGCTAATAGAACAATAGAAAAATAGCCCTTGTAGTTATAGAAGGATGAGCCACTGTTTCTCGGACACTGGATACGAACGTGTTTCCCGTCTATGGCACCAATGCAGTTAGGCATATTCCAGAGTTCCAAATATCTTTCGGAAATATTCTCCCATAACTCCTTTGAGGGTGCAGGCATAAACTCAGGTTGAAGTGTTGTCCATACTGCCGAACACACTTCATCCACAATTTTGCCGATTGTTGTTTCTCCTCTTTTAAACTGAAAGCTCAAGCATCTGAAGCTGTTGCCAGTAGCTAAGTACCTGGAAATAAAGGACCATGAATACTATTACTGCAAAATTAAATTTTAAAAAGCTTGTAAAAAATTATTTTAGCCAAATTAAACTATTGACAATTGCACTCATATACACACATTCTATAAATTTAATATCATTGAACTGCACTGTTTTTGTTATAAAATGTTTGTTGTGAATTTATTTTTTATGTGTTAATAAGCATTCATTGGTATAGCTATTGTGTGTATAGTCCTACTATAGGGCTCTGGCCTCAAGGACATCCTTTATATGAAATAAAATAAATAATAATAATAATAATAATAATAATAATAATAATAATAATAAGTGTATTTTCTCATTGCAGTGGCCACCTGTAAAGACAAATGGAGAAACTGTAGGAACTGTTGGTCCAGATACTTAAGGCAAGCTCCTACCAGTGGTTCAGCAGCAGTAACCAAAAAGCCCTACTATCTTGCAGACTACTTGGCGTTTTTGACACCATTTACGAAATCAAGAAGACAAGTGGGAAACGTAGAAAATCCGTATGAAGAGGAGCAATCTGCTACAGAGGAACAACCATCATCAGTGGCCATGACAAAAGAAAACGACGAGGAGAATAGTGCTCAAGAAATTATGCAGCCGCTACCTCGAACACGTAGAAGAGATACAAAAAGAAGCGCCCTTAAAATGGATATTGACGAAGTTTTCTCTTCATATATTCAGATGAAAACAAAGCGTACGGCTGAAGCGGAGTGTAATAACCCTGATGAGTTGTTTTTCAAAAGCCTGCTACCAGATGTGGCTAAATTATCACCTGCAGCTAAAAGCTCATTTAAGTTGTTTGTGCAGCAAAAATTAAATGACATGCTGTACGGATCAGCCAGGAATGTTCAGTGTAGTGATACTCATTCCCATCCATCAACTTCCGTATTGCATTACGGTGGTCAGACGGGCTCCTCATATACTATCTCACCATTCTCGTATGCAGAGAATTTACCAGAAGAAAACGAGGAAGAACGTGATCACTCATACTGATAAGACGTAGTTACAAAGACAGCACTGTATGGTATGAAGTTATAAGTGAAAAAACCAAAACATTGCACACATATTATTTATATACTTTGTCAATATGAACAATTTCGCAGCTGTGTTCATCATCTAATAAATAATTTAAATATTTTAACAACAAATTATTATTCTAAGCTTTGAAATTACCTTAGTGTTATAAGTAGCTTTTCATCAGGACTTATAGCCTTACTGCAGTTTGTGTCTTGTTTTCTTAATAATGGAGAAATTTTCTGAAGAAGTTCTGTGTAGCTTTCGGGGTACATTCGGTAGTATGACTGGAATTTTACCGGATCTTTTAGTAAATCATGCGCTAAGGTATAAGCACCATGTTGAGCACACGACATATTAAAATCATGAATCCATTTTCTTTTCCTCTTGTTACGCAATTTCAACCACATGTACAGCAAAACATCATCTTCACTCGAGGAGGCCATGTTAACAGCTGATAATGCGTAGCGTATTGATGCAGACACATGCTTCTCCGGTGTGCGGCTACAAGTCTGCATCACGAGTGCGACAAACAAGCGAGTCGTTTTTCATGTTGCGTTGCAGATGTTGACGCGTCCGGTGTGCGGCCTCACTTACCCGTAAGAGAGCTAGCCTAACCTCATAGAGGGCTTGACGTCAGCTTTAGGCAGGCTGCCCTTCCTGACGCCTAAGACTGTGAGCTTAACCTTACATCTGCTATCTTGAAGGGGCTTAACCTAACTTTTGACGCACAAGACAGCAAGCCTAACCTCAAGGAAGGACCTAACCTCAGTTTTCCGCTGGATGCCCTTCCCGACGCCAATTGCACAATATGGCGGCTATACATGGCTCCTTATGAGACACCGCCTAGCCTCACATCCGCTATCTTGGCGGGACTTAACCTAACACAAGACAGCAAGTCTAACCTCATGGAAGGGCCTAACCCCAGTTTTACGGCCGGATGCCCTTCTCGACGCCAATTACACAAGATGGCTGCTATACATGGCTCCTTATGAGACACCGCCCAACCTCACATCCGCTACCTTAGAGGAGCTTAACCTAACTTTTAACGCACAAGGCAGCAAGCCTCACCTCATGGAGGGGGCTTAACCTCAGTTTTACGGCCGGATACACTTCCCGACGTCAATTGCACAAGATGGCGGCTATACATGACTCCTTACGAGACGCCTTAAGGGTGCTTGCGCAAGAAGGTGGCTGCAAGATGGCTGTTACACATAGGGTTTTATGGGACGCCCTTCGGATGCCTGCGCAAGATGGCGGCTATACATTGCTCCTTATGAGACTCCTTAATGGTGCTTGCACAAGATGGCTGCTGCTCTTATGAGACGCCGTAATAATGCTTGCGCAAGATGGTGGCTGCAAAATGGCTGCTGCTCTTATGAGACAACCTTGGGATGCTTGAGCAAGATGGCGGCTACAAGATGGCGGCTATACATGAGTCCTTATGAGACGCCTTAAGGGCGCTTGCTCAATATGGCGGCTGCTCTTATGAGATGGCTTAAGGGTGCTTCCACAAGATGGCTTGAGACGCCCTAATAATGCTTGCGCAAGATGGCGGACAAAAGATGGCGGCTATACACGGCTCATTATGAGACGCCTTAAGGGTGCTTGAGCAAGATGGCAGCTGTTCTTATCAAGAAATCTAGCTTAGAGGCTAACGTGCCGTACTGGTTAGATTTTTTAAATTTGAGGCTTGAATGCAAACTGTTAAATATCTCGAAAACGGTGCGTCGAAGAGCAAAACGGACAAAATATTTCTGCCAATTACCCAGGTTCGCAGTATGAGGAACATGATAGTATAAGAAAAAAGTAGTCTAATGATGAGATAACGGTTCGATTCTTTCTTAAGCCTTTTGGCATTTCGTCTGTTTTAGCTTGCATTGAAGCAAGTCTTCGTAACTTGATTAGGTCTTGCTATGTTAGAGAGTATAACGTACCGTGCTGGTTCGATTCATTAAATTTGGGACTTAAATGCAAAATGTTAAATATCTCGAAAACGGTGCGTCGTAGAGCAAAACGGGCAAAATTTTTCTGCCGAATACCGGGGTTCGCAGTATCAGCAACATAATAGCATAAGAATAAAGTAGTTTAATGATGAGATCAACGGTTCGGTTCCTACTTAGGCCCTTTGGCATTGACAGCTATCTAATTCTACAAGATGGCGGTTATACATAGCTTGTCATGAGGCAGCTTAAGGGTGCTTGCACAAGATGGCTGCTGTTCTTATGAGACTCCCTAGGGATGCTTGCGCAAGATGGCAGCGACCAGATGGTGGCTATACATAGCTCCTTATGAGACAGCCTAGCCCTGCTCGCACAAGATGGCGGCTACTCTTATGAAGAAAGCTAGCTTAGAGGCTACTTCGCTAGATGGCGGCTGCTGTTATGCAGGCGCTGGAGAGAAATTTGAAAATCCTCGTGCTTTTTATGACAGCGGCTATCTTTAATTAATAAAGCATCGTGCTGCCATCTTTAGCTACTACAATTGAAATGTGCTAGCAGGCAATTTGTGACAGCTCTCATCTTTAATCAACAGAGCATCGTGCATCTATCTTTACAGCACTAAAGCTCATACCTTTGAAATGTGGTGGTGGGTAATTTAAGAAATCCTTCGTGCTTTTTTGACAGCTATCAGCGGTTATCTTTAAACAATAGCGGTTATATATAAGCTGTTAAGGCCTCCTCCTATGTCAAGGCATAGCTCTATCGAACGAGTTTAAACCTGCCTCGCGAAGGCAAGAGTGTGCAGCGATAACATCATTATGCATGTTTAGACTTGCAGATGACAAAATAAGTGATTGGGACATAACAAGACTAGAATCAAACGCTGTACTCAATACAACATGTGTTTAGAACATTGTTTGATGTGTTCAGAACACTAAATAAGTGATCAAGACCAGAATAGAACACTGTACTCGATACAACATGTGTTTAGAACATGTCAGGGGATACCGTTGTTCTAAGAAGATCAGATTACAAAAGAAGTGATTGAAACATTACAAGACTAGAATCGAACACTGTACTCGATGTCGTTAACTTCAACATGTGATCAGAACTTTGATTGATGTGTTCAGAACACTAAATAAGTGATCAAGACTAGAATAGAACACGATACAACATGTATTCAGAACATGTCAGTGGATACCTTTGTTCCAGGAAGATGGATACGATGAGAGAAAAAAAGAAAATAATAAGACTCGAATTCTGAACAGCTTGTGCAAGATAGCGGCTGTTACAACGTCCTCCTCCACATCCCGCTCGATTAAGGCATATCTCTATCGAACATACGACACAATCTTATGCATAAAGCAGTGCACATACTGCGTAGCCACCTCACTCAGTAAACGATAATATGAATACAACAAAAGTACAACTTCAAATGATTTGCCTGCTATGATTTGTATTGTGCGAAAAGCAGTCGAACAAATTATCGCATAAACATGTAACGTGAAATATCAGTTCGAAAACATATTGTTTCAATCTGTTGGCATGTAGCTCATGCGGAAAGTAAAATTAAATACAACGCTTAGTGCTATAAGAAATACACTGCTTACGTGTAAGTCCCTAGCAGTTGAATAACTTATCGTATAAACATGTAACATAAAATATCGGTTAGGAAACATATTATTTTAATCTGTTGGCATGGGTTACAAGCATGTAGCTTGTGCAGGCGAGGGCTACTATGCAAAATACTGAACCGAAAATTAATCGTGCTACACACATGATACGGAATGGAACCCAGGGGTTACGTCTTATCATAAGGGCAAAAGAATGAAGGTACTGTCCCTCCACCTCCTCCTGACTGCGCCCTCCTCCTCCTCCTCATAGGGCTAATGCGCTAATGGGCTAAAGTGCTAATGGGTTAAAGGGCTAATGGGCTAAAGGGCCAAAGGGCTCCTCCACCACCTGACCAAGCCTTCCTCCACTCCGGAAAGAGTTAGCTGAAGTGCGTACATTTTTAACAGCAGCAATACCCACATTGTTGTTATAAGCAAGAACGCATCTACTTTGTTAAGTGTAGCAAATTAATCTTTATTGGTAAATAGTTTTGTGTTCAGAACCGAAGAAAAGCTACACATGACAAGGAATGGCTTGCAAGTTACTTCGGTTGAGCTGCTCGTCTTCGGCTTCTTCATGACTTTAGATCTTCATATTTGGATTGTGTTGTGACTTTGTGCCTGACGGTGTATGCAGTCTGGCTCATTTAACTGTTCTCTGCTTTTCGTGAACATTGTGAGACAGTGCCAAACATTGCGTGTGCCGTGCTGATGTTCGGAAGATTACGCATTACTTCTTTTAAGTGATTTACATTCCACTTCGTCTGAATTTTACAGTGCCTACCACCGTCATTTTTATATCGCCTCTTCAACTGATATTGTGTGGACTTGACCGTTAACTTCTTTCTTACTTATGCCTTGTTTTTAGAGTTATAATCCGCTGATGATGACCCAGACTGGGGTCGAATCCGATACCATTTCCACTTTTAATTAAATAAGAATGTAATTTCTACATCTCTTATTTACTTGTATTGAATAGGTTGAACTCCCATATTTATTATTTCAATTTAACTGTGATACTTTTCAATACGGAACAATGAAATTTTTATCTTCAAATGGATTCCCTAGCAGAAAAGCAGGTTCTCGTAGATGGTAGTGCTCCAGACCAACAAAATATTACTGAGGTGAAATACCTGGAAGAACTTGGTACTATTACAGGAAGTCCAAGGCCTGCACACTGATTACAGATTAAGGAGAAAGAATTCAGAGTGGGTGAGACAGAAGAAAACCTTTTCCTTAGGTGCATGAACCTTCAATAATGCTGTGGCTAATACTCTTAAATTTTGCAGTAATCTGGGTCTTGAAGTGTTTACTGAATGTGAAAGTACAGTTCAGTTTGCAATGTTCCTAAACCTTGCGTTTGATTTAATAAATTCATGCCATTTTACGTGTAAGCAAACCAAGGCTGCAAACAGATATTCCAACAAGGCCAAAATCTGTACTGAAATTGAAAAATGCATAAGTTATACTAATAACATTATGTTAACTGATGGTTCGTCCCTCTGTAACTCTAACAAAATAACTGCAATGAATGGTATCAATTCTGATTTGTTACATGTGCAAGGTCTTGCAGAAACATATGTCTGGGGAGAGGATTCTGTACTAAGATACTTCCTCACATGAAGTTTAAGCCAGAATCAACTGGAATTGATCCTCTCATGTGTGAGGAACAGAGATGGATATAAAATTCTGGTCAACTCAAAGCTGCATACAGGAAATGTCTCAATGGTCAGATTGTCCGACTCCATGACTAAATGGAGTCGGACAGGTGTCTCTGGTTCGATTCCCGGCAGAGTCGGAAATTTTAACCTTAATTGGCTATTTTAGCTGACATTGGGGCAGGGTGTATGTGTCGTCTTCGTCATCATTTCATCCTCATCAAGACGCGCAGGTCGCCTACGGGGGTCAAATCTAAAGACCTACATCTGGTGAGCCGAACTTGTCCTCGGACACCCCAACACGAAAAGCCACATGCTATTTCATTTTTTTTACCGGTCAGATTGACCTAGCTTGTAATTCTAATACGTGATTTTGAAATGTACTGTTTTGTTGAACCCTGGTCTTGTGCAGACAATTCAACAAGAAATTGATTTTGACAGTATTGATCAAGATTAAGTCACCAATTATGTAGTCCTTTCTTTATATAGTGGATATGTTGATTATATTGCAAGCAGTGTGTAAAATATTAATAGATAAGAATTTCATAGTGTTCTTCATTGAGGTGAGTTCACTATTAAGTTTAATTTTTACATTCATACTTAATTATAATTGGTACCCGTTTCCACCATTATTCTTGGTCATCATCAGCCGATCATAAATAAGTATAAAAGACAATGCACAGGTAAATAAAATGTGAAGTTTAAATAATTCTTTCAGTTATTGTTTGTGAAGCATTGAAACAGTTTAGGGAGCACTTAGCATTGAAATTTCAGCCGATCACTAAAAAGTATAAAAGACAATGCACAGGTAAACCACATGTGAAGTTTAAAAAATTCAGTCAGATGCAGTCTAAGAAGCAACTTAATTATTTAGGGAACAATGCGTGTTGGAAATTCAATCTTATGAAGAAGTCTAATATCAAATACGTATTTTTAGTTGTGGTTCGTGATGCACTATATAATTTTAGGGATCAGCGCTGCGTGTTGATGGTTCCAAAATCATGATGAAGTCATAGATCAAATATGTAAATGTAGTAAGGAGCAAATTCCTGAAGAGCAGCCAGACATACATGCAGATCGGCACTGTGCTTCATGAACTACAACTAAAAATACATATTTGATCCTAGACTTCTTTGTACCATTGAATTTCCAACACACAGTGAGCCCTAAAGTGCTATGGTGCTTCTTAGACAGCATCTGGTGGAATTTTTTAAAATTCACATTTTGTTTACATGTGCATTGCCTTTTATACATATTTGTGATTGCCTGAAATTTCAACATACAGTGCTCCCTAAAGTGTTTTAGTGGTTCACAAACATCAAGTGATGGAATTGTTTAAAATTCACATTTTATTCACCTGTGCATTGTCCCTCATAATTATTTGTGATCGGCTGATGATGACGAAGAATAATGATCGACAAGGGTACCAATTATAATTAAGTAGGAATGTAAAAATTACATTTCTCATTTCAATAGTGTTGAAAAGTTGAACAATCATATATCTTCTCTTAACGTAATAGTGTGTAAAATATACCACTACATCAATTAAATATGTGCAGTATTTGCATCTTTTGCAGTGTTACTTATCAGCTTCATATCCGTAATGGCAGTACTGAATTATACACCTACAAGACTTTATTACATCCTCTTAATCAACACAAACTTCTGGCTAACTTCACTGATAACTTCAGGCCATGCTGCCAATGGGCAAAGACACGGACTGCACTAATGCAATTTTTATCTTGTATTTTATATGATCCAATAGAGTCCTATAAAGGTATAATTCTTTTGAAGTGCACAAGCACCGACACATGTGGATTGGTGCAGTGTAATGAGTCTACAAGAAACATATCCTTTTCTTATGATCGTGGTTGAGATACAAAGTATGAAAGATACGACACATTCATTGTACTTTGCCTCAGTGCTTAGACATTCATGTTTTTCTATAGGTGTCAGTTCAAAAAATCTGCAACAGGCCATTATTATTATTATTATTATTATTATTATTATTATTATTATTATTATTATTATTATTATTATTATTATTATTATTATTATTATTATTATTATTATTTCTGAATGGCTAAATTAAGAGTACAAGGACAATTCCTTGAAAATTTTGTTTCATTCTTATTCTAATACCAACACTGTACCTTAATGGGGCTGACTGATCAAAAATCACCATCAAGGAGATGAAATAAAAGTGAACCAACACTCAAATCAGATAGCATTTTTGTATATCATATAATAAGGCAATGAACTGATGATCGTGTGTAAGAACGCATTCAGTGTTTTGTACTTATTTTGTCTTACCTAGTGACATCAATTTAGTCTTAGAAAGGCTGATTTGAATACCATACTCATTGTACCTATTTTCAAGTTCCAAGACAGCAGACTGCAGGCTTCAGGCAAAATCTGCCATTAAGAAAAAGTTGTCAGCATATGCCAGATTGCTTACCAAATTTTCACCTTACTGAACAACTTCCTGCCAGTTTATACCTTTTAGCAGAAGATTTATGTAAACTAAGAAGATATTCAAACATTCTGGCGAATAGAGGAAATACAATCCTGACAGCCACTTTATGGTCTGAAACCACACTGCTTTTCATTGTACTTCCTCTGAACCACTGATCTCACCCTCCCTCCCTCCCAAGATGACAGTGAACACCTTGCCTGGTATACTGATTATTAAGATTAAGATATCTTGATAAGAGTTACAAAAGTTCCTCTTTATCTGCTTATAGGTAGGTGCAATTACAGCTTCCATCCAATCTGAAGGTACCTTAATAACACTCCATGTTAATATTATTTCATTAAGCCATTTCAACCCTTCCTTCCCACTATACTTCATCATTTCAGGTCGAATTGCATTTATTCCTCCTGCTTTGTGACAATGGAGTATATCTACCATCCTTTCCTATTCCTTAAGAATAATTTCACCAACATCATTGCCCTCTTGACACAAAAGTTGAGAAACAATAGGGATTGCAAGTAATATATAAAACAGTGATGTTGCAGAAGGAAGACGGTATTCTATGCCTGAGAAAAATATTCGTGAGTATTAATTTGATGAGTATGATGCTGTAATGCAAGAATGGGCTAAAGATGGTATTGTTGAAGAGAGACATTATGAAGGGGCTAGAGGCAAAGGCTACATTCTACTTCATCAGGGTGTTTTAAGGACAGTGCAATGATGCAAATTAGGCACATATGCGAGGCATCCAGCAAAAGGAAGAGGGAGCTGTCACTGAATGATTGTATGACAAAGGTCCAAACTTAACGGAATGTATTCCCTCTGTTGTGGTCAGGTTTAGAGAGAGGTTAATGGGTGTTGGAATATTACACGTTGGCACTCGCATGTTACTGTTGCACTTGCATGAAACATTTTCAGTTACACAAGGTCGAAGGAGAAGCCAGACCATGCTATCAAGATGTGTGAAATGAAAAATGGCACAAAGCTAAGAAGGCGGATCCTGATTCTGGAACTCTATCGGAAAACAGAAAAAAGATGCTGTGGAATTTGAGGTGACAGATTTCGACCTTGCTGGACTCTTGATACTGAAATTAAAAAGGAAGGGGTGGATTATGTTCTTTACATTTGTTGTGTATAGGGCAGTGCACATGGAACTAGTCAGCAATTTCATTACGAATGGATTTTCACTGAGTTTTCGACGGTTCATCACTCAATGACAAAGACCAAAAGTGTTTGCAACAAAATTGGATCAAATTTCACTGTTACAGATAATTTGTTTTGAACTGTCGACTGAAACCACACAGAAAGAGAGTCCACAATGCAGTGAATACAGTAGAGGATTAACCCTCCCACAGCAGGATGGTGGGGTGGTTGGAGGCAAAAGTCAGATTCAGATAGTGAAAATACATTTGAGATGTGTCCTTGGGGCAGCTTCACTGTGTTGCGAAGAGATGATGACAATACTGCGCGAGTGTGAAACCATCGTTAAATCCCTTCCTCTTACCTACTTGCCTGAAGATCTCAACCAACTTTCACCTTCAAGTATTATGCAAGACGATATTTGCATGGGAATACTAGATTTAGATCAACTGGATTCTGTAAACTTATCACGGAGATTTTGATTTTTACAACAGATGCAACTAGAATAGTACCTATGTCAGTTTATCCAGAAGCAGAATAAGATGTCTATAAACACTGGAGAAGGGGATGTGGTGCTGGTTGCAGCTGATGGGTAGAACTAGATCGACGGGCCATTAACACGGGTGCTGGAAGTGTATCGTGGGAAAGAGTTGGAAGCATTGTGAGGTTGAAAACATTGTCAGGTGAGGTGATTAGTCTACATCAGTGACTTCTGAAACTGCAAAGAAGGATGCTCATGACTGTCCCAGTAGCTTTCACTCTCATGAACAGTCTGACTCATCACTCCTCAAAGTGGTATTTTGACGGCTCGTCTACTGTTTCATGTGAATATAAAAAATGACTAAATGTAAGTGACTTACAATAAATGTGAAGTTCCTCTCAGGTAGAAAGAAAATTTCTCACAGGCTATGTCCTTTAGGAATTAAGAATGTAAGGCATTCTGAAAAGATATCTGCCTCATGAATCCTCTTATCAAAATAGTGTACATGAGCAGAATAATTTCCAATAAGGTTGGGAGATTTCAAATTATTTTGGCCATGTATATTTTCTGGCAGAGTAAAATCACTGTTTCAGTCTTCACATAAATCTCCAGTCAATTCCTGGAAGCTGAAATGATATTAAACCTAAAAACTATCCACGAATAAGATAATTCTAAATGTGGGTTAAAATACATCCAGTATTTTTCAGTTACAAGAACTCAAACAACAACAGAAAGAAAGACAAGACCCCGAAGCTAAAAATATTTAGGTATCATTATTACACCTGAAATGGTTAATTAAAAGAAAATTCTGCCAAAATAATCAATATATAGATACACAGTTGATACAGATTATAAATACAGATTACAGTAATTACTAATATGCATGGCGTATCAATCCAGGGAGTAGAATGATGCAGCTTTCCATGTAAATTTATCCTGTCCTACCAGCCTAACTAGTGCAGTGTTCTCCCTATAAATTTTGTTAGCTGGGTATCAGGAATGAGTGGCTAGGTGGGGAATACTACGCACTAAAATGGATATGAAAAATTTAAATTTATTCCCCTCATGACATTCATATTAATAGATGGGTAGCAGTAACTGCAAAATTGAATTATTTTAGTATTTTTACCCTGAACAAGACAACAGCGGATTTTGAACTTCTAGTGTTCTACTGCTCATTCATAATCATTAAATACTGGGGATTACTATTCCATTGCTGTGGAGTGGCATATGGGTTTGTGACATCATTTAAAATTGCTAAACATTTTAACTCCTATGTAGTTATGCTGAAAATACTGATTGATCATTTAACTATACAGTTTCACACTATCTAATTAGCGCATATCTAGATCATGTTAGCTGGGCAGTCTGTAAACATGGCAGGCCACTTCAATCATTAAGAGGTCTTACGGAGAGCAATGTAGTTGATCTAATATTTACTACAATTCCTTTATCACATTAACATCGTGGCCTGCCCTATCACTCTAAACCTCTAGACTTGCTTCTAAACTAAATTAATGACATCCTGCAGGAAATTCTTTCTAAAAAGGTAACAATAATAAGGTTGTTTTAACATTCCTTCAGTTGTGCAAGATTTCATAGAACATTAATAAAGCTGGCCCCGTGGTTTAGGGGGTAACGTGCCCGCCTGTCACGTTCGGGTTCGATTCCCGGCTGGGTCAGGAGCTATTAATTGTAAATGATTAATATCCCTGGCCTGCGGACTGGGTGTTTGTGTCATCCTTAACGTTCCTTTTCCTCACATTCAACACTCCACACTTCCTCCATTTAAATTACATGCAGGTTCATATTACATGGTGCAAGTAGGGGCAAAGATCTCTATAGGTCGACGCCTCGAACACACAGCATTAAAAAAGTAATAAATAAAGCTGTTGCAGTACCTACAGCCACACAATCAGGTCAGGTGACACCAGTGTTGTAATATCATGGTGGGAAAAGTGGTGGTAACTCTTTTGCCATTAACTGGTTTTAGAATGCAGTATAAGGTGACCTTTCATTTCAATGGAATACTTAACCATATCACTATGCACATGAGTCCTGTAAATTCCTCACCCTAACAGCAAATAAGTATAGTGCTCCCCTAGATTTATCCCTCTGTGCAATCACAAAAGCAACACTTCATGCAGCTTTAAGAGTATTGTGACAGTGGAAAATCCAATTATCAAAGTTGACCAACAATGTTATAAAACATTTTCAATCAGGATAAAAGATGAGTAAAAATCATAAATGAGCAAGCTCTCCATATGAGCCTAAATTTTAATATGTCCATTCCAAAGAGGATAATATAGAATTATCAATACTGCATTAATGGACTTGATACCCTCATGAATTGAAATGAAAAGGAAGCGACCAGTCACAATCAGTAATTTTATTATGGACAGTGACCTAAATTTCACTACAGTAGTGTTACCTAATGAAAAAAGTCCATAACACTGATAGGACCCAGAATCAGCACTAAGTTTCAGGTACTGATATCTCAAGTTCATTGGAAATCTTACTGGGGCCTTGTAGGTAAGGCAGAGGTGCTCATTCATTAAAGAATAGTTAATTTACACTGAAAATAATTAGTGTTATGTAACCAATCATGAAACTATCCATGGGGAAAAAAACGAAAGCAAGGTTCCAATGCCAACAATTATCCACTATTTCCAATAACAATGAATGACATCCAGCACATAATATACTACAGGTGATGGTGTGGTCTGCCCTGAAAATATATTATCAGTTTTGAATTACGTACAATTATTTCACACATACATGTTTTGGGAGCCCCAACTTACTTCATCAGTGATTTCTTACATCATAAATCAATATTCCCCATATCTGAAGGTCTAAAATTATTCATCTATACATAAGTCATCATCAATATATACCATCATTTTTAACACACACACATAATGACCATTCCTTGATAATGTTTGTTGTAATGGAACACTTTAAAACATTCATAAAAAGTTCAACTATTTTTTCTTATGTTATGTAACACTTTAAAACATGTATTAAATCGTCAGATTGTTTTCTTAGAAAAATCAATCAGTGATAAAATGTTTCTTGCTACTGTTTGTTCTGTTGTAGCCCACATAAATGTAGGCCTATTAAAACATTAACTATTATACTACCAAAGATAATATTTTTTCCTTGTATTCTTAGAACACTTTCTAGAATGAACTGGTTCACCACTGAATTATTTGACTCCTTATGATCTAAACGTGTAATTCATTATATCGTGTCAGATGGCATCTTTCTATGTTGGTGTTGGGCTGGAATTTTGACAGAGCATATCAAACGTCCCATCATGTCCTTGAATTTATGGCTTTTATTTGCTCTTCAGCTGTAAATTATCGAAGCGGAGGAACACTATCTGCTCACTATCTGCTATCTGCTCACCAGCCTAACACTTATTGATTTCGAAGGTTTCGAAACACTAAGATGACGGAAATCCTTCCTGCAAGAGGCTAATATATTTGAGCACCTTCAGTACCATCAGGGTGATATAGGATTTAATATGCCAACTTGAAACGTGAAGGCAAGCCCTCCACAACCTGAGCTACTCAGACTGCCATTTTTCCTGACAATAACTACAAAGCAAACAGAGATGAAGAGAAACCCACTTCTTCTTCTCCTTTCAGATATGCTGTGGAAAATAGGGGGTTGATGTTGCTCACGTCCCTACACGTGACCTCTGGGTGGTGCTAAGCGAGCAACAAAATATTTGGCAGACAGTCTATCACTGCGATCTGGCAATTACATACAATGACATATCAAACACGTCTCAACAGCTCTTTTAAGAGCTCCCTAACAAGAAACATTGGACCAACGATTCGACTCCTCCAACTAAATGTCGAAAGTATCAGCAATGCAAAGTGTGACTATCTATCTAATCTTTTATTGGACAACAATATTGATATTGTCGCCATTCAGGAAACGCATGTTCCTAATGCAGATCAGTTTCGAAGCAGAGGTCGTGTCCCTGGTTATACTGCTCTTGGAGTGACATATCACGATGTGTATGGAATAGCCACCTACATCCGTAAGAACATAAATGAAGCCTCGCTTATTTCTGAAAATACAGATGGAAATATACATACAGTTGTCACACAGTTGCATGGCATTACTATAACAAATGTCTATAAACCACCTAACATTCTTTGTCCTGAACATGTCTTACATACTGCAAAACATTCTGCAATTTATGTTGGGGATTTTAACAGTCACCACGGACTCTGGAAGTACCCCAAAAATGATGAAAATGGTAGAATGCTCATGAAATGGGGAGAGGAAAATGACCTCCATTTAATTTTTGATGCTATAGACAAGGCCACATTTAGATCAGCTACATGGATCAAAGATACAAATCCAGACCTCTGTTTTGTAAGCTGTAATGAAAGTGGTTTTACTGAAAACATTACGAGAAAAGTGATTGGTGAATTTCCACATAGCCAACATAAGCCCATCCTAATTGAAATTGGTATCACAATCCCTGTAATTAGATTAACACCACATTCTCGTTGGAATTTTCGTAAAGCTGACTGGACCAATTTCACAGCAGAACTTGATTAGTGCATCCGATGGATTCCTCCTAAATATAACAACTATAGGCGTTTTGCTGGTGCAGTTATAGAAACAGCTAAGAAGTTCATTCCAAGAGGTTACCGCAAAGAATATATCCCTTGATGGAATGAAGAAAGTGAAGCACTATATCAAGACTTTCAACGATTTGGAGATCCTAACAGAGCAACCAAGCTTCTGTCCAGTCTGGACTCATCTCGAAGGCATAAGTGGATAGAAACAGTTGAGAGGATAGATTTTACTCGCTCTAGGAGAGAAGCTTGGAGTCTTCTCAGAAAATTAGGAGGAAGTCCACCAGTATGCAGTGAACAGCCTGAAGTTACATCAGATCAAATTGCCTCTCACATAATTGCAACGTCACGAGTTCCAGGTGACAAGAAACACGCCAAATATATTCGACGACAACTTCAAGTCTTGAAGTCAACAGCACCTCAGTCTTCAGAATATGCAAATCCCTTCACAGTACCCGAGATTGATACAGCACTGAAAGATGTAAAACAATTTAAAGCTCCTGGCTTCGATGGAATTCATCCCGAGTTCTTGATCAATCTGGGACAAAATGAAAAGAAATGGCTGGCAACATTTTTCACAGACATCTTACTAACTGGACACATGCCTTTGGAGTTCAAAAAAGCTAAGATAATTGCGATTTTGAAACCTGCCAAACCCAACAACAAGCCAGAAAATTTTCGCCCCATAGCGCTCCTTAGCTGTTGCTACAAACTGTTTCAAAGACACATATTTAACAGAATAAGCAGCACCATTTTACAGCACATTCCCATGGATCAGGCAGGCTTCAGACCAGGTCGCAGCTGTTGCGATCAAGTTTTGGCACTTACAACATTCATAGAAATGGGATTCCAAAGAAAATTGAAAACATCTGTTGCTTTTGTTGATCTCACTGCTGCATTTGATACCGTGTGGAGGGAAGGTATGGTCTATAGACTTCTCCGGGTCATACCATGCATAAAGATAGCAAGACTTATTAACAATATGTTGAGTGATAGGAGGCTTCAGGTTATCATCGGGAACAATGTGAGCAAGGAGAGGAAGCTTAAAAATGGTTTGCCTCAAGGTTCAGTCCTATCGCCACTCCTGTTCAGCTTATATATATATCTGATCTTCCTGAAGTTACATCATGGAAATTCTGCTACGCTGATGGTATGGCATTAGCTGTGCAACACAAAGAACTGGAGAGAACTGAAGAGATTTTAACAAGGGATTTTTCCATTTTGGAAACTTACTTCAGGAACTAGAGACTTAAGCCCAACACCAAAAAAACGGAGGTGTCTTGTTTCCATTTAAACAATCACTTAGCAAATACTAAATTGAATGTAAGTTTCTGTGGCAGGATACTTCACAACTGGAACCCAAAATATCTTGGAGTAATCTTGGATCGAACACTTTCCTACAAGCAACATCTGCTGGGCTCTGCACAGAAACTGAAAACACATAACAACATCATTCATAAGCTTTGTGGAACTACCTGGGGTTCTTCGGCAAGCGTTTTACGGTCTTCAGCTTTAGGTTTGGTATATTCAAGTGCTGAGTACTGTGCTCCAGTATGGATGAACAGTCATCACACAAAACTCATTGATACTGAATTGAATTCCACTATGCGCAAAATAATTGGCACAATTCGATCTACACCAACTCATTGGCTCCCGCTTCTATCTGGAATAATGCCATCTGATTTACGCAGATCCACCGCTCTTATCAAGGAATTCAATACAATCTTAAAGAACCCCGATCTACCTGTACATGGAGATCTACGAAATATGAACCAAAACAGATTACGTTCACGCCATCCAAATTTACATAACGCCTTAGACATGGTTGCTAGGAGCTACAACCCAACTACAGAGTGGAAAAGACGGTGGGAAGCAGCAACGGAGACGCACCTGCACAGTATGTTCTCGAATGCCAAACTTCCAAGTGGATTCCAACTACCACGTAAAACATGGTCTGCTCTGAACAGAATAAGAACAGGCCATGGCAGATGCAGTACATGCTGTTTAAATGGAACAAGATGCCGACACCCGCGTGTGACTGTGGAGCTGCACGACAAACCATACATCATATCGTCAGAGAGTGTGAAACGCGGGCATACACAGGCAGCAAAGTGGATTTCCAGATGGCAACTCCAGAAGCACTACAGTGGATCAGTGATTTTGACATTCAATTGTAGGGAGCCTTTTCTTGTTCATTGTTTTCTTGTTATGTAAATACGTATATAAATTATATCTGAACTCAACTTGATTGTATGGGCCATACGCTAAATAAATAAATGTGGCAAATAAGAGGTACATACCTGGAAATTCTGCATTTGTGTAATCATAAAAAGTATACTTAGTCAAATTGAGATTAGTATACAAATATACATGTGCCCTAAGAATAGACAGTACGATACTCATATATCTCTTGAACATCAGATAAAAGTTGAGTTATGTAAATAGTCCAACTGAGACGACTGCTAAGGGTTTAATTGTAATCACTATGAAGTTACCTGGAATGATACTTACGCATGAAGTATTTTAAGTTTCCTCAAAGCATATTGGTTCCTCTTTGATTTTTCCTCCCAAGTCCATTTTAAAGAGCGTGTGAAGGTACAGAAGGTTTTGCGATGTAGATTACTTCCACAGACCTTGCACTGAAACATGAGCAACAAACAGTATTATTGCTGTATTGTAGTCGAGTCTGTAGTTTAAGGTGACTGTTGATATTGTGCTCATAGCCACAGGACCTCCAGTTTTACCTGGAAACTGAACCTCAGGGATAAATATTTTCAATGAAAGAACATCCCACAGTCAAAGAATGGAATTAATTTGCACACCCCTTGTGAAAAGCTTGTGACTATGCAGCTTACATATTGCCCAATACACTGGAAGTCTAATAACTGGTTTGATGTACCTTGTTTTTTTACGATTTGCTTGCATCAAACTGACACAGATTAAGACTTACGGCATTATGGCTAGGAGTGGGAAGCAAGTGACTGTGGCCTTGAGTAAGGTAGAGTCCCAGCATTTCTTTGGTATGAAAATGGGAAAACACAGAAAACTGTCTCCTAGGGCTGCGACTTCATTCCCACTCCTAGCCATTTCCTATCCCATCATTGCCATAAGTCCTATCAGTGTCAGTGCAATGTAAAGCGAATTGTAACAAAAAATATATTCTACAACCAAACCTTCGAAACTATTCATTTCTTGCTCAACTTCCGGGGAATATGGTCCACTTTTAGCCACTGTGAAGACACAAACCACGCGCCCTGTACCTCCGCTTGCTCTATTGGCCATGTACATTTTGAACTACTCAATATAAACCTCACTCTTTTTACACTAGAGTCCAGCGGTGATTCAGATACAGTATAAAATTTGAAAGTCACTGTACGGAATGTTCGGATATGGAACATTTAGTTTTGTCTTCAATCTACAAACCTTCGGATAGTAAGTGGTGAGCCCAGTCTTATTCATCACACTTAGAAATTATGTAAATCATCCCGGATGTTAATGACAACTGTGGTAAGCCCTGCGCCTTTCGTACTTTAATAAGTCAATTTCTTACACAGATATAGCCATAGTTCTTCTCTCGACACACAGTACTCACCTGGGCTAGCAGAAGCAGTTTAGCCATTGATCAAACAAATTATTTGATAGAGTATCGCCAAGTACTCATTGGGAACTTCATCCAAAAAGTTGCAACCATTATTGATTATGCTTCATATATATATCCTGTATGTCCATTACAACAAACAGTTTCGAACTGGCTATGAACTCCTTTGTTACAACAAACAGTTCTGAACTGTTTAAGGAACCATCGTTACAACAGTTCCGAACTGGCTATTAACTATTTTGTTACTACAAACAGTTCTGAACTGGCTATAAACTACTTCATTCAAACAAACAGTTCCGAACTGACTATGAACTCCTTCAAAATGATCTTAATGAGCGTACATGAATCAGACTGCTTCCAGATCTGATTGTTAATAATGGTTTGTTGGAATCAGCAAATGGCATTTGTGAACTGTATCAACGCCATCTACGAATTGTTACAAAACCTTAAACAATGGATGATGGAAGACCTCACCATTCCAATGAGAAGTACTGCAGGTAGCCACACCATTTACTGGTCGAATTAAAAGTGCATGTATAGAAAATGCAGTCCCTGGTATTGAATGCGCACTGCTGGCATTGGCTCTGAAATGGTTCTAAATGTAGTTAGAACAGCATGAATTCAGAACTCACAGTTCAGAAGCAGTTCTGATATTCTGTTGGAACAGTGTGTACACTAGCACCAAGAAGTATTGGCACAGACACCTTTTCACATATAATACAATTGTATAAATACTATGAACATTATACTGTATATGTACCATTAACCCTTACTCAATACAGGAAATAATTTACATATTGAACTATTTTCTAAACAGAACATAAACACATGTAATCTATTAATTTAGGTTTTTCTCCAGCTCAGAAAAGTATTGCCACACTGTACGTCGTTTGTTATTGAGGTTTACAGACAGCGCTGCGCATACCAGATTTGTGCAATCGAAGTTGACAAACAGTACAGTATTTTGCCTGACGCCAGTGTGTAATATCAATTAAATACGTGCAGTATTTGCTTCTTGTGCTGTGTTACTGATAAAGCTAGATGACGTCCTTACCTATTAAGTCGTTTTCAGAAGGCTAAGTAAGGCCTTGAGTTTGTACCAGTGCACAGGATTATGTACACGCCCTGGGAGAGAAAGAATTACCAAGCTCTGTTTAAATTAGATGGATCCATTCGAGTGAATTCTGGTGCCTGTAATACGGACATTTTGAAATATTACTTTATTAACTTATTTATGTTAGTAATTTTTTCAGGAAGGTTTCATTGGCACCCATGCGTGTGGATTTTAAGTATTATATTCATATTTTGATTTGATTTTCATCATATTGCAATGGTTCATTATTAAGATTATATTACAGATGGCGCCCAACGTGAGGAGCTTAAGTATTTGAATTTATAATTTTAGTCATATGCCAATGGCTATTAATGATTTTAATTGTTATTCACATATATAACATTGTTTGTGTGTAAGATATTGTATATATTCACTTTGCACTCTTCGAGGAACTTCTTACCTCATCCATTACGCCCATGTGGGCGCTATCTATTAAATGCATAAATGTGTTGTCGAATATTAGATTAGGCTGAAATATGACCACGTTGAACACAATGATGTGGACGTATCTAATAACCGCTGTCTTTTTTCACGCAACTAATATATATATAAGCAAGTGCATATTCAACTCTGATTTTTCACCAAAACTGTTACACACGTCGTTTTCAACGAAGTGGGAGGGCTGCAATATATCTTGTGTTTTCGAAGACTGGACTTGGTAATTAAACTAAATATCGCATGGATTCCATGAACGTCCACGCTCCCCAGTGTGGTTCAGCTAATGTTGTCGAAACGCTTCCTTTTCAGAAAACGCGTTACCACATTGAACAAACAAATGTGGACGCTCACCAGTATGTGTAAACAGGTATTGACATAGATGCGACTTCATGAAAAACTTCCTGCCACATAGTTTACAGGAATGTGGACGCCCTACCAGTACGTGTAAGCATGTGTTGCCGCATTATTGACTTGTGAGCAAACTTCCGCCCACATTGGCTACATGAACGTCGACGCTACCATGTATGTGTAAGCAAGTGGTGCCGAAGGTTCGACTTCAACGAAAACTTCTTGCCACATCCTTCACAGCAATAGAGCGATCACCAGAATGTATAACCAGCTGTTGCCGAAGACCTGATATTTGAATAAACCTAAAAGCACATTGATCTCAGGAATCTGGACGTTCAGCATTATGTTCAAGCGAGTGACGCCTAAGACTTGCTTTTTTTTGTAAACTTATAATCACATTGGTCACACGAATATCGACGCTCATCAGTACGTGTAACCAGGTGTTGCCGAACACCTGACATTTGAATAAACCTACAAAACAGATTGGTCTCAGGAATCTTGACGTTCACCATTATGTTTAAGCAAGTGATGCCGTAAACTTGACTTTCGAGTAAACTTAGCAGCACATTGATTACAGTAATGTGGCCGCTCACCAGTATGTGTAATCAGGTGATGCCGTAAACTTGACTTTCGAGTAAACTTAGCAGCACATTGATCACAAGAATGTGGCCGCTCACTAGTATGTGTAACCAGGTGTTGCCGTAAATTTGACTTTCGAGTAAACTTAGCAGCACATTGATCACAAGAATGTGGACGCTCACCAGTATGTGTCAGCAGGTGATGCCAAAGACTTGCCTTGTGAATAAACTTACCACCACATTGATCACAGAAATGCTGACGCTGACCGGTATGTGTAAGGAGGTGTCTACGCAGAAGACTCTTTAGAGAAAACCTCTTACCACATTCTGTACATGAATGCGGACGCTCACCAGTATGTGTGAGCAGGTGTTGACGCAGATGTCCCTTTTGAGAAAACCTCTTACCACATTCCTTACAGAAATGCGGAAGCTCACCAGTATGTGTAAGCAGGTGACGCCGAAGATTTGCTTTATGAGCATACAAAGAACCACATTGATCACAGGGATATGGACGCTCACCTGTATGAGTAAGCAGGTGACGCCGAAGGTTCCACTTCTGAGAAAACTTAGAACCACATTCATTACAACTAAGTGCCAAATGGCTAGCGGGATGGATTGGACTGTGACCAGAGTCACAGAACATGTGTAGGTTGCATTCATTACGACTGGGCAAATTGCAAATTACTTCACCTCCTTCCTTCAATATCTTGCCCTTACTGTTACATGTACCCAATTGACTTCTGGTCAATAATGCAGCATTCCCAAATCTAGAAAACAGAAAAAAAAGTTATTAGATTTTACAATTAAATAAAAAAATCTTATACAATATCCAGAAGTGTACGCAATATATGTAAGGAGATTGCTTCTATCATATTACATAGCACTCCAAATCTCAATAATTTCAGAAAAAAGGCTATAACACATAAGCCCATATAATTTCCAATTGCCAAATAGAATACATGATGAGTTTGCATATAACCACAGCACATCAAAACAATGCAAAAGGGTCCAATATGGAAGCAATTATTGTGTGAATGCGTCTCTTAGTGATTTCCTTACGTGCATTTTCCAAGTTTATTTTAACTGAGACTCATCACATTTAGGATGCCAAATAACACCTAATGCTTTAATAGCTTCATCCTTAGTGAGGTTCATGTAGACAAGATTTCCCTGTCATTTACAGGGAAATTGGCCAGGGCTTCTGGACAATTTTATGTCCAATTTCTGAGATACACATATGTACTATAAAGCCGGAAAGAAATTTCTGACTAAAGCTCCTCACCTGCTTTAATTGAGCTAGTGCCTGTCAACACGACATCACCGTAAAAATATGCAGTAGGGTGAGATTCTGTGTGTCCGTTAGCAAGTTGAACTAGAAATCTCGGAGCAAGAAATGGGGCAGAACTTGTAAGAGTAGTAAGGTGCTAGTCCTTGATCTCTTCATCAGAGAATTCATACCATGCACTATTCTGAAGACGCTTGTGGTCGGGATGTATTAACACACATTTGTATATCTTAGGATTATCAGCTGAATGAGTAGCAAGATAGCTAATGAACCTTAAAACAATAGACAGGAAGCCAGGCTACCTTTCAGGGTCAACCATTTACAAAGAGTTCAAAGCTGTCCCATTTCAAGATTCACAACATCCGTCAAACACAACTCTTGGCTTGGTTGTCATGCTAGAATCTTTGAGCACACAATGATGGGGCATATGAAAGCTTGATGAGTTAGAAGTCACAAGGGGTACATTTTACATGTGTCCCATCTCACTGTATTCACACATAAAGATACATACAGCTGTTTCCAATCTTGAAATTTAATAAACTTATTTTCAATGTGTTCAAGAATGTTAAGAGCATTATGCTTACACTGAACTACCGGTGACACATCAGGACGATTAGGAAATTTGCCATTAAACTTGCCAGAATCATCCATTTGATAATTATTAGAGAAAATGTTCTTCACATGCCCTTTCTTCAGGAGTAAGAAATGGTTGATGGAGAACTTCAAGCTTTCAAAACCGTTGCAATTTTGTGTAAAGAGAATCAAGGTTTATAAGCCAGACACACCAAACCTTGGCATTATACCTAACATAAAACCCAGGGATGGTGCCTGACATTCCCCAACAAGGTGATATAACCTTACTTATACAAGGTAATAAAAGACAATGTATCATAGTAGACTTCAGCACTTAGCAAAATATAAATACCAGAACACTTAAAATGACATCACGAGCAATACACCAACTGGAACAATTCAATTTGCTGTGCAAGAACTTGTAACATTCATATCATTATTGAGAACTGTTTTTCTTTACAAACCAATAAGGTGTGGGATCCATTGTACCGGGGGCACTTGTGTCGCTTACACAGCATAGATAAATGAGAAGCAAAAAACATAGATACCAAAGTTTATTTTCCCTCATAAACTTGCAGTGATAATCAATGTTTGTTTGAAATTTCTAACATCAGAAATGCTATGATTATTAAGTTTTCAACACTTACAATTAAAGGAAATGCTCTTGTTGGTATTGTGAAATAAAACCTAAAACGAAAGACAATGACAAAATGGCCATGAATCAAATACAATCAGTGGATCCAATTCACAATGCCTTATTTTCAGAGATAATGCTTGTTGTACAAAAGGGTCCAAGATACATGTCACTGAACCTTGCAATAATATTAATTACTGAAAAAGCAGAACCATGGCCTCCCTCCTATAGTCGTAATAATCACAAGTATCGTACTCACGGGGTTCCTCTCATGGTGGTACTAATCACAGTTAATATAGACACATGACATGTCATACATAATGGCACCACTTACAGGTAACACAGACCAATGGTGTTACCCATATTATGATACTACTCACAAGCAATGCAGACCGATGGTGTTCCTCACATAGTGGGACTAAACACGTTCACCGACTAGATCAATGATGATGATTATAATTCTGGTTTAAGGGGCCTACCCGCTAGGCAACCAGACCCTATTGGTACGAGGTGCAACAACATGAAACAATATTTAAATAATCATCATGTATTCATTGACAAGAATCTAAAGTAAATGATGATGAAAAATTGGCATGACTTCAAAATAATCAGTGGATCCGATTGACAATACCTTAATGATGTCACTATGCAGGGTAGCATTAGAAAGAACTTTAGGATAAACCATACAACTTAGCTTGGAGTCCCAACGCTCAATGCTGTATCAGCCTGTTTGCATCCCAGAGTCAGCGTGCTTTTCTCCTCCACAGAGCGAGTTTGCTACATGCTCTTAGTTCCTATAGCCAGGAACATTCACTCGAGATATGGTACGTTCGAATCCGCAGTTAAGAAGAAAGTTTTAATGTGGTTTCACATTTTCATACCAAGCTGGCTAACATAACGTCACTATATTGTGAAACTTCTCCAAAAATACGTAGTAGCGCTTGACCTCCTCCTCAGTACTCACTTCTGTTACAAAATTGAGTAAACCTCAGATTTATCTCTCGCACCTCATAAGAGACAATCAAACTTATACTTTTTCGAATCGACCTAAATGAATTGCTGTTAAAATTTATACTTCATCCATTCAGATTGAAATAAGTGCCTTCCTCACCACGACCGTTAAGAAACAAACGCTGAATCTCTGAGTTCTTAGATAGAAATTTGAACCGCAAAAGCTACAACAAAAACTACACTCGTTTTCACTTAGCAAACTGGTATTGATATAATCTTTTATAGAGAATCGATTCACCATGAGATTCAAGTATTGAGTAGTATCACTGTTATAATTAAACTTATGTTTTAATGATCCACTTTTTCAATAATATATTATGCTATTTGCATAGACTATATAATATTGGAAAGGTGGACCATTAAAACATGTTTAATTATTATTGTGATCACATTTCAATACGGATCAAAACCATGAAGTTTATATCCTATGATATTGAGTAGTATGGCAAAGCAACTATGAGCTGCGACATAACTTCACCAGAAACCAACAGAGAGCACCATCAGTAAGAAATATACTACCTGCGGGAAATGCTTCTTCCATGTTTGTCTGGAAATTCTACACCATCTCCACCGCCATGAGGACAACAAATTGCGATGGAGGAGAATGCAGAGAAGCAGGCTAGGGGCCTTGAAGACAGTGATTTTCCAAGCCCAAATCACTGCCCGTAGCTTGCTATTGCTCCTGAGGAATAAATCCCACTTGCGTTGACTGGCAGAACATACACACTACTCTCAATCAGGCGGCACATCACATCTCAACTGCACCGAGCTCGATAGCTGCAGTCGCTTAAGTGCGGCCAGTATCCAGTATTCGGGAGACAGTGGGTTCGAACCCCACTGTCGGCAGCCCTAAAGATGGTTTTCCGTGGTTTCCCATTTCACACCAGGCAAATGCTGGGGCTGTACCTTAATTAAGGCCACGGACGCTTCCTTCCCACTCCTAGCCCTCTCCAGTCTCATCGTCGCCATAAGACCTATCTGTGTCGGCGCGACGTAAAGCAACTAGCAAAAAAAACATCTCAACATCAGTGATATTCTAGCACAGTTCAATTTACCAGCTGCGAACTGCTCATTGGTATTTATGCTATTAAATATCAGGAGCCAAGCATAGGCAGCAAAAATCCCGCACTGCTCGCACAAAGTACAATGCAGTGGCACAACAACAAACATTGGTCTTCCTGTCCGATTCTACAAAGTGAAGATGAGAAATCTGAACCCAGGTATCAACCACTCGCTCCAAATCTAGAATATAATCACCAAGCTTCTGCCCAATTCCACATGATTTTATCCCCTAGAGATTTAGTATAGCAAAGATGGCTACCCCATCAAAACTTCTAGAAATTTTTACACCATCCTAGTCAACAAAATAGGACTGGCACATTTTGGACAAACGCTGCAGCACAGAACGAGGCTCAACAATGCGGCATAACTACCCACCGTTTCGTCCAGCCTCCACCTGGTCAGGAGTGGTACATGGGGTTGATTGCAGCTACACGGAGGACATTATCACTGGCCATCTTCAGAAACAGGGATATCAAACATTCCGAGCCATTCGAATCCAGAATTCTAACGGACACACCTAGCTGATTCGTATGCTGTCCCGAATTATGGCAACAATTAACCAGCTCCTGAGGGATGGTTTTCTGATCTACATGAAGGAACATCAAGTGGAGGTCACTTGGACATCTAGACCACAGCACAGACACTGTGATCGCTGCGAATTCTATGAACATCCTACTACTGCTTTCTTCTAAATGTATGTGAGATTTGTAGAGGTCAACACTCGTCAAAATGCTTGCACAGGAAAGGGATCACCCAAATGCAACATTTGCAGTGAAAGTCATCCACCTTTCTCAGTTAAACGTAAGGGTAAACATCAACATTCTTCCACTCAGTCGAAAAAAGTGTTACTAATCACACCAATTGACATCCCTGACCCACCCTCCCCTTCCACTCTTCTCCTTTTCCACTCAGAGCTCCAGAATATTGTCCCATTGCAACGTCCTGATGTTCTGTATCAGATCCAGCTAGCGGCGGGATTGATCTTCCAGACTCACCTTGACGGAACTTTCTCTGGGACGTGAATGCACTGTGCATTATTTCTCCTTGATCCTAGTCCACAGTTGTAGCAAATGAATGTTTATTACATTAATGTGTGTTCTTTAAGGGTCAAGTGACTACTCCCCCAATTGATGTCGGGTAGTAATTAGTATTCATAAATCCATCCCTTCACAACAACATTATCATTCTTTAAATGAATATCTATCTGACAACACAAAAATAGAAATCACAATTGGAAATCAAATAATAGCTTTAGCAACAATTTATATACCTCTTGGCTAATCCCCACATCAGAAATTTGTAGAAAATACTGATCGTAAATACAGTACTTACATCACGATCACAGATTTTAAAATTACTTCATATACACAACAACAACAAGCTATTTACGACCAACTATTACATAATATACTTACCTTTCCCATCCCCAACCCGCCCTACATCAAATACAAGCCCTGAATTTCTCATCCTCAGCCCTAACCAAGCAATGAACCGTGATATCACCATGGTACCTTCAATGGGAAATGACCATGTCCCTGCCTTACTAACCATGAAAATGTACGAACAAACTCATAGCAACATAACCGACGTCCCCAAACAGTCATACGGTATACACGAACCTATTGGGTAGCACACAAACAATATCAGACATAATATGCAATACTGAACCACCCACTTCACAGCAAGAATTACAAGATAAAGTTAAGAAATTAGAATCTCCACTAACTATTGTCAATCGACTCCACATTCCTCACCACATCTCCCATCTATGCAAACCTCCGCTGCCTCCCTAAGCACTCCAAATATTCAAATATTCCCATGAACATGACAAGGCATACCTTCGAACTGTGACCCAAATATTCAGGAAGAGAAGAGATAGAACGTTTTTCTACTCTTCCTTCCGCGTTTGTAATTCCAAAATGACTAATTTGCCTTTCACCATTTTTTTCATTTTTTACATCAGGTTTCCACGGTCCAATATCGAATTGGGAATCAAGCATGGTTTCAAAATAAGATCTTCATATGACCATACTATTTCCTCTGGAACCACCTGAATTAAGACCGTCGAATGCCACACTTTATACAAACAAGAGTTATTGTTCACATGAATGACATATGTTTTGCAAATTTTATTTAAGAAGACGAAGATGTAAACATCTTATGACACATGCTTCAAGCTGGATCACCTTTCATGTGTGTACGGACTTAACAACTGAGTTTCTCACCTTAGATTTTAAGGAATTTTACTTCATGGTCTGACGCGCCATAATCCCATTCCATATTTTTGTACCATAATTTTAACTTATTTTTAATCACTATTATATGTGTGTGCCATGTGTTTCATACTGTTTTTTGGATGCTTCATTTTGTGAAATTGTATCACTGGCTAATGGTGACACGAAATTAGTGTCGAAGCTAGTACCACTATTTTATGAACCGCATGTGATAAAATTCACATCAATAAATTAGTACTGAAAAGGTGGACGCAAAATAGCTTTATTTCACCGACCAATATACAGCAATCCTACCCCTAGTATCTAATAATGCATAACAAATCTGCACTAAGTGATAATAAAACAATGGCCGATATTTTTGCAGATCATTACATACATACATACATTATCATTATGGACTGTTATGCCTTTCAGCGTTCAGTCTGCAAGCCTCTGAGAATTTACTAAACGTCGCCACAATCCTCGATTTGCAACTAGTGTTGTGGCCTCATTTAGTTCTATACCTCTTATCTTTAAATCGTTAGAAACAGAGTCTAACCATCGTCGTCTTGCTCTCCCTATACTTCTCTTACCCTCCATAACAGAGTCCATTATTCTCCTAGGTAACCTATCCTCCTCCATTCGCCTCACATGACCCCACCACCGAAGCCGGTTTATGCGTACAGCTTCATCCATCGAGTAAATTCCTAAATTAGCCTTTATCTCCTCATTCCGAGTTCCCTCCTGAAATTGTTCCCACCTGTTTGTACCAGCAATCATTCTTGCTACTTTCATGTCTGTTACTTCTAACTTATGAATAAGATATCCTGAGTCCACCCAGCTTTCGCTCCCATAAAGCAAAGTTGGTCTGAAAACAGACCGATGTAAAGATAGTTTCGTCTGGGAGCTGACTTCCTTCTTACAGAATACTGCTGATCGCAACTGCGAGCTCACTGCATTAGCTTTACTACACCTTGATTCAATCTCACTTACTATATTACCATCCTGGGAAAACACACAACCTAAATACTTGAAATTATCGACCTGTTCTAGCTTTGTATCACCAACCTGACATTCAATTCTGTTGGATTTCTTACCTACTGACATCAATTTAGTCTTCGAGAGGCTAATTTTCATACCATACTCATTGCACCTATTTTCAAGTTCCAAGATGTTAGACTGCAGGCTTTCGGCACAGTCTGCCATTAAGACCAAGTCGTCAGCATAGGCCAGGCTGCTTACTACATTTCCACCTAACTGAATCCCTCCCTGCCATTTTATACCTTTCAGCATATGATCTATGTAAACTACAAACAGCAAAGGTGAAAGATTACAGCCTTGTCTAACTCCTGTAAGTACCCTGAACCAAGAACTCATTCTACCATCAATTCTCACTGAAGCCCAATTGTCAACATAAATGCCTTTGATTGATTTTAGTAATCTACCTTTAATTCCATAGTCCCCCAGTATAGCGAACATCTTTTCCCTCGGTACCCTGTCATATGCTTTCTCTAGATCTACGAAACATAAACACAACTGCCTATTCCTCTCGTAGCATTTTTCAATTACCTGGCGCATACTGAAAATCTGATCCTGACAGCCTCTCTGTGGTCTGAAACCACACTGGTTTTCATCCAACTTCCTCTCAACGACTGATCGCACCCTCCCTTCCAAGATGCCTGTGAATACTTTGCCGGGTATACTAATCAATGAGATACCTCGATAGTTGTTGCAATCCTTCCTGTTCCCTTGCTTATAGAGAGGTGCAATTACTGCTTTTGTCCAATCTGAAGGTACCTTACCAACACACCACGCTAATTTGACTACTCTATGAAGCCATTTCATCCCTGCCTTCCCACTATACTTCACCATTTCAGGTCTAATTTCATCTATTCCTGCTGCCTTATGACAATGGAGTTTATTTACTATCCTTTCCACTTCCTCAAGCATAATTTCACCAACATCATTTTCCTCCTCCCCATGAGCTTGACTGTTTGCAACACCACCATGATGATTTCCTTTTACATTGAGAAGATGTTCAAAATATGCCCTCCACCTCCCCAGTGATTCCCTGGGATCTGTTATGAGTTCACCTGAATTACTCAAAACACTGTTCATTTCCTTTTTCCCTCCCTTCCTAAGATTCTTTATTACTGTCCAGAAAGGTTTCCCTGCTGCTTGACCTAGCCTTTCCAGGTTATTACCAAAATCTTCCCATGACTTCTTTTTGGATTCAACAACTCTTTGTTTCGCTCTGTTTATTTTATGTACGTACAAATCCCTGTCTGCCTCGGCCCTTGTTTGGAGCCATTTCTGATAAGCCTTCTTTGTACGTTTACAGGCTGCTCTCACTTCATCATTCCACCAAGATGTTCGCCTTTTCCCATCTTTACACACAGTTGTTCCTAGGCATTCCCTTGCTGTTTCTACTACAGCATCCCTGTATGCCACCCATTCACTTTCTATATCCTGAACCTGCTTACTGTCTTCTGTTCGAAACTTCTCACTAATCATATCCATGTACTTCTGTCTAATTTCCTCGTCCTGGAGATTTTCTACCCTTATTCGTTTGCAGACAGATTTCACTTTCTCTAACCTAGGCCTAGAGATACTTAGTTCACTACAGATCAGATAATGGTCTGTATCATCGAAAAATCCCCGAAAAACTCGTATATTCCTAAAAGATTTCCTGAATTTAAAGTCTGTTAAGATATAGTCCATTATGGATCTGGTACCCCTAGCCTCCCATGTGTAGCGGTGAATAGCCTTATGCTTGAAGAATGTATTCGTAACAGCTAAACCCATACTAGCACAGAAGTCCAGCAAACGCTTCCCATTCCCATTAGCTTCCATATCTTCCCCACATTTACCAATCACCCTTTCGTATCCTTCAGTTCTATTCCCAACTCTCGCATTGAAATCGCCCATTAGCACTATTCTATCCTTGCTGTTGACCCTGACCACGATGTCACTCAATGCTTCATAAATCTTGTCAACTTCATCCTCATCTGCACCCTCACATGGTGAATACACGGACACAATTCTTGTCCTAATTCCTCCCACTGACAAATCTACCCACATCATTCGCTCACTTACGTGCCTAACAGAAACTATGTTGCGTGCAATGGTATTCCTGATAAAGAGCCCTACCCCAGACTCTGCCTTTCCCTTTCTAACACCCGTCAAGTACACTTTATAATCTCCTATCTCTTCCTCCTTATCTCCCCTTACCCGAATATCACTTACTCCTAGCACATCCAGATGCATCCTCTTTGCTGACTCAGCAAGTTCTACCTTCTTTCTTCCATAAGCCCCATTAATATTGATAGCTCCCCATCGAATTCCATTTCGTTCGCCAAGTTGTTTCCAAGGAGTCCCTCGCCTGACAAATGGGAGTGGGACTCCATTACTCCCATATGTCCGAGGCTTGCTTAAAGTGTTCTGAGCTCGGTAAATTCATGAAGCAGGATGCTGCCCTACTTGCACATAGTCCAAGTGAGGATCTCTCCTCTAACGTGTTATGGACCACCGGTGAATTGTGTAGTCCTAGCCGCCTGAGCACAAGGAGGGCCACGACTCAGAATATGTCCGAGATGCCCACTCCCATTCCATAGCAACTGGTATCCCGACTCTCAGGACCACTTACTAGGCCACTCAGCCGTTGCCCATGGTATAAAGTAATTTTCTCACCACCTTCCGATCCCATTATCTACCATCCTGACCACGATGCAATATCGGAATATTCAGGTATCACACAAAATTCTCTTCACCTTACCTATGAATCCGCTCCAGCTCTTGACTCCCAACATCCCCTAAATGCTCCTATTAAAGTCTGAGATATAAAAAGTGCGCTCAGGACTAAAAAGAACACTGCCCCTGGACTAGATAAAATTACTTACTGACACATAACAGTAGCTCCACATCCCTTCCAACAACTCCAAAATGAAGTATGCACCATAAATCACCATACTGGATTCTTCCCCACCTCTCCCCAAATTGGGTACGTGCCAAAAATATGTCATTTTGAAAACCCCAAAAACTACCATCCCTATGAACTTCATATTGTCTTATAAATCTTCTAACAGAGTGTTCTAAAATCTTAGAAATCTTAGCTCACTGTATTACACCTATCTCGACACCCTTCATCCCATACCTCAATAACACGCCAGTTTATGTCCTCAGCACTCCGTATATGACCATGTCATTCATATCTCTGTATTTGTCACAAAATATTTACCTACAAAAATATGCGCAGCCCTTACCAGTCTTGATGTTGAGAATGCCTTTCAAGGAACTGATATATGAATTCCATCACCTTCCAGTTCCAATTACAATCACCAAATTCCTAGCCCAAAATCAGTATCCAAAACACACTTACCTACACCTCTCCAATTAAAGCAGGAGTACCACAAGGTATCCCACTGTCACCACTTTTGTATATCCTGTTTTGTATCAATATTGCCCAACCTATACTCCCATTTTCATTGTGTCAGCTTGCTGAACACACAGCAATACTGGCTGTAGAATCCAATAGCTGATCCTTGCAATCCCATCACTAAACCAATTTAAACGAACTCGAACAATAGCTCAATCTCTGACAAATCAAAAGTAATGTCAGCAAAAAATGAATAATTCTTTTCCTAATCGTAAATGTAGATGCCGTCCTCTAACAAACCCGTTCTATCCTTAAATAATCAACTCCTTGCTGTAACGACCACACTTACCTACCCAGGCATAAAGTTTCAATATAATTTTCAATGGAATGTACATTGGGACCGCATTTATAAAAAGTATCCCACAGGATTCACCTCATCCTCTGACTGTTAGTAAAAACCTGGGGATTAAAAGCCATACAAATCACACCTCCTACCAAGCATCACATCCCGCTTCCGAGTCAGATCATAGATAGATTTAAACTCAAAATGGAATTATGGTCAAATACAGATCGCACATCTATGGGCGAGGTTCTCCTTGTAATTTTTCCTTAGAAATTATGACAGCTTGGCTTATTCACATGGAGAAGAATTCATTAATACGTTACGTCATCGATTGTATACTGAAACTTAAAATATATATAAATGTATCTAAGTAAAACATAAAGTGAATATATTTAACATTGTTTCTCATCGAGAAAAACAATGTTTTTGTTCTGTTATTATATTTGTAGTGATTCAATACTTTAAAAAGAAAACTATTTTTATTCCTGACAACGTGTTTTACAAAAGCAGAAGTAAGGTTTTTTAATTTACTTCCATGAAACACGTGAAATTAGCACACAACCATAACTGAAACAAATATCTGTGGCCAAAGAGTCCATTTGTTAGATTGATGGCTCAATCCCGTAGTGGGGAGAATGAAATAACTATTAAACTAAAATGACTGGTTCATCTTTCTTTGCCTCTCTCTGTCTTTAGGAAAATATCTACCATGAAAAATTCTACCCCGGGTTATATTTGCAAAGATTGTGGAAGTACCTTTCTCTGGGGATGCAACAGGAGTGCCATAAGATGTCGTGTAGTGCAATTTTGTGGTGCAAACACTGTAAAAGTCTGTTGTACAACCCTTCCAACGGCAAACATCATGAAGAAGCTTGTAGTGTGGCATCATCGAGATAGATGTTTAAAGAGCTCAAACGTATTCTACCAGATAATTATTTACTTATGAATAGTAAAACTTTACAAATTATTTCAAACTCTACTTCATTGTCTAGATTTACAACAAGTTCTGTTCCTATGCTCACATCTCAAGAGGAAGAGAAGCAAAAAAAATAAGAGGAAGAAAAAGATGATCTCAATGGTATTTAACATCGGAGTTTTAAATTTTATTTCATTGCCTAAGCCTACTACATGTTCTATCACAGTGCAAACATCTAAAGAAGGAGAGCAGCAGGATGAGGTAAAAAATGAAGAAGGCGATGAAAAAGAAGATAACCGAGAAGGTCTCAACGCGTTTTTACCAAAACAGCAAGTTAAATACAGTTTTCGACATATCAACTGTCAGCATGTAGTCCGAAATGTTAACAACAAGCTTCTGATACCGAATGTAGATGTAAGATCCCAACCTACTCGTAGAACGCTTGTAACTGATAAGAGCCGATCTGTATTCTCATTACACAAAGCATGAAGCAGAGATTATAGAAATAGGGAAAGAATTACATTGTGTGCGTTTTACTGAGTAATAGATTTTACGGTACAGTCAGTACAGTACCTTTATTTGTAACATACAGTACACTATAATGTTGCAGACTCTTCAATAACCTACATCTCTTAGGGTGTTATCTCCAACTCTATCTCTAGAGCAGGTCTCAAGCCTGGATAAAGCAAGAGAGACACGCGAAATAGTAAGCTAGCTAAAATGGTAGTTTAGTGGAAGTATAAAATGTAATTCTTGTATAACTGCGTTAGTAGTCGTTCTACAATAAATGCTAAATAACATAACATTTCTAATAATTTCTGGCCGAACTTCAGTTTTGAAGTTTTTGTACAGGCTATATTCACACAGATATTCATGAATATAAAATTAACTGAGTTGTAAGGAGATAGCTGCATAATATGTAAAAAAACTTGTAATGCACAATTCATTTATCCACACTGCTCATTAGACCGCACTCATTATTAAATGCTAATATGCCCTTGCTCAACCGCCCCCTTATCTTTTGCAGTTGCTCATTAGACCCTGCTCATTAAGTCATGCTTAACTGACCCTTGCTCATTGCCGATGACCACGCCGTTTTAAGTAGTCTTACACCTCACCTATGCATTTTACCAAACTTGGAAGATGGATGGGTGTTTGTACCATTTAGAATTAGAAGACATCTTCGCAGCCTAGGTCAGTCTATACAAACTAGATATGGCAACATGGCAATGGCTGAGTAGTGGGGGGTGTGACGGTAGTGCTCAGAGCAATATTTTGAGATTTTTGTTGTACCTAAATTGAATGACGAAGTGAAACTGTGTGCCACTGGATTACTAAGGTTTGAAGAATTGATGTACGTATTGGATTATTATTACATATTGATTAGTGATGTATTACCGGTCACGTTTAAGTCATCTGAGTAAGAATATGTGTATATAAACATTGAGGTGAAGTGCTACCTACTTGAACATATTTCCAAAGTATAGTGAAGTGCAATTACCCTGAGCCTACACAATCGATTTCTATATCGATCGTGATACCATTCTTCACCATCATGAGCTCTTGTGTTGTATGTCAGAAGGCTGTTCCTACACAAGATATAAATTCCACGAATCAGAACAGTAACTGTTAAGGTTGGCTCCATTGCAAATGTGTTAATATACGAGACCTTGAAATAAATTTCTTAAAATCTGAAAATCAAGTTTGGAGGTGTTCTCGTTGTGAAAAGGAAAGACGAAATAGTGTACATGGCTTGGAACTAGCAACAACACCATCTATTGGGTACATCTATCAGCTCTTACTTGAGGTGAAGAAAGAAATCGCTGAGGTTAACAAATCAAGTGTAGAGGTTAGCGAGAGTCAGGCAAAACTTTGGAGTTGTATGAGAATGCAACATTTATTAAAACAGTCAGAAATAATAAATAAATGCATGGAGAAAATGGAGAAATTGAGAGAAGAAAATTTAATCTTAAGAAGCAATAAAAAGACATACAAATACAGTTAGATGAACTCGATCAGTATGTTCGTCATGACACTGTTGAAATTTTAGGCATACCTGAATGAGTTAATGAGGATGTTTATGAAATTCTGAAGCATGTAGGTCGAGTATTCAATGTAGATATCATGAATGAATCGATTGATGCATGTCATAGGTTGATGGCATCAAGCATCAGGTGCCATTGTGGTGACGTTTGTTCACCGTAGTGTCACGAATGAACTCATTCAAAAACGCAAGGTTAAAAAGGATTTTAATGTGTCTCCTTTCGGATTTTCCGAGTATGAGACGGTGTATATAAACCGTAGTTTGATGTCCCTACGAAGAAAGGTTCTTGGCCAAGGTCGAAAAATTATGAACGAGAGAAATTATGTTTTTCTATAGCTAGATCATGGAGGTAACATTAAACTCAAAAAAAGAGAGGGTGTTTAATCTAAAAGCCCTTGACGATGTGAATGGAATATATGAGTCTGTGTAGCTGTTGTATGTTCAGAAAAATGATTTTAAATGTAATTAATATTTACTACCGGAACGTAAGAGGGTTAAACGGTAAAATTTTGGAGTTTTATGATAACAATAGTGAATCAGAAAACGATATTCTGTTGATTAGGGAAACATGGTTACAATCTCATGTTGCTAACAGCGAACTGTTTAGTAGGGATTTTAATGTGTACAGAAAGGATCGTAGAGGTACAAGGAAAGGAGGAGGGGCATTAGTAGCTGTTAAAGGTTCTATAGTATCAAAGCAAAAACAAACAGATTTTGGTGATAATGAAGCAGTTTGTGTAAAAATTTTATTTAATGGTCACAGTTGTGTAGTAAAATCTGTGTATTTTCCACCTGCAACCAAATTGGAAACATATTTGGGCTTCTATAGATTGTTTGAAGTTAATAAGGACCATTTAAATTTAGATCTTAAATATCTGGTGACTTTAATTTGACATTAATTATTGGTGAGTAAAATAATCTTGTAAATTTTGGACCTGCACATAGATCCTTAGCTGAGTTTATGTCATTCTATCAGTTGCACTTGGTCAATAATATTCTTAATGCAAATGGAAATACACTTTATCTTATTATTAAGAATGTTAACACATTAACAGTATATAGAGATGAGTGCCTCATAGTTAAGGAGGATAGTTATCATCCTGATCATCCTGCTATTGTAGTCATACTACTATTTAACAGAGGGCGTAGCCATCTTTAACCACAACCTAAACAATCTAAGCATTCATTTGACTCTAGAGGGGATAGTTTCTTTCAAATGTATAAAATGTTTGAGCAAATGGATTGGTCTAAGATTGTAGAATTTACAAACGCTGACCAGGCTGTTGAGTATTTTTATGCTCAGGTACACTCCGTATTTTGTGGAACGGTACCAATGAAAAATGTTCACACAAAGAAAAAAATATCCTCCATGGTTTTCTAAAGACATAATAAATAACCTGATACTGAAGGAAATCCAAAGAAAGCGAGGGAAATATTCAGAGTATAGTAAGGTAATATTTGATCAGTTAAGGAGAGTAACGAAATATTTGATCAATAACGCATAAAAGAATTATATTTCTAGACTTGAAGAGAATATCAAAGTGATATCAATCAGTTCTGAAGCTATATGAAATGCAAAAGAAATACCAAGAAAAGTCTTTAACAGGACATGAAATTTAACATTGTGGTAAAAATGCAAACCTTGCCAAAAGTATCGAAGATAGCAAACGTGTGTCCAGTTTTTAAATGCGGGGGCAGTAAAAATATTTAAAATATTTAAAATATTAAAAAAACTATTGCCCTGATTGTATTTTATATGCACTGGCTAATGTATTTGTGCAAATAATGTACGCGCGTATATTTAATCAATTACGATTAATCTATTAAAATTCATACAATATGTGTATGGCGTTTTAAATAATCAAGGACAGGTCGACGTAACATACACAGATTTTTCAAAAACTTTCGACAAATTAGATCATTACATTACCTAGCCAACATTGGAAACAATCTTCGAGAATGGGACCACTAAATTAAGAAGAAATTGAGAATGCTGATATTCTATAAAATTATAATTCAACGGCATTTTCCCATCACTTATCACATGCATTTCATCTGGCACATTGTCTCCTCTCAAACTTGGTTTCTCAAGTTTTCTCACTCCCCTCCTAGCCATTCATGGTGTTGGCATTTCTGCAAAAAAACGCACTGTCAGCCTGAATTTTCAATACAGTGTTTTCATCCTTTATTTGGATTGTTATCAAACCAGAAGTTTTAGACTAAGAGGTCCGGAACTTCACCACAAGCACTTATTGGCCGTTTCTGTCTGTATCATTTGTTTTATTTTCATTTGTTCTTAGGCTAGGACACTTTTTGGATTCAATTATGTTTTATATTAAACTTTTTTCACTGAACTTGTCTCAGAGAGTTAATTATTGCTCCTTCTAAATATAAATATTGTACGGTTTATTGTTATTGTTTTTATTTCCGTCACGTCTCGTTGGCTTTCATTTATTCTTTCACTATGTTTTAGCACATTTTTAGCTTGTATTGTATAGATTACTTTAACCCGCCGCTCTCATTTCACTGAAAGTGGCTCCAATGAGCCGAAGCATGTTTGAATTTTATTGCTCCATCTAATGATGGAATTATGTTTTGTATTGAATTAGGAGGAACATTCAATTATTTCCTTTTTAACTTAGATCATGGCATATTAATGATAAAATTGTCGTGTTTTGGTCTGAGCCTTCCTTGGTTAAAACTGCTTGCATCTTATCTTAGTGTAATATATTAACGATTTGCCCACTAGAAATAAATTTCCTCAATGTTTATTATATGCTGATGATGCCAAACTTTATAAAGAGATAAAAAATGTTGATGATATATGGAAATTACAATATGATTGGGATTACTTACACACATGGAGTACTGAAAACTGTTTGCGACTTAATATAAATAAATGCTGTTTCCTTCATATTTCAAATAAGAGAAATACATTGATCATAAATATAAAATTACAAACGAAGAATTCAAAGTTGCTCACTCTGTTAATGACTTAGGGGTAATTGTTAAAAGAAATTTGTCTTTCAAGGAGCAATTAATACCATGGTAAATGACTCCTATAAGAATTGGGTTTTTAATTAGAAATTCAAGAGATTTACCGAACATGTATGCACTCACCTTAGCGTTCAATAGTTCTGTCCGATCAAAACTTGAGTATTCATGTATAATTTGGTCACCACGTTATAAATATTTTAAAATCAAGTTGAAGGAGTGCAGGAACGCTTTTTAAGATATCTTTCTTATAAAAATATAAGATATTCCCTTTTAGAAAATATGTTTCATATGAATTTTTCGTGAATGAAAATGTATCGCTAGCTAGTAGGCGTATAATAGCTCGACGAATTCATCTCTATAAGATTGTTAATGCATTAAGTGACGATAATAGTTTGCTTCACGAGTTATGCTTTAATGTTAGAAAAGGAAATTTACTATTTCGGCAATTGTTCATAACTCTAGTCTCCAAATCGGTACTTTTTAAGAACTGAGCCACACCCCCTCCCATCGTGGAAACAAACCCAGCACAAATAGATACCGTGAGAGATTAGAGGCGTAGATCGCGACTAGGAAAGGCCAAAGAAAACAGCCTTGAACTAAAAAAGGGCCACATTATCAGTAGAAAATACTACAGAAACAAGATTAAAATGTAAATTTAGGTGACCGATACGTCATTATTTCGCTCCCCTCTCATACCAAGATACGTGCACACATTCAGACACACCCGGGGTTGGCAACCAATACGAGCACCAGCGCCGTTTAAACGGCGAACTCAATTTCATATAGCATGACTCAAAGGTCACAAACGAGGTCTCATTAATATCAGAAGTTGCGTGCACAGCCCAAAGGAATTTAGCTGTGGGATCAGAGAAATCCCGTAGTCATGCACAAACCCATCAGGGTTCGCACTTCGTACGACACGAGTGGAAGCTCGCGCCGACACGAGGGCAAACAGTCATTAGGTGGCGAATCACATTAAAATGCAGTACACATGAAGAGAAGTAATATGAGGCCCAAGTATCAACAGATCATAATCGCAATAACCACAAGAAAACATGCAGCCCATTCAGACTGCGGAGCGAAAAGACGCATATCAATCAGCTATGAATAATAGAACAAATATTACGAAAGAACAGTCGAACAAATAATAATATGAAAGAATTACCATACCTGGAATATATTAACTAGCAAGGTAAGAAGAAGGATGGTAGTATAGACTAAGTTTGAATCGACTAAAAACCCTTCTGTAAGTCAAAAACGCTACTCCGATCTGCGTGGGGACCATTTTTATTCTTCTCTCTAAACCAAAACAAGGTTTCGAGTCAAAGAGATAAAATTAGTATCTCGTCGGAAAGACCGATCGTCCGTGTTCACCATCGAGGGAGCTGCCCTCCCTAGTACAATCATGGAAATAGTTAAGTCATTTAAGGCGAGGCCGAAAGAGGCCATTAGCAATAACAGAATAGTTACAGTTATGAATCTGCATGCAGACATGGCTCATCATCACACTGGCCCCTTTTTAAAATGTGTCTTTTCTTGTCGATCAGATAAGGAGACACATTTTAAAGTGAGGTTCAAAACCTTAAACCTAAAGTGCGCGCACTGTTAAATACTACGGATCTAAAATCTAACTAACAATAGTAATATACAGGTTTAAACTTAATCATAACCGTGAGTTACGACTATGCACAATAAAAAGCAGTCCACCTCGATCTGAGGTTCGTACGCTATTAAAAAATATCTCGCGGAAATAATCAGTCCATTTTATATAATTTGTTCAATGTGTTCGCGAATTACCAGTCAGATAACCAAGGGAACGATAACATCGCCACGTACTCAAGGGATTCCGAATTTATTTCGTCCCATCTTCAGTGAGCAACATCGATATTCCCTTCCTTCCCCCCTTTTTATATTCCCTGAAAGTAGTGTAAATAGGACAGTTCGGCCGCCACCTCCACCTCTGGCTCTCGGGAGAGGCCTCCACCTCCCGCGGGAAATTTGAATTTTGGCGCGAGATTTGAATTTGTAAACAAACCACGTGCTTTTTGACAGACAACAACGCATCGCTAACCTCAGTACTGCCATCTTGGCGGGCCTAAACCTCAGTAGTACCAACTTAACCTAACTAGCGCGAGATTTGAATTTGTAAACAAAGCCAGTGCTTTTTGACAGCCACGTGCGATTTGACAGACAACAACGCATCGCTAACCTCAGTACTGCCATCTTGACGGGCATAAACCTCAGTGCTACCAACTTAAACTCACTAGCGCGAGATTAGAATCGGTAAACAAAGCCACGTGTTTTTGACCGCCACGTGCTTTTTGACAGACAACAACGTATCGCAAACCTCAGTGCAGCCATCTTGACGGGCCTAAACCTCAGTGCTACCAACTTAACCTCACTAGCGCGAGATTTGAATTTGTAAACAAATCCACGTGCTTTTTAACAGCTGTCATCCGCCATCGTTAAACTACAGTGCACCGTGCTGCCCTCTTTATCGCAGTAGCTGCAAATTCGTCACCTGTCATCCGCAGTGTTGCCATCTTAACGGGCCTAAACCTCAGTGCTACCAACTTAACCTCACTAGCGCGAGGTTTGAATCGGTAAAGAAATCCACGTGCTTTTTTGACAGCTGTCATCCGCCATCTTCAATCTATAGAGCACAGTGCTGAACTCGTTAGCTACTTACCTTTAAAATGTGGTGGTGGATAATTTGAAAAATGCTTTTTGACAGCAGCCATCTTTAATCTAGAGAGCGCCGTGCTGCCCTCTTTAGCTAGATATCTTTGAAATGTGGTGGCAGACAATTCGACGTGACAGCAGGCATCATTGAGCACAGTGCTGCCCTCTTTGTGGTGGCGGCAAAATCCGCGTGCTTTTGTTTGGAAACAAACTCTCGTGCTTTTTTCTGACAGCTGTCGTCCGCCATCTTGCATCACAAACCTCAGTGCTGCACTCTTTAGCTAGATACCTTTGAAATGTGGTGGCGGCAATTTGAAAAATTCTACATTCTCTTGTTTGGAAACAAACCTATGTACTTTTTTGACAGCTATCATCCGCCATCATTAATCCAGAGAGCATCGTGCTGCACTCTTTAGTTGAAATGTGGTGGCTGCAAATTCCACGTGCTCTTGTTTGGATAAAAACTCACGTGCTTTTTTCTGACAGCTGTCATCCGCCATTTTACATCATAAACCTCAGCGCTGCACACTTTAGCTAGATACCTTTGACATGTAGTGGCGGCAATTTGAAAAATTATATGTGCTCTTGTTTGGAAACAAAGCCACGTGCTTTTTTCACAGATGGCATCCGTTACTTTAATCAATAGAGCACTGTGCTGCTATCATGCGGGTAGTTTCGTCAGCTTCATCCGCCATCGTCAATCCACAGAGCACGGTGCTGCCCTCTTTATGACATGTAGTAGCGGGCAATTTGAAAAGTTCTGTTAGCTGTCATCCGCCATCTTTAATCAAGAGAGCACCGTGCTGCCATCTTTAGCTAGATACCTTCGAAATGAGGTGACGGCAAATTGAAAAATTCCACGTGCTCTTGTTTAGTAAACAAACTCACGCGCTTTTGTCAGCTGTCATCCGCCATCTTACATTGCAAACCTCAGTGCTACACTCTTTAGGTACATACCTTTGAAATATGGTGGCGGATAATTTAAAAAGAAAAATTCTACAGCAGCCATTTCTCGACGCTAATTGCACAAGATAGTGGCTTTACATGAGTCCTTAAAGGTGCTTATACAAGATGGCCGCTATACATAGGTTCTTACGAGACTCCCTTGGGATGCTTGAGCAAGATGGCGGTTATACAAGGCTCCTTATGAGACTCCCTAGGGATGCTTGCGCAAGATGGCGGTTGCTCTTATGAGGCGGCTTAAGGGTCCTTGCACAAGATGGCTAGAGACGCCCTAAGGATGCTTGCGCAAGATGGCGGACGCAAGATGGCGGCTATACACGACTCCTTATGAGACGCCTTAAGGGGGCTTGCGCAAGATGGCTGCTGCTCTTATGAAGAAAGCTAGCTTAGAGGCTAACGTGTCATGCTAGTTCGATTCATTACATTTGGGGGTTGAATGCAAAATGTTAAATATCTCGAAAACGGTGCATCGTAGAGCAAAACGGACAAAATTTTTCTGCCCAATACATCGGTTCGCAGTATAAGCAACATGATAGCATAAGAAAACATAGTCTAATGATGAGATCAAAGGTTAGGCTCCTACTTAGGCCCTTTGGCATTGGCAGCTATCTAATTCTACAAGATGGTGGCTATACATAGCTTCTTATGAGACAGCTTAAGAGCACTTGCACAAGATGGCTGCTGCTCTTATGAGACTCCCTAGGGGTGCTTGCGCAAGGTAGCAGCGACAAGACGGTGACTATACACAGCTCCTTATGATACGGCCTAGAGGTGCTCACACAAGATGGTGGCTGCTCTGATGAAGAAAGCTAGCTTTGCATCGTGCAGGTATCTTTACAGCAATAAATCTCATGCCTTTGAAATGTGGTGGCGGGTAATTTGAAAAATTCTACGTGCTTTTTCTTAACAGCAGCTATCTTTAAACAATAGCAGCTATACATAAGCTGTTAAGGCCTCCTCTTATGTCAAGGCAGCGAACAAGTTTAAACCTGCATCGGGATAGCTAGAGAAACACGTGCTGCAGTGATGACGTCATTATGCATGTTAAGACTTGCAAATCACAAAAGAAACATAACAAGACTAGAATCGAACACTGCACTCTATGCCGTTAACTTTATCATGTGATCGGAACATTGATTGAAGTGTTTAGAACACTAAATAAGTGATCAAGACTAAAATAGAACACTGTACTCGATACAACATGTGTTTGGAACATGCCAGGGGATACCTCTGTTCTAAGATCATGATTATGATAATAAGGATAATGATGTTGATCAAAACAGTAGTAAAGGGAAAGTAGAAGAAGAAGAAAATCTTAATGTTTCATTGCCATTACAGCTTGATAATTTTACTTCATTTCCTAAGCCTACTACACGTTCTGTCGCAGTGCAAACATCTCAAGAAGAGATGCAAGGTAAAGAAGAAGGAAATTTCAACGCTTCATCGCTATCGCAACAAGTTAAGTTTGTACCTAGAAACGCTACTGCTGATGCACGTATTACATCAAAACAAGCCCCTACATACCAACTGTCTGCATATAGACTCAAAGATCACAACAAGCCTCTGTTACCCTATGTAGATATAAGATATTGCAAAGACCCCAACGTACTCGTAAAATGTTTACAACTGCTAAGAGCCTATCATGATGCTGGTTACACACAGTACAAAGAAGATATTTTTGAAATAGAGCATGAATTACGTCGTTTAGGTATTGTTAAGTAAGCCCTTACCTTCACCTAAGTCATCCATCTTTAGTATATAGTCGATCGAGTAGCTATATTCGTATAGATTATTTCCCAAAATTCTCCCTCCCTTAGGGTGTTAACTCCGCCTCTAGTTGTAGAGCCGGTCTCAAGCCCGGATAAGGAGAGGAGAGGCACCCTAGCCCTTTAGCCCATTAGCCCTTTAGCCCTTTTGCCCATTAGCCCTTTAGCCCTTTTGCAAATTAGCCCTTTAGCCTATTAGCCCTACAAGGAATGTGCGGTAATCTAATCTTCTTAGAACAGAGGTATCCCATGACATGTTCCAAACACATGTTGTATCGAGTACAGTGTTCTATTTTAGTCTTGATCACTTATTTAGTGTTCTAGACACTGCAATCAATGTTCCGATCACATGATAAAGTTAACGGCGTAGAGTGCAGTGTTCGATTCTAGTCTTGTTATGTTTCTTTTGTGATTTGCAAGTCTAAACATGCATAATGACGTCATCACTGCAGCACGTGCTTACTCTAGCTATCGCGATGCAGGTTTAAACTTGTTCGATAGAGCTATGCCTTGACATAAGAGGAGGCCTTAACAGCTTATGTATAGCCGCTATTGTTTAAAGATAGCTGCTGTTAAGAAAAAGCACGTAGAATTTTTCAAATTACCCGCCACCACATTTCAAAGGTATGAGATTTATTGCTGTAAAGATACCTGCACGATGCAAAGCTAGCTTTCTTCATCAGAGCAGCCACCATCTTGTGTGAGCGCCTCTAGGCCGTATCATAAGGAGCTGTGTATAGTCACCGTCTTGTCGCTGCTACCTTGCGCAAGCACCCCTAGGGAGTCTCATAAGAGCAGCAGCCATCTTGTGCAAGCGCTCTTAAGCTGTCTCATAAGAAGCTATGTATAGCCACCATCTTGTAGAATTAGATAGCTGCCAATGCCAAAGGGCCTAAGTAGGAATCGAACCGTTGATCTCATCATTAGACTATGTTTCTCTTATGCTATCATGTTCCTGATACTGCAAACGTAGGCATTGGGCCGAAAAATTTCGTCCGTTTTGCTCTACGATGCACCGTTTTCGAGATAATAAAATTTTGCATTTAAACCCCAAATTTAATTAATCGAACCTGCACGGCACGTTAAACTCTCTACCATAGATAGACCTGATCATGTTCAGAAGACTTGCTTCAATACAAGCTAAAACAGAGCGAATGCCAAAGGGCCTAAGTAGGAGCCGGACCGTTGATCTCATCATTAGACTATGTTTTTCTTATGCTATCATGTTGCTCATACTGCGAACCGAGGTATTGGGCCGAAAATTTTTGTCCGTTTTACTCTACGATGCACCGTTTTCGAGATATTTAACATTTTGCATTTAACCCCCAAATTTTATGAATCGAACTAGCATGACACGTTAGCCTCTAAGCTAGCTTTCTTCATAAGAGCAGTAGCCATCTTGCGCAAGCACACTTAAGGCGTCTCATAAGGAGTCGTGTATAGCCGCCATCTTGCGTCCGCCATCTTGCGTCCGCCATCTTGCGCAAGCATCCTGAGTGCGTATCTAGCCACCTTGTGCAAGGACCATTAAGCCGCCTCATAAGAGCAACTGCCATCTTGAGCAAGCATCCCTAGGGAGTCTCATAAAGAGCCTTGTATAACCGCCATCTTGCGCAAGCATCCCAAGGGAGCCTCATAAGAACCTATGTATAGCGGCCATCTTGTCTAAGCACATTTAAGGAGTCATGTATAGCCACTATCTAGTGCAATTAGCGTCGAGAGATGGCTGCTGTAGAATTTTTCTTTTTAAATTATCCGCCACCATATTTCAAAGGTATGTACCTAAAGAGTGTAGCACTGAGGTTTGCAATGTAAGATAGCGGATGACAGCTGACAAAGCGCGTGAGTTTGTTTACTAAACAAGAGCACGTAGAATTTTTAAATTGCTGCCACCACGTTTCAAATGTATCTAGCTAAAGAGTGCAGCACTGAGGTTTGTGATGCAAAATGGCGGATGACAGCTGTCAGAAAAAAGCACGTGAGTTTGTTTCCATACAAGAGCACGTGGAATTTGCCACCGCCACAAAGAGGGCAGCACGGAAACTCTTGATAAAAGATGGTAGATGACAGCTGAAGAGCACGTAGACTTTGTTTCCAAACAAGAGCACGTGGAATTTGCCGCCACCACATTTCAACCAAAGAGTGCAGCACGATGCTCTCTTGATTAAAGATGGTGGATGACAGCTGTCAAAAAGCACGTTGATTTGTTTCCAAATAAGAGCACGTGGAATTTGCCGCCAACACATTTCAACTAAAGAGTGCAGCACTGTTCTCTCTGGATTAAAGATGGCGGATGACAGCTGTCAGAAAAGCACATGGGTTTGTTTCCAAACAAGAGCGCGTAGAATTTGCCGCCACCACATTTCAAAGGTAAGTAGCTAAAGAGGGCAGCACGGTGCTCTCTGGATTAAAGATGGCGGATGATAGCTGTCAAAAAAGCACGTGGCTTTGTTTACTAAACAAGAGCACGTGGCTGTGACGTCACGGTCACGTGGTGTGCTGCGTCAGCATGCAAAGTTCAATGTCTACACCTACGTAGTTAACACACTGCTATGTTCACAATAATTTTTACACATAACTATTCTTTAAACTTTAAGTTCGTGTACATAAGTTATGTTAAGATAGCAGCAGATACAAGCGATGGTCACACGCTCTAGTAGAAGATGCATGCATTATCAAAAGGTGGTGTGTACAAGCTTTTTAAACCTTGCTATTCTTACCGCTGCCATGTTCGCAGGATTTTTAAACATCGCTATCCTTCGTACTTTAAATTCATGCACATAGGCTATGCTAAGATAGCAGCACAAACACATGCGAACTTTGTACAGTCTAGTGGAATAAGTTTAGTACGGCGTGCATCATGGATACATGATGTGTACACGCATTTAAACATGGCTATACTTAATGCTGCTGCTATGTTTTCAAGATTTTTATACATTGCTATTCTTTATGCTTTAAGTTCGTGCACACACAAGCGATAGTCGTACGCTCTAGCAGAAGAAGTTTAGTACGATAGTCGATACATACATTATCGATATGTGATGTGTACACGCTTTGGAACATAGCTCTTCTTTGTGCTTTAAGTTCGTGCACATGGGTTAGGGATACACAAAAGCGATTGCTACATGCTCTAGCAGAAGAAGCCTAGTACGATAGTCGATGCATGTAAAATCGATAGGTTATGCTAAGATAGCAGCACACTTGCACGATTTTAGCACAATCTAGTGGAAAAAGTTTAGTATGATAGTCGTTTCATGCAAAATCATTAGGTAATGTGTACACGCTTTCAAACATAGCTATTCTTTGTACTTTAAGTTCATGCGTATTAGTTATGCTAAGATAGCAGCACAATCTAGCGGAAGAAGTTTCGACTCGATATTTGTTGCATGCAAAATCGATAGGTAATGTGTACACGCTTTGAAACATGGCTATTCTTTGTACTTTAAGGTCATGCGTATAGGTTATGCTAAGATAGCAGGACAAACTAGCGGAAGAAGTTTAGTACGAGAGTCGATGCATGCAAAATCGACAGGTAATGTGTACACGCTTTGAATCATGGCTATTCTTTGTACTGTAAGTTCATACGTATAGGTTATGCTAAGATAGCAGCACGATCTAGCGGAAGAAGTTTAGTACAAGGGTCGATGCATGTAAAATCGATAGGTGAAGTGTATACGCTTTGAAACATGGCTATTCATACTGCTACTCTGTTCCCAAGATTTTTAAACGTAGCTAATCGTAAAGCTGCTCTTAACGACGTAGAGCTAAGGATTGATTACGTGACCGTGACGTCACAGCCACGTGCTCTTGTTTAGTAAACAAAGCCACGTGCTTTTTTGACAGCTGTCGTCTTGACGGACCGTAACCTCACTTTAAAGGACAATAGAGCGTCGCTAACCTCACTGCTGCCATCTTGACGGCGGTAAACCTCATGCATGTTATAGTGCGGAATTTAAAATCCAACAACAGAACATTGCTAACTTCACTCTTGCCATCTTGATGGGCTTAAACCTTACTGTTGCTACCTTGGTTATACGCTTTTGTGTTAGTTTACTGTTAATCGCTAAGCTGTTCGCATCATCGAAGTAGAGAGTAACAAATGTCAAGTAGATTTAAAGAAGAATCTGTTAGCAGAAGATAAAAGTCCGTCATGGAAAAACCTATTTCTAGGTATATTTGCGAAGAGTGTGGAAAAGCATTTTCCCGAAGCTATCAAAAGAGACGTCATGAGATATCATATAGGACAATTTTTCAATGCAAACAGTGTAGAAGAGAGTTCAAGAACGCATATAACGCTCAACGTTATGAAGCCACGTGTAATGTAGCTTCATCGGGAACAAAATACAAAGAGCTCAACCATATTCAAGCGAACACTGATTTATGTTTAAAAAGTACACCTCTGCGAGAGATTTTTAATTATCCCTTGTTGTCTAGGCCTGCTGCAAGTTCTGTTACTAAGCACAAACTTCAAGATAAAGAGAGGCAAGATCATGATTATGATAATAAGGATAATGATGTTGATCAAAACAGTAGTAAAGGGAAAGTAGAAGAAGAAGAAAATCTTAATGTTTCATTGCCATTACAGCTTGATAATTTTACTTCCTTTCCTAAGCCTACTACACGTTCTGTCGCAGTGCAAACATCTCAAGAAGAGATGCAAGGTAAAGAAGAAGGAAATTTCAACGCTTCATCGCTATCGAAACAAGTTAAGTTTGTACCTAGAAACGCTACTGCTGAAGCACGTATTACATCAAAACAAGCCCCTACACATCAACTGTCTGCATATAGACTCAAAGTTCACAACACGCCTCTGATACCCTATGTAGATATAAGATACTGCAAAGACCCCAACGTACTCGTAAAATATTTACAACTGCTAAGAGCCTATCATGATGCTGGTTACACACAGTACAAAGAAGATATTTTTGAAATAGAGCATGAATTACGTCATGTAGGTACTATTAAGTAAGCACTTACCTTCACCTAAGTCATCCATCTGTAGTATATAGTCGATCGAGTAACTACATTCGTATAGATTATTTCCCAACATTCCACTTTCCTTAGGGTGTTAACTCCGCCTCTAGTTGTAGAGCCGGTCTCAAGCCCGGATAAAGAGAGGAGAGGCACCCTAGCCCTTTAGCCCATTAGCCCTTTAGCCCTTTTGCCAATTAGCCCTTTAGCCCTTTTGCCCATTAGCCCTTTAGCCTATTAGCCCTACAAGGAATGTGCGGTAATATAATCTTCTTAGAACAGAGGTATCCCCTGACATGTTCCAAACACATGTTGTATCGAGTACAGTGTTCTATTTTAGTCTTGATCACTTATTTAGTGTTCTGAACACTTCAATCAATGTTCCGATCACATGATAAAGTTAACGGCATAGAGTGCAGTGTTCGATTCTAGTCTTGTTATGTTTCTTTTGTGATTTGCAAGTCTAAAAATGCATAATGACGTCATCACTGCAGCACGTGCTTACTCTATCTATCCCGATGCAGGTTTAAACTTGTTCGATAGAGCTATGCCTTGACATAAGAGGAGGCCTTAACAGCTTATGTATAGCCGCTATTGTTTAAAGATAGCTGCTGTTAAGAAAAAGCACGTAGAATTTTTCAAATTACACGCCACCACATTTCAAAGGTATGAGATTTATTGCTGTAAAGATACCTGCACGATGCAAAGCTAGCATTCCTCATCAGAGCAGCCACCATCTTGTGTGAGCACCTCTAGGCCGTATGATAAGGAGCTGTGTATAGTCACCGTCTTGCCGCTGCTACCTTGCGCAAGCACCCCTAGGGAGTCTCATAAGAGCAGCAGCCATCTTGTGCAAGCGCTCTTAAGCTGTCTCATAAGAAGCTATGTATAGCCACCATCTTGTAGAATTAGATAGCTGCCAATGCCAAAGGGCCTAAGTAGGAATCGAACCGTTGATCTCATCATTAGACTACGTTTTCCTTATGCTATCATGTTCCTGATACTGCAAACCTAGGCATTGGGCGGAAAAATTTTGTCCGTTTTGCTCTACGATGCACCGTTTTCGAGATATTTAACATTTTGCATTTAAGCCCCAAATTTAATGAATCGAACCTACACGGCACGTTATACTCTCTACCATAGATAGACCTGATCATGTTACGAAGACTTGCTTCAATACAAGCTAAAACAGAGCGAATGCCAAAGGGCCTAAGTAGGAGCCGAACCGTTGATCTCATCATTAGACTATGTTTTTCTTATGCTATCATGTTGCTCATACTGCGAACCGAGGTATTGGGCCGAAAATTTTTGTCCGTTTTACTCTACGATGCACCGTTTTCGAGATATTTAACATTTTGCATTTAACCCCAAATTTAATGAATTGAACTAGCATGACAAGTTAGCCTCTAAGCTAGCTTTCTTCATAAGAACAGCAGCCATCTTGCGCAAGCATCCTTAAGGCGTCTCATAAGGAGTCGTGTATAGCCGCCATCTTGCGTCCGCCATCTTGCGCAAGCATCCTTAGGGCGTCTCTAGCCATCTTGTGCAAGGACCCTTAAGCCGCCTCATGAGAGCAACCGAAATCTTGCGCAAGCATCCCTAGAGAGTCTCATAAAGAGCCTTGTATAACCGCCATTTTGCGCAAGCATCCCAAGGGAGCCTCATAAGAACCTATGTATAGCGGCCATCTTGAATAAGCACCTTTAAGGAGTCATGTATAGCCACTATCTTGTGCAATTAGCGTCGAGAGATGGCTGCTGCAGAATTTTTCTTTTTAAATTATCCGCCACCATATTTCAAAGGTATGTACGTAAAGAGTGTAGCACTGAGGTTTGCAATGTAAGATGGCGGATGACAGCTGACAAAAGCGCGTGAGTTTGTTTACTAAACAAGAGCACGTAGAATTTTTAAATTGCCGCCACCACATTTCAAATGTATCTAGCTAAAGATGGCAGCACGGTGCTCTCTTGATTAAAGATGGCGGATGACAGCTAACAGAACTTTTCAAATTGCCCGCTACTATATGTCATAAAGAGGGCAGCACGGTGCTCTGTAGATTAAAGATGGCGGATGATAGCTGACGAAATTGCCCGCATGATAGCAGCACAGTGCTCTATTGATTAAAGACGGCTGATGACAGGTGTCCAAAAAGCACGTGGCTTTGTTTCCAAACAAGAGCACATAGAATTTTTCAAATTGCCGCCACCACATTTCAAAGGTATCTAGCTAAAGAGTGCAGCACTGAGGTTTGTGATGCAAAATGGCGGATGACAGCTGTCAGAAAAAAGCACGTGAGTTTGTTTCCAAACAAGAGCACGTGGAATTTGCCACCGCCACAAAGAGGGCAGCACGGTGCTCTCTTGATTAAACATGGTAGATGATAGCTGAAGAGCACGTAGAATTTGTTTCCAAACAAGAGCACGTGGAATTTGCCGCCACCACATTTCAAACAAAGAGTGCAGCACGATGCTCTCTTGATTAAAGATGGTGGATGACAGCTGTCAAAAAAGCACGTTGATTTGTTTCCAAATAAGAGCGCGTGGAATTTTCGCCAATACATGTCAACTAAAGAGTGCAGCACCGTTCTCTCTGGATTAAAGATGGCGGATGACAGCTGTCAGAAAAGCACATGGGTTTGTTTCCAAACAAGAGCGCGTAGAATTTGCCGCCACCACATTTCAAAGGTAAGTAGCTAAAGAGGGCAGCACGGTGCTCTCTGGATTAAAGATGGCGGATGATAGCTGTCAAAAAAGCACGTGGCTTTGTTTACTAAACAAGAGCACGTGGCTGTGACGTCACCGTCACGTGGTGTGCTGCGTCAGCATGCAAAGTTCAATGTCTACACCTACGTAGTTAACACTCTGCTATGTTCACAAGATTTTTTCACATAACTATTCTTTATGCTTTAAGTTCGTGTACATAAGTTATGTTAAGATAGCAGCAGATACAAGCGATGGTCACACGCTCTAGTAGAAGATGCATGCGTTATCAAAAGGTGGTGTGTACACGCTTTTTAAACCTTGCTATTCTTACCGCTGCCATGTTCGCAGGATTTTTAAACATCGCTATCCTTTGTACTTCAGTCATGCACATAGGCTATGCTAAGATAGCAGCACAAACACATGCGAACTTTGTACAGTCTAGTGGAATAAGTTTAGTACTGCGTGCATCATGGATACATGATGTGTACACGCATTTAAACATGGCTATACTTAATGCTGCTGCTATGTTTACAAGATTTTTATACATTGCTATTCTTTATGCTTTAAGTTCGTGCACACACAAGCGATAGTCGTACGCTCTAGCAGAAGAAGTTTAGTACGATAGTCGATACATACATTATCGATATGTGATGTGTACACGCTTTCAAACATAGCTATTCTTTGTACTTTAAGTTCATGCATATTAGTTATGCTAAGATAGCAGCACAATCTAGCGGAAGAAGGTTCGCCTTGATATTTGTTGCATTCAAAATCGATAGGTAATGTGTACACGCTTTGAAACATGGCTATTCTTTGTACTTTAAGGTGATGCGTATAGGTTATGCTAAGATAGCAGGACAATCTAGCGGAAGAAGTTTAGTACGAGAGTCGATGCATGCAAAATCGACAGGTAATGTGTACACGCTTTGAATCATGGCTATTCTTTGTACTGTAAGTTCATACGTATAGGTTATGCTAAGATAGCAGCACGATCTAGCGGAAGAAGTTTAGTACGAGGGTCGATGCATGTAAAATCGATAGGTGATGTGTACACGAATTGAAACATTGCTATTCATACTGCTACTCTGTTCCCAAGATTTTTAAACGTAGCTAATCCTAATGCTGCTCTTAACGACGTAGAGCTAAGGATTGATTACGTGACCGTGACGTCACAGCCACGTGCTCTTGTTTAGTGAACAAAGCCACGTGCTTTTTTGACAGCTGTCGTCTTGACGGACCGTAACCTCACTTTAAACGACAATAGACCGTCGCTAACCTCACTGCTGCCATCTTGACGGCGGTAAACCTCAAGGCTGCCACCTTATGCATGTTATAGTGCGGAATTTAAAATCCAACAACAGAACATTGCTAACTTCACTCTTGCCATCTTGATGGGCTTAAACCTTACTGTTGCTACCTTGGTTATACGCTTTTGTGTTAGTTTACTGTTAATCGCTAAGCTGTTCGCATCATCGAAGTAGAGAGTAACAAATGTCAAGTAGATTTAAAGAAGAATCTGTTAGCAGAAGATAAAAGTCCGTCATGGAAAAACCTATTTCTAGGTATATTTGCGAAGAGTGTGGAAAAGCATTTTCCCGAAGCTATCACAAGAGACGTCATGAGATATCATGTAGGACAATTTTTCAATGCAAAAATTGCAGAAGAGAGTTCAAGAACGCATATAACGCTCAACGTTATGAAGCCACGTGTAATGTAGCTTCATCGGGAACAAAATACAAAGAGCTCAACCATATTCAAGCGAACACTGATTTATGGTTAAAAAGTACACTTCTGCGAGAGATTTTTAATTCTCCCTTGTTGTCTAGGCCTGCTGCAAGTTCTGTTACTAAGCACAAACTTCAAGATAAAGAGAGGCAAGATCATGATTATGATAATAAGGATAATGATGTTGGTCAAAACAGTAGTAAAGGGAAAGTAGAAGAAGAAGAAAATCTTAATGTTTCATTGCCATTAGAGCTTGATAATTTTACTTCATTTCCTAAGCCTACTACACGTTCTGCCGCAGTGCAAACGTCTCAAGAAGAGATGCAAGGTAAAGAAGAAGGAGCTTTCAACGCTTCATCGCTATTGAAACAAGGTAAGTTTGTACCTAGAAACGCTACTGCTGAAGCATGTATTACATCAAAACAAGTCCCTACACATCAACTGTCTGCATATAGACTCAAAGTTCACAACAAGCCTCAGTTACCCTATGTAGATATAAGATACTGCAAAGACCCCAACGTACTCGTAAAATGTTTACAACTGCTAAGAGCCTATCATGATGCTGGTTACACACAGTACAAAGAAGATATTTTTGAAATAGAGCATGAATTACGTCGTGGAGGAATTATTAAGTAAGCCCTTACCTTCACCTAAGTCATCCATCTGTAGTATATAGTCGATCGAGTAGCTATATTCGTATATATTATTTCCCAACATTCTCCCTTCCTTAGGGTGTTAACTCCGCCTCTAGTTGTAGAGCCGGTCTCAAGCCCGGATAAAGAGAGGAGAGGCACCCTAGCCCTTTAGCCCATTAGCCCTTTTGCCCTTTAGCCTTTTTGCCCATTAGCCCTCTAGCCTATTAGCCCTACAAGGAATGTGCGGTAATATAATCTTCTTAGAACAGAGGTAGCCCCTGACATGTTCCAAACACATGTTGTATCGAGTACAGTGTTCTATTTTAGTCTTGATCACTTATTTGGTGTTCTAAATACGTCAATCAATGTTCCGATCACATGATAATGTTAACGGCATAGAGTGCAGTGTTCGATTCTAGTCTTGTTATGTTTCTTTTGTGATTTGCAAGTCTAAACTTGCATAATGACGTCATCACTGCAGCACGTGCTTAATCTAGCTATCCCGATGCAGGTTTAAACTTGTTCGATAGAGCTATGCCTTGACATAAGAGGAGGCCTTAACAGCTTATGTATAGCCGCTATTGTTTAAAGATAGCTGCTGTTAAGAACAAGCACGTAGAATTTTTCAAATTACCCGCCACCAAATTTCAAAGGTATGAAATTTATTGCTGTAAAGATACCTGCACGATGCAAAGCTAGCTTTCTTCATCAGAGCAGCCACCATCTTGTGTGAGCACCTCTAGGCCGTATCATAAGGAGCTGTGTATAGTCACCGTCTTGTCGCTGCTACCTTGCGCAAGCACCCCTAGGGAGTCTCATAAGAGCAGCAGCCATCTTGTGCAAGCGCTCTTAAGCTGTCTCATAAGAAGCTATGTATAGCCACCATCTTGTAGAATTAGATAGCTGCCAATGCCAAAGGGCCTGAGTAGGAATCGAACCGTTGATCTCATCATTAGACTATGTTTTTCTTATGCTATCATGTTGCTAAAACTGCAAACCTAGGCATTGGGCGGAAAAATTTTGTCCGTTTTGCTCTACGATGCACCGTTTTCGAGATATTTAACATTTTGCATTTAAGCCCTAAATTTAATTAATCGAACCTGCACGGCACGTTATACTCTCTACCATAGATAGACCTGATCATGTTCCGAAGACTTGCTTCAATACAAGCTAAAACAGACGAATGCCAAAGGTCTAAGTAGGAGCCGAACCGTTGATCTCATCATTAGACTATGTTTTTCTTATGCTATCATGTTGCTCATACTGCGAACCGAGGTATTGGGCAGAAAAATTTTGTCCGTTTTACTCTACGATGCACCGTTTTCGAGATATTTAACATTTTGCATTTAACCCCCAAATTTAATTAATCGAACTAGCATGACACGTTAGCCTCTAAGCTAGCTTTCTTCATAAGAACAGCAGCCATCCAGCGCAAGCACCCTTAAGGCGTCTCATAAGGAGTCGTGTATAGCCGCCATCTTGCGTCCGCCATCCTGCGCAAGCATCCTTAGGGCGTCTCTAGCCATCTTGTGCAAGGACCCTTAAGCCGCCTCATAAGAGCAACCGCCATCTTGAGCAAGCATCCCTAGGGAGTCTCATAAGAGCCTTGTATAACCGCCATCTTGCGCAAGCATCCCAAGGGAGCCTCATAAGAACCTATGTATAGCGGCCATCTTGTATAAGCACCTTTAAGGAGTCATGTATAGCCACTATCTTGTGCAATTAGCGTCGAGAGATGGCTGCTGTAGAATATTTCTTTTTAAATTATCCGCCACCATATTTCAAAGGTATGTACCTAAAGAGTGTAGCACTGAGGTTTGCAATGTAAGATGGCGGATGACAGCTGACAAAAGCGCGTGAGTTTGTTTACTAAACAAGAGCACGTGGAATTTTTCAATTTGCCGCCACCACATTTCAAATGTATCTAGCTAAAGATGGCAGCACGGTGCTCTCTTGATTAAGGATGGCGGATGACAGCTAAAAGAACTTTTCAAATTGCCCGCTACTACATGTCATAAAGAGGGCAGCACGGTGCTCTGTAGATTAAAGATGGCGGATGATAGCTGACGAAATTGCCCGCATGATAGCAGCACAGTGCTCTATTGTTTAAAGATGGCTGATGACAGCTGTCCAAAAAGCACGTGTCTTTGTTTTCAAACAAGAGCACATAGAATTTTTCAAATTGCCGCTACCACATTTCAAAGGTATCTAGCTAAAGAGTGCAGCACTGAGGTTTGTGATGCAAAATGGCGGATGACAGCTGTCAGAAAAAAGCACGTGAGTTTGTTTTCAAACAAGAGCACGTGGAATTTGCCACCGCCACAAAGAGGGCAGCACGGTGCTCTCTTGATTAAAGATGGTAGATGACAGCTGAAGAGCACGTAGAATTTGTTTCCAAACAAGAGCACGTGAAATTTTCCGCCACCACATTTCAACTAAAGAGTGCAGCACTGTTCTCTCTGGATTAAAGATGGCGGATGACAGCTGTCAGAAAAGCACATGGGTTTGTTTCCAAACAAGAGCGCGTAGAATTTGCCGCCACCACATTTCGAAGGTAAGTAGCTAAAGAGGGCAGCACGGTGCTCTCTGGATTAAAGATGGCGGATGATAGCTGTCAAAAAACGCATAGGTTTGTTTCCAAACAAGAGAATGTAGAATTTTTCAAATTGCCGCCACCACATTTCAAAGGTATCTAGCTAAAGAGTGCAGCACTGAGGTTTGTGATGCAAAATGGCGGATGTCAGCTGTCAGAAAAAAGCACGTGAATTTGTTTCCAAACAAGAGCACGTGGAATTTGCCGCCACCACAAAGAGGGCAGCACTGTACTCAAAGATGGCTGCTGTCACGTGGAATTGTCTGCCACCACATTTCAAAGGTATCTAGCTAAAGAGGGCAGCACGGCGCTCTCTAGATTAAGGATGGCTGCTGTCAAAAAGCATTTCTCAAATTATCCGCCACCACATTTCAAAGGTAAGTGGCTAAAGAGGGCAGCAGTGTGCTCTATAGATTGAAGATGGCGGATGACAGCTGTCAAAAAAGCACGTGGATTTGTTTACCGATTCAAATCTCGCGCTAGTGAGGTTAAGTTGGTAGCACCGAGGTTTAGGCGCGTTAAGATGGCAGCACTGCGGATGACAGGTGACGAATTTGCAGCTACTGCGATATAGAGGGCAGCACGGTGCTCTGTAGTTTAAAGATTGCGGATGACAGGTGTTAAAAAGCACGTGGATTTGTTTTACAAATTCAAATCTCGCGCTAGTGAGGTTAAGTTGGTAGCACTGAGGATTAGGCCAGTCAAGATGGCTGCACTGAGGTTTGCGATACGTTGTTGTCTGTCAAAAAGCACGTGGCTGTCAAAAAACACGTGGCTTTGTTTACCGATTCAGATCTCGCGCTAGTGAGTTTAAGTTAGTAGCACTGAGGTTTATGCCCGTCAAGATGGCAGTACTGAGGTTAGCGATGCGTTGTTGTCTGTCAAAACGCACGTGGCTGTCAAAAAGCACTGGCTTTGTTTACAAATTCAAATCTCGCGCTAGTTAGGTTAAGTTGGTACTACTGAGGTTTAGGCCCGTCAAGATGGCAGTACTGAGGTTGGCGATGCGTTGTTGTCTGTCAAAAAGCACGTGGTTTGTTTACAAATTCAAATCTCGCGCCAAAATTCAAATTTCCCGCCAAAATTCAAATTTCCCGCGGGAGGTGGAGGCCTCTCCCGAGAGCCAGAGGTGGAGGTATCGGCCGAGCTGTCCTATTTACACTACTCCTGAAAAGGAAAATTACATTAGAATACTGGTAATTACACAACAAGCAAGATAGACATATGTTGACATCAAGATACAATGGAACAGACATAAGGTTTTACGTGCATCGGTGATGGTAAGGTTTCAATAAAATAACATTAGCCTTCGATATCCTTTTACTCATATGATCCTCCAGTTCAAAAGTAACAGGTCCCAGGAATTTCACAATTCTCTTGGGATTGGACCATTTTTGGCAAAGTTTTGCCGCGATTTGGTTCGCTGCCGAGCTGATGGGAAACATTTTTACTACGACAAGATCTCCAACTTAGAGGGTGACCTTTTTTCTCCCTTGGTTGAATCTTTTTTCCATGCGTCAGGTGTGCGACGGCTTCCTTCCATATTGCCTCGACATTCATGTTTCTTGACGATTCGGACAGATACCCAATGTCCCACTTCAACTGGAGCGTGTCAGCAAGACTTCTCCCTAGAAACAAATCAACTGGCTGTGGCGGTGAGATTCATGCACAGCGTTGTTGAAGGCTAAAACAAAAATGCCAAATTATCATCCCAACTGCGCTGATCAGCAATGTGGAATTCACCCACACAGGATTGTAGATTACAGTGGAATCTTTCTACGGAAGACGGCTTGGGGTAGCGAGGGCTCAAAAAACATGCTTCACTCCCCACACGAAACACAGGTGACGAAATTTACTACAGATGAAGGTAGACGCATTGTCCGAGGCTAGGACTTTTCGGGGCCCATAAACTCCCAAAATGTGCCGGGTTAGAATGTAGTCGGCGCTGCTCGAGTTCATTTTGAGGACCGGGAACCAACATATGAATTTAGAAAAAGCGTCGACAATGGATAGGATTCCAACGTTTGGATTTCATGAGAGAACCGAAGTAATCAACAAATAACTTTTTCCCAGGGCACAACGCAACGTCAGGGGAATAGAGCCCATTTTGAGAGGTTACACCGCTGGCAAACGTCGCAGCTCTTCACATACTCTAATACATCCTTTTTGAGATTCGGCCAAAAAATCACGAGAGACTCGATGTAAGGTTTTGTACTGACCTAGATGAGCACCCAGTAAGAATCATGAAAATAGTGCAACATCATAGATCTTACGTTGACAGGAACAAAAATTTTGTCTTTACAATTTTTACGATTGCGACGAACCAACAAACCTCGTTTGATCCCAAACGACTTGTCTCGAAAATACCCATCAGCGACTCCTTTCATCAGTTCCAGACACTCACCGTCTTCCTTTTGGTGTACGGAAATGTCCGTGAAGGACCAAGGATAACTTTGTAGGATATTGACACTTTCAGTCAGATGGCAGATTTCCTCGTACTCGACCTCACAATCTTTGACCTCGTCGAACATTCGCGACAAACAGTCGGCCACAACATTCTCTTTTCCACGAACGTGCACAACCGTGAATTTATAGGCTGATAGCCGGAGGATCCACCTAGCTGTCCTGCCAAGTCGCTTTACGTTGGCGCTCATCCACGATAGGGCTTGATTATCCGTATGGACGAAGAAATGATGGTGCTCCAAATAAGAACGGAATTTCTCAACATCTAAAACCACGGCTAGGCATTTCTTTTCATAAACAGAATATCGCAATTCAGCCCCATGCAACAACTTACTGAAATACGCAATTGGGACCAGTTTCCCGTCCTTATCGGATTGGTTTAGGACAGCCGAAACAGCGAGCTCGCTAGAGTCACACTGCAGGACAAAGTCACGGGAAAAATCAGGACAATGGAGGACAGGGGCTTGGCAAAGGGCATTCTTCAGTTGATCGAAGGCACGGGTTTGGGCTTCCCCCAGACGAAACGGCAGTTTTTCCTTTTCAGAAGGAATTTTCCCAAAATTTGGGAAAATATTTTGATGAAACGGCTGTAGAAACCGACCATACCCAGGAACCTTCTCTCACCGTGGACATTCCTTGGCCGAGGAAACTTTAATGCATTTAACTCTGTCGGGGTTTACAGCGATTCCGGAATCGGATATGATATGACCAAGGAAATTTAAGCGCTTGGATCAAAGAGACACCTTTTTCGGATTTATAGTGAAGCCGTGCTTGCGCAAACGACTAAGAACTTCCTGAAGATGAGCAAGGTGCTCGTCAAAGCTTGGAGAAAAGTGAGAAGATCGTTATGGAAGTTGAAAACATAAGAAAATTTCAGATCTACTAGGATCGAATCTATTATGCGGCTGAGCGCTTGTCCACCAATAGAGATGCCCATCGGAAATTTATTGAATTCAAATAGGCCAAAAGGGGTGGCGAAGGCAATCCAAGGGCGACTTTTGGGATCCAAAGGGATTTGATAGTACGCTGAATTAAAGTCAAAAACGGTGAAGAATTTAGCACCATGAAAATGTTGAAAAGCACTTTCAATGGTGGGCAAGGGGAAACTGTCGAAGACTATATTGTTGTTTGCCTTCCTAGTGTCAACGATAAACATAAATCTACTGTCCTTTTTCGTGACAAGGAAGGCGGGACTACTGAAAGGGGACTTGGAGGGACTAATTACCTTCTTTTCCAAAAGGTCATTGACACATTCTCTCATAGCGGACCGTTTTTGGAGGGCGAGCAACCGAATGGCGGGGACCTAACAGGGGTATCACCTTTTAGTTCGATGGCATAAGATAAATTTTTAGCACAACCTAAATCAGCAGTGAAGACATTAGAAAATTCTTCCAATAAACTGTTTAACATTAAGTTTTGGTTATCAGTTAAATCACAAGAGCCGTTGGGAACTTGGGATTTCGAAAGTGCGCATATAGCAGCACTTTGGAAAGGGCTACAAAAGGGTAATTTACGCCAGATTTGAAGCGAAAGGCAAAAGTACGGGTGATAAAATCAATGGATATACCAGTAGCCAGCATAAAATCTGTTCCTAAAATGACGGGGACAGATAGATCGGGAACAACATGGAATGTCCAATCCCATGAAAGGTTATGAATTTTAATATGACATTTGATTCGACCCACGGGTAATACCTGACGGCCATCAGCAGACATGAACTGTCCAGAGCTGTCACAAGCTCGGAGATATTTTAAATTCATGGAAGACACAAGGGATTGGTTGACGAAGGAACCGCAGGAACCGGTATCTTAAAAGGCATGTAGTACGCGCGGTCCACAATGAATCTTGGCCCAGGGTGTAGATGAGGGAAGGCCCCAAATCCTTTTATTAACACTAAAGTCTGGCACCAACGACGGGCCATCACGCCGGCGCGGATTTAGTTTCCCTGCCGAGAGTTGCACCGAGGACACACGTGCTGAGTGACACCATTAAGACCACACTTCGAGCATTTCAGAGGAGACTTAGACCAACAGTTATTTGAAATATGCCCTAGTTTCCCGCAATTCCAGCACTTCCTCGCTGCAGTGTCGCTTACCATGGCCGAGTTAGAAGATTGGATGGCATTAATGCAGCGTCGAGGCGGAGATACAACGGTGGACCTGCGATCGGGACTACCAAATGGGCGAGATGGAGAAGGGGTTGCACCAAAAGAGACCAATTTTACGGGCGCACGATAGGCAACATCGGGAAATCAACAATCAGATGGAGTAGGAGGCGGACGGTACAATTTATTCTGACAGACCGTTGACTCGAATTCGCAACCAAAATTATGATATCACCAACGCATTCAACCTGAGATATTTTATATACATTTTATAATCGGGGGCTAGATTTCTGTAAAACTGGTAGAAAATTTAAGATTCCGGTACCTTGACACACAAACGGTTGAACAAGGTTAAAATACCGGTGGCGTAGTCATCGATCCCTTACCCTACTCCCTGGGTTCTTCTGAAAATTTCTTGTTTTAGACAGTGGTCCATGTCGGACAACCCAAAATGCTGTTTGATACGAATAGCAAAATCGTCCCAGGATTGGATGTTAGCTTTGATTAGCCTGAACCATTTCAACGCTGGCCCATCTAGCGTCCCAGGTATGACAGGAATGAATAGGTCAAGGGATGAGGAGCTGCATTCGGCGATATCTTCAACTCTTTCAAGAAATTCAATGATCTGGAGCTATTTCCTTCTCCAGAAAAATTTAATTTCCATTTCCCGACGATATTAAAAACAGGGTTAATATTTGTGGTACGGTCACTGACGGGTCTAGAATTGGGGGAAACGGGGTCCACACGGTTCTCGGCGAGGGCACAATTTCTACAGGCAATAGCATTCCTACCATCAGGGCATCTACCACTATTGCTACCAGACACGAGCGATGCATTAACATCATCAAGACATTGCCTCTTTTCTTTTTTTAGGTTGGAGATCTCCCCGGTAATAACTTCGCTTTCGTTGCTCATGTCTAAAGCTTCTGGCCTTCCATATTCCAAGCAAAATTTCAACGACAGCAAACACAACACACATGCAAATGATCATAAGAATACATAAATTACAAATAACACTCAGGATTAAAATCAGAACAATATCCAACATAAATCATCATTTCCAGTTCTACTTCGTCCGACCCTTTTTCGGAGGAGATATCCTAGTCGAACCTCGCATCTGCTACCATTTGAGCCACACCCCCTCCCATCGCCGAAACAAACCCAGCACAAATAGATTCCGTGAGAGATTAGAGGCGTTGATCGCGACTAGAAAAAGCCAAAGAAAACGGGCTTGAACTAAAAACAGCCTCATTGTCAGTAAAAAATACTAAGAGACTAATTCTACAAGTAATAAAATTCAAGTACATATAATGAGGGTTTATTAATATCGTAAAATAAAGAAAGGACAGAATTAAAGAAATCAATTAAAAGGATGAGAACGGGTACATACATGAGTAAACTTGGTCCAGTTGATGGCATAGCATTGTTATGTGAGCATGTCGTAATCAAACCCCAAGAAAAAAATAAACGTTCGGCGAGCTCACTCAGTTTAACACAATATCGTTATTGAATTTGCCAGTACTAATATTAGTGTCACAGGTCAAGCAGATCGTTCTTTCCACGAGCTTAATTTCGCATCACCTTTCACACACATCGTACAACTCCACCCTCATATCAACAATCACCATAGACCGTCAAACTCCCACACATCAAGGAGAAAAAACCCCGAGCAGGAAAAAATAAAATAAATAAGATATCACCATGTCACAAAGGGAAACATCTCTGGCCCAAGGAAACAATATGAATAACCAAAGGGAAAATCCCAGGCATGCGCATAGCCTAAATGAAAGAAACATAAACATGGTGGCCCCCTGGTAAGCGAGCGGCCAAGAAAGGTGTGAAGGCAAAAGAAATAGCACCGTACGAAAAGGCAAAAATAAGATACAGAAACAAGATTAAAATGTAAATTTAGCTGACCTATACGTTATTCTTTCGCTCCCCTCTCATACCAATATACGTGCACACATTCAGGCACACCCGGGGTCGGCAACCAATATGAGCACCAGCGCCATTTATACGGCGAACTCAGTTTCATATAGCATGACACAAAGTTCACAAACGAGGTCTCATTAATATCAGAAGTCGCGTGCACAACACAAAGGAATTTAGCTGTGGGATCAGAAAAATCCCGCAGTCATGCACAAACCCACCAGGGTTCGCACTTCGTACGACACGAGTGGATGCTCGCGCCGACACGAAGGGCAAACAGTCATTAGATGGCGAATTACATTAGAATGCAGTGCACATGAAAAGAAGTAATATGAGGCCCAAGTATCAGCATATCATAATCGCAATAACCACAAAAAACGTGCAGCCCATTCACACTGCGGAGCGAAAAGACGCATATCAATCAGCTATGAATAATAGAACAAACATTACGAAAGAACAGTCGAACACATAATAATATGAAGGTGAAAGAATTGCCATACCTGGAATATATTAACCAGCAAGGTAAAAAGAAGGATGGTAGTATAGACTAAGTTTGAATCGTCTAAAAACCCTTCTGTAAGTCAAAAACGCTACTCCGATCTGCGTTGGGAACATTTTTATACTTCTCTCTAAACCAAAACAAAGATTCGATTCAAAGAGATTAGTATCTCGTCGGAAAGACCGATCATACGTATTCACCATCGAGGGAGCTACCCTCTCTAGCACAATCACGGAAATAGTTAAGTCATTTAAGGCGAGGCCGGAAGGGGCCATTAGCAAAAACAGAATAGTTACTGTACCGGGCGGTACACCCCTACGCCGCAAATTTAAATCTTGCGCCAATAAATCCTCCTCTACAGGATAAACTGTGAATTTTTATATCTGTATTAACTCATCGTTTTCTCAGAAGATGCCACTACTGTAAAATGTTGTGATAAGAAAGTTGTCAATACTGTGTGGACTTCAAGGTGTTTTGTTTTCTATTGATCAAGAAGTGCGGACATTCTCTCATAGATGTCTCTACCCAAAAAAGTTATAATCATGCACCCTGGTGCGAAGTGAATGAAATTCTTTGAAGAAATTTTGTGTTCAGAAGTTGTTGTCTTTACTAAATTTTGTTCTTTCATTTTTTGGGTTGGCAATAGTAATCTTTCTTTCCGCCAGTTTTGAACTCAGCCAATCCCGAATTTCTTTAATTAATTATCGACCAATAGTGTATGTCTTCTTCGATTTTCTGTGTAACTTTTGATGTTAGCCAACAAATGACGATGGGTGTGTCTTAATTATTCAGCAAAGGTCTCGAAACTTCCCCGAGGGTTTAAAAACTGCTCCTTTTCTCGACTCTTGGCCACTCAAACAACATCTAGCTTAGTGTATGGAAATGTAGCAGGAGGCGGGAAGCGCCTCTTCCATCAGTCAGCAGCCCTTCAAAAAGGTAATGGCCGTTTAACATCTTTATTTTCTTGCTAGCTCAGCAGTTTAATCCCCGGGGAAGGTCCGAAACCTTTTTGATGTAACCTATACCATTTGAGGTAAAATTTTCATGTTACTTTAACTGTAAATCGGGGATAGAGAGTGCTTTACACTCTCGAGCTCCCCTTCATTTTAGATTGAGGTGACTACGTTTTCTTAACTAATTTTCTACTCTTCCTTTCTGTAATGTCTAATATTTCTCTTATACGAGTCACCTCCCTACTTTGGGAATAGCCCTTGTGTCACCGACCTAGTGCCTCTTAGGTTTTAAAGCTTTCATGTAGGAGTGCAAGTTCTCGCCTCCATTCTTTTGTATTTTGGGTCGGTAACTTATCCTATTCTTTTTCAACGCAGGCCCCGTAGGTTGGGTACAAGTTACCCCTGTTTTTGTAAGTGTACCTTGAGAGGCAGTCAATGAGAAGGTTTGTTGTGGGCTTTGATAGGCGTGAGAAATTGAGAGCGGGTCAGCTCTTTCTGATGTTATAAAGTTCCTCTAGGAGGCCCGATATGGTTTTGGAGCTTATGCCCCTTGTATGAAGGGGTTTTCTGCCCTTTGAACAAATGTGTAAAGGTGGGCTAATTGCCCAAGGATTGTGAAATTAGGGGCCCAAAGCCCAGAGCTTGTAATCAACTCTGAACTTGTTATTGCGTTTGTAAAATTATTCTCGTACCTGATTTTTTTCATTTTTATTTCACCTAGTGGAAATTTTTTAAATTGTCTCTAAATCTTGGCGTTTCTTGATCTTGGGCCTGATTGTTGGATATTGGTTGACTTGTTGTTATTGGTTAAAGTCTGCAATTCTATGTGAAAGTTGTTAAGTTTTCCTATTTTTGGAAAATATAACCTTTAATGAAATTTTAATTCATCTTTCGGCCTTGTAGTCAGACCCATTCCAGCCCGCACCTTCTTTCACCTCTGCCGTTCCACAGATACCTCGGATCAAGTGGTAGCAGAGCGTGGTTGAATGGGTCTAAATTTAGCCCCTTTTGACGGCTAAACATTGCCTTTAATTTGAACTCTAGTTGCTGGAATTTTCCTTGCAGTTTTTCTAAATTTGTCTATCTTTTGTCACCATGCCCGGCCCTCGCGATGTCCTCCATCCCGGCTATTTCTGCAAGGAGGAACTGATTTATGCATTAACTACCAGAAATGTTCAATCTGGAGGCACTTTCGCGGCCGATACCACCAAACGTAAAGATTCTCTAGATTTGCCGATTACCCCCCAACTTGGGGGGGGGGAGAACGAGATTGACGACGCTCTCTCCACGATCACTGACAATACTACTGAGCTAGCATCCGTAGTTAGTTTTTTTGAAGGAGGGTATCTGTGCCCCTTCCCGACCTTCACTCTTGTTTTTTATGGTTTCTAAAAGCTAAGTTCTTCACCATCTTAGACCTTAATCAGGCGTATAATCAGATCCCTCTAGCCGAAGAATCCAAACATCTTACAGATTTTGCCACGGATTGGAACTTGTATGAGTACAACCGCGTGCGCTTCGGGCTCCCCACGCGAGCAGCTGTGCTTACGAGACTGCTAGATAGGGTCTTCTCCGACATCAAATTCGATTACTTATACCATTATCTTGATGATGTCGTATTTTCGGAGACTTTTGAAGAACATCTAGATCATTTGAAAGAGGTCCTTAATCGCCTTCGTAAGGCGGGGTTAAATGTGAAGCTATCTAAGGTCGCTTTCGCTAAGCCTTCTATGTCATTTCTGGGGCATAATGTGTCACCCGATGGTGTCGCAGTGGATCATTCTAGAACACGGGCCATCCGTGATTTTAAACCTCCCAAGGACATCAAAGGTATTGCCAGGTTCATCGGCATGGTGAATTTCTTCAGGAAATTTATTCCTAACTTCGCGAATAGAGCGGCGCCCTTGAACTTACTCCGCAGGAAAAGCGTCAAATTCGAGTGGGGGCCTTCTCAACAAGCCGCTTTCGAAGTTCTCAAACTAGCTCTTTGTAATGCCCCTGTCCTGGCTATGCCTGATTTCTCGAAGAAATTCATCGTCCAAACCGACGCGTCGTCGTCGGCGGTGGCTGCAGTCCTTCTTCAAGAGACTGAATTAGGGAGGCGACCCATCGCCTATGCTTCTAGAACGCTATCGGTTCAAGAAACCAAGTATTCCATCTATGAACTTGAAGGTTTTGCAGTCTTATTTGCGCTAGATGAGTTCCGCTTCTATCTGGAACATGTCAAGTTCGACTTGGAAACAGATAACCAAGCCTTAAGTTGGATCTTAGCTAGGCCGCGTCGTACTGGTCGCATAGCCCGTTGGGCCATCAAAATTTCTGCCTTCCAATTTGATGTTAGGCATATAAGAGGAACTAAAAATGTTGTGGCGGACGGACTAAGCCGTATGTTTTCCAATGATATAGAGCCCTTTTAACAGGAAGAAAGTTCTTCACTTCCCGAGTCCATATCTCCGGGTGTAAATGCCATTCTCACTGATGCTCCCATATTGTTTAGGGATATTGAAAAATATCAACGTGAACATCCGACGCTGGCCCCTATAATGGAAATCCTTTCTTCTGGGGAACATGTTGTCCCTTATGTATTGAGGAATGGTGTTTTATGTTGCCCGTCGGGGCATGATAAGAAGATGAAGGTTGTGGTTCCAGCTGTTCTTGTACCTATGGTCTTCAAGTATTACCATGAGACCCCATTAGGGGGGCATTTAGGCATCTTCAAAACTCGTGAAAAGATCCGAGAAATGTTCATTTGGAAAGGTATGGTCGGTGAAATTCGTGAATTGGTAAAGGCTAGTAAGTCTTGTTGGCTTAGTAAACCCACCATGTCCACTAAGCTAGGCCTACTGTCTTCTCACCAAGCGTCGCGCCCCATGGAACGTCTTTATATCGACTACGTAGGACCCTTCCCCCAATCAAAGGGGAACGCCAAAAAATTCATCCTTGTGTGTGTAGATGGTTTCACCAGATTTTCCTGGTTACTTCCGACTAAGCTGGCTACCGCTCAGTCCACCATTTCTTGTTTAAATTCCATCTTTGCTTCTTTTGGTCCTTGTCAATACATTGTGTCTGATAATGCTAAAGCTTTCACCTCCAATCTCTTCCGGAAATTCTGTTTTGATTTATCCATCCCACATGTAACTACCTCTGCATACTATCCTCAACCATCGCTGGCTGAACGGGTCAATCGTAATCTGAGATCAGCTCTGATTGCCTATCATCATGACGATCACTCCAGGTGGGATACATCCCTGCATTGGTTAGCCTTCGCCTTGAATTCGGCGGTACATGAATCTCATAAATTTACTCCAGCTTCATTGATGTTTAAGTTTGTACCCAACACGCCGCTCTCTAACCTGTGGTCTCTTAGTGATATTCTACCTGAGACAATAGATCCTGATAATATTAGAGACCTATGGAAGAAGGCTAAGGCCAATCTTAAAGTTTCTCATGAAAATGTTAGGGAAATATATGATCGTGGACGGAGGCCCACCCATTTAAAGGTAGGTGACCAAGTCATGGTCACGAACTTTGTTCCCGCGGGCAAGCTTGCCCCCAGATTTCATGGGCCGTGCATAATTTTAGAATTCCTTACTCCGGTTACGTTGTTAGTGAGCAATCCAGCCACCGAGAGGATCTTTAGGGTACATATATCACAGATTAAACCTGTGTAATATCCTTGCTAACTTAGTCTTTAACATTTTGTAAGAACCCTGAAGGTTATATTTTTGTTTTATTTTAAGGCCTTCTGCCCTTGGATTATGTTCCTTGTGTCTATATGTTAATTGTACGACTTTCCCCATCGGTTACTCTGCTGTCTCTTCCTTACGGCCATTACCAAGCTCCCGTCTCCTGCTAAGCCATACCAGTGGTTTAAAAAAAACATCCACGCCACTGGCCCCTCAACCTCTCCAACAAGATTGTACCCTAAAGCACTAGTTAACAACAACAATTATGCCGCCGAGATTTTATTTTTTCAGTGCCCCGCAGCCGTTCGTTGCCTTACCGCCACCGTGGTGGGGTATGGGCCTACTCCGCTCCCGTGATGTCATCCTGTGTACGGCGCGCCGGAGGCTATCTCCCGGCGCAGGCTGAAGTGCGGCGCCCCCATCCGCAAGCTATCTGGGGACTGTAAACAAACCTTGCATATGCGACGTCCTTCACCACTACTACCCCTCTCATAGGGCGGGAGAGAGGTATCTCTGGGTACTTGAGGGGTCCGGAGGACCTCGAATGTTCATTGGCAGCGACGGCTGGCATTGCCGTCAAAATTTTCATCATGGAATCGGCATCCTACAGCAACAAAGACACTCTCAAGCTGGAGTTTAACTAACTCCTAACTATCTACTTCAAAACAAAGGAGAAAAAAAATTTGGTGCTTTAAATGGTTTTTCAAAATTCTTCTACAAACTTTGGAAATTCTTAATGTCTCCTTCATATGCTCCCACAAATCTATTTCAAAGGAAGCTGGAATTCAATTAATTTCAAATTATCAACAACAAACTTGGACTTTGGTTTTGGAAAATAATATTCTTCAAAATTCTTCTGCGTCTCCCCTTAGAAGGACATTTGGTGGGGGGAGGTCTGTACCGGGAGGTACACCCCTACGCCGCAAATTTAAATCTTGCGCCAATAAATCCTCCTCTACAGGATAAACTGTGAATTTTTATATCTGTATTAACTCATCGTTTTCTCAGAAGATGCCACTACTGTAAAATGTTGTGATAAGAAAGTTGTAAATACTGTGTGGACTTCAAGGTGTTTTGTTTTCTATTGATCAAGAAGTGCGGACATTCTCTCATAGATGTCTCTACCCAAAAAAGTTATAATCATGCACCCTGGTGCGAAGTGAATGAAATTCTTTGAAGAAATTTTGTGTTCAGAAGTTGTTGTCTTTACTAAATTTTGTTCTTTCATTTTTTGGGTTGGCAATAGTAATCTTTCTTTCCGCCAGTTTTGAACTCAGCCAATCCCGAATTTCTTTAATTAATTATCGACCAATAGTGTTTGTCTTCTTCGATTTTCTGTGTAACTTTTGATGTTAGCCAACAAATGACGATGGGTGTGTCTTAATTATTCAGCAAAGGTCTCGAAACTTCCCCGAGGGTTTAAAAACTGCTCCTTTTCTCGACTCTTGGCCACTCAAACAACATCTAGCTTAGTGTATGGAAATGTAGCAGGAGGCGGGAAGCGCCTCTTCCATCAGTCAGCAGCCCTTCAAAAAGGTAATGGCCGTTTAACATCTTTATTTTCTTGCTAGCTCAGCAGTTTAATCCCCGGGGAAGGTCCGAAACCTTTTTGATGTAACCTATACCATTTGAGGTAAAATTTTCATGTTACTTTAACTGTAAATCGGGGATAGAGAGTGCTTTACACTCTCGAGCTCCCCTTCATTTTAGATTGAGGTGACTACGTTTTCTTAACTAATTTTCTACTCTTCCTTTCTGTAATGTCTAATATTTCTCTTATACGAGTCACCTCCCTACTTTGGGAATAGCCCTTGTGTCACCGACCTAGTGCCTCTTAGGTTTTAAAGCTTTCATGTAGGAGTGCAAGTTCTCGCCTCCATTCTTTTGTATTTTGGGCCAGTAACTGATCCTATTCTTTTTCAACGCAGGCCCCGTAGGTTGGGTACAAGTTACCCCTGTTTTTGTAAGTGTGCCTTGAGAGGCAGTTAATGGGAAGGTTTGTTGTGGGCTTTGATAGGCGTGAGAAACTGAGAGCGGGTCAGCTCTTTCTGATGTGATAAAGTGCCTCTAGGAGCCCGATATGATTTTGGAGCTTATGCTCCTTGTATGAAGAGGTTTTCTGCCCTTTGAACAAATGTGTAAAGGTGGGCTAATTGCCCAAGGATTGTGAAATTTGGAGCTCAAAGCCCAGAGCTTGTAAACAACTCTGAACTTGTTATTGCGTTTGTAAAATTATTCTCGTACCTGATTTTTTCATTGTTATTTCACCTAGTGGAAATTTCTTAAATTGTCTCTAAATCTTGGCGTTTCTTGGTCTTGGACCTGATTGTTGAATATTGGTTGACTTGTTGTTATTGGTTAAAGTCTGCAATTCTATGTGAAAGTTGTTAGGTTTTGCTACTTTTTGGAAAATATAACCTTTAATGAAATTTTAATTCATCTTTTGGCCTTGTAGTTAGACCCATTCCAGCCCGTACCTTCTTTAACTTCTGCCGTTCCACAGATACCTCGGATCAGTTACATTTATGAATTTGCCATGCAGACATGGCTCAGAACTCTCCGTTTATCAATATGCATGAAATATACAATAAGATAATAAATAAATATCATATAGATCTTGAATTTGTGTATGAATATGACACATATGCAAATATATTAAAGGAATTGGGGCAGTGAATGAGAGAGTGGGCTATTACAAGTTGTCCATTTCATGACCTATCGATGTTTAATCAAGAAGTATAAATAACCACCTAATCGATTAGGTGGTTATTTATACTTACTTCTTGAGAGTGGGCTATGCCGAGAATTTGTCAAAAGTGAGTTATTGGTACCGTTGTGTAGGACTTACATTCATCTTTCACTATGCAAAATATCAAAGACTTCCGCAGGCTCGTTCCTTTCCTTTTTAAAGAACATATTTCCTGTGAATTACTCGTCTCACGTTTAAGCTGCGGGAGAGTGAGCTATGCCAAGCAGCTAGAAGCATTCAATGTGTGCGCTGTCTGTCAGCTATGCGAGCTGGCCAATCACTGCGCTTTTTCTCAAACACGTGTTAGTTGTGTCCAAAATAGTGGACAGTGAAGGAGAAGTAATAGTGAGTAGCCGTAAAAAACCTAAAAAATGAGTTAGAAATGGTAAGTGGAAAAGGAAATGGGCTAAAGTGTGTAGAAACTAACGATTAGAGTACATTAGCGCATTGGCGCCCATATGTTAGTTTGTAGGGGGGATAGACATGGGGGTATGTAGTATTTTAATATTTTGGAAAATGAATGGCGACTTGTATTCCATGGTAGAATAACACGGTATCCCCTGCCAGTTGGTGGGGGGCGGTACCACCACTTCTATGTTATGCCGACTTTTAAACCATTTTCTTAAAAAAACACCTGACTAGATTAGATTTTCTCCTTTCCCTGCGAGCTAGTGGGGGGCCGCAGACCATCCTTGCCCCCAGGCATGGGCGTCCTTGCGACTGGCGATGAAACGAATTAGGTTGTTCCTGCAAAGCAGCAAGGTGCTGGATGTGAGTTTAGTGTGCAATCTATGGCAGCTAATGTTAGCTGGTGTAAATACCAAGAACTTACGAACTCTGAAAAAGGTGACATTCTGTGCGTTCTATAAAACAGGTGATTATAATGCACAAAATGCGTTATTTGGACTGATAGGTCAGCAAGAATGCGGTGGAATTTACTCAAGAGGAAAATTAACGACCATTTATGTAGAAGGCACGTATCTTTCATACATTCTGTGAAAAATTTCCGTGGTCATCTAGTTAGGGAATGCAGAAAGGCATTTCAGAAAGCTTTACCAAGCCCAAAAATACCAAAAAGAGAGGTATTTTATCTAAGGCAACTATGTACAATTTCGATATTCATATATGCAAGCAGAAAATTGCCTTCATATGTATGTGGGCCGAAAATGTTGCTTCACAAGGTGCATCAGAGATTGCATCGTGTCTATTGAAAGTGTTAAGTGTACCTGAAAATACTTTGGGACAGCGGAAGTTAAGATTTTTTCTCACTCCAGTTCTGCACAGAACAAAAGTATCCTATATATGATTTAATATGCTCTTGTGATGACAGGAATGTTTGACTGCATAGAACATTACTATCTTGTTCCTGGACACACCTTTTAGCTTTCAGACCGTGATTTCGGTGTCATCGAAAGGATGATCAGGAAAACGGACTATGTATTCACACCACAAGATTCGTTTCATCTCGTGGAACGATTAAGAGTGAAGAATCCTTTTCATGTGATAGAAATGAAAAGTGCAGAATATTAATTCCTGCAAAACTGGAAAATCTATATCCTGTAGGAAGAATTAATAAAGCTAAATACAAGGACTTGATGTCTCCGTGGCTCAGGAGGCAGCGCGCCGGCCTCTCACCGCTGGGTGCAGTGGTTCAAATCCCGGTCACTCCATGTGCTGGACAAAGCGGAGGCAGAACAGGTTTTTCTCCGGGTACTCCGGTTTCTCCTGTCATACTTCATTCCAGCAACACTCCCCAATATCATTTCATTTCATCTGTGATTCATTAATCATTGCCGCAGAGGAGTGAGACAGGCTTCGGCATACAGCACAATTCCCATCCTCGCTGGTAGATGGGGCTTCATTCATTCTATTCTTGAACCGGTCGAATGACTGGAAACAGGCTGTGGAATTTCACAAGGACTTGATGTCTCTTCTGCCGTCCATACCGCTGAATCACCATATACTATGCGCTCAAGCCAGATGACTCCAAAACAGCTGAAGATGTCGAGGAAGACCGGATATCTGAAGGTACTGAAATATTTTGTTTACTCTGGAATAAGTTAAAGTTTTTAATTAACTGAAGTTACAAATATTTGTTATAAAGGACTAAAAGTTTTATAGTAACCGGGTAATGAAGGCTATTCTCGGGTAGGTACTGTTAGCAAACCTATAGGTAGTAATGCAATGTTATATTGTATGGTTGTTTGCAGGGGGAAAGAGGCTAAGGAGCCAATTAAATGATGGAATTACACCTTGTAAATAATTTTCCTAAAGAGTTTGAAATGTATGCTTTGAAATGGTAAACAATAAATAATATGTTAATAAGAATGTTCTTCTCATTATTAGAGCAAACACAAAACCCAAAATATCTCAGTTTCATTCACCTCTGGCATAGCACAATCTCTCACTCACTGCCTCAATTGTACTTCTGAAAGTGATTTATTTATATGTATAATATGGACACGATTTGGTTACAATTTATTTTTTAAATGTAGGAACAGACTTCTGTATATGAGGTACTGTTTCATCCATTTCATCATCTCATTTACATAGCATTTTCACGTTTTCTTCTTTTTGGTATTTCTGTGTGATTTGTGTCAAATAATTTGCAAACGCCACCTATAATTGGAGTGTGTCTTTGTTGGTAGCACATTCAATAAATAAATCTATATATATAAAAGCAAGTCGGGCTGGAGCGATGTATATATAAATATTTAAAAATGAAAAAAGACGTGAATTAATGAGGCACTTCCAGAAATCTCAGAAATTTGAAACTTGGTACGGGGGAAACTGATGACCCCAGGATCCCTAGAAAAATCGGAAATTCTCAAAATTCCCTGAAGGGGGCACGCTGGGGGCCCTCAAATTTTGGGCTCAGCATAAGAACACAGTCGTATAGTATATCCAAAACGATAACCTATAGGTTTCGTGGGCTTAAACATTTTCGGGAATTTCCTCATTTTTATCCCCTATCCTCCCAAATCAAGATGGCGGCACAACCTGCCAGACGAGGTAGACAATTGAAATTTGGTGAAATTATAGCTTTTGGTCCCTAACCGACGGGAAAATTCCAAGATGTTCAAAGTTTTCACTTTTTACCCCCAAAGATATCGAAATATGGAGGCAATTTTAATGACTGTGCAGACATTCCTTTTGAACTATTTTTTGGCTAAAGGGTAAGTCGTATCACAAAACGGATGGCACAATGTCTCTTCAATTCGGAGTGATCTACAACTTTGGTCCTGTGACATTTTGTCGTATCTCTCTCCTTTATACGTGAAATCTGGCCATATTTCTGGATTGTTCGTAAATTTGGTGATTTTTATAATTATATTTCATTGTTTGACACACTTATAAGAATGATAAGATCATCACGTTTGGTGCGCACATTTTCACGATTAAGGGACATATGTGTACCAAATTTCATGATTCTAGCTTATACATAAGTAGGCAAAATGTAATGTAAAATGTTAAAAATGCACCCAAATTTCACCCTATTCGAAATTTGAACTCAATTTACCCCTTAATATGGGAGATACGAGGATATGGTTTAGCAACAAGCATTTAGAGCGATAAATGAGGCGTCTGATGGCGCAAACCGTTTCTTAATATCATAAACCGTTTAGGAGATATGAATCTCGAAGTGGAAGTCTGCACTTTTCAACGTGCTCATGCTTATCCGTCATGTATATAAATAAAATCGTAACGACCGTGTGTCTGTACATTGATTATTGCAACCTTATCAAGAAAAGCACCAAACAACAACGAAAATCAAACTCAATACTTACCGAAAGGCAGTAGCATAAAATATGAAGCGTGGAAGGCAAAGCGAGAATTAAAAAGGCCAGGATCTTACATAACTTTGACAGGTTGCCAGGTAAATATTGCTAGCTACTAAATGACACACCAGATAAATTTGAAATGAAGAAAATTTACTAAGCAAATGTAATTTGAAAATGGTATAAAATAAGAACAATAAGAAAAATATATAATTCTTTTTCTAAAATTTAAAAATGCAATCAAACTAGATGAGGAAAACAGTATTTTAAAATAAAGTTGAAATTAAGGAAAAATGAAGCTCACATTAACATAGGCTTCCGCCAGAATTAAGGTTTGAAAATTCATCAATAACTCATTACCTTACATATAGAAACATTAAAATTGGTTGCAACCGATATGCGGGCCCGCGATATAAAATCACTTTAAAACTGAAATTTGCTACACTACTAAAATACTAAGTTACAATACGCACACAAGGACACACGAAAAAGAAAAAAAGGTAGTGGCTCCAACCGCGAATAAACATTAGACCAAAGAAACAAGCTAGATGAAAACACAATAAAATAATAGCGCACAGCAACCCCAACAAAATGAAGTATATTAAAGGAAATTTACAATTAACGGTGCGCTCATAAAAATAATAAAGGACACCGAAACACAAAACAGAAGCTACCCGTTACCGACGCGAAGCCAAGATCCCATAATAATCATCAAAGCCACCCAAAATATTAACGTATCATCAGATTAGATAAGAAGGGGTGACATGACGTAATAAAGACAAAAGCAAGGAACCCAAACAATGGGAGAAAGGATAATAAGACAACGAAAGAAAACTCCCATTATTAAACTTAATTTCGACCAGCAAATTTCAATTTTAAGATTTTAAGTTATTAAAATAATAATAATAATTATTATTATTATTTATCCAAGAGGTGATGGTACCAGTTTACATTAGCCTTACTTAATCAATTCACCAGCGATTTACATACTTTAGAACAGAGGGGGCCGTGGAATGCGCTACGATGCGAATATGAGGTGTCATTAATTAAGGCCCGTAACAATGCGATAATCATCACGTACAGATAACCAGCCACGAAGGCAATAGGACAAAATCAGACCGCAATTACAACCAACCAGGAAAAAACAAAGGGAGAAAACACGCACCGAAATGAATTACCAAAAAAATAAAAGTAATAATAATAATAATAATAATAATAATCGCCATCATAATGAATATCAAGAAACACAGTTGGCAAAAATGCACCCCGACAAAAACGTAAGACAAAATCACTTACACAAAATATCACCTCATAGATGCATAACTAGCGATCCCGCGCTCCCTACATTACATTAAATTTTCTTTTTCAAACGGTTTCAGTTCAAACAGATATCAAATTTTGCTTACAAGGTTGCACTCTACCAAAATTGTCGTTTATAATGTTGCTCATGTCCACGATGAAATTACTCACACTGGTGCCTGAACGAATGGGATCCCTTCAATAAATTATAATTTTCAGTACTTACTTGCAGTAAAGATATCCAAACTTACAAGACACTTGAAGCTTTTAATACCGATAACGGTAACACACTGCACCAAGTTTACATGTTACATTAAGAAAATATTAAGGTTGGAGCACACTGAATAACTTCAAAAAAATAACAGGGCCTAGCCCTCACATTACTCCTTAACCGCCTGAGTCAAGCTCCATTATAATAGCTTTCCCTTCTCGCCAAACCGTCTGCTTGGGAGCTCCATACAACACAGCCATCTTGGAGAGTAACGGCAAGCTGACTACTGCAGACTACTGAACTCACACCGAGCTAGCCGAGTCGCCAGTCCCATAATTCAATGCGCGCACCGCGAAAGTGCGCAGAAGTTACAAATGATAATTCGGCGCATTACAGAGTCCAGTCAAATGCCTGACAAGAATGGATAGATAACTTGAATTAAATTGGTCTGGTAACTTCCACAGTTAGGAAAGATTTCCAACAAAGGCCGATAATACAGATAACGGCTGGATACACAAGTCGACATGACAGATGAATAAATAAATACACTTAGATGCTTTGATGTAATAATTCAGTTATGTCCAGTAAATATTACTTCCCATTTTCACATTACAGTCCTCCCCTCCCGAAGCCAGAACACAGGGGAGGCGCAAGTCCAAAACAATGGATAGCATGCCATAGGTATAATTTCAATGTCCAAACAAATCTTCATACGTTGGATACAGGAAGAGAGACACTATTTCTTTTTTTCAGGTTCAAATAACAAGGAATGGTCTTACTTGGTTGCAGGAATGTTGACCTTCACACAATACTAGCAGACAAACATGCTGTGTGTGAACAGAATGGGATGCAACGGGGCCAGCGTCTCATCACGCACCACACAAGTTGACAGTACATTATTCAGCACATTGATCACACCAGTACCGAGCGCAGTAGGGAACCGTAGATATCACACACATTAGATCTCCGATCAGCAGATGCATGGGTGCACGCGCGCGCAAATAACTGGAACACCACACACAGGAGCAGAAAGAGAGGGTCAAAGTGTACATAGCAGACCATAATAAACGGAAATGATTCAACCACTAATGTTGGGGACCACAAAATTTTTCCAACTAGGTTTCCAGGACACCTTAGTAATATTTCATTATGCTTCGAGGAGTTACACAAGTTCCACATGTCCAAATTTACCAGCGATAATAGCTCCAATTTTGCACCCGAGTTGAACACATAAGTAACACCGTTAACGTCATTATACCGGATTACACAGTTTGTATCGGCATTTGAAGAATTACCAAAATAACGAGGTTGTTTTACATTCTTTTGTTGACTAGTAAGCAAACATACACAAGTTTTTTGAATTACCAATTCATGAGTTATAGTATTACCCATCCAACCTTTGAATAAGACTTACATATTAAGAAAAGTGAAAATAACTCAACTGAAATATTCCAAGACTTCAATATACTAGTATCGAGACTAATCACGAGAGACCAGAAATGTAATTTTGAATATTTAAGGTGGCTCATGGAATCCAGTGGCAAGTTACAGCGGTTTTAGTCCCAGCAAGATAAGTAAAATTCAACAGACACAACAATCTGATAGGTCGAAGACCATTATAGTTTACACATTCTTTTACATGTAATACTAGCATTCTTCCACACATTACATAATTCCACAGGACAGTACAGATACCAGAAAGATCCTTAAGACCAAGAGCAGGAAAGAAATGACCAGGGTGTACAGGGAGGTAACAGAGCAAAAAGATATTACTAAATGGAGGCAGCGGAGCACATACTGACAAACCATGTACAGAAAATAGGTAGCCCAGAACATGAAGATTAGGAAAACAGGAGACGCAGAGGCAGAAACTTTCACAACAAACACAACCATCCACAACCATAACGTAGCAATCACATGGATAATCGACCAAGAATAAGAAGCAAGCCATGGCAATATCTGGAGACTTCGTCGACAATATAATAGGTGGAGGGGTGTACACAATGTGTGTCCGCAAGAGATCACCATACAACCGTTACCGAGGCCAACAACCACATGACAGCCAACAATTACAGTCAGGACGATAGAGAACAACTGACAAGACATGGAAAAGATATTACATCAAACGGAACCAGCTCAACGCAGCATAACAAGGGCCAAAATTCAGGGAAAGTTACCTCTCCATATAAATAATCTTTGAATATACTGAGCACAGGTGTATTATCACAACCATCAAGTGTTCAGAAGAACCTCTGGATAACCCAGGACTAATAATATGGTGGCAAAACAACAGTCCACCCTGTGTGATTAGGCCAATCACCACAGACACCCTACCAGCCAGTCGGAATACACGGGATATAATAAAATATAAACGATGAAGTGATAGGTTACACGATGACAAGGCGCATAAGTAGATGGAGAAGAACCCTCAGTCAATCAGTTGGGTCCCATACCCCAATGACGGACAAGGGATTTTAGCGACAGTTCCGAATTTACCCCAAATGATCCCATACTCATTGGAATAGAACCCAGAACAGTCAGATGACAACCAGGCAACAATATAGTGTTGCAAAAACATGCAGGGTAGAGCCAGAAGCGACAGAGTTACAAGGGGTTACCTTACTAAACCAGATGAGAAACTACGGAAGGCACGAACAAAGGAATATCTCATGTAAATGAGATTAAACGGAAGACGTTACACAGTGACAGGCACCAGGTACAAGGAAAATTTACCGTACACAAATTCTTTACAATAACGCCAGATCACATACAACATCAGATCCATGGATACAAATCAAAAGAGACATAAGCTCTCATACCACTAGACATCAAATGTAGACATGATCAGGACAGCGTACATTAACAAAATGACAACATTTACCACTTACACTCCCATAACCCATAGAAAATAAACAGGAAGGAAGATTTACTACAGAAGGTTACTTTCAGGACAGATTCCACCATAATTAGATAAAGAACGCCACCAGTAACAACACAACAATTGCGAAACTCACAACCAAAATCCCAACATGAAGACACAGTAAAAACGAAGGGTCGTTTAAGCGATAAGCCAGCTGTACTCCACACCAGAACTCAGAAATGAATCCACACAACCGCCATGAAGTACCAGTAACAACACATGGATAAAGCGACAAGAGATAAGGATGATCAAGAATCAGCACATGCAGCAACCAACCAGAACTAGCAATGAAAAATCAGGAAGAATGAAAATTCACTCAAGCACATGGCCAAAACTGAAATCATTAACCAGCACCAGAAGATCACACACATGCGTGAGACTAGTCACACATAATGAGCAGCAGAGAACGAAACCCAGAGCAAGAGTTTAGTACACAGACATCTGACAGAAAATATGCAAGGGGAAGAAGCTAATACACAATGACTACAATTAACCAGGTCAAATAAACCACAGATTCACAAAGAAATTAAGACCACACCTCATTACAACAAGACCACATGAGTGCAGTACATGCACATAGCAGGAGAAGGTGAATAACAGGTGATGAGTAGTACCAGAAGGACTAAGACATGAATAACATTAGGTACTGAAATTAATCACTCCACAAGAGAACTGACAGAGCTACCTGACATGAACACATCAAATTAAAAAGATAATACCATCTCAGATGAACCATACAGACGTAGCCTATCACCGTTCAATCAGGAAAAGCTTTTCAGAGTATATGACAATAAGAAGACTGCCCAAGGTTACACAAATAGCATTAAACACAACACTTCCAAGTGAGATCTCATCAATATAGCATAATCACATGACATAATCATCCACGAGTTCAATACAGACCTACAACAACACCATATCAAGAACGGGAACATGCACAAGACCATACAAGGTAAAATAGGAAGAAATCCCACAGCACATGACCCAGATATGAACCAATATAGGCCTACATAAGCAAGAATCACCAACACATGAGAACTCACCACATTAAATAAACTCAGAATAATAACACATGACACATAGTAACCTGGACAAGGCAGAACAGTAAAAATAAAGGTGGAAGGAGAGAGTCACCATGGGTCGAGATAGTAAATCAATTTCACATGTACAGGCCAAACAGCGAGGTGGGTACCCAGTCACTGGAAGAGAAAATGCAATTACAATACAAATTGTAACACTCCATCTGGACCAGGAATGAAGCTGGAATTAAAACATCACTTAGAGATTAAACCAGGGTTACAACAGCAGTTTCAAAACCCAACACAAATTAATCCAAGTAAATCCCACCAAGGACAGGTACTGCAATTCCAGCAAGGGCTATAGTATACCAAGAAGCTGCAGATAACAAGGTCAAAGAACATCACATCATTAAGGTAAAATGTGGAAGAAACTTTCAATTATTTAAATCAGAAAGCAGATTAAGTAAATACTTCAAATTAATTATTAATAAAAGTGAGAATGGTCTTCAACTTACCCCTACATGGCAGGTACAGTATGAGCAGACCCCAAAACCAACAGGATTCCATGACCACGGAACATAGTAAACAAAATAAGCAGCAAGTGCACAGATACAGAGCCACGCCATACTCCAAGTACAAGAAAGCAGCGACAAGCAAGTCTCGATCAAACATGAAACACATAGGAAGGAATTAATTTGGTCCATTTCAGTTTTACAATTTTTTAGTTTAAAAGGTTGGTCTCTTTTGGCAGCCAGCAACACTGACCCAGACAACCTATCAAGTTGTTAGAACAACAATGTAGTAACCACGCTCTGCTACCACTCACTACTGCAACCTTATCAAGAAAAGCACCAAACAACAACGAAAATCAAACTCAATACTTACCGAAAGGCAGTAGCATAAAATATGAAGCGTGGAAGGCAAAGCGAGAATTAAAAAGGCCAGGATCTTACATAACTTTGACAGGTTGCCAGGTAAATATTGCTAGCTACTAAATGACACACCAGATAAATTTGAAATGAAGAAAATTTACTAAGCAAATGTAATTTGAAAATGGTATAAAATAAGAACAATAAGAAAAATATATAATTCTTTTTCTAAAATTTAAAAATGCAATCAAACTAGATGAGGAAAACAGTATTTTAAAATAAAGTTGAAATTAAGGAAAAATGAAGCTCACATTAACATAGGCTTCCGCCAGAATTAAGGTTTGAAAATTCATCAATAACTCATTACCTTACATATAGAAACATTAAAATTGGTTGCAACCGATATGCGGGCCCGCGATATAAAATCACTTTAAAACTGAAATTTGCTACACTACTAAAATACTAAGTTACAATACGCACACAAGGACACACGAAAAAGAAAAAAAAGGTAGTGGCTCCAACCGCGAATAAACATTAGACCAAAGAAACAAGCTAGATGAAAACACAATAAAATAATAGCGCACAGCAACCCCAACAAAACGAAGTATATTAAAGGAAATTTACAATTAACGGTGCGCTCATAAAAATAATAAAGGACATCGAAACACAAAACAGAAGCTACCCGTTACCGACGCGAAGCCAAGATCCCATAATAATCATCAAAGCCACCCAAAATATTAACGTATCATCAGATTAGATAAGAAGGGGTGACATGACGTAATAAAGACAAAAGCAAGGAACCCAAACAATGGGAGAAAGGATAATAAGACAACGAAAGAAAACTCCCATTATTAAACTTAATTTCGACCAGCAAATTTCAATTTTAAGATTTTAAGTTATTAAAATAATAATAATAATAATTATTATTATTATTTATCCAAGAGGTGATGGTACCAGTTTACATTAGCCTTACTTAATCAATTCACCAGCGATTTACATACTTTAGAACAGAGGGGGCCGTGGAATGCGCTACGATGCGAATATGAGGTGTCATTAATTAAGGCCCGTAACAATGCGATAATCATCACGTACAGATAACCAGCCACGAAGGCAATAGGACAAAATCAGACCGCAATTACAACCAACCAGGAAAAAACAAAGGGAGAAAACACGCACCGAAATGAATTACCAAAAAAATAAAAGTAATAATAATAATAATAATAATAATCGCCATCATAATGAATATCAAGAAACACAGTTGGCAAAAATGCACCCCGACAAAAACGTAAGACAAAATCACTTACACAAAATATCACCTCATAGATGCATAACTAGCGATCCCGCGCTCCCTACATTACATTAAATTTTCTTTTTCAAACGGTTTCAGTTCAAACAGATATCAAATTTTGCTTACAAGGTTGCACTCTACCAAAATTGTCGTTTATAATGTTGCTCATGTCCACGATGAAATTACTCACACTGGTGCCTGAACGAATGGGATCCCTTCAATAAATTATAATTTTCAGTACTTACTTGCAGTAAAGATATCCAAACTTACAAGACACTTGAAACTTTTAATACCGATAACGGTAACACACTGCACCAAGTTTACATGTTACATTAAGAAAATATTAAGGTTGGAGCACACTGAATAACTTCAAAAAAATAACAGGGCCTAGCCCTCACATTACTCCTTAACCGCCTGAGTCAAGCTCCATTATAATAGCTTTCCCTTCTCGCCAAACCGTCTGCTTGGGAGCTCCATACAACACAGCCATCTTGGAGAGTAACGGCAAGCTGACTACTGCAGACTACTGAACTCACACCGAGCTAGCCGAGTCGCCAGTCCCATAATTCAATGCGCGCACCGCGAAAGTGCGCAGAAGTTACAAATGATAATTCGGCGCATTACAGAGTCCAGTCAAATGCCTGACAAGAATGGATAGATAACTTGAATTAAATTGGTCTGGTAACTTCCACAGTTAGGAAAGATTTCCAACAATGGCCGATAATACAGATAACGGCTGGATACACAAGTCGACATGACAGATGAATAAATAAATACACTTAGATGCTTTGATGTAATAATTCAGTTATGTCCAGTAAATATTACTTCCCATTTTCACATTACAATTATTTTGGGGAAATTTCCGTACAGTTATCCGTTTCAGGTGTAATAATGACCATCTGCATCATTTTTAGCTTTGGTGTCTGTTTGTCTGTTTGTTTGTCTGTTTGTCTGTTTGTCTGTCCTTCTATAACTTGAAAACTACTGGATATATTTCCACCAAACTTCATATTTAGAATCCACCTGTCCTTGGGTAGGTTTTAGCGCAAAAAATAAAATCGTAACGACCGTATGTCTGTACATTGATTATTTTGGCGAAATTTCCGTACAGTTATCCGTTTCAGGTGTAATAATGACCATCTGCATCATTTTTAGCTTAGGTGTCTGTCTGTTTGTTTGTCTGTTTGTCTGTTTGTCTGTCCTTCTATAACTTGAAAACTACTAAATATATATTTCCACCAAACTTCATATTTAGAATCCACCTCTCCTTGGGTAGGTTTTAGCGCAAATATCGTTTCAAAATCCCTGAACTGAGTGGGGATTTTTACGAAACCGAAACCGTGATTTTGCACTCCCTCAAAGTATACACAACCGAACTTAATGGAAATCAACCTGCCTTAATGAAAATTAATTTCTAAACCTTTTTTTTCTCATGTGCATCATTTCGATAACAGGATTTAGTAAGGGAGATATCATTAACGGACTGTTTTTCGGTTCAAATCCCAGCAGACTTAACGCAAGAGCGGGTGCGTGTAAAGCGTACTTCTTACAACTTGAAAACTAACAAGATATTTGAACCAAATTTTATATATAGCATCCATCTGTCCAAGGGTAGGTTTCCTTGGTGTCTGTTTGTTTGTTTGTTTGTTTGTTTGTTGGTCTGTTTGTCTTTCTCTAACTTGAAAACTACTGGATATATTTCCACCAAACTTCATATTTAGAATCCACCTGTCCTTTGGGGAGGTTTTAGGGCAAATATTGTTTCTAAATCCCTGAACTAATTGGGGGTTTATACGAAACCGAAGCCGTGATTTTGCACTCCCTCAAAATACACACAACCAAACTTAATGGAAATCTACCTGCCTTTATGGAAATTAATTTCTAAACCTTTTCTTCTCATGTGCATCATTTCAATCACTTACAGGAAAGATAGTATGATCAAACTCTACACGAACATTGGCCCACCCAGTACCCATATGTGAGCCAAATGCTATGTCACATAATTATCCGAAAAGTAATGCAATGTAAGATATTCTTACACAAATTTCAAACTATTCAACGTTTCTGATTCAATCTGACCCATGAATAGATTAGATGCGAGAAAATATCATAGGACCAGCCATTTAGATCGCTAAATACTGCGCCTTACGGTACAATCCTTTGTCGATATGACGTACCGTTTAGCAGCAGTAAATCTGTAAATGAAGGTCTGCAATATTGTAAACATTCATATACTTTCGTAAGTCCATCTGTATATATTCATTGATGTCGATTTGTAGCGATCGAGAAAGGATGTGTCTGCTATTGTAATCAGTACTCCCTACACCGACTTTGACTGCTGGCAGTAGGAATGGGGTCCTTCTCCAACTCCTGTGTAACTGGCATTAGTAAGGAGGGCCTACCATTTTAATGAATAATTCACTTTTCGATTTGTCTTGCAGAAGGCAAGGGATCATGCAGTTTTGTTCGAAAGTCCCCTACTCTATTGTGTTTGGCTCTAGGCCAGGGTGCCCGCCATTATAAACAAATGTTCCAATCTAAAATTTGACTAGCATTAGGCATAGTGGCCTGCTATTTTCATAGAAACTCACTAATTCTGTGTGACTGGCAGTAAGCTGGCTAGCAGCAGTAAAAAGGGACTGTCATTATAATGATAACTGCACAACTCAATTTTGACTGGTGGTAGGGAAGTTGCCTGGTATTATAATACAAACTCCTCAACTGTAACCTGTCTGAAAGTAAGAAATGGGTCTGCCATTGTAACTAAAACTCCCCAAATCGATTGTGACCGCGCAGTAGGCATTGGGGCCTGCAATTATAATGTAAACTTGCCAACTCGATTGTGAATGGCAGTAGGCAAGTGAGCCTGGCGTTATCATCACAACTCCGCAACCCTCACTTTACATTGGAAACAACGTATGTGGACCACCCCATGCTATTTCTCGGATAAGGCTAAGAGACATGCAATTTTAAAACAATCTCATTTGCTGCACGCACAGTATTTACGTCGATATCCATATATAATGTAGAATACCGTAGCGAAGCACGGGTACATTAGCTAGTAAATAAATAAATAAATATAATGCTACTAAGTTTTTAAGTTCACTTTTATCATTCTTAGGCCGTGCAGACTGTGCAGGTGTTTCATCATCACCTCTGTCCAGTGATCCTTAGATCAGCCCTTTAGGCTGATGGCAGTGGAGCGCTCACCGCCTAAGTTAGTCTACACGGACTTGATAGCTACCATTCAACACATTTTAAAAAATTCTGAATCCAAAGCTTTAATCTCTAAGTGATCTAAACATTATAGTAAGCAATTAGAAGTCTCTAAATTTCAAATCTATACGCTCAAAAAGATAAAATCGACAAGCGAGTGACTCCGTGGTCGCTCAGCTCTGAGATCGACCCCCATTACGTCCATATAAACATTTCAAACGTGTTAGGACTTACACCAAATCCCTAGTTCCATATAAACAATATATACACATTATAATGTACGCAACTACAAGTTCAGCTCCGATTCCATTATGTCCCTATCAGTATTAAACGTTACACCACCTCTCCAAGCCCATTAGCAAAATGTGTAGCCGCCATCTTGTTCCAAGTCCAGCACCGAGTCAGAAAGATCACTCTCCAATCTTTCCCCTCAATGAGTAAAGCGTACGTATTAAGCCTTACACCATGACCCTAGTCTTATTAGTACAATGTGTAGCCGAGAATTTGTTCCAAGGTCCGCTCCGAGGGAGCTAATGCTTCTGCTCTTTGCACAAAATATAACTGGAGGTATGTTGTCAAGGTCAGAAACAGTATTTTGAAGGCAGTTAATTACCTCGATCACTGTGATATAAAGGATGGAGAGGGAGAGTGGTAATGGCTTAGTTGTGTTTGGGTACATATTTGCACTTTTCCGTGGCTCATTATTGCCAACTTTAAATTTCTCACTGAACGTTGAGGCAATGGCCTCGGGGGAGGCAACTATTGTCATTAGAGTAGAATGCACTTTGTGCTGATTTGCCATATTATGGTATTAACACACGTCTTTGCCGTTGTTACTTATCTTGTTTATGTAGTTATTGTATGCTTCGTGGATGAGTTTCCCGTGGTATTCCTCACACATTTATATTTGTCCCACATGATATTGCTTGTATCCTGTTTCCATTTCCTGTAAAGCATATTCCTTTTGCATATCATTTTGATTACTTCTTTTGTGACGTATGGAGAGTTTTTCTTGGTAACGTTGGGTAGATGGCTTCTTGTAAGTTATAACAGCAGTTCCCAGCCAGCTTTTTTGTAGTAATAGATTGTTCTATTACATTTTTTACCGGTGGATTCTTGTATTGTGGTAGCTGTAACTGCTAGATGTTCGGAGGAACAGGCGATTACTGCTGTTTTCAGTAATGAGGATGGAGGGTTAGTAAAGGCAAGAGTCTTCATTATACAGGTTGGTTCAGTAATTATTTGTTCAAGGAACACATTGTAGAATTGTACAATGAAAGTTGCTGCTAATGGACTGACGGGAAGAGGCAGGAGGTGAGGGCGATCTTGCTGCCAGAACATTTCCAAGATAAGATAACCAGCCTTCTAGATACTTTTGAGTCAATGTTGTATATTTTATACACGGCTTAGAGACAGTAGTAATTCCTCACTGATGTCACCAGTGGAGTTCGGAGCTCAGTACATGGAACCCGAAAGGAACTTGCATCTAGTGCACATGAATTCCACCCAAACAAATTCCGCCTTTGTTTCCAGCAGCTCAAAGCACACACGGTTGAATTCGGGTTTCATGGCAATAAGTGTTCCTCCCCCTGAGGTTTCCCAGAATACAGTACTGTGTATGACTGAGGTACCACTTGTATGTCATAGATTGACAAATTTTGCCAGGATTAACTAATGCACACAATTGGTAGGTCTAAAGCAGCAAGAGTGGCCAGAACTGCCTGTTTACACTTCACATATTTCAGGCTGTGAGCACTAAATCAAAACACAGTAACTGTCCTGTTATGTGCAGTCAATTATTCCGAGATGCTAACATCATTATTTACACTGCTTGATGCCATGTTAAAAAATCTTCCTGAGATTGAAGAGAACTACATTTCCAACATGACCATGTTTGCACCCCTGAGTTAATTTTCAACAGTAGAGATGTATTAATCATTGCACATGTTCTCTGGACTGGTGAGTAAAAAAATGTACATGTTTACATGATGTTTACAATTATACACGTTACACAGGCATTTGAATGAGACTTCTTAGTACTGGGTTCAATTCCACATCTCCACTAAGAGCAATTGAACACATCACAAGGTGGGGAAATGATATGGGTGGTTTGGCAACATTGCACCCTCTGGCAATCCTCCAACACCCAGACGTCCGATACCCATTCCTATGGTGGACGGTAGATCTTCACGTCTACAGCATGCCCAAGAATTACTCTCACATTTTGATACTACTAATCAGTGCTTACTATTTTCTAAATCTGTATACAATTCTCTGTTCGTCATGGAGTACTTTGATACTACTTTTGCAGATGTTATTACACTTTACACCATTAAAAACACGACACAAACTCAGAGAACTCGTACCACTATGGAGCTGCTTGCTACCATCTTGAACTATTTTCTGGTTATTTTGTTGTGATGAGCTGCAGATTTAAATATTCAAGAATAGCATTCTTGCAAAACTAAACATATGAATCCTTCACTTTCATCCAACACAGACAGACAAGAGGCAGTGTTGCCAACATTCCTAACCCAGAATATAGTTTCCACATGCCTGAACACTGAGGATGATGATGCCAACCTCTCGCTCTGAATTAACCCCAATTTTGCTTTCGTTTACTCACTTAATTTAACCATACCAGGGTGCATTTCTCCAACAGTTTTATTGATCAGATAGTTCTTGGAATATTGTGATGAGTGAGTGAGTGGTATTTTGCATTTCTATCATACCATGATTGTGCAGATATCAGCTGCTACTTACATTGCCTGTTGTAAGAACAAAGATTGCAAAAGAGCAACAGGAGGCCAAGTTAAATGTTGGAGAGCGTTAAAGGCTTGACATTTAGGCACTTAAACATCTATAATCTGCATGGAGCAGTATTTATAATGAGGTGATAGAGGTGAAGAAGGATAAAGAAAATACACATATTGGAGTATTACACAGCAGCCACTCTGGATCTTTACTGGATTTTCAGCCACCGGACCCAAGATCGAATTTTCAAAGGTCAGAATAAATTCTGAGTAAGGAAAGCTAATTGAGTACATCACAACATGGTCATCCAACTGCAAATAATCAGGCCTTGAAACATAAGAAAGATTCCAGGCAGGTTTTTGATGTTATTCATCCACCTAAAAGAACATAAAGAATATGTATCTAATAACACCAAGATAAAATTCTACTATACTTAATGGCTTTGAAACTTAACAAGCCACTGAAGGCGATAGTAATATATTGATATCACAGAAGGAAGGTATTTGCGAAGTGTCACTAATGAAGGAAATAGGGGTTCAGAAAGAAGAAAAATAAAGATGTACAGAGGTATGAAAGGAAACAGAGCCCAATTCATAGCAGGTTGATTCTCTGGACCGGTCGTGTTGCAAGAATGACCAACAGTGATGTCATGGTCAAACAGACACCCCAGGAACACCTATTAAAATATGGAGAAAATAACTGGGATGTAATATTAATAATCATTGTACTGGCTTAGATACCAAGCAGTGCCAACTATTGAACCTGTCCACTTCATATTCATTATCATATACAGAACATGTTATGACCTCTTAATGGCCATCTTCAGCTGTCTTTAAACAACTTAGATGAAACAATTTGATTAGTAAGTACATTAAAATCTTATATTATTTCCCATAGGAAATTTTACCTATTGCTTATAGCACTTGAAATTGGGGGGGGGGGGACGGGGAAGATGAGAATAAGTAGGGGAGATTTTAGTGATGTGGCGTGTAAAATGGTTGCGTCTACGGTAATATTAAAAAGCCTATTTCTAATTGAACATATTCAAAAAATCTTAAAACGTCTGTTTGGGCACTTTTTGCAAAAACACTAGGTGGACTTATCTTGCTTATGTTAAAATCGATATGTATAACAGTCTTCAAGTTTCTTACTGATTATTGTAGTCCATTAGAGTTGCTTTTTATTTTTAGTACCATGTTGTGTTCACCTGTTAATATACAATGGTCCTATGGTGACTTCTCTATTGAGTTGCGTCAAATAGCGGTCTTCAGATTTGGGCAGCTTGCCTTACGATCTACAACCAGCAGAAAGATCGTAAAATTTTAAAATGTATTGCTAAACGTAATAGTTCTAATTTAGTTTGACCTCGGAAAGGTGGTGATAAGGTGTATATTGTTTAACCCACCTTTCTGGAACGGTGTTTATACACCGCCGCCTTGGGTCTCTTTTCGTGTACACGACTTAGTATTATAGCGGTTTCACAGTTTTTCCGTTTGTTCGATTCGCCGGAGAGAGGGGAAGCGAGGTCGTGACGTAATCTAATACGTCTCGCGAAGGGGGAGAGAGTACTAGCTGTGCTTCCGGGACGTCGTGATTGGCTATTTTACTTGTTTGTCTTATTTGTCTTCTGTTTACCCATTCTAAGTATTTACTTATATGCTCACATATGAGGTTATTTTGGTCATTCATTTCACTTAAATTCCGTTCGTTGTTTTCTAATTTGTCGAAAAAATTTGGATATTTTCTAGGTTGTTCATTAGACTTCCTTTATTAATCCTACTAATGATTTGAAGATCTTGCTTAATGTTAGTGAATTTATGGCTTGCCTCTTTCATATGAGCTCCCATAGCAGAGAACCTCCTGTACTTCTCTGCATTAAAATGCTCCCGATATCTAATTGTAAAGCTTCTCCCTAATTGTCCTACATATGTGTTTTTACACTTATTGCAAATTAACTTATAAATGCCTCACTCCTGAAATTCGTCCTCCTTAAATTTATTGACCTTGTTGTGATTGAAGTATCTATGTTTCGTGTTGTTAGTTAAGGATGCTACTTTGATGTTGTGTTTCTTATACAAGTTTGTTATTTCGTAAATCCTCGGGTTATTAAAGGTGAATTTGATGTACCTCTTCACTTTCTCCGATTGCTTCTTTAATTTTATTTGTTGTTGATATTTGCACTTAGTAATGATTTTATTGATGCATTTAAACTATAACTGTTAAAAAGGGATTGCTGGCGGACGTAAGCTAGTTCCTCCTTCCTGTCTTTTTTCTGTTGATGGAATTTCAAAGGCCCTGTTTACGAAACCATTGTAAGCGGATTTCTTTTGTGAAACAGGGTGCAAGGAGTCGCTTTGTATTTTGGTCGGTGTAAAAGTGGGTTTTCTGTATATTCTAAAATGGAACTTGTTGTTTTCCCGCATTGTGTGAATGTCTAGAAAATTGAGCATGCCTTATTCTTCTTGTTCTACCGTAAATTTAATGTTTGGGTCGAAGTTATTTAAGGTATTTAGAATATTGTGACTGTTGTTAAGTTCTTTATTTATTATGGCATAAGTATCATCAACATATTGTAGCCAGAGATCTAGTCCTTTAAAGTGGCCTACTATCTGAGTGTGTTCTAGGTAATCGAGGTATATATTACCTAAAATCCCTGAAACCGGAACTCCCATATGGAGCCCGTCTTGCTGATATATTATATTATTGAAAGAAGAGAAATTATGGTTCCGTACGAATTCCAGGATAATAAAATTTTCTATTTCCGGTTTACTAATGAGTTTGTGTTCCAATAGGTTGCTTCTTATAATCTTAATGGTGTATTTTATGGGAATATTAGTATACATATCTTTAATATCAAAAGAGCTTGGTGCGTGGGAAGAAGTTAATTTAAAGTCTTTAACAACCTTGCAAAACTCCTTGGAGTGTTTTATCGATGTTTTGGTGTAAAAGACGTAATTTTGAGTTAAAAACTTATGAATGAATTGAGATGTTTTGTATGTGGACTTTTCAGAAACCTGTCTAATACGCATATCCTTTATATGTAGTTTAGGCACAACCCTTGCTTTGGGAAGTCCTGGGTTCATATTAATGAGCTTCTGTATTTCTTGGCTGTTTAAGAGGAAGTTACTTTGTCTTAGTATTCCTTTCAAGTTCCTTTGTACTTTTAGGGTGAGGTCCTTCCAATGATCTTAAATTTGTTATTGAAAAAAGTTTGTTTTCTTAACGTATTGGGTTTTATTTATTATTACAACTGCTCCTCCTTTATTGTCTTTCGTTTCGACTACATTAATTTGTCAAATTTTACGTTGAAGTTCTCTATCTTTGATTTGTCGGAATTTGATTCTAGTCCTTTAATTACAGAGGGATTTATTTCCTAGCATTATACCTTAGATCATTTTCAATATTGATTGGTAGGGTCTGTTTGGCTGTTTCCATTTCTGCTAACGTTTGAGTTAGTTCTTGACTTTTAATGATACTAATCAAACTGTGATTTGGTCCTTTTCCTAACATTTGTAATTCTCGTTCTTTGAACGTCGTGTTCGATAAATTATTGACGGGAGGTAGGAGTCTTTCATTATTAAAAAGAGCCTTAAGCTGTGGTGTATATTGTTTTGCTGGGGCATTGTTTTTTAGATTTTCTAGTTTCTTATTTAATGTGAACTGTTTCTTTTCCATTACTTACTCCTCGTCGCTAAAGTCTTTGTTGGGCCTTGGCCTCTCTGATGATTCTAGCCCAATCTTCACGATCTTCTGCACGCCTCCTCCATCTTCTTATTCCCATCTTTCTAAAATCCTCCTCCAGATCATCCAGCCATCTTTTCCGGGGTCCTCCTTTCCATCTTCTACTACCTGGATTTCCTTTATAGATCTTCTTGACAGCACTATTATCTGGCATTCTATCCACATGTCCTAACCACCTTAATCTGTTGCTTTTTATTTCGGTTACGATACTTGGATGTCCATAGAGTTCTTCCAATTCCTTGTTTTTCCTTATTCTCCACAATTCCCCTTCCTACACTGGGCCAAAAATCTTTCTCAGTATTCTTCTCTCCCATCTGTTCAACAGTTCTTCATCTACTTTGGTCATTGTCCACGTTTCAGAGCCATAAGTTACCACTGGTCGTAATACTGTTCGATAGATTGTCAACTTTAATATTCTACCAAGGCTGCGTGATCTAAACACTTTCAGTAAAGCTAAGTAAGCCCTATTGCCTGCAGCAACCCTCGCTTTTATTTCCTCCTTCATGTCATTATCTTTTGTCATCAGCACTCCTAAATACTTAAACTTTTCACATCTCTCGTAGTTAATCCCATTTAATTTTATGCACTTGTCTTCCATAACTACAGTCCTCCTAGATGCAAACACGTAATGAGTTTTGGCATTATTCACTCTTAGGCCCATTTCTCCCCCTTCCTTTTCTAATCTATCCAGTCCTACCTCTAGGTCTTTCAATCTTCTAGGCAGCATATTAACATCATCAGCGTAAGCCAGATTCTGTGTTACACGGTTGAACAGCATACCACCTGGATTACTGACCTCCATCTTTCTCATCACACGCTCCAAAACCACATTGAAGAGCAGGGTAGATAACACATCCCCTTGCTGCAAACCTTGGTTTACTTCAAACTCTTTAGTAAGATTTCCTTCTATTTTAACCATGCATTTAGTACCTGTTAGGGTCATTTGTACTAGTCTTATCAATTTAGTTAGGAACTCCATGTCCATCATTGTTTGATACAGTTTCCTCCTTTTCACACTATCATAAGCCTGCCGAAAGTCCACAAACAGCTGACGCACATCTACATTATATTCATAGCATTTCTCCATTATTTGCCTGAAAGTGAAAATGTGATCTGTTGTTGATCTACCCTATCGAAAGTCACTCTGGTAGTCTCCTAGTATCTGCTCAACCAGTGGAGTGAGTCTCATAGACAAAACCTTGGCTAAGACCTTATAAACAACACTAAGCAAAGATATACCTCTATAATTTTCACAATTTGCTTTATCCTTCTTCTTAAGAATTGGGCAAATAATCGCTAAGCTCCAATGCTCTGGCATTTGTTCTGTTTCCCAAACATCCATAATTAGTTGATGAACAAGTTGTATCAACTGTTCACCCCCGTATTTAATCATCTCAGCTGAAATGTTGTCACTACCTAGAGCCTTATTATTCTTCAGGTACTTAATCGCCATCCTCACTTCTTATATAGATGGTACAGGCACTGGTTTTCAATCTAGGCTAGGATCCTGCCAAGGCTTCCCATCCTCTTCTTCCAACCTCACCGTTTCTGCAGCCACATTCAACAGTTCACTAAAATATTCCGCTCATCGGTCAAGAATCCGGTCTCTTCCCCCAATCATGTTTCCTTCTTTATCTCTACAGAATACAGCATGTGGCTGAAGACCTTTCTGTACGTCCTTTATTTTCCCATAGATCTTCCGCACTTCTTGGATATCATATTGATCCTCCAAATCTGTAATCCATTTCCTCTCTGCCTCTCTCTTCTTTCTCCTACAAATTCTGTCTGCCTCTTTCCTCTTCTTCCTAAATTCTTCTACATATGTTCTTGTTTTCCTGCTAAACATTTTCTTCCTTGCTTCATTTCTCTACTCAATTGCTCTTTTGCAATCATCATCAAACCATCCTTGCCCTTCAGTCTTTACTTCCACTCCTAGTACTTCATCCGCAGTTTCCTGCAATGCAGCCCTCAATAAAATCCTCTTACCTTCGATGTTTTCCACTGCCCAGCTTTGTTGTTTAGCCTTCAATTTCTTCTCCATCCTGGATTCATATAGCTGCGCAGTTTCGTTATCTTTAAATTTTGATACCTTGGAGCTTTCCCTTTCTTAGCAGATCTGTAAGTTGCAATACGTCGCTTGTATTTTACCCGTACCAAGTAATGGTCCGAATCACAATCAGCTCCCCTACAACTGTCAACTTGTATTATGTCAGATCCATGTCTCCGATCGATTATTACAGGGTCTATGTGATTCAAGGTGACACCATCTGGTGAACACCAAGTGGCTTTCTGTATATTCTTTCTCTGAAACCATGTACTCTTCACCACCTTCGAGTTTCCCATGACAAAATCAATTAGCCTCTGTCCATTATCATTTGACTCATCATGCTAACTTTCCTTCCCAACTGTCTCTCAATGGGCTTCTTCTTTACCCACTTTAGCGTTGAAATCTGTAAGTATGACTTTTACATCTTGTATTGGGATGCATTCTATTTCTTATTCCAATTGTCCATAGAACGTATCATTCTATTCTTCCTCAGCCCCCTCTGTAGGTGCATACACGCATACAAGCGTGATATTGAAAAGAATTGGCTTTCATCCTTAGAGTGCATATTCTTTCATTTACAGGTTAAAATTCAAAACTGCTGACTTACATCTGTCATCCACTAGGTAGCCTGTGCCACCTATTGTATCTCTGGCTCCACCACTATGCATTACTGTATATCTACCACTTCTTAAAACACCATTTCCTTTCCATCTGACTTCCTGAATTGCTGCTATTCAAATGTTATATTTCTCCTTTTCTTGTTTCTGTTCAGGGCTCCTGGTTTATTCAGGGTTCATACATTCCAGGTTGCTATATACATATCATATTTCCATTTGCCTCTTCCATATCCAAGCGCGGATCGTTTACCATTGTCATCAGTCCGGCTATTCGTGTCTATGAGTTGCGTAACGAATTGTTTTTCCGATACAGGGTTGTTAGCCCAATGATCAACCCCGAACCTGGAGGACCAGGGTATCCCTCTCAGTCTGGTCTATCATCTTTGACTTGTCCGGCTTGCGTGGCCCTACCAGGAGCTTATGCTCCCGCCGGCATAGCTCTCAGGATCACTTAGGCACGCAAGCTCCCACATCGCGACAAGGTGAAGATACCAGCGTGGGAGTTATTTTCCATTAGACTCTCTATTTTATCTCTACTGTATTTTTGTACGGAATCCCATTCTAGCGGTACTAGGTGTGTTGAAGCTGAAAGGTTCTCTAAATAAAGTTCCCTGTTAAGGAAGTTCTTCCTGTGTATAAATTTGATTTCTCTTTAAATCCAAAGACGGTTGATTTTTATTTGTGTTGTAATTTGGAATACAGTACGTATGTTGTTTCACTGAGTCCCTTTTAAAAATTTTGGAATCAGGTTGAGGCATTCTTCAAGAAATATTGTATCTTTACTTACTTTTGGAAGTTTCATGTTTAGTTTTTGATGGATGTTTGCACTTTTTCTTGCTAGTTAGCGTTCGTATTGCAAACTGTTCACTTCATGATCGCATCGATGAACTCAATCAAAGAATTATTAAACAAATTAATTGAAAACACCACCTAATCGATACTTAAGATTTTAATGTACTTACTAGTCAAATTGTTTCATATATGCTATTTAAAAACAGCTGAAATGACCACTAAGTGTTCGAAACACGTTCTGTATATGATAATGTTTCTATAATTGTGCCAAAAGGCAAGAAATAAAGAATCAATTAGGTGGTGTTTTAAATTAATTTGTTTAATAATTTGTTGATGGTGCCAACTAGGCGGCCTGCTGATCACTACATACTATAGGCTGACTTATTTTAATTTTGTGGAATTTTCTCACGAGCCATGATCAAACCAACAAGTTCGGACCATGAGTGAAGTACAGGAGACAGAATTCGAGAATGATCTGGATGGACCTATGTTCGTCTTGAACCCAAGATATTGGGATATCGAGGACTTCATTCCATGTCTTGTCTGCAGATGGAGCTACTCAACATATAAATAGCAAATTCCATATTTTGAGGTTAGGAGTGTAAAATGTAATTAAGGTAACAGTACTTACTTGTCTTCTTCTTTGAAACAAGCGACCAACTGACCTACTGTGTGTTCATGTACACTTATTTCATTCTTAATATCGCTGGAAGGCTGTAAGGAACAAATATGCAAAACAAAGTAAGAAATAATGAGTAAACAGATAACTAGAGTAAAAGTTTATAAATAGACATGACATTGCTGACAAAATAAACTGCATAGTTGCACAATAAAAATATAAATTTATTCTCCCAATGTAGAAAGGAAACAGGCAAACAAGTGTCAAGTCAAAATTATATGAACAACAGGAACAAGAAAAGGAACTCATAATAAGATAAAGAGGACAGCACTGGAAGAGGGAACAAAAGAAGAAGAAACATTTGATGGACGACAACAATCTCTGCAATTTTTATCTTCTCTTCCTGTCATCGTGTTCATCCTGTTACGTGTTCTTAAATACAGGTCACGTGTTTGTTTCTCGTGTTCCCACAGATGACTGATTTTCAGATAGACATACATTGGATATTAACCTGAGAATGGTCGATCTCTTGCCTACCATGTTCAAGTTCGTACAACAAATAGTCAGTTGTTGGACTTTTCGTTGACTATAGACAATCTGAAGGCTTTATTAATATAGACTTACAACATTTACATTCAGATTTCAGAGGAAAATGCTAGACAAGTCAGAGATTGCTATCAGAATATGACGGCTAGTTGCTGGTCCAGTCAGGCTGTATGAGAACAAAGGAGTTGTTAATTGATAGAGAGGTAGAGTCCTCAGCCTAGAAAGCCAAGAATAATGCCGAAGAAAAGGTTTTGCACACCACACACCGACTTATAAAATGCAGTCCACAAGCATGAGCAGGGGTCGCACGAGAAGGTAATACTCATCAGAGCTGCAGAGCCACAGGTTTTGGTTTGGTCTTAAAAGGACTCTGTTCAGAGAGTTTAAAACTACCTACTATGCTTCTATGCCATACTTTTGATTTGCGACCTTTATCGGCATCTCTGTCTCATGTTATTGGAGTATTATCTGAGTATTCACATATTTAAATATTGCTCCGGCCACTAAATTCTAAGCATCGGGTCGCAAGTCATTCAAAGATTCCAAACTGGAATAGTATTTATGAACATAAGTTCCAACATATGGCATATAATCATTTCCCAGGGTAAAAATTCGCTTCGTTGTTCCTATATGCATTAAATAAACCGCGGATTCCGTTGAAGAGTCGCCATCCGTTGAAATAGTCACACCATATCCTTATGTTAAAAGAAATTACCCGATCCTCACCTAATACTCAGCGTAAACTAACTCAATAATTCCGTATACTATCCTACTACTACCTACTTAAAGAATATAAATGCAAAATCAAATCTATATCTAATTTATTAGCATGCTAATGTATAATAAAATTGAATAATATATATTCATTGGCAATAAGGAAAGGAAAATCATAGAATTATAAGTATCATTCTCAAAATGCTTGGTTTCCGGGATAAAAATATCTGAAAGAACTTTAAATCTTCAATGTATTTTGCTTACATATTCGTTCAATATCATAATATGCCATATCTTCCATAATTAAATTCATATAAGGGGGCAAATAGCGATCAGAACTTTAATAAATCAAGGAGGAGTGGAATATCTTTCATTTAATGTTGTTTGGGCTTTTCTTTGGGGCATAAGTTTAGTTTCATTTTGGTTTTCGGTCTATTTGACCAAAAATTTTATTTAAACACATATTTGTATTCTTGTTTGTGACTCACCACGTTACGAGATAAGCATTAGCATGTTTAATTATGGGTTCAAAACACCCATACAGTTACCAATATCCCTATCATAATCCAAATGAATAAATTAAATCAGTACATCACCATCTGTACAACACAAACCAAATAAATCTAGTACGGAGTGCCATAGATTTGACGGTACGTCATTCTAATCTGCGAAAATCGTGCCATACAATCCTAGTCATGTGCCAAAATATTTACATACTCCCAAATATTTCTTTGCTGTGCCATAGTTTCGATGAAGCAGACCGTATTCCGTATAAGCGCTAACGTGCTAACCTTCAAATACGTAAATGTGCGAGATTTCATTCTATTCCCAAATATATATAACGTAATGCATAACAAACACGTAACCTCTCCATATCCTCCTCTGAAAGTTACAACGAAATACATACTGCTTGGCTCGAGACATGCATTCAACTCAACATGGCCTATACTCTTTACTTGCAGTGCTAACCCAAATCTAAATATAATATGTAACACAGGAATTCGCATTTCAATTATCTACCCCATTCTTAAATAACGAACAGAAACATATCTCCTCATTCTACTTATAATATGCCACATTAACACTTCATTTCCTCTGTATAAATATATTCCTCCATATTTAAAATATATCATCACTCAATTCCACTAAAATAACCTCTGTGTTACGGACGCAACATTCAATAACCTGATTATTCTCTTTTACACTGCAACTTCGTAATATTTCAAATACTTCTTTACCATATTATTATCATACTGGCCATGATTGGTATACATATTGACCTGACGTTCTAGGTTACGTCTTATATCTCGCTTATATTTATACATCCATAACTGGTTAAACGCCTCACGGTCTATACGTATTAATTGGCACAAAACATGCATAAATACTCAGTCAGATCTAGTTTCCAATAACCTTAAAATTATCACATTAGCACCGAAGTTATATAGCACAAAATAGAACATTTTACCGGCTAATAATTGGCATTTATATTCATATATCCTTTCATTGGCACTTGACCTCTTATATCTAGCACTCCTGTACACCTATAAATATTTTTCATTAATTGATTTGAAATTCATTACGATGCAACTCATAATACTTATCTCGTAACGGGATTTTGTCGCTGGATCTCTGCTGGACTACTGCATCTTGGAGTAGGCAACCACTGCGATCCGAAGACTACGTCATCTGCGGCTTCATCTTGGGTCTTGGCTTGAGCTAATCAGTCTTGAGCAAAACATTCCTTCTGTTTAAGCTGAGTCCATCTTGTCACCAGTCATCATGCAATCATAAAAGAACAAATACATAGTAGAGTTCATATTATACTGGTGAAATATAGGCAATTCAATTCGCAATATTTGTTTTTGGAAACTCAAGTTGGACGAAAATATTCTCTTCTTTAAATTTATAGATTTCTCTAATTTGGCCTATTCCTTGCTCTTTCTTTTGCTTAAACAGATATTGTCTCCCTCCTGGAAACAACAAATTATGCCGCTATGGTATTAACTTCGGCAACGTGTAATTCAGCTGAAGCTTCCTTTCCGTTTCTGAATTCAGATCTCACAGTGACGAATATTTCTTTCAAATCTAGTCTTTTTCTGTATTATATTCTTGCAGATATAGTCTTCTATTCTGTTAATATACTAAGATTTTCGTATTTGACGTTGAGTCGATCCTTTTTATAATCTTTTTATAAGCCGTGCAACTTCCCTTCAACTTGTAACTTTATCTTTCACAAAGTAGTCAAGAATCGTTCTCTTTCAAATTTTTTCGTCCGTCATTATTTAACTCTTGACATTCTTTTCCCTTGCGGCCGGGCGATATCGATTTATTAGATCACTACTCTGTGTACTTGCACCTGAAGTTATTGTCCGCCATCTTTGTCCACTGTATCCATTACATTGACGGCCGCTAATGTAACGTAATGGTACATTTCACCCCCACGTTAATTTTAAATATGTTGGATACAACATATTTAATCCGCTCTTCCATATACTTGTATAATGGACCTTTACGTTACATTATCCTCATTCTCTGTATTTCTTCTCATTATTGACTTCTTTAAAATTTCTTCCGTATAATCATTCCTGATCGTTTTTACTCCCGTTATCTGTCTGACATTCAATATATGGATCATTATCTTTCTCAGTGATTTCTAAGGTATTATTTGGCCTTAATCCTTCGTTTTCTCTGTAATAGTATTTGAGGTTTGCTGCGTTATATACCCCTTTATATGTCCCTGACATATTTTCGATCTGGTATGCGTTGTTTCCAAACACTTTCTTAATGACATATGGTCCATCATATAAATGTGCAAATTTCGCAAATACCTTCCCTATGACGTTGGAATTGGGCGTTTTCTTAACTAATACAAGATCGTTTACTCTCAATTGACGGTGAAACTTTTTGTTTCGTAACCTCCTGAGCCTCTTCCGTGATTGATCCTCCAATTTTGCGCGTACTATACTATTTAATTCCTGAATACGCAGTCTATCTTCCACTAGCCTTTCTATTACTTCATCCCATGGCCTACGTGGGATTTCATCTCTATGTAAAACACTTGGGATCTGTCCAGTTGATTCATGTACGGTATTGTTTATACTGTGCTCAATTATTGGTATTACATCAATCCATCTCCAATGGTTATTTCCGCAGTAAATCCGACAAAACTTCGAAATCTCTTTCATACATCGCTCTACTGGATTTGACGATGGGTGCCTAATTGAACACATCACATGTTTTATATTCAACCTCTCCATAGCTTCACGGAACTGTTCTGACGTAAACTGAGTACCATGATCGCTTAGTACTCTCTCAGGTTTTCCCATTCTTGGTATGACACCATTAACGAACGCGTGGAGGACTTGTTTTGAATTAGCTCTCTGTATTGGTCGTAAAACTATATATTTAGAAAATATATCCATCGTTACTACGATAAACTTTCTTCCTTTACTAGCCACTGGAAGTGGTCCAAAAATGTCGATTGCGAATATTTCTTTTGCTCTTTCTGGTAGTATTGCTATCGGTTGGTGTGTAAGTAATCTTGCATTATGTTTAGTTCTCTGGCAGATGTCACATGTCCTAATCAATTTCCTAATCATTGCCCTCATTCCTTTCCAGGTAAATCTTTCCAAGACAGTATTTAGCACTTTGTCAATACCCCCGTGTCCAGTGGTCCGGTGGGTCAACCATATTAACTCTTTTTGTAATTGGGTTGGTGCCACAAGTCGTGCTCTCCTCTGACCTTCAAGAAGATACGTATTTAACCTTCCATTTATAATCCGGTATGTCTGTTATGTTTGTTTCCGTAGTCCGTCCTCCCAATTTATCCAGTATTTTAGCTAGATTCGCATCTGCCCTTTGTAATACCTCAATATTTCGCAGCCTTTCAATGATTTGCTTGTCACGATCATCCAACTCTATTTGATGTACTAACTCTTCCGTTGGTTCTGGATTTCTACTCAAAGCATCGGCCAAAATATTGTCCTTTCCTCTACAATGTTCTATTTTCAACTGAAACTGCTGCGTGAATAATATCCAGCGCGTTACTCGTTCGCTTGCCATTGCGGCCTTCAAACCAAAGACTAACGCCTTATGATCAGTGCGTACGGTTATGGGATATCCACTTACTATTTTCGCCCATTGCTGCAATGCGAATACTATTGCCAAAAGTTCTTGCTCGGTTGTCGTGTAATTCTGTTCATGTTTTCTTAATTTACGGCTTGCAAATGCCAAATATGTTCGCTTCTTTCCGTTTTCTGGTTCTTCTTGATACAGGCACGCCCCGATTCCAATCCTAGATGCATCGGATTGTATTATAAATTCTTTCTCGTAATCAGGATAACCCAATCTGATACAATTTGCCATTAACTCCTTCATTTGTACGAACGCCTTTTCCGCTTCATTTCCCCATTTCCACCTATTATTTATTTTTAGTAATTCCTGTAATGGTGCTGCTACTTCGGTATACCTATCACAGTGATCTGCAAAGAATTGCGTCATTCCAAGGAATTGTCTAATCTGCTTTATCCTTGTTGGCCTCGGGAAATCACATATTGCTTTAATTTTAGCTGGGTTAGGTCGTATTCCTTCACCGTCGATAACATGTCCAACAAAAGGGATCTCTGACTGGCAGAACTTTGACTTTGCAACATTGACTTTAAATCCAGTGTTCTTCAAGTTATCCAGCAACTTTTCAAGTCTCTCACAGTGCTCTAAGTATGTTCTTGTTGCCAGGATTAAATCGTCAACATAGGAAGTCACATAACTCTTTACTTCTGCTGTCAAGTTTCTATCCAGAGCCCTGATAAGAACAGCACAACAGTTTCTCAACCCAAATGGGAGTCTCCAGTAAGCATATGTTTGATTGTCGAACAGAAACCAGTCAATAGTCGTGACTTCTCCTCCAACACGATATGATGGAACGATGACGTGAAATCAAGGCTAGAAAAATACCTTATGTTCTTGAATTTCTTAATGATGTCCTTAATTTTCGGTACCTTATCATATTCTTGAATTAGCTTCCCGTTTATAGCCCTCGCGTCTAGGCAAATTCTGAGGCTACCGTTGCTTTTCTTTACGATTACCAATGGGTTCAAATATGGTGTAGCTGTTTTAACTATTATCTCATCATTCAACATTTCCTGGATTATTTCTTTCACTTGCTGGAAATATTTTTCAGGTATATCATACAGCTTTGCTTTATACGGTGTCCAATCGTTAACCATCAGCCTGTATTTGAAATTGGGGATTTTTCCTGGTTTGTTCTTAAATATGTCTGAATATTTCTTCAAAATTTCGTATAACCAGGTTTTCTCCTCTGGCGAAATCTTAGCTTCCGTAAGGCTTTTCCATATTTCTTGATCCTTTTCTTCTTCCTCTAAACTCAATATTCTTTCAATAGTGTGGGCTATCTCTGATTCTGCTGCCTGATTTGGGCTTTGGTTTATGACATTGCTCTCATGGTCATGGCCATTTGTTTCTCGACCTACAATTCTCATATGTTCTGACAGATCCTTCCTAATGCTTATTCTGAGTCTTTCTGTGGTTTCATTCCCATGTTATTCGCTAATTGGAAACCTAATTTCCTGTCTTTCCATATCAATGACCATTTTCGTAGCAACCATGAAATCCACGCCTAAAATAATATTGTATTTTATTCTGTTCATAATTATAAATGGGTCCTCAAATCTTCGGTTCCGTATTCCGATATTCAAATACGTTTGCATTTTGCATTCCACAGTTTTGTCTGGTATAATTCCTTTGATTTTTATTCCTGACACAGGTGTCGTTGGTAATTTCATTTTTCTCTCTAACTCTAAGAATAACATGTTCGAGATCACACTAATACTTGCCCCAGAATCTATCAGACAATGGGTCCTCATTTCGTTTACTCTTACAATAATTATTGGTAAATTTACACCTTGTGGTCCTACATTCGATGATTCATCATACAGTAAATCTTCCGGTTGTATCCCCCATGATTCGATCTGCGCAATTAACCAACTCATAATTTTGCCATTGAGATTTCCTTTCTTTATTGCACCTATCATCTATGCCTAATTTATAATCGACGTTTTTTTTTCTTCTCGGAAACGTCTATCCCTGCACTAATGTTTTGTGCATTCGGATTCAATCTTCGTTTCGCTGCCTCCATCTTCTTGTATTCCTGGAGTTCAAAGCTCTCCGCACCTTCTATATCACCAACCACTTCTTTGTCCTTAATCGCCTGTTCCCATTTATCCTTATTATTTGAACTTTCCCTTAACTCTTGGATATATTTTCTCTTGGCAACTTCTCTACCTCTGAAACTTTGTTCTCTCCTTCCTTCGTAGGGTTGTCTTCTTCGAAAATTATTCCGAGCTCCGTTTCCTGCGTATCTATTATTCGTCCTATAATATGGTACATATCTATCGCTCGTTTGATATGTCCGTCGATTTACATATCCTTTCTGGCATTGGCATTCCTTCGCTTCCTTCTTTCCGTCCATTTCCCGGTTTCTAACACCATTCTTAAATTCTCTCCATCTATTATTCTCCACATTCTCCGGCGTTATCACATTTATCGATGCCTCATTCTCTGCATTCCTCATTAACCTGGTTGTGGGATGTGCAGTTGCCATGTCTAGCTGCCTTAGCCGGTCTTCCATTTCTATAGCAGTCTGAACATTTGCTACTGCCAAGTGCCTTTGCACCTCGGGCGGAAATTGCCTCTGGATTGTTTTTATTGCTTCCAATTCGCTTGGTGCGGCGTCCAGATCTTGAAATCGTTGAAATTGGAACGCGAAATAATCTGAGTATCTTGTTTGCCCATTAAATGCGAATTTCCGGGAATATAGCTCCATCCTAAGCTGTAATTGTGCCTCTGAACTCCAATACCTTCGCAAGAATGCTGTTTTAAATTCCTCATAATCATGAAAGCTGTACCTAAATGCTTGGTACCATATACCAGGGTTAGAATCTAAGTGTTTATCAACTATTTTTAGCTTTCTTTCATTCGGAATCTGATTAGCCCTAAAATAATCCTCCATTTCCCGAAGAAATTGCTTAGGTGATAGACTTGCAGTGTTATCAAAATGTTTTGGTCTATCATCAACTGTCTTAATAATACTTATTACGGCTGGACCTCCACTGCTACAATTCCCGTTTCTAATTATTCCACCGTTGATAACCTGGTTGGAACCGTCGTCATCGTTGGTGTTGTTTCTCTCTCGTTCATTCGAATATCCATATTCCCTAACATACTGGAACCTGTATTTTGGCCATGTACCCTTAATTCCTGTACCTCTTTTCGGATAGTCCGCAACTCCCTTTCCGTATTGTTAACTCTACTGTCAACCTCATTCTTATTCCGCTCTACTTCCTCTCGGATTATATCTATTTTATTCGATACTTGCTCTCTCGCCAAGATAAAATTTACTTCTATTGACTTATTTGTATTTCCTATTACCTCATCTAACTTGTTCATCCTCTCTTGATATTGTTCCCATCTCTCCGTGGAATTTAATTTCAAGTTTTCCAAATTCTCCGTCAAACTTTTCATTTCCTTCTCCTTCAAAGTTCGTATAGCCTCTCTACTTTCTTTCAATTCCTTGCTGAGCTCATTTATTTTTTTATTAACCTCTTCACTCCTGTTTTCCACAATTTCCGTCATCTGATTACGCAGCTCGTCAATATCTGTTTTAATTTGCGTAACTTCGCTTCCAAATTTCTCAATCTCCGTTCTTATGACCTCTTTCATTTCTTCCCTCATTTCTTGCTGCCTCTCATTCTGCCTGTTAATCTCTTCTTGCTGTTTTTCCTCCTGCCTGATAATCATTTCTTGAAACCTCTCATTAATCATCTCTTGGAACTTTTCATTTTGTTCTCTTGTTTTTTCGTTGTCCTCATTAATCATTTCCTGGAATCTTTCTTCCTGCCTACTAATTATTTCTCGGAATTCTTCATTTCGCTTTCTTGCCTCTTCATTGTGCTCATTAATCATCTCTTGAAATTTCTCATTCTGCCTTCTTGCCTCTTCCTGTCTTTCCCTTCTTTCTTCTTCATTCCGTTTTCTTGCTTCTTCCTGTCTTTCTCTTCTTTCTTCCTCATTCCGTTTTCTTGCTTCCTCCTGTCTTTCTCTTCTTTCTTCTTCATTCCGTTTTCTTGCTTCTTCTTCTCTTCCTTCCATTTTGTTAATCATTTCTTGGAATTTTTCATTTTGCCTGCTAATTATTTCTTGGAATTTTTCCAAAATCCCCTTCTGATTAACCCTGACTTCCTGTATTGCTTCATCTCTCTTCCTGACTTCCTCCTCAGTTACCTTTTGGTATCCCTCAAGTTGGGATTTCAGCTGGGCTAAATTCGACATCTTTATCTCGTTTACAATTCTCTAATGTACCTGTTAAATTCTCTATAAGCCTAACTTTCTCTATGTATTCCTTAACTCAACTAATTCAACCTCTAAATATTACTATAACACAGTCTGACAGACTTAATTATACACTTATTCTACAACTTCTAGTACATCAACAAATTCTTTCTTAATAAGGAATGTTCACCCAAGACTACTTTAGCTCAACCCAAACCAGCCTGTCCAAGTCACACAAGAATCCAAACATTTAAACTAATAATCATTTTCAACTATGTTTATCCCTTATTTACTTAGTCTATATATATAATAAATAAAATTAACATTCCATTAATACATTTCCATTATCCTAAGTACCTAACCAAATTTTTCTCGGAACTATCTAAATAAATGCATATTCAATCCTTTTCCTACATTATTCCTATTATATAAGAAATCATCCTTCATCTCATGCCATATTTTCATCCGCAATCCATCATGCTTCATCTCATTCTTCCATACAGCCTCATAGTTACATTCTAATTCGTTGTGCAACTTTCTTCTTGATTAGGGTACACTATATTATGTTTACCATCCCTTTTTGTATTATCTCTCTTCACCGCTATAATCTGATCTCATATATCTTCATGTCATCCATAAACTGTCTTCTCAATATTCCTTTATCGCGATATATTTTCCTCCTCATTCCTCTTTCAACAGCTCACTTCACGAATAAAAGCTCAAAATATCACAGAACAGCCAAGGTACCATTTTCAACTTGCTTGAAGCTACGGCATCATATAACCCATGTCCAATCCAATCATCCATATCTCATCCTCAATATCTGCTCCATAGTCAAATCATAAAATTTCTGTACACCCAGAATTCAATTAATCATCCGACCTCTTCAAACTTGCCTCACGATCGGGACAAAATTTAATAATATTTAGCGGCTACGGTACCTTACTCTTCAACTTACTGTTGGGGGCCAATATTATGTGGTATACGACGACCACGGTACCTTACTCTTCAACTTTCCTCACGTATGGGCGTCAATTTTATATATGCCATACTTTTGATTTGCGACCTTTATCGGCATCTCTGTCTCATGTTATTGGAGTATTATCTGAGTATTCACATATTTAAATATTGCTCCGGCCACTAAATTCTAAGCATCGGGTCGCAAGTCATTCAAAGATTCCAAACTGGAATAGTATTTATGAACATAAGTTCCAACATATGGCATATAATCATTTCCCAGGGTAAAAATTCGCTTCGTTGTTCCTATATGCATTAAATAAACCGCGGATTCCGTTGAAGAGTCGCCATCCGTTGAAATAGTCACACCATATCCTTATGTTAAAAGAAATTACCCGATCCTCACCTAATACTCAGCGTAAACTAACTCAATAATTCCGTATACTATCCTACTACTACCTACTTAAAGAATATAAATGCAAAATCAAATCTACATCTAATTTATTAGCATGCTAATGTATAATAAAATTGAATAATATATATTCATTGGCAATAAGGAAAGGAAAATCATAGAATTATAAGTATCATTCTCAAAATACTTGGTTTCCGGGATAAACATATCTGAAAGAACTTTAAATCTTCAATGTATTTTGCTTACATATTCGTTCAATATCATAATATGCCATATCTTCCATAATTAAATTCATATAAGGGGGCAAATAGCGATCAGAACTTTATTAAATCAAGGAGGAGTGGAATATCTTTCATTTAATGTTGTTTGGGCTTTTCTTTGGGGTATAAGTTAAGTTTCATTTTGGTTTTCGGTCTATTTGACCAAAAATTTTATTTAAACACATGTTTGTATTCTTGTTTGTGACTCACCACGTTACGAGATAAGCATTAGCATGTTTAATTATGGGTTCAAAACACCCATTCAGTTACCAATATTCCTATCATAATCCAAATGAATAAATTAAATCAATACATCACCATCTGTACAACACAAACCAAATAAATCTAGTACGGAGTGCCATAGATTTGACGGTACGTCATTCTAATCTGCGAAAATCGTGCCATACAATCCTAGTCATGTGCCAAAATATTTACATACTCCCAAATATTTCTTTGCTGTGCCATAGTTTCGATGAAGCAGACCGTATTCCGTATAAGCGCTAACGTGCTAACCTTCAAATACGTAAATGTGCGAGATTTCATTCTATTCCCAAATATATATAACGTAATGCATAACAAACACGTAACCTCTCCATATCCTCCTCTGAAAGTTACAACGAAATACATAGTGCTTGGCTCGAGACATGCATTCAACTCAACATGGCCTATACTCTTTACTTGCAGTGCTAACCCAAATCTAAATATAATATGTAACACAGGAATTCGCATTTCAATTATCTATCCCATTCTTAAATAACGAACAGAAACATATCTCCTCATTCTACTTATAATATGCCACATTAACACTTCATTTCCTCTGTATAAATATATTCCTCCATATTTAAAATATATCATCACTCAATTCCACTAAAATAACCTCTGTGTTACGGACGCAATATTCAATAACCTGATTATTCTCTTTTACACTGCAACTTCGTAATATTTCAAATACTTCTTTACCATATTATTATCATACTAGCCATGATTGGTATACATATTGACCTGACGTTCTAGGTTACGTCTTATATCTCGCTTATATTTATACATCCATAACTGGTTAAACGCCTCACGGCCTATACGTATTAATTGGCACAAAACATGCATAAATACTCAGTCAGATCTAGTTTCCAATAACCTTAAAATTATCACATTAGCACCGAAGTTATATAGCACAAAATAGAACATTTCACCGGCTAATAATTGGCATTTATATTCATATATCCTTTCATTGGCACTTGACCTCTTATATCTAGCACTCCTGTACACCTATAAATATTTTTCATTAATTGATTTGAAATTCATTACGATGCAACTCATAATACTTATCTCGTAACGGGATTTTGTCGCTGGATTTCTGCTGGACTACTGCATCTTGGAGTAGGCAACCACTGCGATCCGAAGACCACGTCATCTGCGGCTTCATCTTGGGTCTTGGCTTGAGCTAATCAGTCTTGAGCAAAACATTCCTTCTGTTTAAGCTGAGTCCATCTTGTCACCAGTCATCATGCAATCATAAAAGAACAAATACATAGTAGAGTTCATATTATACTGGTGAAATATAGGCAATTCAATTCGCAATATTTGTTTTTGGAAACTCAAGTTGGACGAAAATATTCTCTTCTTTAAATTTATAGATTTCTCTAATTTGGCCTATTCCTTGCTCTTTCTTTTGCTTAAACAGGTATTGTCTCCCTCCTGGAAACAACAAATTATGCCGCTATGGTATTAACTTCGGCAACGTGTAATTCAGCTGAAGCTTCCTTTCCGTTTCTGAATTCAGATCTCACAGTGACGAATATTTCTTTCAAATCTAGTCTTTTTCTGTATTATATTCTTGCAGATATAGTCTTCTCTTCTGTTAATATACTAAGATTTTCGTATTTGACGTTGAGTCGATCCTTTTTATAATCTTTTTATAAGCCGTGCAACTTCCCTTCAACTTGTAACTTTATCTTTCACAAAGTAGTCAAGAATCGTTCTCTTTCAAATTTTTTCGTCCGTCATTATTTAACTCTTGACATTCTTTTCCCTTGCGGCCGGGCGATATCGATTTATTAGATCACTACTCTGTGTACTTGCACCTGAAGTTATTGTCCGCCATCTTTGTCCACTGTATCCATTACATTGACGGCCGCTAATGTAACGTAATGGTACATTTCACCCCCACGTTAATTTTAAATATGTTGGATACAACATATTTAATCCGCTCTTCCATATACTTGTAAAATGGACCTTTACGTTACATTATCCTCATTCTCTGTATTTCTTCTCATTATTGACTTCTTTAAAATTTCTTCCGTATAATCATTCCTGATCGTTTCTACTCCCGTTATCTGTCTGACATTCAATATATGGATCATTATCTTTCTCAGTGATTTCTAAGGTATTATTTGGCCTTAATCCTTCGTTTCCTCTGTAATAGTATTTGAGGTTTGCTGCGTTATATACCCCTTTATATGTCCCTGACATATTTTCGATCTGGTATGCGTTGTTTCCAAACACTTTCTTAATGACATATGGTCCATCATATAAATGTGCAAATTTCGCAAATACCTTCCCTATGACGTTGGAATTGGGCGTTTTCTTAACTAATACAAGATCGTTTACTCTCAATTGACGGTGAAACTTTTTGTTTCGTAACCTCCTGAGCCTCTTCCGTGATTGATCCTCCAATTTTGCGCGTACCATACTATTTAATTCCTGAATACTCAGTCTATCTTCCACTAGCCTTTCTATTACTTCATCCCATGGCCTACGTGGGATTTCATCTCTATGTAAAACACTTGGGATCTGTCCAGTTGATTCATGTACGGTATTGTTTATACTGTGCTCAATTATTGGTATTACATCAATCCATCTCCAATGGTTATTTCCGCAGTAAATCCGACAAAACTTCGAAATCTCTTTCATACATCGCTCTACTGGATTTGACGATGGGTGCCTAATTGAACACATCACATGTTTTATATTCAACCTCTCCATAGCTTCACGGAACTGTTCTGACGTAAACTGAGTACCATGATCGCTTAGTACTCTCTCAGGTTTTCCCATTCTTGGTATGACACCATTAACGAACGCGTGGAGGACTTGTTTTGAATTAGCTCTCTGTATTGGTCGTAAAACTATATATTTAGAAAATATATCCATCGTTACTACGATAAACTTTCTTCCTTTACTAGCCACTGGAAGTGGTCCAAAAATGTCGATTGCGAATATTTCTTTTGCTCTTTCTGGTAGTATTGCTATCGGTTGGTGTGTAAGTAATCTTGCATTATGTTTAGTTCTCTGGCAGATGTCACATGTCCTAATCAATTTCCTAATCATTGCCCTCATTCCTTTCCAGGTAAATCCTTCCAAGACAGTATTTAGCACTTTGTCAATACCCCCGTGTCCAGTGGTCCGGTGGGTCAACCATATTAACTCTTTTTGTAATTGGGTTGGTACCACAATTCGTGCTCTGCTCTGACCTTCAAGAAGATACTTATTTAACCTTCCATTTATAATCCGGTATGTCTGTTATGTTTGTTTCCGTAGTCCGTCCTTCCAATTTATCCAGTATTTTAGCTAGATTCGCATCTGCCCTTTGTAATACCTCAATATTTCGCAGCCTTTCAATGATTTGCTTGTCACGATCATCCAACTCTATTTGATGTACTAACTCTTCCGTTGGTTCTGGATTTCTACTCAAAGCATCGGCCAAAATATTGTCCTTTCCTCTACAATGTTCTATTTTCAACTGAAACTGCTGTGTGAATAATATCCAGCGCGTTACTCGTTCGCTTGCCATTGCGGCCTTCAAACCAAAGACTAACGCCTTATGATCAGTGCGTACGGTTATGGGATATCCACTTACTATTTTCGCCCATTGCTGCAATGCGAATACTATTGCCAAAAGTTCTTGCTCGGTTGTCGTGTAATTCTGTTCATGTTTTCTTAATTTACGGCTTGCAAATGCCAAATATGTTCGCTTCTTTCCGTTTTCTGGTTCTTCTTGATACAGGCACGCCCCGATTCCAATCCTAGATGCATCGGATTGTATTATAAATTCTTTCTCGTAATCAGGATAACCCAATCTGATACAATTCGCCATTAACTCCTTCATTTGTACGAACGCCTTTTCCGCTTCATTTCCCCATTTCCACCTATTATTTATTTTTAGTAATTCCTGTAATGGTGCTGCTACTTCGGTATACCTATCACAGTGATCTGCAAAGAATTGCGTCATTCCAAGGAATTGTCTAATCTGCTTTATCCTTGTTGGCCTCGGGAAATCACATATTGCTTTAATTTTAGCTGGGTTAGGTCGTATTCCTTCACCGTCGATAACATGTCCAACAAAAGGGATCTCTGACTGGCAAAACTTTGACTTTGCAACATTGACTTTAAATCCAGTGTTCTTCAAGTTATCCAGCAAATTTTCAAGTCTCTCACAGTGCTCTAAGTATGTTCTTGTTGCCAGGATTAAATCGTCAACATAGGAAGTCACATAACTCTTTACTTCTGCTGTCAAGTTTCTATCCAGAGCCCTGATAAGAACAGCACAACAGTTTCTCAACCCAAATGGGAGTCTCCAGTAAGCATATGTTTGATTGTCGAACAGAAACCAGTCAATAGTCGTGACTTCTCCTCCAACACGATATGATGGAACGATGACGTGAAATCAAGGCTAGAAAAATACCTCATGTTCTTGAATTTCTTAATGATGTCCTTAATTTTCGGTACCTTGTCATATTCTTGAATTAGCTTCCCGTTTATAGCCCTCGCGTATAGGCAAATTCTGAGGCTACCGTTGCTTTTCTTTACGATAACCAATGGGTTCAAATATGGTGTAGCTGTTTTAACTATTATCTCATCATTCAACATTTCCTGGATTATTTCTTTCACTTGCTGGAAATATTTTTCAGGTATATCATACAGCTTTGCTTTATACGGTGTCCAATCGTTAACCATCAGCCTGTATTTGAAATTGGGGATTTTTCCTGGTTTGTTCTTAAATATGTCTGAATATTTCTCCAAAATTTCGTATAACCAGGTTTTCTCCTCTGGCGAAATCTTAGCTTCCGTAAGGCTTTTCCATATTTCTTGATCCTTTTCTTCTTCCTCTAAACTCAATATTCTTTCAATAGTGTGGGCTATCTCTGATTCTGCTGCCTGATTTGGGCTTTGGTTTATGACATTGCTCTCATGGTCATGGCCATTTGTTTCTCGACCTACAATTCTCATATGTTCTGACAGATCCTTCCTAATGCTTATTCTGAGTCTTTCTGTGGTTTCATTCCCATGTTCTTCGCTATTTGGAAACCTAATTTCCTGTCTTTCCATATCAATGACCATTTTCGTAGCAACCATGAAATCCACCCCTAAAATAATATTGTATTTTATTCTGTTCATAATTATAAATGGGTGCTCAAATCTTCGGTTCCCTATTCCGATATTCAAATACGTTTGCATTTTGCATTCCACAGTTTTGTCTGGTATAATTCCTTTGATTTTTATTCCTGACACAGGTATCGTTGGTAATTTCATTTTTCTCTCTAACTCTAAGAATAACATGTTCGAGATCACACTAATACTTGCCCCAGAATCTATCAGACAATGGGTCCTCATTTCGTTTACTCTTACAATAATTATTGGTAAATTTACACCTTGTGGTCCTACATTCGATGATTCATCATACAGTAAATCTTCCGGTTGTATCCCCCATGATTCGATCTGCGCAATTAACCAACTCATAATTTTGCCATTCGATTTCCTTTCTTTATTGCACCTATCATCTATGCCTAATTTATAATCGACGTTTTTTTTCTTCTCGGAAACATCTATCCCTGCACTAATGTTTTGTGCATTCGGATTCAATCTTCGTTTCGCTGCCTCCATCTTCTTGTATTCCTGGAGTTCTAAGCTCTCCGCACCTTCTATATTACCAACCACTTCTTTGTCCTTAATCGCCTGTTCCCATTTATCCTTATTATTTGAACTTTCCCTTAACTCTTGGATATATTTTCTCTTGGCAAATTCTCTACCTCTGAAACTTTGTTCTCTCCTTCCTTCGTAGGGTTGTCTTCTTCGAAAATTATTCCGAGCTCCGTTTCCTGCGTATCTATTATTCGTCCTATAATATGGTACATATCTATCGCTCGTTTGATATGTCCGTCGATTTACATATCCTTTCCGGCATTGGCATTCCTTCGCTTCCTTCTTTCCGTCCATTTCCCGGTTTCTAACACCATTCTTAAATTCTCTCCATCTATTATTCTCCACATTCTCCGGCGTTATCACATTTATCGATGCCTCATTCTCTGCATTCCTCATTAACCTGGTTGTGGGATGTGCAGTTGCCATGTCTAGCTGCCTTAGCCGGTCTTCCATTTCTATAGCAGTCTGAACATTTGCTACTGCCAAGTGCCTTTGCACCTCGGGCGGAAATTGCCTCTGGATTGTTTTTATTGCTTCCAATTCGCCTGGTGCGGCGTCCAGATCTTGAAATCGTTGAAATTGGAACGCGAAATAATCTGAGTATCTTGTTTGCCCATTAAATGCGAATTTCCGGGAATATAGCTCCATCCTAAGCTGTAATTGTGCCTCTGAACTCCAATACCTTCGCAAGAATGCTGTTATGAACCCGAGTGACTTAGGCCCATAATCAATCATGATTTGATCGGTAAAATAATATGATACATTTATTGAAATACAGAGGAGTGTATTTGAAAATATTTCGTTTAGGTAATGTCGAAATCAGAGCGAAGGAAGGACGACAGACTGGAGCCTGACGGATTAGCTCAACACGACAACTTTTAGCTACTTCACAGCAGGGAATATCATTAGTTGGCGTACAAGGAAATACAGAGTCCACAAATAAGTCTTGGTCAGGAAGAGGAAGGGGGAGAGTCATACAAAGAAAACCCACCACATGAGTAAGACCTTGGGATATTTTTGGTAGGACGGAAATTCCATGACCTCATGGAAAAGTACAGCGGCTGAGTGTACGTTCGCTAGCCTAAGTTCGAGCAGGTGGAGATTTAAATCACGTGACCGCATGCCGGCCAATAGTAAAAATTTGATGGGAGACTCAGTGATACCATCTTAAGGAATGATGGATGAGATATTTTCGTAACTACAAAAGTATTCAGTAATAAATTAATATGAGTACGCGGATGAATGTAATGAATTTATTAGATGTCACGCATGGAAAAATAATCAATACTTAATGGCAAATTAATTAAATTGAAGGCTGGATTTCTTGGAAACCGGACAGCTTGAATCTCATTGGCTGAAAGAAGACCACGTTGTCAGGGACGCTTACGAAGGCGCGAAATGTGAGGAGCGAAATCCACCCATATCTCCTAAATCTGTGATCACCTGGAGTTCATATTTTATCCAGCAGATATGCTAGCGGAGTGGATTAATTTGATGTAAATTTTAACTTCCAATTCGGAGTGCAAGTACCGATATTAAAAATCCACCCCCTCCCTAAGGGGCATGACGTCAACAAATCCGCGGGAAAAAGGCTTCATCCATATATACGGAGCTGAATTGACGCTCGCCAGCCACTTGTCTTGAATCGTTGGAGCTGAATTGACGGTCGCCAGCACACGTGAATTGAATATCGGGAGTTGAACTGTTGGTCGCCGGTAACTTAGAATTCTACGGACGTACAGTCATTTAATGGCGCGAGCATCCGCCAGTGTTTGTAAAGTGTGATCGCGCTCAAGCAACATGTTAAATCTGGAAATAGTTAACGTAGGATAGGGTTTGTCCTTTGTGAATATCAGTGATGTAAAGTAATTATCCTGCAAGAGAGTAGTATAAAAGATATCACCATAAGTACGTACATAATAGACTGTGTGACGAACAGTACTTTAAGGAAGTAGTAGCCTGTACTTAGCTATACCGAACCGATGTAATGAACACGTCAAGAATGCCGTATAAATCGGGCGTATCGCGACGGGCGAAATAGTTGACACTTCGTCGTACGTGTCCAGGTCCATTGTGCGGTAGGTGGACGAAGATTGAATAGTGTAAATATATTAAATTCTTGGGTCTAGGATAGAAATTTGTTGTGTTAACGTTGTAAATGGTGAAGGTTTGTGGTAATCAAGATATGAGTGTATAATAATGTGCCAGGAAATCTTTTGTGAAACTACGCCATCAAGGATGGAGGAGTAAAACGCAGAGAGGGGCTGGATGAAGCCTCTCGTCTGCAAAGCTGCAATGGAATACCGATAACTAAGATGAGTACTAAACTGTAAAATATATTTGGGAAATGTTATCGTGATGGGAAAAATGGGAATAATTTGATTATACTTGGTTACCTTCTGTAACAAGATGGGTCGCTTAACGACTCCATCCTAAATTTGTAGCACGGACAGTAGTAAATCATAATAATGTAAATAATCGGGTCTTTTATGTATTCAGTTTGTTGGAGATGTAAATTTGTATATATAGTGTAGTACGTTAAGTCATGCATGCATTCATATTTTCTTTGTAGTCGATAAATTTCTTTACATTTGATTTTGATTATGCTAGTTAAATAAGACCCGATATGTGCTTTTATGTTTTGTCATTTTAACGAGCCATTTAATGACATGGAAGGAAAATCCAGCTTCGCCATACCAAGTGTGTTTTGTTGAAATTAATATGGTCATATTTTCAAAGTGAAGTTGTTAAATTTGTGAGATGCGATTAATATAATATTTCCAAGTAAATCATATCTGGAGTGTTTAGTGCCAGAATAAATTGAATTTGTAAAAGGGGTTATGCGTTAAACATAATAAGAGTGGACGACCGTATTACAGGCGAAATTATTATTTGTTTAAATATTAATAATAATAATAAATAAATAATATAACTATTTTTTTGTGAAGATATTTTTTTTAAATATGATTTGGAGATAATAATAATTTATGTGATCAAGTGTTGAGTTTATTAGGAATCATTTAATGACGGGAGGTCGTTTTAATTTGGAATTAAAGTGCGTGATAACTTAATTTGATCGATTAATAATATTGAAATGTAGATCGGTGTTAATAATCCGTACATGTTAATGAACGTGTGGTTTAAATTACGGTCCAATATTTTTTTTACGTATAAATGTCGCGTGTTGAAGTTGCGATTCATTAGCCGGAACATGTAGTGCTAATATTACGAGACCATGATTGTCAAATTTTGGTAAATATAATTTCAAGATGTTACGATTATTTGTGGAGAATGAACTAAGGCATAGATCCAAATGAGATAGAAAATGTGAAAGAATTTGCAGTCAGATAATAAAAGGTCGTACGATGTCCGAAATGAATAAATAAGTCAGTTGATAATTCTGTGAGGAATAAATAAATGAATCGAGGAATATTGAGATAGAGAGAAAAATAAATTCCGTACGAGAGACACTTAGGATATTGATATGAGTGTAAAATGTACGGGCAGTGTCACAGAGAAATACTGAGTTACGCAGCGGGTAGAATTCGAACCCGTGACAGCATGTACGAAATAAATAGACTGCACAGTTATTCGTTGAGATACAACGGATCTAAGGATAATGAGAGTTCAGATTCCACAGAAATGGTCGTATATTGTATTCATTGTAATAACGAGTGAGGACAATCATGATGTCGTGATAATAATAATAATAAATATTGCAGATAAAGGATTGGACCGCCTTAATTAATTGAGCGTTGATAAAGATGTTAAACGGGAATCTAAATGATAATATGCAACCGATAATAATAATAATAATAATAATGTAAGGACGATGTTGAATCATCGCGATCAGATTAATAATAATTGTCATAATAATAACTGTAATGATGTTTGGTTGATCAGTGAATGTTTGTAATTGCACCGATATCTATATAAATATATAATTTGGCGGAAGTGACCGGTCCATTAATAATAATAACCTCTTAAGTGACATGTATGATAATAATAATATCTTGGGTCACCTATTCATTAATAATAATAATAATAACGAGAGGGATATAATAATAATAACAGTAATAACCACTTGGTGTTTGCATCCCGCATAATAATGACGATATTAATCAACGTGACAGTGCCAGGAACCGTTGAATAATAATAATAATAATAATAATAATAATAATAATAATAATAATAATTTCGAGGATGATAATTTCATGAAGATTGTGACGAGCGTGGATTAAATTATTTGGTAACGATATCCCTCTATTCGTATGTTGAATATGAGAGTGATAATATTAGAATCATTTTTTTTACCGCGTTATTGTACGGTTTCCGTATGGGACGATGTTACATACTTGCGTGTTTGTTTACTTCGCTCGCGATGCGAGGGGGGGCCATGGCCACGGTATTTCCCACCGCTTCTCGTTATCTCATCTGTGGCAGTAGTCTACTGAGGCTAACTGGAAACAATTCAGATCACATGTAAATAATATGTATATGCTAATTCATTGGTATGGCACCAGCTGGATATCGTAAGATAGGGACTGTCCGTGGAATCCAGTTTTCGCACTTCACGAGAAACATTACCCAGTCCGAGTACCGGTCTCGGAAAAATGTATATAGCCGGAGTACATCATCTTAGTTAAATCGGGAAGCCGACCGTAACATGGGTTATGCTCGGGCTCCCGATAGAAGGAAGCTATATCTTTGAGTGACGGTTCGATTCAAATGGAATCGATCCGTAAATTATACCTCCAAAATGTCATTTTATTTCAGAAGCAACGCAGCAAGATATTGATACCACTTGCGGTATGGCAAGTGATTTATATATGTAACATGTGTGTAAATTCAAATATTGTTGCCACGTGTATCAAAGTTTTATACGTCAAATGGCGTAATAAACCGCTCCTTCTGGCAAATTATTTCAAAGGAAACCACTCTCATAATCTTTTTATTGTAGTTAGATAATGCCCTTTTTAAAGTAACAGTCACTTCCTAGTCCTATCATGGAGTCCTTAAATTCAAGTTACAATCGAGCCTTCCCCCTTTTAATTTTAAGTTGCTCCGTTCATCCCCGTGTTCTATTATGCCGTTATATTTATATTTGATGATTTAAATAATGAACCGACACCCCTGAGATAAATGCTAGTCTGGGACTCGGGAGGTGGACGGGTGCAATATCTATCGCTCGTTTGATATGTCCGTCGATTTACATATCCTTTCCGGCATTGGCATTCCTTCGCTTCCTTCTTTCCGTCCATTTCCCGGTTTCTAACACCATTCTTAAATTCTCTCCATCTATTATTCTCCACATTCTCCGGCGTTATCACATTTATCGATGCCTCATTCTCTGCATTCCTCATTAACCTGGTTGTGGGATGTGCAGTTGCCATGTCTAGCTGCCTTAGCCGGTCTTCCATTTCTATAGCAGTCTGAACATTTGCTACTGCCAAGTGCCTTTGCACCTCGGGCGGAAATTGCCTCTGGATTGTTTTTATTGCTTCCAATTCGCCTGGTGCGGCGTCCAGATCTTGAAATCGTTGAAATTGGAACGCGAAATAATCTGAGTATCTTGTTTGCCCATTAAATGCGAATTTCCGGGAATATAGCTCCATCCTAAGCTGTAATTGTGCCTCTGAACTCCAATACCTTCGCAAGAATGCTGTTTTAAATTCCTCATAATCATGAAAGCTGTACCTAAATGCTTGGTACCATATACCAGGGTTAGAATCTAAGTGTTTATCAACTATTTTTAGCTTTCTTTCATTCGGAATCTGATTAGCCCTAAAATAATCCTCCATTTCCCGAAGAAATTGCTTAGGTGATAGACTTGCAGTGTTATCAAAATGTTTTGGTCTATCATCAACTGTCTTAATAATACTTATTACGGCTGGACCTCCACTGCTACAATTCCCGTTTCCAATTATTCCACAGTTGATAACCTGGTTGGAACCGTCGTCATCGTTGGTGTTGTTTCTCTCTCGTTCATTCGAATATCCATATTCCCTAACATACTGGAACCTGTATTTTGGCCATGTACCCTTAATTCCTGTACCTCTTTTCGGATAGTCCGCAACTCCCTTTCCGTATTGTTAACTCTACTGTCAACCTCATTCTTATTCCGCTCTACTTCCTCTCGGATTATATCTATTTTATTCGATACTTGCTCTCTCGCCAAGATAAAATTTACTTCTATTGACTTATTTGTATTTCCTATTACCTCATCTAACTTGTTCATCCTCTCTTGATATTGTTCCCATCTCTCCGTGAAATTTAATTTCAAGTTTTCCAAATTCTCCGTCAAACTTTTCATTTCCTTCTCCTTCAAAGTTCGTATAGCCTCTCTACTTTCCTTCAATTCCTTGCTGAGCTCATTTATTTTTTTATTAACCTCTTCACTCCTGTTTTCCACAATTTCCGTCATCTGATTACGCAGCTCGTCAATATTTGTTTTAATTTGCGTAACTTCGCTTCCAAATTTCTCAATCTCCGTTCTTATGACCTCTTTCATTTCTTCCCTCATTTCTTGCTGCCTCTCATTCTGCCTGTTAATCTCTTCTTGCTGTTTTTCCTCCTGCCTGATAATCATTTCTTGAAACCTCTCATTAATCATCTCTTGGAACTTTTCATTTTGTTCTCTTGTTTTTTCGTTGTCCTCATTAATCATTTCCTGGAATCTTTCTTCCTGCCTACTAATTATTTCTCGGAATTCTTCATTTCGCTTTCTTGCCTCTTCATTGTGCTCATTAATCATCTCTTGAAATTTCTCATTCTGCCTTCTTGCCTCTTCCTGTCTTTCCCTTCTTTCTTCTTCATTCCGTTTTCTTGCTTCTTCCTGTCTTTCTCTTCTTTCTTCCTCATTCCGTTTTCTTGCTTCCTCCTGTCTTTCTCTTCTTTCTTCTTCATTCCGTTTTCTTGCTTCTTCTTCTCTTCCTTCCATTTTGTTAATCATTTCTTGGAATTTTTCATTTTGCCTGCTAATTATTTCTTGGAATTTTTCCAAAATCCCCTTCTGATTAACCCTGACTTCCTGTATTGCTTCATCTCTCTTCCTGACTTCCTCCTCAGTTACCTTTTGGTATCCCTCAAGTTGGGATTTCAGCTGGGCTAAATTCGACATCTTTATCTCGTTTACAATTCTCTAATGTACCTGTTAAATTCTCTATAAGCCTAACTTTCTCTATGTATTCCTTAACTCAACTAATTCAACCTCTAAATATTACTATAACACAGTCTGACAGACTTAATTATACACTTATTCTACAACTTCTAGTACATCAACAAATTCTTTCTTAATAAGGAATGTTCACCCAAGACTACTTTAGCTCAACCCAAACCAGCCTGTCCAAGTCACACAAGAATCCAAACATTTAAACTAATAATCATTTTCAACTATGTTTATCCCTTATTTACTTAGTCTATATATATAATAAATAAAATTAACATTCCATTAATACATTTCCATTATCCTAAGTACCTAACCAAATTTTTCTCGGAACTATCTAAATAAATGCATATTCAATCCTTTTCCTACATTATTCCTATTATATAAGAAATCATCCTTCATCTCATGCCATATTTTCATCCGCAATCCATCATGCTTCATCTCATTCTTCCATACAGCCTCATAGTTACATTCTAATTCGTTGTGCAACTTTCTTCTTGATTAGGGTACACTATATTATGTTTACCATCCCTTTTTGTATTATCTCTCTTCACCGCTATAATCTGATCTCATATATCTTCATGTCATCCATAAACTGTCTTCTCAATATTCCTTTATCGCGATATATTTTCCTCCTCATTCCTCTTTCAACAGCTCACTTCACGAATAAAAGCTCAAAATATCACAGAACAGCCAAGGTACCATTTTCAACTTGCTTGAAGCTACGGCATCATATAACCCATGTCCAATCCAATCATCCATATCTCATCCTCAATATCTGCTCCATAGTCAAATCATAAAATTTCTGTACACCCAGAATTCAATTAATCATCCGACCTCTTCAAACTTGCCTCACGATCGGGACAAAATTTAATAATATTTAGCGGCTACGGTACCTTACTCTTCAACTTACTGTTGGGGGCCAATATTATGTGGTATACGACGACCACGGTACCTTACTCTTCAACTTGCCTCACGTATGGGCGTCAATTTTATATATGCCATACTTTTGATTTGCGACCTTTATCGGCATCTCTGTCTCATGTTATTGGAGTATTATCTGAGTATTCACATATTTAAATATTGCTCCGGCCACTAAATTCTAAGCATCGGGTCGCAAGTCATTCAAAGATTCCAAACTGGAATAGTATTTATGAACATAAGTTCCAACATATGGCATATAATCATTTCCCAGGGTAAAAATTCGCTTCGTTGTTCCTACATGCATTAAATAAACCGCGGATTCCGTTGAAGAGTCGCCATCCGTTGAAATAGTCACACCATATCCTTATGTTAAAAGAAATTACCCGATCCTCACCTAATACTCAGCGTAAACTAACTCAATAATTCCGTATACTATCCTACTACTACCTACTTAAAGAATATAAATGCAAAATCAAATCTATATCTAATTTATTAGCATGCTAATGTATAATAAAATTGAATAATATATATTCATTGGCAATAAGGAAAGGAAAATCATAGAATTATAAGTATCATTCTCAAAATGCTTGGTTTCCGGGATAAAAATATCTGAAAGAACTTTAAATCTTCAATGTATTTTGCTTACATATTCGTTCAATATCATAATATGCCATATCTTCCATAATTAAATTCATATAAGGGGGCAAATAGCGATCAGAACTTTATTAAATCAAGGAGGAGTGGAATATCTTTCATTTAATGTTGTTTGGGCTTTTCTTTGGGGCATAAGTTAAGTTTCATTTTGGTTTTCGGTCTATTTGACCAAAAATTTTATTTAAACACATATTTGTATTCTTGTTTGTGACTCACCACGTTACGAGATAAGCATTAGCATGTTTAATTATGGGTTCAAAACACCCATACAGTTACCAATATCCCTATCATAATCCAAATGAATAAATTAAATCAGTACATCACCATCTGTACAACACAAACCAAATAAATCTAGTACGGAGTGCCATAGATTTGACGGTACGTCATTCTAATCTGCGAAAATCGTGCCATACAATCCTAGTCATGTGCCAAAATATTTACATACTCCCAAATATTTCTTTGCTGTGCCATAGTTTCGATGAAGCAGACCGTATTCTGTATAAGCGCTAACGTGCTAACCTTCAAATACGTAAATGTGCGAGATTTCATTCTATTCCCAAATATATATAACGTAATGCATAACAAACACGTAACCTCTCCATATCCTCCTCTGAAAGTTACAACGAAATACATACTGCTTGGCTCGAGACATGCATTCAACTCAACATGGCCTATACTCTTTACTTGCAGTGCTAACCCAAATCTAAATATAATATGTAACACAGGAACTCGCATTTCAATTATCTACCCCATTCTTAAATAACGAACAGAAACATATCTCCTCATTCTACTTATAATATGCCACATTAACACTTCATTTCCTCTGTATAAATATATTCCTCCATATTTAAAATATATCATCACTCAATTCCACTAAAATAACCTCTGTGTTACGGACGCAACATTCAATAACCTGATTATTCTCTTTTACACTGCAACTTCGTAATATTTCAAATACTTCTTTACCATATTATTATCATACTGGCCATGATTGGTATACATATTGACCTGACGTTCTAGGTTACGTCTTATATCTCGCTTATATTTATACATCCATAACTGGTTAAACGCCTCACGGTCTATACGTATTAATTGGCACAAAACATGCATAAATACTCAGTCAGATCTAGTTTCCAATAACCTTAAAATTATCACATTAGCACCGAAGTTATATAGCACAAAATAGAACATTTTACCGGCTAATAATTGGCATTTATATTCATATATCCTTTCATTGGCACTTGACCTCTTATATCTAGCACTCCTGTACACCTTAAATATTTTTCATTAATTGATTTGAAATTCATTACGATGCAACTCATAATACTTATCTCGTAACGGGATTTTGTCGCTGGATCTCTGCTGGACTACTGCATCTTGGAGTAGGCAACCACTGCGATCCGAAGACTACGTCATCTGCGGCTTCATCTTGGGTCTTGGCTTGAGCTAATCAGTCTTGAGCAAAACATTCCTTCTGTTTAAGCTGAGTCCATCTTGTCACCAGTCATCATGCAATCATAAAAGAACAAATACATAGTAGAGTTCATATTATACTGGTGAAAAATAGGCAATTCAATTCGCAATATTTGTTTTTGGAAACTCAAGTTGGACGAAAATATCCTCTTCTTTAAATTTATAGATTTCTCTAATTTGGCCTATTCCTTGCTCTTTCTTTTGCTTAAACAGATATTGTCTCCCTCCTGGAAACAACAAATTATGCCGCTATGGTATTAACTTCGGCAACGTGTAATTCAGCTGAAGCTTCCTTTCCGTTTCTGAATTCAGATCTCACAGTGACGAATATTTCTTTCAAATCTAGTCTTTTTCTGTATTATATTCTTGCAGATATAGTCTTCTATTCTGTTAATATACTAAGATTTTCGTATTTGACGTTGAGTCGATCCTTTTTATAATCTTTTTATAAGCCGTGCAACTTCCCTTCAACTTGTAACTTTATCTTTCACAAAGTAGTCAAGAATCGTTCTCTTTCAAATTTTTTCGTCCGTCATTATTTAACTCTTGACATTCTTTTCCCTTGCGGCCGGGCGATATCGATTTATTAGATCACTACTCTGTGTACTTGCACCTGAAGTTATTGTCCGCCATCTTTGTCCACTGTATCCATTACATTGACGGCCGCTAATGTAACGTAATGGTACATTTCACCCCCACGTTAATTTTAAATATGTTGGATACAACATATTTAATCCGCTCTTCCATATACTTGTATAATGGACCTTTACGTTACATTATCCTCATTCTCTGTATTTCTTCTCATTATTGACTTCTTTAAAATTTCTTCCGTATAATCATTCCTGATCGTTTTTACTCCCGTTATCTGTCTGACATTCAATATATGGATCATTATCTTTCTCAGTGATTTCTAAGGTATTATTTGGCCTTAATCCTTCGTTTTCTCTGTAATAGTATTTGAGGTTTGCTGCGTTATATACCCCTTTATATGTCCCTGACATATTTTCGATCTGGTATGCGTTGTTTCCAAACACTTTCTTAATGACATATGGTCCATCATATAAATGTGCAAATTTCGCAAATACCTTCCCTATGACGTTGGAATTGGGCGTTTTCTTAACTAATACAAGATCGTTTACTCTCAATTGACGGTGAAACTTTTTGTTTCGTAACCTCCTGAGCCTCTTCCGTGATTGATCCTCCAATTTTGCGCGTACCATACTATTTAATTCCTGAATACGCAGTCTATCTTCCACTAGCCTTTCTATTACTTCATCCCATGGCCTACGTGGGATTTCATCTCTATGTAAAACACTTGGGATCTGTCCAGTTGATTCATGTACGGTATTGTTTATACTGTGCTCAATTATTGGTATTACATCAATCCATCTCCAATGGTTATTTCCGCAGTAAATCCGACAAAACTTCGAAATCTCTTTCATACATCGCTCTACTGGATTTGACGATGGGTGCCTAATTGAACACATCACATGTTTTATATTCAACCTCTCCATAGCTTCACGGAACTGTTCTGACGTAAACTGAGTACCATGATCGCTTAGTACTCTCTCAGGTTTTCCCATTCTTGGTATGACACCATTAACGAACGCGTGGAGGACTTGTTTTGAATTAGCTCTCTGTATTGGTCGTAAAACTATATATTTAGAAAATATATCCATCGTTACTACGATAAACTTTCTTCCTTTACTAGCCACTGGAAGTGGTCCAAAAATGTCGATTGCGAATATTTCTTTTGCTCTTTCTGGTAGTATTGCTATCGGTTGGTGTGTAAGTAATCTTGCATTATGTTTAGTTCTCTGGCAGATGTCACATGTCCTAATCAATTTCCTAATCATTGCCCTCATTCCTTTCCAGGTAAATCTTTCCAAGACAGTATTTAGCACTTTGTCAATACCCCCGTGTCCAGTGGTCCGGTGGGTCAACCATATTAACTCTTTTTGTAATTGGGTTGGTGCCACAAGTCGTGCTCTCCTCTGACCTTCAAGAAGATACTTATTTAACCTTCCATTTATAATCCGGTATGTCTGTTATGTTTGTTTCCGTAGTCCGTCCTCCCAATTTATCCAGTATTTTAGCTAGATTCGCATCTGCCCTTTGTAATACCTCAATATTTCGCAGCCTTTCAATGATTTGCTTGTCACGATCATCCAACTCTATTTGATGTACTAACTCTTCCGTTGGTTCTGGATTTCTACTCAAAGCATCGGCCAAAATATTGTCCTTTCCTCTACAATGTTCTATTTTCAACTGAAACTGCTGTGTGAATAATATCCAGCGCGTTACTCGTTCGCTTGCCATTGCGGCCTTCAAACCAAAGACTAACGCCTTATGATCAGTGCGTACGGTTATGGGATATCCACTTACTATTTTCGCCCATTGCTGCAATGCGAATACTATTGCCAAAAGTTCTTGCTCGGTTGTCGTGTAATTCTGTTCATGTTTTCTTAATTTACGGCTTGCAAATGCCAAATATGTTCGCTTCTTTCCGTTTTCTGGTTCTTCTTGATACAGGCACGCCCCGATTCCAATCCTAGATGCATCGGATTGTATTATAAATTCTTTCTCGTAATCAGGATAACCCAATCTGATACAATTTGCCATTAACTCCTTCATTTGTACGAACGCCTTTCCCGCTTCATTTCCCCATTTCCACCTATTATTTATTTTTAGTAATTCCTGTAATGGTGCTGCTACTTCGGTATACCTATCACAGTGATCTGCAAAGAATTGCGTCATTCCAAGGAATTGTCTAATCTGCTTTATCCTTGTTGGCCTCGGGAAATCACATATTGCTTTAATTTTAGCTGGGTTAGGTCGTATTCCTTCACCGTCGATAACATGTCCAACAAAAGGGATCTCTGACTGGCAGAACTTTGACTTTGCAACATTGACTTTAAATCCAGTGTTCTTCAAGTTATCCAGCAACTTTTCAAGTCTCTCACAGTGCTCTAAGTATGTTCTTGTTGCCAGGATTAAATCGTCAACATAGGAAGTCACATAACTCTTTACTTCTGCTGTCAAGTTTCTATCCAGAGCCCTGATAAGAACAGCACAACAGTTTCTCAACCCAAATGGGAGTCTCCAGTAAGCATATGTTTGATTGTCGAACAGAAACCAGTCAATAGTCGTGACTTCTCCTCCAACACGATATGATGGAACGATGACGTGAAATCAAGGCTAGAAAAATACCTTATGTTCTTGAATTTCTTAATGATGTCCTTAATTTTCGGTACCTTATCATATTCTTGAATTAGCTTCCCGTTTATAGCCCTCGCGTCTAGGCAAATTCTGAGGCTACCGTTGCTTTTCTTTACGATTACCAATGGGTTCAAATATGGTGTAGCTGTTTTAACTATTATCTCATCATTCAACATTTCCTGGATTATTTCTTTCACTTGCTGGAAATATTTTTCAGGTATATCATACAGCTTTGCTTTATACGGTGTCCAATCGTTAACCATCAGCCTGTATTTGAAATTGGGGATTTTTCCTGGTTTGTTCTTAAATATGTCTGAATATTTCTTCAAAATTTCGTATAACCAGGTTTTCTCCTCTGGCGAAATCTTAGCTTCCGTAAGGCTTTTCCATATTTCTTGATCCTTTTCTTCTTCCTCTAAACTCAATATTCTTTCAATAGTGTGGGCTATCTCTGATTCTGCTGCCTGATTTGGGCTTTGGTTTATGACATTGCTCTCATAGTCATGGCCATTTGTTTCTCGACCTACAATTCTCATATGTTCTGACAGATCCTTCCTAATGCTTATTCTGAGTCTTTCTGTGGTTTCATTCCCATGTTATTCGCTAATTGGAAACCTAATTTCCTGTCTTTCCATATCAATGACCATTTTCGTAGCAACCATGAAATCCACGCCTAAAATAATATTGTATTTTATTCTGTTCATAATTATAAATGGGTCCTCAAATCTTCGGTTCCGTATTCCGATATTCAAATACGTTTGCATTTTGCATTCCACAGTTTTGTCTGGTATAATTCCTTTGATTTTTATTCCTGACACAGGTGTCGTTGGTAATTTCATTTTTCTCTCTAACTCTAAGAATAACATGTTCGAGATCACACTAATACTTGCCCCAGAATCTATCAGACAATGGGTCCTCATTTCGTTCACTCTTACAATAATTATTGGTAAATTTACACCTTGTGGTCCTACATTCGATGATTCATCATACAGTAAATCTTCCGGTTGTATCCCCCATGATTCGATCTGCGCAATTAACCAACTCATAATTTTGCCATTGAGATTTCCTTTCTTTATTGCACCTATCATCTATGCCTAATTTATAATCGACGTTTTTTTTCTTCTCGGAAACGTCTATCCCTGCACTAATGTTTTGTGCATTCGGATTCAATCTTCGTTTCGCTGCCTCCATCTTCTTGTATTCCTGGAGTTCAAAGCTCTCCGCACCTTCTATATCACCAACCACTTCTTTGTCCTTAATCGCCTGTTCCCATTTATCCTTATTATTTGAACTTTCCCTTAACTCTTGGATATATTTTCTCTTGGCAACTTCTCTACCTCTGAAACTTTGTTCTCTCCTTCCTTCGTAGGGTTGTCTTCTTCGAAAATTATTCCGAGCTCCGTTTCCTGCGTATCTATTATTCGTCCTATAATATGGTACATATCTATCGCTCGTTTGATATGTCCGTCGATTTACATATCCTTTCCGGCATTGGCATTCCTTCGCTTCCTTCTTTCCGTCCATTTCCCGGTTTCTAACACCATTCTTAAATTCTCTCCATCTATTATTCTCCACATTCTCCGGCGTTATCACATTTATCGATGCCTCATTCTCTGCATTCCTCATTAACCTGGTTGTGGGATGTGCAGTTGCCATGTCTAGCTGCCTTAGCCGGTCTTCCATTTCTATAGCAGTCTGAACATTTGCTACTGCCAAGTGCCTTTGCACCTCGGGCGGAAATTGCCTCTGGATTGTTTTTATTGCTTCCAATTCGCTTGGTGCGGCGTCCAGATCTTGAAATCGTTGAAATTGGAACGCGAAATAATCTGAGTATCTTGTTTGCCCATTAAATGGGAATTTCCGGGAATATAGCTCCATCCTAAGCTGTAATTGTGCCTCTGAACTCCAATACCTTCGCAAGAATGCTGTTTTAAATTCCTCATAATCATGAAAGCTGTACCTAAATGCTTGGTACCATATACCAGGGTTAGAATCTAAGTGTTTATCAACTATTTTTAGCTTTCTTTCATTCGGAATCTGATTAGCCCTAAAATAATCCTCCATTTCCCGAAGAAATTGCTTAGGTGATAGACTTGCAGTGTTATCAAAATGTTTTGGTCTATCATCAACTGTCTTAATAATACTTATTACGGCTGGACCTCCACTGCTACAATTCCCGTTTCTAATTATTCCACCGTTGATAACCTGGTTGGAACCGTCGTCATCGTTGGTGTTGTTTCTCTCTCGTTCATTCGAATATCCATATTCCCTAACATACTGGAACCTGTATTTTGGCCATGTACCCTTAATTCCTGTACCTCTTTTCGGATAGTCCGCAACTCCCTTTCCGTATTGTTAACTCTACTGTCAACCTCATTCTTATTCCGCTCTACTTCCTCTCGGATTATATCTATTTTATTCGATACTTGCGCTCTCGCCAAGATAAAATTTACTTCTATTGACTTATTTGTATTTCCTATTACCTCATCTAACTTGTTCATCCTCTCTTGATATTGTTCCCATCTCTCCGTGGAATTTAATTTCAAGTTTTCCAAATTCTCCGTCAAACTTTTCATTTCCTTCTCCTTCAAAGTTCGTATAGCCTCTCTACTTTCCTTCAATTCCTTGCTGAGCTCATTTATTTTTTTATTAACCTCTTCACTCCTGTTTTCCACAATTTCCGTCATCTGATTACGCAGCTCGTCAATATCTGTTTTAATTTGCGTAACTTCGCTTCCAAATTTCTCAATCTCCGTTCTTATGACCTCTTTCATTTCTTCCCTCATTTCTTGCTGCCTCTCATTCTGCCTGTTAATCTCTTCTTGCTGTTTTTCCTCCTGCCTGATAATCATTTCTTGAAACCTCTCATTAATCATCTCTTGGAACTTTTCATTTTGTTCTCTTGTTTTTTCGTTGTCCTCATTAATCATTTCCTGGAATCTTTCTTCCTGCCTACTAATTATTTCTCGGAATTCTTCATTTCGCTTTCTTGCCTCTTCATTGTGCTCATTAATCATCTCTTGAAATTTCTCATTCTGCCTTCTTGCCTCTTCCTGTCTTTCCCTTCTTTCTTCTTCATTCCGTTTTCTTGCTTCTTCCTGTCTTTCTCTTCTTTCTTCCTCATTCCGTTTTCTTGCTTCCTCCTGTCTTTCTCTTCTTTCTTCTTCATTCCGTTTTCTTGCTTCTTCTTCTCTTCCTTCCATTTTGTTAATCATTTCTTGGAATTTTTCATTTTGCCTGCTAATTATTTCTTGGAATTTTTCCAAAATCCCCTTCTGATTAACCCTGACTTCCTGTATTGCTTCATCTCTCTTCCTGACTTCCTCCTCAGTTACCTTTTGGTATCCCTCAAGTTGGGATTTCAGCTGGGCTAAATTCGACATCTTTATCTCGTTTACAATTCTCTAATGTACCTGTTAAATTCTCTATAAGCCTAACTTTCTCTATGTATTCCTTAACTCAACTAATTCAACCTCTAAATATTACTATAACACAGTCTGACAGACTTAATTATACACTTATTCTACAACTTCTAGTACATCAACAAATTCTTTCTTAATAAGGAATGTTCACCCAAGACTACTTTAGCTCAACCCAAACCAGCCTGTCCAAGTCACACAAGAATCCAAACATTTAAACTAATAATCATTTTCAACTATGTTTATCCCTTATTTACTTAGTCTATATATATAATAAATAAAATTAACATTCCATTAATACATTTCCATTATCCTAAGTACCTAACCAAATTTTTCTCGGAACTATCTAAATAAATGCATATTCAATCCTTTTCCTACATTATTCCTATTATATAAGAAATCATCCTTCATCTCATGCCATATTTTCATCCGCAATCCATCATGCTTCATCTCATTCTTCCATACAGCCTCATAGTTACATTCTAATTCGTTGTGCAACTTTCTTCTTGATTAGGGTACACTATATTATGTTTACCATCCCTTTTTGTATTATCTCTCTTCACCGCTATAATCTGATCTCATATATCTTCATGTCATCCATAAACTGTCTTCTCAATATTCCTTTATCGCGATATATTTTCCTCCTCATTCCTCTTTCAACAGCTCACTTCACGAATAAAAGCTCAAAATATCACAGAACAGCCAAGGTACCATTTTCAACTTGCTTGAAGCTACGGCATCATATAACCCATGTCCAATCCAATCATCCATATCTCATCCTCAATATCTGCTCCATAGTCAAATCATAAAATTTCTGTACACCCAGAATTCAATTAATCATCCGACCTCTTCAAACTTGCCTCACGATCGGGACAAAATTTAATAATATTTAGCGGCTACGGTACCTTACTCTTCAACTTACTGTTGGGGGCCAATATTATGTGGTATACGACGACCACGGTACCTTACTCTTCAACTTGCCTCACGTATGGGCGTCAATTTTATATATGCCATACTTTTGATTTGCGACCTTTATCGGCATCTCTGTCTCATGTTATTGGAGTATTATCTGAGTATTCACATATTTAAATATTGCTCCGGCCACTAAATTCTAAGCATCGGGTCGCAAGTCATTCAAAGATTCCAAACTGGAATAGTATTTATGAACATAAGTTCCAACATATGGCATATAATCATTTCCCAGGGTAAAAATTCGCTTCGTTGTTCCTATATGCATTAAATAAACCGCGGATTCCGTTGAAGAGTCGCCATCCGTTGAAATAGTCACACCATATCCTTATGTTAAAAGAAATTACCCGATCCTCACCTAATACTCAGCGTAAACTAACTCAATAATTCCGTATACTATCCTACTACTACCTACTTAAAGAATATAAATGCAAAATCAAATCTATATCTAATTTATTAGCATGCTAATGTATAATAAAATTGAATAATATATATTCATTGGCAATAAGGAAAGGAAAATCATAGAATTATAAGTATCATTCTCAAAATACTTGGTTTCCGGGATAAACATATCTGAAAGAACTTTAAATCTTCAATGTATTTTGCTTACATATTCGTTCAATATCATAATATGCCATATCTTCCATAATTAAATTCATATAAGGGGGCAAATAGCGATCAGAACTTTATTAAATCAAGGAGGAGTGGAATATCTTTCATTTAATGTTGTTTGGGCTTTTCTTTGGGGTATAAGTTAAGTTTCATTTTGGTTTTCGGTCTATTTGACCAAAAATTTTATTTAAACACATGTTTGTATTCTTGTTTGTGACTCACCACGTTACGAGATAAGCATTAGCATGTTTAATTATGGGTTCAAAACACCCATTCAGTTACCAATATTCCTATCATAATCCAAATGAATAAATTAAATCAATACATCACCATCTGTACAACACAAACCAAATAAATCTAGTACGGAGTGCCATAGATTTGACGGTACGTCATTCTAATCTGCGAAAATCGTGCCATACAATCCTAGTCATGTGCCAAAATATTTACATACTCCCAAATATTTCTTTGCTGTGCCATAGTTTCGATGAAGCAGACCGTATTCCGTATAAGCGCTAACGTGCTAACCTTCAAATACGTAAATGTGCGAGATTTCATTCTATTCCCAAATATATATAACGTAATGCATAACAAACACGTAACCTCTCCATATCCTCCTCTGAAAGTTACAACGAAATACATAGTGCTTGGCTCGAGACATGCATTCAACTCAACATGGCCTATACTCTTTACTTGCAGTGCTAACCCAAATCTAAATATAATATGTAACACAGGAATTCGCATTTCAATTATCTATCCCATTCTTAAATAACGAACAGAAACATATCTCCTCATTCTACTTATAATATGCCACATTAACACTTCATTTCCTCTGTATAAATATATTCCTCCATATTTAAAATATATCATCACTCAATTCCACTAAAATAACCTCTGTGTTACGGACGCAATATTCAATAACCTGATTATTCTCTTTTACACTGCAACTTCGTAATATTTCAAATACTTCTTTACCATATTATTATCATACTAGCCATGATTGGTATACATATTGACCTGACGTTCTAGGTTACGTCTTATATCTCGCTTATATTTATACATCCATAACTGGTTAAACGCCTCACGGCCTATACGTATTAATTGGCACAAAACATGCATAAATACTCAGTCAGATCTAGTTTCCAATAACCTTAAAATTATCACATTAGCACCGAAGTTATATAGCACAAAATAGAACATTTCACCGGCTAATAATTGGCATTTATATTCATATATCCTTTCATTGGCACTTGACCTCTTATATCTAGCACTCCTGTACACCTATAAATATTTTTCATTAATTGATTTGAAATTCATTACGATGCAACTCATAATACTTATCTCGTAACGGGATTTTGTCGCTGGATCTCTGCTGGACTACTGCATCTTGGAGTAGGCAACCACTGCGATCCGAAGACCACGTCATCTGCGGCTTCATCTTGGGTCTTGGCTTGAGCTAATCAGTCTTGAGCAAAACATTCCTTCTGTTTAAGCTGAGTCCATCTTGTCACCAGTCATCATGCAATCATAAAAGAACAAATACATAGTAGAGTTCATATTATACTGGTGAAATATAGGCAATTCAATTCGCAATATTTGTTTTTGGAAACTCAAGTTGGACGAAAATATTCTCTTCTTTAAATTTATAGATTTCTCTAATTTGGCCTATTCCTTGCTCTTTCTTTTGCTTAAACAGGTATTGTCTCCCTCCTGGAAACAACAAATTATGCCGCTATGGTATTAACTTCGGCAACGTGTAATTCAGCTGAAGCTTCCTTTCCGTTTCTGAATTCAGATCTCACAGTGACGAATATTTCTTTCAAATCTAGTCTTTTTCTGTATTATATTCTTGCAGATATAGTCTTCTCTTCTGTTAATATACTAAGATTTTCGTATTTGACGTTGAGTCGATCCTTTTTATAATCTTTTTATAAGCCGTGCAACTTCCCTTCAACTTGTAACTTTATCTTTCACAAAGTAGTCAAGAATCGTTCTCTTTCAAATTTTTTCGTCCGTCATTATTTAACTCTTGACATTCTTTTCCCTTGCGGCCGGGCGATATCGATTTATTAGATCACTACTCTGTGTACTTGCACCTGAAGTTATTGTCCGCAATCTTTGTCCACTGTATCCATTACATTGACGGCCGCTAATGTAACGTAATGGTACATTTCACCCCCACGTTAATTTTAAATATGTTGGATACAACATATTTAATCCGCTCTTCCATATACTTGTAAAATGGACCTTTACGTTACATTATCCTCATTCTCTGTATTTCTTCTCATTATTGACTTCTTTAAAATTTCTTCCGTATAATCATTCCTGATCGTTTCTACTCCCGTTATCTGTCTGACATTCAATATATGGATCATTATCTTTCTCAGTGATTTCTAAGGTATTATTTGGCCTTAATCCTTCGTTTTCTCTGTAATAGTATTTGAGGTTTGCTGCGTTATATACCCCTTTATATGTCCCTGACATATTTTCGATCTGGTATGCGTTGTTTCCAAACACTTTCTTAATGACATATGGTCCATCATATAAATGTGCAAATTTCGCAAATACCTTCCCTATGACGTTGGAATTGGGCGTTTTCTTAACTAATACAAGATCGTTTACTCTCAATTGACGGTGAAACTTTTTGTTTCGTAACCTCCTGAGCCTCTTCCGTGATTGATCCTCCAATTTTGCGCGTACCATACTATTTAATTCCTGAATACTCAGTCTATCTTCCACTAGCCTTTCTATTACTTCATCCCATGGCCTACGTGGGATTTCATCTCTATGTAAAACACTTGGGATCTGTCCAGTTGATTCATGTACGGTATTGTTTATACTGTGCTCAATTATTGGTATTACATCAATCCATCTCCAATGGTTATTTCCGCAGTAAATCCGACAAAACTTCGAAATCTCTTTCATACATCGCTCTACTGGATTTGACGATGGGTGCCTAATTGAACACATCACATGTTTTATATTCAACCTCTCCATAGCTTCACGGAACTGTTCTGACGTAAACTGAGTACCATGATCGCTTAGTACTCTCTCAGGTTTTCCCATTCTTGGTATGACACCATTAACGAACGCGTGGAGGACTTGTTTTGAATTAGCTCTCTGTATTGGTCGTAAAACTATATATTTAGAAAATATATCCATCGTTACTACGATAAACTTTCTTCCTTTACTAGCCACTGGAAGTGGTCCAAAAATGTCGATTGCGAATATTTCTTTTGCTCTTTCTGGTAGTATTGCTATCGGTTGGTGTGTAAGTAATCTTGCATTATGTTTAGTTCTCTGGCAGATGTCACATGTCCTAATCAATTTCCTAATCATTGCCCTCATTCCTTTCCAGGTAAATCCTTCCAAGACAGTATTTAGCACTTTGTCAATACCCCCGTGTCCAGTGGTCCGGTGGGTCAACCATATTAACTCTTTTTGTAATTGGGTTGGTACCACAATTCGTGCTCTCCTCTGACCTTCAAGAAGATACTTATTTAACCTTCCATTTATAATCCGGTATGTCTGTTATGTTTGCTTCCGTAGTCCGTCCTTCCAATTTATCCAGTATTTTAGCTAGATTCGCATCTGCCCTTTGTAATACCTCAATATTTCGCAGCCTTTCAATGATTTGCTTGTCACGATCATCCAACTCTATTTGATGTACTAACTCTTCCGTTGGTTCTGGATTTCTACTCAAAGCATCGGCCAAAATATTGTCCTTTCCTCTACAATGTTCTATTTTCAACTGAAACTGCTGTGTGAATAATATCCAGCGCGTTACTCGTTCGCTTGCCATTGCGGCCTTCAAACCAAAGACTAACGCCTTATGATCAGTGCGTACGGTTATGGGATATCCACTTACTATTTTCGCCCATTGCTGCAATGCGAATACTATTGCCAAAAGTTCTTGCTCGGTTGTCGTGTAATTCTGTTCATGTTTTCTTAATTTACGGCTTGCAAATGCCAAATATGTTCGCTTCTTTCCGTTTTCTGGTTCTTCTTGATACAGGCACGCCCCGATTCCAATCCTAGATGCATCGGATTGTATTATAAATTCTTTCTCGTAATCAGGATAACCCAATCTGATACAATTCGCCATTAACTCCTTCATTTGTACGAACGCCTTTTCCGCTTCATTTCCCCATTTCCACCTATTATTTATTTTTAGTAATTCCTGTAATGGTGCTGCTACTTCGGTATACCTATCACAGTGATCTGCAAAGAATTGCGTCATTCCAAGGAATTGTCTAATCTGCTTTATCCTTGTTGGCCTCGGGAAATCACATATTGCTTTAATTTTAGCTGGGTTAGGTCGTATTCCTTCACCGTCGATAACATGTCCAACAAAAGGGATCTCTGACTGGCAAAACTTTGACTTTGCAACATTGACTTTAAATCCAGTGTTCTTCAAGTTATCCAGCAACTTTCCAAGTCTCTCACAGTGCTCTAAGTATGTTCTTGTTGCCAGGATTAAATCGTCAACATAGGAAGTCACATAACTCTTTACTTCTGCTGTCAAGTTTCTATCCAGAGCCCTGATAAGAACAGCACAACAGTTTCTCAACCCAAATGGGAGTCTCCAGTAAGCATATGTTTGATTGTCGAACAGAAACCAGTCAATAGTCGTGACTTCTCCTCCAACACGATATGATGGAACGATGACGTGAAATCAAGGCTAGAAAAATACCTCATGTTCTTGAATTTCTTAATGATGTCCTTAATTTTCGGTACCTTGTCATATTCTTGAATTAGCTTCCCGTTTATAGCCCTCGCGTCTAGGCAAATTCTGAGGCTACCGTTGCTTTTCTTTACGATAACCAATGGGTTCAAATATGGTGTAGCTGTTTTAACTATTATCTCATCATTCAACATTTCCTGGATTATTTCTTTCACTTGCTGGAAATATTTTTCAGGTATATCATACAGCTTTGCTTTATACGGTGTCCAATCGTTAACCATCAGCCTGTATTTGAAATTGGGGATTTTTCCTGGTTTGTTCTTAAATATGTCTGAATATTTCTCCAAAATTTCGTATAACCAGGTTTTCTCCTCTGGCGAAATCTTAGCTTCCGTAAGGCTTTTCCATATTTCTTGATCCTTTTCTTCTTCCTCTAAACTCAATATTCTTTCAATAGTGTGGGCTATCTCTGATTCTGCTGCCTGATTTGGGCTTTGGTTTATGACATTGCTCTCATGGTCATGGCCATTTGTTTCTCGACCTACAATTCTCATATGTTCTGACAGATCCTTCCTAATGCTTATTCTGAGTCTTTCTGTGGTTTCATTCCCATGTTCTTCGCTATTTGGAAACCTAATTTCCTGTCTTTCCATATCAATGACCATTTTCGTAGCAACCATGAAATCCACCCCTAAAATAATATTGTATTTTATTCTGTTCATAATTATAAATGGGTGCTCAAATCTTCGGTTCCCTATTCCGATATTCAAATACGTTTGCATTTTGCATTCCACAGTTTTGTCTGGTATAATTCCTTTGATTTTTATTCCTGACACAGGTATCGTTGGTAATTTCATTTTTCTCTCTAACTCTAAGAATAACATGTTCGAGATCACACTAATACTTGCCCCAGAATCTATCAGACAATGGGTCCTCATTTCGTTTACTCTTACAATAATTATTGGTAAATTTACACCTTGTGGTCCTACATTCGATGATTCATCATACAGTAAATCTTCCGGTTGTATCCCCCATGATTCGATCTGCGCAATTAACCAACTCATAATTTTGCCATTCGATTTCCTTTCTTTATTGCACCTATCATCTATGCCTAATTTATAATCGACGTTTTTTTTTTCTTCTCGGAAACGTCTATCCCTGCACTAATGTTTTGTGCATTCGGATTCAATCTTGTTTCGCTGCCTCCATCTTCTTGTATTCCTGGAGTTCTAAGCTCTCCGCACCTTCTATATCACCAACCACTTCTTTGTCCTTAATCGCCTGTTCCCATTTATCCTTATTATTTGAACTTTCCCTTAACTCTTGGATATATTTTCTCTTGGCAAATTCTCTACCTCTGAAACTTTGTTCTCTCCTTCCTTCGTAGGGTTGTCTTCTTCGAAAATTATTCCGAGCTCCGTTTCCTGCGTATCTATTATTCGTCCTATAATATGGTACATATCTATCGCTCGTTTGATATGTCCGTCGATTTACATATCCTTTCTGGCATTGGCATTCCTTCGCTTCCTTCTTTCCGTCCATTTCCCGGTTTCTAACACCATTCTTAAATTCTCTCCATCTATTATTCTCCACATTCTCCGGCGTTATCACATTTATCGATGCCTCATTCTCTGCATTCCTCATTAACCTGGTTGTGGGATGTGCAGTTGCCATGTCTAGCTGCCTTAGCCGGTCTTCCATTTCTATAGCAGTCTGAACATTTGCTACTGCCAAGTGCCTTTGCACCTCGGGCGGAAATTGCCTCTGGATTGTTTTTATTGCTTCCAATTCGCCTGGTGCGGCGTCCAGATCTTGAAATCGTTGAAATTGGAACGCGAAATAATCTGAGTATCTTGTTTGCCCATTAAATGCGAATTTCCGGGAATATAGCTCCATCCTAAGCTGTAATTGTGCCTCTGAACTCCAATACCTTCGCAAGAATGCTGTTTTTAATTCCTCATAATCATGAAAGCTGTACCTAAATGCTTGGTACCATATACCAGGGTTAGAATCTAAGTGTTTATCAACTATTTTTAGCTTTCTTTCATTCGGAATCTGATTAGCCCTAAAATAATCCTCCATTTCCCGAAGAAATTGCTTAGGTGATAGACTTGCAGTGTTATCAAAATGTTTTGGTCTATCATCAACTGTCTTAATAATACTTATTACGGCTGGACCTCCACTGCTACAATTCCCGTTTCTAATTATTCCACCGTTGATAACCTGGTTGGAACCGTCGTCATCGTTGGTGTTGTTTCTCTCTCGTTCATTCGAATATCCATATTCCCTAACATACTGGAACCTGTATTTTGGCCATGTACCCTTAATTCCTGTACCTCTTTTCGGATAGTCCGCAACTCCCTTTCCGTATTGTTAACTCTACTGTCAACCTCATTCTTATTCCGCTCTACTTCCTCTCGGATTATATCTATTTTATTCGATACTTGCTCTCTCGCCAAGATAAAATTTACTTCTATTGACTTATTTGTATTTCCTATTACCTCATCTAACTTGTTCATCCTCTCTTGATATTGTTCCCATCTCTCCGTGAAATTTAATTTCAAGTTTTCCAAATTCTCCGTCAAACTTTTCATTTCCTTCTCCTTCAAAGTTCGTATAGCCTCTCTACTTTCCTTCAATTCCTTGCTGAGCTCATTTATTTTTTTATTAACCTCTTCACTCCTGTTTTCCACAATTTCCGTCATCTGATTACGCAGCTCGTCAATATTTGTTTTAATTTGCGTAACTTCGCTTCCAAATTTCTCAATCTCCGTTCTTATGACCTCTTTCATTTCTTCCCTCATTTCTTGCTGCCTCTCATTCTGCCTGTTAATCTCTTCTTGCTGTTTTTCCTCCTGCCTGATAATCATTTCTTGAAACCTCTCATTAATCATCTCTTGGAACTTTTCATTTTGTTCTCTTGTTTTTTCGTTGTCCTCATTAATCATTTCCTGGAATCTTTCTTCCTGCCTACTAATTATTTCTCGGAATTCTTCATTTCGCTTTCTTGCCTCTTCATTGTGCTCATTAATCATCTCTTGAAATTTCTCATTCTGCCTTCTTGCCTCTTCCTGTCTTTCCCTTCTTTCTTCTTCATTCCGTTTTCTTGCTTCTTCCTGTCTTTCTCTTCTTTCTTCCTCATTCCGTTTTCTTGCTTCCTCCTGTCTTTCTCTTCTTTCTTCTTCATTCCGTTTTCTTGCTTCTTCTTCTCTTCCTTCCATTTTGTTAATCATTTCTTGGAATTTTTCATTTTGCCTGCTAATTATTTCTTGGAATTTTTCCAAAATCCCCTTCTGATTAACCCTGACTTCCTGTATTGCTTCATCTCTCTTCCTGACTTCCTCCTCAGTTACCTTTTGGTATCCCTCAAGTTGGGATTTCAGCTGGGCTAAATTCGACATCTTTATCTCGTTTACAATTCTCTAATGTACCTGTTAAATTCTCTATAAGCCTAACTTTCTCTATGTATTCCTTAACTCAACTAATTCAACCTCTAAATATTACTATAACACAGTCTGACAGACGTAATTATACACTTATTCTACAACTTCTAGTACATCAACAAATTCTTTCTTAATAAGGAATGTTCACCCAAGACTACTTTAGCTCAACCCAAACCAGCCTGTCCAAGTCACACAAGAATCCAAACATTTAAACTAATAATCATTTTCAACTATGTTTATCCCTTATTTACTTAGTCTATATATATAATAAATAAAATTAACATTCCATTAATACATTTCCATTATCCTAAGTACCTAACCAAATTTTTCTCGGAACTATCTAAATAAATGCATATTCAATCCTTTTCCTACATTATTCCTATTATATAAGAAATCATCCTTCATCTCATGCCATATTTTCATCCGCAATCCATCATGCTTCATCTCATTCTTCCATACAGCCTCATAGTTACATTCTAATTCGTTGTGCAACTTTCTTCTTGATTAGGGTACACTATATTATGTTTACCATCCCTTTTTGTATTATCTCTCTTCACCGCTATAATCTGATCTCATATATCTTCATGTCATCCATAAACTGTCTTCTCAATATTCCTTTATCGCGATATATTTTCCTCCTCATTCCTCTTTCAACAGCTCACTTCACGAATAAAAGCTCAAAATATCACAGAACAGCCAAGGTACCATTTTCAACTTGCTTGAAGCTACGGCATCATATAACCCATGTCCAATCCAATCATCCATATCTCATCCTCAATATCTGCTCCATAGTCAAATCATAAAATTTCTGTACACCCAGAATTCAATTAATCATCCGACCTCTTCAAACTTGCCTCACGATCGGGACAAAATTTAATAATATTTAGCGGCTACGGTACCTTACTCTTCAACTTACTGTTGGGGGCCAATATTATGTGGTATACGACGACCACGGTACCTTACTCTTCAACTTGCCTCACGTATGGGCGTCAATTTTATATATGCCATACTTTTGATTTGCGACCTTTATCGGCATCTCTGTCTCATGTTATTGGAGTATTATCTGAGTATTCACATATTTAAATATTGCTCCGGCCACTAAATTCTAAGCATCGGGTCGCAAGTCATTCAAAGATTCCAAACTGGAATAGTATTTATGAACATAAGTTCCAACATATGGCATATAATCATTTCCCAGGGTAAAAATTCGCTTCGTTGTTCCTATATGCATTAAATAAACCGCGGATTCCGTTGAAGAGTCGCCATCCGTTGAAATAGTCACACCATATCCTTATGTTAAAAGAAATTACCCGATCCTCACCTAATACTCAGCGTAAACTAACTCAATAATTCCGTATACTATCCTACTACTACCTACTTAAAGAATATAAATGCAAAATCAAATCTATATCTTATTTATTAGCATGCTAATGTATAATAAAATTGAATAATATATATTCATTGGCAATAAGGAAAGGAAAATCATAGAATTATAAGTATCATTCTCAAAATGCTTGGTTTCCGGGATAAACATATCTGAAAGAACTTTAAATCTTCAATGTATTTTGCTTACATATTCGTTCAATATCATAATATGCCATATCTTCCATAATTAAATTCATATAAGGGGGCAAATAGCGATCAGAACTTTATTAAATCAAGGAGGAGTGGAATATCTTTCATTTAATGTTGTTTGGGCTTTTCTTTGGGGTATAAGTTAAGTTTCATTTTGGTTTTCGGTCTATTTGACCAAAAATTTTATTTAAACACATGTTTGTATTCTTGTTTGTGACTCACCACGTTACGAGATAAGCATTAGCATGTTTAATTATGGGTTCAAAACACCCATTCAGTTACCAATATTCCTATCATAATCCAAATGAATAAATTAAATCAGTACATCACCATCTGTACAACACAAACCAAATAAATCTAGTACGGAGTGCCATAGATTTGACGGTACGTCATTCTAATCTGCGAAAATCGTGCCATACAATCCTAGTCATGTGCCAAAATATTTACATACTCCCAAATATTTCTTTGCTGTGCCATAGTTTCGATGAAGCAGACCGTATTCCGTATAAGCGCTAACGTGCTAACCTTCAAATACGTAAATGTGCGAGATTTCATTCTATTCCCAAATATATATAACGTAATGCATAACAAACACGTAACCTCTCCATATCCTCCTCTGAAAGTTACAACGAAATATATACTGCTTGGCTCGAGACATGCATTCAACTCAACATGGCCTATACTCTTTACTTGCAGTGCTAACCCAAATCTAAATATAATATGTAACACAGGAATTCGCATTTCAATTATCTATCCCATTCTTAAATAACGAACAGAAACATATCTCCTCATTCTACTTATAATATGCCACATTAACACTTCATTTCCTCTGTATAAATATATTCCTCCATATTTAAAATATATCATCACTCAATTCCACTAAAATAACCTCTGTGTTACGGACGCAATATTCAATAACCTGATTATTCTCTTATACACTGCAACTTCGTAATATTTCAAACACTTCTTTACCATATTATTATCATACTGGCCATGATTGGTATACATATTGACCTGACGTTCTAGGTTACGTCTTATATCTCGCTTATATTTATACATCCATAACTGGTTAAACGCCTCACGGTCTATACGTATTAATTGGCACAAAACATGCATAAATACTCAGTCAGATCTAGTTTCCAATAACCTTAAAATTATCACATTAGCACCGAAGTTATATAGCACAAAATAGAACATTTCACCGGCTAATAATTGGCATTTATATTCATATATCCTTTCATTGGCACTTGATCTCTTATATCTAGCACTCCTGTACACCTATAAATATTTTTCATTAATTGATTTGAAATTCATTACGATGCAACTCATAATACTTATCTCGTAACGGGATTTTGTCGCTGGATCTCTGCTGGACTACTGCATCTTGGAGTAGGCAACCACTGCGATCCGAAGACTACGTCATCTGCGGCTTCATCTTGGGTCTTGGCTTGAGCTAATCAGTCTTGAGCAAAACATTCCTTCTGTTTAAGCTGAGTCCATCTTTTCACCAGTCATCATGCAATCATAAAAGAACAAATACATAGTAGAGTTCATATTATACTGGTGAAAAATAGGCAATTCAATTCGCAATATTTGTTTTTGGAAACTCAAGTTGGACGAAAATATCCTCTTCTTTAAATTTATAGATTTCTCTAATTTGGCCTATTCCTTGCTCTTTCTTTTGCTTAAACAGATATTGTCTCCCTCCTGGAAACAACAAATTATGCCGCTATGGTATTAACTTCGGCAACGTGTAATTCAGCTGAAGCTTCCTTTCCGTTTCTGAATTCAGATCTCACAGTGACGAATATTTCTTTCAAATCTAGTCTTTTTCTGTATTATATTCTTGCAGATATAGTCTTCTATTCTGTTAATATACTAAGATTTTCGTATTTGACGTTGAGTCGATCCTTTTTATAATCTTTTTATAAGCCGTGCAACTTCTCTTCAACTTGTAACTTTATCTTTCACAAAGTAGTCAAGAATCGTTCTCCTTCAAATTTTTCCGTCCGTCATTATTTAACTCTTGAAATTCTTTTCCCTTGCGGCCGGGCGATATCGATTTATTAGATCACTACTCTGTGTACTTGCACCTGAAGTTATTGTCCGCCATCTTTGTCCACTGTATCCATTACATTGACGGCCGCTAATGTAACGTAATGGTACATTTCATATTCATGACCAGAACAGCCTAAAGTTTTTTAAAAAAAATTATCATTCAACTGAAGTATTCTACACTTGACTTTGTATACAATGTTAGATTAATGTTATATCTCAGGTTTTTTGAAAGAGTGAAACCTTACACATCGTTTCCTCACAAGTCAACCTTCCACTGTTCTAACAAAGGCGAAAGGATTCAATTTAGTTAAATGTCATTGATTATTTTTTCAATAGAGCAATATTGAAATGACTTCATCAATCTAAACCTTACTAATTACAGTTGAAAGATCATAACTAATGTCGTTTATTTTGAAACCAACAACCAGCAAAAGATAAGAAACTCCCATTGTCCTTTGTAGCAAATCCTGCAAGAAAAATCAAGGATCCAAAGCACATGGGTAACACTTCCCTGGAAAACCTCAAGGCTCAATTCATCATAGATGAGTCTTTTCAGGATCGGCTGCATCTATTGATATGCCACGAAGCACATGTAGAATTTTATTGACTTTAATATAAAATTTTATACCGGAAAGGCAAACATTTGTTCACATCAACAACAATCTAAATAAACTTCATGAGATGAAATATGCTTGAAGCAGGCGATTCTCCAGATATACCCATAAAATATTTTCAATGGACTGGTCATATGAAGATTAAGTACGCCACAGGTGGATGAAAACAGAAATGATGTTTAATTAGCTCTAGAAAATGCAGGCGAACTGAAGTACGTGAGATAAGATGGTTGCAACTTTGATAAGAGTGACAACACGGCTGAAAGGACACCATGCAATGGAATCTAATAGTGCCACTGGCACCACACTGTATGGGTTACGTGCGGTACATGCCGTATTTTTTAAGAGCAATAATGCTTAATCATCACGCAAGACATTTACAGCGAGCTTGGTTTGTTTACGCTCGTCGAGGCGAGCCGGCTTGAACCAGCTACAGCTGTGTGTGACGTATATTCAGGAGCAAGATAGGCTACCCGCCGGGCATGCCACGTTGCCCGGCATGGACTGGCGTGTTCCAGAAGAAAACGTCACACCTTCTCTAATTTTCGACTTGGAGATTTTCAAAACTCCTGTAATAATGATCGCATCAACTCGAGAGATAAGTCATTTTGTAGAGGATCATGTCAACGTCTCTAATTCTGAGTTTCAAGCAAATCCGTCGAGGGATCCTCGAGCTATTCCACTTCATACATACCACGATATCTGATGTCGTAGGAGCACAAACAGAATATAAGGCGGGCTCGATAGACCCAAATCACTCAGTCATTACTGTTCGTCGGGTCAAAGTACTGACCAAGTTTATATTCAAATTATACAAAGTCTTTATAGAGGACTTACATTCTGTCAGTCGAGTTGAACTTAGAACCTGTGCGCGTGTTGAAACTCCAATATGTAACAAGTATTACAGTGGACTTAGGTTCTGATAGTGGAGTTGAACTTAGAATCTATACGCGTGTAGAAACTTCGAGATGTGACAGGTCTTTATGGTTGTGGAACTTTGTTTCTTTCCACGTTACCGTTGTGGAACTTACAATAGTCTCTGAACAAGTGATGTGTATTTTAAGGTGACACGCTACTGCGTTATATTATTAAGTGCGGAATTTTCCTAAAACTCAGTCAGCTTAATTTCCTGATTAAGTAGGAGTGTTCACGAAAGTGCTTAAACATTTTCACTACCATAAATGCAAGTGATTACCGATTATAAAAATGTATACTCGTGTGCTTCGACACAAGTGATTAATTCTGAATGATAATTCAAACTGTGTTAATGTACAACTGTACGTGGTACTTGCTAACATTATTTCTGTCTTCAAAGTGTTTAATAATTAGTGCATGACAGACAGCAGTGTTTTTGGATAAACTACTGAGCAGTCATTTATTTAAGTATCAAGTGCGACCATATTTAAGTGGAAAGCCACCACGAACTGTGCCTAATGTGTGAACAATATTTAGTTTCAGTATTTCTCTTAACTTATGTTCATGAACTGTGATTTATTTATTTTTGAAGTCTATGCTATCCCCATCTTCATATTTAATGAACATTTAAATTATATCTACAAGGGATTAGTAGAGTTGGACTGCATATCACGACAATATTAAGTTAAACAGTGATGTCAAATGTGTCAGGGGCTGTGCAATTGTGGACACTCGTGTGAATAAAGTGACGAGTGATTACCCCGCAACATAGTCCGAGAACGTTGGAGACCGCCTATAACTTCAGAGGTTCGAGTTCGATCCCATGTCAGACCGACTTGGGTGTACCAGCTGCATTTCATCGTAGCGAGAGTGGCCTGCAGAACGAGTTCCAGTGCAGTTCTTTCATGGTGACCTGGGAGTACGGGTTACCTGATAGGCGATGTTGAAGACGGCAAATATCTACATTAACGTGATATGCAACTCAACATGCATTTATCTGAATTAAACTTCATTCCTTAGTGAATTTAACACTAGGTTTACCAAACACTCTTTCTACCTACTTTTACCGAAGCGGTCATTTTGACCGATAGTGGCTCGTATTCGTTTCCTGAGGATATTGGTGCCAGAAAAAGGTTCGAATTGAGTATTAAAAAAATCATAGACCATAATTTAATTATTATCATGCATGATTTGTAAACACTATTATGAATAAATAAATAAATAAATAAATAAATAAACAAATAAGTACACTAGTAAGGCAGAATGTTATTCTTACACACTTTAGCTTACATTATATACATATCTACATGAATGTCACTTTCTGCTTTTAAACTTATTTGTCGCACTGTACACACACACACTTTGCTTGGTCACCTTTGAAGTGAACCACAGACCAGTTTTCTACAGTTTGCATACCTTTCAATTGTCTTGTTCCCATTACACACTTCTTCACTGATTGGTAAAAAACTCAGCAAGACGCAATAATTCGTGTTCACTTAGGGTCCGATCGGTGGGTCGCGTTTCATCTTTTCCAAGATAGGGAAAACCGTTTACAACATGGTAGGCTTCCACATCGACAGCCAGCTAAAATTTCATACCAAACTTTTCTGGTTTATTGGCCATATACTGCATAAATGGGCATCTAGCTTTCGTTGGAAAGAGTTGTTCATCCACGGTAATGTTCTCACTTGGTCTGAAGCAAATAGTACAATTAGATATAAATTTGTCCCGCTCAACAGATACAAGTACCAATCTATCAATTTTCAGATGGTCCCTGCTGGTAGATTTTTCATCAAATACAAGAAATCTCATGATATCCAGGAAACGGTTCCGTGCCACAGTTCGGGAGAAAATTCCAGGACCCCACTTCTGTGACCACAGATTGAGAACGTTCGTGTCAGGTCCATAAGTTCCGCATGCGTATAAAACAGCAATGACAGCGTCTAATTCTTCCGAAGAAAGTGTCCGTTCAGGATTGTTCAGAACTTCGCGGGCTCCAACCTCAGTATATCATTCGATGTGGCGCTGCTTGGATTCGTCAGTAAAAAGACGACAAGCTGCAGTGGCACAAGTTCCTTCAATGTGGCGTTTTGCATGTCCTGTGGGACCTCGGACTTCCCTCAGTACATTTTACTGTCCTCGATGGCCTGGCAGGCTTTGTATATCAACAAGAGTCTGCACTATTCCATCCAAAGTGACTTCTTCCTCGCCGACCGTCATATGCTAACCACGCCCATATGTTGACATATCACAGCGTATGTTCGGCCTTCTGTAGTTGATATCGTGCTCCTTGCCAGTAAGTTCATTATCTTCCTTAGTGTTTCCTTCACCTGTAAAATATAATACCAAACTTACTTACACTGTGCACAGAATTACGTAAATACAAAATGACTAACTTCAAATAGGCTTACCTTTGTCATAAGCTGCTTTGCTAGTGTGCGTGCGTCGCCATTTGCCGGATAGTTCCCTAACCTTTGAGGTGGAAGGCTGCTGTGTGATTACATGTTCACATGGAATTTCTATAGGCTCGAAGCAACTAGAATTACTATCCGAACTATTTCTGTTTGTCAAGTTATACACGTCTTTGCAATTATCGAGGTATAAATCAGTCCCAGATTCATGGCATGATTGTGATGGGGAAATTATATGCTTATGCTTCAGAATTTCGTCATCCATTTGCAGACTACGCGAAAATATGTTTCTTCAGGGTAATTACAAACATTCGGGAAACCTAGTTTGAATGTTTGTAACGAGTGAACACGACAATTGGCTCCTCTTTACGATTGGACACCTTTCATTACTGAGCAAATGCTGACTATACTTTCCTGTCGGTGTACTTGTATCATTGTTTGAACAGCTGTCCCATTGCAGCACTCTGTTGTAAATGAATGCCACAAAAGTCTGATCGGGTAGCTACTGCAATACCGGTCAAAATGACCGTCCGGTAAAAGTAGGTATATGACCTCTTAGCGCTAACTAGAAAGGAGTTACGGGATTTTGAAGCTATATGCCGAAAAGTACACTTAATATCAATAAAAGCCACCGAAGGGTTTGTATGTTATAACCGTATAACGAGAAATATAGAGAAAACAAAACTGAAAACGGTCTTTTTGACCGCTGCGGTAAACCTAGTGTTAAAGTTTTCTTGTAGATAGGACCCTTCCTCCTGTACCAACGCCTAGCCATAATTTACCCGAATCAACCCTGAGAGATACTTAATGCCATATTAAATTAAATGATAAAGTCGGTCTCTATTCAGTGGTACAACACGTTAGTTGTATACCTACCTTACCTCAGAGCATACCTTCTAATATCACACGCATTTAAACTAGCATAATGAACACAGCCTCGTGATAGCTGGCAATCTATGTCACTGTTGTCACGATGTTTTTGAAACAGGAACAATGGAATTGGATCAACATCGATTGTGCCAGAGGTCGTACAGCACGAGAGTGAGCTCAATGTCTTCAATAAGCTTGCAGCGAAACTGCATAGCCTTACAGGACAGTGGCACGGTGGGTAAAAGCCTTTAACGAGGGACGCCAATAAGTTGCAGACGTGTGTCAGCCAGGTCATCCTAGTGTCAGTGAAGGAGAAGTGCATGCTCTTGCCGTGTTAATGGACACTGGTCGTTGCCATATAATATGCGAGCTGGCCGGAGACACCGGGTTAGCGAATACGACTGTGCTTCATATTAAAAGGAACACCTGGACATGAGAAAACTTTCATCCAAATTGGTTCAGCGTGATTTAACGGAAATGCAGAAATGATTACGATACGATGACGCTCGTAACCATTTGGAGTACTGTAAGTACGAAGAAGAGGATTTCTAATGCAATACCGTTATGCTGGATGAGACATGGGCTAAATTGTATGAGCCACAGCTGAAATGCTGATCGAAATAATGGCATCATTACGGGAAACCACAAAGAATGAGAGTTCGTGAGAACCACAGCCATGTGAAAGTTATTGTTATAATCATGTACGACTGCGATGGTTTTATCCTAATGCACTGTGTTCCTCTGCAGCAATGCTCATTACGCATCATTTTCCACGACAACGCATGGCCGCACACAGTGCAAACGTGGCTGATTTGTTCGGTCGATTGGGCTGGGAACTGCTCTACCGTATACTATAATCCACAGATTTAAGCCGTTGTGACTTTGACTTGATTCACAATACGAAGTAACCACTTTGGGGCCTTTGCTCCAGAACCGTTTCCGAGATTGGTTAGGCTCTATTTGAACTATCAACATAACAGGTGCTGCAATATATGATGTCCAAATCGTTGGTAACAAGATGCACACAATGCTGGTGACTACTCTGAAAGACAATATGTCATGGTATAACATTCACATCTTTTGTCTGACTTGTAATTGAAGATTTGCTACTATTAAAGTTCCAACCCTCGTATATGTCCAATAAGTTCCTATTTAGAAATTACGCCTAGTAGTGGGAAGGAAGCAGCCTTGGCATTAATTCATTGGCGCTGACTTACGGAACCGTTCCTTACGCCGCCAATTTCGTCCGAACACCGACATACGGAACTGTTTCGTACCAACCTATAAACGTTTGTAGTTTTTGTTACTAGCAAGTGATACGTCTTGTGCCGCATGTAGATTACTCCTTAAAGTTCAGTGAAACTTCTACACTAGTGTCCAAAATTTAAGCATAATCACTAAACGACGCCATACCGCCTGATAAGAATGTCAGACGGATTGCTGAACAAACGCAAGCTAAATCGCACACCATATGTCACACAACTTGTCCAAAAAACAGTTTCAGAATGGTTCCGTTCGGTAAGGTACACATTTGCCAACAAGTAACAAAATTCGGCAATGACATCCACAACAAAATATGCTGTTAATAGGGTGTATGGTTACCCCTAACGGCCACACATGCTACGCAGCGACGTCGCATGCTCTCTATCAGATGATCAAAGAGCTCTTGTGGAAGTCGAACCCATCCTCCGAAAGGGCAATGCGAAGGTCTTGGAGGGTCCTTGGTGCAGGCCGACGGGATGCAGTTCGCCTCCCCAAGGAATCCCACAAATGTTATATAGGATTCAGATCCGCAGACGTCGCTGGCCAGTCCATGCGATGAATGTCTTCCCCAGCCAGAAATTCATCCACAGAGCAGGGCGGTGCAGTCGGGCATTATCGTTAATTAAGAGGAATTCTGGACCAACCGCACCTATGAAGAGTGGAACATGTGGTCTCAGTACATTATCCCTGTCTCTGTGAGTGTAAACAGTGTACCTCGGACCACCCATGAAGATGTGCAGGTCCGTACGGCCATTCAACATGGTGCCGCCCCACACCATGACGCCACCACCTCCACCATACTGGTCCTGTTCCACGATGTTCCTGTGGTTGTATCGGCTACCCGGTTATCTCCAGATTAATGTGCGACAGTAATCGTTCTGCAAACTGAAGCGGGATTCATCTGTGAAGAGCACATGCCTCTATTCATTCATGGTCCAGTTTCGATGTTGACGGCTCGACAGTAAACGGGCCCGTCTCTGTGCCGGAGTGAGCGGGATGAACACCGCTGGACGTCGGGCAAACAGCCCTGCGGTTCTGAGCCTCCGGTACACAGTCTGTCGGGAAACGGCAACCCTTGAGATAGCTGAAAGCTCCGCCGACAATTATTGCCTTGCAGATGCATTCCGATTTCGTCGGGCGGTTAAGGTCAGATATCAGTCCCGCTGGGGGGTTGTTACCCATGGTCGACCTGGTACTGGCCTACGACTAACATCTTCTGCGTCTCAAAATCGTCTCCAAAGTCTGGAAATGACACTTTTTGGCACATTCAAGGATACGGAGACTTCGGTCTGTGTATGGCCTGCTTCGAGGCTGCCGAGTATTCTACTCTGGTCCAAATAGCGCCGTTGTGCAATTATGTTGTCACGTTTACCACGAGACTACACCCGGCACGCTATAACAGGGCAAACTCGACTGAGGGAATACGGGGCGCAGGCACTCGCTGTGTTTACCTTGGGCTTACGCAGCCAGTCAAAGCTGGGAACACTTCTTTCCTATACAGAGCGAACAAGTAAGGCTGGTAGGCGCATATCACCGAGATAAGGTTTTTAGGGTTCAACCTCTTCAATACAAATTACGAGTTGTATAAGATTTTATTTACATCATTTATTTAATAATGGTACCGGTTTCGACATTGAAATGTCATCATCAGCCGTGAAATTCATTAATCACACAAAGGACATGATAATTAAAATTGACGTTATGATACATACATATATACATAATTTTTTTAGAGTAAAAGATTAAAATGTTATGACATGTTATCAACGTTTAAATGTCTTTGGAACGCTTATTTACACTGTGCACTGAATAAAATAGTTAAAAAAATTATAGCAATCACTTGATACACTGCTTTGGTTGATCTGTTTATGTGCTAATACTCATATCATCACATGTCATATTTACGGTTACATTTGAATCCTTGGCGATAATTTGTCCGTCTTTTAAGACACTTGCTATTCAAATGTTGTCAAAGTGAAAACGTAGTTTTAGTTGATTACACCTTGTTCATATAAAGAACTTGTAGAAATTAATGAACGTAAGTTTTCGTGGCTCATTGTATTAACATAAAGAAATAAATGAACTGGATTAAAGCTACTATATATATATTTATTAATAATAAAGCCAAGCTTTCAGCCAAATTCCATTGGCCTTCATCAGGGCATGTGAAGTTTTGCCTCCGACAGTGAGCAAAGAAATTATCTGAAGGAACATGGAAGTCATGCCCGTACTATCCACGGCCTACCCCTCTAACTGGAATCAAGGATCGTGGCGCTGTGCTGGGGTGGTTGGGAGGGAAGTTACTGATGCACCGCCTCTGTCGACAGTTTGAGTACGTCCCGCTGTGCCATGGTGGTGTTATGCATGCATTTCTGCAGTACAGGTCTCCATGTATTTGATAACTTGAAGCCGTCTTCCCTGTTGATGTTATTTGGGCGCAGCTCTATCTCTATGGCTTCCCTCACAAGACGAGCATAGAAGTCTTTTACAGGCGCGATGACCTTCGCCTGGTCAAAGAGGATTTCATAGTCTGTACTGTAGAAATGTTCTGCTATGGCAGACTGGCTTATAGCGCTCTCCGTGGAGGATGAAAGAGCGACATTCTTTACCGATCTGATGTGCTCTTTCACCCTGGTGCTAACAAGCCCTTTTGTCATGCCAACATATGAACAACCACAACCACATGGAATTTCATATACGCCCGGTGTTTCAAGACGTGGCTTCTCTTTGACTGGTCGAAACAGGTATTTGAGCTTCCGGTCTGCGGTGAAAACTGGAATTATATTGTACTTCTTAAGAATGTGCCCTATTCTGTCAGTTATACCTGCCACGTAAGGAAGAAATATTTTTTCTTTTTGCTGTAGTCCTGGTTGGTGCTATTCAAGTTAGGCTCCTTGATCTTCACAGCTCGCGTTATGTCTCCAGATGTATAGCCGTTTTTCTTCATGGATGTTGTCAGTTCTCTCATTGCACTCGAGCGGTTATCATTGTCTGCAACATTATTCACCCTAGTATATAACGTTCGAAGGAGAGCTGCTTTTTGGGAGGGGTGGTGATGTGAAGACTTATGAAGGTATCTTTCAGAATGTGTAGGTTTCTTGTACATTGCATGGCCTAGTGTACCACCGTTCTTCTAGTATACTAACACATCAAGGAAAGGTAATTTGCCTTCATTTTCTACTTGCATTGTGAACTTGATCTTACTGTTAATGGAATTTAGGTGCTCTAAAAATTCATGTAATGTTTCCCTTCTATGTGGCCAGACCGAAAATTGTCATCCACGTAACGATAGAAACACTTAGGTTTCAATGGCGCTGTTGTTAATGCAGTAGACTCAAAGTGTTCCATAAAAATATTAGCAGCCACTGGTGACAAAGGTGAACCCATTGCTGCTCCTTCTGTCTGTTCGTAAGAATCCCCTTTGTAGTAGAAGTAAGTGGATTTTAAACAAACTGCTGCCAGATTGGTCAAGTCCTCAGACAGGTATTCTCCGATGTAAGCAAGTGTTTCTTCTATAGGTATATTAGTGAAAAGTGACGTAACATCAAAGCTTACCAGGATGTCACCTTCGTCCACCCGTAGTTCACGTAACTTCTGCAAGAAATGTTTCGAATCTTTAATGTGATGTTCTGTCTTCCCTGTTTCTGGCTGTAGCAGGGATGAAATATAGCGGGCTAACTCATGGGTCGCAGAACCAATGGCACTCACGATTGGTCTCAGTGGAACGCCATCCTTGTGTACTTTTGGGAGGCCATAAATGACTGGAGGTACCGGCACAGCGCCACGATCCTTGAGTCCAGTTAGTGGGGTAGGACGTGGATAGTACGGGCATGACTTCCATGTTCCTTCAGATAATTTCTTTGCTCACTGTCGGAGGCAAAACTTCACATGCCCTGATGAAGGCCAATGCAATTTGGCTGAAAGCTTGGCTTTTTTATTAATAAACACATATACATAGTGGCTTTAATCCAGTTCATTTATTTCTTTATGTTAACTTGTAGAAATATGCATTTGTATATCTCATTACACTCGTCTCGAAAGGCTTGTCGTGATTGTTAAAATTATACATTGATGTATTAATAAAATTATAAAGTAAAAAACGGTAATTGGTTGTCCTTCCATCTTCTCTTCTGATATAATACAGGTGAACTAAAATTTCCCAGTTCAGTCGGAAGGATTTGAATCAGCCTGAAGCGAAATCAAAACAAAGGAATTGTAAGTTGTTTAATAGGTTGTAATTTTCTGTTTCCCTTTTTGTACTCCTGTTTTCGTCGCAAGTGCCTTAAATGTTTTGAGCTTCTTGTCTAATACGAGCTGTTATTGGGCTAATATTATAGTCTATGAGCATTCTAAAATAATTTGGTCTGAGACTAAAACTTCATCTTATACAACTTTTGAAGTTCTAATAATACGGTTCAATTGAATGTGTGCGTTATTTCTCCCAATGCGATAGTACATACATGTTTTCACTAACAAAATAAAAGCGATACCACAAACACAGAAAAATATGTCTAGCAAAAGACCAAGATCGCTGCTTTTGTCATTGATGTGAAGGCAGTAAAACAATCGAAGGGTAGTTGTGAATAATCTGGAAACTGGAAACGATCCTGAGAAATGTGGAAAGTCATGCAGGCATAATTTTGTAGAGCACCCTTGCCAAGAGCTTACCACACTCTACTGGAATAATACTTCTCTGTAAGGTGAAGGAAAGAAAGTTTTAAAGAAGTTGTAAACAAACCGAGAGAGTTCTTCTATTTGACTATATTAGAGTGAGGACTTACGTGTTTGTACCTTCCGTTATATCAGTAAACACTCTTCTCTTGGTTCTGTTTCTCTTGCTGTATCTCCGCTGCAGAGGCGATAGTGAACGCGGCGGGAAGGGGTTGAGGAGTGTGGAAGGGTCGAGCTATCTGTGTCTAGGTTGACGAAGGGACGGATTTACGAAGTTTGATGGCCTACTACTCGGAGAGATGGAAGGAGCTTTAGAGCGTAAAGAATTATACATATTAGAGATCCTAACTTTGTCTGAACTAACCGTATTTAATAATATAGGTGTTAATTCGTGTAATATACTTTTAATGTCCGTGACAACATGAAGATTCTGATCTTTATTAAACGTCAGATCTAAATGTATATATATATATATATATATATATATATATATAGGCTTTCCAGCTCGTTTAACACTCTTCCTTTTTCTATATTACTAATTATTGCTAGATACTTTTCTATACATTCAAATCGGTGACCAGTCTCCCTCATATGTAAGGTCATCGCTGAGTACTTCCTATGCGTTTCCGCGTTAACATGTTCCATTATCTTGTCATAAAGCTCCTTCCAGTCTGTCCAACAAATGAATAATTACACTGTGAACATTTTACTCTACATACTCCCCATCCCAAACAACGATTTTTGTCGTAATTAACTTTATTATGGTTAAAGAATATGGACTGGTTTGTGTTAGTGGCTCTAAATACTATATTAAAATGATGTTTTCTTGAATACGTTAGCGATCTGGTGAATAGCTGGGTTCTTATAAGTGAATGTAGCATACTCCGTCGTTTTGGTTTTGTCTGGTATCAGATTTGTGGACATCCTGTTGTTAATTTTATTGATCAGTTGATTGACCATTCCTACTTTGAAGCTATTAAGTCTAGCAAGGTTCTTAATATAATTGAATTCTGTCTTTTCTGCTAACGGCTTTACGTCGCACCGACACAGATATGTCTTACGGCGACGATGGGACAGGGAAGGGCTACGACTGGGAAGGAAGCGGTAGTGGCCTTAATTAAGGTACAGTCCCAGCATTTGCATGGTGTGTAAATGGGAAACCACGGAAAACCATCTTCAGGGCTGCCGACAGTAGCGTTCGAACCCACTATCTCACGAATACTGGATACTGACCACACTTAAGCGACTGCAGCTATCGAGCTCGATGATTCTGTCTTTAAATTCTTTGGGGACAGAGGAATTCTAAGCGCTCTGTATATGAGACTATGGAAGTTGCCTCTTTTCGTGAATTAGGGTGTTATGATGATTTGTTTATAGTTGTAGAGGATTGTATTAGCTTTCTAAAGATTTGGAAATAGAAGATGTTATCTCTACACGTAGCTCTTATATCTAGAAAATTCAATGAACTATTGATCTCGTCCTCCTTAGTAAATTTCAAATTAGGTTTGATTTTATTTAACTTATCCAAAACGTATTTGCTATTGGTTACTTCTTTGTTTATAATTACAAATATATCATCTAAAATCAATTCCTTTAATGTTTGCTTTTATTTCATTGTGCTCGATTGAATCCACGAATATGTCAGCAAGGATGCCCGATATTGGATCACTCATTGCTAATCCATTCTGTTTGTAAATTATATTATTAAAGGAGAAACAATTATTGTTTAATACGAATTTTAATATCAGAATGAATTTTTCAACTTGTAATTTACTAAGACCACTGTGTCCACAAATATTTCCATAAATAACATTAACAGTTTTTTCTGTCGGAATATTCGGTTAAATGTTTACTACATCAAACGAGCACATCACCTGATTTGGATGCAAGCTAATTTATTCAAAATGTCACATAAATCAATGGAGTTTCTTAGGGAGTTCCTTATTACTATCAGTGTAATGCTTTTTCAAAACGTTATACGTGGGAATATTTCGGCTATTGAATTTCGGGCATATCGGAAGACCTTTTTCATGAACATCGGACAATGCCCCAGATACTGGGATCTCAGGATTCATATTGATAAGTATTTGTTGTTCTTGTGCGGTAAAAAGAAATGTAGATTTTTTTAAAGCCTTTAGGTTGCGTTGTACTTTTGCTAATGGGTATTTATTCACCACTGAATTGTTGTTAGTATCAAAAAATCTTCAGTTTTGTGATATATGTATTCTTATCTATCAAAACAATTGCTCCCCCTTTATCAGCTTTAGTCACCATTATATTGTTGTCCTACATTTACGCTTTCATGTCCTGTATTACTAAAAAAATCCGACCCAAAATATACAAAGTATCCTAAAATTAAACCTAAAAAATACGTCACATTTATTTACAGAACAAGACAAGACAAAACTAATAACTACGAACCCCGGACTGCCAGCAGCGAAAGCATTACCTAAGATAGGTAAGCCCGGCGTCTCATATACGCCCCATCATCAATTATAGGCCAAGCCCATTGTACAAATTAACAAAATTTATCCAGAAATTTCTAAGAAAGAATTATAATTTTCTGTCGAAAAATCTGTGAAAAATACATACATACATTATCATTATAGACTGTTATGCCTTTCAGCGTTCAGTCTGCAAGCCTCTGAGAATTTACTAAACGTCGCCACAATCCTCGATTTGCAACTAGTGTTGTGGCCTCATTTAGTTCTATACCTCTTATCTTTAAATCGTTAGAAACCGAGTCTAACCATCGTCGTCTTGGTCTAAATCTCCTTCTCTTACCCTCCATAACAGAGTCCATTATTCTCCTAGGTAAACTATCCTCCTCCATTCGCCTCACATGACTCCACCACCGAAGCCGGTTTATGCGTACAGCTTCATCCATCGAGTTCATTCCTAAATTAGCCTTATCTCCTCATTCCGAGTACCCTCCTGCCATTGTTCCCACCGGTTTGTACCAGCAATCATTCTTGCTACTTTCATGTCAGTTACTTCTAACCTATGAATAAGATATCCTGAGTCCACCCAGCTTTCGCTCCCGTAAAGCAAAGTTGGTCTGAAAACAGACCGATGTAAAGATAGTTTCGTCTGGGAGCTGACTTTCTTCTTACAGAATACTGCTGATCGCAACTGCGAGCTCACTGCATTAGCATTACTACACCTTGATTCAATCTCACTTACAATATTACCATCCTTGGAGAACACACAACCAAAATACTTGAAATTATCGACCTGTTCTAGCTTTGTATCACCAATCTGACATTCAATTCTGTTGAATTTCTTACCTACTGACATCAATTTAGTCTTCGAGAGGCTAATTTTCATACCATACTCATTGCACCTATTTTCAAGTTACAAGATATTAGACTGCAGGCTTTCGGCACAGTCTGCCATTAAGACCAAGTCGTCAGAATAGGCCAAACTGCTTCCTACATTTCCACCTAACTGAATCCCTCCCTGCCATTTTATACCTTTCAGCAGATGATCCATGTAAACTACGAACAACAAAGGTGAAAGATTACAGCCTTGTCTAACTCCTGTAAGTACCCTGAACCAAGAACTCATTCTAACATCAATTCTCACTGAAGCCCAATTGTCAACATAAATGCCTTTGATTGATTTTAATAATCTACCTTTAATTCCATAGTCCCCCAGTATGGCGAACATCTTTTCCCTCGGTACCCTGTCATATGCTTTCTCTAGATCTACGAAACATAAACACAACTGCCTGTTCCTCTCGTAGCATTTTTCAATTACCTGGCGCATACTGAAAATCTGATCCTGACAGCCTCTCTGTGGTCTGAAACCACACTGGTTTTCATCCAACTTCCTCTCAACGACTGATCGCACCCTCCCTTCCAAGATGGCGTGAGTACTTTGCCTGGTATACTAATCAATGAGATACCTCGATAGTTGTTGCAATCCTTCCTGTTCCCTTGCTTATAGAGAGGTGCAATTACTGCTTTTGTCCAATCTAAAGGTACCTTATCAACACTCCACGCTAATTTTACTACTCTATGAAGCCATTTCAACCCTGCCTTCCCACTATACTTCACCATTTCAGGTCTAATTTCATCTATTCCTGCTGCCTTATGACAATGGAGTTTATTTACTATCCTTTCCACTTCCTCAAGCATAATTTCACCAACATCATTTTCCTCCTACTCATGAGCTTGGCTGTTTGCAACACCACCATGATGATTTTCTTTTACATTGAGAATATGTTCAAAATATTCCCTCCTCCTCTCCAGTGATTCCCTGGGATCTATTATGAGTTCACCTGAATTACTCAAAACACTGTTCATTTCCTTTTTCCCTCCCTTCCTAAGATTCTTTATTACTGTCCAGAAAGGTTTCCCTGCTGCTTGACCTAGCCTTTCCAAGTTATTACCAAAATCTTCCCATGACTTCTTTTTGGATTCAACAACTATTTGTTTCGCTCTGTTTCTTTCATCTACGTATAAATCCCTGTCTGCCTCGGCCCTTGTTTGGAGCCATTTCTGATAAGCCTTCTTTTTACGTTTACAGGCTGTTCTCACATCATCATTCCACCAAGATGTTCGCCTTTTCCCATCTTTACACACAGTTGTTCCTAGGCATTCCCTTGCTGTTTCTACTACAGCATCCCTGTATGCCACCCATTCACTTTCTATATCCTGAACCTGCTTACTGTCTACTGTTCGAAACTTCTCACTAATCATATCCATGTACTTCTGTCTAATTTCCTCGTCCTGGAGATTTTCTACCCTTATTCGTTTGCAGACAGATTTCACTTTCTCTGCCCTAGGCCTAGAGATACTTAGTTCACTACAGATCAGGTAGAGGTCTGTATCATCGAAAAATCCGCGAAAAACTCGTACATTCCTAACAGATTTCCTGAATTCAAAGTCTGTTAAGATATAGTCTATTATGGATCTGGTACCCCTAGCCTCCCATATGTAGCGGTGAATAGCCTTATCCTTGAAGAATGTATTCGTAACAGCTAAACCCATACTAGTACAGAGGTCCAGCAAACGCTTCCCATTCCCATTAGCTTCCATATCTTCCCCACATTTACCAATCACCCTTTCGTATCCTTCAGTTCTATTCCCAACTCTCGCATTGAAATCGCCCATTAGCACTATTCTATCCTTGCTGTTGACCCTGACCACGATGTCACTCAATGCTTCATTAAACTTGTCAACTTCATCCTCATTTGCACCCTCACATGGTGAATACATGGACACAATTCTTGTCCTAATTCCTCCCACTGACAAATCTACCCACATCATTCGTTCATTTACGTGCCTAACAGAATATATGTTGCGTGCAATGGTATTCCTGATGAAGAGCCCTACCCCAGACTCTGCCCTTCCCTTTCTAACACCCGTCAAGTACACTTTATAATCTCCTATCTCTTCCTCATAATCTCCCCTTACCCGAATATCACTTACTCCTAGCACATCCAAATGCATCCTCTTTGCTGACTCAGCCAGTTCTACCTTCTTTCTTCCATAAGCCCCATTAATATTGTTAGCTCCCCATCGAATTCCATTTCGTTCACCAAGTTGTTTCCAAGGAGTCCCTCGCCTGCCAAATGGGAGTGGGACTCCATTACTCCCATAGGTCCGAGGCTTGCTTAAAGTGCCACTGAGTTAATGAAAACACTAGATAGCTTTGAAATACGGCCTTTACACTCGTTGCATTCTTTCGACATATCAAATATGTATCCCTGTGTCAGTACCAAGAAAATTTTCCTATTTTCAAAATAATTTAATAAATGAATATAGTGAACTCCGTACATTTCAAGGAAATCTTGAAACTTAGTAGTTAAAAATATGATTTCCGTTTTAATAAGTGCATATATCAGTGGGATGGTTTTGATTTGGGGTCGCCGGCCTCAGAGATATTAGCGGAAGTATACACTGACTATTTAGAGCATACGGCAATTAATAACAATAGTGACTTTGCGAACATAAAATTTTGGGCCAGGATTGTACATGACACACTCGTTATCCTTGACGAAAGAATTACTGATGCAGGCTCCAAGCTTAACAATTTAAACAATATTGATAGGCAGATAAACTTCTCTCTGGAATCTGAGTCAAATGGAAGAATACATTTTCTAGATCTCACTTTAAACAGACTTTCCTCTTCTATAGAATAAAATATTTACAGGAAACTGACACAGAGAGCTACTACCATCAAGAAAGATTTTTTCCACCCCTAAGCACACAAATATGCTACCTACACCAGTATGGTAGACCCGGCATTCAGTATACTGCTAAATAAAAGAAATTTGAATAAAGAATTAAATACAATTCCCTCCATAGCTAAGTACAATGGGTATGATAATGCATTTATAGATTGCATCTTCAATAAATGCAGTTATCGCTTAAATTCAACTTTAAATATAGAGAAAACTAAACCTGATCATTATTCAACCTTTACTTTCAATGAAGATATTTACAGCATTACAAATATTTTGAAGAAACATAACACTAAAATCGCATATCGAACTGATAATATAAATATGGACAGCATATATAATACTAGCTCAATTAATAAAACTGTCACTTATCAAAAATCAGGTGTCTACAGATTTCAACGTCAAAACTGTGGGTCTTCGTATGTCAGGCAGACCAGGAAGAGCATCAAAATCAGACACATGGAGCACGTAAATGCCATAAAACATAACAGATACTCGGCAGTCGGACAACACATTCAAGATTTCAAGCATACCTTCAGTAACATTAAACAGACTTTAGAGTTTCTTGTGAATCTAAACAAAGGCCCTACTCTCGACGCCACAGAGGAATGCTTCATTCACTTGGATCAGGTTTCATCTCCAATTCGAACCTGAACGAAATCTCAAAAAAAACTAACATTCTCTTTGATTTTTAGTTAAAGTCTTTAGCTGTGTCGATCTTTCGAACAGACGGTCAATATTTAGCGCGATACACAATACCCTATCACGTTACAAACCCCTACCACACCGTTCACAGGACCCGCCTTAAACCCCTCCTCCTATCCTCTCCTCCCCCGCCACCAACCACATATAACATACCTCACCACACACCATCCGTCAGAATTTGTCCGTACCGGTACCTTCTCACAAACTGTAGCTTCAGGCTGATTCAAATCCTTCCAACTGAACTGGAAAAATTTAGTTCACTTGTATTACATCAGAAGAGAAGACGGAAGGGCAACCAGTTACCATTAATCGTGTCTTACTTCATAATTTTATTAACACATCATTGTATAATTTTAATGATAACGACAAGCCTTTCGAGACAATGAGTGTAATAAGATATACTAACGCATATTTCTACAAGTTTCTTACATGAACAAGGTGTTATCAACTAAAATTATATTTTCACTTTGACAACACTTGAATAACAAGTGTCTTAAAAGACGGACAAATTCTCGCCAAAGATTCCAATGCAACCGTAAATATGACATGTGTTGATTTGAGTATTATCACATAAACAGATCAACAAAAGCAGTGTTTAAAGTGATTGCAATAAGTGTTTTACAATGTTATTCAGCACACAATGTTAATAAGCATTTGGAAAGATATTTATTCGTGGATAACATGTCGTAGCTTTTTAATCTTTTATTGTTAAAAAACTATGTATGTATTTGTGCATCTTTACGTCAATTTTAATTATCATGTCCTGTCTCAATTGTGTGATTAATATATTTTATGGTTGAAGATGACATTTAAATGTCGAAACCGGTACAATTTTAAAACAAAATGTTGTAAATAATAACTTATACAACTCATAATTTGTACTGAAAAGGTTGGACTTTAAAAGATTTATCTCTGTGATTCTAGTTCAATACAGAAAAAATTAAGTTTATCTCTTTGAATAGGTGCATATGTCGTGCGATTTGTGCCCTATTTCCTGTTGCCCAATTTACTTGTAACTTATGCTTAACTTTTGGACACTAGTGTAAATGGAATCCACCCTTCCCAGACCACAGAATACTGTGTAAAGGTAATGCTATCTGCTTGCACTTGTTAGTAAACAAACATAGCTGATGATTATGTAGATATCTTCAAGTGGTTAGAAAATATACTAAGAATGATTTATCTTCATAAGACTGTGCAATATCTTACACTAATAATGATAGTGTTAGGGAAAATGATTCTAGTGGTGACAACAGCATGGACGATGTAAACAAAGACCGAGGTGGCGTGACTGCTTTACGAGATGGATCGTCCACATGTAATTTGTCAAACATTTCCAATACACCGAAAACAATTCCATTCACTGGTGTTTCTGGTATCAGTGTCATTGTTTTGAGAAGACTGTATTAGATCTGTGTTCGGAATTTCTGGGAGATAAGTTCTAGGAAATGATTGCGATAGGAACCAATGACTATGCTGCTCCCCAGGCGAGTAATTTGATGAGGAAAAATCTGAAATGTGACAGTAAATGGTATCCTAGCGCTGTTCAAGAGATAAGAACATATTTTTCTGATGTTCTCATGAGTCGGGTAAGAAAACCTAAACTCAATTTGTGCTGGTCTAACAGGAAAGCTCAGAAAGTAAAATATTTTCAGAGACTAAGACATTTGAAATATTCTGTCACAGTTCACAATTGCTGCACTTCTCTGATGTCATGTTTACAGATCCAAATGACCGTCTAAGAAAAATCAGACCAGTTATTTCTTATTTGCAAACAAAGTTTCCGAATATCTACAATCTTGGCAGAGATATAGGTACTGAATGCAGTGTTATGAAATATCTGGGTAGACTCCCATTTGTGCAATACAATCCTTACAAAAACGCCAGGTTTCATATTAAAATTTATAAACTCTGTGGAAGTGCTTCTGGATACTGCTCCCAGTTCAAAAGTTATACCAGACAAGGCAAACAGGGTGTTATTCCAGCAACAAAAGCAGCCGTGTTGGAACTACTGGAAACAAACTTGAACCAAGGTCATATATTTTATCATGATAACTGGTATGTTTCTCTTGAATTTTTTCACACCTTGTTGTAGAATGGAACTCATGCTGTGGGTACAGTATGCTGTAACAAGAAGAATGTGCCTCCAGAGTTCCACACAGTAAAAGTGACGAAAGGTGAGGCTATTGGTACGACAGCTAATTAATCTCATGCCATAAAATGGTAAGACTGAAAGGATGTGCATTTACTTTCAACTGTTGATAAGAACTTGGATTTTTATGTGAATATTCAAAGAAAATGAGGTGGAAGAGAGGAAGTAGTGAAAAACCCCAAGGGTATTGGAACATGCAACTGGAAAATGAAGGCAGTATATCGTTAAGACCGAGTCCTAGCATGATTCTTCAATTCATACATTGTGTTCATGAAGGTTACTGGCAGGTAGCTGCATTATACAGAATTTCTCATAGCATTTGCCAAGCGATTGTTGCAGAATGTTGTTCTCCTGCTTAGGACAACAAAAGAAAGAACGCCCAATCAACACAGCCACCTGCGGCTTCAGGCTAAAGTATGGGGACATTTTCAGTGCCTATTCCTCCAACAGAAAAGAAGTAACATCCTTCTAGACCCTTCAAAGTTTGCAAGGGTCATAAAATAACGTCCGAGGTGAGGTGGCTAAGCGAAAAATGTGGTATTCCACTCCATCTGGACAGCTGCTTCAAAAAATATCACATGATGCTTCACTACTGAAGACTGAGAAACAGTTAATGAACAGTTAGTGATTTATATAGCTTTGAAAAAATGCCACTTTCTGGCCAATCCTCAATATAGGAAATTAAAACATAATTTTCGAAAATAAATAGTTTCCTATCCCTGCAGGTTAGACTATTAGTCAGGTTCCAATGGGTTAATTAAAGTATAGTTTCAGAATTTGCCTCGTTTAAAAGTGGGAAACCACAGAAAACCATCTTTGGAAGAATGGCTGAAAGAGAAGTGCAAGGATGTTCAGGGCTTTATGGTCCTAAGAAAGGCAGAAACTGCATGCAGGAAAATCAAGGAAGCCTTTGGAGAAAGGAAAACTAGGTAAGAAAGAGTAGTGATGGGTGATACAACAGTGCCAACGGATTGGATATGGAGGAACATAGTCTACAGCTTGCTGAGAATCCTATGAAACTACAGTTCAACGATTAAGCTCATTTCGTATGTGCATCCTTCCTGCTGTATCCAAGCATATCCCCTCAACAAGAGCTCAGATGGAAAAAACTTCTAGCAATAAAAGGCAAAGCAGAAATATGGCAGGAACATACCCAACACCAGTATCAAGGTAAAGAAGCAGATGATAGGGTTCTGGAAAAATAACAGGCTGTTGTTTCTGATGAAAAGGGAGGACCAATTTTGAGGTCAGAATTTGAAACGTTTTGAAAAACTTAAGTATAAACAAGGCACCAGGAATTGATGACATACCCTCAGAATCACTGACTGCCGTAAGAGAAAACAGCATGGTGAGGTTATACCCTTTAGTGAGCAAGACATATGGAAAAGGAGAATTGCCAAACGATTTTTTGGCAGAATGATGTTATATCTATTCCTATGAAAGCTGGTCATGACAGGTGTGAAATCTATCACACAATTAATTTAGTATGGAAAGATAATTTGACACTGAGTTGGAGAACATCAATTTGGCTACAGAAGAAATGTAAGAACACATGAAACAATCCTGACGTTACGTCTGACCTTAGAAGACTGAACTAAGAAGGACAAGCACATATTCATAGTGTCCATAGAAAAACAAAAGGCATTATTATCAAATATCAAGAAAGAAAAATAATTTACAATCCACACAAAAATCAGTCTGCTGCGATGAGAATCGAAGACCTTGAGAAAGCAGCAGTATTCCATAAGGGAGTCGGGAAGGACTGGAGGTTCTCCTCCTTCACAAAATTCATATATAAGAAAGAGGCAGTAAAGAAAATCAAAGAGGAATTTTGAAAGGATATCACAATTAAAGGAGAGGCAATCAAATATCAAAAGTATGCTCATGATATTGTTATTTTATCTCAGTCTGCAGAAGATCTGGATAATTTTTTGAGTGGTACAGACAGAGTATCGCGGAAGGACTACAAGACCAAAATAAATAAATCCAAAACGAAAGTAATGGAGTGCAGTAGAACAAAGTCAGCTGATGCAAGAAAAATTAGATTAGGAAATGAACTCCTAATGGTATCAGATGAATATTGTTACTGGGGTAGTAAATAAACTAACTACAGCAGATATAATGAGGACATCAAATGCAGACTGCAGGCTAGCACAAGCAAGGAAGGCCTTTCTTCAGAAAACAAATCTGCACCTTTCAAACAGTGATAAACGGATTACTTAGATTTTTGAACACATTCCTCTGGAGCATTGTGCTGTAGGGAAGAAAAACATGGAAAAACCCAGGAAAAAAGAAAAGGGCAGAAGCTCATAAAATACAGTGTTAAAGATGAATGCTGAAGGTGAGTTGTGTGGATCGAATCACGAATGAAGAGATACAGAATTAAAATGGTGAGAGATCAATTTGGATAAATTTGACAAGAATAAATAGAATTAGAGGACATATCTTAAGACACCCAGGACTTGTTCAGTTTGTTTTTGAGGGAAGTGTAGTCAGTAAGAACAGCAGGGTTGACCAAGATATGAATATGACAAGCAGATCAGAGCAGATGAAGGATGTAGTAGTTATCTACAGATGAAAAGGATACTACATGATAGGGGCACATGGACGGCTGCATCAAACCAGTCTTTGGACTGCTGAATGTCAAACAAGAACAAGTGAGAAATTGCGTCCTGGTTAACAGACTGCAATTCGTTTCCAAGAGGACATGCTGAGAACCCGGTTATATTCATTAATCAGGATGAACAAGCCAGTCCAGTGCACATATAAAATAGACTGTATTTAAGTCAAACATGGCCATACTGTATTACACCTTTCTCCATATCACCAAGAATTGAATCCCATTAAACGGATATGGGCAAGTGTCAAGAATGGAATTTATGAACAAAATGTGATGTTCAGAATGTAAGCATTACTATAATATATGGTGAACAAATTGCTTCTATTACAAATGAGGACTGGAATTAAAATTTGTGTGAACGTAAATAAATTTTAAGATCAGTAATTTCATGTGAACGTTTTTGGACCATGGTAAATATAAACAAGGGACGTGAAACGGACAGAAATACTGAAGGTGATGGAAGCAATATTGAAACCACAAGAGAAAGAGGTAATTAAACCACAAACACTGCCAGGTGAAGTGAAGTAGGCATGGATAGAGAATACGATGAAACAGGGGCATTTTCTACGGGATTTACTGTAGTATGCCTAGATATAGTGACAGTTAATTATCTATAGTCTTCTATCAAGTGATTAACATACTGAGTTATGTGTAATGTGCAGTTACAAATGTAATTATTGGAAGGATCTGTTAAGGCTTCTTAACAGGAATAGTATCATTTACAATGAGATTGTATGTTTCAGGAGGCATGCATTGTACAATATCCTCACTTATACTCTCCTATGTATGCTCAAACCTAGTCCTTGTCAACTTCCACTATAGCGCACTTCCTGTCCTACACTTAAATGAGTGTTCTCCACAATTTGCGAAAACTGTGACTTTGTCCTCAACACAACAAAAGCAATGTAAAAAAAGAATCCTACACCATCAGAAATCTTTCTGATGTACAACATACAGGCAGACAGGGTAAAAATATTTTATATCTAGGGAGTAATATAGGACCATTGTGCTGAAATCAAATGCTGGACATAGAAACCAGAGTCCATCTTCATTAGCATGTGGCAACACCTATCCTGATAGGATCTCAGAATGAAGCTCAAAAAGAGAATAACAAAGTGCTGCGTCCTCTCCACCCTAGTAAATACTGTATAGCCCTATATATTTTATTACCCACCGCAATGAGAATCCAAACTTTCAAGATGTGGGTATATAATGGCAAGTTGTGCAATTCCTGTGGGTTATTTTCTTGTCGCATCAATGGAGATAGGTCTTATGCCGACAAAAGGATAGGAAAGGGCCAGGAGTAGAAAGGAAGCAGCCGTGGCCTTAATTAAGGTACAGCCCCAGCATATTAATATGAAAATGGGAAACCATAAAAACCATCTTCAGGGCTGCCGACAGTGGGGAACCACAAACAACAAGCTGTCGACCTCAGCTTATCAAGACAATTTAACACAGGAGGCTGAAACATACGTATCACATTATGAGGACTCCTAAAAAGGACAGTCTGTTACAAGTAGGGAATTCGATCCCGGCTCTTATTTCTAATCCCGGGATTTCGGGATTACACTTGGTCAGTCCCGGGATCCCGGGATTATCCCGGGATTGAAAGTTACAAATAAAAAACAAGATATTCTCACAGAAATCAGCTGTTTAAACAGAAAATCAAAATTTAGACATAATAAACATATTTTACGGTATACACCTAGCTAATCTATTCACTCTAACTAATCAGACTTACAGTCAGACTAACCAGATTTAAAATCACTCAGTCTCTGTTAAAATTATTCTTTTCCAAGAATCAGTGAGATCTCTTGAAACTTACATAAAGTTAAAAAACTTTTATGTAACAAACTATGCAAATAAACTTCGGAAATTAACAACAATCTCTCTGAACATAGACTAAATAGACGACTTTCATAAAACAACATAATAAGTAGGTAGAAAGTTTCTTTGCAAAAAGTATTTAAAAATAACATTAACCAGTCATATTTCTCGTAAATATAAAGAAAACTAATTTAATAGCAACATTCTAGTTTGAATTGCGAAAATATAATCAAAGAAATAACAACGCGTCCAGTGTCTCATCACCAAACCTGCTTGTCAATTTGTAGCACATATATGCAGCTGCTGAGAAAGCGCGTTCAGGTTCGATGGAAGTTGGAGGAATCGTTAGTAAATACTTTATAAGCCTGCTCTAGGTTGTAGCTCCGAGTAGAATTTGAAGACTCGCATAGGTTCATTTCTTTCTTAACAATTCTTGAAAATTCATTTTCATTGAATGCTTCAGGAGACATAATTTTCATGCTGTTTTCTATTTCCAGCTGAAGTTTTTCTTTGAGCGTCAAATCACTTTTTTCTGTATTTGCAGGCTCGACTTGCATATTTTGTTCTTCCACTTCGTCCTTTTTTTACCATTTAATCTCTCAATTAAAGGAACAATGTGTTTTTATCAGGACTTTCCTCAGACTTGAAGATGTACGCTTTATTTCATCATCGAACGCCAACGCCACATTGTCAATATGAGGATTTTGTAGGTAGCATAATACGCCACTCAACTCATTTCTTCGGCGATTTTTCATGCGCTTTTGTAAATGTATCTTGGATTTAGAAGCCAACTCGGAGCTACTGTCATTTAACTGCTTAAAAAGAAACTTTAGGGCAGCACCAGTTGTGCATAAATACGCATCAGTGCGACAGAGTGCTTCTACAGTTAATGTGACTGGAGCCAAGATTTTAATGATTTCATCGATGAGCTCGAAATCGGACTCTTCCAACTGCACTGGATTATTCTGAGCTATAAGCGCCCTTTTGACACTATATTTCATGAAGGCACTCACTCTTCTCACTCACACGGGAGAGGTAATGTACCAATGCAAGCAATTGTGGTCATACTTTCACGCACATAGGAGATAAACTCGTGCGCCAAACGAGAACAGGCATATACACACCGAAAAGACGCATAAATAACGCACTGAGAGTTTCGCTTCACGCAGTATATTTTGCAAATTTTAAAAAATGATGTCAATCCCGAAAATCCCGGGATCCCGAAAACGTAATCCTGAAATCTACGGGATTGACAAGCGATCGGGAATCCTCTAGTTACAAGTAATATTTTGAGGAAGAAATTTAGGCAAAAGAGGACTTAGAAGAAGACGGTCATCTCAGATCAATGCGTTGGAGCTCTATGGCACATGACAAAAGGAAGATAGCCATGATCGTAGCCTAAATCTGGTTATTTTTAAATCACCAAACCTATGACCAAAACTACACCTATTGTCCCATCCCTAAGAAATTAAAGGAACAATTTGTACAAGCTACCAGAAAAAAACCCGGCTGAAATCATAGCAAAGTAAACAAGAAGCAGGAGGAAAGTCTTCCATCAGCAAGAAATCACTGAAGGTCTTCACAAGAAACATAATAATTCAGGTCCCACTGCTCTGGGTAGGTATTTCCAAGAGGTGATCCAAGACCTTGTCAGACTTCAGGCAAACCCAACCATGCATCGATATCCCCAGTATCCCTATTGTTACCAGTACCTCACAAAATTTTTACACCAAGACATCTTCAAAATCTTTGTCACAGGGCAACATCTATTGATGGCAGTCCAGGTTTTACAGAGGAGAGTTTTTAAAAGAAAGGAAAAGTTAGGGCTATTTCAAAACCAATCCTCGGAACTTAGATGTTTAATGAAACGGCTGTTAAGAAGAACTTGGTGCGGGACAATAAGAAGTTTTATGTCTATGTTGACTTATGTCAGGGATATCTGGGCACTGGTGAGTATGAAGTGGCCAAGGAAGTATTAGACTATGGTGGCAACACTGAATAGGAGCTCAAAAATAAGGGGAGGGCTCATTCAAAAAATTATATAGTTAGCAGCTGCGATGGGATTGCGACTGATAACCTTAGGAATGAAGTTCGTTGGACTGAACTCCCAGTGTTCATTTCCACATCCAGCAGAGTTTGAGCAAAAGGCATTAACTTTCCTTGATGCTACTCACAATATAAAACTTGCTATGGAGTCCCTAGCAGGTTCTCTTAGATGGTAGTGCTCCAGACCAAGGAAATATTACTGAGGTGAAATACCTGGAAGAACTTGGTACTATTACAGTAAGTGAAAGGCCTGCACACTGATTACAGATTAAGGAGAAAGAATTTAGAGTAGGTGAGACAGAAGATAAACATTTCCTTACGTGCATAAAACTTCAATAATTCTGTGGCTAATACTCTTAAATTTTGCAGTAATCTGAGTCTTGAAGTATTTACAGAATGTGAAAGTACCATTCAGTTTGCAATGTTCCTCAACCTTGCATTTGATTTAATAAATTCATGCCATTTTATGTGTAAGCAAACTAAGGCTGTAAACAGATATTCCAACAAGGCCAAAATCTGTACTGAAATTGAAAAATGCAAAAGTTATCCTAATAACATTATGTTAACTAATGGTTCGTCCCTCTGTAACCCTAACAAAATAACTGCAATGAATGGTATCATTTCTGATTTGTTACATGTGCAAGGTCTTGCAGAAACATATGTCTGAGAGAGGAATCTGTACTAAGACACCTCCTCACATGGAGTTTAAGGCAGGATAACCTGGAATTCATCCTCCCATGTGTGAGGAACAGAGATGGATATTTTGTTAGTTTTTAATTTTTCCCTTTTTTATTGTTAGATGTTTTTTGTCATTGTTCTTCCATTTATTTTTTTATGTTTGCCTTGTGATACTCTATTGTAAATATGTTCTTTATTGCGGAACTCTGTAATTCGGCTTCTCGCTGTTTTGGTTTTCCCAAATAAATAAATTTAAGAAAATAAATAAATAAATTCTGGTCAACTCAAAGCTGCATACAGGAAGTGTCTCAATGGCCAGACTGTTCGGCTCCATGGCTAAATGGTTAGCATGCTGGCCTTTGGTCACGGGTGTCCTGGGTTTGATTCCCGGCAGAGTCGGAAATTTTAACCTTAATTGGCTAATTTCACTGACATTGGGGCTGGGTGTATGTGTCGCCCTCATCACCATTTCATCCTCATCAAGACACGCAGGTCGCCTACGGGGGTCAAATCAAAAGATTTACATCTGGTGAGCCAAACTTGTCCTCGGACACACCAACACGAAAAGCCACATGCTATTTCATTTTTTTACCGGTCAGATTGACCTATCTTGTAATTCTAATATGTGTTTTTGAAATGTACTGTTTAGTTGTACCCTGGTCTTGTACAGACAATTCAACAAGAAATTGATTTTTACAGACTTGATAAAGATTAAGTCACCAATTATGTAGTCCTTTCTTTATATAGTGGATATGTTGATTATATTGCAAGCAGTGTGTAAAATATTAATAGATAAGAATTTCATAGTGTTCTTTATTGAGATGAGTTCACTATTAAGTTTAATTTTTACATTCATACTTAATTATAATTGGTACCCGTTTCCACCATTATTCTTGGTCATCATCAGCCGATCATAAATAAGTATAAAAGACAATGCACAGGTAAATAAAATGTGAAGTTTAAATAATTCTTTCAGTTTCTGTTTGTGAAGCACTGAAACACTTTAGGGAGCACTATGCATTGAAATTTCAGCCGATCACTAAAAAGTATAAAAGACAATGCACAGGTAAACCACATGTGAAGTTTAAAAAATTCAGTCAGATGCAGTCTAAGAAGCAATATAATTCTTTAGTGACAATGTGTGTTGGAAATTCAATGTTATGAAGAATTCTAGGAATAAATATGTATTTTTAGTTGTAGTTGGTGATGCCCTATATAATTCTAGGGATCAGCACTGTGTGTTGATAGTTCCAAAATCATGAAGAAGTCATAGATCAAATACGTAAATGTAGTAAGGAGCAAATTCCTGAAGAGCAGCCAGACAGATGTGCTTCATGAACTACACCTAAAAATACATATTTGATCCTAGACTTCTTTATACCATTGAATTTCCAACACACAGTGAGCCCTAAAGTGCTATGGTACTTCTTAGACAGCATCTGATGGAATTTTCTAAAATTCACATTTTGTATACATGTGCATTGCCTTTTATACTTATTTGTGATTGGCTGATGATGACGAAGAATAATAATCAACACCGGTACCAATTATAATTAAGTAGAAATGTAAAAATTACATTTCTCATTTCAATAGTATTGAAAGGGTGAACAATCATATATCCTCTTTTAACGTAATAGTGTGTAAAATATACCACTACATCAATTAAATATGTGCAGTATTTGCATCTTTTGCAGTGTTACTTATCAGCTTCATATCCATTATGGCACTACTGAATTATACACCTACAAGACTTTATTAGATCCTCTTAATCAACACAAACTTCTGGGTAACTTCACTGATAACTTCAAGCCATGCTGCCAATGGGCAAAGACACGGACTGCACTAATGCAATTTTTATCTTGTATTTTATATGAGGATCCAATAGAGTCCTATAAAGGTATAATTCTTTTGTAGTGCACAAGCACTGACACATGTGGATTGGTGCAGTGTAACGAGTCTACAAGAAACACATCCTCTTCTTTTCATCATGGTTGAGATGCACAGTATGGAAGATATGACACATTTATTGTTCTTTGCCTCAGTGTGTAGACATTCATGTTTTTCTATAGGTGTCAGTTCAAAAAATCTGCAACAGGCCTCTATTATTATTATTATTATTATTATTATTATTATTTTCAATATTCTGAATGGCTAAATTAAGATGAGAAGGACCATTCCTTGAAAATTTTGTTTCATTCTTATTCTAATAGCAAGACTCTTCCTTAATAGGTTTGACTGATCAAAAATCACCATCAATGACGTGAACTAAAAGTGAACCAACACTTGTATCAGGTTGCATTTTCGTATATCATGTAATAAGGCAATATACTTGTGATCGTGTGTAAGAATGCATTCAGTTTTTTGTACTTATTTTGTCTTACCTAGTGACATCAATTTAGTCTTAGAAAGGCTGATTTTCATACCATACTCATTGTACATATTTTCAAGTTCCAAGACAGCAGACTGCAGGCTTCAGGCAAAATCTGCCATTAAGATAAAGTTGTCAGCATATGCCAGATTGCTTACTAAATTTTCACCCTACTGAATCCCTTCCTGCCATTTTATACCTTTTAGCAGAAGATTTACGTAAACTAAGAAGATATTCAAAAATTCTGGCGAATAGAGAAAATACAATCCTGACAGCCCCTTTATGGTCTGAAACCACACTGCTTTTTATTCTACTTCCTCTGAAACACTGATATCACCCTCCCTCCCAAGATGACAGTGAACACCTTGGCTGGTATACTGATTATTAAGATTAAGATACCTTGATAACAGTTACAATCCTTCCTCTTTGCCTGCTTATAGGTAGGTGCAATTACAGCTTCCATCCAATCTGAAGGTACCTTAATAACACTCCATGATAATCTTATTTCATTAAGCCATTTCAACCCTTCCTTCCCACTATACTTCATCATTTCAGGTCTAATTGCATTTATTCCTGCTGCTTTGTGACAATGGAGTATATCTACCATTCTTTCCTATTCCTTAAGAGTAATTTCACCAACATCATTGCCCTCTTGACACAAGAGTTGAGAAACAATAGTGATTGCAAGAAATATATAAAACAGCGATGTTGCAGAAGAAAAACGGTATTCTATGCCTGAGAAAATTATTCGTGAGAATTAATTTGATGAGTATGATTCTGTACTGCAAGACTGGGCTAAAGGTGGAATTGTTGAAGAGAGACATTTTGAAGGGGCTAGAGTACAGGCTATATTCTACTTCCTCGGGGTGTATTTAAGGACAGTGCAACAATGCAAATTAGGCCCATATTCGAGGCATCCAGCAAAAGCAAGAGGGACTTGTCACTGAATGATTGTATGACAAAGGTCCAAACTTAACTGAATTTATTCCCTCTGTTGTGGGTGTTGGAATATTACTTGTTGGCACTCGCATGTTACTGTTGCACTTGCGTGAAAAATTTTCAGTGATACAATGTCGAAGGAGAAGCCAGACCATGCTATCAAGATGTGTGAAATGAAAAATGGCACAAAGCTAAGAAGGTGGATCCTGATTCTGGAACTCTATTGGAAAACAGAATAATAGAGGCTGTGATATTTGAGGTGACAGATGTAGACTTTGCCGGACTCCTGGTACTGAAAGTAAAAAGGAAGGGGTGGGTTATATTCTTTACATTTGTTGTGTATATGGCAGTGCACTTGGAACTACTCAGCAATTTCATTACGAATGTATTTTCACTGAGTTTTCATCGGTTCATCACTCGATGAGAAAGACCAAAAGTGTCTACTATAAAATTGGAACAAATTTCACTGGTACAGATAATTTGTTTTGAACTGTCGACTAAAACCACACAGAAAGAGAGTCCACAATGCAGTGAATACAGTAGGGGATTAACCGTCCCACAGCAGGCTGGTGGGGTGGTTGGTGGCAAAGTCAGATTCGGATAGTAAAAAGAAATTTGGGATGTGTCCTCGGGACAGCTTCACTGTGTTGCAAAAGGAATATGACAATACTGCACGAGTGTGAAGCCATTGTTAACTCCCGTACTCTTACCTACTTGCCTGAAATTCTCAACCAACTTTCACCTTCAAGTATTTTGCAAGAGAATATCTGCATGGGAATATTAGATATAGATCAACTGGATTCTGTGAACTTATCAAGGAGATTTTCATTTCTACTACAGATGCAACTAGATTTGAGAAGAGTACCTAAGTCAGTTTATTCAGAAGCAGAATAAGATGTCTATAAACAATGGAGAAGAGGATGTGGTGCTGGTTGCAGCTGATGGGAAGAACTGGATCGATGGGCCGTTAACTAGGGTGCTGGAAGTGTATCGTGGGAAAGAGTTGGAAGCATTGTGAGGTTGAAAACATTGTCAGGTGAGGTGATTAGTCTAGATCAGGGACTTCTGAAACTGCGAAGAAGGATGCTGACGACTGTCCCAGTAGCTTTCACTCTCATGAACAGTCTGACTCATCACTCCTCAAAGTGGTATTGTGACAGCTCGTCTACTGTTTCATGTGAATATAAAAGATGACTAAATCTAAGTGACTTACAATAAATATGAAATTCCTCTCAGGTAGAAAGAAAATTTCTCACAGGCTATGTGCTTTAGGAATTAAGAATGTAAGGCATTCTGAAAAGATATCTGCCTCATGAATCCTCCTAACAAAATCGTGTACATGAGCAGAATGATTTCCAATAAGGTTGGAAGATTTCAAATTAGGTTGGACATGTACATTTTTTGGCAGTGAAAAATCACTGCTTCAGTCTTCACATAAAACTCAAGTCAATTCATGGATGCTGAAATGATATTAAACCTAAAAAATATCCATGGATAAGAGAATTTCAAACGTGGGTTCAAATACATCCAATATACAAACAACAACAAAAGAAATGCAAGACCCCTAAGCTAAAAATATTTAGGTATCATTATTATACCTGAAATGGTTAATTAAAAGAAAATGCTGCCAAAATAATCAATATATAGATACACATTTGTTACAATTTATAAATACAGATTACAGTCATTACTAATACGCATGGCTTATCAGTCCAGGGACTAGAATGATGCAGCTTTCCATGTCAATTTATCCAGTCCTACCAGCCTCTTCTCTAACTCGTGCAGTGTTCTCCTTAGAAAATGTGTTAGCTGTGTATCAGGAATGAGTGGCTAGGTGGGGAATACTACGCATTAAAACGGATTTGAGAAAATTTCAATTTATATCCCTCATGACATTTGTATTAACAGATGGGTAGCAGTAACTGCAAAATTGAATTATTTTAGTACTTTTACCCTGAACAAGAAAACAGAGGATTTTGAACTTCTAGTGTTCTACTGCTCATTCATAATCATTCAATACTGGGAATTACTATTCCATTGCTCTGGAGTCGCATATGGGTTTGTGACATCATTTAAAACTGCTAAACATTTAAACTCCAATGTAATTATGCTGAAAATAATGATTGATCATTTAACTAAACAGTTTCACAGTATGTAATTAGTACATATCTATGTTATATTAGGTTGGCGTTCTGTAAACATGGCAGGGCACTTCACCCATTAAGGGGTCTTACGGAGAGCAATGTAGTTGAACTAATGTTTACTACAATTCCTTTATCACATTAACATCATGGCCTGCCCTATCTCTCTAAATCTCTAGACTTGCTCTAATCTAAATTAATGAAATCCTGCAGGTAATTGTTTCTAAAAAGGTAACAATAATAACGTTGTTATCACATTCCTTCAGTTGTGCAAAATTTCATAGAACATTAATAAAGCTGGCCCTGTGGTTTAGGGGTTAACGTGCCTGCCTGTCACACGGAAGCCCCGGGTTCATATCCTGGCTGAATCAGGGGCTTTCAATTGTAAATGTTTAATATCCCTGGCCTGGGGACTGGGTGTTTGGGTCATGCTTAACGTTCCTTTTCCTCACATTCAACACTCCACACTTCCTACATTTAAATTACATGCAGGTTCATATTACACGGTGCAAGTAGGGGCAAGAGATCTCTATAGGTCAACGCGCTGAACACACAGCATCAAAAAAATAATAAATAAAGCTGTTGCAGTACCTACAGACACACAATCAGGTCAGGTGATACCAGTATTGTAATATCATGGTGGAAAAAGAGGTGGTAACTATTTTGCCAATAACTGGTTTTTAAATGCAGTATAAGGTGAGTTTTCATTTCAATGGAGTAGTTAACCATCTCACTATCCACATGTGTCCTGTTAATTCGTCACCCTAAGAGCGAATAAGTATAGTACTCCCCTAGATTTATCCACCTGTGCAATCTCAAAAGCAACACTTCATGAAGCTTTAAGAGTATTGTGACAGTGGAAAATCCAATTATGAAAGTTGACCATCAATGTTATAAAACATTTTCAATCAGGAGAAAAGATGAGTAAAAATCAATAATGAGCAAGCACCCCATACAAGCCCAAATTTAAATCTGTTCATGCCAAAGAAGATAATACAGAATTATCAATAATGCATTAATGGACCCGATACCCTGATGATTTTAAGTGAAAAGGAAGCGACCAGTCGCAATCAAAATCAGTAATTTTATCATGAACAGTAACCTAAATATCACTGCAGTAGTTTTACCTACTGAAAAAAAGTCCATAGCATTGATAGGATCCAAAATCAGCCCTAGGTTTCAGGTACTTATATCTCAAATTCATTGCAAATCTTACTTGGGCCTTGTAGGTAAGACAAAGGTGCTCATTCTTTAAAGAATGGGGCCTGGTCAGTTAATTTACACTGAAAATAATTAGTGTTTTGTAACCAACCATGAAACTATCCATGAGGGAAAATAATGAATGCAAGGTTCCAATGTCAACAACTATCTATTATCTCCAATGAAAATGAAAGACATCCAGCACATAATATGCTATGGGTGATGGTGTGGTCTGCCCTGAAAATATATCATCAGTTTCAAATTTTGTACCATTATTTCACATGTACATGTTTTGGGAGCCCAAAATTACTTCATCAGTGATTTCTACATCATAAATCAATATTCCCCATATCTTAAGCTCTAACATTATTCATCTATGCATAAGACATCATCAATATATACCATCATTTTTAACACATACATAATTGCCATTTCTTGATAATGTTTGTTGTAATGGAACACTTTAAAACGTAATGGAACACTTTAAAACATTTATGAAAAGTTCAACTGGTTATTCTTATGTTATATAACATTTTAAAACATGTATTAAAACGTCAGATTGTTACCTTAGAAAAATCAATCAGTGATAAAATGTTTCTTCCTATTGTTTGTTCTGTTGTAGCCCACTTAAGTGTAAAAGCAAAGCAAAGTCATCTCCGAACAGGCCATGAAGGCCCTTGGAGGGGTGGAAGGTAAAGGCTTCCACTATCCGTAACTTTGGCACTTGATGGGGTAGAGTGGCTAGCTCTACGACCGGCCGCCTTTGCCTCCAGGAATTAATCTGATACTCATTTTTGGTGTAGGCTGAGTGAACCGCAGGGCCATATGCACCTCCGGAAGTGGAAGTCTCGTTTCTTAAATCTTACGACGTCCTGACGGGGATTCGAACCCACGTCCTTACGGGCGAACCGATCGCGCATTTACTGCCTTAGCCAGGCACCCCTCCCCTTTAGTGTAGGCCTATTAAAAAATTAACTATTATACTACCAAAGATAATATTTTTGCCTTGTTCCTAGAATACTATCTAGAATGAACTGGTCTATCATTGAATTATTCGACTCCTGAAGATCTAAACGTGTAATTCATTATATTATGACAGATGGAATCTTTCTATGTTGGTGTTGGGCTGGAATTTCAACAGAGCGGATCAAACGTCCCATAATGTCATTGAATTCATGGATATTATTTGCTCTTCTTCCTGTAAATTATTGAAGCGGAGGAAGACTACCCGCTCACCAGCCTAACACTTATTGTTTCTATGTCGTGCAAACTAGCTTTAAAGGTTTCGAAACACTAAGATGACGGAAATCATTCCCGCAATAGGCTAATGTATTTGAACACCTTTAATACCATCAGGGTGATAAATGATTTAATATGCCAACTTGAAACCTGAAGGCAAGCTACTGAGACTGCCACGAGAGCTACAAAGCAAAGAGAGAGGAAGAGAACTCCACTTCTTCTTCAGCTTTTAGACATGCTGTGCCTAATAAAAGGTGCATATTTGTAAATTCTGCATTTGTGTAATCATAAAAAGTACATTTAGTCAATTTGAGATTAGTATATAAATATATATGTGCCTTAAGAATAGACAGCACAAAACTCAGATATCTCCTGAACATCACATAAAAGTAGAGTTATTTAACCAGTCGAACTCAGATGACTGCTAAGGGCTTAATCGTAATCACTATAAAGTTACCTGGAATGATACTTACGCATGAAGTTTCCTCAAAGCAGATTGGTTCCTCTTTGACCTTTACTTCCAAATCCATTTTAAATAGTGTGCGAAGGTATAGACGGTTTTGGGATGTAGATTACTTGAACTGAACTTGCACTGAAACATGAGCAACAAACACTATTATTGCTATCTTAGAGGTGAAGTTTCCAGAATGTGGAGAATTATTTAGTTTATTTTCTGGGTTGAACCGTGTTGGTGTCAGTACATCACGCACAGTTTCCCGACGCTTCGAATACATTGCAGTACTCTTTGCCAAGGCGACTGAAATACCTCTACTTGATCCGAGGTAGTCAGTCTCCCAGGCAGCAGTCACAACTACAAGAGTGGCCCTGACCTTAGTCTTTCACATCCTAGCCTTTCTGGCTGACGTGAGCCCCTGGCTATCTCGTGAGAATTCTGGAAGGTATGTGCCACAGACAGATAATGGGGGCTTGCCCGCGCTGTTATGTATACACTCAGGCAGAAACCCCAATTACATAACAGTGCGGGCAAGCCCCCACTAACTGGCTGTGACACATAACTTCCAGAATTCTCACGGGGCAGCCAGAGGCTTACGTCAGCCAGAAAGGCTAGGATGTGAAAGTCCAAGGTCAGGGCCACTCTTGTAGTTGTGACTGCTACCTGGGAGACTGACTACCTCGGATCGAGTACGGGTACTTCAGTTGCCTTGACAAAGAATACTGCAATGTAGGCTACTTGAAACATCGGCAAACTGTACGTCATGTTCAGACAACAGCAACACGGTTCAACCCGGAAAATAAACTATAGTATTATTGCTGTTTTGTAGTCAAGACTGTAGTTTAAGGTGACTTGATATTGTGCTCAATGCCACAGGACCTTCAGTTTTACCTGGAATCTAAACCTCAGGGATGAACATTTTCAAGTAAAGAACAACCCACACCCAAAGAATTGGATTAATTTGCACACCCCTTGTGAAAAGCCTGTGACTATGCAACTTACATATCTCACACTACACTGGGAGTCTAATGACTGTACCTTTTTTTATGATTTGTTCACATCATACTGACACCGATAGGACTTATGGCATTAACGCTAGGAGGGCAAAGCAAGTGACTCTGGCCTTGAGTGAGGTAGAGTCCCAGCACTTCTTTGGTGTGAAAATGGGAAAACACAGAAAACAGTCTCTAGGGCAGCGATTTCCTTCACACTCCTAGCCCCTTCCTATCCCATCATTACCATGAGTAATATCTGTGTCAATGCAATGTAAAGCAAACTGCAACAAAAAAAAAAAAGAAATTCTACAAACTAACCTTCGAAACTAATCATTCCTTGCTCAACTTGCAGGGAAATCGATCCGCTTTTAGCCACTATGAAGACACAATCCCCGCCCCCTGTCCCTCCACCAGCTCTACTGGCCGCATAACTCTTGTATTGCTCAATATAAAACTCACTCTCTTTACGCTAGAGTCCAGTGGTGATTCAGATACAATATAAAATTTGAAAGTCACTATTAGGAACGTTCTGATATAGTACATTCAGTTTTGTTTTCAATCCACAAATCTTCCAGATAGTAAGTGGTGAGCCCAGTCTTATTAATAACACTTGCAAATTATCCTGGATGTTAATGACAATTGTGGGTAAGCCCTGTGCCTCATGTATTTTAAAAAGCCCGTTTCTTACACAGATATAGCCATAGTACTTCTCTCGACGCACATTACTCATGGGCTAGCATCCCCTTTAAGAGATATCATACAATATGTTGAATTCAGTAGCAGTTTAGCCAAATCCTTATTGATCAAACAAATTATTTGATGCAGGATAGCCAGGTACTCATTGGCAACTTTATCCAAAAAGTTGCAACCATTACTGATTATGCTACAATATATAATGTATGTGCATTACAACAAACAGTTCTGAAATCGTTTGTTACAACAAATAGTTCCGAACTGGCTATGAACTCCTTCAAAGTTATTTTAATGAGCATAAATGAATCAGAATGCTTCCGGAACTGATCGCTAATAATGGTTTGTTGGAATAAGTAACTGACATTTGTGAAATGTATCTACGCCATCTATGAATCATTACAAAATGTTAAGCGATGGATGATGGAAGGCGTCACTATTCCAATGAGAAGTACTGCATGTAGTCACACCATTTATGATCGAATCAAATGTGCATGTATAGAACATGCAATCCCCGGTATTAAATGCGCACTGCTGGCATTGGCTCTGAAATGGTTCTGAATGTAGTTAGAACAGCATGAATTCAGAACTCACACTTCAGAAGCAGTTCTGAATTTCTGTTGGAACGGCACGTATGCTGGCACCAAAAAAGTATTGGCATAGACACCATTTTGCATATAATGCAATTGTATAAATACTAGGAACATTATATATATATACCATTAACCTTTCCTCAATAAAGGAAATTATGCATATATTTTACTTTCTTCTAAACACAACATTAACACATGTAATCTATTAAATTAGGGTTTTCTCATGCTCCAAAAAGTGTTGGCACACTGTACGTCGTTTGTTATTGAGCCTTGCAGACGGCGCCGCATACCAGATATGTGCAATCGGAATTGACAAACAGTTCGGTCCGTTGCCTGACGCCAGAGTATGGGTCGTACACTTGTCAGGATGAATCTGAAGACGAAGGAGCATACCATGTTGTTCTGCACCAAGGTGGTTTACATGCATTTGCAGGGTAAAAGTTACCGCAAAATTGGTAAAGAACTTTCTGTTACTTATTCAACAGTGCGGACAATCATCAAGAAGATTCAAGAGACTGATACAACAGACAATAAATGCAGATCTGGACGTCCAAGAGTTCTTACATGTAGGGAGCGTCGAAGCATAGCGCGTCTTGCACTAAAAGAGTCCTTAACACATTAATGACGGGCTACGTTAATTAACGTAGTTTCGTACTGGTGCGCGGGCGACAGGCTACGTAAATTAACGTTTTCTCACATTGCTTCATTCTTGTGTGTTTTTATCCTCTCCGCCGTTTATTAATCGAAATATTTCGTGTTGTTTACTAACTAAAGTCTTTGTTGATCGGAATTTAGATAGATATATTCTTTCCTTGACAATGCTTTCGGCACAGGAAGCGTGGTTTCATAACCCTCAGTACCGCGTGACCGAGTGTATTGCCAGGTGTCAGCATGGCGCGCCGTAGCAAAGACAGCTTGATCGATGATGAAATATTCAGAGAATTGCATGCTGATAGTTCATTTGATGTCGCTAGTGATTGCGAAAGTGTAAGTATTAGTGATTGTGAAGATGTGTGTCCGCCAATATCAAAATATACGCGCGGAAGTGAAAGTGCGACATTTAGTTCAGACGTGTCTGTTGACGGCGGCAATAATACGAGTAAAGATGCCAGTGATTGCAGTGACATTGAGGTTGATGGTTGGAGAAATAAGGATGAAAACAGAGTCTTAGAACCATTTAGAGGTTTTACAGGTATTTATATTTCATCCTATTTCTCATCGCTAATGTGCTTCTGTTTCCGGTCCACACGAAAGAACGGAGTAGCGCGTGCCCGGACAACAATGTGTTAAAAATGCAGAGTCGATTGTATCAGACATCCAGTCAACGTCCAACAAACAGGTCAGTCCTCAAACTATCAAGAATGTTTTGAATGCAGCTGATATTCATGGGTGATCTACCAGAAACCATTTATTTTGGAAGATAACCGAAGAAAACACTTCCAGTTCGCCAAAGAATATATCAATAAATCGATTGAATTTTGGAATTCTGTTATATTTTCCGCCGAATCCAAGTTTAGCTTGTTTGGATCTGATGGAAATGTAAAAGTGTGGTGCAAACCAAATACAGAGCTCCAATCACAACATGGCCTACCTACAGTAAGACATGAGAGAGGAAGCATAGTGGTTTGGGGATGCATGGTAACTTCTAATGTTGGTGACTTGGAAATTATTGAAGGTGTCATGGATCATCGTAAATATGCCGATGAGTTGCGCGGCCACTTATGTAGCAGTGCACAGAAACTGGATCTTGATGGCGTCTTTTACTTTCAACAAGACAACGGCCCGAAACATACGGCTCTGCGAACGCCGGGGTGGTTACTATATAATGCACCAAGAAGAGTTTTCACTCCACACAAAGCACTGATCTTAACCCAATTGAGCATCTTGGAGACAAGAGTTTCAAAATGTCGTTCTACAGGGAAGTGTGAGTTCAGACGGTGTTGTTTAACTCGCAACATGGATCCCTCCAGGCCAAGACGTCTACAAACTCATCATTGCCAACGGTATGCACACAGGCTACTAGACTTGAGTTACGTGAGGTACAGAGACTTCAATTTCATTTGTGCATAGGTGTGCCAATACCTTTTTTGACGTGTAGAGCAACTGATTTTGTTTTGTAAACTACGGTATTATTTTTGTGTTGAGAAACCAATTATACTCGAAGAACCTTGTATTTACCACTGTACATTTCAATAAATATATATGTGTCTTGGCATTACCTTTATTTGTGTGGAATTTATATATAATGGTAGGTGTGCCAATACTTTTTGGTGCCAGTGTATACTACAGCGCATGAACAGGCTATTCTGAATCAATTCGGTACCATGTTGAAACAAATGTATATGTATTATCACTAAGAATGGTAGCTGAGATATATTTAATGTAGTCAGCTTACAGTCGGCTGAAAAACAGAATTATCCTCCGCTGATCTTTTATATTTAAATGCGAACTGACCAATAAAGCTTACGTTATTTCCTATCACGTAAAATACGGTATAACTTTCCTTATGGAGATGTACAAGACTGAGGCTCCTTTGGACACAGTGTTAAACGTAAGAAACTGCAATTACCTGATGTAGAACATCATAGAGAAACAGCACAATCCACAGAATAAACCTGCACAAGCAGCCGCGATATGTCCGAGAAGCACAGAATAAAACAAAATAATCCGAACATTAAGTAACAACAAGCCAACCACTTCGAAAGTAAACCTGAAATAGCGAATTTTGCTTCTCACAGATTTATAACCAGTGCGTCGTTCCTCGACCGTATAGATACACACCCGATATAATTCACTTATCTCCAGCTAACTACTGCACATGGACAGAAGTCTGAAGTCATCTGGGACAACCAAGACCACAAGACAGAAAATACACGGCGTGCGTACCTACAGAGAGACGGGAGACGAATGGGAATTTGAAGCGTATACCACCAATTACCACTATGCTCATAGGCCGTATAGCATACAAGTTGGCCGTTATGCTTCCTTATTGTTGTCAAACTTGTGTTTGCAGTTTCGATAAGTAGATTGTTTATCAATTAACCAATCAGTCACGACTGATCTGTAGTTAGGGCAGTCGTCCTGGTGGCAGATTCCCTATCTGTTGTTTTCCTAGCCTTTTCTGAAGTGATTGCAAAGAAAATGGAAATTTATTGAACATCTCCCTAGTAAGTTACGGTATTCCAATCCCTCACTCCGCTTGCTACAAACGAATATTTGTCCCAATTTGTCCTGAATTCCAACTTCACCTTTCCTACTTTTAAAGACACCACTCAGAGATATTCTTTTACTAATGTCATTCCACGCCATCTCTCCACTGACACCTCGGAACATACCACATAATCGAGAAGCTCGTCTCCTTTCTCCCAAGTCTTTCCAGTCCAAACTTTGCAACATTGTACATTATGATTGAAAATATGGTTTTGCCATTGTTGTATTCACGGCCCGTACTTAGAGACATGATACAGACTTTTCGGCTTATGCCTTATTTTCTTGCCACGGCATAACCCCAAAAGTCTATATCATGTCCATATTATAAGTGATGGTCTTAGAAAGAATTATTTCTTTGAAGAAACTTATCTTCCTTCCATCTGATACCAGACTTACGAACCATAGGTAGCGTGTCTCACACTAGCGTATCGGAAGCCTGTATGTTACATTTATGTGGCACTTCTCAATTCGTGTCCATTGCTGCGCCCAGTGATGAGATGTCATCATCAATATCTCCATCTTTCACTTGACGAATGCAGTAGTTGTAGGGCAGTGTATGTTCTAAATCACTGGCGTCAGCATTTTTTCTGCTGAGTCAGCACTCGAGGTCATTGACCCCGGAAAAATCATTGACCATTTGACGCTATGACCACGTGACCGTGACGTCAAGAGCACGTGGCCTTGTTTGAAAAATAAGGCCTTCGGTTCAGAGGGCCCCAGGTTCGATTCCCGACCGGGCCAGAGATTTTAATCGTGTCTGATGAATTCTCTTGGCTCGGAGAGTGGGCGTTTGTGTTTGTCACAACACTTTCATCTTTATATAACATACTACACTAACAACCACCACAGAAAACACGCAATAGTGATTATATCCCTCCATACAGGGTTGGTGTCAGGAGGGGCATCCGGCCGTAAACCAGGGCCAGATTCACATGTGCGACGTTGTTCGCACCCGCGACCCCACAGGTGTGGGAAAAAGCGGCAGAAGGATATTTAAAATTTCTTAACCATTTCATACGCATAGGATGAGATAGGTATCTCCCTATGGTAATGGAATAGACCATACTGCCAGCAACTCTACGACGAGTGTCGGGTAGTTGAAGGAATATCCTTGAAGCCAAGTGCCGGTTCCATCAGCTGGTGTGACAACAGGGCGAGTATAGGAGGGGATGCCTTTACCGATATAGTGAAGCGCAACACTATGAGGACAATTTACTGTACAAATAACACTTTTTAAAATAAGCAGAGATTCCAACTTACCAATAGAAGTAATGGATATCCTGTTCAGATATGATCTCAATGCAGTATACTAGTACTCTATAACTGTCACGTTGAGAGTTTGAATCGCTACAACTGTCGCTACCAACGGGTATGAGGAGTTCTTCAAGCTATCCATTCCCCTTCCAGTACTCAACTCTCAACTTGTAAAGTACATACTCATTCCATTCCTCACTTGTAACAGTTGCAAGAGTCTGCGGTGATGCGCTCTTTATCCTCGAGTAACTGGTACATAGAGTATTTTTGTCAGCAATCGGGTGCTTCACAGTACTCCAATCTGTCATTAGCCAGTTCTTTTAATTTGTATTTCCTGCCAGATGTTGAAGGTAATTCATTAATCTGATGGGTGTAGTACAACTCATTGTCCATCACTATGACTCATCTGACATGTTTGGTACAAGCTGTTTTTAAGTCAAGTGATTTAGTTTTTTTTTCTGCACTGTCCAAAGACAGAAAACCTAGTGCATCGTACTCCCAAAACTTTATTACAGTATAAATGATGGACAGATACAACATTCATCAAACAACAGGACAGATCCCGTCATTCTCTGTTCAAGTTCTCAGGTACCGGTACACCGATCTCTTAAGCACAATATAGTTTCTTTCATCTTCATAAATTTAAAACCCATTGAATGCAATACTTACCTCAGATGTTTGCGAATCGTCTTGTAATACAGCAACCTTGAAAGGAAATGATTCTGGATCCATCTTATTCCATAGCAGTGGGTATTGGTGGCAATACAGAGCAGCGAATAGGATATTTATAAACTGCAGATCGCCTTGTTCCGTCCGATGATGCACTTACCGGTATCATCTAGTACAATTTCCTTTTTTACTACTCCGTTTTTACCCAGAGTGGATAACTTCATCCCATTATCACCTCCCTTCTGATTTTCTTAATAAATGTCTGATTTTTTCTTACTACTGAAGCTCATTCACTTTCTTGAAAGAAAGGCAAGCTAAATGAAATTGCACCCTTTTCTGAATTACGAAAAGGAATTATATTCCCCACGAACAACTTTGTTTTAGCACTTGCCATTACCTACCATAGGGAGACAATACGCTTCCGATAGAATACAATATATTCATCAATGGCATCAGCAAAAGTCCTGCAAGAGACAGTTCAACACTCCGCGTACAAAAGCCGACAGCACAACTAATTAGGCACCCTACCTGCCAGCACATACCTCAGCATTGCCCAGCTGTGCGCAGTAGGGATAGGAATTTCTCTTGCTCTAGAGAAATGGCAAAAATCTGGAGAATCTCAAAGCATCTCAAGATAAAGTGAATAGCGCCGCATTCTCTCGAGCGCCTTTGCGAATTACAACAAAATGCTGCCGTTAGAATTTCTTGTTCAAAGTGCAGTATTCGGGTTATTTTAAATGCCTGCATTTTTAGTTGATCTGCCAGGAACACTTCGAATATTTCTTTTGAACTTTTATTTAAGTTCATATGAACACAGTTGCTTATTTAAAGAAAGGAATGAGATAGAAAAGAACTTAGTTTAGAAGGTCTTAAAAAATGAACACAAAAGTCAAACAATTCATTCCTAACCCTTCTGATGTGTTCTCGGGCTGTGAAATAGTGGAACACTATTTTACATTATGTTATGCACTGTATCGCATTCACGCCAGTCCAATGATGAGGCTTAAATAAAGCGACTGATTTTTGCTGGTGGGTTGAGCTTGATGTCGCAAACTTACTTATAGCTTGTTCGTGTATCATTTCCAGTGAATAGAAGGCCAAACTTCTGTTCATGACACAACCTATTGTCCCTTTGGGCAAGTTGTCAAAGCCTGTTGTTCTCAGTGTGCCACGTAACTGATGTAAGAAGCGTGCTTATGTTCAAGAGTCTAATGAGGCATGCTTTTATGGGAACAGCATTGAGAAGTTCTTGCGAATCTTGAGAGATGTCCTGTCGTTTCCCCCTTCCATAGCGCGCAGTGACAAAGCATGGAAATAGAGGTATTCAATACTGGCTCAACGGAAACGTCTCCCACGAGAGCAGGGTGAGCACTGACCTGCGTTCACCGTTTGACAATCTTCACTTTTATTGGCTTGTGACGGGACACTCCCCTTTGCAGGTTAGAACGCTATTGGCCTTGGATGAATAGGGTCATAAGGGCAGGTGAGTTATGGAAAGTTTGCATTTCCTAAAGATTTCACTTGGAGATTACCAAGGTCTTGATGTGGAGGTACAGGCTTCACATGTGCCCTTGGTGGCTGGATCCAGCATTTGGAATATCAAGAGTTTTAGTTCATGCTGGAGGGTAACAGCTGTTTCATGAGAAGGTAGACATTTGTGGTATCCCCAGAACATATTAGCAATATTAAGACCATTTCAACACAACACACCGCAAGGGACACATACCTCCAAACGAACATCACCAGCGATATCAGTGCAGAAATATCGAAAATCACAGATGTTGATCTTAAAAGCAAAGAGGGTTTGGCTAGGACTGAGAAAGGAGAACACCTCATACAGTTTATGATTTAGACAATAGCACTTTTTCAATTCATCTTTATTACTGTACCGGGCGTACACCTCCACGCCGCTAATTTAAAATGTGCGCCAGTTGAAACTCCTCTGCTGGAGGAAGTCTGAACTTTATGGACGGTATTAATTTTCAAGTTTTTCAGAAGATGTCACTACCTGGAAATTTTGGAGTTTTTGAACTGTGTCATTTTCGACGTATTTTTGTTTTGCTTGTAGTAAGAAGTGTGAACTTTCTCTTCTAGAGGACACTACTGAAGATCAACAATAGTGCACCCTAGTGCGGAGTGAAAGAACTGTTTTTTTGGAGAAATTTTTATTTCAAAAGTTTGTTTCTTGTTAAATTTCTTTCTGTTATTAAGTTGGCTGTATACCCCTCTCTTTCCCCTTGTTTTGTATTTAGCCAATCCCGAATTTCTTTTATTAATTTCTGACCTATCGGATCTATCTTCCCCCAACTTGAATATGTTGCTGTATCCTACCCAAGAAAGTGCTTGTGGGAGGGTGTTTTCATTCCCCTAAAGCCTCGAACCTTCCGCGAGAGGATATAAACTGCTGATTTTTGGGTCTCCGGGCCACTTCTGTTCCATCTTTCAGTGTGTAAAGTACATAGCAGGGGGCGGGAAGCGCCTCTTCCTTCGGCGGCGGTCAACAACAAGGTAATGGCCACTTAATAACTTCTTTCTTTGCTAGCTCAGCAGTTTAACTCTCGGGGCGGGTCCGAAGTTTTTCCATTATGTAACCTTCCTTAAAATGTAAAGGAACTTGTATCTATCCCATCTTTTAAACTGCATATCGGGATAGAGAGTGCTTAACCCTCTCGAGCTCCCAATCATATTGTTTTGAGGTGAACTTATTTTTCTCAACCTATTCTTCGTTAACGTAAAACAAATTATTCTTTCCTAAAGTCACCTCTGTAGTATGGGATTAGCCCTTGCATTAGTGGCCTAGAGCCAGATTAGGTCATGTAATTGCCCCTTTTCATTTAATAGACCTCAGTAGGTTGGGTATTTTACCCCTGTGTCTATGTCCAGTGAGGACAACTTGAAGGTGGAGTTTGGTGTGGCCTTTGAGAGGCTTAAAGTTGAGAGCGAGTGGCTCTTTTTCGAAAATTGAGTGTTGTATGCCTCGTGGAGGCTTTTCAGTGTAATTTGGAGCAAGGGCTCCTAGGCATGAATGGGGTTTTCTGCCCCTCTGTTGAAACTTGTGTTTGGGGTAAAACTGAGCTGATTGCTCAAGGATTTTGATCGTGGGCTCGAAGCCCAAATCCTGTAAATATTGTAATTGTACTTTTGTTGCCTTGCTACTCTGTACCTGCCATGTTGTTATTTCGTTATTTTGAAAAGAAAATATAACCTTATTAAATTTTAAATTAATTTTACTGTCGTAGCTTGAGACCCGTTCGCACCCGCACCTTCTTTCACCTCTACCTACCGCTAAAACACGGTAACAAGTGGTAGCAGAGCGTGGTTGAATGGGTCTCAATTTAGCCCTTTTTGACGGCTAAACATTGTTTTGTTCCGAACTCTAACAATTTTCTCAGTTGCTGGATTTTTTTGAGTTTTTCAAAATTGTTCTGTCATCATGCCCGGACCTCGCGATGTTCTCCATCTTAACTATTTGCGCAAGGAGGAGTTGATCTATGAATTGACTATTAGAAATGTGCAATCTGGAGGCACGGTTGCAGTAGACACAAACAAGCTTAGAGAGTCCCTTGATTTGCCCATTTCCATCCCCACCTTGGGAGAGAAAGAAATTGACGACTCTCTTTGCACGATCGTCGAGAATATTACTGGGCTAGCATCTGTAGTTAGTTTTTTTGATGAAAATGATCCTTCTCCTAATCAAATTAAGCGTGTGCAAGCTAGGCTGTTTCATTTCTCAAATAGAGTTAACGATCTGTTGTCTCTAAAGCTGAATGACGTTCAGAAGAAAGAAGCTAGTACGCTGCTTGAAAATATTTCTGAATTATCTAGCAAGGTCACTCAATTGTTAACTGGGGAGGTCCCTCCCAAAAGCGATCTACCCACCACAGTGAATGTAGGTAGCGAGGAAGAGCCTCATAAGGGAGAAGTAAATAGGAAAACCATTGCTGCTCAAACAACCTCTGCCCCATTGGACGAGTCTGAACGCCGTAACTCATTAAATAATGTACGTTCTCAATTAACTACCTTGCCATTGAAACCTTTACCTACTATGTCACCCGGGTTTAGTAGCTTGCCTCATCCATTGGCAATGTTGCTCAGAGGTATCTCTAAGTTTTCCGTTAATACCACCAGTGACGTAATTTCATTTTTAAGATTTCTAGTTGAATTTCAGGATCATGCCCTCGTGTTTTCCCTTTCTCCATGTCAAATTTTGCAAATCATCTATCCTTATGCAATTGGTATTCTCTCTGACAAAATAGTAAGAGCCATAGCTGAACAGTCATCTACTGAAGATTTTCACGCACACTTGCTTGCAAATTTTATTCCTGCTCGCGCGAGGTCATCTCTGATTCAGAAGTACTATTACCGTGTACAGCGCTTGGATGAAAACTTGGCTGATTTCATACAGGACATTAAGTTTTATACTAGGGTGTTTGCTCTTCACATCCCCAAGGATCAGATTGTACAAGCCATTGTAGAGGGAATTTTACCTCCCTATAGGTCATATTTGTGTTTCGCGGCGTGCCCGCAAACTTTCTCTGAACTTGAAGCGTTGGCAGTCTCAGCGGAAGGAGTGAGATACGCCGATTCCTTGCGTGTCGCGAAAGAACCCCCGCCTTCTTTTAGTAATCCTCGGCCTCCACCTCGCCGACCAGTCAATCCCCGTAAATGTTATGCTTGCGGGTCGCCTGACCATCTTCGCAATAAATGTCCACTGATCAAGTCGAGTGGGACAAGGAATGGGGCTGGTTCATCACAAGGCTGTTTTAAATGTGGGGCTTTCAAACATATCGCCAAGAATTGCCCAAACTCAAATAGCACCCCCTCCTGCTCTACTTCTGGTACAAATTCCACCAATGCCAATAATAAAATGTGACTAGCGGCTTCGGCTGAGTCGACTAATTCTGCTTCCCAAGGCTCAGCCCCTGGCAAAAAGGTCGTGAATTCAGGGAACGATCAGTCTTCAAATTCATCTTTTGAATGCCCTAAAGAATGTCTTGGGATTGCGGTGGATACCCCCGCACCTGTTCCTTTTCTTAAAATTGAGTTAAATAACGAGCCTATAACCGCTCTATTAGATTCAGGCAGTGTTTGTTCAATTATTTCGGACCAATGGTATTCAAAATTGAAATCTATTTGTAAACTACTTGACTATGTCTCATCTCCTGTTCAATATGTTTCGGCTAATTCATCTCCATTAGAAATTCTAGGTTCTGTACAGGTCAAAATTCGTATTTTTAAATTTACATGGAAAACCAAACTGTTTGTGGCTAAGCATTTGTCTTGCCCCATCATACTGGGAGCGGACTTCATTTCTCACACGGGTCTTGTGCTCGATCTTCAGAGTAAGTCGTGCACATTCAAATTTGCGTCCAATTGTAAAATTCCCTTGTTAAAGTGTAATTCTGTATCATGTTCATCTATTTCGCCTACCCAGGATGAGATGTTGTTAGACTTTAGACATCTACCTGAGGAGCAGGCTGATAGTATTCGTAAATTATGTCAGTCATTTCCAGAGGTGTTCTCTGATACTCTTGGTGTTACTGACCTTATTGAATACAAAATTGAGGTCACGGATTCGATTCCTGTCCGTTTTCCACCATATAGGCTATCTCCACCTAAAATGAAGGCTCTGAAAGAAATCATCGATCAGATGTTGAAGGATGGTATTATTAGGCCCTCTAAGTCGGCGTATTCTTCGCCTATTTTTCTAGTCCCGAAACCCCAAGGAGGCTTCAGGCCTGTCATTGATTATAGGGCTCTCAATCGGAAGGTGGTGTTGCAATCTGTGCCCCTTCCTGACCTTCATTCTTGTTTTTCATGGTTTCGTAAGGCCAAGTTCTTTACTATCTTGGACTTGCATCAGGCCTATAATCAAATTCCCCTTGCCGAAGAGTCTAAACACCTTACAGCGTTTGCCACGGACTGGAACTTATACGAATACAACCGCGTGCCTTTCGGGCTCCCCACGGGAGCAGCTGTACTCACTAGGCTGCTAGATAGGGTCTTCTCCGACATCAAATTTGAGTACTTGTACCACTACTTGGATGATGTCGTCGTATTTTCAGAGACTTTTGAAGAACATCTAGATCATCTGCGAGAAGTTCTCGATCGCCTTCGTAAGGCTGGGTTAACTGTCAAGTTGTCCAAGGTTGCCTTTGCTAAGCCTTCTATGTCATTCCTAGGGCATATTGTGTCACCTGATGGTGTAGCAGTCGATCATTCTAGAACACAGGCCATCCGTGATTTTAAACCTCCCAAGGACATTAAAGGTATCGCCAGGTTCATTGGTATGGTGAATTTCTTCAGGAAGTTTATTCCTAACTTCGCTAATAGAGCGACGCCCTTAAACCTTCTTCCTAGGAAAGGCATCAAATTCGAGTGGGGACCTTCTCAACAAGCCGCCTTTGAAGATCTTAAATTAGCTCTCTGTAATGCCCCTGTCCTTGTTATGCCTGATTTCTCAAAGAAATTCATCGTCCAAACCGACGCGTCGTCGTCAGCAGTAGCTGCAGTCCTTCTTCAAGAGACTGAACTAGGGAGGAGACCCATCGCCTATGCATCTAGGACCTTGTCGGCTCAAGAAGCCAAGTATTCCTTCTATGAGCTCGAAAGTTTGGCAGTTTTATTTGCCTTAGAAAAGTTCCGTCTCTATCTGGAACATGTCAAATTTGACCTGGAGACAGATAATCAAGCCTTAAGCTGGGTCTTAGGTAGGCCGCGTCGTACTGGTCGTATAGCCCGTTGGGCCATCCGTATTTCTGCCTTCCAATTCGATGTCAGGCATATCAGAGGTACCGAAAATGTTGTTGCTGATGGACTCAGCCGTATGTTTTCCAACGACGTCGAGACCCATGAACCGGTCGACAGTTCAACACCTTCCGAGTCCATACTATCTGGTGTTAATGCCATCTTAACAGATGCTCCCATGCTTTTTAGGGATATCGAGAAATACCAACGTGAAGATCCGACGCTGGCTCCGATAATGGAAACCCTTTCTTCTGGGGAACATGTCGTCCCTTATGTTCTGAGGAATGGTGTTTTATGTTGCCCTTCGAGGCATGACAAGATGATGAAGGTTGTCGTTCCAGCTGTTCTTGTGCCTATGATCTTCAAATACTATCATGAGACCCCATTGGGGGGGCATCTTGGAATCTTTAAAACTCGTGAAAAGATTCGTGAAATGTTCATCTGGAAAGGTATGGACGGTGAAATCCGTGAACTTGTGAAAGCTTGTAAATCTTGTTTGCTCAGTAAACCCACCATGTCCACCAAGGTAGGCCTTTTGTCTTCGCATCAAGCGTCGCGCCCCATGGAACGCCTGTATATTGATTATGTAGGACCCTTCCCCCAGTCAAAGGGAAATGCTAACAAGTTTATCTTTGTATGCGTAGATGGCTTTACTAGATTTTCCTGGTTATTCCCGACTAAGCTGGCTACCGCTCAGTCCACCATTACTTGCCTAAATTCTATTTTTGCCTCTTTTGGTCCGTGCCAATATATTGTATCTGATAATGCTAAGGCGTTCACATCAAATCTTTTTCGTAAATTCTGTTTTGACTTGTCCATCTCTCATGTAACTACTTCTGCTTATTACCCTCAACCATCTCTGGCTGAACGGGTTAATCGTAATCTCAGGTCCGCGCTTATTGCCTATCATCATGAAGATCATTCCAGGTGGGACACGTCCCTGCATTGGTTAGCTTTTGCTTTGAATTCGGCGGTTCATGAATCACATAAATTTACTCCAGCCTCGTTGATGTTCAAGTTTGTTCCCAACACGCCGCTCTCTAACCTCTGGTCTCTGAGTGACATTCTACCCGAGACAATAGATCCGGACAACATTAAAGATCTTTGGAAGAAGGCTAAAGCCAATCTTAAAGTGTCTCATGAAAAGGTTAGGGAAAGGTATGATCGTGGACGGAGACCCACCCCTTTGAAGGTAGGTGACCAAGTTATGGTCAAGAACTTTGTTCCCGCGGGCAAGCTTGCCCCCAGATTTCATGGGCCTTGTATCATTCTCGATTTTCTTACGCCGGTTACGTTGTTATTAAGTAATCCAGCCACCGAGAGGATATTTAGGGTTCACCTGTCACAGGTGAAACCAGTGTAAATTTTGTGTCAACTTGCTTCATATAATTTGATAGGAATATGAAGGTTATATTTTTTGGGGGGGTTTCCACTCTTAAGGCATTCTGCTCCTCCTATAATATATTGTTTTATATGTAAGCTTTTTGTAAAACCTTCCCCGATCCGTTAAACTGCCATTTTGTCCTTACCATGGCCATTACCACGCTCCCGTCTCCTGCTATACACACTGTGGCTTGCTTATATTAAATGCTATGGATTTCTGCACGCCGCTGGCCCCTCAACCTCTCCAACAAGCCTGTGCCCTCAAAAATGATGATAGTCCAACAATTCTGCCGCCTAGCTTTAATGTTTCAGTGCTCCCGCAGCCGCGCGGCGCCGTGCCGCGACTGGGCTAGAGGAAGGGCCCCCTCGACCCCAGCGAGGACGACATGTGCACGGCGAGCCGGAGCTCTCCTCCCGGCCAAGGCTGATGTGCGGCGCACGACATGCTACTTGCCCGCAGCCTGTATATGTTCACCGCGGGCGCGGCGTACTTCAACACCACTGCTCCCCTCATAGTGCGGGCGAGCGGTATCTCAGGGTACTTGAGGGGCCCGGGCGGCCTCCTCTGAACGCAAGCAGTGGCGGCAGGCCTGGCCGTTAAAATCATCAACGTGTGAAGTACATATCCAGCTATATGGACATTCCAGTTCAACTTTAATACCTTTTCTTGGGAATTCTACAACAAAATCTGGTGGACTTAGAAAATTTTTCCTCAACTTTAACACTAAAGTTTTCCTTCTCAATTCAACCTTCTACAAACATTAAGACAGTACTTCCGCTGTTACTACAAGATTTTTTGAAACTGAATCAAACCAAATTAAGAAAATCTTTTAAACGCTTCTGCAATCAATCTTCATATCCACATCATAACTTGGACCTTGTTTCAAACAATTGCATGTGTCACCCCTGGAGGAACTTTTTGGGGGGGAGGTCTGTATCGGGCGGTACACCTCCACGCCGCTAATTTAAAATATGCGCCAGTTGAAACTCCTCTGCTGGAGGAAGTCTGAACTTTATGGACGGTATTAATTTTCAAGTTTTTCAGAAGATGTCACTACCTGGAAATTTTGGAGTTTTTGAACTGTGTCATTTTCGACGTATTTTTGTTTTGCTTGTAGTAAGAAGTGTGAACTTTCTCTTCTAGAGGACACTACTGAAGATCAACAATAGTGCACCCTAGTGCGGAGTGAAAGAACTGTTTTTTTTTTGGAGAAATTTTTATTTCAAAAGTTTGTTTCTTGTTAAATTTCTTTCTGTTATTGTTTAAGTTGGCTGTATACCCCTCTCTTTCCCCTTGTTTTGTATTTAGCCAATCCCGAATTTCTTTTATTGATTTCTGACCTATCGGATCTATCTTCCCCCAACTTGAATATGTTGCTGTATCCTACCCAAGAAAGTGCTTGTGGGAGGGTGTTTTCATTCCCCTAAAGCCTCGAACCTTCCGCGAGAGGATATAAACTGCTGATTTTTGGGTCTCCGGGCCACTTCTGTTCCATCTTTCAGTGTGTAAAGTACATAGCAGGGGGCGGGAAGCGCCTCTTCCTTCGGCGGCGGTCAACAACAAGGTAATGGCCACTTAATAACTTCTTTCTTTGCTAGCTCAGCAGTTTAACTCTCGGGGCGGGTCCGAAGTTTTTCCATTATGTAACCTTCCTTAAAATGTAAAGGAACTTGTATCTATCCCATCTTTTAAACTGCATATCGGGATAGAGAGTGCTTAACCCTCTCGAGCTCCCAATCATATTGTTTTGAGGTGAACTTATTTTTCTCAACCTATTCTTCGTTAACGTAAAACAAATTATTCTTTCCTAAAGTCACCTCTGTAGTATGGGATTAGCCCTTGCATTAGTGGCCTAGAGCCAGATTAGGTCATGTAATTACCCCTTTTCATTTAATAGACCTCAGTAGGTTGGGTATTTTACCCCTGTGTCTATGTCCAGTGAGGACAACTTGAAGGTGGAGTTTGGTGTGGCCTTTGAGAGGCTTAAAGTTGAGAACGAGTGGCTCTTTTTCGAAAATTGAGTGTTGTATGCCTCGTGGAGGCTTTTCAGTGTAATTTGGAGCAAGGGCTCCTAGGCATGAATGGGGTTTTCTGCCCCTCTGTTGAAACTTGTGTTTGGAGTAAAACTGAGCTGATTGCTCAAGGATCTTGATCGTGGGCCCGAAGCCCAAATCCTGTAAATATTGTAATTGTACTTTTGTTGCCTTGCTACTCTGTACCTGCCATGTTGTTATTTCGTTATTTTGAAAAGAAAATATAACCTTATTAAATTTTAAATTAATTTTACTGTCGTAGCTTGAGACCCGTTCGCACCCGCACCTTCTTTCACCTCTACCTACCGCTAAAACACGGTAACAATTACCATTAATTTGAGACATATAAAAGAAACATAAGAGAAATTCTACTGATGACATATCAATAAAATACAAAATGAACTAAGATTAGCACAAACTTGCATAATCTCATGACACAGAACTACCAAGACCTTAAAAGTTAATTGCAGAAAGCAATCTCTTTCCAGAAGCTGTGAAAATTCTTCTTTCCTGTGAATATCACTTTTAATTATAAAAATTAACATGCATAGCTTCGAATTTAAATCATGACCTCCTTGGTGACCAACCGACGGTAATGTTATCCAGATACCATGCCGCACTAAAAAGGAAATTGTAAATGTTAATTAAACACCACTACTAAAATAAGTATTTTTTAGATTCACACAAAATTCTATTTCTCATTCAATTCTGAAAAGTTTGAAAGAAATACCCTATGAAACCCATTGGCTCGGTGGGACGCATAGGTCCAATAACTATGGGATCCATTTTATCCCTGCCATTTGCATTGCTGCATAAGAGAACAGTAATTCCCTGATTACTCATTCTTCGCCCATGACATGGCACTTAAGGTTTTAGAGGGAATGAGCTGATAAAACAGGCCAGTTTCATCCACACTGTACACATCTCGAAGTTCAAAGCCTTGCAATAGGGATGGCAGCAGCTTTTCTTTCCAGTGTTCCACACTTTTGTCGCTAACAGCGGTACACTCTCCACACACCACCCTACAGGTAATCCCATGTGTATCCAGTCATCTATTTGAAGCATTGAATTGTTTAAGCCCAACTTTCGCTGATCTCGCAGATGCTTTGATTGCTACGTTTTCAGCACATGCTCCATTGAAACACTCCATCAGCTTAGATTCCAATTCCTCGTACGGCGACTTTTAAACATTTTCGCTGTTTTGCTTTAGAACTACACTGTGTTTCTTGATCTAGAATCTTTTCCTTATTCTTCAATATCCCTGACAATGAAGACTGTGCAAGTCCCAGGTGTCGAGCCATTTCACTTCCCGAATCAAGTCCACTGTATCTGCGACAGATAAGTTTTCTTTTCGCTGCCATAGTCAACTTCACTAAAACAACAAACTAGAGCTGGATAATCCACGCGATACACAACACACGAACTGACGCTACACTCTAATGCTGCTACAGATATACACACTCTAACAGAGCTCAGCCGCGTACTGCGCGCATGCAAGAAAAGCATCGCGAGTGTTTGAACACTGTTTCATCGTTAGTCTTCGATCGCGGTCGGCTAAGTTCGAACTCGCTCGTGCGTGTAGCGAGGAATCGGTACGGAAGATGATCGACACTTTATATAAACACTGGGGTCGATAGTATGAGTATTGATAACGGAAAATCTAACGCACCCAAATTTGCCCGCAACAACGGATGAATCAGTGAAAGGGTTCTTATTATAACCGGAGGATATTGCACATATTAATATAGGAATTTTCGATGGGCATAAGACACAGCCGTTACTTCTACTGTACTGCAGCGGCCGCGGTCGGATGTGCATCAGAGTCTAACATTTCTCTTTCGTCCGCGCTCTAAATTCCTTAATAATTTATTAGCTTTTCGTCCCACTAACTACTTTTACGGTTTTCGGTGACGCCGAGGTGCCGGAATTTTGTGACGCAGGAGTTCTTTTACGTGCCAGTAAATCTACCGACACGAGGCTGAGGTATTTGAGCACATTAAAATACCACTAGTCTGAGCCAGGATCGAACCTGCCAAATCGGGGTCAGAAGGCCAGCGCCTCTCAGCCCGGCTCTATGCCTTGAATCACCCTTAGCAAGCTCATGACGTTCTTAATGTCCCATAACCGTAAAGAATAGAAATAAATACTAGCGAATTTTAAAATGTCCTTATTCTAAATGCGAGTTCTGCTGTAATGTTAATTACGTTAAATCCAATATAGAATTGCTTTGTTCTTATTGCATCATTTTCGGGACTTGAATTTTCTTCCGCTAAATGTGGGTTTACGTTAAGGAGGAGCAGCACTCTTCAGTTTTGGACCTTGTAACCTTTCCGCAGGCATCAACTTCATTTTCAAAACTTTCCTTTCTCCATAGTCTGTATCTTAATAACGCACTGAACACACAGTAGCTCCCTTACTGGGGAAAGAATGTTTCCTCTTGCAAAACTGTACCCAACTGCTGAACCTGCGAGGCGACTTACTTTGATTAGGAAATCTATGGAAATGTATTTCATTCTCTCAACACTTTCGATTTCTACTCGTTGTGCTTTTACAGCTGTACACATACAGGTAGACACTTCGGCAAAAAGTCATCACAGTTGGTTATAATACACAACAAATAAACGTAAGAGTGGCAGCGCGCGTATTCTTGTAATCAACTGGATGGAGCGGTTACCTCGCTCAACGCAGAGCTACTCCTGTTTCCTTCGTGTACTGGCCTGCGCATCGGCGCTCAGTGAAAGCAAATGCGGCAGATAGTTGAGAACAGGAGAGGCAATTTGGCTTTTCTTGATCTTGGTCTCCTTTAATAAGATAAAAAACATCAGTATTTGTTAGTGGCACATAAAACAAACAATATTAATAAATACTGAACTTAAAACGTAGACTCAGACTTGAGGATTTGCAGTGTTAAGTACTCGTAGTACTGGTACCACTTGGGAGATCATGGGCCTGCATCGGCCGTCTTAAGGACATGAGTCGCCTTCAACTTGTTTTACTGCAAGAAATGCATTTCAATGGATTGCTGACATAGGACTGAACACCAGTCCAACTAATTTAATACATACGTATGATAATTCTTCACGCATTCAGGAGGTTTCACCTGCTATGCTGAACACGGGCCTTGTGGGGGAAGGGAAGATTGGGAGGGATAGACAAGGAAGAGTGAAGAAAGTGGCCGTGGCCTTAAGGTGAGATGTAGGCAAAGTATGACTCGAAAATACATTTTTCAAAGAAATTATTTTATCATAGCACAGCGTCTCATAAACATATTTCCAAAGTTTCGTGTCGAAAAAATGTAACTAAGTGCCGTAAAACAATAAAAATTCACGTACTTTCGTTTCTCCCGCGCCCACCTATCAAAGAGTAGTTGCCTCTTTGAACGTTTTGTTCCCATTTCTTGCAGGTACTTTCAAGAACTGTTATTCTTGTTATTTGTTATTGTTGAATCTGCGTCCATGTAAACGTCAAGTGAAAAACAAAAACTGAAGTCTTTAGCTGTCTGTGTATTCGTTAATCATCTATGGGAAGGACATCTAGGATCTTTGAGAAAGTTAAGAAGATTCAAATAGAGAATATAACGTCAAGAAATAAGACGCGATTCCCAAAAGTGGTTAGAAAACCTACTTCACCAATAACGGATGTATTTGCAGGAGACAATGCTGGAAACATCGTTCCCTCAGTAAAACTACCCCACCAAGTTCCTCCCGTCAGAAACTGAAACTTGGACTGTTTAGAGAGCGTGTGAGGTGTGACATAGGCCTAAATAGTTGTTTTAGGTTAGTTAACATTTAACTTCACTCTGCTCCTATAAATATTGAATGTTGTAGTACACATTGTGGAAGTCAGAGTATGCATGTTGTTGATGATAGAAAGCGAATAGGCCTTGCTTGTAATCTCCAAACAGTGTGCGATAACTGCAAAGGTAATACGTCTGTGAAAACTTGAAGGTCTGCTAACTGGCAATATGAAGTAAACGTTTGATTGGTGTATGGTGTTACGGTGTAACGCAATTTACCCTACCCTGTGAACCTATTTTGAACTGGCAACATCGCCGAAAAAAAAACTTAATTATTCTATACGACTAAGCGTATGGTTTCCCTCGTACACTAAGAGTTTTAGTGATACTCATTGAACATTATCTATATGCCTTATTGTGGACTAATGACTATGTCAATACATTCTCGCAATTATGTATGGTGTGGACTGTTTCATTCCTCGTCTAATATGTGCTGCTACCTTCTGTCAACCTCCCACAATAGAGTTCCCCTCCCCGCACGCTCTTCTACCTATCGGAGCGCGGCTACTGCCTGAGGGAGCAAGCCTCGCCATTTTGTACTATCAACAGTTCGTTGTTGAGAGTCATGGAGTGCAGTTGCGTTAATGGGATTCTCAAGATGTTGGCGTGTTGTTGGAAAATAGACCCCGGCTGAGGGACTTGAGATATGGGTTTGAAACCCATTTTACTTCTTCTTCTGCATCGTCCTATTTAAAAAAAAGGTTTTAACTAATTCTGTCCTGGGAAACCAAACTCTTCAGTAAGCGTCTGTAAGTATGTGAGGATCTAACTCATCTTCGCTGAGCGTCTGCTTCACTGAAGTAAGTGGTTCATCATTTGGCAAGTTATATCCTGTGATTATGAAACTGCGAAGAAATTCATGTGATCCGTGTTTCGAAATTAACTATTCCATGGTGAAGTTTGTGAAATTAATTTTTTTTTTTTGGAAACTACAAACCGGACGGACGTGTGGTTATTTCTACTAAAATATCAAGCTTATAGGCATGTAAAGACTATGAAAATAAGGAGATTTACTTTTTAACCATCATTTTCACCCGTTAATTAATCATGTAAATTCAAATTGTGTTGCGGCACTCAGATGCCTTTATTCTGTGCGAGGTTTTGCAGTAGCATATAATTCTAGTTTCCTTGTTCTTTTTAAGGGAATCTTGTTTTTTCCCGTTGTTTCGGTATTTTAAGTTTAGTGTATTTCTAGCTTTGTGTTGGGTTTCTCGCCTTGGTTATGCCTTGTTCCTTATTGGGGGACGCGGCGTGTTTTTTGGGTTGCCATGGCAACGCTTTTTTTTGGGGCGAGATTGTTGATTGTTGCCGGTGAGTTTTGCGTGTTGGTTGTGAGACCTAAGATTACTGATGTATTTTCGACTGATGTGAAAGATTTCCCTATCCTCGCTTGGTCTCTTCTTCTTTTCCTCCTGTTTTTCTGTGTGATTATCGCTCGTGGCTTGAATTTTGCCCTTGTAGTTTATTAATTGGGCTAGAGTTTTATGTTTCTCCGAAGCCTCATTTTGCTAACTATTTCAATTAAACTGATCAAATGAGTGGGTTTTCCCAAGGTTTAAACTTTAGTTTTAATTTCATTTTAGTTACGTTAACAAACGGGCCCGTGTACACTTTCTGTAGTCAATTTAAGTTTTTATTGGTATAATTATCTATAATAGTAAGGTTATCAATCCGAACCTTTTCTTGTAATGAATTTGGTGTTATGAATTAGAGGCATTTCTTTTTAGCTAATGAGTTCCATCAGTGTTATTACCTGATAGGTCTACGTTTTCAGTCTGTGTTATTCTCTTTTTTTTTACTGTTCATTTTCAAACTAAACAATTTTATTCTCTCAGATGGGACGATGTTAGTTTTGGTTAAATGATAAGATTTCATTCCTTGATTAAAATTTTTGAAAAGTTAATCAAGAGTTTTCTTTCATTATCCAATGGTTCAGCGCCGGAACAAGGAATTTTATCCATTTCCTCTGGGTGATTTTATGGGCCCCATGGTAAGTACCTGATTGGTGTAATTTTCCTATCTTTGTTTCTGACTTTCGTCTTGCTTTTGGTAACTGTCTATTTCACACCGATTCATAGGTTGTACCGACCGGTGTTTGTTTGCTAACCGCTAGTGTAGTGACTTACTGCGCTGGTGGCTTAATGGAATGAGGTGTATTGGAGTAGAGAGATATGGTGCAAACTTATTTTGTGGCAGTATGAATATGCCACCATCTCCTGCAATATTCACTGCTCTAAATACTGTCCTTTGGAAGAGTCTCAGTGTTGTTCGTGAGAAGAGTACGACCGCTGCAGCTAAACAGGCTGTGAGTGACAATGAGAATAGTGTACTTACTGATAAGTGTGCATCTTGTGATGAGCGAGGCCACCAGTCCCTTCATGGTGTATCGACGGTAGTTTCTGTGGACAAAGGCGAAGTGTTGGAAATAGAAGTAGTTAGTAAGCACAGTGTTATCTGTGCTGTTAGGAACTAACATTATGACAAGCAAGAGGAAATAAAGTGCAGTAAGGAACACGAAGAGACCTGTGGTAAAAACCATAGTGGTTAAAGTGGCGGTATGTAGGAGGCTGCTAGAAAGAAAGCAATATTTAGTCATTCTGTCAAAAAAATATGGTGTTCGGTATATAAAGTATCTCGGAGATGGAGACACCAGTGCTTACAAGGCAGAGTGTGAAAGTCAACCGTATGGAGCTGACTGTGTAGTTGAAGAACTGGAATGCATAGGGCATACCCAGAAACGGATGGGAAGTAGGCTGAGGAAGGTGGTAGCTGTTTCGAAAGGGAAAACTCTGGAAGATGCGAAGCCACTTGTTGGTAAAAATAGACTCACTGCCAAGAGAATAAGTGATATTCAGTTCTATTATGCTATAGAAATCAGGAATAACATACAGAACGTGAAAACAATGCAAAAAGCTGTGTGGGCTATTTACTTCCACTTGCTGTAAACAGATTAGCACCCAATACATGGTTTGTGCCTGGAATCCTGGTGCAAATTTAAAAAGCACAAATCAATGAAGAACAATTTGAGCTTAAAAACAAATTTCCTGCAGTCGTGATGAACGAAATAAAGCCTACTTTTATAGTCTTAGGCCACACACACTTGCTGAAGAAATTTGTCCATGGAAGGACGCAAAATCTAAATGAGAGTCTGAACAGTCTCATTTGGAAAAGGTGCTCCAAAACCAGACATGTATCAGCAGAGGTTGTATAGATTGCAGCTCTTGATGTAGTAGTAGTTTTTGATCATGGCAATTCTGGAAGAGTTGACACAATTCGTACCTCGGTTTCTCTCCAGGTGAACTCACTTTGAGGATTTTAAAAGACACTGATGACAAAGGTGTTGCTGCAGATGCAGCAGTGGAAACAATGTCTAGATTTGCTCAGAACATAAGGGCATCAAAGAAAAAGAAGCCACTACTTTAGGAAACAGACTCAGAATACGCATGTGGTAAATTTTAGTGAATAGCTTGAAGTGTAACATGTGTCCAACTTTTAACATTCCTGCACATTTTTCTCAGAAACTATCAGCGATTATAACATTAAATTTCGTACAGATGCACATGTAAGTAGAGTGAAGGTTCTGGTGGAAGGGTATTTTGATAAATTAAGGTGTACATATCTTACAGCCATGAAGGTATCGTTAGAAAGGGCCCAAGAAGTTATGAAAATTTAAATACCTCTGTTTTTTAACTACTTTACCTCAAACATTTCCACTTCTACCGATTTCTTCGTACATACATTGACTAAAGTTGCACTGAATTTAGGATGACTATCGCCAGCAGTGTAAGTGAAAAAGGTACCGGCACATAATATTCTATCAACATTTAAATTAATGTATTATAATTTTTCAAATAATAAGTCATGACACTGAATAAATTTATACTGTTTTCAGTTGATAAGTTTCAGTTTAATAGGTTTAATAAGAGCCAAAAAATGAAAAATTGCAGCAGTGTAATTTTGCCTATATCTCCCCTTAAGGCAGACAACTTCAGTTTTCGAAGCGTCAGACACCTTTCGTTATTTACCTTTGATTAGTGTTAAGAGGTGTACTTCCTCTTAAAACAACCACCACAGCCATCACAACCACTATCACCACGACCACAACCACCAACACCACAACCACCACCACCAAGCTTACAGATGCACGATCTTAACTGCAAGGTCAACTCTCTCGGTACTGGGTTTACTTGAAGAAAGGTAACCTTAAAATCGTCCATTAGGAACTGTAGCCTAATTTTAATTACTAATGCGACTGACACACACAATAAACATTTTATAAACTTCACAAACAGCTGTAAAATACTGTTTTACTATGTTTGGTGCACGTTTGGGAGAAATAGGCCTACATCAAACCAATGCCCATGCACAAGATATAGAGAGTGACACACAGCCTTCAGGACCATTATGAAGAAATACAAATAAAGAACTCGAATATCAAACATCAGTGAATCACATACCAAGAGCAGATGGAAACGAAAATAAACTCTCAGATAAACAGGTAGGCTAACAAGAAATAATCATTCATGATAAGTCGGAAAGAGGGAATATTACGGTATTTATCGTCATACATACAACTCAAAACATGGGTGCCCTTGATGAAAATGCCTGCGTTGCTCTAGATCGTTGGTTCTTTACAAATAGAGGATTCTGGTCGTGTTTAGTAAATTCACAGAGGCTGCACCAGCCATATCGTAACTTGCTGGCACAAGTCAAGCATGGACAAGAGATATCAAAAATACCCAAAATCAAATAATTAAAAAAATAAAACAACACGATACTCACCACAAGTGGAAGAGCTGGGATCACAAAGATCCGAAAATGAATTGAAAATATTTGGCACGGTAAGAATTTAGTTGAAATATCTCGAAAGAAAAGACAGAAAATTTTTCTTGGTAAATAACGTAATTATTTAATTAGTGAAACAAGTGAATTAAAGTACATTAATGGAAAATAGGTCCCATAAATTAAAAAGCAACTAACTAATTAAAATCAGTTATTTAATAAATTAAAAACTTAATGAGGACTGCATTAGTGAACCAAGTGAAACAATGTGCATTCAAGCGAAATACGTCCTCTAAATTAAAATGCAAATACATAATTAAAATCAATTAATTAGTACATTAAAAACTTAACGTGGACTGTATTGGTGAAACAAGTGAACTAAAGCACATTAATGAAAAAGCCGTGCTCTGAGTTAAAATGCAATTTACTAATTAAAATCACTTAATAAATTAAGGACTTTTAGAAAAATAATTTTAGCAGGAGCATGGTCTTGATTCTTAAAACTAGTAGTAAATCTTTGGCAAAATAAAAGAAACGTATTTTCTACTTTACAAATCACCTCGAACATTTCACCACTTCTTTCGTTTTCCTTTTTACTTGTACCAGAACTATGCATATACGATCAGAGAGGTTTCGCCAAGGGTTCAGATCCCAAAGTAAAATTAACTTAATACGTATAACCTGTCCCATGAGACAGTAAATTGTGAACAAGAAATGGAACATTAAAGAAGGGATCACTTGCATATCTCCAACAAGAAGCAAGGTTAATGTAAGTCACTCCCACTCGAATCAACAGAAAGAAGTGACTATCACCAACGCTGCAGTTGTCAAGGAGAAGCCAACACGCCCATAAAGTATAGAAGTAACCAATCACGAAAGCAGAATTAACAACGGGTTAAATCCAAAGGAGGAAAGAAGTACAACAAGAATTTGAATGAATAAAACAGCAATAAATGAAATTAAACAAGCAGGAAACGAATAGCACTGAATCCAAAACCCAAACTGAGATTCCGAATTCCGGGCGAAATTTCACCTGATCTCTATACCTTCAATAAATTAAACCCATTATGTTGCTCAATACCATTAATGATTAAATAATTTTCAAGTACCGTAATCTCAACTACGCAATAAATAAATAATAATAATAACGTGGATGTAGCAAAATTAACAGCATACGATTTACAATCAAAACTCCTTAGGAGGTATTGAATACATTAATCATAATAAACAGTTTTACATTTTAGTTACAGATACAACGAAGGCTACAATTTCTTCCTTGAGATCCTAAAGATGCAAATAGTTCAGAGGAAAAAACAAATATCCAAAAGTCATATTTTACCAGTCCCAGAAGGAAGAATAAAATTGGAATGACGGTGAACTTACATGATGTCTTCAGATTAGTAGCAACGTCTTGGCGTCTGTAACGTAATACTCACTCAGGTAAAATGAATTCAGTAAGAATAAAATAAAAGGAGGACACCTTCCAACTAACCGAAAAGTAAATAGTTCTGAGGGTATAAAACCCTCCCACAAACGGCTTTTATCCCGGATTCATAATGCAGACTAAAGCCAGACACTTATGTGCCCACCAAACACATCTCACTCGCATCATCGCTGATCGTCCACTCAACTCGGCAGGCTAGCCCAAACCAAGCAGAAGCCTCTCCAAGCCTGCCCAAGCGTAGTAATTGGTTGGAATGAAAACGAGAACTAAGTTAGACTCCAAAGGGGCCAAAGAATATAACTCGTGGCGAGTTATTTAAATACATAAAACATTAAAGATAAAACATACCTCCTAGGGCGGAAAGGATAAAAATAACAATTAGCGACATGAAGTCGCACAGAAAGCAGTAGTTGGATACAACACGGAAAGAAATTCCCATAGACACCAATTTCTACAGCGATATTTCCGGTCCCTAGGTGACATGGCTTCCGGGTTCAACCGTGTTGTTGTCAAGGCGACTGGGAGACTGATTACTAAAAAATTCTTCACACCGTGGAAGCTTCAACTGAAATATATGATTAAAATGTATGTATGGCTGTAGAAATGTGTAAAATTTACTTTGCACAGGAATACTCTGGAAGCAGATTTCAGTTATACAAAGGATATACACCTCACATTTCTTTAACGTTCCTTATCATTGCTTAACCGTTACATAACACTTCATTTGAACCATCGCACACTAATGATAGATACTATCGACTGTCACGAGGGAAGCTGAAAATCGACAACGCCGAGAAAGCATTTAGCTGTTACCAGTAGCTTTCAGGGAGGTAATTTTCATATATCAGTCATTCAGCTCATGGAATGGGAAATAATAAAACACGACGGTGAACATGGCATGTCATAAACGATATCAATACACTGATACACGACATTTTTAACTAATGGTTGTTCACTTAGAGTTAGTTTTTCAAGTGTACTGGTGTAATTTAAATTACCTATGGTATTAGTGAAGAGATTTCTGATAATCCAAATGTTAAAGATATAGAACGATATAGAACTAAATGAGACCACAGCACTAGTTGCAAATAGAGGATTCTGGCGACGTTTAGTACGTTCACAGAGGCTTGCAGACTGAACACTGAAAGACATAACAGTCTATAATGTATGTTTAGAGTCCTGAAGTGCAGCCATATTGTTTAACGTTTCTTTGACATTGATCATGCACTTGGAAGATAATCATCTACAAATCCGCGCTCCTAACTGAAGAGTAATACGAAACAAATCTGCATCAGCTAGTTGTCAAGAACTCGAACTATCGACTGTTACATAGCACCGTCCCAATCATCTCTTGCACAGTCCATGGCACGCCATTTTATTTCTCTTTTAGCACACGAATAGCGCTGTGTCAGAATAACTTCACATATCGTGCCGAATTTCAAGACCATGAGAACATCAAACGCAGAATTTTATTACGGTTTTAACAAGAATTAAAATGAAGTTGCTTCAGCAGGGCTTGTCAAGGAATACAAGTAGCGTTAGTAATATGTCAAATTGTATAAACGAAGTGCCTTTGTCCGCATTGCGGTACAATTCTTGTTGGGTTCCAGGTGTCTTACGAACCATATTTGTAAGTCACATATTGATATACTTAGAGGAAATTCTGAGCCACCCCATATCATGAAGGATAATCGACACGGCTCCTTGTGATATATACCGATTAACAGTACTGAACTGAAGAATTTTCCACATCAGAAATTGGCCCGCTTCTTGTTCAGTTAAAATCTTGTGTTCCTGTTCTGCGCCGTGCGTTCAGAGTGCTCGCTCAGCCGTAGCCGACGCCTTGCGTGAAGTTGCTCGCCGTGTGGCCGATTCGACCAATACTAGTATCAGGAATGACCTTGTTCCTTTAGCCGCTCTCCGTGTTCCTCAGGAATCAGATGAGGTAACCAACCTTACGTCGTGGGTTGAACTGATATTTTGATGTTGGAATGATGTCCACCGTGATGCCATACCTTCTTCTTTCCATGATCGGAAGTCTCACACTTCTCTCAGTTCAGTCAAGGTCAAGAGCGTGGAGAACAAACTTTCCGATGATGACATTCCGGGAGCAGTTCTGTTACTTATTTCTGATCATACTTTCATCACGCCCGATGCGTCTATATTGGAAGACCTTCGTGAGAATCTACCTACCAACTTAGGTCCAGTCGTTCTTCCGGATCCTCCGAAGACATCAACTTTTGTTCCTGGAATGACGACCACCGAACATATTTATGCAATCTCTTCTTTTTCTTCTTGATCTGCTGGTGGACTGGATTGTCTTCGTCCATTGGTCCTGAAATACCTTCTCCAATGTCAAGAGCACCATTCTAAGGACCAACTCATAAGATCTTCTCGAGGTCTACTTGACCTTATCATTTCTGGCAGAGTCCCTCTCGAGGTTCTTCCACTGTTTCTTGGTTCCTCACTGCATTGAAGAAGAAATGTGGTGGCATTCTCCCTACTGCTGTCGGTACCGTTTAGGGTCCACTAGCTGCGAAAATCGTATGTTACAGAATCCGTACACCTGCTATGGACTTTTATCTCCCCACCAGTGTGGAGTGTGTGTTCCCAACGGAGATGAATCTGCTGTCCGTGCCGCACATATCTATTACTCGTCTCCCCATTAGTGCCAGAAAGCTTTCGTTAAATTAGAATTTCGTAATGCTTTTAACGAATTCCATCGTGCTGCTATGTTGTTCGCAGTGAAGAATGAGTTTCCTTCCATCTATCCGTATGTCTATCAGTGCAGCTAACAAACAATTAACCTTTTCCATGATGAAGAAATTATACTTTCACAATGTGGAGTTCAACAAGGTGACCCACGCGGTCCTGCTCTTTTCGCAGTTACTCTTCAGTCGATTGTCAACTCCATTAATACCGAGTTAAACATTTGATATTTTGATGAAAGTACCATTGCTGATTAACCTGACTTCGTCCATTCATCTCTCGATAACATTCGCACACAAGCTTCAAACATTGGTCTACGTCTTCATTTTTCTATGAGCGAACTGTGTTTTCTCTGCGTTCATCGGGAGAAGCTGAGATACTTGTACGAGAAGTTTAATGCTTGTGCCCCTGAAATTCGCATTTTAACAACATCTAATACTGTTCCAGCTGGTGTAGCGCTATCCCCTGGAGCTCTGTGCAGATTATTGGCTGAAAGGACGACGAAACTTAAGTCGTTTATATCACGCCTTTCCATGGCTTCGTCACAGTAAGCCTTCTTCTTGCTCCGCGCTTCGTTTTTCATCACGTGATTGGTGTACTTCTTGCTATGTTCTCCGTCTTGGCGTGAGACCCCAATATTGAAGGAATTCGATTTTGTGTTAAAAACCGGTCGCGAAACCTTCCTCAAATGCTCCCTGTGTGGCAGTACCTGGCTACCGTCATTTCTTCCTCGTCGTTCTGAAAGCTGCGGCATTCAGCGTGCTTCGGATATGGCGATTCCGACATTTTAGCTTCTATCCACGTTTCTCTTCGTCTTGTCGAGGCTCACCTTCCACCTGGTGGATGCCTGGATCCTGGTGCTGCCCTGCAAGGGAGCACATCTCGGTGGTCAAGCTTGGTCGGCGTAATTCCCCCATATATTGGCAAAATAAGTATTCAATCTGGTTGGGATGCTGCTCTTATCAAGTCATCCCCACTCGCTTCTGCAACAGCCAACTAGTAGTCTTGAAGGCAAAGTCCGTCCCCTCGCTGCTGCTTCTCCTGAATCCGCTGCATTGCTCCAAACATTACCGTCGAATTCTCTTGGTCTTCATCCTTCCAATGAGAGTTTCCGTATCGCTGTGGCTTTACGTTTGGGAGCAGCCGTCTGCGAACCTCACCGGCGCTCAGCGTTTGGGCCTATTTTGATCGACGTCGCCTCCATGGCCTTTCGTTTTTGAAATGTAAAGGCAGATACCTACGCCACTCCACTATAAACGATGTCATATTGCTGGTTCTGATTTCAGCAGACGTTCCTCCTACACGAGACCCAACTATCTGCTGCCGTTCTGACCGTAAAAGGCCACACGGAATGACACTTATGCCATGGAAAAGAGGTAAATCTCTCTTGTGGGATTTTACCTGTACCGACATATTCGCCCAGTCCAATCTTCCCCATTCATCACTGAGTGCTGGAGGTGCACCCGGGAATAGGAAATATGCTAAAAGAAGAAAATACAGCGATTTGTTGGACAAATTTTTCTTCGTGCCAGTAGCCATTGATACGAATGCTAAATGGGGTAACGAGAGATTAATTTTATCAAAGAGATTGGACAACGGAACGCTCGGATTTCCGGCGATACGCGATCAACTGCTGATCTTATTCAGCTCAACATCACAGCTCTAATACGTGGTAATGGGACATCCATTCTTGAGACACCATCACCTGGTAAAGAGCTGGATGAAGTTTTCCTTATTCGATGAATGACATTGTATCTTATGATACTCAGGATATATTAGATTACTAATTTAACAAACATTTAAACACATAAAGTAAATTTCTTTCAAAAAATCATGTGATTTGACATTTTTGCAACAGTAACAGTGGTGTACCGTACCATTGCCTGTTTTGGATGAGAGATTATCTATAAGGAGGTGTAATAAGCACACAATTTACTGGAATAAATATATATTTCAGAACAGGCATTCCTAGTTTAAAAATACGAGTAATTTTTACATTTATTCAAAAAATCTGGAAAGAATATGACAATATTTTAAAACCGCATCACGAGTAATATTGGTCGAAATTCAGGATACAGGAAAGTATGAGTCCGTTGACAAATAGGCCTACTATTTTATACTTGCAGGGAAGAGAATATACTTCAATATCAGCTCACCGTTGGATCTGTCTCTGGAAGCGAATGACAACGTGTACATAACCTCTTCTATGATGACCTAGGGCTACTGGGCTTGATAGCCAAATATTCAGCCTTCTGATCATCACATTCTTCTCACTTAATTTGTTCAGAGGAAGATTACCTAGTTGAAATTCCTCTTAAAACAAAAATCACCACCGCAGCCACCTGACTTTCTAATATTGATTCAAGCAAATTCGCTCATCACTAATAGATATACACTTCAAGAGTACCCATACCAAAATACAATTATATCCCCGGTTCTACTACCTTGTATTTTTATCAGCATTAGTTGAGGTTTGCAGCAGCATTTTTAGGAAAAGTAAAATCATTATTAACGGTATCTAAGGCAAAATAGGGCATGCATTCGAATATATAATTTGAGGTTGTATTGCAATACTCATTGATATATTGAACTGAAATATACAATATGAAAGATCAAAATATTAAAAATACACAAAACTTTCGTTTACACATTTATACCTTGATAACCTGAAGAAAATATATCTTTCATATAGCCTAAATAAGTCGAATGAAATACCCAGTAACCAGTGCCCAAATAACCAACCCTATGTACGCCGAGTACTGGTGCAGGGATGTTTTTTCTGTCTCACCCTCTGTCAGCACTCCGGTGTACGACTTCATACTTACTATCCTAGTTCACTTCATCACGCGCATATGTGTGCCACAATTTTCAGTCTCCAATATAAATAATAGTAACAGCCGAGAGAATTAGGAAAGTTCATTTGCAGTTTTGTTCGAAAATCAAGGGATTTAAGGTGAGCCAGGCCAAGTTTTCAGACAGTAGAGTGTAGGTCTTTTGAGCTAGAGCTGAAGGGTTCATTTTTTCTTTAGTCTGCTGGAGGTCAAATCGACCAGTCTCGTTTACTAGACTTTTATTCAAGGTAAAGAACTGACGGAAGAAATTTTGACACTCAGCGTATCTCCCAAAGCAGATAAAAATGCGTAAAACTATTATTATTATTATTATTATTATTATTATTATTATTATTATCGCATTGGTGGAATTAAAATATCCAAACAACAAGAAGGAGTTATGCTAGATTAACGATTGTTGGTGGACGTGTTTTTAAACATCTGAAAAGTGAAGTTGATTCAAATTCCCCGCATTAGCGTGGCCCTAGTAGCGGCCATATGCCATTTGCACATCAGGTGTGCTTTAAATACAGGCTGTACTGATCGAGACCGTTAGTTACCTGTGAGATTTGACAGAGTGACTGTGAGTGGGTTAAGAATGCCTTTACGACAACGAAGAGGCCAGTATGAACAGCTCACTGTGGTTGAAGGGGGGCCGTATAATAGCGCTACGTGAAGGTGGATTTTCCTTCCGCGCTATTGCAGAACGACTAAGCAGGATTGTCTCCAGTGTGCATGCGTGCTGGCAGCATTAGTTACGAGAAGGTACGCTCGCAAGAAGACCGGGCTCCGGTCGTTCCCGTGGCACCACCGAGAGTGTATGGCTGTGGCGCAGCGGACTGCAGCAATTCGAGCGGCAGTTGGCACCACAGTCACGTCGCCGCTGTACGGTGTTCATTCCACTTACGTCTTTAAGACAAAGCCCGTCTCCTCTCTGCAAAGTGGCCGTATGAAACATTTAGTGGCAAGTTTTTATCCTAACATCCAAGATGAAAATAGCGAGTGTTCATTTTATCCATTCTCACGATACCGCTCATGTTCTTTCCTCCTACAACTGACTACATTTCTACAAGTGCACAATACTAGAAATAGAAAAAATAGAAATAGTAGAACATGGTGCTTATAGGCATAGAAACAGGATCAAGGGAGACAAGCCCTCCATGTCTTGATAAACGAGCTGAATAACCGATTGCGTTTATATAATGGAATCTCTTGCTGTTTGCAGAATGTCAAACGAGAGCTCATTGGTGGTTGGAGTGAACGTCCGCTGTGTTTGCGGATTAAAGCCGGTTCTGTCTCTGTGCCAGTGATGGCCATGTATTGGTTAAAAGGAGGCCAGGTGAGCGCCTGCACTCCACCTGTCTGTGGCTTCCACACACTGAACTTACACCGGGAGCAATTTCCTATGCCAGCAGGAGAGTCTGGTGGTTATGCCACGCAACCTGACTGAAGCTGTATACGTCCGTCCGGTGATTCGACCCTGGCCATGCCGCCGTTGTAACCCAACGTGCTCTACAAGATGTCGGGATATTGCCTTGGTCGCCGGATCCCCCCATCTGCCCCCAATCCAGCACGTATGGAATATCACTGGACGACAAGGAAAGCACTGGGCGAAGCCCGCGACCCAGCGAAGGTATAAAGGCGACGAGGCTGGCAAACATCACTTCGCCAGTACTTTATTATATATATTTTTTTATGGAATACACATAGTCAAGAACGAGGTCGAAATGCATAAATCAACATAATAAAGGTAATAGAAAGGATAAAGAACAATATAAATCAATATAGGTTTACAAGCGATAGTGTGTCCTGTCCGATCTTGGCGGAGCACTGCTGTGGCCGGAAGGCATGGGCTGTGCTGGCTCGTTCTTCTGCTGCTCGGGAAGGTGGTCGATCGTTAGGAACGATCGTTGGAGAGGTCCGACTGGCGACGGGGACGGGCTCCTGTTGTCACTGCGGAAGCATCTCCCCCTCCTCCGCCGAGTTATGTGGTTGCTGTGGTTGCCTTCGCCCCCCCCCCCCGTGTGCCGCGGCCCCGTCCTCAGGCACGACCGCGGCTGACCGGTGTTGAGCGAGGCACTTGCTGAAAGGTGAAACGCTCGGGTACCCATGCAAGGGTTTCCGAGGTGGCTTGGTCGAGCTGGATAGCCTGCATCCAAAGTGTCCCAGGCTTAGAGACCGCAAAGAACAGAGTCTATGTCGTGTCGACATCGCCCTGTTGGCAGCAGGAGTAGTTGCTGTTGGAGAAAACGGGCGAGTTGCAGGACGCGCGCTGGATCCGGGTCTGTCCATCCTGCAGTGCACAACCGGCAATAACCGTCCCCGAATTGATCGACCAAGTGCAAAGGGCATGAAACTCCAACCCAAAAGGAGATATTTAGCACCTGTACGACACAATGCATGCATATTTGCATGTCTGCTTTCAAGCGTCAGTCGATTATACCAATTACTAATGGACCAGCAAGGCTTTCCTCGCGCGGATATTACCTTAAAGCAATTTAATACGTTACCTTGGCAAATATATTGCCAACATTTCCGTGTGCTATATTCCTTACTTCATTTTGTTTGGAAATGTATTCCGCCAGTGTATTATTATTATTATTATTATTATTATTATTATTATTATTATTATTATTATTATTATTATTATTATTATTATTATTATTATTACAGATAGTAGATAAACTTACTCTCAACATTCCCTACAGCTATCCATTCTCACATAGTTCTGGACAAAGTAATAATAATATTTTCCTTGTTATCGAACCACTTACTATGACGAGGCAGGGGACGTTCGTTTGTTTGCGGATTTCAAAATAGTGTCAGCTCATTATCATCGGTGCTGCAGGGCAGACTAACATTAATTATCAAAAAGACCACATCGGTTGATCTGAGTATGTAGCAAAGAAGCCAGTTTGATAAGACTGAACATGGCAGATTTAATGGAGGTGTAAAATAGCCGAGCAGCAGTGCCAAAGTGAGTCAGTTGGTTTGAGAGCCCTGCCGTCGTGTGCTTGTTTCTAAACTCCACATTATTTCAAGTATGTCATTTCTCAAAGCCAACAACGTGCACAATAATAGAAAATTATACGGGTAGAACGTGGTGCCTACAGACATAGACACAGAATCAAGAGAGACAGGTCTCCACGTCTTGATAAACAAGCTGAATAACCGATTACCTTTACAGAGTGAACTCTCTTGCTGTTTGCGGACTGTGTTCAGTTTGAAACACACACACTATAACCTGCATCACACAACTTCCTGCATTATCGTATTTAGACAATCGTGTTGTGTGTACTGTCTGTACTGTACTGTCTGCAAAGATGTAAATCTCTCTTCAGGAAGAACTTTATCATTCAATAAAAGGGTATTACTCACTGTAGAGGTGCGTGCTGGTGGTCAGCGATACTATCAGGCCTTCTTTCCCGAGCAGCCAACGAGTGTTCATTTTATCCATTTTCACGAAACCGCTCATGTTCTCTCCTCCGACATCTGATTAAATTTCCAATAGTTGTCAGCTTGAATGTTAAACACGGCACTGAAGCTTAAACAAAATTCTATATGAGAGAAATTATGAATCCTACGTTCTGCCGGGTTATCAAATCTCCTAGCACAAGATTGCAGGAATAAAGTTTATATGTATAAGTAGAGTCGCCAGCTATTAGGTTATGATCTGTTGGGTTTGCAGGTTTGGTATCTCAACTGTGGGCTCCGGGGTCAACTACAATTTGTCCGTGTAAAATAATTTAATAATAATATCATTGGCTTTACGTCACATTAACTACTTTTACGGTTTTCGGAGGCACCGAGTTTCCGGAATTTACTCCAGCAGTTCCTTTTCGCGCCAGTAAATCTACCGACACGAGGCTGATGTATTTGAACTCCTTCAAATTCCGACGGGATGACTCAGGATCGAATCTACCAAGAAGGGTTCAGAAGGCTAGCACCTTAACAGTCTGAGCCATTAAGCCGGAAAAATATTTAATAGTGCTGAAAGGAAAATACATACTGCACCCTTTAGTCGGTAGAGTTGCGGAACATCTTCTTCTCTCTTGCCTCGGCTGCTAAAAAAAATATACTCACCGCATTTTTGAGATTCTGTCTCAGGTGTGCTCAGTCCTTGGTCGCCTGGAGGGTGCCGCTGAGGGTTTGCCTAGCTATAGGTTGCTATGTGACTATTCACTAAATAACTGTCATGACACAGACTGAATATAAATAAAATAAAACTTTATTAACAAATGCGCAGAATCAATAATCATGGATTATGTTTTGACCACAGTTTAGTATCCAAATTTATATAACTCTAAATTCACCATCGTAGATAACCACAATTAATTGTAATTAACAAAAAAATAATTGATTAATAGACTAAATAATAAAATAACTAGGATGAAATTATCCAATATAAATCATAGTATAATGGTTTAATCATACTTCATTATCAAGTACGCAAATTGGTTGAATTAAGTATTTATACCACAGGGATCTCCCGTACAATCACCTGTCTCATTATAAAACCAATTAAGTTGTGTATGTCTGAATTAGAGAATCACACTATAGAAAACAAAGAACTTACGATGTTATCATCAATTTGAACCAACCTTTACTAACAGTTAGAAAATTCCATCATTTTTGGGAGCATATTCTCCACCTTCTATACAACTTATTTGACATTTAAATCATCTCATTTAAATACTGAGGATCGATGCAATTTTAAAATAAATCACTGTGCAACGTGATATAATTCGACTTCATTAGTCTGCAAATATAATTGTTGTCTCTGGATATTAATGAACTTCAATTTAACCAAATTTTACTTTTAAATACACACAAAAATACCTAAACTTTCATTTGACAAGATTATTCCTTTCATAACATTCTCATGACTATCAAACATCAATATCATCATTTTATTTCTTGTCGAAATACAATTTAGTAACTAAAATAATCGTTCAGTAATTCCTACAAATTTTGTTGTGCCTTGTTATGTGAGAATATAATTCAAATCTAACACTTCGTGTACTTACTTTTCGTGAGCTACCGTTCTATTTACAATTAAATGAACACATTAATTATCGTACGAATAGGCTTAGAATACCGGAAAATAGCTATATTACATCGTAGTCACAGAGGAATCACCTAATTCTACTCATAACACGACTAAAATAGGCCCGTCAGGGTTGAATGCTCTCTAACGCATGAATTGACGTCATATTTACACTATTTATATAACAATTATTCACTCATGCATTTAGCCGTATATAAATCAAACATAATATAATTTAGATTGCATCATTATGGATATAATAGCCTATATTATCCTACTCAGAGTCCAGTAATTCCAAATCTCTGATTAAGGATATCGTTCTACCATGACCATATTCACTTCTCATGGCTTCCCTAATTCTATTTATTTAATAAAAATCGAGGAATAATCGAGAATAAATTAATTCAAAATCAGCTGGCAATAAAATTTAGGAGAATGTGATAAAACACTGACTCACATCAAAAGTTACCAGAATACTCATTGTAATACGATCTTGGCATGCTAAGTGGGATTTTTGCTCCTCTCATGAGTCATTTACATTGGACCGATCTACTATGCTTACATATAATTATTTGGTATAAGATGGTATGTCATGTCGCCTCCTCCTCTATTCATCGTGATAATCGCCATTTTAATGCATTTCAATTTCATTAAGAGACTGGTCCTCCCGCTCACTTTCATTCGTCGGCTTCTCATGACCGGCACATTTTCAACATCGCGATACTGGCTTTCACAGCTTGAATATCATCTCATTTATTTAGCTCCAACGGCTTATTCATTCATTCTCAGCTCCCCGGCTGATAATATATCAATAACTTCTCATATTTTGAGATAATTGCCTGTAGTGCATATTTAATCATCACATAATACCCATCTCTATCGTCGTTTGAGCATAATGACATAACATCTTTTCTTACTTGGGTACAAAGTCCCCACTATCGAAATATTCAATGATTTTCTCCCAATTGAATGCCTCTATCATATCACAACCCTATTAAATTATTGCATTAAAATCCGTTATGATCAGTTGACAAATAAAATCGATTTTCACCCGTCCATATGATCGTTATTCGGGCGAACTGTATGTGAAACTAATATAAATTATTTCAAAATAACCATGAATAACATACATTTATACTCCATTAAAATTCTGCCATGTGACTAAGCGAATCGAACCGTCATAATGTGCAATCTTAAAAAAACCCATAATAATAATGATCCCTGATATCGTTTAAATGTAGGCCTATTCATTTAAACAAATCAATCCTGTAATGCCAAGTAATGTGTACGTCGCATCTGTTAGAAACCCGAAGAGTTTCTATGCAGTTCTACGAGCAGTTTAGATGTTATGGTAAACTTGTGCTTACCTAAAGTGTATTAGTTTTAGATTGTTAGCCGCGTTATTTTCTAGAATTACCTGTTGTATTTGGCGATAATATGAGGTGGGATACCCTCCTCTTAAGCTTGTATTATCTGTATTTTCAAATTACCTGGGCTGGTTTCCTAGGTGACATTGTGTCACTGTTGTAAATTATATAAGATAGTGTTCTTACTATATATTGGATAATGAGTCTGAGATAGTTTATGCTTAAGGTGCGTAGCAAATGTTATCAAAACGAGACAAGTTAAAAACTGTTATATAATAAAGTTTTGGCACTTTGATCTCGAGTGCTTATATGTCCAGCCCTATAGGCCCACCACTTCCTTCTCTTTCGCTAAGCTTCCCAGATGTTGGCACAGTTCTGGTAGCAGAGCGTGGTTGAATGGAGCTGTCCTAGGATCAACCACCGTATAAGCTTGGGAGAAACGTGTGCCCTGAGGGTGTCAGTGGGATCCCTGCATTTCTTTATTTTTGCCGTATAATTGCTACTCTAGATATAGCCTATCCTGGGGCTCTCCGGAAGGAGGAACGTTTGTACGAATTAGCTATTCGTGGCTTGGAATCTAGAGGCACTGTTAAGAGTGACGAGGTATTGTTAAGAGCTAACTTAGACAAAGTAATCACGGTGCCCAACCTAAATGACGGCGAGGTTGGTGGAACGGCCTCAGTGATTGAAGCAAACCTATCTGACATTTTGTCAGTAATGGAGTTTCTAGAGAGCGATGTAGCATCGAACCACCAACTTAGAAGAGTTCAAGGTCGCATTACTCATTACCTTCACCGTATCGAATACCTACTCTCATAAAACTTGAAGGAGGAAATTAGGAACCAAATTAAGGATTTAGAAGCTAAGGCCGGTAGCCTTTTAGGGAAGGTTGACTCGTGGCTTAGTAAGTTGGTTGTTAAGGCCAAATCTGACCCGCTTGGTGTAGTTGTAGGTGAAGAAGATTTGGGTAAACATCGAGAGAATTTAGAATCGGTAGAGCAGCTAACTTTACAGTCAACCTTATCATCGTATTGGACCCTTGACTTACCATTCCATCGTTGGTCGGCCACAGCTGCTATAGTAGAGCAATATTGAACTCTTAAATCTTGGGGTCGTTGCGGGAATGTTTCGGTCACGATCTTAACCAAAAGATGGGGTTCAGAAGAGAGCCTAACTACTTGAAATGAGGAGCAAGTATGTGCTTACTAACTTTTATTGAATTCTTAATGACACAAAAAATTATATTTTTTATATAAATCCTTGACCAAAAATAAATGATTAATTATTAACTGTTTCAAACGCAGTCACATTGCACAGCGTGTATATTTTCTTTTACAATACCGAGGAATTTTCTTCGGAGAAAGCAGGAATGTCATAAATTAGTGGACAGCGAAACTGAAATAGTGAAAAGAAAACCTGAAAATTCGGGTACCTATTAATGCAAACGATAACTGAGAATTAATCCACACTATCCGTGGAAAATCTGACCTTCAACAAGTAGAACGCCTGATTTCCTCTTAATTAAGGTTATCCACCAGTCGAATACCTTTTCGGATACGGAACACCCGCCGAATGGACCCTTAATCGAACCAAATTGACTATCAGCTGCTTTGGATAGGTTGCGAAACATTATTGGAAAGCATGGTTTTACTACAATTAACAGCAATATTCACAATTGAAACAAAATTCCACCATGCATTTGTCATTTCACGACAACCTTAAGTGATAAAATAATCCCGATGCTGAAACGTGCAACACCCAAACAGCTATTCAGAAGGAACCAACAACAACACGATCCGCGAGGATCTTACGTTACGTCGTTCTGAAGGAACAAAACTGCGAAATGCAGGAAATACTTATTCATCACGCATTTAGAAGAAATACCTAACACTGAAGTTAAATAAAGGTGGTAAATCACTCAAAAAAGTATTATTATCAAACCGAATTTCAGGTTAGAAATGATTACGTTACGCTTAATAAAATTACAAGTCCACATGGTAAAATAAACAAAATTACAGAATTCTTTCCTATTTAACAATGACTACCATCACAGATCCATCTACTTATTGTTTGTCCCAACACACTACCTACAAAGTTATCAATTGATCAAACTCAACTACGTATAAAAAATGAAAGAACGACAAAGATTGAAAATAAAATATATTACCGGCTGACGAATCGAATTCGCATTCGTAACTCAAGACTCACACTAATACGTTGAGTGTCAATATGCACACTGCCAAAGCAAAAACGGACGTCAGGACGACCAAACAATTAGGTCCGTAAACTAAAATAAAATACCGAAGTTATTTGAACTCAAACACGCATGGCGCACTGCAGTAATTATTCAATCACCGTTAGCTCAGTACCCAATATTGGACAAACCTCATATGCCGATAGTGGTTCCACAATCTTAGGTCCACACATTCCAGCTGTTGAGGGCTACACACAAGCTTGGCCCCTTTATTAACGAACTTACACTCTTCACATTGCGTATACTACTGAAGACACTACCATCGACAAGGTCACTTCGCAAAAACATCTAAACTAAGACTTGAGTATGTACAGCTGACATCCCAGACCTATCGTCGGGCATATTTAACGTCTGTACACATTAACTCTAACCTCTATGTACACGTACCTTCCTAATTCTATCGTTGAGCGTGAACTAGGAAGTCTCATCATCAGTACACCCCTAGGATAACATGTGACGTCCTAAATCTACTGTCGAGCGGAAATTGGGTCGTATACGCTTCCTCTAGCATATCAGGCGAACTCGTAACTTTATACAAACTCTGATATATTTAGCTGTAAACCTGGTCGAAACTAATAACACACAACGAAACAAATCTTGCCACAGAATGAACGCAAGTCGGGAAATGCAATAAGTCCCTATCTTGTTACTAAACGTGCAATTGAAAATAAATATAGCGTGGCGAACAATCCACAACTCAAACACGATCTCAGCATGCTCAATGAAGTTTAGAAAAGAATAAAGACTTCCAACACACGTCTGACACTACTTGACTATCGCCCAACAATAATCATCACCACCGGAAAAATCCACACAGCAGTTTTAGGATAAAGCCCTTAAATCGCCTACCGTCATTTTCCGAAATATTAATATCCATGACTATCCAGTGAAACGAAATCCAGTTAATCTACACAGCCAAACCTATCGCTTTGAAACGTAAATTATCACATCCCACAAATGTTTCCGATTTAAAGATAAATTACCGCCTTGTAATTTATGAACTTTACTGATTGGAAACTTGTCATTACAGTCAAATAACACCAAACGGGTATTGAAACTGCTCTTCTATCCTTGAGGTCATATTATTCTAATATTCATTATACTGACTTTACGTAACTAGTCACTTGACTTTTACTGCCAAGATTTACAGTCTTCACTAGAAATCGTTTCTCACTTGGGATCTTAACTTGAAATTTATTTTCTTAGTTTGCCTTGCACAATAATCATCTCTAATCAACCTTCTCCAAGTCTCAGCTTTCGGATTGTTAGCGGAATATACTACAGCCTGCCACATAAATCTCACATTTAATATACAGCCTGTCTCAAAAATTCTTCGCTCTCGGCAAATATAGCCTGTCTCAAAAATTCATTCTCATCGCCTTCTCAGGGCGGTGTTATATGAAATGTCCAGGATTCCTCTACCTTCAACATTTCTACAACTCTTATCTCCACATATATAAATTCTTCGCTCTCAATACATTTTCTTATATTTCAAGACTATTTCAAAACTCAATCCTCTCGTGACAAACAACTTGTATAATAATATACCTTTTCATTTTATTTCACAGTTACTACAACTTTCGGACCTAGAGAATAAAACAACACACCATGATTTTCCATATCATCGACATACACGATGTCAAAATGTTTTACTTCCATGAATAAAACATAACTTTATCGGATTTCACTGGAATTTTCTAGACACCCGCAAACCTTGTGGAACATACTTGTTAAATCCACTTTTAACATAGAAAAATTTTATCCCGCGATAGACATTATTATTGTTATTATTATTATTTCGACAAAAAATTTCCTAATGTAAACGGTATTAGAAACTAAGACATTCGCCACGACTACGTTATCGTTATCACCTTCCTAATTTTTATCAATTCGGACAATATCTCAAAGAATATTAACACAATATTTAAACTTCGCGTTTTATAGTTTCTTGACGTAAATTTTACAACACTAAAGATTTTCACACGCTAACCAGAAATATAATACCTTTGCATGATCATTACAAAATATCAACCCAACACACGCAATGAAAATTGGTAGGGACCAACAATAATCTAACTACAACATTGATACAAAAATATTCACAGACCTGTGATCGTAGCCATAGTCCTGGATTCTGGCTGCATCAGGCCAGCAGACCTCGTTTATTTAGCCTTCCATAGCTAAATTTACCATCATCTTCTCATACATACAACTTAAATTACACACTTTCCAACGCACTTTCAAACGTTTAGCAAGCGACGAACTCTCTGCTCAAATGACCACATCTACTGTGTTCATAAGACCGCTGCTTCCTTTCAACCTACTAAAAAGTCCAGGTGTTCCAACAGATAAGAAACCAGACCCTGTAGCTCTCATCCAGACTCTAACAAATATTATACGCACGCACTGAATACAAAGAGGAACTCAATTACTTATTCACCCAAATATCTAAACTTTCAAAGTTCCCATTAGCGGCAGCTTAGAAACTTTCTATCGTCTTCCATTATAACAGTATATTTGAACCATAGCCATGAACATGTAATAAGTTATTTGGAGACTAAATTTTCACACTTTTCTGCTGACGAGTGACGTGGGATTCGCGGCTCCAACACCCACACAGAAACTATATAAAGTTCGAAGGGAGATTTCTTTTATACCCTATGGTGTGACGCTACCCACACCCTGAAGCTTGATTGCACAATCTGCTAATTCCGCATCCAATAGACCAATTTTTCTGAAATTTGTTCCATAACTTCGGACAGACTTACGATTTATTTCGGTGTTAATTTCATAATTTTCCCATACTCGCAACAGGCAAAATAATTCATTTCTGCCCGGGCGTTTCGCGGATTTTCTTCATCCACCGACCTTGGCACGTGTCGCTAGTCCGCGGGTCGGACGCGGGTTCGTCTCTAGGCTTAACTGCATTTAATTTTACCCTGGGGGTTCTGTCTTCACGTAGGGTTTAAGAATAACTTAGATTCCTTATTTCTGGATTTACTGTGTTGCCAAAATCTCTCGTTACGAAGAATTCCTTGAATTTGAACAATTGTTGAATATTCGAAGTTCACCGTAGTGTCCCGGCGTTTCACGATTTCACAGCTTGCTTGACGCGGGTAGCTCGCTCCCACGAAACAGAGAGGCACTTGAAACGCAAACATGGCTGCTCTCAAAAAAAGTAACTTGTAGCTGAAATAATAATTGAGGAATAAAAATGTAATTTTATCGTAGAATTATGGGTTCAATATGTCTCGCCCTTTTCTATTATTCCCCATCCGTTGAAGTTGATGTTAAGAGGTTCCATATTATTGTGTAAATTCAGCTAGCGATACTGTTTCTTACCTGCGTTTTCTCGTAGAGTTCCAAGAAATGCCTCGGTCATTGGATTATCACTCACTCATATGTTACAGATTATTTATCCACTTGCTCTTGGTGTTTTGTCCCAAAGGATAGTTAATGCAATTGCTGAGCATATGTCCATTCAACAGTTTCATGCATATTTATTAACACATTTATTTCCGGCACGGGCACTTAATTCCTTTATCCAAAGTTACCATTTTAGAGTGCAGCGCGTTGACGAGTCCTTATCGGACTTCATTTCTGACATCAAATTTTATGCGAGAGTCTTTGCGTTGAACTACTCGGAAGAGCAAATTATCTCAACCATCGTAGAGGGGATTTTTCCTTTTTACTGCTCCTTTTTGTGTTTTGCGGCCCATCCTCGCAATTTTTCGGAGTTGGAGGCTATGGTAGTATGCACCGAGGGAGTTCATCCTGCGGACTCTCTGCATGATCCCTCCGTGGGCAATCAAGGACCATTAGGTTGGTTTTGCTTTAAATGTGGTCAAGCTGGTCATTTGGCGAGAAATTTTCTGTGAAATTCGAGTTCCAGTTGAGTGGTGAGCGGGCAGTCGTGGATATTCCCACTGATGATCCCCAGTCTATAAATGGTGATAAAGGTCTCCCTATTGATCATCCTGCTAGTAAGTGTCCGGTAGAGTGTTTAAGCATCTCGTCCAATCTTAAAGGTCCTGTTCCCTTTATTAAGGTTGAGGTTGGTAACGAACCCGTATCTGCGCTGTTAGACTCTGGCAGTGTGGTTTACCTCATAAGTGAGATGTGGTATGCCACACATAAGTCTATTTGTAAGTTTTCGGACTTGGAACCTGTTTCATTTTCGTGCGTATCAGACAACTCTTCGAACGTAGAGATTAGGGGTTTGGTAGGGCGAAAATTCGAATCTATAACTTCTCTTGGAAATTTCCATTTTTTGTAGCTGTAAATTTGTCGTGCCCCATCATCTTAGGAACAAATTTTTTTCTTATTCTGGATTAATTTTAGACTTCCAGAAACACACTTGTTGCTTTAAATTTTGTCATTCTGTAAAAACGCTGCTAAGTTATTTTAAAGCTGCTTCTATCCGTTCCGTTACGCCCTCTCAGAGTGAGATTGTGTGTGACCTTAGCCATCTGCCTGACGATCAGGTGCAGAGTGTGACGGAGTTACGTGGCGCATTTTCCGACGTTAATTCGAGAAATTGGGTATGACTAATATGTTGGACTATAAAATCGAAGTCTCGGATCCTACTCCGGTAAGAATTCCCCCTTATCGACTATTTCCCGCTACGGTCAAGGTCTTGAAGGAGATAATCGATAAAATGCTCGATCAGGGAATCATTCGGCCTTCCACCTCAGCCTACTCGTCTCCCATTTTTCTCGTCCCTAAACCGCAGGGCGGCTTCAGGCCGGTTCTTAACTATAGGGTCCTAAATAAGAAAATTGTGTTACAGTCGGTTCCTCTCCCTGATTTACACTCGTGCTTTTCATGATTTAGGAAAGCCCGCTATTTTAAGGTTTTAGATCTAAATCAATCTTATTATCACATTCCCCTGGCCGAAGAATCTCGCCATTTAACCGCATTCACCACCGACTGGAATTTATACGAGTTTTGTCGGCTCTCTTTTGGCATTTTTTCAGTCGCCGTGGTGCTATCCAGACTATAAGATAAGATACTTTCGGATCTTAAGTTCAATTACCTCTACCATTATTTGGTAGACTTAGTCGCCTATTCGGAAAGTTTTGAGGAGCACTTGGTACACCTCAAGGAGATATTGATCCGTTCTCCGCAGGGCTGGGCTCACGGTTAAGCTCTCGAAGGTCTCTTTTGCGAAGCCCCAAATGTCATTCCATGGACATATCGTTTCTCCTGTAGGTGTGTCTGTCGATTTATCCCGAACTCAGGCTATTCGCGAGTTCCCCCTCCTAAGCAGGTAAAAGTGTTTGCTCGTTTTGTCGGCATGATAAAATTTTTCCGGAAGTTTATCCCCGATTTTGCTACGCATGCTGCCTCACTGAACGCCGGATGCAACCGACTGGTGTATACCAAGTCTCCCGGAGCCGATCTTACCTGCTTATTATGAACATCAATAAATTAATTACATCGACCTGTCATCTTTCGAATTGTCCTGCCCCGGTGCTCCACAACTCGTTACATGGAAGATTGCTTCGTTCTTCTGTGCTCTGTGGAAGGACTGTTAGGAAATTCAGTCTATATAATCTTCGACCAGTTCGCTCGAATTCGCATGTGTGGACGGTGTTGCCTATTTCTCGGCGCGTTACCATTGGACCTGTACTCAGGGACGTGTTCCCTGCTGCGCCGAGCAAGTGGTTTTCTTTGAAATAAGTCCTATCTTCATTGCTACTGAAATATGGTGTGCTCAAGATACCTTGATGATAAGTTAATTTGCCTTCTCATTCAAAAAGGTATGTCTTTCCCGTGCTTTGGCTTAAGGAGGGGAGATCTGTGTCGTGGGAAGTCTGCCCCGGCCCTTGGTATTTTATTCAGCCTGGCCAGGCTCTAATCTTAAGTGTAATCTTATACACTGACTGACAGTGACAATGCAACACCAAGGAGGAGTGGTTCGAAAGGGATGCACGTTGGGGAAAAAACAGAGACGGCACGGATGAATAATTGATGTTTATTTCAAACCGATATGCAGGTTACACAATGCGCACGGCATCGACTCAGTAGGATGTAGGACCACCGCGAGCGGCGATGAACGCAGAAACACGTCGAGGTACAGAGTCAATAAGAGTGCGGATGGTGTCCTGAGGGATGGTTCTCCATTCTCTGTCAACCACTTGCCACAGTTGGTCGTCCGTACGAGGCTGGGGCAGAGTTTGCAAAGGGCGTCCAATGAGATGCCACACGTGTTCGATTGGTGAGAGATCCGGAGAGTACGCTGGCCACGGAAGCATCTGTACACCTCGTAGAGCCTGTTGAGAGATGCGAGCAGTGTGTGGGCGGGCATTATCCTGCTGAAACAGAGCATTGGGCAGCCCCTGAAAGTACGGGAGTGCCACCGGCCGCAGCACATGCTGCACATAGCGGTGGGCATTTAACGTGCCTTGAATACGCACTAGAGGTGACGTGAAATCATACGCAATAGCGCCCCAAACCATGATGCCGCGTTGTCTAGCGGTAGGGGCGCTCCACAGTTACTGCCGGATTTGACCTTCCTCCACGCCGACGCCACACTCGTCTGCGGTGACTATCACTGACAGAACAGAAGCGTGACTCATCGGAGAACACGACGTTCCGCCATTCCCTCATCCAAGTCGCTCTAGCCCGGCACCATGCCAGGCGTGTACGTCTAGCTGTGGAGTCAATGGCAGTCTTCTGAGCGGACGCCGCGAGTGCAGGCCTCCTTCAACCAATCGACGGGAAATTGTTCTGGTCGATATTGGAACAGCCAGGGTGTCTTGCACATGCTGAAGAATGGCGGTTGACGTGGCGTGCGGGGCTGCCACCGCTTGGCGGCGGATGCGCCGATCCTCGCGTGCTGACATCACTCGGGCTGCGCCTGGACCCCTCGCACGTGCCACATGTCCCTGCGCCAACCATCTTCGCCAAAGGCGCTGTACCGTGGACACATCCCTATGGGTATCGGCTGCGATTTGACGAAGCGACCAACCTGCCCTTCTCAGCCCGATCACCATACCCCTCGTAAAGTCGTCTGTCTGTCCGTCTGCTGGAAATGCCTCCGTTGACGGCGGCCTGGCATTCTTAGCTATACACGTGTCCTGTGGCACACGACAACACGTTCTACAATGACTGTCGGCTGAGAAATCACGGTACGAAGTGGGCCATTCGCCAACGCCGTGTCCCATTTATCGTTCGCTACGTGCGCGGCACAGCGGCGCATTTCACATCATGAGCATACCTCAGTGACGTCAGTCTACCCTGCAATTGGCATAAAGTTCTGACCACTCCTTCTTGGTGTTGCATTTGCTCTGTCAGTCAGTGTATTTGTAACTGTTTTCTTGTATATGTATATTTTATGTATTCATTTCCTAGCCTGCTTTCCCTCCCTTAATAAACTGTCATTGCTTAATTATTAAGTATGTCCCCAGAGGAAGTGGATATTTCTCACTCTGGAAGCGTTTCCCCACTTCTCATGCCTTCATGTTTTTGGGCTAATTCCCCTGCCCTATTCGGGGATCCAATCGTTGTTGACTCGCTCGGCACATCACCTTGCCCCTTGGACAAGGTCACGGTAAACCAAACTGAGAGAGAAAATACTGCTTCTCGTGCTTGAGACCGAAGCACACTTACTATTAAAAGTTACACTCCTCATCTTGCAAGTAATAAGAAAGGAAACCGTTTTATTGCACAACTACGCAGGGCATTTCTGAAGAAAAACGGCGGTAGAAATCTAACACAATGTTATATGGAATGGAAATATAAAAATAACTGTCAATGACAAAATCATTCGAGATTCTAAAATTAATGTAACACTGCTCGGGAAATAATAAATTATGAAACTGGTAGGAGATTATAAAAAAGTCAACAGCCATTGCACCACATAATCTGATTTACTTCTTTACAAACAAGTACAAACTGGAAAATAAGTTTGATATCTTTGAGTAGAATTGCAATTTATCTCCTGATATTCTGAGTTACCATCAACTACAGATGTAATGATGTAAATTGTATGTGACATGAAATTACATTTGAAAGGCCTGTCCACGGTAACTGATAGTATTCATGAATTGTGTACAACAGGTGGCAAGTAAATAACAATATCCTTGTTTTTAATTTCTACTGCTCATTTATCATAAGTTGCCAACGCATTTGTGTACTTTTTCTGAACATGAGTTCCAATTCTCTAATAATTCAAATTCCCGTTTACTGCAGTACGAGGGTTGTTACTTCCTCCTAAAATAATGTTTTAAACAAGAACTACCTGCTTGTGCCGCCCCTTATGATATGATATGATACATCACGATTACAAACAATACAGGTGACTACACATTTAATAGATGCCAGACAACTTAATAATTTGTAGACTATAGCACGGAGCACTATTATAGAGTAAATACACGTGCATAACAGTATTCTGGAGTGTCATCGAGCTCGAAGTGTGGAACTATAGGTTGCTGAGCGGCAACAAAATTATTCTATTCATACAAGAAAGAAAAGATCTATTTCCATGGTTGGTTTCACACAATTACACTTAAAGATATTTCCACAAAATCGAACATCTAATCAGCCATACTCCACGGTAGGTAATTAGAAGGGCATTAAGGGGAACTTACTGGACCAACAAACCTTCAGGCACAGCAAAGCTCCACGAAAACTTCTCCAGAGAGAGATAAGAATGTTATGTAATCATAATGTTACTGAGCTACACATCCCGGCTGTTGTTCAAGGAAAGACCTGTTAGAAAAACGCGGCACTGTGGCGTCAATCATTGTTATGCTGATTTTTCAGTGGATATTTTCAAGTTTTTTATCGGGTCGACTATTCTAAGCAAGTTTTCAGTGTTTGATATGCCATTTCATCTTAAAATATGTATTTGTGCTAAATTAATCACTAAAATTGTTTACGTAATTGTTTCGATATTGCGTCTATCACACCTAGCCCGTCCGTTCATGTTACGATTTTCACACTATTGTTCGAGGGTTAACATGGCTTGGGTTAACGCCCATCCATAGCGATGTATACGATAATAAATTTTCTCAGTGATAAAATCGTCGATATTGCCAGTCTACTAACATACGATTGAGGCTACACTTTTCCATGTATACAGCGCCGCGCTTTTCTAACAGGTCTTTCCTTGAACAACATCCGGGATGTGTGGCTCAGTAACATTATTGTTATTATTACATTACATTCTTATCTCTCTCTGGAGAAGTGTCGCGGAGCTTTGCTGTGCCTGAAGGTTTGTTTGTCCAATAAATTCCCCTTAATGCCCTTCTATCTACTTACTATGGAGTATGGCTGATTAGAACCAACTCGTCTCAATAACTTACTAGATGTATCCTTGGTTAAACCGTGGAAAATTGTTGATAAAACTAAGGTAGTTGAAGGAATAGGTGACCAAAAGGCTGTAATAATGGATGTGGGACTGGTACCAAAAAGGCTTAATAAGAGAGTCACACAAGACAAGAAATTGTACAGAAAAACTAAAGTTGATGAATTTGGGACTTACCTTAAATCACAATTCAGTTGTTGGAAAAGTGAAGGGAGTAATATGGATACACACTGGGATAAATTCAAAGGAATCACTTGGGAAGGAGAGAAGAGGTTTGTGCCTGTTAAGAAGGGTAAAATGACCTCAGACCCTGTTTATTATACAAAGGAAATAAGAAAATTAAAAAGAAAATGTAGAATAGTAAACAGGAAAATCAAAGAAGGTAGGGAGAGTAGAGAAAGTAGAAAACAGCTAATGAGGGAACTGAATAGAGTGAAAAAGGAAGCAAAAGAGAATTATATGAATGGCATTCTTCAAGAGCATAATGACCACAAAGGGAAATGGAAAAAGCTGTATTCATATATCAGGATACAAAAAGGAAAAGGAATCCAAATCCCTACAATGGTGGGAGAAGGGGGTGAACAATATGTAACAGATACTGAGAAAGCAAACCTCGTTAGTAGGGAATTCAGAGATTCAGTAGATGATCGTCAGGAGTTGGAAACCGAAACAGAAGATAGAGAGCGAGAGACAGATGGAAACAAGAAGCTTCGCATTCACATATGAAGATATTTTTAGAGAAATCCAACTGCTCCTGCAAGGAAAAGCAGCAGGAAGTGATCAAATTACTGGGGAGGTGTTAAAGGCAATGGAGTGGTAAATAGTGCCTTATTTAAAATGTATCTTTGACTATGTCATAAATAATAGTGTAATACCAAAGGAATGGAAGGGATCTATAATAATACCAATTTATAAAGGAAAGGGTGATAAAAGGAAACCAGAGAACTACAGACCAATCAGCCTTACCGGTATAGTTTGTAAAATACTGGAGAGTTTAATATCGAAGTACATCAGAGGGACATATGATGATAAAAATTGGTTCATGAGGAGCCAGTATGGATTTAGAAAGGAATTTTCTCGTGAGGCACAACTGGTGGGATTACAGCAGGACATATCAGATCAATTGGATTCAGGAGGCCAGTTAGAGTTCATAGCCATAAGTCATTCCAAAGCCTTTGATAGAGTGGAACATGGAATATTATTAAAGAAATTGGAGGGAATAGGATTGGACGTAAGGGTTACACGTTGGGTAAAAACATTTCTAAATTCAAGGGATCAGAAAGTCAAAGTAGGAAATAACGTATCGAAGGAAGAGAAAGTTTGGAAGGAAATTGCACAGGGTAGTATAATCGGTCCATTACTTTTCTTAATATACGTAAATGATTTAGGGAATAATATAACATCAAAAATAAGATTGTATGCAGATGACATAATTGTTTATAGGGAAATAAATACCATTGAGGATTGTTCAGAATTACAAAGGGACCTTGAGGGTATCCAACAATGGATTGCAGAGAATACTATGAAGGTTAATGGAGGCAAATCAACTGTTGCAACATTTACAAACAGGAGTTTTAAAACTGAATTTGAATATACTTTGGATGGGGTAGTTATCCCAAGGATGGCAAGTGCAAATACTTAGTTGTAAGTTTGGAAAATAATTTGCACTGGAAGGGTCATGTGGACGACATTGTTGGGAAAGCATACAGATCGTTACATGTCATGATGAGGGTACTTAAAGGATGCAACAAAGAATTAAAAGAGAAAAGTTACCTAAGTATGGTTCGTCCATTATTGGAATATGCAAACAGTGTTTGGGATCCTCACCAAGAATACCCAATAAAAGAAATATAGTGTGCAGAGGAAAGCAGCAAAATTTGTAACAGGTGATATCAGGAGAAAGGGTAGTGTATCAGAAATAGTAAAAGAACAACGGTGGGAAACTTTAAGTAAGAGAAGGGAGAAAACTAGACTTATAGGATTATATAGAGCCTATACAGAAGCAGCATGAGGAGATATCCGTGAGAGGCTTCAGTTGGAAAATAATTATATCGACAGGACTGACCACAAATATAAAATTAGAAGGAATTTAAGGAGAATCGATTGGGGTAAATTTTCATTCATTGGGAAGGGTGTGAAGGAGTGGAACAGTTTACCAGGGGTAGTGTTTGATCCTTTTCCAAAATCCGTACAGATATTCGAGAAGAGAATAAACAGCAACAGAGAAAATAAATGAAATGTTAGAGGGCATTCGATCAGTGCAAGTCAATATAAATAAAAAATTTGTGTGAATAAATTAATTCCATCCTCTGGTCTAAGGAGTTGGACAGCCAAAGTAGGGGACTGCCTGTAGAGGTGAAGTACAGTGGGGACTTCGCGGGCCCTGGGACCGCTACGGTAGCTGTGAACGCACTTCAGAAAATCTGAAAAGTGGTGGCAAAAGGGGCTCTGGTTAAGACGCAGCAGGTCGTTATGCTACTTAGGTTTCAGAATGGGTAATGAAAAAGTAAATAAATGCAATGTAAATTTTAATCTTATACCAGTTGTACAGTATCATTTGAAGTAATTCCACATACTGTATATCAGTTGACTATATTTGTAAGTAGTACAGGAGATATTATAAGTAGAATTTTGTAAACAATATAAATTTATTAAGGATAAGCTGTGTGTTTAACAGAAAAAATTGTTAGCATAAATTGTATAATATTGTATGATAGGAAAGTTTTCTTCTCTTCGTAATTTAATATTTAGTGCTTGACAATAATGTATTTTAGTGTACCACTTACCACCGAGGTAGACACCTCATTTGCAAATAAAGAGATTCTGATTTGATTTGAGATGTTCGATTTGTGGAAATATCTTTAAAAGTGTAATTGGGTGAAAAAATGGAAGTAGAACTTTGCTTTCTTGTATGAATAGCATAATTTTGTTGCCGCTCAGCAACCTATAGTTCCACACTTCGAGAACGATGACACTCAGAATACTGTTATGCACGTGTATTTAATCTGTCATAGTGCTCCGTGCTTTAGTCTACAAATTATTAAGTTGTCTGAAATCTATTAAATGTGCAGTCACCTGTATTGTTTGTAATCGTGATGTATCATATCATGAGGGGTGGCACAGGGGCACAAGCAGGTAATTCTTGATAAAAACATTATTTTAGGAGGAAGTAAATACCCTCGTACAGCAGTAAACGGGAATTTGAATTATTAGAAAATTGGAATTCATGTTCAGAAAAACTACACAAATGCGATGGCAACTTATGACAAATGAGCAGTAGAAATTAAATACAAGAATATTGTTATTTACTTGCCACTAGTTGTACACAATTCATGTATACTACCAGTTACCGTGGACAGACATTTTAAATGTAATTTCATGTCACATACAATTTACATCATTACATCTGTAGTTGATGGTAACTCAGAATATCAGGAGGTAAATTGCGATTCTACTCAAAGATATCAAACTTATTTTCCAGTTTGTACTTGTTTGTAAAGAAGTAAATCAGAATATGTGGTGCAATGGTTGTTAGTTATTTTAAATGTTATTCACATATATTACAGTGTGTGTGTAAGGTATTGTATATCCAGTTTGCACTCTTCAAGAAAATTCCAACCACACCCATTACGACAATGTGGGCCCTATCCGTTAATCGCAAAAATGTGCCGACGAATAAAAATTCGGTTGAAATATTATTACATTCAACACAATAATGCGGACGTGTCTAATAATCGCCGTCTTTTTTCACGCAACTAAGACATATATATAAGAAAGTACATATTCAACTAGGTCTTTTGAACAAAAATATTACATATTTCTCAACAAAATGGGAAAGTGTGTGGATTTGAAAGCTGGACATGGTAATAACACCAATTATCGCATTGATAACATGAATGTAGATGCTCTCCAGGAAGGGTAAACGTATGTTCTCGAAGACATTAAGTTTCAGAAAACTTCTACACGGAATCATTACCAGAACGTGGACTACCACTCGTTAGCATAAGCACGTCTTATTAAGTAGTCTTGTCGGTACAGTCACCAGTATGCGTACGAAGGTGTACCAGTAGATGCAACTTCCAAGAAAACTTAGTACCACATTGATTACATTAAAACACACGCTATCCAGTATGCGTACGCATGTGTTCCCGAAGATTCGAATTCCTATGAAACTTAGTACCACAACGACCGTAGGAATGTAGACGCTCACCAGTATGCGTATGCAGGTGATCGCGAAGATGCGACTTCCTAAAAAACTTAGTACCACATCGATCACAGGAATGTGCACGCTCACCAGTATTTGACGAAGTTGCCGAAGGATTGGCTATACCAAGAATTTCGTATCACATTCTTAACTGGAATGTGGTCGCTTACCGGTATGAGTACGGAGATGGCGCCGTAGATGCGACTTTTTCGAAAACTTACTACCACACTGATCACAAAAATGTGAATACTCCCCTCTATGTGTAAACAGGTGCCGCCGAAGGTTCGATTTCTGGGAGAATTTCTTATCACACTCTCTACAGGAATGCGGTCGCTCATCAGTATGAGTAAGGAGATGGCGGCGAAGATGTGATTTATTAGAAAACTTAACACCACATTGATCACAAGAAATTTGATATTCACCAGTATGTGTAAACAAGTGTTTGCGAAGATTCGACTTTTCGTAGAAATTCTTTTCACATTGTTTACAAGAATGTGGTCGCTCACCAGAATGTCTAAGTAGGTGTATCCGAAGATACGACTTAGTCGAAAACTTTGTATGACATCGATCACAAGAATACGGACGCTCCTCAGTATGTGCAAGGATGTGCTTCCGACGGCTTGAACTATGAGAAAACTTCTTATCACATTGATTACAAGAATATGGTCGCTCACCAGTATGTACCACCTGGTGACTCCGAAGTTTTGACTTTTCAAAGAACTTCCTACCACACTGATGGCAGGCGAATGGTCGTACACCAGTATGTATAACCATGTGGTTTCGAAGCTGTGAACTTAGACAAAACTTCTTATCACATCGAATGCAAGAATATGGTCGCTCACCGGTATGTGTATGCAGGTGATGCCGAAGCCTAGGCTTCGAAGGAAACTTCTTTACACATTGATCACAAGAATATGAACGCTCTGTAGTCTGTTTAAGCTGGTGACTCTGGAGATGCGACTTCTGAGAAAACGTGGAACCACAATTATTACAACAGAGTGCCCCTGGGGTACTGGGTTGGATTGGCCCTTGATCAGAGTCTGAGAACATGTGGAGGTTGCATTCATTACGAGTGCGCAAAAAGCACGTTACCTCACTTCCTTCTTTCAATATCTGGCACCTACTGTTAGATGTCCCCACTGGAGCTCTGGTCAACAATGCAACGTTCCCATAACTAGAAAACAGAAAGTTCTTATATTTTATGATTAAGATAACAAAATCGAATATTATATCCAGAAGCAAACGCAATATATCTACCAAGCTTGCTTCTTATCATATTACATAGCACCCCAAATATCAATATTTTCACATAAAGGCTCTAACATGTAAGCCTGTATAATTTCCAATTACCAAATATAAAATATAAAAAGTGTGCACTTAATCACAGCACATCGAAATAATTCAGGAGGGTCTAATATGGAAACAATGATTGTAAGAATGCTTCCCTTAGTGATTTCCTAACGTCTATTCTTTAACATTATTTTAACTGTGACTCATCACATTTAGGATGCCAAATAATATCTAATGTTATATTAGCTTTATCGTTAGTGAGGTTACATGTTGACAAGATTTCTCTATCATCTACACTGACATTCGCAAGGGCTTCTACACCATTTGACGTCGAATTTCTGAGTTACACATGTGTACGATAAAGCCACGAAGAAATTTCTGACTGAAGCTCCTCAGCTACTTCAACTGAGCAAGTACCTGTCAATACGACAACAACAACAACGTAAAAACAAGAATATGCACTAGGGTAACAGTAGTAAGGTGGTAGTCCTTGATCTCTTCATCAGAGGATTCATGCCATGCAATATTCTTAAGACTCCTGAGGTCAGTATGTATTAACACAAATTTCTATACCTTGGGAATATTTTTTTTTTTGCTAGTTGCTTTACGTCGCACCGACACAGATAGGTCTTATGGCGAAAATGGGACAGGGACGGGCTGGGAGTGAGAAGGAAGCGGCCGTGGCCTTAATTAAGGTACAGCCCCAGCATTTGCCTGGTGTGAAAATGGGAAACCACGGAAAATCATTTTCAGGGCTGCCGACAGTGGGGTTCGAACCTACTATCTCCGGAATACAGGATACTGGCCGCACATAAGCGACTGCAGCTATCGAGCTCGGTGTTAGGAATATCAGCAGAATGAGTAACAAGATAAGTTATGAACCTTAAAACAATAGAAGATAGGAAGTCAGGCTAAATTTCGCGGACAAACATTTACAAAGAGTTCAAAGCTATCCCATTTAAATTCACAACATCAATTAAAATTAGTTCTTGTCTTGGTTGTCATTCTACAATCTTTGAGCACACAAGGACGGGGCATATGACAGCTTGATGAGGTAGGAGTCACAAGGGGTACATTTTCCATGTGTCCCGTTTCACTGTATTCACGCATGAAATTTATATACAGCTGTTTCAAATCTGGAAACGCGGCAAACATATTTTCAATGTTTTCCGAGCATTTTCCAGCATTATGCTTAGACTGAGCTACAGGTGACACTTCAAGACGAATAGGAAATTTGCCATTAAACCTGCCAGAATCTTCCGTTTGATCATTATTCAAGAAAATGTTCTTCACATGCTCTTTCTTCAGGATCAAGAAATGGTTGATGGAGTTCTTCAAGTTTCCAAAACCTTTGCAATTTTGTGTACAGAGAATCAAGATTTATAAGCCTGGCACACGAACCTTGGCATTATTCAAAACACAAAACTCAAGGATGGTGCCTGACAATCCCCAACCAAATTTGGTCACCTAACAACGTGAAATAACCTTTCTTATGCAAGGTATTAGAAGACAAAATATCATAGTAGACTTCAGCTCATACCAAGATATAAATAGCAGAAAGCTGCTTAAATATATTAACACTTAAGATGACATCACAAGCAATATACCAACTGAAACAATCAATTTGCTGTGCAGGCAGTTGGCTTGTGGGTGTATTCACAACAGCACAGTTCAACTTCAATGTATAATCTGACATTAGAGAACGAAACAATGTTGCATGTGGATCATCCAGCTGATACACCAGTATTGCCTATACCAAATATATATAGCCAGCAAATCTTAGTATAAATGGCAAGCTGTAACCAGTAAAAGCTCTCCTGAACTGCTACACAGGCTGTGCCTACCTAAATATTTGAATGGGTGGCATAATTGACGAAATTCTAACATTTATATAATTCATGGGAATTATTAGTACTTTACAAACCAACAATATGTGGGGTCCATTGTACCGGGAGAACGTGCGTCGCTTACACTGTTTAGATAAATGAGAAGCAAAAGACGTATATACCAAAGGTTATTTTCCCTCACGAACTTGCGGCGATAATCAATGTTTGTTTGAACTTTCTACAATGAGAATTGCTATGATTATCAAGTTTTCCACAATAACAAGGTAAGGAAATGCTATTATTGTTGTGAAATAAAATCTAGAATGAATGCCAATGACAAAATGGACATGAATCAATCAAAGACAATCAGTGGATCCAATTCAAAATGCCTTATTTTCAGAGATAATTCTTGCTGTCCAAAAGGGCCCAAAATCCATGTCACTGAATCTTGGAATAGAATTAATTACTGGTAAAATAGAACCATTGCCTTCCTCCTATAGTGGTACTAATCACAGGTATCGGTACTCATGGCGTTCCTCTCATGGTGGTACTAATCACAGGTAATAAAGGCACATGGCATGTCATATATAACGGCACCACTCACAGGTAACAGATCAATAGTGTTCCTCACATTATGGTACTACTCACAAGCAATGCAAACCGACGGTGTTCCTCATATAGAGGGACTAAACACAGTCACGGACTAGATCAATGATTTCCTCTTCCACAGAGCGAATTTGCTACATGTTTTTAAGTCCTACAGCCAAGAACATCCACTCGAAGGATGGCAAGTTCGAATCCGCAGTTAAGATGACAGTTTTAAAGTGGTTTAACATTTTCATACTGTCCCCTTCAAACTTGGCCTACAATAAGCATTTATTGTATTTGCATGTGTGAGATTTTATTTCATTCGCGCGAGCGATGTTCTCCAGCCTTGTATTACAAAGACAGCTCCAACAGTTCAAAACCGGTCTTATTGGCAGGGGAGATGTGTATTGATTTTTTCTCTGCGGAGCTATCAGCTGGCCCACGTAACACACTGAGGGAGCAGGCCAAGGTTGCCTGGACGCGCGGACAGCACATGTCAAATCTCAGGCAGAAGTACTTTCGAGAACTGAACGCTAAACCTCGACGAAATACGGACAATTATAGTGCCACAAACCTTTCCCTGGATATGCATAAAAACCCGTGTTTCCAGAAGAAACTCTCTCTGCTTTTCGATTCTTTGGCTGTGCGCTGCTGTGCTGCGAACTTCGACGTGTTCTTATGCTGTGGACATAGACTTGCTGCCGACTTCGACGTGATATTTACTGTCTACTCCGAGATAGTTAGTTCTTAAATCCACTATCTGACAGTAAAACCAGCCACCCTTCGATTATATTTGGATAAACGAGACTGCCAGATTTCTTTACAACAAGTTACGTATTTTTCCATCATTCATTTCATCGCGTGTGTGTGTGGAGCATATCTTAAAACTGTTTGTTAGTTTCAGCTTCTACTCCACGAGAAGAAGGAAGAAAATCGCCACGTGTTGGAACGAGTGTCTCAAGGTGAAGTTACATTGCGAAGAGGAAGCCTACCGCAACTTTATTTGTACCTCGAGGCTACGATGATCTGCTAAAAATGTAGGCAATCTCCGGCATGGGGAGATAGTGACCACGGGCAGATAACTGACAAAATGTTCCAGACCATCGGAGGAGATCCAGTTCCTTCATTCATTTAAGTACACTTTACTAATGTTTATCTGTTCATCTTTGTAGAAATAATGCTTTCTTATTCATTAGTGGTAATATTTCTTCTAGTCTTGCAGTAGATTTGGATATATTCATTCTTCTTTCATATGGTAGATGGTAGTTTTGTCATTCGTGTGTGTGGATGATTACTGACCTCTATTAGTTTAGCTAGAACGTGTGTGTGTCTTCTACGATTATTCTAGCTGTCCCATGTAATAGTCTAGTGTGATTAAAAAATTATTGTCCTCACCGATAATTAAAAATTTAATTTCTGAATATTTCTTTTCGGAAGTCGTGTGGGACAGATTTACGGCATGTTGTGTTTCGCCGGAACTCTATGTAAGAGTTTCTTCATGTGTTATTTAAGGCGTGTTAGTGTCATCTGACATATTGTCGAATCCCAGTTTCCGCGAATTTGATATCTCGCACATCTAATAATAATAATAATAATAATAATAATAATAATAATAATAATAATAATAATAATAATAATAATAATAATAAATTTTCATCTCGGGTTAAATATATGAATAAGTGTCATGAGTCTAAATATTGCTTGATCTTGTGAGTATGACGTTAATGTGGGCTCAATTAGGATGAATATGTGGCCGGAATATGGCAGATTCTCGTCGGATCATTTATTATATTTTATTGACATGAGGATGGATTATTTAATGTATGTTTGTGACTTGTGAATCCATTTATTGAGTCTTATTTTGGAGAATACGTGTTGTTGAACGTAATTTCTTCAAGTGGAGCACGTGTTAATTGATAGACGTGGAGTTGAGTAATAATAATGTCGTGACTCATGAACCATGGAGGCAAATGCTTATATTTAACCTATTCTATGTGCGTTTCTGTAGTCGACAAAATTTCTTCAGACATCAACCGCCGATATTATCATGATCAACGTTGTTAATTTCATCTTCTTTAATTAAGAGATTATTCAGACGTCATCACATTCCTGAGGGACGTAAAATATTTTTTTTGCGCGATACCGTCATCGAGAAATTTCAAATATTTGTACTAAAAATCCAAACAAATTATATTCAAAGGCCAGAATTCTTTGTAAATGGTGTAAATAATTCTCGTGTGCCTTAGTGTGAATGCTGTGTGTGTGATTTATATTATTTCAATGCATTGTGATATTTTTTGGACCATGATTTTGACCAGACCACGTGTTTACTTCGTTGAGATCTGATTGTCAGCGTCGTTGTTTGTGTTGGCACAACTTTTTGACATTTAAATCTTTAGTGAATTTTATTTGGTATTTAAGTTAAGAAAGGTTCAAAGTATCACATGGTAATGAATAAGGAAGGATCATTCCCGTGGACTTGGTTAACTATTTAATTTTGTAAAGCCTACGGCGTTAAAATTTTCTTTAGAAGTGTCAAATACCAAAGAGTGAATTTACGTTTGTCAGACGAAATATTAGAGGAAGATTAAGAGGAATAAATATTGTACAGGCACAATGGTGCAAAATTAAGTCCAATGGAGAAATTTTTGAGTAATATTTTGGATAAGATTTTGGTTTAATTAATTTTCAATTTTATTGAGGTAACGCTTTATTCAGCACATTAAAGAAGGAAGGATTTATTTGAGATAAATGTTGAAATGAATAAATATGGTAATTCGACGTTCAAGATGAATAGGAATCAGATAATTTTCACTTTATTTTTTACTTACAAAGAATTATATCATTATTAAAATGAGGTCCTCTTACAAAATTTTTATTTTGTTATTATTTCGTTGAGCCAGAAGTAGACTAATAAGGGTTATGTATACTTATAGAAACATTGTCGACCGAGAATAGTGAAGATTATGTGCAGTTACGAGGAACTGGCAGAGAAGAAAATTAATTTCTCATCAAGATTGTTAATTAAATTTTTTATTGTTAAATGTGTTAGTTTATAATAAATGTCAGAACCTGTTGTTTTGTGTTCTTCTGTTATTGTCGCTAGTCCTTGTCTCTTACCCTGCCTTCAAAAATAAGTAAAGCCAGACAACAAACGATCCACCCTCGGGAATCTCGTTTTCCGCCTGAGCTCTGCCCGGTAAGAAGGGCGCAAAACCTAGCTGTATAACATAACGTCACTGTAGTGTGAAACTCCTCTTCAAAGACGTAATAGCGCTTCACATCCTCCTTATGGACAGAGTAGTGTGTGACCTCTTCCTACTCAGAACTCATTTGTGTTACAAAATTGAGTAAACATCAGATTTATCTCTCGGGCCCCTTAGCAATCAAAATTACACCTTTCTATATGAATTGCTGTTAAAATTTATACTTCATCCATTCAGTTAAATACAAATGCCTTCCTCAACACCACCATAAAGGAACATATGCTGAATCTCTGAGTTCTGACATAGGGATTTAAACCCAAAAACTACAACAAAAACTACACTCGCATTCACATAGCAAAGTGGTATTGATGTAATCTTTTTATAGAAAATCGGTTCATCATGAGATTCGACTATTGAGTAATGTCACTATTCTAGTTAAATTTATGTTTTAATGGTCCACCTTTACAATCCTATATTATGCAATATGTATAGACTATACAGTATCGGAAAAGTAGACCATTAAAACATAAGTTTAATTATTATTGTGATCACAACCAATACGGATCAAAACCATGAAGTTTATATCCTATGATATTGAGTTGTATGGCAAAGCAACTATTAGCTGCGACATAACAACTTAAACAGAAACCAACAGGGAACACCATCAGATAAAAATATACCACCTGTGGGAAAACCTTCTTCCATGGTGTGTGGAAATTCCACACAATTACCACCAACATGAGGACAAAAAAATGCTATCGAGGAGAATGCAGGGAAGCAGGCTAGGAGCCCTGAAGACAGTGATTCTGCAAGCCCAAATCATTGCACGTAGCTTGCTACTGTTCCAGAGGAATAAATTCAACTTGCATTGACTGGGAGAACACATACACCACCCTCAATCAGGCGGCACAACACATCTCAACATCAGAGTGATATTCCAGCACAGTTCCATTTACCAGCTGCGAACGGCTTGTTGGTACTTATGCCATTGAATATCAGGAGCAAAGCAGAGGCAGCAAAAACCTCTACTGATCACACGAAGTGCAACGCAGAGGCACAACAACAAACACTCGTCTTCCAGTCCCATTCTACACAGTGAAGATGAAGAATATGAACCCGGATATCAACAACTTGCTCCAAATCTACAATATAATCACCAAGCTTCTGCCCAATGCCACACGAGATTATCTCCTAGAAATTCAGTACAACAAAGATGCCCACCCCATAAAAATTTTAAAAATATTTACACAGTCCTAGTCAACAAAATAGGACTGGCACATTTTGTACATATGCTGCAGCAGAGAACCTGGCTCAACAATGCGGCCCAACTAACCGCCTTTGCGACCAGCCTCGACCTGGTCAGCGGTGGTACATGGGGTTGATAGCAGCTACACGGAGGACGTTATCACTGGCTCACTTCAGAAAAAGGGACATCAAACATTCCGGGCCGTTCGGATCCGGAATTCTAACGGACACACCTCACTGATGCGTATCCTGTCCAAGATTATGGCAACAGTGAACCAGCTTCTGAAGCGTGAAGCGACATGATGTGGAGGCCTCTTGGTCATCTTGACCACAGCGGAGACACTGCGATCGCTGCCAATTCTATGATCACCCTACTATTGCTTTCTTCAAAATGTACGTGCAACTTGTAGTGGTCAACACACCTCCAGCGCTTGCACTCAAATGGAACTCTTCCAGTGAAGATCATCCACCTTTCTCAGTTAAATGTAGGGGTAAACGTTAACCTTCTCACACTCAGCCTGAAAGAGTGTTACCAATCACACCAGTTGACATCCCTGCCCCACCCTCCCCTTCCACTGAGACTATTCTGAAAATCATCACTATGGAGCTCCAGAATATTGTCCTATTCCGACGTCCTGATGTTCTGTATCAGAACCAGCTAGCAGCGCGATTGATCTTCCAGACTCACTTTGAGGGAACTTTCTCGGGGACGTGAATGCACTGTGCATTATTTCTACCTGATCCTAGTACACTGTTGTAGTAAATGAATGCTTAGTACATTCATGTGTGTTCTTTAAAGGTCAAGTGACTGCTGTCCCAATATATGTCATGGAGGGGTACCAATTAGTTTTTATAAATCCATCCCTTCAGAACAACATTATCATTCTTTAAATGAATATCTATCTGAAAACTTAAAAATAGAAATCACTATTGGAAAAACAAATAACAGCTTTAGAAATAATATTTATATACCTCTTGGCTATTCCCCACCTCAGAATTATGTACAAAATACTGATCATAAATACAGTAATTACATCATGATCACAGAATTTAAAATGGCTTCATATACACAAAAAACAACAAGCTATTTATGATATACTTACACTTCCCTTCCCGCCCTACATCAAATACGCGCCCTGTATTTCTGGTCCTCTGCCCTAACCTAGCAATGAACCGTGACATCACCATGCTACCATGTCCCTGCATTACTAACCATAAAAATATACTAACAAACCCATGGCAACATAACCAACATCCCAGTCATACGGTATACACGAACCTATTGGGTAGCAAACAAACAATATCAGACATAATGTGTAATACTGAACCACCTACTTCGCAGCATGAATTACATGATAAAGTTAAGAAATTAGAATCCCCACTAACTATTGTCAACCGACTCCACATTCCTCACCACACCTCCCATCTACGCAAAGTTCCCCTGCCTCCCTAAGCACTCCAAATATTAAAATATTCCCATGAACATTACAAGGCACACCTTCGAACCTGTGACCCAAATATTCAGGAAGAGAAAAGTTCGAACCTTTATCTACTCTTCCTTCCGCGTCTGTAATTACAACGTGACATATTTGGCTTTCATCATTTTATCATTTCTTCATCAGGTTTCCATGGTCCCATATCGATCTTGGAGTCAAGCATGGTTTCAAAATAAGACCTTCGTATGACTACAGTATTTTCCCCGGAACCATCTGAGTTAAGACTGTCGAATGCCACACCTTATTAAAGAAGTTATTTTACACATGAATGACATAAGTTTTGCAATTTTCTTTTAACAAGACAAAGATATAAACACTTTAGGACTTATATGCTTCAAGCTGGATCATCTCTCATATGTGTACGGACTTAACAAGTGAGTTTATCACCTTAGATATTAAAGAAATTTACTTCATGGTCTGACGCGCCATAATCTCATTCCATATGTTTATACCATCATTTTAACTTACTTTTGATCACTATTATATGTGTGCCATGTGTTTGATACTGTTTTTTGGATGTTTGCATTTTGTTTAAGTGTATCACTGGCTGATGATGACAGGTAATTATTGTCGAAACTAGTACCACTCTTTTATGAACTGCATGTGATATAATTCACATCAATAAATTAGTATTGAAAAGATGGATCCAAAATACCTTTAATTCACTGACAAACATAAAGCATCCTACTCGTATTATCTAATAATGCATAACAAATCTGCACTCACTCATAATAAAAAAAGACTGACATTTCTGCAGATCATTATAAAGTAATTTTCTCACCATCTTCCGATCGCAATATCTACCATTCTGACCACGATACAATATCGGAATATTCAGATATCACACAAAATCCTCTTCACCTTACCCTAGAATCTCCTCCAGCTCTTGACTCCCAACATCCCCCAAATGCTCCTAATACAGTCTAAGATATAAAAGACGCACTCAGTATTAAAAAGATCACTGTCCCTGGACTAGATCAAATTACTTACCGACACATAAAAGGAGCTCCACATTCCTTTCTACAACTCCAAAATGAAGTATACAGCATAATTCTGCATACTGGATTCTTCCCCAACCCCTCCCCCAAATTGGGTACATCCCAAAATTTTGTCATTTTGAAAACCCCAAAAACGAAAATCCCAATTAACTTCATACTGTCCCATAAATCTCCTAAGGGAGTGTTCTGAAATCTTGGAAATCATCTTAGCTCACTGTATATACACCTATCTCGACTCCCTCCATCTCATACCTCAGTAAAACGCCAGTTTCTGTCCTCAGCACTCCATACATGACCATGTCTTTCATATCTCTGTATCCATCACAAAATATTTACCTACAGAAATATGCACAGCCCTTACCTTTCATGATGATCAGAATGCCTTTCAACGGACTGATATATAAATTCCATCTTCTTCCAGTTCCAATGACAATCACCAATTTCCTAGCCAAAATCAGTATCCAAAAGACATTTACCTACAACTCTGCAATTAAAGCAGGAGTACCACAAGGTTCCCACTGTCACTGCTTTTGTGTGTCCTATTTTGTAACAATATTACCCAACTATACCAACACTTTCATTGTGTCAATTTGCTGAACACACAGCAATACTGGCTGTGGAATCCAATAACTGATCCTTGCAATCCCGTCACCAAAGCAATTTAAATGAACTCGAACAATGGCTCAATCTGTGACAAATCAACATTATGTCAGCAAAACAAATGTAGAATTTTTCCTAATCGTAAATGTAGATGCCGCCCGGCTAACAAATCCTTCCTAACCGTAAATTATATACCCTTGCTGTAACGACCGCACTTACCTACCTAGGTATAACGTTACAAAATAATTTTCAATGGGATGTACATTTGCACCAAGTTTATAGAGGCATCCCACAGCATTCACCTCTCCCCTGGCTGTTAGGTCAAACCTCAGAATTAAAAGCCATAGAAATCACACCCCCTACCAAGCACCTCTTCCCGCTTCCGAGTCAGACCATAGATAAATTTAAACTCAAAATGGAATTAGGGAAAAATACAGATCGCACATCTCTGGGCGAGTTTCTCCTTGTTATTTTTTCCCCCCAGAAATTATGCCAACTTGGCTTATTCACATGAAGAAGAATTCGTTAATAATTTTATGCCATCGATTGTATACTGAAACCTAAAATATATATAAATGTATCTAAGTAAAAATATAAAATAAATATACTTAACATTGTTTTACTTTGAGGTAAAACAATGTTTTCTGTTCTGTTATCATATTTGTAGTGATTCAATACTTTAACATGAAAACTATTTCTATTTCCTACAACGTGTTTTACAAAAGCAGAGGAAAAGTATTTAATTTACTTCCATAAAACATGTGAAATTAACACGCAACCATAATTGAAATAAATATCTGTAAATGCAATTGGCAAAAGAGTCAATTTGTTAGACTGATGGTTTGCTCCCGTAGTGGGGTGAATGAAATAACAAGTAAACTAAAAAGATTGCTTCGTCTCTCTTTGCCTCTATCTGCCTTTAAGAAAAAAATTACCATGAAACAACCCACTCTGGGTTATATTTGCAAAGATCTAGGAAGAACGTTCCTCTGGGGGTACAGCAAGAGTGCCATAAGACGTCATGCAGTGCAATTTTTTGGTGCAAACACTGTAAATACACTGACTGACAGTGACAATGCAACACCAAGGAGGAGTGGTTCGAAAGGGATGAAAGTTGGGGAAGAAACAGAGACGGCACGGACGAATAATTGATGTTTATTTCAAACCGATATGCAGGTTACACAATGCGCACGGCATCGACTCAGTAGGATGTAGGACCACCGCGAGCGGCGATGCACGCAGAAACACGTCGAGGTACAGAGTCAATAAGAGTGCGGATGGGCAGAGTTTGCAAACGGCGTCCAATGAGATCCCACACGTGTTCGATTGGTGAGAGATCCGGAGAGTACGCTGGCCACGGAAGCATCTGTACACCTCGTAGAGCCTGTTGGGAGATGCGAGCAGTGTGTGGGCGGGCATTATCCTGCCGAAACAGAGCATTGGGCAGCCCCTGACGTTACGGGAGTGCCACCGGCCGCAGCACATGCTGCACGTAGCGGTGGGCATTTAACGTACCTTAAATACGCACTAGAGGTGACGTGGAATCATACGCAATAGCGTCCCGAACCATGATGCCGCGTTGTCTAGCGGTAGGGCGCTCCACAGTTACTGCCGGATTTGACCTTTCTTCTCCACGCCGACGCCACACTCGTCTGCGGTGACTATCACTGACAGAACAGAAGCGTGACTCATCGGAGAACACGACGTTCCGCCATTCCCTCATCCAAGTCGCTCTAGCCCGGCACCATGCCTGGCGTGGACGTCTATGCTGTGGAGTCAATGGTAGTCTTCTGAGCGGACGCCGGGAGTGCAGGCCTCCTTCAACCAATCGACGGTATATTGTTCTGGTCGATATTGGAACAGCCAGGGTGTCTTGCACATGCTGAAGAATTGCGGTTGACGTGGCGTGCGGGGCTGCCACAGCTTGGCGGCGGATGCGCCGATCCTCGCGTCCTGACGTCACTCGGGCTGCGCCTGGACCCCTCGCACGTGCCACATGTCCCTGCGCCAACCATCTTCGCCACAGGCGCTGCACCGTGGACACATCCCTATGGGTATCGGCTGCGATTTGACGAAGCGACCAACCTGCCCTTCTCAGCCCGATCACCATACCCCTCGTAAAGTCGTCTGTCTGCTGGAAATGCCTCCGTTGACGACGGCCTGGCATTCTTAGCTCTACACGTGTCCTGTGGCACACGACAACACGTTCTACAATGACTGTCGGCTGAGAAATCACGGTACGAAGTGGGCCATTCGCCAACGCCGTGTCCCATTATCGTTCGCTACGTGCGCAGCACAGTGGCGCATTTCACATCATGAGCATACCTCAGTGACGTCAGTCTACCCTGCAATTGGCATAAAGTTCTGACCACTCCTTCTTGGTGTTGCATTTGCTCTGTCAGTCAGTGTATAAATGTTATCGAAATCAAGTTGAAAGAATGCAGAAATGCTTTTAAAGATATCTTTATTATAAAAATATAAGAAACTCCCTTTTAGAAATTATGTTTCAAATGAATTTTAGTTGAATGAATTTAAATATGTATCGCTAGAAAATAGGCGTGTAATAGCTCAGCAAATTTGTCTCTATAAGATTGTTAATGCATTAATTGACAACATTAGTTTGCTTCACGAGTTATGCTTTAATGGTAGAAGAATAAATTTAAGATTTCGGCAATTGTTCATAACTCCAGTCTCCAAAACTTTATTTTTTAAGAACTCTCCATTTATCAATATGTGTGAAACAAAATAACTTAATTAATAAATATCATATAGATCTTGACTTTCTGTATGAATATGACACATATGTAAATATATTAAAAGAATTGTACTCGTCAAAGTGATTTGTTAATATGTATAATATTTACATGATTTGGTTATAGTTTATTTTTTAAATGTAGTAACAGACTTCTGTATATGAGATGCTGTTTCATTCATTTTATCATCTCATTTACATAGCATTTTCATATTTTCTTCTTTTTGGTATTTCTGTGTGATTTGTGTCAAATAATTTGTAGGAGTCACCCATAATTGGAGTGTGTCTCTGTTGGTGGCACATTAAATAAATAAATAAATAAATAAATAAATAAATAAATAAATAAATAAATAAATAAATAATGCTACTAAGTTTTAAAGTTCACTTCTGACTATCATTCTTAGATCAGCCTTTTAGGCTGATGACAGTGGAGCACTCACCTCCTAATTTAGTCTACACAGACTTCATAGCTATCTTTCAACACATTTTTAAAATTCTGAAGCCAAAACTTTAATCTCTAAGTGATGTGAACATTATGGCATGCAATTAGAAGTCTCTAAAGCTCAAATCTATAAGCTCAAATGTTAAAATCAACAAGTGAGTGATTCCGTGGTTGCTCATTTCTGAAATCGATCTGCATTATGTCCACATAAGCAATTCAAATGAGTTAGGCCTTACACCTCAACCCTGGTCCCAAATAAACATTGTATACACACTATCATGTACAGGACTACACGTACAACACTGATTCCCTCAAGTTGTCTTCAATTATGACCCTATCAGTATTAAAAGTTACACAATCTCCCTAGTCCCATTAGCAAAATGTGTAGCCACCATCTTGTTCCAAAGCCAACACCGAGTCTCGAAGATCACCGTCCAATCATTCCCCTCTATGAGTAAAGCACACGTATTAAGCCTTGCCCTGTCCCTAGTATCATTAGTACAATGTGTAGCTGAAATTTTGTTCCAAGGTCCGCTCCGAGGGACCTAATGCTTCTGCGCATTGCACAAAAGATAACTGGAGTTATGTTGTCAAGGTCGGAAGCAGTATTTTGAAGGCTGTTAATTACCTCGATCATTGTGATGTAAGGGATGGAGAGGGAGAGTGGTAATGGATTAGCTGTGTTTGGGTACATATTCGTACTTTTCCCTGGCTCATTACTGCCAACTTTAAATTTATCACTGAACGTTGAGGCAATGGCCTCGGGGGAGGCAACTAATTTCATTAGAGTAGAATGCTCTTTGTGCTGAACTGCCGTATTAAGGTATTAACACATGTCTTTGCAGATGCTACCTATCTTGTATATGTAGTTTTTGTGTGCTTTGTGGATGAGTTCCTTGATGGTATTCCTCACACATTTATATTTGTCCCACATAAGATTGCAAGTATCCGGTTTCCATTTCCTGTAAAGCATATTTCTTTGCGTATCATTTTGACTACTTCTTTTGTGATCTATGGAGAGTTTTTCCTGGTAAGGGTAGATGGCTTCTTGGAAGATATAATAGCAGTTCCCAGCCAGCTTATTTGTAGCAGATTACTCTATTACATTTTTTACTGGTGGATTCTTGTATTTTGTGGTAGCTGTAACTTCTAGGTGTTCAGAGGACTGCTGTTTCCAGTACTGAGGATGGAGGGTTAGAAAGGACAAGAGTTTTCATTATACAGGTTGGTTCAATAATTAATTATTCAAGGAACACGTTGTAGAATCCTACAACGAAAGTTGCTGCTAATGGACTGATGGCAAGGTGCAGGATGTGAGGGCGATCATGCTGCCAGAACATTTCCAAGATAAAATCACCAACCTTCTAGATACTTTTGAATCAATATTGCATATTTTGTACGTGGCTTAGAGACAGTAGTAATTCCTCACTGATGTCACTGGTGGAGTTTGGAGCTCAGTCCATGGAACCCAAAAGGAACTTGCTTTCAGCACACATGAATTCCACCCAAACAAATTCTGCCTACGTTTCCAGCAGCTCAAAGCGCACACGGTTGAATTCAGGATGCATGGCAATAAGTGATACTCCCCCTGAGCTTTCCTAAATACTGTGTATGATTTAGGTACCACTCCTATGTCATAGATTGACGAATTCAGCCAGGATTCACTAACGTAAACAACTGGTGGGTTTAAAGCAGTAAGAGCAGCCAGAACTGCCTGTTTACACTTCACATATTTCAGGCTGTGAGCACTAAATCACAACACAGTAACTGTCCTGTTATGCGCAGTCCAATATTCTGAGTTGCTAACATCATCACTTACACTGCTTGATGTCATGTTAAAAATGATTCTGAGATTGAGGAGAACTATATTTCCAACATGACAATGATTGTACCCCTGAGTTCATTTTCTACAGTAGAGATGTATTAATAATCGCACATGTTCTGTGGACGGGTGAATTTACAAATGTACATGTCACTAACAGCTGATTAACATTATGTTTAGAATTACACATGTTACACATACATTTGAATGAGACTTCTGAGTTTGGTCCTGTGTTCAATTCAACATCTCCACTAAGAGCAACTGAACAATTCGGAAGGTTTTTATTACAATTAATACCATTAAAAACACGACACAAACTTGCATAACTCATATCACTACGGAGCTGCTTGCCACCATCTTGAACTATTTTATAGTTGTTTTGTTGTGATGAGATGCAGATTTAAATATTCAAGAATAACATTCTGCAAAACTAAACATCTAAATCCTTCACTTTCAGCCAACCTCTCGCTCTGAATCAACCCTACTTTTGCTTTTGTTTACTCACTTAATTTAACCGTACCAGGATGCATTTCTCAAACAGGTTGCTTACCTGTTACTCATGACCATATTTCAGTTTTACTGATTTGATAGTTCTTGGAATATTGTGATGAGTGAGTGAGTGGTGTTTTGCATTTCTATCAAACATCACCCGTGATTGTGCAGAAATCAGCTACTACTTGCACTGCCAAATGTAAGAACAAAGATTGTGAAAGAGCAACACGATGCCAAGATAAATGTTGGAGTACAATAAAGACTTGACATTTGGACACTGAAATATCTCCAAACTGCATGAAGCAGTGTTTATAATGAGGTGATAGAGGTGAAGAAGATAAAACAAAATACAGATGATGGAATATAACACACCAGCCACTGTGGACCATTGCTGGATTTTCAGCCACTGGATCCCAATATCAAATTTTCAAAGGTCAGAATAAATTCTGAATATAAAAAGAGAATTGAGACATCAGATCATGGTCATCCAACTACAAATAATCAGGACGTGAAATATAAGAAAGATTCCAGGCAGGTTTTTGATGTTATTCTTCCATCTGAAACAACATTAAAAATATGTACCTAATAACACCAAGATAAAAATCTACTATGCCATCATACGAGCCATTATATTTAATGGCCTTGAAATTTAACAAGCCACTGAAGGTAACAGTAAATATATACTGATATCACGGATAGAAGGTATTTGCGAAGTGTCACTAAGGAAAGAAATAGGAGTTTTGAAAAAAGAATCATAATGATGTACAGAAGAATGAAAGGAGAGAGATTCAAGGGCCTAATACACAGCAGGTTGAATGGATTGGTCATGTTACAGGAATGGCCAACAGCAATATCATGGTCAACCAGACATCCCAAGAACACCTATTACAATATGGAAAAAAGAACTGGGATGGTAATATTAATAGCCATTGTACTGGCTCAGATACTGAGTGGTGCCAATTAGGCGGCCTGATGATCACTAGATACTACAGGCTGACTTATTTTAATTTTGTGGAATTTTCTCATGAGCCATGATCAAACCAACAAGTTTGGACCATGAGTGAAGCAGAGGAGACTGAATTAGACAATGATCTGGATGGACCTGTGCTCGCCTTGAACCCAAGATATTGGGATATCGAAGATTTCACTCCATCTCTTGTCTGCAGAGAGAGTTATTGAACATATAAATAGCAAATTCCAAATTAAGCAAAAAAGTACTTACTTGTCTTCTTCTTTGAAACAAGCGACCAACTGACCTACTGTGTGTTCATCTACAGTTACTTCATTCTTAATATTGCTGGAAGGCTGCAAGGAACAAATATGAAAAACAAAGTAAGAAATGTACATTAAACAGATAACTAGAGTAAAAGTTCATAAATAGACATGACAGCTGACAAAATAAACTGCATAATTGCACAATAAGAATATCAATTTTTTCTCCCAATGTAAAAAGGAAACAAGCAAACAACAAGTGTTAAGTCAAAATTATATGAAGAACAGCAAACAAGAAAAGGAACTCATAATACGATAATGAAGACAGCACTGGAAGAGGGAGAAAAAGGAGAAGAAGAAGAAAAACTTAAAGGACAATTATAATCTCTTCAATTTTTTCCTCTCTTCCTACAACTTCCTATCATTGTGTTCATTCTATCATGTGTTCTTAAATGACTGGTCACTTGTTTGTTTCTTGTGTTCCCACAGATGACTCTGATTGTTAGATATACATACATTGGATTTTAACTTGAGAAAGGTCAATCTCTTGCCTACCATGTTCAAGTTCGTACAACAAATAGTCAGTTGTTGGACTTTTTACTGACCCTAGACAATCCGAAGGCTTTATTAATATAGACTTACAACATTTACATACAGATTTTAAAGGACAATGCTGGCCGTGTTTTCCACGGTTAGCAAGTACACCACATTCCCGGAAGCCCCAGAAGTGAATCTCGGACAAGTCAGGGATTGTTATCAAACTCTGAAGGCTAGCTGCTGGTCCAGTCAGGCTGTATGAGAGCAAAGAAGTTGTTAATTGATAGAGAGGTAGAGTCCATAGTCTAAAAAGCCAAGAAAAATGGCCAAGAAAATTTGTCTTGCTCACCACACACTGACTTATAAATTGCAGGCCATCAGGCTGAGCAGGGGTCGCATGACAGTGTAATGCTCATCAGAGCTGTAGAGCCACAGGTTTTGGTTTGGTCTTAAAAGGACTCGGTTCAGAGAGTTTAAAACTACCTAATATGTTTCCTAGACATGACCAGAGCAGCATAACATTTTTTTAAATTATCATTCAACTGAAGTAGTCTACACTTGACTTTGTATGCAATGATAGATTAATGTTATCTCTCAGGTTTTCTGAAAGAGAGAAACCTTACACTTTGCTTCCTCACGAGTGGGCCTCCCACACTTGTAACAAAGGTGAAAGGATTAAATTTAGTTAAATGTCATTGATTATTTCATCAACAGAGCAATATTGAAATGAATTCATCAATCTAAACCTTACTAATGACAGTTGAAGGATCATAATTAATGTCGCAGGTTTTGAAACTAACAACCAACAAAAGAGAAGAAACTCCCACTTTCCTGTGAAGCAAATGCTGCAAAAAAATCCAAAGAACATGGGTAAAAATTCCCCGGAAAATCTCTAGACTCAATTCTTCTCAGATGAGTCTTTTCTGGATCGGCTGCATCTATGGATATGCCACGAAGCAAATGAAAATTATATTCTCTTTATATACAATTTTATACCGGGAAGGCAACCCCATTTGTTCACGACAACAAAGCTTTAAACAACAACCTAGATTGACTTCATGAGAAGAAAAATGCTCTAAACAGGCGATTCTCCAGATATATCTATAAAATATTTTCAATGGACTGGTCATGTGAACACTAAGTAGGCCACAGGTGGATGAAAACAGAAATGATGTTTGATTAGCTCTAGAAAATGAAGGCAAATTGGAGTACGGGGGATATGGTGGTTAGAACTTTAAGAGTGACAACACTGCTGATGAGACGCCATGCAATGGAATCTAATAATCTCACTGACAGCACACGTTACTTGTATACCTACCTTTCCTCAGAGCATACCCTCTCACATCACAAGCATGCAAACTGGCATAATGAAAACAGCCTCGGATTAGCCGGCAATCTAAGTCAGTGTTGCCACGATATTTTAGAAACAGGAACAATGGAATCGGATCATGACTGATTCTGCCAGAGGTCGTACAGCTCGAGAGTGTCCTCAAGGTCTTCAAGAAGCTTGCAACGAAACTGCATAGCCTTACAGGACAGTGGCACGGTGGGTAAAAGTCTTTAACGAGGGACACCAATAAGTGGCAGATGTGTGTCAGCCAGTTCATCCTAGTGTCAGTGAAGGAGAAGTGCATGTTCTTGCCATGTTAATGGACACTGGTCGATGTCATATGATATGTGAGATGGACCAAGAGACCGGGTTAGCGAGTACGACTGTGCTTCATATTAGAAAGCACTATTTCATCATAATTAGTTCAACGTGATTCAACGGAAATGCAGGAGTGATTAACGATACGATGTTGCTCGTAAACATTTGGAGTACTGTAAGTACAAAGGAGAGACTTTCTTATGCAATATCATTATGCTGGATGAGATATGAGATAAATTGTATGAGCCACAGCTGAAATGCTGATCGAAATAATGGCATCATTACGGGAAACCGCAAAGATTGAGAGTTCGTGAGAACCCCAGCCATGTGAAAGTTATTGTTATACTCATCTATGACTGTGATGGTTTTATCCTAATGCACTATGTTCCTCCACAGCATACCGTCAATGCGTATTACCCAACACTTTCCACGACAACGCAAGTAGTATAATAGGACAGTTCTGCCGCCACCACCCCCACCGGCCCCCAGAGGACTCCTCCACCAACACCACAGCCAGAGGCCTCCCAGAGGCCTCCTCCACCACCACCACAGCCAGAGGCCTCCCAGACGTCTCCTCCACCACCCGCGGGAAATTTAAATTCGTCAACAAAGCCACGTGCTTTTTGACAGCTATCATCGACAACAACGCATCGCTAACCTCAGTACTGCCATCTTGACGGGCCTAAACCTCAGTAGTACCAACTTAACCTAACTAGCGCGAGATTTGAATAGGTAAACAAATCCACGTGTTTTTGACAGCCACATGCTTTTTGACAGACAACAACGTATCTCAAACCTCAGTGCAGTCATCTTGACGTACCTAAACCTCAGTGCTACCAACTTAACATCACTAGCGCGAGATTTGAATTTGTAAACAAATCCACGTGCTTTTTGACAGCTGTCATCCGCCATCTTTAATCTATAGAGCACAGTGCTGCCCTCTTTAGCTACTTACCTTTGAAATTTGGTGGCGGATAATTTGAAAAATGCTTTTTGACAGCAGCCATCTTTAATCTAGAGAGCACCGTGCTGCCCTCTTAAACAAACTCACGTGCTTTTTTCTGACAGCTATCATCCGCCATCTTGCATCACAAACCTCAGTGCTGCACTTTTTAGATAGATACCGTTCAAATGTGGTGGGGGCAATTTGAAAAATTCTACATTCTCTTGTTTGGAAACAAACCCATGCGCTTTTTTGACAGCTATCATCCGCCATCTTTAATCCAGAGAGCACCGTGCTGCCCTCTTTAGCTACTTACCTTTGAAATGTGGTGGCGGCAAATTCCACGTGCTCTTGTTTGGAAACAAATTCCACGTGCTCTGGTTTGGAAACAAGCTCACGTGCTTTTTTCTGACAGCTGTCATCCGCCATCTTGCATTACAAACCTCAGTGCTGCAGTCTTTCGCTAGATACCTTTGAAAAGTGGTGGCGGCAATTTGAAAAATTCTATGTGCTCTTGCTTGCAAAAAAATGCCACGTGCTTTTTCGATAACTGTTATCCGCCATCATTAATCAATAGAGCACTGTGCTGCTATCATACGGGCAATTTCGTCAGCTGTCATCCGCCATCTTTCATCCACAGAACACCGGGCTGTCCTCTTTATGACATGTAGTAGCGGGCAATTTGAAAAGTTCTGTTAGCTGTCATCCGCCATCTTTAATCAAGAAAGCCCCGTGCTGCCATCTTTAGCTAGATAACTTTGAAATGTGGTGGCGGCAAATTGAAAAATTCCACGTGCTCTTGTTTAGCAAACAAACTCACGCGCTTTTTGTCAGCTGTCATCCGCCATCTTACATCGCAAACCACAGTGCTACACTCTTTAGGTACATACCTTTGAAATATGGTGGCGGATAATTTAAAAAGAAAAATTCTACAGCAGCCATCTCTCGACGCTAATTGCGTAAGGTGGTGACTATACATGACTCCTTAAGGGTGCTTACGCAAGATGGCTGCTATACACAGGTTCTTATGAGATGCCCAAGGGATGCTTGCGCAAGATAGCGGCTGCTCTTATGGGACGGCTTAAGGGTCCTTGCACAAGATGGCTTGAGACGCCCTAAGGATGCTTGTGCAAGATGGCGGACACAAGATGGCGGACACAAGATGGCGGCTATACACAACTCCTCATGAGACGCTTTAAGGGTGCTTGCGCAAGATGGCTGCCACTCTTATGAAGAAAGCTAGCTTAGAGGCTAACGTGTCGTGCTAGTTCGATTCATTAAATTTGGGGCTTAAATGCAAAATGTTAAATATCTCGAAAACGGTGCATCGTAGAGCAAAACGGATAAAATTTTTCCACCTGATACCTAGGTTTGCAGTATTAGGAACAAGATAAAACATAGTCTGATGATGAGATCGACGGTTCGATCCCTACTTAGGCCCTTTGGCATTGGCAGCTAATTAATTCTACAAGATGGCGGCTATACATAGCTTCTTATGAGGCAGCTTAAGAGCGCTTGCACAAGATGGCTGCTGCTCTTATGAGACGCCCTAGGGGTGCTTGCGCAAGGTAGCAGCGACAAGACGGCGACTATACACAGCTCCTTATGATACGGCCTAGAGGTGCTCACACAAGATGGTGGCTGCTCTGATGAAGAAAGCTAGCTTTGCATCGTGCAGGTATCTTTACAGCACTAAACCTCAACCCTTTGATATGTGTTGGCGGGTAATTTGAAAAATTCTACTTGCTTTTTCTTAACAGCAGCTATCTTTAAACAATAGCGGCTATACATAAGCTGTTAAGGCCTCCTCTTATGTCAAGGCATAGCTCTATCGAACAAGTTTAAACCTGCATCGGGATAGCTAGAGTAAGCACGTGCTGCAGTGATGACGTCATTATGCATATTTAGACATGCAAATCACTAAAGAAACATAACAAGACTAGAATCGAACACTGCACTCTATGCTGTTAACTTTATCATGTGATCGGAACATTGATTGAAGTGTTTAGAACACTAAATTAGTGATCAAGACTAAAATAGAACACTGTACTCGATACAACATGTGTTTAGAACATGTCAGGGGATACCTTTGTTCTAAGAAGATTAGATTACCGCACATTCCTTGTAGGGCTAATAGGCTAAAGGGCTAATGGGCTAAAGGGCTAAAGGGCTAATGGGCTAAAGGGCTATGGTGCCTCTCCTCTCTTTAACCGGGCTTGAGACCGGCTCTACAACTAGAGGCGGAGTTAACACCCTAAGGAAGGGAGAATGTTGGGAAATAATCTAGACGAATATAGCTACTCGATCGACTATATACTACAGATGGATGACTTAGGTGACGGTAAGGGCTTACTTAATAATACCTACACGACGTAATTCAAGCTCTATTTCAAAAATATCTTCTTTGTACTGTGTGTAACCAGCATCATGATAGTCTCTTAGCAGTTGTAAACGTTTTACCAGTACGTTGGGGTCTTTACAGTACCTTATATCTACATAGGGTAACAGAGGCTCGTTGTGAACTTTGAGTCTATATGCAGACAGTTGATGTGCAGGGACTTCTTTGATGTAATACGTGCTTCAGCAGTAGCGTTTCTAGGTACAAGCTTAACTAATTTCGATAGCGATGAAGCGTTGAAATTTCCTTCTTCTTTACCTTGCATCTCTTCTTGAGATGTTTGCACTGCGACAGAACGTGTAGTAGGCTTAGGAAATGGAGTAAAATCATCAAGCTGTAATGGCAATGAAGCATTCAGATTTTCTTCTTCTACTTTCCCTTTACTACAGTTTTGATCAACATCATTATCCTTATTATCATAATCATGATCTTGCCTCTCTTTATCGTGAAGTTCGTGCTTAGTAAGAGAACTCGCAGCAGGTCTAGACAAAAAGGGAGAATTAAAAATCTCTCGCAGAGGTGTACTTTTTAAACATAAATCAGTGCTCGCTGGATTGTGCTTGAGCTCTTTGTATTTTGTTCCGATGAAGCTACATTACACGCGGCTTCATGACGTTGAGCGTTGTATGCGTTCTTGAACTCTCTCCTACAAAGTTTTCATTGAAAAATTGTCCTACATGATATCTCATGACGTCTCCTGTGATAGCTTCGGGAAAATGCTTTTCCACACTCTTCGCAAATATACCTAGAAATAGGTTTTCCCATGACGGACTTTTACCTTCTGCTAACAGATTCTTCTTTAAATCTACTTGATATTTGTTACTCTCTACTTCGATGATGCGAACAGCTTAGCGATTAACAGTAAACTAACACAAAAGCGTATAACCAAGGTAGCAACAATAAGGTTTAAGCCCATCAAGATGGCAAGAGTGAGGTTAGCGACGTTCTGTTGTTGGATTTTAAATTCCGCGCTATAACATGCATAAGGTGGCAGCCTTGAGGTTTACCGCCGTAAAGATGGCAGCAGTGAGGTTAGCGACGCTCTATTTTCCTTCAATGTGAGGTTAGGGTCCGTCAAGAAGACAGCTGTCAAAAAAGCACGTGGCTTGGTTTACTAAACAAGAGCACGTGGCAGTGAGGTCACGGTCACGTAATCAATTCTTAGCTCTACGTCGTTAAGAGCAGCATTAGGATTAGCTATGTTTAAAAATATTGGGAACAGAGCAGCGGTATGAATTGCCATGTTTCATAGCGTGTACACATCACCTATCGATTTTACACGCATCAACCCTCGCACTAAACTTCTTCCGCTAGATCGTGCTGCTATCTTAGCATAACCTATACCCATAAAATTAAAGTACAATGAATAGCCATGTTTCAAAGCGTGTACACATTACTTATTGATTTTGCATTCATCGAATCTCGTACTGAACTTCCGCTAGATTGTGCTGGTATCTTAGCATAACTTATACACATGAACTTAAAGTACAAAGAATAGCCATGATTCAAAGCGTGTACACATCACCCTGTACTTCTTCCGCTAAATTGCACTGCTATCTTAGCATAACCTATACGCGTGAACATAACGCGTGAACTTAAAGCATAACAAATAACGATGTTTAACAGCGCGTACACATCACCTATTGATTTTGCATACATCGACCATGTTTTACCGTCAGAGTGTACAACGATCGCATATGTGTATTGCTAACGTATGTGTATAAAGCTAAAGCACAAAGAATAGCTATATTCCAAAGCGCGTACACATCACCTTTCGATTTTGCATACATCGACTTTCGTACTAAATTTCTCCCGCTAGAGTGTACAAGGATCGCAATTGTGTGTTGCTACCTATGTGCGTGAATTTAAAGCATAAATAATAGCGTGTACACATCACGAATCGATGATGCATGCGTCGACTCTCGTACTAGGCTTCTTCCGCTAGAGCATGTAGCAATCGCTTTTGTGTATCCCTAACCCATGTGCATGAACTTAAAGCACAAGGAAGAGCTATAATCCAAAGCGTGTACACATCACCTATCGATAATGTATGCATCGCCTATCGTACTAAACTTCTTGCACAACAGCGTGCGATCATCGCTTGTGTGTGCTGCATATAACCTATGTGCACGAAGTTAAAGCACAAAGAATACCCAAGTTCAAAGCGTGTACACATCACCTATCGATTTTGCATGCATCGACTTTCGTATTAAACTTCTTCCACTAGAGTGTGCGACGACCTTATAAGTATGCTGCTAACATAGTATAACTTATACACATGAAATTAAAGCATAAAGAATAGTGATGTATAAAAATCTTGTTAACAAAGCAGCAGCAGTAAGAATAGCAATGTTTTAAAAGCGTGTACGCTTTGCCTATCGATTATACAAGCATCAACTAGAGTACAAAACATCTCCCGCAAGAGTGTGCTGCTATCTTAGCATAACCTATGTGCACGGATTTAAAGCACGAAGAATAGTTAAGTTTCAAAGTGTGTACACAACACCTATCGATTTTGCATGCATCAACTATCGTAATAACACATCCCGCTAGAGTGTATAACGTTCGCATGTGTTTGTGCTGCTATCTTAGCATAGCATATGTGCATGAACTTAAAGTACAAAGAATAGCGATGTTTAAAAATCTTGTGAACATAGCAGAGTGTTAACTACGTAGGTGTAGACATTGAACTTTGCATGCTGAAGCAGCATACTACGTGACCGTGACGTCACTGGCACGTGCTCTTGTTTAGTAAACCAAGCCACGTGCTTTTTTGACAGCTGTCTTCTTGACGGACCCTAACCTCACATTAAAGGACAATAGAGCGTCGCTAACCTCACTGCTTTCATCTTTACGGCGGTATACCTCCAGGCTGCCACCTTATGTTATAACGCGGAATTTAAAATCCAACAACGGAACGACGCTAACCTCACTCTTGCCATCTTGATGGGCTTAAACCTTACTGTTGATACCTTGGTTATACGCTTTTGTGTTAGTTTACTGTTAATCGCTAAGCTGTTCGCATCATCGAAGTAGAGAGTAATAAATATCAAGTAGATTTAAAGAAGAATCTGTTAGCAGAAGGTAAAAGTCAGTCATGGGAAAACCTATTTCTAGGTATATTTGCGAAGTGTGTGGAAAAGCATTTTTCCGAAGCTATCACAGGAGACGTCATGAGATATCATGTAGGACAATTTTTCAATGCAAACATTGTAGAAGAGAGTTCAAGAACGCATATAACGCTCAACGTCATGAAGCCGCGTGTAATGTAGCTTCATCGGGAACAAAATACAAAGAGTTCAACCACAATCCAGCGAGCACTGATTTATGTTTAAAAAGTACACCTCTGCGAGAGATTTTAAATCTCCCTTGTTGTCTAGGCCTGCTGCGAGTTCTCTTACTAAGCATAAACTTCAAGATAAAGAGAGGCAAGAACATGATTATGATAATAAGGATAATGATGTTGATCAAAACAGTAGTAAAGGGAAAGTTGAAGAAGAAAATCTGAATGTTTCATTGCCATTACAGCTTGATGATTTTACTTCATTTCCTAAGCCTACTACACGTTCTGTCGCAGTGCAAACATCTCAAGAAGAGATGCAAGGTAAAGAAGAAGGAAATTTCAACGCTTCATCGCTATCGAAACAAGTTAAGTTTGTACCTAGAAACGCTAATGCTGAAGCACGTATTACATCAAAACAAGTCCCTACACATACTGTCTGCATATAGACCCGAAGTTCACAAGGAGCCTCTGTTACCCTATGTAGATATAAGGTACTGTAAAGACCCCAACGTACTGGTAAAACGTTTACAACTGCTAAGAGCCTATCATGATGCTGGTTACACACAGTACAAAGAAGATATTTTTGAAATAGAGCATGAATTACGTCGTGTAGGTATTATTAAGTAAGCGCTTACCCTCACCTAAGTCATCCATCTGTAGTATATAGTCGATCGAGTAGCTATATTCGTCTAGATTATTTCCCAACATTCTCTCTTCCTTAGGGTGTTAACTCCGCCTCTAGTTGTAGAGCCGGTATCAAGCCCGGATAAAGAGAGGAGAGGCACTCTAGCCATTTAGCCCTTTAGCCCATTAGCCCTTTAGCCCATTATCCCTTTAGCCCTTTAGCCCATTAGCCCTTTAGCCTATTAGCCCTACAAGGAATGTGCGGTATTCTAATCTTCTTAGAACAAAGGTATCCCTGACATGTTCTAAACACATGTTGTATCGAGTACAGTGTTCTATTTTAGTCTTGATCACTTATTTAGTGTTCTAAACACTTCAATCAATGTTCCGATCACATGATAAAGTTAACAGCATAGAGTGCAGTGTTCGATTCTAGCCTTGTTATGTTTCTTTACTGATTTGCAAGTCTAAACATGCATAATAACGTAATCACTGCAGCACGTGCTTACTCTAGCTAGCCCGATGCAGGATTTAACTTGTTCGATAGAGCTATGCCTTGACATAAGAGGAGATCTTAACAGCTTATGTATAGCCGCTATTGTTAAGAAAAAGCACGTCGAATTTTTCAAATTACCCGACAACACATTTCAAAGGTATGAGGTTTAGTGCTGTAAAGATACCTGCACGATGCAAAGCTAGCTTTCTTCATCAGAGCAGCCACCATCTTGTGTGAGCACCTCTAGGCCGTATCATAAGGAGCTGTGTATAGTAGCCGTCTTGTCGCTGCTACCTTGCGCAAGCACCCCTAGGGCGTCTCATAAGAGCAGCAGCCATCTTGTGCAAGTGCTATTAAGCTGCCTCATAAGAAGCTATGTATAGCCGCCATCTTGTAGAATTAGATAGCTGCCAATGCCAAAGGGCCTAAGTAGGGATCGAACCGTCGATCTCATCATTAGATTATGTTTTATCTTGTTCCTAATACTGCAAACCTAGGTATCAGGTGGATAAATTTTATCCGTTTTGCTCTACGATGCACCGTTTTCGAGATATTTAACATTTTGCATTTAAGCCCCAAATTTAATGAATCGAATCAGCAAGGTACGTTATACTCTCTACCATAGCTAGACCTGATCATGTTATGAAGACTCGCTTCAATACAAGCTAAATCAGAGCGAATGCCAAAGTGCCTAAGTAGGAACCGAACCGTTGATAGACTATGTTTTCCTTATGCTATCATGTTCCTCATACTGCGAACCTGGGTGTTAGGCAGAAAATTTTTGTCCGTTTTGCTCTACGGTGCACCGTTTTCGAGATATTTAACATTTTGCATTTAAGCCCCAAATTTAATGAATCGAACTAGCACGACACGTTAGCCTCTAAACCTAGCTTTCTTCATAAGAGCGGCAGCCATCTTGTGCAAGCACCCTTAAAGCGACTCATAAGGAGTTGTGTATAGCCGCCATCCTGTGTCCGCCATCTTGCACAAGCATCCTTAGGGCGTCTCAGGCCATCTTGTACAAGGACCCTTAAGCCGTCCCATAAGAGCAGCCGCTATCTTGCGCAAGCATCCCTAGGGCAACTCATAAGGAGCCATGTATAACTGCCATCTTGCGCAAGCATCCCAAGGGCGTCTCATAAGAACCTGTGTATAGCAGCCATCTTGCGTAAGCATCCTTAAGGAGTCATGTATAGCCACCACCTTATGCAATTAGCGTCGAGAGATGGCTGCTGTAGAAGTTTTCTTTTTAAATTATCCGCCACCATATTTCAAAGGTATGTACCTAAAGAGTGTAGCACTGAGGTTTGCGATGTAAGATGGCGGATGACAGCTGACAAAAAGCGCGTGAGTTTGTTTGCTAAACAAGAGCACGTGGAATTTTTTCAATCTGCCGCCACCACATTTCAAAGGTATCTAGCTAAAGATGGCAGCACGGGGCTCTCTTGATTAAAGATGGCGGATGACAGCTAACAGAACTTTTCAAATTGCCCGCTACTAAATGTCATAAAGAGGGCAGCACGGTGTTCTGTGGATGAAGGATGGCGGATGACAGCTGACGAAATTGCCCGCATGATAGCAGCACAGTGCTCTATTGATTAAAGATGGCGGATAACAGTTGTCAAAAAAGCACGTGGCTTTGTTTGCAAGCAAGAGCACATAGAATTTTTCAAATTGCCGCCACCACATTTCAAAGATATCTAGGTAAAGACTGCAGCACTGAGGTTTGTGATGCAAGATGGCGGATGATAGCTGTCAGAAAAAAGCACGTGAGTTTGTTTAAGAGGGCAGCACGGTGCTCTCTAGATTAAAGATGGCTGCTGTCAAAAAGCATTTTTCAAATTATCCGCCACCACATTTCAAAGGTAAGTAGCTAAAGAGGGCAGCACTGTGCTCTATAGATTAAAGATGGCGGACGACAGCTGTCAAAAAGCACGTGGATTTGTTTAGAAATTCAAATCTCGCGCTAGTGATGTTAAGTTGGTAGCGCTGAGGTTTAGGTACGTCAAGATGACTGCACTGAGGTTTGAGATACGGTGTTGTCTGTCAAAAAGCACGTGGCTGTCAAAAACACGTGGATTTGTTTACCTATTCAAATCTCGCGCTAGTTAGGTTAAGTTGGTACTACTGAGGTTTAGGCCCGTCAAGATGGCAGTACTGAAGTTAGCGATGCGTTGTTGTCGATGATAGCTGTCAAAAAGCACGTGGCTTTGCTTACAAATTCAAGTTTCCCGCGTGTGGTGGAGGAGACCTCTGGGAGGCCTCTGGCTGTGGTGGTGGTGGAGGAGGCCTCTGGGAGGCCTCTGGCTGTGGTGGTGGTGGTGGTGTAGGAGACCTCTGGGAGCCGGTGGGGTGGTGGCGGCAGAACTGTCCTATTATACTACTAACGCACGGCCGCAAACAGTGCAAACGTGGGTGATTTGTTCGGTTAAAGGTGCTGGGAATTGTTGTACCATTTACCATAATCCACAGATTTAAGGTGTTGTGACTTTGACTTGATTCACAAGATGAAGGAATCCTTGCTCCAGAAATGTTTCAGAGATTCGTCAGGCAGTAAACTTCTCCATTCGAACTATCAACATAACAAATGCTGCAATAGATATCCTATTCTGTCTACATTGTTGGTAACAAGATGTACTCAATGCTGGTGACTACTCTGAAGGGCAGTAAATGTGGTATAACATTGATATCTTTCGTATGAGTTGTAATTGAATATTTGCAACTATTAAAGCTCCAATCCAATAAGTTTCTATTTACAACTTGCTTCATGGTGCTCCGGCACAGATAGGTCTTATGGCAATGATGGGATAGGTAAGGCCTAGGAGTGGGAAGGAGGCAACCTTGGCATTAATTCATTGGCTCCGACTTACGGAACCATTCCTTACGCCGTCAATTTGGACCGAACACAGACATACGGAACTGTTCCGTATCATCCTATAAACTTTTGTAATTTTACTTACTAGCAAGTCTTGTGCCGCATGTAGACTACTCCTTAAAGTTCAGTGAACCTTCTACACTAGTGTCCACAAGATAAGCATAATCACCAAACGAGGGCATACCGCCTGATAGGAATATCAGACGGATTGCTGAACAAACGGAATCTGAATCACACACCATATGTCACACAACTTGTCTAAAAAACAGTTTCAATAAGGTTCAGAAAGCTAAGGTAGAGATCGGACCAACTACGAAGACACCCGGTGAGGGGAAGTGTGCGAGTGAGAAAGCAGAGCCGTGGGAGTGAGAACGCTGACTTCCCCTTCTCGCTCAGTGTTGCGGCGACGTACAGTTGACCCGAAATATTCGTTATAACTGACATGTAATACTCCGCAGATTTTCAGTTAGTGGATTTCCCTTCCAGCTATAAATTACAGACGTCGGTACCTAGCCGAAATGAATTTATTTAGAAGTGTTACAGAGGGTAGATAGATTTAAGGAGTTAGAACATAATTTAACCTCTTATTATAGGAGCTGTCAAAATCGTTCTCGTGTATCAATTTGCGTAGTCCTTATTTTAAATTATAATTTGATGTAAAATTATTTTTACGACGCTGTAGATGTACAGTGTAGAATATGGTTTGCTATAACACCAGGCTCCATCACCTGAGCCACGTCATATAAAAACACTCGATAATAATAATAAAAATAATAATAACAATAATATAATCCCGTGTAGGGATTTACCGGTTACCTCCATCGGGCACGTCCCATTGGAATTGGGGACGCTTGCTGGCTCTGCCGCCAGCAGAGTTAGAGGGTAGTAGGGAAATACGACCGTGAAAAAAAACTGGTCCCTTGCCAGGGTTAAGCGAAGACTGGTAAATGACCAGAAGCCAGAAAACATCTTGAGACAGCCTCTAGGGCTAACAACCCTAGTTGTAAAATGATGGGTAACCGTCGAAAGCAAAGTCAAGTCAAAAAGCATGATGGCACAACATTTCAAGAAACATACCCCAGGGGGTAAATCTTCGGATAAATCCCTCGTCGTGAATGCCACGGCGCACGAGTCTCGTTCGGATTCGGGGGGAGACTCGACATCATGCAAGAGACGAGTCGGACGTCTCGGAGTACCCCGAAGAGTCAAAAACTCAGGCCAAAATCTAAAACCTTTCTAGCAACTTTCAACATAAATTTACTTATACAAACTGGCAAGCTGAAAACTCTCACCAAACCTCTTCACGAAAATCAGATATCCATAATGACCCTACAGGAAACAAGGTACCCAGATGAAGAGATTTTTGAATTCGAAGGTTACCGATTTTTCAAGAGCAAAGCGCAAAGACGAATCTTCAATGGAGCTGTGATGCTTGGAACCGCGTTTGCTGTTATAACCAAGATCCTTAAATCGGTTGCAAATTTCGAACCTGTGAATGACAGATTGTCTATACTCACAATTAAATGCGCGAACAAAACCTACGTCCTAGTTAACGCACATGCTCCTACAAACGATAAGAACAAGTCTGATCCAGACGAAGTTTATAATTTCTGGGACCTACTGGATGAAAAATTAAACAAAATACCCCAAACACCATGTCAAGCTTCTTTTGGGTGACTTCAATGCCCAACTAGGTCGTGAAGAGAAGTACAAGAAAGTTATAGAAAATTACCCTGCTCACAAAAGAACCAATCCCAACGGCAAAAGACTGGTGTCCATTTGCGAAAATCACAACCTGCAGGTCATGTCGACCCACTTTCGCCATCTACCCAGAAAGCAAATGACTTGGCGTTCTCCCGTCCAAGCTCTCGCAGAGTTCCAAACTGATCATGTTGCAATCTCCAGGAGAAACAGCCCTGAGATTATGAATGTCAAGGTAAAGAAAGGCATCAATGTGGCCTCAGATCATTATATGTCTCTTATCAAATTCAAACCAATTCCCGCAAACACAAGGAACACAACCAATCAGATCACACGCTTCGACAATGATAAACTTCGGCAAAGGGTCAAGGAGTTCCAGGAGAGGGCTAGACCAAATGACTGTGACTTTAACTGCGCCAAAAGTCTCGTTGTTGAGGCCGCCAAAGACGTTGCAGAAATCAAGAGAAGCAAAAAGCATGGCTAGTGGTATGGTACCTGCGAATCAGTCCTCCAAGAAAGACTCAATGCGTGGAAACAGTACTACTCTACGAAATCAGAAAATGATTGGGAAACCTACAAATCCCAACGTGCCCAAGCAGCTAGGGTGTTTAGAACTGAGAAACGTAAATACGAAAAATCTCTCATTGAAAAATAGAACAAAACTTTAGAAAGAATGAAAGCAGAGAGTACTACAGATCCTTCAAACGCAAATTCGCTGGCTATAAACCACCATCTCTATGCTTTGAGCGAAAGGACGGCACACTGGCGACGTCAAATGAAGAAAATTGCAGCATTCTGGCAGATTACTTCAAGAATTTGCTTAATTGCTCTAAACCGCAAAGCGCCATTGAGACCAAGGAACCCTTAGTCAGGTACCCAGATTCCAGACCACCCGACAGAGATGAAATCAAGCGCCACATTCCCGTCTAAAAAATAAAAAAGCGCCGGGGGAAGACTCAGTAGTAGCAGAACTATGGAAATATGCCCCAGAGGAATCACTTGATGTCTTGCAAAAGCAAATAGAAGAAATTTGTAAGAAGGAGACTGAACTGACACTAAGGATACGATAAAGACCCAGTGCAGTGGATTTGGTCAAAACTAGGGAAAAGAAAACTGCCAGGAACTGGACTCGGGCCTCTTACAGGTAAAAGAAACATATAAGAGACGCAAAGAAAAGAAAACATAACAGTGACAAGGGTAAGAACTTAAATTTATTATGAAAATAAAATCAAAAGAAAATAGCATAAGTAAAACGGGGGCCGAAAATCAAATGGGCAATATTAATAATATGTGGCCCGTGATTAAAATACACCAGACACAATGACAATAATACCTTCGCAAACGCTTACCTTCGTAAAGGAAGTGAAGAAAAGTTTAGCATAAAGATATGGCATCTATACCAATTAGCTGAAGCATATGAGTTTAGACGGTACAAAACATTTCTTTATAGCACGTCAGATCAAGACAATCATAAGATTAGAGAGTAATAGCCTCACATCATAACGTACTCTCATTCGATTCTACCGTCAAGGCATCAAGACTCTCAACAATAATAATCACATCCCCCGAGAATACAATAACATTAAGTAAAAAGAGCTTAAATAGAGAAGAGGGAAGGGTGCACCGAGCTCTTAAAATTCAACCAGAGAGAAAAAGCAAAAGGGGCGGTTACCATAGTTTCACGCAACACAACAAGAAAATATGGAAAGGCAACCCTCAAGGAATAAAACATATTAAACTAAAAAATAAGTAAGGAAAGTCAATGACGGCGATATGAAACGATCAATAAACAGGTAAATTAAGCACAAAAGGTAGCACGAATCAAAAGTCGGAACCACCCACGCTCACACAGAGACCAAGAGGTTAGGTTGTCGCAAATAAAGGAACATATAAAAGTGTCGACGTACAGCACATAATAAATAAACAACCGCTCTAGAGCTCAGACAATATGAAACAGAAAGTGGTCCATCAAAAGAGACGGAGTGTCTTCAACACCAAAACACACAGAAGCAGGCAAATCGCGTAGTTAGCTTGAATTCATACCAGATCAATGAAATGGATATGAATTATACAGAACACGCGATAAAATAATACGACATGAGCTCAAGCGGAATGTTAATAAAGCGACATGGGTAAAAGATCTCGGTCGCACACAGCAGACAATCTCATACATACACATGAATCCGTGCTACCTTCTATTCTCAAAATAAACATAGTGAATCAGTAAAAGAAATCAAGGTTAACACACGAATAAATCAGAAAAACACGTAATGAGGGAAGCCTTTATAACCCAACTAAAAGAAGATTAAACAAAAATAAATACCTCGATAATATAAGCAAATAGCATACTCAAAAGGTTGAGATGTGTCCAAAGACATCTTAAATTTCTTAAAATATCTTTTATAAGCCATAAAGGCGACTTGAAAATCGAATCCCTCCATCTTTTCAAGTCGAAAAGATCTCAAAAAAATCCATCAGAAAGATAATCCCACAAGACGGGGCAGAAAGAAATGCTTTGACCTATTGTATAAGACGCCATCTGTCGGAATAGAGAAGGATTACATAGTGGTAACGACACATGATGGGAAAGAGTAATAGTTGATAGATACTAGAGTTCGCTAGGAACGCGAAGACATCAGAAAAGTAAACGTACCATAAAATGATATGGTGCGGTAGAAGACCCTACCCGAAGATTGGAAAATAGCTTTGATCCATCCATTACACAAAAAAGGCAGCAGGAAGAACATCAACAACTACAGAGGAATATCTTTGCTACCCGTGACTTACAAAATTCTATCACTTGCCATCCTGGAGCGTTTGGAAGCACAAGTCGAACATCAAATAGGTGAATACCAAGGAGGCTTCAGAAAAGGTCGCTCAACAGCTGAACAAATCCAAAATCTCAAAACAATCATCAGATATTGTACACTAAGGTCCAAGCAGTATGTGTCTGTCTTTGTGGACATTAAGAAAGCGTACGACTCCATTGACCGGGAAGTCCTGCTAAACATCTTAAATGAATTTGGAGTTGATTTGAAACTGTTGGCATTAATTAGAGCCACCCTGACCGATACAAAATCCAAGGTGAAGTTCCACGGATGTCTCTCGCATTCCTTTGACATAAAAACAGGAGTCCAACAAGGTGATGGGCTATCCCGGATACTCTTCAACTGTGTTATTGAAAAGATCATCAGAACCTGGCGGGTGAGATTACAGGAAACCAACTACAGTCCATTGAGAATAGGAACCAAATCCAAGGGGATCACAACAGACTGCTTAGCATTTGCCGATGATATTGCTGTTCTCTCAAACGACATAGAAACCGCTAGAGCTCAAGTTGAAATTTTAAAGGAAACTGCCGAACAAACTGGTTTGCAGATATCGTTTGAGAAAACAGAAGTAATGACTAACATCAAAGAGGCTCCACCAAAACTCCATACAAAGTACGGGGACATCACCCGAGTAGACAAATTCAAATACCTGGGTGAGATCATCATGAAAAATGGACTGGACAAAGAAGCACTTCAGGAGCGAATACGCAAATTGGAAATAGCCTACCAAACGTCCCGTACAATCTACAACAAAAATGCCTTTTCCAAAACACCAAGATACGTCACTAGGAAACAGTTCTGAAGCCAGTAGTTCTATATGCAGACGAAACCCTGTCTCTAAATGCCAACAAAGGACTCCTTGAAGACCTGGAGAAAAGAGAACGCAAAACTGTGAGAGGAACCTTGGGATCAAAGTACAGAAATGGAATCCATGAAAAGAGATCCAACAAGGAAGTCTACAGCAAAATAGAGAAAATTACCGTCACAATCAGAAAAAGACGGGCACGATTTTACGGTCATCTGAAAAGAATGGACGGAAGAAAGTTAACTAAAGAAATCTTTCACTTTTTTTATTCAAACCCCAAAACCACAATTTCCTGGTTTAGAAATACCAAAGAAGACCTGCAAATGCTACATATCTCAGCTGAAGACGCCCTTAACAGAGATCTCTTCCGCAAGAAAATATTGACGAACGGGCTAAACCGAGACGAGCAACCGAAAAGAAGACACGGTGCCCCTTGGACAGAGGAGCGTAAGCAGGCCCTCGCACAAAGAATGAGGGAAATTTGGGCTCTAAAGAAGGCCAAGTTCAGTGTCAAATGCAACAAGACTTAACGTGGTCTTTGATGGCCCTAGCGAATTATATAAATATATATATATTGTGCCATTTCACTGTTATAAGAAGTTCCGTCCGTAAGAAGGACAAAGATGGAGTCCACGTCTCCGAGAATAATTAACGTCAAAATGTTTGATGATACCGCGAGCGAAAGCAAAAGTATTTACCTCAGGCGCTAGAGAAAAGAATTTATATCCAGAAGGCAGTGAAAAAGAACGAATGTGAAGATTGTTACTAACAATTATTGAAAAAAAATAAGAAAACGAGATTGAATTGCTACTTCTAAATCAGAGTCGAAGACGGAAAGCAACTACGTCAGAATTAAAGAAGGTATCGACAAGAGATAATTTCAGCAGAAACAAGGAGCAGATTTATTGGAAGCTGCGTCGCAGATCAAGCAGAAGATTTTAATTTCGTTCCGCGAACTTTTAAATACGTGGAAATTCAAGCATAAACTACGACAAGCTTACGTCACGGCAGTCTCTGCTGACGTATTACTCGATATCACCCAAGTTAAAGAACTACAGGGCATATGACGTTGTTGATGGTGATTCGTCCGTCGGATGGAGACGTTAAGCCTTGAGCAGTCCCCTTTGTGCTTTTCGACAGGAGTAGCCTATGTGCCGGCACTGGGTTTCACTCTCTCCCTTCCTACTATCATACATCACGTGATTCATTTCATCTCATTAATTCCTGTGGTGAGGTTGACATCAGGAAGGGCATCCGGTCATAAAAACCCGCCACGACAGATTCATCTCACCTCGTACCAGACACCGTAGAGAAACGGGACAAGGATTGGAGAAACAAACATTATTATTATTATTATTATTATTATTATTATTATTATTATTATTATTATTATTATTATTATTATCATTATTATATCTTCATTTAATTCCACTTTTAATGGACTTAATGGTCTCTTTACCCTACACTTAGTAGTAAGATTCACGAAAGTTAAAACAGCGTTTTGAAATCAGCAGCATGTGTATTTTCTGCCCAGGATAATAACGTACAACTCTGCCCTCGGAATCAAGTTAACGCACGTCCGGTCATTGACCGCACGCACGTGTACGTTTACAGAGAAGATCCTAAAAAGTCACACAAATGAATAGGACTTTCGACACGTGTTTCACCTGTTTTTTATTCCACAGAACGTGTAGGTCGGTTCTACAGTATTACTCACTGTAAATTGCGAACATATAAAGGAAAACATTAAAACATGACAATGTAAGCAAACACGTATTTTGACGGATAGCGGCCAATAGGAATTTAAATTAGTTCTCCTTTAATTTCATACCACTAAATGGCAACAAACAAATTAATGCTAATTCTCTAGTGGTAGTGATTATTGTATTAAAGTGGAAAACAACGAAACCGTCAGATCCTTACACCGCTTTATTATTATTATTATTATTATTATTATTATTATTATTATTATTATTATTATTAGAGGAAGAGGTGGGAATATGGAACCCCACTGTTTTTAAGCCATATATATTAGACGATAAACTCGATTCATGCAAATGTATGTAATTTTGTATCCATAATCTATTGGCGTCCAATCCCTTAATTAATTCTTTGGTATACCAAACAAGAAATTTTATATTAAAGTTTTTGTGAACACACAGCAAACTCGTCTTCAGACTTAAGGTGTGGGTAATATGGACCCCAAAGGTATCATCTGGAAACTTCAAATTAAACACACATAAATATTTGTAAATGGCATTTATTCAAATAATATTGTTAGAATTGTAAGTTTTGATGACAAGTACAGTAGAAATTATAAACTGATGACTGCCAAAAATGATTTACAGTAAGTTCAAGACCGTTGTCCTTTTATCGGCAATAGTCACATACATACGCACTTCCTTCAGCTCCAGTCAATCATAGTGAGCCCACATCTCACAAATCATACATTGGACCCACAATTCCACTTTCCTGTCATCAGAAAATCTACCTTCGCAGAACAAACAAGATGCATCTTCTTTATCAGGTTGAGGCTCGTTGATGGGCAGTTCCAAAGAACAATCTGAGTGATCTGAAGGAAAGTTTACAGATTCATCGCTTGAATCCTCACTTGCGGATTTATTCTGTCGAGTCTGTTCTGCTCTTCCTCCTCGTCCAGATCCTTTACCTCCAGGTCCCTGTCCTTTACCTCGACCTCCACGTCCTCGGGTTGTAACTGTATTTTGTTTTTCACTTTTTTTCTTAACTGGGGCTTCTAAATGAGCTTTGTATGGTGATCCAGTTACAAGGGTTGCGGGGCATGCTTTTCTACCCCTTGTCGATTTCTTCTTTCTTGAAATGGGCACAGGGCGGATATCTCTAGGTGAAACTGTGAGAAACTGGGATCGGTATTTTGTAGCAAGAGAGGATACTGGTGTTTCGTTGGGTAAGGAGTGGTGTGAACATCCAGGAAGAGCAGGATCCGAATTCACGAGTTTCATAGATGGAGCAGCTGTGGTGGTTTCTTGGTCTAGTGGAGGAGGTTCTTGTCTCTCGGCGGCGAGAAAGTCAGCGTCAGTGAAAATCGTTCGATTGAAGGGCCAGATTCCTGTTACCTTAAAGCCATTGAAGCGATGTTCTTAGCATCTAAAAAAGTGTAAAGAACACCATTCGGATGGAGTTATAAACATGTACTGTAGTATGCCTGTAATATGGAACCCGGTTCCATATTACCAGCATTGAAGGGTTCCATATTATCGACATCGGCATGCTGAAATGAACACTACATATGACCTCAACAAATCCAACTATAACATTTGGAACTACATAATGAAGTTAATTAAAGCCTGTGTAACAAGCCTTCACATTAACAAGATAGTTGAAAAACGCAAAGACAAAGAAATAAACAAAACTTTACATACCTTTTAAAGTTTTATGAGGAGCCGAAAAATACATGTCATGCTCACTAGGGATCTATTACTCAACTGGCGCTGCCAGCAGTTCCACTAACCATTGGGCACGTAAACAACTAGTTCCGGCTGTCACCGCTAGGGAGCACTTTATTGTTCTCCAGATAATTAGGGGTTCCATATTACCAGCAGGGTTCCATATTCCCACCTCTTGATCTATTATTATTATTATTATTATTATTATTATTATTATTATTATTATTATTATTATTATTATATCGGGCCTCTGAGAATTATCTACGCACCTCTTGAATCCTCTATTTACTACTGAAGTAGCTCGATGGTCTCGTTTAGCACCACTTATCTTGTATTTAAAAACTGATTCAAATGATCGTCACATTAGTCTTCGAACACTTTACTTGCTCTCTATATGCGAGTCTAGTATTCCCCTAGGTAATCTATTCTTCTCCATTCGCCTCACGTAGGCTTACCAACAGAGCCGGTTCATACGCACAGCTTCAACCATCGAGTTCAGTCCTACCTTAGTCCTCATCTCCTCAATGCGAGTTCCCTCCTGCCACTGTTCGCACCTGCTTGTACTAGCAATCATTATCGCTCTTTTAAAGTAATTTACTTCCAACTTATGAATAAGATATCCTGAGTCCACCCAGCTTACACTCCCGCATAACAACAAAGTTGGCCTCGTAGATTGAAGGATAATTTCGACCGAGACCCTACTGACTGTAACTGCGAGCTCACTGCATTAGCTTCCTTACACCTTGATGGTGATTATTATTATTATTATTATTATTATTATTATTATTATTATTATTATTATGTCACTGTCAACAAACAAAATAATGCTGGTACTATGGTAGTGTAACGGTTCAAATCCCGTTACAAGAGGATATCTGTATTTTTATTATTGTATGATTTTATCTGTATTTTATTATTATTATTATGTCAGTATTATTATTTTATCTGTGATATTATTACTATTATTGTAATTATCAGTCTTATTCAATTCTATTTTGCAATGCCTGTTGCTTGCAAGATTGTACTTAGATGTATGCATATATACGTATGTGCAGAATTACACTCAATACCTGTACAGTGAGAATTGTTGTATATATCAGAGATTGGATGTGACGTTGGTGCATTGTGCAATATTGTTGGCGATTCTGCCAAGTCATCGCCAAGCCATAGCTACGTCATCGTATTTATTTAGCAATGCGCTCACGGACTCAGCCGCCCCGGGGGGATTTCACAACTGTATGTAATATTTGCCGCGTTGTGGGAGTATGTCACTGTTATTTCTGGAGATTACGTAGCTGTGTCAACCAACGTCTATATAAGGTGGATGCATATTGTAGCGTCAGTCATTAGTTATACAGATGCAGTACAGTGAAGAAGTCTACTAGATCAAGAGGCCTTAGTTGGTCAGTCAACGAGTGTGAACGAGAGATGGTGAAGACCTAGTGAGCCATTAATTATTGGTCATTGAGAGAGTGAGGCCAAAAGTTAGTTGGTCCGTCACTTAGTGGAAGACACGGACGCAAGGGCTTACCATGAAGTCAGAGAGGACAACCCTGGACCTGCCAAGAGGTAATACCATATTGACTTACAAAGAAGTCAGATGATATGGAGAAGAAGCAGTCACAAGGATGTATCACCAAGTTAGGCGTGACACATCTACAGTAAACACCAGATCAAAGGAATACGTCGTAATTACACTAAAAGTGTTGAAGGTACAGTCAAGTGAATCGCGAGGGAAATATTTCGTATAAAGTGTTAAATGTTCGGTCAAGAAGAATTCAAATTCATGCCTTGTTTCTTTCAGTTGCAATGTCATAATTTCATATTCTCATCTGTTTTATCGCAACAAGACTCACTATTTTTTTGATATATTATTTAAAGAATATATATTGTTCTATCAAACGAATTCATAGTTTTATTTCAATGAAAGTAAAATATCTTAACCTCAAAATTAATGGGGAAACCGAACGCCAATCTCCTTTTCCCAGAACTTATATGGTTGTTGTCAAAAGTAAGCTTATTACCCCACACCTCAGAGATAGTCAAGAGTCTCATTCTATTATTGCTGTACTGAGTGACAGCTGGCGCCCTTCAAATAACGTATGTGTAAGTAAGCAGGTAACAAGTAAGTGTGAGTACAAGGTCCGACGAGTGTGTATTTTATTTAATGAATGTTAATTTTCATAATTTCCATTTTTAATGTAGATATTCAGATTTTTCAAGTTAAATGTAGTTTTATATTATGTTTGAAAAGTTAGTCAGACAGTTAAGAGAATTCACAAAGTGTCGACGCAACGTGGGACTCGAATAAATTCAGTACTTGTTCTGAATGACAGCATATCATAGGTTCATTTTGAGAAGAGTATGCGCATTTAAGCCAACGGAAATTATTACCGGTAAATGTCAAGAGTGTAATTTTGTGATATATATTTGTATTTTGGGGATATGTCAAGGGAGTTGAAGAGAGAAATTAATTTGAGATCGCGTACTATCACTAGTGAACCAAAGATGGACAAGGAAGACAATAATAAGTCATGTGATGACGAGGTCATTGCTTCTGCGGACATCCAAGGTGAAATTCAGAGTAGGAAGCAGGTGAATACGATGGGAGCTTCTGAGAAAATTCAGAAAAGTGCAGAAATTGAAAAGCACACTGAAACTCAAAAGGAAATCGCGGGGGGAATGAACCAAGATTTTATAAATTTAATGATGGCCAGATTTACCGAGATCAGTAATGAAAACTGTAAGAAAATAACTGATACTAGTAGCGAAAATTGTAATAAACAGATTAACTCTCTAAGTAGTAAAATGGAACAAATAATTAGTAGTAACGAAAATAGTAAGAAAGAGATAAGTAATAAAATGGAAGAAATGATTGGTATTAGTAATGAAAATAATAAGAAAGAGATGAAAGAATTAATTGACAATAGTAATGAAAATTGTAATAAACAGATTAACTCTTTAAGTAGTAAAATCGAAGAATTGATTAATGGTAACAGTGCGATTAATGATAAAATAGATGGGCTAAGGGAATCACTAAATTATAAAATAGATACTAAGATAGTAGAGGTAACTAGTCAAATATCTACGTTAGAAAATAAGTTAAATAAAGAGTGTGTTGACCTTAGAGGAGAAATGGAGTCGAGTCGGAGCGATCTTTATACTCAAATTGTGTCAAAGGAACTTGTACAGAGAATATCAAAGAGTTAAGAAATAAAATTTCGAGTAATCGGGAAGAAATTCATGAGGTAGTCGAGAAAAGATTGGACAAAATTTACAATGCAGTTAGGGAAGATACGAGGGAACAGATTAGTAGAATTGAACAAATTGAAAGCAAACTTGTGGAAGTCAGTGAACTGCGGAACGAACAGGAAACGCTATCACAGCAGGTGAGAAAGAGAGAGGAAGAATTGCAGGAAGACGTGAGAATAGTGGAAGAGAATGCTGAGAGAGCAGCGGAAGGAGAAGAAGAAGAAGAAGTTGTGAACTGCCAGGGAGAGATACGGCAGAAAGGTAGAGGTGAGACGGCGAGAGAAGTGGTAATAGCGAGTGGTTTGTTCAGTAGGGATTGTGATTTAACCAAGTTTTCTGGAGAACAGTTCAGTTCTATAGAATTTGTAAAAGTAGTTGAGAAAAGATTTGCAAGTAAGTTGAGGAATAATAATACTGAATGGGAGTACGTACTGGAAATCTTGTCGAATGTTTTTATCGGTGAAAGTAAAATATGGTTTCGAGTGTACTGGGATAATATGTCTAACTTAGGAGAGATTAAAGGCAAGTTCATTGATAGGCTTTGGAAGGAATGTATGCAAGGGCGCGCGCGCGCGCGCGCGAGAGAGAGAGAGAGAGCGCATGATGTCTGGGGAAAGTAGTATAGTAGAGAGAGGAGAAAAATGTTAGCCGTGCATCAGAGGAGAGGTAGTGATCATGATCCGCAGAGGATTAATAGTTGTGTTGATGATGGTAGTGGTCAGAAGAGTAATCAGAGAGAATCGGAAGATGGGAGGCGTATGGATTTGAGTTACGAGAGAGGTCAGATGAGTAATCAGAGAGAATCGGAAGATGGGAGGCGTATGAATTTGAGTTATGAGAGAGAAGGTCAGAGTAGTAATCAGAGAGAATCGGAAGATGGGAGGCGTACGGATTTGAGTTATCAGAGGGACTATGATAGTCTTAATATGAATGTTATCCAGGTGTCGTTATCGAGTCAGAGTATTTCAGATTCACAGGGAATCGGGTAAGTTACCGGTAAGTGGACAGGCTGAAGGTAGAAAATGAACAGGTATTTAGTATAAGTAGTTATGTAGTGAAAGTAGATTTAAGAGTAGTGTGATTGTGACCTAAGTAATGTTAAGTGAGATATTTAAGTAGTGACGTAGTCGTAGATAATGAAGTAAGTAATGGTAGTAGTAAGTTAGACGTAAGAAGTGATCTGTTAAAGTGATGTAAGTACTTGTAATACCGAGAATATGACGTAAGTAGTGAGGTAGTAACTCCGATGATGGAAATTGTGATATGAAGAAGGTAAATGAAGGTACTATTAGATATTATAACAGCCGTTGGTTAAGTCAAAGTGAGTAAATAAGATGATAGCGGTACCAATCATAATTGAAGATAATTGTAAGTTTCAGCATGCCTTGTTGTACTAAAACTTGTGTATTCAGTTATTTTAGGAGCTGAATTGGTTGAAAATCATGGAAGTAGAATAGATTTTGATTTAGGTAGTGTGTGTTTGTTCTATGAGGAAACTAGCAAAGAAGTACGTATTAATTATGATGGTCTGAGGTGAGTGTTTGGGTAACGTGTGTTCTTTGAAAGATATGAGAGGTAAGTGAAGTTGTTCCTAGTGAGAGGAAATGTTAGTGTGTTACGTGCCTGTACGACCAGTATCCGAGGGATAGTCGGTATGAGGCAGTGACGTGAGGTAATTTGAGTGAATTACAGGAGGAGTAATTGTGTTCGATGTTAGGTAAGCATCGAGGTGTATTTAGTGGTAAGTGAGGAAGAACACGTATATGAACATACATTTGTAGTACATGACCATTCATCATTTCTGGGAGGTAAGTACCCCATTCAACTTTAAAATGCTAGTGACGTCTAAGAACAGATAAACATTATGCTGGATTGCGGAATAATTGAACCATCTTGTAGCCGTAGTATTGATTCTTTAATTATTGTTGCCAAGGAGGATGTGATTTTTTGAGATATGTAAGTTAATAAGGGCAAAATTGATTCAGTTTGAGTGACAGAGTGCTACTCAGAGTTCCATTTTCATCATCTGCAGAGGCGGGAAATATGTTGAAGTTATTTTTTTGTATCAGAGGTATTTCACAATTGTGAACCGTATCGGGAAGTGTGCATATTCCTTAAAGATCAGGAAGAGGATATTGTCGGTACTTACAACATTTAGAATTTAAAGAAGTACTTCACGTGAGATTTGTTGAGATAAAAGAAAAATGATTAATTTTGTGAGAAACTGGCAAAATAAAACTAACATCTGCGAATTTGCGTGTGAATCAAGTGTCGTTTTGGTGTGTTGGAAGAATAAGTGCTACATTGTCATGTTCTGTGTGACAAAACGGAGAACAGGACATTGGACAGTTATCTGCGATAACAATATGCGAGAAAAGTTCTCATTCGTCGCCATAAGACCTATCTGTGTCGGTGCGACGTAAAGCCCCTAGCAAAAAAAAGTTCTCATATAAGTGAATTTTCACAAAATGTTTAGATATGTTAAAAAAAGGAGAAGAATGTTGTATATTGATTGAAAAATATTTGTGTGTGTTAAATTAAGGGCTATGCTCTTGTGAATTGTATGAGAATGGGACACTGGACAGTTATCTGCGATGACAATGTGCGAGAAAAATTCTCATATATGTGATGTATTATAAAATGTATGGATGCTGAAAAAGAAAATTATTGTTGTATACTCATTTAAAGTGTTTATATGTGTCAGTGTTATATTTATATTATGTTGTTCATTCATCAATCGATTCTTTGTTCTTCGATTTATTTATGAGGGAGGCGAATTGTAACGGTTCAAATCCCGTTACAAGAGGATATCTGTATTTATTATTGTATGATTTTATCTGTATTTTATTATTATTATTATTATTATTATTATTATTTTATCTGTGAATTATTACTATTATTGTAATTATCAGTCTTATTCAATTCTATTTTGCAATGCCTGTTGCTTGCAAGATTGTACTTAGATGTATGCATATATACGTATGTGTAGAATAACACTCAATACCTGTACAGTGAGAATTGTTGTATATATCAGAGATTGGATGTGACGTTGGTGCATTGTGCAATATTGTTGGCGATTCTGCCAAGTCATCGCCAAGCCATAGCTACGTCATCGTATTTATTTAGCAATGCGCTCATGGACTCAGCCGCCCCGGGGGGATTTCACAACTGTATGTAATATTTGCCGCGTTGTGGGAGTATGTCACTGTTATTTCTGGAGATTACGTAGCTGTGTCAACCAACGTCTATATAAGGTGGATGCATATTGTAGCGTCAGTCATTAGTTATACGGATGCAGTACAGTGAAGAAGTCTACTAGATCAAGAGGCCTTAGTTGGTCAGTCAACGAGTGTGAACGAGAGATGGTGAAGACTTAGTGAGCCATTAATTATTGGTCATTGAGAGAGTGAGGCCAAAAGTTAGTTGGTCCGTCACTTAGTGGAAGACACGGACGCAAGGGCTTACCAAGAAGTCAGAGAGGGCAACCCTGGACCTGCCAAGAGGTAATACCATATTGACTTACAAAGTCAGATGATATGGAGAAGAAGCAGTCACAAGGATGTATCACCAAGTTAGGCGTGACACATCTACAGTAAACACCAGATCAAAGGAATACGTCGTAATTACACTAAAAGTGTTGAAGGTACAGTCAAGTGAATCGCGAGGGAAATATTTCGTATAAAGTGTTAAATGTCCGGTCAAGAAGAATTCAAATTCATGCCTAGTTTCTTTCAGTTGCAATGTCATAATTTCATATTCTCATCTGTTTTATCGCAACAAGACTCACTATTTTTTGATATATTATTTAAAGAATATATATTGTTCTATCAAACGAATTCATAGTTTTATTTCAATGAAAGTAAAATATCTTAACCTCAAAATTAATGGGGAAACCGAACGCCAATCTCCTTTTCCCAGAACTTATATGGTATGTTGTCAAAAGTAAGCTTATTACCCCACACCCCAGAGATAGTCAAGAGTCTCATTCTATTATTGCTGTACTGAGTGACAGTTGGCGCCCTTCAAATAACGTATGTGTAAGTAAGCAGGTAACAAGTAAGTGTGAGTACAAGGTCCGACGAGTGTGTATTTTATTTAATGAATGTTAATTTTCATAATTTCCATTTTAAATGCAGATATTCAGATTTTTCAAGTTAAATGTAGTTATGTTTCAAAAGTTAGTCAGGAAATAAGAGAAATCACAGTGGTACGGTAGTGATAACTGTTTTGGAGGTGATATCATTATTATTTATATTATTTAATATTTAATCTTCTTCTTATCTTCCGCTTTTCCCACTTCTGGTGCGAACTGTGTCGCACATGCGGATTTGGCCGTGCTTTACGGCCGGATGCCTTTCCTGACGCCATCCCTATATAAAGGGATGTAATCACTACTGCGTGTTTCTGTGGTGGTTGGTAGTGTAGTGTGTTGTCTGAATATGAAGAGGAAAGTGTTGGGACAAACACACAAACTCCCAGTCTCCGAGCCAGAAGAATAAGTCAGATGCGATTAAAATCCCCCACCCGACCGGGAATCGAACCCGGAACCCTATGAACAGAGGGCCTAAATGCTGAACATTAAACCAAAAAGTCGGACATTATTTAATATTATATATATTGCAATTGGCTTTACGTTACACTGACACATATAAGGCTTTTGGCGACGATGGGACAGGAAAGGGCGAGGAGTGGAAGGAAGCGACCGTGACCTTAATTAAAGTACAGCCCGAGCATTCACCTAGTATGAAAATGGGAATCAACGGAAAACCATATTACGGGCTGCCGACAGTGGGTTCGAACCCACTACCAAGCTCACAGCCGCACGGTCAAGTCGCCCGGTAAAGTAGGAAAGATCATAATATGAAGATAAAGTTGGAATTCAAGACGACAGATTGGGGCAACTATTCATTCATAGGACGAGGAGTATGGGATTGGAATACATTATCAAGGGAAACGTTCGATCAATTGCGAAGTTCGTTCAAAGTATTTAAGAAAAAATCTAGGTAAACCATAACTGTATAAATAAATGTAAATATGATGTAAACAATTGATAGGGAATCTGCCACCCGGGCGACAGCCCTAAATGCAGATCAAGGATGACTGATTGAAGTTCGATGGGAAAGGTGGAAAAAAAAATATCAATGAAGTCTCAGTTAGGAGGATGAACCAAACACATGCACTATGTCACAGATGTTTTCTAATTATAATCTATTCTCAAGCGAAAGGACGTGTAGTAATTTCTTAGGCAACACCCTATCACTGATGACTGACTGTAGGTGCATAAATTGTATCTTATGGTCGAGTCTTCGCACAATGCAGACCACATTAGCTAGTATACTTCAGATGAAACTAGTAGAGTAGTCGTTAGAATATATAAAGACGCACGTATGTTCAAATGATGAGAAGATTCAGATTTTACAATAGTATATGGAACCTACTGGTACTTGTTGAACCATTTATTAAAATACATTAATTTAGAAGAAGACTTATCAATATTCACGCAGAAGAGAAAAAAAAGCATGAATATTCAGAATTGTAAATCAGTTGTTTATAGAAATGTTACGGAACTATCGTCCCAGGTTGATATTTATAGGTATCTATTGATATGTTGTGAGAGATAGGAATAACTATATGTTAGCAGATTAATATGAGCTCCGAGTGGGAGCCAGCGATTAACTCAAAAACGTCATAGGCAACAGAGGAGAATTCCAATTCATGAGATATGGTTGTAGGCCTAAAATGCGTTCTGAATATCTTGAAACCACCCTCAGTCTACACTTTAGCTTGTAAGGTGTCATATTGTAAATATTTTTCTTTGCTAGGGTGCACCCACACAAGTTTTAATTACCCACACTAGCTTTAATTACCCACACAAGTTTTAATTACCCACACAAGTTTTAATTATCCAAACATGTTTTAATTACCCAAACATACACTGACTGACAGAGCAAATGCAACACCAAGAAGGAGTGGTTCCGAAGGGATGAAAGTTGGGAAAAAAACAGAGACGGCACGGACGAATAATTGATGTTTATTTCAAACCGATATGCAGGTTACACAATGCGCACGGCATCGACTCAGTAGGATGTAGGACCACAGCGAGCGGCAATGCACGCAGAAACACGTCGAGGTACAGAGTCAATAAGAGTGCGGATGGTGTCCTGAGGGATGGTTCTCCATTCTCTGTCAACCATTTGCCACAGTTGGTCGTCCGTACGAGGCTGGGGCAGAGTTTGCAAACGGCGTCCAATGATATCCCACACGCGTTCGATTGGTGAGAGATCCGGAGAGTACGCTGGCCACGGAAGCATCTGTACACCTCGTAGAGCCTGTTGGGAGATGCGAGCAGTGTGTGGGCGGGCATTATCCTGCTGAAACAGAGCATTGGGAAGCCCCTGAAGGTACGGGAGTGCCACCGGCCGCAGCACATGCTGCACGTAGCGGTGGGCATTTAACGTGCCTTGAATACGCACTAGAGGTGACGTGGAATCATACGCAATAGCGCCACAAACCATGATGCCGCGTTGTCTAGCGGTAGGGCGCTCCACAGTTACTGCCGGATTTGACCTTTCTCCACGCCGACGCCACACTCGTCTGCGGTGACTATCACTGACAGAACAGAAGCGTGACTCATCGGAGAACACGACGTTCCGCCATTCCCTCATCCAAGTCGCTCTAGCCCGGCACCATGCCAGGCCTGCACGTCTATGCTGTGGAGTCAATGGTAGTCTTCTGAGCGGACGCCGGGAGTGCAGGCCTCCTTCAACCAATCGACGGGAAATTGTTCTGGTCGATATTGGAACAGTCAGGGTGTCTTGCACATGCTGAAGAATGGCGGTTGACGTGGCGTGCGGGGCTGCCACCGCTTGGCGGCGGATGCGCCGATCCTCGCGTGCTGACGTCACTTGCGCTGCGCCTGGACCCCTAGCACGTGCCACATGTCCCTGCGCCAACCATCTTCGCCACAGGCGCTGCACCGTGGACACATCCCTATGGGTATCGGCTGCGATTTGACGAAGCGACCAACCTGCCCTTCTCAGCCCGATCACCATACCCCTCGTAAAGTCGTCTGTCTGCTGGAAATGCCTCCGTTGACGGCGGCCTGGCATTCTTAGCTATACACGTGTCCTGTGGCACACGACAACACGTTCTACAATGACTGTCGGCTGAGAAATCACGGTACGAAGTGGGCCATTCACCAACGCCGTGTCCCATTTATCGTTCACTACGTGCGCAGCACAGCGGCGCATTTCACATCATGAGCATGCCTCAGTGACGTCAGTCTACCCTGCCATTGGCATAGAGTTCTGACCACTCCTTCTTGGTGTTGCATTTGCTCTGTCAGTCAGTGTATTTTAATTTAGTTGCTTCAGTCTATTAATCTTTTAAATTTATTTCGATTTAATCATTTCTTTACAAACCTAAGATGGTGAGTTTGACATCTTTAAACTTATAATTTTTAATTTGTTAATTACGAGCTGAGTTATAGTAATGTTCAGTTAAATAATTGGTTATACGGACTTCAATAATTTGCCGTATATTACATTCTGTCCTTGATTTTTGGGCCAGTCAAGATTTAAGCACTTAGTGCAATAGATTTCAATAGATTCATTTTTAAAATGACTAACTCATATAGCATTTCTTATATAATGCATAGTGGGTGCCGGACGTGTCAAGTACCGGAAAATTCAAGATGAACGTCGCTTGCATGTATTTTTACCCGATACTGACATTTCTTCGATTTCTCCTTACGCCAGAAATGTAGATGCGTTAACTGAAATATTGGTATGGAGAGAGGCTAAGAGAGGAAGTAAAATGATTGATTATGCATTCGGGTAGAAGAAGTAGACAGATTTAACAAATTGAAACCATGCTCGCCAGAGATGGATGGTATAATCAGATGATCATGCAATTTCCTCTATTAGAAATTCTTTAGGGAGGATAGTATAATGTTCGACCTTTGGATTGAAACAAGTATGTAATAAATAAGATATGTAAAAATTAAACCTTTCCTTCAATATGTATCGTAGCGTAGAGACTTAGATTTAAGTGGATGAATGCTGTAACATCTTGGTGGCGTAAGAAGTTCAATAAGTAACGTATGAGAGTTGTTTCTATGTGTAATTTAAGATTTCTTTGGCTCCGTATGGCATGTCTTTCTCATATTCGGAACTCATAGCCCAAATGATGAATTATGTTAGTCAGAAGGATCGTAATTAAGCTAGCCTGGATCTTATGCGTCCTCTCAGGGAGCCGGAACGGCGCAATATATATATATATATATATAATAACAATAATAATAATAAGATAATATATATCAAGAATGAAACACACTACAAGAAAATTGAAAAACTCTCAGATACGATGCGAAGAAGGAGGATAATTTTTACGGTCATCTTCTCCTCAGTACGAACTCTAATAGATTAACCGAACAAATCTTTGACTTCTTCCGTAACCCAAAACAAAACCGAACTGGTTTAAAGAAACTGAAAAAGACCTTGTAGAATTAAAAATTACAGAAAATTCACTATTCGAACAGCTGAAGTAATAACTAAAGAAGAAAATAAAAGGTTCCAAAACAAATCTACATTAAAAGCCAAATCTATTATCTCTGAAGATGAGAGGACACGAAGATCAGAAAGAATGAAGAAATCGTGGGCACTCCGAAAAGAACAACAGCATACCCCAGAGAGAGTGAAACGAAATAATAAATCAAAAGACCTGCACCTGGCGAGCCGAACATGTCCTCGGACACTTCCGGCACTAAGAGCCATTTTCACTTTACGTGAGCTGGAGGTTGGAGCACGATCTACTTTCTTGTTGTGATATGATGCGCAGTCAATCACTGCGAGTTGGAAGATTAGGAATAAGCATATCTTTCACCCACTTAAGAAAAATGTCACTATTCATGTCATCGTGGTTGTCGCCACTCTTGCTGCCAGACTTCCAGATTAGCAGACAGTTCTCGATGAAACCCATTTCACCGCCAGCATGAACAGCTGTAAGTCTTACAATAACAGGGATAGAACCAGCTTTTGGGTGGTTAGGCCGTGTGCATTTTGCAGAGTTTCGCCCAGACGTGCCATTTGGGCTCATCAGCTGGATTGGCACGCCCCTCCAGGACTCTGCTTAGAAGTGGCAGACCAAGCGCATGGTCCCGCCGTGATAGCAAATAGGGATTGCTATTCTGCTTAAGAAGAAGTGAATTCTCCGCTTCCAAAAAATATTACTCCCCATGGAGATATTCTAGATATTCTAACTCCATGGGGAGTAATAATTTTTGGAAACGGAGAATTCACTTCTCCTTTAGCAGGTTAGCAATCCCTATTTGCTATCATGGCGGGACAATGCGCTTGGTCTGCCACTTCTAAGCAGAGTCCAGGAGGGGCGTGCCAATCCAGCTGATGAGCCCAAATGGCACGTTTGGGCGAAACTCTGCAAAATACACAGGCCTAACCACCCAAAAGCTGGATCTATTCCTGTGATTGTAAGATCTGCGGCCGTGAAAGCCATTTTTGATATAGCTATAAGTCTTTATCCTTTTGACATGGGCGCCGATATACAGGATATTGAGTTATCAGGCCAGCCTTTGATGGATGCATGGGACGTATGCATATAGTTATCATCCATGTACACTATAGGAGTATCCTCCGCCCAATACTGGGCAATTTTTTCAAATAAACAGATCTTTTTCGATTTTGTTACGTTTTTCAATTAGGATGCGCTTCTTAGTGTTAGTTTTCTTCCAGTGATATCCTAATGATCGAAGGATTCGCATGACACTAGTACTGGAACATTTGAAGTTTAAGCCTTTCTCTACCTTTGCACGAATTTTTGAAGCTGTAGGTAAACATTTTTCATCTAAACAAAAATTGTTATAATTACGACGTACGGCACCTTCGTCAAAGTCGTCCACTCCAGTAATATTCTTTGTGGGCATTTTGTTTTTGTTTGGTGTTTCAAACAGACTATGCATAGCTTTTCCAAATTCTAACGCTTTTCGTTTTTCGCTTTTAATCCGTGCCACAGAACTTTCTGACACTCCAACAGCTGCTGCTACTCTTTCCTGCACTTTCTTACAATATGTCACGAACTTGTCTTCTATTGCTTCCCTTTACGTAAAGTCTATAACGTTCAATATTGCTGCATCAGTCTGACTCTTTAGCACCTTACGATGCAGGCTACTTTTAACGCCTTCCACACTGTCAGAGATAAGCCTAACGTACACTACCACTAAACACAGTCACTACACAAGGAGAAATTAGAAACGAGAGCGGGACAGCTGAGTGCAAACTTACGCACTGAACTGTCCTTGTAACAGGAGCTCTGTTAGGAGGGGATGTGCATGGCGAGGTAGACCAAAGTGCACATGCGCTCCCAGACGTCTTCTTAGCTGGCCCGATCTTTACACCTTTGCCAACAACTAACAAAACTTGGCAATGTCTTTCACAAAAAAGTATGCTGTTAATAGGGTGTATGGTTACCCCTAACGGCCACACATGCACCGCAGCGACGTGGCATGCTCTCTATCAGATGATCCAAGAGCTCTTGTGGAAGTCGATCCCATTCCTCTGAAAGGGCAATGCGAATGTCTTGGAGGGTCCTTGGTAGAGGCTGACGGGATGCAATTCAACTCCCCAATGCATCCGAGGCATGTTCTATAGGATTCAGAACCGCAGACTTCGCTGGCCAGCCCATGCGATGAATGTCTTCCCCGGCCACAATTTCTTCCACCACAGCAGTGCGGTGCGGTGGGGCATTATCGTCCGTTAAGTGGAAGTCCAGATCAACCTAACTACTGAAGAGTCGAACACGTGATCTCAGTACCTCATCAATGTCTCTCCTAGCACTAACAGTGCTCCTCGGACTACCCATGAATATGTGCAGGTCCGTACGGCCATTCAACATGATGCCGCCCCACACCATGACGCCGCCATCACCATACTGGTCCTTTTCCACGATGTTCCTGTGGTTGTATCGGCTACCTGGTGCTCCCCAGATTAATGTGCGACGGGAATGGATCTGCAAACTGAACGGGAATAATCTGTGAAGAGCACATGCCTCCATTCATTCACGGTCCAGTTTCGATGTTGATGGCTCCACAGTAAAAGGGCCCGTCGCTGTGCAGGAGTGAGCGGGACGCACACCGCTGGACGTCGGGCAAACGGACCTGCTGTTCTCAGCTTCCGGTACACAGATTGCCGGGAAACGGCAACCCCTGAGACAGCTGAGCGCTCCACCGACAATTGTCTTGCAGATGCACTGCGATTTCATCAGAAGGTTAAGGCCAAATATCGGTCCTGCTGTGGGCTGGTTACTCCTGGTCGACCCGGTACTGGCCTACGACTAACATCTCCTGTGTCTCGAAATTGTCTCCAAAGCCGGGAAATGAAACTTTGTGGCACATTCAAGAATACGGTGACTTCGATCTGTGTCTGGCCTGCTTCCAGGCGGCCGAGTATTCTACCCTGCAAAACGGCGTTCAAATGGCGTCGTTCTGCCATTATGTTGTCACGATCACCACGAGGCTACACTCTGCATACTACAACAGGGAAAACAAGACTGAGGGAATATGGGGCGCAGGCACTTGCCGCTAGTCAAAGCTGGGAACACTCCTTTCCTATACAGAGCGAACACACAAGGTTGGCAGGTGCATATCACAGAGATAAGTTTTTTAAGGTTCAACCTCTTCAATACAAATTACGAGTAGTATAAGATATTATTTACAGCATTTAATAATGTTACCGGTTTCGACATTTAAATGTTACCATCAGCAATAAAATACTGAATAAAATAGTGCTGAATAAAATAGTAAAAAACTTATAACAATCACTTGATACACTGCTTCTGTTGAACTGTATATGTGCTACTACTCAAACATCACGCCATACTTACGGTTGCATTTGAACCTTTGGCGTTAATTTGTCCGTCCTTTAAGACAATTGTTATTCAAATGTTGTCAAAGTGGAAACACAATTTTAGTTGACTACACCTTGTTCATGTAAAGAAATTGTAGAAATACGCGTTAGTATATCTCAATACACTCGTCTCAAATGGCTTACTGTGTTCGTTAAAATTATACAATGATGTATAAAAAAATGTATAAGTAAGAAACGGTTAAATGTAATCGGTTGTCCTTCCGTCTTCTTCTCTGATGTAATATAGATGAACTAAAATTTCCCAGTTCAGTCGGAAGGATCTGAATCAGCCTGATGCAAAATCAAAACGAAAGAATTATAAGTATTAAAATGTAATGGACCTGCACAAGCTAAAGTGTGTGTAATATACGGTATATGTGGCTCACCTTGGACAGCGTGTTGAGAAACTACAGTTTGTGGGAAGGTACGGACTGATACTGAAGGGTGGAGTGTAGTGAGGAGGGGAGAGGGGAAGGGGCGGAGCACTTTGGGGGAGGAGAGCATAGGAGGAGGGGTTTAAGGCGTGTCTTGTGAACAGTGTGGTAGGGGTTTGCAACGTGATAGGGTATTGTGTATCGTGCTAAATATTGACCATCTATTTGGAAGATCGACACCTAAAGATTTTAATTAAAAAATCAAAGAGAATGTTAGTTTTTTCTGAGATTTGGTACAGGTTTGAATTGGAGTTCAAGATCTGATCCAAGTGAATGAAACATTTCTCTGTGACGTCGAGAACGGGAGAAATTAATTTTAACAACTTGTTTCAAAAATTTTCAGTTTGATATGCGATTTTAGTGTTATGATTCTTCAAAATATTTGTAAGTCTGTAAATACCTTCATTGAAAGTAAAGGCTGAATAATGATCAGGTTTAGTTTTCTCTAAGTTATAGTTAAAGTTAACTTAAGCAATATCTGCTTTTACTGATAATGCGCTCTATAAATTATTACCCGTTGTATTTAGCTACGGAGCGAATTGTATGTAACTCTTTCTTTAGACATTCTTTATTTAGCGGAATACTGAATGCCCAGTCTACCATACTGCTGCAGGTAGCACATGTGTGTGCTTTGGGATGGAAAGAATCTTCCTTGATGGTAGTAGCTGTCTGTGTCGGTTTCCTGTAAATACTGTATTCATTAGAAGAAGGAAGTCTGTTTAACGTGAGATCTAGAAAATTTATGCTTCCATTTGACTCAGATTCCAGAGTGAACTTTATCTGCGGAGCAATATTGTTTACATTGTTAAGGGGGAAGCCTTTATCAGTAAATCCTTCGTCAAGGATAACGAGATTGTCATCTACAAACCTGGTCCAATAATTTATGTTCGCCAAATCACAATTGTTAATAATTGCCGTATGCTCTAAATAGTCAATGTATATTTCCCGCAAGTATCCCTTAACCCGGCGACCCCATAGCAAAGCCATCCTGCTGATGTATGCAATTATTAACACGGAAGAAATTTTTCTTAACTACTAGCTTCAAAATTTCCATGTAACCTTGGATCTCGAATTGACTGAGGTTACTATATTTATTTAAATTATTTGGGATAATAGGAAAAATTGTCTTAGTAATGACACTCGGATACATATTGTTATGTCGAAAGAATTCAACGTCTGGAAAGGCTGTATTTTAATTAATTAATTTTAATTAACTCAATGGTATTTTTCAAAGATTTATTTGATTGAAAATTATAATTCGTTCGTAGGAAATTTTGGATAAATTTTGTTAATTTATATAATGGGCTTGGCCTGTAATTGATTATGGGGCGTATGGAGACACCGGACTTATGGATCTTAGGTAAAACTTTTCGCTACTGGCAGTCCGGCGTTCATAGTTATTAGTTTTGTCTTCTCTTCTTCTCTAAATGAAACTTACGTATATTTTAGGGTTGATTTTAGGAGACGGTGTATCTCTTAGGACGGATATATTTTAGTAACCATAAAAAAGCTCTTAGTGAAAAATTCTTTGGTTTTTTGTGTGTAACCTATTTTTTCCATTATTATTGTTGTGTTCCCTTTATCTGCCCTATCTTTAATTTTCTTTTGAGGTTTATTACCTGTTCCTGTTCTACAAAATGTTTAAGGTTTCTATTGTTAGTAGTGGGTAATGTTCTTCTTTTGATATATAGATTTTGTTCAGTTTTCTCCTAATATCAAATCTGACCCCATCTTGTATTTCCGGGGGCATTTTATTAACAGCTACTTCTGACTCAATAATCATTTTGGCAGTGGCATTTATTATATTCGTGTTCGGCCAATTGTGTTTCTAACCTTTTTTCTAGTATCATGTTTTCCTGCTCTGTTAGTACTGCTTTTGACAAATTTATAATGGGAGGGTGAAATTTCTCAGTCATGTTTAAATGGTTATGATTTTCCGTTTCCTGTTTTGTACCCATTTTTCGTCGCATTAGCCTTAAGCGTGTTGATATTTTTGTCTAATACGAGCTGTTTTTGGGCTAACATTTTCTGCTCTCTTCTTGAAAATTTCTCCTTTGCTCTCAAGAAGGGAGCAGAATATATATTTAATTTCAACATAGTGACTAACTTCATATGTGTTATTTATTTATTTATTTACGAATCAAAAATTATTCTATTTCAAGTATTTAATTAAATGATAAAGCAAATGGAAATTTAGACACAAAGAAACATTATATTCTTTTGTAGATGTAAATAAGGACATCAGTACCAAGAGCAGAGCAGATTTATAATTTCAGCATATAGTGACTAATTTAATAGATATTATTCACTTATGATTTGAAAATTTCCTTTAAAGTCTGTAATATATGACATAGTAAGTAAGTAAAATTGGAACACAAAGAAATATTTTTTTAAATTTCAAGGTTGATACTGTATATAATTGTCCTGTTGATAAGTGTATTTGTACCAATGTACCAAGTCCAAGAATTATTGACATTTTGGCACCTCTGAAGAAGAGAGTAGTTAGTTCTAGAAACATGTACGGTAATTAAGTATAATAAAATATGTAAAGTACTGACAGGACAGGAATGTGTTCTATAGAAATTTGAATATCAGTCAATACGGACAGGATTAACCAACATGGTGAAAATAATCAATGCTAATAATATTCTCGCCATAAAATGGAAAGACCGAAAGGATGTGCATTTACTTTCAACTGTTGATAAGGACTTGGACTTTGAAGATAAAATTCAAAGAAAATGAGGTGGAGGATAGGAAGTAGTGAAAAACCCCAAGGGTATTGAAAGTTACAACCGGAAAATGAATGCAGCATATCGTCAAGACCAAGTCCTTGCATGTTTCCTAGGAACGCGATGGACTATCAAGGGTTATAAAAACATAATGCTGTATCTGTTGGATATGGCTATCTTCAATTCACACTTTGTGTTGATGAAGGTTACTAGCAGGTGGCTGCATTATACAGAATTTCTCACAGCATTTGCTGAGCGATTGTTGCAGAGTGCTGTTTTCCTGTCTAGGACAACAAAAGGAAGAACACCCAGTCAACACAGCCACCTGCGGCTACAGGCAAATGTGTGGGGACATTTTCCAGTGCCTATTCCTCCAACAGAAAGGAAAAAAACATCCTTCTAGGCCCTGCAAAGTTTGCAAGGGTCATAAAATAAGGTCCAAAGTGAGTGGCTATGTGAAAAATGTGGTATTTGAGTCTATCTGGAGAGCTGCTTCAAAAAATACAACATGATGATTTACTACTGAAGAATGCGAAGCAGTTAATGACCAGTTAGGCACTGACCTGTGATGTATATAGCTTTGAAAAAATGCCAGTTTTTGACCAATCCTCAATATACAAAATTAAAACAAAATTTTTGGAAATAAATAGTTTTCTGTCTCTGCAGGTTAGATTATTAGTCAGGTTCCAATGGGTTAATTAAGTATAGATTCAGAATTTACCTGATTTAAGAAACCATAGAAAACCATCTTTGCAAGAATGGCTGAAAGATAAGTGCAATGATGTTCAAGGATTTAGGTCCTAGGAAACGTAGAAACTGCATGCAGTTAAATCAAGGAAGCCTTTGGAGAAAGGAAAACTAGATAAGGAAGAGTAGTGATGGGTGATACAACAGTGCCAAAGGACTGGATATGGAGGAACATAGTCAACAGCTTGCTGATAATTCTATGAAACTGCAGTTCAATGATTGGGCTTATTTCGTATGTGCATTCTTCCCACTGTATCCAAGCAAATCCCTTCAACAACAGCTCAGCTGGAAAACACTTCTAGCAAAAAAAAAAAAAAAAAGAGAAAGCAGAAAAATGGCAGGAATATATCCAACACCAGTATCAAGGTAAAGAAGTAGATGATAGGGTTTTGGAAAAATAAGAGACTGTTGGTGCTGATGAAATGGGAGTCCCAATTTTGAGGTCAGATTTTGAGAAGTTTTCAAAGACTGAATTATAAGCAAGGCACCAGGAATTGATGGCATACCCTCGGAATTACTGAGTGCTGTAACAGAAACCAGCACCGTGAGGTTATTTCCTTTAGTGTGCAAGATACGTGGAAAGGGAGAACTGCCATACAGATTTTGGTAGAACGATGTCAGATCTATTCCGGAGGAAGCCGGTGCTGACAAGTGTGAAAACTATCATACCATTAGTTTAGTGTGGAAAGACAATTTGACACTGAGTTTGAGGACATCAATTTGGCTACAGAAGAAATGTAAGAACACATGAAGCAATCCTGACTTAACGTCTGATCTTAGAGGATTGAATTAAGAAGGACAAGAACACATACATAGTGTCCTTAAAAGAACAAAAGGCATTCTTTATTAGATGCCGAGAAAGAATAATAATTTGCAATCTGCAGGAAAGTCAGTCTGCTGTGATAAAAATCGAAGACTGTGAGAAAGCAGCAGTATTCTATAAGGGAGTGATGCAGGACTGGAGGTTCCCCTCCTTTATAACGTTCATTTATAAGAAAGAGGCAGTAAAGAAAATCAAAATCAAAGAAGAATTTGAAAAGAGTATCGCAATCAAAGGAGAGGAAATCAAATTTCTGAAGTTTGCTCACGATATTGTTATTATATCTAAGTCTGCAGAAGACCTGGAGAAATTGTTGAATGGTACCGACAGAGTCTTGGGGAAGGAGTACAAGACCAAAATAAATAAATCCAAAACGAAAGTAATGGAGTGCAAAGAATGAAGTCAGCTGATGCAGGAAAAAATAGATTAGGATATGAACTTCTAAAGGTAGTAGATGAATATTGTTACTTGGGTAGTAAATAAACTAATGACAGCAGAAATAATCTAGACATAAAATGCAGACTGCAGGCTAGCACAAACAAGGAAGGCCTTTTTCCAGAAAACAAATTTGCATCATTCAAACTGTGATAAACGGATTACTTAGATGTTTTTGAACACATTCATCTGGAGCATGGTGTTGTATGGAATGAAAACATAGACAATAACTAGCTTGGGAAGAAAAGAGGGTAGAAGCTCCTGAAATGTAGTGTTAAAGATAAATACTGAAGGCGAGTCGGGTAGATCAAATCACGAATGAAGAGATGGAATTAAACTTGTGAGAGATCAATTTGTCTAAATTTGACAAGAAGAGATAGAATGATAGGACATATCTTAAGACACCCTGCACTTGTTCAGTTGGTTTTTGAGGGAAGTGTAGTTGGTAAGAACAGTAGGGGTAGACCAAGATATGAATATTACAAGCAGATCAGAGCAGATGCAAGGTGTAGTAGCTATCTAGAGATGAAAAGGACACCGCAGGATAGGGGCACATGAAGCGCCGCATCAAACCAGTCTATTGACTGATGACTCTCAAACAATAACAAGTGAGAAATTGTATCCTGGTTGACAGAGACTGCAATTCGTTTCCAAGAGGACATGCTGAGAACCTGGTTATATTCATTAAGCAAGATGAACAAGCCACTTCAGTGCACTTATAAAATACATTGTATTTAAGTCAAATATGGTCATACTGTATTAAACCTTTCTCCATAACACCCAGAACTGAATCACATTAAGCTGATATGGGCGAGTGTCAAGAATGACATTTCTGAACAAAATGTGATGTTCAGAATGGAAGCATTTCTATAATTTTTTTATGCCAGTTGTTTTACATCGCACCAACACAGATAGGTCTTAAGGCGACGATGGGACAGGAGAGGGCTAGGAGTGGGAGGGAAGCGGCCGTGGCCTTAAGGTACAGCCCCAGCATTTGCCTGGTCTGAAAATGGGAAACCACGGAAAACCATTTTCAGGGCTGCCGACAGTGGGGTCCGAACCTACTATCTCCCGAATACTGGATACTGGCCGCACTTAAGCGACTGCAGCTATCGAGCTTGGTCTCTATAATTTATGGTGAACAAATTGCTTCTATTATAAATGAGGACTGGAAGTAAAATTCGTGAGAATGTAAATAAATTTGAAGAACTGTAATTTCATGTGAAAGTTTATTGGACCACGGTAAACATAAAAGTGGGAAGTGAAATTGACAGATATAGTGACAGTGATGGAAACAATATTGAAAGCGCAAGAGAAACTGGTAATAAAACCACAGAAATGCCAGTGGAAGTGAAATAGGCCTAGATACAGAATATGGTGAAAGAGTAGGAGGGGCATTCTCTAAGAGATTTAGTATGCCTACATATAGTGATCCATAGTCTTCTATCAAGTGATTAACATACTGAGTTATGTGTAATGTGCAGTTACATGTGTGTAATTATTGGAAGGATTTGTGAAAGGCTTCCAGGAATATAATTTACGAGGAGATTGTATGTTTCATAAGGCACGCATTGTACAATATCCTCACTTATACTCTCCTATGTACGCTCGAACCTAGTCCTTGTCACCTTCCACTACAGCGCACTTCCTGTCCTACCTTTAATGAGTGTTCTCTACTATTCGCAAAAGCTCTACCCAAGCATTGTGACTTTGTCCTCAACACAACAAGAGCAATGCAAAAAAGAATTCTACACCATCAGAAATCTTTCTGATGTACAGCATACAGGCAGGCAGGGTAAAAAATATGGTATAACTAGAGAGTAACATAGGACCATTGTGCTGAAATCAAATGCTGGACAGAGAAAGCAGAGTCCATCTTCATTAGCTTGTGGCAACTCCTATCCTGAAACGATATCAGAATAAATTGCAAAAAGAGAATAACAAAGTGCTGCGTCGTCTAAACCCTACTAAATACTGTAGAGCCCTAAACATTTTATTACCATCAGAAAAAAGGATCCAAAATTTCATGATGTGGATATATAATGGCAAGTTGTGTAATTCCTGTGGGTTATTTTCATGTCGCACCAACAAAGACAGGTCTTATGCTGACAAAATGATAGGAAAGGGCTACGAGTAGCAGCCATGGCCTCAGTTAAGGTACAGCCCCAGCATATTAATGATATGAAAATGGCAAACCATTAAAACCATCTTCAGGGCTGCCGACAGTGGGGTACCCCACACAACGAGCTGTCGACCTCAACTTATCAAGATAATTTAACTCAAGAGGCTGAAATACACGTAATAATAATAATAATAATAATAATAATGTTATTTGCTTTACGTTCCACTAACTACTTCTTAAGGTCTTCAGAGACGCCAAGATGCCGGAATTTAGTCCCGCAGGAGTTCTTTTACGTGCCAGTAAATCTACCGACATGGGGCTGTCGTATTTGAGCACCTTCAAATACCACCGGACTGAGCCAGGATCGAACCTGCCAAGTTGGGGTTAGAAGGCCAGCGCCTTAACCGTCTGAGCCATTCAGCCCGGCTGAAACACATGTATCACATTATGAGGACTCCTAAAAAAGACAGTCTTTTACAAGTAATACTTCGAGGAAAAAATTTAGGCAAAAGAGGACTTAGAAGAAGACGGACATCTGGGATCAATATTTTGTAGAAATGTGTAGGAGCTCTTTGGCACGTGACAAAAGGAAGATAGCCATGCTCATAGACTAAATCCAGTTAGGGTAAAGTAGAAGTAACAGTGAAGAAACCAGCCACCAGAGACCATGCAGTGGAGGGACTTTGAACAATAATAGCTGCTATATAATACCTAGCCTAAAATTTCACACTACATGAAGGAAATATGAAAAATCATTTCAAAATATTGGAAATCTCACTATACATCTTTACAAGGATCTCCAAAATGTCTGCTTTAAAATGAGGAGTTGCTAAATTATGTCTATTCAAATGTTTGTTAAAATTTTCATTATCAGAAAAATGTAATCAAAATATTAGATTATTTCAAATGTATTCACCTGTGTTTCTCTTGGCACTGCCAACTCTGATTTTGGTTCTTCTTTCAAATGCATCTCTTCAGATATAAGTTTGTAATTGTCCTGTGGAAAAGTAAATATATTAGGCTAATTTTTCAGACACATCTGGAAATGTATTTATATATGAGTGGGCTTAACAATTCATCATTTCCTAGTTAATGAGACAGTTTCAGTTTCAAATCTTTATTATCATTTGTCATAAAATCTCCATGCCACGTATCCATAAAAGCATGACAACTAAGAGACCTTCAGGAGTGGAGGAATGACCTGTTTGTATGATCAGAGTTATTTTTGAAGAGTAGAACAATTATATAATAGAAAACCTTCCAAAATAACACCAAATGATCAGGAAAACATACAGACATACTTACAAATATTCTGCTCATTATAAAAAAACCAACCCTGAAATATTAAGAACTTCAAAATTTATCACTGTTACCTTTGACATCCTGTACCAGCAAAGAAATCTCAGTTGGAAAGTGTATCTTCCATATTTTCTCTTGTATATGAAGTGCTCAGCCTGAAGGCAGGGAGGATCCTCAACAGCTCTGCCATCAGCTGCCGTACAGAGCTAGGTGTCACTGAGGAGGCAAACTAAGGAAATGAAGACTAAGGTAGTTTTCCATTGCTTTCCTCTTCCAGCCAGACAGTGCTGTTACATACCAGTTTTCTCATGTTCACTGAGCTGTACACACAGACCAGCTCTTTCACACATTCTCCTATAGGATCTGGCTGTATTAGGAATGGTGTTACCCATACTGCTCATATATCAATCACTTTCATATCGTAAGAGACAAGGATGAGACTGAGACCCAAAATACAAGTGACAAACTTGTTCTGGGCCAATCCTGAAGACAACGGGCATTGAACACACAGTATCTCACCAGAGATGGATTAGGGCAGGCCACCTCATAAGGATGTCATAAGCCCTAAACAACATGAACCATAACCTATAGGTTATCTACAGTACACTATCATAGAGGGCCTGTATGCCAGACATCAGTGCTCCTTGTGAAGGCACGAGCACATATGGTCAGCTGACAGGGATATTGCAACTTGCTTTACGTTCCACCGACACAGATAGGTCTTTTGGTGACGATGGGATGGGAAAGGGCTAGCAGTGGAAAGGAAGTGACCGTCGCCCTAATTAAGGTACAGCCCCAGCATTTTCCTGGCGTGAAAACAGGAAACCACGGAAAACCATCTTCTGGGCTGCCAACCTGGGTTGGACCCACTATTTTCTGAATACAAGCTCACAGCTGTATGACCCTAACTGCATGGCCACTTGTTCAATACAGATATATTGTGCATTGTGACAGGACTTCATATGTATTGAGAAGCAAAAGTTCAGATTGTTGTCTCAAGAATGCCAGTCCTATGTTCAGCATATGTCTGCACTAATCAGTGTAACTAATCCAAGATTACATTTTGTTTTAACTAAGTGTTACTGAATTATACCTGACATTGCTTTTGCAATTTCTGTTTGATATTAAACCCATTTAAATGTTTAAACAAAGGAAGTACTGTGAGACAGAGTTGTTATACATTTGATCATGTTTCTAATTTCCTTTTTAAAGTCCAAGGAATTAACTCAACAAAGGGTTGAGGGAATGAAAAGAGACAAATTTTATTCCACCCAATACAGCAATTTATGCTCTACACACTTCGAAGTTAAGCACCTGTATCTTCTTCTTCTTCTTGAACTGTTTTTTGGGCTCCTTAGGTAATAATTTTTGCCCAGTAAATATTCTTATGTAGTTAGCAAGAACTATATAAATAAATAACCTTGCGGAACACTAAATGAGACACACGACAGGAAACACAATATACACTTGAAGAAATTACATAGCGGGAACAATTACTCAAACAATTCCTAAACTTCAAGTAGAGGGTTGTAAGTCTTCTTTTCCTTGAACTATGTTGGATCTCCGTATTTAAAATTTGTCGCTCAGACAATGTTCGTATGAAATTAGCAACAAAGATAGAAAGAAATAAACATGTAGCACTGAATAAGACACAAAACATCCAGCAAATATACAGCAAACCTTCAGTTCATGTCTTACTTTTAATGGACGAAGGTTTAACAGGTTATTTTGTCCTCTGATTTACGTCAGGTTTATCAGCTGCCACGGATACAGCCATTTTCTTCTTTGCCAGTCTCAGTTTGGCTTCTTGCTTTTTCGTAGCAATCTCTTCTGGAGTACACTGACGAGGTTGGGAACTGGAGATGCTTCCAGTTTCAGAAGAATCCTCTTTAGGATATAAGTTGCCCCTGTCATTATAGAACGAGAACATAGAATGTACACTATCTTGTAACATGTGAAGAACATGAGATACCTGTTGATTATCACCCAATAACTGGAGTAATTGGGAAAGTTTACTACTAATGTCCCGTTGTAAATGTAGACGTTGCCGTTGGATAGTATTTACTGACGGGGGCTGGGATACATTGCCTGACACTGATTGGTTACTGGAAGTGGCAGGTACCGATGAGACCGTGATATGGGGAGTAGAGACCTCTGAAAGGGGTTGGGAATCTGGTGCCGGGTGTGTACGAATAAGATTTAAGTAACCAGCGTGATCATATCCGGGTGCAGGTACCGGGCGAGGGTTATGAGTAATAATTTGGGTAAATTTTCGCTTTCTAGGAAGCGTACGAGTCATAGGAGTTACAGGTTGTGTTAAAGGGGGAAATTGTTGCGGGTTTCGATCTGGAAAGTAACTGGGAGGGTGAAGTTTAGACATGGCGTCATGAAAAGAGATGTTTTCAGTGCTCATAAGTTTTTGATCTGGATTTGATGCTGTTGTTCGGGGCATGAATCAGAACCAGTCAAATGGGGCCCACTACAATGAACACATTTGAGAAAATTTTCTTGACAGTCTGCAGTAGCATGATTCAGAGAGCATCGACCGCATCTATTAGTATTTGCCCTGCAATTTTATCTCGATGACCATATCTATGACATTTACGGCAAAGTACAGGAAGAAAAATAAACGGATCCACCTCCATATACACACTATAGAGTGACACATGTGGAGGCAATGCCTGTCCTCGAAATGTTACTTTGACAGAACCTGTAGGTAAATAGTCCGTTTTATCTTGTTGTACGACACGTCGATTGAGACGTTTAACTGATTTGACTGGTACTGAAGAATTTAAGTTTTTGAGAATCTCGTCTTCCGTGATTGATTTGTCAACATCACGAATAATTCCCACATGCATAATGTTAGAACTGGGTATGAATGCCTTAATTTTCAAAGTATTATGCAGAGGATTAGTTAAGAACTCATTTGCCTGTACTGCAGAGGAAAATTCAAGTTGAAGGCGGTTCCGCCCCTTACACATGATAGACTTAACAAGAAGATTATTGTCATGAAATTTGCGCCCCAAGGCCATTGGGTGCAAACGACTGACGTTTTGCGAAATTAATAGACTCCACAAACACAATATAGGGTCCATAATGAGTAGTAGAATATTTTCCGATGATAACAGACGAAGTAGAATCCGAATTGAGTGGGTTAGTCGACGCGTCCGTATTTTGAGAAGAATCACTATTCTGCAACGCAGAAAGAAGTAATGAATCATCTTCATCCATACGAATGACTACTTCACGTTCAACCAGTAACTTTAATGGATCGGGTGATTCATCACCCCCCACTGAACTCTGCCATTTCCCTCACACGGCAGTATGGCACTCACACTACACCACACTCGCCCGTATGTAACTCTCCAACCGGACACACTAAGCAAGACAACCGAACTGGTTCGCTGCAAGGCAGCAACTGATGAAGTACCTGTATCAAATGACCAGTGGCTATTACTGCGATATATGACATGGTTCTAAGCATTTTATTTTCCCTCCAATTTGCAAACAAGGAAAATAGAGTGCTCACTGCCAATAAAACCGTTATATCCCAGTAGAATTCGCGCATGTCGACCACAGCATTTATATAGAAACTGTGTTATACTTTGTTGAGGTTATTTTATGTCAGTGTATCATGAGACCCTTTCCAATACTGTATTTGTGTAAGCAAGATGTTCGTGTTTAATTATAAAATGTAATTCGTGTATGGTCATTACAATTGGCGACGAAGAACATTTTTAAAACTTCAGAGGAAAATGATAACATTGTGTCTGAATACAAATATGTTCTGCGATTACTGACTGAACGGGAATACGACTGTCGTGTTACGTATATAGCCTCAACTACGTAAATATCATATTCCTAACATTCAATTATTTTTAACTCAAACATTCCTACATGAATGCAGACCAGTTTAAGCAATTTTTGACGGCAATGCGTGCCAATCAACAGGCACTCTTAGATCAACTGAGAACTCAAGCACCAGTTCAATCTACTCAACCTATTATTAATTCCAATACATTTTTAGTTCCACCCTTCGAATGCTTCAACCCACAAGCAGAGAACTTTCGAAATTACCGGCAACGTTTTGAAAATTATCTACAATTGAAAAATGTGTTCACCAACAAGAAATACGCCGGTCAGATACTACTTAATTCGTTTGGATCTACGAGTTATAACACATTATCTGCATTAGTGGCACCAAAACACCTAGTGATTTCGATTATGACAATTTAATTGAAACCCTAGAAAAACATCTTTGTCCTAAGAAGAATCTTCTTGTAGCCCAACATAGGTTTTTATCCACTTACCAGCTTGAAAATCAACCTATTGCTGACTATGTTGCTACATTAAGGCGTGTTACAATTGACTGCGACTTCAATTCTACATGTGAATGTAAGGTAAGCATTGCAGATGTATTTCTAAGAGCACAATTCATTAGGGGAATTTATGACAGTTCAATTCGTGAACAATTACTCCAGGCAAATGTTCAAGAATTTAATGAAATTGTAACAAAATCTATCGCTCTTGAAGCATGTAAGTTAGACAGCAAGGAACTATCACCATCAGCTGTATACAAGGGCACTTATAATGATTCTGTTCAAAAACTCAATCACAAATCAAGGCAGGACGTATCTCACGATGATCAAAGCCAAGCAACATCGGTAAACAAGGCCAGATCAAAAATTGACTACAAGGAATTGGGAATTCAAAATGTATGTTTACGTTGTGGTAGAGACAATCATCTAGCCAAGGACTGTAGGACTGATTTTAACAATCTGAAATGCAGTTCATGTGGAAAACTCGGCCATATTATGAAAGTGTGCATACGTACTTTGTTTAGCAACGAGAAGCAATTCCAAAATCGACTCTCATTTTCTTCAGGAAGAAGATATTACTCAGACATTCGGTGTTAGCCATATAATAGACATTTTTCAATATCACGACTATCCACATGCTACAGTTCTTATAGAAGGAATACCCCAGAGATTTGAAGTAGATTGTGGGGCGGGTTTTACCTTGCAATCACGTTCGAGTTTCAAAGCGCCTGACTTACGTGTACAACTCCAGAAATCAGATGTTGCATTTCGTTCTTATACTAATAATGTGTTTTTACCTGATGGCAAGGTTAACGTTACTGTTTCTTATCAGAATAGAACTTCATTTGAAGAGTTATATGTAGTACCGGACGACTTAGAACCACTTCGGGGGCGTGTCTGGATCCGTCACCTTGATATTAATCTTCAAGAAATTGACCGTGAAGCGGAATAAAATACTAGTCATATCGATGTACAGTCAGTACAGTATTACTGAGATAATGAAGAGATTTCCAGAAATTTTCCAAGAAAAGATAGGGTGTGTGCCAAATTTGAAAGTGTCTCTTCAGCTCCGTAAGGATGCCAAGCCAGTCTTTCATAAAGAACGTGACGTTCCTTATGCTTTGCGGGAGAAAGTGGAAAAAATAGACGATTTAGAAGCAGGTGGGATAATCCTAAAAATCAATTATCTTACAGTGATTGGGGTTCCAACTAGTAGTGATTCCAAAGTCCGATGGCGGAGTTCGACTTTGCGTTGATTACAAGATAGGCGTCAATGACAAATTAGTAGCAGCAAACTACCCAATTCGGAAAGTGGATGACATCCTAAATAGCTTGGAAAACTCCAAGTACTTTTGCCGTCTGGACATATATAAAGGATATCTTCATCTCCAGGTTGATGAAGAGAGCAGCAAGATCCAAACCATATCAACACATCGAGGTACATATCGCATGCCTAGTCTTTCCATTGGCATAAAAACAGCTCCGTCCGAATTTAATAGAATCATAGATCAAGTTTTACCTGGACTATCAAAAACTCATTCATATTTTGTGACAATATTATTCGTGGTTTTACAAAAACAGAATGTCAACAAAACCTATTTTCCTGCCTTCAAAAGCTCAAAGAGTTCGACTTACATCTAAATCAAATGAAGTGTGCTTTCTTTGAAACCAGCATCGAATATCTGGGCCATGTTATTGAATATAATAAAATCATGAAGTCACCAGCAAAAGTTAAAGCAATACATGAAATGCCTCGTCCGGTCAATACAGACGATGTTCGAAGATTTCTTGGAATGATAACATATTATTCCAGATTCATTCCAAATACTTCAACTATGACCTACCACTTGAGGCAGCTTCTCCGCAAGAATAAGAAGTTTCATTGGACTAGTTCTTGTGAATCAGCATTTGCCATACTAAAGGACGAGATTGCAAGTGATCGAGTGCTGACACCTTATAATACAGATCTACCACTGGTTCTAGCTTGTGACGACAGTCCAACAGGTATTGCTGGAGTCTTGTCACACATTGTTGATGATGGTGAAAAGCCTATCGCATTTGCTTCAAGGTCCTTGTCTTCAGCTGAATGTAACTACAGCCAGCTGGAACGTGAGGCTCCAGCAATTTGTTCGCTGTCAACTATTTTTATATGTATCTATTTTGATAACAGACAATAGCCCACTTACCTGAATCTTCCATCAGAATTCAATATTGCCAGCTATGACTTCTGCTAGATTGTTAAGATATGCATCATTTCTTTCGGGATTTGACTATGAAGTTGAGTATAAAAAAGGTTCAGAACATGCCAACGTTGACTGCTTGTCAAGAGCAGCGACCATTCAATCACACATTTCAAAAGATATAGTTTTCAATGAAGTAGTTCATAAACTCTGTTATTCAACTATCACTGAAATAGCAACCACGGAATTAAATCCTGACAGTATTCGAATTTCAACAGAAAACGATGAATTGTTATCAAAAATCAAAGCAGAGCTCATGTCATCTGAATCCATAGACAATGAATTCACAATAGATGATGGAATCTTATTCAAGGGTCAAAGAGTCGTAATTCCGTCAAAACTCCAGCCATTAGCCCCGAAGGAATTACATAGCACACACACAGGGATTACTAAAATAAAACAATTAGCAAGGCGTTATTGCTACTGGAAGAATATCGATAAGGATATTGAGAAAATGGTAAAATCTTGTCAGGCCTGCGCTGACATTCGATCCTCTCCAGCGAAAGCAGCGATTCACCATTGGGACGTCCCTACAGACAACTGGAGCCGCGTCCACATGGACTATGCAGGTCCATTACAAGGTTTCTACTTCCTACTAATTGTTGATGCAAAATCCAGGTGGGCAGAAATCAAAGTAATTCGAGAACCTCCGACATCTGCGAAGAAAATTGAGCTATTAAGTGAAATATTTTCGTTTCATGGATTCCCAACAGCGATAGTCGCTGATAACGCTACAATATTTGCAAGTGACCTATTGAAATCCTTCTGTAGGGAACAGGGTATATTCCAAAAAGTCACAGCTCCTGGATATCCAGGAACTAACGGAATGGCTGAACGAAACATCCAGACGGTAAAACGTCGACTAAGAGCTATGTCGAATGAGCCCTTGTCTATATCTAGAAAAGTGCAAGAGATCATTCTGAAATATCGTGCCAACCCTCTAGAGTGTGGAAAATCACCAGCTGAACTGTACCTGAACAGACCATTACGGATCAAACTAGACTTTATTCGCCCATTCAAACAGGAAGGAAATCAAGAGGAGACTCATGCACATCGCAATCTAAGCGTGGGAGACCGAGTCCAAGTGAAATTCTATGAAGGGAATAAAATGTCATGGAGGTATGGAGTAGTCATTGAAAAGTTCGGTCATTTACATTACCAGATTCAGCTAGACGATGGTTATCGCCTCAAAGACATATTGACCAAATACTTAGGACGGAGGTTCCGAAGAAGACGGGAACAATCACTGATCAGAAATTAGGCCCAAATCAACAAGAAGAACGTCCTGAATATAAACAAACTTTCATTTTCACTGACCGGATGAATGAAGCAATCCCTGGGAGTAATCAAGGACTCGAGGCAGAAGAAGACATGCAAAATCGAAGACTTGAAGCAGAAGAAAACGGACCTCCACTCCCAAACCTAACCTGCCGACCAGACAGGACACGCCGTCCACCGCAGTACCTTAAGGACTATGTTACTTAAATGATCACCAAATTCTCTTTCTTCAAAATAAGCGTGGGAGACTGTTTTATTCCAGTAGAATGCGCGCATGTCGACCACAGCATTTATACAGAAACTGTGTTATTCTTTGTAGAGGTTGCTTTATCTCAGTGTATCACGAGACACTTTTCATCGTGTTTAATTATAAAATGTAATTCGTGTATTATATATATATATATCGTATGGCTTTACAAGTACACACACAAAAAATATCAAATGGAAATGTCCAAATTTGACAACCAGTCCAGAGCACTCGGAGTCACTTGATGTAGAAGCCTCAGATCACCATTAAATGCTCGAAGTGGGTACTCCTTAACGATGTGTTCCATTGTCTGCTCCTCCGCTCCACAGGCGCAGTCAGCAGACGAACGGAAACCTCATTTCTTCAACATGTAGCCACACCTCCCTTGACCCGTCCTAATTCGGTTCAGCTTCGACCAGGTTTGACGCGGCAGTTGGAATCCTTCAACCTTCTTTGTTGGATCTTGAACCAAGTGAGCGTAGTTGGGTGGATGTTCATGCCAACGCTGTCGCCACTCAGAGGTCATGTCGAAAGAGCTGATACTTTTAAAATCAGTCCAGGGTGGTTTGCGTGATTTCAGACGAGTTGTTGGTGGGTGTTGTAGGGCATCGTACAAGGGAGAGTTCTTATGAGAAGAGATCTTCTTGAGCAAGTCTACCCTAGCTGCTTTCCTCCTTAGATCTGGCGGGGCAATATTAGCTAAGACAGGTAACCACTGAATGGGAGTAGATCTGACAGTACCAGTGATCACTCTCATGGCTTCATTAAGCTGGACATCAATCTTTGTTGTGTGAATGCTGTTTTGCCATACAGGAGCACAGTATTCACCAGCAGAATACACAAGAGCGAGTGCAGCAGTGCGTAGGGTATTGGCGTCCGCACCCCAGCTACTTCCGGCAATCTTGCGGAGTAGATTCACTCTGGAGCCAAGTTTCTGAGATAACGTGATGCACTGTTGTTTGAATGTCAAGGACCGATCCAGAGTGATTCCTAGATATTTGGGATTGTAGTTATGCGGTACTTCGGTTCCGTCGAAAGTCACATGTAGCTTCCTATGGGCTTCCTTATTATTTAGATGGAATGCAGTAACCTCAGTTTTATTTGGGTTAGGTTGAAGTCTCCATTTATGGAAGTAGTCATTCAATTTCGTCAGATCACTTGTCAGTACATTCTCACAGTGCATAAGATCTTTACTCTGGAAGACAAACGCTAGGTCATCTGCATACTGGATTTTCAATGAGTCAGTGTTTGGCATATCATGAATATACAAGTTAAAAAGAATGGGGGCCAGAACTGATCCCTGAGGTAGGCCATTGTTTGGAGTCCTCCATCTGCTACTGTCCGTTCAGAAACACCTTAAAGCGTCTGTCAGAGAGCATGTTGTTCACTAGAAACGCCAGCTTTTGACATGGGATGATTTTAATAAACTTCGACATCAAGCCATCCCTTCACACAGTGTCATAAGCTGCTGTTGGGTCCACAATAACTGCAGCTGATCGGAGACCTCGTCATAACAAAAACATAACCAAGAAAACCCACCACAGGAACTTGTTAAAATTACAGTATATAACGTGGGGACTGTTAAATAGTTTAAGTAATATGTTGGATTGGAGTCGGCCAAGACATTGGAAGCTTATGGTGAAATAAAAATCAATGAAATCGTATGTCCGATTACTACACGTCCAAGTGTGACAGAAACCCAAGTAACTCGCTCAACTGTACGAACAACAGGCAACGGATTGACGGTATCAGCAAAAATGATAAGCTCTGAACCCCGTGGAATCTCATTAAGTTACGGTGGATAATATGTCGCGGCACGAAATACAGAATGAAGTAAATATCGCAGTTTCTTCAAGTAAAAGTTTAATACATGTAAATAAATGGCGAGAATATCAATGATAGAAATGTATCGGAGGCCATGGAATGAGTTGGGTGGGCTAAGTTCAATCTGTACATGATGGTCTTACCTTGCCTATCTGGTCCGATACGATTCGATAATTGAGACTGGTAATGAAATTGTCGATTGGTAACCGAAATGTTATCTGACGGATTATTAAATTAATTCCTTTGCCGACCTAAATGATTATATAAGAGTACTCTGTACCAAGAAGTCAGGTGTTTAATTGTGAAAGACATATGGAAAGCTATGAAACATGGAGAAGTCTTTTAAAAGCAAACCGTCTGTTAGTATTGTAATCTAGTATTAGATTTTGTTTCAATATAAGAGAAGTTTACAGTTCTGTTGAAAACTTAGAGGGTATTGGAAGTGTTGCACACGCATTGGAAGGAGATTAGACGTGAAGCTAGATTGTAATACAATATTGTCAACTGTAATAAGAAATAACATTTGTAAAGAAACGAGACACGTGTCTGGTTCTCTCAGAACATTAAGGCAAGTGTTGTATTGTGAATGATATTAATGCGAGTAAATCTATACTAATAACTTATTACGATTTTCAGGTATCTTGAAGCCAAGTACTATTGGAGATGACACTGAGATGGTGATGAATCCCAGCATGTTTTGCTAAGTTACAGTATACGGTTTCAAATGACCTGACGAAAACTGGGATGGATACTAACGGATAGTATACCAATACTGGAAGATGAGAGGTGTCTTCTTCCTGAAGCCAACGAATGATGAGTACTCAAAGTCAATGTCTTATTATCCCGCTATGTAGCTGCTTTTAATTAGAGTAGTATGTTTTACACTGTCAAATTTGTGACATGCCAAATTACCCAACCTGAAGGCAACCGTTTTATTCATCAATCATTGCCTTACGATGGGTAGGAATGTTGTAAGTTGTGTCGCGAATGATCCTGAATTATGATATATCGTACGCTATGTCGTGTGAATCTAAGCGGTCGCTAGTAAATATTATGCAGACAGATTTAGGCATGGATAATACCCGTCTTAAGATAGTGTCAATATGAAGAAATTTCAGTTTAATTTATGGTCCGAATATATATTAAAAGGAATCGGTAATAACATGTGCGAGATTTAGAGTCATCAACGATGCTATTTTTATGTTAAGCGTAGTGTTCGCGAGTGTAATTGTCATGTCATGTAATGTAATTGTGATGTTGTTGCGATGATATTGCGTTAATAATGGTGTTAAAATGTTTAGTCTTCGTAATGTGAAGTGCCTGAGTATATTTTTTTAATGAAATGAGAATTCGTTGAGCATGACTTGTGTGTAATATGATGAAAGGTTTATTGTGACAGGGTCGTCGAAATATGAAAATGATCAACGTTATATGGATCGTCGTGAATGTGTTACTGGGATTAAGCATTTTATAGAATGATAGGCTGATTTCACGGAAGACACCCGTGTTGCAGAGTCATTGTAGTTTTGAAACCATTGTAGTTGGTGATTAGCATGTTTTCAAATGTTCATTATTTAGGTGCAGATGCTGGTGGAGCTCAGAAGAGATCAATTTCATTTCTCATTTGTTCAATGTTATAGTTTGAAAGATTACGATGTTGTCTTATGTTATTCGATCATTTTCTTGGCCTGAATGATAATGATGAGCATAGGTTACCGGTGCAATCAAGTTGTTAGATATATTTTTAATGAATTAAGCGATTTAAACATAATAACGGGATGTTGAGACATTTGTTTGAGGTCAGTGAAAAGATATGCCAAGCCAACGAGAATTTATTATTTTTTTATCCATCAGTTTGAAGATGAATATAGTGAATGATGGACTTAGTTAAATATAAGCCTTCAGCATTGTGGTATGGATTTTCTTTTAATTTTTCTGATTGATTTGAAGTTATCATTGAAGTTGTGAACGAAATGTTGACAAGAGTCAGAATTTAAGATTGTTTCCTTTTAATTAACGTAACATTCAATCATTTCCAACATCCATTTGTGTTGCTTTTTTTATTTTCTTAGCATTGTAGATGTTATTTTAAATATTCTTTTGTCATTAAACGGAAAATACTTCCATGAAAAGTTATATTTTCGGTGTTCTCATTTGATGGTATAAGGTATGTCAATATGATAGCCTAAATTAAGATATTAATTAGGAATCGTCTTCTTACGTCAGTCGTATCAACTTAGAGCCAACGATACGATTCTGTGACCCAACTCAATGAACTTTCACGTCCCTAGAGTGGAATCTCTTGTATCTCCGCGTGAGATACTTTATCATCAAGAACCCTGAATTTAGAGATGCGTGAAAGGTCACAGTAATCTTTCCCTAACCATTTGCTGCTCCTATTTATCATGCAATTTAAAACTGCAGTGATCTGGGCGACAGTGTTTTAAAATTGTTTTAATTTTGTTTTTAAATCACCAAACCTATGAACAAAACTACAACTTTTGTCCCATCCCTAAGACATTAAATCAGCAACTGGTGCAGGCTACCAGGAAAAAATCAGCTGAAATCATAGCAAAGCATATAAAGAACAGGAGGAAAGTCTTCCATGAGCAAGATATCATTGAAGGTCTTCACAAGAAACATAATGATTCAGGTCTCAAAGTTCTGGGTACCTATTCCCAAGAGGTGAACCAAGACCTTGTCAGGATTCAGGCCAACCCAACCATGCATCGATATCCCCAGTATCCCTATTGTTACCAGTACCTCAAGAAATATTTACACCACCACATATTCAAAATGTCACTGGGCAACATCTATTGATGACAGTCCAGGTTTTAGAGTAGAGTTTTTAAAAGAAAGAGAAAGTTAGGACTCTTTCACAATCAATCCTCGGAACTTCGATGTTTAATGAAACGCCTGTTAAGAACAACTTGGTGCGGCATAATAAACAGTTTTGTGTTATGTTGACTTAGGTCAGGGATATTTAGACACTGGTGAGTATGAAGTGGCCATGGATGTATTAGACTTTGTGGTTGCAACACTGAACAGGAGCTCAAAAATACACGTGAGTGGAGGTCTCATACAAATTATCACATGGTCAGCAGCTGTGAAGGGATTGCGACTAATAGCCTTAGGAATGAAGTTTGTTGGACTGATTTCCCTGTGTTCTTTTCCACATGCAGCAGAGTTTGAGCAAAAGGCATTAACTTTCCTTCATGCTACTCACAATATAAACCTTGCAAATAATTCCCTAGCAGAAAAGCAGGTTCTCAGAGATGGTAGTGCTTCAGACCAAGAAAATATTACTGAAGTGAAATACCTGGAAGATCTAGGTACTATTACAGGAAGTGAAAGGCCTGCACACTGGTTATAGATTAAGGAGAAAGAATGGGTGAGACAGAAGATAAACATTTCTTTACGTGCATAAACCTTCAGTAATTCTGTGGCTATTACCCTTAAATTTTGCAGTGATCTGGGTGTTGCAGTGTTTACTGATTGTGAAAGTACCATTCAGTTTGCAATGTTCCTAAATCTTGCGTTTGATTTAATAAATCCATGCCATCGTACGTGCAAGCATACCAAGGCTGCAAACAGATATTCCAATGAGGCCAAAATCTGTTCTGATATTGAAAAATGCGTGAGTTATCCTATGGCTCATTCCACGTTAAAAAAAAACAGTATTGCTCTTACAGGCCTACAATGAGTGAACATACCACCTCCGAAACACCCATAATTCCTCGTGATTAAGGGGTATTATCCTGTACTTTGTAATGTATTATGAAACACAGATTAAAAGGATGAAGCATTTTTGACCGTCAGATATTAAAATAACTACATAACATTTTATTTTTCATAAATACATTCGTAGGGAGGAAGTACAATGGCGGGAACAGCCACCGCTTCGTCGCCTTGCTTCATTTGCCTTCTATGTCGCTTTGGTACAAGCGTCTGTGAACCGGGGGCAGTTCACTTCTGTAGTGAAGTCACGTACAATGTTTCTTTATTGCATGTGTGTTTTTAGGCTGTAAATCAGAGCGTACTTTTTCTTGTACTGAGTGATAGTTATGGAATAAGCCTATGGGTGTGATTTCTTTCTTTAACATTAATATCGAGATCTTTTGTAGAGTCATCTACAGTATTCATTTGCTGCGTCTGTTTCCTGGCCTTTATATCAGTGTGAACTTGTCTTGTGGTGAATGAGTATTATGTGATTAATTAGCCTACTTGTGTGATTTCTTTCTTTTAACATTAATACCGTGATTTCTTTTGTAGAGATGTCGTTTACGGCATTTATTTGTTGCGTGTGTTTTTCAGCCTTTATATCAGTGTAGAGACCTAATTGTGTTCTGTTGAGTGAGCGTTATATGATTAGCCTACGTGTGTGATTTCTTTCTTTTAACATTAATAGTGATTTATTTGCGTTATGGCTGAGAACGTCCACAAAAATAAGCAGAGAGGGATACTTAGGAAGAAACAAAAGCAAACTGTGCTTAACATCTATTACCTTTCTCGAAAGGATCCAGATAAAAGTCTCAGCTGGGTGGTTAAAGAAACTGCTGAAGCAACAGGCATTTCTGAGAGGACTGTTTATAAAGTGCGATCAGCAACCACTACAGGACCTTTGGCTTCTCCGATTAAAGCAAGAGAACGTAAAGCACCACGGAAAGACAGCAGGTGAGTCAAGTTCAATGATTTTGTTCGCTGTGGTGTAAGACGTAAGGTGCACGAGTTTTTCCTTAAAAATCAACCTCCAACCTTGCGGCAAGTCCTACAGTCTGTGAATAATGATAAAGACCTTCCCGAGTTCAAAAGAACAACTTTGTATCGTTTGTTGATAGACATGGGTTTCCAGTACGAAAAGAAAGGTAATACAGCTCGTTTGACGGAAAGAGAGGACATTATATCTTGACGTCACAAGTATCTCTCAACAGTTAAGAAATATCTTGACGAGGGAAGGAACATCTTTTATACTGATGAGTCATGGGTTAACACAGGGCACACAGTTGGGAAAGAATGGAAAGATAAGACAATTTCAACTTCACGGGATGCTTTTCTGTTAGGACTCTCTTGCGGTCTCAAGTCACCTACAGGTCGTGGTCCACGGTTCGCGTTAGTTTATGCCGGTAACGAGAATGGGTTTGTGCCAGGGGCCAAGTACGTGATTCAGTGCAAGAAGAATACCGCAGATGCTCACGACAAAATGGACGGTGATTGTTATGAGGAGTATTTTAAAGAACGTCTACTACCGAACCTGCCACCTAACTCTGTCATTGTTCTTGACAATGCCTCCTATCACAGCCGCAAGAAAGAAGCTCTGCCTACAAAGGCATGGAAGAAAGAGAATCTGCGGTCCTGGCTTCGAGAACGTGGTTTAGTGTATGATGAGAACATGCTGAATACAGACTTGATGGCCCTCGTAAACAGTGTGCAATGGAAATACGATCACCACAGAATCGATGAAATGGCAAGAGAAAATGGAGTCACGGTTCTTCGTTTACCACCATACCATTGTGAGCTGAATCCTATTGAACTTGTTTGGGAGCAAGTGAAGCACTATGTTGCTATGAACAACACCATGTTCAAAACCAGGGAGATGAGTGTTTCCTACGGGTGTCTACTGAAAACTGGGCGAACTACGTGAAACACGTGAAAGATACTTTTCTTTTTTTGCTAGTTGCTTTACGTCGCACCGACACAGATAGGTCTTATAGCGACGATGGGACAGGAAAGGGCTAGGACTGGGAAGGAAGCGGCCGTGGCCTTAATTAAGGTACAGCCCCAGCATTTGCCTGGTGTGAAAATGGGAAACCACGGAAAACCATTTTCAGGGCTGCCGACAATGGGGTTCGAACCTACTATCTCCCGAATACTGGATACTGGCCGCACTTAAGCGACTGCAGCTATCGAGCGCGGTGTGAAAGATACTGAAGCGGACATGTGGAAATCTGATTTGATCCAGGACGAAATGGAGCCCTTCATCATTGCTGTTTGCAGTGAACCTTCGTCCGATTCAGAATGATAAGAGGACTTCAGTTTGCAGCGGCAAGAAGTAATATTCGGTGAGTACCGGTACCATAAAATTGATTGGTTGTATATGGCGTAGTATTTGTGTGTGTTCTATTATTTTCGTTCTGTACAGAAGTTGTTACTGAAGATTTTAATGCTGTGGTGTGCAGCGATAAGTCATGGCATTACTTATACTGCTACATGTGTTTTGCCGGGCTGAGTGGCTCAGACGGTTAAGGCGCTGGCCTTCTAACCCCAACTTGGCAGGTTCGATCCTGGCTCAGTCCGGTGGTATTTGAAGGTGCTCAAATACGACAGCCCCGTGTCGGTAGATTTACTGACACGTAAAAGAACTCCTGCGGGACTAAATTCCGGCACCTCGGCGTCTCCGAATACCTTAAAAAGTAGTTAGTGGGACGTAAAGCAAATAACATTATTATTATTATACATGTGTTTTGTTTGTGCTTGGTTTTGTTATTCAGCTGTTCTTTCTTAAGCGCATTTTAATTACCACTGTTTTCTGTAAGACCGCATTTAATTTTTACTATTGTCTTTTGTTAAGCGATACGACAGCATAATAGTACCCCGCGTTGCCTGAGAAAATTTAATAATAATAATAATAATAATAATAATAATAATAATAATAGCTTTACGTCCCATTAACTACTTTTACGGATTTCGGAGATGCCGAGGTGCCGGAATTTAGTCCCACAGGAGATCTTTTACGTACCAGTAAATCTACCGACACGAAGCTGAAGTATTTGAGCACCTACATATATCACCGGACTGAGCCAGGATCGAATCTGACAAGTTGGGGTCAGATGTCCAGCACCTCAACAGTCTAAACCACTCACCCCGTCTGGGGAAATGTATTAAATTTAATTAAATGCATCCGACATCCTTCGAGCCCATAAAAGATATTATTTGATATTTTCTCCGCCAATTTACCTTACACTTCAATGCTGACGTTTTGTATGTGCCGTAGTTTACCTCTGATTCTGTACGAACCAAAAACAGCCCCTGTAAACTCCCGTCCCCTTTAGTTCATACAAATAATTTGCAGCTTAGTTTATTCCGCTTGTTATCTTGAAGTGAAATATTGAATTTCACGGATTTATGTGCCGCCGTTTTCCCGTGATTGTGTTGCGCAGAGCCGTTCGATATGGCAACCCTATTGTCATAAGAGCAATACTGTTTTCTTAACGTGGAATGAACCATAATAATATTAACTGATAGTTTGTCCCTCTGTAAATCTATGAAAATAACTGCAACGTATGGTATCATTTCTGATTTGTTAAGTGTGCAAGGTCTTGCAGAAACATATGTCTGGCGAAAAGATTCTGTACTAAGATACTTCCTCACATGCAATTTAAGCCATGATCACCTGGAATTCATCCTCTCATGTGTGAGGAACAGAGTTGGATATACAATTCTGGTCAACTCAAAGCTGCATACAGGAAGTGTCCCTATGGTCAGATTGTCCGGCTCCATGGTTAAATGGTTAGTGTGCTGACATTTGGTCACAGGGTTCATGGGTTCGATTCCAGGCAGGGTGAGAAATTTTAACCATAACTGGCTAACTTCGCTGACACAGGGGCTGGGTGTATATGTCGTCTTTATCATCATTTCGTCCTCATCAAGACGCGCAGGTTACCTACGGGAGTCAAATCAAAAGACCTGCATCTGGTGAGCCAAACTTGTCCTTGTACACTCCCAACACTAAAAGCCATACACCATTTTTTTCTTTCACTGGTCAGATCGACCCATCTTGTAATTCTAATACATGTTTTTGAAAGGTAATGCTTTACTGAACCATGGTCTTGTACAGACAATTCAACAAGAAATTGATTTTAACAGACTTGGTCAAGATTAAGTCACCAATTATGTAGACCTTTCTCTATATAGTGAATACGTTGATTATATTGCAAACAGTATGTAAAATATTAAGAGATAAGGATTTCATAGAGTTCTGTATTGAGGTGAGTTCAGTATTAAGTTAAAAGAAGATATATGATGGTTTAAGCTTTGATTACTGTTAAAATAAGGAATGTAAATTTTACATTCCTACTTAATTATAATTGGTACCGGCTTCGACAATTATTCTTGGTCATTATCAGCCGATCACAAATAGGTATAAAAGAAAATGCACAGGTAAATAAAATGTGAAGTTTAAATAATTCCTTCAGATGCTGTTTGTAAAGCACTAAAACACTTTATGGAGCACTGTGTGTTGAAATTTCAGCCTATCATTAAAAAGTATAGTATGCACAGGTAAACAAAATGTGAAGTTTAAAAAATTCTGTCAGATGTTGTCTAAGAAGCACCATAACACTTTAGGGAGCACTGTGTGTTGCAAATTGAATGTTATGAAGAAGTCTAGGATCGAATATGTATTTTTAGTTGCAGTTCGTGAGGCGCTATATAATTTTAGGGAACAGCACTGCATGTTGTTAGTTCCAAAATCATGAAGAATTCGTAGATCAAATACGTAAATGTAGTACGGAGCAAGTTCATGAAGAGTAGCAAGACATATGTGCAGATCCGCACTGTGCTTATTTAAATTTCACATTTTATTTACCTGTGCATTCTCTTTTATACTTATTTTGTGATCGGCTGATGATGACCAGGAACAATGGTCGAAACCGGTACCAATTATAATTAAGTAGGAATGTAAAAATTACATTTCTTATTTTAATAGAATTGAAAGTTTGGACTATCATATATCGTTTTCTAACATAATAGTGTGTAAAAAATACCCATAAATAAATTGAACATGTGCAGTATTTGAATCTTTTGCGGTGTTACATAATACCTATCAGCTCCATACCCGTACTGGCAGTACTGAATTATACACCTACAAAACTTTACTACATCCTCTTAATCAACATCAAGTTCCAGGTAACTTCACTGATAACTTCAGGCCATGCTGCCAATAGGGACATACTAATGCAGTTCATATCTTGTATTGAATATGAGGGTCCAACAGAGTCCTATAAAGGTATAATTCCTTTGTAGTGCACAAGCACTGACACATGTGGATTGGTGCAGTGTAATGTGTCTACATGAAACACATCCTTTCCTTATCATCATGGTTGACATGCACAGTATGGAAGATATGACACATTTATTGTTCTTTGCCTCAGTGCTTAGACATTCATGTTTTTCTATAGGTGTTAGTTCAGAAAGTCTGCAACAGGCCACAATTATTACCATTATTATTATTTTTTTTTGCTATGGGCTTTACGTCGCGCCGACACAGATAGGTCTTATGGCGACGATGGGATAGGAAAGGCCTAGGAGTTGGAAGGAAGCGGCCGTGGCCTTAATTAAGGTACAGCACATTTGCCTGGTGTGAAAATGGGAAACCACGGAAAACCATTTTCAGGGCTGCCGATAGTGGGATTCGAACCTACTATCTCCCGGATGCAAGCTCACAGCCGCGCGCCTCTACGCGCACGGCTAACTCGCCCGGTCATTATTATTATTCGTATTCTGAATGGCTAAATTAAGAGTAGAGGACCATTCCTTGAAACCTTTGTTTCAATCTTATTCTAATAGCAAGACTCTCCCTTAATGGGGCTGACTGATCAAAAATCACCATCAAGGAGGTGAACTTGAAGTGAACCAACACTCTAATCAGATAGCATTTTTTATATCATGTAATAAGGCAATAAACTGATTATTGTATGTAAAAATGCATTTAGTATTTTGTTACGCATAAAGAACAGAGGAATCTTCCAGATAACTTCAGGCCATGCTGCCAATAATGGCAAACACAGACACGGTGCTAATGCAATTGTTATCCATGAGCACATTATGAAATGTCCTGTTAAAGCATTAGATACATACATACATATTCATTATAAACCATTAATCCTTTTTGTGTTCAGTCTTCAAGCCCCTGTGAATGTACAAATCACCACAAAAATCCCCTATTTCTAACTAGTTCTATATCTCTTATCTTTAAATCATTAGAAACTGAGTCTAATCATCATCACCTTGGTCTCCCTGTATTCCTCTTTCCCTCCTTGACCGACTCCATCATTCTCTCAGGTAACGCTATCCCTAAAATATAAATATTAGTCAGATCGCATTAAATACAATGGCCGGCGGTGGCATCAGACAGAGTAAATAAGCATGCAAGGTCATAGAAATCCAGATTAGCAGGATAGAATAATACATAAAAACAGTGGTGATTCTTAAGATCTAAAAAAATTAACAAGTACTTTTTCAGCAATCCAAGTGTTCACAGCTAACTCAGCCCAGATAATAAAAATGTCTTAGTAATACGGCAGAAAGAAGAAGATATACGGATCTGGAAACGTATTAAGAAGCGGAGTTAGCCAAATTAGCGATACCCAGTAGCAGAGAAGAAGTAAGAACGCGCTTTCCGACGAAAAATACAACTCGGAGAAGAGTAGAGCATTAAGCCTACGCAGTCGCCGCATGGAGAAGCGAGAGAGCAAAATTAAAGATCAACTCTAAATCAGCCCGTAGAAAGGAAATAAATCTATACTGTCGTTAGTTAATTACGAAGCTAGTTGAGAAGATAATCATATGAAAGAAATTAGAGGCCAGATTAAATTATACATCTATTATCAATTGAAAGATTGCTATAGAGAAGATTTCTTTAAGATGTATTGTCTGATCCAAATCATCTATTGTATTTGCATGAACGAGCCAAGAGTCATGGGGAAGTTCTAACTGCATGAGGGAAATGGATTACTCGTAGCTGCTTCACATAACTAGGATGAGGCGAGAGCCGCTGCCAGTCCCGAGATTCGCTGGCAGTAATGATGCAGTCTAGTCCATCCCAACACCGCTGAGGAAATGAGATACGTTTTTTGTTATTTTAAGATATTTATGTAGTTTAGTAGTTAATCGTGTTTCTTTTGAAAGTGTGAAATAATCCATGTGCCTGGTGTGATCAACGAAATCAACTCCTATGACATGCCTAGCTCTCATGGTAGTCCATGCATAATGAAGTAAGAAGTGACCGTAGTATAAATGAAAGATGTGATATCGAAGGAGAGAATTATGAGAAAGTGTGTAGATCCCAAGTCATAGCCTAGGTTAATGTTGATGTCAGTAAAGAGTATCATAGAGGTTATATGTTGTATTAAATAAGGCTGTTTATGTAAGAGTAACGATATCAGACACGGTACAGGTTATAAGCTATTAAGAAGAGATGGATCCTATGTTGTTATGAAGGAAACACAAGCAAATGATACGCCGAGCGAAATGTTTTGCAATGTTAAGAAGAAATACGATATGAAGTGCAATATTTTTAAGGTAGAAGAATTGAATGAAGTGAAATATGGAATACGAAGTACGTCAAGAGGTATACGTCGCCATAATTAAGAAGAAATGGAATATGTTACGTAGTAATACAAGGTCAAATAGGATCATACTTAGCCAAGAATACATCAGAAAGGTTATTGTCTCAGAGAATAGGGATCCCATCACAATTCCAACGTACTCAAGATGGAATATGAGTTAATATATTAGATTGTAGTCACCTGGTAACCACACTGTAAATAAATTATGTTATACCGTACTAGGTTATGATTGCAGTTAATCACCTTGTACAGAGCTATAATCTTAATGATGGACCAAATCAGAGATGAGAGCTACGAAATGACTTAGGCTAGTGGCATACAAGAGAGAATATGAGATGTAATGTAGGATATGTTAGGTTATTGAAAGATTTAATGCATCTTAACGGCACATAGGCAGTAAATGAGGTAGATGTGACACATTTTAGTTTGTTAATGTTATGCATATATTGAAACTATTAAATGTAGATATAATATTGAAATTGAATATAGCACATTTTTAGCAGCGTAATTTGAGCTGCACGTTACAAGAAACTTATCCCATTTTCCGAAGCATAAATAATAAAGTCCATGATGATATCCCGACTTAGATTGGACTGATAATTAAGAATGAATGTTAGTTCAAACCCAGTTCAGGAAGATTGTATATTTGAAGTTATGTAATTTATAAGGCACCTATGTTGGATCATGTATGACTCGGAAGTCACTGTAAATATCATAGAGAAATATTTCTATTTTCAAGTAAGGCATGTGTTTAAAAGTATAGGCTATGCCGAGACATTACTCATGATATGTAGGAAAAGTAAAGGATTTAATTTGAATAACCATACGCTGAGGATGACGTAAAAAGGCTTTTCGTTTTTGGATTAATGCAGGATCAGCTGATCAGCAATACTTACTTGTAGGATAACCATTTGGAAATATCGTCATTATTTTTCTCTTCTGGTTTTTTAATGTTTACTCATTTCTATAGACATTTATTCGTTAATAAATAATATTAGATTAAGAAAATTTCACTTGATGATTATGTATAAGTATCATAGTAGAATAAGGTATTGTAGCCAAGATTTTCAATAACTGAATGCCATCACAGATGAGTCGGATAGAGATACCCATCGAGGAGGTAAAACAGAAAGGTAATAAACAAATCGCTAGGTTGAAAATGAGAAGCCTTGTTAACGCATAGAAGTTCTCTTTGGATCCCGCGATAAAAAATTTAATTACATCGCAACTGCAAGAACCCATGAGAAGCTGGTTGGGAAATTCTTTTACGTAGACCTACCTGGACGAAGGAAGGGCGTATTATCCTACTCCATTCGCCTCTCATGACCCCACCACGATTCGCTCATGTCTACAGCTCCACATCCATTGAGTTCAATCCTAACTTAGTCTTTATTTCTTCATAACAAGTACCCTACTGCCATTGTTCCCACCTGTTCTTACCAGCAATAATTCTTGCTACTTTCATGTCTGTTACTTCTAAGTTGGGAATAAGTTATATTGCACCCACCGAGCTTTCACTCCCGTATAGCAAAGTTGGTCGGAAAAAACACCTATCTAAAGACAGTTTCGTCCAGGAGCTGACTTCATTCTTCCAGAATACTGTTGATTGCAACTGTGAGAAGACTGAATTAGCTTGATCCAATTTCACTTACTACACTACCAGCCTGGGAGTACACACATCCTAAATATTTGAAATTATCTACCTGTTCCAACTTCGTATCCCCAATCTGACATTCATTTATCTTGGATGTCTTACCTACTGACATCAATTTAGTCTTAGCAAGGCTAATATTAATACTATACACATTGCACCTATTTTCAAGTTCCAAGAGTGTAGACTGCAGGCTTTAGGCAACATCTGCCATTAAGATTAATTTGTAAGCATACGCAAGTGGCTTACTAAATTTTCACCTTAATGAATCCCTTCCTGCCACTTTATACCTTATGGCAGATGATCTGTGTAAACTATGAACAACAAAGATTTTTCAAAATTCTGGCAAATACAGAAAATCCGATCCTGACAGTCTCATTATGGTCTGATACCACACTGAATTTCATCCTACTTCTTCTGAACCACTGACCTCACCTCCCTTCCAAGATGCCAGTGAACACCTTGCCTGGTATACTGATTATTAAGATACCTTGATAATTGTTGCAATCCTTCTTCTTTGCTTGCTTATAGGTAGGTGCAAATACAGCTTTCATCCAATCTGAAGGTACCTTACTAACACTCCATGATAATCTTATTTTATGAAGGCATTTCAACCATTCCTTCGCACTATACTTCACCATGTCAGGTCTAATTTCATTTATTCCTGCTGCTTTATGACAATGGAGTTTATCTACCATCCTTTCCAATTCCTTAAGAATAATTTCACCAACATCATTGGCCTCTTGACACAAGAGTTGAGAAACAATACGGATTGCAAATCATACATGACACATCGATGTTGCAGAAAAAAGACTGTGCTCTATGACTGAGATAATTAATCGTGAGAATTAATTTGATGAGTATGATGCTGTACTGCCGGAATGGGCTAAAGATGGTATTGTTGAAGAGAGATGTTATGAAGGGGCTAGAGGTAAAAATTACATTCTACCTCATCAGGGTGTATTTAAGGACCGTGCGACGATGCGAATTAGGCCCATATTCGACATATCCAGCAAAAGGAAGAGGGAGTTGTCACTGAATGACTGTATGACAAAGGTCCAAACTTAATTGAACTTATTCCCTCTGTTCTGTTCAGGTTTAGAGAAAGGCCAGTGGGTGATAGAATATTACACTTTGGCACTTGCATTTTACTGCTGCACTTGTGTGGAAGATTTTCGGTTATGCAAGGACAAAAGAGAAGCCAGATCATGCTGTCAAGATGTGTGAGATGAAAAATGGCACAAAGCTAAGAAGGTGGATGCAGATTCTGGAATTCTATCGAAAAACAGAATAAAAGATGCTGTGGTATTCGAGGTGACAGGTGTAGACCTAGCTGGACTCTTGATACTGAAAGTAAAGAGCAAGGAGTGGATTATGCTCTTTATATTTGCTGTGTATAGAGCAGTGCACTTGGAACTGGGCATCAATTTCATAACGAATGGATTTTTACTGAGTTTTCGACGGTTGATCACACGATGACAAAGACAAAAAGTGTTGACAAAAACAATGGAACAAATTTCACTTGTACAGATAATTTGTTCTGAACTGTCAACTAAAATCACAGAGAAAGAGAATCCACAATGCAGCAGGCTGGTGGGGTGGTTGGTGGCAAAATCTGATTCAGATAGTAAAGATATATTTGAGTTGTGTCCTTGGGACAGCTACACTGTGTTGCAAAGAGATGGTGACAATACTGTGTAAGTGTGAAGCCGTCGTTAATTCCCGTCCTCTTACCTACTTGCCTGAGAAGCCAGATGATCTGAACCATCTTTCACCTTCAAGTATTTTGCAGGATGATGTCTGCTTGGCAATACTAGATATAGATCAACTGGATTCTGTGAACTTATCAAGGAGATTTTGATTTCTACTACAGTTGCAACAAGATGTTGAGAAGAGTACCTAAGTCAGTTGATCCAGATGCAGAATAAGATGTCTACAAACACTGGAGAAGAGGATGTGGTGCTGGTTTCAGCTGATGGGAAGAACTGGATCAACTGGCCATTAACATGGGTGCTGGAAGTGTATCGTGGGAAAGAGTTTGAAGATTTGTGAGGTTTAAAACATTGTCAGGTGAGGTGACTAGTCCACATCAGTGACTTCTGAAACTGCGAAGGAGAATGTTGACGACTGTCCCAGTAGCCTTCACTCTCATGAACACTGTGACTCATCACTCCTCAAAGTTGTATTATGACAGCACATCTACTGCTTCATGTGAATATAAAAACTGATTAAATCTAAGTGATTTACAAGAAATGTGAAGTTCCTTTCAGGTAGAAAGGAAGTTTCTCACAGGCTATGTGCTTTAGGAATTAAGAGTGTAAGGCATTCTGAAAAGATATCTCCCTCATTAATCCTCCTATCAAAATAGTGTACATGAGCAGAAAGTTTTACAAATAGATTTCCAGTAAGGTTGGTAGATTCAAATACGGGTGGCCACATACATTTTTTGGAAGAGTAAAATCACTGTTTCGGTCTTCACATAAATCCCCATTCAATTCACAGATTTTGAAATGATATTGATCGTAAAAACTATCCATGGATAAGAAGACTCTAAATGTGTGTTCAAATACATCCGGTAGTGTTGCAGTAACAAGAACGCAAACAACAACAAAAAGAAAGGCAAGACCCCTAAGCTAAAAAATATTTAAGTCTCATTATTACACCTGAAATGGATAATTAAAAGAGAATGCTGCCAAAATAATCAATATATAGATACACAGTTGTTACAATTTTTTCATATAGATTACAGTCATTACTAATATGCATGGCTTAGGAGTCCATAGACTAGAATGTTGCAGCTTCCATTGTCAATTTATCCTGTCCAACCAGCCTCTTCTTCTATAATTAGTGCAGTGTTTTCCCTAGAAATTTTGTCAGCCAGGTATCAGGAATGAGTGGCTAGGTGGGGAAAACTACGCACTAAAATGGATATGAAAAAGTTTTAATTTATTCCCCTTATGGCATTCATATTAACAGCCAGGTAGCAGTAACTGCAATATTGAACTATTTTAGTATTTTTAAACTGAACAAGACAACAGAGGATTTTGAACTTCTAGTGTTCTACTTCTCATTCATAATCATTCAATACCGGGGATTACTATTCCATTTCTGTGGAGTGCCGTGAGCGTTTGTGGCATCATTCAAAACCGCTAAACATTTAAACTCTGATGTAATTATACTGAAAATGATGATTGCTCATTCAACTAAACAGTTTTTCAGTATGTAATTAGTGGATATCTAGGTTATGTGAGCTGGGTGGTCTGTAACCATGGTAGGGCACTGCACCCATCAAGAGGTTTTAGGGATAGCTCTGTAGTCGAACTAATATTTACTACAATTCTTTTGTCACATGAACATAAACCTCTAGACTTGCTCCTAAACTAAATTAATGAAATCCTGCAGGAATTTGTTTCTAAAAAGATAACAATGAGAAGGTTGTTATAACATTCCTTTTGTTGTGCTACATTTCACTGAACATTAATAAAGCTGGCCCCGCGGTTTAGGGGGCAACGTGCCCGCCTGTCAACCGGCAAGCCTGGATTCGATTCCCAGCAGAGTTAGGGGTTTTTAATTGTAAATTATTAATATCCCTGGCCTGGGGACTGGGTGTTCGCATCATCCTTAACATTCCTTTCCTCACATTGAACACACTACACTTCCTCCATTCCAAATTACATGCAGGTTCATATCACATGTTGCAAGTAGGGACAAAAGATCTCTATAGGTCGATGGCCTGAACAAATAGCATTAAAAAATTATAACAAATAATGCTGTTGCAGTACTACAGCCACACAATCAGGTCAGAGTATACCAATGTTGTAATATCATGGATGAAAAAGAGGTGGTCAACTATTATGCCATTAATTGGTTTTTCAGTGCAGTACAAGGTGATTTTTCGGTTCAATGGAGTACCTAAAAATCTCACTATCCACATGAACCCTGTAAATTCCGTACCCTAACAGGGAATATTATTCTACTCCCTTAGATTTATCACTCTGTGCAATCTCAAAAGAGTATTGTGACAGTGGAAAATCCAATTATCAAAGTTGACCATCAATGTTATAAAATCTTTTCAATCAGGAGAATAGATGATTAAAAATCAATAATGAGCAATCTCCCCATATAAATGTTAATTTAAATCTGTTAGTGCCAAATAGGATAATGTAGTATTATCAATACTGCATTAATGGACTCAATCGCTCATGATTTTAGGCAAAAAAGAAGCAACCAGTCACAATCAGTAATTTTATCATGAACAGTAACCTAAATGTCACTGTAGTAGCTTTACCTAAAGCTGTTCATGCCTGTAGCACCGATAGGATCCAGAACCAGCACTATGTTTCAAGTACTCATATCTCAAACTCATTGGAAATCTTACCGGGGCCTTGCAGGTAAGATGAAGAGGCTTATTCGTTACAGACTAGGAACTGTTCAGTTAATTTACAAGGTTTCAATGCCAACAACTATCCACTATTTTCAATAACAATGAATGATATTCAGCATATAACACACTACGGGTGACGGTTTGGTCTGCGCCATCAATATATAATCAGTTTCTAATTTTGTACAACTATTTCACTAGTACATGTTTCAAGAGAACCAACTCACTTCATAAGCGATTTCTACATCATAAGTCAATATTCCCCATATCTTAAGGTGTAATATAATTCATCTATACAAAAGACATCATCAATATATACCATTATTTATAACACATACACACATAATGACCATTTCTTGATAATGTTTGTCGTAATGGAACACTTCAGAAATTTTTTTCTGTTAGTGGCTTCACATCACACCGACACAAATAGGTCTTATGGTGACAATGGGATAGGAAAGGGCTAGGAGTTGGAAGGAAGCAGCCATGGCCTTAATTAAGGTACAACCCCAGCATTTTCCTGGTAAGAAAATGGATAAACACAGAAAACCATTTTCAGGAATGCTGACAGTGGGATTCGAATCCACTATCTCCCAGATGCTAGCTCACAGCCATCCGTCCCTAACCGCAGGGCCAATTTGCCCGGTTTAAAACATTTATAGAAAGTTCAACTGGTTAGTCTTATGTTATGTAACACTATAAAACATGTATTAAAATGTCAGATTGTTTCCTTAGAAAAATCGATCAGTGATAAAATATTTCTTGCTACTGTTTTTTCTGTTGCCCATTTAAGCGTAGGCCTATTAAAAAATTAACTATGATACTACCAAAGTTCATATTTGTGCATTGTTATTTTTAGAATACTTTCAAGAATGAACTGGTTTACCATTGAATTATTTCACTTCCTAAGATCTAAATGTGTAATTCATTATACCATGTCAGATGAAATCTTTCTATGTTGGTGTTGGGCTGGAATTTCAACAGAGAGGATCAAACCTCCAATCATGTTCTTGAATTCGTGGCTATTATTAGCTCTTCTTGTTGTAAATTATCAAAGTGGACGAAGACTATTCGCTCACCAGCCTAACACTTATTGATTTTATGTCATGCAAACTAGACTTAAAGGTTTTGAACACTAAGATGACAGAAATTGTTCCCACAAGAGGCTAATGTATTTGAGCACCTTTAATACAATCAGGGTGGTAAAGGATTTAAAATGCCAAATTGAAACCAGCAGGCAAGCCATCCACAACCTGAGCTACTCAGACTGCCATTTTTCCTAACAAGATCTAGAAAGCAATGAGAGATAAAGAGAAACCCAATTCTTCTTCAGATTTCAGACATGCTGTGCCAAATAAAAGGTGCATACCTGTAAATTCTGCATTTATTTGCTTGTTGTTTTAAGGGGCCTAACATCGAAGGTTATCGGCCCCTGCATTGATTTAATCATAAAAAAATATACTTAGTCAATCTGAGATTAGTAAACAAATATATATGTGCCTTAAGAACAGACAGCAAGTAGAGTTAGGTACGTAACCAGTCAAACTCAGATGACTGCTAAGGGTTTAATTGTAATCACTATAAAGTTACCTGGAATGATACTTACGCATGAAGTATTTGAAGTTTCCTCTAAGCAAATTGGCTCCTCTTTTATCTTTACTTCCAGGTCCATTTTAAATGGCGTGAAAAGGCTTAGATGGTTTTGGGACGCAGATTACCTCCACAGACCTTGCACTGAAACATGAGCAACAAACACAATTATTACTGTTTTGTAGTCAAGTCTGTAGTTATAGGTGACTGTTGATATTGTGCTAATAGCCACAAGACCTCCAGTTTTACCTGGAAAATGAAACTCAAGGATACACATTTTCAATGAAAGAACATCCCACACCCACACAATGGGATTAATTTGCACACTCCTTGTAAAAAGCATGTGAATATGCAACTTGCATATCGCCCACTACACTGGGAGTCTAACGACTGGTTTGATGAACCTTCCTTTTTTTTTTTTACGACTTGTTTACATCACGCTGACTTAAGGCGTTATGGCTAGGAGTGGGAAGCAAGTGACTGTGGCCTTGAGTAAGGTAGAGTCCCAGCATTTCTTTGGTGTGAAAATGGGAAAACACAGAAATCTGCCTCTAGGACTGGGACTTCCTTCACACTCCTAGCCCTTTTCTATCCCATCATTATCTCTCTCTACACTAGAGTCCAGCGGTGATTCAGATACAATATAAAATTTGAAAGTCACCAGTAGGTATGTTCTCATATGGTACATTCAGTTTTGTTTTCAATCCACAAACCCTCGGATAGTAAGTGGAGAGCCCAGACTTATTCATAACACTTACAAATTACGTAAATCATCCTGGATGATAATGACAATTGTGGGTAATCCCTGTGCCTTATGTATTTTAATAAGCCAGTTTCTTGTACAGATATAGCCTTAGTTCGTCTCTCGACGTATGTTGAATTCAGTAGCAGTTTAGCCAGATTCCTTATTGATCAAACAAATTATTTGACAGAGGATAGCCAGGTACTCATTGGCAACTTTATCCAAAACGTTGCAACCATTACTGATTATGCTACAATATATACTGTATGTCCATTACAACAAACAGTTCCAAACTGGTTTTGAACTCCTTTGTTATATATTTATTGAACGAATCAACAACTTCCCGCAGTTACGGGTTGCCACAATGGACTGACTATGAACTACTTTGTTACAACAAAAAGTTCCGAACTGGCTATGAACGCCGTAAAAATTATTTTAATGAGCATACATGAATCAGAATGCTTCCAGTACTGACTGTAATAATGGTTTGTTGGAATCAGTAAATTATATTTGTGAACTGTATCAAGGCCATCTACGAATTGTTACAAATTGTTACAATGGATGATGGAAGAGCTCACTATTCCAATGAGAAGTACTGCATTTAGTTACACCATTTACTGGTCGAATCAAATGCGCATATATACAACATGCAGTCCCTGGTATTGAACGTGCACTGCTGGCATTGGCTCTTGAAATGGTTCTGAATGTAGTTAGAACAGCATAAATTTAGAACTCACAGTTCAGAAGCAGTTCTGAATTTCTGTTGGAACAGCATGTACACTGGCACCAAAAAAGTATTGGCACAGACACCTTTTGGCATATAACACAATTGTATAAATACTAGGGAAATTGTATGTATACCACTAACCCTGTCTGGCTCCATGGCTAAATGGTTAGCGTGCTGGCCTTTGGCCACAGGTGTCCCTGGTTTGATTCCCGGCAGGATGGGGAATTTTATCCTTAATTGGTTAATTTCGCTAACACGGGGGCTGGGGATATACACTGACTGACAGAGCAAATGCAACACCAAGAAGGAGTGGTCAGAACTTTATGCCAATTGCAGGGTAGACTGACGTCACTGAGGTATGCTCATGATGTGAAATGCGCCGCTGTGCTGCGCACGTAGCGAACGATAAATGGGACACGGCGTTGGCGAATGGCCCACTTCGTACCGTGATTTCTCAGCCGACAGTCATTGTAGAACGTGTTGTCGTGTGCCACAGGACACATGTATAGCTAAGAATGCCAGGCCGCCGTCAACGGAGGCATTTCCAGCAGACAGACGACTTTACGAGGGGTATGGTGATCGGGCTGAGAAGGGCAGGTTGGTCGCTTCGTCAAATCGCAGCCGATACCCATAGGGATGTGTCTACGGTGCAGCGCCTGTGGCGAAGATGGTTGGCGCAGGGACATGTGGCACGTGCGAGGGGTCCAGGCGCAGCCCGAGTGACGTCAGGACGCGAGGATCGGCGCATCCGCCGCCAAGCGGTGGCAGCCCCGCACGCCACGTCAACCGCCATTCTTCAGCATGTGCAAGACACCCTGGCTGTTCCAATATCGACCAGAACAATTTCCCGTCGATTGGTTGAAGGAGGCCTGCACTCCCGGCGTCCGCTCAGAAGACTACCATTGACTCCACAGCATAGACGTGCACGCCTGGCATGGTGCCGGGCTAGAGCGACTTGGATGAGGGAATGGCGGAACGTCGTGTTCTCCGATGAGTCACGCCTCTGTTCTGTCAGTGATAGTCACCGCAGACGAGTGTGGCGTCGGCGTGGAGAAAGGTCAAATCCGGCAGTAACTGTGGAGCGCCCTACTGCTAGACAACGCGGCATCATGGTTTGTGGCGCTATTGCGTATGATTCCACGTCACCTCTAGTGCGTATTCAAGGCACGTTAAATGCCCACCGCTACGTGCAGCATGTGCTGCGGCCGGTGGCACTCCCGTACATTCAGGGGCTGCCCAATGCTCTGTTTCAGCAGGATAATGCCCGCCCACACACTGCTCGCATCTCCCAACAGGCTCTACGAGGTGTACAGATGCTTCCGTTGCCAGCGTACTCTCCGGATCTCTCACCAATCGAACACGTGTGGGATCTCATTGGACGCCGTTTGCAAACTCTGCCCCAGCCTCGTACGGACGACCAACTGTGGCAAATGGTTGACAGAGAATGGAGAACCATCCCTCAGGACACCATCCGCACTCTTATTGACTCTGTACATCGACGTGTTTCTGCGTGCATCGCCGCTCGCGGTGGTCCTGCATCCTACTGAGCCGATGCCGTGCGCATTGTGTAACGTGCATATCGGTTTGAAATAAACATCAATTATTCGTCCGTGCCGTCTCTGTTTTTTCCCCAACTTTCATCCCTTTCGAACCACTCCTCCTTGGTGTTACATTGTCACTGTCAGTCAGTGTATGTCGTCTTCAACATCATTTCATCCTCGTCATGACGCGCAGGTCACCTACGGCCGTCATATCAAAAGACCTGCATCTGGCGATCCGAAGTTGTCCTCGGACACTCTCGGCACTAAAAACCGTACGCCAGTTCGTTTAACCACTAACACTTACTCAATAAAGGAAATAAGTTGTAAAAACTGTTTTCTAAACACAACATCAACACATGTAATCCATTAAATTAGGGTTTTCTCCTGCTCAAAAAAGTATTGGCACACTGTATGTCATTCGTTATTGAGCTTTACAGACAGCGCTGCGTCTACTAGATTTGTGCAATCGGAGTTGACAAACAGTTTATTCGCTTGCCTGACGCCAGTGTATGGGTCATTCACTTATCGCGATGCATCCGAGGGCGAAGGAGCATTCCATGTCGTTCCAAACTAAGGCTGTTTTGTTGCATTCGCAAGTCAAAAGTTACCGTGAAATTGGTAAAGAACTTTCTGTTACTTATTCAACAGTGCGGGTAATCATCAAGAAGTCCAAGAGACTGGTATAACAGACAATAAACGCAGATCTTAATGTCCAAGTGTTCTTAAATGTAGGGAGCGTCGAAGCATAGTTCGTCTCGCAAAACAAGAGTCCTTTAAAATGCAGGGTCAATTGTATCGGATATCCAGTCAACGTCCAACAAACAGGTCCGTCCCCAAACTATAAGGAATGTTTTAAACGCTGATATTCATGGGAGATATCCGAGATATAAACCATTTCTTTTGGAAGTTAACCAAAGGAAACATCTCCAGTTCGCCAAATATTATGTCAATTGAATTTCAGAATTCTGCGATATTTTCTGACGAATCCAAGTTTAACTTGTTTGGATCTAATGGAAATGTAAAAGTGTAGTGCAAACCAAATACAGAGCTCCAGTCACAACACGCCCTACCTACAGTGAAACATTGGGGACAAGGGCGCCCATAGCCGGGGGCAAGGTGGGGCCGCGGCGTCCCTTTAGCTCTCCGGGAAAGGCAAAAATCTAGTGTAGTCACATGTTTTCCTTTCAAGAAAATGATTTCAAAGTCAGTAATACGTAAAAGCGGTAGTACCGTCCACCACCAACAGGCAGCGGATACCGTGGGTTATTTTACCGCAGAATACAATTCGCCATTTATCTTCCAAAATATTAAAAATACTACGTACCCCCAGTACTGGGCCCCCTCCAGAAACTGGCATATGGGCGCCCATGATTGGGGAAGAAGCACAGTGGTTTGGGAATGTATGGGAAATTCTTGTGTTGGTGACTTGGCAATTTTTGAACGTGTCATGGATCATCGTATATATACTGATGTGTTGCGAGGCCACTTATGTAGCAGTGCACAGAAACTGGGTCTTGATGGCATCATTTACTTTCATTAAGACGACCCGAAACATACTGCTCTACGAAAGAAAGAATGGTATATTATAATGCACCAAGAAGAGTTTTCACTCCACACAGAGCCCTGACTTAACCCAATAGAGCATCATTGGAATCACTTGGACACAAAATTTTGAAAGTGTCATTCTACAGGGAAGCACGAATTTCAGACCGTGATGTTGGAGGAATGGTGAAAGATCTCAGGAGAGATAACTCGCAACATGGTTCCCTCCATGCCAAGACGTCTACAAACTGTCATCAGTGCCAACGGTATGAACACAGGCTACTAGACTTGAGTTACGTGAATTACAGAGACTTTAACTTCATTTGTGTATAGGAGTGCCAATACTTTTATGATGTGTAGAGCAACTGATTTTGTTTTGTAAACTATTATTTTTGTTGTGAGAAACCAATTATACTCGAAGAACCTTATATTTACTACTGTACATTTCAATAAATATGTTGGTGTCTTAGCATCACTTTTATTTGTGAGGAATTTGTATATAATGGTAGGTGTGCCAATACTTTTTGGTGCCAGTGTATAGGCCTACTACTGCGCATGAGTAGGCTATTCACAATCAATTCGGTACCATGTTCGAACAAATTTGCATGTATTATCACTAAGAATGGTAGGTGAGATATATTTAATATAGACAGCCAACAGTTGACAGAAAAACTGATTTATCTGCCGCTGATTTTTTATGTTTAAATACGAACTGAACAATAAAGCTTACCTTGTTTCCTATCACGTAAAGTACGATATATAGTACTTATGGAGATGTACAAGACTCAGAATCATTTGAACACGGCGTAAAAAGTAATAAAGTGCAATTCCCTGATGTAGAAAATCTTAAGAGAAACAGCACAACCCAGAGAATAAACCTACACAAGCAGCCGCAATATCTCCCAGATACAGAGTACAAAGCAAATTAAGTCGAACTTTAAATAACGACAAGCCAACCACTTCCAAAATAAACCGGAAATAGCGTATAGGTCTCCTCACAAATTTATAACCAGTGCGTCGTTCCTGGACGGTATACATACACAACCGGTAAAATTCACTTATCTCCAGCTAACTACAGCACATGGATAGAAGTCAAAACTCATCTGGGACAACGAAGACCAACCATTACACTCAGACCATAAGACAGATTATACATGGTGTGCCTACGTACCGAGAGACGGGAGACGAATGGGAATCAGAAGTTTACACCATCAATTACCACTATGTTCATAGATTGTGTAGCATACAAGTTACACTTCATTACTGATGTCAAACTTGTGTCTGAAGTTCCGATCAATCAGTTAATCAATCATTCACTACTGATCTGCAGTTAGGGCAGTCGTCCAGTGGCAGATTCCCTATCTGTTGTTTTCTTAGCCTTTTCTTAAATTATTGCGAAGACGTTGGAAATTAATTGAACATCTCCCTTGGTAAGTTATTCCAGTTCCTATCTCCGCTTGCTGTAAACGAAAATTTGCCCCAATTTGTCCTTTTGAATTCCAACTTTATCTTTCCTACTTTTAAAGACACCGCTCAAAGTTATTTGTATACTAATGTCATTCCAAGCAGCCTCCGTGACTCAGGCGGTAGCGCTTCGGCCTCTCACCGCTGGATACCGTGGTTCAAATCCCGGTCACTCCATGTGAGATTTGTGCTAGACAAAGCGGAGGCAGGACAGGTTTTTCTCCGGGTACTCCAGTTTTCCCTGGCATCATTCATTCCAGCGACACTCTCCTTTAACATTTCATCTGTCAGTCATTAAACATTGCCCCAGAAGAGTGCGACAGGCTTCGGCAGCCGGCACATTTCTTATCCTCGCCGCTAGATGGGGGCTTCATTCATTCCATTCCTGACCCGGTCAGATAACTGGAAACAGGCTGTGGATTTTCAATGCAATTCCACGTCATCTCTCCACTGACACCTCGGAACATACCATATAATCGAGCAGCTCGTCTCCTTTCTCCCAAGTCTTCCCAGCCCAAACTTTGCAACATTGTATATAATGATTGACATTATGATTTTGCCATTGTTGCATTCACGGCCCTTACATATAGACATGATACAGGCTTTTGGGCTTATGCCTCGTTTTCTTGGCACGTCATAACCCCAAAAGTATATATCATGTAGGTATTATAATTGATGGCCTTTTGAAAAACTTATTTCTTTGAAGAACCTTAACTTCCTCCCATCTGATACCAGACTTACAAACCATCTGTAGTGGTGTCACATAGTTGCGTATCAGAAGCTTGTGTGTTACATTTAGGTGACACTTCTCAATACGTGTCCATTGCTGCGCCCAGTGATGTGACGGCATCATAGATATCTCCATCTTTTACTTGACGAATGCAGTAGTAGTAGGGAAATGTATGTTCTAAATCATTGGCGCCAGCATTATTTCTGCTGTGTCAGCACCCGAGGTCAGTGACCCAATGACGTCATGACCACGTGACTGTGACGTTAAGAGCAGGCGGCCTTGTTTGTAAACAAAAGCACGTGCTTTTGATGGCTGTCATCTTGACTGACCCTAACCCCACTTTCTTGGACAAGAGAACGTCGCTAACTTCAATGCTGCCAACTTGATAGGTCCTCACCTTACTTTTTGTGAGCAAGCGAACGTAACTAACCTCACTGCTGCAATCTTAACTACGTGAGACGCGGGTTTAAACAGCTATCAAGATGTGAGCTGCCATCTTGACAGGTCCTAAACACGTGCACGTGTTTGGTGAGGAATTTTCAACGTACCTAACCTCACTGCTGCCTTCTTAACCACGTGGGGCACGGTATTTAAACAACTGTCAAAATGACAGCTGCCATCATGACAAGTCCTAACAACGTGTACTTCTTTGGCGCGGATTTTGAACGAGTGAACGTCGCTAATCTCACTTCCTCCATCTTGACAGGTCATAACAGTACTGCTGCCATCTTAACCATGTGGGCGCGGAATTAGAATAAGTAACAGGTGACACGATGACAGCTGCCGTCTCGACAACTCGTAACTATGTGCACTTGTTTGGTGCGGATTTTGAACAAGTGCCTTTCGAGACATCCCCCTTCCCCGACACTACCTTAGAGGGGGCCTACCCTCATAGTATTATAGTTTTAAGGCTAGCTGCCCTTCTCGACACACACCCTTCCCCACACCATCTTGGAGGGGGCCTAAGAGGTCAGGTCATTGCATTATGTCTCCATATGACAGTAACGAGCAAGTCTAAACATGTATAACCTTGACGACGTGATCTTGTGCTTAAGGCTTTACGTCTCCTACGGGACTGAGCACGTGCGATACTAAGATTATTCTGCTTTTAACATGCAGCGATGACGTCGACATGGTTATGCATGTTTAGAGTTGCTCTTTTTCAAGGTCACTCTCCAGTAAACTCAAGCCTTCATAGATAGTATGAGTGTGAATATTTTTAAGTCTCTGAGAAACTGTGACAGAGAGTAGAGCGCTTTATTCCATCATGACAAGAACATTCATAGTTAATGTACAAGGCTACAAAATAAACCGCAACAAATTTGTGTTTAAAGAGAGGGCTGTGTTGGATTGCACTGTGTAATGGGCGCCAAATTTAGGTCTGCAGTGGGAAGAAAAAGAATACCTTATCGCTTTTTATCTTTGATCATGAACGCTTACTTGTCAAGAGCATATCTTGTTCTTTATAAGGGTTGTGAAAAGAAGGAATGGTTGCGTGGGTATCTACAATTAACGTGTGAAATTATAGAGATGCATGAATCAGGATGTCCATCATTTAAAACTCTTTACAAGGAGCTTAGTGGACGAACAATTAAACAGTCTTTGCGGATTGCGTGCATGCTCTTTGATTGGTTGTGTTGCAGTGCATGTCGGGAGGTGAACAACATATGTAAATTGCAGTGTCGAAATGACGTCAGTGTGAGAGAAACATTTGTAGAGTAAAGACATCATGTCATTTCTATCCGATACTAAGTGTAATGCAGCTGGAAAGGCAATGGTAAAGTTTTATGCATGCAAAAAGAAACTAAACACATTTACTGAAGAAGAGTTGAATGCATTAGCAAAGGCATTTTTGGTTAAAATAGCTGCGAATGCTGTAAAGAAGATCAGAAATAATGTGTCTCATAAGTGGACTCAAGGCCCTGTTTCGTCAGAGCTTCAAACGTGTTGTTTACATCATGAACAAGTGAGTTTTGAGCCATACACCACACGCACAAAATCCTGTTCACCGTGCATAATATAACATCATTGGCTAAAAACTGTGGCCCGGATCGCGACTGGGAAAGGCCACAAGCTACAAGCCCCGAGCTGGCGATGAGCCTCTCGGCAAAAAATACCAAGAGACTAATTTTCAAAACAAAATACCAAGAAATTCAACAAATAAAAAGGAAACATTTATTGAATTAATAAAATGATAAATGGAGAAAGTAAATGAATTTGAAAATAGGGAAATTTTATCAATATGAAATTTAAACATACGTAATTCCCCTTTTACAGAGATGTAGCAACAGTGTCACTGTGACGGTATACCATCATTCATAATCGAATTATATTACAGTCAGTTGAACCGCTTATAAGCGTGAGATTACAACCAGATTATCTCCACACAAACACGACGCAATCCACACAGTTCAATAAAAGGTGGTCTAATTTGCCAACAGTTATTAATTTCACCTACTCAACTTATCTCCACTCCTGTGTATCACACCTCTCTCATTTTATCTCTCTTATTTGTACAACAATCCGCCACCCTCCGCCCAAATAAAACTATACTCCTACGCATCAAAGAGCAGACTAAAGGAAATCATTATTGGTAGAACTTCCGGAGTAGATTTAAAAGGAGCACTAATGCGAGCTACAAGGAAAAGGGAAGGTAAGGGCCATTAGCTGACATAAATTGCCCTGAGTCCTCACTATCTCGGAAGTTTTTCAAATTCCTGCCACTCACAATAGATTTCTTCATGAAGGAACTACAAGATCCGATACCTAACAACACGATACAAAAAAATATTTAGCCGAGGTTGCAGACTAGGGAAGACCCCAAATGTATTACACACATGCCTGTCAGGCACTAACGATGGGCCATCACGCCTGCTCGGATTTAGTTTCCCTGCTGAGAATTGCACCTAGGACATACATTGTACTTGGCACCATTTAGGCCACATTTTTAACATTTTAAGGAAGACTTAGACCAACTATACGTAGAGACTGGCCTAATTTCCAACAATTCCAACATTCCGCTACATCAGTCTTCTTATCAACAATTAAATCAGAATTTTGGACGGCATTAATAGTGCGACGAGTAGGAGGACGTTCAACTTACGATCGGAACTTCCAAGAGAACAGGTTGAAGAAGGAATCGCACAAAAGGAGACGGTTTTTGACGATGCATGATAAGTGACGTCGGAGAACGAACAATTAGAAGGCGTGGGAGCCGGACGTTACAATTTATTCTGATAAACGGTTGTCTCAAACTCGCGACCAAAACTAGTGATTTCTTTCACGCTCTCAACCTGTGATTGTTTTACGTAAAGTTTTTAATCGGGGGCCAGGTTTCGATGAAACTGATCAAATACTACCGATTCGGAGGCCTATACTCAAACGGTTGAATAGCGTTAAAATACCAGTGGTATAGTCTCAATGGACTCTCCTACTGCTTGTGTTCTTCTGAAAATATTCCGCTTCAAGCAGTAGTCTATATCGGACAAACCAAATCTATTTTTTTTTTGCCTAGCAAAATTTCCCCAGGAATGGATATTCGCTTTTGCTAATCTGAACCATTTCAACGCCGGCCCTTCCTGCATTCCAGGGATGACCGTTACGAACAGAGCAAGAGATAAGGAGCTATATTCGGCAATTTCTTCAACCCGTCCTAAGAACTCAATAATGCTAGAACTATTACCTTCCCCCGAGAAATTCAGCTTCCATTTACGGACAATGTCAAAAACCGGGTTAATATTAGGAATACGGTCACTAACTGGACTAGTAATTTGTGAATCAGAGTTCACGCGTTTTTCAACGACGGCATTTTCACCACCGGCAATCGTATCCCTCGCTTCAAGATATCCAGTACTCTCATTACCAGATACGGAAGATGTGTTAATTTCATCCAATTCATGACCCATTTGTTGTTCTTTGTTGGAGATATCTCCACCAAAAATTTAATTTTCTCCGCCCATATTCAAGCCATTATCTCTTTCCATAATTAGGACGAAATTTCAGCAGCAATAGACACGCAAATGATGACGGAACTACGTAACTCAACAGGCATACCCAAAATTAAAACTAGGAGGTGACAACATCACACGTGGAGATTGGGGTTAATCGGGAGTGATTTAACATTCCCATAATACATTTCCATCCACAGCTCTACTTCTTCGGAATTTCATTCGAAAGAAATTGCCCAGTCTAACCGCGCAACTGCTACCATTTGAGCCACACCCCCCAAGCACAAAGTCCTGCTCACCGTGCATAATTTAACATCACTAGCTAAAAACTGAGGCCCGGATCGCGACTGGGAAAGACCACCAGAGTGCATGACCTCAGTTCTTTAATAGGGACATCTATGGAGAAAAATCCAAATTTCTTGAAACAGTTGTTGCAACCAGTAAAGTAAAGTAAACTCGTGTCCTCACCCTGAGGTGGTGCAGCCATTTTCAGGCACACCCCCAATGGAGGTGAGCGTAGCACCCAGTGATACACCAAAACAAAACAACGAATTCCAGTAGGTTCAGGGAACTTTAAAATAACATATTACTCCATAATTTGGTAGTGACACCTTTTGATGAAGCAACAAGCCTTGACCTTGAGATGAGCCTCTCGGAAGAGAAATACCAAGAGACTATTTTTCAAAGCAAATACCAAGAAATTCAACATATAACAAGAAAACATTTATTGAATTAATGAAATGAAAAAATTGGGAAAGTAAATGAGTTTGAAAGCAGAGAAAGATAATCAATATGAAAATTATACATACGTAATTCCGCTTTTACAGAGATGTATCAACAGTGTCACTGCGACGGTATACCACCATTCAGAATCGAATTATATTACCATCAGTTGCACCGCTTATACGCGTGCGATTACATTCACATTATCCCCACACAAACACGACGCAATCCACACAGTTCATTAAAAGGTTGTCTAATTTTCCAACAGTTACTAATTTCACCTACTCAACTCATCTCCACTCCCGTACATCACACATCTCTTCTTTTATCTCTCTTATTTTTACAACAGGGATATTCTCAACTCATGAGTCAAATGTTACTCAATTACAACAGTCAAGTTTTAGGGAGAAAGGGGGTCTGAGATTGCTCTTGGTAATCTGGCAGAGTGTAGTAAATAAAAAAAATAAAATTCAGTACATTGATGGAATCTTATGAGACTGGTGTGGTGATAGGAGTAGAATCATGGTTGAGAGGAGGGGTGGGTAATAGAGAAGTATTTCCAGAAGGGTATACAGTCTATCGTAGAGACCGAGGAGATAAAAAGGGTGAGGGGGGGGGTGTTTATTCTGGTGAAGGAAACTTATTGTTCACATGAATGGTTTAACGATGAAAGGGATGAAATATTAAGGATTAAATTAGTTTGTGATAATATGAAGGAGGTGGGAATTATAGGAACATATAGGCCTGGAAGAGGGGAAAGAGACATGGGAATATTTGAGAAAATAATAGATTATACTCATAAAAACAATAATAATGATATGGTAATAATTGGGGGAGCTCTAAACTTGCCTAAAGTTGAATGGAATGGAGCTGCAAGTGAAGCCCATGAACAGAAACTGGCAAATAAGTTAATTTGGGAGGGAGGATTTACATAAGTAGTACAAGAACCGACTAGTCTAAACAACTTGGTATTCTTGGTTAAACAATGGGAAATTGTTGATAAAACTGAGGTAATTGAATGGATAGGTGACCATAAGGCTGTAATAATGGATGTAGGACTTGTACCAAAACTGCTTAGGAACAGGGTCACACAAGACAAGAAATTATACAGAAAAACTAAAGTTGATGAATTTGGGACTTACCAAAAATCACAATTCAGTTGTTGGATAAGTGAAGGGGTAATGTGGATACACTTTGGGCTAAATTTAAAGAAATCATTTGGGAAGGAGAGAAGAGATGTGTACCTGTTACGAAGGGTAAAATGACCTCAAACCCTATTTATTATACAAGGGAAATAAGGAAATTAAAATGAAAATGTAGAATAGTAAACAGGAAAATCAAAGAGGGTAGGGAGAATAGAGAAACTAGAAAACAGCTAATGAGGGAACTGAATAGAGTGAAAAAGGAAGCAAAAGAGAATTATATGAATGGCATATTTCACGAGGATAATGACCACAAAAGGAAATGGAAAAAGCTGTATTCATATATCAGGAATCAAAAAGGAAAAGGAATCCAAATTCCTACAATGGTGGGAGAAGGGGGTGAACATTATTTAACAGATATGAGAAAGCAAACCTATTTAGTAGGGAATTCAGAGATTCAGTAGATGACTGTCAGGAGTTGGAAACCAAAACAGAAGATACAGAGGGAGAGACACAGAGGGAAACAAGAAGCTTCTCATTCACAAATGAAGATATTTTCAGAGAAACCCAACTGCTTCAGGAAGGAAAAGCAGCAGGAAGTGATCAAATCACTGGGGAGGTATTAAAGACAATGGGGTGGTACATAGTGCCTTATTTAAAATTTATCTTTGACTATGTCATAAATAATAGTGTAATACCAAAAGAATGGAAGGAATCTATAATAATACCAATTTATAAAGGAAAGGGTGATAAAAGGAAACCAGAGAACTACAGACCAATCAGCCTGACCAGTATAGTTTGTAAAATACTGGAGAGTTTAATAACAAAGTACATCAGAGGGATATGTGATGATAAAATTGGTTCATGAGGAGCCAGTATGGATTTAGAAAGAAATTTTCTTGTGAGGCACAACTGGTGGGATTTCAGCAGGACATATCAGATCAGTTGAATTCAGGAGGCCAGTTAGATTGCATAGCCATAGATTTTTCCAAAGCCTTTGATAGAGTGGAACATGGAATATTAGTAAAGAAATTGGAGGGAATAGGATTGGACGTAAGGGTTATACGTTGGATAAGAGCATTTCTAAATTCAAGGGTTAAGAAAGTCAAAGTAGGAAATAATATATCACAGGAAGAGAAAGTTTGGAAGGGAATCGCACAGGGTAGTATAATCGGTCCGTTACTTTTCTTAATATACACAAATGATTTAGGGAACAATATAACATCAAAAATAAGATTTATGCAGATGATATAATTGTTTATAGGGAAATAAATAACATTGAGGATTGTTCAGAATTACAAAGGGACCTTGAAAGTATCCAATAGTGGGTTGAAGAAAATAATATGAAGGTTAATGGAGGCAAATCAACTGTTGTAACATTTACAAACAGGAGCTTTAAAACTGAATTTGAAAATACTTTGGATGAGGTAGTTATCCCAAAAGATGGCAAGTGCAAATACTTAGGTGTGAGACTTGAAAGTAATTTGCTCTGGAAGGGTCATGTTGATGACATTGTTGGGAAAGCATACAGATCATTGCATGTCATAATGAGGCTACTTAAAGGATGCAACAAAGAATTAAAAGAAAAAACTTACTTAAGTATGGTTCGTCCATTATTGGAATATGCAAACAGTGTTTGGGATCCTCACCAAGAATACCTAATAAAAGAAATAGATAGTATGCAGAGGAAAGCAGCAAGATTTGTAACAGGGGATTTCAGGAGAAACAGTAGTGTATCAGAAATGTTAGAAGAACTTGGGTGGGAAACTTTAAATAAGAGAAGGGAGGAAACTAGATTTATAAGATTATATAGATCCTATACAGGAGAAGAAGCATGGGAAGAAATCCATGAGAGGCTTCAGTTGGAAAATAATTATATTGGCAGAACTGACCACAAGTATAAAATTAGAAGGAACTTTAGCAGAAGTGACTGGGGTAAATTTTCATTCATTGGGAAGGGCGTGAAGGAGTGGAACAGTTTACCAGGGGTAGTGTTTGATCCTTTTCCAAAATCTGTACAGGTATTCTAGAAGAGAATAAACAGCAACAGGGAAAATAAATGGAATGTTAGAGGGCATTTGACCAGTGCAGGCTATTGTAAATAAAAAAAATGTGTGTTAAAAAAATTTATTCCATCTCCTGGTCCATGGAGTTTGGGCAGCCAAAATAGGGGACTGCCTGTAGGGGTGAAGTACAGTGGGGACTTCGAGGGCCCTCGGACCACTACGGCAGCTGTGAAGGCCCTTCAGGTACTCTGAAAAGTGGTGGCAAAAGGGGGCTCTGGTTAAGACGCAGCAGGTCGTTATGCTACTTAGGTTCAAAAATGGGTTAAAAAAAAGTAAATAAATGCAATGTAAATTTTAATCTTATACCAGTTGCATAGTATTATTTGAAGTAATTCCACATACTGGATATGAGTTGACTATGTTTGTAAGTATAGGAGATATTATAAGTAGAATTTTGTAAACAATATAAATTTATTAAGGATGACCTGTTTATTTTATAGAAAAAAATTGTTAGCATAAATTGTATATTATTGTATTCTAGAAAAAATTTTCTTCTCTTGTTAATTTAAAATTTAGTGCTTGACAATAATGTATTTTAGTGTACCATTTGCCACCGAGGTAGACATCTCATTTGTAAATAAAGAGATTTTGATTTGATTTTGAACAATCCGTCACCCCCAAAAAAGTTTACTCCTACGCATCAAAGAGCAGACTAAAGGAAATAACAATTCGTAGAACCTCCACAGTAGATTTAAAAGGAGCACGAACACGACCAACAAGAAATAATGGTAAGGGCCAAAAGCATGCGCAGTGCATACATGAAAGAAAGATAACACATGTCGTATGGAAACGATACAAGAGGCTAAGATATGTGCAAAGGCCGAAAGGAAAATGCACCAACAGTGAGTTAGAGAAATAAAATTAAAAACGAGAAGAAAATAAAATTCAAACAAAGATATTCCTCCCTGATATCCCACCCACTTACACTCACGTCCTTACACACATACAGTCATGCAACAGGACAATAAGAGCGAAGAGCGGTCCTGAGTGTCCATTAAGGATTCAAATTCTTCAATAACACGACACCAAGGTCAGTAGAAGGCGGTTCCCAATTATTAGGTCACGTGTATACATAAACATAAATTTGGCAATGGTATCAGCAGGTCTCGTATTCACATCAAAACCCGTCCAGATTGCGATTCGTACAGAGCGAGTAAGGACTCGCGTTGACACAAATAACCATACAGTGTAGATGGGAGGTAGACGCAAAAGAATAGACGCACGTAGTAATTTGAGGACCATAACTTTGAGAATAAACATAAACACATTAAGCACAGAGAATCATGTTTCATTCATACTGTGGGGTAAACAAGGTACACTGACTGACAGTGACAATGCAACACCAAGGAGGAGTGGTTCGAAAGGGATGAAAGTTGGGGAAAAAACAGAGACGGCACGGACGAATAATTGATGTTTATTTCAAACCGATATGCAGGTTACACAATGCGCACGGCATCGGCTCAGTAGGATGCAGGACCACCGCGAGCGGCGATGCACGCAGAAACACGTCGAGGTACAGAGTCAATAAGAGTGCGGATGGTGTCCTGAGGGATGGTTCTCCATACTCTGTCAACCATTTGCCACAGTTGGTCGTCCGTACGAGGCTGGGGCAGAGTTTGCAAACGGCGTCCAATGAGATCCCACACGTGTTGGATTGGTGAGAGGTCCGAAGAGTACGCTGGCCACGGAAGCATCTGTACACCTCGTAGAGCCTGTTGGGAGATCCGAGCAGTGTGTGGGCGGGCATTATCCTGCTAAAACAGAGCATTGGGCAGCCCCTGAAGGTACGGGAGTGCCACCGGCCGCAGCACATGCTGCACGTAGCGGTGGGCATTTAACGTGCCTTGAATACGCACTAGAGGTGACGTGGAATCATACGCAATAGCGCCACAAACCATGATGCCGCGTTGTCTAGCGGTAGGGCGCTCCACAGTTACTGCCGGATTTGACCTTTCTCCACGCCGACGCCACACTCGTCTGCGGTGACTATCACTGACAGAACAGAAGCGTGACTCATCGGAGAACTCGACGTTCCACCATTCCCTCATCCAAGTCGCTCTAGCCTGGCACCATGCCAGGCGTGCACGTCTATGCTGTGGAGTCAATGGTAGTCTTCTGAGCGGACGCCGGGAGTGCAGGCCTCCTTCAACCAATCGACGGGAAATTGTTCTGGTCGATATTGGAACAGCCAGGGTGTCTTGCAAATGCTGAAGAATGGCGGTTGACGTGGCGTGCGGGGCTGCCACCGCTTGGCGGCGGATGCGCCGATCCTCGCGTCCTGACGTCACTCGGGCTGCGCCTGGACCCCTCGCACGTGCCACATGTCCCTGCGCCAACCATCTTCGCCACAGGCGCTGCACCGTGGACACCTCGCTATGGGTATCGGCTGCGATTTGACGAAGCGACCAACCTGCCCTTCTCAGCCCGATCACCATACCCCTCGTAAAGTCGTCTGTCTGCTGGAAATGCCTCCGTTGACGGCGGCCTGGCATTCTTAGCTATGCACGTGTCCTGTGGCACACGACAACACGTTCTACAATGACTGTCGGCTGAGAAATCACGGTACGAAGTGGGCCATTCGCCAACGCCGTGTCCCATTTATCGTTTGCTACGTGCGCAGCACAGCGGCGCATTTCACATCATGAGCATACCTCAGTGACGTCAGTCTATCCTGCAATTGGCATAAAGTTCTGACCACTCCTTCTTGGTGTTGCATTTGCTCTGTCAGTCAGTGTATATATATCCAAGGAAATAAAGTAGTTCATTCGTTCCGGAAAATAGAAAGTCTTATCATTCTAGCTCTACACGAACAAGAAAAAAATAACCTTGCACAGCTAAAGATAAAATAAAATGGGTATAATATTTTACATTTTTCTTACAGAGTAAGGTTTTAGTAAAGATACTTGGGACTTGGATACTCTTTGAATATTTATGTCTTCTAGCTTAACTGTTACAGGTCCAAAAAATTCAATAATTTTCTTGGGGCTGAACCATTCCTGGGAAAGTTTAGCGGCGAGTTAGTCCGCTGCTGAACTGGCAGGAACAGATTTCACGACGGCCAGATCTCCAGCTTTGAAACTGACGGCTTTCCTTCCTTGGTTGACCTTTCTTGAAACACGGTTACGGGCTTTGATCAGTTGTTCTACGGCTTCTTTCCATTTTGTCTTCACATCGAGGTTCCTTGATGACTCAGAGAGCTATTCGACGTTCCATGTTAATTGAAGTGGATCTGCGATACTTCTACCTAGAAATAAACTCAGCTGGCGTATGGCAGTGAGATTCATGCAGAGCTTTGTTGAAAGCTAGAACAAAAAAAGGGCTAAATTATCGTCCCAACTGCGTTGATGAGCGTTGTGGAATGCGCTCAGGCATGATTTCAGATTTCTTTGGAATCTTTCCACGTGAGATGACTTGGGGTATTGCGGACTTAGAAAAATATGTTTGATTCCCCACCCGAAACAGAGTTGACGGAATTTATTAGAGTTGAAAGTAGAGCCATAATAGGAAACTAAAACCTTGGGGGCCCGAAAACTCCAAAAATATACCAGGACAGCACACAGACGGCAACATTCGAATTTATTTTATGGATCAGGAACAACCACAAAAATTTAGAAAAGGCATCGATAACAGAAAGTATCCCGACATGATTGTTCTTCGATTTCATTAGAGGACCGAAATAATCAATGAATAATTTTTCACCAGGGTAAGAAGCTACATCAGCAGATTGGAGCCCGATTTGCGAACTTTCTGCAGGCTTACACCGTTGGCAGATATCGCAGCTCTTTACGTACTCTAAGACATCATTTTTGAGGTTAGGCCGGAATTAATGCCGCAAAACTCGTTTCAAAGTTTTGTAGATGGGCGACTATGTAGGAATCGTGGAAGTAATGCAGCATCATGGATCTTAATTTAACAGGAATAAAAATGTTGTGCCCCCTATCCTTGCGGTTGCGAAGAACCAACAATCCACATTTGATTAAAAATGCGCTGTCGCGAACGGACCCATCGGCGATCCCTTTCATCAAATCAGAACACTGTGTGTCTTCCCTTTGGTGCAGAAATATCGGTGAAAGACCGAGGATAGTTTCGAAGAATATGGATCCCATCAAGCTGGTCCCAGTTCACATTGGACTCACCGTCAGGCGGTTTAAATCCGTCGAACATCCGCGACAAACAGTCCGCCACGACATTTTCTTTCCCACGACAGTGCACAACGGTGAATTTATAAGCTGATAGTCGTAGAATCCACAAAGCCGTCCTGCTGAGTCTTTTCATGTTGGCGCACATCCATGATAAGGCTCGATTATCCGTGTGGATGAAGAAATGACGGTGTTCCAAGTAGGAATTCAATTTCTCAACACCAAAAACTACCAACAAACATCCCTTCTCATACAAAGAATACCGTATTTCAGCTTGGTGCAATTACTTGCTGAGATACGCAACAGGAACCAGTTTCTCATCGTCAGCGTATTGATTTAATACCACGTAAAACGCGAACTCGCTATAGTCGCACTGTAGGACAAAATCCCTGGATAAATCAGGACTGTGGAGAACAGCGGCTTTACAAAGTGCTTTCTTCTGTAGATCAGAAACATGGGTTTGGGCTTCGCCAGACAAAACGGAAATTCTTTCCTTTAGAAGAATAAGAGGGGCTGAAACCTGAGAACATTATTGATGAAAAGACTGTTAAAACCGACTATACACAGGAATTTTCTCACACCGCGCATATTTTGGGCTGGAAAATCACGAATACATTTGATCCTGTAGGGATTAACGGCAATGACAGAATCTGATATGACCAAGGGAATTCAAACGTTTGAAACAAAGAGACAACGTTTTTGGATTTATAATAAACCCGTGCTTACGTAAACGAAATAGAACCTCTCGGACATGAACTAGGTGTTCCTCAAAGGTTGTAGAAAATATAAGAAGATCGTCAAGAATGTTGAACACGCAGGAAAATTTCAGATCCCCGAGGATCGAATCAAGGATGCGGCTGAGTACTTGACCACCTATGCATATGTCCATCGGCACTTTATTGAATTCAAAAAGTCCAAATGGGGTAGCCAAAGCAGTATAATGGCGGCATTTAGGGTGTAAGTGGATTTGATAGTATGCTGAATTAAAGTCAAAACGGTTAATAATTTAGCTCCATGGAAATATTGGAAGGCACTTTCAATTGTGTGCTGGAGTGTCCATCAAGGTTTCAAATTCTTCAGCAACACGACAGCAAGGTCGGCAGAACGCGGTTCCCATTTATAAGGGTCACGTGTATACATAAACATAAATTTGGCAATGGGATCAGCGGATCTAAAACCATTTTTATCTACGCCAATATCACCTCTACTAGTATACCTAAGCGGGTTCTGACCCGAGGTCATTGACACCCAGTATGGTAGTATGACTATGCTGATTCCGCCATTGCTTCCCTACTGCGTGTCTATTGCTGCTGAAACTTTGTCCTAATTATGGAAAGAGATAATGGCTTGAATATGGGCAGTGAGAGTGAAATTTTTGCTGGAGATATCTCCAATGTTTTATTGACCTTCCCATTATCGACAATTGATCTGAATTTACTGTCCATTTTAGGGACAAGAAAGGCTGGACTACTGAAGGGAGACTTGGACGAACTGACTATCTACTTATCCAAAAGTCTTTGACGCAATATCGCATAGCAGAGTTTGGGAAGTAAACAAAAAAAGGGAGGGGATCTAACAGCGGGATCATTCAATTGAATGAGAAACAATTTTGGCGCACCCTAAATCGGCTGTCAGGACATCAGAAAATTCCTCCAATAAACTGTTTAACATCAAATTCTGTTTATCTGACAAATCACAAAAGGCGTTGCGTAGTTTGGAATTGGAAACGGAGCAAATAGCGCTTTAGGAAGGGGCGCGTTAAAAAGGATATTTTCGCCAGATCTGAAACGAAAAACAAAGTTTCGGGTGATAAAGTCAATGTATATACCATAGATAACATAAAATTGGTGGCTAAAATGACAGGGACAGATAGATCAGGAAAAGCATAGAACATCCAGTTGCACGAGAGGTTGCGAATTTTCATATGACATTTAACCCGACCCACAGGACATACTTGACGACCATCAGCTGACATAATTTGCCCTGAGTCCTCACTATCTCGGAGGCATTTCAAATTCATGCCACCCACAATAGATTGGTTCATGAAAGAACTACATGATCCAGCCTATAACATCCACAAAAAATTTTGGCCCAGGCTGCAGACGAGGGAAGACGCCAAATCTCTTTACACACATCCTATCAGGCGCTAACAATGGGCCAACGCACCGGCACGTTTAGTCTCCATGTTGAGAATTCCACCTAGGACATACATTGTGCGTAACAGCATTTAGACCACATTTATAACATTTTAAGGGAGACTTAGACGAACACTACTTAGAGACGTGCCCTAACTTCTCACAATTCCAACATTTCGCTACAACAGTCTTCTTCTCAACAGTCAAATTAGAATTTTGGACGGCATTAATACTGCGACGAGTAGGAGACACGAAGTTCGATCTACGATCGGAACTTTCAGGAGAATGGGTTGGAGAAGGAATCGCCCAAATGAGTTTTTAAACGGTGCCTGATAAGTGACGTCGGAGAACGAACAGACAGCAGGCGCGGGAGGCGGACGTTACAATATATTCTGATAAACGGTTGTCTCAAACTCGCGATCAAAGCAGTGATTTCTTCCACGCTCTCAACCTGTGATTGTTTTAGGCAAAGTTTGTAATCGGCGGCCAGATTTCGATAAAACTGACCATATACTTCCTCTTCGAGGATCTTGATACACAAACGGTTGAACAGCGTTAACATTCCAGTGGCATACTCGTCAATGTGTTCTCCTACTGCTTGAGTTCTTGTGAAAATTTCCTGTTTGAAGCAGTAGTCCATATCGGACAAACCAAATCTCGATTTTATTTGCCTAGCCAAATCGTCCCACGATTGGATATTCGCTTTTGCTAACCTGAACCATCTCAACGCCGGCCCTTCCAGCATTCCAGGGATGGCCGTTACGAACAGATCAGGAGATAAGGATTACATTCGGCAATATCTTCAACCCGTTCTGAGAACTCAATAAAGCTGGAGCTATTACCTTCCCACGAAAAATCCAGCTTCCATTTACGGACAATGTCAAAAACCGGGTTAATATTAGGAGTACGGTCACTAACTGGACTAGTAATTTGTGAATCAGAGTTCACGCGTTTTTCAACGACGGCATTTTCATCACCGACAATCGTATCCCTCGCTTCAAGATATCCAGTACTCTCATTACCAGATACGGAAGACGTGTTAATTTCATCCAATTCATAACCCATTTGTTGTTCTTTGTTGGACATATCTCCAGCAAAAATTTCACTCTCACTGCCCATATTCAATCCATTGTCCCTTTTTATAATTAGGACGAAGTTTCAGCAGCAATAGTCACGCAGTAGGGAAGCAATGGTGGATCTAAAACCATTTTTATCTACGCCAATGTCACCTCTATTAGTATACCTAAGCGGGTTCTGACTCGAGGTCATTTACAGCCTGTATGGTAGTATGACCATGTTGATTCGCGAATTTCCATAAGAGAGTGAGCCTAAACTCACAGACACCATCTTGGAGGGACTAACCTCAGTTTTACGGCCAGTTGCCCTTACTGACGTGGATTTTGCGTAAGAGAGGAAACCTAACCTCACAGCCGCCATCTTCGAGGGACCTAACCACACAGGATCTAGTTCTACGACAAGACGCCCTTCTCGACGTGGACAGCCGCCATCTTGGAGGGCCTAACTTCACATGCCCTAGTTTTACGGGCAGATGTCCTTCCTGACGCGGGAAGTTGCCATCTTGGAGGGGTCTAACTTCAGTTTCACAGGCAGATGCCCTTCGCGACGTGGACAGTCGCTATCTTGGAGGGGCCTAACCTGCCTCCTCCACCTTAGCAGGCTGCCCTTCCAGACGACAATAGCACAAGACGGCGACTGTACACGGGCCCTGTGAAGAAAGCTGGTCCAGAGGCTACTGTACAAGCCTCTAGCCTACTAGCGTCTGCCCCAGTTCTCATACCGAGAAAGCTGATCTAGGGGGTACATAAGACTTAAGGAGACGACCTAAGGTCCATTGTGCAAGATGATGGCTATACACGGGCTCTTATGGAGAAAGTCAGCCCCAGAGCCTACTGTGCAAGGTTGCGGCTATGCATAGGCTCTTATGGAGAAAACTGGCTCAGGGGAGACTTAGGATTTAAGGAGACGGCGTACGGGCGATTACGCAAAATGACAGCTGCGTACAAAATCCTAGCGCTAGGGCCCCCGGGGCAAAATAAATGCTATTCATTGGTTATATGAGACTAACTTTGAGGAGATGGACCAGGAGCTAGTGGCGATACATTGTTCTTATAGGCCTATCATTACAGAGCTGCCTCAGGGGCTCACAACTTGTAACTTATGACCTAATCGATTTATCAACCTTACATTCGACAACTGAGGCAACGGCTACTATGCAAGATAACTGCTATACTGAATTCGTATAAACCTTAACTAGATGGCTGCCCCAGGGGCTCACAACTTGTTACTTGTGTCCTATTAGTTTGATCGGCCTGATATTCGAGAACTGAGGCAAGGGCTGCTATGCAAGATAGCTTATATACTCTATTCGTATATACGTAACTAGAGAGCTGCCTCTGTTTCTCACAACTTGTAATTTATGACCCACCATTTTCATTACCTGACTTTTGCGAACTGGGGCAGACGCTAGTAGGCAAGGTAGCCGCTGTACATTAGTTATATTAGACTAACTTTAAGGAGCTGGGCTGACGCTTATCCTTCTCACCAGCTGCCCTTCATAACTTTAGTCTAGCACAGGAGCTAGTGTTGATACATGTGCTTTATGGCACCAACTTGGGGAGAGCTGTGCTAGAGCTTTTCGAATATTGGACTAATGCAGGGGGTTTTCATCCTTCTAACCGGATACCCTTCCTAACATCAGTCTAGCGCAGCAGCTCTTGCGTATACATAGGCTCTTATGGGACTAATCCTGGGTGGGAGAGCTGCACTAGGGCTCCCGAGGAAGGATAGTCGCTTAAAGCTAAAAGCATAATCAGAACGATGTGATAAGATAAACATAGAATGTTGTTATAAGGTAACTTTGCAATCTGTTAGAAGTGATAAAGTATATTGATAAGTCTCCTTCTCAACAATTTTCAGTGAGTAAAGTTATTTTGTCATTTTCCTTCATTTTACTAGTGACATAACAAATTTGAATTTGAATTTTGTGTTTTCTCATTCTCGTTCAGAATAATTATTATAATTCTGTTCAGAACTTCTCTATCATTACGTAAATGCCGGTCCCCGGGGGTGAAGTGTAGTGTGCCTGCCTCTCACTCGGAGGTCATGGGTTCGATTCCCAGTCAGGTCAAGGGCATATTGTATTATATTCTAATTTTTTAATAGATACTGGAACGGGAAACGAGAAAAGGGTTTCCTGTGAAAATAAAAATAATATAAACTGTTATTATTTTACTTTTTAATAAATCAGGATTATTTTTATACAATCTAGTCCACACATAAAAATTGTCAGTATTTGCCATATATTGATACATGCGCGAATTTTATCAGTGCGTAAAATTGTCTTATTTTTATTAGTGACTTGCTTTTGAATTTTTATTTCTTTTATTTTGATTTTTATCATTCAACGTAATTATTTGATAGAATTATATTTGGAAATAAATTCTACATCATCACATATATTCTTTTGCATCATAAATGATTCTTCAAAGTAGATATTGAGAGAGAATGTACGAAAATATTTTTCTGTTCCTAAAAATACACGTCACCGACAACCATAATATCAATAATACTTTTTGATTCTGTATATCACTCTGAATTAGTTGTTTATTTTATGTATTTGACATGTAGAAAATTTCCTGCCGGTATTTGCCATGCACCGGTAGATGTACGCGAATGTTAAATGCATATAGTTCCACTAAAAACGGCCTGGCACTTTACAGTAGTAGAGTGGAGGCTGAGCTCTGGCCTCCTCCAGCTGATGGTGAGCAGCCGACCAGATCGGCTCCTGGCTCCTAGAGGGTTAAATTAGTGAATAGTTTTCCCCATTACCTTTTATCTCATCACTCTTCTCTCTCACTCCGCCTGTCTCCTTTTTCCTAACTTACATTATATATACATATATACATATGTGTGTTTAAAACAGATTTTACCTACATGTTATAAATTACTGGCGACGGGTCATTCTGAACCACTAATAGCTGGGACTGTTGTCTCGTACCTTTACCACTTCGCCAACATGTCACTTGACAAACAGATTTAAAATTCGTATATCTAGGCTATACAGATACATAGTACGTTATCATTAAGACAGATGACATTGCAAAGTAATTCGTAGTTACCGCGATAGATGTCACTGTCATATGTTACTTAACTGCTGTCAAGGTAACTTTGAGGAACGATAAAACGTACCCAAATCACGAGTTTCAATACCACGATATTGTAGCTTATCCATCTTCAGTTCAGCCACATGTACATTCAACAAAAATATACGAAACACAGTAGAGCACTAATTCAATATATTAAGATGGAAATTGTCCGGAGCATGCATGGGTGGTGGACGTCCTGCCCGTAATCGTTCTTCATATCATGCATGAGTCGCTTACACCCCGCTTCATCGGCCGGGTGACGCCACAACTCTACTTTCGTACACCACCGTACTAACAAGGCATATAGGCTGACACCAAACTGGAAGTCGGCCTCCCCATAATGCCAAACTGCATCGTTCGCGGCGTAGATTTCGCCTATTCTGACGAAGACCTTCACCGCTATCTCCTCAGAAACTGCATTCTAGCTGAAAATGTATCCCAGATAAGGGAAAATTTCGTTCCAACACAACGGGTTTTCGTTCACCTTGCCACAGAAGAGGCCGTTCAGCAAGCTCTTAACGAGGGTGTATTCATCGCCGGCTACCCGCATCTAATGGAACCTTGTCCACAGCACATGGAAGACGATTTCGAATCGCCAGCAGCAACCAAGTCACCTCAATACACACCACAACCACAGCCTCCGTCATCTTTTCGCACCACCCCTGTCACTACCACCATTACTACCACCATCGCCGCCACTCCCGCACAAAACCTCCTCGAACATTCCTACAACCACTACAGATATGTCCCATCCTTCTCCTCATATGACGTCTCCCCTTACTCCTGCTCAGCTCCGTCCATAGAACGCATCACTCCGGCCACCTGCCGATACAGCAAGTCCAAATTCGCCATCACCGCCGCCCGACCGCAATACCATCTCCAGCTGCGTCGTGCGCGGCGTGAACCCCTGTGTACCAGCGGACGTCATAGTCTACGAACTCCACCAGGCAGGACTACCCGTGAGAAGACGAACCTACCTACCCGGTGAGACTCCACCTCCCGTCACCCAAAGACGCTCATCGCCTCATCCACCAAGGGATACAGCTCTTCGGCCATCATCACCGAGTTCAACCGTCTCGTTCCCTTCCCCAACCTCTCACCTACCCTACCACATCTCGTAGCCATCCCAGGCCTGCCCCCCAGCCCAACTCCCTAGTCCACATAACCGTTCCTATCCACCCCCATCCAGCTACTTTTATCACCACCACCTATATCTTCCATTCTCCGCCTTCTACACACATCCCTGGTTAACATCTCTTCCTTCTATCACATTGTACTAATCCACCTTCTTCCTAACACTCATATTTAAATGTAACATCCATGAGTAAGCAACTCCAGAAATAACCGAAATATAATAACATGTAACGGTATAAATCAACAATGTAATCCTGCAGAGAAAACAATGTACAACCATGTAAAAATCCAAATGTACAAGTGTGAACCGTTTAATAAAGCACTTAGCCAAGAGGTTGAAACCCTCCCACCTCCTTCAGAGAATAAAACCTCCTCCCCCCTCGCCCAACTCCATCAAACTACCAAACCCCTCTCCCGGCCAGAGAGAAGGCATTACCTTCTAAGTGGCCCGCCAGTCCCCTTCGGGGAGGGAATGAAAGATTTCCCCAGGTCCCAGGTGAGTCGCTATTTAACATTGTGTATGTGTGAGTTTTTATGTGTGACGGTGTAATATGCTAGTCAATAACATGACAATGATAGTAAAAAGAAGTTCACTGCAAATACAGCTGACTGAATATTTCTGTTCCTTGAAGAACACTGAGTACCATAAATGGATTTGGGGAAACTATGCCTGGTGTTAGTTCACCAGTTCCTGGGGTTTCTACCTGACAAAACCTTAATAGACCAATAACTGGTTCCTTTTTTTACCTTTATTGCTTTCAATTTTCAGTGACAATAGTCAGTCAGTGAAATATTCTGTTACACCTGAACTAACCTAACCTGTCACTATCTGGTTTTTGGTGGTTCACAACCGAAACTGTCACCATCAGTGGTTTTCGGTAGAACACATTCTAACCTGTCACTATCAGTGATTTTTGGTGGATTACAGTAGTCTTCTCACTAGCCGATCCTGTCCCAAGAGATGCTCGAGGAATTTTGACCACTTTGCGGCATTAACCTGGGGCTTATGCCCTCAGCCCAGTGCTCTTGTCACTAGCCGGATCTACCGGGCGAGTTGGCCATGCGCGTAGTGGCGCGCGGCTGTGAGCTTGCATCCGGGAGACAGTAGGTTCGAATCCCACTATTGGCAGCCCTGAAGATGGTTTTCCGTGGTTTCCTATTTTCACACCAGGCAAATGCTGGGGCTGTACCTTAATTAAGGCCACGGCCGCTTCCTTCCAACTCCTAGGCCTTTCCTATCCCATCGTCGCCATAAGACCTATCTGTGTCGGTACGACGTAAAGCCCCTAGCAAAAAAAACCAACTAGCCGGATCTAACTAATCCAGACCAATGGTCTGATCACTAGCCAGACCTAAATAATGCAGACTAATGGTTTGGTCACTAGCCCGACATATGTCATATTCTGTCATGTTGTTGCCACTATCCATGGTCATGGTCTTATTACGTAGTGTTTGGCAAGATGTAAATCTCTGTTTTACAAGCCTTCTATTAACGTTTTACCCATATTATGGCCACTTGATTTGCTACGCTCGATCTATATTATATTCGTACATTGTTTCATACGGCAAAAAGGATTCCAGGTCGTCGATCTGCTTTCAATTTATCCACCATTAATGTATATCTGAACCTTCCAATGCCGTCACACAGAGGCACGAGTCTCAGCCGCGGAGCCCGTGCCTGTGGGTCCTGTACTTACACCATAATGCGAATAGGCAGAGAGTAAACAATGATATAACTACTTTGCTGTTGAGGAGTCCATTCCACCATTTTCTGGAAATCCTCGATGAAAACTCATTCCATGGTGGAACGAAGAAATTGCAGCAGCCGTAAAAGAGAGACTTCGCAATCATAAACGTAAACTGCCATCCTGATTTCCAGGCGTTGAACGACATCATGTGAGTTTTGCCACTCAAGCTTCACAGGATTATAACGTGCTCTTCACGGAGTGAGCACTCTGCAGTACCTTGACGCTTTGTAAGGACACGGATCCTGGACCGGATAATGTCCATAACCAGATTTTGAAGCAACTGAATAAATATAGCTCATTATATCTTCTTGGAGTGTTCAACAGAATCTGGACAGGGAGCGAGTTTCTGTCATAGTGTTGAGAGGGGATATTAATCCCCCTCTCGGCAAATCTGAATATGGTTTTCTGTGGTATCCTATTTTTCACATCAGCCAAATTCTGGGGCTCTACCACAATTAAGGCCACGACCACTTCTTTCCACCTCCTATCGTCAACCTATCTGTGTCGGTGCAACCTAATGCAACTTGTAAAGAAAATATGAGATAGTGGACATTCTTTCAACAGTGTATCAGTGCAAATTCTCAGGTAATTTGCTGGTTTTTGCTGCAAATTTTTGTCCCTCCGTCTATTCTGTGTCCCAGTAGGGAGGACATTTTCACAATATCACGTTCTAGAAAATGGAGTCCCACAATGTCACCGTACCACAATGTCACTCTATTGGCGACTGCCATAATCTGCATTATCGGTGCTGCTGTTCCAGCAATAATACCGTCAATGGATCTGGACGATTATGCTCTGCATTATAAGCAGTCGCAGAGCGATAATTACAACAAGCTACTAGGAGAGATTAAAAGTGTACTTAGAACATGGCTTCTGGTTTTCAACTGCAAATACTTCTGTCGTTCACATCTGCCAGAAGTGCACTCTTCATCTCCAACTGGAGCTTGTTTAGTTGGAGGGGGCTCTTCCTGTAGGTGACACGTACATATTTCATGGGCTCCTTTTCGATAGTAAATTAATGTGGGAGCCACACATGCGTCAATTGAAACTCAAATTCACTAACAAAGTGAATAATGTGAAGTTTCGTGGCTGCTCTACTTGGGGGGATCCTAAGCTCGAGCAGTGTAGCACATGGATCTGCAAGGCATAGCGTTCTTATGAACCTGAATAGCATCAACCAGAGTGGAGTTAGGTTGGCAGCGGGAGAATTATGTACAAGCCCCACTGCTAGTCTGCTCGCTGAATCTGGTGTGACACCTATACGCCTAAGGTGTCATTAACGCTGTTGTCTTACACTGCGATTTTTCAACAGGTGCCACTTCCCCAAACTATTCTTGGGTACTGAACAATAGAAATAGTCAGGTGTATGCAGCTTATCCACAAGCAGCGCAACCGGTAAATATACACTTGAATAGCAGTCATAGATTTTACCTTTAGTTCCTTGCTTTGTTAGACGATCATGAAATGCTGGATCTGCACACCGGCGCAAAGGTGAACATGATCCCCTGCATTTATCGGAGGCTCCTCCTTTCCTTTGTTAGTCAGTATCCAAATTCAGTGGTTATTTACATGGATGGTTCGAGGGCAGAAGCGAAAGTAGGCTGTGCGTTCATTGTCGACAGTAGGATGTTTCATATTCCGGTATCGGAAACCTGTAGCTTGTACACAGCAGCGCTCTATGCTCTGCAGTATGCGCTGTCTACGGTAGGGAACGTACTGTGTACCGACTTCTTGAGTTGGTTACAGTCAGTTGGTACATATTTCCTGCGGCACGTTTGGTGCAGGCGATCCGGGACCTGCTGGCCAGGTGTTGGAGGATTAGCACCAGTGGCTCCTGAGCCACATGGGTGTAGCAGATACGGCTGCCAATGAGGCAGATGGATTGTCCCCGTTGGCTTATGAGGTTCCAGCCAAAGATATTCATTCTCAGCTGGGATATCTGGTAATTTCCAATTGGGAGAAGGAGTGGTAGGCCACTTCTCATCCACATAAGCTGGGAGCAATAAAAGGAACTACGTAGGTATTGAAGCCTTCCCTTCGGGTTCTTGGATAGAAACAGTGGTGTTATATCGTGTTTGGATATTTTACGGTATAGCAACGCACCGCTACGTACTGGAAGGAGAAGCCCTCCGGTGTGTAGTTGCGGCAGTCATCTGAACGTTGTACTATACATATTCTTGCGGAGTGCGCGGACCTTGCCGAAAAGCGCTGTAGTTTAAAGCTTCTGGGTTCCACCTTGTCATTTTTATGAGGAATAGTGGCCTATTATTTTATCGTGTCTAAATGTGACGTTTGTGTCTGCTGTTTTCCCTTCAACTATTTTTATCTACATTCGTGTATTTTTAGTATTTCTTTAAACTTTTAATTTGAATTAAACATTTGATTTTACTGTACTTTGAAGGCAATACCTTATTTATTTATATTCCTTTCTATCGATTTTATAATCATTTTATAAGAAAATAAGGCCTGCAAATTATATCCAATAACTATTTTAAATTCATAATCCTATTTTGAAATTCTAGTCTGTGGGTAATTGAGGAGCAACCAGTCAAAGCGTGTAATGTCCATTAATGCAAATTTTTGAGGAGAAACGGAAAGCTGATAGTTCCTGAAATATTCAACATTATAAAATCGTCGTCGGCACTTACTCGTTTCCGAGTTTACATATTGTTTGGCTAATAGCTAACTTCAATGCACAGCAGTGTGTACTTAAACTTCCGGAGACGGTGACACCGAGGTGTCATGTTCTTTCACCTTCTCCTTCCCAACGTTTTTGGACCTGGCGCTAATGCTCGTAGAAATTGGTATTTTTCCACCTTAATTTACTTCGAATCCCTGTCGTCGTTCTCCCTAACTACTTCTAGTTCTAATAATCTCTTTGACTCCGAGATGGCGTGAGTATCTGTTCCTTATACAAGCTGACATCTAGTCGGAAACTTGGTACTACGTTGCTCCGCCTACTAACCAATGAGAGCTCGCTTCCAGAAGAAAAGCTAATCTCCGATTATTGAGGAAGTCTGGCGTGAGATGGACGCTCGGTTCTTGCCTGTCTGGTGGGAGCGCATTCCGCCTCTTGTTATGGATGTGACTTGAAGAAAAAGGTGAAAAGGGCCTCTCCCTTGGCCCTTCTTATGATCTTGGGCCTTTAATCAACGCGGGAGCTGCTCTAGTTGGTATTTTTAGTTTAATCGTTGCATCGCTTCATCATCCAGAATGTAAGTTTTTTTTTAAATGGCGTCTTGACGCCTTCCTAATTCAGTGAAGATTTTCTGCAATTCTACGAATCTAATTCTCTTCAGCTTCAAACAACTTCAGTACCCGTCGTGTAGTGATGGTGGACTCTTAATTGAATGGAAGATCTCGGCCTTTTAAAAGAAATTTGGTTACTCTTATTATTTGAAAGAAATCATTGAAACCTTTATTCGGGTGATATGTGTAAAATAATTTAAGAAGTATCGGAGTTTGAATACCTTACGCTCATGTGGTAAAGCGTGGATAAGGCTTGTAAATTATCAATTTAGCTACCTTATCAAAACATGCTAAGCGAGTCTATTTATCCAGTTGAGTTCTGACCAAGTGGACAGTAATTATTTAATTATGGTGTGTTTGAGTTTGATTTTGTTCGTGTTTCTTGTTCCTTGATTTTCCTTTCGTTCCCTTGGTTCTGATAAGCCTTGTATACGTGGTCACCCGTTACTATGCTTGATACATTGCGTTTGTTGGTTATCATGCCAACGCTTTTTATTGAAATCGGTTTTGTTGACTGATTTTTAATGCTGAGTTTTTCCCGGATCGTGGATGTTGTTGGTTGTTTGCCAACTATTTTGGTATTGATGTGATTATGCTTTATTCTGATTGTTTTCTCTTCTCTTGGGTGACCTTGTGCTCGTATTTTGGTTATTTATTTTTTTATTTCGGTTATCCTTCTGTTTCTTCGGGGTACTATGTGTCGTGTTAAATTTTCTCCTCTTCCTGATTACCCTTGGTGAGAGCTCGGTGGATCTGGTAGACTTTAAAATGGATCCGATGTGAACTGATACTAGTGTCAAATTAACTTTGCTGGTATGATGAGGCCTCACTTATTTAATAATTTTGTGTTTTCCTTTATTTTTGGGGATTGATCATCCTATGTTTTAAAATGTTTTTATTTGATATCTTAATTCATATTAATTTATGCCTTTTTAATTTCTCCTGCGTTGAGTATTTCCTTTCTCTAACCTTCTAAAAGATTAACTCACTAAATAAATCATTTGTTTTAAATTTCCCTATTAATGTGTTGTTCTTAAATTAACTAGTTGGTACCAGGTACGATTTCCTTTCTCCTAGTTCCGGGTGGGTTTTCTTGGCCTTATTTATGGTAAGTATCTTGTTCTTGTTTAGTTTTGTGTTGATGATATAACTCTGGGTTCGGTTCCAGCTTGTTCTCTTTATTCTCTTATTTGTGTTTCAGTTAATTTTTCCTTTCTTTCTTGTTAATTTACTGCCGTGAACGTAGAGTGTCGTGTATGATCTACCTCACGGGACAACGGTACATGCCAATTCTTGCGTAGAACATACGCCCACACATCGCGCAGCCGAGGGACGTGGGAGATCCTGGCTGGGTTTGGCGAAGTTTGCGTTCCTGTAGCTTAATATCTTAATGTCTGGGGAGTTCTTGTTCGAAGTGTTGAACTGAGGCACAGACACTTTGCCGCCAAAGTAAACGGTCCTTGACAAGTATTTCCCAGGTTTGAGGGTTTATTTCAGCCGTCTTTAACGTTTGTTTGTGTGGCGTTATAATTGAAGAACCATTAGTATATTTATCAAAAATATGGCATGTTAGTATGTGAGGAATCTAAAATGTATCATTAAAAATGCGCCATAAACTGCAAGACAGCTATTGGCTGTAATTGGTTAATTGATGTACCTCTAAAATCTAGATTGGACTATATTGGAATATACACGAGGCGAGTTGGCCGTGCGGTTAGGGTCGCGCAGCTGTGAGCTCGCATCCGGGAGATAGTGGGTTCGAATCCCACAGTCGGCGGCCCTGAAAGTAGTTTTCAATTTTCACACTAAGCAAAATCTGGGGCTGTACCTTAATTAAGGCCACGGCCGCTTTCTTCCCATTCATAGGCCCTTCCTGTCCCATCGTCGCCAAGAGACCTATCTATGTCGGTGCGACGTAACCCAAGTAGCAAAAAAAAAATGAAAATTGGAATATAACGGAGGGCAGTCACTTCGCCATTGGACTTTTAATTGTATATTATTGTCTACGAACCTGCAATTGGTTAAACTCGTCGCTCGATCTTCAACTGTTCTGCACGACGCTCCATAGCGGCCGAAATTATAAACCTGACTTCTTTTCCAGCGCTCGACAAGATCAGGTGCGATTTTGCATGTCTTGCTGTCATTCGCTGTGACAGCCAAGAATGTTTAGAAACCACCGTAAGGTGATAGTGAAGAGGAGGCGTAGACCTGTATAAATTGTTTTATATTGACATTTTGGTAGTGTTTTAATTTGAACTTGTGTGTAAATTTGAAATGCAACTTTATGTGTGATTCCGATTACCTGCAGTTGAGTGTGATATTTAGCCTTGGAAATATTTTGAGCAAAATTGTATAAGTGAGTACTTGGGAATTGTTCGTCACCAGCCTGGTAAGTGATATTAACTCCAACAGGCATTATCCACGTAAACTACGGTACGTGTGTCTGCAGTGAGTAAAACGCCAACATGTTCACCTTCGAGGATGTTTTAAATTAATATTCTTGAGGGACGTCTTCTAAACCACAACTTCAACTTACTACTTACTGGAAAGCAATGCTCATTCTCAAAGCAATGTTCATAGAATGATTTTAGTGTGCAATTCTTTGAAAGACTGCTATTTAAATTGGTCACAATTAATAATAATAAAAGTGCCTTGTGCCGAAAACTCATACAATCTAGTTGAGTTTCATGTACTGGTTCCGCAATCGTTCTTAAGGCTGTCCATCTCTCAAAACTTTCAAGTATTAAAATTAAAATCGTACTGAATCTTGGTGATGTAATAATGATGGTATGCCAAGCATTATAAATATGGAATTGTTTCGAGCCTACAGCATAAGTGTATCAGCTGATATTGGAGATTATGTTATTTCTCATGAATTGGTATGTCTTTATATGTCTACTGCCCACCCTCTGTTGAGGTTCTTTTGACCTTGGTTTGCCCAGATCGCATCGCTTCCCAGTACGGTTATTTTTATTTTGGTCGAGGTTTACACTAAGTAGTTGGCGTGATTTCACGCTGGGATGGCCTCTAATCTCTCCTGTGGTAGTGCTGTCAATCGAAACTGGATGTTTGCGGTGTTGTGCCGTCATTTTTTGTAGACCTTGTGTTCGATTGTCGGTACGTGACAGTTTCAGTTGGTCTTTGAAACGTCTCATGGAGGGCATCCCGCGGGCTTGAACCGGAGTCAAGTTCACCACAGAGCATTTGGTGCGGTAGTCTGGTGTCATTAATATGGCACACATTGTCTACCCATCTGAGGCGATATCCAACGACCAACGCTTCTACATCCACAGCATATCCTTTCTCGAGAACTTCAACATAAGAGATGCAGTTTTCCCACTTGATGTTCAAGATGGAGCGTAGTTTTGCTGGTGAAAGCGAACCAGCTTTTTGATGTCCAAGTTTCCCAGCCATAGAGAAGTGTAGAGATGACTACAGCCTGGTAAACCATTAGTTTTTTGTGAATTGTAAGGTTTTATTCCTGAAGACTGTGTGTGATAGTCGGCCAAAGGCCATATGGACAGCAAGAATCCCGTTTTCCACATCCTGTTCTGAAGTACAGCTCTTTAAAAATATACTCCCAAGGTAAGTGAAGTGGTCTACTTGTTTTGGATTGGTCTTTGAGGTGGTAGTATTAAATTCTGGGATGTTAGTCCCTGGTGCAGGCTGAGCAAGTACCTTGGATTTTAGGCGTTGGTGGTGAGGTCAAAAAGGTCATATGCATCCTCGGAACGGTTCATTGGCTGCTGCAGTTCCTCATGTGTAAGAGCCGGTGATGCGGTATCATCAGCATACTGCATTTCATTTACTCTAGTAACATTGGTGTGTCTTCGCGACTGAAGTCTGGCCGAGTTGAAGAGACCTCAATCAAAGTGGTATTTAATCTCTACATCGGGGTTGTCTGTTTTCTCATAAAGTATGACCGCCAAATACAATGAGAGCAGAGTTGGAGCAAGTACGCAACCGTGCTTCAAATCCATGTGTGATTGTGAATGGTTCAGAAGTGCTTGCTCCAGGCCTAAAAATGCTCAGGACAGCCAAAGCGTCTCAGAACTACCCACACAGTGAAATTTGGAACACTATCGAAGGACTTTTTCAGGTCACAACACAAAATAGAGAGGCTTGTGTTGTTCTCTGCATTTCTCTTGCAATTGCATTGCACAGAAGATCATGTTAACAGTACCCGTGGAGGCTGGGGAACCACACAAAGACTCTAGTGGAATCGTCACGGAGATAACTTGCAGGTGGCTAAGCAAGATGCTTTCGAGAAGTTTACCTACAATGGATAACAGAGAAGTGCCACGACAGTTGTCGCGTATACTACGCTCACCTTTTATGAATATAGTGATGATATTGGCATTTTTGAGATTGCCGGGTATTTTTGGGTTTCCCAAATGGAGAGGATGAGCGTGAAGAGCCTGGGTTTTAGGGGCAATCCTCCACCTTGAATTAGTTCCAGAGGGATGTTGTATGGACCAGGTGCTTTAATAGATTTTAGCCTATCAAGTGTCACACAGAATTCCTGATAATTTGGTGGTTTCGCCACCCATGGTTGAGGAGTAATTTGTGTCATATCCCTCAGAAAATCATCGGCAGCATTGGAGGTTCGGTATAAGAGAATGGAGAAGTGTTCCTTCCAGCGCTCCGGGATGTCTCTACCATCGGCAAGGGTGTTAGCAACACCCACACTCTTTTCAGAGTTCCAATTGAAGAACGAGATGGACCGTAGAGCTCTTGTATTCCCGCGTAGAATATCTGCAGGTCTCTGGCATCAGATAGCCTTTCTGCCAGCAGCTATTCTTCATTTTTCTTATTTGAGCCATCACTGTTTCAGATATTCAAACAGAGCTTCCTTCATACTCGATGATGGATCTTGAAAAAGGGATAGGTGGTCTTCCCGTTTAGCACTGATAAGGCTCATAATTTCTTCATTGTTGTCCTCGAACTAGTCTTTCCTCTTTCTTTTCTCGTCGCCGATGATTTCCTGTGCTGACTCAATTATAACCCTTTGGAGTGTTGAACATTCTTGCTCCACATCATTTTTACATACTTGGTGTGGGTAGTCACGTCACGTCCTAGTTCGTGAAGCATGGGCAACGGCTGAGTGGCCTAGTACGTGGCCTTGAGTGACGGAATAACAGTTCCTATGGAATGGGAGTGGCATCTCGGACATATTCTGAGTCGTGGCCCTCCTTGTGCTCAGGCGGCTAGGACTATACAATTCACCAGTGGTCCATTACCCGTTAGAGGAGAGATCCTCACTTGGACTATGCGTAAGTAGGGTAGCATCCTGCTTCATGAATTTACCGAGATCATAACATTTTAATCAAACCTCGGACCTATGGGAGTAACGGAGTCCCACTCCCATTTGACAGGCGAGGGACTCCTTGGAAACAACTTGTCGAACGATATGGAATTCGATCGGGAGCTATCATTATTAATGGAAGAAAGAAAGTAGAACTGGCTGAGTCTTCAAAGAAGGTGCATCTGGATGTGCTAGGAGTAGGTGATATTCGGGCAAAGGCAGATAACGAGGAAGAGATAGGAGATTATAAAGTGTCCTTGACGGGTGTTAGCAAGGGAAGGGCAGAGTATGGGGTAGGGCTGTTTACTATGAATACAACTGCACGCAACGTAGTTTCTGTTAAGCAAGTAAACGAGCGAATGATGTGGGTAGATTTGGCAGTTGGAGGAATTAGGACGAGAATTGTCACAGTGTATTCACCATGTGAGGGTGCAGATGAGAATGAAATTGACAATTGTTATGAAGCATTGAGTGATATTGTAGTCAGGGTCAACAGCAAGGATGGAATAGTGCTAATTGGGCGTTTTCAAAGCGAGAGATAGAAATAGAACTGAAGGATACGAAAGGGTGATCGGTAAATGTGGGGAAAATATGGAACCTTATGGGAATATGAAGCGTTTGCTGGAATTTTGTGCTAGTACCGGTACGAGTTTAGGAGTTAGGAATACATTCTTCAAGCATAAGGCTATTCACCGTTACACATGGGAGGCTAGGGGTACCAGATCCATAATAGACTATATCATAACTGATTTAGAATTTAGGTAATCGGTTAGTAATGTACGAGTTTTCCGTGGATTTTTGATGATAAAGCCCACTATCTGATGTGTAGTGAACTATGTATCTCTAGGCCTACGGTGGAGAAAGTGCAATCAGTTTGCAAACGAATAAGTGTAGAAGATCTCCAGGACGAGGAAAGAAGACAGAAGTACATGGATAGGATTAGTGAGAAGTTTCGAACAGTAGACAGTAAGTAGGTTCATGATATAGAAAGAGAATGGGTGGCATACAGAGATGCTGTAGTAGAAACAGCAAGGTAATGCCTAGGTAAAACTATGTGTAAAGATGGGAAAAGGCGAACATTTTGGTGGAATGATGAAATGAGAGCCGCTTATAAACGTAAAATGAAGGCTTATAAGAAATGGCTCCAAACAAGGGCCGAAGCAGGCAGGGTTTTGTACGTAGATGAAAGAAACAGAGCGAAACAAATATTTGTTGAATCCAAAAAGAAGTCGTGGGAAGATTTTGGTAATAACCTGGAAAGGCTAGGTCAAGCAGCAGAAAAATCTTTCTGGACAGTAATACAGAATCCCAAGAAGGGTGGAAAAAAGTAAATAAGCAGTGTTTTGCGTAATTAAGGTGAACTAATAATAGATCCCAGGGAATCACTGGAGAGATGGAGGGAATATTTTGAACATCATCTCAACGTAAAAGGAAATTTTCATTGTGGTGGTGTCGCGAACAGCCAATCTCATGGGGGGAGGAAAATTAATTTGGTGAAATTACGCTTGAGGAAGTGGAAAGGATGGTAAATAAACTCAGTTATAATAAAGCAGCAGGAATATATGAAATTAGACCTGAAATGGTGAAGTATATTGTGAAGGCAGGGATGAAATGGCTTCATAGAGTAGCGATTAGCATGGAGTGTTGGTAAGATACATTCAGATTGGGAAAAAGCAGTAATTGCACTTATCTATAAGCAATGGAACAAGAAGGATTGTAACAACTTTCGAGGTATATCATTGATTAGTATACCAGGCAAAGTAATCACTGGCATCTTGGAAGGGAGAGTGCGATCAGTAGTTGAGAAGAAGTTGAATGAAAATCAGTGTGGTTTCAGACCACAGAGGGGCTGTCGGGATCGGATTTTCAGTATGTGCCAGGTAATTGAAAAATGCTACGAGAGGAATAGGCAGTTTTTTATGTTTCGTAGATCTAGAGAAAGCATATGACAGGGTACCGAGGGAAAGGATGTTCGCCATACTGGGGGACTATGGCATTAAAAGTAGATTATTATAATCAGTCAAAGGCATTTATTTTGACAATTGGGCTTCAGTGGGAATTGATGGTAGAATGAGTTCTTGTATCATGTGCTGAATGGTACAAAATGTTAGGGAGGGATTCCATTAGGTGGACATTTAGTAAGCAGTCTGGCCTATTCTGACGACTCGTTCTTAATGGCACATTTTGCCGGAAGCCTGAAATCTAGTATCTTGGAACTTGGAAACTAGGTGAAATAAGTACGGTATGAAAATTAGCCTTTCGAAGACTAAATTGATGTCAGTAGGTAATAAATTCAACAGAATTGAATATCAGATTGGTGATACAAAGCTAGAACAGGTCGACAATTTCAAAAATTCATGTTGTGTGTTTTTGCAGGATGATAATACAGTGAGATTGAATCAACGTGTAGTAAAGCTAATGCAGTGAGTTCGCAGTTGCGATCAACAGTATTTTGTAAGAAGGAAGTCAGCTCCCAGACTAAACTGTATTTTCATCGGTCTGTTTTCAGACCAACTTTGCTTTACGGGAGTGAAAGCTGGGTGGACACAGGATATCTTATTCATAAGTTAGAAGTAACAGACATGAAAGTGGCGAGAATCAATGCTGGTACAAAAAGGTGGGAACAATCGCAGGGGCCTACTAGGTTTGAGGAGATAAAGGCTATGAAGCTGTTCGCATAAACCGGCTTCGGTGGTGGGTTCATGTGAGGCGAATGGAGGAGGATAGGTTACCTAGGAGAACAATGGACTCTCTTATGGAGGGTGAGAGAAGTAAAGGGAAGCCAAGACAACGATGGTTAGACTCAGTTTCTAACGATTTAAATATAAGAGGTATAGAACTAAATGAGGCCAGAGCACTTGTTGCAAAAATAGGATTGTGGCTACGTTTAGAAAATTCACAGAAGCTTGCAGACTGAACGCTGAAAGGCATAACACTCTATAATGATAATGTATTGCACCCTTTACCGGGAGAGCTGTGGTAACTTATCCTGGTTCTTGGCTCGGCTTCTGGAGACCCTACCCCGTTGGTGATCAGTTCTTCGTTACCTTCAGGGTGCTAATAAGGATTGCCTAACTACGGGCTATCTATTCTAACAAATAAAAGAAAATCTGATTTGTCTCAGACTGATCTTTATTAACCCCAAAATAATCGTAATTACCACATTCTACTTACTGATAAAAGAAAATGTAAACATAGACTACCAAGTTGAAAACTGTTGAAATCTTGTTTTAATCCCAGCTTGGAAGCTTTCCAGAAATTTATTAATGTTTATGAAATTTTGTATAAAATGAATATTAATTAATTATCAGATTACTAATTCATCTTACATTTGACAATGCTTTAATTATTATTTTTATCATCATTGATCAAAAGTTGGTTACAATAGCTTAATAACCACCTGTTAAATGTTAAGGCTGACACTTAATGTCACCAATTATTGCATTATAATAACTTATAATTTTTCATCATGTGGTTTATTAACTTTACATTTTGCTTAGAACATTCCAATTTGAATTGCTGGAGTCATATCTCCCTTTTTTTACCATTCTCTATTATTTAAATATGACAAACTATCTTTGTATATTATAAATATATAATATAAAAATAAAATAAAAAATCACTGTGTAACTTTCCATAATTCTACACAGGATTTTCGAATCTCGGAAATTACTGTAATTTGTTGATAACATAAATTTTACTCTTTTCCAATTATGTGGGATATATCAAATCGTATTTCAGTATCCCAAATGTTTGCTTTTACAAATTTTAAATTATTCATTATTCATGAATTAATAACAATTAATAACCAAAAAATATAATTTATTCTCCTAGTTTTTAGTTCAGTAACTTCTATAATCTGTTGTGAATTGTTGTGCGAGATGCAAGAGTAGATCTATTTCGTTGTTTACTTAATTATTACGCCAGCCGTCGTTGCCTATCTAAATATAAACGTGTATGGTTACTACCTCACTCAAATGAACGAACAAAAATATAAATGAACTATGTTATATTAAAGTCACAGATGAATATCGCGTAATTATGCTCGTAAACTCCAAGAAATAACCATCGTGCCTCAAAATAAATGACATCCTAAATCTTACCCATGTTCATATATTTACGTGATACTTATTCACACACACTTGCAATCGTATAAATAATTTGGCCTCAGATTTCACCATTTTGTGTTTAGACTAAGGTTATCAAGATCAGTGCCACTTTCACTAAAAATCACTGAGTACAGGTGTTTCTCCATGACCAGAGGAGTCTTTCATGGCTTCATTGAGTATTTGCAGTGATAAATAAAATATATAATAATCAGAAATAAAGCAATCAACAATCCACTCTCGTGATAAAGCGAAATTCTGGAAACATGTGGTAACACTGCCTTACCTGGTATAGAATTTACATATGAAATCGTAAGTAAAATTATTGCAATACGATCTTCGCAAGTAAATTCGGTGTTTAAGACTGCTTCAAAAATATTCATCATGGTAAATTGTTATGGATTACGTATAATTACGTTACTTAGTGATGGTGTGTCATGTTGGTTTATATTCTTCTATCGTGCTCTTTATGTACTATACTATGCACATCAACTTATAATGTTCTATTAAGGCGCTTGTCCTTACCCTCGATGTCATTACTTCCTCGGCTCAACACCGGCATTTATTTTCTTAGCTCTATGGCTAGAATATTTATTAAATTACATCAGCTCTACGGCTGAAATACTATCTCTTCAGCTCTACGGCTGGTATTATTATTTTCATCTCATTATCCTTGAGTATTTTATCTATAGTGCATATCGAATTACCAGTAATACCTCTCTTTCAATACATCATAAACCTTGTCACACAACATCGCTTTCCTGTACACAATTTCCACATAACCTCAGTACATCATTTTACACTCCCGAATTGGCTGCTTCAAATGGTTACCTTGCAATATACGTTATAACTCCACTGACCTACTCATTATAAATTGCCTGAAAATGCTCATTTATCAAATATCTCCTGTTTAAATTCTAATTACCTTCACCTGTCCATGTGTCTAGAACCCAGGTGAAGCATACTCTGATTTACGAAACTCATCCAAAATTAAACATAATAAGTACTTCTTGGCAAAGTTTAACACTAATGTAAATCTCATTAATACCACAACTGCAAATGTAAGTATTATAATACGCAATCTCATCAAAACTCATCCTAACGGCCCGTAATTTAGATTCAATGCAGGCCTTGGCATAATTCCGAATTAGTAAAAATGACAATAATAATCTAAGTTATACATATGAAAATGGATGTATGTGTGTATGTGGGTGTGTTTGTGTGTGTTAATGACACATCTGCTAAACCACTAGAGAAATTTCAACCAAACTCGGTACACTTATGACTTACTATCTGGAGACGAACACTGCGGGGTAAGCCATCCATAGCTCCCTTAGGGGTGGGGGTTCGGGGGCAATATATAAAAATAATCGAAAAAGTGTCGAATCCACAGTTTTCGGGGTCGCTAAGGTGAATAATGCCACTCCGGATTACGTTCAGCTCTCTTTTGGGGGGAGGGCGAGAGGGGAGTGATATATACAGAATTAAAAGAAAATAGTGTCGAATACATAGTTTTCGATGTCGCCGAGGTGAATTTTACACTCCGGATTTTTAGTATCAGGAGACAAACCACGTGGAGTAGGAGTAGGATACACCAAGAATGCTTAGGGGGCGGGGTGGGGTGAGAAGGGTGAGATAAAAATATCATCGGATGTAGTGTCGAATCCATATTCTTCGGGCTCTCTGAAATGAGTAGCAACATTCCAGAATGTATTAATGCCCAAGTTTAGCCTCTTCGTGATGGGGGGCGATGGATGACTGATATATACAATTAATCGAAAATAGTTTTCGGAGTCGCCGAGGTGAATTGTACACTTCGAATTTTTAGTATCAAGAGACAAACCACGTGGCGTAGGACACCCCAGAAACCCTTAGGGGCGGGGGGGGGGGGACGAGGGGCTGAGATATAAAAATCATCGAAAGTAGTGTCGAATCCATTATTTTCGGGGTCGCTGAGATGTATATTGACTTACCGGAATTTTTATATTTCATCCCCCTTTGCAGGGGGCAGAGGGGATTGAGATGTAAAATAGTCGAAAATAGTGTCGAATCCATAGTTTTCGGGGTCACTGAGATGAACAGTAACATCACGATTTTTCTAAACTCAAATTTTAGCCCCCTTTAGAGAGGGGGTGTGGGGAGTGAGATACAATAATAATCGAATTACTGCCGAATCCACCGTTTTCCGGGACGCTGTGTTGAATAGTAACATTCCGGATTTTTAAAGTCCATCTTCAGTCCCGTTTGGCATAGGGGGTGATAAAGGGTGAAAAATAAATTGTCAAAAATGACCGAGATAACGGACGTATGTATGTTCCGGTATGTCTATCAAGTATGACTTACTACCTGGGAAATATACTGTGGGGGGAAGACGCCCCTAGAACCACTAGGGAAGCGGGTGAAGCATAATCCATATTAATAAATGGAAGTCACTTTGGCGCGTCCTATATATACTGTACTGGATATGCATTAATTAAGGCATAAAATGAAACAGTCGAATTGATGAGACCATTCTAGGCATCTTTGCAGCTTAACAGTTGGTACCTGACAAGCTGATGACTTCAGGTTCCCTAGCAAAATCTAAAATTCTATTAAGGCGCTGGGAGTTTTAAATCTGTATAAGAACACAGTCGGTGATATTTATCCAGAACGATAACCTGTAGGTTTCATGGGCTTTAAAATTTTCCGAAACTCTTCATGTTTAAACCCCTCCCCGTTATCAAGATGGCAGCACAATCTCCTAGAAGAGTTAGAAAATTTATATTTGGCAAAATTATAGCTTGTAATGGACGGAAAATTTACGAGATGTTTACAAAATTTATTTTTACCCCCGAAAAATATCGAAGTATGGAGGAAATTTGTGCAGACCGTCCTTTTGAGGTATTTCATGGCTAAACGGTAAGTCGTATCGTATCACAAAACGGATGGCAAAATCTCCATTCAATTTGGAGTTATCTACAACTATCTTCCTATGATTTTTTGTCGTATCTATATCACTTAAACCTTAAATTTGGCTCTATTACTAGATTTACCTAAATTTTGCATTTTGTACACGTATACTTGATGGTTTGATTCACTTATAGGAAACATGGGATCATCAAATTCTACACGAATATTGGCCCACCCTGTAGCCATATGTGAGCCAAATTCTATGTTTTAACCGGTCACATAAGTATCTGAAAAGTAATTCACTGTGTGAATACCTTACACAAATTTCACAGTAGTCAACGTTTCTAAATAATTCTTACGTTTAAATAGATAATATACGGAGAAATATCATAGGGCCAGCCATTAAGATCGCTAAATGAGGCCAGAGGCGTCTTCTCGTACAATCCGTTTTTCGATATGATGCACCGTTTAGCATCAGTTATTCTGTAAATGAGGGCGAACATGCATATACCTCCGTATGTCGATCTACATTTATTCATTTAAGTCGATTTGTAGCGATCTAGAGGTGTGTCTGACATTGTAATTAATATTTTACAATTCAATAGTGACTGCCAGCAGGAGTGCGTCTGCTGTTGTAATCAGTACTCCCCACATCGACTTCAACTGGCAGTAGGAATGGGGTCCTCCTCCAACGCCTGTGTACCATTGTAATGAAGAATTCCCCTCTCGATTTGACTAGTAGAAGGCAAGGGAGGGTGCATTTTTCAAAACGCTTTTACATGATTCTCTTTATCATTAGGTGCCCTGATTATAAACAAATTTATCCAAGAAAACGTGACTTACGTTACGCATAGTGAATTCTCGGTAGACAAGTGGACCTGTCGCTATCACAACTCCGCATCTCGCACTTTACATTGCAAACAACGTCTGCGGACCTCCCTATTCTTTTTCTCGGATAACGCCAAGACACGTGCAATTTGAAGATTCTTATTCCCTTCATGTACAGTGAATTACTTCGATATCCGTATACAATGTAGAATACAGTAGCAAAGCACGGTGAATTGCTGGGTTACGTTTTCCTGGTCCGTGACTCGAGCAGCTTCCATCACTCTAAGTCCTGGATCTAAATTTTCTAGGCCTTCATCAACCTTGGTTGTTACAGACCTAAGATTCTTTTGGGTCTCACCCTCAATTACATCTATCCGGTCCTGCACGAGAATAATGTGCTGCGACATTTTTTCGCATTGTCCCTGGACTTCTTTTTTGTCTCTTGTATACTATTACTAAGTGATATAGTAACATGCCCTAGCTGTTTAATAAGCTGCTTATGTGTTGTTGATATATTGTGTAATTCCTGTTTCGTCTGTTGTTTTCGCATTGCTGCAACAGCTTCTCCTGGCTGTCTCGTAATTCTTTTCGCAATTCAGCCTAATAATGCACGAATATGCATTTTAGAGTTTCCTCGCATTGCTTGAGTTCCTTCATAAGCATTTCTGGCGTATCCTCGAAATGTTCTGCTAGGCTCTCGGTTAACTCCAATTTAAAAGCTGCTTGTGTGCTTTCTATTTGTTTACCAAGACTTTCGGTTAACACAACTTTAAGTGTGCCTCCCCGTTTTCATTTCGTTCTGTACTGTTTCTACCTTCACATTTACGAGGTTGATGCTGGTCATCAACTGCTCCCACTCTTCGTCGCTTATGACCATATTTCACAATTATAAAAATACCAGACACCTTACGACTAGGGCAAAACTTAATTGGTATTTCAAAAATCACATTTTCCTATTTATCGTTAGAACGGGAAAAATAAACATATTTTTATTCAAAATGAACAATACTACTATGTCACATAGTTTGTACACAGTGTCAATATTTAATTATTATTTACTTTGGAATGTTCTAAGTATCAGCCTGGTCGTAACATACCTATTCTTACCTATATTTCCTATAACAGGTTTACCATTCTTACCGATAATGTAGGCGACATCCAACCCCAACGTTGGCGCGACATTTGTAAATCTCCTATGCACCCTTTAGCCGGTAGAGCTGCGGTAACTTATCCTAATTCTTGGCTCGGCTGCTGTAAAAAATTATACTGATCGCTACTGGAGATCCTATCACATTGGTGATCAGTTCTTCGTCGCCTTCAGGGTACTAATAAGGATTGTCTAACTACGGCCTATCTATACTACCGAATAAGAAATTTCATTTGACTCACACTGATTTTTAAATCTAAATAAACTTTATGAACAAAAAAGGAAATATAATTCCAACATTCTATTGACTGATAATATCAAATATAAACATAGATTATCAGGTTGCAAACGTGTTGAAAACTTGTTTAAATGCAAGCCTGCAAGCTTTACAGAAATTTTAAATAATTCTAATTCTTTTTAGTAAAATGTATTAATCAGCTATCACATTAATAATTCATCTTACATTTGACAATGCTGTAATTATTACTTTGATCATCGTTAATCTAAATTGCGTTACAATAGCTTAATAACCGGCAGTTAAATATTATGACTGACACTTAATGTCACCAATTATTGCATTATAATAAATTATAATTTTACATAATGGGTTATTAACTTTTCATTTGCTTAGAACATTCCAATATGAGTTGCTGGAGATAATTCTGCCGTTTTCAACATTCTCTGTTATTTAAATATGACAAAAATTAAATAAAAATCACTGTGTAACTTCCATTATTTTACATCGGACTTTCGAAACTGTTATTACTTAAAATCTCGGACATACTGAACTTTTACTGTTATCACAACCAGGGGGATATATAAAGTCCTACTTGAGTATCCCAAATGTTTACATTTACAAATTTTAATTTATTCATTACTCATGGGTAACACGTATAATTATAACAAAAATATAATTTATTCTCCAAGTTTTTAGTTCAGTAACGTCTATAATCTGTTTTGAATTGTTGTTTGAGATGCAAGAGAAGATCTATTACGTTGTTTGCTTAATTATTACGCGAGCCGTCGTTCCCTATCTAAACATACACCTGTATGGTTACTACCTCACTGAAATGAACGAACATATAAAGAAATGAACTATGTTACATTAAAGTCACAGAGAAATATCACGTAACTATGCTAGTAAACACCAAACAATTACAATCATGCCTGAAAACAAATGACATCCTAAACCAATGTTCACAATTATTTGCATGATACTTATTCACACACATTAGCAATTGTATAAAAATATATATTTTGGCCTCAGATTGCACCATTTCGTATTTAAACTAAGGTTACCCAGCTCAGTGCCCCATTCATTAAATATCACTCAGTACAGGTGTTTCTGCATGACCACAGGAGTCTTTCATGGCTTCATTGAGACTTTGCAGTGATAAATAAAATATATAATAATCAGAAATAAAGCAATCAATAATCCATTCCCGAGATATAACGAAATTCTGGTAACATGTGGTAATACTGGCTTACTTGGTACAGAATTTACATATAAAGTTGTAAGTAAAATTATTGCAATACGATCTTCGCAAGTCAATTGGGTGTTTAACACTACTTCAATAAATAATTCATCACGATAAATTCTTATGGCTTACGTAAAATTACATTACTTAGCGATGGTGTTTCATGTCGGTTTATATTCTTCTATCGTGCTATTCATGTAAAATTTTATGCACATCAACTTATAATGCTTTATTAAGGCGCTTGTCCATACCCTTGATTGCATTACTTCCTTGACTCAGAATGCCAGCATTTATTTTCTCAGCTCTGTGGCTAGAATATTTATTAAATTGCATCAGTTCTACGGCTGGAATACTATCTCTTCAGCTCTACGGCTGGCATATATTATTCTCATCTCATTATCCTTGAGAATTTTACCTATAGTGCATATCGACTTATCACTAATACCTCTCTTTCAATACATCATAACACTTATCACACAACATCGCTTTCCCGTACACAATTTCCACATCACCTCAGTACATCATTCTACACTCCCCAATTGGATACTTCAAATCGTTACCTTGCAATATACATGATAACAATTCAATCAATCAATCAATCAATCAATCAATCAATCAATCAATCAATCAATCAATCAATCAATCAATCAATCAATCAATCAATCAATCAATCAATCAATCAATCAATCAATCAATCAATCAATCAATCAATCAATCAATCAATCAATCAATCAATCAATCAATCAATCAATCAATCAATCAATCAATCAATCAATCAATCAATCAATCAATCAATCAATCAATCAATCAATCAATCAATCAATCAATCAATCAATCAATCAATCAATCAATCAATCAATCAATCAATCAATCAATCAATCAATCAATCAATCAATCAATCAATCAATCAATCAATCAGTCAATCAATCAATCAATCAATCAATCAATCAATCAATCAATCAATCAATCAATCAATCAATCAATCAATCAATCAATCAATCAATACTGATCTGCATTTTGGGCAGTCGCCCAGGTGGCAGATTCTCTATCTGTTGTTTTCCTAGCATTTTCCTAAATGATTTCAAAGAAATTGGAAATTTATTGAACATCTCCCTTGGTAAGTTATTGGAATTCAACAGGACAAACTGGGGCAAATATTCATTTGTAGGAAGTGGAGATAGCGAACACCACTGACATTTTCATTATAAATTACTTGACGATGTTCATTTTTCAAATATCTCTTGTTTTAATTCAAATTACCTTCATCTGCCCATGTTTCTAGTACTCAGGTGAAGCATATCGTGATATACGAAACTCATCAAAAATTAAACATAATAATTTCTTCGTGGCAATGTTTAACACTAAGGCAAATCTCATTAATACCACTACAACTGCAAATGTAAGTATTATAATGCGCAATCTCATAAAAACTCATCCTAACGGCCGATAATTTAGATTTAATGCAGGCCTTAACATAAATCCAAATTAGTAAAATTGATAATAATAATAATAATAATAATAATAATAATAATAATAATAATAATAAAATACATAGTAATAATACAGTGGAGCGTGAATAAAGCATCCTACATAAAGATATCCTCCGCGCTTTACATTAGACTAAACTACAATGACTAAATACTAAACTGACAACTAGTAAACCAAGTCTTAGGTCTACAATAATAATTAATGTACTCAACTTGTTGCAATCAGGTTCCGCCCGTGACACGGGCGTCAGTAGCAGTTTAATTAGAAGATTATGGCTGCGATTTCACTCATTAACACAATATTGCCGTATCTACTCGTGGCGTGGATAACACGTTTAGAATTTCTTGATGCCTTAATTCTAACACTCACTTTATGGCCTAATTTACACTTTCAACTTAACATTATTATACATATATACACACATCTTCCTCCTAATACAGCTCACATGTTTCCACACGTATGAAATTTTCTGCGTGATGAGTTTGTGTCAGCTGGAATACTGTCCGTCTGGCGACTGTGTTTTCCCTGGCTACCTGCTCCTCGGCAAATTCGTCCCGTTAATCCTATTATGAAATGTAAATCACCCCTCTTGTACTCGCCTTCTTCTACATTTGACTTGTAGTACAACTGTTTGTTTACCATTCCTCAACTAATTATATGCTCCCAGTCTCTAGAAAATGAAAGTATTTCCTTTCTAACTTGCTGGCTGATCGTCATTGAAATGAATGTTCCACCTTCTATGAACTGCCAGCCAGTGTTAAATACATCAAATTTTTGTAACAGGAAAAATAAGATTAATGACAAGGCTTATTATATTAAAATGAATAATTGTTCCTCGATGTGTGCTTAGTATTTGCCTCATATCTGCTATAATGCTGCAGTGTCATTATAAAAGCACAATCCATAACCTTATTCAATGCTTACATACTGCACAAAAATCTTCAAGTGTCCCACATATACAATACATGAGCGTTCTCAGTTTACGTCTTCATCTAACGACTTCCCAAATAAGAGTGTTCTCACTGGCGTGGCGTCTGCTCGCAGGTCCTGATACAGGTGCGGAGTGATATCCCTTGACTAAACCTGGGATTTTATGGTTGTCAGAGCGTCTTTTTATTTACACACCAACTCTTGTCAATTCACTAATAGCTTTTTTTGCTATTGGCTTTACGTCGCACCGACACAGATATGCCTTATGGCGACGATGATACAGGAAAGGGCTAGGACTGGGTAGGAAGCGGCCGTGGCCTTCATTAAGGTACAGCCCCAGCATTTGCCTGGTGTGAAAATGGGAAACCACGGAAAACCATCTTCAGGGCTGCCGACAGTGGGGTTCGAACCTACTATCTCCCAAATACTGGATACTGGCCGAACTTAAGCAACTGCAGCTATCGAGGTCGGTGACTAATAGCTCTTCTAACAAATAAACTTCTAGCGGTTCCATTGTTATGTCGTGATTGCAAAGTTGTACACTGACCATTAAATAATTCTGACGACTTGGGTTGAAATATTTCGTCTAGCAGACTGTGTGTGGCGTGGTTAAGAAATGGTGGCAATACTATTCTCCCTTGTAGTACGACGCCTTTTCACTTATTAATTATCGGCCAACATCTAATATATGTCCTTCCTCTATCATTTACGCTATATAAATCGGAGTATAATTTCCACAAAATCATCTGTAACAACTGTTGGATGTATTAAAATGACTAAATATTACAGAGCGATAACTTTCATATACTCAGAATGGCGAATTTTCATTGGCTGAGGTATTGTGATGCTTGTCTGTCTGGACGATTGCACTTAATTTTTAGGGATTTCAGGAAGGTTTTTCTACCTTCTGTCTGCGTTGCTCCGAAGTTTCCTTGTCTTGCAATCAGTGGAAAGTTCGAACACTTGACCTACTTTCTCTGCTAACTACTTCGAACTGGTGAGCTATTGTTCGCCAAGATAATTGCTTTATTGCCCCTAATAGAACGTGATTCTAAGAAACTTGAGTGGCTTAAGGATGCTCTTTGGTGGACTTTGTCAATAAACGGCTGTACGAGCACAGAATTTCGCTGTATGGAAACAATTCACATTTGATATACACTAAAGATACATTATAAAATGATGAGGCTCAATCTAGCATCCTGTATCTAGCATAAATGCATTGACGACGACGAGGATCAGAAGAGGAAACTACACGTGGACAGCGATCAGGAAGGGCGAATAACACTGCCCTGAACTGAAAAAGTTATTCACCTACATCAACACAAGTATAAACTAACACTAGGTTGAGCCAAAATCCAAATAGGTGATAAATGAGAGTTTATTGAAACGCAACGTCAATTAAAGAATTAATTGAAAAAAGAATATATAAGATCATAATTGGGTAATACATAATTATACGGGTGGGCCCGAATGACAATCAATCTTGGTATCCTGAACTCATCATTACACACATGCACAGGAGCATAATTATGCAAGGCATCTTAGCATTTTTACACTTGGTGACTTCGCTTACAACATTTGGGAAGAGAATAGTTTTAGGCTAGGCCTTTACTCAATCGTTTCCATTTATCGAGAGTAGTATAATAGGACAGTTCGGCGGCCTCCTCCTCCTCCTCCGCGGGAAAATTGAATTTTGGCGCGAAATTTGAATTTGTAAACAAAGCCACGTGCTTTTTGACAGCTGTCATCGACAACAACGCATCGCTAACCTCACTGCTGCCATCTCGACGGGCCTAAACCTCAGTGGTACCAACTTAACCTAACTAGCGCGAGATTTGAATTTGTAAACAAAGCCACTTGTTTTTTGACTGCCACGTGCTTTTGGACATATAACAACGCATCGCTAACCTCACTGCTGCCATCTTGACGGGCCTAAACCACAGTAGTACCAACTTAATCTAACTAGCGCGAGATTTGAATTTGTAAACAAATCCACGTGTTTTTTTGACAGTTGTCATCCGCCATCTTTAAACTACAGAGCACCGTGCTGCCCTCTTTATTGCAGTAGCTGCAAATTCGTCACCTGTCATCCGCAGTGTTGCCATCTTAACGGGCCTAAACCTTAGTGCTACCAACTTAACCTCACTAGCGTGAGATAAACAAAGCCACGTGAATTTTTTGACAGCTGTCATTCGCCATCTTTATTCAAGAGAGCGCTGTGTTGCACTCTACGTGGTGGCGGCAAATTCGAAGTGCTTTACAAACTCACGTGCTTTTGTCATCCGCCATCTTGAATCCAGAGTGGACCGTGCTGCCCTCTTTGTGGCGGTGGCAAATTCTACGTGCTCTTGTTTGGGAAACAAACTCACGTGCTTTATTTCTGACAGCTGTCATCCGCCATCTTTAATCAAGAGAGCACCGTGCTGCTATTATGCGGGCAATTTCGTCAGCTGTCATCCGCCATCTTTAATCTACAGAGCACAGTGCTGCAATCTTTAGCTGAAATGTGGTGGCGGTAAATTCTACATGCTTTACAAAGCCACGTGCAGCTGTCATCTGTCATGAGAGCACCGTGCTGAACACTGCATTGTATGACTAGAATCGAGCACTGTTTAGAAAAAAAATATCTTCTCAACATACTTACTAAGCGGCTCTTCCTCCTCTATCAAGGTACATCTCTATCGAACATGCATTGCAAAATCAAGAGTGTGCAAGTTTAGACTTGAACACATACTACCGTTTATAGTTCGAGGTTGTTGAACACTGCATTGCAAGACTAGAATCAAACACTGTTTAGAAAAAGAAAAAAAAATTCTTCTCAACATGAGCTAGACAATAACATACTTACGAATCTGCTCATCACCTTCTTTCCTGCTTTTCTTCTTTGAGTAATAAACGAAACTCTATCTTGCAAATAAGGAGCGGGAGGAAGGCAATACCTAAACTAAAATAAAAGAATATGCCGATTCTACATTATTTATTTACATCTTGTATGTACAAGTTTTATCTCGAATTATTTTACCCTAGTGATGTTTGCGTACTTCTCCCATTCTCGACACAATTCTTGTATGTACAAGTTTAAACTTGCCGTACTACGCTCTCAGCGTACCTCTCCCTATCTTTATACAATATGTACAGTGAATTGTGATGTAAGACAGCTTAACGTATATATTACAAAGTACACACCTCTAGCATAATGTTTACACACATCTGCTTTATGTAACGTAGTACCTATCAATACTACTATGCCCCCAGGCTAGAGTGTTGGTAGAATTTGGAATGACAAACCGTTTGCAATCATCATTACTAAGGGCTACCTTACTAATTAAATGAGTGTACAACTGGTGCTTCTTGCTTCTAATCACAGACATTTGCTTATGCAAAACAGGCGGATTACTTTTAATGCAATTGTTATTGTTTTCAAAACTTAGCTGATTCCGAACGACATTCTTTTTAACCCCTTCAATCTCTTTATTTGTAGTTCATTTAAGAGTTTTATGCAATATGACTTGATTTAGTACCTACAAATGAATCGATAATATTTCCAGCACATTCATCTTTCATTTTACCTAGAACCTTTTTGTTCACTAGCGGTAGATGATATTGATTATTTGCAGGATAGTTACTAGTATCAAACCTACCCAAGTCTAGCTTTATATCATTGTAATAGTCATCACTTTTGATTTGATAAATAAACGAATCGGTATCTGTGTAGAGCAATTGCGCATTATGCGCGTACTTCTTCATCATTTAATCGTAATGGAATTCATACATGAGTGTTTTAGCCAATTCAAGTATTGCAAAGCCGACGTAGGTAGGTTTGTCATAATTAACCTTAATACGATTCATCTGTATAATAACTAAATTCTCATGTATGATGGTACAGCTGTGGAAATTTGGTTTACTTATTAAATAGTTAGCACCATACCTTTTCTTAATATTTTCCCAGTTTGTTATCAATTTTACATCAACGCGTTTGTCAACATTTTCCATAGTCTTACCAAACACACTGTTATTCATGAGCTTGTAGAAATCTTTCTCTAACTCGTTAACTGCATTTGTTCTTAAATTATTATTCAGATCGATATATGTCTTTAGCCACGGTGACTAATTAAATTCTAGTACGCGATGAATTTTGGATAACTTCAAACCATGCAGCAAACACTGTTTTAAATTTCTGTAATGAATGATATACTTAGATTTATTACACAAATAAGCAATTAGCATTTTCGTCGTTGATGCGATGTACGGTGACTTCATATTTTCAGGGCAGAACGGGAAGTCATTATGAGAAGTGTGTAACTCTTTAGGATACTGTAAGTCAACTTCGAGGAAATAGCCTTTATCAGCTTCATCGCCTAGGGCGTGCAGCTGTAAAGCATCAATTTCGCACTGCGTTAGCCAGCGGAAACCACTCACCGGTAGATGCTGACTCATCGCCCACCCATACTGATTGTTACCATCGAGATAAAGAATATACTGAGATTCCTGACTAGAATCGAAACTCGGCATGTACTTATTATTTGCCTTAGAATACCGCCCACTGCACTGACTTAGACCGCCTCGAATAGACGATTTTATAAAGTGCACCATATCAATATCGGTTAGCAGTTCCAAATTCACCTGCGTGTATTTTAACATGGCATCCCAACTTAACCCAGGCGCTGTAAATTACTGACATGGGTCAAGGTTGTAGGTTTTCTTGCAAACACAGCGAAAATTTTCGAAAACATCAGCTAACAAAAGTACATCAGTCTTTAAATATAAGTCTGAATATTCACCCAGCGTTTGAATGTGGAACTGCTCCCAGATATGTTGTGCATGTAAATAGTCATTGTAATGTGAAAATGGGAACTAATATTTACTGGACATAACTGAATTATTACATCAAAGCATCTAAGAGTATTTATTTATTCATCTGTCATGTCGACTTGTGTATCCAGCCGTTATCTGTATTATCGGCCATTGTTGGAACGTTTTCCTAACTGTGAAAGTTACCAGACCAATTTAATTCAAGTTATTTATCCATTATTGTCAGGCATTTGACTGGACGATCTGATGCGCTGAATTATCATTTTGTAACTTATGCGCATCTTCGCGGTGCACGCATTGAATTATGGGACTGGCTACTCGCCTAGCTCGGTGTGAGCTCAGTAGTCTGCAGTAATCTGCTTGCCGCGACTCTTCAAGATGGCTGTGTTGTGTGAAGCTCCCAAGCGGACGCTTGGCAAGAAGGGAAAGCAATTACTATGGAGCCGGACTCCGGCGGATAAACCATAATGTTAGGGCTAGGCCCTGTTATTTTTTGAAAGTTATCCAGTGTGCTCCAACCTTAATATTTTCTTAATGTAACATGTAAACTTGGTGCAGTGAGTTAACCGTTATCGGTATGAAAAGTTTCAAGTGTCTCGTAAGTTGGATAGCTTAACTCCAAGTAAGTACTGAAAATTATAATTTATTGGAGGGATCCCGTTCGTTCAGGCACTAGTGTGAGTAATTTCATCGTGGACATGAGCAACATTATAAACGACAATTTTGGTATAGTGCAACCTTGTAAGCAAAATTTGATATCTATTTGTACTGAATCCGTTGGAAAAAGAAAATTTAATGTAATGTAGGGAGCTCGGGATCGCTAGTTATGCATCTATGAGGTGATATTTTGTGTAAGTGATTCTATCTTACGGTTTTGTCGGTGTGCATTTTTGCCAACTGTTTTTCTTGATGTTCATAATGATGATGTATCTTATTATTATTATTATTACTTTTATTTTTTTTGTAAATCATTTCAGTGCGTGTTTATTCCCTTAATTTTTTCCTGGTTGGTGGTTTTTGCTGTCTGATTTTGTCCTATTGCCTTCGTGGCTGGTTATCTGTACGTGATTATTATCGCATTGTTACGGGCCTTAATTAATGACACCTCATATTCGCATCGTAGCGCATTCCACGGCCCCCTCTGTTCTAAAGTATGTAAACCGCTGGTGAATTGATTAAGTAAGGCTAATGTAAACTGGTACTATCACCTCTTGGAGAAATAATAATAATTATTAATATTATTTTAATAACTTAAAATCTTAAAATTCAAATTTGCTGGTCAAAATTAAGTTTAATAATGGGAGTTTTCTTTCGTTGTCTTATTATCTTTTCTCCCATTGTTTGTGTTCCTTGCTTTTGTCTTTATTACGTCATGTCATCCCTTCTTATCTAATCTGAAGATACGTTAATATTTTGGGTGGCTTTGATGATTATTATGGGATCTTGGCTTCGCGTCGGTAACGGGTAGCTCCTGTTGGGTGTTTCAGTGTTCTTTATTATTTTTATGAGCGCACCGTTAATTGTAAATTTCCTTTAATATACTTCATTTTGTTGGGGTTGCTGGGCGGTATTATTTTATTGTGTTTTCATCTAGCTCGTTTCTTTGGAGTAATGTTTATTCGCGGTTGGAGCCACTAAATTTTCTTCTTTTTCGTGTGTCCTAGTGTGCGTCTTGTAATTTAGTATTTTAGTAGTGTAGCAAATTTCAATTTTAAAGTGATTTTATATCGCGGGCCCGCATATCGGTTGCAACCAATTTTTTAAATAATATTATTTTCTGCATGTAAGGTAATGAGTTATTAATGAATTTTCAACCCTTAATTTCGGCGGAAGCCTATGTCAATGTGAGCTTCATTTCTCCTTAATTTCTACTTTATTTTAAAATACTGTTTTCCTCATCTAGTTTGATTGCATTTTTAAATTTTAGAAAAAGAAATATATATATATTTTTTTATTGTTCTTATTTTATACCATTTTCAAATTACATTTGCTTAGTAAATTTTCTTCATTTCAAATTTATCTGGTGTGTCATTTAGTAGCTAGCAATATTTACCTGGCAAACTGTCAAAGTTATGTAAGACCCTGGCCTTTTTATTCTCCCTTTTGCCCTCCACGCTTCATATTTTATGCTACTGCCTTTCGGTAAGTATTGTGCTTGTTTTCTTCTTGATGTTTGTGCTTTTCTTTTGAATGTTTGGTTTACTAATCGGTAAGGTTGCAGTCATCATCACTAATATCTGCTGAATTCAGCGAGCTGTAAAAGGATTGTTTCGATGGTAAGGCACGTTCTTCGAGGCGTTCTAAGCAGTCAAGATATTCATAACAAAAAACACCCTTACGCCGAAGTAAATTAAACTGCGCTTCTTCAGGAAAAATGCGTCGAATTTCCGTAAATTGTTCTGGCTGTAAATGACTAGAAAGTTTATCGAGGCTACTCGCCATAAAGCGAAACGAGTCAAGGAATCTCAGTTTTATAGAATGCTCCGCATCTACTTTTACAGACTTCGCAAACGCAATGTACCGCTCTTTATTCTGAGGGATTATATCTACTTTTTCATCTGAAGCTCCAAATTGTGAAATGATGAAATGTGAGTCGTAACCAGATAAGTTATGAAAAATTACAGGGATAAATTTAGGAACTCTGTACTTAAGTTACAGCTATAATGAGCGGCACATCTGTAGAAACCAGTTAAATGATCATGATCAAAAATTTTAGGGTCATTTTCGGAAAATTCCCCATCACAAATGATACACTTTGTAGCACGTTCATGATCATTTGACTGAATTTCGGTGAGTGGCTTCATAGGAATATTACTATTTAGAATACGTCCAAGACGTACTGCATCACTTTCAAGTCCTTCTCAAAGTACTTTCGCAGCATCAGGTCCTCGATATAGCTCTCAATTGTTAAGCGTACTATCATAACTACACTTGATGTAATACGCGAAGCTATACGGGACATGCATGTGCGTAGTATTAGTGAAAGTGTTGTCAGGATTAGGTGAGCATGTGCTGCATGGCTTGAGGATGGCTTCAAAGTCTGCATAAATCACGAAAGGTACCCACATCTGCTTGTCATAATTTGTAAATTTTAAAACATTATATCTGTAGTAGGTATCTCTGTATATACATGATTGCAGTCATTCTTGGAATGCTTCGTTAACTGATCTTCAGTTTTAAAATACTGCAAAACATCCATCACATAGCCACTTTTTACCATCATGTTTTGACAACTGACTACCAACAAGTCTACTCAGATTTTTAATCCAGCAAAAGTGGCTATTTTCACTGTTTTCGATATAGAGTAAGTTAACATGAGTACTCTTCTTATGACATGTATAATACAGAGGGCCTACTACAGACTTTTTATCTACACCATACACATATAGTTAATGTTATTTAGTTCTTCAAAGCGCTTAATATCTTTTAACTGCACAGGGAATTCTATACAATCGAAATTCAGCTGCGTTGAATAGTGTGGATATGATGATATTCTCTTAGCTACGTCTGATTTCGCAGGATTTAAAGCCGACATCACCGCCCATGCAAAACATGCCTCGTCATTGTTTTGGATGTTTACAACAGCTTCTTTTCGCTGAATCCATGTCGGCAGCTCGATGTACGATGAACCTCGCATGGGATTGTACTTATTGATGTTAACTTCTAGATACATTATTTCAACTAAAGCCCACCCTGATTCCTTTTCCTGAAATTCCTCGCTCTTAGTTGAAATAATGTTCGAGACATCCCTAAGTACATCACCAAAATTAGTTAACTGACTTATGACGAAATGTTTCGTATTAAATGATTTAAAGTACGTTATTTCCGATTCATCCGTGCTTTTAATGTACAAGGCGAAAAGTTCAAAATTAACTTTAAATAAATTTTTGATTGGACAAAGTTTTAGCAAGAAGCTGCTGTACATCCGGTTGAATGCAATTTAAAAAGTGTTCAGTACTCTGAAACTTTTGACTAACACGAATTCTGTAACTAGAAATCCTACTTTTAAATTGTGTATTAATTTCCTCGATGTTTGTGTTACTACCACTTCTACACGCATTATTTTTATGCGCATTACTCCGCAAGTGTCCCTGAAAATGTGAAGATGGTACATCAGTGTTACAGTGCTCGCAGCGAATAGTTTGAAGTTCATGATTTTTTCTAGGTTTTTTACTACTAGTACTTTCTACAGCTACATCCGTTTTTTTTACGCTTTTCTCCTATTACCTGAGGGTTATAGTTGCATGTAGATACCTGATGCGCTTCTACTAAGTGAGCCTCGTATCGCTCTACGTTAGCGAAATACACACCACAAACTTTACATAAAGCAGATGTTATGCTGGGGTTTTTGATTTCATATGGCGCATGAAGTTATCTCGCCTTGTAAACGTTACATTGCATTTCTCACAGCAGGGGAACATCTGAAAAGAGAACAACCAATAGAGATTAGGCGAAAGTAACGATGTTCGAAAGAAACCAAGTTTCAACCTATAGAAGTCAGACATGGCTGAAAGTTTGAAATTATAAGATTAACCTCGTCTACAGCATGTCGATTAAAGAGAACAACTATTTATGATTAGACTAAAGTTACGATGTTCGGAAGAAACCAAGTTTCAACCTATAGAAGTCAGACATGGCTAAAGTTTGAAATTATAAGATTAACCTCTTCTACAGCATGTCGATTAAAGAGAACAACTATTTATGATTAGACTAAAGTTACGATGTTCGGAAGAAACCAAGTTTCAACCTATAGAGGTCGGACATGGCTGAAAGTTTGAAATTATAAGATTAACCTCTTCTACAGCATGTCGATTAAAGAGAACAACTATTTATCAATAGACTAAAGTTGCGATGTTCGGAAGAAACCAAGTTTCAACGTATAGAGGTTGGACATGGCTGTGAGGTTGAAATTATAAGATTAACCTCTTCTAGAGCATGTGGATTGAAGAGAATAACTATTTATCAATAGACTAAAGTTGCGATGTTCGGAAGAAACCAAGTTTCAAGCTATAGAGGTCAGACATGGCTGTGAGTTTGAAATTATAAGATTAACCTCTTCAATAGCATGAGGATTGAAGAGAACAACTATTTATCAATAGACTAAAGTTACTATGTTCGGAAGAAACCAAGTTTCAACGTATAGAGGTCGGACATAGCTGTGAGTTTGAAATTAAAAGATTAACCTCTTCTATAGCATGAGGATTAAAGAGAACAACTATTTATCAATAGACTAAAGTTGCGATGTTCGGAAGAAACCAAGTTTCAACCTATAGAGGTCAGACACGGCTGAGTTTGAAATTATAAGATTAACCTCTTCTATAGCATGAGGATTGAAGAGAACAACTATTTATCAATAGACTAAAGTTACGATGTTCGGAAGAAACCAAGCTTCAACCTATAGAGGTCAGACATGGCTGTAAGTTTGAAATTATAAGATTAACCTCTTCTACAGCATATAGATTGAAGAGAATAACTATTTATCAATAGACTAAAGATATGACGTTCGGAAGAAACCAAGTTTCAACGTATAGAGGTCGGACATGACTGTGAGTTTGAAATTATAAGATTAACCTCTTCTATAGCATGAGGATTGAAGGAAACAACTATTTATCAATAGAGATTAGATTAAAGTTACGATATTCGGGAGAAACCAAGTTTACACCTATAGAGGTCAGACATTGCTGTGAGTTTGATATTATAACATTAACCTCTTCTACAGCATGTCGATTAAAGAGAACAACTATTTATGATTAGACTAAAGTTACGATGTTCGGAAGAAACCAAGTTTCAACGTATAGAGGTCGGACATAGCTGAGATTGAAATTATAAGATTAACCTCTTCTATAGCATGAGGATTAAATAAAACAAATATTTATCAATAGACTAAAGTTGCGATGTTCGGAAGAAACCAAGTTTCAACCTATAGAGTTCAGACATGGCTGTGAGTTTGAAATTATAAGATTAACCTCTTCTATAGCATGAGGATTGAAGAGAACAACTATTTATCAATAGACTAAAGTTACGATGTTCGGAAGAAAATACGTTTCAACCTATAGAGGTCGGGCATGGCTGTAAGTTTGAAATTATAAGATTAACCTCTTCTACAGCATGTAGATTGAAGAGAATAACAATTTCTCAATAGACTAAAGTTACGATGTTCGGAAGAAACCAAGTTTCAACGCATAGAGGTCGGACATAGCTGTGATTAACCTCTTCTATAGCATGAGGATTGAAGGGAACAACTATTTATCAATAGAGATTAGCTTAAAGTTACAATGTTCGGAAGAAACCAAGTTTCAACCTATAGAGGTCAGACGTACCTTAAAATCTTCGCGCTGCAAACTGTTACTCGGATGAATAAAATGCGTGCGTTCAAGCCTGAACCTCGAATGATAATATTCTAGTTGTACCAGAAAAGAAGGAACATATATGAATGTAGTGTAGGGTACGTCAGCTAGCCTAGCTATCTTTACAACTCAAAATTCGAAACATACCTTAAAAACGCACGTCCTGCAGACTGTTACTCGGATGAATAAAATGCGTACTTTCAAGCCTGTAACTCGAATGATAATATTCTGGTCGTACCTAAAAAGAACAAACATATATGAATGTAGTGTAGGGTACGTCAGCTAGCCTAGCTATCTTTACAACTCAAAGTTCGAAACATACCTTAAAATGTTCGCGCTGCAGACTGTTACTCGGATGAATAAAATGCGTACTTTCAAGCCTGTAACTCGAATGATAATATTCTAGTTGTACCTAAAAAAGAAAAGAAAATATATGAATGTAGATGTTTATTACCTAGCTTAGAAGTTGCTTTGCAAACAGTAACTAGCATTTCAGGCTTACCTCAAGCTGAAGGCTGAAGAATAATATTCACAGCAGACAATACTTAGACGGGGGATGTGCACGTAATAAACACACACAAAGAACTGTGAGCGCTTCACGCAGACTGCAGCGAGTAAATATGCTGCTTGTTACCAAGCGGATATCAAGAATTGCAGACGTTTGCAGTACAGTTAGAACGAAATGTTTATGCAACAAGAGCTCTCCTGAGTGCCTTACGCTGAGTTCTGCAGGCTGACGTATTTAAGCCGGGATCGAACCTGCTGTTGATGCCGAGGTGTCAGAATTTAAGAGTTCTGCAGCGGATCGAACCTTAGAAAGTTAGCGCGTGATCCTCGACCTCTGGACTTAAACGGGATGGTACTAAGCTAAGCAAGAAGCCGACATCCGCGGTATTCCTTACCTTTAGGCACTTAAAGGTATTGAGCTAAGACCACATCCGGCTAGATCATGTAATTACACGTTATGACGATCGCGCAGTTCCCTCGCCTACCATTTGCTATTTTTACGGCTTCCGACAGTAGGGGTTCGAACCCGCTATCTCCCGAAGTAGCGAGAATGATTGCGGGTACAAGAGTGTTGAGGGTGATTCATCTGTCGGATGGAGGAGATCCTACTGTTGCATATTACATTCTCAGGTAGTTTCGAATAACCAGAGGGCGTACGGAAAGCCAGCATTAAGTAAGGGCATATAACGCTGTTGATGGGGACGTTAAACCTTGTGCAGACTACTTCGAAAATGATTATGAGTACAAGATGTTGATGGTGATTCATGTGTCGGATGGAGGCGATAAGCTATGTGCAGGCTTCTTCGGTAGGAGTAGGCTATGTGCCGGCACCGAGTTTTACCCTCTCCCTACTGTTGTATATTACATTCTTAGGCAGTTTCGAATAGCCAGAGTGTGTGCAAAAAGCTAGCGTTAAGTAAGGGTATATAACGCTGTTGATGGGGGCCTTAAACCTTGTGCAGACTCCTTCGAAAATGATTGTGAGTACAAGATGTTGATGGTGATTCATCTGTCGGACGGCGGTGATAAGCTAAGTGCAGGCTTCTTCGGTAGGAGTAGGCTATGTGCCGGCAGCGGGTTTTACCCTCTCCCTACTGTACTATATTACATTCTTAGGCAGTTTCGAATAACCAGAGGGTGTGCAAAAAGATAGCATTAAGTAAGGACATATAACGCTGTTGATGGGGACGTTAAACCTTGTGCAGACTCCTTCGAGAATGATTGTGAGTACAAGATGTTGATGGTGATTCATCTGTCGGATGGAGGCGATAAGCTGTGTGCAGGCTTCATCGGTAGTTAGGCAGTTTCGAATAACCAGAGGGTGTGCAAAAAGCCAGCATTAAGTAAGGGTATATAACGTTGTTGATGGGGGCGTTAAACCTTGTACAGGCTCCTTCAACAGGAGTAGCCTATGTGGCGGCGCCATGCAGTCTCTTTTGATAGGGGTAGGCTATGTGCTCATACTGGGTTTTAACCTCTCCGTACAATCATAATATTTTATCTTAGGAACATGCACAACCTAAATGCTACACGACTAGGAAAACGCTCTTTGAGTTACATGTAGGTTATCAGCACGCAGTGTCCTCGTTCAAGGTTACTACAGCCGGAAGACGAGTGTACAATTTCAGTCAATGCATGCATTCCTAACGTCACTCTGACTGACTACACAGGTGCAACTTCAAAGACAGTGTTCTAAGCAGTGGAACAAAAATGTAACCTGGTGTGAGCACATGGCATGTTCCTAAAGCTTAACACTGTAAATGTTTGGAGCTCGTTTTTTACAGCTAGATGTGGTTCCTAACGTAACAGGGCCGGGATTATAAATATATTTTACAGCCGAGTGCCCCTTCCTAACATGAGATTTTAAATCGCAAGAATCTGTTTTAGGGCCGATTGCCCTTCCTGACGCTGAAAGACCAGGATTTAGCCAGTTACCTTTCCTGATGTAACAAGACTAGGATTTACTTTTAGACTGCACTTGGCTAGAAATAGCCACACGAAATTATTATATAGAAAGAGAACTGCCGGCTCCTACGGTTTGGTTTAGTGTGCTTGCCTCTCACCCGTCAGTCTCGGGTTCGATTCTCTTAGAACGAAGGTGCACCCCAAACACATCATTCAATGTTCTGATCATATGTTGTATCGAGTACAGTGTTCGATTATATTCTTAATCACTTCTTTTGTAATATAATCTTCAAGTATTCGATAAAGCTATGCCTTAATAGAGCAGGGAAAAGGAGGTTAACACAATCGCTATCTTAGGCAAGCCGTTCAGAACTGTAGTCTTTCTTCTCCTAGAAAAAAGGTATTCCTTGACATGTTCTTTTTAAATTCCCCGCTACTACGATCAAGAGCGCAGCACGGTGCGCTCAGATGGCGGATGTGGAATTTGCCACCACCACATGTCAAAGAATAAAGATGCCAACACGATGCTCTCTAGGCAGATTTTCAAATTGTCTGCTACCACATTTCAACTAAAGAGTGCGGCACTGCGCTCTCTTGATTAAGGATGGCGGACGACAGCTGTCAGAAAAAAGCACGTGAGTTTGCTTCCCAAACAAGAGCACATGGAATTTGCCACCGCCACAAAGAGGACAGCACGGTCCCCTCTAGATTAAAGGTGCAGCACGGTGCTCAAAGATGGCTGCCGGATACAATTTTAAATTGCCGCCACCACATTTCAAAGGTAAGTAGCTAAAGAAGGCAGCACGGTGCTCAAAAATGGCTGCTGTCAAAAAGCAGTTTTCAAATTATCCGCCACCACATTTCAGAGGTAAGTAGCTGAAGAGGGTAGCACTGTGCTCTCTTGATTAAACATGGCGGATGACAGCTTCAGAAAAAAGCACGTGAATTTGTTTCCCAAACAAGAGCACGTGGAACTTACCACCGCTACAAAGAGGGCAGCACGGTCCTCTCTGGATTCAAGATGGCTGATGACAAAAGCACGTGAGTTTGTAAAGCACTTCGAATTTGCCGCCACCACATAGAGTGCAACAAGGCGCTCTCTTGATTAAAGATGGCGGATGACAGCTGTCAAAAAATTCACGTGGCTTTGTTTATCTCACGCTAGTGAGGTTAAGTTGGTAGCACTAAGGTTTAGGCCCGTTAAGATGGCAGCACTGCGGATGACAGGTGACGAATTTGCAGCTACTGCGATAAAGAGGGCAGCACGGTGCTCTGTAGTTTAAAGATGGCGGGTGACAGCTGTCAAAAAACACGCAGATTTGTTTACAAATTCAAATCTCGTGCTAGTTAGGTTAAGTTGGTGCTACTGAGGTTTAGGCCCGTCAAGATGGCAGCAGTGAGGTTAGAGATGCGTTGTTGTCTGTCAAAAAGCACGTGGCTGTCAAAAACACGTGGCTTTGTTTACAAATACAAATCTCGCGCTAGTTAGGTTAAGTTGGTACCAATGAGGTTTAGGCCCGTCAAGATGGCAGCAGTGAGGTTAGCGATGCGTTGTTGTCGATGACAGCTGTCAAAAAGAACGTGGCTTTGTTTACAAATTCAAATCTCGCGCCAAAATTCAAATTTCCCGCCAAAATTCAAATTTCCCGCGGGAGGAGGAGGCCGCCGAACTGTCCTATTATACTACTATCGAGGGTCAATACTTAATTTCAAGTCGGGAGTGCCTTATCAATTGCACTCCTTTCCTTATTATTATTTTATTTTTTAATTTCTTCCTTTCCAAACAATACCTCGATCTCCTCTTTCTAGGTTCCCGCACACCAAGGAGCACACAAAAAGGGTCATTCGACCAAAGAAAAGCCGGTCAAGGAAAATAAAACCACGACGGCAAAGAGAAAAATACAATGGTGTAGAGAACGGAAAATAAATCATTTAGATTAACACGGACCAGCGCGCGGCCACGAAAGAAATAAATCAACATCGCGATGTCCAGGTTGAAAACGACCGGGATGCGCACTAAACAAGGTAAAGACATCGCACCCAAAAGAGAAAGGGGCGATCATGAACAAATAAACGTAAATTCAATATACCAATACTTCAACTTAACACTCAGCTCATTCATTTTCTCATTCATTCAACCATACGAACAAATCGCCTTAAAGGCAAATAATTTCGGCAAACTGGTGCGAATAGATAAATTCGGTCAAATCGTAGAACGCAATATAACCTTGCATCAATTAGGTCAAAGGTCAATAATGGTTAAATAGTTTTCATCCACCGCAAATGACAGTGGCACATGTTGTGGCTTCACGGCTACGCGTAGATCAGTCACTAACTTCGTTGTGTACGACCAGAATGAATCTTCCGGCCGGCACACAGACCACAGTTCCAAACGAGGGCAAAGACGTTTCATTGAGAAGTCCTTTATAATAGAGACTCAGATTTAGATGCACCACAATTATATCAACAGCACGCGCGCACATACACACGCCTTTCTCTCCCCGAGTGTCAAGACGGTCTTCGGTCGGCCATAATAAAAGGAATAGGAAGAAAGAATGATTGTACACAAGAGATACAAATTCAAAATGGTACATTACCGTCAATATCAATCTTCACAACACGCTAAACGTGCAGTGATTTAGCACGGTTTTAAATCTTTTAAACATCCATTTGAAAAGTAATAACATCGCTCCTGTATGTGAGGGCTCCATATTATTAAAAGTCACCATCATCAGAACAGAATAAATACCAAGGGGAAGATAGTTAAAAGACCTAGTCGAGAAAAGATCGTTAATGCTCTCGACAGAGGGGGCTGCCCTCTATCGATAGAAGTTGGAAACAAATAAGATATAGGAACTGTTTGATACCTATTCAGTGAAACATTGGTAAGACATTTTAGAAACCATGTTCCGCCAGCATGTTTCATCATCACACTCTTGCGCCTATAAAATGTGTCCGACTTGACGAACGGTCTTTGGAACACATTTTTAAGTGAGGAAAAAGTTTAGTATTTAAATACATACATGAAAAAATATATATATAGTGCGCACTATATAACTAAATTTAGCTAACCTAATTAATCAGAGTACGCTAATAACAAATAACATTATCGTCACCAACAGTCACAAGGGAGCATAGATTAACGGATTACACTTTGCTCTAAAGTTCAGTACTTTAAAAAAAGAAGAAAAGGCGCTGAATTAAATCCGTCTTTTTCCTATCATTAATACAACATTTTCACGAATTGGTTCCAGGCAGGTAAAGAAAAACAGTAGTCATGTATTGTTCGTGTCCTTTCAATAGATTCGTAGTCTATTTTATTTTATCTTTGTCGTTCGATACTGAAATATCCCTTAACTCTTCTTTTCTTTCCCTCTCTCTTTTTTCTTCCTGAAAAGAAAAAGAACTTTAGAACAACGAGTATAAGAGCGATAAATTAATCAAACCATGTTACCATCAGGTACTAATAGCTACTGGATCAATTATTTTTGGTCCCGTGAATGGTACGGCTTCAACAGACTCACGTGAGTTTTGGATACCCTCTTATTTATTTCATCCTCCAACAACACGGTCACAACTCCCAAGAACTTCACAATTCGGTTGGACCAGACCATTTTAGGCAGAGTTTGCTGAAATTTGGTCTGCTGCCGAGTTTGTCGGAAACCTTCTTACCATTACTAAGTCTCCAACCTTTAGGGTGACTTCTTTCTTTCCCTTGTTGAACCTTTTGCTACCCGATCTCTGGCCCTGATCAGATGCTCGACCGCTTCCTTCCACTTTTCCTCAACGCTCTTGGTCCTTAAGGGTTCGGACAGATATCCAAAATTCCATTTTAATTGTAATGGGTCAGCAACATTCCTGCCTAACAACAACTCCGCTGGTGTGTGCCGATGCGACTCGTGTAGAGCACTGTTGAAAGCCAGAACAAAGAAATTTAAGTTTTGTCTCGACTACGCTGATCAGCGCTGTGGAACGCGGTTAGACAAGCCTTAAGATTACGATGAAACCTCTCTACATAGACGGTTTGGGGTAGTGAGGCAGGGAGATATCTGGTTCATTCCCCAGCCAAAACACAATTGACGAAAGTTATTACCGCTGAAGGTGGATGCATTGTCAGTCACCAACCTTTTTGGGGTCCATAAATTGTAAAGATGTGACGAGACAAGAAGTGAACGGCGCTATTAGAGTTGACTTTGCGCACTGGGAATAACCAGACGAATTTTGAGAAACCATCAACGACAGACAGGATTCCCACGTTGCCTTTACGGGACTTGGAAGGAGGACCGAAGTAATCAACGAATACCCTTTCTCCGGGGTACGTTGCTACATCAGCCGAATGGAACCCAAATTAAAATGATTTAGCTGGTTTAGACCGTTGACACACATCGCAGCTTTTCACGTAGCCGAGCACTTCTTTTTTCAGATTTGGCCAGTAGAAGTCACGAGAAACGCGATGTAATATCTGACACTGACCCAAATGAGCCCCTATATAAGACTCATTGTAATAATGTAATACCATGCGTCTTATCTTATCCGGAATGTAAATCTTGTCCTTTCCCATTTTAACACAACGACGATCTAACAATCCACGTTTAATACAAAATGATTTATCATGAAGTGACCCATCAGCGACTCCCTTCATCAGTTTTTGACACTCGTCATCGGTATTCTGGTGCTCTGAAATGTCAGAAAATGACGAAGGGTATTTCTGCAAAATATTTATACGTCTAACACTGTCAGATCTACAGCATTTCTCCGCGTCTTCTGCTTCACTCACGTTTATTCCGTCAAACATACGTTACAGACAGTCGGCCACGACATTTTCCTTTCCGCGAACATGTACAACGGTGAACATTTACGCAGACAGTCGAAGGATCCACCTGGCTGTTCTTCCAAGTCGCTTAACGTTGGCTCTCATCCACGACAGGGCCTGGTTATCTGTGTGGACGAATAAATGACGGTGTTCGAGATAAGTTCGAAATTTTTCTACACCCAACACGACGGCCAAACATTCTTTTTCGTAAATGAAATAACGCAACTCGGCCCCGTGTAATAACTTGCTAAAATATGCGGTCGGGACTAGTTTCACGTCCTCATCGGTTTGGTTAAGCACAGCGGAAATCGCAATTTCACTGGAGTCACATTGGAGTCGCGGGAGAAATTGGGACTGTGGAGAACAGGGGCTCGACTAAGGGCATCTTTCAGCTGATCGAAAGCAAGGGTCTGCGCTTCACCCCAGACGAAACGACAATTCTTCCTTTTCAGAAGATTCAACGCGGCCGAAATCTGAGAAAAGTTCTCGATGAACCGGCTGTAAAAACCCACCATACCCAAGAACCTTCTCACGCCACGGACGTTCTGGGGCTGAGGGAACTCTTAAATACATTTACTTCTCTCAGGGTTTACACCTATACCGGAATCCGAGATGACATGTTCCAAGAAATTCAAATGTTTAGAACAGAGAGAGACCTTTTTAGGGGTTTATAGTGAACCCGTGTTTGCGCAGACGACTAAGAACCTCACGTAGGTGATCTAGGTGCTCGTCAAAGCTAGCAGAGTATATGAGGAGATCATCCAGAAAATTAAATACATAGGAGAATTTTAGATCACAGGAAATCGAATCCATGACCCGGTTAAACGTTGTGCCCCGATCGAGATGTCCATGTGTACTTTATTGAATTCAAAGAGACCAAAAGGGGTGACAAGGGCTGTACAAGGGCGGCTTTTTGGGTCCAAAGGAATCTGGTAATACGCCGATTTGAAGTCGAAGACAGTGAAAAAACTAGCGCCATGAAAAAACTGAAAGGCGCTTTCGACGGTGGGCAATGGGAAGTTGTCAAACACAATATTTCTATTCACCTTGCAGTAATCAACGATGAACCTGAAGGTTTTTTAGAGATTAGGAAGGCGGGGCTACCATAAGGTGACTTGGATGGACTGATGACCTTTTTCTAAAAGGTCGTTTACGCATTCTCTCATGGCGGACAACTTAGGAGGTGAACACCCGAACGGAGGGGACCTAAGAGGGTTTTATCTTTGAGCTCAATAGAATAAGAACAATTATTCGCACAATCCAACTCAGGTGTTAAAACATCCGAAATTTCCTCCATCAGACCGCTTAGCATCAGGTTCTGCCCGTCGGTTAGGTCACAGGACGCACTTGGAGTCTCAAGAGTAGAAAGAGGACACACAACATTACGCAGGAAGGGTTTTTTGAAGGGATAATTAACGTCACACTGGAAATGGAAGGCGAAACTTCGAGTGATGAAATCAATGGATAGACCTGTTGCTTGCATGAAGTCAGTCCCTAAAATGATCGGGACAGACAGATCTGCAACAACATATAATTTCCAATTCCACGAAAGATTATGAGTATTGATGTGGCACACGTGGCCCACCGGACCCAATTGACGGCCTTCAGCGGACATAAACTTTCCTACCTTCCCGCAATTCGGAAGATACTTTAAACGCATGGAAGACACAAGGCTCTGATTCAAGAAGGAAACGCAGGAACCGATATCCAGCAGGGCCTATAGCGTGCGCGATCCCATACAAACTTTGGGCCAGGGTGTCGACGAAGTAAGGCCCCAGATGCTTTTGTTAACACCGACATTTTGCGCCAACGAAGGGCCATTAGGCCGGCGCGCGTTCATTTTGCCTGCCCGGAACTACATCTAGGACCTACACGCGCAGTGACATCAACGAGGCCACATTTTGAACATTTCAGTAGGGGATTTTGATCAACAATTTTTAGAAATATGTCCCGCCTTACCGCAATTCCAGCACTTTCTTGCAGCGGAACCACGTTCAACAGGCGAATAGGAGGGTTAGATGGCGTTAATACAGCGTCGAGTCGGAGACACAACGCTGGTCCTTCGCTCGGGACTACACGAGGGGCGCGACGGCGAAGGAGGCGTATCAAAGGATATTGATCTGACGGACGTGCGGCTGGCGACGTCGGGAAAAGAGCATTCGGACGGATTCGGAGGGGGACGATATGTTTATTTTGACATACGATCGATTCAAACTGGCGACACAAGTTAATAATTCTTTATTATTACTATTTTTCTCCAGATCGCAGTAACCAAATACCAATTCGATCCATTGAATGAGAAAAATAACAATGTTCATCCTAAGCCACCAAATTCCACCAACAGGAATTGACAACACAAATTTCTAATGAAATTAATAATACAAACGGAAATAATAATAATAGTAATAAACCCCAAACGTATTCCTTGGACATGCCATGAAGTCCGTTGGATACTCCGGAAACTTGACCCACAAAGTTTGGGTCAACACAGTAGTATCCTCCGTACCTTCATGCCACGTCCATCGTCTCCCCTAAATGTATCTATTGCCACTCCAAATTATGTTCTTTAAATAAAATATAAAAGACAAATTATAACTACTGCTACTGTCCGGCCGTGTCATCACCGCTGGTGAGAAGAAGGCCGCCCTCCCGATGATGACACGACCGGCCCTATCTGTGGGGTCCCAAGGAAGGCCCCAACAATCCTACTAGATGACAATGCATTTCTCTCACCATTCAATTGCGGCCATCCCCATGAAACTGGAGCCGCTCTCCTCTCTTATCCCGCCTTTCACCTTCTTTTGCTTATTTGTATTCGGCCCGTCCCACCCCGCCTTCTTACGGGTGTGTCCTGCTCACCCTTGCGCCTCTTGCCTTACCATCTCCTACTATGCTTGGATAGTGAGAAAAAAGCACCGTCACTGCCTCAAGGTTCTAGCATACTCTACTCGTGTCCTTATGCACTCAGCACTTTCGTCACATTCATCCTTGCCGTCACGGCACAATCCTTCACCGCTATTGTACTTCTGCTTGACCCACTCCGGATTGCTGAGTCCACAGCCACACTCCACATTAAATTTGCCATCCTGTTTCCATGAAAATGTACCATCAGTCTTTCTATAACTTAACAACATTCCCATACTTCTCCAAGACTTAATCACTAATACTTCCATAAATAATATTACAACAGTAAATACACCACCACTTCTCTATACTTCCCCAACACCACATTTCATCATACCAAACCACCTTCCCTTCACTTTCATCCCTTACTCACAAGTTACTCATAATTCAATACCAACACAACTACCATCACTTTACCAGCTTCCCACTACAAGAATAAATGCACCCATTGCTAAATAATTTTACAACAATAAATACACCACCACTTTCTATACTTCTACAACACCACATTTCAACATCAAGCCAACTTCACTTACCACTTCCTCGCTCCATCAATCCAATACCACACATATTCATCAATATATAATACTACAACAATAGATACGCCACCACTTCTCTATACTTCTCTAACACTACATTTCCACACACCAAGCCACTTTCACTTACCACTGCATCTCTTACTCACAGCTTTTACCATCTTCACATTACAAAAATAAATACACCACCATATATCCCTACGTCTCCAACCCCACCTTTCAACATTCATTCATCCATAAATAATACTACAACAATAAATACACCCACCACTTCTCTATACTTCTCCAGCACCACATTTCAATCTACCAACCTCCTTCACTTACACTTCATACCATACTAACAAATTACTCATATTTCAATACCAACACATCAATAAATCATACTACAACAATATATACACCACCACTTACTCTTAAATTCCATACCAACACATCTACCATCAGTCTACCATCTACCACTTACGACTTCATCCCTTACTAACAAATTACTCGCAATTCAACACAACACATCAATAACTCATACCACAACAATAAATACATCACCCCTTCTCAATACTTCTCCATCACCACATTTCAATAAACTCAACCGTCTTCACTTATTCTGTCATCGAACCATACCAACGAAACATCACTTCTCAACTCTACATTCTGTCGTCAAACCACCTTTAACTTCGCTATTCAATACACTAATGTTTTTTGCTTCGAGTAACAACACCCCTCTCATTTCCACCTGTAGCCCACATGTCTGTCAATTTTCTGTGCTTTCCTGCTTCTCTACCACCTCTCTAGGCCGCCATTTCATCACTACCTTCACTCTGTTGGTTTCCTTTGCCTCCAACTTCAGCTCCACTCAGGTCCCTTAAACTTCTGCTCCTCCCTCTGCTCCTACTCAGATCCAGACTCTCCCAGGTCGCCCCTGACCTTACCTTTTTACCCTTCACTTCTCTTACTTCACTGCTTTCACTTTCCTGCCTATCCTCCTCACTGATTATGGTCCCATTTTCACTTGGCCCCTCTCCCTGCCTCACTTCACATAGACTAGTGATACTTTTGGTGTTTTGCCTATCATCGCTACTGATCGCTGATTTTCCCTCTTTTTCTTCGTCTTGTTTTATCTTCATTTCTAAGTCCATCAATCTATTCACAGACCAGATTCTCTTCCGGTTGCTGCCTGTCCCCACCAGTTCCTGTCCTTTGATCGTTGCACTCAGCCCCTGATTTATAGCTCGTATCTTGTGTTTTCTCAGTATTTTTTCATTCCTAATCGCCTCCATTCCCACGTCTCTCTTGATCCATATTTTTCCCTCTTCACATTACCCCCATTGCCTAACACAGCATCAGCCATCAGCGTAGAAAACAGTTGAACTTGATGGGCCTGTTGCCTCTAATTCTCCCCACTCTGTGCACATCATCTATGTCCCCTTCACTAAAATTTACTTTCAATTTCCCCTGTATTAAGTCCACTACTTTGTAGGTTGTAAGCACTTTATCTTCTCTCAACTCCTCCGGCACACCATATATAAATAGGCATTTCTTCCTGCGATTTAAATTGTTGGCTTCCACTTCTGCTTTCAGTTTCAACGTCTCCTCCTCTAGTCGTCCTAATTTTTTCCTTAATGTTGCAACTTCTTCAGCGTTTTTCCTCATTTGTGCTGTTGTATCGTCAGCCCTTTCTCGTAACCATACCTTCATTTTTTCAACACCCTGGTTTGTTCTTGAATCATATTTTTAAGTTGCTCAAAGGGGCAGACTTCCTCAACCACCTCTTTTATAATTTTTCTGAATTCTTCCATCTCCACTAGATGTCGGACCTGGGTTCAGCTCAACCCCCCAATCCGTAGCAATATTATAACCACTGCCGCTGATAGCAATAATTCTCCTTTAATCTCCATTTCAACTTTACACCCACCTGATATCATTTCTTCTTTCTTCCGTCTTCCCTGCCGTCTTCCTATAGTTGCTCTGTATTGTTGTACACCAATCATTGTCGATAAACTCCACACAACCTTCCAGCACTCAGCACTCTCTCTCCCTAGTCCCACTCCCGGGACCCTCCACGCAATACGTCCGCACTCGACCGTGGCTTAAGCTGAACTGACACAAGTTAATAACATCATCAACGCACTGAACCTGGGATCTCTTAATGATAATTTGTATTGAGGGGACAGCTTTCGGTAAAACTGGTCGAATATTTCGCACTCAGGAACCTTCACACACAATCGGTTACACAGGGTCAAAATACCAGTTGCGTAGTCGTCAACGCCTTCCCCTACGCCTGGGGTTCTTCTAAAGATCTCTTGTTTCAGGCAATAGTCCATGTCGGACAACCAGAAACGTCTTTTGATGCAATCAGCGAAATCTCCCACGACCGGACATTTGCTTTAACCAACCTAAACCACATCAACACCGGCCCTTCGAGCATCCCCGGAATTACAGGAACGAAAAGGTTAAGGGGTATCGATCTGCATTCAGCGATATCCTCGACCCTCTCGAGAAATTCAATTACATTACAATTGTCCACTTCCCCGGAAAAATTGAGCTTCCATTTCCTAACTATATCGAGAACGGGGTTAATATGAGGACTACGTTCACTACCGGGTCCAGAACAGGGGGAAACCAAATCGACACGATTCTCATCGAGGCCACAATTTCTGTCAACAACAGTATTGTTATCTCCCAGGCACGTATTACTCTTACTACCTGATAGGGAAGATGCACAAACCCGATTAATAAGTTCACGCCTTTCTCTTTCGACATCGGAGACCTCTCCAGCAAATACATCACTCTCACCACTCATGTCAACAACTTTATCACTTTCTATGTCTCAACCAAGGATCAGAAGAGGAAACTACACGTGGACCGCGATCAGGAAGGGCGAATAACACTGCCCTGAACTGAAAACTGTATTCACCTAAATCGATACAAGTATAAACAAATATTACTTTGAGTCAAAATCCAAACAGATGATAAATGAGAATTTATTGAAACGCAACGTTAATTAAAGAATTAATTGAAAAAAAATATATATATAAGATCACAATAGGATAGTACATACGTATACGGGTAAGCCCGAATGACAATCAATCTTGGTATCCTGAACTCATCATTACACACATACACAGGAGCATAATTATGCAAGGGATCTTAGCATATTTACATTTGGTGACTTCGCTTACAACATTTGCGAAGAGAATAGTTTTAGGCTAGGCCTTTACTCAATCGTTTCCATTTATCGAGGGTCAATACTTAATTTCAACTCGGGAGTGCCTTATATATTTCACTCCTTTCCTTTCCAAACAATACCTCGATCTCCTCTTTCTAGGTTCCCGCACACCAAGGAGCACACAAAAAGGGTCATTCGACCAAAGAAAAGCCGGTCAAAGGAAATAAAACCACGACGGCAAGGAGAATAATACAATGGGGCAAAGAACGGAAAATAAATCAATTAGATTAACACGGGCCAGCGCGCGGCCACGAAATAAATAAATCAACATGGCGTCGTCCAGGTCGAAAACGACCGGGATGAGCACTAAAGGCAATGGCATCGCACACTAAAGAAAAAGGGGCGATAATGAACAAATAAACGTGAATTCAATGTACCGATACTTCATCTTAAAACTCAGAAAATTCATTTTCTCATTCATTCAACCATACGAACAAATCGCCTTAAAGGCAAATAATTTCGGCAAACTGGTACGAATAGATAAATCCAGTCAACTCGTAGACTGCAATATGACCTTGCATCAATTAGGTCAAACGTCAATAATGGTTAAATAGTTTTCATCCACCGCAAATGACAGCGGCACATGTTGTGGCTTCACGGCCACGCGTAGATCAGTCACTAACTTCGTTGTGTACGGCCAGAATGAAACTTTCGGCCGACACACAGACCATAGTTCCAAATGAGGGCAAAGACGTTTCATTGAGAAGTTCTTTATAATAGACAGAGACTCAGATTTAGATGCACAACAATTATATCAACAACACGCCCGCGCCTTTCTCTCCCCGAGTATCAAGACGATCTTCGGTCGGCCATAATAACAGGAAAAGGAAGAAGGCACGATCGTACACAAGAGATACAAATTTAAAATGGTACATTACCGTCAATATCAATCTTTACAACACGCTAATCGTGCAGTGATTTAGCACGGCTTTAAATCTATTAAACATCCATTTGAAAAGTAATAACTTCGCTCAAGTGTGTGTGGAGGCTCCATATTATTAAAAGTCACCATCATCAGAACAGAATAAATACCAAGGAGAAGATAGTTAAAATACCTATTCAAGAAAAGATACGTTAATCCTCTCGACAGGGGCTGCCCTCTATCGATAGAAGTTGGAAACACATAAAATATAGGAACAGTTTGATACCTATTCAGTGAAACATTGGTAAGACATTTTAAAAACCATGTTGCGCCAGCATGTTTCATGGGTGCATTATCTACATATGTATTTTGTTCAATGGGTGGCGGCTTGTTCCTCACTTTTAGTGTCCCACTGTTTTTGTTGTCGATTGTTGTGTAAAGATGGAGTCTTCCAGCGATATATTGTGAGTGCATTTTATGCATATTTTGGTGTGTTTATGAGGGCGATCACGCTTATTTTTCAGAATATAGTTAATTATTTTAGAATGAGTGGAGTTACTATTGAATCTAGCTGAAGTCCCTACATATTAAGTCGTTTTCAGAAGGCTAGGTAAGGCCTTGAAGTTGTACCAGTGCACAGGATTATGTACACGCCCTGGGAGAGAAAGAATGACCAAGCTCTGTTTAAATTTGTTTGATCCATTCGGGTGAACTCTCGCGCCTATAATACGGAAATTTCGAAATATTATTTCATTAATTTATTTTAATTATGTTAGAAATTTTTCAGGTAGGTTTCATTGGCATCCATGCGATTAAATACTGTATTCATATTTTATTGTATTTTCATCATATTGCAATTGTTAATTATTAACATTATATTACAGATGGCGCCCAACGTGAGGCGCTTAAGTATTTGAATTTAATTTTAGTGATATTGCAATGGTTATGAATGATTTTAACTGTTATTCACATATATAATATTGTGTGTGAGATATTGTATATTCGCTTTGCACTCTTCAAGAAACTTCTTACCATATCCATTACGACCATGTAGCCGCTATCCATTAGTCTCAAAAATGTGTTGTCGGTTTGGTTGAAATATTACCACATTAAACACAATGATGTGGACGTGTCTACGAACTACTGATTTTTTTCACGCAACTATTATACATATAAGCAAGTATAACAAGTATAACACACATTGTTTTCAACGAAGTGGGAGAGCTGCAATATATCTTGTGATTTCGAAGACTGAGCATGGTAATGAAACTATCTATCGCATTGATTCCAGGAATGTACACGCTCCCCAGTATGGTTCATTTAATTTTGTCAAAACACTTGCTTATCGGAAAACGTATTACCACATTGAACACACGAAACTGGATGCTCAGCAGTATGTGTAAACAGGTGGTGCCGAAGTTTCGACTTCAACGTCAAAGGAATGTGGACGCTCACCATAATGTATAACCAGGTATTGCCGAAGACCGCACATTGAATAAACCTAGAAATACATTGATCTCAGGAATGTAGACGCTCAGCAGTATGTGTAAGCAGGTGACGCCGAAGACTAACCTTTTTAGTAAACTTTGAACCACACTGATCGCAGGAATGTGGACGCTCACTAGTATGTGTAAGCAGATGTTGCCGAAGATTCGACTTCACGGAGAACTTCTTACCACACTGTCTACAGGAATGCGGACGCTCTCCAGTATGTATAACCATGTGTTGCCGAACACTAGTTATTCGAGTAAATTTAGCACCACATTCATCACAGGAGTATGGCCGTTCACCAATATGTGTAAGCAGGTGCCGTTGAAGGCTTCCCTTACGAGTAAACGTAGAAGCACATTGATCACAAGAATGTGGACGCTGACCGCTATGTATTCGCATGTGTTGCTTCAGTCTTTCATTGTTAGAAAACTTCTTACCACATTGTTTACAGGAATGCGGACGCTCAGTAGTATGTGTAACCAGGTGACGCCGAAGACGTGCCTTTTGAGCAAACATAGAACCACATTGATCACAGGAATGTGGACGCTGGCCGCTATGTGTTATCATGTGCTGCTTCAGGTTTTCATTGTGAGAAAACTTCTTACCACATTGTTTACATAAATGTGGACGCTCTTCAGTATGTGTAACCATGTGACGCCGTAGAGTTGCCTTTTGAGCAAACTTAGAACCACATTGATCACATAAATGCGGACGCACTTCTGTATGTGTAAGTAGGTGACGCCGAAAATTCGACTTTAGAGAAAACTTCTTACCACATTGATCACAGGAATGAGGCCGCGCATCAGACGGTGTAACCAGGTGTTGGCGTTGATTCCACTTCTGAGAAAACTTTGAAAAACAATCATTACAACTGAGTGCCAATTGGCTAATGGGATGGATTGGGCTTTGATCAGAGTCACAGAACATGTGTAGGTTGGATTCATTACGACTGGGCAAAATGCACATTACTTCACTTCCTTCCTTCAATATCTTGCACCTACTGTTACGTGAAACCACCTGACTTCCAGTCAATAATGCAGCATTCCCAAATCTAGAAAACAAAGAATTATTAGATTTTACGATGAAATAAAAAACCTAATACAATATCCAGAAGTATACGCAAGATATGTAACAAGATTGCTTCTATCATATTACTTAGCACTCCAAACCTCAATAATTTCAGATAAAGGCTCTAACACATAAGCCCATATAATTTCCAATTGCCAAATAGAATATATAAGTTTGCACATAACGACAGCGCGTCAATACAATGCAAGAGGGTCCAATATGGAAGCAATTATTGTGAGAATGCGTCCCTTACGGATAACGTTACGTGCATTTTCCAAGTTTACTTTAACTGAGAATAATCACATTTAGGATGCCAAAAACACCTAATGTTTTAATAGATACATCCTTAGTGAGGTTTCATGTTGACATGATTTACCTATCATTTACATTGGCCAGGGCTTCTGAACAATTTTATGCCCACTTTCTGAGATACACATGTGTACTATAAAGCCGGGAAGAAACTTCTGACATAAGCTCATCACCTGCTTCAACTGAGCTGTCACCTGTCAACACGACATCACCGTAAAATATGCAATAGGGTGAGATTCTGTGTCCGTCAGCAAGTTGAACTAGAAATCATGAAGCATGAAATGGGGCAGAACTTGTAACAGTAGTAAGGTGGTAGTCCTTGATCTCTTCATCAGAGGATTCATGCCATGCAAAATTCTGAAGACTCTTGTGGTAGGGATGTATTAACACACATTTGTATATCTTAGGAATATCAGCTGAATGAGTAACAAAACAGGTTATGACACTTAAAACAATAGACAGGAAGTCAGGCTACATTTCAGGGTCAACCATTTACAAAGACTTCAAAGCAGTCCCATTTCAAGATTCACAACATCTGTCAAACTCAACTCTTGGCTTAGCTGTCATGCTAGAATCTTTGAGCACACAATGATGGGGCATATAAAAGCTTGATAAGTTAGATGCCACAAGGGGTACATTTTACATGTGTCTTGTCTCACTGTATTCACACATAAAGATAAATACGTTTCAAATCTTGAAATCTAGCAAACTTATTTTCAATGTGTTCAAGAACTTTAACAGCATTATGAATTCACTGAGCTGCCGTCGACACTCCAGGACTCAAGGCCGATTAGGAAATTTGAAATTAAACCTGCCAGAATCATCCATTTTATCATTATTCAAGAAACTGTTCTTCACATGCCCTTTCTTCAGGAGTAAGAAATGGTTGATAGAGTTCTTCTAGCTTCCAAAACCTTTGCAATTTTTTGTAAAGAGAATCAAGGTTTATAAGCCTGACACATCAAACCTTGGCATTATTCCTAACATAAACCTCACTGATTGAGCCTGACATTCCCCAACCAAATTTGGTCATCTAACAAGGTGAGATAACCTTTCTTATAAAGGTATAAAAAGACAAAATATCATAGTAGACTTCAGCACTTAGCAAAATATAAATAGCAGAACTCTTAAAATGACATCACGAGCAATGCACCAACTGGAACAATTCAATTTGCTGTGCAAGAAATTCCAACATTCATATCATTATTGGGAATCGTTTGCTTTACAAACCAATAAGGTGTGGGGTACATTGTACCGGGGGCACTTGTGTCGCTTACACAGTTTAGATAAATGAGAAGCAAAAAACATAGATGCTAAAGTTTATTTTCCCTCATAAGCTTGCAGCCGTAATCAATGTTTGTTTGAAATTTCTAACATCAGAATTGCAATGATTATCAAGTTTTCAACACTCACAGTTAAAGGAAATGATCTTGTTGGTATTGTGAAATAAAATTTAAAACGAATGACATTGACAAAATTGCCATGAATCAAAGAAAAACAGTGGATCCAATTAACAATGCCCTGTTTTCAGAGATAATGCATGTTGTCCAAAAGGTTCCAAGATCCATGTCACTGAACCTTGCGATAGTATTAATTACTGGTAAAGCAGAACCATGGCCTCCCTCCTATAGTGGTAATAATCACAAGTATCGTACTCACGGCGTTCCTCTCATGGTGGTATAAAGGGGGGTTATGACTGAAATTTGTGGAATTTGTGTCGAAAAATCACTTTTAGAGTTTTGTGTTTAAAAATTAGCTCCATCTCTTCTCTATCAGAAAATGTTATAAATTTCCTTCCAGCGCCTTTTTTAAACCTCCCAGCGGCTATTTAAAGGGAGAGCGCATGGGATTTAATGTCCGGTCCACGCCCTCTTTCTACTGAGACGCCACAGTCTTCGTTGTTGTTGAGTTGTTTGTTCGGAATTTTGAATATTGCGCGAAACATTTCCGTCTGAGGACGACAGACACTCAGCTACGCAGTCTCCTTTTTTTGTTTACTACGTAGTCAAAATAAATACTACTAAAACAAGAGAAATAATTTACTAGTCCAACAAAGGGAACTAAAAATGTGTTGCAAAACAAGAGTAGATTTATTTGATCCACACAAGTGTATTTTCAAGGTTGCATGTTACCTCTTCTATCTTTGTTTACATTTTTTACTTAGTATTTATTTACGTCACGTTGTGGAAGCATGTTCCTGTTTTAATTTGTATACATTTTGCTCGAGAAATCTTATTCCTGAGTGATAAAATTATTCATCCAGTGAAAAGCAGTACCCTAAGTTCATTTTACTGTGTATATATAGTGTGAATATTTTAAATTCAGTGTATATAACGGGATAGTGCTTTGTCTTGAGTATATTGGTAGTTATATACTTTGTTAGGTTAGGCAAACATCCTGTGCTATGCTGGATAAAGGGCCCAGAACTTCTTATAGGTCAGGAAAGATATGCCCTTCTAGGAGAAGTCTGGCTGCAAAATTGAGATATTCAGCAAGGAAATGTCAGGAGGTAAAGCCAGGTACAGCTCCATTTAGGCTTAGTGAGGAGGTTCCTGTTTCTAGTACCTTACCACCTCCAGTTATTACTGTTTCAGAAAGAAAAATCGACCCATTTTCTGATTCTTACCCTACCTCTAAATGTTCTAATAGTGCGCCTGTAAATTACACCTTAGTACATAGTGATGTGTGGAGTGAACTTGTGAAAGAACTACTATGGGGTGAGTATCGAACCAAGTCAATTTTCATTCAATTTAGAGAAAGCCATGGTTTTTCCTCTTAAAATTGTTAAATGCAGAAATTGTGATTATGTTTCTGCAAATGTATATAGTTCTCCAAGAGTGAAAAATAATAATTCACAGAGGCCTGCTTTCCATGTCAACAATGCTATGGTTGAGACATTTAGCACTGTAGGTAAGGGTCAACGAGTGTTGGAAAAATTCTCAGTTGGTATGGGCATGAACACTTTAGGACCTAGGCCTTTTTCAGCCCATCTGAAACTTTTAATTGATGAGGGAAAATTAATGAGGAAAGAAGTACTAGATATCGCTGCACAAGTTGTACGCAGTGCTCATGGAGCTAATGACAATGAAATATTAGATATTTGTGTATCATATGATGCGAGCTGGCATAAATGTGGTCACACATCCAACTATGGAGTAGGGTTTGCTATTGATATTCAAAATGGTATTGTGCTAGATTACCATGTGGTGTCAAAGTATTGTCAGAAGTGTGTGGTAGCTGAAAGGGACTTGGGGAAACATAGTTCAATAATTTGATATATGGTATGAAGGTCATAACAATTCTAGTGAGTGTGACAAGAATTATTGTGGGTCCTCCAATGCTATGGAAAAAGATATTGGAGAGATTCTGTGGAGGAGGTCACTTGGCAAGGGGTTCTGCTACACTACCATGTTGTCAGATGGGGATGCTAAGACTCATGTTCATTTAAATCAGATTCAAGTATATGGACCAGGTATCACCATAGTAAAGGAAGAGTGCATTAATCATGTATCAAAACGCCTTGGCACTGCTCTTCGCAATACTGTTAGAGATTGGAAGGCAAAGGGTGAAAAACTAGGTGGCCGGAAAGAGGGCAGCTTGACGGAAACCACCATGACCAAGCTTGGGCATTATTTCAGACATGCCATAGTCAACAACATCCCAGATGTGGCTAAAATGCAGAGGGCAATTTATTTTACCCTTAGACATTGCATGTCAACAGATCTCGTCCCTCAGCAAATAACTTGCCCCAAAGGTGTCGATTCTTGGTGCTTCTTTAATATACAGCAGGCAGAGGGGAAACCAGTTGACAGTCATAGTCGAATGACTTGCAAGCTTAGGCCTTATGTTGTAACCAAGATTGCACCAGTATATCAGCGACTGGCTTCAGATGAAATGTTGCGACGTTGTTGTGCTGGTAAGACCCAGAATGCCAATGAGTCACTTCACAGTATGGTTTGGTCTAAGTGTCCGAAGGAAGTATTTATTTCCAAGTCAAAACTTGAACTAGGTATACTCAGAGCAGTCTCAGAGTTCAACACGGGACATTACAAGACAGCTGAGACACTTCATGCCATCAGGAATTCACTTCTTTCTTCAACCACACAGTCATTGTGTAAATCACAAGACAACCGTCGTGTAGCTCGGAGCAGAAAGAGGACCAGTGAACAACACAAAAAGGAGAGAAAACATCACAAACTGGTAAAAATATCAACAGAAGAAAGATTTAGGAGGTCGGAAGTTGCAACGTATGCTGCAGGACAGTTCTAAAGTGAGTTGATTTTCTTATGCATTTTTCTCACATTTGTTTTTTCTCATGTATTTGTGTCTTAAAAATGCTCCTTGCGACACAATTGTGACCTGAAATGAATGAAACTTGGTGAGTCTACTCTTATATGTGCTAGGATGGGAAGTTATCATACGTTTTGACATGGACTGGTTTTTTCTATTGATTTCATGATGTAGAATTTGGGTCATGCTCTGATTTTTTTTAAATGAAGATTTCAGAATTTCTGGAAGGAAAACTATAACTGTGATAACAAAACCGTTTATAACTTTTGTTTCTGTATGCAAGAGCTACATTTCAGCAAATTTTTAGCTTCATCAGACAAAAACTTCATCGCAAGGGACTTTCCCGCATGACTGCAAGTTAAATGACAAAAAAATAATAACTTCAGAACCAAGGTACATACACAGCTAAAATTTAGTAGTGTCTAACTGTATTATAATACATGTGTACATAAAATTTGGTTCCAATAGCATGTAAATTGTAGAAGTTTTAAAATTCAGTCATAACTCCCCTTATTACAGTTAATATAGACACATGGCATTTCATACATAATGGCACCACTCACAGGTAACACAGACCAATTGTGTTCCCCACATTATGGTACTACTCACAAGCAATGCAGACCGACAGTATTCCTCACATAGTGGGACTAAACACGGTCACCGACTAGATCAATGATGATGGTGATGATCATAATTCTAGTTTAAGGGGCCAACCCGCTAAGTAACATGACCCTATTGTTACGAGGTGCAACAAAATGAAACAATAATTAAAACTTCTTCATGTATTCATTGACAAGAATCTAAAGAAAATGATGATGGAAAATTAGCATAACTTCAAAACAGTCAGTGGATACGATTGACAATACCTTAATGACGTCACTATGCAGGGTAGGATTAGAAAGAACATTAGGATAAACCATACAACTTAGCTTGGATTCCCAACGCTCAATGCTGCATCAGCCTCTTCGCATCCCAGAGTCGGCGTGCATTCCTCCTCCACAGAGTGAGTTTGATTCATGATTTTAGGTCCTCTAGCCAAGAACATTCACTCGAGGGATGGTAGGTTCGAATCCGCAGTTAAGAAGATAGTTTTAAAGTGGTTTCACATTTTCATACCAAGCTGGTTAACATAACGTCACTATAGTGCGAAACTCCTTCTCCACAAAAACGTAGTAACGCATGACCTCCTCCTTATAGACAGAGTAGGGTATGACCTCTACATACTCAGTACTCACTTCTGTTACAAAACTGAGACAACCTCAGATTTATCTAGACAATCAAACTTACAAATTTTTCGAATGGACCTAAATGAAATGCTGTTAAAATTTATACTTCATGCATTCAGATTGAAATAAGTGCCTTCCTCGCCACCACCATTAAGAAACAAACGCTGAATCTATGAGTTCTGAGATAGAGATTTGAACCCCAAAAGCTACAACACAAACTACACTCGTTTTCACTTAGCAAACTGGTATTGATATAATCTTCTATAGAGAATCGGTTCATCATGAGATTCGAGTATTGGGTAGTATCACTATTATAATTAAACTTGTGTTTTAATGATCCACTTCTTCAATCCTATATTATGCTATGTGCATAGACTATATAGTATTGGAAAGGTGGACCACTAAACATAAGTTTAATTATTATGGTGATCACGATTCAATACGGATCAAAACCATGGAGTTTATAATCCTATGATATTGAGTAGTAGGGCAAAGCAACTATGAGCTGCGACATAACAACTTCAAAAAAAAAAAAAGAGTAAGAAATATACTACCTGCGGGAAATGCTTCTTCCATGTGTGTCTGGAATTTCTACACCATCACCACCACCATGAGGACAACAAATTGCGATGGAGGAGAATGCAGGGAAGCAGGCTAGTAGCCTGGAAGACAGTGAATCTCCAAGCCCAAATCATTGCACGTAACATGCTATTGTTCCTGAGGAATAAATCTCACTTGCATTGACTGGCAGAACACACATACCACTCTCAATCAAGCAGCACATCACATATCTACATCAGAGTGATACTCTAGCACAGTTCCATTTGCCAGCTTCAAACCGCTTGTTAGTGTTCATACCATTAAATATCAAGAGCTAAGCAGAGGCAATAAAAAACCCGCACTGCTCACACAAAGTACAATGCAGTGGCACAACAACGAACTCTGGTCTTCCTGTCTCATTCTTTATAGTGAAGATGATAAATCTGAACCCGGATATCAACCACTGGCTCCAAATCTACATATAATCACCGAGCTTCTGCCCAATGCCACACGAGATTATCCCCTAGAAATTCAGTATAGCAAAGATGACCACCCAATCAAAACTTCAAGAAATTATTACACAGTTCTAGTCAACAAAACAGGACTAGCATACTTTGGACACATTCTGCTGCACAGAACCTAGCTCAACAATGCGGCACAACCAACCACCTTTGCGTCCTGCCTACACCTGGTCAGGGGTGGCACATGAGGCTGATAGCAGCTACACGGAGGACGTTATCACTGGCCATATTCAGAAACAGGGACATCAAACATTCCGGGCCATTAGGATTCGAAATTCTAACGGACACAGGTCGCTGATGCGTATCCTGTCCCGGATTATGGCAAAAATGAACCGGATTCTGAGGAAACGTTTGCTGATCTACGTGAAGCGGCATCATGATGAAGCCTCTTGATCATCTTGACCACAGCACACCCACTGCGATCCCGGCCAATTCTATGATCATCCTACTATTGGTTTCCTCAAACTGTATATGGGATTTGTAGTGGCCAGCACATCTCAACTGCTTGCACGAGAAAGGGATCACTAAAATGCAAGACTTGCAGTGAACTTCATCCCACTTTCTCAGTTAAACGTAAGGGTAAAGGTCAACCTACTCTCACTCAACCGGAAAAAGTGTTACATATCACACCAATTGACATTCCTGCCCCACCCTCCCCTTCCACTCTTACCCTCCTTCCACTGAGACCATTCTGAAAATCGTCACTATCGAGCTCCAGAATATTTTCCCATTCCAACGTCCTGACGTTCTGTATCGGTTCCAGCTAGCGGCGCGATTGACCTTCCAGGCTCACTTTGACGGAACGTTCTTTGGGACGTGAATGCACTGTGCATTATTTCTCCTTGATCCTAGTCCACTGTTGTAGCAAATGAATGTTTATTACATTAAATGTGTGTTATTTAAGGTTCAAATGACTGCTGCCCCTATAGATGTCGCGGAGGGGTAGCATTTAGTATTCATATATCCATCCCTTCATAACAACATTATCATTCTTTAAATGAATATATATCTGAAAACATAAAAATAAAAATCAGTATTGGAAATCAAATAATAGCTTCAGCAACAATTCATATACCTCTTGGCTAATCCCCACGTCAGAAATTTGTAGAAAAAATTGATCGTAAATACAGTACTAACATCACGAGCACAGATTTTATAATTACTTCATATACACAACAACAACAAGTTATTTACGATAAACAATTACATGATATACTTACCCTCCTTTTCCCCCAACCCGCCCTACATCAAACACGAGCCCTGCATTTCTAATCCTCAGCCCTAACCTAGCAATGAACTGTGACATCACAATGTTACCTTCAATGGGAAATGACCATGTCCCTGCCTTACTAACCATAAAAAATGTACGAACAAACCCATATGAACATAACCAACATCCCCAGTCGTACGGTATACACGAACTTATTTGGTAGCATACAAACAACATCAGACATAATATGCAATACTGAACCACCTACTTCACAGCATGAATTAGAAGATAAAGTTAAGAAACTAGAATCCACACTAACTATTGTCAACCGACTCCACATTCCTCACCACACTTTCCATCTATGCAATCATCCCCTGCCTCCCTAATAACTTCAAATATTAAAATATTCCCATGAACATTACAAGGCATACCTTCGAACTGTGACCCAAATATTCAGCAAGAGAAGGGTTCGAACTTGGCTTTCATCATTTTTTCTTTTTTCATCAGGTGTCCATGGTTACATATCGAACTGGGAATCAAGCATGGTTTCAAAATAAGATCTCCATATGACCATACTATTTTCTCTGGAACCACCTGAATTAAGACCTCAAATGCCACACCTTATACAAACAAGAGTTATTCCTCATATGAATGGCATATGTTTTGCAATTTTTATATAACAGGACGAAGATATAAACATTTTATGGCATACGCTTCAAGCTGGATCATCTCTCATGTGTGTACGGACTTAATAACTGAGTTTCTCACCTTAGGTATTAAAGAACTTTACTTCATGGTCTGACGCGCCATAATCTCATTCCATATCTTTGTACCAAAATTTTAAATTATTTTCTAATCACTATTATACGTGTGCCATGTGTTTGATACTGTTTTTGGATGTTTGTATTTTGTTTAATTGTATCACTGGCTGATGATGACACGTAATTAGTGTCGAAACTAGTACCACTCTTTTATAAACCGCATGTGATATCATTCACATCAATAAAGTAGTACTGAAAATGTGAACCCAAAAGACCTTCAATTCACTAACAAACATAAAGCAATCCTACTCCTAATATCTACTAATGCATAACAAACCTGCACTCAGTGATAATAAAACAGTGATTGACATTTTTGCAAATCATTATAAAGTAATTTTCTCACCACCATCCGATCCCATTATCCACCATCCTGACCACGATGCAATCTTGGAATATTCAGGTATCATAGAAAATCTTCTTCCGCTTACCTTAGTATCCCCTCCAACTCTTAACTCCCAACATCCCCTAAATGCTCCTATTACAGTCTAAGGTATAAAAGACGCACTCAGGACTTAAAAGAACACTGCCCCTGGACTAGATCAAATTACTTACCGACACATTAAAAGAAGCTCCACATCCCTTCGTACAACTCCAAATGTAGTATACATCATAATTCTGCATACTGGATTCTTCTTCCTCCCACAAATTGGGTACATGCCAAAAATTTGTCATTTGGAAACCCCCAAAACCACCATCCCAATTAACTTCATATTGTCTCATAAATCTTCTAACAGAGTGTTCTAAATCTTAGAAATCATCTTAGCTCACTCTATATACACCTATCTCGACTCCCCCATCTCATACCTCATCCTCAGCACTCCATACATAACCATGTCTTTCATATCTCTGCATCGATCACAAAATATTTACCTACAAAAATACGCGCAGCACTTACATTTGAACATTTGGACCCAATTTATAAAAAGGCATCCCACAGGATTCACTTCCTCCTTTGGCTGATAGGTCAAACCTGGGAATTAAAAGCCATACAAATCACACCTCCCACCAAGCATCACTTCCCGCTTCCGAGTCAGACCATAGATAAATTTAAACTCAAAATGTAATTATGGTCAAATACAGATCGCACAACTCTGGGCGAGGTCCTTCTTGTTATTTGTTTCTCAAAAATTATGACAACTTGGCTTATTTACATGGAGAAAACTCGTTAATAACTTTACGTCGTCGATTGTATTCTGAAACTTGAAATATCTATTATTATTTATTTATTATTATTTATCGTATGATGTACACAGAAAGATTATATAAATAAGTATGCAAATAAGTACACAATGTATACAAACAGAAGCCTATAGTTCCAAATCAAGTCCATTGATCCATTTTAAGGCCTCCTCAGTTGCGTTATGAATGTCCTCCAAAGGACCTTGAAATGCTCTCTGTGGACACTCGACAATTACATGGTAGATGGTCTGTGAGGTAGCTCCACAATCACACCCAGGAGACTTCTGCCAGCCCCATTTATAAAGAGTATAGCCGCATCTTCCTTGATTGACTCTAATCCTGTTTATAGTCCTCCATTGACGTCTGGGTAGATGGAATCCGGGAGGTTGAACATGAGGTAGGGTCACAAGATGTTGATTGGGAACAGAAGACTGTTGCCATTGATGTAACCAGGCGTTCGTGATGGAGAACCCAGATTCTTCCAGTGTAAATGCAGCACGCCAGGATGGAGATCTAGACTTAAGTCGTGGAGGGGCAAATTGATTAATATCTTTATGAACGGGGAGGTTGGAGTCCTGGTTGATCTTCATCCACAATTTTAGAAGAGCTTCAGACCTTCTTAAGCAAGGCGGTGGAATATTGCTGAGTGTAGGCAGCCAGGCCACGTTTGTAGAGCGAATGCAACCAGTTATAATGCGCATTGCTTGATTTAGTTGAGCATCTATCTTCGCAGTATGAGCACTGTTCAGCCAAGTTGAAGCGCAGTATTCGGCAACTGAATAGCAAAGGGCTAGAGCAGTAGATCTCAACACTTGGTTGTTTGCGCCCCAAGAGGTGCCGGCTAATTTTTGAAGAATATTATTCCGACTTTTAATCTTGGCGGCTGTGTTGTTAATATGATGCTTATATGTTAGGGATCTGTCTAATGTGACTCCTAAATATTTCGGGAAGGGGCAATGCTGTAAGGATTGATTTCTGATTGTTATTGAAGGCTTGTAGTTGGCAAATTTATTTCTGAGATGGAACACAGATACAACAGTCTTTTGGAGGTTTGGCCGAAGACACCATTTTTGGAAATATGTGTCTAGCTTTTTTAGATCTGCTGTAAGTATTTGTTCAGCTTCTGGAAAGCTTGGTGTTTGACTAACCAGTAGTATATCATCTGCGTAAATAAATTTCCTGGACTTAGTTGCTGGTAAGTCAGCAGTATAGAGGTTGAAAAGTAAGGGTGCCAGAACAGATCCTTGTGGAAGTCCATCATTCAGTTTGTAAATTTTGCTTACTGCATCATCCGAGAAGATCTGAAAGTTTCTGTTGCTAATCATATTGCCAATGAGATTTGTAAGCTTGACACAGGGGATGGCAGAGATAAGTTTTAGCAGAAGCCCTTCTCGCCAAACATTATCATAGGCTGCTGATAAGTCTAAGAAGACAGCCATACTAATCTTCCGATTCTCAAATCCATTTTCAATATGAGAAGTCAAAGCAAAAATTTTGTCATCGCAATTTCTTCCAGGTCTGAAGCCAGCTTGTTCTGTGGGAAGGAGATTATTGATGGTTTCTGAAATCCTATTGTATATTAGTCTTTCCAGGAGCTTTAGAGTAACACTTAGCAGTGCAATGGGTCTGTAGCTTTCCACTCTCAGAGGGTCCTTGTTGGGTTTCAAGATCGATATTACTTTGGTCTTCTTGAATAATGAAGGAAGGTTACCTGTCTCCAAAATATTGGAGAAGAATTTGGTGAGCCAAGAGATTGTTGCAGGTCCAAGATGTTGTAGGAATTCTGGGTAGATGCCGTCTATACCGGCTGCTTTCCCGGATTTTATGTTCTTTATGCCTTCTAGGGTTTCCTCTCTTGAGAAAGGGCAAGAGAATTGGGATGATTGTTGTTTTGCTAATTGCTTTTTATGTTTCAGTGCTGACCGGATTTCCCTTACAACTTGTTTATCTCTATTGATCTTTGAGATAGAGATCATGTGTTTGGCTAGATCGTTTATGTTAACACTCAGCTTCTGTCCACCAGCTGGCTTTGATGAGTCAAGCTTTCTAATGAGAGACCAGGCCTTTCTACTTGAGTGGGTAAAATCAAGAGATGACTCAGTGTCGATCCAGATTTGTTTTCTATTGTCATTCAGTGATTGAATAAGTTTTGTGGCTGTTTCATTGTTGCCATTTTCCTCAAATTCTTTAAGAAGGCTCTCGCTCTCTGCAGTCCATCCAGGAATATATTCTTTACGGCATCCTCTTGGAATGCAGCGCCGAGCAGCACCTTTTATAACTCCAACAAATCTGTCATAATTATTAAAGGTTGGCTTAATCCATCTTATATTTGCATCAGTTTGTTCTGTAAATTTTTTCCAATTAGCTTTTTTAAAGTTCCATCTAGGTTTCGGATAAGATCGAATGACAGGAATATACATGCCAATTCGGAGTATGACAGGCCGGTGTTGACTATGAGGGAAATTGTTGAGAACTGAGCGAAGTATCTGGTTTGGAGAGTTTTGGGATTGGGTTATGAAGGAAAGATCTGGAGTATATTCCTTACCCCATCGGGCAGAGAAGAAGGTTCCTTTTTCTTTAGCATCGTAGATTAGTTTAAGATTTTCCATATCCATCCAGTCAACAACTGCCTCCCCATTTAGATCACTTTGTTGATAGACCCAACATGTGTGATGACTGTTGAAGTCTCCTATGATTACGGTTGGGTGTTGTAAGGATGGTAGGGGAGGAGTGGGCCACTTTGTGTTTGGTGGCTTATATACGTTCATTATTGTTAGATTATTAATTTTAATTGTGACAGTGAAAATGTCATCACTTGAGCTACAGTCGACTACTGCGTATGATTACGGTTGGGTGTTGTAAGGATGGTAGGGGAGGAGTGGGCCACTTTGTGTTTGGTGGCTTATATACGTGCATTATTGTTAGATTATTAATTTTAATTGTGACAGCGAAAATGTCATCACTTGAGCTACAGTCGACTACTGCGTGGTTGGTAATATTGTTTCTCACATAGGTAGCTAAGCCATACATCTCGTGATTATTGTGAGCCACTAACTTGAAGCCTGGGATCTTGCCTCTTGTTCTTAGCTGCATTTCATTGGCTGTATGAGTTTCTTGTAGCGCAATGACATCAATCTGTTGATCTTTCAGAATTTTAGCTAGACATTCACATTTTGCTCTACTGATGCCTTCGATGTTAAGATGGCATATTCGAATTGAAGGTCCGATTTTTCGGCTATAGACTTCCGGGTCCTGATAAGGACCGGTTTCTTTATTACTCTGTGCATTATGACCGAGAGGTCTTTTCAGACAGTTCGATCGCATCTCTTCGCCGTTGCTTTCTTAGCACCACCCGGGGGACACGTGTAGGGTAATTTAAGGTTTCACCTACGGACGTGAAGCAACGCTCGTCCCCCGAAATATCTATAATTGTATCTAAATTAAAATATAAAATAAATATATTTAACATTGTTTTACATCGAGAAAAACAATGTTTTTTGTTCTGTTATTATATTTGTAGTGATTCAAAACTTTAGCAAGAAAACTACTGTTATTTCTGACAACGTGTTTTACAAAAGCAGAAGAAAAAGTTTCTTTAATTTACTTTCCTAAAACATGTGAAACAAATATCTGTAAATGTAATTGGCCAAAGAGTCAATTTCTTACATTGATAGTTCGCTCACGTAGTGGGGACAGTGAAATAACTATTAAACTAAAATGATTGGTTCATCTCTCTTTGCCTCTCTCTATCTTTAGGAAAATATCTACCATGAAACAACCTACCCCGGGTTATATTTGCAAAGATTATGAAAGAACCTTTCTCTGGGGGTACAAAAAGAGTGCCATAAGATGTCGTATAGTGCAATTTTTTGGTGCAAACACTGTAAAAGTCTGTTCCACAACCCTTCCAATGGCAAACATCGTGAAGAAGCTTGTAGTGTAGCTCCATCGAGAAAGAAGTTTAAAGAGCTCAAACGTATTCTACCAGATAATTGTCTATTTATGAATAGTAAACCTTTACAAAATATTTCAAACTCTACTTCATTGCCTAGATTTACAACAAGTTCTGTTCCTACGCTCACACCTCAGGAGGAAGAGAAGCAAGATATAGAAGAGGAAGAAAAAGATTATCTCAATGGTATTTAAAATCAGTTTTCAATTTTTATTTCATTGCCTAAACCTACTACATATTCTATCGCAGTGCAAACATCTAAAGTAGGAGAGCAGCAGGATGAGGTAAAAAATGAAGAAGGCGATGAAAAAGAAGACGACCGAAAAGGTCTCAACTCATGTTTACCAACAAAGCAAGTTAAATACTTTTTTCAACATATCAACTGTCTGCACGTAGTCCGAAATTATAACAACAAGCATTGTTACCGTATGTAGATGTAAGATCCCAACCTACTGGTAGAACGCTTGCAACTGACAAGAACCGATCAAGATTGTCATTACACAAAGCATGAAGCAGAGATTCTAGAAATAGGGCAAGAATTACACTGTGTGGGTATTACTGAGTAATAGATTTTACGGTACAGTCAGTTCAGCACCTTTCCTTTTTCTGTAGCATACAGTACACTATAATGTTGTAGACTCTTCAAGAACCTACATCTCTTAGTGTGTTGTCTCCAACTCTCTCTGTAGAGCAGGTCTCAAGCCTGGATAAAGCAAGAGAGACACCCAAAATAATAAGCTAGCGAAAATGGTAATTTACGGGAAGTATAACCGTTAAAAAGAGCATGCTGGCAGATGTAAGCTAGTTCCTCCTTCCTGCCTTTTCCTGTTAATGGAATTTCATAGGCCCTGTTTACGACACTATAGTAAGCAGATTTCTGTTGTGAAATAGGGTGCAAGGAGTCGCTTTATATTGTGGTCGGTGTAAAAGTGGGTTTTCTGTGTATTCCTAAATGGAACTTCTTGTTTTCCTGGATTGCCTGAATGCCTAGAAAATTTAGTATACCTTCTTGTTCTTCTACAGTAAATTTAATGTTGGGGTCTACGTTATTTAAGGTATCTAGAATGTTGTGACTGTTATCATGTTCTTTATTTATTATGGCGTAAGTGTCATCAACATAGCGCAGCCAGGGACCTAGTCCTTTAATGTGGCGTACTATCTGAGTGCGTTCTAGGTAATCGAGGTATATATTAGCTAAAATCCCAGAAGCCATAGGGAGTCCATCTTGCTGATATATTCTATTATTGAAAGGAAAGAAAAAGTTATGGTTCAGTACAAATTCCAAGATAATCAATAACATTTTCTATTTCAAGTTTACTAATGGGCTTGTGTTCCAATAGATTCCTTTTTTATAATCTTAATGGTGTCTTTTATGGAAATATTAGTATACATATCTTTAATGTCAAAGGAGCTTGTTGTATAGGAAGAAGTTAATTTAAAGTCTTTAACAACCCTGGAGTTTTTTTATCGAAGTTTTAGAGTAAAATATGTAATTTTGAGTTAAAAACTTATGAATGAATTGAGAGGTTTTGTATGTGGGACTTCTCCGAAAGTTAATTACCGGTCTTAGGTACATCCTTTCTATGTAGTTTAGGCTTAGCCCTTGCTTTGGGAAGTCCTGGGTTCATATTTATGACCTTCTGTATTTCTTGGTTGTATAAGATGAAGTTACTTTCTTTTAGTATTACTTTCAAGTTCCTTTGTATTTTTAGGGTGGGGTCCTTCTCCTGACCTTAAATTGTTTGTTATTGAAAAAGGTTTCTGTTTTCTTAATGTATTCGGTTTTGTTTATTATTACAACTGTTCCTCCTTTCGGCTTTCGTTACAACTACATTACTTTGTCTAATTTTATGTTGAAGTTCTCTATCTATCTTTGAATAGTCGGAAATCGATTCTAATCCTTTAATTACAACGGGAATATTTTTCCTGGCTTCGCACCTTAGATTGTTTTGAATATCAATTGATAGAGTCTGTATGGCCGATTCAGTTTCTGCTAACGTTTGTATTAGTTCTTGCCTTTTATTGATACTATGCCAATTGAGATTTGGTCCTTTTCCTAACATTTGTAATTCCTGTTCTGCGAAGGCCATGTTCGACAAATTTTTGACAGAAAGTGGAAGTTTTCATTATTAAAGGGTGCCTTAAGCTGTAGTGTATTTGGTTTTGCTGGGGCATTGTCTTTCAGATTTTCTAGTTGCTTATTTAATGTTAACTGTTTCTTTTCCATCAGACGCTCCATTTTATCTCTACTGCATTTTTGTACGGAATCCCATTCTAGCGGTACTAGGTTTGTTGAAGCAGAAATGTGCGCTAAATAAAGTTCCTTGTTAAGGAAGGATTTCTTCCTGTACATAAATTTGATTTCTCTCTTAATCCAAAGATGGTTGATTGTTCTTTGTGTTGTAATTTGGAAAACAGGACGTATGTTGTTTCTTTGAGTCCCTTTTAAGAATTTCGGAATCAGGTTGTTACTAAGACATTCGTTAAGAAATGTCATATCTTTACTTACTCTTGCAAGTTTCGTCTTTAGTTTCGGATAGATGTTTGCACTATATCTTGCTTGGTTAGAGTTCGTATTTGCAAGCTGTCCACTTCATGACCGCATCGAAGAATTCAATCAACAAATTATTAAACAAATTAATATAAAGGATCGATTAGATGATGTTTTAAATTAATTTGTTTAATAATTTGTTGATGGCGTCAACAAGGCGCCCTGCTGATCACTAGATACTGCAGGTTGTCTTATTTTAATTTTGTGGAATTTTCTCACGAGCCATGATCAAACCAACACGTTCGACCATGAGTGAAGTACAGGTGACAGAATTCGAGAATGATCTGGATGGACCTGCGTTTGCCTTGAATCCAAGATATTGGGATATCGAGGACTTCACTCCCCGCCTTGTCTGCAGAGGGAGCTACTCAACATATATATAGCAAATTCCATATTGCCGAGCATTAGGGGGTAAAATCTAATTAAGCTAAACAGTACTTACTTGTCTTCTTCTTTGAAACAAGCGACCATCGGAAATACTGGGTGTTCATCTACGCTTATTTCATTCTTAATATCGCTGGAAGGCTGTAAGGAACAAATATGCAAAACAAAGTAAGAAATGTAGAGTTAACAGGTAACTAGAGTAAAAGTTCATTAATAGACATGACAGGTGATAAAATAAACTGCATAGATACACAACCAAAATATAAATGTATTCTCCTAAATAAAAAGGAAACAACCAAACAAGTGTCAAATCAAAATTATATGAAGAACACGAACAAGAAAAAATTGAAGTAGGACAATTATCTCTGCAATTCTTTTCTTCTCTTCCTACAACTTCCTGTGATCATGTTCATCCTTTATGCCTTCACAAATGACTGGTCATTTGTCTGTTTCTCGTGTTCCCACAGATGACTCTGAGAAAGGCCGATCTCTTGTCTACCATGTTCGTACAACAAATAGTCAGTTCTTGGACTCGTCATTGACTCTAGACAATCTGAAGGCTTTATTAATATAGACTTAAAATATTTACATTCAGATTTTAAAGGACAATGCTAGACAAGTCAGAGATTATTATCAGATTCTGGCAGCTACTGTAGTTGCTGGTCCAGTCAGGCTGTATGAGAACAAAGAGGTTGTTATTTGATAGGGAGATAGAGTCCTAAGTCTAAAAAGCCAAGAATAAAGGCCAAGAAAATTTCTTTTGCTCACCACAGAACGACTTATAAACTGCAGGCCCCAGGCCGAGCAAGGGTCCGCATGACAGGGTAATGCTCATCAGAGCTGTAGAGCCACAGGTTTAGGTTTGGTCTTAATAGGACTTTGTTCAGAGAGTTCAAAGCTACCTAGTATGTTTCCTAGACATGACCAGAACAGTCTAACATTTTTTAAATTATCATTCAACTGAAGTAGTCTACACTTGAGTTTGTATGCAAGTTAGATTAATGTAATCTCTTGGGTTTTTTGAAAGAGAGAGACCTTACACTTTGCTTCCTCGCAAGTAAAACTTCCACTGTTATACCAAAGGTGAAAGGATTCAATTTAGTTAAATGTCATTGATTATTTCATCAACAGATCAATATTCAAATAAATTCATCAATCTAAACCTTACTAATGAGAGTTGAAGGACCATAACAAATTTCGTATATTCTTAAAACAACAGCCAGCAAAAGAGAAGAAACTCCCATTGCCCTGCGTAGCAAATGCTGAAAAAATTAAAGGATCCAAAGCACATGGGTAACACTTCCTTGGAAAATCCCAAGGCTCAATTCTTCACAGATGAGTGTCTTCAGGATCGGCTGCATCTATGGATACGCCACGAAGCACATGTAGAATTATATTCACTTTAATGGCAAATTTTATACTGGAAAGGCAAACCCATATTTTCACAACAAAGCTTTAAACAACAGTATATATTAACTACATGAGAAGAAAAATGCTTGAAACAGGAAGACTGTCGTTAGTTGTATACCTATCTAACCTCAGAGCCTACCTTCTCACATCACACGCATGCAAAGTGGCATAATAAGCACAGCCTAGGGTTTGCTGGCAATCTAAGTCAGTACTGTCACGACGTTTTTGACACAGGAACAATAGAACTGGATCAACATTGATTGTGCCAGAGATCATACAGCACGACAGTGTGTTCAAGGTCTTCAGGAAGCTTGCAGCGAAACTGCATAGTCTTATAGGGCAGTGGCACGTTGGGTAAAAGCCTTTAACGACGGACGCCAATAAGTGGCAGACGTGTCAGCCAGGTCATCCTAGTATCAGTGAAGGAGAAGAGCATGCTCTTGCCATGTTAAAGGACACTGGTCAAGGTCATGATATGTGAGCTGGCCCGAGACACCGCGTTAGCAAATACGACTGTGCTTCATATTAGAAGGAACACCTGGGCATGAGAAAAGTTTCATCAAAATGGGTTCAGCGTGATTCAACGGAAATGTAGAAATGATTACGATACGATGCTGCTCGTAACCATTTTCAGTACTGTAAGTACGAAGAAGACGCTTTCTTATGCAATATCGTTACGCTGGATGAGATATGGGCTAAATTGTATGAGAGACAGCTAAAATGCTGATCTAAATAATGGCATCATTACGGGAAACCACAAAGATTGACTGTTCGTGAGAACCAAATGCATCTGAAAGTTATTGTTATACTCATGAATGATTGTGATGGTTTTATCATAACGCACTATGTTCCTCCACAACATACCGTCAACGCGTATTACCCATCATTTTCCACGACAACGCACGGCCGAATACAGTGCAAATGCGACTGATTTGTCAAACTTCTCAATACTATCCACAACAAAATATGCTGTTGATAGGGTGTATGGTTACCCCTAACGGCCACACATGCTTCGCAGCGACGTGGTATGCTCTCTATCAGATCGTATAAGAGCTCTTGTGCAAGTCGAATCCATTCCTACGAAAGGGCAATGCGAAGGTCTTGGAGGGTCCTTGGTGGGGGCTGACGGGATGCAATTCGTCTCCCCTATCCATCCCGGACTTGTTCTATAGGATTCAGATCCGCAGACCTCGCTGGCCAGTCCATGCGATGAATGCCTATCCCAGCCAGAAATTCATCCACCAGAACAGCGCGGTGCGGTAGGGAATTATCGTCCATTAAGAAGAAGTCTAGACCAACCGCACTTCTGATGAATCGAACATGTGGTCTCAGTACCTCGTCCCTCTATCTCCGAGCGAAACAGTGTTCCTCGGACCACCCATGAAGACGTGCAGGTCCGTAGTGCCATTCGACATGATGCCGCCCAACAACATGAAGCCACCACCACCATACTGGTCCTGTTCCACCCTGTTCCTGTGGTTGCATCGGCTACCCGGTTCTCTCCAGATTAATGCGCGACGGGAATCGTTCTGCAAACTCAAGCGGGATTCATCTGTAAAGAGCACTTGCCTCCACTAATTCATGGTCCAGTTTCGATGTTGACGACTCTACAGTAAACGGGCCCGTCTCTGTGCTGGTGTGAGCGGGACGCACACCGCTGGACATCGGACACACATCCCTGCTGTTCTGAGCATCCGGTACACAGATTACCGGGAAACGACAACCCCTGAGACAGATAAAAGCTCCGCCGACAATTGTCTTGCAGATGCACTCCGATTTCGTCGGGCGGTTAAAGGCAGATATCGGTCCTGCTGTGGGGAGGTTATCCTTGATCGACCTGGTACTGGGGTACGACTAACATCTTCTGTGTCTCAAAAATATCTCCAAAGCCTGGAAATGACACTTTGTGGCACATTCAAGGATACGGGGACTTCGGACTGTGCCTGGCATGTCTCCAGGCGGCCGAGTATTCTACCCTGCAGAACGGGGTCCAAATGGCGTCGTCTTGGCATTATGTTGTTACATTCACCACGAGGCTACACTCTGAACACTATAACAGGGCAAGCACGACAGAGGGAAAATGGGACGCAGGCACGGGCTGTGTTTACCTTGCGGTTACGCCGCTAGTCAAAGATGGGAAAACTGTTTTCCTATACAGAGCTAACAAGTAAGGTTGGTAGGTGCATATCACAGAGATAAGTTTTTTAAGGTTCAACCCTTTCAATACAAGTTTCGAGTTGTATTAGATATTATTAACAACATTTATTTAATAATGGTACCGGTTTCGACATTGAAATGTCATCATCAGCCACAAAATACATTAAACACAAAATTGAGAAAGGACATGATAATTAAAATGGACGTTATGATACAGAGTTTTTACCAATAAAATTTTAAAATGTTTTGACATGTTATCGACGTACAACAGTCTCTTGAAACGCTTATTTACACTGTGTGCTGAATAAAATAGTAAAAAGCTTACAGCAATCACATGATACACTGTTTTTGTTGATCTGTTTATGTGCTAACACTCTAATCATCACATTTCATACTTACGGTTGCATTTCAATCTCAGGCGATAATTTGTCCGACCTTTAAGACAATAGTTATTCCAATGTTGTTAAAGTGAAAACGCAATTTTAGTTGATAACACATTGTTCATGTAAAGAACTTGTAGAAATATGCGTTAGTATAACTCATTACACTCGTTGCCACGAAAGGCTTGCTGTGCTCGAAAAAATTATACAAAGATGTATTTTAAAAAATATGAAATTAGGAACGGTTGATGGTAATCGGTTGTCCTTCCGTCTTCTCTTCTGATTTAAAACAGGTGAACTAAAATTTCCCAGTTCAATCGGAAGGATTTGAATCAGCCTGAATCGAAATCAAAATAAAGGAACTGTATATATTAAAATATAAGGGGGCCTGGACAAGCTAAAGTGTGTGTAATATACGGTCTATGTAGCTCACCTTGGACAGCGTGTAGAGAAGCTACAGTTTGCGAGAAAGTACGGACTAATACTGACGGTGGAGTGTAGTGAGGTAGGTTATGTCTGGTAGTGAGAGGGAGAGGAGGAGGAGTGGGCTGGGGAGGAGAGGATACAAGGAGGGGTTTAAGCCGGGTGATGCGAGCAGTGTGGTAGGGGTTTGGAACGTGATAGGGTATTGTGTATCGCACTGAATATTGACCGTCTATTCGGTAGATCGACACATGTAAAGAATTTAACTAAAAAATCAAAGAGAATGTTAGTTTTTCTGAGATTTCATTCAGGTCCGAATTGGAGTTAAAACTTATCTAAGTGGATGAAGCATTCCTCTGTGACGTCGAGAACAGGGCCTTTGTTTACATTAATACAAAATTCGAAGTCCTGTTTTATGTTACTGAAGTAATGCTTGATATCTTAAAAGAGTTGCCCGACTGTCGAGTATCTACTGTATTAGGTTTTATGGAATTTACATGTTCCATGTATCTGATTTTGAAGCTTCTCCCTGTCTGTCCGATGTACGAGGACTCATAGTTTTTACACTGGAATGTGCAGACACCTGATTTCTTATAAATGACAGTTTTATTAATTGAGCTGGTATTATATATGCTGTCAATATTTCTATTATCAGTTCTATATGCGATTCTGGTGTTCTGTTTCTTCAAAATACTTGTAATGCACTAAATATCTTCTTTGAAGGTAAAGGTTGAATAATGATCAGGTTTAGTTTTCTCTATAGTTAAAGTTGAATTTAAGCGATATCTGCGTTTATTGATAATGCGCTCTTTATTGCATTATCATACCCGTTTTATTTAGCTATGGAGGGAATTGTATTTAATTATTTACTTAAATTTCCTTTATTTAGCGGTATACTTAATTCCCAGTCTACCATTCCGCTGTACGTAATACATTTGTATGCTTTGGGATGGATAAAAACTTTCTAGAACGTAGTAGCTGTCTGTGTCGGTTTCCTGTGTAAATTTTATTCTATAGAAGAAGAAGTCTGTTTAAGGTGAGATCTAGAAAATGTATGCTTCCATTTGACTCAGATTCCAGATTGAACTTTATCTGCAGATCGATATTGTTTAAATTGTTAAGGCTGGAGCCTGCATCAGTAATTCTTTCGTAAAGGATAACGGGAGTGTCATCTAAAAATCTGGCCCAAGATTTTATGTTCGTAAAGTCAATATTGTTATTAATTGCCGTATGCTCTATATAGTCAATGTATATTTCCGCTAATATCCCTGAGCCCGGCGATCCCATAGCCAAACCGCCCTGCTGATATATGCAATTATTAAAGCGGAAGAAATTATTTTTAACTGCTAGTTTCAAAATGTCCATGAAATCTTAGATCCCGAATTTACTGAGGTTACTATATTTATTTAAATTATTTCGGATAATAGGAAAAGTTTCTTAGTATTAATACTCTGATACATATTTGTTATGTCGGAAGAATGCAACGAGTGGAAAGGTAGTACTAAAAGCTATCTAGTTTTTAAATTAACTCAATGGTATTTTCACAGAATTTTTAGACAGAAAATTGTTTCTTTCTTAGAAATTTCTGGATAAATTGTGTTAATTTATACAATGAGCTTGGCCTATAATTGATGATGGGGTGTATGGGGACGCCGGCCTTATGGATCTTAGGTGAAGCTTTCGCTACTGCCAGTCCGGGGTCCATAGCTGTTAGTTTTGTCTTCTCTTGTTCTCTAAATAAAAATGACGTATTTTTAGGGTTGATTTTCGGAGACGTTGCATCTTTTGAATCGTATCCCATTAGGTCACCGTAAAAGATCTTGAAATATCTCCAGTTTATTCGGTGCAATCTGTTTTCTCCTTTATTACTCTTGTGTTCCCTTTATCTGCACTAATGATAATGAGGTTCTTATCTTTAATACTCTTTTTTGGTTTATTACCTGTTCTTGTTCCGCAGAATGTGTTTGGTTTCTATTGTTACTAGTAGGTAATGTTCTTCCTTTTGATACACGGATTTTGTTCAGTTTTCTCCAAATACCTAATCTGACCTCATAGTGTATTTTCGGGGGTATTTTATTACAGCAACCACAGACTCTATAATCATTTTGGTAGCGGCACTGATTATATTCGTGTTCGGCCAATTGTTTTTCGGACCTCTTTTAACATCTTGTTTTCCTGCTCTGTTAGTACCGTTTTTGACAAATTTATAATGGAAGGGTGAAAATTCTCATCCAAGTTGTTTAACTGGTTATGATATTCTGTTTCTCCTTTTGTACCCCGTTTTTCGTCACATTAGCCTTAAGTGTGTTCCGCTTTTTGTCTAATACGAGCTGTTTTTGGACTAATATTTTAGAGTCGGAAGTAGATGTTAATAAAATGCCCTCGGATATACAAGATGAGGTCAGATTCGTTATTAGGAGAAAACTGAACAAAATCCAGGTATCAAAAAGAAGAACATTACCTACCAGTAACAATCGAAACTAAGAATATTTTGTAGAACGGCAACAGGTTATAAACCTCAAAAAGAAAATTAAAGATAAGAACCTCATTTTCACTAGGGCAGATAAAGTGAACATGACAGTAATAATGTTCAAAATAGATTACACCGAAAAAACCGAAGAATTTTTCAACAAGAGCTCTTTTACGGCGACTAAAAGATTACATGTTATAAACCTCATGATTAATCCGTCCTGAAAGTTGTTATGATTTATAAACCAATCCAACTACTCAATACTTTTTGTCCAGTTACATGTGGTTACAAATACATACTAACATTTATCATTTTCGGGACATGTTTCGCCCTCTTTATAGGACATCTTCGTCCTTAGCACAATCTTTAAAATATTACACATATTATTATAAAGGAAGCTAGAAAATTAGCCCTGTAACCTTATTACTCAAAATCTTGGTACACATAATGTAAAAATGGAATATGTTTGATAAAATCATGGTAAAATATCAATGGAGCACAGTCTATGGTCATTCTGAAATAATTTGGTCCGAGACTTAAACTTCTTCTTACGTAAATTTTGAAGTTCTAATAAAATGGTTCAATTGAATTTGTCTGTTATTTCTCCTAATGCGATAGTACATACATTTTTCACTAACAAAATAAAAGCGATACCACAAACACAGAAAAATATGTCTAGCAAAAGACGTGGTCAAGATCGCTGCTTTTGTCATTAATGTGAAGGTATTAAAACACTCGAAGGGTAGCTGTAAATAATCTGGACACTAAAGCCTCAGTATACGATCGTCAAAAGTGTGGAACGTCATGCAGGCATAATTTTGTAGAGCACTCTTGCCAAGAGCTTTCAATAGTCTACTGGAATAATTGTTCTCTGTAAGGAGAAGGAAAGAAAGTCTTATAAAAGTTGTAAAAAAGGAGAGTTCTTCTATTTGACTACATTAGAGTGAGGACTTACGTGTTTGTTAAAAACAGCATTACCTTTCGTTATATCAGCAAACACTCCTCTGTTGGTTCTGTTTCTCGTATTGTATCACCGCTGCAGAGGCGATAGTGAACGCGGGCGGGAGGAGGTTGAGGAGTGTGGAAGGGAGGAGGGGATGGATGGAGCTATCTGTGTCTAGGCTGACGAAGGGACGGAGTTATCAAGTTTGATGGAAGCGGGCCTACTACTCGGACAGATGGAAGGAGATTTAGAGCGTAAAGAATTATACATATTAGAGATCTTAACTTTATCTGAACCAACCGTATTTAATAACATAGGTGTTAATTCGTGTAATATATTTTTAATGTCCGTGACATCATGAAGATTCTGATCTTTAATTGATCTAAATGGATATATAGGCTTTCTAGTTCGTTTAACATTCTCCCTTTTTCTATATTCCTAATTATTGCTAGATCCTTTTCTGTAGATTCAAATCGGTAACCAGTCTCCCTCATATGCAAGCTCAACGCTGAGTACTTCCTATGCGTTTCCGCGTTAACATGTTCCATATATCTTGCCTTAAAGCTCCTTCCATTCTGTCCAATATATGAATAATTACACTATGAACATTTTAGTCTACATACTCCCGATCCCAAGTAACGATTTTTGTCGTAATTAAGTTTATTGTGGTTAAGGAATATGGACTGGTTTGTTTTAGTGGTTCTAAATGCTATATTAAAATTATGTTTCTTGAATACGTTAGCGATCTGGTGAATAGCTGGGTTGTTATAAGTGAATGTACCATATCCTTTCTTTCTGGTTTTGACTGGCATCAGACTCATGGACATCGTGTTCTTAATTTCATTGATCAGTCGATTCACCATTTCTACTTTGAAGCCATTAAGTCTAGCAAGGTACTTAATATAATTTATTTCTTGTCTTTTGGGGGGACAGAGGAATTCTAAGTGCTCAATATATAAGACTATGGAAAGATGCCTGATTTCCTGAATGAGTGTGTAATGAAGAATTGTTTATAGTTGTAGAAGATTGCATTGGCTTTCTAAAGATCTGGAAATCGAAGGGGTTATCTCTATGCGTAACCCTTATATCTAAAAAATTCAATGAATTATTGATCTCGTCCTCCGTCGTAAATTTTAAATTAGGTTCGATTTTATTTAACTTATCCTAAACTATTTGCTATTGATGACTTCTTTGTTTATAATTAAAAATGTATCATCTAATTATCTTAACCACAAATAATTCCTTTAAATTTGCTTTTATTTCATTGGGCTTGATTGAATCCATGAATATGTGAGTAGGGATGCCCGATATTGGATCACCCATTGCTAAACCATTCTGTTTATAAATTCTATGATTAAAGGAGAAATAAATTGTATAGTACGAATTTTAGTATCACAATGAATTCTTCAACTTCTAATTTACTGCCACTGTGTCTACAAATATTTCAAAAATATATTAACAGTTTTTCTGCCGGAATATTCGGGTACTTATCCACTACATCAAACTAGCACATCACCTGATTTGGACGCAAGTTAAATTTATTGAAAATGTCACAAAAATCAATGGAGTTTCGTAGGGGTTGCTTATTATTAAAATTGTAATGCTTTTTCAAAAAGTTATGGATTTATTTGGTGACCTTATATGTGGGACTATCTCGGCAACTGTTTATCGGGCGTATCAGAAGATCTTTATGAACTTTGGGCAATGCCGTAGCTACAGGGATCTTAGAATACATATTGATAAGTTTTTGTTGTTCTTGTTCGGTAAAAAGAAATGTAGATCTTTTAATTAAAGCCTTTAGGTTGCGTTGTACTTTTGCCAATGGGTCTTTATTCACCAATGTATAGTTTTCATTATCAAAAATCTTCAGTTTTTATACATGTATTCTTATCGATCAAAACAATTGCTCCCTCTCTATCAGCTTTAGTCACTATTATATTGTTGTCTTCTATTTTCGCTTTCATGTCCCGTATTGTTATCTGTTGCTTAGGATCAAAATTAGAATTAATCTCTTTAGCTAATCTGGGCAATTTCTTCTTTAACTTTAATCTTGCGTGATTTTGTACACTGCACGGAATTTCTGAAATGTTCGCTTCCACTTCTACCACAATGTTAATAATATATATTTCCCTGTTCTTATTAGGCAAATTGTGTTTTGGGACCTTTTCAAGCAGATCACCCTCTCTTTCTGTAAACTGTACTTTAGTCAAGTTAACTATCGCGGGAGTAATAACGTCTAATGGACCCATTTCTGTTCATTTATGTTTTGCTTACCATAAGGTATTTGTGTCTCTTTTTGATTATTCACTTCTTATCCAATGTGTCTCATTCCTTATTAAGTGTGTATGTTAGTGTTCCATGTGTTGATGAAGTGACTGACATACTAATGGGGCTACATACTGTGTCACTGCTGAATGAACGTTATATAACTGCAAATTCAACTTGGATTTCTTCTTGTAAAATACGTTCATCTCATTTTAGCCATAAATCATTTATTTTAGTTTGGGTGCTATTATGGCTTGGGCTGTTTATGTTCTTTCTTTGCGGTGGTTTTAGAAATCTAGGTACCAGTTTAAGTCCCAGACATTGCTTTAGAAAAGCTATATCTTTTACTAATTTACAGATCTTAATATTAAGATCGAGATACTTACTTAAACTAAATCTTGCCTGGTTGGCTATCATATTACATGTTATAAACTTTATTATTCATCCGTATTGAAAGTTGTTATGATTTAAAAACCAATGAAGGTATTTATTAATCCACTTATTCTATAACTTTTGTTCTCTTAAATGTGGTTACAAATTCATGCTAACACTTAAATTTTTCGGGACATGTTTCACCCTATTTATAGGGCATTTTCAGCATTAATACAACCTTAAAAATTTTACACATAACATTTAAGAAGAAGCTAAAAAATTAGCCTTGCAACCTTATTACCCAAAATCTTGGTACACATAATATAAAAATGGAATACATTTGATAAAATCATGGTAAAATATCAATAGAGCACTCTCTATGGTCATTCTAACATCATTTGGTCCTAAACTATAATTCTTCTTATATAAATTTTGAAGTTCTAATAAAATGGTTCAATTGAATTTGTCTGTTATTTCTCTTAATGTGATAGTACAAACATTTTTTCACTAACAAAATAAAAGCGATATCACAAACACAGAAAAATATGTCTAGCAGAAGACGTGGTCAAGGTCGCTGCTTTTGTCATTAATGTGAAGGTAGTAAAACACTCAAAGGGTGGTTGTAAATAATGTGGAAACTGAAGCCTCAGTATACGATCGTGAGAAAACTGGAACATCATGCAGGCACAATTTTGTAAGACACTCTTGCCAAGAGCTTTCAATAGTCTATTGGAATAATTGTTCTCTGTAAGGAGAAGGAAAGATCGTCTTTAAAATGTTACAAACAAAAAGAGTTCTTCTATTTGACTACATTAGAGTGAGGACTTACGTGTTTGTTAAAAACATTTATCCACTACCTTCCGTTATATCAGTAAACTCTCTTCTGTTGGTTCTGTTTCTCGTATTGTATCCCCGCTGCACAGGCGAAAGTGAACGCGGAAGGAAAGGGCTGAGGAGTAAGGAAGGGAGGAGAGGATGGGTGGAGTTATCTCTCTTGAGGCTGAGGAAGGGGCAGAGTTATTAAGTTTGATGGAAGCGGGCCTACTACTCGGAGAGGTGGAAGGAGCTTTAGAGCATAAAGAATTATAATATTAGAGTTTATAACATTATCTGAACTAACCATATTTAATAATCTAGTAGTGAATTCAGGTAATATATTTTTAATGTCCGTGACATAAAGATTCTAATCTTTATTAAACGTCTGATCTAAATAGATATATAGGCTTCATAGCTCATCTAACATTCTTCCTTTTTCTACATTCCTAATTATTGCTAGATCCTTTTCTGTAGATTCAATTCGGTGACCAGTCTCCCTCATATGAAAGTTCATCGTTGAGTACTTCCTGTGCTTTCTGCATTAACATGTTCCACATATCTTGTCATTTCTTTCTAGTTGCTTTACATCGCTCCGACACAGATAGGTCTAATGGCGACGGTGGGACAGGGAAGTACTAGGAGTTGGAAGGAAGCGGCCGTGGCCTTAATTGGATGCCGTTATGTATCAGTAGACTAAGCCCCATTTCACGAAAATTGTGATTTTAGCGCCATCTTGTGGAGGAAGGATTGAACTATTTATAAAAATTTCCCCAGTACATTACAAGAGGCCGTTAGTTGTTAGTACACTGAAAACCTAAGCGACAAAGCAGGAATTAGTAAAAATGTAAATTGCATCAGTAGACTATGCGACGTCCCATTTTGCATCATTAGACCAAGCGCCACATCCTCACATTGCGCGCGGATGACAGCGAGGGAGCCCGCGTTTTCGATAGTGCTGACATTTTTACGTGGTGATACACTGAGTGGTTTATCAAGTGACGAAGTTCAGCGATGTATCAAGTACTTCCGAAAGTAAGGAGAAGGACAATGGTACTAATGCAGCTTGCTAAGAAGGTTGCGTCCGAGAATCATTCTCTAGACTTTGATGGTGAATCTCAGAAAGTAAATATAAATAAGTCAAGACATGGACGACCACGGGAAACTAGAGTTCCTTTCACCAGGCATTAATACCTCTGTGTCCAAAAGGGAAACCTATCTCTGGAGCGAAACTAAGAGACCTTAGTTCGCTGATGCACCTAATACCTGCAGATGCCAAACAATTTTACCAGAATTTTCAAGCAGATTCTGACATCGTGGATGACGGAGATGGATTTAATGGAGATCCTGATTTCGAGATTGAATGAACTGAGAGCAACATTCTTATTACCTGTCCAGTGATTTGTGTGTATTTATGGGAGAAAATATCTTTAATCACATTTCTGTCTCAAGCAGAACAAAACTTACCCACAGGCTTAAAAATATCACATCAATACTGTACTCTCATAATATAATAGGCCTATCGTGAAGGAAAATCCATTCAAAAATTGTGTAGACTACAATAGGTCATGTCTTACCATTTGTATTTGACTCAGATAAGTTTAAATTCGTCAAATCAGTAAGTGGTTATAGCAACGACTTTAGAGAATAGGTTCCCTTCTAGAATTTCTCCATCTAAAACTTGAATAATGTACCGGAGTCGTGGCGCGGCTCGCGGTGGATCAAGCACTTAGCGGGCCTTTCCAGACAGCAGGAGATTCAGTTTTTAATCATGGCTGCCGCCACGTTCTAATTTTTTAAGTTTTACTGATTAGATACTCAACAGTTAGGGGTTATTGGTGTAGCATAGTGATACATTATTCGCAAGTGAGAAACACCATAAATAGCATCAGTAGACTACGCGCCATTTCTTCAAGAAAATCTATGTAGTGCGAGTATACAAATTTTGAAATTTTGAAACACCAGTAATACCATGTTTAGCAAAATTATGTTCGCTCGAATTTACACATAGAACCAAATTTAAACGCGATTATCTCGCAACCAACTTTTGGCGCTTGGTCTAGTGATGCATAACGGCATACAATTAAGGTACAGCCCCAGCATTTGCCTGGTGTGAAAATGGGAAACCACGGAAAACCATCTTCAGGGCTGCAGACAATGTGGTTCGAACCTACTATCTTTTGAATACTGGATACTGTGTGCACTTAAGCGACTGCAGCTATCGAGCTCGGTATATCTTGTCATAAAGCTCCTTCCAGTCTGTCCAACATATGAATAATTACACTATGAACATTTTAGTCTACATACTCCCGATCCCAAATAACGATCTTTGTCATAATTAACTTTATTATGGTTAAGGAATATCGACTGGTTTTTGTTAGTGGTTCTAAATGCTATATTATTATTATTGAATTTCCCATTACAAACACCATTTTACAAGTAGTATATTAGGGCTATAGATAGTGAGACTAAGTTAATATATGACGATTGAATTAAAATAGAGATAACTTATAAATGAGATGGAGAAATTTAACAAATACTTTATAACAGCATCTTCTCCGAAATATCACAGTGAGAGGTGCTTGGTATTCTGTATTACACATGTTTAAATGCATTAATAATTCATATCTACTCCCGTTAAAATCGGCACTCAAATAAAAGATGAGGAACAGTTTGTGGCATTTCACAGGTGCAGCTGTAGGGCTTCTGAACACTAATTCCAAACATTTCGAAGTATGATCCAAACTTTCCATGTCCTGTCAAAAACTGAGTTATAATATGTTCATGTTGCAATAACCTGCTTTGTAGCCTGTGTTGAATATTTGAAAAGAACAACTTCCTTGTTAGCCGGCCATTTTTGCTGGTGATCCATTGGTTATTCCACATATCTTGTGTATACTCCCTCAGTTCCTTTTGTAGGTAAGACATTGGGGACTTTTCATATATCAACAAGGCTATATAAAAATATATTAAAATTATGTTTCTTGAATACGTTAGCGATCTGCTGAATACCTGGGTTGTTATAAGTGAATGTACTTCGTCTTTTTGGTTTCGTCTGGTATCAGATTCGTGGACATCCTGTTCATAATTTTATTGATCAGTTCTACTTTGAAGCCATTAAGTCCAACAAGGTTTTTAATATAATTTAATTCTGTCTCAAAGTTCTTTGGTGACAGGAATTCTAAGCGCTCTGTATGCTAGATTATGGAAAGTTGCCTGTTTTTGTTAACTGGGATGTAATGAAGAATTGTTTATAGTTGTAGAGTATTGTTTGGCTTTCCACAGATTTGGAAATCGAAGGTGTTATCTCTATGTGTAGCAGTTATATCTAAAAAATTCAATGAACTATTGATCTCGTCCCCCTTAGTAAATTTCAAATTAGGTCCGATTTCATTTAACTTATCCAAAACATCTTTGTTATTGGTGACTGCTTTGTTTATAACTACAAATGTATCATCTACGTATCTTAACCATAAATCAATTCCTTTCATTTTTGCTTTTATTTCATTGTGTTCCGATTGAATCCACCAATATGTCAGCAAGGATGACCGATATTGGATCACCCATTACTAATCAATTCTGTTTGTAAATTATATTATTAAAGGAGAAATAATTATTGCTTAATAAGAATTTTAATATCATAATGAATTCTTCAACTTGTAATTTACTAAGACCACTGTGTCCACAAATACTGCCATAAATAATGTTAACAGTTTTTTCTGTCGGAATGTTCGGTTACATGTTCACTACATCAAACGAGCACATCACCTGATTTTGATGCAAGCTAATTTATTCAAATTGTCACATAAATCAACGGAGTTTCTCAGGAGTGCTTATTATTAAAAGTGTAATGCTTTTTCAAAAGTTATACGTGGGACTATTTCGGCTCTTGAATATCAGGCATGTCAGAAGATCTTTTTTATGAACTTCGGACAATGCCCTAGCTACTGGGATCTCAGGATTCATATTGATAAGTGTTTGTTATTCTTGTTCAGTAAAAAGAAATGTTGATGTTTATTAAAGCCTTTAGGTTGCGTTGTACTTTTGCTAATGGGTCTTTATTCACCACCGAATAGTTGTTATTATCAAAAATATCTTCAGTTTTTATATATGTATTCTTTTCTATCAAAACAATTGCTCCTCCTTTATCAGCTTTAGTCACTATTATATTGTTGTCTTATATTTTTGCTTTCACGTCCTGTATTACTAAAAACGATCCGACCCAACATACACAACATCTCCTAAAATTATGCCTAAAAATACGTTATTTCTATTTACACAAGAGACGACAAAATTAATAACTACGAACACCGGACTGATAGTAGCGAAAGCTTTACCCAAGATCCATAAAGCCGGCGTCCTCATACGCCCCATCATCAATTATAGGTCAAGCCCAATGTATAAATTAACACAATTCATCCAGAAATTTCTAAGAAAGAATTATAATTGTATGTCGAAAAAGCCTGTGAAAAATACCACTAACCCACACACTCACACTACCTTCGTTACAATCCGCCGTCACGCGAGGTTTTTTGGTCACAAGAGACTACAAAACATACGAAGACACTGTCACTCTAAACGTCCGCAGCAATCCCAAGCGCTACTGGAGTCTCATCAACACATAGAGCAGGATGGAGCGGATTCTTGTCAGCGTGAACCACAACGACGCAACAGCAGACGGCGCCAATCGCAATGAACTGTTCAACAGGTATTTCTTCTCCAACTTCTCCCCTCACCTCCAAGACCAACCGCTCCCTCCCGTAGGTACAGTTTCAAACAGAACCCTATCAAGCATAAGTATCATACCAAGTGAAGTTCATAACCTTCTTCAAACAAAGCGGGCTATTTTCCTATTACCTGGAAACAGGCTAATATTGTTCCACTTCTCAAATCAGGCAGCAAATTTGATGTTTCACCTTACCGACCAATTTCTATTCTCGCCACACTATCCCTTATCTTTGAAAAAATTATACACCAGCGTCTCCTCGCATTCACCTTGCCCTATATCTCAACAAAGCAGCATAGTTTTCTACCAGGTGGCTCTTGTCTAACAAACCTTGCCACTCTGCATAGCTTTGCATCAGATGCCATTGCAGGTAAATCACAGCTGGATATTTGCTACGTAGACATTTCGAAAGCTTTCGATTCAGTAGACCATACTCTGTAGCTCCATAAACTCTCCGAACGATTTAATATGCATGGCAGTCTTCTGACCCTTCTTGCTGGCTTCCTACATATCCATTGGTAGAGAGTGGTAATATGAGGCACTTCATCCTCATGGTTACCAGTCACCTCCGGTGTCCCACGAAACAGTGCTCTTGGCCCTTTGCTGTTTACCTTGTTTATGGACGATATGCCATCCGAACTCAACAAAACAGTCCTCACTTAATGCCCTCTCGAACTAGTGCCTTCCTTGGAAGCTTATCCCCAATCCACAAAAATGCAGCCACATGACCATAACACTACATAAATTTCCTCTAAGATCATTTTACCGATATCATAAATATTATTATAATATTTATAGATCCACCTGTTCAATACAATATAATATAATCCATTCATGTGGTTAAAATTTATACATAATACATAAAAGTCGCAGGTACATGTTTCACCCTTTTTACGGGCATCATCAGCCTATATCAATCTTAAAAATTAATTAATGGGTATGGAATCTTTCTAATCTTATAAACTTAACAGTAAAATGTTGGACAATGATTTCATAAAATGTTATACATAACATCTAAAATAAAGATATTGCACAGAAAGTATGTTAAAAATACTGTGAATTAACAGCACCTAGAATTGTTAATTTAACCAACGTGCAGTTTTCTGGAATAGAAACGGAACTCCTGAACAATGGTCCGAAGTATAATTGGCCTAGAGAAAAGAAGGACTTGGATATTATTACCACAGTGGCTGAGGTAGAGGCCAATGTTTCTAAACTCCCCTATGAAGTACAAAATGACATTAGATTTGATATAAAAAAGAAATTACCTACACTAGCTAAAGAACTTAACGCTATATTTGGCTCTAATCAAAAAACATTAATACGTAATTTGAGAACAAAAATAGAAGATAATGACATCATAGTGACAAAAGCTGATAAAGGAGGGTATATAGTATTATTGGATAAGGATAGTTACATAAATAAAACAGAAGAAATTTTTTAAGGATAAGATTTATACAATAGTCAACAAAGATCCTATCGTAAGAATACAACGCAATTTAAAATATATAAAGAAGAATATAAAAACTACTATTAAATACTGAATTAAATTCAATTCTTGAAGAACCAGATATCTTAAAAACCGACTAATATTTCATTACAAATTTGCTATTCTTGATAATAGTACCACACTAACCAACATAACAAATTAGCTCTTTTTAATTCGGGAAAAATAAATCTCTATTTCAATTTTAATGATCTGAGTTCAGACCGGCGTGAGCCAGGTCGGTTTCTATCTTTATAATAAGTGAATATTTTAGTACGAAAGGACCAAATATTCAAAATAATTTTAATATAGGTGATAAACATTAAATACTACTTTGGCAGAGAAGTGTATTGAATTTAGAATTCAAAAATGTAAGAGTATTACAGGTAGTATTGTTAATGGAGATTTTAATAAGAATGTTCTTAATGAACAGGAACAACAGAGACTTATCAACATGAACCCCAGCATTCCAGTAGCCAGAGCCCTACCTAAAATCCATAAGAACAACATTCCCGTACGTCCGATTATTAATTGCCGTAATAGCCCTACCTATAAAGTTTCCAAATGTAACCACGGTTTTCTAAAACAACATTACAAGTTTAATAATAAACTTCCTTTAAAGAATTCAATCAAAGTTTGCGATATTTTAAGTAAATTTGACCTACAACCTAACCACGTAATGTGTTCCTACGATGTCATAAACATGTATCCAAATATACCTACTAAAGAAACGGTCAAAATTATCTATGACAATATTTCAAAACATAGCAGCCTAATTAAGCTAGAAATTGATGAATTTATGAAGATCTTGAATTTTGTACTGAATAACATCTTTTTCTCCTTTAATGGAAAGATTTATTAACAGACCGGCTTAGCCATGGGTGACCCTTTGTCCAGCATCTTGGCTGACATTTACACGGATTCAACACAGCATACGAACAGCGAAGCGCATATAAAAGGTATATGTGTATGGCTAAGTTTTGTGGAAGACACTTTTGTGGTTATTGACAAAAATGTTACTGACAGCGATGAAGTTTTAGAGAATTTAAACAAAACTGACCATAATGTAAAATTCACTAAGGAAGACGAAGTTAAACAGGCATTAAATTTTCTAGATATAACGATCACGCCCATCAGTAATACTTTTTATTTTCAAATCTACAGGAAACCCACACAATCTCCTATGACCATAAATAATTCATCTTTACATCCCAATTTTCAAAAACAGGCGTCATTCTATAATTTGATACACAGAGCTTTGAAATTCCCACTCTCTCCTTACAAGTTAAAAATGGAATTAAACTATGTAAGGAACTTGGCTAAACGCAATGGGTTCAAAGTTGGATCGATTAACTGGTTAATTAATAAAGTTAAATATATACTACCCACGAATCTTATTCCGGATAAACCTAAAAACACTAGTTATGACACGTTTACGTACAATAACCCAGCCATCCACCAGATCGCGAACACACTGAAAAAATACGACATTAATATTGCCTTCAGAACAGTAAAAACCAATGAAAGTATATTTTTTACAAAATAAAGTCAATTATACAAATAAGTGTTTTCCGAGGTCTGATATTTACAGACTAACTTGCGCTCAGTGTGGATTTAGTTATGTTGGTCAAACTGGGCGCAGCTTCTATACGAGATATATGGAACATTACAATGTCTTCATACACAAGAAATATTCAGCGATGAGCTCACACATGAGTGAAACAGGACACCAGTTTACATCAATTGTTAAGGATCTCAATATTCTAAGATGTACAGGCAAAGGAAAACTTATGAATGAATTATAAAGTCTTTACATCATTTTAGACCAAATCTATAACAAAGACCATAATCTTAATGATGCCACGGAGACAAAAATCCTTGATATAAGCTAACTCCAAAGTTATTAGGTATTGTGAATTCAAAACATAATACGGTCCCGCAGACATTTAGAACTTTTTGCTCTAAAGCTCCCACCACCCCGCCCAATGTTAGGCCCGCCCATCTTGCTCCTAACAGCCCTTCAACAACAACAACACGTGCGCGCAAGGATCCACCCCCCCTTTTCCCCCATCCATGTCCTTCACTGCCACAGCCACACCGTTATAATACTAGAAGTAGAAAGGTCAGTCAAGCTAGCGTTGCTGGAACAGCTCGACATAATTAACACGCACCGTACGAGTAAGTACCGCCTTAGGCATTTTTGACGTACGGGACGTCTCAAACACAATACTATTTAACCAACTTTCTTTCACATTTTGTTTCACGTATAAATCTCGATCATTTCTTCAAATAAATGTCCCGACAGGGTTAATAACACCCACTTGACCGTCTTTTGGATCCATTTGATTACCGTACTAACATAATGAAATACTGACATCAGCTAGCTTTGATCACAACATTTTATCATTAGCAACGTCTCTACAAGAAGTCCCATTTTCTTTTCTACGAGTTTCGGAATAAATCAACCGTACATATTTTAACATATTTGATACGTTCACACTTCTGTTTTAAATAACTGACAGTGATTTTACTATCTTGAACTCATGCTATGGGAATGGAACAAACATCCAGCTTGGATGATTGTGCTTTTACACTGAGGCAGTCCTAATGATGTATAAGAAGAGGATCCATTTTGGTTTTAAACGCTCAAATATTCATGATTAACCACGTTATAATTATCAAAAACTGTTAATTCACAGTATTTTTAACATACTTTCTGTGAAATATCTTTATCTTCGATGTTATGTATAACGTTTTATGAAATCATTGTCCAACATTTCACTCTATAGTTTATAAGATTAGAAAGATTCCACACCCATTAATTAATTTTTAAGATTGATATAGGCTGATGATACCCGTAAAAAGGGTTAAATATGTACCTGAGACTTTTATGTATTATGTACAATTTAAATAAATATTATAATAATATTTGTGATATACCTCATCTTCAATACGGAACCAGAATGAGAATAGTTACTTGTAAATCATATTACCTACTCGACAAGCCCATCACTGTAGTTACGCAATAGCGTGACCTAGGTGTAATATTCGATACAAAATTACAATTTAAGACCCACATAGAAACATACACAACCAAGGCTATGAAATTACTAGGCATCCTCTACCGTTTCACAGAAATATCTGACACTATTGCCCTTCGTCACTTCTTCCTCACGATCATTAAACCTCTCTTACAACTACTGCTCTCCGATTTGGACAACAGCCTCCCCCTCCAACACTAACCAGTTAGACACAGCAGTGTCCTTCTTTGCTGCAATTGTAAGGTACAGAAACCCCAATCTCAGAAATCTGTCTACGCAGCAGGTATTAAGGGCAATAAATGTGTCACCGCTGCACATCAGGCGACAGGTAGCAGACCTGAGATTCCCTTACGGGATCATAAATGGGCATCACCGCTCAGAACATCTTGTCTCACTCTTCTCTCTCCGTGTTCCTTCCCGCTCCACCAGAACCGAAGACCTTCTGCACATTCCCCACACTCAGCACTCAATAATTCAATGATCTTTCCTAATCCGCCTCAAAACACTCTTTAACAATATTAATAGGAAACAACAGCTTGATATAGCATCAAAAAATCATTTTCGAGAGGGGTGTAAATAGTATCTTAGAGGTAAGTTGATGTGAAGGGATTATACCGTCATCTTGACCCACGACGACTTGCTTATGAACATGGACATTCACATGGTTTTCGGTTTAGTCAGTTGTTATTAGTAGGCTGTGTAACTGATCTTGTTATGTTTTGTTATGTTTGTTATATTTTAATGAAAGTTTGCATTTGTTAATTAGTCTGTTAACAGTGCAAGTGAAATTTGCTCAGTGTAGCTGTATCTTGTGCTTCGTAAATAAATAAATAAATAAATAAATAAATAAATAAATAAATAAATAAATAAATAAATAAATAAGTCTTTCCACTCGTTGCATTCTTCCGACATATCAAATATGTATCAGAGTATCAGTACTAAGACACTTTTAATAATATCCAAAATAATTTAAATAAATATAGTAATTTCAGTAAATTCGAGATCCAAGATTTTCTGGAAATTTTGACACTTGTAGTTAAAAATAATTTTTCAGTTTAAATAATTGTATATATCAGTGGGATGGTTTTGCTATGGGGTCGCCGGCCTCAGGGATATTTGCCGAAGTATTTAGAGCATACGGCAATTAATAACAATAGTGACTTTGCAAACATAAAATTTTGGACTAGGTTTGTAGATGACACTCTCGTTATCCTTGACAATTTTAACAATATCCATCTGCAGATAAAGTTTACTCTGGAATTTGTGTCAAATGGAAGCACAAATTTTCTAGATCTCACTTTAGCCAGACTTCCTGCTTCTATAGAATTCAATATTTACAGGAAACCGACACAGACAGCTACTACCACCAATGAAGATTTTATCCATCCCAAAGCACACAAATGTGCTACCTACAGCAGTATGGTAGAGCGCGCAGTCAGTATACGACTCAATACAGGAAAAAAGATGTATGTATTTATGCATCTTAACGTCCATTTTAATGACCATTTTTCAATTGTGTGATTAATGTATTTTATGGTTGATGATGCCATTTAACTGCTGAAACTGGTACCATTGTTAAACAAATGTTGTAAATAATATCTTATACAACTCATAATTTGCATTGAAAATGTTGAACCTTAAAAAACTTATATCTGTGATCCCAGTTCAATACGGAAAAAACTGTTTATCTCTTTGAACAGGTGCATAGTCGTGCAATTTGCGCTCTATTTCCTGTTGGCCAGCTTACTTGTAACTTAAGCTTAACTTTTGGACACTAGTTTAAATGAAATCCACGCTTCCAGACCACAGAATACTGTGTAAAAAACAAAATACTATCTGCTTGCACTTGTTAGTAAACACACATGGCTGACAATTATGTAGACATCTACAAGTGGTTCGAAAATGATAATGAGAATGATTTTTCTTCAAAAGACTGTGCTATTTCTTACACTAATAATGATAGTGTTACGGACAAAAATTCTCGTGATATGACAGCATGGACGATGTAAACAAAGACCGAGGTGGCATGACTGCTTTACGGGATGGATCTTCCACATGTAATTTGCCAAGCAGTTCAAATACACCAAAAACAATTCCATTCACTGGTGTTTCTCATTTCGTATGTGCATCTTTCCCACTGTATCCAAGCAAATCCCCTCAATGAGAGCTCAGATGAAACAAACTTCTAGCAAAAAAATAGAAATATGGCAGGAACGTATCCAACACAAGTAACAAGGTAAAGAAGTAGATTATAGGGTTCTGGAAAAATAACAGGCTGTTGATGCTGACGAAATGGGAGTCATAAATTTGAGGTCAGCATTCGAGAAGTTTTGAAAGACCAAAGTATAAACAAGGCACCAGGAATTGATGGCATATCCTCAGAATTACTGACTGCCGTAAGAGAAAACAGCATGGTGAGGATTTTCCCTTTTGTCTGCCATACGATTTTTGGCAGAATGATGTTATATCTATTCCCATGAAAGCCGGTGCTAACAAGTGTGAAAACCATCACACCATTTGTTTAGTATGGAATGACAATTTGACACTGAGTTGGAGAACATCAATTTGGCTACAGAAGAAATGAAAGAACACATGAAGGAATCCTGACTTTACGTCTGATCTTAGAAGATTGAATTAAGAAGGACAAGCACATATACATAGTGTCCGTAGAAAACCAAGAGGCATTCATTATCAAATACCGAGAAAGAAAAATAATTTAAAATTTGCACAAAAATCCGTCTGCTGTGATAAGAATCAGAGACTTTGAGAAAGCGGCAGTATTCCATAAGGGAGTGAGGCTGTACTGGAAGTTCCCATTCCTTCACAACGTTCATATATAAGAACGAGTCAGTAAAGAAAATAAAAGAGTAATTTGGAAACGGTATCGCAATCAAAGGAGAGGAAATCAAATCTGTGAAGTTTGCTTATGATATTTTTTGTTTTACCGCAGTCTGCAGAAGATCTGGAGAAATTGCTGAATGATACAGACAGAGACTTGGGGAAGGAGTACAAGATTGAAATAAATAAATCCAAAACAAAAGTAATGGAGTTCAGTAGAACAAAATCAGCTGACGCAGTAAAAATTAGGTCAGGAAATGAACTTATAAAGTAGCAGATAAATATTGTTACTTGGGTACTAAATAAAGTTAACGACAGCAGAAGTAATGAGGACATAAAATGCAGACTGCAGGCTAGCATGGCAAGGAAGGCCTTCCTCCAGCAAATAAATTTGCACCTTTCAAACAATGATAAACGGATTACTTAGATTTTTTGAACACATTTGTCTGGAGCATGGCGTTGTATGGAAGAAAAACATGGACGATAACTAGCTCAGGAAAAAGAGGGTAGAAACTCCTGAAATATAGTGTTAAAGATAAATGCTGAAGGTGAGCTGGGTAGATCGAATCACGAACGAAGAGAAACGGAATTAAATTGGTGAGAGATCAATTTGGCTAAATTTGACAAAAGTGATAGAATGATAGGAAATATCTTAAGACACCCAGGACTTGTTCAGTTGGTTTTTGAGGAAAGTAAGTCAGTAAGAAAAGTGGGGGTACACCAAGATATGACTATGACAAGCAGATCAGAGCAGATGTAGGATGTAGTAGTTATCTAGAGATGAAAAGGACACCACAGGATAGGAGCACATGAAGGACTGCATCAAACCACGTTTCGGACTGATGACCCTCGAACAATAACAAGTGAGAAATTATGTCCTGGTTAACAGAGACTGTAATTTGTTTCCAAGAAGACATGCTAAGAACCCGGTTATATTCATTAATCAAAATGAACAAGCCAGTCCAGTGCACTTACAAAATAGACTGTAATTATGCAAAACATGGTCATACTGTATTACACCTTTCTCCATATCACCCAGAATTGAACCCCATTAAGCTGATATGGGCAAGTGTCAAGAATGGCATTTCTGAACAATTTGTGATGTTCAGAATAGAAGCATTTCTATAATTTATGGTGAACAAATTGCTTCTATTACACATGAGGACTGGAAGTAAAATTTGTGAGCACATAATTAAATTTGAAGATCAGTAATTTCTATTGAAGGTTTATTAGACCATGGTAAACATAAACGTGGGAAGTCAAATCGACAGAAATCATGGTTGTGATGGAAGCAGTACTCAAACCACAAGATAAAGTGGTAATAAAACGACACAGTCAGCGGAAGTGAAAGAGGCATGGATAGAGAATATGATGAAACAGTGGGAGTGGCATTCTCTAAGAGATTAAGTATGCCTAGATATAGGGACACTGAATAATCCATAGTCTTCTATCAAGCGATTAACATACCGAGTAATGTGTAATAAGCAGTTATGTATGTAATTATTGGAAGGATTTGTGAAAGGATTCTTAACAAGAATACTATAATTTACGATGAGATTGTATGTTTCATAAGGCATGTATTGTACAATATCCTCACTTATACTCTCCTATGTATGCTCGAACCTAATATTTGTCACCTTCCACTACAGCGAACTTCCTGTCCTGCACTTAAATTAGTGTTCCCACAATTTGCAAAAGCTGTACCCAAAGATTGTGACTTTGACCTCAACACAACAAAAGCAATGTAAAAAAGAAACCTACACCGTCAGAAAGCTTTCTGATGTACAACATACAGGCAGACAGGGTAAAAAGTATGGTATATCTAGGGAGTAACAAAGGACCATTGTGCTGAAATCAAATGCTGGATAGACAAAGCAGAGTCCATCTTTATTAGTTTGTGGCATCTCCTATCCTGAAACGATCTCAGAATAAAGCTCAAAAAGAGAATAACAAAGTGCTGAGTCCTCTCCGCCTTAATAAACACTGTAGAGTCCTATATATATTTTTATCCACAGAAAAGAGAATCCAAACTTTCAAGATGTGCATACGTAATGGCAAATTGTGTCATTCCTGTGGGTTATTTGCATGTCGCACCAACGGAGATAGGTCTTATGCCAACAAAAGATAGGAAAGGGCTAGTAGAAAGGAAGCAGCCGTGGCCTCAATTAAGGTACAGCTCCAGCATATTAATTATATTTAAATGGGAAATGATAGAAACCATCTTTAGGGCTGCCGACAGTGGGGTACCGCACACAACGAGCCGTTGACCTGAGCTTATCAAGACAATTTAACTCAAGACGCTGAAATACATGTATCACATTATGAGGACCCCTAAAAAGGACAGTCCGTTACAAGTAATATTTTGAGGAAAAAATTTAAGCAAAAGTGGACTTAGAAAAAGACGGACATCTCTGATCAATATTTTGAAGAAATGGATTGGAGCTCTTTGGCACATGACAAAAGGAAGATAGCCTCGCTCGTACTACACATCTGGTTAGGATAAGGTAGCAGTAACAGTGAAGAAACAAGCCACCAGATGCCATGCAGTGGAGGGACTTTGAACAATAAAAGCGCCTACATATATTCTTATTCTTATTCTTTATCTGTTTACCCTCCAGGGTTGGTTTTTCCCTCGGACTCAGTGAGGGATCCCACCTGTACTGCCTCGAGGGCAGTGTCCTGGAGCTTCAGACTCTGGGTCGGGAGATACAACTGGGGGGATGACAAATGCCTCGCCGATGCAGCCTCGCCTGCTATGCTGAACAGGGGCCTTGCAGGGGGATGGGAAGATTAGAAGGGATAGACAAGGAAGAGGGAAGAAAGCAGCCATGGCCTTAAGTTAGGTACCATCCCCGCATATGCCTGGAGAAGTGGGATAGCATGGAAATCTATTTCCAGTATGGCTGAGGTGGGGACCGAACCCACCGCTATTCAGTTGACATCCTGGGGCTGATTGGACCTCGTTCCAGTCCTCGTACCACTTTTCAAATTTCTTGGCAGAGCCGGGAACCGATCCCGGGCCTCCAGGTGTGCCAGCTACTCACACTAACCACTACACCACAGAGGAAGATGCTGCTATATATTATCTAGCATAAAATTTTTAACTACAATAATAAAATATGAAAATGCTTTCAAAATACTGGAAATCTCACTATATATCTTTCCAAGGGTCTACAAAATGTCTGCCTTAAAATAAGGAGTTGCTCAATTAAGGTGGTCATATACACTAGAAATAGAAAGAATAATCTCTTGCAATGTTAAATTTTTCTGTTGTTTTATCATGAACAAACTAAGAGATTCTGAAGTTCATTTTAGACTAATTTTATATTAATTGTTTATAAAAAATATTTCCTGCTAATTACACTGGGGTACTTAAAGCCGTCTATCTCTCACATTTTAAAATCAAAATCCATGATCTTTGAACATAAACAATCTACATTATATGGGGAATGTTCCCTACCACTTTTGTTTGAATCGGTCACAAGGCTTTAAATTATATTACAATTTAAGTTTCTTAAAATTTTGTTTAACAAAATTGTTTAAAAGTTTGTTAAAGTATTATTTTTAACGATATCTTTTTCTCGGTGCTAGGGAACATAGACTCTTGTATTAGCTTTAATTTAAAATAAAAATCATGCAGATACCATTCCTGTGGCAAAGGTTAAAACACTTTGAATTACTTCAAATGTCAAAAAATGAATTGCTGAGTAAATCGCATTTAAAGTTTACTTAATATGTCTCCACTCACATGCTGTTTTTATGACATCAGAAACCTCATGGGACATACAAAGGTCCTTCCTTGGGAGTTGTATGGTCTTCCTTTATCTTTGTCTGGACTCTGAGGTACCTCCTTCCTGTCTTTCCTTCTGGAGTAGACTTCCTAGCACATGTTGAAATACTAAGTTGGTCTGAATGTTTCACTGAGTTTACCATGTACTTTCCAGGAATTATGTTCATTCTTTTCATATCCTGAAGCTCTATTTGTCCTCCACAATTAAAGTGACATACGGCATCCATTACAGCTAGTTTTAATGTGATGAGACCAACATAGGAGTTTTTCGGAAAACACAGCCAAATGATGTCATTGAGCGACTCATCATTATCTTGTGTCTTGCCATGCAGACACTTAGCAAGCATATCAGGAGCAGACAAGTGTTGCATTCTGGTAGGATGTACATGCACTAATATGAAACAAGTGAAGAACGGAACTTGACGGAAACCACTAGGAATTTAAAGAAAAAGTCAATTTAGGCTTGAAAGGAATTTTATAGATCTGCTGATACGCCGAACATGACAGCTGTCAGTTAGAACGGTCATGCCCTCTCACAGTAAATTATTTATTTCAACATGAAGTATTAGTGGTATATTTATGAAATCTGACATTTTCTAAAACTATAAAAAATGTCCTACAAACTGGAATAAAAATTGAAAAAAGGGGAAATTTCAGAAAAATTATGTATACGACCACCTTAAGTCTATTCAGCAGTTTGTTAGAATGTCCATTATCAGAAAAATTTCATTAAAATATTGGATTATTACTTCAAAAGTGTTCACCTGTGTTTCCCATTCCTCTCCTCTTCCAGCCAGACAGTGCTGTTACATACCAGTCTCTCAGGTTCACTGAACTGTACACACAGATCAGCTATTTCACACCTTTTACTATAGGATCTGGCTGTACTAGGAATGGTGTTATCCATACTGCTCATATCTTAGTCACTTCCATATCGTAAGAGCCAAGGATGAGACTGAGACACAAAATATAAGTGACAAACTTGTTCTGGACCAATCCAGATGACAACAGGCATTGAGCACAGAGTATCTCACCAGAGATGGATTAGGGCAGGCCAGCTCACATGGAAGGTATAAGCCTTAAACAACAAGAACCATAAACTATAGGTTATCTACAATAACATAGAGGCCCTGTATGCCTGACATCAGTGCTCCTTGTGAAGGCACGTGTACATATGGTCAGCTGACAGTGATATTGCAAATTGTTTTACGTTGCAACGACGCAGATAGGTCTTTTGGTGACGATGGCACAGGAAAGGGCTAGGAGTGGAAAGAAAGTGACTGTGGCCCTAATTAAGATACAGCTCCAGCATTTGCCTGGTGTGAAAACAGGAAACCACGGAAAACCATCTTCTGGGCTGCCAACAGGAGGTTCGACCCACTATTTCCCAAATACAAGCTCACAGCTGTATGACCATAACCGTATGGCCACTTGCTCAATATAGATATATTGTATACTGCGACAGGACTTCATATGTATTGAGAAGCAAAAGGTCAGATTGTTGTCCCCAGAATGCCAGGCCTATGTTCAGTATACGGCTGCACTAATCAGTGTAACTAATCCAAGGATACATTTTGCTTTAACTAAGTGTTACTGAATTATAACTGGCATTGCTTTTGCAATTCCTGCCTGATATAAAACCCATTTAATGTTTGAACAGAGGAAGTACTGTGAGACCGAGTTATTATTCATTTGATCACGTTTACGGTTTCCTTTTTAAAGGACAAGGAATTAACTCAACAATGGGTTTTGAGGATTAAAAGAGAAAAATTGTATCCCACCCATTGTTCTGCAAACATCAAAGTTAAGTACATGTATCAAATGACCAGTGGCTACTACTGCCAAACATGACATGGTTCTAAGCATTTTATTTTCCGTTGCATTTGCAAAAAAAGAAAATACAGTGCTCACTGCCAATAAAATATAACCAAGAAAACCCACCAGAGGCAACCTGTTAAAAATTAAAGTATATAAAGTGGGGACAATTAAGTAGTTTTAAAATTTATCACGCAATTTGAAATTGTAGTGATGTGGGTGACATTGTTTTTAAATTGTTTTTATTTTATTTTTTTATCACCAAACCTATGAACAAAACTACAACTTTTGCCCCATCCCTAAGAAATTAAAGCAGCAATTGGTGCAGGCTACCAGGAAAATAAAGAGCTGAAATCATAGCAAAGCAAACAGAGAGGAACAGGAGGAACGTCTTCCATCAGCAAGAAATCACTGATGATCTTCACAAAAAACATAATGATTCAGGTCTTAATGTTCGGGGTAGCTTTTTCCAGGAGGTGATCCAAGACCTTGTCAGGCTTCAGGCCAACCCAACCATGCACTGATATTCCCAGTATCCCTATTGTTACCAGTACCTCAGAAAATTTTTACACCACCAAATCTTTAAAATCTTTGTCACTGGGCAACATCTACTGATGGCAGTCCAGGTTTTACAGAAGTGAGTTTTTAAAAGAAAGAGAAAGTTAGTGCTCTTTCACAATCAATCCTCTGAACTTAGATGTTTAATGAAACGGCTGTTATGAAGAACTTGGTGCAGGAAAATAAAGAGTTTTATGTCTATGTTGACTTAGGTCATGATTATTTAGGCACTGGTGAGTATGAAGTGGCCAAGGAAGTATTAGACTTTATGGTGGCAACACTGAAGAGGAGCTCAAAAATACCAGTGAGCGGAGGGCTCATACAAAAAAATCATATAGTTAGCAGCTGCGATGGGACTGCGACAAACAGCCTTAGGAATGAAGTTTGTTGGACTGAAATCCCAGTGTTCTTTTCCACATCCAGCACAGTTTGAGCAAAAGGCATTAACTTTCCTTGATGCAACTCACAATATAAAAATTGCAATGAATTCCCTAGCTGAAAAGCAGGTTCTCGTAGATGGTAGTGCTCCAGACCAAGAAAATATTACTGAGGTGGCATACATGGAAGAACTTGGTACTATAACAGGAAGTGAAAGGCCTGCACACTGATTATTGTGACAGTTTCAATAGGCCTGAAGGCTTGAATATGTGAACTGAGTGGCATATCTTCGAGTTAGTACTCTTTGGCTTCACATTGAATTCACCTGTGGGCGTAATACTCTTCGAATTAATGGTTTAAGCCATAAAACTTTATCCTCGTATCGACGATTAGGAGTGAACCCGTCCAAGAAAGAAAGAAAAGAAGAAAAAAAGAAAAGAAAAGAAAAGAAAGACAGAGCGCGCCTCGCTAGCGTACGACATGCTTGCAGGCTAACACCGGTCATAACCAACCATGTGAATGACGTGTGATACTATCAAATAGCGTGCTAGAAAGGCAATATGTATTTCAATAATAACGATTATAATAATGATGATAATAACAACGTTTCTCAATATTTTTTTACAAGTAAAACCAGTGTGGAAAATTATTACTGTTGTTAAATTGACTAGATTTCCGGTCCGAGCGCGCATGCGCAGAGCATCAAGGACTCCAGCCTGCCAGCTGAGAAGAGAGAAGTAGGTTGCTGTGTCAGTGTGTGAGTCGCCGGACTTGGGTGGAGTTCGACACGCCGTTAACCAGTCCTCGGTTCGATAGCGGACGGCTATACCCGAAGATTAACTTGTGGAAGTTGAACTGTGTTAACATAGTCAGATATTATACAAATATACAATTTGGAATATTACGCTTGTCAACGCACGTAACACAGCAGACGTCAAGTTAAGTTGAGCTGCCTACGGTGTTTGATATTTGAACAGTATTTCCTGGAAGTGTTGTGTAGCAAATTTTCTAATCTTTCTTGTACTAGTTTCAGTCTGAAATTCAAGAGGATAATTATGAATGTCATCATGGTGATGTCCCATACCGCTATACGTGTGGGTGCTGAAATGGAAGGGTAAAACCATGTGACCAAAGCTAACGACGATGGGATGAGAGAAAGGCACCTATGACTGTGTTATTGAGGACGACCAGCCGTTCAGCATCATGAAGACATCGTAAAACTAAGTCGACGCAATTGTATAATATAATCTGTTTAGTAAAAGGGTAGTTACTTAGCTGTAGTTGGTGAATGGTCTTGCAGTCTCTTTCAGTTATGTAGTCGTAGTACTTTGCCATATTATAATGACAGTAGAAGATCCTCACATATTTATTCTTGTTAGATAGGCGTAATGTGATACTGGAACGGCGTACATGACTTATGAATTATACTAAGTGTATCAGGCAGTGATATTTCCTAGCGTTTATCTTATAAATTTATTATAGCCACGATTGGTGGAGAATAATGTTAGAACATTCGTGAACGTAGATTAGATGTTTCTGGATGTACAGTCGTCGTACAGAGGCGAGACATACTCGGATATGGCATCTGTTGTAATATTATCGGGTGATATTTGAACTTAAGTCTTAAAAGAAAAATGATTCCGTCATTTTGAATCAGAACCCGTGTAGGTAAGTGCGGAACAATGATAGTTGAATCGAGACATGAGAACCGGTAGGTCATTATTAGATATTCAAGAGGATAATTATGAATAATTATGAAATATATTAGATATTTCACTACTATTAATGTAATAATTTTGTCTTCGAGAAATTATATTGTAGTGAATAATTGAAGTAGTTCTTCGCGAATAGAGTCACGCCATGATTATAGGAGATGGTTATCGATGCAAATGATAATCTGGCAGTGTAATATGATAGACAGTTGCGTGATTTAGGATAATGAACCTACGTCTGTTTGGAATTTGAGTACGTCTTCGAGGAATTATGCTTAATTAGTTCTATCCCGAGTTCTCTATAATTCATAACTATAATGTTCACGATAACTCACGATGGTTCTGGAACACTATTCGAGACTTTGCCCGAATTCGAGATTTTCCAGAATGTTCAAGGACTTTCATCCAGGTCATCTGATTGAACACTAGAAATTTCACGGTACATTTAGCAATCCTAAAATTATTCAATGATACTCCGACAATATGATCAAATTATTCAATGATATTCCGACAATATGATAATCTTTTGTGTAACCACATGTGTAGATAGTGTAAAATATGGTGTAAATAGCAGTGTAACCTAGTATTACTATATGGTTATGGTATTTTGGAGTTGATTTTCCTTTTGTATCAGATGCTGTTATGCGATGTGGACAGTGTTAATTTCTTCGTTATTCGCATTCAGGATTTGTGATATGGCATTAGAAAGACCATTTCAAATGTATATTACAATTCCAGACTTTAGTTATTTATTTATTTAATTTAGTTAAACCAGTAAGCGACTGGTAATTGAACAGATTATTATTTCATTGAGTCGACTCAGTTTTAAATAAAAATTACAGCATCAAATTAAGTAATTGTCAGAAGAAACATAAAAATTTGGATAAATAATTGGAAACTTAATGTGATTATTGAACAAAATTTAATTCAATTTTTCTCTTTCTGATATTTCAGAGCGGATCGTCTGAATCCAGAACTTTCAGTAAATCAAATGAAATCTGTTAACATGATCAAAATTATTAAAATTAACATGTAATTATGATTTGCTAGGGCAAGATAGGGCGTGAAATCATGTACCATCCCATTCGATTATTTCGTTTGTACATCAAGAGACACATTTTTAATTTATTAACGATCATTTTCATTATCACAGTTCAGAAGGATGACAAGTTGAGAATACTTTTGTTGTTGATAAACCATGTCATATATTAATTTTATTTCGTATTTTCTTTATTATATGCCACAATTTAAGTTCATATTTCCTATGCATGCCACATCCTTGGATATTTCATCTGTGCGTCCTATTTGCGAACTGAGCACCCCTGAGGTGTCTCAGTGTTCTCCGACTGATAACCTTAATTAAAGGTTGCATTATAGATTAGGGAGAAAGAATTTAGAGCAGGTGAGACAGAAGATAAACATAGCCTTAGGTGCATAAACCTCCATTAATTCTGTGGGTAATACCCTTAAATTTTTCTGCGATCTGGGTGTTGAAATATTTACTGATTGTGAAAGTACCTTTCAGTTCACAATGTTCCTCAATCTTGCATTTGATTTAATAAATTCATGCCATCTTACATGTAAGTAAACCAAGGCTGCAGACAGATATATCAACGAGGCCAAAATCTGTACCGATATTGAAAAATTCATAAGTTTTCCTAATAATATTATGTTAACTGATGGTTTGTCCCTCTGTAACTCTAAGAAAATAACTGCAATGAATGGTAACATTTTTGATTTTTTAAGTGTGCAAGATCTTGCAGAAACATACGTCTGGGGAAAGGATTCTGTACTAAGATACCTCCTCACATGAAGTTTAAGCCAGGATCACCTGGAATTCATCCTCTCATATGTGAGGAACAGAGATGGATGTAAAATTCTGGTCAACTGAAAGCTGCATACAGGAGGTGCCTCAATGGTCAGATTGTCTGGCTACATGGCTAAATGGTTAGTGTGCTAACCTTTGGTCACAGGGGCCTGAGTTCGATTCCCGGCAGGGTCAGAAATTTTAACCATAATTGGCTAATTTCACTGACACGGGGGCTGGGTGAATGCATCGTCTTCATCATAATTTCATCCTCATCAAGACGTGCAGTTCGTCTACGGGAGTCAAATCAAAAGACCCTCATCTGGCGAGCCAAAGTTGTCCTCGGACACTCCAAATACTAAAAGCCATACGCCATTTAATTTTTTTTAGTGGTCAGATCGACCTATCTTGTAATTCAATATGTGTTTTTGAAAGGTACTGTTTTATTGAACCCTGGTCTCGTACAGATAATTCAACAAGAAACTGATTTTGACAGACTTGATCAAGATTATGTCACCAATTATTTAGACCTTTCCTTATATGGTGAATATGTTGATTATATTGCAAGCAGTATGTAAAATATAAGAATTTAATAGTGTTCCGTGTTGAGTTGAGTTCACTATTAAGTTAAAACAAGATATATGATGGTTTAACCTTTCAATACTATTAAAATAAATCTAATTTTTACATTCCTATTTAATTATAATTGGTACCAGTTTCAACCATCATTCTTGGTCATCATCAGCCAATCACAAATAAGTATAAAAGTATAAAAGTATAAAAGACAATGCACAGGTAAATAAAATGTGAAGTTTCAATAATTCCTTCATTTGCTGTTTGTGAAGCAATAAAACACTTTAGGGAGCATTGTGTGTTGAAATTTCAGCCATTCACTAAAACGCATTGAAGACAATGCACAGGTAGACAAAATCTGAAGTTTAAAAGATGCTGTCTAAGAAGTACTATAACGCTTTACGGAACACTGTATATTGGAAATTCAATGTTATGAAGAGGTCTAGGATCAAATACGTATTTTTAGTTGTAGTTCGTGAGGCACTATCTAATTTTAAGAATCAGCACTGCGTGCTGATAGTTCCAAAATAATGAAATCGTAGATCAAATATGTAAATGTAGTACGGAAAAAGATGTTGAAGAGTAGCAAGAAATATGTGCGGATCAGCACTGATTATTAAGATACCTTAATAATTCATTAGGTGCAAATACAGCTTTCGTCCAATACTTCACCATTTCAGGTCTAATTTCATTTGTTCCTGCTGCTTTATGACAAAGGAGTGTATCTACCATCCTCTCCAATTCCTTATGTGTAATTTCACTGACATCATTGCCCTCTTGACACAAGAGTTGAGAAACAATAGTCATTGCAAGTAATATATGACACAGCGATGTTGCAGAAAAAAGACTGTGTTCTACGGCCGAGAAAATTATTCGCGAGAATTAATATGGTGAGTATGATGCTGTACAGCAAGATTGGGCTAAAGATGATATTGTTGAAGAGAGACATTATGAAGGGGCTAGAGGTACATGTTATATTCTACCCCATAGGAAAGGTTTGAAGGACAGTGCAACGATGCGAATTAGGCCCATATTTGAAGCATCTAGTAAAAGGAAGAGGGAGTTGTCACAGAATGACTGAATGTCCAAGGTCCAAACTTAATTGAACTTATTATCTCTGTTCTGTTCAGGTTTAGAGAGAGGCAGGTGCGTGTTGGCACTCGTATGTTACTCTTGCACTTGCGTGAAAGATTTTCGGTTATACAAGAACGAAGGAGCAGCCAGACCATGCTGTCAAGATGTGTGAGATGAAAATCGGCGCAAAGCTAAAAAGGCGGATGCTGATTCTAGAACTCCGTCAGAAAACAGAATTAAAGATGCTGTGGTATTTGAGGTGACAGGTGTAGACCTTGCTCGACTCTTGATACTGAATGTAAAAAGGAATGGGTGGATTATGCTCTTAACATTTGCTGTATATAGGGCAGTGCACTTGGAACTGGTCAGCAATTTCATAACAACTGGATTTTTACTAAGTTTTCGACAGTTCATCACTCGATGAGAAAGACCAAAAGGGTCTACAACAATAATGGAACAAATTTCACTGGTACAGATAATTCGTTTTGAACTGTCGACTAATACCAGACAGAAAGAGAGTCCACAATGCAGCGAATACAGTAGAGGATTAACCCTCCCAGAGCAGGCTGGTGGGGTGGTTGGTAGCAAAGTCTGATTCAGATAATAAAGAGAAACTTGAGATGTGTCCTTGGGAGAGCTTCACTGTGTTGCGAAGAGATGGCGGCACTACCGTGTGAGTGTGAAGCCGTCATTAATTCCCATCCTCTTGCATACTTGCCTGCGAAGCCTGAAGATCTCAACCAACTTTCACCTTCAAGTATTCTGCAAGACGATGTCTGCATGGGAATAATACATTTAGATCATCTGGATTCTGTGAACTTATCGAGGGGATTTTGATTTCTACTGCAGTTGCAACAAGATTTTGAGAAGAGTACCTAAGTCAGTTGATCCAGAAGCAGAATAAGATGTCTATAAACACTGGAAAAGGGGATATGGTGCTATTATTTATTTATTTAGCGTATGGCTTATACAGACATAATCAGTAATATACATATATACATATTTACAGCTGAGAAACAAAGCAACTTGTGCTTCACAATTGAATGTCTAATTCTTCGATCCAGCGTGCAGCATCCGGAGTTAGCAGCAGGAAGTCATCCTCATCACCGTGATAGGCTCGAATCCTACATTCCCTGACGATATGACGAACAGTCTGGTGTGGAGCTCCGCAGTCACAGTCTGGGTTAGGTAGCTTTTTCCACTTATGGAGAGCGGCTCTGCACCGACCATGTCCTGTTCTGATTCTATTCAGGGCAGTCCAGGTCTTGCGTGGTAGGTGGGATCCACTTGGAAGTCTGGGACCTGAGAAGAAGGTATGAAGGCGCACATCCGTTGCTGCTTCCCATCTACTTTTCCACTCATCAAGAGATTTAAAATCTTTAGCATCCATGTTAGAGGCATCACGCAGAGTTGGATGGCGTGATTTTAGTCTGTTAAGATTCAGAAGTGGCAGGTCACTATTCACGGGTAGACTAGGATTTCTTGAGATCTTGTGAAATTCCTTCATAAGGGCATTAGATCGGCGTAGATCAGGTGGCATTATACCAGTTAGCAGTGGAAGCCAATGAACTGGAGTAGATGTGATTGCGCCAGATATGATGCGCATTGTGGTATTAAGCTGGGTGTCAACAAGCCTTGTATGATGACTGTTCATCCAAACAGGTGCACAATACTCGGCACTTGAATACACCAAACCCAGGGCTGAAGATCGCAAAGTGGTTGCTGAAGATCCCCAAGTAGTTCCACACAGTTTATGAAGGATGTTATTTCGAGACTTCAACTTTTGTGCTAAGTTCAGGAGGTGTTGTTTGAAGGATAGTGTACGGTCCAAGATGACACCAAGGTATTTTGGGTTCCAGTTATGATGAAGAATTCTCCCTCTGAAACTAACATTCAGTTTCACGTTCGCCAAACGATTATTTAAATGAAAGCAGGACACTTCTGTTTTGCTCGCACTGGGTTGGAGTCTCCAGATTTTGAAGTAGTCTTCCAGTAAAGACAGGTCTTTGGTCAGAATCTCTTCAGTCGTCTCCATTACCTGATCTTGTACAGCTAGAGCCAAGTCGTCGGCATAGCAGAATTTTCTGGATGAAGTGTCAGGAAGGTCAGAGAGATATAAGTTGAACAATAATGGTGAGAGAACTGATCCTTGGGGCAATCCGTTGTTCAGCTTCCTCTCCTTGCTTATCTTGCATCCAGTGATTACTTGGAACTTCCGATCACTTAACATGTTGTTAATCAGTTGAGCCATCTTTCTGCATGGTATGATACGAAGAAATTTGTAGATAAGGCCTTCCCTCCATGCAGTGTCAAAGGCAGCAGTAAGATCAACAAATGCTACAGATGTTTTCAGCTTCATTTGATATCCTGCCTCAATGAAGGATGTAAGAGACAATACTTGGTCACAGCAGCTACGTCCTGGTCTGAAGCCTGCCTGTTCAACTGGAATATGCTCTAGGATTGCGCTACTTATTCTGTTATATATCAACTTTTCAAAAAGTTTGTAGCAGCAGCTAAGAAGGGCAATGGGTCGATAGCTTTCTACCTTGTTGCTGGGTTTGCCAGGTTTCAGAATAGAAATTATCTTTGCCTTCTTGAACTCCAATGGAAGTTGACCAGTCAGTAGGATGTCAGTAAAGAACTCTGCCAACCATTTCTTAGCATATCCTCCCAAATGAATAAGAAATTCTGGATGGATGCCATCGAAACCAGGTGACTTAAAAGGTTTGAGGTCCTTCAGTCCCATGTCAATGTCTAAAACTGTGAAGGGGCGTGCATATTCAGATGAGGGAGATGTTGTCTTTTTCAAGTCACGAAGCTGCCGTCTGATATGTTTGGTATGTTTCTTGTCGGGAGGCACTCTTGATGTGGTAATGATGTGGGAAGCAATTTGGTCAGGTGTTACTCCTGAAGGTTTCCTGCATACTGATCCACTTCCTCCCAATCTCCTCAGAAGACTCCATGCTTCCCTGCTTGAGTGGGTAAAGTCCATACTTTCAATTGTGTCTGTCCATTTCTGCCTACGAGATAAGTCTAAGCTGGTCAAAAGTTCTGTAGCTATCTCTTGGTCACTACTTTGCTGGAATTGTTGGTACAGTGTTTCACTTTCATCACTCCATCCTGGGATATATTCTTTTCGATATCCTCTCGGCATACACTTTTTAGCTGTTGTTGTTACTGCACCGATGAACCGATGGTAGTTCTTATGAGATGGAGGGATCCAGCGAATGCACTTATCCAGTTCCCTCGAAAACTTTGCCCAGTCAGCTTTCTGGAAGTTCCATCGAGCATGTGGAGTTGATCGTATGACAGGGACCGTGCTGGTTGCAGCTGATGGCAAGAACTGGATCGACCGGCCATTAACACGGGTGATGGAAGTTTATCGTGGGAAAGACTTGAAAGATTTGCGAGGTTGAAAACATTGTCAGGTGAGGTGACTAGTCCACACCATTGACTTCTGAAACTGTGAAGGAGGATGCTGACGACTGCTCCTCAAAGTGGTATTATAACAGCACGTTTACTGTTTCATGTGAATATAAAAACTGATTAAATCTAAATGATTTACAAAAAATGTGAAGTTTCTCTCAGGTAGAAAGAAAGTTTCTCACATGCTATGTGCTTTAGGAATTAATACTGTAAGGCATTCTGAAAAGATATCTCCCTCATTAATCCTCCTATCAAAATAGTGTACATGAGCAACAAGTCTTACAAATAGATTTCTAGTAAGGTTGGTAGATTTCAAAGAAGGTTGGCTATGTATATTCAGACATGCCAACTTTCAAAAGAAAAAATCAGGAGAAATTTGGCAGCGAATCGCGATGTATTATGACACATCACTGATGGCAGAACATGCACTAATGCATTATAATTCAATAAATTACCAAATTCCATTTGGCCTACATATATATATTTCATCATTTATACGTGAATACTAAATACTGGACATACCTGCACTGTAGGAACATATGACACCCAATCCTTCAACATGGTGTTCACATTACGACTAATTGTTGTCCAGCACACCCGTAGCTGACTTAGCCCTCTTCAGAAACTCGGAACTAAATTTTTGCTCAAAACACTTGTCTTGCTGAAGTGATTTCAAGGTTAAAAGTTTCGCCAAAGATTGTTCAGACAGCAAGGATCTGAACTGTGTTTTTGTCTTTGTGACTCTGCTAAAAATCTTTTCACGTTCTACATTACTACGTGGAATTGATAAAATAGCAATCATTACCTTAGTGAGTGCCATATTTAAGTACATTACCAGCTGATTTCATCTGAGATACCAATGCCCATTGAACATCAATTCTTCCTTTTGCCAGGTCTGTTTCTTTGCGTTGAAAGTTACAGTTTCTTTACCTAGGTGTTCCTTTTCACTAGTAAGAATATTCGGATAATTGTTAATGAAAAATCTAAGGCTAGAAAATGATCCCTTAGTTATAGCAGAAATATTTGCAACTTCTGCATTAATTAAAACTTCACCTTTGAACGGAAATTTGTGTACCATGTAGTCATATGATGAAGGGGAACACTTTCTAACAGACTTAAAGAATATGCACTTTTCCTCAGACATCAAAGTGTTCAATAAAACAAACGGCAGAGTTCCCTATCATCAGATCACGATCATCCTTTTGATTTGCTGGAGTATGATACTCTACATCAAGGAGAGAGGAGGAGATTTTAACAACATGTGGTTTCACAAACCTTGCCACCACATTCTCCTATATTTCCTCCAAAACTGACCTCAATAAGTGGATCTGCGCCATATTTTGACTGAAGAGCTATGTTTGGATTCTCAGAGATATCCATATAACTTGAGAGAAAAGGCAAAACGATTTATGTACATTTGATGAAAGGAACACGAACTGTCTTTCTTCATGTGACAATGCATGGCTCTTAGTGCCATCAGTAGATTCATTTTAGTGAAACTGATGACTGGGTTCTACTTCTCGACTGAGGATTGTGGTGAAATATTATGAGAATGCTTCACCTTTTCAGACAAACAAGACGCAACTGCACTTAGACTGTGCTTAGGAATTTTCTAAGTCTTCAAAGTTCTCATATGAGAATCCTTCTCTAAATTTTGCTCCTGAATAAAATAACCAAATGGTCCCACTGCAGCAAACTCCTATCTGAACATCTATTTAGTGATAACCATCGAGTGAACAGATGCTTCAGAATTTTCCTAATCTCTGTGATGTGTAAAGTATGAAATACTCTGAACTTCTCTTTCCTCTTTGTACTCCTTTCCAGATAATAAAATATATCAATTATACATTCATCCACATTTACGGGCAAGCACACCACACAATTCTCCGTAGCAAGATTAATGAGGTATAGATTAGGTTACGATTAGGTTACGATTTTCCCGCTTCAAACACCCTGCCACACCATTCTTTAATCCTACCATTACTGGAGCATTATCAGCACCAAGAGCTAGGCAGTTTTCTAATGGAATGCGGAATTCCTGAAAAAATGAGAGCAAAAGACTGACAATATTTGCTCCAGTAGCATGCCGTCTAAATTAGGCACAGAGTACACAACTCTGAATTTCATTGAGTTCAGGCCTAAAAAATGTTACAAGAATGGGATATATTTTTCAAGTTGCTTTTATTGCTAACTTCAGTAGCAACAGAAAATGCATTCACCTGCAAATGTGATACAATTTTCGCCCTTTCTTCTATGCACATTTCTGTAATGGGAGCCACTGTTTTCGTTCTAGCACACCCATATCGTTTAGCGATTTCGGAATCAGGAAATATTTTTGCGAAACAAAGGTCCTGCGTGATCGGCACAATTTACAGGCATGTTATGTTCTACGATAAATCACCTAAATAACGCCTAGGCATTCGTCACAGGATTTACATTTTAGTTTTTACATGAAAAGTTCAGTTTCTGGTTTCTTTCTATACACTGAACACTCTCCTTATATATTTTCTTTTTTTGCTATTTGTTTTACGTCGCACCGACACAGATAGGTCTTACGGCGACGATGGGATACGAAAGGCATAGGAATGGTAAGGAAGCGGCCGTGGTCTTAATTAAGGAACAGCCCCAGCATCTGCCTGGTGAGAAAATGGGAAGCCATGGAAAAACATCTCCAGGGCTGCTGACAGTGGGGTTCGAACCCACTATCTCCCGGATGCAAGCTCACAGCTGCGCGCTCCTAATCGCACGGCCAACTCGCCCGGTTGTATTTTATTTTGCATATGCTTGAGTATATCGCACTTCCTGCCATGCTCAACTGAAAAATCACACCTACATACAGTACAGAATGTGAACGTTGGTCCCTTCCTGGATTCACTCAAACACGGAAACATTTCCCTACAAGCACTTTTAAACACTGCATCATATTTCTGTTTGGCATTTTGGCCAAAACAAATATTAAGACAACGCGAGCACTTCTGTAGGTCCTGGCCCAGGTAGACGACTATGGCGTGCTACTTCTGAGGTTAGGTTACACGCTTGACTCGCTTGCAAAGAGAATGACTGCGTTATAGTCCAAAGAGGAGCACATGACTGGCCACCGTGCCCCGTACTGCCATCTGGTATCATTATTAAAACTACTATCCACCAGCCATACTCAGCAATATATCGGTAGGACGAGGAAATTCGCGGGAGTTTAAAATAATACGAAAATTACTTGTACAAAACTCTAAAATCTCAGACAAACGCTTATTCAGCCCCTACACTTCACCTTCAAGGACAAGACGGAGAACTGAAAATGAACAATGAAGATAGTACTACAGCCCTTGCAAAATATTTTGATGACCTCCTCAATGCAGAAGAACAAGAGGGAAAACTGCAATTTCAACCCAAAAATGTTATTAACCCTGACTCCCTTCCTTCTACCAAAGAAGAAATCAAACACATCATCCCTGAACTGAAATCTAACAGAGCAGCAGGCGAAGATGGCATCATTGCAGAAGTATGGAAACATGCAGATGAAGTGTCAATTGACAGTATCCTCAGAATCATACTTGACATCTGAACAACAGAAACACTACCAAGGGATTGGACTTCAGCTATCATCCACCCGCTGCACAAGAAAGGAGACAAGTTAGACCCTAGGAACTATAGAGAGGTCTCTCTCTTATCAGTGACTTACAAAATTTTCTCCAAAGCATTGCTGAAAAAAAGTGGAGGCACAATTACACTCCTGAATAGGAGAATACCAAGCTGGGTTTAGGAAGTCAAGGTCATGAACAGAGCAGATTCTGAACCACAAAACTATCTATACCTACAAAAACCTCAGCACCTCAACCTATGTAGCAATTTTCGTTGACTTCCGGAAGGCCTACGACTCGGTACACAGAAAGTCCCTCTTTGAGACGTTGACTGAAATCGGACTGGATAAGAAGACTTTGAATCCTGTTAAGGCTATTCTAATGAACACCATGTAAGAAGTCAAATTCAGAGGGGTATTATCAAAAGGCTTTGAGATCAAAACAGGTGTTAGATAAGGAGATGGTTTGTCCCCAATCCCGTTGAACTGTCTGCAGGAGAAGGTCATTCGGGAATGGACGACGCACCAGCTGATAACTCTGGATTAAAAATCGGCTACAAAAAAGGCAAGTTAACAGTCACCTGCTTAGCCTTCGCAGATGACCTCACATTCTTAGCTTCAAGTATGGAAGAAGCTACGTACCAGCTATCCTCCCTAGAACGCATAGCAGCTACAGTAGGGCTGAAGATTGCTGTCAATAAAACAGAATTTCTGACCAACATCAGAGAAGCAACCAACTTCATTTCCTTGGGGGACAAAATAATACACCAGGCCAACTCATTCAAATATCTTGGAGAATGGATAACCCCAAATGTTAATGAGGACCTTGCAACGAAGAGTAGATGCACTAAATTAGAAAGAGCTTATCATCTTTGTAAGAACATATACATGTCTAAATCCCTCACCTTGAATCTTAACTTAGACACTACAACACCATAGTAAGACAATCTGTATCGTATGCCTCAAAATGAGTAAATATGACCCGGAAAGAACAACTCAGAAAACTGGATCTGAAAGAGCGAAATGTCTTCAGTAGGATTATTGGTCCCATTAAAGGAGATGGGTACAGAATGAGGCACAACAAGGAACTGCACAGTAAAATAGAGAGCATTACAACAGCTATGAGGAAGAGAAGACCAATGTTCTATGGTCACATAGTCAGGATGGACAGCCAGAGACTCACTTCCAAGGATCTTCAACACTGTATCTAGAGGGAGAGCAAATAATGCCAAATGGACAAATTTAGTTCGGAAAGACCTACAATACCTAAACATTGATAACGCTGAACTTTAGAAATGAGATAAGTTCAGAAAATTAGTCGAGACATCTGACTCTCTCCAGTCACTAACAACTAAATCACTGCGGCCAGGAGTAGGGGTGAAATGGACTCAAGAAAGAAAAGACATCCATAGCATTAGAATGACGGAAAACTGGGCTAATAAGAAGAAAAGAGCTCACCAGAGGTAAGAACCATGTGATCCATTGTAGGCCTAAACGAAGGAGAAGAGGAAGAATACGAAAAATACTGATACTGAGATCGGCCCGGCGAGCACGAGAACGGAAGGAGCGAAGAAAAATCGGGAGTCTCTCACTTAAATCGGGAGACTTGGCGCATCTGTGTAATTTCTTGGGAGAGTGAAATCACTGTTTCTGTCTTCACATAAATCCCCAGTCAATTCATGGATGCTGAAATGATACTGAACCTAAAAACTATCCATGGATAAGAGGATTCTAAATGTGGGATAAAATACATCCAGTTGTTTTTCAGTTACAACAACTCAAACAACAACAAAAAGAAAGGCAATACCCCTAAGCTAAAAAATATTTAAGTATCATTTTTAAATATGAAATGGATAATTATAATATGCTGCCAAAATAATCAATATATGGATCATAGATCATTCAACTACACAGTTTTACAGTGTGTAATTAGTGTATATCTAGGTTATGTTAGCTGGGCGGTCTGTAAACATGGCAAGGCACTTCACTCATTAAGAGGTCTTAGGGATAGCACTGTAGTTGTACTAATATTTACCACATTTCTTTTATCACATTAACGTCATGGCCTGCCCTATCATTCTAAACGTCTAGACTGCTCCTAAACTAAATTAGTGAAACCCTGCAGAAATCTGTTTCTAGAAAGAAAACAATAATAAGTTGTTATAACATTCCTTCAGTTGTGGTAGATTTCATAGAACATTAATAAAATTGGCCCCGTGGTGTAGGGGGCAATGTGCCGGCCTGTCACCCGGCGGCCCCGGGTTTGATTCCCGGACTGGTCAGGGGATCTTAATTGTAACTAATTAATATTCCAGGCCTGGGGACTGGGTGTTTGTGTCGCCCTTAATGTTCCTTTCCTCACATTCAACAATCTACACTTCTGCCATTCCAATTACACGCAGGTTCATATTACATGGTGCAAGTAGGGACAAAAGATCTCTATAGGTCGAAGCCCTGAATAAACAGCATTAAAAAAAATAATGCTGTTGCGTACCTATAGGCACACAATCAGGTCAGGTGATACCAGTGTTGTAATATCATGGTAGAAAAAGAGGTGGTCAACTATTTTGCTATTAACTGGTTTTTAAATAGAGTATAAGGTGACTTTTTCACTTGAATGGAGTACTTAACCATCTCACTGTCCACATGAGCCCTGTAAATTCCTCACCCTAACAGGGAATAAGTATAGTACTCCCCTAGATTTATCCCTCTGTGCAATCTCAAAAGTAACATTTCAGGAAGCCTTAAGAGTATTGTGACAGTGGAAAATCCAATTATCAAAGTTAACCATCAATAATATGACCTTTTCAATCAGGAGAAAAGATGAGTAATGAGCAAGCTCCCCATATAAACGTTAATTTAAATCCGTTCGTGCCAAAGAGGGTAATATAGAATTATCAATATCACATAAATGGACACAATCCGCTCATAATTTTAGGCAAAAAGAAAGTGACCAGTCAAAATCAGTAATTTTATCATGAACTATAACACAAAGATCACTCCAGTAGTTTTACCTAATGAAAAAATGTCCATAGCACTGATAGGATCCAGAATCAGCATTAAGGTTCAGGTACTGATATCTAAAATTCATTGCAAATCTTACTGAGGCCTTATAGATAAGATAAAGATGCTCATTCTTTAAAAAATGGGGCCTGCTCAGTTAATAAGTGTCATCTTACCAATCATGAAGCTATCCATGGGGAAAAGTAATGATTACAAGGATCCAATGCCAACAACTATCCACTATTTCCAATAACAATGGATGACATCCAGCACATAATATACTGCGGGTGATGGTTTGGTCTGCGCTCTCAATTAATTATCAGTTTCAAACTTTGTGCAATTATTTCACTCGTACATGATTCGGGAGCCTCAACTCACTTCATCAGCGATTTCTACATCATATATCAGTATTCCCCATATCTTAGGATTTAGCATTATTCATCTATGCATAAGACATCATAAATATATACCATTATTTTTAACACATACACACATAATGACCATATCTTGATAATGATTGTTGTTATGAAACCATTCTAAGCACAATGGAACACTTGAGTACATTTATGAAAAGTTCAACTTGACGCTTCTTATTTTATGTAAAAATTGAATACATGTATTAAAATGTCAGATTGTTTCCTAAGAAAATTCCATCAGTGATAAAATGTTTCTTGCTGCTGTTTGTTCTATTGTAGCCCACATAAGCATAGGCCTATTATACTACCAAAGTTAACTTTTTGCCTTGTTATTCCTAGAATGCATCTTGAATGAACTGGTTTACCATTGAGTTACTTGACTTCTGAAGAACTAAATTAGTAATTCATTATTTCAAGTCACATGGAATTTTTCTATGTTGGTGTTGGAGTGGAATTTCGACAGAGAGGATGAAACCTACCATCATGTCCTTGAATTCGTGGCTATTATTTGCTCTTCTTATCATAAATTATTGAAGCAGAGGAAGACCAACCGCTCACCAGCCTAACACTTATTGATTCTATGTCATGCAAAATATATTAAAGGTTTCGAAACACTGAGATGACGGAAATCATTTCCGCATGAGGCAAATGTATTTGAGCACTTTTAATACCATCAAGGTGATAAAGGATTTAATATGCCAACTTGAAACCAGAAATAAAGCCCTCCACAACCTGAGCTACTCAGACTGCCATATTTCCTGACAAGAGGTACAAAGCAAAGAGAGATGAAAAGAAACCCACTTCTTCTTCAGCATTTACACATGCTGTGCCAAATAAAAGGTGTATACCTGTTAATTCTGCATTTGTGTAATTATAAAAAATATACTTAGTCAATATGAGATTAATGTACAAATATATATGTGCATTAAGATTACACAGGAAATTACACATATACCTCCTGAACATCAGATAAAAGTAGTTATGTAACCAATCGAACTCAGATGACTGCTAAGGGTTTAATTGTAATCACTATAAAGTTACATGGAATGATACTTACACATGAAGTATTTGATGTTTCCTCAAAGCAGATTGGTTCCTCTTTGATATTTACTTCCAAGTCCATTGTAAATAGTGTGTGAAGGTATAGACTGTTTTGGGATGTAGATTACTTCCACAGAAGTTGCACTGAAACATGAGCAACAAACACTATTATTACTGTTTTGTAGTCAAGTCTGTAGCTTTAGGTGACTGTTGATATTGTGCTCATAGCCACAGGACCTCCAGTTTTACCTGGAAACTGAACCTCAGGGATACACATTTTCAATGAAAGAACATCCCACACCCACAGAATGGGATTAATTTGCACACCTCTTGTGAAAACCTGTGACTTTGCAACTTACGTATCACCCATTAAACTCGGAATCTAATGACTGATTTGATGTACCTTATGTTTTTTATGATTTGCTTACATCACACTGACACAGATAGGACTTATGGCATTATGGCTAGGAGTGGGATAAAAGTGACTGTGGCCTTGAGTAAGGTAGAGTCCCAGCATTTCTCTGGTGTGAAAATGGGAAAACACAGAAAACTGTCTCTTGGGCTGCGACTTCCTTCCCACTCCTAGCCCTTTCCAGTCCCATTATTACCATAAGTTATATCTGTGTCAGTACAATATAAAGCCAATTGTAACAAAAAAAAAGTTCTACAACCGAACCTTCGAAAACAAATCATTTCTTGTTCAACTTGCAGGGCAAATGATACGCATTTAGCCACTGTGTAGACACAATATCCACGCCTTGTCCTTCCGCTAGCTCTATTAGCCGTGTACATTTTGTACTGCTCAATATAAGCATCGCTCTCTTTAAACTAGAGTGAAGCAGTGATTCAGATACAATACAAAATTTGAAAGTCAAAATTGGGAATGTTCTGATATAGTACATTCAGTTTTGTTTTCAATCCACAAACATTCAGATAGTAAGTGGAGAGCCAAGTCTTATTCATAACACTTACAAATTATGTAAATCATCCTGGTTGTTAATGACAATTGTGGGTAAGCCCTGCATCTTATGTATTTTAATAAGCTAGTTTCTTACACAGGAATATCCATAGTTCTCCCCTCGACGCACAGTACTCACCTGGGCTAACAGCCCCTTTGAGAGCTACCAAACAATATGTTGAATTAAGTAGCAGTTCAGCCAGATTCCTTCTTGATCAAACAAATGATTTGACAGAGGATTGCCAAGTACTCATTGGCAACTTTAACCAAAAAGTTGGAACCACTACTGATTATGCTACAATATATACTGAAACGGGAATGCCCTGCGCTGCTCCAGAGTGCCAGCCAAGGCCAAGTGACGTCACACCGAAAGTTCTCTCCTGTTCTGTGGCAGTTCATCACGAACAGAATGTAAAATCATAATTTCGAGAACGTCGCCTTGTAGGCCTGAACAATAAATGCGGCTAGCCAAAATTTCATCAAAATCGGCGGAAGGATGGCCGAGATATAAATTTTTCAAGATGCCCACATTTACAGTCACACCTTCGGCAATAAAAGGGAGTCGCCAGCCTTGAGTAAAACAGTGAGTGAGTGTGTGTGTCACTCAGTGTGTGTGTGCGAGCAAGCACATCGTCACCTCGCTATACGGTTCGTTACTCTGTCCGAACTCCTTCAATATAACATAACAGTTCTGGACTGCCTATAAACTATTTTGTAAAAACAAACAGTTCTGAACTGGCCACAAACTACTTTGTTATAACAAACAGTTCCGAACTGCCTACGAAATCCTTCAAAATTATTTTAATGAGCATACATGAATCTGAATGCTTCCAGAAATAATTGTTAATAATGGTTTGTTGGAATTAGTAAATAGCATTTGTGAACTGTAAAATACCATCTACGATATGTTACAAAACGTAAAACAATGGATGATGAAAGACCTCACTATTCCAATGAGAGTTACTGCATTTAGTCACACCATTTACTGGTCGAATCAACTGTGAGTGTATACAACATGCAGTCCCTAGTATTGAACGCGCACTGCTGGCATTGGCTCTGAAATGGTTCTCAATGTAGTTAGAACAGCATGAAATCAGAACTCACAGTTCACAAGCAGTTCTGAATTTCTGTTGGAACACATTTACACTGGAACCAAAAAGTATTGCCACAGGCACCTTTTCGCATGTAATACAATTTTATAAACACTTGGAACATTATGTATATACCATTAACCCTTACTCAATAAAGGGAATAATTTGTACATTAAATTGTTTTTAACACAATATAAACACATGTAATCTATTAAATTACAGTTTTCTCCTGCTCAAAAAAGTACTAACACACTGTACGTCGTTTGTTATTCAGCTTTACAGACAGCACCACGCGTACCAGATTTGTCCAATCGAACTTGACAAACAGTTCAGTCGTTCGCCTAACGCCACTGTATGGGTCATTCAGTTGTCATGATGAAGTAGCATTCCTGTTATTTGACACCAAGGTGGTTTTCTTGCATTCGCAGGGTAAAAGTTACCATGAAATTGGTAATGAACTTTCTGTTACTTATTCCACAGTGCGGCCAATCGCCGAGAAGTTTCAAGAGACTGGTACAAGAGACAATAAACACAGAGCTGGACGTCCAGGAGTTCTTAAACGTACAGAACATCGAAGCATAGTCCGTCTTGCACTAAAAGAGTTCTTTAAAATTCAGTATTGTTTGTATTGGACATCCAGTCAACATCCAACAAACAGGTCAGTCCTCAAACTATTAGGAATGTTTTGAATGCAGCTGATATTCATGGGAGATCTCCCAGAAAGAAACCATTTATTTTGGAAGTTAACTGAAGAATACACTTCCAGTTCGCCAAAGGTTATGTCAATAAATCAACTGAATTTTGGAATTCTGTGATATTTTCTTACAAATCCAAGTTTAACTTGTTGGATCGGATGGAAATATAAAAGTGTGGTGCAAACCAAATACAGAGCTCCAATCACTACATGCACTACCTACAGTAAATAATGGGGGAGGAAGCATAGTGGTTTGGGAATGCATGGAAACTTCCGGTCTTGGTGACTTTTGGCAATTACTGAAGGTGTCATGGATCATCGTAAATATACCGTTGTGTCGCGAGGTCACTTACTATCGGCACACTTTTTCTGGATAGATTTACACCCTAGTGCTGAATCGGTAGACCTCGGCAATCTTCGAGATTCGTACTGGCAAACTTTGAAGCACAAACTATGAATCGCTTATGGATGGCTGTGCGACATCTGGCGTACGCTTTACGTACTAGGACTGTTGTTGGTTACACAGAAAAGCCAAACTATAGAATTCATGCTAGGCACAAGATATATATCGAGAAATGTTATATATAATGTTTTATAATGTTGTATAATGTGTGTGTGTAACACAGCTGTTGGCTTAAGACAGTAACGGTTTAGAAACTTCATATCGATCGATCATATTATAGATTCAATTCATATTTCATTTCCATTCAGTTGACAGCACTACCGCAACCCGGAGGGCTCCCTCCTTACTCATCAATCCCGCACACAAATCTATCCAGAAAAAAGTGTGCCGATAACATGTAGCAGTGCACAGAAACTGAGCCTTGATTGCATCTTTTACTTCTAATAAGACAACGACCGAAACATACGGCTCTGCGAACGCGATAGTGGTTAATATATAATGAACCAAGAAGAGTTTTCACTCCACACAGAGCCCTGATCTTAACCCAATAGAACCGAGCTCGAGTATCCAGTATTCGGGAGATAGTAGGTTCGAACCCCACTGTCGGCAGCCCTGAAAATATTTTCCGTGGTTTCCCATTATCACACCAGGCAAATGCCGGGGCTGTACCTTAATTAAGGCCACGGCCGCTTCCTTCCCAATCCTAGCCCTTTCATCTCCCATCGTCGCCATAAGACCTATCTGTGTCAGTGCGACGTAAAGCAACTAGCAAAAAAAAAGAAATAACCCAATAGAGCATCTTTGGAATGATTAGGAGACAAAAGTTTGAAAATGTCGTTCTACAGGGTGTTGTAGGAAGAATGGTCAATGATCTCAGGAGAGATAACTCGTAACATGGTTCCCTCCATGCCAAGACATCTACAAATTGTCATCAGTGCCAACGGTACACACACAGGCTACTAGACATGAGTTCCGTGAATTACAGAGATTTTAATTTAATTTGTGTACCGGTGTGCTAATACTTTTTTTTTACGTGCAGAGCAAATGATTTTGTTTTGTAAACATTTTTGTTGTGAGAAACTAATTATACTCGAAGAACATTATATTTACTACTGTAGGGTCAGTCAGGGTAAATATGAGACATTTTTTACAACTTTGTTCATAAATTACAAACCATAACAGTGACAGTTATACAAAAAATCATAATAAGTTGTGACCGTTATTACAAAAAAAAACTGGAAACAACAGATTACTATATATTCATTAACTTTTGAAAAATAAATATAAATGTGCGTCTCATTTTTAACCTGCAAAAGGGGGAATTATGAGACAACCCAGGGGAAAAGTCAAACAGTATTGTAGCAGACTGTAAAATCATGTTGGAGAGTTAATAGGGTAATTGTGAGACACCTTAGGGTCAAAGGAAGACAGGAAAAAATCTGGGTGTAATAGTTTGCAACACTTTTCTCAGTTTTATTATAGGAACAAAATGGCCATGTTTTGATACCACGAAATTTAGGCTTGAGATGCATTCTTATACTCATTCCTGACAAAAATTACTTAGTATAGACTGTTGACATTATACCATCTAATTAAATGGTACCTGAGCTTTATGCCTGAATTTATGTTACATTTTAATTATACTAAATAAATACATAGTGCCCATTGTAATCAGAATGGTGAAAAAATGAGACATCACTTGGTTTAAACTGACTTAACAGAAAATGTACGAGTTCTAGTTTTTTTTTTTTCAAAAACATCAACTGTTCCTGGGTATGAAAATGTAATGCCTCTACCTTTCCCTGTTATTATTGGAACAGGCGATTTCCCTAGTAATTTTGACTTTTCCACAACAGATACATCATTTTCATTAAGTCTTAACACAGTTTTGTTATTGTCCACACAATTGAGACACATGATTTGCATGTCTCCACCTTCCAGAACTTTCTGAACAGTGGCAACATATTTATATTGAAAAGAATGCCGCTTTCCAGAACTTTCAAAAAGTACAAGTACAAAGTCACCTGGATTTACTTCATCTGCCATGGTCATTTCCTCAGCATCTGTGTCAAGTAGATCAACTTCATCAAGACTGTCACCGCTACCTTGCCAATCTTCATATTCGCATGTAACTGAGTCAGAAGGATGAACTACTTTTTTTTTTTTGTTTGCTAGTTGCTTTACGTCACACCGACAGATTGGTCTTATGGCGATGATGGGACAGGAAACGGCTAGGAGAGGGAACGAAGCGGCCGTGGCCTTAATTAAAGTACAGCCCCAGCATTTGCCTGGTGTGAAAATGGAAAACCACGGAAAACCATTTTCAGGGCTGCCGACAGTGGGGTTTGAACCTACTATCTCCCAAATACTGGATACTGGCTGCACTTAAGTGACTGCAGCTATCGAGCTCAGTGAATGAACTTCTGCTCTTGTCTTGGATGGAGGTTTTACTACTGGAACTGTTGCCTTTTGAATACCTGTACCCTTTCTATCCTTCTTATGAAGTGGTTTCTGCTTTTCCCTCACAAGCTGGGAATACTCTTCAGATGTTTCACCTTTGCTGTCGGGTCCACTTTTCTTCGCTTCATCATGGTTTTGGCAGCGTGTTTGATTTTTGAAAGTAGGATATTCTCGAAAGAATTTTCAGGAAGTATATCAGGAAAGGAGTCTGTAGGAATGACAAACATAAGTATTTAGGTACAGAAACAAGTGTACCAACTGTCTCATTTTTCCCCCTAAAAGTGTCTCACTTTTACCCTAATGATGTCTCATATTTACCCCCTTTTATAAAAGTAAATTTTCTTCTCAAATCAAAAACTTCAAATTGTGTTTTCAAGCTGAAAAAGAAGATTCTCCCTTACACTACCAAATAAAACCAGAAACACTTTCCTGGATATTTGGGTTGAGCCAGAGTAACAAAAGACAAAGTGCAATGCATGAAAGTTTTTTGGTTAGAAAAAACACCACTAAGGAAAAACGTGTGTACTGCTAGATATATAGTTCGGACACTTTCCAATTATTTTACCGTAATGGATAAAAGACTAATATATAATATCATTCATGCAATGTGTTGAGATTATTAATTAGAGCAGAAAAAATTGAGTGTCTCATTTTTTCCTTTTTTTTTATTTTTTTTTTTGTCTGTCTCATAATTACCCTGATGACCCTACATTTCAATAAATAATTCCGTGTCTTGGCATCACCTTTATTTGCGTGGAATTTGTATATAATGGTAGGTGTGCCAATACTTTTTTGGTGCCAGCGTATACTACTGCGCATGAGCAGGCTATTCAGAATCTATTCGGTACCATGCTGGAACAAATTTGCCTGTATTATCACTAAGAATAGTAGCTGAGATATATTTAATGTAGACAGCTTACAGTCGGCTGAAAAACAATTATCTGCCGCTGACCTGTTATTTTTAAATACGAACTGAACAATAAAGCTTACCTTATTTCCTATCACGTAAAGTACGGTATAAAGTTCCTTATCTGCCGGGCTGAGTGGCTCCGACGGTTAAGGCGCTGGCCTTCTAACCCCAACTTGGCAGGTTCGATCCTGGCTCAGTCCGGTGGTATTTCAAGGTGCTCAAATACGACAGCCCCGTGTCGGTAGATTTACTGGCACGTAAAAGAACTCCTGCGGGACTAAATTCAGGCACCTCGGCGTCTCCGAAGACCTTAAAAAGTAGTTAGTGGGACGTAAAGCAAATAACATTATTATTTATTAAGTTCCTTATGGAGACGTACAAGAATGAGACTCCTTTGGACACTGTGTATAACGTAAGAAACTGCAATTACCTGATGTAAAAAATCTTAAGAGAAACAGCTCACTCCACAGAATAAACCTGCACAAGCAGCCGCAACATGTCCGAGATGCACAGTACAAAAATTAATTCGAACAATAAATAACGACAAGCCAACCACTTCGAAAGTAAATCAGAAATAGTGAATAGGGCACTTCACAAATTTATAACCAGTGCGTCGTTTCTCGACCGTATACATACACACCTGGTATCATTCACCTATCTCCAGCTAACTACTGCAGATGAATAGAAGCCAAAAGTCATCTGGGACAACAAAGACCAACCATTAGGCCGAGCGCACATTGGGACGCAGGCCTAGCAGCTAAAGCAGCGCAGCGCAGAGCAGATTTTTGTAATCCACACAAATCATTGCACCATCGCAAGTTGAGAGATAGGGTAGAACAGAGCAGAGCAGGCCGGTTCTGCACCTATTTCCTTCTACCACGCGCAGTCTTCGAAACACAGATTCCTGTGCACGTGTCACGTAGTTAGTTAAGGAATGGAAGAGAAAATTACCACAACCGTTTGGTCTCACCATGTTTTGTACGAACTATGTGAATCATGTGGACTGCAATGCAGAATGTACGTATGTACACGCATCGTGAGAAAATGGCTGAACAGAATTTAATGAAAATCGGTACCGGTATGTAAATTCCGGGAATAAGGCACTACAGTCTAGGCTATAATCATTCACGCTGGGTAACAAGGTAGTTTAGAGGAAGGCCTAAAATATAATCCGGTTCGTACCGCACTGTCGGCAGTCCTGAAGATGGTTTTCCGTGGTTTCCCATTTTCACACCGAGCCGCTTCCTTCCTACTCTTAGCCCTTTTTTGTCCCATCGTCACCGTAAGACCTATCTGTGTCGGTGTTACGTAAAGCAACCAGAAAAAAAATAAAAAATAAATGTAATCCTCTAATAATACCTATGAAGCAATCCGTGGCTCAAGTTCTCACAACATTGGGCATTTAACATTAAGATCTATTGTTGATTATTGAGAGCATCATTGCCGACTCCGTCGCCGTCATCCACCATCACATTTATGTGAAGAAATAAGAACGGAAAATAATTTATCATGTCTTATCAAATATACATGCAATCGCGTTCAGAACAGATTGTCAATGTTGATTGATTTTTGTACCGTATATTGTGTCTTGTGGCAACTACATGAAAATCTAGCAGTACATTCGTAAGTAAATGTTTTCTCCCTCTCCCCCTATCTGATTCTATTAATGAATTTACCAAGCAAGTTGGTCGTGCGGTTAGGATCGCCTTGCTATGAGCTTGCATTCGGGAGATAGTGGGTTCAGTTCCCACTGTCGGCAACACTGAAGATGGTTTCCGTGGTTTCCCATTTTCACACCAAGGAAATGCTGGGGGGAGGGGTGTGGCTCTACCTTAAGGCCACGGTTGTTTCTTTCCCATTCCTAGTCCTCTCCTATCCCATCGTCGCCATAAGATCTGTGTCGGTGCGACGTAAAAAATATAAAAAATAATCATGAATTTAGATTTGTCTTGCTTAGTCCATATGAACTTCGAACATCGCTTAGAAATATTGTTTAGTCTTGTAAATTGGCGCAGGTGGTTGTTTTTATTGCGATTGTCTTAAGGTGAACAACTGCGTGGTCATCAGCACAAGGAAAATTGTGAAGATGACTATCAAAATGAGAAAAATCTCGAATGCTTGAAGAAAAAGAAAAAAATAGTCTCTTTACACTGGATGCCCCAATATCACAGAGTCTAAAGAAAACATGTTCTTTCTGAAAACCGACGAGACCCTGCGTGGCAATGTGCGCTCACGTGTGCTTCGCGCTGTCCTGCTCTGCGGCCAACTGCGTCTCAATGTGCGCCCGGCCTTACACTCAGACCAAAAGACAGAAAAAACATGGCGTGCGTACCTTCCGACAGACGGGAGACGAATGAAAATCAGAAGCGTGCACCACCAAATACCACTATGTTCATAGGTTGTCTAGCATATAAGTTGACCGTTTCGCAAACTTATTGTTGTAAAACTTATGTTTGCGTTTCGATATGTGGACTATCAAGCAATTAATCAATCAATCACCACTGATCTGCAGTCGTCCAGGTGGCGCATTCCCTATCTGTTGTTTTCTTAACATTTTCATAAGTATTCCAAAGAAGCTGGAAATTTATTGAACATCTCCCATGGCAAGTTATTCCAATACCTAACTCCGCTTGCTATAAACGAATACGGTATTTGCCCCAATTTGTCCCCTTGAATTCCAACTTTATCTTTCTTACTTTTAAAGACACCACTTAAAGTTATTCTTCTACTAATGTCATTCCACGCCATATCTCCACTGACACCTCGAAACATACCACATAATCGAGCAGCTCGTCTCCTAACTTCCAAGTCTTCCCAGCCCAGACTTTGGACCATCGTATATTATGATCGATATTATTATTTTGCCATTGTTGCATTCACGGCCCGTACTTATAGATATGATCTAGGCTTTTGGGTTTGTGCCTTATTTTCTTTACACGACATAACCCGAAAAGTCTAGCCTATATTATGTCGATATTATAGCTGATGGTCTTTGAAAGACTTATTTCAGTGACGAACCTTAACTCCCTTCCATCTGATACCAAACTTACAAACCATAGGTAGCGGTGTCGCATAGTTGCGTATCGGAAGCCTGTGTGTTACATTTATGTGACACTCCACAATTCCTGTCCATTGCTGGCCCATGATGTGATAGCATCATCAATATCTCCATCTTTCACTTGACGAATGCAGTTGTAGTAGTAGGGTAATATATGATCTAAATCACTGGCGTAAACACAATTTTCTGCTGAGTCAGCACCCGAGGTCATCGACCCGGATCAAGGTCATTGACCCTTTGACTTCATGACCACGTGACCGTGACGCCACCAGCACGTGGCCCTGTTCGTAAACAAAAGCACGTGCTTTTGATAGCTGTCATCTTGACAAAAACTAACCGCACTATTTTGGACAAGAGAATGTCGCTAACCTCACTGCTGCCATCTTGACAATTCCCAACCACGTGCACTTGTTTGGCGCGAATTTTGAACCAAGTGAACGTCGCTAACACCAAAGCTGCCATCATGAAAGGTCTTAACCACACTGCTGCCATCTTAACCACGTGGGAGTGGAATTTGGATGAGTAACAGCTGTCAGTCTTGACAGGTCCTAACCACGTGCACTTGTTTGGTGCGGATTTTGAACAAGTGCCCTTCGCGACATCCCCCTTCCCCGACACTATCTTAGAGGGGGCGTAACCTCAGAGAATTATAGTTTCAAGGCTAGCTGCCCTTCTCCACGTACACCTTCCCGAGTGAGAGGGGCCTAAGGGATCAGCTGACGCCATTATGTCTCCATCAGACAGTAACGAAAAAGCCAACATGTATAACAATGACGACGTCATCTAATGCTTAAGGCTTTACGTCCCCCATCCGACAGACTGTCTCCGACGGGACTGAGCACGTGCGATACTAAGATTAATCTGTTCTTAACATGCAGCGATGACGTGGATGTGGTTATGCATGTTTAGACTTATTCGTTATCAGAGACACTCTCTAGTAAACTCAAGCCTTTATAGATAGTTTGAGTGTGAATGTTTCTTCAGTCACTGACATACTATGATAGAGAGCAGAACGCTTTATCCCATCATGACAAGAACATTAATAGTTGATGTACAAGGCTTCAAAGTCAACGGCAACAAATTTGTGTTTAAAGATGTGGCTGTGCTGGATTGTTTTCTCTTGAGGGCGCAAAAACTCATCAGTTGAGTATTTAGCCTAACTTCTCCTTCCTGTTTGGAAGGAGATGATGAAAAAAGCAGACTCAATGGATTGAACAATTTTAGGTCTGCAGGGGAAAGAAAAAGGACTACCTTAATCCTTTCTATCCTTGATCATGAATGCTTATTTGTCAAGTGCAGATCTTGGTTTTTTAAAGGGTTGTGAAAATAAGGAAAGGTTGCGTGAGTATCTACCATCAACGGGTGAAATCATCGACACGCATGAATCAGGACGTCCATCATTTGAAGCTTTTTACAAGGAGCGTAGTGGAGAAACAATTAAACAGCCTTTACGACAGGTGTGCATGCTCTCTGATTGGTTGTGATGCAATGCATGCGGGAGAAGAAAGGCATTAATAGAAATTGCAGTGTCGAAATGACGTCAGCGTGAAAAAAGCATTTGCATAGTAAAGACATCATGTCATTTCTATCTGATACTAAGTGTAACGCAGTTGAATAGGCAAATGTAAAACTTTATGCATGCCAAAGGAAACTAAAAACTTTTACTGAAGAAGAGTTGAATGCATTACCGAAGGCATTTTCGGTTATTATAGCTGCGAATTCTGTAAAGATCTGGGATAAGGTGCCTCGCGAGTGGACTAAAGACCCTGTTTTGTCAGAGCTTCAAACGTGTAATTTACATCATGAACAAGTGAGTTCTGATCCACACTGCGCACGCAAAAATTCTTGCTCACCGTGCATAATATAACATCAGTAGCTAAAAACTGAGGACCGCATCGCGACTGGGAAAGGCCACAAGCTACAAGCCTTGAGCTGGAGGTGAGCCTCTCCGCAGAAAAATACCAAGAGACCTATTTTCAAAACAAAATACCAGGAAATTCAACAAATAACAAGGAAACATTTATTGAATTAATAAAATGAAAAATGGAGAAAGTAAATAAATTTGAAAATAGGGAATGATAATCAATAATATTGAAAATGAAATGCATATGAAAATTATAAATACATAATTCCCCTTTTACAGATATGTTGCAAAAATTTATCACTGTGTCGGTATACCATCATTCAGAATCGAATTATATTACAATCAGTTGAACCGCTTATAAGCGTGTTATTACATTCATATTATCCCCACAAAATCACGACGCAATCTACACAATTCATTAAAAGGTGGTCTAATTTCCCAACAGTTATTAATTTCACCTACTCAACTTATCTCCACTCCAGTATATCACACCTCCCTTCCTTAATATCCCTTCTTTTTACAACAATCCGTCACCCCCAAAAAACTATACTTCTACACATCAAAGAGCAGACTAAATTAAATAATTATTCGTAGAACATCCGGAGTAGATAAAAAAGACGACGTACACGAACAACAAAAGGTAATGGTAGGGCCAGAAGCATGCGCAGTGCATACATGAAAGAAAGATAAAACATGTCGCCCGGAAACTATACAAGAGGCTAAGATAGGTGCAAAGGCCGGATGGAAAATGCACCAACAATCAGGTAGAGGAATAAAATTATAAACAAGAGCAAAATAAAATCCAAACAAAGATAATTATTCTCGATACTCCACCCATTTACACTCACGTCCGTACACACATACAGTCAGGCAAGAAAACAATAAGAGCGTAGAGAGGTCCTGTGTGTCCATTAAGGATTCAAATTCTTCAATAACACGACACAAATGTCAGTAGAAAGTGCTTCCCAATTACTGGGGTCTCGTGTATGTAATGTGGCGGCCTCTAGTATCAATATATGTGTATAAACTCCTTGAACTTTGTTTATGTTTCGAAGACTTTTATATATTGATGTTCTGTGCTTCTAATATTATCTTTATTCTCTCTGATTATTATTCATGTTTTACTTTCGTCCCCACGATAGTTGGAGTGTTAATTAAACCAACACCTCCTAGATATATAAGGCCTCACAACTGTTCTGGGAATATACTGTGACGTCAAAATCGGGAGGCAAGCTTGAACCTTTTCAGTAATAACACAGCAATGAGTTTGGCCATGTAACGCTGAAATTAGAAGAGTTTTAATTCGTTTAATGGTGCCAATTGTTAATACCGTTGTACGTTATGGTACTGATGTGTTGCGTACTCAACTTTAAGGAGAATTCCGGCAGTGATAACGAAGTGCATGCATTAAGTTTACGAAAGACGAGGTTATGCGGCAGATATGTTTACGTGCAATTCCAAGACAAGACTACAGATTTACTAATAACTCAATGGTGAGTAACTATTAATATTACATTCTCGCACAATCATGATGAGTATAGGCCTATGACGTATTTAACTACACGCAACAGCTGGTGATATGTAGGCATATTTACTCTTCAATGATATAAGGTTATGTTAGATCACAATCATGGGATACATTATTTCAACGGTATTATTATTATTATTATTATTATTATTATTATTATTATTATTATTATTATTATTATTATTATTATTATTATTATTATTATTATTATTATTATTATTATTATTATTATTATTATTATTATTATTATGATACGCATTAAAACATACCACCTACAGGAGCTGCTGGTGTAGGCCGATTCACTCTGTAAATGCACGAATTTCGCTCACGGTGATACATTATTTTACAGGTATGCCACAGACATTTCAAAGTCGGTGATATTTTATGGGAAGTAACTGGTACTGATCCTGCCAGAATGTGACTATAAATAAGATGGGCAGTTGGAAAAGATATAAGCCACTGCTGTCTCTGACAATCATGGTCTTGGAAGAGGAGTAGTTAAAAGAACCAAGCAAAAATGTAGAATAGAAAGGAGCAATAAACAGGGCCATTGAAGATAGTACATATCTCATACACAGAATTTCAACACAGCTAAAAAGTACAATAAACACGTTGTTACCTGATGGTGGTTGTACTGTGATGAAGGGAACGTAAGTAATTTTTCTGTACGTCGATACATCAAGGCAACCATACTGCATGGCATATGTAATCATCTTATAAGACATGGCCTTTATTCTAAACGGGTTTTATTAAAGTAAAAAATATTTCTAATGTATATGTGGACAAAATTACTAATACAAATGCGGTATATTCTTTAGTTACAAAACATCATACATGCATCACAAGGAATGAGTGTAACAATGTGTAGAAAGATTCAAGAAATAAGTTAATTCTAGTCCTAGTTGGTGAATTGGACACCGAGGATGATGTCCCCACAGTTATTTTAATAGTCGCAGTTAAAACATTTCTTAGTTCATAAAGGAATATGTGTATGATTTTCTTGTTATTTGTTCAACCTTCTGTCTGATATCTCCTCATGTTTACAAATTTATGGCCGACCCCGTGGTGAGGGGATATAATGCCTGCCTCTTACCCGGAGGCCCCGGTTCGATTCCAGGCCAAGTCAGGGATTTTTACCTAGATCTGAGGGCTGGTTTGAGGTCCACTCAGCCTGCTTGTTTACATTTGCGAGCTATCTGACGGTGAGATAGCGGCCCAGGTCTAGAAAGCCAAGAATAAAGGCTGAAAGGATTCGTCCTGCGGAACCCAAGACACCTCGTAATCTGCAGGCCTTTGGGCTGAGCAGGATCAAGGCCAAGCCCTTCAGGGCTGTTGCGCCGTGCGATTTTTACAAATTTATGAGACAGTAGCAATTTAATGTTGCCACAATATGTCAATACTTTTAAAAGAGTAGGCTCCAGTCCGAATGGTAGTCCAATATTAGGTTAGAAACTTACATACTTTCTGGAATACATAAAGGTTTTGAAAAGAATGACAAATTGTTAACATCGATAGCAGGTGAAATTCTCATTAAACCATACATGAACTTCAAGGGAGGAAACATTGTAGGCTCATGTGCATATACTGCCAGTGATGCTACATCAGCTTAGATGTTAGGCCTATGCTAATATTATACGTGCTAGTTTTCTTTTAAGATCACGTAATGCCTATTTAAATTGAAATATGTTTGTAACATTCTGTTGTGATGTTAGCAATTCGGCCTAAGTGAGTTAACATTGCAAGATTCTGTCGTGTTTTACAACTGTTTGCTGTTTATCTTTAATGGCAGAGTCACTAAAATACGGTAATAACGACAGTATAATTCAATATCCTTCAAATTTAAACGCTATTTGTTAGTAAATAAATTATTCCATTGGCAAAAAATATTAAAATCAAGTCTGTGTTTAACCATGTTCCGCGTTTCTCTGCATTGCCATCGCCTCCGTAGCGTGACGTCACTACGCTGTTGTTAGGCCTTATTATCTAGGAGGTGTTGATTAAACACATTAATACACCATCCCTGTTCTATTATTCAAGTACATAATCATCATCATCAATACCTACATTGGTGACTCCCGACGTGATATTAAAATACGGCGCGGAACACATTTTGTGGTTAGTCAAGTGTGAAAATGACCGATACCAGCAACGAAACAAATCCACCGCCAACAACAGTATGGAACGAAGCGGGTATTGCTCGCATTTCAGTGAAGATTCCACCCATCTGGAAGAAAAACATAAAGGTATGGTTTCTTCAAGTTGAAACACAGTTTACTATGTTGGGTATCACTAACGAAACCACGAAATTTAATCATGTTGTTGCGTCATTAGAAGCGGATATTGTAGAATTAATTTCCGACTTTTTATCTCGACCACTATCTAGCACTCCGTTCACAGAGCTTAAAGCACGACTAATTCAGGAGTTTGAAGAGTCAGAGAATAGGAAAGTGACGAAATTATTAACAGAATTAGAATTAGGTGATAAGAAGCCAACTCAACTCTTGCGTGAGATGCGAACTTTAGCCGGTACCGGTACGCAAGTCAAGGACGAATTCTTGAAAACCATATTTATGCAGCGGCTTCCTGTTACCGCACGTTCTATATTAGCTACGAGTAAAGATAATCTGGACACCATAGCCACTATGGCTGACAAAATTGTTGAAATTTCACAACCGGGATTAAATGTTTGTGCTCAAATCGCGCAGGCACCATCCACCATTGCAGTCGATAAAATAAATGATGTCAGTAACGATCGTATCTCAAGACTAGAAATGCAGATCGCTGAATTAACACTGAAAATCAATGAATTGAAAACGTTGTCACGTTCTTCAAGAAGTAGCTCACGATCATCTCGTTCCTCACCAAGAAGGTCACGAGACAGGTCCCGATCAGCCCACTCTTTTAATCCTAATGGAGCACTATGTTGGTATCACTTGAAATATCGCAGCAGGGCAAAGAAACGTCAAAGCCCATGCTCATATCAACCACCTTCCGCTCAGAATTCTGACATGCAGTCAAACTAAAACGCTCCACACTAGCGGCGGCAGGTGATCGGAGTCATTTTTCACGCCGCCTATTTCTCACAGACAGAAGTAGCGGAAGTCGTTTCCTGGTCGATACCGGAGCTGATATTTCTGTGATTCCGCCTTCGGATAGTGATCGCCCAAAAATGACAGATCGTAAACTTTATGCAGCAAATGGCACTGGTATTAACATTTACGGAGAGCGTCTACTAGTACTCAGTTTGGGTTTACGGCGCAATTTCACATGGAAATTCGTAATTGCAGATGTGCAATCACCGATTATCGGAGCCGACTTCATTCACCATTACAACCTTATAGTAGATTTAAAGAACAGGCGACTCATTGACCCATTAACATCAGCAGAGACACCTGGCACATTGATTAAAGTCTCGGGCATAGAAACAGTTTATCTAATGCCACCAGATCAAAAACATGCTGACATTCTAAAGAAATTTCCCAACTTGCTCCATGAAAACGTCCATTTTGACATCCCGGATACCACTGTTTATCATACCATTGTCACAGAAGGACATCCTGTAGCAGCAAAGGCACGACGACTACCACCAGATAAACTCAAAGCAGCTAAAGCAGAGTTCCAACAAATGATCGATATGAAAATCTGCCAGCCATCAAAGAGCGCCTGGGCAAGTCCCCTCCACTTAGTTCCCAAGAAAGACGGATCCTGGAGACCTTGCGGAGACTACCGTGCTCTCAACAACATCACCAAGCCTGACAGGTATCCTATTCCTAACCTTCAAGATTTTAACAGCCAACTACATGGAAAACGAATATTTTCAAAAATAGATCTGATCAGAGCTTATCATCACATCCCTGTACATCCGGACGATGTACCTAAGACAGCAGTGATAACTCCATTTGGTTTGTTCGAATTTTTGCGCACCCCATTTGGACTCCGTAATGCGGCTCAAACTTTTCAAAGATATATCGACAGTATACTCAGAGACCTCGATTTCGTGTACTGTTATATAGATGGCATCCTAGTGGCATCACAAGATGAAGAAGAGCACAAGAAGCATCTTCAAATGCTTTTCGAACGACTCAGTACGTTCAACATCAGAATCAATCTGAACAAGTGCATTTTCAGTTCAACAGAAGTACCTTTCCTGGGATATGTGATATCTGCAGAAGGAATCAGACCACTACCAGAGCGAGTGCAAACCATTGTTGACTATCCGCTACCCACAACAGTAAACGAACTGCGCCGGTTTCTTGGCCTCATTAACTTTTACCGAAGAGCACTGCCAAATTCAGCCAGTAAACAAGCAGAGCATTTGAACCTACTCCACGGGACTAAGAAAAATGACAACAGAAAAATTAATTGGACAGAAAACCTTCGACAAGCCTTTAATGACCTAAAAAATAGCTTGGCCTATTCAGCACTTCTAGCTCATCCATCTTCAAATTTACCACTAATTTTAATGGTAGATGCCTCAGATTATGCTATTGGTGCATCCTTGCAACAAATCAAGGACAATAATCTGCAACCATTAGCATTCTTCTCCAAGAAACTGACAAATGCAGAGAGGAATTACTCAACCTACGACAGAGAACTCCTCGCTGCCTACTCAGCTGTGAAGCACTTTCAGTACATGCTTGAAGGACGTGATTTTCCGATTTACACCGACCGCAAGCCACTCACTTTCATGTTCAAGCAACGTTCAGACAAAGCTTCTCCACGTCAGATCCGACATATTAGTTTCATCGGACAGTTCACCACAGACATACGTTACACTACTGGAAAGGAGAACATCGCAGCTGATGCTTGTTCACGAATTGCTTCAATCACTATACCTCCAACTGTTACCATGGAAGAAATAGCAGAAAGCCAACAATGTGACGAAGAACTTCCACACATTAAGAATACGTCACTTGCACTTCGAACAATAATGTTGCCCAATGGTAAAGAACTCGTTTGCGACATGACTGAAGATATGATTCGCCCATATGTACCTCGACAACTACGGCAGGCAATTTTCAACTCGCTACACAATCTAGCTCACCCTGGTGTTCAAGCAACCATTAATTTAGTAAAAAAGCACTTCATTTGGCCATCACTAAAAAAGGACGTAAAGACCTGGACATCAGCATGTATTCCTTGCCAACGAAGTAAAGTCTGGAGACACACCAACAGTGCAGTGGGACAGTATCCTCCAACGGCAGCAATATTCAGTCACATTAACGTGGACATAGTTGGACCCTTACCTCCATCACAAGGATATCGCTATTTACTAACAATTATTGATCGTTTCTCGCGATGGCCAGAAGCAGTTCCATTAGCTGACATCACAGCAGAAGCAGTTTCATTTGCCATAGTCTCAACATGGATATCTCGTTTTGGCGTGCCTCATATCATAACTACTGACCGCGGAAGGCAGTTTGAATGTCAACTTTTCAAATGCCTCAAAAGCACACTGGGCATCGTCCACATTAAAACGACAGCATATCATCCGGCAGCAAATGGAAAAATTGAACGATGGCACCGTCAATTAAAATCTGCTTTGAAGGCACAGATGTCTGATGATTGGGTTTCGAAGCTTCCCTTGGTCTTGTTAGGACTTCGTTCCTACATAATTCCGCAAGTCAACACCTCGCCAGTGGAAATGACTTACGGCTCAACAATTAGGCTACCAGGAGTATTTCTCAACGAACAGAAACTAGTAACTGACATCCCAACCTTCGTTTTCAAATTGAAGGAACAGTTGAGGAACCTAAGACCAGTCCCAACAGAACACCACGACCGCAAAAAGATCTTTATACACCCACGGCTGATGACGAGCAAGTTCGTTTTCGTTCGACATGATGCTGTCAGAACACCCCTTCAATCACCATATGACGGGCCATATCCAGTTCTATCTCGCAGTGACAAACACTTCAAGGTGGAGATGCCAACAGGGAAACAAACTATTAGCATTGACAGATTGAAACCTGCCTTCCTTCTGGCAGACCTATCATCGGACAACAAGGAAGACATATCTGGAGAAACTACTCTGGACATTCCGTCGAGTTCCATTCCCAAGACTGTCAACCTCCAGATGAAGACAGGCAGCACTCAATCCAATACACCCGTACCACGGATCACCAGATCAGGTCGAAGGGACACCTTCCCTCGAAAATACATGGACGCTATCACTGCGGAGGGAGTGTGTGGCGGCCTCTAGTATCAATATATGTGTATAAACTCCTTGAACTTTGTTTATGTTTCGAAGACTTTTATATATTGATGTTCTGTGCTTCTAATATTATCTTTATTCTCTCTGATTATTATTCATGTTTTACTTTCGTCCCCACGATAGTTGGAGTGTTAATTAAACACATTAATACACCATCCCTGTTCTATTATTCAAGTACATAATCATCATCATCAACACCTACAGTATAAACATAAATTTGTAAATGGGATCAGCAGGTCCCATATTTACATCAAAATCCATCCTGATTGCGATTCAGCGAGTGAAGCCTCGCGCTGACACAAATAACCATATAGTGCAGATGGGAGATAGACGCAAATGAATACACGGACGTAGTAATTTGAGGACCTTAACGTTGAGAACAAACATAAATACATTAAGCACAGAGATTCGTGTTTTACGTCGTACCGACAGAAATAGGTCTTATGGCGACGATGGATAGGAAAGACCTAGGAGTTGGAAGGAAGCGGCTATGACTTTCATTAAGGTACAGATTAAGCATTTGCCTGGTGTGAAAATGGTATACCACGGAAAACCATCTTCAGGACTGCCGACAGTGGGATTCGAACTCCCGATCTTCTGTATGCAAGCTCAGAGCCACGCGCCCCTAACCTCATGGCCAACTTGCCCGGTACAAGGGATATCAACAACCATGATAACATAGATCGTTACCTGAAGTAATATCAACGTGTATTGAAAGGAGGCGAATGGTAGTAGAAAATCCATTTGAAACTTTTATAAGCATGTGGGTACATTAAAATACAGCATCTAGATGCATGAAATCCATTTGGTATCTTATTAAACCCATCCATTTGGTATCTTATTAAACCCGACACATGATCCTCAACACAAAGAGATACGAAGAATACATTAAAACCCGAAAAATGTTCCTCAAATCACAGTGATAAGAAGAACACATTCCGGTGTAAAGTTAGGCCATCCGTGATAGAAAACACAATGACTGCCATCTTTCGTTCAACCAAGGAAGTTACGGAATCGTCCCACGTGAAGCAGTAACGAGCCATTTTGCCAGATACACCCAGCTCGGGAGGAAACCCAACTGACACAAGAATCAAGAAGAGCACATTTTATCACTAACCCCCCCCCCCACACACACACCTTCCTAAAATGTGTCTTTACTTGTTGATCAGACAAGCAGGCACATTTTAAAAAGGACCCCAATAACATTACTAAAAGTGCGCGCACTGACTCAATCAAAGTAATAATATACAGAACTAAACTTGGTTAGGATAGTTGTTTGCACTAAAGGAGAAGAGAGACACAGTCCACTAAAATTGTGGACCCTACCCTGTTCTAATGCACCAGGTATACATAAACGGTCCCAATATTTTGTTATTTAGTACGTAGGTCACCTACGATTCTGATATATATATCCAAGGAAATAAAGTAGTCCATTTGTTCCCGGAAAATAAAATGTCTTATAATTCTAGAATTACACGAACAAGAGGAAAAAATAATCTTGCAACGGTCAAAGATAAAAATGGTTATAAGGTTTTACATTTTTCTTAGATAGTAAGGTTTCAGTAAAGATATGTGGGATTTGGATACCCTTTGACTTTTTATGTCTTCTAGCTTAATTGCTACAAGTCCAAGAAATTCTTGGGGCCGGACCATTTCTGGCAAAGTTTAGCGGCGATTTCGTCCGCTGCTGAACTGGCGGGAAAAGATTTCAAGACGACCAGATCTCCAGCTTTGAAACTGACAGCTTTCCTTCCATGGTTGAACTTTATTGCCAAACGGTTGTGGGCTTAGATCAGTTGTTCTATGGCTTCTTTCCATTTTGTCTTAACATCCAGGTTTCTCGATGACTCAGACGTGTATTCAACGTTCCATTTTAATTGAAGTGGATCTGCGATACTTCCACCTAGAAACAAATTAGTTGGCGCATGGCTGTGAGGTTCATGCACAGCTTTGTTGAAAGCTAGAACAAAAAAGGCTAGATTATCGTCCCAACTGCGTTGATGTCAGCGCTGTGGAAGGTGCTCAGGCAGGATTTAAGATTTCTGTGGAATCATTCCCCACCCGAAGCAGATGTGACGGGGAGTTTATTACAGTTGAAAGTAGAGGCATTATTGGAAATTTAAACCTTGGGGCGCACGAAAACTCCCAACATTTTCCGGGACAGCACACAGACGGCAGCATTCGAATTTATTTTACGGACCGGCAACAACCACACAAAAAAACAAACACAGAGAAAAGGCATCTATAACAGAAAGTATTCTGACACTATTGTTCTTCGATTTCACTAGAGGACCAAAATAATCAATGAATTATTTTTCACCAGGGTAAGAAGCTACATCAGCAGAATGGAGCTCGATTTGGGAACTTTTTGCAATCATACACCGTTGGCAGTTATCACAGCTTTTTACTACTTTAGAACATAATTTTTTAGGCTAGGCCAGAAGTAATCACGCGAAATTCGTTGCAAGGTTTTGTATTGACTTAGATGGGCGCCTCGGTAGGATCGTTAAAGTAATGCAACATCATGGATCTTATTTTAACAGGAACAAAATTTCTGTCCCTCTTATTCTTGCGGTTGCGACGAACCAAAACTCCCCGTTTGATTAAAAATACGACGTCACGAACGGACCCATCGGCGATGCCTTTGATCAAATCAGAACACTCTTTGTCTTCCTTTTGGTGCACAGAAATATCTGTGAAAGACCAAGCATAGTTTTGAAGAATATGGATCCCATCAAGCGGGTCGCAGTTTATTAGTAGAGCTGTGAGAGTTCTAAAACAATTGGAGCTGCGTCAGCACTTTCCCACGAGGTCATTGGCTCCGGCAAATGTCATTGACACCATTACATCATGACCACGTGACCGTGACGTCACATTGTTTGTAAACAAAGCCACGTACTTTTTGACGGCTGTCAACTTGACAGCTGTCATCTTGATGGACCTTAACAGCACGTATTCGGACAAGTGAGCATCGCTAACCTAAGTGCTGCCATCTTAACTGGACCTAACCTCATTGTTGCCACATTATGCACTTGGTGGCGGGCAATTTTAAATCCCTGTGCTTTTGCCAGCTGTCAAGATGACAGGTCCACACCTCGTGGGCGCAGGATTTTTAATATGTGAACGTGGCTAACCACAGTACTACAATCTTAATAGGGTGAAAACTCATTGATGCCGCCTTATGCATGTAGGGGCGCGGAATTTAAAATCCACATGTTTTTGACAGGCCATCTTGTCAGGTCCTACCCACGTGGCCATGGATTTTAAACAAGTAAACGTGGCTAACCTCATTGCTGCCTTCTTAACAGGTCCTGACCTCACTCTTCCCATTTCAAACGCGCGAAGGGCGCCGAATTTAAAATCCACGTGCTTTTTGACACATGACAGGTCCTAACCACGTCCACTTGTTTTGAACTTGGCTAACCTCACTGCTGCCATCTTGATACGACGTATCCTTACTGCTGCTACCTACAAGTGCGGAATTTAAATTCATATTGAAGGGCCTTAGACACGCCACGGATTTTTGAACCATACTAAAGCCAGGGGGCCTAACCACAATGGATTAAGGAAAGCTGCCATTCTCGACATGCCCCTCCCCGTTACTATCTTGAAGGGGCCTAAGAACTACAGTTTAAGGCAAGCTACCATTCTCGATATGACCCTTCCCGACATAGTTTTAAATCGAGCTGCCCTCCTCAACATCGTCTTTTCCCGACACCATTTTGGAGAGAGGATTATAGTTTTAAAGCATGCTGCCCTTCTCGACATAGTTCCTTCCCGACACCATTTCGCAGGGAGGATTAAGCAAGCTGCCCTTCTAGACATGATCCCTTCCCGACACTATTTTTGGAGGGAGGATTATAGTTTTAAAGCAAGCTGCCCTTCTCGACATAGTTCCTTCCCGACACCATTTTGGATAGATGATTATGCAAGATGCCCTTCTCGACATGATCCCTTCCCGACACTATTTTTTGAGAGAGGACTATATTTTTAAAGCAAGCTGCCCTTCTTGACATAAAGAGCTTACGCATGACGAACTCCTAGTCGAGTTTGCAAAGATAGGCTTAGTCAAATATTACATTTTACCAGATATCCTTACGTTATTAAACTGGAAAGCAAGGTATAGCGTTGTCCTCTAGTTCTATTTACCTGGTCGCATAAGTTTGTACTCTTTTCGATTGAGGAGGGAGCGGTAGGAGGAGGTGCATGCGGTAAGAAGGAGGTAATACTTTTTTATCGTCGCAATTAGCAATTAGCACACACACACACACAAGTATATAATTTAATGTAGGAGGTGCAAATGCTGTATGTCTCCATCCAACAAGAGAAAACATGTCGACGGGTTCAATTCTGTTAAAGAGGACAGTTGTTATCTTAGAGTAAAGAATAGGATTCGATCTGTGTTCCCTTTCTATTAGAAAAAATATGTAATACTTGCATTATGGGATTTGAACACTAATCTCGTGTGCGATGCTTATCTAAGCAGGCGAGGTCTAATCTTGACAAGCCATTACTGAATATCACCCGCATGTCGTTATTCTCTCTCTATTTCTAGAATTTCTCATGCATGACCTATTTGATGAGCATCCTGCGAAGCTCTTAGAAGTTGTAATCATTCAAGGAGTAAGGTAGGGTCATTCCAGTATCTTACGTCTACATACGGCAAGAAAGGCTTGTAGATAACATGAAGACCACATGCAGTTGGTTGATGCGACGGAAAAAGGTTAGAAATAAATTATCGATACTTGTAATTCTTATTTGCATATTCAGCATCTGCCCTCTTGCAATTGCGTCGTGTTGCGCATTATCAAAAGGTACTAATTTATATTTTTAAGATCATCTTGTAAAATTAAATTCTTGTCAGGTATTCGTGAGAAAAGAAGTTCTAAGTGTCCTTTAGTAGGTTTATAAGTAACACCTTTTACGATAAGTCTGTGTCAATTAAACTTAACATTTGCATTACCTATCCAGAACAGTCGTTTTCATTGCGAATACCGTAGGTTCTGTCAGTTTGTCCTGTAAAGAGTTTTTCCTATATAAGGAGCAAAGAGAGAACTATAGGTATTTCGGGTAACAGTCTTAATTTCATTACGATACTTGTTGTAAAAAACTTAACACGCTTAGATGGTGGAGTATCGTTAAGTTCTTATTCCCCATCCTCTTGTTCCTCATCCCCTTTTTCATCCCTATCCTGCTTCTCCTCTTCCTCATCCTGCTTCCCTTCTTCGTTATGCTTAAGTTGTTTATGCCTCTCTTCTCCTTCATGCTTTTCTCGTTCATGTTTTTCTTTATCATATGCTGTTTGCAAAGAAGAAAACCTGTAGTACACTGGGGCAATGAAGTAGAATTAAAAATTTATTTCAGTGGTGTACCTAGTTGCGTTTTCAAAAATAAGTCAGTGTCCGCTTGAATAAGTTTAAGCTCTTTAAATTTCCGTCGAATATTGTTTCCAGAGCGAATTATATGTTTTGTAATCTCTTTACAGGATGTTGACATGATGATGGTTTATGATCAAGTGGTGACTGTAACGCTGTGTTAATGCATGTAGATCAAAACCCTATTCGTGGGGAATACAATCCGCGTGTATTTATTAATAAGTCACTTCGAGCAGCAAGAGTGAAATACAATCCGCGTGTAGCTATTAACAAGTCACTTCACGCAGCAAGAGCGAAAATTTCTCCAAAGTGCAGAGCAATGTTTTGTTAACGTGCACGAATTATTCCTGTACGAAAACGAGGTGGATTTCTTCCTTCGCTCTTTGCTGGACTGGCAGCTTAAGAGTATTTGCTGGGTGGTACTAGTGCTGAAGAAAGAACTGTTAAGAGAGTAGAAGAAGCGATACAACAGTTGAAAGAGAGTGAACGACATAAAAGGACAATGGATGCAATTGCATTACGAGGCAAAGGCGTACACATGAAGCTACCACCATATAATGAAAGGACCTGCCACCTACATGTCTCCAAAGAAAAAGTCTACTGAATGCATTAGTACATCGAGCTCTAACCCACGAAGAAGTTTTTACGTATAAAAACAACTTGAAATTATTTTTTTTGAGGTGTGTATATGTACGATCAACTACCAGCACTGCCTCTTGAACGTGAGGGTACTGTAATTAACGTGGGCCTGGAACTCAATACGTTGCCTACGTGAAACGTAAATCTAGAGTATGGTATTTCAATAGCTATGGAGACATACCTCCTCCATTTGAGCTTATACGTTATTTCGGAAGCAGTGCAGGCATTGTTTACAACAAAAACTGTGAAAAATTCAATAAACGCATGTGCGGACGATTATGTATGTTCTCATATCATACCCAGGCACTGAACAAAGGGCATTACCGTGCACGCAATAACTAACGGTGAAAGAACGCTCGCTGTACTAGGAGAAGGATCTGAAGCTACTGTCTTCTTCAATCCACCAATCGAACTCGGTTATCATCTACATATTCTTGAACTTGTGTCGTTTGAAAGCTACAATAAAATCTATAACATGCGTGATGGCTTAAATAAGGTCTATTACGATGAGTGTGTGCTAAAGCTACCATCAGGCAGTTATTAAGTAGACGATATTTATATACTACATTAAAAGTACGTTAAATGAATAGTTTACTGAGGAGAGTTTTAGTAATAAATATTACGTTTTCTCAATTACTGTAAACAATATCACACATAAATGTGTTATTGAGTCACCATTTATGGTTGGCTTCAAATCACAACCTGATTCGATTGGACCATCGCTTGGATTTTCACAAAGGGAGCTCATACCGAACGTACGTTACGAGTCTGATCAACCTATGACACTCTTCGACGATCATCATGTGAACATTACTTGTAATATTATTACAGACTTAACAACCTTCATATGTATTTCACGACTTTATTATTACAGAGGAAAGTGGTTATACTATTCGTGAAAAACCGTCGGTAGTTTTTTATCATAATGTGTCTGTAGAACACATTAGTAACATCACTCTTAATCTTGTGAATAAATATAAGCAGCTTATTAATTTAGATCGGCAAACCTACGTAGCTTACAAACTTCACATTAAAACCTGTATGAAAAAAATCTGTAAAATGAGACATACTATGTGCTTGCGAAGGCTCAACGGGTTAACAGATAACCATAAGCAGAAACTCCAATATTTAGGTTATACGCTACTACAACAAAATAGAAGAAATGCTAGATATTATGAACACAGTAAACATCATTCTTACAAACCGTTTGGACTGAATAACAATGATGAAATTCGCATTACCATTAATCAGCAAGATGTAAACACACTACCACACGAAATCTACCTCTATATTGAAGGACGACAAGATTAGTCAGATATAAGTGGACAAAACACATCCCAACTAAACAATCATGGTCTAGCTTTTCTCTTTTCTGAAGCGTGTTATGAAGTAAATAATGCGGAATTAGACTGATCGAAGGATGTTGGAATTACAAGTGAAATAAAACTCTACACTTCTTTTAGTGATGAAGAAAGTAATATTCTAAGGATGGCTAGATGATTAACGACGACGGATCTTTTACATGTATATTATCATTGAAACATATTATTGGCTTCGCGAAAGATTTTAGATTCATTATAATTAATGCAAAATAAGAGCTAATTCTGAGCCGTGATCGAGGTAATCACCACTCTCTTAAAGCAGCAGAAACACCAGTAGGCTCGAAAATTACACTCCATCGTATATTGTGGAGGACTGCACATATAACATTATCTGAACGAGAAAAATTTGATTACTCAAAATTGTAGAAAATGATACACTATTACCTAAGTTGGGAGCTCCATGAATATCTAGTGTAAACACCTACGAATTGGCATAGCGAGGCGGATAAAACATGATGTTTTACTGAAAAGCCTGTGTATATTATTTTTTGATTTCAAACCCATCGTATATTCAACCTTGAAAAGGATAGTTCACAGTTTGATCACTGTAAATTAAGAAATACTTGACTATATCTCAATGTAATTACGTATCCCTACGAAATCATAGACATTAATTCTAAGAAAAATAAATTTGGGTTGCTCTATGACTTGTTTTGTAAGTTACAGTCGTTGTATTATCAAAAAGAAAATCGTCCGCTATTTTCGATTCAAGAATTTAAAAATAAAGCACCCAGTGTAGTTATAGACTGCTCTTATCACGAAGAATCTATAAAGAATCATCTGTCGACATTCGTTTAGAATTTGAAACATCTGAAAATATTTCTGCTGATACAACAGCCTATTGTCTTATTATTCATGTGAGTGATGTTACTTACCATCTGATAACGAATATTGTTACAAGACAATACATAAGGATAGCCCTTTATCATGAACATTAGTGTGTGCTCCTACATCGTACACTATGGAACAGAAAGGAGAAAAAGACTGCACGCTTATAGACAATCGTCTTGATAACAAACAAAACTGTGAATGTGCATGCTGTTCGCATGCTAATACGCAACACCTTCTTCATCTCACGCAAGTAAGTTAGGCTGTTAAGATGTTCTGTAAACATGGAACCTTATATCAGATGCCAAAACATCTGATTTTACCACCAGGATTTTTATCTACGTTCGCTGCTCGTTTCGCAAATTCTTTTTGCGACATCCTTCCTCTCCACAGTAAGATGTGAATCGATGTAGCTTTACCCAGACCCAGTCAACGTCATTACAAGTTTCGAGGGAAAAATGGTGATGATGATTGGGATGGACCTAATCCGAAGATTGGAAACTGTACATGGTGTATAGATGAACTTTTCCCTTCATTGCAGTGCCTGATAATGGTTTAGAAAGGGAGAAAACACATGAATAACAACAAGGTAAGAACACCATTAACTTATTTGTGAAGCATAAAATACATAGTATAATATAATTTAAAACCTTAATTTCATAAACAAGAAATGTTTTTCATTTGAATGTTGCAGGGGCATTAAAATTTAAGAAGCATGCTACTACTTCGCAGTAAGCTGTTAAGGAGTACAGAAAACTTGTCGACAGCATAACCAAAAGGGTAATGGTTTGTTTAATTTTGTAAATATTTATACAATAAATATTTCATTAAATTCAAAATTTTCTACGTACTGAGTTCCCTTTGCTTCCGTACACACTCATGCTATCTATGAAGGTCTGAGTTTACTAGAGAGTGACCATGATAACGAACAAGCATAAACATGTCGACGTCATCGCTCCATGTTAAGACAGAACAATGTTACTATCGCACGTGCTCAGTTCCGTGGCGGACAACTGTCGGATGGGGGACGTAAAGCCTCAAGCATGCGATCACGTCGTCGTTGTTATGCATGTGTAGACGTGTACGTTACTGTTAGATGGAGAAATAATGCCATAAGCTGACCTATTACGTCCTCTCCACGATGGTGTCGGGAAGGGTATTTGTCTAGAAGACAGCTAGACTTAAAACTATAATCCTCAGAGGTTAGGCATCCTCTAAGATAGTGTCGGGGAAGGAGGATGTCGCGAAGTGTTCGATATCCGCATCAAACAAGTGCACGTGGTTAAGACGTGTCAAGATGGCAGCAGTGAGGTTAGGACCTGTCAAGATGGCAGCATTGAGGTTATCTACATTCACTTGTTCAAAATCCGCACCAAACAAGTGCACGTTGTTAGGACCTATAAAGATGGCAGCTGTCATTTAAGACAGCTGTTTAAATTCAACACCCACGTATTTAAGATGGCAGTTCACTTATTCACAAAAATGTAAGGTTAGGACCCATCAAGATGGCAGCGGTGGGATTAGCGACGTTCTCTTGCCCAAAATTGGTGTTAGGGTCTCTCAAGATGACAGGTGTCATCTTGACAGCTGTGAAAAGCACGTGCTTTTGTTTTCAAACAAGGCCACGTGTTCGTGACGTCACTGTCACGTGGTCATGGCGTCATACGGTCAATGAACTTGGCCGGGGTCAATGACCTCGGGTGCTGACTCAGCTCTTCCACGAAATTTGGAAATTGGTACGAGAACTCGAACGGGATCCACTCAGCCTCAGGAGGTCGTTTCAGTAGAGAGGTTTCGATTCCCACCTCATCCTTCCTCGAAGTGGTTCTTCGTCAAGACCACGGCCGCTTCTTTCCCTCTCCCTTGCCCTTCTCTTCCCATCCCCCACAAGGACCCTGGTCAGCATAGCACGATGGCCGCCTAATTCCCAGTCAGATGCGCTGAGTTCGGATAACTACTGGAGTGGGGGCACGATTAAACTTCAACTGGGTATGTGGGATGCTGAGAACACCCCACGCGTAATTTTCATTTGCTTTTTTCTGACATACTGTTGAGGAACTCAGTACTTAATATATCGTTACTTGTATAGTTTGAAGTTGTGTCTATTATTACCGACAATAGCATTTATAGGCAGGAGTACAGGCAGCACTCCGCATATACTGTTACGTTGCATATAGTGTCTAATTGATCACTTCGCAAACTGAGCTGTCACTTGTATGTGGTGTTGGGAGTGTGTGAAATTAGTACTTCTTTAGATGAAGTGCAGAAACGCATCAGATGAAGTTCCAGAGGACGATTCTGATGAGATACTAAAATCTGATAATTGTGAAACTGATAACTCTATATTTAATTATGACATTTCTGAAAGTGCTGATTGCCCTGATGGCATCAATTTACGGTCAACTACGGGTTCCATGCTATCGCCATCAACTACAGGAACACCAAAGTATATGCTAGGGAAGGACAAGAAAACTAAATGGGGAAGAAGTGCAGCAGCTGTTAATGTGCGCACCCGGAAACAAAACAATAACTCATCTACCAGGTACAGAACTAATGGCAAAGAATTGTGCTACTACACGTGATTGTTTTAATGTACTCCTAAGTGATCTTATAATTTTTACTGTAACCGAGTGCACAAATACTTACATTGATAACATTCAGTAAAATTACACCAATAAGAGCAAGTGCAGGAAGGCAAATGAAGTGAAAATACGTTCTTTCAATGCGCTACTGTGTATTGCCGGTTCCTATCGGGCAGGAAAACTGTACTTGGAGGATCTCTCCTCAAGTGATGGCTTAGGGATTCAAATGTTCCATACCACTATGTCACTGGACAGATTTTTATTTTTGATGAGGTGTCTAAGGTTTGAGAACATTCCTGAGCCTAAACAGCGTAGTGAATCGGATGAGTTAGCAACCATCAGGGAGGTATTCAAAATTTTTACCGAAAATTGTAAAAATTGTTACTACTCTCTGAATATATTAATATCGATGAACAGCTTGTTCCCCTTCTGGGTAAATGCCCCTTTCGGCTGTTCATACCTTTCAAACCCGCCAAATATTCTAATAAAATACTAATGGTGTGTGACTCCATGACATGGTATACTGCTGCAATGGAAATCTATACGGGGAAACGTATGAAAGGCCTTTTCAAGTGTCACATACAACTAGAGACGTCGTGCTAAGACTTACCGAGTCTATTCAAGGAACAGGTAGAAATTGGTTTACGAGTAAAGAACTTGCTCAGGATTTGATTGAAAAGGATTTTCTCTCGTAGGTGCAGTGAGAAAACACAAACCTGAACTCACCAAGGAACTCACTGATATAAAAGAAAGAGAAATATACTGTTCACGTTTCGCTTATTGTGACCAAATAACTGCAAAATCCTACGTGCCAAAGAAAGGTAGGAACGTCATTATGTTTCAACCATGCATCCCAACAGCACAGAAATTGATCCTTCATCAGGGAAACTAAAAAATACGATGATCATAGCCTTCTACAACCTTACTAAATGAGTTGTTGATACAGTGGACAAAATGTCTGTAACATACTCCGTACCTAGAAGGACCAAACGATGGCCTTTAGTGGTATTTCTTCGCATGCTGGATATTGCAGGCATTAATACACAGGTAATTTTCATGTCCAATAATAATAAATCTAAGTTAATCAGACGACAGTTCCTGAGGGAGTAGGGCCAGTTTCTAGTACGTCCGCAAGTGGAAAAACGATCAGCAAAGACTACTGTTCGAAAGGAGATTCGTTTAAAGCAGCAAAACTAACCAATCCGCCAGAGACAGCAACGACTCCTGAACGACAACCTCGCTCATCGGGATGGTGTACAGTATGTCCCAGATAATCAGACAAGAAAACTAAATATTTCTGCTGCAAATGTCATCACTTCATGTGTCTGAATTATGTGCAAAATATCTGTTGCAACAACGGAACATGTTCTGATAGTGACGAAAAGGAAGGCCATTGTGTGTGAGCTTCAAGAATTGAAATACTGTTTCTGGGGCTTTATAACTAGCTTTTTTACATATTTGTGTATGTAAATAATTGTCTCTAAGTAATGAAGAATTGCGCTTAAAAATTGACATACAGTACGAAACCAAAATATTATGACCTTGGGATTGGAAATCAGTAAGGTATTAATTTTCATAACTGCGGTGCCAAATCTTATGATAATATTTTTTAGGTACCGGTAGTAATAAAGTTTGAATTTGGAATATTTGTTCATTATTTAACATTTGTAAAAAAAATGTGCAAGTTTTAGTTGGGCTGTTGTGAGCACCCCACGGTAAGTTACGTAACTCTTACTCACATACCTAATTAAGTAGGTACGGACCTATCAAAATAATCACAAGTAAACAGAGTAGAACTTGCTTTAGAAATACACTTTGAAAAATTTTCATTTCATATATGAAAAGTCACCGTGTGTATCGTACTATCTTAACCGTCTCCATTGGGAAATGTAGTTCTCTGAAGGAATGCCCGCTTTCTGACCTCATTTCTTGATATAAAATCATCCGCCACATTCTAAGGGCCTGACGCCCCAGCATTCTCCTTGCGTGTATGCAGAAGGCTCAATTAATATATTACACTTAAAAAATAGAAATTGCAACACCATGAATGCATTGGTCGTTTGTGTTGATTTTCAAGATATGGAACGATGCCATGTAGGTATGTAAATGATCAAAGTTTCAGACCCATTGGACCTTTTCTACAGGTCTCTCCACGTGATTAGTCGCGGAGGAAGCAACTCCAGTATACGGACTCTGGTGTCAACACCACTGGCGGTAGCTATTACTTTAATTATTTCTAAATTTCGTTATCTTGTGAGCAGCCTTGTGACTAATGTCAAACGCCAAATAACTACTATCCTTTAGGGTGTACTCTACTCCTTTATGCATGCTCGTTTATTTTAATCGTTTACTAGTTTGGTTCATATAATGTAGTAGCCACTTTAATTGGGACAATAGTCCTGTAGTGTGCTAAATAAATAAATAAATAATTCCAATACCCTTCTTAAGTTTCAATCCGAGAGGAATCGTGAAAATGTTGGAAGATGGCATTATCTTTAGCTGCCATTGTTCGGCCTGGTGACTCCCTTATGCCGATAGTCTCTAAATCCCAGAATTCCCGTAGCTTTACATCGGATACATGCCCAGTTTCAACAGTTGTCTCGTTGAAAAGTGAAGTGCGCTGAACTGTGGTTTGGTTCGCACTAGTCCCAGAACGATTCCCACTGATGATCCATCCGGAGATTGTTGGAAGTAAGTCTGAGGATGGCGAGATTCTTATTGGTTGTTCCATTTCACAATCTTCCAATAATGGTCTGGCCGATGAGAATTTCAATGGGTATTTCCACCTAGTCCTCCTACGGATCACTTAGTTTTATTTTGCAAATTGACGTGAGCATTCCGCTGTCTTGCGGCACAGCTGGATGAGGTGCTCTAAAAGACAGAACGTAAGAGAGCTGCATTTGTTGAGATTCCCCTTATCAGAAAGCTGATTTGCCCTCTGAAACTTGAGATGATAGGAGGCAACTCAAATGTCGTCACCACTAGATTCTTGTTTTCAGCTACTGTCAGCTGGAGCGAATCAACTATGGAGGAATTTATAAAGCTGGACTGGCTATCAGCGTGTATGGTACATCGTGTAAGTTTGCTGCTTGCAGTAGGCCCTGTTATGCCAATTCGTGCTGTCTGAAGATGCGTAAGAATCAGCGTTTTGACACCAATTTTTCCTACAAAGTTGGGTAGAGAATCGTCCCCTTTAAAGATCGAAAAACTGTGTAGCTGCTTACACGTGCTGCATGTCATCTTGTCCCCTTTGCTGCATTGTCGAACATTATGACCTCAACTAAGACGAAGGAAACATCTATAAGTATACTTCAGTTTTACATTTCTCCCCTGTAAGTTTGTAATTCATTGATATTCTTGAGACCAGTGCCCTCGTTTGCTACAGAATACGCAGAACGGGCCTGGAACTTTTCTGTATTAAATTGTTGTGTTTAGTGTTGACATAAATCAGGACTTCTCTCGGTGTGTTCGCAGCCAGTAGAGATAAGTCGCCTCGATTCTCTGAGAGTTTGCAGCACTTACAACTTCATCAGGCGTGTGATGATCTCCTGGCATAGGTTAGCCAACGCCAACAAGGAATGTCAGGAAAGGCGCGAAGCACTTTAGGTGCTATCATCCTTCCGTATATGGCTACATCGTCCCTTAGGGCCGTGAGTGTTTGGATGTGCCGATGACATTCAATGTACGGGGTGTTCAGAGCTTCTAGGCTGTCACTACGTGCAACCCGCACTTGTTTCAGGTAGTATACATGGGACTGAATTCCCCTGTTCTTATCACCATAACGGTTTAAAATATTTTTTGTCTTGTTCGTATTTCGTAATTTCAAATACGAGATGTTTCGGTTCAAATTCCCGACGACCTCGCAGGAATGCGTGGTTATTAATGTCCGAGATGGTCAGATTTTTGTCCACTAATGACTGCAACTGTTCCCAGAATCGCGGCCTGGATTGTACGTCGCCGGAGAAGGATTCGAGTCGAATGTTGGGTTATTTAATTTCCTGAACGACAACTGGTTGAACCTGTGTACTTGGAGTAGTAACTGGTGTGTCAAGAGTGTGGTCGTGTTTCTGACCAAGTAGATTGCTAGCATTCCGGGTGGCATGCTTTGAACAGTCAACATATTCATCGCAAACTGCTGTATCTACTTCGTTTTCAGCCTCATGTAATAAATTGTGTAATGAGTCATCTAATATCCGTAAGGACTTCAAGATTTCTTCGAGAGGATCACGAGCGTATGCTATGCCATCTAAGTCGGTTGTACAATTAGCTTCCTTTATTATGTTGGTGAAACGAGTCTCCGTCTTCCGTAAAGGGGTGCGTTTCCTTTTAATTTCATTGATATCTACATTGTACGTCAATATGAAAGTCTACAGGTAGTGGCCGGCTGGAAGGATTTAAGGAAACTTCAAAGTCGATCAGAATGTATGGCTGTGGGATGAGGGAGGCTCAGGGCGACAATACGCACGATGGTACATAGACTGAGCTAAGAAAAACACAGTTGTACGAACTACTGGTACCAGATGGCAGCAGCAGTTACGTGTTCATGCGTGGAGATCCTCTGTTTGGTGCAAATAACAAGATAGCTACTCATTTATGGCGTAGGAAACATGCGAAGAAACGAATTTCCTCGTTTATTAAGTTTATTATTTCCTTAAACAATGAAAATCGTTTGTATATCAATCTCCAAGTCGAGATGAAGTATTTGGGGCAGGTATTCATCTTACTTGACGTTCCTGCAACCACCGCTCCTTGGCTCCTGAGCAATGTAAATTCTGTGGTGTAGTCCTATATACCACCTCTTTATACTTTTTGATGGCTTGAGATTTTATGATTGGTTGTGGTGATTCTTCGTTCTAAGCAATAAAAAGTGGGCATGAGACTTGGAAGGGAACCGACTGTGAAGGAGGGGCCAAAATTCAAATTTCGGACTGTTGTGTGGCCATCGTAAGAAGTTTTATTGACTGTTGTATTACCGTATTTGTTATTACTCTCTTCAGCTGCTAATGTGAAGACTATAACGTTCCAGTTCTATTAGCAGTAAGTATTTCTTAACTGTTGATATAAGTACTGTAATTAGTACTTAATGGCCGATAAATACATTCAAGCATTGCTGATATGTTCTGTTTGTGAGGTTATGTTGCAAAATTATTTTATACTCTATATAAAAACTAGGAACATTTTCAACATGAAGATAAAACAAGATAATTGTTGCTTCTGAAAATACGACTGTATTTACGTTGCAAGAGTTATATTCAGTTCTTTAATTTTCAGGTATCGGTACCGGTACAAAAAATGCTGGCTGTAAAAGGTAATTACATAACACAGCACATTTTTTTTACCCAGGTAAAATTCCCTGAGAACAATTTCCCACACACTTCTCAAAAGAATAGACGCTTCCTATATGAGTAAAACACTTTAGTGGAGAGTGCATAATCAAAAGAGAACGATTCATATTTGATGGAGAAATATAGATACTCACAAGGAGTTACGCAAAGTTGAAGCCAGATACAATTCTTTCAGTTGTCCTAATTTATCAGGATAGGCTACATGACAACAGCTGGACCCTCATGCAGAAGGTTGTGGGGGACACTGGGACTGAAATTTTGGCGAAATATATGTAAAATATTGATTTTCGGTTTTTCCATATTAATACACCCCTAACACCCGCGGATCAGATACCAGTGTTTACATCCAAGTTCCTCCATTTTTAAAGCTCTAGCGTGGCTTTTAAATGCCTGGCGTGCAGTCCTTTAAACGCCCACTTTCGTTCGACTCACGATCAGCACACATAAGTGGTGTATTCAAGCAGATTTCACGATTTCATTTCATAAGAATAATTCAAAAAGGCCTCCTACATCTGTCGGTCTGCATTTTGCTGCTTTCTAGTGGAGGAAGTAGGCACTTTTACTACGTAAACTATATAAGAACTACAAAAGTTTGAAAACTGTGAATGAAAATTACAGGTGGTGGTGTGGCCTTGTATAATATATTGAGTAAATTTTTATGCCTATTTTCAAAGACAGTGATTACTTATTAAAGAAATATTTATTAGTTTCAACATTATTTATGACTATTTCCGTACATACCATGTGCAAATCCTGTTTGTTTACTAACAAGTTGTTTTCCAGTTTGATTGTGTGGAGGTATGCGAGTATTTTCTACTATTGTTTGGTGTTTTTCTGTAGTGAAATGCATACAATAAGTTCTCGGTGGCGTGAGCCAAAATCCAAAAGTAGGAGAAAACAAGAAATTTCTTTGAGATTCTCAGCTGACAATACAGGTTATGAGCATTGTCCATTATTTTAAAAATTGCTTTTTTCTCTGTTTCACTTTTTCAGGCATTCAAAATGTTACACGCATCATAAATCTTATGATATTGCTTTCAAAATTTGCATGTATTATCTCAATTGCATTGACTATAAACCTGCGGATCGATTTTTGGATTGCACTTTTGGTCTGGCTGCAAAAAAAATTTCAAACTTAAAAATTGAAGATTTTTTGTAGATTAAAAACTTGGATATGAAAAAATTTATTTCTTCATACTCATTAATGCAATTCAAAAAAGAATCCGTAGGTTTCTTCCAATTGTATTAATGCAATAGAATATTGCCTAAAAGTTACACTATCTTGATTTGTTTAATGCGGCAGACCTTTATAAATATTGAATAATTTGCACATGAAAATGTATAAAATAATTGATATCTCAAGAAGTAATCAACTTACAGTGCTCAAATTTACCACAGTGGTTTATGTTATGACTATTCATAAGCATACAAAATTTCAAAGCTGTACCGCAGTTTATATAGAATTTGGAAATTTCAGTCCCAGTGTCCCTTAATTTTCAGGTATCGGTACCGGTACAAAAAATGCTGGCTGTAAAAGGTAATTACATAACACAGCACATTTTCTTTACCCAGGTAAAATTGCCTGAGAACAATTTCCCACACACTTCTCAAAAGAATAGACGCTTCCTATATGAACAAAACACTTTAGTGGAGAGTGCATAATCAATAGAGAACGATTCATATTTGATGGAGAAATATAGATACTCACAAGGAGTTACGCAAAGTTGAAGCCAGATTCAATTCTTTCAGTTGTCCTAATTTATCAGGATAGGCTACATGACAACAGCTGGACCCTCATGCAGAAGGTTGTGTGATGCAGAAAGTGATCATTTTAATAAAAGCAGTGGAAGAATCTTGGAAGACGACAGACAGTTTTGTTATTAACAATTTGGGAGATAGGCCTATATTTGCAAGTATTTTCCAAGTCCTATCTATATAAACAAGCAACAGCGGTCCTGTATTAAGAGTGAACAAAATATAGTGTTGTGTTGTACTGGTGTTAGCGATGTAATACCCAACATTATTGCTTTATTGACAATTAAGTCAGATCTAACTGTACCGCTTTCTGTGAAAATTTATCAAGTGCTCAGTGAATTAGTTTCAGTAAAATCAAAGAATGTGTTCTTTAGTAAAATTAATACATTGAATCATTAATGTTTAAAGAAGACAACCTTAGTGAATGTGTTAGATCATAGTTTTTAAGGGGAAAGATATTCATGGCTGCAATTCATTATTGAACAGATCCAGTTTCTTACTACAAATTACAACAGTATCAGGTGCAATGGTAATACATAATTACTGGCAGACCAAGTCGTCATACGGTCTTGAGATATTTTAGACTATACTAGACAGAATGGGATTATGCTAACCGGACTTGTGGTGTTGTTAATATTTTCACTCGTTTTGGCACCCGGAGTGAAGCGGTTTTACTAAGAACCCAGCTGGATGCAGTAGTGGTACCTGTATCGTTGCTTGTCATAACTACAGTTTGTAGTGTTTATTTCCCACGATACCAGGCTCTTAAGATCAATGACGTAATTTATCGTATAGCTCAGACCCCTCCACATTTCCTCGTATTGGGTGATTTTAACGCCATCTCGCCTAATGGGGTTGTGAAATGCCTTACCCCAGAGGAAAGGAGTTGGGAAAACTGATAGGAGATCTGAATGTATGCATTTTGAATACAGGGGAAGGAACGCAGTTCGGCGTAGCGCATGGTACTTTCCCCGCATTGATTTTAGTCTGCACCCGTGGTTTCGTTCCTCTGCTTCGGTGGGATGTAGATGATGTCTTCTATGACAGTGATCATTTTACCATTGTTCTTCCATAGTTCAAACAGAAATCCATCGTGGCTGCTTGCTGATGGATTCTAAAATTTGTTGAATGGCCGAAGTTCATACCAGTAGCTGTCTTTAACAATGCGGAAACAAGGCCAGAATGCGCCCGCACATCTCTGACGTCACACTTGCGGGACTTGCCTGGGTAGTAGGGTTTCCGCGTGCGGGGGTGTAACTTAACTTTCTTGGAACCAGGACGCAACTGCGAGCACCCACCCTTTAAATTGCCAGAGCCGATTACATCAGGCGGCTTAATATTCTATTATATGCATAATTTTATGGCTACGTATAGTGACGTGTATACTTTTGTGACAACCTAGAGTAAAGGGGCTACATGTTATTGTCTGTCAGACTTTGCTTTGGAATTTCTAAGAGGGTGTTCTAGCTTTCGCAAGAGTTGTTTCCAGTGTTTAGAAATACCGCTAACCGGTCAGCACGAGATTGCTCCTTGCAGTGAGTGGATTTGTGACAGCAAAATGGCAAGAGGTTCACATATTTCCACCTCCGCCTGATTCTCCGCCCATATCATACTTCAATTTATCTTTCACTTTTTCTCCGCTAAACCTTATATTCACAGAGACCAATCGCTACGCTGACCAACTCCTTACTTGCAATGAACTGTCACCCATTTTCCGCTCTCTGTGTTGGAGGCACACTACAATTGATGAAGTAGGGATAAATTAATGGAATTTTTGGAAAAATGCGAAGTTAAGGCGGATGATTTATCGGATAGCGATAGTGAGTTTAGTTCGGAGAGAAATGATGAAGTTATGCCAGACATGCCCCCGGGATCACCACAGCTAAAGAAGAGGCGTTTATTTGTGTCTAATGGTAGTAAAGATACTGTGAATATGGATGTAGATCAAACTAGTGATGATTTAGATGGTGATGTCTCTGAGGAACATTTTGTGGAAATTTCTCCCACTGAACCTGACAACGTTCCTCATCCTTCTATTTCGTTCATGGAACTTCCTGGACTTCCGCCTGATTCTCCGACCATATCATACTTCAATTTATCTTTCACGTTTTCTCCGCTAAACCTTATATTCACAGACACCAATCGCTACGCTGACCAACTCCTTACTTGCAATGAACTGTCACCCAATTTCCGCTCTCTGTGTTGGAGGCACACTACAATTGATGAAATAAGGACGTTCGTCGCTATCATCCTGAATATGGTACTGATAAGAAAACCTTCTCTTGTTTCGTACTGGAGTACTGTAGACCATTTCATTACCCCTTGGTTTAGTGAAATGTTCTCAATGGGTAGATTTAGCTTCTTTTAATTTTTTCATTTAGTTGACATCTGCAAGCTTTCTCCTCCTGTCTCTCCAAACTATGATCCCTGTGCTCAATTCCAGCCTCTTGTAGATCATGCTAATAGGCTATTTAGACATCATTATACTCCTCACCAGGAACTATACACAGACGAAAGTGTCATACACAACTACTCCAATATATGCCGAATAAGCACCATCACAATTGCGGGATAAAATTTTGGATGTTGTGTGACGCAGTTAGTAAGTATTGTGATGGCTTTTATACGTACCGAGGAACAAGATCCACTGAAGACGGAAATGAAATCAGAATTAATGGACTGGCCTACACTGTAGTGACGAACTTCTGTCTCTAGGGAGTTATTTTATGAAAGGCTTTCAGGTTTACGCTGATAATTATTTTACGTCAATCCCTCTTGCAAAACATTTGCATTCATTTGGAATATATATTACCGGCGCTATACAAAGAAACAGGAAAGAACTACCAGATGCTGTGAAAGAGCCATTTAAATTAGTTTGCAATAAATTTTTCAGACAGGGGTCAATTTTAATAGTGGGATCTAAACAGGAAAAAAATCTCAGTAAAATCAGGTACACGCAGAGCTGCAATAGAAGCAGAAGTGCCTGCAACTGCTAGAAACAGTAATCAACCCAAGAGGAAACCTTGAACTTAGACTCTCATCGTTACATGGGGGACATTGATACAAGTGACATGATGGAGTATTTTTATTTAGATGAACGTAGACTTTGAAATTCTGGAAAAAATTGCATTCAGTATAATTTCGAGAATGGTCTTAAATGCTTATTTGATGTATTTAGAAAGCTGTAACGGAAAGAAAATGACTATGCTCCAGTTCTACTCCAGTACAATTGAATCTCTGAGTGCTGAATGGTTTGAGAATAGACAAAACATTATCACGAATATTCCTGTGTGTGGCGTAAAACTTTTGTCAGGTAAATTAGAAAGACGGTGCGTTGTATGTAGCTCTCCGCAACAGGTCGCAAACATTGTGCATTTAGTGCCATGAAGACCTGCATACTAAACGTGCCCTAAATGTTCAAAATGTATTTAAAGATGAATTCAACAAAACACACAGATTTTTTTATAACATTCCGTTACGCTTGCTCCTGTTAATGTTACTGATAAGTGATTAGTGTCAGTGAAAAGTGCTTCAACAGTAGCCTCAGACTTTGATATATCTGGTGATAAGTGATTAGTGTTAGTGCAAATACTCTTAATTGCTTCAACAGTGGTCTAGAACTTTAATATAGCTGGTGATAAGTAATTAGTGTTAATGTAAATACCCTTAACTGCTTCAACAGTGGTCTCAAACTTTGAGATAGCTGGTGATAAGTGATTAGTGTTAGTATAAATATCCGTGAGTGCTTCAACAGTAGTCTCGAAATTTGATACAGCTTGTGATAAGTTTTCTTCTCAACAATTTTCGGTGAGTAAATTTATTTTGTCATTTTCCTTCTTTTAACTAGTGACATAATAAATTTGAATTTGTATTTTTTTGTTTTCTTTTTCGCGTTCAGAGTAATTATTATAATTCTGTTCAGAAATAAATTCTCTATCATTACTTAAATATCGGTCCCCGCGGGTCAAGTGTAGTGTGCCTGCCTCTCACCCGTAAGTCATGGGTTCAATTCCCGGCCAGGTCAAATTTTTTTACCTGGGCCTGAGTGTCCACTCAAACTAAGCGACCCTAAGTGATTACAATCGAGGAGATATCTGAGGCTGAGAGGGCGACCTTGGTCTAGAAAACCAAGAATGATGAACGAGAGAATTCGTCTCACTCACCATCGTCACCTCGTAAACTGCTGGTCTTTGGACTGAGCAAAGGTCGCTTGATAGAGCCCATGAGTGCTTTAGTGCCATAGATGTTTTAAATACGCATATTGTATTGTATTGTAAAATGTTTTTTTAAGATAGATACGAGAAGAGAGTTTCCTGTGAAAATAAAAACTATGATATCAACTATTCTTTACTTTTTAATAACTCAGAACTATTTTTACACAATTTAGTCCACACATATAAAATTTCTTGTCAGTATTTGCCATACATTGATATATGCACGAATTTTATCGGTGAGTAAAATTGTCTTATTGTTATTAGTGACATGAGTTTGAATTTTTAATTTTAATTTTCCTCGTTGAACGTAATCATTTTATAGAATTTTATTTAGAAATAAATTCTACACCATCACGTACATTTTTCTGCATCGTGAATGATGTTTCAATGTACGGCAGATATTGAGAGAGAAAGTGAGTAAATGTTTTTCTCTTCCTAAAAATAAACGTTATCGACAACCATAATATCAACAGTAATATTTTCGATTCTTTATATCACTCTGAATTAGTTGTTTATTTCATGTCGCCGTGTAGAAAATTTCTTGTCGGTATTTGCCATTCACCGGTGGATATACGCGAATGTTAAAATACATGCATTTCCACTAAAAACGGCCTGGTACTTTACAGTAGTAGAGTGGAGGCGGAGGTCTGGCCCCTTCCAGCTGATGGTGAACCAACCATATCGGCTCCTGGCTCCAAGAGGGTTAAACTAGTGAATCGTTTTCCCTATTACATTTTATGTCATCACTCTTCTCTTTCTGGCGCATTCAGTCCGCCTGCCTCCTCTTTTCCTAAGTTACATTTACTTACGTTATATATATTTGCATTTTAAACAAATTTTACCTACCTGTTATAAATTACTGGCGACGGGCCATTGTGAACCACTAATCTTAAAGACTGTTGTATCTTATCTTTAACACTTCGCTAACATGTCACTTGACAAATAGATTTAAAATTCGGATATAATTTAACTCACACATATTCCATTGGATATTGTTTCTCTGTTTTACCAATGAAAGATATCTTCGCACTTCTTCACACCATGTCGTCATACCGGGATTACTGAAGTACAACTTGACAACCATGCTCTCGTGACACCAATCAGAGGGAAGAGGCCCGACAATTCGAAAAATGAGGGTATGGGCAAAAGGAACACAAGGTCCATGAAGGGCATCAGATATCCTAATCCTCAGACCTAAGACCATCACTGTAGGAAAGGAACAAGTGTTGAACAAGGAAGGTCCGACAGGAAAGGTGAAGGTGAGTACTCTCACACAAACAAGTGGAATCAATGCCCGACTCACCTATGGAACCCGTAGTCGCCAACCTACGCTCCCAGGATTAAGCTCCTCAGCACCCTCTTACGACTGGATACCTCCCCCAACCACAGACAAGCACGAGAACTCCATTTGGCTGATTTAACTGTGCATCATTAGTGATGTTTTATGTTCTGTGGTTGGGGCATTTCATGGCGCTCAATATCAGGGACTATACTATATCTAAAGTTAGCAACTCTCATGTCTCTCCTCTGGTACTTGTCAGTTTGCTCCTTGAGGAGAACTGGGACATCCAGCATACTGAGAGTGACTAATGTTGGCTCGTCATCACCATTACTGGTGAGTTCCCTGGCACATATACTGTTGGTGGTTTATTTTGACAAAACGCCCGTGACGGTATTTGCAACGCTGACATCTCCGTACCTATTAGTGATATCTCCATTATAATAATGTCGTTGCAAAGAAGAACTATTAAAGTAAAATGTGACATCAAAAGAATTCTGTGACGTCACTCATCAAAAGAAGAAATAACACCCTATTTCGTCTGCACTGCGCTCTAGGGTAATCCTTGTAACTTCGAAACCATCGATCAGATATCTAAACACGAAGTGCCATGGGGAATTCTATTTGTAATACTTACAATAATTTCAGTTGGTGGAGCCTTTAACAACGGGCGTCTCATTGAAAATATATTTTGTGGAATTGTTGTCAAATGTTGATAATGTTCAAATTTAAAGTGCAATAAAGCAAGCGAAACTGCCCGATTACTGCACCAGTGATAAGAAGACTAAATTGCGAACACAATGAGACCAAAATTATTGAGAGCGCTTCGATTAAAAGAAACAATCATGTAATCTCATACTACTCATATCATTACCCTGCATCCATGTTCAATAAGGCCGGCGTCCTCATGCGCCCCATCATCAATTATAGGCCAAGACCACTGTATAGATTACCACAATTTATCCAGACATTTCTAAGAAAGAATTATAATTTTCTGTGGAACAAGTCTGTAAGAAATAGCATTGAGTTAATAAAAAAAAAATGGTAGCTTTGAAATACAGCCTTTCCACTCGTTGCCTTCTTTCGACATAACAAATATGTATACGAGTGTCGGTACTAAGATATTTTTCCTATTATCCAAAATAATTTAAATTAATATAGTTTGTTTGTTTGTTGGTTTGTTTGCCCAACCCATGTCCCGTTTTCCTGCGGGTCGGGTGCGAGGTGAGATGAATTTGTCGTGCTGCGTTTTTGTGACCGGATGCCCTTCCACACGTCAACTTCATCAGAGGAGTTAAAGAGATGAAATGTAAGACGTGATATAATATAGAAGGGGAGGTTGAAGCCCAGTGCCGGCACACAGCCTACTCCTGTCGAATAGCACCAAGGGGGTCTGCTAAATTTTTAACTTCCCCATCCGACGGACGAATCACCATCAACAGCGTCATATGCCCTCCCTCCATATGAGCTCTGCGGAGATGTTTGGAATTTAATCCAGGCTTTTGGCACGCAATGTAGTGATTAAAACTTGTTTACCACCACGTCCCCTACCCTGCCGGCCAGAATTCTGATGGTGAAAATTTAAATAAATATAGTAACCACAGTATATTCGAGATTATAGATTTCATGAAACTAGTAGTTTAAAATAATTTCTTGCGTTTGAAAATTGTATATATCAGCAGGATAGTTTGGCTATGGGGTCGCCGGCCTCAGGGAAATTAGCGGAAATATATATTGACTGTTTAGAGCACACGGCAATAGGTGAACAAATAATAAATGTATATATATAGAAACTGATACATTATAAATGTGTGACGAAATAAATAATAAAAGAAATGAAGATATTATGTTTTAAATGTTTCGCCGACTTTAAGGACAGTATCTTCCTGGAGTTTCTCCATGTTCATTTTTCTGTTGGTTTTTCCAAATTTTATGTAAGCTGCCTTTAGTTTCATCTGGTACTCTGCAAGCATGCTGTAGACATCGGCTCCTCCCCGTTTTTGTTGCTGAGTGTTTTATGCTATGCGAGACTTATTTCGAGGTCTGCCAATTGATTGCCCCGGGAGCACTGACAGTCACCGTGTCAAAGATCCGTTCGGAGGCGTATATAGAACTGCTGCACTCACCACATTTCAGCGAAGGGAGCAGAGAAACTCAAGAACTGGGCTTCATACACTACCAGGAAGGCCTGGGTGCACTTTGAAAACTTGGAGAGGAATAAAATAAATTTCAAGGACGCTACCAGCCCTGTGTGATATCACTGCGAGCATCCGCTCAAGTAAACTGCATTCTCATACAGAAAATGCAGGAAAGCTGCTGGTGCTGAATGTCAGATGCTCTACAACCAACGACAACAAGAGAGACAGGCCTTGGTGCGGAATTATCACGTAATCGAGTCATTCTCCAATATGGCGAAGGTTCATATTGTCCTGTGTATGTCCGTTGCTACAATATCATATATATTTTATTATTCATGTATCGTTTCAATTACGTTCGATGACTAATTTTGTTGAAAGAGAAAGTTATCTTTGCATGTGAAATATTATTTGTTTATAAATATGTGTACGTGTGAAATTATGGTTAAGTAAATTTCGTTATCTTGAAAGGTATAAAAATGGGATACAGGTTTGTTCTTTTTGTTGAGATATATCTTAGCACACGTGAACACCTATCCATGCAATATGCTATATATTCCGGTGAATTAGGTACTGCACCCTACCCGCGTCCAGGTAAGACATAGCTATCACTCCGGCTAGTCAGATATAGTCTCACGGTATCCTCGAGTAAGAAAAACTTTTAATTTTTCTATAAGTTAAGTTTTACGTGAGTTCGAAGAGAGACACAATTACCTTACGCGATACCATCCAAATGAACGTCTTCATCTCATCGCAATATTCGCGGACTCATCCACCACCATCATCTATAACGCAACTTACATAAAAACTACCTTACTTGGTAAGCCTGACTATTATCTATCACTATAAATGATCACTCATTGAATAATAAAAATGATCAAGAAACATATTTATTGAAGTAATGAAGCATCGCAAGAAATGAGAATAGGCCTAAATATCTTCATAAACTCCACAATTGATGTCTCAAAGAAAGAAAAAAATTCTTCTGCAGGAATCAAATTTTAAGACAGCGCTGGCTTATTTTTTAAATGATTATGATATTATGAACTCAATATTTTCTGAAATGAAATCAAATCTTCTCTAATTATCCTCGAAAAATTAAGTTATTCATTTACATGCATAAATATAACACCATTATTTCATCATTAAGAAAAATTCAGGATTCTTCCACATAGTTTACTCATTCCATTATATTAAAATCCGAATTCGTTGGCGTCGAATATCTTCTTATGAAAACAAGAAGTCGACTGACGTGCTAAGGTTTTCGACCCTACTGCCATTTAAATTACGGTTCCTAGTCTATTATCTACTCTTACAGCATTCCAATTTAAAATATAAAACAATACTCCACATATAAAATATTCTAATTCCCTATTCTACCTGCATAATTGTTAATTCATTGTATCACGGTTTAATATGCGTTCAGCCGAAAAGCTTCTTTTACATATCCTATGTGTGCAAGAAATTCAACCAGTATCTGCAGTATGACATCTCCGTACGTAGGCTACATATATGATCTTGTCTACCTCGCAATCTATATTCACTGAGAATACAATACAAAACACATATATCGATCTATTATCAGCTGTAACTACTACCAAATCATCTTCAATTCTCAACTAAATATGTATTTTAAGCATCCATACCTTATTAGAAGTTACTCCTGCGGCGTATTCTTTTCCAGTATTTTCATCGTTAACTGTATCAATTCCAATCATGTAAGGCGTCTATACATTACATACATGTCTCATTAATTATCCCGACTTAAATCAAATCATAGACCCCCATATTATCATTTATGACCATCAACTAACACATTCATAACTTCCACAACATCTATATTCAACACGAATAACCTTCTTTATATCATTTAATATTATTGAGACATGACGTTTATTTCGCGTGACTGTTCCTTCTTATTATCCAATTCACTATAACATACGATACATAACCCTAAATACTGTATATGTACTTAATGATATCATGCAACAAGGAATAACATGACTCCAAATAACATTACTCAATACGCGATCCACTTATGACGTAATCTAAGACTGGATGGCTTTACGAAACTCATAGATCTTTTTCATCACTTGGTACTCTTTAAAATCAGCTGTAATAATATTTCGCTTCTTAACTGTATTCTCATTAACCTTGTTGAATTACTTGTTACTACGTAACCATATTCCACGAGATATCCTTTCAGTTGTACACTGACTTAACATCTTATTAGTATCTTAAATATATCACATTTCACTTCATCACTTCACTTGCACACTTTATCATCTCACGCTTAGGCTATTCTATTCTACCGCATATTTCACAAATAATACTTAATATAAACACTTAGCTCGTCTTTCGTCATCTCGGGCCTTAGATGCTCCTTTCCTGTTCGTCACATGGCTGCTACTCTGGCCATGGTTCGATGACTGGCTGGATTCCTCATCTTAGGTTGATCTGGCTGGACGACATCCTTCTTTCACCTCGGGTAGTTTGAACTGCTCGGATGATATCTCCCTCCAGGTCGGTCCATCTGGATGTTTAGCAGGCCATCATCTTCTTAGGAAAACCGCCGATAAGAACGAATATCTCTGAGAAGTGCATATTCATTTTAGACTTTGTTAAATTAATATTCCTTCTGAGATATATATTTTCCTTAGTTTTCTTCCGTGAAATAATTATCCAATTCTCGAGGTTTGCGTAAAATAATTCGCGCCTCGTCTTGCTCAAATATTAAAAATTAAATTATTTAACTTCAGAACTATTATTTTCCTTTACGACTCTTCTCTTAAATGCAGTAATTCTCTACTGTCGTTTCCTCTTCCTGCAGTTTCCAGTTTCCAGTTTCTGGTTTAGTAGTAAAGCAGATCTTGAACTTCGGGACAATCAGCATACGTATTTGAATGAGTTTTCGTAATTCTCGACGTATGGTATCTTATATCCTCCACCGTAATTTTGTACGTTATTTCGCCGTTTTCTTCAGTAATATTGAAGCTTTTCCTCAGTCTTTATGTTAGAATCTTAGTAATATTATTTCCGCAGAGCGATATGAGTTGCTTCTTATCTTCTCGAGTTGAATTTTATTAGTCAAGTGATCTCTTTTTTTCAATAATCCCTTCTATTTTTACTTGTTTTTTAAACAATCTATTAGACTCCACTCTGTTCCGCACCGCCTTCGTAATATAGTAGTTTCGAGTAAGTCATGGCCTCCTAATGTTTAAATGATAAGACCTTGTTATGCACTCTTTTAGCTTGAGTGGTCTTTACCTTCCGTAGGCGCCATTTTGCAACACGTCCCAGAATTGCAATGGGCACAGTACTGTTTCAGATAATGCTGAGATTGTGTGACCTAACCTGCAATGCAGCATGCCTCATCACTGTAGCGTGAATGGGCGCAAGTCCAATTACACCCCAGCAGAAGTGGCTGTTTCTACGTTTTCTCTTCCCAAGGATGAAAATTTGAAGGCTAAATGGCTAAGAAAAGTATGAACCGACTTCAGAGGTCTAAAATCCCCGCTTGTCTCCAGCAGACATTTTTCAGAAAGTGATATTAGTAGTATAATACAGGGATTCTGCGGCCACCAACACCACAGCCAGAGGCCTCCCAGGAGCTTCCTCCACCACCACCACAGCCAGAGGCCTCCCAGAGCCTCCTCCACCTCCACCACAGCCAGAGGCCTCGCAAAGGTCTCCTCCACCACCCGCGGGAAATTTGAATTTGTAAACAAAGCCACGTGCTTTTTGAAAGCTATCATCGACAACAACGCATCGCTAACCTCACTGCTGCCATCTTGACGGGCCTAAACCTCAGTAGTACCAACTTAACCTAACTAGCGCGAGATTTGAATAGGTAAACAAATCCACGTGTTTTTTGACAGCCACGTGCTTTTTGACAGACAAAAACGTATCGCAAACCTCAGTACTGCCATCTTGACGGGCCTAAACCTTAGTGCTACCAACTTAACCTGACTAGCGCGAGATTTGAATCGGTAAACAAAGCCACGTGCAGCTGTCATCCGCCATCTTTAATCCAGAGAGCACCGTGATGTCCTCTTTATCGTAGTAGATGCAAATTCGTCACCTGTCATCCGCAGTGCTGCCATCTTAACGGGCCTAAACCTTAGTGCTACCAACTTAACCTCACTAGCGCGAGGTTTGAATCGGTAAACAAATCCACGTGCTTTTTTGACAGCTGTCATCCGCCATCTTTAATCTATAGAACACAGTGCTGCCCCCTTTAGCTACATACCTTTGAAATGTTGTGGCGGATAATTTGAAAAAAATGTTTTTTGACAGCAGCCATCTTTAATCCAGAGAGCACCGTGCTGCTCTCTTCAGCTAGATACCTGTGGTGGCAGGCAATTCCACGTGACAGCAGCCATCTTTAATCAAGAGAGCACCGTGCTGCTCTCTTTGTGGCGGTGGCAAATTCCACGTGCTTTACAAACTCTCGTGCTTTTTTCTGACAGCTGTCATCCACCATCTTGCGTCACAAACCTCAGTGATGCACTCTTTAGCTAGATACCTTTGAAATGTAGAGGTGGCAATTTGAAAAATTCTATGTGCTCTTGTTTGGAAACAAAGCCATGTGCTTTTTTGACAGCTGTCATCCGCTATCTTTAATCAATAGAGCACTGTGCTGCTATCATGCGGGCAATTTCGTCAGCAGTCATCCGCCATCTTTAATCCACAGAGCACGGTGCTGCCCTCTTTATGACATGTAGTAGCGGGCAATTTAAAAAGTTCTGTTAGCTGTCATCCGCCATCTTCAATCAAGAGAGCACCGTGCTGCCATCTTTAGCTAGATACCCTTGAAATGTGGTGGCGGCAAATTGAAAAATTCCACGTGCTCTTGTTTATTAAACAAACTCACGCGCTCTTTGTCAGCTGTCATCCGCCATCTTTAATCTATAGAGCTCAGGGCTACACTCTTTAGGTACATACCTTTGAAATATGGTGGCGGATAATTTAAAAAGAAAAATTCTACAGCAGCCATCTCTCGACGCTAATTGCACAAGATGGTGGCTATACATGACTCCTTAAAGGTGCTTATGCAAGATGGCCGCTATACATAGGGTCTTATGAGACCCCATGGGATGCTTTCGCAAGATGACGGTTATACAAGGCTCCTTATGAGACTCTCTAGGGATGCTTGCGCACGATGGCGGTTGCTCTTATGAGGCGGCTTAAGGGTCCTTTGCACAAGATGGCTAGAGATGACCCTAAGGAAGCTTGCGCAAGATGGCGGACGCAAGATAGCGGCTATACACGACTCCTTATGAGACGCCTTACGGGTGCTTGCTCAAGATGTCTGCTGCTCTTATGAAGAAAGCTAGCTTAGAGGCTAACGTGTCGTGCTAGTTCGATTCATTACATTTCGGGCTTAAATGCAAAATGTTAAATATCTCGAAAACGGTGCATCGTAGAGCAAAACGGGCAAAAATTTTCTGCCCAATACCTCGGTTCGCAGTATGAGGAACATGATAACATAAGAAAAACATAGTCTAATGATGAGATCAACGGTTCGGTTCCTACTTAGGCCTTTTGGCATTCGCTCTGTTTTAGCTTGTATTGAAGCAAGTCATCGTAACATGGTGAGGTCTAGCTATGGTAGAGAGTATAACGTGCCGTGCAGCTTCGATTCATTAAATTTGGGGCTTAAATGCAAAATGTTAAATATCTCGAAAACGGTGCATCGTAGAGCAAAACCGACATAATGTTTCCACCTAATACCTAGGTTTGCAGTATCAGGAACATGATAGCATAAGAAAAACATAGTCTAATGGAGAGATCGACGGTTCGATTCCTACTTAGGCCCTTTGGCATTGGCAGCTATCTGATTCTACAAGATGGCGGCTGGACATAGCTTCTTATGAGACAGCTTAAGAGCGCTTGCACAAGATGGCTGCTGCTCTTATGAGACGCCCTAGGGGTGCTTGCGCTAGATAGCAGCGACAAGACGGTGACTATACACAGCTCCTTATGATACGGCCTAGAGGTGCTCACACAAGATGGTGGCTGCCCTGATGAAGAAAGCTAGCTTTGCATCGTGCAGGTATCTTTACAGCACTAAACCTCATACCTTTGAAATGTGGTGGCGGGTAATTTGAAAAATTCTACGTGCTGTTTTCTTAACAGCAGCTATCTTTAAACAATAGCGGCTATACATAAGCTGTTAAGGCCTCCTCTTATGTCAAGGCATAGCTCTACCGGACAACTTTAAACCTGCATCGGGATAGCTAGAGTAAGCACGTGCTGCAGTGACGACGTCATTATGCATGTTTAGACTTGCAAATCACTAAAGAAACATAACAAGACTAGAATCGAACACTGCACTCTACGCCGTTAACTTTATCATGTGATCGGAACATGGATTGAAGTGTTTAGAACACTAAATAAGTGATCAAGACTAAAATAGAACACTGGACTCGATACAACATGTGTTTAGAACATGTCAGGGGATACTTTTGTTCTAAGAAGATTAGGTTACCGCACATTCCTTGTAGGGCTAATAGGCTAAAGGGCTAATGGGCAAAAGGGCTAAAGGGCTAATGGGCTAAAGGCCTAGGGTGCGTCTCCTCTCTATATCCGGGCTTGAGACCGGCTCTACCACTAGAGGCGGAGTTAACACCCTAAGCAAGGGAGAATGTTGGGAAATAATCTTTACGAATATAGCTACTTGATCGACTATATACTATAGATGGATGACTTAGGTGACGTAAGCGCTAACTTAATAATACCTAGACGACGTAATTAATGCTCTATTTCAAAAATATCTTCTTTGTACTGTGTGTAACCAGCATCATGATAGGCTCTTAGCAGTTGTGAACCTTTTACGAGTACGTTGGGGTCTTTACAGTATCTTATATCTACATAGGGTAACAGAGGCTTGTTGTGAACTTTGAGTCTATATGCAGACAGTTGATGTGTAGGGACTTGTTTTGATGTAATACGTGCTTCAGCAGTAGCGTTTCTAGGTACAAACTTAACTTGTTTCGATAGCGATGAAGCGTTGAAATTACCTTCTTCTTTACCTTGCATCTCTTCTTGAGATGTTTGCACTGTGACAGAACGTGTAGTAGGCTTAGGAAACGAATTAAAATCATCAAGCTGTAATTGCAATGAATTTTCTTCTTCTTCTTCTTCTATTTTCTCTTTGCTACAGTTTTGATCAACATCATTATCCTTATTATCGTAATCATGATCATGCCTCTCTTTATCTTGAAGTTTGTGCTTAGTAACAGAACTTGCAACAGGCCTAGACAACAAGGGAGAATTAAAAATCTGTCGCAGAGGTGTACTTTTTAAACATAAATGAGTGTTCGCTTGAATATGGTTGAGTTCTTTGTATTTTGTTCCCGATGAAGCTACAGTACACGCGGCTTCATGACGTTGAGCGTTGTATGCGTTCTTGAACTCTCTTCTACAATGTTTGCATTAAAAATTGTCCTACATGATATCTCATGACGTACCTTGTGATAGCTTCGGGAAAAAGCTTTTCCACACTCTTCGCAAATATACCTAGAAATAGGTTTTTCCATGACGGACTTTCATCTTTTGCTAACAGATTCTTCTTTAAATCTACCTGATATTTGTTACTCTCTACTTCGATGATGCGAACAGCTTAGCGATTAACAGTAAACTAACACAAAAGCGTATAACCAAGGTAGCAACAGTAAGATTTAAGCCCATCAAGATGGCAAGAGTGAGGTTAGCGACGTTCTGTTGTTGTATTTTAAATTCCGCGCTATAACATGCATAAGGTGGCAGATTTGAGGTTTACCGCCGTAAAGATGGCAGCAGTGAGGTTAGCGACGCTCTATTGTCCTTCAAAATGAGGTTAGGGTCCGTCAAGTAGACAGCTGTCAAAAAAGTACGTGGCTTTGTTTACTAAACAAGAGCACGTGGCTGTGACTTCACGGTAACGTAATCAGTCCTTAGCTCTACGTCGTTAAGAGCAGCATTTGGATTAGCTATGTTTTAAAATCTTGGGAACAGAGCAGCAGTATGAATAGCCATGTTTTAAAGCGTGTACACATAACCTATCGATTTTACATGCATCGATGCCCTCGCACTAAACTTCTTCCGCTAGATCGTGCTGCTATCTTAGTATAACCTATACGTATGAACTTACAGTACAAAGAATAGCCATGTTTCAAAGCGTGTACACATAACCTATCGATTTTGCATGCATCGACTCTCGTACTAAACTTCTTCCGCTAGATTGTGCTGCTATCTTAGCATAACCTATACGCATGAACTTAAAGTACAAAGAATAGTCATGTTTTAAAGCGGGTACACCTTATTGATTTTGCATGCATCGAATCTCGTACTATACTTCTTCCGCTAGATTGTTCTGATATCTTAGCATAACCTATACCCATAAATTTAAAGAGCAAAGAATAGCCATGTTTCAAAGCGTGTACACACCACCTATCGATTTCGCATCCATCGACTCTCGTACTAAAACTTCTTCCGCTAGATTTTGCTGCTATCTTAGCATAACCTATGTGTGTAAACTTAAAGCATAAAGAAGAGCTATATTCTAAAGCGCGTACACATCACTTATCGATTTTGCATGCATTAACTATCGTACTAAACTCCTTCCGCTATAGTGCAGAACGTTCGCAATTGTCTTCTGCTACCTATGTGCGTGAACTTAAAGCACAATGAATAGTTATGTTTCAAAGCGTGTACACATCACCCGTCAATTTTGCATGCATTAACTATCGTACTAAACTTCTTCCGCTAGAGTGTACAACGTTCGCAATTGTGTACTGCTACCTATGTGGGTGAACTTAAAGCATGAAGAATAGTTATGTTTCAAAGCGTGTACACATCAGCCGTCAATTTTTCATGCATTAACTATCGTACTAAACTTCTTCCGCTAGAGTGTACAACGTTCGCAATTGTGTACTGCTACCCATGTGCGTGAACTTAAAGCACAAAGAATAGTTATGTTTCAAAGCGTGAACACATCACCTGTCAATGTTGCATGCATTAACTATTGTACTAAACTTCTTCCACTAGAGCGTGCGATCATCGATTGTATGTGTGCTGCAATCTTAACATAACCTATGTGCACGAAGTTAAAGCACAAAGAATAGCCAAGTTCAAAGCGTGTACATATCACTTATCGATTTTGCATGCATCGACTTTCGTACTAAACTTCTTCCACTAGAGCGTGCGACAACCTTATAAGTATGGTGCTAACTTAGTATAACTTATACGCATGAACTTAAAGCATGAAGAATAGCGATGTATAAAAATTTTGCGAACATGCAGCAGCAGTAAGAATAGCATTGTTTTAAAAGCGTGTACGCATTGCCTATCGATTATACATGCATCAACTAGAGTACTAAACTTCTCCCGCTGGAGTGTGCTGCTATCATAGCATAACCTATGTGCACGAACATAAAGCACGAAGAAGAGTCAGTGTCAAAGCGTGTACACATCACCTATCCATGTTGCATGCATCGACTATTATACTAAATACATTCCGCTGGAATGTACAACGTTCACATGTGTTTGTGCTACTACTTTAGCATGACCTATGGGCACGAACTTAAAGCACAAAGAATAGCGATGTTTAAAAATCTTGCGAACATACTAGCAGTAAGAATAGCAAGGTTTAAAAGAGTGTACATATTACCTTTTGATAATGTATACATGAACTATCGTACTAAACAACTTCCACGCGAGTGTGCGACCATCGCTTGTATATGTGCTGCTATCTTAATATAACGTATGTGCACGAACTTAAAGCAAAAAGAATAACTATGTGTAAAAAAATCTTGTGAACATAGGAGAGTGTTAACTGCGTAGGCGAGGATTTTTCAACTTCGCATGCTGACGTAGCATACCGCATAATCGTGACGTCACAGCCACATGCTCTTGTTTAGTAAACCAAGCCACGTACGTTTTTGACAGCTGTCTTCTTGACGGACCCTAACCTCATTTGAAGGACAATAGAGCGTCGCTAACCTCACTGCTGCCATCTTTACGGCGGTAAACCTCAAGGCTGCCACCTTATGCATGTTATAGCGCGGAATTTAAAATCCAACAACAGAACGTCGCTAACCTCACTCTTGCCATCTAGATAGGCTTAAATCTTACTGTTGCTGCCTTGGTTATACGCTTTTGTGTTAGTTTACTGTTAATCGCTAAGCTGTTCGCATCACCGAAGTAGAGAGTAACAAATATCAGGTAGATTTAAAGAAGAATCTGTTAGCAGAAGATAAAAGTCCGTCATGGAAAAACCTATTTCTAGGTATATTTGCGAAGAGTGTGGAAAAGCATTTTCCCGAAGCTATCATAAGAGCCGTCATGAGATATCATGTAGGACAATTTTTTTATGCAAACATTGTAGAAGAGAGTTCAAGAACGCATACATCGCTCAACGTCATGAAGCCGCATGTACTGTAGCTTCATCGGGATCAAAATACAAAGAACTCAACCATATTCAAGCAAACACTGATTTATGTTTAAAAAATACACCTCTGCGAGAGATTTTTAATTCTCCCTTGTTGTCCAGGCCTGCTGCAAGTTCTGTTACTAAGCACAAACTTCAAGATAAAGAGAGGCATGATCATGATTACGATAATAAGGATAATGATATTGATCAAAACTGTAGTAAAGGGAAAATAGAAGAAGAAGAAAATTCATTGCCATTACAGCTTGATGATTTTAATTCATTTCCTAAGCCTACTACACGTTCTGTCGCAGTGCAAACATCTCAAGAAGAGATGCAAGGTAAAGAAGAAGGTAATTTCAACGCTTCGTCGCTATCGAAACAAGTTAAGTTTGTACCTAGAAACGCTACTGCTGAAGCACGTATTACATCAAAACAAGTCCCTACACATCAACTGTCTGCATACAGACTCAAAGTTCACAAAAAGCCTCTGTTACTCTATGAGATATATGATACATAAAGACGCCAAGGTACTCGTAAAACGTTTACAACTGCTAAGAGACTATCATGATGCTGGTTACACACAGTACAAAGAAGATATTTTTGAAATAGAGCATGAAGTACGCCGTGTAGGTATTATTAATTAAGCGCTCACCCTCACCTAAGTCATCCATCTGTAGTATATAGTCGATCAAGTAGCTATATTCGTAAAGATTATTTCCCAACATTCTCCCTTGCTTAGGGTGTTAACTCCGCCTCTAGTTGTAGAGCCGGTCTCAAGCCCGGATAAAGAGAGGGAAGGCACCCTAGCCGTTTAGCCAATTAGCCCTTTAGCCCTTTTGCCCATTAGCCCTTTAGCTTATTATCCCTACAAGGAATGTGCGGTATTCTAATTTTCTTGGAACAAAAGTATCCCCTGACATGTTCTAAACACATGTTGTATCGAGTACAGTGTTCTATTTTAGTCTTGATCACTTATTTAGTGTTCTAAACACTTCAATCAATGTTCCGATCACATGATAAAGTTAACGGCGTAGAGTGCAGTGTTCGATTCTAGTCTTGTTATGTTTCTTTAGTGATTTGCAAGTCTAAACATGCATAATGACGTCATCACTGCAGCACGTGCTTACTCTAGCTATCCCGGCGCAGGTTTAAACTCGTCCGATAGAGCTATGCCTTGACATAAGAGGAGGCCTTAACAGCTTATGTATAGCCGCTATTGTTTAATGATAGCTGCTGTTAAGAAAACAGCACGTAGAATTTTTCAAATTACCCGCCACCACATTTCAAAGGTATGAGGTTTAGTGCTGTAAAGATACCTGCACGATGCAAAGCTAGCTTTCTTCATCAGAGCAGCCACCATCTTGTGTGAGCACCTCTAGGCCGTATCATAAGGAGCTGTGTATAGTCACCGTCTTGTCGCTGCTACCTTGCGCAAGCACCCCTAGGGCGTCTCATAAGAGCAGCAGCCATCTTATGCAAGCGCTCTTAAGCTGTCTCATAAGAAGCTATGTCTAGCCGCCATCTTGTAGAATTAGATAGCTGCCAATGCCAAAGGGCCTAAGTAGGAATCGAACCGTCTATCTCATCATTAGACTATGTTTTTCTTATGCTATCATATTCCTGATACTGCACACCTAGGTATTGGGTGGAAACATTTTTCCCGTTTTGCTCTACGATGCACCGTTTTCGAGATATTTAACATTTTGCATTTAAGCCCCAAATTTAATGAATCGAAATAGTACGGCACGTTATTCTCTAAGCTACCTTTCCTCATAAGAGCAGCAGCCATCTTGTGCAAGCACCCGTAAGGCGTCTCATAAGGAGTCGTGTATAGCCGCTATCTTGCGTCCGCCATCTTGCGCAAGCATCCTTAGGGCATCTCTAGCCATCTTGTGCAAAGGACCCTTAAGCCGCCTCATAAGAGCAACCGCCATCGTGCGCAAGCATCCCTAGAGAGTCTCTTAAGGAGCCTTGTATAACCGTCATCTTGCGAAAGCATCCCATGGGGTCTCATAAGACCCTATGTATAGCGGCCATCTTGCATAAGCACCTTTAAGGAGTCATGTATAGCCACCATCTTGTGCAATTAGCGTCGAGAGATGGCTGCTGTAGAATTTTTCTTTTTAAATTATCCGCCACCATATTTCAGAGGTATGTACCTAAAGAGTGTAGCCCTGAGCTCTATAGATTAAAGATGGCGGATGACAGCTGACAAAGAGCGCGTGAGTTTGTTTACTAAACAAGAGCACGTGGAATTTTTCAATTTGCCGCCACCACATTTCAAAGGTATCTAGCTAAAGATGGCAGCACGGTGCTCTCTTGATTAAAGATGGCGGATGACAGCTAACAGAACTTTCCAAATTGCCCGCTACTACATGTCATAAAGAGGGCAGCACCGTGCTCTGTGGATTAAAGATGGCGGATGACAGCTGACGAAATTGCCCGCATGATAGCAGCACAGTGCTCTATTGATTAAAGATAGCGGATGACAGCTGTCAAAAAAGCACGTGGCTTTGTTTCCAAAGAAGGGCACATAGAATTCTTCAAATTGCCACCACCACATTTCAAAGGTATCTAGCTAAAGAGTGCATCACTGAGGTTTGTGACGCAAGATGGCGGATGACAGCTGTCAGAAAAAAGCACGAGGGTTTGTAAAGCACGTGGTATTTGCCACCGCCACAAAGAGAGCAGCACGGTGCTCTCTTGATTAAAGATGGCTGCTGTCACGTGGAATTGCCTGCCACCACAGGTATCTAACTGAAGAGGGCAGCACTGTGCTCTCTGGATTAAAGATGGCTGCTGTCAAAAAACATTTTTTCAAATTATCCGCCACAACATTTCAAAGGTAAGTAGCTAAAGAGGGAAGCACTGTGTTCTATAGATTAAAGATGGCGGATGACAGCTGTCAAAAAAGCACGTGGATTTGTTTACCGATTCAAACCTCGCGCTAGTGAGGTTAAGTTGGTAGCACTAAGGTTTAGGCCCGTTAAGATAGCAGCGCTGCGGATGACAGGTGACGAATTTGCATCTACTACGATAAAGAGGGCAGCACGGTGCTCTCTGGATTAAAGATGGCGGATGACAGCTGCACGTGGCTTTGTTTACCGATTCAAATCTCGCACTAGTCAGGTTAAGTTGGTAGCTCTAAAGTTCAGGCCCGTCAAGATGGCAGTACTGAGGTTTGCGATACGTTGTTGTCTGTAAAAAAGCACGTGGCTGTCAAAAAACACGTGGATTTGTTTACCTATTCAAATCTCGCGCTAGTTAGGTTAAGTTGGTACTACTGAGGTTTAGGCCCGTCAAGATGGCAGCAGTGAGGTTAGCGATGCGTTGTTGTCGATGATAGGTGTCAAAACGCACGTGGGTTTGTTTACAAATTCAAATTTCCCTCGGGTGGTGGAGGAGACCTCTGGGAGGCTTCTGGCTGTGGTGAAGGTGGAAGAGGCCTCTGGGAGGCCTCTGGCTGTGGTGGTGGTGGAGGAGGCCCCTGGGAGACCTGTGGCTGTGGTGGTGGTGGTGGAGGACGCCTCTGGGAGCCTATGGTGGTGGTGGCCGCAGAATCCCTGTATTATACTACTGATATTGTTAGAGTTGAAAAGTAGATGGTTAAAGGTGTGTTAAAGAAATTTCCTCGAAAAATTACAAAACTAAAAGAAGGTGCAATTTCTTCTGGTTTTCAAATTGTGCCTAAGTATATCAGTAAAATAAAATGTGTTCCAAGAAACCTTAGCGGATATGGAGTAAGAAGAACTCAATGTGGCAATTGTAGCCAGCCTCAAGTCAAACCTAGAATTTATGAAAGGTAAGCCGATTTTTAGTGCTTATGCTGTCGTCTCTCATTATCATAAAAGTCTGTCTGGGAAAGGATGAACACTGCAAGTCCATGATGGAACAGTTTATTTGCTTTTAACAGATCTAACTGCAGTGCCAGGTCCCAATATTCTCTGTGGTTATTGGCAGCAACCTTACATATAATGTGGTTATTATGAACAAGAAGTTGGGGTTACATAAGATTCCCAATCATTTACATAATTATGTTCAGTGGATATACTTGATGAGCTTGTAGAATTTGTAAACAAGAATATAGTAATAAGTGTTAACAGTGGTACTGTAATAGATAATGTTGTTAAAACATTATCTGAAGTTGTAGCAACTGTGAAATTAGATTTCCTGAAAGAGCAGTTGATCCTATGGAAAACGTCTGCCAAAAATTAGCAATATGTAGGTCACACAATGTTACTTGCTTGTTGTCTTTGCCTTCACTCAACAGCTGTACAATAGAAAAGTGTTACTTTTACAACCACGAGAGGAACATTAGGGAACAGATAAATGCTGTTTCTCTGACCGTCTGGAGTACTGAACTACATAAAGAGCAAGGCTAGACTGCTGAATGAAAGTGAGTTAATTTTGAATGTACATATTGATGAGATATATGTAAATCCTCAACTTAATTTTTATGTAGACACAATTTTCGGGTCCAGTGAAGACAATCCCAACCTGTGTAGCTAAAGAGCACAGGTATGCCATGTTATCTGGTGTAATTTCAAATTATAAAGATGTAGTAACAATTGTACCTGTTAGCCACATGACACCAGTCGATTTGTATGGTATGTTGGTAAAGGTTATACAAGAAATCGAGAACATCGGTTTCAGGGTAATAGCTTTAATATGTGACAATATCTGAATCAATAGGAAGGATTTTGAGCACTTTTCTGTCAGTCAGAAATTATAATTTGTAGTTCCCCATCCCTATGATATTGACAAGAAACTCTTCTTTGTATTTGATGCTGTGCACATAATTAAATGTATTATGAACAACTGGATAAGTAAAAGAAATGTGAGTAATTGCCTCACTTTTGCAGACTTCAATAATTTTGATGAAATTTCTGAAGTCAAATTCAAACATTCCGAATCACTCTATCAAAATGAAAAGAATGCACTTGTTAAGTTTGGACATAATTTATCCTATCAGGCTGTCTATCGAACTGAATCGAAAACAAAATATAAACCCAGCTCTGGCAATTTTCCATGAAAAAATATTGCAGCGCTTGAGTGTGCGTCTAGGGAAAATATTTTTCTTTCTGGATTTGAGGGCACTTGCTAGTTGCTGCACATTATTTTTTCGTGGTAGAAAAAAGCTAATAAAAAGAGTGCATTTGAAGAGGAACGTTTTAATGACAATTTAGAGAACCAATTAAAGAGGGTGGGGTTTTCAATCGCACGTTTTACAAAACTTGTCTTCGTGGTTAAAGACACGGAAAATTAATGTCTACTAATGAGTCCCCCTCTGCAGAGACTTTTCAGGCATTCATTATAAATGTAGATTCATCCATTCATCTCATATATTATATGTTTTCTGCACATAAGTTAGGTTACTTACTAATTAGTAATTTTCAGGAGGATGTGTTAGAGGGAATGCTAAAGACGTTAAGTGGAGCTAACTACCACATATCATTCTTGCAGTTAACTGAGAGCAAGAGGAAACTCAGGTTTAAGTCTGTAGTGTTGTTAGCGGGCAAGAATGGAAATGTATCTTGAACAACACTATTACTATGTTGTGATGAACCACACACCTCTGTGCACATTACACCATTCAGTTTAGTTTCGAAATCAGAATTTTCAATACAGTGTATATCTGGAAGAAGTACTTCTAATTTTCAGTCAGATTGCAGGATAAGTAGGCATACATGAAATATGACAACGAAATTGTGAATTGTGTGTATCATGGCTGCGAAGTAAGAAAACTGTGAATGATGAAATACGACCTGAGTTCAAATTAATTTAGCAATTGGACAGAGGTACGCGTATGTTACCCTCGGAACTGTCTTTCGTTGCAAATTTTGTTGTATGGTTAGTAATGCGGATCATAGTTGATAACTTTAAGGGCAAATTTTCGTTGTATGAATTAGTTGGGACTTCTGCAGAGATTGAATCCACATACACTGATCAACTGTATGAGGGATTGCAATAGTGGAATGGTGTTTGTGTTTCTGCATGCAAATGTGTAAATATTATTGACAATGGTTTTAAAATAATATTGAATAATTAAAGAAATTATGAAGAAAGTGTGTAATGCTGACAAGAAACTTAAAAAATTAAAAAGCTTAACACGGGATGTCCGGGGGTGGCAATCCTAAAAAATTAATATATGTTTAATTTAACATTTTATACGACCCTGGACGAATTTTATTTGGAATGGCCGTATATAAACTTAGATTCTAAATTAATGTACGTACATAAAATACCATTGTTTTACTTCAGCATGAATGCTGACTCAATTAGTTAAAAGAGTTGGGAAGTAAATTCATTGTCATAATATTTTCAGTTCATATTGTCATGAAGTTAAAATGTAAGTTACATATATAAACTTTTAAAATATTTCAAACTTTCTCGGTTTGATTTTGGTTCTTAACTCTGCTGTGTTTCCTTTATTTTGGTGTACCTTTCTCCTGCATTATTAATGCCTTTCAGAAATGATTGTCGGCAGTAATTATTTTAACATTTTCAAAAACAGTCAATTATTACCTTCTACAAACATCCCACTTCTCTCTCAGGGACATCAGCTGTAGTACATTCAACATAAACGACTTCACTCACAGAAATATAAATGAGCTAACACAGCCGTTATTACACGTTGTCCTTCAGTAGGACCGAAGAGAATAGTAGGACAATGGAACACTGAGGTAAGTTATTTTTGTCACCTCATGTAGTAACAAATTTGAAGGAAATGTGAAGGAAATAAAAATGTCTAGGGGTACCTTTCAATCCTAAAATTATCTGTTTATTTCCGCTGCGATTTTCACGACGATTCCTTCTTTCCCATTCGCTCGCGGTTCGTAATATAGCTGGCCGTATAAGATGCAGAGATTATTGTTACAGCGTAAGAATCCATGTAAAATAAAGACGGCTAGGTTATTGATATGGGAAAATCAAGGATAATTCATATAAGCGCAGTTGTTCGGCAAAGACTGGATGGGTCACGTGACTTTGCTCGTTCGTGAGGGAGCTGGTGCCTGCCTTTCTTGTTGTCCTTGGGCCGCCTCTCCCCAAAAAGAAGGTTTCCTGGAACTAGAGTGATGATCAGCCGTTGGTTTACGTATGGTACGAACAAATTAAGAACTTATGCCGAAATGTTAAAAATTTACGTAGCGGCAAAGAATCTGCTAGCAAGGTTCAGTAGGGCCATACGTGATACTCCATGTCTGTATTGCTTGAGAAGTTTGAATGAAAGAAAAGTAGGATTGTGATGCGCGGAATTATTTCCTTGTAGGCCTCAGTATTCGGAATATAACCGTGTGTTCACAAATGTCAATAGATGAGACGAAGGGCAATTAGCAAGCGATTATTATCTACGGGCCGTCACGTGACCACGGGGCCACGGTAGGAAACAGCTGCAAGCTTACAACATCGTGTAAGCTTTCGTAAATCGGTTCACGAAACAACAAGATCCCAGGGACAATGGCACAGCGCGGTCGCGATTGGCGGTTTGTGCGGTGGTTGAGAAAATAATGTGCTGTATTTAAGTTGCAGTGTTGGGAAGACTGTGACAGGATTGTGAGCTGCAAATTACTTCCTCATTTTGTACTATATTGGTAAATTCTTTAACAGGGACCGTTTTGTCATAAAGAATACAAAACTATGTTCATCCTCGGTAAGTTATGTACAAGTCTTTTTATTCTAACAGCAGCACTAGCATGTAGTAGTAATAAATGATCGCGGATGCGTGGCTAAGTTCTATAGGTAGGCCTGTTCGTTTTCTGAAATGCCTGGGGAGTAATTGCAACCTGAAATTTTAAAATCCAAAGTGCGAATAACTATTTTGTAATTGGCGGGCGTGATAAATGAGTTCCTATCGTTCTATCGTCTTATGAAGACGGCCGAGGATTGAATCCCAGCCGATGCATGCAAAATTTTGAAAATGGGAATTCACATCCTATTGATTCGAATTCTACTTAAAACAACAGACAACGTCACTTCCCTTTCCTAGGTACTTTTGAAACATAACCACATCATTTATGGCTTACCTTGTAACTTGAATTGTGAGTTGATGCAGATGCGTACCCAGAAAATAATTGCAGCGTGTGGGGTATATGTCCAGGCCAGTAGGGTGGATACGACTTTTCCTTGGGAGTGAGTATAAAAAGAAACCCGGTCCTACCGATTGCGGTGACGGATCTTCAGTAGATATTGATGGTTTGGTTTGTTACCATGTGTGACGTCCGTTGAAAGTGGAATAACCCAGAGACTATAAAATGAAAACCGCTGTAACGATCGCTATCCAATTACCGGTACCTTAACAAAAATGTGCGGACCCCATGAGAGTGCTGAGGTCCTAAATTGGCGGCTGGAGGCACGTGGGTGCATTCCACTTGACGACAGAGAGAGCACGCGCACTGCATACAGTCGTTCTGGAAACATTGAAATAGAGGCTTCAAAAGAAGAGCAAAGTTGTGTAGAGCGTTTCCTGACAGCAGATGGAGTGAAGGAACGAATATTCATTGAATAGTTGCACAAATGTATGGAGAACAGTGAATGTCCGTTAAAAGGGTCAAGACTTGGCACGAATGATTCAGGGAGGGATGAATGTCGTTGGCCGATAACGTACGATCTGGAACGCCACACCGCATTACCGATGCATTGTCCAGCAGGTGGATGCCCTCATTATGCGTCACCGGCAAGTTACGGTAGCAGCCATTACCGCCGAGGTCGGAATGAACGTTACAATTGCTCACGCCATCATTAAGGACGGATTGAAATTTCGCTAAAAGTGCGCCCAATGGGTGCCTCTCAGTATTCAACCAGCGCAGGAAGCATGTCGAATCGACCTCTCTCTGGAACATCTGCTGCACTATGCCAAGGAAGGGAATGAGTTTCTGTCGCGAGTGGTCACTGAGGCGAGATATGGTGCCATCACTTCGAACTCGAGTCACAACGACAAAGACTCCAGTGGAAGCATGCCAGGTCGTCGCCACGGAAAATCCAAGGCGAGCTAAAGAATGCTCCGAGAGCAAACTATTTACCTCAGACGACGACGTCAAGGAGTACGTTCGGAACTGTTTCACAACGCAGCTCCAATGATTTTACGAGACGGCTATTCACCGCCTTGTGTCGCAGTGGGTTGTCTCAACAGTGCTGGGCAACACTTTTGAAATAACTGTATAGGGGTCCGTTCCATGAACGAACTTTTAAACTTTTCAACTTTGCACTTTTCAATTATTGCAAGGTGCAAAATGTCTGTGTTCGACCAAGATCTAGGTACTGCTATTCCATTCCTTTGCAAAGTTAAAATTCTTTGCGTAAGAGTGAATCGATCAAGTTTATTCCGTAACCAGGGACCTGTTCCACGAACCAACTTTGTAACTCTTCATTTTTCTCTTTACACTTTTCAGTTCGTACTTTGTCCCACAATCAATTTTCACATTTGTATTGCATTTGTCATTTATTGAAACCCGCAGGAATCTTTTCACTTGTCAATCCTGTTATGTTCCTCCATCGGTAAAGAAATGCAAAGTGCAAAGAAATGAAGTGAAAACTTTTCAGAAATCTTGCAAAGAATTGATTCCCCTTTCAGATATTAATTAACAAGTATTTATACTAGTTTCTTGGCGAAGAATTTTATTTTGTGATAAAAACATGTTACGACGACGGAATGTATTACAATCAAGTGAGGATAGTGATGAATAATCCAAAAAGGAAATGTACAAAGAGGATTAATTTCGCGTGTGTTTTCGTGTCACCCTGATACGAGCTGATTATATGCTTTAAATGATTTGTCAATTACTGAAACCCGCAGGAAAAAGAAGTCAATCCCTTTCGGAAAAGGAAAATTTCTTATATGCTTACATTGATGAGGAATGGTGCCAGGCTCCACAGTGTAGCAGCAACGTAAACGCCATCAAAATCAACTATTTGCAGGACTGATTCTGAAATCGTTGATACCATATTAATTGTAATATTCCCTAACATAGTACGTTGGTTTGATAATCAACATAATATGGCGAAATAATTTGTAATCAAGGGTGGCTTTTGTGTGCGGGTGTGTTGACGATATTCTCGTCAATTTTTATGCTACCACTGAACAAGATGAGGTTTAAATTGGTAGACATGGGCATAATTCTCTCAATTTTATTTTTAATGTAGCCGAAATGATGTTCCGTTCCTCGTTAACAACTTCCAGCACAGCCGACTTCATTTCACTTGTAATCGGAATGTACGAGTATGAAATGCTGCAGTTATGTAGGGATGGAATAACAGATGAATTCAAGGACGTATCCAGAGTTGGGAGAGGATCTAAGGAGTGGAGACACCACAGGAGTTTTAATGAATCTACTTTTAGTGGGAAATTTATATTTAACGTATATTATTAATTTTAGCATCCGGAGTCCGCCCCAACCCACCGCTCTTACTTGGAGCCAGGGACACGCATTTCCCTATTAGGTATTCTATACCACATTCGGTCTATCGGGCAAATTCTGCCACTCGCCTCTTCGTGTCAGGATTGATCTGCTTATATTATTGCTGTACTTCAGAATATTCCCTCCCTTGCATTATTAGACTCCGGAGCTTCTATTTCACTTCTCAGTTCCTCTTTCTTTCAGCAATTACTTCAATTCCATCCACACCTTCAATTACGTTTTTCGGACTTACTATGTAATTCTGTCTCACGTCACCTTTTAAATATTCTAGGTCAACTCATTCTTATAGTAATGATTTCTAAATTTTCATGGTCTTCTCCCTTTTACGTCGCTCAAGATCTTCCTATTCCCCTTATACACGGATATGATTTTTTTAACATACTGGTCTAATTCTCCACACTCAAACCTCCTCTATTTCTTTTCATTTTGATTCTGTGACTAGCATTCCTTTGATGAACACTTCTGATTACCTCACTTCATTATATCTTTCTAACTCGCATGTTTATGTTACTGAATCTCAGCAGGAAGTTTTAACATCGCTACTCAACCAATTTTCTGACGTTGTTACGGAACATCTTGGTACTGTCCGCAAATATGAGGCTCATACTGATCTCTTGCACGACTCTCCCGTCAGATCTCCCCCTTATCATCTTAGTCCACCTCGTATGCAACTTTAGGAGCAACACATATCTCAGATGTTTGCTGATGGTAACATTATCCCTTCTACTTCGAATTATGCTTCACCTGCTTTTCTGGTCAATAAGCCTGATCATTCCACGCGCTTTATCATAGATTATAGTCATCTCAATAGTAAGATTGTATATGATGCTTATCCCCTTCCTAAGTTGCAAAACGCTTTTCAATTTTTGCTAATGCTAAATATTTTTCCATATTAGACTGTAACTCCGCTTTTCACCAAATTCCCTTGGATTCTGCTAGTTCTAAACTTACTGCTTTCATTACACCTAATGGTCTCTATCAATTTACTAAGCTTCCTTTTTGTCTCAATGTAGGATCCAAGGTCATGCAACTCCTTGTCGACTCCATTTTTTCGGATATTAGGTACAAATATATTTATCCGTACGTAGATGATTTATTGATCATTTCCCCCGATTTTGACTACCGTATTATTCATCTTACCGAAGTACTTTTTCGTCTGCGTACGGCAGGTATCACTATTAACCCTTCCAAACTTTCTCTTGCACAAACTTCTGTTAAATTTTTAGGTCACATTATTTCCTGCCAAAGTGTTTCTGTTAATCCTGATCGTATTGCTGCTATTACTCAACTCTCTCCCCATAAAGACATCAAACAACTGTGCACTCTTCCTGGCATGGTTTCTTTTTATAACCGTTTTATTCCCAACTTCTCTCATATCACTGAACCATTGCACTATCTCAGACGTAACACTGTTAAATTTCTTTGGACTCCTACTCAAAAACATGATTTTCCTACTCTTAAATCTCTTCTTATCAGGCCCCCATTTTGCAGTTCCCTGATTTCTCTTTACCATTCCAAGTTCACACTGAGGCCTCGGATTATGGTATTTCTTGAGTTCTTAACCAGGTTGTTGAGGGTACCCCTCTGCTTATTGCTTATTTCAGTAAATGTATTTCCCCCACTGAACGTAACTATTCCATCTATGAACGAGAAGCCTTGGCTTTAGCAACCACCCTTGAACATTTTTCCGAGTACCTCGGTCATAAAGATTTTATTTTCAAAACCGACAATCAAGCCCTTTCATTGCTTCTCTCTAATGCTCCCAAAAATTGCAAAACTGGCCGGTGGTTGCTCCGCCATCTTCGGTTTAAATTTTCCATTAAATTAATCTCCAGTACCCAGAATTGTGTTGCAGATGCTCTATCTCGTCTATTTGATCCTTCATCCTCTGACGCTTCTCCTTCATCTACCACTTTTCAGTCGCTCCCCACCTCCGATTCACCGCCTTTAGATAATATAATTTGTTCCCTACTTTATTTCCCATTATCTTTTCAGTCTTTCCAATCTCATCAACTTCAGGATGAATTTTGCATTCAGACGAAAGCTATGGTATCTGACCCTTCCTATCGCGGCCCCTTTGTGTTTTCCAAAGGTATATTTCTTTTCATACCCACCCCTACATCTTCTGCCAGAGTTGTTGTCCCTTCTATCTTTCAACCCATGATACTTTCTTATTATATTCTTCTCCTACGGGCGGGAATTTTGGATTTGCCAAGAATTATGCTCGTATTGCTTCTTTTTATTTCTGGCCTAACATGCGTAAAGATATTCGTCAGTATGTTTCTACTTGCCAACCTTCTCAGTTTGCTAAACCTTTGAATTCCAGATCTGCCGGCCTACATTCTGCTCTTCCTTCTACTTCTCCAGCTCAAACCTTTCTTATTGACCTGGTTGTACCTCTTGTTCGTTCATCACGTGGTAACACCTATATTTTACTTTACTGGATGGCTTTTCTAAGTATTTGGTACTTCACCCTTTAGGCAAAATTTCTTCTTTCGTTGTTATGAATCTTCTCTCCAACATCATACTTCCCCTTATTGGGTTGCCTTCTAATTTAGCTTCCAACAACGCATCTATTTTTACTTCCGAAGCTTTCTTTCAAATGTGTTTCCAACTGGGAATTGAGAAGATATAATGTCGAACGCTATCACCGAAACCTTAAAATGGCTCTCTTTATTTTTCACAACTCTTACCATAAGGATTGGGATGTCAATCTTTCGGCTTTAGTCCTTGCTTTCAATTCGAGCATAAATTCTTCTATCCAGCAAGCATCTGCTAAACTGTCCTTGGGCCGCGATCTTCATACTCCCGTATCACTTACTTAGGATCTTCACACCCTTTTAGATTCTGCTCACTCTAAATCTATTCAATCTCTTTGGACCGAGGCTCTTTCTCATCTTCGTGCTACCCAACTACTATCCAAGAAAACACATGACTCCCGTCATCGGCCTTTGAACTTGGTGACATGGTCCTCTTACGTAACTACCCCCAAGTTCCGCCAGTGATCAGTTTTCTGCTAAATTAGCTTCTCTCTGGATAGGCCCATTTCGCATAATTTCCCGGCCTACTCCTGCTAATGCCCTTTTACAGTCCACCTCTGATTCCTTTGATGTCAAACGTGTTCATATTTCTCAGCTGAAAAAATCCATGCTCCTACTTCTGATAACTAATAATTTTTCTCTCTTTCCCTCCTTCCCCCCTCTTTTTTAATCTGGGGAAAGATTTTCTTCCCGGAGTGATTGTTTCCTTTAAAACACCTTTTATTGGGGTTTGTTCTTTGGTCCTAGCACTGTTCGGTTGTTTTAACGTTTCCATTCTTGGGTCCTTGGGTTTCCGACCCTTTTCTAATATATCTTGCTCATCAGATTCTGGTCTCCATCACTCTGTTTCGATCCGGACTCCCCATGAGATGCTAAATAATTCTCTTTTCTCTTTCTTATTTTGCCCTCATGGAATTTATTTTGGAAACCTATGCATTCTCAATTACATATATATATATATATATATATATATATATATTATTTTCATTCGTGCCACATACATACTTTTTATATTGTATACTTTATAATGTACTACTTATGTAATGTTTATATATAACCGCTCTATTTTGTGAACTCCCTCCCTCCTTCCTTCTTATTCCCCTTTTTTTCTCTTTGGACCGGTCCATCTCTCCATTTCTCCATCTCTCCATCTTCCTCACCCTTCTTTCCTTCCCCCACCCTTTTTCCCTCGTTTGGGTACACCATTGCTCGCCAGTCTGCTTTCTCCTTCTAGTACATGATCTTCGCTCTTCCTAGTTGGCGCCCCTTGTGAAGACCGCTACGCTATCGTCTTTGCATCATCTCGACGCCCCGCTTTCGCCGGCACGTGGGGAATATGTTACGATCTCCGCTTATACTACGTATATTCCCTACCTTGCATGCTGCTTTTTCTCCGATCACCTCGCCGCTGCTCCACGCATTCAACTATTCCGCTCACCTGTTGTCTAGCTACTCCATTCATCACGTGACTCCGACGTCATCCTCGCTACGCTTCGCATTTTCCACTTGTGTGTGTGCTGCGCTTACCTATTGGACACATGATAATGACGCTTCTGGACTTGCTGGCTTTCAGCCTCTTTACCTTTCTCGATATTTCTGTACTGCTATATATTCCCACTCCGTTGCTCGAAAAATTGAGTCTGCCTTCGTCTCGGAGTGGTGGCGCACCATAATAACTGTGCTACGTTGTATAATGTCACTTCCATCTGGACTGTTATTTCTTCTAGCGATTTGGTGAGCAAGACTTATTATTATACTATTTGGACATTAAATATTCTATTGGGCCATCTGCCACATCTGAACTTTTCTTCCGCCGGCTTAAATTTGTGTCTTCAAATCGTATATGCAAGACTTATTATTATGTTATTTGGACATTAAATTTTCTATTGGGCCATCTGGCACAGCTGAACTTTTCTTCCACAGGCTTAAATTTGTATCTTCAATTCACGTATGCAAGACTTTATTTCTGCAAAAATCTTTCAATAGCGAACTGCGCTATGGACAACGTAAAAATTGTAATCTCGTCATCCGCCTCCTAGGACGTATGCTACTTTGTATTATAAATATCATGATAACAGATCCCGCAGCATAGACACACCCGGAGAAGAAAATCCTTTCCACAGTTCGGTCCTTACACCACTTCCCGTTTCCTTTCCTTTCGCATTTCCTTTTTTCAGGTTTTGCTCCTTTTTCTTATTAAGCTTTATATATTCTTAATTGTACGCTTTGTATTTGATCATAAGGTTTGTCTGGATACATTTCTTAAATCTATATCGTGAATGTGGCACATTTTTCCTATCTTCTCAGGTTTACTCTACATAATTCACTATTTATCGAACTCTTGTCTTCGATTTATTATCTTGTTGCAAAATGTTTCATTATTTATTTGTTTATTGTTAAATATATCTTGTTTATATTGTTAATCTTTGGTTTTCTCTTGTTCGATACCCGCGTGTGACTGTGGATCTGCACAACAAACCATACATCATATTATCAGAGAATGTGAAACGCGGTCATACACAGGCAGCAAAGTGGATTTTCTGATGGCAACTCCAGAAGCAATACAGTGGATCAACGATCTGGACATTCAGTTGTAAGGAGCCTTTTCTTGTTCATTGTTTTCTTCTTATGTAAATATGTATATAATTTATTTCTGAACTCAACTTTATTGTATAACTTTATTGTATAAAATAAATAAATGAGAGTGCAGCGCGTTAACGAGTCCTTATCGGACTTCATTTCTGACATCAAATTTTATGCGAGAGACTTTGCGTGGAATTACGCGGAAGAGCAAATTATCTCAATCATCGTAGAGGGGATTTCTCCTGTTTACCGCTCCTGCTTGTGTTTTCTGGCCCATCCTCGCAATTTTTCGGAGTTGGAGGCGATGATAGTATCCGACGAAGGAGTTCGTCATGCGGACTCTCTGCGTACGTCGCGTGATCCCTCCGTGCCTAAGGCTCTTAGTACTCCTTCAAACTAAGCTCCTTCTTACTGCGCGTATCAATCGTTCAATTATTATTATTATCTGCGGCTCTTTTTCTACGACCTCTTAGCTTAAGCTATACTTATTTACTAATTATATTCTATATTATATCAGTATCGTATTATATTACCACTACTGCCGTGCCCTAAAGTTGTTTAATTATTGATAATTGCACGCTACCAACAGCATGATAGCAACAGTGAGTAGTGGTTAATGCGGTGTAAATATTAGTAATCGCGAGTGTACAGATGAATTTGCTTAATGTTCTTTCGATATGAAAGTACTTTAGTTTAGAAAATATTGTAACTAATGCTGAAAAATTTATTTATATGTTGTCATAGACCATTCATTGCCTGATCAAAAAACGTGTCAGGCTTCAACTATCAACAAGGTAACATTAACCGAAACAAACATTCCATGATGATCAGGCAGAAAACTTTAATTTCGAGGGAAGGAAACTCAGAAACACACTAATATTTTAAGACTGAAATATTTAAACTTAATTTAACCCATATGTGCCCACTGTCGACATTTGTCGACGTTAATATCTGAATATTGTCAGTAGTATAATAGGACAGTTCTGCCGCCGCCTCCGCCTCAGGGCTCCCAGGGGCCCCTCCGCCTCCGCCTCAAGGGAGGCCCTCCCAGAGGCCCACCTTCGCTTCCGCCTCACGGGGGGGCCCTCCCAGAGGCCTCCTCCACCTCCGCCTCCCGAGGGGCCTTCCCACAGGCCTCCTCCGCCTCCCGCGGGAAATTTGAATTTGTAAACAAAGCCACGTGCTTTTTGACAGCTGTCATCGACAACAACGCATCGCTAACCTCACTGCTGCCAACTTGACGGGCCTAAACCTCAGTGGTACCAACTTAACCTAACTAGCGCGAGATTTGAATTGGTAAACAAATCCACGTGTTTTTTGACAGCCAAGTGCTTTTTGACAGACAACACCGCATCGCCAACCTCAGTACTGCCATCTTGACGGGCCTAAACCTCAGTAGTACCAACTTAACCTAACTAGCGCGAGATTTCAATAGGTAAACAAATCCACGTGCTTTTTTGACAGCTGTCATCCGCCATCTTTAAACCACAGAGTACTGTGCTGCCCTCTTTATCGCAGTAGCTGCAAATTCGTCACTTGTCATCCGCAGTGCTGCCATCTTAACGGGCCTAAACCTTAGTGCTACCAACTTAACCTAATTAGAGCGTGGTAAACAAAGCCACGTGCTTTTTGACAGCCACGTGCTTTTTTGACAGCTGTCACCCGCCATCTATAATCTATAGAGCAAAGTGCTGACCTCTTTAGCTACTTACCTTTGAAATGTGGTGGCGGATAATTTGAAAAATGCTTTTTGACAGCAGCCATCTTTCATCTAGAGAGCACCGTGCTGCCCTCATTAGATAGATACCTTTGAAATGTGGTGGCAGGCAATTCCACATGACAGCAGCCATCTTTAATCAAGAGAGCACCGTGCTGCCCTCTATGTGGTGGCGGCAATTTGAAAAATTCTACATGCTCTTGTTTGGAAACAAACTCACGCGCTTTTTTGACAGCCGTCATCCGCCAGCTTTAATCAACAGAGCACAGTGCTGCCCTCTTTAGCTAGATACCTTTGAAATGTGGTGGTGGCAAATTCCACGTGCTCTTGTTTGGAAACAAAGCCATGTGCTTTTTGACAGCTGTCATCCGCCATCTTTAATCAATAGAGCACTGTGCTGCTATCATGCGGGCAATTTCGTCAGTTGCCATCCGCCATCTTTAATCCACTGTAACGGACTCTTCACCTCACCGGCAACTACTGTTATCAACCTCGCCACGCACATAACCTTTTTCTACAATTAATATGGACTTACCTTCATCTGGATACACACCGCATTTTCTCTTCAACTGGAATTTACATACTTATGTGGATTTGCACACATCATACCTTGCACGAACTCTGCCTTATCCACCTTTACGACCGACGATAAACTAACCTCCCTTTCGCTGCCTGACGTCATGTGACATCGTCCGCTTTGTCACGCATGCTCCACTAACTTCTGGAATATTCCAGACATATGTCTCATTATTCCACACTATAAATACCCGGCCTTCCTCTGAATGTGTTGAGATGGACTTTGGCCTGTGTGGAGGGAGGAACCTTTAACATCATCTCCGTCTTTAGCGACATGTGCCCTGGACTCTCCATTTTTGGGCAGAACTACTTGGTTCAAGATGAGGTATGACAAACTAAAAATGTCCTTATTGTAAATAATGCTGTGTTGCATTTGGAGCTATTTTATTTGCAAATTTTGACTGGGAGCAGTGCATTTCCAGGCCGAGATTTTACTTGCATTTTCAATTTCAAAGCCTCTATTGACTATCCAGTGACTGTTTGCTTTCAAAATGTGCGTGTGGTATATCCGCAACTCTGCGACTCCTATACACACTTGTGGTTAATTAATGCTTCACCATGTATGTTTTGGTACACTTGGAGACTGTTTCATTATAGTATACAGTGACTTAAGCCAGTAGGACAATCTTTATTTGTGCCTATTTCGGGTGTTAATTGAAGAGGTGGCAACTTTCACATGACATTAGACTTTGCTTAGTAGACTTCATGTTGGTATACTTCAATCTGGTAACTGCGAACATTCTTTCTTATTCTCGTTGTTCAACATTTTTCTTTAAACTGTATTCATCCCCTTTTTGTCCATCCCTTTCCTCTCCTGGCCCCTTCTCTTATTTGCTTTCATTTTCTTGAATATTTTACTCTTGATGTAACTATTTGTATTATTTCTGGTTGGGAAAATTCCGTATTTGTACTGACTTCTATTCTTCTAATATTGTAAGAGTTTGATTTGATTTTTCTAATATATATATATTTCCAAATTTTTATCTTGGTTTCTCATCTAATTTTCACCTGTCATGTCCCTTATTTCTCCTGCCGTTTTCTTTTAATTTTTTTTGAAAATTATCTAGCATAGTTTCCACTGCGCCATCTGCGCTTACTCTGGAATGTTTATTAGGAGAAGCCCTTTTACCACGGCCTCAATTCTCAATTTGGCATTTTTCTCATCGCGTAAATTTATTCCCTACTGTTTGTAAGCACTCGGTGTCACCGATACTTTGGATTTCCCTTGGCTGGATTTATGAATAAATATATTCATATATGCATATACCCCCATTGAGGGGTTTTACACATGGTAGCAGAGTATAAAGTCGCAGTTTACTACCACTCTAAATCTTCACCCTGTTACTGCCTTAGTTCTTTTGTTTCTTTCTTCTGAGGTTTAGTGGTTTTCCTCGCTAGACTTTGCTTTTCTTTTTGTCATCTCTTTCAACATGGCTTATTTTTCTGATAATTTTTCTCCTTATACTTCAGACACTTCAGACATTTCGTTTGATCCCCATTTCAATTTTTCGGATCCAAATCCTTTTACTAATATGTCTTATAATCCTTTTTTCCCTTGTAATTCTGATCTTACTTCCACGTCTAGTACTCTTACTACTACTGTTTCTTCTAGTTCATCCTCTGAACCTCTACCAACCCCGCCTCAACCTAACACCCTCTCTATCCTGATCTTTCTCTTTTTACTGCCGAATCCAAACTTCCACTTAATCAAGCACCTCCGCCTTCTCCCCATAAAACTCAACCAGCACAACATTATTCTCCCGATTTGCGCACTCCACCACCATCCCCTTCTCAGCAATATTTTTATGAATCTCCATATCATCACACCCCTTCTTCACATCAACCACTTAATTTCCATATTTTGACTAAATGTATCGATCAGGTACCCCTCATTCAGTCTACTGATCCTGATACTTTGACACAGTGGCTTTTTTTAGTTCGCAAATTTCTACAAACGGACTTGGCTCCATTTTCCCAATTGCTTTCGTTGCTTTATCCAAAAACCTCTGGTCATCTTAGTAATTTTTGGCTCCAGTATATGAAGTCTTCTCATGATTGGGCTCATTTTCGCTCGGTTTTACATACTTATTTTCTGCCTTATGAAATTAGACAACAGCTGAGTAACAAATATATCAGACGTCATCAACGTCCAGAGGAATCAGCTTACGATTATCTTGACTCCATTATCGGCTATTCTGATGTGTTAGCTATTGCTCAACATCCCCAGGAAATTATTTCTCTTATTCGATTTTATGCCTCTCCAGCTTTCCGCCAAATCATCAATCCCTTTACGCCACCCACTACTATTCCTCAGCTTTACCACATTGCTCAACTAGATATTCTAAATACCCGTAGCAATTTTTCTTATTATTCGTCTACCCCACCTCCCCAGTTTAACACATCAACAACTCGCATGCCTTCTACCACTCGTTCACCTTCTCAGAGTGATATTTCTCGCCTTCGCTGTTATCGGTGTCAGGCTATGGGGCACCTCGCACGAAATTGTATCAATTCTACCTTGGGAAACTTCAATTCCCGTCGTCAGTAGGCAGCTCACGACCTCTTGGGCAAAATCTGCCTTATGTTTCCTCAACTTTCTCGCCTGCTACTAAATCACAGTCGTATACTCTTGTACAGTTACATAACATTCCCTCCTTAGCCTTCTTAGACTCAGGTTCTGCAATTTCCCTTATCAGTTTCTCCTTTTTTCAGCAACTTTTACAAACGCATCCGCATCTTCAATTGCGCCCTTCTACCATCAGATGTCTTTCCATATCTCAGCACACTCTTGAAATCATGGGTCACCTAAAACTTAATGTTAAAATTTCCCAATTTTCTTGGCCGTTTGAATTTCAAGTGGTTAATAATTGTTCACTTCCTGTTATTCTGGGATATGATTTTTTTGCTCATACTGGCCTTATTTATAATACTGCTATGGCCTCTATCTCTTTCTTTTTCAATCCACACGTTCAAATCCCTTTGGTAGACCCCCTCGATTTCCCTATGAACCATGTATTCAGTCATCAGCATATTTATGCCACTGCTCCCCAACTAGATGCAATTGAGGCCTTGAAATCTGAATTTGCCGATGTTATCACAGATACTTTAGGCTCCGTTGTTAATTATCAGGCTCACATTGATTTACTTGATGAAACACCTGTTCGTTCGTCTCCTTACCATCTTAGCCCTCCTCGGATGGCCAAAATGGATGACATTATTGACAAAATGCTTCTGGATGGTACCATTGTCCCATCTTCTTCCAATTATGCCTCTCCGGCCTTTCTTGTCGACAAGCCTGATGGTTCTTCGCGCCTGGTAGTTGATTACCGTAAATTAAACTCCAAAATCCTCTATGACTCCTATCCTATTCCTAAAATGCAAAACGCTTTCCACTTTTTTTCTAAAGCTAAATATTTTTCTCTTTTAGATCTCAATTCCGCTTACTACCAAATCCCCTTGGACTCTCGGAGCAGTCGCCTTACTGCTTTCATCACCCCAAATGGCCTCTTTCAGTTCACAAAAGTTCCTTTTGGATTGAACTTGGGGTCACAAATCATGCAGAGATTAGTGGATTCCTTATTCTCAGATTTCAAGTACAAATTTCTCTATCCTTATATTGATGACCTTTTAATCTTTAGCCCAGATTTTGAGTCCCACATGTCGCATCTACACCAAGTTCTTTCCAGACTACGTTCTATTGGTCTGACAGTTAACCCCTCTAAAATTTCTCTAGCTCAAACTTCTATAAAGTTCTTAGGTCACATTGTGTCATCTCAGGGAGTAGCTGTCGATCCCGAACGTACTTCTGCTATCTCTAATATTCCACCTCCCAAAAATCTCAAACAAACACGCACCTTTTTAGGCATGGTTTCTTTCTACCACCGGTTCATTCCTAACTTTTCTCACATTGCTGAGCCTCTCAATTATCTGAAACGTAAAAACGTCCCTTTCATTTGGACTCAATCTCAACAGGACGCCTTTCTTCAGCTTAAGTCTCTTTTGATGCATGCTCCCATTCTTCAATTTCCTGATTTCTCCCTACCTTTTGAAATACATACTGATGCTTCCAATCTTGCTGTTGCTGGTGTTCTAACTCAGGTTGTTAATGATGTTCCTCTACCTATCGCCTATTTCAGTCGACTTCTTTCTCCTACTGAGAGAAAATATTCTATCTTCGAGCGTGAAGCCTTGGCTTTATTAAATTCCATTGAACACTTTGCAGAGTATTTGGAACATAAAGAATTTCTTGTCAAGACAGATAATCAGGCTCTCTCATGGTTGTTACATAACGCACCTAAAATTGGTAGAACTGGCCGTTGGCTCATGCGATTGTCCAGATTTAAGTTTTCCCTTAAATTTATTTCTAGCACTGAGAATTCTGTAGCTGACGCTCTTAGTCGCTTATTTGACACTTCCACTCCTCAGTCAAGTACTACTGACGATTTACCCCCGAATCTTTCTATGATGCCTTCATCTTCCTCCATTCATGCGGTTCTTTCGTTAACAGACTTTCCTCTTTCCTTTCAATCCTGTCAGTCGCATCAGCTCACCGATCAGTTCTGCATCCAACTCAAACAATCCATCTCTGATCCCTCTTATCAGGGTCCCTTTACTATTTTTAAAGATCTCTTGGTTTACAAACCCACTAAGAAAGCTTCTCCTAAAGTGGTGCTTCCTCAGGCTCTTCAACCCATGATTTTACAATATTATCATTCCTCCCCTGTGGGCGGGCATCTAGGCATCACTAAAACGTACAACCGTATTGCCTCTCTTTTCTTTTGGCCTCAAATGCGCAAATCTATTCGCACTTTTGTTCAAACTTGTGAATTGTGTCAAACATCTAAACCTTTAAACATAAAGTCTGCTGGTCTTCATTCTGCCCTGCCACCCACTCATCCTGCCCACACCTTTTTCATTGATCTAGTTGGACCCATAGTTCGTTCTTCTCGTGGCAACTTGTACATTTTTACCTTGTTGGATGCCTTCTCAAAATTTCTAGTCCTTCGACCCTTACGGAAATTCTCTACTAAGATCATCATTAATTTACTCACTGAACAAATCTTTCCTATTACCGGTTTGCCTGCTAATATCGTTTCTGATAATGCTTCTATTTTTACTTCAAGTGTTTTTTTTAATATGTGCTTTCAGCTGGGTATCAAGCGTATCTTGACTTCTCCCTACCACCCTCAGTCCAACACCGTGGAAAGGTATCACCGTAATCTCAAAGTTGCTTTATCTATATTTCATAGTTCTTTCCAGAAAGACTGGGATTCTCATCTTTCTTCTTTGGCGTTAGCCTTTAATTCTAGTATCAATAGTTCTACTGCTCAGACTCCGGCTAAGCTCTTTCTTGGTCGTGATCTTCAAACTCCTCTTTCTCTAACCTGGGATCTGCACAACCTCCTTGAATCTTCTGATCAGCCATCCTCTTCATCACTCTGGAAAGACGCCTTTGATCAATTGTTAAAAGCTCAACAGGTCCACAAAAAAGCTTATAATGCTCGTCATAAGCCATCCACTTTTAAAATTGGTGATTTAGTCCTCGTTGCTAATCATCCACACAGCTCGGCAATTAATGCCACTTCTGCCAAACTTGCTCCTCGATGGCTTGGACCATACCGTATTTTGTCTTTCCCTACTCCTGTCACTGTATATTTGCAATCTACTACTGATTTGTTTGATACTAAAAAACTTCATCTAAATCAGCTCAAGCGCTTTCATTCTTAAAAACTTTCATATCTTGATTTTCTTTTCTTTTGCCCTGTGTTTTTCTTTTCTTGTTATTACCTCCTCTTCTTTCTGCTTTTTTTTTCTCTCTATTCTCCATCTGGTCTGGTAATGTCTATTGCTCCCAGTGTTATTTATTTTTTTGTTCCTTTCTTTTTCTTTGTTTGTCTGCCTCATCCCCCCATTCTTTTCTTTCCCTTTATGGAATATCCTTTTTTTTCTCCCTCCACACAGGTTTCTCCAGTCTCCCTCCCAGCCAATTGGCACAGGTTGTAATGGGAGTGTACATACACCTTCCCAACCATTTTATTTTTCTCTTTTGTAATTGTTCTTAAATTCTTTAAATTTTCTTGTCATTTGTGATATTTATATTTATATTTCTATGTTAATTCATCACTACCCTTTTCTCCTTACCCTTTCCCTTTGCTAACGCGTTAGCCCTTTTCTTGTTTCCTTTCTTCCTCTACCTTTTTCTATTTTCTATTTCTCTATTTAGGCATGTTTATTGTGTTTGGACATTTTTCTGCCGCCTCTTGTTTTGTTTTGCAGTATTTTTTCTCTTTGATATACCGTTGCGGCTGCTATCGACCCCCGCTCCAGCTCATGGAAGGGCCCTCCATTGCTGTTCCTGGGGCCGCCTCGCCGTCGCCATTCAACTGTATCTTCCGCTTCTCGTCTTCCACCAGCCGTCTTCATTTAACTCCAGCTGCTTCAACAACTACAAAAAAGAAAAAGAAAAATCCTTTGGATTTTTTTCTGGTGCCCGGCGGATGATGTAACGGACTCTTCACCTCACCGGCAACTACTGTTATCAACCTCGCCACGCACATAACCTTTTTCTACAATTAATATGGACTTACCTTCATCTGGATACACACCGCATTTTCTCTTCAACTGGAATTTACATACTTATGTGGATTTGCACACATCATACCTTGCACGAACTCTGCCTTATCCACCTTTACGACCGACGATAAACTAACCTCCCTTTCGCTGCCTGACGTCATGTGACATCGTCCGCTTTGTCACGCATGCTCCACTAACTTCTGGAATATTCCAGACATATGTCTCATTATTCCACACTATAAATACCCGGCCTTCCTCTGAATGTGTTGAGATGGACTTTGGCCTGTGTGGAGGGAGGAACCTTTAACATCATCTCCGTCTTTAGCGACATGTGCCCTGGACTCTCCATTTTTGGGCAGAACTACTTGGTTCAAGATGAGGTATGACAAACTAAAAATGTCCTTATTGTAAATAATGCTGTGTTGCATTTGGAGCTATTTTATTTGCAAATTTTGACTGGGAGCAGTGCATTTCCAGGCCGAGATTTTACTTGCATTTTCAATTTCAAAGCCTCTATTGACTATCCAGTGACTGTTTGCTTTCAAAATGTGCGTGTGGTATATCCGCAACTCTGCGACTCCTATACACACTTGTGGTTAATTAATGCTTCACCATGTATGTTTTGGTACACTTGGAGACTGTTTCATTATAGTATACAGTGACTTAAGCCAGTAGGACAATCTTTATTTGTGCCTATTTCGGGTGTTAATTGAAGAGGTGGCAACTTTCACATGACATTAGACTTTGCTTAGTAGACTTCATGTTGGTATACTTCAATCTGGTAACTGCGAACATTCTTTCTTATTCTCGTTGTTCAACATTTTTCTTTAAACTGTATTCACCCCCTTTTTGTCCATCCCTTTCCTCTCCTGGCCCCTTCTCTTATTTGCTTTCATTTTCTTGAATATTTTACTCTTGATGTAACTATTTGTATTATTTCTGGTTGGGAAAATTCCGTATTTGTACTGACTTCTATTCTTCTAATATTGTAAGAGTTTGATTTGATTTTTCTAATATATATATATTTCCAAATTTTTATCTTGGTTTCTCATCTAATTTTCACCTGTCATGTCCCTTATTTCTCCTGCCGTTTTCTTTTAATTTTTTTTGAAAATTATCTAGCATAGTTTCCACTGCGCCATCTGCGCTTACTCTGGAATGTTTATTAGGAGAAGCCCTTTTACCACGGCCTCAATTCTCAATTTGGCATTTTTCTCATCGCGTAAATTTATTCCCTACTGTTTGTAAGCACTCGGTGTCACCGATACTTTGGATTTCCCTTGGCTGGATTTATGAATAAATATATTCATATATGCATATACCCCCATTGAGGGGTTTTACACATGGTAGCAGAGTATAAAGTCGCAGTTTACTACCACTCTAAATCTTCACCCTGTTACTGCCTTAGTTCTTTTGTTTCTTTCTTCTGAGGTTTAGTGGTTTTCCTCGCTAGACTTTGCTTTTCTTTTTGTCATCTCTTTCAACATGGCTTATTTTTCTGATAATTTTTCTCCTTATACTTCAGACACTTCAGACATTTCGTTTGATCCCCATTTCAATTTTTCGGATCCAAATCCTTTTACTAATATGTCTTATAATCCTTTTTTCCCTTGTAATTCTGATCTTACTTCCACGTCTAGTACTCTTACTACTACTGTTTCTTCTAGTTCATCCTCTGAACCTCTACCAACCCCGCCTCAACCTAACACCCTCTCTATCCTGATCTTTCTCTTTTTACTGCCGAATCCAAACTTCCACTTAATCAAGCACCTCCGCCTTCTCCCCATAAAACTCAACCAGCACAGCATTATTCTCCCGATTTGCGCACTCCACCACCATCCCCTTCTCAGCAATATTTTTATGAATCTCCATATCATCACACCCCTTCTTCACATCAACCACTTAATTTCCATATTTTGACTAAATGTATCGATCAGGTACCCCTCATTCAGTCTACTGATCCTGATACTTTGACACAGTGGCTTTTTTTAGTTCGCAAATTTCTACAAACGGACTTGGCTCCATTTTCCCAATTGCTTTCGTTGCTTTATCCAAAAACCTCTGGTCATCTTAGTAATTTTTGGCTCCAGTATATGAAGTCTTCTCATGATTGGGCTCATTTTCGCTCGGTTTTACATACTTATTTTCTGCCTTATGAAATTAGACAACAGCTGAGTAACAAATATATCAGACGTCATCAACGTCCAGAGGAATCAGCTTACGATTATCTTGACTCCATTATCGGCTATTCTGATGTGTTAGCTATTGCTCAACATCCCCAGGAAATTATTTCTCTTATTCGATTTTATGCCTCTCCAGCTTTCCGCCAAATCATCAATCCCTTTACGCCACCCACTACTATTCCTCAGCTTTACCACATTGCTCAACTAGATATTCTAAATACCCGTAGCAATTTTTCTTATTATTCGTCTACCCCACCTCCCCAGTTTAACACATCAACAACTCGCATGCCTTCTACCACTCGTTCACCTTCTCAGAGTGATATTTCTCGCCTTCGCTGTTATCGGTGTCAGGCTATGGGGCACCTCGCACGAAATTGTATCAATTCTACCTTGGGAAACTTCAATTCCCGTCGTCAGTAGGCAGCTCACGACCTCTTGGGCAAAATCTGCCTTATGTTTCCTCAACTTTCTCGCCTGCTACTAAATCACAGTCGTATACTCTTGTACAGTTACATAACATTCCCTCCTTAGCCTTCTTAGACTCAGGTTCTGCAATTTCCCTTATCAGTTTCTCCTTTTTTCAGCAACTTTTACAAACGCATCCGCATCTTCAATTGCGCCCTTCTACCATCAGATGTCTTTCCATATCTCAGCACACTCTTGAAATCATGGGTCACCTAAAACTTAATGTTAAAATTTCCCAATTTTCTTGGCCGTTTGAATTTCAAGTGGTTAATAATTGTTCACTTCCTGTTATTCTGGGATATGATTTTTTTGCTCATACTGGCCTTATTTATAATACTGCTATGGCCTCTATCTCTTTCTTTTTCAATCCACACGTTCAAATCCCTTTGGTAGACCCCCTCGATTTCCCTATGAACCATGTATTCAGTCATCAGCATATTTATGCCACTGCTCCCCAACTAGATGCAATTGAGGCCTTGAAATCTGAATTTGCCGATGTTATCACAGATACTTTAGGCTCCGTTGTTAATTATCAGGCTCACATTGATTTACTTGATGAAACACCTGTTCGTTCGTCTCCTTACCATCTTAGCCCTCCTCGGATGGCCAAAATGGATGACATTATTGACAAAATGCTTCTGGATGGTACCATTGTCCCATCTTCTTCCAATTATGCCTCTCCGGCCTTTCTTGTCGACAAGCCTGATGGTTCTTCGCGCCTGGTAGTTGATTACCGTAAATTAAACTCCAAAATCCTCTATGACTCCTATCCTATTCCTAAAATGCAAAACGCTTTCCACTTTTTTTCTAAAGCTAAATATTTTTCTCTTTTAGATCTCAATTCCGCTTACTACCAAATCCCCTTGGACTCTCGGAGCAGTCGCCTTACTGCTTTCATCACCCCAAATGGCCTCTTTCAGTTCACAAAAGTTCCTTTTGGATTGAACTTGGGGTCACAAATCATGCAGAGATTAGTGGATTCCTTATTCTCAGATTTCAAGTACAAATTTCTCTATCCTTATATTGATGACCTTTTAATCTTTAGCCCAGATTTTGAGTCCCACATGTCGCATCTACACCAAGTTCTTTCCAGACTACGTTCTATTGGTCTGACAGTTAACCCCTCTAAAATTTCTCTAGCTCAAACTTCTATAAAGTTCTTAGGTCACATTGTGTCATCTCAGGGAGTAGCTGTCGATCCCGAACGTACTTCTGCTATCTCTAATATTCCACCTCCCAAAAATCTCAAACAAACACGCACCTTTTTAGGCATGGTTTCTTTCTACCACCGGTTCATTCCTAACTTTTCTCACATTGCTGAGCCTCTCAATTATCTGAAACGTAAAAACGTCCCTTTCATTTGGACTCAATCTCAACAGGACGCCTTTCTTCAGCTTAAGTCTCTTTTGATGCATGCTCCCATTCTTCAATTTCCTGATTTCTCCCTACCTTTTGAAATACATACTGATGCTTCCAATCTTGCTGTTGCTGGTGTTCTAACTCAGGTTGTTAATGATGTTCCTCTACCTATCGCCTATTTCAGTCGACTTCTTTCTCCTACTGAGAGAAAATATTCTATCTTCGAGCGTGAAGCCTTGGCTTTATTAAATTCCATTGAACACTTTGCAGAGTATTTGGAACATAAAGAATTTCTTGTCAAGACAGATAATCAGGCTCTCTCATGGTTGTTACATAACGCACCTAAAATTGGTAGAACTGGCCGTTGGCTCATGCGATTGTCCAGATTTATGTTTTCCCTTAAATTTATTTCTAGCACTGAGAATTCTGTAGCTGACGCTCTTAGTCGCTTATTTGACACTTCCACTCCTCAGTCAAGTACTACTGACGATTTACCCCCGAATCTTTCTATGATGCCTTCATCTTCCTCCATTCATGCGGTTCTTTCGTTAACAGACTTTCCTCTTTCCTTTCAATCCTGTCAGTCGCATCAGCTCACCGATCAGTTCTGCATCCAACTCAAACAATCCATCTCTGATCCCTCTTATCAGGGTCCCTTTACTATTTTTAAAGATCTCTTGGTTTACAAACCCACTAAGAAAGCTTCTCCTAAAGTGGTGCTTCCTCAGGCTCTTCAACCCATGATTTTACAATATTATCATTCCTCCCCTGTGGGCGGGCATCTAGGCATCACTAAAACGTACAACCGTATTGCCTCTCTTTTCTTTTGGCCTCAAATGCGCAAATCTATTCGCACTTTTGTTCAAACTTGTGAATTGTGTCAAACATCTAAACCTTTAAACATAAAGTCTGCTGGTCTTCATTCTGCCCTGCCACCCACTCATCCTGCCCACACCTTTTTCATTGATCTAGTTGGACCCATAGTTCGTTCTTCTCGTGGCAACTTGTACATTTTTACCTTGTTGGATGCCTTCTCAAAATTTCTAGTCCTTCGACCCTTACGGAAATTCTCTACTAAGATCATCATTAATTTACTCACTGAACAAATCTTTCCTATTACCGGTTTGCCTGCTAATATCGTTTCTGATAATGCTTCTATTTTTACTTCAAGTGTTTTTTTTAATATGTGCTTTCAGCTGGGTATCAAGCGTATCTTGACTTCTCCCTACCACCCTCAGTCCAACACCGTGGAAAGGTATCACCGTAATCTCAAAGTTGCTTTATCTATATTTCATAGTTCTTTCCAGAAAGACTGGGATTCTCATCTTTCTTCTTTGGCGTTAGCCTTTAATTCTAGTATCAATAGTTCTACTGCTCAGACTCCGGCTAAGCTCTTTCTTGGTCGTGATCTTCAAACTCCTCTTTCTCTAACCTGGGATCTGCACAACCTCCTTGAATCTTCTGATCAGCCATCCTCTTCATCACTCTGGAAAGACGCCTTTGATCAATTGTTAAAAGCTCAACAGGTCCACAAAAAAGCTTATAATGCTCGTCATAAGCCATCCACTTTTAAAATTGGTGATTTAGTCCTCGTTGCTAATCATCCACACAGCTCGGCAATTAATGCCACTTCTGCCAAACTTGCTCCTCGATGGCTTGGACCATACCGTATTTTGTCTTTCCCTACTCCTGTCACTGTATATTTGCAATCTACTACTGATTTGTTTGATACTAAAAAACTTCATCTAAATCAGCTCAAGCGCTTTCATTCTTAAAAACTTTCATATCTTGATTTTCTTTTCTTTTGCCCTGTGTTTTTCTTTTCTTGTTATTACCTCCTCTTCTTTCTGCTTTTTTTTTCTCTCTATTCTCCATCTGGTCTGGTAATGTCTATTGCTCCCAGTGTTATTTATTTTTTTGTTCCTTTCTTTTTCTTTGTTTGTCTGCCTCATCCCCCCATTCTTTTCTTTCCCTTTATGGAATATCCTTTTTTTTCTCCCTCCACACAGGTTTCTCCAGTCTCCCTCCCAGCCAATTGGCACAGGTTGTAATGGGAGTGTACATACACCTTCCCAACCATTTTATTTTTCTCTTTTGTAATTGTTCTTAAATTCTTTAAATTTTCTTGTCATTTGTGATATTTATATTTATATTTCTATGTTAATTCATCACTACCCTTTTCTCCTTACCCTTTCCCTTTGCTAACGCGTTAGCCCTTTTCTTGTTTCCTTTCTTCCTCTACCTTTTTCTATTTTCTATTTCTCTATTTAGGCATGTTTATTGTGTTTGGACATTTTTCTGCCGCCTCTTGTTTTGTTTTGCAGTATTTTTTCTCTTTGATATACCGTTGCGGCTGCTATCGACCCCCGCTCCAGCTCATGGAAGGGCCCTCCATTGCTGTTCCTGGGGCCGCCTCGCCGTCGCCATTCAACTGTATCTTCCGCTTCTCGTCTTCCACCAGCCGTCTTCATTTAACTCCAGCTGCTTCAACAACTACAAAAAAGAAAAAGAAAAATCCTTTGGATTTTTTTCTGGTGCCCGGCGGATGATGTAACGGACTCTTCACCTCACCGGCAACTACTGTTATCAACCTCGCCACGCACATAACCTTTTTCTACAATTAATATGGACTTACCTTCATCTGGATACACACCGCATTTTCTCTTCAACTGGAATTTACATACTTATGTGGATTTGCACACATCATACCTTGCACGAACTCTGCCTTATCCACCTTTACGACCGACGATAAACTAACCTCCCTTTCGCTGCCTGACGTCATGTGACATCGTCCGCTTTGTCACGCATGCTCCACTAACTTCTGGAATATTCCAGACATATGTCTCATTATTCCACACTATAAATACCCGGCCTTCCTCTGAATGTGTTGAGATGGACTTTGGCCTGTGTGGAGGGAGGAACCTTTAACATCATCTCCGTCTTTAGCGACATGTGCCCTGGACTCTCCATTTTTGGGCAGAACTACTTGGTTCAAGATGAGGTATGACAAACTAAAAATGTCCTTATTGTAAATAATGCTGTGTTGCATTTGGAGCTATTTTATTTGCAAATTTTGACTGGGAGCAGTGCATTTCCAGGCCGAGATTTTACTTGCATTTTCAATTTCAAAGCCTCTATTGACTATCCAGTGACTGTTTGCTTTCAAAATGTGCGTGTGGTATATCCGCAACTCTGCGACTCCTATACACACTTGTGGTTAATTAATGCTTCACCATGTATGTTTTGGTACACTTGGAGACTGTTTCATTATAGTATACAGTGACTTAAGCCAGTAGGACAATCTTTATTTGTGCCTATTTCGGGTGTTAATTGAAGAGGTGGCAACTTTCACATGACATTAGACTTTGCTTAGTAGACTTCATGTTGGTATACTTCAATCTGGTAACTGCGAACATTCTTCCTTATTCTCGTTGTTCAACATTTTTCTTTAAACTGTATTCATCCCCTTTTTGTCCATCCCTTTCCTCTCCTGGCCCCTTCTCTTATTTGCTTTCATTTTCTTGAATATTTTACTCTTGATGTAACTATTTGTATTATTTCTGGTTGGGAAAATTCCGTATTTGTACTGACTTCTATTCTTCTAATATTGTAAGAGTTTGATTTGATTTTTCTAATATATATATATTTCCAAATTTTTATCTTGGTTTCTCATCTAATTTTCACCTGTCATGTCCCTTATTTCTCCTGCCGTTTTCTTTTAATTTTTTTTGAAAATTATCTAGCATAGTTTCCACTGCGCCATCTGCGCTTACTCTGGAATGTTTATTAGGAGAAGCCCTTTTACCACGGCCTCAATTCTCAATTTGGCATTTTTCTCATCGCGTAAATTTATTCCCTACTGTTTGTAAGCACTCGGTGTCACCTGACATGTACTAAACACATGTTGTATCGAGTACAGTGTTCGATTCTACTTATTTAGTGTTCTAAACACTTCAACCAATGTTCCGATCACATGATAAAGTTAACGGCATAGAGTGTAGTGTACGATTCTAGTCTTGTTATGTTTCTTTAGTGATTTGCAAGTCTAAACATGCACAATGACGTCATCACTGCAGCACGTTCTTACTCTAGCTATCCCGATGCAGGTTTAAACTTGTTCGATAGAGCTATGGCATGACATAAGAGGAGGCCTTAACAGCTTATGTATAGCCGCTATTGTTTAAAGATAGCTGCTGTTAAGAGAAAAGCACGTAGAATTTTTCAAATTACCCGGCCACCACATTTCAAAGTTATGAGGTTTAGTGCTGTAATGATACCTGCACGATGCACAGCTAGCTTTCTTCATCAGAGCAGCCACCATCTTGTGTGAGCACCTCTAGGCCGTATCATAAGGAGCTTTGTATAGTCACCGTCTTGTCGCTGCTACCTTGCGCAAGCAACCCTAGGGCGTCTCATAAGAGCAGCAGCCATCAAGTGCAAGCGCTCTTAAACAGTCTCATAAGAAGCTGTGTATACCCGTCATCTTGTAGAATTAGATAGCTGCCAATGCCAAAGGGCCTAAGTAGGTATAGAACCGTCGATCTCATCATTAGACTATGCTTTTCTTGTTCCTGATAATGCAAACCTAGGTGTCAGGCGTAAAATTTTATCCGTTTTGCTCAACGATGCACCGTTTTCGAGATATTTAACATTTTGCATTTAAGCCCCAGATTTAATGAATCAAACTAGCATGACACGTTAGCCTCTAAAGTAGCTTTCTTCATAAGAGCACCAGCCATCTTGCACAAGCACCCTTAAGGCGTCTCATAAGGAGTCGTGTATACCCACCATCTTGCGTCCGCCATCTTGCGCAAGCATCCTTAGGGCGTCTCTAGTCACCTTGTGCAAGGACCCCTAAGCCACCTCTAAAGAGCAGCAGCCATCTTGCGCAAGCACCCTTAAGGTGTCTCACAAGGAGTCGTGTATAGCCGCCATCTTGCGTCCGCCATCTTGCGCAAGCATCCTTAGGGCATCCCTAGCCATCTTGTGCAAACGACCCTTAAGCCGCCTCATAAGAGCAACCGCCATCTTGTGCAAGCTTCCCTAGGGCGTCTCATAGGGAGCCTTGTATATCCGCAATCTTGCGCAAGAATCCCATGGAAGTCTCATAAGAAGCTATGTGTAGCGGCCATCTTGCATAAGCACCTTTACGGAGTCATGTATAGCCACCATCTTGTGCAATTAGCGTCGAGAGATGGCTGCTGTAGAATTTTTCTTATAAATTATCGGCCACCATATTTCAAAGGTATGTACCTAAAGAGTGTAGCCCTGAGCTCTATAGATTAAAGATGGCGGATGACAGCTGACAAAGAGCGCGTGAGTTTGTTTACTAAACAAGAGTACGTGGAATTTTCCAATTTGCCGCCGCCACCACATTTCAAAGGTATCCAACTAAAGATGGCAGCACGGTGCTCTCTTGATTAAAGATGGTGGACGACAGCTAACAGAATTTTTCAAATTGCCCGCTACTACATAGAGGGCAGCACGGTGCTCTGTGGATTAAAGATGGCGGATGACAGCTAACGAAATTGCCCGCATGATAGCAGCACAGTGCTCTATTGATTAAAGATGGCGGATGACAGCTGTCAAAAAAGCACGTGGCTTTGTTTACTAAATAAGAGCACGTGTAATTTTTCAATTTGCCGCCTCCACATTTCAAAGGTGTCTACCTAAAGATGGCAGCACGGTGCTCTCTTTATTTAACATGGCGGATGACAGCTAACATAACTTTTCAAATTGCCCGCTACTGCATAGAGGGCAGCACAGTGCTCTGTGGATTAAAGATGGCGGATGACAGCTGACGAAATTGCCCGCATGATAGCAGCACAGTGCTCTATTGATTAAAGATGGCGGATGACAGCTGTCAAAAAAGCACGTGGCTTTGTTTACTAAACAGGAGCACGTGCAATTTTTCAATTTGCCGCCACCACATTTCAAAGGTATCTAGCTAAAGATGGCAGCACGGTGCTCTCTTGATTTAAGATGGCAGATGATAGCTAACAGAACTTTTCAAATTGCCCGCTACTACAGAGGGCAGCACGGTGCTCTGTGGATTAAAGATGGCGGATGACAGCTGACGAAATTGCCCGCATATTAGCAGCACAGTGCTCTATTGATTAAAGGTGGTGGATGACAGCTGTGAAAAAAAGCACATGGCTTTGTTTCCAAACAAGAGCACGTGGAATTTGCCGCCACCACATTTCAAAGGTATCTAGCTAAAGAGGGCAGCACGGTGCTCTCTAGATTAAAGATGGCTGCTGTCAAATGCATTTTTCTAATTATCCGCCACCACATTTCAATGGTAAGTAGCTAAAGAGGGCAGCACTGTGCTCTATAGTTTAAAGATGGCGGATGACAGCTATCAAAAAAGCACGTGGATTTGTTTACCTATTCAAATCTCGCGTTATTGAGGTTAAGTTGGTAGCACTAATGTTTAGGCCCGTTAATATGGCAGCACTGCGGATGACAGGTGACGAATTTGCAGCTACTGCGATAAAGAGGGCAGCACAGTGCTCTGTGGTTTAACGATGGCGGATGACAGCTGTCAAAAAAGCACGTGGATTTGTTTACGTATTCAAATCTCGCGCTAGTTAGGTTAAGTTGGTACTACTGAGGTTTAGGCCCGTCAAGATGGAAGTACTGAGGTTGGCGATGCGTTGTTGTCTGTCAAAAAGCACGTGGCTGTCAAAAAACAAGTGGATTTGTTTACCAATTCAAATCTCGCGCTAGTTAGGTTAAGTTGGTACCACTGAGGTTTAGGCCCGTCAAGATGGCAGCAGTGAGGTTAGCGATGCGTTGTTGTCGATGACAGCTGTCAAAAAGCACGTGGCTTTGTTTACGAATTCAAATTTCCCGCGGGAGGCGGAGGAGGCCTGTGGGAAGGCCCCTCGGGAGGCGGAGGCTGAGGAGGCCCTTGGGAGGGCCCCCCGTGAGGCGGAGGCGGAGGGGGCCTCTGGGGGAGCCTCCCGTGAGGCGGAGGCGGAGGGGCCCTTGAGGCGGAGGCGGCGGCAGAACTGTCCTATTATACTACTATTGTCTATCTTATATCGGTTAAACTGAATTATATTTTTGAGGTGCATTGTCTACAGTTAATAGTTTGATACTTACTGCACAGCACGAAAACACGAATCACTCGTTTTCGCGCCTTATCGCGTGGCTGCGTATGAAATATCATTCCGTATACACTCAAGAGGATGAAGCTTCCGTCGCAGTAGGTAATATTTTCTTATAATATTGTTGCAGTTTAAAGTAAGATCGGACTTTTGTGTTAAACGTAATAACGAAACATGCCTTTAACAGATTTTGAATTCATTTATGGTTGATTTATAGTTGTTTTTGTCTAGCAGGGCAAGAAATATCCACGTCGACATATGTCGAAAGTGGGCGCGAATGGGAACTGCCTCAGTACTGATATTCAATTTTAATTTATTCTTCTCAGAGTGACCGTCGAGCAGATATAATCATCCTAGAGGAATCACAAAACATCCTAGATGCTAATATATACATAGAACAACCCGAAAATGCTTTCCATTGTGACGGCGATAGCGATGATGATGAGTCTTGTGGAGATATAAACAGACACTCTGGTAATCAACTCCGGGCTGATGCTGAACTAGTGTGTACAAAAATAAGTGAAAATGGTACAATGGTAGTATAATAGGCGGATTCTGCGGCCTCCTCCTCCTCCTCCCGCGGGAAATTTGAATTCAGGCGGGAGATTTGAATTTTGGCGGGAGATTTGAATTTTGGCGGGACAGTTGAATTTCGGCGGAAAGTTTGAATTTTGGCGGGAGATTTGAATTCGTAAACAAAGCCATGTGTTTTTTGACAGCTGTCATCGACAACAACGCATCGCTAACCTCACTGCTGCCATCTTGACGGGCCTAAACCTCAGTAGTACCAACTTAACCTAACTAGCAAGAGGTAAACAAATCCGCGTTTTTTTGACAGCCACGTGCTTTTTGACAGACAACAACGCATCGCTAACCTCACTGCTACCATCTTGACGGGCCTAAACCTCAGTGGTACCAACCTAACCTAACTAGCGCGAGGTAAACATGCCACGTGCTTTTTGACAGCCACATGCTTTTTTGACAGCTGTCATCCGCCATCTTTAAAATATAGAGAACCGTGCTGCCCTCTTTATAGCAGTAGCAGCAAATTCGTCACCTGTCATCGGCAGTGCTGCCATCTTGGCGGGCCTAAAACTTAGTGCTACCAACTTAACCTCACTAGCGTGAGACAAACAAAGCGACGTGAATTTTTTGAGAGCCGTCACCAGCCATCTTTAATCTATAGAGAGCAGTGCTGCCCTCTTTAGCTACTTACCTTTGAAATGTGGTGGCGGATAATTTGAAAAATGCTTTTTCGACAGCAGCCATCTTTAAGCACCGTGCTGCCCTCTTTAGCTACTTACCTTTGAAATGTGGTGGCGGTAAATTCCACGTGCTTTACAAACCTATATGTTTTCCTGACAGCAGTCATCCGCCATCTTTAATCCAGAGAGAACAGTGCTGCAATCTTTAGTTGAAATGTGGTGGCGGCAAATTCCACGTGCTCTAGTTTGGAAACAAATCAACATGCTTTTTTGACAGCTGTCATCCGCAATCTTTAATCAACAGAGCACCGTGCTGCCCTCTTTAGCTACTTACCTTTGAAATGTGGTGGCGGCAATTTAAAATTGTATGCAGCTGCCATCTTTGAGCACCGTTCTGCCCTCTTTAGCTACTTACCTTTGAAATGTGGTGGCGGTAAATTCCACGTGCTTTACAAACCTATATGCTTTTCTGACAGCTGTCATCCACCATCTTTTATCCAGAGAGAACAGTGCTGCAATCTTTAGCTACTTACCTTTGAAATGTGGTGGTGGTAAATTCTACGCGCTCTTGTTTGGAAACAAACCATGTGCTTTTCTGACAGCTGTCAACCGCCAGAGAGCACCGTGCTGCCCTCTTTGTGCCGGTGGCAAATACCACGTGCTTTACAAACTCACGTGCTTTTTGACAGCTGTCATCCGCCATCTTGCATCACAAACCTCAGTGCTGTACTCTTTAGCTAGATACCTTTGAAATGTGGTGGCGGCAAATTCCACGTGCTCTTGTTTGGAAATAAAGCCACGTGCTTTTTTGACAGCTGTCATCCGCCATCTTTAATCAATAGAGCACTGTGCTGCTATCATGCGGGTAATTTCGTCAGCTGTCATCCGCCATCTTTAATCCACAGAGCACCGTGCTGCTCTCTGTAGTAGCGGGCAATTTGGAAAGTTCTGTTAGCTGTCATCCGCCATCTTTAATCAAGAGAGCACCGTGCTGCCAACTTTAGCTAGATACCTTTGAAATGTGGTGGCGGCAAATTGAAAAATTCCACGTGCTCTTGTTTAGTAAACAAACTCACGCGCTTTTTGTCAGCTGTCATCCGCCATCTTATATCGCAAACCTCAGTGCTACACTCTTTAGTTGAAAAATGGTGGCGGATAACTTAAAAAGAAAAATTCTACAGCAGCCATCTCTCGACGCTAATTGCACAAGATGGTGGCTATACATGACTCCTTAAAATTGCTTATGCAAGAAGATCGCTATACATAGGTTCTTATGAGACACCCTTGGGATGCTTGCGCAAGATGTTGGTTGCTCTTATGAGGCGGCTTAGGGATCCTTGCACAAGATGGCTAGAGACGCCCCCTAAGGTTGCTTGCGCAGGATGGCGGACGCGAGATGGCGGCTGTACATAGCTATTTATGAGACAGCCTAGGGGGTTCTCGCACAAGATGGCGGCTACTCTTATGAAGAAAGCTAGCTTAGAGGCCATTGCGCAAGATAACGGTTGTTGTTATGCATGCGGTGGAAATTCTATGTGCTTAATCAACAGAGCACCCTGCCGCCCTCTTTAGCTGAAATGTGGTTGTGGATAATTTGAAAAATTCTTTTGACAGGTGTCATCTTTAAACAATGACGACTATACATAGGCTGTTAAGACCTTATCATTCTCCTCCTCCTCCTTCTCTACCTCCTCCTCCTCAACCTCCTCCACCTCCTCCGCCTCTTATGTCAAGGCATAGCTTTATATCGAACAAGTTTAAACCTGCATCGCGAAGGCAAGCGTGTGCAGCGATAACATTATTGTACATATTTAGACTTGCGAAACATAAGAAGAGTAGAGTCAAACGCTGTACTCGATACAACATGTGATCAGAACATTGATTGATGAGTTCAGAACACAAAATAAGTAGAAACGAACACTGTACTGGATACAACATGTCAGGGGATACCGTTGTTCTGAGAAGATCATATAAAAACATAACAAGACTAGAATCGAACACTGTACTCGATGTCGTTAACTTCAACATGTGATTAAAACATTGTTTGGTGTGTTCAGAACACTACATAAGTAGAATGGAACGCTGTACTTAATACAACATGTTAGGGGATACCTTTGTTCTAAGAAGATCAGATTGAAACATAACAAGACTAGAACTGAACACTGCACTCGATGTCGCTAACCTTTACATGTGATTAAAACATTGTTTGGTGTGTTCGGAACACTACATAAGTAGAATCGAACGCTGTACTTAATACAACATGCTAGGGGATACCATTGTTCTAAGAAGATCAGATTGAAACATAACAAGACTAGAACTGAACACTGTACTCAATACAACACGTCAGGGGATAACTTTGTTCTAAGAAGATCAAATTGAAACATAACAAGACTACAATCGAACACTGCACTCGATATCGTTAACCTTAACATGTGATTCAGAACATTGATTGATGTGTTCAGATCACTAAACAACTAGAATCGAACACTGTTCTCGATGTTGTTAACTTCAACATGTGATTAGAACATTGTCTGATGTGTTCAGATCACTAAACAACTAGAATTGAACACTGTACTCGATACAACATGGTAGGGGATACATTTGTTCTAAGAAAATTAGATTGAAACATAACAAGACTAGAATCGAACACTGCACACGATAAAAAATGTGATCAGAACATTGATTGATGTGTTCATATCACTAAACAAGTAGAACCGAACACTGTACAACATGTCAGGGGATACCTTTGATCTTAGAATGTTAGATTGAAACATAACAAGACTAGAATCGAACACTACACTCGATGTCGTAAACCTTAGCATGTGATCCGATACAACATGTTAGGGGGATACCTTTGTTCTGAGAACATTAGATTGAAACATAGCAAGACTAGAATCGAACACTGTACTCGATACAACATGTGATCAGAACATTGTTTGATGTGTTCAGAGCAAAAGTGCAACTTCAATGATTTACCTAGTGTAAAAATCAAAAACACACTGTGCACATATCGCGAAGCTATCTCGCCTATAACTTGCCTAGTATAAAAATCAAAAACACACTGTGCACATATCGCATAGCTAACTCGGCAACATTTCAAATGATTTGCTTAGTACGAAAATAAAAAATAAAAATCTATACCGCGTAGCTAACTCGTTCACCGCAATGCTAAGACGCTTAGTAATTGCAAATACACTGATATATGTAATCCGAAAATCAAGAAAGCACACTGCGTAGCCAACTCGCTCGGTCACTCGCTTAGTAATTGCAACACGACTAGAACACTGATACACGTTACTTTTTTTCTCGAAACACACACACACTCACACGGATAAGGATGTTGCGAGATACTATATACTTACATGTTTAAAAAAAATAGGGGATGAAGGATCATAAATTATATGTACACATGTTGTCTTCTCCAAGTTGTAAGACGAAATAGACGCAGTACTGCGAGTTTCCGCTTTAGCTGGCGAACAGAAGTAGCATGATATCTCAGAAAAAAATACGCGTCAGCTTGCATACACGCAAGTCAGACACAATGATGGATACCGCGATTCATATCCTGGCAACTTATGCCGTCAGGAAGGGCATCCGCCTAGATCATGTAATTACACGTTATGACGATCGCGCAGGTCCCTCACCTAGCATTTGCTATTTTTTACGGCTTCCGACAGTAGGAGTTCGAACCCGCTATCTCCCGAAGTAGCGAGAATGATTGCGGGTACAAGAGTGTTGAGGGTGATTCATCTGTCGGATGGAAGCGATCCTACTATTGCATATTACATTCTCAGGTAGTTTCGAGGGTGTGCAAAAAGCCAGCATTAAGTAAGGGCTGTTGATGGGGACGTTAAACCTTGTACAGGCTCCTTCGAAAATGATTGTGAGTACAAGATGTTGATGGCGATTCATCTGTCGGATGGAGGCGATAAGCTGTGTGCAGGCTTCATCGGTAGGAGTAGGCTATGTGCCGGCACCGAGTTTTACCCTCTCCCTACTGTAGTGTATTACATTCTTAGGTAGTTTATAGGGCGTGCAGAAAGCCAGCATTAAGTGAGGGCTGTTGATGGGGGCGTTAAACCTTGTGCAGGCTTCCCCGAAACTGATTGTGAGTACAGGATGTTGAGGGTGATTCGTCTGTCTGATGGAGGCGTTAAGCCTTGTGCAGGTTTCTTCGGTAGGAGTAGGCTATGTGCCGGCACCGAGTTTTACCCCCTCCCTACTGTAGTATATTACATTCTTAGGTAGTTTCGAGGGCGTGCAAAAAAGCCAGCATTAAGTAAGTACTGTTGATGGGGACGTTAAACCTTTTAGAGACTCCTTCGAAAATGATTGTGAGTATAAGATGTTGATGGTGATTCATCTGTTGGAGGGAGGCGTTAAGCTGTGTGCAGGCTTCTTCGGTAGGAGTAGGGTATGTGCCGGCACCGGGATTTACCCTCTCCCTACGGTAGTATATTACATTCTTAGGCAGTTTCGAGGGCGTGCAAAACGCCAGCATTAAGTAAGGGCTGTTGATGGGGAGGGGGGGTGTTAAACCTTGTAAAGGCTCCTTCAACAGGAGTAGCCTATATGCCGGCGCCGTGCAGGCTCTTTCGATAGGCGTAGGCTATGTTCTGGCACTGTGTTTTAACCTCTCCGTACAATCATAATATTTTATGTTAGGAAATTACACGAGCTAAATGCTACACGGCTAAGAAAACGTTCCGTGAGTTACAAGTGGCTTATCAGCACGCAGTGTCCTCGTTCAAGGTTAGTACTGCCGGAAGCCGAGTGTACAATTTCAGTCAACGCATTCATTCCTCACGTCGCTCTGACTAACTGCGCCGATACAACTTCAAAGACTGTGGAACAAAAAAGCAGTGGAACAAAAAAATGTAACCCATAGCCCGTTCTTAAGCTTAACACTGTAAATGTTTGGAGCTCCTGTTTTCGCAGCTAGATGTGGTTCCTAACGTAACAGAGCCGGGATTAAAAATATATTTTACAGCCGAGTGCCTCCTCCTGACGCAAGAGTTTAAATCGCACGAATCTGTTTTACGGCCGGTTGCCCTTCCTGACGCGAGATTTTAAATCACAAGAATCCGTTTTACAACAGGATGCCCTTCTAGGATTTTAAAAGCAGTATCTAGCCTCTTACATCATACACTATTGTTTTACGGTACGGCCGGGTGCCCTTCTGACGCGAGATTTTAAATCACAAGAATCTGTTTCGCAACTGGATGCCCTTCTAGGATTTTAAATAGCAGTATCTAGCCTCTTACATCATACAATATTGTTTTCGACCGGTTGCCCTTCCTGACGTCAAAGAACTGGGATTAAGAATCTGTTTTACAACTAGTTGCCCTTTCTAACACGAGAATCGGGGTTTTACAGCTAGATGCTCTTCTTGGTGCAGGAACTATGATTTTAAATCGCAAGAATTTGTTTTAAAACTAGTTACCCTTCGAGATGCAAGAAATAAGATTTTGTATTACAGTATCTAGCCTCTTACATCATACACCATAGTTTTACAGCTATTTACTCTTCTTAACGCGAGGACTAAGATTTTGACTTGCGAGAATCTGTTTTACTGCTAGATACCCTTCTTAACGCGAGAACTAAGATTTTATATCACAAGATTTAATTTTACAGCAGGGTGTTATTTTTGATGAGCGAAACAAGATTTTAAATTGTGTCCCACACCACAAACTATTGTTTAATAGCTACATGCCCTTCTTGACGCATAAACTATTAGTATTTAACCTCTTACATCATACACCATAGTTTTACGGCCGGTTACCCTTCCTGACGATAAAGGACTAGAATTTTAAATCGCAGTATACGCGATAAATCTGTTGTAGCAGGTTTTATAACTAGATGTCCCGGTACCGGCACATAGCCTACTCCAACGGAAGAAGCCTGCACAAGGCTTATTGCCTCCATCCGACAGATAAATCACCATCAACGTCTTGTACTTACAATCATTTTCGAAGGAGCCTGTACAAGGTTTAACGTCCCCATCAACAGCCCTTACTTAATGCTGGCTTTTTGCACACCCCGCCTCTTAGATCATACACCATTGTTTTACGACCGGTTACCCTTCCTGACGTTAAAGGACTAGGATTTTAAATCGCAGTATACGCGATAAATCTGTTGTAGCGTGTTTTATAACTAGATATCCCGGTACCGGCACATAGCCTACTCCTACCGAAGAAGCCTGCAACAAGGCTTATCACCTCCATCCGAAAAATGAATCACCCTCAACACTCTTGTACCCGCAATCATTCTCGCTACTTCGGTAGATAGCGGGTTCGAACTCCTACTGTCGGAAGCCGTAAAAAATAGCAAATGCTAGATGAGGGACCTGCGCGATCGTCATAACGTGTAATTACATGATCTAGCCGGATGCCCTGCCTGACGGCATAAGTTGCCAGTATTTGAATCGCGGTATCCATCATTGTGTCTGACTTGCGTGTATGCAAGCTGACGCGTATTTTTTGCTGAGATATCATGCTACTTCTGTTCGCCAGCTATAGCGGAAACTCGCAGAACTGCGTCTATTTCGTCTTACAACTTGGAGGAGACAACGTGTGTACATATAATTTATGATCTTTCACCCACTATTTAAAAAAACATGTAAGTATGTAGTATCTCGCAACATTCTTATCCGTGTGTGTGTGTGTGTGTTACGAGAAAAAAGTAACGTGTATCAGTGTTCTAGTCGTGTTGCAATTACTAAGCGAGTGACCGAGCGAGTTGGCTACGCAGTGTGCTTTCTTGATTTTCGCATGACATATATCAGTGTATTTGCAATTACTAAGCGCCTTAGCAGTGCGGTGAACGAGTCAGCTACGCGGAATAGATTTTTTATTTTTTATTTTCGTACTAAGCAAATCATTTGAAGTGTTGCCGAGTTAGCTATGCGATATGTGCACAGTGTGTTTTTGATTTTCATACTAGGCAAGTTATAGGCGAGATAGCTTCGCGATATGTGCACAGTGTGTTTTTGATTTTTACACTAGGTAAATCATTGAAGTTGTACTTTTGCTCTGAACACATCAAACAATGTTCTGATCACATGTTTTATCGAGTACAGTGTTCGATTCTAGTCCTGCTATGATTCAATCTAATGTTCTCAGAACAAAGGTATCCCCTAACATGTTGTATCGGATCACATGTCAAGGTTTACGACATCGAGTGTAGTGTTCGATTCTAGTCTTGTTATGTTTCAATCTAATTTTCATAGAACAAAGGTATCCCCTGACATGTTGTACAGTGTTCGGTTCTACTTGTTTAGTGATCTGAACACATCAATCAATGTTCTGATCACATGTTGTATCGAGTACAGTGTTCGATTCTAGTCTTGTTATCTTTCAATCTAATTTTCTTAGAACAAAGGTATCCCCTAACATGTTGTATCGAGTACAGTGTTCGGTTCAACTTGTTTAGTGATCTGAACACATCAATCAATGTTCTGATCACATGTTGAGGTTAGCGACATCGAGTGCAGTGTTCAGTACTAGTCTTGTTATGTTTCAATTTGATCTTCTTAGAACAAAGTTATCCCCTAACATGTTGTATTAAGTACAGCGTTCCATTCTACTTATGTAGTGTTCTGAACACACCAAACAATGTTTTAATCACATGATGAAGTTAACGACATCGAGTACAGTGTTCAATTCAAGTCTTATTATGTTTCAATCTGATCTTCTTAGAACAACAGTATCCCCTGACATGTTGTATCCAGTACAGTGTTCGGTTCTACTTATTTTGTGTTCTGAACACATCAATCAATGTTCTGATCACATGTTTTATCGAGTACAGCGTTTGATTCTACTCTTCTTATGTTTCGCAAGTCTAAACATGTACAGTAATGTTATCGCTGCACACGCTTGCCTTCGCGATGCAGGTTTAAACTTGTTCGATATAAAGCTATGCCTTGACATAAGAGGCGGAGGAGGTGGAGGAGGTGGAGGTGGAGGAGGTAGAGAAGGAGGAGGAGGAGAATGATAAGGTCTTAACAGACTATGTACAGTCGTCATTGTTTAAAGATGACACCTGTCAAAAGAATTTTTCAAATTATCCACCACCACATTTCAGCTAAAGAGGGAAGCAGTGTGCTCTGTTGATTAAGCACATAGAATTTCCACCGCATGCATAACAGCAACCTTTATCTTGCGCAGTAGCCTCTAAGCTAGCTTTCTTGATAAGAGTAGCCGCCATCCTGTGCGAGCACCCCCTAGGCTGTCTCATAACGAGCTATGTATAGCCGCCATCTTGCGTCCGCCATCTTGCGCAAGCATCCTTAGGGGGCGTTTCTAGCCATCTTGTGCAAGGATCCTTAAGCCGCCTCATAAGAGCAACCACCATCTTGCGCAAGCATCCCTAGGGTGTCTCATAAGGAGCCTTGTATAACCGCCATCTTGCGCAAGCATCCCAAGGGCGTTTCATAAGAACCTATGTATAGCGATCATCTTGCATAAGCACCATCAAGGAGTCATGTATAGCCACCATCTTGTGCAATTAGCGTTGAGAGATGGCTGCTGTAGAATTTTTCTTTATAAATTATCCGCCACCATTTTTCAACTAAAGAGTGTAGCACTGAGGTTTGCGATGTAAGATGGCGGATGACAGCTGACAAAAAGCGCGTGAGTTTGTTTACTAAACAAGAGCACGTGGAATTTTCAATTTGCCGCCACCACATTTCAAAGTTATCTAGCTAAAGATGGCAGCACGGTGCTCTCTTGATTAAAGATGGCGGATGACAGCTAACTGAACTTTTCAAATTGTCCGCTACTACAGAGAGCAGCACGGTGCTCTGTGGATTAAAGATGGCGAATGACAGCTGACGAAATTACCCGCATGATAGCAGCACAGTGCTCTATTGATTAAAGATGGCGGATGACAGCTGTCAAACAAGCACGTGGCTTTGTTTCCAAACAAGAGCACGTGGAATTTGCCGCCACCACATTTCAAAGGTATCTAGCTAAAGAGTACAGCACTGAGGTTTCTGATGAAAGATGGCGGATGACAGCTGTCAAAAAGCACGTGAGTTAGTAAAGCACGTGGAATTTGCCACCGGCACAAAGAGGGCAGCACGGTGCTCTCTGGCGGTTGACAGCTGTCAGAAAAGCACATGGGTTTGTTTCCAAACAAGAGCGCGTAGAATTTACCACCACCACATTTCAAAGGTAAGTAGCTAAAGATTGCAGCACTGTTCTCTCTGGATAAAAGATGGTGGATGACAGCTGTCAGAAAAGCATATAGGTTTGTAAAGCACGTGGAATTTACCGCCACCACATTTCAAAGGTAAGTAGCTAAAGAGGGCAGCACGGTGCTTAAAGATGGCTGCTGTCAAAAAAGCATTTTTCAAATTATCCGCCACCACATTTCAAAGTTAAGTAGCTACAGAGGGCAGCACTGCGCTCTTTAGATTAAAGATGGCTGGTGACAGCTGTCAAGAAATTCACGTCGCTTTGTTTATCTCTCGCTAGTGAGGTTAAGTTGGTAGCACTAAGGTTTAGGCCCGCCAAGATAGCAGCACTGCCGATGACAGGTGACGAATTTGCGGCTACTGCGATAAAGAGGGCAGCACGGTGCTCTATAGTTTAAGGATGGTGAATGACAGCTGTCAAAAAGGACGTGGCTGTCAAAAAGCACGTGGCTTTGTTTACCTCGCGCTAGTTAGGTTAAGTTGGTACCACTGAGGTTTAGGCCCGTCAAGATGGCAGCAGTGAGGTTAGCGATGCGTTGTTGTCGATGACAGCTGTCAAAAAGCACGTGGCTTTGTTTACAAATTCAAATCTCCCGCCAAAATTCAAATTTCCCGCGGGAGGAGGAGGAGGAGGCCGCAGAATCCTCCTATTATACTACTTACAATGGTATTGATGAAATGAAATACAGAACAGTAATTCAGCCAGCATGTACTGTATAATTCTGCATAATATGCACATGGGGAGCGTCGATCGATTGGATCAAAATGTATCTTGTTACCGCATCAGCATCAAAAACAAGAAATGGTACTGGCCTCTAATTGCGTTCCTTCTGGCCAAATTATTTTTCTGTAGAATATTGCGATATATTTTGTAAGTACAGTTGTTTGTAACCTAAATGAAAGGCTTATGATGATTTTAGGTTTAATTAACATATTTTCGCGGAAATTTACCGTGTCGACATATGTCGACAGTGAGCATGATCGGGTAGGGCAAGAGACATGTTCAAAAAAGGAACTTTTCTTCGCATTTTAAGCTTATATGAATGTAATAATTAATCAGTTTGTGAATATTAGTCACATAAGCGTTGATTAAGGAGAAAATATTTAAAAAAATGATTCAAAACATAAATGAGGAACAGTTTCGTCTCAATGCATACCGTTTCAAAACAAAAGAACAATATTCGTCTGCTTATAGTACTTGTTATACACAAAATACCAAATTTTGAGCAAGTATGATCACTCTGAAAAAAGCAAAAAAGGAAAAGGAATTTCATAACAGTTTAGTCTGCGTCTTGAGGTTACACTCTGCTTCTCTTCATCCAGTCTGGTTTAGCGTGAGTAAAATGACTCCAAGCAAAGGACGTGGCGGCCAACATTACATTTTTGCACTATTTCCTGGCAGCTTTACCACAGTGAGCGCACCGCACTTTCCTCCCTCTTGTTTCGAGGTAGTGGGATACCCCATCGGAACGCACTTCCGGCAACACGCGTGAAGATACTTTAGTACTCGGTCTTCATGCGTTAGGACGCGTAGCGGTACGAGATAGGATATATGTCCTAACGATATACCGTGTGAAGCCGAGAAGGTCTAAATTTTCCTCTATGCCCTTTGGGGTCAAACGGTAAAGTTGCCTTAATAAAGTGTCATCGGAGGAAGTGGATATTTCCCACTCTGGAAGCGCTTCCCCTGTTCTCATGCCTCCATGACTTTGGGCTACTTCCCCTGCCCCTTTCGGGGATCCAATCGTTGTTGACTCGCTCGACACGTCACCTCGCCCCTTGGGCAAGGTCACCGTTGACGGTTGACCGAACTGAGGGAGAAGATTCTGCTTCTCGTGCTTGAAGGCGACGTACTTACGACCTGGTGCCGTGCGGAGTTTGATCTAGGTTCCACTGACATGGAGGTAGGAGCTGAAATTTCTCTGGTTCCCCGATGTCATACTATGTAAGAAAGGGTATCAGGTGGTTGGAACCCTTTTTGTATTGTAATGATCAAAATCTAGGAGTTAGGTTGCGCAAAACTTACTTGTAACTTTCTTGTAAATGTCTTGTTGGTGCGTTTACGTAGAGCTAATGCTCGTTATTTCTTGTACTATTTTCCACTTCTGCCGTGGCAGTTTGTTTCATGAAGCATGTAGTACCCCTTGCATGGGGATCTTTAAATTGTAAAGTCTTTCATTATGAGTTGTAAAGCCACGTGTAATGTTATTTGAGGTTCCTTATACTGAAGTGGCAAGGTTTTACGCTCCTTCGTGTAATGCCAAGTAATGTGTAAGTCGCATCTGTTAGAAACCCGAAGAGTTTCTATGCAGTTCTACGAGCTGTTTAGATGTTATTGTAAACTTGTGCTTTCCTAAAGTGTAATAGTCTTAGATTGATAGCCACGTTATTTTCTAGAATTACCTGTTGGTATTTGGCGATAATATGAAGTGGGATACTCTCCTCTTAAGCTTGTATTATCTGTATTTTTAAATTACATGGATTGGTTCCCTAGGTGACCTTGTGTCACGGTTGTAAATTATATATTATAAGAGAGTGTTCTTACTATATATTGGATAAAGAGTCTGACAGAGGTGCGTAGCAAATGTTGTTATCAAAACGAGGCAAGTTTAAAACTGTTATATAATAAGGTATTGGCATTTTGTTCTCGAGTACTTATCTGTCCAGCCCCATAGGCCCACCACTTCCTTCTTTTCCGCTACGCTTCCCAGATGTTGGCACATTTCTGATTGCAGAGCGTAGTTGAATGGGGCTGGCCTAGGATCAACCGCTGTATAAGCTTGGGAAAAACGTGTACCCTGAAGGTGTTTCCGTCTATGGGATCCCCGAATTTCTTTATTTTCTGCCGTAAAATGGCTACTCGAGATATAGCCTATCCTGGGGCTCTCCGGAAGGAGGAACTTTTGTACGAATTAGCCATTCGCGGCTTGGAATCTAGAGGCACTGTTAAGAGTGACGAGGTATTGTTAAGAGCTAATTTAAACAAAGTAATCTCGGTGCCGAACCTAACTGACGGCGAGGTTGGTGGAGCGGCCTCAGTGATTGAAGCAAACCTATCTGACATTTTGTCAGTAATGGAGTTTCTAGAGAGCTATGTAGCATCGAACCATCAACTTAGAAGAGTTCAAAGTCGCATTACTCATTACCTTCACCGTATCGAAAACCTACTCTCATAAACCTCGAAGGAGGAACCTAGGAACCAAATTAAGGATTTAGAAGCTAAGGGCGGTAGCCTTTAAGAGAAGGTTGACTCGTGGCTTAGTAAGTTGGCCGTTAAGGCCAAATCAGCTCCGCTTGGTGTAGTTGTAGGTGAAGACGATTTGGGTAAACATCGAGAAAATTTAGAATCGGTAGAGCAGCAAACTTTACAGTCAACCTTATCATCATATGTCTCGCCCTTTTCTAATATTCCCCATGCATTGAACTTGATGTTGAAAGAGGCTCCACATTATTGTGTACATTCGGCTAGCGATACTGTTTCTTTCCTCCGTTTTCTCGTAGAGTTCCAAGACCATGCCTTGTTCTTTGGATTATCACACGACCATATGTTACAGATTATTTATCCACTTGCTTTTGGTGTTTTGTCGCAAAAGATAGTTAATGCAACTGCTGAGCATATGTCCTTTCAACAGTTTCATGCATATTTATTAACACATTTCATTCCGGCTCGGGCACTTAATTCCTTTATTCAAAGTTACTATTTTGGAGTAACCTTGGATCGAACACTATCCTACAAGCAACATCTGCTGGGCTCTGCACAGAAACTGAAAACACGTAACAACATCATTCATAAGCTTTGTGGAACTACTTGGGGTTCTTCGGCAAGCGTTTTACGGTCTTCAGCTTTAGGCTTGGTGTATTCAAGTGCTGAGTATTGTGCTCCAGTTTGGATGTACAGTCATCACACAAGACTCATTGATACTGAATTGCATTCCACTATGCGCATAATAACTGGCACAATTCGATCTACACCAACTCATTGGCTCCCGCTTCTATCTGGAATAATGCCACCTGATTTACGCAGATCCACCGCTCTCATCAAGGAATTCAATAAAATCTTAAGGAACCCCGATCTTCCTGTACATGAAGATCTACGAACTATTAACCAAAACAGATTAGGTTCACGCCATCCAACTGTACGTAACGCCTTAGACATGATTGCTAGAGGCTACAACCCAACTACAGAGTGGAAAACACGGTGAGAAGCAGCAACGGAGGTCCACCTGCACAGTATGTTCTCGAACGCCAAAGTTACAAGTGGATTCCAACTACCACGTAAAACATGGTCTGCTCTGAACAGAATAAGAACAGGCCATGGCAGATGCAGAGACATGTTGTTTAAATGGAACAAGTTGCCGACACCCGCGTGTGACTGTGGATCTGCACGACAAACCATACATCATATTATCAGAGAATGTGAAACGCGGGCGTATACAGGCAGCAAAGTGGATTTTCTGATGGCAACTCCAGAAGCAATACAGTGGATCAATGATCTGGACATTCAGTTGTAAGGAGCCTTTTCTTGTTCATTGTTTTCTTCTTATGTAAATATGTATATAATTTATTTCTGAACTCAACTTTATTGTATAACTTTATTGTATAAAATAAATAAATAAGAGTGCAGCGCGTTAACGAGTCCTTATCGGACTTCATTTCTGACATCAAATTTCATGCGAGAGTCTTTGCGTTAAATTACGCGGAAGAGCAAATTATCTCAACCATCTTAGAGGGGATTTCTCCTGTTTACCGCTCCTGATTGTGTTTTCCGGCCCATCCTCGCATTTTTTTGGAGTTGGAGGCGATGATAGTATCCGCCGAAGGAGTTCGTCATGCGGACTCTCTGCGTACGTCGTGTGATCCCTCCGTGCCTAAGGCTCTTAGTACTCCTTCGTCACGCAAGTCAGGGAATGTAAGGAAATGCTATGTCTGCGGCTCGTTAGATCATCTGCGAAACAGCTGCCGAGTTAAATTTTCGGATGCGCGGTCTTCTGCAGTTAGCACTCGCGCAAATGGGCAATCAACGACCAGTAGGTTGGTTTGCTTTAAATGTAGTCTTGCTTGTCATTTGGCGAGAAATTGTCCGGGAACTTCAAGTTCCAGTTGACTAGGTGAGGGGGCAGTCGTGGATATTTCCAATGATGAACCGCAGTGTGTCAATGGTGATAGAGGTCTCCCTATTGATCATCCTGCTAGTGAGTGTCCGGTAGAGTGTTTAAGCATCTCGTCCAATCTTAAAGGTCCTGCTCCCTTTATTAAGGTTGAGGTTGGTAACGAACCCGTATCTGCACTGTTAGACTCTGGCAGTGTGGTTTCCCTCATAAGTGAGAAGTGGTATGTCGCCCATATGTCGATTGTAAGTTTTCGGACTTGGAACCTGTTTCATTTTCGTGCGTATCGGCCAACTCTTCGAACGTAGAGATTAGGGGTTTGGTTAGGGCGAAAACTCGAATCTCTAACTTCTGGAAATTTCCATTTTTCGTAGATGTAAATTGGTCGTACCCCAATCATCTTAGGAAGAATTTTTTTCTTATTCTGGATTAAGTTTAGACTTCCAGAATCACACTTGCTGCTTTAAATTTTTAATTCTGTAAAAATGCCGCTAAGTTTTTAAATTCTGCTTCTATCCGTTCGGATAAGCCCCCTCAGAGCGAGATGGTATGTGACCTTAAACATCTGCCTGAGGATCGGGCGCAGAGTGTGAGGGAGTTATGTGGCGCATTTTCGGACGTTTGTTTAGAGAAATTGGGTATGACTAATATGTTGGGCTGTAAAATCGAAGTCTCGGATCCTACTCCTGTAAGAATTCCTTCTTATCGACTATCTCCTCCTACGGTCAAGGTTTTGAAGGAGATCATCGATAAAATGCTCGATAAGGGAATCATTCGGCCTTCCACATCGGCCTACTCGTCTCCCATTTTTCTCGTCCCTAAACTGCAGGGCGGCTTCAGGCCAGTTCTTGACCATAGGATCCTAAAAAAGAAAATTGTGTTACTGTCGGTCCCTCTCCCTGATTTACGCTATTGCTTTTCATGGTTTAGGAAGGCCCGCTGTCCTACGGTTTTAGATCTAAATCAAGCTTATTATCAGATTCCCCTGGCCGAACAATCTCGCCATTTAACAGCATTCACCAACGACTGGAATTTATACGAGTTCTGTCGGCTTCCTTTTGGCAGTTTTTCAGGCGCCGCGGTGTTATCCAGCCTCCTGGATAAGATATTTTCAGATCTTAACTTCAATTACCTCTACCGTTATTTGGACGATTTAGTCGTCTATTCGGAAAGTTTTGAGGAGCACATAGTAAACTCAAGGAGGTATTGACCCTTCTCCGTAAGGCTGGGCTCACGGTTAAGCTCTCGAAGGTCTCTTTTGCGAAGCCCCAAATGTCATTCCTTAGACATATCGTTTCTCCTGGAGGTGTGGCTGCCGATTTGTCCCGAACTCAAGCTATTCGCTAGTTCCCACCTCCTAAGCACGTAAAAGGGTTTGCTCGTTTTGTCCGGAAGTTTATCCCCGATTTTGCTAAGCGTGTTGCCCCACTGAACGCTCTCTGTCGGAAAGGTGTTACATTTGAGTGGGGTCCCTCCCAGCAAGCAGTCTTCGAAGACCTTAAGTTAGCTATCTCTAATGCCCTAGTCTTAACCATGCCTGACTATTCGAAAACGTTTGTGGTTCAAAGAACACGTCAAGTTTGAACTTGAAACGGACAACCAGGCGTTGAACTGGGTCTTGGGTAGGCCCAGAAGAACTGGTCTTTAGCTCGTTGGGCAATTAGGATTTCAGCTTTCAAGTTTGATGTCCATCATACTCGGGGCACGGAAAATGTAGTAGCCGACTCTCCAAGTCGTATGTTATATCCCAGCGTTGAAAGGGAAGACGACTTAGACCCGGATCCTTCAACATCCTTGTCGATTTCTGGGGTAGTTTTGGCCGATGCTCCCCTTCTATACCATGATATTGCTAAGCTTCAAGTTGAAGATTCTGAGTGAGGACCAGTTATTCAGGAGTTAAAGAAAGGGAGCCCGGTTGCTCCTTACATTCTCAGAAATGGAGTTCTTCGTTGTCCTTCTCGCCACGATGAGAGGATGAATGTGGTGGTGCCCACGGTTTGATGCCAATGATATTGAAATATTATTATGAAACTCCTCTTGCCGGTCATCGAGGAGTATTTAAAACTAGAGAAAAAATTAGGGAGTTCTTTATTTGGGAGGGGATGGATGGAGAAATTCGAGAACTTGTCAAGGCCTGTAAGATCTGCAGGATCAGTAAGCCGGCGATTAGTACTAAGGTAGGACTATTGTCATCGACTCAGGCGACGCGCCCCATGGAGCGTATCCTTATCGACTACGTCGGACCTCTCCCCAAATCGAAAGGAGAGGGGAACCGTTTCATCCTACTTTGTGTGGATCGTTTTTCTCGCTTTACTTGTTTGTTTCCGACTAAGTGGGCTAAAGTTGATGACACCCTAAAATGTTTGAAGAGCATTCTTTCTACCTTTGGGCCCTGTCAGTTTTTAGTCTCTGAAAATGCAAAAGCTTTTTACGTCTAACCTGTTCCGGAAGTTTTGCTTTGGCCTGTCCATCTCGCATGTTACGACCTCCACGTACTACCCTCAGCCGTCGTACGCAGAGCGGGTAAATCGTGATTTACGTTCTGCTCTTATTGCCTTCCATCACCTGGATGTTTCGAGGTGGGACACATCTATCTCATGGTTAGCATTTGCTTTCAATTCTGCTATCCATGAGGCGCATAAAATATTGCCCTTTTCGCCTATGATTTCGTTCGTTCCTAATTCCCCCTATCCAACTTATTACCCGAGAATTTTCACCCACCTGATATTGGGGATACTTGGAAACGTGCTTCAAAATTTGAAGGTTTCTCATTTGAGGAAGCAACAAAACTACAAAGCTTGCCCCCCGGTTCTGGGGACCGTGTACTATATTGGAGTTTCTTACTCCTGTTTCGCTGCTACTTAGTGACCCGGTCGGGCAGAGAATCTTTAGGGTCCACATCTCCCAGGTGAAACCGGCGTAGTCGCTCGTTTGAGCCGAGGTTTATTCTCCTTCATTTGCCTTGTTTCAAAGTATTCAAGGAGGGTTTCCCAATGTTATATTGGCATTCTAGTAGTTAGCCTATATTTGGGCGCTTTACGTATTATCTATTGTTTGTGTGTCAATTTTCCTCCTTCCACCTCACGCCTTAATCCCTTCATCTCGTTTACATTGATTCTCTCGTTACCTCATTCATTTGCCTTGTTTCAAAGTATTCAAGGAGGGTTTCCCAATGTTATATTGGCATTCTAGTAGTTAGCCTATATTTGGGCGCTTTACGTATTATCTATTGTTTGTGTGTCAATTTTCCTCCTTCCACCTCACGCCTTAATCCCTTCATCTCGTTTACATTGATTCTCTCGTTACCTCAATGTCAGGTGCTTAGTCGCCTCCTGGCCTGACCCCATGGCTTTCCGTTGGTCCTTCCCTTACACGGCAATACGTTCAAGATACTGTCGGCTCTGTATTGATTGTTCCAGCCCTTTAGGCAAGTTCACGGTTGACCGAACTGCATCTCGTGCTTGAAGGCGACTCACACTTACTATTAAATGCTACATTCCTCATCTTGCAAGTAATCAGAAAGGAAACCTTTTTATTGCAGAGCTAAGCAGGGTATTTCTGAAGAAAAAGGGCGGTAGAAATGTAACTATTATATGGAATGGAAATATCAAAATAAATGTCAACGATAAAATCATTCGAGATTCTAAAATTAATGTAAACTGCTTGGGAAATAATAAATTATGAAACTGGTAGGACGTAATAGAAGAGTCAACAGCCATTGTACCACATATCCTGATTTACTTCTTTGCAAACAAGTACAAACTGGAAAATAAGTTTGATATCTTTGAGGAGAATTACAATTTACCTCCTGGTATTCTAAGTTACCATCAATTACAGATGTAATGATGTAAATTGTAGGTGACATGAAATTACACTGAAGAGGTCTGTCGACGGTAACTGGTAGTATACATGAATTGTGTACAACTAGTGACAAGTAAATAACAATAAGCTTGTGTATAATTTCTACTGCTCATTTATCTCAAGTTGCCGTCACATTTTGTGTTGCTTTTCTGCACATGAATTCCAGTTCTCTAATATTTCAAATTCCCGTTTACTGCAGTACGAGGGTATTTACTTCCTCCTAAAATAATGTTTTAAAAATGAATTAACTGCTTGTGCCCCTGCGCCGCCCCTCATGATATGATACATCGCGATTACAAACAATACAGGTGACTACACATTTAATAGATTCCAGACAACTTAATAACTTGTAGAATATAGCACGGAGCACTATTATAGAGTAAATACACTTGCATAACAGTATTTTGGAGTGTCGTCGAGCTCGAAGTGGGGCACTCTAGGTTGCTGAGCGGCAACAAAATTATTCTATTCATACAAGAAAGCAAAGATCTACTTCCACTGTTTTTCACACAGTTACACTTTTAAAGATATTTCCACAAATCGAATATCTAATCAGCCATACTAAACAGTAAGTAGATAGAAGGGCGCTAAGGGGAACATAATGGACAAAAAACTTTCAGGCACAGCAAAACTCCACGACACTTCTCCAGAGAGAGATACGAATATTATGTAATAATAACAATAATGTTACTGAGCCACACATTCCTGCTGTTGTTCAAGGAAAGACCTGTTAGAAAAACGTGGCAGTGTATACCTGAGAAAAGTGTGGCCTCAATCATGTGTTAGTGGACTCGTGACATCGACGATTTTACCACTGAGAAAATTTACAATCGTATGCATCGCTATGGATGGGCGTTAACTCAAACCATGTTAACCCTAGAACAATAGTGTGAAAATCGTAACATGAACGGTCGTGCTAGTTGTGATAGACACAATATCGAAACAATTACGTACACCATTTTAGTGATTAATTTTGCACAAATATATATTTTAAAATGAAATGGCAATGCAAACCCTGAAAACATTCTTAGAATAGTCGACTCGATAAAACACTTCAAGATGTCCACCGAAAAATCAGCATAACAATTAGGGTTAAAAACACATACGGATATGAAAATTAGTGGCAAGCAATATGTGTTTAATACATCTATCTGTTAAGGGTATTGTCGAAAAATGAGCACAATGATTCTCAATCTGGCAAGCAAAATATAACATGTATATGACACTTAGAGAATTTTGAACTGAATCACATTCGTTGGTTTCTCCTGCCTTTATTAACAAAAGAACGAGGAGATATTTGCTTTTCAATACTTTGTAATCACCGTAAAACTGGAATTAGCTACAGTTGCGTCTCCAATGTCTTCTTGTTGTTCTCCTTCAATAAATTGGCTGTAGGATCAATATTACTGGTTGTCACAAAATCTGGGTCAGGCTGTGATTCATCATTCTAAGGTTAAACATTCGTCAAACAAGATGAGACTTCAGACATTAACCTATCAGCACGCTGAAGTAAAGGGTGTAGCCGTTCTATAAAATCTTTCCTAAGATTATGAATTCCGGAAAATAATGTTCAGCTGCCAGGTCTGTTCGAGAATGAATCTTGTGGGAAAACATTTTATGGCTTGATCGTTCTGCAGTGTTAGCGGGTGAGTTTTACTTATATAAACTTTCTACGAAACCTACTATCGCACTTATAACACTGAAGCATCTATTCTACAGGCTGAGTGAGCAGGTGTTTACAAAAGTTACCACACACGTTACAAGAGTGTGAGAGGTTCCACCAAATCCATCAGAATGTCCCCGTTCCACACAACAAGTCGGCATATTCGTTTAATTGCACGCAAGAGGAAATTTACCATCACATTGACAGCAAAGGTCTGACCGTAGCTTGGGATGTCTCAACGGATGTTTTCCAAATTCCTTCTTCCCTATATCTAATACCTTATTCGTTACACCAGTGTGAACGTTTTCCGTTATAAGTGACCTCTTGCATTCGAAAATTAGATTTCTTGAATAACGTAATGTCATATTCTTTATAAAATTATAGGCGCCCAGCACTATGCGTGGGCAGGTGTGTTTAAAGACGAGATTTCCGGGGAAACGCTCACCACAAGAGTGCGGAAGCTCTACAATATCTTTAACCAGTTGCTCATTGAGCGTGCACATTTCACGAACCCTTTTACCATATTACTTACTGAAGTAAGGGCAATATTCAATATGTATGAACAGGTGTGTGTGCCTGTGTGTGTGTGTCGTGAAAGTAAATATATCAGCTCCTCGCACTATATTCAAAAGTAAGAGATATTAATATTGTCAGCATTTGATTTATTATCATTATTTCATTTGTATTTTTATTATTAATATTTAACCTGGAAGGTATACATATGTGATATGAGTTTTTTGTACAAGAGGTTGGGAAACAGTGCTAATTACAAATCGGGAATTTGTATAAGTCATGCGGACATCCCGAAGTCCGATGAGGTGACCTTGTTGATGTTGTAGTCGGAAAGTTCTTATGAGTAATGTGAATAGCCCAGAGTCGGATGGAGAGGCCGTGTTGAAGTCATGAGATACGGAAGAGGTTCGGGGCGTGGTCTTGACAAGATCTTCTACAGGTGATTGGATGGCCAGTATCTATCTAGACGTATAATGAAAGTGATCTATATAGCCATGATCATACGGCGAGAAGCATTCTGGACTTGGCTTCATACTGGACTGGACTTCAAACTTTGGTGGAGACCTTGACTTCGAACAGCAGAACTTCTTGGAACATGGTTTTATTGTGTTTGTGCAGTGTCGTAATAACCTATAACTGTGGAGTGAGTAGGCATCAGGTACTGTACTACTTGAGGCAGCTTTGTATTATATGTTGGTGAGAGGTATGGGGTGCTGTACTTCAGATTTCTCACAATTTATGTTCCGGACCAAAGAGCGTGTGTTACTCGAATGATCTATATTAACGACAAGGGTTAGAATCAGTGAACACAGTATTATAAAGGTACAGTATCTGTGAGATACAAGAAGTGCCAATAATAAGAATATGCAAGTTGCGTTAACAGACAGAGGCATGTGAAGGTTACTTATCTACATATATGCTTTGTTCAAAGGGTTGGCCTCGCTGTTGGTTTCCCACTGTCCATGTAGTCCATTAATGTGTAAATATGGAGTCATCCAGCGATATATTACGAGTATATTTGATGTATATTTTGGTGTGTTGATGAGGTGCCCATCACGGATATTTTTCAGAATTTTCACAATTTTAGAATCATTGGAGTTATTGATGAATGTGGCTATATTCCCTACATATTAAGTCGTTTTCAGGATGTGTATGGCGTGAAGAAGACGTACCAGTACACAGCCTAATGTAAGCGCCCTGGGAGAGAAAAAATATCATGCTCTATTAAATATTGAGGGAACCGTTCTCGTGAACTCTGGCGCCAATACTATGGATATTTCGAAATATTATTTTATTGACTTTTTATTTTACTTATGGTTGTAATTTATTCAGATATATTTCATTTGAAGTCCAAGCGTGAGGCGATTAAGTATTTTATTCATATTTCATTTTATTTACACATTTTGCAATGGTTAATTATTAACATTATATTACAAATGGCGCCCTGCGTGATTATTTTGGTCATATGGCAATGGTTATTAATTATTTTGATTGTTATTCACATATATTACAGTGTGTGTATTAGGTATTGTAGATCCAGTTTGCACACTGCAAGAAACTTCCAACCACCTCCATTACAATGTGGGCGCTATCCGTTAGTCGAAAAAATTGCCGTCGAATATTAAATTAGGTCGAAATATTACCACACTGAACACAATGCGGATATGTCTAATAACCGCCGTCCTTTTTCACGCAACTAAGATATATTTATATAAGCAAGTGCATACTCATTTAAGCCTTTCAAACATAACTGTTACATTGTTCTCAAAAAAGTGAGAAAGCTGCAATATATCTTGTTTTCGAAGGCTGGACTTGGTAATAACACTAATAGTAACCCATTGATAACATGAATGTAGATGCTTTCCAGGAAGGGTAAACGCATGTTGTCGAAGAATTCATTTTTCAAAAAAACTTCTTCGCGGAGTCATTACCAGAACGTGGACAATCAGTAGTAAGCATCAGCAGGTCTTGCTGAATAGTCTTGTCTGGACACACTCCAGTATGCGAACGCAGGTGTTCCCGAAGATTGGACTTCCTAGAAAATTTAATACAACACTGATGACATGAAAGTGGACGTACTTCAGTATGCGTAAGTAGGTGCTCTTGAAGATGTGAATTCCTAGAAAACTTAGAACTACATTGATCACAAGAATATTGACGCTCCCTAGCATGACACAGAAGGTGTTGCTGAAGAACTGACTTCAGAGTGAATTTCCTATCTCATTCTTTACAAGAAATTGGATATTCAGCAGTATGAGTAAAATGGTGTCGTCGAAGATTCGACGTTCGAGAGAACTTTTTCTGACATAGATGACATGAATATGATCGCTCACGAGTATGTCTAAATAGGTGTTCCCGAAGGTTTGACCTTCTAGCAAACTTCTTTACGCATTGTGTACAGGAATATGGTAGCGCACCAGAATGTACAGCCAAGTGGTACCGAAGACTGGATTTATAAGAGAAGTTCTTATCACATTGATTACAAGAATAAGGTCGCTCACCAGAATGTACTCCCAGGTGCATCCGAAGAGTGGACATATCAGAAAATTTCTTATCACATAGATGACAGGAATGTGGATGCTCACCGGTATGTATTAGCAGGTGTGTCCGAAGATGCGACCTCCTGGCAAACATCTTCGTACATTGTGTACAGGAATATGGTCGCGCACCAGTATGTACAACCAGATGGTTCCGAAGACTAGATTCATGAGAGAAGTTCTTATCACATTGATTACAAGAATAAGGTCGCTCGCCAGAGTGTATCACCAGGTGCCTGCGAAGACTCGATTTATTAGAAGACTTCTTACCACATTTATCACATGCGTATGGTCGCTCACCAGTATGAACGACCAGGTGGTTCTGAAGTTTTGAACTTTTAGCAAACTTCTTACCACATAGATCGCAAGAATGCCGTAGCTTTCCAGTATGACTCAGAAGGTGACGCCGAAGCTCAGATTTCGTACAAAACTTCTTTACATATTGATCACACGAATATGAACGCTCTCCAGTTTGTGCAATCTCGTCAGGCTGGACATGCGACTTCTGAGAAGACGTGGAACCACATTTATTGGGGTGGATTCGCCTTTGATCAGAGGTAGAGAACATGTGTAGGTTGCATTCATTACGAGTGGGCGTAATGCACGTTACCTCACTTCCTCCTTTCAATATCTTGCACCTACTGTCACATGTATCCACTGGACTTCTGGTCAATAATGCAACGTTCCCATAACTAGAAAACAGAAACTTATTACATTTTATGATTAAGGTAACAAAATCAAATATAATATCCAGAAGCAAACATAATGTATGTACCAGGATTGCTTCTTATCACATTACATAACACTCCAAATCTCAATAATTTCACATAAAGGCTCTAACACGTAAGCCTATATAATGACCAATTGCCAAATAGAAAATGAGATAAGTGTGCACTTAATCACAGCATATCAAAGCGATTCAGGAAGGTCTAATATGGAAGCAGTGATTATCAGAATGATTCCCTTAGTGATTTCCTTACGTGTGTTCTTTAACTTTATTTTAACTGTGACTCATCACATTTAGGATGCGAAATAATACCTAATGTTATATTAGCTTTATTGTAGTGGGGTTACATGTTGACAAGATTTCTCTATCATCTACAGGGACATTGGCAGGGGCTTCTAGAAAATTTGACGTCCAATTTCTGAGCTACTCATGTGTACGATAAAGCCGCGAAGAAATTTCTGACAGAAGCTCCTCAGCTACATCAACAGAGCAGTACCAGTCATCACGACAACAACAACAACAACGTAAAAACAAGAATATGCATTAGGGTAACAATAGTAAGGTGGTAGTCCTTGTACTCTTCATCGGAGGATTCTTGCCATGCAATATTCTTAAGACTCCTGAGGTCAGGATGTATAAACACAAATTTGTATATCTTAGGAATATCAGCTGAATGAGTAACAAGATAAGTTTTGAACCTGAAAACAGTAGATAGGAAGTCAGGCTAAATTTCAGGGTCAGCCATTTACAAAGAGTTCAAAGCTATCCAATTTAAGATTCACAACATCTATTAAAATAAACTCTTGACTTGGTTGTTATGCTCCAATCTTTGAGCACACAATGATGTGGCATATGAAAGCTTGATGAGCTAGAAGTCACAAGGGGTATATTTTTCATGTGTCCCGTTTCAATGTATTCACGCATGAGAATTACATACACCTGTTCTAAATCTGGAAATACAGTAAACTTATTTTCAGTGTGTTCCGAACATCTTTTAGCATTATGCTTAGACCGAGCTACAGGTGACACATCAGGACGAATAGGAAATTTGCCATTAAACCTGTCAGAATCATCCATTTGATAATTATTCAAGAACATGTTCTTCACATGCCCTTTCTTCAGGAGCAAGACATGGCTGATGTAGTTCTTCAAACTTCCAAAAACTTTGCAATTTTATGTAGAGAGAATGAAGATTTATAAGCCTGGCACACCGAACCTTGGCATTATTCTTGAAACAAAACTTAAGGATGGTGTCTGGCGATCCCCAACAAAATTTTGTCATCTAACAAGGTGAGATAACCTTTCTTATGCAAGGTATTAGAAGACAACATATCATAGTAGACTTCACAGCTCTTAGCAAGATATAAATAGTAGAATGCTGCTTAAATATACTAACACTTAAAATGACATCACAAGCAATATACCAACAGGAACAATCAATTTGCTGTGCAGGCAGTTGGCTTGTGGGTGTGTTCACAAGTGCACAGTTCAACTTCAATGTATAATCTGACACATTAGAGAACGAAACAGCGTTTCATGTGGATCATCCAGGCGATACATCAGTATTACCTATACCCAATATACGTAGCCAACAAATCTTAGTATATACGGCAAGCTTCGTGACAAGACTACAAGACACTAAGGATAAATGACTCCCGCAGTCCGAAAAGATTTGTAACTAGTAAAACCTCTCCTGAACTTTTCTTCACTGCTACACAAGCTGTGCCTACCTAAATATTTGAATCCGTGGCACAATTGCAGAACTACTAACATTTATATCATTAACGGGAATTGTTAGTACTTTACAAACCAATAAGGCGTGGGGTCCATTGTACCGGGGGCACGTGCGTCGCTTACACTGTTTAGGTACATGAGAAGCAAAAGACATATATACCAAAGGTTATTTTCCCTCAAAAACTTGCGGCGATAATCAATGTTTGTTTGAAATTTCTACAACCAGAATTGCTATGATTATCAAGTTCTCCACACTTACAAGGTAAGGAAATGCTATTATCGTTGTTGTGAAATAAAATCTAAAATGAATGGCAATGACAAAATTGCCATGAATCAATCAAAGACAATCAGTGGATCCAATTCACAATGCCTTACTTGCAGAGATAATTCTTGTTGTCCAAAAGGGTACAAAATCCATGTCACTGAATCTTGGAATAGAATTACTTACTGATAAAGTACAACCATGGCCTTCCTACTATAGTGGTACTAATTACAGGTATCAGTACTCATGGCGTTCCTCTCATGGTGGTACTAATCACAGGTAATATAGGCACATGGCATCTCATACATAATGGCACCCCTCACAGGTAACAGATCAATGGCATACTTCCAACTTTTAGAAATCAAAAATAGGAAGATTTTTTAATTCTTGGATTTCATGAAGTGTATTGCGCCACGGTCTCGGTAAAAAGAGGACAAGGTAAAAGGCATACATATCTACAGTTACAATGCGAATTAACCATTACATTTAAAATATTAAACTAAGAAAACAAAAACGATTGCAAGAAAACGTACCTAATAATCGTTCTCATTTATGACACATACATACGAATAGTAACATTTAGACAGATAAGTCAAGAACTGACTACAACTTACCAAATGGTGAAGAATATACACATGTAGGTGATAGAGACTGCTGTGTTCATTTATTTAGCATTGAACTGGCAGCTAACTTTGCCCTCTTCAACAATGAACTGTCATACTGTTGCTCATAACACTTTCCACTTAGACTTCATTTGACCACCAATAGTTTACTGAGAGTTTCGTCATTCAGAGATGATCGGAATTGTGTCCTCGTCTTTTTTACCTGGCTGAACAATCTTTCACACTCGGCATTGCTGTGTGGAATTGTCAATATTCAGAGCATTACTTTTGCGATTCTATCATATTTGAAACACCCATCTGCACCTCGTAAATCCCCTATAGAAGACCAAGAACAAACTACTTTCTACTTGCACAACAGACAATGGTAAATCCTCCACATGGAGAGCACAAAACTGGCACTGTAATGCATGCATTGCTTCTTGTTCATCTTCACCATCTTTCACTGGCAATATAACAGGAAACTTTGAAACAAAATACTTTATGGCATTGAAGGAAGAAGTCTGCAAAGAATTTATCTGAGCTACTTGAGCATTAACAAAAACATCACTATTCAAATTAAATTTATGAAAAATATAATCACAAACTGCAATAAAATAGTTCCCGACGTGCAAATAAAAGTTTTTATTCTCCTCAGGTGCCATATTTTCTACAAGACGAGAACTTGAACAGCCAATTACTAAATCATCAGCTTTCATATTCTCTCTCGTATGATAGACCACTTCTAAAACAGTAGGATATTTTTATAACCACTGGCTTAACAAAAATACACAGAATGTCCTTCAACATATCCGTCAGCATTGATCTTATGACATGAATGTGAGGTGCTTGCGACTGAACAACTTCATTCGTTTTCTCAAATGTAGGGATGATAAATGCCAGAAATGAGCAAAATGCTTTATTAACTATGAAAACAGAAAAAGAAATAGTCTCTCCTCTCGTGAAATACTGGCAGTGCAACTAGACTCCTTTATTTTCTTCACAGATGGAGACGAACTACACTCCGCCTTCCTCTTTCCTTGTACTCTACTGACACAAGGACCACGTTCCATTTCCGTTTCTTCATGTGCCTTTAGCTTGGGAATTTGGAAATACTTCAGAGATGTGTCTGTGCTATTGGACCGTTTTACCTCATCCTTAAAAAACTCTGAAATGGCTTCCACTCTGAAATCAACCTTTCCAAACATTTCCCCAAGGATAACCAGCGTGTACACACATGCTTTAATATTTTTCTAACATCAGTTTGGTACAAAGCTTGATACATTTTGAGATGATCTCTTCTCTTGGAACTTTTGTTTAAATAATAATAAATATCAATTAACATCTCATCAATTTTTACAGGAAGGGAGTCTGCACACTTCATGGCAGCCAAATTAATCAAATGACATGGGCATCCCATAATAATAGTGTTTTCGCACTGCTCCGTTAGTTTAGCAGCAACACCGATTTTTCTTCCCATCATGACAGGGGCATTATCTGCGCTAAAAGCTATACAGTTTGCCATCGGACGTCATATCTTTTCAGAATAACCAGGAGCAAATTAGCAATATTAATACTAGTAGAATTGCCTTCCAAATTTTCCATGGATACCAAACGATTTTCAATATTTTTCAATTCTTTGTTGAAAAACGAGACAACGATAGGATAGAGCTTACTATCTTTATCATTGCTACCATCAGTTGAAATCGCAAAAGGTTCAGTCTTTAAAGCTTGAATAACCTTACTATCTGCATCACGGGCCATTTCGTTAATTATGGCAGATGTTTTTCTTCTAGCACACACATATTTCTTCGCAATGTCTGAATCTGGGAACATCTTTCTGAACAATGGCCCTGCGTGATCAGAACAAGACGAGGCAAGGTTATGTTCGACAATGAACGCCGTGAACAAACATTCTGCTCGAGTGACTGCATCATCTTCCTTCCCACCTCCAAAAAAATTACTTAATTTTTTGTTCCTCTCGAGACAGCTAGCACTATCGTTGTGTTTCTGTGTGACACTGTGAGCTACAATATCTGTTTTCCCTCCATGTGAGATATTAATATCACACCGACACACGGAACAAAATGCATAATAATTTCCTTTATTAGACTGTTAAAATGAACGGAAATTCAGTTCTATAGGTATCCCTGAACACTTGGAGATAACGTTTGTTATGTTTTGTAGTTATCATGTGAAGAGAAAATACCACAAACTGTCACCGACACAACGTTGAAGTCATTAAAATTATGAACTCTGGTCAATACAAAAGCAAACACAAACATAAATACGCGAAACTACCACATGCAAAACAGATCACTATGCCTCGTACATTATTAACATATGACTTCGACAGGGGGAAAAGCACAAAACCGCAAGAAAAAACACGTGGTCTAAAACTCCAACGAAACGAGCGCGCGAACCACACAATAACAAACTCACTCTTTCATCCCGATCAACGGAGTCCCTAGCGGTCGCTAGTGCGCACGACCTCTGACTCGTAGGACGATTGCCGTCCCCAATTCCCACCTGAACAGCTCACACGCTACTGTAGTGAGCGGGAAATACGATACCTACACGAAGGCGACGGATGATCCGCCCGCCAAATAAAGCATCAAACACCGGTAAATATGCTTAAAAATGAAGTTGCGTAAATTACACAAACACATAAGAATTCGTCCTATGGGAAGAGTACTAACCGTACTGGAGGTTATATTGGTCAAAAATAGGAAGAAATAAAAATAAATCGGAAAACCGGAAGATGAGTTAAAAATCGGAAAGTTTCCGGGTAAATCGGAAGGGTTGGCAGGTACGCAGTTGTGTTCCCCACATTACGGTACTACTCACAAGCAATGCAGACCGACGGTGTTCCTCACATAGTGGGACTAAACACGGTCACCGACTAGATCAACGATGATGACGAACATAATTCAGGTTTAAAGGGACCTACCCGCTAGGTAACCAGACCCTATTGGTACGAGGTGCAACAAAATGAAGTGATAATTAAAAATTAGCATGAATTCAAAACAATCAGTAGATCTGATTGACAATGCTGTAATGACTTCACTATGCAGGATAGGATTAGAGAGAACTTTAGGATAAAATATACAACTTAGCTTGGAGTCCCAACGCTCAATGCTGCATCAGCCTGTTTGCATCCCGCCTCTTCCACAGAGCGAGATTGCTGCATATTTTTAAGTCCTACAGCCAAGAACATCCACTCGAGGGATGAAAAGTTCGAATACGCAGTTAAGATGACAGTTTTAAAGTGGTTTCACATTTTCATACCTAGATGGATAACATAACGTCACTGTAGTGTGAAACTCCTTTTCTTCAAAGACGTAATAGCGCTTCACATCCTCCTTATGGACAGAGTAGTGTATGACCTCTTCTTACTCAGAACTCATTTGTGTTACAAAATCGAGTAAACCTCAGAGTTATCTCTCGGACCTCTTAGCAACCAAAATTACACCTTTATCGAATAGACCTAAATGAATTGCTGTTAAAATTTATACTTCATCCATTCAGATAAATATAAAAGCCTTCTTCAACACCACCATTAAGAAACATATGCTGAATATCTGAGTTCTGAGATCGATATTTAACCCCAAAAACTACAACAAAAACTATACTCGCATTCACTTATCAAAGTGGTATTGATATAATCTTTTTTATAGAAAATCGGTTCATCATGAGATTCGACTGTTGAATAGTGTCACTATTATAATTAAACGTATGTTTTAATGGTCCACCTTTCAATCCTATATTATGCAATATGTATAGACTATACAGTATTGGAGGGTAGACCATTAAAACATAAGTTTAATTGTCATTGTGATCACAATTCAATACGGATCAAAACCATGACGATTACATCCTATGGTATTGAGTAGTATGGCAAAGCAACTATGAGCGGTGACATAACAACTTCAACAGAAACCAACAGAGAGCACCATCGTTTAGAAATATACTATCTGCGGGAAAAGCTTCTTCCATGGTGTCTGGAAATTCTACACCATCGCCACCACCTTGAAAACAAAAAATTGCTATGGAAGAGAATGCAGGTAAGCAGGCTAGGAGCTCTGAAGACAGTGATTCTTCAAGACCAAATCATTGCATGTAGCTTGCTATTGCTCCAGAGGAATAAATCCCACTTGCATTGACTGGCAGAACACACACACACACCCCGCAATCAGGCGGCACAACACATTTCAACATCAGAGTGATTTTCTGGCACAGTTCCATTTACCAGCTGCGAACGGCTTGTTGGTATTTGTGCCATTCAATATCAGGAGCTAAGTAGAAGCAGCAAAAACCTGCACTGCTCACACAAAGTACAACGCAGTGGCACAACAACAAACACTGGTCTTCCTGACGCATTCTACAGAGTGAAGATGAGAAATCTGAACCCGAATATCAACCACTTGCTTCAAATCTACAATATAATCACCAAGCTTCTGCCCAATGCCATACGAGATTATCTCCTAGAAATTCAGTACAGCAAAGATGGCCACCCCATAAAAACTTCTAAAATATTTACACAGTCCTAGTCAACAAAGTAGGACTGGCACATTTTGTAAACATGCTGCAGCATAAACCTGGCTCAACAATGCGGCACAACTAACCGCCTTTGCGTCCAGCCTCGACCTGGTCAGCGGTGGTACATGGGGTTGATAGCCGCTACATGGAGGACGTTATCACTGGCTATCTTCAGAAAAAGGGACATCAAACATTCCGGGCCATTCGGATCCGGAATTCTAACGTATCCTGTCCCGGATTATGGCAACAATGAACCAGCTTCTGAAGGATGGTTTACTGAAATAAGTGAAGCAACATCATGTGGAGGAATCTTGGTCATCTTGACCACAGCGCAGACACTGCGATCGCTGCCCATTCTATGATCATCCTACTACTGCTCTCTTCAAAATGTATGTGCGATTTGTAGTGGTCAACAAACCTCCAGTGCTTACATGAGAAAGAGATCTCGCAAATGGAACACTTCTAATGAAGATCATACACCTTTCTCAGTTAAATGTAAGGGTAAACGTTAACATTCTCCCACTCAGCCGGAAAAAGTGTTACCTATCACACCAATTGACATCACTGCCCCACCTTCCCCTTCCAATCTTCCCCTCCTTCCACTGAGACCATTCTGAAAATCATCACTATGGAGCTCCAGAATATTGCCCCATTCCAACGTCCTGATGTTCTGTATCAGATCCAGCTAGCGGCACGATTGATCTTCCAGACTCACATTCATGGAACTTTCTCTGGGACGTGAATGCACTGTGCATTATTTCTCCTTGATCCTAGTCCACTGTTGTAGTAAATGAATGGTTATTACATTAATGTGTGTTCTTTAAGGGTCGAGTGACTGCTGCCCGAATAGATGCCATGGAGGGGTAGCAATTAGTATTCATAAACCTATCCCTTCAGAACATCATTATCATTAAATGAGTATCTATCTGAAAACTTACTAATAGATATCACTATTGGAAATCAAATAATAGCTTTAGAAATATTATGTATAAACCTCTTGGCTATTCTCCACCTCAGAAATATGTAGAAAATGTTGATAGTCAATACAGTACTTACATCACGATCACAGATTTTAAAATTACTTCATATACACAAAAACGACAAGCTATTTACCATCAACTATTACATGATATACTTATACTTCCCTTCCCGCCAACCCGCCCTACATCAAATACGAGACCTGTACTTCAGATCCTCTACCCTAACCTAGCAATGAACCATGACATTACCATGCTACCTTCAATGGGAAATGACCATGTCCCTGCATTACTAACAATAAAAATGTACTAACAAACCCATAGCAACATAACCAAAATCCCCAGTCGTACGGAATACACGAACCTATTGGGTAGCAAACAAACAATATCAGATATAATATGCAATATTGAACTACCTACTTCACAACATGAATTACATGATAAAGTTAAGAAATTAGAATCCCCCACTAACTATTGTCAACGGCCTCCACAATCTTCATCACACCTCCCATCTATGCAAAGCTTCCCTGCCTCTCTAAGCACTCCAAATATTAAAATATTCCCATGAACATTACAAGGCACACCTTCGAACCTGTGACCCACATATTCAGGAAGAGAAAAGTCCGAACCTTTTTCTACTCTTCCTTCCGCGTTTGTAATTCCAACATGACAAATTTGACTTTCATCATTTTTTTCATTTTTCCATCAGGTTTCCATTGTCCCATAACGAGCTGGGAATCAAGCATGGTTTCAAAATAAGGCCTTCATTGACTATACTATTTTCACTGGAACCATCTGAGTTAAGACCGTGGAATGCCACACCTTAAAAACATATCAGATGTAAGGCTTTTCAGGCGTTTGCTCTATTAACCAGCGTTTCGTCTTAGGTCTGACACTAGACTCGTCAGAGTGGGATGTGTCAGACCCTACCCACTGACGCTTGGTGTATACAGGTGAGCTTATCAGAAGCCTATATAAAAGGCACAGTCTGACAACTGCATACGGGAGATAAATCTCCACAATGGAATCATTGCCCGCCTAACAATTCCGAATGGAAAGTTCTAAATTCCCATGGAGGGAATTAGATATTTTTCACCAATAGAGCATGTCAAAAACATTTCAGATGTAAGGCGAAACGCTGGTTAATAGAGCAAACGCCTGAAAAGTCTTATATCCTATATGTTCTTGACATGCTCTATTGGTGAAAAATATCTAGTTCCCTCCATGGAAATTTAGAATTTTCCATTCGGAATTGCTAGGCAGGCAATAATTCCATTGTGGAGATTTACCTCCCGTATGCAGTTGTCGGACTGTGCCTTTTACATAGGCTTCTGATTAGCTCACCTGCATACACCATCCATCAGTGGGTAGGGTCTGACACATCCCACTCTGACGAGTCTAGTGTCAGACCTAAGACAAAACGCTGGTTAATTGAGCAAACGCCTGAAAAGCCTTTCATCTGATTTGTTTTTGAAATGCTCTGTTGGTGAAAAATATCTAATTCCCTCCATGGGAATTTAGATTTTTCCATGCCACACCTTATACAAGCAAGTTATTTTTCACATGAATGACATATGTTTTGCAATTTTCTTTTAACAAGACAAAGATATAAACATTTTATGACATATGCTTCAAGCTGGATCACCTCTGATGTGTGTACGGACTTAACAACTGAGTTTCTCACCTTAGATGTTAAAGAATTTTACTTAGTGGTCTGACACACTATAATCCAATTTCATAAATTTGTACGATAATTTTTACTTTATTTTTCATCACTGTTGTATGCGTGCCATGTGTTTGATACTGTCTTTTGGATGTTTGCATTTTGTTTAAGTGTATCACTGGCTGATGATGACGGGTAATCAGTGTCGAAACTAGTACCTCTCTTCCATGAACTGCATGTGATATAATTCACATCAATAAATTAGTATTGGAAAGGTGGACCCAAAATACCTTTAATTCACTGACAAACATAAAGCAATCCTACCCATATTATCTAATAATGCATAACAAATATGCACTCAGTGATAATAGAACAATGACTGAAATTTTTGCAGGTCATTATAAAGTAATTTTCTCACCATCTTCCGATCCCAATATCTACCGTCCTGACCACGATACAATATCGGAATATTCAGACATCACACAAAATCCTCTTCACCTTACCTTAGAATCCCCTCCAGTTCTTGACTCCCAACATCCCCTAAATGCTCCTATTACAGTCTAAGATATAAAAGACGCACTCAGGACTGAAAAACACTGCCCCTGGACTAGATCAAATTACTTAACGACACATAAAAGAAACTCCACATTCCTTCCTACAACTCGAAAATGAAGTATACACCATAATTCTCCATACTGGATTCTTCCCCACCCCTCCCCCCAAATTGGGTACATGCATAAATTTTGTCATTTTGAAAACCCCAAAAACTACCATCCCAATTAACTTCATATTGTCCCATAAATCTCCTAACAGAGTGTTCTGAAATCTTAGAAATCATCTTAGCTCAATATATATACACCCATCTCGACTCCCTCCATCTCATACCTCAGTAACATGCCAGTTTCTATCCTCAGCACTCCATACATGACCATGTCTTTCATATCTCTGTATCCATCACAAAATATTTACCTACAGAAATATGCACAGCCCTTACCTTTCATGATGATGCCTTTCAACGGACTGATATATAAATTCCACCATCTTCCAGATCCAATGACATTCACCAATTTCCTAGCCAAAATCAGTATTCAAAAGACATTTACCTACAACTCTCCAATTAAAACAGGAGTACCACAAGGTTCCCACAGTGACTGCTTTAGTGTGTCCTGTTTTGTAACAATATTACCCAAACTATACCCCCACTTTCATTGTGTCAATTTGCTGAACGCACGGCAATACCGGCTGTGGAAACCAATAACTGATCCTTGCAATCCCGTCAACAATCCGATTTAAATGAACTCAAACAATGGCTCAATCTCTGACAAACCAACATTAATGTCAGCAAAAAACTGTATAATTTTTTCCTAATCGTAAAAGTAGATGCCGCCCGACTAACAAACCCTTTCTAACCTTGAATAATATACCCTTGCTGTACCGACCACACTTACCTACCTAGATAGAACGTTACAAAATAATTTTCAATGGCATGTACATTTGGACCAAGTTTATAGAGGCATCCCACAGGATTCACCTCTCCCCTGGCTGTTAGGTCAAACCTGAGGATTAAAAGACATACAAATCACACCTCCTAACCAAGCACCACTTCCCGCTTCCGAGTCAGACCACAGATAAATTTAAACACAAAATGGAATTATGGACAAATACAGATCGCACATCTCTGGGTGAAGTTCTCCTTGGTGTTTTTTTCCCCAGAAATTATGTCAACTTGGCTTATTCACATGAAGAAGAATTCGTTAATAATTTTATGTCATCGATTGTATACTGAAATTCAAACATATATAAATGTATCTAAGTAAAAAACAAAATAAATATATTTAACATTGTTTTACTTTGAGAAAAACAATGTTTTCTGTTCTGTTATTATATTTGTAGTGATTCAGTACTTTAACATGAAAACTATTTTTATTTCCGACAACATGTTTTACAAAAGCAGAAGAAAAGTTTTTAAATTTACTTCCATAAAACATGTGAAATTAGCACACAACCATAACTGAAACAAATATCTGTAAATGTAATTGGCCAAAGAGTCCATTTGTTAGACTGATGGCTCGCTCCCATAGTAGGGAGAATGAAATAACTATTAAATCAAAAAGATAGGTTCATCTCTCTTTGCCTCTCTCTGCCTTTAAGAAAAAATCCACCATGCAACAACCCACTCGGGTTATATTTGCAAAGATTGAGGAAGAACTTCCTCTGGTGGTACAGCAAGAGTGCCATAAGGTGCCATGCAGTGCAATTTTTTGGAGCAAACACTGTAAATAATAATATTATTAATGCAAATGGAAATACACTTGATCTTATAATTATGAATTTTAACACATTAACAGTAAATAGAGATGAGTGCCCCTTAGTTAAGGAGGATAGTTATCATCCTGCAATTGTAGTCACACTACTATTAAACAGAGAGTGTAGCCATATTTCACAACAGCCTAAACAATCTAAGCAGTTATTTGAGTTTAGAGGGGCTAATTTCTTTCAAATGTATAAAATGTTTGAGCAAATGGATTGGTCTAAGATTGTAGAATTTACAAACGCTGACCAGACTGTTGAGTGTTTTTATACTCAGGTACACTCCGCATTTTGTGAAACGGTACCAATGAAGAATTTTCACACAAAGAAAAAAATATACTCCATGGTTTTTTATTTAGAAATTGAAGAGATTTCACTAACCCGTATGCACTCACCTTATTGTTCAATAGTATTGTCCGATCAAAACTTGAGTAGTCATGTATAAGTTGGTCTCCATGGTATGAATGTTATCGAAATCAAGTTGAAGGAGTGCACAAATGCTTTTAAAGATATCTTTATAATAAAAATATAAGAACTTCCCTTTTAGAAATGATGTTTCAAATGAATTTTAGTTGAATGATTTAAATATGTATCACTAGAAGGTAGGTGTGTAATAGCTCAAAAAATCTGTCTCTATAAGATTGTTCATGCATTAATTGATGACATTAGCTTGCTTCACGAGTAAATCCTTAATGGTAGAAGAATAAATTTAAGATTTCGGCAATTGTTCATAACTACAGTCTCCAAAACTGTATATTTTAACAACTCTCCATTTATCAATATGTGTGAAACACAATACGTTAATGAATATGAATATGACACATATGTAAATATATTAAAAGAATTGTACTCGTCAAAGTTATTTGTTAATATGTATAATATTTACATGAATTGGTTACAGTTTATTTTTTAAATGTAGTAACAGACCTCTGTATATGAGATGCTGTTTCATCCATTTTATCATCTCATTTACATAGCATTTTCATATATTTTCTTTTTGGTATTTCTGTGTGATTCGGGTCAAATAATTTGTAAAAGCCACCTATAATTGGAGTGTGTTTCTGTTGGTAGCATCTGTAATAAATAAATAAATAAATAAATAAATAAATAAATAAATAAATAAATAAATAAATATAATGCTACTAACTTTCAAAGGTCACATCAGACTATCATTCTTAGATCAGCCTTTTAGACTGATGGCATTGGAGCGCTCACCTCCTAAGTTAGTCCACAAAGACGTGAAATGCTGCAATATTTCAACATCACCCCTGTCCAGTGAGCCTTAGATCAGCCTTTTAGGCTCATGACAGTGGAGCGCTCACTTCCTAAGTTACTCTACACAGACTTTATAGCTATTTTTCAACACATTTTTTAAATTATGAAGCCAAAACTTTAACCTCTAAGTGATGTAAACATTATGGTATGCAATTAGAAGTCTCTAAATTTCAAATCTATAAGCTCAAAAAGTTAAAATCAACAAGTGAGTGACTCCATGGTTGCTCAGTTCTGAAATCGACCTCCATTATATCCATATAAGCAATTCAAATGTGTTAGGCCTTACACCACATTACAGTCCCAAATAAACAATGTATACACACTATCATGTACAGAACTACAAGTTCAACTCCAATTCCCTCAGGTTGTCTTCCATTATGACCCTATCAGTATTAAAAGTTACAGAATCTCCCTAGACCCATTAGCAAAATGTGCAGCCACCATCTTGTTCCAATTCCAGCACCGAGTCTCGAATATCACCCTCCAATCATTCCCCTCTATGAGTAAAGCATACGTATTAAGCCTTACACCATGTCCCTACTTTCATTAGTACAATGTGTAGCCGAAATTTTGTTCCAACGACTGCTCTGATGGAGCTAATGCTTCTGTGCATTGCACAAAAGATAACTGGGGGTATATTGTCAAGGTCGGAAGCAGTATTTTGAAGGCTGTTAATTACCTCGATCACTGTGATGTAAAGGATGGAGAGGGAGAGTAGTAATGGCTTAGCTGTGTATGGGTACATATTCGCACTTTTCCCTGGCTCATTACTGCCAACTTTAAATTTATCACTGAACGTTGAGGCAATGACCTCGGGAGAGGCAACTAATTTCATTAGAGTAGAATGCCCTTTGTGCTGATCTGCTGTATTAAGGTATTAACACATGTCTTTGCTGTTGTTACCTATCTTGTTTATGTAGTTTTTATGTGCTTTGTGGATGAGTTCCTTGGTGGTATTCCTCACACATTTATATTTGTCCCACATAAGATTGCTTTGGTTTCCTTCCTGTAAAGCATATTTCTTTGCGCATCATTTTGACTACTTCTTTTGTGACCTATGGAGAGTGTTTTTGGTAACAATGGGTAGATGACTCCTTAGAAGTTATAATAGCAGTTTGCAGCTGGCTTTTTTGTAGTAATAGACTACTCTATTATATTTTTTACTGGTGGATTCTTGTATTTTGTGGTAGCTGTAACTTCTAGGTGTTCAGAGGACTGCTGTTTCCAGTACTGAGGATGGAGGGTTAGAAAGGACAAGAATTTTCATTATACAGATGGGTTCAGTAATTAATTATTCAAGGAACACGTTGTAGAATCCTACAACGAAAGTTGCTGCTAATGGACTGATGGCAAGATGCAGGCGGTGAGGGCGATCATGCTGCCAGAACATTTCCAAAATAAAATCACCAGCCCTCTAGATACTTTTTAATCAATGTTGTATATGTTGTACATGGCTTAGAGACAGTAGTAATTCCTCATTGATGTCACTGGTGGAGCTCGGTACATGGAACCCAAAAGGAACTTGCTTTCAGCACACATGAATTCCACCCGAACAAATTCTGCCTACGTTTCCAGCAGCTCAAAGCGCACACGGTTGAATTCGGGTTTCATGGCAATAAGTGACACTCCCCCTGAGCTTTCCTAAATAATGTGTATGATTTAGGTACCACTTCTATGTCATAGATTGACGAATTCACCCAGGATTCACTAACACACACAATTGGTGGGTCTAAAGCAGCAAGAGTGGCCAGAACTGCCTGTTTACACTTCACATATTTCAGGCTGTGAGCACTAAATCAAAACACAGTAACTGTCCTGTTATGTGCAGTCCAATATTCTGAGTTGCTAACATCATTATTTACATTGCTTGATGTCATGTTAATAAATGATTCTGAGATTGAGGAGAACTATATATCCAACATGACCATGTTTGCACCGCTGAGTTAATTTTCTATAGTAGACATGTATTAATCATCGCACATGTTCTCTGGACGGGTGAATTAAAAAACGTACATGTCACAAATAGCTGATTAGCATTATGTTTAGAATTACACATGTTACAGAAGCATTTGAATGCAACTTCTGAGTTTGGTCCTGGGTTCAATTCCACATCTCCACTAAGAGCAACTGAACACATCGAGAAGGTGGGGAAATAATACGGCAGGTATGGCAACTCCGCCCCCTCCGCCAACCCTCCAACCCTCCAACCCCCCAGACCAATTCCTACGGTGGACTGTAGACCTTCACGTCTACACCATGCCCAAGAATTAATCTCACATTTAGATACTACTAATATGTGCTTACTAATTTCTAAATCTGTATACAATTCTCTGTTTGTGAAGGAGTACTTTGATACTACTTTTGCAGTTGTTATTACAATAAATACCATTAAAAACACGACACAAACTCGAAGAACTCGTATCATTACAAAGTTGCTTGCCACCATCTTGAACTATTTTCTGGTTATTTTGTTGTGATGAGCTGCAGATTTAAATATTCAAGAATAGCATTCCTGGAAAACTAAACATTTGAATCCTTCACTTTCATCCAACAGAGCCAGACAAGAGGCAGAATATACTTTCCACCTGCCTGAACACTGAGGATGCCGAGGCCAACCTCACACTCTGAATCAACCCCACTTTTGCTTTTGTTTACTCACTTAATTTAACCTACCAGGAAGCTTTTCTCACACAGGTTGCTTACCTGTTACTCATGACCATATTTCAGTTTTATTGATTTGATTCTTCCTGGAATACTGTGATGAGTGAGTCAGTGGTGCTTTGCATTTCTACCATCCTGCCCATGATTGTGCAGAAATCAGCTACTATTTACAATGTCAGATATAGGAACAAAGATTGTGAAACGGCAACAGGATGCCAAGTTAAATGTTGGAGAGCAATAGACTTGACATATGGACACTGAAATATCTCCAAACTGCATGGAGGAGTGTTTATAATGAGGTGATAGAGGTGAAGAAGAATAAACAAAATACATACGATGGAATATAACACAGCAACCACTGTGGACCATTGCTGGAATTTCAGCCACTGGATCCCAAGATCAAATTTTCAAAAGTCAGAATAAATTCTGAGTATGGAAAGAGAATTCAGTACATCAGAACATGGTCATCCAACTGCAAATAATCAGAACATGAAATATAAGAAAGGTTTCAGGGAGGGTTTTGATGTTTTTCTTCCATCTGAAACAACATTAAAAATATGTACCTAATAACACCAAGATAAAAATCTACTATGATATCATACGAGCCATTATATTTCATGGCCTTGAAATTTAACAAGCCGCTCAAGGCAACAGTAAATATATTGATATCACAGAAAGAAGGTATTTGCGAAGTGTCACTAATGAAAGAAATAGGGGATTCAAAAGAATAATCATAAAGACGAACAGAGGTATGAAAGCAATCAAGTGCCTAATACACAGCAGGTTGAATCTCTGGATTGATCATGTTGCAAGAATCGCCAACAGCAATGTCATGGTCAACCAGACACCCCAAGAAAACCTATTACAATACGCAGAAAAGAACTGGGATGGTAATATTACTACCCATTGTACTCGCTCAGATACTGTGTGGTGGCAACTAGGCGGCCTGCTGATCACTAGATACTATAGGCTGACTTACTTTAATTTTGTGGATTTTTCTCACAAGCCATGTTAAAACAAACAAGTTCGGACTATGAGTGAAGTAACAGGAGACAGAATTCGAGAATGATCTTGATGGACCTGTGCTCACCTTGGGAAATCGAGGACTTCAGTCCATCTCCTGTCTGCAGAGGGAGCTACTGAACATATAAATTGCAAATTCCATATTGTCGTAAGTTACGGGTATATAATCTAATTAAGCTAAACAGTACTTACGTGTCTTCTTCTTTGAAACAAGCGACCAATTGACCTACTGTGTGTTCATCTACGGTTACTTCATTTTTAATATTGCTGGAAGGCTGTAAGGAAAAAATATGCAAAACAAAGTAAGAAATGTAGATTAAACAGATAACTAGAGTAAAAGTTTTTAAACAGACATGACAGCTGACAAAATAAACTGCATAATTGCACAATAAGAATATCAATTTATTCTCCCAATGTAAAAAGGAAACAAGCAAACAAGTGTTAAGTCCAAATTATATGAAGAACAGGAAACAAGAAAAGGAACTCATAATAAGATAAAGAAGACAGCACTGGAAGAGGGAGAAAAAGAAGAAGAAAAACTTAAAGGACAATTAAAATCTCTTCACTTTTTTCCTCTCTTCCTACAACTTTCTGTTATTGTCTTCATTTTATCATGTGTTCTTAAATGACTTGTCACTTGTTTGTTTCTTGTGTTCCCACAGATGACTCTGATTGTCAGATATACATACATTGGATTTTAACTTGAGAAAGGTCAATTTCTTGCGTACCATGTTCAAGTTTGTACAACAAATAGTCAGTTGTTGGACTCTTCATTGACTCTAGACAATATTAATATAGACTTACAATATTTCAATTCAGATTTTAAAGGACAATGCTGGCCTTGTTTTCTACGGATAGGAAGTACACTGCATTCCCGGAAGCCCCAGAATTGAATCTCGGATAAATCAGAGATTATTATCAGACTCTAAAGGCTAGTTGCTGGTCCAGTCGGGCTGTATGAGAGCAAAGAAGTTGTTAATAGATATAGAGGTAGAATCGTTAGTCGAAAAAGCCAGGAATAATGGCCAAGAAAATTTGTCTTGCTCACCACACACGGACTTATAAACTGCAGGCCATCGGGCCGAGCAGTGGTCGCATGAAAGTGTAATGCTCATCACAGCTCTAGAGCCACAGGTTTTGGTTTGTTCTTAAAAGGACTCTGTTCAGAGAGTTTAAAACTACCTAATATATTTCCTAAACATGACCAGAACAGCATCACATTTTTTAAAAATTATCATTCAACACAGTGGGGCCACACAGTTTGGTCTGCCACTGCTAAGCAGAGTCCTGGAGGGGCGTGCCATTCCAGCTGATGAGTCCAAATGGCACGTCTGGACGAAACTCTGCATAATGCACACGGCCTAACCACCCAAAAGCTGGTTCTATTGCTGTGATTATAAGATCTGCGGCCGTGAAAGCCCTTTTTTGATTTTGTATCTCCAATGGGGGAGCATTTTTTAAACGGAGAAATCATTTCTCCTTTAGCAGGTTAGCAAACTTCATTTGCTAACACGGCACGGCCACACAGTTTGGTCTGCCACTGCTAAGCAGAGTCCTGGAGGGGTGTGCCATTCCAGCTGATGAGTCCAAATGTCACGTCTGGACGAAACTCTGCATAATGCACATGGCCTAACCACCCAAAAGCTGGTTCTATTGCTGTGATTATAAGATCTGCGGCCGTGAAAGCCTTTTTTGATATTTTCTTCCATTGCTTCCCTTTGTGTAAAGTCTATAACGCTCAAGATTGCTGCATCAGTCTGACTCTTTAGCATCTTACGATGCAGGCTACTTTTAATGCCTTCCATACTGTCAGAGATAGGCCTAACGTACACCACCACTAAACACAGTTACTAGACAACGAGAAAATAGAAAGGAGCGCGGGACAGCTGAGTGTAAACTTATGCACTGAACTGTCCTTGTAGCAGGAGCTATGTTAGGAGGGGATGCGCTACGCAGGGTAGTCCAAAGTGCGCATGCGCTCCCAGGCGTCTTCCTAGCTGGCCCGATCTTTACATCTTTGCCAACAACTAACAAAATTTGGCAATGTCTTCCACAAAAATGTATGCTGTTAATAAGGTGAATGGTTACCCCTAATGGCCACACATGCACCGCAGCGACGTGGCATGCTCTCTATCAGATGGCCCAAGAGATCTTGTGGAAGTCGATCCCTATCCTCCAAAAGGGCAATGCGAATGTCTTAGAGGGTCCTTGGTAGAGGCTGACGGGATGCAATTCAACTCCCCAATGTGTCCCAGGCATGTTCTATAGGATTCAGAACCGCAGACCTCGCTGGCCAGTCCATGCGATGACTGTCTTCCCCAGCCACAATTTCTTCCACCGGAGCAGCGCGGTGCGGTGGGGCATTATTGTCCGTTAAGTGGAAGTCTGGACCAACCTAACTACTGAAGAGTTGAACATATGGTCTCAGTACCTCATCAATGTCTCTCCGAGCGCTAACAGTGCACCGCAGACTACCCATGAATATGTGCAGGTCCGTACGGCCATTCAACATAATGCCGCCCCACACCATGACGCCACCATCACCACACAGGTCCTGTTCCACGGTGTTCCTGTGGTTGTATCAGCTACCTGGTGCTCTCCAGATTAATGTGCGATGGGAATGGTTCTGCAAAATGAAGCAGGATTCATCTGTGAAGAGCAAATGCCTCCATTCATTCATAATCCAGTTTCGATATGGATGGCTCCACAGTAAAAGGGCCCGTCACGATCACCAAAGGCTACACTCCGCGCACTATAATAGGGAAAACACGACTGAAGGAATATGGGGCGCAGGCACTTGCCGCTAGTCAAAGCTGGGAACACTCCTTTCCTATATAGAGCGAACACATAAGGTTGGCAGCTGCATATCACAGAGATAAGTTTTTTAAGGTTCAATCTCTTCAATACAAATTATGAGTAGTATAAGGTATTATTTACAACATTTATTTAGTAATGTTCCTGGTTTCGACATTTAAATGTTATAAAATACATTAATCACACAATAAAAGATTAAAAAGTTTTGACATGTTATCGACGTATAACAGTCCTTTGAGATGCTTATTTACACTGTGTGCTGAATAAAATAGCAAAAACTTATAGCAATCACTTGATACACTGTTTATGTTGATCTGTTTATGTGCTAATACTCAAATCATCATGCCCTATTTACGGTTGCATTTGAATCTTTGGCATTAATTTGTCTGTCCTTTAAGACAACTGTTATTCAAATGTTGTCAAAGTGGAAACATAATTTTAGTTGACAACACCTTGTTCATGTAAAGAACTTGTAGAAATACGCGTTAGTATATCTCAATACACTCGTCTCAAATGGCTTACTGTGTTCGCTAAAATTATACAATGATGTACTAAACAAATTATAAAGTAAGAAACGGTTAGAGGTAATTGGTTGTCCTTCCGTCTTCTCCTCTGATGTAATACAGATGAACTAAAATTTCCCAGTTCAATCGGAAGGATTTGAATCAGCCTGATGCGAAATCAAAACGAAGGAATTATAAGTATTAAAATGTAATGGACTTGGACAAGCTAAAATGTGTGTAATATACGGTATATGTGACTCACCTTGGACAGCGTGTTGAGTAACTACAGTTTGTGAGAAGAGACAGACTAATACTGATGGGTGGAGTGTAGTGAGGTACGTTATATCTGGTGGGGAGAGGGGAATTGGGGGGAGCGGTTTTAGGGAGGAGAGCATAGGAGGAGGTGTTTAAGGCAGGTCTTGTGGAGAGTGTGGTAGGGGTTTGCAAAGTGATAGGGTACTGTGTATCATGATAAATATTGACCATCCATTCGGAAGATTGACACATCTAAAGATTTTAATTAAAAGATCAAAGAGAATGTCAGTTTTTTTCTGAGATTTCATTCATGTTCGAATTGGAGTTCCAGAACTGATCCAAGTGAATGAAGCATTCCTCTGTGACGTCGAGAACGGAAGAAATTATTTTAAACTACTAGTTTCAAAATTTATCAGTTCGATATGCGATTTTAGTGTTATGTTTCTTCAAAATATTTGTTATGATGTAATTATCTTAACTGAAAGTAAAGGCTGAATAACGATGAGGTTTAGTTTTCTCTAAGTTATAGTTAAAGTTGACTTCAAGCAATATCTGCGTTTATTGATAATGCGCTATATAAATTATTACCCATTGTATTTAGCTATGGAGCGAATTGTATTTAATTCTTTATTTAGATATTCTTTATTTAGCAGTATACTGAATGCCCAGTCTAACATACTGCTGCAGGTAGCACATTTGTGTGCTTTGGGATGGAAAAATCTTTCTCGATGGTGGTAGCTGTCTGTGTCAGTTTCCTGTAAATATTGTGTTCATTAGAAGAAGAAAGTCTGTTTAACGTGAGGTCTAGAAAATTTATGCTTCCATTTGACTCAGATTCCAGAGTGAACTTTATCTGCGGATCAATATTGTTTAAATTGTTATGGGTGAAGCCTGTATCAGTAATTCTCTCGTCAACTATAACAAGATTGTAACCTACAAACCTGGTCCAATATTTTATGTTCGCAAAATTACAATTGTTAATAACTGCCATATGCTCTAAATAGTCAATGTATATTTCCGCAAGTATCCCTTAAGCCGGCGACCCCATAGCCAAGCCATCCTGCTGATGTATACAATTATTAAAACGGAAGAAATTATTTTTACTACTAGTTTAAAAATTTCCATGAAATATTGGATCTCGAATATTTTTTTTTTTTTTTTTGTTATTTGCTTTACGTCGCACCGACACAGATAGGTCTTATGGCGACGATGGGACAGGGGAGGGCTAGGAGTGGGAAGGAAGCGGCCGTAGCCTTAATTAAGGTACAGCCCCAGCATTTGCCTGGTGTGAAAATGGGAAACCACGGAAAATCATCTTCAGGGCTGCCGACAGTGGGGTTCGAACCCCACGATCTCCCGAATACTGGATACTGGCCGCAATTAAGCGACTGCAGCTATCAAGCTCGGTAATCTCGAATTGACTGAGGTTACTATATTTATTTAAATTACTTGGGATAATAGGAAAAACTGTCTTAGTATTGATACTCGGATTCATACTGTTATATCAAAAGAAGTCAACGAGTGGAAAGGCTGTATTTCAAAGCTATCTAGTTGTTTAATTAACTCAATTTTATTTTTCACAGAACTATTTGATAGAAAATTATAATTCGTTCATAGAAAATTTTGGATAAATTGTGTTAATTTATACCATGGGCTTGGCCTGTAATTGATGATGGGGTGTATGGAGACACTGGCCTTATGGATCTTAGGTAAAGCTTTCGCTACTGGCAGTCCAGGTTTCATAGTTATTAGTTTTGTCTTCTCTTCTTCTGTAAATAAAAATTACGTATTTTTAGGGTTAATTTTTGGAGACGTTGAATCTGGTAGGTCGGATATTTTTAGTAACCATAAAAAAGCTCTTATTGAAAAATTCTTTGGTTTTTTTCGGTGTAATCTGTTTTTTCCATTATTACTGTTGTGTTCCCTTTATCTGCCCTAGTGATAATGAGGTTCTTATCTTTAATTTTCTTTTTGAGGTTTATTACCTGTTCCTGTTCTACAAAATCTTTTAGGTTTCTATTGTTACTAGTAGGTAATGTTCTTCTTTTTGATATATGGATTTTGTTCATTTTCTCCTAATATCGAATCTGACCCCATCTTGTATATCCGGGGGCATTTTTTAACAGCTACTTCTGACTCAATAATCATTTTGGCAGTGGCATTTATTATATTCGTGTTCGGTCAACTGTGTTTCTGACTATTTTCTAGTATCATGTTTTCCTGCCCTGTTAGTACTGCTCTTGAATAATTTATAATGGGAGGGTGAAATTTCTGAGTCATGCTGTTTAAATGGTTATGATTTTCTGTTTCCCTTTACGTGCACATTTTTCGTCGCATAAGTCTTAAGTACGTTGAGATTATTGTCTAATACGAGCTGTTTTTGGGCTAACATTTTCTGCTCTCTTCTTGAAAATTTTTCCTTTCCTCTCAAGAAGGGAACAGAATATATTTTAATTTCAACATAGTGACTAACTTAACATGTGTTATTTATTTATTTATTTATTTATTTACGATTCAAAAATATACTATTTCAAGTATTTTATTAAATGACAAAGCAAATGTAAATTTAGACATAAAGAAACATTATTTTCTTTTTTAGATGTAAATAAGGACTTAAGTACCAAGAGAAGAGCAGATTTAAAATTTCAGCATATAGTGCCTAATTTAATAGATTTTATTCATTTATGATTGGAAAATTTATTTTAAAGTCTGTAATATAAATATGACATAGTTAGTAAGTTTGAAACACAAAAAAAATATTTTAAAAATTTGAAGATTTATACTGTATATAATTGTCCTCTCGATAAGTATATTTGTACCAAAGTACCAAGTCCAAAGATTGTTGACATTTTGGCACCGCTGAAGAAGAAAGTAGTTAGCTCTAGAAACATGTATGGTAATTAAGTATAATAAAATATGTAAAGTACTGACAAGACAGGAAAGTGTTCTATAGAAATATGAATATAAGTCCATACAGACAGGATTAACCAACACGGTGAAAATAATCAATGCTAATAATATTCTCGCCATTAAATGGAAAGACAGAAAGGATATGCATTTACTTTCAACTGCTGATAAGGACTTGGACTTTGATGAGAAAATTCAAAGAAAATGAGGTGGAGGAGAGGAAGTAGTGAAAAACCCCAAGGGTATTGAAAGATACAACCGGAAAATGAATGCAGTATATCGTCAAAACCAAGTCCTTGCATGTTTCCTTGGAACGCGATGGACTATCAAGGGTTATAAAAAGATAATCTGTTGAATATGGCTATCTTCAATTCATACATTATGTTCATGATGGATACTGGCAGGGGGCTGCATTATAACAGAATTTCTCACAGCATTTGCCGAGCGATTGTTGCAGAGTTTTGGTCTCCTGCCCAGGACAACAAAAGGAAGAACGCCCAGTCAACACAGCCACCTGCGGCTACAGGCAAATGTACGGAGACATTTTCCAGTGCCTATTCCTCCAATAGAAAACAAAAAACATCCTTCTAGGCCCTGCAACGTATGCAAGGGTCATAAAATAAGGTCTGAAGTGAGGTAGCTATGTGAAAAATGTGGTATTTTACTCCATCTGGAGAGCTGTTTCAAAAAATATAACATGACGATTCACTATTGAAGACTGAGAAACAGTTAATGAACAGTTAGGCATTGATCTGTGATGTATATAGCTTTGAAAAATGCCAGTTTTTGACAAATCCTCAACATACAAAATTAAAACCAAATTTTTGAATATAAATAGTTTTCTGTCCCTGCAGATTAGACTAGTAGTCAGGTTCCAATGGATTAATTAAAGTAGAGTTTTAGAATTTACCTGATTTAAAAGTGGGAAACCACAGAAAACCATCTCTGGAAGAATGGCCGAAAGAGAAGTGCAAGGATGTTCAAGGATTTAGGTCCTAGGAAACGTAGAAACTGCATGCAGTTAAATCAAGGAAGCCTTTGGAGAAAGGAAAACTAGATAAGAAAGAGTAGTGATGGGTGATACAACAGTGCCAATGGATTGTATATGGGGGAACATAGTCAACAGCTTGCTGATAATCCTATGAAACTGCAATTTGATGATTGGGCTGATTTCGTATGTGCATCCTTCCCACTGTATCCAACCAAATCCCCTCAATAACAGCTCAGTTGGAAAAAACTTCTAGCCAAAAAAAAAAAAGACAAAGCAGAAAAATGGCAGGAACAAATCCAACACCAGTATCAAGGAAAATAAGTAGATGATAGGGTTCCAGAAAAATAAGAGACTGTTGGTGCTGATGAAATGGGAGTCTCAATTATGAGGTCAGATTTTGAGAAGTTTTCAAAGACCGAAGTATAAACAAGGCACCAGGAATTGATGGCATATCCTTAGAATTACTGAGTGCTGTAAGAAAAACCAGCATGGTGAGGTTAGTTCCTTTAGTGTGCAAGATACGTGGAAAAGGAGAATTGCCATACAGTTTTTGGCAGAATGATATCATATCTATTCCCGAGGAAGGCGCACCATTAGTTTAGTATGGAAAGACAATTTGACACTGAGTTTGAGGACATCAATTTGGCTACAGAAGAAATGTAAGAACACATGAAGCAATCCTGACTTTACGTTTAGAGGATTGAATTAAGAAGGACAAGCACACACACATAGTGTCCATAGAACAACAAAAGGCATTCATTATCAGATACCGAGAAAGAAGAATAATTTGCAATCTACACAAAAATCAGTCTGCTGTGATAACAATCAAAGACTGTGAGAAAGCAGCAGTATTCCATAAGGGAGTGAGGCAGGACTGAGGTTCCCCTCCTTTACAACGTTCATATATAAGAAAGAGGCAGTAAAGAAAACCAATCAAAGAGGAATTTCAAAAGGGTATCACAATCAAAGGAGAGGAAATCAAATTTCTGAAGTTTGCTCATGATATTGTTATTATATCTCAGTCTGGAGGAGATCTGGAGAAATTGTTGAATGGTACAGACAGAGTCTTGGGGAAGGAGCACAAGATCAAAATAAATAAATCCAAAATGTAAGTAATGAAGTGCAGTAGAACAAAGTCAGCTGATACAGAAAAAATTAGATTAGGATATGAACTTCTAAAGGTAGTAGATGAATATTGTTACTTGGGTAGTAAATAAACTAATGACAGCACAAATAATGTGGACATAAAATGCAGACTGCAGGCTAGCACAAGCAAGGAGGGCCTTTCTTCAGAAAACAAATTTTCATCTTTCAAACCGTTATAAACGGATTACTCAGATGTTTTTGAACACATTTCTCTGGAGCACGGTGTTGTATGGAAGAAAAACATGGATGATAAATAGCTCAGGAAAAAAGATGGTAGAAGCTCTTGAAATATAGTGTTAAAGATGAATCACGATCAAAGAGATATGGAATTAAATTGGTGAGAGCTCAATTTGGCTAAATTTGACAAGAAGAGATAGAATGATAGGACATATCTTAAGACACCCAGGACTTGTTCAGTTGGTTTTTGAGGGAAGTGTAGCTGGTAAGAACAGTAGGGGTAGACCAAGATATGAATATTACAAGCAGATCAGAGCAGATGTATGATGTAGTAGTTATCTAGAGATGAAAAGGACACCACAGTATAGGGGCACAAGAAGCGCTGCATCAAACCAGTCTATTGACTGATGACTCTCAAAAAATAACAACTGAGAAATTGTGTCCTGGTTAACGGAGACTGCAATTCGTTTCCAAGAGGACCTGGTTGTATTCACTAATTAAGATGAACAAGCCAGTCCAGTGCACTTATAAAATAGAATGTATTTAAGCCAAGCATGGTCAAACTGTATTACACCTTTCTCCATTTCACCCAAATTTGAATCCCCTTAAGCTGATATGGGCAAGTGTCAAGAATGACATTTCTGAACAAAATATGATGTTCAGAATGGAAGCATTACTATAATTTATGATGAACAAATTGCTTCTATTACAAATGAGGACTGGAAGTAAAAATTGTGAGCACATAAGTAAATTTCAAGAACTGTAATTTCATGTGACAGTTTATTGGACCATGGTAAACATAAAAGAGGGAAGTGAAATGGACAGAAATAGTGACAGTGATGGAAGCAATATCGAAACCGCAAGAGAAACTGGTAATAAAACCACAGACATGCCAGTGGAAATGAAATAGGCCTGGATACAGAATATGGTGAAACAGTAGGAAGCGATTCTCTAAGAGATTTAGTATGCCTAGATATAGTGACAGTGAATGATTTATAGTCTTCTATCAAGTGATAAACATACTGAGTTATGTGTAATGTGCAGTTACATTTGTGTAACTATTGGAAGGATTTGTGAAAGGCTTCCAGGAATATTATAATTTACGATGAGATTGTATGCTTCATAAGGCACGCATTGTACAATATCCTCACTTATACTCTCCTATGTATGCTCGAACCTAGTCCTTGTCACCTTCCACTATAACGCACTTCCTGTCCTGCCTTAAATGAGTGTTCTCCACAATTTGCAAAAGTTCTATCCAAACATTGTGACTTTGTCCTCAACACAACAAGAGCAATGCAATAAGGAAACCTACACCATCAGAAATTTTTCTGATGTACAGCATACAGGCAGACAGGGTTAAAAGTATGGTATATCTAGGGAGTAACATAGGACCATTGTACTGAAATCAAATGCTGGACAGAGAAGGCAGAGTCCATCTTCATTAGCATGTGGCAACTCCTATCCTGAAACAATCACAGAAAAAAGCTCAAAAAGATAATAACAAAGTGCAGTGTCCTCTCCAACCTACAATATATTCTAATACCCACAGAAAAGACAATACATACTTTCAAGAAGTGGATATATAATGGCGAATTGTGTAATTCTTGTGGGTTATTTTAATGCAAACCAAAGGAGATAGGTCTAATGGCAACAAAAGGATAGGAAAGGGCTAGGAGTAGAAAGGAATTAGCCGTGGCTTTAATTAACGTACAGCCCCAGCATACGAAAATGGTAAACCATTAAAACCATCTTCAGAACTGCCGACAGTGGAGAACCCCACACAATGAGCTGTCGACCTCAGCTTATCTAGGCAATTTTACTCCAGAGACTGAAACACATGTATCACATTATGAGTACTTCTAAAAGAACAGTCTTTTACAAGTAATATTTTGAGGAAAAAATTTAGGCAAAAGAGGACTTATGATGGATATCTCTGATCTATATTATCAAGATATGGGTTGGAGGTCTTTGGCACATGATGAAAGGAAGATAGCCATGCTCGTAGTCTAAATCCAATTAGGATAAGGTAGTAGTAACAGCGAAGAAACCAGCCACCAGGTGCCATGCAATGGAGGGCCTTTGAACAATAATAGCTGCTATGTATTACCTAGCATTAAATTTTCAAACAACATGGAGAATATATGAAAATTGTTTTTAAATACTGGAAGGCACACTCATCTTTCCAAGGATCTTCAAAATGTCTGCTTTAAAATGAGGAGTTGCTCAATGATGTCCATTGAGCAGTTTGTTACAATTTCCATTATCAGAAAAATGTCATCAAAAGATTAGCTTACTTCAAATGTATTCACCTGTGTTTCTCTTGGCGCTGCTAACTCTGATTTTGGTTCTTCTTTCAAATGCATCTCTTCTGATGTAATTTTGTAATTCTCCTGTGGAAAAGTTAATGTATTAGGAATTTTTTCAGACACATTTGGAAATGTATTTATATACGAGTGGGCTTACAATTCATCATTTCCTAGTAAATGAGACAGTTTCAGTTTCAAATCTTCATTATCATTTGTGAGAAAATCTCCATGTCGAGTATCCATAAGAGCATGACAACTAAGAGACCTTCAGGTGTGGAGTAATGTCCTGTTTCAATGCTCAGAGTTATTTTTGAAGAGTAGAACAATTATATAATATTGAACCTTCCAAAATAACACTGAACAATCAGGAAAATGTACAGACATACTTATAAATAATCTGCGCATTGTAAAAAAAAATTCTGAAATATTAAGAACTTCACAATTTATCACTGTTATCTTTCACATCCTGTACCAACAAATACAAATCAGCAGGAAAATGTATCCTCCACATTTCCTCTTGTATATGAAGTGCTCAGTCTGAAGGCAGGGAGGATCCTCAACAGCTCTACCATCAGCTGCCATAGAGAGCTAGGTGTCACTGAGGAGGCAAACTAAGGAAATGAAGAGTAAGGTAGTTTTGCATTGCTTTCCTCTTCCAGCAAGACAGTGATGTTACATACCAGTCTCTCATGTTCACTGAACTGTACACACAGATCTTTTCCTATAGGATCTGGCTGTATTAGGAGTGGTGTTACCCATACAGCTCATATCTCAGTCACTTTCATATCGTCAGAGCCAAGGATGAGACTGAGACCCCAAATACAAGTGACAAACTTGTTCTAGGCCAAACCAGAATACAACAGGCATTGAGCACTCAGTATCTCACCAGAGATGGATTAGGGCAGGCCACCTCATATGGAAGTCATAAGTCCTAAACAACACGAACAATAACCTATAGGTTATTTACAATATCATAGACATCAGTCCCCCTTGTAAAAGCACGAGTACATATGGTCAGCTGACAGGGATATTGCACTTTGCTTTATGTTGCACCGACACAGATAGATCTTTTGGCGATGAAAAGATAAGAAAGGGGTAGGAGTGGAAATTAAGTGAACGTGGCCCGAATTAAGGTACAGCCCCAGCATTTGCCTGCTGCAGGAAACCACGGAAAACCATCTTCAGGGGTGCCAACAGTGGTTTCGACCCACTATTTCCTGAATACAAGCTCAGAGCTGTATGACCCTAACCGCATGGCCACTTGCTCAATATAGATACATTGTGCATTGTGACAGGAATTCATATGTATTGAGAAGTGAAAGGTCAGATTGTTGTCTCAAGAATGGCTGTACTAATCAGTGTAACTAATCCAGGGATACATTTTGTTTCAACTAAATGTTACTGAATTATAACCGACATTGACTTTGCAGTTCCTGTTTGATATTAAACCCATGTTAGTGTTTAAACAGAGAAAGTACTGTGAGACAGATTTATTATTCTTTTCATCACGTTTATGGTTTCCTTTTTAAAGACCAAGGAATTAACTCAACAATGGGTTGTGAGGATGAAAAGAGACAAATTGTTTCCCACCCAATAAATCATTTATGCTCCACACTCTTCGAAGTTAAGTACATGTATCAAATGATCAGTGGCTGTTACCGCCAAACATGACTAGGTTCTAAGCATTTTATTTTCCCTCACATTTGCAAACAAAGGAAATAGAGTGCTCACTACCAATAAAACATAAGCAAGAGAAACCACCAGAGGCAACCTGTTAAAATGAAAGTCTCGTATAGAATGGGGACTAAGAAATAGTTATAAATTATCTTTCCCTAACCATTTGCTGCTCCAATTTATCATGCAATTTAAAACTGTAGTGATCTGGGTGACACTGTTTTAATATTGATTTAATTTTATTTTTTAAATCACCAAACCTATGACCAAAACTACAGCTTCTGTCTAATCCCTAAGAAATTAAAGCAGCAATATGTGCAGGCTACCAGAAAAAAATGGCTGAAATCATAGCAAAGCAAAGAAGGAGGAGCAGGAGGAAAGTCTTCCATCTGCAAGAAATCACTGAAGGTCTTCACAAGAAATATATAGATTCAGGTCTCACTGTTCTGGGTAGGTATTTCCAAGAGGTGATCCCAGACCTTGTGAGACTTCAGGCCAACCCAACCATGTATCGATATCCGCAGCATCCCTATTGTTACTGGTACCTCACAAAACTTTTACACCACAACATGTTCAAAATCTTTGTCACAAGGCAACATATGTTGATGGCAGTCCAGGTTTTACAGAGGAGAGTTTTTAAAAGAAATGAAAAGTTAGGGCTATTTCAAAATCAATCCCCAGAACTTAGATGTTTAATGAAACGGGTGTTAAGAAGAACTTGGTGCGGGACAATAAGCAGTTTTATATCTATGCTGAATTACATCAGGGATATCTAGGCACTGGTGAGTATGAAGTGGCCAAGGAAATATTAGACTTTATGGTGGCAACACTGAATAGGAGCTCAAAAATACCAGTGAGGGAAGGGCTCATTCAAAAAGATTATATAGTCAGCAGCTGTGAGGGGATTGCGACTAATAGCCTTAGGAATGAAGTTTGTTGGACTGAATTCCCAGTGTTCATTTCCACATCCAGCAGAGTTTGAGCAAAAGGCATTAAGTTTCCTTGATGCTACTCACAATATAAAACTTGCTATGGATTCCCTAGCAGAAAAGCAGGTTCTCTTAGATGGTAGTGCTCCAGACCAAGAAAATATTACTGAGGTGAAATACCTGGCAGAACTTGGTACTATTACAGGAAGTGAAAAGCCTGCACACTGATTATAGATTAAGGAGAAATAATTTAGAGTGGGTGAGACAGAAGATAAACATTTCCTTAGGTATATAAACCTTCAGTAATTCTGTGGCTAATGCTCTTAAATTTTGCAGTAATCTGGGTCTTGAAGTGTTTACTGAATGTGAAAGTACCATTCAGTTTGCAATGTTCCTAAACCTGCGTTTGATTTAATAAACTCATGCCATTTCATGTGTAAGCAAACCAAGGCTGCAAACAGATATTCCAACAAGGCCAAAATCTGTACTGAAATTGAAAAATGCATAAGTTGTCCTAATAACATTATCGTAATTGATGGTTCGTCCCTCTGAAACTCTAACAAAATAACTGCAATGAATGGTATAATTTCTGATTTGTTAAGTGTGCAAGGTCTTGCAGAAACATATATCTGGGAGAGGATTCTGTACTAAGATACCTCTTCACATGGAGGTTAAGCCAGGATCACCTGGAATTCATCCTCCCATGTGTGAGGAACAGAGATGGATATAAAATTCTGGTCAAGTCAAAGCTGCATGTAGAAAGTGTCTCAATGTTCAGATTGTCCGGCTCCATGGCTAAATGTTTAGCTTGCTGGCCTTTGGTCACAGGGGGCCCGGGTTCGATTCCCAGCAGAGTTGGGAATTTTAACCTTAATTGGCTAATTTTGCTGACGTTGAAGCTGGGTGTACGTGTTGTCTTCATCATAATTTCGTCCCCATCAAGATGCGCAGGTCGCCTATGAGGGTCAAAACAAAAGACCTGAATCTGGTGAGCCGAACTTGTCCTCGGACACCCCCAACACGAAAAGCCACAAGCTATTTAATTTCTTTTACCGGTCGATTGACCTAACTTGTAATTCTAATATGTGTTTTTGAAATGTACCATTCTACTGAACCCTGGTCTTGTACAGACAATTCAACAAGAAATTGATTTTGAAAGACTTGATCAAGATTAAGTCACCAATTCTGTATTCCTTTCTTTATATTGTGGATATGTTGATTATATTGCAAGCAGTGTGAAAAATATTAAGAGATAAGAATTTCATAGTGTTCTTCATTGAGGTGAGTTCACTATTAAGTTTAATTTTTACATTCCTACTTAATTATAATTGGTACCAGTTTTGACCATTATTCTTGGACATCATCAGCCGATCATAAATAAGTATAAATGACAACGCACAGGTAAGTAAAATGTGAAGTAGAATAATTCTTTCAGTTACTGTCTGTGAAGCACTATAACACTTCAGGGAGCACTGTGTGTTGAAATCTCAGCCGATCACTAAAAAGTATAAAAGACAATACACAGGTAAACCGCATGTGAAATTATAAAAATTCAGTCAGATGCAGTCTAAGAAGAAATATAACACTTTAAGGAACAATGTGTGTTGGAAATTGAATGTTATGAAGAAGTCTAGGATCAAATACATATTTTTAGTTGTAGTTCGTGATGCACTACCGGTATATCATTTTAGGGATCACTGCTGCGTGTTTATGGTTCCAAAATCATGAAGAAGTCATAGATCAAATATGTAAATGTAGTAAGGAGCAAATTCCTGAAGAGCAGCCAGACATACATGCAGATCGGCACTGTGCTTCATAAACTACAACTAAAAATACATATTTGATCCTAGACTTCTTCATACCACTGAATTACGCAGTGCGCCCCAAAGTGCTTATGGTGCTTTTTAGACAGCATCTGATGGAATTTTTTAAACTTCACATTTTGTTTACATCTGCATTGCCTTTTATACTTATTTGTGATTGGCTGAAATTTCAACACACAGTGCTCCCTAAAGTGTTTTAGTGCTTCACAAACATCAACTGATGGAATTATTTAAAATTCACATTTAATATACCTGTGCATTGTGTCTTATGCTTATTTGTGATCAGCAGATGATGACAAAGAATAATGCTCGACACCGGCGCCAATTATAATTAAGTAGAAATGTAAAAATTACATTTCTCATTTTAATAGTATTGAAAGGTTGAACAATCATATACCTTCTTTTGACTTAACAGTGTGTAAAATACATCACTAAATCAATTAAATATGTGCAGTATAGGCGTCTTTTGCAGTGTTATATATCAGCTTCATATCCGTACTGGCAGAACTGAATTATACACCTACAAGACTTTATTACATCCTCTTAATCAACACAAACTTCCGGGTAACTTCACTGATAACTTCAGGCCATGCTGTTAATGGGCAAAAACACGGACTGCGCTAATGAAATTTTAATCTTGTGTTGTATATGAGGAGCCAATAGAGCCCAATATAGGTTTAATTCTTTTGTAGTGCACAAGCACTGACACATGTGGATTGGTGCAGTGTAATGAGTCTACAAGAAACACATCCTTTCCTTATCATCATGGTTGAGATGCATACTATGAAAGATATGACACATTTATTGTTCTTTGCCTCAGTGCTCAGACATTCATATTTTTCTATAGGTGTGAGTTCCAAAAAAAAAAATGCAACAGTAAATTATTATTATTATTATTATTATTATTATTATTATTATTATTATTATTATTATTATTATTATCAATATTCTGAATGGCTAAATTAAGATGAGAAGGAACATAAATTGAAAATCTTGTTTTGTTCTTATTCTAATATCAAGACTCATACTTAATGGGGCTGACTGATCAAAAATCACCATCAAGGAGGTGAACTAAAAGTGAACCAACACTCAAATCAGATAGCATTTTTGTATATCATGTAATAAGGCAATAAACTGATGATCGTGTGTAAGAATGCATTCAGTATTTTGTACTTATTTTGTCTTACCTAGTGACATCAATTTAGTCTTAGAAAGGCTGATTTTCATACCATACTCATTGTACCTATTTTCAAGTTCCAAGACAGCAGACTGTAGGCTTCAGGCAGAATCTGCCATTAAGATAAAGTTGTCAGCATATGCCAGATTGCTTACTAAATTTTCACCTTACTGAATCCCTTCCTGCCATTTTATACCATTTAGCACATGATCTATGTAAACTACAAACAACAAATATATTCCAAAGTTCTGGTGAATAGAGAAAATACAATCCTAAGAGCCCCTTTACGGTCTGAAACCACACTGATTTCATTCTACTTCCTCTGAACCACTGATCTCACCCTCCCTCCCAAGATGACAATGAACACCTTGCCTGGTATACTGATTATTAAGATTAAGATACCTTGATAACAGTTACAATCCTTCTTCTTTGCCTGCTTATAGGTTGGTGCAATTACAGCTTACATCCAATCTGAAGGTACCTTAATAACACTCCATGATAATCTTCTTTCATTAAGCCATTTCAACCCTTCCTTCCCACTATACTTCATCATTTCAGGTCTAATTGCATTTATTCCTGCTGCTTTGTGACAATGGAATATATCTACCACCCTTTCCTTTTTTTTCTTAAGAACACTTTCACCATCATCATTGCCCTCTTGACACAAAAGTTGAGAAACAATAGGGATTGCAAGTAATATATAAAACAGCGATGTTGCAGAAGAAAGATGATATTCTATGCCTGAGAAAATTATTCGTGAGAATTAATTTGATGAGTATGATGCTGTACTGCAAGAATGAGCTAAAGATGGTATTGTTGAAGAGAGACATTATGAAGGGGCTAGAGGTACAGGCTATATTCTACTTCATCGGGGTGTTTTAAGGACAGTGCAACGATGCGAATTAGCCCCATATTCAAGGCATCCAGCAAAAGGAAGAGGTAGATGTCACTGAATTATTGTATGACAAAGGTCCAAACTTAACTGAATTTATTCCCTATGTTGGGTTCAGATTTAGAGAGAGGTCAAGGGGTGTTGGAATATTACACTTTGGCACTCGCATGTTACTGTTGCAATTGCGTGAACAATTTTCAGTTATACAAGGATGAAGGAGAAGCCAGACCATGCTATCAAGATGTGTGAAATTAAAAAATGGCACAAAGCTAAGAAGGCGGATCCTGATTCTGGAACTATATCGAAAAACAAAATAAAAGATGCTGTGGTATTTAAGGTGACAGATGTAGACCTTGCTGGACTCTTGATACTGAAAGTAAAAAGGAAGGGGTGGATTATGTTCTTTAACTTTGTTGTGTATGAGGCAGTGCACTTGGAACTAGTCTGCAATTTCATTATGAATGGATTTTCACTGAGTTTTCAACGGTTCATCACTTGATGAGAAAGACCAAAAGTGTCTACAAAAAATTGGAACAAATTTCACTGGTTCAGATAATGTGTTTTGAACTGTCGACTAAAACTGCACAGAAAGAGAGTCCACAATGCAGTGAATACAGTAGAGGATTAACCCTCCTCCAGCAGGCTGGTGGGGTTGTTGGCGGCTGGTGGCAAAGTCAGATTCAGATAGTAAAAAGAAATTTGAAATGTGTCCTCGGGACAGCTTCACTGTGTTGCGAAGAGATGATGACAATACTGCGCGAGTATGAAGCCATCGTTAACTCCTGTCCTCCTACCTACTTGCCTCCCTCAATCAACTTCAACCTTCAAGTACTTTGCAAGGTGATGTCTGCATGGGAAGACTAGATTTACAGTAGATCAACTGGATTCTGTGAAAATATCAAGTAGATTGTGATTTCTACTACAGTTGCAACAAGATTTTGAGAAAAGTACATAACCCTGTTGATCCAGAAGCAGGATAAGATCTCTATAAACACTGGAGAAGGGGATGTGGTGCTGGTTGCAGCTGATGGGAAGAACTGGATTGACTGGCCATTAACACGGGTGTTGGGAGTGTATCATTGGAAACAGTTGGAAGATTTGTGAGGTTGAAAACATTGTCAGGTGAGGTGACTAATCCACATCAGTGACTTCTGAAACTGCGAAGGAGGATGCTGACGACTGTCCCAGTAGCAGGCACTCTCATGAAAAGTCTGACGACTCATCAGAGTGGTATTAAGACAGCACATCCACTCATGTGAATATAAAAAATGACTAAATCTAAGTGACTTACAATAAATGTGAAGTTCCTCTCAGGTAGAAAGAAAATTTCTCACAGGCTATGTGCTTTAGAAATTAAGACTGTCAGGCATTCTGAAAAGATATCTGCCTCATTAATCCTCCTATCCAAATAGTGTACATGAACAGAATTATTTCCAATAAGGTTGGGTGATTTCAAATTAAGTTGGCCATGTATATTTTTTGGCAGATTAAAATCGCTGTTTCAGTCTTCACATAAATCTCCAGTCAGTTCATGGATGCTGAAATGATATTAAACCTAAAAACTATCCATGGATAAGAGAATTCTAAATGTGGGTTCAAATGCATCCAGTATTTTTCAGTTACAAGAACTCAAACAACAACAAAAAGAAAGGCAAGACCCTAAGCTAAAAATATTTATGTATCACTATTACACCCGAAATGGTTAATTAAAAGAAAATGCTGCCAAAATAATCAATATATAGATACACAGTTGTTACAATTTATAAATAAAGATTGCAGTCATTACTAATATGCATGGCTTATCAATCCAGGGGCTAGAATGATGCAGCGTTCCATGTCAATTTATCCTGTCCTACCAGCCTCTTCTCTAACTAGTGCAGTGTTCTCCCTAGAAATTTTGTTAGCTTGGTATCAGGAATGAGTGGCTAGGTGGGGAATACTACGCACTAAAACGGATATGAAAAATTTTCAATTTATTTCCCTCATGACATTCGTATTAACAGATGGGTAGCAGTAACTGCAAAATTGAATTATTTTAGTACTTTTACACTGAACAAGACAACAGAGGATTTTGAACATCTAGTGTTCTACTGCTCATTCATAATCATTCAATGCTGGGGATTACTATTCCATTGCTGTGGAGTGGCATATGGGTTTGTGACATCATTTAAAACTGCTAAACATTTAAACTTCAATGTAATTATGCTGAAAATACTGATTGATTATTTAAATAAACAGTTTTACAGTATGTAATTAGTGCATATCTAAGTTATGTTAGGTTGGCGGTCTGTAAACATGGCGGGGCACTTCACCCATTAAGAGGTCTTACGGAGAGCAAAGTAGTTGAAGTAATATTTACTACAATTCCTTTATCACATTAACATCATGGCCTGCCCTATCACTCTAAACCTCTGGACTTGCTCATAAACTAAATTAATGAAATCTTGCAGGAAATTGTTTCTAAAAAAGTAACAATAATAAGGTTTCAAAAACTCTGCATTATGCCCCACGGCCTAACCACCCAAAAGCTGGTTCTATTGCTGTGATTATAAGATCTGCGGCCGTGAAAGCCTTTTTTGATGTTGTATCTCCAATGGGGAAGCATTTTTTGAACGGAGAAATCTTTTCTCCTTTAGCAGGTTAGCAAACTTGATTTGCTAACTCGGCGGGGCCACACAGTTTGGTCGATCCATCAACTCTTGAACTCTTCGTACGTCTCAGAACTCCCCTTACTCCTTAATTTTTTTTGTCGGCCGGGTGGCTCAGCATCTCTACTCCAGCTACTTCGCCGACTTCAAAAAAGCAAATTGGCTGACGCCTTGTTGGAAGTTAGCCACCCCTATACCTACTCTTTTCTCCTCACCATGACAACCACTACGACCTGCGCACTTCGCATTCCCTACCTTCCTGTCACTACGGTTACGTACTCCCATTCTTCCCCTCTTCTGACTACGACCCTTCCTCTGCCGCCATACCCTGATCCGCCCAGTTACCTGTACATCCCTCCTCGCTACTTCAACCGTTCGACCATCGCTGAAGAAACCTCTGCTACGACACCAGTCATACAGCCTTCACCTCCAGCAGACACCGTGCGCCATTCAACATCACCACTGCCAGATCGCACCACTATGCATAGTTGTGTCTTACGCGGCGTGGATCCTGACATCTCAGATCGAGAGGTTATCCAAGAACTTAATCTCGAAGGCATTCCTGTGCGTCGTGCCTTCCGAATTTGGAACAACTCCGGACCAACCTATCTCGTCCGTCTCCACCTGCCTACGGAAGAAGCAGTCCAACGTCTTCTTACCAGCGGAGCACGTATCTACGGTCGTCAACATCAAGTGGAACCTTCACGCTCCCCTCCTAGAACCTCCAACAGCCCACGTCTTCGACCCCGGCCAGCCCCCTCATATCGAACTCCCTCGCACGTTCGTCCACCAACTCAATTCTCCTTCTCACCACCCTTCACAGCCGACCTTCTCAGACTTCTCATCACCTCCTTGTACAATATCTCCGCAACCTTACACCTACTAACCTTTCATGGCAGCCCTAGTACACTTCTCTGAATTTTCACCCCTTCCACACATCCCTGATATTTAAATAACATCCGAGCACACCTCCTCAACCATTAATTCCACTTACCCTCCTCCTTACAATATTGGTCCTTCCCCCAACTCTTTCCACATCTCCGGCCTGGGAGACAGCGACACTGTCTAGGGGCCCGCCTCGCCCGAAGGGCGGGGAATGAAACACGTTGCAGCAGCAGCAGCAGCAGCAGTTTGGTCTGCCACTGCTATGCAGAGTCCTGGAGGGGCGTGCCATTCCAGCTGATGAGTCCAAATGGCACGTCTGGACGAAACTCTGCATTATGCCCCACGGCCTAACCACCCAAAAGCTGGTTCTATTGCTGTGATTATAAGATCTGCGGCCGTGAAAGCCTTTTTTGATGTTGTATCTCCAATGGGGGAGCACTTTTTGAACGGAGAAATCTTTTCTCCTTTAGCAGGTTAGCAAACTTGATTTGCTAACTCGGCGGGGCCACACAGTTTGGTCTGCCACTGCTATGCAGAGTCCTGGAGGGGCGTGCCATTCCAGCTGATGAGTCCAAATGGCACGTCTGGACGAAACTCTGCATTATGCCCCACGGCCTAACCACCCAAAAGCTGGTTCTATTGCTGTGATTATAAGATCTGCGGCCGTGAAAGCCTTTTTTGATGTTGTATCTCCAATGGGGGAGCATTTTTTGAACGGAGAAATCTTTTCTCCTTTAGCAGGTTAGCAAACTTGATTTGCTAACTCGGCGGGGCCACACAGTTTGGTCTGCCACTGCTATGCAGAGTCCTGGAGGGGCGTGCCATTCCAGCTGATGAGTCCAAATGGCACGTCTGGACGAAACTCTGCATTATGCCCCACGGCCTAACCACCCAAAAGCTGGTTCTATTGCTGTGATCATAAGATCTGCGGCCGTGAAAGCCTTTTTTGATGTTGTATCTCCAATGGGGGAGCATTTTTTGAACGGAGAAATCTTTTCTCCTTTAGCAGGTTAGCAAACTTGATTTGCTAACTCGGCGGGGCCACACAGTTTGGTCTGCCACTGCTATGCAGAGTCCTGGAGGGGCGTGCCATTCCAGCTGATGAGTCCAAATGGCACGTCTGGACGAAACTCTGCATTATGCCCCACGGCCTAACCACCCAAAAGCTGGTTCTATTGCTGTGATTATAATAATAAGGTTGTTACAACATTGGTTCAGTTGTGCAAGATTTCATAGAACATTAATAAAGCTGGCCCCGTGGTTTAGGGGGTAACATGCCCGCCTCTAACCCGGAGGCCCCAGGTTCGATTCCCGGCTGGGTCAGGGGCTTTCAATTGTAAATGAATAATATCCCTGGCCTGGGGACTGGGTGTTTGTGTCATCCTTAATGTTCCTTTTCCTCACATTCAAGACTCCACACTTCCTCCATTTAAATTACATGCAGGTTCATATTACATGGTGCAAGTATTGTCAAAAGATCTCTATAGGTCGACGCCCTGAACACACAGCATTAAAAAAATAATTAATAAAGCTTTTGCAGTACCTACAGCCACAAAATCAGGTCTGGAGATATCAGTGTTGTAATACCTTGGTGGAAAAAGAGGTGGTAACTATTTTGCCATTAAGTGGTTTTAAAATGCAGTATAAGGTGACTTTTAATTTCAATGGAATACTTAACCATCTCACTATCCACATGTGCCCTGTAAATTCCTCACCGTAACAGCAAATAGGTATAGTACTCCCCTAGATTTATCCCTCTGTGCAATCTCAAAAGCAACACTTCATGCAGCTTTAAGAGTATTGTGACATTGGAAAATCCAATTATCAAAGTTGACCATCAATGTTATAAAACACATTCAATCAGGAGAAAAGATGGGTAAAAATCAATAATGAGCAAGCTCCCCATATAAACCTAAATTTAAATATGTCCGTGCCAAAGAGGATAATATAGAATTATCAATACTGCATTAATGGACTCAATACCCTCATGAATTTAAATGAAAAGGAAGCAACCAGTAACAATCAGTAATTTTATTATGGACAGTGACCTAAATATCACTACAGTAGTGTTAGTTAATGAAAAAAGTCCCTAACACTGACAGGACCCAGATTCAGCACTAAGTTTCAATTACTGATATCTCAAATTCATTGGAATTCTTACTGGGGCCTTGTAGGTAAGGTAGAAGTGCTCATTCTTTATGTAACCAATCATAAAAATTTCCATGGGGAAAAATAATGAATACAAGGTTCCAATGCCAACAACTATCCACTATTTCCAATAACAATGAATGACATCCAGCACATAATATACTACGGGTGACGGTGTGGTCTGCCCTGAAAATATATTATCAGTTTAAAATTTCATACAATTATTTCACCCGTGCATGTTTTGAGAGCCCCAACTTACTTCATCAGCGATTTCTACATCATAAATCAATATTCCCCATATCTGAAGGTCTAAAATTATTCATCTATACATAAGTTATCATCAATACATACCATCATTTTTTACACATACACACATAAAGAGCATTTCTTGATAATGATTGTTGCAATGGAACACTTTAAAACATTCAAAAAAATTTTACTGTTTACTCTTACGTAATGTAACACTTTAAAACATATATTAAAATGTCAGATTGTTTCCTTAGAAAAATCAATCAGTGATAAAATGTTTCTTGCTACTGTTTGTTCTGTTGTAGCCCATATAAGTGTAGGCCTATTAAAACATTAAATATTATACTACCAAAGATAATAATTTTCCCTTGTTATTCTTAGAACACTTTCTAGAATGAACTGGTTCACCACTGCATTATTTGACTCCTTATGATCTAAACATGTAATTCATTATATCGTGTCAGATGGCATCTTTCTATGTTGGTGTTGGGCTGGAATTTTGACAGAGCGGATCAAACGTCCCATCATGTCCTTCAATTCATGGCCTTTATTTGCTCTTTGTACTGTAAATTATCGAAGCAGAGGAAGACTATCTGCTCACCAGCCTAACACTTATTGATTCTATGTTGTGCAAACAAGCTTTAAAGGTTTCGATACACTAAGATGACGGAAATCGTTCCCGCAAGAGGCTAATATTTTTGAGCAACTTTAATACCATCAGGGTGATAAAGGATTTAATGTGCCAACTTGAAACCAGAAGGCAAGCCCTCCACAACCTGAGCTACTCAGACTGCCACTTTTCCTGACAAGAACTACAAAGCAAACAGAGATGTAGAGAAACACACTTATTCTTCATCTTTCTGACATGCTGTGTCAAATTAAAGGTGCATACCTGGAAATTCTGCATTTGTGTAATCATAAAAAGTATACTTAGTCAATTTGAGATTAGTATACAAATATACACGTGCCTTAAGAATAGACAGCAAGATAATCATGTATCTCTTGAACATCAGATAAAAGTTGAGTTATGTAACCTGTCAAACTCAGACGACTGCTAAGGGTTTAATTGTAAACACTATGAAGTTACCTGGAATGATACTTACGCATGAAGTATTTGAAGTTTCCTCAAAGCATATTGTTTCCTCTTTGATCTTTCCTCCCAAGTCCATTTTAAAGAGCGTGTGAGGGTATAGATGGTTTTGGGATGTAGATTACTTCCACAGACTTTGCACTGAAACATGAGCAATAAACATTATTATTGCTGTTTTGTAGTCAAATCTGTGGTTTTAGGTGACTGCTGATATTGTGCTCATAGCCACAGGACCTCCAGGTTTACCTGGAAACTGAACCTCAGGGATAAATATTTTCATTGAAAGACCATCCCACAGCCAATGAATGGAATTAATTTGCACACCCCTTCTGAAAAGCCTGTGACTATGCAGATTACATGTTGCCCAATACACTGGGAGTCGAATAACTGGTTTGATGTACCTTTTTTATGATTTGTTTCCATCACACTGATACAGATAGGACTTACAGCATTATGGCTAGGAGTGGGAAGCAAGTGACTGTGGCCTTGAGTAAGGTAGGGTCCCAGCATTTCTTTGGTATGAAAATGGGAAAAAACAGAAAACTGTCTCCTAGGGCTGTGACTTCAATCCCACTCCTAGCCATTTCCTATCCCATCATTACCATAAGTCCTATCAGTGTCAGTGCAATGTAAAGCCAATTGTAACAAGAAAGATATTCTACAACCTAACCTTCGAAACTATTAATTTCTTGTTAAACTTCCAGGGAAGACACAAACCACGTGCCCTGTAACTCTGCTAGCTCTATTGGCCATGTACATTTTTTACTACTCAACATTGAGGTTTATGTTTCTTTACACTAGAGTCCAGCGGTGATTAAGATACAATATAAAATTTGAAAGTCACTATTAGGAATGTTTGGATATGGAACATTTAGTTTTGTTTCCAATCCACAAACCTTCGGATAGTAAGTGATGAGCCCAGTCTTATTCATCACACTTAGAAATTATGTAAATCATCCTGGATGTTAATGACAATTGCGGGTAAGCCCTGTGCCCTACATACTTTAATAAGCCAGTTTCTTACACAGATATAGCCCTAGTTCTTCTCTCGACACACAGTACTCACCTGGGCTAGCAGTAGCAGTTTAGCCATTGATCAAACAAATTATTTGATAGAGTATAGCCAGGTACTCATTGGTAAAATCATCCAAAAAGTTGCAACCATTATTGATTATGCTTCACATATATATCCTGTATGTCCCTTATAACAAACAGTTTCGAACTGGATATGAACTCCTTTGTTACAACAAACAGTTCTGAACACTGCTAAGCAGAGTCCTGGAGGGGCGTGCCATTCCAGCTGATGAGTCCAAATGGCACGTCTGGACGAAACTCTGCAAAATGCACACGGCCTAACCACCCAAAAGCTCGTTCTATTCCCGTGATTATAAGTTCTGAACCGGTTATGCAACCACCGTTACAACAGTTCCGAACTGGTTATTTTTGTTATTTAGTTACAATAAACAGTTCTGAACTGGCTATAAACTACTTCATTACAACAAACAGTTCCGAACTGACTATAAACTCCTCCAAAATTATCTTAATGAGCATACATGAATCAGACTGCTTCCAGATCTGATTGTTAATAATGGTTTGTTGAAATCAGTAAATGGCATTTGTGAACTGTATCACAGCCATCTACGAAGTGTTACAAAACCTTGAACAATGGATGATGGAAGACCTCACAATTCCCATGAGAAGTACTGCAGGTAGCCACACCATTTACTGGTCGAATTAAAAGTGCATGTATAGAACATGCAGTCCCTGGTATTGAATGCGCACTGTTGGCATTGGCTCTGAAATAGTTCTAAATGTAGTTAGAACAGCATGAATTCAGAACTCACAGTTCAGAAGCAGTTCTGAATTTTTGTTGGAACAGCATATACTCTAGCACCAAGAAGTATTGGCACAGACACCTTTTCACATGTAATACAACTCTATAAATACTATGAACATTATACCAGGGGGCTCCCGGGCGCCGTACTTTCTACTCATAAATGTCCCGCGTGCATAAGTGATGTGTGGGGTGTCTACCAACTGATTTTAACAGGGGAACTACTGCCAGCGGGCAGGTTACGTCAGAATATGAAGAGATAAGAAACAGAGCCACACTCGCAGCATGTTACGCAGCGTTACCGGTCGACTGCACCCCTTGCGTTAGTAAACATCGTTTTCGACCCCATAGTTCTAGGCTGGTGTATGCTACAGCCGCACTATATTTGCTGTCTGCATATCGGCAGTAGCTAGTGTGATCAGCAGCGGTGAATACACAGACATTATTTTAATCTGGACAATCTGGTCGGAATGCAACAGAAGCTCCAAACAGACGTATGCCTTCTGCATACGTACTTCACCGAACAGTATTAGTTTTTGTTTCATACATGCAACTCTTCCATCGAGTGGAATGTCTACACGTGTATAAATAAATAAGTTATTAGATTTCATTTACTGCATCTTTGGCGTGTCTACAAACAGTAGCGGTGATTAGGGTGTGCAGCGAGGAGGGACAGTCGCTCCCCCCTTCCACTTTGTGGAGTACACATTGCATTTTCATTCCACTTTCGCCAGCTGGAACTAGGAATTATTTTAAAAAGCTGTTTGTACAAATCTTGTTATCTTATCTCATAATTCCTTCGTTTATTTTCTTTAATTATTAACATAATTATTGACGAAAATACGCACAAAATGCTGTTCGTCGCCACTAACCAATTTGTATAGCACTACGGCAAGTAATGGAGACTTTGCCTATGCTGTGAGAAAGGGTAGTAGGGGTATGTATTTTTTGCCGAGGTCGTGGTCACTGAGTTATAATTCACCCACTTGTCGCGCGCATTCATCAGTCTGGCAGTCTCTTTAGTGTCTGTTAGTTTCTTAGTGAGTATTCAAATACTAAATTATTTTAATTGAAATAATCATGCCGTACTTCTATGTAATTATACCGGGCGAGGTGGCGGTGGGGTTACGGGCGTGCAGCTCTGAGTTTGCACTCGGGAGATAGTAGTTTCGAATCCCACTGCCAGCAGCCCTGAAGATGGTTGTCCGTGTTTTCCCATTTTCACACCAGGCAAGTGCTGGGGCTGTACCTTATTTAAGGCCACGGTCGCTTCCTTTCCACGCGTAACCCTTTTCTGTCTCATCGTCGCCATAAATCCTATCTATGTCGGAGCGACGTAAAGCCAATTGTAAAAAAAAAATCAGTTGTAATTGTATTTCAACAGGAGCTAATACCAACGTTCCTATGTTATTTCTTTGTGTTATGTTATTTATTAAGTAAATGCCCCGTAGTATGTGAGACCTGGTGAAAATTTTATTATACAGCAATGAATCAAAATCTCAAAAAAACTATTATTACGAATAGGCCTAATCCACGGGGCTGATTAATTACATTTACTTATAAAAAAGCATAATACAAACGAAATAATTTAGTCCGGTCAATGTAAAGTTGGTATTCTCTCGCGTTGAAATTACAACTACAATTAAATATATCTGTTTTTACAATTGGCTTTATGTCGCACCGACACAGATAGAACGTATGGGAAGGAAGCAACCGTGGCCTTAATTAAGGTACAGCTTCAGCGTTTGCCTGGTATGAAAATGTGATACCACGGAAAACCATCTTCAGTGGTGTCGACAATGGGATTCGAAACCATTATCTCCCGAGTGCAAGCTCACAACTGCGCGCCCGTAACCCCACGGCCAGATCGCCCTGTACAATTACATAGATGTACGGTATGATTAAGCAATTAATAATCATTTAGTATTTGAATACACACTGAGAAACTAACCGACAATAAAGAGACTGCCAGACTGACGAATGCGCGCGGCAAGCGTGTGAATTATAACTCCGTGGCCACGACCTCGGCAAAAATTTGTACCCCTACTACCCTTCCTCACAGCACATGCAACGTCTCCACTACTTGCCATAGCGCTATACAGTAAAGGAAAGATTTAGCATATAAGACAACAAGGCTTGTACAAATAGCTTTTCTTAATAATTCCTAGTTCCAGCTGGCTAAAATGGATTAAATGTCATATTTACTCTACAAAGTGCGGGTGGGAGCGATTATCCCTCATCACCCCACCCCCTAACCGCCGCTACTGTTTGTAGACACGCCAAAGATGCAGTAAATGAAATCTAATAACTTATTTATTTATACACATGTAGACATTCCACTTGATGGAAGAGTTGCATGTATGAAACAAAAACTAATACTGTTCGGTGAAGTACGTATGGAGAAGGCATACGTCTGTTTGGAGCTTCTGTTGCATTCCGACCAGATTGTTCAGATTAAAATAATGTCTGTGTATTCACCGCTGCTCATCACACTAGCTACTGCCGATATGCAGACAGCAAATATAGTGCGGCTGTCGCATACACCAGTCTACAACTATGCGGTCGAAAACGATGTTTACTAAGGCAAGGGGTGCATTCGACCGGCAACGCTGAGTAACATGCTGCGAGTGTGACTCTGTTTCTTATCTCTTCATAGTCTGACGTAACCTGCCCGCTGGCAGTAGTTCCCCTGTTAAAATCAGTTGGCAGACATCCCACACATCACTTATGCAAGCGGGACATTTATAAGTAGAAAGTACGGCGTCCGTGAGCCACCTGGTATATACAGGGTTAAGCGTAATTCGCGCACTCGGGCGTCGCAGCGCGACTCCTCACACGCCAGCAATAAAAAAATGTCTCTTACAAAATTTCGTCTTGCGAGTATATCCGGCAGAAAAACGACGTTGAAGAGTAACAATCTGGCAACACTGTAACCACATGTAGGGTAACTAACTCTGTCAGCAGATGTTAGTCGTACTGTACAGTTGGAGCAGTGGATAGAGTTTTGGGTTAGCATGCAGGAGGTCGAGTGGTCGATCCTGGGTTGAGGCGTGTGTTTTTTATTTCGTAAATGTAGTCCAGGTGGTATGGTATCTGGCATCTTAATCGTCAACAGCGATTGCAGCGGGTCCTCTAGAAACCATTTGCACTTACATACTACGATCCTAGAAATGGACGAACAATCGTTTTCAGTGGTCAGCTTTGAAAGGCGCCCTTCCCACGTCGTGGGCGTAAATTTATTCGCACCACTTCATCTACTAGATGTGTAACCTGTTTGTTTCAGCTGTCTATTTCTTATTAGTCTAACCAGGTATTCGTTGTTTCAGCGTTACAAAATGTTGTAAATGTAGGATACATGTGACCTCAGAAACGGTGTCTTACTGTATTACAGTAGGTAATGTCAGATGGAAATTAGCAAATAAAAAATGCTCCTCAACGCAGGATAGAACCATCGACCTCCTGCATGCCAACCAAAAACTCTACCTACTGCACCAACTGTACGGGACGACGAGAACATGCTGACAGCGGTAGTTACCCTACATATGGTTACAGTGTTGCCAGATTGCTGCTCTTCAACGTCCGTTTTCTACCGGATATACTCGCAAGACGAAATTTCGTAAGAGACATTTTTTCATTGCTAGCATGTGAGGAGTCGCGCTGCGACGCCCGAGTGCGCGAATTACGCTTCACCCTGTATATACCATTAACCCTTCCTCAATGAAGGAAATAATTTTATATTGAACTATTTTCTAAACAGAACATAAACACATGCAATCTATTAAATTAGGTTTTTCTCCTGCTCAGAAAAGTATTGGCACACTGTACGTCGTTTGTTATTGAGGTTTACAGGCAGCGGTGCGCATACCAGATTTGTGCAATAGGAGTTGACAAACAGTTCACTCTTTTGCCTGACGCCAGTGTATGGGTCACGATCAATACGAATGCGAAGGAGCATTCCGTGTCGTTCCGTACCAAGGTGGTTTTCTTGCATTCGCAGGGTAAAAGTTAGCGTGAAAATGGTAAAGAACTTTCTGTTACTTATTCAACAGTGCGGGCAATCATCAAGAAGTTCCATGAGACTGGAACAACAGACAATAAACGTAGATCTGGACGTCCAAGAGTTCTTACATGTAGGGAGCATCGAAGAATAGCTCGCCTTGCACTAAAAGCGTTCTTTAAAATGCAGGGTCGATTGTATCGGACATTCAGTCAACGTACAAGAAACAGGTCAGTCCTCAAACTATTAGGAATATTTTGACCGCGGTTGATAATTATGAGAGATCTCCCAGAAACAAACCATTTATTTTGGAAGTTAACCGAAGGAAACACTTCCAGTTCGCCAAATATTATGTCAATAAATTGATTGGATTTTGGAACTCTGCGACTGACTGGATCTGATGGAAATCAAAAAGTGTGGCGCAAACCAAATACAGAGCTCCAATCACAACATGCCCTACCTACAGTAAAACACGGGGGAGGAAGCATAGTTGTTTGGGATATGCATTGGAACTTCTGGTCTTGGTGACTTGGCAATTATTGAAGGTGTCATGGTTCATCGTAAATATAAAGATGTGTTGCGAGGCCACTTATGTAGCAGTGCACAGGAACTGGGTTTGATGGCATCTTTTACCTTCAACAAGACAACGACCCGAAACACACGGCTCTGCGAAAGCAGGAGTGGTTACTATATAATGCACCAAGAAGAGTTTTCACGTCACACAGAGCCCTGATCTTAACCCAATAGAGCATTATTGGAATCACTTGGAGGCAAAAGTTTGAAATGTCGTTCTACAGGGAAGCGCGAGTTTCAGACGGTGTTGTTGGAGGAATGGTCAAAGATCTCAGGAGAGATAACTCGCAACATGGTTCCCTCCATGCCATGACGTCTACAAGCTGTCATCAGTACCAACGGTATGCACAAAGGCAAACAGACTTGGATTACGTGAAATACAGAGACTTTAGTTTCATTTGTGTATAGGTGCGCCAAAATTATTTTTGTTGCGAGAAAGCAATTATAGTCGAAGAACCTTATATTTACTATTGTACATTTCAATAAATATATCAATGTCTTGGCATCACCCTTATTTGTGTGGAATTTATATATAATGGTAGGTGTGCCAATACTATTTGATGCCAGTGCGCATTAAACAGGCTATTCAGAATCAATTCGGTACCCGGTACCATGTTGGAACAAATTTGCATGTATAATCACTAAGAATGGTAGCTGAGATATATTTAATGTAGACAGCCCACAGTCGCCTGAAAAACAGAAATATCTGCCGCTGATCTTTTATGTTTAAATACGAACTGACCAATAAAGCTTACCTTGTTTCCTATTACGTAAAATACGGCATTAAGTTCCTTATGGAGATGTTCAAGACTGAGACTCCTGTGGACACGGTGTAAAACGTAAGGAAATTCAATTACCTGACGTATTAAGAGAAACAGCACATTCCACAGAATAAAGCTGCACAAGCAGCCGCAATATGTCCGAGATGCACAGTACAATACAAATTAACTCGACCATCAAATAACGACAAGCCAACCACTTCGAAAGTGAACCGGAATAGCGAACAGTGCTCCTCACAAATTTATAACCAGTGCGTCCTTCTTCGACCGTATACATACACACCCGGTATAATTCACTTCTCTCCAGCTAACTACTGCACATGGATAGAAGTCTAAAGTCCTGTCTTGTCTTGTCTTTATAATTTGATGGGCTTCGCGTGATAGCGGTGTACATAGTCACAGACCCTATAAGAGATGAAGTTAAAAGGCAGGTTATGAATTCAACTACTAATCTACAACACACAGGAGTAACACAATGACAGAAGGTACAAAGCTACACGCTCGGTGACTTTCTACCACAAGAACATGACCGGTCAACACAAAAGGGAGGAACAAATGGACCGAAATTAAGGAATGTGTTGGTGTCAGAAAGGAAAGTCGATAAAGCTACGACCGTAGTGGGCGAGGGATTGAGTATCCAACAAGACAATTGAGTGGGTAACGCGAATTGTTTCCGAAAAACGGCTGTAACAATTGTAATCAGTCGTAGGGCTATGTACGCCCCAATCCAGGAAATGATGTCATCATTTTTGCTGACGTCAACAAGGTCATCCAAAGGCATTGACCCCAAGGTCATTCACCCAAGTCACGTGACCGTGACATCATCTGCTGACGTCAGCAAGGTTATTGACTCTGGTCAGGGTTATTGACCCCGTGACATCATTACTACGTGCTCTTACTTGTAAACAATGCCACGTGCTCTTGCTTGTAAACAATGCCACGTGCGTTTTAGACAGCTGTCATCTTGACGGACCCCAACCTCAACTTTAAGGACAACAATGCATTGCTAACTTCAATGTTGCCATCTTAACGGCACTAAACAACAACAACAACAACAACAACGCATCGCTAACCACAATGCTGCCAACTTGATGGCACTAAACCCCATAGTCGCTTCCTTAGGCACGTGGTAGCGGCAAATTTGAAAAATTCCACGTGGTCTAGTTTGTAAACAAAGCCACATGCTTTTGACAGCTGTCATCCGCGATCTTGCACCGCTAACCTCAGTGCTGCCATCTTGTGGTGGTCTACGAGAATCCGTGCGCTCTAGAGTCACGTGATTTAGGGCGCAATTTCCACATCTAAGGCTTTAAGCTCCACAATTTTTCCTAGCATGTCCATAGCGTTTACATTTACGGCAAGTAGTAGGTTGAAAAACAAAAGGTTCAACCGGGGATCGAACCCTATAAATAGAAATGAAGGAAAATAGCGTCTGCCTACGAAATGTTATCTTAATGGTTCCTGTGGGAATATATGTGACCTTTCCGTCCTTCATGGAGCGTCTGTTCATCCGCTGAACTCCGACTATAGGTACGGACGTTTCGGCGAATTTGCAAGTTTCCTCTTCGGTGAAATTCCTATCTACCCCTCTGATCACTCCAAACTTTTAGAGAGACGCTGAAGGAGTAAGAGCTTTAAGATGCTTTTCCTTTAAAATAGGATTTGTAAGGAAAAGATTGGCCTTGGTTCGGGTCTGAAATTCAATTTGGATCAGATGTCCACCTCTACGACAGATTTGGGCAACACCCTCAAATTTCCGGTCATAATTTTTTTTCCAAGGGCCATTGGATGTGTAGCACCCAATTTTTTACTTTCGTCAAAGGCTTCCACAAAGACTATATATGGGCTAGTATGACGGGCATCGTCTGTCTGAGCTTCAGGTTTGGGAACAGAGAAACCGATATTGGTAGGAAGAGCAGAATTACGTTCAGGTAGGGCTTTATCATTAAGCACAATTGTTCCCTCCATAGGTATTTCTCGACTGTCAACTACAACAAACTCCTCCTCCATACGATTTCCCCCACTCGACTCCGCCATGAGGCCAAGGGTGAGGTAGAAAATCAACACATATAACAATTACGAAACTCTCTCACTGCTCCCAATTAAGAGAGAGAAGGAATTAACCACAACACCAAATCCAAAAACGATTTGCACACCACGCACAGTAAACCGATAGCGCCTAGGAACACACGTCCACTCACCACCAGTAACCAAATCGAAATGAAGTCAAAAGACATCTGGGACAACCAAGACCAACCATTACGCTGGGCGCACATTGAGATGCAGGTGGCCGCAGAGCAGGGAGATCAGATCAGGACAGCGTAATTCTGACGAAACTGCGAAGTGCATGTGAGCGCACACTGCCACGCTGTCTAGCGTCAGTTCTCAGAAGGAAGAAGCAATGGCTAGCTACATTGATCTAAGTTCCGAATCGGATTCCGATGAAGATGTCGATACCATTATGCTAATGTATCTCGCTTCGAAACGTAAAGAGTCAACTTGGAAAAGGGAATATATGAAGAAGAGGAAAACTCATGGTGAATTCGCCTTGACGTCAGGATTTCAGATATACTGTTCAATAACTACTTTCGTTTAAACAGAATCCAGTTCAACGAAGTTCTTCATATTTTACGAAATTCTATTCAATCTGAAGGTTGTAATGCACAAAGACCGATTGAACCTGAAGAAAAATTAGCTGTGTTCCTTAGGCAAGCTCTTTTATTTATCACGTTTTATTCAATACAAATCACAACGTATTCACAACAGGCTGTCAGTGTTGTTAGAATTTTAGAATACGTACTGTGTCTTGTGGTAATAGATAAAAGTTAAGCGGTTAAAGAAATGAAATATCTCATTATTTTCACAGAGCTCAAAAATACATTCACCGGTAGTTCACTCATGCATTCAAACACGAAAATTGCACAAAATGTAAGTTTCTCACAATTAGCATTCTGAAGTTGTCACATAGATCCTGGGAAACTGTTTATGTAGTGCACCAGATGTTTGCGATTTCCGATCTCGATTAACTGAGTGTCATCTAAGGAGCTGTTTAAATGGGTCAGGGGTGGAGTACTTGCCGGGGAAACTGAAAAAGAACTGGAGGGAAACTGGAGTTCATTCAATGGCGTGTTCAACAGGGCAGCTTCAGCTTAGTCAACTGCTACAAATATTTTATTTCTAACATTAAGCTGAGTTGTTGGCGGCATTTATTGTGTTGCACGGCACATCGATATAAAATATGATACAAAGAGTCATCTGGAGGTTTCGTATCATGCAATTTTTGGCGTTCGGCTGTTCTCTCTCTTGCCCAATGTAACTGACTTCTGTAGTAAGCCACTCATGTCGAGCTTTGCAATATTCTTGCGCGATTGTTTCGAAATCGGCTTTTTGACAGCTGATACAGAAATATATTTCGCAGACTCAACGCTATTTCCGTTTTTGACTGTAACATCTTTAAGGTCAGTATTGTCATTTTGCGTCTCGCCATCTTCGTCTGCTATTGCTGACTCCATATCATCAATGTCCTCATCAACATTTTCACACTGGGCCTGTGACTCTTGATCACTGTCGTGCACATTGACGACTCGCTTCCTGTTAACCATACATGGCAATAAAAATTCCATCTGTCCATTCCTTAAGGGTCTCAGCTGCAGTTCCACTTGTAAGATATTTGCGTCACCTACGAAGCTCATCTCTATGACAGCTTCTTAGTTCTGTAGATGGACTTAGCTTCATTTCCTGAAAAGAAAGAGAAGATTTTCAGTTATCCGGGTAAAGCGATGGATATTTCAACTTAGATGTCTAGTTGTAATTTCAATTTCATTTATTATTCTTTGTTAATATTTGGTAAGCTGCATTGTATTTAGGTGTATGGATTGTCCTTCTTTTCCATACTTTCCTCTTGTTTACAGGTTTTTGGTCTCTGTAGCCAGTTACAAAATTATTGCTTATAGCTATAGAATGGGCAATCGAACTGTTTCGAAGATTGCTAATGAAGTATCAGCCGCAATGTGGGGGCAGATTGCAGTTGGATTTGAACAGCGCTGGTATTTTTCACACTGCATTGGTGCGTTGGATGGGAAGCATATAGTCATAAAGAACCCAGCAAAAAGTGGTTCTTCGTTCTTCAATTCCAAGCACACTTTCTCGGTCGTGTTAATGCCTGCAGTTGACTTCAACTACAAGTTTATAATAACTGATGTTGGTTCAGTGGGAAGATTGAGTGATGGAAGCATATTTTCAACTAGTGTCTTGGGCATAAAATGAATGAACAAAATTTGAAAATCCCGCCTCCAGCACTGGTGAATAATTTTGAAGAACCATTACAATACGTTTTTGTTGGTGATGAGGCCCTTCCATTGTCTGAAAATGTAATGAGGCCGTATCCCAAACGAAGTGTTAACCGGAAACTATGAAAATAAGGTTTTGAATTACAGACTGTCACGTGCAAGGCAAACTGTTGAATATTCTTTTGGGATACTGGCGTCCAGGTTCCGTGTTTTTTCGAAAACACTTCAGGATCAAAGTTGAACGTGTTGATAAAGTCATAAAGGCGGCTTGTGTGTTGCATAATTTTCTGAGATACAACACTTTGCCTGAAAATAATGTAGATGAGAACATTGCCAAAATACTTGAGAACCAGTTGTTTCCATTGGCACACAACAAGAGGAGTAGTGCATCCCGTGCTTTTATAGTGAGACAGAAGTTTACCAATTATTTCAACATGGTAGGAAGTGTGCCGTGGCAAGCGGATAACGTTTCAAGAGGGAACTACTGACTTATTACGATGACAAGAAATTCCAGGTAACCGACATAGTTACCCTTTTCAGTCTTATATGCAAAGTCAAAAATATACCTGGGGAAGCCGTACTTATTGCCTGGTGTGCTGGCATATTCTTCACGTTGTATATTTTTTTCGTATTTACGAAATGAATTATTGTTTTGATAGTACTTACCATTGTTAGCATTCACGTCTTTGGCAATTTCGTTCCAAATATCTAGTTTTAATTTCTTACGTAGTCCACATGATTCACACTGTATAAAACAAGGTTCGACAACACGGCTTCGGTAATTTTCTCCTCCATGTCTCAACTACTCAACTAACTACGCGACACGTGCGCAGGGAACTGTGTTTCGAAGACTGCGCGTGGTAGGCGGTAATAGGTCCAGATCCGGAATGCTCAGCTCTGACCTGCCCTGTCTGTCAACTTGCGGTGGTGCAATGATTTGTGTGGATTACAAAAATCTGATCTGGGCTGCGCTGCTTTAGCTGCTTCGCCTGCGTTCCAATGTGCGCCCGGCCTTACACGCAGACCACAAGACAGAAAATACATGGCTTGCGTACCTACATACCGAGAGCCGGGAGACGAATGGGAAACAGTAGCGTCCACCGCCAATTACCACTATGCTCATAGGCAATCTAGCATACAAGTTGGTAAAAGTTACAATAATATCTCAGGTACAATGCCAAATGAGGTTGGAACAGCCCAAGAGTAAGGAATTTAACAAGTTTGGGCTTCAAGCATTCGATTTATAGTTTCTGAGCTACGAGCTCAAGTTTACAAGATTTACAATTCAAAAAGTGAGGAATAATTGAGTCAAGGGCAGAAATCCCCTAATTTAAGAGCACTTGCTCCCAAAATTACAATATCTAACTTTCCAGAGGCACCCTTCATTATTACAAAACTTTGGAAAAGAGCTTACAGGCTCTCAGTTTCTTCCAGCCTACATCAAAATCTTACAATCTCCGGCCTCTCAAGGCACAATTTACAAATTGAAATAGTTTTACACAGGGATATCTAGTACCCAACCTACTGGGCCTTTGCGAAAAAAGAACAGGTTAAATAAACGGCCCGAACACGAACTGAATGGAGGCGTACACTGCGCTCCTAGATAAAGAAAAATTACAACGTACAGGGCTCTCGGCCGATAAAACGGGGGCAAGTCCCAAACTACATTAAATGAAAACAACAATTATGAAGTCGTAGTCACCTCAAACCAAGATGAAGGGGAGCTCGAGAAGGTAACTCACACTCAATCCTCGATTTACAGTTAAAGACTTTATGAAGTTTTACATTAGCCGAAAGAAAATTTACATTTTAGGAAAGTTGAATTACATTGTTAATAATTCGGACCTTCCCGTCGGATAAACCTGCGGAGGTAGCTACCGAAAAGAGAATTTATGTGGCTATTACAAGGTAGATGTTCTGCCAGCCGAAGAAAGAGGCGCCCCGCCTCCTGCCTTAACACACAAACTCAGAAAGACGACGATCAACGTAGCCAAATAAACCGTAGTTTATATACCCTCAGGGAAGTTTCAAGATGATTCTGGACTAATCCGGATACAATCTCTCAATTTTATTGTTTGAACCCAAAATTTACATTCAAAATCGAACAAGAAGCGTGTGATAGGCTGAAAATTAATTACAGAAATTTTTCATTGGCCAGATTCAAAACTGGTGGAATGAGACGAAAGTGTTGCAAACCTAGAGTTACCACAAAACAAATGAAAGTCGACAAAAATTACAAACACATAATTTCATTCAATAACAACTTCATTTACCTTGCACCAGAGTGCACGATCAGAGTTTTTGGTAGTGTCATCTGTGGAAAAATGTCCCAACTTCTTGATCTATAGCAAAACAAAACAAGGAGAAACTCAATCAGTTTAGGAAACTTCACGATAACACCGTTACTTAATTTTTCAGTGGTGACATCTTCCGATTAAAGTTCCAACTTCATGTGGTATCAGTTTCACATTTTGATCGATAGAGGAGTACATTAAGGCGCTTATTTTGAATGTGCGGCGTTGAGGCGTGCCTCCCGGTACATTGACAGTTAGGTCAGATCTAACTGTATCACTTTCTGTGAAAATGTATCAAGTGCTCAGTGAATGTGTTTCACTAAAATAAAATAAATTGTGTTTAGTATAATTAAGTATCCTGAATCATTACTGTTTAAAGGAAACAACTTATACAATATATTATTGGTGGAAACCTTAGTGAATATGTTAGATCATAGTTTTTCAGGGGACAGCTATTCATAGCTGCAATTCATTATTGAACAGATCCAGTTTCTTACTACAAATTACAACAGTTGCAGGTGCAATGGTAATACATAATTACTGGCAGACCAACTCGTCATACGGTCTTGAGAGATATTTGAGACTATACTAGACAGAACGGGATTATGCTATCCGTGCTTCTGGTGTTGTTTGTATTTTCACTCGTTCTGGCACCTAGAGTGAAGCGGTTTCACTAAGAACGCAGCTGGATGCAGTAGTGATATGTGTTTCGTTGCCTGTCATAACTACAGTTTGTAATGTTTATTTTCCACGATGCCAGCCTCTTAATATCAATGACGTAACTGACCTTATAGCTCGGCCCCCTCCATCTTTCCTCGTATTGGGTGATTTTAACGCCAACTCGCCTAATGGGGTTGTGAAATGCCTTACCCCAGACGAAAGGAGTTGGGAAAATTGATAGGAGAGCTGGATTTAGGCATTTTGAATATAGGGGAAGGAACGCACTTCGGCGTCGCGCATGGTACCTTCCCCCGCATTGATGTTATTCTGCAATCGTTACCTCTTTCTTCTGCTTAGGTGGGTTGTAGTTGATGTCTTCTGTGACAGTGACGATTTTACCATTGTTGAAACAGATATTCATCGGGGCTCCTTCGTGATGGATTATAAAATTAGTTGATTGGCCGAAGTTCACACCACTTGCTGCCTTTAACAATAAACAAGGCCAGAATACGCCCGCGCAACTATGACGTCACAATTGCGGGACTTGCCTGGTTAGTAGGGTTTTCGCGTGCAGGGGTCGGGTAACTTAATCTACTTTTCCTGTTGCGGTTCAAATCGAATGACAGTTTGTGTGATACATCTTCTAATTGAAATGAAAATTGAATGTGTGGCAGCTTGGAGAAAAGATAACGGGCTGTGTCGAAGTCATCTGATATGACATTTCCTGGGTTTGAGAATTAATTTTCACATGTTATCATTTAATTCACACATCTTCAAGTGGATATTGTTCCTCTATTTTCCGAATTAAAGAAGTCTCCGCTCTTCCTCACACCAAGTCGTCATACCAGGATTAATGAAGTACAAATGGACAACCATGCTCTCGTAACACCAATCAGACGGAAGAGGGCCGGCAATTCGAAAAATTACCGTACCGGAAAAAGGAACATAAGGTCCATGAAGGGCATCAGATATCCTAAGCCTCAAAAACCTAAGACCGTCATTGTAGGAAAAGAACAAGTGTTGACCAAGGAAGGTCCGACAGGAAAGGTGAAGGTGAGTATCCTTACACAAACAAGTGGAATCAATGTCCGACTCACCTATGGGACTCGTAGTCTTCAACCTACGCTCCCAAGATAAAGCCCCTGGGCACCCTGGGCCTCCTTTTACGACTGGATACCTCCTCAAACCACAGACAAGCACGAGAACTCCATCTGGCTGATTTAACTGTGCAGCATTAGTTATGTTTTATGTTCTGTGGTTAGGTCATTTCATGGCACTCAATAGCAGGGACTATACTCTATATTTAAAGTTAGCAACTCTCACGCCTCTCCCCTGGTCCTTGTCAGTTTGCTCCTTGAGGAGAACTGGGACATCAAGCATACTGAGTGTGTCTATGGTTAGCTCGTCATTGCCATAACTTGTGAGTTCGCTAGCACACGTACTTCCTTAGTTTATTTTGACGAAACGCCCATGACGCTATTTGCAACGCTGACATCTCCGTACCTATTAATGATATCGCCATTACAATAATATCGTTGCAAAGAAGAACTATTAAAATAAAATCTGACACCAAAAGAATTCTGCGACGTCACACGTCAAGAGAAGAAATAACATCCTATTTCTGTTGCACAGCGCTCTAGTATAATCCTTGTAACTTCGAAACCATAGATCAGATTTCTAAACACGAAGTGCCATTGGAAATCCTATGTAATACATAAAATCATTTCAATTGGTGGAGCCTTTAACCACGGACGTCGCATTGAAAATATATTTTGTGAAATTGTTATAAAATGTTCAACAGTAAACCGCAATAAAGCAAGCGAAAACGCCCGATTACTGCACCAGTGATAAGAAGACTAAATTGTGAACACAATGAGACCAATGCAGCCCTGCCTGCCTCAAATTCATTGAGAACGCATCGACCAAACGAAACACTCGGGTAATCTCATACTTCTCATATCATAAAGGATTGTTGAAATAATATAAGTTAAGGTGAAGAAATAATAAATGAATGTATATAGAAATTGATAAATTTTAAATGTGTGATGAAATAAATAATAAAGGAAATGAAGAAATGAAAATATTATGTTTTAAAAGTTTCGCTGACTTTAAGGTCAGTATCTTCCTGGAGTTTCTCGATGTCCATTTTTCTGTTGGGTTTTCCAAATTTTATGTAAGCTGCCTTTAGTTTCATCTGAAACTTGGAAATCATAATGTGGTGATCACCGTAGACACCCGCGCCTCCCCTGTTTTGTTGCTGAAATGTTTTGTGTAAGATTTAGCCTATTTCGAAGTCCGCCAATTAATTGCCCCGGGAGCCCTGACAGTTGCTGTTTGAGACAAAGATCCTTTCGAAGGCGTATATAGTACCGCTGCACTCTCCACATCTCAGGGAAGGGAGGAGAGAAACTCGAGAACTGGGCTTCATGCACTACCAGAAAGGCCTGGGTGTTACTTCGAAAACTCGGAGAGGAAAAACATAAATTTCGAGGATGCTACCAGCCCTGTGTGACATCATTGCAAGCATCCGCTCAAGTAAACTGCATTTTCTGTGGTGGTGAACGTCTAGTGCTCTACAACCAAGGACAACAAGAAATACAGGCCTTGATGCGGGATCATCACGTGATAAAATCAGTCTTCAATATGGCGAAGGTTCATGTTGTCTTGTGTATGTCCATTGCTACAAGATCATATATATATTTTAATATTCAAGTATCGTTTCAATTACATTCGATGACCAATTTTGTTGAGAAAAAAGTTACCTTTGCATGTGTAATATTATCTGTTTATAAATATGTGTACGTGTGAACTTATAGTGTAAGTGAATTTCGTCATCGTTCGAGCGGGATAATAATTTCAGTAGTGTGTGCAAGATTTTTAGCTTGAAAGGTATACTAATGGGATACTTGTTTGTTCTTTCTGATGAGATATCTCTTAGCATTCGTGTACACCTATCGGTGCAATATACTACAAATTCCGATGTATTAGTTACTGTTTCAGATAATGTTGAGATTGTGCGGCCTAACCTGCAATGCAGCATGCCTCATCACTGTAGCGTGAATGGGCGTAAGTCCAATTACACCGCAGCTGAAGTGGAATATTTCTAAGTTTTCTCTTCCCAAGGATCAAATTTTGAATGCTAAATGGCCAAGAAAAGTGTGAACCGATTTCAGAGGTCTAAAATGCCTGTTTGTCTCCATCACGCATTTTTCAGAAAGTTAGAGTTGACATGTGTATTTTTAAAGATGAGTTAAATTAATTTCGTCGAAAAAGTACAAAACTAAAAGAAGGTGCAATTTCTTGTGGTTTTCAAATTGTGCAAAAGTATACCAGTAAAATAAAAAGTGTACCAAAAAACATTAGCAGATATAGAGGAAGGAAAGCTCAATGTGGCAAGCCTCAAGTCAAACCTAGAATTGATGAAAGGTGAGCTGATTTCTAGTGTTGATGATGTCGTTTCTCGTCATCATAAAAGTCTGTCTGGGAAAGGATGGACACTGCATGTTCATGATGGAAAATTTTCTTGCTTTTAAACAGATCTAACTGCAGTGCCAGGTGCCACTATTTCAATTTTTGTGGTTATTGGCAACAACCTCTTTATGTTATGTGGCTATTATGAACAAGAAGTTGGGGTTAGATAAGATTCCCAATCATTTACAATAGTTATGTTCAGTGGATATACTTGATGAGCTTGTAGAGTTCGTAAAAAAGAATATAGCAGTATGTGTAACAGTGGTACTGCAGTAGATAATTTGATTAAAACATTATTTGAAATTGATAGCAACTGTGAAAATTCAGATTTCCTGAAAGAGCAGATGCTTTTATGGAAAACTTCTACCAACAGTAGACAATGTATAGGTCAGACAATGTTACTTGCTTGTTATCCTTTTCTTCATTCACCACCTGCTTATATTGCTCTGTACAATAGGAAATTGTTACTTTTACACCACCCGAGGAACATTGGGGAACTGATATGTGCTTTTCTCTGACCGACTGGAGTATTGAACTAATTAAAGTGTAACGTATGCATGTTATCTGGTGTAATTTCAAATTATAAAGTTGTAGTAACAATTGTACCTGTTAGCCACATGACACCAGTGCATTTGTACGGTGTCACCGAGGTGACGTATTTTAGGCCTCTCCCACTACATTCTTGGTTCGGCTATATATTCGTGGAAATCTGTGTCCTTTGGGAATTTAATTCCGACTTGTTTTCCGTTACTCTTTTCTGTGCGGCTCTATGTCGCAAGGTTTCATTTGCATCCTCTCCTCCCTACGAGTTATATTCTATCTTTAACCCTGGAGTAGTCGCATGGGTTTTGTCAATATTAATGGTCGCACCGGGTCTCTCAGACCCATTTTTCTCGGTGTTTTACTATTAGATTCTTATACTTTATTTCCAATTACAGTATTATAAGATATTATTTCGTTTATTATAATGCAGTTTCCGTGACTGCAATATTTAACTATCCCGTTTCTTAACCAAAAAGTGTATTTTTATAATTACACTGAAAAACTGATTGTTTTCTGTTAACTTGTGAAAGGTAAAACACGGTAAAAGTAACATATATTTTACATCAATTTTTTCACTTTTTCCTGCATCTAAGTGTACAAAGCAACACTTTCATCCATTTTCTACACAGTCTTGGTAAAACATATTTTTGAGAATTTCACACTTGAACTGTTGGTACAAAAATATAGATTTGTTTAGGTATGTGTGAATTATGTGTCATAATTCATAAAATCAAAATCAAATTAGTTTTAGAAACACATCCAAGTACAGGGAAACATCACTTTAATCAATTTCTATGCACATTCTGCAGCAGATTTATCCATGTTCTCCGCAAATGACATTTTGGCACCTAGGGGAGATGTAGGTTGCCTTCCTGCTTGTTGGGCAGAAATGAGATCTCTTTCTTTTCCTGGGAACTTCTGTTGCAGGTGCTTGCACAGGGTAATTATACCCAGAATTAGCTTCATCCAGTGTTACTAGGAAGGAAAAGTGTACTAAACTAACAATGCAAAGTTTGACAACAAAGACCAACGTTAACAGTCGCACCGGTCTGCGAGGCCCAGAACAACCTGTAAAGCTCAAAGTTTCCAAGGCAACTGAGAGCGGGCTACTGTGTTCGGTTGAAGGTCGGGAGCCAAGAAGTTACCAGGGAGGGGGAAGTGCTCAGTGCATTCCAACAACAGGAACACCAATAAGTATATCCACCCGGGTCGGGTAGACCCAGTGCGACCACTCCAGGGTTAATGTATCATATATGTAACTACTCGCCATGAGTTATTTTTCTAGTCCCATGTCGGTTCACTTTTACTGCGAGTTTGTCTGGAGGCTCGTCTTCTCTCCTGCCAATCAGATCTCTTGCCGCGATCTGGAGTAGCTTCTGCTTCGTGTGGCCTAGCCGGACGAGATAAGTTGATTGGTAACTATCATGGAATACGGATGTGGTTTGTGGTCGCTTGGCCTACGCTTTTATACCTGGATAACGTATTTGGTACGAGGGCTTTATGCCCTCAGTTCTTTGATTCTTATTTGGTCTGTGGACGTCCTCATCTTTATTTATTTTATCCTGCCATCCTGGGCCTGAGTGAGTAACTGCATTACTAACGCCAAGGCGTTAGTATTTTCCAACGACTCCATGTAAGTTACCTACATCAAGTTTATTTTTTCTCCTGGGGCTGGTCAGAAACGACTCATGGATTGAATTTGTTCAGCAGAAATAATTTCCACTTTGGGACCTCTATGAAATTTTGCAACCTTAGTTCGACCTTCAGTTTAAATAAATGATTTAAATATTTGTAAAATAAATACGTTATTCCTTTATCATTTACACTGTTAAAACCTCCTACATCGGTTTTGGAAATCTGTTAAGGTTACTACATTCTTCTGGGAAATTATACTTCTTCATTGCTGTTATTATTATTTTTTGAGAAAAAAAATGTGATTAACAAAAATGAATTTATGGTACCCATTTAATCTTGGATGGTATTACGCTGCTTATTTGGTGTCATCCACTAAAGTTGTAGAGACCACAGGGGATTTTGTCCAGGAATCGGAATCTCAATTTCAGTTTAAGATTTTGTGCAATTCTTTTCTCTCTTTAATTTTTCGCTGTTATTACATTATTTTCCTGTGATTCTTCGTTTCTGCCTTGGGTTTACCATATTGTTGCTATTATTCTGTGATTGGTCACTTCGGTGGCGGCTTATGTTTGTGTTGTCGTCTCCATGGCAGCTTATGCCCTTGGTGATGATTATTGATAATTGATTGGTGTGGGCGTGTCCCTCATGATTTGAGCTGGTTTTTCTCTTACTTCTTGGTGAAGTTTGGTGAATATTATCGTCATTATTGTGACCTGTTTTATTAATTTTCCTTTTCTTGGTGACCTATTCTTGTCGTTGTCACAAGTGATACATTCTATGTTAATATACGTTCCTGAAATATACATTTGAGATCCGATCCCTTGGGAAAACCTCTATGGCCTCCCTTACTATATTCTGATGTGAACGAAAAGAGAAGAATTACTGGTGAAAACTGGAATTAATAATAATCTTGAAAGGAATCAGTTAACTGAGATATGGTAAGTCATTTATTCTACCACATCTTTCTGCCAGTTGGTGAATCTAGACCATGGACATGTTAAAGCTTATTGTCTTGTAAGCAGTTCTCATTGGCTCTTTAACTTAACTATTGATTAAATTTTAATTTTAATTCATTCCTGCCTTTTAGATTAGAGGAGGTCTTTCCTTTGTACTCGTTTCATTTCTTTGACCAACACAGTCCTCTGCAAATCATTAATTAATTAATTCTCTGATTTTAATTTATTTTTGAGTTTTAAATTAGAGGACGTCTTTCCCCTTGTGCTTGTTTCTTTGGTACTAAAAGAGTCCTTGTTATTAATAATTAATTCACTGATTTTAAATTATTTTTGAGCTTTAAATTAAAGGAGGTCTCTTCCCTTTTTATGGTATTTGTGTCTTTTGATTGACTAGTGCAATCCTTGAGTTATTCAATCAATTAATTTCTCTTCTAATTTACTCTTTCATTTTTAATTCAAGTACCTGTGCATTTTAAGTTACCTACTCTGCCCTCGCTATTTTTAAAATGATTGTATTGGTTTACCTCAAGGTGCACTTAGATTGTTTAAATTGTGGATACAGCCCAAAGTTATAAATTGTAAACTTTTAAAAACTAATTAAATAATCATTTGTTTACAAAAAAGAAATACATCTTGTCTTTCCTTAGAAATATTTCTGTTTTTCTTACTGTGCCAAATATTCCAACACGATCTTCACTTTCTCTGGAATGGTTCGTGCTGTTCCACAATTTTGGCGAGTATCTTGTAGTTTAATTTTAAATATATTTTGAGGGTATTTCTGTTATATCTTGTCCTTGTGTGACTTGTGCCAGCAAGAGACGGTACGGCTGGTGCAACGGTTCGCTGGTGAAGGTTATACAAGGAATTGAGAACATAGGATTCAGGGTAAAAGCTTCAGGTTGTGACAATATCTGAATCAATATGAAGGCTTTTGAGCCATTTCCTGCCAGTCAGAAATTAGAATCTGTAGTTCCCCATCCCTATGATCGTGACAGAAAACTCTTATTTGTATTTGATGATGTGCTCATAATTAAATATATTAAGAACAACTGGATAAGTAAAAGAAATGTGAATAATTGCCTCAATTTCCAAATTTCAATAATTTTAATAAAATATCTGAAGCTAAATTCAAACATCTGGAAACACTCTATCAAAATGAAAAGAATGCATTTGTTAATTTTGGACATACTTTATCCTATAAGACTATCTATACAAGCTCAATCAAAAAACAAAATGTAAACCAAGCTCTGGCCACTTTCAATGAGTGTGTGTCTAAGGGAAATATTTTTCTTTCTCGATTTGAGGGCACTTGCCAGTTTCTACACATTATTTTTTGATAGTGGAAAACAGGTTATATAAAAAGTGCATTTGAAGGGGAAAGTTGTAATAACAATTTTAAAGAACCAATTAGAGAGTGGGGATTTTCAATTGCACATTTTACAAAAATTGTCATCATGGTTAAAGACATGGAGAATGAATATTTCTACTAATGAATCCCTCTCTGCAGAAGCTTTTCAAGCATTCATTATAACTGTAGATTCATTAATATATCTCATACACTATATGATTTCTGCATACAAGAAAGAAGGATGTATTAGAGAGAATGCTACAGAAGTTAAGTGGAGCTAACTACCACATATAATTCTTGCAGTTAACTGACAGCAAGAGGAATCTCAGGTTTAAGTCTGTAGTGTTTTCAGCACGCAAGAATGGAAATGTTTCATGAACAACACTATTACCATGTTGTGATGAACCACATACCTCTGTGCACATTACACCATTCAGTTCAGTATTGAAATCATCATTTTCAATACAGCATATATCTGGATGAAGTACTTCCAATTTTAAGTCAGATTGCAGGATATGTAGGCAGGCATGAAATATGACAAGAAAACTGTGAATTGTGTGTTTCATGGATGAGAAGTAAGAACATTGTTAATGTTGAAATACCACCTGAGTTCAAAATAATTGAGGCACTTGACAGAGGTACGCTTATGTTACCCTCGGAACTGTCTTTCATTGCAATTTGTGTTGTATGGTTAGTAATGCAGATCATACTTGACAGTAGTAGCTGTCAAATGTACACTATCTTCATTTTCTGATTCCGATTCTGTGGATGAGTTTTCTATAATTACTGTCTCATATAACTCACCATCTGTGTCCGACAGTTCGGCATCACCGTTATAATGCATCTGTAGTAAGGATGCCTGTAAATGTAAAATACTACTTAATGATGCAGGAAACATAGGAAAAAATCATAACCTCAAAGAGGGAGAATATTGTTGTAGGGACCTGAGGTGCACAAATGTACACCTCATATTAACCGGATAAAAACATACCGAAATATTAATTACAACACATTAAATACTATGTTTTTTCAATTATTAAATATAACTGAAAGTATTGCAATAGTTATTTCATTTATATGCCGTTAAATATAATCTTTACCAGTACTTACTTCTCTTGCTGTGCTCTCTAGCAGCCATCTTGGTCAAATGTAAAATTCCATGTGGTCTGGCTCACAGCTGAACCGGTATAGAGTGCTCCTAGTGGTTTCATTTGGAACTAATAAGGTAAACATGCGTGTGGCACATGGCACAAACATAAAAATCTAACCTCAATGTGCAGAAATAAAATAAAAACTGAAGGTGTACATATGTACACTTCTGGACTCAAGAGGTTAAGGGCAAACTTCAGCTTGCATGAATCAGCTGGGACTTCTGCAGAAATCGACTTCGCAGACACTGATCAACTGTATGAAAGATTGCAATACTAGAATGGGATTTGAAGAACATTGTTTTAGTTCCTTCAAAGTGGCCATAAAACCTGTAAATATTAGTGACCATGGTTGTAAAATAATATTGAATAATGAAATAAATTATGAAAAAATTGTAATTCTGGCAGGAAACTTATGAAATTTAAAAAAGATTAACACAGGGTGTCAGGGCTGGCAATCCTAGATACATATATTTGTATTTTAAAATTTTGTATGATCCTGGCTGAATTTTATATGGCCATGTATAAACTTAGATTGTAAATTAATATTCGTACAGAAAATACCATTGTTTTACTTCAGCATGAATGCTGACTCAGTTAGTTACCAGAGTTGGGAAGTAAATTCATTGTCATAATATTTTCAATTCTAATTAAAATATGAGTTACATATGTAAATTTGTAAAGTATTTCAAACTTTCTGAGTTTGATTTTGGTTCTCAACTCTGCCTTGTTCCCTTTATTTTGGTGTACCTTCCTCCTGTGTTATTAATGCCTTCCAGAAATGATTGTTGGCAGTAAGTATTTTACCATTTTCATAAACAATCAATTATTACCTTCTCCAAACACCCCACTTCTCTCTCAGGGATATCAACTGTATTGCATTCAACAAAAACGACTTCACTCATGGAAATATATATGAACCATATCACGTTGTCCTTCAGTAGGACCGAAGAGAAAAGTAGGACAATGGAATACATGGGTAAGTTGATAAGTTATTTTTTGTGACCTCATATAGTAACAAATGTGAAGAAAATGTATTGTATGAAATCAATTTAATTAATTGATCTAATGAGTACATTTCAAATTCTCAATTACGAAGAATTGCGGTGATTATTTGATTAAAATAAAAATGTCCAGATATACCTTTCAATCCTCAAATTATCTGTTTATTTCGCCTGCATTTTTCACGACGATTCCTTCTTTTTCAGTCGATCGCGATTCATAATATAGCTGGCCGTATAAGATGCAGAGATTACTGTTACAGAGTACGAATTCATGTAAAATAAAGAAGTCTAGGTTATTCATGTGGGGATATCCTAGGATAATTCATATAAGCGCAGTTGTTCGGCAAAGACTGGATGGGTCCCTTGACTTCGCTCGTTCGTGAGCGCGCCCGGGCCTGTCTTTCTTATTGTCCTTGGGCCGCCCCCCACTAAAAATGTTTCCTGTAACTACTAGTGATGGGACATTCGATTCATTTTATTGAATCGATTCATTTGATTCCGTTCACGTTACTGAATCGATACAGTGATCCGATTCACGGCACATTAGTCACCACTCCTACTGCATCTGTGTAAGACAGCAACAACAGCATTCAGTGCTCGCAGCTGTCATCTGGTCTTCATACTATGAACTCCTTTCTTAGGAAAAATGCTAGTCACTCTAATATATCGAAGGTTTCCGGCGAAGCAGGGTGGGAAAGGTTAGCATTAGGAAGGTAGCAGCCATGGTCTGAATTAAGGTACAGTCCCAGGATTTCCTGGTGTAAAAATGGGGAAACTACGGAAAACCATCTTAGCGGCTGCAGACTGTGGGATTCGAACCCACCATCCCCCGAATGCAAGCGCATAGCTACGCGATACTAACTGCACGGCAACTCGCTCAGTCATTTTTGAAAACATGAATTTTTCTATCAGCTGAGGGTTTTTTAAAATCGTCATATTTTGTATAGGCTACCCTAGATGTACAGTAGCCCGCTGGTTTTCTGATTCAACATACTGTTGGTTAAGTTAATGCGTCTGTCCACATATGGTTGAAGTCTTGTGCAACGATGTGACATATGAACTGAGAGAATACTGGGCCGTTCTTCCCAACATAAAGCAGGTACCTTCGAATGGTCATGAGCATGACTCATAGTCATAGGGCAGGCTAGAGTAGAGTTTAAATGTCAACTATGTAATAATACTAAGATTCATTAAACTAGTAAATAGTATAACCTAATTACCTACCTACTTACTAGCTACTTCAGAATTATGTTTTGACTACCTTTTTAACACTGCAAATAAATCCATCTATTATTTAAACCTCCCTGTAAGAAGAGGACAGTGAATGAAAATGGGTAGTATTTTCAAATGAGCTGAGCTCGTGAGTCCATTATAGCATACGATTCTTTCAGTGTACCATGGCTCACTGTATGTCTCACTGCAGCGGAAGCTCGGCTCTCCGCCAGTGTCCAGTGAGCCGATAAGGAGCCGTGTGTATCATGTGTCTCACTGAGCCGCGCTCGTTCACGATTCTTTCGATGTGCCATGATTCACTGTCTCGCTGCATGCGGAAGCTCTGCTCCCCGTCAACGTCCAGTGAGTGTGCAACTCAGTAATGTCCGCTGGGAGTAAGCTGAATCGTGTGCCGTGAGCTCGCCGTTCCTGTGAATCGATTCATTCGGACACTTGAATGAGTCGATACACTGCTTCGAATCATTCATTCAGTAGCCAACACCATTAACTACAGCAAGGATCAGCCGTTGGTTTACGTATGGTATGAACAAATTAACAACTTACGCCTAAATGTTAAAAACTTACGTAGCGACAAAGAATCTGCTAGCAAGACTCAGTAGCGCCATACGTTGTACTGCATATCTTTATTGCTTGAAGAAGCTTGAATGAAAGAAAAGTAGGATTGTGATGCGCAGGAATATTTCCTTGTAGGCCTCAGTATTCGGAATATAACCGTGTGTTCTCAAACGTCAAGAGATGAGGCGAAGGGCAATTAGCAAGCGATTACGCTGTAGGGGGCCGGCACGTGACCATCGGGCGACGGTAGGAAACAGTTGCAAGCTTACAACATCGCGTAAGCTTTTGTACATCGGTTCCACGAAACAAAAACATCTCAGTGACCCTGGCACTGCACGGTCGCGATTGCCGGTTTGTACGTGGTTGAGGAAATAATGTGCTGTGTATAAGTAGCAGTGTTGGGAAGACTGTGACAGGATTGTGAGCTGCAAGGTAGATCCTCATTTTGTGCCATATTGGTGACTTTAGCAATATGGGCCCTCTTGTCATAAAGAATACAAAACTATGTACATCCTCGGTAAGTTATGCAGACGTATTTTTATTCCAAGAGCAGCACTAGCATGTAGTATTAATAAATGATCGCGGACGCTTGCCTAAGTTCTACAGGTAGGCCTGTTCGTTTTCTCCATGCCCGGGGACTTATTGGAACCTGAAATTTTACCATCAAACGTGCGCGTAACTATTTTGTAATTCGCGGGCGTGATAACTCAGTTCCAATGATTTTCTCGTCTCATCAACATGGCCAAGGCTTGAATCCCAGTCAATGCATGCAAAAATTTTGAAATGGGAATACGCGTTCTATTGATTGGGTTTCTACTAAAACCGCAGATCCCGCCACTTCCCTTTCATTACTACTTTTGAACCATAACCACATCATTTATGGCTGTGTATTTTGAGTATCCAACCTTTCTTCGGGCTTACCTTGTACCTTAAGTGTTCAGTTGATGCAGTGGCGTATCCGAAAAATAATTTCTGTGGGTGGGGTAAATGTCCGGGCCAATAGGGTGGATACGACTTTTCCTTGCGAGGAAGTATAAAAAGAAAGCAGGTCCTACCGAGTCCGGTGACGGTTCTTCAGTAGATATTGATGGTTTCTCTTGTTACCATGTATGACGGCCATTGAAAGGGGAATGACCCGGAGCCTATGAAATGAAAACCGCTGTAAGGATCGCAATCCTCCAGAAAATTGTGCGGACGCCATAAGAGTGCTGAGGTCATAAACTGGCTGCTGGAGGGACTTGGGTGCACACCACTGGACGACAGAGCGAGCACGCGCACGCGTTGGTCGTCCACTACACACAGTCGTTCTGGAAACATTGAAATAGAGGCTTCAAAAGAAGAGCAAAGTGGTGTAGAGCGTTTCCTGACAGCAGAAGGAGTGGGGGAACGAATATTCGTTGAATAGTTGCACAAATGTACGGAGAACAGTGAATGTCCGTTGAAAGGTTCAAGGCATGGCACAAGCGATTCAGGGAAGGACGGATGTCGTTGGCCGATGATGTACGATCTGGAACGCCACACCGCATTACCGATGCCATTGTCCAGCAGGTAGATGCCTTCATTATGCATGACCGGCAAGTTACGGTAGCAGCCATTGCCGCAGAGGTCGGAGTGAGTGTCACAATTTCTCACGCCATCATTAAGGACAGAGTGAAATTTCGCTAAAAGTGCGCTCAATGCGTGTCTCACAATATTCCACAAGCGCAGGAAGCGTGTCGAATGGATCTCTCCCTGGAACATCTGCTGCGCTATGCGAAAGAAGGGAATGAGTTCCTGTCACGAGTGGTCACTGGGGGCGAGACTCGAACTCGAGTCACAACGACAAAGCCTCCATTGGAAACACGCCAGGACGCCGCCAACGAAGAAAACAAAGGTGAGCTGAAGAATGCTCTGAGAGGAAACTATTTACCTCGGACGACGACGTCAAGGAGTACATACGGAACTGTTTCACAACGCTGCCCCAATGATTTTACTAGACGGCCATTCACCGCCTTGTATCGCAATGGGTTGTCTCAACAGTGCTGGTAAATACTTTTGAAATAACGGTACAGGGGCTGTTCTATGATCCAACTTTGCAACTTTTCATTTTCCACTTCGCGCTTTTCAATTCATGCTTTGTTCCACCAACAATTTTCAGATTTGCATTGCAAAGTGAAAAGTAAAAAGATACGAATCTTTTCACTTTTCAAGCCCGTTATGTTCCTCCGTCGGTACAGAAATTCAAAGTGCAAAGAAATGAAGTGAAAACTTTTCGGAATTCTTGCAAAGAATCGATCCCCTTTTCAGCTGTTAATTAACAAGTATCTACACTAATTTCTTGGAGTAGAATTCGTTTTAGTGATAAAAAGATGTTACGACGATTGATTGTATTACCATCAAGTGAGGATAGTGATGAAGAATCCAAAAAGGAAATGTACAAAAAGGATTAATTCTCATAACATCACTTCGACGGAATTTTGCGATTGTTTCCGTGTTACCCCAATACAAGCTGATTATATTTTTTAAACGATTGGTAATTTATTGAAACCTGCAGCAAAAGGAAGTCAATCCCTTTTGGAAAAAGAATAAAATTCTTGGACCCTCTCCTAACTCTGGATATGTCATTGTCTTCATCTGTTGTTCCCTTCCCTACATAACTGCAGCATTTCATACTCGTATATTCCGAATACAAGTGAAATGAATGTAAGAATAATTATACGTTCGCACCAGGAGGCCCGCGACTGCCGTACTTTGTACTTATAAATGTCCCGCATAAACTAATGATGAATGGGATATCTACTAACTGATTTTCACAGGGGCGCTACTACCAGGAGGCAGATTACGTCAGAATATGAAGAGTTAACAAACGGACGGTAGTCACAGCATGTTTCTCAGCGCTAGTCGTCTAATATATATAACCCTTGCATAATAAATCTCGTTTTTTACCGCATAGTACTAGGCTGGTGTTTGGTACAGCAGCACTACACTTACTGTCTGCATATCGGCAAAGGCTAGTTTGTTCAGGAACGCGGAATATACAGACATAATTTTAATTTATGGAGAATCTGTTCGGAATGCAGCCGAAAGTCGCAGATAATATGCATAGGTGTTTTCTTACAGACTAGTGAAGTGACGTTTAGGTGTGGTCAACACATATGATAGTGTTATCCTAACCTTGCCCACGATCGGTAACATAACCTCACACAGGTTCTTTATCGTCTCCTACTTGGAGGAGTGAGGTTGGTGTGTCGTAAAAAGCGCGGTCGATTTAAAAATGCATGCTTACCTTTACATGAACGAACGCACATGTCTGCTCCTGGAAGAGCTGTGACGTCACAGCATGACAAATGACTATCAGATCCCACTACAGACATATCAGTGCGCTCTCGCTGCGACTTGGAAAAGCAAGGCTCTTTAGCCTCCAGCTAGTTCTTCCGTCCGGTCTCGTGCATTTAGGACAGTTGGGAAATGTACGCATTCAGTGAAGGGTAACAGAAATAGGAGACCCCAATGCCAATGGTTAGACTCAGTTTCCAATGATTTAAAGACAAGAGGTATAGATCTAATCAAGGCCTCAGAGCTAGTTACAGTGAGCTAGAATAACATGGAGAGGCGGAAGCGCTTTCTGGCTGAAGCCAATATGACGTACATCCGCCATGTTTGCTGTGGTCACGTAATCAAAGGGGCGAGGTTCTCAAATGGACCAAAATGTTAAAAATACACATTACTAAAGCACTGGTGCAAAATTAGAGACGGTTAGTCGAAAGCTTGGAGCATTATAATCATAGAGTGCGAAGAGCGCCACTTCATCCTCATTGCGATGCGAGCCCAGCTTCATCTGAAAAGGATATAAGAAGTATCGTCATAGAGTGACATACTATCAGGCCACGAAATCGGAATCCTGCTTGGCTGTTGTGGTTAAGTGTAAATTGCAATAAAATCTGTGGATATAAATTAGTATTTATGCTGGAAATCCTTAAAATAAAACAGACCTACGAGAGGTTACGAACTCATTCGGATCATATTTCATTCCCGTGAGTAGCACTATAACGGTTGGACACTCCTCGCGGTATCGGTCTACTTGATACTAGTTTAAGGTCGCACTAACACATGAGTAGCACTATAATGGTTTGTGTAGGGGACACACCTCACGGTATCGGACTACTTGCTACTTTTTTATCGACGCACTAACGCATGAGTAGCACTATAAATGTTGGACACTCCACACGGTATCGGACTACTTGCTATTTTTTTATCGACGCACTAACACATGTAGGGATTTCCGCGGATTGGGAAGGGGGAGGCCGTGGGCCTTAATTAATGTATGGCCTGGTGTGAAAATGGGAAATCTCGGAAACCGTCTTTAGGACTACCGACGGTTCGATTCGAACACACTATCTCCCGAATGCAGCTCAAAGCACCCCTTGTGTGTTTGGGTGGTAGAATAACAACCACGGTATCCCCTGGCAGTCCTAAGAGCCGACTAAAATGTGTCCCAGGTGATCTTCACTTGGGAGCGTGGGGTGGCCACCATAGGACCCTTAGCTGAGTGCAGGTATTGCTTTCACTTACTTGTTCGCGGCTCCTCATTTTCATCAATCCTACACGACCTCCCTTGGTCAACTCTTGTTCTTTTCCGTCCACGACGGTATTAGGTTTGCGAATACCAAGCGAGTCTTTCATTTTCATGCCTTTCGTCGCATTTGCCTCTTAGGGGAGTTGTAGGCAAAATATGACTGGAAAATACATTTTTCTAATAAATTATTTTATCATAGCACAGAGTCTCATAAACATATTCCCAATGTTCTGTGGCAAAAAAACGTACCTTCGTGCCATTAAACAATGAAAATATACGTACGTGCGTTTCTGTCACGCCCACCTGACAAAGAGTAGTTGCCTGCTTGTAAGTTTTATTCCCATTTCTTGCAGGTACTTTCAAGAACTGTTACTTTTTTGCTCTATACTTGTAGGCAAGATTGGGGCAATGATCTAGGAGGCTGTGTGTTTGTTCTTACGTGATTTGTTATTGTTGAAACTAGTGATGGGCTAGCGACGGAATCGAGTAGAATCGAGTAGAATCGAGTAATGTGCTCTTAGAATCGGTATACTCGACTCCAGACTAGAGTCCAAGCATACTAGTGTCGCTGTCTGTGGACATGTCTTAGAACTATAATATATTGTACTGGATTGCACGGCATTCAGGGTCACTCTCAGAATATTTCTGTGATGTGGATTGCAATAGGTTTGCTGCTGATAATTGATTTCATTGAGTCATCGGTCGTCAATACTTTGATTGTTACGATCATTATTATCATCACAGACAAAATATTTATGACTTACTAACAAACCGTCAACTGAAAGGATAGACACGTAGGACCGAAGATGAGCGTGGGATGGGGACAATTTCCACACTGTGGTGGGGAACTTTTCTAATGTAGATAACGGCAGCGTTCTATTATTATTATTATTATTATTATTATTATTATTATTATTATTATTATTATTATTGTTATTATTATTACTGTGCAGCCTGGAAGTAGCAACCAGGGATTTGTTGAAAGCTATGAAATATTATTCCCGTGGCGTCCTTGTAGGAAAACGTGTAATAATATTGTGCGGAATAATGACAATATTACTGCCAGAGAATTTATTGCAAAGATACATGTGTAGGGCGTTCAGAAACATACGTGTGCTGTAGTATCACTTATTGTTATTGTCCAACTCGTTGGTTGAATGGTCAGAGTACTAGCCTTCGGATCAGAGGGTCCCGGGTTCGATTCCCGGCCTGTTCGGGGATTTTAATCGCTTCTGATTTATCCTCCTGGCTCGGGGACTGGGTGTTTGTGTCCGTCTCAACACTCTCCTCTTCATTTTCATACACTACACTACAAATCACCACAGAAACACGCAGTTCGATTAAGGGCGCGCGGCTGTGAGCTTGCATCCGGGAGATAGTGGATTCGAATCCCACTGTCGGCAGCCCTGAAGATGGCTTTCCGTGAGTTCCCATTTTCACAACAAGCAAATGCCGGGGCTATACCTTAATTAAGGCCACAGCCGCTTCCTTCCACTTCCTACGCCCTTCCTATCTCATCGTCGCCGTAAGACCTATCTTTGTCGGTGCGACGTAAAGCAAAAAAATAGAGTACTGCTTACATCCCGCCGCTATTCTTCGACCTTCGCTCTACTTCTAAAGACTACACTCGGTTTTTTTTTCCTTTGCACAGTCATGTGTTGCAATGATAAATGTCAAAACGGTGGGTGTATTTTGTTCATGGCGTTCATTGTTTAGCTAGAACAGAATGGTGTTCTGTCTGATGATTTGCTTCGTGTACATACATCACATTCCGGACGCCTAATCTTAATATCCTACATTATATCTGCCGAAAGTATGATGTAAGTATAAACTATTCACCTGTCCCCTCGGACGATCGTAGGCATACCGTGACAGTAAAAAATAAAAAAAAATGGCGTATGTCTTTTAGTGCCGGGAGATCCCAAGACGGGTTCGGCTCGCCAGGTGCAGGTCTTTTGATTTGACGCCCGTAGGATGAAATTATGATGAAGCAACACATACACCCAGCCCCCGTGCCAGGGAAATTAACCAATGATGGTTAAAATTCCCGACGCTGCCGGGAATCGAACCCGGGACCTCTGTGATCATATCAAACACTCTAACCATTTAGCCATGGAGCCGGACACCTTGACAGTGATTTTAAATAATAATAATGTTATGTGTTGGATCCCTTCCTTTTTTCTCTCTGATTAGTGTTATATAGAGGATGGTTGCCTAGTTGTACTTCCTCTTTAAACAATAATCGCCACCACCACCACCACCACCACCACCACCACTTTTACGTCCAACTACGTACAGTTTTATGGTTTTCGGAGATGCTGAGGTGCCGGAATTTAGTCACCCAGGAGTTCTTTCATGTGCCAGCAATTCTACTGACACGAGGCTGACGTATCTGAGCACCTTCAGATACCACCGGACTAAACCAGTATCGAACTTGCCAAGTTGGGGTGAAGGCCAAAGAAGCTATGCTATCATTTTTGGAATATAAGGCATATGCAGTGGAGTGGGTACATATGCGTATATAGTTGTAGTTTTATCTTTCGCAAGTCATCATCAAATTCAGATTATTTATTTTGCTCACTCGTTAAGAATATTTATATCGTACTGGTCCATCGCAATCCCACAAAAGCTCGGCGACCACTTGTACATATCCAAGAGCGGGCGAGAGAGCGAACGTGTGACGTCATGCTGTCATCGAGTCGACGCAAGCGAAACGAACCCGAGCCTGGACCCGAATGAGTCAAGTACCGCGATTCCAGGCATCACTCGCGCACATCACTATTGTCTAGCATACAAGTTGGCTGTTACGCTTCATTATTGATGTCAAACTTGTGTCTGCAGTTTCGATCTACTGATCTGCAGTTAGGGCAGTCGTCCAAGTGGCAGTTCCCTATGTGTTGTTTTCCTAGCCTTTCCTTAAATTATTGCAAAGACATTGGAAATTAATTGAACATCTCCCTTGGTAAGTTGTTCCAATTCCTATCTCCGCTTGCTATAAACGAATGTTTGCCCCAATTTGTCCTTTGAATTCCAACTTTACCTTTCCTACTTTTTAAGACACCACCCAAAGTTATTCGTCTACTAATGTCATTCCAAGCAGCAATCCGCGGCTCAAACGGCAGCGCGTCGGCGTCTCACCGCTCGATACCGTGGTTCAAAGCCCGGTCACTCCATGTGAGACTTGTGCTGGACAAAGCGGCGGCAGGTCAGGTTTTTCACCGGGTACTCCGTTTTTCCCTGTCATCATTCATCCCAGCAACACTCTCCATTAACATTTCATTTCATCTGTCAGTCATTAACCATTGCCCCAGAAGAGTGCGACAGGCTTCGGCAGCCGGCACACTTCCTATCCTCGCCGCTAAATGGGGGCTTCATTCATTCCATTCCTGACCCGGTCAGATGACTGGAAACAGGCTGTGGATTTTCAGTGTCATTCCACGTCATCTCTCCACTGACACCGCGGAACATACCACATAATCCAGCAGCTCGTCTCCTTTCTCCCAAGTCTTTCTTTTTTGGCACGTCATGACCCCAAAAGTCTATATCATGTAGATATTACAACTGATGGTCTTTGAAAGACTTATTTCTTTGAAGAACCTTATCTTCTTCCCATCTGATACCAGGCTTACAAACCATAGGTAGTAGTGTCACATAGTTGCGTATCGGGAGCCTGTATGTTACATTTATATGACACTTCTCAATTCGTGTCCATTGCTGCGCCCAGTGATGTGACGGCATCACCACTATCTCCATCTTTTACTTGACGAATGCAGTAGTACTAGGGAAATGTATGTTCTAAATCATTGGCGCCAGCATTATTTCTGCTAGGTCAGCACCCGAAGTCAGTGACCCAATGACGTCATGACCACGTGACCATGCCGTCAAGAACACGTGGCCTCGTTTGTAAACAAATGCACGTGCTTTTGATGGCTGTCATCTTGACAGACCATAACCCCACTTTTTTGGACAAGAGAACGTCGCTAACCTCAATGCTGCCAACTTGATAGGTCCTAACCTTACTTTTTGTGAACAAGTGAACGTAAATAACCTCACTGCTGAAATCTTAACTACGTGAGACGCGGTTTTAAAGAGCTGTCAAGATGTGAGGTGCCATCCTGACAGGTCCTAACCACGTGCACTTGTTGGTGCGGAATTTTCAACGTATCTAACCCCACTGCTGCTATCCTAACCGGTCCTGAACTCATTGCTGCTATCATAACAACGTGGGAGTGGACTTTGAACAGATGTCTAGGTGGCAGCTGTCATCTAGACCGAACCTAACCTGACTTTTTGGAAAAGAGAACGTACCTAACCTCACTGCTGCCTTCTTAACCACGTGCGGCACGGTATTTAAACAACTGTCAAGATGACAGCTGCCATCATGACAAGTCCTATAACGTGCACTTGCTTGGTGCGGATTTTGAACAAGTGAACGTGGCTAACCTCACTGATGCCACCTTGACAAGCCCTAACCTCACTGCTGCCATGTTAACTACGTCGGGCTCGGTATTTAAACAGCCGACAAGATGACAGCTGCCATCTTGACAGATCCTAACCACGTGCACTTCCTTGGCGCGGATTTTGAACAAGTGAACGTCGCTGATTTCACTTCTGCCATCTTGACAGGTCATAATGTTACTGCTGCCCTCTTAACCATGTGGGCGCGAAATATGAATAAGTAACAGTTTTCGCGATGACAGCTGCCGTCTCGACAACTCGTAACCTCGCGCACTTGTTTGGTGCGGATTTTGAACAAGTGCCTTTCGCGACATCCCCCTTCCCCGACACTACCTCAGAGGGGCCTAAACACAGAGTATTATAGTTTTAAGGCTAGCTGCCCTTCTCGACATACACCCTTCCGACACCATCTTGGAGGGGGCCTAAGAGGTCAGGTCATTGCATTATGTCTCCATCTGACAGTAACGAGCAAGTCTCAACATGTATAACCTTGACGACGTGATCTTGTGCTTCAGGCTTTACGTCTCCTACGGGACTGAGCACGTGCGATACTGAGATTATTCTGCTTTTAACATGCAGCGATGACGTCGACATGGTTATGCATGTTTAGACTTGCTCTTTGTGAAGGTCACTCCCTAGTAAACTCAAGCCTTTATAGATAGTATGAGTGTAAATTTTTTTAAGTCTCCGAGATACTGCGATAGAGTGGAGCGCTTTATTCCATCATGAACAGAACATTCATAGCTGATGAACAAGGCTTCAAAATAAACGACAACAAATTTGTGTTTAAAGAGAGGGCTGTGTTGGATTGCACTGTGTTGTGGGCACCAAATTTAGGTCTGCAGTCGGAAGATAAAGGAATACCTTATCGCTTCCTATCTTCGATCATTAATGCCTATTTGTCAAGAGCAGATCTCGTTTTTAAGGGTTATGAAAGAAGGAATGGTTGCGTGAGTATCTACCATCAACGTGTGAAATTATCGACATGCATGAATCAGAATGTCCATCACTTAAAACTCTTTACAAGGAGCATAGTGGAGAAACAATTAAACAGTCTTTACGGATTGCGTGCATGCTCTTTGATTGGTTGTGTTGCAGTGCATGTCGGGAGGTGAACAACATATGTAAATTGCAGTGTCAAAATGACGTCAGTGTGAAAGAAACATTTGTAGATTAAAGACATCATGTCATTTCTATCCGATGCTAAGTGTAATGCAGTTAGAAAGGCAATCGTAAAGTTTTATGCATGCAAAAACAAGCTAAACACTTCTACCGAAGAAGAGTTTAATGCATTACCAAAGGCATTTTCGGTTAACATAGCTGCGAATGCTGTGAAGAAGATCTGGGATAATGTGCCTCATTAAGTGGACTCAAGACCCTGTTTTGTCATAGATTCAAACGTGTAGTTTGCATAATGAACAAGCGAGTTTTGAACCACACCCCGCACGCACAAAATCCTGCCCACCGTGCATAATATAACATCATTGGCTAAAAACTGAGGCCTGGATCGTGACTGGGAAAGGCCACAAGCTACAAGCCTTGAGCTGGTGATGCGATTCTCGGCAGAAAAATACCAAGAGACGAATTGTTAATTAAAATATCAAGAAATTCAACAAATAGCTAGGAAACATTTATTGAATTAATAAAATGAAGAAATTGAGAAAGTAAATGATTTTTAAAAATATGGAAAGATAATCAATATGAAATTTATACATACGTAATTCCCCTTTTACAGAGATGTAGCAACAGTGTCACCGTGACGGTATACCATCATTCATAATCGAATTATATAACAATCAGTTGAACCGCTTATAAGCGTGCGATTACATTCAGATTCACTATCACTATCAGCAATATTTAATCGTTTTTACGATGTGGCCTCTTTAAGTCCGAAGCAAGGTAGGTTTTCATGAGGTCTCTCCATCTGGGACGGTCTTGAGCGATGTTCTGCCAATTCTGCCAGTTGATCCCAGTAATCTTATCCCATCTATCCGGTGGTTTCCCCTAGGTCTGAGAAGATCTTTCGGACTCCACTCAAGCACAAGCCTTGTCCATCTACCATCAGTTCTCCGAGCAACATGGCGTGCCCACTGCCATTTTAGGGCAAACACCTTTTCTAAAATGTCACTGACCTTTGTGACTGACCTGATGTAATCTGCTCTCTTCCTGTCTTTCTTCGTAAAGCCTAGCATGAACCGTTCCATAGCTCTTTGGGTTGTTCTGAGGTTTTGCTTAACAAACTCGCTCAATGTCCAGGTTTCAACACCGTAAGTCAGCACGGGGAGAACACTCTGGTCAAAGACTATCTTCATGTTGGATTTGAAGATTGAAGAATTTCTTCCGTAGGCTTACCATCCTAGTTTGATACGTCGGAAGATTTCCGGTCTTAAGTCCCCTTTCATGTTTACAAGTTGCCCAAGATAGACAAACGCATTGACCTGTTGTAATGTGGTGTTTCCCACATGCAGCTTTCGTGCTGGGGCCCATTTGTTGAGCATTACTTTGGTTTTATAAAGGTTCATGGATAGTCCCACTTTTTGACAGGCTGAGATGAGATCTATTATTAGAGTTTGTAGTTCATCGATGTCGTTGGCCAAAAGTTTAATGTCGTCTGCAAACCTTAAATTGTTCAGCCTTTTCGCATCGATTTTGATTCCTGTACTTTGCCAGTTGATTTTTGACATGGCCATTTCTAATACTGCTGAGAACAGCTTGGGAGATATGGGGTCGCCTTGCTTAACACCTCTTTGAATGGGAAAATCCGTGGTTGGCACATTGATGTTCACGAAGGCTGAAGAGGTTTCGTAGATATGCTGGAGAACTCTTATGTAGGCAGCATCGACGCCGTGTTCGGCTAAGGCTTGCATAACGGCAGCGTGGCTCACCGAGTGAAAAGCCTTTTCAAAGTCCACAAAGGCTAGACAGAGCGGCATTTGATATTCATTACTTCTGCTGATAACTTCACGAAGGGTGAGTATGTGGTCGATTGTTCCAAAACCTCGGCGGAAACCTGCTTGTTCAATTGGCTAGGCAAAATCAAGCGTTGAACTGATTCTATTTGTCAGTACCTTGGTGAAAACCTTGTAAAGGACAGAAAGCAAGCTAATAGGGCGATAGTTTCTGATGTCATGTATGTTTCCTTTTTTGTGCAGGAGAATTATCATTGCTCTGTTCCAAGATGGAGGGATAAATGCATTGCGTAGACAAGACGTGAATATTTTTGCCAAGTGGCTTAAAGTTTCATCACCAGCAAGTTTGAGAACGCTAACTGAAAGGTTATCGCTACCTGCGACTGATTCTTTTTTCATACTGTTTATAGCATGTCTGATCTCAGATGGAAGAACTTCCGGGACTTGGGAAATGTTGGATGAGTCAGGCAAAGACTGTTTATCATCAGCCTTATCGTACAACTTGCTATAAAAGTTCCTGATGAACTCAAGAAGTTCTCCCCTATCAGTTATTCGTCCATTGTCCCCATCTAATGCAATTAATTACTTCTTCCCGATCTGTAGCTTCCTTTTAGCAGACTTCAAACTTGTTTTTCAGGTAAGCAAGTTCTTAGAGTATCTTCGTTGAATTTCTTTAAGTCGGTTTTAATTATGTTTCTTGTGGTTTTGCACAGCTCAGAGTACTGTATTTAGTCACAGTCAGACTGAATTTTTATTTCTCTCCTCCTCTTTAGCAGGTTCCTGGTATCGTCACTGAGTTTCTTACCACGAGTGTTATTCTTTTTCAACTCTCCAATTACTTCAGCCGTATCCATTAGCATTTATGACAGATTTTCACCAGTTGTTTCATGTAGGCTTTGTTGAAGGGCTTGATGGAATTTCTATTTATTTTCTTCTACATGTTTAAGATTTATTTGTTTCTTTTTCTCCCGCACTAGTTTAAGTCGATGTTCCCTAATGTTTAACTCGGCTCTAGCCCTTGCTAGTCGGTGGTCACTACCAGTATTGAATCTGTTGAGGACTGATACATCTTTAATGATTTGAGGGATGTTACGTAGTGCGTTCCATAAGTAATGCGACCAATTTTTTTCTGACGCAACTGTACACCGCAGCGTGTTCTAACCTGCTGAGCTAGGTGGAGGGGGCTGTTAGCTTCAAACGCTCTTTGTCTCATTCGGCAGCGAGCTGCCGGAGTGTCAGGAAGTGCGTTTCCGTCAAGCCCGTTTTGAGTTCATGTAACACGGCACAATGGATCGTTCTGTACAGCAACGGTACGCTATCATATTTTGCGTTAAACTTGGGAAGTCCGCCACCGAAACGTTTCCATTACTTCAGCAGGCATTTCGGAATGATTGGCTGTCAAAATAAAAAAATTTCCGATGGCACAAGTCGTTCATGGAGGGCCGAGAAGGGATCACCGACGAACCTCGCAGTGGACGGCCATCAACCTCACAAGTCGACAAAAATGTGACGCGTGTGCGCGATTGTTTGAACTCTGACAGACGGCTGAGCCTTCAATTGATAGTACAAACTCTAAACATGGCAAAAACAACCGTTTTCCGCACAATGACCGAAGATTTGAACATGAGAAAGGTGTCTGCCAAACTGGTCCCAAACGTGTTGACCGACGAACAAAAGGACATGCGAGTGCTTCGGTGTCGAGAAATGTTGGGAATGTGTGAAAATGATCCTACTAGCCTCTCTACAGTCCTGACTTGGCTCCCGCTGACTTTTTTGTTTCCTCGGTTAAACGGAGTCATGAAAGGTAAACATCGGAACACGATTGAAAGAATCCAGGCGCATGTTACATCGGCTCTAAAGGACATTCCGGAAAAGGCCTTCCAGGCATGGAAACACCTCCTCCAGAAGTGTATCGACGCAGGAGGGTTCTATTTGGAAGATTTTTGATTATTTGTACGAATATATTCAATAAAAGATTTTTATAAATTTTGTCGCATTATTTATGGAACGCACACATAGAGAGAACACAATCGATCTCATTGGTGAATTCAAAGTTGGGACTTCTCCATATCCATTTACGCCCTGGGTGTTTCTTAAATAATGTGTTCATTATACGCATGTTGGTGTACTCGGCATATCATCGCTTCCTGAAAGGTATACAGTATTCCTTACATGAGTTACAAAATGTCCATGTCCTTTCCAATGAGTCTCACCAAGGCCAAGGACATCCACATCATGTGAAATAATTTCTCTTTATATTATTGCAAGATTCCCTGGCTGTAGGGCACTACGGATGTTCTATGTTGCACTCCTTCTCATAATACTCAAAGAGAATTTACTTTGACGGATTGAAGTAGGGGTAATCCTGTCTCCCCCGAAGATCCAACTGGGAGACTTACTCCGGAACATTTGGAATTAAGCAAAGCCATCATGGGGTTATACGATTATGAAATGCTGCAGTTATGTAGGGATGGGAATATCAGATGAAGACAAGCACATATCCAGAGTTGGGAGAGGGTCCAAGGAATCGAGACACCACAGGAATTTTAACGCATGTAATTTTATTGAGCATTTTATATGTAACATATATTATTACTTTGAGCATCCGAAGTCCGCCCCAATCCGCCGCTCTTACTTGGAGCCAAGGACAGTCATTTCCATCTTAGGTATTCTATACCACATAGACTCTCAGGAAGTTTGGACACCTATCAAAATAAAATTCTGTATGAAAACCTACCTTAATGGGATTGAAATACTGGCTACACTACTGCTAGTAGTATTTTGTATCCATAAGACCCCCTGGCCCGCCAACCCCATCGGCCGCTACTCAGAAATGTTTATACGTCGCACGGAAGCAGAAACGGGGAGAAAACAAATGATGATGAGAATTTTTTAAGAACTACTTATTTTCTATGAAAGTAAATGGCACAATTATTTGAATGGTTACAAGTCATTAACAATAATATTGTAATGTGGCTACTGTTTGTGAAACTGCATGTTATTGTGTAAGTAGCATTGTCCCTGAGAGGAGGAAATTGAACATTCAAGGTTTAAAATGAACGATCCGCCCGGGAATCGAACCCGGCGCCCTAAGAACCGACGACTACACTGACCATTCAACCAAACGGACATTGAAAATGATGGGAGCTAAAAATAATTTCGAATGTTCCAGTCTCACCTAGTGATGAGCACTATGCTAAAAATAATATATTTTCTGAGCGAACTTTGGTACTGTTACTGTCAGTAGCGTTCTGTACATTAAGTGTAGCTGTAATTGAGTAAAACGTTCCTCAGCCCGATTACTGCTTCTATTATATCCGCTCTCTTTACATCCACTGACTGCCGTTCTTAATCCGGTAAACAAGATTAGACATTTTTCGAGAGGTTGACATTATCCACCCGTATTATGTGACCAAATAACGTAACTCTCCTGTTCCTGGTCCTATCAGACATTCTTTTGAGTTTCCTGAGGCGCTTCGTTCTTCCTGTGTCTGATCTCCCTATTTCAGTCTTTAATGCACTACACATTTTTCTTAGAATCCTTCTTATCTCTTCCTCCAGCTCTTCTATTTCTGCTCCTTTCATGGAGAACATACAGAGACATTCTGCTTTAATTACCATCTTGCAGTGCCTGATTTTAGTTTTGATGGAGAGTCTCTTCTTATTATAGTTGTGCTTGGTCGTTTGGTAGGCTTATTTCAATTTCCTTGCTCTTGATTTATTTGCTTCATAGTCTAGTCTAGGGGTAGGAAACCCGCGGTCCGCAGGGCTTACACAGACCTTGTCATGATATAATGAATAAAAATAGCATGAAAATTGCACTGAATAAAACACCTCAGATGTCCTGCGACGTCAGGGTATCATAGAACATGTCTCAAACTCCACCAAAGGGGTGGTGATTAGTAACTCAAGACTTTTAAAATATATCATTACTTATCAAAGTTAATATGTGATAGATTACCAGTGGGAAAGGAAACTGATGACTAATTTGGTACACATTTTCTTTCGCGGTGTTCATTAGAGCATGCGTGACAGTTGCCTGACATGTACAGACAGTGGCTGGAGGTTGTGTGATAACAGCAGGTAATAAGGTGCCAACCCTGACAGAAGTAAGTAAGCCATCATCATTATTATTATTTTTATTATTATTATTAGCACGCGTGGTGGCCATGATCCTTAAGGCGTTAAATGTGTATGGTGTGACACTGTTCGATTCCCGGTGGTCGAAAGAAATTCACATTCAGAATGCTGGCCAGCACGGTATGCGAGTTAGTGGTATACAATTTTTAATCACTAGATTGCGTGCCTTAAACCTCTCTGAAGCATTCACAAGGAGTGATGGGTGATACTTCGTGAACTGTGAATGTTCACCGATATCTGAAAATCACGAGTGATGATACTTACTTCCTACACTGTCACTGTGATTAGTCGTGTGCTGACGTAACGTTAGGGGCATCGCCATGGCTGCCAACTACGGATTTTTGTAGTTTCCTTAAATTAGAAATAATGTTATTGTAAGTATAACAATAAAAATAACTTAAACCTCGTTGTCACTGGTAGTATCACATTTAGGAATTTTCATGTTGACCAGTAGTGTGGTATTATTATTATTAATAATAATATTATTAAGCGTACGTTATAAACAAGGCCTGCTAGGCAGGATGAGGAGAATGTCGCAAACACGTACAGGCACTAAAACACGAAACATATTATCCTTTCTTTTTATAATGTGGTATGTCGTAGTGTAATATATATATATATATATATATATATATATATATATATATATATATAGAACTTGACTGAAAAGCTTTTTAAGTTACATTTAAAGCTGCACATTTCATAAAACTCAACTCACTCTTGTATGTTAGATGTTTACAAGGAAAGTACTGATCAATTTGTAATTTCTAGTTGATGTTAAGGATCTACATACCGTATCCCTGGGGAAAGACTCAGAAAATTCTTGGGACGAGCAGGACTTAACTCTATCTGTTACGAAATTATTCAGTTCTCATGATGCTGTATTTAAAAAAGTAATTGTGTAGTCAGCCAGTAGTTATCGTATTATAAAGCTAAAATCATACCAACAACATTTCAGCGAATATACTTCTGATTGAATCTGGCTGTACAAAATCCTAGAGAAAATTTGCTTTTTTTAAATGTCCAGCATTAATTGTATTAGGTAGTAGATGCAAGTGAAAAATAATGCCTTAGTTAATAGGAAGTTTGGGTATGTAATGCGGAGTACAGTCTACAGTGGCGGTGAGCTCAATGGGATTGCTTGTATTATACATCAGCAGCAAAACTGTTGTGGCATTTCCAGTTCCTCTTTATTTGGTTCATTTGAGCAAACTGTATGCCTTACTCCTGTAAATATTTTAACGGGTAAAGACATAACATCCTACACAAACACAGCTGAAGCCTGTTGAAACACGAGAGCTTAAAATTTGTGTGATAATTACAAACAATAATACAGTGAACAATGTCATGTTTAAGGACCTGTCAATATCTGGCAGTTATGAAGGTCACCACTCAGACAATTTCAAAACTTTGTTTCTTGACAGTGTATCTATCGTAACAATTATCATAATCAGCCGAGCTTAACCAAAGAGATTCTGAAAAAAATCCATTTTTATCTTTCTATTAACATGACAAAATAACAGTTGCCTAGTTCTCAGATATCAAAAGCATATACCGTACCCAGAGAAAGTGCTTGTTTGCTGAGAATGGCTCCCAAACTAAACTTTGGAACTGCTTTTCCACGCCAGCACCCTTGAACAACAACTGTTGCTCAGCTAATGTGTTCTATGAAAGTTCATTAGCTGTGAGCAAACAAGAGTGTAGTACTGATTCAAGAATATCACATTTTCCGGAAACGGTTTCTCACGAGTGGAAAATAATGAGTATTTTAAAAAGTTACTGAATTTCTCTCTGGTAAAATCAAATGTTCATAAATATGTCTTTCAATAAAATATTTGATGGTAATCTAGCAACCGTGCAGGCTGTCAAGTGAAGTATTGATGGAGAGCCGTAACACAGATATCTATTGCTTGTTCATCTCTCTTTATACGGATCCGTGACCTGCCCAACTCTCAAGGTAGCAAGTTAACATTACGCCACAAATTTTGAGATAGAATCAAGGTGCAGCAAAGCTTATGCAGTGAAAGTCAGATACCATACAAAACTATGGTTATGTTGTCTGTTTTCAGGCAAACTTTGTTGTACCGGAGTGAAAGCTGGGGGAATTCAGAGTAGAAGTAACAGACATGAAAACAGCGTGAATAATCGCTGGTACAAGTAGATGGGAACAATGACAGGGAGGTACTCAGAGGGAGGAGGTAAAGTGTATGCTATCAGTGAACTGTTATTAATGAAGATATACGCTTATAGCAGCTTCAGTCGAGGGGTCATGTCAGGCGAATGTAGAAGAACAGGTTACCTAGGAAAATACTGGTACCGGTCGTGAAGGGTAACAGAAGTAGGAGGAGACCATAATGGCAACGGTTAGACTCAGTTTCCAATGACTTAAAGACACGAGGAATAGATCTAATCAAGGCCTCATAGATAGTTACAGTTAGCTAGGATAACATAGAGAGGAAGCAGCGCTTTCTGGCTGAAGCTAATTTAACGTACGTCCGCCATGTTTGCTGTGGTCACGTAATCAAAGGGATGTGGTTCTCGAATGACGAAAAATGTTAATATTACACATTACTAAGGCACTGGTGCAAAATTAGAGACCATTAGTCGAAAACTTAGAGCATTATAATCATAGATTGCGAACAGCGCCACTTCATACTCCTTGCGATGCGAGGCAAGAATCATTTGAAAAGGATATACGAAGTATCGTCAAACAGTGACATACGATCAGGCCACGAAATCAGAATCCTGCTTGGCTGTTGCGATTATTAGCAAATTGCAATAAAACTGTGTGTAGAAATTAGTATTTATGACGGAAATCCTTAAAACGAAAGAGAACTACGATAGGTTACTATCTCATCCGGAACATATTTCATTCCAGTGCGTAGCACTAACACATGAGTAGCACTCTAGTGGTTGGACACTCCTCACGGTAAGGACTACTTGCTTTTTGTTTATCACCGCACTAACACATGAGTAGCACTATAATTGTTGGACACTCCTCACGGTATAGGACTACTTGCTACTTGTTTATCATCGCACTAACACATGAGTAGCACTATAATTGTTGGACACTCCTCACGGTATAGGACTACTTGCTTCTTGTTTATCACCGCACTAACACATGAGTAGCACTATAATTGTTGGACACTCCTCACGGTATAGGACTACTTGCTTCTTGTTTATCACCGCACTAACACATGAGTAGCACTATAATTGTTGGACACTCCTCACGGTATCGGACTACTTGCTTCTTGTTTATCATCGCACTAACACATGAGTAGCACTATAATTGATGGACACTCCTCACGGTATCGGACTATCTACTTGTTTATCGTCGCAATAATACATGAGTAGCACCATAATGGTTGGACACTCCTCACGGTATCGGACTACTTGCTACTTGTTTATCATCGCACTAACACATGAGTAGCACTATAATTGATGGACACTCCTCACGGTATCGGACTACTTGCTACTTGCTTATCGTCGCAATGATATATGAGTAGCATTATAGGTCTGGGCACGTAAGGCCATACAATAAGGGTGCAACCTTATCCTATCTCCCCTGTAATATTAAGGTAGTGATTTATAGTTACTTTTCTTGCTGTTGGGTATTTTGCAGTGTCGGTAACCATACAGTTTAGGGACCCTACTTGCCGATACGACGTCTTACATTTAACGTTAATCTGGCACGTTGGCAACGTTCAGTCACAGGTCTAGCCTGATTTATGCATTGCCACTGCATTCCTGTTAAAGTCACTAGTGATATATGTGCGAGTATATTTAAAGCATAATTGCTTTTTCTGTGGGAGAATACCTTCAGCCATCAAAGTTCATAAAAAAGGAAAAGAACCGGGCGAGTTGGTCGTGCGGTTAGGAGCACACAGCTGTGAGCTTGCATCCGAGAAATAGTGGGTTCGAACCCCACTGGCAGCCCTGAAGATGGTTTTCCGTGGTTTTCCATTTTCACACCAGGCAACTGCTAGGGCTGTACCTTAATTAAGGCCACGCTTCCTTCCCATTCCTAGGCCTTTCCCATCCCATCGTCGGCGTAAGACCTATTTGTGTCGGGCGACGTAAATGAAAGTAGAAAAAAGGAAAAGGAAACAAGATATATTTAAACTTTGAGAGACACTGAATATTCTAGATATCTGGACCTGTCTATGTGCTCTGATCAAAATTTATCACATTATTATGCATGCATCTAGTTTCATTGTACAAGTCGCTTTACGTCACACCGACACAAATAGGTTTTATAGTACGATGGGACAGGAAAGGGCTAGGAGTGTGAAGGAGGTGGCCGTGCCTTAATTAAGGCACAGCCCCAGCATTTTCCTTGTATGAAAATGGGAAACCACGGAAAGCCACTTAGAGGGCTGCCGACATTGGGTTACTGGATACTGGCCGCACTTAACCAACTGCAGCTATCGAGCTCGGTGCATCTGGAATGGTGGTGCTTGGATCACCCGATAGATAAATTTTCATCTACACAGTCAATACCGCGTAACTAACTCGTTCCTTACCAACCTCAGTGCTCTTCCCGAATCGAATCACTACTGATCTGTATATAGGGCAGTAGCCCAGGTGGCAGATTCCCTATCTGCAGTCCTTTTGCACTCATTCTTCCCAGTAGTCTCCCATGATCCACACTATCAAGTGCTTTAGGCACGTCAATCGCAATACAGTTCTTTTGACCTCCTGAATCCAAGACATCTGCTATATCTTGCTGGAATCCTACAAGTTGAGCTTCAGTGGAATAACGTTTCCCAAACACGAACTGTCTTCTATCGAACCAGTTATTAATTTCGTAAACATGTCTAACATAACCAGAAAGAATGCCTTACCAAAGCTTACTGGCCTGTAATTTTCAGCTTTGTGTCTATCACCCTTACCTTTATACACAGGGGCTAATATAACAACTCTCCATTCATTTGGTATAGGGGGTCATACACTAGTCATGCCATGTTTAGTTACCACTTAACAAAAATATGACTATTTCCTACATTATTTCAAGTAGGACATTGAAAATGAATATGATGATATATGACATCCTAGCCTATTGTTTGGTGTAGTGCAAATTAAAGTTTAATGTAAAGTAGCCACATTATTAATTAATTAATTTTGATAAAATTATTAACCACGTGATATGACAAAAACATTATAACTCTTTAAATATGAGCTCAAAGGTTGTTTTCTTTCTTTTGAATTGAAACTGACAGAGTATAAAAGAGGATGGTCTAAGATGAAATCTCTTAGTGCATTCAAATAAATTTCGCAGATTTTTTAAAAATATACACATGATTTTTACATTTTTGACCTGTTTATATAATTATATTAAGCCTAAATTTTGTCTCACTTCCATTATTTTGGTTCATCCTCTACAGAATTACTATTTGAACAACTGTGCAAAGTTTCATTTAGATCAGACAAATGGTTCTTGTGATATTACGTTTCTTGTTTGAAAAAAGTAAGTTTTCAGGAAATCGCATGTAAAGTTGTCACACACATTTTTACTCCCCGTTCACCTTAGAAGGCTCAACGCCATATGTTATACCCTCTGGCTGGGTGTTCTTGGATTGTTCTTCCAGTCTGAGTCTTCGCCTAGTCCTTCTAGCCTCCAAAGTTGAGTTTTTTACTTTTTTCAGTTGAATCTACATGTACCTGTCAAACTTGTTCAAAGCTTCCACACTATTCTTACCAACTTTGATTCTCAATCCCTTCAGTACTTGTAGACTACTGCTAGCTCCATCATTAAAAGTGGCCACTGCACTGTAGGTTACTATTTGAACAATTTTATTACCATTGCATGATGTTTTGGGACAAATGGACCAAACTTTACAGTTGAATGAATCATTTCTCTTAGCGACATCTTCTCAGTAACACTGTTTTGCCAACCCAAATTTCTTTCATTTAATTTCACATTTCCAAAACACAATTTGCAACATAAATGATCACTTATGTTATCCACTAAAGAAGAAGCATCTATAATCCTATATGACACGCTGTCAGTATCCTTAGCGTCACTGACAGGTAACCTAACCTCTGGCTCAAGTCTCCCTGCTGATGCACTAGGGCTACTGGTTACGTGAATAATAACATTGCCATTATTACCTCTCTCTCCATTAGAAAAGCGATTTCCAGCAAATCTCATCTTTTTTCGTCTTGCAACGATCCCTTTCTTAGGCATTATGATCACAATTCACAACACAATGTAATAAAAGCCTGTGGAAAGTTTCAAAACAAAATGCTACTACCGCTAAGAAGTACACAACAGAAACCATGGAAACAGAAGTTCAAAGCTCTCCACTCTCAAAGACAACTCACTAAACCAAGGATACAGACATGGCCTACGTATATACTACCCATGCAGCCAGTGATATAAGAAATTGACGAAAAGAGAAACCACACAACTTTCTGGCGCCGTACATTTGCTTCCACTGCTACGTAGCCACGCCCATCACAATGCGCAAGCTGTCACTAAAATGCAAGTATCTCTAAAACTATGCGGAATTTTTACATAAAACTTTGTAACTGTGTTTAGAAAGTCTGAACCTTTCGTCCGAGATTTATTTTTAAAAATTACATTTTTAGTATAATCTACTGTATGATCCCCCTTAATTAAGGCACAGCCCCAGGATTTTCCTGGTATGAAAATGGGAAACCACGGAAAGCCACTTAGAAGGGTGCCGACATTGGGTTACTGGATACTGGCTGCAAGTAGTGTAAATTGGACAGTTCGGGCGCCTCCTCCTCTTCCCGCGGCGCGGGAAATTTGAATTATGGCGGGAAATTTGAATTTTGGCGGGAGATTTGAATTTGTAAACAAAGAAACGTGCTTTTTGACAGCTGTCATCGACAACAACGCATCGCTAACCTCACTGCTGCCATCTTGACGGGCCTAAACCTCAGTAGTGCCAACTTAACCTAACTAGAATGAGGTAAACAAAGCCACGTGTTTTTTGACAGCCACGTGCTTTTTAAAAGACAACAACGCATCGCTAACCTCAGTACTGCCATCTTGACGGGCCTAAACCCCAGTAGTGCCAACATAACCTAACTAGCGCGAGGTAAACAAAACCACGTGCTTTTTGACAGCCACGTGCTTTTTTGACAGCTGTCACTTAACCTAACTAGTGCGAGGTAAACAAAGCCACGTGGTTTTCGACAGCCACGTGCTTTTTGACAGACAACAACGCATCGCTAACCTCAGTACTACCATCTTGACGGGCCTAAACCTTAGTGGTACCAACTTAACCTAACTAGCGCGTGGTAAAAAAAGCCACGTGCTTTTTTGACAGCTGTCATCCGCCATCTTTAAACTACACAGCACTGTGCTGCCCTCTTTAGATGTAAAATTCGTCACCTGTCATCGGCAGTGCTGCTATCTTGACGGGCCTAAACCTTAGTGCTACCAACTTAACCTCACTAGCGTGAGATAAACAAAGCCACGTGCAGCTGTCATCCGCCATCTTTAATCACAGTGCTGCTCTCTTTAGCTACTTACCTTTGAAATGTGGTGGCGGATAATTTGAAAAATGCTTTTTGAGAGCAGCCATCTTTGAGCACCGTGCTGCCCTCTTTAGCTACTTACCTTTGAAATGTGGTGGCGGTAAATTCCACGTGCTTTACAAACCTATATGCTTTTCTGACAGCTGTCATCCGCCATATTTAATCCAGAGAGAACAGTGCTGCAATCTTTGTGGTGGCGGCAAATTCCACGTGCTCTTGTTTGGAAACAAATCAACATGCCTTTTTGACAGCTGTCAACCGCCATCTTTAATCACCGTGCTGCCCTCTATGTGGTGGCGGTAAATTCTACGTGCTTTACAAACCTATATGCTTTTCTGACAGCTGTCATCCGCCATCTTTAATCCAGAGAGAACAGTGCTGCAATTTTTGTGGTGGTGGCAAATTCCAAGTGCTCTTGTTTGGAAACAAATCAACATGCTTTTTTGACAGCTGCCAACCGCCATCTTTAATCACCGTGCTGCCCTCTATGTGGTGGCGGTAAATTCTACGTGCTTTACAAACCTATATGCTTTTCTGACAGCTGTCATCCGCCATCTTTAATCCAGAGAGAACAGTGCTGCCCGGTGGCGGCAAATTCCACGTGCTCTTGTTTAGTAAACAAAGCCACGTGCAGCTGTCATCCGCCATCTTTAATCAACATAGCACCGTGCTGCGGGCAATTTCGTCAGCTGTCATCCGCCATCTTTAATCTACAGAACACCGTGCTGCCCTCTTTATGGCTACTACCTTAAGCATGTAGTAGCGGGCAATTTGAAAAGTTCTGTTAGCTATCATCCGCCATCTTTGAGCACCGTGCTGCCATCTTTAGCTGAAATGTGGCGGCGGATAATTTGAAAAAATGCTTTTTGACAGCAGCTATCTTTGAGCACCGTGCTACCCTCTATGTGGTGGCGGCAAATTCTACATGCTTTACAAATCCACGCGCTTTTTTTTGACAGCCATCATCCGCCATCTTTAAGCAACAGAGTACAGTGCTGCCCTCTTTGTTGTGGCGGTAAATTCCACGTGCTCTTGTTTGGAAACAAAGCCACATGCTCTTTTGACAGCTGTCACCCGCCATCTTTAACCAACAGAGCACTATGCTGCGGGCAATTTCGTTAGCTGTCATCCGACATCTTTAATGAACAGAGCACCGTGCTGCCCTCATGCGGGGCAATTTCGTTAGCTGTCATCCGCCATCTTTTAATGAACAGAGCACCGTGCTGCTCTCTGTAGTAGCGGGTAATTTGAAAAGTTATGTTAGCTGTCATCCGCCATCTTTGAGCACCGTGCTGCCATCTATGTGGTGGCGGCAAATTCCACGTGCTTTACAAACTCACGCGCAGCTGTCATCCGCCATCTTACATCGCAAACCTCAGTGCTACACTCTTTAGTTCAAAAATGGTGGTGGATAATTTAAAAAAGAAAAATTCTACAGCAGCCATCTCTCGACGCTAATTGCACAAGATGGTGGCTATACATGACTCCTTAAAGGTTCTTATGCAAGATGATCGCTATACGTAGACGCCCTTGGGGTGCTTACGCAAGATGGCGGTTATACAAGGCTCCTTATGAGGCCCCCTAGGGGTGCTTGCGCGAGATGGTGGTTGCTCTTATGAGGCGGCTTAAGGATCCTTGGCTAGAGACGCCCTAAGGATGCTTGCGCAAGATGGCGCATGCAAGATGGCGGCTATACATAGCTCCTTATGAGACAGCCAGTACTCAATACAACATGTGATCAGAACATTGATTGATGTGTTCAGAACACAAAATAAGTAGAATCGAACACTGTACTCGATACAACATGTGATTAAAACATTGTCTGGTGTGTTCAGAACACTGCATAAGTAGAATCGAACGCTGTACAACATGTTAGGGGATACCTTTGTTCTAAGAAGATCAGATTGAAACATAACAAGACTAGAATTGAACACTGCACTCGATGTCGTTACATGTGATCAGGACAATGATTGATGTGTTCAGATCACTAAACAAGTAGAACCGAACACTGTACAACATGTTACGGGATACCTTTGTTCTAAGAAGATCAGATTGAAACATAACAAGACTAGAATTGAACACAGCACTCGATACAACATGTAATAAGAACATTGATTGATGTGTTCAGATCACTAAACAAGTAGAACCGAACACTGTACAACATGTTAGGGGATACCTTTGTTCTAAGAAGATCAGATTGAAACATAACAAGACTAGAATTGAACACAGCACTCGATACAACATGTAATCAGAACATTGATTGATGTGTTCAGATCACTAAACAAGTAGAACCGAACACTGTACAACATGTTAGGGGATACCTTTGTTCTAAGAAGATCAGATTGAAACATAACAAGACTAGAATTGAACACTGCACTCGATACAACATGTAATCAGAACATTGATTGATGTGTTCAGATCACTAAACAAGTAGAACCGAACAGTGTACAACATGTTAGGGGATACCTTTGTTTAGATTGAAACTAACAAGACCAGAATCGAACACTGCACTCGATGTCGTTAACCTTAACATGTGATCCGATACAACATGTTAGGGGATACCTTTGTCCTAAGAACCGAACACTTTACAACATGTTAGGGGATACCTTTGTTCTAAGAAGATCAGATTGAAACATAACAAGACTAGAATTGAACACTGCACTCGATACAACATGTGAAACCGAGGTTTCGTTTGTCTCCTTTCCACCAACGTTTTGAGTTTGCCTATTACGGTGTAGAAAACTGTATTCTAATTTTCTTCTGCTTTCAACGGTGTTCTCACAATATTTCATGTTTAACTCAGCGAGCGCATGTGAGCTCTGATCGTTACCGCCATCTACGGCTATGATGAGAACTATTTGTCGCTTTCTTCTTGAAGCTGCTCCGGCCAATCAGCGCTTGGTGTCAGCCATCTTGATGTAGTCACTCTCTCTGGGGCGAGAGAGAGGGAAGCAAAGCGAGCAGGCAGTTGCTGCTTGGTAAACATGGCTAAAGGTCGTTGGCGTTCTGTACTCAAGGCGATGCTTTGGGATATCATCATGGACGGTGGATAGTAAATCGTAAGGATGTGGGGATGTGCTCCACACCCTAATAATATTTTCTTTTCCTCTATTTGTAACCTCGTAGTGAGTGATTGTTTTAAAAAGCTGCAAGGAAGATCTCCAACTTGGTAAAGTACACATGGCCGAGCCATGAATTATCATTCTACTGATTGAAGAACCAACCAACCGTAAGTCAACCTTGTTATTTTAGTATTTTCATCAACGGAAAACTGTTCGTGTGATTTCTTCGGAGGAAACTTATTAATTATCAACTTGTGCGTTTCGATTATAATGATGTGGACCTTTTCACTGTTGGGAAAAATTATTGTGCTCTTCCAAAACCAAGTATCGGGTTGAAAAGTCCTTGTTAATTCAGTTACCTAGTGTATAACATTTCTTGTAATGGAATTTAAGTGTTACTGGGGGTAATTTCCAAAGAAAAGCAGTGGTGTAAAATTTTCATTATTATTATTATTATTATCATCACTCCGTAAAGATGTTACTGCTGCTCTGAAATTTATTTTGGTTTGTTAAAAGTAGAGTAATACGTGGGAGATCCAGTAGGGATTATTTGTGCTATGCTGGTTTATTTTAATTTATTTACCTTATTTTTTTTGGGTTGGGGCTTTAACGTGTTTTGCGTTTGATCTTTGCCCTTCTGGCCTCCATTGTTTTGGTGCCATTGTTGGTTCTTCCTTCGGGATTGGTTCTCCCATGGTTTAACAATTGCTTTTGTTGTCGGAAAATGGATGTTGATTTTTGGAAAGGAATGATGTTGGTGATGATTTTTATGTTGGGAGACTACCCTGTCTGATGTTGTTTCTGTATTTTTGTCACCCCGTTGCGCATTTACTGTTTCTTGGGCACCCCAGTTGCTTTCTTTCCCTTTTCCTTCTACGTTTGTTGTGGTGGCTTTCTTTCCCTTGGTAAATTATTACATAAAGCACTTAGCATCCCATGACTGGAACTCCCACCGTATTAATGGTACCAGTTTGTTGATGTGAAATGGATAGAGAGTTGGTATCTCTCACGGAATAACGGTGAACCAAGAAGGTTGTATTTTCTAATTTTTAACATGGTATCCTTTCCATATGGAATCCACTGATAATTGATTTGGTGGTTGTCACTAAGTAAACAGGTTGAGGTGTTTGTAATACTTCCTGCAGACTATATCTTTCTTGCCGACTGGCGTTTGGTGTTTTAATTCCTTAATTTTGGTCTTTTTCAAGCTCTAGGTACCAATTTATTTACTCTCATTACTTTCTTACCGTCCGGCGGTTTTTAAATGATTTTTCTTTAATTTTATCTTTTGGTGTTTCTTGAGTTTAACTGTGTTTTTCCTGTGGTTTTAAGTGAGGTCTGTTTCCCTTATTTTACCTAATTTAAATTAATCTTTTAAAATTCTAAAGGCCTCCTTATTTTAAACCTATGTCACCTAATTTTATTTGGTTTCTGGTACCTAGTTTTTTTTAAATATTACTAACTACGAGGATGTCATTTATTTAACATTTGTTAATCTGAGTTTCATGAATTATATATTTTCTTTTTTTTAAAAAAAGAAAGTTTGGTCTTTATTTCCACGCAACATTTATTTAACACACTGTCGGTTGGTAGCTTGATCCACCTGTTTTTTTTCTACCACCTGGAGGTAAGTTTGCCTTTTACTATGTTCTTTTGGTGTTTTCTGGGTGTGTAGTGTTTATCACGCTTCCGTTTTGTTCCTTTCTACTGGATCTTTGTCCTGTGTTGTGTTTTTACTGCCAATCAGTTTAGTTTGACACCGGGTAACCTAACTGGTGGGACACATGTAATCAGAACATTGATTGATGTGTTCAGATCACTAAACAAGTAGAACAGAACACTGTACAACATGTTAGGGGATACCTTTGTTTAGATTGAAACTAACAAGACTAGAATCGAACACTGCACTCGATGTCGTTAACCTTAACATGTGATCCGATACAACATGTTAGGGGGTACCTTTATCCTAAGAACCGAACACTGTACAACATGTTAGGGGATACCTTTGTTTAGATTGAAACTAACAAGACTAGAATCGAACACTGCACTCGATGTCGTTAACCTTAACATGTGATCCGATACAACATGTTAGGGGATACCTTTGTTCTAAGAAAATTAAATTGAAACATAGCAAGCCTAGAATCGAACACTGTAAGAACATTGTTTGATGTGTTCAGTACAACTTCAATGATTTACCAAGTGTAAAACACACACTGTGCACATATCGCATAGCTATCTCGCCTAGTATGAAAATAAAAATAACACACTGTGCACATATCGCATAACTCGTTCATCGCACTGCTCAGACGCTTAGTAATTGCGAATACACTCATACGAAAATCAAGAAAGCACACTGCGTAGCCAACTCGCTCGGCTCACTCGCTTAGTAATTGCAACACTGATACACACACGGATAAGAATGTTCCGAGATACTACATACTTACATGTTTTTTAAGGGGTGTGAAAGATCTTAAATTATATGTACACATGTTGTCTCCTGCAAGTTGTAAGATGATATTGACGCAGTACTGCGAGTTTCCGCTCTAGCTGGCGAACGGAAGTAGCATGATATCTTAGCAAAAAAAAATACGCTTGAGCTTGCAAGTCAGACACAATGATGGATACTGCGATTCAAATCCTGGCAACTTATGCCGTCGGGAAGGGCATCCGGGTAGATCATGTAATGACGATCGCGCAGGTCCCTCGCCTAGCATTTGCTATTTTTTAAAGCTTTCAGTTCGAACCCGCTATCTTCCGAAGTAGTGAGAATGATTGAAGAGTGTTTGAGGGTGATTCATTTGTTGGATGGAGGCGTTAAGCTGTGTGCCGGCTTCTTCGGTAGGAGTAGGCTATGTCGGGACATCTAGTTATCGATTTAAAATCCTAGTCAAGAAGGGTAACCGGTCGTATAAAACTATGGTGTATGATCTAAGAGGCGGGGTGTGCAAAAAAGCTAGCAATAAGTAAGGGTTGTTGATGGGGGGCGTTAAACCTTGTGCAGGCTCCTTCAAAAATGATTGTGAGTACAAGAGTGTTGAGGGTGATTCATCTGTCGGATGGAGACAATAAGCCTTGTGCAGGCTTCTTCGGTAGGAGTAGGCTATGTGCCGGTACCGGGATATCTAGTTATCGATTTAAAATCCTAGTCAGGAAGGGCAACCGGTCGTAAAACTATGGTGTATGATCTAAGAGGCGGGGGGGGGGAAAAAAGCCAGCAATAAGTAAGGGCTGTTGATAGGGGGCGTTAAACCTTGTGCAGGCTCCTTCGAAAATGATTTTTGAGTAGAAGACGTTGATGGTGATTCATCTGTCGGATGGAGGTAATAAGCCTTGTGCAGGCTTCTTCGGTAGGAGTAGGCTAGAATCGAACTCGGACCTCCGGGGGTAGCAGCTAATCACACTAACTACTACACCACAGAGGAGGACTATTTCAGTTTTACAGAACAGAATATTTTACAACCTTAATTGGTACTGTGTTTTAACCTCTCCGTACAATCATAATATGTTAAGAGGTTACATAGGCTGAATGCTACTCAGCTAAGAAGACGTTCGTGAGTTACAAGTCGCTTATCAGCACACCGTGTCTTCGTTCAAGGTTACTACTACTACAGCCGGCAGATACGTGTACAATTTCAGCTAACACATGCATTCCGCGACTCGCTCAGAATGACTGCGTCGATACAACTTCAAAGACTGTAGAACAAACCCATAGCCTACAGTTTAGTTTAGTGTGCATGCCTCTCACCCGGTAGTCTTGGGTTCGATTCTCATGGGGTTAAAAATATGTTTTACAGAGTTTAAATCGCAAGAATTTGTTGAGTTGCCCTTCCTGACGTAAAACTGGCAGTATCTAGCCTCTTACATCATACACTATAGTTTTCGACCGGTTGCCCTTCCTGACGTCAAAGAACTCGGATTAAGAATCTGTTTTGTTTTAAGACTAGTTGCCCTTCCTGACGCAAAACTGGTAGTATCTAAGCTCTTACATCATACACTATTGTTCTCGACCGGTTGCCCTTCCTGAAGTCAAAGAACTGGGATTAAGAATCTGTTTTACAACTCGAGAATCGGGGTTTTACAGCTAGATGCTCTTCTTAGATTTTAAATCGCTGTATCACGAACTATTGTTTTACTGCCGGATGCCCTTCCTGACGCAAAACTAAGATTTTAAATCGCAAGAATTTGTTTTAAGACTCAAGTCTTGTTATGTTTCTTTCGTAATCCGCAAGTCTAAACATGCATATCGCTGCACACTCTTGCCTTCGCGATGCGTGTTCGATAATTGTTTTCAACCGGTTGCCCTTCCTGACGTCAAAGAACTCGGATTAAGAATCTGTTTTACAACTCGAGAATCGGGGGTTTTACAGCTAGATGCTCTTCTTAGATTGTAAATCGCTGTATCATGAACTATTGTTTACAGCCGGATGCCCTTCCTGACGCAAAACTAAGTTTTTAAATCGCAAGAATTTGTTTTAAGACTCAAGTCTTGTTATGTTTCTTTCGTAATCTGCAAGTCTAAACATGCATATCGCTGCACACTCTTGCCTTCGCGATGCGTGTTCGATAATTGTTTTCGACCGGTTACCCTTCCTGACGTCAAAGAACTCGGATTAAGAATCTGTTTCACAACTCGAGAATCGGGGGTTTTACAGCTAGATGCTCTTCTTAGATTTTAAATCGCTGTATCACGAACTATTGTTTTACTGCCGGATGCCCTTCCTGACGCAAAACTAAGATTTTAAATCGCAAGAATTTGTTGAGTTGCCCTTCCTGACGCAAAACTGGCAGTATCTAGCCTCTTACATCATACACTACTGTTTTCGACCGGTTGCCCTTCCTGACGTCAAAGAACTCGGTTTAAGAATCTGTTTTACAACTCGAGAATCGGGGGTTTTACAGCTAAATGCTCTTCATAGATTGTAAATCGCTGTATCACGAACTATTGTTTTACTGCCGGATGCCCTTCCTGACGCAAAACTAAGATTTTAAATCGCAAGAATTTGTTGAGTTGCCCTTCCTGACGCAAAACTGGCAGTATCTAGCCTCTTACATCATACACTATTGTTATCGACCGGTTGCCCTTCCTGACGTCAAAGAACTCGGATTAAGAATCTGTTTTACAACTCGAGAATCGGGGTTTTACAGCTAGATGCTCTTGTTAGATTTTAAATCGCTGTATCACGAACTATTGTTTTAAGCCGGATGCCCTTCCTGACACAAAACTAAGATTTTAAATCGCAAGAATTTGTTGAGTTGCCCTTCCTGACGCAAAACTGGCAGTACCTAGCCTCTTACATCATACACTATAGTTTTCGACCGGTTGCCCTTCCTGACGTCAAAGAACTCGGATTAAGAATCTGTCTTGTTTTAAGACTAGTTGCCCTTCCTAACGCAAAACTGGTAGTATCTAAGCTCTTACATCATACACTATTGTTTTCGACCGGTTGCCCTTCCTGACGTCAAAGAACTCGGATTAAGAATCTGTTTTACAACTCGAGAATCGCGGATTTACAGCTAGATGCTCGCCGGATGCCCTTCCCGACGGCATAAGTTGCCAGGATTTGAATCGCGGTATCCATCATTGTGTCTGACTTGCAAGCTCACGCGTATTTTTTTTTTTTTTTTGCTAAGATATCATGCTACTTCCGTTCGCCAGCTAGAGCGGAAACTCACAGTACTGCGTCTATTTCATCTTACAACTTGGAGGAGACAACATGTGTACATATAATTTATGATCTTTCACCCCCCTTAAAAAACATGTAATTATGTAGTATCTCGGAACATTCTTATCCGTGTGTGTATCAGTGTTGCAATTACTAAGCGAGTGAGCCGAGCGAGTTGGCTACGCAGTGTGCTTTCTTGATTTTCGTATGAGTGTATTCGCAATAACTAAGCGTCTGAGCAGTGCGATGAACGAGTTAGCTACGCGGTATAGATTTTCTTTATTTTCGTACTAAGCAAATCATTTGAAGTGTTAGCTATGCGATATGTGCACAGTGTGATTTTTTTTATTTTCATACTAGGCGAGATAGCTATGCGATATGTGCACAGTGTGTGCTTTACACTAGGTAAATCATTGAAGTTGTACTGAACACATCAAACAATGTTCTTACAGTGTTCGATTCTAGGCTTGCTATGTTTCAATTTAATTTTCTTAGAACAAAGGTATCCCCTAACATGTTGTATCGGATCACATGTTAAGGTTAACGACATCGAGTGCAGTGTTCGATTCTAGTCTTGTTAGTTTCAATCTAAACAAAGGTATCCCCTAACATGTTGTACAGTGTTCGGTTCTTAGGATAAAGGTACCACCTAACATGTTGTATCGGATCACATGTTAAGGTTAACGACATCGAGTGCAGTGTTCGATTCTAGTCTTGTTAGTTTCAATCTAAACAAAGGTATCCCCTAACATGTTGTACAGTGTTCGGTTCTACTTGTTTAGTGATCTGAATACATCAATCAATGTTCTGATTACATGTTGTATAGAGTGCAGTGTTCAATTCTAGTCTTGTTATGTTTCAATCTGATCTTCTTAGAACAAAGGTATCCCCTAACATGTTATACAGTGTTCAGTTCTACTTGTTTAGTGATCTGAACACATCAATCAATGTTCTGATTACATGTTGTATCGAGTGCTGTGTTCAATTCTAGTCTTGTTATGTTTCAATCTGATCTTCTTAGAACAAAGGTATCCCCTAACATGTTGTACAGTGTTCGGTTCTACTTGTTTAGTGATCTGAACACATCAATCATTGTTCTGATCACATGTAACGACATCGAGTGCAGTGTTCAATTCTAGTCTTGTTATGTTTCAATCTGATGTTCTTAGAACAAAGGTATCCCCTAACATGTTGTACAGCGTTCGATTCTACTTATGTAGTGTTCTGAACACACCAGACAATGTTTTAATCACATGTTGTATCGAGTACAGTGTTCGATTCTACTTATTTTGTGTTCTGAACACATCAATCAATGTTCTGATCACATGTTGTATTGAGTACTGGCTGTCTCATAAGGAGCTATGTATAGCCGCCATCTTGCATGCGCCATCTTGCGCAAGCATCCTTAGGGCGTCTTTAGCCAAGGATCCTTAAGCCGCCTCATAAGAGCAACCACCATCTCGCGCAAGCATCCCTAGGGTGTCTCATAAGGAGCCTTGTATAACCGCCATCTTGCGTAAGCATCCCAAGGGCATCTATGTATAGCGATCATCTTGCACAAGAACCTTTAAGGAGTCATGTATAGCCACCATCTTGTGCAATTAGCGTCGAGAGATGGCTGCTGTAGAATTTTTCTTTTTTAAATTATCCACCACCATTTTTGAACTAAAGAGTGTAGCACTGAGGTTTGCGATGTAAGATGGCGGATGACAGCTGCGCGTGAGTTTGTAAAGCACGTGGAATTTGCCGCCACCACATAGATGGCAGCACGGTGCTCAAAGATGGCGGATGACAGCTAACAGAACTTTTCAAATTACCCGCTACTACAGAGAGCAGCACGGTGCTCTGTTCATTAAAAGATGGCGGATGACAGCTAACGGAATTGCCCCGCATGAGGGCAGCACGGTGCTCTGTTCATTAAAGATGTCGGATGACAGCTAACGAAATTGCCCGCAGCATAGTGCTCTGTTGGTTAAAGATGGCGGGTGACAGCTGTCAAAAGAGCATGTGGCTTTGTTTCCAAACAAGAGCACGTGGAATTTACCGCCACAACAAAGAGGGCAGCACTGTACTCTGTTGCTTAAAGATGGCGGATGATGGCTGTCAAAAAAAGCGCGTGGGTTTGTAAAGCATGTAGAATTTGCCGCCACCACATAGAGGGTAGCACGGTGCTCAAAGATAGCTGCTGTCAAAAAGCATTTTTTCAAATTATCCGCCGCCACATTTCAGCTAAAGATGGCAGCACGGTGCTCAATGATGGCGGATGATAGCTAACAGATCTTTTCAAATTGCCCGCTACTACGTGCTTAAGGTAGTAGCCATAAAGAGGGCAGCACGGTGTTTTGTAGATTAAAGATGGCGGATGACAACTGACGAAATTGCCCGCAGCACGGTGCTCTGTTGATTAAAGATGGCGGATGACAGCTGCACGTGGCTTTGTTTACTAAACAAGAGCACGTGGAATTTGCCGCCACCGGGCAGCACTGTGATTAAAGATGGCGGATGACAGCTGTCAGAAAAGCATATAGGTTTGTAAAGCACGTGGAATTTACCGCCACCACATTTCAAAGGTAAGTAGCTAAAGAGGGTAGCACGGTGATTAAAGATGGCGGTTGACAGCTGTCAAAAAAGCATGTTGATTTGTAAAGCACGTGGAATTTGCCGCCACCACAAAGATTGCAGCACTGCTCTCTCGGGATTAAAGATGGCGGATGACAGCTGTCAGAAAAGCATATAGGTTTGTAAAGCACGTAGAATTTACCGCCACCACATAGAGGGCAGCACGGTGATTAAAGATGGCGGTTGACAGCTGTCAAAAAAGCATGTTGATTTGTAAAGCACGTGGAATTTGCCGCCACCACAAATATTGCAGCACTGTTCTCTCTGGATTAAAGGTGGCGGATGACAGCTGTCAGAAAAGCATATAGGTTTGTAAAGCACGTGGAATTTACCGCCACCATATTTCAAAGGTAAGTAGCTAAAGAGGGCAGCACGGTGCTCAAAGATGGCTGCTGTCAAAAAGCATTTTTCAAATTATCCGCCACCACATTTCAAAGGTAAGTAGCTAAAGAGAGCAGCACTGTGATTAAAGATGGCGGATGACAGCTGCACGTGGCTTTGTTTATCTCACGCTAGTGAGGTTAAGTTGGTAACACTAAGGTTTAGGCCCGTCAAGATGGCAGCACTGCCGATGACAGGTGACGAATTTTACATCTAAAGAGGGCAGCACAGTGCTCTGTAGTTTAAAGATGGCGGATGACAGCTGTCAAAAAAAGCACGTGGCTTTGTTTACCACGCGCTAGTTAGGTTAAGTTGGTACCACTAAGGTTTAGGCCCGTCAAGATGGTAGTACTGAGGTTAGCGATGCGTTGTTGTCTGTCAAAAAGCACGTGGCTGTCGAAAACCACGTGGCTTTGTTTACCTCGCACTAGTTAGGTTAAGTGACAGCTGTCAAAAAAGCACGTGGCTGTCAAAAAGCACGTGGCTTTGTTTACCTCGCGCTAGTTAGGTTAAGTTGGCACTAGTGAGGTTTAGGCCCGTCAAGATGGCAGTACTGAGGTTAGCGATGCGTTGTTGTCTGTCAAAAAGCACGTGGCTGTCAAAAAGCACGTGGCTTTGTTTACCTCATGCTAGTTAGGTTAAGTTGGCACTACTGAGGTTTAGGCCCGTCAAGATGGCAGGAGTGAGGTTAGCGATGCGTTGTTGTCGATGACAGCTGTCAAAAAGCACGTGGCTTTGTTTACAAATTCAAATCTCCCGCCAAAATTCAAATTTCCCGCCAGAATTCAAATTTCCCGCGCCGCGGGAGGAGGAGGAGGCCGCCGAACTCTCCCATTATACTACTGCCGCACTTAACCAACTGCAGCTATCGAGCTCGGTGCATCTGGAATGGTGGTGCTTGGATCACCCGATAGATAAATTTTCATCTACACAGTCAATACCGCGTAACTAACTCGTTCCTTACCAACCTCAGTGCTCTTCCCGTATCGAATCACTACTGATCTGTATATAGGGCAGTAGCCCAGGTGGCAGATTCCCTATCTGTAGTCCTTTTGCACTCATTCTTGCCAGTAGTCTCCCATGATCCACACTATCAAATGCTTTAGGCACGTCAATCGCAATACAGTCCTTTTGACCTCCTGAATCCAAGACATCTGCTATATCTTGCTGGAATCCTACAAGTTGAGCTTCAGTGGAATAACGTTTCCCAAACCCGAACTGTCTTCTATCGAACCAGTTATTAATTTCGTAAACATGTCCAACATAACCAGAAAGAATGTCTTACCAAAGCTTACTGGCCTGTAATTTTCAGCTTTATGTCTATCACCCTTACCTTTGTCCGCCTCCGTAGCGTAACGGTTAGTGTTATTATCTGCGTCCTCGGGGGCCCGGGTTCGATTCCCGGTACTTCCAGAATTTTAAGAGTGGCAGAAGGGCTGGTATATGGCTGAAATGGTACATGCAGCTCACCTCCAACGGGGCTGTGCCTGAAAAGAGCTGCACCACCTCGTGGGATGAGGACACGAGTTTACTTTACCCTTACCTTTATACACAGGGGCTACTATAACAACTCTCCATTAATTTGGTATAGGAAATTCTAAGTTCCCAAAGAGGGAATTAGATATTTTTCCACAAATAGAGCATGTCAAAAAACAGATCAGATGTAAGCAAACGCCTGAAAATCCTCACATCTGATCTGTCATTTGGTATAATTCCTTCGTGCAAACAATGATCAAATAAGTACTTCAGATATGGTACTATACCCCAACCCATTCTTTAGTATATCTCCCGAAACCTTATCAATTCCAGCTGCTTTTCTAGTTTTCAACTTGTGTATCTTACTATAAATGTCATTGTTACCATATGTAAATTTTAATACTTCTTTTAATTAGTCACCTCCTCTAAACCAATAGAGTCTAGTCAAAAAACACCATTATAAAAATATACAGCATCCATAACACACATTTTACATGTATAAAAATGCACTATGGTGTTAAATTGAGATCTGTCATTAATGGACTATAGTTGAAAAATCTTAATATTGTATGTAGTAACACATAAAGTATAGGTTAGTGTTTGTTAAAATACAATACAATACAAATAAAATACAATACAATTATCAACCAAATACCTGAAAACAAGTCATGAAAAATATGTTCAACACTTTTGCTGAAGGCTGTGGTTCCTGTTAGATTGGACTAATTTCGAGGGGGAACATTTCTTAAAAGTTTTGCAAGCTGAATGTTGGGCTTGGTTTCATAAAGACATTAAAAATGACGGAGTATCATCGTTAGTCTAGCATCAGCCTGGTCAGCCTTTGTGCAACCTTGAGTTGAACTGCATGGTGAAAGAAAGATGTACCATGTGCGTTTATCATGATTTAATATTATTCTGAAAGAAAGAAATTTAATTTGATTCCCTCCAGATAATCCGCTGAATATTCCTATCATCTGCATGAAACATTACTTGCCGATACATTTCAGCAATATCTGCAGTGAAGGCAAAAGTTATGCCCTCTAAAACTTAGAATAACAGAGTAAAGATCCTCTTGTATTGTCGTTACAGCCATTACTATATCATTCAATTAAATATTGTTAGATATTTTAGCAGATGTGACAAATACAACCCTCATTTTTGTACGTGAGCTACTGAGCTTAAAAACTGGATGATGGGGTAGATAATAGCTTCCACCTTCATTCCCTGACCTTAACCATTTGCCCCATGGCCTCTTACTCATGAAGAAATTTAGTACCCGTGCTTAAGTGAGAGCTGTCTACTGAAACGCAGTTCTAGTTGAGTTAGTCTTGACATGGCATGATTGAAGGTGTTTTCCAGAACCTCATGTTTCTGCTTGAGGGGTAAGCGAACTATAAATCTACCTGTAGCATCCCTAGTGGTATTCTCTGTGAATTGCCTTTCTGGCTCTCTCTTCTCTTGTCATGACTAGGGATGTAAGCTCTTCTATTTCCCAGAACTGCTGTAGCTGAGTGTCTAACCTGTCCTGTGACTTCAAGAAACAAGTGATTAGGGTAAGGCATTTCTCTTCCCTCTGGTGGTAGTCTCCAGCAATAATCCATCCTAGTTCAGTGTCTTTAAGAATGGGATAATTTGATGATCGAGTTCTGCAAATAAGTTTCAATAATGAAAATAAATTTTCTGAGCATATTAACAACTCTGTGTCACCTGGCTGGAAGAAGTTGGGGTCAGCAAGCTTCAAGTCAGTGAGCAAGTTCCAATGCTCATGCTGAATATAGAGCTAACCACTCTACCCCACCAAGTGCCAACGTTATGGATAGCGGAAGCCTTTACCTTTCACCCTTCCAATGGCCTTCATGGCTTGTACGGAGATGATTTTACTTACTCCATGGCTCTAAGGTCCTTCAAGGACTTTGGCCTCCTTGACCACAGCTCTCCAGTCGTCCCGATCTTCAGCATGCCTACTCCACGTCCTGACTCCTCAGGTCAGTCTCCACATCCTCCAGCCATCTAATCCGGGGCCGACCTCTCCTTCTGCCCCCAGGGTGCCCTGTCAGTGCCTTCTATGGAAGTCTTCCCTTCTCCATACGTTGCACATGCCCCAGCCATCCAATTTATCCTCATTTTGACTGAGGTCACCAAGTACGACTCATTATACAATAATCTTATTTCTTCATTTGTTCTGATTCTCCATGAGTCTCCCTCCTTCACCGACCCAAATGTCTTCCTCAGAACTTTCCTTTCCCACGCATTTAATCTCCTCTCTGTGGCCTCAGTCAATACCCATGCCTCACTCCCATACATAAGTACTTGTTTAATTATTGTTTTGAAAAGAGTCAGTTTTAAATTGTTTATTTCTCAGAGTGCTCTCTAGGATCTGTTGGCAGCCTTAATACAATTTACAATATCTGTCTCAACTTTATTTTCTGATGTTATTACTGAGCCTAGATATACTGCTTCAAAGGTGTAATCATCCACTTGGAGTTTTCCGGTGTTCCTTTCACTTCTCTTCATTACCATATAGGCTATTTAGATTTAGCCCCACTTATCTCTAAACCCAAAGATCCAGCCGCATCCTTCAGCTCCCCTAAGGCAGTTGTAAGTGCCTCGTTACTCCTAGCAGTTATCACCACACCATCTGCATAAGCCAAAACTTGGATCAGTCCATTGTAAATATTACCACCCGGATAAGTAGTTATTGATCTTGCAGCTTTCTCCAGCACTATATTAAATAACACTGGTGATAAGGGATCTCCTTGCCTTAGGCCTTCATCGGTTCTGAAGGATCTTAACAGACTTCCCTGTACTTTTATCTGACTTCAGCTGTTCTCCAGGGTCATTTTAGTCAATTTTATTAACTTCTGTGGGAATTTAAAAATACTTCATTGTTTACAATAATGTCGATCTCTGTATCTCGTCATTGGCTTGTTTAAAATATACTAAAATATGTCCTAGTCGAACGTTGTATTTGTATGTCTTTTCCAGAGTCATTTTCGTGGTGAAAATATGGTCCGTCATCGATCTTCCAGGTCTGAAACCTTGGTACTCCCAGTGGCGAAGCGTGAGCTAAATAACTGGGTAGACAGATATTTTTAAAGCTATTTAATCATATTATCAATATTATATTAATGACTCTGAAACTAAGACAAGTCCTATAACAACCTACTGTATAACCCTACGTCCACTCCTTTTATTTCTGTGACAGTTATTCATAGCGTTCTACGGAGCAATATACCGGTTTACTTGAGAGATGACCTTCAGCACCTATCATGCAGAAATAATCGCCAAACAAGGTCATTAGCTAACTCCTTGCTAAGTTTTCCTACTCACCACACTACAGTGATTCATTCTTCCCCGCTACTATCCACCTGTGGAATTCCCTGCCGGCTGAAATTAGAAACATTCCTAGTACTCAGCTGTTCAAAAGAATGTTGTTGCAAACATTACTTATATATCAGAACATAATTTATAGAACATATCTAAGATAATTTACTTTCTTCCTGTAAATATTAACCGTAGGATCTATGGGCTATGCCATGAGCTTTACCAGTTAGTCTATAAGTTGCACAGTTCTAGTATGTTGTAGAATTTAACATAAATTAAATAGTGTATTATGGTTGGGCATAATAGCAGGATCTATAACCTGAGCTACGCCATAGAAAACAAGACGATAATAAATAAACAAATAAATAAATAAATAAATAAATAAATAAATAAATAAATAAATAAATTTGCTGCGGCGAACTGTCAAATAACAACGTACTTTTAGAATTAAAAATAGCAATATAAGTCATTGTTGTGTAAATTTAATGAGAGGTTAATAATAGATTTTCGTACAACTCACCAAACAATATTCTTGTAAATGAGTTCAATCCGCCTGTCCTTCATTTCATTTCTCGTCTTGAAGTCAGGCGTCTTGCTAAAATGCCACAGCAGTTCCTTCTCTACAGCTAGAGTTCCCAAGTTGGACAGTCTCTGGTTGGTCATCGAATTCCTTAAATAGGTTTTAATTCGTTTCAGGGCACTCATAGCGCGTTCGCTAGAAACTGACGTTAACGGAATACATAGCATCAAGTTAAGGAATTTTGTTGTTTCCGTATACACACTCTGGAGTTCATTATTAAGAATGTAGGCCAATAGTTGCTGGGGTCGAATATATTTATCAGGATCAGAGTAAATGTTGATAAGTTCGCTCTTAAGTTGATCCACATGGAAAACCTTAGGGTACATGGCCACGAGTTCCTTTAAATGCTGTTGGGGAAATTGTGAATGATAAATATTAAATTTAGTTTCATCAAGTAGTTCTACGAAACGAAGGCTTTCGTAATTACCGAAGCGTGTTTCTAACTGAAGCAACACTGAATCAAGAACCTCGTAGGCAACTCTTCTCTGACCCTGGTTAGTATTCACGACAGTTGAACACAAAGCAGAACATTCTTCTTCAATTTCTTTAATTACTTTATCACTTCTGAGCGATCTGATGTTAATAGTAGCAACCTTCACCTCTTTAATACAAAAATTTACATCAGAAGACGTTTTCGACTGCAGAATGCTAAACAAGAAGTCGGTGTAGACAAAAATTCGAGAAAAGAGACACAGGAGGAACAAAAATTTGTGATTGTTCAATATATTGTCTATTCGTATTGCTGTCTGGATTGATTCTGGATCCCAGATTCAACTCGGGATAATATTTTTTCACAGTCATAACAGCCCGAGAATGGTAATTCCATCGGGTAGGGGAAGGATGAGGAAGCTGAAAACCTTGCTCTCTCAGCAATTCTGCACGACGTGAAGAACGAGAGAAGAATGTGTGGAAGATAGATAAATTGCATATGAACAATTTCACCTCTTTTATAGTTTTCGCAGAATGAAGAAGAACCAAATTGAGCTGATGGGCGTAACAATGTACGAAGATGGCATGAGGATAAGACTGTCTGACAATTGCCTGGACACCTCCTTTATGACCAGACATTACTGTAGCTCCGTCATACGTCTGACATACGAGTCTGGTATCATCAATGTTCCATTCTTTCAGAACTGAGATTATGACATCAGCTAAACCCCTAGCAGTCTTATCAGCAGACACGTCATAAAAGCCTAGAAACCGCTCTTCGACTTTACCATTAACACAATACCTCACAATAATACTTAATTGTGATTTAATGGAAACATCTGTAGTTTCGTCAGCTTGGACAGAAAAAAATTCATCTAATTCTATCTCTTTTCGAATATGTTCCTGAACGGCAACAGTAACAGCTTTAATCAAGTCATTTTGTATGTCACTAGAAGTACCTTTGAAGACATTTTCTGATTCTAAATGGTCTTTCATGAAAGATTCCTCCGAAGCCAGTAAGTCAAGAGTAGCCAAGTAATTCCCTTTATTAAATGAACATAAAGAAGAACATTGACTTTCTCGATGACCCCTGAACGGCAATTCCTGAATACTTAAGTGGCAAACAACGTCTACTAATCTGCTGACAATTTTCCTATTTTTTGAAACCATTTCATTGTGTTTAATGGCCTGTAGTCTCTGTCCCTCTGAAACGGCGTGATCGATACGGCACCGCCCCAGCATGTGAAATTTCTCGGCGCACTTTATATGATTCTCAGATGCCGCGTGCTTTTTAGCTTTTTTCTCGAAATTTTTTATGGTATTTACACCCGTTCTGCGCAAAGGATCTTCCCCGTCAACGCCAAACATCAAGCAATAAAAACACAATAACTTTTGTTCACGACCTTTACCCGTTCCACACAACCACTGATATTTATCATACCAGCTTTTCTGAAATTTTCGAACAAATTTTCCGTCCTGTTGTGATAATGTTAGGTCAGGCCGTTTTTGTAAAGTTTTTATCGTTATCTTTTGTTCTGACGACAAGGAGGAAATACCATTGTTAAGTAAGTACACAACTGAATCGAAGTCAGGACTGGTAAATTCAGAAGCCATGATAGGCCTATCATCAATAAACACAAACTGCCACACGAGAAAACAAGAATTGCACGTTATACGTTATCACCAGTAACTATCCACTATTCCTTTATAAATGAAAAATTAACACTTAGGCCCATCACTTTATTGTAAGACACTAGCACACGCATACACTATTAGCCACCTTGCTCTCACGTCTCACACCACATTCGTAACTTTGAAACTGTCTGCTGTTCCTTCCCGTTATAATGCCGTACCGTAACTAATATTGGCGGGCAAGAAAATGCATGTACTTGAAGGGTTTTAGTGCTATCATTCATGTATTAGGTGTAAGTTTGCTATATTTCGTATATGAATATTATTATATCATTATTTTATTTTTAGACGTGTCTTATAATAAAGTAAATTCAAATTAATTACATTTAAAGCATGCCTGAGATGGTAGCCAATAAGAGCACCTTTATAACTGAGTTCCAAAATACTAGCCAATGAGAGCAAGAAGAGATGCTGGTAAATCTGTCTACTGGGCGGAGCTATCTCGCTATAGGAATCTAATAGTTCCACAGTCAGCACCTACAGATAGCGTTAGTGTTGCTCTATCTGAAAGCCTTGAAAATCAAAGGGAAAATACACAGAATGGACAGCGTCTACTTTTGTCTACATGCTTCACGTAACTGACGCGAGCTCGAGCATGGGCGAAGTGAGTCCAAAATAAATAAAGCGGGGAATACAATAATGTCTTGTATTTGGAAATAATTAATGTTCTATATAGATAATTTAATTTACTAGACAATTTCTCGTTCACAAAACGTTAAGGGTAGACGCTGTCTACCCTGTCTCCCCTGACGCTTCGGCCCTGGGTACTCCCCTATAATTCTTTCTGTTCTACTACTAACTCTCTTTGTTATGGCTGTAGAGAGGATTTCGTACACTATACTCAGTAAGGATATACCGGTACCTCGATAATTCTTGCAATGCATCCGTGACCCCTTCTTATGTACAGGGCTAGTGTCCAGTCCTCTGGGATTTTTTCTTTTTCCCATACCTTTTTAATTGTTGTTTGAGTCATCAGTCCATAGACTGGTTTGATGCAGCTCTCCATGCCACCCTATCCTGTGCTAACCTTTTCATTTCTACGTAACTATTGCATCCTACATCTGCTCTAATCTGTTTGTCATATTCATACCTTGGTCTACCCCTACCGTTCTTGCCACCTACACTTCCTTCAAAAACCAACTGAACAAGTCCTGGGTGTCTTAAGATGTGTCCTATCATTCTATCTCTTCTTCTCGTCAAATTTAGCCAAATCGATCTCCTCTCACCAATTCGATTCAGTATCTCTTCATTCGTGATTCGATCTATCCATCTCACCTTCAGCATTCTTCTATAACACCACATTTCAAAAGCTTCTATTCTTTTTCTTTCTGAGCTAGTTATCGTCCATGTTTCACTTCCATACAATGCCACGCTCCACACAAAAGTCTTCAAAAACATCTTTCTAATTCCGATATCAATGTTTGAAGTGAGCAAATTTCTTTTCTTAAGAAAGCTCATCCTTGCTTGTGCTAGTCTGCATTTTATGTCCTCCTTACTTCTGCCATCGTTGGTTATTTTACTACCCAAGTAACAATATTCATCTACTTCCTTTAAGACTTCGTTTCCTAATCTAATATTTCCTATATCACCTGCCTTCGTTCGACTGCACTCCATTACTTTTGTTTTGGACTTATTTATTTTCATCTTGTACTCCTTACCTAAGACTTCATCCATACCATTCAGCAACTTCTCGAGATCTTCTGCAGTCTCAGATAAAATAACAATATCATCGGCAAATCTCAAGGTTTTGATTTCCTCTCCTTGGACTGTGATTCCCTTTCCAAATTTCTCTTTGATTTCCTTTACTGCCTGTTCTATGTAAACATTGAAAAGGAGAGGGGACAAACTGCAGCCTTGCCTCACTCCTTTCTGGATTGCTGCTTCTTCTTCAAAGCCCTTGATTCTTATCACTGCAGACTGATTTTTATACAGGTTGTAGATAATTCTTCGTTCTCGGTATCTGATCCCTATCATCTTCAGAATCATAAATAGCCTGGTCCAATCAACATTATCGAATGCCTTTTCTAGATCTACGAATGCCATGTACGTGGGCTTGTCCTTCTTGATTCGATCCTCTAAGATCAGACGTAAAGTCAGGATTGCTTCACGTGTTCCTACATTTCTTCTGAAGCCAAATTGATCTTCCCCCAACTCAGCTTCAACTTGTTTTTCCATTCTTCTGTAAATAATACGTGTTAAAATTTTGCAGGCATGAGATACTAAACTAATAGTGCGGTAGTTTTCACACCTGTCAGCACCGGCTTTCTTGGGAATAGGTATAACAACATTCTGCCGAAAATCGGATGGGACTTCTCCTGTCTCATACATCTTGCACACTAAATGAAATAACCTTACCATGCTGGTTTCTCCTAAGGCAGTCAGTAATTCAGAGGGAATATCATCAATTCCAGGTGCCTTGTTCCTATTTAGGTCACTCACAGCTCTGTCAAACTCTGACCTCAAAATTGGGTCTCCCATTTCATCAGCATCAACAGCCTCTTCATGTTCCAGAACGAAATTATCTACATCGTTACCTTGATACAACTGTTGGATATGCTCCTGCCATCTTTCTGCTTTGTCTTCTTTCCCTAGAAGTGGCTTTCCATCTGAGCTCTTAATATTCATGCACCTAGATTTCCTTTCTCCAAAGGTTTCCTTGATTTTCCTGTATGCAGCATCTACCTTGCCCAGGACCATACAGCCTTCGACATCCTTGCACTTCTCCTTCAGCCATTCTTCCTTAGCTACCTTGCACTTTCTATCCACTTGATTCTTTAATTGCCTGTATTCTTTTCTGCCCTCTTCATTTAATTATCTCATGTATTCTCCTCACCAACAATTATCCTCCAATTTTACCATTTCTGCAGTTATGAGGTCATTCCCTGGGGCTGTACTGTACTTCACTTGTTTTATAATTTCATCTATTTCTTGAACTGATGGAGATCCCACATCGTCTTCATCCTCATCTCCATTCTCATCGTCCCTCTCTTCCCCCTCACACTCATCTCTCTCTGAGGTTTCCGTACTACCTGATCCTTGTTCATTTATTGGTCTGACAGAAGGTAATGTTTCGAAATGTTTTGCCCATCATTCCAGAATTTGTTCTTTCCCAACAATTAATCTATCAGTCTGATCCTTAAGCATATTCACTCTAGGTTGATATCACTTCTTTACTTGTCCAACCCCATGGAAGAATTTTCTACCTTGTTTGTTTTCAAAATTCTTCTGCACTTCATCCAATCTATCCCTTCTACTCTTTTCTTGTTCCTTATCAATGTCTTTGCTATTCACAGTTTCTCTTTAGAAACTGCCGTATAATGTCGAGTGGGTCTCTGTAGCATTCTTTGTTGGGCCAGATTTCTCTCTTCTAGGAACCTTACCAATTCCTTGTCATACCATTTATTTCTATTCTGTTTCCTTCTCTCTCCAAGTACTTCCTGCGCTGTTGTATTTATTGCTAGCTTGGTTTCTTCCTACATTTTATTGATCTCCACATTCCCGTTTCTGCCCATCTGTAGATTCCTTTGCAGTCGGTCTCTAAACTCTTCCTCCTTCTTCTCATCCCTTAACAGCTCTACATTGTAGACTTTGCTCTGCTCAACTCTGTCCCTGGGTTTAATTGCCAGTCTTTCTTGGAACTTGATCCTCACTAGTATGTGATCTGAATCACTGTCTGCACCACGCATGCTTCTCATATCCATAATATTGGAGGCATGTCGAGCATCTATCAGCACATGGTCTATCTGGTTCTTTGTCAGACCATCCGGTGATATCCGTGTCTCTTTATGGATCTCCTTATGGGGAAAACATGTGCTGTTAATCCCCAGCTCCTTGCTAAAGGCAAAATCAATCAAATTCCATCCGTTCTCATTGGATTCTTGGTGTTTACTGTGATATCCTGCCACTGGGTGGTTTTCTTTCTCCTTGTCTACTTTGGCATTTTAATTCCCTAGGACAACTTAACATCATACTTGAGCAACTTGTTACATACTTGCTCCATTTTTTCATAGAACTGTTCCTTCTCTTTCCCTTCGGCATCCTCGGCTGGGGCATGGACACTAATGAGTGATATGTTGGCAGACCTCCCTTTCAATCTTAACGGCATAGTCTGAGGCTTATTGCTTCATATTCAGTCATATTACGACTGATCGATATCTTGACTATAAACGCTGTTCCTATTCTATTTTCTTCCTCTCCACTATTCAACAAAATGTAGTGCTGTAGATCTGCCACCTCAATTGTCTTCTCCTGTAATGCTGCCACATCTATCTGATATATAAGTAAATCATCCTGCAATTTTCTACTAGCCCCAGCCTGAAAGATACTTCTCATATTCCATGTTCCAGTATATCCATATCGTTGCCATTTATCACGCTTTAGTCATCGTAAATTTAGGACCGTTCGGTTATCTCTATTTGGTTTCTGAACAATATGTAGTTTTTTGGTGATGAAGTTGTTAGCCCCACGCACCAACTCCCAACCTGGAGGACCAGGGTATCACTCTTAGCCTGGATCATCACCTTAGACCTGTCCGGCTTGTATGGCCCTACCAGGAGCATATGCTCCCGTCTGCGTAGCTCTAAGGATAATTTGAACACGCAAGCCTCGAAAACACCTCGCAAAATGTATTTTGCCTTTGTCAGGGTGGTGATACCATCGGAAGGACGGAGATGACTTTGCTTTTTTAAATACTAGTACTCATGTTTATTATTATGTTTGTTTATTCATACCCCCTGCTTTGTAATTCAGTGACCATGGAATGGCTCTTGATGTGTAAATTACCATATATTTATTTGTATTGCATACTTTTATTATTATTATTATTATTATTATTATTATTATTATTATTATTATTATTATTATTATTACATATCCCTTAAAATATAAATAAACTAATATTTAATGTAGTAAATTATGCCTATTTCATCTATTTCATTGCATATTGATATTGCTATGACGTCCGGCTTGGCTAAATGGTTAGCGAGCTGGTCTTTGGTCACAGGGGTCCCGGGTTCGATTCCCGGCAGGGTCAGAAATTTTAACCATAATTGGTTAATTTCGCTGGCAGAGGGGCTGGGTGTATGTGTCGTCTTCATCATCATTTCATCCTCATCACGACGCGCAGATCGCCTACGGGAGTAAATTCAAAAGACCTGCACCAGGCGAGCCGAACATGTCCTCGGACACTCCCGGCACTAAAAGCCATACGCCATTTAATTTCATTGCTATGACAACATGACTTCTTTATGATGTAGATACAGTATAAAAGTATTTCTTCCCAAATAGATTTGTTATACACCCGCATGGATGAGGGACGCAGGCGAGGAATACACCCACGGTATCCCCTGCCGGTTGTAAGAGGTGACTGAAAGGGACGACGAAGGGATGATTGTGATAGATCCATGAAACTACTTGTGATTAGTACCATCTCGTGGGGAACACCATTGGTCGCCTTTACTTGCGAGTAGTACCACTATGTTAGGTACACAATAGGTTTGTGATTAGTAGCAACATAAGGTGAGTGTATGGGTTTTCCAGTACGCGTGATTAGTACCATTGTGAGAAACACCATGTGTCTGGGCGTTGCCTGTGATTAGTATCAGCGGCACCGTGGGAGGAACACCATGGGAAGATCGGCGCCCGCGATTAGTACACCTAAGTGAGGAACACCATGGATTTACGTAGCCTATGAGTGGCGCCAGTATGTGAGAAACACCATAGGTCTGCGTTTCCTGTACAAAGTAGAATACTTGTGAGTAGTACCATAATGTGTTGAACACTCGCACTATTTCTGATTAGTACCGCACCGTGACAAATACCGTGGTTCTACTTCACTAGCGATAAGTAGGGGCTGTTGATGTGGATTTTGGACTCCTTTAGACAACACGCATCCTCGAATCAGGATTGTACTTTAGGAGCAGTCCCTTGGCCAGTAATACTATTGTTTATGATAGTTTCTGAACTGGATCCACTGATTGTTTTAAATTCATATCCATCCATTCATTCATCATCATCATCCTGTTTTTTATTCTGGTCAGTGGATGACTTCGAACTTTTAATAAAATTCCATTAAAATTCGTCTCATTTTGTACCATTAGGGGCTGTTGACCTAGATGTTATGCCCCTTTAAACAACAAGCATCATCATCATCATCATCATCAGATTTGTTATATCTACACCAAACTACAGACTAGGGAAGTATCTTTTATTAAGATACAGAATGTTCTTACATAGATGTATAATTGAAGAACTGAAGATACATATACAGGAAAGTGGGTCGCCTTATGGTGGAAGTTGAAACTGTGTAATTTGGGAGAGATCAAGCTCATGTGTTAGGCCTATTATGCGTCATAAGAAACAGAGCGAACTGGCTGTACAGTTCGATGACGTTGCTGTGAGCTTGCTTTCAGGAGATGATGGATTCAAGCCCCACAGTCGGCAGGTCTGATGTTATAATACCAATTTAAATGGTCCGTTATTGAACATTATAAATTTTCCAGCTAACTCATTCATGGTTGGCAGCGTTTCGCCCCCGTGTGCTAGGTTGGGCTCATCAGTTGGTACTTAGCCCACCTACCAAGACGCTGGCTACTGCATAGGCTACTTGTTGTGTTTTATTTTTGTGGTTCCCTCATTTTCATTTCAGTCTAATGCTGTGGCTGTACCTTTATTAAGGCAACAACCGCTTATTTTCATTTTAAGGCCCTCTTTCCTATCCCATTCTTGCCTTACAACCAGTTTTTTCATGTGATTTAAGCCAATATGTATGTAAAAATCTGGTAATGTTATTTGTCTCATTAGTGCCCCTGTACCTTTCCTTGGTTTCCCTAGTGTTGTAAGCTTGAGATACACCAAGTTGCAAGCTGAACATATGAGTAAATGCCTCCCATCCCCTATTGCTTGTTGAAGAAAGAAGACAACATCCAAACACAAGGAAGGACACCGGGCTGAGTGGTTCAGACGGCTAAGGCCCTGGCCTTCTGACCTCAACTTGGCAGGTTCGATCCTGGCTCGGTCGGGTGGTATTTTAAGGTACTGAAATACATCAGTCTCATGTCCATAAATTTACTGGCATGTAAAAGAACTCCTGCAGGACCAAATTCTGCCACCTCGGCGACCCCGAAAACCGTAAAAGTACTTAGTGGGATGTAAAGCTATCAGCATGATTATTAAAAGGAATGACAGATATGTCCTATGCGGTAAGTCCTTGAACGTATAGAAATTCCAATGTATTACGCAATCTAGATTCATTCTCTCTTTCCACTCCCCCCTACGCATCCTTTTAATAATAAAGGCAGGAAATTTTTAAAGTGAATTTAAGCGATTGAATGAGAGAATGTATGACTAGCTCAGGTTGGTGGGTTCGAGTCCGGCGGTATTTGAAAGTGCACAAATACGCCAGTCTCGTGTCTATATCTAACGGTACATTAAAAAACTCTTGGGGGACGAAATTTTGGCACCTCGGCGTATATGAAGACGATAGAAGTAGTTATGGTAGTAGAACTAATAATATTATTATTTTCAATTCCACAGTGAACTTGAAAGTTGACCTAATTTCCGTTCACGGAGCTTGGCACATTAATATTCCTATATGTTGCCTGGATAAGCTTGAAGATATAACCAGCCTGCAGGCTGAAAATATGCCCAATACTCTCTCTCCTTACTGGTTATTGGAGAGAGAAGGAAACGTTCGCGCAAAAGAAAGGGAAGTCATTAATTGATATCTGGAACTTTCGAAAATCACACTGCAAAGACTTATTAAATAAATTGCATCGTTTAACACGCCCCTCTTTTCAAGAATATGGTTATAATAAGAATTTATTGCAGCCAGATGGCCATATAATGGGATACAGTAATAGGCTTCAAGGTTACAAAGTAAGCATGAAATATTGTCACACAACATACTGCGAGTTACAGATTGTCGAGGCGTTTTAGCCTTTGCTTTAGTCAACTATGCTCTTTTCCCTCTTACTACACTGTGTTATGTGATATTTGTCTCATGGCTTCTCACACAGAGAACATATACATTCTTTGTTCAGTTCATGATATTTTAAGTTCTTTGCAAATTTTGTGATGTAAGCCGTGTATGGCGAGTCTTATGACTACATTTCTTGGTTCCTGATTTTCCTGTGTCATCGCCTATCGGTCATTGCTTCCGTTGCGTAAAAATACAGTGGTATGTCCTGTTGCTTCAGATGTTTTGCTCAAGTACCTTCTCCATTTGCAGGGTAGATGGCAGGTGTAGTTTGAATCGAAGTTCTTCGATATAGAAAGGTTCCCTTGCTAATTCATAGGTTAGTCTGGACGGTGACGATCTTGCCACGCCCAGTGCTCTCCTAAGGAATCGTGCTTTCACGTTTTCTATCGTGGTGGGGTCTGTTGTGGTTAGCCTTTCCCATATTAGCTCCAGGCCGTACGAGATAGTGGGAGTTATTTTGGCGTGGAAAAGTGTCATTCCAGTTCATAGTGAGAGTTTGGTTACGTTAGTCAGATCGTATATTCCTCTGATGGCAGCTATTACTCGTTCCTTTATGTGTTGTCCGAAAGAGTGGCACGTTGTTTGCAGGGTGACGCCGAGGTATTTGTAGGTATTGACCGACATGAGTTCTTCTTCGTCGAGAGTCATTTTGTTTTCCGCTGCTAGTTTTCCCCCTTTTTGGAAAGCAATGTACACTGTCTTTCTCTGGTTTATGCTGAGATCGTTATCAACTTCCCAATTGTGAAGATGGTTTAGTACTTTCTGTAGCTTTCGTCGGTTCGGGGAACCCAGGACCATGTCGTCTGCGTAAACATAGAGAGAAGCTGAAGTTGTTTCCTCTAGAATCATTGTGATGTCTGCTGTCGCGACGTTAAACAGGGTAGGAATCATTGGGTCCCCTTGCAGAACTCCATTTGTCTGGATTATTTCTTTTGAGGTCGATATTCCGTCACATACTTCCACTTTGTAGTAGGCCAAAATGTTCCTTATTACCCGTGTGAACCCGTAGTCCTCCGTTAACATGTGTTCTAGTTTCTGAACAAGCTTTGATCTGGTAAAAAAGTCGAAAGCTTTTATTCCAATCCCTAACTCTCCTTCCAATAGAACAAAGATGGCCTAGGCCACCATAGCTCAATTGGTAGAGCAACCGACGCGAAATCGGGAGGTTGTGGGTTCGGATCCCACTGGTGTCTGGTTGGCCATTTTTGTTCTGTACTTAACATCTCTTCAAAACGTACTGAATGTACGTAATACGACCTAATACGTTGAAAGTCGGTTTCAGTTACAATGCGGTAGTAAAAATTCAATATTCATCAATATTTGCCCCAGTTTGTCCTCTTGAATTCCAACTTTATCTTCATATCTTGATCTTTCCTACTTTTATAAACGCCACTCAAACTTATTCGTCTGCTAACATCAATCCACGCCATCTCTCCGCTGACAGCTCAGAACATACCACTTAGTCGAGCAGCTCGTCTTCTTTCTGCCAAATCTTCCCAGCCCAAACTTTGCAACATTTTTGTAACAAATCGGGATGCTTTTCTTTGGATTTTTTCCAGTTCTTGAATCAGGTAACCCTGGAGAGGCTCCCATACACTGGAACCATACTCTAGTTGAGGTCTTACCAGAGACTTATATGCCCTCTCCTAAACACCCTCATAACCATGTGCAGAGATCTCTACCCTTTGTTTACAATCTCAATTATGTCATTACCCCAATGAAGATCTTTCCTTATATTAACACCAAGATACCTACAATGATCCCCAAAAGGAACTTTCACCCCATCAACACAGTAATAAAAACTGAGAGGACTTTTCCTATTTGTGAAACTCACAACCTGACTTTTAACCCCGTCTATCAACATACCATTGCCTGCTGTTCATCTCACAACATTATCGAGGTCACGTTGCAGTTGCTCACAATCTTGTAACTTATTTATTACTCTGTACAGAATAACATCATCCGCAAAAAGCCTTACCTCTGTTTCCACTCCTTTACTCATATCATTTATATATATAATAAAATATAAGGGTCCACTAATACTGCCTTGAGGAATTCCCCTTTTAATTATTACAGGGTCAGATAAAGCTTCGCCTACTTAAATTTTCTGAGATATATTTTCTAGAAATATAGCAACCCACTGAGTCACTTTTTGTCTAGTCCAATTGCACTCATTTTTTTCAGTAGTCTCCGATGATCCACCCTATCAAATGCTTTGGACAGGTCAATCGCGATACAGTCCATTTGACCTCCTGAATCCAAGATATTTGCTATATCTTGCTGAAATTCTACAAGTTGCCTTCAGTGGAATAACCTTTACTAAAACCGAACTGCCTTCTATTGAACCAGTTATTAATTTTGCAAACATGTCTAACATAATCAGAAAGAATGCCTTCCCAAAGCTTACATGCAACACATGTCAAACTTACTGGCCTGTAATTTTCAGCTTTATGTCTATCACCCTTTCCCTTATACACGGGGGCTACTATAGCAACTCAGCATTCATCTGGTATAGCTCCTTCAACCAAACAATAATCAAATAAGTACTTCAGATATGGTACTATATCCCAACCCATTGTCTTTAGTACATCCCCAGAAATCCTATCATTTCCAGCTGCTTTTCTAGTTTTCATCATTTGTATCTTATTGTAAATGTCATCGTTATCATATGTAAATTTTAATTCTCCTTTAGCCTTAGTCTCCTCCTCTATCTGGAGATTATCCTTGTAACCAACAATCTTTACATACTGCTGACAGAATACTTCTGCGTTTTGAAGATCCTCACGTACACACTCCCCTTATTCGTTAATTATTCCTGGAATATCCTTCGTGGAACCCATTTCTGCCCTAAAATACCTATACACACCCTTCTATTTTTCACTAAAATTTGTATGACTGCCAATTATGCTTGCCATCATGTTATCCTTCACTGCCTTCTTTGCTAGATTCAATTTTCTAGTAACTTCCTTCAATTTCTCCTTACTTCCACAGCCATTTCTAACTCTATTTCTTTTCAGTCTGCACCTCCTTCTTAGTCTCTTTATTTCTCTATTATAATAAGGTGGGTCTTTACCATTCCTTACCACCCTTAAATGTACAAACATGTTTTCACATTCCTCAACAATTGCTTTAAACCCATCCCAGAGTCTGTTTACTTTTTTATTTACCGTTTTCCACCGATCATAGTTACTTTTTAGAAACTGCCTCATACCTGCTTTATCAGCCATATGGTACTGCCTAACAGTCCTACTTTAAAGACCTTCCTTTCTATCACATTTATTTTTAACTACCACAAAAACAGCTTCATGATCACTAATACCATCTATTACTTCAGTTTCCCTATAGAGCTCATCTGGTTTTATCAGCACCACATCCAAAATATTTTCCCCTCTGGTTGGTTCCATCACTTTCTGAATCAGCTGTCCTTCCCATATTAACTTATTTTCCATTTGTTGGTCATGCTTCCTGTCGTTCGCATTTCCTTCCCAATTGACATCTGGCAAATTGAGATCTCCCGCTACAATCACATTTCTTTCCATGTCGTTTCCCACATAGCTGACTACCCTATCAAATAATTCCGAATCCGCATCAGTGCTACCCTTTCCCGATCTGTACACTCCAAATATATCAAGTTGCCTATTATCTTTAGAAATGAGCCTTACACCTAGAATTTCATGTGTCTCATCTTTAACTTTTTCGTAGCTTACAAATTCTTCTTTCACCAGAATGAATACTCCCCCTCCCACTATTTCTATCCTATCTCTACGATACACACTCCAGTTCCGTGAGAAAATTTCTACATCCATTATACCATTTCTCAGCCATGATACAACTACTATTACAATATGTGCAAAATATATATCTATTAAATTACTTAATTCTATTCCTTTCTTTACAATACTTCTACAGTTCAACACTAACATTTTTATGTCATCCCTACTTGATTCCCAGTTCCCTGTTCCCTTATCACCACTCCCTAGGCCACCCCGTTTCCCTGAACGTACCTCCCTAGTACCGTACCAAACAAATTTCCTAACTTATACGTACCACTGTGGTTTAAGTGAAGGCCATCTGAGCGCAGATCCCTATCTCCTACCCACCCATTAGAATCTAGAAATTTCACTCCCAGTTTCCCACATACCCACTCCACAGTCTCATTTAAATCCCCAATCACCCTCCAGTCAGTATCCCTCCTACACAGTATTCCACTAATAACAATCTCCGCTTCCTTAAACTTCAACCTTGCTGCATTTACCAGATCTCACACATCTCCAACTATGTTGGTACTTATATCAGCTTGTCTTACGTTGTTGGTACCAACGTGAAACACTACCACCTTCTCCTTCCCCTCCTCCCTCTTTTCTACTTTCCTCAACATCTGCGTCAACCTAATTCCTGGATAACACTCTACCCTGGTTCCCTTTCCTCCACACACTTTCCCCACATGTCTAACGATGGAATCCCCCATGACCAGAGCCTCAACCCTACCCACCTCATTTGATCCCCTTTCCTCCTGGTCAGCCCTATCTCTCCTGATAGCTGCAGAAGCTACTTCCTCCTCCCTTTTCTCCTTCCCATGACCCTGTTCCACCTATCTTTCCCTATCCTCTACTGACATTTCCCTCTCCTACTTTTCCCTTCCTCCTACTTCCACACATCTCAGCAACAGTTCCCTGTCCCTCATTTTCCCTCTGTTCTGGAGTGACTCGTACCGATTTAGCACAGACACCTGTCCTGAATTCTGATCCTGAATGGAGCCCTTAGCCTGCAATCTCCTTCCGCTTAGAACATTAGACCACCTATTTTCTACAACTCCCTCCGTTCCTTCCCCTCCCTCTTGTACACTTATTGTTACCTGTACGTTGTTTAAGAGAGTCCTGTCTTCATTCCTGTCTCCTGTGAGAATCCTAATTAACTCCCTCAAACTCTCCAACTCCTCCCTCATACCCCTCAATGCCTCGCCACACCCACAGTGTGTACACTTGCACTCCTTAGCCATTCTTTACGGAAAAAATGAAAATGAAAGGCAAAATACAATAACTTATGTGCAAAAAATAAATGAACGGAGGAGTAAGTTATGTGAGATAGTACTCAAAGATCACACGGCAATAAGGTAATTAATACACGACTACACTACAATACTACTTAGTTTTACTCTATTTTTATCCTACAACCCCTAACAGGATAAAAACTGCTGTTAGTTACTGAATACCGAAAGGAATACACAAGAATTACACAATTATAAACTGTAATTAAGCCTATCCTAATTACAACAACAGAATTTTAGTAAGAGTATCTACGGATACCTCTACTACACCAGTACGGTACTACATAAATTTTTACAACAATAAAATAAGCACATTAAATTCTAATAGGATATTACTCGTATACTACTGTACAGTACACTACAATAATTTTTAAACTACGTTCAGACGTATCCTAATTTCAATTCCGGTATCGTATGTCACTACTAAGCACAAACAGAAGTGAAATTTGCAAGAAGTACTGTATTCAAAGATTACCAACAAAGCTAAATGCTTAGACAGATTATTATTATTAGTACTATGCTCTAATAGATACACACGAAAGATAACACACGAATATAGCAGGCAAGATACGGCACTATCTAAATATACTGTATTAAGAGTGTTTCTACGGATACCTCTACTGTACCGGTACTACACAAATATTTTACAATAATAAAATAAGCACACTAAATTCTAATAGGATATTACTCGTATACTACTGTACAGTACACTACAATAAGTTTAAACTACGTTCAGACGTATTCTAATTTCAATACCGGTACCGTAGCCTATGTCACTACTAAGCACAAGCAGAAATGAAAAGTTGTAGATCCCATCTGGGCCAGTCGCCTTCCTGTCCTTTGTCTCCTTTATTGCTGCTCTCATTTTCTCTGTTATGAATTGTGAGACTGGGTTAGTTCCTGTGCGGTGGGTCGTGTTGTTTGCAGTTTGCGATTGTGCTATGTTCAGAATCTGTGAGAAGTGCTTTTCCTAAACTTCCATTTGGATTTCCGCTTGTTTTCTATTGGAATTTCTCCTGGTAGCTACAAAAGGGTCTTTAAGTGCTTCTTCTGCGTCCTTAAGGGCTTTATTTTCTATATATAGTGCTTTTTTCGCTTGCTTTTAGCATGGCTTTGTGCTCTTTACGTTTGACTGTGTATGTTCCCAGAACGGTCCTTTCTTTATGTAGTTTGGCCTCATGTAGGGCTTGCAGAACTTCGTTTCGCAGCAGATAGCTTTCTGTATCGAACCATGGTTTGGCTTTCCTTTGTATGACCGGGATGGTTGCAGTTTTTAAGGCTTCTTGTATCGTTACCAACGCACAGTTTTTGTTGTTGGCTTTTAGATGCTGATTAGCTTCATATATTGCTCTAGTGTTGTTGTTTAAGGAATTGGCGTCTATCTTTCTGGAAGTTCTTTCAGTTATTTTGTTCAGTGTATTTTCTTTGGGTTCTATGAATGTGATGTTCGTCCTGATGGGTATATGTTTGGTAAGTGGTGTAGTGGATGCCGTCCAAAGACCACTTTGATTCCTTATGGAGATGTTCCCTCTGTAAAAAACTAGACCGATCACACTTGAGCCGTTATGAGCGACGTAGGTTCGTCTGGTTTGTTGATCAGGGTTTATCCTTCTCCATATAGCATATTCAGCATGGCCCTCATTTTATAGCTGGGCTTGTCGATTCTACAATTGAAATCTCCCGCCAGGATGATGTTCTTGTCTGACTTTGTTCGGGCAATGAACTCAGCTATTATCTCTATTGTGTCTTCTAAGGAGGAGCCGTACGTTATATATAATCCTATTATTGTTAATTTTGAAGTTTCCATTATTACCGAGTTGTCTTTCTTGATTATTTTATTTATTGATCCAACTGAAGGTTTGTAGAATATGGAGACCCCTCTTAGCTTTGGTTTTGCAAGTGAGTGGGTTGAGTAGTGGTTCGCAAGACTGGTTCTGCCAAGAAAGTTTCAGCGGTTACTATGATGTCACTCTCTGACCAGATGGCTTCAAGTGCTTTGTTGAAAGTGCTTTTTAGGCATTCTACGTTCCACAGTAGGATGTTTAGAGTTTTATCACACTTACCTTCTTGGGTAGATTTTTCTATGCGGTTATTGCCTTCGAAATCGAAAGGTACGGTAAATTACCCTGTCTGGACAGAGGTCAGCATGCATAATTAAATTTCTTTCTTTCATCGGTATACCAATTTTGAAGGACTTGCTTGTGCCGCGTGAGGGTACTTGTTCAAATCCGATGATCTTGGTGATTCCGTTTGATGTTCGGTGTTCCTGTATGTCCCCTTCCGTCGTGTCTCCCAACAAATATCCAAGTGGTCTGCGGTGCTGCTCTCAGCATTCCTATCTCGGGGCCTCCCGTGCCATGCTGCAGGGGTCTCTTCTGCACTTCGTCATATTTACTCGATTCTGCACGTCTTGACATATCATGGTTGATCCTCTTTACGGGTAGGCCTGGCCAGGCTTTTTTAATTGTGTCCATGTTGCGTCCATTAGTTGGTCGCCACTGTGTCCTGTTAATGTTTCAGTGGAGTTGATTTTTTTTTTGCTAGGGGCTTTACGTCGCACCGACACAGATAGGTCTTATGGCGACGATGGGATAGGAAAGGCCTAGGAGTTGGAAGGAAGCGACCTTGGCCTTAATTAAGGTACAGCCCCAGCATTTGCCTGGTGTGAAAATGGGAAACCACGGAAAACCATCTTCAGAGCTGCCGATATTGGGATTCGAACCTACTATCTCCCGGATGCAAGCACACAGCCGCGCGCCTCTACGCGCACGGCCAACTCGCCCGGTGTGGAGTTGATTGGTGGTCTGTTTAGTTTTGCTGCTTCTGACGTTTCTACATTGCCTTGCGGTTTGGTCTTTTTCTGAATTTACTTTTCTGCTATTAGATCTGCCTGGCGTAGTTGTGTCTTCAGAAGAAGAGTCATTTTTTCATTAGGGTATTGGAAACTTCGTCGAGTTTCTCTTTTATATCTTCGCAGGACTGTTTGTTTTCCATGGCTAGATCTTTGACTTGTTGGCCTATCTCTTGGTTTGTTGTCGCCGTAGGGGTAAGACCACTCGTTCGCAGATGTATTTTGCAGGTATCACACATCCACAGGAGCGATCTCTTTTTCGAGTAAAGAGCGTTAAACTCTGTTGTTGTTATTGGAGTACACCCCTTGTGAAACTAGCTGCTACATCTTCCGTCGCAGCTGACTGCGATTTCTTCCTTTGAGATGACCTTGGCACATTTTATGCACTTGATGGTTTTGTTTTTCTTGTGCTCCATTGTGGGTTTCTTAATGTTATTCTAGTATATAGTCTGCTGTATAACGTTCCTACCTTCGTGCCAGATTTTCCCCAACTGGTGTATTTCGTATCGCAAGACGTTTCCTGGTTGGAGAAAGATCTCTCGCGGTTGTAGCGTCCGGCGGTTACCTTTCTATGTGAATCCTATCTCTCAGGAATCTGGACCCAAAATGGCGCTCACTACCCGAATAAAAGCTCGTTGACCACTATTCTTTGGTACCAACAGATTGATGTACTCTTGGAAAGTGAATTAGTGACAAATACGGCTGACCTTGCCGAATCAATTCAAGCAGTAGATTTAAGCCAGTATTTACTTGTAGCCTGTAATGGATAACCCTCCGACTGACGAGATATGTCACACAATCAACGTAAGTAGTATCTTTATGCTCACTTGACTTTAAAACTGTCGTTACTAACTTTTCGCTTTACTTGCTACATTCACGCTTCTAACTATGTCAACAATCAACCTGATCCAAGAAGATGGTTATAGTACGCGTACTGTATATCAAAATAAAGACAGAAATATGTAACATTAATTTTAGTGAGAAAGTGTGTTCATTTCCTTAATTCCTCATTGAGCGTGGAAACCGACTTAATTATGAATATCTTGATTTATTTCATCTTAACTTTTTTCATTTACTAGGGTAGGGAAACATTCATTATCGATGCTTACATTGAGGTTACTTGTTATGGTTATGTCTGATGATTTTAATATGTAACCAGGCAGGTTGGCAGCAGTGATCAGCCATTTCAAAAATGAGAAAAGAATAGAATCGGGCGGCGATATTTACTCTCTAGTGTATTGCCTTACGTGGCGGTTACTATACAATGGTTTCATGTAGGGACACTCCTCACGGTATCGAACTACTTGCTACGTATTTAACGCCGCGCTAACACATGGAAGGTTTTCGGCGACGGAGAGATGGAAAAGGGCGAGGATTGGGAAGGGGGTGGCCGTGGCCTTAATTAAGTAATAGCTTTGTGTGAAAATGGGAAACCAAGGAAACCATCTTTAGGACTGCCGACGGTTCGATTCGAACACACTATCTGCCGAATACAAGCTCATAGCTCCCCTTGTGGGTTGAGGTGGTAAAATAACAACCACGGCATCCCCTGCCAGTCGTAAGAACCAACTAAAATGTGCCCCACGTGATCTTCACTTGGGTGCGTGGGTTGGCCACCTCAGGGCCCTTAGCTGAGTCCAGGTACTGCTACCACTTACTACTGCGAGGCTCCTCACTTTAATCTATCCTATGTGACCTCCCGTGGTCAACTCTTGTTCTTTTCCTTCCACGACGATATTAGAGTTGCGAATACCAAGGGAGTCTTTTATTTTCGCGCCTTTCGTCGCACTTGCCTCTTAGGGGAGATGTAGGCAAAATATGACTCGAAAATACACTCATGCTCATAAATTAAGGATAATTGCATATTGTGGTGCCACACAACGTGGCACTACACAAAACTGGCGCTAATAGCATAGGCACATAGTGAACACAAACGAAACATATCTGTAAGTCCACGGTATTGGTGATAAGTTTAGAAAACCGTCCCAAAACACACGTGCTAAAAACGCCACTGTTTCCTGCGCACGTGCCCCGACATCAATGTGGGATATGATCACCGTGCACACGTACACAGGCCGCACAACGGATTGGCATTCTCTGGATCAGGTGGTCGAGCAGCTGCTGTAGTATAGCCTCCCATTCTTGCACCAGTGCCTATCGGAGCTCCTGAAGTGTCCTAGGGGTTTGAAGACGTGCAGCAATACGTCGACCGAGAGCATCCCAGACGTGCTCGATGGGGTTTAGGTCTGGAGAACAGGCAGGCCACTCCATTCGCCGGATATCTTTTGTTTCACGGTACTCCTCCACGATGGCAGCTCGGTGGGGCCGTGCGTTGTCACCCATCAGGAGGAAGGTGGGACCCACTGCACCCCTAAAAAGGCGGACATACTGGTACAAAATGACGTCCCGATACACCTGACCTGTTACAGTTCCTCTGTCAAAGACATGCAGGGGTGTACGTGCACCAATCACAATTCCACCCCACATCATCAAACCACTACCTCCATACAGGTCCCTTTCAAGGGCATTACGGTGTTGGTATCTGGTTCCTGGTTCACACCAAATGAGAACCGGGCGAGAATCACTGTTCAGACTATACCTGGACTCGTCCGTGAACATAACCTGGGACCACTGTTCCAATGACCATGTACTGTGTTCTTGACACCAGGCATTACGCGCTCTCCTGTGAACAGGGGTCAGTGGAATGCACCTTGCAGGTCTCCGGGCGAATAAACCATGTCTGTTCAGTCGTATGTAGACTGTGTGTCAGGAGACAAGTGTTCCTGTGGCTGTGGCAATGTCCCGAGCAAGGCTACATACAGTACTCTGTGGCCGTCTGTGGGCACTGATGGTGAGATATCGGTCTTCTTGTGGTGTTGTACACTGCGTACTGTAGCGCCTGGACACGTTTCGTGTCTGCTGGAATCGTTGCCATATTCTTGAGATCACACTACGTGGAACACGAAGGGCCCGTGCTACGACCTGCTGTGTTTGACCAGCCTCCAGTCGCCCTATTATTCTACTCCTCATAACGTCATCAATACGTGTTCGTTGAGCCATTTTCACCACACAGTCACCATTAGCACGTCTGAAAACATCAGCACACTTACTCGCTGCACCGTACTCTGACATGCACCAACACACCTCTGCGTATTTGGACTGCTGCCAGCGCCATCGTGCCACGACCGCAAGTCAAATGCACCACATGGTCATACCCCGAGTTGATTTAAAACCGCAAACAACACACCATAGCGTTGTTTCACCGTGTATCAACATTATCCTTAATTTCTGAGCATGAGTGTACTTTTTCAAAGAAATTATTTTATCATAGCACAGAGTCTCATAAACATATTCGCAAAGTTCCGTGATGAAAAGTGTACCTAAGTGCCATAATACGAAATAAAATATCACGTACATGCGTTTCTGCCACGCCCTTCCGACAAAGAGTAGTTGCCTGCTTGTAAGTTTTATTCCCATTTCTTGCAGGTACTTTAAAGAAATGTTACTTTTTTGCGCTATTCTTATAGGCAAGAAGAAATGTGTCCATGGAAGGACGCAAAAACCAAATGAGAGTCTGAACAGTCTCATTTGGAAAAGGTGCGCAAAAACCACATTTGTATCAGCAAAGGTTGTACAGATTGCAGCTTTTGATGTAGTTATAGTTTTAATAATGGCAATTCTGGAAGAGTTGACACAATTCGTAGCCTTAATTTCTCTCCAGTAGTATAAAAGGACAGTTCGGCGGCCTCCTCCTCCTCCTCCTCCCGCGGGAAATTTGAATTTTGGCGCGAGATTTGAATTTGTAAACAAAGCCACGTGCTTTTTGACAGCTGTCATCGACAACAACGCATCGCTAACCTCATTGCTGCCATTTTGACGGGCCTAAACCTCAGTGGTACCAACATAACCTAACTAGCGCGAGATTTGAATAGGTAAACAAAGCAACGTGTTTTTTGACAGCCACGTGCTTTCTGACAGACAACAACGCATCGCTAACCTCACTGCTGCCATCTTAAAGGGCCTAAACCTCAGTAGTACCAACTTAACCTCACAAGCGCGAGATTTGAATTTGTAAACAAATCCACGTATTTTTTGACAGCCACGTGCTTTTTTGACAGCTGTCATCCGCCATCTTTAATCCATAGAGCACAGTGCTGCCCTCTTTAGCTACTTACCTTTGAAATGTGGTGACGGCAATTTAAAATTGTATCAAGCAGCCATCTTTGAGCACCGTGCTGCACTCTTAGGCTAGATACCTTTGAAATGTGGTGGCGGCAAATTCTACGTGCTTTACAAACCTATGTGCATTTCTGACAGCTGTCATCCGCCAAGCTGTCGTCCACCATATTTAATCTAGAGAGCACCGTGCTGCCCTCTATGTGGTGGTGGCAAATTCCACGTGCTCTTGTTTGAAAACAAATCCACGTGCTTAGTTTTGACAGCTGTCATCCGCCATCTTTAATCAAGAGAGCACCGTGCTGCACTCTTTAGCTACTTACCTTTGAAATGTGGTGACGGTAAAGTCTACATGCTCTTGTTTGGAAACAAATCTACTTGATTCTTTTTGACAGCTGTTATCCGCCATCCTTAATCAACAGAGCACCGTGCTGCCCTCTTTAGCTAATTACCGTTGAGGCGGGCAATTTAAAAAAATTCTATTTGACAAGCTGCCATCATTAATCTACAGAGCACCGTGCTGGTACCTTGCGGGCAGTTTCTACGTAACAGCTGTCATCCACCAACTTGCATCGCTAACATTAGTGCTGCCCTCTTTAGCTACTTACCTTTGAGGCGGACAATTTGAAACATGCTATTTGACAGCAGCTATCTTTGAGCACCGTGCTGCCCTCTTCAGCTACATACTTTTGAAATGCGGTGGCGAATAATTTGAAAAAATTATATTTGACAAGTTGTCATCTTTAATCAACAAAGCATCGTGCCGCACTCTTTAGGTACATACATTTAACATGTGGTATTGGATAATTTTGAAAAATTCCATCAGCTGTTATCTGCCATCTTGCATCGCTTACCTCAGTGCTGCTATCTTTACGGTACTGAACCTTATCGTGGTGGCGGTGGTGGGAAATTTAAAATCTACATGCTTTTTTGACAGCTGACATCCGCCATCTTTAATCATGAGAGAACCGTGCTGGTATCTTGCGGGTAATACCGTCTACTGTCATCTGCCATCTTTAATCAACAAAGCATCGTACTGCTACCTTTAGCTACATACATTTAACATGAGGTGGCGGATAATTTGAAAAAAACTTCCGTTAGCTATCATCCGCCATCTTCATTCAACAGAGCATCGTGCTGCTATCTCTAGCTACATACATTTAACATGTGGTGGCGGTATTTTGAAATTCTATCTAGATGCCATCTTTAATCAATAGAGCACCGTGCTGCTATACCTTTGAATTGTGGTGACGGATAATTTGAAATTCCGTTAGCTATCATCATTAAACATTAGTGAATTCGCTAGCCTAACCTCTCATCTACTAGTGTATCTTGAAGGAGACTATACGACACCTCCTCTACCTCCTGATCTTCCTCCTCCTCCTCCCCTACCACCTCAGCCTCCTCCTCCTCCTCCTCTGTCAAGGCATAGCTTTATCGACCACGCATCACGAAGGCAAGAGTGTGCAGCGATAATATTATTATACATGTTTAGACTTGCGGATTACGAAAGAAACATAACAAGACTAAAATCGATGTTGTTATCTTCAACCTGTGATTAGAACATTGATTGATGTGTTCAGATCACTAAACAAGTGATCAAGACTGGAATCCAACACGGTACTCGATACAACACGTCAGGGGATACCTTTGTTCTAAGAAAATCAGATTGAAACATAACAAGACTAGAATCGATGCCGTTAACTTCAACATGTGACTAGAACATTGATTGATGCGTTCAGATCACCAAACAAGTGATCAAGGCTAGAATCGAACATGGTACGCGATACAACATGCCAGGGGATACCTCTGTTCTAAGAAAATCAGATTGAAACATTACAAGACTAGAATTGATGCCGTTAGCTTCAACATGTAACTAGAACATTGATTGATGTGTTCAGATCGCTAAACAAGTGATCAAGACTAGAATCGAACACGGTACTCGATGCAACAAGCCAGAGGATACCTTTGTTCTAAGAAAATCAGATTGAAACCTAGCAAGACTAAAATCGATGCCGTTAACTTCAACATGTGATTAGAACATTAAAACCGATTGAAACATAACAAGACTAGAATCGAACACTGCACTCGATGCTGTTAACCTCAACATGTGATCAGAACATTAATTGATGTGTTCAGATCACTAAACAAGTAGAACCGAACACTGTACTCGATACAACATGTTCGGGGATACCTTTGTTCTAAGATCAGATTGAAACATAACAAGACTTGAATCGAACACTGTACTCGATGTCGTTAACTTCAACATGTGATTAAAACATTGGTTGGTGCGTTCAGAACACTACATAAGTGATCAAGACTAGAATCGAACCCTGTACTCGATACAACATGTTAGGGGATACCTTTGTTCTGAGAACATTAGATTGAAACATAGCAAGACTAGAATCGAACACTGTGCTCGATACAACATGTGATTAGAACATTGTTTGATGTGTTCAGATCACTAAACAAGTAGAACCGAACACTGTACTCGATACGACATGTCAGAGGATACCTTTGTTCTATGAAAATTAGATTGAAACGTAACAAGACTAGAATCGAACACTACACTCGATGTCGTTAACCTTCACATGTGATCAGAAGACCACATACGTGATTAAGACTAGAATCGAACACTGTACTCGATGCAACATGTTAGGGGATACCTTTGTTCTGAGAACATTAGATTGAAATATAGCAAGACTAGAATCGAACACTGTGCTCGATACAACATGTGATTAGAACATTGTTTGATGTATTCAGAGCAAAAGTACAACTTCAATGATTTACCTAGTGTAAAATTCAAAAACACACTGTGCACATATCGCGTAGCTATCTCGCTTAGTAAACGATATAACATTAATGATTTGCCTAGTACGAAAATCAAAAACACACTGTGCACATATCGCATAGCTAACTCGGCAACACTTCAAATGATTTGCTTGGTGAGAAAATAAAAAAATCTATACCGCGTAGCTAACTCGTTCACCGCACTGCTAAGATGCTTAGTAATTGCAAATACACTGATATATGTCATGCGAAAAACAAGAAAGCACACTGCGTAGCCAACTCGCTCGGTCACACTGCAAATACATTACGATACGTTACTCTTTTTTTCTCAAAAAACACACACACACACAGACGGATAAGAATGTTGCGAGATACTACATACCTACATGTTAAAAAATAGGGGGGTGAAAAATCATAAATTATATGTACACATGTTGTCTCCTCCAAGTTGTAAGACGAAATCGACGCAGTACTGCGATTTTCCGCTATAGCTGGCGTACGGAAGTAGCATGATATCCCAGCAAAAGAAATACGCGTGAGCTTGCATACACGCAAGTCAGACACAATGATGGATACCGCGATTCAAATCCTAGCAACTTATGCCGTCAGGAAGGGCATCCGGCTAGATCATGTAATTGCACGTTATGACGATGGCGCAGGTCCCTCGCCTAGCATTTGCTATTTTTACGGCTTCCGACAGTAGGGGTTCGAACCCACTATCTCACGAAGTAGCGAGAATGATTGCGGGTACAAGACGTTGATGGTGATTCATCGGTCGGATGGAGGCAATAAGCCTTGTGCAGGCTCTTTCGGCAGGAGTAGGCTATGTGCCGGCACCGGGACATCTAGTTATAGAACCCGCTACAACAGATTTGTCGCGTATACTGCGATTTAAAATCCTAGTCCTCTAACGTCAGGAAGGGTAACCGGTCGTAAAAGAATGGTTTAGGATGTAAGAGGCTAGATACTAATAGTTTATGCGTCAAGAAGGGCATCTAGCTATTAAACAATAGTTTGTGGTGTGGGGCACAAGATACTACAATTTAAAATCTTGTTTCTCTCATCAAAAATAACACCCGGCTGTAAAATTAATTCTTGCCATTTAAATTCTTAGTTCTCGCGTTAAGAAGGGTATCTAGCAGTAAAACAGATTCTGGCGAGTTAAAATCTTAGTTCTCGCGTCAAGGAGGGTAAATAGCCGTAAAACTATGGTGTATGATGTAATAGGCTAGATACTGTAATTTAAAATCTTATTTCTTGCATCACGAAGGGTAACTAGTCTTAAAACAAATTCTTGCGACTTAAAATCTTAGTTTTGCGTCAGGAAGGGTATCCGGCCGTAAAACAATAGTCCGTGATGTGAGACACTAGATAAAGCGATTTAAAATCTTAGTTCCTGCACCAGGAAGTGCATCTAGCTGTAAAACCCCGATTCTCGTGTTAAAAAGAGCATCTAGTAGTAAATCAGATTCTTATTCCCAGTTCCTTGATGTCAGGAAGGGAAACCGGTCGACAACAATAGCATATGATGTATGAGGCTAGATACTGCTAGTTTTGTGTCAGGAAGGGCAACCATTCGTAAAACAATAGTTCATGAAGTGTAACACTAGATACTGTGATTTAAAATCTAAGAAGAGCATCTAGCTGTAAAACCCCGATTCTCGTGTTAAAAAGAGCATCTAGTTGTAAAACAGGTTCTTAATCCCAGTTTTTTGACGTCAGGAAGGGCAACCGACCGTAAAACAATAGTGTATGATGTAAGAGGCTAGATACTGCTATTTAAAATCCTAGAAGGGCATCCAGTTGTAAAACAGATTCTTGTGATTTAAAATCTCGCGTCAGGAAGGCCAACCGGCCGTAAAACAGATTCTTGCGATTTAAACTCTTGCGTCAGTAGGGTGCACTCGGCTGTAAAACATATTTTAGTCCTGGCCTTGTTACGTTAGGGACCACATCTAGCTGTAAAAAGGAGCTCCTAACATTTACAGTGTTAAGCTTCAGGAGTAGGCTATGTGCTCACACCGGGTTACATTTTTTGTTCTACAGCTTAGAACACTGTCTTTGAAGTTGCACATGTGTAGTCAGTCAGAGTGAACTGAGGAATGCATGCGTTGACTGAAATTGTACACTCGTCTTCCGGCTGTACTAACCTTCAGCGAGGACACTGCGTGCTGATAAGCTACTTGTAAATCACGGAATATTTTCTTAATCGTGTAGGTAATTCCTTCTAGTGTAAGTCCTTAAGATAAAATATTATGATTGTACGGAGAGGGTATAACCTAGTGCGAGCACATAGCCTACTCCTATCGAAAGAGCTTGCACGGCGCCGGCACATAGGCTACTCCTGGTGAAGGAGTCTGTACAAGGTTTAACGCCCCCCATCAACAGCGTTATAAACCCTTACTTAATGCTGGCTTTTTGCACACCCTCTGGTTATTCAAAACTGCCTAAGAATGTAATATACAATAGTAGGGAGAGGGTAAAACGCGGTGCCGGCACATAGCGTACTCCTACCGATGAAACCTGCACACAGCTTATCGCCACCATCCGACAGATGAATCACCATCAACATCTTGTACCCGCAATCAGTTTCGGAGAAGCCTGCACAAGGTTTAACTTCCCCATCAACAGCCCTTACTTAATGCTGGCTTTTTGCACACCCTCTGATTATTCGAAACTGCCTAAGACTGTAATATACTACAGTAGGGAGAGGGTAAAACACGGTGCCGGTACATAGCCTACTCCTGCCGAAAGAGCCTGCACAAGGCTTATCTCCTCCATCCGACAGATGAATCACCATCAACATCTTGTACACGCAATCAGTTTCGGAGAAGCCTGAACAAGGTTTAACGTCCCCATCAACTGCCCTTACTTAATGCTGGCTTTTTGCACACCCTCTGGTTATTCAAAACTGCCTAAGAATGTAAAATTCTACAGTAGGGAGAGGGTAAAACCCGGTGCCGGTACATAGCCTACTCCTGCCGAGAGAGCCTGCACAAGGCTTATTACCTCAATTATACAGATGAATCACCATCAACATCTTGTACCCGCAATCAGTTTCGGAGAAGACTGCACAAGGTTTAACACCTCATCAACAGCGTTATATGTCCTTACTTAATGCTGGCTTTTTGCACACCCTCTGGTAATTCGAAACTGCCTAAGAATGTAATATACAACAGTAGGGAGAGGGTAAAACCCGGTGCCGGTACATAGCCTCCTCCTGTGGAAAGAGCCTGCACAAGGCTTATTACCTCCATCCGACAGATGAATCACCATCAACGTCTTGTACCCGCAATCATTCTCGCTACTTAGGGAGATAGTGGGTTCGAACCCCTACTGTCGGAAGCAGTAAAAATAGCAAATGCTAGGCGAGGGACCTGCGCGATCGTCATAACGTGCAATTACATGATCTAGCCGGATGCCCTACCTGACGGCATAAGTTGCTAGGATTTGAATCGCGGGATCCATCATTGTGTCTGACTTGCGTGTATGCAAGCTCTCGCGTATTTTTTGCTGAGATATCATGCTACTTTCGTTCGCAGCTACAGCGGAAACTCGCAGTACTGCGTCCATTTCGTTTTACAACTTGGAGGAGACAACATGTGTAGAAATAATTTATGATTTTTTCAAACCCCTATTTTTTTAATATGTAAGTATGTAGTATCTCGCAACATTCTTAGCTATGCGATATGTGCAGAGTGTGTTTTTGATTTTCATACTAGGTAAATCATTAAAGTTGTATCGTTTACTAAGCGAGATATCTACGCGATATGTGCACAGTGTGTTTTTTTACACTAGGTCAATCATTGAAGTTGTACTTTTGCCCTGAACACATCAAACAATGTTCTAATCACATGTTGTATCGAGTACAGTGTGCGATTCTAGTCTTGCTATGTTTCAACCTAATGTTCTCAGAACAAAGGTATCCCCTAACATGTTGTATCGGATCACATGTTAAGGTTATCGACATCGGTGTAGTGTTCGATTCTAGTCTTGTTATGTTTCAATCTAATTTTCTTAGAACAAAGGTATCCCCTGACATGTTGTATCGAGTACAGTGTTCGGTTCTACTTGTTTAGTGATCTGAACACATCAATCAATGTTCTGATCACATGTTGTATCGAGTGCAGTGTTCGATTCTAGTCTTGTTATGTTTCTTGTTATCTTGTTATGTGTCTTGTTATCCCCTGACGTGTTGTATTGAGTACAGTGTTCAATTCTAGTCTTGTTATGTTTCAACCTGATCTTCTTAGAACAAAGATATCCCCTAACATGTTGTATTAAGTACAGCGTTCGATTCTAGTCTTGATCACTTATGTAGTGTTCTGAACACACCAAACAATGTTTTAATCACATGTTGAAGTTAACGACATCGTGTACAGTGTTCGATTCAAGTCTTGTTATGTTTCAATCTGATCTTCTTAGAACATGTTGTATCAAGTACAGTGTTCGGTTCTACTTGTTTTGCGATCTGAACACATCAATTAATGTTCTGATCACATGTTGAGGTTAACGACATCGAGTGCAGTGTTCGATTCTAGTCTTGTTATGTTTCAATCTGATTTAATGTTCTAGTCACATGTTGAAATTAACGGCATCGATTTTAGTCTTGCTAGGTTTCAATCTGATTTTCTTAGAACAAAGGTATCCCCTGGCATGTTGTATCGAGTACCGTGTTCGATTCTAGTCTTGATCACTTGTTTAGCGATCTGAACACATCAATCAATGTTCTAATTACATGTTGAAGCTAATGGCATCGATTCTAGTCTTCATATGTTTCAATCTGATTTTCCTAGAAAAAAGGTATCCCCTGGCATGTTGTATCGAGTACCGTGTTCGATTCTAGCCTTGATCACTTGTTTGGTGATCTGAACGCATCAATCAATGTTCTAGTCACATGTTGAAGTTAACGGCATCGATTCTAGTCTTGTTATGTTTCAATCTGATTTTCTTAGAACAAAAGTATCCCCTGACGTGTTGTATCGAGTACCGTGTTCGATTCTAGTCTTGATCACTTGTTTAGTGATCTGAACGCATCAATCAATGTTCTAATCACAGGTTGAAGATAACAACATCGATTTTAGTCTTGTTATGTTTCTTTCGTAATCCGCAAGTCTAAACATGTATAATAATATTATCGCTGCACACTCTTGCCTTCGCGATGCGTGTTCGATAAAGCTATGCCTTGACAGAGGAGATGGAGGAGGCGGAGGTGGTAGGGGAGGAGGAAGAGCAGGAGGTAGAGGAGGTGTCGTATAGTCTCCTTCAAGATAGTAGATGAGAGGTTAGGTTAGCGAATGCACTAATGTTTAATGATGATAGCTAACGGAATTTCAAATTATCCGTCACCACAATTCAAAGGGATAGCAGCACGGTGCTCTGTTGATTAAAGATGGCATCTATATAGAATTTCATATTACCGCCACCACATCTTAAATGTATATAGCTAGAGATAGCAGCACGATGCTCTGTTGAATAAAGATGGCGGATGATAGCTAACGGAAGTTTTTTTTAAATTATCCTCCATCACCACATGTTAAATTTATGTAGCTAAAGATAGCAGTACGATGATTTGTGGATTAAAGATGGCAGATGACAGTAGACGGAATTACCCGCAAGATACCAGCACGGTTCTCTCATGATTAAAGATGGCGGATGTCAGCTGTCAAAAAAGGACGTAGATTTTAAATTTCCCACCACCGCCACCACGATAAGGTTTAGTACCGTAAAGATAGCAGCACTGAGGTAAGCGATGCAAGATGGCAGATAACAGCAGTAGTATAATACAGGGATTCGGCCGCCACCACCCCCACCGCCTCCCAGAGGCCACCTCCACCACCACCACCAGAGTAAGAGGCCTCCCAGATGCCTCCTCCACCACCACAGCCAGAGGCCTCCTAGAGGTCTCCTCCACCACCCGCGGGAAATTTGAATTTGTAAACAAAGCCACGTGCTTTTTGACAGCTATCATCGACAACAACGCATCGCTAACCTCAGTACTGCCATCTTGACGGGCCTAAACCTCAGTAGTACCAACTTAACCTAACTAGCGCGAGGTAAACAAAGCCACGTGTTTTTGACAGCCACGTGCTTTTTGACAGACAACAACGCATCGCTAACCTCAGTACTGCCGTCTTGACGGGCCTAAACCTCAGTAGTACCAACTTAACCTAACTAGCGCGTGGTAAACAAAACCACGTGCTTTTTTGACGACTGTCATCCGCCATCTTTAAACCACAGAGCACTGTGCTGCCCTCTTTATCGCAGTAGCTGCAAATTCGTCACCTGTCATACGCAGTGCTGCCATCCTGGCGGGCCTAAACCTTAGTGCTACCAACTTAACCTCACTAGCGCGAGATAAACAAATCCACGTGCTTTCTGACAGCTGTCATCCGCCATCTTTAATCTATAGAGCACAGTGCTGCCCTCTTTAGCTACTTACCTTTGAAATGAAGTGGCGGATAATTTGAAAAATGCTTTTGACAGCAGCCATCTTTAATCTTGAGAGTACCGTGCTGCCCTCTTGAACAAACTCACGTGCTTTTTTCTGACAGCTATCATCCGCCATCCTGCATCACAAACCTCAGTGCTGCACTCTTTTGCTAGATACCTTTGTAATGTTGTGGCGGCAATTTGAAAAATTCTACATTCTCTTGTTTGGAAACAAACCCATGCGCTTTTTTGACAGCTATCATCCGCCATCTTTAATCCAGAGAGCACCGTGCTGCCCTCTTTAGCTACTTACCTTTCAAATGTGGTGGCGGCAAATTCCACGTGCTCTTGTTTGGAAACAAATTCCACGTGCTCTTGTGTGGAAACAAGCTCACGTGCTTTTTTCTGACAGCTGTCATCCGCCATCTTGCATCACAAACCTCAGTGCTGCAGTCTTTAGCTAGATACCTTTGAAATGTGGTGGCGGGAATTTGAAAAATTCTATGTGCTCTTGCTTGCAAACAAAGCCACGTGCTTTTTTGACAACTGTTATCCGCCATCTTTAATCAATAGAGTACTGTGCTGCTATCATGCGGGCAATTTCGTCAGCTGTCATCCGCCATCTTTCATCCACAGAACACCGTGCTGCCCTCGTTATGACATGTAGTAGCGGGCAATTTGAAAAGTTCTGTTAGCTGTCATCCGCCATCTTTAATCAAGAGAGCCCCGTGCTGCCATCTTTAGCTAGTTACCTTTGAAATGTGGTGGCGGCAAATTGAAAAATTCCACGTGCTCTTGTTTAGCAAACAAACTCACGCGCTTTTTGTCAGCTGTCATCCGCCATCTTACATCGCAAACCTCAGTGCTACACTCTTTAGGTACATACCTTTGAAATATGGTGGCGGATAATTTAAAAAGAAAAATTCTACACCAGCCATCTCTCGACGCTAATTGCATAAGGTGGTGGCTATACATGACTCCTTAAGGGTGCTTACGCAAGATGGCTGCTATATACAGGTTCTTATGAGGCTCCCTTGGGATGCTTGCACATGATGGCAGTTATACATGACTCCTTATGAGATACCCTAGGGATGCATGCGCAAGATAGCGGCTGCTCATATGGGACGGCTTAAGGGTCCTTGCACAAGATGGCTTGAGATGCCCTAAGGATGCTTGCGCAAGATGGCGGACACAAGATTGCGGCTATACGCAACTCCTTATGAGACACTTTAAGGGTGCTTGCACAAGATGGTTGCCGCTCTTATGAAGAAAGCTAGCTTAGAGGCTAACGTGTCGTGCTAGTTCGATTCATTAAATTTGGGGCTACAATGCAAAATGTTAAATATCTCGAATACGGTGCACCGTAGAGCAAAACGGACAACATTTTTCTGCCTAACACCCAGGTTCGCAGTATGAGGAACAAGAAAAACATAGTCGATCAACGGTTCGGTTCCTACTTAGGCCCTTTGGCATTCGCTCTGTTTTACCTTGTATTGAAGCGAGTCTTCATAACATGATCAGGTCTAGCTATGGTAGAGAGTATAACGTACCGTGCTGATTCGATTCATTAAATTTGGGGCTTAAATGCAAAATGTTAAATATCTCGTAAACGGATAAAGATTTTCTACCTGATACCTAGGTTTGCAGTATCAGGAACAAGAAAAACATAGTCTAATGATGAGATCGACGGTTCGATCCCTACTTAGGTCCTTTGGTATTGACAGCTATCAAATTCTACAAGATGGCGGCTATACATAGCTTCTTATGAGGCAGCTTAAGAGCGCTTGCACAAGATGGCTGCTGCTCTTATGAGACGCCCTAGGGGTGCTTGCGCAAGGTAGCAGCGACAAGACGGCGACTATACACAGCTCCTTATGATACGGCGTAGAGGTGCTCACACAAGATGGTGGCTGCTCTGATGAAGAAAGCTAGCTTTGCATCGTGCAGGTATCTTTACAGCACTAAACCTCATACCTTTGAAATGTGTTGGCGGGTAATTTGAAAAATTCGACGTGCTTTTTCTTAACAGCAGCTATCTTTAAACAATAGCTGCTATACATAAGCTGTTAAGGCCTCGTCTTATGTCAAGGCATATCTCTATCGAACAAGTTTATACCTGCATCGGGATAGCTAGAGTAAGCACGTGCTGCAGTGATGACGTCATTATGCATGTTTAGACTTGCAAATCACTAAAGAAACATAACAAGACTAGAATCGAACACTGCACTCTATGCCGCTAACTGTATCACGTGATCGGAACATTGATTGAAGTGTTTAGAACACTAAATAAGTGATCAAGACTATAATAGAACACTGTACTCGATACAACATGTGTTTAGAACATGTCAGGGGATACCTTTGTTCTAAGAAGATAAGATTACCGCACATTCCTTGTAGGGCTAATAGGCTAAAGGGCTAATGGGCAAAAGGGCAAAAGGGCTAATGGGCTAAAGGGCTAAAGGGCTAAAGGGCTAATGGGCTAAAGGGCTAAAGGGCTAGGGTGCCTCTCCTCTCTTTATCCGGGCTTGAGACCGGCTCTACAACTAGAGGCGGAGTTAACACCCTAAGGAAGGGAGAATGTAGGGAAATAATATATACGAATATAGCTACTCGATCGACTATATACTACAGATGGATGACTTAGGTGAGGGTAAGCGCTTACTTAATAATACCTACACGACGTAATTCATGCTCTATTTCAAAAATATCTTCTTTGTACTGTGTGTAACCAGCATCATGTTAGGCTCTTAGCAGTTGTAAACGTTTTACCAGTACGTTGGGTTCTTTACAGTAGCTTATATCTACATAGGGTAACAGAGGCTCGTTGTGAACTTTGAATCTATTTGCAGACAGTTGATGTGTAGGGACTTGTTTTGATGTAATACGTGCTTCAGCAGTAGCGTTTCTAGATACAAACTTAACTTGTTTCGATAGCGATGAAGCGTTGAAATTTCCTTAATTTAATTTTATGAGTATATGTTATGCTAAGATAACAGCACAATCTACCTGAAGATGTTTAGTTCGAGAGTCGATGCATGCAAAATCGATAGTTGATGTGTACCCGCTTTGAAACATGACTATTCATTGTACTTTAAGTTCATGGGTATATGTTATGCTAAGATAGCAGCACAATCTTGCGGAAGAAATTTAGTACGATATTTGTTGCATGCAAAATCGATAGGTGATGTGTACAGGCTTTGAAACTTGGCTATTCTTTGTACTTTAATGTCATGCGTATAGGTTATGCTAAGATAGAAACACAATCTAGCGTAAGGAGTTTAGTACGAGAATCGATGCATGCAAAATCGATGGGTAATGTGTACACGCTTTGAAACATGGCTATTCATTGTACTTTAATTTTATGGGTATAGGTTATGCTAAGATAGAAGCACGATCTAGCGGAAGAAGTTTAGTACGAGGGTTGATGCGTGTAAAATGATAGGTGATGTGTACACGCCTTGAAACATGGCAATTCATACTGCTGCTCTGTTCTCAAGATTTTTAAACATAGCTAATCCTAATGCTGCTCTTAACGACGTAGAGCTAAGGATTGATTACGTGACCGTGACGTCATTGCCACGTGCTCTTGTTTAGTAAACCAAGCCACGTGCTGTTTTGACAGCTGTCTTCTTGACGGACCCTAACCTCACATTGAAGGACAATAGAGCGTCGCTAACCTCACTGCTGCCATCTTGATGGGCTTAAACCTTACTGTTGCTACCTTGGTTATACGCTTTTGTGTTAGTTTACTGTTAATCGCTAAGCTGTTCGCATCATCGAAGTAGAGAGTAACAAATGTCAAGTAGATTTAAAGGAGAATCTGTTAGCAGAAGGTAAAAGTCCGTCATGGGAAAACCTATTTCTAGGTATATTTGCGAAGAGTGTGGAAAAGCATTTTCCCGAAGCTATCACAGGAAACGTCATGAGATATCATGTAGGACAATTTTTCAATGCAAACATTGTAGAAGAGAGTTCAAGAACGCATACAACGCTCAACGTCATGAAGCCGCGTGTAATGTAGCTTCATCGGGAACAAAATACAAAGAGCTCAACCATATTCCAGCGAACACTGATTTATGTTTAAAAAGTATACCTCTGCGAGAGATTTTTAATTGTCCCTTGTTTGTCTGGACCTGCTGCGAGTTCTGTTACTAAGCATAAACTTCAAGATAAAGAGAGGCAAGATCATGATTATGATAATAAGGATAATGATGTTGATCGAAACAGTAGTAAAGCAAAAGTAGAAGAAGAAGAAAATCTTAATGTTTCATTGTCATTACAGCTTGATGATTTTACTTCATTTCCTAAGCCTACTACACGTTCTGTCGCAGTGCAAACATCTCAAGAAGAGATGCAAGGTAAAGAAGAAGGAAATTTCAACGCTTCATCGCTATCGAAACAAGTTAAGTTTGTACCTAGAAACGCTACTGCTGAAGCACGTATTACATCAAAACAAGTCCCTACACATCAACTGTCTGCAAATAGACTCAAAGTTCACAACGAGCCTCTGTTACCCTATGTAGAAATAAGCTACTGTAAAGACCCCTACGTACTGGTAAAACGTTTACAACTGCAAAGAGCCTATCATGATGCTGGTTACACACAGTACAAAGAAGATATTTTTGAAATAGGGCATGAATTACGTCATATAGGTATTATTAAGTAAGCGCTTACCCTCACCTAAGTCATCCACCTGTAGTATATAGTCGATCGAGTAGCTATATTCGTATAGATTATTTCCCTACATTCTTCCTTCCTTAGGGTGTTAACTGCGCCTCTAGTTGTAGAGCCGGTCTCAAGCCCGGATAAAGAGAGGAGAGGCACCCTAGGCCTTTAGCCCATTAGCCCTTTAGCCCTTTTGCCCATTAGCCCTTTAGCTTATTATCCCTACAAGGAATGTGCGGTAATCTTATCTTCTTAGAACAAAAGTATCCCCTGACATGTTCTAAACACATGTTGTATCGAGTACAGTGTTCTATTTTAGTCTTGATCACTTATTTAGTGTTCTAAACACTTCAATCAATGTTCCGATCACATGATAAAGTTAACAGCATAGAGTGCAGTGTTCGATTCTAGTCTTGTTATGTTTCTTTAGTGATTTGCAAGTCTAAACATGCATAATGACGTCATCACTGCAGCACGTGCTTACTCTAGCTATCCCAATGCAGGTTTAAACTTGATCGATAGAGCTATGCCTTGACATAAGAGGAGGCCTTAACAGCTTATGTTTAGCCGCTATTGTTTAAAGATAGGTGCTGTTAAGAAAAAGCACGTCGAATTTTTCAAATTACCTGCCAACACATTTCAAAGGTATGAGGTTTAGTGCTGTAAAGATACCTGCACGATGCAAAGCTAGCTTTCTTCATCAGAGCAGCCACCATCTTGTGTGAGCACCTCTAGGCCGTATCATAGGGAGCTGTGTATAGTCGCCGTCTTGTCGCTGCTACCTTGCGCAAGCACCCCTAGGGCGTCTCATAAGAGCAGCAGCCATCTTGTGCAAGCGCTCTTAAGCTGCCTCATAAGAAGCTATGTATAGCAGCCATCTTGTAGAATTAGATAGCTGCCAATGCCAAAGGGCCTAAGTAGGGATCCAACCGTCGATCTCATCATTAGACTATGTTTTTCTTATGCTATCATGTTCCTGATACTGCAAACCTAGGTATCAGGTTGAAAAATTTTATCCGTTTTGCTCTACGATGCACCGTTTTCGAGATATTTAACATTTTGCATTTAAGCCCCTAATTTAATGAATCGAATCAGCACGGTACGTTATACTCTCTACCATAGCTAGGCCTGATCATGTTATGAAGACTCGCTTCAATACAAGCTAAAACAGAGCGAATGACAAAGGGCCTAAGTAGGAACCGAACCGTTGATAGACTATGTTTTTCTTATGCTATCATGTTCCTCATACTGCGAACCTGGGTGTTAGAAGGAAAAATTTTGTCCGTTTAGCTCTACGGTGCACCGTATTCGAGATATTTAACATTTTGCATTTAAGCCCCAAATTTAATGAATCGAACTAGCACGACACGTTAGCCTCTAAGCTAGCTTTCTTCATAAGAGCGGCAGCCATCTTGCGCAAGCACCCTTAAAACGTCTCATAAGGAGTTGTGTATAGCCGCCATCTTCTGTCCGCCATCTTGCGCAAGCATCCTTAGGGCGTCTCAAGCCATCTTGTGCAAGGACCCTTAAGCCGTCCCATAAGAGCAGACGCTATCTTGCGCAAGCATCCCTAGGGCATCTCATAAGAACCTGTGTATAGCAGCCATCTTGCGTAAGCTCTCTTAAGGTGTCATGTATTGCCACCACCTTATGCAATTAGCGTTGAGAGATGGCTGCTGTAGAATTTTTCTTTTTAAATTATCCGCCACCATATTTCAAAGGTATGTACCTAAAGAGTGTAGCACTGAGGTTTGCGATGTAAGATGGTGGATGACAGCTGACAAAAAGCGCTTGAGTTTGTTTGCTAAACAAGAGCACGTGGAATTTTTCAATTTGCCGCCACCACATTTCAAAGGTATCTAGCTAAAGATGGCAGCACGGGGCTCTCTTGATTAAAGATGACGGATGACAGCTAACAGAACTTTTCAAATTGCCCGCTACTACATGTCATAAAGAGGGCAGCACGGTGTTCTGTGGATGAAAGATGGCGGATGACAGCTGACGAAATTGCCCGCATGATAGCAGCACAGTGCTCTATTGATTAAAGATGGCGGATAACAGTTGTCAAGAAGGCACGTGGCTTTGTTTGCAAGCAAGAGCACATAGAATTTTTCAAATTGCCGCCACTACATTTCAGCTAAAGAGTGCAGCACTGAGGTTTGCGATGCAAGATGGCGGATGATAGCTGTGACGTACCACATTTCAAAGGTAAGTAGCTAAAGAGGGCAGCACGGTGCTCTCTAGATTAAAGATGGCGGATGACAGCTGTCAAAAAGCACGTAACTTTGTTTCCAAACAAGAGCATAAAGAATTTTTCTAATTGCCGCCACTACATTTCAGCTAAAGAGTGCACCACTGAGGTTTGCGATACAAGATGGCGGATGACAGCTGTGACGTACCACATTTCAAAGGTAAGTAGCTAAGGAGGGCAGCACTGTGCTCTACAGATTAAAGATGGCGGATGTCAACTGCACGTGGATTTGTTTATCTCACGCTAGTGAGGTTAAGTTGGTAGCACTAAGGTTTAGGCCCGCCAAGATGGCAGCACTGCCGATGACAGATGACGAATTTACATCTGCTACGATAAAGAGGGCAGCACAGTGCTCTGTGGTTTAAAGATGGCGGATGACAGCTGTCAAAAAGCACGTGGATTTGTTTATCTCGCGCTAGTTATGTTAAGTTGGTACTACTGAGGTTTAGGCCCGTCAAGATGGCAGCAGTGAGGTTAGCGATGCGTTGTTGTCTGTCAAAAAGCACGTGGCTGTCAAAAAACACGTGGCTTTGTTTATCTCGCGCTAGTTATGTTAAGTTGGCACTACTGAGGTTTAGGCCCGTCAAGATGGCAGTACTGAGGTTAGCGATGCGTTGTTGTCGATGACAGCTGTCGAAAAGCACGTGGCTTTGTTTACAAATTCAAATTTCCCGCGGGTGGTGGAGGAGACCTCTGGGAGGCCTCTGGCTCTGGTGGTGGTGGAGGAGGCCTCTGTGAGGCCTCTGGCTGTGGTGGTGGTGGAGGTGGCCTCTGGGAGCCTGCGGTGGCGGTGCGGCCGAACTGTCCTATTATACTACTTATGGTGACATTTATTTCCAAATGTTTTGGTGGTAGAGCTAGTGACAGTTTTATCACAAATGACTGTGGAATTTTGAAACTGATAGAACCAGGAGATCAAATCATGGCTGCTAAAGGTTTCCCTGGCATAAAAACTGTATTGGAGGACAGCAATGCAATTTTAGTAATGCCTCCCTTCATGCATGAAGGTCACTTGACATCTGAGGAAGTAGATGACACTTACAATATTGCTAGTGTGCGAATCCATGTTGAACGCTGCATTCAGAGAGTGAAGGTATATAACATACTTCAAAAAATTCCAAGTGAACTGTTATGTAGTGTTGATGACATTGTGCATATGTGTTGTGTTATGACAAATGTACAACCTCCCCTGATTTCTGAAGCTCATTATTAAACTTGCATGATAGTTCCTTTAAATAATGTGTAAAATCAAACTGTTGCAACTTTTCAATACATCCCTTCAAGAACATATCATTTCTTTGAATTTCTAAAAGAATGGAACTATGGTTCTCTGTATAAATGAAAAAGTCACAAACATCAAGCCCACAACAGTACATCAACAGCTGACATTGAGTGAAATATGTATGATTTTGTTTCAGTTCCAAATTTCTTTGTGAATTTCTTGTAATATAGGGTACATTGATCTCATCATTATCACCTACAATTGGTTTATCTTTGCATGAAATAGGGCATTTAATTTCTAGTACCCTTTCTGGCTTCCCATCCACCATTACTATACCATCAGGACTAGGACATAACCAAGGATGGGTGAGATGAATTACAAGACCACATTCTACAACTGTTCTGTCATATAAATTTGTGTATTTGGCAAGAGTAGGTTTTTCTAATTTATTTCCATATGTGACATTTCTAAGGCCCCTACCATAAAGACATTTAGGATTAAAAAGTGTACTTACCAGTTTCATGTGATCTTTCCTTCTACTTTTAACTGAATGTGCCCTACTTGCAGAGATCCTTTTCTTTCTTTCTGAAAACCAGAGGTCAGACTTTGATTGATGTAATGTTTTTACACAAATTTCAGTTGCTTGAGTCTTATTAATTACAACATGATTGTTATAAAAATGATTTTCTAGTGCAGAATTGTTGACACTACACACATTAATTACAGATGTGGTCTCCTTTTTCATTAATAATGTTGTTATTACATGTTTACATGCATTATTCTGAACAGTAACTGTGACATCTGCTATTAAATATCCTAGCAATTCATTGGCAACGTTTAATGATTCTGATGTTTTCTCCTCATTTAAGACTTTGGAAAGTATGCACGGGGTTTTTAAATCAGGAATTTCAGCTGCATTAACATCAAGCCTCTGCCTTTTTTGTGGGAAAAAGTTCTTCTAACCTCTTTCCCTTGTTATATTTCTCTTTCCCCTCGTTTGAGATACGAGGTCGAGACCATTCACATGGTTGATCGGATCGCGAAGTTACATTTTCTGAGTTCACTGAATGAATAACAGCCGAAATATGCTTGCACTTCTCTGACGGTCCAGCAGAGCATTCACAGGAACAGTTAATTGTCTCTCTAGTAGCACTAACCTATGAGAACATGATATCCTATTAGAAGTAAGCCTAACATAGTTTTCTAATAATAATACTAATAATACTGTTATTTGTTTTACGTCCCACTAACTACTCCTTTTACGGTTTTCGGAGACGCCGAGGTGCCGGAATTTTGTCCCGTAGGAGTTCTTTTACGTGCCAGTAAATCTACCGACACGAGGCTGACGTATTTGAGCACCTTCAAATACCACCGGACTGAGCCAGGATCGAACCTGCCAAGTTGGGGTCAGAAGGCCAGCGCCTCAACCGTCTGAGCCACTCAGCCCGGGAACATAGTTTTCTTAAGTCAACATTGCTTATGTGTACATGATCATTAATCCCGTTATCACTTCAACTGGTACATAAATGATTAGGTACGTTACCTCTATCGTGACATGGTAAGGTTTCTGGCGAACCGATGTCTCTCTTATCACATCAGCAGTTATTACACTGTTGGTATTTCCAGCAAACTGTTTTTCTAGTAAATTAATTACATGTCCACTTTCTGCAAGTAGACGGCCTTTCTTCGAAGAATTGGGCCGATTACTGTCAGATAAAATACTCTGAAATCGCATTGATATTATCAAGTCTGCCATGGCAACACGTGGTGAGATGACAGCTGATGTTTGTGCGTTCGCGGTATAACGCAATAACTTACAATTTTCGCCACTCGCAGCGCGGCAGTGCATTTCTCCTTCGAACGCACGGAGCCTATAGAACATGTTCGTGTCATCAACATATAGCGTGATACGCCCTTTCAAACGGCAAGTTGTGATGTCATTGATGTAGTCTAGAAAGAGTATCGGCCCTAAAGTAGACCCCAGTGGAACATTCTGTGCTGAGCTCCTACAGTTATTCATCGATGAAGGCTGTTTTATATCAGAAAGATAATTTTCAAACCATTTCAAAACAACAGAAGGAACTCCTGCGCTCTCTGATTTAGCTAACAATCTGTCATGGTCCGCTGTATCGAAGGTCTTGTTTAGATCTATAAACAACCCATCAGGAAAAATTATTACAATATATTGACTCTTGCAGCAGATTTATGAGCTTAGAATTAAGAAACCAAATGTAAAAAGTAACATTTGAAACACCCACTGACTAGACACTTCATTTCGGCAATATCTAACCCGTGGTACATATTTTATATCAACACTAGCTGTAGTACCCCGCGTTGCCCGGATAGTTTTTGAATGTTTACATTTAATATTTGTATTGCCAGTTAGTTGAGTGTGAAGTGAATGCTTATAGAATTCTTTTTGAGATGTTGATTTTACGACTTATCATGTTGTTTTATAGTTATTTAGATGTATCTGACTTCAAGTTTTAGATTATTTAATTATCGAGTAAACGCTAATCTCGGTCATATTATACTATTTACTTTTAAGCCCTTCTCAGCTCCTGCCTCGATGGAGGCTGAACGTGGACTTAAACGCTATCCACAGCGTCACAGTTCGTATCAGCGACACATAAACAATGGATTTCGAGATTAATATTGGTTATTTTCCTTATTTTTGCACGTCAGCCCCACTCATTCCCCAACACCAGCGGGAGCTAGGTGTATCTGACCTCCACAGTAATGTTTTCTATATAGTAAGTCATGTGTATACCAAGTTTGATTGAGAGATATGCTAAAACATACACACATGCTTAAACTCTGTCCCTTTGGACGTTTTCAATTTTTTGCCAGTTCTCATCCGCCTGCCGAGTAGGACTGAGCTTTATCATAAACGGCATCCAGAATGTTACAGTTCATCGCAGCGACCCCGAAAACTATGGATTAGACACAAATTTCGGTCATTTTCGGTTAATATTTACATTTCACCCCTACTTTAGAGGCTAGGAGTCTGTTACCCCTAAGGTATATTTTTCCAGACAGTAGGTCCAGTATGCACACATGCGTCCATTCTCTCGGTCATTTTCGAAATTTTGTTTTTCACTTTTTCTCACCGCTATGCGAAAGGAGGCAGAAATTTGACTTCTAAAAAAATTGGAGCGTTACTATTCATCCCAGCGACCCCGAAAAGAATGGATTCGACACTATTTTCGATTATTTCTACATCTCATCCCGTCGTAGGTGTGCTAGGGTTGTCGTACCTCCGCGCACTTTGTCTAATGATAATAAGTCATAAGTGACCAAGTTTGTTTGAAATTGTTCCCGTAGTCCCGAAACGTATGGATTCAACACTAATATCGGTCATTTTCAGTCTTAATTACATTTCGTACCCTTATCTAAGGCTTCAAGGGGTGTCTTTCCCCCTTAGTATTTTTTTCAGGTAGTAGGTAATATTTGTATGAAGTTCTGCTGACAGTTATACTGGAACGTACAAAAAACATCCTTAATCTCGGTCATTTGGATATTTTCTGTTCTTGACTCCTTCTCACCCGCCTGGCAATTGGGGATCAACTTGGACTTAAACGACAACCGGAGTGTCACTCCTCATTTAAGCGACACCTAAAACCATGGATGTGACATTATTTTCGATTATTTTATATCTAACTCACTTCCTAACCACTCACCACAAAAGGGGCCTTAATTTGGACTTTAAAAGTCCAGAGTGTCACTATTCATCTCAGCAACCCCAAAAAGTATGTATTCGACACTACTTTGATGATTTTCATATCTCAAGCCCCCCGCCCCCCTAATAGTTCCTGGGGTGTCTTATTCCCACGTGGTTTGTCTCCCGATATTAAAATTCCGGAGTGTTACTATTCATCTAACCGACCCCAAAAGTATGCATTCGACACTAAATAGGCTACTATTATTTTTACATCTCACCCAACCTGTTCCGCGCCCCAAAGGGGGATGAACTTGGACTTAAAAAATCCCGGGGTGTCACTATTCATCTACCTGACCCCAAAAGTATGCATTCGACACTACTTTCGATGATTTTTATATCTCACCCCTTCGCCCCCCGCCCCTATGGGTTCCTGGGGTGCCCTACCCCCACGTGGTTTGTCTCCTGATAGTAAAAATCCGGAGTGTCAGTATTCATCTCAGCGACCCCGAAGAGTACTCGACATTCTTTTCGATTATTTTTATACATCACTCGCCCCTTGTCCCCCACTCTAAAGGGGGCGGAACTTGGAATTTAAAAATTACCGGGATGTCACTATTCACCTAAGCGACCACGAAAAGTATGGACTCGACACTATTTTCGATTATGTGTATATATCACTCCCCCCTCGCCCCCACCCCAAAGGGGGCTGAACTTGGACTTTTTAAAAATTCGGAGTGTAACTATTCATCTCAGCGACCCCGAAAAGTACGGATTCGACACTATTTTCGTTTATTTTTATATATGACCCCCCTCGCCCGCCGCCCCTAAGGGTTCCTGGGGTGTCTTACCCCCACGTGGTTTGTCTCCTGATACCAAAAATCCGGAGTGTCGCTATTCACTTTGGTGACGCCGAAAACTATGTATTTGACACTATTTTCGATTATTTGTATATATCACTCCCCCCTCGCCCCCACCCTAAAAGGGGGGTTGAACTTGGACTTAAAAAAAATCGGAGTGTCACTATTCATCTCAGCGACCTCGAAAAGTGTTGATTCGACACTATTTTCGTTTATTTTTATTTATGACCCCCTCGCCCCCGCCCCTAAGGGTTCCTCACGTGTCTTACCCCCACGTGGTTTGTCTCCTGATACTGAAAATCCGGATTGTCGCTATTCACTTTGGCGACCCCGAAAACTATATATTCCACATTATTTTCGATTATTTGTATATATCACTTCCCCCCTCGCCCCCACCCCAAAGGGGCTGAACTTGGACTTAAAATAAAATTGGAGTGTCACAATTCATCTCAGCGACCCCGAAAAGCATGGATTCGACATTATTTTCATTTATTTTTATATGACCCCCCTCGCCCCCCCGCCGCTAAGGGTTCCTGTGGTGCCTTACCCCCACGTGGTTTGTCTTCAGATACCAATAATTCGGAGTGTCGCTATTCACTTTGGCGACCCCGACAACTATGTATTCGACATTATTTTCGATTATTTGTATATATCACTCCCCCCTCGCCCCCTCCCTAAAAAGGGGCTGAACTTGGACTTTAAAAAAATCGGATTGTCACTATTCATCTCAGCGACCCCGAAAAGTGTGGATTCGACACTATTTTCGTTTATTTTTATTTATGACCCCACTCGCCACCCGCCCCAAAGGGTTCCTGGCGTGTCTTACCCCCACGTGGTTTGTCTCCTGATACTGAAAATCCGGATTGTCGCTATACACTTTGGCGACCCCGAAAACTATGTATTCGACATTATTTTCGATTATTTGTATATATCACTCTCCCCTCGCCCCCATCCCAAAGGGGGGCTGAACATGGACTTAAAAAAAATTGGAGTGTCACTATTCATCTCAGCGGCCCCGAAAAGTATGGATTCGACACTATTTTCATTTATTTTTATATATGACCCCCCTCGCCCCCCGCCCCCAGGGGTGTCTGGGATGTCTTACCCCCACGCGGTTTGTTTCCTGATACCAAGTCATAAGTATATCAAATTTGGTTGAAATCGCTCCAATGGTTTGGGAGGAGATGTGGTACAAACCCACCCACCCGCCCACATACATACAATGACTTTTATATATATACTAGCTGTAGTACCCGGCGTTGCCCGGATAGTTTTTGAAAGTTTACTTTTAATATTTGTATTACCAGTTAGTTGAGTGTGAAGTGAATGCTTATAGAATTCTTTTTGAGATGTTGATTTTACGACTTATCATGTAGTTTTATAGTTATTTAGATGTATCTGACTTCAAGTTTTAGATTACTTATTTATCGAGTAAACACTAATCTCGGTCATTTTATACTATTTACTTTTAAGCCCTTCTCAGCTCCTGCCTCGATGGAGGCTGAACGTGGACTTAAACGCGATCCACAGCGTCACAGTTCGTATCAGCGACACATAAACAATGGATTTCGAGATTAATATTGGTTATTTTCCTTATTTTTGCACGTCAGCCCCTCTCATTCCCCAACACCAGCGGGAGCTAGGTGTATCTGACCCCCACAGTAATGTTTTCTATACAGTAAGTCATGTGTATACCAAGTTTGTTTGAGAGATATGCTAAAACATACACACATCCTTAAACTCTGTCCCTTTGGACGTTTTCAATTTTTTGCCAGTTCTCATCCGCCTGCCGAGTAGGACTGAGCTTTATCTTAAACGGCATCCAGAATGTTACATTTAATCTCAGCGACCCCGAAAACTATGGATTAGACACAAATTTCGGTCATTTTCGGTTAATATTTACATTTCACCCCTACTTTAGAGGCTAGGAGTCTGTTTCCCCTAAGGTATATTTTTCCAGACAGTAGGTCCAGTATGCACACATGCGTCCATTCTCTCGGTCATTTTCGAAATTTTGTTTTTCACTTTTTCTCACCGCTATGCGAAAGGAGGCAGAAATTTGACTTCTAAAAAAATTGGAGCGTTACTATTCATCCCAGCGACCCCGAAAAGAATGGATTCGACACTAATTTCGATTATTTCTACATCTCATCCCGTCGTAGGTGTGCTAGGGTTGTCATACCTCCACGCACTTTGTCTCCTGATAATAAGTCATAAGTGACCAAGTTTGTTTGAAATTGTTCCCGTAGTCCCGAAACGTATGGATTCAACACTAATATCGGTCATTTTCAGTCTTAATTACATTTCGTACCCTTATCTAAGTCTTCAAGGGGTGTCTTTCCCCCTTAGTATTTTTTTCAGGTAGTAGGTAATATTTGTATGAAGTTCTGCTGACAGTTATACTGGAACGTACAAAAAACATCCCTAATCTAGGTCATTTGGATATTTTCTGTTCTTGACTCCTTCTCACCCGCCTGGCAATTGGGGATCAACTTGGACTTAAACGACAACCGGCGTGTCACTCCTCATTTAAGCGACACCTATAACCATGGATGTGACATTATTTTCGATTATTTTATATCTAACTCCCTTCCTAACCACTCACCACAAAAGGGGCCTTAATTTGGACTTTAAATGTCCAGAGTGCCACTATTCACCTCAGCGACCCTAAAAACTGTGGATTCGACACTAATTACGATTATTTTTATATATCAATCCCCCTTTATCCCCCGCCCTGAAGGGGGCTGAACTTGAAATTAGAATTTCCCGGGATGTCACTGTTCATGTAAGCGACCCCGAAAATTATGGATTCGACACTATTTTCGTTTATTTTTATATATGACCCCCCTTCCCCCCGCCCTTAATGGTTCCTGGGGTGTCTTATCCCCACGTGGTTTGTCTCCTGATACTAAAAATCCGGAGTTTCGCTATTCACTTTGGCGACCCCGAAAACTACGTATTCGACACAATTTTCGATTACATGTATATATCACTTCCCCCTCGCCCCCACGCCAAAGGGTCTGAACTTGGACTTAAAAAAATTGGAGTGTCACTATTCATCTCAGCAACCCCAAAACGTATGTATTCGACACTACTTTGATGATTTTCATATCTCAAGCCCCCCGCCCCCCCTAATAGTTCCTGGGGTGTCTTATTCCCACGTGGTTTGTCTCCCGATATTAAAATTCCGGAGTGTTACTATTCACCTCGGCGACCCCGAAAACTGTATATTTGACACTAAATACTATTATTTTTACATCTCACCCAACCTGTTCCCCGCCCCAAAGGGGGATGAACTTGGACTTAAAAAATCCCGGGGTGTCACTATTCATCTAACCGACCCTAAAAGTATGCATTCGACACTACTTTCGATGATTTTTATATCTCACCCCTTCGTCCCCCGCCCCTATGGGTTCCTGGGGTGCCCTAACCCAAGTGGTTTGTCTCCTGATAGTAAAAATCCGGAGTGTCAGTATTCATCTCAGCGACCCCGAAGAGTACTCGACATTCTTTTCGATTACTTTTATACATCACTCTCCCCTTGTCCCCCACCCTAAAGGGGGTTGAACTTGGAATTTAAAAATTCCCGGGATGTCACTATTCACCTAAGCGACCACGAAAAGTATGGACTCGACAATATTTTCGATTATGTGTATATCCACTCCCCCCTCGCCCCCACCTCAAAGGGGGCTGAACTTGGACTTTTAAAAAATTCGGAGTGTAACTATTCATCTCAGCGACCCCGAAAAGTATGCATTCGACACTATTTTCGTTTATTTTTATTTATGACCCCTTCGCCCTTCACCCCTAAGGGTTCCTGGGGTGTCTTACCCCCACGTGGTTTGTCTCCTGATACCAAAAATCCGGAGTGTCGCTATTCACTTAGGCGACCCCGAAAACTATGTATTTGACACTATTTTTGATTATTTGTATATATCACTCCCCCCTCGCCCCCACCCTAAAAGGGGGCTGAACTTGGACTTTTAAAAAATTCGGAGTGTCACTATTCATCTCAGCGACCCCGAAAAGTGTGGATTCGACACTATTTTCGTTTATTCTTATTTATGACACCCCTCGCCCCCCGCCCCTAAGGGTTCCTGGCGTGTCTTACCCCCACGTGGTTTGTCTCCTGATACTGAAAATCCGGATTGTCGCTATTCACTTTGGCGACCCCGAAAACTATGTATTCGACATTATTTTCGATTATTTGTATATATCACTCCCCCCTCGCCCCCTCCCTAAAAAGGGGCTGAACTTGGACTTTAAAAAAATCGGAGTGGCACTATTCAACTCAGCGACCCCGAAAAGTGTGGATTCGACACTATTTTCGTTTATTTTTATTTATGACCCGCCTCGTCCCCCGCCCCTATGGGTTCCTGGCGTGTCTTATCCCAACGTGGTTTGTCTCCTGATACTGAAAATCCGGATTGTCGCTATTCACTTTGGCGAACCCGAAAACTATGTATTCGAGATTATTTTCGATTATTTGTATATATCACTCCCCCCTCGCCCCCACCTCAAAGGGGGCTGAACTTGGACTTTTAAAAATATCGGAGTGTCACTATTCATCTCAGTGACCCCGAAAAGTATGGATTCTACACTATTTTCATTTACTTTTAAATATGCCCCTCTCGCCCCCCGCCGCTAAGGGTTCCTGCGGTTTTTTAACCCCACGTGATTTGTCTCCTGATACCAAAAATCCGGAGTGTCGCTATTCACTTTGGCGACCCCGAAAACTATGTATTTGACACTATTTTCGATTATTTGTATATATCACTCCCCCCTCGCCCCACCCTAAAACGGGGCTGAACTTAGACTTTTAAAAAAATCGGAGTGTCACTATTCATCTCAGCGACCCCGAAAAGTGTGGATTCGACACTATTTTCGTTTATTTTTATTTATGACCCCACTCGCCCCCCGCCCCTAAGGGTTCCTGGCGTGTCTTACCCCTACGTGGTTTGTCTCCTGATACTGAAAATCCGGAGTGTCGCTATTCACTTTGGCGACCCCGAAAACTATGTATTCGACATTATTTTCGATTATTTGTATATATCACTCCCCCCTCGCCCCCACCCCAAAGGGGGCTGAACATGGACTTTAAAAAAATTGGAGTGTCACTATTCATCTCAGCGACCCCGAAAAGTATGGATTCGACACTATTTTCATTTATTTGTATATATGACCCCCCTCGCCCCCCCTCCCCCAGGGGTGTTTGGGATGTCTTACCCCCACGCGGTTTGTCTCCTGATACCAAGTCATAAGTCTATCAAATTTGGTTGAAATTGCTCCAATGGTTTGGGAGGAGATGTGGTACAAACCCACCCACCCACCCACATACATACAATGACTTTTATATATATAGATAGATAGATAATATATATAGATTTGCCCCATTAAATTTCTTGTGTCGTTCCTTTGCTCAATGTTACGCTACTGATTGGGTGTAAAAGTCTTCTGAAATCTTCTTAGAAGTTAATTAGCTTGCTACTGTGAAGAATAGATTTTCCTTCTCCTGGACGTCAATTTTTATGACATCATCTGGCGATACGATGTGCACACTCTTGTCTTTCATCATCATCATCCATGTGAGTAGAAAGCACTAAGTATCTATTATGCACTGGAGACTTGTATCTTACTTATATGGAAGTTGTTACGTATTAAATCTCTGCCTTCGGCTGACCACTATAACAACTTTTTCATTAAGTTGAAAGTGTCCGCTGCAATTGGAGTTAACATGCTTTCCTCTGAACGGGTTGTAATTGAGACACACCTTTATTTAGACTGCATCTGGCTCCTCAGCGTAGTGGCCTCCACTTCGGAGCTCCCACTAGGCAGAACCCCAGTAAGGTAAATAAAGTTAGAACGCAATTAGCAAATTATGTGGCTGTGTGAACTGCGGATGAGTTTGCGAACAAATTTGCGAGTAGTTTCTGAATTACATGGGTTTCTTAGGGAACATATTGCGAAGACCACAGGAAAGTAGTGGAAAATCACTATATTTGACATCATAATTTGGACAGAAATACTTATTCGAGGTGGACAAAAATTATCGTGTACAATGAATGAACGTATTTTGAACTGTTATTAGCTTTTTAGTTACTGGTTATACTTCATGGTTCACTTTTTATGACAGTTGATACCTTGCGATGTGTTTTAAGGCTGCAACTTCACTTCAACCTGTCGGAAGGGTGAATTCGAAGCCGTTCACGTGACATGAATACTATCTTTACAGCTTCATCGCACATCATATAGGTACAAAGTACTCTATAAAATTGATCTTTAACAAAATACTTTTTTATGGTCGAAAACTTTTCTTAGCAGACAAACTAAGGTTCCTCATACAACGAAAAACGTTAAATTAAGCAATTTCCTCAATTGTGCCGAAAGTTGAAGGGATAAAAAACTCGGAGAGATTTCAAATTGTAAGTCTTGGATGGCTCTATCCAACTAGAAAAATCCAACTAAATAAAATAAGTATTTTGTAAATAACTTCCGGCCTGAATTCAGTTTCGGAAAACCAGCTTAAAATCGCTTGTTTCTTTATTCATTTTCTGTTTGATTCAAATCCTAGCCAGATAAACTTATTTACATAATTATTTCTGTAATGTGCTCCTTGGTGCAATACCCTCAGGCGCTTTTTGAGTGTTTGAAAAATGTCCACACCGAATTGTAAAGGCTCAAGTGAAACAATACATTGACCCATATTACCACTAATAATAATAATTTCGTGTGGCTATTTCTAGCCGAGTGCAGTCCTTGAGAGGCAGACCCTCCGATGAGGGTGGGCGGCATCTGCCATGTGTAGGTAACTGCGTGTTAATGTGGTGTGTGAGTAGCAGGATGTTGGGGACAGCACAAACACCCAGCCCCAGGGCCATTGGAATTAACCAATGAAGGTTAAAATCCCCGGCCTGCCCAGGAATGGAACCCGAGACCCTATGAACCGAAGGCCAGTACGCTGACCATTCAGCCAACGAGTCGGACCATATTACCACTCGTAGTGGTAGAAAAAGGCAAACTGTTAATTTAATTGACAGGATAACAACGATTAAGGAAAGGATTGTTTTTATGGGTAAGTAAAGATTATATTCTCATTCTTAGTAGTATAAGTGGATGGTTCGGCAGCCACCTCCACCTCCGGCCCTCGGCAGAGGCCTCCACTGCCACCGCCACCGCAGGTCCCTCCACAGAGGCCTGCGCCGCATTGCTATGCTGGCTAAGAGAGCTGGCCGAACCTCATGGGGCTTAACCTCAGCTTTACGGCCGGATGCCCTTCCTGACGCCCAAGAGAGCGGGCCGAACCTCACATACGCTATCTTGGAGGGGCTTAACCTTACTTTTTATGCGTAAGAGAGCACACCTAACCTCACTGAAGGGCCTAACGTCAGTTTTACAACCGGATGCCCTTCCCGACTCCAATTGCACAAGATGGCGGCTATACACAGCTCCTTCTGAGACGGCTTAAGGGCGCTTGCGCAAGATGGCGGCGGCTCTTAGGAGACGGTCAAGGGCGCTTGCACAAGATGGCTGCTAGATATAGGCTCTTATGAGACGAACTAGGGACGCTTGCGCAAGATTGCGGCTATCTAATTCTACAAGATGGCGGCTATACACAGCTCCTTATGAGACGGCCTAGGGGTGCTAGCACAAAATGGCTGCTATACATAGGCTCTTATGAGACCCCCTAGGGATGCTTGCGCAAGATGGCGGCTATCTAATTCTACAAGATGGTGGCTATACATAGCTTCTTATGAGACGGCTTAAGGGCGATTGCACAAGATGGCTGCTATATATAGGCTCTTATGACATGTCCTAGGGACGCTTGCGCAAGATGGCGGCTGTCTAATTCCGCAAGATAGCGGCTATACACAGCTCCTTATGAGATGGCCTATGGGTGCTCGCACAAAATGGCTGCTATACATAAGCTCTTACGAGACGCCCTATGAATGCTTGCGCAATACGGCGGCTACCTAATTCTACAGGATGGCGGCTCCTTATGAGACGGCCAAGAGGTGCTCGCACAAGATGGCTGCTATATATAGGCTCTTATGAGACGCCCTAGGGACTCTTGCGAAAGATAGCGGCTATACACGGGCTCTTATGAAGAAAGCTAACTTAGAGGCTACTGCACAAGATGGCGGCTGCTGTTATGAAGATCCTTACGCATGCGGAGGAGGGCAAGTTGAAATTACACGTGCTCTTGTTTGTAAACAAAGCCACATGCTTTTTGACAGCGCCCATTTTTAATTAACAGAGCATCGTGCTGCCATCTTTGGCTACTATCTGTGAAATGTGGTGGCGGTAATTTCCACGTGCTTTTTGACAGCAGTCAGTGGCCATCTTTAAACAAGACAGCATCGTGCTGCTATCTTTAGGGACCTAAATCTTATATCTACTTAGTAACAGGCAATTCGAAACATTCCACGTGCTTTATTGACAGCTGACAGCTACCATCTGTAAACAACAGACGATCGCAAACTTCAGTGCTGGGATCTTGATGGGGCTAAATCCACATGCCTGCAACCTTAGGCATCTAGTAGTGGGCAATTTGAAAAAAAATCCACATGCTTTTTGACAGCTGTCAGTCACCATATTTAACGACATGCACATGGCTTACTGTTATCTTGACGGAAGTAAAACATTACAGCGCGGGACTTAGCCACGCCGCAAGCAAGCTAGCTGCCCTTCTTACGATCATAGTTATAAAGCAGGGTGCCATTCTCAACATACTTACCGAGCTGCCCTTCTCAACATACCATTATCTCAGTTTATTAAACCAAGATGTCGTTAGAGATGCCAGCTGTGGGTGATTGCACAAGATGGCGGCGACGGTCTAGGGGGTCTATTGCACAAGATGGCGGCTATACACAGGCTCTTATGGAGAAATCTACCGTAGAGGCTACTGCACAAGATGGCGGCTATTCATAGGCTGTTATGGCCTTCTTATCTTCTTCCTCCGTTAAGGCATAGCGTTATGTCTCTATCGAACAAGTTTAAACATGCATCGCGAAGGGATGAGTGGGCACGTGTTGCAGCGATGACGTTATCATAGTTGTACATGTTTAGAATTGTTCGTGTTCTCAAGATTGAGTAGGTGTAAGGAGGCAAAGGAATGCAATAAGTACAACATTTTAAATGCAATGAAATATTTATTTACAATGTACTACAATAGTGTGCAGCTGACAAGTTTGCTATGCTTATAACAGCATGCATCTGAAATTGTAATGCCTCCTGCAAAATTAAAATTAAAACACATTTAGAAATATATTATACTAAGTATGTTATGCTTTACAAAGCAGATAATGCTCTTCTTACCATGTTGTTATTCATGTGGCTTGTTCCTTTTTATCGTCATCATGTACTAGAAAAAGTTTATCCATACACTGTGTAGAGTGTTCAATCTTCGGATTTGGTCTATCCCAATCATCATCACGATTTTGTTCTTGGTGCTTGCAATGACGTTGACAGGTTCTGCATAAAGCTACATCGCATCTTACTGTGTAGAGGAAGGATGTCTCGAAAATTATTTACGAAGGGAGCAGCGTACGTAGATAAAAATCCTGGTGGTAAACATTGAATCAGATGTTTCGGCATCTGAGATAAGTTTCCATGTTCATAGAACACCTTAATAGAATTACGTACTCGTATGAGATAAATAAGACGTTGCGTATGAGCATGCGAACAGCATGCACTGTAACCATTTGTTGACTACTAATAAATAATAATAAAATCATGAACAAAAATATCATAAAATATTATCATAAATGAAAATATTCAAAAACTTCATAAATACGTGAAATAAATTAATATTACTCAAAATAATGTATCGAAATGTCCGTAGTATGGGCGCCAGAGTTCACCAGAATAGATCCCTCGAATTTAGATAGAGCATGATAAACTTTATATCCCAGGGCGTGTACATAATGCTGCGTACTAGTACATCTGCTGCAGGCCTTACCTAACCTCCTGAAAACGACTAAATAGGCAGGAACTGCACCTAGGTTCATCAATAACTCCACTGATTCTAAGATAGCTAACCATATTCTTAACAAAATCCGTGCATGAGCACCTCATCAACACACAAAATTATACATATAATACACACATAAAATATTGCTGGAAGACTCCATATTTACAACAACAACAATGAAAACAGTGGGAAAACGAAAGCGAGAACTAAGCTACCACGTGTAAATAGTTCGATGAACAATGTACATGTATGAAGATAAATACCCTTCACTGTCTGTATATCAATTCGATTTACCGATTCTCATAATCGGCAGTTATCACATCACACAGATACTGTACCTTGTAATACTGTGTTCACATATTTTAACACTTGTAAAGATATATACATTTTAGTAACACACGCTTGTCGATCCTCAACATAATTTATGGAAAGTCTGAGATAGCTTTCACCAACATATAATGCTACACCTCCACAAGTACAACAACACTTAATGCGTACGCCCTCCACAATTTGTTGATCACTCACTTTCCACGAACATAACAAGACTACGCTCCACGAACGTTTGAAGTCCAGTCCATTGCAGCCGTGTCACTCGAATACCGTATATCCAGCACTACTTCTTCTCGTACAGTGTGTCAGTTGTAGTTCTAGTAGTAGTGGTTCTTCTCCTTCCTTTACAATGCCCTTCTTGCCGCCGTATGATCAACCTTTATAGACATCAACATCCCCCTCCTCTCAGATGATACGTCTGGATTGGTGCTTGCCAGCCAATCATGAGTGAACCTCTTGTCAAGATCATGCCCTGAACTTCTCCTTTCTCCCAAGAGATAAACAAACTCTGGGGTTTATTTCATGAGTCAACGAACTTCCCTAATACAACAAGCTCATCTCATTAGGCTGGGATATATACATGACTCATGGAATTTCCCGACACAAGTATATCACAACAAACACTGGGGTAGCCACATGACTCATAAAAATTACCAGAGTTATTAAAGCAATGTTTTCCCACTCGTGCAAAACAAATTATTCATACCTACATATGTGGATATCTTCCAGCTTACAAATATAAATGGCAAAATATACAAATGAAATACTGAAAATAACAATAATAATAATAATAATAATAATAATAAGAAGAAATCGAATACTGACAATAATATCTCTACTTTTGACAGAAGCAACACCCTCATCAATTGTTATCTTCAAGGACGCTTCTACTCTGTTAGGTGTAGCCAATTAATCTCTATTGGTAAATGGATTTGTATTCAGAACGGATGAATTTCATGCTACACTTAACAGGGATGGAACCCACGGGTCAGGTCTTATTAGAATTGCCTAGATAGATAGATAGATAAGAAATGGGTGAGCCCTGTTTTCGCAGAGCTCCACACGTAGGTCTATGAAGACCCTTTGTGCCCCTTGAACGGGTTTGCCTAGTCCAGCCCTAGTGCTCTTATAAAGGATACCAGTGTCCGGATTTTGGCATTCCTGATGTCTTCCAGGCTCACAAAATGTGAGCCCAGGTATCGATGTCTAGTGCTTGCAAAAGCCTCGCACTGACATAACACATGCGCGGAGGTCTCCTCCTCCTTACCGCATCTTCTACACATCGGATCCTGGGTGATTTTCATGATGTGTAGGTGTCTCTGTAAGGTATTGTGGCCTGTTAACAGTCCAAATACCATTCTCATTCTGGTCCTATTCAAATTCATTAGGACCTTTTTATAGCTTTGACTAGGCCCTTTGATAAGTTCACGTGCCTGTCTTGCTATGGTTAACCTCTTCCAAATATCTAGGTGAGACTGGTTTATCCATTGGGATATTGCCAGTCTCACACTTCGGAGTGACACTCCCAGGAAGGGCTCTGGTCCTGTGAAGGAACCCATTGAGTCCTGTTTCGCTAGTTTGTCAGCTTCTTCATTTCCACTGATACCTGTGTGCCCAGGAACCCATAATAGGGTAACTGAGCTAAGCTCACACAGCTGATCTAACATCCTTTGGCATTCCCATACCAGTTTTGATGTTGTTTTAACTGCACATAGTGCTTTTAGCGCTGCCTGGCTATCACTACAAATAGTGATGTGTCTTCTGTGTCCAGGCATATTCCATATATTTACAGCACAGGCTAGTATTGCGTATACTTCAGCCTGGAAAACAGTAGCATATTTACCCATAGGAAGGGAGAGCCTTGTCTTAGGCCCCCAGACCCCGACGCCTGTGCCCGTCTCCGTCCGCGAGCCATCTGTGTACCATGTACAGCCCCCAGACTTAAGACGGGCCCCAGGGTCCGCGGCCCACTCCTTCCTTGTGGGTATCACCACTGTAAATTTATAATTTAAATTAAAGCTAGGCTTCATCAGATCCCCGATCATCATTGTCATAGGGCAAGTCTGGTGAAGCCTTGTAAGAATAGAGGCATGACCTCTATTCGGGTTTTTGAAGGACCATCCTCCGAGTGACCAAAGGCGATAGGCACTCATTCCCGCAATTACCTTAACATATAAATGTAAGGGGGGAAAACCTAGGATGGCCTCCATTGCACATAATGGTGTAGTATCCAGTGCCCCTGTTATTCCTAGACACGCAAGTCTTTGGACACTGTTTAACTTGGTGCTCACAGTTTTACTCTCTGAGCCTGGCCACCAGACTATAGATGCATAGGTGATCGTGGGCCGTACAATAGAGATATAGAGTCACTGGACCACCTTAGGTCTTAGGCCCCAAGTCTTCCCGACGGCCCTGCGACAGGCCCACATAATCTTGCGAGCCTTATCCACCTTATAATCTATATGTTTCTTCCAACTCAGTCTTGCCTCAAGGATTACCCCTAGGTACTTAACCGAGGTTGTCTTAACTAATTTTTTTCCGAATAGGAAAGGCTCTGACAGTCCGTCTAGCCTCCTCCTCTTGGTAAATACCACGAGCTCCGTCTTATCGGGATTAACCGACAAGTCTGTCTCGTGGCACCATCTTTCCACCCTTCGTAGAGAGCTCTGTACGAGTTCGGAAACCGTACTGGAGAAATTTCCTACCGCCATCAGGCTTATGTCCTCTGCATAGCCTTGGGCGTATATTCCTCCAACATTTAACCTGGTAAGTAGTTCATCCACTACCAGACACCATAATGTTGGTGATAATACTCCTCCCTGTGGACACCCCCTGTCTATATTAGCTCTCAACATTACAGCGTTGAGGGTAAACAGAACTTGACGGCCCTGCAGTGAGGCCATACTCCATTTTATGAGCATACTGCTCACTCCTCTTCTCTCTAGACTACGTTCTATGGAGCCCAAAGATGTATAGTTAAATGCCCCTTCTATATCTAGGAATACAACCATAGCAAGTTGTTGGTGATCCAAGGCACTCTCCAGCCTAGAAACCAGCTGGTGTAGTGCCGTCTCAACCGACTTCCCTGGTTGATATGCATGTTGATGAGAATGCAGGGGAAAGTCTCTTAATACTTTCTCCCTGATATGTCTATCCACCAGTCTTTCCAAGGTCATAAGTAGAAAAGACGTTAGACTAATGGGTCTATAATCCTTAGGTCTAGTATATGAAGACCTTCCGGGTTTAGGTATAAATACCACCTTCGCCTGACGCCACAAGGAGTACACGTACCCCATAGTGAGACAGGCTCTAAAGATTCTAACCAGGTATGGTATAAGGACCCCCCGCCTCCTGAAGAAGCGCCGGGAAGATCCCATCCACACCTGGGCTTTTGTAAGGGGCAAAGGATTCTAATGCCCACATAACCCTTCTTGGGGTGACAATCTCTGCGGCTTCCCTCCAGCCACTTTTATCGGGTCTGAATGATCGGTTCGATTCTACCTCACTATTCGTGATTACCGAACCTGGAAAGTGGGCATCAAGCAATAAGCTCAGGGTCTCCCCCTCTGTGGATGTGTATCCACCAGAAGGAGTCTCCAGTGAGCCCAGCCTTGCCCTTCTATCCAAGATTAAAATTTTATGAAGCCTTGCCGCTTCATGTTGACTTTCAATGGAGTCACAAAATTGTCTCCAAGATTTCCTAGAAGCCTTTTTGACTTCTGACTTGTACCTTCTTTGTGATTCTTTGTAAGAATCTAGGCTTTCTTGATCCTGAAGTTCCCTGTATTTATTCCAGAGCCTTCGTGTATTTTCCTCAGGTGTTCAAGATAACTATTCCACTTGAAGCTTCCTGTTACTCTTTTTGCCTTAACAATAGGGCAGTTTAATTCATAAGAGGTAACCAGTGTCCGTGTGAGAAAACTCACACTGAGCTCCAGCTCCTCTTTGTTTTTAATTATGTTTGAGGGTCCTTCCTCCAGTCCCCTCCTCACGTCCTCCCTAAAGGATATCCAATCGGTTCGTCCAGGGTTTCTGTAAGACGGGATCTCGATGGAGCCCTCTATATAAAACACAATGTGTCTATGATCTGACAAGGAAGGCTCCAAAGAGACCTTCCAGTCTTTAAATTCCTGCATGATTCCCATGGAACCCAGGGTAAGATCTATGATCCCTTCGCTCCTATTATTAATGAAGGTAGGGGTATCACCAATATTCATGATCTCAAGATCAGTTGTACATAGAAATTCTATGAGGTGCTCTCCCCTTCGGTTTGTATTTTTACTTCCCCAAATGCTATGATGAGCATTGGCATCACATCCTACTACGAGGTTTAATCCTTGTTTCCTACAGTATATCACCAGTCTCTTGAACTCCTCCGCCGGGGGTGGAGATTCAGAGTCTCCTGGGAAATATGCAGAACAGACAACCAAGTCTCTTGGCTGTCCGCCCTCTTCATATCTCATTAGGACTGCTACCAGGTCTCTAGTAATGAAACCCGGTATAGCCCAAGCGTTATGATCCTTAATTAGTATACATGCTCTAGGCTTCTCCTCTGCTATTCCACTGAATAGAGTGAAACCTGCACATTTTAGTCCCATGATATGCCCCTGTCTAAGCCAGGGTTCCTGTATCAGGGTGACCGAAAACCCGCCTTTCTGGATACTTCTATTAAGTACCCTAGAGGCCGCTATACAATGTTGTATAATTGCTTGTATGAAAGTAATCATTCTTTACTTTCATAGAATACTTTACCTTATGCGGTCTCCGGAACTTGCAGCTCCGTCTCCCACGATGGATCCTGGGGCTTGGCTGGCCCCGGTTCCTGTCCGGGCTCCAGCTCTTTGCCCCTGCTGGTCTCGGTTTTATCTGTGGTGGGGTTGGTCCTCTGCTTGTCACGCTTGCCCTCCACCAAGGTGAAGGTAGCCACATGCAGAAGATCTTCTTCCCCACCACTTTCTCCACATCCCTGGAGTCCATGCTGACCACAAGGCGGACACCTCTCTTCTCCTCCTTGCGGTCGTAGACCCTCCAGCTGGTGGGATTTAAGCCATGGTTCTGGCGTGCCATTCTTCCCAAAAGGACGTTATTGTCCTTTGGTTGTCCTGGTATCCAGACCATGACTCCCTTGTAGGAAAGGAGTTTGTTCATGCCGACAATTGTGAGCCTGGCTCCTTCCCACCGTTGTATACCTGTAACAAGACTAGAAAGCCATGCTACAGTTTCGTTGTTCTCTGCTATGATGACGGCCGCAACCCTTGACAGATAGCAGTCCAGGAACTGAGGCTTAATGGGCCCCTGCTCCGGAAGCTCGTCTATCAGATTGGTGATAGCCTCTTCCACAGCTTCCACCTGTTTCTCGGATAGCTGCTGGTCAGGATATCCCACAGGTACTATGGCCATCCTGATCCCAGCTTTGGCTATCCTGGCGTACTCCACCTTGGGTCTCTTGCGGGTCTGCCGGTCTTCTTCTGGGGTTGCCCCCGACAGATGTCGTTTCCCCGCTGGCATCTTAGTGGGTGGGGTCCTCTGTGCCCTAGAAGCAGAGCCCTTTTCAGGGTCTCGCCTCTTGTGCCCATTAGATCCCTCCACTGTTGTCGCTGTTGTGGTAGTAGAAGTCCCCTCAGCCCCAGGAGTTAGGCCCTCTTTGGCCTGCTCCCGGGCCTTTAAGGACTTACTGTATCTCCTCTTTTCAGCGCCAGAGCGCTGTTTCTTTTTCTTCTTCTGGACCTGTAGATTGCCCACCTCTTGAGTGAGCCCTCTAACTGTCGAAGATGAACTATCCGAGGGTATCTCCGAAGAGTCCCCTTCGGTTGTTGTTGTTGTAGTGTTTCTCTCGGAGGCTCCAGAAGAGCTCTCCGGTTTATGGATGGCTACCGTATTCATTCAAGTCCCACGAGTAGCTAGGGAAATATATGTCCGCCCAGACAGAGCCCCGCATACCTGGGTAAGGCTACTTACTTCGAGAGGGCGCCAAGTATCTCGAAGGCTCCGTTCAAGACACATCTCCCATGTGCCATGCACCCCATCGGCACGGGTCGCGTTACACCTTAGGGTTGGGCGGTGCTTTAGCTTCCTCCTCCTTGTATGCCGAACGGTTACCCAACAGGGCTCCATTCGGCATCGCAAGAAAGGAGCTACTAGTCCCCCTCACCACGAAGAGGATCTTCAATTGAAGAGGTAATCAAGGTTATCCCCCTACAATTGTAGAATCACACACGAGGGGGTAGAATTGCCTAATAAAGAATAAAATCCGCGACCTGTTAGTGGTGCAATGTGTTGTGTTTTCTAACAGAAATCAGTATCTACTTATAGTTTTTTAGTGTTTGGAACACTGAACTTTTCAAGATGGCAGCAGTGAGGTTAGCGATGTTCTGTTGTTTTATTTAAAATTCAGAGCTACGACGTGCATATGAGGTTTAGCGCCGTGAAGATGGCATCAGTGCGGTTAGCGATGCTCTATTGTCCTTAAAAGTGACGTTAGGGTCCATCAAGATGACAGCTGTTAAAAAAGCTCGTGGCTTTCTTTACAAACACGCGAACGTGGTCGTGACGTCACGGCCACGTGGTATGCTGATTCAGCACGCGAAATTCAAAACCCACGCCCACGCGGTTGTGGAGGAGGAGCCCCATTGCCTTTTAGGCCTTTAGCCCTTTAGCCCATTAGACCTTTAGCCTCTTAGCCCTAGGAGGAGGAGGAGGGGGAGGGGTAGGAAGAAGCAGGGCCCTTTAGCCTCTTAGCCCATCAGCCCATTAACCTTTTAGCCCATTATCGCTTTTGCCTTTTAGCCCTTTATCCCTAGCAGGAGGAGTTCGCGTTGAGGAGGAGAAGGAATAGGAGGAGGAGGGGGAGTCCTATTGCCCTTTTGCCCTTCTAATAAGATGTGACCTCTGAGTAACCCATGCCAACATATTGAAATAATATGTTTCTGAACCGAAACTTCAATATATATATTTATCCGATAATTTGTTCGGCTGCTAGGGGCTTAAATGTAACCAATGTATTTCGTATAGCACTAGGCGTTCTGTTTAATTTCACTTTCAGCATGAGCTACATGCTTCCAACCCGTTCCAACAGATTCAAATAGAATATTTCCGAACTGAAATTTCAAGTTACGTGTTTATCCGATATTTTTTCGACTGCTAGGGACTTAAATGTAACCAGTGTATTTCTTATAGCACTAGCGTTCAGTTTAATTTCGTATTCCGCACTAGTTACATGCTTATAACCCATGTCAACAGATTGAAACAATATGTTTCCGAAACGATATTTCATGTTACATGTTTATGCGATAACTTGTTCGACTGCTAGGATCATAAATTTAGGCAGTGTATTTCTTATAGCACTAGCGTTCTGTTTAATTTCAGATTCGGTGTTTGCGATATGAGAACAGAGTTTGAATCTATTTTTTTCTATTGTAACTAAATCAGAGTTCGAAATCTATACAGATTTTTTCTGTTGCATGTGTTCGAATCCCGCAAAATTTGCCTAATTAGGACAAAAGTATCGCCTGCAAAGTAGAAAAATCACTTTATCTGCATTGATTAAAAAGAAGTATGTCGCATGGTGGGGTTGTGGGATTGTTCTACGATCAATTCTAGTGTGTGCCTATTGTAACTTGCCTTGACAAATAGAAACATACGGCACAGCAGCGATAAAAGTTTTCTGTTTAATAGTCAAAATGTTTTGTTTTGTCGGATAAAGACAAACAGCATGTCAATTCTATATATTAACAATTGCATTCTGTAACTAGATTGAACCTGTTTTGTCTCATCGGATGCAGAATTCTCTTATCCTACAATATTTTTGCATGCTGAAAAATGTATTACCTTCTCCTTACCGCCTCCTTCTCCTACCACTTTCTCCTCAATCGAAAAACTTATGCGACGAGGATAACGGTACATAACGTAAGTATACTTGTTTGTAATGTAACGTTCAATTCAGGAAAGCATCTGTATGTAAGAGGAGGGATGGTACTAACCTCAGTAACTGTAGGAAGGCGTACTTTTTCCTTTTTGCCAAGGGGAAGAGCCCTTTTGCGAGGAAGAGAAGCCCTTTAGCCCTTTTGCCAGGAGGAAGGGCTCTTTTGCCATACAGATAAGGAAGAGCCCTTTAGCCTTTTTTCTGAGGGGAGCCCTTTTCTCTTTTGCCAGGAGGAGTAACCCTTTTGGCCTTTTGCCCTACAGAAAAAGAAGTATTATTTTGCCCATTTGCCCTTTTGCTAGGAGTGGGTGCCTTTTAGCCCCTTTGCCCCTTTACAAGGGGATGTTCCCTTTTGCCCTTTTGCCGAGAAGGGTAGCCCATTTGCCTTTTTGCTACAAGGAGGTGCACTTTTGCCGTTTTTGCTAGCAGGAGGTGCCCTTTTTGCCCTTTTGCTAGGAGAAGGTGCCCTTTTGCCAAGGAGACCTTTTGCCCGGAAGAGTAGCCCTTTTGCCCTACAGACGAGGAGAAGGTGTTCTTTTTGCTCATTTGCCTGTTTGCTAGGAGGAGGTGCCCTTTTGCTATACGGATGAGGAGGAGGAGGAGAAGTGTAGCTGAGTCACTTCGGAAGAGGCCATAAGAGTATATGTATAGAAGCCATCTTGTGCAGTAGCCCCCTGGGCTAGCTTTCTCCATAAGAGCCTGTGTATAGTCGCCTTCTTACGCAATCGCCCTTAGGACGTCTTCTTAAGTCCTATGTCTCCCCTGTGCTAGGTTTCTCCATAAGAGCCTATGTATAGCCACCATCTTGTGCAGTAGCCTCTAGATCAGCTTTCTGCTTAACAGCCCCTATATAGCCGCCATCTTGCACAATCGCCCTAGGCCGTCACCTTAAGTCCTGTGTGTCCCCTGTGCCAGCTTTCTCCATAAGTGCCTATGCATAGCCGCCATGTTGCGCAGCAGCCTCTTGATTAGCTTTCTCCATAACAGCCCGTGTATAGCCGCCCTCTTGCGCAATCGCAACTAGGCCTTCTCATAAGTGCCTATGTATAACCGCCATCTTGCACAGTAACCCCTGATCCAGGTTGCAGGAGTTAGTCTCATAAGAGCCTGTGTATAGCCGCCATCTTGTACAATTGGCGTCGGGAGGGTCATCTGGAAGTAAAACTGAGGTAAGCCCCCTCCAAGATAGCGGCTCTGAGGTTAGGCTTGCTGTTTTGCGCGTAAAAAGTAACGTTAAGCTCCTCCAAGATAGCGTCAAAAGGTTAAGATCGCTCTCTTAGGCGTCAGGAAGGCCATCTCGTCGTAAAAGTGAGGTTAGGCCCGTCCATGAGTTCAGGTTTGCTCTCTTACTCGTAATAAGTAAGGTTAAGCCCCTCCAAAATGGCGGATGTGAGGTCAAGCATGCAGTCTTAGCCAGCATAGCAATGACCTTGCCAGAGGTCAATGCGGCGGAGGCCTCTGCGGAGGCGGCGGAGACCGAACCCCTCAAAAGTATCAACTTATGTTGACAAATAAAGACATCCAGTGTTTTGTCAAGGAAATTAACGAGACGCAGCTGAAGTCTTTAACCGTGTCGGGAGTTAAACCCCGAACGCCTCGATGTTGACAGTTCAATCAAGGAATCTGACTTAACAGTATGTGATTTAAATGAGCAAAGTTATTCAGAGAAATCCTTTAGGGAATTCAAGACTGAAATATATAACTTCTTCAATTTACCACTTACAAAACCAACTTTAAAACAAGCATATATTAATAAGATAGAGCATTACACAAAACTTGGAGCACCGGGCGAGTTGGCCGTGCTGTTAGGGACGCGCAGCTGTGAGCTTGAATCCGCGGAAGATAGTGGGTTTGAATCCCACTGCCGGCAGGCCTGAAGATGGTTTTCCATGGATTTTGTTTTTCACACCAGGCAAATGCTGGGATTGTATCTTAATTAAGGCCACGGTCACTTCCTTAGCACTTCCAGGCCTTTCCTATCTCATCGACACCATAAAACCTCTAGAAAATAAAATGGTGAAAAAGGACAGTTATTATATAGTTGCCATTTATTAATATTTATTAGCAAAATTAGAATTCATTGAGAATACAAAAATATTCCAAGCAACAAAATGGCCTCCCACCTCCCTTGGTCAACTCCTGTTCTTTTCCGACGCTGTTTGTATTAGGCTTATAAGACCTAGAGTTAATTTCATTCTCAGGCCACTTTAACCATTGCTTTTCTTTTGCAGAATATCAATTTTCGAAGTGTCAAATCTCTTAAACTTACTTTCCTTCGGATTAGACCTCAGCTGCACTTCCTCTTAAAACAGTCATCACCACTACAACTGTACCTACCGTTGACTGGCAGCCGTACTCTCGTCTCGTGCAGAAGAGTGGTATGAGCAGCGACAGAACAAACTTGAGCAATCTATCTGTCTGTCTATCATGTGGTAGGTTCCCTGTCAGTTATTTACTATTCTTATCGTAAATGATTTAAAATAACTTTGAAATTTATTGTACATTTTGCTTGATAAATTACTCCAATCTCTTACTCCTCTTCCTGTAAATGGATATTTGCCCCAATTTGTGTTCTTGAATTCCAACTTTATCTTCATACTGTGACCTTCGCTAATCCAATGAAGCGTATTCGTCCACTAATATCATTCCACGCCTTTTCCACTGAGAGTTCGGAACATACCACTTACTCAAGCAACTCCTTCACTCACTCTCAAACCTTCCCAGCCCAAAGTTTTTATCGGAAATCACCCAGAAGAAATCGAGCTGCTTTCCTTTGGATCTTCTCTAGTTCTCGTATCAAGTAGACCTCGTGACGGTCCCATACACTGGAACCGTACTGTAGTTGGTGTCTTACCAGAGACTTATATCCCTCTACTTTACATCCTTACTACGCAATCATAACGATATGAAGGGAACTGTAATATTTATTTACCATCCCGTTCACGCGATGTCCTTATATTTACACATAGGTAGCTACTGTTATCCCCATGTTGTAGTTCTAACCTGACTTTCCATCCCGTTGTCAATTGCAGTCGAGATGAACAGTAGTCAGTAGAACATGATATCCGTTTAATAAGGGGTAGTGGTCTGTTTTATCGAGTTTAAAATTGGTGTTTCTATTTTGTTTTTAATTTGTGTTTTGTTGTTAACTGCGTTAATATTCTATTTACCGCGTTTTAATCTGGGTTTATGATTTTTAATCTATATTTTTACACCTTTAATTTGAGTTAAATATATGATTTCACTTAAAAAACAATGTCTTATTCCATTTAATTACATTATAATGCATTTTTGAGTGAATTTATAAGAAAACTACAATTTTTACCCGTTCATCGAACGGGAATTTATAATGGATTACGTGATTCTTTCACAAATTTATTCGAAATTACATGCTGGTATTCCAACGTTTATTGCGGCATGTTAAACTGATATTTTTCAACGAAAGTATGTGGACAGGTGGATTCTAAGTATGAAGTTTGGTAGAAATATATCCAGTACTTTCCAAGTTATAAGATTGTAGACAAACAAAATATGGAGATAGTAATGACTGTACCTGAAACGGGTAACTGTACGCAAATTTCGCCAAAATATTAAATGTACAGTCACACTCATTTCGATTTTATTTATATAGATGAGTTATTGGGAATTAGATTCACTGATTATTGTAAATTCTAAATAATTTCCTATATTTTTTAAAATCCTAGTCAGTGCGTAATTTTAAATGGTAAATTATAATTCATGACGTGTCATCTCATACCATTAGGTGCCGATGATCGAGTTGTTAAGCCCCTTTAAACAAGGAGCATCGTAACGTTTCTGAAGTCAATCACAATGCTATAACATATTTACTAATCCATACAGTATAAAATCATCTCCAAAAAGCCTTACTCCTGTCAGTGATTCCAGTTCATTATTCATATAACTTCTGTTTTTATAATAAAACACTGCCGTAGAGATAAAAGCAGTTAATCAGGTTTTATTTATTTCAGCTGTAATTCATTAATAATGATTTGGTTGCGACGACTGGAGTTCTATGGACATCTGTTCAGAGTGGATGCAACCCGACTAACGAGACACGTTTTTAATGTGTAGGATAACAGACGTATCGTCTGGGATAAATGATTCAGGGATGTAAGAACGGACCTCAGGAGCGTGGGGATGAATTAGAAGGACATCTCTAACCGGTCAAAATACAGATCGGTGATCAACATAAGGGCTTCCACGATGAGGAAGAGCAGAACAGCGACTGGAAAGAAGAGAGAAGACAGGCGTCCAGGGAAAGAATGTAACGGTTTTGGGCAGCAAAAAGGCTTCCAGAAATGCCTTGTAGTTAGTTGAAGTGGTCTCTAATGGCCCTAAACGATAATAATAATAATAATAATAATAATAATAATAATAATAATAATAATAATAATAATAATAATAATAATAATAATAATAATAATAATAATAATAAATTTACTAAGTTATTTGTTCTATCCTACTGTCGAGAGCCCAGAAGGTGGTTTTCCATGGTTTCCCATTTCCACAACAGGCAAAAATGAGGATGTACTTAATTAAGGCCACGGCCGCTTCCTTCCAACTCCTAGCCCCTTCCTGTCCCATCGTCGCCCTAAGACCTCCCTGTGTGGGTGCGACGTAAATTAAATAGTAAACAAAAATGTATTTATTTATTTATTTATTTATTTATTTATTTATTTATTTATTTATTTAGGGATAGTTTCCCGCTACGAATCCATTTATTTCCTACAGTAGTTATCATAGGTTACTTGTAAATAGGCCTAGAATTGTAATGAATGGACGAATTTTCGTGTTTTGCAGTAAAAGTTGTGCTAGGCTATGATACCATGAAATCCCAGAGGGACAATGCCTCACCTCTCTCCTCCCGACAATTAATTATCTGATACGAAATTAAGTGCTACTCTTTTGCGGACGCTTTGTAAATAGGGTCGAAACTTTTCAACTCTTACGTTGCACAAGATGCAGTAGAGAATTTGGTTACCTTGACTCTGTTTGCACCTCGTTTTTTATGGATCGTATTTACATCATAACTGCATGTGGAGAGGTCAGCGAGTGTCCTACATCGAGTTGTTCCGGAGTGGATCACCTTCATTTAAAAAGTGCACTGCTGTCTGCATTTCTGCCGTCTGCATTTTAACAAGGCCCATTCACCTACGCTGTCCGGGCCGGCTGATGAATGTTTTCAGGAGTTGTCTTATAGCTGTTGACATTTGAAAATTTGCGTGACGGAATTATATCCCTAACAACCGTGCAGGTTATGTCTTGTGACTGCTTGTCACCTGAAATTAGCAGACGTTGGTGAATGACCATGACCGACAGACTATGGACGGCATGCACCTTTCTCTTCTCTTCCCAAAACATCTTCATTGTTTCGCTTCTCATCTTGCTCTCCTCTTCGCAAATGATCCGTTCCGGTCTTCATTTCAGAGGTTTCTCTTCAAATTATTTTAGACTGTGCACTCTCATTCTGAACTCTCTTTTTTTTGGATCATCCCTCTTGACCTCTTCTACCCACATGGAGTTTGCCTTTAATCCCATGATGTATCTGACGATCTTCTTGGTCAGTCGTTTGCCATCCATTCTTACTAGGTGTCCGTAGAATTTCAGGCTTCCTTTCCGCATTGTGTCCGTGATCTTTTCAGTGGACTTGTAGCGCTCCTTATTTCTGCATCTTCCAAGTCCTGTCAGTAGGCTTCTACGGTCCTTCCCCTGAATCATCCTTTCCTTCTTCTAGAGTTCTTGCAGCTCCCTTTTTTATTTAAAAATAAGCACTCTGGAGCGTATAATCCTTCCGGTTTTATTACTGAGTTATAATGTCGAATATTGGCCGTGTAGGATATTCCCCGTATGTGTTTATTCAGTCAGTTGAGTTGGATCCAATCTCCAAGGTGTTGGAACTTGTCTGTCCTTTTAATGTTGCCATAATTTACCTTCGCATACCTCACGCTTTGGTGCTTGAACTCCACACATTCATTCTTTTCATAAGAGGCTTTAAGACCAACTTTTTCGGCAATATCATGCATGCTCCACAGCATCATTTCAGACCGTTTCTCTACGGGGTCGGGTATGAGGTCATATGAATCTGTCATGCCAAGGTTTAATGACCGGGTGCCCTTCCTGACCTCAACCTCATCAGAAAAGTTAATGAGATGAAATGAATGACATCTTGTATGATAGCAAGGAGAGAATGAAACCCGGTACCGGCATATACCCTACTCCTGTCGAATAGCACCAAGGGCACTACTCAAGGCTTAACGTTTCCATCCGACAGACGAATCGCCAACAACAGCGTCATCTGCCCTCACTCCATATGAGCACTGCGGAGAGGTTTGGAATTTAATCCGGGCACGGAATCTAGTGATTAGAAATTGTATACCACCACCTCCCCTGCGCTGTCAGCCAACATTCTGACGGTGAAAATTTTTCGACAAACAGGACTCGAACCCGATAACCACAATATCAGGCTGTTTACACTCCAGCGATTTAACGAGCATGACCACCAGGCGAGCGAATAATAATAACAATAATATTTTGCGTTCCACTAACAACATTCCTACCGTTTCCGAAGACGGCGAGGTGGAGAAATTTTGTCCCGCAGGAGTTCTTTAACGTGCCAGTAAATATACCGACACGATGCTGACGTATTCAAGCACCCTCAAATACAACCGGACTGACACAGGATGGAACTTGCCAAGCGATCTATCACCGGAGCTACTCAGCCCTGCTCATCTGAATTAAAGATGACGTACGAGCAGTGTAACATTCAGGTAATGACAAGCTGTCGTACAAAAATTCACACAAAATTTAAAAATTACTGACGACCCAAAATAATAATTGCAACACAGTTATACAGAAGTGGACAGGTGATCTGCAGAATATTAGTAGAATTATTCCATTACTACCAGCAAAATATAGCAGGTATTTTAGACAAACCCACAGGTCGGTCGAACGTTTTCATCGCAACTTGAAAGTAGCCATCAGTAGTAGGGCAAGGCTAATTAAAAATCACTTGCGTCAGCGTTTTTGTGTTGAGCCAGCACCCGAGGTCATTGACACCTAGTTGGGTAGTAGGGGTGTGGTAGATCGCGGATTTTGCGTACGAGAGCAAGCTTAACTTCGCAGTCGCCATCTTGGAGGGGCCTAATAACACAGTCGCCATCTTGGGCCCAAGTCGCCATCATGGGCACAATTTTACGGTCAGATGCCCCTGCCCTCCTCACAGACGCCATTTAGGAGGGGCCTATCCAGACAGTCGCTATCCTGGGCCCAGTTTTACGCGCAGATGCCCTTCCTGACGCCATTTTGTAGGGGACTAACCACACAGTCGCTATCTTGGGCGTAGTTTTACGGTCAGATGACCCTTCCTTCCTCACAGACGCACTTTGGAGGGGACTAACAACACAGTCGCTATCTTGGGCCCACTTTTACTGTCAGATGCCCTTCCTGTCGCCATTTTGTAGGGGACTAACCACACAGTCTCTACCTTGGGCACAGTCTTACGGCCAGATGACCCTTCCTTCCTCACAGACGCACTTTGGAGGGGCCTATCCACACAGTTGCGATATTGGACCCAGTTTTACGATCAGATGCCCTTCCTGTCGCCATTTTGTAGGGTCTAACCACACAATCGCTATCGTGGGCGCAATTTTACAGTCAGATGACCCCTCCTTCCTCACAGACGCCATTTTGGTGAGGCCTAACCACACAGTCGCTATCTTGGGCCCAGACTTACAGTCAGATGCCCTTCCTGTCACCATTTTGGAGGGGTGCAAGCAGACTTAGTAGATATGATTCCATATGTCTCTAGCAATAAGGGGTATAAGTAGGCCTATCTACTTACTGTCATCGATGTGTACTCTAAACTTGCTTTTGCACAACCTGTGCGTTCTAAGACATCAGCTCAAGTCAAAGACGCATTTAAACATATTGTTGAACAATCAAAACGCTGCCCAAGGCTTCTTCGAACCGATCAAGGTAACGAGTTTAGGACAAGGATTTTTCTTACCTCGAGTTACTTGGCATTCCTCACTACTCTACGTACAGCAATCTCCCTCGGCTACATCGGTTCGCGCAGCTGGCTGACAGACATGCCGGCTGTCAAGCTGGCGTTAACACATACTGCAGGTAGCTGCAGTCAGGCTCTTCGATTGAGGTTATTCTTTCATTAAAGCCGGAAACGCAATGCAATTAAAAGAACGAAAGTAAATATAAAGTGGCCAAAAGTATTAAGCATTGAGTTAAATGGAACTACTTACAATACCCAAGCTGTAAACCATATTTTTAAAAATAAAAAAATAAAAATATATTGTTCCAACAAGCGTACACACAGAGGACATAATATGAACAACACAAAATAACCGTCGAAGATACTCTCTGCTACAGTCAAGTATCTTTTCCGATTGTAACACACGCTTCAATTTGTCCAGCGTAGGTAGTGTTTTTTCATCACGTAAAATTCGCTTATTTTCCGACGTTTCACATCTTTTGTGAAATAGTTTGTTTCGATCCTTTTCTTGTGGACTGTTTTCTTGCCATCAGGTGTAGAAAAATTCAAACGACCCTTGGCCATAGACGTCTTCCCTTCCGCTAAAATACGTTTCACCAGTGACTTTGAAACCCCTGTTGCTTCAGTTGGCCGGGCGCACATTGGGACGCAGGCGAAGCAGCTAAAGCAGAGCAGCGCAGAGCAGTTTTCTGTAATCCACACAAATCATTGCACCATCGCAAGTTGAGAGATAGGGTAGAACAGAGCAGAGCAGGCCGGTTCTGCACCTACTTCCGCCTACCACGCGCAGTCTTCGGAACACAGTTCCCTACGCACGTGTCGCGTAGTTAGTTGAGTAGTTGAGACATGGAGGGAAAAATTGTCGAAGCCGTGCGATCGTACCCTGTTTTATACGATGTGAATCATGTGGACTGTGTGGATAATAAATTAAAACTAGATATTTGGAGCGAAATTGCCAAGGACGTGAATGTTAACGATGGTAAGTAGGCTACTATCAAAACAATTTATTCACAAATACTCATTAGAAAATACTTTAGGAAAAGGAAAAATATGTAGAAAACGAATAATCGTAATACAATAAGTCATCTACGTAAATACGAAAATTAAAAAGAAATTAAACAATCTGAAGAATATGCCAGCACACCAGGCAATAATTCGGCTTCCCCAGGTATATTTGTGACTTTGCATAGAAGACTGAAAAAGGGGAACAATGCCAGTTACCTGGAATTTCCAGTCATCGTAGTAAGTCGGTAGTTCTCTCTTGAAACTTTATCCGCTTGCCACGGCACACTTCCTAAGGTGTTGAAATAATTGGTAAACTTCTGTCCCACTATAAAAGCAGTGGATGAACTCCTTCTCTTGTGTAAGAATGGAAGCAACTGGTTCTCAGGCATTTAGACAATGTCCTCATCTACATTATTTTCAGGCAAAGTGTTGTGTCTCAGAAAATTATGCAACACACAGGAGTAGTATAATGGGAGAGTTCGGCGGCCTCCTCCTCCTCCCGCGGCGCGGGAAATTTGAATTCTGGCGGTAAATTTGAATTCTGGCGGGAAATTGAATTTTGGCGCGAGATTTGAATTTGTAAACAAAGCCACGTGCTTTTGGACAGCTGTCATCCGCCATCTTTAAACTACAGAGCACTGTGCTGCCCTCTTTAGATGTAAAATTCGTCACATGTCATCGGCAGTGCTGCCATCTTGGCGGGCCTAAACCTTAGTGCTACCAACTTAACCTCACTAGCGTGAGATAAACAAATCCACGTGCAGCTGTCATCCGCCATCTTTAATCACAGTGCTGCCCTCTTTGTGGTAGCGGATAATTTGAAAAATGCTTTTTGATAGCAGCCAATTTTGAGCACCGTGCTGCCCTCTATGTGGTGGCGGTAAATTCCACGTGCTTTACAAACCTATATGCTTTTCTGACAGCTGTCATCCGCCATCTTTAATCCAGAGAGAACAGTGCTGCCCGGTGGCGGCAAATTCCACGTGCTCTTGTTTGGAAACAAATCAACATGCTTTTTTTGACAGCTGTCAACCGCCATCTTTAATCACCGTGCTGCCCTCTTTAGCTACTTACCTTTGAAATGTGGTGGCGGTAAAATTCCACGTGCTTTACAAACCTATATGCTTTTCTGACAGCTGTCATCCGCCATCTTTAATCCAGAGAGAACAGTGCTGCCCGGTGGCGGCAAATTCCACGTGCTCTTGTTTGGAAACAAAGCCATGTGCAGCTGTCATCCGCCATCTTTAATCAACAGAGCACCGTGCTGCGGGCAATTTCGTCAGTTGTCATCCGCCATCTCTAATCCACAGAACACCGTGCTGCCCTCTTTATGGCTACTACCTTAATCACGTAGTAGCGGGCAATTTCAAAAGTTCTGTTATCTATCATCCGCCATCTTTAATCAAGAGAGCACCGTGCTGCCATCTTTAGTTGAAATGTGGCGGCGGATAATTTGAAAAAATGCTTTTTGACAGCAGCTATCTTTGAGCACCGTGCTACCCTCTATGTGGTGGCGGCAAATTCTACATGCTTTACAAACCCACGCGCTTTTTTTGACAGCCATCATCCGCCATCTTTAAGCAACAGAGTACAGTGCTGCCCTCTTTGTTGTGGCGGCAAATTCCACGTGCTCTTGTTTGGAAACAAAGCCATGTGCAGCTGTCACCCGCCATCTTTAACCAACAGAGCACTATGCTGCTATCAAGCGGGCAATTTCGTTAGCTGTCATCCGACATCTTTAATGAACAGAGCACCGTGCTGCCCTCATGCGGGGCAATTTCGTTAGCTGACATCCGCCATCTTTTAATGAACAGAGCACCGTGCTGCTCTCTGTAGTAGCGGGTAATTTGAAAAGTTCTGTTAGCTGTCATCCGCCATCTATGAGCACCGTGCTGCCATCTATGTGGTGGCGGCAAATTCCACGTGCTTTACAAACTCACGCGCAGCTGTCATCCGCCATCTTACATCGCAAACCTCAGTGCTACACTCTTTAGTTGAAAAATGGTTGTGGATAATTTAAAAAGAAAAATTCTACAGCAGCCATCTCTCGACGCTAATTGCACAAGATGGTGGCTATACATGACTCCTTAAAGGTTCTTATGCAAGATGATCGCTATACATAGACGCCCTTGGGATGCTTACGCAAGATGGCGGTTATACAAGGCTCCTTATGAGACACCCTAGGATTGCTTGCGCGAGATGGTGGTTGCTCTTATGAGGCGGCTTAAGGATCCTTGGCTAGAGACGCCCTAAGGATGCTTGCGCAAGATGGCGGATGCAAGATGGCGGCTATACATAGCTCCTTATGAGACAGCCAGTACTCAATACAACATGTGATCAGAACATTGATTGATGTGTTCAGAACACAAAATAAGTAGAATCGAACACTGTACTCGATACAACATGTGATTAAAACATTGTCTGGTGTGTTCAGAACACTACATAAGTAGAATCGAACGCTGTACAACATGTTAGGGGATACCTTTGTTCTAAGAAGATCAGATTGAAACATAACAAGACTAGAATTGAACACTGCACTCGATGTCGTTACATGTGATCAGAACAATGATTGATGTGTTCAGATCTCTAAACAAGTAGAACCGAACACTGTACAACATGTTAGGGGATACCTTTGTTCTAAGAAGATCAGATTGAAACATAACAAGACTAGAATTGAACACAGCACTCGATACAACATGTAATCAGAACATTGATTGATGTGTTCAGATCACTAAACAAGTAGAACCGAACACTGTACAACATGTTAGGTGATACCTTTGTTGTAAGAAGATCAGATTGAAACATAACAAGACTAGAATTGAACACTGCACTCGATACAACATGTAATCAGAACATTGATTGATGTGTTCAGATCACTAAACAAGTAGAACCGAACACTGTACAACATGTTAGGGGATACCTTTGTTTAGATTGAAACTAACAAGACTAGAATCGAACACTGCACTCGATGTCGTTAACCTTAACAGGTGATCCGATACAACATGTTAGGGGATACCTTTGTCCTAAGAACCGAACACTGTACAACATGTTAGGGGATACCTTTGTTCTAAGAAGATCAGATTGAAACATAACAAGACTAGAATTGAACACTGCACTCGATACATCATGTAATCAGAACATTGATTGATGTGTTCAGATCACTAAACAAGTAGAACCGAACACTGTACAACATGTTAGGGGATACCTTTGTTCTAAGAAAATTGGATTCAAACTGACAAGACTAGAATCGAACACTGCACTCGATGTAACATGTGATCCGATACAACATGTTAGGGGATACCTTTATCCTAAGAACCGAACACTGTACAACATGTTAGGGGATACCTTTGTTTAGATTGAAACTAGCAAGCCTAGAATCGAACACTGTAAGAACATTGTTTGATGTGTTCAGTACAACTTCAATGATTTACCTAGTGTAAAACACACACTGTGCACATATCGCATAGCTATCTCGCCTAGTATGAAAATAAAAAAAACACACTGTGCACATATCGCATAGCTAACACTTCAAATGATTTGCTTAGTACGAAAATAAAAAAAATCTATACCGTGTAGCTAACTCGTTCATCGCACTGCTCAGACGCTTAGTAATTGCGAATACACTCATACGAAAATCAAGAAAGCACACTGCGTAGCCAACTCGCTCGGCTCACTCGCTTAGTAATTGCAACACTGATACACACACGGATAAGAATGTTCCGAGATACTACATACTTACATGTTTTTTAAGGGGGATGAAAGATCATAAATTATATGTACACATGTTGTCTCCTCCAAGTTGTAAGATGAAATAGACGCAGTACTGCGAGTTTCCGCTCTAGCTAGCGAACGGAAGTAGCATGATATCTCAGCAAAAAAAAAAAAAATACGCGTGAGCTTGCAAGTCGGACACAATGATGGATACTGCTATTCAAATCCTGGCAACTTATGCCGTCGGGAAGGGCATCCGGCGAGCATCTAGCTGTAAATCCCCGATTCTCATGTTAGAAGTTGTAAAACATTCTTAATCCCAGTTCTTTGACGTCAGGAAGGGCAACCAGTCAAAAACAATAGTGTATGATGTAAGAGGCTGGATACAGCCAGTTTTGTGTCAGGAACGACAACTAGTCTTAAAACAAATTCTTGCGATTTAAAATCTTAGTTTTGTGTCAGGAATGGCATCCGGCTGTAAAACAATAGTTCGTGATACAGCGATTTAAAATCTAAAAAGAGCATCTAGCTGTAAATCCCCGATTCTCGTGTTAGAAGTTGTCAAACAGATTCTTAATCCGAGTTCTTTGACGTCAGGAAGGGCAACCGGTCGAAAACAATAGTGTATGATGTAAGAGCTTAGATACTACCAGGTTTGCGTCAGGCAGGGCAACTCAACAAATTCTTGCGATTTAAAATCTTGGTTTTTCGTCAGGAAGGGCATCCGGCTGTAAAACAATAGTTCGTGATACAGCGATTTAAAATCTAAGAAGAGCATCTAGCTGTAAATCCCCGATTCTCAAGTTGTAAAACAGATTCTTAATCCGAGTTCTTTGACGTCAGGAAGGGCAACCGGTTGAAAACAATAGTGTATGATGTAAGTAGCTAGATACTACCAATTTTGCGTCAGGAAGGGCAACTAGTCTTACAACAAATTCTTGCGATTTGAAATCTTAGTTTTGCGTCAGGAAGGGCATCCGGCTGTAAAACAATAGTTCGGGATACAGCGATTTATAATCTAAGAAGAGCATCTAGCTTTAAATCCCCGATTCTCGTGTTAGAAGTTGTCAAACAGATTCTTAATCCGTGTTCTTTGACGTCAGGAAGGGCAACCGGTCGTAAACAATTGTGTATGATGTAAGAGCTTAGATACTACCAGTTTTGCGTCAGGAAGGGCAACTCAACAAATTCTTGCGATTTAAAATCTTATTTTTTCGTCAGGAAGGGCATCCGGCTGTAAAACAATAGTTCGTGATACAGCGATTTAAAATCTAAGAAGAGAATCTAGCTGTAAATCCCCGATTCTCAAGTTGTAAAACAGATTCTTAATCCGAGTTCTTTGACGTCAGGAAGGTCAACCGGTCGAAAACAATAGTGTGTGATGTAAGAAGCTAGATACTGCTAGTTTTGCGTCAGGAAGGGCAACTCAACAAATTCTTGCGATTTAAAATCTTAGTTTTGCGTCAGGAAGGGCATCCGGCTGTAAAACAATAGTTCATGATACAGCGATTTAAAATCTAAGAAGAGCATCTAGCTGTAAAACTCCGATTCTCGTGTTAGAAGTTGTAAAACAGATTCTTAATCCGAGTTCTTTGACGTCAGGAAGGGTAACCGGTCGAAAACAATTATCGAACACGCATCGCGAAGGCAAGAGTGTGCAGCGATATGCATGTTTAGACTTGCGGATTACGAAAGAAACATAACAAGACTTGAGTCCTAAAAAAATTCTTGCGATTTAAAATCTTGGTTTTGTGTCCGGAAGGGCATCCGGCTGTAAAACAATAGTTCATGATACAGCGATTTAAAATCTAAGAAGAGCATCTAGCTGTAAATCCCCGATTCTCGTGTTAGAAGTTGTAAAACAGATTCTTAATCCGAGTTCTTTGACGTCAGGAAGGGTAACCGGTCGAAAACAATTATCGAACACGCATCGCGAAGGCAAGAGTGTGCAGCGATATGCATGTTTAGACTTGCGGATTACGAAAGAAACATAACAAGACTTGAGTCTTAGAACAAATTCTTGCGATTTAAAATCTTAGTTTTGTGTCAGGAAGGGCATCCGGCTGTAAAACAATAGTTCGTGATACAGCGATTTAAAATCTAAGAAGAGCATCTAGCTGTAAATCCCCGATTCTCAAGTTGTAAAACAGATTCTTAATCCGAGTTCTTTGACGTCAGGAAGGGCAACCGGTTGAAAACAATAGTGTATGATGTAAGAGGCTAGATACTGCCAATTTTGCGTCAGGAAGGGCAACTAGTCTTAAAAGAAATTCTTGCGATTTAAAATCTTAGTATTGCGCCAGGAAGGGCATCCGGCTGTAAAACAATAGTTCACGATACAGCGATTTAAAATCTAAGAAGAGCATCTAGCCGTATAACCCCGATTCTCGTGTTAGAAGTTGTCAAACAGATTCTTAATCCGAGTTCTTTGAGTTCAGGAAGGGCAACCGGTCGAAAACAATAGTGTATGATGTAAGAGGCTAGATACTACCAATTTTGCGTCAGGAAGGGCGACTCAACAAATTCTTCTGATTTAAAATCTTAGTTTTGCGTCAGGAAGGGTATCCGGCTGTAAAACAATAGTTCGTGATACAGCGATTTAAAATCTAAGAAGAGCATCTAGCTGTAAATCCCAGATTCTCGTGTTAGAAGTTGAAAAACAGATTCTTAATCCGAGTTCTTTGACGTCAGGAAGGGCAACCGGTCGAAAAAATAGTGTATGATGTAAGAGGCTAGATACTGCCAATTTTGCGTCAGGAAGGGCAACTAGTCTTAAAACAAAACAGATTCTTAATCCGAGTTCTTTGACGTCAGGAAGGGCAACCGGTTGAAAACAATAGTGTATGATGTAAGAGGCTAGATACTCCCAATTTTGCGTCAGGAAGGGCAACTCAAAAAATTCTTGCGATTTAAAATCTTAGTTTTGCGTCAGGAAGGGCATCCGGCTGTAAAACAATAGTTCGTGATACAGTGATTTAAAATCTAAGAAGAGCATCTAGCTGTAAATCCCCGATTCTCGTGTTAGAAGTTGTCAAACAGATCCTTAATCGGAGTTCTTTGTCGTCAGGAAGGGCAACCTGTCGAAAACAATAGTGTATGATGTAAGAGGTTAGATACTGCTAGTTTTGCGTCAGGAAGGACGACTCAACAAATTCTTGCGATTTAAAATCTGTAAAACATATTTTAACCCCAAGAGAATCGAACCCGAGACTACCGGGTGAGAGGCATGCACACTAAACTAAACTGTAGGCTATGGGTTTGTTCTACAGTCTTTGAGGTTGTATCGACGCAGTCATTCTGAGCGAGCCGCGGAATGCATGTGTTAGCTGAAATTGTACACGTATCTTCCGGCTGTAGTAGTAACCTTGAACGATGACACGGTGTGCTGATAAGCGACTTGTAACTCACGAAGGTCTTCTTAGCTGAGTAGCATTCAGCCCATGTAAGCTCTTAACATATTATTATTGTACGGAGAGGTTAAAACACAGTGCCAATTAAGGTTGTAAAATATTCTGTCCTGTAAAACTGAATTAGTCCTCCTCTGTGGTGAAGTAGTTAGTGTGATTAGCTGCTACCCCGGAGGTCCGAGTTCGATTCTAGCCTACTCCTACCGAAGAAGCCTGCACAAGGCTTATTACCTCCATCCGACAGATGAATCACCATCAACGTCTTGTACTCAAAAATCATTTTCGAAGGAGTCTGCACAAGGTTTAACGCCCACTATCAACAGCCCTTACTTAATGCTGGCTTTTTTGCACACCCCGCCTCTTACATCATCCACCATAGTTTTACGACCGGTTGCCCTTCCTGACTAGGATTTTAAATCGATAACTACATATCCCGATACCGGCACATAGCCTACTCCTACCGAAGAAGCCTGCACAAGGCTTATTGTCTCCATCCGACAGATGAATCACCCTCAACACTCTTGTACTCACAATCATTTTCGAAGGAGCCTGCACAAGGTTTAACGCCCCCATCAACAACCCTTACTTAATGCTGGCTTTTTTGGACACCCCGCCTCTTAGATCAAACACCATAGTTTTATACGACCGGTTACCCTTCCTGACTAGGATTTTAAATCGATAACTAGATATCCCGGTACCGGTGCATAGCCTACTCCCACCGAAGATGCCTGCACACAGCTTAACGCCTCCATCCAACAAATGAATCACCCTCAAACACTCTTCAATCATTCTCACTACTTCGGAAGATAGCGGGTTCGAACTGGAAGCCGTAAAAAATGGCAAATGCTAGGCGAGCTCCTGCGTGATCGTCATTACATGATCTAGCCGGATGCTCTTCCCGACGGCGTAAGTTGCCAGGATTTTAATCGCGGTATCCATCATTGTGTCTGACTTGCAAGCTCACGCGTATTTTTTTTTTTTTGGCTGAGATATCATGCTACTTCCGTTCGCCAGCTAGAGCGGAAACTCGCAGTACTGCGTCTATTTCATCTTACAACTTGGAGGAGACAACATGTGTACATATAATTTATGATCTTACATCCCCCTTAAAAAACATGTAAGTATGTAGTATCTCGGAACATTCTTATCCGTGTGTGTATCAGTGTTGCAATTACTAAGCGAGTGAGCCGAGCGAGTTGGCTACGCAGTGTGCTTTCTTGATTTTCGTATGAGTGTATTCGCAATTACTAAGCGTCTGAGCAGTGCGATGAACGAGTTAGCTACATGGTATAGATTTTTTTAAATTTTCGTACTAAGCAAATCATTTGAAGTGTTAGCTATGCGATATGTGCACAGTGTTTTTTTTTATTTTCATACTAGGCGAGATAGCTATGCGATATGTGCACAGTGTGTGTTTTACACTAGGTAAATCATTGAAGTTGTACTGAACACATCAAACAATGTTCTTACAGTGTTCGATTCTAGGCTTGCTATGTTTCAATCTAATTTTCTTAGAACAAAGGTATCCCCTAACATGTTGTATCGGATCACATGTTAGGGTTAACGACAACGAGTGCAGTGTTCGATTCTAGTCTTGTTAGTTTAAATCTAAACAAAGGTATCCCCTAACATGTTGTACAGTGTTCGGTTCTTAGGATAAAGGTATCCCCTAACATGTTGTATCGGATCACATGTTACATTGAGTGCAGTGTTCGATTCTAGTCTTGTCAGTTTGAATCCAATTTTGTTAGAACAAAGGTATCCCCTAACATGTTGTACAGTGTTCGGTTCTACTTGTTTAGTGATCTGAACACATCAATCAATGTTCTGATTACATGTTGTATCGAGTGCAGTGTTCAATTCTAGTCTTGTTATGTTTCAATCTGATCTTCTTAGAACAAAGGTATCCCCTAACATGTTGTACAGTGTTCGGTTCTTAGGACAAAGGTATCCCCTAACATGTTGTATCGGATCACCTGTTAAGGTTAACGACATCGAGTGCAGTGTTCGATTCTAGTCTTGTTAGTTTCAATCTAAACAAAGGTATCCCCTAACATGTTGTACAGTGTTCGGTTCTACTTGTTTAGTGATCTGAACACATCAATCAATGTTCTGATTACATGTTGTATCGAGTGCAGTGTTCAATTCTAGTCTTGTTATGTTTCAATCTGATCTTCTTAGAACAAAGGTATCCCCTAACATGTTGTACAGTGTTCGGTTCTACTTGTTTAGTGATCTGAACACATCAATCAATGTTCTGATTACATGTTGTATCGAGTGCTGTGTTCAATTCTAGTCTTGTTATGTTTCAATCTGATCTTCTTAGAACAAAGGTATCCCCTAACATGTTGTACAGTGTTCGGTTCTACTTGTTTAGTGATCTGAACACATCAATCATTGTTCTGATCACATGTAACGACATCGAGTGCAGTGTTCAATTCTAGTCTTGTTATGTTTCAATCTGATCTTCTTAGAACAAAGGTATCCCCTAACATGTTGTACAGCGTTCGATTCTACTTATGTAGTGTTCTGAACACACCAGACAATGTTTTAATCACATGTTGTATCGAGTACAGTGTTCGATTCTACTTATTTTGTTTTCAGAACACAACAATCAATGTTCTGATCACATGTTGTATTGAGTACTGGCTGTCTCATAAGGAGCTATGTATAGCCGCCATCTTGCATCCGCCATCTTGCGCAAGCATCCTTAGGGCGTCTCTAGCCAAGGATCCTTAAGCCGCCTCATAAGAGCAACCACCATCTCGCGCAAGCAATCCTAGGGTGTCTCATAAGGAGCCTTGTATAACCGCCATCTTGCGTAAGCATCCCAAGGGCGTCTATGTATAGCGATCATCTTGCATAAGAACCTTTAAGGAGTCATGTATAGCCACCATCTTGTGCAATTAGCGTCGAGAGATGGCTGCTGTAGAATTTTTCTTTTTAAATTATCCACCACCATTTTTCAACTAAAGAGTGTAGCACTGAGGTTTGCGATGTAAGATGGCGGATGACAGCTGCGCGTGAGTTTGTAAAGCACGTGGAATTTGCCGCCACCACATAGATGGCAGCACGGTGCTCAAAGATGGCGGATGACAGCTAACAGGACTTTTCAAATTACCCGCTACTACAGAGAGCAGCACGGTGCTCTGTTCATTAAAAGATGGCGGATGACAGCTAACGAAATTGCCGCGCATGAGGGCAGCACGGTGCTCTGTTCATTAAAGATGTCGGTTGACAGCTAACGAAATTGCCCGCATGATAGCAGCATAGTGCTCTGTTGGTTAGAGATGGCGGGTGACAGCTGCACATGGCTTTGTTTCCAAACAAGAGCACATGGAATTTGCCGCCACAACAAAGAGGGCAGCACTGTACTCTGTTGCTTAAAGATGGCCGATGATGGCTGTCAAAGAAAGCGCGTGGGTTTGTAAAGCATGTAGAATTTGCCGCCACCACATAGAGGGTAGCACGGTGCTCAAAGATAGCTGCTGTCAAAAAGCATTTTTTCAAATTATCCGCCGCCACATTTCAACTAAAGATGGCAGCACGGTGCTCTCTTGATTAAAGATGGCGGATGACAGCTAACAGAACTTTTGAAATTGCCCGCTACTACGTGATTAAGGTAGTAGCCATAAAGAGGGCAGCACGGTGTTCTGTGGATTAAAGATGGCGGAAGACAACTGACGAAATTGCCCGCAGCACGGTGCTCTGTTGATTAAAGATGGCGGATGACAGCTGCACATGGCTTTGTTTCCAAACAAGAGCACGTGGAATTTGCCGCCACCGGGCAGCACTGTTCTCTCTGGATTAAAGATGGCGGATGACAGCTGTCAGAAAAGCATATAGGTTTGTAAAGCACGTGGAATTTTACCGCCACCACATTTCAAAGGTAAGTAGCTAAAGAGGGCAGCACGGTGATTAAAGATGGCGGTTGACAGCTGTCAAAGAAAAGCATGTTGATTTGTTTCCAAACAAGAGCACGTGGAATTTGCCGCCACCGGGCAGCACTGTTCTCTCTGGATTAAAGATGGCGGATGACAGCTGTCAGAAAAGCATATAGGTTTGTAAAGCACGTGGAATTTTACCGCCACCACATTTCAAAGGTAAGTAGCTAAAGAGGGCAGCACGGTGCTCAAAGATGGCTGCTGTCAAAAAGCATTTTTCAAATTATCCGCCACCACATTTCAAAGGTAAGTAGCTAAAGAGAGCTGCACTGTGATTAAAGATGGTGGATGACAGCTGCACGTGGCTTTGTTTATCTCACGCTAGTGAGGTTAAGTTGGTAGCACTAAGGTTTAGGCCCGTCAAGATGGTAGCACTGCCGATGACAGGTGACGAATTTTACATCTAAAGAGGGCAGCACAGTGTTTAAAGATGGCGGATGACAGCTGTCAGAAAAGCACGTGGCTATCAAAGAGCACGTGGCTTTGTTTACCACGCGCTAGTTAGGTTAAGTTGGTACTACTAAGGTTTAGGCCCGTCAAGATGGCAGTACTGAGGTTAGCGATGCGTTGTTGTCTGTCAAAAAGCACGTGGCTGTCGAAAAACACGTGGCTTTGTTTACCTCGCACTAGTTAGGTTAAGTAACAGCTTTCAAAAAAGCACGTGGCTGTCAAAAAGCACGTGGCTTTGTTTACCTCGCGCTAGTTAGGTTAAGTTTGCACTACTGAGGTTTAGGCCCGTCAAGATGGTAGTACTGAGGTTAGCGATGCGTTGTTGTCTGTCAAAAAGCACGTGGCTTTGTTTACCTCATGCTAGTTAGGTTAAGTTGGCACTAGTGAGGTTAAGGCCCGTCAAGATGGCAGCAGTGAGGTTAGCGGTGCGTTGTTGTCGACGACAGCTGTCAAAAAGCACGTGGCTTTGTTTACAAATTCAAATCTCCCGCCAAAATTCAAATTTCCCGCCAGAATTCAAATTTCCCGCGCGCGGGAGGAGGAGGAGGCGACCGAATCCCCCTATTATACTACTCACAGGCCGCCTTTATGACTTTATCAACACTGTCAACTTTGATCTCGAATGGTTTTCGGAAAACACGGAACCTGGACGCCAGTGTGCCAGAAGAACATTCAACAGTTTGCTTTGCTCGCGACAGCCTGTAATTGAAAATCTTTTTTTCATAGTTTCCGGTTACGCTTTGTTTGGGATACGGCCTCATTAATTTTTTAGACAGTGGAAAGGCCTCATTACCAACAAAAACGTACGGCAACGGATATGCAAAATTATTCACAAATCCTGGAAGTGGGATTTTCAAAATTTGTTCATTCGGAACTTAGATCATTGTTGCTAGCCATTGCTCCTTCCTTCTGAGAACTGACGCGCGACTGCGTGGCAATGTGCACTCACATACACTTCGCAGTTTCGTCAGAGCGACGCTGTCCTGACCTGATCTGCCCTGCTCTGCGGCCGTCTGCTTCTCAATGTGCGCCCGGCGTAATTAGATGTGTGTGTTGGCATACCAGTTGCGCAACTGCCAATACTTCTAATTCTGTTTTTTACACAGTCAAGAATTTAGTTTATTCACCTGGTTAATGTGCTCCGTAATGAGTAATGACCCTTAACGGTCGCTAGGCAACACTGTTCAACACTATATACATAAAAACATTTAGCAAAACAGTACACGCTACACGCGAAGGAATTATAGGACTACAATTAATACAACTAAAGAAAGAAATGTGAATAAAACTGACAAAACAACAAGAGCGCTAAAACGGATACAGAAGTGACAGCGAAACTCTTGTGTAACCGCGCTTCACAGTGTGCAAAGTACGGTGGCCAGACAGCATGTGACCCCCTCCAATACTCCCTATATGTCAGACATCTACTCGGAGAGAATGCGCGGGGAAGTGAGCTTTACGCAGGTTCTTCTGTTAGTTGCAGGGTAAAAAAGAACGCTTTAATCGTACGCTCAAATAATGATGTGGCGAGAATTTTCAGCTCAAAGTTCTTATGGTTGGATTGAACTGCTACCTAAACTCGTGTTTACCTGTCGGCCTAGAAAGCAAGGAATAACGGCTGAGAGCATCAGTCATACTGACCACACGACACTACATAATCTGCAGGCCTTCGGGCTGAATAAAATAATAATAATTATTACATGTTATCCTTATTTCCATGTTACCTATCACCCATTTAGCAGCGGAATTAGGTGACGAGTACAAGAAATAATATTTAAACACATGGATAAAAAGCAATTACTATTTTTTCATGACTGTTATACCTACGTTATTGAAATGTCATCAAACTGGTGAGCACGGTGTAGAGGTGTCCTTTTTTTACCTTCTGATAAGACGTGGGCCTTGAGTTCAGCATTTTACTTCCCTTTCTCATTTTAACCTTTTGCGACGTAAAATAAGAGGTGGGTGCGGAGGATGAATGGGGAGGGCGCGGTAACGAGGAGGTGGTTGTTATATGTGTAGCACGAATTTTTTGGTTCAAGATCTTTTTTACATTTACCTTTCATTCAGTCATAATCTTGTTTATCTATAATATTAAAACATAATTAGAAGGATACAGGTAGAGGAATAGAAGTGTAATGTTAAACTATTATACTAAAAGTAAAACACCAGGCGAGTTGGCCGTGCGTGTAGAAGCGCGCGGCTGTGAGCTTGCATCCGGGAGATAGTAGGTTCGATTCCCACTATCGGCAGCTCTGAAAATGGTTTTCCGTGGTTTCCCATTTTCACCCCAGGCAAATGCTGGGGATGTACCTTAATTAAGGCCACGGCCGCTTCCTTCCAACTCCTAGGTCTTTCCTATCCCATCGTCGCCATAAGACCTATCTGTGTCGGTGCGACGTAAAGCCCCTAAAAAAAATATAGCTCTTTTCCCTTTTTGTATTATTCATCATCATCAACATCATCGTCGTCATTATTAGTGATTTTTTGTATATTCAAAACAAACATAGAAAAATAATTGGTGAAATATTATCATTAGGCCTACTATTAGCGATTTTTTAACATTGTAAAACTACGATAAATTTTCGTATTTTGTTTATTTTAAATTTAAAAAATCATGCCATGACAAACAGATAAAAATGCAGAGAATATTATATTTCTCACAGTACGACATCTTTAATATAGAAAAAAGAAAATTTAAAAATGAGTGATGATGTAAGAATCTTTTATGATTTTTTTTGTGTGTAAGTTACAACTATTTTTATCAAAATGTAGAAAACTTTGTACTTTTAGATAATTCTGATCGCTTTTTCACTTAATCCTCACATTTTCATCAATGAAGGATTTTTCAATAAAAAGATATCATTACACCGTAAACTACAATAAAATATTGCATCTGATAATTTACAATTTTAAAAATCATGTCATGACGAACAGCTAATAGTTTTTGTACCACCAAGGTAAGTAGTATAATTGGATGGTTCGGCGGCCACCACCTCCTCCGGGCTCCCAGGGCTCCCTCCACCACCCGCGGGAAATTTGAATTTTGGCGGGAAATTTGAATTCTGGCGCGAGATTTGAATTTGTAAACAAAGCCACGTGCTTTTTGACAGCTGTTATCGACAACAACGCATCGCTAACCTCACTGCTGCCATCTTGACGGGCCTAAACCTCAGTAGTGCCAACTTAACCTAACTAGCGCGAGGTATACAAAGCCACGTGTTTTTTGACAGCCACTTGCTTTTTGACAGACAACAACGCATCGCTAACCTCAGTACTGCCATCTTGACGGGCCTAAACCTCAGTAGTACCAACTTAACCTCACTAGCGCGAGATAAACAAAGCCACGTGCTTTTTGACAGCTGTCATCCGCCTTCTTTAAACTACAGAGCACTGTGCTGCCCTCTTTATCGTAGTAGATGTAAATTCGTCACCTGTCATCGGCAGTGCTGCCATCTTGGCGGGCCTAAACCTTAGTGCTACCAACTTAACCTCACTAGCGTGAGATCAACAAATCCACGTGCTTTTTTGACAGCTGTCATCCGCCATCTTTAATCCATAGAGCACTGTGCTGCCCTCTTTAGCTACTTACCTTTGACATGTGGTGGCGGATAATTTGAAAAATGCTTTTTGACAGCAGCCATCTTTGAGCACCGTGCTGCCTTCTTCAGCTACTTACCTTCGAAATGTGGTGGCGGTAAATTCCACGTGCTTTACAAACCTATATGCTTTTCTGACAGCTGTAATCCGCTATCTTTAATCCAGAGAGAAAAGTGCTGCAATCTTTAGTTGAAATGTGGTGGCGGTAAATTCCACGTGCTCTTGTTTGGAAACAAATCAACATGCTTTTTTGACAGCTGTCAACCGCCATCTTTAATCACCGTGCTGCCCTCTTTAGCTACTTACCTTTGAAATGTGGTGGCGGTAAATTCCACGTGCTTTACAAACCTATATGCTTTTCTGACAGCTGTCATCCGCCATCTTTAATCCGGAGAGAACAGTGCTGCAATCTTTAGTTGAAATGTGGTGGCGGCAAATTCCATGTGCTCTTTTTTGGAAACAAAGCCATGTGCTTTTTTGACAGGTGTCATCCACCATCTTTAATCACCGTGCTGCCCTCTTTAGCTACTTACCTTTGAAATGTGGTGGTGGTAAGTTGTACGCGCTCTTGTTTGGAAACAAACCGGCAATTTCGTTAGCTGTCATCCGCCATATTTAATGAACAGAGCACCGATCTGCCCTCATGCGGGGCAATTTCCTTACCTGTCATCAGCTCGCATACCCGCAGTGATGCATGTTTAGACTTGAACACACACATACTACTGTTCAAAACTTATTACAACTTGAACTGCATACTAGTGTTCGATGTTGTTGAACACTGCATTGTATAACTAGAATCGAGCACTGTTTAGAAAGAAAACAAAATATCTTCTCAACAGACTTACTAACTGCTCTTCTTCCTCTATCAAGCTACATCTCTATGGAACGTGCATTGCAAAAGCAAGAGTATTGCAAGTTTAGACTTGAACACATACTGCCGTTTATAGTTCGATTTTGTTGAACACTGTATTGCAATCAAACACTGTTTAGAAAAAGAAAAAGAATTCTCTTCTCAACATGAGCTAGATAATAACATACTTACGAATCTGCTCAACACATTCTTTCTTGCTTTTCTTCTTTGAGTAATTAAACAAAAACTCTATCTTGCAAATAAGGAGAAGGGGAGGAAGGTAATACCAAATCTAAAATAAAAGAATATGCTAATTCTACATTATTTATTTACATCTTGTATGCACAATTTTATCTCGAATCATTTAACCCTAGTGATGTTTGCGTACTTCTCGATGCAATTCTTGTATGTACAAGTTTAAACTTGCCGTACTACGCTCTCAGCGTACCTCTCCCTACAATATGTACAGTGAATTGTGATGTAAGACAGCGTAACGTAAGTACGCACCTCTAGCATAATGTTTACACACACATCAGCTTTATGTAAAGTAGTACCTATCAATACTACTATGCCCCCAGGCTAGAGTGTAGGTAGAATTTGGAATGACAAACCGTTTGCAATCATCACTATTAAGGGCTACCTTACTAATTAAATGAGTGTACAACTGGTGCTTCTTGCTTCTAATGACGGACATTTGCTTATGCAAAACAGGTGGATTACTTTTAATGCAATTGTTACAGTTTTCGAAACTTAGCTGATTCTCAACGACATTCTTTTTAACCCCCTTCAATCTCTTTATTTGTAATTCATTTAAGAGTTTTATGCAATATGACTTGGATTTAGTACCTACAAATGAATCGATAATATGCACAGCACATTCATCTTTCATTTTACCTAGAACCTTTTTGTTCACTAGCGGTAGATGATATTGATTATTTGCAGGATAGTTACTTGTATCAAACCTACCCAAGTCTGGCTTTATATCATTGTAATAGTCATCAGTTTTGATTTGATAAATAAACGAATCGGTATCTGTGTAGAGCAATTGCGCATTATGCGCGTACTTCTTCATCATATAATCGTAATGGAATTCATACATGAGTGTTTTAGCCAATTCAGGTACTGCAAAGTCGACGTAGGTAGGTATGTCGTACTTAACCTTAACACGATTCATCTGTCTTATAACTAAATTCTCATGTGTGATGGTGCAGCTGTGGAAATTTGGTTTACTTATTAAATAGTTAGCACCATACCTTTTCATAATATTTTCCCAGTTTGTAATCAATTTTACATTAACGCGTTTGTCAACATTTACCATAGTCTTACCAAACACACTGTTATTCATGAGCTTGTAGAAATCTTTTTCAAACTCGTTAACCGCATTCGTCCTTAAATTATTGTTCAGGTCGATATATGGCTTTAGCCACGGTGACTGGTTAAATTCTAGTACGCGATGAATTTTGGATAACTTCAAACCATGCTGCAAACACTATTTTAAATTTCGGTAATGGATGATATACTTAGATTTATCACACAAATTAGCAATGAGCATTTTCGTCGTTGATGCGATGTACGGGGGCTTCATATTTTCAGGGCAGAACGGTAAGTCATTATGAGAAGTGAGTAACTCTTTAGGATACTGTAAGTCAACTTCGAGGAAATAGCCTTTATCAGCTTCATCACCTAGGGCGTGTAGCTGTAAAGCATCAATTTCGCACTGCGTTAGCCAGCGGAAACCACTCACCGGTAGATGCTGACTCATCGCCCACCCATACTGATTATTAGCATCGAGATAAACGATATACTAAGATTCCTGACTAGAATCGAAACTCGGCATGTACTTATTATTTGCCTTCGAATACCGCCCACTGCACTGACTTAGACCGCCTCGAATAGATGATTTTATAAAGTGCACCATATCAATATCAGTTAGCAGTTCCAAATTCACCTGCGTGTATTTTAACATCGCGTCCCAACTTAACCCAGGTGCGGTGAAATACCGACATGGGTCAAGGCTGTAGGTGTTCTTGCAAACAAAGCGAAAATTTTCAAAAACATCAGCTAACAAAAGTACATCTGTCTTTAAATATAAATCGGAGTATTCACCCAGCGTTTGAATGTGGAACTGCTCCCAGATATGTTGTGAATGTAAATAGTCATCATCACTAATATCTGCTGAATTCAGCGAGCTGTAAAAGGATTGTTTCGATGGTAAGGCACGTTATTCGAGGCGTTCTAAGCAGTCAACATATTCATAACAAAAACACCCTTACGCCGAAGTAAATTAAACTGCGCTTCTTCAGGAAAAACGCGTCGAATTTCCGTAAATTGTTCAGGCTGTAAATGACTAGAATGTTTATCGAGGCTACTCGCCATAAAGCGAAACGAGTCAAGGAATCTCAGTTTTATAGAATGCTCAGCATCTACTTTTACAGACTTTGCAAACGCAAAGTACCGCTCTTTATTGTGAGGGATTATATCTATTTTTTCATCTGAAGCTCCAAATTGTGAAATGTAGAAATGAGAGTCGTAACCAGATAAGTTATGAAAAATTACAGGGATAAATTTAGGAACTCTATACTTAAGATTACAGCTATAAAGAGCGGCACATCTGTAGAAACCAGTTAAATGATCATGATCAAAACCTTAGGGTCATTTTCGGAAAATTCCCCATCACAATTGCTACACTTTGTAGCACGTTCATGATCATTTAACTGAATTTCGGTGAGTGGCTTCATAGGAATATTACTATTTAGAATACGACCAAGACGAACTGCATCACTTTCAAGTCTTTCTAAAAATACTTTAGCAGCATCATGTCCTCGATACAGCTCTAACTTGTTAAGCGTACTATCGTAACTACACTTGATGTAATACGCGAAGCTATACGGGACATGCATGTGCGTAGTATTAGTGAAAGAGTTGTCAGGATTAGGTAAGCATGTGTTGCATGGCGTGAGGATGGCTGCAAAGTCTGCATAAATCACGAACGGTACCCACATCTGCTTGTGAAAATTTGTAAATTTTAAAACATTATTGCCTGTAGTAGGTATCTCTGTACGTACATGATTGCAGTCAGTCTTGGAATGCTTCGTTAACTGATCTTCAGTTCTAAAATACTGCAAGCATCCATCATATAGCCACTTTTTGTTACACCTGTTTGACAACTGACTACCAACAAGTCTACTCAGATTTTTAATCCAGCGAAAGTGGCTATTTTTACTGTTTTCGATATAGAGAAAGTTAACATGAGTACTCTTCTTATGACATGTATAATACAGAGGACCTACTAAAGACTTTTTCTCTACACCATACACATTAATGCTAATGTTATTTTGTTCCTCAAAGCGCTTAATATCCTTTATCTACACAGGAAATTCTATACTATCGAAATTTTGTTGCGTTGAATAGTGTGGATACGATGATGTTCTCTTAGCTACGTCTGATTTCGCAGGATTTAAAGCCGACATCACCGCCCATGCAAAACATGCTTCATCATTGTTTTGGATGTTTACAACAGCTTCTTTTCGCTGAATCCATGTCGGCAGCTCGATTTACGATGAACCTCGCATGGGATTGTACTTATTGATGTTAACTTCTAGGTACATTATTTCAACTAAAGCCAACCCTGATTCCTTTTCCTGAAATTCCTCGCTCTTAGTTGATATAATGTTAGAGACATCCCTAAGTACATCACCAAAATTAGTCGACTCACTTATGACAAAATTCTTCGTATTAAGTGATTTAATTTCCGTTATGTCGGATTCATCCGCGCTTTTAATGTACAAGGCGAGAAGTTCATAATTAACTTTAAATAAATTATGATTGGACAAAGATTTAGCAAGAAGCTGTTGTACATCCGGTTGAACGCAATTTAAAAAGTTTGAAGTGCTCTGAAACCTTTTGACTAGTGCGAATTCTGTAACTAGCAAACCTACTTTTAAATGCTGTATTAATTTCCTCGATGTTTGCGTTACTACCACTTCTACACGCATTATTGTTATGTGCATTACTCAGTAAGTGTCCCTGAAAATGCGAAGATGGTACATCAGTGTTACAGTGCTCGCAGTGAATAGTTTGAAGTTCATGATTTTTTCTAGGTTTTTTACTACTAGTACTTTCTACAGCTACATCAGTAGCTGCACGCTTTTTCCCTACTACTACCTGAGGGCAAGTAGATATTTGATGTACCTCTACTAAGTGAGCCTCGTATCGCTCTAAGTTAGCGAAATACACACTACAAACTTTACATAAAGCAGATGTTATGCTAGGGTGTTTTGATTTCATATGGCGCATGAAGTTATCTCGCCTTGTGAACGTTACATTACATTCCTCACAGCAGGGGAACATCTGAAAAGGGAACAACCAGTAGAGATTAGGCGAATGTTACGATGTTCGGAAGAAACCAAGTTTCAACGTATAGAGGTCGGACATGGCTGTGAGTTTGAAATTATAAGACTAACCTCTTATATAGCATGAGGATTGAAGAGAACGACTATTTATGAATAGACCAAAGTTACGATGTTTTAGAAGAAACCAAGTTTCAGCCTGTTGAGGTCAGACATAGCTATGTGTGTTTGAAATTAACCTCGTCTATAGCATGAGGATTGAAGAGAACGACTATTTATCAATAGACTAAAGTTACGATGTTCGGAAGAAACCAAGTTTCAATGTATAGAGGTCGGACATTGCTGTGAGTTTGAAATTATAAGATTAACCTCGTATATAGCATGAGGATTGAAGAGAACAACTATTTATGATTAGCTTAAAGTTATGATGTCCGGAAGAAACCAAGTTTCAACGTATAGAGGTCGGACATTGCTGTGAGTTTGAAATTATAAGATTAACCTCTTCTATGACATGCAGATTAAAGAAAATAACTATTTATCAATAGAATAAAGTTACGATGTTCGGAAGAAACAAAGTTTCAGTCTGTTGAGGTCAGACATAGCTATGTGTGTGTTTGAAATTATAAAATTAACCTCGTCTATAGCATGAGGATTGAAGAGAACGACTATTTATCAATAGTCTAAAGTTACGATGTTTTAGAAGAAACCAAGTTTCAGCCTGTTGAGGACAGACATAGCTATGTGTGTGTTTGAAATTATAAAATTAACCTCGTCTATAGTATGAGGATTGAAGAGAACGACTATTTATCAATAGATCAAAGTTACGATGTTTTAGAAGAAACCAAGTTTCAGCCTGTTGAGGTCAGACATAGCTATGTGTGTGTTTGAAATTATAAAATAAACCTCGTCTATAGCATGAGGATTGAAGAGAACGACTATTTATCAATAGACTAAAGTTACAATGTTTTAGAAGAAACCAAGTTTCAGCCTGTTGAGGACAGACATAGCTATGTGTGCGTGTTTGAAATTATAAGATTAACCTCGTCTACAGCATGAGGATTGAAGAGAACAACTATTTATGATTAGCTTAAAGTTACGATGTTCGGAAGAAACCAAGTTTCAACGAATAGAGGTCAGACATACCTTAAAATCTTCGCCCTGCAGACTGTTACTCGGATGAATAAAATGCGTACTTTCAAGCCTGTAACTCGAATGATAATATTCTGGTCGTATCTAAAAAGGAAAGAACAAACATAAATGAATGTAGTGTAGGGTACATCAGCTAACCTAGCTATCTTTACAACTCAAAGTTCGAAAACATACCTTAAAAATGCATGTGCTGCAGACTGTTACTCGGATAAATAAAATGCGTACGTTCAAGCCTGAAACTCGAATGATAATATTCTGGTCGTACCTAAAAAGAAAAGAACAAACATATATGAATGTAGTGTAGGGTACATCAGCTAACCTAGCTATCTTTACGACTCAAAGTTCGAAAACATACCTTAAAAATGCACGTGCTGCAGACTGTTACTCGGATGAATAAAATGCGTACTTTCAAGCCTGTAACTCGAACGGTACCTAAAAAAGAAAAGAACCAACATATATGAATGTAGATGTCTATCACCTAGCGTAGAAGTTGCTTTTCAAACAGTAACTAACAGTTCTGACTTACCTTAAGATAAAGGCTGAAGAATATTATTCACAGCAGACAGTACTCAGACGGGAGATGTGTACGTAATAAACGCTTACAGAGAACTGTGAGCCCTTCACGCAGACTGCAGCGAGTAAATATGCTGCTTGTTACCAAGCGGATGTGAAAGTCGCTGACAACTGCAGTACAGTCGGAACGAAGTGTTTATGCAACAAGAGCTCTCCTGAAGTCCCGCAGGCTGACGTATTTAAGCCGGAATCGAAACTTCTGTTGATGCCGAGGTGTCAGAATTTAAGAGTTCTGCAGCGGATCGAGCCTTGGAAAGTTAGCGCACGATCCTCGACTTCTGGACTTAATCGGGAGGGTACTAAGCTACATCCGCGGTATTCCTTACCTGTAGGCACTTAAAAGTATTGAGCTAAAACTACATTTAGCTAGATCATGTAATTACACGTTATGACGATCGCGCAGGCCCCTCGGATAGCATTTGCTGTTTTTTACGGCTTCCAACAGTAGGAGTTCGAACCCGCTATCTTCCGAAGTAGCGAGAATGATTGAAGAGTGCTGAGGGTGATTCATTTTTCGGATGGAGGTGATAAGCCTTGTGCAGGCTTCTTCGGTAGGAGTAGGCTATGTGCCGGTACCGGGACATCTAGTTATAAAACCCACTAGAACTGATTTGTCGCGTATACTGCGATTTAAAATCCTAGTCAGGAAGGGTAACCGGTCGTAAAACTATGGTGTGTGATCTAAGAGGCGGGGTGTGCAAAAAAGCCAGCATTAAGTAAGGGCAGTTGATAGGAGGCGTTAAACCTTGTGCAAACTCCTTCGAAAATGATTGTGAGTACAAGATGTTGATGGTGATTCATCTGTCGCATGGAGGCGATAATCTGTGTGCAGGCTGAGGGTGTGCAAAAAGCCAGCATTAAGTAAGGGCTGTTGATAGGGGGCGTTAAACATTGTGCAGGCTCCTTCGAAAATGATTGTGAGTACAAGATGTTGAGGGTGATTCATCTGTCGGATGGAGGCAATGAGCCTTGTGCAGGCTTCTTCGGTAGGAGTAGGCTATGTGCCGGTACCGGGATATCTAGTTATAAACCACGCTATAACAAATTTATCGCGTATACTGCGATTTAAAATCCTAGTCAGGAAGGGTAACCGGTCGCATAACTATGGTGTATGATCTAAGAGGTGGGATGTGCAAAAAAGCTAGCATTAAGTAAGGGCTGTTGATGAGGACGTTAAACCTTATGCAGACTCCTTCGAAAATGATTGTGAGTACAGGAGTGTTGAGGGTGATTCATTTGTCGGATGGAGGCGTTAAGCTGTGTGCAGGCTTCTTCGGTAGGAGTAGGCTATGTACCAGCACTGTGTTGTACCCTCTCCCTACGGTAGTATATTACATTCTTAGGTAGTTTCGAGGGCACTCAAAAAGCCAGCATTAAGTAAGGGCTGTTGATGGAGGGGTGTTAAACCTTGTACAGGCTCCTTCAACAGGAGTAGCCTACATGCCGGCGCCGTGCAGGCTCTTTCGATAGGAGTGGGCTATATGCTGGCACTGTGTTTTAACCTCTCCGTACAATAATGATATTTTATGTTAGGAACTTACACGGGCTAAATGCTACACAGCTAAGAAGACGTTCCGTGAGTTACAAGTAGCTTATCAGCACACAGTGTCTTCGTTCAAGGTTACTACAGCCGGAAGATGCGTGTACAATTTCAGCCAAGACATACATTCCGTACCTCGCACTGAATGACTGCACCGATACAACTTCAAAGACTGTAGAACAAAAAAAAAATGTAACCCATAGCCTACAGTTTGGTTTAGTGTGCTTGCCTCTCACCCGGCAGTCTCGGGTTCGATTCTCTTGGGAATAAAAATATGTTTTACAGATTTTAAATCGCAAGAATTTGTTTTAAGACTAGTTGCCCTTCCTGACGCAAAACTGGCAGTATCTAGCCTCTTACATCATACACTATTGTTTTCGACCGGTTGCCCTTCCTGACGTCTAAGTACTTGGATTAAGAATCTGTTTAACAATTACTTGCCCTTTCTAACACGAGAATCGGGGTTTTACAGCTAGATGCACTTCTTAGATTTTAAATCGCTGTATCATGAACTATTGTTTTACAGCCGGATGCCCTTCCTGACGCAAAACTAAGATTTTAAATCGCAAGAATTTGTTTTAAGACTAGTTGCCCTTCCTGACGCAAAACTGGCAGTATCTAGCCTCTTACATCATACACTATTGTTTTCAACCGGTTGCCCTTCCTGACGTCAAAGAACTGGGATTAAGAATCTGTTTTACATCTACTTGCCCTTTCTAACACGAGAATCGGGGATTTACAGCTAGATGCTCTTCTTAGCGCTGGAACTAAGATTTTAAATCGCTGTATCACGAACTATTGTTTTACAGCCGGATGCCCTTCCTGACGCAAAACTAAGATTTTAAATCGCAAGAATTTGTTTTAAGACTAGTTGTCCTTCCTGACGCAAAACTGGCAGTATCTAGCCTCTTACATCATACACTATTGTTTTCGACCGGTTGCCCTTCCTGACGTCAAAGAACTCGGATTAAGAATCTGTTTTACAACTACTTGCCCTTTCTAACACGAGAATCGGGGATTTACAGCTAGATGCTCTTCTTAGATTTTAAATCGCTGTATCACGAATTATTGTTTTACAGCCGGATGCCCTTCCTGACGCAAAAATAAGATTTTAAATCAGAAGAATTTGTTATAAGACTAGTTGCCCTTCCTGACGCAAAACTGGTAGTATCTAGCCTCTTACATCATACACTATTGTTTTCGACCGGTTGCCCTTCCTGACGTCAAGGAACTCGGATTAAGAATCTGTTTTACAACTAGATGCTCTTTTTAACACGAGAATCGGGGGTTTACAGCTAGATGCACTTCTTAGATTTTAAATCGCTGTATCACGAACTATTGTGTTACAGCCGGATGCCCTTCCTGACGCAAAACTAAGATTTTAAATCAAAATAACTTGTTTTAAGACTAGTTGCCCTTCCTGACGCAAAACTGGCAGTATCTAGCCTCTTACATCATACACTATTGTTTTCGACCGGTTGCCCTTCCTGACGTCAAAGAACTCGGATTAAGAATCTGTTTTACAACTAGTTGCCCTTTTTAACACGAGAATCGGGGATTTTCAGCTAGATGCTCTTCTTAGTGCAGGAACTAAGATTTTAAATCGCTGTATCACGAACTATTGTTTTATAGCCGGATGCCCTTCCTGATGCAAAACTAAGATTTTAAATCGCAAGGATATGTTTTAAGACTAGTCGCCCTTCCTGACGCAAAACTGGCAGTATCTAGCCTCTTATATCATACACTATTGTTCTCGACCGGTTGCCCTTCCTGACGTCAAAGAACTCGGATTAAGAATCTGTTTTACAACTAGTTGCCCTTTCTAACACGAGAATCGGGGTTTTACAGCTAGATGCTCTTCTTAGATTTTAAATAGCAGTATCTAGCCTCTTACATCATACACTATTGTTTCACGGTATGGCCGGTTCCCCTTCCTGACGCTGAAAGACCGGGATTTAGTCAGTTACCCTTCCTGATACAACAAGACTAGGATTTATTTTTTTAGACTGCACTTGGCCAAAAATAGCCACACGAAATTATTATATAGAAGGAGAATTGCTGGGCGGATGACTGCTGTCGCAAGAGTGCGGCACGGTGATTAAAGATGGCGCATGACAGCTGTCAAAAAAGCATGTTGATTTGTTTCCAACCAAGAGCACGTGGAATTTGCCGCCACCACATTTCAACTAAAGATTGCAGCACTGTTCTCTCTGGATTAAAGATGGCGGATGCCAGCTGTCAGAAAAGCATATAGGTTTGTAAAGCACGTGGAATTTACCGCCACCACATTTCAAAGGTAAGTAGCTAAAGAGGGCAGCACGGTGATTAAAGATGGCGGTTGACAGCTGTCAAAAAAGCATGTTGATTTGTTTCCAAACAAGAGCACGTGGAATTTACCGCCACCACATTTCAACTAAATATTGCAGCACTTTTCTCTCTGGATTAAAGATGGCGGATTACAGCTGTCAGAAAAGCATATAGGTTTGTAAAGCACGTGGAATTTACCGCCACCACATTTCAAAGGTAAGTAGCTAAAGAGGGCAGCACGGTGCTCAAAGATGGCTGCTGTCAAAAAGCATTTTTCAAATAATCCGCCACCACATTTCAAAGGTAAGTAGCTAAAGAGAGCAGCACTGTGCTCTATGGATTAAAGATGGCGGATGACAGCTGTCAGAAAAGCACGTGGATTTGTTTATCTCACGCCAGTGAGGTTAAGTTTATAGCACTAAGGTTTAGGCCCGCCAAGATGGCAGCACTGCCGATGACAGGTGACGAATTTACATCTACTACGATAAAGAGGGCAGCACAGTGCTCTGTAGTTTAAAGATGGCGGATGACAGCTGTCAAAAAGCACGTGGCTTTGTTTATCTTGCGCTAGTGAGGTTAAGTTGGTACTACTGAGGTTTAGGCCCGTCAAGATGGCAGTGCTGAGGTTAGCGATGCGTTGTTGTCTGTCAAAAAGCACGTGGCTGTCAAAAAACACGTGGCTTTGTTTACCTCGCGCTAGTTAGGTTAAGTTGGCACTACTGAGGTTTAGGCCCGTCAAGATGGCAGCAGTGAGGTTAGCGAAGTGTTTTTGTCGATGACAGCTGTCAAAAAGCACGTGGCTTTGTTTACAAATTCAAATCTCGCGCCAGAATTCAAATTTCCCGCCAAAATTCAAATTTCCCGCGGGTGGTGGAGGGAGCCCTGGGAGCCCGGAGGAGGTGGTGGCCGCCGAACCATCCAATTATACTACTAAGGTACACTCATAAGAGAATCACTTTTCCACTGTCCTTTATTATCAAATGCAACTAATGAACATTTATTCTGTTTAATAGCTAAAACGTGATATCTGCGTGAAAGTATTCTCATCTGTCTACAAAAAGCAGCATTTTTAGACGCCAGTAAATTACGATAGTGTTGAACATGTAACTGTCTAACTGCACTTGAACGCACACCTTTTACCTTCCTCACAGATAGTGAATGTTATGTCTCGTATGCATATTTTTTGGTGCTAAACCGACAAACTCAGTCAAAATATTCATACTACATTCATCTTTTCTAAACCTATTACTTTCTTATTATGTAGCTTAATGTCAAATTTATTATATGATTTAAAAGGAAGAATTGTCGAATTATTAAATAAAAGCAATAAATGTTATATTTCTCACAATACCACATCTTCAATATAGCAATTAAAATAGAATATAAAAATTAATAATGTAGTAATCTTTTATGACTTTTTGTATTTACAGACATTTTCAATATTTTTTAACGAATTGCAGAACACTTCGTATTTCAGATAATCTTTTCCCATTTTCTCTTAACCATTATACTTTTCAACAATAAAAATATTCTTTAATATAAAGATATTATAACATCGTAAACTACAATAACTCATTGTTTCCTTATTATTTACAACTATCTGATGTACCCGTACTTCGCTACGGGATTCTCAGTAAGACTGTATCTGGGTTTTCCTACCTGAACCTTTCAGTAGGAATGTAGCGATTAAAAGCAATGTAATCATATAAAATACTCGATCAAATGAAAATCCGCACATTTTCTAACTTTTAACGAACAGTACTACGGTGCCGATCTAAAAGTCCAAAGTTCCAGTGCTGGAATGACCAGACCGCAGACAGCCGTGAACACTCCTCTGACATTATTCCGTGAAATTTGCACAATGCTCATTCCAGTCAGTGCCTCAGTGTAGGGATTGTATAGCTCGACTGCTGTGATGAACCAGTTTGTTACGTATCAATAGTATCAGAAAATTTATGAACCAGAGGAACGGCATGCTAAAGAAGAAAGTTATCTAACTCCCTGGCTACTTCCCGCAAATATTCAGGCAGGCTGTTAATTTAGTTACGACCGGGTGAGTTGGCCGTGCGGTTAGGGGCGCGTAGCTGTGAGCTTGCATCCGGGAGGCAGTGGGTTTGAACCCCATTGTCGACAGCCCTGAAGATGGTTTTCCATGGTCTCCCACCAGGGCCGCTTCCTTCCCACTCCTACCCCTTTCCTATCTCATCGTCACCATAACTCCCATCTGTGTCGGCGTGACGTAAAGCAAATTCAAAGAAAAAAGAACTTGTTATACAGCAGTAGTAGTATAATACAGGGATTCGGCCGCCACCACCTCCTCCGGCTCCCAGAGGCCTCCTCCAACACCACCACAGCCAGAGGTCTCCCAGAGGCCTCCTCCACCACCACCACAGCCAGAGGCCTTCCCAGAGGCCTCCTCCACCACCCGCGGGAAATTTGAATTGGTAAACAAAGCCACGTGCTTTTTGACAGCTATCATCGATAACAACGCATCGCTAACCTCAGTACTGCCATCTTGACGGGCCTAAACCTCAGTCGTACCAACATAACCTAACTAGCGCGAGATTTGAATAGGTAAACAAATCCTCATGCTTTTTGACACCTGTCATCCGCTATCATAAAACCACAGAGCACCGTGCTGCCCTCTTTATCGCAGTAGCTGCAAATTCGTCACCTGTCACCGGCAGTGCTGCCATCCTGGCGGGCCTAAACCTTAGTGCTACCAAACGTAACCTCACTAGCGCGAGATTTGAATCGGTAAACAAATCCACGTGCTTTTTTGGACAGTTGTCATCCGCCATCTTTAATCTATAGAGCACAGTGCTGCCCACTTTAGCTACTTACCTTTGAAATGTGGTGGCGGATAATTTGAAAAATGCTTTTTGACAGAAGCCATCATTAATCTAGAGAGCACCGTGCTGCCCTCCTTAGCTGGATACATTTGAAATGTGGCGGCAGGCAATTCCACATGACAGCAGCCATCTTTAATCAAGAGAGCACCGAGCTGCCCTCTATGTGGTGGTGGTAAATTCTACATGCTCTTGTTTGGAAACAAACTCACGCGCTTTTTTGACAGCCGTCATCAGCCATCTTTAATCAACAGAGCACAGTGCTGCCCTCTTTAGCTACATACCTTTGAAATGTGGTGGCGGCAAATTCCGCGTGCTCTTGTTTGGAAACAAAGCCATGTGCTTCTTGACAGCTGTCATCCGCCATCTTTAATCAATAGAGCACCGTGCTGCTATCATGCGGGCAATTTCGTCAGCTGTCATCCGCCATCTTTAATCCACAGAACACCGTGCTGCCCTCTTCATGACATGTAGTAGCGGGCAATTTGAAAAGTTCTGTTAGCTATCATCCGCCATCTTTTATCAAGAGAGCACCGTGCTGCCAATTTTAGCTAGATAACTTTGAAATGTGGTGGCGGCAAATTGAAAAATTCCACGTGCTTTTGTTTAGTAAACAAACTCACGTGCTTTTTTGGCAGCTACCATCCGCCATCTTTAATCAACAGAGCATAGTGCTACCCTCTTTAGTTAGATACCTTTGAAATGTGGTGGCGGCAAATTCCACGTGCTCTTGTTTGGAAACAAAGCCATGTGCTTTTTTTGACAGGTGTCATCTGCCATCTTTAATCAACAGAGCACCGTGCTGCTATCATGCGGGTAATTTCGTCAGTTGTCATACGCCATCTTTAATCTACAGAGCACGGTGCTGCCCTTTGTAGTAGCGGGCAATTTGATAAGTTCTGTTAGCTGTCATCCGCCATCTTTAATGAAGAGAGCACCGTGCTGTCATCTTTAGCTAGATACCTTTGAAGTGTGGTGGTGGATAATTTAAAAAGAAGATTTCTACAGCAGCCATCTCTCGACGCTAATTGCATAAGATGGTGGCTATTCATGACTCCTTAAGGGTGCTTACGCAAGATGGCTACTATACATCGGTTCTTATGAGACGCCCTTGGGATGCTTGCACAAGATGGCAGTTATACATGACTCCTTATGAGATGCCCTTGCGATGCTTGCTCAAGATAGCGGCTGCTCTTATAGGACGGCTTAAGGGTCCTTGCACAAGGTGGCTTGAGACGCCCTAAGGATGCTTGCGCAAGATGGCGGACACAAGACGGCTGCTTTACACAACTCTTTATGAGACGCTTTAAGGGTGCTCGCGCAAGATGGCTGCCAGTCTTAGCTTAGAGGCTAACATGTCGTGCTAGTTCCATTCATTAAATTTAGGGCTTAAATGCAAAATGTTAAATATATCGCAAACGGTGCCGGCAGGGTAGGGGAGGTGGTATACAATTTCTAATCACTAGATTGCGTGCCAAAAGCCTGGATTAAATTCCAAACCTCTCCGCAGTGCTCATATGGAGTGAGGGCATATGACGCTGTTGATGGTGATTCGTCCGTCGGATGGGGACGTTAAGCCTTGAGCAGACCCCTTGGTGCTATTCGACAGGAGTAGGCTATGTGCCGGCACCGGGTTTCACCCTCTCGCTACTATCATATATCACGTCATTCATTTCATCTCCCATTAACTCCTCTGATGAGGTTGACGTCAGGAAGGGCATCCGGTCATAAAAAACCGCCACGACAAATTCATCTCACCTCATACCCGACCCCGTAGGGAAACGGGACAAGGGTTGGACAAACAAACAAACAAATGCAAAATGGTAAATATCTCGAAAACGGTGCACCGTAGAGCAAAACGGACAAAATTTTTCCGCCTAGTACGTAGGTTCGCAGTATGAGGAACAAGAAAACCATAGTCTAATGATGGGATCAACGGTTCGGTTCCTACTTAGGCCCTTTGGCATTTGCTCTGTTTTAGCTTGTATTGAAGCGAGTCTTCGTAACATGATCAGGTCTAGCTAAGGTAGAGAGTATTACGTACCGTGCTGCTTCGATTCATTAAATTTGGAGGCTTAAATGCAAAATGTTAAATATCTCGAAAACGGTGCATCGTAGAGCAAAACGGACAAAAGTTTTCCGCCTAATACGTAGGTTCGTAGTATCAGGAACAAGAAAAAACATAGTCTAATGATGAGATCAACGGTTCGATTCCTACTTAAGCCCTTTGGCATTGGCAGCTATCTACTTCTACAAGATGGTGGCTGCTCTTATGAGACACAAGATGGCTTGAGACGTCCTAGGGATGCTTACGCAAGATGGCGGACACAAAATGGTGACTATACATAGCTCCTTATGAGACAGCCTAGGGCTGCTCGCACAAGATGGCGGCTACTCTTATGAAGAAAGCTAGCTTAGAGGCTACTGCGCAACATAACAGCTGCTGTTATGCATGCGGTGGAGGGCAATTTGAAATTCAATGTGCTTAATCAACAGAGCACCCTGCTGCCCTCTTTAGCTGAAATGTGGTGGCGGATAATTTGAAAAATTCTTTTGACAGCTCTCATCTTTAAACAATGGCGACTATACATAGGCGGTTAAGGCCTCCTCCTCCTCCTTCTCTAACTCCTCCTCCTCCTCCGCCTCTTATGTCAAGGCATAGCTTTATATCGAACAAGTTTAAACCTGCATCGCGAAGGTAAGCGTGTGCAGCGATAACATTATTGTGCATGTTTAGATTTTCGAAACATAAGAAGAGTAGAATCAAACGCTGTACTCGATACCACATGTGATCAGAACAATGATTGATGTGTTCAGAGAACAAAATAAGTGATCAAGACTAGAACTGAACACTGTACTCAATACATCATGTGTTTAGAATATGTCAGGGGATACCCTTGTTCTAAGAAGATCAGATTGAAACATAACAAGACTAGAATAGAACACTGTAATCGATGTTGTTAACTTCAACATGTGATCAGAACATTGATTGATGTGTTCAGAACACAAAATAAGTGATCATGACTAGAATCGAACACTGTACTCGATACAACATGTGATCAGAACATTGATCGATGTGTTCAGAACACATAATAAGTGATCAAGACTAGAATCGAACACTGTACTCAATACAACATGTGTTTAGAACATGTTAGGGGGTACCCTTGTTCTAAGAAGATCAGAATGAAACATAACAAGACTAGAATCGAACACTGTAATCGATATTGTTAACTTCAATATAAGATCAGAACATTGTTTGATGTGTTCAGAGCAAAAGTACAATTGTGATGATTTGCTTAGTGTAAAATCAAAAACTATGGAAACACACTGTGCACATATCGCATAGCTAACTCGCTCAGTAAGCAATATTGCAAAACTACAACTTCAATGATTTGCCTAGTGTAAAAATCAAAAACACACTGTACCCATACTGCGCAGCTAACTCGCTCGGTAAACGATATAGCAAAAGTATAACTTCAAATTATTTACCTTCCATCATTCGTCTTGTGTGAAAATCAGTCGAACAAGTTATCGCATAAAAATGTATCATGAAATATCAGTCAATCTGTTGGCATGGGTTACAAGCATGTAGCTTATGCGGGAAGTAAAATTAAACAGAACGCTAGTGCTATAAGAAATACTCTGCTTACATTTAAGTCACTTGCTGTTGAACAAGTTATTACATAATTATGTAACATGAAATATCGGTTCAGAAACATATTGTTTCACTTTGTTGACATAGATTACAAGCATGTAACTTGTGCAGTCGAGGGCTGCTATGCAAAATGCTAAGGCGAAAAAAATCGTGATAGGTTATGGAACCCAGGGGTTACATCTTATCAGAAGGGCAAAAAGGATGAAAGGACTCTTCCTCCTCCTTACCGTACATTCCTTGTTGGGCTAATTGGCTAAAGGCCTAATGGGCAAAAGGGCTAATGGGCTAAAGGGCTAATGGGCAAAAGAGCTAATGGGCTAAAGGGCTAAAGGAGCAACAACCTCATCGATCGCTATCAGCAAGAACGCTTGTACTTTGTAAAGTGTAGAAAATTAATCTTTATTGGTAAATGGTTTTATGTTCGGAACAAGGAACGGAACCTAGGGGTTACGTCTTACCTAATAAAATCCCCGAGGTGCGATGAGTTACGTTTTTCTAACTAGTGTTTGGAACACTGAACTTTTCAAGATGGCAAGATCGAGGTTAGCAATGTTCTGTTGTTGGATTTTAAATTCTACGCTATAACATGCATAAGGTGGCAGCCTTGAGTTTTACCGCCGTAAAGATGGCAAGTGTGAGGTTTGCAATGTTCTGTTGTTGGATTTTAAATTCCGCGCTATAACATGCATAAAGTGGCAGCCTTGAGGTTTACCGCCGTAAAGATGGCAGCAGTGAGGTTAGCGACGCTCTATTGTCCTCCAAAGTGAGTTTAGGGTTCTTCAAGGAGTCAGCTGTCAAAAACGCACGTGGCTATGTTTACCAAACAAGAGCACGTGGCTGTGACGTCACGGTCACGATGTATGCTGTTTCAGCATGCAAAGTTCAATGTCTACACCTACGTAGTTAACACTCTGCTATGTTCACAAGATTTTTACACATAACTATTCTTTATGTTTTGAGTTTGTGCACATAGGTTATGTTAAGATGGCAGCACACGTACAAGCGATGGTCGCACGCTCGCGTAGAAGTTATTTAGTGCGATAGTTGATGTATGCATTATCAAAAGGTGATGTGTACACGCTTTTAAACCTTGCTATTCTTACTGCTACTATGTTCGCAAGATTTTTAAACATCGCTATTCTTAGTGCTTTAAGTTCTTGCGCATAGGTCATACTAAAGTAGCAGCGCAAACGCATGTGAACATTGTACATTCTAGCGGAATGTGTTTGGTATAATAGCTGATGCATGCATAATCGATAGGTGATGTGTACACGCTTTGAAACTTAACAATTCTTCGTGCTTGATTGTTCGTGCACATAGGTTATGCTATGATAGCAACACACTCTAGCGGGAGAAGTTTAGTACTCTAGTTGATGCATGTATAATCGATAGGCAATGCGTACACGCTTTTAGAACATTGCTATTCTTACTGCTGCTGCTATGTTCACAAGATTTTTATACATCGCTATTCTTTATGCTTTAAGTTCATGCGTATAAGTTATACTAAGTTAGCAGCATAGTTATAAGGTTGTCGTACGCTCTAGTGGAAGAAGTTTAATACGAAAGTCGATGCATGCAAAATCGATAGGTGATGTGTATACGCTTTGAACTTGGCTATTCTTTGTGCTTTAAGTTCGTGTACATAGGTTATGTTAAGATTGCAGCACACACAAGCGATCATTGCACGCTGTTGTAGAAGAAGTTTAGTACGATAGTCGATGCATACATCATCGATAGGTGATGTGTACACGCTTTAGAACATAGCTCTTCCTTGTGCTTTAATTTCGTGCATATGGGATAGGGATACAAAGAGCAATTGCTACGTGCTCTAGCGGAAGAAGCCTAGTACGATGGTCGGCGCATGCATCATCAATACGTGATGTGTACACGCTATTCTTTATGCTTTAAATTCATGCACATAGGTAGCAGCACACAATTGTGATCGTTGTACACTCTAGCGGGAGAAGTTTAACTTTATACACATACGTTAGCAATGCACATATGCGTTCGTTGTACGAAAGTCGATGCATGCAAAATCGATAGGTGATGTGTACACGCTTTGAACTTAGCTATTCATTGTAGTTTAAGGTCATGCGTATAGGTTATGCTAAGATAGCAGTACAATCTAGCCGAAGAAGTTTAGTATGAGCGTCGATAGTAGTATAATAGGTGGATTCGGCCGCCACCACCCCCACCGGGTCCCAGAGGCCTCCTCCAACACCACCACAGCCAGAGGCCTCCCAGAGGCCTCCTCCACCACCACCACAGCCAGAGGCTTTCTAGAGGCCTCCTCCACCACCACCACAGCCATAGGACTCCCAGTGGCCTCCCCCACCCCCGCGGGAAATTTGAATTGGTAAACAGAGCCACGTGCTTTTTGACAGCTATCATCGACAACAACGCATCGCTAACCTCAGTACTGCCATCATGACGGGCTTAAACCTCAGTAGTACCAACTTAACCTAACTAGCGCGAGGTAAACAAATCCACGTGTTTCTTGACAGCCACGTGCTTTTTGACAGACAACAACGCATCGCTAACCTCAGTACTGTCATCTTGACGGGCCTAAACCTCAGTAGTACCAACTTAACCTAACTAGCGCGAGATTTGAATAGGTAAACAAATCCACATGCTTTTTGACAGCTGTCATCCGCTATCTTAAAACCACACAGCACCGTGCTGCCCTCTTTATCGCAGTAGCTGCAACTTCGTCACCTGCCATCGGCAGTGCTGCCATCTTGACGGGGCTAAACCTTAGTGCTGCCAACTTAACCTTACTAGCGCGAGATTTGAATCGGTAGACAAAGCCACGTGCTTTTTTGACAGCTGTCATCCACCATCTTTAATCTACAGAGCACCGTGCTTCCCTCTTGCGGACAATTTCGTTAGCTGTCATCCGCCATCTTCAATCAAGAGAGCACAGTGCTGCACTCTTTAGTTGAAATGTGGTGGCGGAAAATTCGAAGTGCTTTACAAACTCACGTGCATTTTCGACAGTTACCATCCGCCATCTTTAATCAACAGAGCACAGTGCTGCAATCTTTAGCTGAAATGTGGTGGCGGTAAATTCTACATGCTCTTGTTTTGGAAACAAAGTCACGTGCTTTTTTGACAGCTGTCATCCGCCATCTTTAATCAACAGAGCACCGTGCTGCTATCATGCGGGCAACTTCGTCAGCTGTCATCCGCCATCTTTAAACCACATAACACCGTGCTGCCCTCTTTATAACAAGTAATAGCGGGCAATTTGAAAATTTCTCTCAGCTCTCATCCGCCATCTTTAATGTACAGAGCACCGTGCTGCCCTCTTGCGGGTAATTTCGTTAGCTGCCATCCGCCATTTTTAAACCACAGAGCATCGTGCCGCACTCTTTAGCTAGATACCTTTTAGCGGGCAATTTCGTGAGCTGTCATCCGCCATCTTTAATCAAGAGAGCGCAGTGCCGCACTCCTTAGTTGAAATGTGGTGGCGGCAAATTCCACATCCGCCATCTTTAATCTACAGAGCACCGTGACGCACTCTTTAGTTGAAATGTGGTGGCGGCAAATTCCACATCCGCCATCTTTAATCTACAGAGCACCGTGCCGCACTCTTTAGTTGAAATAATGTGGCGCTGTCATCCGCTATACAGAGCACCGTGCTGCCCTATTGCGGGTAATTGCAAATTCCACATCCGCCATCTTTAATCTACAGAGCACCGTGCCGCACTCTTTAGCTGAAATGTAGTGGCGGACAATTTGAAAGGACATGTCAAGGAATACCTTTGTTCTAAAAGAAAAAATAATAAGACTATAGTTCTGAACAGCTTGCGTAAGATAGCGATTGTTATAACCTCCTTTTTTCCTGCTCTTTCAAGGCATAGCTTTATCGAATACTTGAAGATTATATTACAAAAGAAGTGATTAAGAATATAATCGAACACTGTACTCGATACAACATATGATCAGAACATCGATTGATGTGTTTAGAATATGTCTGGGGGTACAACTTCATTCTAAGAGGAAAAAATAACAAGACTACAGTTCTGAACAGCTTGCGTAAGATAGTGATTGTTTGCTTAGAATAACTTACAACTAACATGCTTTTGTAAATTAGCGAAAAAATAAATCCTTGTCTTGTTACATCAGAAAGGGTAACTGGCTAAATCCTGGTCTTTCAGCGTAAGGAAGGGCATCTAGCCGTAAAACAATAGTTCATGATGTAAAACACTAGACACTTGATTTAAAATCCTAAAAGGGTATCCGGCTGTAAAAACAGATTCTTGCGTTACGAAGGGGGGGCATCCAACTGTAAAACAGGACTAGGGGTAGGAGAGCAGCAGCTAGCTGCTTCCTAGTGTAGTTCAGGCGTTATACCTCGCGAGTAGTTATGTACTAGCACCGGGTTTCGAATAAGCAGACTTTGGAGTACCTGAACAAGAAAAAATATCTGGGATGTGTTTTAGATGAAGTATGAAGCAAGGCTACACACACACACACTCACACACAAGCTACATCAGGCTGGCGAGCTGCCGTTGGAATGTGATGCATCAGCTACTTTCGCAGAGTACGAAGTTCACAGCACATGTACAGCCCACATCAAAATTATTAGCAGCAGCTTGTCGGGCTGTGCTCAGAGATGTAGGCCTTCTCGTTTCATCGTAGTACAAATACGTCTGCTTGTAGAACTTCTATATTTCTGTACCTCAGCGTCTCGTGTTGTTCTTAAAGGTCGCTAACAGACAGGGGATATTGTGGATGTAGGCTTAGCTTAGTGCTCCTGAGGATTACTTCTCAGTCTAGCGTCTCTGTTTACTTACAAGTAAGGAATACCGTAGATGCAGTCTTAGCTCAATATTCTTGAGAACCGCTGCTTAGCCTAGCGCATTCTCTTTACCTACAGGCAAGGGACACCGTAGATGTAAGCTTTTTGCTTAGCTCACCACCCTGCTAAGTATAGGCAAGGGATACCGTAGATTCGATCTTAGCTCAGCACTTTTAAGTACCTACAGGTAAGGAATACCGTAGATGTAGGCTTAGCTCAGCACCCTGCTAAGTACAGGTAGGGGATACAGTAGATGTGATGTTAGCTCAATACCTTTAAGTACCTATAGGCAAGGAATACCGTAGATGTTGGCTTAGCTCAGCACCCTGCTAAGTACAGGTAGGGAATACCGTGGATGCGGTCTTAGCTCAATACCTTTAAGTACTTATAGGCAAGGGATACAGTAGATGTCGGCTTTTTGCTTAGCTTAGTGCCCCCCGTTTAAGTTCAGAGGTCGAGGATCGCGCGCTGACTTTCCTAGGTTCGATGCGGTGCAGAACACCTAAATTCTGGTACCTCGGCATCAACAGCAGGTTCGATCCTGACTTAGAGCTTAAATACGTCAGCCTACAGAACTCAGCATAAGGCACTCGGGAGAACTCTTGTTGCATACACATTTCGTTCTGACTGTAGTGCAGACGTCTGCAACTCCCATATCCACTTAGTAACAAGCTGCATATTTATTCGGTGCAGCCTGTGTCAAGCGCTTACAGTTCTCCGTGTGCGTTTATTGTGTGCACATCCTCTACGTTCTTACTTACCGACTAATTACTGTCTGCTGTGAATATTATTCTTCAGTTTGCAGCCTTCAACTTAAATTAAGCTTGAACTGTTGGTTAGTGTTTTACATTTTTTTTGTTCGAAAGCAACTTCTACGCTAGCTATTAACATCTTTGAGTTGCATGTTTGTAAAGATAACTAGGCTAGCTGGCTTTCCATTTCATATCCCTACACTACATTCATATATTTTTGTTCTTTTTAGGTACAACAAGAATATTATCGTTCGAGTTACAGGCTTGAACGTGCACATTTTATTCATCCGAGTTACAGTTTGTAGCGCGTACATTTTAAGGTATGTTTCGAGCTTTTTCCATCGATCTTATATGTTTACATTGTTTTTAGCATTATAAGATAGGAGAATTAGAAGGCATAGGCATAGAAGATGTTAATCTTGTAATTCTAAACTCACACAATGTCCGACCTCTATAGGTTAAAACTTCGTTTCTTCCGAGCATTGCAACTTTAGGCTAATCTCTATTGATGAATAGTTGTTCTCTTCAATCCTTCATGCTGGTTGAACGTTATTAATTGAATTTTCGTGTTTTATTTGCGACTCGAGTGAAGGTCATTGAGTTACTATAGTTTTAACAACAAGAGTGCTTCTACTTTGTTAGGTATAGGACATTCATCTCTCTCTGTGCTTTTCAAAACTCACGACAATGTCTGACCTCTATAGGTTGAAACTTGGTTTCTTCCCAACATTACAACTTTAGGCTAATCTCTATTGATAAATAGTTGTTCTCTTCAATCATTCATGCCGGTTGATCGTTATTAATTGAATTTTCGTTTTTTCTTTGCGACTCGAGGGAAGGATATTGAGTTACTATAGTTTTAACAACAAGAGTGCTTCTACTTTGTTAGGTATAGAACATTTATCTCTCTCTGTCTTTTCAAAAATCACAACAATGTCTGACTTCTGTAGGTTAAAACATGGTTTCTTCCGAACATTGCAACTCTAGGCTAATCACTATTGATAAATGGTGGTTCTCTTTTTAGAACTTGAAAATACGATGTTCCCCTGCACGCAGTGTGACGTAACGTTTACAAGACGGGATAGCATTACGCGACATATAAAAGCAAAGCACCCTAGCGTAACATGCGCTTTATGTGAAGTTTGTGGGGTGTATTTCGCTAATGCGGAGCAATACCAAGCTCACTTAGTAGAGGTACATCAGGTATCTACTTACAACTATAACCCACGGGTATTAGGAAAAAAGCGTGTAAATACGGATGTAGCTGTAGAAAGTAGTAGTAGTAAAAACTAAGGAAAAATGAAGAACTTCAGACTATACACTGTGAACACTGTAACACTGATGTACCATCTTCACATTTTCAGGGACACTTACGAAGTAATGCGCATAAAAATAATGCCTGAAGAAGTGGTAGTAATACAAGCATCGAGAAAATTAATACTGCATTTAAAAGTAGGATTTCTATTTGCAGAATTCTTGCTAGTCAGAAGTTTCAAAGTACTGAAAACTTTTTAAATTTTGTTCAGCCGGATGTACAACAGCTTCTTGACAAAACATTGTCTAATCAGGATTTATTTCAAGTTAATTTCGAACATTTTGCGTTGTATATTAAGAGCACAGATGAATCCGAAATAACTGACATTAAATCATATAATACGAAGAATTTTGTAGTAAGTGAGTCGACTAATTTTGGTGATGTACTTAGGGATGTCTCGAACATTATTTCAACTAAGAGCGAGGAATTTCAGGAAAAGGAATCAGGGTGGGCTTTAGTTGAAGTTTTGTATCTAGAAGTTAACATCAATAAGTACAATCCCATGCGAGGTTCATCGTACAGCGAGCTGACGGCATGGATTCAGAGAAGGAAAGCTGTTGTAAACATCCAAAACGATGACGAGGCGTGTTTTGCATGGGCGATGGTATCGGCTTTAAATCCTGCGAAATCTGACGTAGCTAAAAGAACATTATCGTATCCTCACTATTCATCACAACTAAATTTAGATAGTATAGAATTTCCTACGCAGTTAACCCCTCAGCGTTGCAGCCGTTTAAAGAGCTTCTTACCCCGCGGCCGGATGAGATTTCAACTACGCGCGACTGAAATACATTGATTCACTTAAAGCGTTACTACTAGTATAAGAGTAGCCCGATATTCACGAAATTTGGAATTCCTTATGGTAGAACTATGTACATGAAGATAATTACATAATTGTTTCACACTTCCTTAGTAATTTAGTTCCGTGTGATAGAGTTCGAAGCACTCTTCGAGACAGAGACCCAAGGCACACTCCTGGCAGCAGTACACCGATGTCTTCTTTTCACCGTGTTTTGAGCAGGCGATACAACGTGTCTGAGGTTTGGATTTCTCACTCTTGGGTGCTAATTTCCTGATAAAACGTATTTCCTGCAACCTTGAATCTGTATTTTCTGATGCGCGCCGGCCTTGAATATTTCGTTTCCCTCCCGAGAAGAGTATTTTGTACTACGTAAACAAACCTTCCATCAGCTGAAACTGATAAGATAACTGCTCAATGTTTGTCCCTGTGACTTGTCTAAATATCATTGGAGAATCTAGGAATCGTAATTCACTGTTGAAAATTTCCCTTTGACCTGTATGAGTATCTACAGTCTCCTACACGAAATTTAAAAGTACTGGTTCCTCCTCATCGTCACTCTCATCATTTACCACTGCATCGGCCACAGCCACATCATCTATTTCATTATCACTACTGCTAATACTGCCACTACTACTTCCGACTAAACTTTCATTTGAATTATACAATATTTCAAGCACGTTACTCTCAGCAGGAGCGCGGTGCGTCACACAAGCTGATGAAGCTGCAGCGGGACCGAAAGCGGCAGGACGAAACTGAATGAGGGGAATAACATTTATGACGAATCAAACCAACTCGATACATACTTCAGATTAAAAGGTCGATACATCGTCTTTCAAACGAGATATATACCATTCATAACTGCTTCTCGTGTCGTATGACAGAAAGCAGCACTAACTGATGCCTACACAGAGCACTCGTGGAGAGTTACGAAAAGACTACAAGCTGAGAAATAAATACAAATATAATAAATAAACCGCACTCTTAATACAAAATTAGAGCAAAGAACATCACACAAAAAGACAAACTTCTCAGATCATCATTTCCTTATTTTATTCTGTGGGAAAGAATGAAGCAAACGGACTATTAAAAAAGCAGGGATTTGTGCTCAGACATAATTGACAAATAATTATCCTTGCAAAAGCAACTGCACTTTCACGATTTTCAATTCTTATTTAGAACACTGATAAACCCGAAAATGTCTTCTTGGAAACAAAACAATTTGCATATCCATAACTCCATAACTCTTCGCGCTATAGCCATAAATGCGAAACCATGTATGGGTCTATACCACGTATAGAGGTCGGCGGCTACGGAAGAAAAGGGTGTCTATACCACGTATAGAGGTCGGCGCTGAGGGTTAAAGGACATTAAGCGCTTCGAACAACCAAATAATATTAGCATTAATGTGTATGGTGTAGACAAAAAGTCTGTAGTAGGCCCTCTGTATTGTACATGTCATAAGAAGAGTACTCATGTTAACTTACTCTATATCGAAAACAGTGGCAATAGCCACATTTGTTGAATTAAAAATTTGAGTAGACTTGTTCGTAGTCAGTTGTCAAACAGGTGAACAAAAAAGTGGCTATGTGATGGATGCTTGCAGTATTTTGGAACTGAAGATCAGTTAACGAATCATTCCAAGAATGACTGCAATCGTGTATGTACAGAAATACCTACTACAGGCAATAATGTTTTAAAATTTACAAATTATGACAAGCAGATGTGGGTACCTTTCGTGATTTACGCAGACTTTGAATCCATCCTCAAGCCATGCAGCACAAGCCCGCTTAATCCTGACAACTCTTTCACTAATACTACACATATGCACGTCCCGTATATCTTCGCGTATTACATCAAGTTTAGTTGTGATAGTACGCTTAACAAGTTCGAGCTGTATCGAGGACCTGATGCTGCTAAAGTATTTTTAGAAAGACTTGAAAGTGATGCAGTATGTCTTGGTAGTATTCTAAATACAAATGCTCCTATGAAACCGCTCACCAATTTCAGTTACATGAACATGAACGTGCTACAAAATGTAGTATTTGTGATGGGGAATTTTCCGAAAATGACTCTAAAGTTTTCGATCATGTTTTGTACAGATGGCCCGCTCATAATAGCTGTAATCTTAAGTACAGAGTTCCAAAATTTATCCCTGTAATTTTTCATAACTTATCTGGTTACGACTAACATTTCATCATTTCACAATTTGGAGCTTCAGATGAAAAAATAGATATAATCCCTCAGAACAAAGAGCGGTACATTGCATTTACAAAGTGTGTAAAAGTAGATGAGGAGCATTCTATAAAACTCATATTCCTTGACTCGTTTCGCTTTATGCCGAGTAGCCTTGATAAACTTTCAAATAATTTCCAGCTAGAAAAATTTACGGAAATTCGACGCGTTTTTCCTGAAGAAGCGCAGTTTAATTCACTTCGCCGTAAGGGTGCTTTATGTTATGAATATCTTGACTTCTTAGAACGCCTCGAAGAACGTGCTTTACCATCGAAACAATCATTTTACAGCTCGTTAAATTCAGCGGATATTAGTGATGATGACTATTTACATGCGCAACATATCTGGGAGCAGTTCCATATTCAAACGCCAGGTGAATACTCAGACATATATTTAAAGACGGATGTACTTTTGTTGGCTGATATTTTCGAAAATTTTCGCTGTGTTTGCAAGAAAACCTACAACCTTGATCCATGTCAGTATTTTACAGCACCTGTGTAAAGTTGGGATGCCATGTTAAAATACAGGCAGGTGAATTTGGAACTGCTAACCGATATTGATATGGTGCACTTTATGAAATCGTCTATTCGAGGCGGTCTAAGTCAGTGCAGTGGGCGATATTCTATGGCAAATAATAAGTACATGCCGAGTTTTGACTCTAGTCAAGAATCTCAGTATATTGCTTATCTCGATGCTAACAATCAGTATGTGTGGGCGATGAGTCAGGATCTACCGGTGAGTGGTTTCCGCTGGCTAACGCAGTGTGAAATTGATGATTTACAGCTGCATGCCCTAGGCGATGAAGCTAATAAAGACTATTTCCTCGAAGTTGTCTTACAGTATCCTAAAGAGTTACACACTTCTCATAATGACTTGACGTTCTGCCCTCAAAATATGAAGTCCCCGTACATCAAATCAACGACAAAAATGCTAATTGCTAATTTGTGTGATAAATGTAAGTATATCATTCATTACCGAAATTTAAAACAGTGTTTGCAGCATGGTTTGAAGTTATCCAAAATTCATCGCGTACTATAATGTAATCAGTCACCATGGCTAAAGCAATATATTGATCTCAATAATAATTTAAGAACAAATGCAGTTAACGAGTTTGAGAAAGATTTCTACAAGCTCATGAATAACAGTGTGTTTGGTAAGACTATGGAAAATGTTGACAAACGAGTTGATGTAAAATTGATTACAAACTGGGAAAATATTAAGAAAAGGTAAGGTGCTAACTATTTAATAAATAAACCAAATTTCCACAGCTGTACCCTCATACAGGAAAATTTAGTTATTATACAGATGAATCGTGTTAAGGTTAAGTACGACAAACCTACCTACGTCGGCTTTGCAGTACTTGAATTAGCTAAAACACTCGTGTATGAATTCCATTACGATTATATGATGAAGAAGTACGCTCATAATGCGCAATTGCTCTACACAGATACCGATTCGTTTATTTACCAAATCAAAACTGATGACTATTACAATGATATAAAGCCAGACTTGGGTAGGTTTGATACTAGTAACTATCTAGCAAATAATCAATATCATCTACCGCTAGTGAACGAAAAGGTTCTAGGTAAAATGAAAGATGAATGTGCTGGAAATATTATCGATTCATTTGTAGGTACTAAATCCAAGTCATATTGCATAAAACTCTTAAATGAACTACAAATAAAGGGATTGAAGGGGGTTAAAATGTAGTTCAGAATCAGCTAAGTTTTGAAAACTATAACAATTATATTAAAAGTAATCCACCTATTTTACATAAGCAAATGTATGTTATTAGAAGCAAGAAGCACCAGTTGTACACTCATTTAATTAGTAAGGTATCCCTTAATAGTGATGATTGCAAACGGTTTGTCATTCCAAATTCTACCAACACTCTAGCCTGGGGGCATAGTAGTATCGATAGGTACTACTTTACATAAGGCAGGTGTGTGTGTGTGTGTAAACATTATGCTAGAGGTGTGTACTTTGTAATATATACGTTAAGCTGTCTTACGTCACAATTCACTGTACATATTGTATAAAGATAGGGAGAGGTACGCTGAGAGCGTAGTACGGCAAATGATTCAAGTTTAATCTTGTACATACAAGAATTGCGTCGGGAATAGGAGAAGTACGCGAACATCATTACGGTAAAATGATTCGAGATAAAACTTGTACATACATGATGTAAATAAATAATGTAGAATTGGCGTATTCTTTTATTTTAGATTAGGTATTACCTTCTCCTCTTCCTCCCACTCCTTACTTGCAAGATAGAGTTTTGTTCAATATTATATCACTCAAAGAAGAAGAGTAAGTATGTCAAGAATGAAGGTGATGAGCAGATTCGTAAGTATGTTATCGTCTAGCTCAGTAAGCATGTTGAGAAGAGAATTTTACCTGTTCTGAATAGCGTTTGATTCTAGTCTTGCAATGTAGTGTTCAACAACATCGAACTCTAATAGGTACATATGTTTTTGAACTGTAGTATGTGTTCAAGTCTAAACTCGGACACTCTTGCTTTTGCAATGTATGTTCGATAGAGATGTAACTTGACAGAGGAAGGCAGCTTAGTAAGTATGTTGAGAAGATATTTTTTCTTTCTAAACAGTGTTTGATTCCAGTCATGCAATGAAGTGTTCAACAACATCGAACTATAATGCGATTCTAGTTGTAATAGGTTTTCTAACAGCAGTATGTGTGTTCAAGTCTAAACATGCATGACTGCAGGTACGCGATATGTGTGCTGTCTTTTGCATAATGTCGCGTTGTATGTTCGATAAAGCTATGCCTTGACAGAGCAGGGAAAAGGAGGTTATAACAATCGTTATCTTACGCAAGCTCTTCATAACTGTAGTCTTTTATCTTAGAACAAATATATTCCTTGACATGTTTTTTTAAATTGTCCGCCACTACATTTCACCTAAAGAGTGCGGCATGGTGCTCTGTAGGTTAAAGATGGCAGATGTGGAATTAGCCGCCACCACATTTCAACTAAAGAGTGCGTCACGGTGCTCTGTAGATTAAAGATGGCGGATGTGGAATTTGCCGCCACCACATTTCAACTAAGGAGTGCGGCACTGCGCTCTCTTGATTAAAGATGTCGGATGACAGCTGACGAAATTGCCCGCTAAAAGGTATCTAGCTAAAGAGTGGGGTACGGTGCTCTGTGGTTTAAAGATCGCGGATGACAGCTAACGAAATTACCCGCAAAAGGGCAGCACGGTGCTCTGTAGATTAAAGATGGCGGATGACAGCTGACAGAAGTTTTCAAATTGCCCGCTACTACTTGTCTTAAAGAGGGCAGCACGGTGTTCTGTGGTTTAAAGATAGCGGATGACAGCTGACGAAATTCCCCTCATGATAGCAGCACGGTGCTCTTTGATTAATGATGGCGGATGACAGCTGTCAAAAAAGCACGTGGATTTGTTTCCAAAACAAGAGCATGTAGAATTCACCACCACCACATTTGAGCTAAAGATTGCAGCACTGTGCTCTGTTGATTAAAGATGGCGTATGACATCTGTCGAAAACGCACGTGAGTCTGTAAAGCACTTCGAATTTGCCGCCACCACATTTCAACTAAAGTGTGCAGCACTGTGCTCTCTTGATTAAAGATGGCGGGTGACAGCTAACAAAATTGTCCGCCAGAGGGCAGCACGTTGCGCTGTAGGTTAAAGATGGCGGGTGACAGCTGACGAAATTACCTGCAAGAGGGCAGCACAGTGCTCTCTTGATTAAAGATGGCGGATGATAGCTGTCAAGAAAAGCACATGGCTTTGTTTACCGATTCAAATATCGCGCTAGTAAGGTTAAGTTGGCAGCACTAAGATTTAGGCCCGTCAAGATGGCAGCACTGAGGTTTGCGATACGTTGTTGTCTGTCAAAAAGCACGTGGATTTGTTTACCGATTCAAATCCCGCGCTAGATAGGTTGAGTTGGTTCCACTAAAGTTTAGGCCCGTCAAGATGGCAGTACTGAGGTTAGCGATGCGTTGTTGTCTGTCATAAAGCATGTGGCTGTCGAAAAAAGCACGTGGCTTTGTTTAACAATTTAAATTTCGCGCGGGAGGTGGAGCGGGCCCCTGTGAGGCCTCCCAGTGCGATGGCGGTGGAGGAGGCCCCTGGGAGGGCCCCCAGTACGGTGGCGGTGGAGGAGTACCCTGGGAGGACCCCCAGTGCGGTGGAGGTGGAGGAGTACCCTGGGAGGACCCCCAGTGCGGTGGCGGTGGAGGAGTACCCTGCAAGCACTGCGGCGGTGGTGGCCGCAGAACCGTCCAATTATACTACTGATGTTAATGTAAAGTTTGAATCAAATATCTTCAGTAGTTTTCAAGTTGTAAAAAATACGCTTTACACGCACCCGCTTTTGAGTTAAGTCTGGTGGGGCTTGTACCCGAAAACGGTCCGTTTATGATATATCCCTTATTAATCCTCATGTTGAAGTGATGCACATGAGGAAAAAAGCTTAGAAATTAATTTCCATTAAGGCAGGTAAATTTACATTAAGTTTGGTTGTGTACATTTTGTGGGAATGCAAGATCACGGTCTCGGATTCGTATATTCTCCCAGTCAATTCAGATTTTGAAACAATATTTGCCCTAAAACCTACCAAAGGACAGGTGGATTCTAGATAACAATTTTGGTGGAAATATATCCAATAGTTTCCAAGTTATAGACAAACAGACAAACAAGCAAACAGACAGACACCAAAACTGAATATAAGCAGATGGTCATTATTACACCTGAAACGGATAACTGTACGGAAATTTCACCAATATTGTCAATGTACAGACACACTCTAGAAGTGCAGACCTTTATTTCGATAGTTAGTGCTTTGAAACTGTATGACATATCTACAAATGGACTTCAGGATCAGACGCCCTTTTCAGTGCTCTATATGGTGGGTCCTATGACATCTTCTTGTATCTCCTATATTTATGGGTTAGATTGAGTTAGATTCATTGAATGGGGTCATTGTACAGTTTTCACATACACTTTATATTTTTGATACTAATGTGACAGCTAGAATCATAAAATTTGGCTATAACATGGCCAATGGTCATGTCAATGTGCGTGCCGAATGTCATGATTCTAACTTTCCTATAAGTGTGCTAAATTATAACATATACGTGTTAAAGTACAAAATCAACTTGAAATGGAGAAATACAGCTGTATTTAACGTATTAAAGATAGAAATACGACGAAATGTCATAGGGCAAAAGTTGTAGATCTTTCCAAAATGAAACGCCATTTGCTTTCTGACTTGTGATACGACTTACTGATTACCCACCAATTACCCCGAAACGAAGGTCTGCACCGTCGTTAAAATTGCATCCATATTTCGGAATTTTCCTGGTCCAAAATTTATACATTTGCATAGCTTAGAATATTTTCTCAAAGAAAAGAGTGTCCAGCATTCGGGATTAGCACTCGCATACATACGTGGTAATTAACCCTCTACTGCCCAAATTATTTTGTTGTGTTTTAAAAAATTTTCTCTCCCATATACTAAGTAAATATGTTGTAAACTACACATAAATGCAGTTTTTATCGAATTTTCATTTTTGATTTTCAAAAATTAGGTTTGTGACTTGCAGCTCACACTGGGCAGTAATGTTCTGATATGTGAAAATTGACTAATTTATAAAATAACAGTCTCATAAAATATTCAAGATGCTTACCTTTGGTTTCTATAATTTTTATGCATATAATTTGTTAGTAATAACACAAAACATAATTGTAAAACTAGCTATCGGCCATGTGCCTGGGAAATGCTCCCAACCATACATTTGGCGCTTCCTGGTGGCTTATGCATATAACTATTAAACTATAAACGGTTGAAAATCACACAGCCATACTGTAACTTGAAAGTTACACTGGGAAGTAGTGGCTCAATTGCATTCTAACAGTAGAAAATGTGTACAGAATGATGTGTGACTTCAAAGTCACATTGGGCAGTAGAAGGTTAAGGAAAAAAATAATACAGTTTAGTAAGTTGAAATTAATAGAAAATGGATTATAACTGAGGACATCCGGATGACGATAGTAGTATAATTGGATGGTCCGGCCGCCACCACCTCCTCCGGCTCCTAGAGGCCTCCTCCACCACCACCACAGCCAGAGGTCTCCCAGAGGCCTCTCCTCCGCCACCACCACAGCCAGAGGCCTCCCAGAGGCCTCCTCCACCACCACCACCACAGCCAGAGGCCTCCCAGACGTCTCCTCCACCACCCGCGGGAAATTTGAATTTGTAAACAAAGCCACGTGCTTTTTGACAGCTGTCATCCGCCATCTTTAAACTACAGAGCACCATGCTGCCCTCTTTATCGCAGTAGCTGTAAATTCGTCACATGTCATCGGCAGCGCCGCCATCTTAACGGGCTTAAACCTCAGTGCTACCAACTTAACCTCACTAGCGTGAGATTTGAATCGGTAAACAAATCCACGTGCGTTTTTGACAGCTGTCATCCGCCATCTTTAATCCATAGAGCACAGTGCTGCCCTCTTTAGCTACTTACCTTTGAAATGTGGTAACGGATAATATGCAAAATGCTTTTTGACAGCAGCCATCTTTAGCTAAATACCTTTGAATTCTACGTGACAGCAGCTATCCTTAATCAAGAGAGCACCGTGCTGCCCTGTTTGTGGCGGTGCCTAATTTCACGTGCTCTTGTTTGGAAACAAACTCACGTGCTTTTTTCTGACAGCTGTCATGCCATCTTGCATCACAAACCTCACTGCTGCACTCTTTAGCTAGTTACCTATGAAATGTGGTGGCGGCAATTTGAAAAATTCTATGTGCTCTTGTTTGGAAACAAAGCCATGTGCTTTTCTGACAGGTGTCATCTGCCATCTTTAATCAACAGAGCACCGTGCTGCTATCATGCGGGTAATTTAGTCAGCTGTCATACGCCGTCTTTAACGTACAGAGCACCGTGCTGCCCTCTGTAGTAGCGGGCAATTTGAAAAGTTATGTTAGCTGTCATCCGCCATCTTTAATCAAGAGAGCACCGTGCTGCCATCTTTAGCTAGATACCTTTGAAATGTGGTGGCGGCAATTTGAAAAATTCTATGTGCTCTTGTTTGGAAACAAAGCCACGTGCTTTTTTGACAGCTGTCATCCACCATCTTTAATCAATAGAGCACTGTGCTGCTATCATGCGGGCAATTTCGTCAGCTGTCACCCGCCATCTTTAATCTACAGAGCACCGTGCTGCCCTATGTAGGAGCGAGGCAATTTGAAAAGTTCTGTTAGCTATCATCCGCCACCTTTAATCAAGAGAGCACCGTGCTGCCATCTTTAGCTAGATACCTTTGAAATGTGGTGGCGGCAAAATTAAAAAATTCCACGTGCTCTTGTTTAGTAAACAAACTCACGCGCTTTTTGTCAGCTGTCATCCGCCATCTTACATCGCAAACCTCAGTGCTACACTCTTTAGGTACATACTTTTGAAATATGGTGGCGGATAATTTAAAAAGAAAAATTCTACAGCAGCCATCTCTCGACGCTAATTGCACAAGATGGTGGCTATACATGACTCTATAAAGGTGCTTATGCAAGATGGCCGCTATACATAGGTTCTTATGAGATGCCCTTGGGATGCTTGCGCATGATGGCGGTTATACAAGGCTCCTTATGAGACTCCCTAGGGATGCTTGCGCAAGATGGTGGTTGCTCTTATGAGGCGGCTTAAGGGTCCTTGCACAAGATGGCTAGAGACGTCCTAAGGATGCTTGCACAAGATGGCGGCTATACACGACTCCTTATGAGACGCATTAAAGGGTGCTTGCGCAAGATGGCTGCTGCTCGTACTAGTTCGATTCATTAAATTTGGGGCTTAAATGCAAAATGTTAAATATCTCGAAAACGGTGCATCGTAGAGCAAAACGGGTAAAATTTTTCTGCCCAACACCTCGGTTCGCAGTATGAGGAACATGATAACATAAGAAAAACATAGTCTAATGATGAGATCAACGGTTCGGTTCCTACTTAGGCCCTTTGGCATTGGCTCTGTTTTAGCTTGTATTGAAGCAAGTCTTCGTAACATGATCAGGTCTATCTATGGTAGAGAGTATAACGTGCCGTGCAGGTTCGTTTCATTAAATTTGGGGCTTAAATGCAAAATGTTAAATATCTCGAAAACGGTGCATCGTAGAGCAAAACGGATAAAATTTTTCCACCTGATACCTAGGTTTGCAGTATCCGGAACATGATAGCATAAGAAAAACATAGTCTAATGATGAGATCGATGGTTCGATCCCTACTTAGGCCCTTTGGCATTGGTAGCTATTCAATTCTACAAGATGACGGCTATACATAGCTTCTTATGAGACAGTTTAAGAGCGCTTGCACAAGATGGCTGCTGCTCGTATGAGACTCCCTAGGGGTGCTTGCGCAAGGTAGCAGCGACAAGACGGTGACTATACACAGCTCCTTATGATACGGTCTGGAGGTGCTCACACAAGATGGTGGCTGCTCTGATGAAGGAAGCTAGCTTTGCATCGTGCAGGTATCTTTACAGCACTAAACCTCATACCCTTGAAATGTGGTGGCGGGTAATTTAAAAAATTCTACGTGCTTTTCTCTTAGCAGCAGCTATCTTTAAACAATAGCGGCTCTACATAAGCTGTTAAGGCCTCCTCTTATGTCAAGGCATAGCTCTATGGAACAAGTTTAAACCTCCATCGGGATAGCTAGAGTAAGCACGTGCTGCAGTGATGACGTCATTATGCATGTTTAGACTTGCAAATAACTAAAGAAACATAACAAGACTAGAACCGAACACTGTACTCGATACAACATGTGTTTAGAACATGTCAGGGGATACCTCTGTTCTAAGAAGATTAGGTTACCGCACATTCCTTGTAGGGCTAATAGGCTAAAGGGCTAATGGGAAAAAGGGCAAAAGGGCTAATGGGCTAAAGGGCTAAAGGGCTAGGGTGCCTCTCCTCTCTTTATCCGGACTTGAGACCGGCTCTACAACTAGAGGCGGAGTTAACACCCTAAGGAAGGAAGAATGTTGGGAAATAATCTATACGAATTTAGCTACTCGATCGACTATATACTACAGATGGATGACTTAGATGAGGGTAAGCGCTTACTTAATAATACCTATACGACGTAATTCATGCTCTATTTCAAAAACATCTTTTTTGTACTGTGTGTAACCAGCATCATATAGGCTCTTAGCAGTTGTAAACGTTTTACGAGTACGTTAGGGTCTTTACAGTATCTTATATCTACATAGGGTAACAGAGGCTCGTTGTGAACTTTGAGTCTATATGCAGACAGTTGATGTGTAGGGACTTGTTTTGATGTAATACATGCTTCAGCAGTAGCGTTTCTAGGTACAAACTTAACTTGTTTCGATAGCGATGAAGCGTTGAAATTTCCTTCTTCTTTACCTTGCATCTCTTCTTGAGATGTTTGCACTTCGACAGAACGTGTAGTAGGCTTAGGAAATGAAGTAAAATCATCAAGCTGTAATGACAATGAAACATTAAGATTTTCTTCTTCTTCTACTTTCCCTTTACTACTGTTTCCATCAACATCATTATCCTTATTATCATAATCATGATCTTGCCTATCTTTATCTTGAAGTTTGTGCTTAGTAACAGAACTTGCAGCAGGTCTAGACAACAAGGGAGAATTAAAAATCTCTCGCAGAGGTGTGCATTTTAAACATAAATCAGTGTTCGCTGGAATATGGTTGAGCTCTTTGTATTTTGTTCCCGATGAAGCTACATTACACGCGGCTTCATGACGTTGAGCGTTGTATGTGTTCTTGAACTCTCTTCTACAATGTTTGCATTGAAAAATTGTCCTACATGACATCTCATGACGTCCCTTGTGATAGCTTCATGAAAATGCTTTTCCACACTCTTCGCAAATATACCTAGAAATAGGTTTTTCCATGACGGACTTTTATTTTCTGCTAACAGATTCTTCTTTAAATCTACTTGACATTTGTTACTCTCTACTTCGATGATGCGAACAGCTTAGCGATTAACAGTAAACTAACACAAAAGCGTATAACCAAGGTAGCAACAGTAAGGTTTAAGCCCATCAAGACGGCAGGAGTGAGGTTAGCGACGTTCTGTTGTTGGATTTTAAATTCCGCGCTATAACATGCATAAGGTGGCAACCTTGAGGTTTATCGCCGTAAAGATGGCAGCAGTGAGGTTAGCGACGCACTATTGTCCTTCAATATCAGGTTAGGATCCGTCAAGATGACAGCTGTCAAGAAAGCACGTGGCTTGGTTTACTAAACAAGAGCACGTGGCCGTGACGTCACGTTAGCTCTACGTCGTTAAGAGCAGCATTAGGATTAGCTATGTTTAAAAATCTTGGGAACAGAGCAGCAGTATGAATAGCCATGTTTCAAAGCGTGTACACATCACCTATCGATTTTACATGCATCGACCCTCGTACTAAACTTCTTCGGCTAGTTCGGGCCGCTATCTTAGCATAACCTATACGTATGAACATACAGTACAAAGAATAGCCATGTTTCAAAGCGTGTACACATCACCTATCGATTTTACATGCATCGACCCTCGTACTAAACTTCTTCAGCTAAATCGTGCTGCTATCTTAGCATAACGTATACGCATGACCTTAAAGTACAAAGAATAGCTATGTTTCAAAGCGTGTACACATTAACTAACGATTTTGCCTGCATCGACTCTCGTACTAAACTTTTTCCGCTAGATTGTGCTGCTATCTTAGCATATTTTTATACACATGAACTTACGGTACTAAGAATATCCATGTTTCAAAGCGTGTACACATTACCTATCGATTTCACATACATCAAATATCGCACTAAACTTCATCCGCTAGATTCTGCTGCTATCTTAGCATAACTTATACGCATGAACTTAAAGTACAAAGAATAGCCAGGTTTCAAAGCGTGTACACATTACTTATTAATTTTGCATGCATCGAATCTCGTACTAAACTTCTACCGCTAGATTGTTCTGCTATCTTAGCATAACCTATACCCATAAATTTAAAGTGCAAAGAATAGCCATGTTTCAAAGCGTGTACACATCACCTATCGATTTTGCATACATCGACTCTCGTACTAAAACTTCTTCCGCTAGATTATGCTGCTATCTTAGCATAACCTATGTGCATGAACTTAAAATGCAAAGAATAGCCATGTTTCAAAGCGTGTACACATCACCCTGAACTCCTTCCGCTAGATTGCACTGCTATCTTAGCATAACCTATACGCGCGAACATAAGGCATAACAAATAACGATGTTTAACAGCGTGTACACATCACCTATTGATTTTGCATGCATCGACTATTTTTACCGCCAGAGTGTACAACGATCGCATATGTGGATTGCTAACGTATGTGTATAAAGCTAAAGAACAAAGAATAACTATATTACAAAGCGCGTACACATCACCTATCGATTTTGCATACATCGACTATCGTACTAAACTGCTGCCGCTAGAGTGTACAACGTTCGCAATTGTATGCTGCTACCTATGTGCGTGAATTTAAAGAATAAAGAATAGCGTGTACACATCACGTATTGACGATGCATTCGTCGACTATCGTACTAGGCTTCTTCCGCTAGAGCATGTAGCAATCGCTTTTGTGTATCCCTAACCCATGTGCACGACCTTAAAGCACAAGGAAGAGCTATGTTCCAAAGCGTGTACACATCACCTATCGATGATGTATGCAACACATATCGTACTAAACTTCTTCCACAACAGCGTGCGATCATCGCTTGTGTGTGCTGCAATCTTAACATAACCTATGTGCACGAAGTTAAAGCACAAAGGATACCCAAGTTCAAAGCGTGTACACATCACCTATCGATTTTGCGTGCATCGACTTTCGTATTAAACTTCTTCCACTAGAGTGTGCGACAACCCCATAAGTATGCTGCTAACTTAGTATAACTTATACACATGAACTTAAAGCATAAAGAATAGTGATGTATAAATATCTTGTGAACATAGCAGCAGCAGTAGGAGTAGCAATGTTTTAAAAGCGTGTACGCATTGCCTATCGATTGTACATGCATCAACTAGAGTACAAAACTTCTCCCGCTAGAGTGTGCTGCTATCTTAGCATAATTTATGTGCACGGATTTAAAGCACGAAAAATAGTTAGGTTTCAAAGTGTGTACACAACACCTATCGATTTTGCATGCATCAACTATTATACTAAACCCATCCCGCTAGAATGTACAACGTTCACATGTGTTTGCGCTGCTACTTTAGCATGACCTAAGCGAACGAACTTAAAGCAAAAAGAATAGCGATGTTTGAAAATCTTGCGAACATAGTAGCAGTAAGAATAGCAAGGTTTAAAAGCGTGTACATATCACCTTTTGATAATGCATACATCAACTATCGTACTAAACAACCTCTACGCGAGCGTGCGAACATCGCTTGTACTTGTGCTGCTATCTTAACATAACCTATGTGCAGGAACTTAAAGCATAAAGAATAGTTATGTGTAAAATCTTGTGAACATAGCAGAGTGTTAACTACGTAGGTGTAGACATTGAACTTTGCATGCTGAAGCAGCATACTACGTGACCGTGACGTCACAGCCACGTGCACTTGTTTAGTAAACCAAGCCACGTGCTTTTTTGACAGCTGTCATCTTGACGGACCCTAACCTCACATTGAAGGACAATAGAGCGTCGCTAACCTCACTGCTGCCATCTTTACGGCGGAAAACCTCAAGGCTGCCAAATTATGCATGTTATAGCGCGGAATTTAAAATCCAACAACAGAACGTCGCTAACCTCACTCTTGCCATCTTGGGCTTAAACCTTACTGTTGCTACCTTGGTTATACGCTTTTGTGTTAGTTTACTGTTAATCGCTAAGCTGTTCGCATCATCGAAGTAGAGAGTAACAAATGTCAAGTAGATTTAAAGATGAATCTGTTATCAGAAGATAAAAGTCCGTCATGGAAAAACCTATGTATAGGTATATTTGCGAAGAGTGTGGAAAAGCAATTTCCCGAAGCTATCACAAGAGACGTCATGCGATAACATGTAGGACAATTTTTCAATGCAAACATTGTAGAAGAGAGTTCAAGAACGCATACAACGCTCAACGTCATGAAGCCGCGTGTAATGTAGATTCATCGGGAACAAAATACAAAGAGCTCAACCATATTCCAGCGAACACTAATTTATGTTTAAAAAGCACACCTCTGCGAGAGATTTTTAATTCTCCCTTGTTGTCTATACCTGCTGCAAGTTCTGTTACTAAGCACAAACTTCAAGATAAAGAGAGGCTAGATCATGATTATGATAATAAGGATAATGATGTTGATCGAAACAGTAGTAAAGGGAAAGTAGTAGAAGAAGAAAATCTTAATGTTTCATTGTCATTACAGCTTGATGATTTTACTTCATTTCCTAAGCCTACTACACGTTCTGTCGCAGTGCAAACATCTCAAGAAGAGATGCAAGGTAAAGAAGAAGGAAATTTCAACGCTTCATCGCTATCGAAACAAGTTAAGTTTGTACCTAGGAACGCTACTGCTGAAGCATGTATTACATCAAAACAAGTCTCTACACATCAACTGTCTGCATATAGACTCAAAGTTCACAACGAGCCTCTGTTACCCTATGTAGATATAAGATACTGTAAAGACCCCAACGTACTCGTAAAACGTTTACAACTGCTAAGAGCCTATCATGATGCTGGTTACACACAGTACAAAGAAGATGTTTTTGAAATAGAGCATGAATTACGTCGTATAGGTATTATTAAGTAAGCGCTTACACTCACCTAAGTCATCCATCTGTAGTATATAGTCGATCGAGTAGCTAAATTCGTATAGATTTTTTCCCAACATTCTTCCTTCCTTAGGGTGTTAACTCCGCCTCTAGTTGTAGAGCCGGTCTCAAGCCCGGATAAAGAGAGGAGAGGCACCCTAGCCCTTTAGCCCTTTAGCAAATTAGCCTTTTTGCCCTTTTGCCCATTAGCCCTTTCGCCTATTAGCCCTACAAGGAATGTGCGGTATCCTAATCTTCTTAGAACAAAGGTATCCCCTGACATGTTCTAAACACATGTTGTATCGAGTACAGTGTGCGGTTCTACTTATTTAATGTTCTAAACATTTCAATCAATGTTCCGATCACATGATAAAGTTAATGGCATAGAGTGCAGTGTTCGATTCTAGTCTTGTTATGTTTCTTTAGTGATTTGCAAGTCTAAACATGCATAATGACGTCATCACTGCAGGACGTGCTTACTCTAGCTATCCCGATGGAGGTTTAAACTTGTTCGATAGAGCTATGCCTTGACATAAGAGAAGGCCTTAACAGCTTATGTATAGCCGCTATTGTTTAAAGATAGCTGCTGTTAAGGGAAAAGCACGTAGAATTTTTTAAATTACCCGCCACCACATTTCAAGGGTATGAGGTTTAGTGCTGTAAAGATACCTGCACGATGCAAAGCTAACTTTCTTCATCAGAGCAGCCACCATCTTGTGTGAGCACCTCTAGACCGTATCATAAGCAGCTGTGTGTAGTCACCGTCTTGTCGCTGCTACCTTGCGCAAGCACCCCTAGGGCGTCTCATAAGAGCAGCAGCCATCTTGTGCAAGCGCTCTTAAGCTGTCTCATAAGAAGCTATGTATAGCCGCCATCTTGTAGAATTAGATAGCTACCAATGCCAAAGGGCCTAAGTAGGGATCGAACCATCGATCTCATCATTAGACTATGTTTTTCTTATCCTATCATGTTCCTGATACTGCAAACCTAGGTATCAGGTGGAAAAATTTTATCTGTTTTGTTCTACGATGAACCGTTTTCGAGATATTTAACATTTTGCATTTAAGCCCCAAATTTAATGATTCGAAGTAGCACGACATTTTAGCCTCTAAGCTAGCTTTCTTCATAAGAGCAGCAGCCATCTTGCGCAAGCACCCTCAAGGCGTCTTATAAGGAGTCGTGTACAGCCGCCATCTTGTGTCCGCCATCTTGCGCAAGCATCCTTAGGGCGTCTCTAGCCATCTTGTGCAAGGACCCTTAAGACACCTCATAAGAGCAACCACCATCTTGCGCAAGCATCCCTATTGAGTCTCATAAGAGCCTTGTATAACCGCCATCATGCGCAAGCATCCCAAGGGCGTCTCATAAGAACCTATGTATAGCGGCCATCTTGCATAAGCACCTTTATAGAGTCATGTATAGCACCATCTTGTGCAATTAGCGTCGAGAGATGGCTGCTGTAGAATTTTTCTTTTTAAATTATCCGCCACCATATTTCAAAGGTATGTACCTAAAGAGTGTAGCACTGAGGTTTGCGATGTAAGATGGCGGATAACAGCTGACAAAAAGCGCGTGAGTTTGTTTACTAAACAAGAGCACGTGGATTTTTTCAATTTGCCGCCACAACATTTCAAAGGTATCTAGCTAAAGATGGCAGCACGGTGCTCTCTTGATTAAAGATGGCGGATGATAGCTAACAGAACTTTTCAAATTGCCCGCTCCTACATAGGGCAGCACGGTGCTCTGTAGATTACAGATGGCGGATGACAGCTGACGAAATTGCCCTCATGATAGCAGCACAGTGCTCTATTGATTAAAGATGGTGGATGACAGCTGTCAAAAAAGCACGTGGCTTTGTTTCCAAACAAGAGCACATAGAATTTTTCAAATTGCCGCCACCACATTTCAAAGGTATCTCGCTAAAGATGGCAGCACGGTGCTCTCTTGATTAATGAAGGCGGATGACAGCTAACAGAACTTTTCAAATTGCCCGCTACTACAGAGGGCAGCACGCTGCACTGTAGATTAAAGACGGCGTATGACAGCTGACTAAATTACCCGTATGATAGCAGCACGGTGCTCTGTTGATTAAAGATGGCAGATGACACCTGTCAAAAAAGCACATGGCTTTGTTTCCAAACAAGAGCACATAGATTTTTTCAAATTGCCGCCACCACATTTCATAGGTAACTAGCTAAAGAGTGCAGCAGTGAGGTTTGTGATGCATGATGGCGGATGACAGCTGTCAGAAAAAAGCACGTGAGTTTGTTTCCAAACAAGACCACGTGGAATTTGCCACTGCCACAAAGAGGGCAGCACGGTGCTCTCTTGATTAGAGATGGCTGCTGTCACGTAGAATTCAAAGGTATCTAGCTAATGAGGGCAGCACGGTGCTCTCTGGATTAAAGATGGCTGCTGTCCAAAAGCATTTTTCAAATTATCCGCCATCACATTTCAAAGGTAAGTAGCTAAAGAGGGCAGCACTCTGTTCTATAGATTAAAGATGGCGGATGACAGCTGTCAAAAAAAGCACGTGGATTTGTTTACCGATTCAAATCTCGCGCTAGTGAGGTTAAGTTTGTAGCACTGAGGTTTAAGCCCGTTAAGATGGCAGCACTGCGGATGACAGGTGACGAACTTGATTAAATATGGCTGCTGTCACGTAGAATTCAAAGGTATCTAGCTAAAGAAGGCAGCACGGTGCTCTGTCGATTAAAGATGGCTGCTGTCAAAAAGCATTTTTCAAATTATCCGCCACCTCATTTCAAAGGTAAGTAGCTAAAGAGGGCAGCACTGTGCTCTATGGATTAAAGATGGCGGATGACAACTGTCAAAAAAGCACGTGGATTTGTTTCTTCTTCTTCTTCTTCATAGTACTGTATCAGGTCCCCCTGACGTTGGCGATCACTGTGGCGAATGCAGGACGATCTCTAGCTAGGTGGAAAAGTCTTTCAACACTGTGAATTCCAGTCCATTCTTTGATGTTTCCAAGCCATGATGTTCGCCTCCTCCCGACACCTCTTCGACCCTGTATTTGTTTACCGATTCAAATCTCGCGCTAGTGAGGTTAAGTTGGTAGCACTGAATTTTAAGCCCGTTATGATGGCAGCACTGCCGATGACAGGTGACGAATTTACAGCTACTGCGATAAAGAGGGCAACACGGTGCTCTGTAGTTTAAAGATGGCGGATGACAGCTGTCAAAAAGCACGTGGCTTTGTTTATCTCGCGCTAGTTAGGTTAAGTTGGTACTACTGAGGTTTAGGCCCGCCAAGATGGCAGTACTGAGGTTAGCGATGCGTTGTTGTCTGTCAAAAAGCACGTGGCTGAAAAAAAAATCACGTGGATTTGTTTATCTCGCGCTAGTTAGGTTAAGTTGGTACTACTGAGGTTTAGGCCCGTCAAGATGGCAGCAGTGAGGTTAGCGATGCGTTGTTGTCGATGATAGCTGTCAAAAAGCACGTGGCTTTGTTTACAAATTCAAATTTCCCGCGGGTGGTGGAGGAGACATCTGGGAGGCCTCTGTCTGTGGTGGTGGTGGAGGAGGCCTCTGGGAGCCGGAGGAGGTGGTGGCGGCCGAACCATCCAATTATACTACTGACGATAAATATGTAAATACCAAGTGAATGTATTGGAAAATCAAATGCTCCTCAATAAATTATGCCGTGTGAGTTATGGATATAAGAAAGCGGTAATCGGAGAGAAATTTAGGCGCAGGGATTCTTAGGTAATCAGATAAGAAGATGAATATTTGTGTTATTACTTAAGCTTTTCGAGGACGGTTATAACCTCCAATGATATTCCGCCAATATCCCGCAGAATGGCCGATTGACGTGACGACTCTCTTGCTTTCTACCCAAGGAACAACCACGAATTTAAAGGAATGATGAGGAAAATGGCAATACGTTACTTCCCTGCTGGCAAGTAGTCAGAGTCGTTGCCATGGTAACCCATATATTCGTTGTCGGTCTGTCGGTCACTCAATGCAGAATATGGTATCGGCAGAAAATAGTAAATTTCTCCGTCATTTGAAGAGTAAGGTAAATTATGAACATAACGAAAGTTGTTTATAATGAAGAGACCTTTCACATACGGTCCACAGAGTTTACAGTAAATCAATAGTATAAGAGAAAATGGAGGAAAACCGTTGTGGTTTTCCTATAAAAAAACCCCGTCTTTTCAATGATTTTAAAATGATATGCATATCGAAACCTTCCCCGGGATGAGTATACTCTAAATATGAAGTTTGGTTGAGATCTACCCAGCCCTTTCGACGTGATGGTGGAACAGACAAACAAACAAGCAGACAAACGAACAGTCAAACAGACACGAAAAGTAAAAAACAACCGATTCGGTCTTGTGTTGACCTAAAACGGATAAATATTTGAAAATTTGGCAAAACAAAAGGAATTACAAACAGCGGACCCCCTACAACGTTATTTATAAAATTTTCATTAAATTCGGGTTACCCATTTTCTCGTGGCGACGCTGAAATTGACTTAGCAACAGAAATCCAAATTCATGAATATCTCTGTTATCATAGCCGGTACAGTAAAAATGTATAAGACATAAATGGTCGGAAGTTTAATAATATATAATTTAGTTGTATACTATTTGTCAGTAGGACCACTAATAACACAAATATGTTATAACTCAAATTTACGCCTTCCCTAAACTGCCACTTCACTCAGCGTGAATAACATTATGTATAACCTAGATTATAGCGACTTAATCCCCGACTTTGCATACCGATTTTCATTAATATAGGACAAATAATAGCATAAATATTTGAGAATTAAATTTTAGGCCTTTCCAACAACTACCATTTCTCTCGGCGTGAATGAGGTTATTTATGGCCTAGAGTAGCGACTTATTCCCGGACTTTAAATACAGATTTTCTTTAAGATAGGACCACTACTAATATTAATATTTGAGAATTAAATTTTAGGCCTTCCCCTGAACTATAATTTCTCTCAGTGTGAAAAAGATTATTTATAGCCTAGATTGTAGCGACTTCTTGTAATGGAATTCCACTGGCATTTCCTCTACTGTGGGCTACAAGGGTTCCCACAACCGAAACCGTTGGCTCTTGTACAGTCCTAATATTAAAAGATGCGTACCCAGCTCGATAGCTGGAGTCGCTTATGTGCGTCCAGTACCCAGTATTCGGGAGATAGTGGGTTCGAACCCCACTGTCGGCAGCTATGAAAATGGTTTCCCGTGGTTTCCCATTTTCACACCAGGTAAATTCTGGGGCTGTGTACTCCTGACGCTAAACGCGGCAGGTTCTGATCTCAAAACTGGGCTTGTCATTTGGCCCGTCCTCTTTATAACGAGGGTTGTCAGTCGCTTTCTTTCCTCTGGACACAAGGAACGCATGTCGTTTAAAAGTCAAGTGAGCGCTGTCAAAAGCAAGGGTGTCGTATTTTGCGTCGATAATTTAAACATGTTAGCATTTAATTTATTCTTAAGTCAGAATTAAATATAAAAACCTAATCATGAACCAGAGCAAAAACCAATATCGCATAATATTTTTATTTTTTCCGTGCTCGCAGATGTTAGATGAAAGAAAGAAAGGAAAACAGGGAGAAGGAATTGGCAAATAAACTCGACAATGAACTTTCAAATAGCCGTAAATGATAGCCATGAGCTATTTGTGGGTACAGATAAGTCTCCTAAAATACTAGACTTAAATTGATTTCAAAATAGGCCCATTATGTATTAATTTTATGCCGCTAATATCAGTGTCTCGCTTTCAGTAAAGAAAGGAAAAAGACAACGTACATTTTACAGTTTGTTTTACGTCGTACGGCACAGATAGGTGTTACGGCGACGATGGTAGTGACAAGGTAGTAGCCTTGGTCTTAATTAAGGTACTTCGCCAGCATTTGCCTGGTGTGAAAATGAGAAACTACGGAAATCTATCTTCAAGGCTGCCGAAAGTGCGGCTTGAACTCAGTATCTCCCGGATGCAAGCTCATAGCTGCGCGCCCCTAACCGCACGGCCGAACCGCTCAATAAAGGAAACAGTAAAATCACTACCTAGGGACTTGGATAATAACAACACCAACACCAACACCATTAATAAAATATATCGGAGTATATCGTTCGGACATAAAGAAGCTGGCAAACTTCGCTACTTTTTTAAAATAAAATGCAGTACTTACCTTAATTCTATTCGCCGTTCGCGTCTGCTAGGTGAATCACAAATCTCTCTTAGTTGCTATCCGTGTCGTACTTCATGTACTTCTCTTCTGTCTTAATGGTGCGTCGAACACAAGCAGACCACCTCTCAGCACCGATCGTCGCAGCTCCTCCACGCAGAAGTTGACACACACAAGCACTCAAAGTTGGCGTAGCATTATTTTTCCTAAAACTTAGATAAGTAAAGTCAACGGCTGGTATGTAAAGCATACGAATACGTCATGAAGAACAACGTACGCAAGGGTTATATTTCGGAGTCAGCCAAAAAGTTGAAACTTAACAGGAATGCTATGAGTAGGTAAGTAAGTAAGGAGGTTAGGGTCTGTCAAGGTGACAGCTGCCATCTTGCCAGGTCCTAACCTTACTTTTTCGGTCACGTGGACGCGGAATTTGAACAGGTGTATGCGCCTAACCTGGCAGCCGTCATCTTGACACGTCTTAACCTCGTCCACTTGTTTTGGCGCGGATTTTGCAAAAGTGTGCATGGTTAACCTCATTGCTGTTATCGTAATAGGTCGGCGCGGAATCTTGAAAACTGAACGTGGTTAACATCACTGCTGCCATCTTCACAGGTCAAAAACTCGTGAATTTGTTTTGACTCGGATTTTGAAAAGTGTGCATGGCTAAATTCACTGCTGTCATTTTGACTGGACTTAGCCGCATGCTTTTTATGTCGGGAAATTTTTAGCCCCCTAACCTCACTAGTGTCATCTTGACGGGACTTAGCCACGTGCACGGAATTTTGAACAAATGGGCAACCCTAACCTCACAGCTGTCACCTTGACTGGACTTAGAAACGTGCTCGGACATTTCTGAAAAGTGAACGATCCCTAACCTCACTGCTGTCACCTTAACGGGACTTAGCTACGTGGTTTTCTGAGGTGCGGAATTCCCGACACCATCTTGGAGGGGCCTAACCTCAGAGGTCTCTAGTTTTATTGCAAGCTGACCTTCTCGACTATCTTCGATGTGCCTAACCTTAGAGGTCTCTAGTTTTAAGGCTAACTGCCCTTCTCGACATTCCCCTTCTCGACACCACCTTGGAGGCTCCTAAGGTCCCTAGTTTTAAGACTAGCTGCCCTTTTCGTCATGCCCCTTCCCAACAGCATCTTAAAGGGGCCTAACCTCAGAGGATTATAGTTTTAAGGCTAGCTCCTCTTCTCGGTATCCCCCTTTCCCAACACAATCTTGGAGAGGGCTAAGAACCATAATTTTAAGGTTAGCTGCCCTTCTGGACATGCCCCGAACGATCGCTTACCTGTTATCTTGACGGGACATAGCCGCGTTCCTCTACATCCTCCTCCTCCTCTTCCTCCTCACATTTTTACAATTAGATGGCTATCCCTCTTTTCTCGTTACATCCCCCCTTCCCGACTAGTTTTTAAGGGAAGCTGCCCTTCTCTACTTGCCGCTATTTTAGAGGGGCCTAGGAACTACAATTTTAAGGCCCTTCTCGACAACATCTTGGAGCGGTCTAAAGATGGCTAACTGCCCTTCTCAACATGCTCCTTCCCAACACCCTCTTAGAGGGGCCTAACCTCACATGGTTATAGGTTTAAGGCTAGCTGCCCTTCTCGACATAGCACTATGTTAGAGGGCCTAACCACACCCTAACCTCACTGCTATTACCTTGACGGGACATAGCCACGTGCTTTTGTAAGGTGCAGAATGTTTTAATAAGTTCCCGACGCCATTTTTGGAGACACCTATCCTCTCAGCGTATAGTTTTATAGGCAGATACCTCTTCCCGACAAACAAAATCATAATTTTGTTTTTAATACACATAAAGAGCTATCTAGTAACGAACCACTGTCTAGTTTACAACGAATAACGGATGAAAGGATTAGACTAAATAATTTAATAAATTATTATTACATGATAACAGTACAATAATAACACTTATCACCCCGTTTTGCTGCAGATACACTTACGTTATGTTATTAAACTGGTAAGCACGCTGTAGAGTTGTCCTCTTGTTCTTTTTACCTCCTGATAAGATGTGAGGCATAAGTTTTACTAATTTTTACTCACGTTTTTACCCCTTTCTTGGTTAGATAAATGAAGATGAGATGGCGGTAGATGAATAAGGAGGGGTTCGGTAAAGAGAAAGGTGATAAATGTTTACTTATTTATAACAGGGTTTACGATATATAATAAAACACACAATTAAACGGAGAAAGGAAGAGGAATAGATGTGCAATGTTAATCTATTATAGTAAAAATAAAACGTTGCAGCATTTTTATACTTTATTTTCTGTATTATTCACCACCATTATCATCGTCATTATTATTTGTGACAATTGAATATTGCAATTATAAAAATATAGTAATGGTATAATTTTCTGAAAATATTTTACATATTAATTTTTTTCGAAAATAAACATAAATTTTGAATATGCGAAATGATATTTTACATCTTGAATATCGAAATTAAAAGAGAATTTCTTTAAAAAGAACCATGATGTAATACTCCTTTGTATTTTCCCCTAAGTCAAAAAAGTTAAATTTTCAGAAGAGCCTTTTTTGGTTCAGAGGTTAATCTTTACTTATTTGTAAAAAAAGTTTCATATCATAGCTTTTGATGTTCTCCTACATAATCTACCGCGAGAAATTTTAATATTTACATATTAAAAAGTAATATGTGACTTATATTATCATGACCATATCCATAGTGTGACGTATACTAATATCACGAAAGTAAATTTATCTATTGTTACTGAAGTTCTAATCATACTTGCACTGGGAAATAAAGTACGGAGCAAGGAACTAAACTATTAAGATAAAATGACACTACTTTATTTATAATTGAATGTTCGAAATTGACCAAAGCAAACTACCATAAATTCACATTAATATCCTGCATCTGGTATAAGAAGTTATTCACACAAACAATTCTTGCTCCCACAAACGACGTACAAAGCACAGAAACTGACTGGAAATTTGTGCTTAAATAATGATATGAAGACAGATAAAATGGACACTGATATTCGCACAAGATATTCTGTAATAGTTGAAGGAAGTTTAATCATCATCCTTGTGTTCTTTTATGTCAGGATAAAGTTCTGGAACTCCGGATGTGCACTTCAGGTTGTGATAGAAAGGATGGACTATTTCTCGAACTAGTGGTAGAAGATCCATGATATCCTTCTTTTCCTCTCCTGTGATTGGCAACGGAGCGCTGTAACATCTTTGAGGTCGAAGTACAGCATCGGTTTTACCTCTGCGAATATTTTTTTTGCTAGTTGTTTTACGTCGCACCGACACAGATAGGTCTTACGGCGACGATGGGACAGGAAAGGGCTAGGAGTGGGAAGGAAGCGGCCGTGGCCTTAATTAAGGTACAGCCCCAGCATTTGCCTGGTGTGAAAATGGGAAACCACGTAAAACCATTTTCAGGGCTGCCAACAGTGGGGTTCGAACCTACTATCTCCCGAATAATGGATACTGGTCGCACTTAAGCGACTGCAGCTATCGAGCTCGGTCCTCGGCGAATAAAGCTTAATTGTTTAAGGTCTTCATCCTCTTTGAGGTTATTCTTGAAATGAATCATACCAAACTCTTTGGTGTATCTGAACCACTTGGCATTTAACTAGCTGAATGGTTCTCCAATCGTGTCCTTCTTTCTCAATTGCAATGTGCACTTTAACAAACCTGCGAAGTCCAAAAAATCGAAATGAAGAAGTTCCATAAATTCAAAATGTCTTTTCTTCCCTGCTGTACGTACCAATTGGCACCAATCATGCGGATGGTAAACGGGGAGGTCTAGTTTCTTCTTTTGCTTTTCGATAAGTGCATGGTCAACATCACATTCCATGTGGCTATGGCCACTGACCATGAACTTTTGATCAACTACTTCAAGGTTGGGATTATCTTGCATTACCGTCAGAAGCATCGAGGCCACATGCGAGTTCCTATTTTGACCTCCACAAGTGACAGAGTAAAGAATAACATGTTCATGTTTAACATCTGGTGGGAGTGAAGTTAATTCCCGGTAGATGCAAGTAGCAATTTGATTCCTTCCTCTTCCTCCCTCACCTTCATGCCACATGTAGCATTTTACATCTCCTTTACTTGGCTCATGCATTGTTAGATTAAAAGTCCATAATGTGCGTTTATAAAATGCTACCGATGTCTGGAGGAATGGAGTTGGGAGACATTGTTGCAAATCGAAGCAATAACAGCTCAATGAATCATCATGTTTAGCAAGGAGCTTATCTTCTGATTTTCGTGTGTAAGCACTATCTCCTTCTGCATGATGGAGGCCGATTTCCTGCTCAATTTAATTGCGTTCAGATCCCTTTTTTGCAAGTCATTCCTTGGTATGAGGCACATCACACTTATGACATGTGTCTACTTTCGGATTTGAATGAAATATTCAACTTACGAAATTATCGTTCATATACTGATCTAGAAGCAGGATTACCCTCAGTTTATTTGTACAGTTTGTACATCATTTGCAGATTAAGGTAGGAAGGCAAGTAAGTTTTATCATTTTTACGGCGGGTATAATGTGACTTGTACAAGGGAAATGTGTGGATATGTTTTCTTATCTGTTCTAACCGTGCATTACTTGTTTTATTTGCAGGTGGTTTTCTTCCTCTCTGATCAACTTCTGTCACTCCTGACACAGATTTACCGCGATCTTTTAAACTTGTGTTATGAACATATTAGTTTCACCGAGTGTGCCCATGAAACACCGCCTACAAACTTGTACTCGTTCACCATTAATCTTGAAATGAAACAAATTTGTTACAGATCTGTTATGCTGTTGCTCTGGATCAACGGCCCTTTTCCTACTTGTTTTCGGTGGACTAGAATCAACCAAGCTATTTACATATGCCTTTCTCTTGTTTCTGTCACCTAAAGCCCAGTATTCCTCAAAGATCAATTTTTTAACCAACCAGAACATCTCCAACCGTTGTCCATTTACAACTTAGCACCGCACCGCATTCGACACTTTTTAATAGGCATTGATACCCTAGCCGAAATCAGTTTTTCCTTGCTGGTGATATACCTCTTTCCCGTGTTACGACTGATTTTCCGTTGTAATTTCTTTTGTACAGTGTTTTGGAGTCTCTCCTGAATCACTTTTTCTCATTGGCTCACATGGTAAATCACGAACCACGATTATGTTATTTTTCCCAACATTACTTTCATCGTTAAGTATTACTTGAGACAGGTATAACTTTTATCACTAACAACATTGTAAGGAGGTATGAATGTTTCCGAGATCTGAGGGCACTGTCCTGAATAAAATCACTGAATTCGTTGTTATCAGAAAGTTCAAGTACGCTTGTCTCATAGTCCTCCAAAACACACATGTCTAATTGAGCGATATTGCATGCATGTAATTGTTCTCGTTGTAATTTAGCTGGGTAAACATTTGGATTCAAGGAAACATCCTCTTCCTCATCACTGTGTAAACATCTGTCAACCATCCTGGTAAATTCCAGTCTGCCATTGTTGGAATTGGATGCTTTTATTGGCGCCATTCCAACAGCTGAAATATGGAATACTGTAATTAATACATTTTGCAAAGAAATGTCCCTGTCAAATATTTCACAATTAGGAAAAAGTCATTAAGAAATCAAAGCACAACTATATCGAGGATTATCCAATCTAGAACTATTCACAGGGACTTATTATAGTTACCGTTATCGCTGTATTTTTCACATTGGCTCCGTTCCGCCAACTCTAAAATCTTCAGAGTTCTTGACGACATTATTATCGTAATTATTTTGTCAATCACACCGAATGTAGCTCAGAACTGTAAACAAGATAAAAATACGTACAACTTCAAACAATGAATGAAGTTTGCTGTTTGTCTTCCACAAACTTCTTGTAAACTTGCAATAACAACATTGAGATAATCTTTCAAGAAATCATTCCACTATAATGTGAGAGTAACAAGCAAAGCTAAATTAATTGTTGTAACAATGTGCTAGCAAGACTGCATTGTGTGTTCATGTTGAGAATGTTTGACTTATACTGTTTTGAGTAACCAAAACAAGCTGTGCTGTCACATCACAACAATATAACTTGAGTTATACTATTTTTCCAGAACACAAATCAAAACTTCAAAATTGTACTCTTTGAATTAAACCCATTTTCATAGCCACTTTTCATTTTATACTTATACTGATTCGACATTTCGAAGGAGCACATTTTTTATGTAATATAGGTAACTTATCTCATTTTATCCACTTTTTACTTATACTCTTTTGCCTTAAAACTCTAGATTTGTAGATAATCTTTTTCCCTTTCTACAAATAATTATTATATGTACAATAATGACACTTTCATGAATATTATTTACAAAGAATCATGGCATAACAAACAGCTATATGTTGTTGTTTTTTGTTGTTTTTATTGTACATCCATGGTGTACTCGTAAGAGAATCACTATTCCACGCACGTTTATTATCATATGGAATGATTGAGCATGTATTCTGCTCAATAGTAAAAGCAATTTATTTGCGAATGGTCATACTACAGTACTCAAAACTATAAATGCATGATTTTCATGCTTCCTGCTTAAACGCAATAATACAGTGAATACACCCTAATTGTAAACCGTATTCTAGACATTGAAGAAGTAGTTGAATGTGAAATAACATACCGCTTTTTTGGAAATAGGATAGCTAGCAGTTTAGCATGGTTTCATGAATTATCAGTGGGAATCATTTTTTCAACACAAATGGAAAGTCAGAATGTGAATTATGCAGATTAGAAGGGTATTTAAGAGAAACCTCCAACACGAAACCGCGATTAGGATCTTTAGCAGCTAGAAAAACATCAAAATGTTCAATTTCATTTTCTGATAGCCATATAAAATCTTTATATAGTAAAGCCTGAGACATTGCATGCCGATACAGATTACTAATATCAAAATACTTAAGATAAGAATCTTCTTTCTCTGAATCATGATTCGTGAGGTATGGATTGTTTGCAGTTGTATGTCTGTTAACATGCGAAACAAGTCCACCCCAAATTCTGCGTTCGAAAAACAACAACATTTCAACATCAGTAAGAAGTTCAGGTTTAACTCCTGTATACTTTGACATTGCCTCCCACGAAAGGCCGGGAGTCGTGTAGTAAGAGCAAGGCCGTAATCCATAAACATATTTAAGATTTAAACACATTTCACGGAACTTTTCAAGCACATCACAGAGCAAATGTGTGTCTACGTTTAAATACAAGTCAGCATATTCACCTAATTACTTTATAATAAATGTTGACCGCACATTAAATGCATGCAAATAGTCTTCATCTGAAATCAATATTGTATGCTTATCATATGAGGAAGAGCTTACTGTTAGTGTACTACATTCATTTATTACACTAGTAAGTGCTGTCTGAGGAGGTAATTTTGCTTCTTTTAATGTTTGAAAGCTTTAAATATAGTCATATGCCAAAATACTTTTTCTTATACAAAGTTTAAATTTCTCAGGATCTGGAAAATATTCATGACGTATTTTAAGTCCTCGCTTGAAAGTCCATTTACAAGCGTATCAAGAGAAAAGTTTATAAATTGTAGGAATCCAGAAAGCGAATGCTAAAATCGCCTACATCTTGACTGAATGAAATGAAGGGCTCATGATTTTGTGCAATTACAGTGACCTTTATGCATTTTAATCGTGCAAACTCTCGAACAATGAAGTGGCTTTCGTAACCTGACAAGTTATGAAGAAAGCAAGGAATAAATTTACGAACACGATATAAAATGTTTTATGAATGATGTGCAGGTCCACGATATCTTCCAGTAAAGTGGCAGTGATCTCTAACCTTAATCTCTGGGAATGTAATAGGCTGTTTAGAGATGTGAAAATTCATCTGTTTCATCATGCATAATCATATCATCCAGTGGCATTTGAAGTAGAACTGCATGTGATATGAGAAAATGAACACGATGTGCTAACTCTTGTAATTCATTTAACAGCCATTCAGTAGAGTTTTCTCCATGATATATCTTAAAAAATGATAATGATGTATCATATGAACAAACAACTTTGTGTGCTACCGAAAACGGTGTACGCTTCTGTATATAAACAGTATATGGTTCAGACAAGTCGGGTTGACAACGAAGAAAAAGTGATGTAAAACGTTCGAAATATGCATAAAGAGTAAACGGAACAGGTTCCTGATGATAATAATTCTCAAATTTAATTTCGGCATTTTCACTATTTGGAAGAACAAGTTTTACGATTAAATGTGCTAAACAATCAAATAAGTGTGTAACTGACAAGCTTTCTGCTGAAAAGTATTGCAAGCATCTGTGACATATAAACTTCTTTTCGGGCCGATGGCCTAGATGTTAGGCCCCTTTAAACAATAAGCATCATCTAAGCAAGCAAAATCTTCTTTTCTCTGTGCGATGAAAGTTGAGAGATTAACAAACGTGAAAGGTTTGTTATAAGGCAGTAGTGGCTTGTGTTTTTATCGCAAATATACAAAAGATGTGGTGATGTTTTGGAGAAAAATCTGAATAAAGTGGTCCTACAATACTCTCGCCGTTTACACCGTATACGGAAAATGAAAAATTAGGATTGGACTTCTGAAATTTGGAAATGTTTCTTAATTCCATTGGGAAAGAAACACCGTCAAAATTTAATGTATTTCGCAACTCAATAAACATTTCTTCATACTGTGAAGTTCTTGAAGAATTATATGTTGCTGCTTTTAATCCCATTGCGATACACCATAGAAAGCAATATTCATCATTATTCTGGATAATGATTACAGCTTTTCTATCTGCAATGGCTTTCGGAAGTGGGATATATTCTCTTCCTGAATTTAATGGTCAAATTTACAGACATTAAGCTGAAGATGAGTAATACTTTGTAGTGCCGTATTGTTCGCATCCTCTTCAAACTATTGAAATTTTGCAAGCAATTCGTCTACATCTTATTCACGAACCCATTCTGAAATATTATCAGAACATAACAGAATTGTCATTTTCGATTATAAATAAAAATTTCATGATTTCATCATTAACTTTAAAAAGGAATAAATGAACATGCAAGTGAGTTTCTTAGCTTAAGCGCAGTATGCGTAGTTAGCAAAGAGGACACTTGTTCTTCTAGTACATTATAGCAATATATTAAAAACGAACTTGGATCTAAAATATTCAACGAATTTTTTCTAATACCACTTATTATAGGTGATGAAAAACATGTATAAATAGTTTCCCAATTAGATGCCATGACATTAAAGATAATCAAATTATTTCATATTCAATTCCTGCTAAGTGTGCACAAATTAAATATCAACAAAACTAAAAGTACATGGATTGTTTTCTATTCCATGATATGACAAGGCAGTTGTTCGTTGATTTATATTTTGTAAATCCAAATCTGTTAATGGATTAAATTATTGGGTAGAAATACCTTAAATTCTTCACAAGTACACAGTAATCTATCACCAAATCTTGTAGTTAATCTCTGAACCGAAATAACTCTTAATTGTTCATTAAGAGGAAGATTAGTTAGTCTTCTTGAAAGTGTCCTTATAGTCCGTCCCAGGTTGAGACGGACAATACACAATCTGTAAAAAAAGGCAAAAGGCGTACGTTCAAGTGTAGTTAGCCATTTACATGTTCAACATTCTTGTAATGTACTAGCATCTAAAAATGCTGATTTTTGTAGACAGATAAGAATACAGTCAAGCAGACATCATGCTTTTACTATTGAGCAGAATACATGTTCATTCATTCCATATGACAGGGATGGCGAACCTATGTCACCTAGTGACACGCGAACACGATTTCGGTGGCACACCACATGAACATAATAATGTTTTTATATACGTCTTATACTGCAGACAATACATATCTTATAGTGTTTCACGTGTAAGAAATAAATAACGAAAATTTAAATACTAGTTCCATTCGGACGTGCAATATGGCAACACTGCTACACTGATAGGTCCGAAAGTCAAGTGAGGTAGTGTCGTTTTCTGTTGGTTTTGTATACGGACATCGCAAACCTGTTTTCGGTGCCGAAAAGAACAGAAACTTAACGAAGGTGGTGACCGTACTTTTCAAGACCTCTGGACAAGGGAATTCGGACTGATAGAAAGATGTGTTGCCTCTGTTCGAAAACAATTGTATCCCCCACATTTAATGTAAAGCTCAATATCGAGACTAATCATTCAAATGTTTGTTCCATTTCAAATTAAGAATGAAGGGAGTTGGTTTCACAAAATATCGAACATTATACAAAACTACCGAGTTCTTTTGTATCATCTTTCCGGCTCAGGAATAATATCAGTACGGCTGTCTCACTGCATTGTATAGCGTGCATGGCAAACCGATTTCTGACGGTGAGTTTTTGAAAGAAACTTTCTTATGTACGTCCGACATATTATTTGAAAACTTCCCTAACAAACAACTAATAACTAACAAAATCAAAGGAATGTAACCCAGCTGAACTGCTGTCGAGGGTAGAATAATAATAAAAGAATAGTGAAGAAGATTCCGAGCAATTGAAAGCTGATTTGGATAACTCCCACATGTATGTTTTGATGAAAGCATGAATGTGATCTTACAAGAAAGGATAGCTGTGATTAAGAAATTAGTTTAATTGTTGAGCATACAAACTACAACATGGAAAGATAATGAAGCTAATGAAGGAAGTGAAGTCCGTTCGCAATATTACTACTTTTGATTTTTATACCTAATATTTTTTTTACAATTTGCTTTACTTAGCACCGACACAGATAGGTCTTACGGCAACGATGGGATGGGAGAGGCATACGAGTGGGAAGGAAATCACCATGGCCTTAATTGAGGTACAGCCCCACGGAACAAGCAATGAAATGTATTTACAAGATATATGTGTAATAAATAAATGAATCAGTAAATAAATTAATAAATAAAAATAAATAACATATTACGAAACATAATGGGAAAATTAGAAAGGAAGACTCAGGGTGGAGGGTTGTAGATTGTAGACATTCCTTAACGTAAAACAAGTGGCACAGTTGATAGTTGAGAGTAATATACCAGACTTAAAATGGCACAGTAGTTGGAAAAGGTTCGCCATCCCTGCCATATGATAATAAACGTGCGTGGAATAGTGATTCCCTTACGAGTACACCATGGAGGTACAACAAAAACAACATATAGATGTTTGTTATGCAATGATTTCTGTAAACAATATTCATGAATCTTTCAATATTGTACGTATAATAAATACGTGTAAAAGGGAAAAGATTATCTACAAATATTAAAATAGAAGATAATGCAAAGGATTATTACATCATCATTCATTTTTTAAAAATTCTATTTTTATTTCAATATTCAAGATGTAAAATATCATGTCATATATTCAAAATGTAACATTATGTATATTTTCGGAAAATAATATGTAAAATATTTTCAGAAAATTATACCATTACTATATTTTTATAATTGCAATAATCAATAACCACAAATAATGATGACGATGATAATGATGACGATGACTAATACAAAAAATAAAAATAAAAATTCTATATTGTTTTCTTTTTACAATAATAGATTAACATTGCACATCTGTTCCTCTTCCTTTCTCCATCCAAAACCTGATATAAATAAGTAACACCTTTCTCTTTACCGGACTCATATTTATTCATCTACCGTTTTCTCCCCTTCTTTTATCTAATGAAAAAATGGTAAAGAATGGTGAGTAAAAATTGTGAAACTCATGCGTCACATCTTCTCAGGAGGTGAAAAGAATAAGAGGACAACTCTACAGCATGCTTACCAGTTTAATAACATAACGTAAGTATATCTGCAGCAAAACGGGGTGATAAGTGTTATTATTGTACTGTTATCAGGTGTTGTTTAGGCTATGTATGATGTGTATTCTGCCCGAAGGCTGGTTTGATCCTCCACAGCTCCGCCAACAGCTGTGATAAACAGCCTAAGCGTCACACAAGAGGCATACTAGGGAAGTGAGGAGCGAGGAAGTTTCCCGTTGCTTTCCTCATTTATCATGTAATAGTAATTTATTCCACCACTTAGTCTAATCCTCTCATCCGTTATTCATTGCAAACTAGACCGGAGTTCGTTATTAAATAGCTCCTTATTTGTATTAATAAAAATTATGATTTCCTTTGTCGGGAAGGGGCATCTGCCTATAAAACTATGCGCTGCAAGGATAGGTCTTTCCAAAAATGGCGTCGGGAACTTATTCGAAAATTCTGCTCCTTACAAAAGCACATGGATACGGCTCCTCAAAATAATAGCAGTGAGGTTAGGGTATGGTAAGGCCTCTCTAAGATAGTGCCATGTCGAGAAGGGCAGATATCCTTAACATTTAGAGTCCTTAGGCCCACTCTAAGATGGTGTCGGGAAGGAGGCATGTAGAGAAGGGCAGCTAGCCTTAAACTATAATCCTCTGTGGTTAGGACCCTCTAAGAGGGTGTTGGGAAGGAGTATGTTGAGAAGGGCAGTTAGCCATAAAACTATAATCCTTAGACCGCTCCAAGATGGTGTCGGAAAGGGCCTTAAACTATAGCCACTGGCCCCTCTAAGGTAGCGGCATGTCGAGAAGGGCAGCTTGCCTTAAAACTGGTTGGGAAGCGGGATATGACGAGAAAAAAAAGATACCCATGTACCTGTAAAACTGTGAGGATGAAGAGGAGGAGGTAGAGGAACGTGGCTATGTCCCGTTAAGGTAACAGTTTAGCGATCGTTCGGGGCATGTCGAGAAGGGCAGCTAGCCTTAAACTAGGGTCGTAAAGCCCCTCCAAGATGGTGACGGAGAAGGGGTATGTCAGGAAGGGCAGCTAACCTTAAAACTAGGGTCCTTAGCCTCTTCCAAGATGATGTCGTGAAGGGGAATGTCGAGACGGGCAGCTAGCCTTAAAACTATAATCCTCTCAGTTTAGGACCCTCTAAGATGGTGTTGTAAGGGGCATGACGAGAAGAGCAGCTAGCCTTAAAAATAGAAACCTGAGGCTCCTCAAAGATGGTGTCGAGAGGGTTCATATCGAGAAGGACAGCTAGCCTTAAAACTAGAGACCTCTAAGGTTAGGCACATCTAAGATAGTCGAGCTCAGCTTGCCATAAAACTAGAGAACACTGAGATTAGGCCCCTCCAAGATAGTGTCGGGAATTTCGCACCTCACATAAGCACGTGGCTAAGTCCCGTCAAAATGGCAGAAGTGAGGTTAATCACGTTCACTTTTCAAAATTCCGAGCCGACCTGTCAATATAACAGCAGTGAGGTTAGCCATGCACACTTTTTCATAATCTGCGCCAACACAAGTGCACGAGGTTAGGTCCTGTCAAAACGACGGCTGCCAGGTTAGCCACGTTGCAAATTCCGAGCCAAACAAGTGCACGTGGTTATAACCTATGAAGATGGCATCAGTGAGGTTAGCCAGGTTCACATGTTCAACATCCGCGCTCACGTGGCCGAAAAAGTAAGGTTAGGACTGTCAAGATGGAAGTTGTCATCTTGACAGTTGTCACTTATCCAAATACCACGCTCATGTGGTTAAGATTGGAACAGTGAGTTTAGCCACGTTCACTTGTTCCAATTCCGCGCCCACGTGGCCCAAAACACTAAGGTTATGACCCGTGAAGGTGGCAGCTGACATCTTGACAGCTGTCACTTACTCAAATTCGCGCCCACGTGGTTAAGATGGCAGTAGTGAGGTCAGTCACGTTCAATTGTTGACAAAAAGTAAGGTTAGGAAATATCAAGATGGCAGCAGTGAGGTTAGCTGCGCTCACTTGCTCAAAAAAGTGAGGTTAGGGTCGGTGAAGATGACAGCTGTACATAGGCTCTTATGAGACGGCCAAGGGGCGCTTGCGCTAGATGGCGGCTTCTCTTATGAGACGGCACATGAGGGCTTGTGCAAGATGGCGGATAGACATTTATGACATGGCATAGGGGCGCTTGCGCAAGATGGCGGCCATACATAGGCTCTTATAAGACGGCCGAAGGGGGCTTGCGCATGATGGCGACTATACAAAGACTACCTAAGGGCGCTTGCTGAAGAGGGCGGCTTTCAATAGGCTCTTATAAGACGGCCGAAAGGCGCTTTCGAATGATGGCGCCTACACAAAACAGCCTATGGGCATTGCGCAAGATGGTGGCTATACAAAGACGGCCTGAGTGCTATTGCGCAAGATGGCGTTCATACACAAGCTCTTATGGAGAAAGCTAGCCGAGGGGCTTACTGCGCAAGATGGCGGTTATACACAGGCTCTTATGAGACGGCCTATAGGCCCTTGCTCGTGACAGTGGCTATACACAGACTCTTGCAAAGAAAGATGACAGCCATGGCCTATTGCAAAAGATGACGGCTATACACGTGTTTTACGGAGAAAGATGTCTCCCATGGGCGATTGCACAAGATGGTGGCTTGCATCCGCTCTTATAGGGAAAGATGCTAAGCAAACGCGATTGCACAAGATGGTGGCTATACACTGGTTCTTTTGGGGAACGATGATAGCCAAGGGCGATTGGGCAAGTTGGCGGCTATACACAGCCTCTAATGAGACGGCCTAGCGGTGCTTGCGATAGATGGCTGCTATACAAAGAAGACCTAGGGGCGCTTGAGCAAGATGGCGGCTATACATTGGCTCTGATGAGACGGCCGGGGGCCACTTGCACAAGATGGCGGCTACTATTATGAGACGGCACAGGGGGGCTTGAGCAAGATGGCGGCTCTTCATAGGCTCTTATTCAATGGCCTAGGGGCAGTTGCGCAAAATGGTGGCCATACATAGGCTCTTATAAGTTGGCCGAAGGGGGCTTGCGTAAGATGGTGGCTATACAAAGCCTGCCTAAGGGCGCTTGCTCAAGTAGGCGGCTATAAATTGGCTCTAATAAGACGGCCTAAGGACGCTTGCGACAGATGGCGGCTATACAAAGACAGCATATGTGCGCTTGTGCAAGATGGCGGCTAAACATAGGCTCCTATGAGACGGCCGAAGGGCACTTGTGGCAGATGGGAGCTATACAAAGACAGACTATGTGCGCTTGCGCAAGATGGCGGCTATACATAGGCTCCTGTGAGACGACCGAAGGGCGCTTGCGAAAGAAAATGGATATACAAAGACGGCTTAAGTGCACTTGCGCAAGATGGCGCTTATACACAAGCTCTTACGGAGAAAGCTGGAAGGAGGGCATACTGCGCAAGATGGTGATTATACACAGGCTGTTATGGAGAAAGCTAGGCGAGGGGCTTACTGCGCAAGATGGGGATTATACACAGGCTGTCCTGAGACGGCCTAGAGGCGCTTGCGCATGATGGCTGCTATACACAGACTCTTACGGAGAAAGATGACAGCTATGGGCTATTGCACATGATGGCGGCTATACACGGGTTTTACGGAGAAAGATGACGGCCATGGGCGATTGCAAAAAAGTGGGCTATATATGGGCTCTTATAAAGAAAGTTGCCGGCCAAAGGCGATTGCACAAGATTGCCGCTCTACACTGGTTCTTATGGAGAATGATGACAGCCATGGGCGATTGGACAAGATGGCTGCTTTACACAAGCTCTAATGAGTAGTATAATACAGGGATTCGGCGGCCTACTCCTCCTCCCGCGGGAAATTTGACTTCTGGCGGGAAATTTGAATTTTTGGCGAGAAATTTGAATTTTGGCGCGAGATTTGAATTTGTAAACAACGCCACGTGCTTTTTGACAGCTGTCATCGACAACAACGCATCGCTAACCTCACTGCTGCCATCTTGACGGGCCTAAACCTCAGTAGTGCCAACTTAACCTAACTAGCGTGAGGTAAACAAAGCCACGTGTTTTTTGACAGCCACGTGCTTTGTGACAGACAACAACGCATCGCTAACCTCAGTACTGCCATCTTGACGGGCCTAAACCTCAGTAGTACCAACTTAACCTAACTAGCGCGTGGTAAACAAAGCCACGTGCTTTTGACAGCCACGTGCTTTTTGACAGACAACAACGCATTGCTAACCTCAGTACTGCCATCTTGACGGGCCTAAACCTTAGTGATACCAACTTAACCTAACTAGCGTGTGGTAAACAAAGCCACGTGCTTTTTGACAGCCACGTGCTTTTTTGACAGCTGTCAACCGCCATCTTTAATCACCGTGCTGCCCGCTTTAACTACTTACCTTTGAAATGTGGTGGCGGTAAATTCCACGTGCTTTACAAACCCATATGCTTTTCTGACAGCTGTCATCCGCCATCTTTAATCCAGAGAGAACAGTGCTGCCCTCTATGTAGTAGCGGCAAATTCCACGAGCTCTTGTTTGGAAACAAATCAACATGCTTTTTTTTGACAGCTGTCAAACGCCATCTTTAATCACCGTGCTGCCCTCTTTAGCTACATACCGTTGAAATGTGGTGGCGGTAAATTCCACGTGCTTTACAAACCTATATGCTTTTCTGACAGCTGTCATCCGCCCAGCAATTCTCTTCCTATATAATAATTTCGTGTGGCTATTTCTAGCCAAGTGCAGTCTAAAAAAATAAATCCTAGTCTTGTTGTATCAGGAAGGGTAACTGGCTAAATCCCGGTCTTTCAGCGTCAGGAAGGGCAACCAGCCATACCGTGAAACAATAGTGTATGATGTAAGAGGCTAGATACTGCTTTGAGCATCTAGCTGTAAAACCCCGATTCTCGTGTTTAAAAGAACATCTAGTTGTAAAACAGATTCTTAATCCCAGTTATTTGACGTCAGGAAGGGCAACCAGTCGAAAACAATAGTGTATGATGTAAGAGGCTAGATACTGCTAGTTTTGTATCAGGAAGGGCAACTAGTCTTAAAACAAAATCTTGCGATTTAAAATCTTAGTTTTGCGTCAGGAAGGACATCCGGCTGTAAAACAATAGTTCGTGATACAGCGATTTAAAATCTAAGAAGAGCATCTAGCTGTAAATCCCCGATTCTCGTGTTAAAAAGAGCATCTAGTTGTAAAACAGATTCTTAATCCGAGTTCTTTGACGTCAGGTAGGGCAACCGGTCGAAAACAATAGTGTATGATGTAAGAGGTTAGATACTGCCAGTTTTGCGTCAGGAAGGGCAACCAGTCTTAAAACAAATGCGATTAAAAAATCTTAGTTTTGCGTCAGGAAGGGCATCCGGCTGTAAAACAATAGTTCGTAATACAGCGATTTAAAATCTAAGAAGTGCATCTAGCTGTAAAACCCCGATTCTCGTGTTAAAAAGAGCATCTAGTTGTAAAACAGATTCTTAATCCAATTCTTTGACGTCAGGAAGGGCAACCGGTCGAAAACAATAGTGTATGATGTAAGAGGCTAGATACTGCTATTTAAAATCCTAGGAGGGTATCCAGTTGTAAGACAGATTATTGTGATTTAAAATCCTGCGTCAGGAAGGACAACCGGTCGTAAAACAAATTCTTGCGTTTTAAACTACTGCGTCAGGAGGAGACACTCGGCTTTAAAGCATATTTTTAATCCCGGCCCTGCTACGTTAGGAACCACATCTAGCTGTAAAAACAGGAGCTTCAAACATTTACAGTTTTAAGCTTTAGGAACGGGTTATGGGTTACATTTTCTGTTCTACTACATAGAACACTATCTTTGAAGTTGTATTGGCGCAGTCATTCAGAGCGAGGTATGGAATGCATGTGTTGGCTGAAATTGTACACTCGGCTTCCGGCTGTAGTAACCTTGAACGAAGACACTGCATGCTGATGAGCGACTTGTAACTCACGTAGCCCGTGTAAGCTCCTAACATAAATCATCATGATTGTACGGAGAGGTTAAAACACACAGTGCCAGCATATAGCCCCCTCCTATCGAAAGAGCCTGCACGGCGCCGGCATGTAGGCTTCTCCTGTTGAAGGAGCCTGTACAAGGTTTAACACCCGCCATCAACAGCCCTTACTTAATAATGGCTTTTTTTTGCACACCCTCGAAACTGCCTAAGAATGTTATATACTACCGTAGGGAGAGGGTAAAACCCAGTGCTGGTACATAGCCTACTCCTACCGAAGAAGCCTGCACACAGCTTAACGCCTCCATCCGACAAACGAATCACCCTCAACACTCTTGTACTCACAATCATTTTCGAAGGAGTCTGCTTAAGGTTTAACGCCCCCATCAACAACCCTTACTTCATGCTAGCTTTTTTGCACACCCCACCTCTTAGATCATACACCATAGTTTTACGACCAGTTACCCTTCCTGACTAGGATTTTAAATCGCAGTATACGCGATAAATTTGTTATAGCGGGTTTTATAACTAGATATCCCGGTACCGGCACATAGCCTACTCCTACTGAAGAAGCATGCACAAGGCTTACTGCTGCCATCCGATAGATGTAGGCTACTCCTGTTGAAGGAGCCTGTACAAGGTTTAACACCACTCTATCAACAGCCCTTACTTAATGCTGGCTTTTTTTTGCACACCCTCGAAACTACCTAAGAATGTAATATACTACCGTAGGGAGAGGGTAAAACCCAGTGCTGGTACATAGCCTACTCCTACCGAAGATGCCTGCACACAGCTTAACGCCTCCATCCGACAAATGAATCACCCTCAACACTCTTGTACTCACAATCATTTTTGAAGGAGTCTGCATAAGGTTTAACGCCCCAATCAACCAGCCCTTACTTAATGCAGGATTTTTTGCACACCCCGCCTCTTAGATCATACACCATAGTTTTACGACCGGTTACCCTTCCTGACTAGGATTTTAAATCGCAGTATACGCGATACATTTGTTGTAGCGGGTTTTATAACAAGATGTCCCGGTACCGGTATATAGCCTACTCCTACCGAAGAAGCCTGCACACAGCTTAACGCCTCAATCCGACAAATGAATCACCCTCAACACTCTTCAATCATTCTCGCTACTTCGGAAGATAGCGGGTTCGAACTCCTACTGTTGGAAGCCGTAAAAAATAGCAAATGCTAGGCGAGGGGCCTGCGCGATGGTCATAACGTGTAATTACATGATCTAGCTAAATGTAGTTTTACCTCAATACCTTTAAGTGCCTACAGGTAAGGAATACCGCGGATGTAGCTTAGTACCCTCCCGTTTAAGTCCAGAAGTCGAGGATCGCGCGCTAACTTTCCAAGGCTCGATCCGCTGCAGAACTCTTAAATTCTGACACCTCGGCATCAACAGGAGGTTCGATTCCGGCTTAAATACGTCAGCCTGCGGGACTCAGTGTAAGACCCTTAGGAGAGCTCTTGTTGCATAAACACTTCGTTCCGACTGTACTGCAGTTGTCAGCGATTTTCACATCCGCTTGGTAACAAGCAGCATATTTACTCGCTGCAGTCTGCGTGAAGCGCTCACAGTTCTCTGTATGTGTTTATTACGTACACATCTCCCGTCTAAGTACTGTCTGCTGTGAGTATTATTCTTCAGCCTTTATCTTAAGGTAAGCTAGAACTGTTAGTTACTGTTTGCAAAGCAACTTCTACGCTAGGTAATAGACATCTACATTCATATATGTTTGTTCTTTTCTTTTTTAGGTACCGTTCGAGTTACAGGCTTGAAAGTACGCATTTTATTCATCCGAGTAACAGTCTGCAGCACATGCATTTTTAAGGTGTGTTTTCGAACTTTGAGTTGTAAAGATAGCTAGGTTAACTGATGTACCCTAGACTACATTCATTTATGTTTGTTCTTTTCTTTTTAGATTCGACCAGAATATTATCATTCGAGTTTCAGGCTTGAACGTACGCATTTTATTTTTCCGAGTAACATTCTGCAGCACGTGCATTTTTAAGGTATGTTTTCGAACTTTGAGTTGTAAAGATAGGTAGGTTAGCTGATGTACCCTACACTACATTCATATATGTTTGTTCTTTTCTTTTAGGTACGACCAGAATATTATCATTCGAGTTACAGGCTTGAAAGTACTCATTTTATTCATCCAGTAACAGTCTGCAGTGCGAGGATTTTAAGGTATGTCTGACCTCTATTCGTTGAAACTTGGTTTCTTCCGAACATCGTAACTTTCAGCTAATCATAAATAGTTGTTCTCTTCAATCCTCATGCTATAGACGAGGTTAATCTTATAATTTCAAACACGCACACATAGCTATGTCTGTCCTCAACATGCAGAAACTTGGTTTCTTCTAAAACATCGTAACTTTAGTCTATTGATAAATAGTCGTTCTCTTCAATCCTCATGCTATAGACGAGGTTAATCTTGTGATTTCAAACACGCACACATAGCTATGTCTGTCCTCAACAGGCTGAAACTTGGTTTCTTCTAAAACATCGTAAATTTAAGCTAATCATAAATAGTTGTTCTCTTCAATCCTCATGCTATAGACGAGGTTAATCTTATAATTTCAAACACGCACACATAGCTATGTCTGTCCTCAACTGGCTGAAACTTGGTTTCTTCTAAAACATCGTATCTTTAGTCTATTGATAAATAGTCGTTCTCTTCAATCCTCATGCTATAGACGAGGTTAATTTTATAATTTCAAACACACACACACATACACACACACACATAGCTATGTCTGACCTCAACAGGCTGAAACTTGGTTTCTTCTAAAACATCGTAACTTTAGACTATTGATAAACAGTCCTTCTCTTCAATCCTCATATTATAGACGAGGTTAATTTTATAATTTCAAACACACACATAGCTATGTCTGTCCTCAACAGGCCGAAACTTGGTTTCTTCCGAATATCGTAACTTTAAGCTAATCATAAATAGTTGTTCTCTTCAATCCTCATGCTATAGACGAGGTTAATCTTATAATTTCAAACACGCACACATAGCTATGTCTGTCCTCCACAGGCTGAAACTTGGTTTCTTCTAAAACATCGTAACTTTAAGCTAATCATAAATAGTTGTTCTCTTCAATCCTCATGCTATAGACGAGGTTAATCTTATAATTTCAAACACGCACACATAGCTATGTCTGTCCTCAACAGGCTGAAACTTGGTTTCTTCTAAAACATCGTAACTTCGATCTATTGATAAATAGTCGTTCTCTTCAATCCTCATACTATTGACGAGGTTAATTTTTTAATTTCAAACACGCACATAGCTATGTCTGTCCTCAACAGGCTGAAACTTGGTTTCTTCTAAAACATCGTAACTTTAGACTATTGATAAATAGTCGTTCTCTTCAATCCTCATGCTATTGACGAGGTTAATTTTATAATTTCAAACACACACATAGCTATGTCTGACCTCAACAGACTGAAACTTGGTTTCTTCCGAACATCGTAACTTTAGTCTATTGATAAATAGTTATTTTCTTTAATCTGCATGTCATAGAAGAGGTTAATCTTATAATTTCAAACTCACAGCAATGTCCGACCTCTATACGTTGAAACTTGGTTTCTTCCGAACATCATAACTTTAAGCTAATCATAAATAGTTGTTCTGTTCAATCCTCATGCTATAGACGAGGTTAACCTTATAATTTCAAACTCACAGCAATGTCCGACCTCTATACATTGAAACTTGGTTTCTTCCGAACATCGTAACTTTAGTCTATTGATAAATAGTCGTTCTCTTCAATCCTCATGCTATAGACGAGGTTAATTTCAAACACACATAGCTATGTCTGACCTCAACAGGCTGAAACTTGGTTTCTTCTAAAACATCGTAACTTTAGTCTATTCATAAATAGTCGTTCTCTTCAATCCTCGTGCTATATAAGAGGTTAGTCTTATAATTTCAAACTCACAGCCATGTCCGACCTCTATACGTTGAAATTTGGTTTCTTCCGAACATCGTAACATTCGCCTAATCTCTACTGGTTGTTCCCTTTTCAGATGTTCCCCTGCTGTGAGGAATGTAATGTAACGTTTACAAGGCGAGATAACTTCATGCGCCATATGAAATCAAAACACCCTAGCATAACATCTGCTTTATGTAAAGTTTGTAGTGTGTATTTCGCTAACGTAGAGCGATACGAGGCTCACTTACTAGAGGTACATCAAATATCTACTTGCCCTCAGGTAGTAGTAGGGAAAAAGCTTGCAGCTACTGATGTAGCTGTAGAAAGTACTAGTAGTAAAAAACCTAGAAAAAATCATGAACTTCAAACTACTCACTGCGAGCACTGTAACACTGATGTACCATCTTCGCATTTTCAGGGACACTTACTGAGTAATGCACATAAAAATAATGCCTGTAGAAGTGGTAGTAACGCAAACATCGAGGAAATTAATACAGCATTTAAAAGTAGGATTGCTAGTTACAGAATTCGCATTAGTCAAAAGATTCAGAGCACTTCAAAATTATTAAATTGCGTTCAACCGGATGTACAACAGCATCTTGCTAAATCTTTGTCCAATCATAATTTATTTAAAGTTAATTTTGAACTTTTCGCCTTGTACATTAAAAGCACGGATGAATCCGAAATAACGGACACTAAATCATTTAATACGAAGAATTTTTTCAAAAGTCAGTCGACTAATTTTCAGGTGATGTACTTACGGATGTCTCTAACATTATTTCAACTAAGAGCGAGGAATTTCAGGAAAAGGAATCAGGGTGGGCTTTAGTTGAAATAATGTATCTAGAAGTTAACATCAATAAGTACAATCCCATGCGAGGTTCATCGTACATCGAGCTGCCGACATGGATTCAGCGAAAAGAAGCTGTTGTAAACATCCAAAACAATGATGAAGCATGTTTTGCATGGGCGGTGATGTCGGCTTTAAATCCTGCGAAATGAGACGTAGCTAAGAGAACATCATCGTATCCACACTATTCAACACAACTAAATTTCGGTAGTATAGAATTTCCTGTGCAGTTAAAAGATATTAAGCGCTTTGAGGAACTAAATAGCATTAGCATTAATGTGTATGGTGTAGAGAAAAAGTCTGTAGTAGGTCCTCTGTATTATACATGTCATAAGAAGAGTACTCATGTTAACTTACTCTATATTGAAAACAGTGAAAATAACCACATTTGCTGGATTAAAAATCTGAGTAGACTTGTTGGTAGTCAGTTATCCAAAGAAGGATGTAAAAAGTGGCTATGTGATGGATGCTTGCAGTATTTTAGAACTGAAGATCAGTTACGAAGCATTCCAAGAATGACTGCAATCATGTACGTACAGAGATACCTACTACAGGCAATAATGTTTTAAAATTTACAAATTTTCACAAGCAGATGTGGGTACCGTTCGTGATTTATGCAGACTTTGAAGCCATCCTCACGCCATGCAACACATGCTCACCTAATCCTGACAACTCTTTCACTAATACTACACACATGCATGTCCCGTATAGCTTCGCGTATTACATCAAGTGTAGTTACGATAGTACGCTTAACACGTTAGAGCTGTATCGAGGACATGATGCTGCTAAAGTATTTTTAGAAAGACTTGAAAGTGATGCAGTTCGTCTTGGTCATATTCTAAATAGTAATATTCCTATGAAGCCACTCACCGAAATTCAGTTAAATGATCATGAACGTGCTACAAAGTGTAGCATTTGTGATGGGGGATTTTCCGAAAATGACCCTAAAGTTTTTGATCATGATCATTTAACTGGTTTCTACAGATGTGCCGCTCATTATAGCTGTAATCTTAAGTATAGAGTTCCTAAATTTATCCCTGTAATTTTTCATAACTTATCTGGTTACGACTCTCATTTCTACATTTCACAGTTTGGAGCTTCAGATGAAAAAGTAGATATATTCCCTCAGAATAAAGAGCGGTACATTGCGTTTGCAAAGTCTGTAAAAGTAGATGCTGAGCATTCTATAAAACTGAGATTCCTTGACTCGTTTCGCTGTATGGCGAGTAGCCTCGATAAACTTTCTAGCCATTTACAGCCTGAACAATTTACGGAAATTCGACGCGTTTTTCCCGAAGAAGCGCAGTTTAATTTACTTCGGCGTAAGGGTGTTTATTGTTATGAATATCTCGACTGCTTAGAACGCCTCTAAGAACGTGCCTTACCATCGAAACAATCCTTTTACAGTTCGCTGAATTCAGCAGATATTAGTGATGACGACTATTTACATGCACAACATATCTGGGAGCAGTTCCACATTCAAACGCTGGGTGAATACTCCGATTTATATTTAAAGACAGATGTACATTTGTTAGCTGATGTTTTTGAAAATTTTCGCTGTGTTCGTAAGAAAACCTACAGCCTTGACCCATGTCAGTATTTTACTGCGCCTGGGTTAAGTTGGGACGCGATGTTAAAATACACGCAGGTGAATTTGGAACTGCTAACTGATATTGATATGGTGCACTTTATAAAATCATCTATTCGAGGTGGTCTAAGTCAGTGCAGCGGGCGGTATTCCAAGGCAAATAATAAGTACATGCCGAGTTTCGATTCTAGTCAGGAATCTCAGTATATCGTTTATCTCGATGCTAATAATCAGTATTGGTGGGCGATGAGTCAGCATCTGCCGGTGAGTGGTTTCCGCTGGCTAACGCGGTGCGAAATTGATGCTTTACAGCTGCACGCCCTAGGCGATGAAGCTGATAAAGGCTATTTCCTCGAAGTTGACTTACAGTATCCTAAAGAGTTACACACTTCTCATAATGACTTACCGTTCTTCCCTGAAAATATGAAGCCCCCGTACATCGCATCAACGACAACAAAGCTCATTGCTAATTTATGCGATAAATCTAAGTATATCATTCATTACCGAAATTTAAAACAGTGTTTGCAGCATGGTTTGAAGTTATCCAAAATTCACCGCGTACTAGAATTTAATCAGTCACCGTGGCTAAAGCCATATATCGATCTGAACAATAATTTAAGAACGAATGCGGTTAACGAGTTTGAAAAAGATTTCTACAAGCTCATGAATAACAGTGTGTTTAGTGAGACTATGGAAAATGTTGACAAACGCGTTGATGTAAAATTGATTACAAACTGGGAGAATATTAAGAAAAGGTATGGTGCTAACTATTTTATAAGAAAACCAAATTTCCACAGCTGCACCATCATACATGAGAATTTAGTTATTATACAGATGAATCGTGTTAAGGTTAAGTATGACAAACCTACCTACGTCGGCTTTGCAGTACTTGAATTGGCTAAAACACTCATGTATGAATTCCATTACGATTATATGATGAAGAAGTACGCGCATAATGCGCAATTGCTCTACACAGATACCGATTCGTTTATTTATCAAATCAAAACTGATGACTATTACAATGATATAAAGCCAGACTTGGGTAGGTTTGATACAAGTAACTATCCTGCAAATAATCAATATCATCTTCCACAAGTGAACAAAAAGGTTCTAGGTAAAATGAAAGATGAATGTGCTGGGAATATTATCGATTCATTTGTAGGTTCTAAATCCAAGTCATATTGCATAAAACTCTTAAATGAATTACAAATAAAGAGATTGAAGGGGGTTAAAAAGAATGTCGTTCAGAATCAGCTAAGTTTTGAAAACTATAACAATTGCATTAAAAGTAATCCACCTGTTTTGCATAAGCAAATGTCTGTCATTAGAACCAAGAAGCACCAGTTGTACACTCATTTAATTAGTAAGGTAGCCCTTAATAGCGATGATTGCAAACGGTTTGTCATTCCAAATTCTACCAACACTCTAGCCTGGGGGCATAGTAGTATTGATCGGTACTACTTTACATAAAGCAGATGAGTGTGTGTGTAAACATTATGCTAGAGGTGTGTACTTACGTTACGCTGTCTTACATCACAATTCACTGTACATATTGTAGGGAGAGGTACGCTGAGAGCGTAGTACGGCAAGTTTAAACTTGTACATACAAGAATTGCATCGAGAAGTACGCAAACATCACTAGGGTAAAACGATTCGAGATAAAACTTGTACATACAAGATGTAAATAAATAATGTAGAATTGGCATATTCTTTTATTATTTTTAGGTTAGGTATACCTGCCACCCGCTCCTTATTTGCAAGATAGAGTTTTTGTTTATTACTCAAAGAAGAAAAGCAAGAAAGAAGGTGATGAGCAGATTCGTAGGTATGTTATTGTCTAGCTCATGTTGAGAAGAGAATTTTTTTTCTTTTTTCTAAACAGTGTTTGATTGCAATGCAGTGTTCAACAACATCGAACTATAAACGGTAGTATGTGTTCAAGTCTAAACTTGCAATACTCTTGCTTCTGCAATGCACGTTCGATAGAGATGTAGCTTGATAGAGGAAGAAGGGCAGTTAGTAAGTATGTTGAGAAGATATTTTGTTTTTCTTTCTAAACAGTACTCGATTCTAGTTATACAATGCAGTGTTCAACAACATCGAACACTAGAATGCAGTTCAAGTTGTGATAAGTTTTGACCAGTAGTATGTATGTGTTCAAGTCTAAACATGCGTCACTGCGGGTATGCGAGCGGATGACAGCTAACGAAATTGCTGGTTTGTTTCCAAACAAGAGCGCGTACAATTTACCACCACCACATTTCAAAGGTAAGTAGCTAAAGAGGGCGGCACGGTGATTAAAGATGGCGGTTGACAGCTGTCAAAAAAGCATGCTGATTTGCTTCCAAACAAGGGCACGTGGAATTTGCCGCTACTACATAGAGGGCAGCACTGTTCTCTCTGGATTAAAGATGGCGGATGACAGCTGTCAGAAAAGCGTATAGGTTTGTAAAGCACGTGGAATTTACCGCCACCACATTTCAAATGTAAGTAGCTAAAGAGGGCAGCACGGTGATTAAAGATGGCGATTGACAGCTGTCAAAAAAAAGCATGTTGATTTGTTTCCAAACAAGAGCACGTGGAATTTGCCGCTACTAAATAGAGGGCAGCACTGTTCTCTCTGGATTAAAGATGGCGGATGACAGCTGTCAGAAAAGCGTATAGGTTTGTAAAGCACGTGGAATTTACCGCCACCACATTTCAAATGTAAGTAGCTAAAGAGGGCAGCACGGTGATTAAAGATGGCGATTGACAGCTGTCAAAAAAAAGCATGTTGATTTGTTTCCAAACAAGAGCACGTGGAATTTGCCGCTACTACATAGAGGGCAGCACTGTTCTCTCTGGATTAAAGATGGCGGATGACAGCTGTCAGAAAAGCGTATAGGTTTGTAAAGCACGTGGAATTTACCGCCACCACATTTCAAAGGTAAGTAGCTAAAGAGGGCAGCACGGTGATTAAAGATGGCGGTTGACAGCTGTCGAAAAAGCACGTGGCTGTCAAAAAGCACGTGGCTTTTTTTACCACACGCTAGTTAGGTTAGGTTGGTACCACTGAGGTTTAGACTCGTCAAGATGGCAGTACTGAGGTTAGCGATGCGTTGTTGTCTGTCAAAAAGCACGTGGCTCTCAAAAAACACGTGGATTTGTTTACCTCGCGCTAGTTAGGTTAAGTTGGTACCACTGAGGTTAAGGCCCGTCAAGATGGCAGCAGTGAGGTTAGCGATGCGTTGTTGTCGATGACAGCTGTCAAAAAGCACGTGGCTTTGTTTACAAATTCAAATCTCGCGCCAAAATTCAAATCTCCCGCAAAAATTAAAATTTCCCGCCAAAGTTCAAATTTCCCGCGGGAGGAGGCCGGCGAATCCCTGTATTATACTACTCTAATGAGACTCCCCAGGGGTGCTTGCCCATGATGGCGGCTATACATAGTCACTTATGAGACGGCTGAAGGCGATTGCGCAAGCTGGCGGCTATACAAAAAAGACCTGGTAGCGCTTGCGCAATATGGCGGATATACATAGACTCTTATGAGACGGCCAATCGGCGCTTGCGCAAGATGGCGGCTGCTCTTAGGAGACGGCACAGGGGGCTTGCGCAAGATGGCGGCTATACAAAGGTAGCCTATGGGCGCTTGCTCAATATGGCGGCTATGCATTTGCTGTTATAGACGGCCAAGTGGCGCTTGCGTAAGATGGCGGCTGCTCTTATGAGGCGGAACAGTGGGTTTGCGCAAGATGGCGGATAGGCTCTTATGACATGGCCTAGGGGCGCTTGGAATGATGGCGGCCATACATAGGCTCTTATAAGACGGCGGAAGGGCGCTCGTGGCATATGGCGGATATACAAAGACAGCCTATGGGCGTTTGCGCAAGATGACGGCTATACATAGTCCCCTATGAGACCGCCGAAGGGCGCTTGCGAAAGATGGTGACTATACAAAGACGGCCTGAGTGCGCTTGCGCAAGATGGAGTTAATCACAAGCTCCTATGGAGAAAGCTGGTAGGGGCTTACTGCGCAAGATGGCGGTTATTTACAGGCTCTTATGAGACGGCCTAGAGGCACTTGCGCATAATGGCGGCTATACACATACTCTTATGGAGAAAGATGACAGCCATGGGCGATTGCACAAGATGACAGCTATACATGGGCTCTTATGAGACTAACACCTAGAACCTGGGTCAGAGGATACTGTGCAAGACGACGGCTATACATAAGCTCTTAGAGTACGGGCTAGGGGTGATTCCAAAAGATGGCGGCTATACATGGGCTCTTATCGAGAATGCTGTGCTAGGGGAGAAATAGTATTTATGGAGACGGCTTAAGGGCGTTTGCGCAACATAGCGGATATACATAGGCTCCTATGGAGAAAGCTAGTCCAATGGATACTGCGCAAGATGGCAGCCATAATATGCTCTTATAGCCTCTTTCTCCTCTAACGGGACACAGCAGCCCTCCTCCTACTCCTTCTTCTCCTCCTAATTCGTAAATTAAAGGGGGAAAATGGCTCTTCTTCCTGGGAAAAGGGCAAAAGGAAAAAAAGGACATCTCTTCCCCATTCGTAGGGCAAAAGAGCAAGAGGGCTCCTCTTCCTGGCCAAACGGCAAAAGGCCTTTTCGTTATCCTTTCGTCGAAAGGGCACCTCTTCCTAGCAAAAGAGTAAAAGGGTTTCTCTTCTGGGGAAAAAGGGCAAGAGAGCTCCTCCTTATCCGTACAGCAAAAGGGAAAGAGGGCACCTCTTTCTGGCAAAAGGGCAAATAGGCAAAAAGGAAACCTCCTCATTTGTAGGGCAATACTGGAAAAGGGCTACTCTACCTGGCAGAAGGGCAGAAAAGCTTTTCATTATCCGTTTGGCAAAAGGGCAAATGGGCTAATCTTCCTGGCAAAAGGGCTCTGCCTGGAAAATGGCCAAAGGACTCCTCCTTACTGTTACTGAGGTTAGCTCAATCCCTCCTCCTACGGACAGATGCTTACTTGAATTCAGCGTTACATTACAAAAAATATAGCGTTGTCCTCGTCAAATCAGTTTTCCGATTGAGGAGGGAGCGGTAGAAAGAGTAGCCGGTAAGGAGAAGGTAATACGTTTTTCAGCCTGCAAAAACATTGTAGGATAAACAAATACTGTATCCGACAAGACAAAACAGGTTTTATCCAGTTACAGAATGCAATTGCAAAAGTATAGAATTGACATGCTGTATGTCTTTATCCTACCAGAAAAACACGTTGACTATTAAACAGAAAACTTTTATCGCTACTGTGCTATATGTTTCTATTCGTCAAGACAAGTTACAATTAGCACACACACTAGAATTGATTGTAGAGCAAGACAGAACATGTTGATTATTAGTGTTCAGAACAGAAATACTTAAAACGAAAAACATTATAAGATTAATCTCTCCGTTGATACAATTACATTTCTCTGCAATCAACGCGCACACATAGAATTGCAGACGTTTTATATCTCAATCCGACATACTTCTCCTTAATCGCTGCAGATAAAACTATTTTACTACTTAGCACAGTTGTCAAGTAACTTCGGTTCACGTTTGCAAGCAATAGCAGAACCTTACCGTATTCGGTCTCATTTGCTCTTATGACTTGGCGCAACTACATGCATACATACAAAAGAAATTATGATTTATCTTTTCCCCTCTTCCTTACATGTAAGTATCTTAGGTAATTCATATATCTCTGTGGAAAGTAAATTAAGAATCGTGTGTAAGTGGTATAAAGTGTGTGTAAGTGCTATCTCACAACATTCCTGCCGTGTGTTCCGTTTTTCGGGAAAGGAGTGCTGTGTGTGAGTATATCAGTATTCTGCTCAATAACCCGCGTTATGCTGTATTCATATTTTGTAAATTTGCAATCATCCAGCTTGTTAGCTGCGCGGCATGTGTTTCCGTGGTTTCTGATTTTCGCACTAGGCGAGCATTATGTGTTTCCACGGTTCCTGATTTTCGCACTTGCCAAATGATAGAAGTTGTATGTTTGCTCTATTCATATTTTGTACATTAGCATTTACCGAGTGAGTTGGCTACGTGGTACGTGTTTCCGCGGTTTCTGATTTTCGCACTTGCCAAATCATAGAAGATGTACGTTAGCCGTACTTATATTTTGTAAATTCACGATCACCGAGCGTGTGTCCCATCTACTATAGCGTTCCCTGCTAAACAGTAAACATGTTTTAATCACTTATTTAGTGTTCTGAACATGTGTTGTAGGTAACGACATCCAGTATAGTGTTCGATTCTAGTCTTGCAGCATACAGTAGCAGAAATAAAGTTAGAATCTGACAAGATAGCAGCACTATGAATTGCTATGTTTAAAAATCTTGTGAATATAGCAGCAGTAAGAATGTTTTTCTGTTCGAATCTATCTTCTTACGACAAAGGTATCCCCTGCTAAGCAGTAAACATGTTATTTAGTGTTCTGAACGCAACAATCAGTGTTCTGAACACGTGTTGTAGGCAACTACATCGAGTATAGTGTTCGAATCTAGTCTTGTTCACATTGCAGCAATTAGGTTAGAATATGTCAGCACTAACAATAGCCAGGTTTAAAAATCTCGTGAACATAGCAGCAGTAAGAATAGCGATGTTTAAAAATATCGCGAACAGCAGCAGTAATTTTTTTATTTTCTACCACTGGAGTGTCTACGCATCACTTATCGATTATGCAGGCATCGATTATCGTACTACACTTCTTCCGCTAGAGTGTACAATGATCGCATGTGCGCGTGCGCACCTATCGACTACGCATGCATCGACTATCGTACTAAACTTCTTCCGGCAGAGTGTGCTAACATGGCATGTGTACATGCACCTCCACTGCTCATCGATCTGCGCGCGCACACATGCTGATCTATGCATTCTCCCCCACCAGCTTAACATAGGTATAAATACGAGTGTAAAACAAATGTTCCTCGCTTGCCTCGTAAGAGACGGCCCTGCCCTGCTCCAGGGCAATATTTTTTGTAGAGGAGATATCGCTAGGACCGTGGAGCTTTAGGGAGAGAGGGAGAGCAAATCTCTCACTCACCCGTCCGTTATTTTTGGTAAGGGGAGATAGGGGAAAGGGGACTAACTCCTTAAACCCCCCTACTCCCCCGAAGTCAATAAAGCATAACCATTTAATTACGTTAGCCTACGATGCCTGAGATGACAGCCGTGGAATAACAAATTTCGTGAAACCACGTTCAGAAGGTGGCAGCCATGAAGTTTTAGCCCCGTCAAGATTCCAGCACTGAAGTTAGCCATGCTGTCTTGTTTAAAGTTGGCAGCTGTTACCTTAACAGCGGTCAAAAAAGCACTTGGAATTTAAAATTGCCCGCCACCATGTGCCGAAAAGAGTAGATATGAAGTTTAGTGCCGTAAGGATGGCAGCACTGAAGTTAGCGATGCGCTCTTGTTTAAGGATGACAGCTGTCAGCTGTCAAAGAACCACGTGGCTTTGAAAAGCACATGGCTTGTTTACAAATACATATTTGACGTCAGCAGTCAAGTGACTCGCTCCGCGGCATCTGATTGGCTCGTATTTAGAACCATCACAGGCCTACTTCTGTAAGAGAGGCTTGTTGTGAACTTTGAGCCTATATGCAGACATTTAATGTGTAGGGACTTGTTTTAATGTAATACGTGCTTCAGTAGTAGCGTTTCCAGGTACAAACTTAACTTAATTCGACAGCAATGCAGGGTTGAAATTTTCTTCTACTTTGTCTTGCGTCTCTTCCTGAGATGTTTGCGCGGCGACAGAACGCGTAGTAGGCTTACAAAATAAAGTAAAATCATCAGGCTCTAATGGCAATGAAACATCGAGATCTTCTTTTCCTTCTTGTGCTCCTTTTCCTTCCTTATCACTTTTAATAACACCATCGTTATCCTTATTATTATAATCATGACCTCTCCTCTCTTTATCACGAAATGTGTGCTTAGTAACAGTAGCATTCCTAGACAACAAGTGAGAATTAAAAATTTCTCGCAGAGGTGTACTTTTTCAAAATAAATCTGTGTTCGCTTGACTACGGTTGAACTCTTTGTATTTCCTTCTCGATGAAGCTACATTACACGCGCTTTCGTGACGTTGAACGTTGTTTGCTTTCATGAACACTCTTCTACAATGCTTTCATTGAAAAATTGTCCTACATGATATCTCATGACGTCTCTTGTGATAGCCTCGGGAAAATGTTTTTCTACATTCTGCACATATAGCTAGAAATAGGTTTTCCCATGACGGATTTTATCTTCTGCTAACAGATTCGTCTTTAAAAGATACATGTTAAATCTACTAGACACTTTTTACTCTCTACTTCGATGATGCGAACAGCTTAACGATTAACAGTAAACTAACACAAAACGTATAACCAAGGTGGCAACAGTGAGATTTAGCCCCGTCAAGAGGGCAGCGTTCAGGTTAGCGATGTTCCGTTCTTTAAAATTCCGCGTCCATGTGGTTAAAGATGGCAACTCTTGTCTTGATAGATGTCGAAAAGCACGTGGATTTTAAATTCCACGCCACGACATGCATAAGGTGGCAGCAATTAGGTTTAGCGCCGTGAAGATGGCAGCAGTGAGGTTAGCGATGCTCGATTGTCCTTAAAAGTGATGTTAGGGTCCGTCAAGATGACAGGTGTCACCTTGACAGCTGTTAAAAACACGTGGCCAAGCATTTGGCTTTGTTTACAAAAAAGAGCACGTGGTCGTGACATCACGGTTACGTGGTATACTGCGTCAGCAATCAAAGTTCCAAATCCACGCCAACGAGGTTAGAACTTGTTAAAAGCATATGGATTTTAATTTCGTGCTCCTACGTCGTTAAGATGACAGCTGCTATCTTAGCATGTCCTATCTGTGTGCACTAAATTGACTATTATCAATTATTAGACTTTGAAAATGTATTGTTTTAAACTTTATTGTTTTACTAACCTCAATATCACAGCTAACATTTCAACAGGCTGGATGCAGTTTCTCATCTTCGTATTTTGCCGTTGAAATACATGCTTGAGCCTTGTGTGTAGTTCATTAAATGAAGGAATGGACATGCGAAAATAGTTGAAGAATTTATTTTCATCACTTCGGAGATCTTCAAAGAACGTGTAGCATAATACGACTTGCTCTCTTCTTTGATTGATGGGATGAACCAAATGAAGGCGATCACGTATTTTCTTTTTACGGAGATAGTACAATCAAACTGCGGCAATTTTTGCACGATCCATTGTGAACCAGTGTTTACTCCCAGGTGTCAAGAAGAGAACTGAATAACATCGCCGGAATGATACTGGTCTGTGTGAAAGGTCCCGATGTGGCGATAAATATCGGCCGAATTTTTACCAGCCGTCCAAAACCGGTGTGTGTGCAAACGGCCTTATTTGCCTAATGTTGAAGTGGAGAAAAGATGAGAGATCACTTTAACCGGGTAAACAATGTCAGAGTCTTCCAAGACGCCCTTGAAAGGGGGACCTCCACAAAACCACCCGAACTTGGAACTAGCTCTGGCATTACTTCCTTTAATTTGTGCGAATCTTCTCACGATTTCGGACAAATGAAATTGCTAACAACATGTTCCAAAATTTGGGATGGAAACACTTGGGAGTAAGGAGACGAGATGCTCGACTATGTGCTACGCTTGGAGCTGTCAGTGGAGAGGTGGCGTGGAATGATATAAGTAGACAAATAAGCTTGAGCGGAGCTCTTAAAGGTAGGAAAGATCATAATATGAAGATATAGTTGGAGTTGAAGACGACAGATTGGGTCAGATGTTCATTCACAGGACGAGGAATAAGGGATACATTCGATAAATTTCCTAGGAAAACGTTTATAAGAAATCTAGGTAAAGAAATTATAGAGAATCTGTCACCTAGGCTACAGAAATAAATGCAGATCATTGATTGATTGATTGACTTGATTCGTCCCTATCCAATCTTGGTCAGTAGTGAAGTAAAGGGAGTTCAACGGCGGGCAAACTAGAGGCCGCAGGGCGGGTCACATTATGCTGACGTCACAGCGCCGGAAATTTGAATTTTGGCGAGAAATTTGAATTTTGGCGCGAAATTTGAATTTGTAAACAAAGCCACGTGCTCTTTTTGACAGCCGCGTGCTATTTTGACAGCTGTCACCCACCAACCTTAAACAACAACGCATCGATAACAACAGTGCTCCCATCTTGACAACACTAAACCTCATAGTTGTCACCTTAGGCACGTGGCGGCGGGCAATTTGAAAAATTCCACGTGTTCTTGTTTGTAAACAATGCCACGTGATCTTGACAGCTTTCATCCGTCATATTTAACAACAGACTACCGCTAATTTCAGTGCTGAATCTTAACGGCACTAAACCTCATGGATGCCACCTTTGGCATGTGGTGGCGGACAATTTGAAAACTTCTACGTGCTCATGTTTGTAAACAAAGCGATGTGCTGTTGAGAGCTGTCATATTTAAACAAGAACGCATCGCTAACATCAGTGCTGCCGTTTTACGCCACTAAACTTCATAGCTAAAACCTTTGGCATGTGGTGGCGGATAATTTGAAATTCCACGTGCGCTTGTTTGTAAACAAAGCCACGTGCTTTTTGACAGCTAACAAGATGACGGCTGCCATCTTTAATCAAGACAGCATCGTTCTGCCACCTTTACGGTAGTAAAGCTCATCCTTAGGAACGTTGTGGCGGGCAATTTTAAATTCCACATGTTTCTTGACAGCTGTCAGCGACCATCTTTAATCAACAAAACTCCAGTGCTGGCAGGGGCAAATTCCACATGCCTGCAAACTTAGGCATGTAATGGCGGGAAATTTGAAAAATTCCACTTGATTTTTGACACCTGTCAGCCGCTATCATTAACTGCCTGCACATGGCTTACTGCTACCTTGACGGAAGTAAACTTTATAGCGTGGAATCTAAATTGATCTTAACGGGAATTAGCCACGCCGCAAGCAAGCTAGCTGCCCTTCTCAACTTACTACGATCTCATATGAGATGCCAAAACCTCTCAATCAATATTTTCCGCCAGGATTTTTATCTACGTATGCTGCCCCTTACGTACATGATTTTTGGGACATCCTTCCTCCACACAGTAAGATGTCGATCGAGGGGAAAATTGTGATGATGTTTGGGATGGACCAAATCCAAGGACTAAACACTGTACACAATGTAGATGAACTATTTCTAGTACACAATGATGATGATGATGATTCGTTAAAGGAATAAACCACATGAATAACAAAAAGGTAAGAACTGCATTATCTTCTTTGTATAGCATAACACACTTAGTTTAATATATTTCTAAATGTTTTGTATCATTTGAATGTTGCAGGATTCACTACAATTTCAGAAGCATGTTACCTATTCGCAAAAGCTGTTAAGAAGTATACCAACCTTGTCAGCAGCAAAACGAAAACTGTTGTAGCACATTGTAAATAAATATTTTATTGCATTCAAAAATGGTGTACATTATTGCATTCCTTTGCCTCCCTACACCTACTCATTCTTAAGTAATAATAATAATGTTAATTGTTTTACGTCCCACTAACTACTCTTTTACGGTTTTCGGAGACGCACTCATTCTTAAGAAAACGATCAAGTCTAAACATGCACAACTACGATGACGTCTTCGCTGCAGGTTAAAAGCAGAATAATAGCACGTGCACAATCTTGCCTTCGCGTCGTTATAGTAATGCATGTTGAAACTTGTTCAATAGAGACATAACGCTCTGAGTAGTATAATTGGACAGTTCGGCGGCCACCACCTCCTCCGGCTCCCAGAGGCCACCTCCACCACCACCACCGGCTCCCAGATGCCTCCTCCACCACCACCACCACCACCGGCACCCAGAGGCCTCCTCCTCCACCACCACCACCACCAAAGGCTCCCAGAGGCCTCCTCCACCACCACCACCACCACCACAGGCTCCCAGAGGCCTCCTCCACCACCACCACAGCCAGAGGCCTCCCAGAGGTCTCCTCCGCCACCCGCGGGAAATTTGATTTGGAAACAAAGCCACGTGTTTTCTGACAGCCACGTGCTTTTTGACAGACAACAACGCATCGCTAACCTCAGTACTGCCATCTTGACGGGCCTAAACCTCAGTAGTACCAACTTAACCTAACTAGCGCGAGGTAAACAAAGCCACGTGTTTTTTGACAGCCACGTGCTTTTTGACAGACAACAACGCATCGCTAACCTCAGTACTGCCATCTTGACGGGCCTAAACCTCAGTAGTACCAACTTAACCTAACTAGCGCGTGGTAAATAAAGCCACGTGCTTTTTGACAAACACGTGCATTTTTGACAGCTGTCATCCGCCATCTTTAAACCACAGAGCACTGTGCTGCCCTCTTTATCGTAGTAGATGTAAATTCGTCACCTGTCATCGGCAGTGCTGCCATCTTGGCGGGCCTAAACCTTAGTGCTACCAACTTAACCTCACTACCGCGAGATAAACAAATCTACGTGCAGCTGACATCCACCATCTTTAATCTATAGAGCACCGTGCTGCCCTCTTTAGCTACTTACCTTTGAAATGTGGTGGCGGATTATTTGAAAAATGCTTTTTGACAGCAGCCATCTTTGAGCACCGTGCTGCCCTCATTAGCTACATACCTTTGAAATGTGGTGGCGGTAAATTCCACGTGCTTTACAAACCTATATGCTTTTCTGACAGCTGTCATCCGCCATCTTTAATCCAGAGAGAACAGTGCTGCAATCTTTAGTTGAAAGGTGGTGGCGGCAAATTCCACGTGCTCTTGTTTGGAAACAAATCAACATGCTTTTTTGACAGCTGTCAACCGCCATCTTTAATCACCGTGCTGCCCTCTTTAGCTACTTACCTATGAAATGTGGTGGCGGTAAATTCCACGTGCTTTACAAACCTATATGCTTTTCTGACAGCTGTCATCCGCCATCTTTAATCCAGAGAGAACAGTGCTGCAATCTTTAGTTGAAATGTGGTGGCGGCAAATTTCACGTGCTGTTGTTTGGAAACAAATCAACATGCTTTTTTAGCAGCTGTCAACCGCCATCTTTAATCAACAGAGCACCGTGCTGCCCTCTTTAGCTACTTACCTTTGAAATGTGGTGGTGGTAAATTGTACGCGCTCTTGTTTGGAAACAAACCGGCAATTTCGTTAGCTGTCATCCGCCATCTTTAATGAACAGAGCACCGTGCTGCCCTCATGCGGGGCAATTTCATTAGCTGTCATCCGCTCGCATACCCGTAGTGATGCATGTTTAGACATGAACACACACATACTACTGTTCAAAACTTATTACAACTTGAACTGCATACTAGTGTTCGATGTTGTTGAACACTGCATTGTATAACTAGAATCGAGCACTGTTTAGAAAGAAAAACAAAATATCTTCTCAACATACTTACTAACTGCTCTTCTTCCTCTATCAAGCTACATCTCTATCGAACGTGCATTGCAAAAGCAAGAGTATTGCAAGTTTAGACTTGAACACATACTACCGTTTATAGTTCGATGTTGTTGAACACTGCATTGCACACAAACACTGTTTAGAAAAAGAAAAAAATTCTCTTCTCAACATGAGCTAGACAATAACATACTTACGAATCTGCTCAACACCTTCTTTCTTGCTTTTCTTCTTTGAGTAATAAACAAAAAATCTATCTTGCAAATAAGGAGCGGGAGGAAGGTAATACCTAACCTAAAATTAAAGAATATGCCAATTCTACATTAGACATTTACATCTTGTATGTACAAGTTTTATCTCGAATCATTTTACCATAGTGATGTTTGCGTACTTCTCGACGCAATTCTTGTATGTACAAGTTTAAACTTGCCGTACTACGCTCTCAGCGTACCTCTCCCTACAATATGTACAGTGAATTTTGTGATGTAAGACAGCGTAACGTAAGTACACACCTCTAGCATAATGTTTACACACACACTCATCTGCTTTATGTAAAGTAGTACCTATCAATACTACTATGCCCCCAGGCTAGAGTGTTGGTAGAATTTGGAATGACAAACCGTTTGCAATCATCACTATTAAGGGCTCTTACTAATTAAATGAGTGTACAACTGGTGCTTCTTGCTTCTAATGACAGACATTTGCGTATGCAAAACAGGTGGATTACTTTTAATGCAATTGTTATAGTTTTCAAAACTTAGCTGATTCTGAACGACATTCTTTTTAACCCCCTTCAATCTCTTTATTTGTAATTCATTTAAGAGTTTTATGCAATATGACTTGGATTTAGTACCTACAAATGAATCGATAATATTCCCAGCACATTCATCTTTCATATTACCTAGAACCTTTTTGTTCACTAGCGGTAGATGATATTGATTATTTGCAGGATAGTCACTTGTATCAAACCTACCCAAGTCTGGCTTTATATCATTGTAATAGTCATCAGTTTTGATTTGATAAATAAACGAATCGGTATCTGTGTAGAGCAATTGCGCATTATGCGCGTACTTCTTCATCATATAATCGTAATGGAATTCATACATGAGTGTTTTAGCCAATTCAAGTACTGCAAAGCCGACGTAGGTAGGTTTGTCATACTTAACCTTAACACGATTCATCTGTATAATAACTAAATTCTCATGTATGATGGTGCAGCTGTGGAAATTTGGTTTACTTATTAAATAGTTAGCACCATACCTTTTCTTAATATTCTCCCAGTTTGTAATCAATTTTACATCAACGCGTTTGTCAACATTTTCCATAGTCTTACCAAACACACTGTTATTCATGAGCTTGTAGAAATCTTTTTCAAAATCGTTAACCGCATTCGTTCTTAAATTATTGTTCAGATCGATATATGGCTTTAGCCACGGTGACTGATTAAATTCTAGTACGCGATGAATTTTGGATAACTTCAAACCATGCTGCAAACACTGTTTTAAATTTCGGTAATGAATGATATACTTAGATTTATCGCACAAATTAGCAATTAGCATTTTCGTCGTTGATGCGATGTACGGGGGCTTCATATTTTCAGGGCAGAACGGTAGGTCATTATGAGAAGTGTGTAACTCTTTAGGATACTGTAAGTCAACTTCGAGGAAATAGCCTTTATCAGCTTCATCGCCTAGGGCGTGCAGGTGTAAAGCATCAATTTCGCACTGCGTTAGCCAGCGGAAACCACTCACCGGTAGATGCTGACTCATCGCCCGCCCATACTGATTATTAGCATCGAGATAAACGATATACTGAGATTTCTGACTAGAATCGAAACTCGGCATGTACTTATTATTTGCCTTGGAATACCGCCTGCTGCACTGACTTAGACCGCCTTGAATAGATGATTTTATAACGTGCACCATATCAATATCGGTTAGCAGTTCCAAATTCACCTGCGTGTATTTTAACATCGCGTCCCAACTTAACCCAGGCGCAGTAAAATATTGACATGGGTCAAGGCTGTAGGTTTTCTTACAAACACAGCGAAAATTTTCAAAAACATCAGCTAACAAAAGTACATCCGTCTTTAAATATAAATCGGAGTATTCACCCAGCGTTTGAATGTGGAACTGCTCCCAGATATGTTGTGCATGTAAATAGTCATCACTAATATCTGCTGAATTCAGCGAGCTGTAAAAGGATTGTTTCGATGGTAAGGCACGTTCTTCGAGGCGTTCTAAGCAGTCAAGATATTCATAACAAAAAACACCCTTACGCGGATGTAAATTAAACTGCGCTTCTTCGGGAAAATCGCGTCGAATTTCCGTAAATTGTTCAGGCTGTAAATGACTAGAAAGTTTATCGAGGCTACTCGCCATACAGCGAAACGAGTCAAGTAATCTCAGTTTTACAGAATGCTCAGCATCTACTTTTACAGACTTTGCAAACGCAATGTACCGCTCTTTATTCTGAGGGATTATATCTACTTTTTCATCTGAAGCTCCAAATTGTGAAATGATGAAATGAGAGTCGTAACCAGATAAGTTATGAAAAATTACAGCGATAAATTTATGAACTCTATACTTAAGATTACAGCTATAATGAGCGGCACATCTGTAGAAACCAGTTAAATGATCATGATCAAAAACTTTAGGGTCATTTTCGGAAAATCCCCCATCACAAATGTTACACTTTGTAGCACGTTCATGATCATTTAACTGAATTTCGGTGAGTGGCTTCATAGGAATATTACTATTTAGAATACAACCAAGACGAACTGCATCACTTTCAAGTCTTTCTAAAAATACTTTAGCAGCATCATGTCCTCGATACAGCTCTAACGTGTTAAGCGTACTATCGTAACTACACTTGATGTAATACGCGAAGCTATAAGGGACATGCATGTGCGTAGTATTAGTGAAAGAGTTGTCAGGATTAGGTGAGCATGTGTTGCATGGCGTGAGGATGGCTTCAAAGTCTGCATAAATCACGAACGGTACCCACATCTGCTTGTTAAAATTTGTAAATTTAAAAAAATTATTGTCCGTAGTAGGTATCTCTGTACGTACATGATTGAAGTCATTCTTGGAATGCTTCGTTAACTGATCTTCAGTTCTAAAATACTGCAGGCATCCATCACATAGCCACTTTTTACACCTATCTTATGACAACTGACTACTAACAAAACTACTCAGAATTTTAATCCAGCAAAAGTGGCTATTTTCACTGTTTTCAATGTAGGGTAAGTTAACATGAGTACTCTTCTTATGACATGTATAATACAGAGGACCTACTACAGACTTTTTCTCTACACTATACACATTTATGCTAATGTTATTTAGTTCCTCAAAGCGCTTAATATCCTTTATATGCACAGGTAATTCTATACTATCAAAATTTAGCTGCGTTGAATAGTGTGGATACGATGATGTTCCCTTAGCTACGTCTGATTTAGCAGGATTTAAAGCCGACATCACCGCCCATGCAAAACATGCTTCGTCATTGTTTTGGATGTTTACAACAGCTTCTTTTCGCTGAATCCATGTCGGCAGCTCGATGTACAATGAACCTCGCATGGGATTGTACTTATTGATGTTAACTTCTAGATACATTATTTCAACTAAAGCCCACCCTGATTCCTTTTCCTGAAATTCCCCGCTCTTAATTGAAATAATGTTAGAGACATCCCTAAGTACATCACCAAAATTAGTCGACTCACTTATGACAAAATTATTCGCATTAAATGATTTAATGTCCGTTATTTTGGATTCATCCATACTTTTAATGTACAAGGCGAAAAGTTCAAAATTAACTTTAAATAAATTATGATTGGACAAAGATTTAGCAAGAAGCTGTTGTACATCCGGTTGAACGCAATTTAAAAAGTTTGAAGTGCCCCTAAACTTTTGAATGGTGCGAATTCTGTAACTAGCAATCCTACTTTTATATGCTGTATTAATTTCCTCGATGTTTGCGTTACTAGCAATTCTACACGCATTATTTTTATGTGCATTACTCCGTAAGTGTCCCTGAAAATGCGAAGATGGTACATAAGTGTTACAGTGCTCGCAGTGAATAGTTTGAAGTTCATTTTTCCTAGGTTTTTACTACTAGTACTTTCTACAGCTACATCAGTAGCTGCACGCTTCATTCCTACTACTACCTGAGGGCAAGTAGATATTTGATGGACCTCTTCTAAGTGAGCCTCGTATCACTCTACGTTAGCGAAATACACACTAAAAACTTTACATAAAGCAGATGTTATGCTAGGGTGTTTTGATTTCATATGGCGCATGAAGTTATCTCGCCTTGTAAACGTTACATTACATTCCTCACAGCAGGGGAACATCTGAAAAGAGAACAACCAATAGAGATTAGGCGAAAGTTACGATGTTCGGAAGAAATCAAGTGTCAACGTATAGAGGTCGGACATGGCTGTGAGTTTGAAATTATAAGATTAACCTCTTCTATAGCATGAGGATTGAAGAGAACGACTATTTATGAATAGACTAAAGTTACGATGTTTTAGAAGAAACCAAGATTCAGCCTGTTGAGGTCAGACATAGCTATGTGTGTTTGAAATTAACCTCGTCTATAGCATGAGGATTGAAGAGGACGACTATTTATCAATAGACTAAAGTTACGATGTTCGGAAAAAACCAAGTGTCAATGTATAGAGGTCGGACATTGCTGTGAGTTTGAAATTATAAGATTAACCTCGTCTATAGCATGAGGATTGAAAAGAACAACTATTTATGATTAGCTTAAAGTTAAGATGTTCGGAAGAAATCAAGTTTCAACGTATAGAGGTCGGACATTGCTGTGAGTTTGAAATTATAAGATTAACCTCTTCTATGACATGCAGATTAAAGAAAATAACTATTTATCAATAGACTAAAGTTACGATGTTTTAGAAGAAACTAAGTTTCAGCCTGATGAGGTCAGACATAGCTATGTGCGTGTTTGAAATTATAAATTCAACTTCGTCTATAGCATGAGGATTGAAGAGAACGACTATTTATCAATAGACTAAAGTTTCGATGTTTTAGAAGAAACCAAGTTTCAGCCCGCTGAGGTCAGACATAGCTATGTGCGTGTTTGAAATTATAAATTAACCTCGTCTATAGCATGAGGATTGAAGAGAACGACTATTTATCAATAGACTAAAGTTACGATGTTTTAGAAGAAACCAAGTTTCAGCCTGCTGAGGTCAGACATAGGTATGTGTGTGTTTGAAATTATAAATTTAACCTCGTCTATAGCATGAGGATTGAATAGAACGGCTATTTATCAATAGACTCAAGTTACGATGTTTTAGAAGAAACCAAGTTTCAGCCCGCTGAGGTCAGACATAGCTATGTGTGTGTTTGAAATTATAAAATTAACCTCGTCTATAGCACGAGGATTGAATAGAACGACTATTTATCAATAGACTAAAGTTACGATGTTTTAGAAGAAACCAAGATTCAGCCTGTTGAGGTCAAACATACCTTAAAATCTTCGCGCTGCAAACTGTTACTCGGATGAACAAAATGCGTGCGTTCAAGCCTGAAACTCGAATGATAATATTCTTGTCGCACCTAAAAAGAAGAAACATATATGAATGTAGTGTTGGGTACATCAGCTAGCCTAGCTATCTTTACAACTCAAAGTTCGAAAACATACCTTAAAAATGTACGTGTTGCAGAATGTTACTCGGATGAATAAAATGCGTACTTTCAAGCCTGTAACTCGAATGATAATATTCTGGTCGTACCTAAAAGAAAAGAACAAACATACATGAATGTAGTGTAGGGTACATCAGCTAACCTACCTATCTTTACAACTCAAAGTTCGAAAACATACCTTAAAAATGCATGTGCTGCAGACTGTTACTCGGATAAATAAAATGCGTGCGTTCAAGCCTGAAACTCGAATGATAATATTCTGGTCGTACCTAAAAAGAAAAGAACAAATATATATGAATGTAGTGTGGGATACATCAGCTAACCTAGCTATCTTTACAACTCAAAGTTCGAAAACATACCTTAAAAATGCACGTGCTGCAGACTGTTACTCGGATGAATAAAATGCGTACTTTCAAGCCTGTAACTCGAACGGTACCTTAAAAAGAACAAACATATATGAATGTAGATGTTTATTACCTAGCGTAGAAGTTGCTTTGCAAACAGTAACTAACAGTTCTGGCTTACCTTAAGATAAAGGCTGAAGAATAATATTCACAGCAGACAGCACTTAGACGGGAGATGTGTACGTAATAAACGCATACAGAGAACTGTGAGCGCTTCACGCAGACTGCGGCGAGTAAATATGCTGCTTGTTACCAAGCGGATGTGAATGTCGCTGACAACTGCGGTACAGTCGGAAAAAATGTTTATGAACAAGAGCTCTCCTGAGGGTCTTACGCTGAGTTCTGCAGGCTGACGTATTTAAGCCGGAATCGAACCTGGTGTTGATGCCGAGGTGTCAGAATTTAAGAGTTCTGCAGCGGATCGAGCCTTGGAAAGTTAGCGCGCGACCCTCGACCTCTGGACTTAAACGGGAGGGTACTAAGCTACATCCGCGGTATTCCTTACCTGTAGGCACTTAAAGGTATTGAGCTAAACTACATTTAGCTAGATCATGTAATTACACGTTATGACGATCGCGCAGGCTCCCCGCCTAGCATTTGCTATTTTTTACGGCTTCCAACAGTAGAAGTTCAAACCCGCTATCTTCCGAAGTAGCGAGAATGATTGTGGGTACAAGAGTGTTGAGGGTGATTCATTTGTCTGATGGAGGTGATAAGCCTTGTGCAGGCTTCTCCGGTAGGAGTAGGCTATGTGCCGGTACCGGGACATCTAGTTATAAAACCCGCTACAACTGATTTGTCGCGTATACTGCGATTTAAAATCCTAGTCAGGAACGGTAACCGGTCGTAAAACTATGGTGTATGATCTAAGAGGCGGGGTGTGCAAAAAAGCCAGCATTAAGTAAGGGCTGTTGATAGGGGGCGTTAAACCTTGTGCGGACTCCTTCGAAAATGATTGTGAGTACAAGACGTTGATGGTGATTCATCTGTCGGATGGAGGCGTTAAGCTTTGTGCAGGCTTCTTCGGTAGGAGTAGGCTATGTGCCGGCTCTGGGATATCTAGTTATAAAACCCGCTATAACAAATTTATCGCGTATACTGCGATTTAAAATCCTAGTCAGGAAAGGTGAACGGTCGTAAACTATGGTGTATGAGCTAAGAGGCGGGGTGAGCAAAAAGCCAGCATTAAGTAAGGGCTGTTGATGGGGGTGTTAAACCTTGTGCAGGCTTCCCCGAAACTGATTGTGAGTACAAGATATTGAGGGTGATTCATCTGTCGGATGGAGGCGTTAAGCTGTGTGCAGGCTTCTTCGGTAGGAGTAGGCTAAGTGCCGGCACTGGGTTTTAGCCTCTCCCTACGGTAGTATATTACATTCTTAGGCAGTTCCGAGGGCGTGCAAAAAAGCCAGCATTAAGTAAGGGATGTTGATGGCGGGTGTTAAACCTTGTACAGGCTCCTTCAACAGGAGTAGCCTATATGCCTGCACCGTGCAGGCTCTTTCGATAGGGGTAAGCTATATGCTGGTACTGTGTTTTAACCTCTCCGTACAACCATAATATTTTATGTTAGGAGCTTACACCAGTTGATTGCTACACACAGCTAAGAAGACATTCTGTGAGTCACAAGTGACTTATCAGCACGCAGTGTCCCCGTTCAAGGTTAGTGCAGCCGGAAGATGCGTGTACAATTTCAGCCAACACATGCATTCCGTACGTCGCTCTGAATGAGTGCACCGATACAACTTCAAAGATAGTGTTCTATGCGGTAGAACAAAAATGTAACCCATAGCATGCTACTAAAGCTTAACACTGTAAATGTTTGGAGCTCCTGTTTTACAGCTAGATGTAGTTTCTAACGTAACTGGACCGGGATTAAAAATATGTTTTACAGCCGAGTACCCCCTTCCATAACATGAGATTTTAAATCGCAAGTATCTGTTTTACGGCCGGTTGCCCTTCCTGACGCGAGATTCTTAATCACAAGAATCTGTTTTACAACTGGATGCCCTTCTAGAATTTTAAATAGCAGTATCTAGCCTCTTACATCATACACTATTGTTTTACGGTCGCTGGCCCTTCCTGACGTGAGATTTTAAATCACAAGTATCTGTTTTACAACTGAATGCCCTTCTAGGATTTTATATAGCAGTATCTAGCCTCTTACATCATACACTATTGTTTTCGACCGGTTGCCCTTCCTGACGTCAAAGAACTGGGATTAAGAATCTGTTTTACAACTAGTTGCTCTTTTTAACACGAGAATTGGGGTTTAACAGCTAGATGCTCAAAGCAGTATCTAGCCTCTTACATCATACACTATTGTTTCACGGTATGGCCGGTTGCCCTTCCTGACGCGAGAATCTGTTTTACGACTGGTTGCCCTTCCTGACACAAAACTGACAGTATCTAGCCTCTTACATCATACACTATTGTTTTCGACCGGTTGCCCTTCCTGACGTCAAAGAACTGGGATTAAGAATCTGTTTTACAACTAGTTGCCCTTTCTAACACGAGAATCGGGGTTTTACAGCTAGATGCCCTTCTTAGATTTTAAAAAGCAGTATCTAGCCTCTTACATCATACACTATTGTTTCACGGTATGGCCGGTCGCCCTTCCTGACGCTGAAAGACCAGGATTTAGCCAGTTACCCTTCCTGATGTAACAAGACTAGGATTTATATTTTTAGACTGCACTTAGCTAGAAATAGCCACACGAAATTATTATACAGAAAGTGAATTGCTGGGCGGATGACAGCTGACGCAAGAGTGCGGTACGGTGCTCTGTAGTTTAAAGATGGCGGATGACAGCTGACGCAAGAGGGCAGCACGGTGTTCTGTGGTTTAAAGATGGTGGATGACAGCGCATAGGTTTGTTTCCAAAAAAGAGAATGTAGAATTTGCCGCCGCCACATTTCAAAGGTATCTAGCTAAAGAGTGCAGCACTGAGGTTTGTGATGCAAGATGGCGGATGATAGCTGTCAGAAAAAAGCACGTGAGTTTGTAGAGTACGTGGAATTTACCGCCGCCACAAAGAGGGCAGCACTGTGCTAAAAGATGGCTGATGTCACGTGGAATTTTCTACCACCACAGGTATCTAGCTAAAGAGGGCAGCACGGTGTTCTGTGGATTAAATATGGCGGATGACAGCTAACGAAATTGCCGGTTTGTTTCCAAACAAGAGCGCGTACAATTTACCACCACCATATTTCATAGGTAAGTAGCTAAGGAGGGCAGCACGGTGCTCTGTTGATAAAGATGGCGGTTGACAGCTGCCAAAAAAGCATGTTGATTTGTTTCCAAACAACAGCACGTGGAATTTGCCGCCACCACATTTCAACTAAAGATTGCAGCACTGTTCTCTCTGGATTAAAGATGGCGGATGACAGCTGTCAGAAAAGCATATAGGTTTGTAAAGCACGTGGAATTTACCGCCACCACATTTCAAAGGCAAGTAGCTAAAGAGGGCAGCACGGTGATTAAAGATGGCGATTAACAGCTGTCAAAAAAGCATGTTGATTTGTTTCCAAACAAGAGCACGTGGAATTTGCCGCCACCACATTTCAACTAAAGATTGCAGCACTGTTCTCTCTGGATTAAAGATGGCGGATGACAGCTGTCACGAAAGCATATAGGTTTGTAAAGCACGTGGAATTTACCGCCACCACATTTCAAAGCTAAGTAGCTAAAGAGGGCAGCACGGTGCTCAAAGATGGCTGCTGTCAGAAAGCATTTTTCAAATAATCCGCCACCACATTTCAAAGGTAAGTAGCTAAAGAGGGCAGCACGGTGCTCTATAGATTAAAGATGGTGGATGTCAGCTGCACGTAGATTTGTTTATCTCGCGGTAGTGAGGTTAAGTAGGTAGCACTAAGGTTTAGGCCCGCCAAGATGGCAGCACTGCCGATGACAGATGACGAATTTACATCTACTACGATAAAGAGGGCAGCACAGTGCTCTGTGGTTTAAAGATGGCGGATGACAGCTGTCAAAAAAGCACGTGGTTGTCAAAAAGCACGTGGCTTTGTTTACCACGCGCTAGTTAGGTTAAGTTGGTACTACTGAGGTTTAGGCCCGTCAAGATGGCAGTACTGAGGTTAGCGATGCGTTGTTGTCTGTCAAAAAGCACGTGGCTGTCAAAAACACGTGGCTTTGTTTACCTCGCGCTAGTTAGGTTAAGTTGGTACTACTGAGGTTTAGGCCCGTCAAGATGGCAGTACTGAGGTTAGCGATGCGTTGTTTTCTGTCAAAAAGCACGTGGCTGTCAAAAACACGTGGCTTTGTTTACAAATTCAAATTTTCCGCGGGTGGTGGAGGAGACCTCTGGGAGGCCTCTGGCTGTGGTGGTGGTGGAGGTGGCCTCTGGGAGGCCTCTGGCTGTGGTGGTGGAGGAGGCCTCTGGGAGCCTGTGGTGGTGGTGGTGGTGGTGGTGGAGGAGGCCTCTGGGAGCCTGTGGTGGTGGTGGTGGTGGTGGAGGAGGCCTCTGGGAGCCGGTGGTGGTGGTGGTGGTGGTGGTGGAGGAGGCCTCTGGGAGCCTGTGGTGGTGGTGGTGGTGGTGGTGGTGGTGGTGGTGGTGGTGGAGGAGGAGGCATCTGGGAGCCGGTGGTGGTGGTGGTGGTGGTGGAGGTGGCCTCTGGGAGCCGGAGGAGGTGGTGGCCGCCGAACTGTCCAATTATACTACTGCTCTGCCTTAACAGAGGAGGAAGAGGAGAAAGCCATAACAGCCTATTGTATCTCCGCCATCTTGTGCAGTAGCCTCTAAACTAGCTTTCTCCGTAAGAGCCTGTGTATAGCCGCCATCGTGCGCAATCGCCCCCTATGTCGTCTCATAAGAGCACATGTATATCCGCCATCTTGTGCAATCGCCCATCGCCGGCATCTCTAACAGCATCTTGGTTTAAAAACTATGTTCTCTAAGATAACAGTATGTTGAGAAGGACAGCCTGCTATAAGAACGTAGTAAGTTGAGAAGGGCAGCTTGCTTGCTTGTGGCGTGGGTAAGTCCCGTTAAGATCAATTTGAATTCCGCGCTATAAAGTTTACTTCCGTCAAGTTAGCAGTAAGCCATGAGAATGCAGTTAAAGATGACGGTCGAGGGTAAGGTTTAGTGCCGTAAAGATGGCAGCAGGGTGCTCTGTTGATTAAAGATGGCATCTGTCAGCTTGTCAGCTGTCAAAAAGCACGTGACATTGTTTACAAACAAGCGCACGATTTCAAATTTCAAATTGCCCGCCACCACGTGCCTAAGGTAGTAGCCGTGAAGTTTAGTGCTTTAAGGATGGCAGCACGAAGCCCTGTTGCTTAAAAATGGCCGCTGACAGCTGCCAAAGAAGCACGTGGAATTTGAATTTGCCCTCCACCACATGCCAAAGGTGGTAGCTATGAAGTTCAGTGGCGTAAAGATGGCAGCGCTGAGGTTAGCGATGCGTTCTTGTTTAAATATCACAGCTGTCAACAGCTCATGGCTTTGTTTACAAACAAGAGCACATGGAATTTTCCAAATTGCCCGCCACCACATGCCAAAGGTGGCATCCATAATGTTTAGTGCCGTTAAGATGGCAGCACTGAGGTTAGCGATAGTCTGTTGTTTAAGGATGGTGGATGATGGCTGTGAAAAGCACGTGGCATTGTTTACAAACAAGAGCACGTGGAATTTTTGCAAATTGCCCACCACCACGTGCCTAAGGTGGCAACTATGAGGTTTAGTGCCCCCAAAGTGGCAAACTGAGGTTAGCGATGCTTTGTTGTTTAAGGATGGCGGATGAAAGCTGTCAAAAAGCACGTGGCTTTGTTTACAAATTCAAATTTCGCACCAAAATTCAAATCTCCCGTCAAAATTCTAATTTCCCGCGCTATGACATCAGGACGACGTGACCGGCTCCGCGGCATCTGGTTGGCTCGCCGTTGAACGCCATTTGCTTCCCCACTTTGGTCGACACTTGTTCGCTTTCATTTTGACGCCCTTTGTCGTCTTTTATTTACTTTTTGTCAGTACGTTTATTCTCAACAGATCAGTCCTCTTTCTTTTCTCTTCTGATTACAGTTAGAGTATGACATTTGTGAATTTGTTTCAAATGGGTATTTTTTGGTCTACCTAGAATAATGTCAGCAATTTCTCCGACACTATTGTAACCATGGCAAGCAGTTTTGCTCTATGTACACTAGGTCACTAGCTTCATTGTCATAGGAACGTACACTCTTCGTTGTAGGCCTATTTATAACTAGAGTCCGGAACTTTATGCAGTGATATGTTAGTATGCGAACTCATTTGGTTATTAGGAAGTTGTCGTCTAGCCCATTCGTTCGCAATGTTGCAAAAGTAACATAAACTCTAGGGGTTCTGACGGGCGAACACCTGGGGTTTATGCAACTCTCATAACATAACCGTTGTCTAGGCTACCGTATACTTGTTACCCGCTTGACTTAGTTACCATTCTAACCTACTACTGCCTAAAAATCAAAACTCTATTTAAACCTGATAGATTCTTCATTGTGCCGAAACTAATTTTGAGTATTATATTTATAAACTACCTAAAAACACGTATGATAACAGCATTACAATTGAAAATCAAACAACTTAACTAAAATAGAATGACATTATCAGATTGTATCCAATCACGCTCAAAAATATGTATAAGTGTATGAATGTTTTTGTTTGTTTCCATTTAAAACTGTCTAAACTTAAAAATTTCCATCTTATCATTTCTCCCCACTCTAGCATAATTATATGTGGATATCACAGCGCAGACGATAATGAATTTTATCACGATTTGCTTCTCGCTAAACAACACACTCGAATGTGGACGGAGGAAGTGTATATAGATCTCGCTCTGGGCATGGCACAGGAAGCGTTCACTTTTTTTTACGGCAGACACGCCGAAGAAGTTTCATTCCCAAGTACATTCGGGATGGAGCATGCCGTTTGCCTTGGGCGGAATCTGTCGTTCCACAGATCGATTACAACCTCGATACAGCAGTCGATGCAGGAGAAGGACGTGCTTGAAGTTAAACGCACTCTATTCTTAACTTTCAGCATAGAATTATAGATATGAACTCGCTCTCTCGTCTTCTAAGCTATGCTCTTCCGCGTAGTGGAGAAAATGTACAAATTATAATTTTATTTTTAAACCAATTTTCAGTTTCTGGTAGTAACTGGAATCGAGCCCATAGAACGATGGTTTATAATGCTAACTGTTACACTATTTAGGCGGATGCGCTACCATTGGTATGTCACACTTACTTGTTAGAGTCCGAATGTTTAGGCAGTAAGAATGCAATGTTACTGAAGCGCTTATTAAACACCCTAGGCTACCTTACACAAAGGTTGTATTATGAGTCTACATAAGTTAAACGTTAGGCGCATGCTCTATCAGAACTCTAGAATTTATGTTACTCTTGCTACATTACGGAAGAACGGATAGACTACTAACCAAATTGGTTTGCATTCTAATCTATTACTGGATAAAACTCCAGGTACAGTAAGCAAGGCGCCACAATAATAATAATAATAATAATAATAATAATAATAATAATAATAATAATAATAATAATAATAATAATAATAATAATAATAATAATAATAATAATAATAATAATAATAATCGACAAGGAGATGGACTTTCCCCACTACTCTTTAACATAGCCCTGGACAAAATCATGAGAGAATGGGAACAAGCTTTAAAAGCTCAAGGAAATTGGCAACCATTAAGTATGACAAGAAGACATGTAAAAATCTCCTGTCTCGCTTTCGCAGATGATCTCGCGATCCTTGCAACAAACGAACAACAGGCAATCAGCCAAATCGAAACCCTCAAGAAATGCTCAGAAAAATTCGGCCTACAAATCTCCTTCTCAAAAACCAAGGTCATGTGCAACCACTGCAGCCTCCATAATTTGAACACGAAATTTGGCAAATTCGAAAAAGTAACTGAGTTCCGATATCTCGGAGAAATTATAGTACCAACAGGAAAAGAACAGAAGGCCCTCGAGGTCCTCATCCAGAAAATGAAGAGAGCCCTCGGCCGAACGCAAAACATTTACAACAAAAAATGCCTTTCAATCTTCACCAAAATTCGACGTTACAATACTGTCATCAAACCTGAAATAGTATACGCGAGTGAAACACTGTATCTCCACAGGAAAGCTGTACTCGAAGACATCCCGAAAGAGGAACGTAAAATCATCAGAAAAATTCTCGGCCCAAAACTGACAAAAACCGAGGAGCTCTCAAACCTTGCGGCCGACATCAGAAAAAGACGCCTGAAAATCTATGGACACATCAAACGCCTTCCAGAAAACTGACTGACAAGAATCTTACTTGAGGCAACAGAAAACATCAAAACAAATAGGTGGACAACGGAAATCAGCCAAGACCTGGAAAAATCAGGAATCGAAGTGGCCGATATCGCTAACCGAACCTGCTACAGAACGAAAATCAACAAGTGGGAAGTAGAGTCAGAGAGAAACCACAAGAAGAAGACAGGAGCTAAGTGGACAGAAGAGCGAGGAACCGCGATGAGAGAAAATTTGAAGGCTGCCTGGCAAAGAAGGAAATGCACAAAGTGAGCTTTGCGTGATCAGTTTTCTGGTCTTTTTCGCATCTAATAATAATAATAATAATAATAATAATAATAATAATAATAATAATAATAATAATAAATTGTTCCTTAACACTATTTCAGGACGGATAGTACATATATCCGGAGGCGGAACTATTTATCACTGTATGTTTTTTCAGTTCTCTGCCCGAAGGCTGGTTGGATTCTAAACAACTCTACTATTAGCTGTCACGGATTGGCTAGGCGTCACTGAGGAGGCATATTAGGGAGGTACTTTCCCATTGCTTTCCACACCAAGCCAGAAGTTGCTCTTGCATATCAGTCTGCCAAGCCCACTAAAATACACCCACCAACCCACCCTAAGAGCAATATTTTCACACCATTCATAGCTGTGACTGGTTGAATAAGGAATGGCATTACTAGCTTCACTCATACCTCAGTCACTTTAATACTGTCAAAGCCAAATATAAGACTGAGACAGATTAATGTTCTACCCCACACCAGAAGCCACAGTGCACCGTAAACACTGTGTCTCACCAGCAAAGGGATTTTAATCAATAAAGTTCAAATAGGCAATGTGTTATACTCGTAATACAGCCGTAGCGCGCACGCGCATACACACACACATTAGTAAATAAACAATTACTGATGTGTAGAGCCCGAATTTTTAGGCAGTAGTAGGTTGCAATACAACTTAGTGAACGGAGTAATAAGTATATTCTGTTATTAAGTGGTCCCTAACATATGCAATACTTCTGTGCTTTACCATTTCGTCTGCCAACTTCACCGGCCTGCTTCTTTGTTTACTTGTACATCTCATTCATGCTGCACATTTCACTCCGTCTGCTTACCCAGCCGATTCTACACTGTGTTTGTGGTTTGCTCCTTACCACTCCTTGTTCTACGTCATCACTACGTCACGCATACTTCTCGTATGTTCTCGACTCCACTATCTTCAACTATAAATGTGAGCGCTGGCGTTGAACAGGCAGTCAGGCATTGAGTGACGAACTGGTGTGGAGGGAGCAGTTATGTTCGTAACGGCAGGTCCGTACAATCTTTTGCTTTACTTCGAAATGCTACATCTTAACTGTTTACATCAGGCTGGGTGAGCAACTATTCATGCAGTACTCTGCTACTTTAAATTAAACTTGCTTTATTCTGCCCTTTATGCATTATCTGCAGCTGGAACCTTAGGCCTCTGTGTGGCAACTCTAGTTCTCAATATTGTGAGTTCCATATTAAATGTTACGGAGTTACCCGTGGACTGCAGAGGTGAAAGAAGGTGCGGGCTTGAATGGGTCTAACTACAAGGCCGAGAGATGAATTAAAATTTCAATAAAGGTTACATTTTCGAACATAGCAAGATTTAACAACTTTTTATAGAATTTGAAAACTTAACAAGTACAACAAGTCAACAATTATCCAGTAATCAGGTACGAGGTATAATTTTACGAACGAAAGCACAAGTTTCGGGGTCTTAACAAGTTCTGGGCTTCGAGCCCCAATTCCACAATCCTTGAGCTACTAGCTCATCTTTACCAAGACACACATTTGTTCAAAGGGCAGAAAACCCGCTCATACAAGGAGCATTAGCTCCAAAAACTATATCAGACCTCCTAGATGCACTTTTTACCACAAATAAAGAGCTGACCCGCTCTCAATTTTTTGAGCCTAATAAATGCCATAACAGATTTTACCAAAAATTGCCCTCAAGGCACAACTTACAAGAAAACAGGGGTACCTAGTACCCCGCCTACTGGGCCATAATAGAAAAATAATAGGTTAATTTAAATGGCCCTAAACGCAAAAGGAATGGAGGCGTGAATTAGCACTCCTAAATACACATTTAAAACCTAAGAGATAGTAGGTTCGAATCCCACTATCGGCAGCCCTGAAGATGGTTTTCCGTGGTTTCCCATTTTCACACCAGGCAAATGCTGGGGCTGTACCTTAATTAAGGCCACGGCCGCTTCCTTCCAACTCCTAGGCCTTGCCTATCCCATCGTCGCCATAAGACCTATCTGTGTCGGTGCGACGTAAAGCCCCTAGCAAAAAAAAAAACCAAAGAGGCACTAGGCCGATAACACAGGGACTATTCGCAAACTAGGGAGGTGACTCGTATGAAAAAATTTAAGACATTACATAAGGGAAGAAAACAGTTACCAAACGTAGCCATCTCAAATCAAAATGAAGGGGAGCTCGAGAGGGTAAAGCACTCACTATCCCCGAAATACAGTTAAAGATATATGAAGTTGTACAAAGACTGAAATACATTTACATGTTCCAAGAGATAGGTTACATATTAAAGGTTTCGGACCTGCCCCGTGGGTTAAACTGCTGACCTAGCAAGAAATAAAGATGTTAAACGGCCATTACCTTGTTGAAGAGCTGCTGCCCGAAGGAAGAGGCGCTACCCGCCCCCTGCTACACGTCTATACACTAAGCTAGATGTTTTTGAAGTGGCGAAGAGCCGAGAAAATCAGCAGGTTTTAAACCCTCGGGGAAGTTTCGAGACCTTTCATGAATAAACACACCACACCCTCTTTCTTTATTGGTTGATATCAAAAGGTACACACAAAATGGAAGAAGAAACACATGATTGGTCAAAAATTAATTACAGAAGTTTAGGATTGGCTAAATTCGAAACTGGCGGAAAGAAAAGATTAATACTGCCAATCCTCAAATGAAAGAACGATATTCAGTAAAGAGAAAACTTATTAATAAAAAATTTCTTCAAATAATTTTATTTTAATTCGCACCAGGGTGCATGGTCATAGTTTTCAGGCGGTGGCATCTATGAGACAATGTCCACACTTTTTGACCGATAGAAAACAAAACACGTTGAAAACCACACAGTATTGACAACTTGGTAATCACAAATTTTACTGTCGTGACATCTTCTGAGAAACATGAATTAATCCATTTTTTAAAGTTCAGAGTTTCTCCGGTAGAGGAGGATTTATTGGCGAAAGATTTAAAACTGCGGCGTAGGGGTGTACCGTCCGGTACATTAAACATTACACTAAATCTCGAAAAGTTATTATGCAAGACTCAATGTGTGGATGAACACTTGAAGTTTTCCTTTGCTTAATTAAATTTATTGTCGGTCCTTACTTTTTCCTATAAGTCATTTAATGTTTTAACTGTAACACTGGTGGTCTCAAATTTGTAATCGGTGCTTTAGCATTTCATTGTCGAAGTTAGAAGCATTTATTAATTGTGCTTACTTGGTGTTAAATGGTGTCCTTAATAATTTTTTTGTGTTCGATTGAACTTATCTCTTATCCTGAAGTCTAATCACGATCTATCCATCAATTTTCTTAAGAGTCCTTGTTATGTATTTAAATTTCTAACTTTCATGTTCAAACTAACCCTCCGTGTTCCAGGTGTTTAACTAAAGTGAATCTTACTCAATGTAATGACCTTGTTCCTTTAAATGGTGTTATAAATATATCTTGGCATCAATCGTGATACGAATATCCAGACTATTCTATTTCCTCCTTATGTCCTTGTCATTACTGTACCTAGCACCCACGACCTTCTGGAATTACCTCAGCAACACTTCGCGCTAACTCTATCTTCAAGTTGTGGTTCGATCCTTAATTATAGTTTTATACTGTTTCAAGTTTAACCTTGGTAAGGTAGTGTTTGGGGCATGAAGATATTTACGCCTTTATTGAAAAATCACCTGATCCACAATCGGAAGGTTTTTGGTAATTGGTGTTTACTAGCCTCATAATTCGCTGTTATTGGTTTATGAATAAGTACTCTACGAATATCTCATTGATTTTGTTCTGCGTGGGCCAATCTATCCACACCCTCACTGTTTCCACCACTTGGCATGGTCGCTTACAGTTCATTTAGGAACTGCACTAGTCATATACCCGTCGTAAAATACTCATTTACTATTAACATATTTAAGCTATTTTCAAATTAATCAAGAATGTTACACTGTTCAAGTAACACTATTTTGTACAACGGCAATGCTATGAGCTTTGCATAACATTAGGGGTACGACCATTCAGAACCCCTAGAATGTATGTTACCCCTGCTACATTACGGAAGAATGGGCAGGCTGCACTTCCCAATAACTAAATTAGTCTGCATTCTAATTTATTACTGGCTAAGCTTCTGTGTGGCATGACGTATTTATGGAATCAACTTAATGATTCAATAACCTTACATAATACTCATCAACTCAACATGCATGATTTATCGATGGATTTATTCATGCACAAACCTACTATATTGAACCGTTCCCATCCAAATAAAAATATACCAGGCTAAGTTGGAGAGCTTCGTGGTACGTTCGTTAAAAAAATTTGGGCGTAGAGACAAAACTAATTTCCTAAGGAGACAATACCAATGGTATATGAATGGGAAACAGTATCATTATATTTTGAATAAGAAGCAAAATCGGAAGTAAAATATATTTATTTAACGAAGACACGTGATTAATTATTCAGACTAAACTTGAAAATGAAAATCAAAAAAAAATCAGACTCAAACGGTCAATAAAAGTAGAACTGTGTGCCAAGCACATCTGATATTAATTACAATAAAACAAATAAACAATAGTCGGACCAATTATCGAACAAATAAAAACAAATTAAATAACATAATGAATCTTGGTAAGTATCTACATCTTGCATTGAATCGACGCCGATAAGTAAATATGCCGATATCCCCAACGGGGTGCAATCTTTCAATTGTCCGATAATATGTTCCTTGACAAAAGAAATACAGGCTAGTTTCGATCCATTATTTACATATTTACGTAATCAAAGTAATACAGCACAACAAGGCAGGTTTCTCTAAACTTAGAAACTACACTGCTTCCAACGACAGACAGCTCTGTCACAAATGGACCAGCACTGAAACTGACTTCCCCTAGAAATTATTTCCGGACAAATGTAAATTGCAAATAAGTAAACCACGTTGAACAAGACATAGGCAACGAAATATAAGCACAGTCATATATGACAAATAAATCAACAATCAATTAAAATCCTGACAAATAAGGCAAAATCACTGGACATCTCAAGTAAAATACACAAGAGAAATATGACAGCTGCTATCTTGGCAGGTCATAACCAGGTGCACTTGTTTGGCGTGGAGTTTGAACAAGTGAACATCGCTAACCTCACTGCTGCCATCTTAACAGGGCCTAACCTCACTGCTGCCTACTAAATGACGTAGAGGGCGCGGAATTTAAAATCCAGGTGCTTTTAACATCTGTCATAATGACAGCTGACATCGAAAGCTGCTATATTGATAGGTTTTAACCACTTGCACTTGTTGGGCGCCGATTTGAGCAACCCTAACCTCACTGCTATCATCTTGATGCAACTGAGCCACGTGCAGTTGCGGAACGACTAGAGGCGCCTAACTACGCAGAACCTAGTTTTATGGCAAGATGATCTTAACAACACTACGTCAGAGGGCTCTAGTTTTCAGGCTAGCTGCCCTTCTCGACATACCCTTTCTCCAACACCATCTATTACTTGACAGGTTATAAACAGGGGTCCTAACTACAGAGGAATACATTTTTAAGGCTAGTTGCCTTACTCGACATCCCTCCCTTCCCCGTCACAATCTTAGAGGGGGATCAAACGTTAGAGAATTAAAGTTTTAAGGCTAACATTCCTTGTGACTATCTTGGAGTGGGCCTAACCTTAGTAGACACCTGCAGGGATGCCCTTCTCAACATCTCCCTTCCCCGACACTATTTTGATGTTACGGAGGTTAGCTCAGTCCCTTCTCCTCCTTTTACAGTTACAGAGGTCAGCACAATCCCTCCTTCTCCTCCTCACAGTTACGGGGGTCAGCTCAATCCCCTCCTCCTCCTCCTTCTTACAGTTTTACGGACAGAAAACCCTCCCCTTGGAGGAAGCCTAACTACACCGTTGCTAGCGCTTTACATCTCCATCCGAAACCTCACCTCCCTCTTGAACAAGATAAAACATGTTGCTAATCGGAGGCTTTACTCTAAGGATTTATGTCTCTATCCGACGCGTGACCTCCCTTCCTAAACAAGATAAAAGGTGTTGTTCGTTAGAGGAAGCCCATAAACTACACCGTCGCTAAGGCTTTACAAATCCATCCGACGCGTTACCTCCTGAACAAGATACAATGTGTTGTTACAGAGGACCGGAAATGATGTGCCCTCTACTAAGAGCAAAATTTTTTTGTGTTTAGAACATAGTCTGTTATCTTACAGTATATAATATCTTATTTATATTTTTAAGTTTCTCAACACTCTGACACGAAATAAATAAATCGTGTTTTAAACAGAAAGACTTAACTTGATTATAGAAAGAGGGCGGGCGGTATCTTAAAACAAGATAAATCGATATACAGGTAGATGATGATGATGACTGCATGGAATAAAACTACCTATCTCTCCTTATTTCGCGAATATAACATCAACTTAATGACGCAAACACTATAGTCACAGTAAACAGAATAAAAAATCATGGATTCGAACTATGTTCAGCATTAGAATATAAAATCTCTAATACATGGATTTAGAACCCTGAAAATATCATGGATTCAAACCCTGTTGTCTCTGATACATGTAATCGAACCCTCCTTATTTTGTATGCTGTCTACAGAGTTACCGTTAAACAATTACATACATGGAATGGAAACAATCTGATGTGTAAAATACTGTAACAGTGTATACTTGATAACAAACTCACTTCTTCTTTTAATGTTGTACCCACAACACTCTCTATCGCAAGAAAGGAACACACGCAAAAATACAGACAAGCAAATGCTGTGAGTTAGCCCTTACACACATACATGTTATAACTACGCGCAAACACACACACACACTTTATTTAGCAATTACATTTTGATTACCTGTCATGTCTCACTGTTTGCTTTTTCTAACTTTCAATTTACGATAACATCTACCCTCTATAATTAGAAACTTGGTTTCTTCCGAACTCGCGACAATGCCTGACCTCTATAGGTTGAAACTTAGTGTCTTCCAAACATGGCAACTTTAGTCTAATCTCTATTGATAAATAGTTGTTCTCTTCAATCCTCATGCTGGTTACTGTATATAACCGTTATTATTTGAATTTTCGTTTTTTCAGTTTTTAACCTTGCGACTCGAGGGAAGGACATTCAGTAACACCCTCATCAAACGTTATCTGCAAGAGTGCTTCTACTTCGTTAGGTATGGAACATTCATCTTTCTGTTTGCTTTTTAAATTTACGATAATATATAAACTCTATAGGTAAAACTTGGTTTCTTCCGAACTCACGACAATGTCTGACCTCTATAGGTTGAAAATTGGTTTCTTCCGAACAGCGCAACTTTTATGTAATCTCTATTGATAAATGGTTGTTCTCTTTTCAGAACATGAAGACACCATGTTCCCCTGCGGGCAGTGTAACGTTACGTTCACAAGACAAGATAACCTCACGCGCCATATAAAATCAAAACACCCTAGCATAACATCCGCTTTATGTGAAGTATGTGGGGTGTATTTCGCTAATGTGGAGCAATACCAGGCTCACTTAGTAGAAGTACATCAGGTATATACTTCCGACAATAACCCTCAGGTAGTGCGAAAAAGCCTGTAAATACTGACGTAGATGTAGAAAGTTGTAGTAGCAAAAAAGAAAAAAGAAAAAATGAAGAACTTCAAACTATACACAGCGAACACAGTAACACTAATGTACCATCTTCATATTTTCAGGGTTACTTTTGGAGTAATGCACATAAAAATAATGCGTGTAGAAGTGCTAGTAATACAAACATCGAGGAAATTAATACTGCATTTAAAACTAGGATTTTTAGTTGCAGAATTCGTACTAGTCAGAAGTTTCAAAGTACTGAAAACTTTTTAAATTGTGTTCAACCAGATGTGCAACAGCTTCTTGACAAAACTTTGTCTAATCATAATTTATTTAAAGTTAATTTCGAACTTTTTGCGTTGTATGTTAAGAGCACAGATGAATCCGAAATAACTGAAATTAAATCATTTAATACGAAGAATTTTGTAGTAAGTGAGTGGACTAATTTTAGTGATGTATTTAGGGATATCTCGAACATTATTTCAACTAAGAGCGAGGAATTTCAGGAAAAGGAATCAGGGTGGGCTTTAGTTGAAATTTTGTATCTAGAAGTTAGCATCAATAAGTACAATCCCTTGCGAGGTTCATCGTACATCGAGCTGCCGACATGGATTCAGCGAAAAGAATCTGTTGTAAACATCCAAAACGATGGCGAGGCGTGTTTTACGTGGACTGTGGTGTCGGCTTTAAACCCTGCGAAATCGAATGTAGAGAATAGAACATCATCGTATCCACACTATTCAACACAACTAAATTTAGATAGTATAGAATTTCCTATGCAGTTAAAGGACGTTAAGCGCTTTGAACAACTAAATAATATTAGCATTAATGTGTATGGTGTAGACAAAAAGTCTGTAGTAGGTCCTCTGTATTATACATGTAATAAAAAGAGTACTCATGTTAACTTACACTATATCGAAAACAGTGAGAATAGCCACATTTGTTGGATTAAAAATTAGAGTAGAATTGTTGGTAGCCAGTTGCCACCAGGTGTAACAAAAAGTGGCTATGTGATGGATGCTTGCAGTATTTTAGAACAGAAGATCAGTTAACGAACCATTCCAAGAATGACTGCAATACTGTATGTACTGAGATACCTACTACAGGCAATAATGTTTTAAAATTTACGAACTATGACAAGCAGGTACGGGTGCCTTTCGTCATTTGAAGCCATCCTCAAACCATTCAGCACATGCACGCTTAATCCAGACAACTGCTTCACGAATACTACACACATGCATGTCCCTTATAGCTTCGCGTATTATATCAAGTGTAGTTATGATAGTACGCTTAACAATTTAGAGCTGTATCGAGAACCTGATGCTGCTAAATTATTTTTAAAAAGACTTGAAAGTGATGCGGTACATTGCAGCAGTATTCTAAATACTAACATTCCTATGAAACCACTCACCGAAATTCAGTTACAAGAACATGAACGTGCTACACAATGTATTATTTGTGATGGCGAATTTTCTGAAAATGACCATAAAGTTTTCGACCATGATCATTTAACTGGTTTCTACAGATGTCCCGCTCATAATAGCTGTAATCTTATGTATAGAGTTCCAAAATTTATTCCTGTAATTTCTCATAACTTATCTGGTTACGACTCACATTTTATCGTTTCACAATTTGGAGCTTCAGATGAAAAAGTAGATATAATCCCTCAGAACAAAGAGCGGTACATTGCGTTTACAAAGTGCGTAAATGTAGATGAGGAGCATACTATAAAATTGAGATTTCTTGACTCGTTTCGCTTTATGGCGAGTAGCCTTGATGAACTTTCTAGTAATTTGCAGCCAGAACAATTTACAGAAATTCGACGCGTTTTTTTCTGAAGAAGAGCAGTTTAATTTAAATCGGCGTAAGTGTGTCTTCTGTTATGAATATCTTGACTGCTTAGAACGCCTCGAAGAACGTGTTTTAGCATCAAAACAATCATTTTACAGCCCGATGAATTCATCGGATATTAGTGATGATGACTATTTACATGCAGAACGTATCTGGGAGCAGTTCCACATTAAAACGCTAGGTGCATACTCTGACTTATATTTAAAGACGGATGTACTTTTGTTAGCTGATGTTTCCGAAAATTTTCGCTGTGTTTGCAAGAAAACCTACAGCCTTGATCCAAACCAGTATTTTACAGCAACTAGGTTAATTTAGGATGCCATGTTAAAATACACGGGGGTGAATTTCGAACTCCTAACTGATATTGATATGGTGCACTTTATTAAATCGTCTATTCGAGGTGATCTAAGTCAGTGTAGTTGGCAGTATTCTAAGGCAAATTATAAGTACACGCCGAGTTTTTACTCTAGTCAGGAATCTCAGTATATTGTTTATATCGATGCTAACAATCAGTATGGGTGGTGACCCACCGAAACGAACACGCACTTACATTCACTCATGCCCTACACACACTCTGCTACCGTAGACACGTACATGCACATACGCACACACATACATACGCACACACGCACGCATAAACACACCAACAGGTCCGTGAATACTTACCAACTTACCTCATGAGACAAGGCCGTGGACGGGCTGGAACAGACTAAAACAGTCTGGAGATGGACTCGAACCAAAATAGATTAAAGGGAGGAACGGGAGACGGAAAGAACACAGAACCCTTCCCGATAAATAAAAGAACGGGGTCAAAATACATGAGGGTTTATTAATGAAAATAAAGCAAGATCAGGCAATGAGAAAAAATCAAGTTTGAAACATTACTCACGGAGATATGCGTAGAAGCTTATCGTGTAGGTTATTCATCCAATCATATCAAGAGGCAGATTGAAAACATATCAAACATGGCCACACAAGCCTCTTATGATCACAAAACTTGTAACGTACGATTTACTTCTTCCACATAATTTCATACACACGACGTATGACACATTCGTCCTCGCAATGAACTAATATCAGTGGGCATACATCGAAAGAACTTACACGCACATCAAATAAAAAACATTCACTTTACATATCACACATCTCCATGTATATGGACCAGCATCCCAGAGAAGAGATCCATCACGCAACAATCCCCCATTTAAAAGCACAGCATCCCAGAAGAAAGAAATAATCAAAGAATAAACATGGCTGCCATAGTTAGGAGGCGAGTAAACAATCCTAACAATGAAAGAAGACTCATTCAAATGAAAACAACAAACGTAATATATAATTAGGCCAGCAAATAGCCCGACGAATGAAAATAAGAAAATGTAAATAAAACTTTAAAAAATAACACTGTAAGAAAAGGAGAATGCTGTTAATCAGGCAGGCATACAGCACAACCACACGTACACACACACACACCATAGATACCCAAAAGAAATGTATACAGGATGAATAATCAGTTTTGTCCAGACACATAACGTACACAGAGAGATCCGCATAGCAAGACAAGTGCTTTCATGGACTCATGAGCTCAATACAAGATGCGTAATATAACGAAGGATTGCCGCATCATGGCAAGGCATATCCCCACTTAAATCACAGTAGCATCATCATAACCATCACGCCCACAACGTATTCATATCGCCTCGCCACGGACGAACATGAATACCAGTCATAGCGTCAAAACACAACGTCACGCATCAAGAGCTCGGCCATGAGAGAAATCGACGAATAAATAAAAGGCAGTAGGTCTCAAACTTCAGGTGACATACACGCCAAAACCATCCTCCGTCCTTACAGGTTTATGTCACACAAAAAGCACACACAAACACAATGGAAACTAACAGTAAGGTGAAATGCAAAATTAACAGTAAACGCAACCATAGCAAGCCAAAAAAAAGGTTACCTTAATTGTCAGGCGCTGCTCAGAACTTTAGGTAGTCACAAAATAGCGACTCACATAAAGAGTTGAGCATACAAGCGGATTAATCCACTGCAGGAAAAGCAGACGACACAGGTAAAAGATCTCGTATCTCGAGATGCACATTATTACATCGGCCGCCATGATGGCTACAACCGTCATGCGAACTTGTTTCAAAGAAGGCGAGCACAAGACTCCCCAGAGGGCACCTCGGCTGATGGCCGGAAGCGCGCTCTGTCAAGGAGAAAACAAGTCATACGTCACGTCCAGGGAATAGATCGACCGAAAAGTCGATAGCGGTCAAAGAATGTATTACATACAGAGGAGTGCGCCACCAAGGGAAACTTGGTGCGGCACATCTTCTCCACACCCCCTGGAAAGTGAGTCCTTACTTGGTGATCAGGCAAGAAGGGCTCATTTTACCACGGGTGAAACTTAACACCAAGTGTGTACACACCCTATAACTAAGCGTATGCATTAAACAATAACTTTAAACATTAGACATGGACAACAGAATATGAAAACATCTATACACACATCATAGTTACACCTTATTTTGGAGATATACAATATAATGAACGTCCTTTCGTTATCAAACACAGATTCATTAAGAATTATGCAGGCGTCAGTGTCCTTTCACAGAGTGATAATCGACTCAAAAGAGAGTTATGGCAAGTCAGGTAAGCATATGTATTTGTCGATTAATAATCAAGTGAACTAAACAAGTCCAGACCATTGTATTCCATTACACTCCGACCTCTTCTCTGTCTCTAAGGGTGGGTTGCGAAGAAATTTTGGTCGAGCTATCAGTACGTTTCTTTTCCTTACAATACAAGTGTTTCTCACAGGGCAATCATTACCTGAAACACAAAACAATATAAGCATACGTGCTTGCAACAAGTCAAAGTTAACTCCATATTATCAAGTCCAATACATCTTAAGGGTGCTAAATAAATCAATGCTACAAACTTTTGGAGTAATACTTTTTTAACATGGAAACGTGCGCCTTTGATTGCACACGGCCGGAGAGATCCTCCACTTTTACCACAATAGGTCCCAGAAACTCAGTGGTCCTTCTGGTCTCAGACCACTTTCGACACAGCTTTTTACTAATGTGATCCATGGTAGAACTGACAGGGAACCTCTTTACCAGGACCAGATCTCCGACGCGGAAAGGCACATTCATTCTTCCCTTGTTATACCTCCGGGCCACCCTGTCTCTGGCTTTAATCAGTTGCTCGGAGGCTATCTTCCATTTCTCCAGGACATCCAGACTTCGGGAGGGTTCGGGGAGATACTCCACATTCCATTTCAAAGAGAGTGGATCGTTGGGGATCCTGCCCAAAAATAATTCGGCAGGAATGAACCGGCTGGACTCGTGCATGGCAGTGTTGAAACCTAGGCTGAAAAAGAGAAATAGCAATCCCAAAGGGATTGGGTGTTATAATGGAAGGCAGACAAACAAATTTTTAAATTTCGATGAAATCTTTCAACAAGGTTCGGTTGAGGGTGACGATGGCTTAGACGGATATGTTTTATACCCCAGGAGAAGCATAAATTACGGAACTTAGCGCCGGTAAAGATCGAAGAATTGTCAGAGACAAGCGTCCTAGGTGGACCAAAAACTCCGAAGATGTGTTTAGTTAATAAATTCACCGTGACGTTAGAATTAATTTTACGGACAGGGAACAGCCAAATGAATTTAGAAAAACCGTCGATAACAGAAAAGATACCCACGTTGCCAGATTGAGATCGAGTAAGGGGTCCAAAGAAATCAATGAATAGTTTCTCACCAGGAGAATTGGCAACGTCGGCGGAATGAAAACCGATCTGAGTATTCTGAGTAGGCTTACATTTTTTGCAAACATCACAGATTTTGACATACTCAAAGACTTCCTTTTTTATGTTCGGCCAGTAATAATTCCTAGAAATTTTATGAAAGGTTTTTAACTGACCGAGATGATCGCCTAAAAGAGAATCGTGATAATAATTTAGGATCATGGGTCTCAGATTCTGGGGGACGAAATTCTTTGATGTACGGTTGTGAAGACTTTTGTGACAAAAAAGGCCCTTCTTTATTTCAAAGGATTCCCAACCTTGTTCCTTCTTCGCAAGTCTATCGGCTAGACGGATACATTCATCGTCTTTCTTCTGGAATTCAGACAATTCGGAAAAACTAAAAGGGTAGTTTTGAAGGATGCAGACAGGAAGATGATTATCGGGGCTGCACCCGATATCGCAATCAGTAGTCTCACCACCTTCAAACATGCGCGACAAACAATCGGCAACAGTGTTATCTTTACCTCTTACATGAACAACAGTGAAATTATAAGACGACAGTCGGAGAATCCAACTAGGAGTCCTCCCTAACCTTTTGACATTGGCAGCCATCCAAGATAGTGCTTGGTTATCAGTATGAATCCAGAAATGTCGGTGTTCGAGGTACGAGTGAAATTTCTCGACACCAAGGACAACAGCCAGACATTCTTTCTCGTACGTGGAGTATCTGGTTTCAGAGTCGAGCAACTTCTTACTGAAATAACCAATGGGGGCAAGATGATCGTTCTCCAGTCTTTGGTTCAATACAGCAGAGACAGCAATATCACTAGCGTCACACTGAAGGACAAATTCCCCGTTAAAGTCAGGGTTGTGCAATACGGGAGCTTGACAGAGGGCATCTTTAAGTTGGCAAAAAGCTTGCTCTTGAGCATCGCTCCAGAAGAAACGAACATTTTTCTTTTTCAATGAGTTCAGGGGGCTGAGATTTCAGAAATGTTGGGGATGAATCTAGAATAAAATCCAATCATGCCAAGAAATCTACGGACAGCTCGTAGGTTCTTTGGCCTGGGAAATTCACGAATGCATTTCACTCTCTCAGGATTAACAGATATACCGGAGCCGGAAACGATATGTCCTAAAAACTTTATCCTTCTAGAACACAAAGATGCCTTCTCAGGATTGACAGTGAATCCGTGCCTCTTCAACCTAGTGAAAAATTCGCGAAGATGAGCGACATGTTCCTCAAATGTGTCAGAAAAGATCACGACGTCGTCTAAATACGAGAATAAACAAGAGAACTTTAAATCACCGAAGACGGAGTCAAGAATGCGACTCAGCGCTTGGCCGCCTACTGAAATGCCCATAGGGACTTTATTAAATTGATATAAGCCAAAGGGGGTGGCAAAAGCCGTAAATTCTCGGCAACTAGGGTCGAGAGGAATCTGGAAATAGGCAGAATTGAAGTCGAAAACAGAGTAGAACTGGGCCTTCCCGAAAGATTGCAGGGCAGACTCGATGGTTGGGAGAGGGGAAACTGTCGAATACAACGTTGCGATTTAAAGATCGATAGTCAATCACAAGACGAGGTTGACCATCCTTCTTGGGGATCAGAAAGGCGGGGCTACTAAAGGAAGACTTTGATGGGCTAATCACACCTTTCTCTAGCAGTTCATTGATACACTTTCTCATAGCAGCGAGCTTGGGAGGGGAGCAACTGAAAGGAGGGTGTCTAACGGGAGTACGATCTTTCAGTTCGATGCAGTACGAAAATTCTTTGGCGCACCCTAATTTGGTAGTAAGTACCTCAGGAAAATCTTTTAGAAGGTCGTCGAGCACGGAGACTTGGTCATTGGAAAGAACAGATGGATCGATAAGGGGAACGCCGTTCGATACTAGGCATAACGGATTATTACCAGAAGGAACCTCAAAATGGAAGTTTTCATTTGATCGAAAGCGAAAGGCAAATGAAGAGCTGATAAAATCGATAGATAACCCGGTGGCTAACATTAAATCAGATCCAAGGATGAGGGGAACAGTCAAATCGGGAACAACGTTGAAATTCCAGTCCCAGAAAAAATTGTGAATTTTGAAATGGATACGAACACGTCCGGTGGGACACATACGACGGCCATTGGCAGACACATAAGTTGCGGAACATTCACTATCTCGAAGATGTTTCAAAGCCATGCCTTCTACCACAGACTGATTTACGAAAGAGCTCGAGGATCCGGTATCCAGTAGGGCATATAGCGAGCGCGAGCCGGAAATAATTTTGGCCCAAGGACACGCAAAGGGAAGACCACAAACTTTGCTATTAGAAGAGGTTTGGGGCACCAACGACGGGCCTACTCGTGGGTGCGGGATCAATTTCCCTGGTTTCCATTGCATCGAGGACAGATATCGCGAAATATGCCAACTAGGCCACACTGACAGCATTTTACGGGGGGTCTCGAGTTACACTGCATGAAGACGTGCCCATCTTTCCCACAATTCCAGCATTTAATGGAGTTGGTCGCCCTTCTACGGGGTACGTTTTGATTTTGAAGAGCACCTGCCATCTTATTTGAAGAGTGAGGAGGTTTTGACCGGTAATCAGAACGATCAGTGCACGACACAGGGGAGAGCGGTTGGGCAAAGGAGACCGATTTAGACACAGAGCGACAGGCGGTATCAGGGAAAGAACATGTATCGGGCGGAGGAGGGGGTTGGTACAGGTGATTCAGTTGAAGAGTAGACTCGTATTCACGCCCTAGATTGATTATATCATCCACACAATTAACCTCAGATCTCTTTATGAAGAGTTTATAGTTAGGAGCCAAATTACGGTAAAATGTATCAAATATTTCAGTCTCATGAATGTCAACATGAAGACGGTTAAACAAAGTGAGGATACCAGTCGCATATTCATCAATAGGTTCGTTAGGACCTTGGGTTCTCCGTAGGATCTCTTGTTTAAGAATAAAATTCATGTCTGATAGACCAAACCTAATTTTAAGTTCTTTTGAGAAATCGGACCAACATTTGACTTTAAATTTATTTAATCGGAACCATTTACTTGCACGCCCCTCTAACATACCGGGGATGACAGGGACAAATAGGTCTAGGGACATAGAAGTACACGCAGCGACGTCTTCGACTCTCTCTAAGAATTCGATCACGGAGAAACATTTTCCTTCGCCGGAAAATTTCAAATTCCATTTTCGAATAACATCAAGCGCAGGATTAAATTGAGATGGCCCATTCACAATAGGCTGAGGAATGCGATTTACAGTATGAACATCCATGCTAGAGATAAACTCATTAGGGGAATTGTTTACAGCGATACTCGCATTGTTGTGATCAGAGTTTGAATGAACCGAATTACCTTCCATAGACGTGCCTGAATTATTTTGCATATCAACACTGGGAAGATTTTCACACGCATTGTCTTGTATGTTCTCCATTGTTTACAGATAAGATAAATAATGCAAGAGCAACAGTCAACAATGACAAAATCACAAAGTTATACACAAGATTTAACGGAAGTATGCTGTGAAATAGTATCAATTAATATATATATATTATTCATGGCACAGTATAAACACAAAAAGGAGGACTTAATTTTAAAAGAATCCAGCTCTGCTCCACCGAGATTCAGCTCCTCGGTGAAATTTTTCCAGCCACGAACCACGCTCTGCATAGCATCTGACCCACCGAAGCGAACACGCACTCACATTCACTCATGCCTTACACACACTCTGCTACCGTAGACACGTACATGCACATACGCACACACATACATACGCACACACGCACGCATACACACACCAACAGGTCCGTGAATACTTACCAACTTACCTCATGAGACAAGGCCGTGGACGGGCTGGAACAGACTAAAACAGTCTGGAGATGGACTCGAACCAAAATAGATTAAAGGGAGGAACGGGAGACGGAAAGAACCCAGAACCCTTCCCGATAAATGAAATAACGGGGTCAAAATACATGGGGGTTTATTAATGAAAATAAAGCAAGATCAGGCAATGAGAAAAAATCAAGTTTGAAACATTACTCACGGAGATATGCGTAGAAATTTATCGTGTAGGTTATTCATCCAATCATATCAAGAGGCAGATTGAAAACATATCAAACATGGCTACACAAGCCTCTTATGATCACAAAACTTGTAACGTACGATTTACTTCCACAACATAATTTCATACACGCGACGTATGACACATTCGTCCCCGCAATGAACTAATATCAGTGGACATACATCGAAAGAACTTACATGCACATCAAACAAAAAACATTCACTTTACATATCACACATCTCCATGTATATGGACCAGCATCCCAGAGAAGAGATCCATCACGCAACAATCCCCCATTTAAAAGCACAGCATCCCAGAAGAAAGAAAAAATCAAAGAATAAACATGGCTGCCATAGTTAGGAGGCGAGTAAACAATCCTAACAATGAAAGAAGACTCATTCAAATGAAAACAACAAACGTAATATATAATTAGGCCAGCAAATAGCCCGACGAATGAAAATAAGAAAATGTAAATAAAACTTTAAAAAATAACACTGTAAGAAAAGGAGAATGCTGTTAATCAGGCAGTCATACAGCACAACCACACGTACACACACACACACCATAGATACCCAAAAGAAATGTATACAGGATGAATAATCAGTTTTGTCCAGACACATAACGAACACAGAGAGATCCGCATAGCAAGACAAGTGCTTTCATGGACTCATGAGCTCAATACAAGATGCGTAATATAACGAAGGATTGCCGCATCATGGCAAGGCATATCCCCACTTAAATCACAGTAGCATCATCATAACCATCACGCCCACAACGTATTCATATCGCCTCGCCACGGACGAACATGAATACCAGTCATAGCGTCAAAACACAACGTCACGCATCAAGAGCTCGGCCATGAGAGAAATCGACGAATAAATAAAAGGCAGTAGGTCTCAAACTTCAGGTCACATACACGCCAAACAAACATACAACCGACCAAAACCATCCTCAGTCCTTGCATGTTTATGTCACACAAAAAGAACACACAAATACAATGGAAACTAACAGTAAGGTGAAATGCAAAATTAACAGTAAAATATATACGACTAATATGCCCACGCAACCATAGCAAGCCAAAAAGAAGGTTACCTTAATAGTCAGGCGCTGCTCAGGACTTTAGGTAGTCACAAAATAGCGACTCACATAAAGAGTCGGGCATACAAGCGGATAAATCCACTGCAGGAAAAGCAGACGACACAGGTAAAAGATCTCGTATCTCAAGATGCACATTATTACATCGGCCGCCATGATGGCTACAACCGTCATGCAAACTTGTTTCAAAGAAGGCGAGCACAAGACTCCCCAGAGGGCACCTCGGCTGATGGCCGGAAGCGCGCTCTGTCAAGGAGAAAACGAGTCCAGGGAATAGATCGACCAAAAAGTCGATAGCGTTCAAAGAATGTATTACATACAGAGGAGTGCGCCACCAAGGGAAACTTGGTGCTGCACAGTGGGCAATGAGTCAGCGTCTACCATGAAGTAGTTTCCGCTGGCTAACGCAGTGCAAAATTGATGATTTACAGCTGCACACCCTAGACGATGAAGCTAATAAAGGCTATTTCCTTGAAGTTGACTTACAGTATATTAAATAGTTACACATTTCTCATAATGACTTACCGTTCTGCCATGAAAATATGAAGTCCCCGTACATCACATCAACAACAAAAATGCTAATTGCCAATTTATGTGACAAATCTAAGTATGTCATTCATTATCGAAATTTAAAACAGTGTTTTCAGCATGGTATGAAGTTAACCAAATTCATCGCGTACTAGAACTAAATCAGTTACCGTGGCTAAAGCCATATATCGATCTCAACAATAATTTAAGAACAAATGCAGTTAACGAGTTTAAGAAAGATTTCTACAAGCTCATGAGTAACAGTGTGTTTGGTAAGACTATGGAAAATGTTGACAAACGCGTTAATGTAAAATTGATTACAAACTTGGAAAATATTAAGCAAAGGAATGGTGCTAACTGTTTAATAATTATACCGAATTTCTACATCTGTACTATCATGCATGAAAATTTAGTTATTATACAGATGAATCATGTTAAGGTTAAGTACGACAAACCTACCTACGTCGGATTTGCAGTACTTGAATTACGTAAAACACTCATGTATGAATTCCATTACGATTATATGATGAAGAAGTACGCTCATAATGCTCAATTGCTCTACACAGATACCGATTCGTTTATTTACCAAATAAAAAGTGATGACTATTACAAAGATATAAAGCCAAACTTGGGTATTTTTGATACTAGTAACTATCCTGAAAACAATCAGTATAATCTACCTCTAGTAAACTAAAAGATTGTAGGTAAAATGAAAGACGAATATGTTGGAAATATTGTCGATTCATTTGTAGGTACTAAATCCAAATCATATTGCAGAATGCTCTTAAATGAACTACAAATAAAGAGATTGAAAGGGATGAAAAAGCATGTCGTTCAGAAGCAGCTATGTTTAGAAAATTATAAAAACTGTATTAAATGTAATCCACCTATTTAACTTAAGCAAATGGCTGTTATTAGAAGCAAGAAGCATCAGTTGTACACTCATTTAATTAGTAAGGTAGCCCTTAATAATGATGATTGCAAACGGTTTGAAATTCCAAATTCTACCAACACTCTAGCCTGGGGGCATAGTAGTTTTCATAGGTACAACTTCACATAAAGCAGATTTATGTGTATGTGTGTATGTGTAAGCATTATGTTAGAGATGTGTACTTTGTAATATATACGTTAAGCTGTATTACATCACAATTTACTGTACATATTGTATAATGATAGTAAGAAGGGAGAGGTACGCTGTGAGTGTAGTACAGCAAATGATTCAAGTTTAAACTTGTATCATAAAGCATGTACATACAAGAATTGCGTCGAGAAGGGAGAGGTACGCAAACATCACTACGGTAAAATTATTCCAGATAAAACTTGTACATGCAAGTTGTAAATAAATAATGTAGGATTGGCATATTCTTTTACTTTATGTTAGATATTTCCTTCTCCTCCTCCCCCTCCTCCTCCTACTCCTTCCTCTCGAAGAAGAACAAGAGTATACCAAGAAATAAGGTGTCCAGCAGATTCGTACTGTACCGGTTACGACCTGTACATAAGTATTTTTTTGAGCATAAGTTACGTTTATTTACCACGCGTAATGTTCCGAGCGCGCCTGGTTTGTTTACCAGCAGCGAGGACCAGCTAGCGAGTGTGTGACGACTGTGAGCTGTGACGTAGCCACAGGGGCTAGCTAGACCGCCCGCTCGTCTCAACACGTGTTACCAGCCTTGACTGGTATTTTCTGGATTCCACGTCACTTGTTCTAGAGTTCGATGGAGAAAATTTGGAAATTTCTATAATAATTGTGCTAGCGAATCGAGCGATATGTCATCTTGTTTGGGATCACCTAAACGTCCCAATGCTCGAGTTTCAAGCAAATCCATCGAGGGATTCGGGAGATATTCAATCAAACCGTATTATGACGTAGACATCCCGGATTGAATAAAAGGAGGACCTACTGTAGCCTATTCACACAGTCTCAGCTGAGTAGTCAGCGGGGACACTCTTGCTGCTACTATCATCGTGGAACTCTGTCATTATACAAGTGTGGGAAGACGATTCTTCCAAGTACTATAAAGTGGACTCATAAGTCTTCGAGTGTTGTAGAAAATTTTCTAAATCTTCATAATTAAACTTAGCATATTTATATGTGTTAATTAAATGGACTTGTATTATTTATGTGCCTTCGAGACTGAAACTTTTCTAAGTGTTTGGACTTGTATTATTTACGTGTCTTCGAAGCTGGAATTTTCTAAGTGTTTGTGAAATGGACTTGTATTATTTACATGGGTTCGAGACCCGAATTCTTCTAAGTGTTCACTAAATGGACTTGTATTATTTTCATGTGTTCGAGACCAGAACTTTTCTACGTGATCATTGAATGGACTTGTATTATTTACGAGTATTCGAGATTGGAATTTTTCTAAGTGTTCGTGAAATGGACTTGTATTATTTACGTGGAATATTTGCGACTGTTGAGGAACTCATCCTTCTAATAGACAGTGATTGATTAACATTGCTAGTGATGAACTTCAACTTTCCAACGGCTTTAAACGAAGTTAGGATTTCACTTACATTTACTCAAAGACTTGTACATTTGCCAGTGTTGGTTTAAAAGACTTATAAATTTCGTCAGTGAATTTATTTATGTGGAAGGACTCGTGTTTTCGTCAGTGGTCACTCAAAGACTTTATGAATTTCACCAGTGATTAACTTTAAATATATTGAAACTTCCAAGTGAATGGACTTGTGTTTTCATTCGAGTTTAGGCAAAGACTTGCACCTTCGCCAGTAATGAACTTTGAGTTTTCCTTCACAAGAAGGGACTTGTATTTTTCGTTGCCAAAACTTATTCAGGGACGAGGATTTTCCTAGTGATGAAATCTAAATTATTAATACCACTCATATCGTTTTAGGAGTGTTGGAAGTCTTGATGTACAATTATCAAGAACTCTGCTTATAAGTTGATCATCCGAGGTTTTCATGGACTCAGTGCTACTAGTGACCTTGGGAACATCAATCCTCTCAGTCTCATTGGGCTGAGGTTGTACATGACTATCTACAACATCGCCTGGATCATCGGGGTTCAACCCGGGCCTCAGAGTTCGAGACATCTCTACTTGCCGTCAATCCAGACAGTCCAGCTACCTCTGTCTGGAGTATCTGGAGACCCCGGAATCCCTGGAGTCTTCTGGAACGTGCTTCAACCAGCCTGGCTTGGTGAGCTGGAGAACCCGAGCCATACTATTGGAATACGAGGAAGACAGTCCATTTCTACTTAGAGGTGATGTGCAAATTCATGACTTATTTGAATAAACTTTTATACAATCAGAATCAAAGTTTTTCTGTAGATAGGACCCTATCTCCTGTACCGAGCCCTAGCTACAATTAATCCAGTTTTTCGCCCTGAGAACTCTATTTCATGCTACTTTAAAGTTTAATCTGAGAGTCGGGCTCTTTTACTGGTACAGTACTTATGTTATCGTCTAGCTCAGAGAGTATGTTGAGAAGAGATTTTTTCTGAACAGTGTTTTATTCTAGTCTTGAAATGCAGTGTTCTACAGTATCGAACTTTAGTATGTGATTCTAGTCGTAATATGTTTTGAACAGCAGTGTGTGTTCAAGTCTAAACATGCAGCACGTGCACCCTCGCGATGCATGTTTAAACTTGATCGATAAAGCTATGCCTTGATAGAGGAGGATGTAAGGAGGAGGGAAAGGAGGAGGAGGAGGCTATAACAGCCGCCGCTATCTTGTGTAGTAGCCTCGAAGTGCTAATTAGCGTCGGGAAGGGCAACTTGTCGTAAACTAAGGATAGTCTCCTTCAATGTGGTAGATGAGAGGTTAGGTATGCGAATGCGCCAAGGTTTAATGAAAATAGCTAACGGAACTTTTCAAATTGCCTGCTACTACGTGCTTAAGGTAGTAGCCATAAGAGGGCAGCACGATACTCTGTTAATTAAACATGGCTCCTTGTCAAAAAGCACGTAGAAATTACCGCCACTATATTTCAAAGGCAGTACCGTAAGGAGTGCAGCACTAAGGTAAGCGATGCAAGATGGCGGATAACAATTACCGCCACCACATTTCAAAGGTATAGCAGCGCGGTGCTCTGTTGATTAAAGATGGCTGCTGTCAAAAAGAATTTTTCAAATTATCCGCCATCACATTTCAAAAGATATGTTTTCCTAAAGAGGGCAGCACGGTGCTCTGTTGATTAAATATGGCAGCTTGTCAATAAAGCACATTGCCCTTCACCACATGTTAACGGTGAGTAGCTAAAGAGGGCAGCATGGTGTTCTGTTGATAAAAAGATGGCGGGTGACAGCTGACGGAATTTTTTTAAATTGTCCGCCACTACGATAAAGATAGCAGCTCGGTGCTCCCTTGATTAAAGATGGCTGCTGTCAGAAAAGCACATGGAATTTAAATTACCAACCACCACATGTGAAAGGTAGGAACTAAAGAGGGCAGCACGATGCCCTGTTGATTAAAGATGGCGGATGACAGCTAACGGACCTTTTCACATTGAGCGCTACTACGTGTTTAAGGTAGTAGCCATAAAGACAGCAGCACGGTGTTCTGTTGATTAAAGATGGCGGATGACAGCTGACGGAATTGCCCGCTACGACGATAAAGATAGCAACACGGTGCTCTGTTGATTAAAGATGGCAGCTGTCAAAAAAGCACGTGGATTTGTTTCCAAACAAGAGCACGTGGAAATTGCCGCCACCACATTTCAAAGGTAAGTAGCTAAAGTGTGCTGCCCTGAGGTTTTTGATGCAAGATGGCGGATGACAGCTGTCAAGAAAACACGTGGCTTTGTTTACCAATTCAAATCTCGCGATAGTAAGGTTTAGTTGGCAGCACTGAGGTTTAGGCCCGCCAAGATGGCAGCATTGAGGTTAGCGATGCGTTGTTGTCGATGATAGCTGTCAAAAAAGCACGTGGCTTTGTTTACCAAATCAAATCTGGCGCTAGTAAGGTTTAGTTGGCACCACTGAGGTTTAGGCCCGTCAAGATGGCAGCAGTGTGGTTAGCGATGCGTTGTTGTCGAAGACAGCTGTCGAAGAGCACGTGGCTTTGTTTACGGAGGGCCTCTGGGAGGAGGAGGAGGGAGAGGCCCCTGGGAAGGCCCCCAGGAGGAGGAGGAAGAGGCCCCTGAGAAGGACGCCAGGAAGAGGAGGAGGAGGAGGAGGAAGAGGCCCCTGAGAAGGTCCCCCAGGAGGAGGAGACGGAGGAGGCCCCTGGGAGCCCGAGGTTGAGGTGGCGCCAGAATCCCTGACTTTATATACTATTTAATAATAATGTTATTCTTCTCTTCATCCCACTATCTACTTTTACGAATTTAGCCGGATGCAAATGTGCCGGAATTCTGTTATAATTTATCATCTTTAAATACCACTGGACTGAGCCAAGATCGATCCTGCGTTGGTATCTCCAAGATAGTAGCAGGAAGGGACTTGTTGCTATGCGGCAAGGTCGCGATGTTAACCCTACATCCGGAGTGTGCATTGCTGTATTAAAAGTGATGACGGTAGATGAACTTTGAACAATACGTATATACCAGTTGGCTCTCGAACGCCGTACTTTCTACTTATAAATGCCCCGCATGTACAAATGATGAATGGGATGTCTGCCAACTGATTTTCACAGAGGAACTACTGCCAGCGGGCAGGTTACGTCAGAATATGAAGAGATAAGAAACGGTATGTTGCTCGCAGTATGCTACTCAGCGCTACTGGTCTAAAGCACCCCTTGCATTAGTAAGCATCGTTTTCGACCGCATAGTTCTAGGCAAGTGTATGGTACAGCCGCGTTACATTTGCTGACTGCATATCGGCAATGGCTAGTATGAATTATAATAGTAGAGTTATAATTCACTCGCTTGCCGCGCGCATTCGTCAGTCTGGCAGTTTCTTTATTGTCTGTAAATTTCTTAGTGTGTATTCAAATACTAAATGATTTTTATTTGAATATTCATGCCGTACATCTATGTAATTGTACCGGGTGATCTGGCCGTGAGGTTACGGGCGCGCGGGAGATAGTGGTTTCGAATCCCACTGCCGACAGCCCTGAAGATTGTTTTCCGTGGTTTCCCATTTTCATAAGAGTCAAATACTGAGGCTGTAACTTAATTAAGGCCACGGCCGCTTCCTTTCCATAAGTTCTATCTGTGTCGGTGCGACGTAAAGTCAATTGTAAAAAGATATATTTAATTGTAATTGGAATTTCAACGCGAGAGAATACCAGCTTTACTTTCACCGGAATAAATTATTTCCTTTGTATTGTGTTATTTTATATCTAAATGTAATTAATCTGCCCCGTGGATTATTCGTAATAATAGATTTTTTGAGATTTTGATTGAATGCTGTATAATAAAAATTTCACCAGGCCTCACAAACATATTACGGAGCATTTACTTAATAAATAACATAACACAAAGAAATAATTTCGGAACGTTGGTATTAGCTCCCGTTGAAATACGATTACAAGTGATTTTTTTTTTACAATTACCTTACGTCGCACCGACATAGATAGCATTTATGGCGACGCTGAGACAGGAAAGGCCTAGGAATGGGAAGAAGGGACCGTGGCCTTAAATAAGGTACTTACCTGGTGGGAAACCACGGAAAACCATCTTCAGGGCGGCTGCCAGTGGGATTCGAAACTACTATCTAGCGAGTGCAAGCTCAGTGCTGCGGTCCCGTAACCCCACGGCCACCTCGCCCGGTATTATTAAATAGAAGTACGCCATGATTATGCAATTAAAAATCATTTAGTATTTGAATACTCACTAAGAAACTAACAGACACTAAAGAGACTGCCAGACTGATGAATGCGCGCGGCAAGTGGGTGAATTATAACTCAGTGGCCACGACCACGGCAAAAAATATGTACCACTACTACCCTTCCCCACAACATATGCAAACAGCTTTTTTAAAATATTCCTAGCTCCAGCTGGCTAAAGTGGAATAAAAATGTAATCTTTACTCCACAAAGTGGGGAGGGGGCGACTGTCCCTCCTCGCCCCACCCCCTAATCACCGCTACTGTTTGTAGACACGCCAAAGATGCAGACAAGGACATCTAATAACTTATTCATTTATACACGTGTAGACATTCCACACGATGGACGAGTTGCTTGTTTGAAACAAAAACTAATACTGTTCGGTAAAGTGCGTGTGTAGACTCATACGTGTTTCTGGAGTTTCTGTTGCATTACGACCAGATTGTCCAGGTTAAAATAATGTCTGTGTATTCGTCGCTGCTGATCACACTAGCCATTGTCGATATGCAGACAGCAAATATAGTGCGGCTGTACCATACACCAGCCTAAAACCATGCGGTCGAAAACGATGTTTACTAATGTAAGGGGTGCATTAGACCGGAAGCGCTGGGTAACATGCTGCGAGCGACACTCCGTTTCTTATCTCCATATTCCGACGTAACCTGCCCACTGGTAGTAGTTCCCCTCTGAAAATCAGTTGGTAGATACCCCCATTCATCATTATTTGTGCATGCGTGTCATTTATAAGTAGAAAGTATGGCGTTCGAGAGCCACCTAGTATATATTTCTGCATGCGAGAGTATCTCCCCTCTCTGTTATTAACTAGAACAGCTTGCAACAAGTTCCACTTTTCTAAAGGTAAATCATCTACTACCGCTCCTATGTTGAACTCTCTCTTCTCACCACCATAAAGGCAGACACCAGTAAGAGTAGGAGTAACGTCACTTACAACACCACGACCATCACCGTTAGCTCAAAAATTCTCACGAAATGCTCAGGACTTATTACACGACTCGACGAACTACGGTGCGTTCTCTACAGAAGAATAGATTCAGTGCCTGGAAGATTAATCCGATACGATTCCTTCCAATCAAGAAGCTCTTGCGAACAAACAAATTAAACGCAAACTACATTTTAAGGGATGTTCGGAACCCTCAAGAAACCTAAGGGGAAGCAACTTACGACAACGGCACGACCAGTGTTAATACCATTAGCAACCTGTCTGACGGAAATGTTGAAAGTGGTAGCCCAAAATTTCAAAAGGACGGACGGTGGATACTTGTTCGAGAATCTGTTACGAGGCCATACTATTTTGAAGACAAAGAAGGGACTTACTACTTGTTCGGAGTCAAACGACCAGGAGAATCACCTGTTCAACATCCCCCTACAATGTTTGCAGGAATGGTGGGAGAACGTCACGGAGGGTGTAGAACCACTTCTATTATATCGCTTGAAGAGTTTTACGCTGCACGTGCAAGGCCTAACTTCGTTAGAAGTAACAATCCCGATAATAACAGTAAAGAACGCATTACCACGAACCTGCTTCGCAGGCGTGGCAGGGGTAGGGGTGATATTCCCACGTGGCGCGTCCCTGGTGGCGTATAGGGGGGTCCTAACCGGCTTGCCGGCGGACTTCAGGGAAATAAAATACCTCTCGTGGACCAAACACACTACCCCCGCGGGTGGGGGACGCACATGTAGACTACACCCGCGGTATCCCCTGCCTGTCGTAAGAGGCGACTAAAAGGGCGACAAAGGTATGAATGAATTAGGACCATGAAACTACTTTTGATTCGTACCATCACGCGGGGAACACCGTGGGTTGCCTGTACTTGCGAGTAGTACCACTGAATTAGGTACGAAATAGGTTTGTGATTAGTTGCAGTAAAAAGCCTGGCCTGGTGGTTTCCAGTACCCGTGCGTCGTACCCATGTGAGCAACATCGCGGGTCTGGGCGTAGCCTGTGAGGTGTACCGCTACATGAGAGGCACCGTGGGTCAGCGTTGCCTGTGATTGGTACCCACTATGTGAGGAACACCACGGGAATACCGGCGCCCGTGACTAGTACACCTAGGTGAGGAGCCTCACCGGTTTGCGTTGGCTATGAGTGGCGCCATTGTGTGAGAAACACCATTGGTCTGCGTTACCTGTACTATGTACAATACTTGTGAGTAGTACCATCTTGTGTGGAACACCGTGAGTCTTCGCTACTTTTGATTAGTACTCCAACATGACAAATAACATGTTTCTACTTTACTCGCGACGTGTACCATTCTGTGGGGCCTTAGTCGTGGATTTTGCACCCCTGTAGACATCAAGCATCATTGTGCTTTATAAATGGTCCCTTGGTCAGTAATACTATTATTCACGACCTTTATTGTGTCTGATCCACTGTTTTTGTTAATTCTTTTTGTGTTCATGTCCATCCATTCATTCTTCATGACATTTTTTATTTTATTTTGTTCAGTGGATTAATTTGAACTTTTTGTTATTTCATTTCGTACCATTAGGGGCCGATGACCTCGAAGTTAGGCCCCTTTAAACAACAAGCATCATCATCATCATCAAGAACGCATTAAGATACTTGCTTAGGTGTGCGGACGTGGTTCTGCCTATGGGTCCGCGGTTCGACATGTATCCGACTATTCCGAAGGCAACGACATTCGACACGTCCATGATTGATCCTTCAGCAGAGAACAATGCCGGTGTAAGTAGATCAGGGCTTTCTGCATTGTTAAACGTTCAAAGGGCATAGTCGGTCAGTCCTAGGCTTCTCCTACCTCAAGTGGGTGAATTATAACTCAGTGGCCACGACCACGGCAAAAAATATGTACCACTACTACCCTTCCCCACAACATATGCAAACAGCTTTTTTAAAATATTCCTAGCTCCAGCTGGCTAAAGTGGAATAAAAATGTAATCTTTACTCCACAAAGTGGGGAGGGGGCGACTGTCCCTCCTCGCCCCACCCCCTAATCACCGCTACTGTTTGTAGACACGCCAAAGATGCAGACAAGGACATCTAATAACTTATTCATTTATACACGTGTAGACATTCCACACGATGGACGAGTTGCTTGTTTGAAACAAAAACTAATACTGTTCGGTAAAGTGCGTGTGTAGACTCATACGTGTTTCTGGAGTTTCTGTTGCATTACGACCAGATTGTCCAGGTTAAAATAATGTCTGTGTATTTGTCGCTGCTGATCACACTAGCCATTGTCGATATGCAGACAGCAAATATAGTGCGGCTGTACCATACACCAGCCTAAAACCATGCGGTCGAAAACGATGTTTACTAATGTAAGGGGTGCATTAGACCGGAAGCGCTGGGTAACATGCTGCGAGCGACACTCCGTTTCTTATCTCCATATTCCGACGTAACCTGCCCACTGGTAGTAGTTCCCCTCTGAAAATCAGTTGGTAGATACCCCCATTCATCATTATTTGTGCATGCGTGTCATTTATAAGTAGAAAGTATGGCGTTCGAGAGCCACCTAGTATATATTTCTGCATGCGAGAGTATCTCCCCTCTCTGTTATTAACTAGAACAGCTTGCAACAAGTTCCACTTTTCTAAAGGTAAATCATCTACTACCGCTCCTATGTTGAACTCTCTCTTCTCACCACCATAAAGGCAGACACCAGTAAGAGTAGGAGTAACGTCACTTACAACACCACGACCATCACCGTTAGCTCAAAAATTCTCACGAAATGCTCAGGACTTATTACACGACTCGACGAACTACGGTGCGTTCTCTACAGAAGAATAGATTCAGTGCCTGGAAGATTAATCCGATACGATTCCTTCCAATCAAGAAGCTCTTGCGAACAAACAAATTAAACGCAAACTACATTTTAAGGGATGTTCGGAACCCTCAAGAAACCTAAGGGGAAGCAACTTACGACAACGGCACGACCAGTGTTAATACCATTAGCAACCTGTCTGACGGAAATGTTGAAAGTGGTAGCCCAAAATTTCAAAAGGACGGACGGTGGATACTTGTTCGAGAATCTGTTACGAGGCCATACTATTTTGAAGACAAAGAAGGGACTTACTACTTGTTCGGAGTCAAACGACCAGGAGAATCACCTGTTCAACATCCCCCTACAATGTTTGCAGGAATGGTGGGAGAACGTCACGGAGGGTGTAGAACCACTTCTATTATATCGCTTGAAGAGTTTTACGCTGCACGTGCAAGGCCTAACTTCGTTAGAAGTAACAATCCCGATAATAACAGTAAAGAACGCATTACCACGAACCTGCTTCGCAGGCGTGGCAGGGGTAGGGGTGATATTCCCACGTGGCGCGTCCCTGGTGGCGTATAGGGGGGTCCTAACCGGCTTGCCGGCGGACTTCAGGGAAATAAAATACCTCTCGTGGACCAAACACACTACCCCCGCGGGTGGGGGACGCACATGTAGACTACACCCGCGGTATCCCCTGCCTGTCGTAAGAGGCGACTAAAAGGGCGACAAAGGTATGAATGAATTAGGACCATGAAACTACTTTTGATTCGTACCATCACGCGGGGAACACCGTGGGTTGCCTGTACTTGCGAGTAGTACCACTGAATTAGGTACGAAATAGGTTTGTGATTAGTTGCAGTAAAAAGCCTGGCCTGGTGGTTTCCAGTACCCGTGCGTCGTACCCATGTGAGCAACATCGCGGGTCTGGGCGTAGCCTGTGAGGTGTACCGCTACATGAGAGGCACCGTGGGTCAGCGTTGCCTGTGATTGGTACCCACTATGTGAGGAACACCACGGGAATACCGGCGCCCGTGACTAGTACACCTAGGTGAGGAGCCTCACCGGTTTGCGTTGGCTATGAGTGGCGCCATTGTGTGAGAAACACCATTGGTCTGCGTTACCTGTACTATGTACAATACTTGTGAGTAGTACCATCTTGTGTGGAACACCGTGAGTCTTCGCTACTTTTGATTAGTACTCCAACATGACAAATAACATGTTTCTACTTTACTCGCGACGTGTACCATTCTGTGGGGCCTTAGTCGTGGATTTTGCACCCCTGTAGACATCAAGCATCATTGTGCTTTATAAATGGTCCCTTGGTCAGTAATACTATTATTCACGACCTTTATTGTGTCTGATCCACTGTTTTTGTTAATTCTTTTTGTGTTCATGTCCATCCATTCATTCTTCATGACATTTTTTATTTTATTTTGTTCAGTGGATTAATTTGAACTTTTTGTTATTTCATTTCGTACCATTAGGGGCCGATGACCTCGAAGTTAGGCCCCTTTAAACAACAAGCATCATCATCATCATCAAGAACGCATTAAGATACTTGCTTAGGTGTGCGGACGTGGTTCTGCCTATGGGTCCGCGGTTCGACATGTATCCGACTATTCCGAAGGCAACGACATTCGACACGTCCATGATTGATCCTTCAGCAGAGAACAATGCCGGTGTAAGTAGATCAGGGCTTTCTGCATTGTTAAACGTTCAAAGGGCATAGTCGGTCAGTCCTAGGCTTCTCCTACCTCAACTTAATTAGTAAAATCATGTACCTCAGTTCGTGGCCCGGACGGAACTTAGAACATGCCAAGTCCAAGTACAGACTGTCTCTTCGCTTGTACGACAGAGACATACTCCAGGACATTAAACGAGCGGAGGAATGGAAGAATTCATTATCCCGTATGACGATACATTTGGAGGAGACGGACGACAAGATAGGCAGGCTCTTCAACACCTCCTAGTTGTAGCGAACGGGTTCATTGAAGAAAAAGGAGGCAGTTATTTTATGGTAAAGAGTCCAACACCCTTCCTCTAGTAAATTTTATCACAAACTATTAGAAGTGCTAAAGTATCTTAAAGAAACATTTCCACGTTCCACCGGGATGTGTTGTATTGAGTAGGAAGTGGTAACAGACTCAGTTTAAATTTGTAAATACCAGTGATCAGTGTTTTCAAAAAACGGTGCATGGTTTCTTCAGTCTAAACTTGTGTGTGTTATACTGTTTATTCATATTTTGTAGAAAAATGTAGGACAACTGTATTGGATGGCAAAGAATGCAGTGGCTTAAGAACATGATTATTTCAATGTTGACAAAAGTGTAAGTGTTTTCAATCATTCATTCAGTATATAATTTAATGATGTTATCAGAATTCAGTGCTTTTACTTGATAAGACTATACCGAATAAAACTGATTAGAGATAGCAAGTTCACCAGGTGATGGTAGGAATTTTTTTATTTTTGCATTTGAGTGTGAAACTCTTGTGTATCATATTAAACTGTTGGAAGTGCTTCACAACATAACTCATTTCTATTAAATAACGCATACAACAAACGAATTTTAATGTTTAATAAACCAAACTTGAGGTTTCAGCCTATAGAGGTCAGACATTGTTGTGAGTTTGAAGTTACAAGATTAACCTCTTCCTTGTCTACGCCTTCTAATCCTCCGATCCTGGAATGCTATTTTTAAAACAAACCAACTTACCCTTTCATATCCCATCATCACTATGTGCGATGCAAGTGCTTCTACGCTACATTCATGTATTTTTTCTTTTCTAGGTACATCAAGAATTATCATCGACATTTATTCGAGTTACAGGCTTGAACGTGTACATTTTAAGAATTATCGCTATTCATCCGAGTAACAGTTTGCAGTCTTCAGAGTGTACATTTTAAGGTATGTTTCGAAATTTATTCATCTTATATGTTTACGTTGTTTTTTGGCAGCAGTGAAATAAGCCACGTTCATTTGTTTAAAATCCGCGCCAAACAAGTGCACGTTGTTAGGACCTGTTAAGATGGGAGCTGTCATCTTAACAACTGTTTAAATTCTGCGCCCACATGGTTAGGACCTGTCAAGATAGCAGATGCCATCTTAACAGCTGTTACATATTTGAACTTCCACACCCACGTAGTTAGTTAGGATGGCAGCAATGATGTTATAACCTGTTAGGATGGTAGCGGTGAGGTTATCCAAGTTCACTTGATCAAATTCCGCGCCCACGTGGATGGGACCTGTCAAGATAGCAGCTGTCAAAAGCACGTGGATTCTAAATTCCGCGCCCACTACGTCGTTAAGAAGGCAACAGTGAGGTTAGGCCCTCTTAAGATGGTAGCAGTGAGGTTATCTACGTTCACTTTTTCAAAATCACCACACACGTAATAGGACCTGTCAAGATGGGAGCTATCAAAAGCATGTCGATTTTAAATTCCGCGCCCCCGCGTCTTTAAGATGGCAACAGTGAGGTTGTTGAGGCATTGTTGGATGCGCTTGTGAACGGTTGGCTGTTGAGAGAGCTCTTGTATTATTGTAGTGAAAAAATTAGTTAAAACCTATTGTAATTATTTAATTTTTTTGTGTGTGTTCCATTTAGTGCTATTTATATATTGGTGTTTGGTGCTTGTTGGTAGAAATTGGGAGTAGTGTTATTTATTTGAATTTTATAACAAGTAATTAATTTGGTGTTCAGTAGATTACGTTTTCTAGGTTAAATAGAATAGCTAGGTGTACTTTGTTTCGAATTTAGGTTTAGAAAATACTTTAGGCAATAATATTAACTTTTAAAACAACATTTTTATATATCACTAAGTTCGTTGGTATAATACTTACAAAGGTCATAAGGAGTTGTAACTCATTGTAATTTCCGCCGCTACTTTTCCGATATTTCGTACAGATATTCCGTTCAAACTATCACGAAGGTAATGATTTATTGCATTTAATAACACGATAAGCCTGTAAACATCGAGTCAACGACAAGTTAAGAGAATTCACGGTAATTTCACTGCATAATTACGGTACTTAACAGTTTTCTGGATTGTTGACGATTGTTACTACATGCACATGATAGTTGTGTAAATAAATACAAAGTCAGCTGATTCATTATTCCGAAAATTTGTAGTCTTATTTCCCTGCGTACTTTGTACTTTCCACCTTCGTTTATTCATCGAGTAAAAGTTAATAATCAAATTCCTATATTACAATAATATTGCACTTCAAGCCCCCGGCGTGGTTTTGACAGAAATTATAGTGGACAACCTCTTATTCTTAGCATTTAAGGACACTTTTATTCTCCGCCCCGCGTAGTAGAGAAAATAATACTAATCCACCAGCGCTAAAAGTTCATATAACCACACTTCAGCTGAAAATTGTAGTGTAGTGTAGATACATTGTAGTGTAGATACAGTATATATAGATAGTGTCGTATCTTGCTTGCTATATTCGTGTGTTATCTTTCGTGTGTATCTATTAGAGCGTAGTACTAATAATAATCTGTCTAAGCATTTAGCCTTTTTGGTAATCTTAGAGTAAAGTAGATCTTGCACATTTAATTTCTGTTTGTGCTTATTAGTGACATACGGTACCTGTGTTGTAATTAGGATACGTCTGAAAGTAGTTTAAAATTATTGTAGTGTACTGTACAGTAGTATACGAGTAATATCCTATTCGAATTTAGTGTGCGTATTTTATTATTGTAAAATATTTGTGTAGTCCTGGTGTAGTAGAGGTAACCGTAGAAACCCTTACTACAAATCTGTTGTTGTAATTAGCATAGACTTTATTGCAGTTTGGAATTGTGTAATTCTTGTGTATTCCTTTCCATATTCAGTAATTAACAGCAGTTTATATCCTGTTAGGTGTTGTATGATAAAAAATAGTATACGACTAAGTAGTATTGTAGTGTAATCGTATATTAATTACCTTATTGTCGTGTGATCTTTCAGTATTATCCCAGACAATATATCCCTCCGTTCATTTACTTTTTGCAAATAAGTTATTTTATTTTTATTTTCATTTTTCCGTAAAGAATGGCTAAGGAGTGCGAGTGTACGAACTGTGGGTGTGGCGAGACATTGAGGGGTATGAGGGAGGTGTTAGAGAGTTTGAGGGAGATAATTAGGATTCTCACAGAAGACAGGAAGGAAAATAGGATTCCCTCAAACAATGTACAGGTTACAGTAGGTGTAAAAGAGGGAGGGGAAGGAAAGGGGGGAGTTGCAGAAGGCAGGTGGTCTAATGTTCTAAGGGGAAGGAGATTGCAGGCTAAGGGCCCTATTCGGGATCAGAATTCAGGACCGGTGTCAATGCGAAATCGGTACGAGTCACTCCAGGTAGAACAACAGAGGGAAGGTGAGGGACAGGGAACTGTTGCTGAGTTGTGTGGAAGTAGGAGGAAGGAAATAGGTAGGAAAGCGAAATGTAGAGTATAGGATAGGAAAAGACAAGTAAACAGGGTCATGGGAAGGAAAAAGTGAGCAGGAAGTAGCTTCTGCAACCATCAGGAAAGATTGGGCTGACTAGGAAGGGAGGGGATCAAATGAGGTGGGTAGGGTTGAGGCTCTGGTCATGGGGGATTCCTTCGTTAGACACGTGGGGAAAGTGTGTTGAGGAAAGGGAACCAGAGTAGAGTGCTATCCAGGAACTATTTTGAGGCAAGTAGGTATATTGGATGGTTCGGCCGCAGGGCTCCCAGGGGCCCGCTCCTCCGCCGCCACCCGGGAGGTCTTCCCAGGGATCCGCTCCTCCACCCGCGGGAAATTTGAATTTGTAAACAAAGCCAGGTGCTTTTTGATAGCTATAATCGACAACAACACATGGCTGACCTCACTGCTGCCATCTTGACGGGCCTAAACCTCAATGCTGCTAACTCAACCTCACAAGCGCGAGATTTTAATCGGTAAACAAATCCACGTGCTTTTTTGACAGCCACGTGCCTTTTGACATCTATTATCGACAACAACGCATCGCTAACATCAGTGCTGCCATCTTGACGGGCTTAAACTTCAATGCTGCCAACTTAACATTACTAGGGCGAGATTTGAATCGGTAAACAAAGCCACGTGCTTTTCTGACAGCTGTCTTCCGCCATCTTCAATGAACAGAGCACAGTGCTGCTATCTTGCGAGCAATTTCGTCAGCTGTCACCTGCCATCTTTAATCAACAGAGCACCGTGCTGCCCTCTTTATGGCTACTACCTTAAGCACGTAGTAGCGGGCAATTTTAAAAGTTCCGTTAGCAGCTACCCACCATCTTTAATCAAGAAAACACCGTGCTGCACTCTTTAGCTACTTAGCTTTGAAATATGGTGGCGGTAAATTCCACGTGCTCTTGCTTAGAAACAAATCCACATGCTTTTTTTGACAGCTGTCATCCACCATCTTTAATCAAGAGAGCACCGTGCTGCCCTCTTTAGCTACATACTTTTGAAATGTGGTGGCGGACATTTTGACAAGCAGCCATCTTTAATCAACAGAGCATCGTGCTGCTATCTTTATCGTAGTAGTGGGAAATTTCTACGTCACAGCTGTCATCCGCCACCTTGCATCGCTAACGTCAATGCTGCTCTCTTTGTCTACTTACCTTTGAGGCGGAAAATTTGAAAAAATTTACAGCAGCCATCTTTAATCAAGAGTGCATCGTGCTGCCATCTTTATAACACTAAACTTCATTCTTTGACATGTGGTGGTAGGTAATGTGCTTAGCAGCCATCTTTAATCAAGAGAGCACCGTTCTGCTACCTTTATCATAGTAGCGGACAATTTAAGAGAACAAGTCAAGGAATACCTTTTTTTTAAGATCATATCACAAAAGTTGTGATTAAGAATGTAATCGAACACTGTACTCGATACAACATATGATCAGAACATCGGCTGATGTCTTTACAACATATCTGGGGTATACCTTTGTTCTAAGAAAAAAATGAGCCTAGAATTCTGTACAACTTGCGCAAGATAGCAACTCTTATAACTTCCTTTACCTTCGCACTGTTTAGACTGTTTAGAAACACTGTTTAGAAAAAAATTATCTTCTCAACATACTTACTGAGCTGGACGATAACATACTTACGAATCTGCTAAACACCTTCTTTCTTGACATGCTTACTCTTCTTCCTTGAGTGATATTGTCTACATATATAAAAGCAAGTCGGTCTTGAGCGATGTATATATAAATACTTAAAAATGAAAAAAGACGTGAATTAATGGGGCACTTCCAGAAATCTCAGCAATTTGAAACTTGGTACGGGAGAAGCTGATGACCCCAGGATCCCCAGAAAAAATCGAAAATTCTCAAAACACCCTCAAGGGGGCACGCTGGGGGGCTCATATTTTGGGCTCAGCATAAGAACGCTGTCGTATCATTTATCCAAAACGACAACCTAAAAGTTTCGTGGGCTTAAAAATCTTCGGAAATTTCCTATTTTTATCCCCCGTCCCCCTAAATCAAGATGGCGGCACAACCCGCCAGACGGGGTAGAAAATTGAAATTTGGTGAAATTATAGCTTTTGGTCCCTAACCGACGGAAAAATTCCAAAATGTTCAAATTTTTCACTTTTTACCACCAAAGATATCGAAATATGGAGGCAATTTTAATGACTGTGCAGACATTCATTTTGAGTTATTTGTTGGCTAAACGGTAAGTCGTATCACAAAGGGGATGGCACAATTTGGCTTCAATTCGGTGTGATCTACAACTTTGCTCCTATGACATTTGGTCGTATCTCTCTCCCTTAAACGTTAGATTTGGCCGTATTTCTGGACTGTTCGTAAATGTGGTGATTTTGACAGGTATATTTCATGGTTTGACACACTTATATGAACGATAGGATCATCAAGTTGGGTTCGCACATTGGCACGATCAAGGGCCATATGTGGACTAAATTTCATGATTCTAGCTTATGCATAAGTAGGCAAAACGTAATTTAAAACGTTACAAATGTACCCAAATTTCACCCTATTCAAATTGTGAACTCCATTTACCCCCTAAATAGGGAAGATACGAGGAAATGGTTCAGAAACAAACATATAGAGCAATAAGAGAGACGTCTGATGGCGCAAACTGTTTGTTAATATCATGCACCGTTTAGGAGTTATGAATCTCTAAGTGGAAGTCTGCAGTTTTCAACGTGCTCATGCTTATCCGTCATCTATCTATATATATAAAAGCAAGTCGGTCTGGAGCGATGTATATATAAATATTTGAAAATGAAAAAAGACTGAATTAATGAGGCACTTCCAGAAATCTCAGAAATTTGAAACTTGGTACGGGAGAAGCTGATGACACCAGCATCCGTAGAAAAAAAGAAAATTCGCAAAATTCACTCATGGGGGCACGCTGGGGGGCCTCAAATTTTGGGCTCAGCATAAGAACGCAGTCGTATAATTTATCCAAAACGACAACCTATTGGTTTCGTGGGCTTAAAATTTTTCGGGAATTTCCTAATTTTTATCCCCCGTTCCCCCAAATCAAGATGGCGGCACAACCTGCCAGACGAGGTAGAAAATTGAAATTTGGTGAAATTATAGCTATTGGTCCCTACCCGACGGAAAAATTCTAAGATGTGCAAATTTTTCACTTTTTACCCCCCAAAGATATCGAAATATGGAGGCAATTTTAATGAATGTGCAGACATTCCTTTTGAGCTATTTGTTGGCTAAACGGTAAGTGGTATCACAAAACGGATGGCGCAATCTCGCTTCAATTCGGAGTGATCTACAACTTTGTTCCGATTACATTTTGTCGTATCTCTCTGCCTTATACGTTAGATTTGGCCGTATTTCTGGACTGTTCGTAAATTTGGTGATTTTTACAGGTATATTTCATTCTTTGACACACTTATATGAACGATAGGATCATCAAGTTAGGTTCGCACATTGACACAATGAAGGGCCATATGTGGACCAAATTTTATAATTCTAGCTTATACATAAGTAGGCAAAAAGTAATGTAAAACGTTACAAATGTACCCAAATTTCACCCTATTCAAATTTGGAACTCAATTTACCCACTAAATAGGGGCGATACGAGGAAATGGTATAGGTAACAACATGTTGAGCGATAAATGAGGCGCCTGGTGGCGCAACCCGTTTGTTAATATCATTCACCATTTAGGAGTTATGAATCTCGAAGTGGAAGTCTGCACTTTTCAACGTGCTCATGCTTATCCGTCATCTCTATATATATAAAAGCAAGTCGGTCTGGAGCGATGTATATATAAATATTTAAAAATGAAAAAGGACGTGAATTAATGAGGCACTTGCTGAAATCTCAGAAATTTGAAACTTGGTATGGGAGAAGCTGATGACCCCAGGAGCCCTAGAAAAATCGAAAATTCTCAAAATTCCCTCAAGGGGGCACACTGGGGTGCCTCAAAATTTGGGCTCAGCATAAGAACGCAGTCGTATCATGTATCCAAAACGACAACCTATAGGTTTCGTGGGCTTAAAAATTTTCTGGAATTTCCTAATTTTTATCCCCCTTCCCCCCAAATCAAGATGGCGGTACAACCTGCCAGACGAGGTAGAAAATTGAAATTTGGTGAAATTATAGCTTTTGGTCCCTAACCGACCGATAAATTCCAAGATGTGCAAATTTTTCACTTTTTACCCCCAAAGATATCGAAATATGGAGGCAATTTTAATGACTGTGCAGACATTCCTTTTGAGCTATTTGTTGGCTAAACGATAAGTTGTGTCACAAAATGGATGGCACAGTATTCTTTAATTCAGAGTGATCTACAAATTTGGTCCTATGACATTTTGTCGTATCTCTCTGCCTTATACGTTAGATTTGGCCGTATTTCTGAATTCTTCGTAAATTTGTTGATTTTTACAAGTATATTTCATTGTTTGACACACTTATAAGAATGATAGGGTCATCACGTTGGGTGCACACATTGGCACTATTAAGCGCCATATGTGGAGCAAATTTCATGATTCTAGCTTATACATAAGTAGGCAAAAAGTAATGTAAAACGTTAAAAATGTACCCAAATTTCACCCTATTCAAAATTTGAACTCAATTTACCCCCTTAATGTGGGGAATACGACGAAATGGTTTAGAAATATACATGTAGAGCGATAAATAAGGCGTCTGATGGCGCAAACCGTTTCTTAATATCATGCACCGTTTAGGAGATATGAATCTCGAAGTGGAAGTCTGCACTTTTCAACGTGCTCGTGCTTATCCGTCATCTATATATATAAAAACAAGTCGGGCTGGAGCGATATATATATAAATATTTAACAATGAAAAAAGACGGGAATTAATGAGGCACTACGAGAAATCTCAGAAATTTGAAACTTGTACGGGAGTAGCTGATGACCCCCAAATATGGCCAGAAAGTGCGTCTTATCGTACAATCCGTTTCTCGATTGGGTGTACCGTTTAGCATCAGTTATTCTGTAAATGATGGTTAACATCCTTATACTTCCGTATGACGACTATATTCTTTCATTTACGTCGATTTATGGCAATCTAGAAAGTGTTTGTCTGCCATTGGTATTAAATACATTGGAAATCGATAGTGACTGTCAGAAGGCGGGCTTCTGGTATTGTTTTCACTCCTCCCCACATCGACTTTAACAGGCAGTAAGAATGGGGTCGTCCTCCATCTCTTGTGCACTATTTTAATGCATAATTCCCTTCTCGATTCGACTAGCAGAACCCTAGGGAGCGTGCAATTTTTTTCAAAACTATTTTACCCGATCCTGTTTGTCAGTAGGCAAGGCTGTCTTCCATTATAAACAAATTGACCCATCTAAAATGTGACTGACGATAGGCATAGTGGCTTGCTATTATAATGGAATCTCACCAACTCGGTGTGACTGGCAGGAAGCTGACTGGCATTAGAAAATGCGTCTGACATTATAAAGATAAGAACGCAACTCACTTTTGACTGGCAGTAAGGAAGGTCCTTGCAAATGTAATGAAAGTTCCTCAACAGTAATCTATCTGAAAGTAGGAATTGGGGTCTGCCATTGCAATGAAACCTCCTCAAATCGATTTTGGCCGCGCACTGGGCAATAGGGTCTGCTGTTTAATTAAAATTACCTTCTTCGTTGTGAATTGCAGTAAACAAGTGGACTTGCCGTTATCACCGCAATTCCGCAAATCACACTTCCATTGGAAAATACGTCTGTGGGTTTGACACTACTGATTCTCGGATAAAGCCAAGACAAACACAATTTAAAAATCTTATTCACTTCATGTGCACTAATTTACTTCGATATCCGTATACAATGTACAGTACCGTAGCGAAGCACGGGTACATTTGTTAGTATTGAATAAAACTCTATCTTGCAAATAATGAGCGGGAGGAAGAGGAGAAAGTAATACCTAATCTAAAGTAAAAGAATATGCAAATTCTACATTATTTATTTACATCTTGTATGTACAAGTTTTATCTCCAATCATTTTATCATAGTGATGTTTGCGTACTTCTCCTATTCTCGACGCAATCGCAGTACGTACATGCTTTATCTTACAAGTTTAAACTTGAATCATTTGCTGTACTACGCTCTCAGCGTACCTCTTACCATCATTATACAATATGTACAGTAAATTGTGATGTAAGACAGCTTAACGTATATATTACAAAGTACACACCTCTAGCATAATGTTTACACACACACACCTGCTTTATGTGAAGTTGTACCTATCAATACTACTATGCCCTCAGGCTAGAGTGTTGTTAGAATTTGGAATGACAAAACGTTTGCAATCATTATTAAGGGCTACCTTAATTAAATGAGTGTACAACTGATGCTTCTTGCTTCTAATAACAGATTTTTGCTTATGTAAAATCGGTGGATTACATTTAATACAATTTTTATAATTTTCTAAACTTAGCTGATTCTGAACAACATTCGTTTTAAACCCTTTCAATCTCTTTATTTGTAGTTCATTTAAGAGTTTTGTGCAATATGATTTGGATTTAGTACCTACAAATGAATCGATAATATTTCCAGCATATTCGTCTTTCATTTTACCTACAAACGTTTTGTTTACTAGCGGTAGATGATATTGATTATTTTCAGGATAGTTACTAGTATCAAACCTACCCAAGTCTGGCTTTATATCATTGTAATAGTCATCAGTTTTGATTTGGTAAATAAACGAATCGGTATCTGTGTAGAGCAATGCGCATCATGAGCGTACTTTTTCATCATATAATCGTAATGGAATAAATACATGAGTGTTTTAGCTAAATCAAGTACTGCAGAGCCGACGTAGGTAGGTTTATCGTACTTAACCTTAACACGATTCATCTGTATAATAACTAAACATTCATGTATGATAGTATAGCTATGGAAATTCGGTTTATTTATTAAATGGTTAGCACCATACATTTTCTTAATATTTTCCCAATTTGTAATCAGTTTTACATTAACGCGTTTGTCAACATTTTCCATAGTCTTACCAAACACACTGTTATTCATGAGCTCGTAGAAATCTTTCTCAAACTCGTTAACTGCATTTGTTCTTAAATTATTGTTGAGATCGATATATGGCTTTAGCCACGGTAACTGATTAAATTCTAGTACGCGATTAATTTTGGTTAACTTCAAACCATGCTGCAAACACTGTTTTAAATTTCGATAATGAATGACATACATAGATTTATCACACAAATTAGCAATTAGCACTTTTGTTGTTGATGTGATGTACGGGGACTTCATATTTTCAGGGCAGAACGGTAAGTCATTATCAGAAGTGTGTAACTCTTTAGTATACTGTAAGTCAACTTCAAGGAAATAGCCTTATTAGCTTCATCGTCTAGGGCGTGCAGCTGTAAATCATAAATTTCACACTGCGTTAGCCAGCGGAAACCACTCACCGGTAGATGCTGACTCATCGCCCACCCATACTGATTGTCAGCATCGAGATAAACAATATACTGAGATTCCTGACTAGAAGAGAAACTGGGCATGTACTTATTATTTGCCTTAGAATACCGCCCGCTACATTGACTTAGACCGCCTCGAATATACGATTTTATAAAGTGCACCATGTCGATATCGGTTAGCAGTTCCAAATTCACCTGCGTGTATTTTAACATGGCATCCTAACTTAACCCATGTGTTGTAAAATAACGACATGGATCAAGGCTGTAGGTTTTCTTGCAAACACAGCGAAAATTTTCGTAAACATCAGCTAACAAATGTACATCCGTCTTTAAATATAAGTCAGAGAATTCACACAGCGTTTGAATGTGGAACTGTTTCCAGATATTTTGCGCATGTAAATAGTCACCATCACTAATATCCGCTGAATTCAGCGAGCTGAGAAATGATTGTTTTGATGGTAAAGCACGTTCTTCGAGGCGTTCTAAGCAGTCAAGGTATTCATAACAGAAGACACCCTTACGCCGAAGTAAATTTAACTGCGCTTCTTCAGAAAAACACGTCGAATTTCTGTAAATTGTTCTGGCTGCAAATTACTAGACAGTTTATCGAGGCTACAAGCCATAAAGCGAAACGAGTTAAGAAATCTCAGTTTTATAGAATGCTCCTCATCTACTTTTACACACTTTGTCAATGCAATGTTTCGCTCTTTGTTCTGAGGGATTATATCCACATTTTCATCTGAAGCTCCAAATTGTGATACGATAAAATGTGAGTCGTAACCAGATAAGTTATGAAAAATAACACGAATACATTTTGGAACTCTGTACTTAAGATTACAGCTATTATGGGCTGGACATCTGTACAAGCCAGTTAAATGATCATGATCGAACACTCTAGGGTCGTTTTCGGAAAATTCTCCATCACAAATACTACATTTTGTAGCACGTTCATGTTCATGCAACTGAATTTCGGTGAGCGGTTTCATAGGAATATTAGTATTTAGAATACTGCCAAGACGTACTGCATCACTTTCAAGTCTTTCTAAAAATACTTTAGCAGCATCAGGTCCCCGATACAGCTCTAACTTGTTAAGCGTACTATCATGACTACACCTGATATAATACACGAAGCTATACGGGACATGCATGTGTGTAGTATTATTGAAAGCGTTGTCAGGATTAGGCGTGCATGTGCTGAATGGTCTGAGAATAGCTTCAATGTCTGCGTAAATGACGAAAGGCACCCACATCTGCTTGTTGTAATTCGTAAATTTTAAAACATTATTGCTTGTAGTAGGTATCTCTGTACATACAGGATTGCAGTCATTCTTGGAATGGTTCGTTAACTGATCTTCAGTTCTAAAATACTGCAAGCATCCATCACATAGCCACTTTTTGTTACACCTGGTGGCAACTGACTACCAACAAGTCTACTCTAATGTTTAATCCAACGAAGGTGGCTATTGCCACTGTTTTCGATATAGAGTAAGTTAACATGAGTACTCTTCTTATTACATGTATAATACAGAGGACCTACTACAGACTTTTTCTCTACACCATACACATTAATGCTAATATTATTTAGTTGTTCAAAGCGCTTAATGTCCTTTAACTGCATAGGAAATTCTATACTATCTAAATTTAGTTGTGTTGAATAGTGTGGATACGATGATGTTCTATTCGCTACATTAAATTTCGCAGGATTTAAAGCCGACACCACAGCTCACTTAAAACACGCCTCGTCATCGTTTTGGATGTTTACAACAGATTCGTTTCGCTGAATCCATGTCGGCAGCTCGATGTACGATGAACCTCGCAAGGGATTGTACTTATTGATGTTAACTTCTAGATACAAAATTTCAACTAAAGCCCACCCTGATTCCTTTTCCTGAAATTCCTCGCTCTTAGTTGAAATAATGTTCGAGACATCCCTAAATACATCACCAAAATTAGTCGACTCACTTACTACAAAATTGTTCTTATTAAGTGATTTAATTTCAGTTATTTCGGATTCATCTGTGCTCTTAATATACAACGCAAAAAGTTCGAAATTAACGCAATTTAAAATCTTTTCAGTACTTTGAAACTTCTGACTAGCACGAATTCAGCAACTAAAAATCCTACTTTTAAATGCAGTATTAATTTCCTCGATGTTTGTATTACTAGCAATTCTACACGCATTATTTTTATGCGCATTACTCCGTAAGTGACCCTGAAAATGTGAAGATGGTATATTAATGTTACAGTGTATGCAGTGTATAGTTTGAATTTTTTGATTTTTCCTTGGTTTTTTACTAATACTACAACTTTCGACGGCTACATCAGTATTTACACGCTTTTTTCCTACTACCTGAGGGTTATAGTTGCAAGTAGATACATGATGTACCTCTACTATGTGATCCTGGTATTGCTCTACATTAGTAAAATACGCCCCACAAACTTCACATAAAGTAGATGTAATGCTAGTGTGTTTTGACTTTATTTGGCGCATGAGACTATCCTGTCTCGTAAATGTTATGTTACACTGCTCGCAGGGGAATATGACGGATACCTGTTGATGTTTCGTTTTTAAATGTCATGTGATGTTATCCCGTCTGGCGAATGTTATGTCACACTGTGAGTAGGGGAACATGCTGTCTTCAAGTTCTGAAAGGGAGCAATCATTTATCAATAGAGATTAGGCGAAAGTTGCGATGTTCGGAAGAAACCAAGTTTTAACCTATAGAGATCAGACACTGTTACGAGTTCGGAGGAAACCAAGTTTTTACGTATATAGGTTAGATACTATCGTAAATTTAAAAAGCAGACACAGAGGGATGAATGTTGTATACCTAACAAAGTAGAAGCACTCTTGTTAAAAATATAGTAACTCAGTGTCCTACCCTCGAGTCGCAAGGTTAAAAACTAGAAGAAACGAGAGATTAGACTAACATTGCAATGTTCGAAAGAAACCAAGTTTCAACCTATAGAGGTCAAACATTGTTGTTAGTTTGAAGTTACAAGATTAACCTCTCCTATGTCTATGCCTTCTAATCCTCCTATCGTAGAATGCTAAAAACAATGTAAACATAGCCTATAAGATCGATAAAAAAAGTTCGAAACCTACCTTAAAATGTACACGCTGCAAACTGTTACTCGAATGAATAAAATGTGCACGTTCAAGCCTGTAACTCGAATAAATATCAACGATAATATTCTTGTTGTACCTAAAAAGGAACAAAAATATATGAATGTAGCGTAGAAGCACTTGTGATGATGGGATATGAAAGGGTAAGTCAGCTAGCCTAGCTACTTTTACAAACATGCAAATCAACGCCTAGCGTTGAAGCACTTGTGATAATGGGATATGAAACGCGCAAACAAATCGAGGATGTTTATTGCATAGCGTAGAAGCACTTGTGATAATAGGATAGGAAAGGGTTAGTTTGTTAACAGTAACTGTCTGAAAGGAGCGTTAGCACATTTTCATGTTTACACACAGAGCACTTGCGTCACACATAGTGATGATGGGATATGAAAGGGTAAGTCAGCTAGCCTAGCTATCTTTACTAGCCTGAAAACACTTGTGATGATTGGATATGAAAGGGTTAGTTAATTAGCTAGCGTAGAAGTAGCTTTCGAACCAAAAAATGCAAACACTAACGAACAGTTTAAGCTTACTTTAAGTTGAATGCTGCAAACTGAAGAATAATATTCACAGCAGGCAGTGATTTTCTGAAAAACAAAGATAAAAGGAATCGTAAATAATAATAATAATAATAATAATAATAATAATAATAATAATAATAATAATAATAATAATAATAATAATAATAATATTCAAGGAATTAATCTTACCTTTTATTCATACTACTAGACGGTAAGTGAGAATGTAGAGGATGCGCACACAATTAACGCACACAGAGAACTGTAAGCGCTTCACACAGGCTGCACCGAGTAAATATGCAGCTTGTTACTAAGCGGACGTGTAAGTTGCAAACGCCTCCACTACAGTTGTAAAGAAATGTTTATGCAACAAGAGTTCTTCCGAGTGCCTTTAGAAGAGACGCTGAGTTCTGCAGGCTGACGTATTTATACACTATCCGACTGTCAGGATCGACCCTGCTGTTTTCAAAGATGCCGAGGTGCCAGAATTTAGGAGTTCTGCAGGGTGATACGGGTCGACCCTAGGAGGGCCAGCGCGCGATCCTCGACCTCTGAACTTAAACGGGGCACTAGGCTAAGCAAAAACACAACATCTACGCCTGTAGCTAGACAAGGGCGCTAGTCTGAGAAGCGATCCTCAAGGGCATTAAGCTAAGACTGCATCTACGGTATCCCCTGCTTGTTCTTAGCAGCGTGCTATGCTAAGCAAAAAGCCAACATCTACGGTATCCCTTGCCTGTAGGTAGACAAGGGCGCTAGGCTGAGACGCGATCCCCAAGGGAATTGAGCTAAGACCGCATCTACGGTATCCCCTGCCTGTACTTAGAAGCGTGCTAAGCTAATCGAAAAGCCAACATCTACGGTATCCCTTGCCTGTAGGTAGACAGTAGGCGCTAGGCTGAGAAGCGATCATCAAAGGCATTGAGCGAAGGTAACATCTACGGTATCACCTGCCTGTACTCAGCAGCGTGCTAAGCTAAGCAAAAAGCCAACATGTATGGTATTCCTTACCTGTAGGTAGACAGAGGCGCCAGGCTGAGAAGCAATTCTCAAGGGCATTGAGCTAAGAGCGCATCTACGGTATCCCCTGCCTGTTAGCGGCCTTTGAGCTAGGGTGAGAACAACACGAGACGCTGAGGTGCCGAAATATAAAAGTTCTGCTAGTAAAGTATTCGTACCGCGATTAAACCAGAAGGCCTGCACCTCTGAGCTCAGCCCGACAAGCTGCTGCTGCTGATAATTTTGATGCGAACTGTACGTGTGCAGTAAACTTCGTACTTTGCGAAAGTAGCTGAAGCATCACATTCCAACAGCAGCTAGCTGGCCTGATGTAGCTCGTGTGTGTAGGCTTGCTTCATGCTTACTCTAAAAATACATCCCCGATATTTTTTCTTGTTCAGGAACTCTAGAGTCTGCTTATTCGAAACCCGGTGCTAGTCCATACCTACTCGCAAAGCATAACGCCTGAACTACACTTGGAAGAAGCTAGCTGCTGCTCCCCCACTCCTAGTCCTGTTTTACATCCGCATGCCTTTCCTGACGCAAGATTTTAAGTAGCAAGAGTCTGTTTTACGGTCGGATGCCCTTCCTGACGCAAGATTTTAAATCGCAAGAATCTGTTTTACGGTCGGATACCCTTTTAGGATTTTAAATCACAGTATCTAGTGCCTCACATCATGAACCATTGTTTTACAGCTGAATGCCCTTCCTGATGCTGAAAGACCGGGATTTAGCCGGTTGCACTTCCTTTCGTAACAAGACCAGGATTTATTTTTTGATAAGTCACAAAAGCATGTTATGTGCCAGTTATGCTAAGCAGCATTAGATTTAACTCGAATCCTAAAACAGATCCGTTGGATAGGAACCGTCCAAGCACCTAACAAATTGCCTGCGTAAAGTTGCAAACATGTAGATTTAGCTAGCACATCGTTGATGGCCGCTGTAAAATTACCAACTACCACATGTCAAAAGAATAAAGTTTAGTGTTATAAAGATGGCAGCACGATGCTTTCTTGATTAAAGATAGCAGCTTTTCAAATTGTCCGCCACCACATGTTAAAGGTATGTAGCTAAAGAGTGCGGCATAGTGGTCTCTTGATTAAAGATGGTGGATGACAGCTGTTAAAAAAGTGGATTTGTTTCCAAACAAGAGAATGTAGAATTTTTGAAATTGCCGCCACCACATTTCAAAGGTATGCAGGTAAAGAGGGCAGCACGGTGCACTGTTGATTAAAGATGACAGCTTGTCAAATTGTCCGCCACCACATATTAAAGGTATGCAGGTAAAGAGGGCAGCACGGTGCACTGTTGATTAAAGATGACAGCTTGTCAAATTGTCCGCCACCACATATTAAAGGTATGTAGCTAAGAGGGCAGCATTGTGTATGATCTTCTTAGAACAAAGGTATTCCTTGACATGTTCTTTTAAATTGTCCGCTACTTAGATAAAGATAGCAGCATGGTGCCCTCTTGATTAAAGATGGCTGCTAAGCACATTACCTACCACCACATGTCAAAGAATAAAGTTTAGTTTTATAATGATGGCAGCACGATGCTCACTTGATTAAAGGTGGCTGCTGTGGAATTTTTCAAATTCTCCACCTCAAAGGTAAGTAGTTAAGAGAGCAGCACTGGTGTTAGCGATGCAAGATGGCGGATGACAGCTGTGACATAGAAATTGCCCACTACTACGGTAAAGATAGCAGCACGATGCTCTGTTGATTAAATATGGCTGCTTGTCAAATTGTCCGCCACCACATTTCAAAGGTATGTAGCTAAAGAGGGCAGCACGGTGCTCTCTTGGATGGCGAATGACTGCTGTCAAAAAGGCACGTGGATTAGTTTCCAAACGAGAGCACGTGGAATTTATCGCCACCACATTTCAAAGGTAAGTAGCTAAAGAGTGCAGCACGGTGTTTTCTTGATTAAAGATGGTAGAGAGCTGCTAACGGAACTTTTCAAATTGCCCACTACTACGTGCTTAAGATAGTAGCCATAAAGAGGGCAGCACTGTGTTCTGTTGATTAAAGATGGCGGGTGACAGCTGACGAAATTGCCCGCAAGATAGCAGCACGGTGCTCTGTTGATTAAAGATGGCGGACGACAGCTGTCAGAAAAGCACGTGGCTTTGTTTACCAATTCAAATCTCGCGCAAGTAAGGGTAAGTTGGCAGCACTGAAGTTAGCGATGCGTTGGTGTTGATGATAGCTGTCAAAAAGCACGTGGCTCTCAAAAAAACACGTGCATTTGTTTATCGATTCAAATCTCGCTCCAGTGAGGTTACGTTGGCAGCATTGAGATTTAGGCCCGTCAGGATGGCAGCTCTGAGGTTAGAGATGCGTTGTTGTCGATGATAGCTGTCAAAAAGCACCTGGTTTTGTTTACCAATTAGAATTTTTCGCGGGTGGAGGAGCGGGCCCCTGGGGAGGACTCCCGGGTGGCGGCGGAGAAGCGGGCCCCTGGGAAGGCCCCTCGGGTGGCGGGGGAGGAGCGGGCCCCTGGGAACCCCGCGGCGGCGGCGGCCGAACTCTCCAATACACCTACTGAAGCACATGTTGAGGAAAGTTGAAGAGAGGTAGGAGGGGAAGGAGAAGGTGGTAGTGTTTCACGTCGGTACCAACAACGTAAGGCAAGCTGATATAAGTACAAACATAGTTGGAGATGTGTGGGATCATGTAAATGCAGCACTGGTGAAGTTGAAGAAAGCGGAGATTGTTATTAGTGGAATACTGTGTAGGAGGGATGCTGACTGGAGTGTGATTGAGGATTTAAATGAGACTATGGAGTGGGTATGTGTGAAACTGGGAGTGAAATTTCTAGATCTTAATGGGTGGGTAGGAGATAGGGATCTGCGCTCAGATGGCCTTCACTTAAACCGCAGTGGTACAAGTTAGGAAATTTGTATAGAGGGGTAATAGGGAGGTACATTCAGGGAAACTGGGTGGCCTAGGGAGCGGTGATAAGGGAACAGGGAACTGGAAATCAAGTAGGGATGACATAAAATTGTTAGTGTTGAACTGTAGAAGTATTGTAAAGAATGGAATAGATTTAAGTAATTTAATAGATATTTATTTACCAGATATTGTAATAGGAGTTGAATCATGGCTGAAAAATGATATAATGGATGCAGAAATTATCTCACGGAACTGGAGTGTGTATCGTAGAGATAGGATAGGAATGGTGGGAGGGGGAGTTTTCATTCTGGTGAAAGAAGAATTTGTAAGCTACGAAAAAGTTAAAGATGAGACACATGAAATTCTAGAGGTAAGGCTCATTTTTTAAAGATAATAGGCAACTTGATATATTTGGAGTGTACAGACCGGGAAAGGGTAGCACTTACACGGATTCAGAATTACACTGACTGACAGAGCAAATGCAACACCAAGAAGGAGTGGTCAGAACTTTATGCCAATTGCAGGGTAGACTGACGTCACTGAGGTATGCTCATGATGTGAAATGCGCCGCTGTGCTGCGCACGCAGCGAACGATAAATGGGACACGGCGTTGGCGAATGGCCCTCTTCGTACCGTGATTTCTCAGCCGACAGTCATTGTAGAACGTGTTGTCGTGTGCCACAGGACACGTGTATAGCTAAGAATGCCAGGCCGCCGTCAACGGAGGCATTTCCAGCAGACAGACGACTTTACGAGGGGTATGGTGATCGGGCTGAGAAGGGCAGGTTGGTCGCTTCGTCAAATCGCAGCCGATACCCATAGGGATGTGTCCACGGTGCAGCGCCTGTGGCGAAGATGGTTGGCGCAGGGAAATGTGGCACGTGCGAGGGGTCCAGGCGCAGCCCGAGTGACGTCAGCACGCGAGGATCGGCGCATCCGCCGCCAAGCGGTGGCAGCCCCGCACGCCACGTCAACCGCCATTCTTCAGCATGTGCAAGACACTCTGGCTGTTCCAATATCGACCAGAACATTTTCCCGTCGATTGGTTGAAGGAGGCCTGCACTCCCGGCGTCCGCTCAGAAGACTACCATTGACTCCACAGCATAGACGTGCACGCCTGGCATGGTGCCGGGCTAGAGCGACTTGGATGAGGGAATGGCGGAACGTCGTGTTCTCCGATGAGTCACGCTTCTGTTCTGTCAGTGATAGTCACCGCAGACGAGTGTGGCGCCGGCGTGGAGAAAGGTCAAATCCGGCAGTAACTGTGGAGCGCCCTACCGCTAGACAACGCGGCATCATGGTTTGGGGCGCTATTGCGTATGATTCCACGTCACCTCTAGTGCGTATTCAAGGCACGTTAAATGCCCACCGCTACATGCAGCATGTGCTGCGGCCGGTGGCACTCCCGTACCTTCAGGGGCTGCCCAATGCTCTGTTTCAGCAGGATAATGCCCGCCCACACACTGCTCGCATCTCCCAACAGGCTCTACGAGGTGTACAGATGCTTCCGTGGCCAGCGTACTCTCCGGATCTCTCACCAATCGAACACGTGTGGGATCTCATTGGACGCCGTTTGCAAACTCTGCCCCAGCCTCGTACGGACGACGAACTGTGGCAAATGGTTGACAGAGAATGGAGAACCATCCCTCAGGACACCATCCGCACTCTTATTGACTCTGTACCTCGACGTGTTTCTGCGTGCATCGCCGCTCGCGGTGGTCCTACATCCTACTGAGTCGATGCCGTGCGCATTGTGTAACCTGCATATCGGTTTGAAATAAACATCAATTATTCGTCCGTGCCGTCTCTGTTTTTTCCCCAACTTTCATCCCTTTCGAACCACTCCTTCTTGGTGTTTCATTTGCTCTGTCAGTCAGTGTACTTGATAAGATAATCAGCTATGTAGGAAACGACATGGAAAGAAATGTGATTGTAGCGGAAGATCTGAATTTACCAGATAGTCAATTGGGAAGGAAATGCGAACAACAGGAAGCATGTCCAACAAATGGAGAATAAGTTAATATGGGAAGGACAGCTGATTCAGAAGGTGATGGAACAAACCAGCGGGAAAAATATCCTTGATGTGGTGCTGATAAAACTAGATGAGCTCTATAGAGACTGAAGTAATAGATGGTATTAGTGAATATGAAGCTCTTTTGGTATTATTATTATTATTATTATTATTATTATTATTATTATTATTATTATTATTGTACCGGGAGATACACCACAGCACCGCGCATTTAAATTCAGAGCCTAAACGAACTCCTCTATTGGTGAAACAGTGAAACTACACCACTTAGAACTTTACTCAGAAGATGTCACCACAGAAATATGATGTAATTTTGTTATTGTGCAGTTGCCTAAACTGAGTGAATTAATCCCTGTTTTGTTTGCCATTGATCAAGGAGTTTGGACATTCCTCCACAGATGACACTACGAAAAACTATGATCACGCACCCTGGTGCGAGGTGTGGGAAGTTATAATTTAAAGAAGTTTTGTATTTCTAGGTTTTTGTAACTGAATGATGTTGATTTATTTCTGGGTTGGCAATATTTCCTTTTATTTCCGCCGGTTTTGAATCCAGACAATCACAAATTTCTGTAATTAATTTTCAACCGATCACAGGCTTCTTCTTCGATTCTGAGTGTAACGTTGATATTGGCCAATAAAATTGAGAGAGTGTGGCTGGTTTATTCGTGAAAGATCTCGAACCTTCTCTGAGGGTTTACAAACTGCGGCTTTTCACGTCTCTTGGCCAATTGATCTTCATCTTCTGAGTGTGTGTGTGTGTGTGTGGCAAAGCAGGAGGCGGGCGGCCTCTTTCATCGGTCAGCAGTACACCTACAACGTAATGGCCACATTACATCTTTCTTTCTTGCTACTTCCGCAGTTTAACCCGAGGGAAAGGTCCGAATCATTAACTATGTAACCTACTTTTCTAAAAATGTAACTTTCTGCCGGCTAATGTAAAAATTTCATAATATCTTTAACTGTAAATCGGGTAGAGAGTGATGTACCCTCTCGAGCTCCCATTCATCTTGGTTTAAGGTGACTACGTTTTGCAACTGTTCTTTTTTTCCTTTCCGTAATGCATTAATTTATCCTTATACGAGTCACCTTCCTAGTTTGGGAATGGCCCGTGTTTCATCGGCCTAGTGCTCTTTAGGTTTTAAGTGTCCATATCTAGTAGTGCAAGTATTCGCCTCCATTCATTTTGTGTACGGGCCATTAATTTACCTGTTATTCTTATCCCACGAAGTCCCAGTAGGTTAGGTATTTAATACGCCTGTAAAAATATGTTCCATTTGTAAATAGTGCCTGGAGAGGCCTGTAGCTGTAAGTTGAGGTTGCCTCGAGTAGACTTGGAAAACTGAGAGCCTGTTCGCTCTTTTCCAAAGTTTTGTAAGATTTATGAATGCCTCTTGAAGGCTAGATGTTGTAAATCTGGGAGCAGGTGCTCTTTGAATTAGGGGATTCCTGTCCTTGTATAAATTGTGCTCTTTTGTAAATTTGAGCTAGTAGCTCAGTAAATGTAAAGGTAGGGGCTGAAAATCCAAAGTGTTAAGATTCTGAATTTTGGATTTTTTCCCCATCTTGTTTAATGATTGATACTTGTACCTGTAATATTGTCATGAAAAAATTGTTATATTTGAAGTTCTAAAAATATAAAACCTTCAGTTTGGTTTTAAATTCAATTCTCGACATTGTAGTTAGACCCATTCACCCCAGCACCTTCTTTAACCTCTTTCTGCTCCACGGGTAACCTCGTAACAAGTGGTAGTAGAGCGTGGTTTAATGGATCTCAATTAAGCCCCTTTTGACGCATAAACATAGTATTCGGATCGAACTCTAAGAATTTTCTCAGTCGCTGGATTTTGTTTCTAATATTGTAAATTATCTTTCATCTAGTCTGGCCCTTGCGAAGTCCTCCATCCCGGCTACTTGCGCAAGGAGGAATTGATTTACGAATTACTTATGAGGAATTTTCAATCTGGAGGCACGGTTGCATCAGATACAACCAAACTTAAGGAGTTCCTAGAATTACTTATTAGTATCCCAACTTTGGGAGAGAGGGAAATTGATGAGGCTCTCTCCACTATCACTGATAACACCACTGAGCTAGCGTCAGTAGTAAGTTTTTTGAAGTGAGTGATCCTTCGGCTAACCAACTTAAAAGGGTACAGGCTAGGTTGTTCCATTTTTACAATAGAGTTAGGGACCTATTGTCTCTCAAGTTAAAAGAAGACCTTGCCTTGGAGGCTAGTAACCTTGTTGAACACCTGTCTGAAATGTCAAAGTTAGTCAATTGTTGTCCGGGGCAGCTGCTCCCAAAATCGACCAAGCCACTGTGATAAACATCGTAAGTGAGGAGGATTCTTCCAAGGGCGAAGAAGGTAGAAAATCTGTGGCAACGCCACAAAATTCTGCCCCATTATGAAATGAGCCTTATCATCGTACATCCATTCCACTTTTCCTTTTAAATAATGCTGTGTCTGAAGCTTCTTCACCCCTAGGCCGTTACCTATTAATTCACCTGGGTTCAGTAGTTTTCCACATCCTTTGGCTATGTTGCTTAGGGGAATTTCTAAGTTTTCTATTAATTCCACTAACGAGGTCATTTCCCTTTTAGGGTTTTTAGTTGAATTTCAAGATCACGCACTAGTGTTTTTCCTCTCTCACTCTCAAATTCTTCAAATAATTTACCCATACTCCATAGGCGTCCTCTCGAACAAAATTATTAAAGCAATAGCTGAGCAATCTTCCATAGAAAACCTCCACGCCCATCTTTTAGCTAACTTCATTCCGGCTCGAGCCATGTCGGCCTTAATTCAAAAGCACTACTACAGTGTACAGCGACTGGATGAAAATCTCGCAGACTTCATCCAGAACATTAAGTTCTACACCAGGGTATTCGCTCTTCACATCCGTGAAGATCAAATTGTGCAGACGATTGTTGAAGGGATTTCCCCGCCCTAAAGGTCGTATTTGTGTTACACGTCGCGTCCTCAAACTTTTGCAGAATTAGAGGCTATGGCGCTCTCACCCGAAGGAGTTAGGTATGCCGACACCTTAAAAGTCGCTAAGGAGCCCCCTCCATCTTCTAATAGTTTTCGGCCTTCACCTCGCCGAACTTTCACCACCCGCAAATGTTATGCTTGTGGATGTACGGATCATCTGCGTAACAAGTGCCCAGTATTAAAATCGAGTGGGACAAAGAATGGAGCAGGGTCATCACAAGGATGTTCCAAATGCGGCACTTTTACTCATATCGCCAAAAATTGCCCTAATGCCAATAGCACCCGCTTCTGCTCAACTTTTGGTGCAACCTCCACCAACTCTAATAATAGGAAATGACTAGTGTCTCAGGCTGAGTCGGAGTGTTCATCTTTTCAAGACTCAACCACGGTTAAACCCTCCGAAAGCACAGTTACGGATAAAAGTTCTCCTAACTTGTCTTGTGAAGGTCCTAAAGAATGCCTTAGGATTGCGGCGGAGACCCCCGCACTTGTACCTTTTCTCAAAGTTGAACTGAATAGTGAACCGGTTACTGCTCTATTAGACTCAGGGAGTGTTTGTTCGATTATTTCGGCTGAATGATACTATAAATTAAAGAACATTTTTAAGTTCCCTGATTATGTTTCTTCTTCCGTTCAATGTGTTTCGGCTAACTCATCTCCCTTAGAAATTTTAGGGTTTATCTTTGCCAAAATTCCTATTTCTAAATTCACCTGGAAAGTTAAATTGTTTGTGGCTAAGCACTTGGCTTGCCCCATAATATTACGAGCAGACTTCATGTCTTCTACTGGTCTAGTGCTCGACATTCAGAGCAAGTTGTGCACCTTCAAATTTGCAAAAAATTGTAAAATTCCTTTGCTCAAGTGTAATTCTGTGTCATGTTCATCTGTTTCGCCTACCCAGGATGAGATGTTGTTAGACGTTAGACATCTACCTGAGGACCAGGCTGATAGTATTCGTAATGTGGGTCAGTCATTGCCGGATGTATTTTCCGATACGCTTGGTGTTACTAACCTTATTGAATACAAGACTGAGGTTACGGATTCGATCCCTGTTATATTTCCGCCTTATAGTCTGTCTCCACAGTAGTATAATAGGACAGTTCGGCGGCCACCGCCACCGCAGGCTCCCAGAGGCCACCTCCACCACCACCACAGCCAGAGGCCTCCCAGAGGTCTCCTCCACCACCCGCGGGAAATTTGAATTTGTAAACAAAGCCACGTGCTTTTTGACAGCTATCATCGACAACAACGCATCGCTAACCTCAGTACTGCCATCTTGACGGGCCTAAACCTCAGTGGTACCAAATTAACCTAACTAGCGCGAGATAAACAAATCCACGTGTCTTTTGACAGCCACGTGCTTTTTGAGAGACAACAACGCATCGCTAACCTCAGTACTGCCATCTTGACGGGCCTAAACCTCAGTAGTACCAACTTAACCTAACTAGCGCGAGATAAACGAATCCACGTGTTTTTTGACAGCCACGTGCATTTTTGACAGCTGTCATCCGCCATCCTTAAACCACAGAGCACTATGCTACCCTCTTTATCGCAGTAGCTGCAAATTCGTCACCTGTCATCGGCAGTGCTGCCATCTTGGCGGGCCTAAACCTTAGTGCTACCAACTTAACCTCACTAGCGCGAGATAAACAAATCCAAGTGCTTTTTTGACAGCTGTCATCCGCCATCTTTAATCCATAGAGCAAAGTGCTGCCCTCTTTAGCTACTTACCTTTGAAATGTGGTGGCGGATAATTTGAAAAATGTTTTTTGACAGCAGCCATCTTTAATCTAGAGAGCAACGTGCTGCCCTCTTTAGCTAGATACCTTTGAAATGTGGTGGCAGGCAATTCCACATGACAGCAGCCATCTTTGATCAAGAGAGCTCCGTGCTGTCCTCTATGTGGTGGCGGCAATTTGAAAAATTATACATGCCCTTGTTTGGAAACAAACTCACGCGCTTTTTTGACAGCCGTCATCCGCCATTTTTAATCAACAGAGCACAGTGCTGCCCTCTTTAGTTTGAAATGTGCTGGCGGCAAATTACACGTGCTCTTGTTTAGAAACAAAGCCATGTGCTATCTTGACAGCTGTCATCCGCCATCTTTAACCAACAGAGCATCGTGCTGCTATCATGCGGGCAATTTCATCACCTGTCATCCGCCATCTTTAATTAACAGAACACCGTGCTGCCCTCTTTATGGCTACTACCTTAAGCACGTAGTAGCGGGCAATTTGAAAAATTCTGTTAGCTATCATCCTCCATCTTTAATCAAGAGAGCACCGTGCTGCCATCATTAGCTAGATACCTTTGAAATGTGGTGGCGGCAAATTGAAAAATTCCACGTGCTCTTGTTTGGAAACAAACTCACATGCTTTTTTGATAGCAACCATCCGCCATCTTTAATCAACAGAGCATAGTGCTGATCTCTTTAGTTAGATACATTTGAAATGTGGTGGCGGCAAATTCCACGTGCTCTTGTTTGGTAAACATAGACACGTGCTATTTTGACAGCTGTCATCGGCCATCCTTAATCCATAGAGCACCGTGCTGCCCTCTTTATCGTAGAAGATGTAAATTCGTCACCTGTCATCCGCAGTGCTGCCATCTTTAGGTAGATACCTTTGAAATGTGGTGGTGGAAAATTTAAAAAGAAAAATTCTACAGCAGCCCTCTCTCGACGCTAATTGCATAAGATGGCGGCTATACATGACTCCTTAAGGGTGCTTACGCAAGATGGCTGCTATACACAGGTTCTTATGAGACACCCTTGGGATGCTTGCGCAAGATGGCAGTTATACATGGTTCCTTATGAGATGCCCTAGGGATGCTTGCGCAAGATAGCGGCTGCTCTTATGGGACGGCTTAAGGGTCCTTGCACAAGATGGCTTGAGACGCCCTAAGGATGCTTGCGCAAGATGGCGGACACAAGATGGCGGCTATACACAACTCCTTATGAGACGCTTTAAGGGTGCTTGCGCAAGATGGTTGCTACTCTTATGAAGAGGCTAACGTGTCGTGCTAGTTCGATTCATTAAATTTAGGGCTTAAATGCAAAATGTTAAATATATCGAAAACGGTGCACCGTAGAGCAAAACGGACAAACTTTTTCTGCCTAATACCTAGGTTCGCAGTATGAGGAACAAGAAAACCATAGTCTAATGATGGGATCAACGGTTCGGTTCCTACTTATGCCCTTTGGCATTGGCTCTGTTTTAGCTTGTATTGAAGCGAGTCTTCGTAACATGGTCAGGTCTAGCTATGGTAGAGAGTATAACGTACCGTGCTGGTTCGATTCATTAAATTTGGAGGCTTAAATGCAAAATGTTAAATATCTAGAAAACGGTGCATCGTAGAGCAAAACGGACAAAATGTTTCAGCCTAATACGTAGGTTCGTAGTATCAGGAAGAAGAAAAAACATAGTCTAATGATGAGATCAACGGTTCGATTCCTACTTACGCCCTATGGCACTGGCAGCTATCTATTTCTACAAGATGGTGGCTGCTCTTATGAGACACAAGATGGCTTGAGACGTCCTAGGGATGCTTACGCAAGATGGCGGACACAAAATGGTGACTATACATAGCTCCTTATGAGACAGCCTAGGGGTGCTCGCACAAGATGGCGGCTACTCTTATGAAGAAAGCTAGCTTAGGGGCTACTGCGCAAGATAAAAGCTGCAGTTTTGCATGCGGTGGAGGGCAATTTGAAATTCTATGTGCTTAATCAATAGAGCACCCTGCTGCCCTCTTTAGCTGAAATGTGGTGGCGGATAATTTGAAAAATTATTTTGACAGCTGTCATCTTTAAACAATAGCGACTATACATAGGCTGTTAAGGCCTTATCATTCTCCTCCTCCTCCTCCTCCTCCTTCTCTACCTCCTCCTCCGCCTCTTATGTCAAGGCATAGCTTTATATCGAACAAGTTTAAACCTGCATCGCGAAGGCAAGCGTGTGCAGCGATAACATTATTGTGCATGTTTAGACTTTCGAAACATAAGAAGAGTAGAATCAAACGCTGTACTCGATACGACATGTGATCAGAACATTGATTGATGCGTTCAGAAAACAAAATAAGTGATCAAGACTAGAATCGAACACTGTACTCAATACATCATGTGTTTAGAATATCTCAGGGGATACCCTTGTTCTAAGAAGATCAGATTGAAACATAACAAGACTAGAATAGAACACTGTAATCGGTGTTGGTAACTTCAACATGTGATCAGAACATTGATTGATGTGTTCAGAACACAAAATAAGTGATCATGACTAGAATCGAAAACTGTACTCGATACAACATGTGATCAGAACATTGATCGATGTGTTCAGAACACAAAATAAGTGATCAAGACTAGAATCGAACACTGTACTCAATACATCATGTGTTTAGAACATGTTAGGGGGTACCCTTGTTCTAAGAAGATCAGAATGAAACATAACAAGACTAGAATCGAACACTGTAATCGATGTTGTTAACCTCAACATATGATCAGAACATTTTTGATGTGTTCAGAGCAAAAGTACAATTTTGATGATTTGCTTAGTGTAGAATCAAAAACTATGGAAACACACTGTGCACATATCGCGTAGCTAACTCGCTCAGTAAGCAATATTGCAAAACTACAACTTCAATGATTTGCCTAGTGTAAAAATCAAAACACACTGTACCCATACTGCGCAGCTAACTCGCTCGGTAAACGATATAGCCAAAGTATAACTTCAAATTATTTACCTTCCATCATTCGTCTTGTGTGAAAATCAGTCGAACAAGTTATCGCATAAACATGTAACATGAAATATCAGTCAATCTGTTGGCATGGGTTACAAGCATGTAGCTTATGCGGGAAGTAAAATTAAACAGAACGCTAGTGCTATAAGAAATACTCTGCTTACATTTAAGTCCCTAGCTGTTGAACAAGTTATTACATAAATATGTAACATGAAATATCGGTTCGGAAACATATTGTTTCAATCTGTTGACATAGATTACAAGCATGTAGCTTGTGCAGGCGAGGGCTACTATGCAAAATGCTAAGCCGAAAAAAATCGTGATAGGGTATGGAACCCAGGGGTTACATCTTATCAGAAGGGCAAAAAGGATGAAAGGACTCTTCCTCCTCCTTACCGCACATTCCTTGTAGGGCTAATTGGCTAAAGGGCTAATGGGCAAAAGGGCTAATGGGCTAAAGGGCTAATAGGCAAAAGGGCTAATGGGCTAAAGGGCTAATGGGCTAAAGGGCTAAAGGGCTAAAGGAGCAACAACCTCATCGATCGCTATCAGCAAGAACGCTTGTACTTTGTTAAGTGTAGAAAATTAATCTTTATTGGTAAATGCTTTTATGTTCAGAACAAGGAATGGAACCTAGGGGTTACGTCGTACCTAATAAAATCCCTGAGGTGCGATGAGTTACGTTTTTCTAACTAGTGTTTGGAACACTGAACTTTTCAAGATGGCAAGAGTGAGGTTAGCAATGTTCTGTTGTTGGATTTTAAATTCTACGCTATAACATGCATAAGGTGGCAGCCTTGAGGTTTACCGCCGTAAAGATGGCAAGAGTGAGGTTAGCAATGTTCTGTTGTTGGATTTTAAATTCCCCGCTATAACATGCATAAGGTGGCAGGCTTGAGGTTTACCGCGTAAAGATGGCAGCAGTGAGGTTAGCGACGCTCTATTGTCCTCCAAAGTGAGGTTAGTGTTCGTCAAGGAGACAGCTGTCAAAAAAGCACGTGGCTATGTTTACCAAACAAGAGCACGTGGCTCTGACGTCACGGTCACGTAGTATGCTGCTTCAGCATGTAAAGTTCAATGTCTACACCTACGTAGATAACACTCTGCTATGTTCACAAGATTTTTACACATAACTATTCTTTATGTTTTAATTTCGTGCACATAGTTTATGTTAAGATAGCAGCACACGTACAATCGATGGTCGCACGCTCGCATAGAAGTTGTTAGTACGATAGTTGATGTATGCATTATCAAAAGGTGATATGTACACGCTTTTAAACCTTGCTATTCTTACTGCTACTATGTTCGCAAGATTTTTAAACATCGCTATTCTTTGTGCTTTAAGTTCGTGCGCATACGTCATGCTAAAGTAGCAGTGCAAACACATGTGAACGTTGTACATTTTAGCGGAATGTGTTTGGTATAATAGGTGATGCATGCAAAATCGATAGGTGATGTGTACACGCTTTGAAACTTAACTATTCTTCGTGCTTTATGTTCGTGCACATAGGTTATGCTATGATAGCAGCACACTCTAGCGGGAGAAGTTTACTACTCTAGTTGATGCATGTATAATCGAAAGGCAACGCGTACACGCTTTTAAAACATTGCTATTCTTACTGCTGCTGCTATGTTCACAAGATTTTTATACATCGCTATTCTTTTTGCTTTATGTTCATGCGTATAAGTTATACTAAGTTAGCAGCATAGTTATAAGGTTGACGCACGCTCTAGTGGAAGAAGTTTAATACGAAAGTTGATGCATGCAAAATCGATAGGTGATGTGTACACGCTTTGAACTTGGCTATTCTTTGTGCTTTAAGTTCGTGCACATAGGTTATGTTAAGATTGCAGCACACACAAGCGATGATTGCACGCTGTTGTAGAAGAAGTTTAGTACGATAGTCGATGCATACATCATCGATAGGTGATGTGTACACGCTTTAGAACATAGCTCTTCCTTGTGCTTTAAGTTCGTGCACATGGGTTAGGGATACACAAAAGCGATTGCTACATGCTCTAGCGGAAGAAGGCTAGTACGATAGTCGGCGCATGCATCATCGATACGTGATGTGTACACGCTATTCTTTATGCTTCAAATTCATGCACATAGGTAGCAGCACACAATTGTGATCGTTGTACACTCTAGCGGGAGAAGTTTAACTTTATACACATACGTTAGCAATACACATATGCGATCGTTATACGAAAGTCGATGCATGCAAAATCGATAGGTGATGTGTACACGCTTTGAACTTTGCTATTCTTTGTAGTTTAAGTTCATGCGTATAGGTTATGCTAAGATAGCAGTGCAATCTAGCGGATGAATTTTAGTATAAGAGTCGATGCATGCAAAATCGATAGGTAATGTGTGCACCTTGTGAAATGTAGCTATTCCTTGTACTTTAAGTTCATGCGTATAGGTTATGCTAAGATAGCAGTACAATCTAGTGAAAAAAGTTTACTAAGATAGTCGATTCATGTAAAATCAATAGGTAATGTGTGCACGCTTGATAGTCGATTCATGTAAAATCAATAGGTAATGTGTGCACGCTATGAAACATGGCTATTCTCTTTACCTTAAGTTCATACGAATAGGTTATGCTAAGATAGCAGTACAATCTAGTGAAAAAGTTTAGTATGATATTCGATTCTTGCAAAATCAATAGATAATGCGTACACGCTTTGAGACATGGCTATTCTTTGTACATTAAGTTCATGCGTATAGATTATACTAAGATAGCAGCACAATCTAGCGGAAGAAGTTTAGTACGATAGTCGATGCATGTAAAATCGATAGGTGATGTGTACACGCTTTAAAACATGGCTATTCATACTGCTGCTCTGTTCCCAAGTTTTATAAACATAGCTAATCCCAATGCAGCTCTTAACGACGTAGAGCAAAGGATTGATTACGTTACCGTGACGTCACAGCCACGTGCTCTTGTTTGGTAAACATAGCCACATGCTATGTTGACAGCTGTCTCCTTGACGAACCCTAACCTCACTTTGGAGGACAATAGAGCGTCGCTAATCTCACTGCTGCCATCTTTACGGCGGTAAACCTCAAGGCTGCCACCTTATGCATGTCATAGCGGGGAATTTAAAATCCAACAACAGAACATTGCTAACCTCACTCTTGCCATCTTGAAAAGTTCAGTGTTCCAAACACTAGTTAGAAAAACGTAACTCATCGCACCTCAGGGATTTTATTAGGTACGACGTAACCCCTAGGTTCCATTCCTTGTTCTGAACATGAAACCATTTACCAATAAAGATTAATTTTCTACACTTAACAAAGTACAAGCGTTCTTGCTGATATCGATCGATGAGGTTGTTGCTCCTTTAGCCCTTTAGCCCTTTAGCCCATTAGCCCTTTAGCCCATTAGCCCTTTTGCCTATTAGCCCTTTAGCCCATTAGCCCTTTTGCCCATTAGCCCTTTAGCCAATTAGCCCTACAAGGAATGTGCGGTAAGGAGGAGGAAGAGTCCTTTCATCCTTTTTGCCCTTCTGATAAGATGTAACCCCTGGGTTCCATACCCTATCACGTTTTTTTTCGGCTTAGCATTTTGCATAGTAGCCCTCGCCTGCACAAGCTACATGCTTGTAATCTATGTCAACAGATTGAAACAATATGTTTCCGAACCGATATTTCATGTTACATATTTATGTAATAACTTGTTCAACAGCTAGGGACTTAAATGTAAGCAGAGTATTTCTTATAGCACTAGCGTTCTGTTTAATTTTACTTCCCGCATAAGCTACATGCTTGTAACCCATGCCAACAGATTGACTGATATTTCATGTTACATGTTTATGCGATAACTTGTTCGACTGATTTTCACACAAGACGAATGATGGAAGGTAAATAATTTGAAGTTATACTTTGGCTATATCGTTTACCGAGCGAGTTAGCTGCGCAGTATGGGTACAGTGTGTTTTGATTTTTACACTAGGCAAATCATTGAAGTTGTAGTTTTGCAATATTGCTTACTGAGCGAGTTAGCTACGCGATATATGCACAGTGTGTTTCCATAGTTTTTGATTCTACACTAAGCAAATCATCAAAATTGTACTTTTGCTCTGAACACATCAAACAATGTTCTGATCATATGTTGAGGTTAACAACATCGATTACAGTGTTCGATTCTAGTCTTGTTATGTTTCATTCTGATCTTCTTAGAACAAGGGTACCCCCAAACATGTTCTAAACACATGATGTATTGAGTACAGTGTTCGATTCTAGTCTTGATCACTTATTTTGTTTTCTGAACGCATCAATCAATGTTCTGATCACATGTCGTATCGAGTACAGCGTTTGATTCTACTCTTCTTATGTTTCGAAAGTCTAAACATGCGCAATAATGTTATCGCTGCACACGCTTGCCTTCGCGATGCAGGTTTAAACTTGTTCGATATAAAGCTATGCCTTGACATAAGAGGCGGAGGAGGAGGTAGAAAAGGAGGAGGAGGAGGAGGAGGAGGAGGAGAATGATAAGGCCTTAACAGCCTATGTATAGACGCCATTGTATAAAGATGACAGCTGTCAAAAGAATTTTTCAAATTATCCGCCACCACATTTCAGCTAAAGAGGGCAGCAGGGTGCTCTGTTGATTAAGCACATAGAATTTCAAATTGCCCTCCACCGCATGCATAACTGCAGCTGTTATCTTGCGCAGTAGCCTCTAAGCTAGCTTTCTTCATAAGAGTAGCCGACATCTTGTGCGAGCACCCCTAGGCTGTCTCATAAGGAGCTATGTATAGTCACCATTTTGTGTCCGTAATCTTGCGTAATCATCCCTAGGACGTCTCAAGCCATCTTGTGTCTCATAAGAGCAGCCACCATCTCGTAGAAATAGATAGCTGCCAATGCCAAAGGGCGTAAGTAGGAATCGAACCGTTGATCTCATCATTAGACTATGTGTTTTCTTGTTCCTGATACTACGAACCTACGTATTAGGCTGAAACATTTTGTCCGTTTTGCTCTACGATGCACCGTTTTCTAGATATTTAACATTTTGCATTTAAGCCTCCAAATTTAATGAATCGAACCAGCACGGTACGTTATACTCTCTACCATAGCTAGACCTGATCATGTTACGAAGACTCGCTTCAATACAAGCTAAAACAGAGCAAATGCCCAAGGGCCTAAGTAGGAACCGAACCGTTGATCCCATCATTAGACTATGGTTTTCTTGTTCCTCATACTGCGAACCTAGGTATTAGGCAGAAAAAATTTGTCCGTTTTGCTCTACGGTGCACCGTTTTCGATATATTTAACATTTTGCATTTAAGCCCTAAATTTAATGAATCGAACTAGCACGACACGTTAGCCTCTTCATAAGAGTAGCAACCATCTTGCGCAAGCACCCTTAAAGCGTCTCATAAGGAGTTGTGTATAGCCGCCATCTTGTGTCCGCCATCTTGCGCAAGCATCCTTAGGGCGTCTCAAGCCATCTTGTGCAAGGACCCTTAAGCCGTCCCATAAGAGCAGCCGCTATCTTGCGCAAGCATCCCTAGGGCATCTCATAAGGAGCCATGTATAACTGCCATCTTGCGCAAGCATCCCAAGGGTGTCTCATAAGAACCTGTGTATAGCAGCCATCTTGCGTAAGCGCCCTTAAGGAGTCATGTATAGCCGCCATCTTATGCAATTAACGTCGAGAGAGGGCTGCTGTAGAATTTTTCTTTTTAAATTATCCACCAGCACATTTCAAAGGTATCTACCTAAAGTTGGCAGCACTGCGGATGACAGGTGACGAATTTATATCTTCTACGATAAAGAGGGCAGCACGGTGCTCTCTGGATTAAGGATGGCGGATGACAGCTGTCAAAATAGCACGTGTCTATGTTTACCAAACAAGAGCACGTGGAATTTGCCGCCACCACATTTCAAAGGTATCTAACTAAAGAGGGCAGCACTATGCTCTGTTGATTAAAGATGGCGGATGGTAGCTATCAAAAAAGCATGTGAGTTTGTTTCCAAACAAGAGCACGTGGAATTCTTCAATTTGCCGCCACCATATATCAAAGGTATCTAGCTAATGATGGCAGCACGGTGCTCTCTTGATTAAAGATGGCGGATGATAGCTAACAGAACTTTTCAAATTTCCCGCTACTACGTGCTTAAGGTAGTAGCCATAAAGAGGGCAGCACGGTGTTCTGTTAATTAAAGATGGCGGATAACAGGTGATGAAATTGCCCGCATGATAGCAGCACGGTGCTCTGTTGATTAAAGATGGCGGATGAAGCTGTCAAGAAAGCACATGGCTTTGTTCCCAAACAAGAGCACGTGGAATTTACCGCCACCACATTTCAAACTAAAGAGGGCAGCACTGTGCTCTGTTGATTAAAAATGGCGGGAGACGGCTGTCAAAAAAGCGCGTGAGTTTGTTTCCAAACAAGAGCATGTATAATTTTTCAAATTGCCGCCACCACATAGAGGGCAGCATGGCGCTCTCTTGATTAAAGGTGGCTGCTGTCATGTGGAATTGCCTGCCACCACATTTCAAAGGTATCTAGCTAAAGAGGGCAGCACGTTGCTCTCTAGATTAAAGATGGCTGCTGTCAAAAAACATTTTTCAAATTATCCGTCACCATATTTCAAAGGCAAGTAGCTAAAGAGGGCAGCACTGTGCTCTATAGATTAAAGATGGCGGATGACAGCTGTCAAAAAAGCACGTGGATTTGTTTATCTCGCGCTAGTGAGGTTAAGTTGGTAGCACTAAGGTTTAGGCCCGCCAAGATGGCAGCACTGCCGATGACAGGTGACGAATTTGCAGCTACTGCGATAAAGAGGGCAGCACAGTGCTCTGTGGTTTAAAGATTGCGGATGACAGCTGTCAAAAAAGCACGTGGCTGTCAAAAAACACGTGGATTTGTTTATCTCGCGCTAGTTAGGTTAAGTTGGTACTATTGAGGTTTAGGCCCGTCAAGATGGCAGTACAGAGGTTAGCGATGCGTTGTTGTCTGTCAAAAAGCACGGGGCTGTCAATAAACACGATTATTTGTTTATCGCGCGCTAGTTAGGTTCAGTTGGTACCACTGAGTTTTAGGCCCGTCAAGATGGCAGTACTGAGGTTAACGATGCGTTGTTGTCTATGATAGCTGTCAAAAAGCACGTGGCTTTGTTTACAAATTCAAATTTCCCGCGGGTGGTGGAGGAGACGTCTGGGAGGCCTCTGGTTGTGGTGGTGGTGGAGGAGGCCTCTAGGAGGCCTCTGGCTGTGGTGGTGGTGGAGGTGGCCTCTGGGAGCCTGCGGTGGCGGTGGCCGCCGAACTGTCCTATTATACTACTCTCCACCTAAAATGAAGGCTCTTAAAGAGATCATCGACCAGATGTTAAAGGACGGTATTATTCGACCTTCTAAGTCGGCGTGTTCATCACCCATTTTTCTGGTGCCGAAACCCCAAGGCTGCTTCACTATAGGGCGTTAAATCGGAAGGTGGTGTTACAATCTGTGCCTCTTCCCGACATTCACTCTTATTTTTCATGGTTTCGGAATGCTAAGTTCTTCACCATCTTAGACCTTAATCAGGCGTACAACCCGGTCCCTCCAGCCGAAGAATCGATACATCTAACAGCTTTCGCCACGGATTGGAACTTGTATGAGTAAAACTGCGAGGTTTTCGGGCTCCTCACGGGGGCAGCCGTGCTCACGAGACTGCTAGATATGGTCTTCTCCGATATCAAGTTTGAATACTTGTATCATTATCTTGATAATGTCGTCGTATTTTCTGAGACCTTTGAAGAACACCTAGATCATCTGAAGGAAGTACTCAATCGCCTTCGTAAGGCTGGGTTGACTGTGAAGTTGTCTAAAATAGCTTTTGCTAAGACTTCTATGTCATTCCTGGGTCATATTGTGTCTCCCGATGGTGTTTCTATCTTTCATTCCAGAACACCGGCGATCGGTGATTTCAAACCTCCTAAGGACATCAAAAGGTATTGCCAGGTTCATAGGCATAGTGAATTTCTTCAGGAAATTTATTCCTAATTTCGCTAACAGTGCGGCGCCCTTGAACTTACTCCGTAGTAATGGCGTCAAATTTGAGTGGGGACCGTCTCAACAAGCCGCTTTTGAAGATCTGAAATTGGCTCTATGTAATGCCCCGGTCCATGCTATGCCTGATTTTTCCAAGAAATTCATTGTCCAAACCGTCCCCTCATCATCGGCGGTAGCTGCTCTCCTTCTTCAGGAAACAGAACTCGGAAGGCGACCCATCGCCTATGCTTCTAGGACATTATCGGCTCAAGAGGCCAATTATGCTATCTATGAACTTGAGGGTTTGGCAGTCTTATTTGCATTAGAGAAGTTCCGCCTTTATTTGGAACATGTCGAGTTCGACCTAGGAACTGATAATCAAGCCTTAAGTTGGGTCTTAGCTAGGCCGCGTCGTACTGGTCGCATAGCCCGTTGGGCCATTAGGGTTTCTGCGTTCCAATTTGATGTAAGACATATCAGAGTATCTGAAAATGTTGTCGCGGATGGACTAAGCCGCATGTTTTCTCATGATGTGGAGACCGCCGAACAGGATTATAGTTCTTCTCTTCCCACGCCCATACCTTCGGGCATTAATGCCATTCTAACTGATGCCCCCATGTTGTTCAGGGATATTGAAAAACGTCAACGTGAAGATCGTGTTCTGGCAACTAATTGAAACCCTTTCTTCTGGGGAACATGTGTCCCTTATTTGTTGAGGAGCGGAGTTTTGTGTTGCCAGTCGAGGCATGACCAAAAGATGAAAGTTGTGGTTCGAGCTGTTCTTGTACCTATGATCTTCAAGTACTATCATGAGTCCCCATTAGGGGGGCATTTTGGCATCTTCAAAACTCGAGAAAAGATCCGAGAGATGTTTATCTGGAAAGGTATGGACGGTGAAATTCGTGAATTGATAAAATCTTCTAAAACGTGTTTGCTTAGTAAGCCCAGCTTGTCCACTTAGCTAGGAACGCCTCTATATAGACGACGTCGGACCCTTCCCCCAATCAAAGGGGAACGCCATAAAATTCATTCCAGTGTGTGTAGATCGTTTCACAAGTTTTTCCTGGCTATTTCCGACTAAGCTGGCAACCGCTTAGTCCACCATTTCTTGTTTAAATACCATATTTGCTTCTTTTGGTCCTTGCCAATACATAGTTTCTGATAATGCTAATGCATTCACGTCCAACCTCTTCCGTAATTTCTGTTTTGATTTGTCTATATCTCATGTAAATACTTCAGCGTATTATCCATAAACATCTCTGGCGGAGCGGGTCAATCGTAATCTTAGATCGGCTCTCATTGCGTTTCATCATGAAGATCATTCCAGGTGGGATACGTCCCTGCATTGGTTGGCCCTTGCTTTAAATTCGGCGGTTCATGAATCTCACAAGTTCACTCCAACTTCTCTGATGTTTAAATTTGTGCCCAACACACCGCTCTCCAGTCTTTGGTCATTCAATGATATTTTACCAGAGACAATAAATCCCGATAATATTAGAGATCTATGGAAAAAGACTAAGCACAACTTGAAGGTTTCTCATAAAAAGGTTAGGGAATGATATGATCGTGGACGGAGGCCCACCAATTTAAAAGTCGGAGATCAAGTCATGGTTAGGAATTTTGTTCCCGCGGGCAAGCATGCCATCAGATTTCATGGGCCGTGCATTATATTGGATTTTCTGACTCCAGTTACATTATTAGTAAGCAATCCAGCCACAGAGAGGATCTTTAGAGTCCACCTCTCTCAGGTAAAGCCTGTATAATTAACGAAAATTTGCCACTAAAATTTAGCAGAGTTTGAAGTTTACATTTTTGTTTAAATTTTCATTCGAGGCCTTCTGCCCCGATTATGCTATTATATTTTGTATATGATCTGTATGTACGATCTTCCCCTCTGGTTTCCCTGCTGTCACTTCATTTGTGGCCATTACCAAGCCCCCGTTTCATGCATATCCACACTATCGGCACTAAAGAACCTTCCACGGCGTCCGCCCCTCCGAATCACCAATAAAGATCGTACTCTCAAGTCTGCAACAATTCTCTCTCGCCGAGATCTTACTGTTTCAGTGCCCCCTCAGCCGTTCGCCGCCGTACTGCAACCGAAGTGGGGTACGGGCATGTCAACGGCGCGCCGGAGTCCTTCTCCCGGCGAAGGCTGGGTGCGGTGAACCTACCGCCAACTCATCTGGGGACTGCACATATACTTCTAATCTGCGGTGTCCATCACCACGACTACCCCTCTCATAGTAGAGGGAGAGGTGTATTTGAGGGTACTTGAGGGGTCTGGGCGCCCTCAACTGGATATCGGCAGCGGCTGCATGTCTTGCCGACAAAACTATCAACATGTGATGAACGTCAACAACTACCTGGACACTCTAAATCTGCATTTAGTAAATGTTGCTATAAATCCACTTCCGAAAAATCTTAGAAATTTTCTTCAACTCGAAATGTTTTTTTTTTAAATTATTTTGTGCCACCCGAAGGAAGGACATTTGGGGTGGGGGAGGTCTGTACCGGGAGGTTCACACCAGCGCCGCGCATTTAAATTCAGAGCCTAAACGAACTCCTCTATTGATGAAACAGTGAAACTACACCACTTAGAACTTTACTCAGAAGATGTCACCACAGAAATATGATGTAATTTTGTTATTGTGCAGTTGCCTAAACTGAGTGAATTAATCCCTGTTTTGTTTGCCATTGATCAAGGAGTTTGGACATTCCTCCACAGATGACACTACGAAAAACTATGATCACGCACCCTGGTGCGAGGTGTGGGAAGTTATAATTTAAAGAAGTTTTGTATTTCTAGGTTTTTGTAACTGAATGATGTTGATTTATTTCTGGGTTGGCAATATTTCCTTTTATTTCCGCCGGTTTTGAATCCAGACAATCACAAATTTCTGTAATTAATTTTCAACCGATCACAGGCTTCTTCTTCGATTCTGAGTGTAACGTTGATATTGGCCAATAAAATTGAGAGAGTGTGGCTGGTTTATTCGTGAAAGATCTCGAACCTTCTCTGAGGGTTTACAAACTGCGGCTTTTCACGTCTCTTGGCCAATTGATCTTCATCTTCTGAGTGTGTGTGTGTGTGTGTGGCAAAGCAGGAGGCGGGCGGCCTCTTTCATCGGTCAGCAGTACACCTACAACGTAATGGCCACATTACATCTTTCTTTCTTGCTACTTCCGCAGTTTAACCCGAGGGAAAGGTCCGAATCATTAACTATGTAACCTACTTTTCTAAAGATGTAACTTTCTCCCGGCTAATGTAAAAATTTCATAAAATCTTTAACTGTAAATCGGGTAGAGAGTGATGTACCCTCTCGAGCTCCCCTTCATCTTGGTTTAAGGTGACTACGTTTTGCAACTGTTTTTTTTTTTTTTTTTTTCCTTTCCGTAATGCATTAATTTATCCTTATACGAGTCACCTTCCTAGTTTGGGAATGGCCCGTGTTTCATCGGCCTAGTGCCCTTTAGGTTTTAAGGGTCCATATCTAGGAGTGCAAGTATTCGCCTACATTCATTTTGTGTACGGGCCAATAATTTACCTGTTATTCTTATCCCACGAAGGCCTAGTAGGTTGGGTATTTAATACGCCTGTAAAAATTAATTCTATATGTAAACAGTAGCTGGAGAGGCCTGTAATTGTAAGTTGAGGTCGCTTCGAGTAGGCTTGGAAAACTGAGAGCCTGTTCGCTCTTTTTCAAGGTTTTGTAAGATTTATGAATGCCTCTTGAAGGCTAGATGTTGTAACTCTGGGAGCAGGTGCTCTTTGAATTAGGGAATTCCTGCCCTTGTATAAATTGTGCTCTTTTGTAAATTTGAGCTAGTAGCTCAGTAAATGTAAAGGTAGGGGCTGAAAATCCAAAGTGTTAAGATTCTGAATTTTGGATTTTTCCCCATCTTGTTTAATGATTGATACTTGTACTTGTAATATTGTCATGAAAAAATTGTTGTGTATGAAGTTCTAAAAATATAACCTTCAGTTTGGTTTTAAATTCAATTCTTGACATTGTAGTTAGACCCATTCACCCCAGCACCTTCTTTAACCTCTTTCTGCTCCACGGTAACCCCGTAACAATTATTATTGAAACTTAACCTTTCTCAGGCTAACTGATGTAAGCGGGTAATAAATCCAAGAGAATTCAATGTCAGATTGATGATACAAAGCTGGAACAGGTCGATAATTTCTAATATTTAGGATGCGTGTTCTCCCAGGATGGTAACATAGTAAGTGAGATTAAATCAAGATGCAGTGAGCTTGCAGTTGCGATCAACTGCATTCTGTAAGAAGGAAGTCAGCTCCCACACGAAACTATTTTCATATCGGTCTGTTTTCAGACCAATTTTGTTTTACGGGAGTAAAATCTGGGTGTAGCCTACTCAGGATATCTTCTTCATAAGTTATATCCCTAAGCACCAGGCGACTACAATTGCTGGTACAAACAGGTGGGAACAATGATAGTAGGGTACTGCGAATGAGAAAATAAAAGTTAAATTAGGAATGAACTCGATAGATGAAGCTGTACGCACAAACCGGCTTCGGTTGTGGGGTCTTATGAGGAGACTGGAGGAGGATAGGTTACCGAGGAAAATAATGGACTTTTTTATGGTGGGTAATAGGAATAGAGAGAGATCAAGACGGCGACGATTAGACTCAGTTTGTAACAGTTTAAAGATAAGAGGTATAGAACTAAATGTGGCCATAGCACTAGTTACAAATAGAGGATTGTGGCGGCGTTTAATAAATTCACGGAGGCTTGCAGACTGAATGCTGAAAGGCATAACGGTCTATAACGAAGATTCTTTACAATTGGCTTTACGTCGCACCGACACAGATAGGTGTTTGTTATGGCGACGTTGCGATAGGAAAGGGCTAGAAGTGGGAATGAAGCGGCCGTGGCCTTAATTGAGGTACAGTCCCAGCATTTGCCTGGTGTGAAATGGGAAACCACGGAAAGCCATCTTCAGGACTGCCGGCGACAGGGATCGAACCCGCTATCTCCCGAATACTGGATACTGGCCGCACTTAAGCGGCTGCAGCTATCGACCTCGGTACTGAGCACTTCAGGCCTGACCAAATTAGTGATAGTCTAAGATACATACTTATCCGGGCCGAGACTGAGAAAGAATGCCTTCCCAAAAGAACTCCCAGCCTATCCCAAGTTACTTCCAGCCATCAGCGCTTAAGGTAATTATCACTTGAGGACTTACATTAAGGTAGTGGCTGATATGCTTTGTTGTTCCGTTTGGATGACATATAAAATAATAATGCTTTGCAGAAATGAAAGGAACAACAATCGAAGGATATTGACACACTCGAACCAAGTAATATCGTATTGTAGGGGGCTGTCAGTGCCATTAATACTGCTCAGATAAGAGCTTTACACACAATATACTCCTATCATAGTTCGGTAGTCCCCATTTTAACTGATAATGTTCTCGTTCGTTATTCAGGGTGCTCAATCTCCGGACGAGGAAAATGGAGACAGCTTTGAACATGCACAGTGTGAAAAGAAAAAGAGAAGTTAAAATTGATAATTAGGAAAATGCAGGTTTCGTTGAGACGTGCGAGAATGATCATTAAAATTTAAGAAGAAGGAATGCTAGGATGAAAAAAGAAGCTATGAAAACTTTACTTCACGACTTGAAATCAAAAAGTTTAATTACAAATTATTGCGCTTTCAGCTTACTGATATTTAAGGCGTTCGACTAAGACACTTATTCAGAGTACAAAATGAAAAGATCCAGGGAACAAAATTTAGACAACATTTCACCAACGTTACACAGTTCAAAGGACAGTACTCAATGCTCACAGTTGGACTGTGATTGCAATGTTTGTTCTTGTCAATTTGTGGTCTGTAAGCGGCTTTAGTGTTATCAAATGTGCAGTATATGATGTTATTATTTTGTGTACAGTATAGTATAGTATAATTAGGTGCCTTGTGCTTCAATAGGAAGAAAAACAGTTTTAACTCCATTCTCCGTCATTCTGTAACGCACTGTTGTGTCGAATGGGCGTGACCTCATGGGCTTCCCCAACCTACAAAGTGGGCCCACTTTCTCAACAGGCTAGTCCATTACTCCATTACTCTTCTCACCTCAGTGGTGGTAACAGGCAAGAGTACTTCATCGGCGAGAAGACAGGGGCGGTGAGATCTCGTAGGTTGGGGAGGGGGAAGGGAGCTGACCAATGGGAGTGACCCGCCCAGCATGGCTGAGACCAATAAGATAGGAGTGGTTCTTACTGCGGGCTCAGTAGCTGTTCGCTCGTGCATGTAGCGACCTGTGTTTGCTAGATAATATATAAACCGGTGTGCTACAGTACTTCAAACACGATAAGGTAAGATGACAATATGTGTCTACTTTTTGATCTGGTGCAGGAGACAAGTGTTCCTTATTCTTTTGGAAAGCGAATAGGTTGGTATCGGTAGCGGAAATATGATGCATGGTCTCCTATAACCTATGTTCTTTTTTAATGTTGGGTTCAGCCCGAAGGCTGGTTTGATCCTCCACAGCTATAACCTATAACGAAGGAAAATGTCAAAACCCCTTGAATATTGAAACAAATAATCTGTAGCAGTCCCGGTACTGTAGGCCAACTGCATAATACAGTGCGAAATTATGTTTCAAAGCCGCTGTAGAAACAGAACACACAGGTGAAATGGCGTATGTATTTTAGTGCCGGGAGTGTCCGAGGACAAGTTCGGGTCATCAGATGCAGATCTTTCAATGTGACACCCGTAGGCGACCTGCCTGCGTGTCGTGTTGAACATGAAATGATGATGAATCGCGACACATACACACAGTCCCCGTGCCAGGGAAATTAACCAATTATGGTTAAAATTCCCGACCCTGTCGGGAATCGAACCCAGGACACCTGTGACCAAAGGCCAGCACGATAACCATTTAGACATGGAGCCGGACTGAAACACCGGTGAAAACCGGCGACGGACTGTCCCGCTGCGATTTTGTAACAACGTCCTCCGACACAAATTTGACCGTGCGAAATGAACAACACGTTAGAAACCAATTCAATACAATAATATTTACAAGGGACCAATGAATTTATCAAGACGTAAATAACGGTAACTAACTAAATAAATAAATAAATACCGGGCGAGTTGGCCGTGCGCGTAGAGGCGCGCGGCTGTGAGCTTGCATCCGGGAGATAGTAGGTTCGAATCCCACTATCGGCAGCCCTGAAAATAGTTTTCCGTGGTTTCCCATTTTCACACCAGGCAAATGCTGGGGCTGTACCTTAATTAAGGCCACGGCCGCTTCCTTCCAACTCCTAGGCCTGTCCTATCCCATCGTCGCCATAAGACCTATCTGTGTCAGTGCGACGTAAAGCCCCTAGCAAAAAAAAAAAAAAAAACTAAATAAATAAATATGCATAGGCCTATATATTCATTATAGACCATTATCCCCTTCAGCATTCACCGTCTTACTAATAAAAAGTCCTTATACAGTTGTTTAACACTTGTATAGTTAAACAGTGAATAAACCCTGTATAAGCGTTTTATATTTTTCTAACTAATAAACGTGGTATACGCATTGTATTACTATACAGCACGTATACATTCGTTCCAAGGCGTAGGAATCTCTTCCTGTAGTTCACTGGCGTTTTTCGCACGTTCACCGCCTTTATGATCGCTTCTGCTGGTTGTCTACGAGCAAAACTTTCCGGAAAGTCGCGCAGTAGCACGGCGTATCGAAAAGGCAGTGTCAACACAAAGTGAGACAGCTGGAAATTGGCTTATACCGATATCAACATTTCTTCAGCTTGCTTGTGTAATGAACGCCGAAAAATAAATGGAAAAGCTTAAGAAAAGTTAAATAGCTCCTAACTGGGATAGTACGGAAAACGTAAGCAATTGTAATTGAATCGGCGAGTAATCAGGGCCGGAACTAGGAGATTTGTCAGGTGGGGCAAAGATCATTTTGCCGCCCCCTATCCCCCGATCCCCCCTCGCTACCCCACCCCCTACCACCAAAATAAAATACCTCCGTAAACTGTTCTTTCAGACGCGACGGTCGAAATTACACACCATATGCAGTCTATACTATTAAGAAGTTTTATTTATGAAATACGCTTATATTTATACACTTATACATATTAATATACACATTACACTTGAAAAACACTTACACATGACTAATACAAATCATTTGTTTATAGTGTAACTCAATTGTAACTACGCAAAAATTTATTATGTATTGTACCTCAAAATTGAATTCGAGCTTTTTTAACTGCAAATGTAGGTCTACTGATGATGTCGTCAAAGTTGATAAGGGATGCTCGTTTGTGTTCAATTCTTATTATACTTAGATTAGAGAGTCTCTCCTGTCCCATTGTACTTTTCATGTAGTTTTTGATTATTCTGAGTTTGCTAAAACTTCGTTCTCCAGATGACACTAACTGGCAAACGTGAGAAACATTCTCAGTGCAGTAGTAATGTTAGGGTAACCTTCCTCTAGTTTATTTTTATAAATAAGACTTAACATTTTTTGATGTGGCTTCCTTTAAATTTTCGTCAACTGATAAAGCGTGGTGCTTGAAACTTTCTATTTCAAATTTGAATTTTTCAATGTTGAGATCAGCAGTGTAGATATTTGCCAATTATTCTGCTTTCATTTTTAGATCTTTTGTTTGCATTTATTTAATTCGAACTCCATTCAAAAATCTAAACTTGCTGCATATGTTGTCCAAAGCCTTAAACCTGTCACTGAGTTCCGTAATCATCCGGTCAATAACCTCTAACTTAGCTACTTGGTACACATTCTGAGTACTTGTCGGAGCTTCATCGCCACATAGCTCATCAGACATTTTTTCGTTTTTTGTTTGTCTTTTTCCTTAGAACTCAGATGGTAGATTACTCATGCTTGCTAAGAATTTACCCTCAGTAATGGCCTCAGATGGAGCAAACTCTCTGCAAGACTTCAAGAGCGTTAAAAGGCCTTGAAGGTTCCGGGCAGCCAAATCTACTGTTACATCTCTTCTTTGCAAAAACTCATTGACATGATTGATATTTTTGAAGAAAGCATCCCAAAAACATGTGAAAAAGATGAAGTCAAGTTTCCCAATATTTTTAAAAAGGGAGCTGGCCTCATTCTTGGTTTGAGGTGTTGAGAGATCGTGGTTTTTAAGATCCTCAAGAGCCTGCACAACTTTACCGTAATGTTTATACACAGCTTCGATCTCATCTAATCCTGCAGACCATCTTGTATTGCTTTCAGGTTTCAATGTCAGTGGCACATATTTTCGGAGAACTTCCCAGCGTGAAGTTGAAGCCGCGAAGAAAGAATACATACTGTTCAAGTTCGGAAAAAATTCTGAGCCTCAATAGTAGCACTGGCCGCATTAGCACCAACTAAATTGAGGGTGTGAGCAGCACATGGGACAAAATGTGCTAGCTCTTTCTCCTGAAGTGGTCTGGACTGAACTCATTTATACTTCCCGGCCATATTTGCCCCATTATCGTAGCATTGGCCTCTACAGTTCACTTAGTTTAGTCCATCTATGTCTAACTTTTTAGGATTTCTTGGCTGAGAACTTCAGCTTTTTGTCACTAACTGGAAAAAAATCAATAAAACTTTCTTCTACCTCCGATATATTAGTTTTGACGTAACGAACTACTTGAGTCATTTGCTCACTGTGGCTGATATCTGGAGTGCAGTCAAATATTAAGGAATAATATTTCGCATCCAAAATGTCTTGTATTATCTTTTGCCTTATGTTATTGGCAATAATTTCAAGGAACTAATCATGTATTTTATGTGAGAAATACGAGATTTGCCCTTTTTCATGCCGCTCAATATGTTGTAGAAGAGGGACATTGTAATGCAATATAAGTTCTACTGTTCAAGAACTTTCCACTGGATGGGTCGCTAAAATCACAGTCTTCTTTAGTTACTTAGAATGGACTCCCTTGCTTTGCTAGGAATAGAATAGCATCGATAACAGCGCAATACCGCCTTCCAGTGAGACTCTTGATGGATCTGGTTTTGGAGTTCTGCATCAATACCTCCCTTTCCTAAACAAGATTCTAAAGCTTTCTACGAACACAAGAAAAGTTTGTGGTTGGATGAATTTTCATGTTCAGGCAATTTTTCACTGAGTTTTCTCCAATTAGAAAGTCCTTTTTCTTTAGCTATGGAAGGCACTTGATTTGATGCTAAGTGTGGAAACAGCCTGCAGGGAACACAATATAGAACTTTCTTACTTTCACTATAGCCTAAACATGATCACTTTACTTTTGCTCCATTTTTGAGAACTTCATAAAAGCAATTTTTGGTTAAGTTACGCCCTTCTCTGCTGCTATTACTTAAATGTTGCTCAATCAGATTTTCAAAGCTCATTTTTGTTATGTAACCCATTTCAGAATCTGAAAAACTCTGCGGCCATGAACTAGGATCCCTAAGATCAAAGGAAAACTCGGACGTTTCTTGAATACCAGTTGTAGGGTCTGGACGAGATAATAATTCATCTTCATTCGCTTCACCAGTAGGACTGAGTTTCTTGCAAAGTTCGACATGTTGCGTGCCTTCCTTTCCAGCTTCAACGTCATCTAAAATATTAAAAGCCGGGGTTAAAATTAAATCAGTAATATGGTATATTACGAAATGAAGTATTAAAAAATTGTCGTAAATTGTCCGATAAGCCACAATTAATTCGTCTCTTCCCTAATGTGCTATAATTTAATTATTGAAATACAAATTAATATTTACCTGATTTTGCTTTTGAGCCTTCATCTTCATTAACATTAGTGTTTTTAAAAATATTTCTAATTTTGGTGTTTGTGACAGCACATCGCTTTCTTTCTCTCTTCCTTCTCTTTGGCAAGTTTTCTATACGCGGCTCCACTAAGTCGTTTCCTGCCATCCATAATTTGGAAACTGATAAAAACGCAGCTCAATGTGTACTAAACAATTCCGTTTTCCAAACGCTGATAAACGATAACACGAATAAATAATCAACACTCCGAACACTAATACTAACTAAATACTAAATGTAAATAAAATAAAACAACTGTCGGTTCGTATCAACACACGCAGACAACAGGGTACGCAGGCTACTCATTATTCATATCAGTAGTAGGCATAACAGTATGAGATTCACTCCAGACCTATGAAGTCTTGTGTCGTGTCTTATAATGAAGAAAATAATTTAACTTAGTATACAGTGTCAGTGTAATAAAGTTGATGAATAGGGCAACAAAATTAAATAAAATAAAACAATATTAATTGTGGTATTATTTTTTTGAAAAATTATATAACTTCTTATTATTTTTAATAAACTTTTCAATTTTTGCCGCCCCCTGAAATCTGCTGCCCGGGGCACGTGCTCCCCCTGCCCCGCCCTAGTTCCGGGCCTGGGCGAGTTGACAAGTGTACACATTCCTAAATCCTTACTTTTCAGGAGAAAGGAAAACCTGTTTTGTAGCTAAAAGAAAGGTTTGATCAAAAAAGTTTCTATTAGGCATTTGTACATCATATTTCTGCGTCTTCAAGTACAAAGTATGGAAATCATATTACGTGCGGTTTTCAAGTTATACCATTTTTTTCTATCGAGGAATATGTCCCTTTATATACGCTAATTTGAGAAAGATCTTTGTAGAGGCAGATAATGTATAATACAGTAAACTCGTAATTTCAGAAGTCTATTAAGTAGTAACACATTATTACACAAAAATACGCCCAACCATCATTTTTTATCGTTATTCATTGTCATTCCGTGAGACAGTTGGAAATGGGCTTATATTGATATCAACATTTCTTCAGCTTGCTTGTGTAATGAACGCCAAAACAGAAATGAAAAAGCTTAAGAAAAGATCAGAAGCTCCTATCTGGGATAGTACGGAAAACACAAGCAATTGTAATTGAATCGGCGAGTTGAAAAGGGTACACATTCCAAAATCCTTACTTTTGAAGGGAAAGGAAAAACTGTTTTGTAGCTTAAAAGAAGGGTCTGATCAAAAAAGTTTCTATTAGGCATTTATACATAATATTTCTGCGTATTCAACTACAAAGTATGGAAATCATATTACGTACGAATTTCAAGTTATACCGTTTTTTATGCAGAGGAATATGTCCCTTTTTAGGGTACTCAAATTTGACAAAGTTCTTTGTAGAGGCAGATAATGTATAGGTAATAACCTCGCAATTTCAAACGTCTATTAAGCTGTAATACATTATTACACAAAAATACGCCCAACCATCATTTCTTTTATAGTCATTCATTGTCATTCCGACTCTTTAGAGTGTTTTACTTTGCGAAGATGTCAAGCCTCCATAACCTCTGAATGGTGTATGCCTTCTATGCTTAAAATATCCTGAAGATCAACGTTATGGCCCATTCTTTCAATGTGTGTTCAATGTTATATGGATAAGTCGAATATTTCACCACGATTATATTACTGTAGACAACAAATACCACGAAAATAAACTGCTCGCTCGTTTCTTTTTCCGCTACTCGCTGCTATACAACGCTTATACAAGGGTCCTGGTCTGTATAAGCAATTAAATGAATAACTGGGTAAAACTTCCGCAAGCGGGCCGGGCATGGCGCGCCTCCCACTCCGCTCGCTGTACGCACGGAGGCTTGGCGGCGGGTGATGCTGTTACCAACTGTTGAGGAAAAGTGACGATACGTTACAACCACTAAATTAACTTTTTTCTTGCCGTGCGGGCAGTATGCGCCGCGGCGATAGTGAAGAGCCTCTCGAAGGGAGTGTGGCCCCCTGTTCTCATGACAGAGCTTGGCCTGGATTTAAAAAGAGTTGAGAAAATGTGACGATATGATACAACCACTAAATTAACTTTTTTCTTGCCGTGCGGGCAGTATGCGCCGCGGCGATAGTGAAGAGCCTCTCGAAGGGAGTGTGGCCCCCGAAGGGAGTGTGGCCCCCGAAGGGGGCCACTGTTCTCATGACAGAGCTTGGCCTGGATTTAAAATGATAGGTTACAGCTACTAAATTACATTTTTTTCTTGACGATCGAGTGTTTATATTTTGCGCGGTGTGGTGTCCCTGTGGCGACCGACCATGCGACCTCTAGCGGGGAAAAAGTTACATAGGCTTCTTCACAGCTGATCGGAGCTGGCCAATGGGAGTAAAGATAATGGTGGCAATTTCTTCCTTCATGCTGTATTACTTTCTGTTTTCCTATAAAAGAAAGGATAGTTTTGGGGGCGGGATGGTGGGATTATAGCAAGCGTAGAGGAAGGATCTCTCCTCTCAGGCACTCCAGGTATTGTAAAACGTTCCTTTTCAATCTTTACTAATGATGACAAATGCCGGCTCGCTTGCGGAAGCGCCACCAATAACTGTAACAGATGTAGGCTATACACAGGAGGTTTATACGCTGTTTATTAGTAACAAATTTCACATAAACGGTGTATAAACCTTGCATAAAAGTTATACACCGTTTATTAGTAAGACGGTCAGTCTACAAGCCTCTGTGAATTTAATAGTTGTAATTTATTCTGTGGCCTAATTTAGTTCTATCTCTCTCATCTTTAAATCATTAGAAACTGAGTCTAACCATCGTCGTATTGGTCACCCTCTACTTCTCTTACTTTCCATAACAGAGTCCATTATTTTCCTAGGTAACCTACCCTCCTCTATTCGCCTCGCATGACCCCAACAGTGAAGCCAGTTGCATCAGGTTCGTCCACACCAAGATGATGTCGTTAACTTTGTTAATAAACACGGTTAATCAACAATGTTCATGAACAATTTGTACTGTTAATAAACAAAATAGAGTGTTCGTAAACTTTTCCTGCATATTGATAAATAAAATATCTTTCATTTTTATGAATGAAACTTTTCATTACATTTTCGTGTTTTCGTAACTTTGGGTTTGCACAAGCACAATGACGAAATTAGAGCATGCAAATTCGTAGTGCGGAATATGATGCTTTCTTATTTCTTCTAAAAGTTTAGAATCAAATCGCAAGCAAAACTTCTAATATACAGTACGGTACTTTTAATTCTGTAACATATTCTTTTAGCTGTGTTCTAATGTAGTTTTAATTCCAGCTTCGCTCCTCGCTGAATAACCTAACCTTTCGTAATCACTTGTATATCATCAAAATAATACTATCCTAACTAAGTTAGGTTAAATGAAGATTTTCTTTATTTCGTACCTTTACCAGTTCATTGAGATTATTGTACGAAGCTTCAAACACCTCGTCACAATAACTGAAATATATTTATTGGATTTTTATAATATTAAAATTGGTAAATACGACTTAACTACGTTACTTATAATAACGTTATGTTTTTTTGCGCTCACTAACTACATTTTATGGTTTTTGGAGACTAGATTACACTTGCGCCTTGTTCAAATACGTTTATATTTTAACATATTCGTGCCTGTAATTCTCATCTCTACTTATCGCGCATACTTAAGTTTAATGTAAATATTTCTCTCAGTTTATTTTATTGAGCGAAATTAGTACTCATCTCCGTAGTCAATGCAAACTCTGTACTGCTTCCAAAGAACGTACATTAAGCCTACGGTACCATATGTTTTCTTCAAAACATGGGACATTTACTGTCAGAACTGTAGTAAAGAAATTAAAATTAGTAGTTATGAAAAATGTACCGAGTAAAACTATAAAACGAGAGTTAACAAAAGATAGAGCACTATTCATTTATGAACATTTGTTTACACCCCTTGATTTAAAAGCGAAACCTTCTTTCAGCTTCGACTGAATGACATCTAAAACATGTCAGTAACAACACTGAAGAGTTCATAAAATCACACATCTTTCTGACGGTGCGCGTATAAAAGAACCCCTGCAAGAAAGCCCATAAAAGTAATTAGTACGACTCTAAACCAACTGATTATCATACAGGTACCGTTGCACCTACTTTTTAGTCTAGAAATATTAGATGCTGAATTTTCTGAGACACCTGCTTTTACAAACGAGTCATCAGGTAAAGCTAAACTGCTTTAAAGGAAATGAACCACACTCTGCCGAATTTAAACATTCTCGCCAGCCTGGATCTTGGAAAGAATCAGATAAACTATTAAAATGAATGAATCCAGAAATAGAGAATTTCTTCGGAATTTATCTGTATGTTAGTGTAAGAACCTAACATTCCGGTGATTGTTCTAGGACTACGCTAATTGGAATTCTGGTGAGTCCTATGGAATATTCTTCTACGATCTCGTTGGTAGTAACACGTAGTAACCTCAAGACTATTCCAGAATTATCTTATTACTGAGAAAAATATTACTCATATTTGTTTCTACATTTCCTTTAACCGAACTCGATAGCTGCAGTCGCTTAAATGCGGCCAGTATCTAGTATTCGGGAGATAGTAGGTCCGAACCCCACTGTCGGCAGCCCTGAACATGGTTTTCCGTGCTTTCCCATTTTAACACCAGGCAAATGCTGGGGCTGTACCTTAATTAAGGCCACGGCCGCTTCCTTCCCACTCCTAGCCCTTCCCTGTGCCATCGTCGCCATAAGACCTATCTGTGTCGGTGCGACGTAAAGCAACTAGCAAAAAAAAAAAAAAAAATTCCTTTAAAATGTGTCTGAACACAAAGTATTGAACTATACAGAAAAACCTTAATGATTCCGTCCTCACTTTGCACTTTAATACATGGCAAATCTCGCAGCGTTTGCCACACCTCCTTCACTTATAATCAACGCAAGGTTCATGCAAACACTTCCTTTTACACAATTTCACAGTGTTCGGTAAACATACAATCTATCCAGGCAAGTTCTTTCAGTTTTATAGAGCGTCAGTCGATGAACTACTTGATTTAGTGGGAGCTTTTCAACGGCCTATTACTTCCTCCTGTACGTAGGCCTATATCCGTTCGTGTTTCTACTCCCAGCATTTGCAATGACTCCGAAGGCATTGCCACCGCCCGTAGCTGCTTAAACGCCATCGAAACTGGCCGTGAAAACGGCTGTGTAGACGAAAAATAAAAATAAATAGACTATAATTAGGGGATGTTTAAAGGTGTGGTCTCGTAGCGTCCTCATATGGGCGCTTAAACAGCTCGTGTAGAATCGACCTTTCAGAGTTGTGGGGAATTGAGAAAAGCCATGCTTTACACCAATTCTTTGGCCCCTGATTTGTTAAGGCAAAAAGTTTCGTGACAGTTTTCATCGGTAGGTCCGAAATCTTCTCTTGCATCATCAGACTTTCTATTACTGAAGTTCTTATGGTCAGATCGAAGAATCTTGTACAAGGCTCATGTAAGCAAGCACATATCTAATTCTGGAAGCTCTTCGACGTAGAACAGATGCTAAAAGTCTAACTTTTGCATGCGTCTAAACATTATATGAGAGGGGAACTGTTTCTGTCAGGAGCCAGAGTACGGCTTATTTTCATTTCGGCGAGTTTCTCAGGAAGATCTAATACTCCCATGGAGTACATGTTGGCTATAATTCACGTAGAAATGTTTGCCGTAGCGTATTATGTGTTCAAGCCATGTCATTCCCACAGTCCACGAAAATTATAGGTTATCCGATGGTAAAGAAGCTAATCTTCAGTCCATCAACTAAGGTAGCGCTTCAGTAGGTAGGACAGTTATAATAAATCAATTGATCAGTGATCAATGATTTGCAATTAGGGCTGTCGTCCAGGTGACAGATTCCCTATCAATTGTTAACCTAGATTTTTCTGGTCGAGTATATGTTTTGAACTATTGGTTAAATCTAACGGCTCGGTGGCTGGGTGTGTCTGCTGTCTTCACATTAGAATTCATCATGGGTAGGGCCCCATCTTCAGAGACGCGCAGGTCGCCTATATGGAGTCAACGGAGAAGGCCTGCACCAGGCCTCTTCGGAAGCCACACACAATTATAGAATTGTTAATTTATGATCTGCCATATTTTCAGGTTGTATGAAGTAATTGCGAAATCTTAAGGAAGTCAGGAACAGACAGACAAGTCCAAAGTAAAAGAAACGGCGAATGAATGAGTTCGAAACAAATAGGGCTTGTCATACTGGGAGATTACGAATAAAATGTAGGCCATTTCATACGATTAAGGATGTAAACATTCGTACTTCATTGAGTTTATAACATAGTTTACAGATTAAAATTAATTCCAGGGGTTCCAAATGGTTCAAATATTTCACCCTTATTGGAGTAGGTTTCAGAGGATCGTGGATTGGATTCCCGGCCAGGCCGTAGATTTTAGCCACATCAAGCTAATTCCTCGAGCTCGAGACCAGAGTTTTTATGTTTATCTTAATACTCACAACACAATGAACCATAAACCACCAGTGTAAAAGACGAATACATCCCTCCGGATAGAGCAAATCCACTTGCACGAAACTGATCGAACCTGTCACATTATCAGAGTTTGAGAGAGAAAAAAAGGAATTAAAAATGAATTTTCAGATGGCCTAAACCGATTGTCAGACAGTCTGGTGATGAGAACGGGGTCTTGCACTCTGGGGTTAACACAATTTATGTAAGTTTTACGTCATACAAAAGACTTTTTAGGTTTTCGGAGAAGGCGATGTGTCGTAATGTTTTCCTGCACGAGTTATTATATAGACCATTAAATCTACTAGCTTACCAAGCTCGATAGCTGCTCTCGTTTAAGTGCGGCCAGTAAGCAGTATTCGGGAGATAGCGGGTTGGAACTTCACTGTCGGCAGCCCTGAATATGGTTTTCCGTGGTTTCCGATTTTCACAACAGGCACACACCTTAATTAAGGCCACGATCGCTTTGTTTCAATTCCTAGCTCTTTCCTGTACCATCGTCGCCATGAGACCTATCTGTGTCTGTGGGACGTAAAACAACTTGTAAAAATAATCTACTAGCAGAAGACTGGTAAGGTAATTCCGGTAGAGTTGCCGCACTTTTGATGTCTTTTGTTATATCTCGGTATAGGCTATTTACTTTAAAAATTGTTGCAAATTCATAATTTGAAAACGTGTACGTTTGATCAGAGATGAACAAAATATTGCTAATTGAAAGTAAATGGGGGAAAGGAGAGAACAAAGGAATTGATGCATCAGCGGCGTCTCTCCCTGGAATGCGGTATAACATAGATGCCGACTTTGCTCGTGAGAGATGTCGCAAGTAAAATAATTAATCACAAAATCAAATTTAAGCCAATTTCTTCAACTTTAATATAACCGAACATTAGAACGTACTGCAAAACAATTATATCCATATAATATAATCATCAATGGTAAAATAATCCATCTGATCATTTACGACATTAACTTAATCTTATTTCAATTTCGATTTACTATGAATGTGCATGTGCAATTGATTCCTCACGCTGTTATATAAAACCACACGGCACTTAACGCCCTTGAAAGAGCCTTGGCCTACCAAGCGACCGCTGCTCACCCCGAAGGCTTGCAGATTACGAGGGGCCGAGTTGTCAGCACGACGCATCCTCTCGGCCGTCATTCTGGGCTTTCGAGACCGGGGCCGCCATCTCACCGTCAGATAGCTCCTCAGTTCTAATCACGTAGGCTGAGTGGACCTCGAACCAGCCCTCAGGTCGAGAGAAAAATCCCTGACCTGGCCGGGAATCGAACCCGGGGTCTCCGGGCGAGAGGCAGGCACGCTACCCCTACACCACGGAGCCAGCGTAATATCTTATATAAAGGAAACGTCAAAACCATAATGAATATAATTCTGTCCTGACACAGTAATTTGAAAACATGTCTAAGGCAGGATTCTTGAATCAAAAATTGATGTTTATCCTCTTACAAATTTTTACAGATTGTTTCTTAAAACTTTGTTCTCTAGCAATTTTGCTGCAATAGTCGTTATATGTAGAGCAAGATTCATACAGCCACTGGTTGTAACTCAAACAACGGATACAGTCATCCTTTTTTGAATATAATTTTGACTTCGGTGATTATTGAAGCTACTATACCTGCTGGACCCAGAGAGCCTTTTTCCAGATTTCCTGACTGAATTCTAAGTTTCAGTGTTCGTTCCGGAATTCTATAGTATCATTCTGCCTCCCTGACCAGTATTTCCTTTGCTTTCAGTCTCTTAACAGCCTCTCTTAAATTTTCCTCTGTTTATTGAGGTCTTTTAACAGTGCCCTTACTTTTATATTGAGCAGGCATGTCGCAAATTTTTATTTCTGAAAAAAATATAATTTTATATAACAAAATAATGTTACCATGAAAGCAATAAAAATTAATGGATTATGTATATAAGAATCGTGAGACGATAAAATATTCGAATAAAGTACCGGTACACTATGAATTGTATTGAATGTTTCCAGATCGCTTGTAGAATCTGATAGCAATGAGGCATCTCAGCCGGATTGTTGTGCGTCATCTCTCCCAAGTATCGGGTAGAGACGCTGCACCCTCCTGTTGTCGTACCTCAAGGCTATAATGGCCCAAAATTAGCTTACTGTCAATTTCAGTTATGGTTCTGACTTCTAATGTACTAAAAACGTCTGATTTAAGCATTTGAAACCAATTTAATACACGATAAATTAATACACGGAAAAACTTTGTCAGAAGAAAACATGTACTCGCCTCAAGATATCGGCTATAATTGGCGTAATATACGAGCGAATTTCGTCACACTCGCAGACAGTAGTTCTTCCGTAGAAACTGAAAAACCACACATACTGTATTGCCATCTAGCTCTAACGATGGGAACCTTTAGCTACAGTGTAAGCGCCATCTCTCCCGGATTTACCTTATATTTTTTAGATTTGGAAAAAGCCTTCGACAGAGTTAGATGGCGAAATATGATGGACGAACTAGACTGATCCAGAACCTGTATTAACAGACGGGAAGAATGTAGACTGGGAATGAAATGGAGGAAGAAAGCAAGATTAGAAAGGGTGTTAGGCAAGGTTGCTGTCTCTCAGCGTTGCTGTTTAACATATACCTGGAAGAGATTTTTGGAAATGTATGGATGGAAAAGGAGGAGTGTGTAGGTGGTATTGATGCTCTAAACGGAATGTTAGAATATCTGAACGCAGCTTGTGAGGGGTATGGATGACGATTAATTAGAAGTAAATAAAGAGCACGTTACGTTGATCAGAAGGAGAGGAAAGTGGGCTATCGTAAAGGGAGGCCATGAAGGAATTGAGCAAGTGGAAGCCTTGAAGTGCCTTGGCTGTGTGAAGACCTAAAATACCACCAGGACATAAAAACGCTCATCGCTATCTGTGAAGGAAATATTCAACACCAAAAGGAGAGTTGTGTGGGAAAATGGATAGAGAAGTGAGGAAAACACGAGATGACTGATACTAGTTATACGAAAAAGGAAGCTATATCGGAGTGGATATTAGATGAAAATGAATTGTTTGCAAGTGATGCTCTTGAAGAGCTGGTGAGCGGGAAGAGGAGAAAGAGGGAAGAGGACGAAAAAGATATCAGATGGTTGACAATATCAGGAAAGAAGGAAGCTACGTGGAGAGCTGCCTCAGTACGGAACACCATTGCATGTAGTCGGTATCTTACCTCCAATAAGGGCTCAGGAGGAAGGTGGCTGCGCGGTTCGGGTCACGTAGCTCTCGCCCTGCTTTTGTGAGATAGTAGCTTCAAACCCCATTGTCAGCAGCTCTGAATAAAGTTTTTTCCGTGGTTTCCCATTTTCACACCAGGCAAATACTAGGGCTGTACTTTAATTAAAGCCACGGCCGCTTCTAGGCACGCCAACTTCGGATAATTATTGGAGGGAGCATCATTAACATGAACGCAGGTATGTGAAATGAGAACAACTATTAACACAAACATTCCTATATATCACAAATATTCACAACAAACAGAAAAACAGAACAATAAAACAGCCTGTTACTCAAATATATTTTTGAAAGGGTGAAATGCACAGAGTTTTCAATAAAATCCACAATTTAACAGAAAAATTAAACTTGATTCATAAATAAATATTTTGAAGGAATGCCTTATGTACGAAGCTATCAAAAAGTAGAACGCGCTTCATAAATACGACCACTTGTACCGCCTGAACAGTCTCCATTGGGAAATGTAGTTCTCTCAAGGAGTTTCCACTTTCTAATCTCATTCCTTGGCATTGCGGAGAGCTCATCGGACTCTCTTGGTAGGCCTATACCCCTATCAACGCAGCAGACCTGAGAGAACCAACGTTGAGACTTCCTTTTTATATCTTGTTACGCTCTAATTCTCCACTCGGGGCTCCGAAGACTAGCCAACTCCACATTTTAAGGGGGCTTAACATCTATAAGGAGAAACAGGGTGGATGGAGCAAAATGGCACAGCTGTCTTCCTGATGGACCCTAACCTCACTTTGAAGGACAATAGACCATCGCTAACCTCACTCTTACCAACTTTACAGCGCTAAACCTCAAGGCTGCCACCTTATGCATGTTGTAGCGCGGAATTTAAAATCCAACAACAGAACATCGCTAACCGCACTTCTGCTATCTTAACGGGCTTAAACCTTACTGTTGCTACCTTGGTTATACGCTTTTGTGTTAGTTTACTGTTAATCGCTAAGCTGTTCGCATCATCGAAGTACAGAGTAACAAGTGTCTAGTAGATTTAAAGAAGAATCTCTTAGCAGAAGATAAAAGTCCGTCATAAAAAACCTATTTCTAGGTATATTTGCGAAGAGTGTGGAAAAGCATTTTCCCGAAGCTATCACAAGAGACGTCATGAGATATCATGTAGGGCAATATTTTATTGCAAACATTGTAGAAGGGAGTTCAAGAACGCATACAACGCTCAACGTCATGAAGCCGCGTGTAATGTAGCTTCATCGAGAACAAAATACAAAGAGCTCAACCGTATTCAAGCGAACACTGATTTATTTTTAAAAAGTACACCTCTGCGAGAGATTTTTAATTCTCCCTTGTTGTCTAGGCCTGCTACAAGTTCTGTTACTAAGCACAAACTTCAAGACAAAGAGAGGCGAGATCATGATTATGATAATAAGGATAATGATGTTGATCAAAACAGTAGTAAAGGGGAAGTAGAAAAAGAAGAAGAAAATCTTAAAGTTTCATTGCCATTACAGCTTGATGATTTTACTTCATTTTATAAGCCTACTACACGTTCTGTCGCAGTGCAAACATCCCAAGAAGTAGTATATGGGTTACTTCAGGACAATCTGGAATTCCGCTGAATGCCGATTCACAAACACATAACTTTTTTCCTATCTGTCCTGAATGCCCCAACGAAAAAAGTTTGTTCAAATACCTATAATTTTTTTCCTATCTGTTCTGAATCCCCCAACGAAAAAAGTTTGTTTAAATACCTATAATTTTTTTCCTATCTGTCCTGAATACCACCAACGAAAAAAAATTGTTTAAATACCTAAAATGGTGAAAAAACTGTTTAAATACCTATAATTTGTCCCAAGTGTGACCCTCGAAAAAATATAAAACAACAATCATTTAAGACTATTATTATTATCCCGATTTGTCTTGAAAATAAATATATTAACATTATCATTATTTTCGTATTTGTCCTTAAACTCCCCACAATTGAAAATATAAAAATTTAAAAGAAAGACTTTCAATTAATTATTCTCCTTCTCGCGTTTTCTAAGAAACTTAACTAAGGATGAAAAACATACAGCAATCAACTCTAGAATGCTTTTTAGTTTTTTATTCATTTATATAGCTTAAAATTTTTCTGTAATTAGTCTATGCTGAGCATCGAAGATTAGATTCTTCTTCCCATACATGATTACATACATTGATGTTTTATCTGGTATAGGTGCATTGAATGCTGCACACAACTTCGTACTTGTTTTTGTAGCAGTTATAACATTTCTACGTTTACTCGTGTTAATAACATAAACAGGATATGATTTAATATACTGACGAGGACTAATACCAACATCTGTGCTTAATTGAGTTATTCTCTTGAAATCTGTAAATGCGTCGTAAGCTTTTAAGAATTTTCCTGGAGGGTCAAGATTCCAAGATTCTTCTGGAAATATTTCATCTCGAGCATTTTTTACGTATATGTTCTGAAGCTGTACGTGATCAAAGAGAGACGAATCTAGCAACTGATTTCCTTTTCTGTTTGTCTGGAATACTACAAAAATAAATAAAGGTTGATCAAACTCCATAGACTGATAGTAATTGGTAATATCTATCTCAAATTTCCTTTTACCAACAATATCTGAAAATTCATGTGCTTGTAGGTCAAAAAATTAGATGAGACTTTTTGGATTTTTATATATTTGTTCTCTGCACTCAACTTCATAATTTGGTTCGTACTTGACAACGGGAGTGCGTATCTCTAAATGTGTAATAGTTACTTTTCCTTCCTCAGGCTGAGTTCCAGCGATATCGCCTCCTGTTTCATCTTTACTGAACCATCTATATAGCACATCTCCTGCGTTTGGGCTCCAAGTGAAACTAATTGTGTAATTACCTTCCCACTCAATATCTTGATAATCTTTGAAGAATCCACCTAACTTTTCTAACGGATACAGAACTTCGACTGATTTTGATTGCAACTTTCCATTGTTGACAATGTTAGATTCAAGTCTAACTTCCTCACTTAAAGACGAAAGGAGTTGATGCAATACAGAGGCAACGATACCTGGATTCTCTGTTCTAGAAACAACATTCTTACCCTTTTTAACAGTTACTGCAGAGAGCAAGAATGCTGGATAATTATCTATGAGTCTCACGTTCGATTTTCCTTCGTAATGTGTATAGTCTGTGCCATTAACATGAGTAACATTTAAATTCATGACTAGTTGGAATTTATCTTTTATCCATCCATCACCGACTTTGACTTCTATTTCAGTGTCTTTGTTTGGAACCATGCAATTATTTTTAGTTCTTTCATTCACTGGGAATGAATGCCACTGATAGCTTTCGATTTTCTCCATTCATATATAAGAAAATATCGTGTCTTTGCTTTAGCGTCTAAGGCTATTTACGATATCTAAAATTTCACTCGGATTACTATGTCCTTCCGGAAACAGTTTCAAAACAAATAGACACAAGTGACCACAGATATATTCGTCATAGTTTTGTATTCTTTCAGCGTTAAAGAATAAATTTTCGGGTATAAGATAATCAACTAATTCTTTCGGAACATTACCACCGTAGGAATCGAATACAAATTTTTCATCACCTTCCTTGTAGTAGCAAATCCAGTGCGTACCAACATGATCAGAAGTATCTAGATTTACAATCCCTGATTCTATTTTTTATTAGGGTTAGTTGGTAGTTCATCAATCATAAACACACCTCTAAAGTTTTTAATCTTTAATTTTTTAACTAGTTTCTCTATGTCAAAATTACTCAGTGCCTGTGGGTATTGTTTGATCAATGAATTTAATATACCATCGTCTATTTCTCTAAAGAATCCCTCGACCAGATTTCTTTTTTAGTGCCTCAATAATTCTTTCTAAACCGTACTTGACTAAAAGTGATCCGAGAATTGTTGGTAAACAAGAACCTTTTTTTTCTACAGCTAGATTATGTCTCTTTTGTTCTTCTAGTTCAGCGTCATTCTTTTGTTTATTGTGTACAGAACCTCCAGCTAATGCACCAAGAGCACCCAGAGCAGTAAATATAAGTGGTAAAATTCCTCCTTCATGTTTTGATAGACCTGAACCCTCTTTCTGTTTTATTAAATGTTCGTATATTTTTTCAGTACAGGTATAGTAAATGTTAAGAGTAAATTACCACCTTTCTTTATTTGATTTTGTTTTCTCGTCTTCTGTGTGGCACTCAAATAATCATCGATGCTATTGAGTTCTTTTACCTTATCTTTTGGAAATTTGATAGAAACAGATTTGGGTTTGGGTTTACCATTTGGACAAGTTGTATAGTTAATACTAATTGGACTCATTTATATAGATAAAAATATATTACAATCCTAATCCGTTCTCATCAACTTCTATACCCATACCTAATTTTCTTTTAGGGTACATTATTCCTCTAACAGCTGCAGCAGCCAGTCATTCTTTCATATCAGCATCTTTACTATACATTCTCTCTTTTGCTACTTGTAATTCTTTATCAGCTACATGTCTATGTTCTAAATCTTTATAATCCCTGTATGCAATATCGTGAGATTTACAAGCTTCATCGAGAGGGTTTATTCCTTTATCACCTCTTGCTAATCGTTCTTCTAACTTCGTGTAAGGGCCACAATAATTAAATCCAGGTATATGAATTTCTGGAAGTGGTAAATTATTTAAAGCCCAGTTTACTATTCCTTTTCCATGTTTTTCAGATTTCCAAAAAGTATGAGGAAGATTACTCAAGAACCGAATAAGATAAGGAATACCTTTAGGATGATTCAAAATGAAGTCATTAAACTTACTCGTTAACATTTGTGTGATTCCAACCTTCTCATTTAAAAAAATATTATTACCAGCATTCTCTTCACCGTGAATGACAGCAAGTCTATCAATCAAATCTCGAACATCATTCATCCAAACATATTCTACAGGCTGTGTATTTTGTCACAAACCCTGTACAAGTTTTTACAGGAGACATTGCAGATTTTGGAGGAGTAGTTAAAGATGCTGATGTTGATATTTTTCCTATTCCTGTCTTTACCTTAATGTCTTTCCATAGATTAATAAAAATATCTGTCCATTTTTCTCCTCTTGATGATCGTACTTTTCCTGTATCTGGATTATAGTCCTCGAAAATCAAATTCGTGTGTTCAGCTATCTCTTTATTTAAATCGTCTTCCGTATACCCTTTGTTGGATATCTCCTTCCTTGTTAGAAGTGTTAGAAGACCTTTTGTCCCTGTATATTTTTTACCTGTTTTCTGAACGATAAAATCATCGTGATCGAATGTAACTTTCGAATCACCAATATATCTCTCTATTCCTTCAGATCTAAATCCAAATATAAAATCGTCAGAATTGTTAATGGCTTCTAGTAATTCAGGCCCTACGTTTATGAGGCTAGGACTATCTCTTAACATACGTTTTCTAGCAATTCAATTCTTTTCTTTCTCTTCAACTTGCTCCAAGAGTGGTTCTAAATTTCTCCTTGCTGGAGAAGAGATTGATTCATCGTCACTTAGGAATAACTTTCTCTCAAACGATGTTTCTTCAGGTGTTGGTGGTATCGGAAATAAATCACTAAAGTCACCGAGTTTGTATGGTACTAATCTTATTTCAACTTCTCTGTTTTCTTCTATAGCTTTTACAACACTATCTTCTAATGCCTCTAATTTATTAGTAACCATACTAATGGCATCTAAACAGGTTGGTCTTCTTTCTTGTACTTTTCATATTCTTCCAAGCTTTGAAACCTTCTTTCAATTCTTCTGCTTTTCTAATTTTTAATTTTGCTTGTTTGACAGCTTCAGATTCCTCCGAGTCCTTCGAAGTCTCTTGTTCTCTCTGTTTAGTTGTCTTCTTTTTCTTTTGCTTGGCCTCCATAGACTCGTAATGTGCTAACATTTATATAACGAAAAAAAACAGTGTGTTTGTCTGTTGTGTCTGTTTACAAGAATGTTTGAATTTTATTTCTGTACCGGCCGTTATGTGATTTACGAGTTGAATCTATAGTTAAAGATCCGAAAGTATCTTGATTCCAACAATTACTACACATGTTTTTAAATTTATAGAATTTCATATCTCCGCCTACTTTTTCGTGGTAAATGTGATATAAGTTGGTGTCATCTTGTCTGAATATATTTTAAAAGTTCAAGTTATCTCTAACCAACTGTTTAGGAATTCTAGAGTAAGTTCGAACTAAATAAAAACAATCAATATTCCTGTGTCTTCCTCTCGTAAAGTATTCCCTAACAATATCTTGATTTTCTAGAATAAAGTCGTCAAATAGAACTACAGAACAATCTTCACACTCGTCTAAAGATATAGCATCTTCATTATTATCTATAAACGTAGCTATCGAAAGACCATTTTTATCTTCAATTTTCTTACATCTGCTGTTGAGATCCTGATACTTTGATTGATCTAAGCTCTTTGAATAAACGTACAAGTGATTGATTTTCTTCCAATTAAGCCATCCTGGAGCTAAGATATAATTATCTATCATAAGTGTAGTTTTTCCAGATCCATTCGAACCAACAATAGCACAACGAATAGAATTCGGTAAAAGCTCTCCATGTTTAGTTTTTATCTCCTTTTCTGGTAATCGTATTTTTGGATCCCAATCGATCTTCATTTATTTAGCTATAATAAATGAGTAGATTATTAAAGTTGAGCGGAGAGTCATCTACCCTGGAAAAGAGACTAACAGTACCCTTGAGTAATGAGTTTAGAAAAGTTAGGCTCGCTGGATTTTATTCTAGATTTTTGACACCAAATGTAACTTCAAAAAACAATAAACTACATTATGAAAAAGTTGTCCCTGGTTCATCGGATGATGGAACACATGTAATATCTATGATGATTATTCCTCCAGGACAATATACATTAGAGAGTTTAGAAAAAGCTATTCAGAGTCAACCACTTTTCAATGCTACCAATATAAGTATTGAAGCAAATAAACAGCTAAATAGAGTTGGAATTAAAAGTGATTTTAAATTGCACTTTGATAAAGAAGAGAGCATCGGTTCAGTGTTAGGATTTAATGATCAAATCGTATATCCAAAAACAAAAATTCTTGCGCTTGACTTACCAAAAATAATACCCTTCGAAATGATCAAAGTTCACTTTAATTTAGCCGATTGAATGTTTGAAAAAGATGGACACCACTATCACCGAGAAACAAACGTAATTGCTTGTTTTATGCCAGATGTTGAATTTGGAGGATCGATAATCTACGAACCACAATACCCTCTATTTGTTCCGATTTACGACAGAATTCAAAATATACATCTCGAGATTACAGATGAAAATGATGACTTGATTGACTTTAATGGTGCTACAACTACCATAATATTAGAGTTACAATAAGGTTGAGAATTGTTTACACTATAAATGAAACATATTTGGTGCCTGAAGTGTAAGAAAGAATCAAACACAGTTGATTCTCAACGAGTGAAAACAGTAAATGGAACAGAGAAAATATCAGGTATATGTTCGGTATGTGGTGCAAAGAAATGTCAATTTGTAAAAAAAAATTGATCGGTGAGGGAATACGAGAAGACATTATCGATGAAGTTCACAAACCAGCTAGAAGAAAGTATCCTACTAGAAAAACTATCACATACGGTATCGATGATCTATGGCAAGCTGATTTTGTAGAAATGGATTCTGGTAACTTGAAAGGAATTTCAAAAATCAATAAAGGCAATAAATATTTACCGACTGTCATCGACGTGTTTTCCAAGTTCGCATGGGCTATACCACTTAAAGATAAATCGGGTAAATGTGTCGGAGATGCACTAGACCATATATTTAAAACATCAAATAGATCTCCAAAAATATACAGACAGATAAAGGTAAAGAGTTTTACAACAAGGATGTACAAGATCTCATGAAGAAATTCAACATCAATCACTACTCTACATTTTCAATTTTCAAAGCAGCTGTCGATGAGAGATTCAATAGAACACTGAAAGAAAAAATGTGGAAGCAGTTTTCGCTACAAGGAAATTATAAATAGGTAGACATTCTTCCAAAATTAGTACATGACTATAATAAAACATTTCATCGCACTATTAAAATGAAACCAGTAGATGTTAGTCCAAAGAACCGAGAAGATGTATATAATAATTTATTTGATTCTGAGCCTACTATACATGGAAAACCAAAATTTAAAATAGTTGATTACGTACGAGTAAGCAAAATAAAAGGGCTATTTGAAAAAGTATATACTGGTAACTGGTCCACAGAAATATTTAAAATTGACAAAGTTTTTGCAACGAATCCTATCTACTATTTTCTTAAAGACTGTAGAGGAGACGAAATTAAGGGCACATTTTACGAACAAGAACTGCAGAAAACAAAACATCCTGATCACTACTTGGTTGAAAAGGTTCTAAGAAAAAAAGGTGATCAAGTCTATGTCAAGTGGCTCGGGTTCGATAACTCACACAACAGTTGGGTACCGAAAGATAGTGTAATAGGACCATAAATATTGGATATAATAAGTGGATATATTCGGAAATAAAATTAAAGAACACGATAGTATTATTATAAGTGAAAAATTGGAGTGTGTTTATGAAAAGATAGATATAGATGATAAAATTAAAGATTTTTACCTAAAAAGAAATTTGATGACGAATCCAAAAAGATATCAAAATTAATAAACAGTATTGATAATAAAACTGAAGATCTTATATCTAAAGACAAATTTGTTGACGAATCCAAAAAATTTTGGGATTAATAAATAATACTAATGATAATGTAGACAGTAAAATTAAAGATTTTTTACTTAAAAAGAAATTTGACGATGAATCCAAAAAATATTGGAATTAATAAATAATACTAGTTATAATTTTGAGAAAGAATCCAAAAAATATTGGAATTAATAAATAATACTAATGATAAAATTAAAGATTTGTTACCAAGAGAAAATTTTGAGAAGGAATCCAAAAAATATTGGATTTAATAAATAATACTAATGATAATGTTTACAAAAAGATAGATGTAGATAACAAAATTAAATATTTGTTACATAAAAAGAAATTTGATGACGAATCGGAAAAGATATCAACATTAATAAACAGTATTGATAATAAAACTAAAGATCTTATATCTAAAGACAAATTTGATGAAGAATTCAAAAGTAAAATCTGGTATGTAAGGATTATTTTGGATCCAGGAAAAAAATATTAAGAAATATTGGCGATGGTGTTGAAGATGGTGACGCAATTAATTTGAAACAATTTAATACAGCATTAGAAAAAGTCACCAGTTCAAAAGATATATCTAAAGATGAGTTTAAAAACTATTATACAAAGGAAGAAATTGAAACAGTATTTCGAGACTATTCTATAAAATCAGAAATTGCTCCCTTGACATAATCTGGAACAGAAGGTAAATAAAATAAACAGGGAAGTTTTTGATAAAATTGAAATAGAAAATAAATTTTCAACTGAATTAGATACTGAAATAAGCTACGTATTTTGCTATGAGAAAAATAGTTGTTTCAATATTTGATATCGAAATACCCGTTCCAGAGATACATTCTGGAAGCGATATCAATAAAGTTTTTTCTGTGTATATACAAAATAATCCGATGGAAGAAACGATCACTCATTTAAATTTAAGTAAACCATTTAAGGTTAATATTTACAACAAAATAACATTTAAAATTAATGAAGGTCTTAAGATCTTACCTGCTCAAGTGAAAATAATTATGTTCGGTGAAATAACACTTGGTGAGGATTCTATAGAAACCGAAATTTATCCTGATGAAGGTGTTTTTTAATAAATGAATAATTATTGATAATAATAATTATTAATATTTTTATTTTAAAGACTTTTTACTGATGTTTTTTCCTATAATAAATGGAAACTGTTTCTATGGTTATTTGTCCCTCGTGTAAACAAGAGAAAGAAATGCATAAAGAGATCAAAATAACTAAACAGAAAATTTTACCATCGAAGAGTGGGTGCTTTGAATGTATAAAGAAGAAACAAAAAGATTATAGAGAGGAACATTCTGAACGTCTTAAGGAACTCGAACGTAACTGGAAGCAAAAAACAATTACCTGTCCAGTATGTAATGAAGACATTAAAAATGGTAGCAGATATAATCACAAATGTGGTCAACCAACAAAAGAAAAACGATGTTTAAACTGTACCAGCGAGCATAGGTGTAGAGATTGTGCAAAGGCTTATTATGATAAATATCGCCCGAAATTAACAGAGAAAGTTGAATGCATTTGTGGTAAGGTTCTCTCCAGATGTAGTATGAGAAGCCATCTATAACTACCTTATCATGAGAAAATTACCGCTTAAATTATGCTGAATATTCTTTTATTTTTAATTTTTAATTTTTTATTTTTTACTAAGAATTTTTTACTATATAAATAGAAAGGGCGTAGTCTCTTTCACAAGAAAATATTATTCATAATTTTTTTCCTATATAAATGGACAACTTGAGAAATCTGTCAGTGAGAGATTTAAGAGAACTAGCTGGATCAAAAGGTCTTAGAAATTATTCTCAATTAAGAAAAGCTGATCTAATTCAAAGACTTCAAAATCCCCCAGAGGTACCGCCGATTAACAATAATAACTTGAACAGTCTCAACAGAGTTGAGAGCATTAGCAAGAGAAAAGCGTATTAGGAATTATTCTACATTAAGAAAGGCTGATCTGATTCAAAGACTTAAAAATCTTATACAAGGAGAAGAATCTGTAAGCAATCCATTCCTCGAGTTTAGTAATGATATCTTTGAAAAACCAAGACCTACAAGACAAAAGCGTGTTCCAAATATATATTACATTTATCGGTTCGATGATGATAGTAGTATAATTGGATGGTTCTGCCGCACCTCCGCCGCCGCACGCCTCCGCCCGCCTCCTCCTCCGCCGCCGCCTCCGCCGCCGCCGCCACCTCCGCCGCCGCCGCCCGCGGGAAATTTGAATTTTGGCGGGAAATTTTAATTTTGGCGCGAGATTTGAATTTGTAAACAAAGCCACGTGCTTTTTGACAGCTGTCATCGACAACAACGCAACGCTAACCTCACTGCTGCCATCTTGACGGGCCTAAACTTCACTGGTGCCAACTTAACCTAACTAGAATGAGGTAAACAAAGCCACGTGTTTTTTGACAGCCACGTGCTTTTTGACAGACAATAACGCATCGCTAACCTCAGTACTGCCATCTTGACGGGTCTAACCTTAGTGGTACCAACTTAACCTAACTAGCATGAGGTAAACAAAGCCATGTGCTTTTTGACAGCCACGTGTTTTTTGACAGCCACGTGCTTTTTGACAGACAACAACGCATCGCTAACCTCAGTACTGCCATCTTGACGGGGCTAAACCTCAGTAGTGCCAACTTAACCTAACTAGTGCGAGATAAACAAATCCACGTGCTTTTTGACAGCCACGTGCTTTTTGACAGATTTGTAAACAAAGCCACGTGCTTTTTGACAGACAACAACGCATCGCTAACCTCAGTACTGCCATCTTGACGGGCCTAAACCTCAGTAGTACCAACTTAACCTAACTAGCGTGTGGTAAACAAAGCCACGTGCTTTTGACAGCCACATGCTTTTTTGACAGCTGTCATCCGCCATCTTTAAACTACAGAGCACCGTGCTGCCCTCTTTCATCACCTATCATCGGCAGTGCTGCCATCTTGACAGACCTAAACCTTAGTGCTACCAACTTAACCTCACTAGCTCGAGATAAACAAATCCACGTGCTTTTTGACAGCTGTCATCCGCCATCTTTGAGCACAGTGCTGCCCTCTTTAGCTACTTACCTTTGAAATGTGGTGGCGGATAATTTGAAAAATGCTTTTCGACAAGCAGCCATCTTTAATCCAGAGAGAACAGTGCTACCCTCTATGTGGTGGCGGCAAATTGAAAAATTCCACGTGCTCTTGTTTGGAAACAAACTCACGTGCTTTTTCGACAGCTACCATCTGCCATCTTTAATCTATAGAGCACAGTGCTGCCCTCTTTAGTTTGAAATGTGGTGGCGACAAATTCCACGTGCTCTTGTTTAGTAAACAAACTCACGTGCTTTTTTGTCAGCTGTCATCCGCCATCTTTAATCTATAGAGCACAGTGCTGCCCTCTTTATCGTAGTAGATGTAAATTCGTCACAGCTGTCATCCGCAGTGCTGCCATCTTAACGGGCTTAAACCTTAGTGCTACCAACTTAACCTTACTAGCGCGAGATAAACAAATCTACGTGCTTTTTGACAGCTGTCATCCACCATCTTTAATCTATAGAGCACAGTGGTGCCCTCTTTAGCTACTTACCTTTGAAATGTGGTGGCGGATAATTTGAAAAATGCTTTTTGATAGCAGCCATCTTTGAGCACCGTGCTACCCTCTTTTGTGGTGGCAGGCAATTCCACGTGACAGCAGCCATCTTTAATCATGAGAGCACCGTGCTGCCCTCTATGTGGTGGCGGCAAATTCTACATGCTCTTGTTTGGAAACAAACTCACGTGCTTTTTTCTGACAGCTGTCATCCGCCATCTTGCATCACAAACCTCAGTGCTGCGCTCTTTAGCTAGATACCTTTGAAATGTGGTGGCGGCAATTTGAAAAAATCTATGTGCTCTTGTTTAGTAAACAAAGCCACGTGCTTTTTATGACAGCTATCATCCACCATCTTTAATCAATAGAGCACGGTGCTGCTATCATGCAGGCAATTTCATCACCTGTCATCCGCCATCTTTTAATGAACAGAGCACCGTGCTGCTCTCTGTAGTAGCGGGCAATTTGAAAAGTTCTGTTAGCTGTCATCCGCCATCTTTAATCAAGAGAGCACCGTGCTGCCATCTATGTGGTGGCGGCAAATTCTACGTGCTACGCGCAGCTGTCATCCACCATCTTACATCGCAAACCTCAGTGCTACACTCTATGTGGTGGCGGATAATTTAAAAAGAAAAATTCTACATCAGTCCTCTCTCGACGCTAATTGCACAAGATGGTGACTATACATGACTCCTTAAAGGTGCTTATGCAAGATGATCGCTATACATAGACGCCCTTGGGATGCTTGCGCAAGATGGCGGTTATACAAGGCTCCTTATGAGGGATGCTTGCGCGAGATGGTGGTTGCTCTTATGAGGCGGCTTAAGGATCCATGACTAGAGACGCCCTAAGGATGCTTGCGCAAGATGGCGGATGCAAGATGGCGGCTATACCTAGCTCCTTATGAGACAGCCAGTACTCGATACAACATGTGATCAGAACATTGATTGATGTGTTCAGAACACTGTACTCGATACAACATGTGATTAAAACATTGTGTGGTGTGTTCAGAACACTACATAAGTAGAATCGAACGCTGTATTAGGGGATACCTTTGTTTAGATTGAAACATAACAAGACTAGAATTGAACACTGCACATTGATTGATTGATGTGTTCAGAACACAAAATAAGTAGAATCGAACACTGTACTCGATGTCGTTAACTTCAACATGTGATTAAAACATTGTCTGGTGTGTTCAGAACACTACATAAGTAGAATCGAACGCTGTACAACATGTTAGGGGATACCTTTGTTTAGATTGAAACATAACAAGACTAGAATTGAACACTGCACTCGATGTCGTTACATGCGATCAGAACAATGATTGATGTGCTCAGATCACGAAACAAGTAGAACCGAACACTGTACAACATGTTAAGGGATACCTTTGTTTAGATTGAAACTAACAAGACTAACACTTCAAATGATTTGCTTAGTACGAAAATAAAAAAATATATACCGCGTAGCTAACTCGTTCATCACACTGCTAAGACGCTTAGTAATTGTGAATACACTCATACGAAAATCAAGAAAGCACACTGCGTAGCCAACTCGCTCGGCTCACTCGCTTAGTATTTGCAACACACACGGATAAGAATGTTCCGAGATACTTACATGTTTTTTAAGGGAGGGTGAAAGATCATAAATTATATGTACACATGTTGTCTCCTCCAAGATGTAAGATGAAATAGACGCAGTACTGCGAGTTTCCGCTCTAGCTGGCGAACGGAAGTAGCATGATATCTCAGCAAAAAATAATACGCGTGAGCTTGCAAGTCAGACACAATGATGGATACCGCGATTCAAATCCTGGTAACTTATGCCGTCGGGAAGGGTATCCGGCGAGCATCTAGCTGTAAATCCTCGATTCTCGACAGATTCTTAATCCGAGTTCTTTGACGTCAGGAAGGGCAACTAGTTGAAAACAATTATCGAACACGCATCGCGAAGGCAAGAGTGTGCAGCGAAATGCTTGTTTAGACTTGCAGATTACGAAAAGAAACATAACAAGACTTGAGTCTTAAAACAAATTCTTGCGATTTAAAATCTTAGTCAGGAAGGGCATCCAGCAGTAAAACAATAGTTCGTGATTTAAAATCTAGCAGTAAAACCCCCGATTCTCGACAGATTCTTAATCCGAGTTCTTTGACGTCAGGAAGGGCAACCGGTTGAAAACAATTATCGAACACGCATCGCGAAGGCAAGAGTGTGCAGCGATATGCTTGTTTAGACTTGCAGATTACGAAAAGGAACATAACAAGACTTGAGTCTTAAAACAAATTCTTGCGATTTAAAATCTTAGTCAGGAAGGGCATCCAGCAGTAAAACAATAGTTCGTGATTTAAAATCTAGCAATAAAACCCCCGATTCTCGACAGATTCTTAATCCGAGTTCTTTGACGTCAGGAAGGGCAACCGGTTGAAAACAATTATCAAACACGCATCGCGAAGGCAAGAGTGTGCAGCGATATGCTTGTTTAGACTTACAGATTACGAAAAGAAACATAACAGGACTTGAGTCTTAAAACAAATTCTTGCGATTTAAAATCTTAGTCAGGAAGGGCATCCAGCAGTAAAACAATAGTTCGTGATTTAAAATCTAGCAGTAAAACCCCCGATTCTCGACAGATTCTTAATCCGAGTTCTTTGACGTCAGGAAGGGCAACCGGTTGAAAACAATTATCGAACACGCATCGCGAAGGCAAGAGTGTGCAGCGATATGCTTGTTTAGACTTGCAGATTACGAAAAGAAACATAACAAGACTTGAGTCTTAAAACAAATTCTTGCGATTTAAAATCTTAGTCAGGAAGGGCATCCAGCAGTAAAACAATAGTTCGTGATTTAAAATCTAAGAAGTGCATCTAGCTGTAAAACCCCCGATTCTCGACAGATTCTTAATCCGAGTTCTTTGACGTCAGGAAGGGCAACCGGTTGAAAACAATTATCGAACACGCATCGCGAAGGCAAGAGTGTGCAAAGGACAACTCAACAAATTCTTGCGATTTAAACACATTTTTATTCCCAAGAGAATCGAACCCGAGACTACCGGGTGAGAGGCATGCATACTGTAGGCTATAGGTTTGTTCTACTGTCTATGAAGTCGTATCAGCGCAGAGCGAGCAGCGGAATGCGTGTGTTAGCTGAAATTGTACACGTATCTTCCGGCTCGGCCTTGAACGAGGACACTGATAAGCGGCTTGTAACTCGCGAACGTCTTCTTAGCTGAGTACCATTCAAGCTCTTAAAACACAGTACTAATTAAGGTTGTAAAATATTCTGAAATAGTCCTCCTCTGTAGTGTAGTAGTTAGCTGCTACCCTCGGAGGTCCGAGTTCGATTCCCGGCTCTGCCACGGAATGTGTAGCATTTGGCCTATGTAAGTTCCTAACGTAAAATATCATGATTGTACGGAGAGGTTAAAACACACACAGTGCCTACTCCTATCGAAAGAACCTGCACGGTACCGGCATGTAGGCTTCTCCTGGTGAAGGAGCATGCACATGGTTTAACGCCTCCCATCAACAGCCCTTACTTAATGCTGGCTTTTTTGCACACCCCGCCTCACACCATAGTTTTACGACCGGCTGCCCTTCCTGACTAGGATTTTAAATCGCAAGAATTTGTTGAGTTGCCCTTCCTGACGCAAAACTGGCAGTATCTAACCTCTTACACGGAATGTGTAGCATTTAGCCTATGTAAGTTCCTAACGTAAAATATCATGATTGTACGGAGAGGTTAAAACACACACAGTGCCTACTCCTATCGAAAGAACCTGCACGGTACCGGCATGTAGGCTTCTCCTGGTGAAGGAGCATGCACATGGTTTAACGCCTCCTATCAACAGCCCTTACTTAATGCTGGCTTTTTTGCACACCCCGCCTCACACCATAGTTTTACGACCGGCTGCCCTTCCTGACTAGGATTTTAAATCGCAAGAATTTGTTGAGTTGCCCTTCCTGACGCAAAACTGGCAGTATCTAACCTCTTACATCATACACTATAGTTTTCGACCGGTTGCCCTTCCTGACGTCAAAGAACTCGGATTAAGAATCTGTTTTGTTTTAAGACTAGTTGCCCTTCCTGACGCAAAACTGGTAGTATCTAACCTCTTACATCATACCCTATTGTTTTCGACCGGTTGCCCTTCCTGACGTCAAAGAACTCGGATTAAGGATCTGTCGAGAATCGGGGGTTTTACTGCTAGATTTTAAATCGCAGTATCACGAACTATTGTTTTACTGCTGGATGCCCTTCCTGACTAAGATTTTAAATCGCAAGAATTTGTTTTAAGACTCAAGTCTTGTTATGTTTCTTTTCGTAATCTGCAAGTCTAAACAAGCATATCGCTGCACACTCTTGCCTTCGCGATGCGTGTTCGATAATTGTTTTCAACTAGTTGCCCTTCCTGACGTCAAAGAATTCGGATTAAGAATTTGTCGAGAATCGGGGGATATACAGCTAGATTTTAAATCGCAGTATCACGAACTATTGTTTTACTGCTGGATGCCCTTCCTGACTAAGATTTTAAATCGCAAGAATTTATTTTAAGACTCAAGTCTTGTACCGGATGCCCTTCCTGACTAAGATTTTAAATCGCAAGAATTTGTTTTAAGACTCAAGTCTTGTACCGGATGCCCTTCCTGACTAAGATTTTAATTCGCAAGAATTTGTTTTAAGACTCAAGTCTTGTTATGTTTCTTTTCGTAATCTGCAAGTCTAAACAAGCATATCGCTGCACACTCTTGCCTTCGCGATGCGTGTTCGATAATTGTTTTCAACCGGTTGCCCTTCCTGACGTCAAAGAACTCGGATTAAGAATCTGTCGAGAATCGGGGGTTTTACTGCTAGATTTTAAATCACGAACTATTGTTTTACTGCTGGATGCCCTTCCTGACTAAGATTTTAAATCGCAAGAATTTGTTTTAAGACTCAAGTCTTGTTATGTTTCTTTTCGTAATCTGCAAGTCTAAACAAGCATATCGCTGCACACTATTGCCTTCGCGATGCGTGTTCGATAATTGTTTTCAACCGGTTGCCCTTCCTGACGTCAAAGAACTCGGATTAAGAATCTGTCGAGAATCGGGGGTTTTACTGCTAGATTTTAAATCACGAACTATTGTTTTACTGCTGGATGCCCTTCCTGACTAAGATTTTAAATCGCAAGAATTTGTTTTAAGACTCAAGTCTTGTTATGTTTCTTTTCGTAATCTGTAAGTCTAAACAAGCATATCGCTGCACACTCTTGCCTTCGCGATGCGTGTTCGATAATTGTTTTCAACCGGTTGCCCTTCCTGACGTCAAAGAACTCGGATTAAGAATCTGTCGAGAATCGGGGGTTTTACTGCTAGATTTTAAATCACGAACTATTGTTTTACTGCTGGATGCCCTTCCTGACTAAGATTTTAAATCGCAAGAATTTGTTTTAAGACTCAAGTCTTGTTATGTTTCTTTTCGTAATCTGTAAGTCTAAACAAGCATATCGCTGCACACTCTTGCCTTCGCGATGCGTGTTCGATAATTGTTTTCAACCGGTTGCCCTTCCTGACGTCAAAGAACTCGGATTAAGAATCTGTCGAGAATCGGGGGTTTTACTGCTAGATTTTAAATCACGAACTATTGTTTTACTGCTGGATGCCCTTCCTGACTAAGATTTTAAATCGCAAGAATTTGTTTTAAGACTCAAGTCTTGTTATGTTTCTTTTCGTAATCTGCAAGTCTAAACAAGCATATCGCTGCACACTCTTGCCTTCGCGATGCGTGTTCGATAATTGTTTTCAACCGGTTGCCCTTCCTGACGTCAAAGAACTCGGATTAAGAATCTGTCGAGAATCGGGGGTTTTACTGCTAGATTTTAAATCACGAACTATTGTTTTACTGCTGGATGCCCTTCCTGACTAAGATTTTAAATCGCAAGAATTTGTTTTAAGACTCAAGTCTTGTTATGTTTCTTTTCGTAATCTGCAAGTCTAAACAAGCATTTCGCTGCACACTCTTGCCTTCGCGATGCGTGTTCGATAATTGTTTTCAACTAGTTGCCCTTCCTGACGTCAAAGAACTCGGATTAAGAATCTGTCGAGAATCGAGGATTTACAGCTAGATGCTCGCCGGATACCCTTCCCGACGGCATAAGTTACCAGGATTTGAATCGCGGTATCCATCATTGTGTCTGACTTGCAAGATCACGCGTATTATTTTTTGCTGAGATATCATGTTACTTCCGTTCGCCAGCTAGAGCGGAAACTCGCAGTACTGCGTCTATTTCATCTTACAACTTGGAGGAGACAACATGTGTACATATAATTTATGATCTTTCACCCTCCCATAAAAAACATGTAAGTATCTCGGAACATTCTTATCCGTGTGTGTTGCAAATACTAAGCGAGTGAGCCGAGCGAGTTGGCTACGCAGTGTGCTTTCTTGATTTTCGTATGAGTGTATTCACAATTACTAAGCGTCTTAGCAGTGTGATGAACGAGTTAGCTACGCGGTATATACTTTTTATTTTCGTACTAAGCAAATCATTTGAAGTGTTAGTCTTGTTAGTTTCAATCTAAACAAAGGTATCCCTTAACATGTTGTACAGTGTTCGGTTCTACTTGTTTCGTGATCTGAACGCATCAATCAATGTTCTGATTACATGTTGTATCGAGTGCAGTGTTCAATTCTAGTCTTGTTATGTTTCAAGCTGATCTTCTTAGAACAAAGGTATCCCCTAACATGTTGTACAGTGTTCGGTTCTACTTGTTTCGTGATCTGAACACATCAATCATTGTTCTGATCGCATGTAACGACATCGAGTGCAGTGTTCAATTCTAGTCTTGTTATGTTTCAATCTAAACAAAGGTATCCCCTAACATGTTGTACAGCGTTCGATTCTACTTATGTAGTGTTCTGAACACACCAGACAATGTTTTAATCACATGTTGATGTTAACGACATCGAGTACAGTGTTCGATTCTACTTATTTTGTGTTCTGAACACATCAATCAATCAATGTGCAGTGTTCTATTCTAGTCTTGTTATGTTTCAATCTAAACAAAGGTATCCCCTAATACAGCGTTCGATTCTACTTATGTAGTGTTCTGAACACACCACACAATGTTTTAATCACATGTTGTATCGAGTACAGTGTTCTGAACACATCAATCAATGTTCTGATCACATGTTGTATCGAGTACTGGCTGTCTCATAAGGAGCTAGGTATAGCCGCCATCTTGCATCCGCCATCTTGCGCAAGCATCCTTAGGGCGTCTCTAGTCATGGATCCTTAAGCCGCCTCATAAGAGCAACCACCATCTCGCGCAAGCATCCCTCATAAGGAGCCTTGTATAACCGCCATCTTGCGCAAGCATCCCAAGGGCGTCTATGTATAGCGATCATCTTGCATAAGCACCTTTAAGGAGTCATGTATAGTCACCATCTTGTGCAATTAGCGTCGAGAGAGGACTGATGTAGAATTTTTCTTTTTAAATTATCCGCCACCACATAGAGTGTAGCACTGAGGTTTGCGATGTAAGATGGTGGATGACAGCTGCGCGTAGCACGTAGAATTTGCCGCCACCACATAGATGGCAGCACGGTGCTCTCTTGATTAAAGATGGCGGATGACAGCTAACAGAACTTTTCAAATTGCCCGCTACTACAGAGAGCAGCACGGTGCTCTGTTCATTAAAAGATGGTGGATGACAGGTGATGAAATTGCCTGCATGATAGCAGCACCGTGCTCTATTGATTAAAGATGGTGGATGATAGCTGTCATAAAAAGCACGTGGCTTTGTTTACTAAACAAGAGCACATAGATTTTTTTCAAATTGCCGCCACCACATTTCAAAGGTATCTAGCTAAAGAGCGCAGCACTGAGGTTTGTGATGCAAGATGGCGGATGACAGCTGTCAGAAAAAAGCACGTGAGTTTGTTTCCAAACAAGAGCATGTAGAATTTGCCGCCACCACATAGAGGGCAGCACGGTGCTCTCATGATTAAAGATGGCTGCTGTCACGTGGAATTGCCTGCCACCACAAAAGAGGGTAGCACGGTGCTCAAAGATGGCTGCTATCAAAAAGCATTTTTCAAATTATCCGCCACCACATTTCAAAGGTAAGTAGCTAAAGAGGGCACCACTGTGCTCTATAGATTAAAGATGGTGGATGACAGCTGTCAAAAAGCACGTAGATTTGTTTATCTCGCGCTAGTAAGGTTAAGTTGGTAGCACTAAGGTTTAAGCCCGTTAAGATGGCAGCACTGCGGATGACAGCTGTGACGAATTTACATCTACTACGATAAAGAGGGCAGCACTGTGCTCTATAGATTAAAGATGGCGGATGACAGCTGACAAAAAAGCACGTGAGTTTGTTTACTAAACAAGAGCACGTGGAATTTGTCGCCACCACATTTCAAACTAAAGAGGGCAGCACTGTGCTCTATAGATTAAAGATGGCAGATGGTAGCTGTCGAAAAAGCACGTGAGTTTGTTTCCAAACAAGAGCACGTGGAATTTTTCAATTTGCCGAGACCACATAGATTGTAGCACTGTTCTCTCTGGATTAAAGATGGCTGCTTGTCGAAAAGCATTTTTCAAATTATCCGCCACCACATTTCAAAGGTAAGTAGCTAAAGAGGGCAGCACTGTGCTCAAATATGGCGGATGACAGCTGTCAAAAAGCACGTGGATTTGTTTATCTCGAGCTAGTGAGGTTAAGTTGGTAGCACTAAGGTTTAGGTCTGTCAAGATGGCAGCACTGCCGATGATAGGTGATGAAAGATTGCAGCACGGTGCTCTGTAGTTTAAAGATGGCGGATGACAGCTGTCAAAAAAGCACGTGGCTGTCAAAAGCACGTGGCTTTGTTTACCACACGCTAGTTAGGTTAAGTTGGTACTACTGAGGTTTAGGCCCGTCAAGATGGCAGTACTGAGGTTAGCGATGCGTTGTTGTCTGTCAAAAAGCACGTGGCTTTGTTTACAAATCTGTCAAAAAGCACGTGGCTGTCAAAAAGCACGTGGATTTGTTTATCTCGCACTAGTTAGGTTAAGTTGGCACTACTGAGGTTTAGCCCCGTCAAGATGGCAGTACTGAGGTTAGCGATGCGTTGTTGTCTGTCAAAAAGCACGTGGCTGTCAAAAAACACGTGGCTGTCAAAAAGCACATGGCTTTGTTTACCTCATGCTAGTTAGGTTAAGTTGGTACCACTAAGGTTAGACCCGTCAAGATGGCAGTACTGAGGTTAGCGATGCGTTATTGTCTGTCAAAAAGCACGTGGCTGTCAAAAAACACGTGGCTTTGTTTACCTCATTCTAGTTAGGTTAAGTTGGCACCAGTGAAGTTTAGGCCCGTCAAGATGGCAGCAGTGAGGTTAGCGTTGCGTTGTTGTCGATGACAGTTGTCAAAAAGCACGTGGCTTTGTTTACAAATTCAAATCTCGCGCCAAAATTAAAATTTCCCGCCAAAATTCAAATTTCCCGCGGGCGGCGGCGGCGGAGGAGGCGGCGGCGGCGGAGGCGGCGGCGGAGGCGGCTGCGGAGGCGGTGGCGGAGGAGGAGGCGGGCGGAGGCGTGCGGCGGCGGAGGTGCGGCATAACCATCCAATTATACTACTGATGATTTATTTAGTAACAGTAGAGAGAGGCCACAAAAGTAGTATAATTGGATGGTTCAAGCGCCTCCTCCTCCCAGAGGCCTCCTCCTCCTCCTCCCGCGGGAAATTTGAATTATGGCGGGGAATTTGAATTTGGCGGGAAATTTGAATTTTGGCGCGAGATTTGAATTTGTAAACAAAGCCACGTGCTTTTTGACAGCTGTCATCGACAACAACGCATCGCTAACCTCACTGCTGCCATCTTGACGGGCCTAAACTTCAGTGGTACCAACTTAATCTCACAAGCGCGAGATTTGAATTTGTAAACAAATCCACGTGTTTTTTGACAGCCACGTGCTTATTGACAGACAACAACGCATCGCAAACCTCAGTGCAGCCATCTTGACGAGCCTAAACCTCAGTAGCACCAACTTAACCTAACTAGCGCGAGATTTGAATAGGTAAACAAAACCACGTGTTTTTTGACAGCCACGTGTTTTTTGACAGAAAACGACGTATCGCAAACCTCAGCACTACCATCTTGACGCGCCTAAACCTTAGTGCTGCCAACTTAACCTCACTAGCGCGAGATTTGAATCGGTAAACATATCCACGTGCTTTTTGACAGCTGTCATCCGCCATCTTTAAACTACAGAGCATCGTGCTGCCCTCTTTATCCCAGTAGCTGCAAATTCGCCACCTGTCATCCGCAGTGCTGCCATCTTAACGGGCCTAAACCTTAGTGCTACCAACTTAACCTCACTAGTGCGAGGTTTGAATCGGTAAACAAATCCACGTGCTTTTTTGACAACTGTCATCCGCCATCTTTAATCAATAGAGCACTGTGCTGCTATCATGCGGGCAATTTCGTCAGCTGTCATCCGCCCTCTTTAATCCACAGAGCACCGTGCTGCCCTCTTTATGACATGTACTAGCGGACAATTTGAAAAGTTCTGTTAGCTGTCATCCGCCATCTTTAATCCAGAGAGCACCGTGCTGCCATCTTTAGCTAGATACCTTTGAAATGTGGTGGCGGCAAATTGAAAAATTCCACGTGCTCTTGTTTAGTTAACAAACTCACGCGCTCTTTGTCAGCTGTCATCCCCCATCTTACATCGCAAACCTCAGTGCTACACTCTTTAGGTACATACCTTTGAAATATGGTGGCGGATAATTTAAAAAGAAAAAGACCTAAGTTGGAACCGAACCGTTCATCTCATCATTAGACTATGTTTTTCTTATGCTATCATGTTCCTCATTCTGCGAACCGAGGTATTGGGCAGAAAAATTTTGTCCGTTTTGCTCTACGATGCACCGTTTTCGAGATATTTAACATTTTGCATTTAAGCCCCAAATTTAATGAATCGAACTAGCATGACACGTTAGCCTCTAAGCTAGCTTTCTTCATAAGAGCAGCAGCCATCTTGCGCAAGCACCCTTAAGGTGTCTCATAAGGAGTCGCGTATAGCCGCCATCTTGCGTCCGCCAACTTGCGCAAGCATCCTTAGGGCATCCCTAGCCATCTTGTGCAAAGGACCCTTAAGCCGCCTCATAAGAGCAACCGCCATCTTGCGCAAGCATCCCTAGGGCGTCTCATAAGGAGCCTTGTATAACCGTCATCTTGCGCAAGCATCCCAAGGGCGTCTCATAAGAAACTATGTATAGCGGCCATCTTGCATAAGCACCTTTAAGGAGTCATGTATAGCCACCGTCTTGTGCAATTAGCGTCGAGAGATGGCTGATATAGAATTTTTCTTTTTAAATTATCCGCCACCATATTTCAAAGGTATGTGCCTAAAGAGTGTAGCACTGAGGTTTGTGATGTAAGATGGGGAATGACAGCTGACAAAGAGCGCGTGAGTTTGTTTACTAAACAAGAGTACGTGGAATTTTTCAATTTGCCGCCACCACATTTCAAAGGTATCTAGCTAATGATGGCAGCACGGTGCTCCCTTGATTAAAGATGGCGGACGACAGCTAACAGAACTTTTCAAATTGCCCGCTACTACATGTCATAAAGAGGGCAGGACGGTGCTCTGTGGATTAAAGATGGATGATGACAGCTGACGAAATTGCCCGCCTGATAGCAGCACAGTGCTCTATTGATTAAAGATAGCGGATGACAGCTGTCAAAAAAGCACGTGGCTTTGTTTACAAACAAGAGAACATAGAATTTTTCAAATTGCCGCCACCACATTTCAAAGGTATCTAGCTAAAGACTGCAGCACTGATGTTTGTGATGCAAGATGGCAGATGACAGCCATCAGGAAAAAAAGCACGTGAGTTTGTTTCCAAACAAGAGCACGTGGAATTTCCCACCGCCACAAAGAGGGTAGTACGGTGCTCTCTTGATTAAAGATGGCTGCTGTCACGTGGAATTGCCTGCCACCACATTTCAAAGGTGTCTAGCTAAAGAGGGCAGCACTGTGCTCTGTTGATTAAAGATGGCGGATGATAGCTGTCAATAAAGCACGTGGATTTGTTTACCGATTCAAATCTCGCACTAGTGAGGTTAAGTTGGTAGCACTAAGGTTTAGGCGCGTTAAGATGGCAGCACTGCGGATGACAGGTGACGAATTTGCAGAGAGTGCGATAAAGAGGGCAGCACGGTGCTCTGTAGTTTAAAGATGGCCGTTGACAGCTGTCAAAAAGCACGTGGATATGTTTACCGATTCAAATCTCGCGCTAGTGAGGTTAAGTTGGCAGCACTAAAGTTTAGGCACGTCAAGATTGTAGTACTGAGGTTTGCGATACGTTGTTGTCTGTCAAAAAGCACGTGGCTGTTAAAAAACACGTGGATTTGTTTACCTATTCAAATCTCGCGCTAGTTAGGTTAAGCTGGTACCACTGAGGTTTAGGCCCGTCAAGATGGCAGTAGTGAGGTTAGAGATGCGTTGTTGTCGATGACAGCTGTTAAAAAGCACGTGGCTTTGTTTACAAATTCAAATCTCGCGCCAAAATTCAAATTTCTCGCCAAGATTCAAATTTCCCGCGGGAGGAGGAGGAGGAGGCCTCTGGGAGGAGGAGGCGCTAGAACCATCCAATTATACTACTCACAAAAATTAAAAGATATATTTTCCCTTAGCAATAAACTGTTTGAGAAACCAAGAGATGAAAAGAAAGAGTCCAAGAGAGAATGAACAGATATTTTTAACATTGTAGAATCAAGACCAAGGTAAACGAAAAGTATAAATCCTACGAAATTAATTACAGATTTGAATTCAATAACAACGCAAATACCACTACAGATGTTAACGTAATTGAAGACACACTGACCAGAATGCTAAAGTTGGTTGCAAAGAGGACTAAACTACGGAGAGACGATATGGTGTGTATTGTGGCAAATAATCTATCTTTTAATAATCCCATCTCTACAGGACTTTACAAATTTCACAGCTACAAGGAATCAGATCACTCATTTTCCGAAAGAATAACACAGATTTTAACTTCAAACGAAACTCTAGACTTTGCTGAAACTGGTTTTAGCATTCGAGTTATTTCCATGCCTCGAGGCGCTGGTAGAAAGAAAATTATAAATTTAAGTCATGATGTGAGAACAAAAAAAGTATAACTCAGATCAACAATACTGATTATTTATGTTGCCCGAGAGCTGTTATTGTGGCTTTAACCTATCACACAAAAATAATTCTTGACTGTGAGTTAAGTGATAATGAAGTAATATATATTAGAAAAGGGAGAAAATTACAGGACCAACTTGCTGCAGAATTGTGTAACAGATTGGGTGAATTTAATGAAGAAGGGTTTACGTTGGCTGATATAAAAAATACAGAAGAGTTATTAAATGTTCAAATCAACGTTGTATGCGCAGAAAATTTTATCTCGATTATTTACAGCGGTAGGGATAGTGAGACAAAAATATACCTATATAAAAATAAAAATTATTTCGATGTAATCAACAGTATGCAGGCTTTCTTGGGTTCTTCTTACTTCTGTCACAAATGTAAAAAGCCATACAATAATAAAAATAAACATACGTGTAAAGGAGAAGGGGTAAAAACCCAAATGTATATTGTTGTTCTGGAGATGAACATGAAACGGAAGAGGATAAAATATATTGTCGCCAATGTAATAGACGTTGTTACAATTAAGAGAGTTTAGATAACCATCAAGAAGTTTGTGACACGGTTTTGAAATGTACAGGATGTAATACAATTATCTTCAGAAATCAAGAACATGAGTGTGGTTTCGAATGGTGTAGAAACTGTAAAGAAGAGGTAGAGACTAAAAATCACAAATGTTACATGCAGAGAAGAAAACAAAGGGGTGGAATATGCACGAGATTAATTGAAGAAGAAGAGGGTAAACCTTTGATGGCAAGAGGATGTCCTAATTGCAGTAAAGGTGGCACGATTTTAACGAATGCTTTCGATAAGACAACAATTGTAGAGCGTGTTCCATATTATTATTTCGAGTGCTCAGAATGCCACAAAATTTTAAAATGTGATAATATCTCTGAATTCAAGTGTTGTATGGACAAAAAAGGCAGATATTTAAAACCTAAGAACGATTGTGACTATACCGAATAGTATATGTGGTTTGATTACGAGGCTCAACGAGAAACGGGCATTCATATACCTAATTTAATAATAGTTCACAATTTCAGTGGTGATACAGTTTACCGATTCAAAACAAATAAAGAATTCTGTAAGTGGTTGATTTCTAAAGAACACAAGGGTTATACATTTATAGCTCATTATGCTAAGGCCTACGATTCACAGTTTATTTTGAAATATTGCGTTGAAAATACAATCACACCTTACACTGTTTACACTGGAACGAAACTTATGCTTCTTGAGATTGAGAGTATCAGACTAAAAATTATTGACAGTAGTAATTTTGTACAAGGTGCTCTGAGTACTTTTCCAAAAACATTTGGCTTGAAAGAACTGAAAAAAGGATACTTCCCACACTTATCTAATACTCAAGAAAATGAAAATTGTATAGGCTCTATTCCAGATACAAAATATTACTGCATCGATACAATGAAGCCAAAAGACAGAGAAATGTTTTGAAATGGCACAAGGAAAGAGTTGAAGAGAATTACGTATTCAACATGAAAAAAGAAATTAACGAATATTGTAATTCAGATGTTGATATTCTGCGAAGAGGCTGTCTAGAATTACGGAAACAATTTTTAGAAATTGTAAATATTGATCCTTTTTGTTACCTCACCATAGCTGGAGTTTGTGTAGCTATATATCGTTCAAAACATCTACAAGAAAATACAATAGCTGTACTAGATAAAGAATAAAATGAAAGATACAGTAAAGAATCTATTTCGTGGTTATCAAGTCATTACAAGAAGAATATTCAGCGTGCTTTGAATGGTGGAGAAGTTAGAATTGCGGGCGCTAAAGTCGATGGTTTTGACAGAGAAAATAATACCGTTTATCAGTTCCACGGATGCTTCTGGCACGGATGTCGAAGATGTTTCAAATCTGAAAGTATTAACAACAAAAATCAGGAAACTATGAGTGATTTGTATCAAAAAACATTATAGCGATGTAAAAAAAATACGAGATGTTGGATACAACCTAATTGAAATTTGGGAATGCGAATGGAAAATTTCTGAAACGTATAAAACGATGAAAAAGAACAAAAAACTGCCTGAAATTATTGAACCTCTTAATCCAAGAGATGCTTTCTTTGGAGGAAGAACGAATGCTATAAAACTAAGAATTACAGTTGATGGAGTTCCTGAAGAAATAGAATACATAGATGTTTGCAGTCTTTATCCAGCTGTTCAGTATTGTGATTACTATCCTGTCGGACACCCAATAAAAATATATAAACCGCATTACTATGATCATACTTGGGACGGATTAATAAAATGCAGAGTTACAGCACCAAGAAAATTATATCACCCTGTTCTTCCTGCAAAAATAAAAATTGACAAGAATGAAAAATTATTATTTCCTCTATGTTACAAGTGTGTAGAGGAACGAATACAAAGTTGTAACCATATCGAAATAGAACGAAATTTTATAGGCACATGGACAACAGATGAAGTCAACAAGGCTATAGAAAAGGGATATAAAATACTAAACATATATGAAGTCTGGCATTTTGAAAACAAGAGCAACACATTATTCAGAGGGTATGTGAAAGATTTTATGAAAATCAAACTGGAAACAAGTCCTTGGAAAGATGATTTCGGAAGCAAGGAACACTATGTACAGGCTATTAAGGAAAAATTAGATATTATTCTAGATTTAGACAATATTGGTGAAAATCCAGGAAAACGCAATTTTTCAAAAACATGCTTAAATTATTTATGGGGTAAGTTTGGTCAGAGACAAAATATGAGTAAAACTGAATACGTAACTACGCTAGATAGATTCTATGAAATTCTTCTAGACGACAGGTTAGAGAAAATAGATGTGAATTTTCTCAATAACGATATGGTTCAAATGAAGTACAACTTTAAAGATTATTATATAGAAAATAATACAGCAACAAATGTTTTTATTGCTGCTTTTACTACTTCAAACACAAGACTACGCCTATATCACATGCTTGAAAAATTGGGGGATACTGTAAAATATTTCGATACGGATTCAATAGTGTATAATAATAATGGTTTAAATACTATAGAAACAGGTTTTATGTTAGGTGAATGGACAAATGAACTGGGAAAAGGTATTTGCGGCGTTGAGTGGGCGTCAACAGGTCCTAAGAGTTATTATTTAAAAAAGAATGATAGTTCCGCTATTACGAAAATTAAGGGCTTCACTCTAAATTGGAGAAATTTACAACGTCTGAATGGTGAAGCTATGGTAAAAATTATTTAAAGCGAAGTAAGGGAAAATATACCATTACACTACAATCAAATATCCAGAGACGCTTTAACTAAAAAATTAGTAAATAAGGACGTAACCAAACAATTTTCATTTGCGTACGATAAAGATACCGTTCCATATGGTTATTAATACATAGAAAGCATAGACTAGATGTACTCTTATAAATATATATAGGCAAAACATACACACAGACTTACGAGCAGTTATGCTACGCCAGAGGCCTTTCATTCACACAGATTTAGAGGCTGTCAATCCATGCCAGAGGTCTTTAAACACACAGGCTTACGGACTGATGCAGTCACGCCAGAGGCCTTCATTCATACAGCATAACTCCTAAGTTAGGAGAAACCCTGAGGACTTTTCGAAGCCAGCGCTGGTTTTCAAATTTTTCCTCGATCTAACCCCAGGGTTTTTTATTCGCTCCTTTCTCCTTCTTTCACTCCTTCTCCTGCTCTCTTTCCTTTCTCCTTCTCTTTACTTCCTGGAGCGGCTAACTCCTCCGAAGTCATCTCTCAGCATTGTAAACGCTGGAGAGCCTTCACCAACATTACACTCTCACCTCTTCTCACCTCTCCTATATAGCTCAGAATTTTTGAAAGGAATGAATAGAGATTCGAACCAGTCAGGAGGCGCCTTCGACCGAAAGAGAACAAATCCTAGACATTTACCTAACATCTGACCACCTGAGTTAACGTGGCAGACAAAGATTATCGTTCTGGTAGGGATATATATAAGAACTTAATGTTGAATAAATCTTAAAAATTATTTCCAATAGTTGTACTCGAACCGCAGTCTTTGCAGTTACCACTTGCATACGTTACGCACTGTGCCACGATAACTTGTTGAGTGAGAGCCAGATTAACTGGGTATATGATATAATATTAATACCAGTATATTTCTGAAAGTTTAATCTGTACTCGTAAGAGCACGCTTTGATAGTCTTTGTCTAAGTATGTATCAGCGGTAGATACTAGAGGGCATTACTAAAAGCATCTAGTAGTATCTAGTATTATCTACAAGAGGGAAGCACATGCGTAAAAACAAGATTACACACCGCTGTGCACTTACGTCACCGGAACAGTGTAGATGACATTGAAGAATGATTAATACCGCGGGCAGTAGGCTTAATTATATTGAGGAAATGACCTTGTTAGCTCAACAAGGTAGAACGTTGCTCCGGGAAGGTCGTTTCAACAGAGAACGAGTATGAATGAGTACTGTTAATTAGGAAACATAATAATAATAATAATAATAATAATAATAATAATAATAATAATAATAATAATAATAATAATCATCTGTTTACCCTCCAGGTTCGGCTTTTCCCTCGGACTCAGCGAGGGATCCCACCTCTACCGCCTCAAGGGCAGTGTCCTGGAGCTTCAGACTCTTGGTCGGGGATACAACTGGGGAGAATGACCAGTACCTCGCCCAGGCGGCCGCACCTGCTAAGCTGAACAGGGGCCTTGTGTAGGGATGGGAAGATTGGAAGGGATAGGCAAGGAGGAGGGAAGGAAGCGGCCGTGGCCTTAAGTTAGGTACCATCCCGGCATTCGCCTGGAGGAGAAGTGGGAAACCACGGAAAACCACTTCCAGGATGGCTGAGGTGGGAATCGAACCCACCTCTACTCAGTTGACCTCACAAGGCTGAGTGGACCCCGTTCCAGCCCTCGTACCACTTTTCAAATTTCGTGGCAGAGCCGGGAATCGAACCCGGACCTCCGGGGGTGGCAGCTAATCACGCTAACCACTACACCACAGAGGCGGCAATAATAATAATAATAGTCTTAAATGACTGTTATTTTATATTTTTCGAGGGTCACACTTAGGACAAATTATAGGTATTTAAACAGTTTTTTCACCATTTTTGGTATTTACACACTTTTTTTCGTTGGGGCGCGTTTGGGACAAAAAGAAGAAATAAAAAAATAGTGTTATTTTTTCGTGGGATTATTGAGGACAATAGGAAAAAAATTATGTGTTGTAAATCGACATGCCGGTGAATGCTGGGACTGTCTTGGATGGACCCATATACTACTCCAAGAAGAGGTGCAAAGAAGAAAATTTCAACGCTTCATTGCTATCGAAACAAGTTAAGTTTATACCTAGAAACGCTACTGCTGAAGCACGTATTACATCAAAAGAAGTCCCCACACATCAACTGTCTGCATATAGACTCAAAGTTCACAACAAGCCTCTGTTACCCTATGTAGATATAAGGTACTCTAAAGACCCCAACGTACTCGTAAAACGTTTACAACTGCAGAGCCTATCATGATGCTGGTTACACACAGTACAAAGCAGATCTTTTTGAAATAGAGTATGAATTACGTCGTGTAGGTGTTATTAAGTAATAGCTCTATCTCGACAGTACAACAGCTTAAACACCTTCCTAGAATCCCAGCGCTTACCCCCACCTAAGCCGTCCTTCTGTAGTATATAGTCGATCGAGTAGCTATATGTCCGCCTCTGTGGTGTAGTGGTTAGCGTGATTAGCTGCCACCCCCGGAGGCCCGGGTTCGATTCCCGGCTCTGCCACGAAATTTGAAAAGTGGTACCTTGGAACGGGGTCCACTCAGCCTCGGGAGGTCAACTGAGTAGAGGTGGGTTCGATTCCCACCTCAGCCATCCTGGAAGTGGTTTACCGTGGTTTCCCACTTCTCCTCCAGGCGAATGCCGGGATGGTACCTAACTTAAGGCCACGGCCGCTTCCTTCCCTCTTCCTTGCCTATCCCTTCCAATCTTCCCTTCCCTCCACAAGGCCCCTGTTCTGCATAGCAGGTGAGGCCGCCTGGGCGAGGTACTGGTCATTCTCCCCAGTTGTATCCCCGACCAAGAGTCTGAAGCTCCAGGACTCTGCCCTTGAGGCGGTAGAGGTGGGACCCCTCTATATTCATATAGATTATTTTCCAACATTCTCCATTCCTTAGGGTGTTAACTCCGCCTCTAGTTGTAGAGCCGGTCTCAAGCCAGGGTAAAGAGAGGAGGGGCACCCTAGCCCTTTAGCCCATTAGCCATTTAGCCCTTTAGCCTATTAGCCTATTAGCCCTTTAGCCCTACAACGAATGTGCGATAATCTAATCTTCTTAGAACAAAGGTATCCCCTGACATGTTCTAAACACATATTGTATCGAGTACAGTGTTCTATTTTAGTCTTAATCACTTATTTAATGTTCTAAACACTTCAGTCAATGTTCCGATCACATGATAAAGTTAACAACACTGGGCGAGTTGGCCTTGCGCGTAGAGGCGCGCGGCTGTGAGCTTGCATCCGGGAGATAGTAGGTTCGAATCCCACTATCGGCAGCCCTGAAAATGGTTTTCCGTTGTTTTCCATTTTCACACCAGGAAAATGCTGTGGCTGTACCCTAATTAAGGCCACGGCCGCTTCCTTCCAACTCCTAGGCCTTTCCTATCCTATCGTCGCCATAAGACCTATCTGTGTCGGTGCGACGTAAAGCCTTTAGGAAAAATGAATTTAACGACATCGAGTGCAGTATTTCGATTCTAGTCTTGTTATGTTTCAATCACTTCTTTTGTGATTTACAAGTCTAAACTTGCAGAATGACGTCATCACTGCAGCACGTGCTCACTCTAGCTATCACGATGCAGTTTTAAACATGTCCGATAGAGCTATGCCTTGACATAAGAGGAGACCTTAACAGCTTATGTATAGCCGCTATGGTTAAAAATAACTGCTGTCAAGAAAAAGCAGGTAGAATTTTTCAAATTACCCACCACCACATTTCAAATGTATGAGGTTTAGTGCTGTAAAGATACCTGCACATTGCTCTGTTGATTAAAGATGAGAGCTGTTAAAAATAGCACGTGGAGTTTTACAAACGAGAGCACGTAGAATTTCAAATTGCCCTCCACCGCATGCATAACAGCAGCCGCCATTTTTCGCAGTAGCCTCTAAGCTAGCTTTCTTCATCAGAGCAGCCACCATCTTGTGTGCGCACCCCTAGGCCGTATCATAAACAGCTGTGTATAGTCACCGTCTTGTTGCTGCTACCTTGCGCAAGCACCCCTAGGGCATCTCATAAGAGCAGCAGCCATCATGTGCAAGCGCTCTTATGCCATCTCATAAGGAGCTATGTATAGCCGCCATCTTGTAGAATTAGATAGCTGCCAATGCCAAAGGGTCTAAGTAGGAATCGAACGGTTGATCTCATCATTAGACTACTTTTTCTTATGCTATCATGTTCCTGATACTGGGGACCTAAATATTGGGCAAAATTTTTTTGTCCGTTTTACTCTACGGTGCACCGTTTTCGAGATATTTAACAATTTTCATTTAAGCGCCAAAGTTAATGAATCGAACCAGTATGACACGTTATGCTCTCTACCATAGCTAGACCTGATCATGTTACAAAAACTTGCTTCAATACAAGCTAAAAAAACAAATGCCAAAGGACCTAAGTAGGAACCGAACCGTTGATCTCATCATTAGACTATGTTTTTCTTATGCCATCGTGTTCCTCATACTGCGAACCCGGGTACATGGCAGAAAAATTTTGTCCGTTTTTGCTCTACGACGCACCGTTTTCGAGATATTTAACATTTTGCCTTTAAGCCCCAAATTTAATGAATCGAATCAGTATTGACATGTTATTCTCTCTACCATAGCTAGACCTGATCATGTTACAAAAACTTGCTTCAATACAAGCTAAAAATGAACAAATGCCAAAGGACCTAAGTAGGAACCGAACCGTTGATCTCATCATTAGACTATGTTTTTCTTATGCCATCATGTTCCTCATACTGCGAACCTGGATATTAGGCAGAAAAATTTTGACGTTTTGCTCTACAACGCACCGTTTTCAAGATATTTAACATTTTGCATTTAAGCCCGAAATTTAATGAATCGAACTAGCACAACACGTTAGCCTCTAAGCCAGCTTTCTTCATAAGAGCATCAGCCATCTTGCGCAACCACCCTTAAGGCGTCTCATAAGGAGTCGTTTATAGCCGCCTTCTTGTGTCCGCCATCTTGCGCAAGCATCCTTAGGGTGTCTCAAGCCATCTTGTGCAAGTACGCTTAAGACGTCTCATAAGAGCAGCCGCCAGCTTACGCAAGCATCCCTAGGGCGTCTCATAAGGAGCCATGCATAACCGCCAACTTGCGCAAGCATCCCAATGGCGTCTCACTGAGGTTAGCGTTGCGTTGTTGTCGATGATAGCTGTCAAAAAGCACGTGGCTTTGTTTACCAATTCAAATTTCCCGCGGATGGATGAGCGGGCCCCTGGGAAGGCCTCCCTGTTGGTGGCGGTGGACCGGGCCCCTGGGAAGGCCCCTCGGGTGGTGGCGGTGGAGCGGGCCCTTGGGAAGGCCCCTTGGGCGGTGGCGGTGGAGCGGTCCCCTGGGAGCCCTGCGATGCGGTGGCCGCAGAACCCCCCATTATACCTACTGGCGATCATGTCCATCCTTCTCGTGCTGCGATTTACTTCGATGCCATAAAATTCCTCATGCACTTGAAATCCTTTCTCACCGAGTGCCTGTGCTAGGGACGACCTGGTGTTGTGACGTCTGGTGTTTCGAAGAGCTTCACCGAAGACACATGAATCCAAGAGGTGAGGTAATGTTTCTGTCTCACTGAATCTTCTGTAGCGGTTGCCGTCAAAAAACCTTCCCGGTACAGTGTAACGCATCTCTCCACTCCGTGCCAGAACGGCCATCGTGGTTCTAACCCAGCAATTTTCAGGAGGGAACTCCTTGTACAGATACACTCCCTGACCTTTGCTTGTCAAACTCAGATTCTCGTAATGTATTTACTAGTTTATTGGTGTCATATTCACCGTGCCTGTAATTCATATCCTCAGTTTTATCTTACCCCAACCCTGACAGTACATATTTAAATGTCGCAAAGCATGAAATTTTGAACCATTTCAAATATCTTCGCATCACGTTTCAGAGTCGTGGGGATCTGTTCGCAATACACTGCACGAAAAGTTTTCAGCTGGAAGTATTGCGATGAGTGACATTTCACGCTTAAACGAGCTTTCTCTAAAACGGTGCTTACCTCAAGATCCTACCAATCGTGACTTATGGCCTAAATTTTATATGGGACCACTTCACCCTGAGAGACGCGATAGAGGTCGAAAAGGTGAAGGCCACATACTGTACTTAAGGAAGGTGCCACGTGTATCAAAATACGCAGTGTCCTATCTGGTGTAGAAGATGACAAGAGAGACATTTCTTATAGAGAATCCTCAACACATTGAGCTCATGAAGAAATTTTAGAAGAGGAAGGCGAAGGTTATCAAGCGAATGAACAAGTACCATCGCACTCTATAAATAGATATAACGAAACAATATTAATAATAATAATACAGAATATATTGGCTAAATTTGTATTCACGGAGCATGGTGGAGAGGATTCCCCGCTATTGGGAGTCCTAAGGATGTTTTTTCGTGGTTTCCCGTTTTCACACCAGGCATACTGGGGACTGCTGTTTCCTGCAGTGAGTGGGGTGACAGTGTTATGACCATTTCCCGCCAGTTATAGAACGATCCAGACACGATACCTCGAAGGTATGAACAGGTCGAGTGTTCGTGGGACTGGCTTCAAGAGCCTGTGACCCTCTTCGTCTGTCCAAAAGGTTACCCAGCCGGCAGCGTTTGAATTATAGTAGACCTCTTCCTTTTGGCCACTTGCGAAGCGTGAATTCAAGTCTAAGGCATGCACAATTCAATTTGACCGATTTCCACGCAAATTATAATAGTGTTATTTAATTATTTCTTTATTCGCTGGGGCGATCGAGGACCACGTTAAGTGTTGTTACATTTGGCAGTGAACTTCGCCCTCTCTTGAGCCCAGTATTCTCTCATTCTTTCTGAGTGAACCTGCTTGCTTTCAGGGACCCCTTGTCTTCTTTTCGGTAGTTCGTTTCGGCTTAGCCTGGGCTTACCAAGCGACCGCTGCTCAGTTGTAATCACGTAGGTTAAGTGGACCTCGAACCAGCTCTCAAATTCAGGTTAACATCCCCAACCTGGCCGGAAATCCAACCTGGGGCCTCCGGGTAAGAGGTAGGCACTCCACACCACACCTACAGCGCGGGACCTACTCACAATTATCTAACAAATATATTAAATACCAGCCGGGCTCAGTGGCTCAGGCTGTTGAGGCGCTGGCCTTCTGACCCCAACGTGGCAGGATCGAACGTAGCTCAGTCCAGTGGTGTTTGAAGGTCCCCAAATACGTCTACTTCGTGTCGGCAGACTTACTGGCACATTAAGGAAATCCTGCGGGGCAAAATTCTGGCACCTCGGCGTCTCCGAAAACTGTTAAAGTGGTTGGTGGGACACTGGCGTTGCCAATATCGGAGGCTTCCGTCTGATTCTATAGGTTTTGAATATCACCCAGAAGAGAAAATAACACAGACAGGGGTAAGACGGAAATCAAGAGCTTTTTTCTCTATTTTCCTGCGACAATTATAAATATTTCATTTACATTCATTTTGTTGCTATCTCTTCTTTGGATATCCATTGCCAGATGATCATGAGTGTGAAATGAGTCTTTCACTGTCTCTTCCTTTAGATGAGACTATTCTGTAAGGAGAAGAAACGGAGGAGTTAAGAAGCCTAAATCCATACACTGCTGATTCCGAAACCGCAATCAGTAAAAGATGTGTACATTTTGTGGCAAAACTCCACAACAGCATTTGCCATCAAACACTGAAGTGCTACAAGATCTTACAATATTGTCACCGAATGACGAGATCACAACAATCGTCTTTCAACGGAAAAGAGAGAGAAAAAAGAAACGCCCTTAACGTTTGTAGAAAAGGGGAATACAGGAAACGTAGTTGCATTTTTGCAAATACAAGTATTATGCATCAAAATTACGAATCTTTGTAAGTTTCTTTTCTTTGTGTGTGTGTGTCCTAATTTCGTAGATAGTTCTTTATGGACAGCAGACGATGGTATGTTGGCCAGTGGGATGAAAAGCCAAGTTGTAAGTGTACCAACTCACTTTACCTTTAATTACTGTGTTGATGGGGGTGAAAGTCCTGTAAGTACCTAGGAAAGATCTTTATTGGGGTAAAACGGATTGTAAATAAAGGTGTTGCAGGTCTCTTCGTATGTTTATGATGACGATGCTTGTTGTTTAAAGGGGCCTAACATCGAAGGTCATTGGCCCTTCGTATTTTTAGGCACAGCTGGCGACAAGGTGGGGTGTACAGAGGGGGCAAATACCTGGGGCCCGGGCCCTTCAGGGCCATTAAGAATACAAATTTCTGTTGTTTAAAAAAGTGAAAAAAACAAAAAACAAATCAAGTTTGAGCGTGTGATAGTGTACGGCAGATAAGTATGACATTAGCGTTGTTGTTGTTGTTACCAATTTTGTACTATATTTTTGAGGTGAATGCGAAAGAATATGCACTAATTTTGTAACAAAGTGGCCCAAAGTTTACTTCACAAATGTACCACAATACTTGCTTCGGAACATACACAAAAAATACACACGTTTACACCCAGATTACACCAGCATTGAACAATAGTATAAGTGGATGGTTCGGCCGCTACCTCCGCCTCCGGCTCTCAGGAGAGGCCTCCACCTACCGCGGGAAATTTGAATTTTGGCGGGAAATTTGAATTTTGGTGCGAGATTTGAATTTGTAAATAAAGCCACGTGCTTATTGACAGCTGTCATCCGACAACAACGCATCGCTAACCTCACTGCTACCATCTTGATGGGCCTAAACCTCAGTGCTGCCAACTAAACCTCACTAGCACGAGATTTGAATTGGTAAACAAAGACATGGTCTCTTTTGACAACCGCGTGCTTTTTGACAGCTATCTTTAAACAACAACGCATCGCTAACATCAGTGCTGTCATCTTGACGGGGCCTAAACCTCAGGGCTGCCAACTAAACCTTACTAGCGCGAGATTTGAATTGGTAAACAAAGCCACGTGCTTTTTGGACAGCTGTCATCCGCCATCTTGCATCGCTAACCTTAGTGCTGCCCTCTTTACTGCACTGCTGGTAATTTAAAATCCACGTGCTTTTTTGACAGCTGTCATCCGCCATCTTGCATCGCAAACCTCAGTGCTGTACTCTTAAGCTACTTACTTTTGAAATGTGGTGGCGGCAATTTCCACGTGCTCTTGTTTGGAGACAAACCCGCGTGCTTTTTTGACAGCTGACAGCAGCCATTTTTAATCAACAGAGCAGCGTGCTGCCCTCTTTAGCTACATACCTTGGAAATGAGGTGGCGGTAATTGAATGGGTGCTCGCAAAAACGAGCTAACCAACAAATTTGGAAAAAATGAGTTATGTGCTGCCATCAATTGCGGAAGATTCAAAGTATCTTCTGTGAGTTGGGCTAACATGAGGCAATCCTGTGTGATGGGATACAACGCTCTGCATTTTATACCATTTTATTTAGGCCAATTTTGTTATTGCAAATTCGCGCTAACAGACGTTTACGGAGCAGGCCGTGAAGATGGCGTTGCTGTATATGTAGGATAGCAAACCTTATCCCCATGTACACTAGAGGCTGTGGGTGTTTCTTGTGTTTTTGTGCCAGATGAATGGAAGGATTTAGTAAAAAGAGCTAGAGTAAGGAAGCAATTTCAAGTAGTAAAAATAACAAGTGATAAGTTTGTGAGCACCCAACCTTTGCTAGAAAAATTATCCAAGAGAATGGTATCTGTAAATAAGCAAAGAGTACTAATTAGTAAAAATTCAGGCATACTATTTATGAAACATGTACCATTTAAGTATTTTTAAAATATTTATATGTTATTGTTGAGGAATATGATTGTGTTGACCTTCACAAAAGGAACAGTAATGGTGGTCGGCCTTCACTTGCTAGTGTTCAGCTGTCACCAAAGTACAGTGTTACAAGGCCAATAAAGCCAGCAATGCTTAAGGACTTGCTTAAGCTACTTGAATATGTTCCTGCAATATATCACCAGTATTACAGAGAACTGACAGTTGGCAATGGCCAAGAGGTGACTGAGGATTCATTTTCCAATGCATTAGAATATGACCCATATGACTAATGATTGTCCCATGAGGGAAAGTTATGTCATATTTCAGAATAAGTCTGAAGCGTCTTTATGTCTAAAAAACCCACAGCACTTATGCCCTTGGAAGGGCTCCGGCCTGCCCAGCGACCGCTACTCATCCCGAAAGCCTGCAAACTACGAGGGGTCGTGTGGTCTGCACGACGCATCCTCTCGGCCGTTATTCTGGGTTTTCGGGACCGGGGCCGCCATCTTACCGTCAGATAGCTCCTCAATTCTAATCACGTAAGCTGAGTGGACCTCGAATCAGTGCTCAGGTCGAGAGAAAAATCCCTGACCTGGCCGGAAATCGAATCCGGGGCCTCCGGGCGAGAGGCAGGCACTCCACCTCTACACCACGGGGGCCGGCATCTTTGTGTCTAGTTTACTGTATAAAATACCTTTTTTGTATTGTATGATCATAAAATAAAAAATTTGGTTACGAATCTAAGGTAAACAATTAACTATAGCTAGGTCAACGCAGAAGTAATTTTTCGTCCATTTTTTATATTCCTATTTTCCAGCACTTTTCATTTTTAATACAACTCCAATATATGGTATTTATTATTTAAAGGTACTACATCAAGATAAAATAATGAAACAAATATTATTTTTATGGTATAATTTTTGTTTCTTGACATTTGCAAAAGTTGATTTATCTCTGTTCTGACAAAATGTTGGTTAGCCCGTTTTTGCGAGCACCCATTCAATTGTCATCCACCATCTTGCATCGCTTACCTTACTGCTGCTATCTTAATGGTACTGCGGGTAATTTAAAATCCACGTGCTTTTATTTTTGCAAATTGCATTACGTCGCACCGACACAGATATATCTTATGGCGACGATGGGACAGAAAAGGGCTAGGACCGGGAAGGAAGCGGCCGTGGCCTTAATTAAGTTACAGCCCCAGCATTTGCCTGGTATGAAAATGGGAAACCACGGAAAACCATCTTCAGGGCTGCCGACAGTGGGGTTTGAACCTACTATCTCCCGAATACTGGATACTGGCCGCACATAAGCGACTGCAGACGTGCTTCTTTGACAGCTGTCAAAAAGACCGTGCTTTTTGACAGCTGTCATCCTCCATCCTGCATTGCAAACTTCAGTGCTGCCATCTTTAGGTACTACCTTTGAAATGTGGTAACGGATAATTTCAAAAATTCCGTCAGCTCTCATCCGCCATCTTGCTTCGCTTACCTCAGTGCTGCTATTTTTACGGTACTAAACCTTATCGTGGGGGTGGTGGAAAATTTAAAATCCACATGCTTCTTGACAGCTGTCATCCGTCATCTTGCACCGCTTACCTCAGTGCTGCTATCTTTACGATACTAAACCTTATTTGTGGTGGTGGTGGTGGGAAATTTAAAATCTACATGCTTTTTTGACAGCTGTCTTCTTTAAGCAAGAGAGCAACGTGCTGCTATCTTTACGGCACAGCGGGTAATTTTAAAAAATCCGTCAGCTGTCATCTGCCATCTTTAATCAACAAAGCATCGTGCTGCTATCTTTAGCTACATACATTTAACAGGTGGTGGCGGTAATTTGAAATTTTATCCAGCTGCCATCTTTAATCAACTGAGTACCGTGCTGCTATCTTTAGCTACTACTTTTGAAATGTGGTGGTGGGTAATTTGAAAAAATTCCGTTAGCCATCATCAACTTTAGTGCATACGCGAACCTAACTTCTCATCCACTATCTTGAAGGAGGCTATCCTTAGTTTACGACAAGATGCCCCTCCCGACGCTAATTAGAGCTTAGAGGCTACTACAAAAGATTTATTTATTTATTCACGAAGCACAAGCTACACATACACTGAGCAAATTCCACTTGCACTGTCAACAGACCATTTAACAAACGTAAACTTTCATAGTAAAATATAACAAACATAACAAAATATAACAAGATCAGGTACACATCCTACTAATAACTGTCCAAATCGAAAACCATGAGAATGTCCATGTTCATAGCCAATTCGTCGTGGGTCAAGATGGCGGTATAATCCCTTCACATCAACTTATCTTTAAGATACTATTTACACACCTCTCGAATACACTTTTATTTGATGCTATATCAAGCTCTTGTCTCATATTAATATTGTTGAAGAGTGTTGGGAGGCGGATTAGGAAAGATCATTGAAGTATTGAGTGTAGAGTGTGGGGAATGTGAAGAAGGTTTTTGGTTCTGGTGGAGCGGGAAGGAACGCGGAGAGAGAAGAGTGAGACAAGATGTTCAGAGCGGTAGTGTCCATTTAAGATCCCGTGGAGGAAACTCAGGTCAGCTACCTGTCGCCTGGTGTGCAACGGTGACACATTAATTGCCACTAATACCTGCTGCGTAGACAGATTTCTGAGCTTGGGGTTTCTCTTCCTTACAATTGCAGCAAAGGAGGACACTGCTCTGTCTAACTGCTTCGTATTGGAGGGGACGGCTGTTGTCCAAATCGGAGAGCAGTAGTTTAAGAGAGGTTGAGTGATCGTGAGGAAGAAGTGACGAAGAGCAATGGGGTCAGAAATTTCTGTGAAGCGATAGAGAATGCCTAGTAATTTCATAGCCTTGGTTGTATATGTTTCTGCATGGGTCTTAAATTGTAATTTTGTATCGAATATTACACCTAGGTCACGCTGTTGCGTAACCACGGTGATGGGCTTGTCGGCTGTTATGGATACCTCCTCCACCATCACCTCTTCCTCCTCCTCTACCTCATCCTCATCCTCTGTCAAGGCATAGCTTTATCGAACGTGCATCGCCAAGGCAAGAGTGTGCAGAGATAATATTATTGTGCATGTTTAGACTTGGGGATTACAAAAGAAACATATCAAGACTAGAATCGAACACTGCACTCGATGTTGTTAACTTAAACATGTGATTAGAACATTGAGTGATGTGTTGAGAAAACTAAATAAGTGATCAAGACTAGAATCGAACACGGTACTTGACACAACATATGTTTAGAACATGTCAGGCGATACCTTTGTTCTAAGAAGATCAGATTGAAACATATCAGGACTAAAATCGAACACTGCAGTCGATGTCGTTAACCTCAACATGTGATCAGAACATTGATTGATGTGTTCAGATCACTAAGCAGGTGATCAAGACTAGAATCGAACACGGTACTCAATACAACATGTGTTTAGAACATATTAGGCGATACCTTTGTTTTAAGAAGATCAGATTAAAACATAAAAAGACTAGAATCGAACACTGTACCCGATGTCGTTAACTTCAACATGTGATTAGAACATTGATGTATGTGTTAAGAACACTCAATTAGTCATTAAGGCTGGAATAGAACACTGTACATCATGTGTTTAGAACATGTCAGGGAATAGCTTTGTTCTAAGAAAATCAGATTACAAAAGAAGTGATTCAAACATAACAAGACAAGAATAGAGCACGTTACTCGATACAACGTGTGTTTAGAACGTGTCAGGGGATACCTTCGTTCTAAGAAAATCAGATTACAAAAGAAGTGATTCAAACATAACAAGACTAGAATCTAACGCTGCACTCGATGTTTTTAACGTCAACATGTGATTAGAACATTGACTGATGTGTTCAAAACACTAAATAAGTGACCAAGACTAGAATAGAGCACGGTACTCGATACAACATGTGTTTAGAACATGTCAGGGGATACCTTTGTTCGAAGAAGATCAGATTGAAACATAACAAGACTAGAATCGAACACTGTACTCGATGTCGTTAACCTCAACATGTGATCAGAACATTGATTAATGTGTTCAGATCACTAAATAAGTGATCAAGACTAGAATCGAACACTATACTCGATACAACATGTGTTTAGAACATGTTAGGCGATACCTTTGTTTTAAGATGATCAGATTAAAACATAACAAGACTAGAATCGAACACTGTACTCGATGTCACTAACCTCTACATGTGATCAGAACATTGATTGATGTGTTCACAGCAAAAGTACAAATTCAATGATTTGCCTAGTGCGAAAATCAAAAACACACTGTGCACGTACTGCGTAGCTAACTCGCTCAGTAAACGATATTGCAACACTTCAGATGATTTGCCTTGTTTTGTGCGAAAATAAAAAAGACCATACTGCGTAGCTAACTCGCTCAGTAAATTATATAGCAACACTTCAAATGATTTGCCTAGTGCGAAAATAAAAATACCATACTGCGTAGCTAACTCGCTCGGTTACACATACCGCACTGCTAAGTCGCTCAGTAATTGCGAATACACGGGTAATCGACTAGAACACTAATATACGTTATGTAAAAATAAAAAAAAGCATCTGCATAGCCAACTCGCTCTGTCACTCGCTTAGTAATTGCAAATACATCACAACACGACTAGAACACTGATGTTCGCATACACGTTACTTTTTTTCGAAACACAGGACAAAAATGTTGCGAGATACTACACCTGACATACTTACATGTAAAAAATGGGAGGATGAAAAAATAATAAGTCATAAATTTTTTGTATGCATGTGGTCTCCTCCAAGTTGTAAGAGCAAATGGAAGCAGTACTTGAGTTTCTACTACAGCTTGCATGGAACGTGAACGGAAGTGGCATGGTATCTCAGCATGACCTCGTTCCTGCATACACGCAAGTCAGACACTTACAAAAATAAAATGATGGATACCGTGATTCAAATCCTGGCAACTTATTACCTTTTGTCTTCAGGAAGGGCATCCGGGCAGATCCTCATGTTTTATGTAATAAACACCTTGTCAGGAAGACTGACGATCGCGCTGGAAAGGGCTAGCAGTGGCTAGCCACCCCCTAGCATTTGCTATTTTTAGGGCTGCCAACAGTGGGGTTTCGAACCTGCTTTGTCTATATCTTATTCACAGACATGATAGAAGTAGTGAGAATGTTTGCGGGTACACCACCACCACCACCACCACCACCACCACCACCACCACCACCAGGTTAAGGTTCAGTACCATAAAGATAGCAGCACTGAAGTAAGTGATGCAAGATGGCGGATGACAGCTGTCAAAAAAGCACGTGGATTTTAAATTACCAGCAGTGCCGTGAAAGGGCAGCACTAAGGTTAGCGATGCAAGATGGCGGATGACAGCTGTCAAAACAGCACGCGGCTTTGTTTACCAATTCAAATCACGCACCAAAATTCAAATCTCCCGCCAAAAGTCTAATTTCCCGCGGGAGGTGGAGGCCTCTCCCGAGAGCCGGAGGCGGAGGTTGTGGCTGAACCATCCACTTATACTACTTTGAACGATTATATTTGTGGGGTAAATAAGAGGAAAATTGCACTAAATTGATGCCAAGGTTATTCCACAAATGCACCCAAACAGTTGGTGTGGCTGTGCAGTATTTTCGAAGCAAATTTTATTCAAAACTTGTGTTGATAATAAAGAGGGTTGAAATAAAAGCTTTGGAGCATTTTTGGCGTGAAATTGGTGGAGAAATTATCTGATCAATCCTCTTAATTTTTGGTGTAACTATGTTGTAAAATGTTACTTTCCTTCTACCAACTTGTTTGGTGTAAATTAGTGTTAAAAATATGTGGTGTTATTATCGTGCAGTTTTTATTTTATTTCTCACAAATAAAAGATACAGTATTAACATACAAAAGTAATACAACAAGCAAAGCACTCAATCTCTTACTACAGTATAATGTTCACTAGTCACTAGTCGTTCTGTCCTTGAAAAATATATTACCTTTTCCCTCGTATATGATTGTTCTATAGAATAGTAATTTCAACTGAGAAAAAAGAGAAGAAAAGAAAAAAGCCATTGGCACAAAACACATTGCGTGAAAACACTGCAACTGCACTAGCCACTGCACGACCATTCGACTGTTATAATGAAACAATCTCGAGTACCTTAACGTGATGTTTCTCTCTCGATGGCACACGTTTCAGTAATTGTTGTTTGGCATCTCTTAGAAGAGATGCACATTTCGTTTTTCTGGACATAATAAAGATACCCATGACAAGCCAGGTTGGCGGAAATTTCAAGTGCTGCGTACCGAAATCTAGCTCTAAGGCTGCTCTGTAAGCTGCATTAGGATTAGCTGAACCTGCCATCTCTCTTAGCACAGAACAAAACCATTTTCAGTCTACTTTGACATTTCCACAGATAGTAAGTTTATGCCCCTGTGTGTCCACCTCGAGACATTTTTAGAGAGTGGTGATTGGGTGATGATGTGACGGATTTTTTTAACTTCTGTTGTAATAATTGCGTTTATAGCTTTATATGCCGCTACTTTCCAGTCAATTGGTATATGAGGAACTTTTAAATTTCTCCCGATTTAATTCCATTCATTTCCCACTTGGGTACTACTCCGTGATCTGAGGTTGTGTTTGGTTCTTCTTTAATAGATGATTGTATATTACTCTTGTAGGAGGAACTTTGTTTCATGTCACTCGTATCGTATCTATCGCTTGTAGCGCTCTTCTAAAAAAACGTGTCGGCACTAAATACTTTGGGTTTTGCTGACATGTATTCCAAAATTACGTATTATGAGCAGCTCCTACTCCTGTCTTCGCAATCATTAACTCTCGCATTAAAAGTGCTTGACATTTTTCTCCGACTGATATGAGACCAAGTCCTCCTTGCGCTACTGATTTTCTCACTTGTGATCTTGCTACACGAAACATATATCGCCATAAATAATAACTAATACAGAGTTCAACTCGCTGGCTTATTTTTACCGGAATTGGTAGAATTTGTGCCACATACCACAATTTAGATAAGGCAAACAAGTTTATATGAGACAACTTTTGGATGATGTTCAGGTTTCGACTCAAACTCATTGACAATGTGGCGCGTACCCTTGAAATTATGCTTGTACAATTTAAGTCAATATTTTGGGACATAAGTAGATAATATGGATGGTTCTGCCGCCTCCGCCGGGCTCCCAGGGGCCCGCTTCTCCGCCTACACCCGAGGGGCCTTGGCAGCGGCCCACTCCTCCGCCTCTTCCCGGGAGGCCTTCCCAGGAGCCCGCTCCTCCCCCCGCGGGGAATTTGAATTGGTAAAGAAAGCCACCTGCTTTCTGACAGCTATCATCGACAACAATGCATCGCTAACCTCACTGCTGCCATCTTGACGGGCCTAAACCTCAATGCTGCTAAAACTAACCTCACTAGCGCGAGATTTGAATTGGTAAACATAGCCGCGTGCTTCTTCGACAGCCACGTGCTTTTTGACAGCTATCATCGACAACAACGTATCGCTAGCCTCAGTGCTGCCATCTTAACGGACCTAAACATCAATGTTGCCAACTTAACCTTACTAGCGCGAGATTTGAATCGGTAAACAAATCCACGTGTTTTATGACAGCTGTCGTCCGCTATCTTTAATAACAGAGCACCGTGCTGCTATCTTTATTATACAGTAGTAGCGAGCAATTTTGTCAGCTGTCATGCGCAATCCTTAATCAAGAGAACACTGTGCTGCCCTCTTTATGGCTACTACCTTAAGCACGTAGTAGCGGGCAATTTAAAAAGTTCCTTTAGCTGTCATCCGCCATCTTTAATCAAGACAGCAACGTGCTGCACTCTTTAGCTACTTACGTTTGAAAGGTGGTGGCGGCAATTTGAAAAATTCTACATCCTTTTGTTTGGAAACAAACCCACGTGCTTTTTTGAAAGCTGCCATCAGCCATCTTGCATCGCTTACCTCAGTGCTGCACTTTTTAGCTACTTACCTTTGAAATGTGGTGGCGGAAAATTTCCACGTGCCCTTGTTTGGAAACATAGCCACGTGCATTTTTGTCAGCTGTCATCCACCATCTTTAATCAAGAGAGCACTGTGCTGCACACCTTAGCTACATACCTTTGAAATGTGGTGGCTGCAATTTGTAAAGTTCCACAAAATTGGAAACAAACTCACGACTTTTTTTTGACAACTGTAATTCTCCATCTTTAATCAACAGAGCATCGTGCTGCTATCTTTCTTGTAGTAGCGAGCAATTTTTTCAGCTGTCATCCGCCATCTTTAATCAACAGTACCCCGTGCTGCCCTCTTTATGGCTTCTACATTAAGACGTAGTAGCGGGCAATTGGAAAAGTTCCGTTAGCACTCATCCGCCATCTTTAATCAAGAGAACAGCGTGCTGCACTCTTTAGCTACTTACCTTTGAAATGTGATGGCGGCAATTTGAAAAATTCTACGTGCTTTTGTTCGGAAAGAAACACATGGTTTTTGACAGCTGCCATCAGCCATCTTGCATCGCTAACCTCAGTGCGGCACTCTTTAGCCACTTACCTTTGAAATGTGTTGGCGGCAAATTCCACGTGCCCTTGTTTGGAAACAAAGCCACGTGCTTTTTTGACAGCTGTCCTCCGCCATCTTCAATCAAGAGAGCACTGTGCTCCACACATTAGCTACATGTCTTTGAAATGTGGTGGCAGCATTTTGAAAAATTCCACGTGCTCTTGTTTGGAAACAAATTCACGTGATTTTTGACAGCTGTCATCCGCCATCTTTAATCAAGAGAGCACCGTGCTGCATTCTTTAGGTACATACCTTTCAAATATGGTGGCAGGTAATTTAAAAAATCTACAGCAGCCTTCCCTCGACGCTAATTGCACAAGATGGTGGCTATACATGCCTCCTTAAGGGTACTTAGCAATATAGCTACTATACTTAGGTTCTTATGAGATTCCCTTGGGACGCTTGCGCAAGATGGCGGTTATACATGGATTCCTTATGAGACGCCCTACGGATGCTTGCTCAAGATGGCGGTTGATCTTATGAGACGGCTTAAGGGTGCTTGCACAAGATAGGATGCTTGTGCAAAATGGCGGGCACAAGATGGCGGCTATACACGACTCCTTATGAGACACGTTAAGGATGCTTGCGCAAAGTGGCTGCTACTCTTATCAAGAAAGCTAGCTTTGAGGCTAACGTGCCGTGCTAGTTCGATTCATTAAATTTAGGGCTTAAATGCAAAATGTTAAATATCTCGAAAACGGTGTGTCGTAGAGCAAAATGGACAAAATTTTTCTGCGCAATACCTAGGTTCGCAGTATAAGAAACATGATAGCATAAGAAAAACATAGTCTAATGATGAGGTCAACGGTCCGGTTCCTACTTAGGCCTTTCGGCTTTAACGGCTATATAACTCCACAAGATGGTGGTTGCTCGTATGAGGCAGCTTAAGGGTGCTTGCACAAGATGGCTTGAGACTCCCTAGGAATGCTTGCGCAAGATGGCGGACACAAAATGGTGATTATACGTAGCTCCATATGAGACGGCTTAAGAGCGCTTGTACAAGATGGCTGCTATGCATAGGCTCCTATGAGACACCCTAGGGGTGCTTGCGCAAGATAGCAGCGACAAGATGGTAACTATACACAGCTCCATATGATACTGCCTAGAGCCGCTCGCTAGCTTAGAGGCTACTGCGCAAGCTGGCGGCTGCACTTATGCATGCGGTAGAGGGCAATTTGAAATTCCATATGCTTGCGGCCATCTTTAATCAACAGAGTGCCGTGCTGCTATCTTTACCTACTACCTTTGAAATGTGGTGATGGCAATTTGAAAAGAATTATACGCGCTTTTTTGACATCTGTCATCTTTAAACAATGGCGGCTATACATATGCTGTTAAGGCCTTATCATTCTCCTCCTCCTCTACCTACGCCTCCTCCTCTACCTCCGCCTCCTCCTCCGCCTCCTATGTCAAGGCATACTTTTATATCTCTATCGAACAAATTTAAACCTGCATCCCGAAGGCAAGAGTGTGCAGCGATATCATTATTATTCATGTTTAGACTTGCAGATCGCAAAAGAAACATAACAAGACTAGAAATAAACACAGTACTCGATGTCGTTAACCTCAACATGTGAAGAGAACCTTGATTGATGTGTTCAGAACACTACACAAGTGATTAAGTCCAGAATCGAACACTGTACTCGATTCAACATGTGTTCTGAACATGTTAGGGGATATCTTTGTTCTATAAAGACCAGACTGAAACATAACAAGACTAGAATCGAACAGTGCAATCGATGTTGTTAACTTCAAAATGTGATCAGAACATGGTTTGGCGTGTTCAGAGCAAAAGTACTATTTCAATGATTTGCCTAGTGTAAAAATCAAAAACACACTGTGCACATATCGCGTAGCTAGCTAGCTCAGTAAACGATATAACTTCAATGATTTGCCTAGTTAAAAAATCAGAAACACACTGTGTACATATCGCGTAGCTAAGTCGCTCAGTAAACGATATTGCAAAAATACAACTTCAATGGCTTGCCTAGTGTAAAAGTCAAAAACACACTGTGCGCATACTGCATAGCCATCTCGCTCGGTAAACGATAATCTGATTTAGTTACAATAGAAAAAACATAGATTCAAACCCTGTTTTATTATCGCAAACACGTAGGGTAAAATTAAACAGAACGATTGGTGCTATAAAAAATACATTGGTTACATTGAAGTCCCTAGCAGTCGAACAAGTTATCGCATAAACATGAAATATCAGTCAATCTGTTGGCATGGGTTACAAGCATGTAGCTCATGCGGAACGATACAACATGTGTTTAGAACAATGCTTGATGTGTTCAGAACACTAAATAAGTGATCAAGACTAGAATAGAACAGTGTACTCGATGTCGTTAACTTCAACATGTGATTAGAACATTAATTGATGTGTTCAGAACAAAAGCACTTTTCCTCCACCTCCTCCTCCTGACTCCGCCCTCCGCCTCCTCCTCCTCCTAGGGCTAATAGGCTAAAGGGCCAGTGGGCTAAAGCCTATTGTCTAAAAGGCATATGGGCTGAAGGGCTAATGGGTTGAAGATCTGAAGGTCTAAGGGGCTTCTCCATCACCTCACCACGGCCTCCTCCTCCCGGAAGGAGTTAGCTGAAGTTGGATCATTTTCAACACCCTCATCGCTTGTTATTAGCAAGAACGCATCTACTTTGTTAAGTGTAGCAAATTAATCTTTACTGGTAAATGGTTTTGAGTTCAGAACCGAAAAAATTCATGCCACACATAACAAGGAATGGAACCTAGGATTCGCGTCTTATCAGAATTACCTAATAAAATCCCCGAGGTGCGATGAGTTGGGTTTTTCTTACAGAAATCAGTATCTGTTTGATAGTTTTTAGTGTTTGGAACACTGAACTTTTCAAGATGGCAGCAGTGAGGTTAGCGATGTTCTGTTTTTGGATCATAAATTCCGCGCTACAACATGCATAAGGTGACAGCCTTGAGGCTTAGCACCATAAAGATGGCAGCAGTGAGGTTAGCGATGCTCTATTGTCCTTCAAAGTGAGGTTAAGAAGACAGCTGTCAAAAATGCGCTTGGCTTGTTTACCAAAAAGAGCACGTCGTTTTGACGTCACGGTCACGTAATCAATTCTTAGCTCTACGTCGTTAAAAGCAGCATTAGGATTAGCTGTGTTTAAAAATCTAGAGAACAGAGCAGCATGAACTTAAAGTACAAAGAATAACCATGTTTCAAAGCGTGTACACATCGCCTATCGATTTTGCATACATCGACTATCATACTATACTTTTCCCACTAGATTGTCCTAAAATCGTATAAGTGTGCTGCTATCTTAGCATAACCTATACCCACGAACTTAAAGCACAAATAATAACAAAGTTTATCAGCGTATACGCATCACCTATCGATTTTGCATGCATCAACTATTGTACTAAACTTCTCCCGCTATAGTGTACAACAATCGCAATGCTATCTTATCATAACTTATACGCATGAAATTAAAACATAAATAATAGCGATGTATAAAAATCTTTTGAACATAGCAGCAGCAGTAAAAATAGCAATTTTTAAAAGCGTGTACGCATTACCTATCGTTTATACATGCATCAACTGGAGTACTAAACTTCTCCCGCTAGATTGTGCTGATATCTTAGCATAACTTTTGTGAGCGAACTTAAAGCACAGAGAATAGCTATGTTTAAAAGCGTGTACACATCAACTATCGTACTAAACTTATTCCGCTAGAGTGTACAGCGATCGAATGTGCTTGTGCTGCTATCTTAGTATAGCTTATGTGCACGAATTTAAAGTACAAAGAATAGCGATGTTTAAAAATCTTGTAAAGATACTAGCAGTAAGAATAGAAAGGTTCAAAAGCGTGTACACATTACTTTTTCATAATGCATGCAACTTCTACTAGAGTGTGCTGTTATCTTAACATAACCTATGTGCTCAAAATTAAAGCATAAAGAATAACTATGTGTAAAAATCTTGTAAACATAGCAGTGTCAACTACGTAGGTGTAAACGTAGCATACCGCGTAACCTTGACATCACAACCTCGTGCTCTTGTTGGTAAACAAAGCAATGTGCGTTGTTGACAGCTGTCTTCTTGACGGACCCTAACCTCAATTTGAAGAACAATAGAGCATCGCTAACCTCACTGCTGCCAACTTTACGGTGCTAAATCTTAAGGCTGCCACCTTATGCGTGTTGTAGCGCGGAATTTAAAATCTAACTACAGAACATCGCTAATCTCACTGCTGTCATCTTTACGGTGCTAAACCTCAAGGCTGCCACCTTATGCATGTTGTAGCGCGGAATTTAAAATCCAACAACAGAACATCGCTAACCTCACTGCTGCCATCTTGAAAAGTTCAATGTTCCAAACACTAATAACTATCAGGCAGATACTGATTTCTGTCAGAAAAACGCAACTCATCGCACCGCGAGGATTTTATTAGGTAATTCTGATAAGACGCGAATCCTAGGTTCCATTCCTTGTTATGTGTGGCATGAATTTTTTCGGTTCTGAACTCAAAACCATTTACCAGTAAAGATTAATTTGTTGCACTTAACAAAGTAGATGCGTTCTTGCTAATAACAAGCGATGAGGGTTTTAAAAATGTAACAAATTCAGCTAAGTCTTTCCGGGAGGAGGAGAGGGTGGTGAGGTGGTGGAGGAACCCTTTGGCCCTTTAGCCCATTAGCCCTTTAGCCTATTAGCCCTTTAGCCCATTAGAACTAGGAGGAGGAGGAGGAGGAGAAGGAGGAGGACGCAGTCAGAAGGAGGATGAGGAGGAAGAGTCCTTTTGTTCTGAACACATCAATCAATGTTCTAAACACATGTTGATGTTAACGACATCGAGTACAGTGTTCGATCCTAGTCTTAATCACTTCTTTTGTAATCTGATCTTCTTAGAACAAAGGTATCCCGTAACATGTTCTAAACACATGTTGTATCGAGTACAGTGTTCTATTCTAGTCTTGATCACTTATTTAGTGTTATGAACACATCAAGCAATGTTCTAAACACATGTTTTATCGTTCCGCATGAGCTACATGCTTGCAACCCATGCCAACAGATTGACTGATATTTCATGTTTATGCGATAACTTGTTCGACTGCTAGGGACTTCAATGTAACCAATGTATTTCTTATACCACGAATCGTTCTGTTTAATTTTACTCTCCATGTTTGCGATAAAGGAACAGGGTTTGAATCTATGTTTCTTCTATTGTAACTAAATCAGATTATCGTTTACCCAGCGAGTTGGCTACACAGTATGTGCACAGTGTGTTTTTGATTTTTACACTAGGCAAATCATTGAAAATGTACTTTTGCTCTGAACACATCAAACAATGTTCTGATCACGTGTTGAAGTTAACAACATCGATTACAGTGTTCGATTCTAGTTTTTTATGTTGCAATCTGATCTTCTTAGAACAAAGGTATCCCCTAACCTGTTCTAAACACATGTTGTATCGGGTACAGTGTTCGATTCTAGTCTCGATCACTTGTGTAGTGTTTCGAACACATCAATCAATGTTCTGATCACATATTGAGGTTAACGACATCGAGTACTGTGTTTAATTCTAGTCTTGCTATGTTTCATTCGTGATCTGCAAGTCTAAGCATGCATAATAATGTTATCGCTGCACACTCTTGCCTTCGCGATGCATGTTTAAACTTGTTCGATAGAGATGTAAAGCTATGCCTTACATAGGAGGCGAAGGAGGAGGAGGAGGTAGAGGAGGAGGAGAACGATAAGGCCTTAACAGCCTATGTATAGCCGCCATTGTTTAAAGGTGACAGCTGTCAAAAAGCGCGTATATTTTTTTCAAATTGCCATCACCACATTTCAAAGGTAGTAGCTAAAGATAGGAGCACGGTGCTCTGTTGATTAAAGATGGCCGCAAGCATATGGAATTTCAAATTTCCCTTTACTGCATGCACAAGAGCAGCCGCCATCTTGCGCAGTAGCCTCTAAGCTAGCGAGCGGCCCTACGCCGTACCATGAGGAGCTGGGTATAGTCACCATCTTGTCGCTGCTATCTTGCGCAAGCACCCCTAGTGTGTCTCATAAGTGCCTATGCATAGCAGCCATCTTGTACAAGCGCTCTTAAGCCGTCTCATATGGAGCTACGTATAGAAACAATTTTGTGTCCGCCATCTTGCGCAAGCATCCCTATGGCGTCTCAAGCCATCTTGTGCAAACACCCTTAAGATGCCTCATACGAGCAACCACCATCTTGTGGAGTTATATAGCCGTTAATGCCAAAAGGCCTAAGTAGGAACCGAACCGTTGATATCATTATACTATGTTTTTCTTATGCTATCATGTTTCTTATACTACGAACCTAGGTATTGGGCAAAATAATTTTGTCCGTTTTGCTCGACGACGCACCGTTTTCGAAATATTTAACATTTTGCATTTAAGCCCTAAATTTAACGAATCGAACCAACACGGTACGTTATATTCTCTACCATAGCTAGATCTGATCATATTACAAAAACTTGCTTCAATACAAGCTAAAACAGAGCAAATTCCAAAAGGGCCTAAGTAAGAACCGAACCGTTGATCTCATCATTAGACTATGTTTTTCTTATGCTATCATGTTTCTTATACTGCGAACCCTGGTATTGGGCAGAAAAACTTTGTCCGTGTTGCTCAACGACGCATCGATTTCGAGATATGTAACATTTTGCATTTGAGCCCCAAATTTATTGAACCGAACTAGCACGGCACCATAGCCTCTATGCTAGCTTTCTTGATAAGAACAGCAGCCACTTTGCGCAAGCATCCTTAAGGTGTTTCATAAGGAGTCGTGTATAGCCACCATCCCCTGTCCGCCATCTCGCGCAAGCATCCTTAGGGGGTCTCAAGCCGTCTTGTGCAAGCACCCTTACGCCGTCTCATAAGAGCAGCCGCCATCTTGAGCAAGCATCCCTGGGGCGTCTCATAAGGAGCCATGTATAGCAGCCATCTTGCGGAAGCTTCCCAAGGGTGTCTCATATGAACCTATGTATAGCAGCCATCTTGCGTAAGCACGCTTAAGGAGTCATGTATAACCACCATCTTGTGCAATTAGCGTCGAGAGATAGCTGCTGTAGAATTTTTTATTTATCCGCCACCATATTTCAAAGGTATGTACCTAAAGAGTGCAGCACTGAGGTTTGCGATGCAAGATGGCGGATGACAGCTGATGGAATTGCCCGCTACTACGGTAAAGATAGCAGCATGGTGCTCTGTAGAATAAAGATGGGTGCTGTCACGTGGAATTGCCTGCCACCAAATTTCAAAAGTATGTAGCTATGGAGTGCAGCACGTTGCTCTCTTGTTTAAAGATGGCGGATGACAGCTGTCAAAAAAGCACGTAAGTTTGTTTCCAAACAAGTGTTCGTGGAAGTTTTCAAATTGCCGCCACTACATTTCAAAGGTATGTAGCTAAAGAGTGCAGCACGGTGCTCTCTTGATTAAAGATGGCGGATGACAGCTGTCAAAAAAGCACGTGAGTTTGTTTCCAAACAAGAGCACGTGGAATTTGCCGCCAGCACATTTCAAAGGTAAATAGCTAGAGAGTGCAGCAATGAGGTTAGCGATGCAAGATGGCTGATGGCAGCTGTCAAAAAAGCACGTGGATTTGTTTCCAAACAAGAGCACGTAAAATTTTTCAAATTGCCGCCACCACATTTCAAGGGTAAGTAGCTAAAGAATGCAGCACGGTGCTCTCTTGATTAAAGATGGCGGATGAGAGCTAACGGAACTTTTCAAAATGCCCGCTACTACGTTTGTAAGGTAGTGCCCATAAATAGGGCAGCACGGTGTTGTGTTGATTAAGGATGGCGGATGACAGCTGTCAAAAAAGCACGTGGATTTGTTTACCGATTCAAATCTCGCGCTAGTAAGGTTAAGTTGGCAGCATTGAAATTTAGGCCCGTTAAGATGGCAGCACTGAGGTTAGCGATAAGTTGTTGTCGATGATAGCTGTCAAAAAGCACGTGGCTGTCAAAAAAGCACGTGGCTTTGTTTACCAATTCAAATCTCGCGCTAGTGAGGTTTGGTGGAATTGGTCTGGAAAAGTGTCCATTAAGAAGTATTCGAGAATGCGCTGAACTATACAGGGTTCAAATAAGATTGCATATTGCGGTTGGGAGACCCAAGCGTTGCAGCACTGCTAACATGTACCCATGATGCACTCTGTCCAAAGCTTTTCGGAAGTCCAGGTTTAGAATCGCGCCCATTTCAGATGGTTTAGGCTCATCAGGATGGCAGCAGTGAGTTTAGCGATGCGTTGTTGTCGATGATAGCTGTTAAAAAGCACGTGGGTTTGTTTACCAATTCAAATTTCCTGCGGGAGGAGGAGCGGGCCCCTGGGTAGGCCTCCCGGGAGGAGGCGGAGGAGCGGGCCTCTGGGAAGGCCCCTCGTGAGGAGGCGGAGAAGCGGGCCGCTGGGAGCCCGGCGGAGGCGGATGCGGCAGAACCATCCATATTATCTACTGACATATTAGGGGTGAACACCAATCTCAAAATCTTAATTCTATCTTTAATTAGTACGGACGCAATTGTGACCAGCTACCAAGCGGTAATATCTCGGATTTTTATAACTGACTTGGCCATTAGAGGCTTTCTCGTAAGTTGTTGGGCAATGGTTGGTGTCTTCAGTAATATGGAGACGTCATCAGCATAGGCTGCAACCGTGAACAGGCGCTGGGGATTGGGAATCGCGCGCATTACAAAGTAAACTGCCCGAATAAAGGGCTCAATACTTAAAGCAAAAAGAGTCATTGATATGGGACATCCTTGTCGTACCGATGTTTTAACTGGAATTGGTCTGGAAAAGTATCCATTAAAAAGTATTCGAGAATGCGCTGAACTATACAGGGTTCGAATAAGATTGCATATTGCGGTTGGGAGACCCAAGCGTTGCAGCGCTTCTAACAAGTACCCATGATGCACTCTGTCCAAAGCTTTTCGGAAGTCCAGGTTTAGAATCGCGCCCATTTCAGATGGTTCTGCTTCAAAGTGTAACACTGCATTTCTTACTGCCTGTAGGATGTGGGTTATTTTCCTCTCGGGGATAGCACATGTTTGCCCTACTTTGATAATGTTAGTAACGTAGGGTCGTATTCTTTTCGCCAGTATTTTCATGAAGAATTTGTAATCGGTGTTGAGGAGTATTATCGGGCGGAAATCCGACACAGTTCGTGGTGCGCGGACTTTGGGTATAAGGATTATAATTCCTTCATTAACGCCTGTGCAATCTTGTAGATTAGCGAACAATATAAAGGGTTCGAATAAGATTGCATATTGCGGTTGGGAGACTCAAGCGTTGCAGCACTGCTAACAAGTACCCATGATGCACTCTGTCCAAGGCTTTTCGGAAGTCCAGGTTTAGAATCGCGCCCATTTCAGATGGTTCTGCTTCAAAGTGTAACACTGCATTTCTTACTGCCTGTAGGATGTGGGTTATTTTCCTCTCGGGGATAGCACATGTTTGCCCTACTTTGATAATGTTAGTAACGTAGGGTCGTATTCTTTTCGCCAGTATTTTCATGAAGAATTTGTAATCGGTGTTGAGGAGTGTTATCGGGCGGAAATCCGACACGGTTCGTGGTGCGCGGACTTTGGGTATAAGGATTATAATTCCTTCATTAACGCCTGTGCAATCTTGTAGATTGGCGAACAATAGTTGTATTAGTGTTAAAAGGGTTGTTTTCAGGATGTTCCAGTACATTTTGTAGAAAAGGTAAGTCAGACTATCAGGGCCTGGAGCTGATCTCTTACTGGCCGTTCGTAGGGCCTCGAATAGTCCACTTTCTTCAATTGGACGAAGGAGCTGTTGCCTGTCATTATCATTGAGTTGTTGATTGACGAATGACAGAATGGTCGTTTGATCTAGCGGGGAATTCTCGCAGTCCCGGAACGTTTCTCTAAAGTATTTCTCAGTTTCATTTAGACAGTCTTTAGTAGATAAGAGTCGTCTTTTGTCATCTGTATGAACAGTAGATATTATTTTGGTCTTCCCGTTTCTTTTTTCATTGGGCTTCATGATAAAGCTGAGCTTTTTCTTCTGCTAAGGTTAATTAGAACACGAACGAACTAATACACCCTGTAGGATGTTCTCCGGAATGGCTGTTATTCTTCGTTTAACTGGGGCTATGTGACTGTTTACGTTGTAACCTGCTTGTTGACGCACCAGTAGGTCTGTTAGTATAGTGTAGTAAGAGTGCAGAGTTTTCCGTCTGTTACTTGCTTTTTCTGCAGCATGTTTCTAGAATGATTGAATCGCCGGTTTAACCTTATGCAATAATTTGTGTACAGTTAAACGACCCAGTTGGGTGAGACGACTGAGCATATTTGACCACATCTGTTGAAAGTTCTGTTTCACTTGCTCGTCATCAAGCAACGCATTATTTAGTTTCCAATATCCCTTTCCGAAAACAGGTATTTTCCTAGTGGTACGAATCTTCAGTAGGACAGCGTAGTGATCACTGAAGGGTACTATTTTAACAGTGATGTCATGTACTTCCGGTGCTAGGTATCTGTTTACGTAAAATCTATCAATTCTAGAAGCCGATGATCCTCGGAGAAATGTAAATTGTACGAAATTGCCATGTTTACTTTCCCGTCCATCACGAAGCTCTGACTCCTGACGTATCCTTTCAAGCGCTGGAGAAGGGTTGAATTCTTCTCTCTGGTCTTTGGCGTGTAAAACACAATTAAAATCCCCACCGAAAATTAAGTCTTTGTAGTTATGTCGTAAATAGAATGGTAGGTGTGTGGTGAGAAATTCCTCTCGCTCGTGACGACGATGTGTTCCAGAGTGCAGGTAGATGTTTATGTACAGTGTGTTATCTTTGGTTAATACTGACGTGATCCTCCCACTGGGGCGTGTTTCACAAAGTTTACTGCTTAATCCAGATCTGTATATACATTTGCAGTACCTCTCGAGTCTTCCCTGGGGTTGGCAATATATTGGTAATTGTTCCCAAGGTACGGCAAAATAAAGACGTTAACTTCTTGTAGGAAAAGGATATCGATATCATAATCTCTAATATATTCTTGTAATAGTACCTGTTTGCTGCGACTTCTCACGCAATTTACATTAAGTGACGCTACGGTATGAAGAAGTAGAATGGTAAAGGAAAATAACACAGCGCCAATCGTAATGATTAGTTTGTATATGGAGACGAGTGCTGAAGTTATTTATTCGGAACATGTTTGATAAGTTTAGTGCCTTTCTCTTTGCCAGTTTCATCTACCGGCCGCTTTAACCTAGGCTCCCTTTGGCTAACTTGAGGTAGTTTTGTTTCCGTAATATCCATTTCTTCTACCGACGGTGGTCTCTCGTTTTGGAAGGTCGGTGAAATGTTATGCTCTTCCCTACTTTGCATGTTACTGTCTATGACGGATGTTGGTGATGTCAATACATCTCCGCCTTCTGTTTCCATATCCTGACTTATTGGAGGCTGTAACTGGTTATAATTTGTTTCTTGGGGTAGCTGTGCTAGCAGTAATACATCTAACTCGATCGTAGGTAGCCTTTCCGGTTGCGGTATTTATCAAAATTTTCGATCTCATTTATCTGATCCCCCACCTGTTGACCTAATAACTCTGTCCTGTGCGTTACAGAAGTGGCCGGCATAGTGTTCTCGTGATCATGTTGAGTTTCCTGTGTAGCGTCATGTAAGTCACTAGGTGACGAACTGTGTGAGTTGTCTTCAGGAGTCAACTGCGTAGCTTGCAGCGGAATGCGCTGTGTCGGTAGTTTCCCATTCGCCAAGGTCACCTAGGTGGGACTAGCAGGTTCTTCGGTTAGCTGGACAGGTTGTTTACGTCGTGGGCATTGACCTCGTAAGTGTCCCACTGCATTACAAGACGAGCACGTAGTAGGCTGATTTTCGTAACTGATCAGGGCTTTATGCCCACCAATATCTAGTAAGACGATATATGTTGCTTTAACATTAGTCGAATTGCTCGTACACCATTATGAACCTTGTACCGGAAACCTGAGCTCCACGTTTCACCCTGAATCGAAAAACTTATCCCATATTTACTCATTTGTTCCACAATTATTCTATGTGGTACCTCCATCGGAAGATTAAAAATTCTCACCAACTTTGTACCTAGTCCCGCAGAATCAATAGTCACTTTGCTACGGAACCCATTACTGTGTAAGAAGGAATGCTCACCTGCATAATCTTGTAGCAGTTTTTCAGTTGTTTCCTGCTTCTTACACTTTATGTACACTTGCCGCGATATACCATTAAGCTGGATCATCTCGATGTAATTTTCTTCTAAGTGCAAGGTGTCAAAAATCCAGTCATGCACTTCGTATGGGGCTGGTCGGGCCGTGTCTCTGTCGGTGAAGTTGATCACAATCGTATCCTTCCTTTCCACTATCATGACGATCTTTAACTATGAACACATAGATATCTTGAACAACCGTATCGGTCACCACTGTCAAGAGTTTATCAGGTAGTCACTTACATACAAGTGACCGTACACTCAGTTCGAGAGCTCACTAGCTGCCCTGACTGCACGCACGCTGGTCCAAGCAGAATGATTTCGCACCGAATTAGCACGACAAATACACCACATTTGCACAGAGAAAATAGTGCACCAATTTTACATCTCCGCCGAACGGGCTGATAATCAGGCAACTGTGGTTGTAAAATAACCAGAAAGTTCGCCGTTCTGGTCTAAATTAATTGAGAGACGGGGGTGGGTGATTAACTAGCCCGGATCCATCAGTTACCGAGGAGCCCGAGAATCCTGTCACCGGGGCTGTGGTTATGAGAGTATTTAGTGATTGTAGTAAGGATGTAAAAGAGACGGCAAGGCCTCAGTTACGGCTCCAGTGTATGGGACCCTCACCAGAACTACTTGATACAACAACTGGAAAAGATCCTAAGGAAAGCAGCACGATTTGTTCTGGGTGATTTACGACAAAAGAGTGATGTTGCAAACGTTACAAATTTTCGGCTAGAAAAACTTGCGGGTAAGGAGACGAAATGTTCGTCTAAGCAATATGTTCCGAGTTGTCACTACAGAGATGGCGTGCAATGAAATTAGTGGACGAATGAGTTTGAGTGGAGTTTTTAATGGTAGGAAAGATCGCAATATGAAGATAAAGTTGGAATTCGAGGACAGATCGCCACAACACTTGTTCATGGAAAGAGGAGTAAAGATTGGAATATTTTACCAAAGGATATGTTTAACAAACTCCCAACTTTCTTGAAATCATTTAGAAAGGACTGGGTAAACACTTGATAACGAAAGTGCGACCTGGGCTGCTGCCGTAAAACAGATGAGTGGTGATTGTTTTAAACTTACTGTGCTGCATTCTCAAGTGGAGTTACTTTTTTACCAAGTGTGAAATGCTTTCATCCTGATGTCCTTGTCAGGGAGATCAAGCGATAATGAGGACACTGGTTTGATTTATGTGAGAAAGAAGACTATCTCAGAACATGATTACAAGGCCTGCCTCACACTAATGGTGATGTTCTATTCATCAAATATGTGAAGTCACAACCTTTAGCTACTGAGGACCTTGCATAGAGAGATCACTTTCACCTCTTTATTCTTATTTTACAACAGGATCTGGTGGATAGATCATACTCATCTGTGGGAAACATTTCAATATTTAACCTTCCTCGGGCCTCGAACCTCAAATCCACGCTCTCCCTTCACTGCTTCGACCCACTAGACAATTTACATTCAGTAAGGGAGTGTGTTTTCATGCGCACGCATTTGTATTCTAGTCCACTAGCAGTGACGATACGCGATTTCTGAACTTAAATCAATTTTCCGCCTCATCATTTGTCAAGGAGATAGTTACTCCTTGTCTCAGAGGCGAAGATCATTACACTAACGTGTGTGGTTTATTTCAGAGTGAGACTTCATATTGTGTGTTGTGAAGTGTAAATCAGGTATAGAGAATATGAAATTCGGTGTTAGGACGTAGCCTGTCTTTCTGTCAGGGGCTTTCTTTCTTTCTTCTTGCTTTATTTCTTCCGTTCTTAATCCGTTTACCCTCCAGAGTTGGTTTTTCCCTCGGACTCAGAGAGGGATCCCACGTCTACCGTCTCAAGGGCAGTGTACTGGAGCGTGAGACTTTGGGTCGGGGGATACAACTGGTAGGAAGACCAGTACCTCGCCCAGGTGGCCTCACGTGCTATTTCTGAACAGCCGCTGCCACGTCATATTGCAATGTGCTACTGGAAGCCATTAGTTGTTCCGAACAAAGAATAATTTACTCTCACCTTCAGAACAAGAAATTGCTTTATTTACAATGCTCTAGACTTTATTTTCTGTTGTAGCCTAGTTATTGTCTAGTTCCATGGCTAAATGTTAGCGTGCTGGCCTTTGGTCACAGGGGTCCCGGGTTCGATTTCCGGCAGGCTCGGGAACTTTAAACATCATTACTTAATTCCTCTGGCATGGGGGCTCGGTGTATGTGTCCTCTTCATCATCATTTCATCCTCATCGTGACGTGCAGGTCACCTAGGAGCGAAATCGAAAGACCTGCATCTGGCTAGCCGAACTTGTCCTCGGACACTCGCGCCACTAAAAGCCATACGCCATTTCTTTCCATTATTTTCCTACTTATTTTCTTTTTTCGTTTCGTCTTCTTCCTTTCTTAATTTTCCTCTCGTCCTCCTATTTTTGTTTACTTGTTCATGTTATATATTTATTTAAATTTGCAGCTAATCTCACACGCTTCCTCTTTCTCATTTTATTCTCCCTTAATCTTCTATCTCTTTATCCTTCCTCTTTTCTACTGTTTCTCTTTCTCTTTCTTCCTCCTTCTCTCCGTCTTTTGTCTCCCGCTGTTCTTTCCTCCGTCTTATTCTTCATGTTCGTCTTTCATTCCCTCCGATTTAGGTAGCGTAAGGCAAGAAAGGACTCAAACGGTGTTCTTTTTTCTTATTTGACTTCCTGAATTAAAACCATCACTTGACCTTTTTCCATTTTGTCGCAGATTGATATTCTATACATCTAAACGTTCCTCGATTTATGTTCTGTGCAGTGGTGCAAAGCACTTCAACTAGTTCCGTGGTGCTCGAGAACACGCTGTACAAACACAAGTTGGCATCTACCAGAGACTTCATTTTACAGCAGAAGTCTCCAATTAGTAAGAGCTCAATGGGCGCATTGGAAACCTTAGGAACGATCCCAGGCTACACTTCAGTAAGAGAATTTTTTTTGTAAAATTCTGCAAATAGAAAAGAGGTAGGCTACCGGTATGGAATAATATGCAAAGTTCAATTGAAACGAAGGCTTAATAATTTTAACTGCATACAACACTAATTTACAATTGCATAAAAGCGTTGCATTACATTAAACATAAGCACTGTTATACCAAGCACAGTTGAATTTGGAATAAAAGCATCCAATAATGTCAGTTTGGTGGATATTATTAGTATTAGTATATTTATTTTCCTCCATATCTAACAGTATTTAAACCTATTCGATCACAAGGGAGAAAAATAACATTTCCAAACCGAAGCAAAACTAGGGAAAATTTCAAGCTACATAAAAACTAAATCAATAAACACAATCAGACCCAATACATAGACCATTCTCCTATTCAGAGTATGGATGTACAATACATAATACTGGCAACACGGCAATACAAAGAATGAACAGAGAATAAAAATCCTTCCTCTACTATTCTGGTAGAATCAGCAAGTCTTGATCTATTTACATTCCGTCTCACGTGCACGAGCACAGGAGCTCTTAACCTGAGTCATCTCGACAAGGCTGTTCCCGACCTACCTCACTGTAAAAGACTTGGTGATAAACCCTTATTTTTTTTTTACTTTGCTCAGTCTGGTGCCTTCCTTCGAACGTAACTCATGACTTATAAGATAAGATTTTTCACAAATACATTTTCATTAATATTTATGTCCAGTTGCCTCAATTGCACACTTCTTTTAACTTCTTAACACATAATCCCAGAATGCCAGTTCATTTGAATTAATAGTTGACAAAAGGAAAAACGAACTTAAATACAAACTGAAATTAATTATGCAGTCAAAACAATACTTAAAGGAGGACAATATATCGGGAGTAGTGTGAAGGGACGATGATATACAGTAGTAAGAGGCTAGAATCCCAGCATTGTACTTCCCTGGAAATGTTTTCAAGTGTCCAGCACTGTGTACCAGCCAGTACTCGAATGAGAGAAGAACAAAGAATTGAAACCACTACTTACACCAGTGACAATTATGGTATTCCTAGGTATACATTGCATGCTACATTGCAAAAGATGTCCACAGTAAGGTGTCATTGACTTCAAGAATAGGTATGAGTAGTAGAGCAGTGACAGTTCTAAATACGCAGTCAGCACTTTTCTGCTGCGTCAGCACCGAGGTCATTGACCCTAGTAGTGCGGATTTTGCATAAGAGAGCGAGCTTAACCTCACAGTCGCCATCTTGAGGCGCCTGACCTCAATTTAATGGCTAGTTGCCCTTCCCGACGCCTAAGTGAGCGAGCCTAACTTCACAGTCGCCATATTGAAGGCCTGACCTCACTTTAATGGCTAGTTGCCCTTGCCGACGCCTAAGTGAGCGAGCCTAAACTCACATCCGCCATCTTCATGGGGCTAAACTTACTTTTACCGCAAGATGCCCTTCCTGACGACAATTAGATAAGATGGCGGCTATACACAGCTCCTTATGTAACGGCCTAGGGGCGCTTGTGCATGATGGCGGCTGCTCTTTGAGACGGCCTAAGAGCACTTGCGCAAGATGGCGTCTGCTCTTATCAGATGGCGGCTATACACGGCTTCTTATGGAGAAAGGTGCGACCATTGGCGATTATACAAGATTGCGGCTATACACAGCTCTTTATGAGTCTCCCATGGGCAATTGCGCAAGATGGCGGCTTTACACGGCTTCTTATGGAGAATGATCACGGCTATGGGCGATTGCGAAAGATGGTAGCCATACATTGGCTCTTATGGAGAAATATGCCAGCCATTAGCGATTTCACAACAAGGGGGCTATACACGGCTTCTTGTGGAGAAAGATGACGCCTATGGACGATTGCGCAAGATGGCAGCTATACATGGGCTCTTATGAAGAAAGTTGCCGCCATGGGCGATTGCACAAGATAGCGGCTATACATGGGCTCTTATGGAGAAAGATGACGGCCGTGGGCGCTTGAGCAAGATGGCGGCTATACATAGGATCTTATAGAGAAATATGGCGGCTATGGAAGATTGCACGAGATGGTGGCTATACATGGGCTCTTATGAGGACGCCTAGTGCTATAAGAAATACATTGGTTACAGTTAAGCCCTTTGCAGTCGAACAAATTATGGGATAAACATGTAACTTAAAATTTCGGTTCGGAAATATACTATTTGAATCTGTTGGCATGGTTTATAAGCATCTAGCTCATGCGGAAAGTGAAATAAACAGTTCGCGTGGTGCTGTAAGTAATACATTGCTTACAATTAAGCCCCCGTGCTATAATTCTGTTTTTAACTTGCATTGATGACGTTATCATGGTTATGCCTGTTTGGGCTTGTTTGTTACCAAGGTCAATCACTCAAAATTTTATAGATGGAATGAGTAGGTGTAAGGAAGCAAAGAAATGCAATAACATTTTGAACGCATTAAAATATTTATTGTATAATGATTTACAAAATTAAAACAATCTTATACAAAAACTTTGTTTTTCTGCCGACAAGGTTGCGAAGAGGTACCATGCTTCCGAAATTGTAATGCCTCCTGCAACATTCAAGGTAAACAAAATGTTTATTGTTTATGAAATATATTATGATATATATTTTATGCTTTACTAAGAAGATAATGCAGTTATTACCTTGTTGTTATTTTGTGGTTTGTTCCTTTTCTGAATTATCATGATCATATACTGAAATGAATGGAAAACGTTTATCCATACACTGTGTACAGTGTTGAATCCTCGGATTGGATCCATCCCAATCATCACCACCATATTGTCCTCGATGCTTGTAATGACGTTGACAGGTTCTGCATAAAGCTACATTGATTGACATCTTACTATGGAGAGGAAGGATGTCCCAAAAATATTGTTTACGAAAGGAGCAGCGTACGTAGATAAAAATCCTGGTGGTAAATATTGATTCAGATATTCCGACATCTTAGATAATGTTCCATGTTTATAGAATATCTTAATAGCATCACTTACTTGTGTGAGATAAATAAGATGTTGCGTATTAGAATGCGAACAGCATGCACATTGAAAGTTTTGTTTGTTATTAAGACGATTGTCTGTAACCGTGTAGACGTTTTCTTCTTTATATTCCATAGCGTACTATGTCGAAGCACACACTAATGTTGATGATAAAGGACTATGTCGTAGGAAGAGTGATTGAGCTTAGCTCAGTAACTGAGAGGAGGATGAGGAGGAAGAGGAGGAAGCTGTTATCATAACAACTGTTACATTAAGAAAATAGAGTCGGGAAGGGATTATGTTACACAATAATACGCTTACGGCTTAATTCGTCTTCTATTTCTTGAATCTCTCGTACATACACTGTGTATCCAACATCTTGATAAGCTCTTAGGAAATGTAATCGTTCAACGAGTCAGTTAACGTCTTTACAGTATCTTATATCTGCATAGGGTAACAGAGTTTTGCTAATACGTGTAGACAGTTGATGTGTAGAAAACCGAAGAACTTATTTTGATACGATATGTGCTTCTGCGATGTTATCAGCAGATAAAAACTTAACACAGTTTGATTTAAAAGAAGCGGTTAAATTGTCTTTTTTTCTTCTACTGCCGCTTCCTCCTTCTCTTCTTGAGATGTTTACACAGCTACAGAACATGTTGTTGTTTTAGAAAATAAAGTAGAATGAAAAAACCTCTGAAGGAAAAGAATCGCTGTGAGTAGTATAATTGGACAGTACGGTCGCCTCCTCCTCCCCCGGCTCCCAGGGGCCTCCCGCACCCGGGAGACTTCCGAGGGGCCTGCTCCTCCTCCCGCGGGAAATTTGAATTGGTAAACAATGCCACGTGCTTTTTGACAGACAACAACGCATCGCTAACCTCAGTGCTGCCATCTTGACGGGCCTAAAACTTAGTGGTACCAACTTAACTAGCGCGAGAATTGAATCGGTAAACAAATCCACGTGATTTTTGACAGCCACGTGCTTTTTGACAGCTATCATCGACAACAACGTATCGCAAACCTCAGTACTTCCATCATGACGGGCCTAAACCTTAGTGGTACCAACTTAACCTAACTAGCGCGAGATTTGAATCGGTAAACAAATCTACATGCTTTTTTGACAGCTGTCATCCGCCATCTTTAGTCAACGTAGCACAGTGATGCCCTCTTTGGCTACATATCTTTGAAATGTGGTGGCGGATAATTTGAAAAATGCTTTTTGATAGAAGCCATCTTTAATCGACAGACCACCGTGCTGCACTCTGGTGGCAGGCAATTCCACGTGACAGCAGCCATATTTAATCAAGGGAGCACAGTGCTGCAGTCTTTATTTGAAATGACGTGGCGGAAATTTGGAAACTTCTACGTGCGCTTGTTTGGAAACAAAGCCACGTGCTTTTTTTGACAGCTACCATCCCCCATCTTTAATCAAGCCGCACTCTTTAGTTGAAATTTGGTGGCGGCAATTTGAAAAATTCCACATGCTCTTGTTTGGAAACAATGCCACGTGCTCTTTGTCACCCGCCATCTTTAATCAAGAGGGCACCGTGCTGCACTCTTTAGTTGAAATGTGGTGGCGGCAATTTGAAAAATTCTACTCGCTCTTGTTTGGAAACAAATCCACGTGCTTGTTTTGACAGCTGTCATCCGCCATCTTTAATCAAGAGGGCACCGTGCTGCACTCTTTGGTTGAAATGTGGTGGTGACAAATTCCACATTATCTTGTTTGGAAACAAACTCACACGCTTTTTGTCATCTACCATCTTTATTCAAGAGAGCGCCGTGCTGCACCCTTTAGTTAAAATGTTGTGGCGGCAAATTCGAAGTGCTTTACAAACTCACGTGCTTTTTTCATCCGCCATCTTTAATCAGGAGAGGACCGTGCTGCCCTCTTTAGCTACATACCTTTAACATGTGGTGGCGCCAAATTCGAAGTGCTTTACAAACTCATGTGCTTTTTCGACAGCTGCCATCCGCTATCTTTAAACAAGGGAGCACAGTGCTGCACTCTTTAGCTATTTACCTTTGAGGCGCAAAAATTCTACAGCAGCCATCTTTAATTAAGAGAGCACCGTGCTGCACTCTATATGGTGGCGGACAGTTTAAAAAGGAGCCATCTTTAATTGACAGAGCACCATGTTGCACTCTTTATCGTAGTAGTGGACAATTTCTACGTCACAGCTGTCATCCGCCATCTTTCATCGCAAACCTTTGTGCTGCCCTCTTTAGGTACTTACCTTTGAGGCGGACTATTTGAAAAACTCAATTTGACAAGCTGTTATCCGCCATCTTGCATCGCAAACCTCAGTGCTGCACTCTTTATTTGAAATGTGGTGGCGGACAATTTGACAGCAGCCATCTTTAATCAATAGAGCATCGTGCTGCACTCTTCAGCTGAAATGTGGTGGCGGGGAATACCACGTGACAACTGTCATCCGGCATCTTGACTCGCTAACCTTAGTGCTGCCCTCTTTACGACACTGCTGGTAATTTAAAATCCACGTGACAACTCTCATCCTCCTTCTTGCATCGCAAACCTCAGTGCAAGCCTCTTTATTTGATATGTAGTAGCGGATAATTTTTAAAATTCTATTTGACAAGCTGTCATCTTTAATCAACACAGCTATCGATTTCTTACATCGCTTACCTCGGTGCTGCACTCTTTATTCGAAATGTGGTGGCGGAAAATTCTATTCGACAGCAGCCATCTTTATTCAACAAAGTACCGTGCTGCTATCTTTACGGCTACTACATCACTAATTAGCACTTAGGTGCCTACGACAAAAGATGGCGGTGGCTGTTAGAGCCTCTTCCTCTGTTAAGGCATAGCTTTATCGAACAAGTTTAAACATGCATCGGAAAGGTAGAGTAAGCACGTGCTGCAGTGATGACGTCATTGTGCATGTCTAGACCTGATCGTTTTCTTAAGAGTAAGTAAGTGAAAGGAATGTAATAAATACTACATTTTGAATGCGATCTAATATTTATTTACAATGTACTACAACAGTGTTCGTTTTGCTGCTGACAAGGTTTGTATGCTTCTTAACAACGTTTTGCAGTATGCCTCCTGCAACATTCAAATTAAACAAAAACATTTAGAAATATATTATACTAAGTATGTTATGCTCTACAGAGAATTTCATACACGCCTTACCTTGTTGTTATTCCTTTTCGGAATCATCATCATCATCATGAGGTACTAGAGAAAGTTCATTCATACACTGTGTACAGTGTTCAATCCTCGGATTTGGTCCATCCTAATCATCATTACCATTTCCTCCTCGATGCTTGTAATGTCGTTAACAAGTTCTGCATAAAGCTACTTCGATCGACATCTTACTGCGTAGAGGAAGGAAGTCCCAAAAAGTATGTACGTAAGAGGCAGCGAACGTAGATAAAAATCCTGGTGGTAAGTATTGAATAAGATGTTTCGGCATCGACGTTATGTTTATAGAACATCTTAATTGCCTCACTCCCTCACTCGTGTAAGATAAATTAGATGTTGCGTATGAGCATGCAAACAGCACGCACATTTACAGTTTTGTTCCATAGCGTACGATGTCGAAGCACACACTAATGTAAATGATAAAGAGCTATTCTTATTTATAGTCTCGAAACAATATTCGTTAGCGGATGGTAAGTAACATCACTCATATGATTAATAAGACAATAGGCTGCTGTGTTAGCAGGAATGTTTTCAGATGTTTCAAATTCTAAACGAATATCAACTGAAGATTCTTTTATAGATTCTTCATGATAAGAGCAGTCTATAACTACAATTGGTGCTTTACTTTTAAATTCTTGAGGTGTAAATAGCGGACGATCTTCTTTCTGATAATACGATGATTGAAATTTACAAAACATGTCATAGAGCATCCCAAACTTATTTTTATCCAAGTTAATGTCTATGTTTTCGTAGTGTACTGCTCGCAGTATATTTATTTCCATTTCATTTCTTTATACAAATGGAACTTTTCATTGACCTGTTCGAATAATTCTGTCATTTATGATTTTAACATCATACTTTAAGCCTTATCCATGATCTTGTTTAAAGTACAACTTCATGGTGGCGGCATTGTATATATTTCTATTTGTTTGTCTTAATGAGTATTCCATCATCGACCATTTCTTGGATAAGTTTCTTTACATCTTGAAAATACTTTTCAGGGATGTCGTACAATTTTCCCTTATATGGTGACCAATCATTCACTACAAGTTTGTATTTAAAATTTGGTATCTGGCCAGGTTTGACCTTAAAGATCGCAGAATACCTTTCTAAAATTGCATTCAACTTCTGTTTTTCCTTAGCATTCAGCTTGGTTTCAGCAATCTTTTTCCATATACTTGGTTCTTCCCTTTCATCTTCAATACTCAAAATATTTTCTAAACTTTATATTATCTCTTCTTCTTCTTCTTCAGATTCACTCAGCCTCCTTTGTGCCGTATATTCTTCCGCCTGTCTTTGTATTTTTAATCCCTCCATTTTCATATGTTCTGAATCCTGTGTTTCTTCATTCAGTTTGATTCTTACTTTTGTTCTCTCTCCATCAACCTCGATAATGGGGAATCTTATTTCCTGTTTTCTCAAATCAATGGTCATTCCTATGGCTACCATAAAATCAATCCCAGGAATGATGTTATATTTTATTCTATTCATTATTATGAACGGATGTTCGAATATCATTCTGCCAAGTTTTATCTTCAAGTATGTTTGTAATTTGCACTCAACTGTTTTATCCGGTATTATTCCTCGTATTTTAGTTTGCGCAACTGGTATTACAGGTAATTTATCCTTTTGATTGATTTCATCAAATAGTATTTTCGACATGACGCTTATGCTCGCTCCAGAGTCAACTAAGCAGTGCGTCTTCAGCCCGTTTACCCGCACAATAATAATGGGTAAGCGTGCTCTGTTATCTCTATTATCTTTCTGCATTTCTTCCAATAATTCATCTCGATCTACATCCCAAGATTCAATTTGTAAAATACACCAGTTTTCAATTTGGTAATTCAACTTATCCCTTGTACTATTTACTTCTTTCCCTAATCTAAAATTGGCGTTTTTTTGTTCCGGGTATCCAATTCATATGCCTGGGCTTCCGGGTTTAGCTTTTGTTCATCTCTTTTTTTCTTTTATACTCTTGTAATTCCAAGCTCGGCTCCTTCTAAGTCTCCGTTTATGTTCCGATCCTTGATTGTGTCTTCCCATTTCTTCTTCTCTTGGGTCTCTCTCCTCAGATCCTGAATGTATTGCCTATTTCTGTTTTCTCTTCCGCCATAATTGTTAATCTGTCTTCCTGGATACATAGGTCTCCTTCTATAATTGCCTCTATCTCTACTATTCCTGTATTGGTTATATGGTCGATGATATGGCACAAATCTTCCGTTTCCATCTTGCCTTCCGACCTCGTGACACTCCTGCCTGCACCTGCATCGGCTCTCTTCTCTCATCCTTTCCTCATCTTCTTTCCATTCTCTTCTTCTAGGATCCCTATCATTTTCTCTCCTTTCGGTAAACGATTTCCTCTTGTCGTTTTCCCGAGTCAATACATTTATTACTTCTTCATTGTTCGGGCTTCTATTTATTCTATTCGTTGAATGACTAGATGTCATATCGAGTTGTCTGAGTATACTCTCCATTTCTATTGCCGACTCTACATTTGCAGCCGCAAGTAGCCTTTGGATCTCTGGAGGGAATTGTTTTTGTATAGTTTTTATCGCCTCCAGTTCACTAGGCGCTGAGTCCACATCTTGAAATCTATGGAACTGGTATGAAAAATACTCGCTGTATCCAGTTTGTGCTGTTGATGAGTATCTCTTTGAATACAACTCTAATCTGAGATTCTGTTGAATCTCAGGATTCCAGAATCGTTTTAGAAAAGCTAATTTGAACTCTTCATAATCGTGAAAAGTATATTTGAAAGCCTGATACCAAAGGTTTGGGTTGGCGTCTAGGTGTTTCTCGACTACTCTGAGATTTTTCTCATCTGGTATCCTGTTTTCTCGGAAATACTCCTCAATTTCACGCAGAAATCTCTTTGGTGACATGGCTGCGGTATTGTTGAAATGTCTAGGTCGGTCATCGTAAGTTTTAATAATATTTATGATAGCTGGATGTCGATTGCCGTTAGTTCCTATTATAATATCTTTATTGCTCTGGTCTGTTTCTCCAGATACAGTTGGTGTTCCCTCTCTCTCATTAATCTGCACTTCCACCATCCTCTGTTCATTCGGTTGCTTGGATATTACCGATTTTGTTATCTGGATTTCATTTTTAATATTTTGGATCTCCTTCCTCATCTGATCCAATCCTTGCTCTGTCCTAATCATTCTTTCTTCGGTTTCATTCTTATTCTTTTCTATTTCTTCTTTTGTGATACCTATTTTGTCTCCAATCTGGTCACGCGCTGTAATAAAGTTCACTTCCATTGTTTTGTTCGTCGTTTGTACAATTTCGTTTATTGTTTCTATCTTTCCTGCGTACTGATTCCATTTTTCTTGTGAATCTATTTTTATTGACTCCATATTGTCAGTTAGTCTCTTGATCTCATCCTCTTTCAAGCTTTGAATATACTTCTTACTTTCTGTTAATTCCCCTCCGATTCTATTTACTTCTTCATAGATCTCCTTATTTTTATTTTCCATTGTTTCAATCATTTCGGTTCGAAGATTAGTTAATCCAGTTTTTATTTCGAAAACTTCTCTTCCGATTTTACCAATTTCTGTTTTCATCATCTCCTTCTGCCTCTCTTCCATCTGGTTTTGCTGCAGCTCTTCCTGTTTCTGTTGGTACTCTTCTTGAAATTTTCGAAATAATTCTTGTAGTTGTCTCTTTTGTATCTCTTCTTGTTTTCTCATTATCTCTTGTTGATTTTCTTCTTGTTTTCTGCTCATCTCTTTCAATATTTCTACTATTGCTTTCTGCTCTTCTTTCGCCTTCTCTAACTCCTCGGTTATCTTCTCTATCTCCTCGTCCTTTTCCTGTAATCTTTCTTCCTGCTCTTTCTGATACTCCTCGAATTGCGAGCGCAACTGACTTATATTAGACATTTTAATATTTGACTTATTAAGTTTTGCTAAGGTTCCGATTTCTCTATATATGTATAGATTACAATCACAATAATTATATCAATATTTCAATCTAATTTGGGACTGACAGTCTGACTACCCCCAATAAACCAACCATCCTACTATCCCAGTCACTCATGACACTCAGAAAGAAGCATTCTTGGTATTTCTTAAATTATTATCCTATTAACCATCTCTATCTTAATATAAAATCCTATCATAATCTGAATTAATATTATCAATCAACTTAACCTATCAATTATTCAAATTATTATTGTAACTTTTCATTATTATCTATCCCTTCTTCCGCTCCCATATGCATCCGCATATCTTCTCGCTTGATTCTTGATTTGCCCTTCTTTTCTCTCTTTCTTCTATGTAGTAGCGTGAAATAATTTCTGTTCTACTGTGCTTCTCTTCCCTTGATCTCAATCATAAATGTCCAATTCTAATCATTTTATTCTTCCTCTCCGCCTTACTTCACAATTGTACATCAAGTTATCTTAATTATTCTTTCTCTTGGTCATACTACGCCTCTTTCTCAGTCCTGCCTCATTGGTGGGCAATGATTTATCTTGATGCGCCCTACATTCATTTTGTAACTGCGCTGGGCGTCTCAGTCTTGTTCCAATGTTGTGCGCCAAATTTTCTTGAACCGACTTACTCTTGACTGGGGTGTCAATCTCCTTTTCAAGCCCTACTGTTGATGACAATTTTCGTTGAACCCCAAAACTTATTTTTGGAACCACGGTGGACGGCAAATTTTTCTTGCGCCGCGTCGAAGGAAAATTTACCTTGCGCCATGTTTTGAGTCCCATGGCGTGTTTCTTCTTTTTTACACGTATGGGAGTCATTCTTTCTTCCAATCAACTACACGCCGGCGTTCAAGAAAATCTCCAGCTAGCTATGCCATACAACTCAGGGATTATCCTATTTCAAACTAAAATGTTGTATTTTTTAACGTGAATGCGACTGAGATACGCACCTCAAATATATCCATCATATTTGCCTAACAGGTCAATAATTCAAGATACGACCAATCTTAAATCCCATTATTTCCATATGAAATTACCTTAAATTATTCTTATAACCTATAAATAATATTAATAAATTAAATTCTTAAATACTAATTTTATTCGAAATTTTTTTGTACGAAGGATAAGTTGTCATTTAAATGATTCTTATGTACATGTAGGTAGCTCATCAAAAATTTAAAAAAAATATTGACTTGAAGGTATCACTCTAATTTTTGGTTTACATTTCACATTATTAATATTTTTCTCAACATCCACAGTCTTATCTACTTCCATAAACAATTACCTTCCTCAATTTCTCTGCGGAATTGTATTATTTCAGGAAGCTCTCCTGACCTGACGTGGATTACCTCCTACATCTCCTCAGTCTCATATACAAAAAATTAAAATGTTCAGTCCACTAAACTACCATAAAATAATTCTATGATTCCTTATGGCTAATTCAAAATTAACGAACTGTTATATTAAGAATAAACTAACATGAAATTATCTCGGAATAGAACTCTCAAATTCTCCTTAAATATCAAATTCTAACTTGTTATTAAGTTTTATCAAGATCTTAAATGATTACATAATATTATGTTCTACATATGTACGTAATTATTGAAAGGTTTGTTCGACCATGCATTTAAAGAATGCTTCTTTTTGGTGTCTCATCCTAACATTATGTCATGTTTGTGACTGTATCATTAATAACGTAGATGGAGTAAGCAAAGTTTGACATGTGTAGCTTTCAATTGCTACCTAGGCTGATATACCAATGAACATAAAAAACATACATATGCATATATGTTTGATCATACTTGGACATATTCAATATATTCCCTAAGAAATATGTAATAATTCTTCAGTAAAATCTCAACAAGTTTTCGTCTAGGTCCAATTAAGGTCGAAATGCTTTATAAATCCAATCACTGAGTGCTAATGGTCATGGGCTACCGTAGATGAAACTTCCACACTCGCAAATAGCAATAACATAACAGTATGAAGACACTACCGTCAATGATTTACTGTTCCCAATTAAGTCATTTTAAATATTGAGTAACATGTACAATTTTCTTAGAAAATGCCGTCATTAACTGCTTGAAATAAACGGACATCGATTCCTTATTCGTCGTCGTATTAATCATAATTCCACGCCTAATATCTCAATGCATATATTATTTATAACATTCACAAGTCTTACCTCAATATTCCCGACGTATATGAGCTCACCGCGAATATAAACATCATTAACTCTTTTCAAAGTACCGCTCAATTCACTATATTCAATATCTCATCAGAATTCACATTATATGGATCAACAACTATCATTTATATCGACGCATACTTCTCTTATCAAAGTACGAAGATATTAAGCCTGTATCTATTTACATTGGGTAAAAGTTGACGTCGTATCCGCACGTTAACCTACAATTCAATATACTACATATTCTCGTTTGAAATATCTCATTTCACATTATGTACGGCAATATTCTTTGAAAGAAAGCTAAACATTGCAAGCAAATCACATCATTTGCGAGTGTTATCTTTCCTACACATGGGAGTGTTTATTAGTTTTGGAAGATTACCTAAATCCATCAGTTAAACATCAACATTGGTACATTCGCGCTGAAACTCGATATTGAGATCACCTCTCGAAGATATATCGACCTAGCTCTTGTACAATCACCATCGACAACTTGATATCAAATGATATACATATAACTACAATTTAAGAAAAGAAATTTGTGAAACTTAACTTAATCCATCTGCGTTTCTGGACTGGCATGGCTGCTTCCTGGTTCTCCTAGGACGTTCATCTCCGGGTTATCGCTGCATCATGACCGGGCTGCGGCCACGATACTCGGGCCCGTAGGAATGGTTAGCGGGTTACCGTCAGACTCGTCCCATCTTCAGTCTAGCCGGTCATCACGTAGCTCTCGAAGACATGCATAAAACACATATTTGAAGACATCATTAGCTTGACAACCATGCTACTCGTAGATCTTCCTTAAACTATACTTATGTTGAGCAGAGTAGGTTATGATGTGACAAACGTCAATATATTAATTTGAATTATATTAAGAGGTATCTTAAATGTTGCCGTGTCTTCACTAGATACATTAATTGATCGATTTTCGTCTTCAATAATAAATCTTTGATACTCTAGTTTACTCGGAACCTGCGCTCCACTATTTACTTCGTTTTATACCTTCTTTCTTTAGATACTCCGCTTGGGATTTCTGTTACGACTACGAAAAATATATCGTCATAACTTTATAATGCAATCTGGTTTCACAAAAATTTAGGAAGTATCCCTTTTAAATCTTCTGTTCTAGTTGCATATCAATTCATTCGTAAATCTCTTCTTGGTGACTTCATGCGATGTTCCCCCGTTCCTATTGTTGTTTCTTCTAATTAAAAGTCACTGCATTCATCGAAATCACGGCCATTTGGATTCCACATGTCTGCATATTACAAGTCGTATTTTCTGCCGCATGATTTCCGACACATTATCGCTATTCACGGCAAAACGACGATTTTAATATCGCGATTCTAAATGACCAGGGCAATGAAATGGTACAGTAGGGATAAGTAATTCCGTTGAGATATAGTCTAACGTGTCTTAATTTACGGTGATCAAACAGTGAGCTATCTTTTTCATGTTTGAATTTACGATTAGTTTGAAATTCAAAAATAATATACAAGGGCTTCTCAGTTAAACGTGATGTTTTAACAGCCCTGCTATGCTTGTTTGTAGGTGGTAACACAGGATATTATTCATGCAGTTCCCAACTTCGAAAACGTATAGGTAATGGTGTATCATTTTCTACAATATTGACCAATCGAAGTTTTTCACGATCAGATAAGGTTACATGTGGAATCCTCCACAGTATACGATGAAGTGTAATTTTCGATTCTACTGGTGTTTCATCTGCTTTAAGAGAATTGTAATCACTTCGGTCACGGATTAAAATAAGCTCTTCTTTCGCGTTGATTAAAATACGCGTAAGGTCTTCTACGAAGCCAAAAATATGTTTTAGTAATAACATACCCGTACATATTCCATCCTCATTAATCATCCAGTTGTTAGTAGCTTTTGGACACCATCCTGCCATCCGCAAAAGATTACTTTCTTCATCACAGAAAGAAGGGTAGAGTTTCATTGGACTTGTAATACCAATTTTCTTCGTTCGATCCATTTCAACATTATTTACTTCATATCGCGCTTCAGAAAATAGAAAAGCTAGAGCAAGGTTGTTTAGTTGTGATGTGCTCGGTCCACTTCCTTCCGACTTTTCTAGTCGTCCTACAATATATAGGTAGCTTTCGTGTGGTGAGGCGTATACATCTTGCTGATCAGTAATAAAATGAATTTCATCTTTGTTATTTAATCCAAACGTAAAAGGTTGATAGGAATGAAGCTCACTTCGTACTACACCTTCACGAGTTTCTACTGTATTCGTAATGTCTAGCATTTCATCCATTTTGTTGTAGTAGTTTATATCCTAAATCTTGGAGTATCTGCTTATGGCTATCTGTTAATTCGATGAGTCTCTGCATACATGTAGTATGTCTTCGGAATGTACACCGTGTTTTATAGATGTTTTTCATACTGGTTTGAGATGTAGCTTGTAAGCTACGTACGCATGCCAATCTAAATGAATAAGCTGATTATGCTTATTTACAAGTCTAATAGTAATGTTGCTAATGTGTTTTACAGACAGAGGATGATAATGAACTACTGATGGTTTCTCACAAATAGTATATCCACGTTCCTCTGTAACAATAAACTCTTGCAGGACGTGAGAAGATTGTAGATTACTATTCAAGTCTGCAATAATAATATTACAAGTAATGTTCACATGATAATCGTCGAAGAGTGTTATAGGTTGATCAGACTCGTAACGTACGTTCGGTAGGAACTCCCTCGATGAAAATCCAAGCAATGGTCCAATCGAATCAGGTTGTGATTTGAAGTCAATCTTAAATGATGATTCAATAACACATTTATGTGTAATGTTGCTTATAGTGATTGAGAACTTGTAATTGTGATTACTAAAACTATCTTCTCCAAACTAATCAATTAATGTACTTTCAATATAGTCGCGAATATCGTCTACTGAATAACTACCTGAGGGTAGTGTTAGCACATACTCATCGTAATAGAACTTGTTTACACCATCACGCACATTATAGATTTTATTGTAGATTTCAAACGATACTAGTCCAAGACTATGCGGCTGATATCCGAGTTCGATTGGCGGATTAAAATAGACGGTTGTTTCAAGTCCTTCTCAACGTACAGCAAACGTTATTTCACTGTTAGTCATCACGTAGACACTAATGTTCTTTTTCTACTGTCTGGGTTTGATAAAAGAACATAAGACATAATCATCTGACATGAGTGTATTGAAGTTTTGCACACGGTTTTTATTGTAAACAATGTCTGCACTGCTTCCGAAATAACGTACGAGCTCTAAAGGAGGAGGTAAGTCTACATAGCTATCAAAATACCATACTTTAGATTTACGTTTTACATAAGCAACGTAATGAGTTCCAGGTCCACGATTGTTGTCCGAGTTAATTACGGCACTTTCACGTTCACGTGGGCGCGCTGGTAGTTGATCGCGTATATACACACCTCGAAAATAATGAATTCCTAGTTGTTTAGCAAACGTAAAATCTTCATCATGCGTAAGAGTTCGATGTGGCAGTGCATTCAGTAGACGTTTTTTGGAGAAATGTAGATACCAAGCCCTTTCTTGTATGGCGCTAGCTTCATGTTCACACCTTTGCCTCGTAATGCAATTGCCTCCATCGTCTTGTTATGACGTTCACTCTCTTTCAACTGTTGTTTCGCTTCTTCTACAGCTTTGACAGTTCTCGCTACAGCACTAGCACCACCTAGCAATGACCCTAAAGCTGCTAGGCCAGCAAACAGCGCAGGAAGAAATCCTCCTCGTTTTGGTACAGGAATAATTCGTGCACGTTTACTAAATATTACTCTGCACTTAGGAGAAATTCTCGCTCTTGCTGCGCGTAATGCCTTAGTAATAGCTACACGAGGATTGTATTCCCCTCGAATAGCTTTTTGTGCAGCCTTTATAACATCTTTCCATCCAACAGTTTTTACTTTCTTCTTCTTCATGTCGTTTGGATATCGTTGTTTCACCATGCTGTACACGACTTTACTAGTCAAGAGCAAATCATAAACTAACTGTTACCTTTTGTTTCGTTTAATATATATATATTACTATTACGTACTTTATGATTCAGTTATCATGAAGATTATAAAGCAGCAAGACACACTACCTGTTACCGACATTGTACCACATCTCTTACCTAGTTCTAGTACAACTACAAGAAAACGTCATGGAACGTTGTTTTCTTTTACTGTTCGATGTATTATATCAGGCCCGTCGGGATGCGGGAAAACAAATCTTTTACTTATACTTATTACTTCTGTAGATGATGTACGCTTCGATAGTATTTACGTTTTTGCAAAGTCACTCTAACAACTGCTATATACTATTCTACAAACTGTAATGCACGATCTAGTTAAAGATGGAATAAGGTATTTTAAATTTAATTCGCATGAGCAAGTACCATCACCAGACGATGTGCTTCCTAATTCTCTTATGATATTTGATGATGTCGCAACAGAACAGCAAATGTTATTCGTGCATTCTTTGGTATTTGTCGGCATAAATATGTTGATTGCATCTATTTGTGTCAAACCTATTCTCGTGTGCCTAAGCAGTTGATACGCGACAACGCAAATATTTTTGTGCTTTTTCGGCAAATGAGCTCAACATACTTGTGTATAACGATAATGTTAACACTGATATGACATTCGATGACTTTAAACGTATGGGTGTTAAATGTTGGTTATTACACCGTTACAGCTTTTTAGTTATTGATAAAGAAAGTGATGTTCAGCATGGACGATATCGCATGGGTTTCGATCATTTTATATGCATTAACACAGAATTACATTAACTACTTGATTAAAAACCATCATCATGTTAACATCTGGCAAGGAGATCACAAAACATATCATCCAAGATCGAAACAATATTCGACGGAAATTTAAAGAGCTTAAACGTATTCATGCAGACACGGATTTATTTTTAAAAACACAACTAAGTACACCACTCAAAGAAATTTTTAATTCTACTTCATTAACGCAGTCTACTTCAAGTTTTGCTTCTATGCAAACATCATATCATAAAGAGAAGCATGAAGAAGAAGAAAAGCATGAACGAGATAAGGAAGAGAAGAAGCAGGATGTAGATCAAGAAGAGGAAGATGAGGAAGAAGAAGAACTTAATGATACATCACCATCTAAGCGTATTGAGTTTTTAACTACAGATTTTATTGCTGAAACACCTACTACATCGACGCAAAATCTACCATCTTTGTCTGAGGTTATGATAACACCAGAGTATCGCAAACAGTTTAGAACTTTTATTCAAGATACCTCTGGATCTCTCTTTGCACCTTATATAGAAAAACTTTTTACAGGACAAACTGACACTACATACGGTATTCGCTACGAAGATGACCGTTTGTGGATAGGAATTTCAAATGTTAAAATTAACAATAACAAACTCATTGTAAAAGGTGTTACCTATAAAGCTACGAAAGGACCCTTAGAACTTCTTTTCTCACGAATACCTGACAAGTATATAATTTTACAAGATGATCTTAAAAATATAAAGCAATGATTCTTGCTACTGACGCAACAAGACGTAATTACAAGAGAACAGAAGATGTAAATGCAAATAAGAGTTACAAGTATCGTGAGTTTATTTCCAAGCTGTTTCCGACTGCACGTAGTCATGATCTACAAGCCTTTGTTGCCGTATGTGGATGTAAGGTACTGGAATGACCCAAACTTACTCATTGAACGATTACAACTTTTAAGAGCATCTCAAGGGGCTGGTCACACTGGTCACGGATCAGAAATTCTAGAAATAGAAAGAGAACTACTTTATGCCGGTATTATTTTGTAATGGCTCGTCAAGAGAAGATTTCACCTGTAAAGGTAAACATCGCACAAGAGTTACATTAACCAGCACGTCGCACCTACTGTCGCAGATGCGTTATTACACGAGGAAAAGATGATCTCTGGCAAGCAGACTTAGAGGAAGTGATTCCATATGCCTGTAGTAATAAGGGGTATAAATATCTACTTACTGTTATCGATGTGTACTCGAAGTTTGCTTTTGCACAACCCGTGCGTTCTAAAACAGCAGCTCAAGTTAAAGAAGCATTTAAACATATTGTTGAAGAATCGAAACTCTGCCCAAGGCTTCTTCAAACTGATCAAGGTAAAGAGTTTTACAACAAGGATTTTTCTTCTTACCTCAAGTTACTTGGCATTCAACGCTACTCTGCGTTCAGCAATCTCAAGGCAGGTGTTGTAGAACGCTTTAATCGTACACTGAAAACAATGGTGTGGCGAGAATTTACAGCACAAGTTTCATATCATTGGATTGATATGCTACCTAGACTTTTATCTACCTACAACGATACACCTCATCGCACTATCGGAACAAAGCCACATCATGTTACAAAGAATACACCTCGTCTAGATGCTATTCATCTTGTAATTAAAACAGCTGATCCACGTCGCTATCGATTTAAAGAAGGTGATTTTTTTCGCATCAGCAAACACAAGTCTATTTTTGCAAAAAGGTACACACCGAATTGGAGCACTGAAATTTTTCAAATCAGAAGTGTTAAGCTTACTAATCCAGTTACGTATTTACTTCGTGATCTCAGAGGACAACCTATTGAAGGAGGATTCTACATCGAAGAACTGCAGAAAACAAAATATCCTGATCACTATTTAGTTGAACATGTTATTCGACGTCATGGGAATAAACTGTATGTTAAATGGCTTGGTTTTTATAACAGCTTTAATTCATGGATTAATAAAGAGGATGTACTTTAAATCTTATGTGTTTTTACTCCTCTACCTCTCCTTTCTTCTAAGTCTCTAGGACATGCTGTGGGATTAAACAACACCTGTAGTATGTTTTGACAATTCATATTTATTTTAGAATATATACATTTTATCCTTTGTTTATTTTACAGTCCTTGTCACTCAGTTTTCGTTTTATTGCACCAACAACGACAAGTGCTGCTATCTTCTTCTGAGCAGGTGAAGCACTAGGTAATAACACACACACACACACACAGCATAACTTTACGAAGCAGATGTTAACAGCTACACGACATATTCTGTGCAGGCAGCATGTAACTACGTGTTAGGCGAACGTGTTCTAGGGCCGCAGGGAAGATGAAGCTCGAAGAAAAGAAGATCAATCACTTTATTGATGAGTCCACGCCCGACAAGATTCCTCATCTTTTTCCCAGCACGTTTCTTCACCTTCTCCTTGTTTACTCTCTCCGCAGCCATGATAAGTGTTTATAAGCGAAGGCAACTCGTTAGTTTTAGGTCCATGATACAGTTTAATTAGTTGACATGTACGGCACTGTCTCACAGAAGGTCTTCTACCTAAACTCAAGTGTTCATGATGTAAACTACACGTTTGAAGCTCTGACAAAACAGGATCTTGAGTCCAATCACGAGGCACCTTATCCCAAATCTTCTTTACAGCATTCGCAGCTACATTAACCAAAAATGCCTTTGTAATGCATTTAACTATTCTTCAGTAAAAGTGTTTAGTTTCATTTTGCATGCATAAAACTTTACGATCGCCTTTTCAACTGCGTTACACTTAGTATCTGTTAGAAATGACATGATGTCTTTTTTCTACAAATGTTTCTTTTACACTAAGGTTATTTCGACACTGCAGTTTATATATGTTGTTCACTTCCCGGCATGCACTGTGTCGATAATTTCACACGATGATGATAAATAATCACGCAACCATTCTTTCTTTTCACAGCCCTTTAAAAGAACAACATCTGCTCTTGACAAATGTGCATTCATCATTAAAGGTAGAAAACGATAAGGTATTCCTTTTTTCTTCACACTTCAAACCTAAATTGTTTTCAATCCATTGAGTCTGCTTTTTATCTTCGTCTGTTTGCAAAAAGTAAGCGAACGGTGGGCTAAATACTAAACTAACAAGTTTTCGTGCCCACAACACACTGCAATCTAACACAGCCACCTCTTTAAACACAAATTTGTTGCCGTTTAATTTAAAGCCTTGCACATCAACTATTAATGTTTTCGCCATGTTTGCACTCCACTCTCTATCACTGTTTCTCGAAGATTAAAGCATTTAGTCAACGAACGGGTTTAAACATGCACACCTACAATAACGTCATCGCTGCAGCACATGCACACTCTTGCTTTTATGATGCATAATTATTGCATTCGTTCCATCTACTTACTCTTAAGAAAATGATGAGGTCTGAACATGCACGATGTCGTCATTACTGCAGCACGTGCTTACTCTAGCTTTCCCGATGCATGTTTAAACTTGTTCGATAAAGCTATGCCTTAACAGAGGAAGAGGCTGTAACAGCCACCGCCATCTTGTGTCGTAGGCACCTAAGTGCTAATTAGCGATGTAGTAGCCGTAAAGATAGCAGCACGGTACTCTGTTGAATAAAGATGGCTGCTGTCGAATAGAATTTTCCGCCACCACATTTCGACTAAAGAGTGCAGCACCGAGGTAAGCGATGTAAGATAGCGGTAGCTGTGTTGATTAAAGATGGCACCTTGTCAAATAGAATTTTTAAAATTATCCGCTACTACATTTCAACTAAAGAGGGTAGCACTGCGGTTTGCAATGCAAGAAGGAGGATAACAGCTGTCACGTGGATTTTAAATTACCAGCAGTGTCGTAAAGAGGGCTTAGCGATGCAAGATCTCGGATGACAGTTGTCACGTGGTATTCCCCGCCACCACATTTCAGCTGAAGAGTGCAGCACGATGCTCTATTGATTAAAGATGGCTGCTGTCAAATTGTCCGCCACCACATTTCAACTAAAGAGTGCAACACTGAGGTTTGCGATGCAAGATGGCGGATAACAGCTTGTCAAATTGAGTTTTTCAAATAGTCCGCCTCAAAGGTAAGTAGCTAAAGAGGGCAGCACAAAGGTTTGCGATGCAAGATGGCGGATGACAGCTGTGACGTAGAAATTGTCCACTACTACGATAAAGAATGCAGCACGGTGCTCTGTCGATTAAAGATGGCTGCTTTTCAAATTGTCCGCCACCACATAGAGTGCAGCACGGTGCTCTCTTGATTAAAGATGGCTGCTGTAGTATTTTTGCGCCTCAAAGGTAAATAGCTTAAGAGTGCAGCACTTTGCTCTCTTGTTTAAAAATGGCGGATGACAGCTGTCGAAAAAGCACGTGAGTTTCTAAAGCACTTCGAATTTGCCACCACCACATTTCAAATAAGGAGTGCAGCACGGTGCGCTCTTGATTAAAGATGGCGGATGACAAAAAGCACGTGAGTTTGTAAAGCACTTCGAATTTGCCGCCACCACATGTTAAAGGTACGTAGCTAAAGAGGGCAGCACGGTCCTCTCTTGATTAAAGATGGCGGATGGTAGCTGTTAAAAAGCATGTGAGTTTGTAAAGCACTTCGAATTTGCCGCCACCACATTTCAACTAAAGCGTGCAGCACGGCGCTCTCTTGAATAAAGGTGGTAGATGTCAAAAAGCATGTAAGTTTGTTTCCAAACAAGATAATGTGGAATTTGCCACCACCACATTTCAACTAAAGAGTGCAGCACGGTGCTCTCTTGATTGCAGATGGCGGATGACAAAAAGCACGTGGCATTGTTTCCAAACAAGAGCATGTGGAATTTTTCGAATTGCCGCCAACCCATTTCAACTAAAGAGTGCGGCACGGTGCTCCCTTGATTAAAGATGGCGGATGGTAGCTGTCAAAAAAGCACGTGGCTTTGTTTCCAAACAACAGCACGAAGAAGTTTTCAAATTGCCGCCACCACATTTCAACTAAAAAGTGCAGCACTGTGCTCTCTTGATTAAAGAAGGCTGCTGTCACGTGGAATTGCCTGCCACCAGTGTGCAGCACGGTGCTCTGTCGATTAAAGATGGCTGCTATCCAAAAGCATTTTTCAAATTATCCGCCACCACATTACATAGATATGTAGCTAAAGAGGGCAGCACTGTGCTCTATTGATTAAAGATGGTGGATGATAGCTGTCAAAAAAGCATGTAGATTTGTTTACCGCTTCAAATCTCGCGCTAGTTAGGTTAAGTTGTAACCACTAAGGTTTAGGTCCGTCAAGATGGTACTACTGAGGTTTGTGATACGTTGTTGTCGATGATATCTGTCAAAAAATCAAGTGGCTATCAAAAAGCACGTGGATTTGTTTACCGATTCAAATCTCGCACTAGTTAGGTTTAGTTGGTACCACTAAGGTTTAGGCCCGTCAAGATGGCAGCACTGAGATTAGAGATGCGTTGTTGTCAGTCGAAGAACACGTGGCTTTGTTTACCAATTCAAATTTCCCGCGGGAGGAGTAGCAGGCCCCTGGGAAGGCTCCCGGGAGGAGGAGGAGGAGTGGGCCCCTGGGAAGGCCCCTCGGGAGGAGGAGGAGGAGGAGGAGGCCCCTGGGAGCCGGAGGAGGAGGCTGCGGCCGGACTGTCCAATTATACTACTGTTGTGTTCTTATTTTTCTTCCTTATGGATCTCCACTTCTTTTGGTGGTGTGAGGTTAGTAACAGAACATGTAGTAAGCTGAGACGATGTTATATCGTTTCGAATACGCTTCTTTATACCGCGCTTTCGACATTTAGTTAATGTTTCCATGCGTTCTACTGGTAAATTATTTTAAAAGATGTGTTTAGAATTTACATGTCGTGTGAGATGATCACGTCTATTGAATACAGCAGTACATTGTTTGCAGGCATATATTTTGAATTTATGCATTACAGCTTTTTGTCGTTGAAGATTGTCAAGTATTGAAAAACTCACACTGCAAAGATCACACATAAACATAATAGCTGTTTTGAAAGTAGATCTGATGTATAGCTTTACACTGCAACCGGTAAATAACAACTGCCGGTTGTTATATTGTGAACACGCATATACTTTCTATATATATTCACTGATGTTGATTTGTAGCGATCGAGAAAGGTGTTTCTGCTATTGTAATCAGTACTCCCCACACCGGCTTTGACTGGCAGTAGGAATGGGGTCCTTTTCCAACTCCTGCGTAACTGGCAGTAGTAAGGCAGGCCTACCATTGTAATGAATACTTCACTTCTCGATTTGGCTTGCAGAAGGCAAGGGATCATGCAGTTTTGTTTAAAACTCTCCTACCCGATTGTGTTTGGCAGTAGGCAAGGGTGCCCGCAATTATAAACAAATGTCCTCAAATGTGACTGGCATTAGGCATAGTGGCCTGCTATTTTGATGGAAAACCACCAGCTTGGTGTGACTGGCAGTAAGCTGGCTGGCAGTAGGAAAAGTGGCCTGACACTGTAATGATAACTGCACAACTCAGTTTCGACTGATAGTAGGGTAGTTGCCTGCCATTATATTAAAAACTCCTGAACTGTTATCTGTCTGGAAGTAGAAAAGGTGAGCTGCCATTGTAACGAAAACCCTCCAAATCCATTGTGACCGCGGAGTAGGTAATGAGGCCTGCAATTATGATGTAAACTTCCCAACTCGATTGTGAATTGCAGTAGGCAAATCCGTAACAAACACTTTACTTTTGAAACAGCGTATGGGGACCTCCCCATGCTGTTTCTCGGATAACGCTAAGAGACATGCAATTTTAAAACCATCTAATTTACTGCATGTACAGTATTTACTTCGATATTCGAATACAATGTAGAATACCGTAGCGAAGCACGGGTTCAATTGCTAGTTTAAGAATAAGTCTTTATCAACCATGACAATGACATGATCAGCAATAATACATGTATCACAATTCAATATAAACAGGACACTTCAAAGAAACCTGTAAAATTCATTCAAATAAAATAAACAAAACATCTGTGTATCCTTTATCTGAAATACAAGCAATAAGATGCTAAACTCCTTCATAATAAAAAGAACACGGTACTCCTGGCTCAGCTGTCCATGTGTTGGTCTTTCTCTTGGCATGCCGTATTATAACTCAAGTGACACTTCTAATAACACAGGTATGAAGCATCCTGCCTCGCAAGAAAAAGAAACTAACTAATTGGATTGGTAATTCCTGCCTGAGAGATTCGAATATATCTGGGAACATAAATTAACGCTGCCATTAACTTCTCTGTGCAATTAAACTAACATAAGGCCTCGAACACAACTTAAGGCATCACAATACACATTCGTATGGCCTTAAATACATATTCCAATTTAACACGTCTATGATACGACATACGGCACATCTGGCCTAACACTTCGGAGTCCATGAGTTCGACTCTTATAGTATCAATGACCATTCAAGCAAATCAAGCCTCCCTCGCTTATCATACAGCTGCACCATTATATTTCCCCTTCATTATATACCAGGCACCCACGTCCTGTATTAACACACATTGTAATCTCAGTGTCAGGCTAACCTTGCCTTTTCTCGTAAATTCATAACACAATACCAATTAGATAGTCTTCTTTGCCGATCTGAAAGATACTAGTTCAACGGTGCACTTTCACGCTGGTTACAACTACCATCCACTCCTGTAAAAATGCTAGATGCTTTTAGAAACATGTTTCCTACTGAAATTTATCCCAAAACAAGCTTCAGGCTGTGCAGCCTTCTTAATAAAAGAGTCTAGATCTTGTTAAAAAATGGAATACACAGTTACCTCTTGACATACATGTCCTCATCTACACCTATTCATTTCCCTCTTTCCCATCTAATAAAAAGGAAATAAAATAATATATAAGAAACAGGGTTCAAACATGCATCTTCCCTGAAACATGACTTTAATATATAATAAGGAAACATAGCTCAGCCAAGAAAGGACTGACATTTATAGTTAAACTACTATGGGATCGAATTAGCCTAATTTCTTGTATCCAAGCATGCCTAGAATTTTTTAAGGTGAACTTATCGGGTGTTGTCTCAGCTTTTTCATGGTTCCAGGCCGCTGTGTCTGCAAACGTTACGCCATTATAGCAACATACTGCATGGCGTTATCAAATACACTGCAGATCCTTTCTTCTTCTTCCATCATCTTTGAAATGGGGTGCTTCGCACACACCATTAAATTCAACCGAAACGATGACGATGATTCGTACACGTTCTTCGCCTTACCGGACGCTTACCGATCACAATATTTGCACTATGCAGGTGCAAATTATATATACGGGTTTGGAAATATCGATAGTAACTATCGTCTTAGTTATATTCAATCCCGTGCCACAACCGCACTATGGCATACTGCGTCATCATACGTGATCTTAAACATATATAGCAAAGGAAATTGCTTTATTACTGTACAATACACTTTCGTAATTACATTATATCACTTGCATGTAGGTATTGTATTCTCAAAAAATAACGTTTCTGCTTTCACAAATACGTATACTTGTTCGATTAAAAATCGTCACTCTAAAGGTTACTTTCATATAACACTGGCTTAATATAATAAACACCGACCAGCGTGGTTAGCAACTTCAAGACAGAGTGAGCTTCCCATGTCCAGAAGCTACTGTGTTCACCAAACTTCCGGTATGAGTAATATCATCGGAGATTTCACTGATGCGATGACGCCATGGCTTGGCCGCTTGCTCGGCAAAGCGGTGACTCAATAAAAATACATTTATTACATAATTAGTGCAGAATCAAGTACTGTGACTGTCCACAGGTAGTTTTTAACGTCTAACTTGCTTCTATTTCATATCAAAAACGTGCAGTATGGCTTTGTAACAGATTGCCTAATCAAATCAAGAGCAGTGCAGCACTGTAAATCTCGAAATTGGTAAGGCTGACTTCATATGTTGTGTATATTCCTATCATTCCGCAACTTTGCTTCCAGGGCTGTGATTGATCTCTTTTGAATCGGCCGCTCTCAAACACTCTCGTAAATTCCCCGATTGAATCATACGGAATACCCGTGCTGTTCGTTGTCACTATGGAAGATAAGAAGTTATTTCTGAAGCCACGCGCTGCCGAGATGCTGCATTACGCAACTTCTATATTGCACCAACACTCCTTGTATTAAATGCACAGTATTACACCATATTACCTAGTTACTATTTGGGGCATATATGATATGGCACAGTACATTAAACAGCTGCACAGGTAGCAGATTCCTCCTCCTCCTCTGACAGGGCATAGTTAATCCTCCTCATCCTCCTCCCTCATATTAGACCCAGTTTTACGGATAGATAGGCAGTTGTTATTTGCCGGCGTTATTTGCCGGTTGCAGTGTAAAACTACGGCATACATCATATCTACCTGCAAAACATCTATTATGTTTATGTGTGATCTTTGCAGTGTGAGTTTTTCAAGACTTGACAATCTTCAACTATATAAAGCTGTAAAGCATAACTCCGAATATATGCATGCAAACAATGTACTGCTATATTCAACAGATGTGATAATCTCACACGACAGATAAAGTCTAAACACATTTGTTTAAATAATTTGCCAGTAGAATGCGTAGAAACATTACTTGAAAATCTATATATATAAAAGCAAGTCGGGCTGGAGCGATGTATATATAAATATTTAAAAATGAAAAAAGACGTGAATTAATGAGGCACTTCCAGAAATCTCAGAAATTTGAAACTTTGTACGGAGGAAACTGATGCCCCCAGGATCCCTAGAAAAATCGGAAATTCTCAAAATTCCCTGAAGGGGGCACGCTGGGGGGGCTCAAATTTTGGGCTCAGGATAAGAACACAGTCGAATAGTATATCCAAAACGATAACCTATAGGTTTCGTGGGCTTAAAAATTTTCGAGAATTTCCTCATTTTTATCCCATATCCCCCCAAATCAAAATGGCGGCACAACCTGCCAGACGAAGTAGACAATTGAAATTTGGTGAAATTATAGCTTTTGGTCCCTAACCGACGGGAAAATTCCAAGATGTTCAAATTTTTCACTTTTTACCCCCCAAAGATATCGGAATATGGAGGCAATTTTAATGACTGTGCAGACATTCCTTTGGAGCTATTTTTTGGCTAAACGGTAAGTCGTATCACAAAACGGATGGCACAATGTCGCTTCAATTCGGAGTGATCTACAACTTTGGTCCAGTGACATTTTGTCGTATCTCTCTCCCTTATACGTTAAATTTGGCCGTATTTCTGGATTGTTCGTAAGTTTGGTGATTTTTACAAGTATATTTCATTGTTTGACACACTTATAAGAATGATAGGATCATCACGTTGTGTGCGCACATTGGCACGATTAAGGGACATATGTGTACCAAATTTCATGATTCTAGCTTATACATAAGTAGGCAAAAAGTAATGTAAAATGTTAAAAATGCACCCAAATTTCACCCTATTCAAAATTTGATCTCAATTTACCCCCTTAATATGGGAGATATGAGGAAATGGTTTAGAAACAAACATGTAGAGCGATAAATGAGGCGTCTGATGGTGCAAACCGTTTCTTAATATCATAAACCGTTTAGGAGATATGAATCTCGAAGTGGAAGTCTGCACTTTTCAACGTGCTCGTGCTTATCTGCCATCTATATATATATAAAAGCAAGTCGGGCTGGAGCGATGTATATATAAATATTTAAAAATGAAAAAAGACGTGAATTAATGAGGCACTTCCAGAAATCTCAGAAATTTGAAACTTGGTACGGAGGAAACTGATGCCCCCAGGATCCCTAGAAAAATCGGAAATTCTCAAAATTCCCTGAAGGGGGCACGCTGGGGGGGCTCAAATTTTGGGCTCAGCATAAGAACACAGTCGTATAGTATATCCAAAACGATAACCTATAGGTTTCGTGGGCTTAAAAATTTTCGAGAATTTCCTCATTTTTATCCCCTATCCCCCCAAATCAAAATGGCGGCACAACCTGCCAGACGAAGTAGACAATTGAAATTTGGTGAAATTATAGCTTTTGGTCCCTAACCGACGGGAAAATTCCAAGATGTTCAAATTTTTCACTTTTTACCCCCCAAAGATATCGGAATATGGAGGCAATATTAATGACTGTGCAGACATTCCTTTTGAGCTATTTTTTGGCTAAACGGTAAGTCGTATCACAAAACGGATGGCACAATGTCGCTTCAATTCGGAGTGATCTACAACTTTGGTCCAGTGACATTTTGTCGTATCTCTCTCCCTTATACGTTAAATTCGGCCGTATTTCTGGATTGTTCGTAAATTTGGTGATTTTTACAAGTATATTTTATTGTTTGACACACTTATAACAATGATAGGATCATCACGTTGTGTGCGCACATTGGCACGATTAAGGGACATATGTGTACCAAATTTCATGATTCTAGCTTATACTTAAGTAGGCAAAATGTAATGTAAAATGTTAAAAATGCACCCAAATTTCACCCTATTCAAAATTTGAACTCAATTTACCCCCTTAATATGGTAGATACGAGGAAATGGTTTAGAAACAAACGTGTAGAGCGATAAATGAGGCGTCTGATGGCGCAAATAGGTTCTTAATATCATAAACCGTTTAGGAGATACGAATCTCGAAGTGGAAGTCTGCACTTTTCAACGTGCTCATGCTTATCCGTCATCTATATATATAAAAGCAAGTCTGGCTGGAGCGATGTATATATAAATATTTAAAAACGAAAAAAGACGTGAATTAATGAGGCACTTCCAGAAATCTCAGAAATTTGAAACTTGGTACGAGGGAAACTGATGACCCCAGGATCCCTAGAAAAATCGGAAAATCTCAAAATTCCCTCATGGGGACACGCTGGGGGGGCTCAAATTTTGGGCTCAGTATAAGAACACAGTCGTATAGTATATCCAAAACGATAACCTATAGGTTTCGTGGGTTTAAAAATTCTCGGGAATTTCCTCATTTTTATCCCCCATCCCCCCAAATCAAGATGGCGGCACAACCTGCGAGACGAGGTAGACAATTGAAATTTGGTGAAATTATAGCTTTTGGTCCCTAACCGACGGGAAAATTCCAAGATGTTCAAATTTTTCACTTTTTACCCCCAAAGATATCGAAATATGGAGGACGTGAATTAATGAGGCACTTCCAGAAATCTCAGAAATTTGAAACTTGGTACGAGGGAAACTGATGACCCCAGGATCCCTAGAAAAATCGAAAAATCTCAAAATTCCTTCAAGGGGGCACGCTGGGGGGCTCAAATTTGGGGGTCAGTATAAGAACACAGTCGTATAGTATATCCAAAAGGATAACCTATAGGTTTCGTGGGCTTAAAAATTTTCGGTAATTTCCTCAATTTTATCCCCCATCCCCCCAAATCAAGATGGCGGCACAACCTGCGAGACGAGGTAGACAATTGAAATTTGGTGAAATTATAGCTTTTGGTCCCTAACCGACGGGAAAATTCCAAGATGTTCAAATTTTTCACTTTTTACCCCCAAAGATATCGAAATATGGAGGCAATTTTAATAACTGTGCAGACATTCCTTTTGAGCTATTTTTTCGCTAAACGGTAAGTCGTATCACAAAACGGATGGCACAATGTCCCTTCAATTCGGAGTGATCTACAACTTTGGTCCTGTGACATTTTGTCGTATCTCTCTCCCTTATACGTTAAATTCGGCCGTATTTCTGGATCGTTCGTAAATTTGGTGATTTTTACAAGTATATTTTATTGTTTGACACACTTATAACAATGATAGGATCATCACGTTGTGTGCGCACTTTGGCACGATTAAGGGACATATGTGTACCAAATTTCATGATTCTAGCTTATACTTAAGTAGGCAAAATGTAATGTAAAATGTTAAAAATGCACCCAAATTTCACCCTATTCAAAATTTGAACTCAATTTACCCCCTTAATATGGTAGATACGAGGAAATGGTTTAGAAACAAACGTGTAGAGCGATAAATGAGGCGTCTGATGGCGCAAATAGGTTCTTAATATCATAAACCGTTTAGGAGATACGAATCTCGAAGTGGAAGTCTGCACTTTTCAACGTGCTCATGCTTATCCGTCATCTATATATATAAAAGCAAGTCGGGCTGGAGCGATGTATATATAAATATTTAAAAACGAAAAAAGACGTGAATTAATGAGGCACTTCCAGAAATCTCAGAAATTTGAAACTTGGTACGAGGGAAACTGATGACCCCAGGATCCCTAGAAAAATCGGAAAATCTCAAAATTCCCTCATGGGGACACGCTGGGGGGGCTCAAATTTTGGGCTCAGTATAAGAACACAGTCGTATAGTATATCCAAAACGATAACCTATAGGTTTCGTGGGTTTAAAAATTCTCGGGAATTTCCTCATTTTTATCCCCCATCCCCCCAAATCAAGATGGCGGCACAACCTGCGAGACGAGGTAGACAATTGAAATTTGGTGAAATTATAGCTTTTGGTCCCTAACCGACGGGAAAATTCCAAGATGTTCAAATTTTTCACTTTTTACCCCCAAAGATATCGAAATATGGAGGACGTGAATTAATGAGGCACTTCCAGAAATCTCAGAAATTTGAAACTTGGTACGAGGGAAACTGATGACCCCAGGATCCCTAGAAAAATCGGAAAATCTCAAAATTCCTTCAAGGGGGCACGCTGGGGGGCTCAAATTTGGGGGTCAGTATAAGAACACAGTCGTATAGTATATCCAAAAGGATAACCTATAGGTTTCGTGGGCTTAAAAATTTTCGGTAATTTCCTCAATTTTATCCCCCATCCCCCCAAATCAAGATGGCGGCACAACCTGCGAGACGAGGTAGACAATTGAAATTTGGTGAAATTATAGCTTTTGGTCCCTAACCGACGGGAAAATTCCAAGATGTTCAAATTTTTCACTTTTTACCCCCAAAGATATCGAAATATGGAGGCAATTTTAATAACTGTGCAGACATTCCTTTTGAGCTATTTTTTCGCTAAACGGTAAGTCGTATCACAAAACGGATGGCACAATGTCCCTTCAATTCGGAGTGATCTACAACTTTGGTCCTGTGACATTTTGTCGTATCTCTCTCCCTTATACGTTAAATTCGGCCGTATTTCTGGATCGTTCGTAAATTTGGTGATTTTTACAAGTATATTTTATTGTTTGACACACTTATAACAATGATAGGATCATCACGTTGTGTGCGCACTTTGGCACGATTAAGGGACATATGTGTACCAAATTTCATGATTCTAGCTTATACTTAAGTAGGCAAAATGTAATGTAAAATGTTAAATATGCACCCAAATTTCACCCTATTCAAAATTTGAACTCAATTTACCCCCCTAATATGGTAGATACGAGGAAATGGTTTAGAAACAAACATGTAGAGCGATAAATGAGGCGTGTGTCTGTACATTGATTATTTTGGCGAAATTTCCGTATAGTTATCAGTTTCAGGTGTAATAATGACCATCTGCATCATTTTTAGCTTCGGTGTCTGTCTGTTTTTTGTCTGTTTGTCTGTTTGTCTGTCCTTCTATAACTTGAAAACTACTGGATATATTTCCACCAAACTTCATATTTAGAATCCACCTGTCCTTGGGTAGGTTTTAGCGCAAAAAATAAAATGGTAACGACTGTGTGTCTGTACATTGATTATTTTGGCGAAATTTCCGTACAGTTATCCGTTTCAGGTGTAATAATGACCATCTGCATCATTTTGAGCTTTGGTGTCTGTTTGTCTGTTTGTTTGTCTGTTAGTCTCTTTGTCTGTTTGTCTGTTTGTCTGTCCTTCTATAACTTGAAAACTACTAAATATATATTTCCACCAAACTTCATATTTAGAATCCACCTCTCCTTGGGTAGGTTTTAGCGCAAATATCGTTTCTAAATCCCTGAACTGAGTGGGGATTTTTACGAAACCGAAACCGTGATTTTGCACTCCCTCAAAGTATACACAACCGAACTTAATGGAAATCAACCTGCCTTAATGAAAATTAATTTCTAAACCGTTTTTTCTCATGTGCATCATTTCGATAACAGGATTTAGTAAGGGAGATATCATTAACGGACCGTTTTTCGATACAAATCCCAGCGGACTTAACGCAAGAGCGGGTGCGTGTAAAGCGTACTTCTTACAAACTTGAAAACTAACAAGATATTTGAACCAAATTTTTTATATAGCATCCATCTGTCCAAGGGTAGGTTTCCTTGGTGTCTGTTAGTTAGTTAGTTTGTTTGTTTGTTTCTTTGTTTGGTCTGTTTGTCTTTCTCTAACTTGAAAACTACTGGATATATTTCCACCAAACTTCATATTTAGAATCCACCTATCCTTTGGGGAGGTTTTAGGGCAAATGTAGTTTCTAAATCCCTGAACTAATTGGGGTTTTTTTTACGAAACCGAAACAGTGATTTTGCACTCCCTTAAAATACACACAACCAAACTTAATGGAAATCTACCTGCCTTAATGGAAATTAATTTCTAAACCTTTTCTTCTCATGTGCATCATTTCAGTCACTTACAGGAAAGATAGTATGATCAAACTCTACACGAACATTGGCCCACCCAGTACCCATATGTGAGTCAAATGCTATGTCACATAATTATCCGAAAAGTAATGCAATGTAAGATATTCTTACACAAATTTCAACCTATTCAACGTTTCTGATTCAATCTGACCCATGAATAGATTAGATGCGAGAAAATATCATAGGACCAGTCATTCAGATCGCTAAATACTGCGCCTTACGGTACAATCATTTGTCGATATGACGTACCGTTTAGCAGCAGTTAATCTGTAAATGAAGGTCTGCAATATTGTAAACATTCATATACTTTCGTATGTCCATCTGTATATATTCATTGATGTCGATTTGTAGCGATCGAGAAAGGATGTGTCTGCTATTGTAATCAGTACTCCCTACACCGACTTTGACTGCTGGCAGTAGGAATGGGGTCCTTCTCCAACTCCTGTGTAACTGGCATTAGTAAGGAGGGCCTACCATTTTAATGAATAATTCACTTTTCGATTTGTCTTGCAGAAGGCAAGGGATCATGCAGTTTTGTTGGAAAGTCCCCTACTCTATTGTGTTTGGCTCTAGGCCAGGGTGCCCGCCATTATAAACAAATGTTCCAATCTAAAATTTGACTAGCATTAGGCATAGTGGCCTGCTATTTTCATGGAAACTCACTAATTCTGTGTGACTGGCAGTAAGCTGGCTAGCAGCAGTAAAAAGGGACTGTCATTATAATGATAACTGCACAACTCAATTTTGACTGGTGGTAGGGAAGTTGCCTGCTATTATAATAAGAACTCCTCAACTGTAACCTGTCTGAAAGTAGGAAATGGGTCTGCCATTGTAACTAAAACTCCCCAAATCGATTGTGACCGGGTAGTAGGCATTGGGGCCTGCAATTATAATGTAAACTTGCCAATTCGATTGTGAATGGCAGTAGGCGAGTGAGCCTGGCGTTATCATCACAACTCCGCAACCCTCACTTTACATTGGAAACAACGTATGTGGACCTCCCCATGCTATTTCTCGGATAAGGCTAAGAGACATGCAATTTTAAAACAATCTCATTTGCTGCACGCACAGTATTTACGTCGATATCCGTATACAATGTAGAATACCGTAGCGAAGCACGGGTACATTTGCTAGTGCTATATAAAGAAGCGTAATCGTAACTTACTACATGTTACTACATGTTCTGTTACTAACCTCACACTACCAAATAAAGAGGAGATGCAAAAGGAAGAAAAGGAAGAACACACCGTTTCTTTTCCATCAGAGCTTTTTCATTCTACTTTATTTTCTGAGCCAACAACATGTTCTGTAGCTGTGTAAACATCTCAAGAAGAGAAGGAGGAAGCGGCAGTAGAAGAAAAAAAGACAATTTAACCGCTTCTTTTAAATCAAACTGTGTTAAGTTTTTATCTGCTGATAACATTGCAGAAGCACATATCGCATCAAAATAAGTTCTTCGGTTTTCTACACATCAACTGTCTACACGTATTAGCAAAACTCTGTTACCCTATGCAGATATAAGATACTGTAAAGACGTTAACTTACTCGTTGAACGATTACATTTCCTAAGAGCTTATCAAGATGTTGGATACACAGTGTATGTACGAGAGATTCAAGAAATAGAAGACGAATTAAGCCGTAAGCGTATTATTGTGTAACATAATCCCTTCCCGACTCTATTTTCTTAATGTAACAGTTGTTATGATAACAGCTTCCTCCTCTTCCTCCTCATCCTCCTCTCAGTTACTGAGGTAAGCTCAATCACTCTTCCTACGACATAGTCCTTTATCATCAACATTAGTGTGTGCTTCGACATCGTACGCTATGGAATATAAAGAAGAAAACGTCTACACGGTTACAGACAATCGTCTTAATAACAAAAAAAACTTTCAATGTGCATGCTGTTCGCATTCTAATACGCAACATCTTATTAATCTCACACAAGTAAGTGATGCTATTAAGATATTCTATAAACATGGAACATTATCTAAGATGTCGGAATATCTGAATCAATATTTACCACCAGGATTTTTATCTACGTACGCTGCTCCTTTCGTAAACAATTTTTGGGACATCCTTCCTCTCCATAGTAAGATGTCAATCAATGTAGCTTTATGCAGAACCTGTCAACGTCATTACAAGCATCGAGGACAATATGGTGGTGATGATTGGGATGGATCCAATCCGAGGATTCAACACTGTACACAGTGTATGGATAAACTTTTTCCATTCATTTCAGTACATGATCAAGATAATTCAGAAAAGGAACAAACCACAAAATAACAACAAGATAATAACTGCATTATCTTCTTAGTAAAGCATAAAATATATATCATAATATATTTCATAAACACTAAACATTTTGTTTAACTTGAATGTTGCAGGAGGCATTACAATTTCGGAAGCATGGTACCTCTTCGCAACCTTGTCGGCAGAAAAACAAAATTGTTGTATAAGATTGTTTTAATTTTTTAAATCATTATACAATAAATATTTTAATGCGTTCAAAATGTTATTGCATATCTTTGCTTCCTTACACCTACTTATTCCATCTACAAGATGTTGAGTAATTGACCTTGATAACTAAAAAGTCTAAACAGGCATAATCATGATAACGTCATCACTACAGGTTAAAAACAGAATAATAGCACGGGGGTTTAAATGTATGCAATGCATTTCTTATTTCACTCAATAAGCTCAGTGCTTATAACCCATGCCGACAGATTAAAATAGTATATTTCCGAACTAAAATTTCGAGTTAAATGTTTATCCAATAATTTGTTCGACGGCTAGAGTCTTAAATGTACGAATGTATTTCTTATGGCACTTGGCGTTCTGTTTAATTCCGCTCCTGCATGAGCTACAAGCCTATAACCCATGCCGACTGATTCAAATAGTATAATTCCAAACCGAAATTTCAAATTACATGTTTATCCCATAATTTGTTCGCGTGCTAGGGGCTCAAATGTAACCGATGTATTTCTTATAGCACAAGGCGTTCTCAAAAGAGCCCATGTATAGCCACCATCTCGAACAATCGTCCATAGCCGTCATTTTTCTCTATAAGAAGCCGTTTATAGACGCCATCTTTCGCAAGCGCCCCTAGACCGTCTCATAAGGAGCTGTGTATAGCCGCCATCTTGTGCAATTGTTGTCCGGAGGACATCTGGGCGTAAAACTAAGGATAGCCCCTTCAAGATGGCGGATATGAGGTTAGGCTCGTTCTCTTAGGCGTCGGGAATGGCAACTAGCCGTTAAACTGAGGTTAGGCTCGCTCTCCTATGCATAATCCACAAATCGTCATTGCCCTACTACTATACTAGGGGTCAATGACCTCGGTGATGACTCAGCAGAAAAAGTGCTGACTCAGCGTATTTAGAACTGTCACTGCTCTTCTACTGGCATGAATCCCGTAGCCATGTTTATAATGGCATTTGTGAGGGCTCATTTTTCACCAAAGTTTGACTTCTAATTTTTAAAATAAAAAATACTCTATTTAGATCAAGTGAGTACTTAACAACAGGAAATAACATTAAAAAATTAATTAGTTCTAACTTCGGTCTAAAAACGGTATACTAATTAGGGCCTAATACATTTTTGAACGAATTGTGAAATATGTTTAATTTTTTTTTCACATTTCTTAAAATATATCCCTTAAAAGCATTCGCCGGCCGCAAAATATGGCTTCGCGGGCCACCTATTGGAAACACCTGTTTTGCAGTATGTGTAGATGAAGATAACAGTCGTCTTCACCCTGTATTTTGCACGTAAAGCCTGCTTCACTCTTTACAATACACACTGTTTTAAGCCGAACAATCGGATTTATTCAAAGTGTGTATCTGACTGATGACGTACGGAGACGATGAAAGCCGGTCTCGATACATAATATCCTACGGTTGGCAACCTTGAAGATGGTTTTCCATACCTTCCTACTTTCAAACCAGGCTGTACCAGGGCCACTACCTGCCTTCTCCTAACCCTTTCCCAACCTTCCGTCGCCGAAAACCTCCGATGTTTTAATCTGAAGTTAAACTACCAGCAAAAAAAGGAGAAGACTTAACGTCTCCATCTGACGGAAGAATCACCGTTAATAGCGCCTCTTCATATGAAGTCCGGCTCTATGGCTAAATGGATTACGTACCGGCCTTTCATCCCAGAGATCTCGCTTCAATTCTCGGCCAGGTCGAAGAATGTAAGCTTCATTGATTAATTCCTTTGTGTAGGCGGCTGGAGGTGTGTGCTGTCTTCAGCATTATAATTCATAATACGTAGCGCCCCAGCCTCACAAATGTGCACCCATGTGGGTGGGACTTGACTTACTTGACTCAATTCCTGTTGTTCCTTGTGGAACATAGGGCATCAACAAAGCATCTCCATCTGATCCTGTTGCCAGCCAACCTCTTCACCTCTCTCCAGGTCTTGCCTTCTTTCATTGCCTCCATGTGTACAGATCTTCGCCACATTTGTTTGGGCCTTCCGCTCCTCCTTTTACCCTGCGGGTTCCAATCCAGTGCCTCTCTCTCAATGGCTTCATTCTCTTTCGTCAACGTATCCCCTATCCATTTCCATTTCCGCCGCTTTATCTGTATTGCCATCTCGGTTTCACCCGTCCTTCTCCATAGTTCATGATTGGAGATTACTTCCGGTCAGTACATGTTTAGGATCTTCCTTAAACAGCGGTTGACAAAGGTCTGCAACTTGGAGGTAATCACTTTAGTCACCTTCCAGGTCTCGGACCCATATAGTAGAACAGCCTTGACATTACTTCGGAAAATGCGAAGTTTGGTCCTGGTAGATATTTTGTTATTCTTCCATACCGGATAGAGCCGAACAAAGGCACCATTTGCTTTTTGTATACGTTGAGAAACATCCTGTACTGCTCCTCCATCTTTGGTAACTACACTGCCCAAGTAGGTGAAACTATCCACATCCTCTATAGGTTCATCGCTGAAGACAAATGGTCTAGTCTGTTGGTTTTCATCGTTAGGGCCTTGGTCTTCTTTGAGTTAATCGTTAGTCCCACCTTTTTTCCTTCTTGTACCAAGTCTTCAATCTTTGATTGCATTTCACCATGTGCCTCAGACAGGAGACAAACATCATCAGCGAAGTCTAGGTCTTATAACCTGTTAGCCAATCCCCACTGGATACCACGTTTCACATTTCGCGTTACATTCCGCATTACCGCATCAATCACCACCAGGAACAAGGTTGGCGAGAGGATACAACCTTGACGTACTCCTGAACGTACAGATATAGGCTCAGATACACGGCCCTCATGTATGACTCTGCATGTATAATCACGGTATGTTTCCTGAATGAGGTTGGTAATTTGTGATGGCACTCCATACCGCTTCACTTCCTTCCACATAGCTTCTCTCTTGATCGAATCAAAAGGTTTTCCATAATCGATGAACACTGCATAGAGGCGAGATGACCACTCAACACACTGCTCCAGAATTATCCTCAAGGTGTTTATTTGGTCTACAGACGAGCGATGCGATCGAAAGCCTGCCTGTTCCCGTCGGAACCTCAAGTTGATATACTCCTTAATTCTGTTCAACAGAACCCTGGTGAAGACTTTGCTAGGGCTTGAAGGAAGCGTAATGCTCCTCCAGTTGTTACAGTTTGACGTATCGCCCTTCTTTGGCAACTTCACCAGCAACCCACATTTCCAATCTGTCGGCATTTCTCCATTAACCCATATCTTCTCAAATAGCGGCTGCAACATACTGGCAATGGTATCCATATCAACCTTCATGACTTCTGCTGGAATATTGTCAACACCTGCTGCCTTACCAATATGGAACTCTCTCAATGCCCGCTTGTTTTCCTCCACTGTTGAAACGCAGACTTTAATCCTTGGGTCAGGCTGGGTTTCTTCCTCTTATTCTTCTGCATCTACTTGCTCCTCCAAGGAGTGGTTTAACGCCGCAGAGAAATGTTCCTGCCATCGCTTCAGTTGATCCTCGGAGTTTTTTAGGAGGACACCATCCTTGTTTCTGACTGGACGTTTTTTCTGCATCTGTTTCCTTGCCAGAACTCTGGCGATGGTATGGAGTTCTCTAAGATTTCCCTTTCTGGCTGCCTCCTCTGCTTGTTGAGATAGGTCATCTATCCATTTCCTTTGATCTCTCCTCACACTTCTCCTTACTTCCTTATCCTTCGCAACATATTTGGTATGCAATTCTGCCTTCCTTGCTCGTGTCTTACATGCATTCATTACTTCCTTTATCTCTTTCCTTTGTCTGAAAATTTCCCATGTCTGGTCAGTCATCCAGTCCTTTTTCGTCCTGTCCTTAAAACCCAGGATATTTTCACTTCAGTAAATACAGATCTAGTCTTCACTCATTTTTCCTCAATAGTTTCATCCTCCACCTCAGTGAGTGCTTGGAATCGATTCTTTAGTTCTATCCTGAAGGCTTCTTTCACATTTCTGTCATCCCTTAGCTTTCCAACATCATATCGCTTCCTTATTTGCTATCCTTCTCTTTTGTGCCTGTATCTTCATTCTAAAGGTAGCCACAACAAGATGGTGATCACTACCAATGTCTGCACCTCTCTTGTTCCTCACATCCAACAATGAACTCCTCCACCTTCGTCCAATAGCCACATGATCTATCTGGTTTTCTGTCCTACGATCCGGTGATACCCATGTCACCTTATGGCAGTCTTTACGTGGAAATATAGTACCACCAATAACCAAATCGTGGCTTGCACAGAAGTCCACAAACAGCTGTCCATTCTCATTTCATTCCCCTAAACCATGCCTTCCCATAATATGTTCAAGTCCTTCGTTGTCCTGTCCCACTTTTGCATTCAAATCTCCTCCAACTAGGATGATATCCTTCCTTTTCTGTTTCTTAACCGTTCTATTAAGATATCCATAGAACGTCTGTTTGTCTTCCTCCTCCGCCGACTCAGTAGGTGCATAGCATACTATCAACACAATGTTTCTAATATTGGTCTTAAAACGTGCCACTATTATCCTTTCCATGACTGGGTACCACTCCATAAGGCACCTCTTAGCCTCCTTATCCATTAATATACCCACACCTTCATAACTCGCACCGTCGCCCTCGGGTCTTCCAGAGTATACAAATGTAGCTCCATCATGGGTTGCCAATTCCCCAAACTCACTCCATCTTACCTCACTCAAACTTAGGATGTTCAGGCCATAATTCCTCATACATGCCACTGCCTGTAGTAGCCTTCCACTTTCCCGCAGAGTCCTCACATTCCATAGCCCAATTTTCGTTAACCTTTTCAAGCCAAATATCGTTATCTTTGGATCAGTCTGGTTTCTCATTGTTGATGATTCTGTAATAAGGTAATGTAGGGTTGTGCGAGTTATTCGCCCACAGCACCCGAGCTTGGTGGTGGAGCTGCCACCTACGCCTCCAAGCCTGCTGTTTTCTGTTGGGTTAGTCTCCCTTAGCTTTTGAAGATCCCTCTTCACCACAAGGCAGTGGTTTTCCTCTCTATTTTACCCGAAGAGGAAGGGTTGCCTCCTCCGCCAACTTTGCCGTACCAAAGGTCTCCTTCTCCGCCTCAGTTGCCGTTAAGGACTTCACCAGAGCCCCGTTAGCCGTTACTTTTCAGGGTTCCTGTAAGGCCTTCACAGCTACCGTAGCGGTCCTGGGGCACACAAGGTCGCCGCTACAGGCTATCCCCTACTTCGTACCGTTGCCCGTCCCCCACGACGTGGACGAGGGGTTGGACTTATGGGGGACCCATGTGAGTGGGGGTGATAGAATATGACCCACGGTATCCCCTGCCTGTCCTAAGAGGCGACCTCAAGGGGCCCCAAGGGCTCTTGAACTTCGGAGTATGGGTTGGCGAGCAAGCGGGCTTAGTTGAGTCCTCACATTGCTTCCACTTACTTGTGCCAGGCTACTCATTTTAATCTATCCTATCCGACCTCCCTTGGTCAACTCTTGTTCCTTTCCGACCGTGGCGGTATTGGAGCACTCGAGGCCTGGGGAGTTTGTCATTTTCACGACTTTCGTGATCACAGCATATCTTCGGCCGATATCTTCATTTTTCGAATTGTCGGACGCCTTGAATGTTTTCCCGTTTGATTAGTTTTACATGCAGGATGGTTGCCTAGTTGTACTGTACATCCTCTTAAATCAATAATAACCACCACCACTCTCCTTGACATACTTATTCACCCGCTCTGCTGGCCAACATCCCGAAGATGACGTTTTTACACCAGCGGTCCTCGAACCAACTAACCAAGGTGTCAAACCGTATCATGGCAATTAAGCTGGCCGATCAGTATCTGTCAGGCAGTTCACTTTCTTGTGAGCACTTTAAAATACGTTCAAGACGGTCAAGGCCCCCTAGAGTGCGAAAGAATCTCGCGGCGCGGCGTAGCGGCTGTTTTGTTTGTGTGTGGTGTTAGCGCTAACAACAGTGGAAAAACCCAACTGTAGGCCTTCAACCTAATTAGGTACATTTTCGGTCTCTGTAACTTATCTTAATTTGTCAATGGACTACTTACTTAACCTCGGAGACGTGTTGCATATCAAACAATTAAAGTTCCACGCTTTTTTGAGCGGACACAGATAGGTCTTATGGCGGCGATGGGACAAGAAAGGGCTAGGAGTGCGAAGGAACCGCTCGTAGCCTTAATTAAGGTACAGTCCCAGGTGTGAACATGGGAAACGGTGGAAAACCATCTTTAGGGCTGCCGACAGTGGGGTTCGAATGGCAGTTCACAGTTGCGCATTCCTAACTGCACGGCCAACTCGCTCGGCGATATGTTTATTATTTTATCGCCATCATAATTCACATATTTAATACAGGGAAGTCTCGGTAATCCGAACCCTGAACTGAAAAATCGATTAATCCGAAATTAAGACCCAAAGTTGTAAGGACATAACAAAAAAAATCCTAACGAAATACGGCAACAGAAACTGCACTGAAATGTTACTTCATTGCGTTGGTACAGTACGTGTTCAAAATTTCTACCACCACTCTTCTTTAGAATCTTCAGCTTCTTCAGCCTCTATTTCATCGAAAGGCATTCGCTGGCTTATTGGCTCTCTGTTTCGATCACAGTGTTGCAGTGCCTTATTCTGGCATTTCTGGAGATGCACGTCTTGTGGTAGAGTTTTTTTCTTTTCTTTCTTTTTTTGTCAGCCCGCATGCCCTCTGCAGTTTTGAGATCCAATCTGCTACTTGTTCCAGTACAAAACGTTCCATTCCTCCGAGGAGATGGCAGGCCCGTAACGCTGTCTCACAGGCCAGGGATATTTGATTCGGTGAAGACGTTCGGACAAAGTGAGGAGGTTGGCAGCCATGGTCTATACTAGGAACTGTTACGCCATTCGCCTTAGTGCAGGAGAATGGAAAACCACGGAAATTGTTTCTCAGGACAGCCGACAGCGGGGAGCAGCCCCTCTCCGTCTCGCGAATACAGAGGCATAGAACCGCGGCATTTATAGACCGAAGCCTACTTCGTATCCGCAGGTCATCCAATCCTTTACAGCGCCTTTCCCTCATTGGTTTTCTTGTACAGTCTCTCGAGGTTCTTTATGCTCTCAAACCTTCTATCTCTGTTTCGAAGAATTTCCGTCCTTTCGCCCTCTTGCGTTCCTTGTCGAGGCTATTCTTACAATTTACTCCCAGGGTTGTGTTTCCTTCATTTTGACATAATTATGTCTTATTTCTGGTGGTCATCTCAAATTAGCAGCCGTTGATAGATGGCCATGACCGGGAGACATGTTTATCATCATTTGAATTTCGCAAATGGAAATATTGGGTTATTTTTCAAGCACTTTGCCAAAACCATTTTTCATATTTGTAATTAATAAGACTTGTAATAGTAACAATAGATTTGGTTTTAATTCAGCTGGTACATCAAGAAGAGGAAGGGTAGGGTTCGTCGAAGCCACGCAATACAAACTGTTACTATGCTATACCATATGCTGAACAGTGGACGAACGATATTTCTGAAGGATGGCACAGATGATGGCAACTACCATCCGTCTCTAAACATATTTATTTATTTATTTATTTATTTATTTATTTATTTCAGATGGGATCCATTCCTCAACAGTCCGTACTTCGCGGGGAGACGCATCCACTACCCTCTCGCGAGTTTCTGCTTCACCGTTTGCTCGAGCGCCGAGCTGAGGAAACTGGGGTGGGTGCGGCGCCCGCTCTGATTAGTGGCGCCTCTAACGAGCCCATGACGCACTCACGGCTTCATATGGCGGCTAACAGGATCGCCAGAGTCTTGGTGAGTTGGCCCCCTTTGTATCAAATTAATCTTTCTGTTCATACATTCTTATCTTTCCGTAATACTTTATTTATTATAATATCGGGGGAGATAGGTAATAATAATAATAATAATAATAATAATAATAATAATAATAATAATAATAATAATTCTGTGTTTGGTTTTTGTTGTCGGGGAAGTATCAAGTATTAGGTAATGAGTGGGATGGGAGTTGCTACATTATACGAATAAAAGGTATGTTAAAAGAAATAAAAATGCGCTGATAATTATTTCAAAATTACCAGGTTGAGTGGCCTGAGCGGTAGAGGGATGCATTTGAGTCGAACTTGGTGGGTTGGATGCCTGTTTAGTCCAGTTATATTTTAGGATGGTGAAATACGCCAGGAGGTATTGGTGAATTTACCATCACGTGAAGGAATTCATGTGGGACGCAATTCCGGCACTTCAGTGTTTCCAAATATCCGCAAAACTTGTTAGAGTGGCCTATTCACTCTGTACAGGAAATAAATGGAAAATAAGGACCATACGAAAACAAAATTACAATACTACTCCTCAGAGCTGGAGCAATTATCACCCCTATTCTAGGTCCTTCTTACGCTACGTAGGATATTTCCACCGCGTTCACGTTTTAGGGGGTAGCGATCCGGCCCTGGATTCGACTCCTGTTCAGCTCAAGGATTTTTATTTGGATTTAAGGGCTGGTTCGTCATCAACTCAGCTTACGTGGGAACGCTTGAGGACAATTCTGACTGTGAGAGATAGAGGCTTCCGTCTAAAATGTTATGAATAACGACCGAGACGACTCGTCGCGCTGACCACGCACTATCTCGTAATCTGAAGCCGTGTGTGTTGGACGCTTGGTAGTTCCAAGGCTATGACGGGCCTAAGTGTTCAATTTTGGATAGGATACTTGTTTGACATGATTCGTGAATGCAGTAGACTGCCGGTTCTCGACATAAACGGGCCGGTGAGACTTCGCATTAGCAGGAGTGTCGGTAAAGATGGAAAGGAAAAGAATCAATTTCATGATTGATTATAGATATTTTATTTCGATTCAGTTGATAATTACCTTCACATTAAAATTGGAACGAGAAAAGATGTCTGTATAGATATTATTTTGTTTAGACAGAGCCCGTATTGGTATACAGTAACAGGTTAGAATTCAAACTAATTTGGTTATTAGGAAGTGTAGTCCAGTACGTTCTTCCGTAATGTAGTGAGAGTAAGATACATTCTGGGGGTCCACTACACCCAGGGGCGGTTATTCAATGGAATGAAGGGAATGAGTCATTCCCTTAAAAAATATTACACAAAGAAAAATATTAAGCATGTTATTGCAACCAGTATTTATTTTAAGTTTTGTGTCGTTTGGTATAATATATAATTAACTTTATTTTAACGTGACAGTGTGCATGGACAGATGAGAGCTGCAAACATACGTCTGTCTCCATGAGCTCGCGTGATACATCACGGCCGCTCGTCAGCAAGTGGCTTGCCAGACTCGACCTTGGCTTCACTCTGGTCCCTTCGTAATTATTCGGTTCGGTTCGGCAAGCTTCGTGGGGCGAGCCAAGTGAATGCATCTGACTACTCATTCCGTTCGAGAATATTTGTATGTGATAGTTGAGATAAAACTTGTGGGAAAAAGATTTAATTGTGCTTGTGTTTCCAACTGAAGTGAAATATCGTACTGTGAGTTGTACCATTTAATTTACTTTGTGTTATTTGTGAAAATTACACCAAATTTACGTGCGCACATGTAAATTAAAGGAACTACTGCGATTCTGCCGGCTTAGAAGGGAATGCATTGACTGTGCTCATTCCCCACTTTGAGTCTCTGAAGCATGGCAACTGTCGACGCGAGTGAAGAGAGCGGAGGGGGATGTGGATGCGTATTAGAATCTCTCTTAATCCAGGGCATGAGTTCGAGGGCTTTTCAGGAGAAGAGTAGTATAATATCCGGTGGCAGGCCAATGCCTGATTTACCGGGTGTAAAAACTAAAACGAAACGTTGTGTTCGACACTTTAATACAGAGCACTATGGAAAAATAGGCTGGTTATGTGGTTGTCAAAAAACATCAAAACTCTACTGTTGGCCTTGCATTCTATTTTCAAATGAAAAGGGGGTGTGGAACAGTGTAGGCTTCGATGATATGAATAACTTGCTTAAAGCATCCCAGCGTCATCAGCAATCACAAACACATATCCGAGCTGAAATTCTGTTAATAACTTTCGGAACGACCAGAATAGATTTGCAACTCGATCAGCAGCGTAAACTGGAGACAATAAAACGTAACGAGTTGGTAAAACAGAATAGAAAGGTGATCCAACGACTGATTGACGTTGTAATGTATCTTGCAAGACAAGAACTTCCTTTCAGAGCGCATGCAGAAGATAAAAGTTCCTTAAATCGTGGAAATTATATAGAACTCATAACGCTGCTGGGCAAGTATGACGACACACAGGCAAATCATTTGCAGAAAGCAACGGTGTTCACAGGTCTTTCACATCAAATACAAAATTATTTAATTGACGGAGTAGCCAGTGTGTTATTGACCGAAATAAAGAAATAAATATCACAGTCACCATTCGTGGCGATTATTATTGATGAAACTACTGATATTTCTGCCCATTCCCAACTTTCAACTGTTGTTAGGTTCACGTCTGCTGATGGAGAAGTACAGGAGCGATTTCTTGGATTTACCGACGTAAGCGCCGATCGCAGTGCTCCTGCTCTTGCAGATCATGTGTTCCACATAATGGACGAGTTCAACTGTGGTTCTAAACTAGTCGCTCAATGTTACGATGGAGCCGCAGTGATGTCAGGAGACCTCAGTGGTTTACAGAAAAGAGTGAAAAACAAATATCCCGACGCTATATTTATACATTGTTTTGCTCACAGACTGAACCTTGTCCTTACACAGACAACTTCTAATATAAAGGAATGTAAAATATTCTTCATGACTCTGAGTAGCTTAGACTCTTTCTTTTCTAATTCGACGAAGAGAACTGCTGCATTAGATAAAGAAGTCAAGAGACAATTTCCTAAAGTGTGTCCAACACGATGGAATTACAACGGAAGACTTGTGGAAACAGTTCGTGAACAAAAAGAAGAATTAGTTTAGTTGTTCGAGAATATCCTTGATAATCCAGAGCAATGGGATAGTCAAACGTATCACGAAGCTCGAGGTTTTAACAGCGTTCTCTCAGAATTCCAGTTCAATTTCATTTTATTTGTTTTCAGCGAGATATTTTGCTTAACCGATTTTCTCTTTGAAATTCTTCAAACGAAAGCACTGGATGTAAATTTCTGTATTGCCAAAGTAGGGGAAAAAAGTATCATTCAGGGAAAAAGAAATGAATTTGAAAGAGTATGGAACAAATGTCAAGAGAGCTGCGAGCTGCCAAAGAAGAGGCTAAGTCAAAATGAAACCTGCGACATAAATTCACACTACCGTCGCATATATTGCGAGATATATGACAATATACATACCCAACTAGAAGTTCGATTCCAAGCACTCGAGAAATTAACATTTTTACAGTTAGTTGATCAAAGGAACACGAAGAAAAGTTTTCCAGAAGCAGCATTCTGTTCTTTGAAACAAAGTTACGGTCAGCATTTTGACTCCGCTCGTCTCAGAAGCGAGCTCAGCGTAGCTTATTCCTCCGATGAGTATCTTACGATGGGAGTTCTAAAACTTTTGTTTTATTTAAAAAGTAGTGGATTGTCATCTTCTGCCTTTTCTGAACTGTTTAAGTTATGTGCGTTGATTTCAACTATCCCAGTGTCCAGTGCTAGTGCCGAACGTTCATTTTCGGCACTTCGGAGAATCCACACCTACTGCAGAAACACACAGGGACAACAGAGACTCGCGAACTTATCTCTTCTGTCGATTGAGAAGACGTTACTAAAATTGAAGTCATCAAAGAATGAAGAAGAATTCTACAGCCTTGTCATAGAAGAATTCGTCAAGAAGGAGAGGTGGATTGAATTAACATTCAAATAGCACAAGATAATGTGAGTTATTATATTTATTTTATACATCTTCCTAGCTTATGATATGTGCTTCCCTTACTGTAAAAGTCACGCGCCGCCACTGACTAGACCGTACTCCTAATATATATATAGAAATCTCATAGCATAACCGTTATGCAGTCTAGCATATATCTCTTACTCGCTTCGGTAAGTTTGTATTCTAACCTGTTACTGCCCAAAAATCTAGTAATCAACACTTCGTTGCCTGCCGTCCGTCCTTTTCTCGTCAACATGTCACTCATTTCGTGTACAAGTAAGACGTCAAAACTGCAGATTCCTTCTTATTGCTCCATATATTTCAATGCTGCTTCAAAACCTCTGAACCATTCATTGTATATTCATTTAGCACCTCACATTCATCAGCTATATATTATTCCTCTTCTGATTCTTCTTCATCGTGGTCTACAATCGTCTGAAGGAAAATTCACCCGTCATTTCACCCTCTCAAAACTGGCCAAACACTTCTTACACACAGCATGAAAATTACACTTGTCCAGACCTTCATATCACCCGTACTTAATTACTGTAACGTTGTAATGGTTGATATCACCATGGAACAAACACTGAAACTACAGAAGGCAATGAACACACGTCTCACCCTATTATAAAAACTTCGCCGGGCTGAGTGGCTCGGACGTTTTTGGCGGTGGCTTCCTGAGTCTCAATTGGCAGTTTCGGTCCTGGCTGAAACCGGTGGTATTTGTCAGCCCCGTGTCCGTACACTTACCGACACGTAAAAGAACTCCCGTGGGACTAAATTTAGACAACTCGGCGTCTCCAAAAACCGAGAAAGTTGTTAGTGGAACGTAATGCAAACATTATTTATAGAAAAACTTCGTACTCATACATGGTAAAGTTGATTAACTGTGAGTAAATGAAAGCCCTTCTAGATTTGGTAAATATAGTATTAGCTAGTGTAGTGGTAACGTGTCTGTCTCTTATTTCAAGATTCAAAGCCCTGGGTTCGTTTTGCTGCCACTTCAAAAAACTTAATTATGAAGTGAGGAGTAGAAGGAGGTTCACTTGATAGGAGATTTTCTCAAGCTCTTAGTTCCAGAAGAAAGCGCACAGTGAGGAGATGACGCTACTGACCTAGTGGTTGTCATGGTCACAATAGTGTCGGGAAGTTGATGACTAATTCCATATGGAACAAAAACATGTCCATGTTGATACTCCCCTCGTTGATAATCGACGAAGTGCGATATCTTCACATTGGGACTCTCGTATTTTGACTATGCTCATAGTTAATTTCCTCTCCTCTTTTCATTAACATAACACATTCATCCTCCATCCATAATAACCGCTCCTTTTCAAGTGTCTTGTGAAAGGCTATAGAATTTACTTCCAGTTAGTGTTATGAATTGCACCTCTTTTAAGCAGTCTTGCCGGTGCTACCTACTGAATATATAACCACATTGTGTGAAAGTTTGTATGAATGGTTAGGATTTTCAATAATTCAAGGTCATTAAATCCCGAATTTTCAGGCTGTAATACGTCAGAATGCCAACTTAACCCTATTAGGACCGGGCATATTCAAGGAGGGCGCGCCTAAGAAGACCAGCTGTTTAGCATGTGGTATGATGAAAAAGACCAAGGAGTTTCCTTTCCTTTCATAAACCTGTAACTTAGTCTGTAATAAATGTTTCTTCACGATTATTTTTTCAAAATCTTGAGAAAACAACCCTTTTTCTTGTAAATGTAACCGGAGGCAGTTTGAAACAAATTAATATTTTAAAATGTTTGTGGATTACTGTAGTCACGTCCTAGTTCGTGAACCATGGGCAACGGCTGAGTGGCCTAGTAAGTGGTCCTGAGAGTCGGGATACCAGTTGCTATGGAATGGGAGTGGGCATCTCGGACATATTCTGAGTCGTGGCCCTCCTTGTGCTCAGGCGGCTAGGACTATACAATTCACCGGTGGTCCATAACCCGTTAGAGGAGAGATCCTCACTTGGACTATGTGCAAGTAGGGCAGCATCCTGCTTCATGAATTAACCGAGCTCAGAACACTTTAGGCAAGCCTCGGACCTATGGGAGTAATGGAGTCCCACTCCCATTTGACAGGCGAGGGACTCCTTGGAAACAACTTGGCGAACGATATGGAATTCGATGGGGAACTATCAATATTAATGGGGCTTATGGAAGAAAGAAGGTAGAACTGGCTGAGTCAGCAAAGAGGATGCATCTGGATGTGCTAGGAGTAAGTGATATTCGGGTAAGGGGAGATAATGAGGAAGAGATAGGAGATTATGAAGTGTACTTGACGGGTGTTAGAAAGGGAAGGGCAGAGTCTGGGGTAAGGCTCTTTATCAGGAATACCATTGCACGCAACATAGTTTCTGTTAGGCACGTAAATGAGCGAATGATGTGGGTAGATTTGTCAGTGGGAGGAATTAGGACAAGAATTGTGTCCGTGTATTCACCATGTGAGGATGCAGATGAGGATGAAGTTGACAAGTTTTATGAAGCATTGAGTGACATTGTGGTCAGGGTGAACAGCAAGGATTGAATAGTGCTAATGGGCGATTTCAATGCGAGAGTTGGGAATAGAACTGAAGGATACTAAAGGGTGATTGGTAAATGTGGGGAAGATATGGAAGCTAATAGGAATGGGAAGCGTTTGCTGGACTTCTGTGCTAGTATGGGTTTAGCTGTTACGAATACATTCTTCAAGCATAAGGCTATTCACGGCTACACATGGGAGGCTAGGGGCACTAGATCCATAATACACTATATCTTAACGGACTTTGAATTCAGGAAATCTGTTAGGAATGTACGAGGTTTTCGCGGATTTTTCGATGATACAGACCACTATCTGATCTGTAGTGAACTAAGTATCTCTAGGCCTAGGGTAGAGAAAGTGAAATCTGTCTGCAAACAAATAAGAGTAGAAAATCTCCAGGACGAGGAAATTAGACAGAAGTACATGGATATGATTAGTGAGAAGTTTCGAACAGTAGACAGTAAGCAGGTTCAGGATATAGAAAGTGAATGGGTGGCATACAGGGATGCTGTAGTAGAAACAGCAAGGGAATGCCTAGGAACAACTGTGTGTAAAGACGGGAAAAGGCGAACATCTTGGTGGAATGATGAAGTGAGAGCAGCCTGTAAACGTAAAAAGAAGGCTTATCAGAAATGGCTCCAAACAAGGGCCGAGGCAGACAGGGATTTGTACGTATATGAAAGAAACAGAGCGAAACAAATAGTTGTTGAATCCAAAAAGAAGTCATGGGAAGATTTTGGTAATAACCTGGAAAGGCTAGGTCAAGCAGCAGGGAAACCTTTCTGGACAGTAATAAAGAATCTTAGGAAGGGAGGGAAAAGGGAAATGAATAGTGTTTTGAGTAATTCAGGTGAACTCATAATAGATCCCAGGGAATCACTGGAGAGGGGGAGGGAATATTTTGAACATCTTTTCAATGTAAAAGGAAATCATCATGGTGGTGTTGCAAACAGCCAAGCTCATGGGGAGGAGGAAAATGATGTTGGTGAAATTATGCTTGAGGAAGTGGAAAGGATAGTAAATAAACTCCATTGTCATAAGGCAGCAGGAATAGACGAAATTAGACCTGAAATGGTTAAGTATAGTGGGAAGGCAGGGATGAAATGGCTTCATAGAGTAGTAAAATTAGCGTGGAGTGTTGGTAAGGTACCTTCAGACTGGACAAAAGCAGTAATTGCACCTATCTATAAGCAAGGGAACAGGAAGGATTGCAACAACTATCGAGGTATCTCATTGATTAGTATACCAGGCAAAGTATTCACTGGCATCTGGGAAGGGAGGGTGCGATCAGTCGTTGAGAGGAAGTTGGATGAAAACCAGTGTGGTTTCAGACCACAGAGAAGCTGTCAGGATCAGATTTTCAGTATGCGCCAGGTAATTGAAAAATGCTACGAGAGGAATAGGAAGTTGTGTTTATGTTTCGTAGATCTAGAGAAAGCATATGACAGGGTACCGAGGGAAAAGATGTTCGCCACACTGGGAGACTATGGAATTAAAGGTAGATTATTAAAATCAATCAAAGGCATTTATGTTGACAATTGGGCTTCAGTGAGAATTGATGGTAGAATGAGTTCTTGGTTCAGGGTACTTACAGGAGTTAGACAAGGCTGTAATCTTTCACCTTAGCTGTTCGTAGTTTACATGGATCATCTGCTGAAAGGTATAAAATGGCAGGGAGGGATTCAGTTAGGTGGAAATGTAGTAAGCAGTTTGGCCTATGCTGACGACTTGGTCTTAATGGCAGACTGTGCCGAAAGCCTGCAATCTAATATCTTGGAACTTGAAAATAGGTGCAATGAGTATGGTATGAAAATTAGCCTCTCGAAGACTAAACTGATGTCAGTAGGTAAGAAATTCAACAGAATTGAATGTCAGATTGGTGATACAAAGCTAGAACAGGTCGATAATTTCAAGTATTTAGGTTGTGTGTTCTCCCAGGATGGTAATATAGTAAGTGAGATTGAATCAAGGTGTAGTAAAGCTAATGCAGTGAGCTCGCAGTAGCGATCAGCAGTATTCTGTAAGAAGGAAGTCAGCTCCCAGACGAAACTATCTTTACATCGGTCTGTTTTCAGACCAACTTTGCTTTACGGGAGCGAAAGCTGGGTGGACTCAGGATATCTTATTCATAAGTTAGAAGTAACAGACATGAAAGTCGCAAGAATTATTGCTGGTACAAACAGGTGGAAACAATGGCAGGAGGGTACTCGGAATGAGGAGATAAAGGCTAATTTAGGACTGAACTCGATGGATGAAGCTGTACGCATAAACCGGCTTCGGTGGTGGGGTCATGTGAGGCGAATGGAGGAGGATAGGTTACCTAGGAGAATAATGGACTCTGTTATGGAGGGTAAGAGAAGTAGAGGGAGACTAAGACGACGATGGTTAGACTCGGTTCCTAACGATTTAAAGATAAGAGGTATAGAACTAAATGAAGCCACAACACTAGTTACAAATCGAGGATTGTGGCGACGTTTAGTAAATTCTCAGAGGCTTGCAGACTGAACGCTGAAAGGCATAACAGTCTATAATGATAATGTATGTATGTATGTATGTAAATAAAGAATAATTTTTATATATATATACTAAAAATGTTTTTAAAATGTTGAAATGAAATATCTGTAGCTCCTAAACTATGCAAAATTTGTGTATGGAAAATATATTCTTTATGTTCCATACTTCATTTCCCGTATTATCACATTTTTTGGAGTTCGGATTGAAATTAATTATCAAAATATAGTTATCGTCAACCTGATCTGAAGTCTAAGAAAACTAGCGCAGCGGTAAGCACAAATTGTTTGCCTACACTTTGTAGATACAAAGCCAGAACCTGGAATAACACCAATACACATATACAATATAACACACTGAAACTGACCCAATCATGTTTTAAAATGTTTCCAGTTGGTTTCCACACTTAAAAAACTTATTTGCAATTATGTTTCGCAATGCACAGACCATGGCATCCTTCTTGGCATTTGGTACACACAGTTCTGCAGCTGGCCCTATAAAGGTTAAAGAATAATAATAATAATAATAATAATAATAATAATAATAATAATAATAATAATAATAATAATAATAATAATAATAATAATAATTATCCGTGGAAGGTAGAGGTGAAAGAAGGTGCGGGCTGGAATGGGTCTAACTACAAGTCCGAAAGATGAATTAAAATTTCCATAAAGGTTATATTTTCAGAACTTAACAATTTTCATAAAGACTTTCAAAATTCAACAAGTAACAAATCAACAACAAGCCAAAATCAGGTACAAGATACAATTTATAAACCAGAGCACGAAAGCACAAGTTTTAGGGGATCATTGCAAGATCTGGGCTTCAAGCCCCAAGTTTAATAATTCCTGAGCTCTCAGTTCACAACCACAAATGACCAAAGGGCAGAAAACCTCTAATTGTATGGAGCACTTGCTCCCACCTAGTAATGTCAAGCCTCCTAGAGGCATCTTTCAAAACACCAGAAAGAGCTGACCCGCTCTCAATCTTTCAAGCCTATTCAAGGCAATACTATACTTTACAATCACTTGCCATCGAGGCACAACTCACAAGAATTAAACAGGGGTATCTCGTACCCAGCCTACAGGGCCTTAAAAGAAAAATAATAGTTTAATTTAAATGGTCCTAAATACAAAAAATGAAAGGAGGCGTGGATTAGCACTCCTAAATACACTTTTTAAAACCTAAGAGGCACTAGGCCGATGACACAGGGGCTGTTCTCAAGCTAGGGAGGTGACTCGTATAAGAACAAATTTGACATATTAAGGAAGAGAAGAAAATCGGTTATGGAAACGTAGTCACCTCAAATCAAAAATGAAGGGGAGCTCGAGAGGGTAAAGCACTCTCTATCCCCGAATTACAGTTAAAGATGTATGAAGTTTTACAAAGACGGAAGAATTTTACATGTTTCAAGAGATAGGTTACAAATTAAAGGTTTCGGCCCTCCCCCGCGGGTTAAACTGCTGAGCTAGCAAGAAATAAAGGTTAAATGGCCATTACCTTGTAGAAGAGCTGCTGCCGGATGAAAGAGGCGCTTCCCGCCTCCTGCTACACTTCCATACACTAAGCTAGATGTTGTTCGAGTGGCCAGGAGACAAGAAAATCAGCAGTTTTGATACTCTCGGGGAAGATTCGAGACCTTTCATGAATAATTAAGATACACCCACAGACGTTTATTGGCTGGCTAAAAGTTACACATCAAAATTGAAGAAGAAAGACACGATTGGTCAAAAATTATTTACAGAAATAATTGATTGGCTAACTTCAAAACCGGCGGAAAGAAAAGATTAATATTGCCAACCCACAAATGAAAGAACGAAATTTAGTAAAGAACAAACTAATGAATACAAATTTCTTCAAATAAGGTTCCTTCACTTCGCACCAAGGTGCATGATCATAGTTTTTTGTAGAGACATCTGTGAGAGAATGTCCACACTTCTTGATAATTAGTCAACACAAACCGTTCGAAATTAACACAGTGACATCTTCTGAGAACCTGTTGAGTTAATTCAGTTTTTTAAGTTCAGAGTTTCTCCTGTAGAGGAGTACTTTAAGGCGGAAAATTCAAATGTGCGGCGTATAGGTACAATAATAAAAATAATATAAATAATAATAATAATACACTTAAGAAAATGGAAATTGCAACACCATGAAGGCATTGGCCGTTTGTGTTGATTTTCACGATATGGAACGATGCCATGCATGTAGGTATGTAAACGATCAAAGTTTCAGACCCATTGGATAATTGCTACAGGTCTCCCCACGTGATTGGTCGCGGAGGAATCAACTCCAGTATACGGATTCTGGTGTAGCGTAGTTGACTTGCAGTCTGTGCAGTGAAGTGTTCCCCGTCAAACATGCCTCGACTACAGAGAAGAGCACGCTATCAACAACTGTCGCCGTTTGAGAGGGCTCGGATAATTGGGCTGTGTGAGGCTGGATTATCGCTAAGGACTGTCGCTGCACGTGTTGGCCGACAGGCATCTACGGTACAACGTGTATGGCAGCAGTGGTCAAATGAAGGTACCCACACTCGTAGACCTGGCACAGGCCCAGAGCGACAGACAACTGTGAGAGAGGATCGCCGCATCATTCGGATGGCCCGGATGGAACCCCATGCAACAGAAACGCAAATTCGAGCAGCTGTGGCACCCCACGTTACACAACAAACAGTGGGTAATCGCCTGCGTGCAGCTGGCTTACGAGCCCGTGTCCCTGCAGAAGGTGTTCCATTGACCCCACAACGGCGACGTGTAAGGCTGGCCTGGTGTCGAGAAAGATCGACGTGGGTCGACGAGTGGCATAGTGGTCGTCTTTAGTAATGAATCGCGCTTCTGCCTTGCCCGCAGTGATCGCCGGAATCGTGTGCGCCAACGTACCGGGGAGAGGGGCCGCCCAGATCTAATTGTCGAGAGGCACACAGGGCCAACACCAAGCATTATGGTCTGGGAAGGTATTGGCTATAATGTGATATCACAATTAGTGCTTGTTGAGGGCACTATGACTGCTCGAGAGTACGTTGATAGGGTACTCAATCCAGTGGTTTTCCCTATGATGGCGAACATTGCTAATGGGATGTTTCAGCAGGACAATGCCCGGGTTCACACTGCACACATCTCCAGAGAAGCTCTCCACAACATCACAACCTTAGAATGGCCCACCGGATCCCCGGACCTCAGTCCTATTGGGAATGTGTGGGACATGATGGATCGACAACTGGCCAACCGTCCTCAGCCACCCACAACTCTGGAACAACTGACCCGTGCAGTGCAGCAAGTATGGGCCACAATTCCTCGGGAAGCGATCCAGGGCCTTATTGACTCCATGCCTCGACGAATTCATCAATGTATTGCAGCTCGTGGTGGGCACATCCTGTATTGATTGTTGTCCAAACTTGCGGTCAGAGGGACCTGAAAGTGTACTCATTGAATCACAACCGAACACTCGTCCTGCATGTGCAATTGCATTAATGTAGCACCACTCCTTCTGTGTGTTGCAATTTCCATTTTCTTCAGTGTAATAATCTATATCTATTTAAAAGCTTTTGTATGTATGTCGGTGGGTGGGTTTGTACCAGATCTCCTCCTAAACCAGTGGAGCGATTTAAACCAAATTGGATACTCTTACGACTTAGTATCGGGAGACAAATCGCGTGGGGGCAAGACAACCAAACACCCTTGGGAGTGGCGCGCGAGGGGGTCATATATAAAAATAAACGAAAATAGTGTCGAATCCATACTTTACGGTCGTTGAGATGAAGAGTGACACTGTGAATTGTTTAAAACTCCAAGTTCAGCCCCCTTTGGGGTGGGGGCGAGGGGGAAGTGATATATACAAATAATCGAAAATAGTGTCGAATACATAGTTTTGGGGCTCTCCAAAGTGAATAGCAACACTCCGGACTTTTAGTATCAGGAGACAAATCACGTGGGGGTAAGACACCCCAAAAGCCCTTAGGGGCGGGGAGCAAGTGGGATCATATATAAAAAGAAATGAACGTAGTTTCGAATCCATACTTTTTGGGGTCGCTGAAATGAATAGTGACACTCTGAAATTTTTTAAGTCCAAGTTCAGCCTCTTTGCGGTGGGGGGCGAGTGGGGATTGATGTATATATAATCAAAAATAGTGTCGGATACATAGCTTTCGAGGTCGTCAAAGTGAATAGTGACACTCCGGATTTTTAGTATTCGGACACAAACTACGTGGGGCTAAGGTACCCCAGGCACCCTTAGGGGCGGGGGCGACGGGGGTGAGATATAAAAATCATCGAAAGTATTTTCGAATCCATACTTTTCGGGGTCGCAGAGATGAACAGTGACACTCCGGAATTTTTAAACCAACTTCAGCCCCCTTTGTGGTTGGGGTTGAAGGGGGTTGACATATAAAAGTTAATCGAAATTAGTGTCGAATCCATACTTTTCGCGGTCACTGAGGTGAATAGTCATATTTTTAAAGTCCAAGTTCAGCCCCCTTTGAGGTAGGGGCGAGGGGAGTGTGATATATAAAAGTAATCGAAAATAGTGTTGAATCGGTAGTTTTCGGAGACACTGAGATAATTAGTTTCACTCCGAATATTGTATAAGTCCAAGTTCAGTCCCCAATGGGGTGGGCGCGCGGGGGAAGTGATAATTTAAATTAATCGAAAATAGTGTCCAATCCGTAATTCTTGGGGTCGCTGAGATTAATAATGACACTCCTAATTTCTTACAAGGCCAATTTCATCCCCCTTTGACAATTGACAATTGACAAAAATTAACAGAGATAATGGACATAGCCTATGTGTGTTCCAGCGTATATTTCAAACAAAACTGATACAAGTATGACTTACTATCTGAAGAAAGTACTTTTTAGGATAAGACACACCTGGAGAGGAGTGACTTATATACGTAACTAAAAGTGAACAATAGTATTTTTCCGTAATACTGGAGTGATTCAAACACAACCTGGTACGCTAATGACTTACTGTCAGGCGATAAACTGTCCGGCTCCATGGATAAATGGTTAGCGTGCTGCCCTTCGGTCCCAGAGTTATTAAAGAAATGTTTTCCCACTCGTGCAAAACAAAGTACTCATACCTACATATGTGGATATCTTCCAGCTTACCAATATAAATGGCAAAATATACAAATGAAATACTGATAATAATAATAATAATAATAATAATAATAATGATAATAAAGCGAATACTGACAATAATATCTCTAACTTCTACATATAAATCGGGGGTGTGATATATGTACTATCACAAGTATTAGTTTTTGTTTCATACAATCAACTCTTTTATCGAGTGGAATGTCTGCACGTGTATAAATTAATAAGTTATTAGATATCCTTTACTGCACCTTTGAGTAGATACATTGGAGAGTTCGGGCGCCACCTCCACATCCGACTCCCAGGGGCCCGCTCCTCCTCCTCCTCCCGGGAGGCCTTCCCAGTGGCCCGCTCATCCTCCCGCGGGAAATTTGAATTGGTAAACAAAGCCACGTGCTTTTTGACAGCTATCATCAACAACAAGAACGCATCGCCAACCTCAGTACTGCCATCTTAACGGGCCTAAACCTCAATGCTGCCAACTTAACCTCACTAGCGCGAGATTTGAATCGGTAAACAAATCCACGTGCTTTTTACAGCCTCGTGCTTTTTTACAGCTATCGTCGACAACAACGCATCGCTAACCTTAGTGCTGCCATCTTGTCGGGCCTAAACCTCAGTGCTGCCAACTTAACCTTACTAGCGAGATTTGAATCGGTAAACAAAGCCACGTGCATTTTTGACAGCTGTCATCCGCCATCTTTAATCAACAGAGCACCGTGCTGCCCGCCTTAGCTACATATCTTTGAAATGTGAGGGCGGATAATTTGAAAAATGCTTTTTGACAGCAGCCATTTTTAATCGACAGAGCACGGTGCTGCACTAGTTAGCTACATACCTTTGAAATGTGAGGGCGGATAATTTGAAAAATGCTTTTTGACAGCAGCCATTTTTAATCGACAGAGTACCGTGCTGCACTCGTTAGCTACATACCTTTGAAATGTGGTGGCAGGCAATTCAACGTGACAGCAGCCATCTTTAATCAAGAGAGCACCGTGCTGCCCTCTTTAGCTACATACCTTTGAAATATGGTGGCGGCAATTTGATAAATTGTTTAAGGATGACCGCTGATAGCTGTCAAAAAGGCACGAAGAATTTTTTTAATTACCCACCACCACATTTCAAAAGTATGAGATTTAGTGCTGTAAAGATAGTAGCACGATACTCTGTTGATTAAAGAAGAGAGCTGTCACAAATTGCCTGCTAGCACATTTCAATGGTAAGTAGCTAAAGATAGCAGCACGGTGCTCTGTTGATTAAAGATGGCCGCTGTCAGAAAAGCACGTCTAATTTTTCAAATTACCCGCTACCACGTACGTAAGGTAGTAGCTAAAGATGGTGGCACGGTGCTCTGTTAATTAAAGATAGCAGCTTGTCAAAAAAGCATATAGAATTTTTCGAATTTCCCTCCACCGCTTCATTAACAGCAGCCACCATCCTTCGCAGTAGCCTCTAAGCTAGCTTTCTTCATTAGAGTAGCCGCCATCTTGTGCGAGCACCCCTAGGCTGTCTCATAAAGAGCTATGTATAGTCACCGTCTTGTCGCTGCTACCTTGTGCAAGCACCCCTAGGGGGTCTCATAAAAGCAGCAGTCATCTTGTGCAAGCACCCTTAAGCTGTCTCATAAGAAGCTATGTATAGCCGCCATCTTGTAGATTTAGATAGCCTTCAGTGACAAAGGGCCTAAGTAGGAACCGAACCGTTGATCTCATCATCAGACTATGTTTTTCTTATGCTATCGTGTTCCTCATACTGCGAGCCTGGGTATTAGGCAGAAAACTTTTGTCCGTTTTTGTCTACGATGCAGCGTTTTCGAGATATTTAACATTATGCATTTAAGCCCCAAATTTAATGAATCGAACTAGCACGGCACGTTAGCCTATAAGCTAGCTTTCATGATAAAAGCAGCCGTCTTGCGCAAGCATCCTTAATGCGTCTTATAAGGAGTCGTGTATAGCCGCCATCTTGTATCCGCCATCTTGCGCAAGCATCCTTAGGGTGTCTCATACCATCTTGTGCAAGCTCGCTTAAGCCGTCTCATAACAGCAGCCGCCATCTTGAACAAGCATCGCTGGGGCGTCTCATAAGGAGCCATATATAGCCTCCATCTTGCGCAAGCATCCCAAGGGAGTCTCATAAGAACCTATGTATAGCAGCCATTTTGCCTAAGCACCCTTAAGGAGTCATGTATAGCCACCATCTTGTGCAATTAGCGTCGAGAGATGGCTGCTGTAGAATTTTTTAAATTATCCTCCACCATATTTCAAAGGTAGTAGCTAAAGAGTGCAGCACTGAGGTTTGCGAGCAAGATGGCAGATGACAGCTGTGACGTAGAAATTGCCCAAAACTACGATAGAGATAGCAGTGCGATGCTCTGTTGATTAAAGATGGCTGCTGCCGAAAATAATTTTTCAAATTGTCCGCCACCACATGATAAAGGTATGTAGCTAATGAGGGCAGCACGGTGCTCTGTTGATTAAAGATGGCGGATGACAGCTGTCAAAAAAGCATGTGGGTTTGTAAAGCACTTCGAATTTGCCGCCACCACATTTCAAACGTAAGTAGCTAAAGAGTGCAGCAAGGTGCTCTCTTGATTAAAGATAGCGGATGGTAGCTGTCAAAAAAGCACGTGTCTTTGTTTCCAAACAAGAGCACGTGGAATTTTTCAAATTGCCGCCACCACATTTCAAAGGTATGTAGCTAAAGAGGGCAGCACGGTGCTCTCTTGATTAAAGATGGCTGCTGTCAAGTGGAATTGCCCGCCACCACATTTCAAACGCAAGTAGCTAAAGAGTGCTGCACGGTGCTCTCTTGATTAAAGATAGCGAATGGTAGCTGTCAAGAAAGCACGTGTCTTTGTTTCCAAACAAGAGCACGTGGAATTTTTCAAATCGCCGCCACCACATTTCAAAGGTATGTAGCTAAAGGGGGCATCATGGTGCTCTCTTGATTAAAGATGGCTGCTATCAAGTGGAATTGCCTGGCACCTCATTTCAAAGGTATGTAGCTCTCCAATATATCTACTTGTGTGTACAAACAGGGACAGTTTGTGTAGTAAACATGTCATTTTTATTGCACTTTAGCCAGCTGGAACTAGGAATCATTTTAAAAAAAGCTTTTTTTAAAAGCCTTGTTGTCCTATATGCTAAATCTTTCCTTTATTTTCTTTAATTAACATACTTATTGGCGGAAATACGCACAAAACGCCGTTTGTCGCGGCTAAGCGACTTATATAGAGCTACGGCAAGTAGTGGAGACTTTGTATGTGCTGTGAGGAAGGGTAGTAGGGGTACATATTTTTCTCCAAAGTCGTGACCACTGAGTTATAATTCACCCGCTTGCCGCGCGCATTCGTCAGTCTGGCAGTCTCGTAAGTGTCTGTTAATTTATTAGTGTTTATTCAAATACTAAATGATTTTAATTGTATTATCATGCCGTACATGTATGTAATTGTACCGGGCGAGCTGGCCGTGGAGTTACGGGCGCGCTTGCACTCGGGAGATAGTGGTTTCGAATCCCACTGTCGGACGCCCTGAAGATGGATTTCCGTGGTTTTCCATTTTCATGCCAGGCAAATGCTGGGGCTGTACCTTAATTAAGGCCACGGCCACTTCCTTCCCGCTGTGTCGTTGCGACGTATTGTAACCGTAAAAGCTTAATTTGACGACTAGCTCTACATAAGACTCGGCCCAGGTGGTGACCGGTCACTATCTGAATGGTTACAGGTGAGAGGGAAGCAAATAAGTATAACGGAGCAATAACTGTTTTTTTTAAGTATATTCATGAAAGAAAATCAGGTTTCAACATCACCTCAGCTCTTCAGTTGTAATGGATACCTCTCCCTGGGGTGGAATGGACTCTGATGCATTGTGGGTCAGAAAGTCTACTTATGGTGCCACCATCTTCCGAGCTGGTCTTGAACCTCTGGAAGAACCTGGGTGTCTCGAAGTCCGGATGGTCGAGGAGCAACTGTAGTTTTAGTTGTAATGTGGCACTGGACAGGAAATAGACCCTAAGTAACTGGCCTGCACAGAGTACAGTAGATAATGGTTAGTAGTGGTCTGCACATTTGACTTCACGGTGGGATCCACTAATAAACAAAGTTATTGCTGATGAACTGAACTCAAAATTACATCTGCAAGGTCTCAACCACGGAAATAAATAAGTCACTTTATCAAACTTAAAGATGAAAATTTCGGTGGAATCGTGACGTAGGAAATACAACATTCCACACAGTTGGATAATGAATTCATCTTTGTAAAGAACAGTTTTCTTAGAAAATCACAGGGATCCAGAACAGGCTACAACACGTCTAAAAACTATACTACAATGTTATGAATACATCAAACAACACAACGATACGACAAAGTGATTGTCCAACAATTATATCACTGATATCTTCACTTGTAATTTCTTTGTTTGTATTCGCACTCTCCTCATTTCTGTAAAAATTTAATACACAGTTCAAGTCCGAATTAGAAACAAATGAAATCAAAGAATTTATTCTGGGAGGAATTTACTCCCGCTCTCGATAAATGAAGAAACACTGTCTTTTCTAGAACCGTCCTGGGTTCGATACGAGAAATATTAACTATATCAGTTTATTTAACCACAGTCTTAAGGCTGGAAATAAATCTTAAGTTCAATGGCATTGTTAATTTCAACTACCTGTGTCAGTAGCTTGTAAAAAAATCGTATAGTATCACTGTCACTAAATTCAATCACCTGTACTGAATTACGTCTTTATATCGGCACAGGTTTATCACTCGTTAGGACCAAAGACAAAATTATGTACAGTCGAAGTTTCTCGAACGACAAGGTTCTCTCACCATTAGCAGTCAATGTGAAGTTTAAATACTGTCATTCAATTTTTATCATCACTGGTAATTTAAACTTTAAATTACATTTAAGTACTTGGTAACGTAGTATCGTACTAATTCAAATTGCACTGTTCCTGTAAAGAGTTACACGCCTAAATTGTTCGCGTCATAACTTGTACACAGCTCCTATTACCACACGCAAATCACACTGTAATTTTTCTAACTCTTCTAACTCTTGGAGATGCGTTCGTAGAATCAAAGTCCACTGACGCGCGAACTTGAACTCCCATCGGAAAGTCGAACTGGCGACGAGCATCACGGTGACAGCAGGACCAACAGCCGATCGACCGGCCTCGACTGTGGCACAAGATACACTGATCTGACGAGCGAAATGCTCGCCTATTTATCCATTGTTCCCTGGGCGTCGTGAATACCAATATCTGTCGTATCGTTAAACGAATTTCCATAAAATTTAGGGGTTATAACTGTAAAAATCAGGCTATGCAGTGATGTTGTTCATTTTTTTAATACCATTAATCTGTCTGAAAGAAATTAATGATGGAAGGAAATGGAACATTCCACCTGACGTAACACGACTCTGGAACATGTTACTCAGTCGTGACGTTTCACTTCCCCGCTACGCGCAGCTGACATGGTCGCAGGGGAACGAGTTTGGCGGGTAGCATAACTCCGCATTCATCGGGACTTTGAACGAGAACCGTGTTACGGGTGTAGTATAGTCAGTTGTAAAAAAAGATAGATTTAATTGTAATTGTAATTTCAACGCGAGAGAATACCAACTTTACTTTCACCTGACTAAGTTTCTTTCGTTTATATTATGTTATTTTATATGTAAATGTAATTAACTTGCCCCGTGGATTATTCGTAATAATAGCTTTCTTTTGAGAATTTGATTCAATGCTAAATCATAAAATTTTCACCAGGTCTCACAAACATACTACAGGGCAGGTTAAATACATTTACTTAATAAATAACATAACACAACACAAATAAATAATTTAGCCCAGTGAAAGGAACGTTGGTATTCTCTCTCGTTGAAATTCAAATTACAACTGAATATTTTTTTACAATTGGCTTTACGTAGCACCGACATAGATAGGATTTATGGCGACGATGAGACAGGAAAGGGCTACGCATCGAAAAGAAGCGACCGTGGCCTTAAATAAGGTACAGCCCCAGCACTTGCCTGGTGGGAAAATGGGAAACCACGGAAAACCATCGTCAGGGCTGCCGACAGAGGGATTCGAAACCACTATCTCCCGAGTGCAAGCTCACAGCTGCGCGCCCTTAACTCCACGGCCACTTCGCCCGGTACAATTAAATAGAAGTACGGCATGATTATGCAATTAAACTCATTTAAAATTCACAATAAGAAACTAACAGACACTAAAGAGACTGCCAGACTGACGAACGTGCGCGGCAAACGGGTGAATTATAACTCAGTGGCCACGACCTTGGCAAAAAAATATGTACCCCTACTACCCTTCCTCACAGCACATGCTAAGTCTCCTCTACTTGCCGTAGTGCTATACAAATTGGTTAGCCGCGACGAACAGCATTTTGTGCGTATTTCCGTCAATAATTATGTTAATAATTAAAGAAAATAAACGAAGGAATTAGCAGATAAAATAACAAGGTTTGTACAAACAGCTTTTTAAAAATAATTCCTAGGTCCAGCTGGCTAAATTGGGATAGAAATGTAATGTTTACTCCACAAAGTGGGGGGGGGCGACTGTCCCTCCTCACCCAACCACCTAATCGCCGCTACTGTTTGTAGACACGCCAAAGATGCAGAAAAAGAAATCTAATAACTTATTAATTTACACACGTGCAGACATTCCACTGGATAAAAGAGTTGGTTGTATGAAACAAAACCTAATGCTGTTCGGTGAAGTACGTGTGTAGAAGCATACGTGCTTTTTGGAGTTTCTGTTGCATTCCGACCAGATTGTCCAGATTAAAATAATGTATGTGTATTCTGCACCCGTCCACCTCCCGAGTCCCAGACTAGCATTTATCTCAGGGGTGTCGGTTCATTATTTAAATCATCAAATATAAATATAACGGCATAATAGAACACGGGGATGAACGGAGCAACTTAAAATTAAAAGGGGGAAGGCTCGATTGTAACTTGAATTTAAGGACTCCATGATAGGACTAGGAAGTGACTGTTACTTTAAAAAGGGCATCATCTAACTACAATAAAAAGATTATGAGAGTGGTTTCCTTTGAAATAATTTGCCAGAAGGAGCGGTTTATTACGCCATTTGTCGTATAAAACTTTGATACACGTGGCAACAATATTTGAATTTACACACATGTTACATATATAAATCACTTGCCATACCGCAAGTGGTATCAATATCTTGCTGCGTTGCTTCTGAAATAAAATGACATTTTGGAGGTATAATTTACGGATCGATTCCATTTGAATCGAACCGTTACTCAAGGATATCGCTTCCTTCTATCGGGAGCCCGAGCATAACCCATGTTACGGTCGGCTTCCCGATTTAACTAAGATGATGTACTCCGGCTATATACATTTTTCCGAGACCGGTACTCGGACTGGGTAATGTTTCTCGTGAATTGAGAAAACTGGATTCCACGGACAGTTCCTATCCTACGATATCCAGCTGATGCCATACCAATGAATTAGCATTTACATATTATTTACATGTGATCTGAATTGTTTCCAGTTAGCCTCAGTAGACTACTGACACAGATGAGATAACGAGAAGCGGTGGGAAATACCGTGGCCATGGCCCCCCTCGCATCGCGAGCGAAGTAAACAAACACGCAAGTATGACTGTAACATCGTCCCGTACGGAAACCGTACAATAAAAAGATACCAAAAGACTCTAATATTATCATACTCATTATTCAAACATACGAATAGAGGGATATCGTCACCAAATAATTTAATCCACGCTCGTCACAATCTTCATGAAATTATCATCCTCGAAATTATTATTATTATTATTATTATTATTATTATTATTATTATTATTATTATTATTATTATTATTATTATTATTCAACGGTTCCTGGCACTGTCACGTTTGATTAATATCATCATTATTATGCGGGATGCAAACACAAATGGTTATTACTGTTATTATTATTATATCCCTCTCGTGATTATTATTATTATTAATGAATAGGTGACTCAAGATATTATTATTATTTACGTCACTTAAAAGGTTATTATCATTAATGAACCGGTCACTTATGCCAAAACATATATATTAAGATATCGGTGCAATTACAAATTAATTCACTGATCAACCAACGACATCATTACAGTTATTATTATGACAATTATTATTAATCCGACCGCGGTGATTTAACATCGTCCTTACATTGTTATTATTATTATCGGTTGCATATTATCATTTAGATTCCCGTTTAACATCTTCATCAACGCTCAATTAATTAAGGCGGTCCAATCCTTTATCTGCAATATTTATTATTATTATTATCACGACATCATGATTGTCCTCACTCGTTATTACAATGAATACAATATACGACCATTTATGTGGAATCTGAACTCTCATTATCCTTAGATCCGTTGTATCTCAACGAATAACTGTGCAGTCTATTTATTTCGTACATGCTGTCACGGGTTCGAATTCTACCCGCTGCGTAACTCAGTATTTCTCTGTGACACTGCCCGTACATTTTACACTCATATCAATATCCTAAGTGTCTCTCGTACGGAATTTATTTTCCTCTCTATCTCAATATTCCTCGATTCATTTATTTATTCCTCACAGAATTATCAACTGACTTATTTATTCATTTCGGACATCGTACGACCTTTTATTATCTGACTGCAAATTCTTTCACATTTTCTATCTCATTTGGATCTATGCCTTAGTTCATTCTCCACAAATAATCGTAACATCTTGAAATTATATTTACCAAAATTTGACAATCATGGTCTCGTAATATTAGCACTACATGTTCCGGCTAATGAATCGCAACTTCAAAACGCGACATTTATACGTAAAAAAATATTGGACCGTAATTTAAACCACACGTTCATTAACATGTACGGATTATTAGCACCGATCTACATTTCAATATTATTATTCGATCAAATTAAATTACCACGCACTTCAATTCCAAATAAAAAAAACGACATCCCGTCATTAAATGATTCCCAATAAACTCAACACTTGATCACATAAATTATTATTATCTCCAAATCATATTAAAAAAAGAAATAATATCTTCACAAAAAAAAGTAGTTATATTATTTATTTATTATTATTATTAATATTTAAAAAAAATAATAATTTCGCCTGTAATACGGTAGTCCACTCTTATTATGTTTAACGCATAACCCCTTTTACAAACTCGATTTATTCTGGCACTAAACACTCCAGATATGATTTACTTGGAAATATTATATTAATCGCATCTCACAAATTTAACAACTTCACTTTGAAAATATGACCATATTAATTTCAACAAAACACACTTGGTATGGCGAAGCTGGATTTTCCTTCCATGTCATTAAATGGCTCGTTAAAATGACAAAACATAAAAGCACATATCGGGTCTTATTTAACTAGCATAATCGAAATCAAATGTAAAGAAAATTATCGACTACAAAGAAAATATGAATGCATGCATGACTTAACGTACTACACTATATATACAAATTTACATCTCCAACAAACTGAATACATAAAAGACCCGATTATTTACATTATTATGATTTACTACTGTCCGTGCTACAAATTTAGGATGGGGTCGTTAAGCGACCCATCTTGTTACGGAAGGTAACCAAGTATAATCAAATTATTCCCATTTTTCCCATCACGATAACATTTCCCAAATATATTTTACAGTTTAGTACTCATCTTAGTTATCGGTATTCCATTGCAGCTTTGCAGACGAGAGGCTTCATCCAGCCCCTCTCTGCGTTTTACTCCTCCATCCTTGATGGCGTAGTTTCACAAAAGATTTCCTGGCACATTATCATTTTACACTCATATCTTGACTGCCACAAACCTTCACCATTTACAACGTTAACACAACAAATTTCTATCCTAGACCCAAGAATTTAATATATTTACACTATTTAATCTTCGTCCACCTACCGCACAATGGACCTGGACACGTACGACGAGGTGTCAACTATTTCGCCCGTCGCGATACGCCCGATTTATACGGCATTCTTGACGTGTTCATTACATCGGTTCGGTATAGCTAAGTACAGGCTACTACTTCCTTAAAGTACTGTTCGTCACACAGTCTATTATGTACGTACTTATGGTGATATATTTTATACTACTCTCTTGCAGGATAATTACTTTACATCACTGATATTCACAAAGGACAAACACTATCCTACGTTAACTATTTCCAGATTTAACATGTTGCTTGAGCGCGATCACACTTTACAAACACTGGCGGATGCTCGCGCCATTAAATGACTGTACGTCCGTAGAATTCTAAGTTACCGGCGACCAACAGTTCAGCTCCCGATATTCAATTCACGTGTGCTGGCGACCGTCAATTCAGCTCCAACGATTCAAGACAAGTGGCTGGCGACCGTCAATTCAGCTCCAACGATTCAAGACAAGTGGCTGGCGACCGTCAGTTCAGCTCCGTATATATGGATGAAGCCTTTTTCCCGCGGATTTGTTGACGTCATGCCCCTTAGGGAGGGGGTGGATTTTTAATATCGGTACTTGCACTCCGAATCGGAAGTTAAAATTTACATCAAATTAATCCACTCCGCTAGCATATCTGCTGGATAAAATATGAACTCCAGGTGATCACAGATTTAGGAGATATGGGTGGATTTCGCTCCTCACATTTCGCGCCTTCGTAAGCGTCTCTGACAACGTGGTCTTCTTTCAGCCAATGATATTCAAGCTGTCTGGTTTCCAAGAAATCCAGCCTTCAATTTAATTAATTTGCCAATAAGTATTGATTATTTTTCCATGCATGACATCTAATAAATTCATTACATCCATCCGCGTACTCATATTAATTTATTACTGATTACTTTTGTAGTTACGAAAATATCTCATCCCTCATTCCTTAAGATGGTATCACTGAGTCTCCCATCACATTTTTACTATTGGCCGGCAAGCGGTCACGTGATTTAAATCTCCACCTGCTCGAACTTAGGCTAGCGAACGTACACTCAGCCGCTGTAATTTTCCATGAGGTCATGGAATTTCCGTCCTACCAAAAATATCCCAAGGTCTTACTCATGTGGTGAGTTTTCTTTGTATGATTCTCCCCCTTCCTCTTTCTGACCAAGACTTATTTGTGGACTCTGTATTTCCTTGTACGCCAACTAATGATATTCCCTGCTGTGAAGTAGCTAAAAGTTGTCGTGTTGAGCTAATCCGTCAGGCTCCAGTCTGTCGTCCTTCCTTCGCTCTGATTTCAACATTACATAAACGAAATATTTTCAAATACACTCCTCTGTATTTCAATAAATGTCTCATATTATTTTACCGATCAAATCATGATTGATTATGGGCCTAAGTCACTCGGGTTCATCTTCCTCTTGCCCAGGTAAAAAAAAATCTAGTGAGCATCATGAGATTTTTTTTTTATGATGTGTCCATATCATCACTATCATGATTTGACATTGGATCCTCTGTTCTGCGACGGCTATTGATTTCGTCTCTTAACATCTGGTTCCTGACCCTTAACTCCTCGTTCTGTCTTTCGATATCATGGATCGCATTGACAAATTCCTGCACGTCTCTGTCTATCTCTCCACACTCTGGACATGGCCTTGCTTCAATTGGTGTATGGATTACTTGGACTTCTTCTTCCCTTCCGTCATCTTCTTCATCCTCTTCTTCGACATCATCTTCTTCCGGCTCGTCATCTGCTTCCTCTCGTTCATCCTCTGCTTCTAGTCACATCTCTTTGTTTCCTTGTCCCGAATCGAACGTCGGTGCATTCGGGTTCAAGTCGCTGCCACCTATCCTTGCTCTTTGGAATTGCAAGCTCTCCGCTCCTGTCGCTTCCTCATCACGGCCTCGATCATGGATCGCCTCCTTCCATTTTCTCTTGTTCAGCTCTTCTAGGTACCGCCTAGACTCTTGATATCTGTCATCCTTCTCCTGACGAGATCCTCCCTGGTAATATCTCGGGTTCCCTTGATTCCTAGCTGGATACGGCCTATAATTACTTCTCTGGAATCCACGGTATCCCCTGTCGGCTCGAAAGTTCCCTTGGTTGGTTTGCCGGTTGCCTTCCGCAAAATTCCTTGGTCTCGTCCATTGTCGCGGCTTCCACTCCGTATTATATGCTCGACGAGGTTCCGGATCCGTACTAGTTCCCTGGTTCTTCGTACTAGTGGTCTTCGGTTCGATTGTCCGTTCGATATTATTCACCTGTTGGTCCCTGCTCCTAATTTGTCTTGGGTTTGAATGATGCGTTGTGAGGTCTAATTGACGTAATAAAGCCTCCGCATCGACAGCTGTCTGGACATTTGACGCTATCATCATTCGTTGGACCTCGAATGGCAATTGCTTTCCAATGGCGCTAATCAATTCTGTTTCGCTCATTGGATTATCAAGCTCCCGTAGCTTGTGAAATTGTGCCACAAAGTAATCAGAGAATTTCGTTGGTGAAGATGTTGCATATCGTCTGGAGTATACTTCCAGCCTTAACTCCTGCTGTTCCTGAATACTCCAGAACTTTTGGAGAAAAGCCCGCCGAAATCCTTCAAAATCTTCAAAAGTATACAAGAAAGCCCTGAACCATACAGCTGGTGCTCCGTCTAGGAATTTCTCGACCGTTCGCAGTTGTCGCTCTACTGGTATTTTATTCTCACTTATATAACCGGCGATTTCCCGGATGAAACCTTTCGGGGTAATATGCCCACGGGCATCGAACTTTGGTGGCTTGTCATCAGACATCTTAATGACGTGTACCACCGATGTCGGGATAGCATTTGATGACGTAGATGACCCATCTCTGTTTTCAAACTTGAAACCGTGTGTATCAGCATGGGATGGGCCTCCTTTCTTATGAATCCCCTGGTTATCATGGGGTTCGTATTCGCGATATTGGAGGTTAAAATCTTGGCTAGACGCTGATGGCTCCAACCTAGCCTTCAACATCTCCAAGTCTTTTCGGATGTCATCCATTCCGTCGGGATTACAACTGGCTATTTCTTTTGTGCCGGAATTTTGCCCATTATACGCCTTGCATTGTTCTAATAGGCGAACTTCCGTGTCGGCAAATGATTGGCCCTGTTCGATTAGATCTTCCGTCCGCTGGAATAACGCTAAGTTTGCGTCTTCGCACTTAGTTATTCTCTGGCTACGGTCTTCTAAATTTATAGTTAGTTCTTCGACTTTGTTTTTCAGTCCTGCTACAATGACAAGTGTACGTGCGGCTTCCCCACGTAACTCGTTCATGCCCTTGTCATGCTTGTCCAAGGTGCCAGCTATCTGCGCGCATTTTTCTTCTACTTGTCCCCGGACGATGTCATTCTCCTTCCTACACTCATCCCGAATTTCCTCTATGTGTGATTCTATGTCTTTTCTGTCCGTTACTCGTAGAGCGGCGAGTTCCTTGACACTAGCGTTCAATTTTTCCTTAATTTCTGCGCGTTCCATTTGAGCCTCATCTCTAACGCGGTCAACCTTTTCATTAACGATGGCAATGTACGCATCCATGTGCACTTTTAATTCATCTTTCGCGAAGTGACATGCTTCCTGGACTTGAGTTAATTTGTCCCTAAGTTCCTGTCCCATCGCTACGCTCGCGGCCTGAACTGCATCTATTTGTGCCTTGAGTTCTGATTTATTTATTTCACACGCAGCCTGTACTCGGTCGATCTTATTCACTAGTGAAACACTCGCAGCCTGTACTTGGTCTATTTTGTTTTCTAATGAAACACTATTAGCCTGTACTTGATCTATTTTATTCTCTACCGAAACACTATTAGTCTGTAATTGATCTAACCTTCGTTCCATTGGACCAATACTTGCAGCCAATGCTTGCATCAAGTCCTCTAACGTGAGAGTTTTCACCTCTCCTTGTCCTTCTACCACTATGTCCTGGGATCGCTCCCCACCGTCGTCAGACATTATAACTTTTCTTGAGAAAGCAAAAGGGCCGATCGGCCTATCGCCTTGCTGCACACGAAGGAATACGCTATTGGGTCTAGGCCCTATCCTATGACATTATACCCCTACACTAACTTTCATTTAACAAAAAAAAATTTTGACTATAAAACTTGTTTACATTTGCCGGTCATTCACCTTGAATGCTGGCTTGCGCCTAAGATTTCACAATAAACCGCTCCAATATAACAACAACAACAACATTAAAAACAACGATGAAGTTGGAAATCTCCTGCCCTGAAATACGTTAATTTTAATTTATACCATCTCAACCTCTTTTTAACTAATAACTTGAACTGGTGCTCAGTAAATTTTTACCATTTCAAGCCTTCCTAAATAGCTGTTTATAATATTCATCTCATGTCCAATGACATTTAAATGGAGTCCTGAATAACAAAAAAAAATATTAAATTCCATATGGGAAAAGAGAAACATCAAATCTTCGAGCTTATTGAATTTTGAATCATTGCCAAACTTGAAGAGATTAGCAATGGATTATATTATTAACTAGCCAAATCTAGCTCCGTTCGAAACTAACCTTACTCTAGCATGATATTACGTTACAAGTGAACACACACTTGACCGTGATGCGGTCATCAATTAATAAAAATCAAAAATTAAAAATATAAAATTTTGAAAAAAAGTATAAAATTATAAAAATTGATTAGCAATAAAATTGGCCTCTCTGCCGTTCTTAAAGCAACACTTTGCCGTTCTTAAAGCCCCACGTTGGGCGCCATTTTGCACCCGTCCACCTCCCGAGTCCCAGACTAGCATTTATCTCAGGGGTGTCGGTTCATTATTTAAATCATCAAATATAAATATAACGGCATAATAGAACACGGGGATGAACGGAGCAACTTAAAATTAAAAGGGGGAAGGCTCGATTGTAACTTGAATTTAAGGACTCCATGATAGGACTAGGAAGTGACTGTTACTTTAAAAAGGGCATCATCTAACTACAATAAAAAGATTATGAGAGTGGTTTCCTTTGAAATAATTTGCCAGAAGGAGCGGTTTATTACGCCATTTGTCGTATAAAACTTTGATACACGTGGCAACAATATTTGAATTTACACACATGTTACATATATAAATCACTTGCCATACCGCAAGTGGTATCAATATCTTGCTGCGTTGCTTCTGAAATAAAATGACATTTTGGAGGTATAATTTACGGATCGATTCCATTTGAATCGAACCGTTACTCAAGGATATCGCTTCCTTCTATCGGGAGCCCGAGCATAACCCATGTTACGGTCGGCTTCCCGATTTAACTAAGATGATGTACTCCGGCTATATACATTTTTCCGAGACCGGTACTCGGACTGGGTAATGTTTCTCGTGAATTGAGAAAACTGGATTCCACGGACAGTTCCTATCCTACGATATCCAGCTGATGCCATACCAATGAATTAGCATTTACATATTATTTACATGTGATCTGAATTGTTTCCAGTTAGCCTCAGTAGACTACTGACACAGATGAGATAACGAGAAGCGGTGGGAAATACCGTGGCCATGGCCCCCCTCGCATCGCGAGCGAAGTAAACAAACACGCAAGTATGACTGTAACATCGTCCCGTACGGAAACCGTACAATAAAAAGATACCAAAAGACTCTAATATTATCATACTCATTATTCAAACATACGAATAGAGGGATATCGTCACCAAATAATTTAATCCACGCTCGTCACAATCTTCATGAAATTATCATCCTCGAAATTATTATTATTATTATTATTATTATTATTATTATTATTATTATTATTATTATTATTATTATTATTATTATTCAACGGTTCCTGGCACTGTCACGTTTGATTAATATCATCATTATTATGCGGGATGCAAACACAAATGGTTATTACTGTTATTATTATTATATCCCTCTCGTGATTATTATTATTATTAATGAATAGGTGACTCAAGATATTATTATTATTTACGTCACTTAAAAGGTTATTATCATTAATGAACCGGTCACTTATGCCAAAACATATATATTAAGATATCGGTGCAATTACAAATTAATTCACTGATCAACCAACGACATCATTACAGTTATTATTATGACAATTATTATTAATCCGACCGCGGTGATTTAACATCGTCCTTACATTGTTATTATTATTATCGGTTGCATATTATCATTTAGATTCCCGTTTAACATCTTCATCAACGCTCAATTAATTAAGGCGGTCCAATCCTTTATCTGCAATATTTATTATTATTATTATCACGACATCATGATTGTCCTCACTCGTTATTACAATGAATACAATATACGACCATTTATGTGGAATCTGAACTCTCATTATCCTTAGATCCGTTGTATCTCAACGAATAACTGTGCAGTCTATTTATTTCGTACATGCTGTCACGGGTTCGAATTCTACCCGCTGCGTAACTCAGTATTTCTCTGTGACACTGCCCGTACATTTTACACTCATATCAATATCCTAAGTGTCTCTCGTACGGAATTTATTTTCCTCTCTATCTCAATATTCCTCGATTCATTTATTTATTCCTCACAGAATTATCAACTGACTTATTTATTCATTTCGGACATCGTACGACCTTTTATTATCTGACTGCAAATTCTTTCACATTTTCTATCTCATTTGGATCTATGCCTTAGTTCATTCTCCACAAATAATCGTAACATCTTGAAATTATATTTACCAAAATTTGACAATCATGGTCTCGTAATATTAGCACTACATGTTCCGGCTAATGAATCGCAACTTCAAAACGCGACATTTATACGTAAAAAAATATTGGACCGTAATTTAAACCACACGTTCATTAACATGTACGGATTATTAGCACCGATCTACATTTCAATATTATTATTCGATCAAATTAAATTACCACGCACTTCAATTCCAAATAAAAAAAACGACATCCCGTCATTAAATGATTCCCAATAAACTCAACACTTGATCACATAAATTATTATTATCTCCAAATCATATTAAAAAAAGAAATAATATCTTCACAAAAAAAGTAGTTATATTATTTATTTATTATTATTATTAATATTTAAAAAAAATAATAATTTCGCCTGTAATACGGTAGTCCACTCTTATTATGTTTAACGCATAACCCCTTTTACAAACTCGATTTATTCTGGCACTAAACACTCCAGATATGATTTACTTGGAAATATTATATTAATCGCATCTCACAAATTTAACAACTTCACTTTGAAAATATGACCATATTAATTTCAACAAAACACACTTGGTATGGCGAAGCTGGATTTTCCTTCCATGTCATTAAATGGCTCGTTAAAATGACAAAACATAAAAGCACATATCGGGTCTTATTTAACTAGCATAATCGAAATCAAATGTAAAGAAAATTATCGACTACAAAGAAAATATGAATGCATGCATGACTTAACGTACTACACTATATATACAAATTTACATCTCCAACAAACTGAATACATAAAAGACCCGATTATTTACATTATTATGATTTACTACTGTCCGTGCTACAAATTTAGGATGGGGTCGTTAAGCGACCCATCTTGTTACGGAAGGTAACCAAGTATAATCAAATTATTCCCATTTTTCCCATCACGATAACATTTCCCAAATATATTTTACAGTTTAGTACTCATCTTAGTTATCGGTATTCCATTGCAGCTTTGCAGACGAGAGGCTTCATCCAGCCCCTCTCTGCGTTTTACTCCTCCATCCTTGATGGCGTAGTTTCACAAAAGATTTCCTGGCACATTATCATTTTACACTCATATCTTGACTGCCACAAACCTTCACCATTTACAACGTTAACACAACAAATTTCTATCCTAGACCCAAGAATTTAATATATTTACACTATTTAATCTTCGTCCACCTACCGCACAATGGACCTGGACACGTACGACGAGGTGTCAACTATTTCGCCCGTCGCGATACGCCCGATTTATACGGCATTCTTGACGTGTTCATTACATCGGTTCGGTATAGCTAAGTACAGGCTACTACTTCCTTAAAGTACTGTTCGTCACACAGTCTATTATGTACGTACTTATGGTGATATATTTTATACTACTCTCTTGCAGGATAATTACTTTACATCACTGATATTCACAAAGGACAAACACTATCCTACGTTAACTATTTCCAGATTTAACATGTTGCTTGAGCGCGATCACACTTTACAAACACTGGCGGATGCTCGCGCCATTAAATGACTGTACGTCCGTAGAATTCTAAGTTACCGGCGACCAACAGTTCAGCTCCCGATATTCAATTCACGTGTGCTGGCGACCGTCAATTCAGCTCCAACGATTCAAGACAAGTGGCTGGCGACCGTCAATTCAGCTCCAACGATTCAAGACAAGTGGCTGGCGACCGTCAGTTCAGCTCCGTATATATGGATGAAGCCTTTTTCCCGCGGATTTGTTGACGTCATGCCCCTTAGGGAGGGGGTGGATTTTTAATATCGGTACTTGCACTCCGAATCGGAAGTTAAAATTTACATCAAATTAATCCACTCCGCTAGCATATCTGCTGGATAAAATATGAACTCCAGGTGATCACAGATTTAGGAGATATGGGTGGATTTCGCTCCTCACATTTCGCGCCTTCGTAAGCGTCTCTGACAACGTGGTCTTCTTTCAGCCAATGATATTCAAGCTGTCTGGTTTCCAAGAAATCCAGCCTTCAATTTAATTAATTTGCCAATAAGTATTGATTATTTTTCCATGCATGACATCTAATAAATTCATTACATCCATCCGCGTACTCATATTAATTTATTACTGATTACTTTTGTAGTTACGAAAATATCTCATCCCTCATTCCTTAAGATGGTATCACTGAGTCTCCCATCACATTTTTACTATTGGCCGGCAAGCGGTCACGTGATTTAAATCTCCACCTGCTCGAACTTAGGCTAGCGAACGTACACTCAGCCGCTGTAATTTTCCATGAGGTCATGGAATTTCCGTCCTACCAAAAATATCCCAAGGTCTTACTCATGTGGTGAGTTTTCTTTGTATGATTCTCCCCCTTCCTCTTTCTGACCAAGACTTATTTGTGGACTCTGTATTTCCTTGTACGCCAACTAATGATATTCCCTGCTGTGAAGTAGCTAAAAGTTGTCGTGTTGAGCTAATCCGTCAGGCTCCAGTCTGTCGTCCTTCCTTCGCTCTGATTTCAACATTACATAAACGAAATATTTTCAAATACACTCCTCTGTATTTCAATAAATGTCTCATATTATTTTACCGATCAAATCATGATTGATTATGGGCCTAAGTCACTCGGGTTCAATTCGTCGCTGCTGAACACACTAGCCATTGACGATATGCAGACAACAAATATAGTGCGGCTGTACCTTACACCAGTCCAGAACTATGCGGTCGAAAACGATGTTTACTAATGCAAGGGGTGCATTAGACCGGTCTCGCTGAGTAACATGCTGCGAGTGACACTCAGATTCTTATCTATTCATATTCTGACGTAATCTGCCAGCTGGCAGTAGTTCCCCTGTGAAAATCAGTTGGTAGATATCCCATTCATCATTTATGCATTCGGGACATTTATAAGTAGAACGTATGGCACTCGAGAGCCACCTAGTATATAGCTGATTAATGATAAAGCGAATTTCATCATTGTTATTTAATTCAAACGTATGAGTTTGATAAAAATGAAGCTCACATCGTACTACACCTTCACGAGTTTCTACTGTGTTCATAATGTCTAGTATTTCTTCAATTTTGTTATAGTAGCGTATAACCTAAATCTTGAAGTATCTGCTTATGGTGATCTGCTAACTCGATGAGTCTTCGCAAACATGTAGTATGCCTTCGGAATGTACACGTTTTTCATAGATGTTTTTCGTACTGGTTTAGATTAAGTTTATAAGTTACGTACGTGAGACGATCTAAATGAATAAGCTGATTATGTTTATTTACAAGCCTAAGAGTGATATTACTAATGTGTTTTACACACACAGGATGATAAAGAACTACTGACGGTTTCTCACGAATAGTATATCCACATTCCTCTGTAATAAGAAAGGTGTGCTGGACGTGCGAAGTTTGTTGATTACTATTCCAGTCTGTGATAATATTCCAAGTAATGTTCATGTGATGATCATCGAAGGGTGTTATAGGTTGATCACACTCGTAGTGTACGTTCCGTAGGAGCTCCCTTGGTGCAAATCCAAGCAATGGTCCAATCGTATCAGGTTGTGATTTGAAGTCAATCTTAAATGATGATTAAATAACAGATTTACGTGTGATGTTGCTTACAGTAATTGAGAATTTGTAATTATGATTACTAAAATTCTCTTCCCTAAACTGTTCAATTAACGTTCTTTAAATGTAGTCATGAATATCGTGCACTGAATAACTGCTTCATGGTAGCGTTAGCAGATACCCATCGTAATATAACTTGTTTACACCATCGCGAATATTATAGAATTTATTGTAGCTTTCAAACGACACTAGTGCAAGACAATGTGGCTGATAACCGAGTTCGATCGGTGGATTCGAGTAGACGGTTGTTTCAAGTCCTTCTCCTCGTACAGAAAACGTTATTTCACCGTTAGTCATCACGTGCACACTGATGCTCTTTGTCTACTGTGTGGGTTTGATATAAGAACATAAGACATAATCGTCCGCACGTGCGTGTATTGAATTTTGCACACTGTTTTTATTGTAAACAATGTCTGTACTGCTTCCGAAATAACGTACGAGCTCGAAAGGAGGAGGTAAGTCTCCATAGCTATCGAAATACCATACTTTAGATTCACGTTTTATGTAGGCAATGTAACGATTTCCATGCCCGCGACTGATGTCTAAGTTAATTACAGCACTTTCACGTTCACGTCGGTACGCTGGTATTTGATAGCGCACATACAAACCTCGAAAATAATGAATTCCTAGTCTTTAGCAAACGTAAAACTTCTCCATGGGTTAGAGATCGATGTGGCAGTACATTCAGTAGACATTTTTTGGAGATATGTAGATGCCAAGCCGTTCTTTGTATAGCGCTAGCTTCATCTGTACGCCTTTGCCTCGTAATGCAATTGCCTCCATCGTCTTGTTATGACGTTCACTTTTTTTAATTGTTGTTTCGCTTCTTCTACTGCCTTAACAGTTCTTGCTACAGCACTAGCACCACCCAGCAAAGACCCTAAAGCTGGTAGTCCAGAAAACAGCGCAGGAAGAAATCCTCCTCGTTTTGGTACAGAAATAATTCGTAGACGTTTATAAAACATTGCTCTGCACTTTGAGAAATTCTCGCTCTTGCTGCGCGAAGCGACTTAGTAGCAGCTAAACGCGGATTGTATTCCCCTCGAATAGTTTTTTGTGCAGCCTATACAACATTTTTCCATCCAGCTGTTTTAGTTTTTTCTTCTTCATATCGTTTGGATATCGTTGTTTCACGATTCTGTACACGAATTTTCTCGTCAAGAGCAAATTATAGACTGTCAGTTACCTGCTGCTTCGTTTGTTATATATATTACTATTGCCTACTTTATTATTCAGTTATGATGAAGATTATAAAGCAGCAAGACACACTACCTGTTAGTGACATTGTGCCACATCTCTTACCTAGTTCTAGCACAACTACAAAAGACGTCATGGAACGTTGTTTCCTTTTACTGTTCGATGTGTTATATCAGGTCCATCGGGATGTGGAAAGACAAATCTTTACTTACACTCATTACTTCTTTAAATGGTATAAGCTTCGAGAATATTCACATTTTCGCAGTCACTCTATCAACCGCCGTATACTATTCTACAAACGGTAATGCACGATCTGGTTAAAGATGGAATACGATCTACTTAAATTTAATTCACATGAGCAAGTACCATCACCGGATGATGTGCGTCATAATTCTCTTATAATCTTAGAGGATGTCGCAACAGAAAAGCGAAACGCTATTCGTGCATACCTTAGTATGGGGCGACATGAAAATATTGATTGCATCTATTTACTCTATATAAAACCTATTCTAGTTTGCCAAAGGTGTTGATACGCGACAACGTAAAGGTTATTGTGCTTTTTTTGGCAAGATGAGCGCAACATGCGACATGTGTATGATGATCATATTAACACTGATATGACATTCAAAGACTTTAAACTTATGTGTGCTACATGAGTAGTATAATACAGGGATTCGGCGGCCACCTCCACCTCAGGCTCCCAGAGGCCACCTCCACCTCCACCTCAGCCAGAGGCCTCCCAGTGGCCACCTCCACCTCCACCTCAGCCAGAGGCCTCCCAGATGCCTCCTCCACCTCCACCTCAGCCAGAGGCCTCCCAGAGGTCTCCTCCACCTCCCGCGGGAAATTTGAATTTGTAAACAAAGCCACGTGCTTTTTGACAGCTGTCATCGACAACAACGCATCGCTAACCTCAGTACTGCCATCTTGACGGGCCTAAACCTCAGTAGTGCCAACTTAACCTAACTAGCGCGAGGTAAACAAAGCCACGTGCTTTTTGACAGCCACGTGCTTTTTGACAGATTTGTAAACAAAGCCACGTGCTTTTTGACAGCTCTCATCAACAACAACGCATCGCAAACCTCAGTACTACCATCTTGACGGGCCTAAACCTCAGTAGTGCCAACTTAACCTAACTAGCATGAGGTAAACAAAGCCACGTGTTTTTTGACAGCCACGTGCTTTTTGACAGATTTGTAAACAAAGCCACGTGCTTTTTGACAGACAACAACGCATCGCTAACCTCAGTACTACCATCTTGACGGGCCTAAACCTCAGTAGTACCAACTTAACCTAACTAGCGCGAGATAAACAAAGCCACGTGCTTTTTGACAGCCACGTGCTTTTTTGACAGCTGTCATCCGCCATCTTTAAACTACAGAGCACCGTGCTGCCCTCTTTCGTCACCTGTCATCGGCAGTGCTGCCATCTTGACGGGCCTAAACCTTAGTGCTACCAACTTAACCTCACTAGCTCGAGATAAACAAATCCACGTGCTTTTTGACAGCTACGTGCTTTTTTGATAGCTGTCATCCGCCATCTTTAATCTATAGAGTACAGTGCTGCCCTCTTTAGCTACTTACCTTTGAAATGTGGTGGCGGATAATTTGAAAAATGCTTTTCGACAAGCAGCCATCTTTAATCCAGAGAGAACAGTGCTGCCCTCTATGTGGTGGCGGCAAATTGAAAAATTCCACATGCTCTTGTTTGAAAACAAACTCACGTGCTTTTTTGACAGCTGTCATCTGCCATCTTTAATCTATAGAGCACAGTGCTGCCCTCTTTAGTTTGAAATGTGGTGGCGGTAAATTCCACGTGCTCTTGTTTGGAAACAAAGCCACGTGCAGCTGTCATCCGCCATCTTTAATCAACAGAGCACTGTGCTACTATCATGCGGGCAATTTCATCACCTGTCATCCGCCATCTTTAATCCACAGAACACCGTGCTGCCCTCTTTATGGCTACTACCTTAAGCACGTAGTAGCGGACAATTTGAAAAGTTCTGTTAGCTATCATCCGCCATCTTTAATCAAGAGAGCACCGTGCTGCCATCTTTAGCTAGATACCTTTGAAATGTGGTGGCGGCAAATTGAAAAATTCCACGTGCTCTTGTTTGGAAACAAACTCACGTGCTTTTTCGACAGCTACCATCCGCCATCTTTAATCAACAGAGCATAGTGCTGCCCTCTTTAGTTTGAAATGTGATGGCGGCAAATTCCACGTGCTCTTGTTTGGTAAACATAGCCATGTGCTTTTTTGACAGCTGTCATCCGCCATCTTTAATACAGAGAGCACCGTGCTGCCCTCTTTATCGTAGTAGATGTAAATTCGTCACCTGTCATCCGCAGTGCTGCCATCTTTAGCTAGATACCTTTGAAATGTGGTGGCGGATAATTTAGAAAGAAAAATTCTACAGCAGCCCTCTCTCGACGCTAATTGCATAAGATGGCGGCTATACATGACTCCTTAAGGGTGCTTACGCAAGATGGCTGCTATACACAGGTTCTTATGAGACGCCCTTGGGATGCTTGCGCAAGATGGCAGTTATACATGGCTCCTTATGAGATACCCTAGGGATGCTTGCGCAAGATAGCGGCTGATCTTATGGGACGGCTTAAGGGTCCTTGGACAAGATGGCTTGAGACGCCCTAAGGATGCTTGCGCAAGATGGCGGACACAAGATGGCAGCTATACATAACTCCTTATGAGACGCTTTAAGGGTGCTTGCGCAAGATAGTTGCTACTCTTAGCTTAGAGGCTAACGTGTCATGCTAGTTCGATTCATTAAATTTGGGGCTTAAATGCAAAATGTTAAATATATCGAAAACGGTGCACCGTAGAGCAAAACGGACAAAATTTTTCTGCCTAATACCTCGGTTCGCAGTATGAGGAACAAGAAAAACATAGTCTAATGATGAGATCAACGGTTCGGTTCCTACTTAGGCCCTTTGGCATTCACTCTGTTTTAGCTTGTATTGAAGCGAGTCTTCGTAACATGATCAGGTTTAGCTATGGTAGAGAGTATAACGTGCCGTGCAGGTTCGATTCATTAAATTTGGGGCTTAAATGCAAAATGTTAAATATCTCGAAAACGATGCATCGTAGAGCAAAACGGACAAAATTTTCCCGCCTAATACGTAGGTTCGTAGTATCAGGAACAAGAAAAAACATAGTCTAATGATGAGATCAACGGTTCGATTCCTACTTAAGCCCTTTGGCATTCGCAGCTATCTATTTCCACAAGATGGTGGCTGCTCTTATGAGAAACAAGATGCCTTGAGACGTCCTAGGGATGCTTACGCAAGATGGCAGACACAAAATGGTGACTATACATAGCTCCTTATGAGACGGCCTAGGGGTGCTCGCACAAGATGGCGGCTACTCTTATGAAGAAAGCTAGCTTAGAGGCTACTGCGTAAGATAACAGCTGCTGTTATGCATGTGGTGGAGGGCAATTTGAAATTATATGTGCTTAATCAACAGAGCACCCTGCTGCCCTCTTTAGCTGAAATGTGGTGGTGGATAATTTGAAAAATTCTTTTGACAGCTATCATCTTTAAAAACAATGGCGACTATACATAGGCTGTTAAGGCCTTATCATTCTCCTCCTCCTCCTCCTCCTCCTCCTCCTCCTCCTCCTCCCCCTCCTCCTCCCCCTTCTCTACCTCCTCCTCCGCCTCTTATGTCAAGGCATAGCTTTATATCGAACAAGTTTAAACCTGCATCGCGAAGGCAAGCGTGTGCAGCGATAACATTATTGTGCATGTTTAGACTTTCGAAACATAAGAAGAGTAGAATCAAACGCTGTACTCGATACGACATGTGATCAGAACATTGATTGATGCGTTCAGAAAACAAAATAAGTGATCAAGACTAGAATCGAACGATGTACTCAATACATCATGTGTTTAGAATATGTCAGGGGATACGCTTGTTCTAAGAAGATCAGATTGAAACATAACAAGACTAGAATAGAACACTGTAATCGATGTTGTTAACTTCAACATGTGATCAGAACATTGATTGATGTGTTCAGAACACAAAATAAGTGATCATGACTAGAATCGAACACTGTACTCGATACAACATGTGATCAGAACATTGATCGACGTGTTCAGAACACGAAATAAGTGATCAAGACTAGAATCGAACACTGTACTCAATACAACATGTGTTTAGAACATGTTAGGGGGTACCCTTGTTATAAGAAGATCAGAATGAAACATAACAAGACTAGAATCGAACACTGTAATCGATGTTGTTAACCTCAACATATGATCAGAACATTGTTTGATGTGTTCAGAGCAAAAGTACAATTTTGATGATTTGCTTAGTGTAAAATCAAAAACTATGGAAACACACTGTGCACATATCACGTAGCTAACTCGCTCAGTAAGCAATATCGCAAAACTACAACTTCAATGATTTGCATAGTGTAAAAATAAAAAACACACTGTACCCATACTGCGCAGCTAACTCGCTCGGTAAACGATATAGCCAAAGTATAACTTCAAATTATTTACCTTCCATCATTCGTCTTGTGTGTAAAAATCAGTCGAACAAGTTATCGCATAAACATGGCTGAAAAAAAAATCGTGATAGGGTATGGAACCCAGGGGTTACATCTTATCAGAAGGGCAAAAAGGATGAAAGGACTCTTCCTCCTCCTTACCGCACATTCCTTGAAGGGCTAATTGGCTGAAGGGCTAATGGGCTAAAGGGCTAATGGGCTAAAGGGCTAAAGGGCTAATGGGCTAAAGGGCTAAAGGAGCAACAACCTCGTCGATCGCTATCAACAAGAACGCTTGTACTTTGTTAAGTGTAGAAAATTAATCTTTATTTGTAAATGGTTTCATGTTCAGAACAAGGAATGGAAAATCCCCGAGGTGCGATGAGTTACGTTTTTCGAACTAGTGTTTGGAACACTGAACTTTTCAAGATGATAGCAGAGAGTTTAGCAATGTTCTGTTGTTGGATTTTAAATTCCGCGCTACAACATGCATAAGGTGGTAGCCTTGAGGTTTACCGCCGTAAAGATGGCAAGAGTGAGGTTAACAATGTTCTGTTGTTGGATTTTAAATTCCGCGCTATAACATGCATAAGGTGGCAGCCTTGAGGTTTACCGCCGTAAAGATGGCAGCAGTGAGGTTAGCGACGCTCTATTGTCCTTCAAAGTGAGGTTAGGGTTCGTCAAGAAGACAGCTGTCAAAAAAGCACGCGGCTATGTTTACCAAACAAGAGCACGTGGTCGTGACGTCACGGTCACGTAGTATGTTGCCTCAGCATGTAAAGTTCAATGTCTACACCTACGTAGTTAACACTCTGCTATGTTCACAAGATTTTTTACACATAACTATTCTTTATGCTTTAAGTTCATGCACATAGGCTATCCTAAGATAGCAGTACAAACACATGCGAACTTTGTACATTCTAATGGAATAAGTTTAGTACTGTGTGCGTCATGGATACATGATGTGTGCACGCATTTAATCTTGACTATACGTAATGCTGCTGCTTTGTTTACAAGATTTTTATACATTGCTATTCTTTATGCTTTAAGTTCATGCACGCACAAGCGATACTCATACGCTCTAGCAGGAGAAGTTTAGTATAATATTCGATACATTATCGATAGGTGATGTGTACACGCTTTAGAACATAGCTCATCTTTATGCTTTAAGTTCGTGCACATGGGTTAGGGATACACAAAAGCGATTGCTACATGCTCTAGCGGAAGAAGTCTAGTACGATAGTCGATGCATGTAAAATCGATAGGTTATGCTAAGATAGCAGCACACTTACATGATTTTAGCACAATCTAGTGGAAAAAGTTTAGCATGATAGTCGTTTCGTGCAAAACCATTAGGTAATGTGTAAACGCTTTGAAACAAGGCTATTCTTTGTACTTTAAGTTCATGCGTACAGGTTATGCTAAGATAGCAGCACAATCTAGCGGAAGAAGTTTAGTACGATATTTGATGCATGCAAAATCGATAGGTGACGTGTACACGCTTTGAAGCATGGCTATTCTTTGTACTTTAAGTTCATGGGTATAAGTTATGCTAAGATACCAGCACAGTCTAGCGGAAGAAGTTTAGTACGAGATTCGATGCATGCAAAATCGATAGGTGTTGTGTACACACTTTGAAACATAGCTATTCTTTGTACTTTAAGTTCATGTGTATGAGTTATGCTAAGATAGCAGCACAACCTAGCGGAAGAAGTTTTGTACGAGAGTCGATACATGCAAAGTCGATAGGTAATGTGTACACGCTTTGAAACATAGCTATTCTTTGTACCTTAAAGTCATGCGTATAGGTTATGCTAAGATAGCAGCACAATCTAGCGGAAGAAGTTTAGTACGATATTCGATACATACATTATCGATAGGTAATGTGTACACGCTTTGAAACAAGGCTATTCTTTGTACTTTAAGTTCATGCGTCTTAGTTATGCTTGCGATAGTCGATGCATGTAAAATCGATAGGTTATGCTAAGATAGCAGCACGCTTACACGATTTTAGCACAATCTAGTAGAAGAAGTTTAGTACGAGAGTCGATGCTTGCAAAATCATTAGGTAATGTGTACACGTTTTGAAACAAAGCTATTCTTTGTACTTTAAGTTCATGCGTCTTAGTTATGCTAAGATAGCAGCACAATCTACCTGAAGAAGTTTTGTACGAGAGTCGATACATGCAAAATCGATAGTTGATGCGTACACGCTTTGAAACATGACTATTCATTGTACTTTAAGTTCATGGGTATAGGTTATGCTAAGATAGCAGCACAATCTAGCGGAAGAAATTTAGTACGAGATTCGATGAATGCAAAATCAATAAGTAATGTGTACACTCTTTGAAACATGGCTATTCTTCGTACTTTAAGTTCATGTGTATAAGTTATGCTAAGATAGCAGCACAAATTAGCGGAAGAAGTTTAGTACGATATTTGTTGCATGCAAAGTCGATAGGTAATGTGTACACGCTTTGAAACATGGCTATTCTTTATACCTTGAGGTCATGCGTATAGGTTACGCTAAGATAGCAGCACAATCTAGCGGAAGAAGTTTAGTACGAAAGTCGATGCTTGCAAAATCGATAGGTAATGAGTACACGTTTTGAGATATAGCTATTCTTTGTTCTTTAAGTTCATGCGTCTTAGTTATGCTGAGATAGCAGCACAATCTACCTGCAGAAGTTTAGTATGAGAGTCGATACATGCAAATTCGATAGTTGATGTGTACACGCTTTGAAACATGACTATTCATTGTACTTTAAGTTCATGTGTATAGGTTATGCTAAGATAGCAGCACAATCTAGCGGAAGAAATTTAGTACGATATTTGATGCATGCAAAATCAATAAGTAATGTGTACACGCTTTGAAACATGACTATTCTTTGTACTTTAAGTTCATGTGTATAAGTTATGCTAAGATAGTAGCACAACCTAGCGGAAGAAGTTTAGTACGATATTTGTTGCATGCAAAGTCGATAGGTAATGTGTACACGCTTTGAAACATGGCTATTCTTTGTACCTTAAGGTCACGCGTATAGGTTATGCTAAGATAGCAGCACAATCTAGCGGAAGAAGTTTAGTACGAGAGTCGATGTGTGCAAAATCGATAGGTGATGTGTACACGCTTTGAAACATGGCTATGCATTGTACTTTAATTTTATGGGTATAGGTTATGCTAAGATAGCAGCACGATCTAGCGGATGAAGTTTAGTTCGATGGTCGATGCATGTAAAATCGATAGGTCATGTGTACACGCTTTGAAACATAGCAATTCATACTGCTGCTCTGTTCCCAAGACTTTTAAGCATAGCTAACCCTAATACTGCTCTTAACGACGTCGAGCTAAGGACTGATTACGTGACCGTGACGTCACAGCCACGTGCTCTTGTTTGGTAAACATAGCCACGTGCTTTTTTGACAGCTGTCTTCTTGACGAACCCTAACCTCACTTTGAAGGACAATAGAGCGTCGCTAACCTCACTGCTGCCATCTTTACGGTGGTAAACCTCAAGGCTGCCACCTTATGCATGTTATAGCGCGGAATTTAAAATCCAACAACAGAACATTGTTAACCTCACTCTTGCCATCTTTACGGCGGTAAACCTCAAGGCTACCACCTTATGCATGTTGTAGCGCGGAATTTAAAATCCAACAACAGAACATTGCTAAACTCTCTGCTATCATCTTGAAAAGTTCAGTGTTCCAAACACTAGTTCGAAAAACGTAACTCATCGCACCTCGGGGATTTTCTATTCCTTGTTCTGAACATGAAACCATTTACAAATAAAGATTAATTTTCTACACTTAACAAAGTACAAGCGTTCTTGTTGATAGCGATCGACGAGGTTGTTGCTCCTTTAGCCCTTTAGCCCATTAGCCCATTAGCCCATTAGCCCTTTAGCCCTTTAGCCCATTAGCCCTTCAGCCAATTAGCCCTTCAAGGAATGTGCGGTAAGGAGGAGGAAGAGTCCTTTCATCCTTTTTGCCCTTCTGATAAGATGTAACCCCTGGGTTCCATACCCTATCACGATTTTTTTTTCAGCCATGTTTATGCGATAACTTGTTCGACTGATTTTTACACACAAGACGAATGATGGAAGGTAAATAATTTGAAGTTATACTTCGGCTATATCGTTTACCGAGCGAGTTAGCTGCGCAGTATGGGTACAGTGTGTTTTTTATTTTTACACTATGCAAATCATTGAAGTTGTAGTTTTGCGATATTGCTTACTGAGCGAGTTAGCTACGCGATATGTGCACAGTGTGTTTCCATAGTTTTTGATTTTACACTAAGCAAATCATCAAAATTGTACTTTTGCTCTGAACACATCAAACAATGTTCTGATCATATGTTGAGGTTAACAACATCGATTACAGTGTTCGATTCTAGTCTTGTTATGTTTCATTCTGATCTTCTTATAACAAGGGTACCCCCTAACATGTTCTAAACACATGTTGTATTGAGTACAGTGTTCGATTCTAGTCTTGATCACTTATTTCGTGTTCTGAACACGTCGATCAATGTTCTGATCACATGTTGTATCGAGTACAGTGTTCGATTCTAGTCATGATCACTTATTTTGTGTTCTGAACACATCAATCAATGTTCTGATCACATGTTGAAGTTAACAACATCGATTACAGTGTTCTATTCTAGTCTTGTTATGTTTCAATCTGATCTTCTTAGAACAAGCGTATCCCCTGACATATTCTAAACACATGATGTATTGAGTACATCGTTCGATTCTAGTCTTGATCACTTATTTTGTTTTCTGAACGCATCAATCAATGTTCTGATCACATGTCGTATCGAGTACAGCGTTTGATTCTACTCTTCTTATGTTTCGAAAGTCTAAACATGCACAATAATGTTATCGCTGCACACGCTTGCCTTCGCGATGCAGGTTTAAACTTGTTCGATATAAAGCTATGCCTTGACATAAGAGGCGGAGGAGGAGGTAGAGAAGGGGGAGGAGGAGGGGGAGGAGGAGGAGGAGGAGGAGGAGGAGGAGGAGAATGATAAGGCCTTAACAGCCTATGTATAGTCGCCATTGTTTTTAAAGATGATAGCTGTCAAAAGAATTTTTCAAATTATCCACCACCACATTTCAGCTAAAGAGGGCAGCAGGGTGCTCTGTTGATTAAGCACATATAATTTCAAATTGCCCTCCACCACATGCATAACAGCAGCTGTTATCTTGCGCAGTAGCCTCTAAGCTAGCTTTCTTCATAAGAGTAGCCGCCATCTTGTGCGAGCACCCCTAGGCCGTCTCATAAGGAGCTATGTATAGTCACCATTTTGTGTCTGCCATCTTGCGTAAGCATCCCTAGGACGTCTCAAGGCATCTTGTTTCTCATAAGAGCAGCCACCATCTTGTGGAAATAGATAGCTGCGAATGCCAAAGGGCTTAAGTAGGAATCGAACCGTTGATTTCATCATTAGACTATGTTTTTTCTTGTTCCTGATACTACGAACCTACGTATTAGGCGGAAAAGTTTTGTCCGTTTTGCTCTACGATGCATCGTTTTCGAGATATTTAACATTTTGCATTTAAGCCCCAAATTTAATGAATCGAACCTGCACGGCACGTTATACTCTCTAAAATAGCTAAACCTGATCATGTTACGAATACTCGCTTCAATACAAGCTAAAACAGAGTGAATGCCAAAGGGCCTAAGTAGGAACCGAACCGTTGATCTCATCATTAGACTATGTTTTTCTTGTTCCTCATACTGCGAACCGAGGTATTAGGCAGAAAAATTTTGTCCGTTTTGCTCTACGGTGCACCGTTTTCGATATATTTAACATTTTGCATTTAAGCCCCAAATTTAATGAATCGAACTAGCATGACACGTTAGCCTCTAAGCTAAGAGTAGCAACTATCTTGCGCAAGCACCCTTAAAGCGTCTCATAAGGAGTTATGTATAGCTGCCATCTTGTGTCCGCCATCTTGCGCAAGCATCCTTAGGGCGTCTCAAGCCATCTTGTCCAAGGACCCTTAAGCCGTCCCATAAGATCAGCCGCTATCTTGCGCAAGCATCCCTAGGGTATCTCATAAGGAGCCATGTATAACTGCCATCTTGCGCAAGCATCCCAAGGGCGTCTCATAAGAACCTGTGTATAGCAGCCATCTTGCGTAAGCACCCTTAAGGAGTCATGTATAGCCGCCATCTTATGCAATTAGCGTCGAGAGAGGGCTGCTGTAGAATTTTTCTTTTTAAATTATCCGCCACCACATTTCAAAGGTATCTAGCTAAAGATGGCAGCACTGCGGATGACAGGTGACGAATTTACATCTACTACGATAAAGAGGGCAGCACGGTGCTCTCTGTATTAAAGATGGCGGATGACAGCTGTCAAAAAAGCACATGGCTATGTTTACCAAACAAGAGCACGTGGAATTTGCCGCCATCACATTTCAAACTAAAGAGGGCAGCACTATGCTCTGTTGATTAAAGATGGCGGATGGTAGCTGTCGAAAAAGCACGTGAGTTTGTTTCCAAACAAGAGCACGTGGAATTTTTCAATTTGCCGCCACCACATTTCAAAGGTATCTAGCTAAAGATGGCAGCACGGTGCTCTCTTGATTAAAGATGGCGGATGATAGCTAACAGAACTTTTCAAATTGTCCGCTACTACGTGCTTAAGGTAGTAGCCATAAAGAGGGCAGCACGGTGTTCTGTGGATTAAAGATGGCGGATGACAGGTGATGAAATTGCCCGCATGATAGTAGCACAGTGCTCTGTTGATTAAAGATGGCGGATGACAGCTGCACGTGGCTTTGTTTCCAAACAAGAGCACGTGGAATTTACCGCCACCACATTTCAAACTAAAGAGGGCAGCACTGTGCTCTATAGATTAGAGATGGCAGATGACAGCTGTCAAAAAAGCACGTGAGTTTGTTTTCAAACAAGAGCATGTGGAATTTTTCAATTTGCCGCCACCACATAGAGGGCAGCACTGTTCTCTCTGGATTAAAGATGGCTGCTTGTCGAAAAGCATTTTTCAAATTATCCGCCACCACATTTCAATGGTAAGTAGCTAAAGAGGGCAGCACTGTACTCTATAGATTAAAGATGGCGGATGACAGCTATCAAAAAAGCACGTAGCTGTCAAAAAGCACGTGGATTTGTTTATCTCGAGCTAGTGAGGTTAAGTTGGTAGCACTAAGGTTTAGGCCCGTCAAGATGGCAGCACTGCCGATGACAGGTGACGAAAGAGGGCAGCACGGTGCTCTGTAGTTTAAAGATGGCGGATGACAGCTGTCAAAAAAGCACGTGGCTGTCAAAAAGCACGTGGCTTTGTTTATCTCGCGCTAGTTAGGTTAAGTTGGTACTACTGAGGTTTAGGCCCGTCAAGATGGTAGTACTGAGGTTAGCGATGCGTTGTTGTCTGTCAAAAAGCACGTGGCTTTATTTACAAATCTCTCAAAAAGCACGTGGCTGTCAAAAAACACGTGGCTTTGTTTACCTCATGCTAGTTAGGTTAAGTTGGCACTACTGAGGTTTAGGCCCGTCAAGATGGTAGTACTGAGGTTTGCGATGCGTTGTTGTTGATGAGAGCTGTCAAAAAGCACGTGGCTTTGTTTACAAATCTGTCAAAAAGCACGTGGCTGTCAAAAAGCACGTGGCTTTGTTTACCTCGCGCTAGTTAAGTTAAGTTGGCACTACTGAGGTTTAGGCCCGTCAAGATGGCAGTACTGAGGTTAGCGATGCGTTGTTGTCGATGACAGCTGTCAAAAAGCACGTGGCTTTGTTTACAAATTCAAATTTCCCGCGGGAGGTGGAGGAGACCTCTGGGAGGCCTCTGGCTGAGGTGGAGGTGGAGGAGGCATCTGGGAGGCCTCTGGCTGAGGTGGAGGTGGAGGTGGCCACTGGGAGGCCTCTGGCTGAGGTGGAGGTGGAGGTGGCCTCTGGGAGCCTGAGGTGGAGGTGGCCGCCGAATCCCTGTATTATACTACTTACATGCTATTCATCATATCGTTACAACTTCTTAGTTATCCCACGGGTTTCGATAATTTTATATGCATTAACACGGAATTACAGCCACCACCTGATCAAAAACCATCATCATCTTAACAACTTGCAAGGAGATTACAAAACATATAATCCATGGTCGAAAGAATATTCGACGGAAATTTAAAGAGATTAAACATATTCAAGCAGACATTGATTTATTTTTGAAAACGCTACTAGGTACACAGCTAAAATAAATATTTAATTCTACTTCATTGCCGCAGTCTACTACAAGTTTTGTTTCTATGCAAACATCATATTTTAAAGAGAAGCATGAACAAGAAAACACGTTGAAGAAGAGAGGCATAAACTAGTAAAGCATAAAGGATAAGAGAATCGGGGCGAGGAAGAGGAGAAGCAGGATGTGGAAGAAGAGGATGAGGATGAACTTACCGTTACTTCACCATCTAAGCGTGTTAAGATTTTAACTACAGATATTATTGTGAAACACGTACTACACAAGATAGTATTTACGTTTTTGCAAAGTCACTTCACCACCTGAGCGTGTTTAGTTTTTAACTACAGATTTTATTGCTGAAACACCTACTACATCGACACAAGATCTAGAAACTTTGTCTGAGGTTATGATCATGCCAGGGTATCATAATCAGTTTAGAATTTTTATTCAAGATACCTATGGATCTCTCTTTGCTGCTTATATAGAAAAGCTCTTTACGGGACAAACTGACACCAACTACGGTATTCGCAACGAAGGCGACTGTTGCTGGATAGGAAATGCAAATGTTAAGATTAATAGCAACAGGCTTGTCGTAAAAGGTGTTACCTATAAACCTACTAAGGGACCCTTAGAACTTCTTTTCTCACGAATACCTGACAAGGATATAATTTTACAAGATCGTCTTAAAAATATAAAGCAATACATTTTGCTACTGACCCAACACGACGTAATTACACGAGAACAGAAGCTGTTAATGAAAATAAGAGTCACAAGTATCGTGAGTTTATTTCTAAGCTGTTTCCGTCACATCAACCAACTGCACGTGGTCTTGGTGTTATCTACAAGCCTTTGTTGCCGTATGTAGACGTAAGATACTGGAATGACCCTAACTTACTCGTTGAACGATTACAAGTTCTAGGAGCATCGCATGATGCTGGTCACATGGGTCACGAATCAGAAATTTTAGAAATAGAGAGAGAATAACGACATGCCGGTATTATTTTGTAATTGCTCGTCGAGAGAAGATCTCGCCTGTAAAGCTAAACATCGCACATGATTTACATAAACCAGCACGTCGCACCTACTGTCGCAGACGCGTTATTACAAGTGGAAAAGATGATGTCTGGCAAGCAGACTTAGTAGATATGATTCCGTATGCTTCTAGCAATAAGGGGTATAAGTATCTACTTACTGTCATCGATGTGTACTTTAAGTTTGATTTTGCACAACCTGTGCGTTCTAAGACAGCAGCTCAAGTCAAAGACGCATTTAAACATATTGTTGAACGATCGAAACGCTGCCCAAACCTTCTTCAAACCAATCACGGTAAACAGTTTTACAACAAGGATTTTTCTTCTTACCTCAAGTTACTTGGCATTCATCAATACTCTACGTTCAGCAATCTCAAGGCAAGTGTTGTAGAACGCTTTAGTCGTATATTCAATACAATAGTGGCGAGAATTTACAACACAAGGCTCATATCGTTGGTTTGATCTGCTACCTAGTCTCGTGTCTACCTACAGCGATAAATCACACCGCACAATCGAGACTAAGACACGTCTTGTTACAAGGAATACACCACGCCTAGATTATATTCATCTTTTAATCAAAACGGCTGATCCACGCCGCCATCGATTTAAAGAATGTGATTTCGTTCGCAATAGCAAACACAAGTCTATCTTTGTAAAAGCATACACCCCTAACCGGAGCACAGAGATTAGGCTTACTAATCCAGGTTCGCATTTACTTCGCGATCTCAGAGGACAACTTACTGAGGGAAGATTCTACATTGAAGAACTCCAGAAAACAAAATATCCCGATCACTATTTAATCGAACGTGCTATTCGACGTTGTGGAAATAAACTGTATGCCAAATGGCTTGGTTTTAATAACAACTTCAGTTCATGGATTAATAAAGATGGTGCACTTTAAATAAATTGTTTTTATTCTCGAGCCTCTACCTCTCCTTTCTTGCACGTCATAAGACAAGATATAACTTGCAAGACCACGTCCTTACTAATAGATAATTTTGGACATGCTGTAGAATAGAAATAATATTAAACAATACCTGCAATATGTTTTTCATTTCATATTTATTTTTAGAATACCTATATACATTTATTTCTTCAAGTAAATCTGTTTTGTCCTTTCTTCCATAGATTATTTTACTGACTTCGCTGCTTAATGCCACTACAAAGTAACATTCATTGCACCGGCAACAAGTGCTGCTATCTTCTTAGCAACTGAAGCACTAGGTCACGACACACACTGCATAGCTTTACGAAGCAGATTTTGATCAGCTACGCGTCTTAGTTCGGGATTGCTTTGTCGATAAGCAATTTCATGCTCCTTGCAGGCAGCATCTAACATATTAATACCAGGATCAGCACGTGCCAAGCGGACGTCGAGTTGTGTTTCAGGGCCGCAGTACTGATAATTAGGTAGATGAAGCTCATAGGGAAGAAGATCAATCAACTGACTGGTGAGCACATACCCAGCGTTCTACCTCACCTTCCCCCAGCACGTCTCTTCACCTTTTTCTGAGAAAACTTGTTTACTCTTTCTGCAGTCATGATGAGTGTTTATAAGCGATGACAACTCGTTAGATTTTGAAACGAGATACTGTTTAATGAGTTGACATGTACGACACTGTCTCACTGAAGGTCTCCTACCTAAACTCACTTGTTCGTGATGTAAACTACACGTTCGAAGCTCTGACAGAGCATGATCGTGTGTACACTCACGAGGCACCTTATCCCAGGTCTTGTTTACAGCATTCGCAGCTACATTTACCAAAAATGTCTTTGGTAATGCATTCAACTCTTCTTCAGTAAAAGTGTTTAGTTTCTTTTTGCATGCATAAAACTTTGTGATTGTCTTTTCAACTGCGTCACACTTAGTATCAGTTAGAAATAACATGATATATTTACTCTACAAATGTTTCTTTCACACCAACGTCATTTCTACTCCGCAATTTATATATATTTTTCGCCTCCCGGCATGCACTGCAACACAACCAATTAAAGAGCATGCACACATGTCGTAAAGGCTGTTCAATTTTTTCTTCAATATTCTCCTTGTAAAAAGGTTTAAATGATGGTCATCCTAATTCATGCATGTCGATAATTTCACACGATGATGGTAGATACTCACGCAACAATTCCTTCTTTTCACAACACTTTATATAACAAGATGTGCTCTTGACAAATGTGCGTTAATCATTAAAGATAGAAAGCGATAAGATTATCCTTTTTCTTCCCACTGCAGAACTAAATTTTTTCAATCCATAGAGTCTGCATTTCGTCGTCATCTGTTTGCAAACAGGAAGGCAAAGGTGGGCTAAATACTAAACTAACGAGTTTTGGTGCCCAAAACACAGTGTAATCCAACACAGCCACCTCTTTAAACACAAATTTGTTACCGTTTACTATGAAGCCTTGTACATCAACTATTACTGTTTTTGACATGATGGAATAAAGCGCTCTACTCTCTATCTCAGTATCCTGAAGACTAAAGAAAAATTCTCAGTCATATCATCTATAAAGGCATAAGTTCACTAGTGAGTGACCTTGATTACGAACAAGTCTAAACATGCGTAACCATGTCGACGTCATACCTGCATGTTAAAAACAGAATAATCTTAGTTTGGCACGTGCTCAGTCCCGTCGGAGACAGTCTGTCGGATGGAGGCGTAAAGCCTGAAGCATAAGATCACATCGTCGTAGTTATGCATCTTTAGACTTGTTCGTTACTGTCGGATAGAGACATAAGGCTATTTGCCCCCTCTAGTAGCAGGATCAACATAGCGACGGCAAGGTCATATGACCGTAAAACTGTGCGCTGTATAATTAGGCCCTTGAGGATGGCATCGGGAGGGGCATATGTTCGTAAACTAGGCCCTATGTTGTTAGGCTCCCTATAAAATGACGACGGGAAGGGATCTGGCCAATTCCCCTGGCTATGTCCCGTTAGTGATCGTTCAATTTCCGCAGCTTGGCTATGTCCCGTCAGGATAAATTTAAATTCCGCGCTCCTGCGTGGTTAAGGTAGCAGAAGTGGGCATAAGGTCTGTCAAGATGGTAGCGCTGAGGTTATCCAAGTTTACTTGTTTAAAATTCGCACCCACGTAGTTATGACCTGTCAAGGTGGCAGCTGTCAAAAGCCCGTGGATTTTAAATTCCGCGCTCCGCGTAGTTAAGTTGGCAAGTAGCCGCCATCTTGCGCAATCGCTCCTAGGCAGTCTCCTTAAATCCTATGCCTCCCCTGAGCCAACTTTCTCCATTAGAGTCTATGTATAGCCGTCATCTTGCACAGTAGCCTCTGGGCTAGCTTTCTCCGTAAGAGCGTGTGTATAGCCGCCATCTTGCTCAATCGCCCTTAGGTCATCTCCTTAAATCCTACATCTCCCCTGAGCCAGCTTTCTCCATAAGAGTCTATGTATAGCCACCATCTTGCGTAGCAGCCTCTGTGTCAACTTTCTCCATAAGAGGCCTGTATAGCCGCCATCTTGCTCAATCGCCGCTAAGCCGGCTCCTTAAGTCCTATATCTCCCCTGAGCCAGCTTTCTTCATAAGTGCCTATGTATAGCCGCCATCTTGCGCAGTAGCCTCTGGGCCAGCTTTCTCGATAAAAGCCTGTATATAGCCGCCATTTCGTGCAATTGACGTCGGGAAGGGCAGCCTGCTAAGAAGGAATAGGGAGGTTAGGCCCGTCCAAGATAGCGACTGTCCACATCGGGACGCATCTGCCTGTAAAACTGGGGTTGAGCCCCTAGAAGATGGTGACTGTCCACGTCCGGAAGGGCATCTGGCGTAAAACTGAGGTTAGGTTCATCCAAGATGGCGAATGTCGACGTCGGGAAGGGCATCTAGCCGTAAAACTGAGATTAGGCCATCCATGATGGCGACTGTCCAGGTCGAGAAGGGCATCTGCCCGTAAACTGAGGTTAGGCCCCTCCAAGATGGCGACTGTGTGGTTAGGCATGCTCTCTTATGTAAAATCCACGTCGGGAAGGGCAACTTGCCGTAAAACGGAGATTAGGCCCTTCCAAGGTGGCGACTGTCCACATCGAGAAGAGCATCTGCCCCTAAAACTGGGGTTAGGCCCCTCCAAGATGGCGGCTGTGAGGTTAGGTTTGCTCTCTTATGCAAAACCCGCGAATCGGCTTAGCGATACTACTGCACGAGGGGTTAATGAGCTCGGGGTCAATGACCTCCGTGTCAGAACCCGCCTATGTGTACTACTAGGGGCAATGACCTCGGGTGCTTACTCAGAAGAAAAAATGATGACGCCAGTGATTTAGGACTCACCTAGCCCGACTACTTTTCTCTTCTTGTTCTTGTTGTAGTGCCTTCCCCAATACTCGACGTTCGGTATAATCACAGCGGACTCTCTCCTCATCAGTGTACTAGAATCTAGTCCTAACCAATCACGTAAGTTCCTCAGCGAAAAGTGTTTCCTTCGACCGCGGCATCCACCGCCATCTATTTTACTCTGCATGATCAATTTAAGTAGGTTTTACTTTTCATTCCTCATCATATCCCCAAGGTACGCTGACTTTTCCGTCATTGTACATCGACATTTGATCCCTCCACATGCGTCTGAGTATGTAGTCAGTCTACGAGATCCGTAACATTCTTAACAGCCACATCTATTCTCTTAATGGTGTTGTATTTCAGAGTGCGTGTTTCATCTCCTTACAGAAGCACTGAATATACATAACATCTGACGGGGTTGTGACGCGTCTCCAAACTTAGGCTTCTGTCACACCGTAGATTCTTCTTTTCAGAAAGCTAGTACGAGTCATTTCTATTAGTACAAAATTTTCCAAGTTTTTGGAATTGTACCTGCACAAACACACTCCCTACATTTTTTCCGCGAAGTAAGCCGCGTCTTTCAGATTTAACTGACGCAGTTTCTCAGTCTATCTTCTCCTTGTTCAACAGTGTCGGTTAACCGAAGGTCAGTTAATGAGGACTCTACTGTATACATATTACTATTTAAAGAACTAAGATCCAGTAATTTGTCTTCTTTGCTCGTTTCAGGTACGCCATCTCCTCTCCACAGGTCGGCACGCCAACAGGGATGGAGATGCGCTGGTGGCCATTAGCATGGCCCCCTCCGATCAGCTGGTGGTGACGCTCTTGGCGATCTGGAAGGCAGGTGCTGCCTACTTGCCCTTGGATCCCAGCTTCCCAGCGCAGCGCGTGGCTCACATCCTCAACGAAAGTAGGCCTTTACTAGTGATCACAGACTGTGATGCTGACTACCACAAGTTCTCTGGCTGCGATCATGTACTCTCCTACAAAGAACTTCAGATTGAAGCTTCAGAATTGTTAAGTCTTCCTCTCAGCAAATCAGAAATGTTCCCATCGGCCGAGCAGTGCTCTCCGATAGCTCTGGTATTCTACACGTCTGGAAGCACAGGGTTACCCAAAGGTCAGTATGCAGTATGGTCACACGCAGCTGTGTTCCATACTAGAGTGTTTCTTTTAACTCGAACTGAAAGGGCATTCAGAAAAACTTCGAATTATCCAAAATACGAATTAACGACGAACGACAATTTTAACGAAAGTATAGCACAGGACTGCACTTCATCTTTGGTATCAACAGCTAAATGCACGTCGTAACTGATATCAGTCAATACTTCTTGTCATCCCTCAGGTTCCACGTTCACTTCTGGTTCTTTTGGAACAATTTATTTATTAGTTTCTTTATTTTGGAAATCTGCTTTATGGAAAGAGTGCACAATTGTTTGCTCCGTGATCTCCTTCCAAGCTTTGTTTAATATTCGAGTAGCATCTGACAGATCAATCTTAGTTTGTTTTGTGTCGTTGTCCAGGAGTTTAATAACAACCTGTGTCGATAAAAATGTCTTAAACTGTGTTTTACTATTTTAATCACCGACTGAACAACTCACGTCCTATTGGGAGGAAACTAGACTACCCTAATGCTCTTGAGTTAAGCAGCCTTGTTATGAGCTGTTTAGTTATGAATAAGGAGCAACGTTTTCCTTTTAGCCCCATACATTTTTTATCTAGCTCTATAAGCCAATATTCGAAAAGTTCAGTAGGCTATTTTGTTAGCCTTGTACTGTACTGGAAGACTTTTAACAGCTTTAAAACATCTTGCGAATGATCTGAAGGCTTCAATTGGTGGAACCGTTACAAAATTAACTGGAGATAAAATTCTGAATTCTAATTATCCAAATTTTAGCTTTCGAACAAAACCTAAAATGAAGACAGGCAAGACGTGGAGTGAAGAACGGCCTTCTTGTTGAAATCCTTGAAATTATGTGTCATTCTCCTAAAACTATTTCTGTCCCGTATTATATCTGCTGTTATTCTCATTTATGCCATATCTCTCTTTTGCTTTTCATCCCGAGCGAGTTGGCCGGGTGGTTACAGGTGCGCAGCTGTGAACTTGCATTTGGGGGATAGTGCGTAAGAAGGATACGTGAGTACTGGGCGAGTGTTATAACTTACCAACTGACTAAGGATATGTATAATAATAATAATAATAATAATAATAATAATAATAATAATAATAATAATAATAATAATAATAATAATAATAATAATAACAGTCTCTCCATCAAAACTAAAATCAGGAACCACAACACAGTAATTAAACCACAATGTATCTATACTACAGAGTGTATGTTCTCCATTACAACAGGAGAAATAGAAGAGATACAGAAAGAGGAACATTCTTTTAAAAAATCTGCGGCTTATTCGACTGAAAATGGGGAGTTCAGAAAAGAAAGAATGCGTACCTTAACAAAAAAAGTGTAATAATTTCTGATACGATTAGAAGGAGGACAATTAAGTTCTTCGGTTACATAATGAGGATGGATAATATCATACTCACAAAACAAATTTTAATTATATTTACGGGAGTAAGAATGGCAATGAGTGGATGAAAATATTTTTTAAAATTTACTTTACGACGCACCGACAGAGACAGGTCTTATGGGAACGATGGGTTAGGAAAGGGATAGGAATGGGAATAAAGCGGCCTGGTGTGAAAATGGGTAACCTCTGAAAACCATCTTCACGGCTGGCGACAGTGGGGTTCGAACGCACGATCTTCCGAATGAAAGCTCACAGCTGCGCGCCTCTAACCGCCCGGCCAACTCGCTTGGTATGCAAAGTAAAAGAGAGATATGGCAGAAATGGGAATAACAGCAGGTATAATACAGGACGGAGCAAGTTTTAGGAGACCTCAATAATTTCCACGAGAAGGAAATCAAGGAACAGAATAGCATCTAGACAAAAGAGAGGAGGGAGAAAGATAGTTAAATAGTGATTATTGTAAAGCAGGAAAGGAAGCAAGAAATAAATGGAATTGAATGCAGTGGGTTATTTTACGTGGTCCTATAATGCTCTAAATGGAGAAAAAATCAAACGTACTAGATACAGAGGCCTTAGCGGCCAGAGCAAATAAAATGTAGGTAACTTTCCAAAGAACTCGGAACATGCATAACAAATAGTGTTTTTCTATAAATACTAAAATTCATCATTACAACACTGTCTTCATTAGAATGCCTCATACTCTCTCAGAAATGTGCACTCGCTAAGTTGGAGCGAAAAGGGAGAAAGATTCTCTACAACATTCTCGGTCCAGACTACAAGAACGGGATCTACATAGGAAAATCCAGACAAGAAATCTTCTCTAAAATAGTGAAGATCGCGGACACAAAGCGGAAACGCAGGGCTCGCTCGTATGTCACCTGCGATGGATTGACGACTCTCTATGGACAAAACGTATTTTTTTACAATTTGACTCAAAACCAAAAACGACAATTTCCTGGTATGTTAATGTAAAGAAAGGCCTCGAAGTAATGTGCCTACGACCAGATGACGCGCAGAAAAGAGACCTTTTCAGAAAAAACCATCGTGACTTTTGGACTTTCCGGGATGCGAAATGGACAACTGGTGCAAAGTGGTCGGATAAATGCCGTGCTCGACACAGCGAACTAATGAGAACCTACTGGATCAATCAAAAACTGAGTAAATGTGAGAATGTATAGTGAAAGTTACCGTGGTCCCTCGTTCGCCGATTAGTGAATCTATCCATATATAGAAATGGATGTATGTGTGTAAATGACACATCTCCTCCTAAACCACTGGAGTAATTACAATCAAAATTTTAACACTTATTATTTGCTATCTGGAGATGAACACTGTGGTGGTAAGCCATACCTAGCCCCCTTAGATGTGGGGTCAGGGGGTTACGTATAAAAATAATCGAAAATAGTGCCAAATCGATAGTTTTCGGGGTCGCTAAGGTGAAAAGTGACACTCCGTATATTTTTTAAGTACAAGTTCGACCCTCTTTGGGGTGGGAGCGTATACATATTACCCACTATCTGGGAAAAAATACTTTGGGGGCAAGACGCCCATAGTACCCCTAGGGAAGGGAGGAGAATACAGTCAATATTAATAAATTGAAGTCGGTTTGGAACGATCTATATATACTGTACTGCATATATATATAAAAATTAAGGTATAAAAATAGATGTGAATTAATGAGGCATTTCCAGGCGTCTTAGAAACTTTAACCTTGGTATCAGAGAAACTGATGACTTCAGGATCCCTAGAAAAATCGAAAATTCTCAAAATACCCTAACGGGTCCTCGCTGCGATTCTCACATTTGGGGCTCAGCATAAGACCGCAGTCGGATGGATACATTTATCCCAAAAAAAAAGAAATGGCGTATGGCTTTTAGTGCCGGGATATCCCAGGACGGGTTCGGCTCGCCAGGTGCAGGTCTTTCTATTTGATGCATTTAGGCGACCTGCGCGTCGTGATGAGGATGAAATTATGATGAAGACGACACATACACCCAGCCCCCGTGCCATTGGAATTAACCAATTAAGGTTAAAATCCCCGACCCGGCCGGGAATCGAACCCGGGCCCCTCTGAACCGAAGGCCAGTACGCTGACCGTTCAGCCAACGAGTCGGACACATTTATCCCAAACGATAACCTATAGGTTTCAAGGGCTTAAAATTTTCCTGAAAGTCGTAATTTTTCACCCCCTCCCCCGATTGAAGGTGTTTTAATTTTTAATTTTTACCCCCGAAAAATATCGAAATATCAAGGCAATTTTAATGACGGTTCAGACCTTCCTAAGGAGGTATTTGGTGGCTAAACGGTAGGTCTTATCACAAAACGGATGGCACAATCTCCGTTCAATTTGGAGTGATTTACAACTATGGTCCTATGAATTTTTACCGTATCTCTATCCCTTATACGTTAGATTTGGCTCTACTTTTGGATGGTACGTAAATTTTACAGTTTTTACACGTATAATTGATGTTTTGAATCATTTATTGCAAAATAGGATTATCAAATTCTACATGAACATTGGCCCACCCAGTAGCCACATGTGAGCCAAATTCTATGTTTGTAGCTGTCACATAAGTATCCGAAAAGTTATGCACTGTGAAAAAATCCTTACTCATATTTCACCCTATTCAACGTTCCTAACTCAATCTCACCCACACGTAGATGAGTTACGAGAAAATATCACAGGACCAACCATTTAGATCGCTAAATGTGGCGTATTATCTTACAGTCCACTTGTCGATATGAGGTACCGTTTAGCAGCAGTTAAATTTTAAATGGAGGTAAACATGCATATTGTAACCGTTCAAGTATAATTAGCGGTTCGAAGGAATGTTGTAGATGTACCTCGGCTTTACTCAACGGTGATCCATGATGTTCCACTCGCGGGCGTACAGGTTCAATCAGGCAATGGCAATCATTAACACGTTATCATCGTCATTATGAGAATCTGTATCTTATAACTATCTGAGGCGATTCCAACTTTTAATCTTTTTTTTTTTTTTTGCTAGTTGTTTTACGTCGCTCCGACACAGATAGGTCTTACAGCGACGATGGGACAGGAAAGGGCTAGAAGTGGGAAGGAAGCGGCCGTGGCCTTAATTAAGGTACAGTCCCAACATTTGTCTGGTGTGAAAATGGGAAACCACTGAAAACCATTTTCAGGCCTGCCGACAGTGGGGTTCGAACCTATTATCTCCCGAATACTGGATACTGGCTGCACTTAAACGACTGCAGCTATCGAGCTCGGTAACTTTTAATCTATATATGACAATACTGAGAATCGATTTTAATGGGAAGGATGTTCTGCTTTAATCACATCAATTCATTGATAAAATATAATTAACAACAATAATAAATAAAATCTTGCAACAAGGATGGATAAGTCAAATGTTGAACATAGTAATCAACGCAGTTAAAACTAAATACTAATGTACTTTTGTTGGCTGTCATTTTCCGCTTGTAAGGCGCTACATTTTTTTAAATAATCAAAACAAATGTTTTGGCAAACCAATCTAACATTAAGGTAAGCAAAGCAAACGAATCGTTATGGCAACATGTACAATTGACAGTATAATAGTTTAAATTATTTATTTTTTCCGCCACAAAATATAAAGGAAATTTCATAACTATACATTGATAGGTCAAAACGTTGTCCTTTAAAATTCTATTAATGTAATGTTATAATCCTCGCGTAGATCAACGAACTCTAACTAACAACTTGAGTGTTCACTGCGTAAATGCGTGCAACGTCGTGGAACCTAGAATAAAATTTTCAAAATAAGATCCTCAGCTAATTTCAGATAAATAATCGCCAGAATTGTGAAATGAAAAGAAAACCATAATTATGGTGTCCTCAAATCGCTGCAGCTAAAATAAAGTAGACATTCAAAACTAAATAATACCATCACAAACAATCATGATTTGATATTATTAAGACACCATAGCATTTGGATCCATCCATAGGTTTTCCTCCAATGATCTGAAATTCTACTAATATTATCTACAAGACATACTAAGGAAATACTAATTTGTGCATTACATAATATGACCCTAACTTCATTTCCAATCATTATATAACTCATTCGTCTGATTGGTATAACATTGTGTCGAAGATCTTCCTATCATATTTATCTATTCACTCATAAGTAGTATAATACAAGGATTCGGGCGCCACCGCCACCGCAGGCTCCCAGAGGCCACCTCCACCACCACCACAGCCAGAGGCCTCCCAGATGCCTCCTCCACCACCACCACAGCCAGAGGCCTCCCAGAGGCCTCCTCCACCACCACCACAGCCAGAGGCCTCCCAGAGGTCGCCTCCACCACCCGCGGGAAATTTGAATTTGTAAACAAAGCCACGTGCTTTTTGACAGCTATCATCGACAACAACGCATCGCTAACCTCAGTACTGCCATCTTGACGGGCCTAAACCTCAGTAGTGCCAACTCAACCTAACTAGCGCGAGATAAACAAAGCCACGTGTTTTTTTGACAAAGCCACGTGCTTTTTGACAGACAACAACGCATCGCTAACCTCAGTACTGCCATCTTGACGGGCCTAAACCTCCGTAGTGCCAACTTAACCTAACTAGCGTAAGATAAACGAATCCACGTGCTGTTTTGACAGCTGTCATCCGCCATCTTTAAACTACAGAGCACCGTGCTGCCCTCTTTATCGCAGTAGCTGCAAATTCGTCACCTGTCATCGGCAGTGCTGCCATCTTGGCGGGCCTAAACCTTAGTGCTACCAACTTAACCTCACTAGCGTGAGATAAACAAATCCACGTGCTTTTTTGACAGCTGTCATCCGCCATCTTTAATCTATAGAGCACAGTGGTGCTCTCTTTAGCTACTTACCTTTGAAATGTGGTGGAAGATAATTAGAAAAATGCTTTTTGACAGCAGCCATCTTTAATCTAGAGAGCACCGTGCTGCCCTCTTTAGCTAGATACCTTTGAAATGTGGTGGCTGGCAATTCCACATGACAGCAGCCATCTTTAATCAAGAGAGCACCATGCTGCCCTCTATGTGATGGTGGCAATTTGAAAAATTCTACATGCTATTGTTTGGAAACAAACTCACGCGCTTTTTTGACAGCCGTCATCCGCCATCTTTAATCAACAAAGCACAGTGCTGCCCTCTTTAGCTAGATACCTTTAAAATGTGGTGGCGGATAATTCCACGTGCTCTTGTTTGGAAACAAAGCTATGTGCTTTTTTTGACAGCGACATCCGCCATCTTTAATCTATAGAGCACAGTGCTGCCCTCTTTAGCTACTTACCTTTGAAATGTGGTACGTCACAGCTGTCATCCGCAGTGTTGCCATCTTAACGGGCCTAAAACTTAGTGCTACCAACTTAACCTTACTAGCGTGAGATAAACAAATCCACGTCCTTTTTTGACAGCTGTCATCCACCATCTTTAATCAATAGAGCACAGTGGTGCCCTCTTTAGCTACTTACCTTTGAAATGTGGTGGCGGATAATTTGAAAAATGCTTTTTGATAGCAGCCATCTTTAATCCAGAGAGCACCGTGCTGCCCTCTTTAGCTAGATACCTGTGGTGGCAGGCAGTTCCACGTGACAGCAGCCATCTTTGAACACAGTGCTGCCCTCTTTGCGGTGGCGGTAAATTCCACGTACTCTTCAAACTCACGTGCTTTTTTCTCTGACAGCTGCCATCCGCCATCTTGCATCACCAACCTCAGTGCTGCGCTCTTTAGCTAGTTACCTTTGAAATGTTGTGACGGCAATTTGAAAAATTCTATGTGCTCTTGTTTGGAAACAAAGCCACGTGCTTTTTGACAGCTGTCATCCACCATCTTTAATCAATAGAGCACTGTGTTGCTATCATGCGGGCAATTTCGTCAGCTGTCATCCGCCATCTTTAATCTACAGTGCACCGTGCTGCCCTCTATGTAGTAGCGGGCAATTTGAAAAGTTCTGTTAGCTGTCATCCGCCATCTTTAATCAAGAGAGCACCGTGCTGCCATCTTTAGCTAGATACCTTTGAAATGTGGTAGCCGCAAATTGAAAAAATTCTATGTGCTCTTGTTTAGTAAACAAAGCCACGTGCTTTTCTTTGACAGATGTCATCCACCATCTTTAATCAATAGAGCACTGTGCTGCTATCATGCGGGCCATTTCGTCAGCTGTCATCCGCCATCTTTCATCTACAGAGCACGGTGCTGCTCTCTGTAGTAGCGGGCAATTTGAAAAGTTCTGTTAGCTGTCATTCACCATCTTTAATCAAGAGAACACCGTGCTGCCATCTTTAGTTGAAATGTGGTGGCGGTAAATTGAAAAATTCCACGTGCTCTTGTTTAGTAAACAAACTCACGCGCTTTTTGTCAGCTGTCGTCTGCCATCTTTAATCTATAGAGCTCAGTGCTACACTCTTTAGGTACATACCTTTGAAATATGGCGGCGGATAATTTAAAAAGGAAAATTTTACATCAGCCATCTCTCGACGCTAATTGCACAAGATGGTGGCTATACATGACTCCTTAAAGGTGCATATGCAAGATGGCCGCTATACATAGGTCCTTATGAGATTCCCTTGGGATGCTTGCGCAAGATGGCGGTTATACAAGGCTCCTTATGAGACGCCCTAGAGATGCTTGCGTAAGATGGCGGTTGCTCTTATGAGGCGGCTTAAGGGTCCTTGCACAAGATGGTTAGAGATGCCGTAAGGATGCTTGCGCAAGATGGCGGCTATACACGACTCCTTATGAGACGCCTTAAGGGTGCTTGCGCAAGATGGCTGCTGCTCTTATGAAGAAAGCTAGCTTAGAGGCTAACGTGTCGTGCTAGTTCGATTCATTAAATTTGGGGCTTAAATGCATAATGTTATATATCTCGAAAATGGAGCATCGTAGAGCAAAACGGACAAAATTTTTCAACCCAATACCTCGGTTCGCAGTATGGGGAACATGATATCATAAGAAAAACATAGTCTAATGATGAGATCAACGGTGTGGTTCAAACTTAGGCCATTTGGCATTAGCTCTGTTTCAGCTTGTAATGAAGCAAGTCTTCGTAACATGATCAGGTCTAGCTTACCTGTGGTGGCAGGCAATTCCACGTGACAGAAGCCATCTTTAATCAAGAGGGCACCGTGCTGCCCTCTTTGTGGCGGTGGCAAATTCCACGTGCTTTACAAACTCACGTGATTTTCTCTGACAGCTGTCATCCGCCATCCTGCATCACAAATCTCAGTGCTGCGCTCCTTAGCTAGTTACCTTTGAAATGTGGTGACGGCAATTTGAAAAAATCTATGTGCTCTTGTTTGGAAACAAAGCCACGTGCTTTTTGACAGCTGTCATCCACCATCTTTAATCAATAGAGCACTGTGCTGCTATCATGCGAGCAATTTCGTCACCTGTCATCCGCCATTTTTAATCTACAGAGCACCGTGCTGCCCTCTCTGTAGTAGCGGGCAATTTGAAAAGTTCTGTTAGCTGTCATCCGCACTCGTTAATCAAGAGAGCACCGTGCTGCCATCTCTAGCTAGATACCTTTGAAATGTGGTGGCGGCAATTTGAAAAATTCTATGTGCTCTTGTTTGGAAACAAAGCCACGTGCTTTTTGACAGCTGTCATCCACCATCTTTAATCAATAGAGCACTGTGCTGTTATCATGCGGGCAATTTCGTCAGCTGTCATTCGCCATCTTTAATCTACAGAGCACCGTGCTGCTCTCTGTAGTAGCGGGCAATTTGAAAAGATGTGTTAGCTGTCATCCGCCATCTTTAATCAAGAGAGCACCGTGCTGCCATCTTTAGCTAGATACCTTTGAAATGTGGTGGCGGCAAACTCCACGTGCTCTTGTTTAGTAAACAAACTCACGCGCTTTTTGTCAGCTGTCATCCGACATCTTTAATCCATAGAGCTCAGTGCTACACTCTTTAGGTACATTCCTTTGAAATATGGTGGCGGATAATTTAAAAAGAACAATTTTACATCAGCCATCTCTCGACGCTAATTGCACAAGATGGTGGCTATACATGACTCCTTAAAGGTGCTTATGCAAAATGGCCGCTATACATAGGTTCTTATGAGATACCCTTGGGATGCTTGCGCAAGATGGCGGTTATACAAGGCTCCTTATGAGACGCACTAGAGATGCTTGCGCAACATGGCGGTTGCTCTTATGAGGCGGCTTAAGGGTCCTTGCACAAGATGGCTACAGATGTCCTAAGGATGCTTGCGCAAGATGGCGGACGCAAGATGGCGGCTATACACGACTCCTTATGAGACGCCTTAAGGGTGCTTGCGCAAGATGGCTGCTGCTCTTATGAAGAAAGCTAGCTTAGAGGCTAAGGTGTCGTGCTGGTTCGATTCATTAAATTTGGGGCTTAAATGCATAATGTTAAATATCTCGAAAACGGTGCATCGTAGAGCAAAACGGACAAAATTTTTCTACCCAATACCTCGGTTCGCAGTATGGGGAACATGATATCATAAGAAAAACATAGTCTAATGATGAGATCAACGGTTCGGTTCTAACTTAGGCCCTTTGGCATTAGCTCTGTTTCAGCTCGTAATGAAGCAAGTCTTCGTAACATGATCAGGTCTAGGTATGGTAGAGAGTATAACGTACCGTGCAGGTTCGATTCATTACATTTGGTGCTTAAATGCAAAATGTTAAATATCTCGAAAACGGACAAAATTTTTCTACCTGATACCTAGGTTTGCAGTATCAGGAACATGATAGCATAAGAAAAAAATAGTCTAATGATGAGATCGACGGTTCGATTCCTACTTAGGCCCTTTGGCATTGGCAGCTATCTATTTCTACAAGATGGCGGCTATTCATAGCTTCTTATGAGACAGCTTAAGAGCGCTTGCACAAGATGACTGCTGCTCTTATGAGACGCCCTAGGGGTGCTTGCGGGAGGTAGCAGCGACAAGACGATGACTATACACAGCTGCTTATGATACGGCCTAGAGGTGCTTACACAAGATGGTGGCTGCTCTGATGAAGAAAGCTATCTTTGCATCGTGCAGGTATTTTTACAGCTCTAAACCTCATACCTTTGAAATGTGGTGGCGGGTAATTTGAAAAATTCGACGTGCTTTTTCATAAGCTGTTAAGGCCTCCTCTTATGTCAAGGCATAGCTCTATCGAACAAGTTTAAACCTGCATCGGAATATCTGGAGTAAGCACGTGCTGCAGTGATGACGTCATTAAGCATGTTTGGACTTGCAAATCACAGAAGAAACTTAACAAGGCTGGAATCGAAAACTGCACTCTATGCCGTTAACTTTATCATGTGATCGGAACATTGATTGAAGTGTTTGGAACACTAAATAAGTAGAACCGAACACAGTACTCGATACAACATGTGTTTAGAACATGTCAGGGGATATCTTTGTTCTAAGAAGATTAGTTTTCCGCACATTCCTTGTAGGGCTAATAGGCTAGGGGGCTAATGGGCAAAAGGGCTAATGGGCAAAAGGCATAAAGGGCTAATGGGCTAAAGGGCTAAAGGGCTAAAGGGCTAAAGGAGCAACAACCTCTTCGATCGCTATCGGCAAGAACGCTTGTACTTTGTTAAGTGTAGAAAATTAATCTTTATTTGTAAATGGTTTCATGTTCAGAACAAGGAATGGAACCTAGGGGTTACGTCTTACCTAATAAAATCCCCGAGGTGCGATGAGTTACGTTTTTCGAACTAGTGTTTGGAACACTGAACTTTTCAAGATGATAGCAGAGAGTTTAGCAATGTTATGTTGTTGGATTATAAATTCCGCGCTACAACATGCATAAGGTGGCAGCCTTGAGGTTTACTGCCGTAAAGATGACAAGAGTGAGGTTAACAATGTTCCGTTGTTGGATTTTAAATTCCGCGCTATAACATGCATAAGGTGGCAGCCTTGAGGTTTACCGCCGTAAAGATGGCAGCAGTGAGGTTAGCGACGCTCTATTGTCCTTCAAAGTGAAGTTAGGGTTCGTCAAGAAGACAGCTGTCAAAAAAGCACGTGGCTATGTTTACCAAACAAGAGCACGTGGCTGTGACGTCACGGTCACGTAATCAATCCTTAGATAGACGTCGTTAAGAGCAGCATTAGGATTAGCTATGCTTAAAAATCTTGGGGACAGAGCAGCAGTATGAATTGCCATGTTTCAAAGCGTGTACACATCACCTATCGATTTTACATGCATCGACCATCGAACTAAACTTCATCCGCTAGATCGTGCTGCTATCTTAGCATAACCTATAACCATAAAATTAAAGTACAATGATTAGCCATGCTTCAAAGCGTGTACACATTACCTATCGATTTTGCATGCATCGACTCTCGTACTAAACTTCTTCGCTAGATTGTTCTGCTATCTTAGCATAACCTATACGCGTGACCTTAAAGTACAATGAATAGCCATGTTTCAAAGCGTGTACACATTACCTATCGACTATGCAAGCAACAAATATCGTACTAAACTTCTTCCCCTAGGTTGTGCTGCTATCTTAGCATAACTTATACACATGAACTTAAAGTACAAAGAATAGCCATATTTCAAAGCGTGTACGCATCAACTATCGATTTTGCATGTATCGACTCTCGTACAAAACTTCTTCAGGTAGATTGTGTTGCTATCTTAGCATAACTAAGACGCATAAACTTAAAGTACAGAGAATAGCTATGTTTCAAAGCGTGTACACATCACCTATCGATTTTGCATTCATCGAATCTCGTACTAAACTTCTTACGCTAGACTGTGCTGCTATCTTAGCCTAACCTATACGCATGAACTTAAAGTACGACGAATAACAATGTTTTAAAGCGTGTGCACGTCACCTATCGATTTTGCATGCATCAATTATCGTACTAAACTTCTTGCGCTAGATTGTGCTGCTATCTCAGACTGACCTGTACGCATGAACTTAAAGTACAAAGATTAGCCTTGCTTCAAAGCGTGTACACATTGCCTAATGATTTTGAATGAAACGACTATCATACTAAACTCTTTCCACTAGATTGTGCTAAAATCGTGTAGGTGTGCTCCTATCCCAAAATAACATATCGATTTTACATGCATCGACTATTGTACTAGACTTCTTCCGCTAGAGCATGTAACAATCGCTTTTGTGTATCCCTAACTCATGTGCACGAACTTAAAGCACAAAGAAGAGCTATGTTCCAAAGCGTGTACACATCACCTATCGATAATGTATGTATCGATTATCGTACTAAACTTCTCCTGCCAGAGCGTACGACTATCGCTTGTGTGTGCACGAACTTAAAGCATAAAGAATAGCAATGTATAAAAATCTTGTAAACAAAGCAGCAGCATTAAGTATAGCCAAGTTTAAATGCGTGTACATATCATGTATCCATGATGCACGCAGTACTAAACTTATTCCATTAGAATGTACAAAGTTCGCATGTGTTTGTGCTGCTATCTTAGCATAGCCTATGTGCATGAACTTAAAGCATAAAGAATATTTATGTGTGAAAAATCTTGTGAACATAGCAGAATGTTTACTACGTAGATGTAGACATTGAACTTTGCATGCTGAGGCAGCATACTACGTGACCGTGACGTCACGACCACGTGCTCTTGTTTGGTAAACATAGCCACGTGCTTTTTTTGACAGCTGTCTTCTTGACGAACCCTAACCTCACTTTGAAGGACAATAGAGCGTCGCTAACCTCACTGCTGCCATCTTTACGGTGGTAAACCTCAAGGCTGCCATCTTATACACGTTATAGCGCGGAATTCAAAATCCAAGAACGGAACATTGTTAACCTCACTCTTGTCATCTTTACGGCAGTAAACCTCAAGGCTGCCACCTTATGCATGTTGTAGCGCGGAATTTATAATCCAACAACATAACATTGCTAAACTCTCTGCCATCATCTCGAGAAGTTCAGTGTTCCAAACACTAGTTCGAAAAACATAACTTATCGCACCTCGGGGATTTTATTAGGTAAGACGTAACCCCTAGGTTCCATTCCTTGTTCTGAATATGAAACCATTTACAAAATAAAGATTAATTTTCCACACTTAACAAAGTACAAGCGTTCTTGCTGATAGCGATCGATGAGGTTGTTGCTCCTTTAGCCCTTTATTCCTTTATTCTTTAGCCCATTACCCCTTTATGCCTTTAGCCCTTTAGCCCTTTTGCCCATTAGCCCCTTAGGCTATTAGCCCTACAAGGAATGTGCGGTAAACTAATCTTCTTAGAACAAAGGTATCCCCTGACATGTTCTAAACACATGTTGTATCGAGTACAGTGTTCGGTTCTACTTATTTAGTGTTCTAAACACTTCAATCAATGTTCCGATCACATGATAAAGTTAACGGCATAGAGTGCAGTTTTCGATTCCAGCCCTGTTGCGTTTCTTCTGTGATTTGCAAGTCTAAACATGCTTAATGACGTCATCACTGCAGCACGTGCTTACTCTAGCAGTTCCGTTGCAGGTTTAAACTTGTTCGATAGAGCTATGCCTTGACATAAGAGGAGGCCTTAACAGCTTATCCAAAAGCACGTCGAATTTTCCAAGTTACCCGCCACCACATTTCAAAGGTATGAGGTTTAGTGCTGTAAAAATACCTGCACGATGCAAAGCTAGCTTTCTTCATCAGAGCAGCCACCATCTTGTGTAAGCACATCTAGGCCGTATCATAAGCAGCTGTGTATAGTCATCGTCTTGTCCCTGCTACCTCCCGCGAGCACGCCTAGGGTGTCTCATAAGAGCAGCAGTCATCTTGTGCAAGCGCTCCTAAGCTGTCTCATAAGAAGCTATGTATACCCGCCATCTTGTAGAAATAGATAGCTGCCAATGCCAAAGGGCCTAAGTAGGAATCGAACCGTCGATCTCATCATTAGACTATGTTTTCTTATATTATCATATTCCTGATACTGCAAACCTAGGTATCAGGTAGAAAAATTGTGTCCGTTTTCGAGATATTTATCGTCTTGCATTTAAGCCCCAAATGTAATGAATCGAACCTGCACGGTACGTTATACTCTCTACCATACCTAGACCTGATCATGTTACGAAGACTTGCTTCATTACAAGCTGAAACAGAGCTAATGCCAAAGGGCCTAAGTTAGAACCGAACCGTTGATCTCATCATTAGACTATGTTTTTCTTATGATATCATGTTCCCCATACTGCGAACCGAGGTATTGGGTAGAAAAATTTTGTCCGTTTTGCTCTACGATGCACCGTTTTCGAGATATTTAACATTATGCATTTAAGCCCCAAATTTAATGAATCGAACTAGCACGACACCTTAGCCTCTAAGCTAGCTTTCTTCATAAGAGCAGCAGCCATCTTGCGCAAGCACCCTTAAGGCGTCTCATAAGGAGTCGTGTATAGCCGCCATATTGCGTCCGCCATCTTGCGCATGCATCCTTAGGGCATCTGTAGCCATCTTGTGCAAGGACCCTTAAGCCGCCTCATAAGAGCAACCGCCATCTTGCGCAAGCATCTCTAGGGTGTCTCATAAGGAGCCTTGTATAACCGCCATCTTGCGCAAGCATCCCAAGGGCATCTCATAAGAACCTATGTATAGCGGCCATCTTGCATAAGCACCTTTAAGGAGTCATGTATAGCCACCATCTTGTGCAATTAGCGTCGAGAGATGGCTGATGTAGAATTGTTCTTTTTAAATTATCCGCCACCATATTTCAAAGGTATGTACCTAAAGAGTGTAGCACTGAGCTCTATGGATTAAAGATGTCGGATGACAGCTGACAAAAAGCGCGTGAGTTTGTTTACTAAACAAGAGCACGTGGAATTTGCCGCCACCACATTTCAAAGGTATCTAGCTAAAGATTGCAGCACGGTGCTCTCTTGATTAAAGATAGCGGATGACAGCTAACAGTACTTTTCAAATTGCCCGCTACTACAGAGAGCAGCACGGTGCTCTGTAGATTAAAGATGGCGGATGACAGCAGACGAAATTGCCCGCATGATAGCAGCACAGTGCTCTATTGATTAAAGATGGTGGATGACAGCTGCAAAAAAGCACGTAGCTTTGTTTACTAAACAAGAGCACATAGAATTTTTCAAATTGCCGCCACCACATTTCAAAGGTATCTAGCTAAAGATGGCAGCACCGTGCTCTCTTGATTAAAGATGGCGGATGACAGCTAACACAACTTTTCAAATTGCCCGCTACTACATAGAAGGCAGCACGGTGCTCTGTAGATTAAAGATGGCGGATGACAGCTGACGAAATTGCTCGCATGATAGCAGCACAGTGCTCTATTGATTAAAGATGGTGGATGACAGCTGTCAAAAAGCACGTGGCTTTGTTTCCAAACAAGAGCACATAGAATTTTTCAAATTGCCGTCACCACATTTCAAAGGTAACTAGCTAAAGAGCGCAACACTGAGGTTTGTGATGCATGATGGCGGATGACAGCTGTCAGAAAAAAGCACGTGAGTTTGTAAAGCACGTGGAATTTGCCACCGCCACAAAGAGTGCAGAACGGTGCCCTCTTGATTAAAGATGGCTGCTGTCTCGTGGAATTGCCTGTCACCACAGGTATCTAGCTAAAGAGGGCAGCACGGTGCTCTCTGGATTAAAGATGGCTGCTATCAAAAAGCATTTCTCAAATTATCCGCCACCACATTTCAAAGGTAAGTAGCTAAAAAGGGCACCACTGTGCTCTATGGATTAAAGATGGTGGATGACAGCTGTCAAAAAAGCACGTGGATTTGTTTATCTCACGCTAGTAAGGTTAAGTTGGTAGCACTAAGGTTTAGGCCCGTTAAGATGGCAGCACTGCGGATGACAGCTGTGACGTACCACATTTCAAAGGTAAGTAGCTAAAGAGGGCAGGACTGTGCTCTATAGATTAAAGATGGCGGATGTCAGCTGTCAAAAAAGCACAGAGCTTTGTTTCCATACAAGAGCACGTGGAATTTGCCGCCACCACATTTCAAAGGTATCTAGCTAAAGAGGGCAGCACGGTGCTCTGTAGTTTAAAGATGGCGGAAGACAGCTCTCAAAGAAGCTCGTGGATTTGTTTATCTCACGCTAGTTAGGTTATGTTGGTACTACTGAGGTTTAGGCCTGTCAGGATGGCAGTACTGAGGTTAGCGATGCGTTGTTGTCTGTCAAAAAGCACGTGGCTGTCAAAAACACGTGGATTTGTTTACCAATTCAAATCTCGCGCTAGTCAGGTTAAGTTGGTACTACTGAGATTTAGGTCCGTCGAGATGGCAGTACTGAGGTTAGCGATGCGTTGTTGTCGATGATAGCTGTCAAAAAGTACGTGGCTTTGTTTACAAATTCAAATTTCCCGCGGGTGGTGGAGGCGACCTCTGGGAGGCCTCTGGCTGTGGTGGTGGTGGAGGAGGCCTCTGGGAGGCCTCTGGCTGTGGTGGTAGTGGAGGAGGCATCTGGGAGGCCTCTGGCTGTGGTGGTGGTGGAGGTGGCCTCTGGGAGCCTGCGGTGGCGGTGGCGCCCGAATCTCATATAACATTCATTCCATAACCGCATCTCGAATTAATGACTATTCACATGCCCAATAGGAAAATGTTCTTCGGAAACAATATCTTGGAAACATAATTATCAAATTCTAAACCATTGTCTATTCCTCCATATCATTTTAATATTCGAATGATGAGCATTTATTCCATTACCTTCACTATCAAAATTATTGGGATTCTTCGAAGACGACATTACATTACAAATAAATTTTTTTCCCAACAAAATATTACAACACAACCATCGCGCATAACATCATTTCAATTACTTCAACGACCCTATCATTCATTCACATCATATCATTTCATCTACGCATCATACTTATTCAAAATCCATCCTTTAAATACACAAGCTCAAAATTACCGAAGAAGACTATTTCGGTTCAAATACATGTGAACTTCACCGTCTACATCAACGCGGTTTAATAAATTATTTCTCTCATGAAGACTCATTTGCGTTATGAAAAATTGCTATACAAGGAAACCTCTAATCTCGACACACATAACAAATATGTATAATTATTCCAATAAGAACTGTCCACGTAATAATTGGCACATTAAATTAGTTAGCAAGACCGTACTTCAAAAACGATCAATTAATTCCTAGTAAAATTCTCCTATCATAATCCATGGTTGTGTGATCGAAACTAGATGAAACAGCACTTTATAAATTATGATTCCAATTACGCCATTATTTAAGAGGATTATCGCACTCCACGAATATCATAAGATGCCTAGAGATGATCTTATAACGTCGCTCAAGTTGTATTTACATATAACACGTCACACTTATAAACCTGAAAGGAGATCTACATCTATGTAATGTACACTGACTGACAGAGCAAATGCAACACCAAGAAGGAGTGGTCAGAACTTTATGCCAATTGCAGAGTAGACTGACGTCACTGAGGTATGCTCATGATGTGAAATGCGCCGCTGTGCTGCGCACGTAGCGAACGATAAATGGGATACGACGTTGGCGAATGGCCCACTTCGTACCGTGATTTCTCAGCCGACAGTCATTGTAGAACGTGTTGTCGTGTGCACAGGACACGTGTATAGCTAAGAATGCCAGGCCGCCGTCAACGGAGGCATTTCCAGCAGACAGACGACTTTACGAGGGGTATGGTGATCGGGCTGAGAAGGGCAGGTTGGTCGCTTCGTCAAATCGCAGCCGATACCCATAGGGATGTGTCCGCGGTGCAGCGCCTGTGGCGAAGATGGTTGGCGCAGGGACATGTGGCACGTGCGAGGTGTCCAGACGCAGCCCGAGTGACGTCAGCACGCGAGGATCGGCGCATCCGCCGCCAAGCGGTGGCAGCCCCGCACGCCACGTCAACCGCCATTCTTCAGCATGTGCAAGACACCCTGGCTGTTCCAATATCGATCAGAACAATTTCCCGTCGATTGGTTGAAGGAGGCCTGCACTCCCGGCGTCCGCCAGAAGACTACCATTGACTCCACAACATAGACGTGCACGCCTGGCATGGTGCCGTGCTAGAGCGACTTGGATGAGGGAATGGCGGAACGTCGTGTTCTCCGATGAGTCACGCTTCTATTCTGTCAGTGATAGTCACCGCAGACGAGTGTGGCATCGGCGTGGAGAAAGGGCAAATCCGGCAGTAACTGTGGAGCGCCCTACCGCTAGACAACGCGGCATCATGGTTTGTGGCGCTATTGCGTATGATTCCACGTCACCTCTAGTGCGTATTCAAGGCACGTTAAATGCCCACCGCTACGTGCAGCATGTGCAGCATGTTCTGCGGCCGGTGGCACTCCCGTACCTTCAGGGGCTGCCCAATGCTCTGTTTCAGCAGGATAATGCCCGCCCACACACTGCTCGCATCTCCCAACAGGCTCTACGAGGTGTACAGATGCTTCCGTGGCCAGCGTACTCTCCGGATCTCTCACCAATCGAACACGTGTGGGATCTCATTGGACGCCGTTTGCAAACTCTGCCCCAGCCTCGTACGGACGACCAACTGTGGCAAATGGTTGACAGAGAATGGAGAACCATCCCTCAGGACACCATCCGCACTCTTATTGACTCTGTACCTCGACGTGTTTCTTCGTGCATCGCCGCTCGCGGTGGTCCTACATCCTACTGAGTCGATGCCGTGCGCATTGTGTAACCTGCATATCGGTTTGAAATAAACATCAATTATTCGTCCGTGCCGTCTCTGTTTTTTCCCCAACTTTCATCCCTTTCGAACCACTCCTTCTTGGTGTTGCATTTGCTCTGTCAGTCAGTGTACATTTATAACAGAATAGGAAAATGGACAAGTTTTTTGTACTCATCGTATCTGACGAATTCTTGAAGACACAGCTCCATCATTCTGGTCGTTGGAATATTATCATTTTGTTTATTTCAACACATCTTCCTGACCGACCGGGATTCCAACCCGGTTTACGCCTGCTTGACCATACTAACGGATATCTCAGTATAACAATTTTCCGTCCAACTTGACATCATGAAACCTGCACTTACATAATACGATTTGTACAGTTTCACACACCAAAACATATATTAATGTTTTGATACAACACTAGCTGCCTTTATGGATCCGTGGTAGAGTGTCGGCCTCCGAATCCCAAGATAGCGGGTTCAAACCCGGTAGGGATAGTCAGATTTTTGAAGGGCGGAAAAAAGTCCGTTCGACACTCCATGTCGTACTATGTCGGCATGTAAAAATCTCTGGTGATAAATTTGGTATTTACCCGACAAAATTAATTAAATCTCAGCCGTAGACGCCAAAGAGAGATCCGGTTTACTCTGTCTGCCATCTAGCGGACCTAGAGTAAAACGGAACGTCGAAATTGACAAGCAGACAGCCAGATGGCGTCAAATCGAAATGTCTGCACACGGTAGCTGAGGCCATACGATTATTATTATTTGATACAACACTCGCCTTGTCTTCCTATTAAAAGCTATGCTTTATATCTTTACAATTTACTTTTCTTATTAGCATGTAATATATATATTTATTGAACGAATCAACGACTTCCCGCAATTACGGGTTGCCACAATGGACAAAGTAAAGCATATCAGGATAGAGAAAGTTTTTATCACATAGAAATATAGTGATAATACGGATTTCTTAGATTATGGAGGCCCGAACAGGTGATTCAATCAGTCTGCAACTTGCTTTCATCTCATTCATGTATTTCACTGACGATGCTCATTCTCCTTCTCTCGTTGTTTTTAATAGAAACAAAACCCTATTCTATAATAACAATAATATAATTGCGTGCGTTTTTATACTTGAAAATAAATCATTGCCATATAACCTCCTTTTTAATATTTCTGACGTTCAAGGAGCAATCTCCTTGACATAAATTGCTCTCACGATCGGGAATGCTAACAATGGAATGCACCTAATAATTCATATAGTTTTCTTCAATAGTGACTTAATCGATCGATTCATAAACGAATTCTCGATCACTTGTATATGTTGATAGTATTCAGATAATGTATGACTAGTGCGAATGAAGGTGAACTTGACATGTATCATTCATAATATTTCTTTCACTCCATGGCCTCCGTCGTATAAACTGTTATTGGAACCAAACGTTGCACATAAGAAATAAGTTTACTCTCCCGTCGAATACAGTCCTTTTCATTCAACAGTAGATGACTGTACTTCAATGAATTCTCATATATTCTCATATATTTAATTTTTATTCAAGTTTACAACTAAATTGAGCGAGTTACTTGGAATTATCAATGCATCTGGACGTAAATTGACTGGAAATATACTTTCACATGATTTCAAATAGCTTCCATACTACCATAAACTTCAATGACTCCTTCATATTCGACTAGGAATCAATTGAAAGTTTTATTATGCCGATCTATATTTATTCATTTGTGGATTTGTAGCGATCTAGAAAGGGTGTGTGTGCCATTGTAATTACTACTTTACAAATCGATAATGACTGTCAGAAAGAGGGCGTCTGCTATTGTAATCGGTACACCCCACATCGACTTTTACTGGAATTGGGAATGGGGTCCTGCTCCAACACCTGTGTGCCATTGTAATTAACAATTTCCTTCCCGATTTGACTGGCAAAAGGCAAGAGTGCCCACCATTATAAACAAATTTACCCATCTAGAATGTGACTGACGTTAGGCATAGTGGCCTGCTATTATAGCACAAACTCACCAACTCGGCGTCACTGGCCGTAAACTGACTGGAATTAAGGAAAGGAGCCTGTGATTATAATGATAAGAGCACAACTCAGTTTAATCTGGCAGTAGGGAACATGCCTGCCATTATAATAAAAATTCCTCAACTGTTTTGTGTCTGGAAGTAGGAAATTGGACCTGCCATTGCAACGAAAACTCTCCATATCGATTGTGATCGCGCAGTAGAAAATGGGGCCTGCCATTATAATGAAAATTCCCATCACGATTGTGAATGGCAGTAGGCAAGTGGACTTGCCTTTATCATCACAACTCCACAACTCGCCGTTTACATTGGAAATAACATTTGTGGACCTTCGTATGCAGTTTCTCGGATAACGCTAAGAGACATGGAATTTAAAAAGTATTTTCACTGCATGTACAGTTATTTACTTCGATATCCGTATCCAACGTAGAATACCGTAGCGAAGCACGGGCATATTTGCTAGTAATAAATAAATAAATAAATAAATAAATAAATAAATAAATAAATAAATAAATAAATAATAATAATCTATGGCCTCGGCTACAGTGGGTAGAAAATTTTGATTTGATGTCGTTTAGATTGCTTGCGTGTTAATCTGCACGTTCCGTTTTCCTCGATGAGATGGCAGAGAAACTGGAAATGAATTGGGCGACTAGTTGCTGAGAGCTTACTTCACTTTGACGCATACACACAGGTGTGTTAAAATATATCTTGTACACGCATACACAGAAACGGTGTTCCGATATAAACAAAGCAACTCCTCGCTTAACGCATTGCGACAGGTAGACAGCCCGCTACCAGACTGTTGTTATTGAAATGTGCACAGTGTTGGATATATACACACACACTGTGTCGTCAGTACTACCCGTTCACTGGCTTCCGTTTCTTTTTGGTACTGGAATGGGGAAGTGCTGATTATTTATGTAAGGATACCTATTCTGTACATGTCCGGCTTCATGGCTAAATGGTTAGCGTGCTTGACCTTAGTCCCGGGTTCGATTCTCGGCCGGGTGGGAGATTTGAACCTTCATTGGTTAATTCCAACGGCTCAGGAGCTGAATGTGTGTGTCTGCTGTCTTCATCATTATAATTCATCATAGGTAGGGCCCAATCCTCATAGACGCGCAAGTCGACTATACGGCTTTAATTCGAAAGACCTGCAGCAGGCCTTTTCGGACGCCATACGCCATTATTATTATATTTCTGTACGTGCTACATGGTGTTACCATAGTAACGCCCGGCTCCATGGCTAAATGATTAGCGTGCTGGACTTCAGTTTGATTCACGGCAGGGTCGGGAAATTTAACCATCATTGGTTAATTCTGCTGGCACGGAGCTGAGTGTATGTGTCGTCTTCATCATCGTTTCATCCTCATCACGACGCGTAGGTCGCCTACGGGCGTCAAATAGAAAGACCTGCACTTGGGGAGCCGAACATGTCCTCAGACACTCCCGGCACTACAAGCCATACGCCATTTCATTGCCATAACAACGAGGTTTGCCTGACATGTTGTTGCTCTGTCGCAGGTGTACGGCTGCCACATCGCGTGGTCCTCAACAGACTTTGCTGGCAGTGGAGGGAGTTTCCGTACGGACCTGAAGAGCGGGTCTGTGTCTTCAAGACAGCGGTGACGTTCGTGGATTCCGTGGCGGAACTGTGGGGACCTCTTCTGCAGGGCAGAGCCGTGCTGGTGGTTCCCAAGAAGGTGACCCAGGATCCACAGCTGCTCATCGCCGTGCTCGACCAGCATAAGGTAAGAATATTAATGTCCGGTCGCCAGGCAGGTGTAATGTCTTTATAGCCTGGTTCGAGTCCCGTTGGTGGAAAACATTTTCACTACCAGGGTATAGGCTGATAGGCATACAATTTATAATATTGATGGGATATTCAAATCATTTGATTCCGTCCACCTTACTGACTTCATACAGTGATACCATAAACGACATAATATTATTAGTCACCGCTCACCATTCTTGTTCCATCTGTGTACTGACAAGTATTCATATTTCGTAGGTATAGATTTCACATTTCACTTTGCTTAATCTTACAATACACGTATCTTATTCAGTATTTTTATTTCAATATTCTTTACAGACTCCCAGTTTGTATTTATACTCGAATCTTTTTTCTAACAATTTATTGTGAGACGTGGTGTGACGACCACGACCTACGAGCGGAGTCCGGCATTGCTGCCTCTTAACTTGTGGCGTTCCACGGCTCTCAGAAGGTTTGTATACTCAACTAAGAGACTGCACGATAATGTCCATCAGAACTTTATCTTAGAGACCTCTTCACTTGGTAACTGAGTGTTTTATTTTCTAGTGAGCGAGAATCAGGGTCCGTATTCATCAACGTCTCGTACTTTTGTTCTAAAACTCGGGTAATGGCATTATCTCGGATTTTCTTTTCCGTCTGAATTTGAATTTCCGCCGGGCTGAGTGTCTCAGACAGTTGAGGCGCTGGCCTTCTGACCCCCACTTTGCAGGTTCCATTCTGGCTCAGTCCGATGGTATTTGAAGGTGCTCAAATACGTCATCCACGTGCAGAAGATTTACTAGCACGTAAAGGAACTCCTACGGGACAGAATTCTGGCACCTCGGACTCTCCAAAAACAGTCAAAAGTAAAAAAAAAAAGCAATAACATTAATTGAAACATAAATGTTTCATACTGACCCATGGGAAACTAATGACTTAATGCTGCTGCCATTAGCGAAATATAAACAAGCTTGTAATTATTACATTTGGTGTTTACAAATAATTTGTCATAAAATATGTCCGCACATGACCAGAAACGAAGAAAGAAGCCTAAGATGACGTTCCAGGAGAAAGAATTGTTATTAAATTTGGCGGCAGAAAGCATTAACATCATAGAGAGTAAGAAGACAAATTATAAAATCATAAGCAATAATCGGGACTTCATTTCAGGCCTACCTACGTGTTGGGAATTCCAGGTTATGTACGATCATGGATAAGACTACAGTGTCGAAGCTTTAATAATGTAAAATTTGTTTCAAAATGTATCGGCCAACCTTTCCTCGGTAAAATTTAAACTGAGATAATGTCCAATGTTGTTGGTGAATACAAATGTAACTTTTATCTCGGGTATCTTAGCTTCAAACTAAGATAAAAGCTTACACTCACGTCCGTGAATACGGGCAAAAGTGAGTCATCACTCTTCATGTCTCGTGCAGCGGAAGTTCGGCTTCCCGCCAATGTCCTGTGTTCCGCGAGTTGTGTCTCGCTGTTACTTATATAATATTTCACTGTTCCATACTGAGCGACCAATATCTATTAATATTTCACTGTTCCATATAGACCGGCTAATAACTCTTAACATTTCACTCTTATATATAGAGCGGCTAATAACTATTAGTATTTCACTGTTCCATACAGAGCGACTAATAACTATTAATATTTAACTCTTACAGATAGAGCGGCTAATAACTATTTATATTTCACTGTTCCATACAGAGCGACTAATAACTATTAACATTTCACTCTTACATATAGAGCGGCTAATAACTATTAATATTTCACTGTTCCATATAGAGCGGCTAATAACTGTTCCAGGTGGAGCGCCTCGTACTGGTTCCCTCGCTGCTCCGCGCCATCCTCCTCCAGCTGGACTTGGCTGGCTCTACAGCTCCGCTACCTAACCTCAGACTGTGGGTGTGTTCTGGTGAACCTCTAACCTTGGACCTAGTACAACACTTCTTCCGCAAGTTCCCGCAACACACACTCTGTAACTTCTATGGCAGCACGGAGATCATGGGTGACGTCACCTACCACGTGATGAACTCGCCAGAGGACGTGTCCAGCTCCGGCAAAGTGCCAATAGGTCAGTGATACATTGGATCTCAATCACACGCTTTCTCTCCCGTTACCAGAAGAGCTAGCGTCCAATTTGCTCTTAATTTCTAGACCAACTCAGTGTTCAATATGTCATCGCCAGTGTACCCAGCAACAAGAGTTTGAACTTAGTACATCTTCAGCAAGATCTCAATAGCGTAGAAGACTGGGTAAAATCGTAATATCCACACATTTTTATACATTGTATATCGGTGGCGTTCACCCAGTAAATGCTCCCACCCTCTTAACCTACAAGTTAGCATGCGATGACATGCAACCCATAATGGAAGGAAGATATCTTGGACTTTGAATCTAGTCCCTTGCATGTGAACTTGACGTTTCACCAAGTTATCTCCTTCGTATCACCAGAGATTTCCATGCCTATTTATTTTTGCTCACATACCTACCGAACACGTGAAGCAATACCGACTTCACGTCTGATCTTAGAGACAGAATTGAAAAAGACAAGCCCACGTACATGACATTCGTAGATCTAGAGATATCACTCAGTGCAGACATTTCTTTTACATTTTGTAAATAATCCTTCTTTCTGATCTAATGTGTACATCTCGGTAAGTTTGGAATTGTTCCTCTTTGTTTTTCTGACTAGATAAATATTACTTATTTTTCACGTGTCATTACAGGTCGACCTCTGGATAACACTCTCATCTACCTGTTGGACTCTCAGTACCGCCTCGTGGTGTCCGGGGAGATCGGCGAGGTCTTCGTAGCAGGACTCAATCTGGCAGCAGGATATGTTAACGGCAGAGATCTCGACCGCTTCGTGCCCAATCCGCTCACCGTAGATCCTGGTAAGCAACCAACAACACACAACCTGGAAATTTCTGACAAAGACATTTCATGCCAGAAAATGTATGCCTAGATATTTCGTGTGAGGAAGTGAATTTGTTCTGCAAACTGCCCTAGAAATCCAACAATATCTTCATACGATAATTCATCTTAAGAAGTTTACTTGCCTAAAGACATTTTACGCTAGGAAAATTTTCAACAGGGAAATTAATAATCTCTTGATAATGGCCTTAGAAGCATTCATTTCTGATTACTTTTATTATTATTATTATTATTATTATTATTATTATTATTATTATTATTATTATTATTATTATTATTATTATTATTATTATTATGAAGGTGATACTTTTGCAAGAGGACAACCCACTTACAATCACAATTGGTGCAAAACCCAGAATAACAGAAAACTGCATCGGATTTGCGGTTGCTGTAGCTCTCTCAGCCCAGATCACCAGTCTCCGAAAAATCGCCCTAAAAATGGAGTTACAAATATCCTTTGAGTAAATTGAGATCATTCCGCAAAACCCTTGAGCACAAGTCTTCATAAACGATTAAAAATATAACGAAGAAATTGTTTTGTTTTGTATTGAAAAAGGTGAACATTAAGTTCCTTACAAAATTTTGTTATTAACAATCTTATGACAATTACTCTTTCTATGTTGCCTGCATGGTGTATAGCTATGTTGATAATGACATCAACCTCTTTTTTAGGTAATGAACTATTTATCACCTGGAAATAATAATAATAATAATAATAATAATAATAATAATAATAATAATAATAATAATACCGGGCGAGTTGGCCATGCGTGTAGAGGCGCGCGGCTGTGAGCTTGCATCCGGGAGATAGTAGGTTCGAATCCCACTATCGGCAGCCCTGAAAATGGTTTTCCGTGGTTTCCCATTTTCACACCAGGCAAATGCTGGGGCTGTACCTTAATTAAGGCCACGGCCGCTTCCTTCCAACTCCTAGGTCTTTCCTATCCCATCGTCGCCATAAGACCTATCTGTGTCGGTGCGACGTAAAGCCCCTAGCAAAAAAAAAAAAAAAATTATAATAATAATAATATGAGCCTCCATGGTTCAGGCGGCAGCACGCCGGCCACTCGCCGCTACGTTTCGTGGTTCAAATCCCGGTCACTCCCTGTAAGAGTTGTGCTGGACAAAGCGGAGGTAGTGTAATATGTTCCTGACTCACTGACTAAATTTCCAACATACTTATCTGAATTTAACTTGTGAATCTGAAAATTAATATTCATAAAATAAAATACACAACCGTCGGACCTTGTACTCACACTTACATCTTACCTGCTTACTTACACATACGTTATTTGATGGGCGCCAGCTACCACTCAGTGCAGCAATAATAGAATGAGAATCTTGACTATCTCTAGGGTGTGGGGTAATAAGCTTACTTTTGACAACATACCATATAAGTTCTGGGAAAAGGAGATTGGGGTTTGGTTTTCTCATTAAATTTAAGGTTATGTTATTCTATTTTGGAAATGAAACGCTAAATTACTTTGATATAACTAAATATATTCTTGAGATAATTTAAATAAAATAGCGAGAACTGCTGCGATTAAAACAGATGAGAATATGAAATTATGACATTGCAACTGAAAGAAACTAGGCATGAATTTGAATTCTTCTTGACCGGACATTTAACAATTTATACGAAATATATCCCTCACTGGTTCACTTGACTGAACCTTGAACACTTTGAGTGTAATTACGACGTATTCCTTAGATCTGGTGTTTACTGTAGATGTGTCACGCCTAATTTGGTGAGGTATCCATGTGACTGATTCTTCTCCATATCATACGACTTCTTGGTAAGTCTGTATGGTATGACTTCATTGCAAGTGTATCTTTCTTTGACTCCATGGTAAACCTTTGCGTCCGTATCTTCAACTAAGTGACCGACCAACTGTAGCCTCACTCTCTCAATGACCAATGACTAATGGCTCACTGAGTCTTCTCCATCTCGTTCACACTCCGACCAATTGTGGCCTCTATTTCCAATTGAATAATGACTGACGCTACAATATGCAGCCACCTTTTATAGACGTTGGTTGACGCATCTACGTAATCTCCAGAAATAACAATTATCTACTCCCACCTCGCGACAAGTGTTACAGCCTATGCCGAAATCCCCCGCGGCACCCAGTCGGTATCTCAAGAACGTGAGTTCAGCACTAAATAAGCACGATGACGTAGCAATGACATAGCGATGACTTGACAGTAACGCCAGCAGTATTGCACAATGTAGCAATGTCACATCCAACATCTGGTATATAGCAATTCTTACTGTACATGTTTTAAGTGTTAATCTACACACACGTATATATGCATACATTTAACTACAATCACACAAGCGACATGCATTGCAGAATTGAATTGAATAATAATTATAATACAATAATAGTAATATCACGGATAAAATTATAATAGTACGGACATAATAATAATAATAATAATAATAATAATAATAATAATAATAATAAACCCGTGTGGGGATTTACCGGTTACCTCCATCAGGCGCGTCCCATTGGAATTGGGGAAGCTCGCTGGCTCTGCCGCCAGCAGAGTCAGAGGGTAGTAGGGAAATAAAATACCACCGTGAAAAGAAAAACTGGTCCCTTGCCAGAGTTACGGCGAAGACTAGTTAATGACCAGAACCCAGAAAACATCTTGAGGCAACCTCTAGGGCTAACAACCCCAGTTGTAAAAGGATGGGTACCTGTCCAAAGCAAAGTCAAGTCAAAAAGCATGATGGCACAACATATCAAGAAACATACCCCAGGGGGTAAATCTTCGGATAAATCCCTCGTCGTGAACGCCACGGCGCACGAGTCTCGTTCGGATTCTGGGGGAGACTCAACATCATGCAAGAGACGAGCCGGAGCGTCTCGGTGTACCCCGAAGAGTCAAAAACTCAGGCCAAAATCTAAAACCTTTCTAGCAACTTTCAACATAAATTCACTTACACAAACTGGCAAGCTGAAAACCCTCACCAAAGCTCTTCGCGAAAATTAGATATCCATAATGGCCCTACAGGAAACAAGGTACCCAGATGAAGAGATTTTTGAATCCGAAGGCTACCGATTTTTCAAGAGCAAAGCGCAAAGGGGAATCCTCAATGGAGCTGTGATGCTTGGAACCGCGTTTGCTGTTGGAACCAAGATCCTTAAATCGGTTGCAAATTTCGAACCTGTGAATGACAGATTGTCTATACTCACAATTAAATGCGCGAACAAATCCTACGCCCTAGTTAACGCACATGCTCCTACAAACGATAAGAACAAGTCTGATCCAGACGAAGCTGATAATTGCTGGGACCTACTGGATGAAAAATTAAACAAAATCCCCAAACACCATGTCAAGCTTCTTTTGGGTGACTTCAATGCCCAACTAGGTCGTGAACAGAAGTACAAGAAAGTTATAGGAAATTACCCTGCTCACAAAAGAACCAATCCCAACGGCAAAAGACTGGTGTCCATTTGCGAAAATCACAACCTGCAGGTCATGTCGACCAACTTTCGCCATCTACCCAGAAAGCAAATGACTTGGCGTTCTCCCGTCCAAGCTCTCGGAGAGTTCCAAATTGATCATGTTACAATCTCCAGGAGAAACAGCCCTGAGATTATTATTGTCAAGGTAAAGAAAGGCATCAATGTGGCCTCAGATCATTCTAGGTCTCTTATAAAAATTGAAACCAATTTCCGCAAACACAAGGAAGACAACCAAACAGATCAGACGCTTCGACAATGATAAACTTCGGCAAAGGGTCGAGGAGTTCCAGGCGAAGGCTAGACCAAATGACTGTGACTTTAACAACGCCAAACTCTCCTTGTTGAGGCCGCCAAAGACGTTGCAGAAATCAAGAGAAGCAAAAAGCATGCCTGGTGGAATGGTACCTGCGAATCAGTCCTCCAAGAAAGACTAAATGCGTGGAAACAGTACTACTCTACGAAGTCAGAAAGTGATTGGGAAACCTACAAAACCCAACGTGCCCAAGCAGCTATGGTGTTCAGAACTGAGAAACGGTAAATACGAAAAATCACTCATTGAAAAGATAGAACAAAACTTTAGGAAGAATGAAAGCAGAGAGTACTACAGAGCCTTCAAACGCAAACTCACTGGATATAAACCTCCATCTCTATGCTTTGAGCGAAAGGACGGCAAACTGGCGACGTCAAATGAAGAAAATTGCAGCATTCTGGCAGATTACTTCAAGAATTTACTTAATTGCTCTAAACCGCAAAGTGCCATTGAGACCAAGGAACCCTTACTCAGGTACCCAGATTCCAGACCACCCGACAGAGATGAAATCAAGCGCCACATTGCCCGTCTCAAAAATAACAAAGCGCCGGGGGAAGACTCAATAGTAGCAGAACTATGGAAATATTCCCCAGAGGAATCACTTGATATCTTGCAAAAGCAAATAGAAGAAATTTGGAACAAGGAGTCCATACCCGAAGATTGGAAAATAGCTTTGATCCATCCATTACACAAAAAAGGCAGCATGAAGAACATCAACAACTACAGAGGAATATCTTTGCTACCCGTGACTTACAAACTTCTATCACTTGCCATCCTGGAGCGTTTGGAAGCACAAGTCGAACATCAAATAGGTGAATACCAAGGAGGATTCTGAAAAGGTCGCTCAACAGCCGAACAGATCCAAAATCTCAAAACGATCATCAGATATTGTACACTAAGGTCCAAGCAGTATGTGTCTGTCTTTGTGGACTTTAAGAAAGCGTACGACTCAATTGACCGGGGAGTCCTGCTAAACATCCTAAATGAATTTGGAGTTGATTTGAAACTACTGGCATTAATTAGAGCCACCCTGACCGATACAAAATCCAAGGTGAAGTTCCACAGATGTCTCTTGCATTCCTTTGATATCAAAACAGGAGTCCGACAAGGGGATGGGCTATCCCCGATACTCTTCAACTGTGTTCTTGGAATGATCATCAGAACCTGGCGGGTGAGATTACAGGAAACCAACTACAGTCCATTGAGAATAGGAACCAAATCCAAGGGGATCGCAACAGACTGCTTAGCATTTGCCGATGATATTGCTGTTCTCTCAAACGACACAGAAACCGCTAGAGCTCAAGTTGAAATTTTAAAGGAAATTGCCGAATAAACTGGTTTGCAGATATCGTTTGAGAAAACAGAAGTAATGACTAACATCAAAGAGGCTCCACCAAAACTCCATACAAAATACGGGGACATCACCCGAGTAGACAAATTCAAATACCTGGGTGAGATCATCATAAAAAATGGACTGGACAAAGAAGCACTTCAGGAGCGAGTACGCAAACTGGAAATAGCCTACCAAACATCCCGCACAATCTACAACACAAATGACTTTCCCAAAACACCAAGATACGTCACTATGAAACAGTTCTGAACCCAGTAGTTCTATATGCAGCCGAAACCGTGTCTCTAAATGCCAACAAAGGACTCCTTGAAGAACTGGAGAAAAGAGAACGCAAAATTGTGAGAGAAATCTTGGGATCAAAGTACAGAAATGGAATCCATCAAAAGAGATCCTACAAGGAAGTCTACAGCAAAATAGAGAAAATTAACGACACAATCAGAAAAAGACGGGCACGATTTTACGGTCATCTGAAAAGAATGGACGGAAGAAAGTTAACTAAAGAAATCTTTCACTTTTTTTAATCAAACCCCAAGACCACAATTCCCTGGTTTAGAAATACCAAAGTGGACCTGCAAATGCTACATATCTCAGCTGAAGACGCCCTTAACAGAGATCTCTTCCGCAAGAAAATATTGACGAACGGGCTAAACCGAGACGAGCAACCGAAGGGAAGACACGGTGCCCCTTGGACGGAGGAGCTTAAGCAGGCCCACTCACAAAGAATGAGGAAAATTTGGGCTCTAAAGAAGGCCAAGTTCAGTGTCAAATGCAACAAGACTTACGGTAACGTGGTCCTTGATGGCCCCGGCGAATTATATATATATATAATAAAAATACAGATATCATCTTGTAACGGGATTTGAACCGTTACAATTCGCCTCCTACATAAATAAATCGAAGAACAAAGAATCGATTTATTTATGGACAACATTATATATATATAACACTGACACATATAAACGCTTTAAATGAGTATAGAACAATAATTTTCTTTTTCAACATCCATACATTTTATAAAATACCAAAGATATGAGAACTTTTCTCGCATATTGTTATCGTAGCTAACTGTTCAATGTCTCGTTCTCCGCTTTGTCATACAATACATGAAAATGTAGCACTTATTCTTCCAATACACCAATACGACACTTAGTTCACACGCAAATTCACATATGTTAGTTTCATTTTGCCAGTTTCTCACAAAAATTAATCATCTTATTTTTATCTCAACCAATCTCACGTGAAGTACTTCTTCAAATTCTTAATGTTATAAGTACCGACAATATTCCCTTCCTGATCTTTTAATTAATATGCACACTTCCCGATACGGTTCACAATAGTGAAATACCCCTGATACAAAAGAAAGAATTTAGACATATTTCCCGCCTCTGCAGATGATGGGAATGGAACTCTGAGTAGCCCATTGTTACTCAAACTGAATCAATTTTGCGCTTATTAACTTGCATATCTCAATAAATCACGTCCTTCATGGCAACAATAATTCTAGGATCAATACTATGGCTACAAGATTGTTCAATTATTCTGTAATCCAGCATAATGTTTATTTTGTTCTTTTACGTCACTATCATATTTAAGTTGAATGGGGTTCTTACCTCCCATAAATGATGAATGGTCATGTACTACAAATTTGTTCATATACGTGTTCTTCTTGACTTACCACTAAATACATCTCGATGCTTACCCAACATCGAACACAATTGCTCCTCCTGCAATTCACTCCAATTACCTCACGCCACTGCCTCATACAGACTATCCCTCGGATACTGTTCGTATAGACACGTGAGACACATCAAAACATTTTCTCTCACTAGGAACACCTTCACTTAACTCTCATCTCATTAATAGAACACACGTTACCTTACCTCAGACCATCATAATTAACACGTACTTCTTTGCTAGTTTCCTCCCAGAACTAACACACACTACCTAAATCAAAGTCTATTCTACCTCCATGATTTGCAACCATGTCAGCACCTAAAATAACTGAATACACAAGATTTTGTACAACAAGGCATGGCTGAAACTTACCTTCTATCGTGACTGGTACCGCTATCATCTTATTTACTCTCTGTGACTTAGCCAACGGCTGTTATAAGATCTGATAGTACCTCCACTTACCTTCTCCATATCACAATTTCCATCATCGGAGTTACTACCGCACTACTTACATCATATTCTCAGTATCACAAGTACTTACATCACTTAACAGATCACTTCATACGTCTAACGTACTATTATTATAAATTACTTCCTTATCTATGACTACGTCATTACTTAAATATCTCACTTAACACTACCTAGGTCACAATCACACTACTCTTAAATCTACTTTCACTACATAACTACTTATACTACAAACCTTTTCAACTTCTACCTTCTGCCTGTCCACTTAACTTACCCGATTCCCTGTGAAACTGAAATACTCTGGCTCGATAACAACAGTTGGATCACATTCATATTAAGACTATCATATTCTCTCTGATAACTCAAATCCGTACGCCTCCCATCTTCCGATTCTCTCTGGTTACTCTTCTGATCCCTATCACCATCGATATAACTCTTAATCCTCTGCTCAACTTCTCCTCTGATACACGGCTAACATTTCCCCCCTCTCTCTACTTTACTACTTTCCCCAGCCATCATGCGTTCTCTCTCGCGCCCCTGTAAACATTCCTCCCAAAGCCTGTTAATGAACTTCTCTTAGATTCTCCTAAATTAGACATATTATCCCAGTACACTCGAAACTATATTTTAATTTCACCAATAAAAACATTAGACAAAATTTCCAGCACGTATTCCCATTCAATAATACTATTCCTCAACTTACTTGCAAATCTTTTCTCAACTAGTTTTACAAATTCTATAGGATTGAACTGTTTTTCCTGAAAACCCAGTTAGATCACGATCCCTACTGAACAAACCACTCGCTACTATCACCTCTACCGCTGTCTCACCTCTTAATTCCTGCCGAATCACACACTGGCAATTCACAATTTCTTCTTCCGCTACTCTCTCAGCAACCTCTTCCACAATTCTCACTTCTTCCTGAAATTATTCCTCTCTCTCTCTCTCTCTCTCTCTCTCTCACCTGCTGTGATAGCGTTTCCTGTTCGTTCTGCAGTTCAGTGACCTCCACAAGTTTGCTTTCAATTTGTTCATTTCTACTAAGCTGTTCCCTCGTCTCTTCCCAACTGCATTGTAAATCTTGTCCAATCTTTTCTCGACTAACTCATGAATTTCTTCCCGATTATTGGAAATTTTATTACTTAACAGTTCGATATTGTTACTGTTTTCTGTACCTGTCTCCTTGACTTGCTCGGTCTGAGTATGAAGATTGCTCCGATCCAACTCCATTTCACCTTCAATTTCAACACACTCTTCATTTGACTTAGTTTCTAACTTACAGTAGATGTTTGATTATTTATTTCTAATATCCTAGTATCTATATTACTAATAGTCACATTAAAATTTCTTTATAACTGCCAATTAATTCTTCCATCTATATATTCCTATTTTCGATACTACTATTAATCATTCCTTAAATCTCTTTATTATTATTATTTTCACTACTAGTATCAATCTTTTTCTCCCACTTTTCGAAACTACTATTCATTATTTCCTCGAACTCGTCCATTTTGGCCATCAGCAAATTAAACTGCTGTAAAGTCATTATCCCTGAGACTTCCTTTTGAGTTTCAGAGTGCTTCTCGACTTCTGCACATTCCTGAATTACCTCAGAACCTTCCATCGTTTTCACCTGCTCCCTATTTTCAACTTCACCTTGGATGTTCTAAGATACAACAGTCTCCTCATCACGTGACTTACTATTTCCTTCCTTGTCCATCTTCGGTTCCCTAGTAATGAAACGCGATCTCACATTAATTTCCCTCTTCAAATCCCTTGACATATCCCCCAAATACAAATATATGTCACAAAATTGCACTCCTGACATTTACCGGTAATAATTCCGTTGGCTTAAATGTGCATACTCTTTCCAAAATGAACCTATGATATGCTGTCATTCAGAACAAATTCTGAATTTATTCGTGCACCACGTTGCGACGACAATGTAAAAGTTCCTAAATTCTTCACTGACTTTACAAACATATAAAACTGCATTTAAATTGAAAAAATCTGAAAATTAATATTCATTAAATAAAATACACAATCGTCGGACCTTGTACTCACACTTACATCTTACCTGCATACCTACACATACATTATTTGATGGGTGCCAGCTACCACTCAGAACAGCTATAATAGAACGAGAATTTTGACTTTCTCTAGGGTGTGGGGTAATAAGCTTACTTTTGACAACATACCATATACGTTCTGGGAAAAAGAGATTGGCGTTCTGTTTCCCCATTAAATTTGTGGTTATGTTATTCTATTTTGGAAATGAAACGCTAAATTAATTTGATAGAACAAAATATATTCTTGAAAAAATTTCAATAAAATAGCGAGAACTGCTGCGATTAAAACAGATGAGAATATGAAATTATGACATTGCAACTGAAAGAAACTAGGCATGAATTTGAATTCTTCTTGACCAGACATTTAAAAATTTTACAAAATATATATCCCTCACTGGTTCACTTCACTGTACCTGTGTACTATCATAAGTGAGAAAAAAGTCCGTCTTCCAAATTGTTGAGGTAAGTAGTATAATAGGACAGTTCTGCCGCCTCCTCCTCCTTCCGCGGGAAATTTGAATTTTGGCGGGAAATTTGAATATTGACGGAAATTTGAATTTTGGCGCGAGATTTGAATTTGTAAACAAAGACACGTGCTTTTTGACAGCTGTCATCGACAACAACGCATCGCTAACCTCACTGCTGCCATTTCGACGGGCCTAAACCTCAGTGGTACCAACTTAACCTTACTAGCGCGAGATATGAATTTGTAAACAAATCCACGTGCTTTCTGACAGCCACGTGCTTTTTGACAGACATCAACGCATCGCCAACCTTAGTACTGCCATCTTGACGGGCATAAACCTCAGTGGTACCAACTTAACATAACTAGCGCGAGATTTGAATTGGTAAACAAATCCACGTGCTTTTTCGACAGTTGTCATCCGCCATCTTTAAACCACAGAGCACGGTGCTGCCCTCTTTGTCGCAGTAGCTGCAAATTCGTCACCTGTCATCCGCAGTGCGGCCATCTTAACGGGCCTAAACCTTAGTGCTACCAACTTACCCTCACTAGCGCGAGATTTGAATCGGTAAACAAATCCACGTGCTTTTTTGACAGCTGCCATCCGCCATCTTTAATCCATGGAGCACAGTGCTGCCCTCTTTAGCTACTTACCTTTGAAATGTGGTGGCGGATAATTTGAAAAATGCTTTTTGACAGCAGCCATCTTTAATCCAGAGAGCACCGTGCTGCCCTCTTTGTGGCGGTGGCAAATTTCACGTGCTCTTGTTTGGAAACAAACTCACGTGCTTTTTTCTGATAGCTGCCATCCGCCATCTTGCATCACAAACCTCAGTGCTGCACACTTTAGCTAGATACCTTTGAAATGTGGTGGCGGCAATTTGAAAAATTCTATGTGCTCTTGTTTGGAAACAAAGCCACGTGCTTTTTTAACAGCTGTCGTCCGCCATCTTTAATCAATAGAGCACTGTGCTGCTATCATGCGGGCAATTTCGTCAGCTGTCATCTGCCATCTTTAATCCACAGAGCACCGTGCTGCCCTCTTTATGACATGCAGTAGCGGGCAATTTGAAAAGTTCTGTCAGCTGTCATCCGCCATCTTTAATCAAGAGAGCACCGTGCTGCCATCTTTGGCTAGATACCATTGAAAAGTGGTGGCGGCAAATTGAAAAATTCCACGTGCTCTTGTTTAGTAAACAAACTAACGCGCTCTTTGTCAGCTGTCATCCCCCATCTTACATCGCAAACCTCAGTGCTACACTCTTTAGGTGCATACCTTCGAAAATTGGGGGCGGATAATTTAAAAAGAAAAATTCTACTTCAGCCATTTCTCGACGCTAATTGCACAAGATGGTGTCAATACATGACTCCTTAAAGGTGCTTATGCAAGATGGCCGCTATGCATAGGTTCTTATGAGACTGCCTTGGGATGCTTGCGCAAGATGACGGTAATACAAGGCTCCATATGAGACTCCCTAGGGATGCTTGCGCAAGATGGCGCTTGCTCTTATGAGGCGGCTTAAGGGTCCTTTGCACAAGATGGCTAGAGATGCCCTAAGGATGCTTGCGCAAGATGGCGGACGTAAGATGGCGGCTATACACGACTCCTTATGAGACGCCTTAAGGGTGCTTGCGCAAGATGGCTGCTGCTCTTATGAAGAAAGCTAGCTTAGAGGCTAACGTGTCATGCTAGTTCGATTCATTAAATTTGGGGCTTAATGCAAAATGTTAAATATCTCGAAAACGGTGCATCGTAGAGCAAAACGGACAATATTTTTCTGCCCAATACCTCGGTTCGCAGAATGAGGAACAGGACTAGAATCGGACACTGCACTCTATGCCGTGAACTTTATCATGTGATCGGAACATTGATTGAAGTGTTTAGAACACTGAATAAGTAATCAAGACTAAAATAGAACACTGTACTCGATACAACATGTGTTTAGAACATGTCAGGGGATACCTTTGTCCTAAGAAGATTAGATTACCGCACATTCCTTGTAGAGCTAATAGGCTAAACGGCTAATGGGCAAAAGGGCTAAAGTGCTAATGGGCAAAAGGGTTAAAGGGCTAGGGTGCCTCTCCTCTCTTTTTCCGGGCTTGAGACCGGCTCTACAACTAGAGGCGGAGTTAACACCCTAAGGAAGGGAGAATGTTGGGAAATAATCTATACGAATATAGCTACTCGATCGGCTATATACTACAGATGGATGACTTAGGTGAGGGTAAGAGCTAACTTAATAATACCTACACGACGTAATTCATGCTCTATTTCAAAAATGTCTTCTTTGTACTGTGTGTAACCAGCATCATGATAGCCTCTTAGCAGTTGTAAACGTTTTACGAGTACGTTGGGGTCTTTACAGTATCTTATATCTACATAGGGTAACAGAGGCTTGTTGTGAACTTTGAGTCTATATGCAGACAGTTGATGTGTAGGGACTTGTTTTGATGTAATACGTGCTTCAGCAGTAGCGTTTCTAGCTACAAACTTAACTTGTTTCGATAGCGATGAAGCGTTGAAATTTCCTTTTTCTTTACCTTGCATCTCTTCTTGAGATGTTTGGTCTGCGACAGAACGTGTAGTAGGCTTAGGAAATGAAGTAACATCATCAAGCTGTAATGGCAATGAAACATTAAGATTTTCTTTTTCTTCTACTTTCCCTTTACTACTGTTTTGATCAACATCATTATTCTTATCATAATCATGACCTTGCCTCTCTTTATCTTGAAGTTTGTGCTTAGTAACAGAACTTGTAGCAGGCCTGGACAACAAGGGAGAATTAAAAATCCCTCGCAGAGGTGTACTTTTTAAACAGAAATCAGTGTTCGCTTCAATATGGTTGAGCTCTTTGTATTTTGTTCCCGATGAAGCTACATTACACGCGACTTCATGACGTTGAGCGTTGTATGCGTTCTTGAACTCTCTTCTACAATGTTTGCATTGAGAAATTGTCCTACATGATATCTCATGACGTCTCTTGTGATAGCTTCGGGAAAAAACTTTTCCACACTCTTCGCAAATATACCTAGAAATAGGTTTTTCTATGACGGACTTTTATCTTCTGCTAACAGATTCTTCTTTAAATCTACCTGACGATGCGAATAGCTTAGCGATTAGCAGTAAACTAACACAAAAGCGTATAACCAAGTTAGCAACAGTAAGGTTCAAGCTCATCAAGATGGCAAGAGTAAGGTTAGCAATGTTCTGTTGTTGGATTTTAAATTCCGCACTATAGCATGCATAAGGTGGCAGCCTTGAGGTTTACCGCCGACAAGATGGCAGCAGTGCATTTAGCGACGCTCTATTGTCCTTCAAAGTTAGGTTAGGGTCCGTCAAGACGACAGCTGTCAAAGAAGCACGTGCTTTGTTTACTAAACAAGAGCACGTGGCTGTGACGTCACGGTCACGTGATCAATCCTTAGCTCGACGTCGTTAAGAGCAGCATTAGGATTAGCTATGCTTAAAAGTCTTGGGAACAGAGCAGCAATATGAACAGCCATGTTCCAAAGCGTGTACACATCACTTATCTATTTTACATGCATCGACCCTCGTACTAAACTTCTTCCGCTAGATCGTGCTGTTATCTTAGCATACCCTAAAGTACAAAGAATAGCCATGATTGAAAGCGTGTACGCATTACCTATCGACTTTGCATGCAACAAATATCGTACTGAACTTCTTCCGCTAGGTTGTGCTGCTATCTTAGCATAACTTTTACACATGAACTTAAAGTACAAAGAATAGCCATGTTTCAAAGCGTGTACACATTACTTATTGATTTTGCATTCATCGAATCTCGTACTGAACTTCTTCCGCTAGATTGTGCTGGTATCTTAGCATAACCCATACCCATAAACTTAAAGTACAAAGAATAGCCATGTTTCAAAGCGTGTACACATCTCCTATCGATTTTGCATGCATCGACTCTTGTACTAAATCTTCTTCCGCTAGATTATGCTGCTGTCTTAGCATAACTTATGCGCATGAACTTAAAGTACAAAAAATAGCTATGTATCAAATCGTGTACACATGACCTATCGATTTTCCATTTATCGACTCTCGTACTAAACTTCTTACGCTAGATTGTGCTGCTATCTTCGCCTAACCTATGCGCATGAACTTAAAGTATGAAGAATGGCCATGTTTCAAAGCGTGTACACATCACCTATCGATTTTGCATGCATCAAATATCGTACTAAACTTATTGCGCTAGTTTGTGGTGCTATCTTAGCTTAACCTGTACGCATGAGCTTAAAGTACAAAGAATAGTCATGTTTCAAAGCGTGTACACATCAACTATCAATGATGCATGCATCGACTCTCGTATTAAACTTCTTCAGCTAGATTGTGATGCTATCTTAGCATAACTAAGACGCATGAACTTAAAGTACAAAGAATAGCTATGTTTCAAAGCGTGTACACATCACCTATCGATTTTGCATTCATCGACTCTCGTACTAAACTTCTTACGCTAGACTGTGCTGCTATCTAAGCCTAACCTATACGCATGAACTTAAAGTACGAAGAATAACCATGTTTTAAAGCGTGTATACATCACCTATCGATTTTGCATGCATCAAATATCGTACTAAACTTCTTGTGCTAGATTGTGCTGCTATCTTAGCATAACCTGTTCGCATGAACTTAAAGTACGAAGAATAGCCTTGTTTCAAAGCGTGTACACATTACCTAATGATTTTGCATGAAACGACTATCATACTCAACTTTTTCCACTAGATTGTGCTAAAATCTTGTAAGCGCGCTGCTCTCTTAGCATAACCTATCGATTGTACATGCATCGACTATCGTACTAGGCTTCTTCCGCTAGAGCATATAGCAATCACTTTTGTGTATCCCTAACCCATGTGCACGAACTTAAAGCACAAAGAAGAGCTATGTTCCAAAGCGTGTTCACATCACCTATCGATAATGTATGTATCGAATATCGTACTAAACTTCTCCTGCTAGAGCGTACGACTATCGCTTGTGTGTGCACGAATATAAAGCACAAAGAATAGCAATGTATAAAAATCTTGTAAGCATAGCAGCAGCATTAAGTATAGCCATGTTTAAATGCGTGTACACATCATGTATCCATGATGCACGCAGTACTAAACTTATTCCACTAGAGTGTACAAAGTTCGCATGTGTATGTGCTACTATCTTAGCATAGCCTATGTGCATGAACTTAAAGTACAAAGATAACGATGTTTAAAAATCTTGTGAACATGGCAGCGGTAAGAATAGCATGGTTTAAATGCGTTTACACACCACCTTTTGATAATGCATGCATCTTCTACTAGAGCATGTGACCATCGCTTGTATCTGCTGCTATCTTAACATAACCTATGTACATGAACTTAAAGTATAAAGAATAGTTATGTGTAAAAATCTTGTGAACATAGCAGAATGTTAACTACGTAGGTGTAGACATTGAACTTTGCATGCTGAGGCAGCATACCATGTGACCGTGACGTCACAGCCACGTGCTCTTGTTTAGTAAACAAAGCCACGTGCTTTTTTGAAAGCTGTCGTCTTGACGGACCCTAACTTCACTTTGAAGGACAATAGAGCGTCGCTAACCTCACTGCTGCCGTCTTGACGGCGGTAAACCTCAAGGCTGCCACCTTATGCATGTTATAGTGCGGAATTTAAAATCCAACAACGGAACATTGCTAACCTTACTCTTGCCATCTTGATGAGCTTAAACCTTACTGTTGCTACCTTGGTTATAAGTTTTTGTGTTAGTTTATTGTTAATCGCTAAGCTGTTCGCATCGTCAAGTAGACTTATATAGAAGAATCTGTCAGCAGAAGATAAAAGTCCGTCATAGAAAAACTTATTTCTAGGTATATTTGCGAAGAGTGTGGAAAAGCATTTTCCCAAAGCTATCACAAGAGACGTCATGAGATATCATGTAAGACAATTTTTCAATGCAAACATTGTAGAAGAGAGTTCAAGAACGCATACAACGCTCAACGTCATGAAGCCGCGTGTAATGTAGCTTCATCGGGAACAAAATACAAAGAGCTCAACCATATTTAAGCGAATACTGATTTATGTTTAAAAAGTACACCTCTGCGAGAGATTTTTAATTCTCCCTTGTTGTCCAGGCCTGCTACAAGTTCTGTTACTAAGCACAAACTTCAAGATAAAAAGAGGGAAGATCATGATTATGATAAGGATAATGATGTTGATCAAAACAGTAGTAAAGGGAAAGTAGAAGAAGAAGAAAATCTTAATGTTTCATTGCCATTACAGCTTGATGATGTTACTTCATTTCCTAAGCCTACTACACGTTCTGTCGCAGTGCAAATATCTCAAGAAGAGATGCAAGGTAAAGAAGAAGGAAATTTCAACGCTTCATCGCTATCGAAACAAGTTTAGTTTGTAGCTAGAAACGCTACTGCTGAAGCACGTATTACATCAAAACAAGTCCCTACACATCAACTGTCTGCATATAGACTCAAAGTTCACAACAAGCCTATGTTACCCTATGTAGATATAAGATACTGTGAAGACACTAACATACTCGTTAAACGTATACAACTTCTAAGAGCCTATCATGATGCTGGTTACACACAGTACAAAGAAGATATTTTTGAAATAGAGCATGAATTAGGTCGTGTAGGTATTATTAAGTAAGCGTTTACCTCACCTAAATCATCCATCTGTAGTATATAGCCGATCGAGTAGCTATATTCGTATAGATTATTTCCCAACATTCTCCCTTCCTTAGGGTGTTAACTCCGCCTCTAGTTGTAGAGCCGGTCTCAAGCCCGGATAAAGAGAGGAGAGGCACCCTAGCCCTTTAGACCTTTCGCCCATTAGCACTTTCGCCCTTTTGCCCTTTTGCCCATTAGCCTTTTAGCCTATTAACCCTACAAGGAATGTGCGGTAATCTAATCTTCTTAGAACAAAGGTATCACCTGACATGTTATAAACACATGTTGTATCGAGTACAGTGTTCTATTTTAGTCTTGATTTCTTATTTAGTGTTCTAAACACTTCAATCAACGGTCCGATCACATGATAAAGTTCACGGCATAGAGTGCAGTGTTCGATTCTGGCCTTGTTACGTTTCTTTTGTGATTTGCAAGTCTAAACATGCTTATGACGTCATCACTGCAGCACGTGCTTACTCTAGCTATTCCGATGCTGGTTTAAACTTGTTCGATAGAGCTGTGTCTTGACATAAGAGGTGGCCTTAACAGCTTATGTATAGCCGCAATTGTCTAAGGATAGCTGCTGTGAAGAAAAGCACGTCGAATTTTTCAAATTGCCCGCCACCACATTTCAAAGGTATGAGGTTTAGTGCTGTAAAAATACCTGTAGGATGCAAAGCTAGCTTCCTTCATCAGAGCAGCCACCATCTTGTGTGAGCACCTCTAGGCCGTATCATAAGGAGCTGTGTATAGTCATCGTCTTGTCACTGCTACATCCCGCAAGCACCCCTGGGGCGTCTCATAAGAGAAGCAGCCATCTTGTGCAAGCGCTCTTAAGCTGTCTCATAAGAAGCTATGTATATCCGCCATCTTGTAGAAATAGATAGCTGCCAATGCCAAAGGGCCTAAGTAGGAATCGAACCGTCGATCTCATCATTAGACTATGTTTTTCTTATGTTATTATGTTCCTGATACTGCAAAGCTAGGTATTAGGTGGAAAAAGTTTGTCCGTTTTGCTCTACGATGCACCGTTTTCGGGATATTTAACATTTTGCATTTAAGCCCCAAATTTAATGAATCGAACCTGCACGGCACGTTATACTCTCTACCATAGCTAGACTTGATCATGTTGCGAAGACTTGCTTCATTACAAGCTGAAACAGAGCTAATGCCAAAGAGCCTAAGTTGGACCCGAACCGTTGATCTCATCATTAGACTATGTTTTTCTTATGCTATCATGTTCCTCATTCTGCGAACCGAGGTATACGGCAGAAAAATTTTGTCCGTCTTGCTCTACGATGCACCGTTTTCGAGATATTTAACATTTTGCATGTAAGCCCCAAATTTAATGAACTGAACTAGCATGACACGTTAGCCTCTAAGCTAGCTTTCTTTATAAGAGCAGCAGCCATCTTGCGCAAGCACCCTTAAGGCCTCTAATAAGGAGTCGTTTATAGCCGCCATCTTGCGTCCGCCATCTTGCACAAGCATCCTTAGGGCATCTCTAGCCATCTTGTGCAAAGGACCCTTAAGCCGCCTCATAAGAGCAACCGCCATCTTGCGCAAGCATCCCTAGGGCGTCTCATAAGGAGCCTTGTATTACCGTCATCTTGCGCAAGCATCCCAAGGCCGTCTCATAAGAACCTATGTATAGCGGCCATCTTGCATAAGCACCTTTAAGGAGTCATGTATAGCCACCACCTTGTGCAATTAGCGTCGAGAGATGGCTGATGTAGAATTTTTCTTTTTAAATTAACCGCCACCATATTTCAAATGTATGTACCTAAAGAGTGTAGCACTGAGGTTTGCGATGTAAGATGGGGGATGACTGCTGACAAAGAGCGCGTGAGTTTGTTTACTAAACAAGAGCACGTGGAATTTTTCAATTTGCCGCCATCACATTTCAAAGGTATCTAGCTAAAAATGGCAGCACGGTTTTCTATTGATTAAAGATGGCGGATGATAGCTAACAGAACTTTTCAAATTGCCCGCTACTACATGTCATAAAGAGGGCAGCACGGTGCTCTGTGGATTAAAGATGGCGGATGACAGCTGACGAAATTGCCTGCATGATAGCAGCACAGTGCTCTATTGATTAAAGATGGCGGATGACAGCTGTCAAGGAAGCACGTGGCTTTGTTTCCAAACAAGAGCACATAGAACTTTTCAAATTGCCGCCACCACATTTCAAAGGTATCTAGCTAAAGAGTGCAGCATTGAGGTTTGTGATGCAAGATGGCGGATGGCAGCTATCAGAAAAAAAGCACGTGAGTTTGTTTCCAAACAAGAGCACGTGGAATTTGCCACTGCCACACAGAGGGCAGCACGTTGCTCTCTTGATTAAAGATGGCTGCTGTCACGTGTAATTGCCTGCCACCACATTTCAAAGGTATCTAGCTAAAGAGGGCAGCATGGTGCTCTCTGGATTAAAGATGGCTGCTGTCAAAAAGCATTTTTCAAATTATCTGCTACCACATTTCAAAGGTAAGTAGCTAAAGAGGGCAGCACTGTGCTCTATGGAATAAAGATGGCGGATGGCAGCTGTCAAAAAAGCACGTGGATTTGTTTACCGATTCAAATCTCGCGCTAGTGAGGTTAAGTAAGTAGCACTAAGGTTTAGGCCTGTTAAGATGGCAGCAGTGCGGATGACAGGTGACGAATTTGCAGCTACTGCGATAAAGAGGGCAGCACGGTGCTCTGTAGTTTAAAGATGGCGGATGAGAGCTGTCAAAAAAGCACGTGTATTTGTTTACAAAATCAAATCTTGCGCTAGTGAGGTTAAGTTGGTAGCACTGAGGTTTAGGCCCGTTAAGATGGCAGCTCTGAGGTTTGCGATACGTTGTTGTCTGTCAAAAAGCACGTGGTTGTCAAAAAACACGTGGAATTGTTTACAAATTCAAATCTCGCGCTTGTGAGTTTAAGTTGGTACCACTGAGGTTTAGGCCCGTCAAGATGGCAGCAGTGTGGTTAGCGTTGCGTTGTTGTCGATGACAGCTGTCAGAAAGCACGTGGCTTTGTTTACAAATTCAAATCTCGCGCCAAAATTCAAATCTCCCGCCAAAATTCAAATTTCCCACCAAAATTCAAATTTCCCGCGGAAGGAGGATTAGGCGGCAGAACTGTCCTATTATACTACTGTGGTATATATAAGAAATATAATACGCCATCTTAATAACGCTCAAAGCTTATTGTGACGTGCTTATCGGCGAATTTTTTGTATATCACACTTGCAATACGACGGCGATAAGAATAGCCGGGATTTTACCACCTAAACAAGGCCACCTCGAAAGAAATTATCCTGTTCTCTTTAGGAACATTAATTAAACTGTTAATCGTTAACACACCTGGTTGGTAAAAATTTATAGAGACTCCGATTCCCGTGTTCGGCTCCATGGCTAATGGCCACCGGGTCCCGAGTTCGATTCTCGGCACTGAAATCCATACGCCATTTCATTTTCAGTATTTTATTCTCGTCAAGTTTTACCGCGATTATTAAATATTTTTAAATTATTTCTTGGTGTATTACACCCTATATTATTGCCACCAGTCGCAACCGAGAGTCAGCCTAGACTCCTCCTGCAGTCGTGCGACAAGAAATGATTTCCCTGATAAATCTAATTAAAAGACAGGGAGATAAGAATTAGCAAACGATGCTGAAATTTTGTCAAAAAAATCACGTATTGTATTCCCTACCTTACTACTGCGGGTAATAAAATTACGATTTAGAAGAAAAGTATTTATTCTTCCCTGTAAGTTATGATTTCTGAAGGTCTAACGCGGACCATCGGGGTATAAGGCTATGCTAAAGGACGCTTTTTGCATCTGGAACTGACATAACGCTGAAGTTAAAAATTGTAATGTCCTTAAAGTGTAATTAGTGAAGGAAGACTGTAATTCGTTTATTTATTTTCAGACTACTCCCGACTTTACCGCACTGGAGATTACGCTCGTCTTGAAAACGGAAATCTGTTGTATGAGGGTCGGACAGACTCCCAAGTGAAGGTTCGGGGACACAGAGTAGACCTGTCGGAAGTAGAACGGGCTGTGGTGGCAGTTCCTGGGATCAACAGTGCGGTGGTGTTGTGCTACAGACCGGGTGAGATGAACCAGGTGAGGAACACTTATTTAGATCGGAGGTTATAAGATACGAAATGGAAATACTCCAAAAAATAAATTATATCTGTCTTGGCCTCACCTATCATAGTTATATTAATATCCTGGCATCCTCTGTTGTAGTCATATTCAAATCTTGCTCTCCTCTGTCAGAATTACAATCATATCTTGGCCTTTTCTAACATCAATCAATCACTACTAATCTGCATTTAGGAGAGTTACCCAGGTGGCAGATTCCCTCTCTCTTGTTTTCCTAGCCACTTCTCAAATGATTGCAAAGAAATTGGAAATTTATTGAACGTCTCCCTTGGTAAGTTATTTCAAACCCTAACTCCCCTTCCTATAAACGAATATTTGTTCCAATTTGTCCTCTTGAATTCCAAATTTATCTTCATATTGTGATCTTTCCTACTTTTAAAGACACCACTCAAACTTATTCGTCTACTAATGTCACTGCACGCCATCTCTCCACCGGCAGCTCGGATCATACCGCTTAGACGACCATCTCGTTTCCTTTCTCCCAAGTCTTCCCGGCCCAAACTTTAGAACATTTTTGTAAGGCTACTCTTTTGTCGGAAATCGCCCAGAACAAATCGAGCTGCTTTTCTTTATTTTCTTCCAGTTCTCGAATCAAGTAATCCTGGTCAGGATCCCATAAACTGCAACCACACTTTAGTTGGGGTTCTTACCAGAGACTTATATGCCCTCTCCTTTACATCCTTACTACAACCCCTAAATACCCTTATAACTATGGGCAGAAATCTGTAACCTATATTTACAATCCCAAATATGTGATTATCCCAATGAAGATCTCTCCTTGTATTAACACCTAGGACCTTTCATCCCATCAACACAGTAATTAAAACTGAGAGGACTTTTCCTATTTGTGAAACTCACAACCTGACTTTTAACCCCATTTATCATCATACCATTGCGTACTGTCCATCTCACAACATTACTGAAGTCATTTTGCAGTTGCTCACAATCTTGTAACATATTTATTACTCTATACAGAAAAACATCATCCGCGAAAAGCCACATCTCTAAATCCAATTCTTTACTCATATCATTTGTACATACAGTATATACTGTATATACAGGCCATGGAAGCCCTGCAAGTGGTAGGAAGTAAAGGCTTCCACCTATGTTAACCTCGCCACTTGATGGGCTAGAGTGGTTAGCTCTACGCCCGGCTGCCTTTGCCCCCAGGAATTAACCATGTACTCAGTTTTGGTGTAGGATGAGTGAACCTCAGGGCCATATGCACCTCCGGAAGTGGAAATCTCATTTCTTAAATTTTACGACTTTCTGACGGGGATTCGAACCCACGTCCTTACGGGCGAACCGAGTACTCCTTTACTGCTTCGGCCAGGCAGGCCCTATATATACAGTATAAGAAAACATAAAGGTCCAATAATACTGCCGTGAGGAATTCCTCTCTTAATTATTACAGGTTCAGGTAAAGCTTCGCCAACTCTAATTCTCTGAGAGCTATTTTCTAGAAATGTAACCACCCATTGAGCCACTCTTTTGTCAAGTCCTATTGCACTCATTTTTGCTAGTAGTCTCCCATGATCAACCCTATCAATTCCTTAGAAAGGTCAATCGCGATACAGTCCATTTCATCTCCTGAATCCAAGATATCTGCTATAACTTGCTGGAAACCTACAAGTTGAAATTCAGTGGAATAACCTTTCCTAAACCTGAACTGCCTTCTATCGAACCAGAAATTAATTTCGCAAACATGTGTTATATAATCAGAAATAATGCATTCCCAAAGCCTCCATGCAATGCATGTCAAACTGACTGGCTTCAGCTTTATGTCTGTCACCCTTTCCTTTATATACAGGGGTTACTATAGCAACTCTCCATTCATTTGGTAAAGTTCCTTCATGCAAACAATAATCAAGTAACTGTTACAGATATGGTACTATATCCTAACCCATTGTCCTTAGTATATCCCTAAGAATCTTATCAATTCCAGCCGCTTTTCTAGTTTTCAAAATTTGTATCTTATTGTAAATGTCGTTGTTATCATAGATAAATTTTAATACTTCTTTAGTATTAGTGACCTCCTCTAACTGGACGTTATCTCTGTACCAAAAATATTTACATACTGCTGACTAAATACTTCTGCCTTTTGAAGATCTTCGCATACACAATCCCCGTGTTCATTATTGATTCCTGGAATGTCCTTCTTAGAACCTGTTTCTGCCTTAAAGTACCTATATATAATCTTCCATTTTTCACTTAACTTTGTATGACTGCGAATTATGCTTGCCATCATGTTATCCTTAGGTGACTTCTTTGCTAGATTCACTTTCCTAATAAGTTCCCTCAATTTTTCCTTAATTCCACAGCCATTTCTAACTCTATTTCTTTCCAATCTGCACCTCATTATTAGTCTTTTTACTTCCTTGTTATAACATCGTGAGTACCATTCCTTACCAACTTTGAAGGCACAAACCTGTCTTCACATTACTCAACAATTGCTTTAAACCCATCCCAGTGTCCGTTCACTTTTTTTATTTACCGTTTTTCATCGAACATAGTTTATTTTAAAAGCTCCCTCATGACTCTTTCATCAGCCAAATGGTACTGCCTAATAGTCCTACTTTAAAGACCTTCTTTTCTATCCCATTTATTCTTAACCACCACAAAAACAGTTTCGTGATCGCTAATAGTGTCTACTACTACAGCTCATCTGGTTTTATTAGCATGGCGTCCAGAATATTCTTCTCTCTAGCTGGTCCCATCACTTTGAGTCAGCTGTTCTTCCCATATTAACTTACGAATATTTACCATTTGTTGCTCATGCTTCATGTCTTTCGCATTACCTTCCCAATTGACATTTGGTAAATTGACATCTCCCGCTACAATCACATTCCTTTCCACACCGTTTCCCGCATACCTGATTATCCTATCAAATAATTCTGAATCAGCGTCAGCACTACCCTTTCCCGATCTGTACATTCCAAAGGCATCAAGTTGCCTATTATCTTTAGAAATGAGGCTTGCACCTAAAATTTCACGTTTCTCATCTTTAACTTTTTAGCAGCTTACAATTTTTTCTTTCTCCAGAATGAATACGCCCCCTCCTATCATTCATATCCTATCTCTACGATACACACTCAATTTCCGTGGGAAAATTTCTGCATCCATATTATTATTTCTCAGCCATGATTCAACTTCTATTACAATATCTGGTAATTGTATGTCTATTAAATTACTTACTGTAATTCTATTCCTTTCTTTACAATACTTCTACAGTTCAACACCAACAATTTTATGTCATCCCTACTTGATTTCCAGTTCCCTGATCCCTTATCACCGCTCCCTAGACCACCCCGTTTCCCTGAATGTACCTCCGTATTACCCTTCCATACAAATTTCCTAACTTATACGTACCATTGCGGTTTAAGTGAAGGTCCTATCTCCTACCCACCCATTAGGATCTAGAAGTCTCACTCCCAGTTTTCCACACGCCCACTCCATAGTCTCATTTAAATCTCCAATCACCTTCCATTAGTGTCCCTCCTACACAGTATTCAACTGATAACAATCTCCGCATCCGTAAATTTCACCCGCGCTGCATTTACCAGTTCCCACACATCCGCAACTATGTTGGTACTTATACCTGCTTACATTACTGCGTTGGTACCAATGTCAAACACTACCATCTTTTCCTTTCTCTCCTCCCTCTCTTCTACTTTCTTCAACATCTGCCTCAATCTAATTCCTGGATAGCACTCTACCCTGGTTCCCTTTCCCCACATATCTAACAATGGAATCCCCCATGACCAGAGCCTCAACCCTACCCACCTCATTTGATCCTCTCCCCTCCTGGTCAGCCCTATCTTTCCTGAGAGGTGCAAAAGCTACTTCCTCCTCCCTTTTCTCGCTTCCATGACCCTGTTCCAACTGTCTTTTCCTATCCTCTACTCTAAATTTTCCTTTTCTACTCTTTCCCTTTCTCCTAATTCCACAGTTCTCAGCAACAGTTCCCTGTTCCTCATCTTCCCTCGGTTGTTCTAACTGCAGTGACTCGTACGGATTTCTGACAGAGACCTGTCCTGAATTCTGATCCTGAATAGAGCTCTTAGCCTGTAATCTCATTCCCCTTAAAACATTAGACCACCTGTCTTCTACAATTCCCTCTTACCTTCCCATCCCTCTTTTACACTTTCGTATCCCTACATTGTTTGATGGAGGCGTACCTTCCTTCTTGTCTTCTGAGGGAATCCTAATTATTTCCCTCAAACACTCCAACTCCACCCTCATACTCCGTAACGTCTGGCCACACCCACAGTTCCTACACGTACACTCCTTAGCCATTATTTACGAAAAATTGAAAAGAAAAGGAAAACGAAAATAACTTATTCTGTGGAAAAAGAATGAAAGGAAAGGAATACGTCGAGGATAGTACGCAAAGATCACACGAGAATAAGGTAATTAATATATTGCTACACTACAATACTATTTTGTCGTAGTATATTTTTATCCTACAACATCCGAACAAGATAAAAACTGGCGTTAATTACTTAATACCGAAAGGAATACACAAGAATTACACAATTCTCAACTTCAGTTAATCCTATCCTAATTACAACAACAGAATTCTAGTAAGAGGTTTTCTGCAGACATTTCTACTATACTACACAAATACTTTACAATAACACAATAAGCACGCTAATTTCGAATAATATACTACAATACACTACAATAATTTTTAAACTATGTTCAGATGTATCATGATTAAGTGTAAGAAAGGGCCGGGAGCCCTAACTTCGCCACAATAAAGACGCTTTAATAATAATAATAATAATAATAATAATAATAATAATAATAATAATAATAATAATAATAATAATAATAATAATAATTACAATGTGTTATTTTATTACTAAGCACAAACACAAATGAAAATTACAGGTTTAAAATTCGTAAGAACTACTCAAGAGTTATCAACATAGTTAAATGAGTATACAGATTATTATTAGTGCTATCTTGCCGTACTATGCTGTAATAGGTACACACGAATATAGGAGACAAGGTACTGTCTAATATACCGTATCTACACTATGATCTTCAACTGAAATATGGTTATGTTCTTTCTACAGCTGGTGGATTACTATTATTTTCCTTACTACGTGGGACGGAGAATAAATAGGTCCTTAAATGGTGAAAAGTAAGAGATTGTAAACAATAAATTCTCAAAAAGAAAAATGTCCGTCTGCCAAAACTACGCCGGGGACTTGGATTCCAATATTATTGAAATATAGAAATTTGATTAACTTATCAACTTTTACTCGATAAATAAACGAAGGTGCAAAGTAGAAAGTATACCGGGGACTTAGAACTACAAATTATCGGAGTACAGTAATCAGCTGATCCTTGTATTTATTTACTCAAGTATTCAACTGATCTCGTTGGAATGACGCAAACAGTCGTCAACAATCCAAAGACTGTTGAGTAATTCTCCGGTGAAATACCGTGAATTATCTTTAATTTTATTTTTTTAAATAATTAACTTTACAGACCTTCGTGATAGTTTGAACGGATATCTATACGAAATACCGGGCCTATTGTCTGCTCGAATGTGAAAGCTACGGAACTTTTGATAATCTGCCTTTTTAAGTATTACACCAACGGACCTATCGATACAGTATTTCAAAACAATTTTTAAGTTAATATTATTACTTAAATTATTTCCTAAACCTAAATTCGAAACAAAGTACACCTAGGTAGTCCAATTAACCTAGAAAACGTAATCTACCGAACACCAACTAAACTACTTTATATAAACTTCAAATAAATGTAACTACTCCCAATTTCTACCAACAAGCACTAAACACCAATATATAAATAGCACTAAATGGATCACACACACAAAATTAAGCTATTTCAATTGGTTTTAACTACTTTATCACAACATTAATGTAAGAGCACTTTCAACAGCCGACCATTCACAAGCGCATCCAACAATGGACAACCCAAGGTTCTTAAACACTACTAAAGGTTGGGCCCAACGCGAGACGAGCTGCTGTTGGTTAACGACATGACGTCACAGTAGGAACAAAGCAGCCGAGCCCAGAGCGCGCATATCAGTGGGAATCTCATAATACCATCAAACATTACAATCTCTCAGAACTAATTGCAGACCAGACATAAAGATTACTGCTGTTATAAGATTGAAAGAGAGTACAGCATAGTAACTTTTCATTATTTCCATTACGAAAAAGGTGTAAATGTAACGTGACGGCACACTGACCAACGCTTGAAATTTATTAACATTTCCAAGTTCCTCTATTTAGTTTGAGGAAGGTTACGCGCTCTCACATCTGTAAACATAAATATTTAGTGATATGGAATGTTTGTAATATTAAATGTTGACAGCAGAACTTTCGTAATGAAACTACCGTATGTTAACATACTGTACGATATATTGACTCACTTCCGCAGGTATCGAGTTTAAAGCTTAAAACATTATAACAGCAGCAGAGTTAAGTTCATATTCGAAACCATGCATAGATATTCCTACTTTTTAAAGTGAAGGAATAAGAAAGAACAGGACAAACAATTAGAACACAGTCCTACCTGTAAGATCAGATGTCAGGAAGTGGTTGCTTTTGAAGATGAAATCTACTGTCGTGCCTTTCGCTAATGAGCTGCTATGGATTTTTTACTTCTTCCCCGAATGTTCATTTGTCGTATGCGTATAAATGTTCTCGTTCTAACATACATTTTTAATATTTCTGGCGGTACAGTGGAGAATTTACTGCTAATTATTTGACACACTTTGCGTATAATATTAGGTATGCGTAACAGTTCAGCACGTCCGTGAGTGTCGTGAAATTTAACACAAGTTCTTTTATTTGGTTTACCATTCTTTCGATAAAACGAGTAGACCTCCCCGGGATAACACTTCTATCCATCCCACTGGGGCTGTACCACAAGAAATGGAAAGCATTTCCCCAGTGGGACTTCCCATTGAGCTGTCATATTTTCTTCCACGGAAGGCGATGTAGCCGGCGAGGTACCGAAATCCCTCTGCTGAACAATCAGGTGTCGCTGTAGACTGCGGTGAATCATTAACGGCACAGTTTTCTATCGCAATGATACTATGAACATAGAAATTTCACTCCAGCTACTATTACGCTGTTCACGCAACTAGCGAAAAGAAAATAAGTGCACCTCACTGCACGAAACACAGCAACTTAACAGAGATTTCACAGAAACGAACTACGAACTACGACACACACACTACGCAAAATACAGCAGGCCACTATATAAACCAACAGCAATATACGGAAAGAAATTACGTATAGATATTACGTGGAAATCCTTTATTTAGAAGACAGACAGCGACAAACAACGAAATAAGATACCTGGTCCTGTGATGAAGTCACGAGCAGGACGAGGGAAACTAACATCTACCGTAACCAATCTGGGCCACCCGTGTGGGCAACCCATAGTTATTTTCATACCTTGATATCAGCTAATCACTTTACTTATGATATCATTTCTGTTCCTTGCAGACTCTGTTGGCCTTCGTGACGACGAAGCCTGAATCTTCAGTGTCAGCCACTCACGTGGAAAGTGCATTGCGTAAGAGTCTGGCCTCCTACATGCTGCCACAGGTAAGAATGGTAGAGCAGGTTTGTTTGTCCCTGACCATCACAAACGTGTGGACGGTGTCACAGTGCCAATGATCTCGTTCCTGCGTAATACTGAACGGAATGCACAGTTATATAATATATTAACCTTGCTTAACTGTCACGGAGTTAAGTGTTAGGACACTCAATAATCAATTTAAAGAGCCAAACAAAACCATCTCTCTAGGAAGCCATAGCAGAGTGGAAGGTGTTTCCACTATCACCTATAATAATGGCCTAGTGTAAGCTTTTGTACTAGTTGACGGCGTATAGGTGACTTGTATTGGGGCTGTACCTAAGATGATTTGTAATGGTGAAGACGACACACACACCCACGGACATCCAGCCTCCGAGCCATTGAAATTAACCATTGAAGGTTAAAATACCCGAGCCGGGTGGGAATTGAACCCGGGACCGGCTGTGCCAAAAGCCAGCATGGTAACCATTTAGCCATGGAGGCCGACATTATCCCACTGAATGTCATACAATGGCTAGATCTGAACCTACCCACTTTTGCCGCCGGGAATTAACCGGGTACTCATTTTTGGTGTAGGCTGCATGAACCACAGGGCCATGTGCGATTCCAAAATTGGAACTATCGTTTCTAAATATCTGGACTAACTGAAAGAGTCCTTCCAAGTGAAGTAAGCTGAAACAGTCCTTAAATGTTTAATTACGATTTATATCTATATAAAAAAGTATAATTTCGGTTGATTAAATTTGCATGTTTCGAGATACCCAGCAAACTATTGTGAATATCCAACTATTAATATGAATTTTTTTTGACTACATTGGAGGTAAAAGTAATGAAAATGTGTGAGTTGACTGTGCGGTTAGGGGCGCGCACCTGTGAGCTTGCATTCGAGAGATAGTGGGTTCGAACCCCACTGTCGGCAGTCCTGAAAATGGTTTTCCATGGTTTCCCATTCTCACACAAGACAAATGCTGAGGCTATACCTTAATTAAGGGCACGGCCGTTTCCTTCCCACTTCTACCCTTTCCTCTCCCATCGTCAGCATAATATCTATCTTGGTCGGCGCGACCTAACAACTTGCAAAAAAAAAAAAAAAATTAAAATATTATGCAGAAAGTAGGTGACATACAGAAGCATTACTCTCTTCAAAATAATTGAGATGGACAGGATCGACAAAATCCGAAAAGTAGACAGAAGCATAGCTGGAAAATGTATAAATAAATAAAAAAGTGGACTTTGCTGGATAGTGGCAAATGAAATGGTGTACAGAGAACTGTACCCCGTCACAAGTACTGTACGTGAGAAGAGAAACTTTCTTTTTAGCATTTATGACGACACCAGAAACAAGATTACCAAGAGAGAAACTCTGGAATCTGAAGCAAGAAGTAGGATGAATTAAAGGAACAGAGAGGATTTGGAAGAACTAGAAATAACTCAGGACGATTTGCAAAACTAAAAATAAATTTAAAAGAAACAGATAAACTTAAAAAAGAAGATTTAAACTAAAAACAGACAACCAGCATACAATGCAAAGGGTATTTACAGATGAGAAATGACAGAAAAGATCAGAACGAACGCCGCCATAAACACACTGATGAGAGCTAGACGCGTGTAAGTGGACTGCGCAACACACACAGCCAAGACGGAAGGATAATCATTCACGTATCCGGCAAGAAATTCCAAGTGAACTCACTCGCGGAATTACAATCACTAATCAGGCAATATGGTGAAAGCAACATATGAACAATGTGCATTCTGTGTAGTTTATTTATTTTTAATTTAGTGCATAGTTATGAATGTGTGTGTGTGTGTTTGTGTTTGTGTGAATCAGCTGGCCACTGTATGTACGAGGAAATCAAGGTAAGCCGCATGTTTTACATTGCGTTAGCATGCTTGAGTTGACAAGTGCTATTGAAAGTTCCCCTCCTTGCTCCCTCCCTCACCCCTCAACATTCCTCTGTAGGACAGACCCCCAACACTCTCCCTCCACAGCCCTTTCACCGGAACATACGTCTGGAAGGACACGAACTGCCTGCCACTGACCATTCCTCAACACTTTCTACTTCCTATTCTACACATACCATTTTAGAGAAGGAACTAATGTCATTTAATCGCGCCCTGTTGTGTGCGTATGTCAACAGCCAATCCATCGTTGCTCACCTCGACGAACTGAAGATGATATTTGAAGACAGTCCAATTCATATCGCTGCTGTAAGCGAGAGTTGGCTCCGTAGTTCGATTCCCGCAAGCATGGTTGACATATCGGGCTATGATATTCACAGGCATGATCGGACGAACAGACGAGGCGGTGGGGTCGCCCTATATTGTAAATCAATGCTGAAGAGTAAAGTTGTTCACACGTCTACTCCTCCTGTAAAAACGGCTCCTGAATTTATGTTTGTAGAGGTGCTTGTCAATTCTGTAAAAGTACTTGTAGGTGTAGTATACAGGCCTCCTGACGCAGTGCGAGACTTCCATGACTTAGAAGACAGCTTACTGAGACTGCTACCATCACACGAGCACGTGATACTTTTTGGAGACTTCAACACCAATTTATTAACTCTGAACAACGACGCCTCATGACTACAAAATATTTTTAAATCCTGTGACATGAAATATTACCCCTTAAACCCACCCACCGCGTCCATACGTCCACTATTTCCGCTGATACATTCATAGACCTAGTAATAACAAATAACCTTCAAAAAATTCTTCACCACGGTCAAGTATCTGTTCCTGACATATCTATACATGACCTCATATACTTAGCATACTCTCTTCGCGTGCCGAAGTACCGACCGAAATATGTAACGTTTAGAGACTTTAAAAGGATGAATTTAATACAACTGAGACAAGATGCACAACTCTGCCCCTGGTATGACATAATGACGTCGAGTGACATTGACGAGAAGGTGGAAATATTTAATTCCCATTTACATGAATTGTGTAACAAACATGCACCAAAGCGTTCTGTGAGAGTAACACGTCCACCCTGCCCTTGGCTGACTGCTGATGTTAAGACTATGATGAAAGAACGAGACGCACTACACCGACGCTATAAGCAGACTCAACTAGCTGACGTACATGAGCAGTACCGTGTTCTTCGAAACCGAATTAAGCTTGTAATTCGTAATAAGAAATTTAATTACTTCCAGAATTTAAACAAAAACATTAACACTGGTTCCACATGGCGACAACTTCGGTCACTGGGTATTGG